>NC_044040.1:37720817-42520817 GCF_901765095.1 Microcaecilia unicolor | reverse complement strand
AATGCGGAAAATCTCCATTAAGGAGGTGGTAGAGATACAAATTGTGACTGAATTCAAAAAGGCATGGGATGAACGCAGAGGATCTATAATTAGAAAATGGAACTTATGAAAAACCGAAACTTAAATGTCAGCATGTGTGTGGATGTGTCGAGTGATGCTTAGATGGCGACTCCAGCTGTGATGAACTAGGGCTGATACCAGGCAGACTTGTACAGTCTATGTCTCATATATGGCAATCTGGTTTAGTCAAGCATCTATTGCTAAAGAATATGGTGTCAATCCCAGTCAAATTTCACGTGTCTTGAAGCAGAAAGACCAGCTTCTGGAAGACTAGCAAAACAATACAAATCCACAACGGAAACAAAAACAGAAAAGCTGAGAAGGTAGAAGATGCTCTTCTTTTCGGTGGTTTTATCAAGTCAGGAGCAGGCAGTTTCCTGTCAGTGGTCCACTGTTTATGGAGAAAGCTAACTAGCTGGCTGAAAGTCTTGGACTAACTGAATTCAAAGCCACTGTTGGATGGTTGGAAAGATGGGAAGGAGAGGAACAACATAAAATTCAAGAAACAGCATGGTGAGAAACAAGACGCTGATGACTTTGGTGCTGAAAATTGGGTTGTTTCAGTTCTTCCTACCATCTTGAACGAGTTTGCACCTCGTGACATTTTCAATGCTGACAAAAATGGTCTCTACTGGTGAGCGATTCCTGATGGAACACTTGCATTCAAACATGCCGAAACTACTGGAGGTAAAACGTTGAAGGACCAACTGACGATCCTCCTTTGCTGCAATATGAATGGGAGTGAGAAGTTGGAACCCCTCGTCATTGGAAGGAGCAAACAGCCCCGTTGCTTCAAGAACGTTAAGTGACTTCCTGTGTCATATGAGGCTAACGCAAATTCATGGATGACTGGGGAAATTTGGAAGCAGTGGCTAAAGAAGTTAGACACTAGAATGCGGGCACAAAAGCATCAGATTTTGTTGCTTTGTGATAATTGTGCTGCACACAGGGATGATGTCAGGCTGTCTAACGTCAAGGTGGTCTTCCTGCCACCAAACACTACCGCTCTGATCCAACCTATGGATAAGGGCATAATAGTCAATTTCAAACAACATTATCAGGCTCTTGTGCTAAGTCATCTGATGAGCGTTATGGATGACCAGACTGGCAAGGATAAACGTGCTGTTGAACTGGCTCGTAATCTATCACTGTTGGATTCCCTACATATGCAGAAAGAAGCCTGGAATCATGTTACACAGGCAACCATTGTGAACTACTACAAGCGGGCAAGCTTTGTTAAGGATGTGGAGAGGGACGAAACAGATGTAGCTGTTGCAAATGTGTCAGATGAACAGGTTATTGACACCCCAGCCGGAGTTACTGAAGAGGAGTTTCATCGCTACGTAGCTGTTGATTACGATCTACAAACAGCTGACAATAGCACTGATGTGGAGATATGCGCCTACACACAGGCAACAACGGCTGATGATGAAACAGAGGATGAAATGAGCAGAGAGGCACATGCTGACGAAATTCAACAACCTCCACCTGTCACTTTTGCAAGAGCTCTGGAGAGTCTCAACACCGTGTGGGCCTATCTGGAAACCACTGGATGTCACTGCTATGACAGTTTTTACCGTCTGGCAGACGTAGTCTATGGAACTCACAGACCCATTAGTGTACAGAGGTCTATAACTGATTATTTCAAGTAAGCCTAATGTCAGTTAATGGAGACTGTATACTGTACGAATAATAATAAACAGTACTGCACATATGTTTATCAGATGTCAAGCTTCTTTGGGTCACAATGGTTAAGTGCATACTCCAGTTACCTGCATGCATTTCTTTGGTCCCAGACCCTTGCACTTAAGCGGATTGCACTGTAATATCTGTTTTATTGTTGATTTAATCATGAATTGATAATGAGTGTGACTATTGGGCAGACTAGATGGACCGTTCAGGTTTTTATCTGCTGTCACTTACTATGTTACTATTAATCCTCTCTGCTGTCAGGCTGATGTTCAGACCTCAGCTCTGACATAGGCACGAGCATCAGATGTCACCTGACCTACTGGCGGGTGCATGTGGCGACCTCTTAGCACACAGTGAGGCTCATTTTCAAAGCACGTAGCCTCCCAAAGTTCCATAGAAACCTATGGAACTTAGCCTCCCAAAGTGCTTTGAAAATATGCCTCAGTGTCAGTGAATCAGAGACAAGTCTTACATGTGTGCACCAGTTTCCAACTTCCATTTCTTCCTTGCCTGCAATGCTGCAGCTCAAACCCACAGAGAGACTGAGAGAGCTGACTGGAATTTTTTTTTTAATGTACCATTAAATTCTTATGGGACTGGGTTGAGACAGGTTAAATTCTTGTGGGGATGGGTAAGATTCCAGTGAGGATGGGTGGGGACGGGTAAGATTCCAGCAGGAACGGGTAAGATTTCTGTCCCCATGCAACTCTCGAGACTGAAGTTGGACAAGCCTGAACTAGAGCTATCACAAACTAAGGTCTGATTACAATGAGGCTGCTGTTAGACAAAGGATTTTTCTCCTACATGAGACCCTTCCCTCCCTCTGGTCATATTCCTGTCTGCGTCTCTAACGGTACCTGGTCAAAATAGCCCTGACAAAAAAGCTCCAAACAAAAAAAGCTCCTGACATAATAGTCCCTGACATAACAGCAACTGTCAAAACGGCCTGCCCACAATATAACCCTTGACAAGTTAGCCCCCTGACAATAGGGCTCGATCAGGCTGCCCAGAATATGGGACTGCATTTTTTTCCTAATAATCTTACCTTGCCAAACAGGATAAGGTTGGTAAGACTATGAAAATGATGACAATATTGTTGTTGTTTTTTTAAATTAGCATGTTGATGGAAGAATAGTTTCTTTAAATAGTAGAACAGATCATGAATACCAGTTTGTAGCTATAGAATTTTGTTTATTTATATATGCTTTATGCAATTGAATGCTGGTAGGAGTCTTTATCAGTGAAGATTTCAGTTGTAGTTTATTATATTTTTTTGTGATGTGTTATTTTTTCTTAGGGGGCTGTTTCGTTAAGGGGGCTATTTTGTCAAGGGTTGTTTTTTGGGAGGAGCCATTTTGTCAAGGGCTATTTTGTTAGGGTGTGAAATGTCAAGGGTTATTTTGTTACAAGGCTGTTTTGTCAGGGCTATTATGACTGGGTGCCGACTCTAACATAATGAAATGGAGACCCTGAGCTGCTCCACAGAGAAGTTGAATTAGTCCTTTTCTAAGGGAGAAAGATATTTTAGTGGCGTGATTACACAACCACCCCTTAACTCTCTAATGGATGGTTCATTAGATAAGATGCATATAAAATGCTCTCTGTTAAGCTGAAAGTAATCACTTATCCAAACATTCTGAGTGACCTCCCTGGTGGTAAAGACAAATGGGCTTGTGTTGTATTTTGGTGTGATACTTAGGGAACTTGAATCAAACAATAAAATACACGTAAATCTCTTAATATGCAACAAATTATGTGTGCTGTTGGATGTGATAATTCAAGCATGTACAATTTATAGCTTTTGCACACACTCTTTTTCCCATTCTAATCCATTTATGGAAATCAAGATAAACTGTTAATGAGGTAAAATATCATGCAAATCGAGTCATTAGCAATTTATAAAAGCTAATTTACACTTGTGCAAAATGCACGATTGCCTGAATCCTTCGTAGTTAAATTACAAACCACAAAAAGGTTGGTAATTGCTCATGAACTTTTTCACTAGAAAGTTGCCATGGGAATCATTTGCATTTTAGGCACATGGTCTGACACTCCAAGAAATCATCTCATGGTACTATGCCTTTTCCAGGGAGATTCACTCTGCTTAGATCAGACACCTAGAGAGGTGCCAATCCTGTGCTGCCCACAACATTGCCATTCCATAGCACTGCAGAACCATAACAACATATCTGATGTAGTCTGAGCCCTGAAGAATCTCTTGCATTGGAATCCATCTGTAGTAAAAATTCATTGCACGTAATTTGTTGAATTTTTGCTTTGTTGGCAATCTCTATCAATTTGTTAAATGTTGACACAACAGAATGTCACCAGTGCTTGATTATGGTTTAATCATGCTGATTAGATCAGAAAATTATACTAGTGTCAGCAATGAAAAAAAAAAAGACCCTGATACAATAGTTACATATAATACATTTAAATCAAGAAAGAACAGTCTAACTGAATGAACTTTCCATAGTGAAGACAACAAAAATTGTGTTCATTGTTTTCTAAATATAAACCACCCTGGTATTCAAACAGATGCAGGCAGTCAGGAGAGGCTCTAGCCTGCTAAGCCACTTTCAGTTGCCTAACCCCCAATATTCAGTGGCATCGAATATCTTCTCTGACCGCCCATGTTAAAAGTGGGAAGGTCAGTGGTGGTACAAGGGGAGGTACTGGGGAGGAGCTGGTGGGCATGTGGGTGCCAGCAATATTAATTTCTGGGCCCTGCATAGCTAACCCGGCCAACTTAGGACAGCTCAAAATCTGGGATAGCTATGTGGGTCCTGGCACTGAATATCAGCTGGAACCCACATAACTGTAAAAACTCTTTATGAAGTCCTCCGAGTCTTTCTGGCCCGCAGAAAGAGGCCCCTCCTCCTCCCCTAGCCCATGTTCTGAACAATGCCGCCCTATCCCCTCCACCTCCCGAATGCCCCCCCCCCCAATCCCTGAGGCCTCAATAGGCCATGCTGGACCTACCTCTGAGCATTGGTGGTCCAGTGGGGGTGATAGAGGCAGGACTGAACCTCCCTCGCTCCTGCCCCTAGCGGCAGCATCCCAAAAATGGCTGCCGTGACCTGTCTTATACAGGCCCTGGCTGAATATTGCATGGGATCCGGATAAGCTCTGGTGGCCAGGGTAGTTTAATTAGCTCCGGACATTCAGCACCGTGGTCCGCACATGGCCTGGCACCAAATATCCTGGGCTAATTTAGCCGGCCACGGTCAGCATTCAAAAAAATGCAGACCATTGCCGACTGAAAATCACCTGGAAAGAGTCTATGTGTTGTGAGCAGACAACAATGAAAAGCAGAATCATAAGGCAGTTGATGATGAATATAGACACACAGCTGAAAAAAAGAAATCTACCAGTTTATAATGTCAGACTTTGATAATGAGGTTGGATTTCTTGTTCTTGGATTTCCTAGTAGAATGTTTGGCAAACAATTGCTGGCATTGGTTCCTGACAAAAGACCACCATATGTCTACCCTGTGCAAGAAAACAAGCAACAAAGGTACATTCCAACAAAAAACTAACGTTATTTAAAAGATTCTGATTCTTTGGACTGCCGGTCATCTTTATGAAAAGTAGGTTTGTCTTTTCCAGAGCCAAATACCGTGCACTCCATTTAAGTGCACATTGGATAAGCACATGCTCTGTTTAACTGCATGCAGTACTTCGGTCCCGGTTTTGGTGCCATCAATTTCTATGCGTATTCTAATGATTGCCAATTAGTGCTCATTATTGTTTATTAAGTGTTGCTATCAATGCTGATTCGTTTGTTAAGCTAATTAAGTTGTGCATTGTTATGGAATACGCCTGGATTTCATTGTGATCTCTAGGTGCGCTATATAGAATCTGGCAGATAGCATATATTTTCAAGGGGGGCATTATGTGAGAGGGGCAAAGGTAGGGCATGGGTAGGTCCCACATCTATGTAGAATACTATAAGTTACATGCTAAAATGCAACATTTAGACCTGCACATTTATGCTGCCATTGACCCACTGTATGCGCTTGTGCCTAAATGTTGGTGTGTAAATGCTGACTTGTACTCTATTCTGCAATGGCCTCTGGGCACCCAGAATAGTGCTTAGCATTCAGCATTTCACTTGCACTTTGATGCCTATTGTTTGGCACCCTTTACAGAATTTCACCCCTAAAAGCATGAAATAAAGGCTCCTTTCCCTTCTTCCCAGAAAAGACAGCAAGGGGATTGTGATACTGTCAGCAAGGGTTGAAGGTGGGCTTTCACAATAACACAGCTGGACAAGGTTGTAAACATGAAATAAGTGCTTTATTAACTTAAATCTGAGGCCTGTTACTTCACAAGCTTAGAAACAAAGGTAAAGTCTCTAATTTTCACACAGCAAACACAGTTTGTAGTTTCTCTCTTTGCATTCACAAATCTTTAAATAAAAGATTTGCCTACCTCAGCCAGGTCACAACAGCTAGAAGTGTTCAGTAAAGGCATATGTGGGGCTTCAGTTCTTCCTTCCCTGGGCCTCCTTATCCCCACTTTGGCCCTGCCTTTTATACTTCCTGGTTCTTATCCTTTTAGCTCCTCCCCTCCCTTCTCATTTCCTCCCTGGGCAGGACTAGTGCTTTTAAAAGTGTCTCAGACTACCTGACGGATTATCCTTAAGGGTGAGGGGCAGTGTTCTATAAACCCCTTCAAAGGGATCAACAGTAAAAATTGTTGGGTGATTGTAAGTTTGCATTGACTTGAAAGAAAATCAACTTTTTCGCTTGAACCCCTGTATGCATTTTGGGTAGATCTGTATAATAGCTACCAAGTTCCAAAGAGCATGCAGAAGGATGGACAGGCAAGCATCCTCCCCACTGGTTCCCCCATCCTTGTATTCCCTTCCCCCCAGGCTGCCCCATCCTGACATTATACCCCCCCCCCCCCCCCCCCCCGCTATCAGAATGACCTAGTCTTGCTCTATTCTTGGCTTCCCCTCTATGCTGCCCCATCTTAACATTACTTTCATCCCTTGGATTTATGTATTTCAGCATTATGGAGGCAATTTGATAAATGAGTAATGCAATTATGCATGACCTAACTGGCAAAAATACATTCCAAAATGCACTATGTGCTGTTCTATAAAGTAGTGCTTAACTGCTATGACATGTAACTGCAAGGGGGCATACATATGGGTATAGAATAGGCATGCCATAGGCATGGTGCCCTGTGACATGAGCAACCTATAGAATACTATCTGTTGTGCACATTTCATGGCACACTTAGGTGTGCAGAACAGGAAGTGACCATGCAGATGGACCAGGATGACAGCTGCAAATCCTTTATTTAAGAATATAGGTGCAGGTCAAGCTGTGGACCCAACAAGTGTTTTGACTATGGAGCCTTCCTCAGGAGTCCTCTGTTATACAAAAATATGCTTACAAACGGTAAAGGTAAACCCACAAAGAGAACATCGAAACGTCTCTCAGACAAGTAAAAGACTGTACCGGTCAAGATACTAAATACCATTGCTAAGAGCATAAGGTTAAAAAATCCAGGGTGCCAGGTTAAAATATGTAGGGGGCAATCAATGACAAAGAACAGAGCTCATGCAAGAAAGAGGTGGAATTATTACATGAGGAAGCAGAGAGCTAGACAAGGCAAGAAAAACATGCATGTGTACAAACAGGCTAACTGATTAATTTTAAGTTGTTCACTCTCCTGAAATGCATCTAAAAAAAATAAAATCACCATTAATTAAAATATCCAGTCTATAAAATGCTTTTACTACGACACTGCCTGCCAGTGCTAATGGCTAGTTGACTATGTTTTAGGAACTTGACTAATTAACTGTGAAAGCAGGAAGCATTCAACCATAGAAAAGTGCCAGCATTTTTACTTTTAAAGGAGAAAAATTATGTAAGTCCTACACAATCTGCCAGCACTTCATCAAAACAACTTCTGCTTAGTTTCAGTGCTTCATCTGTTTCTGTGGTTCTCTGAAATTCAAGCCTCAAATCAGTTGAGTTAGGCAGATTTTAGCTGGATAAGCTCATTAACAAAGACTTGATTGTTTAAACTAGCCTTTGACTGAACCTTGGTCTCACTGGAGTCCCACCTCCATACCTGCTGTTCCCCTGTTACCATCCCATCTTCCTTTATTCTACCCCTTTCACCTCTCCCCCTTAACTACGTATGTGAAGTATGTTGGCTCATTGGATGGTCCCTTCTTTCCTATCTAGAATTTTGTACTTTTTTTTCATCCTCCCTTGATATTAAATATGTTAACCGCTTTGATCTGCTTAGTTAGCAAAGGAGGTATAGCAAATGCAAATAAATAAAAAATGTATATAATAACTGTGTTTAAATTATTTATTGCAAATAATGATAAAAGTGATGCAAAGGCTGAGAAGCTCCCAATTGTGTGTAGAGTTGACAGACCCTTCCATCCACATTAGCATATTTCTTCTTCCTTTGGTTCCTATCCACTGGGCCACAGAACGGTGTTCCGCAGGACGGTGGGTCAATGAGTGGGGTCAGAAGTGCATGTACTAGAGACCCTAATAAAGAGGCAAGATGTTGGGTGGTTCTTACTCTGTCCTCCAATACTCTACCACATATGCCTCTCTCCCAGCTTGTACATCTTTTCCTTCTAACAGTGAGTTCTTCTTTGAAAAGGGTCTTCTGTTCATGGAGGTCCACTCCTTTGCTGCAATTTTCTTTTAAATGGTTCATGCTGCAGTATGTGCTGCCTTTTATCAGACCAGCCTGAGTTTCTAAGTGGCAACTTCTTTGTCCTCACTTTGCATAAGCCCATTCTCCAACCCCTTTTTCTTCCAGCTTCAGGCTTCTCTCTCTTCAAGATGACTGCTTCATAGAGTCCATGCATTGCAATCTCACCTCAGCTGGCTGTTCCTCCAGCAGATGTCATAGATGCTAGAATAGCAAGAACCTGGCCCTCAGGCCTGCCTGAAGAAACCTGTCCAGATGGAGGCAAAGAAAATATCAGATGAGGACAAGTCCCACAAAGGTACTAGATTAGCGTACGTGGCAGTGTATATAATGTCAAAGGGGGTCACACAGATGGACAGTAGAATTTACTGGTTTGATGAAGGAAGAGAGCATAGTACTCACTAAGGGGGGCTTTTACAAAGGTGTGCTAGCATTTTTAGCGTGCGCTAAATGCTAGAGACACCCATAGGAATATATGGGCATCTCAAGCATTTAGCACACGATTACTTTTAGCATGCACTAAAAACGCTATCACGTCTTCGTAAAAGAAGCCCTAAAGTTCTAAGTGTGGTCATTCTAGAATCAAGGGGTTAAGGAATGTCTTGCTTCTTTATTTTGAAATGTCTTTATTAAATCACCAACACAGCATAGAATAAAATGCAAACCAGTACAAGGCTAATGTCTTACTTCTTTAAATAAAGGAGCTGCTAAGAATATAGGTCAGCTCTTTCAGGCAGCCTGTCACCTTGAAAGGCACAACAGACCTCAGCATTGACAAAATAGGAGATTTGGGGATTGTTTGGAGGTGGGCCCTTGGGCCCAACAATAGCTATTCAACCTGCTTGGTGGATGGAGTAGTCCAACCAGTGTCTCCAAGTTTGGAGTATCTCAACATTTTAGTAAAACATCTATTCCACAAAGCACCACTTATAGATGGTCTGGTAGATGTGTGAGCAGGATCTAATTCCAAGGTAAACCATATGCAGAAAGTTGCAATTGTACCTTGTAGGTTCTCAAGAATCACAACAGAATCATACAGATGGTGTGGGGAAATGCCATGGAAGCCATTCTGTATAGTCTCTGATCTCTTTACATTACATTAAAATACTTATATTCTGCAGTTACCTGAACAGTTCACTGCAGATCACATTCTGAACACTGGACAGATTTGGATGGGCTGGAGTGGGCTTCGATGACAACTTTAGGAGTTGAAGAACAAGGCCAGATGGAGCAGTAGCCTGGCAGACGTATACGGTTTGTACCCTGAAAATGGCAAGAACAAATCAAGATCAAGTGTATATATCTAGTATCACATCATACCTTAATCTATGAGTTTATCTTGTTGGACAGACTGGATGGATTGTACAGTCTATTATGTTAAAAGTATAGCATGGGCATCATAAGAACATATGAATTGCTATGCTGGGTCTAATGAACTATCCATCAAGTTCAGCATCCTGTCTCTTAGAGATCCCATTATGAAAGTTCATTGTATGTGATTCACTCTCAGATGCTAACTGTTAATAGACCAGTCCCTTAGAAACTTGACCAAAGCTTTTTTTTTTCATACTTCACCACATTGTCTGGCAATAAATTCTGTGGCGTCCTTTTACTAACCTGCAGTAAAAAGTGTCCTTAGCATGCCCTTCTATGGGTTTTTTCCTGCACGCTAATGCCGTTTTTACTACAGCTGGAAAATGGATGATTTTCCATTTACTGAATGAATAGCCATGTGCTAATGTTATCATTAACGCATGGCCATTACCAAACATTAGCACGCAACCTCTTACCACCATCCATTTTGTAGGTGGTAAAGGCTCATGTGCTAATCCCGCACTAATTAGTTAATGTGCAGTAATGTGGCTGCGCTGATTTGCACTGCTATGCCCATGCTCCGCCCCCCTGACACACCCCTTTCAAGAAAAATAAACATTTTGGGCTTTTATCACAGGAGGCCTCAGAGTGTCTTACTGTAAGCCCTTTTAAGCTGTGGTGAGCATGTGCTAGTGCTTACCGCAGCTTAGTAAAAAGAGTCCTATATCTTAACTGTTAACTTGAAAAAATACATTCTTAAATTTGCTTTAATTCTCCTAGTTAATAGAGTGTCTCCTAGATCTAGTACTACTGGATAGAGTAAGTAACTGTTCCATTTTATTTGCTCTACATCACATAATTTTACAAGCCTCTACCATATCCTCACTCACGTTTTTCTTCTCCAAGTTAAACAGCCCTAACCTGATAAACATTACCTTTTCTAAAGGAGCTACAGTGTATTCTATTTCCTTTGTCATTTTTATTCTTTCTTTGTATTTTTTCCAATTCTGTTACATCTGTTTTGAGACAGGGAGATCAGAACTGCACACAATACTCAATGTGCATTCACACCATACAGATGTATTATAAGATTGCTTTATTCCATATTCTTTTCCAAATAATTCATAACTTTGTTTGCTTTTGACTACACAGAGCTCAGGATTTCAATAACGTTTTTACAGTGACTCTAAAATCCGTTTCCTCAGGGATCATTCCTAATGTGGATTATTTTTTTTGTTATGTGTATCGCTTTGCACTTGTCCACATTAAATTCAATCTCCATTTAAATGCTCAGTTTCTTGCCTGACAAAGTTCTATTACCATTTCTTTTAGTCAGCTCATATTTTAGCTACTTTCAATAAATGTGTGTTAGTTGCAGACCCCTCCTCTCCCAACCTCCCTGTCTTTGTTGTTTATACCCAGGGACTACAGTTTGTGAATGGGGCATCACTGTTCTTATTTTCTGGGTCCTGAGACAGGTTTCGCTGCCCTTCAGTGGATGTTTTACATGGAAGCACTATCTCCCCCCACACACTCTATTTTCTCTTTACATATTCTCTCTTTTCACTCATCTAAAATTAAATCAGGTCCAGTCTTTTATCTTTGCAAATGAAACAGAGAAAAAACTCAAAATCTTTGGACCAAATTTGTAAAATTCTTTTATTCTCCTTTCAGGAGATTCCTCATCAACTCCAGGATATCTCCTGTTCCAGTGCTTCTCTCTTTTACAGCCAAAGAGGGCACAAATTGGGGGGGGGGGGGGGGGGGAGCAAAACTTATAGGATAGCCGTGTTGAGGAGTAGCACCTCATATTCCTCCAAATCTTCTCTGAGTTCCACAAATTCTAGTAGCTGAGTTGGGTAGAGTCCAGGACTGAGCAGGCCATGGAGTGTCAATTTGAACAAGCTGACTCAGCAGGGAGAAAGAGAACTACAGACCTTCAAAAAGAGAACTAGAGGTAACAATTTATAGCTATATTAATGCCTAAGAAAGGAAAACAAAGAAAGGTAGTGAGGGGAACATCAAAAGGGAAACTGAAGAATCATAAAAGGGGATTGGGCACAAGAATATCTTTTACCAGATGAGGACATTCCTCAGGCTAATAAGCATAGTGGAATCACAGAATCCCATGCAATATAAGGCATTGCTAAGTCATGCAGATACAGTCCTGGGTACTCATTAACATTTTGGGGTATGTTTAGTAAGGTGCGATAGCGTTTTTAGCGCGCCTTTAAAGTTAAGGCGCATTTAATGCTAACATGCCTATACATTTCTATGAGTGCATTAGCGTTTAATATGCATTAACCATGCTAACGCACCTATAGCGCACCTTAGTAAACATAGGCGTTGGGGTCTTGGTCATAGTTTAGGTGAAAAATTATTTATTTATTGCATTTGTATCCCACGTTTTCCCACCTCTTTGTAGGCTCAATATGGCTTATATGGAAATATATAAGAAAATAAACATTTAGTATTGCAAAAAGATCTTGGGTAAACATGATGATGATAAAGCATGATAATAGTATAACAAGCAAATATCGTAGGCAGTTCTGGATATATGTGTAGGAGTTCACATTTGTTGATCTTTGTGGTATGCCTTGTTAAAGAGATGGGTCTTCAGTAGTTTGCGGAAGTTAGTTAGTTCATAGATCATTTTTAAGTTACGCGGCAGCGTGTTCCAGAATTGTGTGCTCAAGTAAGAAAAGGTTGATGCATGCATTAGCTTATATTTTAGACCTTTGCAGTTGGGGAAGTGAAGATTAAGCTATGTGCGGGATGTTTTTTTTAGCGTTCCTGGGTGGTAAGTCTATCAGGTCTGACATGTAGGCTTGGGATAAGCAGGATGTAGAGTTATGAATAAAGAATATATCCAAGAAATGTATAATACAGCAGCAGAGAACCAACCCTCTTGGTCACCAGCAGCATTGAACACCCTGTCAGGACAAGCACGCTGCATGCCAAATGACAGCAATATCTGTTGGTAATTCAACAGTTCAACTTGCACCTCCCCAAAGTGGAAATCTAAGTCCATCCCATTTGTGCCTCTAGGCCCACACAGATCAACTATCTCAGAAATTAACCACAAAACACCCTCATCAATCCAAGTGAACATTATAGCTCACAGACTACTGGTGCATCACAGGAAGCATGAGGTGAAGGCCCTGCAGGAAGACTTGGCTTCCAGCTTTGACACTTTATTATTGAAACATGTGAAACTCACTTGTTTAAATTCTGCTTAACTTCAGAGGATGGCAGAAGTGTGAAAGAAGCTAAATGCCAAAACTGAACTGGGCAGATAACTGTTCCTTTCCTGAACAGTCTTTTCCTTGGATGTTAGCTTGAGTCCTTTGGCCATGTATTTTGACATCCTCTTTGGCTCATAGAGAGTGGACCTGAGGCACTAACCTTCTTGGGAAATGAGCTTGGTATACATGACATCATTTCCAGGTTCAGTCTAGCCAACATATGTAAGCTCAAGGAAGGCTAAAACAGTAGCACTCAAATACTTTCTCTCCCTCATAAGCACTTACATTTTGCATGTCAGCTAATACCTGGATGCCTGCTACAATGGCAAGAATACAAAATAGGTACCATTTCATTTATAAATGATGACTTAGCTATGTGGGATTCTTTTTCAAGGGAGTACAACTGTGTATCTGTTTGGAGTTCTATTCTGATGCACTTTGTACTGACTGCCAGGACACTCCAGAAAAGAGATGAGAATCACAAAGGATAATATTTTTTCAGAGCTGTTGTCATTTGTTTTTCCACTAACAATATGGGGTTAATGGTGAGTCATGACAGGTGCAGAAGAGCATTATAGTTGGTTCATGGACAGCATCCCAATTGGAACTGTGTGTCGTGGTCATAGTCATGAGTGCAAAGAGGTGGCTTGCTGTTCATCCCGTTTTCTTTCTGCCCTAGACATTCTGCCCACCCTTCGAATAAGTAATTCCTAGAATAGAATAGGCGTTTTCAGGTTATGTTGGTTACATATAGGTAACAGCTCTCTTGATTCTTTATTATGTCAGTGGTAGGGGGAGGTGGTGTGTGCATGAGATAATGTAGTGGAGGTCTGAGTATTGATCAGATGGACTCAGTTTTGTTAGACTGTTGTCCTCCCAAAGGCTAATAACATAGAGTGCAATGGGCAACTCTGTATGTGTGCGTGTGTGTGTGTCCCAGCAAACCAGGTCACCAAAAGTGTGGAGGTGATTCAATATGCAAGATTCCAAATAGAGACAGGAAGTGACCAAGAGGCCCAAAGAGATGGTCTATAGCAGGCTGGAAAGTTCAAGTTTTATTGCAGATGCTACACAAAAAGAACAACAAACAGAAGTGTCCACCTAACCATAAAACACACATGCAGTGTACAAAAAAAGAAAACAGGTAGGGGGGTACACCAAATGTCTGTCCAAACAGTAGATATACTCAAAATTCAGTGCCAAAAGCACAAGTTTATATAACAGTTCAGTTTCAAAGACTAGACGCAGTCTTGTGTTTCGGTGCTAATTGTGCCTGCTTCAGGAGTCAAACAAGATATCTCTGTATAAACAACATAGGCATAAATATAAGATCATGAAAATATAAAACTCAACAGCCATATTAAATCATGAAACAAAACACAAATAAATCAGTAAATATATAAAAAAAAGACTATTTGTGTATATAAAAAGTCACACATAAGTATATTTAAATAAGCCATGATGTTGGAGGTAGGATGATAGCATGGCTGCCATTATATGCTTGAAGACTGATAGGTAGTTGGGTAGCAGTGCAGGCTCCCAATGAGTGAGTTTTTGGCAGCTAAGGTACTTGCCCTCAAGAACTAAGGAAAACACATTCCTACACTGATAAATTAAGATGCCTATTGCTGACTGCACTGAAGAAACCTTCAAGCTAACAACTAGTTGAAGGAGAAAAATTATATTTTAATTCATTTTATTTATTCCGTTTGTGGCCTGCTACTCATTACACTTGTAAATGGTTTACAATTAAAACATACATGTTAAAACACGTTTTAAAAAACCTGCAAGATACAGAAGCATTATACATTAAATATCCAGACAATAAATCATTGGAACAAGTGTTTTAAAGCCCTAAGAGAATGAGGCAAAATCTTGTATATGTGACCCAAGGGGTAGAGTACTCCATTGCAATGGTGCCCTCACAGAAAGATGCATGACCAAGTTAACTTCCTTCCTTTGCTTGTCCGTTTATCCCCAAGGCTATATTCATGAACATCACTATTATACTTAATTGAACAACAGTAGAAACAGAAATTCAATAGGAATCTTTAAGAAAAAAGGCAATAAAGTATGCTACCGATCTCTTTGTCAGCACTGAACAAACTGAACCTGATTACTCAATGCAACTGTAAACAGTGCCAACAGGATGCTATTTAGATACCCGTGGGTTCAGATCTTGTCACAGAGAAATCTGGATAATAGAACTGCAGCAGCGGCAGCTTCCCACTGTTGTTGATTTCCTTGTCTGAACCAGGATCACCCTTTCTAAGATATCCCTTTGCAAATCTCTTCAGGCACACTTAATTGGTTTAACTTGGCAATCTTTAGATTACACAGAGAGCTGCTTTAAATCAGTTTAGATGTCTAAATCTCTTGACATTAGTTACATAAAAATGTTTAGGAATAAATGGCACTTTACACAAGAAAATAAGCAAGCAATCATAGTAGAATATTGAATATCACAATATTTAAAAAAAAGTAATACCTTATACATGGCACATTCACAGTCCCCAATTCCTTGTATTACCTCCGGAAGAGATTCTGCAGCACTAACATGGTACATATAGAGGGGCATAATCGAAAGGGGCGCCCAAGTTTTCCTGAGGACGTCCTCGCAGCACGTCCCGGTGAAGGGGCGGGGAAACCCGTATTATCAAAACAAGATGGGTGTCCATCTTTTGTTTTGATAATACGGTCGGGGACACCCAAATCGTGAAATTTAGGTCGACCTTAGAGAGATGGTCGTCCCCTTTTTTCGGCAATAATGGAAACCAAGGACGCCCATCTGAGAAACGACCAAATGCAAGCCATTTGGTCATGGGAGGAGCCAGCATTCATAGTGCACTGGTCCGCCTCACATGCCAGGACACCAACTGGGTACCCTAGAGGTCACTGTAGTTGACTACAGAAATTGCTCCCAGGTGCATAGCTCCCTTACCTTGTATACTGAGCCCCCCACCCCCCCCCCCCAAAACCCACTCCCCACCACTGTACACCACTACCATAGCCCTAAGGGGTGAAGGGGGGCACCTACATGTGGGTACAGTGGGTTTGTGGTGGGTTTTGAAAGGCTTACATTTACCACCACAAGTGTAACAGGTGGGGGGAGGCTGTGTCCACCTGCCTGAAGTGCACTGCACCCACTAAAACTGCTCCAGGGACCTGCATACTGCTGTCATGGAGCTGGGTATGATATTTGAGGCTGGCATAGAAGCTGGAAAAAAGTATTTTTTAAAAAATTTTTTGAGGGTGGGAGGGCGTTAGTGACCACTGGGGGAGTAAGGGGAAGTCATCCCCGATTCCCTCCGGTTGTCATCTGGTCATTTAGGGCACATTTTTGTGGCTTGGTCGTAAGAAAAAAAAACAGGTAAAGTCGTCCAAGTGTTCGTCAGGGATGCCCTTCTTTTTTCCATTATCAGTCAAGGACACCCATGTGTTAGGCACGCCCCAGTCCCACCTTCGCTACGCTTCCGACACGCCCCCGTGAACTTTGGTCATCTCCACGACAGAAAGCAGTTGACGCCCAAAATCGGCTTTCAATTATGCCAATTTGGGAGACCCTGTGAGGACGCCCATCTTGTGATTTGTGTCAAAAGATGGGCGTCCTTCTCTTTCGAAAATAAGCCTGATAGGGACCATGTACCAAGTGGAGCATATTTTTACTTGAGAGGGCCAAACAAACTAAACTCTGTCCCTGCCTCTCTCCCTCTGCTTCAGTCATTTCCTTCACATCAAATGTTCTATTACATATTGTGTTGACATTGTAAGTAGTATACTAAGTGCTTTGAAAATATGCCTGTATGCCATACTTTGTATTGTTGTTTGAATATTTTTAATGTGGTAATTATCTGTTGCTTATGTTTTGATTTATTCTTACTGTATGCTGCCTTGAGTGCATTCCTTCAAAAAGGCAGTAAATAAATCCTAATAAATAAATAAATAAATAAATATCCTCATTCCTTCTGATGTCTTCACTCACTCTTACCTCACCCTTCCTCCATTCAGGGTCACTCCTTCCTTATCCTATCGATGATATCCCATAGCACCTCCGATCCGCTCATTCATGCTCTCCTGCAGTCCCCCCAATTCTCTCATTCACTCACCTTTCCCCTTTCTCTTCACTCATACTTCACACCCCTCCCCCCATATTCCTCCTTCAGTCTCTCTAGTCCCTAAAACTTCACTCACTCTCTTCCCTATGCCCAATCTGATCCATCTCCCACTGTACTACTTCTAACACCTTCCTGTGCCCCGCCCCTCAACTGAACATCACAGCTTGACTGCAGACGGAGAACAGCAGTACTGCCCAGGATGGGTTTTGCATTTTCAACCACTTGAAATATTGTAACGCTGTGGCTTTCAAAGTTTGCAGCAGGCCTGGAAGTAGAGGGGAGGACATAGCTATTCTCCTCTCAAGAAGCTGGGATTACGTTGATAGAAAGATACAAAGCTGTTGCAGTTTTTGACATTCTAGACCCTGCTCTCCTCTTCCTGAGAAATTGGGGAAATGCATGGAAAGGACCAGACTTTGCAGCCCTTCATATAGTCATATAATCGCGGGAAACCAGAGGCCGTGTTTAATATTGTAACTAGTCTACCATTCATTTGAGGTTCAACTCCCCTAGATGTGAGGTTTTGAAAAGATTACCTCCAAATGTTAGGAGATGTAATACCACATCAGTTTCATTACAGCAGACATGATCCTTATGATGTTACCTATTATGTAAAGTCACTTTCCTAGTATCACTATTATCTGAAAATGAGGGCAGGAAGGGGAATGAACATGCTCCTGCAGTAATATAAGCATACACTAAGGGGCCTATTCTAAGAATTTTACGTTAATTGAATGCTTATAAATTGAAATATCAAATCAGATGTGGGGCTTATATCAGTGGACTTGTAAGAGGGCTTTCTTTTGGTTAGATCCACAATAATGGAATGAAATGCCTGTGTTGGTTTGAGGCGAAGGGTATAGTAAAAAGTTTAAGACTTTGCTAAAAACTATTTAAGCAATTTTTCCCGATGGGGGGGGAGGGGGATATGACGGTTATGCTATTGAAGGTTGTGTAATTTCTTAAGGGTCTTTTTACTAAGCTGCGGTAAAATAGTGGTCCACAGTAGTGTGGGCATATGGATTTGCCAGACGCCTAGGCCACTTTTTACCGTGGCCGTAAACCCCCCCTTTTTTTTAAATGGAGGCAGTAAATGGCTGTGCACTAATAAAAAAAAATCTGCTTGTGGCCATTTACTGTCTGAGCCGTTACTGCCTGCTGTTTAGTAGGCGGTAAGGGCTCACGCACTAACTTGGTGGTAATCGATCAGCATGCGCTGCTACTTCCTGATTACCTCTGGGTGCGCCTACACAGGAGGCCCGCGCTAAAAAATAGAAAAATACTAGGAAAAAAAGGCCCGTTTCTGAACGCAATGAAACGGGCGCTAGCAAGGTTCTATAATGGTAGGGGCCCCCTCCCTCCGTCCCTCCAAGCTGCTTGCCTGCCTCCGTGTGACTGTCGGACGTTGTTCATGGTTCGCTCTGTGTGGGGAGGGTTTTTTTTTGCTGCGCCTCCGTGCCTGTGCCGTTTCCGTTTCGGCCCTCGAGTGTCATTGCTCCGCCCTCGACGTCATCACGTTTTGACGCGAGGGCGGTGCAGACACTCAGGGGCACACCGGATATCTCGGGCGCCTCAACGTCCGTGGAGGCTTCATTAGAAAGTTGGGGTTGCCTTTTATATATAGAGATTTTCTGGCATGGGAAATGCACATGGCAAAATCAGAACTATCGCCAGGTGCCTGGGTATGCCCGGCAGTGGTGCTGATTTCCCGTGTGCTACCCGCATGGTAGCCTCACCACCTTTTAGTAAAAGGGCCCCTTAATTTAATTGGAGGATTTGATATTTTGGTGGCATATTTTGATGGATGTCATGTATGTCAATTTAGTCTAATATTTTAGGTAGAGTGTAAGTGAATTGGTGCAGCTTCTGTTTAGGTGAGGCTTTCCTATTATTTTATGGCATTCTTTAATATAGAAACACTCTATCACACAACAGGGAAAATCAAACTTAATGAATAAACATTCCAACCATCTAGGAAGTTGGAAAATAGAAAGATTAGTTTGCGGGTGTCACCTGGTGATATACTGAAGATTCCAACTCGGAAATCTATAGTGATCAATTACTCAAATTGGAACCTCAAAGCTCCGCATAGGGAAAATACAAATGTATTGAAACCGTCCCTATCAACTCAGGAGTCCATTACTATCACTGGTTCCG
Organism: Microcaecilia unicolor; assembly: GCF_901765095.1. Classification (NCBI taxonomy): domain Eukaryota; kingdom Metazoa; phylum Chordata; class Amphibia; order Gymnophiona; family Siphonopidae; genus Microcaecilia; species Microcaecilia unicolor. Next base: position 42,501,535 of record NC_044040.1, on the reverse strand, counting down.
GTCAGGAGGAAAAGAGAAAAAAACATCAAACGTAAAAACTCATTACACATGAGAAAAACGAATGAATTGAAAAACTCCTTTCCTCCTTAGTTATCACCAAGTGAAAGACACCAAACACTAAACTAATACAGACTGAGTCTAACTCATTAATATACTACTGACTGTGTGGATATCCCCTCTTGTACAATCATGCGTTGGACAACCCTAACTTAAAACCCCCGGACTTCCTAAAGTAAACTAGATAACCTAATCAGTACTTAGCTACAAAAAATGGAGAATCCCGAGGCTGTCCCACTGGTAACCGCTGAAATGAGAAAGGGGAACCGGCAGTTTAACTTCTTAGCCTCAGCTGTGGCTAAGAAGTTGAACAAAGAAGGACTGCCGGTTCCCCTTTCTAATTTCAGCGGTTACCAGTGGGACAACCTCGGGATTCTCCATTTTTTGTAGCTAAGTACTGATTAGGTTTTCTAGCTTTCAAATAGAACAAACCCTATCTGCTAATAAAGTAAAACACTTTCACATTATATGGAAATCTCTAGCAGGCCCATATACTAAACTGCATTAATGCACACTATTGGGCCTTAAATAAGTTAAATGCCAGGAAAACCTGTTAAATCACCTTAATGCAGCTTTCAATGCAAAAATAAATCAGATACAATGTATGGAAAATTCATGATCTAATTAGCATGCAAAAGCATAAACAGTTTCCCATTACTAGGTACAGGGGTTAACATGGCTTTTTTTTTTTTTACCCTTTATTATTTCTGGAAAAATAGAGGGGCATTTTTGAAAGAAACGTCTAAGTTTGGATTTGGACGTCTTTGTAAAATGCCCAAATCCAGAGGCGGGGAAAAGCGTATTTTCGAAAAAAGATGGATGTCCATCTTTCGTTTTGAAAATACCGTCAAAGGCGTCCAAATCCAAGGATGCCCTTAGATTTGGACGTCATTGCATTTGGACGTTTTTGACTTTCGGCGATTTTTGAAACCAAAGACGTCCAAGTCAGAAACGTCCAAAGTCAAGCCATTTGGACATGGGAGGAGCCAGCATTTGTAGTGCACTGGTCCCCCTGACATGTCAGGACACCAACTGGGCACCCTAGGGGGGCACTGCAGTGGACTTCATAAAATGCTCCCAGGAACATAGCTCCCTTACTTTGAGTGCTGAGCCCCCAAACCCCCCTTCAAAACCCATTACCCACAACTGTACACCACTACCATAGCCCTTACGGGTGAAGGGGGGCACCTATATGTGGGTACAGAGGATTTCTGGTGGGTTTTGGAGGGATCACTGTTTCCTCCACAAATGTAACAGGTAGGGGGATTATGGGCCTGGGTCTGCCTGTCTGAAGTGCACTGCACCCACTAAAAAACTGCTCCAGGGACCTGCATGCACCGTCATGGACCTGAGTATGGCATCTGAGGCTGGCACATAATATTTTGAATGATGTTTCTTGAGGGTGGGAGGGGGTTAGTGACCACTGGGGGAGTAACGGGAGGTCATCCCTGATTCCCTTCGGTGGTCATCTTTTTGTGCCTTATTCGTAAAAAAAACACGTCCGGGTGAAAACGTCCAAGTATTAGTCATTGATGTCTTTGCTTTTTTTCGATTATGGGTCAACGACGTTCAAGTCTTAGGGACGCCCAAGTCCCGCCTTCACCACACCTCCGATAAGCCCCCTTGAGATCTGGACGTCCTTGCGACGGACTTTCGCTAGAGACGTCCAAAATCGGGTTTCGAATATACCGATTTAGACGTCTTTGGGAGATGGACGTCCATCTCTTTCGAAAATGAGCCTGATAATCATGTATACTCTTGGGAGAGAGGTAGAAAAAGGGGGCTTCTTAAAGGAGTCATCTTAAGTAAAAAGAAAAATCTTCCCAGCATCTCATCTACATAGAAGTTAAAATTCCTTGTGAACTACTGCCTCCTTCATCCCATGTCATGAGGTTCCCCTTCCAGAAGGCTCTGAAACCCTTGTGGAACTAATGGGTCAAAAGTAGTCCCAGCTCTAGTGTGGGGTAAAAAAAGAAGATTTGAAGGACTACTTTCCCTCTCTTTCCCCACCTGAGTAGCCGCATCTCCCATACCTCATGAGCCTCCTCATAAAGAAACAAAATGTCTGTCCCCCCTCTCTCTGGATCCCCTGTAACCAGACTCACATCTAAAGCAGTAAAATGAACTTAGGAGCGAAACAATTCACAGCTACTTTTGCCCTGGTGCCCACCATGTTTCAAAATGATGGTACCTACTGGCCCTAATGTTGTTGGTGTCCTGTTTAAATTCACTTATAAGTACTTGAATTTACAAGTGAATCTGGATAGAATCTTATCCTGAGACTGCTGAAAGACAGCTAATGAAATGGCATTTCTCTACCTAGAATGAACTCAATGAACAATGCTGGCTGTGTGACCCAGTATTGAGAGCCATAGGTAAATCTTCAGAGACCTTAGTATGGCCTTTTTACAGCACAGAATTTTTACAACAGCATCATACAGTCTGGAGCCAGATGTTGCATTTTAAGGTTAAAAGAAAATAAGAGGTGAATGTGGTTCCATGCTTGCTAACAGAGTGAATCACTGAAATGTCAAATGCTGAGTTCCATTACACTAAAAGCAGATAGTTGTTATACAGCCTGTTTCAATACTCTTTATTTCTCACTGTCTAGGTGACCTTGAGCACGTCATTTGACCTTCTTGTGTTAAAATTTAGATTATACTCTTTGTGGGTATTAAATTTTATTATTTTGCAGATATAGTGGTGGTGCATAGACCGTTATTAAATGGACTTGGGAGAAATCCACTATTTCTGCGTTAAGCAGTATAAAATGTTTTGTACTTTTTTGGGATCTTGCCAGGTACTTGTGATCTAGATTGGCCACTGTTGGAAACAGGATGCTGGGCTTGATGGACCTTTGATCTTTCCCAGTATGGCAATACTTATGTACTGATGTACTTATGCCATACACAGTAGATTGCTACTTAAAATCTTTTCATTGTCTACGTTAGCCCCCAAATTCAATAAATGGCACCTAAAGTTAGGCACAGAATTGCATGCCCAGTTGTAGAATAGGGTCAGTTACACACATAACATAATTAGCTCATTTGCACTAAATTGCCACTTAATTGGAGATAAGTACCATTAAGGGCCCTGTTTACTAAGCTGTGCTAGAGGCGCATTAGCATTTTTAGCGCACGCTAACCATGCAGATAACCATAATATTCCTATGGGTGTCTAACATGGTTAGCATGTGCTAATTTATAGCACACACTATAAACGCTAGCGCACCTTAGTAAACAGGGCCCTGTAATTAGCAGATGCATGTGTAACTGACTTTTGTTGCACCTAACTTCTCTTGTGCAGAACTGCAAAAGGGGATGTTAACATTGGAGGGGAATAGATACGTCGGGGGCATTCTGACTAACCTTGTGCACACTTTCCCCCTAATTTTGCAAAAGTTGCCAGAAACTGCATGCACAAATTTGGGCACATGTAATTTAATTGACTAACAAGCTAATTAGCACCAATTGGCTTTTTAACAAGGAATTATTAGCACTAATTAAATGTAATTGAACTTTACATGTGTAAATTTGAGCATGGGATCCCTGTCTAAAATTTACACACAATTTGATAAAGGGAGCACTGAAATGGGTGGGAGATGGGCAGAATGGGCGTGTTCCTAAAATGTACACGTTTATTTATTTTTTATTTTATTAGGATTTATTAACCGCCTTTTTGAAGGAATTCACTCAAGGCAGTGTACAGTAAGAATACATCAAACATGAACAATAGGCAATTACAGCAGTAAAAATATTCAAATAACAATACAAAGTATAGCATAGTATGCTACTTACAATGCCAACACAATACGTAATACAACATTTTAATTGACAGTGAAGGGTATAAGCAAAGATGGAACATATAGATAAGAGTAAGAGTTAGAAAGTAAGGTAACTAATATAAAGAAAGTTGCACATGAGGTCAGAGAGATGGTTAAATATTATCTCAGCTAGGGCAGGAGTGGATAAATATATCCTGCTGCAGTATGTGCAGCCCGTGTCACTCTGTGTGTGTAAGTGAGACTTTTAATCACCTACTGATAACATAATGATTAGACTTGAGAACCTATAAGTAGAGTTATTCTACAGAAGTCTTCTCGAGTGCCTATTGATTAACAGTATATTATACAGATGATACTTTACACATCTCCCTGGAGCCTACAGTTACACTTATTTTTCTATATTCCACTAATTCTATTTGCATAGTTCATAGTGAATTACAGAAAGACTCTAGACCACAAAATGCCTAGGATGTAACTTGTTTAAAGAAAATATAACAAAACTGACACCCACTATTTCTTATCCACATATTGAGAGAACAATAAAGTCTTAAGGCCCTTAAACGTTTCATAACATAATAAAAACCGTAAATTAATAGTCAAAGATTTCCAAAACTTGGCAGCTTGATATGCAAACAGACATATGAAATGTTTCTTCCTTGAGATGCCCTTAGGGTTCGGAAAATCAAACAGAAGAGAATTACAAGTATTATATAACTTTCTTCCTACCGCGTAGTGTACAAGAGATATTAAGTATTGCAGTACTATTCCCTGCATGATTTTCCACAACATACATCCTAGTTTAAAAGTTATCCTGGCCTCAACTGGAAGCCAATGCAGTCTTCTATAGAACGTTGTACTTCTGTCTGATTTTCTAAGGGAATAAATCAAACAAACCATGTTGTTATAGAATAACTGGGATATGTGCCTAGTGTAGGCGTGTACATTTGCGCTACGTTTCAGTTGCTGCAAATGGCCATGCCTAAAGTTCTGAGGCATAAGCGCTATTCTATACGCGTCTAACTTTAAGCGCGGCTTATAGAATAGAGCTTGTTTTAGCGCCAATTTCTCTTTTGCCTTTTACAGAATCTAGCCCTTTATGGAATAAATGCATTTACGTGCCCAGCTGCCGCAGTTAGGTGCCACTAATTATGCCAGCCATATGGCATAAATGATCGCGGCTACAGTTTGGCACATAACTATGAACTTATGTTGGTATTCTGTAACAGATTTGGTGTACAACTCAGCTGTCATACAATACTTCTTAGAGTCCAGTTTATGGTGCCTAACTTTCAGTGACCTATGTTGAATTTACCTCTAGCTGTATATAAAAACAGTGATAACTGTTTTACAGAATTGGCAGCTATAGATCTATAGACAAAGTATTTTCATTTGTTTTATTTTACTTCCTTTTTGTTTGTTGTTTTGTTAGTTATATGAGTGGTTAAGGCTAGAGAGGCGTTCAGTTCTTTGGATGTTCTTTTGGGATGTTTTGTGACTTCTTAGGTGAGTTGTTGCTTCATCCTTGGAGGAGTGGCCTAGTGGTTAGGGTGGTGGACTTTGGTCCTGAGGAACTGAGTTCAATTCCCACTTCAGGCACAGGCAGCTCCTTGTGACTCTGGGCAAGTCACTTAACCCTCCATTGCCCCATGTAAGCCGCATTGAGCCTGCCATGAGTGGGAAAGTGCGGGGTACAAATGTAACAAAAATAAAATAGATACTATTGGAGACAGGAATGTTGCTATTATTGGAGATTCTACATGGAATGTTGCTATTGGTATTCCACTAGCAACATTCCATGTAGAAGGCTGTGCAGGCTTCTGTTTCTGTGAGTCTGACGTACATGACGTCAGACTCACAGAAGCAGAAGCCTGCGCGGCCACATGGGTGATCTGCAAGGGCTGACTTCTACATGGAATGTTGTTAGTGGAATAGCAGCATTCCATGTAGAATCTCAAAGAGTAGTAACAGTGGAGGAGTGGCCTAGTGGTTAGGGTGGTGGACTTTGGTCCTGAGGAACTGAGTTCAATTCCCACTTCAGGCACAGGCAGCTCCTTGTGACTCTGGGCAAGTCACTTAACCCTCCATTTCCCCATGTAAGCCGCATTGAGCCTGCCATGAGTGGGTACAAATGTAACAAAAATAAATATATTTTGCTCACACCTTTTTCAGTAGTAGCTCAAGGTGTGTGTGTGTATATATATATATATATATATACACACACACACACACACACATACAGTGCACTCCATTTAAGTGCACGTCGGATAAGAGCATGCTCTGTTTAACTGCATGTTGTACTTCGGTCTCGTTTTTGGCACCATCAATTTCTATGGGGACAAATGTCGTTTTAGCGCACCACTGATAAGTGCAAGAGTCGCTTATATGTATGTGTCTTGTCCGAAAAGAAGGTGAGCCCTTAGGTCCCGCAAGGCCTCGAAGGACCTCAGAGGACAGCCGTGCAACCCCAAGTCTTCACCCTCGGCGACCGCCGTTCACCGAGGGACTTCCGGAACCGCGGGGTTGACGAACTTACCCAATGCTGGAAACCAGGAGCGAAGAGGGCAGGAGGAAAACAGAGGAGTCCAACAACAGGCAACAGGTCAGGGCAGGCAGCTCACAGCGTAGTCGAAACAGGCAATAGGTCAAGGCAGGCGGCTAGCAGAGTTGTCCAGAAACAGTCCAAAGGTCAAAACCTGGAGAGCAAGGAAAACGAACTGGAAACTAGAACACACGAAGACTGGCCTCGGGAAACAGAACCTGAAGCAATGTCCTGTCTCTGGCCCACTCCTTAAATACTGTCAGCATTCAACCGCCCAGCCCCATCTGACATGGCCGGCCAATCGGAACCCGGTTACTGATGAAATCCTTCTGGTTGGTTCTGTCCGACCTCCCAGGCGGGACTACAGCACCGGCCTCCCAATCTAACTCCTCTGAGGCGGAGCTTCGGGTTCCCGCGCCCGAAAGTGGAGGAGATGCCGGCCATCGCATCTTGGCGCCATTCTCCCCGCTGGCGCAAACACGGACCTCATAGCCAGCGATCGAGGCCCCGGAAGCCGCGATCGCCGGCCCAGGGCCTCGGCCCCGGACTGGGCAGCTATCGCCGCGGCGAGCCCCGGCTCTCCACCGCAGCCTCAAGAAGGCCGGCCCTCGCTGCAATGAACACCGGTTCTTGCTTCCCGCAGAGGAGCAGCCGGAGGGAGCGAAAGATGTGACAGCATGGTTCAAGACCGTTGCTCTACAGGAAAGACTCCATATAAGCGCGTGCATGGAATATGGAAGCCGAATGGTGTGTGACAACCGAGATTTCAAATTTACCGCCTCTTTAACTGCCCCAGGCAGATTAGGGGAAAGAATGTTGTTGGACCATACACCGGGGTCGTCGCGGTGGCGGAACTGTAAGACTTTAACACTTAAAAAATTAGAAAACAAAGAAAGTCAAGCATCTATTGCTAAAGAATATGGTGTCAATCCCAGTCAAATTTCACGTGTCTTGAAGCAGAAAGACCAGCTTCTGGAAGACTGGCAAAACAATACAAATCCACAACAGAAACGAAAACGTGCGGGAAAAGCTGAGGAGGTAGAAGATGCTCTTCTTTGGTGGTTTTCTCGAGTCAGGAGCAAACAGTTTCCTGTCAGTGGTCCACTTCTTATGGAGAAAGCGAACCAGGTAGCAGAAAGTCTTGGACTGACTGAATTCAAAGCCACTGTTGGATGGTTGGAAAGATGGAAGGAAAGGAACAGCATAAAATTCAAGAAACAGCATGGTGAGAAACAAGACGCTGATGACTTTGGTGCTGAAAATTGGGTTGTTTCAGTTCTTCCTACCATCTTGAACGAGTTTGCACCTCATGACATTTTCAATGATGACGAAAATGGTCTCTACTGGCGAGCGATTCCTGATGGAACACTTGCATTCAAACATGCCGAAAAGGACCGACTGATGATTCTTCTTATGGATGGGAGTGAGAAGTTGGAACCCCTCGTCATTGGAAGGAGCAAACAGCCCCGTTGCTTCAAGAACGTTAAGTGACTTCCTGTGTCATAAGAGGCTAACACAAATCCATGGATGACTGGGGAAATTTGGAAGCAGTGGCTAAAGAAGTTAGACACTAGAATGCGGGCACAAAAGTGTCAGATTTTGCAGCTTTGTGATAACTGTGCTGTACACAGGGATGATGTCAGGCTGTCTAACGTCAAGGTGGTCTTCCTGCCACCAAACACTACCTCTCTGATCCAACTTCTGGATCAGGGCATAATAGCCAATTTCAAACAACATTATCGGGCTCTTGTGCTACGTCATCTGATGACCAGACTGGCAAGGATAAATGTGCTGTTGAACTGGCTTGTAATCTATCACTGTTGGATTCCCTACATATGCAGAAAGAAGCCTGGAATCATGTTACACAGGCAACCACTGTGAACTGCTACAAGCGGGCAAGCTTTGTTAAGGATGTGGAGAGGGACGAAACAGATGCAGCTGTTGCAAACGCGTCAGATGAACAGGTTATTGACATCCCAGCCAGTTTTACTGAAGAGGAGTTCCATCGCTTTGTAGCTGTTGATTAAGATCTACAAACAGCTGAAGACAGCACTGATGTTGAGATATGCTCCTACATGCAGGCAACAACAGCTGATGATGAAACAGAGGAAGAAATGAGCAGCGAGGCACATGCTGATGAAATTCAATAACCTCCTCCTGTCACTTTTGCAAGAGCGCTGGAGAGTCTCAACACCGTGCGGGCCTATCTGGAGGCCACTGGATGTCAGTGCTATGACAGTTTTTACTGTCTGGCAGACGTAGTCTATTGAACTCACAAACCCAATAGTGTACAGAGGACTATGATTACTTCAAGCCAGCCTAATGTCAGTTAACTGAGACTGTAGACTGTACGTATAATAATAAACAGTACTGTACATATGTTTATCAGATATCAAGCTTCTTTGGGTCACAACGGTTAAGTGCATGCTCTGGTTAACTGCATGCATTTCTTTGGTCCCAGACCCTTGCACTTAAGCGGATTGCACTGTATATAAATATATATATATATATTTTTTTTTTTTTTTTGTTACATTTGTACCCCGCGCTTTCCCACTCATGGCAGACTCAATGCGGCTTACATATACAGGTACTTATTTGAACCTGGGGCAATGGAGGGTTAAGTGACTTGCCCAGAATCACAAGGAGCTGCCCGTGCCTGAAGTGGGAATCAAACTCAGTTCCCCAGTTCCCCAGGACCAGAGTCCACCACCCTAACCACTAGGCCACTCCTCCACTCCATATTGATAGATAGGCAAAGTATTTTTCATTTGTTTTATTTTCTTTTCATTTTGTTTTTTTTAATAGTTATATATATATATATATATATATATATATATATATATATATATATATATATATATATATATATATTGCTCACACTTTTTTAGTAGTAGCTCAAGTTGAGTTACATTCAGGTACATTGAGTATCTATCTGTCCCTGGAGGGCTTACAATCTTAAGTTTGTACCTAAGGCAATGGGTGGTGGTGGTGGTGGTGGGGGGGGGGGGGGGTTAAGTGACTTGCCCAAGATCACAAGCAGTAGCAGTGGGATTTGATCCAGCCACCTCTGGATGTCCAGACCCCACCTCGGGATGTCAAGACTGGTCCACTAACCACTAGGCCACTCCTCCACTCCAGGGTCCCATTGCACTCTAGCCCTCTGCTGTACCCCGCTCCCAGCCTTGTACTTCCCCAAACAGTTCAAGGCCATTAAGTAATCCGGTCCAGGTTTTGTCCTATTTCAGCCAGCCAGTGCTCCCACATATGGAGCAAACACAAGAAACATCAACCACAGTTCCAACAAATAGAATTCAATATGCAAATTCTAAGAACCTTGCACTGTTTCCATAAGGCTTGTCTAATTATACTTTTAATATTCCAAACTACTTTTCTTCAGCAGTCTGCTTGAGGCCTCCAATTTGGGCCAGTGGGCCTTTAATTTCTCATGCTTTGCAAGGGGGCTAGATAATTTTTTTTTTCGTCAGTGCGTGAGCTGTAGTCTTTTTCCATGCAAACATGGGCCCATAAAGCTTTTTTATGCTTGCTTGCATTTTTTTTATGCTTGCTTGTTTTTATATTTTTTGCATTACTGAGCTATTTTGCATGACTTAGCATCACAGAACAGCAACTCAGCTCACCAATGCAAATTCATATAAACCGTCAAAAAAGCAGACTTCATGTGTGAGCTTACCACCATGAAACAGTTATATGGAATGACTTTGCAAAAGTGCACTTCACCTGGAAAATAGCACAAAGCATCTGCATTTCTAGGTATTCGTTCTGTTTCTGATGTGCAGTTATGTTTTCAAAATCACTTTGTACTATTGTACAGTCTGCCATTCAATCTGCAGTCTCTCCTTGGGTGTGATGTGTAGTTCTCAGTTTGGTCTGTGAACCATATTAGCAGTGGAAAAGCTTTGGCAAAACTATGACAGCTGCCATCCATAGCTTTACCACAGTAACATATGCCACTGTTTTCCAGAGCTTTTAGAACACAGCCAACAGAATATGGTTCAAAAAGGAATTAACAATTGCTTCTGCTTATGACTAGGCCTGAAGGGGGTCTTTTACTAAGTGGCAGTAAAAGCCCAATGCGAGCTTACCGCTCGTTAAACCGGAAGTACCACCGGGCTACCGCAGCAGCCCGGCGGTAGTTCGAACCCCCAGCATGCGCCATTTCTGGCGCTAGAAAAATCTCTTTATTTTTGTAGCATCGTTGTTTACCCGGCGGTAATCGGGCAGTGCCACTCACTGCCCGGTTAAAGCCGGGTTAGCACGGGAGCCCTTACCGCCACTTCAATAGATGCGATAAGTGCTCCCTCCTGAAATGGCTGAATGGCAAGTGCTTCACTTGCCGCATGGCCAGTTCTTTAAAAAAAACAACAGCCTTTTACCTGCTGTGGTAAAAGGGGGCCTCAGCGCACATCAAAAACACGTGCTGATGCCAGTGCAGGCCCCCTTTTACCACAGCTTAGTAAAAGGACCCCTAAATCTTTTTGCTATTTTTGAATAGGAAAACTCTTTCTTCAGCATGACTGAAGTACAGTTCATTGTACTATAATTGTCCTGATGCATAACAATATGGAAAGCAAAATTCTGCTACAGATTCTGCACATTCCATTTTGCTGCAAGATCTGACAAAAAAGCCTGTTAATTTTGAAGATGAGCTCTTTCTCCTTGAGCAGACTTTTTACGCTTATCTGAGTTTATGTGAGCTTATAAATCACCAGAACCTTTATTTGCCACAGAGATATAGGTGCCAGTTCTGCAGACTAGGCACTTAGCATCCCAGCCATCGCAAGCATGGAAATTTTGTTCTCATTTCCTCAGTAAAATTACAATTGCATTTTGACATTTTATTCAATTCTCCAGTGGGTCACAGATGAGTGTAATGCTGCCTCTTCTATTCTCCCAGTTTCTTTCTAGCATGGACAGTCTTTTCCTTACACAAAAGTGAACCTTCACATTAGTGATGGTCACTTCCTAAGTCCTCCTCCTCGGAGAAATCTCACTGTGGTAGCCCTACAGGGATCTAAAGCGCATGGAGTGAACACAAAGAGGACAGAAAGTAAGAGGGAAGCACTAGAGGGAAGCAGAGATCAGTCATATAAAGTAAGACCATTACCTCCAGTATTTGGTTCTTCTTTCTCCCCATGTGTCTCAGGCTAATAGACAGGAAATGATTTCACTCAAGTGAGTAGTTACTTGCGTGCATAAATGGATCCCTCCCCCTGAAAAAAGAGAATATTTGCCCCAAAATTATAAAATATAGAGAACACACCTGAAGGAGCCTTCTTAAAAGAAGACTAATGGTAGCCTTAAGCACGCCATTGTGAATCAACATCATAATTTGAAGGTTTCTACAGAAACCTTGTTATACTTATTTAAAAACAAATAATGGAATGGATTAAAAGGATAAAGGAAGAGCACAGATTATCCTCTGTAATTGGCCGTCATTGAAAGTAAATATTGTATTACTAGGGTTGATGGTGTTTTAGTCTGAAGACTGTAACTCTACTAATAAAAAAAAAAGGGAAGTCTTTCTAGTGACCAAGCCTTAGAAGCTCTCATCTTTCCTAATAATAGGGACCTGTTTGCTAATCTAATAGGAACTGGACATAACATCTGGATCTCTCATAGAGGCTGGTTTGTACTCTTTCTTTCACATGTTTGGGGGGGGGGGTGGAAGGGGATCAGTGACCACTGGGGTTGTAAGGGGGGGTCATGTCTTAATTCCACCAGTGGTCATCTGGTCATTTAGGTCACCTTTTTGTGACATAGCCATTATTGAATCAGGTCTAGACCAAAATGTCTAACTTTAGCCCTGGACATTTTTGCTTTGTTCCATTATGGCAGAAAAACATCCAAGTTCTGGGAATGACAAAATCCTGCCCCCAATACACCCCATTGTGATTTGGATGCACTGCACATGAATTGCATAGAAAAGGGCTTAAAAATGGGTTTCAAAAATAGCGATTTGGAGGTTTGGCAAAAAAAAAAAGTTAATCTGCCGCTCTGTGCCACTTTTTGGATGTTTTTCTGTTTCAAAAATGAGCCCCATATTTAACTTTCTTGGAACTGCTTGTGAACTTTAATGCAGGCAAAATAATGAGATGCTTTGCATGAATTTGCCTGTTATACAGCTAATTATTTTTTACTGCATGGTAAACCAGATTTTGTTTGGGTTAGGTAAGCTTTGTTGGTGGCAACACATCATTGTCAATTTGAATGCATTAGAATGCAGTATCCACAAAAACAATGCCGTTATTTAGTAAATAGAATGCATAGATTGCAAACCCTTTGGGGATAGAGAAATGCGTGCTTTACTTGAAAGTAACAGCATGAGCTACCAATGAAAAGGCATGAACTAAACCTAAATAAATAGTTGCATTTATAAATACATCTATTTCAATCTGTTTACAAGATTTCTAATATATATATATATATATATATATATATATATATAAAAAGCAACACCAACGTTCTATGAAGCCTCCAGCCGGAAGTGTGAAGGGGGCGAGATATCCGGTTTCCCTATGAGTGTCTGCCCCGCCCTCTCTGTAACACAGTCAGTGAAGGAAAACAGCAGAGCACGAAATCAAATTGCTGGCTCTGTAACAGTGAAGGACTCAGAGGGGGGAGGGGAGAGAGGCCAGAGGGCAGGGACACACACACTCCCACATGCACACAGAAGAAAACATTGCTAGCCCCCCGTTTCATTTGCATCAGAAACGGAGCTTTTTTACTAGTATATATATATATATAACACAGAGTACTAGTCTCGGCACTGCACTCTCAGAGAATCCTACTCCATTGCTTTATCAGTTCCACATTATATGGACAGCTTTCTGTTCACTTTCCTCATTGGCTAGTTTGTTTACACAGAGCTGTCAAGTTACCCAGTTCCAGGAGGGAGACTTTTTGGCCAGTCCTGGTTTTAAACTTTAAGCAGTATGGTTTTTGTAGTCCCTGATTCTACCTATTGAAATCAGTGCTGAAGGTACTGTAATGCATCAGGCAAAGGTTTTAGAAATCTAGGACTGGCCTAAGATCTCCCTCCTGGAACTAAACAGCTGACTTATGCGAAATGGCCGGCTTTTCGGAGAAAAGGCCAAAATAAAAAGGCGGGCAGGAAATCAGCTGATTTGAGCGAAATGGCCGGTTTTTCGGAGAAACGGCGAAAAAAAAAAGGCGGGCAATAAATCAGATGATTTGATAGATGGCCAGTACCGTGGTCCGCGACACCGCTTCATCGCTGTCGCGAACAAAGAAAAGTCAGGTCTTACCGTGTGGGGGGAGCACGCTGAGAACTCCTGCACGCTGAAAACACCTGCGCCGCTCGCTGCCGACAAAGAGGCCCTCCCTGCCTCGTCGGCAGCTCTAATGCGGTGCCTGGGAGTCCTGCTGGAGCCCCGCCCCCTTACGGCCTCCCAACCAACTGCAGGCAGGGCCTCCTGCCGCGTCATCCAGACCGTCAGTGGGGAAGCTGGAAGGGAAGGGGCGCTCCGGCCGGGGAGCTGCCGTGCGGCAGCCACCATGTTATGTGTGGCTGCTCGGCATGCTCCTCGCCGGCCTTCCTAAATCTAGGACTGGCCTAAGATATCCCTCCTGGAACTAGGTAACTTGGAAGCTCTGTTTCACATGGTATAATATCAAAAGCCATACCGAATTTCAGATAGGTTACTCCTTCTCCACTTCCATAATTCATTATTTTGATCACCTTGTCAAAGAACTTGATTAAGTTTGTTTGACACAGGGGGTACATTCACTTCTGGCTCAGGCCCACCCAGCAGTGGTGCAACCTTAGTGTAGCTGGTGGGGATTTTCAAACCCAGTCAGCTGAATATATTGGCAGCTTGCTGTAAATCCACTCCTGTTCCCAGCTGCTGATGTCAGCACCCTGTGGATACCAAGTTCTCTTGAGCATTCACAAGAAGTGAGCATGTGTAGAATGCCAGTGTCAGCAGCTGGGAATGGCAGCTCCTTGTGACTCTGGGCAAGTCACTTAACCCTCCATTGCTCCATGTAAGCCGCATTGAGCCTGCCATAAGTGGGAAAGCGCGGGGTACAAATGTAGCAAAAATAAAATAGATACTATTGGAGATTCTACATGGAATGTTGCTACTATTTGAGATTCTACATGGAATGTTGCTACTATTGGAGATTCTGTTGCTACTATTAGAGATTCTACATGGAATGTTGCTATTCCACTAGCAAGATTCCATGTAGAAGGCTGCACAGGCTTCTGTTTTTGTGAGTCTGACGTCCTGCACGTCAGACTCACAGAAGCAGAAGCCTGCGCGGCCACATTGGTGATCTGCAAGGGCCGACTTCTACATGGAACAGTGGAGGAGTGGCCTAGTGGTTAGGGTGGTGAACTTTGGTCCTGGGGAACTGAGTTTCGATTCCCACTTCAGGCATAGGCAGCTCCTTGTGACTCTGGGCAAGTCACTTAACCCTCCATTGCCCCATGTAAGCCGGATTGAGCCTGCCATAAGTGGGAAAGTGCGGGGTACAAATGTAACAAAAAATAAATAAAAAATAAATAATACTGACTGCCGTGAGGGTAGCTATTGTCGGTTGCCGATGTCTTCAGCTGGCAGGGCTTGGGGATCCCCACCACCTTAGGTATTTAGAACCCTTTAACTAAAATGCACTAGAATCTGGGCTTAACACGAGGTCATGGGATTTTACTGCGAGCTAATCCCAAATTGAGCATAGCACTTTTGGAGGAAATGTTTAATATATTTCATTGCAGATCATGTGCTAATGTTGTCATTAGTGTGTGGTACCTGCCTAAAGTTAACATGGGAACAGTTTTCACATTTTATGTAGCCAGGAAGCGCATGTTAAGTATACCCCGTAATTATATAAAAGACAGCAATCTGCGCACACAATTCAATTGACTAACAAGTTAATTAGTGCCAATAATTTTAAGTAATTATTGGCATTAAAGTTAATTTAACATTACGTGCGTAAAGTTAGGCACAGGATCCGCACCTAAAATTTATGTGTGATTTGAAAAGGGGGTGAAATGGGCAGATCATCGTTAGAATGTGGCATAACTAAAATTAACGTGCATTGTTATAGAATAACGGGGATAGGTGTGTACCTTTGCACTACGTTTCAGTTGATGGAAATGGCCACGCCTAAATATTTTCAAAGACTATTTTACAAAGGTTTATAATTAAAGAACTGTGTCCCTCTTTTTAAGGCCCTTGCTGCTGTTCTTTGTGTTTGCACCTAAATTTAGGCATGATTCCCGGGCTTAAGCGCTATTCTGTAAAACGCGCCTAACTTTAAGCATGGCTCACAGTACTTTTTTGGCGCCATCTATAGAATCTAACCCTTAAATGTGCTAGTTGGTTAACAAGCCCCCTTCCCAGAAATATTCTTTAAAAATCAGTAATGCTCAGGTTAATGCATGAAAACAGGCAAAATTCCACAAAACGTTTTAACTTGTTTGCGCAGTACCCTGTTTTGGCATTGCTAACCACGTGTTAAGGACTTAATTCATTTTAGTATATGGGCCCCTTAATTTTTACAAGTGTTGGGGGAGTGAGGGACGGTGGGGAGTTGGGGGGGCAGGGAGAAAATGCATCATCCCCCCCCCCATTCTTCCAATTAGCCCACCCAAAATTTGCCACTGATTTGAGAAGACCTCATCACTGGGAAATCCTGGACTAAAGTAAGAGATCAGTTTTCATTTTTCTATTTTTTTTTTACAGACATGTAAAGGGTGTTCTAAAATTAAACATATCAATGTATTCCAGAGGCCTAATTAAAACACAGGGCATGTCTTTTACAAATAACTCTACAGTATTACTGCATTTCTTCAGCCCAGAAGTGAGCTTTTGGTGACAGTCCATCACAGTTCATTGGCATCTAATTTCTTAAGCCCCACAGAATTATGTCTAAGCGTCTTTAAAATGAACTTTGTACTTTGTAATTTTCCCTAGTAAGCTACTGTGCATATTTATGATGCTTTGTGTTTAAAGTACTGCCTGACTACAGTTCTGAAATATATTTGAATATAAGCTACTTTGCACTGCTATCTCTATAAAACCTAAAAATAGCAACTCGAATACAGAATTGAATAGCATAGTTTTGATTGATTAGAAATACTGCAGCATAGAAAAGCAACATAAAGGAAAACCTTTCTAACAGTCATGCTACATTTGCTCCTTTACCCTGATTTCCTGTTTTTATTTCTATTAATTTCTCTTCATGGCTTTTCACCCTTTCCTTAGGGTTCTAAGTAACATGTCACACTTTACATCACTGTGAAAGGCCACCCTGCAGCTGCCTTAGCACACTGCACAGCTATTAGGTACATCATTCATTGTCTTCATAAAGGTCTCTCATAGTGATGGACATAAAGGGTCAGATTCAGTAAATGATTCCCAACGTTAGGCGTTATTAAGATCCGTGCAAAGCTAATATTCTACAAAGGGCTCTCTGTACAGTGCGCCCTTTACAGAATACTAGCTTGGTGCGCTTCTTGTGCCTAACTTTGAATGCGAGCACTTAAGTACATAAGTATTGGCACACTGGGACAGAGCAAAGGTCCATCAAGCCCAGCATCCTGTTTTCAACAGTGGCCAATCCAGGTCACAAATACCTGCAAGGATCCCCAAAAAGTTCAATATATTTTATGCTGCTTATCCCAGAATAAGCAGTGGATTTTCCCCAAGTTATTTTAATAATGGTCTATGGACTTTTCCGTTAAGATGCCGCCCAAACCTTTTTTAAACCCTGCTAAGCTAACCGCCTTTACCACATTCTCTGTCAACGAATTTCAGAGTTTAATTACACATGGAGTGAAGAAAAATTTTCTCTGATTCATTTCAAATTTACTACTTTGTAGCTTCATTGCATGCCCCCTAGTCCTAGTATTTTTGGAAAGAGTAAACAGCCTGCCAAAAGCTTGTGTAAATGCTGGTGTCTAACTGATGGCGCCTTAATTTCCTGACGGAAATCAAAGCATATTCTATAACAATGCATGTAAGTTAATTGTTTAACTAGCTAATCAGTGCTAACAATTATCAGCACTAATTGGCATTAATTAAGATTTACACACACAACCCGCTAAGCTTATTCTGTAATATTGTGCACGTAAATTCTACATCACATAGTTGAAAAGGGGAGTGGCGATGAACAGGTTGTGGGTGTTTCTAAAATCTATGTATGTTGTTATAGGATACAGCTGGCTCTCCCCCAGATTTTATATAGTGCGCCTAGGGATCCACGCTGAAATCCAAGCATATTCTATAACTACGTGTGTAACTTAATTGGTTAAAAAAGCTAATCAACTAGTTTTACACTTTCCTATCCTTGTAAATGCTTAGTAAAGTATTTAGATAAAAAATATATTTTCTTTGAACCTGAGCAACTGAAAGAATTCTTGGAAATTAAAAAAGTTACCAGATAGAGCCTGAATAATAAGAAATCTGATTAAGGTTTAATTAGGTGGATCTTAAATCCAGGCCATCTTTGTTTCATTTCTTTCTTGTTCTTCCTAAGAAATATTTACCACCAAATTTTCTTAACGCCCTAACTAAGTTTGATTAGGTGGTCTAAGAAAGAGTTAATTTTCTTTTTTTTCTTTTTAGTTTCTACTTATTTATAAAGGAGAGACTAATTATCAATATTTCCTTGAATATCAATCTACTCTGTTTTTCTGTAACAAGATGTAATGTTTGTAAGTTATTTTGAAACTTCAAATAAAAAAAAAAGCTAATCAGCATTGATAATAGGTCTTAACAAGCAATAATGAGCACTAATTGGCAATAATTAGAGTTTACGTGCACAAATCCCTAAATGTATCCTGTAACGTATGGCGCCTAAATTCTAACATGCACAGGCAAAATTGTTGCAGGGAATTGGCATTCATGGGCATTTCAAATTTGCACAGGTAGTTATAGAATATGGCCCAGTATGTATACATTTATGTGCTGGGATTTACGCCATGTTTTTGTTGGTGTAAATGGATGTGTGGACTATCAGGCGCTAGAATATCAACTAAGCATATTCTATATCCCATGCCTAAATTAAAGCGTGGCTTATAGAATATGCTTAGTCAGAACTGTCTACTATGTGGACTTTTTAGGCGCCAAATATAGAATCTGGCCCTCTGCGCCTAATTTAGGCATCAGAATTTATGCCAAGTAAAACTTGGCATAAATAACTGTGACTAAATTTGGTCATATGGAGAGGTGCTCGGCGTAACTCTATATACCGCACGGAAATTTAAGCCTATTCTATAAAATTTTGGCGTACTATAGAGAATACACCTAGGCATATTTTTTTTCTGTGCGGAATTTTCAGGCGCCATATATAGAATCTAGCCTTAGGCATGAGAATCCAGGTATTCTATAACATTGTAACTCATTTCTGGGAATGCCCCCTGACCCACCCATTCTCCTCCTATGGCCACCTCCGCTTTGGTCGCATGCTATGAAATTTAGATGTGCATGTAATAAAACAGGGCATAGGGTAGATCCACGCATAATTCCTAATTACTGCCAATTAAGTGTTTAACACCAATTACTGATAATGCCTAATTGATTAATTAAGTTTATGTGCGGATCTAGGATTCGTGCCCAAATCTGGGCGATATACAGAATCTGGGGGAAGACTGAATTAACATGCCCTCGTTTTGTCCATCATTTTGTTTCAAACAGATTCAGATTCCCGTTGCACAGGTTTGTAAATAATTAGTTTATTAATCTAGTTTTTGTTTTCCTTCTGTCCAACAATGCACAAACAACAAGCAACGCAGCAGTCTTGATCAAAAGTCCTCTTCCATCTGCCCCTCTACCTTTGCACAAAGTATTATGATTTTTTTCCCCCATTTTACTCTATGCTCATGAGAAAAGAGTGATGGAGACTGTGTGCAGGGCAAGTAGTTATAACGCTTAAATACATATGGAGCAACTATTTTCTTTAGACTTTATAAATAACAATGAAATGTTGTTGATATCACCTTCATTGTCTGGTATTGTTGAATATTTTATTTTTGCACATTTTTATATTGGCTTCATTTTATTGTCATTATTCTTTTACACTGTTTTAAAGCTACAGTACAAAGTGGCCTTAGTGCACCCTTACATTATTTTTTTTCCCTATATGCTAAGGCCATTTTTATCACAGCAGTAAAATGACCAAATTTCTATTTTTCTTATAGGTATGAAATGGACTTATTAGCATTGAGGGACCCTTTTACTAAGCCGTGTAGGTGCATACATACATCCTACGTGCATCAATTTTGAACTGCCCAGCTTCCACGTGGCCCAGGCAGTAATTTCATTTTCTACGCGCACCCACTATGCGTCCCGGAATATTTCTGGTGCACGGCGCTAACCAGGCGGTAATCAGCATTGTACGTTTGCTGATGATTACCGCCTGCTTAACACATGAGACTTTACTGCTAGGTCAATGGGTGGCGGTTAGGTCTCAGGCCCAAAATGGACGTGCGCCAATTTTTATTTTTCCGTATGTCCATTTTCGGTTAAAAAAGGCCTTTTTTGCAGGTGCGCTGAAAAATGGACCTGGGCGCGTCCAACACACACGTCTACACCAGTGCAGGCCACTTTTCGGCACACCATAGTAAAAGGACCTCATAGTGCACACTAATTCAGCATACTAAGCTTTAGTGAAAGGGCCCTAAGTAAATAAGTTATCGATTAGTTTAGTCCTGGATAGGTCTGGCACACTTATCATTTGCTATATATATTCAATACTGCTACCTATAAGTTCCAGAGTTGGCGCTCAACTTAAGGCGATGATCTCATTGGCTCAAAACTGATCCATTTGTGGTTATGATGGTTATTTTAGAAGCCCTTCGGTAGTACTGTGAAGCTGCCACTAAAGGTTGCAGCAACCATTTTGAAGGAGGAACCGTGATAAGCAGAATCAGGTAGGCATTACTCCTTCCCTCTAAGCACTAGACCACCATGGATCATATATGTAGGCTGGGGTGGGGGGGCTATGATCCTGTTGGGGAGCTCTTTTACGGTTAGGTCTGGGGAGAAGGTAGGGTCCTACGGAGGGGGAGCGGGAAGGGATCAGATTGTGTTGTGGGAGAGTCGGGAGAATGTGGAGCACATGAATATACACAGGCTAGTTCCCAGAAACTATGCAGGTATTGGCCTATGGGTATAGTTATCACTGCTTTTTGTGTGGTTCTATCTGCCTTCTTAGCTATGCGGGCACCGGCATTGACTATCACTGATACCCACATACCTGCCAGTCCCTCCCTGACTCTGCCCCTGAACCATTCCTCCGCTGCCTGTAGAAGATGGCCGATTAGAAGCCTCTCCTGCCCACTTAAATTGTTTTCAATGTCGACCTCTGTACATTTGTTGATGTTGGTAATTTAGTTAATGATCAATTTTTGTTTTATTATAATTTATGCTTTGACCCCAAAAGTTAATTTTGGATTTATATTTCACTCCTAGGATCCATTGGGAGTATACAGAATAAATACAATAAATACAGACAACCAACTTTACCATAAAACTATTATGAAAAATGCATTGTAAACCACCTTGTGTACTCAGAGTGAAGACAAGTCTTCAGTAAAATTTAGTGTAATTCCTATACGCTCATTAGCACTGGATTACCATGTGAGCCATTACCATCTACAAACAGGGGTGTCAATAAGTGATCATGCAGTAATTGGCTGCATACTAATGGCAACGTTAATGCATGGCTATTAATTTGAAAAATAGGAAATCAGCCATTTTATTGCTGTGGTGAAAATGGCCTTAGCGAGTGGGAAAAAGCCACACAAGGGTGCGCTAAGGCCACTTTTTACAGCAGCTTAGTAAAAGGACCCCATAATAAGGGCACATACAGTGGCTGGACCGTTGCCTTATGACATAGATGAAAAGAACTGAAGTGTTCAGGAGAGATATTTTCATAATATAAATAATATAATATATGGAAAATCATTTTACAAAATTGACACTGCACTGGACATATGACATATTTTGATGTATTGGTTAATGGATTTGCAGAAATGTTTTATCATGGTCTTATTAATTAAACATCAAAAATATTCTTTCTAAAAAGATGCAATAAGAAAAATGACACAAATCAGCTTTAATTACACACGCACCTGGTCAAGTTTGTAACTACATGAATGTATAAATAATATGTGCATATTTATTCCCTGCCTGTGTACCAGTGAATTTTTAAAATAAAAAAAATGTCTACTTTCAATTTGAAAATTACCCTGGGGGATTTATGTGCATATATTTATACACTTCTAATAACTGAAAATGCAACCTCCAACTAATGAAGACTATTTCTTAAACATACACCTGGTTGTCAATCTCTCTTGGTTACAGAGGAAAAAGCCTCTACCTGTCTGTGATCAAAATTTAAACAATTAACAGGCTTATTTTCGAAAGAGAAGGGTGCCCATCTTTCGACACAAATCGGGAGATGGGCGTCCTTCTCTCAGGGTCGCCCAAATCGGCATGATCGAAAGCCGATTTTGGGCGTCCCCAACTGCTTCCCGTCGCGGGGATGACCAAAGTTCCTGGGGGCTTGTCAGAGGTGTAGCGAAAGTGGGACTGGGGCGTGCCTAACAGATGGATATCCTTGAGTGATAATGGAAAAAAGAAGGGCGTCCCTAACGAGCACTTGGCCGACTTTACTTGGTCCATTTTTTCTTACGACCAAGCCTCAAAAAGGTGCTCAATGACCAGATGACCACTGGAGGGAATCAGGGCTGACCTCCCCTGACTCCCCCAGTAGTGACTAACCCCCTCCCACCCTGAAAAAACAACTTTAAAAACTTTTTTTTGCCAGCCTCAATATCATACTCGGATCCATTGCAGCAGTATGCAGGTCCCTGGGGGGGGGGGGGGGGGGGGAGGTGTGTGTGTGTCAGCGGAGGCATAGCGAAGGCGTGGACGTTCCTCTTTCAAACATTTTGGACATCCTGAACTGCCCCCCCCCCACAGGGACAGCCAAATTTCAAGGGAGTGGAATGGAGTGGGGGAGTGGCCTAGTGCTTAGAGCACTGGGTCTTGCAATCCAGAGGTGACCAGTTCAAATCCCATTGCTGCTACTTGTGATCCAAAATCCAACTAAATAAATAAAGGGGGGTGTCAGAGGCATAGCAAAGGCATGGATATCCTTCTCACAGAAACATCCACATTTGGACGTCCTCAACTGCCCGTCGCAGGGATGGAGGCATAGCGAAGGTGCCTAACACTTGGACATCCTTCACCCATACTAAAAAAAAAATAAGACGTCCCTGACGAGGCACTTGGACTTGTTTTCACCTGGACTTGTGTTTTTTTAAGGTTGTAGACGGCAATTTATTTAAGGTTGTAAACGGCTATTATACATGAAGCTTGTCTGCGTGTATGAAGCTGTCTTTGGCATGCGCAGAGCAGCCACGCATAACGCTTGGCTGCTCTGCACTGGTTTGCCCTCCTTAGGAAGGAAATCATGTGCAAATGAGATAAAAGCGAGCAGCTCATTTGCATGCAATTTCCTTCATGCATACCCGTTCCTTTCCGAATCGCTAAGGGATCGGTAAGGGAAGGGCATTTTCCGTTCAGTTAGTGCATCAGTTAGTCCACTTCAGTGCCCCCTAGGTTGCCCAGATGGTGTCCTGGCATGTCAGGGGGACCAGTGCACTACAAATGCTGGCTTCTCCCATGACCAATGAGTTGGATTTGGTCGTTTTTGAGATGAGTGTCCTCGTTTCCATTATGGCTGAAAACCGGGAACGACCATCTCAACACTTATGTCGACCATATCTAAGGTCAATCTAAATGTTGAGATTTGGGCGTCCCCGACTGTATTATCGAAACGAAAGATGGCTGCCCATCTTGTTTCAATAATACGGGTTTCCCCACCCCTTCGCGGGGACGTCCTGCGAGGACGCCCTCAGGAAAACCTGGGCGTCCCATTCGATTATGCCCCTCTATATGACCCACAGAATCATTCTTCATCGGCTTAAAAAACCTCCGTTTGTGTGTTTAAGTGCTTCTTCTGATCTGTCTATAATTTTCTTTTTTTAATTTTCTTTTGATATCAGCTTATAACACTTAGCATATGGCACTTATCTTCAATATCCATCCGACGGGGTCCCGTTTCGCCAGTGTAAAACTTTGTCAGGGAATCTGTGTGCATTTGCCGTTATTTGTATGGTCACAACTTTCTTGCTCCTTTGCTGGTCTATTTCTTAAACTTGTTGTTTTCTTACTCGTACTTGGTTGATTACCAGAACTAATTTGTCTCATATCTGCATCTCTGTAAGCCCGTAAGTTCCATGGACGTATTATACAATATAAAACATGATGGGGATAATTCTATAATGGCAATACCCACAAATAATGACACACTATAGTGAAACTACAACCTCCAATGAGGACTCAAAGTCAATATAGTTGATCAAAATTCAACTAAATTGGATCTCAGTCCTTATAGGAGGTGGTAATTTTAAAATGGCCTGCCTAATTTTAGGTGGCAGGAAGGCATTCAATTAGCAGTATTCTAGATCTTTGCAGGCTAAATGATCTCTTATAGATTATCAATTAACAGAAAAATAAGCTCCACGAGTTGATGGTTTGTACTTTGCCCATGGGTGTGCATATGGGGGCAATCTGTCTTAATGTATGTGTGTTTTCAGTCATTTGTGCTTATATTCTATAAAGACATTATAGAATAGGCTTAAAAATATGCACCACCACCCCTAATTCTATACATTGCCCTACATGTGTGCTCGATTTAATTGAATGAACCAATTAGTGCCGGTAATTAGCATTTTAATAAGCAATTATTAGCACTAATTATATTTAATTGCAACTTATACACATAACTTTTGGCACAAGATCCACACCTACAGTTTATGTGTGAGTAAAAAAAAAAAGGCACGGAAATGGGAGGGTCATGGGTGGAACGGGGTGTTCCTAGCATTTACGCACTTTGTTATAGAATAACGGGGATACGTGCCTAATTTAGATTCATACATTTGCACCACGTTTCAGTAGGTGCACATGGCCACGCCTACAGTTAGGTGCAAGTTCCGGGTATAAGTGTTATTCTATAAACCGCGACTAACTTTAACTGCGACTTATACAATAGTGCTTTTTTTGGCACTGATCTTTTAGGCGCCATATTTAGAATCTAGCCCCATATCTGTTCCTATAGTGAATGCCTTGTTACATATTAGCCCTCAACATGGTTTACGATGAATACAACTGTTAATATTGAAACATTCTTCAGGGTCTGTTTTATCTCTGACTTTACCTTCCTTCCCTGACAATTTTACAGTTGCAATAGTTGCCATTTGCTACACTTACATGAAACTTGCCAGTAGGTGTGATGTCCAGTGACCACTTTTTTGTTTGTTTGCTTGTTTTTAGTTTCTTACAGGCATTTGGACAGGTAAATGTCACTGGATGTTTTTCTCAAGATAGGGTACCAATAAATTATCTTATAATAACACTGACCCATGTTGATTTGGAAAGGATGAAAATACTCCAGCTTTTCTAAAATATCTGACTTTATCATCACATTCAATTTTTCATTACTTTCAGTTCTTCATAGGTTAAAATTCATTTCTTCCTTCACCTTTTACTTTTTCAGTTTGAACTTGATTATATCCTTTCCTCACGAATGTTCTGCTTAAAATCTTCTGCTTCTTTATCATATGCAATGCAACTTGAACAATTTGTGCAGATACTCATAAATTGACCTTTTGGAATTTCTTTTCACAGGAGTGGGTAGTGTGCATTATTAAAACATGCATACTAATTTGTTACAGCCAATTCAGATTAATTTGGCAGCCAGGATCCTCCAGTGTTTTAGCTCACACTCTCTCTCTATCCTTTACAAACCAGAAGAAAGGCAAAATTCAAATTTGGAATAACAAAGGGCTTAGTATTGTTAATAAAGAATGAAAGATGGAAACCTAAGCAAAACAGTTAATGTCAACCAAATCCTTACAATGCCTTGCTGGACCCCTCTGCCACATCCCAGTGGCAGCCATCCTGAGCTTCATGTACCATGTAGCTGAATATTACCCATAGTGGGCTCCCCACCCTTTTCCAATGGGTCAACTACTAGAAGCAATCATCTGATCAGACTTTTCTACTGTCATCTGATAAAACCTCTAAGTCATACCAATGATAAGATCAGAATGCTAATCAATGCCAACTGGGAAAGACACCTATACCATGCCTCAAAATATGGAAAATAGAAAAAAGAACTCCATGACAGGATTCAAATGCATACATGCAGAGAGTGGGTAGGAAAGGAGCTGAGACCAAAAGGTGCAGAATACGGAAAAGGAAAACCATATCAATCTCTCTCCCTTTATAACTTGCATGGTCCTCTGCCTGGCTATCTAAAAAATTGGTGCTCAGCATTTGGATGACCTGGATGCTAACTTCAGAAAAATATATGTGCAGACCAAGATGGCTGCTGGCAGGACTGCTTGTGATGAGCTCTGAGTAAACAAACTTCCTATCTGACAAATCCTTATGCAGGCATGGTAAAGTGGAAAGGGACAGTGAGAGTTGGCTTACCTCCTTCCTCTCCAGGTGGTGGTCTGGTGCAGATGAGCAGTCTTTGCTTTATTGGCTCTGGTGTCACACTGAGAGATGGGGAGCAATAGTCTAGTGGTAAGCAACCTGCTAGTACAGGTGCCCTAGATCACAGTGGTCTTGAGCCCTGATGAGTGGCCTTTTTCCTTCAACCACAGAGAGTGTAGTCAATTGCCATGTGCTTTGGCAGTGCAAAATCAGGAAGCACTTGGTGCCAGCACTGTCAATGAGGGAAGTAGTTTGATGTTGAAGCCCACAAGCTCTTTGGGTAAGCAAGTTGTAGTGGGGATATATCTGTCAGGAAATGCCAGGCTGCGGGAAGAGTTGATGACTAGAAGAGATCCTGTTGAGGTCAAGACATGAGGTCATTCTGAGCTGGGCTCTGGAAGTCAAGATCTGGAAAACTCCCAGTGTATACCTGTTCCACTCAGGTAAAGCCAACAACTATAATGCTTAACACTGTTTGATCTGCTACATCAAATATGGAATCCTCTCGTGAACTGAATAGATCGTGTCCTGGGTTTAATGGTGGAATTAATGGAGTGAATGTATGGTGTGGAGCAAAAGCATGCAGAGCTACAGTCTAAGTTGGGAACTACAAGTCAACAGAAGGTCTCTGTAACTGTAATTTAGCTTTGACTGAAGACCAAGCAATTGTCAACTGAAAATTGGAGACTTTCGAAAATGATAGCAAATGGCTTAATCTAAGAATTATTAATTTCCTGTGTTGATGAGCTTTTCTCCTGTTGATACTCAGAAGTGTTATGTTGATATGTTTAAAGTTACTTCAGACTCTAGTCCCCCTACCACCAGGTCTGTTTATCTGCCATCCTGGGGTCCAGGGCAACATGGAGGGAGTCTTTTGGTGAGGGAGCTAAATCTTTCTCAAGATAGCCATAGACTTTTCTAGACTATTGAATACGTAATATTCTCTTTGAGTTCAAAACGAACAATTTCTGGGGACTAATATTTGTTTTTCCTGATTTATCTAGGGCAGCTCAGGAGAGGCATAAATCTTTTGGTTGAGGCAAACTGTTATTTTCTTGGATCTATTTTTATGTTATAGTAACCAGTTCTTTAGAGGATCAAAGAGACTGTTAATAATTCAAAACTCTAACTCTTCAACAAATATTAAACTCAATTCTGGGAGGAAAAAGCCTCATATCCCCTACTTTTTATTCATCATATAAATGATGTTAGAAAACTGCTATTTACATATGTAGATCCCTGGGATATAGATATTGCAAGTGGGTGTGGTTTAGGCATGGTTTGAATGGTCTAAAAAAGCATGTATGTGATTCCTATTTTACAATGGGAATACATGTATATTTAATATTTGAACACTGGCTTTTGCACTTGTTCTGAGCACAAACAGGTTTTGTCCAAGGCTTGAAGCAAGTGATTGAGGAGATAATTGTCTTGTCCTTCTGGGGTTTTGTTAAAATGTACATTTTGGGGATTTCACTCTTTAATTTGCTCTCTGTATATGTTTAGTTTTCTGAAATGGAGATCCTACATGTTTCATTGCCAGCACTTAGATGTCAAAGTTTAAGTTCATATGTGTTATATGGTCATTCATGTTGGCCACAACAAAGTGGTGTTGAAAATTGGCACTTCACGTATAGTCATCTGCATCTATATGTAGAAGATACGTTCTGTGCACGTGTACGTTTTTTTAAAATTGCTATTCCTGCTGTATTAGCAAATACATGTGTGACCCCCTCAGGAAAATGCCTCTGCTGCCAAGCAGGAGGTGGAAGGGTCTCCTGCAGGTCACTATGGTGCTGGAAGCGCTGGCCAGATGGATGGAGATGGGAGGGCGGGGGGGGGGGGGGGGGGGGGGGGGGGGGGGGGGGGGGGGGGGAGAGCCCAGCCTCAGGAGGTGGGGTGAGATGAGAAAAGGGATTGTGTTTGGTGGAAAGGGGTCTTTGGTTGCCCAACCCCCGCTGAGTACTGAGGAGGAGTCCTGGAGCTGAACGGGTGGACTCTAGTGTGGCTGGCTGACAAAACCTCTGTCAAGGGGCAGAGGGGTCTATGGTCGGTTCCGCAATGTGGCGAACCATGAGAAGGAAGGAGTGCCTGGTGGGAAAGGCCATCCTAGGCAAGGGGGAAGTGGGCGTAGATGAGACCAACTCCCAGTAGGATGAGTTGAGTTGCCCAGGGATCCCTGATCTGGGATGGGCTGGACTTATACTAGTCATTAACCGGATGTGACTTTGGCCTCTTATGCACTTGAACTGTAATCATGAGTGCTGTTCCATGAACTGTTATTTGGTCTGAGTTAATCCAGTAAAGGAAAGGTTTGAAGTTTCCCTATTGTGACTGCTGGTTATACATAGTATACATAGTAGATGATGGCAAAAAAAAGACCTGCACGGTCCATCCAGTCTGCCCAACAAGATAACTCATATTTGCTGCTTTTGAGTATACCCTACTTTGATTTGTACCTGTGCTCTTCAGGACACAGAACCGTATAAGTCTGCCCAGCACTACCCCCCGCCTCCCAACCACCAGCCCCGCCTCCTAACCACCGGCTCTGGCACGAGCCGTATAAGTCTGCCCAGCACTATCCTCACCCCCCAACCACCAGCCCTGCCTCCCAACCACCGGCTCTGGCACAGACCGTACAGTCTGTCCAGCACTATCCCCGCCTCCCAACCACCAGTCCCGCTTCCCACCACCGGCTCTGGCACAGACTGTATAAGTCTGCCCAGCACTATCCCCGCCTCCAACCACCAGCCCCGCCTCCCGATCTTGACTAAGCTCCTGAGGATCCATTCCTTCGGCACAGAATTCCTTTATGCTTATCCCATGCATGTTTTGAATTCAGTTACCGTTTCATTTCCACCAACCTCCTGCGGGAGGGCATTCCAAGCATCCACTACTCTCCTCCGTGAAAAAATACTTTCTGACATTTTTCTTGAGTCTGCCCCCTTCAATCTTATTTCATGTCCTCTCTTTCTATCATCTTCCCATCTCCGGAAAAGGTTCGTTGTGGATTAATACCTTTCAAATATTGAACGTCTGTATCATATCACCCCCGTTTCTCCTTTCCTCCAGAGTATACATGTTTAGTTCAGCAAGTCTCCCCCTCATACGTCTTGTAACGCAAATCCCATACCATCTCGTAGCTTTTCTTTGCCACTGCTTCAATTCTTTTTACATCCTTAACAAGATACGGCCTCCAAAACTGAACACCAAATCTCCAGGTCGAGCCTCACCAACGACTTATACAGGGGCATCAACACCCCCTTTCTTCTGCTGGTCACACCTCTCTCTATACAGCCTAACCACCTTCAAGCTACGGCCACCGCCTTGTCACACTGTTTTGTCGCCTTCAAATCCTCAGATACTATCACCCCAAGATCCTCTCTCGCCCGTACTTATCAGACTCTCCCCGCCTAACACATACGTCTCCCGTGGATTTCTATTCCCTAAGTGCATCACTTTGCCATTTCTTCGCATTGAATTTTAATTGCCAAACCTTAGACCATTCTTCTAGCTTCCTCAGATCCCTTTTTCATGTTTTCCACTGCCCTCCCGGGTGTCCACTCTGTTACAGATCTTAGTATCATCCGCAAATAGGCAAACTTTACCTTCTAACCCTTCAGCAATGTCACTCACAAATATATTGAACAGAATCGGCCCCAGCACCAATCCCTGAGGCACTCCACTACTCACCTTTCCCTCCTCTGAGCGAATTCCATTCACCACCACCCTCTGGCGTCTGTTCGTCAACCAGTTCCTAATCCAGTTCACCACTTCAGGTCCTATCTTCAGCCCCTCCAGTTTATTTAAAAGCCTCCTGTGGGGAACCGTGTCAAAAGCTTTGCTGAAATCTAAGTAGATTACGTCCATAGCTCGTCCCTGATTCAATTCTCCTGTCACCCAATTAAAGAACTCAATGAGATTCGTTTGGCACGATTTCCCTTTCGTAAAACCATGTTGTCTCGGATCTTGCAACTTATTGGCTTCCAGGAAATTCACTATCCTTTCCTTCAGCATCGCTTCCATTACTTTTCCAATAACCGAAGTGAGGCTTACCGGCCTGTAGTTTCCAGCTTCTTCCCTATCACCACTTTTGTGAAGAGGGACCACCTCTGCCGTTCTGCAATCCCTCGGAACCTTTCCCGTCTGCAAGGATATATTAAACAAATCTTTAAGAGGATCCGCCAAAACCTCTCTGAGCTCCCTCATATCCTGGGGTGGCTCCCGTCCGGTCCCATGGCTTTGTCCACCTTTAGCTTTTCAAGTTGTTATTTGAAAGAGGATTTTTTGCACACCTGTGGGTGGGAATACCTTCTGGCCTACCGGAGATTTTCTTCAGCCCTGGCCTATGCTCAGCTTATCAGTTTCTGAACCTGTTTTGTGGATCCTGGTTGTGGGTACTCAACCCGAGGGCTTAGCTGGCACCCCAGACAGTAAGGTGAGACCAGGGTTATACATCTGTATTTGTCAGCATCCTTATTGTATTTTTCAAAAGGCTTTATTTTTGGAAGAGCCTTTTAAAAGTAGTCACAGAAATGTGAATGATCTGACCTGGATGTACATTTCCACATCGAGCCCCTATGTAAAATGGGGCTTCTTGTACATTTTTTTCAATCATCCCCTGCAACTCCAAAGTGTACTTGATAAGAGAAAAGGGAATAATAATATGTTGCTCTGGCTGCTTTGTTCTGAGTGGGTGTGTCTAGCGAGTATTGTCATGTACATGATCACTGTTTCCTCTAAGCCGAGCAGGAGTTCTCCACTTACAGTCCTGCCAGTAGGGGGTGCTGTTCACTACTACAATGAAAATCTCTTAAAAGACTATTCCCAGTACTTCCCCATCCTCCTCCCTCCTGTCCCCTTGGCTTCTTCTTGCCCAGTATCTAGTCTTTCCTCACCCCTGTCCTACTCTACCTTTAATGACTTTTTCTCAACTCTTGTACACCCATCTTGGTCATCATTTCACCTTCAGACACTGTTCTGTCTCTTAGAGGTCCTTAAAACCATGTGTATCACTCCCTGACAGCTAGACCCTCTTCCATCCACATGGTTTTGGCTTCCAACTTTGAACCTACTGCCTACTATGCTGACTGTTTAACACTAGCCTGTCCACCGGTCAGGTTTCCCATGCTACGAAAGATAGCCATAGTTTGCCCAATTCTAAAAAAAAAAATCCTTCCCTTGATCCTCTAGAGCAAGCTCACCAACATCCAGTTTCCAACCTTTTTTTTCTATCTAAGGTGCTGGAAAAAGTAGTCTTCCTTCAAGCTTCATCTTTTATTGAGAACACCCTTGCTTACCACCCTAGGCAATCTGGTTTCAGGGCCAACTTTAGCACAGAAACAGTTCTAGCTTTTCTTCTTAGTGAAATCCATACTTACCTAGATAGGCACAGTATTGTACTGGCTGTATCACTTGACCTAATCAGCTGCTTTCGACTTAGTTGATCACACCCTCTAATATCCTTCCTGCCTTTTTTCCCTTGGATTCCATGGTACCAGTCTCTCTTGGTTTTGTTCTTTTATTTCAAACCGATCATACAGGTTCTACTAACTCCTATATGTCCCTCCCTGCTACATTACCCTGTGGAGTTCCCCAGGGCTCTATATTATCCCCTCTTCTCTTTATCTCTACCTCAGTGCCTCTCACTACTCTTATCCAATCCTCAGGCATCTCTAGTTATTTCTATGCAGATGACATCCTACTTCTCTTCCCTACAGATCCGCATTCTCCTTCCATTACCTCTCTTCAGAAGTCTTTCTTTGTTTGCCGATTGGCTTGCTGACCATAAAATGGTCCTGAACCCACAGAAAATGGTAGCCTGCTGGCTTACTGGTGGCCCTTCCATCCAAACCTCTGCTCTCCAACTTTGGGTGCGAGGATTTATATTAACTGCTGCAAATCCTGTTGCATAATTTAGACTCGGATCCCCAGTATTCAGTTATACTGAGCGCATCTTTAGTGGACACCCCTGACACTCTCATGGCCACACCCCTGTTGAGTTGCACACTAAGGAGGTCTTTTACTAAGCTACGGTAGTGTTCTTAGCTCATGGTAGAAATTAGCTGGCAGTAAACGCTGAGACGCCCGCCTTGACTTTTACCGCTAGCTGATTTCTACCGTGAGCTAAAAGAACTGCCACAGCTTAGTAAAAGACCCCCTAAAAGATCTGTGTGCAGATCTTTATAGAATAGCATGTAACAAGATGTGCACACAAATCCAAATTGTTGCTAATCAACACCAATAATTGATTGTTATAATTGTTTAATTGGTGCTAATTAGCTCATTAGCCAATTTAGTTGCATGCACATCTCAGGATTGTGCAGAAGTTTGTGCACATAAATTTGGGTGACATTTAAGATTTGCCCTTCACAAGCCAAAGTAGCATACGGTAACTGTAAAGCTTCCTGTTAATTGTGGGGGTTTGCCCAACCTTCTTCCTTATCCTCAGAAACAATTAAGAGTTTGCAGCTAAAGTGTCCTGTGCTAGTTTATACCATCTGTATGCGCTAAGTGCATAGTATTTATTTTTTTTTGAGGAGGGGGTGGGGCATGGAAGGGAAATTGGGCAGCGTGTGTATGAAATGCAGTAACCAGTTAGCACATGCACATTAGTGCACTAACTGGTTGCGCTGATGTTGCGATGTTTATAAACTGCTTTGTTATATTGGCATGCTGATTGCTTCTTGAGTTTATCTGGTAGTTATTTAGTGTAGTTACTGCTGTCTGGATGTCTGAACGCCACCTGAAATTAAACATGACCAAAACCGAGCTTCTCATTTTTCCCCCCCAAACCCACCTCCCCCCTCCCCCCGTTTTCTATTTCTGTTGATGGCTCTCTCATTCTCCCTGTCTCCTCAGCTCGAAACCTTGGGGTCATCTTTGACTCTTCTCTCTCCTTCTCTGCTCATATCCAGCAGATCGCCAAGATCTGTCATTTCTTTCTTTACAACATCCGTAAAATCCGCCCTTTCTTTCCGAGCACTCTACCAAAACCTCATCCACACCCTTGTCACCTCTCGTTTAGACTACTGCAATCTGCTTCTTGCTGGCCTCCCACTTAGTCACCTCTCCCCTCTCCAATCGGTTCAAAACTCTGCTGCCCGTCTCGTCTTCCACCAGGGTCGCTTTACTCATACTACCCCTCTCCTCAAGTCCTTCACTGGCTCCCTATCCGTTTTCGCATCCTGTTCAAACTTCTTCTACTAACCTATAAATGTACTCACTCTGCTGCTCCCCAGTATCTCTCCACATCGTCCTTCCCTACACCCCTTCCCGTGCACTCCGCTCCATGGATAAATCCTTCTTATCTGTTCCCTTCTTCCACTACTGTCCCACCCAAAACCCCCCCCCACCCCCCCCCCCCAACTCCAGACTTCGCGCCTTCTGTCTCGCTGCACCCTACACCTGAATAAACTTCCTGAGCCCCTGTGTCTTGCCCCATCCTTGGCCACCTTTAAATCTAGACCTGAAAGCCCCCTCTTTAACATTGCTTTTGACTCGTAACCACTTGTAACCACTCGCCTCCACCTACCCTCCTCTCCTCCTTCCTGTACACATTAATTGATTTGATTTGCTTACTTTATTTTTTGTCTATTAGATTGTAAGCTCTTTGAGCAGGGACTGTCTTTCTTCTATGTTTGTGCAGCGCTGCGTACTAGCCTTGTAGCGCTATAGAAATGCTACATAGTAGTAGAGTAGTAGGTGCGAAAATCTTTCACTCTACCAAACTTATTTTTATGACAGATGCCAGACTCCTAATGAAGGCACTTAAGCTGAAACGTGGCCCTTGTCGAGTCAAGTGAAGATTCACAAGAAAGACCTCATTGCCTTTTTACCATCTTCACGGTTTTGTTCATCCTAATGCTGGGTTAATGCCAAAGTGCTAACATTAGTGCATGACCATATATGAACTAAATACAACAAAAGGCTTTTTCACAGCTGCATTAGAAAGAGTCTTAGCATGCGGGAAAGACCCACGTAAGAATGCAGTAAGCCCATTTACCTAGTGCAGCTTGCTATAAGGGCCCCATATTGAGTCATGAGCTTTAAAGGATAAGAGTCTGTTTCATGTGATAACCTAGTCCACCAGACACAAATGTCCCAAAATTCTCTAAATGGTGCTCAAAATTGAGTGTGCAAATTTGGGCGTGCCCAATTTGAATGCATAATTTAATTGAATGACCCAGTTAGCACCAATAATTGACCACTAATAGGCAGTTATTGGTGCTAATGGGTAACAATTTGCATTTACATGTGCATGGATCTTGGCGCTAAGCACTATTCTATAAATGGCACCCAACTCGGAGCACCGGTTATAGAATAGCGCTTACCAGTCACTTTTTTGGCACCCAAATTTGGGCGCTATTTACTGAATTTAGCGCACGGTGTGTTCACACTGTTTATTTCAAAGTTTGTCAAATTATTAAACTTTACTTTTCATTCCTCTTTGTGTTGCTTCCTTTGATTTGCAAATCCATATCAAATTAGGCACAGTAATAAGCAACATGTTTGTCAGAAGTGAAGTGAAATTGCAGGAATGCCATGACCAGCCACAAGAAACCTTCCTGTCCATGTCACTTGTGTGCTTATCGCTAACAGGAAAGCTTGCACACTGAAAAATAGTTGAGTTGCACAGGTACAGGTGCACTGAGACCTCCTTTGGTAATATATATCACTGTAGTTCATCTCTATTAATCTTCAATTTGCAGTTTTTACCCATGGCTTACAGTACAGCAAAATCCATCCATCTGCCTGACAAACTAACATCTCCAATATCATTCTTATGCAGCTAAGCAAACTCGTAGTCAAAACACTGTTGCAAAGTGTTCTTTATGCTTGAACTTCACTTGCCTCGGGCAGATGTGGGTAAGGTAATGCACCACAATCTAACAGGAAAATGACTTTAAATCTCATCAGGCAAGAGCTATTTCCTCTAGTGCTATTCATTCCCTTGGTGACAAGCCGAAATACTGTGTAGACTGTTTCTTCTAAACTGTCCTAATAATTCATAATGCTTTCCTTCTTTATATCTTCTTGAGCTTTATTTATTGTTTGTAAAGCCACGGCACGAAAAAGGAGCTAAGCTGAGTCTTTGTAGGAATGTATCCAATCTTATCATGTTTACCTAAATGTGTATAATACTTGGCTGAGTCTTGCAGTATATTCCAGTAGTTACAGGTTCTTCTGTTATTCACATATTCAAAAACCTTCTTGTCAAATTTATTTTGCAGTGAGTTTTCTTCTTCTCCATTGTTCTCCTTTGGTGTCAAAGGTACATTAATACACATTAGAATTTAATTAAGAAATGTAAACAAACAGGCGATATCTTAAGCAGTGGCGTACCAAGGGGGGGTGGGGGGGGCGGACCGCCCCAGGTGCATGCCGCTGGGCGGTGCCGCGGCGCGCGCCTGTGGGCTCCGAATTCACTAACTTTGCTCATTCGCTGCAGCTCCCTCTGCCCCAGAACAGATTAATTCCTGTTCCGGGGCAGAGGGAGCTGCAGCGAACGAGCAAAGTTAGCGAAGTCGGAGCCCACAGGCACGCCCCACGACACCCCCCCCCCCCCAGCGGCGTGCACCCAGGGGGGGTGTCATTTTACCAGGGGGGGGGAAGGTGTCATCTCGCAGGCGGGGGGGGGGGGGGCACGCGGGAACCAGGGGGGGGGCACATCAGCAATCCGCCCTGGGTGCCATCCAGGCTAGGAACGATACTGATCTTAAGTCATGAATATGCATGAAAGAGATTTGCATATTATGGAGGCAGTGTATGCAAATCAAGTTCATACATATTCATTGTGGATATCCTGAAACCTGACTGGCAAGGGGTACTCCAGGACTGGACTTGGGAAACACCGTCTTAAGTCATATCAGGATACCATGCAAG
Organism: Microcaecilia unicolor; assembly: GCF_901765095.1. NCBI lineage: Eukaryota > Metazoa > Chordata > Amphibia > Gymnophiona > Siphonopidae > Microcaecilia > Microcaecilia unicolor. Next base: position 42,465,708 of record NC_044040.1, on the reverse strand, counting down.
CACAGATTTGTTTCATCTTTTACTCATGTTGCAATATCTCTTTTCCTTTTTTTCTCCTAAAATGTTTTGGGGTCAATATTCAGAACAACTTGTCCAAGGAACCCTGGGGGGGGGGGGGGGGGGGGGGGGAGGAGAAGGAGGCGGGAAATCAGAACAAACTGTATCCATTTAAGTGTGGCAGGGAAAATAAGCATCAGGGCTCCAAATAGATAGCCAGCAATAATTCAGATGCTATCTGGTTTAACTTTATGCAGTTGTCACAAGCCACAGATAAAGCTATTCTGAAATCTCTAAGCTGCGATATTCAGCAATGCCAAGATAAGGGGATAGTTCACTGATGATCTGCTTAGAGATAAAGATAAGTCACCCGGTTATCGTGAAGCGGATTGAGCTCTGCTGAATATCGGCCTCCTTTTTTAAAAAATAGTTTTTCCTCTTTGTGCAATTAATTATAAGTGCCTTTAATTTGAATCCTGGCTTATTTTCCCTTTTTGCCCTATTTCTTTCTCTTCACTTCTGAAACGCCAGTGTTGCATACCATCCTTTATCTAAGCTTTAGTATGACCAGGTTAGATTGCTGCACTCAAAACAGCGCATTGGAAGACACCGAGAAGGTTAGGGTAGGTATTCTCAGGATCCTTTTCTGTTTCCTAAATCTACAACTACTACTACTACTTATCATTTCTATAGCGCTACTAGATGTACACAGCGCTATACACTTGAACATGAAGAGACGGTCCCTGCTCGACAGAGCTTACAATCTAATTAGGCCAAACAAGAGATAAGGAAATTACTAAGGTGGGGATGATAAAATAAGGGTACTGAACAAGTGAGTTGGTCGTCTATACTTTTACATTACATGATATTACAAATTGCATTTCTCAAGCACCAATACCTCAAAGTTCAAGGCGGCTCGCAATAAGAAACAACTGAGCATTCTCAGAAATTGATAAGTCAATTATCTACAAGCCTTCAAACCAAATTCTTACTTAGTTAATACAAATTTATGAAATAATAAAGCGTTCAGAGTTTTTCGGAACTGTTTGTAGTCCATCGTATGTCTCAGCGGGTACAGGCAGTTCATTCCAAGTCCTCACCACCAAGAATAAAAGGATGTGCCAAATAGCCTCTTATACCTGATCTTTGCGCTACTAGGGCACTGCAGCATTAAGTAATGTTTAGAAGAAGTGCCATAACATCTTAGGAACGACGACACCTCATTGCATCCTCCTTAGAAAGGCCTAAATATCTACTTTTACAAGAGGAACCCTCTGCTAGTTCCTTCTTCCTGTCTTGGCTGGTTCCACAGGTTCAACATCTTTGTGACACCATCTGTCACTGTTTTGTGGTTTTATACTGCATCTTCACGCTTTTCATTGCTAGAGGGAGGTTACTGGAAACATGCTGGAGAATTGGTTAATAAATAGAATCAACCATAGAAGCAGATTTTGGCAAGCTTTCAGAAAGATTCACTTCCTTATTGTACAGAAATCGAGCACATAGCATCAAATTTACTGCACATAATGGAGCAGATTCAGTAAATAGCGCAAAAAAAAAAATCAGCGCCATAAACCCCCCACTTAAGTGTAATATAATATGCTGTGCTTAAAGTTCATCGTGGTTTATAGAATAATGCGCCGATGAAAATGTGGTGCAAATCCACGCACCTAAATTTATGCACAGAGCACCCTTATTCTGTAATTATGCATATATCTCAAAACCCCCTTTCCACCCCAAAACACCCATGACTGTCCCCTTTCTGTGCCCCCTTTTTCGGGCAGCTCATAAATTTTAGGCGTGCATCATGTGCCTATATTTATGCATGTAACACCCAATTAAATCTAATTAGTCCCAAGAATTGCTTGTTAAGCCAATTATCGGCAATAATTGGTTCATTATCTTATTAAATTGTGTGCATAAATCAGCATCACATTTAAATTTCTGTGCAATTTTCAGTGAACTTTGCAAAGTTAGGGGGAATAGTCATATTATAACAACAACTATGATGATTCTGGAAGGGGGAGAAAATGCAGAATTCACAGGGAAACTGGTTAAGGATCTTTGGAAAAAAAAAAACCCACCAAAATAAACTCGCATTCTGTGTTGTCAGTTCTTGAACTTCCTCACAACCCCCCCCCCCCCCCCCCCCCCCCCACACACAACACACACACACGCCCCCAAAATAAAAACCGGGACAAACATCAATCATTAATCCTGCCCCTAGTATTATTCCAGCTTAACTATTAATATTGCATTATAACCTCATCTTCTAAGGTTGAAGACAGAAAAACTATATTATGTACCCTGGAAGTTAAACAGGGAATGAACAGAAACAATTTTTAATATTTCCCTACAGGCTACGTATGCTTCAGAAACAACTATTGAGTTATCATGTACAGAACATCCATATACATACACCAGAAAAATAAAGGAAAATCAAATTGTGCTGAGGATTTATTTTTAACAGTATCTATCTTTCATACGTACTCTATAGTGTGCCACATAAGCTAGTAACTCATTTTGTGGGAACTTTCTTTGCAGGCTATCTAAGAATACCTCAGAGACCAATGCACAGACCTTTCTGATGGAGTGAAACTCTAATGCAAAACTGGCACAGAAAAATTGCTGTGGCATGCTCAAAGTAATGAACATGCAAATTGATGCTACGTTAAAAATCACAGTAAATCTGCCACTCAGTGTCTGAGTGGTGATTGGCTCAGGCACTGAAAGGAGAGTTGGCATAAAAAAAAAAAGCATGCCCCGGTAAGCTTCTTACCCCCAACCCAACCTGACGTTTCCTGTCCCCCCTCCTCCAAACATATCCCGAGTATCTAGCGGCACCCACCTTGACCCTCATTCTCCCCTTTCCACAAACGTTTAAAAAATGCGCTGGTAGTCTAGTGCCCCCCCTCCTGGCTCCCTCTCTCCAGTCACAAAATGCCCTGGTTATCCACTGGCCACCCTGGCTAGGCCATGCTTTTCCATGCCTGGCTCATCCCCACACTAGTCACTCTGATCTAGTGGTCTAGCAGTCTACCCACCCCCCAGACCTCCATACCTTGTAGGAGGCAGAAGTGATGCTCATTCACTCCTGCTTCTCCCAGCAACATCTTCAAAATGGCATCACCCTCCCTTGCATGGTGCATTCTAGGATGCACTGGGTGAGGCCTATCTACTATATAAGAGTTCCTTATATTTAATATGAGCAGAGAATGTAGCATTTATAAAAGCCAATGAAAGCCACTGGCCTAAGTGGGATTATTTATTAAAACATCAGTGCTCCTGATGAAGCTGTGAGGTGAAACGACGACCATATTGAGCTTTCAAAGCTAAGTGTTGTTCTGATTTTTGAGTAGTTTAAAGTTAAAAATGTTAAAATATAAAACATAAAGATAAGTATGAATTGGATAGGAAATTTGTTTGTTTTGTAAAGATGCATACGGAGGTTTTTGATCAATAAAAGAAAGCATATGGGACTAGATTCTCTATATGGTGCTGAAAATATTTCTGCCTAGGTGTATTCTTAAACCGCACCTAGATTTAGGAACAATTTATAGAATATGCCTAGTCAGTTTACAGAATACACCTAACGGTCATGCCTGTACCTAACTGTAGGTGCGTCCATTTACACCAAGTAAAAGTTGGTGTAAATGCTGGCACCTAAGTTAGGCGTGGAGCAGGTGTATTCTATAACCTTGCATGTAGATTTTCAGAACATCCACGGTCTGCACATTCCATACCCATGGCCATGCCCCCTTTTGGCAGTGTGCATTAGAATTTACATGCACCACTTTACAGAATGTGCCTAGCAAGTTGTGTGCATAAATTCTAATTAATGCCAATTAGTATCAATAATTGCTTGTTAAGGGGCAATTATCGTTGCTGTATGGCTTGTTAAGTAAATCAATTGTGCGCGCAAATCTAGAATATGATCAGATTTGTGTGTGCAATTGTGGTCGCACTATATAAAATCCAGGGGATGGTCCAAGCAGATCAGTCTTGGAAATAGGCTCTGGACTTCTGAGGTCTTTTCTTAACTAATTACAGTTTCAGAATGGTTGTACAAAACATCATTATTCCCCATTTTGATTATTGTTAAGAGTCTACTGTTAGGGATTCCTAAGCAATCACTGACATCCTTACAAATTGCACAGAACACTGCCGCACGTTTGATTACGGGACATTCTAGTTTGAACATATTATTCCAACTTTGATTGCATTGCACTGGTTACCTATTGATTATCGGATTCATTACAAAATTTTATAGCTTAAGTTGTATCATCTACCCTGCATTTACATCAACCATCACGTACTTTACGATCCGCTGTATCCAATTTGCTAGATGTGCCATCTTTTTGAATGATATGCCTTGAAGAAAATAGGTCATTGATTTTCAATATCGTAGAACCAAAATTGTGGAATGACTTACCAACAAAGATTCAATCCTTAAAAGACCGGAAGGTGTTTAAAATAGCATTAAAGACTTTTTAAAATTTCATCAAGCTTATGGTATGAATGTATGATATCTCCTTACTAGGATGAATAGACTTTTTGTTGATGCCATTCTACAAAGAATACTGAGCTATTGTATGTGACTTTATGATGAGGTGATATGGGTTTTATATACACTCTGATTTTAATGTTTGCTTAGTCTTGATGTTTTCTGTTTATTATATTGTACTGTGGTTTTCAATTATGTATGTTGCATTGTGATCCACCTATAATTGCAAAGATAGTGCAGAATAGAAATTTTAGAAAATAAAGAAAAGCAGGTACCTACTGATCTTTGTAGAATCCTAGCACATTACTGATTACACACTTACATCAAAGGTGCAGCCACACTAGCCCTATAATTTGTGTAAATACCCATGCCTCAATATTAGCCAGATATCAAACTAGAGCTCTTGGAATATCATCAAATCAATTTCTAGAAAACTCTAGACAGATACCCAAGCAAAAAAGATAATAATGATGATGTGAGATAAAAATAATTTTATTTATGCGGAGGAAAAGCTTTTCCTCCTCATAAATAAAATAATTTTTATCACATCATCATTATCTTTTTTGCTTGGGTATCTGTCTAGAGTTTTCAATATTATCCAGAACATGCATAAATTATAGAATACTATAATTTATGTGCATGTTTGTGTAAACTGTTTCCATGCTCATACCCACTGGCAAAGTACACGCAATCAAAACATGATGTGTACATTTCTACTAGTTGATAGTCTAAGAGGTCATTTATGCCCATAAGTTGCCATTTATGCATGCAAATGACTAGAATTTTCCCATTTGCATGTGTCCTGTCTGCCTAAAACCATGTAGCTCCTTAAGAATTAGCTCCATTATTAATATTACTGTTACAGTTCTTCACTCTGCAGGTTACTCCTCTCCTAATTTCTGAGCACTGGTTTCCGCTTCTCTTCCAAGTTAAAATCAAAAGCTACCTGATAGCCTATAAGGCTCTCTCCACTGTCTTAGCAACATATCTTGCATCACATCTCATCCCTTAGCATTCTTCTCATCTCATCACTGTTCCCTCTAAGCTGAGCAAGTGTCCTCCAACTGCATCACTACCAGTAGGGGGTGGTGTCTTTTCAATAGTCAGGAACAGGCAGGTTCCCTGTAGTCCTGCACAACTTGCTTGTCCCTAACTATTGAAAATGTGGTAGTGAAATAGCACCCTCCCCCACTAGCAGGACTACTACTACTTATCAATTTTATAGCACTACTATACGTACACAGCGCTGTACACTTGAACATGAAGACAGTCCCTGCTTGACAGAGCTTACAATCTAACCAGGACAGACAAACAGGAGAAATAAGGGAAATACTTAAGGTGGGCATGATAAAACAGACATAGGTACTGAACAAGTGAATACAGGTTAGGAGTTCAAAACAGCCCCAAAAAGGTGGCTTTTAGCCTAGATTTGAAGAAGGTCAGAAGTGGAGCATGATGTACTGACTCAGGAAGTCTATTCTAGGTGTATGGTGCAGCAAGATAAAAGAAATGGAGTATGGAGTTGGCAGTGGAGGAGAAGGGTGCAGATAAGAGACATTTACCTAATGAATGGAGTTCCCAGGGAGGAGTGTAGGGAGAGATAAGAGTAGAGAGGTACTGAGGAACCGCAGAGTGAATGAACTTGTAAGTCAATAAGAGGAGTTTGAATTGTATGCAGAAATGGATAGGGAGCCAATGAAGTGACTTGAGGAGAGGGCTAATATGGGCATAATGAGACTAGCAGAATATAAGCCGTGCAGCACAATTTTGAACAGACTGAAGGGGAGAGAGGTGGCTTAGTGGGAGACCTGTGAGAAGCAAGTTGCAGTAATCTAAGCGACTAAGGCCTGTAGGTGCAGGAGTGCTGCTCAGCTTAGAGGGAACAGTGCATTTCACTCAGTCTCAGCAAATGAACCTCTACATCTCTTTCCAATCTCCCATGGTCATTTTGAATCCATGCAACAATCTACCTTCTTTTTTGGCACTCTTTCTCTCTGGAATTCTCCACTTTGCCTCCCTGAACACAGAATCCAACTATACTCAGTTTTAATTCAGGCTGAAAACTCTTTATTTCACTCAGGCTTACAGGAGTGCACCAGACAATGGGTCAGATCCTATGCATTCAATTCTTTCCTCACCTCAGGTCTCCAGTTGGCCTCCCTCATTATTACCATCCTCTTTCTGTTCCACCACTATTTTATTTGACACATACCCTTGCTTTGTTGCCTCTAGTATATTATTTTGATGCTGTTATCTTGCTGCTTTGTTTAGTGATTGTACAGTGTTTTTTAATATATTTGTTATGGAAGGCAATATAGAAAATGTAAAAAAATTAATTCAACTAATTTAAATACAGAAAATATAAAACAACTGAACTTCACTCTCTCCACCCTCCACATGCAATCCCATCAAAACCCCTTTTCTTCCTGCAGGCCTAACCTGCTTCAAACTCTCACAGCTGTTCAGCTGGCTGAACTTATGTGGCCAATCACTGTCTCCTCCTTTTAGGCCATATGTTCCAATTCAGCCTGTGAATCTGCCTCTTTGAGTTTTGGAAAGGCGAAGAGCTGTGGCCAGTGGAAGTGATATGAGGCAGCCCATGTTCAGAGGCCTAGGGTGTCTACATCACTAAGAAATATGTATTCCCATTCAGAAAATCCAGTGCACCCAGAAAAATTTATCTTAAACCAGGGGCGTAGCCAGACTTGTGTGGGAGGGGGATCCACAGCTCGAGGGGAGGGGGCACATTTTAGCCCCCCCTGCCGCCGCCCCCCTGCCGCCGCAATTGTCCCCCCCCCGTCTCTGCCGACCCCCCTCCCGGAGCGAACCCTCCCCCGCCACCGCCTACCTTCCGTTTTGCTGGCGGGGGACCCCACTCCCCGCCAGCCTGCATGCTGAACGTTCTGTTCTCTGAGTCTGACGTACATCAGCATGCAAGGAAGAAGACTTTTCTCTGCCAGTGCCGCTGCGGAGAGGACGTCAGCTGGCGGGGAGTGGGGTCCCCCACCAGCAAAACGGAAGGTAGGCAGCGGGGGCGGGTTCGCCGGGAGGGGGGTCCCCACTGAAATCTACGGGGCCCAGGCCCCCTCAGGCCCCACGTAGCTACGCCACTGTCTTAAACAGCTGTAGCTACTGTTCAAATTCACCTATACATCTGGACATATGGAATGGTTTTCTAGCACTTAAAGTTTTATCCCTGATTTCTAAATAAATTCTTAGCTAGAGTTACAGAATACATCATGTTCAAATTTTATGTCCCCCCCCCCCAAATATTATCAATATATAAATACAAATATATCACACACACACACATCATACACATTTTTATGACTGATATTCCATCTCAGTTTCTGCAGTACAGAAAGATTTTTGTTGCTTTTGTTCTTAAAAATTCTTTATCCAAAATAGAGAATGTTTCCTATTTGAATTCTGCAAATGGAAGGCTGCCAGAATGGAGCTTCAATAATAAGGTTGTGACATTAGTACTTAAGGCTGCTGATATTACTATGTCAAGTAGTAGTGTTATAACCTTATTGCAGTTAAGTGAATGTCTCACAGTGGGTCTTTGACATCACTGTTGAGTAACTCTAGGACATTTTAAGAGGATTGATCTGTCTTGCATTAGGAGTAGATACATATAATTTTGATGTCTAAACTTATGAAATAGATATTTTGACATTTAATTAACTGCTAAAATGAATTTCAATTATTATGAATATCCAAACCAATGCATGTATCCTCTCAGTAATGGCCAAGAAAGTATGCTATAGAGATATTTCTAAATTAAGGTCATAAATGGAAATTAGACAACATAGAAAAGAAAATAAGATTATACCTTTTTTATTGGACTAACTTAATATTTTTTTGTTACATTTGTACCCTGTGCCTTCCCACTCATGGCAGGCTCAATGTGGCTTACATGGGGCAATGGAGAGTTAAGTGACTTGCCCAGTGTCACAAGGAGCTGTCTGTGCCTGAAGTGGGAATTGAACTCAGTTCCTCAGTTCCCCAAGACCAAAGTCCACCACCCTAAGCACTAGGCCACTCCTCCACTCCAATACATGTTTTGATTAGCTTTCAAATGTAACCCTTCTTCTTTAGATAAGAACATAAGAATAGCCATAGTGGGTCAGACCAATGGTCCATCTAGATCAGTATCCTGCTTCCAACAGTGGCCAATCCAGGTCACAAGTACCTGACAGAAACCTAATTAGTAACACTGTTCCATGCTGCCAATCCTATGGCAAGCAGTGGCTTCCCTATGTCCATCTCAATAACAGAGTACGGACTTTTTCTCCAGGAACTGGGCTAACTGCTGTTACTACATCCTCCAGCAACGAGTTCCAGAGCTTAACTATTCTTTGAGTGAAAAAAATATTTCCTCCTATTTGTTTTAAAAGTATTTCCATTCAATTTCATTGAGTGTCCCCTGGTCTTTGTACTTTTTGAGTGAGTGAAAAATCAATTCACCTCCACCCGCTCGACACCACTCAGGATTTTGTAGACTTCAGTCATATCCTCCTCAACTGTCTCTTTTCCAAGCTGAAGAGCCCTAACCTCTTTAGCCTTTCCTCATATAGGCTTCAGTTCCATCCCCTCTATTATTTTCGTCGCATTTCTTTGAACCTTTTCTAATTCCACGATATCTTTTTTAAGATACGGTGACCAGAACTGAACACACTACTCAGGCGAGTTTGCACCATGGAGCGATAGAAAGGCATTATGATATTTTTGGTCTTATTTTGCATCCCTCTCCTAATAATTCCTAGCATCCTGTTTGCTTTTTTGGCTGTCGCTGCATACTGGGCAGAAGATTTCAGCATATTGTCTATAATGACACTTAGGTCTTTTTCTTGAATGCTGACTCCTAAAGTGGACCCTAGCATCAGATATCTATGAATCAGATTACTCTTCCTAATGTGCATCACTTTGCATTTGTGTACATTAAATTTAATTTGCCATTTGGATGCCCAGTCTTCCAGTTCCTAAGGTCTTCCTGCAATTTTTCACAATCTGCATGCATTTTGACAAATTTGAATATATATATATATATATACAGTATACTAGTAAAAAAGCCCCATTTCTGATGCAAATGAAATGGGGGCTAGCAAGGTTTTCTTCTGTGTGCATGTGGGAGTGTGTGTGTCCCTGCCCTCTGCCCTCTCTCCCTTCCCCTGTGCTGTCTGTCCCCTCCCCCCTCGGAGTCGAATCCTTCAGTGTTAAGTTTCCTGCTGTGTTTGTGTTACAGAGATAGTGAGGGCTTCTGCCCTCTCTCCCCTCTCCCCTCTGAGTCCTTCACTGTTATAGAGAGAGCGATTTGATATTGTGCTTTGCTGTGTTTTCCTTCACTTTGTGTTACAGAGAGAGCGAGGGCGGGGCAGACACTCATGGGGAAACCGGATATCTCTCCCCCTTCACACTTCCGGCTGGAGGCTTCATTTAGAACGTTGGTGGTGCCTTATATATATATATCTATATAATATATATATATATATATATATGTGTGTGTGTGTGTGTGTGTGTGTGTGTGTGTGAAGTGAAGAAGCTTTCCAATGACATTCTTACAGGAAGAGGGTGGGGTGGAGTGGGGTTGGGTGAAAAACAGGAAGAGCTCTGGTGGGTGGGTGAGAGACAGGGAGAGATGGATGGCTGATAAGAGGATGACAAAGCAGTACAATTTTATGGTGTATAATAGGATAGAAAACCCAGATCTTTGTTAAGTCCTGTCTGGTGGGTGTCAAAATATTTCATTGTTTTGACTTCAAAGATCTTATGCTCCTGAACTGACGTAAAGTGAATGTGCAAAGTACCAGATCTAAATAACAATACATCATTTTAGACATGGATGTCCCTTCTACTTCTGTTATCGGAATTGGATATCCATATTTTGGCCACTCCCTACCCAGACCACACCCCTTTGCCATAAGGAGATACTGCAGTGTTGGATGCCCGTATCCTGGCTTTATATAATCGGGTTTTGAACCTTCATGCAATATGAATGTCTATTAACAGTTTTCAGATGTCCAAAACAAGAATAGAGCTTCTAAAATAACCACTGTTTGAGGGAAACACAGGTTAGATTTTTTTGGTATGCATTTCATTTCAGTCTGAGCATTAACTAATGGACACGTGGAACATTTTCAGAACAGGAAACAAATTTCACAGTGAGAGATTTATTAGTTTAAAAATTCCTGAACACAAGATCTAATTAAAAGTTACAGAAGTTAAAAAGAACCAATCTACAGTAAAATGGTTAATGACATAGAGAGAAGGTATGGGTATAATTTCAAAATATACTTTAGTACACAAACATTATAGTTACCTATTACACTTAATAGGCATGATGTCTTTTACTGCTTCCTTCATTTAGAATTTTAAGACTGTATTAGCATATGAAGAGTAACAGGAACCATATAGTTGCGTGGAACCCACAATCCTACGTCAAAGTAGTACAGCAGAAAGGAGTAGGGTGGTCTGGCCTTTGCAATAACCCAGGGAGATGTCTAAAAATTCAGTCTTTATTGGGAAACATCAAATGACTGGACACAGCTGCTGTGAGACCTTACTGCTAGGTCAATGGCTGGCAGTAAGGTCTCAGATCCAAAATGAATGCGCAGGAATTTTCATTTTGCTGCATGTCCATTTTCAGCAAAAATTTTAAAAAGGCATTTTTTAGAGGTGCTCTGAAAAATGATTCTGCGCGCACCCAAAACACACATCTATACTACCGCAGGCCATTTTTTCAGCATGCCTTTGTAAAAGGGCCCCTAAGCATTCACATGGGTATGCATGTCACATAAGCTATTGGTTCGGATCTGAAGATCCTCTCCATTCTCTGTAATGTTAGTGCTCATTTCATAGAATTACCCCCACAGGTGTGTGTATATTCAGTGGTTCCAGAACAAATATTGCTTGAAAATGCATTAGAACTGCCCACATATCATGTCCTAGGTGGCTCTTTCAATTCAGAAAAAGTCTGCACATTAGCAGATCTGAATGTCTTTCTCTTGGGATAATTTCCAAAGTGAAGAATAGGTGTACTTTTGCTTCGAAAATCTGGCAGATTTACATATTGAAATTCTACATTTCAATAAATCAGAAAGAGTCTGTCATAGGAAAGGAATGTACTTTGATAATAATCCAAAGCTATTACTGACTGATAATATTTTGTTCAGATTTTGCTTTGTGAAATTACAGTGGTTTTCGTTGTGCAAAATTCTTGGGCCATATACCTGGCTGCATTTCTGGAGACCATGCTTCCTCTTGGTGGTTTACTCTTGAGCATACATTTTGGCACATATCTGAATTTCATAGAAGAGCGGCCAATCTCTTATCTGATTGCTGGACATCTTCCATGATTTGCTAAGACTATTTCTTGTACTTTAATTAGGCAGCCGGAACACAGTCTTCCTAAGTAAATCTTTTATATGTAGTTTTCTGGATAAGATATTTTTTAGTGAAGGAAATGCGTGGCAGAAATTTTCTTTTACTTGAAACAAACAAAAACCCCTCCAACTTAGTATAGAAATCTAGTAGACTACCGTTAAGAGAGTTCATTTGGTTTAGTATGACTACAGTTCTAATGAATATTTTTGTCAGGTTTTGGCTTGCTACCTTAGGCAATTATCAGATTAGCATAGCATGCAGTAATGGAACACCGTGTACTGAAATGTCTAATACTATTTTCCTTATATGACTTTTCCTCTTGAAAAAAATATATAACTGAAATGTAACAACACAGAAAATTATTACATTCTGCCATCAAAACCAATGTCTTCTGCTAACTGGACTGTGATGAATATTTGCTCTTATGAAAAGATTCAGGGCATACTGGTATAAATTTAGATTTATAATTATAAGGCCTATGCACCAAGGCTTAGTAAGCCCACTAAAGTTCTTCAGTGTGTGATAAAATTAGCATGCTAGGTGCCACTGGCATAGCATGAATGATGAATTGATCAGTCGGTTCAAAATTCTGCTGCCCGTCTCATCTTCCGCCAGGGTCGCTTTACTCGTACTACCCCCTCCTCAAGTCGCTTCACTGGCTCCCTATCCGTTTTCGCATCCTATTCAAACTTCTTCTACTAACCTATAAATGTACTCACTCTGCTGCTCCCCAGTATCTCTCCACACTCGTCCTTCCCTACACCCCTTCCCGTGCACTCCGCTCCATGGATAAATACTTCTTATCTGTTCCCTTCTCCACTACTGCCAACTCCAGACTTTGCGCCTTCTGTCTCGCTGCACCCTACGCCTGGAATAAACTTCCTGAGCCCCTACGTCTTGCCCCATCCTTGGCCACCTTTAAATCTAGACTGAAAGCCCACCTCTTTAACATTGCTTTTGACTCGTAACCACTTGTAACCACTCGCCTCCACCTACCCTCCTCTCTTCCTTCCCGTACACATTAATTGATTTGATTTGCTTACTTTATTTTTTTGTCTATTAGATTGTAAGCTCTTTGAGCAGGGACTGTCTTTCTTCTATGTTTGTGCAGTGCTCCGTACGCCTTATAGCGCTATAGAAATGCTAAATAGTAGTAGTAGTAGAATGCACATGGTGAAAGTAGCATCTCCACACACGCAAACAGAACATAGAAACAGAGAAAAATGAAGGCAGATGAAAACCATGTGGCCTATCCAGTCTGCCCATCTACTATCCCTTCCTCTCCCTTAAAGATCCCATGTACTTGCCCCATGGGTTCTTGAATTCAGATACAGTTCTCATCTCCACCACCTCCACCAGGAGGTCATTCTACATATTCACCAACGCTAAATAGCTGAGGTATGTTCTCTTCCACATGCTTGTTTACATGTGCTAAATAAAGCCTAATTTTAAATACCTGCTTTAAACCATGTGTTAACTTTTTAACTGCTTTCCCATTAAGACTAAGCTAGTCTTCAAATCCTGTACTTTCATTTGCAAAATAGTATATGGGCTGGCACCCAACTACATGCGAGATATAATAAACAATGTTATACCAGGTGCCAGGGACTATCTCATCCTCCACTTTCCAACCTACAAAAATATAAAATACAAGTCAATAAAGAACAAAGGCTTTTCTCATATTGGTTCTAAATGGTGGATCTTCATCCCAAAGGAAATAAGACTCATCAATAATTATCTGACCTTCCACAAATTCCTGAAAACTTTCCTTTTTAAAAAGTTTCTATTACAAGATGTCTAATCCTATTTATATATAATGACTGCTCCTATAACTCATTTTCCTGTCATGCCTAATTGCTCTTGTAATCCACATGTTCATTAATATTCTTTTGATTGTAATACTTTAATTGTATGTTAGCCACATTGAACTGATATTATTTCAGATAATGTGGGATAGAAACACCAATAAATAAATAAATAAATAAATAAAATAAATAAACTCACCCTTTGTATAGAGGACTCAGTTGCATGAATTGTAGGTTCCAAAATGGAGGATATATGGTTGTTGGAGCATAAGCAATGCTCCACATGAAGAAGTGATAAAAGGATATTGAGAAGGGAGGAAGGGAGAGATAAAAAAGAGAGGCTATAGAGACGAACAGAGAGGAAAAAGAAAGAGAAAAGGAGATAACAGGACCTGAATCAAAGAATGTAGGTAGGTTGCTGACATGCCTTAATGGCCAAAAACATACTGTGGGCCGTAACCCGTAACATATCATAAATAGCATCCACTAATTAGGCCAACCCTGCTTCTAGCTTGGCGTTATGGTGCTCTTCTTGTGTTGCAGACTGCTAATGCCACTTCAGGAATGCTCTAGCCACAAATGAGCTAAACACTGTCACTTGAAGGCCCAAAGAGGCCACTTCAAAGTAGAGTTACACATGAACAGAATTTTCACCAATCCCCACTCATCCCCAATAGAATCTAACCCATACCCACTCGTACCTGCTAAGATCCATTCCATCCCCACCCATCATCACAATTAATCTCCTCCAGCCCCACCCATACTCACAGGAGTCAGTGCTATTATTTACTTGCTCGCTGCCATCTGTTTCCTCCCAATCCCAACAGCCTCCCATGGATTGTTGGATGATATTCAACCAATGAGTGTTCCAAGTCTCAGTCTAGTATTCCAGCTGCCACTCTGAGTATTCCAAGCCTCATTCTAGTGCTCCAGATGCCTCTGTCTGTATGCTCCAAATCTCATTTTGGTGCTCCAATTGCCTCTCAGTGCATTCCAAGCCTCATTCTGGTGTCACCAGAGATTTTGAGTACACTCCTGCAGGAATCCCATGGAAACCTCTTCCATCCCTGTGGGAACCTCATGGTAACTTCTTGCATACCTATGGGAATCCCGTGGCAACTTCTTCCATACCTACGGGAAACCTGCGGGTTCTGCGGTATTCCCGCAATCCCCATTCCATTGCAATTCACTTGTTTCAGCAAGCCTTCTAGCTTTTTATCCTGTAAGTCATTTAGGGCAATGCCTCTGTCCAATGGCAAGGTGGTCTTCTTAGTTACCACCGTAAAAAGGGAGATAACCCTGATAAGATACAAATTCTTTTTCTCCTCTGGAACCAACGGATAAAGGTGAGCCATGGCTCTCCCACTCTCAGCCCCGCATCTAGTGAGACCCATTCTGCTGTAATCAGGTCTTGAATGTCTGGATGCATCAGGAAGGCCTTATAAGGACCTCTAATCCTATTCATGTTCAAGGAAGATGGAACTCCTGATGCCGAAGCAGAAGGCTCCTCAATGGAAAGCACTTTCAATGACTCAAAAATAAGAGTACTGAGCTCTTCTTTATCAAACAACCTCAGTACTTTCAGGCCATCCCCCTCCTCTAATGGATCCTTCAATGATAGCTCCTCTGAATAGACTGAGGCCACACCAGATAAGGAAGGAGAAGCAGACAAAGACCTCCAGGAGTGGACAGATGAGGCTAAATAAGATCTAGGAGCTTGAGGGGCAACAGGGCAAGAAACTGAAGCATCTTGCAGCAACTCTGACTGTCCCTGCTTCGGTAAGTAGGTCTGGTGTAAGAGCAATATAAACTCCAGAGAAAACAAAGATCCCAATGCAGCTGAATGCTCTGTTGGGCCCTGAGGTTGTAAAATGGAGGCTGTGCTTCGCATGTGATCAGATAAAGGCTGTTCCTCACTTCCATTCAGCCCTGACAAAATGGCCCTTGTTCCCGCGCTCTCCTGCATCAAACTGTGCACCAGCCCTGCCAGAGAGACCAAAGTCCCTGGAATATTCGGATGCTGCATCAAATCCGAAGACTTGCTGCCACCGACCATTTCTCACACATCCAGATGTTGGCCGGTGGGTCCCACAATGGGTAAACTACCTCCAAGGTAGTCTCCATTCACTCTGACTGGCACAAGCGCAGCACAATACAGTCCCAAGTAGTGAGTCAGGATTCCTCCCAAACACCAAGTAGAACATGCAACCTCCCAAGTGGTTCTGAGTCAAACTTTAGTCGGACTTACAACTGCTGGATGCTGCCCCAAGCTGATAGTCTCCACCCCACAGAAGAAAGAACCAGGACTGGTACTCTGCCCCACGCTCTCCAGTAAACCTCTTTCTTTCTCCTTTCTTTTTATTTTTTAAGGTTGTTGTGCTGGAAAAGGACAGCTCCACAGGAGACAGGGGAGAGGTGAAGGAAAGGAAGAAATAGATTTGCACAGCACCAGACAGGGATCTGAAAACCTCCAAATATAACTCTGCAAACTCAAGCTACCTGCAAAGCTTAACTGGGGACCAGTTGACCAACTGGACCAGAAGCAAATCACTCAGAACCAGAGGCTGAAAAGTGTATCCAGCCACCTGCTGGAGACAGAAAATACAGAGGAGCTGGACTAGATGCCAAGAGAGATATGTCTCCGCTCAATTTTCAGCTCTCAGTCTGCACCTGCTGGTTGATGGACACAACTATCCCACAGGTTCTGGAATAGTGGGAAGCTACATAATAGAAATCAAGTTTATCTGTAGTAGATGAAAGTTTTTTTTCATGCTACACTGGAGAATAATAAATAGGATTAGCCTATTTGGTACCCAAATTATTCAAAGTGAAAGAGCTTCAAAGTGAAAGGGAAAAGAATTTTAAAATCCTTATCCACAGTAAATATGTAATGACATTTAAATTGAATCCAGTTCAAAATCATTTATTTTTTGACATCATACATCAGTATACTAGGCGTCAGTTCAGGAAGTAAATAGCCTTTTCAGTTAAATGAAAAATTACTCTGTCCCTTTTGATTTATTGTTAATTTCACATTTTAAAATACCCTATAGTTATTTATTTAGGAAACTGAAAACTGTGTATTCCACCCAGCAGATGATGCATGTTTGTAACATTTTAATTTGCCCTCTGGGTCCCTTGGTATATCACAGTCTCTTCATCCTAGTGTCTTGCTGCTTATGCTATATGATCTTAAGGACAATGAGTAGAAACTCTCAGCGATGCTATGCTATTGTTCAGAGTCAAATATTTAGTCTGTCTTAGTATTCTGCGAGTGTATACATCAGTGCGTATATAGATTCTTTCTCCAGCTTCTAAGGAAAACATTTTATCCCATCATCGCCGATGGTATGTAAAATAAAAGGAAATCTAAATGCTTATAAAGATGTTAAATGTGGCCTAGATGAATCTGTAAAAAGCAAGAGAGCACACTGATAACCCATTCCCTCAAGCAACATCTCTGGCTGCATTTCACAATAATGATTATTGAATGGGGAAAGTGCAGTGCTCTGGTAGCTAAATAGGTCGGGGAGAAAACTAGATTCTTTGCAGTTCACAGTGATACCATTTATTCAATTACCAAACTATCTAAAGAGGATTCTCTATAACATGTTTTTATGATCATGTAGGCTTTAATGCAGATACAAAATAACCTATGAGGTCACATATGCTGATAAACCGAAGCAGCTTTGTATGATTCTTTAATTGCTTGAAGATAAAAAGGTACCTCAACAACCAATGGATCCAGTTGAACAGTGATGTCCTGATGCTCAAAACTCCAGCGCTGTACTAAACTGTGCCGGAAAAATACCGCCACAGCAGTGAGGAGAAGGAACTCCCTAATGCTCAATACTGACATGCAAATTTAGAGGTAGTGTTGAGTTCAGCGGGAGAACGTGTGCTGAAGAGTTGTGCGTTAATCACAGCTCTTCAGCGCACGCCCAGAATGCCAGATGGGAGGAGAGGAGGAGGAGAAAGAGGTGCCAGTTGCGAGTCTTTCCTGCATGTTAATGCATAAATATGAGACTCCAAAAAAGCTCTTCAGAAAGAGAGGTAAATGGCACTGCAGGTAACTTGTCTTTAGCTAATAAATGCATATTTTGCTGAAGGCATACAGGCACTGATGGAAGCAAATCAGATTTGCTCTGTGCGTCTGGGCATAAGGTAGTCATAAAAAAGTGTGATTTTTAAAAAAAAATTATTTTTGCATACTAATGCATTTGCTCCTATTCCTCCCAGCAGATAGTCCTTGTCGCTCACAACCTTAACGCCAGCTCCAAGCTGGCATAGGGTTTTCAGCAGCAAGAGTGCCATTGTTTGGCACGTTGTCTGCTGAGCATTGGGGAGGAATAGGGAGTGAGCTGATTAGCATGCATTTGCATGCTCATTGTGCTTAGAGCTGGCGAGCTTGTTGTTTCTTGGGCTCGTCGGCTCTCAGCATTCTGTGGTTGCAAATGGTGGGCACTAACCTGGCTCTAATGCCCTGTAGTGCCACTTTTGAGCATTAGGGCTTGAGTGAGATATTGCAGTTAGGGGGGAAGTCATCAAGCAGCATTTTGGCCGTAACACAAGTTAAAGGAACTAGCACATGTTAAATGGTAAAAGCCTATTCTATACCTTTAGCATTTAGCATGTGCTAATTTCTTTCATGAACATTAAGGTGCGTTAAGCCCATAATGCTGCTTGATGAACTCCCCCCTTAAAGTCATTCATAAGCCCCACATAAAACTTATTTTTAGAGCTTTGCCATGCCAGTGGCAGATATATAATATAGTAAAAAAAGAAATCAACACATTTCCTTTTCCAAGGTGTGCTAACAGATTTAACGCACGGTAAAAATTAGTGCACGCTAAATGCTAAGAAGCCCATTTTATTCCTAAGGGCTTCTTAGCATTTAGCACACCTTACTAAAAGGACTCTTATACGATTTATTCAAAGTATGTCAAAGCAGAAGAAATAGTCAAATGGAACTCTGGACTGTATTGTGATATAATTTCTACACTATTAAAAAAAAACATTAGAAAAACAAGTTGAAAAGCACGCATTTACTGGATGACACAATGATGCATTTAACTCAGGCATATTTGTATGGGAATATCAGCAGGACACATGCTGATTCATTGACAATATTTGCTTATATACAAGTCAGACACGACTAGATCTTGTGACTCCTAAGGCAGGTGTTTATTACTGAAACACAGATCTATGTCGAGTCTGGCAACATTTTCATGTGTAATGCAAACTTTTTTCTGCATGTAATTGAATCAGGCAATCTTTTTGTATTTTATTGGTTTTAGAAAAATTTTTATCATTATTGTTTTTTTGTCTGTTAATAAGTACTATTTTATGTATGTTTATTCACTTCAGTAGTTCTTCGGAATTTAATTGGTCCTCTCCTACTCCCTTCTGCAAGACTTGTATGTAACAGATAAGGGAACATTTTCCGGTATTAGCTAATCTGTCGTTGAAGACATAAAACGATTCATTGGGGGCAATTCTATAAGTGGGTGCCTCTATTTAAGTGCCCAGATGCTATGCCTCCATCTGGGTGCCAAGATTCATTATAGAATACTAGCTTAACTCAGTATTGGTGCATCTAACATTTAAGTGCAAACAGATACACCAGCCACTGATCTGGCATAACTGTGAGCCACAACCAAAAAAAAAAAAAAGAAGAGAGAGAAGAACCACAAGTCACAAAAGCAAAAAACAATACACCATCCCACCGGTATTTGATGCTATTTAACCAGCCAGGAACGGCTCCTGGTCAGTTAAATAACACTTAACCGGCTATCCGTGAATGTTCAGCGGGAGACAGCTAGTTATCTCCTGCTGAGTATTCCCAGTCAGCACTTAGCGCCTAACCAGTTATATTGTGCAAAATAACCAGCTATTTGCGAATATCCCTGGTTAGCAGCTAGCAGATGCAATAAAACCGGCTATCCACCAATTTTCACTACTACTACTACTTAACATTTCTGAAGTGCTACTAGGGTTACGCAGCGCTGTACAGTTTAACAAAGAAGGACAGTCCCTGCTCAAAGGAGCTTACAATCTAATGGACAAAATGTGCAGACAATCAAATTGGGGCAGTCTAGATTTCCTGAATAGAGGTATAATGGTTAGGTGCCGAAGACGACATTGAAGAGGTGGGCTTTGAGCAAGGATTTGAAGATGGGCAGGGAGGGGGCTTGGCATATGGGCTCAGGAAGTTTATTCCACGCATAGGAAGAGGCGAGGCAGAAAGGGCGGAGCCTGGAATTGGTGGTGGTGAAGGATACAGAGAGGAGGGATTTGTCCTGTGAGTGGAGGTTTCGGGTAGGAGCGTAAGGGGAGATAAGGGTAGAGAGGTAATGAGGGGCTGCAGATTGAATGCATTTGTAGGTTAGTAGGAGAAGCTTGAACTGTATGCGGTACCTGATCGGAAGCCAGTGAAGTGACTTGAGGAGAGGGGTGATATGAGCATATCAGTCCAGGAGGAAGATAAGACGTGCAGCAGAGTTCTTAACGGATTGAAGGGGGGATAGATGGCTAAGTGGGAGGCCAGTGAGGAGTAGGTTGCAGTAGTCAAGGCGAGAGGTAATGAGAGAGTGGACGAGAGTTCGGGTGGTGTGCTCAGAGATGAAAGGGTGAATTTTGCTGATGTTATAGAGAAAGAAGCGACAGGTCTTGGCTATCTGCTGGATATGCGCAGAGAAGGAGAGGGAGGAGTCGAAGATGACTCTGAGGTTGCGGGCAGATGAGACGGGGAGGATGAGGGTGCCATCGACTGAGATAGAGAGTGGAGGGAGAGGAGAAGTGGGTTTGGGTGGAAAGACAATAAGCTCTGTCTTGGCCGTGTTCAGTTTCAGGTGGCGGTTGGACATCCAGGCAGCAATGTCAGATAAGCAGGCTGATACTTTGGCCTGGGTTTCTGCCCTGATGTCTGATGTGGAGAGATAAAGCTGGGTGTCGTCAGCATAGAGATGATATTGGAAACCATGAGATAAGATCAGCAAGCCCAGGGAAGAAGTGTAGATTGAAAAAAGAAGGGGTCCAAGGACAGATCCCTGAGGAACTCCAACAGAGAGCGGGATGGGGGTGGAGGAAGATCCATGAGAATGTACTCTGAAGGTACGGTGGGAGAGATAAGAGGAGAACCAGGAAAGGACAGAGCCCTGGAACCCAAATGAGGACAGTGCGGCAAGAAGTAAATTATGATTGACAGTGTCAAAAGCGGCGGATAGGTCAAGGAGAATGAGGATGGAGTAGTGACCTTTGGATTTGGCAATGAACAGGTCATTACAGACTTTAGTGAGTGCCGTTTCTGTCGAGTGTAGAGGGTGAAAACCAGATTGAAGCGGATCGAGGATGGCATGAGAGGAGAGAAAATCAAGGCAGCGGCTGTGAACGGCAGCCTGTTTTGTGGCCATATTTGGTTGCATGAATACCTGGTGTATCTTTGGCCCGGTTTGAAATTAACTGGTCAACACAGAATATTGGCTTAGCCTGTTAAAGTCAAACCTGCCAAAAATAAACCGGATATTCAATGCCGGTCACTGGAAACGGCCTGGTATTGAATATCCGGATTCAGCACCAACTGCGGGTTTTAGCCAGGCTAACTCCCGTGTTCTGAATATTGGGCCCTTTAAGTATAACTTGAGGTAGAGAAAGAGACAGGACGTGCAGAACTTCCACTGCTTGTTCTCCTACAAGGTTCATTGACAGCCACTTGAAAGAAACTGAGCGAGGCCACTAAAAACTATCCTTGTAGTCACTTCTATCTGAAAGGGGAAATGCAACTACATTCAAAGCGGTTTACATATATTCAGGTACTTCTTTTGTACCAGGGGCAATGGAGGGTTAAGTGACTTGGCCAGAGTCACAAGGAGTTGCAGTGGGAATTGAACTCAGTTCCCCAGGATCAAAGTCCACTGCACTAACCGCTAGGCTACTCCTCCACTGATCACTGATCTGCCAGACCTGTAAATAATGTTTTGGGGTGGGGAGAGGCAAATTGATCCACTGCTTTTTAGTTCATCAGGAAGAAAATTATGACAAGATGTTAATAAAAATCTACATTTGCATGAACATATGTTGTTCTACCTAATTTTCAGCAATTTATATTACAAAATGGCCATATTCTTTCAATTCAGTTTATATCACCATCTGGTTTAATTATTCCTTAGGTAGTATCCTATAAAGTTAATAGAAATACTATTACAAAGACATTTAGAAAGAATGTTACTTTTGACTAATGATGCTTTTCTTAAACCAGCTGATTGTGGGGTCAGTGTTCTAAGTCCCTGTAATAAGTGTTGCACAGCTACTAGGGCATAAAAGATGTTACCTTATCAGTTTTATATAAATACTGTGAACTTTTCACATCTGACTAAATATAAAGGATCCAATATTTAGAGGATTTATGTTTCTGAATTGGTTTCTTTGAAAATTTACTAGGGCTAAGTGCCTACATTTATACTCAAAATTTCACTAAACTTCTAAATTTAGGCACATAAAAAGGTAGATAGAACAGGACAGATATAGGGTGGGAAAAAGGTTAGGCACTCAGCACTGATTTTCAGAAGTAGGCTCTTAAATCTAGGCAAATGAATAACAGGCCTACATTTATAAGCACAACTTTTAAATACCTGAATTAAAGATGAATTTTCAGCTGAAAACTTAGGGCCTGATATTCAGCTGTGCTGGTCAGCATTTTTATGTCATGGGCTGAATTAAGCTCTCTAAATGTAAAGCAATGTTTAATATATATATAAATAGAGGGTCTACATTTAAACTATATAACCTAGTTAAATAATTAGGAAGGATCAACTCTAGATTTCTAATAGATTGATCTGCTCACTGAAGCAGAAAGGGACCCACCCAAGAAGTACGGACCGCTAAAACAGAGGGCAGAGCCAGGGATTTGTTCAAATTCAGCGTAAAGCCTGAAAGGAGCTCATACTCTTCTATCAATTCCAGTGCCAGCGGAAAAGAAGGATGTGTGTCTAAGACCAACAACAAATTATCCGCAAATGCCAGAATCTTGAGAGTATGAGATCGAACTATCAGCCCTGTAACCCCCTCCTCCCTCCTGCAACCAGCACAACAAGGGCTCCAGAGTGAGAAGAAACAGAAGAGGGGAAGGGGACAACACTGCCTTGTACTCATTCAATAGAGAATGAATCAGTGTGGATATAGTTTACCAACAAGGAAATTCTAGGGTTATTATGAAGAGTACTAATGGCCTCAGCAAACCACCCCTCAATACCTACATGAGCCTGTGTATGGTACATAAATGTCCAATTAACCTGGTCGAAGGGCTCGGCTGCATCCAGACTGGCAAGTATGAGAGGAATACCTCGACACTGGCTATAAGCCAGTGCCAAGAGCACTTTATGGATGTTCACAACAGACATCTTCCTCTCACAAACCCAACCTGGTCATCAGAAATCATAGTGGCAATGTGCTGAGAGATGCAGTTGTCCAGGATTTGGGAAAATCTGATATGTACAGACAAGGAGAGGGATCTTGGGGTGATGGTATCTGAGGATCTGAAGGCGACGAAACAGTGTGACAAGGTGATGGCCGTAGCCAGAAGATTGCTAGGCTGTATAGAGAGAGGTGTGACCTGCAGAAGAAAGGAGGTGATGATGCCCCTGTACAAGTCATTGGTGAGGCCCCACCTGGAGTATTGTGTTCAGTTTTGGAGGCCGTATCTTGGTAAGGATGTAAAAAGAATTGAAGTGGTGCAAAGAAAAGCTACAAAAATGGTGTGGGATTTGCATTACAAGACTTATGAGGAGAGACTTGCTGACCAAACATATATATCCTGGAGGAAAGGAGAAACAGGTGTGATATGATGCAGACGTTCAAATATATGAAAGGTATTAATCCGCAAACAAACCTTTTCCAGAGATGGGAAGGTGGTAGAATTAGAGGACATGAAATAAGGCTGAAGGGGGGCAGACTCGAGAAAAATGTCAGGAAGTATTTTTTCACAGAGAGAGTGGTGGATACTTGGAATGCCCTCCCGCGGGAGGTGGTGGAGATGAAAACGGTAACAGAATTCAAAAATGCGTGGGATAAACAAAGGAATCCTGTTCAGAAGGAATGGATCCTTGGAAGCTTAGCAGAGATTGGGTGGCAGCACCGGTGGTTGGGAGGCGGGGCTAGTGCTGGGCAGACTTCTACAGTCTGTGCCCTGAAAATGGCAGGGGCAAATCAAGTTCAGGTATATATATAAAGTAGCACATTTGAGTTTATCTTGTTGGGCAGACTGGATGGACCATACAGGTCTTTCTCTGCCATCATCTATTATGTTACTATGAAAATAGTTTAAGGTCCACATTAATGAGAGGAATAAGATAGTAGTCTGGAGAGTCTCCAGGTTTGCCTAGTTTAGGCATTAAGATCACCACTGCTTCATTTGCTTAACAAGGGAGCATCCCACAAGTTATAATATGTTAAAAGTGATTCACATAACTGGACACCCAACATCTTATAAAATTTACCGAGAAGCCAATTGGACCCAGGGATTTATACAGCTAGGTAAGTTTAATCGTTCGCTGGAACTCCTTAGCTTGGAGGGGACTATTGAAATAGGTTACTGCTTCTGGGGAAAATTTTGGAAGACCTGAATTTTGTAAATATTCCGTAAATTGGTCTATAGAAAAATCCACCCCTTTTCGATTTATATCTTGAAAACAATTCTGCAAAATGCCAGCTATCTTCTCAATGCAGGAGTGCGGAACCCTATCCTGAGACTTCATGACCACAATAGGTGGTCGCTTCTGCTATACCTTAGTGATTTGTACTAAGAATTTCCCATGTTTGTTGCCAAACCCATGAAATTTATATTTTTAAAAGAGCAGGGACCTCTGGGTTCGCTCATGCAAAAGGGAGTTTAAAGCCACTTGCGTTGCCAAAAAATGTTCCTTTTAAGCCAGAGTAGGTGTATGGATATAGGTCCCTTTAGCCTTTTGTATAGTCCATTCTAAGGTGATTATGCCCTTAGCAATTTGTTTATTATGAGCACTTGTGAAAGCTAAAATATCCCACCTTAAAACTGTTTTAGCAGTTTCCCCCAAAACAGAAGGGGCTCTGTGGTATGCTGCCCATTAGTTTGACAATAAGCATCCCATTTAGTGGCCAGATAAGTTTGAAAATCCTGGTCCTTATACAAATATGAGGGGAAACGTCACAGCTTTGCTTGCTGGTACAAGGACTCCATCCTGAGTTCCAACCAGACCATCGAGTGGTCCGATATTTCCTCAGGGAATCTCAGTATCTAAAACATCAGCAAAGCTGGAGGTAGACAGCAGGATATATTCTAAATGGGACAGAAAGCCATGGGTTTGAGAGAGATGTGTATAATCCCTCATTTGGGGGTGGAGAAGATGCCAGGGATCAGACAACACCAAAACCCTATAAAAGGAATGCAAAACACACTTTTTATCTCCAGGTTGCAGTGAAGCGGTGGTTAACCTATCAAGGACCAGATCCATGACTAAATCAAAATCACTGAAAACAATTAAGGGCATACCAAGATGTGGAGAGCAGTGGCGTAGCCAGAAGACAATTTTTGGGTGGGCCAGTGGGTTGGATGGATGGGCACTACAACCCCACCCCCACACACGCAGCGCGCAGCACATTTAATGTAATCGGCGCTGCCTCCACTCACCTTCTCCCACCGTGGCGCTGCCTCCTCTCCTGCACTTCATGTCTCCGTCTCCCACCCCTGCGGCAGCGCTCTATCGGCGCTGCCTGCCTGACAGCTGACAGATGCGGCGCGATGACGTCCTGCTCCGGGACCTTCCCTCTGCCGTGTACAATCCACCCTGCGTAAACAGGAAGTTGAATCAACGCGGCAGAGGGAAGGCCCCGGAGCAGGAGGACGTCGCGCCGGGTCTGTCAGCTGTCAGGCAGGCAGCGCTGATAGCAAATTGAAAGCGCTGCTGTGAGGGTGGGAGACAGAGACCGCGAAGTGCAGGAGAGGAGGCAGCGCTACGGCGGGGGTGGGAGAAGGTGAGGATGGGCCTGAGACGAAACTGGGTGGGCCTGGGCCCATCCAGGCCCACCCGTAGCTACGCCCCTGGTGGAGAGTAACATTGTACCAAAGAAGCCAAAACATTGGGAGTCATAATGATTAGGGCCATACACCACCAATAGCAGTATGTTTTTACCCTGTAGAGATAATTTTAAAAATAAATACCGGCTAAAATTAGATTTAGCCAAGACCTGTACCGTACACTGCAATGATTTTCGAATCCCCCGTGCCTGTCCCTGGAAGATGCATATTGGACCTCTCCCACCCACTAGCGTTGAAGCTTATCATGCTCCCTATCAGTAAGCTGTGTCTCTTGAAGACAAGCTATATCTGCGTGAAGATGATTTAGTGCAGTTCAAATCTTGGCTCGTTTGATGGGGGGACATGATACCAAAAATCTACAACAAATTCTACTCTTTAAAACCCTGTATTGCAGGTGTGAATTCACGTATATTTATGAAAATATGTGGAGAAAAAAAGACTTCAGAAACCACAGGAAAATTCTCTGTAAAGGAACACCTTTCGCAGTTGAGAGAACTCCTCTCTTCAATCACTAGTCTTCACAAAAAAAAACTCCACTCTTCTTATTCATAAAATACTTGTGCATACACCTTTGACAATACAAAAAGGTAGAGGCTGATCACTAAGCCACAAATGCGGTGAAATATACTTTAAATTATAACTTAGCTTGAATCATCTTAATATCGACAGTCCATCTTCTCTTCCATAGTGTCCAATAATCATAAGCCCAACAGGAGAACCCTGTTTCGCCACAACCGGGCTGTTTCAAGGGCTAGAATTACTTTCAATTTCCAAGCTTCTAACGTACACCACAATATTGCCTCTTCTTGGCGTCTTTAAACTTCGAGTGGCTTCTCTTCCATATATATACACACGTCATTTCCCACAACGTCATTTCCCCCAATGACGTCGACATTATACAAAGGGCTATAGTATTACCACTACCACGCATCAAGAGAGTCTCTTCACAAAAAAGCTTTCCACTCTATCGATAAATTTAAACCTTTCGGGATTACGGTTTGTAATGTATATATCCATTGTTGTTCTTTTTGTCTTAGTAATTTCCTCACGTCTCCTCTACGCTCTGTTATATAAATTTGTTCCAGCACAATACATAGTAATTCTGCAAATTCGTGATGTTTCAATAGACAATGAGACACCAGGGGTTCATACATTTTTTTAGCTTGTACACAGTGCCGATGCTCAATCAATCTTGTTTTCAACATGCGTGACGTTTGTCCTACGTAATATAAATCACAAGGACATTTTAAAAGATAAATCACTTTCGTCGATTGACAATTAGTAATAGATTTTAAACTGAACCTTCTTCTTGTATGTACATCTACAAATACATCCGTGTTCATCATATTTGAGCATACTGAACACTGGCCACATGCACCATGATGTCCTGTTTTCTTTTCTCTGCTATTTCGTCGATTCCACGTATCTGCTCCACATAATACATCACTTAAATTACTCTGCCTCTGATATGCAAACATAATTCTAAGATCATGAAAACAGGGATAAATCTTTAGCATAGCAGCATGTTTTTTAATAATTTTCACCATCTTATTTGAATGTATGTTATATTTCATTACAAATGTAACCGTTTCATCTTGCTCATCTTTATGCTTAACAGGATTCAATAACCATTCTCTATGGTTAAAAGAAGCACGTTTTCTTGCTTTACGTACTAAGTTTTTCGGATATCCTCTTTCTTCAAATTTCTGTTGAAGATGAGATGTCTGGTGAAAGTATTTGTCAGTAGAGGAACAAATTCTACGATACCACAAGAATTGGGCGAAGGGGATATTCGTTTTACAGTGATTCGGGTGCATGCTCTGAAAATGCAACGTAGTGTTGCGATCAGTAGATTTCACAAATACTGATGTTTCCCATATTCCACCCATATTCCAGGAAAGCAGTCTATGCTTTAAGGTGCTCATAAAGAAAGACAAAGCTACACCAAAAACAAAGACCCCAGGAGACCAGCCTCCCCCAGGGATCAATAAGAGCCCACACTGTAACCAAACAAACAGAATAGAATCTCAAACAGTTTAACCACCCCCCCCCCCCCCAAGAAGAAAAAAAACACACACATTCCAGCTAACAAGCAAAACACACCAACCCAACCATACATTCTCATCCCCCCCCTCCACCCAACTCCTCTCCACAATCATCATTCCCACTCACACCCACACCAGCAATAGAAAAGTCTTGGGCCACTGTAAGGGTGTCTTATATAAGCCAGCGACCCAAATGGAACACTTTTAAAATGGCTGGATATAAATGCATAAAACGCTTATTTGCTTCCACCAGATGTGTGCAAAGTGGAGTAAAGGCTCGCCATTGTTCCATGAAAGCTGGTGAGTAGTCCTGGAAAATACGGATTTGGATGTCTTCAAACTGTAGAGATTTATTTACAATCTGCACATCTACAATCCTTGGCGGCTCTCAAGACAACATATGTAATAATAATAACAACAAAACATATTTTTAGACATTAACATAAAATAAGGTGCCCCTATTTACAAACTAAGATCTGACAACAATTACTATCCGGTTTATTACTAAAGGCCCACTAAAAAAGAGTCTTCAGAGACTTTTTGAACACGTCCAGATTCCTCATCAATTTCAAAGAGACAGGCAATGCATCCCAAAGTTTAGGTCCTAAAATGTAAAAAAGTGAAGTTCTATATTCATCTAATCGGACTACCCAAAAAGAAGGTACATCCTGAAGATTTGATGAGGCAAATCTCAGAGGCCTAGGCTCTGATGCTCAGAAGCAAATGGAGGCGCTAGTGGCCATTAGCGCCAGACTAGCACCTGCATTTACTAGCGCCGAATGCTCAGAGCTGATGCGAGCGTGAACCAATGAGCTCACTGGCTCACAGTGCAATGAGCATGCAATGAGCATGCAAACGCTGTCCTCCCCAATGCTCAGAGGACAGCGTGCCAAACAAGGGCACTCTTTCTGCCGTCAAACGTACGTCAGCTCAGAGGTGGCATTGGGGTGCCTGAGGAGGCGGGGAAGCATTTTTCCCTGAAAGAAGGAAGCCAAACTTGCACGAAATCTGATAGCCCAAAAACCACCAAAAGGTGCCTTATCAACCCGCCATGTCTGCTGCTGGTTTTGGTACTTAGGTTCTGTGCTTTTCGCTTGGGCTGCAGCCGGGTCCTCTCGGAGGGGGAGGGGAGTTGTTTATCTCATCTGAATTTCCTACCTTGCCAGGGTGGATTTTTCCTGAGCCTGGAAGCCCTCGGAGGACATAGAGCTGCTTTTGATAGCGGGGGAAAGTGGACAGGGGAGCTTGGGGTTTCTACTTTGGACCCTGCAAGCGGAGGCCCTCCCCTGAAGGAGAGCAGGAACCTTTCATCCATGGTCACTCTGCTTAGGCAGGAAGAGCACAGGCACCAGGCACAATCCTCCTTTTGAACTCACTAATGCTCAATGCTAACACCGCACCTATATTAGCATCTTATTAGAACTGAGCATTAGGGTGTTTTTCTGCCGCACTGTTTTGGTGCTATTCAGTACAGCGCCAGAGTTTTGAGCATCGGGCCAGACTGGGAGACTGGGCGGCTAAATGGCAGATGACGTTTAATGTGAGCAAGTGCAAGGTGATGCATGTGTGAAAAAAGAACCCAAATTATAGCTACGTCACGCAAGGTTCCACGTTAGGTGTTACGAGCCAAGAAAGGGATCTGGGTGTCGTTGTCGATAATACACTGAAACCTTCTGCTCAGTGTGCTGCTGCGGCTAGGAAAGCGAATAGAATGTTGGGTTTTATTAGGAAAGGTATGGAGAATAGGTGTGAGGATGTTATAATGCTGTTGTATTGCTCCATGGTGCGATCGCACCTTGAGTATTGTGTTCAATTCTGGTCGCCGCATCTCAAGAAAGATATAGTAGAATTGGAAAAGGTGCAGCGAAGGGCGACTAAAATGATAGCAGGGATGGGACGACTTCCCTATGAAGAAAGACTAAGGAGGCTAGGGCTTTTCAGCTTGGAGAAGAAATGGCTGATGGGAGACATGATAGAGGTATATAAAATAATGAGTGGAGTGGAACAGGTGGATGTGAAGTGTCTGTTCACGCTTTCCAAAAATACTAGGACTAGGGGGCATGCGATGAAACTACAGTGTAGTAAATTTAAAACAAAAACGGAGAAAATTTTTCTTCACCCAATGCATAATTAAACTCTGGAATTCGTTGCTGGAGAATGTGGTGAAGGCGGTTAGCTTAGCAGAGTTTAAAAAGGGGTTAGACAGTTTCCTAAAGGACAAGTCCATAAACCACTACTAAATGGACTTGGGAAAAATCCACAATTCCAGGAATAACATGTATAGAATGTTTGTACGTTTGGGAAGCTCGCCAGGTGCCCTTGGCCTGGATTGGCCGCTGTCATGGACAGGATGCTGGGCTCGATGGACCTTTGGTCTTTTCCCAGTGTGGCACTACTTATGTACTTATGCAAGCTCATTGACACTGTGGAGGAAGGGAGGTGGGTTCTATGGGAAGATTTACCTGGCTAGCACATATTTTTCATTGCTAGCTAGATAAATTTAGGCACAAATGGATTATGTCTAGTTTACATCTGTTACGTGTCACTAGGCTCAACTCCCTGCTCTTCTAGATGAAGGTGAGTGAAGTACTCCTGTAAGGATTTCTGTTCTTACTTATTGCCTGGTACTTATGTGTTTCTGTATATTACATGTGTTCATTTTGGTTGATCAGAAATGAATCAATAAAAAGTAAAGTTAAAAAATAAATAGAAAATAGTAAATGAAAATCTGTCCATCTAGGTTATACACCTTAGCCCTTTGAGATTAATTGACCTCTAATTTTAGAGAAAGTAGAGAAGGGAATGAACTCTTAAAGTGAACTGATAGAGAAAATGTTCAGTTGCATTAAAAAAAAAGAGCGTGCATCATAAGAGATTACGCTATATATTTGTACTTAGAGTAAACTAGAAAAAATATTGTAACAGTAAAGTAAATGCTAATCTGTCATCAGCATGGGAGTCTCGGACCTTTTGAAGCTTCTGCATTTCAGTTCTTTGTAAATTGTATAGCCAAGGATGCTATTTACAATTCTGATTAGGAGGATTAGTTAGGGATTTAGACCGTTTTGAGTCATTATACTAAATCTACTAATATCCTTTTGTGAAAGTTACTCTAATTTCTTGGTGTAGTTTGGTACTGGAACCATGCATGTGCAAAACTAGTATATGCCCTTCTGAAGCCCAGTTTTACTACAGGGCACCTGGGCAGGAAATGAGATGTCCAGGTTGGAATGTGTACAAATCCGTAAGTATTTTACAAAAGGCTAGCTGAATGTGGAACCTTTGTAAAACATACTTAAGGGAACTGGAAAACACACATGAAGCTTGCAGCACAAACCCCATCGCTTGGGTTTTGAATGTGTAAGTGCCAAATTTACAACCAATAAGGGCAATTTATAAACTGGCACCTATTTACTTATTTAGATTTTGCTCACACCTTTTTCAGTAGTAGCTCAAGGTGAATTACATGCAGGTACACTGGATATTTCTCTGTCCCAGGAGGGCTCACAATCTATGTTTGTACCTGAGGCAATGGAGGGTTAAGTGACTTGCCCAAGATCACAAGGAGCATCAGTGGGATTTGAACCAGCCACCTCTGGATTGCAAGACCGGTGCTCTAACCACTAGGCCACTCCTCCACTAGAGGTATATACCTAGAGGTACATACCATCTACATACGTCAAAGATGCCATTAATTGACAGTTAAATCCAATTTGTATATCAGTGAAGGTGATTTCCATGTGGAGGCAGTCATCCATAAGAACAAAACAATCCCAATGCTTATTTTGCAATATCTTTTTTCAATCTTTATTCAGCATTAACCGACTGACCGACATGGGGTCTGTTTTGAAATTGCATGAGGGACAATCTTCATAAACTCGAGAGGGACATCATATGAAGAACGTCCCTAATGCAGTTCTGAAACATGGCCCATGTCAGTCAATCGGTTAATGCTGAATAAAGATTGAAGGAAGATATTAAAAGATAAGCATTGGGATTGTTTTGTTCTTACTAATTGACAGTTAGACATGAGGCACAATTCTATAAGGTAAAGCTTAAGTGCCATAGCGCCTAAATGCAAGGAGACTGTACATGTGGGTGGACCACGGATGGGCGACGGGTGTATTTCCCAGTTATGCATGTAGGGGTCAATATTCAAAGCAATTTAACAGAGCAGAAGAAGCTCTTGTCTGGCTAAATGAATTGTGTGGGGCTGTCTGCTGATATTTAGTGCCATTTAATCAGTTAGTGCCATTGAATATCAGCACTAACCATTAAAGCCATAGCTGATGATTTTGTGGATGGTCCAGGGTACAAAATCCACTGTGGGATTAATAACAGCTCTTTATCGACTGCTAAATGTGCTTGGGAGTAGGTGCAACTCCCATCGATCTTTTAGGACATAGACATTAACCCCCTGATTCTATACAGGGAGCCAAAAATTGCATGCGCAAATTAAGACGCATTCCCAATTTGTACGTGCAATTTAATTGAACAAGCCAATTAATGCCAATAATTGGTTTAACAAGCAATTATTGGCACTAATTAGATTTAATTGGGGCCAATGTGTGTGTAATTAGGCGTGAGATCTGCGCCTAAAATGTATGCGTGGTCCCAACAGGGGGGCATGGAAATGGGAGGATCATGGGCATTTTGGTGCAGAATGGGGGTGTGGCTTTGAGTTACATGTGTAATTACAGAATAATGGTACTCTGTGCGTAAACTTAGGTGCAGGCATTTGTACCATGTTTTCGTTGGTAAGGCCACGCATAAATTTTACACACTCAAGTCTCCACTTAAGCATGTATTCTATAAATCATGCCAAACTTTAGGCACAGCTTATAGAATACCATTTGCATGGGTATGTTTCAGTGCCAATATTTTAGGTGCCATATATAGAATGTAGCCCTAACTGCTTAAGTTACCTAGACAAATCGGACTGCATAAAACACAGTCCTATCTTTGTCTGGTTTTACTTAGGCAGTTAAGTGCTGAATTTTGCACTTAACTGGATAAGGGATAGCCGGCTGCACAAACCCAGATATTCAATGTCGATGCCTAGACATAGTCCAACATTAAGGGGCCCTTTAACGAAGTGGTGGTAAGCCCAATGCAGGCTTACCGCTTGCTAAAAGGGAAGTACCAATGGGCTACTGCAGCAGCCCGGCAGTACTCCCCTCCAGCACGCGCCATTTCCAGCACTGCAAAAATATTTTAATTTTTATAGCGCCGGTGTGTACCCAGCTGTAATTGGGCAGTGCCGCGTGCTGCCCGGTTACCGCCGGGTTGGCACGAGAGCCCTTACCCCACCTCAATGGGTTGGGGTTAGTGCCCCCCCTCCCCCGAAATGGCCACGCAGCAAGTGGTTCACTTGCTGCACAGTCATTTCTTTAAGAAAAGGAAAACCTGTCTTTTACCTGCTGCGGTAAAAAGGGGCCTCAGCGTGCATCAAAAACATGCGCCAATGCCAGCGCAGGCCCCCTTTTGCCACAGTTTCATAAAAGGACCCCCGAATATCAAAAGGCAAGTGTACATTTTTTTTTCTCAGAAAATCAGCCTGCACAAATTAAGAGATATAATTGTACATTAGTATGTTTTTCTTAGACAGTTTTAAAAGTGAAAGAATACACATACTTTCATTTTGAAACCTAGTGCATAGTCAATGGGTATTTTTATATTTATTGCTTTTTAATATTTACATGAAGATAAACTTGAATGGAAAAATACCCATAGTATAAAAAATAACAAGAAAAAAAAGCATAACTCTACATCCAAAGCAATGATCACTGGGCACTCAGACCATAGAATCGGGATCCAATAATATTAAAGCCTTGGAAAGACGGCTCAATAAAGAAGTATAAACAGAAAATCAACTAAATAATACTCGATGCATCCAAGGCTTCTTAAGGTGTATCCAACAGGGTCACTATGAGGGGCATAATCGAACGGCGACGGCCAAATCGATGGCTGGCCATCTTCGGGGCCGGCGCCGTAAGCAGGCGGAGCCAAGCATATTTTTGAAATAAGCTTGGCGCCAGCCAAATCGCTCGCCGGGTTTACAACAGGATCGCCGGTGGATCGCCGGGTTTATATGAGATGGCCGGCTTCGGTTTTCAGCCATAATGGAAACCGGGCCTGGCCATCTCAAACCCGGCGAAATGCAAGGCATTTGGGCGTGAGAGGAGCCAGCATTTGTAGTGCACTGGCCCCCCCTGACATGCCAGGATGCCAACCGGGCACCCTAGGGGGCACTTACAAAAATGTAAAAAAATAAACAAAAATAGCTTCCAGGTGCATAGCACCCTTACCTTGTGTGCATAGCCCCCCAAATCCCCCCCAAAACCCACTCGCCACAACTCTACACCATTCGCCCTAAGGGGTGAAGGGGGGCACCTACATGTGGGTACAGTGGGTTTAGGGAGTTTTGGGAGGGCTCTACATTAACCACCACAAGTGGAACAGGTAGGGGAGGATGTGCCTGGGTCCACCTGCCTGAAGTGCACTGCACCCACTACAAACTGCTCCAGGGACCTGCATACTGCTGTCAAGGAGCTGGGTATGACATTTCAGGCTGGCATACAGGCTGGCAAAAAAAGTTTGTTTGTTTTTTTTGGGTGGGTGGGGGTTGGTGACCACTGGGGGAGTAAAGGGAGGTGATCCCCGCTTCCCTCCGGTGGTCATCTGGTCAGTTGGGGCACTTTTTCCAGACTTGGTCCTAAAAATAAATGGACCAAGTCCAGCCGGCGAAATGCTTGTTCGAGCCGCCTCTTTTTTTCCATTATTAGCCGAAGCCAGCCATCTCGTACCCTCGCCCCCGCCCTGCCCCTCGTCCCGCCTTCACTATCCTACCAACACACCCCCTTGAAGGTTGGCCAGCACCGCGACGAAACAACAGTTGAAGCCGGTCAAAATTGGCTTTCGATAATACCGATTTGGCTGGGATCAGGAGATCGCCGGCGATCTCCCGATTTGTGTCGGAAGATCGCCGGTGGTCCCTTTCGAAAATAAGCCTGAAAGCAACTAAGTAAAAATAATAGACATTGTCAAGCTGAATAACACACTTACAACAGAAAATTAACCAGAAATTTTACCACCCAGGGAGAACATCTTCTGCCACCCAGCCAGGAATAGCTCCCTCACCTGCTGGATCTTTTTACAAACATCAGAAAATATCATAATCTTATTTCCTATAAAGACCTCATATTGATGTTGGAAATAAAAGCGCATTACTGAATATTTGTCCTGGGCAAAGGCAAAAGATACCAATCCAATCACACACATAATCACTTCATCCTCCAAATTCTCTTAAAAGTCCAGTGAGGCCTAAATTATCACTTGAAAGGTCTCTAGCTCTTCTCATGTCCCCAGTCTTCTTTCTAACGGGGAAAAGGAGCACAGTAGAATCTGGGAAATTCAACATCTGTTTCAGATGTTTACCAACGATATCCTCAGGAGAGACATTCAAAACCTATAGGAATATTAAAATCCATAGCTTTAAACGACTAGCAGTAAATTCCAAGTTTTCTACTTTCTTATATGCTACATTTGATCAAGTACCATAGATGACTAGGCAGTTTTGCCATACAGTTGGAATCCAGCATGATTTCTGATAGCATAAAAAGGGAAAGTGGTAGTGGGGGGGGGGGGGGGGGGGGGGGGATGGGACATCCAGAAACAATGGCAAAGCCTGCTAACAACTCCTCCACCTGGTTCTCTCTCATGTCTTTCCATTCCACACCCTCCCCTCCCAAAAAATCAGCTTTTTCCTCCAGCAGCACTAAGGCTTTTCTCCTCATATGTGAAAGCTCCTCAGACATTCATATATCAAGCTCTACTGGCTTCTCTAGCCACCCTGGATTCTCTGACTGAGCTTAGCTCTCCCCCTCTAGTTCTCAGCTGAATTGTAAACCAGAGACTTGCACCAGTGGTAGCAAACAAGGGCTCAAGAGACTAAGCGAAATACTAATCCCAAACCAGGGCCTCACTCCGTTGCCCCCCCCCCCCCCCCCCCCCCCAGCTGGACCTTTCTGATGCAGATAAGCCTCCATGAAGCTTGACATAGAAAGCTGGCTGGATCCAATTTTGGCCGATGATGCCGGGGTGGGGGCACAGATTCTTCCCACCAAAACAAGAAGACAAATTCGAATCAACTGTAGCAACTCAGTACAGCAGCTGCTACCAGATTGCCATCCATGATCAACTCTGAACTTCCTATCCATCTTAAAATTAGCCCCCAAAGTGATAAGTCAAATATAATTCTCATTTAATCAGTAAGGGGAGATGGTGAGTCATCAAGTCATTCATTAGTGTTTTGTATTATAAATTCAGCCTATCCAGTGGTTGCTCAGCTTAGAGTGAAAGAAGTATTAAGAGTTCAATTAACAGTTCAATTTATGTAACACAAGTATCACCGCAGAACTTATGCTATTATCAGCTGTTCAGCGGTGTTAATTATATGCTGGAGATCACAGCACAGCAGAGTTTATCATAAAACAAAACAAAATTGTTTACTCTACTTCTGAATAAAATACATTGAGTGATAAAACAAAATATTCATTAACCCAGACACTGTATGCATTATAAAAGAATATGGTATATGCATCAGGAGATCAGACTTTAAAAAAAATCATGTACTTACGTAACAAAAGCAAACATAGATTCAGCTCTTTCAATTAGATTATTTAAAAATCTTACTTATTGTATTAGAATGTACACAGCAGCCCCATTTTTGAAGAATGTAGAAGTCAGAATTGAGACGTCCAAGTTAGTTTCAGTAGTATTTTAGAACATAAGTACATAAGTAATGCTACACTGGGAAAAGACCAAGGGTCCATCGAGCCCAGCATCCTGGAATTGTGGATTTTTCCCAAGTCCATTTAGTAGCGGTTTATGGACTTGTCCTTTAGGAAACCGTCTAACCCCCTTTTAAACTCTGCCAAGCTAACCACCTTCACCACGTTCTCCGGCAACGAATTCCAGAGTTTAATTATGCGTTGGGTGAAGAAACATTGTCTCCGATTTGTTTTAAATTTACTACACTGTAGTTTCATCGCATGCCCCCTAGTTCTAGTATTTTTGGAAAGCGTGAACAGACGCTTCACATCCATCTGTTCCACTCCACTCATTATTTGATATACCTCTATCATGTCTCCCCTCAGTCGTCTCTTCTCCAAGCTGAAAAGCCCTAGCCTCCTTAGTCTTTCTTCATAGGGAAGTCGTCCCATCCACGCTATCATTTTAGTCGCCCTTCGCTGCACCTTTTCCAATTCCACTATATC
The DNA here is from genome assembly GCF_901765095.1 of Microcaecilia unicolor. Taxonomy (NCBI): domain Eukaryota; kingdom Metazoa; phylum Chordata; class Amphibia; order Gymnophiona; family Siphonopidae; genus Microcaecilia; species Microcaecilia unicolor. The sequence goes on along the minus strand of NC_044040.1, from coordinate 42,428,623 downwards.
TTTCTTGCGATGCAGCGACCAGAATTGAACACAATATTCAAGGTGCGGTCGCACCATGGAGCGATATAACGGCATTATAACATCCTCACACCTGTTTTCCATACCTTTCCTAATAATACCCAACATTCTATTCGCTTTCCGAGCCGCAGCAGCACACTGAGCAGAAGGTTTCAGTGTATTATCGACACGACACCCAGATCCCTTTCTTGGTCCGTAACTCCTAATGTGGAACCTTGCATGACGTAGCTATAATTCGGGTTCTTTTTTCCCACATGCATCACCTTGCACTTGCTCACATTAAAAGTCATCTGCCATTTAGCCGCCCAGTCTCCCAGTCTCGTAAACAGACTGGGAGACGTCTGTTGACGTAGATGCTGTTCTAAAGTACAGAGAAACGGGCATTTATGCGCGAGAGGCATAAATATCCATTTTTTAAAAATAAATGTATAGAATATCGATGTGTTCAAACCCAGAACAGAACCAGTCATGTTGCAAAATGGCAATATAATCGACTGCAAGATAACCGGTTGTCTTTGCAATCTTAGAAACATAACCGGTTATTATCCTGATGCTGTCAGTGACTGGTTTACTTGCTTGTTCTACTTTTACAAGAAGGACAAAAACCACCGATAGATTAAGGGGGTAACCTTCCTAATCCCTGCAGTGCCCTGCTGCTCAATAACTGCTGTTTACCAAATCCTAAACATGCTTGGAAACAGGTACAACTCTCAACATCAATCTTTTAGAATATAGACAATTACCCCCCTAATTCTATAAAAGTCACCAAAAATTGTGCATGCAAATTTGATTTTATAACGAGTTAATCAGTGCCAATAATTGATGACCTAAATGTTAAGATTTGGGCGTCCCTGACCGTATTATCGAAACAAGATGGGCGACCATCTTGTTTCGATAATAGGGGTTCCCCATCCTGCGAAGACGTCCTCAGGAAAACTTGGGCACCCCTTTCGATTATGCCCCTCCACATGAGCCTTTACTGCCTACAAAATAGGTGGTGGTAAGTGAACATATGGAAATTTGACAAAATGGCTGAACGCTAATGGCAACATTAGCACATGGCCATTAAGGCAAAAATTAGAAAATTTTCCTTTTTATGGCTGCAGTAAGAGTGTCCTTAGCATGTATGAAAGACCCACACAGGGATGTGCTAAGGCCACTTTTTTCCCTCAGTTTAGTAAAATGACCCCTAAATAAATGATATAACAGAAAAGAACTACAAATATTTTAACAGGAGAGGAGGAAAAGGGTAGTAAAATAGCCAGAGAGATTGAAACCACAGTTCCCATAATTTACTGCACCAGGGAACTCCAGAAAGTCTGGAAAAACACTTGGGTGTTCAATAGGGCTCTACCACCCCCCCCCCCCCCCCTGTTTTCTAAAGCTTAGCTCAAGTTATCTGCAGCAGGGCCCATTTTATTCCCATGGGCCCTGCTGCAGATAACTCAAGCTAAGTTTTAGTAAATAACCACGTTTGGTATGATAGTTCAGAACGCAAAGTTAGGGGAAGGGCATTCCACAGGGTGGGGGCAGAAACAAAGAAGGCCAATTGGCATGTAGGCTCAAGACGTAGAAAATAAAGGAAAGGAATAGCAAGGTAATGCTCAAGGGTGGAATGAAGGGTTCAAGTGGGAGTATATGGAGTGATCAAAGAAGCCAGACTGGGAGAGGGACAGTGGAGAAAGCTTTGTGGGAAAGTGTCAAGATCTTGTGCTGGATCCTGAAGTGAAAAGGTACATGAAGGGCAATTCTACAATACTGCACATGGTAAGAGTCTATTCAATAAAGGAAAGTAGGTGCCAATAGGAGCCTAATTCTCAAAGCTAGGAGTATAAACCCTTTGAATATTGGCTCTGACTTTTCCCTGATGGTCATAAAATGGTCCTCTATTGCATTTATAACATTAATGTAAGACTAATACTGTCTTAACTTTTTTTAAACTAAAGTTTTAAAATATTCTTAAAATTTGTGAAATCAAAGGTTCTTTTCTTTCATTCACTTATGTTTCCCAGGAAACATGCGTCTCTGACAAAAATGGAAGAAAAATGGAAGGTCTGAATACATAAGAACCGATACAAAGGAAAGCAAACATTGCTGAGAATTGCATTTGAAATTGTGTTCCAAGTCATTAGCACTTCAGGATATGAAATTTTGAAAATAATGAAGTATTCAGAAAAATATAGAGATGTACGTGCGAAACAAACTGAAGGACCTAATGAACATAAAAGAAAGTTAACAAACTGGCACGGAAAGTACAGGTCACTGAAAACTGCAAATACATAAACCATGTCTATGATCTTGGGAAAATATAGTGATAATGTGAAATAACTGAAAGAGATGTTACTTGCAATTTTGTTCTTTTAAAATCTGGGTCTGAAGTCAAATATTTTAGGGGTCCTTTTGCATGTTTTTTTCCCCCTCATGCTAAGGCCATTTTTGCTGCAGCCATAAAATGGCTGACTTCCCACCTTTTGCATTAATGGCCATATGCTAATGTTGCCATTAGCACATGGCCATCAAACATATAAACGACAAGTGGCTGTACTCAGTTGCAAATGCGCAGTACAGACTTCCTTCTCTGTCCCGCCCTCGCGTCAAGAAGTCATGACGTCAGAGGCCGGAACAGAGAGGGAAACGGAGTCGAATTGTCGGACGCTGCCAAGCCGCCTGGAAAGGAACATCGCGCGAAACAACCTCTACCCTCCCGCGATCTGCTGCTGCCTGTAGCACTTTCACACGGAGGTGAGAGGCGCTGTCAGGTCAGTGCAGGGGGCCCGGCACGGAGGGGGGAGGGAGTGGCGGCGATGAGGGTAGCTGGACATGGGGGGAGGGGGGAGGCCAAGGGAAAGAGGAGGGTCGCTGGATATGGGGGGGAGGATCGGTGGACGGGCTGAGGCCAGGGGAGAGAGGAGGGCTGCAATACTCGCCCGTTTTTACGGGCTTAACGGCTAGTTAATAATAAATGATTGTGTGAGCCTATACTGCCACCATTTTTTAGACACTAAGGGCTCACGTGGTGATCCTGTGATAACTAGTTAGCGTGCAGAAATTTAGTTGTACTACTTGATTAGCACAGAAATGCACCCTGACATGTCTCCCCCCCCCCCCCCCAAAAAAAAAAGTCATTTTTAGTGCACAGATTAATGTGTGTTAAAATGGCACTTACTACAAGCCACCTGAGACACTGCAAAATATGGCAATCCAATTATGGGGGGGGAGGGGTGCACGTAAGTTGCAGTTTAAAGTGTTAGTTTTAACCCATAAGATATTTTTTAAGAGGATACCATCAACTTTGTGGGACCTGTTGGTTCCATATGTGCCAGGCTGGGATCTCCGTTTGGGGTCTGGATTATTGTTGCGTGTGCCTGCTGTAAAAAGTTCCTGTTTGGATGTTACTCATAAAGGAGCTTTTTTTTTGTCTGATACCCAGGTTCTGGAATACCAACATCCCACAAGAACTTCGAGAGATACAATCATTGGTTAGTTTTAAGAGATAAGTCTATTTTTGTCAGTAGGCTTATGCTGTTTCAATTCCAGATGGTTAGCCTGGTCAGAAAGTTAATATTTAAAAGTTAAAATTTGAAAAATTCAGTAGATTTCATGTTAGACCTGATCGGTCTTTTTATTTGAGCATGAATGGTATTATGGGATGGGTGTATGGTCTTCAATGTTTGTGCGTTCCTATTTTTTTAATGGAGTTCTTTTTTTTAATATTTAATTTGAATTCATTTTATTGTAAACTGCTTGGATCGCTTTTGTGAGTAAGTGGTTATTCAAAGTTGATTTAAATTGTAAACTGTGTTTTATGCTGTGTAAAGCGTGCGTTACAGCCTAACTCAGCTTAGTAAAAGGGCCCCTTAATAAATAAAGGGGCTCTTTTACTAAAGGATTTTGAGCCCTTACCATTGGGTAAATTTGCGGAAGCAAGCTATCGTGCAACAGCCTGTTTCTGCACATTACACCATGTATTACTGAATTTTTCTAAATATTTTTTTCAAGGGTATACTTATACCTCCAAATTCTATATTTTAATCTAATCTGATTTAATCTGAGGCTTCTATACTGCCAAATTCCCAACAGGGTTTGAGGCAGTTAACATAAGAAACATTTAAAAAACAATCAACAAGCTAATTAAAAACAATTACAGTCCCAAGCAGATTAAGACAATTATGATTAAGACAATTAAGACAATTATAATGAGTGGAGTTGAACGGGTAGATGTGAAGCGTCTGTTCACGCTTTCCAAAAATACTAGGACTAGGGGGCATGCGATAAAGCTACAATGTAGTAAATTTAAAACGAATTGGAGAAAATGTTTCTTCACTCAACGTGTAATTAAACTCTGGAATTCGTTGCTAGAGAATGTGGTAAAGGCGGTTAGCTTAGAGGAGTTTAAAAAAGGTTTGGACGGCTTCCTAAAGGAAAAGTCCATAGACCCTTATTAAATGGACTTGGGGAAAATCCACTATTTCTGGGATAAGCAGTATAACAGGCTTTGTACATTTTTGGGATCTTGCCGGGTATCTGTGACCTGGATTGGCCACTGTTGGAAACAGGATGCTGGGCTCGATGGACCTTTGGTCTTTCCCAGTATGGCGATACTTATGTACAGTCTAGCATCAAGTGTTATCTAACCAGTTTATATCAATTGTCACTCAGTTTAGCAGAAATATACTTAGCAAATAGAAAGATCTTAAGACTTCTCCGAAAAGACATATAAGAGTAATCCAATCTTAGCTCAACAAGAAGAGATCTCCAATGATTAGCTGCTTGGTAGGGGTATGATCTTTTGTGATTTTTTTTTTAAGAGACAATACAATGAACTGGAGGAAATATGAAAGTGTTACTGTTTTTCAATTTCAGAATTAGCTGGGCAGAGGAGTGACAAAGAAGGTCATATCTAGTGTGACTAGAGTTACACGCTCAAATCTGGGTGTATTCTGATTTACGCGCGCAGCTCAATTGGTTAACAAACCAATCAGCCCTAAAATTTGATGCTAACAAGCAATTATTGGCACTAATTAGAATTTATGTGCACTACTTGCTAAAAGTAACTGTTGCCCTGGAAGGAGCCTGGGCAGGTCGTGGGCATTCGTAAAATGTACACGCAGTGTTATAGAATAAAGATAGGCGTGGGCATTTACAACAGCTTTTCATTGGTGTAAATGGCTGCGCCTAAATTTTAGTAGCGTGGATGGTGCTATGCATATTCTATAAACCGCATCTGCAGTGTTTGTTTTGTGCTTACCGTGCATTAAAATACAGTGTTTAGTACTTTTATGGCCCCTTTTCCCAAGTTGTGGCAAAAGGGGGCTAACGCTGGCGTCAGCGTGTGTTTTACCACAGCTGGTAAAAGGGAAGTCTTACTTTCCTACAGGAAATGGCCATGCATCACAAATTTATAAGAGATTGAGCCAGGAAGATGAAAGATCAATCAGTTGTGACCAGATTTCTGACCAGTATTGCCAGATGCATACACAGTCAAATATAAGGTGCTTTAAATTACCCACTTGTGACAAACAAGACCAACATACTTTAGGGTTAGAGGGATCAATAACGTGCTATACAAGACTACTGACTCTCAGTGAAGGGTCTCTAGTTAACACCATGGTATCTTTAGCGCTGAAGGTAATCTTCTCGCACTGGAAGTCCTTGCATCAAGCCACTTACCAGGAATGGTGGAACTTGTTGCTTCAAGTGTACAAGTATGAATCCCACCTTGCTAAGCAGTCTCCTCGATGTATGTGTTATAGGGAGAAATGGCTCCAGCTTGTATCTTACTTCAATGTTGTTCAGTGAAATACATAAATATTGATGTGTCTTATATTTCTAGCATGCTCTGTACTTTGGTTTGTCTCCTCCAGCTCCCCTCTCTTCTTTCTTTGTCTTTTCTTAATCTTATCTTAATCTAGAAATGGATATTTGCGTTTTACCTGTGAGCTCCAGGGTTACTATTTGATGTAATATGATATCTGTTGTCTAGTTGTGGGCTCTTGTTTATTTCTGTATAGAAAACTAATAAAAAGAATTGAAACAACAGGAAATGGCCATGCGTCAAGTAAAGCACTTGCTGCACAGCCATTTTGAGGGGGGGAGCCCTTACCGCCACCCATTCAAGTGGCGGTAAGGGCTCCTGCGTTAATCTGCTGGTAACCTGTGCGCTGCCCGATTACTGCCGAGTACACTCTGGCGCTACATAAATAAACACTACATGCAAATCTAAGGGGGTTGTTTACTGCATTGTATGTCCGAGCGGTAAACTTTACGTTGGTCAAACCTCCCGCCAGCTCTATGTTAGGTTAGTTGAACATAAAAGTGTGATCTCCACCAGGAAAACTACGTCACCGCTAGCGGATCATTGCAGAGAATCAGCTCATGGTTTTGATTCACTCAAATGTGTTACGCTTCAACAAGTCGGGTCCAATGTACGAGACGAGGAGGCCCGCCGATGGCTCCTCAGAAAAGAACAACAATGGATTTTTCGTTTAAACTCGTTAGTCCCGGTAGGGCTCAATGGTAAAATCGAATGGTTTCACTTTTTTTTTACTATTTACAAAGGTAACCATTGATTTTTGTTTACTTCTGCATCTCCTCTATTCCTGGAAGCGTTCTGATTGGTCACTTGTGACAGTGTGTGACGTCACGAGGAGTACTAATAGTCGTCATGTTTAGTATGTGGCCGCCCTTCATGCAACCGTCAGCAGAGTGAACGGATTGTAAGCAAATGTGTGTTGTGTTTATAGAAGGTCTAGTATGAAGAGTACAGTTTTCTGAGCACTCCTTTTTCCTTTTGGTAGAACCTGAGACCTGTGGTTCTGAAGCAGCAGAGGCGAAACGGGTTCTGTTGACCATGGTCTGAGTAACAGCTGAAGGCCAGCATGCCTTTTTAAGTTATTTCTTATACTGTAACGTTAAGGTAGTGCTTTTCTATCTGCTAAGAAGACAAGGTAATTAGATAAGGAGGTTTTTAGCCTATGATGAAGAAGCCCTAGCCCTCTTCCTGTAAGAGTATGGAAGAGGTGCATCTTGAGGCGTTTTCCTCCTTTAGAATGAGTAACTAGTGCTTACTTTAATGGCACTTACTACAAGCCACCTGAGACACTGCAAAATATGGCAATCCAATTATGGGGGGGGGGGAGGGGTGCACGTAAGTTGCAGTTTAAAGTGTTAGTTTTAACCCATAAGATATTTTTTAAGGGGATACCATCAACTTTGTGGGACCTGTTGGTTCCATATGTGCCAGGCTGGGATCTCCGTTTGGGGTCTGGATTATTGTTGTGTGTGCCTGCTGTAAAAAGTTCCTGTTTGGATGTTACTCATATATGTATGTGCTACAGAAATAAATACATTTTTGTAGTGCCGGAAATGAAGGTGCGCTAGGGGTGGGAAGCACCGCCGGGCTGCTGCGGTAGCGCAGCGGTACTTCCTGTATAGCGAGCAGTAAGCCCGCGTTAGGCTTACTACTGCATAGTAAAAGGAGCCCTTAGTGCCTTAACTCCAAAACTTAATGCATTTTAGTAAAAGATCCCCAAAGCTTTTTGTCAAACCTCGTTGACAATGCCTCAGTTCTTTTCCTTGTCTTATATGATTTAAGTTAGTCACTGACTCTAATCCTGACTGCTTATTGCCCACAGCAGCGCAGAGCTACACCGCACCAGAGCTCTTTTAATTATTTGGTAACTGGGACATGATGGATGTCAGTGTGCTTCATAATTAACAACTGCATTCAGCAAATTAGAAATAGTTCCTGGATGACGTCAATTACCAAAATGCAATACAGAGATGAAATGATTCTTTCACTTCCTAGTGACAGCAAACAAAAGAGTATGAGCATGGGCCCATGTCAGTTCTGAAAGGAAAGAACATGAGATCTGTAAATTTGAATTATTTTCTCCAAGTTACTACTGAGTATTTAAAAAAAAGAAACTTTCATTAGGTAAATATGATTCAAAAATCTTAAAAGCAGGAAGAAATAGCTTGTTAGGATCAAAGGAGCTCTGTAATGCACATCAGGGCAGACCACAAGAAACTGAAAATATGAAAGATTCATAGCTGGCAACAGGACTCTTTCCAAGTATTGATACCTTTCACTGAATTATCCAAGGATGTTTCACATGGACAGCTGTTCAAGGACAGGGTGATCCCTTCTTTACAAGAGGGAAGAACACTTTGAGCCCAATATTCAAAATGATTTAATCGGGGGAGACGCTCTGCAGCAGTTAACCGGATAGTGCTGCTGAATATTAACACCGACCACTGCAGCACTATTCAGGGTGGTCCTGGGTTGGAGTCAGACTGGGGTAAACATGGAGAAGAATGATCCTGTCTCTCCTTGACAGAGACAGAGGAGTGAATACTTGGAGCCCTCTATGAATTATGGGAGCATTTTTCCTGTAGTATATGTCTGCAAAGCCAATCCAGCGATGCATTCACTCAGACTCCATTTGTACAAAAGTTTTTCTGTTTCACCATTCCCTGTTTGAGAATGCACTCTAGGGAGATAGAGACCCTTATCGTCTTGAAACAACCTGAATTTCTTTCCTGAGAAGGTTGTTGAGACCCTGTACTTGTGGAAATGTAGTACTTGAAGGAAAAGTAGCTGACAGCTGCTATCTCAGACTTAGGGATTTCCCCCACCCCCATCAGCTGTACAGCGTCATCCCAGGGCAGACAGTGGGCCACGAGTACCTTAACTCACAACATGGGATAAACATAAAGGGATCCTGCTCAGAAGGAATGGATCCTCAGAAGCTTGGCGGAAATTGGGGGCAGTACCAGTGGTTGGGAGGCGGGGCTAGTACTGGGCAGACTTCTATGGTCTGTGCCCTGAAAATGGTAGATACAAATCAAGGTCAGGTATTTAAATAAAGTAGCACATATGAGTTTATCTTGTTGGGTAGACTGGATGGACCGTACAGGTCTTTTTCTCCCGTCACCTACTATGTTATGTTACTATACTGGGACTTAATTGCACAACATCTCTGGATTAAGACATCCTTTGGTATGACCCACTAGGAGAGTGCCACAGCACTTTGCAGTTTGAAAGGTTAAAGACTGCACCTCTAAGGAAAAAAGGACACGCCCACTGCTAATCCCCCAGCCATGCAATCCGACTCAGGAACCACACGGCATGAAAAAAATGACGAACAACTATAAAACAATGTGGTAATTGCGTCTCTTAGATCAAATGATATCATAAACCATTCAACCTCCACTTTTAAGATTTATCACAATGTCAGATGAATCCCTCAATGTTATTACTACTTTGTAACTCACAATTCACTTGCAATTATCCTGCATGACATGTTATTCAGGCTATTCAAAATAGCTCTGGGCAGTTCCTGCTTCCCTATGGGCAGAAAAGGCTAGTCGAAGAATATATTACTGTTTGCTTAAATGACATTTTTATTAAAATACATATCCCAAGTAAAGATTGCATTACCATTGATTTTTAACATCCAAAAAGCCCTTAAACTTGTTTCCACTGAGTACTTTCACCATTAGCCTTCATAAATCAGCGTTTGGATACAAAATTGAATGTATTCTCTCTTCACCATTAAGTCTCTTTCATTATCTGTAATTTGAGTTAAAGGGAGCCTATTCAAGTATCTGAAGCAATGCATCATGCTTCAACTTAAGGACAAAAGTCTTTCCAAAGGCCTTTTTTCTTTTATAATAAATTATAGCAGTGTTCATTTTTGAACAATATTTGTAGCAAACTTAGGGGCCGTTTTACCAAAATGTGACTTTAGTGCATCCTTTCTCAGGTCATTCCTGCACACTAAGGCCATTTTTCCACAGGAGTATAATGGCTGATTTTTCTATTTTCTGTATTAATGGCCACACGCTAATTTTCTCAATAGCATGTGGTTAGCATGTGAGCCCCTACCATCAGTTCCTTGATCAGCTGCCACCCAGGGTGGATCGCCACTGTGCACCCCTCCCCCCCCCAAATGCAGTGTCGCCCCCTCCCCCAGCACATCACCTCCAAACACCCCCCCCCCCCCCGGGTGCATTGGTCTTACCTCCTGAGGTGCTGGGAGCAGCTGCACGGTTGTCGGCTTTGCCGGTTCCCTGCTCCCTCTGCCCCGGAACAGGAACATAGTAACATAGTAGATGACGGCAGAAAAAGACCTGCACGCTCCATCCAGTCTGCCCAACAAGATAACTCATATGTGCTGCTTTTTGTGTATACCCTACTTTGATTTGTACCTGTGCTCTTCAGGGCACAGACCGTATAAGTCTGCCCCGCACTATCCCCGCCTCCCAACCACCAGCCCCACCTCCCAACCACCGGCTCTGAGGAAGTAACATTAGAGGGTGCAGGGAACCAGCAGAGCTGACAGTCATGCGGCTGCTCCCTGCACCCCCCTGAAGTGTGCACCTGGGGTGGGCCGCCCCAACTTCGGTATGTCTCTGCCTACCGCCACCTATTTTGTAGGTGGTAAAGACTCACATGCTAATTGGTTAACACATGGCAAAGTAGCTGCGCTAACTGATCAGTGCAGAGTGCACCACTCTCCATCCCTAATCCACCCCAACGCTAACAAATAAAATGTATTTATTTATTTTTTTAGTGAGTGTGTAGTGCGCACCAATCTCATAATTTACTGGGGAGGGGGGGCGTGCTCATTTTTAAATGCGGTAAGCTTGGTTTAGTGCTTACTGCAGATTAATGGACCATTTAGTATATCTGACAAGTATCTAGAAATAGAGGGGTAATATTGAGCTTGTGGAAGTCAGTGTTTTTGAAACACCAGCCATCATGGGCCTTTTGTACCAGATATTCTGTGCCGGTACCTGGGTACCAGCCTGTGCTGAATTACCTGGCATAGGCTCATCAGTGCTACTTATCTGAATATTGGCAATGTTAAGACTGGTACCCATATAGGTAACCAGATTAAATTAGGACAGCCTTTTTCCTGTCCTAACGTTATCTGGGCACTTACCAGGTTAGTGGACTGAATATTGCCACTAACTGGGCAACTCCTGGTACCACCCCTGGATCGCCCCAACCCTACTCAGATAGTGCTGAGGTGGTCCAACCAGATATTCAGCCGTTTCTTGTCCTGCTGCAGTAAAAGGGGGCCTCAGCGCGTGTCAAAAATACGTGCTGATGCTAGCGCAGGCCCCCTTTCACCGCAGCACAGTTAAAAGGGCCCCTATCTGAATAATGTTGCTGATAATCCAAGTATAGACCCAGTCAGTGAGACTGATCCAGGTAGAAACTGGTCTTTCCCAGGAAATTCCCACTGAATTTTGACCCCATTCTAATGTCTTCTGATTTGTACAGATGATGCAAAAAAAAACCAAAACATCCCCTGAATTCTATATAGTGCATCTGAAATTACGTGCACAAATCTGTTCGTATTCTAGATTTGCGTGTGCAATTTAATTACTTAAGAAGCACATCAGTGTTGATAATTGCCACTTAAGCAATTACTGACACTAATTGGCATTAACTAGAATTTACATATGGAACTTGCTAGGCATATTCTGTAAAGTGGTGCACGTAAATTGTAATGCACGCTGCCAAAAAGGGGATGTGGCCAAGGGTGTGGAATGGGCAGGCTGCGGGTGTTCTGAAAATTTACGCACAGAGTTATAGAATACACCCGCTCCATGCCTAACTTAGGTGCCAGTATTTACACCAAGTTTTACTTGGCATAAATGTATGCACCTAGAGTTAGGCGCAGGCAGGGCCTCTAGGCGTATTCTATAAACCCGCTAGGCATATTCTATAAACTGCACTTAAATGTAGGCACATTTTACAGAATATGCCTAGGATGGAAATATTTTTGGCGCGGATTTTTCAGGCACCATATATAGACTAGTCCTATAGGACCATTTTTCAAGACAGAAAATGGCCTGAAGATATTTTGTAAGAAAATTAAAGGGCAGATATTCAAAGTCATTTAGAAATAATCCAGCTGATATTCAGAGATATATAAGTGAGCCCTCCAATGGCTGTGCTCCCTTTTTGGATCTGTGGCCAAAATGTGTGTGCACAATTTTATGCACCATATATAGAATCCTAGGAAAAATGGAAGAGAAAAACCCTAAAAATAAACCAGGCTTTATGTATTTGAAATTTATTTTTGTTACATTTGTACCCTGTGCTTTCCCACTCATGGCAGGCTCAATGTGGCTTACATATTGTATACAGGTACTTGCCCAGAGCCACAAGGAGCTGCCTGTGCCTGAGGTGGGAATTGAACTCAGTTCCTCAGGACCAAAGTCCACCACCCTAACCACTAGGCCACTCCTCCTTCTTTTACAAAGCCACACTACCAATTCTTGGTGCTGCAAATGAGAGGAAAGCCCATTCAATTCCTATGGCCTTCCTTTCATTTGCCGCACGGGAATCGCTAGCGTGGCTTTGTAAAAGAAGTCCTGAATATGTTTAAAATAGATCATTTCCACCTTTACTGAAGTCGGAAATCGCAACAGGCTATAATCATATCTGCCTGAAGTTCCTCATATCCAAAAATTCAGTGAAGTCCTTAACTGATTTATCAGCTTTGAGAAAGTTATTCAGAGCTATCATGAGAATACAGCAAATATTTTTGGTTTACATTGAATTAGCACAGAAATGTAATTCACTTTTAGATTTTTCTTTTGATTGGTCTGAGATTATGATGGTTGATGCTAGTGCTCACAACTTTCAAACTTTGGGATTACTCAAGAGATTCCTACCTGGTTAAATAGCGCTAACTGAGTCATACTTGGATTTTGAGTGGTGATTAATGGATAATGCCATTTAAAATCTGGGTAGGCCACAGTGGCACTATCCAGTTGAGGAAAACTAAAAACATCTCTTTGAGTGATCACTGTCACAGAAGGAACTCGAACAGTAAGGTGTGTATAAACATCTAACAGCAGAGGAAGGAGTTACAATCCAGCACAAACACCGAGAGAAAAGGTCAGCAAAGAATATTGCAGGATATTGAAAAGTGCATTAGCTTCACAGAAGATACATGCCATTTTTTTTTTTTATATTCTTTATTTATAATTTTCTAATTTTACAATCACATAACATGACTGCAAAAGCAGTAACTGAATTTTACAAAAACTGAAAAAGGGATAGAAATCTAGGAGGTATAACCTCCTCTAGGTAAATACTTTCATTTATTTAGTCCACTATTTAAGTGAGGCAAAACACAAAGCAAAAATTCAAAATAAGAAATACTATAAACATAAGAGCAGGGGAACTACTAAGCCCACAATTGAATTTAACAGCATTTGCCTACAGGATTGTTCTGATTAGAACGATTCTCTTCCTCTTTAAAGGCAATAAAACTTTGCATTTTCTTTGGATCGGTAAACATATAGTTAACAGAGTTAAAAGAAAGAAAGCATCTGCAGGGAAATTTCAATAGGAATGTTCCTTTCAAAGTAAGAGTCCTCTGCTTTAAACCCAAAAACTCACGCCTTCGCTTCAAAGTCTCTCTGTTTAAGTCTGGAAACATTTGTATTCTAGAACCAAGGAATAATGCCTTCATATGTTTGAAGTATAAACGGAAGATGTTATATCTATCAGATTCGAACACAAATGAAACCAAAAGAGTGGTGCGCTCAGTAATTACTTCAAGGGAACTTTCAAGAAATTCAGTTAGATTCAATCCCTGTTGCTGTTGTGTTGAAGTTCCTTTTCCTGTAATATATTGAGCCCGGGTAATTGGAGGATATGCTTCTTTTGGAATAGCCAGAATTTCATTAAAGTATTTCTTTAACATATCAAAAGCTGATATAATCGGAGATTTCGGGAAATTAAGCAGTCTTAGGTTTAATTTTCTGGCATTGTTATCCAGGTACTCTAATTTCCTATTAACAATCTCCCTTTCTTTCGTGGCTGCCCCAGCAAAAGTTTGTAAGGATTTTATTTCGCCTTCTAGCTTTAGAATTTTTTCCTCCTGTTTTTGAGCAGTCTCAGACAGAGATATATAGGACTTTTTCAAACCACTCATTTCTTCTGTAAAGGTTTGAGTTACCTGGAGGAGAGAGCCGGTCAGTTCTTGAATCACATCCCATAGGGTGTCCAATGTCACCACGCTCGGTTTTTCTCTTCTCTTCCAGATCACGGTAGCAAGCCCCAGGGAAGGAGACGGTATCTCCCGTCCTTCACAGGATAGTAGCTCTGGGGTAGAAGTAGCAGGGGGGCCTCCTCCAGACAAAGAAGCAATCACCACTCCGGGTTGTTCTTTGATCTGCTCCTCTGCTCGTAAAAAGCTGCTACCCGGTCTGGGAGGTGTCGTGCTCGAGGGAGAGCTCAAAGAGATCTCCTCTATGCTGCGGGCTTCCCTCTCTGAAAGAGAGAGGGAATGTCCGTTCACAGTGGGGGTTGGAGTTCCCAGTGCCTGAGTAGCAAACATCGTCAGTGTAGTCTGGCGAAGTACGGGGTTCCCTCCAGGGGTTAAGGAGGCCTGCCCCCTGGATTTCCCTTTTCTTTTCCCCATGTAAACGGGGAAGAAAAGACCGCTTCCGCCGACTAACCACGACAGTTCAGGAGCTCAGGTACTTGCTTCTGCTCAAGACGCCATCTTGCCTCGTTCTGTTCAGATACATGCCATTAATCAGCTGGCAATTCCTGCAGTCTCATACAGACTTAGAATTATAGACTGACCTCTGAAAGATCTTGAAAAACTGGATATGTATGCCAAGACTGTACATTCCTTGAACTAAAGGAGTAATGGGCTTCATGGAACTAGATTAAATATATAGGGCTGGATTTAGTAACTAGTGCTGAAAATTCGGCACTGAAAAAACTGGGCATTCTGCGATTGGCGCCCTTTACAGAAAAGCACGTAGCGCCGGAATCCATGCTCATCTTTGGGTACGAGGAGTTACAAGTTGGGTGAAGATTTGCACTATTCTATAACATTGTACCTATTTTAAGGAAACAGCCCAACCTACCCATGCCCCTCCCATGTCCACATCCCCTTTGCCGATCCTCATGGAAACGGGCCAGTGGTTCCCAAACCTGGTCCTGGAGGCACCCCAGCCAGTCAGGTTTTCAGGATATCCATAATGAATATTCATGACAGAGATTTGCATGCAGTGGAGGCAGTGTATGGAAATCTCTTTTGAATATTCATTGTGGGGATCCTGGAAAACTAACTGGCTGGAGTGCCTCCAAGACCAGGTTTGGGAACCACTGACTTAGGCGCTATTCTATAAATGGGAGTGTGTGTTTTCGCATGGATCTGCCATTTGTTTCCCGTTTTGGCACCTTGCATCCAATATAATGCTTTTCGGGATGAAAATTTGTCACAGAAGTGTCACTGAAGTACTGACTAATATAGAATTCTCCAAACAGAGTTATAATTATAGGTCTCTAGGCTTACTTAACAGCTTCAACAGATCCAAATATGCCAAAAGTACTGATGTATGAAAGTAAATATCCAGAATCTGTCTCCATCTTTAAACTTGCAAAATCATTCTGATGAGTAGAAGGAATGAGTTGAGAATCCAACAGTACACACTAGGAAGGAAACAGTGAAATTTATGAAACAAAGGGGAAAAATCTCTTACAGAATTAGCTCAGCAATCAAGAAAAAAAAACAAGCGTCCATCTGCGCAAATACAAAATGTTCCTCCTCGGATCATATGTTGATCAAATTCAGATACCTGAATGGTTACAAGGAGATGAATTGAAATCACAGGTGAGAGATTGGTAGTTGCAGACCAGGCAAGCAAAACAGCAAAGGAGACACAAAAGCGGATGAAAAACAACCAACGGACTCTAAGAGTTCACATCAGAAGTTTATTCCACAATAAGTACTGGCCTCAATACGAATCGTGCTTCAGCCACAGAGGCCTGCCTCTGTATACTGTTTCTGCATATCCGAGGTGGTTCAGATTTCTGTTTGGTTCACCATACACAGACGTTTCAACACTTAATTTCTTAAACACTTTAAGAAATTTCAACATTTGTAAACCACAGGGACTCCTGAGGCAGGCCTCTGCGGCCGAAGCACAATTCGTGTCGAGTCCAGTACTTATTGTGGAATAAACTTCTGATGTGAACTCTTCCTTTTAGAGTCCGCTGGTTGTTTTTCATCTTCTTTTGTCTATCCTTCGCTGTTTCTCCTGCTTGTTGTGACCTGCGCGAAGGGTTTGGTTTCTTCTGTGCTTGTCGATAGTTGCAGACCAGGACAGAGGATTATAGAAAAGATGGGTCACAGTGAGCATAGAAAAAACTGGAAACAAACATACATAGAGCTAGAAAGTGTTACTCATCTTCTATCTGGCTGTAAAGTTCTAAAGGCAAAACATTTCTATAAAGACACAATATGGTGACACATCACATCTCCTAGAAACTTTGGGGCCCTTTTACAGAGCGGTGGTAAGCCTAACACGGGCTTACTGCTCGCTCTTCTGGGACTATCGCCGGCCCAGTGCTGCCGCAGGTGGTAGTCCTGGTCATGAGCACACGCCATTCCTGTGTGAAAAAGAAAACCCACAGAAATAGCTTGCATGACGGTAATCGGGCATTGCCGCACACTGCCCGGTTATTGTCAGGTTAGCCTGGGTGGTGGTAAGGGCTCCCCATCGCATGGCCCTGCAGTAACAGTTCTCTTACATGTGTGCCTGGGGTCTTTTTACCCACTGTGGTAAAAAGGGCCCTGGTGAACAGGGAAAAACGGCCCCTGCCACTAGCGCAGGGTCCTTTTTTCTGCAGCTTGGTAAAAGGACCCCCTTTGTGAACATTACAGTACTACTGAAATAAAGATCATGACCCCAAGAGAACTATTAGGATGGTCTGAAGCATTCCAGTTCCAACTGATGAAAAGCTTGATGCAAGATAACTGGATGTGGTGGTAAAGGAGGGGGAAAAAAAACATAATGGCATTGATTATAGAGGTTTCAGTTCCAACCACCTGAGCAACTATTCTGTGAATTGAGTGGAAAAGCAGAAGACCTTAAATACCAAGAAATTCAAGCAGAGACCAAGAAAGTCTGGCAGAAAGATACTGAATTGTTTCGCATTCTGTTGGAAGCCATAAGATTGATTTAAAATAATTTTCAAGCATGCCTAGATAGATTACCTATACATGTTACATCTTATGAACTCCAGAAGGAAGCTCTTACAGGCATAATGGAAGTACTACGGTGAGGATTCACATTAACTTTGAGAGGCTGAAATCATACTTGACATCCTGGCTGAGGAGTGAAGTTCATTACTGCCATGGTATACATTTTGTTGAACTGGTTTCCTTCTCTCTTGCAAACTGGACTCTCTCTCTCTCTTTATAGATAGATATTATATTATATTATATATATATATTGTGAGACCCCTCCAGGGGCGCTTGAGGCGGGGGAAGCGGTAGAAGGGCCCTACACCCTCTGGGGAATCTTCACTACAGGGCCCAGAAATCCCAGTACCCTGGGGGTGGAGTTCCTGGAAGACAGGGATTGACTGATGCTGAAAGAAGGAAGGGGGACTCCAACTCCCAGGGATCTCAGCAGGGAGAAAGGCTTGCTGGGAAGGGGAGGAAAGGGGACTACAACTCCCAGAGATCTCGGAGGGGGGAGGGGCTTTCAGAGAAGGAGGGGAAAAGAGGACTGGAAGGACCCATGGTGCAGAGGAGGTGGATGATGATTGGCTAATGGATACTAATCAGGAGGAGGGGAGTCAGCTGGTAGAATCTGGAGGGGAGGATTTTATGGAGTGGGCGCCTGACAATAGGGGAGGGGGGAGAGAGCGGTGGGGAACTTATGGACACTTCAGCTCTAGCCCGAACACCAAAAGGAGGTAAATTACAAGCTGTGGCAGCTGCCTTTTTTTCCCAACTCAAAGGCCCTTGGAAGAGCACGTGGGAACGGCTCAGAGCAGTACGAGGGGAGAAGCAATAAGGGAAGGTGGGGACTAATGTCATGTTGAAACTGTGAAGGACTGAAGGTTTCAACATACCTTAATTTAACTCTCCTCAGGAGGGACTGGTGCAACGTATCGTTTCTTTTTGCTTTTTTTTATATTGAAGCTATTGAACCTGTGCATGTGTGAACTTTTGTGTTTTGGGACACCAATAAATCTCCTTATACCCCGGAAAGTGCAAGCGTGAAGATACTATCTTGTCATGTTGGAGGGCGCTCCGGGGACCGGCTGGAGGTCTCTCTCTCTCTCTCAACTCTCCCTCACACACACGGGAGGCACATGTGAGCTGGAGTGTGGTGGATGTGTGTATCGTGCAGGAGTAGCCTGGGCCTACTACTGGAAGGGGGACCTGATGACTATATATATAAATATACATACATATATACAAAATTTCCATGTCTGAAAAAAACACTTGTGGATACATTTTTAAAACAATTTCAGAACACTTCTACTGCAAAATATGGGGGAAAAGACCTGAACAACTCAGGCTGCATATGTCAAACTTGGCTCAGGTTATGTCACCAGCATAAAAAAAAACCTTCCTTTATTAAGATTGAAGTAGTGTTTGGGTTTTTTATTTTTTTTTTACTTGTCTCAAAATCTATTTTTCTATGTCCAACAGAGGCCAGCATTTCGCTTTGCTGCTTCAGGGAACCTTGTACCAATCTTTATAGCTGAAGTCGTAATGAATGCATCCAAGCTAACCCATTTGGAGACATTACCTGCTAAAGCCATATCGAAATCCAAGTGTATTCTGTAACAATGTGCATAACTTAATTGGTTTCACAAGCCAATCAGCATTGTTAACAGCACTTAACAAGCAATAATGAGCAGTAACAGGCAATAATCACGATTTACACACACAACTTGCTAACCATATTCTGTAATGCACTGCATCTAAATTTTAATCTGCGCACGCAAAAGGGGGTGTGGTTATAGGCAGGGAATCGGGTGTTT
Source organism: Microcaecilia unicolor (assembly GCF_901765095.1). Classification (NCBI taxonomy): domain Eukaryota; kingdom Metazoa; phylum Chordata; class Amphibia; order Gymnophiona; family Siphonopidae; genus Microcaecilia; species Microcaecilia unicolor. The sequence continues at coordinate 42,409,770 of NC_044040.1, read as the reverse complement.
CATGGGCATTCCAAAATTTACACGTGTTGTTATAGCATATGGCCCAGTGCACGTAAATCTACGTTTTCGTTGGTGTAAATAGATGTGCATAGTTTTAGGCGCTAGGATATCAACTAACAGGCTCATTGTCGAAAGAGGAGGAAGGCCATCTTTCAACACAAATCAGAAGATGGGCGTCCTTCTCACAGGGTCGTCCAAATCGGTATAATCGAAAGCCGATTTTGGACATCCCCAACTGCTTTCGGTTGCAGGGACGGTCAAAGTTCAAGAGGGCGTATCGGAGGCATAGCGAAGGCGGGACTTGGGTGTGCCTAACACATGGACGTCCTCGATCCATAATGGAAAAAAAAGGGCGTCCCTGATGACCACTTGGACGACTTTACCTGGTCCTGTTTTTCTTACAACCAAAGCAAAAAAAGGTGGCCGAAATGAGCAGATACCCACCGGACAGAATCAGGGATGACCTCCCCTTACTCCCCCAGTGGTCACTAACCTCCTCCCACCCTCAAAACACATCTTTAAAAATATTTTTTGCCAGCCTCAAATGTCATACTCAGATCCATCACAGCAGTATGCAGGTCCCTGGAGCAGTTTTAGTGGGTGCAGTGCACTTCAGACAGGCGGACCCAGGCCCTTTCCCTTCTCTACCTGTTATGTTTGTGGAGGAAACAGCGAGCCCTCCAAGACCCACCAGAAACCCATTTTACCCAGATCTGAGTGCTCCCCTTCACCCATAAGGGCTATGGTAGTGGTGTACAGTTGTGGGTAGTGGGTTTTAGGGGGGGGTTGGGGGGCTTAGCAGACAAGGTAAGGGAGCTATGTTCCTGGGAGCATTTTATGAAGTCCACTGCAGTGCCCCTTAGGGTGCCTGGTTGGTGTACTGGCGTGTGAGGGGGACCAGTGCACTACAAATGCTGGCTCCTCCCACAACCAAAGGGCTTGCATTTGGTCGTTTCTGAGGTGGGCGTCCTTGGTTTCCATTATCACTGAAAATCAGAAACGACCAAGTCTAGGGATGACCATCTCTAAGGACGACCAAAATTTCAAGATTTGGGCGTCCCCAACCGTATTATGGAAACGAAAGATGGACGTCTATCTTGTTTCGATAATACAGGTTTCCCCGCTCCTTCATCGAGACGTTTTGCAAGGACGTCCTCAACAAAATTTGGGCATCCCTTTCGATTATGCTCCTCTAAGCATATTCTATATACGGTGCCTAAACCTAGGCACCGCTTATAGAATACGTTTGGGCAGAAATATTTTCCACATGGATTTTTTAGGCACCAAATACAGAATCCCCCCCCCCCCCCCATAGCTAGGTGCTGAAAAGAACTAACATTTTATGTTTGCCTCCCAGAGCCTACAGATTTTAGGTTTCACTATCATTAAAATTCAAAAACTTACTTTGCAATATAAAGGGTCTGATGTATGCAAGCAGCATTGTCTTATCAATCAGGTTGGGAGTATGATGAAAGCTGTATAACTGTACTTCTAGAGTAATTTCCCCTGACAAACCCAAGGATGAAGCTATAGATAATCGTGTTGACCTTGTTTGGCAGTGAAGCTTAGAAGTGAAAGACCATACTTCAGAGTGAATAAATAGAGTGCAAAAAAGAAATATGGAACTACAAAGCAACAAAATAAAGGACCACATGAAAACTCTAAAGAATATACAGTATAAACAGGTTTCACAAAATAAGGGGCCCTTTTACTACAGTGCATTTAGTTTTGCACATACCGTGCCGAAACAGCAAAAACTTAATGTTTGAGTACTGGCAGTGTAGCAACTGTTGGGGATGTACCCAGCATGTCCATGTTCATCAGTGCGTTATCTCTGGTCACAATTTGAGCCGATGCACATAGGGCTAGATTCTATTTATTAAGCCTAAAAAATCGGAGCCAAAAAAAATGACTAGGTGTATTCTATAAACAATGCCTAAATTTAGGCACAGGTTAAAACACAGTTCCAATGAAAACACCTTTAAGACAGTTCAAAACACAGTTCTATAAAATCCCTTTAAGACAATACCAGCATAAAAATATAAAATCACAGTGCAATATAGGCAATAGGATGGAGACAGAAGATTAGGAACTTTTATAGGTCAGACCCTCTGCAAGTGAAAGGACAGGTCTTTTTTTGTTGCTAATAGGATAGAATAAAAAGAGGGTGAAATAGAATAAAGGAGTCAATAGTTTATCAGGAAGATATTAAGAGCAGGACACAGGTAACCTCAGTTACCAATCAAACCAAGTCTGAAAATGCCCATCGTAGCTCACAGCTCACAAGGTAAACTTAAGTTAGCTTCAGAACTTAGTACAAGAACAGTGCTGGGCAGACTTCTACAGTTTGTGCCCTGAGAAAGGCAAGGACAAATCAAACTTGGGTATACATATAAAGTATTGCATACCATGTAAAATGAGTTTATCTTGTTGGGCAGACTGCATGGACCGTTCAGTCTGCTGTCATTTACTATGTTACTATCAGGCTTATTTTCGAAAGAGAAGGGTGCCCATCTTTCGACACAAATTGGGAGATGGGCGTCCTTCTCTCAGGGTCGCCTCAAATCGGCATAATCGAAAACTGATTATGGGCGTCCCCAACTGCTTCCCATCGTGGGGACAACCAAGTTCCCGGGGGCGTGTCGGAGACGTAGCGAAGGCAGGACTGGGGCGTGCCTAACAGATGGAAAAAAGAAGGGTGTCCCTGACGAACACTTGGCCGACTTTACTTGGTCTTTTTTTTTTTTTACTACCAAGCCACAAAAATGTGCCTTAAATGACCAGATGACCACCGGTGGGAATCGGGGATGACCTCCCCTGACTCCCCCAGTGGTCACTAGCCACCTCCCATCCTGAAAAAAACAACTTTAAAAACTTTTGTCTTTTTTTTTAGAGTATGGGTGAAGGACCTCCTTCGCTATGCCTCCGTCCCTGCGACGGCAGTTGAGGACTTCCTTTGCTATTTATTTATTTAGATTTTGCTCACACCTTTTTTCAGTAGTAGCTCCAGGTGAGTTAGTCCAAAATGTGGATCTTTGTGAGAAGGATGTCCATGCTTGGTGGACATTTTAGAATATGACATTCCTAATGCTGCCACAGAGACATCCATGTCCCCTGTTGTGCCCTGTTCATAGATCGGACATTTTAGTTATAAAATGGATGTTCATGCTAGATGTTGCCTGCACTTGGATGTCCATTTCTCATGTATGTTCTAAAATACATGAGAAATGGATGTTCATATCTGATGTACAGACTTGGAGGTCAATATTCTGAGTTGCATGTCCTTTCTAAAATTCCATTCCAGAAACACATAATATCACTGAATATCAATAGTTACTATCAAATACATTGGGCCTCATTCTGTATCTGCGAAAATCTTTGTTGAATAAAGTCCACTGATATATAAATAGCAACATGGCTCTGATTCCACAAAGGTTTTCTTCTTGGTGAAAGACCAGAAGAAACCATTTGATGCATTTTCTTCAGAAAATTGGTAATAACATATTTATCCTGTCATTCTCATGAATATATTGCATTAAGGAAATAATAATATATAATGGAGTAATTCTGAAGAAACACAGATCCAAGTATACTATTCAACGCCTTTATTTTCTAAGTTACTGTTACTTAACATCTGCTGACAGAAAAATTGTTCCCACATGCCAGCCAATACTTATATATTGGAAGGAAGACATGATCAAACCCTGCCAAAAATGTAATTTCTCTCTAAAATATTAATGCTTGATGGTTATACTTTAACATTCAAATATTAGATGTTTCTTGAAAACACCACATTGCCCACACATCAAGGCTAGCAAAAAATATAAAAATAAGTATTAGAAGCATGAGAGCAAACTAAAAATAAGCGTATTCTGTTTCTGATATAGGAAAGCTGTATTTTTTAACTTATCAAGAAGAAATAACAATTTATAATACCAGCTAGTTCATGTTACTTTCAACCTCTTCCTAACACAGGAATGGTTTTCTTAACATTCCATTACACCATCTTGTCCTGTTTGTTCAGTCAAGGCGATATAATAAATTTTAATAAACTATAAACATTCCATTATAGGAACAGTCCTGTATCACCGAGATTGAATATTAGTTAAGGGGTCCTTTTACTAAGGTGCGCTGAAAAATGGCCTGCGGTAGTATAGATGCGTGTTTTGGGTGTGCGCAGAATCATTTTTCAGCGCACCTGCAAAAAACACCTTTTTAAAATTATTGCTGGAAATGGACGTGCGGCAAAATAAAAATTGCCGCGCGACCATTTTGGGTCTGAGACCTTACTGCCACCCATTGACCTAGCGGTAAAATCTCACGCAGTAACCAGGTGGTAATGACCTACGCATCAAGCAAATAAATATTTTTCTGGCGGGCGTATTGGACGCACGCCAAAAATGAAATTACCACAAGGGCCACGCAGTAACTCCATTTTGGGGCACACTGGGCATACGTACACGCTTACACGGCATAGTAAAAGGGCCCCTAAGTCTGACTAGGTGAACGTCATGCCCTACTAAAGATGGAAAAGCTATTGTGACCCCTCAATCACAGTCACATCTCCTCAGGGGCGTAGCTACGGGTGGGCCTGGCTGGGCCCAGGCCCACCCAATTTCAGCCCAGGCCCGCCCAGCGCCAGCCCCAGCTCCCATTGCCGGCCACTGCTGCTTTTCCTGTTGAGCAGCAGGGCCGGCGCTACAAGAAGAAGAAGCGCTAACGGCGCTAAGGACGAAAAATGTTAAAAAAAAAAGCACGGCACCGGCAGGCACTGTCTTGGCAGCCTTGAGGCATTGGCTGCTGGCTCGCAGGCTCCTCCCATCTCCTACGTCACTGCCCCTGGAGCGACGCAGGGGCAGTAACGTAAGAGACGGGAGGAGCCTGCGAGCCAGCAGCCAATGCCTCAAGGCTGCCTAGACAGTGCCTGCCGGTGCCGCGCTTTTTTTTTTTTTTTAAACATTTTTCATCCTTAGCGCCGTTAGCGCTTCTTTTTGTAGCGCCGGCCCTGCTGCTCAACAGGAAAAGCAGCAGTGGCCGGCAATGGGAGCTGGGGCTGGCGCTGGCATGCAGGGCGGGCCTCGTCGAGGAAAAGAGAAAAGAGGGAAAACATGGAAGGATGGGGAGAAAGAGGGAAAACATGGAAGGATGGGGAGAAAAGAGGGAAAACAGATGGAAGGATGGCAGAGAAAAGGAAACAGATGGAAGGATGGCAGAGAATGAGGGAAAACATGGAAGGATGGCAGAGAATGAGGGAAAACATGGAAGGATGGGGATAAAGAGGGAAAACAGATGGAAGGATGGGGAGAAAAGATAGAAAACAGATGGAAGGATGGCAGAGAAAGAGGGAAAACAGATGGAAGGCTGGCAGAGAAAGAGGGAAAACAGATGGAAGGATGGCAGAGAAAGAAGGAAAATAGATGGAAGGATGGGGAGAGAAAGAGGGAAAACGGATGGATGGGGAGAGAGACTCTGGATGGAAGGATGGGGAGAGAAAGGGGAGAGACTGGAAGGATGCAGAGAGAAAGGGGAGAGACTGGAAGGATGTTGAGAGAGAAGGGACACTGAACATAAAAGGGTAGAGTGATACAGAGACACTGGTTAGAAAGAGGGAGAGAGAGATTAGATGGAAGGATCAGGAGAGAGGGTAGATGGATGGAAGGATGGGGAGAGAAAGAGGGAAGACGCTGGATGGAAGGGTAGGGAGAAAGAGGTGACACTGGACGGAAGGATGCAGAAAGAAAGAGGGGAGACTACTGGAAGGATGGGGAGAGAGAGGGGAGACTGGAAGGATGGGGAGAGAAAGAAGAGAGCTGCTGGATGGAAAAGGAGAGTAGTGAAAGACTAGAGAATAAGAGGAAGGGGCATGGGGAGAACAAGGGTGAGAAAAAGATGAAAAGCCATAAGTAGATGAAGGAAATTAAAGAATGGATAGTAAGAATGAATTAAATCAGGACAGAGAGAGAGAGAGAGAGGCAGAAAAATATTGAAGAAAGCAAAGAAAAAGGAGAGAAAAATGAGAAATGGCCAGAAAACCATGGCAGAAGAGTTAAGTGAAAACGAAGGAAAGCAGAATCTAGAGACTGGGAGCGACACAATGAGAAAAAGTAAATGGCCATACAAGAAAGGTAAAGAAAATAATTTTATTTTTAATTTAGGATAAAGTAATATGGTACCTGTGTTAATGAAGTTTCAGAGACCAATACTTCCTTCCTTAGGTCAGGCAAGGATACCGTAACAGCATTATACTGACCTGAGGCAGGAGGTTTTGGCCTCTGAAAGCTCACTGAAAAGGGTGTTAGGCTATTAAATAAATTTTCTGAAATCTGATGCACTGAAAAGCAGCACTTTACCCTGTGTGACAAATGCATCTGATTAGCGTGACTAAATTTTGCTGGGGGAGGAGGGTAGAGAGAAAATGTTGTGCCCACCCACTTTGGGTTCAGGCCCATCCAAAATTGGTAGTCTGGCTACGTCACTGCTTCTCCTACTCTTAATCAGGACCCAACAAGAGGGGGAACAATTCTAGACTTAATCCTTAGTGGACCGCATGATCTGGTGCATGGAAAAATCGTGGCAACACAGCCCACTTCCAAACAACTTCACTGGTAAGAAAATCAGGTATTTAAAACAAACCATTTTGTTCCCTCATTAATTATACTTATTTGAGTCTAAATTAAACCTGTTTTTATAGCTTGTAAGGCATCGTTTCACAGTCTGTTTCTTTTTCACTTTTAAGATCATATTGTTCTCAGTTTGAACAATGTAAGAATCTGAATGACTTTCATATGGTGACTGCCCCTGGCAATTCAGCTTATTCACTGAAGAGTGAAGGAACAATTGCAAATATGTTTGTGACTGTTACTGAATTATTTGAATATATGTATTAAGAGTCCAGTCCAGCCAAATAGAAGGCCTATTCATTAAATCTATTTTTCCATTGTTGTGTTTATGGGAAAACTGCTTAGTACATGTGAAGACAGAGCATCTCAAATTCCAGTAGTATTTTAGCAAAGATTCTACTGAGTTAGTCTTTTCTAAGATGTAGGCAGGAATGGACATATGTGACCATGTCTGGGAAAATATGATTAAAATCACAGATCCATTCTGAAATTTAACACTCAACTGGGCTCATTTTCAAAACAGAAAAACGTCTAAAAAGTGGCATAAAGCAGCATTTGGATGCTTTTCTCACAAAAACGTCCAAATCAGTATTTTCAAAACCTATTTGTAGACATTTTTCTATGAAGTCCGTCAGAAGTACATCCAAATCTCAAGGTGGCATGTCAGGGGCGTGTTCAGGGTGGGACTTGGGCATTCCTAAGACTTAGACTTTTTCAGCCATAATGGAACAAAACAAAAATGTCCAGGACTAAAACCAAGATGTTTTGAGCTAGACTTGTTTTTATAACGAATAAGGCACAAAAAGGTGCCCTAAATAACCAGATGACCACTGGAGGGAATCAGGAGTGACCTCCCCTTATTCCCCTAGTGGTCACTAACCCCCTCTCACCCCAAAATGTGATGCAAAATGTAATGTGATGCCAACCTCAGGTGTTATACTCAGGTCCATTAGAATAGCATGCAGGTCTCTGGAGTAGTCTAGTAGTGGTGCAGTGTACTGCAGACAGGTGGACCCAGGCTCCTACCTCCCCTTACCTGTTACACTTGTGGAGGAAACTGTGAATTCTCCAAAACTACCCACATATAGGTGCCCCTTTCACCTGTAAGGGCTATGGTAGTGGTGTACAGTTGGGGGTAATAGGTTTTGGGGAGCTCAGCAGACAAGGTAAGGGAGCAATGATGAGATATGTACCTGGGAGCTCTTTATGAAGTTCCTCAGTGCCTCCTAGGGTGCCCTACTGCTGTCTTGGGATGTCAGGGGGACCAGCCTATTAAAAATGTTGGCTCCTCCTACATTTCAATGGCTTGATTTTGTGCGTTTTGCACTTAGACATTTTTTTTCGAAAATGGAGGAAAAAAAAACCAAAACGTCCAAAGTCAGACTGGTATTCATCCCAGAGTACAGTGGGGGAAATAAGTATTTGATCCCTTGCTGATTTTGTAAGTTTGCCCACTGACAAAGACATGAGCAGCCCATAATTGAAGGGTAGGTTATTGGTAACAGTGAGAGATAGCACATCACAAATTAAATCCGGAAAATCACATTGTGGAAAGTATATGAATTTATTTGCATTCTGCAGAGGGAAATAAGTATTTGATCCCCCACCAACCAGTAAGAGATCTGGCCCCTACAGACCAGGTAGATGCTCCAAATCAACTCGTTACCTGCATGACAGACAGCTGTCGGCAATGGTCACCTGTATGAAAGACACCTGTCCACAGACTCAGTGAATCAGTCAGACTCTAACCTCTACAAAATGGCCAAGAGCAAGGAGCTGTCTAAGGATGTCAGGGACAAGATCATACACCTGCACAGGCTGGAATGGGCTACAAAACCATCAGTAAGACGCTGGGCGAGAAGGAGACAACTGTTGGTGCCATAGTAAGAAAATGGAAGAAGTACAAAATGACTGTCAACGACAAAGATCTGGGGCTCCACGCAAAATCTCACCTCGTGGGGTATCCTTGATCATGAGGAAGGTTAGAAATCAGCCTACAACTACAAGGGGGGAACTTGTCAATGATCTCAAGGCAGCTGGGACCACTGTCACCACGAAAACCATTGGTAACACATTACGACATAACGGATTGCAATCCTGCAGTGCCCGCAAGGTCCCCCTGCTCCGGAAGGCACATGTGACGGCCCGTCTGAAGTTTGCCAGTGAACACCTGGATGATGCCGAGAGTGATTGGGAGAAGGTGCTGTGGTCAGATGAGACAAAAATTGAGCTCTTTGGCATGAACTCAACTCGCCGTGTTTGGAGGAAGAGAAATGCTGCCTATGACCCAAAGAACACCGTCCCCACTGTCAAGCATGGAGGTGGAAATGTTATGTTTTGGGGGTGTTTCTCTGCTAAGGGCACAGGACTACTTCACCGCATCAATGGGAGAATGGATGGGGCCATGTACCGTACAATTCTGAGTGACAACCTCCTTCCCTCCGCCAGGGCCTTAAAAATGGGTCGTGGCTGGGTCTTCCAGCACGACAATGACCCAAAACATACAGCCAAGGCAACAAAGGAGTGGCTCAGGAAGAAGCACATTAGGGTCATGGAGTGGCCTAGCCAGTCACCAGACCTTAATCCCATTGAAAACTTATGGAGGGAGCTGAAGCTGCGAGTTGCCAAGCGACAGCCCAGAACTCTTAATGATTTAGAGATGATCTGCAAAGAGGAGTGGACCAAAATTCCTCCTGACATGTGTGCAAACCTCATCATCAACTACAGAAGACGTCTGACCGCTGTGCTTGCCAACAAGGGTTTTGCCACCAAGTATTAGGTCTTGTTTGCCAGAGGGATTAAATACTTATTTCCCTCTGCAGAATGCAAATAAATTCATATACTTTCCACAATGTGATTTTCCGGATTTAATTTGTGATGTGCTATCTCTCACTGTTACCAATAACCTACCCTTCAATTATGGGCTGCTCATGTCTTTGTCAGTGGGCAAACTTACAAAATCAGCAAGGGATCAAATACTTATTTCCCCCACTGTATTAATAGAACTAAAAAATGAACTTGCGGAGCTACTGTTAGAAATATGCAATCTGTCCCTAAAATCGAGTGTAGTACCGGAAGACTGGAGGGTAGCCAATGTTACTCCGATTTTTAAGAAGGGTTCCAGAGGAGATCCGGGAAATTATAGACCGGTGAGTCTGACGTCGGTGCCGGGCAAGATGGTGGAGGCTATTATTAAGAATAAAATTGCAGAGCATATACAAAAACATGGACTGATGAGACAAAGTCAGCACGGATTTAGTGAAGGGAAGTCTTGCCTCACCAATCTAATGCATTTTTTTGAGGGGGTAAGCAAACATGTGGACAATGGGGAGCCGGTTGATATTGTATATCTGGATTTTCAGAAGGCGTTTGACAAAGTGCCGCACGAAAGACTCCTGAAGAAATTGCAGAGTCATGGAATCGGAGGTAGGGTATTATTATGGATTAAGAACTGGTTGAAAGATAGGAAGCAGAGAGTAGGATTGCGTGGCCAGTATTCTCAGTGGAGGAGGGTAGTTAGTGGGGTCCCGCAGGGGTCTGTGCTGGGTCCGTTGCTTTTTAATGTATTTATAAATGACCTAGAGATGGGAATAACTAGTGAGGTAATTAAATTCGCCGATGACACAAAATTATTCAGGGTCGTCAAGTCGCAGGAGGAATGTGAACGATTACAGGAGGACCTTGCGAGACTGGGAGAATGGGCGTGCAAGTGGCAGATGAAGTTCAATGTTGACAAGTGCAAAGTGATGCATGTGGGTAAGAGGAACCCGAATTATAGCTACCTCTTGCAAGGTTCCGCGTTAGGAGTTACGGATCAAGAAAGGGATCTGGGTGTCGTCGTCGATGATACGCTGAAACCTTCTGCTCAGTGTGCTGCTGCGGCTAGGAAAGCGAATAGAATGTTGGGTGTTATTAGGAAGGGTATGGAGTCCAGGTGTGCGGATGTTATAATGCCGTTGTATCGCTCCATGGTGCGACCGCACCTGGAGTATTGTGTTCAGTACTGGTCTCCGTATCTCAAAAAAGATATAGTAGAATTGGAAAAGGTACAGCGAAGGGCGACGAAAATGATAGTGGGGATGGGACGACTTTCCTATGAAGAGAGGCTGAGAAGGCTAGGGCTTTTCAGCTTGGAGAAGAGACGGCTGAGGGGAGATATGATAGAAGTGTATAAAATAATGAGTGGAATGGATCGGGTGGATGTGAAGCGACTGTTCACGCTATCCAAAAATACTAGGACTAGAGGGCATGAGTTGAAGCTACAGTGTGGTAAATTTAAAACGAATCGGAGAAAATTTTTCTTCACCCAACGTGTAATTAGACTCTGGAATTCGTTGCCGGAGAACGTGGTACGGGCAGTTAGCTTGACGGAGTTTAAAAAGGGGTTAGATAGATTCCTAAAGGACAAGTCCATAGACCGCTATTAAATGGACTTGGAAAAATTCCGCATTTTTAGGTATAACTTGTCTGGAATGTTTTTACGTTTGGGGAGCGTGCCAGGTGCCCTTGACCTGGATTGGCCACTGTCGGTGACAGGATGCTGGGCTAGATGGACCTTTGGTCTTTCCCAGTATGGCACTACTTATGTACTTATGTAAGACGTCATATCAAAAATGCCCCTTAATTTCTCATAAATTAATAAGCAGTCACATGTTTGCTACGCACGTCTGGTAGCGCTATACAAATGCTAATAATAACTTCTGTAAGTTTTCTATTTTTTCATATAAAAATTGTTTTTAAAATATCATGTTTAGTTTATAAAATACCATCTGGGCATTCTGCTTCTGGGATACCTCTGATAGGTCGAACACGCCATATAATGAACTCTCTTCCTTCTGCTATCTGGCTAATACCGTCTTACTATCTTTTTCAAAGACAATTGAAGACATATCTTTTTTCTACACATACTTAACTCAAAAATTATAATACCATAATGTTTTATTTTTTTGTATTAGTCCTAGTGCTTAAATTGTGACTTAGCTTTGGACTTTATAGGGGAAGGGGCCATTGTATTACAAATTGTTTGCGCTTATAAAATTCATTAAAACCTCATTTTTGTTTTGCAGTGATTTTAGTCATATTTTACCAGAGTCGGTCACATATACATGCAGATCACCTAAGTACTCACTGAAAAAAAGTAATACATATAGGTCACATCAACTATATATAAATATCCCTTATTAAGTTGTTCTGAGACTCTGGCCTATGAACCATGAAAAGTACTTATTAGGTCAGTGAGGAGAAGTGCCAGGGCATGGACAAGTTCAGAATCAAGTGAACCAGAATAAATGTATTTAGTATAATAGAAGGCACATTTATGTAATCTAAATGTGAACAGGCATATTATGGACTGGAACTTGTTAAAGATATCAAACCAGAATTAGAAAGCAAGTCAATAAGTCTCTGGCACTTCAAATAACCATTAAATATTGATCATCAATTATTACATCAATACATCAATAATCATCAATTATTACATTTTCTCTTCATCATCAAATTCATCAAGAAAGGGATACTCTGTTAGAGGGTAATTTTACAGCAGGGAGCCCAGGTTAATAGGGCAGGAAGGCATCTATTGTTTACCTTTTTACAAAGGCACATAAGTGCACATAGGTGCCATGGAACTCATTTTCAAAGCATATATACATGTCAGAAGACCGAAATGGATGTCCATGTGCTTATGTACTCACTCTGCTGCTCCCCAGTATCTCTCCACACTCATCCTTCCCTACACCCCTTTCCGTGCACTCCGCTCCATGGATAAATCCTTCTTATCTGTTCCCTTCTCCACTACTGCCAACTCTAGACTTCGCGCCTTCTGTCTTGCGGCACCCTACGCCTGGAATAAACTTCCTGAGCCCCTACGTCTTGCCCACCTTTAAATCTAGACTGAAAGTCCACCTCTTTAACATTGCTTTTGACTCGTAACCACTTGTAACCACTCGCCTCCACCTACCCTCCTCTCCTCCTTCCTGTACACATTAATTGATTTGATTTGCTTACTTTATTTCTTGTCTATTAGATTGTAAGCTCTTTGAGCAGGGACTGTCTTTCTTCTATGTTTGTGCAGCGCTGCATACACCTTGTAGCGCTATAGAAATGCTAAATAGTAGTAGTAATGTTCAACTCCTAATTTCGAAAAGGCGGAATTGGGACATCCAACACTGCAGAACATCCAAATAGCAAGGGTGTGTGTACTCTGAGTGTGTTTTGGGCAGGGCTATCTGGACATTCGATAAATGATTACCGAAGGGGAAGCAACATCCCTGTCTAAAAAGAAGGATGTCCTTTTTTAGACCTGTTTCGGGAACTTCCAGGTTATGAAAGAGGAGCAGCTGTCCACTGGAGGGATTAAAGCATGACACCTCCTTAATCTATTTCCTGTAGAACACAGATTTTCTCACCAATAGACTTTCAATGTATTTTTGTAATTTTCCTAATTTTCTGTAAGCCACATTGTGCCTGCATGTGTGGGAAAATGTGGGATACAAATGAACCATAAATAAATAAATAAACATATCAGTTTTTGTTAAACTTCTAATGATGCAGTGCCAAACGTCTCTCGTCACATGCTCTCCCCTATAAACCAGAATCATCTTGGCAGCCAGACCTTAAGGGAGAGTTATCTTTTAATGAACAGTTGTGTGCAAAGTTTAGACACCCCTAAATAAATTATATGTTTCAAATGAATGCCTGGGTGAACAGAAACAGGCATAAACTCTATGTGGTAAAAAGTTAAACAAGTCCAATTTTACACAGAACACTGAGATGAGAATTGAGATGTCCATGTTGGAATGTTCACAATTTCCCTGATATTTTATAAAAAGTTAGAACCATGCTGGCAGAAACACATTGACACCTGTTTGTCATTAGAAAAGGACCTGTGTTTGACAGAGGGGTAAATTTTATAAGTAGCGCCTAAAAATCAGCGCCAATAATGTGATGCACCTAGCACAACTCTGTAACGAGTATCCTTTCTTTATAGATTCACACATAGCACGAAAGTACACCTAACTGTAGGCATCTAAGTTAGGTGCACTTAGGTGTGATTCTGTATCAACGTGCATAAAATCCAGGAATGCCCCTAACCACGCTCCCAGTTATAGGATTTAGGTGAAATCTGTTATAGAATTGGATATGCACCTAAATCCTAATTATTGCCAATTAGTGCTGATAATTGAATGTTATTTCCCAATTAACAGTGCTGATTAGCTTGTGTTCAATTAAGATGTGTGCACTCTTTATAGAATCACGCTAAGCGCGTCTTTAATTGGCACCAATTTTTCAGGTACAATATATAGAATTTGGCCCAGAGTCTTTTGTAAAATTAAATCATGATATGCAGGTGTGCAGATGTATCTGCCAGCAGGAGCAGCAATTTGAAAAAGTTACATGTGGAGAAAAAGAATATCCTGATAGCCACAATTTTCAATGCAAACAGGCTTTTAAAAATCCTGTGCCATTCTCTTCTTCCTGTCCCTGTACCCCCCCCCCCCCAACTGCATCCATGATGTCTATTCTCCCCTTCATGACAACCTCTCAAAATCAATACCCCCCCCCCCCCCCACACACACACACACAGTTTGGCCCCTATTAAGACAAGGTCCTCTTGTAAGACAAACCCCCCACCCAAGGACCCCATACACATTGATTCCACCCACAGCTCTTACCGAGCGTCCTTGGTGTTTAGAAGAGAGAAGGATCATAATTTTGGATTTTTATTTTATTTTTTAAGAATTTCAGAAAAGGGAACCTAGTAAATACTTATACAGAAAAGCAACTTTGGTAAGCAAATACATAAGGGGAGAAGATCCGCCAGAAAAGCGGAGAACTCAAACACCCCACGGTAAAAACAATGTTACAAAAAAAAGTGGGAGAGCGACCAAGGATGCCAGAAACTGGAGGATGTTGAATGATAAACAATTTTATTAATAAATTTGAAGACTCGACACGTCGTGTTTCGGCCGTCAGGCCTGCATCAGGAGTCTATAAAAACATACATTTATATAAAGAAATGAAAACACCAAAATATAATTTCCAAAGGATCAATATCGCAAGCACCTTCACTGCTTAACTTTTTCATGCTTTATTTCTCTGCACCCTTTATTGTAGTTATGTATAAGGGTTTAATTCCTTTTTTTTCATCGCTCCGTGTTCATCCTTATTTATGTATCATCATCTAACCCTATGTGAAGCTCTGTGTCATCCTAGCCTAACCATTGTCCCCGTTCTCTTACATTTCTGACAACGTTTGAGTGCCCTGGTTCTTAACCCTTTGCATTCTCTATTTTTTAAGCACATTCAGTTGTGCACATAATTTTTTATCCTTTTTTTCAACAGACTACAACGTTACGTCTGAACAATTATTTTCAACGTCATTTTGTAACATTTTGTCCCAGAGGTTAGTGTCTTTCAATAATATCATATACTCTTATATCAAATTATCAGGCGTTATTCATTTCCATATTTCACGCCTCATATTTTCTGATAGTAAAACTTCAAAAGGTCCATTGTTACACAGTATAGCGTCAAGCAGTTTATCCTTAAATGAAAATTTGGTACTTTTGATCTGCAATTTCTAACATTCTTTGTCAGATGTCACCTTCATCGTAGACATCTAAATTTGCCATTTTTCACATAATTTTACCCATTAATTTTGTATCTTGTCGCTCAAGCGACATCATACCATATGTATTTTACATTTAATAGTTTTAAATATGTATGTTATTTTTATGCGGTATATATAATGGCACTTAAGTTCTCATGTTAAGATGTTAAGACTTTTTAATATATTTGTTTTTCTAATACATATGTTTGTTTCATATTTATTTGCTATTCTTTGCCCAATTCTATGTGCATTTTTTGCATGTTTTTTGCCTTTTTAACACATCTATTACATCACTATTCCATATATAGTATGTTTTTATGCTTGTATATTTATGTGCATTTTTGAAAAAGATCTCTATATAAATTTTATAATTCATAGATTTATTTAATTTACAAATTTATTGTTTCATATATATATATTTTTTTTTTTTGCGTGTATTATATTTTGGTGTTTTCATTTCTTTATATAAATGTATGTTTTTATAGACTCCTGATGCAGGCCTGACGGCCGAAACACGACGTGTCGAGTCTTCAAATTTATTAATAAAATTGTTTATCATTCAACATCCTCCAGTTTCTGGCATCCTTGGTCGCTCTCCCACTTTTTTTTGTAACAAGCAAATACATAAGGACATATAGAGGCATATTTTCAAAGCACTTTGGGAGGCTAAGTTCCATAGGTTTCTATGGAACTTTGGGAGGCTAAGTGCTTTGAAAATAAGCCTCATAATCATATAACGTAAAGGAACAAAACTAACGTTGCACAACTCCATTATTAATAGGAGAACTTCTAGTCAACCAGGAGGTTATAATTAAAAAAAAGAGATTTTTAAAAAAGGGAGATGTGGTAGCCGTGTTAGTCCAAGTTCTTGAACAGGGCTTCAGGGCAGAGATGTTTACCCTCAGATAGTCTCAGATAAGGAGCGCAAAGGTCTCTGCCCTGAAGCTCTGTAAAAAAAAAAGGTAAAGAGACAGGGTGCTCTTAAATACACAGGGCTCAGGGTTAACCCTTAAAAGAGAGAGAACACTGTCAGATTCCACCATAGCAGGGTCAGATGCTCCAACAGCAAACATTTTTTAGTAGCCAGAAAAATAGACAACAATATACTTCAGAGAATGAAATATAACAACATATTTACTTTTTAGATTTGTTTTATTTATTAGGGGGTCCTTTTACAAAGGAGCGCTGAAAAATGGCTTGCGGTAGTGTAGGCGCGGGTTCTGGGTGCTCGCCAATCCTTTTAAAACTTTTTGCCAAAAATGGACGTACGCAAAATGAAAATTGCCGCACGTCCATTTTGGGTCTGAGACCTTACCACTAGCCATTGACCTAGCGGTAGAGACTCACGCGGTAACCGGGCAGTAATGACCTATGTGCACCAAATGCCATTTGGCGTGCATCCGTTACGCGTGCCCGAAAATAAAAAAAATATTTTTTTAAGCGTGCGCATTGGATGTGCACCAAAAATGAAATTATCGCAAAAGTCACGCGGTAGTCGGGCGGTAACTCCATTTTGGCGCACATTGGGCGTGCACAGATGCTTACGCAGCTTAGCAAAAGGGCTCCTAGATTTCCAAATATTCACAAGCAATATACTTATAACAATGTCATTGATCAAAAACAAAAGAAACCAATATAAGGTCTTAAGCCTTAAAAGGAATAAAAACAAAAAAAACAAAAGAAATTGACCCAGTAGACCCTGATGCAAGGAGTGAAAAACAGAAATATCAGGGAGACTTTGGAAGAAAAAGGGAAAAAACTAAGCAAAATAGTCTATTAACATGCACTCAGCAGGTAGCCTACTATAAATATTCCCAAAAATTAACCATTGTCATTATTCATTGGAGTTGGAGTAGAAATAGCCATTTTTTAGCATCTCAAAAGAACTGCAATTGTTCTGGGATGAAGAAGATATAGTTCACGCTCTTATATTTCAAAAAGCATTTACAGAGATATCTGAAAAGGAAAAAAGCTCCCTTATTTCTCTTGCTGCACAAAGAGAAAAAAAAAAAGAATATATCTGAGAATGTCCATTTCCTCTATCCCAAAAATAAAGACAGATGCTTAACCATGATGATATCTTCCGCAAAGACCATTAAGATCAACAACGTAGCCTTAGTATAAGGAACGAAGGGCGTCTTTTATCAAGCGGATCCCATGCGGCAATGCTGATGAAGCCCATTCAAAGTGAATGTCGGCCTTACTGCATCGGAGACTGCTAGCGCGGCTTTATAAAAGAGGTCCGAAGTCTGATGACATCACTTGATCTTCATGGAAATAAATAATATACCTTATTTCTGGTAGAATTTTGCAATATTTCCATCATATATCTTTTAAACAGATCTAAAGGAGTAGTTTCAGAAACTTTGAGGAAAGTTAATATATGAAAAGTCAAATGCCTGGATACATTTTCCAAGTGTTTTAGTTTCCTATTAGATTGAATTAAATCTTTAGCTAGAGCTGTATTTCACACCACTGATATTTTTTTTCCAGTTTCCTAGCCTTCCTGTGACTTCTTTAATTTTAGTTTCAAGGTCATGCATTTTCCCTTAACCTTAGATGAATGATCCTTGAACTCATCAAGTCTAACCAATATGATAGCAAGCAGCTTCACCAGAGAAGGATGGACTATTCATCTGTCCATCTCAAATATGCCCCCATGAACATCAGACACCCCCTAATGTTCTGCAAGCCTGGCAGCTTCCTCCTGGTTTGGCACTACGTTATACCAGTCAGACTCATGAGGTTCTGCAGTCCTCGATCCCATCTGAGTGACATCTTCTGGCATTTGACCTAGTCAGGTGAGGCTGTCATGGCTGACCTCATCAGGGTGAAGGCTGAAGGAAACCTCATCTCCTAACAGACCAAGCTCTCTCTTGACACTCCTCACCCTTAGGGACCGTTTTACTAGACTGCATTAAGCACAGCACTTAACTTAGGAAAAAAAGGCTTACTGTAAAATACATTAAAGCATTTTACAATAATTTGCCTGTCAATGAATGCTATTCACATGCTATTTAATTTTTGGGGGGATGGGGAAATATCATGGGTGGGTAATGGGCATGGAAGCATTATCCAGCTAGTGATTCTGCATTAGCGTGTGCTAACTAGATAACTCTCACTTAACTCTTAAAAAGGAAGTGGTACGTGTTCCTGCATTAATTTTATTTTAGTTACATTTGTACCCCGCGCTTTCCCACTCATGGCAGGCTCAATGCGGCGTACATATTGTATACAGGTACTTATTTGTAACTGGGGTAATGGAGGGTTAAGTGACTTGCCCAGAGTCACAAGGAGCTGTGCCTGAAGTGGGAATCGAACTCAGTTCCTTAGTTCCCCAGGACCAGAGTCCACCACCCTAACCACTAGGAATTGTTTTGCAAGGCTGTGTTAATGGAAAAATTAGTGCAGGGCCTGCAAAAAAATAAATAAATACAACTGAAATGGCCTCCATATTGCTGCTTAAAAATGGGCGTAGCTTGCAGGAAAGTCCTGCCTTAGCATGTGCTAAACCCAAATTTTGCCATGGTTTAGTAAAAGAGCTCCTTAGATTATCATTTCCCTGGGGCCAGGAAAACACCTGCTGTATCTGAATGTAACCCATCTTGAATTACTGTTGGAAAGATGTGAACTAAATACCATGACTGTTAAAATCACAACTGCCTGTGCAGCGAGCTTTGATCTTGGTGAACTGGGTGTGATTCCCACTGCAGTTCCTTGTGACTCTGGGCAAGTCACTTAATCCTCCCAGGGCCACTGAGAGGGGGGGGGGGGGGGGGGGGAATTCCCCGGATCTGGCCTCCAAGGTGGGGCCTGGGCCCAGCGCCGGCAAGTTTCCTGCTGCCTGTCTGCTTCCGGGCCTGTCACCTCCGGCTCCTGCATGCTGTTCAGGACCCGGATGACTGCATTAGCGTGATATCACATTAATGAGATCATCCGGGTCCCGACTCCCGGCACGGACAGGAGCAAGAGAGAACAGACTGTGGGAACGGGCAGGCAGCAAGAGTGTGGAAACATAAAATATCCCAAAACACAAAAAAGGTTCCCACTCAAGCCAGAGAAATAACTAAGCACAAAAGGAAGGAAAAGCCCACGGAATTAAGAAGTTGGCTCACAAGATGTCAATTTAGACAAGTGTGCTAAGATAAGTGCAGTATAGACAAATTACTATATTGGTAAACTACTGCACTATGATTATTGAATTAAAAAGTGGGACCCTTTTCGTTGGTACTAAGATTTTGAATTTTGGACTCAGTATTAAAAAGGAAGGTTTTTTTCCCAGCAATGAAGGATAGATCATTTTGATCAACATAGCTCTATAAGTCGTTTAGATTTAGAGCCGTTTGAGGCTTTTCCTTCCTGTTGAGCTTAGTATTATTTCTCTTACTTCAATGGGACCTTTTTGTGTTTTTGTAAGTACTCCAGGACTGTGACATATGGAGTAATTTTTGTTTGTTGTTGTTGTTGTTTTGGGGCTATTTACTGACACAGGGAGGAGATAGCCTAGTGGTTAGTGCATAAATTTGACTGAAAATAGGTTGTGCATTTAGGAGCATTAACTCTGGAGTATAAATTTAGTAGCTCCGCTTTTTTTGAATATTTGGCTCCCATTTTATAATTTTAGCTTTGAAAAACTAGGTTGGTGCTTTGAAGAATTCTTCATGACTTACTTTTAATTTTCATTTTCTAGGGGGTGTGCATTGATGTGCATTCATTTAGGGGCCTTTTTACTAAACTGCTTTAAGTGCTAATGCACGCTTCCCCGGGATTCTATATAGCGCAATTTAAGTTGCATTCTGGATTTGCACGTGCAACTTAATTAGTTATCAAACCAATCAGCACCAAGAATTGCCACTTAACAAGCAATTATTGACACTTATTGGCATTAATCAGAATTTATACGTAGAACTAAGTGTATTCTATAACGGGATTCACGTAAATTCTAAGTTGCATAGTTGAAAAGGGGGCGTGGAATGGGCGGGTTCTGGGCGTTTCTAAAATCTATGCGCATTGTTATAGAATATACCCAGTCCATGCCTAATTTAGGCATCGGTATTTACACCAAATTTAGTCGCGTGGATGGGTGCTCATCGTAGTCTATAAACCTTACAGAAATTTATAAAGTACACCTAAATTTAGGTGCACTTTACTTATTTATTTATTTGTTACATTTGTATCCCACATTTTCCCACCTATCTGTAGGCTCAATGTGGCTTACATAGTACTGGAGAGGCTCCGGTGTGAACAAATACAGGGTGATGTTGTGGTAAGCTCAAGTTCATGTGGCTCAGCCACATTAGGGAATCGGAGAACGGAAGAGTTGTGTTATGACCATTACGTGCTTTAAGTTTGGTTGTGTTGCAGAGATTAGGCATTTAAATTGGATCGGTAGGGTATGCCTTTTTAAACAGGTTGGTATTTAGTGATTTCTGGAAGTTTAGGTTGTACGTCGTTTTCAAGGCTTTTGGTAATGCGTTCTACAGTTGTGTGCTTATGTAGGAAAAACTAGATGCGTAAGTAGTTTTGTATTTAAGTCCTTTGCAGCTTGGGTAGTTTAGATTTAGATCAGATCGTGTTGATTCGGATGTATTTCTAATTGGTAAGTCGATCAAGTCTGTCATGTAACTCGGGTCTTCTCTGAACCAGGGTGCAGATTTTGAAGGCGATGCGCTCTTTGATTTGGAGCCAGTGTAGTTTTTTGCAGAGGGGTTTTGCGCTTTCAAATTGCGTTTTACCAAATATAAGCCTAGCTGCCGTGTTTTGAGCGGTCTGAAGTTTCTTTAAGGTTTGTTCTTTACATCCCGCATAAATTCCATTGCAGTAATCTAAGTGGCTTAGTACCATTGATTGTATCAGGTTGCAAAATATTTCCCTCGGGAAGAACTGCTTCACGCATCTGAGTTTCCACATTGAGTGGAACATTTTCTTTATAGAACACGCCTAGGTGTATTTCGTTTCGGTGCCAATTTTTTAGGTGTGATATATAGAATCTAGCCCTTAACGTGGGAAAACGTGTTACCACAAAATGCATTCAAGTGTTTTGCGGTGATTTGTTTGTCACCATGCACTAATCATATGCTGTGGGGATAACATGGGCAGGGAATGGGCATAGAAGTGCTATCCAGCTAGCATGTTTGCATTAGTGTGCGCTAACTGGATAACACTGACTTCATGCGAGAGCACTTAGCACTGCCTAAATGGAAGGCAGTAAGTGCTCCTTTGTTAACTGCTTTGCAAATCCCATATGCTAATGAAAAAATTTGCACACGACCTGCAAAAAAAATTATATATATATATATATATATATATATATATATATATATATATATATATATATATATATATATATATATATAAAATGGCCATAATAATGCCATATTAAGGGCTCCTTTTACAAAGCTGTGGTAGAAAGTGGCCTTAGCGAGCCCTTACGATAGTCTTTCCTGCACACTAGCACACTAACGCCATTTTTACCACAGCTGGAAAATGACCAATTTTCCATTTTCCAAATTAACAGCCACATGCTAATGTTCAAACAAAATCCTCCCAAATCTCACTGTAGCAAACAACACATTTTCACCTAGAAAAACAGAAGGAAAAACCCTCAGAAAGACCAGTACGTTTTTACTAGCAAAAAAGGTGCCAGTACTCAAATGGTGATCACTGAGGGACTCACCCCACAATAGCCAGGCCCCCTGCAACCAGTCACAGAATCTATGACAAGGCAGAATTGGTATGTAGAGCCTGAGCTCTTTCATTAAAACTTGGGGTCCATGGGTCAATTTTAGCAGACAATAGAAAAGATGCCGGTACTCAGTAACCCCAAGTACCCCCTCAAAAAAAGCCCTGAGAAAGACAAGCGGGTAGCTTTAACTTTATAGTTATTTTTTTTGTTACATTTGTACCCCACACTTTCCCACTCATGGCAGGCTCAATGCGGCTTAGTTTAGTTCTTTTACTCATTGGCTCAAAAAACCTTCTTTTTCTTCATTTTCTTCAATACTTCAAAATTGCAGTCTTCAAAATTACAGTCTAAAATTACTCAGAGATAGGCTTAGAATTGTTCCGTTTAAACAAAAACTCTTCTTAAACTTTATTCTACTTATCTTTAAATCGCAGCCTTGGAGCAGTCTTCAATTTCCCAAGCAGTCAACAGCTTTCACTCTACTTCCTGATAGGCAATCTGGAACTACCGTCGGGCTACAGCAGGATTAGCGTGGGAGTCCTTACTGCCATATCAATGGGTGACGGGAAGGGCTTCCCACCGAAATGGGCGTGCGGTCAAGTGGTTCACTTACCGCACAGCCATTTCTTTTTGTCACAAATGAACAGCCTTTTACCCGCTGTGGTAAAAGGGGGCCTCAGCACGTATCAAAAACAACTGCTGACTCTAGCACAGGCCCCCTTTTCCCACAGCTAAGTAAAAGGGCCCCTTAATGCATAGAAATAGAATCTTTACAAGAGCAGCAACTTAAGGTTCAAAAGTCAGTTTGCTGTTAATAATGACCCCAAAGTATTTGAAGTTATAGAGACCAGTGTCAGAGGAGAACCAAGCAGAGAAAGTCATAGTAGCCTAGTGGTTAGGGTGGTGGACTTTGGTCCTGGGGAACTGAGGAACTGAGTTTGATTCCCACTTCAGGCACAGGCAGCTCCTTGTGACTCTGGGCAAGTCACTTTAACCCTCCATTGCCCCATGTAAGCCGCATTGAGCCTGCCATGAGTGGGAAAGCGCAGGGTACAAATGTAAGAAAAATAAAATAGATACTATTGGAGATTCTACATGGAATGTTGCTACTATTGGAGATTCTACATGGAATGTTGCTATTCCACTAGCAACATTCCATGTAGAAGGCTGCACAGGCTTCTGTTTCTGTGAGTCTGACGTCCTGCACGTATGTGCAGGACGTCAGACTCACAGAAGCAGAAGCTTGTGCGGCCACATGGGTGATCTGCAAGGGCCGACTTCTACATGGAATGATGCTAGTGGAATAGCAACATTCCATGTAGAATCTCAAATAGTAGCAACAGTGGAGGAGTGGCCTAGTGGTTAGGGTCGTGGACTTTGGTCCTGAGGAACTGAGTTCAATTCCCACTTCAGGCACAGGCAGCTCCTTGTGACTCTGGGCAAGTCACTTAACCCTCCATTGCCCCATGTAAGCCGCACTGAGCCTGCCATGAGTGGGAAAGCGCAGGGTACAAATGTAACAAAAAAAAAATATGGTTAGAGAAGTGACCAGTGATCCAACAGCTAACTCTTAGATTAATATAGAATAAGTTTTTCAGTAAGCCAATCAATAGTCGTATCAAATGCTAGATGCAGGGATGACGGATCCGATGTGAGAGCGTCAGTGTAGTGAATCAGGCGGACATCATCAGCATAACAGACCTAGATCGTGTGTACAGTTAGGTGCATTTCAAGTCCTTGAGCACATACAATGCATACCTAAAAAAAAAAAAGGTCAAATGAATATTAAAAATGCCCTCAAATCTGGAAAAATGAATACAACTTTCTGTTAACTGTTTATCCACTGATATAAATGGAGATATTCCCAACAAATGTGTTTCTATTGGTATTTAGTTTAATTTCTAAGTAGAAGTTCTATCTCATATTACTACTATTACTAAATAGGGAATTGGCACTTGAAATTACGGTCTTTAGTTTGTAAATTTTCCCTCTACCAATTGGGAAGAATGGGGTATAATGGAATGGATGATCTGGATTTTATTTGTTTTGTTTTTCAAGCTATGGGTGCAGTAATGTCATGCCCACTGTGCAACTGCATCCAGGGTATCAGCATCTGTGACAGTTAATGAACATTACAGGGATTTGGATTTTAGCTCATGCATTTTTCTGGGGTAGCTCAAGTCCAGTTATATTCAGATACAGCACCCCGACATAATAGCCTTGACAAAAAAGCCCCGTCAAAACAGCCTTGTAACAAAATAGCCCTTAACAAATTAGCCCCTAACAAAAAAGCCCTCAACAAAATGGCCCCTCCCACAAAATAACCTATAGTCAAAATGGTCCCACCCACAAAATGGCCCAACAACAAAATGGCCCCACCCACAAAATAGCCCCTGACAAAATGGCCCCTCAACAAAATAGCCCTGACGAAACAGCCTTGAAACAAAATAGCCCCTAACAAAAAAGCCCTAGACAAAATGGCCCCTCCCACAAAATAGCCAAAGTTCGCTCTGGCTCTGCCACATAAAGCAATAAGTCATCAGCAAACAGAGCTATACGGTGCTCCCTCTTCCCCACCTTAATACCCCGAATATCAGGTGGGTTACGCACCAATTCCGCCAAATGGCAAATAGAAGTGGTGACAGAGGGCAACCCTGCCTAGTCCCTCTACCAATTGGGAAGAATGGGGTATAATGGAATGGATGATCTGGATTTTATTTGTTTTGTTTTTCAAACTATGGGTGCAGTAATGTCATGCCCATAGTGCAACTGCATCCATGGTATCGGAATCTGTGACAGTTAATGAACATTCTAGGGATTTGGATTTTAGCTCATGCATTTTTCTGGGGTAGCTCAAGTCTAGTAATATTCAGATACAGCACCCCGACATAATAGCCCTAGACAAAAAAAAGCCCCTCCCACAAAGTGGCCCCTAGACAAAATAGCTCCTGGACAAAAGAGCCCCTCTCACAAAATAGCCAAAGTTCGCATAAAGCAATAAGTCATCAGCAAACAGAGCTATACGGTGCTCCCTCTTCGACACCTTAATACCCCGAATATCAGGTTGGTTACGCACCAATTCCGCCAAAGGTTCTATATAAATGGCAAATAGAAGTGGTGACAGAGGGCAACCCTGCCTAGTCCCTCTACCAATTGGGAAGAATGGGGTATACTGGAATGGATGATCTGGATTTTATTTGTTTTGTTTTTCAAACTATGGGTGCAGTAATGTCATGCCCATAGTGCAACTGCATCCATGGTATCAGCATCTGTGACAGTTAATGAACATTATAGGGATTTGGATTTTAGCTCATGCATTTTTCTGGGGTAGCTCAAGTCCAGTTATATTCAGATACAGCACCCCGACATAATAGCCCTAGACAAAAAAGCCCCTCCCACAAGATAGTCCATAGTCAAAATGGCCCCTCCCATGTAATAGCCCCTGGACAAAATAGCCTCAACAAATCAGCCTTGTAACAAAATAGCCCTAGGGAATCGCACCAAACTTCAGACATGGCCTTTTGCACCAACTGAAAACTGGGCGTACAACAACGCATGTAAATGTGAAGAACATGCCTAAATTTATATGCGTAAATTCCAATTAACTCTAATTAATGCCAGTAGTTGCTTAACAAGACAATTATTGGTGTAAATTAACTCATTATTTAATTAAATTGTATGTGCAGATTTAGTGTGTGCCCAAATTTGCGTGCACATTTTTTGGCGACTTTTATAGAATTAGGGAGTTGGCACCTAATAGTATGCACCAATTTAAAGAAAGGGCGGGATAATCATTTTTACTCACCCTAAATCCGTCCCTGTTGCCACTCATTTTTAATGTTTCTTTGTGTAGGCATTTGGTGAAGTTTTGAGCATAAATTTAAGCACTCAGCCCTTGTAAATTTTCAAGGAGACCAATTTAGCAGTATAGCTGACAACATGAGGAATATAAAGCCTTTGAATACTGGGACCCTACATTATTTTGCTGAGGATATGTATGATGAATTTGAGTGTGTCAAACTGCTGATTGTTGTCAGAAAAAAAAGTTGCTTCTTGTGTCATGATGCATTTAAATAATGACTAAAGCAGAAATAGAGAAACTGTAATCAAAGGAAAGCAAACATTTAAAAAATTAGACATGTAGCCTTAATCAAAAATGCAAATGGCTTATTCCAGAGAAAAAGTAAAAATAAACCAAAGCATGTCAGCATACAAAAGAGAAAACCCAGAGACAAGATCAAGAGAAATAAGGAAAAATCAGAAGTGGGTAAATTGTTGATTTTGACTCTGTAGATAGTACTGCAGCTGCAGGCCTTGTAAGTTATTATACACACAAAGTTTATACTTCACTAAATAGAGCTCCAGAAGCAATCAGTTCATAAGAACATAAGCATTACCATACTGGAACAGACCGAAGGTTCATCAAGCCCAGCAAACTGTTTCCAACAGTGGCCAATCTAGGTTACAAGTATCTGGCAAGATCCCAAAACAGTACAATACATTTTATGTTGCTTATCCTAGAAATAAGCAGTGGATTTTCCCCAAGTCCCATCTTAATAATGGCTTATGGACTTATCTTTTAGGAAGTTACCCAAACCTTTTTTAAACCCCGCTAAGCTAACTGTTTTTACTACATTCTCTGGCAACAAATTCCAGAGTTTAATTACATGTTGAGTGAAGAAATATTTTCTCTGATTTATTTTAAATGTACTACTTTGTAGCTTTATTTCAGAAGGAAAAGCCTTAGAATCAAACTGGGCACTTGAATTTGTGCTCTCTCAATTTTCTAATCATTAGCATAAAAAACTACCTGATTAAATTAAAAAATGAAAGTACAAAAACATCTCAAACAATTTTATGACTAAACAGTAGAATGTAACTTTCGGTGCTTAAAAAGCTTGTTATTCAGTCCGCCCAATGATGGCCAACATTTTGCAGTAAAAATATCATTGCATCAGGGAATCAACTGGACCTAGTAATTTTCATATCGATTCCCTGATGCAGCAGTGTTTTAATCCAGCCCCCATCCCAGTAAACTTCTCCAGGTAAGCCCCAGAGTTCAAGGGAGGTCCTGGGGATGTGTGAGGTGGGGGAGGGGGAGGTGGATTTCATGATTGTGGAGAGACTTCTGGTTTGGAGAGGGATCAGGGGTGGGGGTTGATGAGCTCTTCAGAGTGATTGGGTGGTGCCTGAAAAGGAGGGGCATCAGGTCAGCAATGTGAAAGTTATTTGAATGTCAGCCAATATTCAGTGCCGGTACCCATTTAGCTAAGCGGGCATGGTTAGGACTGCTTTCTACGGAGTCCACCTGCCCGCTTAGCAGGTAGACACCATCACTGAATGTTGCTGGCCCGCGCATTACTGGCAGCTCCTGACTCTACCCCAGACCATCCTTCTGCTGTACGGTTCAAAGATGGCCTGTTAGTGCCGATATTCAGTTAAGTGCCCCTGAATATTGACGGCCAGCCCCCTGAGCATGGTTTAAGCAGGCAGGAACCTCTCCTGCTAATTTAGGGGCCCTTTTACTAAGCAGCGCTAAAATGTGGGTCTTTCCGGTGCACTGAGGCCACTTTTAATATGGCAGTAAAATGACCCCATTTTCCATTATTCCAATTAATGGCTACACACTAATTTCACCATTACTGTGTGGCCATTCGCACTTACTGGCACCTGTCTTCTAGGCGGTTAGGGTTCAAGCGTGAACCATGTGCTAATCAGTTAGCATACAGCAATATACTTGTGCTACCACGTAGACGCCTACTTTCTGTTCCCAGACATGTCCCCAGCACTAAAAAATAAATTCTATTTTCTAGCACGTGGGAAGCGCGCGCCCATCCTAAAATTACCGTGGGATGCCCGAGTGTGCCCCGAGGTACTGCTTTTCAACCTGCAGTAAACACGCATTAATGCTTACTGTGGCTTAGTACAAGGGCCCCTTAAGCTGCTTTACATATTGGGTCCATGATTTCTTAACTTTTCTAGATATAAGTCCAAATAAGGACAAGAGGAAATGAAAGGAACAAAAAAAAAAAAAGTGTCTTTCAGATATAAAACAATGAAGTCATGTCCCTAAATACCCACCATCTCATAATTTTTGCTTAAACTCTAGGGTATTCTGAGAAAGAATTTTGTAGGCCACCTCCAATCTTCAGGTACTCCGGACGATTTTAATGACAGGTTACAGATCACTAACAGCAGATCAGCAATTTCATGTTTGAGTTGTTTCAGTACCCTGGGATGTATACCATCTGGTCCAGGTGATTTATCACTCTTTAACTTGTCAATTTGGTTGTTCCAGGTTCACTGAGATTTCTTTCAATTGCTTCACATCGTCACCCTTGAAAAACATTTCTGGTACAGGTAGATCTCTTGCATCTTCTTCAGTAAAGACAGAAATGAAGAATTCATTCAATCTCTCCGCTATGGCGTTTCCTCCCTCAGTGCCCCTTTTTCTCCTTCATGATCTAATGGTCCCACTAAAAATTGGAAAATTGGCCATTTTATTCCAGTGGTAAATATAGCCTTAGAGTGCGGGAATGACCTGCGTAGGGAGTGTTAAAGCCACTTTTTAACCACTGTTTGGTAAAAAAGCCCCTTAAAGCCTAATATCTTAGGAGTCAGAGCTGGAGTTGGAGTCAAAGATTTGGTGTACTACTCCACAGCCCTGAAAAATAGGTGCCTATCCCCCAATATTCAGCTGGTGTTGGACTGTACAGTGACTGCCTGATGCCAGCAGTCAGACTGGATATTCAATGCCGGGCTGTATCTAGCGACCGGCATTGAAGATCCTGTTTCATTTTTGACAGTGGCAACTTAACAGGTTAATACAATATTTAGCTCTAACTGGTGCAGTGGTGTTCTATAATGACAATTACATGCATAAGTGCCATAACAGAAGAGGCTCCGCCATGCCTTCCCCCAACTCACCATTTTTTGGGTGAGCAGGTCCTGCAACACTCCTTGGGGTGGCACTCACCTCGGGTGCATGTGTGTCAGGCCTAGTTTAAAGGGCCTGTAGCAGGGAGTCAGGGAAGCTTCCCAAAGACATCACGTTCTGTTTGGGGTTTTTTTTAAGGAGTCCCTGCCTTCCTATTGAGAAGGAAGGCAGGGGTCTTCTGGAGATCTCCTTGCCTCATGTGCCTTCAGCTCTGTCATGTTCCAGCCCAACATTGTCTTCAGTTCCAGTCCTACCTTGACTTTAGTTCCAGCCCAGCCTTGTCTTCAGCGTCTGTCCAGCCTTGTGTCCCTTTCAAGTTCTGTCTTGTCTCCACCTCCATGCCCTGCCTTGTCTCCAGCTCCAAGCCCTGCCTTGTCTCTGTGCTCTAGCTTGTCTTGTCTCCTAGTTCCTGTCTGGCTGTGTCTTCTGTTCTTGCCTTGTTTTGCCTGGGTCCAGTTCTAGCTGTGCTTACCTTGTTTTTCCTTGTCTGGATTCAGTTCTAGCCATGTCTGCCTTGTCTTGCCTAGCCTTGTCTTCAGTCAAGTTCTGCCTGCCTTGCCTTCTGCCAAGCCTTGACTAAACTAACCACTAGGCTACTGCTTCACTCCTACAAGAATTCCAAAGTAAGGTGAGGAAATTCAGGTTCACTCTCTGACTCAATGAGGCATCTTTACATTTCAAGAGCTTTGGTTTGATTTCTCTCAGTTAATGTTCCATTGTGGCAGAAAAACGTCCAAGTGTTTGGAATGCCCAAATCCCACCCTTAATACGCCCCCTTGTGATTTGATCGCATTTTGAACAGCATAGAAAAACATTCAGAAAATGTGTTTCAAAAATAGCAATTTGAACATTTTGACAAGCAAAACATCCAAACGCTGCTTTTTGCCACTTTTTAAACATTTTTAACTTTTGAAAATGAGCCCCATATTGTTCAAATAAAAGAGAATTAACATTTGCAATTTAACACCTCCATAGGTTCTCATTTAAAAGTTAGCTTTTAAATAAAAAAGAACTGAATTACCATAGGAGGTCCATTTGGCCCAGTTGTTAGACCTCAGTATTAGAGAGATTTAGATAAACAATTTGAAGTCAAATCAGATGGGTTTAGCCTGGTTTCAGGTTGTTGAAAATATCATTTTCCCCCCAAATCTGTTGCAGAAAGCGAACAAATTATTTTAACACACCTTTTTTTGTGTTTGTTTGGGTGTTTGTTTTTTGTTACCAAGAAAAGAGATTGCAAAGAAATAGGTGTAATCCACAATATTGGTTACAGCAAACAATCAACGGGAAAACAAAAAAATTCCAAGACTAAAACGAAGATGTTTTGAGCTAGACATATTTTAATAAGGACTAAGTCACAAAAAAGTGCCCTAAATGACCAGATAACCACTGGAGGAAGAAAGGAATAACCCCCTCTTAATCCCTCAGTGGTCACCGACCCCTCCCACTCCCCCCAAAATATGAAAGAAACAGTACATACCAGCCTCTATGACAGCTTCAGATGTTATGGCCAGTCCTAATAGTGCAGCAAGCAGGTCCCTGGAGTCGCCTAGTGCACTGTGGAGAAGGAGACCCAGGACCATAGTCCACTGTAACTGTTACACTTGTGGTGGAATGTATCAGCCCCCGAAAACCCACCAAAAACTCACTGTGACACTTGCAGCCATAAGGGCTATTGTAGCGGTGTATAGTTAGGTACAGTAAGTTTTTGGTGGGTTTTGGAAGGTTCACCATACACTGTAAGGGGTAGTGGTGAGATATGTACCTGGGAGCTTTTATGTGAAGTCCACTGCAGTGCTCCCTAGGGTGCCTCACTGCTCTGCTGGGAGGTGTTCAGCGCTGCGTGCGTCTGGTAGCGCTATACAAATGCTAATAATAATGTCTGTGTGGCCAGTCTAAGAATGATGGTTCCTCCTACATCCCAATGGCTTGATTTTGTGCGTTTTTCACAGACTTTTTTTTTTTTTTTAATGGACCAAAAAGATAAATGCACAGAGCACAGAAACATCTAGGAAGTGGCTATTAAAAACAAAAAAGATGTTTTGCCTTTTCGAAAATCGCTATATTCACCACCTGGATTCTGGACGTTTTGAGCAAAACGTCCAAAGGTGGACTTAGACGGCATATTGAAAATGCCCCTTCATGTCTATTAAATATAAAAGTTCATATTTAAATATTGTAAATGATACACTAAAATACCAGTTTTGCTGACCACCACCAGGTTCTAGCATTGAATTTCCGGGTTTACAGAGCCAGCAAAACTATAGCTGGCTTAGGGGTCCTTTTACGAAGCTGCGCTAACAGATTTGGTGCGTGCTAATGATAAACGTGCTCTAAATGATAAGATGCCCATTATCTTCCTATGGGCGTTTTATCATTTCACTTGTGCAAAATCTGTTAGCGCAACTTAGTAAAAGGACCCCTAAGTGAGATATTCAGCCCGACAATGGAGAACTGTATAAAGTGCTGACTCCGCCCCTGGAATGCCCTCCAAATAGCTAGTTTTGAGTTGGCTGCTGAAAATGACCAGTTAGCCTCAAACAAATAATTTAGAGGCCCTTTTACTAAGCCGTGTAAGCGTCTACGCACACCCAACGCATGCCAAAATTGAGTTGCCGTCCAACTACTGTGTGGTTCTTGCAGTAATTTCATTTTTGGCGCGCGTCCAATATGCGCTTTTGAAAAATATTTTTAGTTTTGGGCGCTCATAGCGGATGCGCGCCAAGTGGCATTTGGCACGGGTAGATCATTACCGCCTGGTTACCGCGTGAGTCTTTACCACTATATCAATGGCTGGAGGTAAGGTCTCAGACCCAGAATGGACGTACGGCAATTTTCATTTTGCCTCAGGTCCATTTTCGGCAAAAATTTTAAAAAAGTCCTTTTTTACAGGCGTGCTAAAAAAAAATGGTTCGGCGCACACCCAAAATCCGGGCCTATACTAACGCAAGTCATTTTCAGCATGCCTTTGTAAAAGGATCCCATAGTGCCTTGAAAAACAACACCTACGTTGCAAATTTGTCTCAAAAATGCAGCTTCAGGAACAGAATTATGTAATTAATTTCTTTCTAACCCGAGCAAACATTCATAGGCTATGATTACAAACAGAACAAATAGGCATGCATTCACAAGTTCTGCAGTAAGGTCTAGTTTGAAGATCACTGTGTATATGTTTAATTTATGAAAACTGACACACATTAGACCATCACACTCCAGAAACCTCTCAGCTGAGACTCTTAATATACACATTCCCAACAACTTGTGTCATGATCAACTCCTCAAAAATATATTACATATAATTGCACGGTGTCTTCAACTCCTGTTCTCCATGAAAAAAAATCACTGGGATATTGTAGTCTTACACAAATCTACTAGTGGCACTTTAGAAGAATTTTCAACATCTGATATTTGTCTTGCCTTCTCCTATAAGTGCCTGCAGTTATAACTCAGTACATCCCTATCGGAACATGAAGGAAGACAAGACTGCATCGCTATGGAAACCAGCCTAATTGGTGTACTGCAGGTCTTACTTTAACCATAGGATGGAGCCAATATCCCTGCATATGATTCTAAACATTTAAGAACAAAATAATATATTGCACAATAACTGCCAAATCAGAAAGCATAATTAATCAAGTAAAAAAAAATGCAAAAGCTACTGTATTTATCTGGCATTTCCCTCCCCGTCTACATAAATCTTGTATGATATTTATAAGATGGCTTAGAGTCTACAGTTCATCAATAGATCCAGGTAGTGTGACAATATAGTTGACTGAAGTATCCCTAGAAATAAAATTCAAATTAAAGCAAATGCACATTTCAGATAACGATACTAAGCGTGGTTTGTCAGCACGAATACTCTGAGTGAATACATGAGCAAGGCAGACAGAATAGTCCAATTTTACATACTTCTCACAAGCGCTGTCTTCCCTAGGATTGTAACTTCAGAGATCCGATATAGCCAGTCATACTAGCTAGACTATCAACATAAAAAGGGATTGCTACTAAAGTCTGAGCTTATTTTGCCAGCTAAATACATTTTAACTGAATTTTAAGTAAATTAAATCTCTAGATCTATATATTTGTAAATGATGCGTGCTTTCTGCTATATACATAGGCATGGACAAATTGAAATGTGACAACTGAATTCTGATTCTATTGTTCATTTTTCACAAAAGCATTTTGCTTATAGGCAGATCACAATAAAAAAGCATCCATATATTCAAAATACATATAAACAATAATACACAGTCAAATCCAACCCATCAGATACAACTGCCTTCCACTGTTATTACAACATAACAAGAACGCAATAAATCAATCCTGGACCATCCCCTCATCCTCAAACTCATGAAAACTCATTCAATAAATAACACCATGCACTCCCTCCATCAGCCAGTTATATTGGATATAATAATTTTCTTCATATTTCCTTCCACTGATTAAGGATATGTAAAGTTTTTTTTTCTGAGTTTGACCTGTTTTCCATGTAGTGGAAGTATTAAATATTAGAATATCTTAAAACTTTATGAGACTGATCATAATGCAATTGTATAACGTATAACAGTTTAAATAAATGACTTTTTAAAATTGTGTATCCTTCCTCAGCACAGGACTCTTCATATGCAGGCAGTCCCAAATACAGCTATCAATCATGTATAAATGCTCTAGCACTTCAGCAGATATACTGTTTTATTCGATTTAAATGTGAGCTTGCTTCCTCAGTCATTGTGTCACTAAAAGGTTAACATAAATGTTGTTGTGAATCGACACTGCAGAATCTGAACACTGCAGCATGAAAAGCATATTTGAATAGAGCAGGCTGGTGCAGGATTTGCTCACAAAAATAATTAGTGATTGTTCATTTAAACTCATCAAGAGATTGTCTGTCTGCTTATTGCAGTTAGCAATTGGATGGTTCAGCCTCAGTAGGCAGTACAGCCTTTGAGCTAAAAATAAGTACAGAGGAATGAAGATTGAATCTGAAGTGAATGAAGTATTGCAGAATTCTGCATCCATCCCCCCTTACCCCTCTTTGAATAGACTACTGAACAATTTTCATCTGATCTTCGTGGAAAAAAAAATGACAAAGCTTCTATGATATGTCCTCAGGAAAAGGATCTGCTGAAATTTATAGTTAACCCTTAGCGACTCTGTCTTTCAAAGATGCTCAAGCAGGAAACTGGAAAATGATCAACAGATGGCTACCATCCCTGCTGTAAATCTAACTTACAGCGTCATTATCTGACAATGCTACTTTGGCAGAAAGGAATCTGAATGTTAATTAATGCAGATTTAATTTCAAAAGGGATGCAGGACCATTTCGAGACATCAGTGGCAACAATATTTAATGCAGTATAAAAACAGAACTCACGGTGGGACAAATACTTCCTTCTAGCAATATTTAAGATTAAAATTTAGAACTCTCTCTATGCCACCTATTTACATATTAGGTCCATCTATGCTCCGACTCTATCTTCATGGTTATACTGTACATTCGTACATAAGATCAATGAAGTACTTGAGGTCTCATCCAGTGGATGAGAGAAGACAGACTTGACAAGGTTACAGTGAACAGAACTAGGATGGAAGAGTGCTGCAGGCACCTTCTTTAAACGCATGAATCCATTTCTTCTTCATCAAAGTCTGCACCCTTTACATTTCAACACGACAAGCTTCGTGCTCTGTTTCTGCTTAAGATTAAACTAACAAAAAGGATTATCAGTGCCACATACTCCCAGACAATTCACCTTCCCAGAACACATGGGAAACATTGTTGAAAGGGATGAGACTAATTTACTCCTGTTAAAAGTAGGGCTGTGTCTGCTGCAGTGCAGGATACGGTTAATGAATGATGGAAAGATGGATTGGACATCCTCAACTGTACTTTCATTTTTATTTTTTCAGTTCATATTTTTATTAAATGGACCTGTATAGCACTGAGAAAAGAAAAATTAGCATATTAGGTGCACAATCAAAATAGAATATATATATATATATTAGAAAGATCCTAAAGAAATGAAACAGTGCCTTCAAAACTACTGCTATGGTGTGAATACTCAGTCTTCCACGTTTCACACATTGCGTCTTGCTTATTTAATAACTAATATACGTGAAGCAAGCCAGAAAGTTAGCTGCCAGGCACAACTAATATACAGAAATCAAGAGATAAGCTATCAGAGAGCAAGATGTGGAAAAAAAAAAGATGGTGTTGGTTTAATACAGTGCTGAAGCAGTGTTAAGTAAATTCTGGGGTCTGTTCCAATGCAATTTCACAGTCAGAGAGTCACATATGGTCCTAGTGATATTAAGACATCTGTCATCGGAATTAGTATTCTTTGCTGGGGGAAAACAAATGTACACATACTGATTCAGAGTATAGGTGTAGAGGAAAAACTACGATCCAACGGCATGGTTGTTCATAAATATGGTGTTACACTCATTTGGTAAAACATATAAACACATTTTGGATTTGCAATGAATGTACCAGCACATATATCTATCGTATAAGTTCAGTGCAAAGCCAAACTGAACAGAGAACAGAAATAGGAAAGTTGCAGTCATACAAATCTTTTCAAAGCGTGCCGAGACCGGTACTGACTGGATGAAAAGAGAACTAGAAAGGGATGACTGGGGCAGTAAGGCTACCAGGAGAAATTATTGTACTACTATTTGAAAATCTAACATCAATAACAGTTCCAAGGCAAGTAAAGGGCAGGTATGAACATCCCGTGGACACGTGACGACAAATGTGTACTTACTGCAGTATGCGATTAGGAGGCTAGCCAAGATCATGATCGCCCAAAAAGTTGACGACATACTTGGCAAGGTGTTGACATCTTTCCTGCTGCTTATCCTGGGAGATGGAGCCATTGAAAACAGTTCACCTGAGTAAAATATCAATAACAATCACCAGCCAGCTCCCCCTTTCACTGGCAGCCTTTCTCCATGTGTAATCCCAAAGAAAACCATCTTCAAAAGGCACAACTGTTCACCAGCAACCCCTCCATGCCTGAGCAACCATCCGCCACCAAAATTAAGACACCTTTCCACTTGTCAGGATGCCTCCGTTTGAAATTCAGAGGCTACGGTGCATCAGCTCAATCAATTTAGCTTTTTTCCTACGGTGCTTGTATTATTGATCTTAGCGTACCAGAAGAGAAATAGGAGAAAAACAAAAAAATATTCCACAAAAGAGAGAAACAGCACAAAGCAGAGATGGTCAGGGGGATAATGATGTCACTGGAACCACACTCAGGTTAGTAATTTATTGATGACCCAACATGGCCATGTTTCAGCAAGTGCCTGCATCAGGGGTCCTAGGATTGAAATAATATACATTAGATACATACATATTAATAAATTATTACAAACTGCTTTAAAACATTTATCCATACATTTAAATGTAAAAACATATACATATAAAAACATCATAAATCAAACATACGAAAAACCTTAAAATGAATTAAAAAGAAGCAGACTTCCTATTTTTTTTTTAAAAAGCGTATAACCTTCAAAAGACATCAGGGTCCTCTTACTAAGGTGCACTAACAGATTTAGCTTGCGCTAAATGATAAGACACCCATAGGAATATAATAGGCTTATCATCATTTAGTGCACACTAAATCCATTAGCGCACCTTAATAAAAGGACCCCATACTGAATAAATTAGATATACATAACCTCATTTAGAAAAATACATAAAAATAATTTCTAATAACGAGTACATATATATACATATATAGTGCATACATAGGAAGCCAACTATACATAAAAAAGCTTATGTTACATATATTACAAATAAAGAATAAAAGTATTCACAAGCATCAGATGACCTTGATTTTCAATGTGAGCAAGCCTCTCATATTATATAATTTTATTATATAAGTAAATAATAAAATTATAAATGCAAAGGTCTTAGTTAAGAAAATGTAAGCTTACAGTCAGTTAATCCAACACAGATACTGCTACACCATTCAAAACAGTGTTGAAACAGAAAGACTTTTACTAGAAAAAACTAGAAAATAACAAAGATTTCTCTGCATAAAGAATAATGCTATCATTACTTCTGTATCAGAGAAAAATCAATCTAGACTAAGTGATTGAATATATAAGGTAATCATATATATAAATCAATATAAAAATTAAAATTGTCTAGTGTAGTTAACGTCTTTCATCAACCCTTTATCTAAAACTAAAACTCTACTTTTCAATTACTTAAAACCAGAAGTGCCAAAACTACTACAGAAAAATACTTCAATGTTTTATATATCGGAACATGAAATACCTCTTATTCTACTGTAAGTGTTTAGGGTGCAGGGTCTTACCTCATCCATCATAACAAACCTAGAAACAGCAAGGATTTCATTCAAAAAGAAACAGATCTCTTTTCTTAAACTTTGAAAACTGTCTCTAACAACTTTAAAAATAAAAAAAGAGGAAAAGAAATGTATTAATATATCTAAGGGATTCACTAAGCTCACACATTCGTGGTCGCTGCAAAGTAAAACAAAACTAAGAACGCCAGCGAGCGCATGCCTGTATTTGAAGCCAGTCCTGTCTTCCTGAAGGGGATCCTCAAGGGGGTACTGTGAGCGCGGATCAGAGCTCCGAAAGTAAGAATGTCGTTAGTAAAATATGAATAAATAAATAAATAAACGGGCAACTGGAAGAGGGGAACGAGACCTGCTGGGCTCACACATACATGGTCTCGAAAGGCTGCATATACACATATTGAGAGACCATCTGTACTTTCACATTGAAGAAAAGCAACGGCATGAGTGAAGTCTGATGTTATTGTAGGCGAATAGTACTGCTGCATAAGGGGGGTATGCTAAGGGGTATTGTGAGCAGAGGCAAGAAATATGGACAGAATGTAAAAAAAACAAACACCTTTTCATTAACAAAACAAGTGATAGTAAAAATGTGAGGGCTATTGTGAGCAGCAGCAGAAACAATATGCCTATAAAAGGACTATACATGTATTAAAAACTGTTTTAAAAACCCTTGAAGGCAAACAGAACTTCTGTGTAGTGAGAATATCCTGGGGGAGGGGGGTTCTAGGGGGTATTGGCAGCAGCAGCAGAAACAGTATGCCTATGTAAAATGATTACATACTTGTATTAAAAGCAAGTTAAAAACTTTTGTATTGAAAATAAACAGTTACCCCTGCCTAATGATGGCATACAAGGATTATATTTACACACACACAGTAGAGTTGTAGCCATAGGCGGTGGGTGGCCCAACTGTTTGGGGAGGCTAAAGGGGGCGGGGTTAGGGGGTGGGGCCAGGGGTGGAACTTAAATCCATAATTGTCTGATAACACACAGAAAAAAAAAAATAAAAATAAAAGTCACAATTAATACCTTTTATTAAATTTAGATATTAGATATGTGTCATATGTCAAAGAATAAAGTGGTTGCTCAAAGCATATACTAACCACAATCGCTCAACTGCAAAACACTATGCACAACTTTGTGCAAAAACACACTCAGAACCTTACTGTACCATAAATATTACACTGGGCAGAACCTAATACACCAATATACCACCCATACAGAAAATGTAGACCGTCAACAATATGAAACAAGGGATCATAATATCACAATTCTCATGTACAGCCACAAAACACCCTAATTCATGTTTAATGTGGGATAAAATGCCATAAATAAGTAAATAAATATAAACTTTTAATGTTGAGCACCTGATTCTCAAAGTGGACATATTCCAAACACTATCCTATATAATAATTCTCACCTCCAACGTTCTGTGCTTGGGACCGTGGCTCCCTGGCTGGAGGTGGTCTGCGAGGCAGACACGCACAGATGTCACTGACGTCAAGACAGCTGATTCCAAGGCAACGGGAGGAGTAGGGAAACATGGGCAGCGTATTTCCCTACTCCTCCTACTGCCTCGGAATCATCTGTCACCCCCTGCGCTACGGCCCCCTCGATCCCCCCTTCCGTGAACCTGTCAAACCCCCCCCCCCCCGGACCGCCGAAAAACGCCCCCCCCCCGCCACCGTTGTGCACTACCTGTGCTGACAGCCGAAGTGTTGTTCTGCCATTCACGTAGGTTACTCAATCATCTTCACTGAAAGTTTATCTGCGTGCGTCTGACATCAGACGCATGCAGAGGAACTTCCAGACAAAATGATTGAGGAAACTACGCAAAGCGCAGAACAACACTTCGGCTGTAAGCACAGGTAGCACAACAACGGCGGCGGTGGCGGGGGGGGGCGGTTTTCACTGGCACGGGGGAGGATCGATAGGTTCGCGGAAGGGGGGTCGAGGGGGCCGTAGCGCGAGGGGGGGGGGAAATTTGCCTGCCTAAGGCCCGTTTTCTTGCCTACAGAAACGGGCCTTTTTTACTAGTAATGAAAATAAAATGATCTTTTCTACCTTTGTTGTCTGGTGACTTTGTTTTTCTGATCATGCTGGCCCAGTATCCGATTCTGCTGCTATCTGTCCTCTTAACTCTGTTTCCAGGGCTTCCTTTCCATTTATTTCTTTACTTTCCGCCTTTCTTCTTCATTTCTTGTCCTACATCCGTAAGTAAAAGCTGGGTCCTCCGCAGACTTGACTGTCCAATGGATCCAGCTTCTGCCTATTTTCTCCATCCATGTGCAGTTTTTCTCCTCTCTTCCTTTCCCCTCATTTCATCTCCTTCATCTCTCTTCCCTCCTCTCCATGCTCCTCTGTCCCCGGCCCCATCCATTCATCCCTATAAAGCAATTCCCATCTCTCCCTGAGCCCTGCCCTCCCATCCATGCTCCTCTATCCCCTGTCCCCTCCATTCATCCCTAACCAGCAATTCCCCTCTCTCCCTGAGCCCTGCCATCCATGTCCAGATGGTCCTCTCTCCCTTGCCCTCCCGCTCCCATGTCCAACTGCCTGCCTGCCTGCCCTGGCGCCCTCTTTTCCCCCCAAGGATCTTTTTTCTTTTATTTTAAATTTACCTGACCTCCGAGCCCGACCGCATGGGCAGCAGCGTCACTGGAAGCGCTCCCCTCCCGAGTCCCGACGTCTCTAGCAGAAGCTTCCTGATTCATTCATTCATTCATCCTCGAGGGCGGGACACTGAGAATGAACAAATCAGGAAGCTTCTGCTAGAGACATCGGGACTCGGGAGGGGAGCGCTTCCAGCGACGCTGCTGCCCATGCGGTCAAACTCGGAGGTCAGGTAAATTTAAAATAAAATGAAAGAAAAAGGATCCTTGGGGGGAGAAGAGGGTGCCAGGGCGGGCAGATCCTGGGAGGGATTACAACGCCTCAGGCCGGAGTGAGTGACCACGCGGATGCGATGGGGGGGCGGGCGGGCAAGACTTGCGCAGGAGGGGGAGGAGGCAGAGAGCGGTCACTGATTTAAAGATCTGTTTGGGGGGGCGACCGCTCCCCCTGCGCCCCACCTAGCAGCCAAGGGACGTCCATGATTGGGCTGGGGAGGCTTAGCCTCCCCAAGCCTCTTATACGGGGTGCCTATGGTTGTAGCCTTCAACTTTTAGGTCCCGTTTACTAAGCAGAGCTAGCGTTTTTAGCATGCACTAGAAATTAGCACACACTAATGCTGGAGACACCCATATATTCATATGATAACCAAGACCTGTCGCTTCTTTCTCTATAACATCAGCAAAATTTGCCCTTTCCTCTCTGAGCATACCACCCGAACACTCGTCCACTCTCTCATTACCTCTCGCCTTGACTACTGCAACCTACTCCTCACTGGCCTCCCACTTAGCCATCTATCCCCCCTTCAATCCGTTCAGAACTCTGCTGCACGTCTTATCTTCCGTCAGGACCGATATGCCCATATCACCCCTCTCCTCAATTCACTTCACTGGCTTCCGATCAGGTACCGCATACAGTTCAAGCTTTTCCTACTTACCTACAAATGCACTCGATCTGCAGCCCCTCATTACCTCTCTACCCTCATCTCCCCTTACGCTCCTACCCGTAACCTCCGCTCACAGGACAAATCCCTCCTCTCAGTACCCTTCTCCACCACCGCCAACTCCAGACTCCGCCCTTTCTGCCTCGCCTCACCCTATGCGTGGAATAAACTCCCTGAGCCCATACGTCAAGCCCCCTCGCTGCCCATCTTCAAATCCTTACTCAAAGCCCACCTCTTCAATGTCGCCTTCGGCACATAAACATTATACCTCTATTCAGGATATCTAGACTGCCCCAACTTTACATTTCGTCCTTTAGATTGTAAGCTCCTTTGAGCAGGGACTATCCTTCTTTGTTAAACTGTACAGCGCTGCATAACCCTAGTAGTGCTTTAGAAATGTTAAGTAGTAGTAGTAGTATATTCCTATGTGTGTCTCTAGTGTTAGCATATGCTAATTTTTAGTGTGGGCTGTGGTCACACCTCTCCTTAAGAAGCCTTCACTCGACCCTACTTGTCCCTCTAATTACCGACCCATCTCCCTCCTTCCTTTTCTCTCCAAATTACTTGAGCGTGCTGTTCACCGCCGCTGCCTTGATTTTCTCTCCTCACATGCTATTCTTGACCCACTACAATCTGGTTTTCGCCCTCTCCACTCAACCGAAACTGCGCTTACTAAAGTCTCCAATGACCTATTACTGGCTAAATCCAGAGGTCAATATTCCATCCTCATTCTTCTTGATCTTTCCGCTGCGTTTGACACTGTTGATCACAGCATACTTCTCGATACCCTGTCCTCACTTGGATTCCAGGGCTCTGTCCTTTCCTGGTTCTCTTCCTACCTCTCCCTCCGCACCTTTAGTGTTCACTCTGGTGGATCCTCTTCTACTTCTATCCCTCTGCCTGTCGGCGTACCTCAGGGTTCTGTTCTTGGTCCCCCTCCTCATTTCTATCTACACTTCTTCCCTTGGCTCATTAATCTCATCCCATGGCTTTTCCTACCATCTCTATGCTGATGACTCCCAAATCTACCTTTCTACCCCTGATATCTCACCTTGCATCCAAACCAAAGTTTCAGCGTGCTTGTCTGACATCGCTGTCTGGATGTCTCAACGCCACCTGAAATTAAATATGACCAAAACCGAGCTTCTCATTTTCCCCCCCAAACCCACCTCCCCGCTCCCCCCGTTTTCTATTTCTGTTGATGGCTCTCTCATTCTCCCTGTCTCCTCAGCTCGAAACCTTGGAGTCATCTTTGACTCTTCTCTCTCCTTCTCTGCTCATATCCAGCAGATTGCCAAGACCTGTCGTTTCTTTCTTTACAACATCCGTAAAATCCGCCCCTTTCTTTCCGAGCACTCTACCAAAACCCTCATCCACACCCTTGTCACCTCTCATTTAGACTACTGCAATCTGCTTCTTGCTGGCCTCCCACTTAGTCACCTCTCCCCTCTCCAGTCGGTTCAAAACTCTGCTGCCCGTCTCATCTTCCGCCAGGGTCGCTTTACTCATACTACCCCTCTCCTCAAGACCCTTCACTGGCTCCCTATCCGTTTTCGCATCCTGTTCAAACTTCTTCTACTAACCTATAAATGTATTCACTCTGCTGCTCCCCAGTATCTCTCCACACTCGTCCTTCCCTACACCCCTTCCCGTGCACTCCGCTCCATGGATAAATCCTTCTTATCTGTTCCCTTCTCCACTACTGCCAACTCCAGACTTCGCGCCTTCTGTCTCGCTGCACCCT
This sequence comes from Microcaecilia unicolor, assembly GCF_901765095.1. Taxonomy (NCBI): domain Eukaryota; kingdom Metazoa; phylum Chordata; class Amphibia; order Gymnophiona; family Siphonopidae; genus Microcaecilia; species Microcaecilia unicolor. The sequence continues at coordinate 42,367,287 of NC_044040.1, read as the reverse complement.
ACGCCTGGAATAAACTTCCTGAGCCCCTACGTCTTGCCCCATCCTTGGCCACCTTTAAATCTAGACTGAAAGCCCACCTCTTTAACATTGCTTTTGACTCGTAACCACTTGTAACCACTCGCCTCCACCTACCCTCCTCTCTTCCTTCCCGTCCACATTAATTGATTTGATTTGCTTACTTTATTTATTTTTTGTCTATTAGATTGTAAGCTCTTTGAGCAGGGACTGTCTTTCTTCTATGTTTGTGCAGCGCTGCGTATGCCTTGTAGCGCTATAGAAATGCTAAATAGTAGTAGTAGTAGTAGTAGTAGTAAACAAGGCCCTTACCAAATGGACCATCAGTAGTGATTCTCATTCACTATGAGATGTTCAACTGGTTGATAAAACCAATCACTGTATCTTCATCAGTTCATAGGTATAACTTTAACGTCAATCTTCTTTGAATTTAAATGTTTTTATCACATTTTATAATGTTTACTTAAAAAATGCAACTTATCTTATTGGGGATTAATTGCCAACACAAATTCATGTTTTGCCTGTTGCTGCTTCAAGGCTCAATCCCCTTAATTTGAGCTCAAGATTTCCTTGAGCTCAAATTAAGAGGATTGAGCCTTGAAGCAGCAACCAGCAAAACATGAATTTGTGTTGGCAATTAATCCCCAATAAGATAAGTTGCATTTTTAAGTAAACATTATAAAAAGTGGTAAAAACGTATATATTGAAGGAAGATTAAAGTTAAAGTCATACAAATGGACTGATGAAGATACAGTGATTGGTTTTATCAACCAGTTGAACATCTCATAGTGAATGAGAATCACTACTTATGGGGTTTTTTTTTTAAGCCCTTTTATCACTAACAACCAAACAGCACTGCTGCATTATGAGGGTATTCTAAGGGGGTATTGTGAGCAACAGCAGAAATAGTATGCCTATGGAAAAGGAAAGTATACATGTGGGATAAGGAAAGGGCAATGGAAAGGAAGAGGGGATCGAAGAAGGGAATGGGGAAAAGGAGAAGGCAGAGAAAAGAAGAAGGAGGGAAGGAAGAGGGGGATAAAGAAAGGAAATAAGAAAAAAAAACTGAAAAGGGGCAACCAGACATCAGAACACCCCCCCCCCCAGAAAGAGCCATGTATGATCCTTAAACTAAAAGGAGACCAATACGTTGCCTATAAGAAATGTATACCTGCCTGTCTCACTGTATTAGAAACTTAGAAACATGACAGCAGATAAAGGCCACCCAGTCTGCCCATCCTCTGTAACCCCTAATTCTTCCTATTCCTAAGCGATCCCACATGCATATCCCATGCCTTTTTAAATTCTGGAACAGTCCTAGACTCCACCACCTCCACCAGGAGGCCATTCCATGCCTCCACCACCCTTTCTGTGAAATAGTATTTCCTTAGGTTACTCCTAAGCCTATTCCCTCTTAACTTTGTCATATGCCCCCTCATTCCAGAGCTCTCCTTCATTTGAAAAAGGCTCTCTTCCTGTACATAAATGCCCTTGAGATATTTAAACGTTTCTATCATGTCTCCTTTCTCCCTCCTCTCTTCCAGCATATTCATGTTGAGGTTCATAAGCCTGTCCCTATAATTTTTGCATTCAAGACCGCTTACTAATTTCGTAGCCGCCCTCTGGACTGACTCCATCCTGTTTATATCTTTCCGTAGGTGCGGTCTCCAGAACTGCACGCAGTACTCCAAATGGGGCCTCACTAGAGACTTATACAACGGCACTATCACCTCCTTTTTCCTGCTGGTCATGCCTCTCTTTATGCACCTAAGCATCCTTCTGGCTTTGACAGTCGCTTTTTCTACCTGTTTGGAAGCTTTAAGGTCATCAGACACAAGTCCCGCTCTTCCTTCGTACACTGAAGCACTTCACCCCCTATACTGTACTGTTCCCTTGGATTTTTGTGACCCAAGTGCATGACCCTGCCTTTTTTGGGATTAAAGCTTAGTTGCCAAATATCGGTCCATTCCTCCAGCTTCGCTAGGTCCTTCCTCATGTCATTCACACCCTCCAGGGTGTCCACCCTGTTGCAGAGTTTAGTATCATCCGCAAAAAGACAAACCTTACCAGACAGCCGTTCCGCAATATCAGTCACAAAGACGTTAAAAAGAGGTGGCCCTAGGACCGATCCCTGTGGTACTCCACTGACGACATCCTTTTCTTCAGAGCAAGCTCCATTTACCACTACCCTCTGTCTCCTACCATTCAACCAATTTTTAACCCAATCAGTTACTCTAGGTCCCATACCGAGGGCACTCAATTTATTTATCAGTCACCGGTGCGGAACCATGTCAAAGGCTTTGCTGAAATCCAAGTATACCACATCAAGCGCCCCTCCCACATCCAACTGTTTGGTCACCCAGTCGAAGAAGACAGTCAGGTTCGTCTGACATGACCTGCCACTAGTGAAGCCATGCTGCCTCAGGTCCTGCATTCCATTTAGTTCAAGAAATTTCACAATCCTCCTCTTTAGAAGTGTGTCCATTAGCTTACTCACCACCGAGGTCAGGCTGACAGGTCTGCAATTCCCAATCTCCTCCTTACTTCCACTCTTGCGCAAAGGAACCACATCCGCCCTTCTCCAGTCCACCGGGACCACTCCAGTTTCTAAGGAAGCATTGAAGAGGTCCGTCAGCGGAGCTGACAGAACTTCTCCGAGTTCCTTAAGCCCCCTCAGGTGTATCCCATCATGCTACATCGCTCTGTCTTCTTTTAGTTTGGCAAGCTCCTCACGAACATGATTCAATTCAATTCAAAAATGTAGCGTTGTTCATCTCTTAATAACCATTTGTCAGTATCACCACCTCTCCAGTTAATATTGAGCACCTTAAGAACACAACATTTTAATTCATCAAAAGAATAGCTTTTCTGGAGACAATGTTCAACTAATGGTGCTGTCAAAGTAGCTCTGTTAATACAACTCTTGTATTCTATCATCCTTGTCTTAATTTTTCTCTTTGTTTTTACCTATATACAGTATGTACAGGGACTCTACATTACATAAATAAAGTGTCTAATTTTAAACCTCCATTTGGTTATAGGATGTACAAATCTCCTATATAATAATTTGTCAATCTGCGTCCCTGGATGGATGGCTGACTGACTGGGTTTGTAACCCGTATGCAAATGAGCTACTACGTAATCGGCTCGCCTCCATCCTTCCCTTCCCTCTCAGTGTCCTGGTCCTCCTCTGATGTAGTTTCCTCTTTCCGTGAGGGCAGGACACTGAGAGGGAAGGAAAGGGAAGGCTGGAGGCCAGCCGAGCCGAGCATGCCACTTTCACTGACACCGCTGCGACCTGAGGTAAAATAAAAGTTTTAAAGGAAGGGCGGCAGGAAGGAAAGGAGGGCTGTTGTGGGAGAAGAGGGTGGGCAGGTAAGGGCTGAGGTTGAACTGGAACTCAGGTGCTTAAAATGGGGGCAGGCGGGGGCTGGGGCGAGTCACTACATGGATGGGATGGGAGGGGAGGGCAGAGGAGAATCGCTGGACATGGATGGGATGGGATGGGATGGGAGGGGAGGGGAGAATTGCTGGACATGGAGGGGAGGGCAGGGGAGAGATAAGAAATTGCTTAGATGATAGCCTTCCTAGGGTCCGTTTCATTTTTGGAGAAACAGGCTTTTTTTGCTTGTTCTGTAATAATCAAGGATTTTAGACATATATGAAGTTCACGCAACTGTAACATCCTTTAGGCCTATAACCTCTTTTAAATTCTTATTTTTATATAGTAGGAGACCTAAGCAGGTAAATTATAGAAAATAAAAAAGACCACTGTTTTTTCTAGAAAATCTCATAGCTATCAAAATTGAATAAATAATGAGCATCTCAAATAACAGCAAAAAACTGGTGAAGAAAAGATCTTATTAAACAAAAAAATCACAACAATAACAACAGTGTGTTAAGATTGGAATCTTATTATCATGAGTCAGAAAAAACTCCATACAAAAAAACTCTTTAAAAAAAGTTCAGTATTCCATGCTTCACTTAGGGCTCTGTTTACTAAGCAGCGTTATAGGCGTGTTAACATTTTTAACGTGCGTTAACCATGTACGTGCCTACAATATCCCTATAGGCACCTACATAGCGCATGTGCTAAGCCTAGGTGCGCTAAAAACACTAACGCACCTTAGTAAACAGGGCTCTTAGTTGACGCTTTTGAAATTTCCTAGAAAACGTCTCCATGTCTGAGTAGTTTCTTATTTTTAAAGCATGCATGACCTTCTAATATATGACAATTCTTTCTAATATTTGCCAGTTTTCTCACTTGGCTAATCGGATTTAATGTACACAATAGTATCAGGCTCTTTCTTCTTTTTTTACAAGCAATTTTCACCTTCTGGTAACTTTACATAAACTTGGGTATCCTCTTTGAGCAAATCTATTCCGCATATCTTCTGATTGCTTTTCATATTCTGGAAAATCCAAGTACAAATTGTGAAGTCTTAAAAATCATGAGTAAGGCAGATTATATTTTAATGCTCTAGTATGAAAGCTGGTATAGTGCAAAAATGTAGCCCTGTCAGCTTCCTGTAGATGGTAGTTTCAAATTCATATGTAGTCTTTATGAATATGGGAGCGCTTTGTCATTGAGCTGCATTTCAAACTTGGAATCTCTTGTATGTAACCGAGTATGAAACTCATTCAGTTTAATCATATCCCCACTCCATAGCATAAAAACATCATCTATATATCTTTTCCAAAACTTGATATATTCAATGTATTGATGATCTATAAGATGTTCATTTTCATACCAGACAACATATAGATTAGCTATATTGGAAGCCATAGAGGATCAGGCTTGTGGGATCACTTAGGAAAGGAAGAATTAGTGGTTACTGGGGATGGGCAGACTGGATGGGCCATTTGGCCCTTATCTGCAGTCATATTTCTATGTTTCCTATAGCTATACTCTTTATTTATTAAAAAAAGTGCTCTGGTTTGCCACGTACAAACTGATTAGCGCATGATTAGCACTTAAACCTATACCACCTAGAAAATAGGTGTAAGTTCTCATATACTAACGGCCAAGCGCTAATGGGGAAATTAGCATATGGCCATGAATAGGGAACATGGAAAATGGGGCAATTTTACCGCCACACTAAAAGTGATCTCAGCACATGAGAAAGCCCCATGCTGGGGACAGCGTTGGCTACCTTTTAGCACAGCTTAGTAAAATGACCCCTGTATTTGACAGTGGGGACAAAGGAGAGTCCCTTTTGTAACTGAGCTTGGCTGTAGACAGAGGGATGTCTGATAAATGTATTACTGTTATCTCTATCTCCACTGTGGTCTCATTGATCTGCTTCTCCCCCCTTTCTTGACCTCAACTTCTGAACTCTAATCAGTTCTTCTGGACTCTCTCCTCTGACCAATATGTCTGCCTTGTATCCTTGTCCCATAATTATCTAAAAAATGTTTAGAAGGGTATGGAAGTAAGTGTGTTAGAAGAAGATAAAATAAATAAATCACTTGAATCACTTGTAAATCGTTTCTTACTTTCTTCAATCCTATCATCTTGATGCTCAACAGCTGTCTATTTGATTTCTAAGCAGGCTTTGCTTCGGACCATGGGGAAATACTCCCTCTCCTATAATTAGTTTCAACTTTAAAAATTTTTTCACTCTTAACCTTCTTGATCTCTATTCTAAACCCATCCTTTTGTTAACTTCCTTTAACACTTCCCTAAAATGTGAATCTTCAGTCCTTTAAGGCATCCATTTTCTAATTTATATCAGTTTTCATCAATCTTTTCCTTTGAAGTTTCTACTACAAGAACCCTTTGAGGTTTCAACTGAAAGGTTCAGGGGGTCTTTTACTAAAGATTAGCTTGCGTTATCTGCAGCAGGGCCCATTGTATTCGTATGGGCCCTGCTGCAGATAACTAGAGCTAATCTTTAATAAAAGACCCCCTCAGTAATCTAATGAGTACTTACTGAGTTTGGAGGGGCATTTTTGATATGACATCTAAATCTGACTTTGGACGTTTTGCCGAAAATGTTGAAAAATCCAGTAGCGAACAGCCATTTTTGACCCTGAAAATGTCAGAAAATGGGTTTCAAAAATAGATATTTGGATGTTTTGGGGGAAGAAAAAAACATCCAAATTCTGCTTTGTGTTGCTTTCTGGACGTTTTTCTGTTTTGAAAATGAGCCCCATAACCATTTATCAAAAATTGCTGGTTATTACAAAACATTCTAGGTTCTGTTTTGCTGTTTTACTCCTAGCATCCAACCAGCACTTTTGCCACCAAATTTAAATTTCAGGGCTCTGCAAAGGGCTTTTAATGATTGGTAGTTTTAGGAGAGAAAAAGATGCGTCTGAAGACCTGTCACAACGCCACTGGATTCCTAAGAAGTTTTTGGGGGGTGAAGCAGTTTACACTGCAGTCATTTGACTTAGCATACCAGCACACCTAGTGCACAGAGACAGAGAGAAATCAGAAAAACGTGAAAATCAGTCCAGCAGTGCTGGGGGACGACTGAGGATGGCAACAAATCTTATGCAGGAAAGCTGATCTGAAGCAATGTGAGCCCCGATGTCTTTCATCCATGGCGATTCCCTCTGTGCTGCAGAAAAGGCGGAAATCAAACACACACCAGGGTCCCTGCCTTGGCGGTGCATGCAAGTAGCAAAAGAGGGAGCGGGACCCCCACTTCTTGTTCACCCCACAAAGTTTGTCTGGCTGGGGGGGAGGTGAGGAGTACAGGTCTCCCTTGTGCTCCACTGCAGACTGGCCCAGGACTGCAGGAATCAAGAACTCCTGTACATGCTTTTAAGAGGAAGGGGTGACACGCCTACAGGTGGGTCCATTTCAGCCCCCTGAGACTCCTGCGGTGGGAAGGGGAACAGCTGTGGTCCCCGCATGCTCAGCGCAGCTCCTCTCTCAACTGCCTAGGATGGATGAGACTGGCAAGAAATCTGTACGAGAAAGAGGGTTAATCCTTTCTCTGCAATTGGCATGCCAAACATGTTTGATTGAAGGAATATGGAGATTCTACCTTTATGGTTACAGGCCCAAGATTATGGCCTTTTTTTGCAGGTGCACTGAAAAATGGACCTGTGCGCATCCAATACACATGCCTACATCAGAGCAGGCCATTTTTTGGCATACCTTAGTAAAACAGCCCCTTAGTGCAGCTACGTCATCACACGCTAAGCGATTAGCACTTGGTTAGCATGTGGTTAGCACGTGGTTAGCGCGTGAGCCCTTACAAAATAGGTGGCGGTAAGGGCTTATGCGCTAATGGCCATACACTGATGGAGAAATTAATGCGCGATTATTAATAGGTAAAATGGAAAATGGGGCCATTTTATCACTGTGCTAAAAGTGGCTTCAGTGCACAGGAAAGACCCACTCTGGGGTCAGCACTGGCCACGTTTTAGCACTGCTTAATAAAAGGGCCCCCAACATTTGCAACCAAAACAGCAGAAACATTTCTCAGATCTTCCAAGTACCACTACTACTACTACTACTATTTAGCAATTCTATAGCGCTACAAGGCGTACGCAGCACTGCACAAACATAGAAGAAAGACAGTCCTTGCTCAAAGAGCTTACAATCTAATAGACAAAAAAATAAAGTAAGCAAATCAAATCAATTACCATTATCAAATCAAGTACCATTAAGAAAAAATAAGAATAATAATTTTAAAAAATCCTCAACTCTCCCTATCTGGGAATTACTTAGAAGCTAAGAGGAAATTCTTAGATCCATTTTGATATAAAAATATTTCAACGTGCAAATACAAATGTGGCACGGTACACAGCTTTGATTATGTAAACTTAATGTGGAGTGTTTACAAATGATTTACAAGCTGCTGCCTGGCTCTTACATTCTTTGGCTGAGCCTCTCTATTCCATCTTGAGATCTGCTGCTAAGTCTTCCAGCTAAGAAGTGCCATCCCTCAGTAGGGACGAGCAGTAAGAGCTCAGAGGCAGGCACCACACAGGTGAGGATGAAAGTTCTGGCCTTTGAAAGCTAGTCTAAACACGTATTAAGTTAGTCCAATAAAGACAAATGATGTCTTTTCTATAGCTTTTCTATTACTGCTATCTGCAACACAGGATGAAGTCACCAGCATAGTATGAACACCGTTCCTTTAAACCTAGTGCGTTTCTGCAAATGATGCACCATGCCACTGAAACTACTTTTTTTCTACTAATGATCACCTAACAGTGCATTCATTCTTCATATTGTGAAGTTTCAAGTACATTAAAAATCTGTCGACGCCTCAGATTTTTTAATGGAACTTCCTCTCTGCTTCTTTGGTTTCTGGTGCTACTGCTTTGGAGACAGGAGGTGAGGCTAGAGCAGAAGGTGAAAGACCAGGGATATCCTTCACCCCCTAGAGTACCTGCTGGTTTTGTCAGTGCGGGAAGCGCTGCTTTAAAAAGGAAACTGTAGCACTTCCATTTCTTGTTCCAGATATCAGGACAGAGTCTGTCGCACAGCGATTCTGTAAGGTTTTATTAAAATGGACTTGGGGAAAACCCACTGCTTATTTCTGGGATAAGCAGCATAAAATGTTTTGTACTTTTTTGGGATCTTGCCAGGTATTTGTGACCTGGATTGGCCACCGTTGGAAACAGAATGCTGGGCTTCGTGGACCTTTGGTCTGTCCCAGTATGGCAATACTTATGTACTTAAGTAATGAATAATGGTTCTTAAAATAGCCAAGATCTTTATAGCAATGTGATTATTTTTGTTCATTTGGCTAACGTTTAGATTCCCTCTGTTTTTAAATGTGGCTATCTCCCTTGGTGTTTAAATGAAACAATAATAATAATTATGATTCCTCTGGGCTAGTGACCCAATTTCATATTCTTTATAATTAATAAAGATATATATAAGATATTTACCACAAACTAAATTACTAACATTTATGACTAAATGCCATGACTAGTTTTATTTATCTCTTTTTTGTAAGATCCTTATAAATTCCATTTTAGTTTTCTTCCGAGCAATATTGACTATTAAGCTTCCTCTTTTTATTAAGGCGGATTGGAATTGAGACATCAAGGCCAGAACGTCTAAAGTTTCACTAATATTTCAGTCCAGGTTATGCCGACATCCAGCCTATTCTGAAAACATGGTGAAGTGGATGTTTATGCACTGATTAGGTATGGCAGGATTGTTCATTTTATACTTATAAATGTCTCGAATATCAGTGAGTCAACAGGGACACAACTTATGTTATGGAATAGCAACATAAATGTTTATGTGCTGGACCATGAGGGCTAGATTCTGTATATGGTGCGTAAAAAATTGGCGCAGAAAATAAAGCTTTAGCAGTATTCTATCACAGTTTATAGAATAAATGCTTAGGCGGACAGGTCACACGTAGATTCAGTGCTGTCATTTGCACCAATGAAAACGTGGTACAAATACCTGCACCCAATTTTACGTGCGGAGCACCCTTATTCTATAATTGTAACTGAAACCACGCCCCTGATCTGCCCCAAAACGCCCATGACCCTCCCATTTCCACACCTCCTTTTTTGGACCATGTGTAAATTTTAGGCGTGGATCCCATGCCTAACTTTACACATGTAATCCCCAATTGAATCTAGTTAGTGCCAACAATTGCTTGTTAAAAAAAAAGTATTGCCATTAATTGGCTTGTTATTCTATTAAACTGAACGCTCAAATTGGGCACATACCTTTTTGTGTGCACAATGTTTGGTGACCTTTATAGAATCATGGGGAGAGTGTTTATGTTACCCATTTCAGCTCTGTGTTCTTTATTAGTTTTGCGTTTGGGGGACATCAACCACTGGGGGATTAAGGGGGCAACCTCCCCTAATCCCTCCAGTGGAGCACTGATCTATAGGAACACTTCTATGAAACATAGGCATCCCAGGTAGCAGTTATAAATCCTAATGTCATTTTTTTGTACATAGATATGGGGCCTTTTTACTAAGCTGCGGTAAAAGGGGGTCCTGCGGTAACGGGAGCTGCCTTTTTTGCCACGTGCCAAAGCCCCTTTTTACCGCAATGGGTAAAAAGGCAGAAAAAAAGAAATGGCCGTGCAGTAAGTTTGCACTTGCCATGCAGCCATTTCAGGGGAGCATTTACCACCACCCATTGAGGTGGCGGTAGGGGCTCCTGCACTAACCTGGAGGTAACCGTACCGCCCAGCAGTGGCGTACCAAGGGGGGGGCGGTGGGTGCGGTCCGCCCCGGGTGCACGCCGCTGGGGGGTGCCACGGCGCGCGCCTGCTCCTCCGAGGTCGCTAAACTTCGTTCGTTCGCTGCAGCTTCCTCTGCCCCGGCCGGAACAGGTTACTTCCTGTTCCGGGGCAGAGGGAACTGCAGCGAACAAACGAAGTTTAGCGAACTCGAAGGAGCAGGCGCGCGCTGCGGCACCCCCCCCCAGCGGCGTGCACCCGGGGGGGGGTGTCATTTTGCCGGAGGGGGGAAGGTGTCATCTAGCGGGGGGGGGGGGGTGCGCTGCTCCCAAGGGGGGGGGCGCATCGGCGCTCCGCCCTGGGTGCCATCCAGGCCAGGAACACCACTGCCGCCCAGTAACCCCCTCTGCAGAAATATTTTAAAAATATTTTTGCTAGTGCCAGAAATGGTGCGCGCTGGTGTTGGAACTGCTGCCAGCACTCGCATTGGGTCGGAAAAAGGGTCCCATGGAGAATACCCAGTAAATATTCAGCTGGCAGCAGTCAATGGTTTTATAAATCCCAACCACTGCGGGAAAAATTAGGCCTTGATATTCAATGGCAGAAAATATCTGGGCACTGCCATTGAATTTCCGGGTCTAACTGGAGTCTGTTGTCCCAGCTGATTAATAAGGATATCTGGGCAGTTCACCCCTCCCCCTAATTCTGATCCCTTCTCCCTATCTCCCTTCCTCCCTTTATCCCTAACCTCCTCCCTCAATGAAAAGAAGTAGGCCCAACAAAAATCCCCCCATGCTCCTACCATTAATAGCCTTGATGGTCTGGGGGTCCTTAAGTAGGACTGATGCCCACACGATCCTGCTTCTTGTGGTTCCAGCCTCAAAATGGCTGTCAAAACCACTAGCATCACCCATATATGTATATCTGAGCTTTGTAAAATCAGGATGTATATATTTATGCACTATAAACATCTAAAGGGTGGTTTATGCACATCTAAAACCTTAATAGTACTTCTAAAATAATAAGCACCAAGTTTTTATTAAGCTACAACTGTTTTATGTTAAGACTGGATGAAAGTTTTTATTGCAATCCTCTATGATGATGCTTTGTGATGAATGGAATAATAAGTCAGTAAATTTAATCAAATCGTTCCTTGGTCTTCTTTTGATCAATAAACCAGTATATGTTTTCATTAGTGTATTTTATACTTTTTTTGAGTTAGTTGATGTTATTTATGCCAATAATGGGGCATGTTTTAAGTTTATTTTGTGTGATTTTCAGCTCATGGCATTCAATGGTTTTAAAGGTGCTGGCAGCTATGGGCTGAATTAGACTCAAACATTCAATGCTGGGCTATATCTTTGAATATCTCTGTTCTTGCTGGACCTGGAAGCTATGGGGGTCTTTTACTAAGCAGCGGTAAGTCCAACGCGGGCTTACCACTCGCTAGACCGGAAGTACTGCAGGGCTACTGCAGCTGCCCAGCAGTAGTTCCCACCCCCAGCGCATGCATTTCCAGTGCTACAAAAATATTTTTATTTTTGCAGCACTGGTGTTTACCTGGCAGTGCCGCTTGCTGCCTGGTTTCTGCTGAGTTAAAGAGGGAGCCCTTACCGCCACCTATCTACTCACTCCACACCTGGTTGCACATCCTGTAACTTAAACCAGTTTCTTGTATCTTATTCGACTGTACAACTATTCACCTTCAGTTTAGCCACCCATCTATTTATACCAACTGACTTTGTACTGCTCATCATGCCCACTCTATATACATCAACTGCCTCAACTGCACTTGCCCCCTTGGCTATATAATAAGGTATTGTAAGAACAGCATTATGTAGCATCATATTTCTGTTCTAATGTTTGTCTATTAAGTGTTTCATTTTTATTATGCTGACATCATGAGTATCACATCAATTATTATTAATTTAGATTTTGCTCACACCTTTTTCAGTAGTACCTCAAGGTGAGGTTACATTCAGGTACACTGGATATTTCTCTGTCCCAGGCGGGCTCACAATCTAAGTTTGTACCTGAGGCAATGGAAGTTAAGTGACTTGCCCAAGATCACAAGGAGCAGCAGCAGGATTTGAACCGGCCACCTCTGGATTGCAGGACCGGTGCTCTAACCACTAGGCTACTCCTCCACTAGCAACATTCCATTTAGAAGACTGCCCTTGCAGGTCAGCAATGCGGCCGCGCAGGCTTCTGATTCTGTGAGTCTGACGTCCTGCACATATGTGCAGGACGTCAGACTCACAGAAACAGAAGCCTGCGCGACTGCATTGCTGATCTGCAAGGCAGGCTTCTACAGGAATGTTGCTTGTGGAATAGCAACATTCATTCCATGTAGAATCTCAACTAGTAGCAACATTCCATGTAGAATCTCAAATATTTATTTAGATTTTGCTCACACCTTTTTCAGTAGTAGCTCAAGGTGAGTTACATTCAGGTACTCTGGGTATTTCTCTGTCCCAGGAGGGCTCACAATCTAAGTTTGTACCTGAGGCAATGGAAGTTAAGTCACTTGCCCAAGATCACAAGGAGCAACAGTGGGATTTGAACTGGCCACCTCGGGATTGCAAGACCGGTGCTCTAACAACTAGGTCACTCCTCCACTCCACTCCAACGTTATTTGAATGTTCATCCATCCTATCTATTATGATAAATGTCAAGTACAATACAAATGATATCATATTTCTCTTATATGATTGTTCTATAGTGTTGTTAAATATGTACAGTGGGGGAAATAAGTATTTGATCCCTTGCTGATTTTGTAAGTTTGCCCACTGACAAAGACATGAGCAGCCCATAATTGAAGGGTAGGTTATTGGTAACAGTGAGAGATAGCACATCACAAATTAAATCCGGAAAATCACATTGTGGAAAGTATATGAATTTATTTGTATTCTGCAGAGGGAAATAAGTATTTAATCCCTCTGGCAAACAAGACCTAATACTTGGTGGCAAAACCCTTGTTGGCAAGCACAGCGGTCAGACGTCTTCTGTAGTTGATGATGAGGTTTGCACACATGTCAGGAGGAATTTTGGTCCACTCCTCTTTGCAGATCATCTCTAAATCATTAAGAGTTCTGGGCTGTCGCTTGGCAACTCGCAGCTTCAGCTCCCTCCATAAGTTTTCAATGGGATTAAGGTCTGGTGACTGGCTAGGCCACTCCATGACCCTAATGTGCTTCTTCCTGAGCCACTCCTTTGTTGCCTTAGCTGTATGTTTTGGGTCATTGTCGTGCTGGAAGACCCAGCCACGACCCATTTTTAAGGCCCTGGCGGAGGGAAGGAGGTTGTCACTCAGAATTGTACGGTACATGGCCCCATCCATTCTCCCATTGATGCGGTGAAGTAGTCCTGTGCCCTTAGCAGAGAAACACCCCCAAAACATAACATTTCCACCTCCATGCTTGACAGTGGGGACGGTGTTCTTTGGGTCATAGGCAGCATTTCTCTTCCTCCAAACACGGCGAGTTGAGTTCATGCCAAAGAGCTCAATTTTTGTCTCATCTGACCACAGCACCTTCTCCCAATCACTCTCGGCATCATCCAGGTGTTCACTGGCAAACTTCAGACGGGCCGTCACATGTGCCTTCCGGAGCAGGGGGACCTTGCGGGCACTGCAGGATTGCAATCCGTTATGTCGTAATGTGTTACCAATGGTTTTCGTGGTGACAGTGGTCCCAGCTGCCTTGAGATCATTGACAAGTTCCCCCCTTGTAGTTGTAGGCTGATTTCTAACCTTCCTCATGATCAAGGATACCCCACGAGGTGAGATTTTGCGTGGAGCCCCAGATCTTTGTCGATTGACAGTCATTTTGTACTTCTTCCATTTTCTTACTATGGCACCAACAGTTGTCTCCTTCTCGCCCAGCGTCTTACTGATGGTTTTGTAGCCCATTCCAGCCTTGTGCAGGTGTATGATCTTGTCCCTGACATCCTTAGACAGCTCCTTGCTCTTGGCCATTTTGTAGAGGTTAGAGTCTGACTGATTCACTGAGTCTGTGGACAGGTGTCTTTCATACAGGTGACCATTGCCGACAGCTGTCTGTCATGCAGGTAACGAGTTGATTTGGAGCATCTACCTGGTCTGTAGGGGCCAGATCTCTTACTGGTTGGTGGGGGATCAAATACTTATTTCCCTCTGCAGAATGCAAATAAATTCATATACTTTCCACAATGTGATTTTCCGGATTTAATTTGTGATGTGCTATCTCTCACTGTTACCAATAACCTACCCTTCAATTATGGGCTGCTCATGTCTTTGTCAGTGGGCAAACTTACAAAATCAGCAAGGGATCAAATACTTATTTCCCCCACTGTATATTTCTGATACTGGTTCCAATTAGTCCCGTTACTAGGCTTCAATTTCCTATCTCCAAGTTTACCTCATTTATTGTATTTATGTTTATATGTTATCATTTTACTATTGTTATGCTGTTAGAATTGTAAGTTTTATGTTAAACTGTTCCTGCTGTACACCATGTTGGGTGACTGTCTTCATAAAGGTGGTTAATAAATCCCAATAAATAAAGGACCCTCTTACTAAGCGTCTGCGTGCGCCCAATGCATGCCAAAATGGAGTTACCGCCGGCTACTGCGTGGCTCTTGCGATAATTTCATTTTTTGCGTGCGTCCGATACGCACGTCAGAAAAATAGTTTTTAGTTTCTGATGCGCATATTGGACACATGCCAAGTGGTATTTCATGTGCGTAGGTCCTTACCACCCGGTTACCGCGTGAGACTTTACCGCTGGCGGTAAGGTCTCGGACCCAAAATGGACGTGTGGCAATTTTCATGTTGCCGTACGGCCATTTTCGGCAAAAATGTTAAAAAGGCATTTTTTACTGGTGCGCTGAAAAATGATTCTGCACACGCCCAAAACACGCTTCTACACTACCGCAGGCCATTTTTCAGCACGCCTTTGTAAAAGGGCCCCTAAATGAATAAAATACCTCTCTTTTTACAGCGCAGTTCATCCAACTAGTTAAACTGGTTATTCCATCTGGAAGTGTTTTATGTAAAGGAATGGATAGCTCATAAACTGGCAACTAGAGAAGCAAAGCCAAACTGTATTCGGAAAAAAAAATATTTGCTCTCCTCTCAGTGCATTATATAGGGTTCATATACTAAAAGAAGAATTAATGAGTTTTCATGTTCATTCTAAACTTCTCATAAACAATAGGAAACAGTTTAAAATCTGAGAGCTATAGCCCCATGAGAAGTTACTGTTAAGAAATCCCATATTGAGAAGAGACAATCATGACACGGAGACAGTACAATCTGCTTATTCACTGTTCTGATGATGTCAGGGATTAACTCTACCCTCTCTATGTTAATCACTGGAGTGAATATATGTGGGTGATTTTGAAAAGGGTGTCTTTTGTTACAGTTTTATGTAAATCCGTGTTGACTACTGAATAATTATTTTAATAGACACTTGAAAAAAATCATACAAATTTGATACATAATAAAAGGCAAATAATTATAAAGAATGTGAATGCAATGTCTCTCCAACCACCATTTAATTTATCAAAGACTCAGTGAGGAAAGCTTTTAATTGAGCCTAATTGCTTAACTTATCATCAGGGAATTACAGTTTGCACTTTAACATGAATTAGCCACTACAAACAGTCAACTGCTTACCGTTTCAACAAAAACATATCTGAGTGGTTTGTTCTGTTAAGAATAATGGAGCAAAGATGGCTTACTTGATCTGAAATTCATTTTCTGTATTTTCAAGCATGCTGTTTTCCGGATATGTGTTCTAGCACTTTAGCTCCTATACAGGGGCTCTTTGTGGGAAATAGGACATACAGGTTGAGACAGTCACATTTCTCCTAAGTATGTTACAAAAGACTCTGCTGAATGTGGGGCCTTTTGAAAAATATGTATAAGGATGCTGGCAAATACACATGTATTTGTCAGCATAGCTAACATGGGTAGCAGGAGTAGCCTAAGGGTTAGAGCAGTGGATTGAGACCTAGAAAACCAGGGTTCAAATCCCACAACTAGCTCCCTGTGGCTTTGGGTTTGCACTGGCAACTAGGGCTGCATTACAATTACAATTTTGCTAGTGCTGAGGAGACGAAGACTTCACTGGTTTATCATACCAACTGGAAATTACATTCAAACTTAGGAAAGGTAAGCTTAGGGTTAAATAGGTAATTCCATTTTTTTTTCATGTTAAATTGCTCTACTTATTTAGCAAAATCAGTTCTGCCCCCCCCCCCCCCCCCCCCCCCCCAATGTGGTCTGGCATCTCCCCTTCTCTCTATCTGCTCATCCATATTGGCAGAAATGATTCTGCTAGGTACCCTTCTGAACATATCAAAAGTAACTTCATGGCTCTGGGAGAGAAGGTAAAGCAGACAGGTACACAGGTAGTGTTCTCATTGATCTTCCCTGTTCAGGGTAAATGCCAAGGCAGAGAAGTTTGTAT
The DNA here is from genome assembly GCF_901765095.1 of Microcaecilia unicolor. Lineage (NCBI taxonomy): Eukaryota > Metazoa > Chordata > Amphibia > Gymnophiona > Siphonopidae > Microcaecilia > Microcaecilia unicolor. The sequence continues at coordinate 42,350,693 of NC_044040.1, read as the reverse complement.
CCTGAAGATGAATATATGACTGCGTAGGTGGTGTCGTCAAGAGCATTTTGGCTTCCTGGACCATGGGATGCTTTTCCAAGGGCTGCTGAGCAGAGATGCTGTCCATCTATCAGAGAAAGGAGGAAGTGTTTTCTGCAGCAGACTGACTAACCTACTGAAGAGGGCTTTAAACTAGAATCATTGGGGAAGGGTAACCTCTGCACAAATGGGAAAAAGGGACAACATCTGGAAGACATTATATACTAGTGCCTGAAGTATGGGAAATAAGGTTTTAGATCTTGAGACTGTGATAGAAGATGTTGATTTGGATCAGTGGCGTAGGAAGGGGGGCGGTGGGGCAGTCCGCCCCGGGTGCACGCCACTGGGGGGGGTGTTGGCTTCGCTGGTTCCCTGCTCCCTCTACCCCGGAACAGCATCCTGTCCACGACAGCGGCCAACCTAGGCCAAGGGCACCTGGCAAGCTTCACAAACGTACAAACATTCTATACATGTTATTCCGGGAATTGTGGATTTTTCCCAAGTCCATTTAGTAGCGGTTTATGGACTTGTCCTTTAGGAAACCGTCTAACCCCTTTTTAAACTCTGCCAAGCTAACCGCCTTCACCACGTTTTCCGGCAACAAATTCCAGAGTTTAATTACGCGTTGGGTGAAGAAAAGTTTTCTCTGATTTGTTTTAAATTTACTACACTGTAAGCGTGAACAGACGCTTCAGATCCACCTGTTTCACTCCACTCATTATTTTATATGCCTCTATCATGTCTCCCCTCAGCCGTCTCTTCTCCAAACTGAAAAGCCCTAGGCTCCTTAGTCTTTCTTCATAGGGAAGTCGTCCCATCCCCGCTATCATTTTAGTCACCCTTCGCTGCACCTTTTCCAATTCCACCATATCTTTCTTGAGATGCGGCGACCAGAATTGGCTTGATTTTATGCGTTTTGCACTTGGACGTTTTTTGTTTGAAAATGGACCAAAATACAAAACGTCCAAATCAGAAAACCTTGTATTTTCAAAAACAAAAGATAGACTTTTTTATTTGAAAATGACCTTTTTTCCTATTCCGATTTTGGATGTTTTTACAAAACGTCCAAAGTCGGACTTAGATGTCTTATCGAAAAAGCTCCTCTTAGTGCTTACTAATGGGGAGAGTGTTTCTGATGTTATAGTAGGTGATCATCTGGCATCCAGTGATCACCATATGGTGTGGTTGAATATTAAGATAGGTGTGGAGAGGGTTCATTCAAAAGTGACAATTCTAGACTTCAAACAAGCTTTATTCAGATGGGGGATTAGTTCAAGGAACTGGATGGGAACATCTGGATAAAGTTGGAAAGCAGTGGGCAATGCTGAAAGGAGCCACAAGTTAAAGTTATTTTTTTTTTTTACATTTTTTGTTCTTGTTTTATTTGTCCACTTATCACTCACTTTCCCTTCAGGTTTCCATTTTTTAAAAATCTTTCACCAGGTATTAACTTTTAAATGCAGCAAACAATGCGGCACAGTTAATGTCACCTAATAGCTTCTGCTTACTTTATCATATTATATGCAGTTCAATTAATGCATGGTAAGGAAATTGCATTAACTGTATGGGAAGATGCTGGGAAGGCCCTTATCAGTTAACACAGTGGCTTCACAATTACCACAAGATAAATGGAAATCCTTACTGTACTTTAGTATATAGAGCTCTCAGTTTTATGTTACATGTACACTGATTTTTAAATTTGAAATAGCTGCAGTTATGGGATCTTCATACAGTCTTTAAGGTGAGTATTTGAAATTGAACTTGGATTTTTCTTTTGTTTTAGAATATTGTTGTTTCCATATGACTGCCTTTAAGATGTGATACTAAGCATAAGAATAAGCTATAAAATTCATAGGTTGGAGTATATTTCTGAAACTAATGACAGAATAACATAGGTTGTTATTACAGTACATGACTTTTGAGATATTGAAGTGTTGCAGCTGTCATTCAGTTCCCTGGTGGCAGTAATGTTCAGGTGTCTATTATATTTTGTGTAGTCAAGAAACTCAATTACTAACTACTGGATTTCATAAGGTAAAAAAAATTGTCAGAACTGTTAAGAGACAGTTTTTCTTGTATGCTCTGGCATTCTTGAGAAAGCAAGATAAAACACTTTCTACAAAATATTCTTATGGAGTAATTTTATAACAGAGCAACTATAAACATTATCCAGAATATGAGCCTACAATAATCACCATTAGCACACAAATGCTCTTAAACAAATTTATACCTGCTCCAAGGTGGGGTAAATTTATGTGTGTACCCTCTGCCCCTATACTGGTATTTTACAAAGTGCTCATGAACAGGACAACCATTCCCCAAAGTGGCGTAAAGAGAGGCACAATTTCATGAGACATGTCCCACATGAAAAACACACTTGACATGAATGAAGTGCTTTATAAACTTACCTCAAACGTTTTCATCTTTAATTGTGGCAGGTCTGTCGAGGTTAGAAATGGTTCTTTTGTACTACTGGCTGTTAGAAACATTCCTTGCAGTGATACCTTATGACAAATTAACTCAAAATGTCAGCAAAGCATTTCCAAGAGATGATGTCAGATACTGAATCTGTACCCAAATTCTGCTTGACAAGGAAAAATTACAAGCAAAAAACCTGGACATACAGGGGTGAATTCTATAAATCACGCCTAAAATATTGGTGCAGAAAAAAACCGTATGCTCTATCCTATAGTGCTCAACCACCTCTTATGCTTATGAATGTAACATTCACATATATAAATGCTTGTATAACATAATGACGCTTACATTTGGGTGCTTATCACCTCTCGCCTAGACTACTGCAATTTGCTTCTCGCTGGTCTCCCGTTCAGCCATCTATCTCCTCTTCAATCTGTCCAAAACTCTGCTGCACGTCTTATATTACGCCAAAGTCGCTATACTCACGTTAGCCCTCTCCTCAAGTCGCTTCACTGGCTCCCTATCCGCTTCCGCATACCTTTTGACCTACAAGTGCATCCACTCCGCAGCTCCTCAGTACCTTTCCGCTCTCATCTCTCCCTACACTCCTCCCCGTGAACTCCGTTCGCTGGGTAAATGTCTCCTGTCATCCCCCTTCTCCCCCACTGCTATCTCCCGGCTCCGTTCCTTCTATCTCGCTGCTCCCTATGCCTGGAATAGACTCCCTGAGCCAGTACGTCAGGCTCAGTCTCTGGCTGTCTTCAAGTCTAGGCTTAAAGCCCACCTCTTTGCTACTGCTTTCGACTCCTAACCATGACTCTCTTACTCAACACCCTCACTTATCACCCCTACCACTGCAATTTCCCCACCCCTAGCTGTCTGTTCGTCTGTCCAATTTAGATTGTAAGCTCTGTTGAGCAGGGACTGTCTTTTCATGTTAATTTGTACAGTGCTGCGTAAGTCTAGTAGCGCTATAGAAATGTTTAATAGTAGTAGTAGTAGTAGTAGTGCTAAGGTTAGAGAATGAGGGGATCAAATGATGAAAACTTTACTAGCCCAGCTGAATTGGAATTAATATAGGACGGATCTCTATTCCAGTGAATCTCAAATCTATTATAGAGCACTCCACTCCGGCCAGTTGAATATTCATGAGAGGTACTTACATACATTAGCTCAATTGTATGCAAAATTTCTCTCATTAATATTCAATGTGCATATCCTAAAAGCCTGACTAGCTAGGGGTTCCCAGGACAGGTTTGGGACCCAGTACTTTATACCAAAAGAGGCACATGACAGAGCTGATGTAGATGCAGGATGTTGTGTGATTCACTGACGTGGATGAGTTTAAGACTTCTGTTTGTGTCTGTTAGTTCAGGAATATAATAGAAAGGCACAAAATTAGCATATGACCTAAACTGAATGGTGAAAAAAATAAGTCAAGAGCCACAGAAAAATGTTTACACATAATAACAGATGAACTAAAAGGCTTTTGAAGTGGAGCGGTGGCCTAATGGCGAGTGCACTGGCCTGCAAACCTGCAGGACTGGGTTTGATTTCTACTGTGGCTCTGGGAAAGTCACTTAACCCTAGCAATCTTCTGAAAACTACAGAAAACCAACCTGTTCAAAAAGGCATACCATAATGATCCATCCTAAATACTAGACAACTAGACTCTATATGAACTAGACAAAACCGAAATCTCCACACTAGACTGATAACCTACGTGCTACTAATGAAAGTTACGCAATACGCACTTCCACTTTATTTCACACACCGGAAATGAACTTTCTATAGTTGATTGTCTAACTTATTCTATAATTCACTTTATCATTTAGGAACTTCAATGCAATACCACTGTGTACTCTACCATTTATGCACCTTAATGCAATACCACTTGTATTTCTCTATCTGGAAATGGTGATCGCCATTAAGGCATAATGTAAGCCACATTGAGCCTGCAAATTGGTGGGGAAATGTGGGATACAAATGCAACAAATAAATAAATATCCCAGATATAAAAACTTAGGGCCCTGTTTACTAAGCCGTTAACTTTTTAGCATGCACTAATGCTAGAGACACCCATAGGAATATATGGGTGTCTCTAGTGTTAGCATGTGCTAATTTCTAGCATGCTCTAAAAAGTTAGGACAATGCGGTTTAGTAAACAGGGCCCTTAAATTGTAAGCCCACGAGGGGGACAAAGCACCTGTATATAATAAATATAAATAATAAATATAAACTGCTTTGGTTGTGCCACAGAAAGTACCATGCTTTAACCCTGGGGTGGGTGATTCTCGAGGGTCGCAACCCAGTCGGGTTTTCAGGATTTCCCCAATGAATATACGGGAGGCCAGTTTGCATGCACTGCCTCCATGCATGTATGAATGGGTTTTGGTATGTTTATTCTGTTTTGAACTTGTATTAGCCAAGAGATATTGGTATTTTGATGCATATTCATTGGGGAAATTCTGAAAACCCGACTGGGTTGTGGACCTTGGGAACCAAGGTTGCCCACCCCTACATTGACCGTTAGCTTAGGCCCACACTAACAGCTAATGGAGCATGTCAATTGTTAGCTGCAATCATTCTTGTGGTAGATGGTTTAAAATGGAAAACACCACGATTGGGTAATGAATGAGTAGGGACTGCACCTTATGTAACAGGTCCCCCTCAGTGAACCACTTGTTGGAGAGATGGACTATTTATTTGGGTTATCTTTTGGCTCTGAGGGATATTTAGATGCAGAACAGGCGCTGATGTGTGCTGCTGATGCTTCTGATTTTGTCTGGGCAGGCACACAAGAGCCACACTGACTGCCAAATCTTTGTGCACATGTTCCAGGCATGCTCCTTCCCCCCATCTTTCAATTTAATAGCACAATTTGACCGCATACAAAGTTTGATAAACTTCACATTGCATAGCCCACTGCACGTTGATGTTAACAGGAGTGTGCATTAACCGCACCCTTGCATTAGCTGCAAACTTTCTAGAATGTAAAAACGAGCATAAGTATGTACAAAAATACGATATGTGCACATATATGCCCACATATGTTAATACTCTAATTATTTACTGTATAGAATTACACCCTACTGCACTGAAGTTAACTTTTTCTTCATGTTAACTGAATGGTAGCCCTTCCAAAAATGCTGGGAATGAACTCAACATTTAACATGGAGATTTTGAAATTATCATGCATTAATTTTGGCAATTACCATAAAGTAATTGGAAAACCTTACCACATTTTAGTAAATAGAAGCTTTTATGTCTGTGGGAAATATGCTTAATATACCAATCCAAAATGATTAAACAGGTTTTAATTTCATACATATGTGATCACACTATCAATCATGCATATTGTTCAGTATAGTGGAAGAGATGCTTGAATCAGTTTAATGATGAATTATTTTGATAACCTTTTATGTTCTAGAAACTGCACAAAATTGTCATAAATAATGGATTGATGCACTTTCTGTCTGGATTGGGTGGTAGCAATGGAAACATTTTAATGCATGTCTGAGAAACGTAGAAGGTTGATTGGTGTCAGTAATCACACCTTAAATGAAGGCACATTTTTTGGCCACCTAGGCTAGTATTTTGTAAAGAAAAGTAGGTGCCTATTTATTTAGTTTGCTTCTTTCTAGTGGCAAAATGAGTTCCATTCAGGTACAGTAGATATTTCCCTGTCCATAGGGGGCTTATAATATAAGAGGCCCTTTTACTAAAGCTTGGTGTGTACAAGTGCCATATGGTCCATAGATATAAAATGGGACAGGTAGCATTTAGCATATGCTAAGCTTTAGTAAAAGGGCCCCTCCCTTTTGTACCTGAGGCAGTGGACTATTAAATGACTTACCCAAGGAGCATCAGTGGGATTTGAACCCTGGTCTCTCCAGGTTATAGCATGTTGCTCTAACCACCAGGCTACTCCTCCACTTTATAAAGTAGGCTTGAAATAGACACATTTTTGCTGCCTTAAACTAGGTGCCAGGTTTTAAAATTACTCTTCATGTGCATTACAAAAAAACACGAATGCATTGAATGCAACCTATTGAGGTGGAATTGTGTGATCTGAATTATCTGCTGTGTTAACTACTAAAGGACATTAAGTTATTCACATGTTATCTGCAAGGCATAGCCCCATGCTCACTCCCTGCCCTTCCATGCTATGGAGTTATTGTGGGAATTAGTGTGTTTTAAGTGTCAAGTCACCTTGTTAGCTGCACTAACCAGATAAGCATTAATGTTGAAATTAGCATAATACAAGTTAGCAAAAGGCCCCCTCAGTAAACCTGGAAGATGCAATAGTTGCCAGACACAAAAAGGCAAAAAGGCAAAAAAAAAAAAAAAAAAAAAAGACTTCAAACAACATAAAGAAGAAAAAAGAGAAGAAGAAAACCATAACACTGTAAACATTTTCACAAGGGAAAATGTTTTAAATATATATATATTTGTATATGTGTTTGCATTAAGGCATATTTCAAAGGTTGATTTGTGTCCATGGGGCTTAGGGCACATGATAACAAGTGCACAGACCCTATAGCAGTTCAGGAGAAAAATGATTTCTTACATACTTTTCATTAGTTTAGCATATACAGATTGAGGAGGGCAGAGGTAGTTCAGAGGAAACAACACCAAACAATTTCCCTCAGTATTTTTTTTTACTTCATCTGATGTTAAATATGTGGATAAGAAGTAGTGGGTGTCAGTTTTGTTATATTTTCTTTAAACATGTTGCATCCTAGGCATTTTGTGGTCTTTGTGTAATTCACTATGAACTATGCAAATAAGTGTAACTGTATCTGTATAATATACTGTTAGTCAATAGAATAACTCTACTATAGGTTCTCAAGTCTAATCATTATGTTATCAGTAGGTGATTAAAAGTCTCACTTACACACACAAAGGAGTGACACGGGCTGCACATACTGCAGCAGGACATGTTTATTCACTCCTACCCTATCTGAGATATTTAACCATCTCTCTGACCTCATGTGCAACTTTCTTTATATTAGTCACCTTACTTTCTAACTCTTACTCTTATCTATATGTTCCATCTTTGCTTTTACCCTTCACTGTTGTATTACGTATTGGGTTGGCATTGTAAGTAGCATACTATGCTATACTTTGTATTGTTATTTGAATATTTTTACTGCTGTAATTGCCTATTGCTCATGTTTGATCTATTCTTACTCACACTGCCTTGAGTGAATTCCTTCAAAAAGGCGGTTAATAAATCATAATAAATAAATAAATATGCTTTCTTTGAGCCAGAGAAGTTGGAGAGACTGATATTAGATAGGGAGAATAAAAAGTCATCTTGGGTGGGTTAATAGTTAGGGGTAGGCTATCCACCTAAGTGGATGAACACAAAATCCCATGAGGTAAAGATACAGATAAAAGAAGTGGGAAGTGGACCAATGACTCCAGGACGCTGAGACTGTGGTGGTATATATAGGAGCAAACTTTATTGTAGACTCGACACAGTACTGTGTTTCGGCCACAGGCCAGCGACAAACTCCTGAGGCAGGCCTGTGGGTTAATAGTTAAGCATACTCCAGAATATTGTGACTTTATAGTCTTAGGGGGCCCTTTTTACTATGCTGCTTGGGCAACTACGCGTGTCCAATGCACGTCAATTTGGAATTACCGCCCGGCTACTGCGTGGCCCGAGTGGTAGTTTTATTTTTTATGCGCACCCTCTACACGTGCCAGAAAATCATTTTGATTTTCTGGCACATGGTGCTACTGGGGGGTAAAAGGTATTGTACACATGCAGACCATTACCACCTGGTTAACGCTTGAGACCTTACCACTAAGTCAATGGGTGGCAGTAAGGTCTCAGACGCAAAATGGACACGCGTCAATTTTCATTTTGCCGCACATCCATTTTCGTCCGAAATGATTAAAAAAGGCATTTTTTACAGGTGCGCTGAAAAATGGATCTGCACGTGTTCATTACACACGCTTACACTAGCGCAGGCCATTTTTCAATGCACCTTAGTAAAAGGACCCCTTAATTTCTATGAATGTATTTTTCTTTTTGTTCTTTCTCTTCTTCTCCACAGATGTGGACTAGTTTGTTTTCTCATAAATATTTCCTTGATTATAGTCTGTGGCATAGGGAACGCAAGATGGCTTCCCTTTTGGACCAGATATAGGCCTCTGCTTACAAAGCCGCGCTAGCGGCTGCCGGTGCGGCAATTTCAACCCAGCCCGTTCACTTTGAATAGGCTGTGCTGGCTTTGCTATGCAGTTTTGTGAACAGGGGGAAAAGTGACTACATTCTATTCTCAGGGCAATAGTGAAAGCTGCTTTATATCATGAGACTTTCATCAAATTAATTAGATTGCAAGATAGATAACATTTTGACACCCTGATTTCTGTAAACAATGCAAAAATATATTCCACCAGCTGTTCTGAATAGCAATAAATGTAATGAAAATCAGACTTCATTGCTTATTCATAAGTATATATTGGATTTGCATATTACCTCTGGAATTACAAATTGGAAAACAATCTTTTAGTCTGAAATATATTTGCTCTCTTTACAGTTCAGAATTCTATTATGAATGGAAACCTTCAAATAACCATTTTCCAGGATATTATTATGCAGAAATGATGAAAATTGAAATTCAGTGCATGGCAGTAGAAGGGAGATAATATGTTCCTCATTTAAAAGGTAAATTCGCAATTAATGAACAATAACAAGGTTCCTTTGTATTGATCATTTATTTAAAAGGAATCATAAAAAGGAAATAATAGTAAACAATAATTAAGTAAAGTAAACAATAGTTGTAATTTGTGTTATATTCTGTACATTATTATGTTTTATTCACTTTATTGTTTGTAAGCCATATTGAATTTGAATCTATTTCGGGCTAATGTGGGGTATAAATAAATAATTGACAATGTTTGAATGATGCAACTCTTGTGCTTTAGAGGCTGATGCAATGTGGAGGGCATTTAGATTGTAAGCTCTTTTGAGCAGGGACTGCCTCTTTGTATCAGGTGTTCAGCGCTGCGTGAATCTGGTAGCGCTATACAAATGCTAATAATAATAATTTTTGAAATAACTTCCAAGTAAGAATTATTTATTTATTGTTACATTTGTACCCCGCACTTTCCCACTCATGGCAGGCTCAATGCGGTTTACATGGGGCAATGGAGGGTTAAGTGAATTGCCCAGAGTCATAAGGCCTGTGCCTGAAGTGGGAATTGAATTCAGTTCCTCAGGACCAAAGTCCACCACCCTAACCACTAGGCCACTCCTCCACTGTTGCTACTATTTGAGGTTCTACATGGAATGTTGCTATTCCACTAGCAACATTCCATGTAGAAGTCAGCCCTTGCAGATCACCCATGTGGCCGCGCAGGCTTCTGCTTCTGTGAGTCTGACGTCATGTATGTCAGACTCACAGAAACAGAAGCCTGCACAGCCTTCTACATGGAATGTTGCTAGTGGAATAGCAATAGCAACATTCCATGTAGAATCTCCAATAATAGCAACATTCCTGTCTCCAATAGTATCTATTTTATTTTTGTTACATTTGTACCCCGCACTTTCCCACTCATGGCAGGCTCAATGCAGCTTACATGGGGCAATGGAGGGTTAAGTGACTTGCCCAGAGTCACAAGGAGCTGCCTGTGCCTGAAGTGGGAATCGAACTCAGTTCCTCAGGACCAAAGTCCACCACCCTAACCACTAGGCTACTCCTCCAGTAGGATGTCCCGTTCATAACATCCAAAAAATCCCATCCATCTCACAGTCATTTTCAAACAGGAAATAACATCAGGCAGTTTGCGTTTGTAGTTGCTGCACCTTTTCTTTGGAATGACTTACCAGGATATTTGAGATGCTGTGCTAATATGTCAAAATTTCAGAAACTAATAAAGACTCATTGTTTCATGAGGGCTTATTCAGAAACATGATAAGATGAAGTGAAGTATGACTTGCTTTTTCCTGCAGTTCTGGTCTTTGACTGAATAGGATCTTTTTTGTTTAATTTGTCTAATTTAAGCTGTTTTTTTTTTTTTATTGTGTTTGTGTTTTGTAACCCGCTTTATACAAGAAGACGTCCAAAATGAACAGCCATTTTCCAAAATAATTGTCATGGCTCCCTGCCGTGACTGACCCTTCCACCTTAGTGGTGGTGGTGGGGATCGTGGTCTGACGGCGTTCTCCTCCTCACCAGCATCAGAGCTGCATTGCTCCATTGAGGGCGTGGACGCACCAAAGATGCAGCCTTGAGGACCGTGAAAGGAACTCCTGCTGGGCCCGCTGTAGTTCCGCTTCCAGACCGGGATGTATTTCCTGGAGCTCCCCACCCTCAGTCAACGCTTCTGCAACACTTTCATCTCTGCTGCCTGTGGTTGCCAGCTGAATCTTGAGTCTTCAGTTGTTCCTAGCTAGAAGGTTGATAGGCTGTATAGAGAGAGGTGTGACCAGCAGAAGAAAGGAGGTATTGATGCCCCTGTATAAGTCGTTGGTGAGGCCCCACCTGGAGTATTGTGTTCAGTTTTGGAGGCCATATCTTACTAAGGATGTAAATGAATTGAAGCGGTGCAAAGAAAAGCCACAAAAATGGTATGGGATTTGCATTACAAGACGTATGAGGAGAGACTTGCTGACCTGAACATGTATACCCTGGAGGAAAGGAGAAACAGGGGTGATATGATACAGACGTTCAAATATTTGAAAGGTATTAATCTGCAAACGAACCTTTTCCGTAGATGGGAAGGTGGTGGAACTAGAGGACATGAAATGAGATTGAAGGGGGGCAGACTCAAGAAAAATGTCAGGAAGTATTTTTTCACGGAGAGAGTGGTGGATACTTGGAATGCCCTCCCGCGGGACGTGGTGGAGATGAAAAGGTAACGGAATTCAAAAATGTGTGGGATAAACATAAAGGAATCCTGTTCAGAAGGAATGGATCCTCAGAAGCTTAGCGGAGATTGGGTGGCAGAGCTGGTGGTGGGAGGCGGGGCTAGTGGTTGGGAGGCGGGGCTAGTTCTGGGCAGACTTCTACTGTCTGTGCCCTGAAAATGGCAGATGCAAATCAAGGTCAGGTATACATATAAAGTAGCACATATGAGTTTATCTTGTTGGGCAGACTGGATGGACTGTACAAGTCTTTCTCTGCTGTCATCTACTATGTTACTATGTATGCTGTTGTAAACATTTCTTTGGGCACGTCTCTCTACCACCCACCCTAATCGCGCATTTGTCAGATAAATACAGATGACAGCATAATTTGCACATGTGGTTACAGCTATAAGGCATTTCACAGTGTTTACCAAAAGTTCTCTTACGTAGAACTGTTTGATATCTAAGATACTGTAAAAATGATCATGATGAAGTAATAGATATATGGTCTTATGGAATGACTGACGGTCACTTGTTTTAAAAAGACACCACCCTTTTCTGTCTATATGATGTAGGACTTGTATGTTTACGCCCAGATGTTGTTCAAAAACCACTTTGTCAGTGGTTCCCAAACCTGGTCCTGGAGGCACCCCAGCCAGTCAGGTTTTCAGGATACCCACAATGAATATTCATGAGAGAGATTTGCATGCATTGCCTCCACTGTGTGCGTCTATCTCATGAATATTCATTGTGGGTATCCTGAAAACCTGACTGGTTGGGGTGCCTCCAGGACCGGGTTTGGGAACCACTGCAATATGTCGTTCAACATAACTTTTTTGTTTTCTGACCATCCTAGCTCAGCCTGTAGTTTTCTGGCTTCTTTTACATCTTTTAGCTTGACAGTGGCCATGAGTGCCTTGAGACTCCCCGCAAAGCGCAAATTATTACCCATGATGTCTTCTTTTTTTTCCTGATAATGTGACTATCGAGAACACTTTGTAGAGAGCTGTTACAACCCCCACTACCACCTTTGTTTTTGATAGCCATCACAATAAGATATATGTTCTCACTGATGTGTATTTCTCTGAAACTCTGTAGGAGTTCTAAGAAATGCCCCACCTCGGTCCCTCCCAGTCTGTGACTTCTAGAATACAAGGAATTATATAAACCACCAGGCATAAATTTTATTTGTAAGTAATCCTTGGGCGTTGCTCTACTGTTTATTATATCTAAAGCTTGTTGGTTACACTGTCATATGGCATTTTGAACATTGCTGAACGATCTTCTTGCGTCTATATTAACAAAACGAAATTGGTCTGAGTAACTTGTGCCATTAAACCTGGGTGAGGTTCTTGTCCATCTGTTCATAAACTCTATATATCTCACTGGTTCAGAGTCTGCTATAATATTTTCAGACATATTGTCTAACAGAATCACTAACAGTTTCAGAATTGTTACCAGCCTCATACTCGCTACCGGTGGTGTCCATGTCCGAAGACCCACTCTGCACTGATATCACAGCACACTCTCTTTCTCCATCTTTCCTTGGGAGGGTTATTCATGCATTTTCCTCTTTTCTCAGTTATGCACTTTGGTCATTTTTCCAAATGGTTGGATTGATCTCTAGGTTTAATGTACTGATTTAAAGGCATCACTTGCCCGTGATCAGACTACGGCGGATGTCCAGTTGACAGCGTTTCACCAGTTGTCTTTTCTTCTTGATCTGGGTGATTAAAAAAATCATGAAACTAGTGAACAACCAATCTTTTGCTTGCAGGTTCCTGTCGCCAAAGGCCATCAAGATGGCCGTCAATACTGTAACAGACGGATGTAATATGGCTGCAGCTACATATACCATTTTGTAAGACTATCAAGCATCAAAAAGATGGCTGTCAACACTGTAATATACAAATGCCACATGGCACACAGATACAAGCGCCATTTTGTAAGACTATCAAGAGCCATGAGAAAAGATGCAGCATCTATGTAACTTCAAAATAGGATGTAAAAAAATGTTCTCTTAAAAATAGAAATGCTTAGTTTTATGGCTTGCTGAACCACCAGAACTGCCTCTCTGATTATGATGCCCCTTTGAACAATAGGGGTGATCGGAAGTAGCAATGCTGTTCATGTTCTGTCCTCTTTTCTCGAAGCTATAGTTGGGTTTGGTGCATGACTGCGACAGATGCCCAGCTGTCAATATTTCACCAGCCATCTCTTTTTTTTGATCTGTGGGATAAAAAAGTAGAACATTATGAAAACTAATGAACACACGGCCTATTGTTTGAAAATACCAACTGATGGGGGGAGGGTTCATCGAGATAGCTGCCAACACAGCACCGTTGTGAACGCCATGTGGCTGTATTTACCTGCGGCATTTTGTAAGATTAGCGGAAGTCACATGGCAGCAGTTACACATTCCATTTTGTGAGACTCTGCAGCTGTAGTCATTTAACTTAAAATTAGAATCAAGCATAATGCAACAATTGTTCTTTTCAAAACTTAAATACTTACTTTCTTGCCATAGAAAACCTTAAAGCCATGTGAGACATTTTTTGAGCAGAAGGAGTGGTCAGGGGTCATGGCGCTGTTCATATTCTGCGGTGTCAAAATAGATGGTAACAGGGGCGTATCTGGACTTTGCTGTTAGGGGGGTCCAGCGCTGAGGTGAGGGAGCACATTTTAGCCCCTCTCCCTGCTGCCATTGCCACCACCGCAGCCCGCCCGCCGCCGTTTGGTTTCCGAGTCTGTCTGACGTTGTGCATGTACAACGTGCAGGACGTCAGACTCACAGAAACAGAACGAAGCCCTGCAGATCGCAAGGCTTCGTTCTGTTTCTGTGAGTCTGACGTCCTGCACGTTGTGTACGTGCAGGACGTCAGACAGACTCAGAAACCAAACAACGGCGGGCGGGCAGTGGCGGCGGCAATGGCAGCGGGGAGGGGGGCTAAAATGTGCCCCCTCACCTTGGCTCTGGACCCCCCTAACAGCAAAGTCCAGATACGCCCCTGTTACCATCTATTTTGACACTGCAGAATATGAAGCAAGAAGACTTCGGCTGTCGGGGGTTGGGGTCCCCCGCCAGCAAAGGTAGCAGACGGCGACGGCAGGTTGACGGCGGGTTGGCGGCAGGAGGGGAGGTTGAGAGGGTCATTGGCAGGGGGGTCCAGGGCCAAATCTACTGGTGCCCTGGCCCCCGTGGCCCCATAGCAGCTAAGACCCTGGATGGTAAGATCATCATGTCAATCACATATACCTATTTTTGATTGTTTTAATACAACAGCTTGAAGACCTGCAAACACTTACACAGTCGCTAAATCTTTCCTTCTTTTGTTGTAAGCATATTCTAATAGTATGTGCGGTGGTGCTTTATAGTGGGTTTTACTATCACATGGAAGCAGCACATCGCTCCGTCTTTGTTTTAAAATTCAACACTAGTTCTTTTGTCTATATGGCCTTTAAAGAATAAAAAATGTAATTTTGCTTTTTCCCTGCATCAGTTTAAAAAATGACTTTTTTTTCTCTGACATGTCTTAAAAGCAAACAGCTCTTCAGGCATAAAAAGCAGGAGGGCTGTGAGAGGAAGCTTTAGACACCATTTACAGAATCTGGCCCTTAGTGTTGCTGTCAGGATCTATTGTTTTGTTTTGATTTCAGCTGTCCTTTGCTTGCCCCCCAAGAATCTGCTGCCCTAGGAGTTCACCTAGTCTGTCCAATGATTAAGCCAGCATGGCTCTTTCCATTTTTGCTATGCAATTGCACTGAATTGGAATTAGGAAAAGGTTTTACAGAACATTTGGAAAAATATGTTTTGGAGCTTTTACTCGGAGCTTTTTGTTATTTATTTATTATATTCAATTTATGTCTCCTATTCGATCAAATGCTCCAGGCAGCATATATTAAAAATTAAAAACAGGAACCAGTAAAGCTACCTGACTTGCTTCTGAAGTGAAAAATATATGAGACTAAAACGGCTGCTGAGAGAAACAAGCACAGGAGACTGGAAGTGGATTCAAAGTTGTACCCGAGGAAAGTTTGGGTTCACATAATAATATTGGAGGTCTGTAAAGTTCTCCCTCACGTAACAGTAAGTTAATGTATATAAGGATTGTGAATATCAAAGCTTTGTCCAGTGGAGGGAACCCAATCAGCATAAAGGGTCAAGAAGGAAGTATACTCAAACTGGATGATAGAAATGGAAAAACAATGTCAAAGGGGAAGAGGAAACGGAGTATAAACTTTGAAAAAGGGTTTTATGGGCTACTCCCACTTACCCAGAGTGTGATACCAAGACTTTGGAGGGGCAGAGACTTCTCATTGCACTCATACATGCTTATCAAATCTGCCCACTTCTCATCAGGCAGACCTCCACAGAAGGAAAAGTTTCTGAAGGAGAGATCTGCTCGGCTTAGCGGTATCTATCTATCTATCTATCTATCTATCTATCTATCTATCTATCTATCTAAAGAAGAATGCTTGTATGCATGTTTGTTTTATGCATTTGGATACAGTATGAGAAATGAAACTTTGCAGGGAATATCCTCTCATCCAGGAGGAGGTCAAGAACTTTTGGTTGAAAAAAGTATCACACTTACAACAGCCCACCTATCTGACCATTAGATTGTAGCATTTGATAGTATTACAGAACTGCTGAACAGTGTATTATGAGCATGTATGAAACATGCACCCAGAGGTTCTCTAGGGTGCTCAGTAACCCATTAGCCTTGAGCTCTGATTGGATGCAACATCACATTTCCCAAGCAATGATGAGTTCCATGCTTGTTTATTCTTTATGCATTTGGACATGGTACAAGGAAATGCAATGAAACTTTGTGACAACCATCCTCTCATCCAGGAGGAGGTCAATTACAATGTTTAGCTGAAAAAAATAGTCCTCTACTTGCATCACCCCACCTATTTATCTGACCAATGAGATTTCAGCATTTGCTAGTATCGCAGAACTATCAAGCAGTGTGTATTGTGAGGTTTGCAAGTGTGCTTGGTGGTCCATTTGCCTCATAAACTGATTGGATGCAATATATTTCATATGCAATGCTGGACATCTCTGCTAGTATTAAATAAAGCTGAAATGTGAAATATAAAATTGCTACTGCCAATACTACCAAGTATAATGTTCGGACTCTTCACCATAGAGCTTTACAATCTAGTTGAGACAGAAAGACAAGTTAAATAAAGAGTCATTTTATATCGGTCAGGAGAGATGTGTGGCTGGGAATGGGACTGCTTAAATATGTGACATTTCATAAACTGTGCAGTGGGATCTGCACAATTTATAAAATAGTATCCACCAAAGTTCACTTAGAGGGGCATAATCGAACGGGGCCGGCCATCTATAAGGGCAGCCATCTCTAATGACGGTCCCGTAAAGCGGCGTACCCGACCGTATTATTGAAACTAGATGGGTGGCCATCTTTCGTTTCGATAATACGGTCAGAGCCGGCCAAATCTCAACATTTGAGCCGCCCTTAGAGATGGCCGACATTGGTTTTCGCCGATAATGGACACTAATGGCGGCCATCTCAAATCCGGCCAAATCCAAGCCATTTGGTCATGGGAGGAGCCAGGATTTGTAGTGCACTGGTCCCCCTCACATGCCAGTACACCAACCGGGCACCCTAGGGGGCACTGCAGTGGATGTCACAAATTAGCACCCAAGGTAAGGGAACTATGGACCTGGGAGTGAGCCCCCCAAAACCCACTCCCCACAACTGTACACCACTACCATAGCCCTTAAAGGGTAACAGGGGCCACCTAGATGTGGGTATAGTGGGTTTCGGGTGGGTTTTGGAGGGCTCCCATTTACCACCACAAGAATAACAGGTGAGGGGGGGATGGGCCTGGGTCCGCCTGCCTGAAGTGCACTGCAGTACCCACTAAAAACTGCTCCAGGGACCTGCATAGTGCTGTCATGGAGCTGGGTATGACATTTGAGGCTGGCAAAAAAATGTTTTTTAATTTTGTTTTTTGGGTGGGAGGGGGTTGGTGACCACTGGGGGAGTAAAGGGAGATGATCCCCGATTCCTCTGGTGGTCATCTGGTCAGTTTGGGCACCTTTTCAAGACTTGGTCGTGAACAAAAAGGGACCAAGTAAAGCCGGCCAAATGCTCGTCAGGGCCGGCCTTCTTTTTTCCATTATCGGCCGGTACACTGATGACACACCCCCTTGAACTTTGGCCGGCCCTGTGACGGAAAGCAGTTGAAGCCGGCCAAAATCGGCTTTCGATTATACCGATTTTTGGCCAGCCTTAGGAGAAGGCCGGCCATCTCCCGATTTGTGTCGGAAGATGGCAGCCCTTCTCCTTCTAAAATAAGCAGGTTATAGTGGCAGAACTAATGTTCCTGAACCTGGAAGATGCTGTGTGGAAAAAAAGTTGTACATTTATTTTATTACATTTGTACCCCACGCTTTCTTACTCATGGCAGGCTCAATGTGGCTTACATGGGGCAATGGAGGGTTAAGTGACTTGCCCAGAGTCACAAGGAGCTGCCTGTGCCTGAAGTGGGAATTGAACTCAGCTCCTCAGGACCAAAGTCCACCACCCTAACCACTAGGCCACTCCTCCACTGTATTCTTTTAATTACAATATAAATTTACTAACTAGACTGTGTGAGAAACAACATTGCAGTAGGGATAAACTTGACACCGCTTGGCATGTAATGAAAAACAACTTTGAATTTAAGATGACCCCAGAACAGGTAAAAAGAAGAAATGGAAAGGAGGCCCACTGGCCAGAATACAGCTATTTTCACAAGAATAAAACAAGGGGCTGGATTCATATCAGGACTTACATTGGAGCAAGTAGGCAAATGTATCACCAGAACTGACATTATCCTTCCATCTGGTAATGGGACCCTCCAAACATGAGGTGCAGCACTGTGCTGTTGCTCTCTGTACAGTGCATTAAGTATGGTTTATATTGTGTTTCATTCTATGCTTTTATCTGCCTTGTCTGTAAGTAATAAAATCTGTGTTTAACTCATTTTACCACTTACACCCTTGGTTATTAGAGCAAATTAACAAACAAAGAGTAACAAATCACTTGGACCAGATGGTATATACCTCAGAATGATGAAGAAACCAAAAATGAAATTGCAGACGTGATAGTAATTTGTTAGCTATCATTAAAATCATCTATAGTAGCTAAAGATTTGTGGATGGCCAACATAATGCCAATTTTTTAAATAAAGTTTTCTGGAAAACTTTAGACCAATGTGCCTGATTTCAGTGCCCATCAAAATGGTAGAAACTTTCATAAAGAAAACAATTACTGAATGTATAGATACCATCGTTTAGTGGAACAAAACCTACATGGATTCAGCCAAGTAATGTCTTTCCTCGTCAATCTGTTACATTATATGAAGGTGTGAATAAATATTGTGATAAACACAGTGACCACCCTACCCTGAGGAGACCGCCAGAGGGCGCTCTCCACCTGAAAACCTGGGATATGCTCATTCTGGTCACTAGAGGGAGCCAAAGGGGATATACCAGTGTAGTGACCTGAAGGGACAGCTAGGGGGTGCTCATGGTATAGGACCTGTCCTTCGCTGAAGAAGCCACCCGGGGGAACTCTCAGAGTAGAAGCTGGAATGTTGGAGAGAGTTCTGGGTCTGGACTTTTCTGGAAGTAGGGGGGGGAGAGGCCTATAGAGGTGGGATGGATTATTGGCCACTCTATAAAGCACCCTCTAAACCAAGGAGGGGAGAGATGGGACAAGACGAGAGCCTGGAAAACCTGCTGGAGGAGGAGTACCGGGAAGATGGAAGAGAGAGAAAAGGAGACTCTAAAAGTCTGGGAAAGTACCTACCAGAGCAGGTTGTTGATGGACTTGTAACTTATTTAAAATGAACTAACAGCCGTGGGGTGGAGGATAGGACTGTAAGGTCAATGTGAGTGAAGAAGTCCTATCCAGGGGTGGTGGCTGTTTTACACTGAGACCCCGGTCTCTCAAAGTAAAGGGGCTCAGTCAGTGTATTTGCGAGTGAAGGATACTTGGAAGGAAGTTGTGCCCCACAAGACTGAATCCAAGTCCTAATAAAGTGAATTTGCATTTTGATGACTGTCTCATTTGCATATATTTGAAAGCTGGAGAATCCTAGTTGAAAGTACCAGGAGAGTGCGAGGGGTCACGGCCTGTGGATCAGAGGGGTGACCGGGATACACTGGGCTGGACAGGGGAGGATTTCCAGCCGAAGGAAGGCATGCCCGAGCAGTCACCTTGAGTAGGGCAGGAGCCCCAGATATAGAGGTGGGTGCTTGAAAGGGACTGAGAGAAGACCAGCCAGAGTACTGTTCAGGAGCCCAGGGCCAGTGAGGCTGGTTAGAGAGCAGGAGGAGCACGTGTCTTTACAGACTGTCCTGAAGCCAAATGCCTGGGAGCCTCAAGAGGGCTTAGTTCAAGCATCCCCAGAGGTGGGGAAGATAAAGGGGACCCCCTTTTGTTTGAAACTGTTTGCATCTGTGCAGTACTTGCTGGAATTACCCAGGATTTACCACAAGTTGTTTTGAACTGCTCTGGTTGGAACTGTCTGTGACTGAGTAGTTTGCCTGGCTAGTTGCAATACATAGCTTGGCTTGGGAGCTAAGGGAACTCCGAGGAGACTGGCAAGTGAAACCCCAGCCAGCAGAGGGCTGCATTTCCAAATCACCCAGTGGCCAGGAGCTTTACAATATGCAGATAAAAGACTAGTTAGTTGATATAGGTCCTTATTTTAGAAGCTCTATTTTTGTTTTGGATGTTTGAAAATAGACATCCGTATTGTATGGATGTCCAAATACCAATTTTATAAGGCAGAATATGGATATCTAAAACAGCTGTATGTTCATATGGCATATGTTTTGGGCACAACTAGGGAGTTTTAAGTTTCAACTTTATTCAGGACTTTCTACCTCATCCATCAATCAAGCCATCTTGGTGGTTTACAGACTAAAAGGAAAAGTAATATAACTGGATAGATGTAATGGAATTTTAAAGATTGTTTTTCATCTTTGTCTTAACCGACCAGCGCACTTGGGGTCTGTATTGTTGATTAGAAGTAATTCTGTTTAAAAAATGATTGTTTAACTTTGATTGTGTGAGAATAAGTTGGAATGCAGAAGATAAGACACAGCTCTAACTAATTTGGTATGTGAAGGGGAGGATGGCATTTGCTTTCAGAAGTTCAGCCTATCCACCTGGGCTTGGAAAACATGTTACCATCTTCCCACAGTATGGTTTGTTTACCTAAACAGAGAAGCATTCTGTAATTTTCCCTAGCTCTGAACATGAGTTCTGAGCCTAATAAAAAGGGGAGTTTTTCAGTGAAATCGGGGGCTCATCTGTGAGTGGACGCACTGTGCAGAGGATCTGTTCCTGGTCTAAAAAGCTCCTGGCTTTTGCTGTAACGGGCCCCCCCAGCTGATGTTAAGAGCCTGGATGATATAAGGACCAGTGATGTTGTATGTATGTATGTATTATTGCTTCTTTTCGTGGTCTAAGAACTCTTAGCATTGCTTAGATGTTGAGACCAGTGATGTAATGATTGTTTATCTATTTAATCATTGTGTGTATATAGTTAACCATTATATATATCTTAATCATTGTAGATTTTAGTTCCTCTAATAAAGGTTTCACTTATCGAATTCGAATCCAAAAGAATCCATGGTAATCTGTGTCTGTGTAAGTGAGACAGGCTGTAAATTCATAGCAGTACAATAGACAAGACTGTGTAGAAAGGAAAGTAGGGAGGAGCTACAACATTTGAGTAGGATTGGTGGGGTACATAAGGCTAAAAGCTGCGTGGCCAAAACTCACATCCAGTGCTTCCAGAGAAAGACTAACAAGGCAAGTGGAAGGCATCGGCAAGTGGTACATTCATCTTTAGTGAATGCCCCTGGTCTGCCCATGTGCCTCCCATGGCTACACCCCTTTTTAGTTACATGCTAAAAAATGTAGATGTACATCTTTATAGAATACCGCCTAGCAAGTTGTGTGTACAAATTCAAATTGTTGCCAATTAGTGCAAATAATTGATTATTAGTGTCCAGTTATTGAAGCTAATTGGCTCATTATTCAATTAAATTGCTCACACAACTCTGGTGTGTACCCAAATTTGCATGTGCAATTTTAAGCGCCATTTATAGAATTTGGGGGCTAATGGTCTTCTCATCTGTTTATATTTTTTTGGCAGCTGAAAATTAATGCATAGATATCTAAGATAATATTTCAATAGTCTTCTAAGCTCAGGCTTTAATTCTCGATATACCTAAGTGTAAAGCAAAGGCATGAATAAGGTTATTGGGCATCATTTGCAGAATTGTGGGGGTGGGGAAAGATCACAGACCACATTTATCTTTGTATCAGCTATAGAGAGCGAATGCAACAACTTATCTACACATTCCAAGTTGTGGTTACATTTTGAGTTAGCCCATGAGGTTAATGCAAATAACATGCCTTACTGTATTTTACAGTAATTTTGATTAGCTTCTTTGCAAATGATGCAATTTCAAAGTAACCCTGGAAATGTTGAATTAATGTCAATTTCAACATGCTAATATAAGCACACTAATACCACTTTAATTTGCATTAATGCTAATTAGTGCTGATTTTGGATGTATACACTTAATTCAGTTTTTGAACAGTTCACAGGTGGGTCTACAGTTCAAGTACTGTATATCACTGACAATTATGCTGTAGATACTTACTGTATTACTTCAAATATATTAACAATCCAGAAAAAAATAAACAAACAAGCAAAAAACCTTTGCATGGAATTGATTCAAGTATACAGTACAAATAAAAGATACGTATTAGTGTTCAAAACATTCACAAACATTGCATGACCTTATTTATTGAGTGCAAAGGGTTTGCTGAACATTTTTATGTAAGAGTTTGAAAATCCTCTTAAATGTTATCGTCTTGCACTCATGGTACAATGGAAGGCAGAAATATATTCCCTTAGAGCATTATCTGCTAAATGATCTTTACAAATCTACTGCAACCCTTGTTCTGAAGTCTTGTCTGAAACAATGCAAGTTTACTTCCTACAAATAAGCTGTTGGTAGAATTATTTGGGTTTCTGCAACAGAAACAAAATAGGCAACAGAAAAAGACCATATGCTAAAAATGGTGGGGTTGAATTGAGACCCCTGGTTATGAGTCTTCTGTGTGGTTCTGTCTCAAAGTCCTCATTGACATGTACATATAGGACTAGATTCTATATCTTATGCCTAAAGCATTGGTGCTGAAACAAAATACGCCTAGGTGTATTCTATAAAGTTCGCCCATCCATGCGATTAAATTGAATCGTAGGCAGTTATGGCAAGTAAAACTTCGTATATAAATGCCGACAGCTAAATTACACACGGACCAGGTGTATTCTATACCAAATGCACATAGATTTTAGAAAAACCTGTGACCCACCCATTCCGTGCCCATAGCCACGCCACCTTTTCAACTATGCGACTCAGAATTTATGCGCATCATATTATAGAGTACGCTTAGACAGTTCTGCATGTAAATTCTAATTAATGCCAATTAGTGTCGATAATTGCATGTTAAGTGGCAAGTGGCAGTGCTGATTGGCTTGTTAAGTAATTAAGTTGTGCGCGCAAATCTAGACTATGTAGTAGATATTCAGCTGGCAGCAGTGAGCGTTTTGTTTTTAGCTGCCTCCAGCAATATTCCTGAATATTCAATGCTGGGATGTGTCCGGGCACCAGCACTGAATATCGGGTTTATGCAGCTGACTGTCTCTCACGTGGTTAAGTGTGACACTGCATAAAGGGGGTCTTGTACTAAACCGCAATAGTGGTTTTAGTGTGCATTAAAAATAAGTGTGCACTAAATGCTAGAGATGCCCATATATTCCTGTGGGCGTCTCTAGTATTTAGCATGTACTAAAACTGCTAAAAGTCCCCCAAAGATAGGTCTGACTTTTATGTGGCCCTATTTCGCTGTTTAACTTACACGGTTATGTGCTGCATATCATATTCAACTGCATAAGTACCTATTCCACCCCTGGACTGTGCACAAAATAGCCAGCTCTCAGTTTAGTGGTCTGTGGTGAAATTTGGTGACATTAACTGGTTAGTGCCATTGCATAACCCCTCAAAAGTGATTTAACTGACCAGGCGCCATTACTGGCTGGTTAAATTGCTTTGAATATCGACCCCGATATATCCCGTGCCCTTCCCGGATTTAATTCCTCAAATTATTTCATTTGTTTGTAGTTTATTGTTTGTTTTTGACAGGCCGAAGTAATGAACAAATTAAAATAAAAAGATAAACAAGAATCAAATAAATACCAATAAAAAGAGAGGAAAGACAACCATCCAAACCGTTTCATTCATAAAACAAATAGTAGGAAAAAGCAGAGAGGCAGCAAATAAAGAAATGCCACAGCATATTGAATGGAACAGATATAGAGGCCAAGAATACTATTCACAGGATAAGCTCCCATATAATTAGTTCATCTTCTCACCAAGGGCCAGATTCTATATATGGCACCTAAAACATCTAGGCGGTAAACATTCCTGCCTATGTGTATTCTATAAGCAATGTTGAAATTTAGGCATGGTATATAGAATTTGCTTAGGCAGAAATCCTAGCGCCTAAAACATGTATCCATTTAGACCAGTGAAAATGTGGCCTAAATCTCTGCTCATAGATTTACGTACACTGGACTATATTCTATAACTACGCGTGTAAATGTCAGAATGCCCAAAAAATGCTCATTTTCCCTCCCATAACTACGCCCCTTTTTGCCTGCGCACATTAGAAGTTAGCTGCACTGCGTTACAGAATACACTTATCGAGTTGTGCATGTAAATTCTAATTATTGCCAATTAGTGCTCTTTATTGCTTGTTAAGTGCTGTTATCAACGCTGATTAGCTTGTTAAGCCAACTGAGTTAGGTGCGTTGTTATAGAATACGCCTAGTTTTTGTCGCGGACCTCTGGGCGCACTATATAGATTCTGGTAGCAAATGCCTGACAAACAAAGAGAGTCTTTAAAGCCTTTTTAAATTTAGAGAAAGTTAGTAGCTCTGTCCGGAGGGCTGAGGGAAAACAGTTTCAAGCATCAAGGTCTGTGTGAAAGAATGCGGTATGCTGAGTTGATTCATAATGAGTAAGTGCAGGTCTGGAGAGCACCAAACAATAATCATTTACATATTACATTAAAAAAATTTTTTGGATTCAGAGATGGTTGAGTACAAAAGAGTTAAATATCCAAAATGCACAATGTACAACAATGTACAGAAGTCACTAAGGATAGGCAGGTTCCCTGGGGTCCTGCAGAGCTTGCCTGTCCTCACTACTGAATTGTGAAACAGCACTACTCACTGGCAGCAATGTTTTTGGAGGACTCCTGCTCAGCTTAGAGGGAACATTGGGATCTGCTACAAGTATAAAGAAACTCACAGAGCTTTAATCCCATGAGGTTAATACCTTAGAAGAGCGACCAGGTTTGGTGACTATAAAGATTGAAGGATACTGCATTGTGACTTTCTTTGACCTTTGAAAATATTTTGTTAAATTCTTTGTTACCACTGATCAACACCATCTTTTCTCCAACGTGTATAACAAGCGTAGAACAAAGTATAATTAGGGAGCTGAAACTGGAAGCAAAATCCTTTCGTTTAGGAGTTGAGGCTGCATCAGTAGTTATTAGGGGTGTGTAATGTTTATAGGAATGCAGCAGGAATTTTGTCATCATGGGAACAATGTTGTTAACACTGCATTCTCTTTAAGAAAAAGTGCACATATGTTTTAAAGAGTGTGCTGTATTTGCACAGAATGCACACTATGCATGACGCATGTATGCACTATTTGCATGTGTGATGCATTGCACATGAGTACACTATCAGGAAAGAATGCACACTGTTGCAAATAGTGCACATGCTTGAGAAAGAGTATACACTCTTTTGAAGAGTCCACCCTATTGATGGCAAGTGGGACCCCCCCCCCCCAAAAAAAAAAATGTCATGGTTTTCTTCAGTGTTTTTCGTTTGCAAACAACATGAAATTATATGGAAAAGGCTGTTGACATTTTCATTGTTATTCAAACAAATGCACATCCCAAATAACTACTACAAAAAAATCAGGCAGGCAGCAGCAAATGATGGTAACAACTGTCATGTCTGTGGCTGTGACCACCCTCAGCCTTACTTTCTTTCTGGGGGTCAGCAGCTCTGCTGGCTTCTGTCTGTGTTTGTGTTTGTCTTGTCTCTAGTCTCTGTGCTGATTGCTTCACTAGACCTCACCTGTGTGGGCTATGCCTTTCTAGGGAGCCAGCATCTAAAATGGCTGCCACCGGCTCTGTGCCAGCTTCCAAGATGGCTCCTGCTTGTCTTTCCTGTGGGCTCACTTCCTATGTGTGTCAAGCCTCTCTTTGGGGTCAGTGTACTTCCTGCTTCTGTCCTACTGCTGGTGACTCATCAGTGAGAGCCTTCATAAGGAAGTGCTGTGCTTGCAGTCAGGGCCTCTGCATAAGTGTTATGCTCTTAGGCCAGGTCAGGTTAGTAAGTGTCTGCTGCACTACTGCTTAGCCTCTCTCTGGGTTCCAGCCCAGTTTCTTTCTGTGTCTGTGTCTCTGTTGTCCTTCCGTGGGGGGGGGGGGGGTCTTCCCTGCCACTGTCTGTCTGTGGACTGCAGGTCCTTCCTGGCTTACCGTGTGTTTGGAGTGAAGCCTCTGTTCCTGGCTTACCCTGTGTTTGGGGTGAAGCCTCTGTTCCTAGCTTACCCTGGGTTGGGGTGAAGCCTTTGTCCGGGTTTGTTCTCTGTCTGTATGCGAAGCCTCAGCCTTTGTGGGTTCCCCAGTCAGTGTGTGGAACGGCTGTGGCTTCAGACCCTTGGCCTGTTCTTCCTGGTTACTCTGCTGTGCTGCCTGCCCAAGACCCGTGGCCTGTTATTCCTGGTTTGCTCTCTTTACCCTGAACCCTGCCTTGCCTAGCCTGTGTGCCTACCCTGCTTGTATATCCTGAATCCTGTATCTGTCTGGCTAGTGTGTTTTCCTGGGTGATTATTCCTGTATCCTGTCTGCTCCTAGCTAGAGGGTTTACCCTGTGAGTATTCCCGGATCCCCATTTAATCTAGTGTGTTGCTGCCCTAGTCCTTGCTCCTGCTAGCTTCTGTACGCCTTGTGTTCCTTGGTCTGTCTTCTGGGTCTTGCTAGTGGCTGTGCAGCAGCACACTGTCTGAGTCTAGTTCCGTGCCCTGTCGCCCTCTTGTATCCCAGACCCAGGGTGGGTCCTCTGGATCTTCAGTTCCTGCCTTATCCTGCAAGTCCTGCCGGCCGCCTGCACTTCGGAGCTCAACTCCGGAGGAATGGTGGCTAGGTGCAGGTGAAGCTGTTCCTGTCTCATCTGTTCTAGTTGCCTGCCTTGTACTACACACGCACACACATTTATCTGTCTATAGATATATACACATATATTTTTTCACCTTCACTGCTTTTGCTGTCTCTTTCCTACCCCGTTCCTCTGATAGCGTACCCAGGAAGTACCTTGTTCTTCTGCAGCTTGGCAGGGGCTCTTTTGACACCCTCATTGACTGGCAGGCACTAGCACAGTAAAGACTAGAGATGCACACGGGAAAAATACATTGTTTCATTTTTGCTTCATTTGGTCTTTTCTCCTGATTTCTGTTTACATTAAAAAATATCCCTCAGCAGGATTATGTTACATGATTTATTTGCAGGAAGGAGCTGGAGTGACTGCCTCATGACTGGCTGAGTGTGAAAACATGAATGAGTGAAGCAGTCACTTCAGTCTATAAACGTAAATTATATTCTATACTCCAAGGACATCTGCATTGTTGCTGATTTTATATTTGTGACATTTATTAGATTTTTTTCAGCTCTGTTGTAGCCAAAAATGGCTATGTTTGAGTTTTACATGACACATATTTTTAACAGATATTTTTTCTCCAATGTTGCTTAAAAAAAAAAAAAGGTCTAGTGGCTATATTGACAGCACACTTTCACATTGATAGTATAATAAAAAAAACATTCAGAGTAATATTCAGACTGAGGCACTCAGCGGTTTGAAGCTGCTGACATCCACGGGCTGAACTGAGCCCAGATATTTATTTATTACATTTGTACCCCGCGCTTTCCCACACAATGCAGGCTCAATGCGGCTTACATAGTAATTTGCAATACAAAGTTATAGAATAGAAATTTCCAAAAACAGTAGTGAAACAATGTAAAGTTGGGCTTGGTAGTGTATGATAAGTTGAGCTTGATAATATATGACTAGGAAAACAGAGATTAGACAAGATAGGATAGTATGATTTGGGAGAAAAGGGGTAAGGATGGATAGAAGTAAGGAGAGATGGAGAAGACAAAGATGGGAGGTCGGTATCTAAGTCAGAACAGAATTGGGAGTGGAGGTTGGTAAGATTATGTTGGGTCATTAGGGTAGGCTTGCTTAAAGAGATGAGCTTTCAGCATTTTTCTAAAGGGTAAGTAGTCATTTATTAATCGGATTGGTCTGGGTAGAGCGTTCCAAAGCTGGCTACCCAAAAAGGAGAAACTGGATGCGTAGTAGGTCTTGTTTTTAATTCAATATTCAATGCTGAGCCATGTTTGGGTTCTCATCATTAAATGTTCGGTGCAGCGAACAACCAGGAGTTAAGTGCGTAGTGGCCAATACTCAGACCATTGATCCCTCTGAGCTGAGCGGGTGTCCTCCAACTGCATTGTAACAAATAGGGAGTGGTGTGTTTTCAATCGCTATGAACAGGCAGGTTCCATAGAGATTTGCAAAACATGCTTGTCCCTCACTATTGAAAATGTGATAGTGAAACAGCACCCCCCACTGGCAGGATTGTAGGTGGAGGACTCCTGCTCAGCTTAGAGGGAACAGTGATTCAGACCTGTGTGCGGTTAACTTGGAGGAAAATGTTAGGATAGCCTTTATGGATGGCAACTCGCATCCACTTCTGTACTCACTCACAAATTAAACCATACAACTACCATCTTTAGTGGAAGAAAATTTGGCCTCAGTTTTATTTCAATATCAACTAATCAAAAAATAATTACAAAGAGACCTTCAAATGACCTTACCATCTATGTTGCTAGTCAGTGCCGAACTAGCTGCCTAGATTCCTTCAAATGTATTTAGTAATTCATCATATGTATTCCAGTGAGACCTGCAGTGTCGACAAGGCCTCACCTTGGCTTGTGAAGGTCTCAGACACAAGCATCTCAAACCACAAAGAAAATAGTAATTGAAATCATAAATGCAGGCCACTTGCCAATTTTCATTGTCTTTTCCCGCCGCTGTGACCCACTACCCCAACCGAAAAGAAACAATCCCACCAATACAAACAACACAGTACAAAACAAGAATGTTAAATACATATCCCCAGCAAGATTCAAAAACAAAACTAATAACCCCCAAAAAGGAGTGGGCTGGGTGGCAGCAAAAATTATCAAATTTAACACCTCCATGTTCCCGTATCAACCACCCACTGCCTTAGGCCTTCTTCATAGAATATCTCCTCAGCCTCAATGTTCCATTTTCTTCTTCCCGCCTTCCCAGAATTCCAATCACATCCCAGCTTCCTTTAACCCTTTTCTTCTCAAAAACTCCTCCCAATACCCTTAATTAAATTCCACATTAATTTCCCCAAACCTCCTAAATGTATTTAATTTAATTGTAATTTCTTTTAATATAATTTTAGTATTATACCCAGCAGCTCCACATAAATTAATTAATTTAACTTTACTTGGATCTCCCAATCCTGCTACTAAATGCTTCCTTCTTACAACATGAATAAACTTTATCCATGCCATTAATCCTCCTTTTTCATTTCATACCCTCTCCCCACACCATCCCACATCATAAATGCACTAACCAGATGGCATACACTTCAGCTGGAGCGATGCCAATGTTATACTTCCCTCGAGTAATTCCTCAGGCTTCCTGTCCTAACTTTATCCTCTTACTTAACTGATTAAGGGTCTGAATATTGCCATTATCCAGTTAAGTACCAGCTCTGTCCATGGTCTGCCCCTAAACTAACCAGACAATAGAGGGGAAGTTACTGCTGATATTCAGTGGAGGCAGGCTCAAGCAATTTAACTGGGCAGGAAGCTATTCTGCCCAGTTAAATCACTTTAAATATCACCCCCATGGAATCAGTAGGTTAAGAGCATGGTGTTCATATACGTCTTATAAAGAGTTATTTTAGTAATGCTTCACTTTTAGGTGCCTTTTCATAAAAGCACACTTTCCCCCTCATTCTATATAGGGTGCACTCAGTTAGGCATATAATTGGTTGCTCAGTTATAAAATAGTACAGTTACATGAGTAACTTAATTAACTAATTGACACTAAATTGGCACTCAGTTGGTGATAAGTATCAACAACTGGTTTTTAACAAGCATTTATTAGCACTAATTTGCATTTACGCATTTGACTGACCTATGACCCTATGACATTTAGGGGTCCTTTTACTAAGGTGCGCTAAAAAATGGCCTGTGGCAGTGCAGACACGTGTTTTGGCTGTGTGCAGAATCATTTTTCAGCGCACCTGTAAAAAAAGCCTTTTTTGGGGTCCAAAAATGGATGTGTGGCAAAATGATGATTGTTGCGCATCCATTTTGGGTCAGAGACCTTACCGCCAGCCACTGACTTAGCGGTAAGGTCTCATGTGTTAACTGGGCGGTAATGGACAATGTGCGTTCAAATGCCGATTACCGTACATGCGCCAGAAAATACAAATATTTTCTGATGCACATATGGGATGCATGTCACAAATCAGTCATCTTTTGTCATACCTGTATGTCCTATTTCACCTATAAGCTGATGATTTGCAATTATGGCTGAACATTTAAAATGTACAAGTCAAAAAGTTTTTTTCAAACTTAGACTAAATCAAAGAATGAAGGATTTCTTATATCCCTCTAACTTCAGAACTGTAGTACAAACCTCTGTGACACCTTTACCTTTAAGCTGCGAAGGACTCAAATACAAATCAACTTATGCATCCAGCTTTTCCTACATAAGCGCACAATTGTGGAACGCACTACCAAAAGCCGTGAAAACAACGTACGACCACCTAAACTTCCGGAAATCACTAAAAACCATCCTGTTCAAAAAGGCATACCCTACTGACCCAACCTAAATGCCTGAACCCTGCAACACAATGAAACCAAAGCTCGTAATGGACATAACATAACTCTTCCTCTCTACGATTCCCTAATGTGTCTAACACATGAACCTTATCCCACCACCACATCACTTTGTATTTGTTCTCTACTGGAGCTGGTGAACGCCTTTACGGTACTATGTAAGCCACATTGAGCCTGCAAATAGGTGGGAAAATGTGGGATACATATGTAACAAATAAATAAATAAATGAAATTACCTGGGCTACGTGGTAGCCGGGCAGTAACTTGGAATTGATGTGAGTTGGGCATGCGTAAGCACTTATGCAGCTTAGTAAAAGGACCCTTTAATTTCTAGAATGCATAACTGCAAACTGATGTGGGAGCGGCATGGGCAGGTTATAGGCAGGTTGCAAACTTATATGCAAAAATGATAGAGTATTGTAAGTTGCGTGCATAAGAGCCAACATTTAGGCACAAACTCAAAACCCAGAACTAATATCCACTCGTAATACTAGGTGCTGAATAATATAGACTTATGGAACCGGTAGCTCGGACCTCGGTAGTGACTTGTATCACACGGGAATCACAGGCTCACACAGCTCATCATTGATCCAAAATTTGCTGCCAGAAATCCAATTATTCCTATTCATACTTTAATTAGGGGCCCTTTTACTAAAAGGTTGGAGCCCGGCAGTAGTTCCCACCCCCAGCACATTCCATTTGCGGCGCTACAGTAATTGTTTAGATTTTTGTAGCACTGTACCATGTGCTGCCCAGTTACCACTTGGTTAGTGTGGGAGCCCTTACCGCCATCTCAATGGATAGCAATAAGTGCTCCCCACCGAAATGGCCATGCGGTAAGTGTTTCATTTACTATATGGCCATTTCTTTTCCCCCAAAATGGCCAGCCTTGTACCAGCTGTGGTAAAAGGGGGTCTCAGTGTTCATCAAAACATGCACTGATGCTAGCGTAGGCCCCCTTTTACAGCAGCTTAGGAAAAGGACCCCTTACTAATTGCAATTTCTTTTTCCATTTTTTATAAAAAAACTGAATAAACTAAATAGTTCACTACTAATTGCAGTTGGGTGCATAACTGATTCTATTCTATAACATCAAGCCTAACTTCTGGGAATGCCCCTTGATCCACCCATGCCCCTGCCATGGCCATGCCTTTTTTTTTTTTTTGAGTTGCACGCTATAAAATTTAGGTACACATGTTATGGAATAGGGTACAGGGCAGATTGCACGTAAACCCAAATCAGTGGCAGTTAACACCAATTATTGATTGTCAACAGTCCATTAACAAATTTGTTTGCAGGTAGATTTAGGATCCGTTCCCCAGTTTGGGTGCCAACTTTTACCTCTATAGAATCCGGGGGTAATTGCAAATTATTGAAAAGATCACTTTATGTGAGTGATTGTAATGTGCACGCAAATGCAAAGTTTTAAATCGAAAACAGTCTAATAGGTTTTCCTTGAAAACTGGCACACGGAAAAGTTGTCAGATGCACATTATAATCATCTACGTACTTGGTGTTCGCTGTTTTTTAGGGGGAAAAAAGGGAGAGTGGGACAAAATAGCACACATATAGTACATTTGAAAATCAAATGAATGTTTGCTGTTTTCTTCCCCCAACTTAAACATGCCCGTGGCTACAAGTACTAATCTCAAAAGCACTTCTTTACTCTGTAGATTTCAGATAATGCAGTATAAAACTATTTTCCACTGAAGAAATGGGTCATGTATCAAAGTACAGGAGGTACGAATGGCAATGCTTTATCCAAAACCCATTACTGAGCTGTACTCAACTCTCTAAATGATATGCTCACTTCATTTAATGGGGGACTGGAACAACTGACTAGTCTGCTGCAACTTCCTTCCTCCCAGGATGACCCTTTCTTCACCCCCCAAATCCACATTACTCACAAATACCTTCCGAAAAGAAGTGGATTGAGCCTGAGTGTGTCTGGATTCTGATTTTAGCAGAACTGGCTCCTCGATAAAAATGCTTTGTTTTTCAGCTTTGCAGTAGGGATGTGATGCTGTATGAGAAAGTGCTTTTGAGAAACAATCAAACTTTCCTAAGGCAGAAATCTGTTCTGAAATCCAGACCCAGTTGGGAGATATGAACATTGCTCCTTTCTTTGTATATATTGAAAAAAATATTCAAAAACGTTGGAGCCCTGTTGATGGCTTTTTAGTCAATTTTCATTGAGCAAGGTTGTATTACGGTTCTTTTTTGACACAGAACCTCAGGCAAAATGTTAAGGAACCACACAGGATTGATTTATATATGCATACTGTGGAAACTATTCTTTTTTTTTTTATTATTTATTATTTATTCATTTAATCAATATTTACAAGAAACATCTTGCTTAGGAAAGTGTCATTTAACTAGGAACTATTACATAAGGAAATACACTAGAAAGAGCAAATAAATCTTTACGCTTTCAAAATTATAAGACACTCAAGTCCATAATTGGAGATCCAAGATTTCAGGTAATCTAAGGGAAGAATTATACTAAAGGAAAAAGTTATAAGGTAAATCCTTCTCTGTTAAGAAATTATACATTATTCTTTAAAGCTTCTCCATTCTAACTGAGGCTAATAGTGCTGACAAATGTTCAGGTTCAGTAAATATGTATTTCTTCCCCCCCAGCCTTACTATGCACTTGCAGGGGTACCTTAAAAAAAAGGCACCCCCAAGTGCAAAATTTCTGGCTTAAGGAGTAAAAATTGTTTCCTCTGTCGTCGTGTCTCCTTGGAGAAATCAGGAAATAACAGTATTTTGAATCCCAGAAAGGGGTTCTCCTTATTACGGAAAAAAAGACGGAAAATCCAATTCTTATCAGGTAGTAAGGCGACAGTCGCTACCATGTGGAAACTATTCTTGAGGAAAGCAATTTTAAATCCAGTCATTTCTACTCAGGTGAATACTTATTAACCTGATAGGTAATATAAAAAAAATCAATAAATAAATGTCTTTGAAAACTTTTTTTTTAAGTAATCCATTCCCTTGGATTATAACAATAGATTCTTTGTCATAGTAGGCTCCCTGATACTCTGTAAACATGATGATTATAGTTCTCTATTCGATTCGTTGTCTTAGTAAGTCCTTCATTACGCCTTAAACCTGTTGATTGCAGTTCCTGATTATAATGTGAACCATGTTAACTGATTCTGTTACACTATAAGCCACGTACAAGCAAACTCATAAGTACAGAATGTAAAGTGGATCCTCTTTTCTCCTGGGGTTGCAGCTCTTCCAAGAAAAAAAAACAGACTCCAAAAAAAAACAATGAAGCTTTTTATTAAACAGGAGGGTCGTCCCTCCTGCCCTCAGTTACGTCTCCAAAAACACCAAACAAGGTTACGCAGTACAGGCTTCAACATCCGCTTCCTCCCCCCTGTCACTTGGAGAGTAGCAGTAAAAAAGAAAAAAAAACACACTGCGCAATTCAGCCCTGGTTTTAAACCACAGCTCAGTCAAGTCAGGCTTTCAAAAACACAGTTCAATTTGAGCCAGGCTTTAAACACAGCTCAGTCCCGCCAGGCTTTCAAAAACACAGTTCAATTTGAGCCCGGCTTTAAACACAGCTCAGTCCAGCCATGCTTTCAAAACACAGTTCAATTTGAGCCAAGCTTCAAAACACAGCTCAGTCCAGCTAGGCTTCCAAAACACAGTTCACTTTTAGCCAAGCTTTAAAACACAGCTCAGTTCAGCTAGGCTTTCCAAAACACAGTTCAATTTTAGCCAAGCTTCAAAACACAGCTCCGTTCAGCTAGGCTTTCAAAAACACAGTAATGGCTTTGCGCGGGCTCAAAGCCTAGGGTCCCACCCTCTTGGTCAGTCATACTCCTACCTGACCTCCTCCCGCTTGACCCGGCTTGGCCACGCTACTCTCTGGGCTTTCGCTGAGCCAGAGCTGAAAAGTCCATCGGCTCTTCTAGGGCGCTCTCCGGTTCAGTTAACTCCATAGGGCAAGGCTCACTCTCTGCCTCTCTCTCCTCAGGAGCCCAATCCATATTCTCTTCACCCCGCCCTTCTCCCAGCTGCTCACCCTTTCTTTCATTAAAGCTCTTTGGTGTCTCTTCTTTCTCCACCCACCTGTTCCACCACCTCTTCCACCAGGTTGGAGAATCAGCCTTACTCCTTCCCCTGCGGCCCTCCTCTGGTGACTCATGGGAATGCACATAGTTTCTCTTATCCCCATGTTCCCTTTGGGCATGCTGGGAGTTGTAGTTCCTTATTTCGGGTTCTTTCTTGGGGGATGCCTGCCTGTAACGGGGGTATTCTTGCTTAGCCCAGGGTTCCCCTGAGGCAGGCGGGGAGTTGTAGTTTCTTGCTCTCCTCTTTTCTTTCTGTTCCCCAGAGCTGCCTACATACTCTTTACATACCACCCCCCCCCCTTAAACTTCTATCCCCCCATTCTTTCTCATTCTCCTCCTCGACCCAGGACAGGGCATCAACATTTCCTAAACATCGCCCGGGGCGATGCTCCACGGAATATTGGAAAGGCTGTAACGCTAAATACCAGCGCATTAGTCTCCCATTATTCTTCATCAGACTCAGCCATTTCAAGGGAGCATGGTCCGTTACCAGCCTAAATTTTCTCCCTTCTAAATAGACACTACACTCCTGCACTGCCCATCGTATGGCTAAACACTCCTTTTCTATGGTGGAGTAATGCTCCTCATGAGGCAGGAGCTTCCGGCTTAAATAAAGCACCGGGTGTTCCTCCCCTTCATGTTCCTGGGACAGCACTGCGCCTAACCCCCTCCCCGAAGCATCAGTTTGAAAGATAAAGGGCTTCTCGAAGTCAACTGCCTTAAGCACGGGTTCCTGGCACAGGGCTCTCTGCATCTGTTCCAATGCCCTTAATTCCTCCCCCCCCCCCCCACCTCAAGTGGTCCGGCTTCTTCCCTCTTAGCATGTCCGTTAAGGGAGTGGCCATTGAGGAAAATTGAGGGATGAACCTGCGGTAATACCCTACCATCTCCAGGAAGCGCCGCAATTGTTTCTTGGTGTTTGGCCTGGGAAACTCTTGAATGCTTTTAACCTTATTTAATAAGGGCCGCACCTCACCCCTTCCCACATTATAGCCTAAATACTTCACCCGATACTGCGCAAAGTAACATTTTTTTGGGTTCAGGGTGAGTCCTGCCTCCCTAAAAGCCTGCAGAACTGCCCCTACCTGTTTTAAATGGGTGTTCCAGTTCCCACTATGTATTACCACATCATCCATATACGCCGCTGCATATGCCTGATGTGGTCTGAGAACCCTATCCAGCAACCTCTGGCAGCTCGCAGCCGCTGAATTAAGGCCAAAGGGTAATCTTTTAAACTGGTACAGGCCTATGGGCGTACTAAAGGCGGTCTTAGCTTGGGCCCCGGCAGTAAGAGGAATCTGCCAGTACCCTTTTGTCAGGTCCAGGGTAGTGAGATATTGTGCGGATCCTAACCTGTCCACCAGCTCCTCAATATAGGGCATAGGATATGCATCTGTTTGAGAGATATTATTAAGCTGGCGGAAATCTATGCAGAACCTCCACTCCCCCTCGGGTTTTGGCACTAACACCACTGGGCTTGACCAGGGGCTATTTGACTCTTCAATCACCCCATAGTCTAACATTTCCTGTACCTGGTTTATAACCTCTCTCCTTTTCATGGGGGAGAGCCTATAGGGCCTTTGCCGAACTACTTTACCCTTTTCTGTTATAATGTCGTGCTCCACTAGGTGAGTATTCCCAGGGCAGGCCGTCAACACATCATCAAACCCTTTTAGGAGCCTTCCTATCTCTTTCTTTTGTACTTGTGTCAACCGGGGATTAACCCCTGGTTCACCGGGCTTGAAAATATCTCTTATTTGCGGGCCCAACTCCTCTCCCTCCTTTTCCTCCTCCCGGGTCTGAAAGCCTACCCTTGCTATCCAGGGTTTCATCAGGTTAACATGGAAGGTTTGGACCCGTCCCTTCTCGTTCGCTACCTCATACGTGAGAGGCCCTAGTCTCTTCTTCACCACCCAGGGACCCTTCCACCTAGAAGCAAACTTATGAGGATCCTCCGAAATTAGGATAAGGACCCTATCTCCTACTACAAACTCCCTTTCCCGCGTACCTTTATCATAATATTCCTTTTGTTGATTTTGGCTCTGTTCTAGCCTATCCTGGGAATATTCTTGTAACTTATCCAATCTGGCCCTCAGATCCTGTAAATATTCGACCACTGACTGATCGGGTGTTTCCGGAGGTACCCAGTGCTCCTGCAATATATCTAAAATTCCCCTGGGCCTCCAGCCAAACATTAGTTCATAAGGCGACACACCTAAGGAGTCTTGCACCTTCTCCCTTTAGGCATATAGCACGAAGGGCAACAGCTGGTCCCATCCTGTCCTATCCTCGCCTAATGCTTTCTTTAACATACCCTTTAAAGTTCTATTAAAACGTTCCACCATCCCATTTGTTTGCGGATGGTAGGCCACTGTACGGATATGCTGGATCCCAAAAGCCTCCCACACTTGCCTCAAGGTACTTGACATAAAGTTGGACCCCCTGTCAGTCAAAACTTCTTGGGGGAATCCCACCTCACAAAAGATTTTTATCAGTTCCCTGGCAATGCCCTTCGCTGATATGCTTCTCAAGGGTATGGCCCAGGGGTACCTAGTGGCCATATCCATAACCACTAAAACATAGAGGAAGCCTCTTTGAGATTTTGTTACCGGGCCAATAATATCCATTGCGATTCTCCTCCCCGGTTGTTCCACTCTAGGAAGGGGTTTTAAAGGTGCCTTAGGCGGTAGCCGGTCTGCCACCTTCTGACAGTTGGGGCAGGACTTGCAATACCTCTCCACCTCCCCGTAAACTCCTGGCCAATAAAACCGGCCCAATATCTGAGTCAGGGTAGCTTGGGAGCCCTTATGCCCCCCCAAAGGGTGATCATGTGCGAGCCTTACTACTAGGGGACGGAAAGCTTGGGGGACTACTAGCTGTCTCCCCGCTTCAGAGTTCTCCCAATTGGGTACCCTGCGATATAGAATGTCCCCCTCTATCATGAACCCCGGGACTTCCCGGCCCTCCCCCTGTCGGGCCCGTTCCCAG
This sequence comes from Microcaecilia unicolor, assembly GCF_901765095.1. Classification (NCBI taxonomy): domain Eukaryota; kingdom Metazoa; phylum Chordata; class Amphibia; order Gymnophiona; family Siphonopidae; genus Microcaecilia; species Microcaecilia unicolor. The sequence goes on along the minus strand of NC_044040.1, from coordinate 42,313,170 downwards.
GCATATTCTAAAGTAGGGTCCGTGGCCTGCTCCCTATGAAACTGGGGAAACTGCTCGCTCAATTCTTTCGGGGCAACTGGCAGATAACTTTCTTTTCTTGCCTGCTCCAAGGCCTCCCGTCTGCCCCTCTGCTCCTTTTTTTTCAAAGCTTTCCCCTTTCTCTCTTTTCCCGGCTCCCCTAAGACCTCCCCTTGAAAAGGAAAAATACCCCCTATTCCCTCTTCCTCAGCCTCAGGGTCTCGTCGAGCCTGAGAGCGGGTAGTGACCCACACTCTTTTTCCACTAATACACTCGGTAAAGGGGGGCCAGTCCCTTCCCAAAATCATTTCCTGTGGCAGTCTGGGCAGAACGGCAATGGTTATCTCTATCTCCCCTGTGGGCCCCTTCACGAGAACCCTATGGAGGGTATAACGAGTACTGGCCCCATGTATACATTGAATAGCCACTGCTCCCTCATAGGTATCCTTACCTCCTGTCCTCCTCTTTCTTATTTGTTCCCATAACCTCCTAGAGATCATGGACTGGTCTGCCCCGGAGTCTAACATGGCTACAATCGGTAAACCCTCAACCTCTACCTTAGCAGTATAGCGAGGCCTAAACCCTTGGGCAGCCTGCGAGGTCCATCCCTCTCGACCTGGGCAATCCCTCCTGAAGTGCCCAGTCTTCCCACACTTATAACAGAATTTTCCTTCATATGAAGGGGCCTTTTTTTCAGGGCCTGAGGGCACTACGGGCTTTTTACCACCCCAGCCGTAATCGGGTTTCCCTCCCTGGGGATCTGGCTTAAAGAAGGAACTTTTGGAACCCCAGCCTCCCACAGGTCGGGGCTTACCACCCTCCAGGTCGGGTTCTCCCCACTGTTGGGCTTCCAAATAACACTCCAACCCGGCTGTCACGGCCTCTACCGTCTTACAGCCCCTTTGGACCAATCCTGCCCTAATCTCCCTGGGAAGGCCCTGCAGGAACTGCTCCACTACTAATTCTTGAAGAATCTCTCTCGTGGTGTGGCGATCAGGTTCCAACCATTTTTTTACCAAGTCCATCAGTCTAGTGGCCACCGCTTTAGGGGGTTCCCCCTTTTCCCATTTAGTGGACCGAAACTTACGCCTATAAGCCTGGGTACTTAGTCCATATCTGTCCTTAATGGCCTCTCTCAACCTCCCATAGTTGGCAGCGTCCCCCGGAGCCAAGTCTCTAAAGGCTCCTAGAGCCTCCCCAGATAAAGAGGGCACTAACCGCATGGCCCACTGCTCTTGTGGCCATCCTGCGGCCACTGCCACCTTCTCGAAGGCGGTCAGGAAATCATCTACATTATCCTGCTCAGACAACTTTCCCCAAGTAAGTGAGTTCAGGGATAAAGGTCCTACCGCACCGCTTCCTCCTGGCCCCTGTCCAGTTGCTCCCGCTCCACCGCCCCTGGGAGCCTCGATCCCTCGCTGAAAAAAGTCCTGGAGCATAATCAGCACCGGTTGTTGCTGCTCTCGTGCCGCCGTCAAGGAGTCTTCCACCATCTTCCCCGTCAGTTCTTGCTGTTTCTGGAACTGCATCGTCATCCAAGCGAAGATCTCCTTGGGGTCCATCCTTGCTCCGGAACAGCGACTCCTGGTGGGGAAAAAAACACAGAGGACACCTCCAAGTGCGGTTTCACTACTTATGTTTCCCCTTTTACTAGGATCCCTTTATTTCCCCCAATCGAGGCCCCGCTTACCGGAACCTCAGATGGGTCTGCGCCTTTCTCAGCGTTGGCCCCTCCGTCGGGCTTTTCTGTTTGGCTCGTCTTGGCCTCCTCGAGCGACAGGTCCGCGAAATGATCCCACTTCTGACACCAATTGTAAAGTGGATCCTCTTTTCTCCTGGGGTTGCAGCTCTTCCAAGAAAAAAAAACAGACTCAAAAAAAAAACAATGAAGCTTTTTATTAAACAGGAGGGTCGTCCCTCCTGCCCTCAGTTACGTCTTCAAAAACACCAAACAAGGTTACGCAGTACAGGCTTCAACATCCGCTTCCTCCCCCCTGTCACTTGGAGAGTAGCAGTAAAAAAGAAAAAAAAACACACTGCGCAATTCAGCCCTGGTTTTAAACCACAGCTCAGTCAAGTCAGGCTTTCAAAACACAAGTCAATTTTAGCCAAGCTATTAAACACAGCTCAGTCCAGCCAGGCTTTCAAAAACACAGTTCAATTTGAGCCAAGCTTCAAAACACAGCTCAGTCCAGCTAGGCTTCCAAAACACAGTTCACTTTTAGCCAAGCTTTAAAACACAGCTCAGTTCAGCTAGGCTTTCCAAAACACAGTTCAATTTTAGCCAAGCTTCAAAACACAGCTCCGTTCAGCTAGGCTTTCCAAAACACAGTAATGGCTTTGCGCGGGCTCAAAGCCTAGGGTCCCACCCTCTTGGTCAGTCATACTCCTACCTGACCTCCTCCCGCTTGACCCGGCTTGGCCACGCTACTCTCTGGGCTTTCGCTGAGCCAGAGCTGAAAAGTCCATCGGCTCTTCTAGGGCGCTCTCCGGTTCAGTTAACTCCATAGGGCAAGGCTCACTCTCTGCCTCTCTCTCCTCAGGAGCCCAATCCATATTCTCTTCACCCCGCCCTTCTCCCAGCTGCTCACCCTTTCTTTCATTAAAGCTCTTTGGTGTCTCTTCTTTCTCCACCCACCTGTTCCACCACCTCTTCCACCAGGTTGGAGAATCAGCCTTACTCCTTCCCCTGCGGCCCTCCTCTGGTGACTCATGGGAATGCACATAGTTTCTCTTATCCCCACGTTCCCTTTGGGCATGCTGGGAGTTGTAGTTCCTTATTTCGGGTTCTTTCTTGGGGGATGCCTGCCTGTAACGGGGGTATTCTTGCTTAGCCCAGGGTTCCCCTGAGGCAGGCGGGGAGTTGTAGTTTCTTGCTCTCCTCTTTTCTTTCTGTTCCCCAGAGCTGCCTACATACTCTTTACAATAAGTATTGCCACACTGGGACAGACCAAAGGTCCATCAATCCCAGCATCCTGTTTCCAACAGTGGCCAATCCAGGTCACAAATACCTGGTAAGATAAAAAAAAAAAGTTCAATACATTTTATACTGCTTAACCCAGAAATAAGTCTATTTTAATAATGGTCTATGGACTTTTCCTTTAGGAAGCCGTCCAAACCTTTTTAAAACCCCGCTAAGCTAGCCGCCTTTACCACATTCTCTGGCAACGAATTCCAGAGTTTAATTACACATTGAGTGAAGAAACATTTTCTCTGATTCATTTTAAATTTACTATTTTGTAGCTTCATTGCATGCCCTCTAGTCCTAGTATTTTTGGAAAGAGTAAACAAACAATTCATGTCTACCTGTTCCACTACACTCATTATTTTATAGACCTCTAATTGTAGGTGCGTTAAAAATGCTAATGCGCCTTAGTAAACAGGGCCCTAAGGCCAGATTCATCACAGCATAATTGCAGGCTTTTCTGATATATTTTTTCCTGGTCCTATACTGTTTGAATTATTTATTTCGATTTTGCTCACACCTTTTCAGTAGTAGTGAGTTCAAGGTGAGTTGCGTTCAGGTACACTGGGTATTTCTCTGTCCCTGGAGGGCTCACAAGTTTATACCTGAGGCAATGGAGGGCAAGATGACTTGCCCAAGATGTCAAGGAGCAGCAGTGGGATTTAAACCGGCCTCTTGGGATGGCAAGACCAGTGTGCTAACCACTCTTCCAAGTGTGCAGTACTGGTGAAAAACAAGTGCAGGAGCTCATGCCACCTTCTATTGAGGAGACGGTAAGTGCTCCTGTGTTAACTTCACATTAGGCATTTAGCACACACTGGATAATGCCTCCATGCTCATGTGCAATTAGCATATGCTGACCGGCATTTACCACAAAATGCTTTCATGTACTTTACAGCTTTTTTCCCTGTGACTTACTTCCTTCTGCAATTGCATGGCAAAATAGATGCAACAACTTGTGGTTCATTGGTAGTAATAGACTTCTATTTTCATATGTAGTAGCACCCAAAATTTGAAATATTTAACACATATATATTGTTTCTAATTCATCACTCTGGGGACTAAAGTCAATGGAGTCTGAGAAAGTATTGTGGAAATAGGGCCAGAAATGCAGGATTTGGTATATTGCAATCACTCCTAACCAATGATCTACGCTTTTCAAAAAAATAATTTGAGTCTGAGTATTTCTCCGACACGACTTGTGATTTGGAAATCTTGACCTGAAGGGAGACTAAGGCGCCCTTTTACTAAGCCGCATAAGTGTCTATGCATGCCCAATGCACGCCAAAATGGAGTTACCGCATGGCTCTTGCGGGAATTTCATTTTTGGCGCAAGTCCGATATGCGAGTCTGGAAAATAATTTTTATTTTCTGCTGCACGTATCGGATGCATGCCAAGTGGCATTTGGCGAACGTAGGTCATTACCGCCCGGTTACTGTGTGAGATTTTACCGCTAGGTCAATGGCTGGCGGTAAGGTCTCAGATCCAAAATGGACATGCGGCAATTTTCATTTTGCCGCACGTCCATTTTCGTCAAAAAATTTAAAAAGGCATTTTTTTGTAGATGCGCTGAAAAATGATTCTGCGCGCGCGCCCAAAACCCGCGTCTACACTGCCACAGACCATTTTCAGTGCACCTTTGTAAAAGGACCCTTAACATTCCTGCAACTGTATTAAAGAAATCTGTTTTATATCTATAATATGTAGAGTTTCAGCTAGCATCAAAATAAACAGTCTAAGCAGTAGCAGTAATTAAAACTGTTGTATATAAAACCTTCCAAAATTCCATTTGTACATATGGGTAGCCACAGGAAGTTAATAGCAGAGCCAAATAGTTGGATATCCTCCTACTGGGTTTTTTTTTTCTGGTTACCATCTGTTATTGGTTTTCTCCACTAGATGGGATGCCTGATTCCCTGAATCAAGCAGCCATGATTTCTCAGAATAATTGGTAAAAGCAAAACCTTGCAAAATTGTTCCCATAAATGAGTCACAACATGAGTTATATAATGATTAATGGATACGTATATAAGAATTAGTGTGTAGTTTCACTGGATCTTTGACCCGTTGAATGAACGAATTTTATTCTGTCTTGCTATAACCATTCACTCAAAAGCAGAATGATTATATGTTGTATAAAAGGCCTTATTAATCAGAATATTCTCAGCACTGTTGAGACAGAAGAAGGCTTCAGTAGGCTATTGAAATTACATCTATATTTTATAATGTATGTTGAATTTATACATATACAGTAAATTTATTACTATAATTACTTTCACTCAGGGGCATTTTACCAAGCCGTGGTAAGAAGGGCCCTGCGGTAGCCGCAGCATCCATTTTTGCCGCATGCTGAGTCCCTTTTTATTGAAGCGGGTAAAAAGGCTGTAAAAATACATGGCCATATGGTAAGATTACTTTTACAGCGTGGCCATATAGGGGGGGAACACTTAAAAGTACCCACTGAGGTGGCAGTAAGGGCTCCTGCTCTAACTCAGCGGTAACTGGGTAACCACCGCACCCAAAAAAATCGAGCTCTATTTTCCCCAACATGGGAAACGGCACACGTTGGGGCTAGAACTACTGCTGGTGCCCATCTTGGGCCGGCGGTGGCTCCAAATTAGCGTGTGACAACCCTGCATTGAGCTTACCACTGCTTTGTAAAAGGGCCCCTTAGTAGACTATTGCCTATATTCATCAATGATACTAGCTCGGGTTCTGCAAAAATCCAGTCATGATGGCAGGAACTGGTTGTTTCAGAAATCAGCTCTTGGAAGGAGGAACAGATTGTCCCCCTTAGTAATTCCCTTATCCCTTATATGTGCTGTTTGTCTGTCCTAGTTAGATTGAAGGCTTTATCGAGCAGGGACTATCTCTTTATGTCCAGTGTACATCGCTGCGTATGTCTAGTAGCGCTATAGAAATGATACGCAGTAGTAGTAGTATATATGGCACCCAGAATTGCATGCCCAAATTTGTGCAAATGCCCAAGATACGCACGCATTTAATTGAGTAATGAGCCCTTAGCTATCAATAATTGGGTTCTCACATCCAATTATTGAAGCTAATTGGCACTCATTAAAATTTGTGCATGCATCTGGCTGTTTACTATTCTATAAGGCGTGGCATTTAACTCAAAGTATATGTGGCCATGAGCATGTTGGGGCGGTCTGAAATATTGCATGTGTAGTTATAGAATACTGCCTCAGTGTGGCTAACTTGGGTGCCAACACCTACACCAGGTTTCAGCAGGTGTCAGTCCGGCACCCAGTGGCAGCCCCACCATTAGGCCACCTGAGGTACACGTTCCAGGAGCGGCACTCTCCCCTCCCTCCTTCCTCAATCCTTTACCTTATTTATTTCTTTTCCAAAATGCGACAGTGGCAGTGATTCCTATAGGCTGCCCTGCCGCTGGAACCAACCTCTTCTCCCACTGCAGCTCACCTTTTGATGTAATTTCCTGTTTCCAGAGGAGCGACACAGTAGTGAAGAGGTCGGTGCCGGTGGCAGGGCAGCCTATGGGAATCACTCCCGCTGCTGCTGCCGCCTTTTGGGAAAACAAATAAGGTAAGTGCAGGGAAGGAGGGAGATGCTAGACTGGGCACAGGGGCAGGCAGCATCTTATCCCTGCCACGGGCAGCAGATTGCTGGCACCTAAAGTTAGATGCAGGAATCAGTGCTAAGTGCTATTCAATAAGAGCATGCTCTCTTTATAGATTCGTGCTTAGTGCTGACTTTTCTGGCACTGGATCGAATTCCCTCCTATGTGTTTATACTTCAAAATCACAATGTATTGCAGTTCTGTTGTAACTTAAGGTCAGGTATATCAATACAGTTATAGTCCACGCATTAGGTCCACTGCATATGTATTACCAAGGTGAATTTTCGAGCACAAAGTCTTTAAAGTCACTGCCATTCTTAGAAAACCGAGGGCTTTCCTCTCACTTATGGGTTGTCTGAAAAATTCTCTCATATTAATTCTTGTACCTTGATTTCCCCCTCAGCACAATTATAACTCTATTTTAAAAGCTTGGCTTTCTTCTAGCCAAAGCCAGGCTACCGCTGCCCCATTGTAGGATAAACCTTATTTAGCTTTTATCCTCTACTGTTAAATCTGGATATTAACTACACATCACCCATATAGCCTTATTGTGTTCTAATCTATTGTATTCATTTAACACATTAACAAACAACAAAATGCAGTGGCTATTCATTAATACATAGTAGAATAACAGTTTTTAAAAGATTACAAAGCTGTCTAGACTCCACCAATGAAGGTATTGCATTGAATGCTGATCATTCTTCTCTTTTGCAGAATGTTCGTGTTTTTGATAGAGGCATAATATATTCCACCAAGAATGTATGTCCAAATGGGTAGTGTCTTTCCAGTTAGTTATTATTAATGTCAACTAAGTATGCATCCAAGTTATTTAAGAGATTTAGCTAACCCCAATGATTGGCAAATTGCAATCTTAAATTAGCAACTTTCTGTTGGGTAAAATCAGATGGATACACTGTCAGATTGTAAACCAAAGAACTGAGAAAAATATAATAGGTGGAACAACGTGCCCACCTCTGTTTTGCAAGATCAGCACTATCACTGGCTTCTTCTAGGAATATGGATAGCCTTATGGAAAAGTGGGCTAACCCATTTTTCATATTTGAGATGGTTGGCCCAGTTGTCCATGTTCGATCACAGTTTTGCATGTTCAATCGCATGCCACCAATGGTTCCATCATCTTTTTATTTATTTATTTGTTACATTTGTATCCCACATTTTCCCACCTCTTTGCAGGCTCAATGTGGCTTACATATTACCGTTAACGGTGTTAGCCGATTCCGGTCTGAACAAATACATGGCATGAATGAATGGATACAGTGATATTGTGGTGGAATGAAGTACATGTATGGTAGGTAGAATTGGGAGGGTCTTAGAGAGGGAGAGGGGAGGAAGGGTCAGGTAATGTTCATAATGATCTTTGGTTACATTGTGTCGCAAGTGTCCAGGTTTATTATGTTGGATCGGTGGGGTATGCTCTTCCGAACAGGTCTGTCTTTAGTGCTTTCCGAAAGTTTAGATGGTCGAGCGTAGTTTTTACTGCTTTTGGCAGTGCATTCCATAGTTGTGCGCTTAAGTAGGAGAAGCTGGATGCATAGGTGGATTTGTATTTGAGACCTTTATTGTTTGGGTAGTGGAGGTTTAGGTATGATCGTGTAGATATTGTCGTGTTTCTGGTTGGCAGGTCGATGAGGTCTGTCATGTATCCCGGTGCTTCGCCGTAAATTATTTTATGAACAGTCGTGCAGATTTTGAAAGTGATAGGTTCTTTGATTGGTAGCCAATGCAGTTTTTCTCTGAGTGGTTTGGTGCCGTCAAAGCGCGTTTTTCCAAATATTAGCCTGGCTGCTGTGTTTTGGGCAGTCTGAAGTTCAATTAAACTTGTCTTTAAAGGATGAGAAGTTTGCTCCACATATAAAAGTACACATGGGCATTACAGTAGATAAATTACGTTCATAGACTGACAGGAGGTACAAGAATGCAATAGAAAACTCCTTCCAGAATGAGGATCGAAGAAACTTTATAGTCCCATCATATTATCACAGATTGAACAGCATCCACAATTTTCCTTTGGTGTGGGGAGGGAGGATGGAGGGTCCCTTAAGAAATGTGGTTTGTTTTATTCTTCTTTTTAAGATTTAGATTATCTTTTGGACAAGAACGGTGGTCTAGAGGGACATGTAAATATGCAAACAACCAAAGAAATAAATAATCAAACCCTGAAAAATAGCTCTTTGAATATCGATATAGTCTTATAACAAAAATCAACACTCTACACAAATGCCAAAGTGATATGAAAATCTAGGAAGCCAAGATCAGCATTGCAGAACATGACAAAGAGATCTGTGAATAAGATTCAAAAAGGAACTCAAAACCCATACTTAAAGAAAATGAAGGAGGTTCAGAAGAAATCATATCATACGTACTCAACCAAGTTCATATAATTAAGAGAAAATTATGCTTTGCAAATTTCAAAATCTTTATAAATAATGGCATAAAGTAGTATTGAGTGCGCTCATTTTCATAAGTACATAGTACACACAAGAGAAGATTAGTCATAAGAAAGAGCTCTTCTGCACTTGCCTATCAGAATCCTTAGTACTGCACAAAAACAAATAAAGTCTTTGGTATTCAGTGAGAGCTGTTAGGAACCATAGGACTAGTAGTCTTATATGAGCAATGTATCTTAGATGTTGTTTTATATGGAGGTGTGAGGGAGTCTATAGGGCACTACCACTCCCCCTGCTGGGTGCTCCCTCACAGTGCAAAGGCTGCCTTAAGATCCATAGTTTCTCACAAGGGGAAGTGACATGAGAGGGGTGGAGCCAGGAAAAGAGGAGTTAGGAAGCATAAAGCTCAGGGAACAGCTAGATCCGGGAGGCCCAGAGGGGAGGAGCGAAGGCCTACTGCATACACCTTCACCGCATACATGTGAACCAGAACCTCAACAGCCAGGTAGGCCAAGTTTAACCTGAACCTTATAGCTTTGCATGCTGGATCCAGTCTGAGGCAGGCTGGCTGATGAAATATTAAAAACTGCACTGATAACTCTGGGAAGCCAGCCAAGAGTAAGTATTGCTTTACCAAGAGACTGTAGTGCATGCAGTGGTCCTGCAGGAAGACATTCTTATTTATTTATTTATTTATCGAGATTTATTAATCACCTTTATGAAGCGATTCATCCAAAATGTGTACAGCAGGTACAGTTTAACATAAAACTTACAATTTTATTAACAGCATAACAATAGTAAAATGACCAAGTATAAACATAAATACAATAAATGAGGTAAACTTGAAAACAGCAAATTGAAACCTAATAATAGGACTACCTACTACTACTACTACTACTTACCATTTGTATAGCGCTACTAGATGTACGCAGTTCTGTACGCTGGACATGAAGAGACAGTCCCTGCTCGACAGAGCTTATAATCTAATTAGGACAGACAAACAGGACAAAAATATACACATTTAACACCACTGAAATTCAAATACCAGAGATATAATTCAATGTTAGCATAATATTAATGATACATCTAATAAGCATGCATTACATTCATCTAACATAGATATGATGCTAATGTTTTCTACAATACAGCTTGCCATATGGCTGAGGGACCAAGTGCAGATATATAGGTGGGGACAAGCTATGTGGTAAAGAGTCAGTTGGGATAAATGGTTAGCTAAACTCAAGGCAAGTTCATTGCACAGTTAAACAAGATATAAGGAACTGATCAATGTGTGTGTGTAGCAAGCAAGTTCAGATGCAGAATATTCAAAGACTAGTTTTGCATGGGATTTCTCCTTCCATATGAAGTAAACAGGACACCCTTTCTTGGCACCTTTAATAAATGTTAATTTTGCTCATTGTAACCTGCTGCATGGTGCCACTTTATCGGGGCCCCAAGCCCACCTTGCTCACGGTATCACAATTGGGAAGACGTGCATCAAAATATAGGCCTCCTAAATGTGTGCCTGTAGTTTATAAAGTGTGTGACAGGAACTGCAGACCCATAAGAATATAAAAACTCATCTAGATGAAGACAGGCTCAACTATAAGAAACACAAGACAATGTACCACCAGGCCGTAACAACAGCCAAAAGAGCAATATTTTTCTCAACACATAAAACAAGCTGCAAACCCCACAACAACAGAACCAGCCTTCCCAGTCACAACTAACCAGCAATGATTCTGCCACTTACTTTGCCAACAAAATTAAAGGTCTCCATCAGGACCTACAGATAATCCCATCAAAGCTGCTACCAGGTAATGAAGACAGCACTTCCTCTTCCCCACTATGCACAGCTATCTGGGACTCATTCAACCAGGTCACAGAGGAAGCTCTTTAAAAAAATCCCGAAAGGTCTATGGCTTACTACCTGCCCTCTTGACCCCTGCCCTGCAAAGATAGTACAATGAGCGAGCATAGGCCTCACTGAAGGGGCCAATAAAATTGTTAACTCCTCTCTTATGGAAGGGCAGCTGCCAACAACACTAAAAAGAGCTGTGGTCCACCCCCTACTGAAAAAGACCTCACTGGACCAGGACAAGCTTGAAAACTGCCGACCAGTCTCTAACATTCCTGGCAAAACTTATAGGAAGGACAGTCTGCAGTCAACTCTATGACTGGCTAATTAAACGTAATTGGCTAGACACAGATCAATCTGGTTTCAGACCTGGGTACGGAACAGATACAATTCTTGTGTCCCTTTTTGATGCATAGAAACCGTGGCAGGGGATCTGGCTCGATACTTGTGTTGCTGCTTGATTTCTCGGCAGCCTTCGACACCGTGGATCATAATACCATGCTTACAAGACTGGCAGAAATAGGTATCAGTGGCAGAGTATTTACTTGGTTCAAATCCTATCTGTCACATAGACAACAATCAGTTCTGTTCAGCAACAGCACATCATTACCTTGGGCACTGGACTGTGGGGTGCCACAGGGATCCATACTGTCTCCCATTTTATTTAATATCTACCTCAAGCATCTGGCTGAGCTGCTTCGGTCAATGGACACAAAATTCTACATCTATGCTGATGATGTGCAACCACTCATACCCACTGAACCAGATCTACCCACAGCTCTGAGTAATATTACTGCCTACCTAACTGCAACTCAGAAATGGTTAAACAACAACAAACTTTGCCTGAACCCAAATAAAACAGATTCACAAGTGGACAAATACCCAACTTCAAATACCTTTTGGGAAGTATGAACTCCCCCTAAAATCACAGGTCAGAAATCTTGGGATACTGCTAGACTCATCACTTTCTGATCCCACAAATTCAAACAACCTACAAAAACTGTCTCTGTCACCTATGGCAGCTACGAAATCTCTCTCCATAAATTAAAAAGATGAGTCTGACCACAGTGGTCCATGCCATGATAACATCACAACTAGATTACTGTAATGCTCTGCACATTGGGCAAACTAAACAGAGTTTGCATCAGCTCCAACTAATTCAGAATGCTGCAGCACAACTGATAGAAGGCTGCAAGTGGAGTGACCACATCATGCCCTTCCTGCAAAAGCTACACTGGCTACCAATACCTTACAGGGTTAAATTTATAACTCTTGTGTTTGATTTTCAAGGCCCTCAGACAAAATGGGCTAGAGTACTTAAAGAATAAGTTAACCCTTTACACACCATTAAGACCTCTAAGGTCCTCTCAAGGATCATCAGTATCTGTACCCTCATCAAAAGAAATTGTACGAAGTGATACTCGCTAGAGACTCTTCTCAGGAGTAGCCCCCACACTAAGGTCTTAGTAGCATCTGCTGGCTAAACTGAGTAGAGAATAACGGGCCTGTGATCCTGAAGCCGCTGGCCGCCGTTGAGCATGGTCATCTTCTGGAGAAAGGCACTAAGACCAGGACTATAAAGTTATGTTTAAAATCTAAGTTTGAACTTACATCTAGTCTGTGAGTTTGAGATATAGTAAAATACCATTAAGAGCCCCAGGAGGCTTTTTGCCGATGATGAGGAAGTCCAACTCCTAGTAAACTATATGTTCAGGTAAAACAGGAGTTTGCTTGAGGCTTTTTCCTCCTCCTTATACATAAGTGTGCACATTTCATTCAGAACCTTATATAGATTCAAGTGTTGATTTAATCAGTAGAAAGGTTCAATCCCTTATAAAATTGTTAAATTAGTATTATACTAACTTGTATTATATCTCTGGTATTTGAATTCCAGGGCTGTTAAATGTGTATAATTTTTTAATACTGTTTCATGGTACTTATTAGATTTCCATTTACTGTTTTCAAGTTTACCTCATTTATTGTATTTATGTTTATTTTTGGTTATTTTACTATTGTTATGTTGTTAACAAAATTGTAAGTTTTATGTTAAACTGTACACCTTTTGGGTGAATCTCTTCACAAAGGCGGCTCCTGATGTCATGTCCCAAAGTACTTGTGTACTTGTCCAAAGAAATACATATACATATATATATATATATATATATATATATATATATATATATATATATATATATATATATATATTTGTACCTGCAGATTTTAGAAAAGGTATTTTCAGTAAGGATTGCAAAGTGTAGTATAGGCCATAGGGGGACATTTCTATAACTTAGCACCTCCAGTTAGACATGCCAATGCCATGTGCTGAGTGCCAAGTCTATAACAGCATCTGTGTATTGAGATACTGTTAAAGAATACTAGCATAAACCTGAATTGGTGCACCTAAATTTTGGCAAGGCAGGAAAAAAATGGGTGTTCCTAAATGGGCCATGCAAAGGGCTAGATTCTATATATGGTGCTTAAAACCCCCCACTTAAGCAGAGTTCTATAAGCTATGCTTAAAGTTCAGCACAGTTTATTGAATAACGTTTAAGTGGAGAGGTCACATGTAAATTTATGCGTCGCCATTTGTACCAACAAAAATGTGTCTTGTCAGAGCCTTTTCTAAAATACTGCTGAAATTGACCATACCCTAACCTGGACATCTCAATTCCAATCTCTATGTTTAACGTAAAACAGGCCTTTAAATATTGCCAATTTCATGTATACATTTGGGATTCCATTACTCCAAAATGTTAAGTATGTTATCATGCCCTCTGCTGACCTCATCTTGTGCCTGGACTCTCAATGTAATTTCATTTCTGACAGAAAATAATGAAGAAACAGATCTCTCCAACAACAACCACAACTGTCCTGATAGAATCTAGGATGATTAGTTGGTTGGCACAAAAGACACCCTCTAGCAACAGCCGCAGGTTCCACCAGCTACAAGAACTCATCAGGCATTCTAGTCTGAAGCACTGTCACTCTGTTCCCCCTTCTGTGATTGATGTCTTGGCTCTTCTGGGAAATGCTGTTTGTCCTTCCAGGGAAGCCACACACAGGGACTTGCCCTCAGTCTTCACTGCCATTGGTAACTCCAGCACCTGTTTCACAGCTGCAAGCAACAAAAGAGTCTTATGTACCCAGGCTCAAAGATGTCTCACTAGCTAGCTGGAAGGACTCAACATCATTCCAGACAGAGACTCTCAGGTACTGTTGGTGCCGATATTTTTGTATTTATTTCAGTTTTGCTCACACCTTTTTCATTTTAGGTGCCATACATTGAATCTGGTCCTTTGTGTATTTGGCTGCTTGGAAGGTTAGTCGGGTTGGGGTGGTCATTAAGAGATGCAGCCTGGGGGGGGAGGCATTCATTTAGGGGTGGTCCAAGAAGAGCTTTCTGGCATGGGTGTGTGTGTGTGTGTGTGTGTGTGTAGTATTGACACAAATAGACAATCGCAGAAAACGCGGTGGTGATGTCACTACGCAGTTGTTCTCTCTGGAGCAGAGATTTATTTTTACGTGGAATACGGTGGTGCCTAGGGGGTTAAACTTGGAGGTGGAGTGGCTGTGAGGGAGGTCAGGTGAATGCATTAGAGTATGCAAAGTGATGCACTTAGGGAGTAGAAATCCAAGAGAGGCGTATGTGTTAGGCGGTGAGAGTCTGCTAGGTACGGATGGGGAGAGGGATCTTGGGGTGATAGTATCTGAGGATCTGAAGGCGATGAAACAGTGTGACAAGGCGGTGGCCGTAGCTAGAAGGTTACTAGGCTGTATAGAGAGAGGTGTGACCAGCAGAAGAAAAGAGGTGTTGATGCCCCTGTACAAGTCGTTGGTGAGGCCCCACCTGGAGTATTGTGTTCAGTTTTGGAGGCCGTATCTTGCTAAGGATGTAAAAAGAATTGAAGCGGTGCAAAGAAAAGCTACAAGGATGGTATGGGATTTGCGTTACAAGACTTATGAGGAGAGACTTGCGGACCTGAACATGTATACCCTGGAGGAAAGGAGGAACAGGGGTGATATGATACAGATGTTCAAATATTTGAAAGGTATTAATCCGCAAACGAACCTTTTCCGGAGATGGGAAGGCGGTAGAACGAGAGGGCATGAAATGAGATTGAAGGGGGGCAGACTCAAGAAGAATGTCAGGAAGTATTTTTTCACGGAGAGGGTGGTGGATGCTTGGAATGCCCTCCCGCAGGAGGTGGTGGAGATGAAAACGGTAATGGAATTCAAACATGCGTGGGATAAACATAAAGGAATCCTGTGCAGAAGGAAGGGATCCTCAGGAGCTTAGCCTATAATGGGTGGCAGAGCTGGTGGTTGGGAGGCGGGGCTAGTGCTGGGCAGACATATACGGTCTGTGCCGGGGCTGGTGGTTGGGTGGCGGGGATAGTGCTGGGCAGACTTATAGGGTCTGTGCCAGAGCCGGTGGTGGGAGGCAGGGATAGTGCTGGGCAGACTTATACGGTCTGTGCCAGAGCTGGTGGTTGGGAGGCGGGGTTGGTGGTTGGGAGGCGGGGATAGGGCTGGCCAGACTTATATGGTCTGTGCACTGAAGAGGACAGTACAAATAAAAAAGTAGCACATATGAATTTATCTTCTTGGGCAGACTGGATGGACCGTGCAGGTCTTTTTCTGCCGTCATCTACTATGTTACTATGTAATTAGTAACGGTACTTTACCGGATGAGAAGTAGAGTATGTTTTATTCCTCTCACGAGTAGAGAGGACCTGCGGGAGTCCTCCCTTGGAAACTGGTTCCCGAAGGTACTGCAGCCAGAAAGTTTATTTAATATTTGGATTACTATGTTATGATGAAGAATGGGTTACATGAGATAGACATATAGGGTGAGTTTTTTTGTATTTTTGTTTTCTAGGATATGTAGTCGCTCATCCTGAAGAAGGGCAACACGAAATGCGGTCTTGCATTGAGGAGCTAGAAGGATTTTAAATGCCGGATGGCCTGTAAGCTGTACCGGTAGCTCTCTTCATGCCGCGTTAAGCTGTTCTGAGTCCAATTGTTTTCAATATATGATACTGACTGTTGAGACTGGGTGAGACTCGCTCCATAGCCAGGAATATGATATCAGGAGCGAAGACAAGTGCACAGTTCGATATATGGTCTATATAAAAGATTGGACATATAAAATCAGTGGCAAGATATATGCTGTAGAAATATGCCATGTATATATTTAAATCATATGTATGGCTGAATGGCGAAATGAATGGCACGAATGAGTGAGTTCCGGGGTTTCAGGTTAATCTGTGTCGGGATGTGAGTAGGGATTGTGTTTGGGGGTGACAAAGAGAGTACAGTTGTTATTGTTTGTACTTTTAGAACAAGTGAAAAATTGATTTATTTCTACTCGTTCTACTCCACTCATGACTTTGTAGACCTCAATCATACAGTGGGGGAAATAAGTATTTGATCCCTTGCTGATTTTGTAAGTTTGCCCACTGACAAAGACATGAGCAGCCCATAATTGAAGGGTAGGTTATTGGTAACAGTGAGAGATAGCACATCAGAAATTAAATCCGGAAAATCACATTGTGGAAAGTATATGAATTTATTTGCATTCTGCAGAGGGAAATAAGTATTTGATCCCCCACCAACCAGTAAGAGATCTGGCCCCTACAGACCAGGTAGATGCTCCAAATCAACTCGTTACCTGCATGACAGACAGCTGTCGGCAATGGTCACCTGTATGAAAGACACCTGTCCACAGACTCAGTGAATCAGTCAGACTCTAACCTCTACAAAATGGCCAAGAGCAAGGAGCTGTCTAAGGATGTCAGGGACAAGATCATACACCTGCACAAGGCTGGAATGGGCTACAAAACCATCAGTAAGACGCTGGGCGAGAAGGAGACAACTGTTGGTGCCATAGTAAGAAAATGGAAGAAGTACAAAATGACTGTCAATCGACAAAGATCTGGGGCTCCACGCAAAATCTCACCTCGTGGGGTATCCTTGATCATGAGGAAGGTTAGAAATCAGCCTACAACTACAAGGGGGGAACTTGTCAATGATCTCAAGGCAGCTGGGACCACTGTCACCACAAAAACCATTGGTAACACATTACGACATAACGGATTGCAATCCTGCAGGGCCCGCAAGGTCCCCCTGCTCCGGAAGGCACATGTGACGGCCCGTCTGAAGTTTGCCAGTGAACACCTGGATGATGCCGAGAGTGATTGGGAGAAGGTGCTGTGGTCAGATGAGACAAAAATTGAGCTCTTTGGCATGAACTCAACTCGCCGTGTTTGGAGGAAGAGAAATGCTGCCTATGACCCAAAGAACACCGTCCCCACTGTCAAGCATGGAGGTGGAAATGTTATGTTTTGGGGGTGTTTCTCTGCTAAGGGCACAGGACTACTTCACCGCATCAATGGGAGAATGGATGGGGCCATGTACCGTACAATTCTGAGTGACAACCTCCTTCCCTCCGCCAGGGCCTTAAAAATGGGTCGTGGCTGGGTCTTCCAGCACGACAATGACCCAAAACATACAGCCAAGGCAACAAAGGAGTGGCTCAGGAAGAAGCACATTAGGGTCATGGAGTGGCCTAGCCAGTCACCAGACCTTAATCCCATTGAAAACTTATGGAGGGAGCTGAAGCTGCGAGTTGCCAAGCGACAGCCCAGAACTCTTAATGATTTAGAGATGATCTGCAAAGAGGAGTGGACCAAAATTCCTCCTGACATGTGTGCAAACCTCATCATCAACTACAGAAGACGTCTGACCGCTGTGCTTGCCAACAAGGGTTTTGCCACCAAGTATTAGGTCTTGTTTGCCAGAGGGATTAAATACTTATTTCCCTCTGCAGAATGCAAATAAATTCATATACTTTCCACAATGTGATTTTCCGGATTTAATTTGTGATGTGCTATCTCTCACTGTTACCAATAACCTACCCTTCAATTATGGGCTGCTCATGTCTTTGTCAGTGGGCAAACTTACAAAATCAGCAAGGGATCAAATACTTATTTCCCCCACTGTATCTTCCCTCATCCGTCTCTTGTCTAAGCTGAAGAGCCCTAACCTCTTTATCCTTTCCTCATATGAGAGGAATTCCATCCCCTTTATCATTTTTGGTTGCTCTTCTTTGAACCTTTTCTAATTCCGCGATATCTTTTTTGAAATATGGCAACCAGAACTGAACATAGGTGAGGTCGCACCATGGAGCGATACAGAAGCATTACAGTATTTTAAGTCTTATTCACCATCCCTTTCCTAATAATTCCTAGCATCCTATTTGATTTTTTGGTTGCCGCATATTGAGCAGAAGATTTCAGCGTATTATCCACAATGATACCTAGGTCTTCCCATTCTGAGTATAATTTTATAAGGGAGGGGCTAGTGTAATTGCATTTTCAGCACTTATGCCAGTCATAGAGATAGAGCTGGCAGGTGTGCATCTCAGTGCTGGAGATCAGTGGCGATCCTAGGTCGGCTGCCACCCAGGGCGGATCGCCGCTGCAAACCCCCCCCCCCCCCCCCGGGTGCAGTGGTATCCGTCCCTCCAGGGTGCAGCAAGACACCCCCTATGGCGCAATGACACCCCCTCCCCGGCGCATCAAGCCCCCCCCCCCCCCCGGGTGCATTCTTGGCTGCTGGAGGGTGCAGAGAGCAGCCGTGCACGCCTGTTGGCTCCACTGGCTCCCTGCTCCCTCTGCCCCAGAACAGGAAGTAACCTGTTCCAGGGCAGAGGGAGCAGGGAACCAGCGGAGCTGACAGGCGCACGGCTGCTCTCTGCACCCTCCAGCAGCGTGCACCCGGGGCGGACCGCCCCCACCGGCCTGCCCTTGCTACGCCGCTGCTGGAGATACATGTGTAACTATAGGTTAGATGCATTAGTGTTGAGTCCTGCTATGCTCCATGCAGGCTTTGCCTATCTGCACACCCACTTGCAAAATACGCATTAAGTTACATGCTTATTTACAGAAGAGCAATAATGCAAAATTTTGGCATCTATATGCTTAGGTGCATATCCTAATGTGTTACACAGGTAATCAGTGTATAACTGTTAGCACATACTACATGTCTGTGGGATGCAAGCTTAGTAAATCAGGCTGTTAACTGAAATTTGTGTTATTTCAAAACAGACACAGAAATGCAGAATTAGCAAGTATTTTCCATGAAGGAAGCAGCCATATAGTTTGCCATTCACTCTGATTTCATGGGTCACCAGAAACCACAGGGAGTATTTCAAATCCCTGATTTGAGGAAATTACTTAGCCTCTGCAATCTGCTTGTTTTTATTCTGTTGCATCTTTGTTTTAATTGAAGAATAGCATAATTAAAGAGCATACTAGTCTTTCAGGAATTGTACAAGCCTCTCAAGTTGGTCTCTGATGGCCTTTTTCTTTCTGAAAAGTATTATGTCTTCCTATTGCTCTTTCACGTTACCAAATAGTTCTGGCTGAATCCAATGAATTTTATTGACAACATTGTTACACATAAAGCCCTGTTTCCTAAGGTGCAACTAGCGTTTTAAGTGTACGCTAATGCTAGAGACACCCATAGGGATATATGGGTGTCTCTAGCGTTAGTGCACGCTAATTTTTAGCATGTGCTAAAAACGCAAGCGCGCCTACAGCGCGGCTTAATAAACAGGGCCCATAGTTAAGATTCTAGACTGTAAAAGTATCCTCTATCCGAAATCATAATAATTCCAGTTTGTCAATTAAGGAAGCAGAAACAGTTTTATTACTTCAATTCAGTTTAAAATAATGCTCAACATTCATTTACCATAACTTAATCACATCAAAAGATAATGCTGGATGCAGTCGGAATATTTATTTGATGCTTTATAGATCACATCATCAAAATAAACACATGTAGATCAATATTCGATCAGTGTTTTGCTGACCACTACCAGTGTTATACCTGGAAATTCAATGCTGGGCTCAAGCATTGAATTTCCGGGTATATGGAGCTGGCAAGAATATAGCTACTTAAGTGTGATATTCGGCACTTAACCAGCTATGAAGAACTGTATAAAGATAGGACTGCGTGTTATGCCATCTTATTTATGCAGTTATCCTAGCTGGTTAACTGCTAAAAATTGGCACTTAACTGGCTAAGGGGAAGATTCAAAATACAAAACAGGAAAATCCTCTATGACAACGAAACACGGCAGGCAAAAGTAGAGGCTGACCAAAGACGGATCACCACTGGAGATATGAATCCGACAGTCAAAGACTGTTGGATTCATATCCCCAGTGGTGATCCTTCTTTGGTCAGCCTCTACTTTTGCCTGCTGTTTTAAGGGGAAGATTCTAAATATGGTGCCTAAAAAAATCTGTGCAGAAATCAGTGCGGACTACGCATATTCTATAAGAAGCGTAGTATATAGAATGCACTTAGTTGGTATCCTAGCACCTAAACTACATGCATCCATTTACACCAATGAAAATGTGGCGTAAATCCCGGCATGTAGATGTGGAGGGGCATAATCGAACGGGGGTGCCCATCTCTAAGGATGGCCCCGTAAAGGGGCGTCCCCGACCGTATTATCGAAACAAGATGGGCGCCCATCTTTTGTTTCGATAATACGGTCGGGGACGCCCAAATCTCAACATTCGGGTTGACCTTAGAGATGGCCGACCTTGGTTTTCGTCGATATTGGAAACTAAACACGTCCACCTCAAAAACGGCCAAATCCAAGCCATTTGGTCGTGGGTGGAGCTAGTATTTGTAGCGCACTGGTCCCCCTCACATGTCAGGACACCAACCAGGCACCCTAGGGGGCACTGCAGTGGACTTCAGAAATTTTTCCAGGGTGCATAGCTCCCTTACCTTGGGTGCTGAGCCCCCCAACCCCCCCAGGTCCGCCTGCCTGAAGTACACTGCACCCACTACAACTGCTCCAGGGACCAATATACTGCTGCAATGGACCTGAGTATGGCATTTGAGGCTGGCATAGAGGTTGGCAAAAAAGTATTTTTATGTTTAAACGGTTTTTATTTCAACATGGTACACCATATCAGTACTGCCACTTAAGCAAATCATACTGTATACATCCAACTCCAAATGAGACAACTGTCAAACTTTCTTAACATTTTCTCCCCTATCCCTTAACCTCCCCCCATCCCTTTTTCCCCCTTTTGATCCCCCCCTTATTACATATCACATTTACTGATGTCAGTACAGGGCCTACCTTTTTGCAAATAATGCAGCTATAGAAACTTTCACTTTCAAACCCTTACTTCACAAAACCTTTACCGCTCTATCATTAAGCTTTTTTATGGTGGGAGGGGGTTAGTGACCACTGGCGGAGTAAGGGGAGGTCATTCCCGATTCCCTCCGGTGGTCATCTGCTCAGTTCGGGCATCTTTTCACGGCTTGGTCATGAAAAAAAATGGACCAAGTAAAGTCGGCCAAGTGCTCGTCAGGGACACCCTTCTTTTTTCCATTACCGGCCGAGGACGCCCATCTCCTAATCATGCCCCAGTCCCGCATTCGCTACCCTGCCAACACGCCCCCGTGAACTTTGGTCGTCCCCGCGATGGAAAGCCGTCGACGGTGTCAAAAAATCAGCTTTTGATTATGCCGATTTGGGCGGCCTTGCGAGAAGGGCGCCCATCTCCCGATTTGTGTCAAAAGATGGGCGCCCTTCTCCTTCGAAAATAAGCTGGTTAGGCACACTGGGCCATATTCTATAACTATATGTGTACATTTCAGAATGCCCATTTCCCTGCCTATAACCACGCCCCTTTTGCCTGCACACATTAGAAGTTAGGCGCACTGCATTACAGAATGCACTTAGGGGTCCTTTGACTAAGCCGTGTTAGGGCCTACTCATGCCCAATGTGTGCCAATTCTGAGTTACCGCCCAGCTACCATGTATGCTGGACAGTAATTTCATTTTTGGCACGCGTAAAATTTTTATTTTCTGGCACACGGCGCTATCGAGCAGGAAAAGGCATTCGATGTACGTAGACCCTTACCGCCTGGTTAACACGTGAGACTTTACCGCTAAGTCAATGGCTGGTGGTAAGGTCTTAGACACAGAATGGATGCTCGCCAGTTTTCATTTTGCCACACGTCCATTGTCAGCCAAAATTTTTAAAAAGGCATTTTTACAGGTGCGCTGAAAAAATAACATGCACTACCGCAGGCTATTTTTCAGTGCACCTTAGTAAAAGGACCCCTTAGTGAGTTGTGCACGTAAATTCTAATTATTGCCAATTAGTGCTCATTATTGGTTGTTAAGGGGGTCTTTTATTAAGGTGCACGCTAAACGCTAAAGATGCCCATAGGAATACATTGGCGTCTTTAGTGTTTAGTGCGCCTATTTTTAGTGCACACTAAAAACGCCAGCGTGCCTTAGTAAAAGTCCCCCTGAGTGCTGTTATCAACACTGATTATATCTTGTGCTAGCAGCAGTGGCTGATTTTGCCGTGCACTGAGGACCTTTTACCACAGAGGGTAAAAAGGGCAAAAAAGGAAATGGCCATGTGGTAAGATTGCACTTACTGCATGGCCATGTTGGGGGGAGGGGAGCACTTACCGCCACCCATTGAGGGTAAGGGCTTCCGTGCTAACCCGGCAGTAACTGGGCAGCAGGTCATACTGCCTGATTACTGCCAGGTAACCCCCCTGTGGAAATATTTTTCAAATATTTACGTTAGCACTGGAAATGCTGCATGCTGGGGGTGGAACTACTACTACTATAAATCATTTCTATAGCGCTACCAGTCGTACGCAGCGCTTCACAATTGAACATGAAGAAAAGACAGTCCCTGCTCAAAAGAGCTTACAATCTAAATCAGGACAGACAGACAGGACCAATAAGGGATAAGGGTAGGACAGACAGAAGGACACATAGGGAAAGGGACTATTGAAGAGAGGAAGACAAGATAAAGGTTACGAGCCAGTGACAAGTTAGGAGTCAAAAGCAGCATCAAACAGGTAGGTCTTTCGCCCGGATCTGAAGGCGGCCAGATATGGAGCTAGAACTACAGCCAGCACCCGAATTGGGCCAACGGTAGTTCCAGATTGGCTGAGCGGTAAGCCCATGGTGTGCTTACCGCTGCTTAGTACAAGGGCCCCTTAATGAGCCAGATGGGCACGAATGAACACATATCCCTATAATACATACATGATTCAACACTGAGTCATGCAGTCATCATATTTTAAAATGTTGGCTGCCACAGTATTAAAAAAGAAAAACTATCTGAATAATCAGCAGTATTACCTGGACTGAGTTATCTGGATTGCAACTTTATCCAAATAATGGTATTTCCACTATCTGGATAACTTAAGATAGCAAAAGGTTATTTAGATAGTGGACTGAAAATCACCACTATCCAAGTAATTAATGGAGACACCCATGCCCTGTTTATGATCCACCCTGGTACTATTTTTAGTAACTCAGTGAAGTGGTGACGTTAATTGGACATCTATCTGATTAACTTTATTCTGATGATTGGCTGTACTTATGAGGATATTATAAGGTTAATTGGATAATGCAGCTGAAAATCATTGGATACACCCAGCCAGTGGCACTTACCCAGATAGGAGGTGATGCTATCTGGATCAGTCCTTTTAAATATTAGGCCCAAATTATATTATTTATCCTAATTAATAGGCTCCTCTCTGTTACTTCCTGGAATAAACTAAACCCAGCATCTGGCTACTCATTATAAAATAGATCTATAGTCAAATAAACAGGATTACAGTACGATTATCAGAAGACCCTCCATATCCCATGTACAAAATACATCAACATAAATCTTCATTTAACCTTAAGGATTCAGGCAGCTACCATCCTAACTCTTTCAGTTGTTTAACCTTGTTATAATGATAAAAACACCGTACATAGATCAACATAAACGGAGCACTTAAAAGCTAGCGTAAGAGCTATTGACCAAATTTAAGATTCCATAATCCTTCATATCCTGGATAGACCTTGGTAATGCATTTCATAACTTTGGATGTACAACGAAGAAATCTCTTTTACCAGACTCTATCCATTTCAGTTCACACAGGAGGGGCATGCAAAACAAACTTTGATGAACTGAATGCAACTGTCTCCTTGGCTTGTTGGCACCAAGGATCTCTTGTCCAGGAGGAGTAGCCTAGTGGTTAGTAAGTAACTTAACATACATGCAGGATGTCAGACTCACAGAAACAGAAGCCTGCGCGGCCGCATTGCTGATCTGCAAGGGCAGGCTTCTAGATGGAATGTTGTTAGTGGAGGAGTAGCCTAGTGGTTAGTGCAGTGGACTTTGATCCTGGGGAACTGAGTTTGATTCCCACTGCAGCTCCTTGTGGCTCTGGGTAAGTCACTTAACCCTCTATTGCCCCTGGTACAAAATAAGTACCTGAATATGTGTAAACCGCTTTGAATGTAGTGGCAAAAACCTCAGAAAGGCAATATATCAAGTCCCAATTCCCTTTCCCCCTCCCCCCAGCTTTGCTAACAACAACAAAATAGGATAAAAACAAAACACATATTTTTTAGCAGCCCGTCCTTAATAATTTTCCCAGGTCTAACAATAGGTCTTTTCACTTTCTTGAATTCATGCCCATCTTAATTCCAGCACTCACTTCACACCCCAGTGCTTCTTTTCCCACTGATATTACTTGCATGACCACTCATGCTCACATTCTCCCAGTCTCTTAAATATTGGATGCCTACCATACTGTTAAAGCTCTAAGGGGCACTTTTACTAAGCTGCAGTAAAAAGTGGCCTGCTGTAGTTTGGACGCATGAAGTTGGCATGTGCTGGGCTATTTTTTACCATGTCTGGGAAAAAGGCTTTTTTTAATGGGGCAGTAAATGGCCGTGTGCTAAAATTAAAAGTAGCGTGTGGCTATTTACTGCCTGAGCCCTTACCAACACCCATTGATCTAGCAGTAAGTGCTCACGCACTACTCACGCAGTAATCATGCAGCGTGTGCTAATGTGGCCACGCTATTGATTACTACCAGGAACGCCCCCCGCAGTAGAAAATAGAAAATTATTTTTTACCATGGGAAACAGCACACACCTACTTTGGAATTAGCGCCGGGTGCCAATTTGGCACCTGCAACTCTCACGTTAGTCCTACCAGTGCTTGGTAAAAGGGTCCCTAAGATAATTAGTAAACCATGGAAATTATGTGCAAGGTGAAAAAGCACAACCCCCCTCCCCCCATGGCATAGCTACTTTATCCTGCTTTTGTTACACAGATCTCAAAGTGCTCTTCCTTGGTATGAAAAATAATGACATTTCTATTTTCTTTCAGAATTTTTATACTTTTTAAAATGTTTTCTCTCTTTTTCAGTCTCTGTGTGAAATCTGCTTTTGAATTGACTCTTCATTAAGTAATGCAAACTCCATTTTCACAGAAGTACAAAATGTAAAGAAAAAAAAATTAAATTAACAGTTATACAAAGAAGAAGAAATCCTAGAATTTCTTCTTTGTATAATTGTTAATTTAATTTTTTTTCTTTACATTTTGTACTTCTGTGAAAATGGAGTTTGCAATCAGCACCAATAATTGTGTACTAACGAGGATTTATACCAGGTTTCAGTTAGTGTAAATCCACATGCCCAAAGTTAGGCATGGATTCTTGCGCTATGCGTTATTCTATAAACAGTGCCCAACTTGGAGCATCGTTTATAGAATAACGCTCGACATGCTTTTTTGTTTGGTGCCCAAATTTATTAGGTTACGATATAGTAGACAGTTTTGCAATTGCTTGATTTAACCATGCCTATATTCCTTTATTAAATGCCCTAACCTGTCCCTCCCAAGGCCATGCCCCCTTTTGAGTTGCACACGAGACTATGTAGGTGCGCTGTGTTATAGAATAGCGTGCAGGCAGATCCGCATGCAAATCCTAATTAGTGACAATTAATATCAATAATTGATTGATAAGGCCTTGTTATCTAATTAGTTTGCATGCAGATCTGGGATCCATGCCCAAATTTGCTGAATCCAGGCGTAAGTATAGAGCTGCATGTTTATGGCATTGTGGACTAATTCAACACACTAATGTAAAGTTTGGGCTTGGACAAGTCTGAAATGTTCCTGGTTTGTGCTTAAGCTGGGAAATAACTGTTCAAATCTTTATTACAGGCATCCACAAGCAATGATACAATCGGGATGTAAGACTATCATTCTCTGTTGCAAGGACTCTACATAATCAATACATAAAAGTCAATGCATTGAAACATAAAGACATAAAAATGTGATGCAACAGAGTCAAATATCCTTTTATTTGACAAAATAAATGTGAGATAACAAAGTGTTGCCTCTTTCTTCTCTGTCACAGATTTTTCTTTTTTAACAAAGACCCTTTGATTAGTCTTTTAACTAGTAGTACTCACCAGTCCATGTGGTTTTTACAATCTTTGGTCTCTTTATATGTTCATTATTTTCACTATATGATTTGTATTTTATCACTTACATTTTCATAAGTTCACTAGTTTTTCTTGCCTCTTTCTTCTCTGTCACAGACACTTCTTTTCTACCACTTTGTTATCTCACATGTATTTTGTCACATACAGGGGCTATTTGACTCTATTGCATCACATTTTTATGTCATTATGTTTCAATGTATTGATTTTCATGCATTGTTTTTCTTATATATTTTTCTATGTTTAATGAGGACTCGTGATGAAGGCTCATGCCGAAACACAGACCGTGTAGAGTCCTTGCAACAGAGAATGATAGTCTTACATCCTGATTGTGTCATTGCTTGTGGATGCCTATAATAAAGATTTGAACAATATTTACTGTCTCATCACCCTGGTCATTTCCACTCTTGTTTTCGGTCTTGCTGACTTTGTGGGAATGCTTGTCCTTTCATTTGTTGAGTCTTGTGCTTAAGCCATACAAATCTGTTAGGGAATGTTGACAATTTGTGCTATGAAGTGAAAACATGGAAGCAGAATATGGGGAGAGGAGTTGAAAAGGAAGGTGTACTAAGCAGTTTAATCTTGTAGCTGCATAAAATGTCATCAAAAATTCATTTTACAGTCCACCTCATCAATTCTGAGCTACATAGTACTGGGTTTTAACTGTGTTATATTAAAATTGATGCCTTGTGTGCTCCCCTTTGTGCCCTATTCATTTGAGCAGGGAACAGCAGGAGGTCAGAACTCACTGAAAGATACCATGGACAGAACGAGCAGCTGGTACTGTGCTATTCAAAAATGAATTCATATGATTCACCTTTGTTATTTGGAATTTTTAAATTACGCAAGATGGTCTACGCAACATGCAATACAATAGGAATTCTTTATTACAAATAGACAGGAAGCCATAAGAAATCTCTTTTTTTCATTATATGGCTGCCTTGTTATTAAATAATTTAATTTTCAGTTGACTTATCTAGTTAAGTCGGATTTTTAACTATGTGGGCCTAAACTTAAACAGATAATCTATCCAAATAAGTTAAGAAAGTTATTTGTGTGGTAATACACATCTGAGCAAAGTTAGCCAAATAACTCTGAGTATCAATGATGTCCACTGGGAAGCAATTTTCAGATAAGGGTGACTGCATGAACACTATATAACTCTTCTTCTCAATGACTCGCCTAATGTATCTGTAACACATGAACCTCTTTGATAATACTATCACATTGTATATGTTTTTCATTGAAGGCAACTAACGCCTCATGGTACTATGTAAGCCACATTGAGCCTGCAAATAGGTGGGAAAATGTGGGGTACAAATGTAATAAATAAAATAAAAATAAATAAATATTTTGGGGCTATTTTACTAAAGTATGTTAGATTTTGCAGTTACTGCAATTTAACATAGAAAACGAAGGTGCCACATCTTCCTTTGCAGGTCTTGCATTAGTATTTCCATTAGTGCATGGTACTCAGATGCAATTAGCGCAGAAACACTTACCCCCTATTTCTACAAACTTGCGATGCATAATGCACAAAGTTGCATGCATGCGTTATAAATACTGCAAATTATGCACATAACTTAGGGGTATGTTTACTAAGGTGCGTTAGCGTTTTTAATGCACCTTTAAAGTTAAGGTGCGTTAAATGCTAATGCGCCTATACATTTCTATGCCGTTACTATCAATACAAGGATTAAATGTCACTTCCACAAGTCTTATTAATATATAAATCAATAACATATAAGACCTTCAATGCATAGAAAGTTTTCACTTTTTTCTTCAATGCTGCGTTCGGCACCTAACCCTTACCGTTCAGTGAATCCAGACTGCCCCAATTTGACTGCCCCTATCGGACCGACCGTTCACTTGTCTATTAGATTGTAAGCTCTTTGAGCAGGGACTGTCTCTCTTTGTTAAATTGTACAGCGCTGCGTAACCCTAGTAGCGCTCTAGAAATGTTAAGTAGTAGTAGTAGTAGTAGTATATAATACACAAAACAATGTAAACTTTTATCTGTCTATGTTGTTCTCCTTCTGGAAGTATGGATGATTAATTTAGATATATAATAAATAGAACTAACTCTTAGTTCTATTTATTATATATCTAAATTAATCATCCATACTTCCAGAAGGAGAACAACATAGATTTTACATATGTCATTACAACAACTGAATATAAATTTGTGAGCTTGTACCACTCTTTGGGTTATTATAGATGACCTAAAACGTCCAAGTCAGAAATAGATACTTCTTAGTCTGTTCATGAAATGAACTCTGATCTTGATGAAACACAAAAATGTTCTTGTTATTCCACTCTCAAAAGGCATCTACTGTCCAGTTGATATTGACACTGTAATCCAGCCAAGTTGTACATCCAACAGGAGAATATATCTCTCATCCGTATATTAATCATGAGTTACTCCATTGAAGAGAATGCAACAACGATTTTAGTTGGCTGAACAAAACAAAAGTTTACATTGTTTTCTGTATTATATAAGAAAAAAGTGAAAAATTTTCTATGCATTGAAGGTCTTATATGTTATTGATTTATACATTTCTATGGGTGCGTTAGTGTTTAACACATGTTAACCATTAACGTGTGTTAACCATGCTAACATGCCTATAGTGCACCTTAGTAAACATAGGCATTAATTGCTACATTAGCTGCTAATTGGCTTTAACAACCAATGATTGGCTATAAAGCTAATTGGCACTAATTTGCAGTTACAGGTGTTACTGCCCTTAGTTGGTATTCTACGATTCAAGGACATAAAATCCATAGTACACAAGGGGGTGTGGACCTGGGAGGGGCATGATGGGTTAGGGGCATGTCTACCACTTATGCGTGCAGGTTATGCTATCAGTTACATACCTAACTGAGGGGCCCTTTTACTAAGCTGTGGTAAAAAGGGTCCTATGCTAGCGACAGGGGCCATTTTTGCTGTGCACTGAAGTCCTTTGTACTGCAGTGGGTTAAATGGCCAAAAAAAACCATGGCTATGTGGCAAGATTGCTCTTACCGTGTGGCCATGCAGGGGGGGGGGAGCTCTTACCACCACCCATTGAGGTGACAGTAAGGGCTCCTACACTAAACTGGAAGTAATTGGGTAGCATGTGGTGCTGCCTGATTACCGCTGGGTAACCCCCTGCATAAATATTTTTACAATATTTCCGCTAGTGCCAGAAATGCTGCACGCTGGGGGTGGAATTACCACTGGCGCCCATGTTGGGCCGGCAGTAGCCCCAGATTGGCGTGCAAAAAGCCCTGGTGGGCTTACCGCCGCTTAGTAAAAGGGTCTTGAATCATTTAGGTACGAACATTTATACCAGTCATTAATCTAGCAGAAGTGCTCAAACCTAAAGTTAGGCAGATAACTTTGGAATTTACAGTAGTATTCTATAACAGCAATTCAGCACATAATTGCTGATATAGAATTTATTTATGGAAGTTTGACATACCGCCTATATATGCAAAGTGCCAGTAGGCAGTTTAGAAACAATAAAAACCAGAGTAAGAAAGGAAGATGACATCACAAACTTCATTAGAATAAACAAACAAGCACAGTGCTAAACATATGTACCTTCAAAAGAACTTCATGAAAAATAAAATGAAAATAACGATAAACTAAATTCAGCTAATGATGATAATAATAACCCTAGCCATGCCTCTTTTTGAAAAGGATGATTTTCGCTGTTTGGAGCTTAAATAGCACACAGTTAGGCATACATGATCTATCATTGCAGTGGCGATCCTAGGTCGGCTGCCACCCGGGGGCGGATCACCGCTACGCACCCCCCCGGGTGAAGCGCCGTCCGTCCCCCCAGGGTGCAGTACGACCCCCCCCCCCCCGGTGCAATGACACCCCCCTCCCCGGCGCATCAAGTCCCCCCCCCCGGGTGCATTCTTGGCTGCTGGAGGGTGCAGAGAGCAGCCGCACGCCTGTCGGCTCCACTGGCTCCCTGCTCTCTCTGCCCCGGAATAGGAAGTAACCTGTTCTGGGGCAGAGGGGGCAGAGGGAGCAGGGAACCAGCGGAGCCGACAGGTGCGCGGCTGCTCTCTGCACCCTCCAGCAGCTTGCACCTGGGGTGGACCGCCTCCACCTCCCCACCCTTGCTAAGCCACTGTATCATTGATTTCAGGGGGTCTTTTACAAGGTTGCATTAGGTGCATTAGGTACTAACGTGGTCCTATCCCAGCTTAACATTGTATAATGTGGGAAATGCTCAGGCATCCTGGAGTAACTGCACAATAAAAAAAAAATATTTTTTAGGGGGCATGTCTGGGGGGCTGGAGAGTGGGCATTCCTGCACTAATCATTTAGCACAGCTACATTACCGATCACTAACTAGTTAGCGCAGGAGCCATTATCACCTATGAAATGGGTGGCGGTAAATGCACACATGCTTATTTTTTTAATGGCTGTGTGCTAAATTACAAAGACGGGCTGAAAAATGGCATGTGGTTGTGTAGACGCGTGTTTTGGGTGTGCACAGAATCATTTTTCAGCGCACCTGTAAAAAAATGCCTTTTTAAAATTTTTGCCGAAAATGGACGTGCGGCAAAATGAAAATTGCCACGCGTCCATTTTTGGTCTGAGACCTTATCGCCAGCCATTGACCTAGCGGTAAAGTCTCACGCGGTAACTGGGGCGGTAATGACCTACGCGCGTCAAATGCCACTTGGCGCACATCCAACACGCATGTCCGAAAATAAAAAATATTTTTCAGATGCGCGTATCGGACATGTGCCAAAAATAAAATTACCGCAAGAGCCATGTGGTAGCCAGGTGGTAACTCCATTTTGACGCACATTGGGCACGAGTAGATGCTTACCCGGCTTAGTAAAAGGGCCCCTTAACCCTCTATTACCTCATAACTCAATTGGCTTAACAAGGCAATCAGTGTTAACAAGCAATAATGAGCACTAATTGGAAATAATTAGAATTTACGCACACAACTCCTTAAGCGTATTCTGTAACGCACTGCACCTAAATTATAATGTGCGCAGGCAAAAGGGGCATGGTTATGGGCGGGGAAATGGGCATTTTGTGTGCGTTCCAAAATATATGCATGTTGTTATAGAATATGGCCCTCTGTGCCTAAATCTACGCATTGGCATTTACGCCACATTTTTGCCACTTTGGTGTAAATGGATGCATGAAGATTTAGGTGCTAGGATATCGACCAAGCGTATTCTATATATTGTGCCTAAATCTAGGCACCGCTTATAGACTATGTTTAGGCGGAAATATTTTCCACGTGGATTTTTTAAGCATCTTATATAGAATCTGTCCCTATGTGCTAAGGGATCCTTTTACAAAGGCGTGCTGAAAAATGGCTTGCAGTAGGGTAGACATGGGTTTGGGCGCATGCCGATCCATTTTTCAGTGCACCTGTAAATAAGGCCTTTTTAAAATTTTTGCTGAAAATGGACGTGCGGCAAAATCAAAATTGGCTCATTTTGGGTCTGAGACCTTACCGCCAGCCATTGACCTAGTGGTAAAGTGTCACGTGGTAATCGGGCGGTAATGACCTACGCATGTCAAATGCCACTTGGTGCACGTCCAGTACGAGCGTATCGGACGAACGCCAAAAATGCAATTACCCCAAGAGCCACACGGTAGCCGGGCGGTAACTCCATTTTGGCGGCTTAGTAAAAGGGTCCCTATACTTGGTTGGAAAATGGAAATGCTCTCTGTACAGTGTTAGGATTTACTCCCATGGTCTCATATGCTAGAACTTTTTCTTACAAAAAAACAGTGGCGTAGCTAGGTGGGGCGCCAGGGGAGCGGCCGCTCCCCCAAACGGAGTTCTGCTGGTGCCTATTTTTTTCTCAAGTTGTGTTGCATTGAAAATATGCGCCGGTGCCAGCGGACGCCCGCTCCCCCCAAAAAATGTGCCCTTAAAAAGACACTAATGCAGTGAACCTACAGGAAATGTATCATTCTTCAAAGATTATCTTACACTGATGAATAAATTATCTTAAGGAACAAAAAAAACAACCATAAAATATTATCATCAAATAGTGTAACTTAAAAAAATGATTTGATATTTGTCAGTGAACTGTGTGTACCAGCAGCAAATAGGAACATTTTTATTCTGATGGTTTCAATCTAATTTAATTGAAGCTGGTATAATGGTTTCTAAATGGATATATTTATTGAAAATGAATCATCAAGAAAGAGTATGAAATTAATTTTGCACCAAAATAAAGTTCTTCAGTATATCTGCCTGACTTGATGAAATGCTGCACTTTAAGGAGACAATTTTCAGAATGTGAATTTTGTTACACAGCCCATGAGTCATTTTTATTTGGAGATTTGGAATCAGTTTTCAAAGATAAAACTCTGCTTACTTTTATTTAAAAAAAAATTGCAACCACATACTTTTCTACCCGTTTTTTGAGTAAGATGCCCATTTTTATACCATCCAGTGATAAGAATTTATCCAAACTGAGGGGTCCTTTTGCTAAGCTGTGCTAAAAGGTAGCCTACGCTACGATTAGCGCATGGGTTTCCTCACGCACTGAGGCCACTTTTAGCGTGGCTGTAAAATGGCCACATTTCCATTTGTCCTATTAATGGCCAGGCACTAATTTCTCGGCTTTGAATATCCAGGAATACAGCTGGCGGTGGACATAAAGACGCTGACTGCTGCTAGCTGAACATCGACTGGAGTGTATCTGAATGTAACTTACTTTGAGCTACTACTGAAAAAGGTGAGAGCTAAATCCAAATGAATGAGGGGCCCTTTTACTAAGTAGCAGTAAAATGTGGCCTGCGTTAACATAGGCGCGTGTATTGGTCGTGTGCCGGGCCACTTTTTACCACATGTACATAAAAAGACTTTTTTTTAATGGGACGGGAAAAGGGCCTGTGGTAAAAATGAAACCAGCGTGCGCCCAAAACCGGCCTGAGCCCTTAATGCCACCCATTGATCTAGTGGTAAAGGCTCACGTGCTACATGTGTGGTGACCGGTCAGCGCATGCCAAGTGCCGATTACCGCTGGAACTGGCGCGTGTAGGAGGAAATAAATAAATAATTCATCCACTCATTATGGGGATGCGCCAAACCTGAAATTACTACCAGGAGGGTATGCTGGCCTGGCGGTAGTCTCATTTGGGCACGTACTGCACATGTGTAGAGCCTACTGCAGCTTAGTAAAAGGGCCCCTGAATAAAGTGCACGTGATTGCTTTGGATCATATGACTGCACAAATTTATAAATGCCCTTTTCTAAATGTAAAAAGAAAATTACCCTCTATAAATTGAAAACAATTAAGTATTCATCTACAAATTATCTATAAAGTTGGCCTAAAATTTGGAAACTTTAAGAAAAGATTAATTTTACTTTCACCTAGAGAAACAGAAGAATTTTTCTCAATAAAGAATTGCATATCTGTGGATCTTAATTGCAAAATGCCCTAACACTCAGATTTATGGCGAGCTATTCACAACATCAAAACTGGTCACAGTTAAATCAAGATGTTACCATTATTTCCTGGAAGGACGAGGTAAAAAAAAAAAAGAAGTCAATAGTTTATAAATGCACAGCTCTAGTGAAATTATGAGCTCAATTTTCAAAAGGAGTTTAACCAGGCTGGAGAGGATCCTGCCCAGTTAAACTCCGCTCAGCTGGCTGGCCACTGATATTCAGTGGCACTTAACCAGGTAGTGCCACTGAATATTGGCAAACCACAGAGTTACCAACTCTGTGATTTTCCTGCAGAATTGGGTGGGTTTTTTGACAGTCGTGAGTTACGACTTATTGAGCATTTTTGCTTTTTTGGGGCAGCTGCTACAGCTGGTTCCTTCTGGCTGTTTCTACTGTCACCTTGTCAAATCTGGAGCTGGAATGAGGCTTGGAGCATCTCAAGTCTCATTCCGGGTCCAAATTTGACCAATAGGAGGGCGAGCTAGGTGATGAGGTCATCAGCTGATGATGACTCATCACGCTTAAGTGAGGAGGCAGAGAGCACAGAGCAGAAGTGCAGCACGTCACGTCATGGAGGAGGAGAGCACAGCAGCACGTGGGAAGAAGAGAGGAGGCAAAGCATGTGTGCTTGCCTCGCCCCCACCCCCACTTCTCAGATAGCCTGTTGGGCTGTCTTTGGGCTCCTTTGGGGTGCGGATTGGGCTGGGGAATTTTTTCCCATCTGGCAAACTAGCTAGTCAAGTTATGGTTGGTGCGTGGAGTGTGGGTAGATCAATTACTCAACTAGCTAGTGACAATATTAAATCTGCTAACAGCTTAAGTAAATGGATAAAATTAAGGGGTCCTTTTACTAAGCCATGGTAAAAAGTGGCTTGCGATAGTGTAGGCATGGGTTTTGGGTGCACGCAGAAATATTTTTCAGCGCATGTACCAAAAATGCCTTTTTAAAATTTTTTCCGAAAATGGATGTGTGACAAAATCAAAATTGCCATGCATCCATTTTGGGTGTCTGACCTTACCGCCAGCCATAGACCTAGCAGTAAAGAATCTGCGCGGCAATGACCTACGCACATCAGATGCCACTTGGTGCGTGTCCGCTACGCGTGTCCGAAAATAAAAAATATTTTTCGGACGCGCGCCAAAAATGAAATTACTGCAAAAGGCACACAGAAGTTGGGCGGTAAGTCCATTTTGGCGCGCGTTGGTCACGTGTAGAGTCTACTGCGGCTTAGTAAAAGGGGTCCTAAGACAGCAAAAAGACTGACCTAAGTTTATCTGCCGAGCTAACTGGGCACCAGTCTAAATATTTGCTGATGCCTGGCTAACTTCTGTGTTGCCACATATACCTGGATAATTCCAGGTGGCTAGCACATGTCTGGTGAGAGCTGGATATTCAATGCCAGTGTCCGGACATGGGTTAATTTAGCCGGCAACGGTTTAAAAACTGCTGTCCGCTGCCAGCTGTTTATTGAATGGAACAAATCATTTATAAAATTACCTCCTAAGTGTGCACAATTGAGCTGCAAGGTCATTTCTGATGGCAAATCGCTTATTAGAGGTTTTCCACCATGATGACCTTCCTGTTCCCCTACTGAGGGCAGACAGCTAACTCTTTTTTTTTCCAAGACAGGCTGATTACATCAAAACTAAAGAACTACATAGCACCTGCTCCTTAAGAGATTTAGCATTATATGAGTGTATTGTACTTTGCCATCTTGTAAGTTGAAAGGGCTCTGATACTTTTGAGGCATTTTACCATTTTTCTTATAATAATTCTTCCTCATGCATCTCATTTTGACTTTAATGTCTATGATAAGGATGATGAAAGTCTGTTATGTGCCTTTGGCCTTACGTCTCCCCAGGGTTCTCCTTTCACAACAGGGAAACCATGTGGCTTTTAACTAATATGTCAGTAATACAGACTGTGAAGTTTGCTGGGCCTGAGGAGAAGGTAGATCATTTACAAATGAAGCCCGTGCAAGCATCAGGGTCATACTATACATTTTTTTTGATAATACATTAAAATCCAAGCTTTCGTGAGACAATCAGGCGTGTGTCCATTTCAATAAAAACTAGATAATTGGGACTCTTCCCATGCTAGTGAATAGATTATATTTTTTTCACTTAAGGGAAAACTATTGGAATCATTATTGGAAAAATATGTATATTTTTAGACAATCTAAGCTAACCTGCAGGTATAAAATATCAGTTCAACTAACCAGCCAGTAATCTGAAAGGCAAAATGAAAAGACTAAGGGGGGAATTATCAAGCTGTGTTAGGGAAATAACCCGAGTTTATTTGCCCCCTAATATGATTTAAGGAGCTTTTTGCTTGCCCTAACACTGTGGGTACATAGTAATTTGAGATGAAAAATATGCAAAGGCATGTAAATCAGCTAGTTTCTATGCAAATACTATGCAAGCCATAGAAGGAAAAAATAACCCCAGCAATAAGCTGTGGGTATTTTAACATCCTGGGCTGTGAAGCTGGCCCAATGTTTCTGGGCCAAATCTTAAAGGAGCCACGTTGTGCTGCCCGAGATCCCCCACAATCACATTCCTCAAATCAAACTGCCTTCCTGATGCCCCCATAAATGAAGCCCTGACACCAACCTGAAGTCCCCCCAACACATGACCACTCCCCTCTCTCCAGTACCTGGTAGGCACTCCCTGGGTCTATCCTCAAACTTCCCTAGTGTCTGATGGGGGTCAGACAAGAATGATCCCAAGTCACTCCTGGCCTTGCCAGGCTTGCATTTCAAAATGATGCCAGTAATTCCTAGTGGTAGTCTCGCAGTTCTACTGCCGCTAGGGTAACTGGCCCTATTTTGAAACCAGACACTGGCAAGGGCAAGAGAGAGACTCTGGATCACACTTGCCCAACCCCACTAGACACCATGGAATTTTGAAGGTAGGCCCGAGAGGGGAAGGCTACTGGATGTTGAGAGGGGCTGGTCATGTGTGGGAATTCTTCCACTGAGCGTGAGGCTTTGTTTAGGGGTGCTGAATTGTAAGAACATCTGGAGGGCATTGAGAGGGCAGCTAGATTGGGGGGGGGGGGTCTCAGGCAGCACAATTGAGCCCCTTTAAGCTGCTGCCCGGGGTCAGCTTTGTGGCCCGATGCTCCTGGGAACTTAGAATAACATTTGCTTACAAACAGCTTTATTCTGATAGCACAGGAGTCAGTAGCCTGTGGTACTGAAATACCGAAGCTTGGTGACTCCTGTGGTTAATCAGGGTGCAGTACTGCACCTTGATAACTTTACTCCTAAATCTCCAAGTTTTTAGATAATTCTCTTTGGCTGAATTTGTTGCAGTCATAGGCTTAGGAGGAATCTAAGAAAATACTCTTTCACGGAAAGGGTGGTAGATGCGTGGAATAGCCTCCTGGTGGGGGTCATGGAGACGAGGACTGTGTCAGAATTTAAGAAAGCGTGGGACAGGCATGAGGGATCCCTTAGGAAAAGAAGAGTTAGTGGTTACTGAGGATGGGCAGACTGGATGGGCCACTTGGCCCTTATCTGTTGTCATATTTCTCTGTTTCTACAAAAACAGGATACATCTGCGCTTTACTACTACTACTACTTAACATTTCTAAAGCGCTACCAGAGTCACGCAGCGCTGTACAATTTTAAACAAAGAAGGACAGTCCCTGCTCAAAGGAGCTTACAATCTAAAGGACAAGTATGCAGTCAATCATTTGGGCAGTCTAGGTTTCCTGAATAGAGGTAAATGGTTATGTGCCGAAAGCTACAGTGAAGAGGTGGGCTTTGAGTAGGGATTTGAAGATGGGCAGGGAGGGGGCTTGGCGTATGGGCTCAGGAAGTATATTCCAAGCATAGGGTGAGGTGAGGCAGAAAGGGCGGAGCCATGTCCTTTTGTTATGGACATGGCTAATCCTGAATTCACCGGGGAAAACCTATGTGTAGGACTAACCATGGATTCATTCCTCCTGTTATCCTATGCCTACTTTGAGTAAACATTTGCACTTTTTTTTCTCCATTCACCAGGAGTTCAGGCATGGTACACACACAGCACAAAATGCCATTCCAAAGAGTTGTGTAGCCCTGGCTCTCTTAAACATGACATATCGACAAGAAGCCCGGTGCCTGAGTGGGAAAGAATAATGTTCCAGACCCTCTACTGGAGAAACAATATACCTCAAGTATTGATTTCTCTCAACATAACTCATCGCACATGCATGATACTACTGATTAATGTTATACTTAAAAGAAGATTGTTTATTCTCTTGTAAACATTTGCAACTGTCTATTTTTATCCACCCAACAGAATTTGGTTTGGCAATTATCAACACTGTTTACTCCTTTACTCCCACAGCTTTGTGATTGCCGAGCAATTACTGTTATCAGTCTCAGACTCTTGCTCCAACTTAGATTCAAGATAGGAAAGTAAAACATATTTTGCTCTTGCAGAACAATCACCATTTACTGCTAAATCAATTTGTTAGCTCGAGTAGTGGACCGTTACCTGGCCGTGCATAAAACATTTTGCTCTCTTACATCTTTCCCATTGGAGAATAACCACTAGCAGACCAGGAATACTTATTCCAGACTAAGGGGCGACTTTACTACAGTCTGCTATGCAATTAGAACTGGATTCAGTAAGTGGTGCTCAAAATTCAGCACGGAAAAAATCAGCGCTAAGCACGATTTCGTAACAGACATGCACTCTTTATAGAATTGTACTTAGCGCCAATTCCCGCATCAAGCTTTAGGCACCAGACTTACGCCTACTGAAACATGGTGCAAATGCTGCACCCAAGTTAGGTGTAGAAGGCTGTATTCTAAAATTGCGCATGCAATGTTTGGAACGCCCACAGCTGGTAAAAGGGAAGTCTCGCTTTCCAACAGGAAATGCCTGGGTGGCAAGTAAAGCACTTGCTGTGTGGCCAGTAAGGGCTCCCACGTTAACCCGGCAGTAACCAGGCAGCGTGTGGCACTGCCCGATCACCTTCGGGTAAACTCTGGTGCTACAAAAATAAATACATTTTTGTATCGCTGGAAATGATGGCGCACTAAGGGTGGGAAGTACCGCTGGGCTGGTGTAGTAGCCTGGCGGTACTTCCTGTATAGCGAGTGGTAAGTCCGCGTTGGGCTTACAGCCACTTAGTAAAAGGAGCCCTAGGTCTCATTGCCTAAAATAGGACCTGTGCTGTGTCACACAGTACTTCCGACCTCTTTCCGGTTCCTCACTTATCCGTGTTGTTCGCTCAACTTGGCACCTCTCCGTGCTGTCCGCTCGGCACCTCTCCGTGCTGTTCGCTCTCAGCTCGGCACCTCTCCGTGCTGTCCGCTCTCACAGTTCACCTACTCAATTGGGGCTATTCCATGTCCTGAGGAGCACTGCTTTACCCAATTCTTCTCTCACTTGTAAAAGCAATTAACCACAGTGCTTTATTTATCCTGCAGAGTACTTCATTCAACAACTGTCCCTGCGGCAAGCAGTCTGACAGCTGATATACAGCTTCTGGCCTCACTGCGCTCTGCTTCACTTTTCAAACACGCAAAACAAAAACAAAAACAAAAGTCCCGTCTTAGAACTAAATAATGACTTTTGGATATAACCATAGGTTCAGTCTATCACTCCACTCCTTCCTAGTTCCTCATAGGAGTCAGAGACATTTTCACCTCCCTAGTTTGTCAGACACCAACACTCTGACAACCTCCCACAAAATGTTCAGAGTGACCTGATTCAGGTACACAATCCCCACAGTTCAATGAAGCAAGTCCGCTCATAGGCACTGCCCCTCAGTGCCTCCAAATCTCTAGCTTCTCTCTCCAGCCTCCCCCTCTTCCACCTTCCTTTGTCCTGAGCAAAAGAACTCCATCTGCTCCTCACCCTCCTCCATTTCCCTTCCCCTCTCTTGTTCAGACTCCTTCCAATCCATAGAGTCTTCCCCCACCCTCTCTCCCAGGTGCTGCTCCTCCACCTGATTATCCTCCATCTCCCAATCACCCCCTGACTCTCCTACCTCCTGGGAGTTGTAGTTCTGTTTCTCCTGTTCCCGTCTCCCTTGCAAGGGCTACTGGGCTCTGTAGTTCTCTTCCTGTCTCCCATATCTCCTACCCCTTTTTCCCACCGGGAGGTGCTTCTTCTTTCCTCGCTTACTGCCCCTTTCCGCTCTTCTCTGCCCTCCTTCTACCTCCTCCTTACAGCTGGCATAGCATGAATTAGTGGTAAAATGACTTGCCTTTGTGGTAGCTCATGTTGATAACTGCATCCCTAAGTTTTAATATTCTTACTCTTATCCACTGTGTCTTATACTCTGATGTGCCATAATATTTAGCTGATCTGCTTACTTTCTACAGTCCTTCACACATGCTATGATCAATGTGGAGGACTGTAGAGAGTAATGATATGCTAATCTTTTATTAGTCCCCCCGCCCATTGAATTAGGCTGAGGGTCACTCACTGTACATCTTTCTCTTTCTTAGCCCCTGAGCTATGGAACAAGCTCCTAATCTATCTCAGACCAGAACTATCCTACTCAAAATTCAAAATCGCACTGAAAACCAGTTTTTTTGCTCAGACTTTCCAATAACTACATTAAAAACCAAAGGGATCTGCAGAATAAACTTATTGGGTCCAACAGGGTAATTTGGAACAACAACAACAACAACAACAACAACAACAACAACAACAACAGATGACGTCTAATGTGAACAAGTGCAAAGTGATGCATGTGGGAAAGACGAACCCAAACTATAACTACGTCATACAGGGTCCAGCGTTAGGAGTCACGGTCCAAGAAAGGGATCTAGGTGTCATCGTTGATGATACGTTGAAACCTTCTGCTCAATGTGCTGCTGCGGCTAGGAAAGCAAATAGAATGTTGGGTATTATTAGGAAAGGGATGGAAAACAAAAATGAGGATATTATTCTGCCGTTGTATTGCTCCATGGTGCGACCGCACCTCGAGCATTGTGTTCAATTCTGGTCACCACACCTCAAAAAAGATATAGTGGAATTAGAAAAGGTGCAGAGAAGGGCGACAAAGATGTTACAGGGGATGGCACGACTTCCCTATGAGGAAAGGCTGAAGAGGCTGGGGCTCTTCAGCTTGGAGAAAAGGCGGCTGAGGGGAGATATGATAGAGGTCTATAAGATAATGAGTGGAATGTAACGGGTCGATGTGGAGTGTCTGTTTATGCTTTCCAAAAATACTAGGACAAGGGGGCATGTGATGAAGCTGCAGTGTAGTAAATTTAAAACGAATCGGAGGAAATATTTCTTCACTCAATGCATAGTTAGACTCTGGAATTTGTTGCCGGAAAAAGTGGTTAAGGCGGTTGACTTAGTGGACTTTAAAAAAAGGTTTGGACGGATTCCTGGAGGAAAAGGCCATAGAATGTTATTGAATGGACGTGGGAATAATCCACTATTTCTGGGATGGGCGGGACAAATTGTTTGTTCTTTTGGCCGCTGTCGGAGACAGGGTGCTGGACTCGATGGACCCTTGGTCTGTCCTGGCATGGCGATGCTTATGTATCATGTATTAAATAAAGATTCTTCTGTTCCTCTATGTGCATTAACTAATCCTGCTCAGATGTCTCGCCTGTTTCTCACTCTTGTCTACAAATGATCTACCTGTATCTTTGTGAAAGATCTTTGTTTACTACCGCTGTAGTTCTAGAACTTCATATGCTATATTCATGATTTCTCCTACCTTCCATGTTGACAGTGTGTCAATAATGTAATCATGGCTACCTTTCATCCTTTTCTTATCTCTGTCTTTCTCTCTCTCTTTTTTTTAAACAAATAACGCATTCCTTACTCCAGTGGTTCCCAAACTTGGTCCTGGAGGCACCCCAGCCAGTCAGGTTTTCAGGATACTCACAAAGAATATTCATGAGAGAGGTTTGCATGTAGTGGAGGCACTGCATGCAAATCTCTCTCATTAATATTTATTATGGGTATCCTGAAAACCTGACTGGCTGGGGTGCCTCCAGGACCAGGGGGGTCCTTTTACTAAGCCGCATAAGCGTCTACTTGCACCCAATGCGTGCCTACATGGAGTTAATGCCCGACTATCGTGTGGCTCTCGTGGTAATTTCATTTTTGGCGTGGGTCCGATACGCGCATCTGAAAAATATTTTCTATTTTTAGACGTACGTAACAGACGCACGCCAAGTGGTATTTGGCATACGAAGGTCATTACCGCCCGGTTACCGCATGAGTCTTTACTGCTAGGTCAATGGCTGGCAGTAAGGTCTCAGACCCAAAATGGACGCGCTTAATTTTGCCACACGTCCATTTTTGGCAAAAATATTAAAAAGGCCTTTTTTTCCAGGCATGCTAAAAAATGGATCATCGCGTGGCCAAAACTTGTGCCTACACTACCGCAAGCCATTTTTCAGCGTGCCTTCGTAAAAGGACCCCCAGGTTTGGGAACTACTACTAATTTACTAATGTGATCTTTAGACTTTACTCCTCTTTTCTGTAGATGGTCAAGGGAGTATCTAACTAAACTAAACGTTTTTTTTTAAGGAAATAATTAGTGCTATTTACACCACTAGACTATTCCCCAGATTTCAGGTGATGTTTAGGCAATGTTCTTGCCAGCAATTTAATTTAAGAAAAAAAAATTGAATTATTTCCATAAATGGATGTAAAAAAGATGAAGTGGATGTTAAAAATATCTCCAGTCTACATATGCCATTGATTGCTTTACAGTAGAATTAGGTGTTATTAATCAACCAATTAATACACACCTGCAGAACAAAATCCAGATATTTTAGAGTGTTTATTAAACTATACGAATGTCTAACTAGACATCTAATAAAAGAAAAAAAAAAACACCTTCTGCAGAAACCTATCAATGTTAATAGTTATAAAATTATGCAGTAAGCTGGACCATGACCTGGAACTTCAAGCCAGAAGTCCTGTATTCTGAATGGCTGAGATGTCATTGATAGAACACATACCGGCACAACAGTTTCCATGACAACCTACCTTGTCAACAACAGGAAAAAGGAAACAAGTGCTAGAAAAACTAGTCTTCCTTTGTTTTGCTCTTTTTTTTGGTTTCATTTTTTTTTCAGTCATCAATAACACCCTTAACCGACTCTCTAGTAAAAAAGGAAACAAGTTCTACAAAAACTAATCTCTTTGTTTTCCCCTTTTTTTGGTTTCAATTTTTTTTTTTCATTCTTCAATAACACCCTTAACCAACTCTCTAGTGACAGCAGTTTCAGTGGTAAGAATTAGAGAGTTGTATGGGGATAGAAATTTCACCCGTCCGTGCCTGTCCCCACCAAATCTAACCCATCCCTGCCCATCACTGCTGGACTCTAACCCGTCCCCGCAAATAATCTCCTTCAACCCCGCCTATCCCTGTACTAAAATAACACGACTTGTGATAAAATAACCCAACCTATGCCATCGATCTGGAAGAACTGATAAGCTCAGAACTGGTCTCTGCAGCCACCTTTGGAGTGGATGAGTAGCCTGTTAGCACAGTGGCCTTACAAATTCAGGGGCGTAGCCAGACACCCAATTTTGGGTGGGCCTGGGCCCAAGATGGGTGGACAGAACTTTGCCTTGTCTCACAAGTGATTTGGTCTCTCCCTCTCTTGCCTGCATGCCATATGGGTCTCTCAAACATCCCTCCCTCCCCGGCATACATTTTAAATAGCAGATTTTCACCAGTAGCGAGCAGCAACTAATACACACTGTTCATATTGGCCTCACAACCTTCCCTCTGATGCAATTTCCTGTTTCCAGGAATACATCAGAGGGAAGGCTGTGGGGCCAGTGTGAGAAGTATGTATCAGTCGCTGCTCATTGCAGGCAAATATCTGCTATTTACAAGGTATGTAGGAGGGACAGTTGCTGGGAGTTTTTGGCTGATGGGGCTTGAGTATCACTGCCAGTCACATCATACGTATGCTGCTACTGGGTGGGCCTGAGCCCAAAGTGGGTGGGCCTGGACCCACCCAGGCCCACCCTTAGCTACGCCACTGCTTACAATCAGGTTTGGATCCTACTGCATCTCCTTGAGATTCTGGGTAAGTCACTTAATCCTCCATTGTCCTAGGCACAAAATAAGTACCTGTATATAATATGTAAACCACGTTGACCATAACCACTGAAAGGCGGTATATTAAATCTCATCCCACTGTGCCAACTCCATCACCAACACCACACGTTCCCCTCTTGC
Source organism: Microcaecilia unicolor (assembly GCF_901765095.1). Lineage (NCBI taxonomy): Eukaryota > Metazoa > Chordata > Amphibia > Gymnophiona > Siphonopidae > Microcaecilia > Microcaecilia unicolor. The sequence continues at coordinate 42,269,348 of NC_044040.1, read as the reverse complement.
CCACGCCTTTGCTTTCAAACGCCTTATTTTACTACTAATTGTATTACAGTACATATTACACTTTACCTTTGGGAAGAATATACCTTCTAGTCACGACATGACAGTGGGCTTTGATTTTAAGTGCTAAACCTTTAAGAGGGTAAAAGCAAATGCTAGCCTACTCCTGTATTGTGTACAATTGTCCCACAAGACATTTGTACCTTTAGAAACAATTTACCACCACTGTTCATTTTACCTATTAAACCCAGACCATATTTTGTCCTTGCTCCTCCATCAGTATCTTTCAAAATACAATTAACATAGTTAATCATCTTGCTGTGTAAATAGACATAGAACTGCCTTACACTGGAACAATAAGAACACTATGCCCAAATTTCTCTATTTTAAATAAGCCAAGAGGAGAAACAGAAGGAACACAGGTAAAACAGTCAAGTTTCACAAAAGAGCCAAGCCTGCCAAACATGATTGAAAGGTCAAGACAATTTATCCTATTTTAGTAACATCCTTCAAATCTGATCACTCTACCCTAGAAAGAATCAAAAATTTTACATACAACCTATCACCAACTGGATGATCAGTACTCAACTTTATTTCTAGAACAATTTTCATAATTCTAAACAGTTAAAGAATTGATTCGAACCTTAAAACAATTAACATTAAAAAAAACACAAAACTTATACAACACAGTTCAATGACGAATGCATCTGACTAAAAAAGTAAATTAAACCAAAGGTTGCTTTGTGGCCTTACAAGAAAGGTAAGGTAGACAACCAAGCTATAACCAGGATATCCGTATGTTCCTTGGGATGATAATTCATGGAGGCAGACATGTTGCTACTGCAAGCCGGTTCCACATCCCACAAGGCCCTTACTGGCTAAGGCCTCTAGTCTGGAAGAGGCACCCGAAGAGATGACAGGAACACTCCACTAATACAAAAAAAACTGAAGATGGCGCTGCGTCAGGGGACGTGGTTGGGAGGTCACACTCACCAATCACCAGTCACCCCATGCATGTGCCTGGTGTTTGGTGAGTGCGACCTCCTAGTCCTGCCCCCTGACACGGCACCATCTTTAGTTTTCTTTGCATCAGTGGAGTAGGCTAGGTAGGTAAACTGGCATGGTACTACACTACTGCAGGAACCCCACAGGACCTGCATCCATCCCCACGGGATCTCTGTGGATCTCGAGGGGATCCCCGCAGGAGCCCCATAGACCTAGAGGGGCTCCCCATGGTAGCTACGGGATTCCCACTAATCCCATTCCCATGTAGCTGTCTAGTAAGAATTAAAACACCATACAATGAGATGTTTCAAGAGCTGACAGCAAGCAATTGGAAATCATTGTCTTGTCTGTCAAATGCTCGAATTCAAAGTTATGCAAGCAACTTGATTTGCAGACATTCTTCACTTTTTCTTGCTCTGCTTTAGCTCAAAGTTGAATTTTTTTGCACAAAATATTACAATTAATAAAAACAGAAAAAGCTATGAGATAATAATAAATACGTAAAAACTATTACAATATCACAGACCTCAATTTATTTATTTTATTTAATACACATTTATATCCCACATTTTCCCCACTTAGTTGCAGGCTCAATGTGGCTTACACAATACCGAAGAAGTAGACTCCGGTTCAACTCCGGTTAACACATCTTTACCCTTCTACAAATATTGTCAGGTTTTTATTGTTTATTTGCAGTTACCGTGGCTTAGCACAGTACTTTATGGCATGGTAGCTGCAAATTTAGGGCCTCTTTTATCAAGCTGCGCTAGCGGCTCCCAGGTGGTAATGCTGACAAAGACCATTTAATTTGAATGGGCTTCCTCAGCACTGCTATGCAGGAACTGCTAGCGCAGCTTAATAAAAGAGGCCCTTAATTTGCTGACTATGGGAACATTCCCAACATTTGCCATTACATGTGCTTGGAATTCGCGTTGAACCACTCTGGAATTTGTTGCCAGAGAATATGGTAAAAGCAGTTATCTTAGCAGGGTTTAAAAAAGATTTGGATAATTTCCTAAAACAAAAGTCCATAACCCATTATTAAGATGGAGTTGGGGAAAATCCACTACTTATTTCTAGAATAAGCAGCATAAAATATATTGCTCTGTTTTGGGATCTTGCCAGGTACTTGTAACCTGGATTGGTCACTGTTGGAAACAGGATGCTGGGCTTGATGAACCTTCTGTCTGTCCCAGAATGGCAACGCTTATGTTCTTATGTTCTTAGCACCTCCTATTTTGGAGGCAGTAAGTGGTCACACACTAATTACAAAAGTGCCAATTAGTGTAAATTATTAAAATACCTTCCATGTCCACTCTTCACTCATGACACACCCCCTAACTCAAAAATATATGGGATAATATAGAGGATCTGCATATTTTTCTGATATTGGATAGGATAGTCTTGTCTGTAAAAATACAAATATGTAGTTTAGGTGTTACTGTCCATTCCTTTTTCACAATGGAGGCTAAAATTACAGCACTGCAAGGAAGTTCTTGGTCACTTTAGGCAATTGAATCAGCTACAACCTTTCCCTGACCAGACTAACTTGGAAGCTATTATTTGCTTTCTTATTAATGCCCACCTAGATTACTGCAATGCACTTTGAGGGTGATTTACAAAAACGAACACACTGAATCAAAATCCACAGGTACTTTTCTCCGCAAGTTTTGCCTTGGGAAAAGGCACCCACAGAGGTTTGCACCCGATTTTTCTTTGGTATCATTTCCCTTAAAAATAACGGGGGCAATATTGAAAAGCAGCAATTACCATATTAATATAAATGCTAGCCACAGCATTTACATGAATGCATATATTCAGTATATAAAAGTAGTAAAGTTTGTTAATTAAAATTCAATAATAAAGCCATAATATTCATTTTTCATGAAGACATTACATTTTAAATAACCGGAACCTCAAATCTCCTGATAGGGGAAATCACTATGATTTTACCACCCTCTGTCTAACAAGGAGTCCTTTCTTATCATTGGTTCCTTCAAGGGAAAAAACGAACCAGTGTAAAAAAAAACAAAAAACTCCAAACTATTTGGAGAAAAACAACTGATTCCAAAAAATCCCTCACATATTTTTTAAAAAAACAGGACAACATGAATAAATATGCCTTTAAATATAAAGATCAAACAATCCCTCAAATTAACTAAAGAAATGGCAAAAAAGGCATGCCCAACTTATCACAAAGACCACTAGTGGAAAAACGTACACTTATCTGGAAAACAACAGGGCTGCTCTTTATAGTCTTCCAACGTCACTGTTCCAATTTCTTTTGTTAATCCCACACGTGCCATCTCTGTGCTGCATACTGCCCATCAGCCAAATTGCAAAACAGTTCTCTTAGCGGTCCTTTTACTAAGCTGCACTGAAAAATGGCCTGTGCTGTTGTAGGTGCGTGTATTGGAGGCGTGCAGGTCCATTTTTCAGCACACCTGCAAAAAAGGCCTTATTTTTTGGCCGAAAATGGATGTGCGGCAAAATAAAAATTGGCTTGAGACCTTACCTCCACCCATTGACTTAGCGTTAAGGTTTTACGTGTTAACTGGGTGGTAGTCGTCAGCACGTGTACACTGCCGATTACCGCCCGGTTAGCACCACGTGGTAGAAAATAAAAATTATTTTCTGCCGCGCATATCGGATGCGCATAAAAAGTGGAATTACCACCCAGGGCTTGCGGTAGTTCCAAATTGACACATGTTGTATGCGTGTAGGCACCTGCGCTCCTTAGTAAAAGGGCCCCTAAATTCTTCTACAAGAGTGCCTTGTTTCGCTATTCAATTTTGCTGCATCAGGAAGAATTCCTTCTCAACTCAGAATTGCGATCCTACCACATACCAACTCAAGATAGCTGCGGAATTCCAAAAGGTGTCAAGAATCTAACAAATGTTAGTATTTTGGTATAGTCTATTTTGAGTTTGTTATCCCAACATAGTAACATAATAGCAACATAGTAGATGATGGCAGAGAAAGACCTATAAGGTCCATCCAGTCTGCCCAACAAGATAAACACATATGTGCTACTTTATGTATATACCTGACCTTGATTTGTATCTGCCATTTGCAGGGCACAGAACATAGAAGTCTACCCAGCACTAGCCCCACCTCCCAACCAATGGCTCCGCCTCTCACCACCGGTGCTGCCACCCAATCTCCGCTAAGCTTCTGAGGATCCATTCCTTCTGAACAGGATTCCCTTATGTTTATCCCATGCATTTTTGAATTCCGTTTTCATCTCCACCACCTCCCGCGGGAGGGCATTCCAAGTAGGGGTCCAACATGTAAGCTGTGCTTATATTCAATGCAATTATACATAATAGCAATGCTAAAAATATGTGCGGTGACTGCCACCACTGCTATCTGTTTAGTTAGGCCTGCTATTTGTCAGGCCTAAGCTAAATGTATAGATGAATATCCATGTAGCAGCTAAATATCATTGATATGCAGATTACGCTCCATCTACCTGAACCAGAGAAGAATTCACTACATGAAACATCTCAATGCAGGCAGATAATTCAATGTGCACTGCAAGAGATATGAGGAACTGTACTAGCTTGAAGACTGTAAATGACTTTTTTCAATTCTGTCCGTGAAGGAAGTGTTTACCATAGTCCTTTGTTACCCAGAGTTCTTCGTTCTGCCATCTCCCCTGTGCAGCCATCAAGGAATGAATCTTGTTGAGGGAAAATAAAATAGTACAATGAAACAAAGCAAATCTGATCATAAACTCGTAAAAATGTAAATAAAAAAAATATAACCTTCAATCAAGTGTTCAAAATTGGCCTCCCACATTGTAGCTTTGTAAGAGACCCTGTCTGAGCTGCCCATGTTGTTCTGTCCCCCTGGATTGCACAAAGACCAGCTCAATTCACACAGAATGCAACTGCCTGGATCATTAATGATTGTGGTTATTTTGATCATATCCCAAGTTCCCACTGGCTCTCTTTTTCATTTTGGTCCAGATTAAATTATTGTTGATTTTGGTTGCACTGGTACAGGTTTAGACCCAGGAAGCAAACAGGCAAACGGTTCATAAGGGGCAAACCAGCAGGGAAAAGTGAGCAGACCAGAAAAAGACTAAATAGTCCAAAATACAGTTAAAAGAAGCAATTTTATTGAATAACAGCAGCTGAGGGGTAAAAACGACCACCTCTTTACATACTATATTACAGCTGCACCTATTCTATGTCACTCTGTTAACCTGATTTACTATGTAAGCCGCACTGAACCTGCTAATGAGTGGGAAAGTGCGGGTTTTAAATGTTACAAATAAATAATTTTGGTCAGAATGGATTTCTCTGAATTAATATGATTATCCTCTTACAACCCACTGTGAAGCTTACAATCAAACTAAAAAGAGTTACTGGATCACTCCTCAAGGAGGGCAGTTCAGAAATCGTTTTTTTAATTTTTTTTGGTGGTGGGACAAGTGCTTGAATGTTCTCCCTGAATACATTTATAGGGAATGGTATGTTATTGTGGGATCTTTTCACCAAGGTGCACCGAAAAATGGCCTGCGCTGCTGTAGACGCATGTACTGGACGCACGCAGGTCCATTTTTCAGCACACCGGAAAAAAAGGCCTTTTTTGTGGCTGAGAATGGACGTGCGGCAAAATGATAATTGGCGCGCATCCATTTTGGGCCTGAGACCTTACCGCCACCCATTGACTTAGCGGTAAGGTCTCATGCATTAACCGGGCGGTAATCATCAGTGTGCGTACAATGCTGATTACTGCCCGGTTAGTGCTGCCCGCCAGAAAATTTTCCGATGCGTGTATAGCAGATGTTCGTAAAAAAAATGAAATTACCACCCAGGCCACGTGGTAGCCGGGCGGTAGTTCAAAATGGACGCACATACGCGCCTAAGTGGCTTAGTAAAAGGGCCCCTGTATGAGGAAACAACTGAAAAATCTATTCAAAAAGCCTGGGTTACAATTTTCAGACTAGGAAATATTATCTTGATATTGTTTGAAAATACCCAGATAGCCACTTGTACATTTCAACATATAACAGCCCTGAAGCTGTACCATTCAAAATCTGTTTGATCACTGTAGAAAACACATACCGTATTTTTCGGACTATAAGACGCACCGGACCATAAGACGCACCTAGGTTTTAGAGGAGGGAAATAGGAAAAAAAAATTTTCCTTTTTCCCTCCTCTAAAACCTAGGTGCTCCGGTGCGTCTTGTCCGAGTTCGGGATCGCCCTCCCCTACCCACATCACGCGATGTTCTCTGGTGGTCTAGTGACGTCGGGGCAGGAAAGAGCCCCCTCTTTCCTGCCCAGCGCGCTGCTCTCCGTCCTCCTGTATGCTGCCTGACGGTCTCGGTGAGATTCAAAATGGCCGCTGAGACTTCAATTCTCGGCGGCCATTTTGAATCTCGCCGAGACCGTCAGGGAGCATACAGGAGGATGGAGAGCAGCGCGCTGGGCAGGAAAGAGGGGGCTCTTTCCTGCCCCGACGTCACTAGAGCACCAGGGAACATCGCGTGACGTGAGTAGGGGAGGGCGATCCCGAATTCGGGGGGAGGGCGATCCCGAAATCGGACCTCGCTACCTTCGGACTATAAGACGCACCCCCCATTTTCCTCCCAAATTTTGGGGAAAAAAAGTGCGTCTTATAGTACGAAAAATACGGTACCAATCAATATCAGCTATATGTATATGGTGCTACCAGTTCATAGCTGAATATCATTAGAGAGAGTAATCATTTAGGGGCCTTTGTACCAATCTGTACTATGGTTCACAAAATTATCTACGGTGAAGCACCGGGACACATGACAGACCTGATCGACCTACCAACCAGAAATGCATCCGAATCAACATGTTCGTACCTAAATCTACACTACCCACGATGCAAAGGACTCAAATATAAATCAACCTACGCATCCAGTTTTTCCTACATCAGTGCACAACCGTGGAACGCACTGCCAAAAGCCTTGAAAACCACGTACGACCACTTACACTTCAGAAAAACACTAAAAACTCACCTGTTTAAAAAGGCATACCCTACCGATCCAACATAAATGACTGATCCCTGTGACACAACATCACCAAAGATCGTAATGGACATTACACAACTCTTCCGCTGAAAGAGTGTTTTATGTGGTCCTACCACAAGAACCTATCCTAACACAATATCACCTTGTATTTGTTTACCCCGGTGCCTGTAACACCTCTCCGGCGCTATGTAAGCCACATTGAGCCTGCAAATAGGTGGGAAAATGTGGGATACAAATGTAACAAATAAATAAATAAATCCACAGTAGGGCTGCCGCGGGCTTGGTGCATGGCGATTCGGTCCTACCCGCTGGGCTTCTGCAGGAGCCCAGTGGTATTGGCAAGTCCCACCACGCGACATTTCTGGCGCCATAATATTTAGCTGGACATTTCAATGTTTCTTTATTTGCCAGCCCCAAATTTGAAAACAGTTTATGTGGTTAACTTCAGAGTTAATCATGCAAATTATTTTGAATGTCTATCTCATGGTGTCTATACAAGCAGCAGCATCTCACCAAATCCAGATATTTTTGGAGTGGCATGTCTTACATTAAAATGTGATTACTTTTGTTCACTGAATTTGATGAATAATATTTGCAGGAAATGCTTTTGTCTTGATGTGGTTGAAATCAAGCCCGCTGTGTTTCATATGCACAGATATACTACTTGTGAAATGCTGGAAGAAATACTGGCATGGTAGAAGCAGAAAGAAAGAAAAAAATATATGTTAGAATGGAAAAACAAAACATAAAAACAACGTGAAAATGAACATGAAAAATGATAGTCAAATGCAAAACTATAGATGGCTGATAATGTGTACCTACCATACATTATAGCGAAACATGTGCTTCACAACAGTAATTGTTATGAATTTACAAACATACTGGTTTCCAAATATATGAAAACTATGTTTTCTTGAAGGTAGAATCTGGTGAGTCATAAATCTGGATATATAGGTAGCATTATTCTCGTTAGCAATAAATCTAGTACAGAACAGACTTGCTGAGAACGTGTGAAAAAGAAATAGGGTTCCCTCTAGGCTAAGAAGCAATGCAGTAAAAATGAAGTTCTTTCAAATAGCTTTTTATGGAAAAGTATATAGCAGCTCTGGAACAATGCATTCAAAAGTGCATCCTTGACTCTAAATCACTTTTACTCAAGCCATATAATCCATATAAGGTAGATAATTTTGATGCAAAAAAAGTCTTTGAAATGCTAATTATACTTGTCATAAGTCTTATTTCCTGGGTCACTTGGTAAACATGCAGTAAACTAATGATAATTAGAAGGATCATAAGGTAATGAAGGAAAGCACAGGGCGTGTTGAACATCATGCATTCTTATCATATTTTAAAAATAATTTGCTACTTATCAAGGAATAATTTCCCAGTCTGTTTTAGTGAAATGTATGCTCCTGCACTGAGCAATATCTAACACAGCAAAATAAGTATATGATTTCAAACACATTAAGCAATCATGGTTTATTAAACAGGGGCCTTAGACTGTAAGTCCGTTGGGGATAGAGAAATAGCTTAAGTATCTAATATAACTTACCTTGAGCTACCAATGAAAAGGAATGCTTAAATCTAAACAAATAAAGTTGGAGAAACATAGAAACCTTGTGGAATTCCTAAGCCCAGACAGTGCAGACATGAAAAAGTATTTCCTATACAAATCTTATATGATAATGCTGATGGGAAGGACTGGCATCATTTGAGTACTTTCCTTTTATGTGTAATTCTGACAAGCCATTATTCAAAATGTGATGGTTTAACACATCGAAAACCACTACCTCGTCTAAGAGCGCCACAATAGATTCATTCTCTCTGTCAAGATCTCCATGCAGGTCATCCATTAATGTTAATGTTATTGTCTCAGTGTTATGGCTCCAGTAGAAGCTCAACTGGCAGTCATCCAGTAAATTGCTCTCTTCAGAAAATCTGTGGTTTGTAACATGGGTGCCTGCTTGATAACTTTACTAAAGAACATCAAATTCAATACTAGTCCGACATTGCTTATTTTTGTCATGGTAGGACCAGCCCATCCCCCTTGTAGGACCCTCTGGGCCTACTTTGGATCCTATCCCCCACCCTATAGGCCCCCCAGGCCCATCTTGAATATCCATAGTGGTCTAGGTGGTTCTATGAGCAGGAGTGATGCTCACTCGCTCCTGTCATCAAGGCTCTAGCTCCAAAAGGCCACTGAAACTCTAGTGAATGCCATGAGACTGTTGCTAGAGGTCATGGTAGCCATTTTGAGGCCATAGCCATGACAGGCAGGAGTGAGAGGGCATTACCCCTGCCCGTAGAACCCTTAGACCCCCAGGAATATCCAAGGTAGGCCTGGGGGGGGGCTATAGGGGTGGGGTAGGGTCCTGTTGGGGGCTCTAATTGTGTTCCAGGGAGAGAGGGGGTTTCAAGAATAGGGGAGTGAGGAGGCACCAGATGGGCGGCCATCTTTTGTTTCGATAATATGGTCGGGGCTGGCCAAATCTCAACATTTAGGTCACCCCTAGAGAAGGTCAACGTACATGTTGAGATGGCCAGACTTAAAGATGGCCGGCCTCGGTTTTCTCCGATAATGGAAACCGAAGCTGGCCATCTCAAAGACGGCCAAATCCAAGCCATTTGGTTGTGGGAGGAGCCAGCATTTGTAGTGCACTGGTCCCCCTCACGTGCCAATACACCAACCGGGCACTCTAGGAGGCACTGCAGTGGACTGCACAAATTGCTCCCAGTTGCATAGCTCCCTTACCTTGGGTGCTGAGCCCCCCAACCCCCCCAAAACCCACTACCCACAACTGTACAACACTACCATACCCCTTAAAGGGTAAAGGGGGCACCTACATTTGGTACAGTGGGTTTTGGAGGGCTCCCATTTACCACCATAAGTGTAAGAGGTAGGGGGGATGGGCCTGAGTCCGCCTGCCTGAAGTGCACTGCAGTACCCACTAAAAACTTCTCCACGGACCTGCATAGTGCTGTGATGGAGCTGGGTATTACATTTCAGGCTGACATAGAGGCTGACAAAAAATGTTTGCAATTTTTTTTTTTGGGTGGGAGGGGGTTGGTGACCACTGGGGGAGTAAGGGGAGGTGATCCCCCAATTCCTCTGGTGGTCATCTGGTCGGTTCAGGCACCTTTTCAAGGCTTGGTCATGAACAAAAAGGAACCAAGTAAAGTCGGCCAAATGCTCGTCAGGGCCGCCCTTATTTTTTCCATTATCGGCCGAGGACGGCCATCTCTTAACCATGACATGTTCCCACCTTCGGTACACTGCCGACACGCCCCCTTGAACTTTGGCCATCCCCGCGACGGAAAGCAGTTGCAGCTGGCCAATATCTGCTTTCGATTATACTGATTTGGCCGCCCTTAGGAGAAGGGCGCCCATCTTCCGATTTGTGTGGGAAGATGGCCGCCCTTCTCCTTCAAAAATAAGCAGGTCAGTGTCCTAACTTTAGCCTCTTACTCAACTAGTTAGTTGTCTGATAATCGGTGAAGTATCAGCTCTCCCCAAGCCTACGAACTGCATTAGCACTAACCAGACAGTTCAGGGGTGGTTAGTGTTGATATTCAGCAGCACTGTCTAGTCAGGTGCCACTCAATATCAGCAGTTAGGCAGGCAGAAGTGATTTAACCGGACAGGAGTTCTTCTGCCTGGTTAAATCACTTCTGACTGTTGGGCAGATTGCATGGACCATTCAGGTCTTTATCTGCTGTCACTTACTATGTTACTATTTTAAATCAGTTCGAATATTGTGCTCTTTGGGGTTTTTTTGTGTTTTGTTTTTCCTTTTCACTTGGATCAGCTTTTCTGTACAAGTGAAAAAAATTCAGAAAATAAGCCTAAATTTTGTCTGGGTGCTATTGTGTATCTGCCCACTTTGCTTGCATAGCTCATATTTACGAGAGAGTATGCACATGAGCAGAGCTTGGACAGAGCATGGATGGGATCAAACTTGCGCATATAACTTATTTAATACTGTAATTTATGTGCATATCTACAGCATCACTATGATTTGTGTAAGAGCTTGTGCCTAACTTTTAGGTATGTATATATACATTTATGCTAGTATTCTATAAATGAATGTAGCATCTATTTATTTATTTGGATTTAGTTCGCACCTTTTTCAGTAGTAGCTCAAGGTGAGTTACATTCAGGTACATTGGATATTTCCCTGTCCCTGGAGGGCTCACAATCTAAGGGTCCTATTTACTAAGCCTTGCTATAGGCACACTAACATTTTTTGTGTGCGCTAAAAATTAGTGCATGCTAACACAAGAGACACCCATAGGAATATATGGGTGTCTCTAGCATTAGCGCGCGTTAAAAATGGTAGTGTGTCTTAGTAAACAGGGCCCTTAGTTTGTATTGGAGGCAATGAAGGGTTAAGTGCATTGCCCAAGATCACAAGGAGCAGCAGTGGTATTTGAACTGGCCACCTCTGGATGTCAAAACTGGTGCTCTATCCACTAGGCTACTTCTCCACTCCAGGCTACTCCTTCATTCCACCTATGTTTCTTTATAGAATAGTATCCTACAAGGTACCCTTCAAGTACCTAATTGCAGACACCCTGTTATAGAATTGCCCTGAACATTTACTATCATGTACATAAAGGGCCCGATATTCAGACCGTAGGAGAGAGCTGGACTGCCTCCCGCAGTCGAAGATGAGTCCAGATATTCAAATCCAGGCCATTTCTGGTGACCGGCATTGAATATCCAAGTGTTTTTTGGCTGGTGTAAATTTAACCAGCCAAGCTGATATTCAGCTCTGTCCGGTTAAGTTCAAACTGCCCAAATATATTCCAACTATTTTGGCGGCCTAATTTGGCTGCCAAACTTACCTGGTGATGCACTGAATATCGACAGATAGCCGGTTACATCGCGCAATAGAACCAGCTATCCACTAAGTGCTAACCGGCAATATTCAGTGGGAGATAGCCAGCTTTCTCTCACTAAATATTGCAGGATAGCCAGTGAAGTTCCATTTAACCAGCCAGGAGCTGTTCCTAGCTGGTTCAGGGCCGCCGAGACTGGGCCACCCCCGGAGCTCTGCCCACACCGCTGCCCCCCCCCCGAGGTCGCTGCCACCGCCTCCCCCGAGGCCACCGCGCCACAGACCCCAGTCTCTACCCGCCCACCCCCGTCGACAGCCCCAGTCCATCAGCCACCGGGCCCCCTGCATTCAAATCACAGCACCTCACCTCCTTGTGAAAGCGCAGTGGCAGATCACCTCCCTTTGACAAGGGTGGGACACAGGGAGGGAAGGCCCGAAGGGAGGCGACCTGCTGCTGCGCTTTCACACGGAAGTGAGGTGCTGTGATTTGAATGTAGGGGGCCCAGTGGTAGACGGAGGGGGGCTGTTGACGGAGCCGAGGGCAGGTGGGTGAGACCAGGGACTGCAGCACTGGGCCCCCCTTGGAGGCCCAGGCGTGGGGAATTTTGTCCCCCTGCCCCCCCCCCCCCCCCCGGCAGCCCTGAGCTGGTTAAATGGTTTAAATATCGGGTGGAAAAAAGATTAATTCTCCATTGCTTTCCAACATGTGAACAAGGTTTTCTATGCTTTCAATGCCTGTAAAAGTGCCCAAATAGACAAAAATAAAAAGACAACAACAACAACAAAAAAAGATCTGGATAGAAACCACAAAAAGTAGCAGGAGAGGAGAAGAAACCTACTCTCAATGATCTGGAAATGAAAGAATACATCACATTCCTCATTCATATTTCCAGTAAATGGCTTGTGAAATTCAGTGGAATCCATTTCACACTCATTTCTGGGAAAATTAAATGGGTACCTTCGCTCTAAAAGAACTTTGTTTAATGATGCACATCAAGGACACCCAGTGCCAAGCAGTTAGAATAAACCCACTTCTGTATAACAGAGTTATTAAGTTATGGACTAAGGTGTAGATTTGATGGAGGAAATGCTGTAATTAGAATTTGGAACAATTCTAAACTAGGACAAGGAGAAAAGGTTGTAGGTTGTGATAAGTGAGGAAGGAAGTTATGTGATGTAGAGCTGATGGCAAGAGATGAGTTTGGAGAGAAAAGCATAATAAAGACAAATTGTATATGGTTTGCATTTTTTTTTAAAGTGAAAGAACATAATACTTGAAAGTATGAAAATTACCTGCAGAAATTTGCATTAATTCTTTCCGTGTTTTCTTTATTATGCATTGATACTGTTCACAGCATGCACACATCTAACACTTTCTCTGGTCAGACTAATGTAGCTATCTCTCATATGAACCAAAATTACATATAGATTATCTTCTTTTTCTCACTGGGATATGTATAGTATGGTGAAAATTAGGACAAAAGGATCCTTTGAGTTTTCGGGTCATGGCATGCACAACTGAGATAAGATTTATCTTCTCGATGTAGGGATAGAAGCAGCATAGCTGTCGCAAATAGTAGAAGCAGTTCTTGAAGGCTACTTGTTGCTGCCTGATCTTGATTTAAACTTCGACAGTGCTGGCAGCAGCACAGAGAATCTAAGGTGCCCTTGGAGAGAACTCAAATCCTTGGTGGTCCAGTGTGCACAATATCCAAAGCCTCTTTCCTTTCTAATTCCTATCTCTTCTCCTCCTCCCCCTTTGCATCATTTTGACATTCCTCATACAAGAACCCCGAGTCACCCCAAAGTGGTGATGGGGCAGGATCGACCTCCACCGTCTCCTGCCCCTGTGGCTGCCCTCTTAAAAATGGCACCACTGTCCTCTAGTGATAGTCTCATACTACTACCAGGGGAATCAAGTTTCAATATAAAGGCTTTTTTTTTGGAATAAAAGTCCATAAATTAACCAGGTATACTTGAGGAAAGCCACTGTTTTTCTCTGTGTGTATACAACATGGAATCTATCTACTCTTTGGGATTCTGCCAGGGACTAAATCAAAATCTCTTTGATTTTGAGGAATGTAAGAGGTGAAGTACGAACTCCACCTTAAATCACAAGTCAGGAACCTTGGAATATAGTTAGATTCAACACTTACTCTGATCCCCCAAATCCAAGTAGCCTTCAAGAGCTGCTTCTACTGTTTGCGACAGCTACGCTGCTTCTATCCTTACATCGAGAAGATAAATCTTATCCCAGTTGTGCATACCGTTATAACATCAAGACTGGATTACTGTAATGCACTCTACAACGATCTGACTGCAAAGGGCCTGCACCAGTTCCAGTTGATTGAGAATGCTGCAACAAGACTAATAGAAAGTGACATGACCACATCACACCATTTTTGCAAAAACTTCACTTGGCTACCAGTTCAATGCAGGGCTAAATTTAAAACTATGTCTGATTTTCAAGGCTCTTAAAGGAAATGGCCCTGAATACCTGAAGAATAGGATGATCGTCTACACACCTCCAAGAACATTAAGGTCTTCTCAAGGACTATTATTAACCACACCATCTCCAAAAGACATTACGTGATGAGATACCCACAAGCGAGCCTTCTCCAGAGTAGTCCCTATACTCTGGAAAGCACTCTCTGAAAGGCTCCGCTTAACACAAGACTATCTCTACTTCAGGAAGCAGGTGAAAGCTTGGCTCTTCAACCAGGCCTTCGAAGGAAGAAGTAACTAACTTGTTAGTCTCATTCACACTCACAAGGAGTGACACGGGCTGCACATACTGCAGCAAAATATGTTTATCCACTCCTACCCTAGCTGAGATAATATTTAACCATCTCTCTGGCCTCATGTGCACCTTTCTTTAAATTAGTCACCTTATTCTCTAACTCCTCTTACTGCCTTACCTATCTTTATGTTAATCATCTCTCTGACCTCATGTGCAACTTTCTATAAATTAGTCACCTTATTTTCTAACTCATCTTACTCTCTTACCTATCTATGTGTTCCATCTGTGCTTATACCCTACACTGTCAATTAAAATGTTCTATTACGTATTGTGTTGACATTATACCCTACACTGTCAATTAAAATGATCAGGAATAATCAAGCAACAGTTGCTGAAAAGAATTGCTTACTAGCTCAATTAATTCCCCAACCTAGCCACACCTCTCACCCCTTTTTTAAACAGTTACATGTATGGGACCTATGTATTGGGCTTGTTAAATTTAATCAGTCAGGATGAGTGATTTTTGTTTTAACTTGGTTCATTATACCTTTTGAAAATCTATGACTTTGTTTTTGTATTGTGAAGAACTGCTTAGCTAACCTTGACACTATTTTACAGATCTTCCCACAAAAGTACAGCTCTTCTTGCTTTCAACAGTTATATGATTATACAACATGCCCTAACCGAAAACTCTTTTGTGTTAACTGTCAAGCATATATTGATGACTTTCTTGTAGATGCTAACACAGCATTTTGCAAGGTCATGCATCTGCTCAGAAAATGTCAGATACAAAGATATTATTACACTTATCATTAAATTACTATACTTAAGAAACTTGCCCTCTGTGCATTTCTGTACTACCATACTTTAACAGATAAGCTTTCAATACTGTCAAAATCACATGAAAAAAATCATCTTGAAGTGTACATTTTAATGGTCCTAAGCAGAGTTCACAGAAGAAAGGTACCTAGGCACCTTCATTTGCATTATTGACTGCCAAGGCTTCAGAAGAACAGTTAAAGCTTGTTTTAGAGTGACAGTGTCTTCCAGGTAAGAGGATGTAAATGAGACAGCTGCTAACATTCCATCATTTCACTTCTGTCAAAGTTAGGCTCTTTATAGATGACTGGTTTTGATTGTGAGACTATTCCTAAGGTCTAACACCAGCTGCACTTACTGTAGCAGGACTTGCTTATGCACTCCAATCCTAGTTGAGATCATATTCATATACCTTGTTACTCCACATAAAACTTTCTTTAAGTTGCCTATTAGCATGTTTTATCGTGTATTGTGGAGATATTGTAAGCAGCATATTATGCCATAATATGTACTGTTATTTGAATATTTTTATGTTGAAATTGTCTATTGCATATGTCTAGTTTGTTCTTGTTATACACCACTTTCAGTGGTATCTCTAGACAGAAATATTTGGGGTGGCAACAGGGGGTCACACTAGGCTTTTTATTGGGGGGTGGAGACAAGTCAACATTACACTTCTGTACATCATAGCCCTTTTTCCCTCCACTTTTAAATTAAAAATATAATGCATCACCATTGTTCCCTCTAAGCTGAGCTGAAGTCCTTCACTTATAGTTCTGCCAGTAAGTGGTGCTATTTCACTATCACATTTTCAATAGCAAGGGATAGGCAAGATCTGCGGGGAACCTGCCTGTCTCTAGAGATTGAAAACACAATATTGAAGCACCACCCCCTACTGGCAGCAGTGAAGTTGGAGGACTCCTGTTCAGCTTAAAGGGAACAGTGCACATCACAGCCTTCTATAAATGAAGAAACCCTCCCCTCTCCAGCCAGTTTTAGCTACCGGTAAAACCACCATTATAATTGATAGCATCATTCAACAAATGCTTCTGTGTGAGTAGAAGAGTTTTTGTTCGTGTGATGACTCTACAGGAGTTGTCCTGAGTACTTTTATTTTGGGTGATGATGCCCCAGAACCTGCTTTCAAACAGGCCAGACATTTTGCAAAATAACACAAAGCCCTGCAAAAAGATACTCAAAACCTATATAGGATAAACGTATCAAACCATAACAGCCCTAACCCACCTATGACAAGACAATGCTATAAGTATTACACTGGGCCCTAGAGCTCCAATACACCTACTACTGGGAAGCTAGAACAAGCTGAGCTGTTACAGACTCCTACACAGACACTACATGCTAGCAGAATCCTTCACCTCACTCATATGCGCAGAATATTGTGAAGCTGTGTGAGCATATTTATGCTGTTGTGAAAAAGGAGTGAGTTGAAAACTACATGCAAGCAGAATCTCTGCCAAAACACCACCATGCCAATTACGTTAGTGAACTTGAATTGATTCAGTGCAGACGATTGTAGTGTTGGGTGATTGAAGCTTCCCAGCCTTGGGTCTGCACTGTCTGGGATATGTACTGGGTTTTTCAACACTTTTTTGTGCTTTTTATGTGCACATCAATGATTGAGCTCACATTTGTTTATAAAAAAAGAGGGCACTTAATTTTGTAGGTCTTGACATACTCTAGGAGTTTTCTCCTTGTAGAAAGTCCTTTGACCTTCATTTAAGATTTGAGTCTCTGATGTCCGCTGTTAAAAATCAAAAATTAGTAATTAACATTTAAGTAATAAGTATATGGAATTGAAATTTACTAATTAAAATTTGAAGTTCTATAACAAAAATCATCTATTAGTATTGAGATTTAAAAAGAAGAAGAAGAACCAAATGGTAACTGAACCATTTAACATCTAATTAATAAAATAGATCATATTTTTAATGTTAAATTCCCTGGTTTGGTGTGGCAATTAATTGGGAAAACAACTGTAACGTAAGTAACATCTATTCCATAAAGATGCTCATTTTCAAAGCACATGAACTTACAAAGTTACATGGGGGGCATTTTCGAAAGAACCGTCAAAGTTGCGATTTGGACGTCTTTGCAAACGTCGAAATCCAGGGACGGGGAAAACCATATTTTCGAAACAAGATGGACGTCCATCTTTCGTTTTGAAAATACCATCAGAGACATCCAAATCCAAGAATGTCCTTAAATTTGGACATCCCTAGACGTGGACGTCTTTGACTTTCGGCGATTTTCAAAATCAAAGACGTCCATGTCAAAAACATCCTAATGGAAGCCATTTGGACGTGGGAGGAGCCAGCATTTGTAGTGCACTGGTCCCCTTGACATGCCAGGACACCAACCAGGAACCCTAGGGGACACTGCAGTGGACTTCATAAAATGCTTCCAGGAACATAGCTCCCTTACCTTGTGTGCTGAGCCCCCCAAAACTCACTACCCACTACCATAGCCCTTACAGGTGAAGGGCGGCACCTAGATGTGGGTACAGTGGGTTTGTGGTGGGTATTAGATTGTAAGCTCTTTGAGCAGGGACTGTCTCTCTTTGTTAAATTGTACAGCGCTGCGTAACTCTAGTAGCGCTCTAGAAATGTTAAGTAGTAGTAGTAGTAGTAGTAGTAGTTTTGGAGAGCTCACTGTTTCCTCCACAAATGTAACAGGTATGGGGGTATAGGCCTGGGTCTGCCTGTCTGAAGTGCACTTCAGTAGGACTGCTCCATGGACCTGCATGCGCTGTCATGGATCTGAGGCTGGCATAGAGGCTGGCAAATAATATTTTTAAAGATGTTTTTTGAGGGTGGGAGGGGGTTAGTGACCACTGGCAGAGTAACAGGAGGTCATCCTCGATTCTGTCCGGTGGTCATCTGGTCATTTCGGTCACTTTTTGTGCCTTATTCGTGATAAAAACACGTCCAGGTGAAAGCGTCCAAGTGTTCGTCAGGGACGTCCTTGCTTTTTTTCCATTATGGGTCAAAGATGTCCAAGTGTTAGGCACGCCCAAGTCCCGCCTTTGCTACGCCTCTGACATGCCCCCTTGAAATATGGACTTCCTTGCAATGGACTGCAGTTGGAGACGTCCAAAATTGGGTTTCGATTATACCGATTGGGACGTCTCTGGGAGGTAGACGTCCATGTTCCAATTTATGTCGAAAGATGGATGTCCTTCTTTTTCGAAAATGAGCCTGATAGTAACCTATGTAAATTTGTCTTTCTGGCCAATATTCAGCCCGCAGGAAGCAGGCCGGCTAAGTCCTGTGATCAGCATTGAGCCTGAATATTCAATGCCGGTCTGTTTCCAGTGACAGACATTGAATATCTGGGGGGGGGGGGGTTTTGGCCGGTTTAAACTTAACTGGCAAAATCAATATTCAGTGCTAGCCGGTTAGGTTTATAGTGGCCAAAGTTAGGCCTACTATTTGGCTGGTTCGATTTGGCTGCCAAACTTAGCCAGGGATATGCAGAATATTTGCAGCTAGCTGGTTATATCATGTGATATAGCTGCTTAGGCGCTATTCCCCATTCTATATAGTGCGCCTAGAGATCCGTGCCGAAATCCAAGCACACTGTAACAACATATGTAACTTATTTGGCATAATAAGCCAATCAGCGTTGATAACAGCACTTAACAAGCAATAATGAGCACTAATTGGCAATAATTAGAATTTATGAGCACAACTTGCTAAGCGTATTCTGTACCACACTGTGACTAACTTTAATGAGCGCAGCCATAAAGGGTTGTGGTTATGGGTGGGGAAATGGGTTCCAAAATTTATACACGTAGTTATAGAATATGGCCCAGTGCACTTACATCTTCTCGCCGGGATTTACGCCATGTTTTCATTGGTGTAAATGGATGCATGTAGTTTTAGGCGCTGGGATATCAACGAAGCATATTCTATATACTGCAACTATATCTAGGCACTGCTTATAGAATACAGTTAGGTGGAAATGTTTTCTGCGCAGATTTTTTAGGCGCTTTATATATAGAATCCCCCCCCCCATGCATTAAGTGGTATTATTCAGCAGAAATAACTGACTATCTTGAGCTGACTTTTAGCACTTAAGTGTCAGCAATCAAGAAAGAGATATAGGTGTTATTGTAGACAATACACTGAAATCTTCTGCCAGTGTGCAGCGTCAGCCAAAAAAGCAAACAGGATGCTAGAAAAGGGATGCAAAATAAGAATATTATAATACCTCTGTATCACTCCATGGTGAGACCTAACCTTGAGTATTGCGTTCAGTTCTGGTTGTCAATTCTCAAAAACAATTTAGTGGAATTAGAAAAGGTTAAAAGACGTGCAACCAAAATGATAAAGGGGATGGAACTCTTCCCATTTGAGGGAAGGCTAAAGAGGCTAGGGCTCTTCAGCTTGGAAAAGAGACAGCTGAGAGGGGATATGAGGTCTATAAAATTCTGAGTGGAGCAGAATGGGTAAAGCCACTGCTTGCCCTGGTATTGGTAGCATGGAATGTTGCTACTATTTGGGTTCCTGCCAGGTACTTGTGATCTGGATTGGCCACTGTTGGAGACAGGATACTGGGCTGGATGGACCCAGTATGTCTACTCTTATGTTCTTAAGTGCTATTTAACCAGCTAGAAGCCATTCCTGGCCGATTAAATAGTGCTGAATATCGGCCGGTATGTGCTTTGAAAGTGATCCTCAAAATGTAATATCTAGCTGTGTCACTGGGGGATTTACACATGCATAACATATAGAATACTGTAAGTTTCATGCGTTTGTATCACTCCATGGTTAGTCCGCATCTTAAATGTCTTGTCTGTCTGTATTTTTAGATTGTAAGCTCTATTGAGCAGGGACTGTCTCTCTCTGTATCAGGTGTTCAGCGCTGCGTGCGTCTGGTAGCGCTATACAAATGCTAATAATAATAATCTTGAGTACTGCGTTCAGTTCTGGTTGTCGTATCTCAAAAAAGATATAGCGGAATTAGAAAAGACTAAAAGAAAAGCAACCAAAATGATAAAGGGGATGGAACTCCTCTCATATGAGGAAAGGCTAAAGAGGTTAGGACTCTTCAGCTTGGAAAAGAGACAATTGAGGGGAGATATGATTGAGGTCTACAAAATCCTGTGTGGTGTAGAATAAGTAGAAGTAAATCGATGTTTTACTCAATCCAAAAGTACAACGACTAGGGGACACTCAAGGAAATTACATGGAAATACTTTAAAAACAAATAGGAGGAAATATTTTTTCACTCAATGAATAGTTAAGTTCTGGAATTCTTTGCTGGAGGAAGTGATAGCTGCGGTAGTGTATCTGGGTTTAAAATAGGTTTGAACAAATTCCTGGAGGAAAAGTCCATAGTCTGCTATTGAGACTGACATGGGAAGCAACTGCTTGCCCTGGGATTTGTAGTATAGAGTGTTGCCACGATTTGGGTTTCTGCCAGGTACTTGTGACTTGGCTTGGCCACTGTTTGGAAAACAGGATACTGGGCTAGATGGACCATTAGTCTGACCCATTATGGCTACTCTTATGTTCTTATGTTCACTTCAGAGCATAATAGTTTCAATTGCCATTGACGTGGTATAACTGTTGGTGCACCACTACCAGCTTACACTCATAGTCTATATAGGTAATTTGACATACTGCCTTTCTGTGGTACAATCAGATCTGTTTTCATGTATTATATGCAGGTACTTTCTCATTCCCTAGTGGGCTTACAATCTTAAGTTTTTGTACCTGGGGCAATGGAGGGTTAAGTGAGTTGCCCAGGATCACAAGGAGCCGCAGTGGGAATCAATCCATTACTTTGATTCCCCAGGTTCTCAGTCCACTGCACTAACCATTAGGCAACCCCCCCCCCCCCCCCCCCACTCTGTAACGGAATCTTTGGTGCCCAGATACCATTATAGAATTGTTGCTAAGCACATGGCACTGGGGTGTCTAACTCAGCAATTTAAAGAGTTGTAACCATAGATTTATTGCCCACACTCAATTTTGCCCCAAATCATACCCTTTTGTAAATTGTAAGATTTGTCCATTTTGCAAATAAAGTGGCCAACATTGTATACATAACCACAGCGAATTGTTTTTCAAAATGCATTTATGTAATTGGCACCAGCACGGATTGCATATAGGCTTTTGAATATAAGCCTATTTATACAAACACACGTGTGTTCCTAAGATAGCCTGATGTGCTAAATATTTTCCCCAAGGCAGCAATATAAGAAGCAACTTTCAGTATATATGACCCATATTGTTCTATCCTCTTTACCATGCCTACTTATTTGGCTGTTACACATGAAGTTATACCTATCATTCATCCTCTTACTCTATTCTCTCTTACCATCTGTTCACATTTTTCTTCTTTCCCTCTGTCACATTCAGTTTGTGTCTCAGATCTATCTTTGCAATTCTTTCGTTCTGCCTCCCAGTATCAGTTTCTTCTCAATTTATTTCTTTGATCTGGCAGTTTCCTCCTATTCCTCCAGCTCAGTAGAAATTGGGCAGGGGAACTGGCAACATGGCCTTTCATGTGCAATTACCCTATTTGCTATTTTAAAAATCCACCTCCAATATGCTGAGTTTGGTATTTGAAGCAATGACCCTCAGACAAGGACCACAACCTGGGATCTTTCTGGAACTCTGCAATTATAGGCCTTAAATTGGGATACTGGATGTAACCCTTGACCAAAAACCATGACTCTCCCCCATCCAAGGGCAGTGTCCCCTCTAAGATGAATAGGAGTTCTCCATCTGTGTTCATATTGTGGGGGTAGTGCATCAAAATCACATTTTCAATTGCAAGGGGTAGGTAGGTTCTTCAGGACTCCCAAGGCATCTGCCTTCTGCCCTTCACAACTGAAAACACAATATTGATGGATCACCAGAGAACTCCCCCACAGTTGAGAGAGAATATTGCACCGGGTGTCTGTGATATTTGTCTTCTCAGCATCCCTTACCCCTAGTGTACTTGTAGAGTGGAAGATTGAATCTGGGGATCAAGCCAAGCTGACCCACTTCTCTATATTTCTTTATCTCTTTTCTTTAGTTTTCTTTCATTATTGTGCTATCTTCTACTGAATCTCTCCAATATTTTTCTTCTTTACTTTTGGGATTCTACCAGGTACTTCTATATCGGCCACTGTTGGAAAGAGGATACTGGGCTAGATGGACCATTGGTCTGACCCAGGATAGCTACTCTTATGATCTTATCTTCTTCTCTCTGTCTCTTATTTTTTTCGTTCCTTCAGTCTATCCTGTCTTTAATTAATCTCCCTTGCAACCCTCCTCCGTACCATGATCATTTTGTCTCTGTTCTGCCTTCTAATTTTTCTCTTTTCTCAATGTATTCTTATTTCTTTTTTATTCTACCCCTAAACTTGGTGCTATGATTTTAATAAATAGAATGCTAACAAAAGAGGAGCTTGCCACTGCCTGTCCTTCACTGCACATATTATTTTATTTAATTATTTATTAGGATTTGTTTACCACCTTTTTGAAGGAATTCACTCAAGGCGCTGTACAGCAAGAATAAGTCAAACATAAGCAATGGACAATTAAAGCAGTAAGAATATTCAAATAACAGTACAAGCATGGCATAGTATGCTACATTATAATGCCAACACAATGCACAATAAACATTTTAACAGACAGCACAGAGTGTAAGCAAAGATAGAACATATAGATAAATAAGATAGAGCATTGGAGCCGACTCTGTGGGTGCTGTGGGTGCTTGATCACCCCCAATATTGAGAAAATTCCTTGTATATGTCCAGGGAGGGGTTATTTTCATTGGGCTTAGCACCCCCAATAATTTTGAAAAGTTGGCTCCTATGAGATAGAGTAACAGGAGTACGAAAATAAGGACTAGTTAAAGAGAGTTTCAAATGAGGTCAGAAAGGTGCTTGAACATTATCTGGGCTAGGGTAAGAGTGGATAAACATGTCCTGCTATAACATGTGCAACCGGTGTTATTTACTTCTTCTGTTAAAGGCCTGGTTGAAAAGCCAAGCTTTCACCTGCTTCCTGAAGTAGAGATAGTCTTGTATTGAGCAAAGTCTTTCAGGGAGTGCATTCCAGAGTATGGGGGCTAATTTGGATAAGGCCCACTTGCGGGTATCACATCGTGTGATGTCCTTTGGAGAGGGTGTGGTTAGGAAAACTCCTTGGGAGGACCTTAGTGACCTTGAAGGTGTATAGAGGGAGATCCTGTTCTTCAAGTACTCTGGGCCATTTCCTTTAAGGGCTTGGAAGGTCAAACAGAGAGTTTCAAATTTGTCTCTTTATTGAACTGGTAGCCAGTGACGCTTATGCAAAAATGGTGCGATGTGGTCATGTTGCTTACAACCTTCTATTAGTTTTGCTACAGCATTCCTGTTTCTGTGCTTTTCCATTTCTATATAGCACTACACTCTTCTCCTAATGGCTTATTATTGTTTGGAGAATGGGGCACAGAAGCAGACAAACGTGGTGTGTTCTCTATTTTGCATGTAGATTACAGCAAAGATAGTGTAGTTCTGATATAATTATGGGAAAGCCTTGGGTAATGAAATAAGATGAACTCAGTTCATTATGTATTTCAAAATCTATTTTCTTAGGATAATTAAGAGGGGATTACATTAACATACTCCTGAAATTTATTTTAGAAAGCGTTGTTAATGTCCTTAAAAGATAGATAAATTTGCTCATTTGTAACCCTAGAACACATAATTGGGAAGGGGGCATATTGTGAACATGGTCTGAGTCGGCCTACAAGCTATAAGAACAATTCTTCAGCAGGGCGCTATCATTTACGAGCTACATTTGTGCATAAAATTACAGAATACTAACACTTTCACACAGAACAGCTAGTAGGACACCTAGGGCCCTGTTTACTAAGCAGGGTTATAGGCGTGTTAACATTTTTAATGCACGTTAACCATGTATGTGCCTACAATATCACTATATGCGCCTACATGGATAGTAAGTGCGCTAAGTGTAGGCGCGCTAAAAACACTAATTCACCTTAGTAAACAGGGCCTTTATTCTGTAAAGTCAGGTATAAGTGATAAACCCCCAGATTTTATAAATGGTGTGCAAATTTACACATGCAAAATTGCATACTATTCTGAGATGTGCACACAACTAAATTGACTAATGAGCCAATTAGTGCCAGTAATAGGGTGCTAAAAATTATTGCTGTTAATTAGCAACAATTTGGATTTGTGTGTGCATCTTGCTAAACGCTATTCTAAAGCACACAACTCAAAAGGGGGTCCTGCCTTTCCAAGGTCTTCTGTTTATTTGCATTTCTTCTTTCTCCGTGTCTGTTATCCATCTTCTCTGTGTCCCTACCTGTCCTGTCCAGCACCTCTCTTTTGTGTCCCTATTCCTGTCTACTCCTCATGGGTCTAGCCCATCTCCCTACAGCCCCATCCCATCCTCAGGGTCCAGCCCATCTCTTTCCAACCACCCATACCCCCTCCTCAGCTTTCACCACGTATTTCTCATTCTTCCTCCCCAACCTCTCTCATGCCCCCTCCCCAGCCTTCTCCTAGTCTCTCTGCAGCCCCCCTCTATCCTTCCCATAATCTCATATGGCCCACCTTCAGCCATTACTCACAGTGCTGCTTCAGACCTCCCTTTTCCCCTGCATGGCAATTGGGTTCTGCAGAGATTGAGCTGCGTGGTTCAGGAAGTTGGGGTAGTCTCGAGGTTTGAAGTCCCATGAGACTGCCCCAATTTCCTGCATCACATGGCTCAAGTCTCTGCCAAGTGGCAGAGCCTGATTGCTGTGGAGGGGACGAGGAGGAGTTTGAAGCAGTGCTGAGGATTAGGGAGGTAGGTTGGCATGGCGGTGCACCACTGAGGGAACCCTGCAGGACTTGTATCCATCCCCTTGGACCTCAAGGGAATCCCCGTGGGAGTCCCATGGTCCTGGAGGGGTTCTCTGTGGGATTCCCATGGTAGCTGCGGGGTTCCCACAAACCCTGTTCCTGTGCAGCTCTCTAATCTGCACCTAAATCACATGCCAGGATTTACAGCAGGTTTCAGTTGGTGTAAATCCTCATGCTCAAAGTTCGGCATGGAAATCAGCCCTAAGTGCTATTCTATAAACGCCACCCAACTCACAGATTTTTTACAGTGCATTTTTTTGAGCACCATTTACTGAATCTAGTCTGTATTGTGTAAATGTAAGGGGGTGAACACATGGGCAGAACTTAGGTGGGAATAAACAGAGCACCCACATACGTAAAATACATTATACTATAAGTTACACATGCCCTTGCTGCATTTACACAACTGTAGTTATGCTATGTCTGTTGCTGGTGTAAATGTGGGTTCTTCAATATGGGTGTGTCAATGCTGGCTTATACTAATATTTTATAACGAGAGATAATCTCACTACAGAGGAAACTGGGAAATTTGGAAAACCAATCCAGCCTTCAGAATTTGCTATTTATTAATTTTCCTAAGGTTGAAAGAGTAAATGTTGGAAAAATATTTCAGAAACTTTTGGATTGGCAAATGGATTCTCTCTTCAAATCGGTAAGGGTATATTATGTTTTATGAGAGAAGAAGATGATCACACCACAGATTTGGGCTTAATTACTTCTGCCACTTTGATAGTACCATTTATTTTGGGTTTGATAGAGACTTAGGGGTCCGTTTTCTAAGCTGTGGTATAGAGTGGCCTTACCACACCCTTGCATAGGTTTTTCCCATGCGCTAAAGCCGTTTTTACCGTAGCTGTAAAATGGCCAATTTTCCATTTTCTGCATTAATGGCCATGTGCTAATATCACCCATTGGTGAGCATACAGCATGAAGGTGGACAACTTGTTAATTTGACTTATCTGATAATAAGAGGAAGAAGCCTCAGACATCACTAGGTTACTCTATCCCATACACAATATAGGGATTAGAAAAATACAAGCATGACCATTTTAATCATTGATCAACCCCCCCCCCCCCCTGCATCCACATCTTAATTTTTTAAAGTTTTTTATGGAACTTAGCTTAACTTATTTTTCTGATTTTGTTTTCCATTTTATGTATATTCAAACAAGAGGTAACCATTTAATCCTTCAATACACCATTCTGTACTGAAGCAATAGCACTTAGCTGTAGCACACTGAGCCCCGACAGACACCCGTTTCACCACCGCTTTTTCAAAGGGTACAAATCAGTGGTCATGTGCAGTGTAACAGAGTAGCCTTCACTATCGCCCATTAGTAAGCAGCCATTAAAAAAAAAATTCCCGTGTTAGCACTTACTGACACCAATTTTGTAAGCGGTAAGGGATCAAGTGGTAATCCTGCACTAATTAGTCAGGGCCCCTTTTACAAAGCATTGGTAAGCCCAATGTGGGCTTACTGCTCACTAAAAAGGAAGTACTGCTGGGCTACAGCAGCAGCCTGGCAGTAGTGCCCACCCCAGCGCCAGGCCTCCTTCCGCCACCGGGCCAGGCCCCCTGCATTGAAATCATAGCGCCTCTCACCTCCGTGTGAAGGTGCTGCAGGCAGCAGTGCAACAGATCGCTTCCCTTTGGGCCTCCTTCCCTCCCTGTGTCCCACCCTCACAGAAGTTACGTCAGACGAGGGCGGGACATAGGGAGGGAAGGAGGCCCGAAGGGAGGCGATCTGCTGCCCTGCTGCCTGCAACGCTTTCACACGGAGGTGAGAGGCGCTGTGATTTCAATGCAGGGGGCCCAGCCCGGTGGCAGACGGTCGACGATGGAGGGCAGGTGGGACTGTGGTGCTGGGCCCGGGGAAGTTTTTCCCCCCTGTCCCCTCCTCTTGGCGGCCCTGCCCAGCGCGCTGTCTTATCCGATTACCGCTGGGTTAGCACGGGAGCTCATACCGCCACCTCAGTGGCGGTAAGGGCTCCTCCCCCTGAAGTGTCCACGCGCACGGCCATTTCCTCAAGAAAAGAAACACCTACCTTTTACCTGCTGTGGTAAAAGGGGGCATCAGTACGTGTTTATTTATTATTAGGATTTATTAGTGTTGACGCAAGCACAGGCCCTGTTTTGCAGCAGCGTGGTAAAAAGGGCCCAAAGTGCTCGGTAAGGTAGCAGTGCTAACCGATCAGCACAAAAACGCCCACTCTCCACCCCCCAGACACACCCCCTCAGTGCAAAATACACAGTAGGGCTGGGTGGGGACTGCAGAGGCTGTGTTCACATTGTGCTCCTGCAATTCAGGCTAAATAGTATACTATTTATTTACTGCTCAAATTTTTACATACTTCTACTCAGTCTATGTTGGGGAACCAGTCCAGAGTTTTATTTGGAGTTTTCTTTCCTTCACTTGGGGGCCCTTTTACTAAGCCACGTAAGCGTCTACGCGTGCCAAAATGGAGTTACTGCCCGACTACCATTGGGCTCTTCCACTAATTTCATTTTTGACGCGTGTCTGTTACGCACGTCTGAAAAATATCTTTTATTTTTGGGCGCATGTAACGGACGTGCGCCAAGTGGCATTTGACACGCGTAGGTCATTACCGCCCAGATTCTTTACCGCTAGGTCAATGGCTGGCGGTAAGGTCTCAGACCCAAAATGGACGAGCGGCAATTTTTATTTTCCCGCATGTCCATTTTTGGCAAAAAATTTTAAAAAGGCCTTTTTTACAGGTGCGTTGAAAAAATGGATCGGCGCAAGCCCAAAACTCGTGCCTACACTACTGCAAGCCATTTTTCAGCACACCTTTGTAAAAGGACCCCCTAGTTAATTTCATTTTTTTTTTTTTTAAATAAAGGCAACTTTTTGCTTCCCTGCACTTTTCAAGCAAGCGCACTTCCTTTTTTCTTGTGATCTGAGCTGGATCTACATCAATTGGATCATCAAAGGACATCAGGATCAGAAACTGCAAAATGGAATTACAATTTGTGAGTTGAAGTTCATTTCTTTGACTTATATTATCTCTAGATTTCTGATACCCTGCTGAATCTCCCTCTGCATTTTATTTATTTATTTTAGTTATTGGGATTTATTAATCTCCTTTATGAGGCGGTATACAGCAGGTACAGTTTAACATGAAACTTACAATTTTGTTAACAGCATAACAATAGTAAAATAACCGAGAATAAACATAAATATAAAAAATGAGGTAAACTTGAAAACAGTAAATTGGCCCTAATTAAAACTTCCAAATAATTTCACAGGAGTGAAATACAACCAATTTATTTACATCGCTAGCGAACAAAAGTGCCTGTTAGGTATTAGATACTGGGCTTTAAAAACTATTTTACCATGTTTCAAGATTTAAAAGCACGAAATATAGGTAGAATTAGCAGTTCTATAAAGCTGACTGACTGCGTATCTCCTAGAGAATCTCATCTTTCTAGGAAGCAGATACTTCAGGGACTCAGACTCTCATCAAGCACTATCTGCCTAATTAACACTGCACTGTGAATTGCTGACAAAGACAGACTGGCCTTTTGTTATATTGAATAAGAGCTCTGTAATCTTTCCTACTTTAAATAAGAAAAATGCTTTGGCCTAGTAAACCAAAGATCTTCATACATCCCAGTAATCTGGGGAAGAAGAAACAATAGACTTTTGCCTAGAGGACACAAACTCAAGAGGCAAAACACTTATCTAGTATACCTACATGAATATCTTCCTACCAGTGGCATAGCTATGTGGGGCAACGGGGGCCTGGGCCCCCCAAATTTCTTCTGGGCCCCTGGTTTTGCTGGCGGGGGTCCCCAAACCCCGCCAGCTGAAGCCTTAGCCGCTAAAAGGAGCGTGCAGCACATGAGGGGAAGACAGAGCAGGGCAGACAATGTGATGACACTGGAAATCGGAGCTGGACAATGCTTCAGCTGGCGGGGGTTGGGAACGCTAAAAACACTAGCACGCCTACAACATGGCTTAGTAAACAGGGCTCTTAATGCCTGTGCATTAGACTGATGGCGCCATCTTTGAGGCAGCGATGGTGGAGTAAAGATACTTGATTCTTCCTGAAGCAGCAATGGAAATAGCGGAACAAGGATCTTCATACATTGATGAAAGATGAAATGTTACTGAAGTGATGGCCTTGCGCTGCTTAGTGTTGGAGGTGTTAGTATTGAGTTACATCAAGGGATGTTTTGATTATTAAAGGATTGGCAAGTTCCAGCTAAGTGACTACCAGCTGTAGCGCCGCCGCCAAAATAGATCGCCAGCGACGTTCGATTATGCCCCTCCACGTAGGGTTGTTTGGGACATTTTTGCTTTGTATACTGTCCTTGATTTTATGTATTGTCCTTCTTTTTTCTTTTTGACACTATTTGCAGTAAGCTTACTTGCAGGGCTTAGCTTAATAATAGGCAGGACTTTGAAGTATTTTTACACTAATTGTGAAGCATTTTTTGCACTCAATTTTTGTATGTTCATTCACTGTGTTCTATTTTGTGGATAGAGGGGGGTTATTTTTTGAATCAGTAGTTTTTCTCCATTATTTAAGGAGCTTTTTACACTGATTCTTTTTTTCTCCTCTATATTTTTTTGTTACATTTGTACCCCGCGCTTTCCCACTCATGGCAGGCTCAATGCGGCTTACATATTGTATACAGGTACTTATTTGGAGGGTTAAGTGACTTGCCCAGAGTCACAAGGAGCTGCCTGTGCCTGAAGTGGGAATCGAACTCAGTTCCTCAGTTTCCCCAGGACCAAAGTCCACCACCCTAACCACTAGGCCACTCCTCCTATTTATTTATTGACCAATGATAATACCTTACTCCCATTTGTGATAGTGGTGCATTGCAATACCTGTGGTATTTGTCCCTATCGGGAGATTTGAGGTCTTGGTTATATAAAATTGCATTTGATATGAACAGGTGACAGTCATACAGAAATTCAAACTATTGTTATTATAGTTTTACTAAGGGGCCTTTTTATTAAGTCGTGTAGGTGGCTATGCGCGCCCAACGCATGCCAAATTGGAGTTACCACCCGGTTACCGCATGGGCCTTGCAGTAATTTCAATTTTGGCACGCGTCTGCTACGCGTGTCTGAAATATATTTTTTATTTTCTGATGCCTGGTAGCTACGCGCGTCATGTGGAAATTGACGTGCATAGACCATTACCGTGTGAGACCTTACCGCTAGGTCAATGGCTTGCGGTAAGGTCTCAGACCCAAAATGGACGCATGACAATTTTCATTTTGCCGCAAGTCCTTTTTTGGCAAAAATTAAAAAAAGGAATTTTTTGTAGATGCGCTAAAAAATAATTCTGCGTGCCCAAAACACGCGTCTACACTACCACAGGCCATTTTTCAGTGCACCTTAGTAAAAGGACCCCTAAGTCTTTATACAGTTTGAGGTCCCTTTGTAGCAAGTTAGAATAATTTCAAATGTAAAATCAGTTTTTATTATTCACTTTCATGTTCAATCTTATTGGATTATAACCAACTTTAAAAGACCAATGAAATGTGTAGCACACATGCTTTCAAATATAGGACATACCTCATCTAGGGGCCCTTTTACTAAAGGGTTGCCGTGCGGCAACCCGGAACTACCGCTGTCCCAACGCAGCCAGCATGCTGAATTAAAAAAAAACAACACACCGCAGCAGGTTACCCCCGGGGTAGTGTGGGAGCCCTTACCAGCACCTCAGTGGATGTCGGCAAGTGCTCCTCCCCTGCTTGGTCATGCGGTAAGGGCAAGCTTACTACGGGGGGTGTAGCCAGACCTCACGGTGGGAGGGGGTCACAGCCCAAGGTGGGGGGCACATTTGGACTGCCACACCGCCGCCAGCCCTTTGCCATCTCGCCGCCACTCCCTGCCGCCTTGCCGCCCTGCCACTCCCCATCCACTGCTGCACCAAATACCTTGGCTGGTGGAGGTCCCCAACCCTTCTAGCTGAAGTCTTGTCCAGCGCCACCATGTTGCCTGCCCTGCTCTGTCTTCCCCTCATGTCCTGCATGCTCCTTTTTGTTGAAATTGAGCCAGCAAAACCAGGGGCCCAGAGGAAATTTGGGGAGGCCAAGGCCCCCGTGGCCCCACGTTGCTACACCACTGCTTACTACATGGCCATGAAGCTTTTTACCTGCTGCAGTAAGGGCACTGGTGAATGGCAAAAATGGCCACTGCTGCTACCACAGGCCCCTTTTTACTGCAGCTTGGTAAAAGGGCCCCCTAATTCTTTGAATGAAGATGAGTTTAGTGTGGTCTTCAATATAATCTTTTTTTTTTGTTGTTTGCCCTATTAAAGATATTATAATTTACTGAGACACCAGTTAATGCCAAATGAAAGAGAAAGCACCTCTTAATCAAATTAAATGTTTTTCTGTTGTAAAATGAGATATTATAAACAGTATGTTAACCTTTCATAAGAAGACTGAGAGGCTTCTGAACTAACCTAATGGCTTTTCTAATCAAAAATAATTACAGATTTTAGTTTGCTACAATAATTTCAAGAGCTCTAAGCAGTCTCAACTGAGTAGTGTTTTCAAATCATCCTTTTCCCTTTCCTGTAAAATTTCTCTCAAATAAAAATAATTAAATCCTGTCACATGCTCAGGTTTAATGTCATTGACAAGCTTTGCCACAGTTTGTACCTGTATAGTATGAATGGGATATATTGAAATATAATAAAATCCATGATTATAACCACCTAGTCCAAAATCACTCTTTGTTTTGTTCTTATGGTTGTTTCGTATATACTATAAAGAAGCAAAGAAAAGGCAAGCTAATCACATAAAAATGTGCAAAATAAAATGAATACAAGCAGAAAATGTGGTCAATTATTCTAAACTGTAAAAATAGCAATCATAAATATTGACAAAAATGAGGACAAAATATAGAGATGGAAACCATATGTCACAAATAAACCATCATTAATTCAAAGTATTTTTAAAAATTATATGTGAATATATTTAAATAAGAAATTAAGTTAAAAGGAACAATTGAAGTATACCTAAGGTTTATTTTCGAAACAGAAAAATGTCCCCAAAATGTGCCAAAGTGGAAGATGGATGTTTTGTGGGGTTTTAATTTTTCTAAAACTCATTTGCAGTTTGTCTAAATTTCAAGGGGGCATGTTGAAGATGTGTTTTGGGTGGGACTAAGGAGGGTATATGATTTGTATGTTTTCATGCAATAATGGAACATTATAAAAATGTCTAGGGCAAAAAATAGGATGTTTTTGTCTACACCTGTTTCATTAATGAGTAAGTGCCAAAAAGTGTTCAAACTGACCAGATGACCACGGAAGGGATAAAGGCATGATCCCCCTTAATAGCCCAGGGCCAGTGGTCACTGCTCCCCTCCAACCCCAAAAGTGACAATACATACCAGGCTCTATGACAGCTGCAGATTTAATGACAGTTCTTCATAGAGGTCCCTGGAGTAGCCTTGTGGTTGGTGCAGTGGACTGTAGAGAAGGGGACCTAGGTCTATATCCCACTCTAAGTGGTATACGTGGTAGAAAGTGTGAGTGCCCCCAAAAACCACAAAATACCTACTGAGCCCACATATATGTGACACCTGCAGGCATAAGGGCTATTGTACTGGTGTACAGTTGTGTACAGTACATGGTTCACCATACAATATATGGGGATTATGATGTGATGTGTACCTGGGACCTTCTATGTGAAATTCATTGCAGTGCTGCCTAGGCTGCTCCACTGCTCTGTTGGGATGTCTGTGTGGCCAGTCCCCCAGACATCCCAATGACTTGTTTTTGTGCATTTTTCCCTTGGATGTTTTTGGTTTGAAAATGGCCCTTAAAGGAAGATGCACTGAGCGCAAAAATGCCTAAAATTTTTGAATCAAAAAGATAGGCGTTTTTCTGGTTCAAAAATGACCATGTTTGACACTGGATTTTTGGATGTTTTTTGTAAAACGTCCAAAATTGGATTTGGATATCGAAAATGCCCCCGTGGAGGGGCATAATCAAACGGCCCATGCTTTCATGAGGGCGTCCTCGCAGGACGGCCCCGTGAAGGGGCGGGGAAACCCGTATTATCGAAACAAGATGGGCATCTATCTTTTGTTTCGATAATACGGTCGGGGATGCCCAAATCTTAACATTTAGGTTGACCTAAATGTTGAGATGGTTGACCTTACAGATGGTCGTCCCCGGTTTTCAGCCATAATGGAAACCGAAGATGCCCATCTCAAAAACGACCAAATCCAAGCCCTTTGGTCATGGGAGGAGCCAGTATTCATAGTGCACTGGTCCCCCTGACATGCCAGGACACCAACCGGGCACCCTAGGGGGCACTGCAGTGGACTTCACAAATTGCTCCCAGGTGCATTTCTCCCTTACCTTGGGTGCTGAGCCCCCAACCCCCCCCCCAAAACCCACTCCCCACAACTGTATACCACTACCATAGCCCTAAGGGGTGAAAGGGGGCACCTACATGTGGGTACAGTGGGTTTCAGGTGGGTTTTGGAGAGTCCCTGAGGAGAGGTCACAAAACGCATAGGACCTGACAATTTAGGCAAACATGGGCGTTTTTTGAGTTATTATTTTATATTTCACATTAAGTTTGCATAGAAGAAGATTTAAATTTTGAGAGGATTTTGTGCCGAGGATTAAAAGAAGCAATGCCTCAGGGTTTTTTTTTACAAAGGCACGCTAGCGTTTTTAGCGCATGCTAATGATTAGTGCGTGCTAAACTCTAGACACGCCCATAGGAATACATGGGTGTCTCTAACATTTAGCACATGCTTATTTAAAAATGCTAGCATGCCTTTGTTATAGGACCCCTCAATGTTTTAAGCATGGATATACTCTGCGTCTTTTCCTCATTCAATTCATGTCATAAATAGTATATATTTTGATTCATATTACCTGAAAACAAAATCCCATACTTGTGTGGGATATGAAATCGGTCTAGATGTGGCAGACAAACGATCTACTGATTGTACCACAAGGCCTATCCCTATAGGTAGCAGGATTGAATAGCAATACCCTCGCTCATGGTAGTATACCATGTTTTACCATTGGGCCATTTACAACATCCACAGTTGCTTCATTTTAATGTTTACTGTAGTTGTACAGTATGCAAGTCTGAATAATGATATAATTAATCATGCTGGAATGCTGAAACCCAATGGTGAGCTTTTAGTCCCGCAGGTACATTGTACTCTCGGTACTGTAAACTCATTTTCAAAGGAAAACCCCATGTGGATTTCCTTTTGATAATGAAGAGGCAGACTGTGCCGTGAATACAATTCTGAAGATTTGCTTTAAAAGCAAAATTGTAAAAGATTAGATTAGTAGACACTGAAGGATTAAATGAAACTGCATAATTGCATATTTCAAGCATGGCATAAATATATTTGTTTTAAATTTTTAAATAGTCACACAGTACTGCTAGTTTTAAATTTCAAAATATAAACCTACAGGTTGATATTTTGTTGAATTTATGCATAATCACCATATCTATATATGGATAATATCAGGATGCTTATATTGCTAAATGGCCATGTATTAGCTGTATATTAATGGTTCAGGATAGGAAAGGAGCAGAGACATCAGCATAAGCAAATTTTTTTTTAATTTATTTGTACCCTGCACTTTTCCACTCATGGCAGGCTCAATGGGGCTTAGGTACTTATTTGTACCTGGGGCAATAGAGGGTTAAGTGACTTGCCCAGAGTCACAAGGAGCTGCCTTTGCCTGCAGTGGGAATTGAACCCAGTTCCCCAGGACCAAAGTCCACCACTCTAACCACTAGGCCACTCCTCTACTCCCAAATATCCATATACCCCCAGATTCTATATAGCGAGACTTTGGGGTCCTTTTACTAAGGTACGCCGAAAAATGGCCTGCACTAGTATAGGCACGTGTTTTGGACGCGCGCAGATCCATTTTTCAGTTTGCCTGTAAAAAAGGCCTTTTTGCCGAAAACTGACATGTGTCCATTTTGGGTCTGAGACCTTACCACCACCCATTGACTTAGCACTAAGGTCTCATGTGTTAACTGGGCACCAATTGTCAGCACGCATCACTGCCGCTTACTGCCCAGTTAGCACCGCGCACCGGAAAATAATATATTTTCCTATGTGTGTATTGGACGCTCATAAAAAATGGAATTACCACCCGGGCCACACGGTAGCCAGGCGGTAGTTCCAAATTGGCGCATGTTGGGTGCATGTAGGCACCTACACTGCTTAATAAAAGGACCCCTTCAGTTGCATACTCAAATCCAGTCATATTCTGGATTTGTGCGTGCAACTTAATAAGCTAACAAGCCAATCAGCGCCGATAATTGCCAATTACCAAGCAATTATTGATGCTAATTGGCATAAATTAGAATTTACTCGCACAACTGTGTAAGCATATTCTGTAAAGTGATGCGTGTAAATTCTAAGGCACATAGCTGAAAAAGGGGCATGGCCATGGGTGTGGATTGGAGGGGTCATGGGTGCTTCTAAAATCTAAGCGAGTTATTATAGAATACAACCGGTCTGCGCCTATTTTAGAAGTCAGCATTTACACCAAGTTTCACTTGGAGTAACTATCCATGACTAAATTTAGTCATGTAGATGGGCACTCGGCATATAATATAAACCATATTCTATACGGTAGGCGTTTTCTATATGATATACCTAAATTTAGGCGGACTTTATAGAAAATGCCTAGGCGGACTTTTTTCAGCAACAATTTTTTAGGCATGATATACAGAATCTAGCTCATAATGGGGCCCATTCTATAAAGGTCACCCACATTTGAGCACCAAACTGCTAAGTGCTGAACGCAACTTCTATAATGGAATCTGGATGCCCAGATTCAGTTATAGAATAGAGCATAAGTCAGTACTTGTGCAGCAACATTTAACCGTTCTGGTTTACACCTTGTAAAAGGCAGACGTAATTTTTGAGCGTGTAAATGTTGCATTTTAGCCCATAACTTATAGCATTCTATGAGGCTCATTTTCGAAAGAGGCAAAACATCCAAAAAGTGCCAAAAAGCACCATTTAGACGGATTTCTTCTCAAAACGTCCAAATCGGCATTTTTGAAACCTGTTCTGCAGACGTCTATCTACGCATCTCGTCTGCTGTGCATCCAAATCACAGAGGGTGTGTCAGGGAATTTCGAAGGTGGGATTAGGGTGGGCTTAGTGCATGCCTAATGCTTGGACATGTTACAGCCATAATGGAACAAAACCAAAATGTCTAGGGTGAAAGCTTCAATGTGTTGGTCTACATCTGTTTTTCTTATGAATAAGACACAAAAAGATGCCCTAAGTGACCAGATGACCGCTGGAAGTATTAAGGGATGACCCTCTTTACTCTCCCAGTGTTCAGTGACCTCCTCCCACCCCCCAAAAATGTGAATAAAAATAGTACTAACCAGCCTCTATGATAGCCTATAGCCAGGTCCATTAGAGGTTTTGCTTTTTCAGAAATGGCTACATTTGCTATGGGATGGGCTACCTGTGGCATCTTCTCTGAATGATTTACATTATGAAACCTCTAGTGGCACAGACTATATACTGTATGAGTTCAATGAAAATGTAGCTAGTAGCAGTTCAAATATTATTATTTCTTTTGTATTAATAATGCTCACCTGAACTCTTCTCTGTGGACTGAGTCAGAAGCCAGAAACTGACCATGGTTGAATTCAACATTGGAAGACCACGCTGAAGACACCTCATTCAAAGATATCACTCTTGATTTCTTCTGCTAAAAGAAATGTGACATCTGAAGAAGAGATCTCCCAAACAAACATGAGCAACATTTTATACGGTAGCTCGATAAAAAGGCAGTACCATGTGCAAAGAAATACTTTAAAAACCCAAGAATAAAAGGGAGCTGTTATGATACTCTGAAGAGAAGAATCATTAGGGAAAGCAATCATATCTATTGTGGTGAAGTACTAGGAAATCTAGTCAAGCCCTTAGAATCAGCAGTCAGTGAATAGTTTTGTTTTACACATTTATTTTTGATATGCAGTAAGTTTCCAGTCTCTTAGGGGGGAATAACTCAACTACCTGCACTGCTGCAAACTCTACGGGTACTCTTTACCAAGCGGTATTGCATGAATAATAAAATATAAATCTGCATCTGCCTTGGTTATTGCTCCTGGATAAAATGTATCCTCAGAGACTTGTGTCTGCTTTGTCTGCAAGTACTTTTCCAGCCCAAACAATGGGGGCATAGCAGCAGCACAACTACGTAAGGCCAAGGGCTCCTGGTTTTGCTGGTGGAGGTTCCCAACCCTTGCCAGATGAAGCCTTGTCTAGCGCCGGTCTCTGGTGCCGCCACGTTGCCTGCGTGTTTTGGGCGCCCATCCAAAATGGAATTACTGCCAGTGGCATGCGAAAGCCGGGCGGTAGTTCCAATTTTGCATGTGTTGAACACATGTAGGTGTCTACGGGCCTTAGTAAAAGGGTCCTTTGGTTTTGCTCCTTATATGCTGTTTGTCGCTGCCATGAGGTCAGTTCACGAACAAAGTGAAATCATAAAAGGAATCCCACATTCTCAAATTCAGTTCCTTTCTCCTGGCTACTGATCACTGCAATTCTGTCTTAGGTCTGCAAACAAGCAATGCCAAACTAGTCACACAGACAGTTCTTTGGCTTTTGGGCACCGCTTCTGTATGCAACTGGCAAACAGACTCAAAAAGAAACTCGTTTCACTCTTGGGCCCTTCCCATTAACTCTCCCTATCATCCCGATAGCTCAATTTTCAGAGAAGTACAAACCAATTTCCAAGTTACCTAGTCTTTTGAATCCTCTTGCCAGTCCTGTGGCTCAGTCTTAATTCTTGGGTTTCACCCACCATCTTTGCTTACATACACATTCACAAGTCTGAAGAGATCAAAACCAATAGACAAAACACTTAGCCAAGAGGCCTTACTTCTCTCTCTCTCATTCCCTTCCCACTTGTAGACTGTTATCTCACCCTGGAATGTTGGAGAGAGAGTGTGTGTGTGTGTCTCCTTACCCCTCTCTCTGTAGCTTGTAAAAATCACTGCTTCCTATCTTCTTGCTGTGAATTCACCTCCCTTGTGGCCCTGATGAGGCTAGAATCTCTACCCACCCATTAGTTCACTCCTCCCCAAGGCCTTCTGGGAGCTGTGGTCCTATCATTTTGCTTGGGGGTTTCTGCTATCAACTAGTAGCCCTTCTTGGTAGCCAGAATATTCTGGTACCTCTAAGGATAAGTACCTTCCTGTTGGGGTGAGAGGACTCCATTTTTACAATAGTCTATTGAACACCTCCTTAGAAAGTAGGTAATTTAAAACAAAAACCTTTTTTCTTTGGTATGATACTGTTTGCCCACTGAAAAGTCTCTGATTATTGCTTTCTTAATTCTTGAATATCCAGAAAAAGACATAAATAAGAAATGAAGCACAATCTATTCTTATATGTCAAACCAAGGGAGGCCAAGCTCACTAGATTGTCCTTGTATGTAGCAATAATGAAAACAAAGTACTGTAAATAAACTGTACAAAAGAAATTAATGAAGGGTGCATACTACACTGCGGCATAGAGAGAGTTATAAATTGCATTATTGATCCTTTTCAATTAACATCAAAGCATTACTTTATTAAGAATGGATCAGTATGGTATTCATTATGGTGATCGAATTTGCAGCTGTTTCTCATTTAAGCATCAATTTGGCATTTGCTCTTCCATGAGTAGTATTAAAACTTCTCAGATTTAAATATAGTTCACAAGACAATGTGCCTCTCCAAATTAGCAATCGTGTACCTGTTCTAAGAATATTTGCTGCACGCTAACACCGGCGAGCTTGTAATGCTTTTCTTTGAAAAACCGCAAAGCTTTTGTTTGACAGAAAAGTAAGCCCTGATGATTTCTTGTATTTTTAGATGTGGTAAAGGGTATAATGTATCTCTTCTTTGTCTGGTGCTTCTGTTAAGGAAATGTACATCCTCAGCAGTATATTTAAGCAAATGGATTTTTTCCCCCCTAACAGCAATTCAAACTTGAGTTCTGCTGCAGGCACAGGGCTTCCTATTTATATGACAGATGTTCCAGCCCATTGGTTGACTCTTTCATCTCCTCCTGTAAACAAATAATCAACCCGTCATCATGGGGAGGGGGAAAAATATTTTACTGGATCACTGCTATAATATCTAAACCAGTGTTTCCCAAGTCGGTCCTGGAGTACCCCCTTGCCAGTTAGGTTTTCAGGATATCCACAATGAATATGCATGAGATCAATTTGCATACACTGCATCTATTGTATGCAAATCTGTTTTATGCATATTCATTATAGATATCCTGAAAACCTGATTGGCAAAGGGGTACTCCAGGACCGACTTGGGAAACACTGACCTAGACAGTGGTCTACAATGCTCATTTAACCCTAGAACGCATATTGGGGGCCTTTTAGGCCCCCATGCTTACATTTTTGCTATTATCTGCAAAATTACTTTAGTTAGAATTTTGAAACTCAAGGTATTACTCAAGTATGTCATTGTTGATAATATCCAGTTGTTCATATAATTTTTTTTCATAGGCATTATGGTGTAACAATGCTTGTTTGGTGAAAACTACATCTGTACGAATTGGGGGCCTTTTAGGCCCCCGCTGTTTTTATCATGTTCTCAGAAATGTTTGTGTCTCAAGTTACTTTATTTGTACTCAGTAATGCTGGTGGAGGGGCCAGGGTGTGGATAATAACATGTGAGGATGTCATGTGATTTTTGGAGGGAGTGATAAGGCCATGACATCACCTCAGGTCCTCTGAACACTGAGGACAGTATACACTGTGAGCTAATTGCTGAAGGACCTGTGATAAGATAAGCTGTTGAGAGGAAATCTGTTTCATTTTCTAACATCTAGTCAGCAATGGCACAGTCTTCCTCCAAGTGTCTGACTGACCAAGAGATTGAAGCGATTATGTTTCAAAGCGATGATGAAAGTGAACTATCTTTGTCTGATGAAGAATATCTGCCACCAGCTAATCAAACATCCTCATCCAGTGATTCTTCCGATGATGAAGAAGTGAATCTAGTGGATCCTCAAGAAGTGATAAGTAGAACATCCAAAACGAATGTTTTTTGGGACAGTAATCCTACATTAGTCGGACGTACTCCAATACACAATATTGTGAGACAGGCTCAAGGAGCTGTGGGAAGTCCCAGTTACTTTACCCCTAAAGATGTATTCTGTACTTATTTTTCTGACAATATTGCAGAAGAGGTCCTATTATGTTCAAACCTAGAAGGAAGACGTATCGCTTCAGCAAAAAATAAGTCCTGGAAAAATATCTCAAAAGAGGAACTTTATGCATATATTGGACTTTTCCTGCTGGCAGGGAGTCAAAAATCGTATGATGTCCCAATACGAGAATTATTTCTGGACCCACTTTCTGATCCACACTATAAGGCGACAATGTCAGTGGACAGATATGAGGAAATTAGAAGGATCATCGCTTTGATGATAAGCGAACTCGTGCAGCGAGGTTTGAAACAGACAAATTAGCCCCTATCAGTTATATCTGGAACATATTTATCAAAAATTGCACAAAACTTTACAATCCTAGTACTAATGTTACTGTAGATGAGCAACTTGTACCGTTCAGAGGACGCTGCAAATTCATACAATACATGCCCAGCAAGCCAGCCAAGTACGGTATAAAAATCTTCTGGATGTGTGATTCTGCAAATTATTATGGCATAAATGGCGTAATCTACTGTGGCAAAGAGGTTGGTGCACCAGTACAGAAGGATCTGGGGTCTGAAATAGTCAAAACTCTTGCTGTTCCAATATTCAATTCAGGTAGAAACATCACCATGGACAATTATTTCACCAATGTTGAACTAGGCAATTTTCTGCTTGCAAAAGCTATTACACTTGTTGGTACTATAAAGCAAAACAGACGAGAAATTCCAGCAGCACTCAAACACAATCGTCAGCGAGCACTTTATGAGAGTGTCTTTGGATTCAATAACAAAGCGACTTTGGTATCTTACAAGGCAAAGAAGGAGAAATCTGTAATTTTACTCAGTACCATGCATCACGATTGCAGTGTTGACAGCAATAACCAAAAATTGAAACCAGAAATCATCCTGCATTACAATGCAACAAAAGGAGGTGTAGATAAAATGGATGAGATGGTGGGAGAATATTCGTGTAAGAGGCAAACAAAACGATGGCCTGTAGTACTATTTTCAAATATGCTTGATGTAGCAGCCCTAAATTCATTCATTATTTATACAGAAACTCATCCTGAATTTCATGCACAGAGGAAGGACAGGAGACGCTTATTCTTGAAGGACCTTTGTCATGAACTTGTAATACCTCACATGATAGAGCGAAGCGACTTGAAATGCTTGCCAAAGAAAACTAAAGAAGCAATGAAACGGTGTGGCGTACAGTTTCAGATTACTCCAGAGCCAGGAGAAAGAAAACGAAAGCGTTGTTTCATGTGTCCAAGAAACATAGAGAGGAAAACTGAGCGATATTGTTCCACTTGTAAGGAAACTGTTTGCATAGAACACTCTTCTGAAAAAATAACATGTCAGAATTGTTTGGAAGACTAATATAATAGAAAAGAAAGTTAGAATAAAAATGTAGCTGCAGCTAGTTTGCTATAGATTTCTATGCATTTTTGTGTGTTTTCATGTCTTTGCGTGAAATTTGGGAAAAAAAAGATTTTTTGGTGTTTTCTGTGAAAAATTATAATTAAAATGTTGTCCACTATTCATATTTTATTGAGCAATTTTGAAATAAACTTGTGAAAGTTATTTAAGTGTGTTTTTCTACATTATGTGCATGGGGGCCTAAAAGGCCCCCATGACGTTAATATGTATATTTTTAACGTCATGCGTTCTAGGGTTAAAAGAAAGAAAATATAATAAAGAGTGCCTCCCATGGTCAAATCCTTTTGAGCACAGTTGAAACTGCCTCTGAGACCCACAAGCAAGCACAGCACTAATTCTGTGCCAAAGTGCAATTTGCTTCTAGATGGGAATGGATCCTCAGGAGCTTAGTCAAGATTGGGAGGCGGGGCTGGTGGTTGGGAGGCGAGGATAGTGCTGGGCAGACTTATACGGTCTGTGCCAGAGCCGGTGGTGGGCAGTGGGACTGGTGGTTGGGAGGCGGGGATAGTGCTGGACAGACTTGTACAGACTGTGCCAGAGCCGGTGGTTGGGAGGCAGGGTTGGTGGTTGGGAGGTGAGGATAGTGCTGGGCAGACTTATACGGTCTGTGCCCTGAAGAGCACAGGTACAAATCAAAGTAGGGTATACACAAAAAGCAGCAAATATGAGTTATCTTGTTGGGCAGACTGGATGGACCATGCAGGTCTTTTTCTGCCGTCATCTACTATGTTACTATGTAATTGAAGGTCTTCCAAAAGAAGTAGGCAAGATCTTAGGATATCACAGATACACAAATATGACAGCATTACAATTGGAGTGGAGGAGTGGCCTAGTGGTTAGAGCACTGGTTTTGAAATCCAGAGGTGATTGGTTCAAATCCCATTGCTGTTCCTTGTGATCTTGGGCAAGTCACTTAATCCTCCATTGCCTCAGGTACAAACTTAGATTGTGAGCCTTCCAGGGACAGAGAAATATCCAGTATACCTGAATGTAACACACCTTGACCTGCTACTGAAAAAGGTGTGAGCAAAATCCAAATAAATAAATTTACAACATGGAGATGGTGCATTGGGTATTTTAAATATGTAGTGGTATACAGCAGAAAAGGCATGTCTCTGCTTCTTTTAGCATTGAAATCTCTACTTCAACATCTAGTCCATCCTAATTCTGTAAGGTGGCAATTACAGTCCAGGCATGGACCCTCTGTAGTTGTTTTTATCTTGAGAAAGGAAAGAGTTTGGATAATCAGTCACAAACAGAAGAAAGAAACCTCTACAGATGGGATGCACCAGATGAAAAATCAGTACAGGAAAGGAGGAAAACCTCTCGTAGATGGTGTCCAAATAAAATCCTTAATTTCAGTCATCTTCAAGAACAACAAAGGAGATCCAACACGACTCATGTTTCGACCCTACTGGCCTGCATCAGGGGTCACTGGTAATTGCTGAAGGAAAGCAACAGAACACTGAAGGTTTGCCTAGAAAGTGCCATATACCATTGGGTTGTATTCTGTATTAGCGGCATGCTGTTAAAACGTTTGCATCATAATAATGCTGTATTCCCCTAAGGGTTAGGAATGCTCTCAAAAATTTACTATGAAGGTTTGACAGGTAGCATGGGTTAACAACTTTTGGAATTAATTGGTGTTAACTACAAAACCTTAACATGACTTAGTAAAGAGGCCCCAGTATAGGATGTAATGTAAGAATGTGATCAAAGAAGAAAGAAAACAAAAGGCAATGCACAAATGTAACGTTTTCTGCTACGTTTGAAATGAAACAAGCCTATTGTTTTTTATTTCG
Organism: Microcaecilia unicolor; assembly: GCF_901765095.1. Taxonomy (NCBI): domain Eukaryota; kingdom Metazoa; phylum Chordata; class Amphibia; order Gymnophiona; family Siphonopidae; genus Microcaecilia; species Microcaecilia unicolor. The sequence goes on along the minus strand of NC_044040.1, from coordinate 42,225,633 downwards.
TTTCAAAATGTACGCACGTCCTTAATTTTATTTATTGCATTTACAGTGATTAGCATATTTTAAAGATTCTATCCTAAACATAGATATTCTATTTCTTCAGTATTCTGTGCAGAGGTAAATTGTGTTTTATTGTTCTTGAAATAAAAAAAAATTCAACACAAAAATGGACATTTTTGTGAAACAACGCAATTTATGGAAATATGTGAAACAATTTGTACCATTAAAAATGTTAACTTTTCCTTACCTGTCTTTAGAGGTGTGTATGAACTGTGCTTCATGGGGAGCATGGGGGGGGGGGGGGGGTGTGGAGATGGGCAATTTTCATTTTGTTTGTAAATTGTTTTTATTTTCTTTAGTTTTATTCCTAATACATGCCACTTGTATAAAAAGCATGTTATTTGTAATTAGCACATGTTAAAATGAAATGAAACAAAAAAAAAAAAAAAAGAAAGAAAAAGAAACTGCTGAGTTTATTTTTGGGGGTTTCTTTTGAAACAGAACAAAAGCAACCAAACCTGCTTCCTTGCATTTTTCATTGTCTTCCTAAATGAATGTACATCCTTACCTACAATAAGGCTGAAACTGTCCCAGATACTTTGTAGCTAGGAATCATTAGGGACCTGCTAGCACTGGGAATGTGCAGCAGCAGAGAACAGGGCAAACATGAGAGTCAATGGAAAATCTTCTGTTCTCCCTCCCGTCTATTTTGCCTCAAACCTGAAACATGTACTGGTTAGGCAAATTTTGACTAGAAGCTGCTGTCACAATGGCCCAGTGCTGTGGCCCAGTGCTGTGTTTTGCCATTTTGGAGAGCCTGACTTCTTCTCATCATGCTGGCTGAGGATAAGAATGTAGCGATACCTTGCAGAACAGCTAAGTAAGAAAGTACATCACTCATGGAGATGCGTAGCAATCAGATTGAAAGGCCCACATGTTATCTATGCTCCCAGGCAAAGGGTTGTCATTGTGCTAGAGAAACTTAATTAGAGGCAGTGGTAAAAAATAAAGCAAAACCTCAGGTAGCTGTGAATGAAGATTCATTATATACTTCTGGGGAAATTCTGTGCCACTGGAAGAATAGCCTGAACAGAATTCCTCTTCAGTGCAGAAATCTACACTTGCCATACAGATCCTACACAAGGACTAGGAGGCAGTGGTGATTGACATGGTTTCTCTCCTCCCTCCAACATCCCCTTAGTTCTTTCCTTTAGCCCCCACAACATATACCCTGCACAGCAGACCACATTCTCCTCCTCCTCTGCTACCCAAGGGGTCATTTTACTAAGGTGTGCTGAAAAATGGCCTGCGGTAGTATAGACGCGTGTTTTCGGCACACCCAGAATCATTTTTCAGCGCACCTGCTAAAAAAATGCCTTCTTAAATTTTTGCCAAAAATGGACATGTGGCAAAATTTAAATTGCCACCCGTCCATTTTGGGTCTGAGACCTTACTGCCAGCCATTGACCTAGCGGTAAATTCTCATGTGGTAACCGGGCGGTAATAACCTATGCGCGTCAAATGCCACTTGGCACGTGCCCAATACGCATGTCCGAAAATATTTTCAGATGCGCGTATTGGATGCACACCAAAAATGAAATTATCACAAGAGCCACACGGTAGCTGGGTGGTAACTGCATTTTGGCGTGCGTTGGGTGTGCGTAGATGCTTACTCGGCTTAGTAAAAGGGTTCCCAAGTGTCCGACTGCTGAATCTGAACCACAGGGCTGTAGGGTGTTCTATGCAGTTCAAACCAGCAATCATGCCGATGACGCAGCCCAGAAGGGTGAAACTTAGCTAAGCTGCATGTAGTTTTCACCCCTCTTCTGCTGTTGTTCAACAACATTCCTGGCCCTTGTGGATCATTTGCCTGTTTTGGATGAAGGACATTTATATCTTATAAGAATTTACTTAGAGATCAAGCCTAGAGATGGATTCAAGCTAAACTGGGAAATAAGAGTGCTGGGCAGGGTCAGCCCTGGTACAGGGAACACCCAGGCTTTTATAATGGGGAAATTCAACATAAACAAATCTGAAATAAATGATGCAACATTTTGCAGAATTTTAAAATACTGCATACAAATGTTTCGTGGAGGGGCATTTTTGAAAGAAACGTCTAAGTTGGAATTTGGACGTCTTTGTAAAATGTCCAAAGAAGCAGGAGAAAGTTCACAACCAAAAAAACAGTCGGTTAGAGAGAAAAAATGTTGCATTCTAGCCACGTGTCAGTGTTTTATACAAAGACAATGTCCTGAGTTGGAGCTAAACATGTTTTCATCTTAAAACTACATCCAATCATACACATAAGTTTGAAGAAGAATTGATCTATTAGTATGCAAGGGATGATTTTATATTTTTCTTCAAAATATGCCGGAACCAAACAGCAAACTGCCTTAATTACTAAATCCAATTGTTTCTGCCAGCTCAGTACAGAGGTGTTCAAGACAGCAAAAGAGTATTCACAAATTTGTGGGTATGGAATGAATTTCTGCATGCTATTTTCTAAGTATGACCTTAAATTTACCCACACTGCCACAAAATTAAGTTTACATTTGCAAGCAGTGACAGTAACTACTTCACGTCCAAATGGTTTATACAAAAATTCAGATGCAGGATAACAGAATACATATTTTCCCTAACTGTATTTTTAGTCACATTTTTAGAGGCAGTTATCTGGTTAGATTTTGGGTTAACAATTTGGCTAAATCTAGCTGGTAAATATTTGTCCAGCAAGATATTAGGCCAGTTGTTCATATGATATGAATAGATAATTAGGGTTGAAAATATTTACTCACTGGCCAAACTTAAAACCTGCCTTGGAAACACTTCCAGAGGTGCCCCTTTCCTGAATGGTGAATAGCAGGAGTAGCTATGATTGTCCTCTTCCCCCACCCATAATCCATCTTTGCCCTCTTAAATAGTGGCTAGGCAGAGACTGCACCTGCTCATTTTAAATTGAATGATATATGGCCAGTTTAATTAGATGTCTTAATAAGGGGCTCTAATCCTGGTGCTGAAGCCTATTTGTTACCTCAGGGAGGTGCTGTTCCAGTCTGGCATGTCCTTTTGCCACATGGTAGCCCAGTCTGCCCCATAGCATGCCCTACTTCACTAAAACATACAGCCTTCCCATTTTGTTTTACATAGGCAGACCTATACCCCATTTATATGTATTTCTCTCATTTTACAATGGGAATATACATCTATTTTAGGATATTGTTCCTTTGAACTTTCACCGGTTGCATAAAATTGATATTGTTGAACCAGGGCTTTCTATTGGGTTATTCTAAGATTGAGCTTATATCTCTCACTTCATGGAGCAAACATATCATTATAACCAACCATTTTCTCCCAGTCAGTATCTTGGTATCTTCTCGTTAAGTGACACATGAACTATAGCACCTTGTGAGGTGCTCATGATTTCAACTCAATTCAGCCATATCACAGGAAGGTAGCAACTCTGCTAGGTGGACTTAAGAAAACTTCGAAGAGTTTGGGTTGACAACCTTCCACTTTCCCCCTGTTTGTTTTGTTACATTTGTACCCCGTGCTTTCCCACTCATGGCAGGCTCAATGTGGCTTACATGGGGCAGTGGAAGGTTAAGTGACTTGCCCAGAGTCACAAGGAGCTGCCTGTGCCTGAAGTGGGAATTGAACTCAGTTCCTCAGGACCAAAGTCCACCACCCTAACCACTAGGCCACTCCTCCCAAATCTTCTATTGTCCATTCTGCCCCAGAGGAATTACACTGGTTTCCACTAGGCAGCATACTACTACTACTACTACTACTACTATTTAGCATTTCTATAGCGCTACAAAGCATACGCAGCGCTGCACAAACATAGAAGAAAGACAGTCCCTGCTCAAAGAGCTTACAATCTAATAGGCAAAAAATAAATAAAGTAAGCAAATCAAATCAATTGGAAGCTTTGCCAGGTTTTTATCTTATCTTTTTTCTTCCTAATAATAAAAAAGAAAAGCATGCATTGTACTAAGTGTAAAATAAAATATGGAATAAGGGAAATTTCAGGTCCTGGAGCTCACATGGGGCATGTCTGTCAGATAATAGCTATCATAGACCAGAATGATAATTAATTTCACATTATTCTTTCCATTTTTTTTGTGATATTTCAATCTTATGCTCATTTCTTGAAGTATAGAGGATAATTTTCTAACAGACTGCTTAACATGTACAGGAAATGCATGTGCAAGTTACACCAATTTTCAAAGAGAAAATAGATTCATAATCTCCCTCATTAAAATATGCCACTAAAAATATATGCACAAATTTACACCTGTAATTTAATGTACAGAACATTTAGAAGCTTTTTTTTTGTGAATCGAAAAGTATTTCTTAACTCCCGGATTCTATATAGTGCGCTTAGAGATCCATGCCAAAATCTAGGCATAATCTATAACAATGCGTGAAACTTAATTGGCCTAGCAAGCTAAGCATTGAAAACAGCATTTAACAACCAATAATGAGCAATAATTGGCAATAATTAGAATTTACGTGCACAACTCGCTAAGCATATTCTATAATGAAATACATTTAAATTCTAATGTGCGCAGTTCACAAGGGACATGGCTATGGGTGGGGAAATGGGCATTTCGTGGCCATTCCAAAATGTACATGCGCAGTTACAGAATATGGCCCAGTGCATGTAAATCTACTTGCAGAGATTTAGGCCGCATTTTCATTGGCCTAAATGGACGCATGTTGTTTTTGGCACTAGGATTTCTACCTAAGCATATTCTATGTTATCGTGCCTAAATCTACAATCTGGCCCTATGTCTGTACCTACCCCAAATCTACAACCAGCAAAGCCTCTACTTGTCATGGGTAAAAATGAATTCAAACTGACTTTATACACATACATTTACCCAGTGTGTTTCTTCCAGCAAAAAAGGTGCCGGTACTCAAATGTCAGGCCACCCTTCAGGGATGAGGTGATCACTGAGGGACTCACCCCACAATAGCCAGGACCCCTGCAACCAGTCACAGAATCTATGACAAGGCAGAATTGGTGTGTAGAGCCTGAGTTCTTTCATTAAAACTTGGGGACCAGGGGCCAATTTCAGCACACAATGGAAAAGGTGCCGGTACTCAGTACCCCCAAGTACCCCCTCAAAAAAAGCCCCGCATTTACCCATATCTACTTTGACAATTTTATAACAAAGCCATTTCCATGCGTAATCCTGTGTTCTCTCTGCATAAATGTCTTTTACAATTATCTTCTGAAAGGCTTATGTACGTTTACCAATAAACGTATAAGACAGACTTCAACAAGTATATTGTGACTGTTATATGAGTTTCTCAATAACTCATCTATTTAGCAACATCTCTGCAAAGAAGCAGTTATTCACAGTCACGCAGTACTGACCATTATCACTGCAGCAGGTGGTCCACCAGTCAGCCAACACTCATCATTACTGATCAATCTTCCCGTGAAGAAAGAAAGAAATTTAGAGTTGGGATGAATTCACACATAAGTCTTGTTAAAGGAAAGTAGTAAACAACTGTAAACACCAGAAACTGGTGTCTATTGATGGTAAGAAATAAGCAAAAGCTACATACTAAAAACTTCCAACAGAATAGGGGTAGCACTAAATTTTGTGTCGTAAGCTAGGTCACTAAAAATTATCTAATGAAATAAAATATAGGTGTAGACAAAAAAGTAATAGCGCGTTTCTCCTATTTGAGGAACCCACTCAGGCTTGCTTGGGGTGGGGGGGGGGGGGTGAATAACATTTCTGAGTGAGCCAGCTATCTGGTGGAAAAGGCTAATAGTAATAGTGAGGATTGGGGGCGGAGTTAGGAATAGAGGTGATGGGAGGTCATGTGGGAAATATCAAACACAGGAGGAAATGTCCATAGTCTGTTATTGAGATACACATGGGAGAAGCCACTGCTTGCCCTGAGATTGGTAGCATGAGATGTTGCTACTATTTGGGTTTCTGCCAGGTATTTGTGACCTGGATTGGCCATTGTTGGAAGCAGGATACTGAGCTAGATGGACCATTGGTCTGACCCAGTATGGCTATTGTTATGTTTTCAACCCTTTCTATTATAGTGTGTACCTGGACAATAAGTGGCACACTTGCTTTATCATAGTCATCCCTACTCCAATTATTGATTGTTGACACCCATTAACTCATTAATTTATGCTTGCATCTGCTCTGCACACCCAAATTTGTGTACCCAACTTTGGGTGACCTGTATAGAATCGGGGGTTACGCTTCTTATGTGCACCCTTACAGAATATAGTTGCTTTGGGCTAGATTCTATATATGGCACCTAAAAATATCAGCGCCAAAAACAATCCATATAAGAAGTATTCTATAAGCCATTCCTAAAATTCAGCATGGTTTATAAAATTAACGCTTAAGCGGAGAGGTCATATGTAAATTTATGCGTGGCCTTTTGCACCAATGAAAATATGATGCAAATGTCCGTGTGAAGAACCCCATGCCTTTGATCCACCTCCAAATGCCCATGACCCTACCATTTCCGTGCCCCCTTTTCTGGACTGTATATAAATTTTAGGTGTGGACCCTGCACCTAACTTTTCATGGGTAAGTCCCAATTAAATCTAATTAGTGTCAATAATTGCTTGTTAAGAAGCCAGTTGTTGGCACTAATTGACTCATTATTCTATTAAATTGCATATGCAAATCAGGAATGCACCTAAATTTTCATGCACAATTTTTGGCAACCTTTATAGAATCAGGGGGTTTGTCACTACTTATGCGCTTAAGTGTACACTTACCCACAAAGTTGCTGGTATTCTGTACATTATGTGTGCATGCGGTGCATAGTGCCCAGTTATAAACCTGCACTTCACATGTATAAGACCTCAAATATCATCGCACTACATATAAGTTATAATGTACATTTGGCTTTTGACAGCCCAAGTTCATTCTAAAATTCTAATTGACCCCCCCCCCCCCCCATATCACTGAATAATTCTTTGCTCAGTACCACCCTTCTGATAGATGATAAAAACAATAACTCCAAATTTCTTGGAAGATTCTGATGAGCTGTTATCCGATACACTAAAAGTGTTCATTGGTGAATAACTTATCTCCCTGTTCTCAGTTCAAGAGACAACTTTAATTAGTTGTCAAATTCAAGCATAAGCAGAACAAACTGCTAGCTGAGCAAAACTATTTTGAACAACAATGAACGCAAATGATTGTCATCAAAGGAAATTTGGATCATAAACTGATTTATGATAAAGAAAACAAACTCAGAAAAGCCAAGCAATAAATTTTGAGAAGGGAAATAAAACAGATTCCATGCTAGCACTGCTGTTAAGGAAGAGTCAAGCATGGTGCACTATCCCCCAAATCATTACAGTGTGATTTAAATTGCGTGTGTAAGTCTGGTTGTATTCTGTTTTGTGTACGCTACTTAATTGGCTTAACAAATCAATCAGTACCGATATTTGCCACTTAACAAGCAATTATTGCCACTAATTGGTTGTATTTTGTACCCCTGGATATTATAATAGGGTGAATTAGGGTACCTTGGGGTAGAAGGTGTTCGGGTTAGAAGGGTAGAGGATAGTAGTGGGGGGTTGGGGATTATAATATTCCCTTATCTCTTGTCCTGTTTGTCTGTCCTAATTAGATTGTAAGCTCTGTCAAGCAGGGACTGTCTCTTCATGCTCAAGTGTACAATGCTGCGTATGTCTAGTAGCGCTATAGAAATGGTAAGTAGTAGTAGTAGTAGTTATTATATTACTCATTGTTATTATTGTTCTCTATTTGTGATGTATATACAACAGTTGCACAGAATAATGTTCCTTTTTATACTTTAATAAAAAGATTTAAATATTAAATCACAAGTGTTTGAGGCTTCTGTAGATAAGGACAGTGCTTGTGGGGATGGGACAGGAAAGGAGACAGGGTCTGCTGGGACAGGGCGGGGACAGGAATAGAGCCTGTGGGGACGGGGACGAACTTTGTCCCTGTGTCATTCTATAGTGGAGACTATAAGATGTTTAAAACCTGGATGGGGGGGTGGTTCTTACAGTTGATATGCTTTCTGTTATCAGTTGGAGTTGTCAAACAAGGGACATTTTTTCTACCCCAGTATTACTAAAGCAGACGGTTTAATAATCCTTTAGCAATGACTTTCTTATACTGACTAATAGTAAAGTGGCATAGAAAATACACAACATGCAATGTTGCCATTTCAGATTAGTAGAGTCTGTGGTCATGGTCAGTTACCAATAGCTCTGAGCTAATGATTTGTCATTCATCTGGTTGTTTATGATCCAACCAGAGTATAACAAATCAGCATGTACTATTCCCAGATTGTTGAGTTTATATTATCTCTATTTACTTATGTATGTACTAGCCGTTGAGCCCGTGAAAACGGGCTACTTTTGGAATGGGGGGTTTCCGAGCCCCCCCGAGGTCGGCGCCGCCCCGCGCCGCCTCCCCCAGAGTCGCCGCTGCTGCCCCTCCACTCGGCCCGAGCAGCACTGTAAACTTACATCAGCACGCAGCAGCAGGCACATCAGCAAAGCTACCATCAGGGCGGGCTTCCTTCTCTTCCTGTGTCCCGCCCTCGTGTGACATAACGTCGGCGAGGGCAGGACAAAGGCAGAGAAGGAAGCCCGACGGCAGCTTTGCTGATGTGCCTGCTGCTGTGTGGTGATGTAAGTTCACAGTGCTCGGGCCAGATGGAGGGGGGGGGCGGCGACTCCAGGGGAGGGGGAGCGGTTCCGACGTCTGCAGCATGCCAGTAGAGACTTCCCTTTCTGTCCCGCCCCCGTCATCACGAATTGACGCAGGGGCGGGGCAGAGAGGGAAGTCTCTACTGCGCATTTGCGAGTGAGTATGGTCACTCGCCATTTATATGTTTGATTTGAGTGCGAATCTGTTCTGTGTTTTCTTGAACGGTAGGTTCCCTGTGTTACAAGATGGTATTGTCTGATGCATGGGATTGGTTAGTTGATCAGACGTGGCTATTTAAATCTTTGGCGTCTGTGCATTTCCTGGCACCATCTTTAAGCCAGTGATAGTGGTGTAAAATCCATTGATATTTTCAGATTCTTCCTGAAGTACCATGGAAAGCAGCAAAACAAGCTGCTCTTGTTGAAGAAAAGAAGAAAGCTGTCAAGGGGTAGGAGCAGTGCACCGTTCACTGTAGTTCATTGAGCCCCGGTTTGAGCTACATCGAGGCATACACGGGTGGCCGTTCCAGCTAAGTGAACTTTTATTGCTGGCTATGCTTCTGTTTTTTGGTTATGTTCCTTTGATTTGTTTGCAATGGACACTGAATGCAGTAAGCTTACTTGCTTTGTTCAAGCTTGAAGTAGTATTAATGATTTATTGGTGATGTCTGGATTTACTTATTCTTAAAAAAAATTGGTGTGTTCATTCACTTTGGTCTATGCACTTGAAAGATGGTATTTTTTTTTAATCAGTAGATTTTCTCCAATAATTTGGAGTTTTTAATGCCGATTCTTTTTTCCTCTTGCTTTCTTTAAAAATTGACCGATGATAATATCTTACTCCCCTGTATGATAGTGGTTTTTGCAATACTTTGTACTGTTCTCTATCAGGAGCTTTGAGGTCTTTATTCTTTAAAACTCTGTTTCATTAGAGCAAGTGAATGAGACGCAAAAGTTCAAACTATTTTTCAGCTTTGTCTATTTCTATATAGTTTGGGTCCCATAGTGCTTGGATGTATTTGAGTGGAAGAAATTTAGGGGCTCTTTTACTAATGGATATTAAGCCCTAACGCATGCTTAGCACATGAAAAACAGACTATCACAAAATGTGTTAAAGCGTTTTGTGGTATCTTGCCTGTTAACATTTGAGTGTGTGCCGAATTTGTGTGTGCAATATAATTATTCAGGGCCCTTTTTACAAAGCGTTGGTAAGCAGTGTGTAACCGGCGGTAATCGGGCAGTGCCGCAAGCTGACCGGTTACCACTGGGTTAGAACTGGAGCTCTTATTGCCACCTCAATGGGTGGTGGTAAGGGCTCCCCCTGAAATGGTCATGCGGCAAGTGCTTCATGGTAGAAAACCTACCTTTTACCAGCTGCGGTAAAAGGGGGCCTCAGCACATGTTTTTTGACCCCAGTGCAGACCCCCTTTTGCCGCAGCTTGGTAAAAGGGGCCCATAATGAGCCAATTAGTGTAAATGTAGGTGTGGGATCTGTGCCTAAATTGTACACATGCCCCCCCCCCCCCCCAACTCTCTCCTGCTCAATCAGATTAGATTAGATTAGATCCTGGCATAATGTTTGCTGTTAAACTACATAGTAAGTGCAAATGTTTACCACATTTTAGTAAAAGGGCCTCTATAAAAAGTGAAATGAAAATGGTAATGTTTTTATCATCTTTTGAATCTTAAATGTATTATGGGCCCTAGAAGCCAGGTATGTTGGTACTATAAATCACTGATACATTAGTGCTCTTGGAATCATTTTGGATGCAAACATATTAAATTTTCATACTACAATATACAGAACACTGGAAAGTCTCTATGAAAGAAGAAAAATGTCTTAGTTGCCCCTGGCAGTTTCAGGCACTACCAAACAAGAAATTTAGCTCAGAAATGAAGCTAATGTATTAGGACCTAAGGAAAAAAACTAACACAGATGTGATAATTTGTGCCTTTGGGTGGGAAAGATTTACAGTGCACCTTCTTTCTTAAAAGCAATATCTGCCAGCTGAGTTATAACTGAATTAGCGCTGGCTCGGACGTAGAATGGCCCTGCTTGCATTTCCAATAGCATAGAGGCTAGAGAAAGAAACAAAAATAAGGAAATAGTAAGAGAATATTTTAAGGAATGAAACACAATTTTTCAGCTTGTAACTGCATGGGCTAGGGTGTGACACCCAACCCCCCCCCCCCAAAACACAGTCACTCCGAGTGGTGAAAGTAAAACAGAAACACATTATGTTCACAAGCATGTAAAGCCTGTTTCCTTCTTAGACTGGATAATCTAAAAAGCAATCCTCCTGCAGCCCTGTCCTCGACAGGGCCCACAGCCTTAGGGGCCCATGCAGAAAAGTTCCCATGTTGTCAATGTGGGCGTGACATAGTTTTACCCTGGGATAGTAATGCAAGAAGGGTTTCAGCGTGGGTGTTAACTCACGCAGAACCCCTTACTGCAGACTGCAATAACCTGCATTTAAATGCATGTTAATGCAGTCATTAAGGGGCCCGTTTACTAAGGTACGCTGAAAAATGGCCTGCGCTGGTGTAGACGTGTATTTTTCAGTGCACCTGTGAAAAAGACCATTTTTGCCGAAAATGGACGTGCGGCAAAATAAAAATCAGGGCGCATCCATTTTGGGCCTGAGACCTTACCTCCGCTCATTGACTTAGTGGTAAGGTCTCACGCATTAACCGAGCGGTAATTGTCTGTGCGTGTACACTGTCGATTACCGCCCGGTTAGCGCCATGCGGTAGAAAATAGAAATTATTTTCTGCTGTGTGTTTTGGATGCACATAGAAATTAAAATTACCGCTCGGGGCATGCGGTATTCTAATCTGATGCACGTTGTATGCGTAAAGGCACATACGCATCTTAGTAAAAGGGCCCCTAAGTATCCTGTAGCCATGCATGAAAAGAAAAGGATTTTCCTATCCATTGTGCAAAGGAAACTTTGCACTAATTATGGGGCAGCATGGTTAAGAGTTGTAAAAGGAGCAGGTGTCTAGCGTAACCCTCTCTCACTTCAACCTGACCACCTTGCCCCGATAGAAAAAGCAAAGTTGTCCTAATATTGTAATAGCCCCCCTCCTGATCCGAACTCCCCTTCACCCAATAAGAGAATTTGCACTGATAGTCTAGCAGCACCCCTATTAATGTCACGTGTATCCCCTTTTCCCATTACAACATACGAAGTTGCCCTGGTAGTCTAGTGACCCCCCCCCCCCCCACCCCCTGCCTTCCACCCACACAAAAAAATTCCCTGGTAGTCTAATGGAAGCCTTCCCCCACCCAAATTTGCATTTGCTATTTAACTGAATGAGCCAATTAGAATTCATAATTGGGTGCTAATAATCAATTATTGGTACTAATTGGCATTAATTGAAATTTATGCATGCATTTTTTAGTCATGGGGATCCATGCGTAAATTTAATGCATGGCTTCAAAAAGGGGGCACGACCATGGGAGGGTCATGAGTGGATCAGAGGTGTTCCTACAATTTATGTACTCTGTTATAGAATATGGAGGATCTGTGCCTAATTTAGTCATGGGGGATTTACACCAGGGTTTACTTAGGCACTAATCCCAGTGCTACACGTATTCTATAAATGGCACCTAACTTTCAGCAAAACAAAAAGTACTAGGAGCCTTCAAAAAAAGGGAATAAAAACTTTAATCGATTGTTTGGATGAAACAATCCTAGAATGGACCCGACACGGTCCGTGTTTCGGCGCACAGCGCCTGCGTCAGGGGTCACGAAGTGTAGCACAATGCGTACAGCTGTGGGCTGGAAGCAATATGCTGCACCACTGTGCTATCCCTTCGTACAATATCAAGCAGAGAGATACCAGAAGTTGGTTTGTGAGAGTTGGTTTATGCGCCAAAACACGGACCGTGTCAGGTCCATTCTAGGATTGTTTCATCCAAACAATCGATTAAAGTTTTTATTCCCTTTTTTTCGAAGGCTCCTGGTACTTTTTGTTTTGCTGTTTGGACTTTTGTTTGTACTTTGCTCCCTCTCTTACCTAACTTTCAGCACCATTTATAGATACACTCCCGGTTTCTATATAGTGCGCCTAGAGATCTGTGCTTAAATCTAGGCAGATTCTATAACAATGCACATAACTTAATTGGCTTACCAAGCTAATTAGCATTGATAACAGCACTTAACAAGCAATAATGAGCACTAATTGGCAATAATTTGAATTTGCACACACAACTCACTAAGCATATATAATTTGGTCTTAATTGGCTCGTTATTCAATTAAATTACATCCACAAATTGGGTGTATGCCCAAATTTGCGCATGCAATTTTAAGCACCATATACAGACTTTCAAAGTCAATGACTTTGATTCCCTTGATGAGAAAATGGCCATATAAAAATGAATAAAATAAGCATTCCCGGAATAGACACGAGAAATGATATGAAATCAAAATGTTTTAGCTGCTTATCCTACTGATTTATGCACATGAGGCCCCACAATGAGTCTCTGCACATGGCTCTGCATTCCTCTACATCCCTCTCAGGCTGCCTCTACAGAAGAGGGTTCAAATCTATGGAGAGCTTTCTTTTTTTCTTGAGAGAGATCTAAGTCAGTCTTGGGAAAGTCTTCCAAGAGGAGATTCACTTCTGGTTTGGGATGGCGAGGGTTCTTCCTTGAGAGTTATCCAGATTGCCTTGATGTATTTGAGAAAATCAACCATCATGTGATCATTTATCAAAACCTTTCAACAAGTCCAAGAAAGAGTAGAGGATGAAATAAATGATGGATCAGCCGTGGGGATGAGTTTTCAATTTTTTATTAAAGCACCTTTCAAAGCTGAGTGACTATGATAATGCAAAGATATCTTTAACAATGTTGGCAGCATTGATGAGAAGCCCACAAGTTGACTGTGAGAAGATCAATTCCATCATGGCCCCCCAAAATACTACCCAATAGTCAACAGATACAGTTGGTGTTCTGCTTAAATGCTATTAACAGCGGTCAAAGTAAATCAAAGTATTCAGCACCAGTATCTGGATTTTTGGTGGCACTGAATATCCAGACAGGACAGCAAGCACTGTTGCTATCCAGATAGCCTATTTGCTGAATATCGAGTGATTGGCTGAATATTTACTGGTATGTGTTTTGTGGCTTTTCTGCTGTGCTAATTTTACCAAGATAGTTATCTGATTAGCAGATTGAATATCGCCTCTAAACAGATAACTGGAAGTCACATCCTAGCTATTCACATGGACATACCCGGCATTATATGGATAGTGCTTTGGTGATCCATATGGTTATTCCATGGCACTATCCCCTGGATTCTATATAGCACAACTAAAATTGTGTGCACAAATCTGGGTTTGCATGCACAATTTAATTACTTAACAAACCAATCGTCGCTGATAATTGCCACTTAACAAGCAATTATTGACACTAATTCACATTAATTAAATTTACATGGAATAACTTGCTAGGCGTATTCAGTTAAAATGCGTGCTGCCAAAGAGGGGGCATGAAAATCTGCATGCAAAGTTATACAATACACTTCCTCTGTGCCTAACTTAGCTGCCAGTAGTTATACCAAGTTTTACTTGGCATAAATGGTTACACCTAGAGTTAGGTGCAGGTATGGCCACTAGACATATTCTATAAACCCTCTAGGTGTAATTCTATACACCATACCTAAATCGAGGCTCAGTTTACAGAATATGCCTAGGTGGAGATATTTTCAGTGCCGGTTTTTCAGGTGCCGTATATAGAATCTATTCCTATATGGATAGTGCTGAGGTGGCCCATATGGATATTCAATGGCAGTGTTTGGCTAATGGTTAGAGCAGCTGGCTCTTTGTGATCTCGAGCCTCGGGTACAAACTGTAAGGCTTGTTTACTAAATTATAGTAAGAAATAGGCTTACTATGAAATGGGTCTTTCCCATTTCATGCACGGCCATGAAAAAGCCTTCTTTGTATTTGTTTTATTAATGGCTATGTGCTGTTACAATTAGTGCATTGCCATTTAAAAAAATGTCTGAAAACAACATATAAATGCTTATGTATGTGTTCGATTTGTCTCCATATCTTAAAGAGGTCAGGAAAACGGGTTGTGGAGCATATATTTGTTCAAGCAGCCACTCTCCTATCGTCACTGGTCTTCATTGATTTTTTTTTTTTTTATGTTATGTGCCTTTGTTTCCTTTTATAAATGCATAAACTATTCCCAATCTATAGCTTTTGGTTAATTTTCAAATGCTTTCACGGAGGTGAGACTGCGATTTCAATGCAGGGGGCAGACGGTCGACGACGGAGGGTAGGTGGAACTACGGCGCCGGGTCCCCCTTGGAGGCCTGGGTCCAGGGAATTTTGTCCCCCCCTGCCCCCCCTCTCGGTGGCTATGTGAATATTCATGAGAGAGATTTACATGCAGTAGAGGCAGTGAATGCAAATCTCTCTCATGAATATTCATTGTAGATATTCTGAAAACCTGACTGGCTGGGGTGCCTTCAGGACCAGATTTGGGAACCACTGAATTAGGGGGTTAGTGTGCACAAATGCCAAAAATAACACAGAGCACTTTAGCATGTTCTGCCTTAGGCCGTTTTTGCAATGTTAGGTGCGCATTAGTGCCTAACGCATCTTAGTATAAGTTCCCTTAGATCGTGAGCCCTCCAGGGACAGAAAAATACCTGCTGTACCTGATTGAACACTGCTTCAATAGCTTTAGGGCTTGTAGGCAATATATAGGAAAATAAAATAACGCTACTAAATATCCCCAGATAGCTGCAACTAAAGAAAATATCCAGATAACTGGCCATAGGAAACAATATCCCTATGACTGCCATCTATATAACTGTTGGCCCCAACTCATGTAACATTAATGGCCTTTCCTGAACTTCTATAGATACGTTTTGGCCACATATTGACTTACCCATCAATGGGAAATTTTATCACCAAGGCTGTTCTGTGGACAGGACCCGATGCATTTGAATATGGAAGAGAAAGTTTTTTTTTGCTTCACTAAGTTTTTGAAACTACTCATTATGCAAAAATTGTCAATTTATATACCAAGATTGATCCCACAAAGAGAACAGTAAAGCAGTAAATGTCAGCGAGTGCTGTTGAGAAAGTTATTGAGCCCTGAGAGACTCCCTCAAGGAAAGCAGGAAAGCAGAGAACATAAATAATCTTTAACAATCAGCTTTTCCAATGGTTTTAAATGAGCATAAAGGCTCACACAGTAGTTTGAAGGAGAATTCACTGTCTATTTGCTCAGTCAAAGGGATCCCAATTTCCACATATTCTTTACTGCAATATGGCTGGTAACTAGACCGGCACTGCGAAACAAAGGAGATTGTGGCAGGTCTGCATGTAGTAGTGGCATAGCCTCGGGGGCCTGGGCCCCCTCATCTTTGTCTAGCGGAGATGCCAAGCACTGCCAGCTTAAGACCTCTCCTGCCTGAGTCGTGTCCGGAGCAGCACTTATTCAGCAGTTATGCTCGGCTTCAAATGCCGTCTCTCTCGCACATGCTCAGTTAGACCTAAACTGACCACGCGCAAGAGAGCCGGCATTAGCGACCGAGCATGTCTGCTGATTAAATGCTGCTGTAGGAGTGACTTAAACAGAAGAGGTCTTTGGCTGGCGGGGCTTGGCATCGCCCCCCCCCCCAAAGGTAATGTTGTCTTATTTCAACAGCCAGGGGGGGGGGGGGAGAAGAGAACCCCCAAAAGTGAACTTCTGGCAAACACCCCTGGTATATAGGTATTCAAAGCAAAAACTAATGACTATTTTTTTATTAGAATTGTAACAATTGTATTATACATTTAAATCAGAAAAATTAGCAAATTCTACTTATTTAAAGAAGAAATATTAAAGCAAAAATACAAGCACTCTTTATTGGGAAGAAGGACAAATGGAAGGAACATAAACTAAATAAATCAAAGAGAAATAAAATCCCTTATACGCAGTCCTCCTAATTCTATATATGGCATCTTAAGTTGAGCGCGCTTATCTGGCCACATGGCCAAATTGCATGCACAACTTAATTGATTAACAAGCCAATCAATGCCTATAATTGGTACTTAATAAACAATTATCAACACAAATTGGTTTAATTAGAATTCATACGCACAACTTTCTAGGCGCATTCTACAATGCAGCATGCATAAATTCTCATGCACGCAGTCAAAAAGGGGGCATGGCCATGGGCATGGAATGGGCAGATTATGGGCATTTCAAAAAAACTATGTGCACTGTTATGGAATACACCTGATCTGCGCCTAGGTATTTAGGCCTGGTTTTAGGTGGCTTAAATGGGTGCGCCTAAATTTTAGTCACAAGAATGGTGCGTGTGCGTATTCTATAAGCTACACTTAATTTTAGGTGTAGTTTATAGAATCACGCTAACTGTGTGGCTTTTTGGCGCCAATTTTAAGGCGCCATTTATAGAATTTATCCCAGTGGCATTCCTTAGACCTCCTCAGACCCATTACAATTAGTGTAATCTCCACTGGTGCTAACTGCAAAAGTTAAGAGAGAAATCCATAAGCAGATTGTTGAAATAACTTGATGACAGAGCCTCATGATGCTGTGATTATCAAATGTTCCTTTCTTTGCTCATTACACAGTGCTGCCTGTATTTGTGCCATGGTGAAACTCTAAGTACAGCTTGATAGCTTTTGTCAACAACGACAAAAAATGTCTGACTTTTGGTAATATAAAGCCAGAAAAGGAAGATAGCTAATCAGTACAGAGCATCTGCATAAATAAAGTAGCTGGCTTTTCATATGTTGCTAGCTTGCCTGCACAAGAGAATTGGTAGCAATTTTTCCTGCTAAAAATACTGTAACAATCCTCCGGATGCCAAAGCAAGTCAGGTTAGATGACTGTAGAAATAAAATAAAACTAAATTGCATTCAGTACCCTAGTGACTGGAATGTGAGCAAAGGAAGAGAGAAGATGTGTGAGTAACTATTTAAACATAGCAACAGTATAGCAGATGATGGCAGATAAAGACTGAGACACCCATCTATCCTGCCTGGTAAGATGAAAAGTGCTGAAACTGATACTCCATGCAGGTTATTTCCTATGCCTTTATTCATGGCTGTAACTGCTGCTCTGTGCAGATCGGACCCCCAACCCCGACACCTCCCACTCCCGCTATGCCTATTTAAGAAGTAGCATAGTAAATGACTGCAGATAAAGAACTGTATGGGTCCATCTAGTTTGCCCAACAAGATGGCCAGAGTTGTACCTCTCAATCTGTGCAGGTTATACCCTTCTGTGTCCTGTTTTAAAGTGCTAAGGCCACTTAAGTTTTATGTTGATTCCATCTTAGAACATAAGAGTACCATACTGGGCCAGATCAATGGTCCATCTAGCCTAATATCCTGTTTCCAACAGTGGCTGAGCCAGGTCACAAGTACCTGGCAGAAACCCAAATTGTGGCAACACTCCATGCTACCAATCCCAGGGCAGGACGTCAGACTCACAGAAACAAAAGCCTGCGCGGTCGCATTGCTGATCTGCAAGGGGCAGGCTTCTACATGGAATGTAACTACTGGAGGAGTAGCCTAGTGGTTAGTGCAGTGGACTTTGATCCTGGGGAACTGAGCTCAATTCCCACTGCAGCTCCTTGTGACTCTGGGCAAGTCACTTAACCCTCCATTGCCCCTGGTACAAAATAAGTACCTGAATATATGTAAACTGCCTTTATTTTTGTCAGCCACATGTTTAGAGAATCATATCGGTTTACTTTACGTCTTGCTTTTATTTATGTTCCTTACATAAAAATCTGTTGCTATTTGTATAGCTGCTTTTAGCTTGGACCACTGTCTTTCCACTTCTCGTCTCATCCCCATCCTGTCATCTCTTTCTTCAAGAACTCCCCGTTTTACTTAAAGTTAGCAGGGTCGATATTCAGTCTGCAGGAGGCATCCTGGCTAACTCCCGCGGTCGGCGGTGAGATCGGATATTCGAAGCAAGGCTGTTTCCGGTGACCGGCATTGAACATCCGGTTTATTTTTGGCTGGTTCAAACTTAACTAGCCAAACCAATTTTCAGTGCTGGCCGGTTAAGTTTATACCTGTCAAAGACAGGCCTGCTATTTTGGTGGCCCGATTTAGTTGCCAAACTTAGCTGGCAATGCGCTGAATATTCATGGTTAATATCTCCTGCTGAATATTTGCAGACAACCAATTAAATAGCACTGAGTATCAGGGGGCGAGTGTTTGAAATGCAGGACTTTAAGGGGTCCTTTTACTAAGGTGTGCTGAAAAATGGCCTGTGCTAGTGTAGGCACGTGTTTTGGACGCGCGCAGAATCATTTTTCAGTTTGCCTATTAAAAAATGCTTTTTTTGGGGGGGGGGGGGGGGCGAAAATGGATGTATGGCAAAATGAAAATTGGTGCGCGTCCATTTTGGGTCTGAAACCTTACCGCCAGCTACTGACTTAGCGGTAAGGTCTCAAGTGCTAACTGGGTGGTAATGGTCAACGCACATTCAAATGCCGATTACCGCCCGCGCACCAGAAAATAAAAATATTTTCTGACATGGGTCAAAAATAAAATTACAGCCCAGACCATGCCATAGTCAGGTGGTAAGTCTAGGGTTACCATATGTCCAGATTTACCTGGACATGTCCTCTTTTTGAGGACATGTCCAGGCAACCGGGCGGGTTTTGCCAATCTGTCTGTTTGTCTGGATTTCTGGACAAACGGGCAGGCTGGTGGGCGGTCTGTCCTATAGGACAGCCAGCCCGCCAGCCTGCCCATTTGTCCAGAAATCCGGACAAATGGGCGGATTGCTAGCCTCCCCTCCCCTTACTTACTACTGCCCTGGTGGTCTAGTGACCTCTTCCGCCTTCAGGGCAGGAAAGAGCCCCCTCTTTCCTGCCTGAAGTGCTGCCCTGCATGCATCCTTCCTGTTCCTGATCTCGGCACTGATTCAAAATGGCCGCCAAGAGTTGAAGTGACCTTGCGAGACTTCAACTCTCGGCGGCCATTTTGAATTGGCGCCGAGATCAGGAACAGGAAGGATACATGCAGGGCAGCGCTCCGGGCAGGAAAGAGGGGGCTCTTTCCTGCCCCGAAGAGGTCACTAAACCACCAGGGTATTAGTAAGGTAAGGGGAGGGGGGTGACAGGGAGGGGGAGTGACAGGGTGTGTGACAGGGGGGAGGGGAAAATGTGACAGGGGCGGAGCGAGGGTGTGAAAGGGGGTGGGCGGGATGTGAAAGGGGCGGGGCATGTGTCCTCCTTTTGGGGGACAAAATATGGTAACCCTAGGTAAGTCGGAATTGGTGCGCATTGGGCACGTGTAGAAGCTTACACAGCTTAGTAAAAGGGCCCCTACATTTTATATGTCTGCTTTCTGTTTTAGCTCTTATATTGTACTATATACAGGCACCCACCCAGATGTTAGACACACTTTCTCCATTTCTGAACACTAGATCTAGCATTGCCCCTTCCCTTGTGGGTTCTGTCACCATTTGTCTGAGCAGAGCACTTTGAATCGCATCCAAGATCTCTCTATTTCTTTCTGATTCTGCAGATGAGACCTTCTAATCCACATCTGGCAGCAGCACATCCCCTTCCAGCACTGCTGATAACAAAAACAAAGTGGGTTGTAATAAACATTGTTGCGTGAAATGCATGTAAACCAATATTAAAAAAAGACAAGACAAATGAAGGCCCACTTTCCAATAGAACGTTAAGCTAGGAATTGAGACATCCAGATCAGGATGTGATCAATTCCATTCTTTTACAAAAAGGCTCTGTGAAATGCAAAGGCAGGTACAGTGAAGAGAGGCAGAGAGGGACAGAGCAGCTGCTACATGCAGCAAATCTTTCTTTCTGTATTTTCCATCCCATGCTGTGTTCCCCTCACACCAGGAGGAGGAGCAAGTGAGCAGCATTTCTTACTGTTGCTGGCTTCTTTCTAAAGACAGAACTGTGCAGGGCAGAGGAGGTAGCCACAGGTAAGAAATGAATGAGATTTTGGCAGCTGGTCAGCTTTTTTCATGATCTCTTTTTACATTTTTGAAATGCAGTATAGATTCTTTTGTCCACACAGTTTGAAAATGTTAGAGAATCCATATTCAGTCCAAAGTGGAGAATGTGTAAATGAGAGTGCCCGATCCATTGCCTTAACCTCTCCTTTTCTGCTGCTAATTTGGGTCCTCTTTTACTAAGGTGCACTCACGTGTTATACAGCATTTAGGGGACTCAATATATATTTTATGACTCTTCACATCTTGAGAAAGTTTTGTAGGAACATAGTAATCAGCAGTATTGTTTGGCAGGTTGGAGAGTATTGCATTACGCGATTATTTGTTGCACACTGCTCTAATTTTTATTTGGTTATAAAAAGTGATACATAAACAGAATAAATAAAATAAAATATGTAACAAGTTTGTTTAGTGTTATATTTATTTTAGTTTTTATAAGAACTATCAAAAATAAACCAAACCTTTTACAAAGCCGAGCGGTAATGCCAACACAGTCCATTCACTTTGAATGGGCTGTGACAGCAATGCTACACTGGCAGCCACTGGCATGGCTCTGTAAAAGGATGGGGGGGGAGGGGGAGATTCATACAAACTATCTAGTCTCAGAGAAAGGAAAAAGAGAATGACAAATCAAAACCTTAAGACATAGGGCCCAATTGGCTTCATTTCACGACCCTAAAAAGAAAACCTCACTGCAACCATGTCTAACGGCAGTTGTATATTTTATGGGGAGAAGGGAAAAATCTGAATAAAAAGAGGAAAAAACAGAGGCAATATCAAATCTCTACCTGTACAACAGCAAATATTAAAGCTTAAGCACTATTAACTTCAAGGGACTGAATTAGTGCTTTTATTTATTTATTTAACACATTTATACCCCACATTTTGCCACTAGTTTGCAGGCTCAATGTGGCTTACACAATACCGCAGAGACAGGCTCCGGTTGGGTAAAATACAAAATATGATATAATACTAAACATATAAGTAGCATGAATAAGAGAAGCAAAGATATAATAAGAAAGGAGTCCAGGTACAATCCAGGGTTTTGGTGTGTCGCAAAAATGAGAAGATCAGGTTGGGTCTGGGGAATAGGCCTTCTTAAACAAGGTGGTTTTCAGTGTCTTCCTGAAGTTGAGGTGGTTCTGAATTGATTTAACGGTTTTAGGTAATGCATTCCATAGTTTTAAGTGGGTTGGCTCAAAGAAAATATGCTGTTGAGTGTCTAAGTTAAATTCCATTTTTCCCTGGAACTATAGACTTCCAGGGAAAAATGCAGGAAAAAAAAGATCATACCAACAGGCAGAACTCAGGGTTGGAGAGATAAAAACTTTTTTCACAGATTCTGATAACTATGAGGCCCTTTTACTAAGGGCCCCATAGTTTAAAAAAATGGCCTGTGCTAGTGTAGGCACGTGTTTTGGATGCGCGCAGATCCATTTTTCAGCACGCCTGCAAAAAAGGCCTCTTTTTTTGGGCCGAAAATGGATGTGTAGCAAAATAAAAATTGGCGTGCGTCCATTTTGGGCCTGAGACCTTACCTCCACCCATTGACTTAGCAGTAAGGTCCCATGCATTAACCGGGCGGTAATCATCAGCGCGCAAACAGAGCCGATTACCACCCGGTTAGCGTCACATGGTAGAAAGTAAAAAATATTTTCTGCCGTGCATATCGGATGCATGTAATAATTGGAATTAGTGCCCGGGCACATGGTAGCTGGGCGTTAGTTCCAAATTGACATGCGTTGGATGCGCGTAGGCACCTACGTGGCTTAGTAAAAGGACCCCTATGCTCCTACAAAAATTTCTCAAGATGTAAAGAGTCCGAAAATTAAAGCGTGATAGCTGCAAATCTAGCACAGCAACTACTGAGGGAATGCCCAGAATTATCTATTGCAGGTCCTGCATCAGCAGTTGCATTAATGACAGTAATCAGGTTGCAGCTAGTATACGGGCACTTAGTACTTTCTGTGCTAACAACATGTCAAGGATGAGATTCTATATATGGGAACTGAAAAATTGGTGCCGAAAATATTTCCACCTAGGCATATTCTGTAAACTGTGCCTAGATTTAGGCATGGTTTATTGAATACGTCTAGCCGGTTTATAGAATACACCTAGTGGTCATGCCTGCACCTAACTCTAGGTGCATCAATTTACGCCAAGTAAAACGGTGTAAATATCGGCGCCTAAGTTAGGCGGAGAGCATGGGTATTCTATAACCATGCATAGATTTGGGGAATGCCCAGGGTCTGCCCATTCCACACCCAAGGCCATGCCCCCTTTTTGGCAGCATGCGTTAGAATTTACGCTTGCCACTTTACAGAATACGCCTAGCAAGTTGTGCGAATAAATTCTAGTTAATGCCAATTAGTATCAAAAAGTGTTAAGTGGCAATTATTAGCATTGTTTGACTTGTTAAGTAATTAAACTGCGTGTGTAAATCCAGAATGCAACCAGATTTGCATGCACAATTTCTGTCGTGCTATATAGAATCCAGGGGTAATTGATTTGCACACAGCAAATGCTTGCTCACTCTCTGTGCTCATTCTCCAGCTATGTCCTGCCTAGTTCCTCTCCAAAATTCTCCTAACGCACAACTTAGCATGTGACAACCTTAAAAATACCGCAAACGTGGTTAGCGCATTGAGGTGTTAGCTGTTACCATGCACTAAACCACACATTAACGGTCTATTGCACTTTAGTAAAAGGGTACCTTAGTTAGCGAAGCTATCATCTTCCTTACTCATTTCCTATAAGACATAAAGTTTGTAGACTCAAAAGTGTCTCCAACTTGTCTTTAGTTAAATCACAGGAATAGCTTCTTAATTATCTGCTAGATGGTATTTCAGTAGAACATCAAGGTCTGTGACAAGAAACAGGCTGTGAACAAAAATGATGGATTGACTGCAGTGAACGATACATTTGTGGTTCTTGAAACTTAAAAGGAATATGTTGCTGTAAATGAGAAACAGATGCCTTAGATGAAAAACGAACCTAATGTCTTCAATAGCCTCTCAGTGGAAAGATGTACATGGTTACGTCTATCAATGTCTATACTGTGAGGATATTATATGTTCCTATATAATTAGCTAGAGTCAGAAAGGCTGAAATTAAGCCTTTTCTCCACAGTGAATAGTAGAAAATAATTTAGTGAATCAAGCTCAAGGGGGCTGTTTATGATGGTAAATTATTATACTTACACGTTAGGTGCAAAACTTAAACCTACAATAAATATACAGCTGGTGTAGTAATTGTTGGGCAGTGCCCAGCATCTGCCCTGCAGTTACCACACAGGGCAGACACTTACCTCATGTAAATGCATTGGCAGAGTATAGAAAGTGCAGCCTAGTGCTTAAAAAATGCTGATCACCCTCAAATTAGCATCCCTATCCAACCACCATGCCCTTGATCAGCATCATCCTCACCCCAATCGACATTTCCATCATGTCCTCACCCTCTGATCAGCAAGGGTATCCCCGATGGGTTAGTGGGGGGGGGGGGGGGGGCAACAACAGAAGTGATCCTTGGATGATCCTGTCCCATTTGCCTGCTCAGGTTCAAATTAACAGATGTGACCCCTGGTTGTAGGCTTGAAGTTACTACTGCTATGGACTCAAGCTGCCAAAGAACATGTACCCTTATCAGGGGAAAGGGGGAGGGAAGTGGCATTGTGATTGGGGGTTAGGGGGTGGGTGGAGATACTGATTAGGGGGATTTTTTCAAAAGCATTGGGCTTGCATATAGCATAGATGCACGTAAGGGACACTTTTACAAAGGTGCGGTAGGGCTACCACCCGGGTAGAATGTGCTAAATTGGCTTTATCACTAGGATAGCGCAAGAACCCAGTGGTAGTTCAGTTGATGCATGCAGTTTCCCAAGGTACGAAATAATTTTCTAACGTGGGGGCATTCCCGGTGGTAATCAGCAGCTCAGACACATTGCCGCTTGCTGCCCGATTACTGCCCGATTAATGCGTGAGCCAAAGGCTCATGCGGTAAATAGCCAGATGAGAGAAGTTAAGTGCTTCCTTTGCAGAATAGGGGTGTAAGTCAGTTACACATGCAACTGCTAATTACTGCCAATTAGTGCTTGTTAAGACCCATTATTGATACTTTCTAATTAAGTGTCAATTTAGCGTCAGTTAACTAATTATGTTATGCACGTAACTGATTTTATACAATTGGGTTCCTAACTTTAGCACCATTTATAGAATCGAGGGATAATTGCTTATCACTCCAGAGAACTGAAAAACAGCCAAACACAATCCAAAGGGTTGTTTGGGGGCATATGACAAAGTTAAGAGGGAATAGGCTTAGGAGTAATCTAAGGAAGTACTATTTCACAGAAAGGGTGGTGGAGGCATGGAATGGCCTCCCGGTGGAGGTGGTGGAGTCGAGGACTGTTCCAGAATTTAAAAAGGCATGGGATAAGCATGTGAGATCACTTAGCAACAGGAAGAATTAGGGGTTACAGAGGATGGGCAGACTGGATGGGTCATATGGCCTTTATCTGCCATCATGTTTCTATGTTTTACATGCCACTCTGCATTTTTCTTCCTTAGTCCTTCCCTTTGCAATTCTTTGCCCTATACCCTACGTAATGAATAGTTCTATCATCATTTTAAAATTGCTCTTAAAACTCACCTTTTCATCATGGCTTTTCAATAGGCTTCTACTCTTATTGCTTAGCCACAGGGGCGTAGCCAGACTTCCGTGGGAGGGGGGTCCAAAGCCTGAGGGGAGGGGGCACATTTTAGCCCTCCCCAGGCGCCACCCCCCCCCGCCACCATTGCCACTCCCCCACGTCTTTTCCGACCCCCCTCCCGCTGCGAACCCTCCCCCGCGGCCGCCTACCTTCACTTTTGCTGGCGAGGGACCCCACTCCCCGCCAGCCGACGTTCTCTCTGTCCTGCTCCTGCTCTTGTTCTCTGAGTCTGACGTCCTGCACGTACAACGTGCAGGACGTCAGCAATGCATGCAACAGCAGGAGCAGGATGGAAAGAACGTCGGCTGGCGGGGAGTGGGGTCCCCCGCCAGCAAAAGTGAAGGTAGGCGGCAGCGGGTTCGCCGGGAGGGGAGTCCAGGCTGGAATCTACGGGGCCCAGGCCCCCTCAGGCCCCACGTAGCTACGCCACTGCTTAGCCAACTGATGGTCAGCTTTTTTGTGCTCTCTTTCGCTACCTCTCTCTTCTTATTGCCTTTGCTGTTTTCTCTTTTTAAGGTGGCGTTCCTTTCCTTTCTTAGTGTGTTTTTATTAATTTTGTTAACTACTTTGATTTTATAAAAGACGGTATATCAACTGTGAATAAACTAAACTAAAATACATAGCTTATGGTTTAATGTGCTATAACGCAAAAAGTTAACATGTGGCGAGTCCAAAACTAACGCTGTATCAAGAAGGGATGTTCCCAGTTTATTTTACTGCAGGTCTGAGTGTGTTAGCACTCAGATTAATGTGTGGTACGTGCTCCAGGTTAACGCAGAAGCCCTTATCTCTTCCTATTTAGGAAGCAGTAAGTGGTCTCGTGTTAACTCTGTGTTAGCCCGTTAGGGCGAGATTCTGTAAATGGCATGTAAAAAATAGATGCATTCAAAAATAGCACTTAGTGCTATTCTATAAACTGCGCCTAAAGTTTGGCGCAGTTTATAGAATAGCACATAGGGCCAGGAAATGCACATGCATTTAGGTGCGGCCATTTACGCCTCTGAAAACCTTTTTGTGAATACCCACGCCTAAATTGGGAGTGGTTCCTCCAAATTCTATAACCATGTTATAGAAAAATTCCTCATTTTTAGGTATAACTTGTCTGGAATGTTTTTACGTTTGGGGAGCGTGCCAGGTGCCCTTGACCTGGATTGGCCACTGTCGGTGACAGGATGCTGGGCTAGATGGACCTTTGGTCTTTCCCAGTATGGCACTACTTATGTACTTATGTGTGTAAATTTGAGGAATGTCTCTGACATACCCACCCACATTCCTCCCATGGCCGCACCCCCTTTTCAGCGACACACGGTAGAATTCATGTGTGCCTTTTCTTAGGGTACACCTAAAAAGATGCATACCTAAATTCCAATTATTGCCAATTAGTGCTGATAATTGGCTGTTATCGGCCAATTATCATCACTGATTGGCGTGATGCCTTATATAGAATCCGGGGATTAGTATGTGATAAGTGTAACATGCTAGCTAGCTAAAGCTTCCATGCCCACTCTCTGCCCTTGCCATGCCCCCTGATAGAAAATTTCTGAAAATGTTGGTCATCTATGGCTTAACACATGGAAACAGGCAAACTACCGAAAAACCTCTTAATGCAGTCACATGGTAGCCAGTTTGTGTGTAAAAAGTGTCCCAAAGGAAAATGTGCATACTTTTATTCCAGTTTCAGTCTCAATCAGGCTTTTTTTACCCTGGCATGGCATGGGTAAAAGCTATGAAACTGGGCTCTATGAAGTTTGGAAAGTTAAATCTGAGAAAGAGTATTCCATGGTAAATTATTATCGTAAACTCTTAACCCCAGGCTGCGGTCCAGGGACATGGAAGCTAGAATTTAATTAATCAGGAGTCTAAGATGAGAGGAGTGCTTATTTCTGGATGTGTGGTGAACAAATTTAAGGACATCAGAGGACTTACATAAATTATATGTCATTGAGATTACTACAGTGAAGCCTGTGAAGAACCGAGCTCTAAAAACAGAAAAAAAAACCCCTATGTAACATGATAAATAACAAGCATTTAATGATACCAGGGGAAACAATAATAACATTCAATCACTGAGATAATAAATTATGCCCCTATGGTAGTTCAAATCTCCAGATATTTCATTGCCCCTTCTGCTTTCACCTACAAGAGTCATTTCAGGGAAAAGTTAATTTTCTTTAAGAAGATTGCATAATTTGGCACAAGTGACATTACTGGGCTTCATGATCTACAGCTGGGCCACTTTCCATATAATGTGGAATTGCTACTTAAATGGCAGAATTTTCAAAGTTCACACCTAGGTGCAAAGGGATCCTTTTACTAAGCTGCGCTTAGAAATGGACATACCCCCAAATTCAATATATTGCGCCTTAATTTCCGCACGGAAGTTGAAGCGTATTCTACAACAATGTGCGTAACTTATGGGCCCTTTTACTAAGGCGCAAATGTGCCTATGCGCATACAACGCGCATCAAATTAGAACTACTGCCCAGCTACCATGTGCCCCGAGCGGTAATTCCAATTTTTATGCGCTTCCAAAATGCATTGCAGAAAATAATTTCTATTTTCTATCACATGGCGCTAACCGGGTGGTAATTGGCAGTGTATGCACGCTGATAATTACTGCCCAGTTAACACGTGAGACCTTACCACTAAGTCAATGGGTGATAAGGTCTCAGGCCCAAAATGGACTTGCGCCAATTTTTATTTTGCCACATGTCCATTTTCGGTCAGAAAAAGGCCTTTTTTCAGGTACGCTGAAAATGGACCTGTGCGTGTCCAATATGCATACCTACACCAGCGCAGGGGGTCTTTTACAATGGCACACTAGCGTTTTTAGTGCACGCTAATGATTAGCATGTGCTAAACACTCGAGATGCCCGTAGAAATATATGGGCGTCTCTAAAGTTTAGTGCGTGCTTATGTTTAGCACAAGCTAAAAACGCTAGCGTGCCTTTGTGGAAGGACCCCTTAGTTACCATGGCACCAGTCTGAATATCATCCAGCACCCAGATAATAGCTGGCAGCCTCACATGACCTGGGTTAGGTCCAGCATTGAATATCCAGGTTTAATTAAGCTCACGGCTTTAAAACCACTGACCACTGTGGGCAGAATAGTGGGGGGGGGGGGGGGGGGGATAAAATCCTTAGTGTCAGTGCTGCATTAAATATGCATTCATACTTTAACATAAATGTTAACTAATTCTGTGTACTAGGCAGCATTAATACATCTATTCACATACACATATCATTACTGTCAGTTCTTCAACTATACAACCAATGAGCCCAAGGTCAGGGTAGGAGATAATAAAACCATCATCTTCATTATTATTATCATTACTATTTTTATTAGGTATTAATGCTGTACAGTCCAACATTAACATTGCTCTCCTAAACTGGAACTGGCCTGAACAACTCTACAAAAAAATTAAACTGTTGGACTGAACCATCACTCCTATTCCCAATTTTCACAAACTCTATGGGTCTATACCCCCCTCTCCACTCCTCATCTCTCACTACCATCACAGGGATTCAACAATCCATCTGGACCCAAACTCAATCTCAGCTCTCATAAATCCCTGCAAAAAATGAAGAGATTTTGCATAGTAGTAGACCTGCCAAGTCTTCTTATTTCAGCAGGAGACTCCTGCTTTGGCAGGCCATCTCCTATACTCCCACCAAAGCCAGAAATTCTCCTGCTGAGCCACCACCACTGTTGCTTCTCCTGACGAGCAGCACAGGTGGCAAAATTATAAAAACAGGTGCAGGGCTGCAGTCTTCAGGCATGCACTGTTGGCTGTGCCGGTTACCCGCCCCTTCTGATATCAACTTCCTGTTCCAGGGCAGGAGACCGACAGAGCCGACAGCACATGCCTGAAGACTGCAATCTCGTGTCTGCTTTTTATTACTTTGCCATTGCTGCTGCTTGTTGGGAAAAATAGCAGGAAACAGAAGACACCACATGGAAGGAGGGAGGGAAAGGCAGGAAAAGATGAAGAGAAGGGGGACGAGAAGAGATGGGTAGAAGTGGGGGGGCACTGGATGGAAGAGGGGTAGGGACAGAAGATAAGTGGAAAGATGGGGAGAAGAAGAGAAGTCATGTTGGATGGAAAAGGA
This sequence comes from Microcaecilia unicolor, assembly GCF_901765095.1. Classification (NCBI taxonomy): domain Eukaryota; kingdom Metazoa; phylum Chordata; class Amphibia; order Gymnophiona; family Siphonopidae; genus Microcaecilia; species Microcaecilia unicolor. The sequence continues at coordinate 42,196,148 of NC_044040.1, read as the reverse complement.
CTGGAGAGAGAGAGAAAATGCTGATGGAGAGAGAAAGAGGGGAGATGCTGGAAGGATGGGGACAGAAAGTGGGGAGACACTGTATGGAAGGGTAAGGAGAGAAAACAGGAGATGTTAGACAGAAGGATGGGGAAAGAAAGGATAGATGCTGGATGTAAAGGCCGGGTGAGAGGGTAGACATTGGATGGAAAGATGGGGATGAAAGAGGGAAGACGTTGGATGGAAGGATGGGGAGAGAAAGAAAGGAGATGCTGGATGGAAAGGGGGAGAGGATAGAGTTAATGAAAGACTGGAAAATGAAAGGAAGTGGCATGGGGAGAACAAGGGTAAGGGAAAGATGAAAGTTTGTAGGTAGATGAAGTAAAAAGAGGGAAATTAAAGACTGGATAGTAAGAATAAATTTAATCTGGATAGATATGGAGAAAATAAATTGAAGAAAGTTGAAAGAAAACAGGAGATTGAAAAATGCCAAATGGACAGGAAACCTTGCAGAAGATTTAAGAGAAGACGAAGGAAAGCAGAAACCAGCAACTGGGACCAACATGATTAGAAAAAGAAAATTGTCAGACATCAAATGTAGAACAAATATTTTAAATTTAGGATAAAGTAATGTGGTAGATGTATTAATAAAGGTTGATAAGTTACAAATAAAATTTAAAAAAATGGAAAATAAGGTGATACCTTTATATTGGATTAATTTTAATACATTTTTGACTAGCTTTCAAAGACAAACACTTCCTTCCTCAGGTCAGGAGAGGATAACATAAAAGCAGTATATTGTCCTGACCTGACCTGAAGCAGAAGGTTTTGGCCTTTGAAAACTAATCAAAAATTGTATTAGGCTAGTCCAATAAAAAGGTATCATCTTATATTCATTTCCAAGTGTCTGAACTAAGCATGCAAAGGAGTGCCAACATTGCTGATTTCTGCACACCTCAAACAGCATGGAAGGGGGTGGAGCCATGAGGTACAGTGGGCAGGGCAAAGGCAGAGTGGGTGGGGTTGGGATGTGTACTAAAGTCTCCTTCTCAAAAATTGGGTCCCCCTTGGTAGTTCTGCAGTAGGAAGGTGGTTTTCCTCCTGGAATGTCCAAAATATCCTCCCTCCTGCTATGATTAAGAGTTAAATATTTTATTAAAGCGGTTTTAAATAAAATGTTAGCAGTAGTACCATGTTGGAAATGGAGCTACTGGAACTCTGCCTCATATTCTTCTCTACCTTCATAAACTTTGGAGAGACACCTCAGGTTTATTTCAAAATGTTCATTCTTATTTAGATTTTAGAAAATGTGTTATTGAGAAAATGTGTTTCATGTTAAGTGTATTAATCTTACTCTGAATATCAATCCTATTATGTTCATGATGTATAATAGTCCTGGAGGTCTGCTTTTTTCTTTGTAAGCAGCTTAGAACTGTGAAACCATAGTGGTGTATAAGACTATATGTTATGTTATGTTATGTTATGTTATGTTATGTTATGTTATGTTATGTTATGTTACCTTTCTGTCTCTTGTTACTTCTCAGTGCAGCACTGTCCATCCTGCCTATCTGGAAGTTATTGGTTGCTAGCCATGAGTATAAATTTTACCACAAGTAAATACGTTTGACAGAAATGCTTGATCCTTTCCCCACTGGAACATATCAGTATCAAGATGGAACCTTAACTGTGCTGTCATTACATAGAAATAAATTTGAAAAGTAAGGAGGGGGTTCCAACTTTTTTCAAAAGCAGTTTGTCCATCAAAATCACCTACAGTTCCTCTGACATGCCCATTCATCACTATCCCCCAAGCTGAGGAGAAATGGCTTTTCTAAGCAATTAAATAAGATTAATTCCCAAACTTGACAGCACCTACTTACAGGTATCGAAGCTCACAAATAAAGATTTGGAACTTAACCCATTCATAAGCAGCCCATTTTAATAGAAGTACAAAATGCTGGTTTTTGCAACATTTTTCCCCCTAGATTTCAATGATAGTGATTAGTGGGAAGTAAGTTATTTCCAGTCTGTATTTTCTATTCCTTTTGTAGGACGCATATAATATTCCATTTAAATCAGGATTTGTGGAGGGTAATTTTGTGCCCCCTGATGGTAATTTCAGATTTGGCATGCGCCCATACCGCTCGGATGATTTATTTATTTCATCCCATGTGCGTTATTTCCGGCAGTAATTGGAACTTGGTTTGCGCTGAGCAGTCACTGCGCATGTAGCGCGTGAGCCCTTACCGATAGATCAATGGGTGATATTAAGGGCTCATGACAGATTTGGGTGTGTGCTGGTTTCAGTTTTACCGCAGGCCCTTTTCTCATCCCATTATAAAAAGCACTTTTTAGCAGATGAGGTAAAAACTGGCCCAGTGCGCACCCAATACACACGCCTACACTACCTCAGTCCACTTTTTACCGTGGCTTAGTATAAGGACTGCTCAGTTTCTTCTTGATGCTGGTTGTGGCTCTGAGGCACCATGGAGGTAGGATAGCAGGGAAGGGGAGGGAGGGCTGAATAACTCAAAGGGGGTAGGGGGTAAGGAGTCAGGTATTTATACTGTCTTTCTGTAGTACAATCAAAGTGGTATACATTTATTATTAGCAGAAACTAGGAAAGGAGAAAGATACTGGACATCTGGAAGAGGTAGGGAAGGGACTAGGCTTTTGGTGATGGGGAGAGGGGGTTGGAAGGAAAATAAAAGTGCTGAGCTATTGGGGGGGCAGGGGTAAGGTCTTCAGATGCCCCTGAGGAGGGGGGTTACATGGCCGAAGGTTTGCCTAAAGTGTCAGAGATCCTTGGGCCGACCCCGATACATATAAAATTTCCCGTATGGCAGAAAATCTCTACAATACCGTTTGTACACAGCTCCATTTTTATATTTAGATTCATATTCTTTCCGCTATACATATAAGCGCTGTACATTGCTCAATCTCCGTTTTACAGGGCCATTACCCTTTTCTTCTTAATTTATTTGTAGGGTATCATCACAAATTAGTTCAGATCACATTACATCCCCCCTTTTTTAATGATTTTACTGGTACTTATGACGACTATTCTTTTTTAGACCACTCTACTTCAGGATCAACCCTCTTTTTGAACCATAAGGATTATCCAAGGATTGTTTAAAATCTTATATGTTTCTATAATGCAATCCGGACATGGCCATTCTTTATTTCTTACTTTTTATTTTTTTCTTTTGTCCATTTTTTCATTATACATGTTCCCCCTTTTTTTTGGTTTTCACATATTTATATATATTTTTTAATTCATTTTTTTCATTATACATGTTTCCCCCTTTTTTTTGGTTTTCATACCAATTATCACTGTTTTAATTTTTTTCTACATTATTTTGTTTGTTCCATTTTTCGAATATGCGATTTATTTATATATATATATATATATATATATGTCTACAGATCTCTTTGTATAGATAAGATGCATATAATTTTTATATATATATGTCTACAGATAAGATGCATATAAATTCTTTCATATGTATGTCTACTAAATTTATATACAGGTTCCATCATAGGGATATGTTTTTATTCTATAGGAATATGTTTTGTAGTCTATCCAGCTTATAATTGAAAAAGAAAAATGCCTATATTGCGACCCAAATTGGGAGATAGACGTTTATCTCACAAAAATGAATAAAGCGGTATAATCGAAAGCCGAATTTGGACATTTTCAACTGCACTGCGCCGCAGATGCGGACAAAGTTGATGGGGGCATGTCAAAAGCGTGGTGAAGGCGGAACTGGGGCGTGGTTATCGGCCGATCAGAGATGGGCGCCTTTCGCCGATAATGGAAAAAAAATATGCGTTTTTAGCGAGAATTTAGGGCACTTTTCCTGGACCCTGTTTTTCCACGAATAGGGCCCCAAAGACGTGCCCTAAATGACCAGATGACCACTGGAGGGAGTCGGGGATGACCTCCCCTGACTCCCCCAGTGGTCACAAACCCCCTCCCACCACAAAATATGCCGTTTCACAACTTTTTATGTTCACCCTCAAATGTCATACCCACCTCCCTGGCAGCAGTATGCAGGTCACTGGAGCAGTTATTAGGGGGTGCAGTGGACGTCAGGCAGGTAGACCCAAGCCCATCCCCCCCCCACCTGTTACACTTGTGCTGGTAAATGGGAGCCCTCCACACCGCCCCCCCCAAACCCACTGTACCCACATGTAGGTGCCTCCCTTCACCCCTTAGGGCTATAGTAATGGTGTAGACTTGTGGGTGGTGGGTTTTGAGGGGGATTTGGGGGGCTCAACACCCAAGGGAAGGGTGCTATGCACCTGGGAGCTCTTTTACCTTTTTTTTTGTTTTTGTAACAGTGCCCCCTAGGGTGCCCGGTTGGTGTCCTGGCATGTGAGGGGGACCAGTGCACTACGACTCCTGGCCCCTCCCACGAACAAATGCCTTGGATTTATTCGTTTTTGAGCTGGGCGCTTTCATTTTCCATTATCGCTGAAAAACAAAAACGCCCAGCTCACAAATTGTCAAATAAAACATGGACGTCTATTTTTTCCCAAAATACGGTTCGGTCCGCCCCTTCACAGACCCGTTCTCGGAGATAAACGTCCATGGAGATAGACGTTTTTGTTCGATTATGCCCCTCTATATATTTCACATTTTTGATGTATATTTATTGTTTCAAACACATTTCACATTTTAATGTATTTTAATGTATATTTATTGTTTCAAACATATCATTTATATTATAGAGTCCCCAAACACAAAAACATATGTATGTACTGTATATTGTTTTATTACTTGTATACATTCAGTGATTTTGTATTTCATATATATGCTTTTATTTTATTCTATCTCTACAATATTTTTGTGTATATTATTGTTTATGTTTTTAAACATTTGTTATATTTGTTGTTTTAGGCTCCTGAAGCAGGCCTGTGGCCGAAACACAGTTTCTGTGTCGAGTCATTGAATAAAGTGGTACTCTGAAAATTTATATCCCGTTTTCCCTGGAGTCATTGGTCCACTTCCCACTTCCTACTTCCTTTACACTGTTATATTTTCATGGGAGTTAGTGTTCATCCACTTAGGTGGATTACCTTCTCCTTGAGAAAATATATGCTTACATAATCAGCAAATATACACAGAAAATTTCAAAAATGATAGTGAAGTAAACAAAAAATGTTAACAAAAACAGCACAAAAATACATATTCATCCTACAACCAAGAAAATCTCAGTTGCTTCACGTTCAGAAAAATGTTAATTTTCTGTGTTATTCTTTGGAGCAAGGTCACAGTAATCATGTACATTATCTTGTAGAGCCTGGATACAGTGATGGCATCATATACAGTAAATATTCTTTCTCTCTCTCTCCAAATCAGTGTACATCTCTCTCTTTCTCAAATGCATTTGGAAATTTCTTTTCCATGGTAGATACTATTATACAGAAAGGAGGGTTGGGGCAGAAAAGAGAAGTAACCCATATGAGAGGGAAAAAAAACGACAGGAGATAGGGTGACCTAAGCATTAATTGTCATTCAGCAATAGCTAAAAGAGCATGTCTTAGCAGAATCATAAACCTCAAATCTGAATGTCTACTGAATGCTTTGCACAAGTCTTTAAACAGAGATTACAGTGTATCATGTTAACAAAGTCCTTCAGACTCTGGATTTCATCAGGTTTTTCCATGAATAAACATCAACTTCACAAATGATATAGAAATTATCTGAGACCTATGACTTGCATTTGTTAAAAGTATAGGTAGAATTATCTTCAAACTGACAGCGTCCCAGTTACCAAAATACAATTGTGCACATGCATACATTAGAGAAAATTAAATACCATATGCTGCTGAGCCTAATAACAATTTGTACTGTTTGAAAATAGCACACTTTGGAGGCCTGCTGACAAATTCTCTGTTTTCTTTCTTTTGCTCATTTATGTAATAATAGCTCTTAAGCATAGAAGCATCTTGAATGTGTAGGTATAAAAATTTGCTGCAAAAGCTGTTTTTATATAGTTGACAAATATACGAACCATCTACCTCCAGTTCTGCAAAAGGTCATTTACAATAGTATGTTAGTGTCCCAGGGCTCCTGTAGGAGGTCGATCCTGTGGAGGCAGCCTGACCAGTTAAAAAAGGTACAACTTTTATTGTTTACATTTAGAAGGTAGAAGGGAGTAGGAAAATATAGAAAGAGGGTACATCTATGGTCCTTGTGTGTGTTTATTTGTAGTTAAACCCCTGAAGACGTGGCAATGTGAAATGCATCGATTGCATAGGGTTTGACGTTTTGTGATGCTGTTTATCAGTGTACATCAGTGAAAACCAAGGTGGCGATTTGAATTGGAGTATGAAAGAACTACACTGAAACACTGAGGGAGAAGTACGATACAGTGACTGGAGGAATATATCCGGCAATTTATAAGAACTGCTGGAACATTTGGCTCAGAAGGTCTATGCAATAAGTTTGAAGGAAGCACATCATGTTTATGTTTGAGGGCATAGCAGCACCTCAATATGGAAAGTACTGATACAGAATACTGAACGTAAAGCATAGTACAATTATGGGCAACAGGAGGCTATATAAGATATAAGATGTAATGAAATCCTTTGTAACAGATAGGAAAGTCAGAATTCTTGTATCATACTGTCTCCAAGGGTAAAGTGGATGATACAGAAAAGAGAGGTTGAATGAGATATGAGTGAGAATTAGATGTGTGAGAGTAGTGAATGGATGGAATGCATGAGAACCATAAGAATTAAAGTTGAAGTGGATTTTATTTGCAGTTTGATATAAATAAAGACATTAAAGTCATAAATAAATAGTTACTTAATTTTTAATATTGTAATGTTTAGCAGGATATACTACCTATTTTGCGTAATCACAACGCTAGTACATTAATGAGAATGTATGTACTCTCTGTGTGAAGCTCAGGCCATCTCAACTATAAATATTACAGTACTATGATGGTAGACTGTGAGATTTAAAAAAACCAACCGGAATTCTGCTATACTTAAGAGGAGAGATAGATAAAGTGAATGCTATGCTATTCCCCAAGTGCTTTTTAACAGGTGGACAAGGTTAATTTCTTTTCAAGTCAGTTATTTATAACAAAATCCAAAACCATGGCAATTTTCTAATCATGTTCTCTCGAGATTTACCATTCAAGTTCTCTTGAGATGTACTGTCAAGAGATGTGATACTGCAATAGATTAAACCATGTAGATCTTGATTCCATGATTACTCATAGGCTGTCATCACCCAACTCAAACTCTGGAAGTACTCTTTCCTATGATATAAGCCACTGGCATTAACTACTGATTTCCTGGTAATCTGTGGTTTATATCTTTCTTGACACACAGCAAGGCCACAATTTGTGTCTGCTCTAAGAAATGTGCCTTGCGTTCCTACTCAAGGTCAGATCAGTATATGTTTTACAAAGAACAAGGGATGGCTGATTGAGGAAAGGTTAGCAGGTCATCTACAGCAGCATTCATTTTTAGAAGCAAGGAGGTAAAAAGCCTTCTCATTCTGTAATCTATGGCCTAGTGTTCCACAATAATGCTCTTAAGGGGGCAAGGATACTCAGTACTATAGCTAACTGCATCTAGGGGCCTGTTTGCTAAGATGCATTAAGCAGTTAGAGTAGGATTTAGCACAAGCTAATCATTAACACAAGCTAACCATTAACTAATGGGTACCATGCTAAAAACAGCTTGTTCCAAAGAATGTTCATTTTCTTTAGCTAACCCCACCCCTCTGTAGACCCTGTAGGCCTACCTTAATATCCTTGTTTATCTAGAGGGATCCACTGGGGCAGGGCAATGCCCATTCACTCCTGACCATGACAAATCCAATATAGTGGCCATGACCTCTTGCTATAGTCTTGTGGAACAACAGTACTGTGAGACTGTGGCAAGAGGCCACAGCTGCCATATTGGATTTGGTGTGACCATGGGCAGGCACTCCTGCCCACATAAACCTCTCTAGCCACCAGGAATATTCAGGTAGACTTAGGGGCCTATGGAGGGGTAGGTGGTAGGGAAGCCAGAAGGAGGGGGGCCTGGATCACTATGACGGAGGGGGAGCAGATTGTGATGCGGAGCTTGTCCTGGATCTCAGCAGCAGCTGATGTGGCAAAGGTCATTTTGCAGCCCACTACATGCTGGTGGCTGAATATTGACAGGCAGCCTCATGTCTATGGCAATCAAAAATTGTGCTTTTTTCCTGCCAATGTCAGGAAGTCCTTCAATTTACATGAAACATAATGCTGACCTATCGACAAAAAGCAATTGCTTAAGAATAAATGATAGTCAGAAGTTCACAGCCATGTGTTGAAATACCAACTCAAATTTGATCTGAGGGGGAAGATATGTAATCAGGTTGTTTTTGTTGACATAATTCAGCTGATTTCAAGTTCCGGGTATTTCACCTTTTTCCGTTTCATTAGCCTCAAAAAAGACGCAGCTGCCGCCATTTTCTCAAACAATTGGTGGCATGTATGCTGTGAGGAATTGTACATAGTAAGTACATGTCAGGTTTTGGGGAGCTCTTCAAGTTCATTTAGCTCATGTGGATTTCTTTATCATTACTCTCTCACAGGATAGCATCTGCGCACTAGACAAGAGCAGCCGTATCCCCTTGATAAAACATTCCGCAAAATGGGTACCTGTCGGGGTCCCGTGGGCTGACAACAGACTGACATAATTCAGATAAGCCTGGCTGTTTTTGAGTGATTTAATCAACTACCACCAAAAGTTGTGTTACACGGAAGAGAGTTCTGCCCTTTTTTCAATGATATTATAAAAAGGAATTAGTGCACATCAGGAGAGACTGTATTATGCGCACTGATAAAGTGAACAAGACGAAGAATTATAGAAAAATATAAAAAAAATACAAATCAAAAAATCAAAGAAATATTTAAAAACTAGGAAAAATTAATTTGGTAGGAGGGGGATCAGTTGATGATTACACGAGGACACCATTGGGCAAATACTCTAACATTGGGTACACAAAGTGATTAGATAGCTCGTGGAGATTATGTCACGGTCTCAGGCTCTAAACAAACAGTCACGGACTCTGGAACAACGTGAGCCCTTGGCCTACTGTTGTCGAGCGGCAGCAGGAGGCAAAACCCCCCAACCAGGACTGGACTAACAAGCAAGAATGGAGCTGAAGCTGTAGGCAGGCAGTGCTGAAACAGACAGGCTTGAAACACACAGGAAGTGGAAACACTACAGGACAGAGGCAGGAAACACACTGAAAACCAAAATGAGACTTGAAACACAGAGGAAGTGGAAACACTACAGGAAAGAAACAACAATGCAAGGTGACAGAACAGACAGGAGTCAGCTCAGAAGCTGACCATCAGGAAATAAGGTGAGTCAAAGAGGGGTCACGACCACAGTCGTGACAGTACCTCCCCCTCAAGGCTCCCGTGGTCCCCACGGGATAGTCAGGTTTCCAAGGGTAACTGTGGTGAAACCTACTGATGGGTTTCAAAACATGAACATAGATTACTGGACTGGAAGTAACAAAGTAACAAGCAAATCTAGAACTTGAAGACAGGACTGGCTCTTGTAAACAGGAGGGAAGCTTGAAAGCAGGACTGACGTGATGCCTCTTCCAGCGGTCTTCCGTAGCCTGACCTCGAGACCCTGGGCCCCCCTGACATCAGGGATGCCTTGAACTCTATATCTAGGGTCCGGTTCTACGGGCGTGGTACGAGACATAGGTGCTGAAGGAGGCTTCTTCAGACAGCTGCTAGGTAGGATCAGAGTCTTGGATGCAGCAAGAGGAGTCATACTCAGAAGGAACCCTCTCCTGAGGAAATCCACCACCTGCTTGACCTCCTGGCATATCAACGTAGTAGCAGGAACTGGGCTAGAGCCAATACCCAACCTGGAATCAGAAGCTGGACAGGAACTCGAACTAGAATCAGGAGCTGGACTGGAACTGGGACCCGGACTTGTATCAGGAGCTTGACTGTAACTGAAACTCAGACTGTAATCAGCATCTTGACAGGAACTCGAACTGGAATCAGGAGCTGGACTGGGACCCGGACTGGCATCAGGAGCTGAACCGGGACTAGGACTCAGACTGGCATCAGGAGCTGAACTGGGATTGGGACCCGGACTGGAATCAGAGTCTTGACTGGAACTGGAACTCTGAACAGGAGCTGGACCGGGACTCAGACTGGTATCAGGAATCGAACTGGGGCTGGGGACCTGGGCTGGAATCAGGAGCTGAACCAGGACTGGAACCCGTTCTGGTATCAGGAACTGAACTAGGGCTCCAAAAAGACTGCAGGTGAGCCCTGACCTTGGGACTTCTAAGATGCCTTCTTTCAGTGTTGGCTTCAGGAATATCCCGCAGGGCTGGATCCGAGACAAGTTTGTAGCGGTATTTGAAGAGTGTGATAGAAGAATCAATAGCAGAAACTGGGTTTACAAAGAACCCAAGCCCCCAGACATGCTCTCTCTCAGCTGCAGCTTCAGGAGTATTCTTCAAGGCTGGATCAGAAAAAAGTTTATCACGGTAATTATGAAGCGTCATAAAAAGATCAAGAGCAGAAACTGAGTTGGGACCGGAATCCGAACTGGAACTAGGAGCTGAACTCGGGCTGGGACCTGGATTGCCAACAGAGAAAAAAGTCATGGGCTGGAAGCCCAGCTGGAAGGATGATTTTGCTGAGCTCATAGTCTTTCCAATCTGTCACGGTCTCAGGCTCTAAAAAACAGTCACGGACACTGGAACAACATGATCCCTTGGCCTACTGTCATTGAGCGGCAGCAGGAGGCAACCCCCCTCCCCAACCAGGACTGGACTAACAAGCAAGAATGGAGCTGAAGCTGTAGGCAGGCAGCTTCGGTAAAAATGGCCATAGCGCATGGGAAAAACTCACATAAGGGCATAGTAAGTCCACTTTTTACCACAGCTTTCTAAGAGAACCCTTAAGTGAATAATGATGTCTAATGTGCTTTCAATATAATGGGGTATGTTTACAAAGGCACGTTAGCATTTTTAATGTGCCTTTAAAGTTAAGTTGCATTAAATGCTAACGCGCCAATACATTCCTCTAGGTGCGTTAGCGCACCTTTGTAAATACAGGTCAATATCTCTTAAAAATGCTACTGAGAATGCTCCAGTTCTTGGGACAAAGTAATTCACATGGAAAGATCATAATGAAAAGCAGTACAGTGCATAGAGGTCAGCCTAGTTTCTGAAATAGAAGTTGAACAAAGCAAACCCTACTGAGATTATTTATATTATTTTCAGAGTTCAAAGAGAGTGCCATGGTCAGTTAAGTGCTGGGATTTTGTCTCTCACTGAACCGCTGAAGCGATATTGCAGTGATATTATATCAGGACAATATGAGTATATTGAGAGGTATTTTTGAACGGGGATGACCATCTCTAAGGGTGCCCATCTTCGAGGATGGTGCCGCGAAGGGGCAGGGCCAACTGTATTTTCGAAACGAGATGGGCATCCATCTTTCGTTTCGATAATATGGTTGGGGGCGCCCAAATCTTGACCTAAATGCTGAGATTGCAAGATTTAGAGATGGGCGCCCTCGGTTTTCCCCCATAATGGAAACCGATGGCGCCCATCTCAAAAACGAATAAATCCAAGGCATTTGGTTGTGGGAGGGGCCAGGATTCGTAGTGCACTGGTCCCCCTCACAGGCCAGGACACCAACCGGGCACCCTAGGGGGGCAGTACAGTGGACTTCGCAAATTGCTCCCAGGTACATAGCTTCCTTACCTTGGGTGCTGAGTCCCCCAAAACCCCTCCAAAATCCACTCCCCACAACTATACACCACTACCATAGCCCTAAGGGATGAAGGGGGTCACCTACATGTGGGTACAGTGGGTTTCGGGTGGGTTTTGGAGGGCTCCCATTTTCCACCACAAGTGGAACAGATAGGGGGGGATGGGCCTGGGTCCGCCTGCCTGAAGTCCACTGCACCCACTAAAACTGCTCCAGGGACCTGCATACTGCTGTGATGGAGCTGTGTATGACATTTGAGGCTGGCATAGAGGCTGGCAAAAAAAGTTTTGAAAGTTGTTTTTTTTGAGGGTGGGAGGGGGTTAGTGACCACTGGGGGAATCAGGGGAGGTGATCCCCGATTCCTTCCGGTGGTCATCTGGTCAGTTCGGGCACTTTTTTGGGACTTGGACCTGAAAAAAAAGGGACCAAATAAAGTGGACCAAATTCTCGCCACAGACGCCCTTCTTTTTTCCATTATCAGCTGAGGGTGCCCATCTCTTAACCACGCCTTGGCACGCCCCTGTCCCACCTTCACTACTGTTCCGACACGATCCCGGGAACTTCGGCCATCCCGGCGACGGAAAGCAGTTGGGGACGCCCAAAATCAGCTTTCGATTATGCTGATTCTGGTGCCCCTGAGAGAAGGGCGCCCATCTCCCGAAAGATAAGCGCCCTTCTCTTTCGAAAATGAGCTGGATTGTGTCCCAGATATTTAGGGGTCTTTTTACTAAGCTAGGGCCTGCACTAGCGTCAGCGTGTGTTTTTGACAAACACTGAAGCTTCCTTTTACCACAGCGGGAAAAAAGGCTGTCTTTTTTTCTGGAAAAGAAATGGCTGTGCGGTAAGTGAACCACTTGCTGCACGGTCATTTCGGGGGGAGGGGGTGACACATACCACCACCCATTGAGGTGGTGGTAAGGGCTCCCATGCTAACCTGGAGGCAACTGGGCAGCATGCAGCGCTGCCCGATTACCGCCAGGTAAGCACCAGCACTACAAAAAAAAAGGAAAATATTTTTGTAGCACCAGAAATGCTGCGTGCTGGGAGTGGGAACTACTGCCGGGCTCCTGCAGTAGTTCCAGATTGGTGCGCAAGCAAGCCTGTTGCCATGCGCCAACCCTTTAGTAAAAGGGCCCCTTAACTGGTCACAGGAGTTGTACTTTATAATTATGATAAAATATGTTTCAAGAATTAGGCAATGTGAGTAATGTTAGCACACATTTAGTGAAAAGTTTGAAAAGTGTTTAAAAACTATGTTGCGCAAATCAGGGGCATAGCCAGACTTCGGCAGGAGGGAGGTCCAGAACCTGAGGTGAGGGGGCACATTTTAGCCCCCCCCCCCGGTGCCGCTGACCCCCCCTCCCACTGTTGCCAACCCGCCACCGCCAGGTACCTTTAATGGCGGGGGTCCCCAACCCCCGCCAGCCGAAGTCCCCTTCAGCACCGGTCTCCGAGTCCAGCGCGTTCGCTGATCTGGATTCTGTTTCTGTGAGTCCTGACGTCCTGCACGTTCCTACGTGCAGGACGTCAGGACTCACAGAAACAGAATCCAGATCAGCAACACGCCGGAGAGGACTTCGGCTGGCAGGGGTTGGGGACCCCCGCCAGCAAAGGTGCCTGACGGTGGTGGCGACGGGAGGGGGGGGGGTTGAATGTGGCAGGGGAGGGTCAGCGGTGGGGGGGGGGGGCTGAAAGCAGGGGGACCAGGGCTAAATCTGGAGGGGCCCATGCCCCCATGGCCCCACCTAGCTACGCCACTGGTGCAAATGCTTGTAAAAGGAGTTTTTGAGGACCTATGATTATAAAGAGGCCTAAATGTAGACTCATTTTAAGCTATTGAAGCTGTTGAAGTCGTTGCTCTTAGCCAAATGAGGTCCTTTTCTCCCACATCAACGTATGTTTCTAGCTTGTTCCACACAAATTTGTTGAGTGCTTGCTATATAATCCCAACATTTTCTTCCAAATGAGGTTGAAGTAGCCTGGAAGTCCCACTGCTCTTCAGGACATTTGACTATATTATCTCTTCCACTTTAGAAACTCTTCTTCTTGTTATGCCCTTTGGGAAGAGGATACACTGAATAAATCATACACATATGGGAAAGGACGGGACGGATACCACTGAGAACGTGCCACCTGCTGATCTCATCATGATTTACAGGCATTAAGTAAAATATGGTTGCCCATATGTTGGTGAAAAATGGAATTTTCAGTCTGAAGTGTAAGTTACTAAATCAAATAAGAAAAAGTTGAAGTTGAGACATTTTGGCATGTTACATACACAACAGTTGATTAACCCATTAGAGCATTTTCTTCAGCGAGAAACTTCACAGGCAAACAGGATCCACTAGACTTGCAAGACTGCAGGTAGCTTGATTACCTAATCCAGCTGCAATCCTTGGGTGCAGTGGCATTCCTAGGGGGGGGGGGGCGGTGGGTGTGGTCCGCCCCGGGTGCACGCTGCTGGGGGGGTGCCGCGCGCGCCTGTCCTTCCTTCGTTCCATGCTCCCTCTGCCCTGGAACAGGTTACTTCCTGTTCCGGGGCAGAGGGAGCATGGAACGAAGGAAGGACAGGCGCGCGCGGCACCCCCCCTCAGCGGCGTGCACACCAGGGGGGGGGGGTTCTTTCATGGGGGGGGGGACGCTGCATCCGGGGGGGGGGGGTGCGCATCGGCGATCCGCCCCAGGTGTCAGCCCCCCTAGGAATGCCACTGCTTGGGTGAGTCACTTAACCCTTCATTGCCTGAAGCACAGACTTTCATTATAAGCTCCCCTGTGATAGAGTGATAGCTACTGTACTTGATTTTAGCTCAATTTGAACTATTACTGAAAAGGTATACCTAAATCCCAAGAAGGCATGGATAAATACTAGCGATCTTTAGGTTTCCTTTTACTAAGGTACACCGAAAATTGGCCTGCGCTGGTGTAGACGTGTGTATTGGACGCGCACAGGTTCATTTTTCAGCACACCTGCAAAAAATTATGCAGTCGAATTTCCCGCATGTGGGGAAATCACAGGGGTCAGCACAGCCTGAGTGCAATGGCCGTGCCTCACCCTGGGAGTGCCACCTTCTGGATCATGGACCAATGTCCCCTGCCAGGTAAGTAAAACGAGCATGCACAGCGACTGAAAACAGGACCGGGTGCCAGGCAATCTGAGACCAGCGCGGGACAAATGCTTTAGTCAGACTGGGAGCACAGGTCCCTGTGCCCCCCCCCCCACCCCCGTAGCTATGCCACTGTAACAAAAAGATAGTTTTGCCCACCTTACACAGGAAACAAAAGGGAAAGGTGTGTCATAAAAGATAGAACACCACCTTTCTTCTCAAAGCAGAAAGGAGGTGGAACCTAAAACACCATTTCTGAGCATATAGGTGCAGCGCTGTCCACCCTTCTTCTGAGTAGCTATAGGGCAACAAAGGAGAATAACAACGTTTTCTAGCTATAAAGAGCTGCATTGGAGTTTGTACTGTAATTTAGCTGAGAAAAGTAAATGGTCTGTTTTTATACATTAACCCCAGATGGAACCAAAACTTTGTCCTCATGTGATAAGGAAAAAAATAAAATTCAAACTTGCTTTAATAAAAGACTTTGAGGCAGTGGCATACCTAGGGTATTTGACACCCGGGGCCAGTCATTTTTTAACACCCCCCTCCAAAATCCAGTACTAGGCATACCGAGAATACAAAACACTCAGGACCTATAGGGCAATTGTACCATACCATAAGCAGTAATATCTACGAGTCACACAAGGAGAAGGAAAGCATCTTAAACACTACAGTGAGCACTAGAACATCAACTCACCTGTTGTAAAACAAAACCAGCCAGAATAGTACAGATCGTCGATCCTGCACAGTCAATTCAGACTATGGACTTTTCCTCCAGGAACATGTCCATACCTATTTTTAAATCCAGATATGCTTCATTCTCTTTGCTTTTCTCTTCATCTTCTAGTTCACTCCATCAGCACTATATCAGACAGATTTACGTTTTGTTGCACTATAGCAGAAATCAGGGAATACAGTTTTTGTTTTGAATCAATGGACAGGAAAATGCCTACTACATCACCTTGCCCTATTGCTAGAAAGAAATGCAAGAGCTGAATCCAACCCAAATCCATCGACTTCATTTCAATGGACAGAAACTGACAATTCCCTCATTTATTAAATTTTATCTTTTGTTTTTGAAGTGAGCTTATACCTTAAATACCCAGCCCTGAGTTCAGTTTTTAGGACCTGTTCTTGGACCCCTTCTCTTCTCTATCTACACCTCTTCCCTAGGCTCACTGATCTCATCTCATGGCTTACAGTATCATCTTTACGCTGATGACACCCAGCTCTATCTCTCCACACCAGACATCACCGCAGAGACCCAGGCCAAGGTATCAGCCTGCCTATCCGACATTGCTGCCTGGATGTCCAACCGCCACCTGAAGCTGAACATGTCCAAGACCGAGCTCCTCGTCTTTCCACCTAAGCCCACTTCTTCTCTTCCCCCACTCTCTATCTCAGTTGATGGCACCCTCATCCTCCCTGTCTCATCTGCCCGCAACCTCGGGGTCATCTTCGACTCCTCCCTCTCCTTCTCTGCGCATATCCAGCAGACTGCCAAAACCTGTCGCTTCTTCCTTTTCAACATCAACAAAATTCGCCCTTTCCTCTCTGAGCACACCACCCGAACTCTCGTCCACGCTCTCATTACCTCTCGTCTCGACTACTGCAACTTGCTCCTCACTGGCCTCCCACTCAGCCATCTATCCCCCCTTCAATCCATTCAGAACTCTGCCGCACGTCTCATATTCCGCCAGAACCGATATACTCATATCACCCCTCTCCTCAAGTCGCTTCACTGGCTTCCGATCAGATACCGCATCCAATTCAAGCTTCTCCTCCTTACTTACAAATGCACTCACTCTGCTGCTCCACCCTACCTCTCTACCCTCATCTCCCCTTACGTTCCTGCCCGTAACCTCCGCTCACATGACAAATCCCTCCTCTCAGTACCCTTCTCCACCATTGCCAACTCCAGGCTCCGCTCATTTTGCCTTGCCTCACCCTATGCCCGGAACAGTCTTCCTGAATCCCTACGCCAAGCCCCCTCCCTACCCATCTTCAAATCCTTGCTTAAAGCTCACCTCTTCAATGCTGCATTCGGAACCTAACCTTTCGAACATATAGGTTGCCCCAATCTGTCTGACCTATCTGATTAACTGTACATTTGTCTTTTTAGATTGTAAGCTCTTCGAGCAGGGACTGTCCTTCCATGTTAAATTGTACAGCGCTGCGTAACCCTAGTAGCGCTTTAGAAATGTTAAGTAGTAGTAGTTAAGTAGTAGTAGTAGAAATCAGACAGCCAGTAAAATCAGATGACTCATTAATTTATCCCTCTTCTATTTCCTTTCTCTCTTACTCACCAGCCATATACAACTATTATTGTTTCAGTTCAAAGGCATCTCTTATGTTGAACAGACACAGTAGCTATATTATTTCTAAAATAATCCATTTCAGGTCTGAAATGGCAGCATCGTATCTCTTTATTCATCAAAACAGTCGCAGGGTAGATTGTCAGTTTGCTATGTCTGCCTGGGAATGCTGCCCTCAGCAAATAAATGTGATGCTCAGACATAACTCTCTTGGATGCTGATACTTATACACATCTGTTAACATGAAGCTGTGCCAGAACATAAGGGAGAAATACCGCTTTTAGTAGAACAGAAATGCCAAGTCAAAATATGTAAATCACATTATACTGCATATGGCATCCTTTCTGGAAACAGACCTCCTGTGACGTCATTAAAATGCTGGTACCACACACCTTATTTATTTGTTACATTTGTATCCCACATTTTCCCCATCTATTTGTAGGCTCAATGTGGCTTATATAGTACCGGAGAGGCCTTTGCAGGCTCCGGTGTGAACAAATACAGGGTGATGCTGTGGTAAGATCAAGTTCATGTGGCACAGCCACATTAGGGAATCGGAGAACGGAAGAGTTGTGTTATGTCCATTACGTTCTTTAGTTTTGTTGTGTTGCAGAGGTCAGGCATTTATGTTGGATAGGTAGGGTATGCCTTTTTAAACAGGTTGGTTTTTAGTGATTTCCGGAAGTTTAGGTGGTCGTACGTCGTTTTCAAAGCTTTTGGTAATGCGTTCCACAGTTGTGTGCTTATGTAGGAAAAACTAGATGCGTAAGTTGTTTTGTATTTAAGTCCTTTGCAGCTTGGGTAGTGCAGATTTAGATAAGATCGTGTTGATTCGGATGTATTTCTAATTGGTAAGTCTACTTGGCTGCATCTGTTATCACTTTTATGCACATTTGAAAATGCCAACCCAGTGCATAAAAAGAGGAAGAAAAAGTGCAATGCCAAGAATCTGAAGGGTAGATTCAAGAAAGTGCACCAAAAATTAGGCACAAAAAATATTGGCGCTAAGCACCAGTTCTATAATGGCAATTGCATGTGAAATTGCAATTATAGAGTGTAAGTCAGCAAATGTGTGTCTAACTTTAGGCACGAACACTTACACCATGTCAAAGGGTGCATAAGTGAACAGTATTCTACACCTTACATGTGCAATAGCACAACAAGCCCTTGATCTGCCCATGAGCATGCCCTCTTTGTAGCTGTGTGCTATAGCATTTAGATGCTGCATTTATAGAATAGCGCCTAGGTGAAATCATACCTGTAACTACAAATTAGCACCAATTAACACCACTTAAGGGCTGTTATTGATACTTAAGGCCAATTGTCTAGTTTAACTATTAAGTTAGGTGCACAACTTGCACTATTGTGTAACTTGCATACCCAAATTTGCACACTAGTTGGAAATTTGAATCTGCAACTTTATAGAATCCGGGGGACTGGGGGTTATTCTATAACATAGGTACTAACTCTTATATGCCAATTAACCATGTAAATGTTTAGAATAATGTTTCCAATAACGGCATTTATTGACATATCTCTGGATTCTATATATGGTGCCCAAAATTGGGCGCCGATCTAAGATGTGTGCCCAACTAAATTGGCTAATGAGCCAATTAGGGCTACATTCTATATATGGTGCCTTAAAAATTGGCGCTGAAAAAAAATATGGCTAGGCGTATTCTATGAACTAGGTCTAAATTTAGGCATGGTTTATAGGATATGCCTAGCATCTGTCCGTGTGACTAAATTTAGTTGCGGACATGTATGCCATGTAAAACTTGGTGTAAATGCCTACGCCTAAATTAGGTGTGGAGCAGACGTACTCTGTAACAGCACACATAGTTTTTAGAAATGCCCACAACCCACCCATTCCATGCCTCCTTTTCCAATCTGCATCTTAGAATTTACATGTATCATTTCACAGAATTTGCTTTTTGAGATATGGTGATCAGAATTGAATGCAATATTTAAGGTGAGGTCACACCATGGAGTGATACAGAGGCATTATAATATTCTTGGTCTTATGTTGCATCCCGTTCCTAATAATTCCTAGCGTCTTGTTTGCTTTTTTGGCTGTACATAAATTCCCTTGAGATATTTAAACATCTCTAGCATGCCTCCTCTCTCCCTCCTCTCTTCCAGTGTATACATATTGAGGTTCATAAGCCTGTCCCTATAATTTTTGCATTCAAGACCGCTTACTAATTTTGTAGCCGCTCTCTGGACCAACTCCATCCTATTTATATCTTTCTGTAGGTGCGGTCTCCAGAACTGCATGCAGTACTCCAAAGGGGCCTCACTAGAGACTTATGTGGTTCATCATTGGTCTTCAAAGCTCATGTATAGTATATTATCACAATTACCTAAGAAAAGCTACACGGAGTCAGATCAAAGTCCATCGAGCCCAACATCCTGTTTCTGACAGTGGCTGGTCCGGGTCTCAGGTACTCAGAAAATCCCCTAAGGTTTGTCTGTTTCTCATAGTTCATTTCCAGGGATGAGCGATGGCTTGCTCAGGCCCACCTGGCTAATCAGTTTGTGGAATTTTCTCTAACAACAGATTCCACAGCTTGATTATGACTAAATTTAGGAGCACAGCTTTTTTGAATGTCAGGCCCTAAACTCCTATATTTGATTATAAAAAGAAAACAAATATAGGAATATTTTTAGAAGCACCAAGATGCGTAAATAGTGATGTTTACATGTCTTGATCAAATACACATCCAAATAGGGATTTTAGAAAGCTGCTATTTGGATGTGTATACCCCTGGTACTTTGAGATATAAACAGGGCCGGTTCTAGGGTCTCTGGCGCCCCCCAGCAGACTATGAGTTGGTGCCCCCCCAATCTCTTTTCTCCCACCCTCCCCCTGTCCAGCGATTTGCCTTTGCCCCATCCCCTGCCATACCGCACCGCCCTTGGTACTTTAAATCTTTAATTTACCTCCATTCCAGCAGCCTCGTCATTTGAAAGCCCTGCCCTGTCTCTAGCCTTCTTTCCCTCATGAGTTCGTTCCCTCAGAGTCCCGCCCTCGAGGAAATGACGTCAGAAGGCAGGACTGCGGAACGAACTAACAAAGGGAGGGAAGGCTAGAGACAGGGCAGGGCTTTCAAATGACGAGGCTGCTGGAACTGAGGTAAATTAAAGATTTAAAGCACCAAGGGCAGCGCGGTATGGCGGTGCCCTTGAAGGCAGGCACCCCCCTGCGGTGCTTACCCCGCTTACCGGGTTTGACCGGCCCTGGATATAAAGTGGGCATGGCATGGGTGGGGGTGTAGTTTGGTTGTACCCCAAACAGAACACATGCTTATTGGCAGCTTGACCACTAATGGTAGTACTGTAAAGCTCCCATTTGGCTCAGAGGCTCTATTTTGACTCCAGGCACCTGATGGAGCAGGAGAGACTAGGGATTGTTCCTGCCTTCTATTAGACACCAAGTAGTGCCCACAGTAAAAGAGGGGTTCAGAGAAGGTGGGGGTGGGGAAAGGTATTGGTTATATCATGGGAGAAAGAAGGTATTGATTGTGTTTGTGGGGTCCAGGGGTGAGAGGACATTGGGAGTCCAAGGATTTGAAGATTGGGTGTCACTATCAGCTTTGGATTCTGCTTCCTTGATTTAAAATGCAGTTCTATTATTTATTTATTTTCCAATATTTATAACCCGCTTTATCCAAAGCAAAGTACAATAAAGCATAGGGAATTGTTGTATTATGTATTGCCAATCTGCATGTTCTGATATTGTGGTTATAAATAAAATAAATTTAAAGTGGGGAAAAAAATTTATATATAAAACAATTAACCATTAATACTGACAAAGGCCCTTTCCAACTATCAATAAAACTTGACAAGACAGGTCCAAGGTCATGCCTATAAAAACGCCTTCAGAACTAATGGGTCTTCAAATATTTCCTAAATTATAACCTATCTGAACAAAGTGTCAGATATCCTGGAAGATGGTCCCATATTTCTATCGCAGCAACTGAGAAAGCTCAAACATGAGTGTCAGCAAAATGAAATGTAGAAGATGCAGGTACACAGAACTGCTGGTACATAGGAAGAACATTCACAAAATAATGAGGAACAGTCCTGTAAACACATTGATCAATTACACGTGGCATCTTAAATATAACCCTGTATTTAACAGGCTACCAGTGAAGCATTTTCAAAACTAGGGTAGTATGATCTGATTCTAAACTGGGAGCTGTTGGCAGGTATACAAGCTGAGGTGCATGTATATATATCATTTGCATAAATCTAAAAGTCAAACTATGAACATCTTTTAGTAAGCCATAGTAGCATTTTTAGCTTGTGGTAGAAATCAGCTGGCGGGGAACGCCGAGACACCCATAGAAATATAATAGGCAGTGGCGTACCAAGGGGGGGCAGTGGGGGCGGTCCGCCCCAGGTGCATGCCGCTGGGGGGGTGCCGCGTGCCTGTCGGCTCTTCGTTTTCATGCTCCCTCTGCCCTGGAACAGCTGGCAGGTGCGTGGCACCCCCCCCCCCAGCGTTGTGCACCCGGGGGGGGTTCTTTCACCGGGGGGGGGGGGGCGCGCTGTTCCGGGGGGGGGGGGCGCTGCACCTGGGGGGCGGGGCGCATCGGTGATCCGCCCCGGGTGTCATCCCCCCTAGGAACGCCACTGATAATAGGCATCTTGGCGTTTACCGCCAGCTTCCTACCACAAGCTAAAAATGCTACCACAGCTTAGTAAAAGACCCCCTATGAAATTTAAGCAAACAAACTTTTCCGTAAAGTCAAAGGCTTGTTTTTGCCTTGAAAATGCAATACAGATTTTGTTTTTTTTGTTGTTTTTACCAGGGATTACAGCACTATTTTAGCTGATGAATCACAAAATTTGAAAGATGAAGGTCTATATTCTAAGAAATAACTTTAGGGCTCTCGGTGGAACAGATTTTTCTTTTTCCTCTCCATTCTATTCTAACTGTGCAATTCATTTCCTTGCAGTCATTCAACACATACTGCATTAAATGTTTGCTGTGAATTTTGTCTACTGAAATCTTCTAGAACATATTTCACAAATCTTCAAGCTCAAACTCCAAAATGATGATCAAGTTCCCTCTGTCATCCCCCTCAGTTACAAATGTTGATATGAAATCATACTCCCTGTTATCGTATATGTTTTCTGTCTACTTTTCCAACCATCAGTCTTGATGGGGCTGATTTTTTTTTAAGTCTCTTATCTTTTGTGTACATACTTATCAAGATTTATTATTTGATAGTTACAGGCTGCTTGATGCTCTTTCCTAAGATTCATTTATTTTCCCTGCATGTGCTAGTTTTACTCTTGTAATCTGCCCCAGTGATCCCATTTGTGAGATAATTTATCCCTTTTAGATGTGAGTTCTTTCCACTGCTTACTTTCAGGTCCCATGGTCTTCCACTGTTATTTCTGACACTAATAAACATTGGAGAAATGAGTAGAGACATTGTTCTGCTAAATTATTTTTATAGGCGAGAACAATAAAACAAAGGGGGAATTTCCACACAAGGATGTATGTGTAAACTCTTTGGGTACTGTACAATTTATATCAGCTTTGAAAGGGAGGAGTGGCCTAGTGTTTAGGGTGGTGGACTGGGGAACTGAGGAACTGAGTTCAATTCCCACTTCAGGCACAGGCAGCTCCTTATGACTCTGGGCAAGTCACTTAACCCTCCATTGCCCCATGTAAGCCGCATTGAGCCTGCCATGAGTGGGAAAGCGCGGGGTACAAATGTAACAAAAAAAATTGATTAGGGAAAATTCTGCAAACAAATCTGTACCTATTGTGCAAGTAATTTTTCCAAGATAACTTATGTGCGTACTTTTGAAAATCCAAAATCTTGCATCCCAATTCTGCCCCTGGGAAAAACTCCTTTATAGGCACTTATACTTATGTGCATACCCTCAAATTCTATATAGTGGGCCTTTTACAAAGATGCGGTAGTGTTTTCAGCATGCATTAAAAATAAGAATGTGCTAAACGCTAGAGATGCCCATATATTCCTATGCACTTCAAACGGTATCAATAGTATGTTTAATGGAGGGGGTTTCTCATAGATAAATCTTTCTCACTACCCAGCTCCAGACATTCCTTATTACTACTACTACTACTACTACTACTAACTAACATTTCTAACGTGCTACTAGGGTTACGCAGTGCTGTACAATTTAAACATAGAAGGACAGTCCCTGCTCAAAGAGCTTACAATCTAAAAGACAAGAGAACAATCTAAAGACAAGTGTACAATCTAGAGGACGAGTGAACAGTTAATCTGATAGGGTGGATAGATTGGGGCATTCTATATTTCTCAAGCGGTTAGGCGCCGAAGGCTTTTGCCTTATACAGTTCTCAAAGGGTACTAGATATTGGATCCTTCAGATAACCATGTCACCACCATTCAGGCTATATGTATGAACCAGGCATTTTTTTTATGGTGGGCTTGTATTCGTCATTGATCCATAATTTTTAATATTCTTATTATTTCAACTTTCACCCATTAAATTGACTCTTCAATATTATATCTTATAGTCAAAATAGCACTTAGCTTATATGGGGTTTCACTATTTCGTTGTACCTTTTTTTCTTTTCTTTTAAAAATATTAGTCATCTCGGAGACTAATCTTTTTTAAAAGAAAAGAAGAAAAGGAACAACGAAATAGTGAAACCCCATATAAGCTAAGTGCTATTTTGACTATAAGATATAATATTGAAGAGTCAATTTAATGGGTGAAAGTTTAAATATTAAGAATATTAAAAATTATGGATCAATGACGAATACATGCCCACCATAAAAAATGCCTGGCTCATACATATAGCCTGAATGGAGGTGACATGGTTATCTGATGGATCCAATATCTAGTACCCTTTGAGAACTGTACAAGGCAAAATAATAAGGAATGTCTGGAGCTGGGTAGTGAGAAAGATTCATATATTCCTATGGGCATCTCTAGCATTTAGCGCATGCTAATCAGTGAGTGTAAAAACAGTTCCCGCACCTTTGTAAAAGACCCCCTTAGTGTGCTAAACATTAGATGCCAATTAGGAATTGTCAAAATAGGGCATGAAATGGTAGTTAGGCATCTTAGAGCACTTAGGTGCTGTTCTATTATTTGGCACCTAAGAGGGGCATAATCGAACAGGGCGCCCATGTTTTACTGAGGGCATCCCTGCAGGACGGCCCCATGAAAGGGCGGGGAAACCGCTATTATCGAAACAAGATGGACGTCCATCTTTCGTTTTGATAATACGATCAGGGACGCCCAAATCTCAACATTTAGGTCGACCTTAGAGATGGTCGTCCCCGGTTTTCGGCCATAATGGAAACCGAGGACGCCCATCTCAAAAATGACCAAATCCAAGGCCTTTGGTCATGGGAGGAGCCAGCATTCATAGTGCACTGGTCCTCCTGACAAGCCAGGACACCAACCAGACACCCTAGGGGGCACTGCAGTGGACTTCAGAAATTGCTCCCAGGTGCATAGCTCCCCCAAACCCCTGCCAAAACCCGCTCCCCATAACTGTACACAACTACCATAGCTCTAAGGGGTGAAGGGGGGCACCTACATGTGAGTACAGTGGGTTTCTGGTGGGTTTTGAAGGGCTCACATTTACCAGCACAAGTGTAACAGATAAGGCGAGAAGGGCCTGGGTCCGCCTGCCTGAAGTGCACTGCACCCACTAAAACTGCTCCAGGGACCTGCATACTGCTGTCATGGAGCTAGGTATGACATTTGAGGCTGACATAGAGGCTGGCAAAAATGTTTTAATTATTTTTGAGGGTGGGAGGGGGTTGGTGATCACTGGGGGAGTAAGGGGAGGTGATCCCCGATTCCCTCCGGTGGTCATCTGGTCAGATTGGGCACCTTTTTGAGGCTTGGTCATGAAAAAAAATGGACCAAGTAAAGTTGACCAAATGCTCGTCAGGGACGCCCTTCTTTTTTCCATTATTGTCCCATCTCTTAAGCACGCCCCAGTCCCGCCTTCACTATGACTCCGACACGCCCCCATGAACTTTGGTTGTCCCCACGACGGACTGCAGTTGAGGGCGCACAAAATTGGCTTTCGATTATGCCAATTTGGGTGACCCTGAAAGAAGGACACCCATCTCCCGATTTGTGTCGGAAGATGGGAGCCCTTCTCTTTCAAAAATGCCCCTGTAAGTGTTCTAACACATAACTGCAAAGGGGGCTTTCATATGGGAGAGGCATGGGTATTCTGAGTCTTTAAGTGCGTGCTTTAATGTATATTGTCAGGCACCTCGCTGCTGCATTTAAGTGTGTCCATATACACCTGCCATAGAGCAAGTGTAAGTGGTGGCACCTACATTTTGGCTGACTTATGCTGGTGTTCTTTAATGGATTAGGCACACAAATTTGCCATTATAGAATTTTGGGTGTCTAAGTTTTATCATCCTTTAAAGAACTGGCTCCATAGAGGGCAATTCTGTAAAGAGGTGCCTACATTCGGGAAAATGCAATCAAATTTCAAGTTTATAAAAAATTTTCTATCCTGCCCAACAGTGAAACCGTTTAGGCAGCTAACAATCTAAAATACAAAGAAGTTAAAATATGAGAAACTTTGTCCAAACTTTTTTAAAACCCAGATATGCTAACCGTTGTTGCCACATCCTCCAGCAATGGGCTCCAGAGCATAACTATTCTTTGAGTGAAAAAATATTTCCTCCTATTTGTTTTAAATGTACTTCCATGTAATTTCATCGAGTGTCCCCTGGTCTTTGTACATTTTGAAAGTGTGAAATATTGATTCATTTTTACCCATTCTACCCCAACTCAGGATTTTGTAGACCTCAATCATATCCCCCCTCTGGCATCTTTTTTCCAAGCTGAAAAGCCCTGAACTCTTTAGCCTTTCCTCATATGAAAGGAGAGTTCCATCCTCTTGATCATTTTGGTCACTCTTCTTTGAACCTTCTCTAATTCCACAATATCTCTCTTGAGATACGGCGACCAGAATTGAAAGCAATACTCAAGGTGAGGTCGCACCATGGAGCGATACAGAGGCATTATAATATTCTTGGTCTTATTTTGCATCCCTTTCCTAATAATTCCTAGCATCCTGCTGGCTTTTTTGGCCACTGCCACTCATTGAGCAGAAGATTTGTGTATTATCTATGATCTTTTTCTTGAGTGCTGACTCCTAAAGTGGACCCCAACATCAGGTGACTATGATTGGATTATCCTTCCCAATGTGCATGTGTTTAAAGATAATCTCATTCCACGCAGCACATAAATGGAGATAGTAACAGTAAATACAGCTGTAACATTTCACATTGAAATTCCAACTGATTGCTGAGAAAACAGCAAAACACTTTATAGGGTTACTTTCTTTTGTCTCACCCTGTTTATATTTCATGTAAACCGCTTTGACCTACTAGTCAGAAACAGCAGCATACCAAATTTTAAATAAACATAAGCATACACATGTAAATGTGTGTCCCTCCCACACTCCACTTAAACTCTGCCCCCAAGTGCTATTGAAGATAGGCATGTACTTACAGAATATCATATAGCTGAATTACTATTTACCCAAGGAGTAGAGAAGATAGGGTAGTGGATGGGTCTATCAACGTGAGACACACGAATGATGGATTATACACTGATAGGTCTTTATTGGACCAAAAACTGTCTAATCAAGACATATGATCTATTGTATGTGTGTCTCACGTTAGTAGATCCATCCACTACCCTATCTTCTCGACTTCTTGAGGAATATCCGTAGTGGATTTCTGTTCCTCCACCTTGGTGGTTTTTCTTGCACTTATTATTTAGACATACATGCATAAACAACTAGAATACCAGTATTTACACTTCTTATTACTGCCTAACATTATTTGACTCCATATAGAATTACCTCTTAAGGTATAATGCTCTACAACCCAACTTTTAGCCACCAAGAAAGCACATGAATGATCAGAATACTAGATTATATGCATGTATATATGCAGATAGGCACATAAATATCAATATTCCATCTTTATGCCCCTTTATAAAATGGCACTCAAATGTAATGGCATGTAGTTTCAAGGTGAGCTTACATGTGGACAGAGTCTGGGAGAGCAGGGGTGGGTGCACAGTTATGTACTTAAAATTACAGCATCATATAGTTTATGCATGTTTTTTTAGCAATCTAGGTATGAGCATTTAGATCAGCTCTGTGAGTGGTATAAGTGGTCATGCCTAAAATATCAGAATCTCTTGTAAAAATGAACAAGCCTCATTAGTACTCCATTGGCTTGACAAGTGCCACACATCCCTTGATATGGCGAGTTCTTGAAATCATACGCATGGGGTGGGAAGGAGGTGATATTGACAGATTGCTTAACTATAGGGAACATTATATTGGATTTTTACATTGGGAACTGTTTCGCCAAAAGGTTTAAACCTGGAAATAGATTGGGTGTCTTTGATTTAACATCATGAGGGGTGGAGTTTCTGTTCTGAAGGCTGGGCCTATGAGATTATTTATGACACAGTAACGTGGTTTGCATCTAACACTGATGAGTTGAGGAGATGCCAGGAGCTAATGGCATCTTAACATAGGTATGTATGTATTACAATTTTTATGTTAGGAGTGTATAGCTTTAAGGTTTGGGATTCTAATAAAGGGTTCTCTTTTTGTAGGACCTATCACCCTGATGCAGCGTGGTAAAACATGGCCCATGTTGGTGCGGGTCTGAACTTGCTATTTTGAAATTAAAAAGATAAGTTTTAAAGTTTTTAAAACTTTGTATTAAAGATATATAATTTTAAAAGTTTTGCAATGGAAGCCAGTGATGATGCAGGTAAGCCACAGGGTTTATCCCTGTGTGAAGTGAGTTGCTGCTGAGGATCCTACATAATTGGAGTTACCCCCAGTGTAAAAGTCAACTGAGAAATTAAATGCGTAGGGTTGTGGATTGAACATGTTGCATTACCCTCACAGTATATAAGACTGTTGGACTTTTGAATATTTTGAATAGTGATTTATTATGCATATAAAATAAGCACATATTTGCTCTGGTATGCTACCAGGCTCCCACTTTATAGAACAGGCTCAAAATAAGAATTTTTTACACCTTAAAATAAGGTACTTAAAAATGTACTTTGATAGAATTATCATTGCTATATGTGCGTACACATAAATGTTGGGAAATTTCCCAGCCTTATGTCTGCACAAAAATATATTTTGTGCATGGGAATGCCTTTGAAAATGACCTTTATATATCTAAGGAAAGATGCAGCAGAGATTTTTTTTTACATTTTTCTTTGCTGTATTTTAAAAGCATTCAATTACATTCAAATGTTTTGATTTTAGTTTTATAATTGCCAAATAGATTCATAGTGAAGTTAGAACTCTTTATTGCCTTTAACAATTACTACTTCAATTCTTTTTCCAGTTTTTCATGCAGTATTCATACCTCAGAGGTTTTATATTAATGCTGATGAAAGCGCTATCCTTTGATTATCTATATAAAAGTTGCACATTGAATTCTAATTTTCTATTAGCTAAGCTATGGAAGCTGAGAAAAACTCAAAATGCACAGGTTAAATGTGGAATGAAATATGACCCCAAAATGTAAGTGGACAGTACATTGATTAGTGCGATGCAAAGAGAATCAAGGACTGCAATCTGAAAGGGCAAAATGTATGATTTGTTTTGCTGAGCTCAATCCCAGTGAGATTATAAACTGATATCATTCTTCAAAACATGTCTGCCACAGCAAGAAAAAAAAACTGCAGAAGGAAAGAAAAGTAGATTTTGAAATTGTGAGCTCTGATGATGAAATTACAAATGACAAGAGAGATTACAAGCCCTCTGGAGCTCATATACAGCCTCTTTTATCAAGCCGCACTAGAGTCTCTTAGTGTAGTCATGCTGATAAAGCCTATCCACTTTGAATGGGCTCTGTCGGCATTTCCTTAGATTGCTCCTGAGTCTGCCCCCTTTCACCTTCATCTTATGGCCTCTCATTCTAGAGCTACATTTCAAATGAAAGAGGCTTGCCTCCTGTGCACTTATGCCATGGAGGTATTTAAATGTCTCCATCATATCTCCCCTCTCCCATCTTTCTTCTAAAGTATATCAATAGAAATCAAACAAAATAAAACATGGAACAGAAAATATGATGATACCTTTTTTATCGGACGGAACTTAATACATTTCTTGATTAGCTTTCGAAGGTTGCCCTTCTTCGTCATGAAACAGCTTCATACAAGACACCACAGACTTTCTGAATAAATTGAAAAATATCAAGCAATTACCACCAAACACCCTTCTGGTCACGATGGATGTAGAATCACTATACAGCAACATTCCCCATGCGGACGGCATAGCTGCATGTGGGAAACTCCTAAAAATATCCACACTGGACCATCAATACTCACCAGAAACTATTACAAAATTAATCAAATTAATTTTAGCTCACAACTACTTCCGCTTTAACAATGATATCTATTGACGAAGAAGGGCAACCTTCGAAAGCTAATCAAGAAATGTATTAAGTTCTGTCCAATAAAAAAGGTATCATCTTATTTTCTTTTCCATGTTTTATTTTGTTTGATTTCTATTGATTACCTTTACAAGTGGGCTAACACGGCTACCACACCACTCTTCTAAAGTATACATATTGAGATATTTAAGTTTGTACCCTCATACTTTATGATGAAAACCACTGACCATTTTAGTAGCTGCCCTCTGGACTGACTGCATCCTGTTTATATCATTTTGAAGGTGATAATGCCTCTCTCTATGTCTCACCAGAGATATATACAGAGGCATTATCACCTCCTTTTATACTGCTGGCCATCAAGCCCAGCATCTCATTTTCAACAGTGGCCAATCCAGGTTACAAGTACCTGGCAAGATCCCAAAACAATACAATATATTTTATGCTGCTTATCTCAGAAATAAGCAGTAGATTTTTCCCAAGTCCTTCTTAATAATGGCTTATGGACTTTTCTTTTAAAAAGCTATCCAACCCTTTTATAAACCCTGCTAAGCTAATTGCTTTTAACACATTGTCTGGCAATGAATTCCAGAGTTTAATTATATGTTGAGTGAAGAAACATTTTCTCTGATTTCTTTTAAATTTACTACTTTGCAACTTCTTTGCGTGCCCCTTGTCCTAGTATTTTTGGAAAGAGTAAACAAGTGATTCACGTCTACCCGTTCCACTCCACTTACTTTTTTATAGACCTCTATCATATCTTTCCTCAGCCATCTTTTCTCCAAGCTGAAGAGCTCTAGCTGCTTCAGCCTTTCCTCATATGGAAGTCGCCCCATTCTCTTTATCATTTTTGTTGCCCTTCTCTATACCTTTTCTAATTCCACTATATCATTTTTGAGCTGCGGTGACCAGAATTGCACACAATATTCGAGGTGCGGTTGTACCATGGAGCAATTCAAAGACATTATAACATCCTCATTTTTGTTTTCCATTCCTTTTCTAATAATACCTAACATTCTATCTGCTTTCTTTGCCACCATTGCACACTGAGCAGAGGGTTTCAACATATCAATGATGACACCTAGATCCCTTTCCTGGTTGGTGACTCCTAATGTGGAGCCTTACATCACATAACTATAGTTTGGGTTTCTCTTTCCCACATGCATCTCATTAAACGTCATCTGCCATTTGGATGCCCAGTCTCCCAGTCTTGTAAGGTCCTCTTGTAATTTTTCACAATCCGTTTGTGATTTAACAACTTTGAATAATTTTGTGTCATCAGCAAATTTAATTACCTCACTATTTGCTCCCATCTTTAGATCATTATACATATGTTAAAAAGCAGTGGTCCCAGCACAGACCCCTTTGGAACTCCACTACCCTTCTGCATTGAGAATCTTGACCATTTAACCTTACTCTCTGTTTTCGATCTTTTAATCAGTTTTTAATCCACAATAGAACACTACCTCCTATCCTATGACTCTCCAATTTCCTCTGGAGGCTTTCATGAGATACTTTAAAGAGGCATATTTTCAAAGCACTTTGGGAGGCTAAGTTCCATATGTTTCTATGGAACTTTGGGAGGCTAAGTGCTTTGAAAATAAGCCTCTTTGTCAAATGCCTTTTGAAAATCTAGATACACAATATCAACTGGCTCACCCTTATCCACATGATTGTTTACCCATTCAAAGAAATGTAGTAGATTGATGAGGCAAGATTTCCCTTCATTTAATCTATGTTGGCTTTGTCTCATTAATCCATGCTTTTGAATATGCTCTGTAACTTTGTTCTTTATAATAGTCTCTACCACTATGCCCAGCAGCGATGTCAGTCTCACCGGTCTATAATTTCACGGATCACCTCTGGAACACTTTTTAAAAATAGGTGTTACATTGGCCACCCTCCAATCTTCTGGTACCATGCTTGATTTTAAAGATAAATTACATATTACTAACAATAGTTCTGCAAGTTCATTTTTCAATTCTATCAGTACTCTGGGATGAATACCATCCAGTCCAGGTGATTTGCTACTCTTCAATCTGTGAAACTGCGCCATTATATCTTCCAGATTTATAGAGATTTCATTCAGTTTCTGTGACTTATCAACTTTGAATACCATTTCTGGCACCAGTATCTCTCCCAAATCTTCGAGGAAGACCGAAGCAAAGAATTCATTTAATCTCTCCGCTATGGCTTTGTATTCCCTGAGTGCCCATTTTACCCCTCGGTCATCTAGCGGTCCAGCTGATTCTTTCGCTGGATTCCTGATTTTAATATACCTAAAAAAGTTTTTACTATCAGGGGCATTTTTGAAAGAGAAGGATGCCCATCTTCCGACACAAATCGGGAGATGGGCGTCCTTCTCTCAGGGTCGCCCAAATCGGCATATTCGAAAGCCGATTTTGGGCGTCCTCAACTGCAGTCTGTTGCGGGGATGACCAAAGTTCATGGGGGCGTATTGGAAGTGTAGCGAAGGCGGGACTGGGGCGTGCTTAAGAGATGAGCATCCCTCGGCCAATAATGGAAAAAAGAAGGGCGTCCTTTACGAGCATTTGGTCGACTTTACTTGGTCCATTTTTTTCACGACCAAGCCTCAAAAAGGTGCCCAAATTGACCAGATGACCACTGGATGGAATCGGGGATCACCTCCCCTTACTCCCCCAGTGGTCACCAACCCCCTCCCACCCTAAAAATAGATTTTTTAAAATTTTGCCAGCCTCAAATGTCATACCCAGCTCCATGACAGCAGTATGCAGGTCCCTGGTGCTGGTAAATGTGAGTCCTTCAAAACCCACCCAAAACCCACTGTACCCACATGTAGGTGCCCCCCTTCACCCCTTAGGGCTATGGTAGTGGCATAGAGTTGTGGAGAGTGGGTTTTAAGGGGGGGTTGGGGGGCTCAGCACCGAAGGTAAGGGAGCTATACACCTGGGAGCAATTTCTGAAGTCCACTGCAGTGCTCCCTAGGGTGCCCGGTTGGTGTCATGGCATGTCAGGGGGACCAGTGCACTACGAATGCTGGCTCCTCCCATGACCAAATGGCTTAGATTTGGTCATTTCTGAGATGGGCATCCTCGGTTTCCATTATCGCCGACAACCGGGGACGACCATCTCTAAGGTTGCCCATCTCAACATTTAGGTCGACCATCTCTAAGGTCGACCTAAATGTAGAGATTTGGGCATCCCCAACTGTATTATTGAAACGAAATATGGACGCCCATCTTGTTTCGATAATAGCAGTTTCACTGCCCCTTCGCTGGGACGTCCTTAGAGATGGGTGCCCTTAGAGATGGTTGTCCACGTTCGATTATGCCCCTCTATGTGTTTTTGCCTCCAACGCAATCTTTTTTCAAAGTCCCTCTTTGCCTTCCTTATCAGTGCTTTGCATTTGACTTGCCATTCCTTATGCTGTTTCTTATTATTTTCAGTTGGATCCTTCTTCCATTTTCTGATGGATATTCTTTTAGCTCTAATAGCTTCTTTTACCTCACTATTTAACCATACCAGCTGTCATTTTACCTTCCTTCTTCCTTTTTTAATACATAGAATATAACTAGCCTGGGCTTCCAGGATGGTATTTTTGAACAGCATCCATGCTTGATGTAAATTTTTGACTTTTGCAGCTGCTCCTCTAAGTTTTTTTCACCATTCTTCTCATTTTATCATAGTCTCCTTTTTGAAAGTTAAATGCTAATGTATTGGATTTCTTGTGTATACTTGCTCCAGAGCCGATATCAAATCTGATCATATTATGATCACTGTTATCAAGCGGCCCCAGCACCATTACCTCCTGCACCAGATCATGTGCTCCTCTAAGGACTAGGTCTAGAATTTTTACTCCTCTTGTTGAATCCTGTACCAGCTGCTCCATAAAATGTCCCTTGATTTCGGCGAGGAATTTTACCTCCCTAGCATGCCCTGATGTTACATTTACCCAGTCAATATTGGGGTAATTGAAATCACTGATAATTCCCAAAGGGATAGTAGAATAATATCAACACTTGTACCAAAGAAATTCTACTGAAATATACCCGAGTATTGGAGGTGTAAGAGCGCTAGCATACATGAAATGTGGAGAAAAAAAGACGCCGATGAGAGGCAGTTTAATGCGGTGAAGTACGAAAATTGGAAGAAAGCTGCATGTACTGAAGTTTTGGCCCTTGAAACAGGGCTTCGTGAAATGCGGATTGACAGCTTTAAGAACATTTAAGCTAAGTAATATTTGATTCACCGAATGCATTTGATTAGTATAAGCCTTTTCCA
The DNA here is from genome assembly GCF_901765095.1 of Microcaecilia unicolor. NCBI lineage: Eukaryota > Metazoa > Chordata > Amphibia > Gymnophiona > Siphonopidae > Microcaecilia > Microcaecilia unicolor. The sequence goes on along the minus strand of NC_044040.1, from coordinate 42,162,282 downwards.
TTGAGTATTGTGGAAGGTGTATGTGCACGTATTGCATGAATAAGAAGAGTGGAGTTTTTTTTGTGAAGACTAGTGATTGAAGAACAGGAGTACTCGAAAATTGAAAGGTGTTTCCTACATAAGGAGTATTCTTTACGGTTTCTGAAGTCTTTTTTTCTCCACATTTCATGTATGCTAGCGCTCTTACACCTCCAATACTCGAGTATATTTCAGTAGAATTTCTTTGGTACAAGAGGTAATTGAAATCACCCATATTGTATTTCCCAGTTTGTTAGCCTCCCTAATTTCTGATAACATTTCTACATCTGTCTGTTCATCCTGGCTAGGTGGACGATAGTACACTCTTATAACTATCCTTTTCCCCTTTATATATGGAATTTGAATCCATAGGGATTCCGAGATGTGTTTTGTGTTCTGCAGAATTTTCAATCTATTGGATTCAAGGCCCTCCTTAATATACAATTCTACCCTTCCACCAATTTGATCCACTCTATCATTACGATATAATTTGTACTCTGGTATGACAGTGTCCCATTGGTTATCCTCCTTCCACCAGATCTCAGAGATGCCTATTATATATAATTTTTCATTTAGTGCAATATATCATAACTCTCCTATCTTATTTCTTAGGATTTTGGCATTTGCATATTCGCTTCTAGCATTCATTTGTTTTTCCTATTTACATCTTGCTTAGCAGTTGACAGTAATAATTTGAAATCTTTTGTCTGTTTTTTATTTAAAGATACCTGATCGGGATACCCTATCGTCCCTGTTTTGGTGATATCTTTGAAAGATACTTTGTTCCGAACCATGCGCTTTTGAATGACTGTTGGCCTTCCCCCCAGTTTCAAGTTTAAAAGCTGCTTTACCTCCTTTTTAAATGCTGGTGCCAGCAGCCTGGTCCCACCCTGGTTAAGGTGGAGCCCATCATTCCAGAATAGGCTCCCCTACTCCAGAATGTTGCCCAGTTCCTTACAAATAAATCAATCCTCCTTGCATCATCGCCTCATCCATGCATTAAGACTCCAGAGCTCTGGCTGTCTCTTGGGCACTGCACGTGGAATGGGAAGCACATCTGAAAATGCTACCCTGAAGGTTCTAGATTTGAGCTTTCTACCTAAGAAATCTCACTATTCTCTGTTTTAGAAATGTTTCCATTAATTTACTTACCACATCGGTTAAACTAAGCAGCCTGTAGTTCTCAACCTCCTCCTTACTTCTGCCATATCCACCCTTCTCCAGTCTTCCATGATCACTCCCAATTCTAGAGAAGCATTGAAAGGGTTAGACAGTGGATGGTGATGAGGGGGTTGGAGAAAGCTCTGATGGCCCCTTTAAGATGCATCTGAGAGAATTGGGCCATGGCTTTGAGGCTGGAATAATGCTGCTTGTGAGATAAGTCGCAAGCATCATTATTCATTTACCTCAAGAGTCAGCAAACTTTGGTGCTGAGATACCGTAGGTTGGTGACACCCATAGTAAATCAAGGTACAGTAAAAGCCTGCCTTTTATCACACTTAACTTCTCCCCTCAGAGGCAGATGTAGTAACCTGTGGAATTTCCCATGGGTCAGCATCCCTTTTGAACACAAAATTGACCCTAAGCAGTGGAATGGGATGGGCCACTGGGGCTATGGCCCTACCAATATTTTGCCTAATATTGCATCACCAGATAGAGAAGTTGGAGGTGGGGTCAGAGATTAGTTTGTTTGGCCTATCCAACCAAAACGTGTTCCATTACCACTGAAATTGACAAAGGCAAGTGTCACCTTATAGACTAACCAATTTATTGAGCTTATGAGTCCATGTCGTCAGGCATTATTGAAAAGCTCATGCCTCAATAAATTGATTTATGTTTATGCTTATTAAAAATCTTATGTACTGCTACCCGATACAAATGAATGATTGCATTAAGCAGTTTATATAAAAACACTCTATAATGCCACCTACCTCTGTCAGTTTTGTTACACCATAGCTACCACTTTTAAAGTTCCTAGTCTCTGAACACAGTTTTTCTATGGAGGCAAATGAATTCAGTAGAAAAATTGCACTTTTTTTTCCTATGGGCAATTGAAAAGATAATGTTATTTCATTATAGTTCTTTCATTGAGGAAACCCTATGTAATGATATTTTGGCATGCTGATTTGTGCAAAATGTAAAACTGATATGCCACATTGCATAATATTCCATCACAACAACTCAAATAGATAAATGTAAATATAATTTAAATACAATTTTGCATATAATGGACTAGGTATGAAATGTTACTATTGCTAAATGGTAAACTTGCAAAGTGGTCCCACAAATTAATTTTAGTTAGATTTGATGACATGGCTTACCAGTAACTGTCTGAAATAACAATAAAACGAATTAAAAATATCACACTATATCACAGCATTCCTATTGACCCCATCACCCTCAACTAAAATTCATGATGGTTACAATTGTTTTATTAGTCCTCATGGTAGCAGAACAGCACCAAAAGGCAGACCATAACCCCCAGATTCTATATAGTGCAACTAAAGTTTGCGTACGCAAATCCACTCATAATCTGGATTTGCGTGTTTAACTTAATGAATAACGAGTCGATCAGTGCCAATAATTGCCAATTAATGAGCAATTATTGACACTGGCATGAATTAGACTTAACGCGCACAACTGTCTAAGCATATTCTGTAAAGTAATACGTGTATATTCTAAGGCGCCTAGTTGAAAAAGGGGCTTGGCCATGAGCGTGGAATGGGTGGGTCATGGGCATTTCTTTTTTTTCATTTTTATTATTTTTTAAATCATGTATTTATTATTTCCAAGTTACTAACAAGAATACAACTTGTTTGAAATACAGCCCAAATTTACAAATAAAGAAAAGGAATAGGAGAATTTCTCCTTTAAATAAGGTTAAGTTTACAAAACAACACAAACATATTTAAATTATAGAAACAAAATTGTGATTTAAATTTAAGCCGGGTAACATATTACGCTTTCTCAGACCACTATATCCCGGGGGGGGGGGGGGGGGGGGGGCGAAATGACTAGAGAAGTTTTATTACATAACATTGTCTGTAAACCTTGCGGCATAATCTCAAACTTATTTATAAAGATATTTCTTTCAGTCGTTTTGCATCTAGAAATGATTTTAGCTGTTCTGGTGAGTAAAAAACATATTTTGTCATACCCAATTTTACTATGCATTTATATGGATAGACTAGAAAAAAAGGAGGCTCCCAGCTCCACTGTCTCCTTCTTCATAGCCAAGAAAACTTTTCTTTTTTGTTGGGTTTGTTTTGTTACATCTGGGAATATCCAAACCTTTTCTCCACCAAATGGAGCATTAGCATTCTTAAAATACATTCTTATTACCGAATTAAGGTCCTGTTCAAATACGAATGAAACAATGTGTTGATCTTTCTGTTGTATTATCTAAAGATTGTTCCAGTAAAAGCGAAATGTTATTCAAGTCAGTATTTGTTTTTATTGCTTCTCCCGATCCTCCTTCCTTTCTCCTGATATTTGAAATATAATACACTTTATTTATTGGGGGCATCGCTTCAAGAGGAAATTTCAAGTTTTCATTGACAAATCTTTTAAATAATTCAATTGGAGGGTTGTGGGCATTTCTTAAAAGTATGTGTGTTGTTATAGAATACACCCAGTCTGCGCCTAATTTAGGTGTAGGCATTTACACCAAGTTTTACTTGGTGTAACTGCTCGTGACTAAATTTAGTCACACGAATGGGTGCTAGGTGTATTCTATCAACCAAGTCTAAATTTAGGCATGGTTTATAGAATACGCCTAGGTGTATTTTTTTTTCAGCACAATTTTTTTAGGTGTGATATATTGAATCTAACTCTAAGTGCGTGAGTTCCAACTGAATATTGGCCATGGCCCACATTAATCCTGGTGGCCAGGAGCATTCCAGTTAGATCTGGATATTCACTGTCAATGCACGAACATGGCCTGTCTAATTTAGCCAAATTCAATTGAATATCCAGGTCTAATTTAGCTTGTTACAGTTCAAAGCATACAAACACACACGTACCACTGCTAGCTGAATACTGACAGGCAATTTGTATTTGCAGTCTCTTGATGGCTGGGATGGTCATTGAGTATAGGATGGTAGATCATGGGATATGGTAAAAAGCAACTCATTTTTGCTTAGTTTATATCATTTACTTTTTATATTTGAATTTATTGTGATTTTTTCATTGCTATTTTTATATTTAATAATGTACACTTCTTTTTTATTTATGTATGAAAGGCAATACAAAATATTATTTAATAAACAAACATAAATTAATATATAGGGCTAGATTCTATGGGGCTCGTTTTCGAAAGAGAAAAACATCCAAAAAGTGTCACAAAGCACCATTTGGATGGATTTCTTCTCAAAACGTCCAAAACAGCATTTTTCAAAACCTGTTTTACAGATGTTTATCTATGCATTTCGTCCAGTGTGTCTGAATCACAAGGGGGTGTGTCTGGGGCCTTTTGAAGGGCAGGGTTAGGGCGTGCCTAACACTTGGTCATTTTACAGCCATAATGGAACAAAACAAAAATGCCTAGGGTGAAAACTTCTCCTTGGAGTGGAGGAGTGGCCTAGTGGCCTAGTGGTTAGGGTCGTGGACTTTGGTCCTGGGGAACTGAGGAACTGAGTTCAATTCCCACTTCAGGCACAGGCAGCTCCTTGTGACTCTGGGCAAGTCACTTAACCCTCCATTGCTCCATGTAAGCCACATTAAGCCTGCCATGAGTGGGAAAGTGCGGGGTACAAATGTAACAAATATCTGTTTTCAGAACGTATAAGATACAAAAAGGTGCCCTAAATGATCAGATGACCACTGGAGGGAATCAGGGATGACTCGATGACTCCCTAGTGGTCATTATCCCCCTCCCACTCCCAAAAAATGTGAATAAAAATAGTACTCACCAGCCTCTGTGACAGCCTCAGATGTTGTAGTCAGGCCCATTGGAGCAGCATGCAGGTCCCTAGAGTAGTGTAGTGTGGGTGCAGTGAACTGTAGACAGGTGGACCAGGCCCATACCTCCCTCTAGCTGTTACACCTGTGGTGGAAACTGTGAGCCCTCCAAAATTCACCAGAAACCCACTGTACCCACATTTGGGTGCTCCTTCACCCATAAGGGCTATTGTAGTAGTGTACAGTTGGGGGTAGTGGGTTTTGGAAGGCTCAGCAGATAAGGGAGCAAAGGTAAGATGTGTACCTGGGAGCATTTATATGAAGTCCACAGAAGTGCCACCTAGGGTGCCCCATTGCTTTCCTGGGATGTATGGGGGACCGGTCTGCTAAAAATACTGGCCTCTCCTACAACCCAATGGCTTGGTTTTCTCTGTTTTTCACTTGTATGTTTTTTTTTTTTTTCTAAAATGGCCTGAAATGCTAAACGCAGAGAGCACAAAACCTTGTTACAAATGGCATTTTTGAAAAAAAAAAAAAAAAAAAAAGAGATTTTGCAGTTTTGAAAATGGTCATGCTTTCTATTTGGATTTGGGACATCTAGCGCAAACATCCAAATTCCGATTTAGATGTCATATTGAAATGCTCCTCTCTATATATAGCACCTAAAAAATCAGCGCCGAAAAGACATGCTTAAGGGGTATTCTATAAACCATGCCTGAAGTTCAGAGTGGTTTATAGAATTAACGCTTAAGAGGAGAGGTCATTTGTAAATTTAGATACTAATCACATTGCATAGATATCTACTTTTGAATAAGTCATCTAGCAATGTTACTGTTGTAGGAGGAAAAGCCTCAAACAAATGATAGGTTACTCCTTTGTCGATTCCTCAATCGACTTTAGGGAGGCCCATACATTCATCACCGGCACAAAAACCTCCTGTCTTTAATTCTCTTAAATGAGGCAAACACCTTCAAGTGGCTCTTAAATCAGCTTTATGTCAATATGTGCAAAAAAACTTACCTCTCCAGCTGCTCAGTCTTCCGCTCAGTCTCTTCCCAGTAACCACGGCCCAATTTTGGCCAAGGTTTTGACTCCTGCATCAGGGTCCGTGGTGTCCTCAGACTGGTATATTCTCACTGGAACTTAGAAGTTCCAGTGAGAATATGCAGAAGTTGAAACCTTGGCTTACTGCTCGCTAAAACAGAAGTACTGCAGGGCTACCGCAGCAGTCCAGAGGTAGTTCCCTCCCCCAGCATGTGCCATTTCTGGCACTATAAAAATATTCATATTTTTGTAGCGCCGGTGTGTACCTGGCAGTAATCGGATAGTGTCGCACACTGCCCAGTTATCGCTGGGTTAGTGCGGGAGCTCTTACCCCAAAATGGCCGCGTGGCAAGTGAAGCAGTGCCGCACACCCATTTCTTTAAAAAAAAAAAAGAAAGACCTGCCTTTTACCCACTGCAGTAAAAGGGAGCCTTGGCGTACATCATAAACACATGCCGACACCAGCCCAGGCCCCCCTTTGCTGCAGCTTCATAAAAGGACCCCTTAGTGAAGAAATCCACATTTTGACTTATATGTTTCAATCATTTTTATTCAAAACTTAAGAAGAAAAGTTAACATCATCATATATGAACGTCTGATATTTTCCCCCCATGTGGCTAAACTAACACATAGTACTTCTACCCCAACTAATAGAACTTAACCTTCCCTCCCCTCCCCTCCCCTTCCCCTCCCCCCCCCTTTTTCCTTTGCTATGGCATCAAATGAACATAAACCCATTGTGGCACATTTTCTATGGGATTGCCCAATAATTTGTGCATAGATTGCACAAGCAAAGAGGATTACGGTGCACTTAACTTCAGAATCTCTCACACACACAGCAACCTTTCAAGTGGGAAGCCTAATTGCAAATTCCAGGGCCAGATCCATGTGATAGCTTCCACTCAAAGAGAAAAAAAAGTTTCAATACATGTCATTGTTATCAAATTATAGTTGAATATATTGAGTTGCGCAGACGTTGAATGATCTACACAAGGTCACACCATGGCAACAAGAGGCAGGAAAGGAGAATTGGAACAGATGAGCTCAGATTCCTTCTGACTCATAATTCGCTGTTGTTGCCACTAGCCCAGGCCTTCCTTCCAGAAAGCAATGTAAATATATATATATATATATATATATATTTTTTTTTCTTCACATCTGCAACTTCTCTTTGTTTCAACAGTTTACTCAGGTTTTCCCTCTAAATCAGTGATGCCCATACCTGGTCCTGGAGGCAGCCCAGTCAGTCAGGTTTTCAAGATATCCACAATGAATATTGAAGAGAGAGATTTGCATTCACTGCCTGCAATGCATGCAGATCTCTCTCATGAATATTCATTGCACTCTAATACAAGGGTTTTTCAATTTTGATTTAGTTGCAGGTAGAGAGGTGTGGTAGCTGTGTTAGTCCACTCTTAAAGGTAATTAATAGAAATCAAACAAAATTAAAACATGGAAAAGAAGATAAGATGATACCTTTAAAACAATACAGGAACGTAAAACCTTTGAAGTCAGAATGATTGAATATTGTGACACCCAACAGACAGGACTTAACAAGGACCTGGGTTTTCTAGCCCATTATAAACCATAAAGTTGCATTTCTCTGCTTATCACCCTCCCCTCCCCTCCCCACAAACATCCTGCTAGACTATCTATGGAATGCTTTGAAGTCCCCATACACATTTCCTACCCACCCTGCTAGACTGTCTATGAGAGACTGTTATATACACTGTCGGCTACCACATTTGCTTATTTCTGATCTGACGAAGGAGGGGAACCTTCGAAAGCTAATCAAGAAATGTATTAAGTTATGTCCAATAAAAAGGTATCATCTTATTTTCTTTTCCATGTTTTAATTTAGTTGCACAAACTTTTCTATCATTATACTCAGCAACTATAGAATGTAGAACAACTTTATTAGAATTTACAATCTTGAACAACAAATATTATTCTTAAAACATATAGGGCGTCTTACACTAAGGTGCGCTCATGTTTTTAGCGCACACTAAAATTGTGGGTGCGCTACACGTTAGAGACGCCCATAGGAATGCATTGGCGTCTGTAACGTTTAACGCGCCTACAATTTTAGCGCGTGCCAAAAACGTGAGCGCCCCTTAGTAAAAGACCCCCCTAATTCCTATCACATACTCTTGTTAACTACCTTACACCATAAAATAACAACTCTCACACCAATCACTCCTAAAAACCATCAATCCCCTGCATCCAGTCCACCAGGACAGTAGAAGACTCAGTACTTATCTTGGCGACAATCGCCTCCGATCACCCAGTCCACTGTAGGAACACCTTAAATCTTGAAGGTTGCTATTATTACATTTGTATCCCGCGCTTTCCCACTCAAAGCAGGTTCAATGCAGCTTCCATAATAATATGGATTACAGAGTATTGATAGAGAAAATGTAAGTTATTTATAGCAGAATAATAAAATAGATAGGTGGGTAGAGATGGGCAAGGGTGAAGGGAGTAGGAGAGGTATGAGCAAGGGGTAGATGAGCATTAGAAGGGGTAGAGGAGGTGGGAGGGGGGAAGGGACGGGATTAGCATAGGGAAATTTGGTGGGAGATGTAGTCTGGGTCATTGTCGTTGTCTCCTGGATATGTGTAGGGTAGATGGGTTCATAGGATTAAATTGGGTCATTTGTGTAATTACTTGTGTAATTGTGTAATACACTCCAAAATTCTCAATTGACAAAAGTTTCCACCCGAACTTGTTCATATGTTCTCTCAATATTGTGCTGTAAGTCCTCCACTATTCATCAAAACTCAAACAGTCCGGTGCACAGGGATAGTTTCCGTACCCTGGAAAATAAAAAATAGCTTAGTGATATCTCTTGGAAAACTGATGGCATAAGGAAATTACATCAGAAAAAAAACCCTTCTCTGTAACGTCATGCAAGAGTAACCATATTCTGTCACCTAACCACCCTCCCCCAGCACCCTCTACTTGGAGTAGAAGAGTAGGCTACATGTTAGTGCAGCACCTCGAGAACCAGAGAGGCCAGTTCACATCCCACAGCAGCTCCTTGTGATCCTGAGAAAGTCACCTAGGGGTCCTTTTAAAAAGGTGTGCTAGTGTTTTTAGCGCATGCTAAAAATAAGCACTCGTTAGACAGTAGAGTTGCCCATATATTTCTATGGGTGTTGCTAGTGTTTAGTGCTCGCTAATGATTATTGCACCCTAAAACCTCCATTGGCTCAGGGGCCCTTTTACTAAAGCTTAGTGTGTGCTAATGGAATTAGTGTGCGCTAAGGGGTCCTTTTACTAAGGCACGTAGGCACCTACACACGTTCAACACATGTCAATTTGGAACTATTGCCCGGCTACCGCGAGCCCCAGGCAGTAATTCCATTTTTTATGCTCGTCCGATATGTGCGGCAGAAAATATTTGTTATTGTCTACCACGTGGCACTAACCAGGCGGTAATTGGCAGTGTATGCATGCTGATAATTACCATCTGGTTAACGTATGAGACCTTACTGCTAAGTCAATGGGTGGCGATAAGGTCTGAGGCCCAAAATGGACGCGTACCAATTTTTATTTTGCCACATGTCCATTTTTGGCCAAAAAAAGGCTTATTTTTGCAGATGCACTGAAAAATGGACCTGCACACGTTCAATACATGCGCCTACAACAGGACAGGCCAATTCTCGGTGCACCTTAGTAAAAGGACCCCTAAATGCTTACGGGCCCTTTAATAAGCTGTGCTACAAAGTGGCCAGCGGTATTAGCATGTGAGTTTTCCATGCACCGTGGCCACTTTTAGCATGGCGGTAAAATGGCTGCATTTGTATATTTGTCTTTAATAGCCATGCGCTAATTTCCCAATAAACGTGTGGCCATTACTGAGGGAGCCCTTACCACCACCTAGTTTATAGGCACTAAGGACTCCCACGCTAACCCCACGGTAATCAGCAGCACATTGCAATGTGCCCACGCTACCCGATTAGCGCAGGGCATACTTACTCTCCGCTCATAGTCTCGCCTCCCACACAGAAAAATAAAAAAATATTTTTCAGTGTGGGATTAGTGTGCGCCGATCGACACGCTATCACAGGACGCCTCAGTGTGTCCTGCGGCAGTGCTTTTTGGCATGTGGTAGTGCCTACTGCGACTTAGTAAAAGGGTCCCATATGTATAAAATGGGTTTCTTAGCATTTAGCGCACAGTAAGCTTTAGTAAAAGGGCTCCTTAGATTGTACGACCTCTGAGGACATGAAGAAACCTGAATGTAATCCACCTTGAGCTACAACTGAAAAAAGGCATGAGCGAAATCCAAATCCCAAATTCTCTACAAATGCTTTTATATGATGGTTTATCTCAAGATTTCAGTCACATATCATTTCACAATTACTTTTATAGAACTGCTACAGCTCCGTATTTTCCACTTTAAAGCCTTCCTTTTTTTTTCTACTTTGTTTTTCTGCTTCTGCCTTATTCCAGGATGACACAATGCAATTGTAGCTACACATTTTTTCACTGATCTTCTCCCTCTCAACCATTCCATCTTCATGCTCCTTTGACAAATTATCACCATCATTTTCCTTCCAGGTAGTCCTGGGTTATATATCATCTGTGACATTTACTAACTGCATTACTATCAAGATAATGTGCCCATAACTTCTAAAAAAAATAAAGATCATTCTACTATTTTCTATCATTTCACCCCTTCCATAAACTGCTAGTTTTAGAAACACAAACATGGCTTCGGAAAAACAAAACTTTAATGTGATATCTTATTAGAGCATTGTGTTCTCTTCAATTAATTTTCAGGCCCCTGCCCCCATCCCCCTGAGAATTTGAACAATCGCGATCACTTCAATACTAAGCATCCCAGAATAAACTTGTAAAAATACATAATAAGACACCCAATTTAAAATAGGAAATCATCGGGGCCTTTATTAAAATCTTTTAAGGACAAGGAGTTTAATTCTGTAAAGAGACACCTAGAATTAGGCATGGGCAATTCAATATAGATTAGCACAGGGGTTCTTAACCCAGTCCTCGGGACACGCCTAGCCAGTCAGGTTTTCAGGATATACACAATGAATATGCATGAGATAGATTTGCATACAAAGGAGGCAGTGCGTGCAAACTTCTCCCATGCATATTCATTGTGGGTATCCTAAAAACCTGACTGGCTAGGTGTGTCCCAAGGACTGGGTTGAGAATCCCTGGGTTAGCAATATAGGTGCCAAAATGCACAAAAAAATGGTGGGGTATTCTATAACGGTATATGGATGATCAGACTGCATTATAGAATCCTACCATAAGTTGGCATTTACTCACCAGGCACCACTAAATGTTGAAGTTTGGGCATGTAACCGACATTATTTTATAACCGACGTGTGTAACAGTTAGGTAGGCGCATGCCCCACCCACATATATGTGCCTCCCTTTCCATTGTGAGCTATAGTATTCAGGCACTAAGGGGTCCTTTTACAAAGTTGCGGCAAAAGGGGGCCTGCGCTGGCATTGGCGCGTGTTTTTGACGTGCACGCTGAGGCCTCCTTTTATTGCAGTGAGTAAAAGGCAGGCTTCCATTTTCTCAAAGAAATGGCCGTGTAGCAAGTGAACCACTTGCTGCGTGGCCCTTTCATGGGGGAGCACTTACCATCACCCATTGAGGTGGCGGTAAGAGTTCTTGCGTTAACCCGGTGGTAACTGGGCAGTGAACAGCACTGCCCAATTACCACCAGATACACACCGGCGCTACAAAAACTGAAATATTTTTGCAGCGCCGGAAATGGCGCAAGCTGGGGGAGGGAACTACAGCGGTACTTCCCTTTTAGTGAGTGTAAAACCGCGTTGAGCTTACTGCCGCTTCATAAAAGGGGCCCCTATCGTTATAGAATAGTAGCTTATCACACTTTTACTCATGTAAGTGCCAATTAAGGGGGAAGGGAAAGGGAAATGGGACTTGATATACTGCCTTTGTATGGTATTTTGCAACTATATTCAAAGCGGTTTACATATATACAGGTACTTTTTTTTTTGTACCTGGGGCAATGGAGGGTTAAGTGACTTGCCCACAGTCACAAGGAGCTGAAGTGGGAATCGAACCCAGTTCCCCAGGATCACAGTCCACTGCACTAACACTAGGCTACTCCTCCACTAGAATTAAGTACTTGTTATGTGAGTACTGCTTCATCGTATTCCTTGTTCACAACAGTCTTTTTAAAAGGTTTGTCATATCTTTTTGATTATCATTTGGTTTATTCTTCTATATCCATTCATTTTGGAGTCCTAGTTACCTTATATAACTGGTTTTTTTTGGTATTTTTTATACATTTTTATACATTTTTTATACATTTTTATACATATAGCGCTGCGTATGCTTTGTAGCGCTATAGAAATGCTAAATAGTAGTAGTAGTAGTTTTATTTGCTGTCTTCAGAGTATGGAAAATGGTTTTTTTAATGCTAAATGCCTCTGTACACACAGATGCTCTTTTCTTTTGTTTCTGTGCACACCATTATAGCTGTTTTTATTTTTATATTTTCATTTTTTATTAATTTGTACTTTTAATCTGTTTTTGCTGTAGACTTGATTGTTTTAATTTTTTTATTGTACGGATGAATACTGTTCTATTACAATCACAGGTATGATGCTTTGTTACATCATTGACTATTTAATCAATATTGTATGTTTACTAGCGATGTATGAATGTAACTATGTTTTTATTTATATTTCTGAAAAAGCATTGCATTTTTACCATTTTTAAGTCCATTTGCTTTTATGTATTTGGGATTTTAATGTGTTATTTATTTGTATATTAGATTTAATATATTTATGATGACCCCTGATGCAGGCTATAGAGCCAAAACATGATGCATGGCTGGTCGTTTTCACTGAATAAAGATCTGCTACAAACCATCGCTCCCTTTGCTGTCTTTTGTTCATCTGCTACTATTCTATAACATACATGTGCAATTTTGCAAGGTTATAGAATGAAGAGGCTATGGGGCACCTAATAGGAGCCGACTTTCCCTAATAGAATACTAGCATAACTAGATATACATGTGTATATGTGAATAGGTGCAAGCACTTATGCCAATCACAGAGCTGGTCTAAATGCTTCTAGCTTGCTAAGATTGCATGTAAACATGTATAAATTAATACTCGATATGGTGCTTGCTCACACTTCACATCAAAATATCCTCGAAAAGCAAGACAACTTCCCTCTATTATCTTACTACAGAGGAAAAGGCTTCAGACGCTCAGTGAGCCAATCTTTTTAATTTATAGGCTCACTGAATCGTTTGTATGTATAAAATATAGTATTGAAAATGTAAGCGTGTAAATGTACACCTTGTTCATGGTCTTCCCATCTCCACTCATTTTGATGCCTACCTTCAAACTACATGCCATCACATATACATGGCATTTTATCGAATAGTGCATAATTAGAATATTGGCATTTACATGCATGTATACATACCTGTAAATGTATATGTTGGTATTCCGGTCATTTACTTGTATTCTTGGTGCCTAAAGGTTGCACCTTATATAAATACTACCTCAGAGGATAAGTCTGTAAAAGGGCACTCACTACAGGCACTGGTTATGACACTTATTTTAAGCCTAACCCATAAAGAAAAATAAGCACCTACTTGTCTTTAAGACATACTAATACGAGAGTGGCCGAAAGTACGTTTATAGTTAAGGCACGATCACTTACTCCAGTCCTATAACTGGCATAAATGTTAGCGCGAATATGCATAAATGACAGAATTCAATAATTTATGTGCATACCTGTACACACTGCTCATGTTCTGCCCAAACTCCACCCATGCGCACACCCACTGGCAAAGAATGTGTCATCAAATCAAGCTGAGTACTTTTACAGAAGTCAGTATATTTAAGAGGCCATTTATGCATGTTTATTTATTAGGATTTATTTACCGCCTTTTTGAAGGAATTCACTCAAGGCGGTGTACAGTAAGAATAGATCAAACATGAGCAATAGGCAATTACAGCAGTAAAAATATTCAAGTAACAATACAAAGTATGGCATGGTATACTACTTGCAATGACTACACAATACGTAATAGAACATTATAATTGGTAGTGAAGGGTAAGGCAAAGTTGTAACATATAGATGAGTAAAAAAGTAGGAAGAACTAGAAAGTAAGGTGACTGATTTGAAGAAAGTTGCACATGAGGTCAGAGAGATGGTTAAATATCATCTCAGCTAGGGTAGGAGTGGATAAACATGTCCCGCTACAGTATGTGCAGCCCGAGTCAATCCTTGTGTGTGTGAGTGAGACTAACAAGTTAGTTACTTCTTCCATTAAAGGCTTGGTTGAAGAGCCAAGCTTTCACCTGCTTCCTGAAGTACAGATAGTCTTGTGTTAAGCGGAGCCTTTCAGGCAATGCATTCCAGAGTGTGGGGGCTACTCCGGAGAAAGCTCGCTTGCGGGTATTACATCGTGTAATGTCTTTTGGAGAGGGTGTAGTTAGGAAAAGTCCTTGGGAGGATACTCGGGGCCATTTCCTTTTAGGGCCTTGAAGATATATATATATATATATATATATTTTTTTTTTTTTTAAGATATGTATATATCAAGATAGCAATTTTTAGAAGCCTGTTACCCAGGTAATGACCCTCCTTCCCTGCTGGTTAAAGTATGCATCCGTGGTTCTTTGAGTTAATATGGCCTATCGTTTGCTTTGAATGCAGCTGCTCTTTGCCACCCACTAGTACAGGGATGTCAAATTCATTTTAATGTCAAGCAGTAGTGGCAAAAACCATGCTGGAAGTGAGTCAACTGCTAGAACTTGGATGTTGTGGTTTACCAGGTACAGTGGGGTATTGCTGTGATTGCTGGGCTAATGAAGTCATGGAATTGTAAGGGAATAAATATACTGGGGACCCCAATGTACCTTCCAGGAGTTCAGTAGTCTCAATATTACCTGGGCACACAGCCTCCAACTACATACACATAGAAATTTTCAACCCCATCAAATCCATCACTATCCATTGAGTTACTCACAGTCACACACAAACCCAATCCACCAATAATGCACACACACACACACGACCTTGCACACAGTGATGTACAGACTTGCATGCACAGATTCCCTCCCCCATGTCCAGCATCTCCCTTCTCCACATATGATGTACTGTTTATTATATTTGTCCCAAGAAGTGTGGTAAGATATCTGTTCAAGCTCTACGCAATTCAAGGATAATCTTATTTTCCTTGAAAGATTTATGGCGCAAGTATCAAGCAAAAATAGTAAACTGAATAAAACAAATTAAATGCAATAACAGATGCATCTACATTCATCTTTCTGACTGTATGAGAGGTGTTACCTTCAGTGCAATATGTTCTGGTCAGATTACTGTGAGAGTATATGATTCTATTGACATGATGGTTGAAGAATTTTTGATTAAGGGTCTGATTTGAGTATTGCTTTCCAAAACTTCAATCATTTTAAATCAATGTTTTGCCAGTTAATAGATGAGGTAGAAATGATACGTAATTCAAACCACTGTCTCTTCTGTAATCTTGAGATCTAGAAGGCATAGATCCAAAGGTGCTTTTATTTAAAGAGCTTTATTTATTATTAAATTGAAATTCATTTGTATGAAGTTGGGTTTATAACAAACTGTGAATTTGTTTCCTATGCGTCATTTTAAGGCATCCATATTACATATTTGAATGTAAAACATATTTGTCATCTAATATTCTTTCTTCCATATCAATATCAAATGAAAAAGTCAAGTGCAAATATCTATGTATTCTGCAATTGTCTTGCAAACCTTTGAGTCATCATTCATTATTCATTTTAATATCTTTTTAAAATGTGAGCTTGATATTTTTAAAAGGCTGAGATCTTAAATTAAACCATCTAAGTTAGGGATTTAAATTTGTGCCCTATTTTCATCCAAACTTAGCAGGATATTTGTCTTCTGAAAATTCATTTTAATTTAGTAGCTTAAAAATTATCTACCCAATATTCAGACCGGGAAATAGCTGGGCTGTCTCCAGCGGTCTCTGCTAAACCCAGATGTTGAATGCCAGTCACCGGTATAGAATATCCCTTTTAACTGTGGCTGGTCCGACTAACAGGCCAAACTGATATTCATCACTAGCCGGTTAAAGTCAGACCGGCAAAAGGTATTCTAACTTTCAAAAATCAGGGGATAACTGATTACATAGTATGATATAACCAGCTATCTTTAAGCTGCTAACTGGTAATATTCAGTGCTGGATACCTGGATAGCCGCCTAAGTGCTGTTTTAGTGGCCATTTTATTTTAAATATTGGGTGGTATGCTTTTAAATTTAGGTCTGCCATTCATTTGTCTTGATTTAGGAGCCTAATTTATAATCCTAAGGCTGAAAATCAGAGCTAAGCTCCAAATTTTCTCCTGACTTTAAATCTATGTTCATAAATTTTGGAGTTTAGTGAAATTTTGAGTATAAAGTTACACACTCAGCTGTAGTAAATTTTCAAGGGCCCTTTTTTACTAAGCCACGTAGGTGCCTATGTGCATCCAACGTGTGTCAATTTAGAACTACTGCCCGGCTAGCGTGTGGCCCGGATGGTAATTTCATTTTTACGTGCATCCACTATGCACGCTGGAAAATATGTTTTATTTTCCGGCACGAAAGCGGTAATCGGCATTGTACGCATATTGATGATTACCACCTGGTTAAAGCGTGAGACCTTACCACTAAGTGAACAGGTGGCGGTAACGTCTCAGAAACAAAATGGACATGCGCCAATTTCCATTTTGCCGCACATCAATTTTTGGCCCTCCCCCCCTCCCCAAAAGAAGGTATTTTTTACAGGTGCGCTGAAAAATGGATCTGAGTGAATTCAAAACACGTACATACACTAGCGCAGGCCATTTTTCAGCGCACCTTAGTAAAAGGGCCCCTCAAAGAGGCCAATTTATGAGCATGACTCTCAAAATAGGAGTATAAATCCTGTGAATTCTGGGCCCTTGATTCTTATTTTTGCATTTATTTAATGCTTTAAAAAATACTGTATGGCTTTTACAAAACACATATTAGATGATAGTGGTGACAATATAAAAGATGCAGAATTGTGTTGAATAAAAATGAGATGGGTTAATGTGCTGTTTCACAGCATGGATTCTGGGATTGAAAATACAATGAGTTTGATGGTCTGAACATAGCATTGTATCCTTAAATGCCATACTAAACTAGGACTAAAGTGATATCTAACCATATTATAGCTAAAACCTCTATGCAAGAGCAGAATACTGGGAAAGCAAGTGAATATAATTCATTTCTAAATATCTGGTCATGCTACAAATATACTTCAGTCTCCTAGAATATTACCATATCTAAATGATGATAAAGCATGCTACCTCCTATGTTTGGTTACTGCAAAGCACCTTGTTATTATATAAAATTCAGAACATGGCTTGCGTTGAACATTTCAAGCCATGTTGAAATAACCCCAGCAAAACGTTGGAGTCAATTTACCAACCCAGGAGCATCAGGCTGCAAAACCGTTCGCACTCTCACCAATAAAGTAATTGTGTACAGAAAGCTCCCCTGACCCAGACCCCCCAATCAACCAAGATATCCCCCTCCCATAGGCCAGCCTCCCAGGCCTACCTTGAAGATCTCTGGTGCATAGTGGGGTCTGGGCAGGACTGATCTCCAGTCACTCCTGCCTTTGCCGGTGCCAGATTCAAACTGGCACTAGCGACCCCTTGCAGCACCCTCGCTGCATTACTGCTAGAAATCAAGCTGCTGTATATAAAGGTCTTTTGCCTTATATGGCAGCTTGACCCTCTCTCTTCTAAAAATGCAGGTTAGTCTATCCCAACCCAACCCAATTTTTTCCCCATCCCAGGACCCCAACTTGGGTCTTCAGGGTAATGGGGACATGAGTGATCCCCTTTTGCTCCTGTCCCAGCGGCTGTCTGTGTCAAAAAGGCAACACCGATCCCTAACTGTAACCTTGTAATACTACTGAGGGATTGAATGGCCAAATAAGGGCTGGGCTGGGCCAAAATTTATGTATGGAAGAGGAGGGGCTTTCTATATCTCACATTCACCTGAGAGGGGTGTGTCAGAACATTCCGGACACCAGGGAGTAGAGATCCCTTTGGGAAAGGGCGCCTCCAATTCAGCTTATAAGCTCTTTATTTTATGTCATCATTGTAGAAAATGATCATTTTTTCCCATTGGCATCTCTAGAAAAAATAACTACAGCTCTTGCCCTATTTTTATTTATTTATTTGTTACATTTGTAGGGAATCGGAGAACGGAAGAGTTGTGTTATGTCCATTACGTGCTTTTAGTTTGGTTGTGTTGCAGAGATTAGGCATTTAAGTTGGATCGGTAGGGTATGCCTTTTTAAACAGGTTGGTTTTTTAGTGATTTCCGGAAGTTTAGGTGGTCGTACATCATTTTCAAGGCTTTTGGTAATGCGTTCCACAGTTGTGTGCTTATGTAGGAAAACTGGATGCGTAAGTTGTTTTGTATTTAAGTCCTTTGCAGCTTGGATAGTGCAGATTTAGATAAGATCGTGTTGATTCGGGTGTATTTCTAACTGGTAAGTCGATCAAGTCTGTCATGTAACTCGGGGCTTCTCCATAGATGATTTTGTGAACCAGGGTGCAGATTTTGAAGACGATATGTTCTTTGATTGGGAGCCAGTGTAGTGCCCTATAATAACATGATTGCACTTAAATTTCATAGCGCACAATTCAAAAGAGGCCATGACTATGGGAGGGGCATAGGTGTGTCAGGAATGATCCCAGAAATTAGGCGCAATGTTATAGTATACCTGTATTTGAGCACCTAACTGCCATCAGTTGGGTGCCAGCATTTACACCAGCCTTTGGCAGGCATGAATGCTTGCATCCAAAGTTAAGCATAAACTGCCAGAATCTATATAGCGCGACTAGAGATCCACACTGAAATCCAGGAGTATTCTATAACAACGTGTGTAACTTAATTGGCTTAACAAGCTAATCAGCATTGATAACAGCACTTAACAAGCAATAATGAGCACTAATTGGCAATAATTAGAATTTACGTGCACAACTCGCTAAGCGTAAATTCTAATGTATGCAGTTCAAAATGGGTGTGACTATGAGAGGGGAAATGGACGTTAATGGGCATAATTATAGAATATGGTCTAGGTCCCTTCTCCACTACTGCCGACTCTAGACTTCGCGCCTTCTGTCTCGCTGCACCCTACGCCTGGAATAAACTTCCTGAGCCCCTACGTCTTGCCCTATCCTTGGCCACCTTTAAATCTAGACTGAAAGCCCACCTCTTTGACATTGCTTTTGACTCGTAACCACTTGTAACCACTCGCCTCCACCTACCCTTCTCTCCTCCTTCCTGTACACATTAATTGATTTGATTTGCTTACTTTATTTTTTGTCTATTAGATTGTAAGCTCTTTGAGCAGGGACTGTCTTTCTTCTATGTTTGTGCAGCGCTGCGTACACCTTGTAGCGCTATAGAAATGCTAAATAGTAGTAGTAGTAGTAGTACGCATAACTCTACACGCTGGGATTTATACTATGTTTTTGTTGGTGTAAATAGAGGCATATAGTTTTAGGTTCTGCGATATCAACTAAGTCTATTCTATACTGTGCCTAAATCTAGGCTAGAATATGCTTAGACGGAAATGTTTATGGCACAGATTTTTTAGGCGCCTTATACAGTATAGAACGTGGCCCAAAATGTACGCTAAACAGGTCGTCCTTTACAGAATACTAACTTAGGGCGGATCATCCCGGTGCACATCTTTCTGTACCATTTATTGAATCTAGACCCAATTGTCTACTTCTTATGCCACAAAGAAGGTACAAAGAAGTCCACCGCACAAATCAGAATGAAGAATGATGTTGAAATAACATCAATCAGTAATGAATATACAAACCTTAACAAATAACATCAGAATTCAACAGTGATTATAGCAGTAAAGAGTGACTGTGAGACTGTGAGGCCAATATTCAGATCGCAGAGGCAGCCTGGCTAACTTTCATGGTCAGTGGTGAGGCCAGATATTCAATGCCAGGCTGTTTACGTTCACCGGCATTGAATATCTGGTTTATTTTTGGCTGGTTCAAACTTAACCGGCGAAGTCAATATTCAGCACTGGTCAGTTAACTTTGAAATGGCCAAAGTTAGGTCTGCTATTTCGGGGGCACCATTTGACCGCCAAACTTAGAGGTCCTTTTATTAACCACGTAGACATCTACGCGGCCCAATACGCACCAATTCAGAACTATCGCCCAGCTACCACATGGCCCGGGCGGTAATTTCATTTTTTACGCACGACCACTATGCGTACTGGAAAATTTCCAGTGTGCGGTGCTAACCGGGTTGTAATCGGCATAGTACGCGTGCTGATTACCGCCTGGTTAACGTGTGAGACCTTACTGCTGTCAATGGGTGGCGGTAAGGTCTCAGACTCAAAATAGACGCGCCAAATTTTATTTTGCTGCACGTCCATTTTCAGCCAAAAAAGGCCTTTTTTTGCAGGCGCACTGAAAAATGGACCTTGGCACGTCCAAAACAAGCTCATACACTAGCACAGGCCATTTTTCGGCGTGTGTTAATAAAATGACCCTTCAATCACACCCATCTTTGGGATCCAGAGAATGTGAATTTCATTGTTAACATACGCCTATATTTACTAAGCGGCGCTATGGCGTTAGCTTTTTAACGCGTGTAAATGATTTACGCATGTTACACACTAACGTGCCCATAGAAATGTATAGGTGTGTTAGTGTTTAACGTGCCTAAATTTTACAGGCACGTTAAAAAAGCTAACGCACCTTAGTAAACATACCCCTTAGTATATCTATTTAATGTACAGAAAGAAAAATTGTGATCAGAGTTTACTTTTTATGGTGCTATATAATGTGAATATACGTATCCTGATTCAAAGTTTAGCAAACTTATTCTATGCCTGCCTCAAAAATTAATTTAATGTGTTCAGGAAAGAAGATGTTAGAACTGCATTATCATCATGCTATGAGTTATCTGTGCCTATATCTAACTGTACAGCTGTGTGATTAAATTTATACTTGTACATTACAAAAAGGAGCTTGACATCTCAAATTTTCTGAAATAACATTTTCCAAAATGTAGGTGTTTGGGGAAGAAAAGATTAATAGAGCTATTAACAGTTCTTAGACAGACTGCCTGACCATGTTCTAGACACCCTTGAACACAGACATTGATCATTTTTAGTAAATGTATTCTTTATAAGTTCTAGAAATAGTTAAAGTCAGCCTTTGCAATAAAGTAGGGAAAGCTAAAATATTTGCTAGACCAAATCGATGTAGTCAATATTTAACATTTCCAGAAGAGTTTGAAAAAAACTGTACTCTTTTATCCACATTTGAGGGCCAAAAATACTGTTTCAAAAATATTTATTATATGAAAAGTCAACTTAATGCAGAATTTTAAAGCATCATATCTTTGTGCTAGTTTGGTGGCTCAATGAACAACTGATTAGAGGATCTAGGTTTCATTCTTGAGCCCAGCCTCTGCTTCCTCAGGCTAGCCTATGCTGGTTATATTGTAGAGAGGGTCTCAGCAGAAGTAGAACAAAGCAGTGGTATACCATGGGTCTCAAGGGTCTGAGGATCAATGCTTTTATTTGTACTCTCCCCACATTGGCTACTGCATTCCTTTCTCCATACAACACAAGCACAAATTGCTCAAAAGCCCTGCACTTGCTTTTGATTTCAGTGCTGCTGGGTGCTCTTTATGTAAATCGTTTGGATGGCTTCGGCCTTAGGCGATTAATCAAATAAAAGTAACCCTTGAACCCTGCCTTCACCCCTCCATACCTAATATAAATGGGTACACTAGGAAGGTTCTGAAGGGAACCACAGTGGCACCTACATAGGTACAAGTTAGGAAGTTTCTGGAGCAAACTACAGTTTTAAGGCCCTGGGTGAAGGAATATTGCTGCAATGCCTAGGCTGAGAAGGGAGCAGGATTATATAATAAGGGAATTACCTCAGGCAGTTGTGAATGAAGGCTCATAGGGGGGCAATTCTATAATATGGTGTATGAAATTAGGCACTGTAACAGCACCTATTTTATGAAGTAATCTACTTTTATTAATAGAGTACTAGGAAAACCAAATATATATGTACATAGGGACCATTATTTAAAATGACTTAAATGGCCAGAAGAGGCCACTGACTATTTAAATTGCCTGTCCGGGAATTTTCAATGTTACTTAACAGGATAGTGTCCAAGCCAAAACTAGCTATTTTCTGGGCATTCGGAGGGGTGAAGTCGGCACTTAGCCATTTAAGTGCCGATTTTCAGCACTTAACTGGCTAACACGCTTATTTTCAAAAGAGAAGGATGCCCATCTTTCGACACAAATCGGGAGATGGGCGTCCTTCTCGCAAGGTCGTTCAAATAGGCATAATCGAAAGCCGATTTTTTTGACATCCTCGACTGCTTTCCGTCACGGGGATGACCAAAGTTCACGGGGGCATGTCGGCAGGTTAGCGAAGGCGGGACTGGGGCGTGATTAGGAGATGGTCGTCTTCATGTGGTTCTTCTTAGCCACTTAAATGTTGACTATTGCACTTAGCTGACTAAGTTTTCACCAGCTACGTGTGCCTGGATATTCAGTGCTGGAGACCGAACATGGCCCAGTATTAACTATTTGGGGATAATGTCACCAGCGGTCAGCAAAATGCCGACCGCCGCAGGCTGAATATCAGGCCCTTAATATTTATGTGCAAGTACTTGTACCATCCGTAGAGCTGGTGTGTTAGCACTAAGTGCTGCAGACACTTCCCTGGTTTTACACATGCTAAATTTGCAAAACCCATGCATCCCCAACAACAAAACAGCTCCAACCGACAAAAGTAAAAATCCAGCTGCCTACAATCCACCTAAGCCCAAAAAAAAAAAAAAAAAAAAACACCACCTACAAATGCAAGCTGAAGCCCACCTTGCAAAGAAATGGAGGTCCTGACCCTCAACCCCAGTCCAACCAACCCCGCCCTCTTCATCCACAATGCAAGAAGAAAAACAAAGCAAAATAAATCCCTTCCAAATAACACAGCACCTGGCCGATTAAATAGTATTTAACTGGCTATTTGGTGAAATTGAATATTCCCAGTTAGCGGCTAGGTGATAACTAGCTATATCACACGATATAACCAGCAATCCCCTAATATTCACAAATAGCCACCTATTATAAGCGGCCACATTGGGCCACTTAAATAGCTGGAATACCTTTGGCCAGTTTAAACTAAGGGGTCCTTTTACTAAGGTGTGCTGAAATATGGCCGGCGGTAGTGGAGGCGTGGGTTTGGGGCACATGCAGATCCAATTTTCAGCGTGCTTATAAAAAATGCCTTTTTTAACATTTTTGCAGAAAATTGACAGGCGTCCATTTTGGATCTGAGACCTTACCACCAGCCATTGACTTAGCGATAAGGTCTCACACAGTTACCGGGCGGTAATGACCTACATACGTAGAATGCCACTGTAGCAGACACACATAAAAAATGAAATTACTGCAAGGGCCACATGGTAGCCAGGTGGTAACTCCAAATTGGCATATGTTGGATGTGCGTAGGCGCCTACGCAGCTTAGTAAAAGGGCCCCTTAATTGACTATCTCTGAATATCAACTTAACCAGTTAAGTTTAAACCAGCCAAAAATAAACCAGATATTTAATGCCGGTCACCAGCAATGAATATCTGGGGTGACTGCCGACCATGGTAGTTAGCCAGGCTCCCTCCCGCAGTCTGAATATCAGCCCCAATGTATATATAACTGAATACAACAGAGAACATCCCAGAAGATAGATCTCAAGCCCACTTTTGCAAACAGTAAAGAAACAAGAAAGAAGGGTGTTTTTCTGTTTTGAAAATGAGCCCCTATGAGCTCACTATAGAAAGGCTGGCTTTTGAATTTTTCGGGATTGGAGTTAAAATAATATGACTGAAATTATCCGGAATAAGTAGAATACAATATCTGAAAGAAGTTTGGGTACAAGACTGGACTGTGTGTGGATATCGTTGGTTAAGATAAGTACCCACTCCAAGTTATGTGTTTTTGAAAGTTGAGTCTCCATTATCAATGTTTGTTGAGGCATCGTGGTAGTGTTCTTGTGAATTTGACAAAGTGGAGTTTTTTTTGTGAAGACATATGATTGAAGTGGTTCCCTCATTAAATAAAAGGCATGTCCTTTAAAAACGAGGAAGTTCCGAATTTTTCTGAAGTCTTTTTTTCTCCACTTTTGTCATTATTTCCTGCCACTGTTGCCCTCAAACAGATTGTAAGCCAGGTAAAGTTAAAATAATATCCCAACATGTAATTGGAAATAAGCCATTGTCTAGATAGTAATTAAATCAATCCATCAGATGGTGATTTTTTTTTAATTATTTTATTTATTCATTTTATATTACATTTATGTCCAATACATAAATGGGAAAGAAAAGAGAAAATATCAATTAAAACAAACATTAAAGAAAATATCATCTTTGTTAGACCACATTATTGTCCACAATTGGGGGATCCAAGATGAGGAAAACAATCTCAAAGAAAATAAGAAAAACACAGAATGGTTAATCTTACAATTCATATTTTCTGAGGGAGGAAGGTTAATCGGTAATTGAAGCCGGTACAGTGGTAACTTAAAGGAAGTTGCTGCAGAGGGTTCTTCATCTGTTCTTTTAACTCCACAAACTCTTATAATTTCCTGGTGATTTTAACAAATAAGGAGGACAGTAGTTTAAACAGCTGGAAATAGGCACCGGAGTGTGTGAACCTACTGCCTGAAATATTCTTAGCTTTCTTTAGGCAATACATACTGTATTGAAATGCAGATTTGAAGTATAGAGACTTAAAGTGGCATTTTTTCCATTTAGTATAAGTCACTGCAACTTCAAATATTATCTCTAATTTTTGGGGGTAGCAGAAACAGAATGATAAATGTCAGTGTTTATATTTTTCAACATGCATCACCCAAACCACTTTGTTAAATTCTACTTATAAAATATTCATATATATTTTCATTCAACTAATAATCAAATTTCTAGCAAAAGGAGTTAAAGCATTATGCAACATATATTAATGTATATTGCTTTAAGATAGAAAGCAATAATTATGATATTTAAAAAAATGTTTAGTATGGAGAGCAGCTTAAACCCAAACTTCTTCATGGTGTATGCATCTACGTTTATCATCAAGGGTGAGTTACATGTTCATATTTAACAGCTGTACTGTCAGTTGAATTTCCTTCTTGCAGATTAACTCACCACAGAAACAGAGTATGACAGCAGATAAACACTCTAAGGTCCATCTAATCTGTCTAACTTACTTTCTGTCAAGGGGTGCACATGACTAAAGAAGTTTGTCTCGTGCTTGTTTTAAACAAATTTCATTTTCAGGCATTTGACTGTGGTTGTTTCATCCATGTGTTCTTTGCATGTGCATTCTATGCATGTAAATGTTTCAAGGCTTAAGGCCCTGTTTCTAAGGTGCGTTAGTGTTTTTAATGCGCCTACACTTAGTTCGCGCGCTAACCATGTAGGCGCCTATAGGGATATTGTAGGCATGTACATGGTAAACATGCGTTAAAAACAATAACGGGGCTATAACACTGCTTAGTAAACAGGGCCCTTAGTAAAAGTAGAAATTAAAAAAAATATGTAAAGTATTCCACTGCAGGTTAAAGTAACAGACAGGCATTTTCGAAACGATGTCCAAGTTAAAAAAAAAAGTCCAGCTTGGTTCATCTAAAAAAAACCCCATTGGGTTGCCTTTTTCTTTTCATTCTGTATCAATCAGCAACTTTTTGCTTGGCAGTCTCCTAGTATGGCTGCATTATCTGCTGTCCATGGAGAAAGCGTAGTTGCTTACCTGTAATGGAGGTTCTCCGTGGACAGCAGGATAATGTAGACACACATTCCCTCCTTCCTTCCCTTCAAAAAGGGAGTGAACTTAAGGATACTTGAAGAAGAAAAAGAAAGAGTAACAAAATATTGATATACAGAAGTAGCCATTTTGTTACACATGGACAGGAAGCCTACTCAAATTTAATTGGTCAAGAACTTATTCATCAAGCTTGAGAAGGCCGTTCCGACTCGTCAGCCAGCAAAAACCTAGTGTGTCTGTATTATCCTGCTGTCCACGGAGAACCTCCATTAAAGGTAAGCAACTACCCTTTCTGGAAGTCAATAAGTTTTACTCCTTTACATTGGAAGGTATAGTTATATTAAAAAATATACATATTAAAAAACTGAGTAAAGCTCAGATTTCAGTCAAAACCAAATATATTTCAGTCCCATTTGTCTGCACACTAACCTACTTTATTGAGAATTTATTTTCCCATTCACGGGACCCCTATATCTTCTCCTCACAAAGTTATGGCATTCAACTTAATCATCTCATTATTTTCAAATTTATCATACTGTAAGAAAGGATTCACACATTTACAATGGTCAAATATGTTCCCTCACCTAGTGGTCATATCCTTCTTCGCCTATTTTCACCTCTAGCTAGACTTAAACTACTCCAGCTGAGACTTGGAAGTTTTACACAGACTAAAAGTTTTCTACGGAACATAACTGCTGGATGAATGTCATAGGTGATAATTTCATTCAATACAGACTTAATTTAAAACCATTTAGTGCTAATTTATAGGGGGAGGGGGGAGACTGAAATGTAAATACTGTTCAATACAAAAAAAGAGAACCTATAATTCAGAACAGAGGGAATAAAATCAATGTAGCAAACAAGAGTTTGCATCTGTTATTTTCTCTTATAGTTGACCTGTAATATTTGTATAATACTCTGTAGTTCCTGCTAGGGATCTGTGCATGCAAAAGAAAAGAAAAACACATTTGGATTTCATTTTAATTTTTTCCCCTGTTTCTGAGTATTTTTTCATTCATTTCACATATATTTTTTTAAAGATAACACCCACTCTAGCATTTTAATTTGTGCTAATCAACTTCCCCCTTGTTTACTAAGCCGTGCTAGCGGCTGGTGGTGCGCTAATGCTGACACAACCCATTCACTTTGAATGGGCTGTGTTGCTGTTGCCGCTTGGCAGCTGCTAGTAAACGGGGGAAGGGGGTAAATGTACATCATTTGAAGTCCAGTGTGCCTCTAATCAATTTAGCACACTCTGGGGCCCTTTCACTAAAGCTTAGCATGCGCTAATGAAATTTAGCATTTGCTAATTCCGTTAGCAAGCACTAAGCTTTAGTAAAAGGGCCCCTACATTTTTAAAAGCATGCTAAGAAAATGAGGCTCCTGTTTAGAAAGCCCAGCAATTTCACCTGGCAGCCACTGGCATGGCTTTGAAAAACTGGGGGGGGGGGGGGGGGGGGGGGGGGGAGGGGGGAGAATTTAATGAATGCACATCCCTATTTCCTATCTTTTTCTAGTTGGAGTGAGTCATAATTACACCAATGTGGAATAATGAATTAGATGAATAATAACTGGAGATAATCAGGTTAATACCATGTTTTCTTTTTTTCTGTTTACTGTTTAATTGATCTTCTTGTCTTATCTCAATCTCCCTATTTTTCTTCACTTTGTGGTCTAAGAAAGAGAAAGATTGCATATAATCCATATATCTAGTTGAGATTGTTTTCTTCTTATCTTGTATTAATGTGCAGTCATCTCTGTATTACTGTTTGCAAGTGACCCTTGTAAAATGAAAAATTATAAATAAATGATTTTAAAAAACACATGGGAGCTGGAGACCGCTAGTGCCATCCTAGTGCCTGCATTTACCTGTGCAGAACATTCAGAGGAGTCTAGAGCGGGAAAGAAGAAGCACACCAAGTACTAGCACAGACAGCAGGCAAATGTAGTCAAGCTCATGTTCATGAGGTCATTTTGCAATCCTCTTCAACGCTCAGAAAAGAACACCCGAAAAAAAACTGTTTTACCACTGCAAAATATAACTCCGAATCAGAGCAGGCATTAGGGTGTTGGGAGAGAAGATACCCAATGCTTCTCATGCTTCTCTCATGATTCTTTCTGCAAATTCTGCCAGTTTTGATTGCTTTTGGAAGCAGATGGAAGCCCATTGAAGCTCTCAAGTGGTTGGTCATGAGAAACAGCAGTCCCATGTGAAAGCACACATTGGCATCTGTTTCCTGCATTTAAATTTAAAGCTTCCATGCTAAAAAAAGAAATTAAAAATGCCCAGTGAAATCGCACATTGGTGTCTTGTTTCCTACATCGAAATATAAGTGTCCAAGCTAAAAAAAAATAAAAATTGCTTATATTTAGGCTGCAGAGAACAGATACCAATACGTGCTTCGTGATCGGGTTTCAGCAGGTGCATGCGCACAGGATCCAAGCTTACTGCTGAATTTTTCTGCGCATGTGCCAAGCACAATCCTCCCATGCCAAAGCAAAATCCTCCTGGAGAACTCCCTAATGCTCAAAGCTATGAGCGCACCTACATTTGCATCTCATTAGCATTGAGCATTTAGGGCGCTGTTCTTCTGCACTTTCCAGTGATGTTTTTACAGCGATATTTGGAATAGCGCCGGAATTTTGAACATTGGATCCTAAGGGGCCCTTTTACTAAGGCGTGCCAAAAGGTGGCCTGCACTGGTGTAGACGCGTGTTGTGGATGTGTGCAGGTAACATTTTTCAGCACACCTGGAAAAAAGGCATTTTTCAATGGCCGAAAATGGACATGTGGCAATATTAAAACCAACATGTGTCCATTTTTGGCCTGAGACCTTACCGCCACTCATTGACTTAGCGGTAAGCTCTCACGTGCTAACTGGGCGGTAAGCGGTCAGAATGTGTAAACTACTGATTACCGCTGGGTAAGCTCCATGCGATAGACAATAGAAAATATTTTCTACCGTGTGTTTTGCGTGCGGTAGTTCCAATTTGACGCACGTTGGACGTGCATAGGCCTCTACGCGCCTTAGTAAAAGGGCCTCTTAGTTGTGTGATGACTATTTTTAACAAATATTTTTGTAGAGTGGGTGTGTCATGGATAGAGAATGAGCATTCCTGTACTATTTTTTTATTTATTTGCTGCATTTGTATCCCACATTTTCCCACCTATTTGCAGGCTCAATGTGGCTTACATTGTTCCATCATGGCTATCGTCAATCCAGAGTTAAAGATACAAGTGGTGATACATAAAGAACATGAATAACATAGTAAAATTAATCAAACAAGTATGAAGAGATCACAATTCGGGACCAGAGAAAAAGTGGTATTGCATTAGGGTTTATATGATGGATCGTTGCGGTATGCTTTGATGAGGAGGAAGGTCTTCAGTGATTTCCAAAAGTTGGCGAAGTCTGGAATTTTTTTTCACGCCAAATGGTAGTGCATTCCATAGCTGCGTGCTTATGTATGAAAAGTTGGATGCATGTGTTAATTTGTATTTTAGTCCTTTGCAGCTGTGGAAATGGAGATTCAGGAATGTGCGCGCTGTTCTTTTGGTGTTCCTGGGTGGTAAGTCTATGAGGTCTAGCTAGCTAGCATGTTCTGATTAACGCACACAAACTGAATAATGCAGACTTAATGCCAGAGCACTTACTGTCTCCTAAGTAGAAGTTGGTAAGTGCTCCCATGTTATTTTTGTGCAGGTCTCATGCGCTAAAAGCAACATTAGAAAATGACCTGCAAATAAAGAGCTCTAAAAACTGCCACGTTAAGGGGTCCTTTTACTAAACTGCGGTAAACGCTAGCGTATGCTTACCACAGCTTAAAAGAGCCCACAGCAGGACGCGCTGAGATATCCCACAGTAATTTTGCATTCTGCATGTGCACACCATATGCTAAAAAATGTAGGGGATCTTTTACTAAGCCACATAAGCGCCTATGTGCGCCCAATGCACATCAATTTGGAGTTACTGCCCGTCTGCCACGTGGCCCGTGTGGTAATTTCATTTTTGACTTGTGTCCGCTATGTGCGTCGGAAAATAATTTTTATTTTCTGGCACGTGGCAAAACTGGGCAGTAATCATCATTCTACACGCGTAGATGATTACCGCATGGTTAACACGTGAGATCTTACCACTAAGTCAATGGGTGGCGGTAAGGTCTCAGACCCAAAATGGACGTGCACCAATTTTTATTTTGCCGCACGTCCATTTTTGGCAAAAATGTTTTTAAAAGGCCTTTTTTACAGGCGCACTGAAAAATGGATTTGCGCATGCCCAAAACATGCACCTACACTATCGCAGCCCATTTTTCAGCGCACCTTAGTAAAAGGACCCCTCATTTTTTTCATTAAGGGTGTATGCTTGGGGGGGGGGGGGGGTGGAGAGTGAGCATTTCTACACTAAACGTGTCAGCAATGCAGACTCGCTAACTGATTAGCTTGTGAGCCTTTATCACTTACAAAATAGGTGGCAGTAAGGACTCACTCGCGAATCATTTTTAATGTCCACACACTAATGGCAACTTTAGCACATGGCCAATAATGCTGGAAAATGGAAATTGTCCATTTTCCATCAGCAGGAAGACATGGCCTCAGCACATAGGGAAAACCCCACATAAGGGAAAGGGGATTTGATATACTGCCTTTCTGAGGTTTTTGCAACTATATTCAAAGCAGTTTACATATATTCAGGTACTTATTTTGTACCAGGGGCAATGGAGGGTTAAGTGACTTGCCCAGAGTCACAAGGAGCTGCATTGGGAATTGAACTCAGTTCGCCAGGATCAAAGACCACTGCACTAACCACTAGGCTACTCCTCCACTCATTCCACCAATAAGAGCCAACCTCATCAGTGATGTCACAATGGCTTGATTGCCTGATACTTGGCTCACTTCTGATATTGTGATGTCATAAGGGGGAAAGGGAAATGGGACTTGATATACCGCCTTTCTGAGGTTTTTGCTACTACATTCAAAGCGGTTTACATATATTCAGGTACTTATTTTGTACCAGGGGCAATGGAGGGTTAAGTGACTTGCCCAGAGTCACAAGGAGCTGCATTGGGAATTGAACTCAGTTCGCCAGGATCAAAGACCACTGCACTAACCACTAGGCTACTCCTCCACTCATTCCACCAATAAGAGCCAACCTCATCAGTGATGTCACAATGGCTTGATTGCCTGATACTTGGCTCACTTCTGATATTGTGATGTCATAAGGGGGAAAGGGAAATGGGACTTGATATACCGCCTTTCTGAGGTTTTTGCTACTACATTCAAAGCGGTTTACATATATTCAGGTACTTATTTTGTACCAGGGGCAATGGAGGGTTAAGTGACTTGCCCAGAGTCACAAGGAGCTGCATTGGGAATTGAACTCAGTTCGCCAGGATCAAAGACCACTGCACTAACCACTAGGCTACTCCTCGTTTAAGGCAGACCTAAACCCATTTTTCCCACACCTTTGTAAAAGGACCCGTAAATGAGAGCTTCATTTATGGGAAAGCCCCCTGTTACAATGTTAAGCTGAGATTTAAATACACTTTAGTAAAAAGGCTCCAAGCTGTAACATACATTCAAAATACATCACCTTCACCTTTTCAAACTGCAAAACTGACCCATGAAAAGGCCCCCCAAATAAATAAAAAGAAAAAACTTGCATACTGCTTGCTTTGGCAATAAGTCCCTGCTTCAAGGAGAAAACTGTGTGAATTGGGCAACAGTCATGCTTCTGGGTCCAGGCATTTTGCTTCATTTAATTCACTTGCAGAAATTATAGATAACAGTAGTCATTTGAATAAAAACTTACCAAAACTCTATAGGGAAAAAACACATTTTACCGACAGCTAGCCTAATCGTTACTTTTCTATGATCTGGAGGAAAAAAAAACCTTCTGCATGAATGGCTGCCTACAAAAATCTATGAGAAAAAAATTTCTATCAATCGGAACACCATAAAATGATAACTACTTATCACAGCAATACTACACTGTTGAAAATATAGCTTTAGAAAAACAAAAACTATACTAACGGGCTCAAAAAATGTGTACTGCGCTATCACACCCAAAAAACCCAACTTGAATCAAAGGAAGCATTATTTTGAAAAGCTCACTAGGGCAACATCTGCCTGATTCCGTTGCTCAAGGCTCTATTTATTGACTTGCACCTAAACAACCTTTAATTTGCACTTTTGCCTACATTCACCTAAGTCTTGTTCCTCAGTTTTCTTCAAATATATTTAAAGGGCAATTCTATACTTATGCAACATGTACGTGCATCAGCTGTGCCAAATTGGCAGTTATGTATATAAGTGTACTAGGTGCTGTTCTATAATGTCAGGCCTAAGTACCATAATAGTGTATAACTGCAAGGGGGCATATATGTAGGCGGAGCATATATGTACCACTTATAGAATGCCATAGGTTCGGGTGTAGAGTGTATACAGATAACACTCTTTTGGGGGTACTGTTGAGGTTCCTGACATTTAGTTTGAATTCTAAAAGAAATGGGTCCCTAGTAAGACCAACATTAGTGAGTGAAGTGTCAGAAGCAAATATGTTCCCCTTATACCTAGATTCAAACCCACAATGCTCAAATAATAGAAAGAACTAACTCCACAACCAAGTAGCATTAAAAATACGGCACTTATATTTATTTACAATAGCATCAGATATAATACAAGAAAGGCAGGAAAGAAGACAAAGCCAGCCTCATCATAAAAATAGCTCAGAGTAAATGCACATTACCCTAGATGGAGTTCTAATCCAGTCAGACTACTCTGTCCTCACACAGCACTAAACCAAAGCACATAGTACACAACTTGATGCAGACGTCTAGATGGTAGTGTGTTTTCCTCAAATGGACAGTAAGGTCTAATGTAGGTCTGCTTCTTGGATAGAATGTCAACACAGCAGCCTTTTGCCTCAAATAAGAACCCCCTTTTATACAGAAATCATGGGCTGCAGCTGTGCTAATAACATTCATTCTGGCCTTGGTGGTGACACACACATAACTTTGTTTACCCCAAATATTGTTGCTTTAAGGGACAACTGATTGCTCACTGGCACCCAGGGCTTTTTTTGAGGGGGTACTTGGGGGTACTGAGTACCGGCACCTTTTCCACTGTCTGCTAAACTTGACCCATGGTTCTCGTATTTTAATGAAAGAGCTCAGGTTCTACATACAAATTCTGCCTTGTCATAGATTCTATGACTGGTTGCAGGGGTCCTGGCTATTGTAGAGTGGGTCCCTCAATGATCACTCCACCCCTGAAGGGTGGCCTAGCATTTGAGTACCGGCACCTTTTTTGCTAGACAAAATGCACTGCTAGCACCATACTGAAGAAATCACCTCGACAAGAAGCCAGGGTTTCAAAAACAATGTGCAGTTTGCCAGCCACAGAATCTTTCCAGCTGCAAGGGTAATTCCAAGAGCGCTTGGCTGTTCTGGCCATGACGTCAATGCTGATAACAACCTTGTTATTCTAGCACATCAGGACCCTTGTCAGAAGTCTTTTCATTGAAAGATGGATTAAGTTTGAATCTGCTTTTTTTGAAGTCAGGTTATTAATGCTAGATAGTGCATGTACTGTATTATAATCCATCTTTGTTATATAGGAACACATATAGTGCTTCAGAGTGCTTGCTTTGCTCCTACAAAGGTTTACATGGTGCACTTAGGCGCATCCATGCCTGCCATAGAACTTGCATAAATGGTTGCATCTAAATTTAGGTGCCCAAGTTGGATTTATGCTAGTATTCTGTACCAGCATCTTGGTACACAGATGCCATCATAGGTGCTCAGTATTGGTGCACCTAACTGAATTGCCCCTCCCTTCAAATGTTTTGTGTTTTTACAATTTGATTTTTAACGGTGTGTACTTTCGAACCATATTTAAAAAGTGATACCAATTTTCTTTCCCTTAATTCAAGTTTACCAAGTTTTCAAGTTTAAGACTTCAACCCCCACTCATCAACTCAATATCTGGGTGGCTTACATGTTGGTTCTAAACGAAAGAGACAGAATAAGAAATGAAAATCTAGGAAAGGAGAACAGGTGGAGAGAGGAGGGAAAAGGTGATCGACAAGAATAATTGACAGGAATAATTGACAGGAAAGCAAGGTGTGAGGAAAATACATCAGGCAAGAAGATGTGCAGTTCAGGCTAACTATCAGCAAAGTCCAAAGCAGGCAGGAATCAACCATATGCATTGGAAAACAGAAAAACCTTCAGTTCAAGTTTGGATTGCTAGAGGGAGGGACATAATCTGAGATGCTGGGGTAAGTTTTTCCAGAGATATGGGCCTTGAACTGAAAAAGTAGAACACTGTGTGGCATCATGAGTGAAGGTGCAGAAGGAGGGAATAACAAGTAGATTTTGCTGCAATGATCTGAGTGATCTGGAAGGACAGTAATGAATCAAATAGCCAGAGAGGGATAAAGGTTCTCCAGAGTTGTGAATCTTGTAAATCAGGAGCGGTATTTTAAAGGTTATACGGTGTGACAAGGTGGTTAGCTTAGCAGAGTTTAAAAGGGGTTAGACGGTTTCCTAAAGGACAAGTCCATAAACCGCTACTGAATGGACTTGGGAAAAGTCCACAATTCCAGGAATAACATGTATAGTATGTTTGGGAAGCTCGCCAGGTGCCCTTGGCCTGGATTGGCCGCTGTCGTGGACAGGATGCTGGGCTCGATGGACCCTTGGTCTTTTCCCAGTGTGGCATTACTTATGTACTTATGTACAATGGCAGCCAGTGTGCAGATTTACACAGGCAAACTGTGTGAAAGGCCAACAGTCACTGATACACTCTGATGTGCCACAGCTTTCCTTCCACCTGACAATCTTAAGCTCTTCTGGTTTATACATTTAATAGGAGAACCTGATCTACTTTAGTCTAGTACCTATTACTTTGCAGTTACACTCTTATGACTGTTTGGGTCCTGAATAGGTCAGTATAGGTACATCCTAATTTACTTAGGTGCCCTCTTACTAAGCCGCGTAAGCGTCTACGCATGCCCAACGCGCACCAAAATGAAGTTACCGCCTGGCTCTTGCAGTAATTTCATTTTTGGCATGCATCTGATACGCGCATACGAAAAATAATTTTTACTTTCTGACATGCGTATCGGACATGCGCCAAGTGGCATTTGACATGTGTAGGTCATTTCCACCTGGTTGCCACGTGAGATTTTACCACTAGGTCAATGGCTTGTGGTAAGGTCTGAGACCCAAAATGGACTTGTGGCAATTTTCATTTTGCCACATGTCCATTTTTGGCAAACATTTTAAAAAGGCATTTTTTTACAGGTGCGCTGAAAAATGATTCTGGGTGCGCCCAAAACATGCGTCTACACTACCGCAGGCCATTTTTTAGCGTGCCTTTGTAAAAGGGCCCTTTAGTTTCATAATGTTACTTATATAGGCTTCATTCACTCAGTTTGAGACTGGAGAGGAATCTGTGGCAAATAGCTATTTTGGAACAATAGCAAGTGAAACCATTTGCTTTTCTAAGGTGGTGTGGAAGGAGGCCAAATAGTGGCTAAATGGATAGTAATGAGCACATAATGAAACTTTTTGGGTCCAAATGACTCTGGGCCACAGAACAGATTAGCTGCCTCATTTTCCTTTTCCATAAGCTTGATGATATTCTTTTCAAACATTCAGTCTACTACGTAATGTCTATTTTTTACAGTAAAGATAAGGAAAACATGCCAAGGCCATTGCATTCGTACAATCTCAATAGAAGAAGTAAAAAAAATAGTCTTCAAATAATTTCAGTTGCATACTCTGAAACACCTATTTACCCCGGGTTACAGGAATTTAAATAAGGAAAACCTCAACATTAATAATTGAAAATTATAGGGTAATTATTATCAGGAAATGCCTTTGGAAGGTATAAATAATACCACCTACAAGCCTATCTTTTGAATTTGTTCTTAAAACATTAAATCCTCATCATTTTCTTGTTGAGTCTAACCACGTTTACTGGAACAAATCAGTTTTCTTAAGACTCTTATCAGTGTTAGGGGCTCATTTTCAAAACACTTAGGGTCCCTTTTACTAAGCTGTGTAGGCGCCTATGCGCTCCCAACACGCATCAATTCGGAGTTACCACCCGGCTACTGTATGGCCCGTACGGTAATTTTGTTTTTTACGCTCATCAAAAAATACATTTTATTTTCTGATGCATGGTGAAAATTGAGCAATAACTCCAACAATGCGAGTAGGCAATTACTGCACGGTTAACGTGAGAGAACTTACT
Source organism: Microcaecilia unicolor (assembly GCF_901765095.1). NCBI lineage: Eukaryota > Metazoa > Chordata > Amphibia > Gymnophiona > Siphonopidae > Microcaecilia > Microcaecilia unicolor. The sequence continues at coordinate 42,126,160 of NC_044040.1, read as the reverse complement.
GCCAAGTCAATGGCTGGCAGTAAGCTCTCAGACCCAATTATTATTATTGTAACCTACTAATCACCGGCCTCCCTCTTAGCCATCTCTCTCCTTTTCTATCAATCCAAAACTCCGCTGCGTGACTCATTTTCCGCCAAAGTTGCTATGCCCACATTAGCCCTCTCCTTAAGTCACTTCACTGGCTCCCTATCCATTTTTTTTTGTTACATTTGTACCCCGCACTTTCCCACTCATGGCAGGCTCACTGCGGCAGGCAATGGAGGGTTAAGTGACTTGCCCAGAGTCACAAGGAGCTGTCTCTGCCTGAGGTGGGAATCAAACTCAGTTCCTCAGTTCCCCAGGACCAAAGTCCACCACCCTAACCACTAGGCCACTCCTCCACTCCGTATTCAATTCAAACTTCTCCTATTGACCTATAAGTGCATTCACTCTGCCACTCCCCAATACCTCTCCACCCTTGTCTCCCCCTACGTTCCCCCTCGAATACTCCTTTCTGTAGTTAAATCTCTTTTATCCGTCCCTTTCTCCTCTACTGCTAATTCAAGACTCCGTTCCTTTTATCTTGCTGCACCTCACGCCTGGAATAGTCTTCCTGAGCCTGCACGTCTTGCCCTGTCTTTAGCCGTTTTCAAGTCCAAACTCAAAACCTACCTCTTTACCACTGCTTTTGACTCCTAACTCACTTACCCTGTCCTGGAGAAGAGACGGCTGAGGGGAGACATGATAGAGGTATATAAAATAATGAGTGGAGTGGAACAGGTGGATGTGAAGCGTCTTTTCACGCTTTCCAAAAATACTAGGACTAGGGGGCATGCGATGAAACTACAGTGTAGTAAATTTAAAACAATTCGGAGAAAAAGTTTCTTCACCCAACGCATAATTAAACTCCGGAATTCGTTTCCGGAGAACGTGGTGATGGCGGTTAGCTTGGTAGAGTTTAAAAAGGGGTTAGATGGTTTCCTAAAGGACAAGTCCATAAACCACTACTAAATGGACTTGGGAAAAATCCATAATTCCAGGAATAACATGTATAGAATGTTTGTACGTTTGGGAAGCTCACCAGGTGCCCTTGGCCTGGATTGGCCACTGTCATGGACAGGATGCTGGGCTCGATGGACCGTTGGTCTTTTACCAGTGTGGCATTACTTATGTACTTATGTACTTATCCTCACCTCTTTATTCCCTCACCCTTAAGTGTTCTGTCTGTTTACCTGTCTTATCTAGATTGTCAGCTCTTTGAGCAGGGACTGTCTTATATGTATGGTGTATAGCGCTGCATATGCCTTGTGGTGCTATAGAAATGATAAGTAGATAGATAGCTAGAAAATGGATACGTGCCAATTTTTATTTGGCTTTTTTTTACAAGTGCACTGAAAAATGATTCTGTGCTCATCCATAACACGTGCCTACACTACTGCAGCCCATTTTTCAGTGCATCTTAGTAAAAGGACACCTTAGACTTACAGAGTTCCATAGTAACATATGCAACTTTGTAAGTCTAGTACTTTGAAAATATGCCTCTGTGTCACCTGTAGGTATTATGGCCGTTCTGAAGAGAGCAGTAACCAGACCACAGCAGTAGCCTAGTGGTTAGTGCAGTAGACTGTAAACCAAGGGACCCAGATTTAAGTCCCACTTTAACTTTTTTTTTTTTTTTTATTAATAATTCTGAGCCTTGGAGAAACAGAAAAATGCCTACTTTGCCTAAATATATAATGTACAGAAGGTATTTTTCAGGTCTAGGAGGGATCACATTTATAAAAAAAAATAAAACAAAATGGGGGGGGGGGGGGGGGGGGGTTATGTCCATTGGTTTATAGACCACTGCATCAATCACTAGACAACTCCTCTGTTCTGCAGGAATATCTATGTAGCCATATTTTCGAATATTTTTGAAATTTATGCCAGACATTTTGGTCATTTTCAGTGCAAAAATATCTGTCTCACAGCCATAATCAAACAGGAAGTCTAGACTTTTTCATCTTTGATTAAGGTTGTGAGATGGCCAGTTTTTTTGGATGTCATGAGCAGGGCGGGGTTTTTTTGAGACTTAGATTTTTTAATGAAAATGTGCCTTCACAAATGTGAAATGAATCTTCTTGTTTGTATTAATTTGAAGAAGATCTTCTGTAGCAGATTGTTTATTACAGTAATTGGACAATATCCCGGGAGTTTTATTCAAACTGTGCATTAGATGAGTTTCTGGAAAGCAGTTTGCAACTTCTGCTAATTCACTATTCTGTTAATATTTGTCCCCTTACATGACAGACTCATTGTGAAGCATATAAACAAAAGATCTATCACAGACAGAAGGTGTAACATGAATGCTTTAAAATGAAAATGGATATAGAACAGGTCCTTGAGATCCATTAAATCATATTCTTCAAGAAATGGAGTTTGCTGATGTATATTATCTGCAGCATCTTCTGTAAGTGGGGTTTTTTTCAAAGATCACAACAGAAATTGTCTTTCAAGTTTAGTGACAAACAGTGGTGTAGGAAGGGGGGCGGTGGGGCGGTCCGCCCCGGGTGCACGCGCTGGGGGGGGTGTCGGCTCGCTGGTTCCCTGCTCTTTTTGCCCCGGAAAAGTAACCTGTTCCGGGGCAGAGAAAGCAGGGAAGCAGCAGAGCCGACGCAGCTCCCAGTGACGTGCACTAGGGGCGGATCGGCCCTCCTGCCTGCCTCCCGCTGAAAGGTAGGGTGCATTTCGTGGGGGTGTGCTCCGGAGGGGGGGTGCTGTGCCCTGCACCCAGGGGGCAGGGGGTACGCAGCGGCGACCCGCCCGGGTGTCAGGCACCCTCGCTACAGCACTGGTGACAAAGAAAGGAATACAAATCACATGGATTAATTTATTGTTATATTCAGTTATTTAGAGGTTTTGATACTTGCTATAAATGTTGTTGTGTGTTATGGATTTTGCGTGATCAATTTGTATTGACTAAGGGAAGTTACACATATAAATGCAAATTATTGCCAATTAACTACAATTAAAGGCAATCATTCATTGTTAATGCCAATTTGCAGCTAATTAAACAATTAAGTTACATGCACAACTGAGGCTATTTTATAACTTGTGTTTACAACTTTGTGAAAATTGTACACACAATTTTGTAGAATTAGGGGGCAAGTGTGAGCATAGTTTACATGTGTCAGAGGTGTCAATTATTGGCATTTGTGCACATTATATTTATTTAGATTTTGCTCACACCTTTTCCAGTAGTAGCTCAAGGTGAGTTACATTCAGGTATGGTGGATATTTCTCTGTCGCAGGAGGGCTCACAATCTAAGTTTGTACCTGAGGCAATGGAGGATTAAGTGACTTGCCCAAGATCACAAGGAGCAGCAGTGGGATTCAAACTGACCACCTCTGGATTACAAGACTGGTGCTCTAAACACTAGGCCACTCCTCCACTAGGTGCCAATTAACCCTGGATTCTATATATGGTACCCAGATTTGGGCACCTAAATTTGATCACAATCCTGAGATGTACGTGTAACTTAATTGATCTATGAGCCATTAACAGTCAATAATTGGATACTAACAACCAATTTGACTTATACATGCGTCTGGCTATGTGCTATTCTAAAAGAAAGGGTGCCTACCTCTGATTTTGCGCAACTCAAAAGGGGGAATAGCCATAGGAAAGGCATTGACTTGTCATGGGTATTCCATACGTAGTTACAAAATACTGGGTCAGCACACCCAACTTGGGCACCTGGTAATTTTAAAATGCACGCGTGCAAACTGTGTGTAAAGATTTTTTTTTTTGCCAAGGGGGCATGTTTGGGGGAGGCTAAGGGCCCTATTTACTAAGCCACACTGTAGGTGCGCAAACTTTTTAGCGTGCTCTAAGAATTAGTGAGCACTAACAATAGAGACACCCATTATGTTCCTATGGGTGTCTCTAGTGTTAGCGCGTGCTAAAAGGTTTGCGCACCTACAGCGCGACTTAGTATCAGGGCCCTTACCGATTAGCGTATAATTAGAGCCTGAGCCCTTACTGTCTACAAAATGGGTAGTGGTAAAGGCCCAGACGCTAATGGCCATTAATGCTGAAAATAGAAAATAAGCCATTTTCCCAACTGATTTTCAGTTGAAAAGGATCTCTGGAATGAGAGAGCATACAATGAAAGACTTGAAATACTTCTTTATGGAAAGGGTTGTGGAGGCATGAAATGGCCTCCTGGTGGAGATAGTGGAGACGAAAACAGTATCAGATTTCTAGAAAGCATGCAACAAACATAGAAGATTTCTAAGGCAGAAGGGATGGATGGAATGGATGAGCACACTGGATAGGCTTATATGATCTTTATCTACCATCATTTTTATTTTTCTGGGTTTCTATAACAATTTTCTAAGAATAGCAGGATTACACGTGCTAACATGGAATGGGGTAAAACCGGGGCTGGCTCAGCCTGATCACCCTATGCATATGATGATAGCTTAATACCTGTAAACCACTTTAGAAAGTTTGAAAGCGCCATCATAAGATGAAAAGGAAATTAAAAATGTAGCATGTCAAAAACTCCAACAAAACAGGCAAAAACCCACACTAGTTTATTTCTCTGTCCCCAGCTACAGAACTGAATCCATGCTAAGCAGAGGATGGAATGTTCTTGTTATAAAAATCACTTAAAGCCAGGGGTGCTGTAGGATAAAGAATGGTCCGTCAGCCACTTTAATCTAGCCATAAAAGTAGGATAATTGTATATGCAATGCTACAAATTTTACTAACCACAATGAATCTTTGATTGAAAGAGTCACATTTGAGCTGCATAGAAACTCAGCTCTTCTCAAGTCCCTACACATATTTTCCAAACGTTAGCAACAGGTAGATCAAAGGCAAATTTTAGGGAGACTTCATCTTAAGCTTTAGAAGGCAACCTTAATAAGAAAATAAGCTGTTTTATACAATGTGTCTAGTTAGAAAAACATGAGAACTATTTCATTAAGTCTTTTCATAGATTCTGTGTCTATGGGGGGAAGCCAGTAAATATGGCAGAAACGGATTTTATTTTATGCATGTTTCAACTTATTTGCAGCAATTCCAACAGTACAGAACACATTTTCATTACAAAATGTAACTAAAATGGTAATAAAAGAGCACTGTAGAAGTAAATTATTAAAATAGAAAGTAAATTGCCTATTTTCGTTGAGGCTGTACCTTCATTTTGAAAATACTTCAAATATTGTAATGAAAATGTAAATATCAAGTAATCTCTTTTGAAGACACAATGGCTAAAAAGACAAATTTACCCATCTGTATAGTAGAATTTATCTTATTCATACTAATCCATCTAGTTCTTATGCTGTTATTTCTTTAGCAGTTTATTTCTATTTATTCACATGGCAAATGTATTGCAAAAAATAATGAAATGGCGGTGATATGTCACAAAAAGACTGATTACCCTATTATAACATGTCAAGAACATTTTTTGTGTATGGAAATATTTGTTTCTAATACATTTGAAGGGAAGAAGCAGAAAGAATGCTCAGTTGCAGATCACCCTGAACATTAAGGAGAAAATTCTATACATTTATTTATTTGTTACATTTGTACCCCACATTTTCCCACCTTTTGCAGGCTCAATGTGGCTTACATAGTACCGTAATGGCGTTCGCCAAATCAGTTGATAACAAATACAAGGTTATGTTGTGGTCAAATGAGGTAGGCGTGTATCAGGCATCATGAAGGTCGAGGGAATGAAGATTGTATATTGTCCAGTAAGATCATTGGCTATGCTGTGTTGCTGGGTGTGGGGATTTACGGTGGGTCAGTGTGGTAAGCCTTTTTGAAGAAGTTGATTTTTAGTGATTTCTTGAAGTTTAGGTGGTTATGGATTGTTTTCACAGCTTTCGGGAGTCCATTCCATAGTTGTGCGCTTATGTAGGAGAAGCAGGATATGTAAGTTGCTTTGTATTTAAGTCCTTTGCAATTTGGGTAATGTAGGTTTAGGTATAATCGTGATGATCTGATTCTGTTCCTAGTTGGTAGATCTATGAGGTCTATCATGTATCTTGGGACTACACCGTAGATAATTTTGTGGACTAAAGTGCAGATTTTGAAGATGATCCTTTCTTTGATTGGGAGCCAGTGCAGCTTTTCTCGGAGGGGTTTAGCACTATCGAAACGTGTTTTACCAAGAATCAGGATTACAGGATTGCTGCCATTTATAGAACAGCATGTAGTGCTGGGATTTGCACTCAACATTGGACATGTGGACATAGGAGCTGGCTCTGTGGGTGTTTGAGCACCCCCAATATTGAGAAAATTCCATGTATATGTCCAGGGAGGGGTTATTTCCACTGAGGCACTGGTTTACACACACAAACAAACACACCCAGCACTTACTCATATATACACAGTTGGAAACAGACTTTTAGTCATTTTGAACAAGGGAATGCAGCTGTTTGCTGCTTCTAGCATGCACTTTACAGCTTAGTTTATTTTTGGTTTTGGTTTATCTATGTGGAGAACAATGAATGTTATTCCAAATCCACAAACATCTTTTGATGAATATACGTCTTAAGTCTTGATTTTGGCATGACGCTTGATTACAAGGGATTGCATGCAGACGTGTCTGGGGTTTACTCATTGGAAAAAGCCAAACTGATGAAAACATTTGATTAGTTCAGTCTTTTTGGTAAACAAGTCTGATATATAACGGTTTAGAATTAGCTCTGATATGAAATCAGAAGTGAGATGCTTTTAATATGTTAGTGATAATGTGTGGCAGGTAGTATGCATGAGTTTAAGCAGTTGATTTTACTGAATCAAGAAGGATATATTCCTTTTTTGAACTGCAGAATGAATGCCACTTGAATATTAACCTGCGTTTTTTGTTCCCTTAGGTCACCTTTAGCAGAGCTATGCCAGGATCTGAGCTGTCCTATGATCTTAACACTTAGAAAAGGTATGCTGACAATTATTACTCATGTTTTTAATTTGATGATCCCACCCATAGGGCCTCGATCCTCAGTGGTTTTCAGTTCTTTTCCTTTTTTAATAGATTTCTGACCTCTTATTACCTTCTGTCAGCACCACAGCTACTCTTCCCTCATCACTGGAGGCGCAAAGTCCCAGTAAGTGTACCTGTAACCATAGGAAGATTCCCAAATGTGGTTAAGCCAAATATAGCTTATATGGAGATTTCCCATATTCAAAGTCTCTTAACTCAGCCAGGAGTCAAAATTCAAGCAAGCATGACCTCTTTTCCCTCTTTCCCCACCCAACATATTGGACTAAATTCAGTAAATGGAATCCAAATTGGAGCACCAAAAAAATGTGCGCTGAGAGCTGTTCTGAATTGGGCACCGTTTATAGAATAGCATGAAGCGCCAGGATCCACGCCCAACTTTTAGACATGAGGGTTTACTCCAACTGAAACCAGGAGTAAATCCTTGTGCCTAAATTAGATGTAGATCCTCCAAATTCTATAACAGTGCATGCAGAGGTGTAGCCACAGTTGGTATTTTGGATGGGCTAAGAGGTAAATTGGATGGTCCCTTCCACATGCCCATGCCCTCTCCCCCTCACCCCCAAACCACACACCACAAATATCTTCCTGGAGATATTTTTTAAGAACACAAGAAGTTTTTTTCACCTACCCCACATCTTCTCCCTTTCCTCTGCGGCGTCCCGGCATCTGAACTCCTGTCTCTGAACTGTGTCCCTCCCTGATGTTAGTACAGGCATCCTCAGTGCCTGCAGCAATTCATTCTCGCTGCTTGTGCTGGTTCCACAAGCTTCTATCTGCCATGTCCCGCCCTCGCTGATGTCATTGCCTGTTTCCTGTCTGACGGAACGCAGCAGATGGAAGCCTGCGGGTCCGACGCAAGCAGCAAGAATGAATCACTGAAGGCGCTGAGGACACCTGTACCGACACCGGGGAGGGAAAGGGTTCAGAGACCGGAGTGCAGATGCTGGGATGCCGCAGAAGAGAGAGGGGAAGAAAGCAGTATGGCGTTGCAGCTGGGTGGGCCTGAGCCAAGATTGGGTGGGCCTGTGCTCACCCAGGCCCACCCATAGCTACGCCACTGAGTGCATGCACCTTTAGCGAACGCCCCTCCCATGGCCATGCCCCTTTTGAGTTGTGCTCTAAAGAATTAGCGCACGCATACTTATAGAATAGCACTTAGCAAGATGTGCACATAAATCCAAATTATTGCCAATTAACACCAATAATTGAATGTTAGCGCACAATTATTGGCGCTAATAGGCTCATCCCCTTTATCATTTTAGTCGCTCTTCTTTGAACCTTTTCTAATTCGGCTACATGTTTTTTGAGATATGGTGACCAGAACTGAACGCAATACTCAAGGTGCGGACGCACCATGGAGCAATACAAAGGCATTATAGTATCTTCGGCCTTATTCACCATCCCTTTCCTAATAATTCCTAGCATCCTGTTTGCTTTTTTGGCCGCCGCCGCTCTAAGCAGAAGATTCCGTCGTATTATCTACGGCACCCATAAATATGGCAGGTCTATGTCTGGTGTAACTGGAAGGGTGTAAACATAAGACCAATGCCAGATTACACTAGCATTCTATAACAAAATCTAGGTACCCAAGTGCTAGTATAGAACAGACTGTCATCATGCAGTAACAGGATGCCTAAAAAGAGATGCCCACTTCACCCTAAATGCCATTATACACAGACGATTGACAAATATCTGTACTAACAGATATTTGTCTGTACTAACAGACCTAACAATCTTCAGAAAACTACTAAAAACCAACCTGTTCAAAAAGACATACCACAATGATCCATCCTAAATACCAGACAACGAAACTCTTCCAGAACCAGACAAAACTGAACTCTCTATACCTGACTGCTTCAGTCACTCTGTCACCAATGAACGTTAATGCACTACCACCTTATTTCTCACACAGGAAATGAACTGATTATCTAACTTACTCGATTTATGAACTTTAATGTAATACCACTTTGTATTTCTCATTCCGGAAATGGCGATCGCCATTACGGCATAATGTAAGCCACATTGAGCCTGCAAAAAGGTGGGAAAATGTGGGATACAAATGCAACAAATAAATACATAAAATAAAATAAAATAAATACTACATCTCAAATTTGATGAGTGCCAGTCCTCATCTAATTGGTAAGCATTTAATATTTCAAATTATTAGCTTTACAGTGATAAGTTCCCCTTTTACAACTGCATTTGTTCGTTAAGCTGTCAAAGGGTATTTAGAAACAGAAAGAATAGTTGTCAATATTCTGTTTCTGCTAGCAGGTATATGATCTGAGATGTGAGTCACTCTGTTGAGGAATGCACAGCATGGCTTTGTATGGATGTCTTTTTTTTTTTCACTGAAAAGAATGCAAATGACCTAGTACATACTTTACAATTCATCTTTGACTGTTAAAGCCAGTGCCAGTCCAAATAAAAGATTGATATTTAAAATTGTCTTTGATTTCCTTAGAACTCATCAATGTCAGGTCTCTGATATTCTAGAGCAAATACAAAACAGATTTAGAGGTATGTTTACTAAGGCGCGTTAGCGTTTTTATTGCGCCTATAAAGTTAAGGCACGTTAAACACTAATGTGCCAATACATTCCTATAGGCGTGTTATCATTTAACACGCGTTAGCTTCATTGTGCATTAAAAATGCTAATGCTCCTATAGCACGCCTTTGTAAACACAGGCGTTAAGAGGACTGCATTAATATAATACAATAATGTTGTGCAAAAAGACCCTTGCACAAACATGTTCTTTTTTTCCACTCTCTTTTCTTGATTTATTAAAGGTTTTATTGAAACTTACTTGACCTGTGGCCTCTTGATTATTGTTTTGATTGAACAGTTTATCGTCCTGTTGTATGAGATGAAACAATGAATATGATGGCACAAATACAATACAATTGTCAAGTATATATGGTAAATCTATCATGTGCACCTACTATGGTACATGGCCATGGGAGGAGCATGGGCAGGTCAAGGGTATGCATAGCAGTTAAATGCGCATGTTATAGAATACTAGCATTTTAAAGTGCCTAACTGCCAACAGGTAGGTGCCAGAAGCCCATTACATGGCATGAGTGCTTGTGCCTAAATTTAGGCATGTAGATGCAGATTTGCGCTAGTATTCTATAATGGCAATTGCAGGCATAGGAGCCAACTTTTCAAAATGATTGGGGATGCTGAAAATTTTTTTTTTTTTACAGGTGGTGCATTCCCCCTCCCTCTCCTCCCCCATCCCCTTCCTCCTCCCTCTAAGTTCCAGGCCCTCCTCCCTCCAAGTTCCAGTCACTTCCTCCCTCTCTCCCTCCCAGTTCCAGGCCCCCCCTCCACTCCCTCCCTCCATCTGAGTTCCAGGTCCCCCTCACTCTCTGTTCCAGGCCTCCCTCCCCCCCATCCCTCCCCCTTTCTCTCCCTTCGAGTTCCAGGCCCATCCATTCTCCCTCCCTCCCTCCCTCCGAGTTCCAGGCCCCCTCCCTCTGAATTTTAAAAGTCATCTTACCTCGTCGGGGTTACGGCGGCAGCAGCAGTGAAAAGCATGCAAGCTCGGCGCGTCAGCCTTCCCTTCTCTCAGCTCTGGTCCCGCCCTCATTTCCTGTTTCCGCAAGGGCAGAACCAGAGCTGAGAGAAGGGAAGGCTGAAGTGCCGAGCCTGCACGCTTTTCACTGCTGCTGCTGTCGTAACCCCGGTGAGGTAAGATGACTTTTAAAATTCGGAGGGAGGGGGCCTGGGACTCGAAGGGAGAGAGGAAGGGACTTTTAACATTCTGGGCTGGCGAAGGGAACTTCCAGTGGGTGAAATATTGGGGGTGCTCGAGCACCCACAGCACCCACGGAGTCGGCGCCTATGATTGCAGGCACTGTATATTGGTGTTCAGATTTAGATGCCCTTTCTTGAATCTACCCCAGTGCTCTGAGTGCACCTCAGCAGCTAGACTGGCAACATCATTAGTGAGGAATCTCATCCCCCCCCCCCCAACACTGTTCCCTCTAAGCTGAGTGGGAGTCCTCCATCTACAGTCCTGCCAGTGGGTGGTGCTGTTTCACTATCACATTTTCAATAGTGAGGGACAGGCAAACTCTACAGCACTCCAGAGAACCTGCTTGTTCCTAATAATTGAAAACACAATATTGAAGCAGCATAGGGGTCCTTTTATTAAGGTGTGCAGGAAAATAGCCTACGCTAGTGGAAGCTCGTGTTTTGGACACACGCAGATCCATTTTTCAGTGCACCTGTAAAAATGCCTTTTTTAAAAATTTTGACCGAAATGGATGTGTGGCTAAATGAAAATTGGCATGCGTCCATTTTGGGTCTGAGACCTTAATTCCACCCATTGACTTGGCAGTAAGGTCTCACACATTAACCAGGCAGTAATGGTCTATGTGTGTAGAATGCCTTTTACCGCCCAGTACCACCACGCGCCATAAAATAAAAATTATTTTCTGGCGGGCGTAGGGGACATGCGTAAAAAATGAAATTACCTCCTGGGCCATGTGGTTTAATAAAAGGGCCCCATTATTTGCCATTTTGTATATTGTTTACCCTTAACCATTAACCCCCCACCTTTTACAAAGCTGCGGCTGCCGTACGGTAATGCCGACACAGCCCACTCACTTTGACTGGGTTGTGTCGGCATTACCGCACCGGCAGCTTCTAGTGCAACTTTGTAAAAGGTGGGGGGAGGGGGGTAAGTTTGGTTCCTTATTTTGTCTTAGCAGCCCTCTATAACTTGCCTTCTTTTCTAGTAAAATATCAATAACAATAGAATTCAGCATTACCTTTAAAATTTGCTCTTTAATCCACACGATTATCTACGGTGAAACTCCAGGATACATAGTTGACTTGATAGATCTTCTGACCAGAAACAGAACCAGAGCTTCACGTACCTATTTGAACCTCCACTATCCAAGCTGCATTGGACTCAGATACAAATCAACCTATGCATCCAATTTCTTCTACTTAGGTACACAAATGTGGAATGCACTAGCAAAGAGTGTGAAAACAATCCATGACCTATCTGTTTTGCAAGGTCTACCCTACTGACCCAACTTAAATGCCTCAACTCTGCAATGCATCAAAACCTTACATCGTATTGGACATTATATATTCCTTATTTCCTTGACCTTTATTGTACTTGTATACCCTTACCTTACCTGACCCTTATTTTATACTGTATTTGTTTAACATCTACCGGACCTGGCGATCACCTTTACGGTATTATGTAAGCCACATTGAGCCTGCTAAAGGGTGGGAAAATGTGGGATACAAATAAATAAATAAATAAATAAATAAATAAATAAATAAATAAACAAGGTAAATTTATTTTTTTTAAATGTTACATATACTATTTTCATGCTCATATACAGATATTTTCTCCATTTTGAATGTGGAGGTATCTCAGGAACAAACAGACTATCTGTCACATCAGCCGGATTTCCATTTATCTTTACTGCATTGCAGTGAAGTCAATATTAAGGTCTAAACAATGGTTGCACTGCTGTCACACACTTTATCATACATATTCAATATAGAAGAGCAATGAAGCAGACTTGTAATAGATGAGTGGTGCTATAGATTACTTTATGCTGCCATTTTGATTATAAAAAGAAATTGTGTAAAAAGAAACATTTCATAACTGTCCTTACTCCAGAAGTATCAATTCAGGTTCAATCTTTGCCATTTTTATAGGATTTCTAAATCCAGTTATGAAGCACTAATGCTTCTCATCTCTTTCCTGGAGACACATCTAGGCAGTTGGGTTTTAGGATTATCACTATGAAGATGACTGGGATACATTTGCATATATTGGAGATGCTGCATGTGCAAATCTCATGCATATTCATGACTGCTTAGATGTGCCTCCAGGAAAAGCTTGGGAAGCACTGATCTGATCATCGAAGGGGTCCTTTTACTAAGGTGCGCCGAACATAGCCACCGAGAGGGGGGCAGGGAGGACAAAATTCCCTGGTCCTGGGCCTCCAAGGGGGGCCTGGCACCGCAGTCCCACACACCCCCCGTCGTCGACCGTCTGCCACTAGGCCGGGCCCCTGCATTGAAATCACAGCGCCTCTCACCTCCATGTGAAAGCGCTGCAGGCAGCAGGGCAGTAGATCGCCTCCCTTCGGCCCTCCTTTCCTCCTTGTGTACCACCCTTGTGGAAACGTCAGATGAGGGTGGGACACAGGGAGGGAAGGAGGCCCAAAGGGAGGCAATCTGCTGCCCTGCTGCCTGCAGCACTTTCACATGGAGGTGAGAGGCGCTGTGATTTCAATGCAGGGGGCCGGGCCTGGTGGCGGAAGGAGGGGGGAGCAGCGGCGATCTCGGGGGGTGGAGGAGGGAGCAGTGGCGGCGGCAACCTCTGGGGGGGGGGGGGGGCTGCAGGGCAGCAGGGGCGGCCCTGGCGTCGAAAAGTGGCCTGTACTGGTGTAGACGCGTGTATTGGATGCCAGCAGGTTCATTGATCAGCGCACCTGCAAGAAAGGTCCTTTTTATTTTTGGGCCGAAAATGGACGTGCGGCAAAATGAAAACTGGTGAATGTGCATTTTGGGCCTGAGATCTTACCACCACCCATTGACTTAGCAGTAAGGTCTCATGCGTTAACCGGGCGGTAATCATCAGCATGTATACAATGCTGATTACTGCCCAGTTAGCGCTGTGCACCAGAAATTTTCCAGTGCGTGTAGTGGGTGCATAAACAATGAAGTTACCGTCCAGGCCAAGGAGTAGCTGGGCGGTAGTTCTGAATTGGCGCGCATTGGGCATGCATAGGCGCCTACGCGGATTAGTAAAAGGGTCCCTAAACTCCTTTTTTTCCAGATTTCTACTAACTCAGGGCCCCTTTAAACAACCTGAGGCAAAAGGGGTTCTGCACTAGTGTTGGTGTGAGTCAAAAACAAGCACCGATGCCAACGCAGGCCTCCTTTTACCGCAGCGGATAAAAGGTAGGTCTTTCTTTTTTTCAGGAAATGGCTGCGTGGCAAGTGCTTCAATTGCCGCAGGGCCATTTCAGGGGGGACCCCTTACCACCACCAACTGAAGTGGCTGTAAGGGATGCCATGCTAACCTGGTGGTAACCGGACAGTGTGAGGCACTGACCAATTACTGCCAGGTACATACTGTTGCTACAAAAATGAAAATATTTTTGTAGTGCTGGTTATGACAGCGTGCTGGGGTGGGAACTACCGCTGGGGTGCTGCAGTAGCCCGGCGGTACTTCCTTTTTAGCGATCGGTAAGCCCCCATTGAGCTTACTATCATTTTGTAAAAGGGGCTCTCAGTTTCTAAAAAAAAAAAAATATATAGATATAGATAGGTTTTTGTAAATGACCCTCCTTAATCTATCTAACTGAAGCAGTCCTCTACATGCTATTATCTAATATTTATTTATTTAGATTTTGTTCATACCTTTTTCAGTAGTAGCTCAAAATGAGTTACACATTCAGGTATACAGGATATTTCTCTGTCCCAGGAGGGCTCACAATCTAAGTTTGTACCTGAGGCAATGGAGGGTTAAGTGACTTGCCCAAGATCACAAGGAGCAGCAGTGGGATTTGAATTGGCCACCTCTGGATTGCAGGACAGTCCTCTAACCACTAGGCCACTCCTCCACTAGCAACATTCTGTGTAGAATCTCAAATAGTAGCAACAGAATCTCCAAGGAAGTTTTATGACAGAAAAAGCATGACATCAAAAAGTTAAAGCTGTCTCCCCTGGACAGTCACCATATTGTGTGACCCCAAACATTCACTGATGCTATTGAAAACAATAGAAAATGTGTAAGGTTTATGACTGCCTATGTATGTTTTTTTCTATTAGACAGCTTTTTATATGTATTTGAAAGCTTCCCATCTGTAACCCAAGGATTTTTAACCTCTGTGGGGGGGGGGGGGGGGGGGGGGGGGGGGGCATCCTTGGGCATGAGCTGCGGTTCTGCTAAGGGTGTGGGCGTTCCAAAGCAGCAAACTGGTTTTTGGAGCTGCGGGAGGCTTGATTTTTGTAGGAGGCAGCTTTAAGAAAGGCACCGGCTCTGCCTGACTCTTGGAGCTGAGTTGTGGGCCTCTCACGGCTGCAAAAATAAGTCTGACACTCTGGAGTGCCCACACCTGCAGCGGGACCATGGTTTACCCTCTAGGACCCCACCCGAGGTACCAAAAAAACCTTGGGTTACATACGGGAAGCTTTCAAATAAATAAAAAAGCTGTCAAATAAAAATAAAAACCCACATAGGCAGTCATAAACCTAGCAGCCACAAATTCAAAGTTCCACTTTTTCAAAACAGAAGTGCAGCAAATCATTTGGTCAAAAGCCGGAGTCTTTGGTTATGCTGTGGCATCGCAAGAGTCTCCAAGTGGAGTGATTTACATATAAACAGGCTGCATTTCTCAACTTAGCCTCAACATATATTAAAAAAAAAAAAAAAACATACATATGCAGCAGAAATGACACTAAAATAAAACATATTGAACCAGAGCATATACAAAGTAGAAAATACCAAGCGCACAGGGTTATTCGAGCAAACTTTCACTGAGGAGAGAAGTGTGTCTCAGCTTTGAAACTGTGCTCTCAGAAGGCTCAGTGGATTTGCTCTATAAACTTTATCTTTCTCCAAGATGAAATGATGGCTGAGTATACATAAAGGCAACCCTGTCTCCAAACACAGTGGCACTATTAACAAATACCTAGGGGAACACTGGTAGAACACAAATACACTCACAGATAATGATCCAGAAATCAGACAATCTAATGCCAATTTTACATCGAGGATGAAGGTAGAAATTGGGACACCCAGGTCCAGATGTGCCCAGTCCCCTGAATATTTTACAAAGGGCTTGCTGAAATTAGTGTCTTCTGTAAAATACGTTGATTGCAGTATGTACGAGCAGAAGAGAGGATCGAAATACACACAACAGAAGAGAGGATCAAAGTTGCCAACCCTAGGACACCAGTGTGCTATGATGCACTTCAATTCTTCATGAATGAGACAATTTTAACCTGTTTCGGTTTGATGATTACATGTTTTTAGTGCATCTATCGACCCCTGCCACAGGCAGCCAAAACATGGCCCATGTTGGGTCTAATAAAGAGCTCTTGACTATCCCATGCTTGAACAGTCCTTGATGCATCTTTTGTATTTCGATTGCAGCGTGTACAATAGGGATGGTCATTTTATAAAGGAGCATGTTAAAGAGTGGCATCACTTGGGGTTTTGAACATGTAATTGGCAGCACTTACACATGTGCTGATTTTAAACAACTGGAAATGAAAGAAATATAACATTTTTAGGTGGTTTTAACCACCGCAACTACAACATTGGTAAGCACAATTGCCCCCTCAGTCACTCATGCAAACCAAATGCAAATGAGAGTTGACATCCAATGGTTTTATTTGTTTTTCTACACATCTACCTTTCCAACTCACTCAAAACATGCTCTCTTGGAAACTGTGGAGGTAATCCTCAAAAGTGGAGTGGAGGTGTGGCCCAGTGGCGTTCCTAGGGGGGCTGACACCCGAGGCGGATCGCCGATGCGCCCCGCTCCCGGTGCAGCGTGACCCCCCACCCCGGCGAAAGAACACCCCCCCGGGTGCACGCCGCTGGGGGGGTGCCGCGTGCCGGTCAGCTTCCTTTGTTTCCATGCTCCCTCTGCCTCGGAACAGGTTACTTCCTGTTCCGGGGCAGAGGGAGCATGGAAACAGAAGGAAGCTGACCGGCACGCAGCACCCCCCCCCCCCCCCAGCGACGTGCACCCGGGGTGGACTGCGGACCACCCCCACCGCCCCCCCCCACCCTTGGTACGCCACTGGTGTGGCCTAGTGGTTAAAGCACTGGTCTTGAGAGGTAGCTGGTTCACATCCCACTGCTGCTCCTTGTGATCTTGGGCAAGTCACTTAACCCTCCATTGCCTCAGGTACAAACTTAGATTGTGAGTCCTCCAGGGACAGGAAAATACCTAGTGTACCTGAATGCATAGGAGCAAACTCTGCGGGTGCTGTGGGATCTTGAGCACCCCTGATATTGAGCAAACTCCTTCACTGTAGACAATGAGGGACAATTTCTTCAGAGTTTAGCACCTCCAATCATTTTGAAAATTTGGCTCCTATGCCTGAATGTAACTCACCTTGAGCTACTACTGAAAATTGTATCAGCAAAATCCAAATAAATAAACAGCTGGAATGCTATGCCCTAAGTGTGCATTCTATTATATGCCTAACTTCAGGTGCAAACACTAAATACTCACCCCCTAACTGTAGCCAATTGGGCATGTCTATAACCCATACATATACTGTTCAGCATGCCCTTACCCCCCTCCCCCCCCCTATGCACCTCCCAGATTCACATGTCTGTTGTAGTTGCATGCTCTGGAAATGGTGCACACAGGTTATATAATATGGACTAGAGGCAGTTACACTTGTAACTGCTAATTACTGCCAATTAACACCAATTATTGGTTGTTAGTGCCAATTTGTAGCTCATTAGCTAATTAAGCTAACTGACCCTACTACTACTACTACTACTTAGCATTTCTATAGCACTGCCAGGGTTACGCAGCGCTGTACAAGTTTAGACAAGGGGAAGGAGAGTCCCTTCTCAAGCGAGCTTACAATCTAAAGGTAATAAGCTATGTAGTCAGTGTAGGTATCTGGAATGGGGAAGGTGGCTAGGCGCCAAAAGCAAGGGAGAAGAGATGGGCCTTGAGTAAGGACTTGAAAATGGGCAGGGAGGGCGCACAGCGTATGGGCTCAGGAAGTCTGTTCCAGGCATAAGGTGAGGTGAGGCAGAAGGGACGGAGTCTGGAGTTAGCGGTGGTGGAGAAGGGTACAGATAGGAGTGATTTGTCCTGAGAGCGGAGGTTACGGGTGGGAACATACGGGGAGAGGAGGGTAGAGAGGTAATGGGGGGCTGCAGATTGAGTGCACTTGAAGGTCAATAGGAGAAGCTTGAATTGTATACAGTAATGGATCGGGAGCCAGTGAAGCGACTTGAGGAAAGGGGTGATATGAGAGTATCGGTCTATAGACCCTGGCCTATAAATTGTGCATGAAACTTTGTGCACTAGTAACAAAGTTGAGTGCACTATAGAATTAAGGGGGGTGTGCATAGATATACACGTGTAAATAGTGGCTTTCAAAAATAGCTATTTACCTGTATTGTTTATCAATATGTGTAAACACCACTGTTTACATGTGTAAAAGCCAAGTGAGCCTTTGAAAATGACCTCCAAAGGGGACAATACGGAAAAGACTTTACACCAGTAAACACGTTCACTCATAAAAATACAGTTTTATTATCGTTCCTCCTTTTTATAGGTAAAGGACTAGATTCTATATAGCATTCCAGCTTCTCTCCCTCTGATCCCTGTCATGTGCACTCTCCCTCCATTTCTGGCCCTTAACTCACTCTCCCAAGGCCCCCCATGTCTATGCATCCCCCTTCCCCCTCCCTCGCTGCACGGCCCAGCGTCTTTCCCCCCACTTCTGGCCCTGCTCTCTTTCCCACCTGTCCAAAATCTTTAGTGCTGCAGCAGCCTTACCCACTAGCTGCTTTCCCCTCTGACCCATCCCGCCCTTTCGACAACAGGAAGTTGCATCAGAAGGGGAAAGGAATGGTGCATGCCAGAGGCAGCCTGTGAGTAAGGCTGCTGCTGGTGCTGCAGCATTGAAGACTTCAGGACATGTGAGAAAGAGAGAAGGGCCAGGAGTGGGGGAAAGATGCCAGACCATATGGGGAGGGAGGTGGAGATGGAAGAAGGGGGGGAGGTGTAGCCACTGGTGGGGGCTTGGGAAAGTGAGTGAAGGGCTGGGAATGTAAGGAGATCACGCAGGGCTGAAATGGAGGGAGAAAAGCTGTACTATGTGGTATGCCCAAGAATCCAGAAAATCCAAAAATCCAGACTGACCCGATCCCTGGGCAGTCCAGATTTTTGGACTTCTACTATACTTCACATCAGTAGCTTCTGGGATAACTGTATAAAAGCATTTTATAGTTGTAAAAAACACCTTTCCATGTGAAAAATCCTTTATAAGTTTAACTTCCTGAGTGTCTGGTATGATTGTCCAATACGAGAGTAATTTTATAACTGGTCTCCTGGATTAAGAGGACAGAAAGGCACATCTTCACAGCTTTTTCTTATAGGCACCTAGGCGTCTTTTGAAAATACTAGTACACATCTTGCAGAAATTCTGGGTAAAACAAACTTGAGTATGTTTAACCCTGCTCAAGAGCACATGTAAATGTATGTACGTGCAATGCAGGTAATAGAGAATGTATTTAATGAAATACATGCATTAATCACCACTCTTCCCATACTCCAAACTCCGCCTCAGAATCCGCCTGCACTGAACGTGCCTACTAGTAAATGGAGTCATACTAATTCAACACTTCTGTCCCTCATATAGCAATAACAGTTCAATGCAATTTACAAAAAATTCAAAAATGAAGAATACCTATATATGCCTGTGGAAGAAACAATACATGTACTCCACTCTATGTTATTCAATCATGGCCAGAATCTATATATGATGCTAAGAGTTATGTGCGTAAAATTGGGCACGTGTCCAATTTAACACACATAAATTGAGTAATGAACCAATCAGTGCCGATAATTGGATGATAACCAATAATCAGCACTGATTGGTATTAGGATTTACACGCACATTGTTTTCTATAATGATGTGCATGTAAATCCTAACGTGTACATATTTGGGGGCGTGGGGGGGCCTTCCCAAATGTTATGTGCATTGATATAGAATATGGCCAACCTGCACCTAACTGCAGGCACTGGCATTTAAGCCTGCTCATAGCAAGCCTAATTGCAAGCGCCTATAGTTAGGTGCAGTTTATGCCTAAGCGTGATTCTATAAAGGATACATAGAGGCATATTTTCAAAGCACTTTGGGAGGCTAAGTTCCATAGGTTTCTATGGAACTTTGGGAGGCTAAGTGCTTTGAAATTATGCCTCTAAGCATGTTAAATTTTCGGTGATGATTTTTAGGTGCTACTTATAGAATACTAGTAAAACATGCCCGTTTCTGGAGCAAATGAAATGGGCGCTAGCAAGGTTTTCCTCCCGAACCCCCCCCCCCCCCCTCCCTACCCACCCCTTCGGCGTTGTGAAGCCACTGACCGCCATTGTTCTGGACCTCGTCAACGCACACCACCTTCATCTCCCGAGTCCTTGTTGGTTGTAAAGCCACTGACGCCATTGCTCTGCCCTCGACGTCATCACGTTTGACGTGAGGGCGGGGCCCAGACACAGCGATTTCGGTGGCTTCACCACCACGAACCCTTCGAACCGGAAGGAAGTGCCCGCAGGGACTGACAGTGACGTCAGTGTCCTCAGAACATTGAGGGTGAGTTTTATTATATTAGATACCCCTCAGTTCTTGCAACGCAATGCTTTCTAAACAGCCAAGTCTTAAGGTGCTTTCTAAGAGTTATTTTAGAAGATGGAATATGTATGTTGAAAATAACTTCATAAAATTACCACCCTTCATGCATTGCACATTCTGAAACAGTTCCTTCACTAAATTACTTGGTAATGGCCTTAATGTGACACACCAATGACAATTAGATGTAGATGCTGAAAACAATGGAAAGAAATGTGGCAATTCACTGAGGCTTTAGACATTATTTCTTTCTCTTCTTTGGCCTCAGTTGTTCTAAAGTGTCTCTCATTGCTGCTGAGATTTCCTAGACTTACTTATCTGATAATAAAAGCAGTTATCAGGTCTTCAACGCTTATTTTTCTCGATATGCTCCCTTCTGAAATTGATGCACACAGCAGGAATGCAGCAGAATCAAAATTCTAATGAGCCTCTGAAACACCACCCGCTGAAAATAAAATTATTTTTTTTTTGAATCCATATATTACAGAAGACAAAATAAAATTACAAACAGAAGAGCCATGCTTTAAAATGTTGCAGCCTCTCATGGCCCGTTGCAATTCTACTTAAGCCAGGACTTGAAGACCTCAGGGGATGCCAATGAAACTGAAAGAATTAGATTGTCCGCGATGATCATCAATAGACCTGACAATTGAGTCAAGGAAACCACAACATTCTAATATATGGAAACAATATCTAAATGAATTTCTACCATTGTCCCCTCCTTCCGTAACTTTAGTACCTAAATGTAAGCACCACTATCTAGCTTATTTTCGAAAAGGAAGGACGCCCATCTTCCGACACAAATCGGGAGATGGGCATCCTTCTCCTGAGGTCGCCCACATTGGCATACTCGAAAGCCAATTTTTTGCGTCCTCAACTGCTTTCCATCGCAGGGATGACCAAAGTTCACAGGGGCGTGTTGGCAGTGTACCGAAGGCGGGACGGGGGCGCGGTTAAGAGATGGGCGTCCTTGGACGATAATGGAAAAAAGAAGAGCGTCCCTCACGAGCATTTGGTCGACTTTACTTGGTCCCTTTTTTTTCACGACCAAGCCTCGAAAAGGTGCCCAAACTGACCAGATGACCACCGGAGGGAATTGGAGATGACCTCCCCTTACTCCCCCAGTGGTCACCAACCCCCTCCCACCCTAAAAAACAAAAACATTTTTTGCCACCCTACTAAAAAAAAATTTTTTTAACATTTTTTTCCAGCCTCTATGCCAGCCACAAATGTCATACCCAGCTCCATCACAGCAGTATGCAGGTCCCTGGAACAGTTTTCAGTGGGTGCAGTGCACTTCAGGCAGGCGGACCCAGGCCCATCCCCCCCCCCCCCCACCTGTTACACTTGTGGTGGTAAATGTGAGCCCTCCAAAACCCACCCGAAACCCACTGTACCCACATGTAGGTGCCCCCTTCATCCCTAAGGGCTATGGTAGTGGTGTACAGTTGTGTGGAGTGGGTTTTGGGGGGGGGTTGGGGGGCTCAGCACCGAAGGTAAGGGAGCTATGCACCTGGGAGCAATTTGTGAAGTCCACTGCAGTGCCCCCTAGGGTGCCCGGTTGGTGTCCAGGCATGTGAGGGGGATCAGTGCACTACGAATGCTGGCTCCTCCCATGACCAAATGGCTTTGATTTGGTCATTTCTGAGATGGGTGTCCTCGGTTTCCATTATGGCCGAAAACCGGGGACGACCATCTCTAAGGTCGACCATCTCAACATTTAGGTCAACCATCTCTAAAGTCGGCCTAAATGTTGAGTTTTGGGCATCCCCAACCGTATTATCGAAACAAAAGATGGACGTCCATCATAGGTGGTCGGTGGCCCAAC
Source organism: Microcaecilia unicolor (assembly GCF_901765095.1). Taxonomy (NCBI): domain Eukaryota; kingdom Metazoa; phylum Chordata; class Amphibia; order Gymnophiona; family Siphonopidae; genus Microcaecilia; species Microcaecilia unicolor. Next base: position 42,103,968 of record NC_044040.1, on the reverse strand, counting down.
TGTTTGGGGAGGCTAAAGGGGGTGGGGTTAGGGGTGGGGCCGGGGGTGGAGCTTAAATCCATAATTGTCTGATAACACACAGAAAAAATAAATAAATAAAAAGTCACAATTAATACCTTTTATTAAATTTAGATATTAGATATGTATGATATGTCAAAGAATAAAGTGGTTGTTCAAAGCATATAATAACCACAATCATAACTACAAAACACTATGCACAACTTTGTGCAAAAACACACTCAGAACCTTACTGTACCATAAATATTACACTGGGCAGAACCTAATACACCAATATACCACCCATACGGAAAATGCAAACCGTCAACAATATGAAACAAGGATCATAATATCACAATTCTCATGTAGAGCCACAAAACACCCTAATTCATGTTTAATGTGGGATAAAATGCCATACATAGGTAAATAAATATAAACATTTAATGTTGAGCACCTGATTCTCAAAGTGGACATATTCCAAACACTATAATGAAAATACTACTACTACTACTTATCATTTCTATAGCGCTACTAGACGTATGCAGCGCTGTACACTTGAACATGAAGAGACAGTCCCTGCTCGACAGAGCTTACAATCTAATTAGGACAGACAGAACAAACAAGAGATAAGGTTCCCTCAACTGTATTATTGGGGGGAGGGGCAGCGCTGCCAGATGAGAGGTAGTGGGAGCTGGGGAGGAGGAGGGGGTCAGTGCTGCCAGATGAGGGGTGGTCAGAGCTGAGGGGGGCAGTGCTACCAGATGAGGGGTGGTGAGAGCTGGGGGGGCAGTGCTGCCAGATGAGGGGTGGTGGGAGCTGGGAGGGGGGGGAGGAGGAGCAGCAATGCCAGATGAGGGGTGGTGGGAGTAGAGGGGGCAGCGCTACCAAAGGAAGGGTGGTGGGAGATGAGGGGGTGCAGTTTGGAAGAGGAGGGGAGGAGCGCTGCCAGATGAAGGAGGTGGACACAGAGAGAGCCTCCCAGTCTCCGGCCTCGCTCTCTCTCTCACCTGCGGCGCCACTGAAATGTTGCTCAGGAGGCGGCTGAGCTCCTGGTACTGGGCCCGGCAGCCCAAGCACAGACGGACCGGCCGAGCAAAGCGCACCAGAAACTGGCTCAGCGCCGCACTGCTGTTCGCCACCTCCCCCAGCACCAGCTGACAGGCGGGGTCCAGGTCCAGCAGCGCCGAGAACTCTGGGAGTTTGGTCCAGTCACTGCTTGCGCCCGGTACCGACAGCAGCAGCAGACCGAGCCCAAGCGCAACCACTACAGGTGCCGCCATTACTGCTTCCGCTGCCTTCCGGAATAGGCTCCAGCGTTCCCTCGCATGGCTCCACCCTCTTCTGACGTGTTTCCGCAAGGGCGGAGCCATGCGAGGGAACGCTGGAGCCTGCTGCGGCTTGCAATGCCGGTGCTGCCCGCTCGAGAATTACACTATTTTAAGGTAGGGCGAGGGCAGGACGGGAACGAAGGCCATCGGGCTGACGTCAGATGATTGACGGGGGGAGCGGGGGTCGGGGGATCGGTTGGGCTGGGGAGGCTTAGCCTCCCCAAGCCTCTTATACCGGCCACCTATGACGTCCATCTTGTTTCGATAATACGGGTTTCCTCGTCCCTTCGCTGGAACGTCCTTAGAGATGGAGGCTCTTAGAGATGGTCGTCCCCATTCGATTATGCCCCTCCATGTGTTAAAATGATAGAATACTAGCAAATATGTGCATGAATGCACACATAGGGCCTTATTCTATGAAGGTTATGCTCCTAAATTTACACTCCTAAAATGTATGTTTCTAATTTATGAGCATAATTTATGCTCCTAAATTACGAGCATAATCTATTTTGGAGCATAGAGTATGCTTGTAATTTAGGAGCATAAATTTAGATGCATAACCTTTATGGAGCAGTGGCCTAGTGGTTAGTGCAGTGGATTTTGATCCTGAGGAACTGAGTTCCCACTGCAGTTCCTTGTGACTCTGGGCAAGTCACTTAACCCTCCATTGCCCCTGGTACAAAATAAGTACCTGAATATATGTAAACTGCTTTGAATGTAGTTACAAAAACCTCAGAAAGGCGGTATATCTACTACTACTACTACTACTATTTAGCATTTCTATAGCGCTACAGGCATACGCAGCGCTGTACAAACATCAAGTCCCATTTCCCTTCCCTTTATAGAATCAGGCTCATAGCACTGTAAGTGCTAATCGGTATTTTATAACTGATGTGCTTAGCATGTAGAAGCACGGGGGCATAAATGTGGATGGATCATGGGTGGAACAAAGGTGTGGCTACCATTTATATGTGTACATTACAGAATACTGTACGTTATGCATTGTTAACTCCAAGATACAGAAATAACATTTACTAAAAAATAAATTTTAAAAAGTTGATACCTTCTATACTGTTGTTTTGATTTTCTTTAGTAACCTTTATTTCCATGGGAAGAAACCCATGGACCTTTGGCATTCTACTGAAATCATATAAAAATTGACCTGATAACATTTAAACTAGAGGGTGGGGTGACAAAAGGAAACAGGGGATTTTGGAATGTCACCCCCAGAATAAGCATGATGGCAGAGGGAAAGGTCATCTACTATAATAAAAAGCACCTCCAACGTTCTGAAGCTGAGTCCATGGCACTGTGGCAGTGTAGGGTTCGTAAGTCTGTCATTCAGCGTTTCATTGGCTCTCAAACAAACACGATGTCACAAGAACGAGGAACCAATCAACGGTGTGAAAAAATCGCCCAAAACGCCTACCCGGTCCGTCATTGCAACACAACACCTGCCAACCCCCCCCCCTCCCCCCTACCCAAACATTAACACACACACACACACAAGCCAAGCTGCAACAAGCAACAGCTGATCGTTTCCCTTCCGGCATCCCTCCTTCCCTCCCTGTGTCCCGCACTCGCATAATTTAACAAAAACAGGAGGAGGACAGCAGGACGCAACAAAAAAGGAAACACCATTCCTCTGTCACACACAACAGCAGCCGAGTCTCGCCAGCCCCCCACAGACAGAGAAAGGGCCTGACCCCCCTCCAAGTCAACCGCAACTCCCTGACAGTTCCCAAAACACCTGCCAACCCCCACCCCGCCAAGCATTCAGACACACACACAAACCAAGCTGCAGCAAGCAACAGCTGATCGTTTCCCTTTCGGCATCCCTCCTTCCCTCCCTGTGTCCCGCACTCGCATAATTTAACAAAAACAGGAGGAGGACAGCGGGACACAACAAAAAAGGAAACACCATTCCTCTGTCACACACAACAGCAGCCAAGTCTCGCCAGCCCCCCACAGACAGAGAAAGGGCCTGACCCCCCTCCAAGTCAACCGCAACTCCCTGACAGTTCCCAAAACACCTGCCAACCCCCACCCCGCCAAGCATTCACACACACACACAAACCAAGCTGCAGCAAGCAACAGCTGATTGTTTCCCTTTCGGCATCCCTCCTTCCCTCCCTGTGTCCCGCACTTGCATAATTTAACAAAAACAGGAGGAGGACAGCGGGACGCAACAAAAAAGGAAACACCATTCCTCTGTCACACACAACAGCAGCCGAGTCTCGCCAGCCCCCCACAGACAGAGAAAGGGCCTGACCCCTCTCCAAGTCAACTGCAACTCCCTGACAGTTCCCAAAACACCTGCCAACCCCCACCCCGCCAAGCATTCACACACACACACAAACCAAGCTGCAGCAAGCAACAGCTGATCGTTTCCCTTCCGGCATCCCTCCTTCCCTCCCTGTGTCCCGCACTGGCATAATGTAAGAAAAAAAGGACGGCACAGGGAGGGAAGGAGGGATGCCGGAAGGGAAACGAACAGCTGTTGCCTGCTGCAGCGCCTTCACATCTCTCTATCACCCCAGTGAAAATAAACATAATGCAAACCCCCTGCCACTCCCTGCCAGTTCGGCAACCCGGCACACCCCCAAACCCTCCACCCCTTAAAAAAAACAAAAAAAAAACCCACCACACTAATAACAAGGGAGAGCTGTTAGGGATGAAGAGGAAGGAGGAGGCTCACAGAAACGCATCTCCAAAAGCTAAGATGGGAAAAAACATCCGAGACTTCACACACAAAAAAAATGAGCAGCCCTCTAACATTATCACACACACACAAACCCAAAACACACCCTGAAGGAATCATCTACCTCGCAGACCAAGACCCTAAAAGCCCCCCGCCAACCCCTCCAAGTTCACACCCTCCCAGCTCACCGGACACGCCCCCTCCCCGCTAAGATTGTTCCACATACACACACAATTTCTATCACACACACAGAGATACTCGCCTCCAACCTCCAACTTCGCCCCACCCTCTCTGACTTTCACACACACACACACATGATCTCTCTCTGTGACACACACACACATGCTGCCAACCTTCACCCCCCCACATCTGTCAATCTCACACACAGACACACTGATACGGGACATGGATAGATAGATACTCACTCTATCTCTCTCTGTATCACCACGGCAACGCTGACCCCCCTCCAAGGCCCCCGCCACCCCCTCCCAGTTCACCACCCCTGTCCCTCCCCCCTCTGTCATTCTGACACACACACACAGAGACACTCGCACCCAGCCTCCAAATTCGTACCACCCTCTCTCACTTTCACACACACACACGATCTATCTCTGTGACACCCACACAGACACTCTCTGTGTCACACACAGTGATGCAGGCTCACAGTTCACACATACTCTCTCACACATACTCACTCACTCACACATACTCACTGAATGATATGTCTTGTATGTCTTGTTCATGTCACAGAAAGTCTATTTAACACTTTGTTTTATATAGATCACCTACTCTAAGGTACGGAGCTTGGTGGAGGATAGTTCAGGGGACGGAAAGGGTACGTCCATGTCCACAGACATAACGGAGCTTGGTGGAGGGAAGTGGAGTGGACACAAAGGGACACTAACATTGATTCTCTATCAATCAATCATATACAGGGAGGTACGAACATCAGTGGAGGCAAGTGCACAGAACGGAAGGGAAAACAAACATTTCATCACTTTGTCACTCACACACACGCACACACACACATCACAAACACACACACACACACACACACACACACATCACACTCTCAGTCACTCTACAACTGTGGAAACATTAATGGCAGGAAATCATTACCTTGCTAGCACCCGTTTCATTGTGTTCAGAAATGGGCCTTTTTTACTAGTGTAAATATAAAAAACCACCCAAACTCACTAAGCACATGGAAAGCTATGTGCACAAATGCTCGAAGTCTAAGTAAAAAGGTTCAAGACTTGCAAGCCTTGATGGTGGAGAAGAAAACAGTAATGGAATTCAAACATGCATGGGATAAACACAAAGGAATCCTGTTTAGAAGGAATGGTTCCGTGGAATCTTAGTGGAGATTGGGTGGCGACGCCGGTAATTGGGAACAAAACGGGAGCTGGGCAGACTTCTACGGTCTACACCCTGATTGTGACTGAATAGATAGGGATGGGCTGGAGTGTAAATTTGAAGGGGCTTCGATGTTAGCTTCAGAACTTAGTACAAGAACAGTACTCAGCAGACTTCTACGGTCTGTGCCCTGAGAAAGGCAAGGACAAATCAAACTCGGGTACACATATAAAGTATCACATACCAAGTAAAATAAGTTTACCCATAGGCGTAGTTTGACTGTTTCATTTGGGGGGGCAAAGGAAGAGGCGGGGCATATTAGCATATTCATTTGCATATATGTATATGCAAATTATGCTAATATGGAGGAAGGAAGGGAGCAAGAGCTGGCTTTTTTGGGAATAACCAGTGTTCGTTTGCCAATGGATAGCCACTGAATCAGAGAGGCAGCGGGTTTGGCGACAGGCACTGGTGTGCTGGCAAATGTTTAACAACAGGCTCTCCCCCCAGTCCCCCTCTGCGCCCCCCCCCAAATTGCAGAGCTGGCTATAGCCGGGGAGAGAGCCTGGGGGGGGGGGTATAAATAAGTAAATATAAACTTTTAATGTTGAGCACCTGATTCTCAAAGTGAACATATTGCAAACACTATAATGAAAATAAAATTATTTTTTTCTACCTTTGTTGTCTGGTGACTGTTTTTCTGATCATGCCGGTGCAGTATCTGATTCTGCTGCTATCTGTCCTCTTAACTCCGTTTCCAGGGCTTCCTTTCCATTTATTTCTTTCTTCCTTTCTTCTTCATTTCTGGTCCTCAGCTTCTGCCTATTTTCTTCATCCATGTGCAGTTTTTCTCCTCTCTTCCTTTTCCCTCATCTCATCTCCTTCCTCACTCTTTCCTTCCCTCCATCCATGTCCAGCATTTCTTTTCTCTCCCCTGCCCTCCATCCACCCAGTCCAACAGTGACCCTCCTCTTCCCTGTCCCCATACCCAGTGGCCCTCCTTTCCCCTGCCCTCCATCCACTCAGTCCAGTAGTGACCCTCCTCTCCCCTGCCCCCATGCCCAGTGGCCCTCCTTTCCCCTGCCCTCCATCCACTCAGTCCAGCAGTGACCCTCCTCTCCCCTGCCCCCATACCCAGTGGCCCTCCTTTCCCCTGCCCTCCATCCACTTAGTCCAGTAGTGACCCTCCTCTCCCCTGCCCCCATGCCCAGTGGCCCTCCTTTCCCCTGCCCTCCATCCACCCAGTCCAGCAATGACCCTCCTCTCCCCTGCCCCCATACCCAGTGGCCCTCTTTTCCCCTGCCCTCCATCCACTCAGTCCAGTAGTGACCCTCCTCTCCCCTGCCCCCATGCCCAGTGGCCCTCCTTTCCCCTGCCCTCCATCCACCCAGTCCAGCAGTGACCCTCCTCTCCCCTGCCCCCATGCCCAGTGGCCCTCCTTTCCCCTGCCCTCCATCCACCCAGTCCAGCAGTGACCCTCCTCTCCCCTGCCCCCATACCCAGTGGCCCTCCTTTCCCCTGCCCTCCATCCACTTAGTCCAGCAGTGACCCTCCTCTCCCCTCCCTTCATTCCGCCCTCTCCCCGTTCCTTCCCCCCCCCCCCCCCCCAGCGAGCCAGTTCTCCTCCCTCCCTCCGGATCCGTCCCTCACCAACGATCTTCGAATTTTTCACCTGCCCGGCCCGCTAGCGCTGACTCTCCACTGCCGGTTCACGCTTCAAAATGGCCGCCGAGACTTCTCGCGAGGCCGCCTCTGAAAGTCTCGGCGGCCATTTTTAAAGCGCGAACCAGCAGGGGAAAGAGCGCTAGCGCCTAGCGGGCAGGCAAAGGATTCGAAGATCAGGTCGGTGAGGGACGGATACGGAGGGAGGGAGGAGAGCCGGCTCACGGGGGGGGGGGGAGGAGAAGGAACGGGGAGAGGGTGGGCTGAAGGGAGAGCTGCCTGTTGCCGGCCCTGCGTTTGGGGGGGCATTGCCCCCCCTCGCCCCCCCCAGTCTACGCCCATGAGTTTACCTTGTTGGGCAGACTGGATGGACCATACAGGTCTTTATCTGCAGTCATTTACTATGTTACCATGTAACTAGGTGTTATGTTTTACATCATGAATGGTCAACCATGATGCAGATGCTTCAAATATACTTTGTTCTATATTATTCTAGGTATCTGTTTCCCAATTATAGAGCTGCAGATGTCTAAATTATTATAAATTAAGACTGACGTGAGACTGTGCATGTTCAGTTATGGGTCCTGTTATCTCTACAATGTTAAGGACTTTACAGAGAAGCTGACATGCTGGTAATCTTCTTTGAATATGAATTATTATATTAATGTTGTGTCGACATCTCATAAAAGTTCTACCTGGAAAACTGTCACAAAGTGTGCTCTGAAAATAAGTGGCATGACTTTGACCTTGGATATTTCTACATATATCTTTACACTCTAAAATTCATAACTAATTACAGTAAAACGCCCAATTATCCAGACTATCCACTGCAGGAGGTGGTCTGGATAATCATAAATCCAGATAATTGGAAAAAGCTTTGGAACATTAAAATTGCTCACCAGAAGGATACGGCACCATCTGGAGCTGGATAGAAAGAAGGCCACGTGAAACTCCACAGAGTAGAATGAATGTCATATTGATGTGCATGAATGTATATATGACCACGCATGGCATGCAGGAACTCTCAATACAGTGGAGCATCGTGGGGGCTTCATTCCATCCACCTCCAGATGCTTCTGCATCCTTCTGGTGAGCAATTTTAATGTTTCAACTATCTGCTGGAAATGGAGTCTATGGGGTGATGATGGTCCGGATAATTGGACATCTGTACGATCAGCGTTCGGATGATCGGTGTTCTACTGTATTAGGTTTATATCAAATATTCCTTTTCAATTTGGACCCGAAGAGTGCCCCAAATACATTATTCGTATTTGGCCAAATAGCGATTTAAATTTAAATAATCCAGGGCTCTACTGTGCCAAATCCTACTGAAATAACCACTTGATCTCTGATTTCATGTTACTTCTTTTATTATTTGTTATGTTAAAGCTCAATGCCCATTATTCATATTTAGTATTTGTATTCGGCCGAATAGTTTTCCATTATTCATATTCGGCCAAATAGTAAGGTATGCTATTCAGTACAGCTCTAGTAATTATTCAACTACAATTTAGGTAAGCAATGATATTTTCTGTTCTCTGACATCCCGTCTCTAGGAAAATTATACTCCAATAAAAAGGTTAAGAGGAATGCAATGTAGAGAAATACATTTGTTAGTATGACTTTGGTTCATTATCATGCCTTAAAATTTTAGGAGCCCTTTTACTAAACCACATTTACAGCTAATACACACTTCACAAGGGGGGAGGGGGGGAAGCTTACCGCAAAATGTATTAAAGCATTTTGCAGTAATTTGTCTGACTGCTCCTGCAAATTGTGGAGTTAAAAAAAAAAATTGGGGAGGGGGTGTGTCATGGGCATGTACTAACTAGATAATGCAGCATTAATTCAAGATCACCTAGGAGGTGATAAGTGCTCCCGCATTAGCTTTTTCAAGCAACATGCACTACTGTGAACATTACTGCACAACCTAAAACTTTTTTTGAAAAATGCCTTAAATACTGCCACATTGGACATGAGTTCAGTGTGCAGGAAAGTCCTGCTTTAAAATGCTCTAAGCTCATTTCGTAATGAGGTTTAGTAAAAGGGCCCCTTAGTGCATGTGGAGGGGCATTTTCAATAAGACATCTAAATCCAGTTTTGGACGTTTTGCCGAAAACATCCAAAAATCGGAGTGGTGAACATAGTGATTTTTGAACCAGAAAAATGTCTATCTTGAAAATGGCCATTTCCTAACGTTTTGTACTCAGTACATTTTTCTTTGGGGGGGGAGGGAGTTCACAACTTAAAGTAATGAGCTGATAACATCAGCTGAGCTGAGCTATGCATACTGTTCTAGAAGGCATGGCACCTAATTCTACTAGTGTGTAATGCAAAAGGAGGCTTGGCCATGGGCGTGCCAGGGACATTTTGAAAAGTTGCACGTGTAGTTACAGAATACTGCCTCAGTGTGCCTAACTTGGGTGTCAGCATTTGCACCAGGTTTCAGCAGACAGAGCTCTGGTGCCCAAAGTTAGATATGGGAATTTGCACTAAGTGCGATTGTTTAAAGGGTGCACACCCTTTATCAAATCAAGCTTAGAGCCAATTTTTCAGCACTGAATTAAGCGCCCTTTATAGCATTCCTCCTCCCAGGATGCATGACAGACCTCATAGACCTACCAATAAGAAACACAATCGGATCAACACGAACATACCTAAATCTCCACTACCCAAGCTGCAAAGGACTCAAATACAAATCAACCTATGCATCCAGCTTCTCCTACATAAGCACACAACTGTGGAATGCACTACCAAAAGCCGTGAAAACAATGTATGACCACCTGAACTTCCGGAAATCACTAAAAATCAACCTGTTCAAAAAGGCGTACCCTATCGACCCAACCTAAGTGCCTTAACCTTGCAACACAATGAAACCAAAGATCGTAATAGACTCTGCACAACTCTTCCTCTCTACTATTCCCCAATGTGTCTATAAAACATGAACCTTATTCGACCACAACAACTCTTTGCATTTGTTTGTCTACTGGAGATGGCGAATGCCTCTATGGTACATTGTAAGCCACATTGAGCCTGCAAACAGGTGGAAAAATGTGGGATACAAATGTAACAAATCAAACATATAAACGTCAAGTGATCAACTCACCTGCAAATGCGCAGTAGAGTCGGAACTCAGAACGCTGAGAGTGTAGAAGTCCAAGCCCCGCCTCCACCAGCAGTACAGCCCAATAGGGAGGAGGGCTTGGACATGGGCGTGGGAATAGGGGGAGGAGGGAGCAGGGAGGGAAGGAGGGGGCGGAACTGAGGGAAACAGACGCTGGGGGGAGAGCAGGGGAGAGAGCAGGGTTTGTGGACGGGGGGGAGGGGGAGGCCATAGGAAAATAAAAAACTAGCCCATTGTTATGGGCTTAACGGCTAGTAAATAAATAAAGAATGGTGTGTATTTGCAAGGGGAACGTACACAGCGATGAATCATGGGTTGGACCCAGGCGAGGGTTCTAACTTATGCACAGAACATACAGAATAATGTAAATGATACATGTCCCTGTTTTATTGAGGTGTGTGAATTTACATCAGCTCTCTGGCTGACATAAGCATGTGTGCCTACATTTTAGCATTCTATAACAGAACCCAGGCGCCATTATAGCATACGCTCCAATTGCATGCACTCCAGGGGCCTAATTGGAGGTACCGAGTCATAAAATTGGCCCTATGTATATTTGTATTTATCCTCCATTGCTTCACAGGATGAATGTTAATCACCCATTTGCCCCTCTCCATAACCCATACTCATACAAACACAGCATGTCTACAAAGAAATTTCAGGATTCTTTTGGTCTTTACAGTATATTCACTTTGAATTTACTGGTGCTGTCAAAAAAGCAATATTTTTACTATTATCTTGTGCAAATATAACATAAATATTCATTTTGATTTTTTATTTCTTATGGATGTGCATTTCACACTATTCAAAAACTGAAAAAATTAGCTTCTAAACAAAGCAATGTTTCTTAGTCTGCAGAGATGTAGAAATATATTCTTAAGGAAACTGAAAATAGAAAAAGGCAAACGGCCCCCTCCACTTAGACATTTTACCTTTGTGCAAACATTTGCTAGACACATCTATGCATGTAAATATTTTTTCAGATTAAAAGTGTTTCTCATCTATATCTAGCTGTACGTATCACAGATTTGCATGGTCTGTGATTTAGAATAACATAATGGATTACTCTGGCATTGTTTTCAAAAGACCTGTCACCTTTGCTATATACATAGGGTATTTGCTGGGTTTTATCCTCTCTTTCATGCTGTAGATGAATAAGTAACCATGGAATACAGAGGGTTTTTTTTATTCTTTTTATTGGCACAAAGGATGCTGGAAGGGTTTTCAAGTGCTATTACTTCATAATATCCTTTGAGATAGCAGAACCCTGAACTGCTGGTTTAGCATAATGAATAGAGTACAGAAGTGTGCAGCCTTGATTACATGATCAACAGCTCATTGTATAACCACAAGAAAGTCAGCTAATCTCTAGCTTCTGCTCTGTAAAATTCCTAAATCATATATAAATTACTTACCATCTGAATACAGCTCACAGTTTTTCTCGGGCTGGAAAAAAAATATTCAGTTCAGTTTACAGGCATTTTGGTTCCATAACAGGGAGATATCATCCTGTGTATAATGTTATGTTCATCTGTCAATTTTGCAAAATTGTTGCTTGTATTTTTAAGCTTAGTTGCTAAACTCTGTGGAGCACAAACATTGTAAGCTATGCAAATGTTTTACAACTCTAAGAGAAATCATGATATTGAAATAATTTTGGTTCAACCAAAATTGTGATTTAGAAATGTTTGTGTTCAAATGCTGTTTGTTCTGCTTGGTAAATTGAAATGTCTAGGAGGTATTCCCCCCAAATCTAAAACTTTTATACGCTATACCCAATCCAAATTGGTGTATAAGTTATTAATATCACTCATATGAATGACCCACTCTGTTTCTTCAATATACATAAGTACTTAAGCATCGCCATACCGGGACAAACCACAGGTCCATTAAGCCCAGTATCCTGTTTCCCAACAGTGGCCAATCCAAGATCCCAAAAGAGTAAAATAGAATTTATCCCAGGAATACACAGTAGATTTTATCAAGTCTATCTTAATAATGATTTATGGACTTTTCTTTTAGGAATGTGTCCAAACTTTTTTTAAACCCTGCTTTGCTAAATGCTTTCACCACATTCTTTGGCAAGAAATTCCAGAGCTTGATTGAGTGAAGAAATATTTTTCCAATTTATTTTAAATATACTATTTAGTAGTTTCATTGTGTGCCCCCTAGTGATTCATGTCTACCTGTTCCACTCCACACAGGATTTTATAGGCCTCTATCATATCTCCCCTCAGCTGTCTCTTCACTAAGGTGAGGAGCCCTAGCTTCTTTAGTCTTTCCTCAGAGGGAAATCATTCTATCCCTTTTATCATTTTTGCTGCCCTTCTTTGTCCTTTTCTAACTCCGCTATATTTTTTTGAGATGTCGTGACCAGAATTGTACACAATATTCAAGGTGCGGTCGCACCATGGACCAATACAAAAGCATTATAATATACTCAGTTGTTGTTCTCCATTCCTTTTCTAATAATTCCTAACATTCAATTTGCTTTCTTAGCTGCTGCTGCACACTGAGAAGAGGGGTTCAAAGTATCATCAACAATGACACATAAATCATTTTCTGGGCGGTGACTCCTAATGTTGAACCTTGCATCATGTACAGTTTATGTTCCTCTTCTCTACGTGCCTCACTTTGCACTTGCTCACATGAAGGGGGGAAGTTATCAAAGTGTGGTAAAAAGCAAGCTTTTACTGCACATTAATTTATCATGGGAATCACCAACCTGTGGTATAACAGTCTTGCATCACTTCAGTCCTCTTCCTCAGCTGTCTCTACAGTATGAACTCTGATAACGATGACACCTCCAATCTGTGTAGTACCATTTCTAGATTTAACATTCCCACTATCTCTACAATTTCCAAAATCCTTGCTGCCATGAAAAAGACAGCAGCCCCATTTACCATCAAATATTATCCAACACAATCTTACCATTTTGTTGCATTTCAGCTACTAAATGCTCTCTGCTATGCTTTCTCAAGGGATCATGCCCTCCCCCTGGAAAATATCACACATTAGGTCAAAGATTAAAGACCTCACTCAAGATCTGAACCTCAGTTCAAGCTACTATCCAATAGCCAACCTTCTCTACTTATCAAAACATATTGAAACCATGGTTTTATCACAACTTCATGACATAAGAACAGAAGAGTAGCTGTACTGGATCAGATCAACAGTCCAGCTAGCCCAGTATCCTGTTTTCCAAATAGTGGCCAAGCCAGGTCACTAGTACCTGGCAGAAACCCAATTCGTGGCAACACTCCATACTACAAATCCCAGGGCAAGTAGTTGCTTGCCATGTCTGTCTCACTGACAGACTATGGACTTTTCCTCCAGAAATTTCTCAAAACCTTTTTTAAACCCAGATACACTAACCGCAGTTACAACATACTCTGGCAAAGAGTTCCAGAGTTTAACTATTCATTGAGTGAAAAACGTATTTCCTTCTATTTGTTTTAAAAGAATTTCCATGTAACTTCCTCGAGTGTCCCCTAGTCTTTGTACTTTTGGAACAAATATTGGATGGGTATTTGAGACTTATGGGAAGGAGGGGGTTGATGCTGCATGTTTTTATGTTGTTTTCAATGTATGCACTCCTTTGATTGCCTTTGCAGAAGTTTGCAGGCAGTGTAAGAGAATTTGAAATAAATAAAGTAAAAATTCTTACTAACTTTTCCTTTGAAAAATGGTGCTATGTCCACAGTTAAAAACTATAAATAGATTTTGTGCCAATGTGGGCAGTTTAAAGATTGTTCTCTAAAGAAAGCAAACTAGTACAGAAAAAATAAAGATAGGTAAAATAATGTTCATCTGCCTGAACAGCAGGAAACAGAAGAGATGGTCAGAAGTACACAAACAGCAGCAACAAAAGAAAAGCACAAAAGGGCCTTCAGGACTGGAATAAGCGTTCATTATTTGGTAGGGTCTACTAAATAAAGAACTTTTGTTTCAGTCCTGAAGGCCCTTTTGTGCTTTTCTTTTGTTGCATCTGCCTGAACAGACATTGTTTTTAACATTACCTGAAACAAAACATGAGAAGCAAGAAGTATTGTATAAATAGTAAAGCTATAATGAGGTGGAGCATAAGAAACAGAGAGGGAACTGAAAGGGAAACAAAAACCCACATGTCTTCTGTCTCCTTCCTTTTCATTGGTTAACAGGGAATTCAGCTGTAGCAGTGTGATGATCCCAAGGAGGTTTGATGACAGGAGACAGCATAATGTCACAAGGCCGAGGCCAGTCTCCACCTACTACACCCAAGGAAGTTTTAATTCTCCCCAATGCAGCCGCTGCCATCTTGGTACACCTAACACAGTGCAATTGATAGGGTGACAAACTCCATCTACTGGCTTCAGCCCACATAATGGACAAGATAGGCTCATACTATCTCCTGTGATCAAACTTCCTTGGATGATCCACTCCACTTCAAGCTTGCTACTGTATCTTAAGGCTGCTACCCTGCATCCCTTCAGACTCTGGTTCTCCATTTTGCAATATAAAAAACAAGAACAACAATAAAAACCCTCCACAAACAGGCCAGGTCTCTCTCAGCATGAAACCTTCCCTGTCTTTTTCAGATAATAATCCTCATTCTGTGCCCCCAGTCTAGTATGTTCTGGTTAAATACAACAAATAACAAAAAAAAAGAGTGTCTAGCAAACTTTAATCTGTACCGCCCATGTGACATCCCCTTGAAATCAATAAGGAGTCACCACCACCCACTTTGCAAATAGCATAAATCTAGAACTTGCAGTCCAGTGTACATTCTTTTTGCTTCACCAGAACAGTCACCCAAAACTTGAAACAAAGGAAATAAGAACAGATACTTGGTTACCGTGAAGCAGAGCTTCTCCTCTTTCTTCTTTAGTCTCCTTAGGGAGATTGAGACCTTCCTTCCTCTTCTCCTTGTATACCCTTTTACTCCTCCCTCTCCTGGTTCCAACTCCCTGGGTTTCCCTAGAAACCAGGTGTGATCTAAATGTAATCCTCTGTTAGGTTGGGGATTACTAAGAGAGTAAGTCCCTGTAGAGAGTCACTGGAAGAGTGACTGGGAGGTCCGATGGTGGGGGGAAGCCCAGCCCAAGGGGAGTAGTTTTGAAACAAAATGCAGAGAGATAGTGCCCTGGAAATCTAGCAGGCACTGCAGGATCTAGTTTAGTATTAATGGGGAATAAAAAGAGAGGGGGAGGGGAAGCAAGCAGGACCTAGTTTAGTATTAAGGGGGGAATAAAGAGAGAGAGAGAGAGAGAGAGAGAGAGAAGCAAGCATCATTAACTAGTTGCCGTGGAGGGGAATAATCGAACAGCACCGGCCATCTCTATGGGCGGCCATCTCCGCGGCCGGCTCCGTAAATGGGCGGAGCCAACCAAATGTCAGAGATGGCCAGGTTTGAGATGGCCGACATCGATTTTCGGCGATAATGGAAACTAATGCTGGCGATCTCAAACCCGGCCAAATCCAAGGCATTTGGTCATGGGAGGAGCCAGCATTTGTAGTGCACTGGCCCCCCTTACATGCCAGGACACCAACCGGGCACCCTAGGGGGCACTTCTAAAAATTAAAAAAAAAATTTAAACTAGCTCCCAGGTGCATAGCTCCCTTACCTTGGGTACTGAGCCCCCTAAATCCCCCCCAAAAACCCACTCCCCACAACTCTACACCACTACCATAGCCCTAAGGGGTGAAGGGGGCACTTACAGGTGGGTACAGTGGGTTTTGGGGGGGCTTTGGAGGGCTCCCATTTACCACCACAAGTGTAACAGGTAGGGGTGGGATGGGCCTGGGTCAACCTGCCTGAAGTGCACAGCACCCACTAAAAACTGCTCCAGGGACTTGCATACTGCTGTCAGGGAGCTGGGTATGACATTTCAGGCTGGCATAGAGGCTGGCAAAAAAGGTTTTTCTTTTGTTTTTTTGGGTGGGAGGGGGTTGGTGACCACTGGGGGAGTAAGGGGAGGTGATCCCCGATTGCCTCTGGTGGTCATTTGGTCAGTTGGGGCTCCTTTTTGAAGTCTGGTCGTGAAAAAAAAGGGACCAAGTAAAGCCGGCGAAATGCTCGTCAAGCCTGGCTTTTTTTTTCCATTATCGGGCGAAGCCGGCCATCTCGTGAGCACGCCCACGTCCCACCCCCGTTCTGCCTTCACTACCCTACTGACACACCCCCTTGAAGTTTCGCCAGCTCCGCGACGGAAAGCAGTTGAAGTCGGCCAAAATCGGCTTTCGATTATACTGATTTGACCGGTTTCAGGAGATCGACGGCCGTCTCCCGATTTGTGTCGGAAGATGGCTGGCGATCTCTTTCAAAAATGAGCTGGATAGTGTACAAACCCTTTTCCCATAGTTTTAAACTGAAATTTTCTCTAGACATAGGCATTTTTTCTCATAGTTTTAAACTGAAACCTTTTCTAGAGATAGAAACTAAACAGCCAAAAACTCTTGTTCTAAAAGGCAGTTATTTTCTGTTCCTTGGCTGCTGGAGTGGTAGCTCATCCAGTGACCTCAATTAAGTGTTAGGTGTGGGGAAGTAAAATACTTGCATAGGTTGCTGAGTCAGCTTCAAAGAGCCTGTTTAAAAAAGGCCCCTTAGATTCAAAACTATATAAAGAGGAAAGGTCCCACTGAACTTTCTTTCTGAGAAGTTCCGAGAGAAGAGGACATTTCTCTGGTAGGTGAACGCTATTTTGCCTTGTGCTTTGGGAACTTAAAGATTGGGGTTTAAAGGAGGAATTGTAGGTTAGTGTTGGCAAAATAAAAATATAAAAAGCTAATTTTATCAACTAATCTCCATAGTCTTTTCCACTTAGGTTTAAAAACTTTGTACCACAGCATTAACAGATAGAATCTAGCAGGCACTGCAGGATCTAGTTTAGTCTTCCATCCACCCCTAGGACAACTCTTCATTTATAGTCAGTTATTGTAATTAGGGCAACAAGCAAGGAGTGCTCTTACAGAGTTTTAAATACATTTCTTTACCATCTAAGAAGGAAACACTAAATAAATCATACAATATACTATATAAACTAAAAGACACTTTTATATTAGGCTAATATCCTTAATACTGAAGCAAGTTTTAAATGATTGAAAAACTCAAAAACACTAAGATGGAGTCAGCAGTGAGAGGGGTGCTATCCAGTCTTTTGCATTGAGTATCACATGTATAATTATCTCCCAGCTGATGAGATGTCATATTTATTTAGATTTTGCTCACACCTTTTTCAGTAGTAGCTCAAGGTGAGTTACATTCAGGTACACTGGATATTTCTCTATCCCAGGAGGGCTCACAATCTAAGTTTGTACCTGAGGCAGTTGAGGGTTAAGAAATTTGCCCAAGATTGCAAGGAGCAGCAGCAGGATTTGAACTGGCCACCTCTGTATTGCAAGACCGGTGCTCTAACCACTAGGCCACTCCTCCACTCTTGCATGTGTGTACCCAATGCAAAGAGCTCCTAGCTCTCAGAGAATGTGTCCGTTCTCTTGAGGCTAGAGTAGCAGACTTGGTGGCGCTGAGGGAGACAGAGAGGTACATAGAGGAGACCTACAGGGATGTTGTAGAGAAGTCCCACCTCCAGTCTGGTTGCCCCTGTGTTACCTTGGAGGAGGGAGGTCTCCTAGAAGGAGAGCATCACTCTGGTGAAGTAGGGGATATACTATCCTCTCGCATCGAGAATACGTCTCCAAGTGCTGACTGGGAGGGAAAGGTTAGGACAGCTGTTGTAATTGGAGATTTGATCATTAGGCATATAGATAGCTGGGTGGCTGGTGGAAGTGAGGATCGCCTGGTGACTTGCCTGCCTGGTGCGAAGGTGGGGGATCTCAAGGGTCATCTAGATAGGATTTTAGATAATGCTGGGGAGGAGCCGGCTGTCTTGGTACATGTGGGTACCAATGACATAGGAAAATGTGGGAGAGAGGTTCTGGAAGCCAAATTTAGGCTCTTAGGTAGAAAGCTCAAATCCAGATCCTCTAGGGTAGCATTTTCTGAAATGCTACCTGTTCCACGCGCAGGACCCAAGAGACAGGCAGAGCTCCAGAGTCTCAATGCGTGGATTAGACGATGGTGCAGGGAGGAGGGTTTTAGATTTGTTAGGAACTGGGGAACATTCTGGGGAAGGGGGAGCCTATTCATAAAGGATGGGCTCCACCTTAACCAGGGTGGGACCAGGCTGCTGGCATCGGCATTTGAAAAGGAGATAGAGCAGCTTTTAAACTAGAAACAGGGGGAAGGCCAACAGTCGCTCAAAAGTGCATGGTTCGGGATAAGGTATCTTTCAAAGATATCACCAAAACAGGGAAGATAGGGTATCCTGATAGTGAGGTTGCAAAAGAGACCGTAGTAGATCAGGTGTCCTTAAATAAAAATAAAAATCAGACAAAAGATTACAAATTAATACTGTCAAGTACTAAGCATCATGTAAATAGGAACAACAAACATAGTTTGAAATGTCTATATGCGAATGCCAGGAGCCTAGAAAATAAGATGGGAGTGTTAGAATATATTGCACTAAATGAAAAATTAGATATAATAGGCATCTCTGAGACTTGGAGGAATGAGGATAACCAGTGGGACATAGTGAAAGGGTGGATCGAATTGGTAGAGGGGTAGCATTGTATATTAACGAGAGCCTTGAATCAAATAGATTGAAAATTCTGCAGGAAACACTTCTTGGAATCACTGTGGATTGAAATTCCAATGTAAAGGGGAAAAGGATAGTGATAGGAGTGTACTACTGTCCGCCTGGCTAGGATGAACAGACGGATGCAGAAATGTTAAAGGAAATTAGGGACGCAAACAAACTAGGCAACACAATAATAATGGGTGATTTCAAGTACCCCGATATTGACTGGGTAAATGTGACATTGGGGCACGCTAGGGAGGTACAATTCCTTCATGAAATCAAGGACAGCTTTATGGAGCAGCTGGTATAGGAGCCGACGAGAGAAGGAAAAATTCTAGACCTAGTCCTTAGTTGAGCGCATGATCTGGTGCGGGAGGTAATGGTGCTGGGACAGCTTGATAACAGTGATGATAATATGATCTGATTTGATATTAGCTTTGAAGTAAGTATAGATAGGAAATCAAATACGTTAGCATTTAACTTTAAAAAAGGAGACTGATAAAATGAGAAGAACGGTGAAAAAAAACTTAGAGGAGCGACTGCAAGGGTCAAAGATTTACATCAGGCGTGGATGCTGTTCAAAAACACCATCCTGGAAGCCCAGGCCAAATATATTCCACTTATTAAAAAAGGAGGATGGAAGACCAAACGACAGCCAGTGTGGTTAAAAAGTGAGGTGAAGGAAGCTATTAGAGCTAAAAGAAAATCCTTCAGAAAATGGAAAGAAAATCCTTCAGAAAATGGAAAGAAAATCCTTCAGAAAATGGAAGTAACCGACTGAAAATAATAAGAAACAGCATAAGGAATGTCAAGTCAAATGCAAAGCGCTGATAAAGAAGGCTAAGAGGGACTTCGAAAAAAAGATTGCGTTGAAGGCAAAAACACATAGTAACACTTTTTTTAGGTATATTAAAAGCAGGAAGTCGGCAAAAGAATCGGTTGGATCACTAGATGACCGAGGAGTAAAAGGGGTGATCAGGCAAGTCAAAGCTGTAGCGGAGAGATTAAATGAATTCTTTGCTTCGGTCTTCACCGAGGAATATTTGGGTGGGATACCAGTGCCAGAAATGGTATTCGAAGCTGATGAGTCGGAGAAACTTAATGAATTCTCTGTAAACCTGGAGGATGTAATGGGGCAGTTCTACAAATTGAAGAGTAGCAAATCTCCGGATGGTATTCATCCCAGAGTACTGATAGAACTAAAAAATGAGCTTGCGGAGCTATTGTTAATAATATGTAATTTATTCTTAAAATCGAGTGTGGTACCGAAAGATTGGAGGGTAGCCAATGTAATGCTGATTTGTAAAAAAGGTTCCAGAGGAAATCCGGGAAATTATAGACCGGTGAGTCTGACGTCGGTGCCGGGCAAAATGGTAGAGACTATTATTAAGAACAAAATTACAGACCATATTCAAAAGCATGGATTAATGGGACAAAGAGGGGCATAATCGAACGCGAACGTCTATCTCCATGGGCGTCTATGTCCGAAAACGGGTATGTGAAGAGGCAGGACAGACCGTATTTTCGAAAAAATGGACGTTTTCCAGCTGGGCGTTTGTTTTTTTTTTAGCGATAATGGAAACTAAGAACGCCCAGCTCAAAAACATCCTAATCCGAGCCATTTGGTCGTGGGAAGGGCCACGATTCGTAGTACACTCGCTCCCCCCTGACATGCCAGGACACCAACTGGGCACCCTAGAGGTCAGTGCGGTGGACTTCAGACAACGCTCCCACATGCATAGCTCCCTTACCACGGGTGCTGAGCCCCCAACCCCCCTCCCCCAAAACCCACTACCCACAAATGTACAACACTACCATAGCTCTTAGGGGTGAAGGGGGTACCTACATGTGGGTACAGTGGGTTTTGCAGGCCTCCCATTTACCAGCACAAGTGTTACAGGTAGGGGGGGATGGGCCTGGGTCCGCCTGGCTGAAGTGCACCGTGGTACCCACTAAAAGTGCTCCAGGGACCTCCATACACGCAGGCCTCTAGGACTGGTTGCTGCTATATAACATTGGCACACCAGTTGACACCTGAAGACTAATCTCTCCGAAAATGTCCTTTATTGGAATAAGCACGCTTACTCACAGTTAACTGCAGATCAGAGGTTGTGCCCCACTGGCAACGAGTCTCCCTGGTACTGAGATGAGCAGTAGGTCAGAGCTGGCAGAATGCTGTACAATGCCCTCTTTCAGCCACATTCAAGGGAAGAACTAAGTTCTGTAACGTGGCTAACACGTGAAAGGGATCTAAAAGTGTCTTACAAAAATGGCCACTACCTCATGGACTACCGGAAACAAAACAGGGCACACTCTGACCCAGTAAGCAGGGGGAAAAGCACCATGGGAGTAGAGCCTACCAACTACCTGTCACGCTTTCAAAGCTGGAAACTGGTTTGTGAGCCCTTGGGCCACTGCCGAGGAGCGGCAGTGGCAGGCAAAACCACCCCCACACCGGAGACAAGGCAGAGCTTAACGAACGGTTAGGCTTCACCTGCACCTGGCCACTTTTCACCAAGGGTTGAGCCCTTGGCTTCAGGTGGCTGGCAGGACTTGTAGGACAGGGCCGGAACAGGATCCCAACTAGACTGAACAGGGACTGAGGGTCAGAGGGGAAAGAACATAAAGGGACAGCAGGGCAAGGAAAGGGTAAAATAAAGGACAGACTGAAAGCTGTAAACAGCCACTAAAACAGGGAGCAAAACACTGACTAACAAGACACAAAACTAAAAGCTGCAGAGCAGCCACTAAGACACAAGCAGACAAAGACTAAACACAAAACTAAAGCCCAGAGACAAGACTAGCAAACTAACAACAACCTAAACTAACTACACACTGACTGGCTAGAACAGACAAGAATCAAGGCAAGGATTCAAACTAGGCAGCAGAGCAACAAGCATTAACATACCAGGGCCTTAGACGATGCAAAGGCAAGCAGAAATGTTCCAAGATGGCTAATAAGCCCAGAAGCAGTTGAGACTCAGCTGCTGCAATCACCAGGCAGCTACGGGTGCTGTGCAGGCTCAAACAACACAAGCAAACCTGGCAGCCTGGAAGATCCGGACCGGACTGAGCTAAAATCTGGAACGGATGATGGTCCATAGCAGCCACCCGTTCTGGCCACCAGAGGGCGAGGAAAGCACAGACGTAACACTACCAACATCGTGAGCATTTGCCACAAGCTAGTGGAATCACGGAGCCCAATACCCTACACCCACCACAATGCATTGCTGATGTGACTCTGCAGTGCGCATAACAGAAAAGGTGTTGCACTCACCCGAGAGCCACATCAGAACCATGGAAAGGCTGTCACAGGATAGAACACATTCTGCTGTCATGGAGGTGGGTACAGCATTTGAGGCTGGCCTAGAGGCTGGAAAAAAAGTTTGTAAAGTGGGGTTTTTTTGGTGGGAGGGGGTTAGTGACCACTGGGCGAGTCCGGGGAGGTCATCCCTGATTCCCTCCAGTGGTCATCTGGTCAGTTGGGGCACTTTTTTGGGACCTGTTTGTGAAAAAAAAGGGTCCAAAAAAAGTGACCCAAAATCGCGGTAAAAACGCCTTTTTTTCGATTATCAGCTAAAGACGCCCATCTCTCCTCAGCCGATAACCACGCCACGCCTTCACCACGCCTCCAACACGCCCCCATCAACTTTACCCATTTCCGCGACAGATTGCAGTTGGAAACGCCCAAAATCGGCTTTCGATTATACCGATTTGTTCGCCCACGGGAGAAAGATGCCCATCTCCCGATTTGGGTCACAATATAGGTGTTTTTCTCTTTCGATTATAAGCTGGAAAGTCAACATGGATTTAGTGAAGGGAAATCTTGCCTCACCAATCTACTACATTTCTTTGAAGGGGTGAACAAACATGTGGCTAAAGGTGAGTCGGTTGATATTGTGTATCTGGATTTTCAGAAGGCGTTTGACAAAGTACCTCATGAAAGACTCCAGAGGAAATTGGAGAGTCATGGGATAGGATGTAGTGTTCTATTGTGGATTAAAACTGGTTAAAAGATAGAAAACAGAGAATAGGGTTAAATGGTCAGTATTCTCAATGGAGAAGGGTAGTTAGTGGGGTTCCCCAGGGGTCTGTGCTGGGACTGCTGCTTTTTAACATATTTATAAATGACCTAGAGATGGGAGTAACTAGTGAGGTAATTAAATTTGCTGATGACACAAAGTTATTCAAAGTCGTTAAATCGCGGGAGGATTGTGAAAAATTACAAGAGGACCTTACGAGACTGGGAGACTGGGCATCTAAATGGCAGATGACATTTAATGTTAGCAAGTGCAAAGTGATGCATGTGGGAAAGAGGAACCCAAATTATAGCTACATCGTGCAAGGTTCCACTTTAGGAGTCACGGACCAAGAAAGGGATCTAGGTGTCATCGTTGATGATAAGTTGAAACCTTCTGCTCAGTGTGCTGTTGTGGCTAAGAAAGCAAATAGAATGTTAGGTATTATTAGGAAAGGAATGGAAAACAAAAATGAGGATGTTATAATGCCTTTGTATCGCTCCATGGTGTGACCGCACCTCGAATATTGTGTTCAATTCTGGTCGCCGCATCTCAAAAAAGATATAGTGGAATTAGAAAAGGTACAGAGAAGGGCAACAAAAATGATAAAGGGGATGGGATGACTTCCCTATGAGGAAAGGCTAAAGCGGCTAGGGCTCTTCAGCTTGGAGAAAAGGCGGCTGAGGGGAGATATGATAGAGGTCTATAAAATAATGAGTGGAGTTGAATAGGTAGATGTGAAGCATCCTTTTACGCAATGAAGCTACAATGTAGTAAATTTAAAATGAATCTGAGAAAAGTTTTCTTCACTCAACATGTAATTGGGCTCTGGAATTCGTTGCCACAGAATGTGGTAGGGGCGGTTAGCTTAGCGGAATTTTAAAAAGGTTTGGACGGCTTCCTAAAGGAAAAGTCCATAGACCATTATTAAATGAACTTGGGGAAAATCCACTATTTCTGGGATAAGCAGTATAAAATGTTTTGTACTTTTTGGGGATCTTGCTAGGTATTTCTGACCTGGATTGGCCACTTTTGGAAACAGGCTGCTGGGCTTGATGGACCTTTGGTCTTTCCCATTATGGCAACACTTATGTACTTATGGGACTGAAGAGTGACGGGGGGGGGGGGGGGAGAGAGAAGATTAGAAGGAAATAAAGAGTAGTGTTTACCCTTTAAGGAGGTCTTTGGTTGCCTGATGGTCCCCTGCCACTGACCTGGAGGACAGAAAGGGGAATCCCAACTGGGAGAAGGGTGATCATTGGTTGTAAAGAGAGTTGTGGCTCAGCAAAGCATCAATTGAAGAGGAGTGGAGCTATGGGTGGGCAGAGGAGAAACCCAACCCATGAGCCAGGGATCAGAGCCAGGGAGTGCCCATCCCAAGACCAGGGTGGATCCAAAGTGGGGGTCACCACTGGAATGAGGTCAGGCCACAGGGGGTCTGGGCCTGTGAAACTGAAATGAGCACAGCCTTTGGGACACTATTCTCCGGGATAGGCATGTAAAAAGTATACATAGTCCTGCTGAAAAACGTCTGTAAATATATCCAAGGGAAGAGAATATGAGAGTTCCCATGTGGAATACCAGAAGGATGGTGGTTTTAAAAGACTTGCATTCAATGTTGGAGAGTTGATATGGGTTGATGTTCCTGCTTTTAGAGAGTTGAAGAATAAACAGTTTGGCTTTTTTTCATAAATTGCTGACTCTAGCATAATCATTGGACCAGAGTGAGTGTGTCTCCTGAACCCGCAGAGCACTATCCCAGAGCTGGAACAGCCTTCCCAGTCCGATCTGTGGGATTCGATGGCCAACCTTGTTCACAGCAATTTCCCTTTGGATTTCTATCTCTTTTGATTTCCTGTGGGAGAGGAGGATAATCCCAACTGCTAACACTTCTTTCCCCAAGTGGAGGAACCGAGCGCCAAACGAGTAAGGGACCGGCAGGGACCGACGGATACTGCCTTTGGGAGGCTTCAACCAGGTCAGACCCCAAATCAAGGTGCGTCCAGTACAGGGGCGTTACATAAACTTTGATGAATGATTCTTTGTTTCCTGTCTCCTCCCTTGGTTTTTACTGAGGAAATAAAAAACAAATCTGTGGTTCTCTGGTATTATGGTGTAATGGGACATATACTCTCTCAGAAGCAGCTACCCAGGCCAGCAAAAGCAGAATCAATCTCTCATGCTGCCACTTTTGAAAGTAACTTTTTCAATTCATAATTACAAGAAACAGCAGAAGAGAAAAGCTCCTGCAAAATGGCTTTCCCACTTATTGTCTTAAAAGGACAATATGCTTGTTCTTTTCATAGAACAAATGCAAGTTCAAAAAAATAATCATTTGTTTGTTTGTTTGTTTTTACTGTAGTTGGTGGAATTTGGCTGTTAGAGAGTTCAACAGGAGTAACTCTATTTGGTGCCCTTTTACTAAAGCTTAGCATGTGCTAATTCCATTAGCAAGCACTAAATGCTAAGAAGCCCATAGGATAAAATGGGCCTTTTAGTATTTAATGTGCACTAACATAATTAGCGTGTGCTAAGCTTTAATAAATGGGCCTCTCTCACTTTTGGAGGACTGAAGTCCGATTTGATTTCCCAAGTATGTGAGTGAGCATAGTTTTGGTGATGGTTCCGCCGGGGCGGAGCAATGCCGAGATTCCACGATGAAAATGAAAACAGCACAGAAACGAGTGGGAAATAGACCAGGCAAACCAGAAGCAAATGAGGAGACTTTGTACGATGATAAATAGTTCATTGATGAAGACTCGGTTTGGCCGTTAGCGTGCTTCAGGAGTCTTTGTATAAAAAAAATGTAAAGACAACAGTTGGTCAATGAACCATGGGACAACGAGATGAAGAAATCTAGTCTTTAAAAAGACCTTTTAGTAAGAAATCCAAAGATTCTGTGTGTGTGTGGTGAGCTGTCGCATAGTTTGCCTTAAAGGTGGAAATTGGAGACAAATATTCAGACAGTCACAGGCAGGATGAGAGATATCCAGAAAGAGACCGATCCAAGAAGCACGAGTACTAGCAATAAAGAAGACCTTTTCATAAGCTGCACTAAGAAATGGGCTTAGCACATCCTTACGTGGGTCTTTCATGCATGGAAAGCCCGTTTCTAGCATAGCTGTAAATTTAGCCTTTTTCTATTATACCTTTTTTTGACCATGTGCTAATGTTAGCATTAGAACGTGGCCATTTCAAAAAACGTAACCTGGAAGCACTTATGTCTCCGTATTTGAGAGGCACTAAGAGTTCCCGCATTATGGACAAATTAACCAGTTAGCACGGTAGCTGATTAACACACCCAGACCCATTCTCCGCCCCTGAAATGGCTCTCTAAAAAAATAGAAAAAAAAATAAACACCATGCCCTTAGTGCACGCAGATGGCAGGCTAATGCAGAATGCATTAGCGCGTCCTCCATTACGTCATTTTTTGCTGCATTGAAGGTGTGCATTAGCGTCTAATGCAGCTCGGTAAAAGTGCCCCTAAGCGATATAAAATTGAATCCACATAAAAATGCACCTAGATCTGAGATGTGAGAAACTTGATAAATATAAACGCTCTCCAAAAACACCTAATGGTCTAAAAAAGTAAAAACCTACATTTACAATTTATGTTTAAATTTTTTTATTATTATTAAACCGTAACAGGACCTATACAAGACATTAGTCCAAATACCAACACAACCAAATATCTGTACATGTCTGTCTAGAAGCAATATACAATTTTCTCCCCGCCCCCACCCTCTCCCCCCCCAAACCCCTCATCTCCCCCCCCCCCCCGAAGAATAACCCCCCCATTACTCCCCCCTCAAGCACAACACAAGAAAACACTCATAGGTCTGTCCTGCACTGTCTGTGACACTGTCAATTGAGGAGCCTGCTACGGGCTCGGGGTTGCAGCGTGTCCCAAAAGTTCGCCCACGTTTTTTGGAGCGCCCGGCCCTCTTTAGAGTCCATATCCTGCACTCCACACCTCTCCAGCTTCAACAGTTCTATCATTTGTGACCTCCATGCTCCTATGGATGGCGCTCTGTTTTCTCTCCAGTGAAGGAGAATGACTCGTTTCCCCATCAGGACCGCCCGCTGTACAAACGAGCAGTAACCTGGCAGGGTGGGTTTAACTTGTTTAAATTCTCCAAAAAGAAGTAAAGGCTGTCTCTGAAGTGAGCGTCCCCAATATTTCTTCGTTTCACCGAGAATAAGAATCCACAATTGTGCCGTATAATGACAGAACCAGAACATTTGAGCCAGAGAGGCGTGGGCGCCGCGCACCATGGGCAGGCATTTGAATGACCAACGCCTGCCTTGAAGGCTCTCGCTGGGGAAACGTACAGTCCTAATGCAAATTTATATTGCATCTCCCAGAATCGAGTGAAGATTGAGGTTCCGCGAATAGAGAGCAAGAATCTGTTCAGCACGTCTCCTGTGATCTCTGCCTGTAAGTCAGTTGCCCATTTCCGTGCTCTGGTATGAAAGTCTATGTTCTCCGTTGAGTCCTGCAGGAACCTGTGATGGAATTTTAATGGCACTGAATTTTGTGCTCCCAGCATCATAGCAGTATTTAATGTGTCCTGGACATCCTCGCTCAAATTGCTCCAGCCCAAGGCTGTGATGTAGTGGTGGATTTGTAGGTAGGCGAACCGATCGCATTCAGTCAATCTGAATTCCTGCTGCAGCTCCGCAAATGGCCGAGCCTTGCCCTCCTCTGACACTAGCTGATAAATGTATCGAATTCCATTCCTCTGCCAGCGGGCAAAGGCTGCTGAGGAAGTCACCTCAGGGAAGTCCGGATTGTTAAGCAGTGGTAAGAACGGGGTTACTCTCCAGTCAAAGCTGTGCCTCTTGCATAGCCACTTCCACGCTGCTCTGGCTGCTGTCATTAAGGGGTGTGATCCCAATCCCTCCTCCAATCCCTGTCCTCAGGAGTGTAATCCCCACCCTAGGTGTGCAGTGGGAGCCAGGCCCATCTCTAAGAGCGTAGCTGAGAAATCTTGCGTCCGGTTAACCAATCTCTTATGTGCCTCATGGCACACGCTATCATTAGATACCAAATGCTGAGAAGTCCCATCCCCCCATGTGATTTTGGTTTTTGTATTACTTGTATTGGAAGTCTGGGTTTCTTCCGATTCCACAAAAACTGCTGTGTCAACTGATTAAGGGCCCGCTCCTCTCTCGACCTCAGATACAGGGGCAACATCTGGAACACATAAAGCCATTTCGGAGCGATCATCATGTTGAAAAAACCTACCCGACCCGAGAGGGAGAGAGAGCACGCGCCCCACAGTGGCGTAGCCACAGGTGGGCCTTGGTGGGCCGGGGCCCATCCACTTAGGGCTCAGGCCCACCCAACAGCAGCACATATTTAGTGCTAGCTAGTGGGGATCCCAAGCTCCGCCAGCTGAAGACCTCCCCCTGATGGTGCTGCAAACACTGCTCTCCACTTCAGCAGTCTAAACTTCCTAAGCTGCTGATACTAGCTTCATCGCATTGGGGGTGGGGGGGGGGGGAGAACACTTGGTGCCCACCCACTTCTTGACTAGGCCCACCCAAAATCTGCTGTCTGGCTACGCCCCTGGCGCCCCACAACCGCAACAGTTTCCTAGTTATCTCTAGACGTGGGAGGACGTTGAGCTCATACAGTTTTTTCATGTCAACTGGTATGGTGACTCCCAGGTATTTAATCTGATGCTGTGCCCATAACAGAGGGAATGGGCCCCTCCATGTGTGTTCCACTGCCTCACTGAGTGGTAAAGCCAGAGATTTTGTTCTATTAAGTTTATAGCCAGATAGGAGACCATAGTTATCTAGGACAGAAAGGAGAGCTGGTAAAGAGCCCTGTGGGTCGCTCATCAGCATCAGCACATCATCCGCATACGCTAGAACTTTTATTTCCTTCCCCGACACCTGGATACCCTTTATACCGTTGCTCGCACGAATTTCAGCCAGCAGCGGCTCGAGAGTTAGCAGGAAGAGCAGTGGGGACAGGGGGCAGCCCTGCCTAGTGCCCCTTTCAATGGCAAAGCTCTCCGTGAGGACCCCATTTACCCAAATTCTAGCCCGCGG
Organism: Microcaecilia unicolor; assembly: GCF_901765095.1. NCBI lineage: Eukaryota > Metazoa > Chordata > Amphibia > Gymnophiona > Siphonopidae > Microcaecilia > Microcaecilia unicolor. The sequence continues at coordinate 42,075,102 of NC_044040.1, read as the reverse complement.
GTTTGTATACAGTGAACATTTACAATTTATAAACACAAAGAATTAGAAGTCCCAACCATAAGATAGCCTGTCCAACAAGGAGGAAAGACTACCATAGGTATTACAGTCCCAAAAATGTTTAGAATCATGATCTGCAGTAAGGAGTTTGATGTAGCCACAGAGGATTGCAGTGAGAACCCCTGTCATATTTGTGACGTGATCGTTGGCAGGTTGAAAACACTAGCAAACTACTTCTGTGAATTTTGTGAAAACCTAGTATCTTTTTTTTTTTTTTTTACTTGTATTGATTGCCTTCTGATCTCTGTTGGGTCTAGTCGGAAAGGGGAGCGTATGCAAATTGTGAACCGGAAGCACTCCATAGGGATCAAAGACCAGCTGTAAGCAGAAAAAGAGTTGTACTAAAACTATGAAGGTACTTAATATTTAAAGCCGTATTTCCTCCAAAGGCTATGTAATGGTACTAATGGCTGCACCTGCCTCTCCAGCCTCTGCTTTTCTGGACTGTAAATGTTACTTACAGTCAGCGTAATGTGTCTGTGGATCTAAGCAGTCCTAAACAGCAGTGCCAACAACAGACTTGCCATCTGCTACAGTTGAGCTTCATGGCTCTGCCCACTTTCTGTTTGAAGTATAATGAAACCTATCCATTAAAATCACAGCTATGGCACACAGTTTGGGTATTTAAAGACAGGTGGCATGATTTGGTAACATTCCCTTATACTTTACTAATATGCAATATGATGTATCCAAATAGATGGTTTTAGGGACCCTTTTACTAATGTGTGGTAAGTTTTTACCCTTCTGACTTTTAACTGGAGAAGTATGTGCAAAGTTCATGTGGAAAATGCAGGTGTATGCCACACATCCAACCATGGGTGTGCTGGTAAATTTTAACAATGGGCTCTCTCTCTCCAGGCATAGCTGGCCCTGAATTTTTTTTTTTTTTTGGGGGGGGGAATACATGCTTCTCTCTCCCCTCCCTTGTGCGGGCACGCTAGGCATAACTTTGCCGAGCCCCACCAGCCAATAAATGGACTGCCACCATTCTCTGCTGCTTGTTTCTGGTTCTGCTCAGCATGATGGAACCTTCTTGCAGCTTGCATGAAAAGTCCCAGCCTGATGCTCAGAGTCAGAAACAAGGAGCAGGGAGCAGCAGCAGTCTATTTACTTGGCTGGTGGGACCAGCATCACTGCCAGCAAAGTAAAAGAGAATTCAGGAGGGGGCCCAAGCCCACATTTTGGGAGTCAGTTGTTAAAGTAGTCATGGGGAGGCCTACTTTAACAACCGGCTCCCAAAATTCTTAAAAACTTAACAAACGGCTCTCGCGAGCCTGTGAAAGCCCGCTCCAGCACACCACTGCATCTAACCTGTATTTACTTCACAGGGCACAGGCACCATGTTACATGCTTTGGGAGATAGCATAAATGCCCCCGCAGTATCTCCCAAAGCAGGTAATGTGGCGATGGAGCAAAGAACAAAATTCACATTGGCCCCCAACCTTCTCCCTTGATCAGATCCCTCCATATAGCTTAACCCACCTTGATCCTTCACCCAAACAGCTTACATCCATTTATTTAATTTATTTAGTTTCAGCACTTAAAATACTGTAAATGATCCCTGAGGCGTCTATGTGGTTTACAATTTCTATTACAGGTACTTTGCACTGTCCCTAATGGGTCACACTCTAAGGATACGGTTTACTAAGGTGCGCTAGCTTTTTTAGCTCGTGCAAAAGAACTAACGCTAGAGACATCCATAGAAATATATGGGTGTCTCTAGCACGCCTACAGAGCGGCTTAGTAAATAGGGCCCAAGGTTATACAGTGGTGGAAATAAGTATTTGATCCCTTGCTGATTTTGTAAGTTTGCCCACTGACAAAGACATGAGCAGCCCATAATTGAAGGGTAGGTTATTGGTAACAGTGAGAGATAGCACATCACAAATTAAATCCGGAAAATCACATTGTGGAAAGTATATGAATTTATTTGCATTCTGCAGAGGGAAATAAGTATTTAATCCCTCTGGCAAACAAGACCTAATACTTGGTGGCAAAACCCTTGTTGGCAAGCACAGCGGTCAGACGTCTTCTGTAGTTGATGATGAGGTTTGCACACATGTCAGGAGGAATTTTGGTCCACTCCTCTTTGCAGATCATCTCTAAATCATTAAGAGTTCTGGGCTGTCGCTTGGCAACTCGCAGCTTCAGCTCCCTCCATAAGTTTTCAATGGGATTAAGGTCTGGTGACTGGCTAGGCCACTCCATGACCCTAATGTGCTTCTTCCTGAGCCACTCCTTTGTTGCCTTGGCTGTATGTTTTGGGTCATTGTCGTGCTGGAAGACCCAGCCACGACCCATTTTTAAGGCCCTGGCGGAGGGAAGGAGGTTGTCACTCAGAATTGTACGGTACATGGCCCCATCCATTCTCCCATTGATGCGGTGAAGAAGTCCTGTGCCCTTAGCAGAGAAACACCCCCAAAACATAACATTTCCACCTCCATGCTTGACAGTGGGGACGGTGTTCTTTGGGTCATAGGCAGCATTTCTCTTCCTCCAAACACGGCGAGTTGAGTTCATGCCAAAGAGCTCAATTTTTGACTCATCTGACCACAGCACCTTCTCCCAATCACTCTCGGCATCATCCAGGTGTTCACTGGCAAACTTCAGACGGGCCGTCACATGTGCCTTCCGGAGCAGGGGGACCTTGCGGGCACTGCAGGATTGCAATCCGTTATGTCGTAATGTGTTACCAATGGTTTTCGTGGTGACAGTGGTCCCAGCTGCCTTGAGATCATTGACAAGTTCCCCCCTTGTAGTTGTAGGCTGATTTCTAACCTTCCTCATGATCAAGGATACCCCACGAGGTGAGATTTTGCGTGGAGCCCCAGATCTTTGTCGATTGACAGTCATTTTGTACTTCTTCCATTTTCTTACTATGGCACCAACAGTTGTCTCCTTCTCGCCCAGCGTCTTACTGATGGTTTTGTAGCCCATTCCAGCCTTGTGCAGGTGTATGATCTTGTCCCTGACATCCTTAGACAGCTCCTTGCTCTTGGCCATTTTGTAGAGGTTAGAGTCTGACTGATTCACTGAGTCTGTGGACAGGTGTCTTTCATACAGGTGACCATTGCCGACAGCTGTCTGTCATGCAGGTAACGAGTTGATTTGGAGCATCTACCTGGTCTGTAGGGGCCAGATCTCTTACTGGTTGGTGGGGTATCAAATACTTATTTCCCTCTGCAGAATGCAAATAAATTCATATACTTTCCACAATGTGATTTTCCGGATTTAATTTGTGATGTGCTATCTCTCACTGTTACCAATAACCTACCCTTCAATTATGGGCTGCTCATGTCTTTGTCAGTGGGCAAACTTACAAAATCAGCAAGGGATCAAATACTTATTTCCACCACTGTATATTGTACCTGGGGCAATGGAGAGCTAAGTGACTTGCCCAGGGTCACAAGGAGCTATAGAGAGAATTGAACCTGGTTCCCCAGGATCTCATCTGATCCCCCCCCCCCTGAAAAGTAACCTCCATACTATGCACCCTGCTGCCTCTGGCACTTTTATAAAGCTGCGCTAAAATGTGGCCTGCGCTAGTTTGAGCACATGGGTTTTCCCATGTACTGAGGCCACTTTTAGCAGAGCTATAAAATGGCTGCAGTTTCTTTTATCCCATTAATGGCCATACACTAATTTTCCAATTAGTGCGTAGCCATTACTGCATGAGCCCTTAATGCCACCTATTTTGTAGATGATAAGGGCTTACTTGCTAACCCCACGCTAGGGCCACCGAGAGACTCGGCCAGGCCCGGGGCAAGGTCACCCCACCTCTGCCCCCCGGTTGATGCTGCCCCCCGTCACTCCCCCTATCGCTCCCTGCTGCTGCCGCCCCCTGTCGCTCCCCCCGCTGCTGCAGTCCGCGGTCTCACCTGCCTGCCTCCATGGCTCCGGGCCTCCTGCATTCAAGGTGGCAGTCGCAGATCGCTTCTTTTCTGGCCTTCCCTCCCTGTGTCCCACCCTCATCTGATGTAACCAGTGGTGTACCAAGGGGGGGTGGTGGGTGCGGTCCGCCCCAGATGCACGCCGCTGGGGGGTGCCGCGCGCCTGTTGGCTCCACTCGTTCCATGCTCCCTCTGCCCCGGAACAGGTTACTTCCTGTTCCGGGGCAGAGGGAGCATGGAACGAGCGAAACCGACAGGCACGCGGCACCCTCCCCCAGCAGGTAAAAATGCACCCGGGGGGGTGTCCTTTTGCCAGGGGGGAGGGGTGTCCTTTCGCTGGGGGGTGGGGGGGTCGCGCTGCACCCGGGGGGGGGGAGGGGGCGCATCAGCGATCCGCCCCGGGTGTCAGCCACCCTAGGAACGTCACTGGATGTAACTTCCAGTTTCCGCGAGGGCGGGACACAGGGCGGGAAGGCCGGAAGGGAGGCGATCTGTGACTGCCGCTTCGAATGCAGGGGGCCCGGAGCCGAGGAGGCAGGTAGGTGAGACCGGGAACTGCAGCGCCGGTGGCCTGACCCCAGCACCGGGCCCCTCTTGGAGGCCTGGGCCCGGGGAATTTTGTCCCCCCTGCCCCCCCTCTCGGCGGCCCTGCCCCACACTAATCAGCAGTGATTTGCTGTGCTAACTGACTACTCTCTGCCCCCAAACACGATCCCCATGCTAAAATATTTTATATTTTTTAGAGTAGGATTGGCAATCAGTGATCCCAGAATTACCACGGAATACTTGAGCGCATCCCGTGGTACTGCCTCTTAGTGTACTTACCGCCACTTAGTAAAAGGGATCCTAAGAGACTAAGGAACCCTTTAACTAAAGTGTGCTTAGCCCTAATCCACCAGATTCTATATAGCATTCCTTGAGATCTGCGCCAAAATCCAGGCGCATTCTATAACAATGTGTGTAACTTAGTTGGCTTAATAAGCTAATTAGCCTTGATAACAGCACTTAACAAGCAATAATGAGCACTAATTGGCAATAATTATAATTTACGTGCCCAACTCGCTAAGCGTATTCTGTAACGTAGTGCGCCTAACTTCTAACATGTGCAGGCAAAAAAGGGAGTGGTTATGAGTGGAGAAATGGGCATTTTGTGGGCATTTCAAAATTTACATGCATAGTTATAGAATATGGCCCAGTGCATGTCAATCTACACACCAGTATTTATGCCATGCTTTTATTGGTATAAATGGAGCTGTGTAGTTTTAGGCACTGGGATATCTTGATATCTTGATTATTGTAACCTGCTTCTCACCGGCCTCCCTCTCAGCCATCTCTCTCTCCTCTTCAATCAGTCCAAAACTCTGCTGCGCGACTCATTTTCCGCCAAAGTCGCTATGCACACATTAGCCCCCTCCTTTAGTCACTTCACTGGCTCCCTATCAGTTTCTGTATTCAGTTTAAGCTTCTCTTATTGACCTATAAGTGCATTCACTCTGCCACTCTCCAATACCCCTCCACTCTTGTCTCTCCCTACGCCCCCCCCCCCTCGGGTACTCCGTTCTGTAGATAAATCTCTCTTATCTGTCCCTTCTCCTCTACTGCTAATTCCAGACTAAGTTCCTTTTATCTTGCTGCACCTCACCCTGGAATAGACTACCCGAGACTGTACATCTAGCCCCATCTTTGGCCGTTTTCAAGTCCAAACTTAAAGCCCACCTCTTTAACACTGCTTTTGACTCCTAACCTCTACTCACTTGCCCTGTTCTTTATCCTCACCTATTTATTCCCTTACTCTTAATTGTTCTGTCTGTTTACCTGTCTTATCTAGATTGTAAAAGATTGCAAAGAGGTGGGATAATATGGGATACAAATGTAATAAATAAATAAATAAATTGTAAGCTCTTTGAGCAGGGACTGTCTTTTTTTGTGTATGGTCTACAGCGCTGCATATGCTTTGTAGCGCTATAGAAATGTTAAATAGTAGTAGTAGTAATATCAACTATGCATATTCTATATACAGCGCCTAAATCTAGGCGCCGCTTATAGAATATTCTTAGTCAGTAATATGTTCCGCACAGAATTTTTAGGTGCTATATATAGAATTTCCCCCAATGCAGGCTTAACAGATGAGAAAAGGCTTCTCACAAAACACATTAACATATTTTGCAGTAATTTGCCTGTTTGCACGCGCTAAACCTGCGTTACCTATTAAAAAAATATTTTTAACAGGGGCCACATCATAGGCGTAGAATGGATGTGGAAGTATGTTAGCACAGGCTAACTGATCAACACTGGATTAATGCTTCTGTGGTAATTTTTTTACTGGACACATGCTAATGGACAAATTTGTGAGGGACCTGCAAAATTTAAAAAAGAAAAGTCCTATCTGGCTGCCATGTTAAAAATGGTCTTAGGAGGGAATTCAGTAAATAGCACTCAAAATTCTGTGCCCCCAAAAAAATCGGCACTAAGCACAATTCTATAAATCGGATGTGCACTTTATAGAATCACCCTTAGGCACAGACCTGTGCATAACTGTTGCACATAAATGCCGGCACCTAACATTGGTGCAGATCGATCTATTTCTAGAATTCCATGTGCAACTTTTGGAAACACCTTCGACATACCCCCTAGCCACGCCCCTTTTCAGATATGTGCTACAGAAGTTATGTGTGGATCTCTACAGTAGTACGTGTACAACTGCCAATCAAAGCGTCCAATTATTGCTTGTTAAGAGCTCGTTAATTCAGCTGCACATGTATCTTGGCACGTGCGCAAAGCTCTTCGCACGACACTTCACGCAGAACTTCCAACAAATACCTCCTAAATGATTCAAACGGGGATATGTAAACCAACTTGGGAAAGTTAACAAAGCATAGGTTTACCTTCTGACAAATTCACTTGCTAATAGCAAGAAGGAGGGATGATGATACTCCTTCAGAGAATATTGAACTATTTGGGGTTCTCAATGCTCAGGTGATATGGGTAGATGGGTGCAGGTAGAGGTTTCTCTTGATCAGGTTTGTCCAACCTTTTTGTGCCTCCACTAGGAAAGGCCTCTGGCTAGGAAGCCTCACTGTAAAATTTTACAGAGCATTTGCTGAGACTCTTCTACCAAAGTTACAGTTTTTCTACCAAGCTTCTTTAGGGATTTTTGAGGAGATATTAGTAAACAAATTAAAGCCTCATTTCTATAATTCTTGTGAAAGCAAAAAATTATGCAAAAGTATTGGCAGAGTGTTTAATTAAAGTGATGCTTCAAAATTCTCAAATGGATTCATTAAAGGGCATTAAAGAGAGATCTGTTCAATATCAGCCAGGAACCTTCATAACATAACAGAAGTGTCTCAGCCCCTCCAATCTCTCCTCCAAATGCTCTGGGCCAAGCTTTCTCCCAATCCCCCCAGTCACGATAGCTCTTGCCCCTCCCAGGCCTAACTAAACTCTCTGGCGGTCCAGTGGGGTGATCAGTAAAAGCAAACCCCACTCACTCCTGACCCTAGTGGCTGCCTCTACACAATGGCTGTTGTGACCTCAGCCTCTACGTACTGTGCAGTACCCTGAGTAAACTGTGAACAGGTACCATGCGCTAATGGGAACATTAATGCACGACCTAAATAAAAAATACTACAAATACCTCCACAAATTGCCATATTAGACTTGCAGCTAATACATAGTAAAATCCTGCATTATGCCATGCTAACTGCAAATTTTAATGCATTTTAATAAAGGATCCCCAAAGTAAAATATAGGTTTTTGGGGCCATTCTTAATTGCTAATGGTTTTAACTATGTTCAGTCTAACTGTTCAGTTTAACTGTTACAATATCTCGCCTAGTCTAATGCATTTTAATGGGAGTTTAATGTATGCATTTCCTTCCTTTTCCTCTAAAATACTGCTCAGTTGATTATTTAGAGTATTAATATTATAATTCAGAAACTATACATTTCAGCCAAACAGGATTCTAGCTTGCTTTATAAGTTCAGCAGCAGAGCACAGAGTTTTTGGTAGCTGGAAAGCATAAAAGCTTCCAAAGGGGAAATCATACAAGGAAAAATGTTAATGCTGGTATTACCTACTTACATTTGGACAAGCTGAACTACAAGAACTAAACTGACTTGTGCAAGGTTATATAGATTGCCAGTAACAGAGTGGTTCTAAAATGGCCTCCCTCAGTTTCTTTTGAGTTATAGGTACAGTGTTCTAATCACTAAATTATACATGTTAGAAACTACCCAGGCATCTCCTTTGCAGCTTGAGAATATACAGGTTACACTGAATGAATTGCATATTTTGCTAAGTGTTGATAACAGAAAGCAATGATGCAAACCACTTGACTCAACCCAGCTTTTCCCTATTTATATCATTTTATAGCACTCTATCAAATGCTTTTGTGTAGTCCACAAAAAAAACCCACACGGCTTTTCATATTTAAATGTTCTGATTTCTTATAATTCTGAAAATATAGAAACAGGTTCATTTGATAAGAACTGTTTACTGGAAAACTGTGTCGGAGGCCAATAGAGAATGATTGATTGTACTTTGATGTTTAGGCCACTGATACATTTTTCTGATATGAGATCTAGGAGGTTTCCTGTAACTTACATTAAAAGTTACTTATTGAGAATAACTTGGCATTATAATATAAAAATCTTTTTCATATTGAGCTATATTGTATTTAAAATTAGGGATGGGCAAACATTCTATGTTCTGATTTGGATCCAGGTACAAATCTACTGGTACGTTATACAAATGTGTTCAGTCAATCATATAGCTTTAACTTAGCTCAAAGGAGACCTTGCTTTTTGTTTTAAAGAGTTACGTTTTTACTCAAGTGGAGATTTAGGAGGGTCGTTAGTAATGCACATTAAGGGAATAATGCGTAGTTGTGTGTTATTTTATTGTAATATATGCTAAAGGTACTGCAGGCTGTATAATAATGAGATGCAAAGCATGCAAATGGAACAAGCCCTTACATGGCAGCCTGATTTCTAGCTGTACTATGTGAGACTACCACTAGGGGTTGGGGGGTGTCATTTTGAAAGCTGAGGCTAGCCGGTACAGGAACAACAACGGATCTCTCCTGTCCCACAAATCCTGGAACACCAATGACATCTGAAGGTAGGTCCAGGGAGGGCCTATGTAGTGTTGGGGGTCTTAAGGAGGAGTCCAGAGATATCAACAGAAGGTAGACAAGCTATAAGCACTTGACATTCTGTGACTTTTTTTTGGGGGGGGGGGGATCTGGGGGTTGAGGTATTTGGGGGCAGGACTTTGCAGGGAGGGGGATCTCAGAAGGTGTAACTTGTCAACAGTGCTGGCCCCTTTAAGAGATGCTCCACAGAAGCATCAGGCCACGTGTTAGTGCTCTGATGTTCCTGTGGAGCAGAATAATACAGCTTGCAAGGGGGACCACAAATTGTATTATTCTTGTACTATGGGAGTCATTAACCTGCCAGACTGTGGGGTAAACTAAACTGCAGGAATACGACAGCTTTGTAACTGCCTCCTTATGGGTCTATTTACAGATTCAAACTGTTTGTAGTACTCTGAGAGTATATGGGAGCAATTCTATAACTGGCACCGCCAAATAGGCATCCCAAGGGGTTGGAGGTGTTCTGTAAAAGGACCTAGGCAACTAGGTTATGTTACAGAATATTAACGTAACCTGGTATTGTGTGTGTACATTTTTTATCACCCAAGTGAAAAGCGGATGTGGCTATGGGAAGGGCATGGACAGGTTGGGGCATTTACTAAAAATGCGCACAGTATTAGAGAACAGGAGAGAGCTGCACCTAATTTATGTGCAATGATTTGCACCAGGTTTCAGATGGAGTAAATCCACGGCACTAAGTGCTATTCTATAAACGATGCCCAACTTAGAACGCCATTTATAGAACAGCTTGTAACACTCATTTTTTTTGGTGCCCAAATTTGGGTGTCATTTACTGAATCTGTATCATTTGTACTGTATTGTAAGATAGTGGTGTATTTACAGAACAGTGCTTAAGTGGCATACTGTCATATACATGCATGAATACATAGCTATGTGTGTATATGCTAATATTCTAAGTAATTACATGTGCAATGGATACATAAATGTTAGCATCTGATTTATAGAATTGCCCTTCATATATTCTACTGCATTGAAACATAGCAAAATGTAGGCAAATAAAGACTATATGGCTTATCCAGTCTGCCCATCCATGCTCTACTCTCCCTGTCACGTCCTTAAAGATCCTATATACTTGTCCCAAGCGCTCTTGAATTAAGAAACTGTTGTGGCACCCCAACATAATAGACCATACAAAAAAAAACCCAACAAAACAGACTAAAACCAAAACAGACCATGACAAAAAAACCCTCCACAAAACAACCCAAGACAAAATAGACTCTTAATCAAGCTGGATTATGTTTGCAAGCAGATTTATTATTCTCACTAGATACCAAGTGTGGATAGTGAAGTCAAGCCATAGGCAGGTGCCAGGACTTTCAAGTGACAAAGCCGTAGACTTTCTCAGTAATTTATGGCTCCTCCACTTCTTTGTACCCTTCAAATTCATACCATTCAAAAATAAATCTATTTCATCAGGCCCTTTTGTCGGGAGTCTATTTTGTTAGGGACTTTTTTTGTTTGGAACTTTTTTGTCTGGTTTCTTTTGACCAGGTGCCAACTGTAGTCATCTCCACCACTTCCACTGAGAGGCCGTTCCACAAATTTACCACCCTTTACGTGAAGAAATATTTTCAGAGATTATTGCTTCTGAGTCTATCCCCCTTTCACCTTTATCCCCTAATTGTAGAGCTTCATTTCAATTGAAAGAGACTCACCTCCTGTGCATTTATGCTGTGTAGGTTTTTAAATTTCTCTATCATATCTTCCCTTTCCTGCCTTTCTTCCAAAGTATACATATTGAGATCTTTAACTCTGTCCTTATACGCTTTATGATGAAGACCAATGACCATTTTAGTAGTCACCCTCTGGGCTGACTCCATCCTGTTTATATCGTTTTGAAGGTGCAGTCTCTGGAATTGTATACCATATTCTAAATGAGGTCTCATCAGAGTCTTATACAGGGGCACCATTACTTCTTTTTTCCTACTGGACATTCCTATCCCTGTGTGCCCAAGCACCATTCTAGCTTTTGCCATAGACTTTTCTACCAGTTTAGCCACCTTAAGATCATTGCATACAATCACACCCAAGTCCCGCTCCTCTTTCATGCACAAAAGCTCTTCACCCCCTACACTGGACCATTCACTCAGGTTTGTGCAGTCCAAATGCATGACCTGGCATTAAATTTTAGCTGCCAAATTCCAGACCATTCCAATAGCTTTGCAAAGTCCTTCTTCATGTTATCCACACCATCAGGGATGTCTATTAAGTATCAACCGCAAAGAGGCAAACCTTACCAGTCAGCCCTTCGGCAATATCACTTACAAAAATGTTTTAAAAAACCAGCCCAAGAACCGAACCTTGTGGCATACCACTGATAACATTCTTTTCTTCAGAATGAGCTCTATTTATCACTATCTTCTATCGCCTTCCACTCAACCAACTCCCAATTCAGTCAGTCACTTTACGGCCCATACCAAAGTCACTCAATTTATTTATTAGTCATCTATGTGGAACTATGGCAAAGTTTGCTAAAATCTATATACATACCACATCTGGCGCTCTCCCTTGATCCAACTCTCTGGTCACGCAGTCAAAGAAATTAATCAGATTTGTCTGACAAGATCTGCTTCTAGTGGAGCTACATTGCCGCAGGTCCTGTAATCCATTGGATTCCAAAATCTTTACTATTCTATTTCCACTAATTTACTTAACATAAAATAAAAGGCTTACTGACCTTTTGTGGAGAAGGTTCACATCTGCTCTTCTCCAGTCCTCCAGGATCGCTCCCGACTCTAGAGAAGCATTGAAAAGGTCAACCAGCAGAGCTGCTAGAACTTCCCTAAGTTACTTCAGTACACTTGGATGTATGCCTTCTAGCCCCATTGCTTTGTCCACCTTCAGTTTAGCCAATTCTTCACAAACACAGTCTTTTGAAATCGTTCAGGGACTACCACCCCTCCATTCCTATTTGTGTTTATCTTCTGTGGTCCTGCTCCCGGCCCTTCAGTTGTGAATACAGAACATAAATGTTTGTTAAGCAATTTTGCCTTACCTTTTTCAGCTTCTACATATTCTTCCCCATTGGGTGTCAGAATGCCACTTTTTGCACCTCCTCCTATCACAGTCTGCACTATTGTCTAAACCATTGGGATCAGAATGAAGATGGAGCACATTGTAGCGCTATAGAAATGCTAAATAGTAGTAGTAGTAGTACTTTTTTGCTGTGTGATTGGACATTAGATACATGAGTTTATCAAATGTTTGCTGCGAGAATTGTGGAGAAAAAAAGAATATTGGGAGGTTTTTGCTGATGATTGGTCTGAGTCAAAAGGAAGCTGTGATTCTCATGTTGAGAGTGGCCTGGGTTAAACGAACAGTGCCCAGTTTCCACAGCGTTAATCTGTGACTGCTGAGGCTTTTTTCCTCCCTTTCAGAATAATCAAAAATTAAAAAATTAAAAATTAAGGGGCCCTTTTACTAAAGCGCGTGGGCACCTACATGCATCCAATGTGCATCAAATTGGAATTACCGCATGTCCCAGCCGGTAATTCCATTTTTGACATGCGTACAAAACATACAGTAAAAAATATTTTCTATTTTTTACCATGTGGCGCTTACCTGGCACTGCCAGTTTATGCGCGCTGATGTCTACCACCTGGTTAGCGTGTGAGACCTTATCGCCAAGTCAGTGGGTGGTGGTAAGGTCTCAGGCCAAAAATGGATGAGCGCTGGTTTTAATTTTGCTGCACGTCCATTTTCGGCCATAAAAGGCCTTTTTTCCAGGAGTGTTGAAAAATGGACCTGCGTGCATCTAAAACACACGCCTACACCAGTGCAGGCCATATTTTTTGGCGCGCCTTAGTAAAAGGGCCCCATAGAAATTAAAGAGTGATGAATTAGAATAGTGGAAATCGAGGGAGTTTTCAAAGGTTAAATTGGTGTCCACGTGTTTTTGTTTGAAGGTGAGATTTTTTTTGTGGAACCGTTCAGAGGTTTTTTTATTGTGTTTTGTAGAATAGTGATTAGCAAGATGCATATTTAAATTCTGATTGGAACCAATTAACGGCAATAATTGGTTGTTAGCACACAATTTGGCATGCATCCAAATTTGGGTGTGTAATTTTGGGTGCTATATATAGAATTTGGCAGTTAGTGTATAAATGCATAGGGCGTAAATGTAAGCAAGGCTTGGGTGGGACTTAGGCGGGGCATGGGTGGGCGGGTGGGTGGTACACTTATACAGGTAACTTACAGAATATTGTAAGATATCTGTTAAAGTGACACATTTAGGTGTGCATTTATTTGTTACATTTGTACCCCACATTTTCCCACCTATTTGCAGGCTCAATGTGGCTTACATAGTACCGTAATGGCACTCGCCAATTCGGTTGATAACAAATAAAGGTTATATTGTGGTCTAATGAGGTAGGTGTGTATCAGGCAACATGAGGGTCGGAGGGAATATAGATTGTATATTGTCCAGTAAGATCATCGGTTATGCTGTGTTGCTGGGTGTGGGTATTCACTGTGGATCAGTGGGGGTAAGCCTTTTTGAAGAGGTTGGTTTTTAGTGATTTCTGAAGTTTAGATGGTGATGGATTGTTTTCACAGCTTTTGGGAGTCCATTCCATAGTTGTGCGCCTGCTATTAACATAGCTTAAGTGGGCATGCCTAAATGTTGGCACAAAAATGCCACTTATACTAGCATTCTATAATGGCATTTTGGTGCCCAGATATCGTTATAGAATTAATGCTTAACTTGCTGCATCTTGATACCTAACTTCTGGCACCTTTTATTGAATTGCCCCCAAGTGTATTTTAATTGATTCACAGCCTATACTAGTTCAGATGTACTTCAGATTTAATACAAACTGATTTACCTATCCAGAGTCAGAGATTCATTTTGGGGAACTGCACCAAATAGACTCATGAGAAACTTTTTTTTTAATGTGTCTGTGAAGCCATGCAATTATAGATACAATGTCACAAAAGAAATATGGGTTTTTCCAAACATTAATCTTGTGCAGTGGGAACAGATCCATTATAATTTAAGCAAATTAATTTCAGAATATACAGGATGATTTAATACTAGTGCTCATGGTTAACTACCATGCTCCAAATGTCAGCAGTAGACCTTGTTTTGATAGGCTAGGGGTAGAAGTCAATCTAGTTCTGAGACAGCAGGGTGTGAATAATTTAAAGAACATACTTGTCCTTCATTTCTTTGAAACATGATTCATTTTCAAATTGGAGGACCTAAGTGAAATGGATTTGATGTCCTCAGAAATCAATCACAGCAAAACAACATTGTATATGTGCAGTTTATCAATGTTTGTCTCTGCCCTGGAGAGGTCCAGTTGAGAAATAATACAAACAGTAAATTATTTCATTTATTCATTGAAGAGATAGACTTTTTAAAAAAGTATTTTGTTATTGGTAGGCCATTACAATTACCCGATATATCAGTGAGTCTCTGGGTTTTATCCAAACTGATGTGCCTGCATCTAATTTGTATATCCACTCTGCCGAAAGTCTTTGGATAGTGTTCAACAAAGGCAATACAAACTAACAATGAATGTAATCATTTTATACTATGTATGACTTACCTTTAGTTCAAGCTTCTCCTACTAACCTACAAATGCACTCGATCTGTAGCCCTTCCTTACCTCTCTACCCTCATCTCCCCTTACGTTCCTACCCGTAACCTCCGCTCTCAAGACAAATCCCTCCTCTCAGTACCCTTCTCCACCACCACCAACTCCAGGCTCCGCCCTTTCTGCCTCGCCTCACCCCATGCTTGGAATAAACTCCCTGAGCCCATACGCCAGGCCCCCTCCCTGCCCATCTTCAAATCCTTGCTCAAAGCCCACCTTTTCAATGTCACCTTTGGTACCTAACCACTACACCTCTATTCAAGAAATCTTGACTGCCCCAACTTGACATTTCGTCCTTTAGATTGTAAGCTCCTTTGAGCAGGGACTGTCCTTCTTTGTTAAACTGTACAGCGCTGCGTAACCCTAGTAGAGCTCTAGAAATGTTAAGTAGTAGTAGTAGTAGTTTTGAAGCTCCTTGAATGGGCATTTTGAGCATTCATGTATTATCTTCTTTGTAGCCACTTACTTTATGATAGATGAAAAATGAAAGGTTAAGGGGGTCTTTTACTAAAGCTTAGCTTGAGTTATCTGCAGCAAGGCCCTTAGGAATTAAATAGGTCCTGCTGCAGATAACTTGAGCTAAGCTTTAGTAAAAAAAACAACAACCGGACAGAGGTAAATTTAAACAAAAAAAAAAAAGGAAAAGGATCTGGGGAGAAGAGGGCGAGGTAAGCATGGTGTGGCGGGGCGCCCCCCAGAGGATGGCGCCCTCCTGCCATGCTTACCTCACTTACCGTGTTGGCACGGCCCTGTATCTAAGCTTCCTGGTGGATGTTTCCAGCACATGGTCGTCCATCTTATATATATTTTTGAACAGGCTGTATCCTGTTCTGAAATACATTTGAGATGGACGTCCAATTTGTGATGTACTGACTTGGACGTTCACATTCTGAGCTGAATGTCCTTTATAAAAAGCACTCCATGTAAACTTTCACAGTGAATAAGTTCTATATAAGTATAAGGTATTCTGTAGAACTACTTGAAATTAGGCATTCATGCTCATATCCAAGTGAGTATTGTTTTGTTGCTTAATTTTGTCAAAGTAACAAAAGAGGTTTGCGAATTTATGCCATTTATAAGGAAACTAATGTCCTTTCACTCTTTTCCTTTTATTGATTTGTGTCACTTTTTCAGCAAAGCAAAATCAGTTTTCTTAGTGTGCCTTTTAATTCTTCTGAAGACATCTCAAATACGATTATACTAACTGCCAAGCAGATGACATTTTCTTCTCTCAGTATGTGCAAAATAAGAGTAAGGCTGCTGAAAGCAAATTGTATGTTAACATAGCAAACATTACTTCTTGCTGCCACATTTTCCTTTTCTTTTATCTTATAACTCAGTTATTTCATGAAGCCTCAATAAATCAAGTACCTGATATTCAAAACCAGATAAGTAGCACAGTGCCGTAGCGGGGGCGGCTGGCACCAGGGGTGGGTCGCCGCCGTGCACCCCCCGCCACGGGTGCAGCACGGTGCCCCCCCGGCGCGTACCCTCCCCCCCGGAGCACATTGTAACTTACTTTGGCAGCGAGGGGCGGGCGGGAGGACCGATCCGCCCCCGAGCCCACGTCGCCGGGAGCTGTGTCGGCTCCATTGGTTCCTTGCTCTCTCTGCCCCGGAACAGGAAGTAACCTGTTCCGGAGCAGAGGGAGCAAGGAACCAACGGAGACGACACCCCCCCAGCGGCGTGCACCCTGGGCGGACCGCCCCACCGCCCCCCTTCCTACGCCACTGAAGTAGCACTGGCCATGGTTATCCACTAATATTCAGTAGCACTATCCTGAGCTGATATCTTCAAAACTATCTTGGGTTCTGGTTTAGATTCAGTTTTATCTGTGCAACCCAGATCTCACTGACCAGCTCAGTTCTCTGACCCAGGCCACAAACATAATTTCTCCTTTACTTATCCACTCACTCCTCATACCTCTTCCAGTCTGTCTGAATCGAGCTTGGGATCAGTCTGGGGACAGGTAAAGATCTGGAAAGGCCGTAGGATGTTAAGCTGGGCTTATTTCTGAGTATGCTCTCAAAGTCCGAGAGTACCTCTTTACTTCCTCTCTCTCTCAATGGAACATTCAACACACCAAGGAATTGGAATTTTATGCAAAAACTGAACTCTGCAACAGCACTAAATCCAAACTTCAAACTCTTCATATACAGTCAGCATTTGGTTTAAGAGGTTTTCTGTCCAGCCAAGACTATTTGGTACAGTCTTACCCACTAAATTAGATGGTTCCTTATAGTCATCCAGAATTATATACAGATATACAACTCCTCCAGTCCATCACCCGTACCTTTGGGCTGCATAATCCAAGGCTGTGCTAATAGCGATAGTGGTTACCAATGAAACTCCTCAGGGATCAGACTCTCGTATCTGTCCCTTCTTCCAGAGTTGCACCTCACCAGGCTGCCCCTGCTGGCCTTGAACAGGCTTTTCCCTGCTCCTGCTCTTGCCCACCCAGAACACTCCTTTCAATAGTTACTGCCTTTGGCTTACAATAACCCCCCCCCCCCCCTTAAGTCAAGCATTAAGTTATCTGGCCTTTCCAGGATACCCCTTCTCCTCCTAGGGTCCCGGCAGGGGTGAAGACAACCAAAGACCATGTGCTCAACAAACAGAAACTTTTATTACCTTTAAACTCCACCTCTACTGTGAATCATACAACGAGCCCATTTCCCTCTGCAATTTGTTTCACAACACTCCCCCATGGGCTGGGCTTCCCTCCCACCCAGGAACATCCCATGCTCTCTCCCCAGTGACTCCAGGTACAGGCTAACACCACTCAGTAATCAACATATAATGGGGGATTACACTCCCCCCCCCCCAGTAAAGAATATGACCTTACTTTCCTTCTATCCTTTAAGGGTTACCAACACATTTTATAACACCAGCCTTTATTCAAACGTAATCACTATTTTGTCCAACACTTACTCTCGTCACTATTAAACACTTATTCAGATGTTCTTTACCATAACATCATGACCATACATTATACACTCTCTATCTTTCAGTTAATCTGCATGCCTCCTTTCTGTTCCCATCAAATATATTCCCCCAATATTTAAGTCAGCACACTCAGGTATACTTCAAGGGTGGCAATTTGCTTAAATCTCTACTTTGTACCTTCAGCATTTTTTTTTAGGTATATTAAAAGCAGGAAGCTGGCAAAAGAATTGGTTAGACCTCTAGATGACCGAGGGGTAAAAGGAGCAATCAGGGAAGACAAAGCCATAGCGGAGAGATTAAATGAATTCTTTGCTTCAGTCTTCACCGAGGAACATTTGGGAAAGATACTGTTACCAGAAATGGTATTTGAAGCTGATGAGTCGGAGAAACTGAATGAATTCTCTATAAACAAACCTGGAGGATGTAATGGGGCAGTTCTACAAACTGAAGAGTAGCAAATCTCCTGGACCGGATGGTATTCATCCCAGAGTATTGATAGAACTGAAAAATGAACTTGCAGAGCTATTGTTAGTAATATGTAATTTATCCTTAAATTCGAGCATGGTACCAGAAGATTGGAGGGTGGCCAATGTAACACCGATTTTTAGAAAAGGTTCCAGAGGAGATCTGGTCATTTTTGGTGGGTTTCTCCTTCTTGATGTCCCTCAGAGTTGGGGCTTCTATGGAAGGGTTCACCATGCTCTCATCTTTCTTGTAGAACCTTGAACCACATGCTTGGCAGCACAAACACACAAGGATCGTGTCATTCCAGTAGGTGCACCCTGGGCAGATAGCTCAGCCCATGCTCCCTCTGTTCTCCACCGCCAACTTGACAAGTACACACCATCTTCTCCACTCGACCTCTGTCACAAACAAACACAAACTCCAACTCTTTACACAATCCACATGCTCCTCTCTGGTTTCTATCTCCGCGAGCAATACCCAGGGTCCGTGTGCTCAACCTCTACCCTTGAGCCTTACGTGTGACATCAGGAGGGCTAAATATCCAAAGGAAACTCCTTCCCAATATTCCATGCAGTGGTTCACAATTTGATGCACTTTCTTCCATCCCCCCGCTAAAAGAGCAGAAACAGCGGACATGATGTTCCCTTGGATTTTTCCTGCCGCCTTCATAGTAACGTGGAGGGGCATAATCGAACAGCACTGGACAAATCGATGGCCTGCCATCTTCGGGGCTGGTGCCGTAAGCAGGCCTTGCCACATTGTTCCTCACCTTAAGATCCTCAGACACCATCACCCAAAGGTCCTCACAGGTACTTACAGTTCAGATGTTATCTCTCATGTCCACGTGGAAGCTGGTATAGCCAGTTTGCATGGCTCTTTCTGGGCAGGAAATTTTAAATGCACAGTTCTCAATCAAGTAGTCTTTCTCCAGTACATGCAATATTTTGTAAGCCCCAGGTCTCTATCCTTAGTCTCTCTGGGCTCTTTATCGCTCCAAGTCCAAACTTCTTCAATACCGGAAAATCAAATTTGTAATCCTTGGTCTAAAGAAAGTCTCTCCAGCTTCAATCTCATCGCCCCACATTACGGGCACCATTTTGTGTAATCCGGGTCTCGAGGACCAGCTCAGTTCTCTGACCCGGGCCACAAACATTTAGAATTATGTACAGATTTTTTAATTTGTCAGCACTAATATTAATCACAGTTCTTGCATATTCTGTTGCTGACAGGCCTAAAAATCTAAGAGAGATATGGGTTAATTGAAAATGTGTATTCTTTTCTTTTTGGTAGATTTGATGTGGTATAATTCATCTCAAAAGGACTAGAAGCCAGTGTTCTCTGCTGGGAAAATGATTTCATTTGCTTCTATTTTTCACAGTACATCATTTGTGTTAAGAAATCAATTAACCCAAATCACTCCTGTATAGTATCATGAAAAGTTTCAAGCAACCATGAAGCAAAATTAATTAGATTGCATATTTTGTTCCCATAAAAGTTCTTACTCTATTTCTGAGACCTATAAGGCATACTATAGTATATTTATTTATATATCCATATAGGGGGCAATTCTTTAAGTTAGGTGCCCCAATAATCTGTGATAGGCACATGTTCTATAACGACATCTAGAAGCCTAGGTATAGTTATAAAATACTAGTGTTACCCGGTATTCATGAAACCAAGGACTGCTCTCTGGAGCAGCTCGTAAAGGAGCCAACAAGAGGAGGAAAATTCTAGACCTAGCACATGATGTAGTGCAGGAGGTAATGGTGCTGGAGCAGCTTGATAACAGTGATTATAATATGATCAGATTTGATATAAGGAAAATCCAATACATTAGCATTCAACTTTCTAAAAGGAGACTATGATAAAATGAAAAGAATGGTGAAAAACAAATCTTAGAGGAGCAGCTGCGAAAGTCAAAAATTTACATCGGGTGTGGATGCTGTTCAAAAATACCATCCTAGAAGCCCAGGTAAGTTATATTCCATGTATTAAAAAGGAGGAAGGAAGGCCAAGCGACAGCCGGCATGGTTAAAAAGTGAAGTGAAGGAAGCTATTAGAGCTAAAAGAAAATCCTTCAGAAAATAGAAGAAGGATCCAACAGAAAAAAGTAAGAAACAACATAAGGAATGGCAGATCAAATGCAATGCACTGATAAGGAAGGCAAAGAGGGACTTTGAAAAAAAGACTGTGTTGGAGGCAAAAACACATAGCAAAAACTTTTTTAGGTGTATTAAAAGCAAGAAGTCTGCAAAAGAATCAGTTGGACCACTAGATGACCGAGGGGTAAAAGAGACACTCAGGAAAGACAAAGCCATAGCGGAGAGATGAAATGAATTCTTTGCTTCAGTCTTCACTGGGGAAGATTTGGGAGAGATACCGGTGCCAGAAATGGTGTTCAAAGCTGATGAGTCAGAGAAACTGAATGAAATATCTATAAACCTGGAAGATGTAATGGCACAATTTGACAAATTGAAGAGTAGCAAAAATGCCTGGACCAGATGGTATCCATCCCAGAGTATTGATAGAAATGAAAAATTAACTTGCAGAACTATTGTTAGTAATATGTAATTTATCTTTAAAATAAAGCATGTACTGGAAGATTGGAGGGTGGCCAATGTAACACTGATTTTTTTTAAAAGGCCCCAGAGGTGATCCAGGAAATCAAAGACCGGTGAGCCTGACATTGGTGCCAGGCAAAATGATAGAGACTATTATAAAGAACAAAATTACAGAGCATATTCAAAAGCATGGATTAATGAGACAAAGCCAACATGGATTTAGTGAAGAGAAATCTTGCCTCACCAATCTATTATATTTCTTTGAAGGGGTGAACAAACACGTGGATAAAGGTGAGTCGGTTGATATTGTGTATCTGGATTTTCAAAAGGCATTTGATAAAGTACCTCATGAAAGACTTGAGAGAAAATTGGAAAGTCATGGGATAGGAGGTAATGTCCTATTGTGGATTAAAAACTGGTTAAAAGATAGAAAACAGAGAGTAGGGTTAAATGGTCAGTATTCTCAATGGAGAAGGATAGATAGTGGGGTTCCCCAGGGGTCTGTGCTGGGACCGCTGCTTTTTATAAATGATCAAGAGATGGGAGTAGCTAGTACCTGAATATAATTTACCTTGAGCTATCACTGAAAAGGTGTGAGCTAAATCCAAATATTGAAATACAATAAATCTATTTGAGATTATAAAATGCTACTTTTTGTGCTGAAGTCATTTATAAGATTAGTATTATTTGCCCTTATTCTCATCATCTTGCAGCTGGTCAGATTACATTTCATCTGCCAATTAGCTTCCCAGTTACCCAGTCTCATAACAGTTCCGCATAATGCATTTGTGATATAAGTACCTTGAATAATTTTGTATGTCATCTGCTGATTTGATCACTTCGCTTATTGCTCCCTTTTCTAGATAATTAATGTATATGTTAAACAACACTGGCCCCAGTACAGATCTCTGAAGCATGCATAGATTGCATTTGGAAGTCTACACGTACTGTTGTCCATGAAAAAAACTGCCCACACAAAAAGCAGATGCAAGTAGCTTTGAGTGTTTTGTACCTATGTCAAATTTGAAAATGAAAGCACACATAAGTATTGCCACACTGGAACAGACCAAAGGTCCATCAAGCCCAGCGTCCTGTTTCCAACCGTGGCCAATCCAGGTCACAAATACCTAGTAAGATCCCGAAAATGTTCAATACATTTTATGCTACTTATTTCAGAAATAAGCAGTGGATTTTCCCAAGTCAATTTAATAATGGTCTATGGACATTTTCCTAGCCACACACTTTCTGTCACAGTGTTCTAGTGGAAATGATGGGGTCAGTATTCACAAAAATCAAAACCGAGGAATTAAAGTCAAACAATAATTTTATAGAGTAACAGTGTGTGGGAAACCCAGGCATATATTAATATAACAAAAAGACCCTTAGAAACATAGAACTCATCCAAGCAGCTAGCCAAAACCTTGGCTGCTATAGACGGTGGATAAGCTTTTTCATTCACTGGGTCTTCACACTGCAACTGCACAGCCCTTTATTCTGACCATCTCTCATTCAAGCAGTGTATATAAATAACATGCCCATAAAAGATTTCCACACAATGTAAACTCTACAATGCTATTCACATTACAATCTTAATTAAATGTGTATAAATACTACCACACTTATCAAACACAGAAGCAGTCCTATAAAACCTCCCAGCTCTTCCGCAAAACATACATTTTCTTCAAGTGTCTAATAGCTAATGTAGAAGAACACAACACTTATCTTCTGGCTGCCAGGTAGATCTTCATACCCAGCAGTGTTTGTAGCACCAGCGTCTCACCACAATGCCAAAATGAACTTCACTTCTCTACGCAGGCTCTCCCCAGGCTCCCTATAAGTCCGACACCACGGGTTTCGAATTCCTCTGGTTCAGGGACTCGGAATTAGCTGCAACACACTGAAAAAAGCAAAAGACGCTACAACAATATTCAGCCAGCGGCGGTGAACATTTTGGTGACTGCTGCTGCTGCTGCTGGAGTTATTCCTAGATATTCAATGCTGGGCCATGTCCGGGCTTTGACATTGAATATCCAATTTAGGAGACTCTGGTTAAGTAAATATTCAAAACTTAACTGGCCGTGGGTTGCCGCATAAAGGGGCCCTTTAACAAAGGCATTTAAGGGCCTATGCACATCCAGTGCATGCCAAATCAGCATTACCACCCAGCTACCGCATGCCCCAGGCTGTAATTCTGAATTTGGCATGTGCCGAAAACACGTGGTAGAAAATATTTTCCACTTTCTACAGGGTGGCGATTACCCAGCCGTAAATGGCAGCAGGTGCTTGCTGCATGCCTACTGCCCAGGTAGTGCATGTGCTCCTATCACCACCTATTTTGCAGATGGTAAGAACTCATGCACTTAACCTGCACTAATTGGTTAGCATGCACCAATACCCACATGCTAACCGATTAGTGGCGAACACGCCCACTCTCTACCCCTAGCAAACACACATCCCCAAATTACCATGGGATGCCTCAGCGCTCCCCATGGTAAGTCATTTTTGCAAAAGAGCCCCAAATTATTATCATAATTAACAGAATTAGAAACCTGAGAATATATCAATGAAAGCATTAACAAAATGGCTTCAAAGGGAATTCCACAAGGCACGCCTTATGTTAGGCATTACATTATAGAACTGCCCCCTTACATTTTACAATAGGCTGCCTAACTTATAGGGTGGATTTATGCATAAGTTAATAAAATAAAAGAGCAGGGGCAAAAGCAGGATGCAGCAATCTGTATAAATAAACCACTAGACTCACAACAATGGATAAACGGCGATGAATGTATCTTTGGAATACAATCATAACATAGAGGGTAAATATATAAGGAGCCACCTGGTTTTAGGCTGCAGCAATGCTAATAAATTAGTTTTGTTCCGATATATACCGCCCTTCAATATATATCAGAATAGTGTACAATAATACAATAATAACAAAAGAAAACTATTCATTCAGCAAGGACAAGAATTCCATTTATCACAGGAAAACAAAGAAAATAGAGAGAGAGAGAGAGAGAGAAAAGAAAAAAATTATGATGTGCGTTAGGGCAGATGGCCAGGCCTTATTGAACTGAAACCAGGGAGGGAAAGGCTTGAGATAAGGTTTTGACCAGGGCATGAAAGCAGGGTAAGGACTGCTCTGCATGGAGTTCGGGGGAAGGGCATTCCAGAGCAAGGGTTAAGTACAGAAAAAGGCTGAGTAGCAAGTAGCTTTGAGACATGAGCAGTGGAGAGAGTCAAATGGAATGTCAGGGATGAGAGAAGAGTCCTAGGGGGAGCGAAGGGGGAAATTAAGGCAGATAGATAAGAAGGGATCCCGGTATGAAGTACTTCATGAACCAAGGTAAGGAGCTTGAATTGCATACGGAAGGTAACTGGCAGCCAGTGGTAATGGGCAAGAAGAGGAGAAACATGGTTGAATCTATGTGCACAGGAAAGTAGAAGAACAGCAGTGTTTTGGATGGTTTGGAACCGCTTGAGAGCGACCTTGGGGAGGCGGGAATAGACAATATTGCAATAATCAAGGCTGGAGGAGGTCAACGCGTATAGCAGAGTGGCACAGGATGTGTCACTGAGATAGGGGCAGAGGGATCAAATAAATCTAAGTGAATTAGGTGTCATTCCATGTCAAGTGGTCTGGTTGTCCCTGTGCGACCATCATGGATTTCGATTAAATGTTCTGTGAACATTCATACATGTCCCTAATGAACATTGGTAAAGTTTTACGTTCACCGATGCAATACTTGCTGAGATGTAGTAATCTGTTTGACCCCATACTGCAGCCTTTGCGCAGGGACCACCAGACCACTTGACATGGAATGACTCGGAGGCTTTCACTGTAGAGGAGATGTGGGAGTCGAAGGAAAGTTGAGAGTCTAGAACCACACCTAGATACCTAAGAGACTGAATCAGCTGGACTGGAGTGTTATAGAGGGAATGAGTAAGAGAGGGGGTGGATGAACGACCAGAGACACAGAAGGCAACAGATTTAGAGGAGTTAAGAATCAGATTAGTGGTCCTCCAGGTCACGATTGTATTGAGGCAAGATTGGAGAGCAGAAAAGTCAAGGTTGTATAGACTTTGTGGGAAGATTAAAAGAATATCGTCTGCATAGTATTCATGTCATTTATGTGTGTAAATGGTGTTTTAGTGGAAATATTGCCTCTACTTTTCTTTATAAAATACAAGAGTAAGTTGCCTAGAGCTGATGTAAATGTCCAAACCTATATTTTATAAGTATGTGTGTAAACTATAGTATTTCAAAATCTATACATGTATTTGTGTGCACACTCCACACTCTGCCCAGATTTTACCCATGTGAACGCCCACTGGCAAAGTTCACACTTTGATGCAAAAGCATTCACTTTGCACAGTTGATATTCTCTAAGAGGATATTTACACATGTATGTGGCTACATTCATGTGGGACATTATAGATTTCCTCCTCACTGTTTTATGATCAACTTTACAGTTTATAGTTTATTTTGAGCTTGATTTACTACACAGTCCAGCAAATGGGTCAAGGCGGTTTACAAAAAAATAACTCATAAAATCAGAAAAGAAATCCAAAGAGTGATAGGAAAGTTTAATCACACACACTACCAAAGAACAACATTCCACTAAGTGCAATTGTAGGCAAATAGACTATCTCATTGGGCACACTAGTAAAATCTCAAAAACCTGATAGAAAAAATGAGTTTTCAAGGCCATTTTGAACTTGTTTCAAAGCTTTGGGGCCAGAAAATGAAATGCGGATTGTGGAAATTGATTCATAATGAGCTCACTTGGGGCTAGGCAGTACTAGACGATATGAACCTACTGACTGTAACGATCTTGAAAGAGTATAGGGAACGATCAAGAAAGAGAGGTAGAGAGGTACCCATATAGTAAGACTTGTGGGAATCTTGAAAAGGATTCGTAATGGCCTGGTGGCCAATACAAACATATGTATAATGGTGTAAGAAGATCAAATTTCTGAGGGCAGCAGAGGAGCCTGGTGGCCATATTTTGCAGTGTTTGTAAGTGCTTGGATTGGTGAGAAGTAATACCAGCACAAATAGCATTACAGTAATCCAATCAGGATATCAGGAAAGCGTGGTATGAAATGCAGAAAAGTCAACAAAGCTATATAGATAGTGCAATCTGCGTAAGGACAGAAAGCTGGACAATTACCTCAGAAATGTGTGCATGAAAATTCAGTTTGGGAATATGATGGGGGGCATGTCAAGATGGCGACACGCAGCTGAACGAGGATAGAACCTTTCCTGTATCGACGCCGACTAAAGAAATTTTACCTACGATGCCTCATACAAAAAGAAAGGGAACGGTCCGGGGAGAAGCTTCGACAACCCGGACCTCCTCCCCTTGTCAGGCGTCGATTGAAAGGTACACCTCGCGAATTTCCACCCAGGACGCCGTGAGGAGTCCGGCTGTCCTCAAGGCAGAGGAAAACCTCGAGGACTTGGACCTGGATGTTACTCTCTCACCTCCGGAGTGTTTGCTGGGACGACCTCTATCGAAGGTGCTGGAAAGGTGGTTTGTGCAGGTGAGCTGGAACCTTTGAGCTCCGGCGTTGAATTGAAGCTATTGAAATCAGCTTCGGGAACGGTGTCGTTGGAGAGCATTTGGATCGTTCTCCAACAGTTGGCAGCTACCGTAGAGAAATCCACAAAGGAAATTTCTACACTTGTGAGTACCATGAACACTTTTTCTGAATCTCTGGCGAATATTAGAACAGATTTCTCTACACAAACTAAGGAGACTAAACAGGATGTAAAAAAACTACAAGATTTATCCTCAGAAATGATTAAAGATAAACTTATAATTAAAAGAAGGATTGAACAAATTGAAAACCATAATCGGAGACTTAACTTGCGTATCTTAAATTTCCCAAGAGAGATAGGAATATCACCACAGGAAGTCTTTAAAAAATATTTGATTGAAGTTTTGAGATATTCCCCTGAAACTTTACCTCCGGTGAATAAAGTTTACTACATTCAAAACAAAAATTCCTCAGGAAAAGAAATCTTGGAAGGAAATTTGAATATATCTGAACTGTTGGAAGTTTCTTTATCCGAACAGTCTGAAAGAATGACATTATTTGTTCAATTAGTTTTCCAACAGGATATTGAAGCGATAAAAAAAATATACTTTCGAAAAATGAATGAATTGTTTTATGGTAAAACAGTAAGAATATACCAAGATGTGACAAAGCAGACACAAGAACTTAGGAAATTGTTTCTGAGTATGAGAAAGGAAACTTTAGATATAGGTGCTTCGTTCTATTTGAATTATCCTAGTAAGTGTGTTTTGAAATATCAAGGATTAAAGTATATATTTTTTCAGCCAGAGCAGTTAAGAGTGTTTCTGGATTCAAGGAAATTACCTGCGGAAGCTAACAACTGATTAGAAGTATTTGTAATAGGTGAGAAAATGCGTGTTAAGCTTATTCTTTAAATTATACTTGTTTTGATTCCCCATTTCTGTTTCATGCCCCCCTTTATCTGCTTATTTGTGATTTAAAGAAGACATACAATATATGATTATAAAACTTTCTTTGGATATTTTATCCTAATGTTTATTCTGGGTCTGTTTTTTCTGTAACAAGTTTTTCTTGTGATGTAAAATTTTGAAATTATAAATAAAGAATTAAAAAAAAAAAAAATTCAGTTTGGAGTCAAGATGACCACCAGATATCAGAAAGAGTCAAGTATTATTGATCCAAGAATCAGAGCTTTTGAATAATTGTTTTGTTGGGATATAATAACAAATTATGCAGGAAGGAAGAACAATGACTGACACCTTCATGGGGCTAGAGGGGAAGGCTTTGCTGTCTTAAGAGGTCCTGCAGCTCAGACTCACAACAGTGGTGGGATCCACAACCAGCAGCCACAATAGAAAAAAGTAGATCACAAAGATCGAAATTTAAAAATATAATGTATTTAAAATTGTAACAAAATGGCAACGTTTCACCCACTTCTGGGCTGCATCGGAGGGTAGTACAATCCAGGTACAGACAAGCCCATGTCCCTTTTTAAAATGGTCAGGCAATGATACTCAGTAGGGTGATGTGCAACTCACTGACGCAGCAGCCTGAAGCACTATTGTTATGGTTTATAATGATAGTGCCCCATACTGCCAGATCTGTGAGCTGCACATCATGCTCTTGAGGAGTTCTGCACCTTCTGTCTGCCTTGAGGGGTCCTACAGCAGTTTGGTTTGAGATTTTTGGTACATTTTTCTGGTGTCCTGCACCACAACAGCAGTCTTTTCTATCTTATGGTGTTGAGTTACTGTATTGTGAGCTACCACACAAATATTAAGTGGTACTTGACTAAACTGACTCCTGAGGTAGGCATTAGTATATACCGAAACATGGCCCGTGTCAGGTCATCAATAAAGGGTGCTTGTTCCATTCTTTCTGGATCATTCATTTGAAATGACATTTCCCATGCCATTTGTAACCCAAATTAACAGAAGAAATTTTACCTCTGTCTTAGCATATATGTGTATAAATGCCAATATTCTGGCTACATGATATTCTATTAAAAGATGCGTAAATGCAATGGAGCATCAATTGAAAGTGGACATACACATGGACACAATCTGGGTGGAAAATGGAGGAGCTGCACACATGTGCATAAATTCTAGAATACTATACTTCACATACATGTTTCAGCAATTTAGGTGTGAATATTTACAGCAGCTGTACGGTCAGGGCCGGTCTTAGCAAGTGCGGGGCCCTATGCAGACCAATTTGGTGGGGCCCCATCCTAGCCCCGCCCCCATCCTAGCCCCACCCCTATCCTAGCCCCGCCCCGCCCATTGATAAGATTATTCAATTTTTAGAAAATTTTTTATTTATGAAATTTCAAATAAAGACAAATGAAGCTAAACTTGTACAGAAAAACTGATTGAAATAATAAGCACAATGCTATCATGAAACCCCCCCTCCCAAGAAATTATTCAGTTCAAGTCCACAATTAGTAGTTCAAATTCTCATAACCCCAGGGGGTCAGAGGTGCGGACACACAATCTCTCCACTGCAAAACACTATACACAAACTTGTGCAAAAACACAGTCAGAACCTTACCAAACCATAACAGCACTAATTCCAAGGACAGGACGAGCTACAACCTTATGCATGGAAAGGCAGAACTGTAATTACACCAGGCTCTATAACACCAATACACTACCTTGTGAAAAAAAAAAGGGCTGCAAATACTACACGCTAGCAGGATACTGTGCCTAGATCACACATGAAAAACACATGACACAACAAATATGAAGGCAAAATACTAAATGGAAAGTTACCTCAAGAAGTCAGACTCAGCATGCAGCAATACTAGAAAAATTGAAACTTACATGCAAAATATCACAGATGCACATTTCTAAAAGCTGACATATTCCAATTAATAAATTCTGAATAAAATACTTTTTTTCTACCTTTGTTGTCTGATCATTTAGTTTTTCTATTCGCTTTGGTCCCAGTGTCTTCTGTTTTATGCAGTGTCTTCTTTCCGTTTGATATTTTTTCTCTCACCGTGTCCACCATCCTCCTGTGTCCTTATGTGTTCTGTCTACCATCTGTAGCCCCTGTCCCTATTCTTTCTCCAGTTTCAGCATCTGCCTTCAAAGTGTTCCGATCCAGCCCTTAAATTCAACAATTTGCCCTCCATCCACATCCAACATTTCTCCTCTCTCCCCTCCACTCCATTTCCAGCAATTTCTCCTCTCCCTGGGCCCTGCCATCCCATCCAAGTCCATCCTTGGCCCTCTCTACCCTTCCCTCCTCCATCCACATCCAGCAATTCTCCTCTCTCCCCTCCCCTCCATTTCCAGCAATTTCTCCTCTCTCTGGGCCCTGCCATCCCATCCAAGTCCATCCTTGGCCCTCTCTACCCTTCCCTCCTCCATCCACATCCAGCAATTCTCCTCTCTCCCCTCCCCTCCATTTCCAGCAATTTCTCCTCTCTCTGGGCCCTGCCATCCCATCCAAGTCCATCCTTGGCCCTCTCTGCCCTTCCCTCCTCCATCCACATCCAGCAATTTTCCTCTCTCCTCTCCCCTCCATTTCCAGCAATTTCTCCTCTCCCTGGGCCCTGCCATCCCATCCAAGTCCATCCTTGGCCCTCTCTGCCCTTCCCTCCTCCATCCACATCCAGCAATTCTCCTCTCTCCCCTCCCCTCCATTTCCAGCAATTTCTCCTCTCCCTGGGCCCTGCCCTCCCATCTGTTCCTCTCTCCCCTGCCCCCCTCCATTCACCCATGTATCCAGCAATTCCCCTCTCTCCCTGGGCCCTGCCATCTCATCCAAGTCCATCCTTGGCCCTCTCTGCCCTTCCCTCCTCCATCCACATCCAGTAATTGTCCCCTCTCCCTTCCCCTCCATTTCCAGCAATTTCTCCTCTCCCTGGGCCCTGCCCTCCCATCTGTTCCTCTCTCCCCTGCCCCCCTCCATTCACCCATGTATCCAGCAATTCCCCTCTCTCCCTGGGCCCTGCCATCCCATCCAAGTCCATCCTTGGCCCTCTCTGCCTTCCCTCCTCCATCCACATCCAGTAATTGTCCCCTCTCCCTTCCCCTCCATTTCCAGCAATTTCTCCTCTCCCTGGGCCCTGCCCTCCCATCTGTTCCTCTCTCCCCTGCCCCCCTCCATTCACCCATGTATCCAGCAATTCCCCTCTCTCCCTGGGCCCTGCCATCCCATCCAAGTCCATCCTTGGCCCTCTCTGCCCTTCCCTCCTCAATCCACATCCAGTAATTGTCCCCTCTCCCTTCCCCTCCATTTCCAGCAATTTCTCCTCTCCCTGGGCCCTGCCCTCCCATCTGTTCCTCTCTCCCCTGCCCCCCTCCATTCACCCATGTATCCAGCAATTCCCCTCTCTCCCTGAGCCCTGCCATCCCATCCATGTCCCTCTTTCCCCTGCCCGCCCTCTTCTCTCCCCCACGATCGATCATCGATCCCATTCCCTTTCCTTTTTTGCTTTTAAATTTACCTCCAGTCCGGCAGCGTCAATGAAAGCGCTCCCAGTAAAAGCGCTTCTCTTCGCTGTGTCCCGCCTTCTCCTGACGTCATGACGTCAGAAGAAGGCGGGACACAGCGAAGAGAAGCGCTTTTACTGGCTGGGAGCGCTTTCACTGACGCTGCCGGACTGGAGATAAATTTAAAAGCAAAAAAGGAAAGGGAATGGGATCGATGATCGATCGTGGGGGAGAGAAGAGGGCGGGCAGTTCGGACGAGCGGCGGCGATCCCCGGGCGGACCAAGTCAAGGCTGACTGAGGCGCACCGCGCGGGGGCCCCCTAAGCGCGGGGCCCTATGCGGCCGCCTCGGTCGCCTCGGCCTAAGACCGGCCCTGTGTACGGTTGACAAAAGTGCTCATCCTAAATTATATGTGCCTATTTTACCTGTTGCATTACAATGCTATGGGGTCCTTGAACAAAGCTGTTGCAAAAGTGGCCTTAGTGTGCCTTTACACAGGTCTTTCCCATATGCTAATGCCATTTTCTGCCACCTTGAACATTCATACATCTTGAACATCAATTCCTTCCTAAATGACCTGACACGGGCCGTGTTTCGGGACACAGCTAGGGCTTTCGTCTTTACTACTACTACTAGTCAACATTTCTAAAGCGCTACTAGGGTTACGCAGTGCTGTACAGTTTAACCAAGAAGGACAGTCCCTGCTCAAATGAGCTTATAATCTAAAGGACAAAATGTCAAGTTGGGGCAGTCTAGATATCCTGAATGGAGATATAATGGTTATGTGCCGAAGGCGACATTGAAGAGGTGGGCTTTGAGTAAGGATTTGAAGATGGACAGGGAGGGGGCTTGGCGTATGGGCTCAGGGAGTTTATTCCAAGCATAGGGTGAGGCGAGGCAGAAAGGGCGGAGTCTGGAGTTGGCGGTGGTGGAGAAGGGTACTTTAGAAGTGACAAGTTGAATGACTGTCCCGCTTCTTACAAATAAGATACACTGAATCGTTCAGTGAAACTAGAAAGGTCCCTTCATGCTCTGATTAATTAATTGAATTCATTCAACTTGTCACCTGTAAAGAAGAAAGCCCTAGCTGCTCTCTAAAAATCACTACTAATTGACTCCTGACGCAGGTGCTGTGCGCTGAAACACGGCCCGTGTTGGGTCATTTAGGAAGGAATTGATGTTCAAGGTGTATGAATAAAGAAACTGTGTCCCGATTTTGAAGGCTCCTGGTGCTTCTTTTCGATATTTGGACTTTGTTCTGTACTTTGGACCTTCTCTGTGCTGCTTTGTGCCATTAGCATACAACCATTAACAAAACTTAGCACATGAACCCTTGCTGCCACTTATTTTGTAGGCGGTAAAGGCTCAGACGTTAATACTGTGATAATCAGTTAGTGCATGGTAATGTAACTGCGCTGATTACAGCCCACTTTCTGCCTCTAGACACACCCCCTTAGCTACAAAATGAAAGTTGTGTGCATACATTTGCAACTTACCACTGGACACCTCAGCGTGCCCCGTGGTACGCCATTTTAAGCTGCAGTAATCGTGTTAAATTGTGAAGCACTGCGTACGATTGGTAGCGCTATAGAAATGATTTATAGTAGTAGTAGTCAGTGCTTAGTGCTTACTGCAGCTTGGTAAAAGGACCCCTATAACAGAAGAGGCACCACCTAGCCACCATCTCGGTGCCTGAATATAAGTACAGTATTATAGAGTTGCCCTCCACTCATGTAACAGCATGCACTACTTCAGCAATAATGTGCAGTTAGTGACAATGCCCTGAAAGCATAGGCGCCCGGTATAAGAGGCTTGGGGAGGCTAAGCCTCCCCAGCCGGGCGAGTGGCGCCGTGAGTGTCCCCTTCCCTCCCTCTCCGTTTATTACTATATCTGCCCCGCGGCCGCGCCATCTTTAATTTACCTCCGCTCCGTCCCCAGCATTGGCCGCATCATTTCAAAGCCTGCCCTGCTGCCCGTCTCTATTCTCCCCTCGCTCCCTTCGCGACGTGAATTTTGATTCGTTCTGCAGAGAGAGTCCCGCCTTCTGACATCATTTCCTCGAGGGCGGGACTCTGTCTGCAGAACGAATCACGTCGCGAAGGGAGCGAGGGGAGAATAGAGACGGGCAGCAGGGCGAGCTTTGAAATGATGCGGCCAACGCTGGGAGTGGGGACGCAGCGGAGGTAAATTAAAGATGGCGCGGGGCAGATAGTAAGCAAGGGTAGGGAAAGGGGAGACCCAGGGCGCCCCTGGCCCAGATGGATGGAGGCAGGGGAGAGGAGAATCGGGCTGGGTATGGATGGAGGGGGGCAGGGGACAGAAGGGAATTGCTGGATGTGCATGGAGAGGAGGGTTGCTGGAATGGGTGGATAGAGGGGATGGCAGGGGAGAGAGGAGGGTTGCTGGACATGGGTGGGTGGCTAGAGGGGAGAGCAGGGTTGCTGGACATGGGTGGATGGAGGGCAGGGGAGAGAACAGGGTTGCTGGACATGGATGGAGGGCAGGGCAGGGGAGAGAACAGGGTTGCTGGACATGGATGGATGGAGGGCAGGGGAGAGAGGGGGGTTGCTGGACATGGATGGAGGGAAGGGAAGACAGGAAGGAGATGCACATGAATGAAGGGGAGAAATTCTAGACATGCATGGAAAGGAGGGAAGACAAAGGAAGGAGATACACATGGATGGAGGGGAAGGGAGAGAGAAAAAATGCTGGGCATGGATGGAGGGGAGGGAAGAGAGAGGAAGGAGATAAGATGAGGGAAAAGGGAGAAAACCTGCACATCGATGGAGAAAATAGGCAGAAGCTGGATCCACTGGACAGTCGAGTCTGCAGAGGACCCAGCTTTTACTTACGGATGTAAGGCAAGAAATGAAGAAGAAAGGCAGAAAGTAAAGAAATAAATGGAAAGGAAGCCCTGGAAAAGGAGTTAAGAGGACAGATAGCAGCAGAATCGGATACTTGGCCAGCATGATCAGAAAAACAGTCACCATAAGTACATAAGTAATGCCATACTGGGAAAAGACCAACGGTCCATCGAGCCCAGCATCCTGTCCACGACAGCGGCCAATCCAGGCCAAGGGCACCTGGCAAGCTTCCCAAACGTACAAACATTCTATACATGTTATTCCTGGAATTTTGGATTTTTCCAAGTCCGTTTAGTAGCGGTTTATGGACTTGTCCTTTAGGAAACCGTCCAACCCCTTTTTAAACTCTGCTAAGCTAACCGCCTTCACCACTTTCTCCGGCAACGAATTCCAGAGTTTAATTACACGTTGGGTGAAGAAAAATTTTCTCCGATTTGTTTTAAATTTACTACACTGTAGTTTCATCGCATGCCCCCTAGTCCTAGTATTTTTGGAAAGCATGAACAGAAGCTTCACATCCACCTGTTCCACTCCACTCATTATTTTATATACCTCTATCATGTCTCCCCTCAGCCGTCTCTTCTCCAAGCTGTATAGCCCTAGCCTCCTTAGTCTTTCTTCATAGGGAAGTCGTCCCATCCCCGCTATCATTTTAGTCGCCCTTCGCTGCACCTTTTCCAATTCTACTATATCTTTTTATTTTCATTATAGTGTTTGGAATATGTCCACTTTGAGAATCAGATGCTCAACCTTAAAAGTTTATATTTTTTACTTATTTATGGCATTTCATCCCACATTAAACATGAATTAGGGTGTTTTGTGGCTCTACATGAGAATTGTGGTATTATGATCCCTTGTTTCATATTGTTGACGGTCTGGATTTTCCGTATGGGTGGTATATTGGTGTATTAGGTTCTGCCCAGTGTAATATTTATGGTACAGTAAGGTTCTAAGTGTGTTTTTGCACAAAGTTGCACAAAGTTGTGCATAGTGTTTTGCAGTTGAGCAATTGTGGTTAGTATATGCTTTGAGCAACCACTTTATTCTTTGACATATGATACATAGCTAATATCTAAATTTAATAAAAGGTATTAATTGAATTTTTTTTTTCTGTGTTATCAGACAATTATGGATTTAAGCTCCTCCCATTGCCCCACCCCTAACCCCGCCCACTTTAGCCTCCCCAAACAGTTGGGCCACCGACCGCCTATGCCTGAAAGCACTGTTCTCACTCAGCTGAGCTGGAGTCCTTCAACTGCATTGGTACCAGTAGGGGGCGCTGCTTCAATATTGTTTTTTTTTTCAGTCATTAGAGACAGGCAGGTTCCCTGGAGTCCTATAGAGCTTGCTTGTCCTTCACTATTGAAAATGTGATAGTGAAACAGCACCCCCCCACTGGCAAGACAGTAGGTGGAGGACTCCTGCTCAGCTTAGAGGGAACAGTAGCTGAAAGGGAAAAGAAAAATAAAAAAAACTTGAACAGAACAAAAATCCTGTAAATGAAAGAGGAAACTAAACAAACCAGAAAATTTTGGTCTGTACATATCTAAGGATTATATCATATATATGTTTTACTATTTTTACCCTTCTTACTCCTGCATTGTCGCTTATATGATGAGTTTCGTAAAGTAGATTTAATAGTTCTGTATCTATTGACCTTTCCTGTAAAAATGCTGTCTTTATTCCAAATGACTTAAGTTTATAGCCTTCTCAGTCTTTAATTACTTCTTTTCAGAGGCCATAAGTACTTTGTACAAGCAGCGTTCCTGATTTTCCTGTCAAGATTTTGCAATATATGTGAGGTACTGCTTATTACCTTCTTTTGGCTGTGCCAGTGACATTAACATAGATTTAGATTGTTTTGTTAGAAATGGAGGATATTTTCATCACAAAGTACTAACATATAATTGATAACTTAGGCCCTACCAGGTTGAAATTAATATTTCAATAATTATTATGAATACTTTAATTTTTCTTTTGTTGGTGGAATGAGTGTTTTGTGTGACATGTGATTATGCAAAGGGCTTACACTGTGGGTTAACATAGGGGTTTTTTAGCTTGCGGTAGAAATTAGCTGGCAGTAAACGCTGAGATGCCCATTATATTCCTATGGGCATCTTGGCGTTTACAACCAGCTGATTTCTACCACAAGCTAAAAATGCTAACGCAGCTTAGTAAAAGACCCCTATAGTAACATAGGGGGGCATTTTTGAAAGGACATCCAAGTCAGAATTGGGAAGTCCTGCTCATAATGTCCAAAAAACCCCATCCATCTCACAGCCATTTTTGAACAGAAAATACATCAGGATTTCCTATTTGAAAATACATGAGAACATCCAAAACGAACAGCCATTTTACAAACTGAAATGTCTGAATTATGAACGCCAAAAATCCAGGGACAAGGACATCTATCTGACAGCATTTTTACAGAAATGGCCATAAAGAACGTCCTTGCAGAGCAGAGGGGCAGTCTAGTGGTCAGTGGAGTGGACTGTAAACCAGGACACCCAAGTTCATATCCCCATACAATTCTTTTATTTTAAATGCTGAGCCCTTCAGGAACAGGGGAAATACCTAATGTACCTGACTGTGCACCACCTCAATAGCCTTCAGGCTTGCTTGCAGGTGTCATAAATATTTAGGTACTATAGGTATATATCTGTTTCTGGAGGGCTCACAATTTTAAGTAATAAAACAGAGAGTTGAAATGGGAATTGAACTTGGGTCCCTTGGTTACAGGCCACTGAACTGACCATTGGGTTACTCCTTAGACTTGCTTTCTGCTTTGTTCAGAATGCCCATAACACCTAATGCTGTCTTAGAGCCTGGTAGTCCTTTCCAGTTTCTCTTTCAGGGGGAGAGGGGTGGGGCCAGCAACCACTGGGGGATTCATGAGGGGTCATGCCTTAATCCTTCAGTGGTCAACTACTCACTGAAAGCACCTTTTTGCACCCTATCAGGGGCATTTTCGAAAGAGAAGGGCACCCTTCTTTCGTCACAAATCGGGAGATGGGCGTCCTTCTCTCAGGGTCGCCCAAATCGGCATAATCAAAATCCGATTTTGGGCATCCTCAACTGCTTTCCATCACGGAGACGACCAAAGTTCCCGGGGGCGTGTTGGCAGCGTACTGAAGGCGGGACGGGGGCATGGTTAAGAGATGGGTGTCTTCGGCTGATAATGGAAAAAAGAAGGGTGTCCCTCACGAGCATTTGGCTGACTTTACTTGGTCCATTTTTTGTTATGACCAATTTGTTAAGTCCACTGCAGTGCCCCCTAGGGTGCCCGGTAGGTGTCCTGGCATGTGAGGGGGACCTGTGCACTACGAATGCTGGCTCCTCCCATGACCGAATGGCTTGGATTTGGTCGTTTTTTAGAGGGACATCCTAGGTTTCCATTATCGGCGAAAACTGAGGTCGCCCATCTCTAAGGTCGACCATCTCTAAGGTTGACCTAAATGTTGAGATTTGGGCATCCCTGACCGTATTATCGAAACGAAAGATGGATGCCCATCTTGTTTCGATAATACGGGATGCCCTGCCCCTTTGCCAGGATGTCCTTAGAGATGGTGCCTTAGAGATGGGCGTCCCCATTCGATTATGCCCCTCCACATATGATAGAAACGGGTCTAAATAAAACCATCCTTCTTTATAGACTTGGACTTTTATTCCCATTCAATTATGTCCTAATTTGGGGCCCTTTTATGCTATCAGACCTAGTTGCTAATAACTGGGGTTAATCGTAAAATAATTTGTCTTAATAGTAGCCCACATTGATAACTTTCTCCCTAAACCAACAATTTAACAATATTACTAACAAACTTTTACGATCTAAATTCAACTTTAAGATGTCTTCCCCTCTCCCATTAAGATACACTGGCACTCCCGAGGTATAAAGTCCTATTTTACAAAGAACAGAGGGGCCCTTTTACTAAGCCGCATAAGTGTCTACGCATGCCCAACGCATACCAAAATGGAGTTACCGCCCGGCTACCGCACATCTGATATGCACAGCTGAAAACATTTTTTATTTTTGGACGCGCATATTGGACGTACGCCAAGTGGCATTTGACGTGCGTAGGTCATTACCACCCGATTACTGTGTGAGACTTTACCGCTAGGTCAATGGCTGGCGGTGAGGTCTCAGACCCAAAATGGATGCGCGGCAATTTTCATTTTGCCGCACGTCCATTTTTGGCAAAAATTTAAAAGAGACATTTGTTGCAGGTGCGCTGAAAAATGATTCTGCATGTGCCTAAAACACGTGCCTACACTACAACAGGCCATTTTTCAGCGCACCTTAGTAAAAGGATTCCAGAGAGATCGGAATTAAAATGTCCAGATTTGGATGTGCTTAATTCCATTTATATTTTAGAAAAGGATCTGACAACGTAAAGCCATTTCTAAAATGCAGGAGTGCACATGTATTTGGTGACACCTGCAATGGGAACAGCTATTTTACAAAGACCCTGTTGAAAAAAATGATTTGCACAGACCCAGCAGCTTCTCTGATAGATAAGATAGAGTAACAGGAGTAAGAAAATAAGGGTGCTTAAAAGTGGCCTTAACCAGGCGGTAAGCGACCAGTGCGTGTAAACCGCTGATTACCACCGGGGCATGCGGTAGCCGGGCAGTAGTACCAATTTGATGCGTGTTGTACATAAGTACCGGCATACTGGGAAAAGACCAAGGGTCCATCAAGCCCAGCATCCTGTCTCCGACAGCGGCCAATCCAGGCTTCAAGAACCCGGCAACCCCCCCCCCCCCCCCCAAAAAAAAAAAAAAATTAATAATGTTCAATGGACTAGTTAAAGAGAGTTGCAAGTAAGGTCAGAAAGGTGCTTGAACGTTATCTTGGCTAGGGTAGGAGTGCATGAACATGTCCTTCTATGCTATATTTATGATGTAACACAGTACTCTTACTTCAAATTATGGCACAGAAGTCAAATATTTCTTTGGTATTTACATCTGCTCCTGGAAGCCCCGGATTTTGCCAACTCTAGTTCTTCTTCTTTTTGTTATGTGGCTATTTCTGTACTGGAAACAAATGAAGACCAACAGCTCTGACATGAACCAACCAATGTCTAATGTTTCTATTAATCAATTTTTAGTATTCACAACACACTGCATTTAAAAAGTGCTAAGACTCTCTGGTTCTCCAGTGATAAGAAGCACACAATAGCACTTAGTGCCATGTCGCAAGCCATTTTGATGATCAAATGGTGTACCATCATTCTTAAAAGCACATAAGCCAATGCAAACCTGGATAATTCATCTGTCTTCAGAAATAACCTGTCCTCAAAGACAGCACTGCTATTGAACGAAACTTATTATGAAAAAGAATAAACCCAATGTTATTCCACTGTGATACCTTTTTAGCTTCTTCTATAAGTTGAAGAGCCTATCAGAGTATTTTGTTAGTATTGATACCAGTTCCACATGTGCTTTTAGTCTCATTCACTGGGTAAATAGCCCTACTTCCGAAACGGAGCAATAATAGGGCAATTTGCGAAGATAACTCCATGTTTATCAGAATAAAAATAGTGGGCTGATTATTTATCCACATAGGAGAGAACAAACATGAGCAAAGTAAGACCAGGAAAGAGAAATTACATGTGAAGATTGCATCATTGTGTTTCTTTGCCAGTACCCACTTTGATGCCTATGTCGATGCAAAGGCAAAAGTAAGTGGGCACTGTGTTCCCCCATATTGTGCATCAGTCAAATTTTGAAAAGGAAATTTCTCAAGTTTCCCTTTGAAATGATCCTGCAGTCAGGTGGTCAAAAATTACTGTACCCACAGGACTGCAGACCCCATGGAGAATTTTATTATTTGTTTCTGATAACTAGCGTGTATAGACAATATAATTTCATGCCATTACCCTTCCTGCATTTTTAACTCTCCAGTGGAAAATTGTTCAGTGATATTGCCATTAGGCCAGACATTTTTGTTTTGGATTTTTCTTTGTGACATACTGTAACGAGTACAATTATTGTTGGAAAAAGAGAACACCAAAGTAGATAAGAAAAAAATAAATGTAGGACTTCTGTTAGCAAAATTCAAGTCTTAGAAATCTTTCTGGTAGATATCTATTGACA
The DNA here is from genome assembly GCF_901765095.1 of Microcaecilia unicolor. Taxonomy (NCBI): domain Eukaryota; kingdom Metazoa; phylum Chordata; class Amphibia; order Gymnophiona; family Siphonopidae; genus Microcaecilia; species Microcaecilia unicolor. The sequence goes on along the minus strand of NC_044040.1, from coordinate 42,035,463 downwards.
TGGAAAAAATATTCAAATCCTATATTAAATAAAATCATGGCCAGAAGTCCTACGTGTCTCAGGTAACTCAGGGCCTCTTTTATCAAGCCATGCTAGTGGCTTCCAGTGCGACAATGCCGACAAAGCCCATTCACTTTGAATGGGCTCTGTTGTCATTGCCGCTGAGGAACCTCTAGCCCGGCTTGATAAAAGAGGCCCTCAGTGACTCTCTATTATACGTGTTTCAGCTAGGCCTCGCTCTGAATTGTGGAACATATTTTCAGCTTCATTACATCAAGGATGTGTGTTTGTTTGAAACAACATGGGATGTGTCAATGAAATTTCTCATGCCATTTTGTGTCATTTTTTGCGTCATTTTTTGCCTGAAATTCTGTTGTTTTTTTCCCGTGTCATAAATAGTTTGCACTCCTTTGAAAGACTGCACACTACTAACAATAGTGGTTCTGAAATTAAACTACTATAATGAAATTTCCTCACGAGAAACAACAATTCATGATCTAGAGCACCGGGCTTGATATTCAGGGGGCAATGGTTCAAATCCCATTGTCGCTTCTTGTGTTCTTGGGCAAGTCACTTAACCTGCCATTGCCTCAGGTACAAAATTATATTGTAAACCCTCCATGTAATTCTTTACTGCAAAAGTTCATTTTGGGGGAAAGGGTTAACAGCATATTGCTGCTTCTGTAAATCTTGTCTTTTGCTGTATGTTCTGAGTGGAGGGAGTGAGAGATCTAGGGACAAGAAAGACTGAGTCTCAGTGAGCAGTTGGTGAGAGATTGCTGGAAAAAGATTCTGGTTCAAGGTGCTGGTGAGAGCTGCTCAGCTGATGAGTTGGGAATCACATTAGTTTCACCTGATTCGACTTCCATAAATTACAAGTGCCAGAAATATGTCTGAAAGCCCAGGGGGACTCCAGGTGGACTGTGTGTGTGTTTAGTATCTTTCTGCTACAAGTCTTTTGTACTGAATAAAGCACGTCTTCAAGAACACCAATAGGCATGAGAGTACTGTCTCTGAGCTAGGGGCTATGCTAAGAATTGCTCCCTAAGGGGCCATTTTACTAAGCCGCGTTAGCGACTACATGTGCCCAATGTGCGCCAAAATGGAGTTACCGCCTGGCTACCTTGTGGATCTTGCAGTAATTTCATTTTTGGCACATGTCCAATACACGTGTCCGAAAAATAATTTTTATTTTCTAATGCTTGTATTGGGCGTGCACCAAGTGCCATTTGACACGCATAGGTCATTACTGCCCGGTTACCACATGAGTCTTTACCGCTAGGTCAATGGCTGGCAATAAGGTCTGAGACCCAAAATGGACGTGCGCCAATTTTGGTTTTACCGCACGTCCATTTTAGGCAAAAATTTAAAAAAGGCCTTTTTTACAGGCCGCGCTGAAAAATGGACCTGTGCGCGCCCAATACCCGCGCGTACACTACCACAGGCTGGTTTTCAGCGCACCTTAGTAAAAGGACCCCTAAGTTTGGAAACAACTGAGAAAGATACACCCCTCCCCCAAAGCATCATGTATATGTACACTTGGTGGTTGGGGAAATGAAAGGAACATTTAATGATGTCAGTCACATTACTGTACTACTGCAGGTGTATGATCCTTATGTATATTATTGTAAACCACTTTGGGTTGAATTAATTCAAGGATGACAGTCTATAAATGTAGTATGTATAATCACAGAGTGGTACCTCTCAGGGCCAGTCTTAAGCGGAGGCATCAAGGGTGGCCAAACAGGGCCCCATGCTCCTAGGGGTCCCCATAGGTGTACAGAGTGGGGGCATCCCCCTCCCCAGATTTCTTAGACGCTGCTGCTGCTATTCTCCTCTGCCCAAAAGCATCTCTCCCTCTTTCCACACAATGTGTCATCTCCCCCTCTCTATCTCAATCCTCTACCTTAAAATGTGTTTCTTTAAATGTTGCCAACAGTGGCAGTGATCAACATACACTGCCTGCGGCCTGCTCCAGTGCTTTCCCTCTGACCCGTTCCACCCCTACAGAAAGTCTGGAAGGTGTGTCAGAGGGGGCCGAATAGGTCAGAGGGAAGACTGTGAGGCAGGCCACAGGCAGTGTATGTTGATTGCTGCTGCTGCTGCTGTTGGTGATATCTAAAGATGGTGAAAGACAAATCTTAAGGTAAATGGGGGATTGAGAGGGGGAGATTCCACAGCATGCTAGCAGGGGCAGGGAGGCCTCATCAAACTGGTTCAGACAGGGCCCCACAAGTACTAAAGGCAGGCCCTGGTTCCTTCTGGCTAATTCTGTTAGCTTGTTTTCACTCTGGAGGTCTCTTTAAATCCTGAGCTGTTCTCCATATGTTATTCCTGGTTCCTCTTGTGCACTGGTGAAAGAGTATCTAATCCTTGCAGTAACGTTAGCAAGATAAAACTATACATATTCCTAGCAGTTTTTCTGTTTTGGACCTCTGGTGCAACCTAACTTCCAGAAACAGTCTCAGCCAGGGCTAGCTCTGCCAATAGGGCAGCAAATGTTGGGAGGGAATCGGGATGTCCAGGCATACATATGAGCCTTCCCCTTGCCATCATCACTGTTTCCTACCTCCTCCCACTCTGACCTCAAAGCTTAAAGATGAATTAGTACTACATGGGCCCTGTGCGTACAGGACTACACTCATCTGCTGCTTTGTGCGCCCCCCTCCCCCTTTGAGACAGACTTTCTATTTGATGGAACAGGACACAACCGCACTTCAGTGCAGGCTTGCATTTGTAAAGCCCACACAGCATTTTCTCTGTTCCCAAAGCAATGAAAAAAGGGGGTAAAGCCTGGACAACATGGGGCGAGGATAGAGAAGGGAAAGGGAGATGAGATGCTGCACAGCTAGAGGGGTAGAGAGGGAAATGGGAGATTTTGGCCACCTGGGAAAGCAAAAGGTAAAATTCTAGCTACCTGGGTGGGAAGGGAAGGTGAGATGCTATCCCCCAGAGGAGCACAGAGAGGGAAGGGGAGATGCTGATCTATGGGCGGAAGTAGGGCCTTGAGCTGCACCCTAGCAGAGGGCACACAACTGAAGATTCACCTAAGACTTCTGATGTCTGCTAAAGTCTTTATCCTTTAGACATAAGGGTTAAAGACTTGTTTTGCCTTGGCTCTCAGTAGCTTAACAGATACCAAAATGTTCTACCAACCTCCCACCTGCAGAGGAAAATAAACTTCACAGACCTGCATACTTCTGTTCCACACAAACAGTTTGTTTTCTGGCTACTCAATCTGCATACTTTCTTCCACTGTTGTAGGTAAGTCAGGAAAAAAAATCTTCTCTTCAGCTGCAGGCACTAACTCATCTCCCAAGGGAAAACCCATTCTTGTAGCTAATGCCCTTAATCAGCTCCTAAGAACATAAGTGTTGTCATACTGGTACAGACCAAAGGTCCATCAAGCCCAGCATCCTGTTTCCAACAGTGGCCAATCCAGGTTATAAGTACTTGGCAAGATCCCAAAACAGTACAATACAGTTTATGCTGCTTATCCTAGAAATAAGCAGTGGATTTTCCCCAAGTTACTTGCCATCTGTTTCAGCTCCATTCATCAACTTACTTTTCCTAGCTTGCCCCATAGATTCATGGGAGATGTAATCCCTGCTGAAGGTTATAGTAGCCTAGTGGTTAGTGCAGTGGACTTTGATCCTGGGGAACTGGGTTCCATTCCCACTGCAGCTCCCTCTGCCTCTGGGCAAGTCACTTAACCCTTCATTGCCCCAGGTACAAAACAAGTACCTGTATAAAAATTGCTTTGAATGTGATTGTAATCACAGAAAGGCAGCATATCAGGTCCCTTGCAGTTTCCCTGCTCTTAAGGGAGAACTAGCTATCACATTGATTCTTCTGTTACAGTTTAGCCCGTGGAACAGTAGTTGTGGTCTGCCCCTAGTTCCTCATCACAATGTATATTCTGTATCTATTTATCAAGTTTATTAGTTATTTACTATCCCGCCCTATGGGAGACCTTCTGGGTGGCTTACAATCTAAGAGCCCTGTTTACTAAGCCCCGCTGTAGGTGCGCTAACTTTTTAGCATGCGCTAAAAATTAGCACATGCTAACGATAGAGACACCCATTATGGGTGTCTCTAGCATTAGCATGCACTAAAATGTCTGCACGCCTACAACGCAGCTTAGTAAACAGGGCCCTAAGATAAGGAGAGAAAGGCAAGAAGAGAAAATAGTAAATGGTAGACATTTAGACATGACTTGAGGGAAAGGGGGTAGAACTACAATATTAAATAGGACAGATAGGGGGAGGGTAAAATCATTTTTCCATCTACATATACATACAGAGAGGCAGAGAGAGATACAGATATACTGCAGTTAAGTAGGTAGACAGAGATCTAGTTTGCTAACTAAAATTAAACCCAAGGGTCCAGCACGAAATCAAATACTTTTGAAGCTATTTTAATATAACATAACAGTGTTTCAGTGGATTTTCTAGCTAGATTTATAGACCATAGCTTGGTTTCATTTAATTTAAGAAAAGCATGAATAGACTGAAATCTTATGGCCTGATATTCAAAGTCAACTATCCAGATATGGCAGTGTTTACCTAGATAATTACCCTAGGTGGCATTATCCATGGACTATCCATGGCACTCTATGGATACTGCCTCTGAAAAGCACTGTATACCACCTTGGCATTATCCAGATAGTGCCGTAATGAAGTGAGGATGGAGTGGGGGTGTACCATGAGGGTATTTATGGAGTAGCATAGTGGTTAGTGCAGCAGGCTTTTAGCCTGGTGAAGTGGGTTCAATTCCTTCTGCAGCTGCTTGTGATTCTGAGCAAGCTACTAAGGGTTTTTTTTTTAATCTAAGCCATGGCAAAAAGTGGCCTGCGGCAGTGCGAGTATGTCTTTTAGGTGCGTGCTGGGCCAGTTTTTGCTGAAACCTGGAAAAAGGGCATTTTTTTAAGGGGCAGGAAAATGGATGTGTGGCAAAATAAAAACCAGTGTGTGTCCACTTTCAGCCTGAGACCTTACCGCCACCCGTTGACTTAGCGGTACGGTCTCACACTCTACCCAGGTGGTAGGCATGCAGCGCGCATACACTGCCATTTACCGCTGGGTAAGGTAGAAGATAGGAAATATTCTCTACCGCGTGTTTTTGATGCACCCCAAATTCAGAATTACTGCCAGGGGCACGCGTTAGCCAGGCGGTAATGCTGATTTGGCACACGCTGGATGCGCGTAGGGCCTTACTCACCTTTGTAAAAGGGCCCCATAAGCCTCCATTGTCCCAGGTACAAAATAAGCGCCTATATATAATATGTAAACTGCTCTGATAGAAAGTCAGTATATCAAATCCCATCCCCTTTTGCTTAAATTTAACCAGTTAGTCATCCTGATAGAAGATTGAATATTGCCACTCTCTGGATAACAAGAGGTAATCAGCACTGCTTGCAGTACTCAATATACACATTTTATTTAAATGTCACGGCTGGTGCTTCAAAAATGCCAACTGTGGAGTTTTAATATTTTGCTTATTTTTGTTTTGATATATCTAATGAACCATGTATAATATATAGACATTTCTAAATCAGGATAGGTTTGGAAGCAAGGATTTTAAAAACGGTAAGTTTATCTGACACAATAATTTTTCTCCAGAAGACAATTATCTTTAATCATGATATCATGTACAGAAGAACTCTTATGGAATAATCATCAACAGGAGTTTCTCATACTGTATATTCAGTTATTCTCAATACTTTAATCAGCGCTATTAAGTGCCTTTAAAGCCACAGCTTATCTATGCATGTTTTAACAGCAGCCTGTCATTTGTTTGTTCAATAGCCTCTGGAAGATAAGAGAGGTTTGTGTAAAACGTTATTACTTATTTCCACTGCACCTATGCACCCATTAAAAAGACGATGGGGATGAGTCTGCAGTTTGACAATATTTGCTGCAATCTCTATTGTGTAGAAACTTTCAAACTTGTACTAATTTACTGTTCAGTCTGCACATGGTTTTTTTTTTTTTTTTTTTTGCATTATCTAACAAATCTCTTTCCTGTGATTCACTTGTATATCTCCAAGGTAAAACAAGAAACCTGATGAATCTCTGTTATTAGACTTGCCAGCCTTTTCCCTCTGCTATGCCACTGTGGGAGTCTGGGGTGGATGAGGAAATCACGGCTAGACATGTCAACGTACAGCTCAAGTGATATTTCTTTTTATAGTCTTTAGGCCACAACAGAAAGCAAGAACAACTCCACTCTAGCTTTGAAAAGGGGACCAAAAAATGTGCTTATTAAGTCAGGTTCAGGCTCACATCTATGGACTCTAACAGAACAAGTTTTAAGAGGGGAATTTTGTAACAGGTGACCTAGATATGGATTCAAATTAGGCACCTATTATGCCTGTTTTTTGAAGATGCATAGGTGCCTATAGAGCTCATTTTCGAAACAGAAAAACATCCAAAAAATGGCACATAGCGGTATTTGGATTTTTTTCCCCCAGGACATCCAAATTGCTATATTTGAAACCCATTTTTAAGACATTTTGCTTTGCGGTTCAAGGGGATGTGTCATGGGAGGGTGTTGGAGGCAGGATCTGGGCATTCCTAACACGCAGTGGCGTACCAAGGGCGGGGCGGTGGGAGTGGTCCACCCCGGCTGCACGCTGCAAGGCGGTATAGAGCGCAGCAGCAGCTGTTGGTTCCACCAGTTTCCTGCTCCCTCTGACCTTACTTCCTGTTCCAGGGAAGGAAACCAGTGAAGCCGACAGCTGTGTGACTGCTCCCTGCACCCTCAGGAGGTAAGAGCAATGCGTTTAGGGGGTGGAGGTGATGCGCTGGGGGTGTGATGATTTATGGGGGATGATTCACTGGGGAGGGGGCGCAGCAGCAATCCACCCCGGGTGATAGCCAACCTAGGAACACCACTGCTTGGATGTTTTTCTGCCATAATGGAACAAAGCAAAAACGTCAAGGGTTAAAACCTAGACGTTTTGGGCTAGACCTGTTTTAATAATGACTAAGTCACAAAAAGGTGCCCCAAATGACCACTGGAAGGATTAAAGCATGATCCCCCTTACTCTCCCAATAGTCAGTGACCCCTATCACCCCCAAAGATGTAAAAGAAACCGCATATACCAGCCTCTATGATAGCTTCAGATGTTATGGCCAGTCCTATTAGAGCAGCAAGCAGATCCCTGGAGTAGCCTAGTGTTTGGTGCAGTGGACTGTAGAGAAGGGGTCCCAGGCCCATAGTCCACTCTAACTGTTACACTTGTGTGGAAAGTGTGAGCCCTCCAAAACCCACCAAAAACCTACTGTACCTACATATAGGTGACACCTGCAGTTATAAGGGCTATTGTAGTGGTATACAGTTGGGTACAGTAGGAGTTTGGTGGGTTTTGGAGGACTCACCATACAATATAAGGGGGTGATGGTGAGATGTGTATCTGGGACCTTTTATGTGAATTCCACTACAGTGCCCTCTAGGGTACCTCACTGCTCTGCTTTTCTCCAAGCTGAAGAGCACTAGCTGCTTTAGCTTTTCCTCATAGGGAAGGTGTCCCATCCCCTTTATCATTTTTGTCGCCCTTCTCTGTACCTTTTCTAATTCCACTATATCTTTTTTTGAGATGTGGTGACCAGTTGTAAGGAGAGTCTAGACAAAGATTAAAAACCAAAGAGTTTCTACAAATTAACAAAAGTTGTGGTGCTCCTAACTTACCCCTCAGGGCCCCTTTGGCCATACCCCTTCAAGCACATGCCCATGAGCACACGTCCATGGACCACGTTCCATGGCTGCTGCTGAAATTAATATTGCTGAAAAAGGCACATCTCTGATGTCACCAGTGCCCCCAGTTCAGAGGTCAGCATTTTAATGATGGTAACAGCCAAGCTTCTCCTTCTATTCCAGCATGCACTGACTCTTGGGTTGTGCTTTTCTTGCCTTTCCCTCCTCTTCAGCATTGCAGCTACTGCTGGAATTAGTACTGCTGAGAAAAGCATGCCTCTGATGTCACCAGTGCACCTAGTTCAAAAGTCAGTGTTTTAATGATGGTAACAGTCAAGCTTCTCCCTCTGACCCCATGTTCACTGGCTCCAGGTCAAGATCTCATTGCCCCTCCCACATCCCCCAAAGGTGGGTTTTTTTGACCCCATTTGAGGGTCCCAACCCAAAGTTTGGGAAGCTCTGTTCTAGAAGGTGAAGAGAAACATAGAATAAACATAGATATTTGTATCATTGAGTGACCATACCCATCTTGTTATATCCATCTTGAAAGAAGAATTTTTAAATTAAATTAAAAATGAACAGAAGTACTTTGCTAATTACATGACCTTGAGAGTCTCTTGGGGTTTGTATTGAAGTGTACGGCTTCATTATAGAACTTTGTTAGCCAGTGTTGATGGCTTTGTATTGTCTCTCATAAATTTAATAAAGACTTCTATAAATTAAAAAAAAATGAAACTGAGAAATAATTGCCAAATGAGGAAAAACTAATGACTTGATGGGAAGGATGTATGCTAATGAAACACATAAGACCAAATCATATCCAGTTGCTCATAACTGATAAAGCATTGAATCCAGATGAACAATTGCCTCATCAAGGATTACTAGGGGAATATAAAAAATGTCCCACAAGAATAATAAAAATCCTTCTAATTCAAAATCTGATCATGAAGTAAAATTCAATAATCGCGAAAGGACTCCCATGACAGGCATATGTGAAAGATTCCTCAGGGCTTCTCTTGCTGTTTCAGTGTTCCAGGGACTTTTATGTATATTTCAGTGAAATCTATTTTACTTTCCTGTTGGATGTTTTTGCTTTTCCTCTGGTATACATCTAGAATTGTTATGAGACACATAATTAAATACTTTGCTCACAAATGGCAACACCAGGGAAGAGTTCAAACCTACATAACACTATCAGCTGTAAACTTGTGGTTAAAATAAATTACACTCTTAACTATTCAAATTTATTTTTTATAAAAGATTGAGTCTTACATTTTTCTAAGGTCAGGAGGAAAAGACTTCAGAAGCTCAACCAAGATTCGTTTTTAGACATATAATTGAACAGGCTTCCTCATAAATCTCAAAAACCTCCTCCATTCTTCAATTTGAAGTATTTACATTTTTTCTTCGAAATTTTTAGCAACTGTTTTCTTGAAACTTTTTGTACCAAAATAGACAATCAATCTTTAAAGCAGCTTTGCGGAAAAAGGGCTACTTAACTGTTATAAGGGTCCTTGCTCGACAGAGCACTACCGTTTGCCTTTAGCGGAGATTTACAAGTTAATTGCCTTCAGCCCTGGAGTGTTTCTCAGCTTAGCATACTCCTTAAGCTGAGAAACTGAGACTGGGACCTCAGACGGCACTCTCCAGGGAGCAGCACTCTCCTCTTCCCTGCTCAACCCTGTTCCCCACGTTGACCTTAATTTTTCTTTTCCAAAAGGTGGCAGTGGCAGCGGCAGCGATTCCCATAGGCTGCCCTGCTGCCAGAACCGGCCTCTTCTCCCTACTGTGGCCCACCTCTTGATGTAACTTCATGTTTCCTCAGAGGAGGGATGCAGTAGATTGAAGAGGCCAGTGCTAGCGGCACCATAGCAGGACGGCCTATGGGAAACGCTTCCGCTGTCACCTTTTGGAAAAGAATAAAATAAGGTAAATGCGGGGAAGAAGGTTGAGAAGAGAAGGGGGGAGATGCCAGACCAGGCAGGGGCGGGGACAGGGGAGGTGTGGTGGCATCTCATCCCTGCCCGGGGCGGCAGATTGCCTTTGGCCACCCCTGTGCTTAGCGCATGGCAAAATCCTACATTAAAACACACTAACCCATTTTTAACACATTTTAGTAAAAGGGCCCCTTATTCTTTCAATAGAAAAGCACCTGTTAACCATGTTTACACAGATACTATGCACTGCAAGGCTTTCTATGTCATACAATATAGATGGGATTTTATTTTTCCCCTTTTTATACTCTTCATTTTAAAGAAAAGCACTGTGCTGATGTTGAAAAGCATAGGGTAGTACTGGTATTTCTTGCAGATCAGCTAGTTAAAATACTATGCTGAATGCTTTTCAATTATGTATTCCCCTCTGCCTCGAAAGCAGTTGACATGCTGGAGGCATTCCAGATAAATTTAGTACAGAAGCAAACTGGTAATACACAGCAATGATCTGCAGGGGTTATCTTCAGTTTCCTAATAATTTCCATGCTAAACTATGCCATTAAAGGATGACGCTATGTTACTGGAATCAGGTACCTTTTGTTTGTTAGAAGCATCCAAATTATATGTTAGAGATTGGACAACATTTTACGGCAATAAGAACCATGTACATTATTAGAAAAATAATTCATTTTACAAATTAATAAAGGAATACAATACTATACTAGAATATCAGGATTTGCCTGGCAATGAACTCTATAAATAATTGCATTTTATTGATTTCTGTAGAATCTCGACTGTATATTCTAGTAAGTGAATATAACTAATTTGTTTGTGAAGTTACTATAATGATAATGTTTGATGCATGTTGAGGGCAATTTTCACATTGTGGTGCAAAATCCTATTGGAGCTTCTGGGGGGGGGGGGGTAGGAAAAGGTGGGCACAGGGAAATCTATTGGATGTTTATTTTGGAAGAATCCAATTGGAGAGTGTGGCATGGCCTACAGAGGCCACTTGTTTCATAACATAAGGCATCAATTGCAATCAGAAAATATGATGACTCATGCTTGCCTCGAGTTTAGCTAACCATCAAATTATCCCAACTGACTCTGTATCACGCATTTTGTTCCCATCAAATATCTGCTCTTGGTCCCTCAGCTATATGGTTAGCCGTATTGTAAAAAAAACTTCAGCATCATATATTCATGTTAGTTGAATGTTCTAATTCATGCTTATTAGGTGTATCATTAGTTTTATGCTAACATTGTATCATATCTCTGGTATTTGAATTCCAGTGCTGTTAAATGTGTATATTGTAAATATACATGTGTCTATTTACACCGCCTTGGATGTACACCACCTGGGGTGAATCTGTACATAAAGGCAGTTAATACATCCCAATAAATAAAGATAAAATAAATATACATCTCCCAACAACTCTTCATAAAATAGCACAAATATTTTATTATGTTGATTTTTAAATATTTTTTAAAATTGACCTTAAATTTCAAAGAAAACCAGTAGCACATTTGACATAGTATGTACAAGAAATATAGCACTGCACTGTACTTTACTTTTAAAAACAGTACTTTTTGATTAGAACTACTATGTTTTATACTTTTTTCTGTAAATATATCGATGAAAATAAAACTAATGTTTAATATGCAATGCTGTAACCTTGTGTTCTTCACAGAAATTTGATATGTCCATTTATCCGGATTTATGATTATCCGGACGACCCTCTGCAGAGGATAGTCTGGATAATCAGCGTTCTACTGTGTTTGGTTTATAAGACCTACAATGTAGTGTAATCCTGCAAATTGTCATGTGATTGATAAAGCTTTCTGGTAGGTGGGTTTGTTTGAAAATGTTCTTTGAATATTGATGAGAGTTTTGTTGAGGCTTATAAATACACACTAAGGGCTTCTTATAGAAAGCCACGCTAGTGATTCCCAATCGGCAAATGAGAGGAAGCCCACAGGAATTGAATGGGCTTCCTCTCATTTGCCACACAGGAATCACTAGAGCAACTTTGTAAAAGAAGCCCTAATTGAACTACATGTGCTAAAATGGAAAATGACATAAAACAAAACATATTTAAAAATAATGAAAATAAAACAAAAATGTATAACACCCTCTAAAAATGAGATAGAGAACTTGACTGTCCTCTTCTCCTTTGATCTCTTTAAAAATGTATCTGATTTCTTCATTCCTGTCTTTCTCTAGTTCTACAATTTGTATATTTTATTTCATCTGCCTATTTTAGTTCTCTTGCCCCTCTCTTTTAGATTTTTGATTGCTTTTATGTTACTTTCACCTTTTTAGATGGAATCTATCCCTTTGCCAGTTTTGATTTCATTGTGTTTTTTCTCCGTCTTCCAGTTACTTAAGATTGTCTCATGAGTAAGCAGGCAGTGACCTTATAGTACATGCCTGCTTGTATTACTTTTACTTCATTCATTAGTGTAGACTTCTCTGAGCTAAAACCATCCTAGTTTTGATGATTGCTACTTTTTCCCACCTTAGTAATCTTATCTCTTATTTGCCCTGTTTGTCTGTCCTAATTAGATTGTAAGCTCTGTCAAGCGGGGACTGTCTCTTCATGTTCAAGTGTACAGCGCTGCGTATGTCTAGTAGCACTATAGAAATGATAAGTAGTAGTAGTAGTACTTTCTTGTCTTTTCCATTATTAGTGTCGACCATTTTGGAATCCTGTTTCTGAACAAAAGTGAGACAACACTGGCAAATGTGAATAATGTTTACAAGAAAGTGAGAGGAAGATAAAATGTAGCAAATATATTCCTTCAGTACGTGCCAGAACAAGAAGAAATGTTTACAGAAAGGTCTTCCAGGCAGGTTCTCTGCCCCAATTTGTTTTCCTGATTAGGAGCTTTCAGTGTTAAGCCCATCCACAGATTTACTGTTTTCCTTTTTACAGGTGTGCAGAGAGAAACAATATTCATCCTTCCACAGTTCTCATTCTAAATTCTCATATTCCTTCAGAGTAGCAGAATAGCCCTTACTCAAAACAGATTAAGCAGTGGACAGGGCTCTCAGTTTAAGGTGAGATACTTTTGATTAACAGCAAGTACTTCCTTTTTTATTGCACTCCAAGGACACATAGTCCAATACCTTTTTTTGAGAGACATATTAATCATCTCTGCTCTAAGTAAATCCTCTGACGCATGCAATCTCTGGTGTACAAGCAGTCTAAGACTCATGCTGTCCATTGCTTTCACTGTACTAGGAGCAAATGGTCAGAATCAGATATCATAAAATGTTCTTCTTTTCATGGGCAGTTTTTATGTATTGATTTTATTCCGAAACACCATGCTGGCAAGTATAAACAGGTCATCTAGGAATGACTTTCTCAACCCTCTCTCTCACAGACTGCATGGTGCAGTTAATTCCTCCCTAGCAGGCTCCTCGTGGCTCTAAACCCAACTGGATCAATACTGAGCTGTGGTTGGTGGCTAATTAAAATCTGATATTCAGTTCTGATATCAAGATAGTGGTCAGCAGTGAGTATGCAGATAGGAAAGTCAGTGTTGGCGCTATCCGAACAGTGATGATATTGAACCCATTATTTGGGTAGCTAACTAGATAAAGTTCAGACAACCTTTTTGCTGACCTAACAATCCAGATAGTTAACTGGTTAGCGGACTATCTCTGTTAACCATATAACTTCAGGCTCCCTCCTTACCACCCTGGCTCTGTCTGGATAGTGTCAAAGCAGTCTATAAGGATATTCAGTATTATCTGGATAATGCCACTGAATACTGACCCAAGTGTTTTCTTTCAACTCAACATGCTTTTAGATCTCACCATGGCCATTGTTTACTACCTATGCTCACCCTCCAATATTTTATCTGGGAAGTTACTATCCCTATTCTACCAGGTGTCAAGTTCATGATAGATCACCAGTTTCTAACCTGCTCTGCTAATGATTCTCTGATTGCACACTCTTGTTCCTCATGAAACATGTCTTAATCCTTTTCTTCCCCTTAATATGCTCTGTAATCTTCCCCTCTTATTTCTCCTAATATTTCCTTGTCTTTTTCTACCTTGATGTCTGTATTCACACTGCTCTGTCCCCCGTTACTATTGTTATGATTTTATCACTGTAAACTGCTTAGACTTTACCTTATATAGGTAGTATATCAAATACATTGAACTTTGCACCTTGAACCTTGACTTAAACCCTTGAGACATTCTCTCAGTTGGTTTGGAGCCCACCAGTGGTGTACCAAGGGGGGCGGTGGGGGCGGTCCACCCCGGGTGCACGCCGCTGGGGGGTGCCGCGGCGCGCGCCTGCTGCGAGAGTTCGCTAACTTCTCTCGTTCGCTGCAGCTCCCTCTGCCCCGGAACAGGTTACTTCCTGTTCCGGGGCAGAGGGAGCTGCAGCGAACGAGCAAAGTTAGTAAACTCGCAGCAGGCGCGCGCTGCGGCACCCCCCCCCCCAGCGGCATGCACCCAGGGGGGCTCTTTCACGGGGGGGGGGTCTTTCTCCGGGGGGGTCCACGCTGCATCGGGGGGCGCTGCACCCGGGGGGGGGGGCGGGGCGCTGCACCCGGGGGGCGGGGTGCCGCCCCGGGTGTCCGCCCCCCTAGGAACGCCACTGAGCCCACTTCAACCTCTTGAGGATGCTGTGTTTATACTGGCCTGTCTTGCATTTGTTCTTGTAGTCTCATCTTGCCTGCTTTCACCATTCCAGGCCAGCCCGTAATCTCCCTTTTGATAAAAGACGATCTATCTTACAGGGTCTGGCAAATGTCCCCCGGTATTTGTGCAACTCTTTTGGGTTTATTTCTATATTTCCATTTTATGCAGAGAGCAGGGGTGGACTGACCATACTGGCATCCAGGTAGTGCCCTAGGGCCCAGAGGGTGTGGGGTACCCAGTTCCTCTTTCCACCCTCAAAGCAGCACCACGTAGAGCAGCAGTGACCAGCAGAAAAGTCCAGTATTCATGCAAATTCTTCAAAGTAACTTGGTTACATAATGTACAAATATAGTTAAAGGTGTCCTGCTTGGCAAAGAAAGCACCAGATAATGTCACAAAATTGAAACTGCAAATCTGTAGTCTTTCAATTGTAACTATCCAGAGAATTTTTCACAGTTTTATATTCTTTCCTAATTCACTTAGTCCAATCATTGTAACAACAGTTCTAAAACGGGTTGTAACAGAGTGAGCAAGGACCAAGCCTGGCACCTTGAAAACACAGCCACATAGAGGTAAAGAAGAAACAAAAAATAAATGCATGTATTTATGTGCAAGGAAGGGGGGTGACCTGTTCCTTCATAGGTTAGAAGAAAAATCCTTCTCTATATAAAGTAATCCCTCATGGCCTGGGCTAAGGAATGCACTACTTTGGCTCTCAAAAGGTAGCACAAGCATCTTCTCTCTGGACTAGAGTTCCAGACAAAGTACTTTCTTCCAATGTTAAGCACAGTTGGGCCCAGGTTTGGCCCTTTGTTCCAATGACACAGTTCCAAGAGAAACTTAGCCTACTTGAGTAGAGCTTGTGCAGCTTATTTATTTTATTATTTATTTATTGCATTTGTATCCCACATGTTCCCACCTCTTTGCAGGCTCAATGTGGCTTACAATACATCATGAATAGTGGAAACATTTAAGAAAATATATGTTAACAAGCATAAATTATAAGGCAGTTCTGGATATTTGTATAAGAGTTCATATTTGTTGATCTTTGTGGTATGCCTTGTTAAAGAGATGGGTCTTCAGTAGTTTGCGGAAGTTAGTTAGTTCATAGAGCGTTTTTAAGTTGTGCGGCAGCGCATTCCAGAATTGTGTGCTCAGGTAGGAAAAGGTTGACGCCTGCATTAGTTTGTATTTTACACCTTTACAGTTGGGGAAGTGAAGATTAAGAAATGTACTTCTGTGGTAGAGGTAAAGGGTGTAAGGTTTCTCCTCTGTCCTCTGGGCATCTCTGACTGATATGTGCTGATAAGGTTTTTATCCTGCCTTGACCACGCCCTTCCTGCTCTGCTCCTGCTGAGTCATCTCTTCCTTGCTCTGTGCTCTGTGGCCTACCTTTTAAGGTGGCTCTGTGAATGTGAGGGAGTGCTCTTAAGGGGGAATGGTCATTTCCTATAGATTCCCTCACAGGGTCATGCACCAAAGCTCATTCTATTATTGGAGCTGATTGGCTTGTTAATCAATTAAGATGTACATGTAATTTGGCCATGCGGCCAAATTATCACGGACAACTTAAGGTGCCATATATAGAATTTGGGGGTGAGTAGTGCACGTAAATTCTAATTATTGCCATTAGTGCTGATAATTGCTTGTTAAAATCCAATTATTGGTGCTGATTGGCTTGTTAACCAACTGAGTTGCACGTGCAAATCAGAATACACTCAGATTTGCACACAGAACTCTAGTGGCACTACACAGAATTTGCAGGAAAATGCATACTAAGATCGTAGTCTATAAAGATCGCTTCATACAGAGCCAGGGCTGCTGCCAGACTAAACTGGGCCTGTGTCAGAGCTGACGCTGCCGGGCTGCCACTCCCCACGATCATCGCCGCCCCCCACGATTGTTGCCGCTGCCACCCTCCATGATTGTCACAATTCAAATACCTTGGTTGGTGGGAATCCCGAGGCCCCACCAGTAGAAAAGGTCTTCCTCCAGCGCTGCTCTTCACTCTGCCAATTACCTGCCCCTGTAGCTGCTTTTCCTCTCAGCGCATTCTCAGTTTCAAAATCCAGCATGTGCGACCTGGGAGGAAAAACAGCCGCTTGGCAAGCAACGGGCAGAGTGAAGAGCAGCGCTAGAGGAAGACCTGCAGTGTCTGCTCCTCCGGGTCCTCCCCAGACTCCAAGGGGGGCCCGGCGCCGGAGTTTTCTTTCTCCTGCTCTGTTAGGATGAGATGACCTGGGTCCCGTCAGGATAAGGCGAGAGAGACACACACCTTGATGCCAGGCCCCCCATGGAGGCTCAGGTCCGGGGAATTTTGCCCCCCTGCTCCCCCCTCTCAGTGGCCCTGCACAGAGCACCCTTTAGAAAATACTAGCTTAGTATAGATCATAACAACGCCTAACTTTGGGTGCTATTTATGGAATCTGACCTTATATGCATATATAAGTGCCAATTTTGCCACTTTTATATATAAGAGGTGCTACTTCTATGTAGATGATTTTGGAAACCTGTATCTCTGAGGGAAACTGATTAAGCAGCCTTCTTCTAAAACTGAAACCCTAGGGTGGCTTTGAATTCACCCTTCAAGCTCTCCTCCAAATCTCAGGTCCAAATGAGAAGTTTGTTGAGTGTTATGCATGAAAATTCTTGGGTCCGAGATATTCCCACTGAAGTACAACAAATTCTCCCATACAAGATTCCTGTCAAACTCAGCAAACTACAATATATAATCGGCAATTTTCAATGCAGCACTTATATGAAATGACCCAAGAATTTTCATAGTGGAGTTTTTTTTCTGTCTTGTGCTATTTTTCTTCACTTTTGCGATATTAATT
This sequence comes from Microcaecilia unicolor, assembly GCF_901765095.1. Taxonomy (NCBI): domain Eukaryota; kingdom Metazoa; phylum Chordata; class Amphibia; order Gymnophiona; family Siphonopidae; genus Microcaecilia; species Microcaecilia unicolor. Next base: position 42,018,334 of record NC_044040.1, on the reverse strand, counting down.
TTTGATGTTTAGTTTTGCAAAACCGATGATTATCTCTGCTGTAGCTCCCGAACTGGAATTTTAATACTCTGGGGGAAAGTTTTAGAGCTGAGGTTTTGCTTTGCTTTGATAGTAATGCAGATTCAGAGTTTCCCCACACCGAGACAGCCAGCAGGAAATAAGTGTGTATGTGGTGATAATGCTTCATACTTAAAAATGATATTTTTGGCTCAGGACATTAGTCTTTTTTTTTTCTTCAGTTTTTAGAAATGGAGACTCAGCAAAATGTAAGGACACAGGAATTCCACACAGAGAAACTGTCTGTATGAAGAGATTAAGGTTTATTAAAGCAGGTAAAGGATCAGTTAACTTAGATAGAAATGTCCTTTTATTGAAAAGGAAAGATGACCAAGTCAGTTGAAATTCAATCCAAATACACTGGGACGAAGGGCAGAGAGAAGATATCATTACAGATGCTTTTAGCTTGTGATCTAAAACTACTCAATTAGATTTACAACTCTTCTCTGATTCCCTTTTTGAGATCCTTATCTTCTCACGTTCAGTTTTTTTTATAAAACCAGTCTAGAGGAGAAGCTACAAAAAACGAGGACTTTTCCCAGGCTATATCATGTTGTCTCCTTTCACTTATTCCACGTATAAATTGGCGTGTAAGCAGTCACGTCAGCAGGAAATTTGAAATCTGTTGGTAAAGGCAAAAAATAATCCTTAAATTAGATCACAGTATGTTATTAATGTCGGAGTCAATATTCAACAGAGCAGTGTCCAGATAAAAATGGATACAGACACATAATTATATTTAACTGCATTTTTAGCGAGATATGCTGTTATCTCAGCACCTTGGACTATCGGAAGTTAAAGGTAACTGGTTATCTGAATCTGGTTATTTTAAGAATGCGCTATCTGCTCCAAGATGACAGCTTAAAGGCAACTAAATAGCAGCTCAATTATCATTGCCTTCTAGTTAACTTTCTGGCAAGCTCTTGGACTGCCCTTGCAAATAAGGGATGAGCAAGCTGCATGTGGACAGAATGGTAATAATTTAACTGGATAGAGCAAATATTTACATACTCTTCCCCCTATAGCAGGAAATATTCCTAGTTTATATAAACTGATATAAATTCTTTTATATCATCATCAATATGCCAATATGGTTACAAGATGAACATACAGTCATAAGAACATAGGAATAGCCATACTGCGGCAGACCAAAGGTCAGTCTAGCCGAGTATCCTACTTCCAGCAATAGCCACTCCAGGTCACAAGTACCTAGCAGAATCCCAAATAAACAACAGTGGCTATCTCCATTTCTGTCTCAGTAGCAGACTATGGACATTTCCTCCAGGAACTTGTCCAAACCTTTTTTAAACCTGGATACAGTAACCGCTGTTACCACATCCTCTGGTATCAAGTTCCAAAGCTTAACTATTTATTTAGTGAAAAAATATTTCTTCCTATTCGTTGTAAAAGGCTATTTGCTTTCAGAATAGGTGAGGGGGCTTGCAAGTCATGAACACAACAAATAACACGCTCCTTTACTAACGAGCATTAAGGAGATAACTTTATATAAAAAAATATTCAGGCTTAAAATGCTGATTTATGTGCATTAAAAGATCTCTTACAAAATTAGGTCAAGCCTGAAAAGACATATGATGCAAGTAGGAGTGCATTTGTGGAGAAGTTGTGCCGAGAGGTAGAACATGGATGGAGTCACACTTTACATATGTTCACTTGGAACCCACCCACTCAACTTTGCTTCTAGTAGAGTCAGTTCTTTTTATTTGTCAATTTATCCATATATAGTATCTCCAAAATATTCACAGTGTTCAAGGTAATAAGAAATATGGGGCCCCTTTTACTAAGCCGCGTAAGCGTCTATGCGCACCCAAGTCGACTTACCGCCCGACTACCTTGTGGCTCTTGCGGTAATTTCATTTTTGGCACACGTCTGATACGCGCATCTGAAAAATATTTTTTTATTTTCTGGCACGTGTAGCAGACGCGCGCCAAGTGGCATCTAATGCACTTAGGTCATTACCACCCAAATTCTTTACTGCTAGGTCTAAGGCTGGCGGTAAGGTCTCAGACCCAAAATGGATGCGTGACAATTTTGATTGTGCCATATGTCTATTTTCGGGGGGGGGGGGGGGGGGGAAGGACTTTTTTATAGGTGCACTGAAAAGTGATTCTGCGCATGCCCAAAACCTGCGCCTACACTACTGCAAGTCATTTTTCAGCACGCCTTTGTAAAAGGACCCCATAGTCTGGGAATTCCTGGTTCTGTAGAGCAGAGCTTCCCTTTCCTAGGGATGTCTAAGAAGCAAGTCAGCCAGGTTTGGAATCTGTGATGCTGACACTTGGGTGCTTCTAGCTAGGTCAACATTTTTCCCACCATTTCAGTTCGACAAACAAGCCAGTTGGTCAAAGAGCACTGCACTATTCCTTTCCTAACCAGCCTTTTAGCAATTAGCTTCAACAGGTGAGACAACTCCCTAAATGCCCCATACAAAAATCCTTCACCCAGTACTATCTAAAAATTATTTGGTTTTCTAGCTTTTTTGTTCTACAGGTCCATAATTCTTCAATGTAGCCCTGAGGGCAGGGGAAATCCTCCCCTGTAAAACGCAAGGAAAATAAAGACTGCCAGCAGTGTTGGCTAAAAGCTATAACTCTGGCTGCTTTCCTTTCCCCTTTTCTTCAGTTCCTTTATGGAGAATGGTTGGAAAAGCGCAAGGTCTCTGCCCAAAATATAGGGGTCCTTTTACAACGGAGCGCTGAAAAATGACTTGCGGTACTGTAGGCACGGGTTTTGGGCACGCGCCGATCCATTTTTCAGCGTGCCTGGAGAAAATGCCTTTTAAAAATTTTTGCCGAAAATGGACACGCAGCAAAATGAAAATTGCTGCGCGTCCATTTTGGGTCTGAGACCTTACCGCCAGCCATTGACCTAGCGGTAAAGACTCACGTAGTAAGCAGGCGGTAATGACCTACGCACATCAAATGCCACTTGGCATGCGTTCATTACGTGTGCCCTAAAATAAAAAATATTTGTCGGATACGCATATCGGACAAGCGCCAAAAATGAAAATACCGCAAGAACCACGTGGTAGTCAGGCGATAACTCCATTTTGGTGCACATTGGGCACATTGTAGACGCTTACGCGGCTAAGTAAAATGACCCCTATAAGCACTATAAGGGCTCCCAGCAAATGATTTTAAAGCAAAGTTGCAATGGAAAGAGAGAGAGAGAGAGAAGAGAGAGAGAGAGAGAGAGAGAGAGAGAGAGAGAGAGAGAGAGAGAGAGAGCACTTTTACTCATGCTGCTTTCAATAACCTGTAGCTTCATAATCTATCCACAGTTGCCCTCTCTTCAGATGGGGCACTTGTATCCATTGTGTTCACCTCAATCCCTGTCTTGGGGTCTGCAGCTGGGGGAAACAGCAGGCCCCTTTCTGCCCTTGTCATGGGCATAATATACTGACGTTCCATCCAGGGTGAAACATCATCCACACTCATTTCCTTGAGTAGCCATTCGGAGCTCCAAGGATCACCCACCTGAGAACAGGCTAGATCTTCCATTAAGGACCATTCCCAATTCCTAATCCCAGGTTCAGAGAGCTTCTTACATGCAGGGATTGTTGGCCATTTATAGCTTATCTATACTCCTTGACTGTTCTGAGTTGGGGCTCTGAAAACAGGAGATCCATCCCCATTCCAAGTCAGCTTGGTGTGATCCTCCCAGCTCTGCATCTCCCCAGGCTCTCTCCCCTATTTCAGGTCTCCCATGAAAATGTGCTTACCACAGTGTGCATGCATGTACATGCATACTTTAAGTACTACAATAAATCAAATGTAAACAGTCTAAATCAATTCAACAAACAGGGGTAACAAATCTTGTATTGCAAAACTCCAGTGCTAATATTTTTGTATATTTAAATAAGGTATGTGGCTATACCTATTACATTCAAATCATGCAGAGCCTCTGCAGCAATTCTTTTCATACAAGCTAAACACCCTGTGATTCACTGAACTCTTCATCAGCTCAATATCAGCATGATTTACCCTTAATATCAAAATTTACATACTTTAGCTTTATTATGATATGAAAGGTAAAACTTATCTTAACAGTACGGCCTATGCCAACATGGACCATATTTTGCCACACTGCTTCAAGGCAAACAGTCCTACTAAACATAAAATTGCCATTAAGAATCTCTAATGCTACAAATCTAATACCATATATAACATAGTAACAAAGTAAATGACGGCAGAAAAAGACCTGCACGGTCCATCCAGTCTGCCCAAGAAGATAAATTCATATGTGCTACGTTTTTATTTGTACTGTCCTCTTCAGGGCACAGACCGTATAAGTCTGGCCAGCCCTATCCCCACCTCCCAACCCCCAACCCCACCTCCCACCACCAGCTCTGGCACAGACTGTATAAGTCTGCCCAGCACTATCCTCGCCTCCCAACCACCAGTCCCACCTCCCACCACCAGCTCTGGCACAGACCTTATAAGTCTGCCCAGCACTATCCCTGCCTCCCACCACCGGCTCTGACACAGACCGTATAAGTCTGCCCAGCAGTATCCCCGCTGCCCAACCACCAGCCCCGGCACAGACCGTATAAGTCTGCCCAGCACTAGCCCCGCCTCCCTACCACCAGCTCTGCCACCCATTCTAGGCTAAGCTCCTGAGGATCCCTTCCTTCTGCACAGGATTCCTTTATGTTTATCCCACGCATGTTTGAATTCTGTTACTGTTTTCATCTCCACCACCTCCCGCGGGAGGGCATTCCAAGCATCCACCACCCTCTCCGTGAAAAAATACTTCCTGACATTCTTCTTGAGTCTGCCCCCCTTCAATCTCAATTCATGCCCTCTCGTTCTACCACCTTCCCATCTCCGGAAAAGATTTGTTTGCGGATTAATACCTTTCAAATATTTGAACGTCTGTATCATATCACCCCTGTTCCTCCTTTCCTCCAGGGTATATATGTTCAGGTCCGCAAGTCTCTCCTCATACGTCTTGTAACGCAAATCCCATACCATCCTCGTAGCTTTTCTTTGCACCGCTTCAATTCTTTTTACATCCTTAGCAAGATACGGCCTCCAAAACTGAACACAATACTCCAGGTGGGGCCATAATCTAAAACCACCAGTCTAACTCGGCATCTCATAGTTTAGCTTCCTAGCATGTTAACCACACTTTTCAAACACTCCCTTAATAGACTTCCTGTAGGCTCAAAACCCAGTCTCACCACCTCAGGAAGCATCAGCTGCTTGTGGGCTCAGCACTGCCCTTCCCAACTCTCCAGCTCCCTCTCTCCAAAACATCCAGGTCTCCTCCCTTTGTCAACCAGATGCAGCCTGCGGCCCTGCCCACCACCAACCTGGCCTGGGACACAGCGCAGTAACATCCCACAGCAGCTGCACCACCCAGAGCAACCCTGAGCCCACATCCTGGACCCCGATGCTGCTCCTGGAACTACCAGACCTCTAGCCCCCACTGAGATAATTAAAAAAAAACAAACAAAAAATTTTTTAACCTACAGAGTTACACCAAAGATAATATCTGGGAATTCCATTGGGAAAACTGACACATTTCGTCAGACCAATGCACTCTGAGCTTTGAGGCCTTGTTTATTTAAATTTCGAGTTGTTTGTAGCCCCCTCCCCACAGTCTCTGTTAGCCATTTCGTTAGCAAACTGCATGTTTCATGCTTTTTGAAGACATTTTGAAAGTTTGCTACCCCTTGTGTATTTTTTCTGATACTCAAAACTAACCCATTTGGCAAAATTGCCCCCAAGATTGCAAAGCTTGGATAGTTATATAGAAGCTAAGAAGAAAGGTCTAAAGATAATATGCCCCAGTATAAACAACTGGAGATAAATAATAGACTATAGAAATAGGCAATTATGGCTTTTCTGAAAATTTTAAGATATCCAGCATATATCTCTGATGCGAGGCTCTGTATTTCATCATATTTTCTTAATTCTCAATGAGCAGTATTATCCTTTACAAAAAAATCAGTTGCATTCTCAACAGCTGGTTTTTAGGAATTCTCAGCAACATCTAGGGTGGTCAGGTTGAGAGAAGGAGAGATGTTAGCCCTGTATTGGGGGGAGGGGCTGGGGAGGAAGTGGGAGAGTTTCTGGACCATGGGTGGGGAGTGCAGAAGAAAGGAAGGAGAGAGGATAGAAGCTGAACATAGGAATGGACAAGAACACATTCAGGGCATGGTGAGTGCATACCGTGTTTCCCCGAAAATAGGACATCCTCCGAAAGTAAGACCTAGTAGAGGTCTTGCTGCAATTTGAAAATATAAGGCCTCCCTCGAAAATAAGACCTAGCAGGGGAGGCCTTATTTTTCGGGGAAACATCGGGGTCACCCCCCCCACCCGAGATCGCCGGCTCCCCCCCTCGATCGGCGGCTTCCCCCGCCCTCAGTCGCTCCCGGAACTAACTTCTTAACCGCTTCCTTTCACCTTCGCACTCGCCGCAAGCAGCAGGGCTGGCCACTCCTTCCTTCCGTGTCCCGCCCTCGCCTGACGTTACGTTACGTCAGGCAAGGGCGGGACACGGAAGGAAGGAGTGGCCTGCCCTGCTGCTTGTGGCGAGTGCGAAGATGAATGGTGAAAGGAAGCGTTTAAGAGGTTAGTTTCCGGGAGCGACTGAGGGCGGGGGGAGCCGGCGATCTCAGGGGGGGGGGGCGACCCGATGTTTCCCCGAAAAATAAGGCCTCCCCTGAAAATAAGACCTAGCAGGTCTTGGGGAGCAAAATTTAATATAAGACAGTGTCTTATTTTCGGGGAAACACGGTAGTGATAAGGAGACAGAGGATGATACTGATGCAAAAGGCAAGGATAAGGACACAGAGGGGGGATGCTGCATAGAGTAAGATAGGGACACAGCGGAGAGATGCTGAATATGAGTGGAGATTAGGGATACTGAGTGGGCAGATGCTGAATAGGGGGGGAGGAAAATAAGGACAGGGACAGGGACACAGAGGGAAGATGCTGGACAGGATAGATAGGCACACAGAAGGAAGATGGATGGTGGAGAAGATTTATTAAAAGGATAGGAGATCCAGGGGAAAAACCCCAGAAAACGTCAGTAGATACTAGGACTAAAACAATGGGAGAAAAAAGTATTTTTTTCTGAATTTGTTAATTGTACTATATCATGTTTGGGAAATGTGCATCTCTGCTATCTTGCACTGCAGTTTCTATTTCTACTACTATGACAGGTTTTCTATATAGGTCTGGAATGTGTTTGCTTTTCTCAGGGTTTATTTACTGGAGCTCTGAAGGAGTTTCCCCCGCCATCACCACCACCACCACACACACACACACACACACACACATACACTCATTCCCTTCAGAGAGATGGTATTATGGGGGCCCATCTTAATTTTTCTGTTCTAGCGATATCACAGAATTTATATGTGCTGTTTTGCCCCCACTTGACCCCTTGCCGAAACATAGGTGCTAAGCATTTGGTATACTTTCAGCATAGTGTAATAAATTTAAAACAAATCGGAGAAAAGTTTTCTTCACCCAACGCATAATTAAACTCTGGAATTCGTTGCCGGAGAACGTGGTGAAGGCGGTTAGCTTAGCAGAGTTTAAAAAGGGGTTAGACTGTTTCCTAACGAACAAGTCCATAAACCGCTACTGAATGGGCTTGGGAAAATCCACAATGCCAGGAATAACATATATAGAATGTTTGTACGTTTGGGAAGCTCGCCAGGTGCCCTTGGCCTGGATTGGCCGCTGTCGTGGACAGGATGCTGGGTTTCATGAACCCTTGGTCTTTTCCCAGTGTGGCATTACTTATGCTAGTGCTCAAAAAAAAAAAAGTGGCTTCCCTTTGAAAAGTAAGTTAAAAGGGCCTGGGTAATGTACATCAAAAATAGTGCAGGCTATTCAAAATTAACTCCCATATTAAATGTGTCAAAACCACTCCCATAGCAGGCAATGAGTGTTGTAGATCAATAACAGAAGTGTGACCTGGAGTTGCTTTTATTTTGAGTAGCAGTAAATATATTTTCAATTTTGAGGTTTCCAATGGTAGGTATAGATTTCAGTGAATAAATGCTGGTGAGAAAGCCTCTGGGCAGAAAGGAGGGTGCTAATGGAGTGAGCCTGTCTTTTCCCCAGCCAGTGAATAATCTAAATGTCTGCTTTTACTACAGAGGTCAAATTAAATATGGGTGAGTGAAACCCATAATGACTTGTTACCTGGCTACACAATAGGTGATTTCCCATTTTCAATTATCCTTCCCCAAATCCTAATTTGATCTATAATCTTATTCATCATACTAAATCTTTCTCCCTTAACAATACCTCTGTCTTTGTTAAAATGCAAGTCTAAACTGCCAACAAAGATTTAAAAAGAGTAAATCTTATTAACCTCCAGCAGTATCCATTCTAAGAAAAATCTTCTCCCAGTGTCTCTACTAATTAAAAGAGCCTACAGCCAACTGAATACGCATCTCATGCAAGCTGACACCAATTAGTAAGTGAAAAGAAAAACAAAGATCAATATAATAATTCATTACTAACACATAACTACTGTGTCTTGGTGTGTTTCTCAGATGAATCTAATACTGTCTTGTAAATTTTTTAAACATAGCCTCCAGTAGAGTTTCCTCCTATTACAGGAACAGAGTTAAGGAAAATAAAAGAGATTGTAAATTTTAGTCCAAAAGTAGCAGCACTAGCTAGACTTTTCACAGTATAAGCTTTTCTGCTTCTTAACTTTATTGCTTCTTCTTCTGATTCTTTGTCTAGGTCTCCTTTCTTCACACCTGCATTTTTATTTATTTTTGATCTACTGGATTTTTCCTCACTTACTAACAAAGGGGTTCTCAGAGTAACTGTGGGCCCCTTTTACAAAGGCATGCTACTTCCAGGCCTCCCTCCCTCCTTCTCTCTCCTCTGAGTTCCAGGCCCCCCTCTCTCTCCTCCGAGTTCCAGGCTCCCCTCCCTCCCCCTCTCCCTCCCCCTCCCTCCAAGTTCCTGGCCCCCCTCTCCTCCGAGTACCAGCCTGGCCCCCTCCCTCCCTCTCTCTCCCTCTCATCCAAGTTCCAGACCCCCCTCTCCTCCGAGTTCCAGGCCCCCCTCTCTCTCCTCCGAGTTCAAGGCTCCCATCTTCTCTGAGTTCCAGGCCCCCCTCTCCTCCGAGTTCCTGGCCCCCTCCTTCCCTCTCCTCTGAGTTCCAGGCCTCCCTCTCCTCCGAGTTCCAGGCCCCCCTCCCTCCCTCTCCTCCGAGTGCTAACCCGACCTTCGCTGCCCGCCCTCTTCTCCTAGTCCTCCGCCTGCCCGTTGCCTTCCTGCGTGCCACCCAGAGTTTAAAAGTTCTTACCTCGGGGTCCGGCGGCAGCAGTAAAAGGCGAGCAGGCTCGGCGCTTCAGCCTGCCTTCCCTTCTCTCTCAGCTCTGCCTCTGGTCCCGCCCTTGCGGAAACAGGAAATGAGGGCGTGACCAGAGGCAGAGCTGAGAAGGGAAGGCAGGCTGAAGCGCCGTGCCTGCTCGCCTTTCACTGCTGCCGCCGGACCCCAAGGTAAGAACTTTTAAATTCTGGGTGGCACGCAGGAAGGCAAGGAGCAGGCAAAGGACTGGGAGAAAAGGGCGGGCAGTGCAGGTCGAGCTAGCACTCGGAGGAGAGGGAGGGAGGGGGGCCTGGAACTCGGAGGAGAGGGTGGGAGGAAGGGGGTGATTCTCCCGTGATTCTCTCCTCCCCTTGATTTGTACCTGAATGTTCTCTGGCTGGCTGGCGCTGCCTCCCTTCCCTCTCACTGTTCCGCCCTCTGCCGTCATTATGTTTTGATGCGAGGGCGGGGTAATGAGTGGTTATGGATGTTACGAACCCAGGCATCCAGATGTAGAACGTTGGAGGTGCAAATTATTATATAGGATAGTAGTTTCCACTATTTTGCCCAGCACTGAATTCAGGCTTACTGGTCTATAATTTCCTAGATCAACCCCTTCCAATTTGATCCATTCTATCATTGTGATATAATTTGTATCCTGAAACACAGTGTCCCATTGATTGTCCTCCTTCCACCAGGTCTCTGCCTATTATATCTATCTCTTCATTTAGTGCTATATACTCCAACTGTCCCATCTTATTTTTTAGGCTTCTAGCATTTGTACATAGACACTTCAAACTGTGTTTTTTCCTAGTATCTGTAAGCTGCTTTGAAGTTGATGGGGATAATTTGCATCCTTTACTCTGTTTTCCCATTAAACATTCCAGGCTTTCTTTCACCATTATTGAAACCTTGCTATTAGGATTCTCTATTATCTTTTGAGGATACTCCATACCAAACCATGTGCTTATGGGCGACCGCCAGCTTTCTCCCCTTTTTAGTTTAAAAGTTGCTCTGACTCCTTTTTAAAAGTTAGCACCGCAGCAGCCTGGTTCCGTCTCAGTTAAGGAGGAGTACATCCTTTTGGAACAGGCTCCCCCTTCCCCAGAATGTTGTCCATTTCCTAACAAATCTAAATCCCTCATCCTTGAACCATCAACTCAATCATGCATTGAGATTGTGGAGCTCTGCCTGCCTCTTGGTTCCTGTGTGTGTGGAATGGGGAGCATTTCCGAAAATGCTACCCTGGAGGTTCTGGATTTCAGCTTTCTACCTAAGAGCCTAAAGTTGACTTCCAGAACCTCCCTCCCACATTTTCCTATGTCATCGATACCCACAAGTACCAAGACAGCATGCTCCTCCCCTAGGTGATGTGTGAGGTCTGCCACCTTCGCACCAGGCAGGCAAGTGACCAGGGGATCCTCATGTCCACCAACCACCCAGCTATCTACAAGCCTAATGATCGAATCACCAACTATAACAGCTATCCTAACCCTTCCCTCCTGGACAGAAGCTCCTGGAGTCACATCCTCTGTGTGAGAGGATATTGCATCACCTAGTGGGCAGGTCCAGGCTACAGGATTACTTCCTACTTCACAAGGGTGATGCTTTCCTTCTAGGAGATCTCCCTTCTCCAAGGCAGCACAGGGGCTGACAGACTGGAAATGGGACTTCTCTACAACATCCCAGTAGGACTCCTCTATATACCTCTCTGTCTTCCTTAGCTCTTCCAAGTCTGCTACTCTAGCCTCAAGAGAACAAACACGTTCTCTGAGAGCTAGGAGGTCTTTGCATCGAGCACACACATATAACCTCTCGTCAACTGGGAGATAATCATATATGTGACACTCAATACAAAAGACTGGATAGCACCCCTCTTGCTGCTGGACTGCTGCCTGCATCTTAGTATTATTGTGTTGTTTAAACTTCTTAAGGTAGGGATATTAGATTAATATAAAGAACCTTAAGCTTAAATGGTATATTGTGTGATTTATTTAGTGTTTTCTTCTCAGAAAGTAATTAAATGTAGTTAAAACTCTAATGAAAACTCCCCTCTTGTTATCCTAATTAGAATAATTGACTATTAGTTTAAGACTATAAATGAAGAACTGTGCTAAGGATGGGTGGGAGTTGGGGAGGGTGGGTAGGAATAAAGACTGAATTAGGTCCTGCTGTGCCTTCTAGAGGCTACCTTTTAATGCTGTATGCTGTGGTTCAAGTTTTAGAAACTATGGGAAATGGGTAGGGCGACTAGTTAATAAAGTTTGCTTTTTAAAATTCTAACTATCTCTATCAATAAACCTACCTCTTTTAAACCCCAAACTTTAAATCACCAAAGCACAGAGTACAAAAAATGTTCACTTACCTAGAGAAATGTCCTCCCAGACTATGGCTGAGTACTTTCATGACAAGATTCACAAGATTAACCTTGAGCTGTCAATCAAGTCACCTCCATCTCTCCTTTCCCTTGTTCATTCAAAAGGAACATAAGATAACAGAAGTCCAGCATCCTGTCTCCAGCACTAATAGACCTTAATGGGGAGATTCAGTACCCCTCTCCACGCCAATATTCTCATGACTACCTGATTAGTCATTTTAATGTTTTCTAAGCCTTTCTTTGTGGTGAGACATTTTTTGAAAATGATCCCTTCCCATTGCTGAATGTATATATGCAAAAAATTAAAAATCAGTCTGCCCAAGAGATCGTTTGGCTTGACATTTTCAAATGCTATTTTCATTGAAATAAAATGAACGATGGAACTCCAACCCTAGATGTTTGAAGCAGTTAACTTGTTTTGCGTTGCCATCTTCATTTGTTCTGACAGCTTTTATCATTTGAGTCCAAGATCCAAATGATAAACTACCTAGCTATCATCTGAAACTGCATTTAATACCTTTTTATGTCCAGTCAACTAATTTGAACTCAATTAATGTGTTCCTATAATACCTTCTCATTTGTGCTAATGCAATGTGAAGTACAGCAAATTAAAGAAACATGAGTAGAAACATGTATAACAGATTTAGCAATAATTGGTAGCAGATCATTTATGAAAATAAAACATGACAGCATGACTCTAAATAAAGTACTGTAACATGTAAGTAGTTCTGTAATCAAAACCATGTCTGAAAGCAAATCAACACTCATACACTAATATGTGTAGCATAAATAAACAATAGGTTAATCAAATTACAAACTGAAGGCCAATTGCTTTTGAAGTTGGCAAATAGCAGTTAAACCATATTAATTGATAATTTAATTTTCTACAATTACTTTTTCAAAATTATATTTAAAGCACAAGCACAGTTGGCAAGAAAAACATAAAATCATGCTGGCCAATATTCAAAAAGACTTATCTGGACAGGAACGGCCGCCAAGCGGATAGCTCACTTATCGGTGGCTATCCGGTTATTTTCAGGGCCGCTGAAAATGACCAGTTAGTGCTAAAGTGCTATCTTGGGGGTGTTCCAGGGGCTTTTCAGGGGTGGAGTTCAGTTAGCTCTCGTTGTTCACAGCTAACCAACCAGTGTTAGCATATAAATAAGACCATATAAATACCAGTCCAATCTTTGGGGGTCTTTTACAAAGGCACACTAACGTTTTTAGCATGTGCTAAATGCTAGAGATGCACATAGGACTGTATAGGTATCTCTAGCATTTAACACACACATATTTAATGCACGCACTAAAAACACTAGTGCATGTTTGTAAAAGAGGCCCATTGGGGGTCTTTTACAAAGACATGCTTCTGTTTTTAGTGCATGCTAATAATTAGCGAGCACTAAATGCTAAAGATGCCCATAGGAATATATGAATTATCCAATTTAATCAGTATCTTTTCAGCTTGAATGGAGGGGGTTATCATTAACTAATCCTTATCAATACCCAACTCCAATCAATCCTATTAGTGTCTTTTATATAACACATTAAGGGTCCTGAGTATTGGATCCATCAGATAATCATGTCTCCACCATTCAGGCTATATACTTAAGCCAGGTATTTCTTTATAGTGGGCATATATTCGTCATTGATCCATTTTCAACATTTTAACTTTCAACTGCAATATTCAGTATTCAATCTTATAACATCTTATGTATTTAGCTTAAAAGAGTTTTCATTGTTCTTTTTCTATTTTCTTTTATGAATTCTTGTTTTCACAAGTAATCATTCATCTCGGAGACATCTTTAATCCGACATGAAATCATGTTTCGCACAAATCGCTGTGTTAAGGAACGTCTCCTGTGTATAAGCTGGAAACATATCCGTTGCTCTCTATGTTTCCAGCTTATACAGAGGAGACGTTCCTTGACACAGGAAATACCTGGCATAAGTATATAGCCTGAATGGTGGAGACATGATTATCTGATGGATCCAATACTCAGGACCCTTAATGTGTTATATAAAAGACACTGATAGGATTAATTGGAGTTGGGTATTGATAAGGATTAGCATAGGAATATATGGGCATCTCTAGCATTTAGCACACACATATTTAACACATGCGCTAAAATCGCTAGCATGCCTTTGTAAAAGGGTGCCTTTATGCGCTAACGGATGGCCGTTTATCTCTGAATATTGAATTTACCAGACGTGTTAGGAGGCTTTAAAAAAAACAGATATTCAATGTCGGTGACCAGATATGGTCGGGCATTAAACATCTGGGTTCAATGCCAGCGGCGTACATTAACGGTGCTTCCTGCTGCTGGCTGAATATTGTGAGGATAACATATTAACTAAAGGGGGCAATAATCTGATATTTTTATGGGCGTAAACACGTCTGCTTGCATAAATACTTGGTAAAGGTTTGCACCTTGTTTGTGCATACTTTCTGTGCAGAAAAAATGGAAGGACACTTCCCTATTTCTGCCAGGTGCATCATCAAAATGGCAGTGCCCTGTCCAGTGCATCCTTATTACCCTTATATGGTAGTAAGGGCCCATCCAGTGCATCCCAGGATACACCAGACAGGACAGGGCACTGCCATTTTGAGAACCACCCAGCAGAAGGAGGGAAGGAATCCTAGTCCATCCTTCTTCAAGGTAGAAGGGGGTGGGGGGTGACCTCTAGGCCACCATGGCTAGGTTAGTATTTGGGGGAGGGCGTCCTTGCAAGGGGTCCCACTGGATCACCAGGGTTTTATTTATTTTTTGGGGGTGGGGGTCTGGGGTCCACCAGACCATCAGAGCTAATGACAGCCAGCATCACCGGTCTCCCTAGTCCTCCCCTGATTGGTACAACCCTAATGCCAGTGCCAAGCTGGTGTAGGGTATGCTATGGGAGGAATGCCCTTGTTTGGCGTGCTGCCTTCTGAGCATTGGGGGAAAATGTGGGAGGCCCTCTTTTGCATGCATTTGAATGCTCATTGCACCCAGAACCGGTGAGCTCATCATTTGACGTGCTCGTTGGCTCCGATCATTCCGTGGGAGCAAATGACCACTACCATCCGGATTTGCTTCTAAGCATTGGGGCCTAAGAGTACCAGACATATAAGACATTAGGAATGGGCTAGCGAGAGTTAGGTTCCTAAGAAGTAGAATAACTCCTCATAGAAAATAGGTGCTTTATAACCCAAGGATCAGTGGTTTGAGGCTAGCTCATGCCTTGCAACACTAGGAAAAAGCTCACATTTTGGTTTTCCCTGTCATTTCAGGTTAGACCCTGTTTACATTTCCCATGTCCTTTTAAATGAATGCACATCCCTATTTAGCCACAAACATTCCAGTGACATATTCAGATTTAAAGCTACAATAGTATATCCTCATGTATCATAACTGCTGGTAATGTTTGTAGGCAGTAGCAAGATTGGCCATAGTCTGCTGCTTGAGTTGCATGAACATTCAGCAATATCTCACTTCACAGTGTGCAGCTCCTGCAGCTCAAAGGTAGCACTGCTGTTTGTTAGTCTCCCTCTGATGCTTTTCTGAACACTGACAATACATCTTTGCAGATTCTACCATTACTTTTCTACTTCACCTGCAGGAGTTCTGCTTGAGTTATTGTGCAAAGGGATTAAATGGAATGAGATACGGGTCTTCTACTTACGCCGTTCATATATAAGTAGGGTTGTTTGTCATGGTTGTCAAGGAAACTATGATCCTTGGCATGTTCTGCGATATACCATGATTTGGATTGTTTTCTTTTTCTATAATCATGTGTATAAGTATCATTTAATTTTTCACATAGTTATGTTGCTAGGGGGTAAACAATCAGTCAGTATTCAACGGGAAATATCTGGCAATTATCCAGATATTTTGCTTGGCTGCAGCTATCCAGGGATATTCAGTGGCACTATCTGGATAGTTATACTTTACAGAAAATACATTCAGAAACAGTCAAATCCAAAACTGGAAATAGGACAAATTTTAGTGAAAAGACCTCAGTTAGCCTTGAAAAATAAGCTTCATCAAAACACACAAAAGCAGTAAAGAAGTTTAATCAAGGAATCACATCAACGGTCAAAAAAGCACCAAAACTCACCACCCTGTTACTAATTTTTTGAACAGTTCTTAATCAATTTTTGTACAAACTATCAAAGTTAAAAAAAAAATAAGCTTTTTAGAATGTTTGATTTATTTTTTTTTTTTTATGTTTTGCTCTGTGTTGTATGTGGCTTAATTATTGTTTTAAACTATTGGTTCTCATATTATTTTTATGTGTTACAGTTGTATTTGTTCAACATCAACCCCTGATGTAGCCTTTTGGCAAAACAATGTGGGTTTGATTTGATCACATGAAGTCCAAAGTGTATGAATATATATTTTTAAACACATAGCTCTGCTTTGTTTCTTTCTTACGATACACTCTTTATTTCTGTCGTATTCAGAATGGCTACCACACATGCCACTTGATGTGCAAGATGGTTGCTATCTGTAGCAAAATGCTTTATGTCTATTGCAGTGCCGGTACCTCACAAGGCCACCAAATGCACTATGTAACCCTTATGGGAAACGTTCTGGAAAAACGCCTTATGGCTCTACCTAGTTTCAATTACAAGGGTTATAAATAAGGCTTTAATTAAATAATCTTCCATGTAGGCCTGGCTAATAAAGTAGAAGAATTTTTCATATCTTCATTTGAGGCATCCTTTGACGTGAGATAAATTAAAAATCTGTCCCAAACTATATGCCAACTATTTTATTTTCACTCCCATTGATTTTCTTTTTCTATTCCTACCACTTCTATGTTCCCCAATTGACATTAACTAAGAATTGCCGCATGTATTTTATTTGTTACATTTGTACCCTGTGCTTTCCCACTCATGGCAGCCTCAATGCAGCTTACATGGGGCAATGGAGGGTTAAGTGACATGCCCAGATTCACAAGGAGCTGCCTGTGCCTGAAGTAGGAATCAAACTCAGTACCTCAGGACCAAAGTCCACCACCCTAACCACTAGGCCACTCCTCCACGTGCTTATTGCTTTCCTGTTAATATTCTATGAGGTCCCAAGGGTTGCAAATCTGTTTCACCGCCATTTTATTTCTACCTGGCAGTTCTGTGTGAGGCAAGCTGCTACGTATGAGTATATCCCAAGTCCTAAAGTGATTAATGGCTCACCACTACTATGTGCACACTATATGCTGATCTGAGCTGTAATGATGACCAGGGGGCCATATCAACACTGCTGCAGCAGTCAACTGTGGTTTGAATCAGGATGGCTCTGCTACATGTCTGAGAAATTCAGCTTATGTGAAAAAGCCGCAGGAGCCTCAGTTAAGGGGAAAAATGGAATCTCCTGAGTGTTTACATCTTGTAAGCGGATGCTGATTGGCCCAACCTAGAAAAGAGAGCTGCCTGAATAGTGTAGGGCTCACTGAGGATCACAACTATGATCTTTGGACCCAGAGGCTAAAATTTTCAGCTGAAGCCACTAACCCCCAGATTCTATATAGCACGACTTAAGTTGCGGGTGCAAATCTGGTTGTATTCTGGATTTTCACACACAACTTAATTAGTTAACAAGACAATCAATTATTGACACTAATTTGCCCTATATTCATAACTTCTTCCTCATTCCTCCCAGAATGCCTTTGTAAAAATACATAATTAAATATCATATTTTAATATTAAATTAAGTTTCATATATACATAATATACATATTTGCACCATGAGGAGAAATTCCAAAAGCGATCTACCCAGGAAAATGGTCTAGTTGAAGTTACCCACCCTCCATACAGATAAAGGAAAACATTGATGGTTATTCAAGTTAATATGACATCGAGACCTTTTTCCCCCCTGCTTACTATGCCGTGCTAGCAGCTGTCAATGTGGTAATGTTGACACAGCCCATTCACTTTGAATGGGCTGTTTCGGCAATGCAACTGTAATTAATGTTTTAGATGTACAATTGATGAGAAATGTATTAGATATGCAATTGTAAATTTCCCTGAAGAAGGACCAAGGGCCCTGTTTACTAAGCAGCTTTATAGGCACGTTAACGTTTTTAACATGCGTTAACCATGTATGTATGTTAACCATTGTGAGCACTCTGGAGGGCTGGTGCGAGGGAAAGGGGATAGTGGGTCTTTCAGCCTGCATCATCCCCGTTCATTCAGCCCAGCTAGGAGAACAGGGTGCCATCTAGGGATCAAACTGCCAGGGAAAGCTGTAATGCAGGAGAAAAACTACACTTCCCAGAAGCCAGTGCAGGGTCAGCTGAACTCCCAGGAGGGGGAGTTCAGCTGAACTCCCAGGAGGGGGAGTGACTGATTGGGAGATGAGGTCTGATCCTGGAGATGGGGAACAGCTGGTGGAGCTTGGGGAGGAGGAGATGGAGTGGAATAAAGAGGAGGTAGAAGGAGAAGGTAAAGAGGAGTGCATGGAGGTTGGAGGGTTTGCTCAAACTTCCTCAGGAAAGGTAAAGGCTTTGGTGGCGGGAGTGTGGCCCAAGCTGTGCATACTTGGAGAGGATAAAATAATCCAGTGGGGAAGCCACTGGTGGAAGAAGCTAACCCATAAACTATCTAAGGGTAGAAGATAGTGCTGATGAGGGGAGGCTACAATTGGGAGCAAGACAAAGGTTTGCTGGGTGTGATATTCTGAGTTAAGATTGGACTGTGTTAATAAGCTGAATGTGAAAAAACTGAACTGACTCTTGCATTCTTGATGAAGAAACTGCTTGAAGATTAAAGCTGTATTAAAAGATGCTGAGAGAATAAAGACCTGTGGTTTTCAAGAACTATAAGACTGCTGGAGTTTTGTGTGTCCCAGTCGTGAGCTGATCCTGGGCGCAGGTCAGCTGGGCAGCAGTTAAACTAGGCCAAGCAGTGCAGCAAGACGGTGGTTGCAGCTCCTACCGCGGAAAAGCTAGCCAAGCTAAGCAGGGTCGACCCCGGCTCTCACCTGGAAGGGTGACCTGGTTACACCATGTATGTGCCTACAATATCCCTATAGGCGCCTACATGGTTAGCACATGTGCTGTGTAGGTACGCTAAAAAAAACACTAATGTGCCTTAGTAAACAGGGCCATTATTGTTTGTAATCCGCTTAGAATCTCTTTTGAACTTAGCGGAATATATGAATCATTTAGTATTACATAGCACATAGCATAGCCGTGCAGCAGCCGCTAGCACAGCTTAGTAAATAGTGGGGTTTGTTTTTCCTTGATCACAACTGATATTTGGCAGCCCTTAGAGCAGGGGAGGACAACCTAAGTCCTCGAGGGCCACAATCCAGTCGGGTTTTCAGAATTTTCCAAATGAATATGCCTGAGATCTATCTGCATACAATGGAGACAGCACATACAAATAGATCTCAGGCATATTCATTGGGGAAATCCTTGAGGACAATGATTCACCAGTCCTGCCTTAGGGGTTGCCAAACTAAGTGACAGACTAGTCCACCTCATGGTTTAGCTGGCCTTGCAATTCTGTTGTGGCAATATTTTTTAATGTGCTGCGCCACTTACTCTCCATTTCTTCCAACCCTATCTTTCTCAAATAGATTATAGTCTGGTGCAGTTACTTCCCGATACAATGTCTTCATGACTACTACGATGTTCAACCAGACGTTTTCATTATAGCCTCTACGTGTAGGACTTTGTTTCCCACCATTCTATATATGTGTGTGTGTGTGTGTGTGTGTGCATGTGTGTGTTCAATGTGGGAGTATGATTATTTTCAGTTTTAATACTATATTAACTATATTTATATGATTGATTGATTTATTGTAACTCACTTCAATGTGTACCAAGGAAGTATGTAATTAAGTTATAATTAAGTTAACTTAGCGGACTTCAAAAAAGGGTTGATGGCTTCCTGGAAGAAAAAGCCATAGAAGGTTATTGAATGGATGAGGGAATAATACAGTATTTCTAGGATGGGCGGGACAAATTGCTTGTTCTTTTGGCCGCTGTCGGTGACAGGGTGCTGGGCTCGATGGACCCTTGGTCTGTCCCAGCATGGCGATGCTTATGTATTTATGTTCTTATAAGTGCAGATAAAGTAAATAAAATAAAGAAAAATGTTATTATTGTGTATCCTCATTCAAATATAACATTTTTGTGCCTAAATGGTATTGATGTTGAATGTAACAGAAACCAGATAAAGCAAAATTCAAGAAAATAGTGCTTAGAAACCTAATTGAAGCTTATCCTATACATTTACTGAACATGAAGAAAGGAGTAAGAATATAGTGCAGTGAAGATATGTGTCCTGCCCCTCCTCCCCCAGAATCTCCCAAAGTCCCCTCCCAAGTCAAGCAATCTCACCCTGTCCCAGAGTGCTGCAAGGTCCTCACAGCCCTGGATGTTTCTGACTGCCCTCTCTCCTCTGATGTCATGGATGATGGACACCCTACCTCACTTCCTCACATTCCTTCCCCCAGAGTCTCCCAAAGTCCCCTCCCAAGTCAAGCAATTTCACCCTGAGTGCTGCAAGGTCCTCACAGCCCTGGATGTTTCTGACTGCCCTCTCTCCTCTGATGTCATGGACACCCTGCCTTACTTCAGATCTGGGGAAGAAGTAGGGATGGGAAGCCAGAACATTTTCATTTTGTGTCATTTCCATTGCTATTTCTGGGAATGTTTGTTTCGATCATTTTTATTGGGCATTTTTTTTTGTCTCGAGAGCAAAGTTGTTGAGTGCAAACTCTTATGACTGAACAATATTTGGAAGAAGAATGCATTCTTTCTGAAATACTGAGCACTCCTTTCCTGATAGTATGATCATGTGCAGTGTTTGTGTATGTGCCATGGTTCACATATGCAAAGGCACAATAACAGGAAAAGAGTGCACAGTTTCAGAAAGAGTGTACCCTTTTCTAAATAATGTGCCTTCTTTCAAGAGAGACAGTACTATTATCGACAAATAAAAAACACAAACTTTTCTGTTCATTTTGGGTTTTAACATGTGATATGTCATTGACATTTCCCATGTTGTTGCAAATCACAGAAGCAAACTGGAGTAGGGTATCTGATGACACTTCCAACACAAAATCAAGGAGGTGTAAAGTCCAAAATAGTAAAATGTTTATTGTGATAAGAACACCTTTGCTGTGTTTTGGCTTTGTTGCCTACATCAGGACCAGGGGTGTGCTGGTAAATTTTTAACAGGCTCTTTCTCCGGATGTAGCCAGCTCTGCAGTTGGAAGGGCCAGGAGTGGCCGGGGGGTGTGGAGGGGGGGAGCAACACTTACCTCTCTCTCCTCCCTCCCTTCGTGCGGGCATGCTAGGCATACCTTTGCTGGCAGCCAATAAATAGACTGCCACCACTCCCAACGTCTTGCTCTGAGCAGCATGCTGGAACTTCTCTCACATGCTCCAGAAGTCCCAGCCTGCTGCTCAGAGCTGGAAACAAGGAGTGGGGAGCAGCAGCAGTCTATTTACTTGGCTGGCAGGGCTCAGCAGGGGGCCCAAGCCCACATTTATGGAGCCAGTTGTTAAAGTAGCCATGGAGGGCACTACTCTAACAACCGGCTCCCAAAATTCTTAACAACCGGCTCTTGCGAGCCTGTGAGAGCCTGCTCCAGCACACCACTGATCAGGACTCTAAGAAAGTGTAGCCTCAAATTTGCCTGGAATCAGACAAGTGGCCTAAATGGCTTTTAATGCAGGAAGTCAAAAGGAGGCACCTTCAGAGAGTTTCTTTTGAACAGAACAGTGCTGTGAAGCAAAATATCCTCCTCTGCAAATAGCAGCACTGTTCTGTTCAACAGCAACTCTCTGAAGGTGCCTCCTTTTGACTCCGTACATTAAGAGCCATTTAGGCCTCCTTGTCTGTTTTCAGGCAAATTTGAGGCTACACTTTTTCAGGCTCCAGATGCAGGCCACAAAGTCGAAACACAGCACCTTGTTGAGTCTCAGAGGTGTTCTTATCACAATAAACATTCTACTATTTTGGACTTTACGCCTCCTTGGTTTTATGTTGGAAGTGTCATAAGATACCCTACGCTTCTGTTTGTTCCTGTGGCCTCTCGTAGTGGTCTCTTTGTTCCTCCACCTTTGCAGGGTCTTCTCTGTATGTTGCAAATGACAGCCCATCCCTAGGAAGAAACAGGTGGAAGGGAAGGATGGTCAATTTCCCTCTTGGTATTTTGATAATCCTTGACTATTTCATAGTTTGGCCCATACATTAAATTTGTGTCCATTGAGTTATCATCTGGTCCAAAATAAGTCTGATTGTATTGTCTTTTAGATGCCTGCTATTGGTAATTTGACTGAATATTTTAAGAAATCTTGTTTTGCTAGCCCCTTGCTTTGTATCTTTCATATTTTTAGCAAGAATGTTCAAATATCATACCACTGTGGCTAGAATTGATTTTAGTATTTTGGATCAATTTTTTTCTTTTTTTTTATTGCTGTTGCTTCTGGAGAGTTAATGCTGAATTTATTTTTTGATTGCTTTCACAAACATATGCTTGCCTTTTCTTTGAAGACAAATTTATTTGTTCTGTTTTGCTGGGGCATCTGTGTTTTGTTAAAAGCTCATCCTACTCCCTTTTCAAATACATGTCTCTTGAATTCTAAGCTTTCTTACGTTAGGTAATGTTATTTTCTCTCTCCAAAGAGGCAAAATTTCTAGGTTTCACAAATGTCATCCTCTGCTCATAGCTTTCAGATGGCTGACTACTGCCCTTCATCAAAGAGTGTATGTTTTAAGAAAATTTGGGATGGAGCATTTTCTTTTCAAGCAGCTCAAATTTGGAATGGATTAACTCTTGCTGAAAATCAGCAACCTTCTTAATTTCTCTTTCAGAAACATTTGAAGTCTTTTTGTTTTACAAATACCCAATTTTTGAAAACGGATCATTTTGATAATTGGTTTAATGATAATTTCTTAAGTAACTGTTTTTTAATTAACTGTTAATTCCCAGTTTTTGTCTGGCAACTCTTTTGTAAACTGCTCAGGACCCTTTGGAGACGTGCGGTCTATAAATGCTCAGATTACATTAGACCAGATTAGGATTAGTTTAGTGGTTACATAACAGGTTAAGAACCTGAGAAAGCAGTGTTAAAATTGTTAGCTGGTATTTCCTGTGACCTTGGGCAAGTCAATTCCCCATCTATTGCCTCAGATATAGCATTACCCCCTATTACCTTAAGTAGAGAACTAACTTGTGCACCTGCTTGTAACTCACCTTGAGCTTGGGTTTGCAAAAAGGTAAAGCAACTAATTAAATCCAAATAATTTTAGGAGTGTTAACACTGCAGAAGTCCCACTTTGCTACAGCACATTATATTGCTCCTTCTCTGCAAGCTGTTGGCATTGGCTGGTAAAGATTATTTGGCATAACCCTCTGCCAGGCATTCTTACTTTTATGATAAAACATGCCTATTTTTACTGCTGTACCTTATTTATTTATTTAGATTTTTGCTCACACCTTTTTCAGTAGTAGCTCAAGGCAGTGGCGTTCCTAGGGGGGGGCGGTGGGTGCGGTCCGCCCCGGGTGCATGCGGCAGGGGGGGGGGTGCCACGCGCGCCTGTCCTCCGTTGTTCCATGCTTCTTCTCTGCCCCGGAACAGGTTACTTCCTGTTCCGGGGCAGGGAAGAAGCATGGAACAACGGAGGACAGGCGTGCGCGGCACCCCCCACGGCCGCGTGCACCCGGCGGGGGGGGGTCCTTTGTGGGGGTGTCCTTTTGCCGGGGGGTCCATGCTGCATCAGGGGGCGCTGCACCCGGGGGGGCGCATCGGCGATCCGCCCCGGGTGCCAGCCCCCCCAGGAACGCCACTGGCTCAAGGTGAGTTACATTCAGGTACACTGGATATTTCTCTGTCCCAGGAAGGCTCACAATCTAAGTTTGTACCTCAGTCAATAAAGGGTTAAATGACTTGCCCAAGATCACAAGGAGCAGCAGTGGGATTTGACCTGGCCACCTCTGGATTGCAAGACCAGTGCTCTAACTACTAGGCCACTCCTCCACTCCACTCCACTCCACTGTTGAAGAACATCTTCAGAAAAAGTTAGCAGCTGACTCCCAAGGAACCAGCTCGCTGTTGTTGGATTTGCAGAGGCTTAAAGCAGGAAAGTTGATTGCTTCAGTTATTGAATATGAGGGTTCTGACTGTGTATGTCTTATATGTTTGCCTATTGTTATTTTATTTTTCAGCATTACAGTAAGATGTGGTGTTTGCTCAACTGTGGTGTTTGCTCAGTTATAGCAAAAATGTATGACTTATATGATGTAGATTTAAAAATAGTCCAAAGGAAACAGCATAAAGGGCTATCAAGACTGGTACAAGTGTATTTTATTAATGACCCAACACGGGCTGTGTTTCGGCGTGGTTCAACGCCTGCATCAGGGGTCAATTCAATGTGTCAGTATCAATCACAAGAGCAGTAGCTCAAAAATGCATAGATAGATCCATCAGGGAATGCAAAGTCAAAACATCACAGCATGGGCATAGTGTGGGGGAGGACAAGGGGGCATTGCCCCCCCCACCAAATGAGCTGCCACCTCATTTTTCTGTCTGGCATCCCCCTGAATGGTGCAGCTGCAGTAGCATCTCTCTTTCTTTCTTTTCTTCCAGCCCCTCGGCACCCAGTATTGCCACCCCAAGTCCTCCAAACCCCCTGAGCCGCTAGTAGTATCAGCGAGAAAGTGGTATGCACGCTACTTTAGACCTGCCCCTGGAAGCCTTTCTTTCTCCTTCAACTTCCTGTTCCCGCATAGGCGGAAAGCTGTAGGAGAGGGAAGGACTTCCGGGTCAGGTCTAAAGCAGTGTGCATACTGCTTTCTCACTGAGACTGCCGGAAAATCAGGGAATTAAAAAATGGGTGGGGGAGGGGGCGATACTGAGTCCCACTGGGCTGGAAGGAGAGAAAGAGACTGGAAGACTCCAGTGCTGTGGTGGCGGCAGTGGCAGCGGGGGGGGGGGGGAGCAGGGAGAGGCTGGAAGGACAGTGAGAGAGACAAGGGCAGGCCTGGGCGGGGAAGGGTAAAAAATAAATTACACCACCGGTGTGGGGGTGGGAGTGGGTGGGTGGGTGGGAGTGAGGGAGGGAGGGAGATGGAGCAGGAGCAGGAGATTGGATGGGACAAGGGTGTGTGTGTGTGTGTGTGTGTGTGTGGGTGGGTGGGTGGGAGAGAGGGAGAATGAGCAGAAGATGGATGCAACTAGGGGTGTGGGGGGAAGGGAAACAGAGCATAAGATGAGTAAGACTTGATGACTGAATGGGAGAATGTTGGGGAGCAGAGCAGGGAATTGGGATAGGGGAGATGGGAGTGGGAATTTTGAGGAGATAGTGAATACTTGTCAATTTTAAGTATGAGTGGGGGTATATTGATGAGTTGGGAAAATAAGAGAAGGTGTTAAATGAGGGTAAGAGAAAAGGGTTTGTCTGTGGAGAACGGTTAAGATATAATGCGAATGACCTGGAAGACTGGAGGGAGGATGAGGCATTGAAAAGGATGGGGTACTTAGGAGGGGTATGGGAGAAAGAGGATGGGTCTCTGAATTGGTTGAGTAAGGGTAGAAATGGGGCTCAAAAGACGGTGAAATTGAAGCAATAGGACTAGGGGTATAAGGTAAGAGATGGAAGAATGGCCTTGTTCAAGTGTACAGCGCTGCATACGTCTAGAAGCTGTATAGAAATGATAAGTAGTAGTAGTAATTATTAGTAGTAATGTGCTACACCCCACCCTTTGCACCCCCCAAATGAAACTGTCAAACTACGCCCATTCATCACAGTGCGGTTTCACAGCGGGAAGCTCCACACTGTGTTATTTTGACTTTTTGTTCCCCGATGGAACTCACTATGCATTTTTGAGCTACTGCTCATGTGATTGATACTGACACATTGAATTGACCCCCTGATGCAGGTGTTGAACCACGCCAAAACCAGGCCCATGTTGAGTCATCAATAAAATACACTTGTACCAGTCTTGAGAGCTCTTTGTGCTGTTTTCTTTGGATTATTTGTGCTGTGTACTTTGACCCTCTCTGTTGTGTGCTATAGATTTAAAAATATCATCACAGTTATGCACATTTGATACAAATTAAGCCACTCTTCTGTGTTATTGTCCTCCTTTATGGTACCCAATTAAATGGTTACATGGGGCCAGATATTCAGCTGATGGTGATCAGCGTTTCGCTGACTGCTGCCACTGACAAACTCAGAAATTCAATGTTGGGCCATGCCCGGGCACTGGTGTTGAATTTCTGGATTTCTAGAGCTGGCTAATGCACAGCTAGTTAAGTGCAGTATTTAGTACTTAACTGGCTATATGTTACCACATAAGGGCCTCTATTATCAAGCTGTGCTAGCGATTCCCGCACGACAATGCTGGCGGAACACATTAAAAGTGAATGGGCTTTGTCGGCATTGCTGCACTGGGGACCTCTAGCACAGCTTGATCAAAAAAGGTCCAAAGATAGAGTTGATATTTAAGCAGTCCTGTTTATGTGGTTAGCCTGGCCGGTTAAGTACTGAATATTGGTTTTAATTGGCCAAGTGCCGAACACCCTGAAAATAGTCAGTTTGTATTTCGGCACTAACCGATTATTTGCAACGGCACTAACAGATTAAGTACTGCTGAAAATTAACAGTTAACCCTGAAAAAGTGATTTATCAGGCCAGGAACTATTTCTGGCTAGTTAAATTATTTTGACTATCGATCTCAAGGTATATATTGAAGAAATATTATGCCTTTAGTTATATCTTACATTAAACAATTGCAACACCCCCTCCGAAGGGACACCACCTTGTAGTGGTGGAGAGGCTTCTGTGTTTCAATGACTCAGAGGACTATGCTGAAGGGTTACCCATATCAGACAGGCCTCTGAGGAGAAACCAGACAAAGAGTGTCCCAAACTGGGAGAGTGGCAAGACAGCGACCTGAAGTTCGTATGCCCAACGGCCCAGCTGCCCTCTGAAGTTTCGTCTTCTTTACGTAAATTTCCTCTCTGCAATTGCAGTTACCTTAACTGAGAGGAAGGGGCAACTGGTGGTCAGCCACCGATGGCCAGTGTTTTGTCCCCTAAGCAGCAAGTGCAGGACCGCTGCACAACGAACTGCCCACAGATGAAAGGGTTGGTGAGTCCTTTGATTAGCGCCGGCGAAGGAGCGTCGATGCTCTTGGACCTGGAAAAAACAACTCCATTGCTCCCGAATTATTCAACCACCTTGTCCAAAGGAGTGGAGGAGTGAGTTAGAGGCATATGCTGAAACGGAGGACATTTACAGCAGAACCCGAATCGGTGGAACCACTCCTAAACACCTAAGAGAAATCAACTTGGAGTTTTTGGCTCCCGTGGAGGTTACATTGAATACCATCTGGAAGGCGCTTCGGGACCTAACGGTGACAGTAAATAATTTTGTTTCAGATATAATTTTATTAGAGTGTTACATGGACAATTCAACTGAACCCTTTGAGAGTGAAAAATTGATATAACAAATGATTCTACATGAGCAAGAAGTGGTTATGATCTTGAAAATGATAATAGACCAGAAACTTTGAATAATAAAATGAATTTTATTATAGATGATTAATATCGAGATTATTGTTTTTCCCAGAGTTCCGGGTATGACTCCTAAAGTTTTCCTTCAGAAATATTTCCTCAATTATTACTTCAAAAGGAGCGAAGCCTGTGAAAACTGGGATTACTTTAATCAGAGGGATTTGAATTAGAAACTTAAGTATATGTATTGTTAAATAACTTCTGGTTTTTAAAAGAGAGAGAATGTAATCAGATGTATTATTTCTAACTAATATTGGACAATAAGTACGTTTTCAATTAAATGATTTGACTATACACCGTATTGGCCTTGAAGAAGCCAACCAGATGATCAATGTGGAATAATGAATTAGACGAGTAATATCTGGGGATAATCAGGTTAATACCACTTTTTTTTTCTGTTTACAGTTTAATTGATCTCCTTGTCTTGATCCACTCTCCCTATTTAGTGGTCTAAGGAAGAGAATAGAATTACCATGTCTGAAATAATTCCTATATATTACTTTCCCTGTATTTCCGGCAAGTTGTTTTATCGCTTGTAAAAATTTAAATGGTTATAAACAATTGCAACATATATGTTTTGGCTTAACAAGAAATGTGATTATGTATATGGTGGAACAGGCAGGCAGCAAAATCTCTTCGATTAACAAAATTAAATTGTCATGAATCTGACTGCATTCAGTAGTCTAATCAGTAATTATTAATTTTCCCATTTCATCTAACACTGTAAAATGGGCAAGATTCTTTAACTGAAATGCAAGGCTTTTTAGGTAAATGTTTTATACTTTATATACAAAGCAAGACTGACTGTCACATTTGGCAGGGAGGTCTTGGCATCCATTCTGTCTCTGTCTGAAGTTTTCATCTCATCACCACTGAAGCTTGCAACCACCCAAGAAATCATAATAAAGATGCTGCGACAGACACTTGGAAACTGCATTTTATCTTTGAGCAAACTCTCTTTTAATTTGTCACATAAAGGATAAATAGCACAGTGCATATTCTCAAATTGAGGGGCCCTTTTACTAAGGTGCGCTGAAAAATGGGCTGTGCTAACGTAGGCATGTGTTTTGGGCGCATGCAGATCCATTTTTTAGGGCACCCGTAAAAAAGACCTTTTTTAAAATTTTTGCCGAAAATGGACGTGCCACAAAATAAAAATTGGCACGCGTTCATTTTGGGTCTGAGACCTTACCGCCAGCCATTGACTTAGTGGTAAGTTCTCACTCGCTAAGCGGGCGGTAATTGTCTACAGGCGTAGAATGACGACTACCGCGTGGTTTCTGTCACGCACCAGAAAATAAAATAAAAATTATTTTCTGGCGCGCAGAGCAGATGTAACATAGTAACATAGTAGATGACAGCAGAAAAAGACCTGCACTGTCCATCCAGTCTGCCCAAGAAGATAAATTCATATGTGCTACTTTTTTTTATTTGTACTGTCCTCTTCAGTGCACAGACCGTATAAGTCTGGCCAGCCCTATCCCCGCCTCCCAACCACCAACCCCGCCTCCCAACCACCAGCTCTGGCACAGACCGTATAAGTCTGCCCAGCACTATCCCTGCCACCCACCACTGGCTCTGGCACAGACCGTATAAGTCTGCCCAGCACTATCCCCGCCTCCCAACCACCAACCCCGCCTCCCAACCACCAGCTCTGGCACAGTCCGTATAAGTCTGCCCAGCACTATCCCTGCCACCCACCACCGGCTCTGGCACAGACCGTATAAGTCTGCCCAGCACTATCCCCGCCGCCCAACCACCAGCCCCGGCACAGACCGTATAAGTCTGCCCAGCACTAGTCCCGCCTCCCAACCACCAGCCCCAGCACAGACCGTATATGTCTACCCACACTAGCCCCGCCTCCCAACCACCAGCTCTGCCACCCATTCTAGGCTAAGCTCCTGAGGATCCCTTTCTTCTGCACAGGATTCCTTTATGTTTATCCCACGCATGTTTGAATTCCGTTACCGTTTTATCAAAAATGAAATTACCACAAGGACCACGCAGTAGTCGGGTGGTAACTCAAAATTGACGCATGTTGGGTGCACGTAGGCACCTTCGTGGTTTAGTAAAGGGCCCCTTAAAAAGCATACATCCACAGACTCGTGCTTGATTTTTATCCAGCTTTTTTTCTGTCATAAGTTATCTGCATAGTTATCTGAATACCAGTGTTGAATATCGCTACTATCTGGATATTTGATGGCTTCACCCTTGGACTAAACCAGTGTCTGCAATGATTTCTAGTGGCATTATCTGGCTATTGCTGCTTAAAATTAGTGGCAGGCCCCTATCAGCGGCATTTATCTGGGTAACAGCATAAATGCTTTTAATTAATGAGGTTCTATGTTTTTCTTAAAAAAAAATAATAATAATGCAGGGGAGAGAAAACACAAATATTTTACTATTAGCATTTTAATTATTCAACAAATGGTAACGCCTAAATGCATTTTTGTGGCATGTCCCAGTTGAACTGCAACAATCAGAGAATGCACCTATTAATTTATTTCTATGTTAAGGTTCCGTAGGATCTCATTCTAGTAGTTGCATTAATACTGAAGGAAAGAGAGCTCTGTGGGCTGTGAAAGCTTTCAAAACACCAGCAAAAAAGATGCTGTAATACATGAGTTGTTCAACATCCACATATACCAACTGAGTACATTCTACAAATCCATAGAAGCATTCACTTGCGAGTCCAGCAGTGTAGTACTCCTTATCCAGTGCAAAACATGACCCAGCAGTTGATGTGCATGAGACATCAACAGGCACACACTGAGCCAGAATGAACCACCACTGTTTCACAAAATCTAATCCGAACATCAGTATGCCCATGAACAGCACGTCCAGAGTTAGGGTTCTGACATATTTCTACAACAAGTTAGACAAGTTTGAAAACCCATAGGGAAGAGACTCAAAGTACTTGCATTTTTTCGATTTAAAAAATAAAGGGTTTAATGCAGACTTATATTATAGGAAAGTTTATCATCTTTATGGTCCATGCCTACTGCTAAGCCTCTAACCTAATACCTACTCACGAGATTTCAAATGTTGCTTATTGTTTCTAACTGTTGCTAATGCAGTTTCTTTCACAAATCTCTTGACCCCTATTGTACAAACCTATACTCCATGACCCTTTGATATAAAACAGAAGGCTATAAATTGGGGGAATGTGGATGGGCATTTTCGATATGACATCTAAGTTGGATTGTGGATGTTTTGCACAAAACGTCCAAAATCCGAATAGGAAAGAAGATCATTTTTGAAAAAGAAAAATGTATTTTTTTTTTTTTTTTAAATACTGTTTCAAACAAGGATTTGTGCTTTGGACTTTTTTTTTTTTTTTTTTTGGTCCATTTTTGAAGAAAAAAAAAGTGCAAAACATAGAGGTTTGTGGCTTTAGGATGTAGGAGGAGCCAGCCTTTTTAGTAGACTGGTCCCCTAAACATCCCAGGAGAGCAATGGGGCAACCTAGAGGGCACTTTTGTGCACTTCATAAAATTGCTCCCAGGTGGCCATATCACCTTTCCTCCCTTACCTTGTCCCCTGAGCTCTCCAACCCCCCCCCCCCAAAAAAAAAAAAAAAAAACACTTTCCCACACTGTACACCACTACAATAACCCTTATGGGTGAATGGGGGTACCTATATGTTGGTTTCAGAAGGATTTTGGTGACTTTGGGAGGGGTAGCAGTTTCCACCACAAGTGTGACAGGTAGAGGGAGATAGGGACTTGAATCCCCCACTCCATAGTGCACTGCACTGACCACTACACTACTCAAGGGACCTGCATGCTGCTCTAATAGACCTAACTTTAACATCTGAGGCTGCCAAAGAGGCTGGTAAGTCATAATATCTTGGGAAAGGGTTGTGAGTGACCACTGGGGGGGGATAGGAGGGGGTAAGTGACCACTGGGGGGTATTGGGGGTCACCCCTGATTCCCTCCAGTGTTCATTTGGTCATTTTCAGTACCTTTTTGTGTCGTATTTGTTCTGAAAACAAGTCTAGACCAAAACATTTTCCGTGGCTGCAAGATTATTTCTGTGAAATAATTATAAAGCTTTAATTTTACAGTTTGATCTTTCAAGTGCTTTCGATCTGGTGGATCATGAGATTTTATTGTTGGAGTTAGAGAATATAGGAGTGGGGGGTAGAGTGCTGAATTGATTTAAGGGTTTTCTTACCGTAAGATCTTACAAGGTTAAACAAAAGTCTGATATCAGATTTTCAGAGTAACCCTTGTGGTGTACCACAGGATTCTCTTTTATCTCCTACCCTGGTCAATGCATTTCTGAATAGTCTAGGTTCAAATCTTGAATCACAGGGTTTTCTATATATGTTGATAATATGATTGTTATTACAGTTTATCAGACTTTAAATCAGGTTATTGTGTTAGTGGAAAAATGCTTGGATCTTATATCAACTTGGATGGCTAGCCACGGGCTTAAACTGACTACCAAGAAGACCACGTTTTCGCTTTTAAGCAATAATCCTGATTCTTTACTTGATCACTGTCTGGTAAATCAAACAAAATACACTTTTTCAGTAATTAAGATTTTAAGGATACATGTTGATCAGACCCCTTTTTTTGGCTCACATCTCAGTGCTCTGGTTTAAAGTCTCTTCTTTTTACTCAGGAATTTGAGATGGGTTAGATGTTTCTTCAAAATAGATAAATTCAGGCTTTTAATTCAGTCATTGATATTGTCAAAGCTTGATTATTGCAATATTACATTTTTAGGTTGTTCTAAATAAAAATTGAAATAGCTTCTGACAATGCAGAATACTGTGGTTTGCCTGATTTCCTCTTTGAGGGAATTAGACAGAATCACAAGTTATTTTGTAAAATTACACTGGCCCCTTGTGGATGCTAGGATTTTTTTTAAAGTTTGCTTGTTTGTTATTTAAAATTATTAATGAGAGATATCCAAAGTATATGCTGGATAATTTCCAGTTTACTGCCCTATCTAGGAATAGAAGACACGATTAATTCCCCTTTTAATTTTACTTCTGTTAAAGGTTGTAGAAGGCTGAAAATTCATGAAATGTTGTTACCATATCAGGCTTCTAAATTCTGGAAAGAAATTTCAAAATGTTTTACCCATTCTTATACTAATCAAAGCCTAGTTATTTCAGAAATTTGCTACTGGTCAAATTATGTGAGGATGAATGTTTTTGCTATCTGAATTTGACATTGTAATTCCTGGGAGTTTTGTCCTGCACTTTGTCTTAATTTGTAAACTGCTTAAAACTTTATAGAACTTTTTTGGGTTATAGTGGTATATAAATACTATTGTTGTGTTATGTTATGTTATGTTATGTTATGTTATGTTATGTTATGTTATGAAACATAGTTCAGTGACAATCAGGACTGGGAAGTGAATATACCAGGTATAGCCTTTTTCAAAAAGGAGCGATAGATAGAAAAAGGAAGAATAGCTTTATATGTTAAAGACAGAATCCAAATAGCCTATGTTAGTATGGACAAATTAATGGGAGAAAAGTTCATAAACCATTATTAAGTTAGACCTGGGGAGAGGAGCCTGAGGTAGGTAGCATGGAATCTTCCTACGTTTTGGGATTCTGTCAGGAAGTGGTGGCCTGGACTGAGTACTGTTAAAAACAGAATAGTGGGCTAGATGAAACTTTGGTTTGGCCCAGTATCGCAACTCCTATGTTCTTATGTAATTGAGCAAACAACTGCTGAATTGTTATAGATTTTTTGGGTGAAGTGATAGTATAGCCATGTTAGTCCATTTTTAAAGGTCATAATAGAAATAAAACAAAACAAAGATGATACCTTTTTTATTGGACCAATGTAATACATTTTTGAGAGCTTTTGACAGTAACCCTTCTTCAGATCAGAAATTCAGAAATGAGCAACAGATGACATATATCAGAATATATCTGTGAAACATAAAAGCATTCCAATGACAGTTTCATGGGGAAGGTGTGGGTCAGGGACGTAGCTACGGGTGGGCCTGCTTCGCTCCAGGGGCAGTGACGTAAGAGATGGGAGGAGCCTGCAGAGCCAGCAGCCAATGCTTCGAGGCTGCCTGCGGTGCCGCTTTTTTTAAAAAACATTTTTTCTCGTCGAGTGAGTCGTCGTTTGCGTTGGCGCTCAGCTCAGTCAGCTGAGCGCTTCTTCTTTTTGTAGCGCCGGCCCTGCTGCTCATCAAGAAAAGCAGCAGTGGCCGGCAATGGGAGCTGGGGCTGGTGGGCCTGAATCGGGAGAGGGAAAATGGATGGCAGGATGGGGAGAAAGAGGGAAAATGGAAGGATGGGGAGAGAAAGAGGGAAAACAGATGGCAGGATGGGGAGAAAGAGGGAAAACAGATGGGAGGATGGCAGAGAAAGAGGGAAAACGGAGGATGGGGAGAGAAAGAGAGAAAACAGATGGGAGGATGGCAGAGAAAGAGGGAAAACGGAAGGATGGGGAGAGAAAGAGGGAAAACAGATGGAAGGATGGCAGAGAAAGAGGGAAAACAGATGGGAGGATGGCAGAGAAAGAGGGAAAATGGAAGGATGGGGAGAGAAAGAGAGAAAACAGATGGGAGGATGGCAGAGAAAGAGGGAAAATGGAAGGATGGGGAGAGAAAGAGGGAAAACAGATGGAAGGATGGCAGAGAAAGAGGGAAAACGGAAGGATGGGGAGAGAAAGAGGGAAAACAGATGGGAGGATGGCAGAGAAAGAGGGAAAATGGAAGGATGGGGAGAGAAAGAGGGAAAACAGATGGAAGGATGGCAGAGAAAGAGGGAAAACAGATGGGAGGATGGCAGAGAAAGAGGGAAAACGGAAGGATGGCAGAGAAAGAGGGAAAACAGATGGAAGGATGGCAGAGAAAGAGGGAAGATGGATGAAAGGATGCAGAGAAAAAGGGGAGAGACTGGAAGGATGTGGAGAGAGAAGGGACACTGAACAGAAAAGGGTAGAGAGATAGACACTGGTTAGAAGGAGGGAGAGAGACATTAGATGGAAGGATCAGGAGAGAGGGTAGATGGGTAGAAGGATGGGGAGAGAAAGAGGGAAGACGCTGGATGGAAGGGTAGGGAGAAAGAGGTGACACTGGATGGAAGGATGCAGAAAGAAAGAGGGGAGACTATTGGAAGGATGGCTAGAGAGAGGGGAGACACTGGAAGGATGGGGAGAGAAAGAGGAGAGCTGCTACATGGAAAGGGGGAGTAGTGAAAGATTGGAGAATAAGAGGAAGGGGCATGGGGAGAACAAGGGTGAGAAAAAGATGAAAAGCCATAAGTAGATGAAGGAAATTAAAGAATGGATAGTAAGAATGAATTAAATCTGGGCATAGAGAGAGGCAGAAAAATATTGAAGAAAGCAAAGAAAAAAGAGAGAAAAATGACAAATGGCCAGGAAACCCTGGCAGAAGAGTTAAGCGAAAACGAAGGAAAGCAGAATCTAGAGACTGGGAGCAACACAATGAGAAAAAGTAAATGGCCATACAACAAAGGTAAAGAAAATAATTTTATTTTTAATTTAGGATAAAGTAATATGGTGTTAATAAAGTTTCAGAGACCAATACTTCCTTCCTTAGGTCAGGAGAGGATACCGTAACAGCATTATACTGACCTGAGGCAGGAGGTTTTGGCCTCTGAAAGTTCACTGAAAAGAATTAGGCTATTAAATAAATTGTCTGAAATCGGATGCACTGAAAAACAGCACTTTACCCTGTGTGACAAATGCATCTGAGTGTGACTACATTTTGCTGGGGGGTGGGGGGGGGGGGGGTAGAGAGAAAATTTTGTGCCCACCCACTTTGGGTTCAGGCCCACCCAAAATTGGCAGTCTGGCTATGCCACTGGTGTGGGTGGGTGGGGAGAGGGTGAGAAACAGGGACAGGCACTAAGCGGTTCCATGTTAACTCTGCATTAGCAAAAAGTAACCCTCAGATTCAATATATGGCACCCAAAATTGGGGGCCAATCCAATTAAATTGACCAATTCCAAATTGGCACTAATCGGCACCAATTTGGAATTGGTCTGAACAATGTCAGTCCAAATCTGGCAGGGGGGTCCAGGGCCAGATCTACGGGGGCCCAGACCCCCAGGGCCCCACGTAGCTATGTCACTGGTTTCAGCAGACACAAGTCCTGGTGCCTTTATTTGGGTGCTGAGATTGGTAATCAATGCTATTCTATAATGGGTGCTCATCTTTGAGTGCCCATTACAGACTAGCATTGAGTGTCAATTTTTTTCGGCACTGATTTTTCAGCACCAGTTATAGATTTTCCCCCACTAAGTGTAGCACACTAGCTGGCTAATGCTTCCATGCTCACTCTCCATCTGTGCCATTCCTCCGACTGAAAATTTCTGAAAAATTCAGTAACAGGGTTTAATGCACAAAAACAGGAAAGCTACCACAAAACCCCTTAATGCGATCTCACAGTAGCCTGTTTCCATGTGTTAAGCACATATTAAGGGGGAAAATTGTATAAATGGAGCTCAAAATTTGGCGCTGGGAAAAATCGACACTAAGCATGATTCTATAAAGGACACGTGTCCTTTAAAGAACCTCGCTCAGTGCCGATTTCCATGCCTAAATTTTGCTGCCAGACATACACCTGCTGAAACCTGGTGTAAATTCTTGCACTCAAAATAGGTGTGATGAGGCAGTATTCTGGAACAACAGATATAATGTTTCAGAACACCGCTGGCACACCCATGCGTCTCCCATGGTCATGCCCCCTTTTGAGTTAGGCATTATGAAGCTTAGATCATGCCTTATAGACTAGTGTGCAGCCAGCTGTATGCACAAGTTTTAATAGGTGCCAATCAATGCCAATAATTGGTTGTTAGCACCCAACTGAGCGTATTTCATCTGACATTGATCAGGCAGTTGATTAGACAGAGTCAACGGCCATGTGGAGCAATTTTTACTGAGATTGTTAAACATTTTCAATCTATTAATTCTTCAGACGCTTTGTTGGATTTTTTTTCCCACTCAATTATTTATTTGTCTTTTGGTAAAGACGTTATCACTCCCTTTTTGATGTATTTGGCCAGTCTTCATTTAGATACTGGTTGTGTTCTAGATAGTTTAAAGGAAGCAATTCTAAAGCCCATTCTTAAAAAGGGAAAAATATTGAAGACAGTTATCCAGGTTTTAGACCCATTTACAATTTGTCTTTGTTAGCCAAGATTTTGGAAAAAGCTTACCGTATTTTTCGGACTATAAGACGCACTTTTTCCCCCCCAAATTTGGGAGGAAAATTATATCTGGAGCAAAAAGGTTTGATCATATAACGCTGATTCTGTACAACTTTCATTGGTTGCCTATTTCTAAATGGATGGAATTCAAAGTATTATGCTTTATCATCAAAGTATTGCTTTTAGATTGTCCTGTGTATTTATCCAGGAAATTAATTAAATATTGTACTGCAGGATCATTGCATTCTTTGCAAAAAAAACTTCTTGTATTACCAGGACTAGAGATGGTTAGCTTATCTTCAACTCATAAAAAGGCTTTTTCATATGTTGAACCTTACTTATGGAACTCCTGGGTTGATTGTGTCTGTGATTTTTTGTCTTATTATGCCTTCCATAATGTCTTACAGATTTTATAGTTTAGATAATGTTACGATATTGAGTAATGTAAAGACTATTCAGGATATTTCTAATTTTTTTTTTTTGGGGGGGGAACATGTATTTGTAGCAGTCTATATTTTTTTCTTGATGTATGTATGTAATTATTGTAAACCGCTTAGGCATAAATAGTATGTAGCAGTATATTAAGTCAATAAAATCCAATCCTATCCAATCCAATGCAATTATTGATGCTAATTGGCTCATTAGCCAATTAATTTGTACACATATTTCAGAAGCTTGCCCAAATTTTGGCGCACAATTCTAGGCATCATATCTAGAATGTGGAGGTTAGCTGTTACCTTATTCTCTGGCCACAAATTCCAGAGCTTAATTATATGTTGAGTGAAGAAATATTTTCACTGTTTTGTTCTAAATGTATTACTCAGGAACTTCATTGTATGTTCCCTAGTCCTTGCATTTTTTGAAAGAGTATCATTATTTACATGTATAGATGCTTCAATTCATATAGTTTGAGAGGTGGAGTGGTTTATGTGGTCCTAAAAATGATACATGTAGCTCTGACTTCTATCAGTAGTCTCACGGCACTAGGGCCCTGTTTACTAAGGTACGTTAGTGTTTTTAGCATGCCTACACTTAGCGTGCGTGCTAACCATGTAGGCGCCTATAGGGATATTGTAGGCACATACATGGCTAGCGTGTGTACATGGTTAATGTGTGTTAAAAATGTTAATGTGCCTATAACACTGCTTAGTAAATAGGGCCCCAGGAGTCATGCTGATAAGTAAGAGCATGGGCCCCTTATTTGGCATCTAGACTTCTACAGGTAGTATCATAAGACTATCACTAGGGGTCATAGATGCTATTTTGAACCCAAGCTACTAGTGGAGCCACAGCATCAGGGAATTACTCCTAACCACCAGTTACCTAAAGCTGTGGATCCAATGGGCGAAAGGTGTATTGAAGTCTGTTTGGGGCGGCTGGGTTGATGTGTGTGTGTGTGGGGGGGGGGGGGGGGTGATTGTATTGGTGTCAGGGGATTAAGTTTCATTTGTTTGGGTCATAGTAAGTGCATTGCAGTTATAGCAGATGCATTTACCACCTGTTCTTAGAGAGATGGTTAGTGTACCCTCACTATCTGCAGTGGTGATAGCATATGCTCTATTGCCAGGTGCTATCCATGCCCATAACCCACCTATTCTCTACCTTTCCCCACCTACTACCACAGCAAGCTGTTACCATGGGAATTAGTACACAGTAAATATTGTGGCTGTGTAATAACGGTTAATGTATGTGGTCACTGCTTATCATACTTTAATAAACAGGCCCCAAAGTATGGTATTAAATAATCATGATTATAAGCGTACTATGGTGAAGACAATTTTTTGTGTTGGGACAGTATAAATAAATTATGCTGACCTTGCTATACAAAGGCTATTATAAAAGATTTGCAGACCTATCTAATAGCAATTTAGATAATCTGTGCTGATGGTTTCCGATGAATTATAGATCCTTGGCATATCTTGTTCTCCTTGAGTAACTTAAATAATTCAAGGAGAATTTTCAGTTAGTAAATCATTTAGGAAGAGTTAAACCAAATGAAAGGTCAAAAATTACACTGGTGCACATTGCTGTTACCCAAACAACTCTCATTTATTGTTACTATAAAACCATCAGGGACCTCAACAATTCACAGTAACAAGTCAATAATCACAATTATATATCTATATCTATCTAGCTATCCATAGGAAATTGTTGTTCTCTTAAAATTTACTAAATAAAGTTTAACACAGATTGAGAAGAAATAGATGTATAAACTGTTTTCTCTGAGGTCCACCGACCTAAACTTGTTAACAACGCCTTCTCCAGTCAGGACACTGTCAGAGACAGTGGCATGCCGACCATTGGGTCAATAGGGCAGTGCCTGAGGGTCCACAGTAGTAGGGACCCACTCTCCTCTAGCCTCCATTTAATCATTTTGATAGGTGGTTAGGGGTCCATGACCCTTATTGCTTGGGGGCCTAGACCACTAATAGTCCACTCTGACTGTTGGAAGCAGGATACTGGGCTAGATGGACTAAATGTAACAAATCTCTATATATAAAAGGCACCACCAACGTTCTAAATGAAGCCTCCAGCCGGAAGTGTGAAGGGGGAGAGATATCTGGTTTCCTCATGAGTGTCTGCCCCGCCCTCGCTCTCTCTGTAACACAAACAGTGAAGGAAAACACAGCAAAGCACAAAATCAAATTGCTCTCTCTGTAACAGTGAAGGACTCAGAGGGGGGAGGGGAGAGAGTGCAGAAGCCCTCACTATCTCTGTAACACAAACACAGCAGGAAATGTAACACTGAAGGATTCAACTCCGAGGAGGGAGGGGACAGAGAGCAGAGGGGAAGGGAGAGAGGGCAGAGGGCAGGGACACACACACTCCCACATGCACACAGAAGAAAACCTTGCTAGCCCCCCGTTTCATTTGCATCAGAAACGGGGCTTTTTTACTAGTAAATAAATAAAATAAATATTCTTATGCTCTTAAAACTGCTTTCAGCTATCAAGCTCTGATAATATCAAACTCTCTTCTCATTGCTTCATATTCTTATTCCCAATGTGATATATCCTGTGCTCTGTGCAAAGGTTAAAGCCCAGGCTGTTTATACAAACTTTGATTTATAATAAGCTGTTATTTTTATTACTTTGCTTTTTTATCCTATTTGATAGATAAGCATTTGTTAATTTACCCTTCTTCTTCTATAGTTAAATGTTGTATCTGTTTGGTGATGATCTTTATGTAAGTTGTGTTCTATACACCTTTTTATTTTTGTAAACTGCCTTGTTATCTATACTAAAGGTGGTGTATTGGGTAAAGCAATTGTTTAAACCTAAATCTACAAAGGTTAAAGGGAGACTTTCATGAAAAATCTTACCTCTTTCCCAAAACAACAAATTCTTCTCATGTGTTGCCTCTATACCTCTAATATTAAATGCTCATTTTTGTTTCTTTTGTTTCCATTTCTCTTTAGTTACTAAAAAGACATAGTAAGAAAGGATAGTTATTTAAAAGCCATAGCGATGTGCACAGCAAA
This sequence comes from Microcaecilia unicolor, assembly GCF_901765095.1. NCBI lineage: Eukaryota > Metazoa > Chordata > Amphibia > Gymnophiona > Siphonopidae > Microcaecilia > Microcaecilia unicolor. Next base: position 41,978,426 of record NC_044040.1, on the reverse strand, counting down.
CGTTTTCCATCTGGTTTCTGTTTGGGTCAATCGCCGGTTCTAGTTGTTTTTGTTGGAATGTAATTGTATTTTACATGCATTGCCTGTCACCTATTATTTCTCTGTGGTTACTCTGTGACCTCTGATGTGAATTACTTAGAGAGGTCACACAGCTATGTAACTTCCTGTGGGGGGCAGATGCAGCACATGCAGCACATGGAGCACATGGAGCTCATGATCTCTCCTAACCTGAGAGGATCTATGGTGGTGTGAGCATCCATTACCATCTAAGCACATGGAAGGAGCTGATAATACAAATGTATAGTAATATGTATATATAAGCCTGTCTGATTATAATCTAACTGCAAACTGTGAGTAAACAGATGTTTTGTTACTTCAACTTTAAAGTGACTCAGCAGTGAATTATTCAGGGGTGAATGAGAGAGAGATGAAGAAAGAAATTAACATTTCTAAAGCTGAAGCTGTGTGTACTAAAATCTGCTAATTATTTACTACAAATAATCCAACAAAAGGGTTATGGGCCCAGGGTCCAGGAATTGAAAAAGAAGAGAAATATTACCAGGCAGAAAAAAAGGCCACATTTTTCTCTTAAGTTTTAAAGGAAAGATTCAGTCTGTCTCTCTCTCCCCCCACACAGCAGACAGAAGGCTAAGAAAATGGCTGAGGGAAGAAATTCACCATTGTTCTATTCTCTCAAGGTGCCTAGATTAACTGAGTTTAATTATCAGCTGTGGGAACTAAGATTCATATGTCTCCTTCGAGCAAAAGGATTAAATATATGCTTAGACCAAGACAGAACAGCTGAAAATATGGCTGAATGGGACAATGCAAACTATTATGTGAAGTGCATGCTTTTGGAAGCTCTCTCAGAGAAACAAGCCATATTAGTGGAGGGAAAAGATACACCAAAGGACATTTTATATAAACTGAGAACAATGTATGCAACTACATATGCAAAGCAGCAACCAATTTGGTTGGCAGAGTTGAATGAAACCAAATTAAGGGATAAAAGTAAATGTAATGATCACATTATGCATCTTATGTCTTCATTTCAAAAGTTAGAACTTTCTGGAATTCCCATGTGTGATGCATTGAAAAGAGCATTTCTTTTTACCTCACTATCAAAGAAGTTTGATGTTTTTAGGTCTGTAAATGAGGCCATTGAAGGGCAATCTTTTGAACAGGCAACATCAAAACTAAGGCAGGAATGCATAATAAATGATTCTGAGGAGATGTGTTCTCAAAGCAAGTCAGAGAGAAATGAAACAAATTTCTTGGCAAAGAACAGAGGAAGGCGGAGCTATGGGAAAACTCCACCCAAGGGCAAGCTGATTTGCTACTCATGTGGAAAGGAGGGACATGTATCTAAATGGTGTAAGGAAACACAAAACACTCCCTCTAGCTCACCTAAGCCAATGGAACTAAAGAATTTTCAAACCAGGAAATGTATGAAGGACAAAGATAAACACAAGGGCTTTCTAATGGCAGAAAAATCTTTGACTATGGTAAATAATAATTCAAATGAAAGTACTTGGATTTTGGATTCAGGGAGCACATGCCATTTAACCAATTGTAAAGATTTCTTTCAGGAAATGTGTCCAGAGGAAGGTATTCTTAAAACTGCAAACGCAGGGACTGCTAAGATCCAAGCAAAAGGTATTGGATTCTTAAAATGCAAAGTGTCTAATGAAGTTAAAGAAATTCCTGTAAGTGATGTCTTGTATATTCCCCAAGCAGTTTGCAATATGCTTAGTGTATCTACATTAGATAAGAAGGGATTTGTGATTCATTTTGAAAACAGTAAGTGCACAATCTCTAAAAATGATGAAGTGTATGCTGAAGCTTTTATGCATAATGATGTTTATAAGCTGAGCATTTCAGGTGAAGCCTCACATATGGCGCAAGTAAGGAAGAATGATGGTAAATGTAGTCTGGAAATCTGGCACCGCCGCCTGGGACATCGTGATTCTAAGGTGATCCAGGATCTTTACAGTAAGCAACTGGCCACCGGCATTCAGATAAGTACAGATGCTGGTAAAATGGAGAAATGCATAGACTGTGTTACTCAAAAAGGTGTGAGACCCTCATTTCCTGCATACACAGGAAATAGGAGTAATAAAGTGCTGGACTTAATACACAGTGACTTATGTGGACCGTTTAATATCCCATCATTGGGAAATAACAGATTTGTGCTAATATTCTTGGATGATTTCTCTAGATATTGTGTGGCCTATTTGCTGAAAGAAAAAAGTCAAGTCACAGACATGCTGAAGAAATACGTAGCCATGGTGAGCAATAAATTTGAAAGAAAACCAAAGGTTCTTCAGACCGACAATGGTGGTGAGTTCACTTCACAAAGCATGCGCACATTTCTAGAACAAGAAGGCATTCAGCATATCACAACAGTAGCTTATACACCAGAGCAAAATTCTGTTGCAGAGAGAAAATTTAGGTCACTTGTGGAAATGACCAGATGTATGCTGTCAGATAGCAATCTCCCTAAAAGACTATGGGGGGAAGCCATTCTCACAGCAGTGTACCTACAAAACAGAATGCCAACTAAAGGCGCTGAGCGCACACCACATGAGACATGGCATGGTAGGAAGCCAAACCTGTCACACATAAGAACATTTGGAAGTACAGCATATGCTCATATACCAAAGCAAAGAAGGCATAAGCTGGATTCCACAACAGAAAGGGGCATTTTAGTTGGCTATGCTCCAGGACACAAAGGATATAGAATTTTGAATCTGAAAACTGGCATTGTTGGCATAAGACATGTTACATATTTTGATGAAAACAAGAGGGTTGATAAAGGCTGGATTATCCCAGATGAGCCTTATCATCCAGAATATGAAACTAGAACCATAATAGACATGCCAGTGTATATAAATGCCATACCAAGGCAGATGTCTGAAAGCAACTCACCTGTATCTAACGAGGAACAGGCAGAGGAAGCAGACACAGAAAGGATCATTGAAGAAGACAGTACAGTTGGAGAAGGGGAATCAATTGGAGAAGAACTCTCAGATTTTGAGGATGCGGAAAGGTCAGATCAACCTGTTGTCAGACACTCATCCAGGGAAAACAAAGGTGTTCCACCCCCAAGACTGTCTTACCTAACAAAGTCAGCAGAAGCTCAAGAGCCCTTAACATGGGATGAGATTGAGAAAATGCCAGCAGAAGAAGCTGCTGAATGGCATAAAGCTGCACAAGAAGAAATTGATGCATTGGATAAAAATAATACTTGGATTCTTACAAAATTACCTCCTGGCAAGAAAGCTATAGGATGCAAATGGGTATTCAAGTTAAAAAGGAATGCACAAGGAAAAGTGGAAAGGTATAAAGCCAGATTAGTGGCAAAGGGATATCTTCAAAAATATGGAGAAGATTTTGATGAAGTGTTTGCACCTGTAGTGAAACACACGACAATAAGAACACTTCTGAGCATTGCAGTCTCAAAAGGCATGCAAGTCAAACACATTGATGTGAAAACAGCGTTTCTTCATGGAGAAATAACTGAAGACTTGTACATGGAACAACCAACAGGTTTCATAAATACAAAACAAAGACAGCTAGTGTGTAAATTAAACAAAGGTCTTTGTGGATTAAAGCAAAGTGCAGAATGTTGGAATGACAAATTGCATGAAATATTGACAAATTTAGGATTTAAGCAAGGTGAAGCAGATAAATGTTTGTACACTAGGTGCACAAATGGACAATATGCATACATTTTAGCTTTTGTTGATGATCTGCTCATTGCAAGCAAAAGTGAGCAAGAGTACAAGGACATTGTAAAGTGTTTAAACCACAATGTTGAGATAAAAGAACTTGGTAATGTGTCATACTATCTTGGTATAGAAATTGAGAAACAAAATGATGGTTCTTATCTTCTAAGCCAGAAGCAGAAAATAAATGAGCTTATTGAAAGTTTAGGTATGCAAGATGCCCAAGTTGTAAGCACTCCCATGATCACTGATTTTCTGAAGGATGAAACAGTAAGAGAACCTTTACCAGATAACATCCAATATAGATCAGCCATAGGTAAGCTTTTATATCTAGCTACCACATACAGGGCTGATATAGCAAATACAGTAGGAATTTTGAGCAGAAGGGTCAGCTCACCTACCAAATCAGATTGGACTGCAGTTAAAAGGATGGTAAGGTATTTAAAGGGTACCATTGATTGTAAATTAAAGATTTCAGCCAATAGTAATCCAAAACTAATATGTTACTGTGATTCAGATTGGGCAGGGGATCATTCTGATTATAAATCCACAAGTGGATATGTGTTTATGTATGGAAATGTACAAATTTCATGGGCCAGTCATAAACAAAGTATTGTGAGTTTGTCTTCTACAGAAGCTGAATATGTGGCCGTATCGGAAGCGTGCAGAGAACTGATGTGGATTGAAAAACTTTTGCTGGATTTTGGTATAGCTGAACAGAGACCAATCCAGATAATGGAAGATAATCAGAGCTGCATCCGACTGTCACAGAATGACAAGGTTCAATCACGCACCAAGCACATCGCAACGAAATACCACAACGTGCGAGAGTTGGCAAAAGAAGGGGTCATCAGTCTACACTATTGTCACACCAGTGAGATGACAGCTGACATCATGACCAAACCGTTACCCAGAGAACATTTTGTGAATCTGCGTATAAAGCTTGGACTTTGTATGAATAAATAATTGCATGACAGTTACAGTATGCATGAGAAGGGGTTTGTTGGAATGTAATTGTATTTTACATGCATTGCCTGTCACCTATTATTTCTCTGTGGTTACTCTGTGACCTCTGATGTGAATTACTTAGAGAGGTCACACAGCTATGTAACTTCCTGTGGGGGGCAGATGCAGCACATGCAGCACATGGAGCACATGGAGCTCATGATCTCTCCTAACCTGAGAGGATCTATGGTGGTGTGAGCATCCATTACCATCTAAGCACATGGAAGGAGCTGATAATACAAATGTATAGTAATATGTATATATAAGCCTGTCTGATTATAATCTAACTGCAAACTGTGAGTAAACAGATGTTTTGTTACTTCAACTTTAAAGTGACTCAGCAGTGAATTATTCAGGGGTGAATGAGAGAGAGATGAAGAAAGAAATTAACATTTCTAAAGCTGAAGCTGTGTGTACTAAAATCTGCTAATTATTTACTACAAATAATCCAACAGTTTTTGCATTTTCGATATGACATCTAAATCTGATTTTGGATGTTTTGCTGAAAACATTCAAACATCAAGTGATGGACATCTATGAACATAGTGATTTTTGAACCAGAAAAGTGTCTTTTTGTTTCGAAAATGGCCATTTCCTAGACGTTATGTAGACATTTTGTGCTCAGTGCATTTTTCATTTGTAACCATTTTCGAAAAAAAAAAAAAAAGTCTCAAGGTCTGACGTCCTGCACGTTGTGTATGTGCAGGACGTCAGAGTCAGACTCAAAAAGAATAAACCCAAACAAATGAAGGAAGACGACTTCGGCTGGCGGGGGTTGGGGTCTCCCACCAGCAAAGGACGTCGACGGCAGGTTGGTGGCGGGAGGGGGGGTTGCGAGGGTCATCGGTAGGGGGGTCCAAGGCCAAATCTATGGGGGCCCTGGCCCCCATAGCAGATATGCCCCTGATCCTAGCAGAGCACTGGGACACCCTAGGAAGCACTGCAGTAGACTTCACATAAAAAGTTCCAGGTATGCTTCTCACCATTACCCCCTTATATTGTATTGGAAGCCCTGCAAAACTCACCAAACATTGTGTACCCAACTATACACCACTACAATAGCTCTTATGGCTGCAGGAATCACCTATAAGTGGATACAGTTCCAAATTGACGCGCGTTGGGTGCGCGTAGGCACCTACACACCTTAGTTAAAGGGCCCTTTAGCTTGCTACCAATTATATTTTTCAGACCATCCTCAGCTATGACACATTCAATATCTGATACTTCTACTGTAAATACCTGACATGAGGATTCATCACAATCTGTATCTGTGACATGCTGTACTGGCTTCCTATTATTCCACCCTGCACAGTGTAACATGGAAAAGAAACAGACTGCCCCTAAGACCCCTGTCACAACATTACAATAACGAAGGGAGATACAGAGAGGGATTTTGCAATCAAGACCTGTGCCTGAGTTAAGGACTACAGAGAATTCTTTCCTGCAGAAAAAGGGGAGAGAAGGAGTTTTTCACCTGCCACAGCACAGCTGCAATCAGTCAGGCTAGCTGATTGATGCTGAAAGGGATGGGTCTAGGTTTCCCTGAGATAGGATGAAATACTGTCTCGGCCCTAATGTAGGGTGGAACAGAAGAGATGGACCAGGAATTTCCTCCAAGCTGCCAGCTGCACCGGATAGTAGAAGATAGGATGGAACCTATGGACTGGTTACTGGGACCACAAGAAACAGGTATAAATGGTCTAGAAGAAATGGACTTAAGTGAAGTTCACTGTTTGTTTAATACATGTTATCATCAAATGCTCTAGTGAGACCACTTAAGAGAAGTTTAATCTTATTAAGAACATTTAGCCTTATTTGTTGAAATGGGAGGGGGTCTCCCTGCTCCTTACACAGTACTAACCTGTGTTTGGCATCTGTTGTCAAGAGGGACAAAGCCTTTATTAACTTAAAAGTGTTTTGAATAAAAGCAGCATGAAAATGTAACCAGAAACAAATTTATGAGAAACAATGAAAGGGAGGACTAATTGTGTTGTAGTCCTTGATGAAGATTTATTCTGATGGACTCTTTCATAGAGGAATATTTTGTTGATCTCTTTACATAAGATTATTTTGTTGAATTTTGCTTATAGGATTATCCTTGCTGAACGCCTTATGGAGGACCCTTGCTGTTAAGCATCTTTCAAAGAATTATTAATATGTCTTCATTATTGAAGACAGTCCCTATAATATTCTTAACTAAGGGAGTGTATGCCTTTATTCCCTGGCAGACTATTAGTTTTGTACTTATTTAGGAAGGGTTAACCATTTGCAATTATTACTGACCATTAGCTCTTCTGTATATTTTACTACCAATTATCACTCCTGTGTATACTAATGAGGATCATCACTGCTGTGTTTTTTGATTTATTATTCTGGACTAAATCTTTTCCTTTGGATTAGCCCATTTCCCTATCCTTTATACTATTAGGACCCTAACTTTGAGACACTCAAATACTCAGAGCATACTAAAGCTATGTTACTACCTACCATCAGATATTAGTGCCACACAATTGGACCTGAGGTTGACAACAGCCATTTCCTTAATTTACCCTTCTTTGGAGTTGGGACCAGACAACTGGTCTTTCATAGTTATACTGGAAGCTGTAGGTATTGGGGCTCTGCTTTAAGGAAATCTCTTTTCATCTTGAGTGGTTGACTTCTGGAGATTTTACACCATCCTCCCTATTTCTCCTCGTTAGCATTGCTTCTGGTTGGAGCATCAACTGAATTTCTCCCTTTTTCTACCACTATTTCCATGCTTACACATCCCAAGCATTGATCAGACTAGATTGTAAGTTCTATTAAACAAGGATTGTCTTTATCATATGTTCCTGTATAGCACTGTTGTATGTTTGGTAGTAGTTTGGAAATCAGTAATAGCTAGATGACAAGCAGAAGCAACCAAATGCCTCTGAGGTAACAAAATGTTGCTACTGCCTCTCTTTTTCAGTAATGCGTCTGTTATGTTGGTTGTTTGTTTGTTTGTTTGTTTGTTTTTACTTCTGCAAACATTTTTATTGCTAGCATCTTTCTTCCCGAATACAGGATAGAATTATGATGCATTGTTTCAGATTTGTAGTCAGGTATTGATGACATCATCAGCAATGGGATTTGGAAGAAGGGTGACAGATACAGCCATGTTTTTTGTGTGTCAAAAAGTTGCAACATCATTAGTGCTTCTGATTTCTCTTCTTCCCAAAGTGGCTTCAGTTTTTCTGCCCTCTACTCTTCCTGGGGGCATATTTTGCCTCTCCAAATTAATGGAATGAATGAGGATTCATTTAAAACCAGCTCCTTGCTCATTTGGTTCATTTAAAGATGTATAAACCTAAAATATACATTTGCATCAACTCCCAACAGGTGCATTTTAGCCATGATTGTGCAAGTTTTAGGAAGGTATTTTATAAAGACACATTGGGGGGGGGGGGGGGGGGGATTCTTTAAATGGTGGTCAAACTTAGGTGCTGGGAAGATCCTGGCTAAGAAAGTATTCTGTTAAGGGCATGTGCCCTTTATAGAATGCTAGCTTAGTGTGGATCTTCTGCCTAACTTTGAGCACTGCACTTATACCTGCTGAAACCTGGTATAAATGCTGCCTTGCAACTAATAGCAGTTGGGTGCATAAATGACCCTATCCTATATAATAATTCTCACCTCCAACGTTCCATGCTTGGGACCGTGGCTCCCTGGCTGCAAGTGGTCTGCGAGGCAGACACGCACGGACGTCACTGACGTCAACACAGCTGATTCCAAGGTGTTTCCCTACTCCTCCTACTGCCTCGGAATCAGCTGTCACCCCCCCCCCCCCCGCTATGGCCCCCTCGAAACCCACCCACTCCCGCGAACCTGTCGATCCCCCCCCCCCGCCGGAACGCCGAAAACTGCCGCCGCCGTTGTTATGCTGCCTTCCCTTCCCTTCCCGTAGGTTGTTCAATCATCTTCTTAGAAAGTTTAACTCCGTGCGTCTGACGTCAGACGCACGGAGTTAAACTTTCTAAGAAGATGATTGAACAACCTACGGGAAGGGAAGGGAAGGTAGCACAACAAGCAGCGGTGGCGGCAGTTTTCGGCATTCCGGGGTGGGGGGGGTCGACAGGTTCGCGGGAGGGGGTGGGTTCGAGGGGGCCGTAGCACGGGGGGGGGGGGGGGAATTGCCTGCCTAAGGCCCGTTTCCTTGCCTACAGAAATGGGTCTTTTTTTACTAGTTCTATAATATTGTGCCTTACTTCTAGGAACACCCCATGATCCACTCATGCCCCTCCCAGAGCCACACCCCTTTTGAGTTGCACACTATAAAATTTAGGCCCATGTTACTGAATAGGGCACAGGGCAGATCCACACATAAACCCAAATGAGTGTGAATTATCACCAATTATTGGTTAACTAGCCGTTGAGCCCATAAAAACGGGCTGGTATTGGAGTTTTCCTTCCTTCCCCCTCCCTCCCTCCCTCCCCGCGAGGTCGCCACTGCTACCGTTCCCCCCCCCCCCCCGGAGTCGCCGCCATCCCTCCACCCGGCCCGGGCCCTCTCTCTCTCCGCTACTAAACTTACACATCCATTTGCCGGAACGCAGCACGCACATCAGCTGAGCTGCCGTCGGCCCTTCCTTCTCTGCCTGTGTCCCGCCCTCCTGTGACGTAACATCAGCGAGGGCGGGACACAGGCAGGGAAGGAAGGCCGACGGCAGCTCAGCTGATGTGCGTGCTGCGTTCCGGCGAATGGATGTGTAAGTTTAGTAGCGGAGAGAGGGCCCGGGCCGGGTGTGTGTGTGTGTGTGTGGGGGGGGGGGTAACGGTAGCGGCGACCTCGGGTGGGCGGGTGGGGGGGGAGTGGTATCAACCTCGGCGGCGCAGTTTCCCTCTCTGTCCCGCCCTCGTCATCACGTATTGACGCGGGGGCGGGACAGAGAGGGAAGTCTCTACTGCGCATTTGCGAGTGAGTCGGTCACTCGCCGTTTATATGTTTGATGGCTCATTAATTAGTTTGAGCTGAGTGCCTTGCAACAACAGAAGAAATAAACAGAAAGCAGACACGGAAAGTCCAAACAGGTTCTTTATTCGTACAGACCTGATGTGGCCACATTTCTCTAATTAGGCTGCATCAGGGGTAGTGACATAAAACAGCTAAACAAGGACAAGAAAGGCTTAGCCTGGGTAGTAAAACTGATCACCCAAGATGATTTCAGCAGTAGTTTGTTCACAGCGAGTGGAGCAGTTGGATGATCAGTTTTGCTATCTGAGCTAAGCCTTTTGTCCCTGGTTAGCTGTTTTATGTCACTACCCCTAATGCAGCCTAATTGGCGAAACGTGGCCACGTCGTGTCCGTACGAATAAGGAACCTGTTTGGACTTTCAGTGTCTGTTTTCTAGATACTAGGGTGTGCAGCTTGAAACTTTGCGTTGTTGTTTCCTGTGTTCTTTATGGGAATTTCATTTTGGGAGTTGCTATTTTTTTGTTATAGGAGCATTATTAAGCGTGCGTGTCCTTTCAAATCTAGCACACACTCTTCCTGAAACAAAAGTGTGCACTCTTCTAAAAGAGTGTGTAGTATTCACAAAGAATGCACACTTTTCAGAAAGAGTGCTCACTCTTTTGAAGAATAAGCATAATAACAATACATAAAACACATGAGATTTCATATTTTCTTCTGTCATTTTTGTTTGAAAATGACACAGAACAAATTTTTTCTACGTCATTTCAAATAGATACTTATATATCTTTATTTAAAAAAAAGATTCAAAATACTATAGCTGCCTACTTGGATCTCCAGCCTAGGTGATGTGTTATAAAATTTCCTTCAGAATATCAATGAGACATCATTGTCTGCACTGTTTTTTTCCCATCTGAAAAATTAAGGTACAATTTGCTACTTCTTTTAAGCTACCAGCAATCTACTTTAGTTATTTTTTTAAAATATTTATATTCCGCATGATCTACACAATTCTTGGCGGATTAACTGTCAACATACACAGTAAATTCAAAATGAACAATACAAAATCAAAAATATCATAATAAAACAAAGGGGATCTCTTAATAAGCGGCGGTAAGCCCAATGCGTGCTTACTGCTCGCTAAACCCAAAGTACCTCCTGGCTACCACAGCAGCCTGGCGATAGTTCCACCCCCAGCGCACATCATTTCTGGTGCTACAAAAATATTTTTATTTTTGTAGTGCCGGTGTTGACTTGGGAGTAATCAGGCAGTACCGCTTACTCCCGAGTTATTAGTTGCCAGGCTAGCGCAGGAGCCCTTACTGCCACCTCAATGGGTGGCAGAAAGTGCTCCCCCTGAAATGGCTGCGCGGCAAATGCTTCACTTGCCGCCAGCTATTTCTTTTAAAAAAAAACAGCCTATTACCCGTTGCGTTAAAAGGGAGCCTCAGCACACATCAAAAACACTGCAGCTTAGTAAAAGGATCCCAAAATGATTTTAAAAAATCAATACAGGAGTACCTCTGCTGTCTCTAACAAGATGGTAACAAAACTTTTGCTCAAACCTAGTTCACACTCAAGGACTCTTGAGGATTAAGCAAGAGAAAAAAACTCTGTGAACAGCCACATTAGCTGAAATACATATTACAAGGTCAGACTCCCCCTTATATCTACTACTACTTAACATTTCTATAGTGCTACAAGGCATACGCAGCGCTGTACACCATACACAAAGACAGTCCCTGCTCAAAGAGCTTACAATCTAGATAAGACAGTACACAGACAGAACAATTAAGGGTAAGGGAATAAAGCGGTGAGGATAAAGGACAAGGCAAGTGAGTTAGGAGTCAAAAACAGTGGTAAAGAGGTGGGTTTTGAGTTTGGACTTGAAAACGGCCACAGACGGGACTAGACGTACAGGCTCGAAGTCTATTCCAGGCGTGAGGTGCTGCAAGATAAAAGGAACAGAGTCTTGAATTAGCAGTAGAGGAGAAAGGGACAGATAAGAGAGATTTATCTACAGAACAGAGTACTCGAGGGGGGGGGGACGTAGGGGGGAGACAAGAGTGGAGAGGTACTGGGGAGCGGCAGAATGAATGCACTTATAGGTCAATAGGAGAAGTTTGAATTGAATACGGAAACGGATAGGGAGCCAGTGAAGTGGGTAAAAAGAAATGTTTTTTAGTTCCTTCTTAAAAAGTTCTGGGTTTTGAATTTCTCTCAAACTGGATGGTAAAGAGTTCCACAGCTGCGGACCATCTGTAGTAAATACTGAGGAACGGTATTCTTCTAGTCGCACAACATGAAAAGATGGAACTTCCAGTCATAGGAGCCAACTTTTCAAAATTATTGGGGGTGCTAAACCTAATGGAAATAATCCCTCCCTGGACACATACAAGGAATTTGCTCAATATTGGGGGTGCTCAAGCACCCACAGCACCCACAGAGTCGGCTCCTATGCTTCCAGTAAGTTCTTATTTGCAGATCTCAAATCTCTAGTTGGCTGATAAAGATGTAATCCAAAACTCTGTTAATCAAGTCTTTGAAGACTGTTGGTGTAATTTTATGGTTAAATCATTTTTATTGACATATAATGCTTGATAGAATACAATCAAGGTTTGTAATCATGAAAACACTAATACAACAAGCAACTAGCAGTAACTTTGTCAACGCCAAGTATTTTTCGTTTGTCCCCCTCCCCACTCCCCCCCCAAAAGCCCACCCTCCCAAAAGTATGACCCCCCCTTCCCTTCCCCAAACACAAGCTGTCTTGTCAGTGATCTGGGTGGAATCTCTCGTTCCGGCCCCTCTAATTTAGAATCTTGCTTCTTGCCAGGGGCTGCAACGTGTCCCAAAAGTTCTCCCACGTTCTCTGGAACCGCTTGCCCTCCTCCGTAGATAAATTCAGATAGCCACGTCTCTCTAGTTTCAAAAGTTCAATCATTTGTATTCTCCAGGATCCAATTGTGGGAGCTCTGGTGTTACGCCAATGTTGCAAAACTACTCTCTTTCCCATCAGCATCGCTCTCTGTAGAAAGGATAGGAAGCCCGATGGAGCCGGCTTGACGTATTTATATTCTCCAAAAAGCATCAGAGGGTGCCTCTGTATTGTGCATCCCCAGTATCTCTTAATCTCTCTCAAGATTTGTATCCACAGTTGCAAGATACGTGGGCAGTACCAAAACATGTGGGCGAGTTTGGCCAGAGATTGCTCACACCATGGGCAGGTACCAGTTCCACCAAAGCCAGCCCTCCTCGCTCTATCCGGGGAGATGTATAGCCTTAGAGCAAATTTATATTGCATTTCCCAATGTCGGGTAAAGATGGAAGACTTATGAATGGAAGTAATGAAATTACTCAATGTCTCCTCTGTTACTTCTGCTAACAGGTCCCTAGCCCAGCGTTGAGCACTGGCTCGAAAATCTATATTCTCAGTCGAATCCTGTAAGGATCTGTGATGATATTTTAGGGGCACCACCGTTTGCGCCCCCAAAGTCAGATCAGAACTCAGTGTATCCTGAACATCTTCACTTAGATTCGACCAGCCCAGGGATCTGATGTAGTGTCGAACCTGAAGGTAGGCAAAGCGGTCCGACTCCTTGAGCTTAAACTCCGTTTGTAATTCCATGAATGGTTTGGTCTCACCCTCCTCGGAGACCAGCTGATAAACATATTGAATCCCCAATTTTCTCCAGCGACCAAAGGTCTTCTGTTGGTGTAATTTTAATTTTTACCCTTTGCTCTATAGGCAACCAGTGCAGTTGTTTCAGAATAGGTGGAATCTGAGTAAATCAAGAACAACCCTCTAACACTCTTGCTACAGCATTTGCACAACTTGCAATACGCGAATCCTGTTCCTTGGTAACCCTACTGGTAAACCATTACAATAGCCAAAACATGAGGTTATAAATGGCTTCAATTTACATAAGCAGGCTGGGACTATGTCTTCTCATTTCAATTCAGTCACAGTAGGACGCTGAGAGAAAAGCCAATGAATCATCAGTTGCATAAGGTGACCAGTAGTATAAACCTTCATTCTTTCATCATGTAAAGTTGAGTATGCAAAAGAAACACAGCAGGAATGCAATGTATAGAGAAATGATTTAATTGGTTATTAATATTACTTAGAAACTCTTGACAGCAGCAAAGCAAATTCCAGGAGAGGCACCTCTGCAGTTCTTTTTCATGTCAGTATGGCATAAATAACCATGCTTTCAGCAGGCTTTACCTTCTATTCCTTCACTTACTGCAGCAAAATTAGCTTCTACAAAGGCACACACTGCATTTAGCTGTCATGTGCCTGCCTTATGGAACTCTCAGCCTCTTAACATTCATAGTTATCCTCATTATCTTTCATTCCCTAAGAACTTCAAAGCATGTCTTGTCATGATTTGTTCGTATTAGATGCAGAGTGAGCAGTCTGAGGTTAATTGTTTGATGCTGCTGAAATGCTATGACAGGGTTTGTAGGAAAATTTATACCTAATTTATCTAGCCAGGGATGGCTCATGGGAATGGTGCTTTGCTGAGGGGTCTATAATGTCATTGCAAATCTTTTACATTAGTTGGTAAGGTAGGAAGTACAGTAGGTTGAAATAAAGAGAAAGCAGAGGAGCAAAATAAAAAAAAAATTCAGTGCATATCCTCAGTAAGTAAGCATGTAGTTAAGGATATGAGCTAGTCAATATGTTTTGGGGGGTTTCACAATACATTTGATAAATTCCTCCATGACACAGGAGGATATGTCTTGTTTGTGAACCATTAAATGGTTAAAGGACAGGAGATGTGGAGGGGCATTTTTGATAAAATGTCTGATTTTTGATGTTTTGCTAGAAATGTCCAAAACTTGAGTGATAATTATAGCCATTTTGTAATCTGAAAAATGTCTTTTTGTTCAAAAATCACCTATTTTCTAGTTGTTTTGTGCTCAGTGCATTTTTCTTATGGGACCATTTAGGAAAATACATCAAAGAGAAAAACACCCAAAAACCAACCATTGAGATGTCTCGGAGCCAACATTCTTAGTAGACTGGCCAAACAGACATCACAGCAAAGTAGTGGGGCAGCCTAGGGGGCACTGCAGTAGACTTCACTTTATATGAAGCTCACATAAAAGGTCTCAAGTACACATCTCACCAAAACCCCCTTATATTGTATTGTGAACCCTCCAGGAGCAGAAAAATACTGACTGTATTTCACTGTACATCACTTCAATAGGTGTCACCTATATTTAGGTTCAGTAGGTACTTAATGTGTTTTGGATAGATCACACATTCCACCACAAGTGTACCAGTTAGAGTGGAATATGGGTCTGGGTCCCCTTCTTTATAGTCCACTGCACTGACCACTAGGCTACCCCTTGGACCTGCTTGCTGCCCTAATAAGAATGGCCATCATATCTGAAGCTGTCAGAGAGCCTGGTATGTACTGTCAGTGTCACATCTTAGGGGGCTGGAAAGAGGTCAATTGCCACTGGGGAAGCAAGGGAGTTATGCCTTAATCCCTCCACTGGTCATTTAGGACACATTTTGGTCACATAGAGGGGCATAATCGAACGCGGACGCCCATCTCCATGGGCGACTATCTCCGAGGACGGGTACGCGAAGGGGTGGGACAGACCGTATTTTCGAAAAAGATGGGCGTCCATCTTTTGTTTCGATAATACGGTTGGTGCCGGGCAAATGCATCGGATTTGGGCAGATTTGAGATGGGCGGTATCGGTTTTCAGCAATAATGGAAACCGAAGCCGCCCAGCTCAAAAACGAACCCATCCAAGGCATTTGGTCATGGGAGGGACCAGGATTCGTAGTACACTGGTCCCCCTCACATGCTAGGACACCAACCGGGCACCCTAGTGGGCACTTGTAAAAAGTAAAAAAAAAAAAGTAAAATACCTCCCAAGTCCATAGCTCCCTTCCCTTGGGTGCTGAGCCCCCCAAATCTCCCCAAAACCCACTCCCCACAACTCTACACCAGTACCATAGCACTTAAGGGTGACTGGGGGCACCTACATGTGGATACAGTGGGTTTTGGGGGGGCTTGGAGGGCTCCCATTTACCACCACAAGTGTAACAGGTGGGGGGGGGGGCGGGCCTGGGTCCACCTGCCTGAAGTGCACTGCACCCACTAACAACTGCTCCAGGGACCTGCATACTGCTGTCATAGAGCTGGGTATGACATTTGAGGCTGGCATACAGGCTGGAAAAAAAAACGTTTTTAAAGTTCTTTTTTTTGGTGGGAGGGGGTTAGTGACCACTGGGGGAGACAGGGGAGGTCATCCCCGATTCCCTTGGGTGGTCATCTGGGCAGTTGGGGCACTTTTTCAGGAGTTGTTCGTGAAAAAAAAGGGTCCAAAAAAAGCAGCCCAAATTCTCGCTACTGCCGCCCTTCTTTATCCATTATCGGCCGAGGGCGCCCATCTCTCCTCGGCCAATAAACACGCCCCAGTCCCACCTTCACCACGCCTCCAACATGCCCCCATCAACTTTGTTCATTCCCGCGACAGACTGCAGTTGGAGGCGCACAAAATCGGCTTTCGATTATACCGATTTGGGCGCCCACGGGAGAAAGGCGCCCGTCTCCCGATTTGGGTCGAAATATGGGCGTCTTTCTCTTTTGAAAATAAGTCTGTTAGTCATGATTGAAATGGTCTAGCCAAAAATATCTTAGTTTCGGCCCTAAACATTTAAATTTTGTTCCATCATTAAAGAGAAATGTCTGTCTTTTAGTGCTGCCCATGTCCTGCCCAGGTCCTACACAAAACACACCCTCATCATGCCCCCTCGAAATCTGGATGGACTGTGGAGCAAAACATCAAAAATTGGGGTGTCAAAAATTGCAACTTGGACGTTTTTGAGCGAAAAACGTCCTTCTGCCACCTTGTGATGTTTTTTGAATGTTTGTTTTGAAAATGAGCCCCAAAGAGTGAGGTTAACTGTTCTGTATTCTCAATGGAAAGAGGTAAAGAACAGAGTGTCCCATGGATCTATACCAGTACCAAATGATTAATAATCTGGAAAAAGAATCAATGAATGAATTGATCAAATCTTTTAATAAAGCTCATATTATAAACATCTTTAGTGTGTGAGCCATTTATGAGAGAAAATTGTGATTAATATACATAAATTTGTTCTCTGAACATTGACTTCCAGAAATATGCATACCTGTGGACCATATACCAAGGCAAACTGAAAGTTGTTCACTTTTATAAGGAAATATAAGAAGTTGCCTAGATTTTTGAGGACAAGTAGACAGCTAAGTTGAGGCTATTATTTGAAGGCGATGTATTTCTCAATGCATAGAAACAGCTCAATTAATCTGGAATGGTTAGTGGTACTTGCTTTGCTTATTTTGATAATTAAGATTACAATAATCTTTTCCTTGAATTTTCTTCTTGCTCTCCTTTCAACAATGTCATGGACATGAAGGTAGGGAAATGCAGAGCTGTCCCATGTGAGCTGTCCCTCACAGGCTTACAAGCTCCCAAAGGTTAGATTGAAAAGGAAAGTTTTCAAGTCCATCTTGAATTTAGCAAATGATGGCTCAAGCTGTTGTTTCTGGCAGGTAATTCCACAAGGTAGGGCCAACAATGAAGAATGCTGAAAGTCTGGAATCAACTTGATCTAGTGCTGTGGTGGTATATAAAGATGGAACACATTGGTGAAATGAAGGAGATGAGGAAAGGAGTATGGGATAAGAAGAAATGCAAGGTAGGGAAGGCAACCTGTATAGATTGGCTTATAAGCAAGAACCAACAATTTAAACTGGATTTAGAAAGAAATGGTGAGCCAATGGTGATGGTAAAGAAGAAAATGGTAAGCCGAAGGTGATGGTAAAGAAGGAGAGAGGCATGATCTGATCTATGAGCATGACAGAGGAGATGAACCACCATGTTTTGTATCAATTTAAGAAGTTTACTGTGAATCTGAGGAAGGCTATCATACACAGTGTTACAGTAGTACTGACTATGCCTTCGGGCCAGGATGTGCCATCGGGTACATTCCAGACATTGGTTTCAATTAATTCAATGGGGATATCCCAAAAACCATGACTGGCTGAGCTGAAAACCCCTAGCTTAGAAACTCTGATAACACTTTCGTAGATGAATGTATAATTAGACATGCAAGTAGTACTAGTTTTCAGTAAATTTACATGCACATGGGACACATGAATGTGGATGCCTAGTGATAATGTCTTTTCTTTCCTCTATCAATAACTGACTATACTAACTGATACCTGAATTTCTGAATCTGTGTTTATTCAAACTGAGTGTTGTGCTTTCACTGAACTCTACATTATCACTTCTGCTGTGAATGATGAGTATCTTTGTAAACAGGTGGACTATGTATTTTAAAAACTGTGAAATACATTTGAAATATACAGTTCAAAGAATTATTCTTTGAAAAGACAAGTGTTAAGAATAAATCTGGGCCTTGGAAAATGTTACAGCCTAAAATTATCCTCTTACTTTAACAAAAATAATCACAACTTAGAACCCTTATGTACCTCTGATTAATCAAATAAATCTACTTAATACAGTAGATAAATATGGTCCCCATTCATGTAATTAATTATTAGCTTCATTATAATCTACATGACTCACGTTCCTTTCTCAGTATGCAGTTATTTTACTCATGCCAACCTTTGGAATTGTGATGAGGAAGTACAATAAAAATGTTCTGAACGCTATCAGCATGAAGAAGGAGCAAGATGATGGAAGTGCTTGTCCATATCTCAAATACCACAATGATTCATTTAATTATGGTTAAAAACATTTTTCTACACAATTCCATAGGATTTGTATGACAAGCCTAACATAATCAAAATGCTACCCCCCCCCCCCCCCACCCCATTGCTGGCTTTACCATTGAGTGACTATCAGGCTTATTTTCGAAAGAGAAGGACACCCATCTTTCGACACAAATCGCAAGATGGGCGTCCTTCTCACAGGGTCGCTCTAATCGGTATAATGGAAAGCCGATTTTGGGCGTCCCCAACTGCTTTCCGTCGCGGGGATGACCAAAGTTCCCGGGGGCATGTCGGAGGCATAGCAAAGGCGAGACTTGGGCGTGCCTAACACATGGGTGTCCTCCACCCATAATGGAAAAAAGGGCATCCCTGACGAACACTTGGATGACTTTACCTGGTCCTTTTTTTCTTATAACCAAGCCACAAAAAGGTGCTCGAACTGACCAAATGACCACTGGAGGGAATCGGGGATGACCTCCCCTTACTCCCCCAGTGGTCACTAACCCCCTCCCACCCTAAAAAAAAATGTAAAAATATTTTTTGCCAGCCTCTATGCCAGCCTCAAATATCATACCCAGCTCCATGACAGCAGTATGTAGGTCCCTGGAGCACATTTAGTTGTTGCAGTGCACTTCAGGCAGGTGGACCCAGGTCCATCCCCCCTACCTGTTACACTTGAGGTGGTAAATGTGAGCCCTTCAAAACCCACAATAAACCCACTGTACCCACATCTAGGTGCCCCCCTTCACCCATAAGGGCTATGGTAGTGGTGTACAGTTGTGGGGAGTGGGTTTTGGGGAGGGGTTGGGGGCTCAACACACAAGGTAAGGGAGCTATGCACCTGGGAGCTTTTTCTGAAGTACACTGCAGTGCCCCCTAGGGTGCCCGGTTGCTGTCCTGGCATGTAAGGGGGACCAGTGCACTACGAATGCTGGCTCCTCCCATGACTAAAGGGCTTGCATTTGGTCGTTTCTGAGATGGGCGTCCTTAGTTTCCATTATCGCTAAAAATCATAAACGACCAAGTCTAAGGACGACCATCTCTAGGGACAACCTAAATGTTAAGATTTGGGCATCCCTGACCATATTATCGAAACGAAAGATGGACGCCCATCTTGTTTCGATAATACGGGCTTCCCCGCCCCTTCGCCGGGATGTCCTGTAAGAATGTCCTCAGGAAAACTTGGGCACCCCTTTCGATTATGCCCCTCCACGGACAGAGTCATTTTACTAAGCTGCGCTATAAAGTGCCCTTAGGGCACTATTACATGGGTTTTACCCGCATACTGGGACCAACTAGATGCACATGCTAAAGCAGGACATGTTTATTCACTCCTGCCCTAGCTAAGATAATATGTAAGCACCTTTCTGACACCATTTGCAACTTTTCTTCAATTAGTACCTAAAGGGTCCTTTCACGAGGCAGCAGTAAGCCCAACGCGGACTTACTGCTTGCTAAAAGGGAAGTATCACCAGGCTACTGCAGCTGCTCGGCAGTAGTTCCCTCCCCCAGCGTGCGCCATTTCCGGTGCTGCAAAAATATTTCAATTTTTTGTAGCGCCGGTGTGTACCTGTGGTAAAAGGGGGACTTCAGCTCGTGTCAAAAACCACACGCCGATGCCAGTGCAGGCCCCCTTTTGCCGCAGCTTCATAAAAGGACCCCTTATTTTCTTATTCCTGTTAATCTTATCTATCTATATGTTCAATCTTTGTTTACAAAACAATCACAGGGAGGGTGACATTGAAAAGAGCAGCAGACGATGACCAAGACCGCAAGGGTAACTGTTCTTCTGTTTTCTTGCCATCTTTGCTTACACCCTATGCTGTGCAATAAACTGTTTTATTGTGTATTGTGTTGACATTTAATGTAGCATACCACGTTATTTTAATATTTTTAGTGCTGTAAATATGCACTAATGTAGCCATTAAGATGTGGCCAATTAAAAAATGAGTGAATTAGTACTTACCAACACTTATTTTGTAGGCCATAAGGGCTTATGTGGTAATTCTGTGCTAATCAGTTAGCATGCAGTAATACAGATGCTCTAAGGGTGTCTTTTACTAAACCGCAGTAGCATTTTTAACTAGCGGTAGAAATCAGCTGGCGGTAAACACTGCCCATTATATTCCTAGGGGCACTTACTGCCGGATTCTATATAGTGCGCTTAGCGTTCCATGCTGAAATCTAAGCATCCTATATAATAAAACGCACCTCCAACGTTCTGAAGCTGGCAGCGTGGACAAAAACCTTGAAGCATTCGTGCTCCTGTATCCATCTCCTGACATGATGACGTCTCGCACCCCCGGTTGCGTCACAAATGACTGTCCCCAATAACAGCAAAGCAGCGCGAGTCAACGTCACCTACAACGGAAGTTTCACTCTTTCCTGCTCCTGTCTGAAGGGGGACGTGTGCTGCAGCTTCTCCCCTTCATTAATGCTGGCTGTTGTTAAAAAGAGTGAAGGGGAGCATGGACGCAGCTTCAGGCTGCCTTAACCTTTGCTTTGGCTTTTGTTTCAGCTGTTCCGCAAACAGGAAATGAGGGCGGGACCAGAGGAACAGCTGAAACAAAAGCCAAAACAAAGGTTAAGGCAGCCTGAAGCTGCGTCCGTCCGTGCTCCCCTTCACTCTTTTTAACAACAGCCAGCACTAATGAAGGGGAGAGGCTGCAGCACACGTCCCCCTTCAGATAGGAGCAGGAAAGAGTGAAACTTTCGTTTCTTCCAGTCTTTGCAGTTGGGAGCAGCTGACAGGTTCTAAATCTAGCCGCTTAGGAGTCAACTGGGAAATATTACAGCTCGGGCTCTGCACGTACAGAGCAGCAGCTTCAGCGCAACAGTGAAGGGGACGGGCTCCAGCACATGTCCTGCTTGCAGTGCGAGGCCACAGAGACCGACAGTGGGTGCATGGAACCAGAGAGAGGGGGGGAAGGGGTCAAAGGGATGAGAGAGGGGAGGGGGTCCATAGACGAGAGATGGGGGGGAGGGGGTCCTAAGACCAGAGAGGGGGGTCCTGAGACCAGTGAGGTGGGGGTGGAAGGGGGTCCTGAGACCATAAAGGGGGGGAAGGGGATCCAGGGCGAGGGGGAGCGGCGGCAACCTCGGGGGGGGGGGTTTGTGGAGGGGGGAGAAGTGGCTAAGGCGACCTTGGGGGGGTTGAGGGGAGGAGCACTGGCACCCTGGGGGGGTGGAGGGGTGAGCGGTGGCGCTCTGACAAAAACCTTGCTAGTGCCCATTTCATTTGTGGCAGAAACAGGCCTTTTTTTTACTAGTATTCCATAAAAAAAGCATGTAACTTAATGGGCCTAACAAGCTAATCAGCATTGTTAACAGCACTTAACAAGCAATAATGAGCACTAATTGGCAATAATTGGAATTTATGCCCACAAATCACTAAGCATATTCTGTAATGTACTGCGCCTAAATTCTAATGCATGCAGGCAAAGATGAGCGTGGTTATAGGCAGGAAAATGAGCATTTAATGGGTGTTCCAAAATTTATGTGCATAGTTATAGAATGGCCCAATGTGTGTAAATCTACATGCAGGGATTTACGCCATATTTTCATTGGCGTAAATGGACACACATAGATTTAGTGCTGGGATATCAACTACGTAAATTCTATATACCGCACCTAAATGAAGGTGTGGCTTATAGAATATGCTTAGTCAGAAATGCACACCGCACAGATTGTTTAGGCGCCATATATAGAATCTGGCCCTTTGCGTTTACCACCAGCTGATTTCTACCTTGAGCTAAAAATGATACTGTAGCTTAGTAAAAGGACCCCTAACTGATTAGCACAGGAATGCCCACTCTCTGCCCCTAGGCATGCCCTTTCCATGTAAAAATAAAAACTATATTTTAGCGCACACAGATTAAGTCCATAACCCAGGATGCCTGAGCGCATCCCACGGTAAGCCATTTTAAGTTGCAGTAAATGCGAACCCCTATTGTTTTGCACATGACACTGCTTTTATACCCTGATTTTCAGCCCCTGCTGACTTATCCAAATGAGGCCATGCAATGCATTGCTCCACATGTCCCTGGATCTTTCCATATCCTCCATGGACTGCCCCTTATAAAGCCCTACAAATAGCTATCAGGAATGTAATTAAGTTTCTTGTAGACTTGAAGAAAATTATACTTATATTTATGCAAAAATTAAGCAATTAACAAAGGGTCATCTTTAGTTGATAATGGAGCTTGTCATTATGGAACAATAATGGCACTAAAAAGAGATCAGATATCACATGGTCTCATGCATCTTACATGCAAATATTTTCTGTGCAGGCTTTCCTTAAAAAAAAAACAGTTGCAAATTACCAGGTAGTTAAAAACTTAGTGAGCTTAGTGCAATGGCAACTAAACATATGAGCTACGTGAACACACCCCACAGTCCATTTGCTGAAAACTACATGCCGGAGGCAACAAAATAGCAGCAAATCAAGGTACTACCTTCCAGTGAGAGAGAATAGCCTCCAAGGATCTTGACGTTTTGAAGTGCTATGACAATCTTCAGGCTTCAAGGAGAAGATGAACTAAAAATATCCATATTAGGTCATTGAGATAGGATTTGAGCCTTTTTAAAACAAATAGAAGGAAATATTTGTTTCATTCAATGAATAGTTAAGCTCTGGAACTCGTTACCAGAGGATGTGGTAACAGCAGTTATCATATCTGGGTTTAAAAAAGGTTTGGACAAGTTCCTGGAAGAAAAGTTCAAAGTCTGTTATTGAGAGAGACATGGGGAAGCCTCTGCTTGCCCTGGGATTGGTAGCATGGAATGCGCTACTATTTGGGTTTCTGCCAGGGACTTATGACCTAGATTGGCCACTGTTGGAAACAGCATACTGGGCTGCATGGACCATTGGTCTGACCCAGTATGGCTATTCTTATTACCTGCTTAGTTCTCCTTAAATTTTATAAAAGGTTCTTTCAAACGTGGAGTTTTTAAACAAAATATTAGAAGGATGCCAACAACTAAACAGGAAACACATCCAACTAGAGCAGTAATTTAAAAAATAGATGCTGTAAAAAAAAAGAGCATCCCAGTGTTACAAATTGGCAATACTACAGCCAGGAATATTGTGAGTTCCTGGTTTAAGTGACACACATAGCAGGCTCCTATCTCTTAAAGGGGTTGCTAATGAGATAAAGTAACCTACCCCTACAATCCCGATCCTCAAGCAGCATAAGATCACCTCTCTACCCCTAAAGCTCTTGACATCAAAGATAAAACCCCTAGAAATCTTTGCACCATCCTCCTATTTCATGATCTCTTCCTTATACCAAGGCTTCAAACTCTTACCAAGGATTCCCTGATGGCTAATGAAGGGAAGCAGTGATCCCTAGTCTCTTCTGCCCTGTTGGCGCTCATGTTTAATTGGTACCTCTGTGCTCCTAGTGACAGTATGCACCTAAGGATCAAGCTGCCAATTACAGTGCCATTTAGAACCCTTATGCTGATGGAACAAGTAAGTCTGGGAATTACCCCTGCCCCATTAGTCCCCAGAGAAACCCCCAGTAAGAGCCAGGAGATCAAGGAGAAGGAGGGTGCCTTGGTTTCAAAGGGATCAGGGGTTGAAGTTGATGCCTTGGTAGGGGGCTTGGGTGGTAGAGGAGGTTAATATTGATATTGCATGGGTTTAAGTAGGTAGGAGGGTCACCTTGTGTCACTGGAGGAAAGATTGAGGTGCTTTTGTTTTGCACCTGCCTTGATTGTGCAGACTTTATGAGGCTATTGTATAAAGACCATAAGCCTTAAAATAGGTACCTACTTGGACTTCTAATACAGGCAACCTGTTATAAAAATTACCTTCCCTCCAGATTTATTAATTAATGCATCATTTTTTTTATTATTTATCACATTTATATCCTACATTATCTAAGTGGGTTACCATAACCATTCATAAATAAAAAGTATACAAAAGAAATAACAGTGAACATAACAATTAAATACATTTAGGGACCGTTTTACTAAGTGAAACATGTTATTTCTTGTTTTTCAAAGTCTCTTTTGTTAGTACTGATGATTATAAGCATTAGTCAGCCATGAGGAACCCCATTGAGTTCATTGGGACCACTCATAGCTGCCCAGCATGTTGAAAGGTTTTCAGTATAAATGTAGAGATTGGTAGACCAGTACAGAATGAAATGTTCTGTGCTGCCTCATATAATGTTCCTCAGCCTAGGTATTCCAATGATAAATGAGCTTTTTAAAGACCAATTATATATAAAACTGCAGGAAGGCACGGTTTAGGTGCATTTGAAAAATTGATGCTTACACAGCACTCACATAAGTCCTGAAATCTAAAAAAAAAAAAACCTGAACATGCCATGTACCATGAATCGTATACATTTTCTAGTTTTGAGACGTTTTAGTCTGTTTTATATTCAACAAAGAATTTCAGTGCTACAGTAATTATAATTAGGACTTCTGATTGAGTGTTTCTAATTTGAAATTTTAGGAGTTTATTTTTTTTAGACAATTAGGTGCTTTCTCAAGGTCAGAAAAATAGGGGTTTATTGATATATTTGCGTTAAAAAAAAATGGTTGCTGTTTAAGTTGATTCCAGTCAATGACTCCAAACACAATTTTCCAGCTCCAGCCCCTTTTCCCAGTCCCAGCATCAGCAACTCCATCTCCAAGCCCCAGCAGCAATATCAGGCTCCAGATCGAGCATCAGCATCAGCCTCTCTTATTCTAGCCCAAGCAACAGTATCAGATCCCTTCTCTAAGCCAGGGGCGTAGCCAGACACCCAATTTTGGGTGGGCCTGGGCCCAAGATGGGTGGGCAGAAGAACCTCGCCCCGTCCCACAGGTGATTTGGTATCTCCTCTCGCCTGCATGCCATATGGTCTCTCAAACATCCCCCCTCTCCCGTATACCTTTTATATAGCAGATTTTCACCAGCAGCCAGCAGCAACTAATACACACTGCTCATGTTGGCCCCACACCCTTCTCTCTGATGCAGCTTCCTGTTTCCGCCTAGGCAGAAATACATCAGAGGGAAGGCTGTGGGGCCGGTGCGAGCAGTATGTATGTCACTGCTCACTGCAGGCGAAGATCTGCTACTTACAAGGTATGCAGGAGAGACACTTGTTGGAAGTTTTCGGCTGGTGGGGCTTGGGGATCCCTGACAGCCACATCATAAGTATGCTGCTACTGGGTGGGCCTGAACCCAAAGTGGGCGGGCCTGGGCCCACCCAAGCCCACCCTTGGCTACGCCACTGCTCTAAGCCCACCCTTCCTTCATCCAGCCCCAGCACTTCCTTTTCCAGCAACTGTATCAGCCCCTCTTTTTCAAGCCTTTGCAGTCCTAGCAGCAGCCTCCTCTTGTCCCAGACCCTCCTAGCGCTAGCACAGACCATGGGAGTTTGTCTTTGCCTTGGCTGCGCTCTGCGTTGTTGCCAGCTCTGAAAGAGAGTTTACAAGAAGAGAACATGAACTTCCTGTATCCTTTCAAGAAACAGGAAGCTTCTGTATGTATTTATGTAGTTTGGGATTTATCTTTATATTGCAAACCATCATTAAGAGCTGGCAATGATACAGAGGGTAGTGGGGCCCCTTTTACTAAGCCCTGTAGGAGCCTACGCGTACCCAATGTGCGCCAAATTGGAGTTACCGCTCGGTTACCGCTTGGCCCTTGTGGTAATTTCAATTTTGGCATGCATCCTTTACGCACATCTGAAAAATATTTTTTATTTTCTGGTGCATGTAGCAGATGCGCACCAAGTGGCATCTAACACACGTAGGTCATCACCGCCAAAATTCTTTACCACTAGGTCTATGGCTGGCAGTAAGATCTCAGACCCAAAATGGATACGCGCCAATTTTGATTTTGCCGCACGTCCATTTTCGGGGGAAAAAAAGAGGCCCTTTTTACAGGCACGCTGAAAAATGGATCGGCGGGCTCCCAGAACCCGCGCTTACACCACTGCAAGCCATTTTTCAGTGCACCTTTGTAAAAGGATCCCTTAGTGCATTGTACATATCAAAGCATGCATCATCCCTTTTCCCACTGCAGTTTTTTTAAACTGTGTTATTTTAAATGATCATGCTACATATCTTCAGAGTGATGTCATCAGAGGATGTTATAATGCCGTTATATCGCTCCATGGTGCGACCGCACCTGGAGTATTGTGTTCAGTTCTGGTCGCCTCATCTCAAAAAAGATATAAAGGAATTGGAGAAGGTGCAGAGAAGGGCGACAAAAATGATAAAAGGGATGGGACGACTACCCTATGAGGAGAGGTTAAGACGGCTAGGACTCTTTAGCCTGGAGAAAAGGCGGCTGAGGGGTGATATGATAGAGGTTTACAAGATAATGAGTGGGGTACAGCGGACAGATGTGAAGCGTTTGTTTACACTTTCTAACAATAATAGAACCAGGGGACACAAGATGAAATTAGAATGTGGTAGGTTTAAAACGAATCGGAGAAAGTTTTTCTTTAGACTCTGGAACTCATTGCCGGAGAAGGTAGTGACGGCAGCTGGCCTTGCTGAGTTTAAAGGGGGTCTGGATAGATTCCTGAAGGAAAAGTCCATTGATCGTTATTACATTTTGGGTTTTTGCCAGGTTCTTGGGGCCTGGATTGGCCGCTGTCGGAGATGGAGTGCTGGGCTTGATGGACCTTGGGTCTTTTCCCAGCCTGGCGTTGCTTATGTGCTTATATGATGGGTGAGGGTCAGATACTGAATATTTTACCAAGACATTGATTGTTAGAGGTCCTGGAATATACAGTTGTGCATTTATTTATTTCATTTATATCTCACATTATCCCAATAGATCAAGTTCAATGTGGCTAACAACTTAGTGTGATTAACAGTACAAAAAGTGATGCAAGATAGTATACATTAAGTAGTAATAACAGAATAAATGAGGATTCAGTAATTACAATATGTAATATGGAAACGAATGCTAGACGCAAAAAGGTAACAATTTATAGTCATCCATGTATAATAACAATTAGAATGGAACTGAGAAATTGAATAATTGTACAATTAGGGGTTTAAATTAATTATGATCATCCCTGAGAAATTGCTTAAACAGAGAGGCTTTAAGGTATTTCTGGAATATCAAATAATTAGGTTCCCATTTGATGAATTTCATAGGCATTAGTTCCTTAATAATCCTTTAGCTATTTACTCAGAACCAATAATTATCATATGATCAGTTTATGAAATCCATCTAGATATTAGAGAATACAATCTAGGCAAAAAGGTCACCTTGAAAGAATTACAATGTCCCATAAAATATAGTTAATGGAAGATAATCTAACACAAGAGAAGAGGATGCACTCCTACATGAGTCCAACAGATGAAACACTAAGGGGCATTTTTACTAAGCTGCAAAAAAAAGTAGCCCGTGGCAGTGCAAGCGCGTCTTTTGGGCGCGCGCCGGGCCAGTGTTTGCCGCGGCCTGGAAAAAGGGCTTTTTATTGCAAAATAAAAAAACAGCATGCATCCATTTTCGGCCCGAGACCTTACCGCCACTCACTGACTTAGTGGTAAATACTCATGTGCTACTCGAGCGGTAGGTGTGCAGCGTGTGTACACTGCCATTTACCACCAGGTAAGCGCCACACATGTGCCAAATTCAGAATTACCTCCCGGGTCACTGACCCCCTCCCACCCTAAAAAAAACCTTTTAAAATATTTTTGCCAGCCTCAAAAGTCATACCCAGCTCCCTGACAGCAGTATGCAGGTCCCTGGAGCAATTTTAGTGGGTGCAGTGCCCTTCAGACAGGCAGACCCAAGCCCATCCCCCCTACCTGTTACACTTGTGGTGGTAAATGTGAGCCCTTCAAAACCCATCAGAAACCCACTGTACCCACATGTAGGTGCACCCCTTCACCCCTTAATGTTATGGTAGTGGTGTACAGTTGTGGGTAGTGGGGTTTGGGGGTTCAGCACCCAAGGTAAGGGAACTATGCACCTGGGAACAATTTATGAAGTCCACTGCAGTGCCCCCTAGGGTGCCCAATTGCTGTCCTGGCATGTGAGGGGGACCAGTGCACTACGAATGCTAGCTCCTCCCATGACCAAATGGCTTGGATTTGGTTGTTTCTGAGATGGGCGTCCTCGGTTTCCATTATTGCTGAAAATCGGGGATGACCATCTCTAAGGACGACCATCTCTAAGGTCGACCTAAATTTCGCGATTTGGGTGTCCCCGACCATATTATCAAAACGAAAGATGGACGCCCATCTTGTTTTGATAATACGAGTTTCCCTGCCCCTTCGCTGGTAAGTCCTGCGAGGACATCTGCCCGAACTGACGTCCTGCGAGATGTCCTGCGAGGACATCTGCTCGAACTGACCAGATGACCACCGAAGGGAATCGGGGATGACCTCCCCTTACTTCCCCAGTGGTCACCAACCCCCTCCCACCCAAAAAAAATTTTTTTAAACATTTTTTGCCAGCCTCTATGCCAGCCTCAAATGTCATACCCAGCTCCATGACAGCACTATGCAGGACCCTGTAGCAGTTTCTAGTGGGTACTGCAGTGCACTTCAGGCAGGCGGAACCAGGCCCATCCCCACCTACCTGTTACACTTGTAGTGGTAAATGGGAGCCCTCCAAAACTCACCCGAAACCCACTGTACCCAGATCTAGGTGCAGTGTTGTACAGTTGTGGGCAGTGGGCTTTGGGGGGCTTGGGGGGGCTCAGCACACAACGTAAGGGAGCTATGCACCTGGGAGCAATTTGTGAAGTCCACTGCAGTGCCCCCTGGGGTGCCCGGTTGGTGTCCTGGCATGTCAGGGGGACCAGTGCACTACAAATGCTGGCTCCTCCCACAACCAAATGGCTTGGATTTGCCCGGGTTTGAGGTGGCCGCCCTTAGTTTCCATTATAGGCGAAAACCAATGTCGGTCATCTCTAAAGGCAGCCCAAATGTTGAGATTTGGCCATCCCCGACCGTATTATCGAAATGAAAGATGGCCGCCCATTTTGTTTCCATAATACAGTTGTGTACGCTTCTTTACGGGACCATCCCTAGAGATGGGCGCCCCCGTTCGATTATGCCCCTCCACGGGACCCTTTTACCAATCTGTGCTAAAAGGTGGCTGATGCTGTTGTCAGCGTGTGGGTTTTCCACGCACTGCGGTCAGTTTTAGCATGGCTGAAGATTTCCCACTATGATTTTTCCCACTGATTTTTCTTTTTGTTTTTTTGTAGTTTATAAATTCATCTGTGAATTTGTTAGGGAAACATCTTTTACAGAAAATATACTTCCAAGGAAGTACATGAGAAATTTAAAACAGAAGCCTGATGAGAAAAACAGGCTTTGAATCATTCAGCATGCTCAGCAGCAAACTGACAATATTCCAAACTGCAATTAATGCACAAGGAGAATATTACTTGTCAAACACTAAATAATTGTATCCTACAGTTAAGATTAATTAGTAGATCATCATAAGACTTATGACATAAGTAGCTTTTTATGAGGAGCAAAGCTTCAAGGAGTTGATTACTCCCTGAAAAAGTAGGAGATGAGTGTTTTAAAATCAGATGGACTTCACTGATAAAGAGGATTTGTTTTAGAATTTAACATAAGTAATATATATTTTGTGGAATGCATGTGACCTGTTGATTGAATGAAGCTGGCTGTAAGTTTTTCAAGTTTTAGAGGGTTTTTACTGATGATCTAATGGTAACGTTTTGAACACTTGGGGGCCCTTTCACTAAGGTGTGCTGAAAAATGGCCTGCGGTAGTGTAGACGTGTGTTTTGGGCACGCACAGAATCATTTTTCAGCGCATCTGTAAAAAATGTCTTTTTAAAATGTTTGCCAAAAATGGACGTGCGGCAAAATAAAAATTTACCACGTCCATTTTGGGCCTGAGACCTTACCACAAGCCGTTGATATAGCGGTAAGGTCTCACGCGGTAACCGGGCGTTAATGGTCTACATGTGTAAAATGCCAATTACCGCCTGCGCACCAGAAAATAAAAATATTTTCCGGTGTGCATAGTGGGTGCGCATAAAAAATGAAATTACCGCACGGGCCATGCGGTAGCCGGGCAGTAACTTGGAATTGCTGTGCATTGGGCATGCGAAGGCGCTTATGTGGCTCAGTAAAAGGGCCCCTTGGTTTTTCCTTTTGTTAATCTCCCAGATTCTATATATGGAGCCCAAAACTGGGTGCCGATCCAAGAATTGTGCCCAACTTAATTGCCTAACAAGCTAATAAGTGCCAGTTGGCACCAATTTGGATTTGAGCACACATCTTGCTTCATGCCACTCTATAGCAATATGTGCCGAAATCCTATGGTGCGTAACTAAAAAATAGGCATTGCCATGAGAGATCCATGGGCGGCTCAGAGGTGTTCCTAAAATTTGTGCACAGAGTTATAGAAAACTGGGAATATGCATCCAAACTGGGCACAGGAATTACACCTAGTTTCAGAAAGTGTAACTTCTGGCGCACAAATTTGGGCGCTGAAATTGGCACTCAATGCTCATTTTATAATGGATGCCCATTTTCAGTGCCCATTATAGAATAGCACTGGGCGGCATTTTTTTTTACATCCAATTTTGGGTGTCATTTACTGAATTTACCCAATAAGACATAACAAGGTAATTTTCTAAAGGAATTCCAAATTTTAGGCAGTGTGAAATTCAAATACAGATGTGAAATAAATGTAAAATCATTAAAACCAATCCAATTCTCCTTCACTGCATGTGAAAATGGTTCTAACAATTATTAGTGGAGGAAAGAAAGACCTCGGTAGTGGCCACCATGCTTCGGTTCAAAAAGTAGTTACTTAAACACATGAATGGTCAAAAAAAACCTCCAACTGTGAAATTGCTTTTTTCTTTATCATGTGTATAAATAGCTTTCAAGGTTTGTGATACTGAGCCAATGTCATTTGTTGTGCTGCCAACAATGTCTACGGTTTTGCCCATGCAGGCTTTTATCAAAACAACAACTGTTGAATACAGCAATGTGTTTACTCCATTCCTCTATCAGCACGCTTCTGTGCAAGACGATGCTATCCTAATTTAGGGTCCCTTTTACTAAGCTGCGTTAGACGCTGATGTGTGTCCAACATAGCTTAAAATGGTGTATTATGAGATGCACTCAGGTGTCCTGAAGTGCTATTTTAGCTCACGCTAATCCACGCACTAAAAATGTTTCAATTTTTTTGGGGGGAGAGGGTGTGTCAAGGGCATTCCTGCATGCTACATCATCACATTAACTGGTTAATACAGGATTACGGTGTGAGCCCTTACCGCCTACAAAATGGATGGCAATAAGTGCTCACGCAGATTATGAACGGAGTCAAAATTCTTTTGACCGTCTGACCCTGATGCAGCTTGATGAAACGCTGGCCACCATTGGTCAAGGTCTGTTTACTATAGAAGGAAGAGACTCTACAGCTAAATTTGCTATAGAAACAGGAGACTC
Source organism: Microcaecilia unicolor (assembly GCF_901765095.1). Classification (NCBI taxonomy): domain Eukaryota; kingdom Metazoa; phylum Chordata; class Amphibia; order Gymnophiona; family Siphonopidae; genus Microcaecilia; species Microcaecilia unicolor. Next base: position 41,946,601 of record NC_044040.1, on the reverse strand, counting down.
TACAGCTTAGTATTGCTAGCTATTATATACTATTTTTTGAAAAGTTGGTATAGTAAAGTTATTTTGTTGATGTTGTTTATTAAGGAGGTTTTTTTTTACCGATGATGAAAAAGTCCTGCTCTTATGGATTTTTGCTGGGAGCTTCTTGAAGCTTTTTCCTCCTTATTTTTGATTTTTTTTTTGTTTATAATTTGCCCACTGCTCTGAGTTTTTGTTTATAGAGAATTCTTTTCTTTCTTTTAGTTCAACATTAGCACACGGCCATTAATATAAAAATTGGCCATTTTATGGCTGCAGTAAAAAAGACCTTAGCACATGGGAAAAATCCATGCAAGGATATGCTAAGCACACTTTTTGCCACATCTTAATAAAAGGTCCCCTTAACTAGCTAGCTACCCAGGTACCATCACTCTAGCCCTGAATATCCTGCTCTAATTCAGCTAATGGTATCCAACAATGACAACCACCTATAAAGAGCCACCTAGGTTTAGGACATAAAAAACACACATAAATGCCAGTATTCTAGTCAATTTTGGGTCTTTTTGCAGTCCCAGGTTAACCAAGTAGCTATCCGTTCATGACCACTAAATATCAGTAGTACCGGGATAACCCCTGTCTTTGTCCCGACTGCTCCCAGACTGCCCCAGCACTAACCAGAGAGTTCTACAGTACTCAGAGTAGATATCCAGGAATGTTCTCCAGTAAAGTGCTATTGAATACCTGCTCCCAACTCCTTCAGCATGGTTTAACCAGACAGGATCCTCTCTTACCCAGTTAAACTGTGCTAAATATTGACACCAACATTAATAGTTATTGTTTAATCTTCAAAAGTATACCATATTGAGAACATGTAGCTTGCACTAAGCTTAAGCTCTTAGTGTAAACTTGGTATGTGTCTAAAAGTGACCTGGTGTTTAAGAGATTTCCTAGATTTTCTAGATCTTACATCAAAGAGTGTCCTTATAGCAACTGTAAGTGCTCCAACTAGATCTGACAAGTGATTATAATGCTGTATACAAGAAGGTATCTGAGGCCACAAATTCAATGTACTTAGGGGTCTTTTTACTAATGTGCGCTGAAAAGTGGCCTGCGCTAGTGTAGGCACCTGTAAAAAAAATGCCTTTTTTTAGGAGGGCCCAAAAATGGACGTGCTGCACAATGAAAATTGGTGTGCGTCCATTTTGGGTTTGAGACCTTACCGCCACCCATTCACTTAGTGGTAAGGTTTCACATGTTAACCGGGTGGTAATGGTCAACCTGCATTCAAATGATTACCACCCACGTGCCGGAAAATAAAAATATTTCCGGTGTGCATAATGGATGCGCATAAAAATGAAATTACCACCCGGGCCACGCGGTAGCCAGGTGGTAATTCTAAATTGACGCACGTTGGGCACACATAGGCGCCTACATGGCTTAGTAAAAGGGCCCCATAGCCTCCACAGCTCAATTTTGTCCTAGCAATAACATTCTGGATATACCTGGCAGATGGTCAGGAGTGCAAATTCCAGAAAACAGTCCAAAAGATAGAGCTGAAATTAAGATGGGAGCATTTTAGGCATAGAGTACTAAAGAAAGTCTGTGAATGCCACTGATGAAACTGGAGGGTATAATAGGGGTGCAATATATTAACTAGCGATCATTCTAATCAGTTATGAACAAATTCTATATATGGCACCAAAAAATTGGCACTGAAAAAAATGAGCGCTAAATGAGCGCTATTCTATAATTGGTGTTCCAAGTTGATTTCCATTTATAGAATACTGCCCAGTACTGGAATCTGCGCTAACTTTTAGGCATGAGGATTTACACCAAATGAAACCCAGTGTAAATTCACATGCCTAAATTAGACGCGGATCAGGCGTATTTGGTAATAGTGAGTGCATGACCCGCCCATGCCCCTCCAATGGCCATGCCCCCTTTTCAGATGTGCGCACTATAATTTATACACACATCTTTAAAGGATACACCTAGCAAGATGAATGTGTGAATTCTAATTCTTGCCAATTAGCACGAATAATTAATTATTAGAGCCCAATTATCATTTCCAATTGGTTTGTTATTCATTTAAATTGCATGCGGAATTTGGGTGCATGACCCAAATTTCTACACACAGTTTTGAGCACCATATATATAATCTTGGAGTATGTGTATAATCAATGTGTAGCTGTTAGCATATACTTCATAGAGGGGCCTTTTTACTAAGCCGCGTAAGGCTCTTTGCGTGCCCAACACACGCCAAAATGGAGTTGCCACCTGGCTACTGCGTGGCTCTTGTGGTAATTTCATTTTTCACACGCATCCGATACGTGCATCTGAAAAATAATTTTTATTTTCGGATGTGCGTATCAGACACGCGTCAAGTGGCATTTGGCACGCATACGTCATTACCGCCTGGTTATTGCACAAGAATTTACTGCTAGGTCAATGGCCAGCAGTAAGGTCGCAGACCCAAAATGGATGCGTGGCAATTTTGATTTTGCCGCACGTCCATTTTCGGCAAACATTTTTAAAAGGCCTTTTTTTACAGACGCGCTGAAAAATGGATTGGGGTGTGCCCAAAACCCACGCCTACACTGCCGCAAGCCATTTTTCAGGGCATCTTTGTAAAAGGACACCAGAATTATCCTCGAATATGTGCCTGCATGTACAGTGTGATTAATAAGACATTTTTGTACGTATATTTTATTTGAATGTTTTGTAAGACAATTAGAAATGTGTTTACAATGGATTTCACTGACACTTTGAGTACTGCATATAATCATTTGTACCTTTAAATAACCACTACCCAAAGCCATAACATGGCACATAAAATTCCCTCCCAATCTACAACCTCTATTTCCATAGCTCGAGCAGTTCTATGGTATGTTATTTGGAAAATTATAACTATGGGAAATGTTGCCCCAACTAATGTGTTTACTTCTCTCTCTTGACAAGAGTGTCCAACCATGAAAACATTGACTATAATATATGATGGAGATATTTAAGAAAAATAATGGGGATACAACTGGATAATCAACTAATTATAGGAAAGCAGCATGCAAGAAAATAGAGATTACTTTAAAAAGGTTTGCAGGAATACTTGGGAAGGCAAAGCAATGCATTGAACTGGAACCAGATAACAGAGAAATAAAGTTGGAAGAATAATATGAGAGGCTGAACTCTAAATAATTCAAGGGACTAAAACTATAGCATTCAGAAAAGGCTGAGCCATAACTGAGCTGATCAAGAAAAATGGGAAAAACAATGCAACTTGAGGAAAAAAAAAGGAAGAGAAAGTCACTGGTGCGGGACATGAGCCTTGAACTCAATGAAGCAGGAAGGAATAGAGTTGAAATACATTAAAACTGAGATTACACAGTCTAGGCACATAGTTAAAAACTGATGAAAAATTTTAAGACATTTTAGGCAAGATACTAACATACATTATCCTGTATTGAGTTACTTCAGTACATGAATGTAGAAGCTAAATGAGGCAGAAACTGCAATTCAGATGTCAGAGTCTAAAAATAAGACCTAGATTTACAGAGGCTATAGATATAAAATTAGATTCTCAAAGATGACAAAAACAATTGATAAATAACTAGATTGTTTTAATCTAGTAAGCAAACAGGAAGTCAATTAAAAGAGGAAGAGTATGCCAAACCTTATATTCATCAATTGTGAGTTTTTACATTAGGAAATCTTTAGAGAAGTTTATAAGCCAAAACTAGATGCAAGAGGTACATTGAGGGTGATTTTACAATAGGACACCAGTATAAGAGGGTCTTTTACTAAGTCGCTGTAGTGTTTTTAGCTTGTGGGAGAAATCAGCTGGTGGTAAATGCCGAGACACCCATAGAAATATAATGGGCATCTCGGCATTTACCACCAGCTGATTTATACTATGAGCTAAAAATGCTACTGTGGCTTAGAAAGACTTCCAAAGAGAGTTAGTAGGTGCCTATTTAGCCTCTATTTTATAAAGACACATAGCTTAGGTGGCAGAAATTGTGCTCATCTTGCAGGCACAGGTGCATACACCTATGTGAGTCCTCACCTTGACTGTGCAGGTAGGCATAAGTACTTATATAAGTACATAAGTAATGCCACACTGGGAAAAGACCAAGGGTCCATCGAGCTCAGCATCCTGTCCATGACAGCAGTCAATCCAGGCCAAGGGCACCTGGCAAGCTTCCCAAACGTACAAACATTCTATACATGTTATTCCTGGAATTGCGGATTTTTCCCAAGTCCATTTAGTAGTGGTTTATAGACTTGTCCTTTAGGAAACCGTCTAACCCCTTTTTAAACTCTGTCAAGCTAACTGCCTTCACCACACTCTCTGACAACAAATTCCAGAGTTTAATTATGTGTTGGGTGAAGAAACATTTTCTCCAGCTTAGTAAAAGACCTCTTAAACTGGTGTCCTTTTGTAAAATCACCCTCAATGTACCTCTTGCATCTAGTTTTGGCTTATAAGCTTCTCTAAAGATTTCCTAATGTAAAAACTCATAATTGATGAATATAAGGTTACTTTATGTACACAATGTATGTTATGCTTATTTTCCTACTGCAACCCTATACGTGCCTATCAGCAAAATACACATCATCATGTCACAACACATACTTTTACATCGGTCAGTATTTTAGTAGAGCCCATTTAGGGGGTAAGTTATCAGTGTGAGCTACCATTAAGATATTAAAATAAAATAGCATGACTTGTGGTAAAATGACTCATCTTAATGGTAGTTCACATTGATAACTCTCTCCCTTATTCATTTAAATCAGCCCTGTCCCCCTAATTCTATAACGAGCCCTTTTACTAAGCCACATAGGCGCGTATGCATGTAAATTTTGAACTACCGCCTGGTTACCGCATGGACTGCGCAGTAATTTCATTTTTTACATGCATCCACTAAGCATGCCGTAAATTTTCCAGCATGCGGTGCTAACCAGGGGGTAATCGGCATTGTACATGCATAGACCATTGGTTAACGTGTGAGACTTTACTGCTAGGTTAATGGGTGGCAGTAAGGTCTCAGGCCCAAAATGGAAGTGCATCAATTTTTATTTTGCCACCCGTCCATTTTCAGCCAAAAACAAAAAGGCCTTTTTTGCAGGTGCACTGAAAAGTTGACCCGCGTGCCTCCAATACACACGTCTACACCATCGCAGGCCACTTTTCAAGCGAACCTTAGTAAAAAGGACCCCCAAAAGGTGCCAAAAACTGTGAGTGCAAATTGGGTATGTGCCCAATTTGCATATACAATTTAATTGAATAACAAGCCAATTAGTGCAATAATTGGCTTTTTAACAAGGAATTATGGATTAATTAAGGTTTAGTTGGAAGCCACATGTGTAAATTTAGGTGCAGGATCTGTGCCTAAATTTTATGAGCAAGTCAAAAAAAAAGGGACGTGGAAATGGGTGGGTCATGGGCAGAATGTTGGTGCTCCTACCATTTACATGTTATAGAATAACGGGGAAATGCACCTAATTTAGGCGTGTACAAATATACCACATTCCAGTTGGTGCAACTGGCCACGCCTAAAGATAGGCATGCGTCTTGGGCATAAGCATCATTCTATTATACTACACCTAACTTTAAGCACAGCTTATAGAATAACGCTTTTTTGGTGCTGATTTTTTAGGCACCGTATATATAGGATCTAGTCCTGTATGTGTGAACATGTTTTTTTTTTTAATTAACCTTATTCAGGGGTATAACTGTCAATGAGGGCTACTGTTAAAACAAGCTATTTTACCACTAACTCATGCTAATTTTGCACAGGTTTTATTTTATGCAATGAGAACAAGGAGTATGTTTACTAAGGTGCGTTAGCGTTTTTAGTGCGCACCTAAAATTAGTGCACACTAACCATTGGAGGAAAGGAGAAACAGAGGTGACATGATACAGACGTTCAAATATTTGAAAGATATTTAATTCACAAACAAACCTTTTCCGGAGACGGGAAGGCAGTAGAACTAGAGGACATGAATTGAAGTTGAAAGGGGGCAGACTCAGGATTAATGTCAGGAAGTATTTTTACATGGAGAGGGTGGTGGAAACATGGAATGCCCTCCCACAGGGGGTGGTGGAGATGAAAATGGTAATGGAATTCAAACATGAATAAGATAAACACAAAGGAATCCTGTTTAGAAGGGATGGATCCACAGAAACCTAGCAGAGATTGGGTGGCAACACCGGTAATTGGGAAGCAAAGCCAGTACTGGGCAGACTTCTACGATCTGTGCCCTGAAAATGGCAAGGCCAAATCAAGGATAGGTATACATATGAAGTATCACATACCACGTGTAATGAGTTTATCTTGTTGGGCAGACTGGATGGACCGTACAGATCTTTTATCTGCCATCATCTACTATGTTACTATGTAAATACCCCTGTTATGCCCATGATCCTCCCATTTCTATGCCCACTTTTTCAGATCACATGTAAATTTTAGGCATAGATCCTGTGCCTAAATTTATGCGCATAAATGACAAATCTAATTAATGGCAACAATTGCTTGTTAAAAAGCCATTTATTGGCGTTACTTAGCTTGTTATTCAATAAATTTGCACATGCCCAAATTTGCTTGTGCAATTTTTGTTGACTTTTATAGAATTAGGGGGTTGGTGTCTGCAAAAGGTCTTTGTGCATGAACAACCTTTATAAAATTATCCCCGAGTACCCTCATAGCCTAGATGCCCAGTTATAGAATTATCCCGACCTGACTTTTTCTTTTCTGTCAGTATGGAAATATTCATTGTGCTTACATATTCATTAGGGATGTGCATTCATTAGTGTACCTTCAAAATGTTTTGCGCATGCAAAATGTATTTAATGCCTATGAATTAACCAACGTTCAATTGACTTGCATACATTAAAATGTTCTAATGTGCACTCATTTTTGTTTTATTAAAACAAACTGTGTGAAACCAAAAACAGACCCAAGTATCGGAAACATTTTGGAAAATGTTGAAAACAAGCTGGAAATATTTGGCCTTTGTGCACCCACCTGTTTATAGTACTGAAGCAAAATTACAGGGGTCCTTTTAATAAGCTGAGGCAAGAACTACCTTAGCACGCCCTTGTGGGTCTTTCCAGTATGGTGATTAAAAAAAAATTACCATGTGAACACGTACCGCCAACCATTTTGTAGGTGGTTATCAGTTAGCATGCTGTAATGTGGATGCACTGTTTAGCTCAGAAACGCCCACTCTCCACCCCCTTGGCATGCCCCTCCGCCCCAAAACAAATATGTTTTAGCACCAATACAGGGCCAGTATTAGGGGGGGAGGGCAAACAGGGCAGCTGCCCTGGGTCTCACAGCTCCAGGGGGCCCTGCAGTCCAGGCATCTCTTCCCCTGTTCCCCACCACAATCCATCTCCTCCTCCCTTCCCCTCACCTTTCTGATCTTCTTTAAAAATCATTTACCCTTCTCAGAGGGGTCCTAGTGCAGCAGCTATCCCCACAAGCTGTCTGTGTCTGCCCAAAGCTTTTCCTCTGCTGCAATCTGCCCCCTCTGCTGCAACTTCCTGTTTCTGCCTGGGCAGATTGCAGCAGAGGAAACGTTTCAGGGCAGCTGCAGGCCGTTTGTGAGGATAGCTGCCATGTCAGGGCCTGTCTGAGAAGGGAAATAAATTTTTAAAAAGACCATGAAGGTGAGGAGAAGGGAGGGAGATGGACCATGGTGGGGAGAAGGGTAAGAGATGCCCGAACCATGTGGTAGCAATAGCAGGTGGGGAGATCAGAGGGAGGGAGAGGGGGAGGTAAGGGAGGGGATCAGGGGACTCCTCCTTAATTTCTGCCCTGGGCAGTTACTGCAGGACACCTGAACACTTCCCACGGTATGCAACTGCATTAGGTGTGCATTAGTACCTAACACAGGTCCTTTTACTAAAATACAGTGAACTCTGGGATACATCCAGGAGGTTTGAACTTAAGGATTGAATGGAATCAGTTCTTTTAAGTAAAAGGTCCCGAGGATTTCATAATGGTATATCTCCCTTTAAAGGGAGGAGCTCAATTGGTTAGCGTCTGACGTCAGTTGCTATAAAGCTTTCACCATGTTGGCGCTCACTAAAAGCTGATAGACAGAGCACGTTAAGTAAGGAGAGCACTGGTATTGAATATTGGGTTGCAACGTAACTACTGGAAGGTAATACCTATGTTATTTTCATAGATATCGAACTGCAGAAACCACAGCACCCTGAAGCAGGAGTCGAAACTCGGCCAGAGTCGGGCTGTGGCTGTGCGATACAGTGAAGATACAGCTTTAAGTAAAGTGATCCCTGCACGTTTACATATTAGAGTGCTAGGAGACATACAATAAAAGTTAGGAGGTTTTTTAGCCTATGATGATTAGGTAGAAACTCCCTTAAGTTGAAGTCCAACAAAGGAGTTTTCTACCCGAATTTGAGGCTTTTTCCTCCAATTTAACATCATAATACCTTAACAGTAGAACACAGGGGGGTGTACTGATTGAGGAAGGACTGTTTTGTTAGTTACACTCTGTAAGCTCTATTTTGTTAGATATAGCACCAAAATTTACACACAACCTCTCCGCTTAAGCGTTTATTCTATAAACCACGCCAAACTTTAGGTGTGGCTTATAGAATACCATTTAAGTGAGTATTTTTCAGCGCCAATTTTTTAGTCACCATATCTAGAATCTAGCCCTAACTGAGTTATCCACTTAACATGCACTAATCATAAGGTTCTAGCTGGATAACGTGGGATAGCCCACTCTTGGTCCATGACATGCCCTCTCCTAAAAATAATTTTTAAAAATAGGTAATGCACAGGTTAGTGCACACAAACAGGCAAATTACTGCAAAACACTGTGGTAGCCTGTTAGCATGTGCTAATTGACATCAAGGGCTTAATGACCTTTAATGAAAGGGCCCCTAAGTTTGCAAGATATTGTTTTTAAATGGTCAATTTGTTCCTGTAAACATGTGACCTTCATAAATAAAGTGGACTGCAAACGATAGCATAAAGAGAGAGAGAGAAAGAGAGAGAGAGATCAGAAACAGTAAATTCTTTCTGCTTTGTAACTAGTCTATGGCCAAAACAATCCCAGTGGCTAGTCCACACCATTTTATTTTCACGTTCACTTTCAATTTTCTTTGCATTTTTTTTCTTTTACAAACCAATTTTAACTATATTCTACAGCAGCTGAAAATAGTTTATTTGGCACCTTAAAATTGGTTATGAAGACAGGTAGGAAAGTAAAATGAGTATTTCAATGCAACAATTCACAAATTCACCAGAACAAATGCTCAGAATGAATATAGTGTTGGGAATACGAAAAACAGTTTAGATTGACCCTTGATAGAGGAGGCTGAACAGATTCAACTCATCTCAGAAGAACAAAATCTTTTCATTTATTCTCATTGTTCTTTGCATTAAATTTATTGCTTAAGTCCTTTTTATTCAATGATACATTTTAGAATTCAATTTTCACCTAAGACCTATGAAATGCTACATGCATTTATAAAAATTAGAAGTAGAGGACTGTGGTTAGCCGTGTTAGTCCACTCTTAAGGTTATCAATAGAAATCAAACAAAATAAAACATGGAAAAGAAAATAAGATGATACCTTTTTTATTGGATATAACTTAATACATTATGTCCAATAAAAAAGGTATCATCTTATTTTCTTTTCCATGTTTTATTTTGTTTGATTTCTATTGATAAAAATTAGAAAAATCACAAATTGCAATAATGGTTAAATAACTGCTTAAGCAAGAACGATTGCGAAAGAAATAGAGTGTAGAACGCAAGTGGACAATTTAAGAACAGTACCTGAAGCCAAAGAGAATAAATCTAGAGAGCAAACAGAGTGGCACATTTTGGCAGGCTTTGAAGTGGATAAATTTGCCATAGGATATAAGCAGGCAAGGGTTGGTTAGGAGAGAAAAAGGAACAGGCATGGGTTAAAAATATATGGGGTCGCTATCCAAAAGGTGGGAACCAGGCATAGGTGAACACAGGGAGGACATTGTTTTGCATGTTCCCCAGACATCTGTGAAGCCCATTGTCTTAGGGTTGCCCTGGCTATAGAAACACAACCTGATATTAGACTGGGAGAGAGGCAAAATCACCTTTGCATGGACTCCAAGACATCTGCTGTGACTTTAGCCACTACTAGCATTCTGGATGAGCTGCCCTGGACCAGTGTGTTTCTGGCCAAGGTCTACCTCAAGCAGAAAGCAGAGACAAGTCCACCGCATCAGGAGAGCAAGGATGCGGCAGATCTCCTACTGGGAGAGAGGACTCTTCACATTAAAACTTGCTCACTCGAGGCATCCAAAACCCAGACCATGGCTGATTATACGGCTAGAGATCTACCAAAGGAACCTCCAACTTCATGCACCGGGCCTGAAGAACCGGACCCTAAATACAAGGTCCAGGGCATCCCAGATTCCAGGGTGGCCTATGGTCCCGATGTGGAAGTCTGCTGGCCACTGTTTTACTCCAGCCCTGTTCTCAAGTTCCAGTCCTGCCTTCAAGCTCAAGCCTTGCCTTCTGGCTCCAGTCCTATGGTCCAGGTTCAATCTCTGAATCCACCAAGTGTTTTGTCATAGACCCACCAAGTGTTTCCTCATAGACCCAAAATCTTTGGGGAGGAGGTTCTATCACAACTGTGGCTGTGCCTCCGCTTCCTGACTCACCTTTCCGTCTGGTGGTCAGGCTCCACAGCTTCCCAGATCACCTCCCCGACACTGTATCCCTCCTACATTGATGTCTTTGCTGCTTGTTTCCCTGTTTGACTATGCTCAAAGTCTCATTCCAGAGATTACCCAAGCCTCACTCTAATGTTCCAGTATTCTAACCTCATTCTGGTGCTCCTATTGCCTTTTTCAGTATGTTCCAAGCCTCATTCCGGGGTGTCAGAGATTGTGACATCATTAGTGAGGGCCCTCATAAGGAACCATGGGACCCGCATGCTTTGCCTTTGCAACACAGGTCTCCTAATGATGCCTAGTGTGTGTTGCAACCAGCCTAGCCTGAGCCTGTTCCTGCCTTGTCTCCAGCCCTGCCTCTGTTTTTGTTGCATCCAGCCTTGCCTCAGCCTGTTCCTGCTTTGTCTCCAGCCCTGCCTCTGTTCCTGTTTCCTCTAGCCTTGCCTCACTCTGTTCCTGCCTTGTTTCCAGCTCTGTCTCTGTTTGTTCCTGTTGCCTCCAGCCTTGCTTCAGTCTATTCCTGCCTTGTCTCTAGCCCTGCCTCTGTTTGTTCTTGTTGGCTCCAAGCTTGCCTCAGCTTGTCCTTGCCTTGTCTCCAGTCCCACTCCTGCCCTGCTTCATGCCAGCTCCATCCCTATCTTCCAGCTCCAGTCCTGTCTTCAGTTCCAGTCCTGTCTTCAAGCTCCAGCCTTGTCTTCTAGCTCCAGCCTGTGTTCAAGCTCCATTCCTGCCTTCAAGTTCCAGCCCTGTCTTCTGTTCCAGTCCTGCCTTCAAGCTCTAGCCCTGACTTCCAGCTCTAGTTCTGGCTTTAAGTTCCAGACTTAATCTTCTGTTCCTGTTAGTCGAGACTCTGGTTGCCTTCTGTGCCTTGTCCTGTGCATAGCCAGGGTGACTTGTTTGCCACCAGTCTGGGCCTGGCTAACATTCAGGTTGACCAGGTAGCACAAATTTGGCTGTGACCCAAGGGGCTTCTTGAACTATGTCACTAACCAGCTAAGTAAGCACCTAAAGAGGTCCGTTTTACTAAGCCATGCTAAAAAGTAGCTGACACTGTTGTCAGCGTGTGGGCTTCCCACATCCTGTGGCCACTTTTGGCATAACGGTAAAATGGGCACATTTCAATATTTTTCTGTAATAGCCACGTGCTAATTTCCCAGTTAGCCACTTGGGCCCCAGAACAGGCCAAGGCAGATCTATTGAGCCAGAAAGCAATTGCAAATGAATTAGAAGCTGTATATAGTCATCAGTTAGGACTTTCTCCTGCTCTAGTCAGTTAGCAGTATAAGAACAATGGTAGAAACTGCTGGAAGACATGATAAGGATCAATTTTTCAGTCAGTGCACCTAAAATGTGGATTTTCAGCAGAATTCTGGATACAAATGGGTCACTATTTAAAAGCACTTTTGTAATCAATATCTGATACTAGGCACATGTGCTATAAAAACAAAAATCCCCACCTGGAAATAGATAGATTTTTTTTTCTATCCATGCTATATTAGTTAAGGAAGGGCCAGGTGCAGGACTAAAAGTTATATGAATAATATTGACTTTCAGCCACTTTCCAAATAACTTTATCCAAGTAAGTGAACCGCATAGTAGCAGTCCTAACTTTACAGGTAAACAAACAGCTTATCTGTTTATTTATTTATTTAGATTTTGCTCACACCTTTTTCAGTAGCAGCTCAAGGTGAGTTACATTTAGGTACACTGGATATTTCTCTGTCTCAGGCAGTTGCGTAGCTACAGGTGGGCCTGGGTGGGCCCACTTAGGGTTCAGGCCCACTCAACAGTAGCACACATTTAGTGGCAGCTGGTGGGGATCCCAAGCTCCATCAGCTGAAGACTTCCCCCTGATGGTAACAAAAATGCTCATGCTGTTTTCAGTGAAGCACTTTCTCACCAGCTGAGATTTTTTTTTTTTTTTTGGTGGTGGTGTGGAGGGGGGGGGGGTGGCGTTTAACACTTGGTGCCTACCCACTTCTTGCCTAGGCCCACCCAAAATCTGTTGTTTGAGTATGCCACTGGTCCCAGGAGGGCTCACAATCTAAGTTTGTACCTGAGGCAATGGAGGGTTAAGTAACTTGCCCAAAATCACAAGGAGCAGCAGTGGGATTTGAACTGGCCACCTCTGGAATACAAGATGGGTGCTCTAACCACTAGGCTACTTCTCCACTCAAAGTTCTGACTTAAACAGATAGGCTGGCTGGAAATGCACTTAAAATTATCCAGATAACTAATCCATAAATCTCTGAGCAGGTGCCATCCTGCTGAATATTGACTCCAACATTTTCAGATGAAAATTCACCTAAAAGGTAAGCACATAAAACTAGCCCTTCAATATTTTCTTAAATTTAAGCTTAATCAAAAAAAAGTGGAGAATACACACTCAAAAAACTTGATCCAAAACCCCTGCACATACTTCATGCACAAAATACCAACTGAATCATATTCCTATATTTTTCTTTTTTGGAAAATGGAGGAAAAGAGGCCTCAGTAGTCAAAGCTTAAAGCTACAGCAGTGATATTTCACCATTCATTCGAAATGCTGCAGCATCTTGAAACTCAGATCAATCATCGGCCAAAAACCTCCCAATTTTTTAAATGTCCTTTTTTCCCCAAACAGTCACTTTTAAATGCTGCTTTTAAAAATGATCATGGCTGGAGGAGATTCAAGATGGCGGTTTAGAGCAGACGTGCGTTCGGTGTGCTCTTCTGCCCAAGAATAGGATTGGAATGTGGCGCGCTCCCCATAGTAATATGGGGAAAAGAAAGGGTAAAACTGGAGCCCCAACTTCCTCGGGCCCAGCGGTAAACCCCACCACACGCCAACCTACCTTAGAGGCATTTGGTATCCGAACGCCGGCGAATCCAGTGGTAACTTCGGAAGTAACTGCAATTCTAATGGCAAACAGCAGTTCGGAGGGAGTGTCTCTCAGCCCTCCTGCAGGTGAAACCCCGCCGCGACCCGGAAGCTCGACGGAGCTGTTGCGCAGGGCCCCGGAGACGTCCGAAGTGGGCTATGTTTCCTCGTTTCCTGGAGGAGGTCAGCTCATGGACAGTCCCTCTGGAGGTACAACAACTGGAGCTGGGATGGTAACATCTACTCCCATGCTGACCGGAGGGAACGCTCCCGGCGAACAAGGCGGTTTGGTAAGACCTCACAAAGTCACGCTTCACAATCTTTGGGACGCTATCCAAGGGCTCAACTCTTCCCTTCTTCAAATAACAGCCTCCCTTCGAGGGGAGACAGTGGAAATGAAGAATAATATTGTATCATTGTCTAATAAGATGGAAGAACACACAAAAGGGATTGAGACTATAGAAGAAGAGGTTAAAAATGTTAAAGTGGTAATGGAGTCAGTAATTAAGGATAATGCTGCTAAAACCAGGAAACTGGAATATTTTGAAAACCAGCTCAGAAAGAAAAATTTGAGATTTTTGAATTTTCCTGTTTCACCTTTTATCTCTCCATTAGAACTATTAAAGAAATATTTCCAGGATATTTTAGGGTTGGCAGTAGAAAATCACCCACCAGTGACAAAAACTTATTACATAAAAAGAAAAGTAAGAAATACTGATCAGCCACCTCAAGAGGATGTGAATCGCACAGAATTTTTAGAAACATCTATTGAGAAAGAACGTGCAACTTTACTGGTTTCTTTTGCTCTTGAATTAGACAAGATAAATGTGTTGTGGTTATATTTTCATCATATAAATGACTTTTTCATGGGGGAGAAAATTAGTATTTTTCCAGATTTAGCTAAGGAGACTCAACTGAGAAGGAAGGAGCTCTTGACATTTCGGTCAAGGGTATTAGCCCTAGGGGCTACCTTCTTCATAAAGTTTCCTAGCAGATGTTGTATTTCCTTTGAATCTAATAATTATATTTTCTCTGACCCCAAGAAATTGCAAGAATTTGTGTTTAGTAGGGAACAGATGAAAAGCTCTGATGGTATAGCTTCCCAATCTAGAACTGCTGCCTGATTGTTACCACTGAAGGAACTTCTGCTCTTGATTTAATTATGTAATGTATGTTAAGATATTAGTTTTTATAGTTCCTTGATCTTGAATCCGATATTGTGGGTGGAGAATGAAAGTGTAAATTCTTTATATTATTTTGTAATTCTATTTGATTGGAATATTTCTAAAATTACTGTGATGTTTCTATATGGTTTTATAATATGGAAATAAATAAAGAGAGTTAAACCTTAAAAATGATCATGCAGTGAGGAAACAGAAGCATTTGATTTCACTTAGCTTTACAGAAGATCCCAACGGGGACCCGTTTCACCATACTGCAGGCTTTAATTCACTTTTAAATTTTTTAAATGAAAGGTTGCTACAAATAGAGAGAGGGAGCCCATTCAAAATTAAAGGTGAAAGAAAGAAGGACCTGCATTTAGTAGAATCCAGCTGTGCAGATTTAGGGCCCAAACAAGACGGTGATCAGTTAAAGAGCGAAGAAGCCTAGAGAATGAGTACGGAATTGTGAGACAGGATAAGTAACTGGGGGGGGTGTATCACAGTGTCATGGGGGGTATCGTGGAGGGGCATAATGAAAATGGACGCCCAAGGTTTGCTGAGGACGTCCTCACAAAACGTCCTGGTGGAGGGGCGGGGAAACCCATATTATCGAAACAAGATGGCCGTACATCTTTTGTTTCGATAATACGGTCGGCGACGCCCAAATTGCAAAATTTAGGTCGTCCTTAGAGATGGTCGTCCCTAGACTTGGTCGTTTCTGATTTTCAGCGATAATGGAAACCAAGGACGCACATCTCAGAAACAACCAAATGCAGTAGTGCACTGGCCCCCCTGACATGCCAGGACACCAACCGGGCACCCTAGGGGGCACTGCAGTGGACTTCACAAATTGCTCCCAGGAACATAGCTCCCTTACCTTGGGTGCTGAGCCCCCCAAATCCCCCCCTCCGCAAAACCCACTACCCACAACTGTACACCACTACCATAGCCCTTACGGGTGAAGGGGGCACCTACATGTGGGTACAGTGGGTTTCTGGTGGGTTTTGGAGGGCTCACATTTACCACCACAAGTGTAACAGGTAGTGGGGGGAATGGGCCTGGGTCCACCTGCCTGAAATTCACTGCACCCACTAAAACTGCTCCAGGGACCTGCATACTGCTGTGATGAACCTGAGTATGACATTTGAGGCTGGCATAGAGGCTGGCACAAAATATTTTTAAAGATATTTTTTGAGGGTGGAAGGGGGTTAGTGACCACTGGGGGAGTAACAGGAGGTCATCCCTAATTCTCTCCGGTTGTCATCTAGTCAGTTCGGGCACTTTTTTGAGCCTTGGTCATAAGAAAAACAGGACCAAGTAAAGTTGTCCAAGTGCTCGTCAGGGACACCCTTTTTTTTCCATTATGGGTCGAGGACGTCCATGTGTTAGGCACGCCCAAGTCCCACCTTCGCTACGCCTCCTTGAACTTTGGTCTCCACTGCAACGGAAAGCAGTTGGGGACGTCCAAAATCGGCTTTCGATTATACCGATTTGGGCAACCTTGTGAGAAGGACGCCCATCTTCCGATTTGTGTCGAAAGATGGGCGCCCATCTCTTTCGAAAATGAGCCTGATAGTGTCATGACTTACTGCTACTGAAGTGGGAGGATTGGAGTTGGGGGAGCTTATATTACTGCTTGTGTCAGGGTAGGGCTACTGATGCATCAGAATGTTGAGTGTGGGATCGGGTTGGATTTTTCCTAAACAGTGAGTTATTACATGCTGATAGCACAGGTGCACTTAATACCTCCTCTTAAGGAGGCATCAAGTGCACCCACGATGTTGGCAGTTGAGACAGCATGCAGTATAGTATCCTAACTCATAGAAATATATGGGCGCCTCTAACGTTTAGTGCATGCTTATTTTTAGCATTCACTAAAAACGCTAGCGTGCCTTTGTAAAAGGACCCCTCACTAGTCTATGCCCTTGTACATGCCCATAACTTGCCCAGTTCCTGCAAAATATGAGTTAATGCTTTCTTTGACTAGATACTAAGTTTCCTATCCAAACAGGTGAATTGCTGGCCATCGTCTTGAGTGTACAGTTCTGTTAGGTCGACGAGCTTGTTGTAATGAACCTGTATACTACGGTAGTTTTTTCTTTAACTTAGTAGTACTTAAAAGTTAATGTCCCTGTGAATCTAAATCCCTGATTTTGTTCTTTAAGCATACTGCTTGTCCTGGAACAGTGTATCCTATGCGAGGACCAAAAGACAGATATGGTGCTGATGTCTAAAACTGAGCTTGTTATTTATAAGTTCTTTCCCATATAACCTTGAAGGGGTTGAAAAACTACTTTAACTTAAGGTACTTTTAAATGAGTTCTAGCTGAACTCTACAACCTGCTGTCCTGCAGCAAAAAACTAGTTTATTTTCCTCATCGTTCCAAAAACCAATTCAATATTACATTGTGCCCATTAAATTGGAATGTTATGTGCAAGTAGTCTTTCCATTTTATGTTGGTACAGAAAGAAATTATGGGGAATGTGGACAATCCATTTAAAAATATCCATTACTAATAATTGAGTAATCACCCTAAATAAACATTTTAATTACTGGTAGTTAAAATATCACCAGGAGTAGATAAATCAGTCAGAGTATCATCGTTCCCTGCTGTGCAAAGACAGTAATTTCCTAAAGACAATACACATCCAAAGACACCCACAATTCTTTATATATTGCTGTCCTTGTGCAAATTAGAATGTATTAAAGCCCCTTTTTTACTATTTGACAGATGAAGTTATGGCTTCAAAGTGTTCTTTAGAGGCGAAAGCTGAGAGTGAGAACCACAAAATTGAAGTTTATTGAAGTAATACAAGGGCAGAGAAAACATTGAGAAGAAAAGATGTATTAGCAGAGAGATGCAAGGAGGACAGGAAAGTTATGTAGTGGTTGATGGGAGAGAAACAGACAGGCAAACTGAGGAAAGAGTGAGGAATATACAAATGGGTTTATGAGATACTGCTGTATTTAATATAGTTAGTATCAATAATTGATGCTGAGTAACTATATTAAATATGGCATTATCTCATAAACCTATCTGTATATCTCTCACTCTCTCCTCGGCTTGCCTGTCTCTCTCTCCCATCAACCACTGTATTAAAAGCATTACATAGGTTGCCTATTTTTTGTAGAATACAATATAAAATCACGTCATTGGTCCACCACAGGATTTATGGAGAAGTCCCAGTTTATTATTATTTGTTACATTTGTATCTGACATTTTCCCACCTATTTGCAGGCTCAATGTGGCTTACATAGTACCGGAGAGGCGTTTGCCAACTCCGGTATGAACAAATACAAAGTGATGCTGTGGTAGGATAAGGTTCATGTGGAACAGACACATTAGGGAATCGTAGAGTGGAAGAGTTGTGTTATGTCCATTACGTGCTTTGGTTTCGTTGTGTTGCAGAGTCCAGGCATTTAAGTTGGATCAGTAGGGTATGCCTTTTTGAACAGGTTTGTTTTTAGTGATTTCCGCGAGTTTAGGCAGTCATACGTTGTTTTCAAAGCTTTTGGTAATACATTCCACAGTTGTATGCTTATGTAGGAAAAACTGGATGCATAAGTTGATTTGTATTTGAGTCCTTTGCAGCTTGGGTAGTGTTGATCCGAATGTGTTTCTGGCTGGTAGGTCTATGAGGTCTGTCATGTATCCCGAGGCTTCGCCGTAGATAATTTTATGAACCAGGGTGCAGATTTTGAAAGCAATACGTTCTTTGATTGGGAGCCAGTGCAGTTTTTCACGGAGGGGTTTTGCGCTTTCAAATCACGTTTTTCCAAATGTAAGCCTGGTTGCCGTGTTTGTGATCTGAATTGCTGAAATAGTAATGCTATCTCCTTCAGACTTCCATTATATGGAAGCTTATACTCCTGTCTTTTCACCAGCTGGACCATCATCGTGGAATAAGCTGCCTGTAGTAGTAGTAGTAGTAGTCATCTGCTGTTGCTCAGTTTAAGAAAAATCTGAAGACTCTTTATATTGTGCAAGCATACTCAGGTTGAAGAAATCATTGCAATTACTAAGGGCCACTTTTACCAAGCTGTGGCAAAAGGGAGCCTGTGCTGCATCGGCATGTGCTTTTTTACATTTGCTACATGGATATTTGGGGGGAGCCCTTACTGCCACCCATTGAGGTGGCAGTAAGGGCTCCTGCGCTAACCTGGCTGCAACTGGGCAGCGTGTGACACTGCCTGATTACCACCAAGTACACCCCGGTACTTAAAAAATAAATATATTTTTGAATCGCCGGATATGACAGCTCACTAGTGGTGGGAAGTACCGCCAGGCTGCTGCGGTAGCCTGGTGGAACTTCCTGTTTAGCAAGCGGTAAGTCCACAATGGGCTTACCGCAGCTTAGTAAAAGGGACGCTAACTTTTTAATCACATTTGAGATACAGTGTAACTATGTGGTATATGTGTTTGTTCAAAACTTTTTAGTTTCAATGGTCCAAAATCATGGAACACATTGAGGGGCATAATCGAACGGCGCCGGCCAAATCGATGGCTGGCCATCTTCGAGGCCGGCTCCGCGAGGGGGCGGAGCCAAGCATGTTTTCAAAATACGCTCGGCGCCGGCCAAATCGCTCGCCTCATTTAGAGCAGGATCACCGGGTTTACATGAGATGGCCGGCTTCGTTTTCCAGCCATAATGGAAACCAGGCCCGGCCATCTCAAACCCGGCGAAATGCAAGGCATTTAGTCGTGGGAGGAGCCAGCATTTCTAGTGCACTGGTCCCCCTGACATGCCAGGACACCAACCGAGCACCCTAGGGGGCACTTCTAAATATTTTTTAAAAAACCCAAAATAGGTGCCAGGTGTATAGCTCCCTTACCTTGTGTGCTGAGCCCCCCAAAACCCACTCTCCACAACTCTACACCACTACCATAACCCTAAGGGGTGAAGGGGGGCACCTACATGTGGGTACAGTGGGTTTTGGAGAGCTCAATATTTATCACCACGAGTGTAACATGTAGGGGGGGATGGGCCTGGGTCCACCTGCCTGAAGTGCACTGCACCCACTAAATACTGCTCCAGGGACCTGCATACTGCTGTCAGGGAGCTGGGTATGACATTTCAGGCTGGCTTTTTAATTTTTTTTGGCTGGGAAGGGGTTGGTGACCACTGGGGGAGTAAGGGGAGGTGATCCCGCTTCCCTCCGGTGGTCATCTGGTTAATTGGGGCACTTTTTGAGACTTGGTCCTAAAAATAAATGGACCAAGTCCAGCCGGCGAAATGCTCATTCGAGCCGGCCATATTTTTTCCATTATAAGGCGAAGCCAGCCATCTCGTAACCACGGCCCCACCCGCCCCCCATCCCGCCTTCGCTACCCTACCAACATGCCCCCTTGAAGGTTGGCTGGCGCCACAACGAAAAAGCAGTTGGGGCCGGCCAAAATCGGCTTTCGATAATACCGATTTGGCTGGGATCAGGAGATTGCCGGCGATCTCCCGATTTGTGTTGGAAGATCGCCGGCAATCTCTTTCGAAAATGAGCTGGATCGCCACTTTACTTCTATCTGTAAAGTAGCCTGGACAAATTTACATCCGGATTAAAGACATTTCTTTTTCAAGATGCCTTTCCTGGTACTGGTTGAGTTGGACTATATACTTACGCTCTGCTGAGACTCTGCTTTTCTGTCACCTCCCTAGTCCTATCTTATCGCTTCTCTTTTCTCTTGTTTTGGTGTCTTTTTCCTATTGCGATTGTAGTTCTTTTCTTTGCTTTACTATTTTCTAAATTTGTGAACCACCTTGACGGTTTGTACCATTGGTGCAGTATATTAAACAAACCTAACCTTGAAACTTGTTATGAGGATAGTTGTTTTGTTATGCTGATTTTATGTATGTTTTTCTTGTAATCCAGTTTGGAATTAAAGCAGAATATAAGTATGTAAAAGTACAAAATAAATAAATAAATATATAACTCCCCTGTCCTTCTTGTATCTACTACTACTACTACTATTAAACATTTCTATAGCGCTACTAGACTTACGCAGCACTGTACAAATTAACATGAAAAGACAGTCCCTGCTCAACAGAGCTTACAATCTAAATTGGACAGACGAACAGACAGCTAGTGGTGGGGAAATTGCAGTGGTAGGGGTGATAAGTGAGGGTGCTGAGTAAGAGAGTCATGGTTTGGAGTCGAAAGCAGTAGCAAAGAGGTGGGCTTTAAGCCTAGACTTGAAGACAGCATCTCGCTGCTAATGCTTCTTTCCCTCTCAATGTTTTCTCATCCCTTGTGAGTATTGTAGGCAAGATTGCCATGAACTGTTGTCTGCCTTTCTTTCCAATCCTTATCTTTTTTCTTTCCCAATCCTGTTTCAATATTTGTATTTCCTCAAACTATATTTCTCAGCATCTGTTTTGTATAGTGTCTACAGTATAGTTGACATCATCAATCTCATTGTCTGCAAAGTAATAGAATACTTTTTTAATGACAATCCATCCTAGAAGAAAACATGTTGGTTTAAAACATTTTCTTGATTTTCACAGTGTTTAATCACTCCTGTAAATTACCATTGACCAGAAAAAGTCACACTCTGTATAATTACTTGTTTCTCTTTTGCAAACAAAATGCCTTGGAAAGAAAACAATATTTGCAATGATTCCCAGCTGTTTCCATTCTTTATGCTCTTAATCTTCTCATGTATCTGATAATCATCATGCACCTTCTAAAAATGACAAGAATAAAGAAAAATTGAAAATCTAAACTACATATCATTGAAGTTCTCTAGAAATGTAATTGCCCATCCACTAACACCTTCATTTATAATTTTCTTAAAACACTACCTTGTTTTACTCTTTAAGCTTAACAAGACAACTCATATACTTTACAACTGGTTGTTATGGTGATCTACAGTGTTTCAAAACTCACTTTTTCTTCTCCCAATTCTCTGAAACATTTTTGAGACATATAGAGCTGTAGGCAAACAGAAAAGGGATGAATTTCAGGGATTTTGCAACTTCCTGCAATCTAATTTGAAGATCAATTTTCAAGGATTTTAGACACCTAATTTCAAAAATTATGCACCCATGGTTCTCCTTTGAAAATTTACTAAGGATGACCATCTACATTTAGATGTTTATTTTCAATGTGGCAGGTAATTTTATAAAGCATGTTTCATATACAAATAGGTTTTTGTAAAATTACCCTAGGTATTAAACATGTAAAGCTATGCATGGTGACAAGAAGGTACATATTTTTATCTTGCCTGCATGTAGGTATATTCTAGACCTGAGTATGGGTTGAGTTTGGGCAGACTCCCGATTTTTCACACGTTATATAGATATACTTCATGTGCTAACATTTAACCTGCTTCAGTCTAGTCATGATTTATGCCAGTTTACACCTAGTATTTAAAAAGACACATGGAGCAGCAGTTTAGAAAGGACGTCCAACTCAGAATATGGACATCCAAGTCAGAATGTCACAAATGGACGTCCATCTCTCATGTGTTTTATAACAGGTTACAGCCAGTTTTAAAATGCATGTGAAATGGATGTCCATATACTGGAAATATCCAGCATGAACATCCGTTTTACAAATTGAAATATCCAATTTATGAACAGGGGAACACAAGGGACATGGGTGTTCCTATGCTAACATAGATTCATGTTATAAAATGGTCATACAGACATCCATATAGAGCACAGGGATAGGCTTGATTTAACTACTTTATCTTGTTCTGATTTTTCTCTTCCTCCTGGTTTTGCGAATCTAAGCTTGAAAACCAAGCTGCTTGCTGGAATTCTTCAATGGAATGATCATTAGAGTGTCTTGCTCAATTGGAATTTGTTATTCCATCTTCTCACTCCACCAAGCCTTGGTATCACCCAGGCCTATATATGCTCAAACATTATGTTCATAAAGCAGAACATACGTGGTGTAAACATAAGAACTCAAAGTCGTTATTGTACTATAAAGCTCAGCTGAAATTTTATATGGCACAATTAAATAAGGCCCAAAAAATACGTCTCTAAATTGATTCTTTCTTCACCAAATCCTTCCAAGCAATTACTTGCAGTTTTTTTTTCTAGGCTTATGGCTCCTGCCAAGTCTAATGAAACTCTAAGGAATGAACGTCCAACAACTGACCAGCTAGCCCAATTTTTTGTGACCAAAATTTCAAATCGAGGCTACTTTTCCATTTGTTGAACCACTTCCTGCGTCCCCTCTTTCTAACTCTTTTTCTCAGTAGTGTTCTTTCAATTTGCCATCATTAAGTGTTGTTAAGAGATTACTTTCTTCCATGAATCTTGTTCCATCACAACTTGACACCCTTCCTGCAGGATGGCTGAAAATCCCTAATCTTGATCTTTTGTCCTCGGTATTCTAGCTGGTGACACTTGGAGGGGCATAATCAAAAGGGACGCCCAAGTTTTGCTGAGGACGTCCTCGCAAAACGTCCTGATGAAGGGGTGGATAAATCCGTATTATCGAAACAAGATGGACGTACATCTTTCGTTTCAATAATACGGTGGGGAAATTTAGGTCATCCTTAGAGATGGTCATCCCTAGACTTGGTTGTTTCTGATTTTTGGCGATAATGGAAACCAAGGACGCCCATCTCAGAAACGACCAAATGCAAGCCCTTTGGTCATAGGAGGAGCCAGCATTCGTAGTGGACTGGTTCCCCTGACATGCCAGGACACCAACCGAGCACCCTAGGAGGCACTGCAGTGGACTTCAGAAATTGCTCCCAGGTACATAGCTCCCTTACCTTGTGTGCTGAGCCCCCAACTCCCTCCCCCCCAAAACCCACTACCCACAACTGTACACCACTACCATAGCCTTTACAGGTGAAGGGGGCATCTACATGTGGGTACAGTGGGTTTCGGGTGGGTTTTGGAGGGCTCACATTTACCACCACAAGTGTAACAGGTAGTGGGGGGGATGGGCCTGGGTCCGTGTGCCTGAAGTGCACTGCACCCACTAAAACTGCTCCAGGGACCTGCATACTGCTGTGATGGACCTGACTATGACATTTGAGGCTGGCACGACATATTTTGAAAGATGTTTTTGAGGGTGGGAGGGGGTTAGTGACCACTGGGGGAGTAAGGGGAGGTCATCCCTGATTCTCTCCGGTGGTCGTCTGGTCAGTTCAGGCACCTTTTTGTACCTTGGTCGTAAGAAAAACAGGACCAGGGAAAGGATGCCCTTTTTTTTCCATTATGGGTCAAGGACGTCCATGTGTTAGGCATGCCCAAGTCCTACCTTTGCTACGCCTCCGACATGCCCCTGGGAACTTTGGCCATCCCTGCGACAGAAATTAGTTGGGGACATCCAAAATCGGCTTTCGATTATACAGATTTGGGTGACTCTGTGAGAAGGACGCCCATCTTCCAATTTGTGTCGAAAGATGGGCGTCCTTCTCTTTCGAAATGAGCCTGATAGTCTGTCAACAGGTTCCCTCCCTTCTAGAAACAGACAACTGTCCAACCAGTCTTGAAGAAATCAACACTTCATCCTACCGTTTCATCTAACTATTGTCCTGTATCTACACTCCCTTTTCTTTCCAAATTGATAGAGAAAATAGTGTTCAGCTTGGAGAAGAGACGGCTGAGGGGAGACATGATAGAGGTATATAAAATAATGAGTGGAGTGGAACAGGTGGATGTGAAGCGTCTGTTCACGCTTTCCAAAAATACTAGGACTAGGGGGCATGCGATGAAACTACAGTGTAGTAAATTTAAAACAAATCGGAGAAAATATTTCTTCACCCAAAGCATAATTAAACTCTGGAATTCGTTGCCGGAGAACGTGGTGAAGGCGGTTAGCTTAGCAGAGTTTTAAAAGGGGTTAGACGGTTTCCTAAAGAACAAGTCCATAAACTACTACTAAATGGACTTGGGAAAAATCCACAATTCCAGGAATAACATGTATAGAATGTTTGTATGTTTGGGAAGCTCGCCAGGTGCCCTTGGCCTGGATTGGCCGCTGTCGTGGACAGGATGCTGGGCTCGTTGGACCCCTGGTCTTTTCCCAGTGTGGCATTACTTATGTACTTATCCCAGACATAGGTTTCACAGGTTAAATACCCACTCACTTCTTAACACAAAATCTTGTAGTCTCTCTCTAATACAACGTCACAGGGCTAATCAACATTCACTCTCTTAGCTCTGAGGTTTCAAGGAAACTTCTCCTACCTCACTGAAGCCTCTGCTTCTGGCAATTGCAGGGTAACAATCTCTGTTGAGGGTCGCTCCCTTCCCCAGGCTCTTCCCAAGTACTTCAGCCAGCAGGAACACCCTGGGAGTCCTTTGCACTTGGGTTCCTGCTCTGTCTCCTGGAGACCGCTGTATCAGGGCCTCCCTTCTCCCCTATGCTCTTGAGCATTTAAGCACCTCCCCCCCCCCCAGCCTGAGTCCCACCTCTCTGACTCAGCCTCTGACATGACAGGTTTACACCACCTGTCATAAGGTGGCTAACCTGCACCCTTGGGGCCCTTTTACCAAGCTGCGGCAAAAGGGGGCCTGTGCTGGCATCAGTGCATGTTTTTGATGTGCGCCAAGGCCCCCTTTTACCACAGCAAGTAAAAGGTAGGTCTTTCTTTTCTTTAGGAAATGGCCACACTTGCCACAAGACCATTTCGGGGGGAACCCTAACTGCCACCCATTGAGCTGGCGGCAAGGGCTCAAATACTAACCCGGTGGTAACCGGGCAGCACGCGCCACAGTCCGATTACTGCCGGGTACATACCAGTGCTACAAAAATAAATATATATTTTTGTAGCGCCAGATATTATGGCGTGCTGGGGGTTGGAACTACCGCCAGGCTGCTGCGGTAGCCCAGCATTACTTCCTTTTTAGTGAGCTTACCGCCGCCTTGTAGAAGGGCCCCTCAGTGAGGGAGTGTTCCTAAGGACACTTGTCACTATACCACTCACTCCCTCACAGTATGGTACTCACTTTGTGCGGTCACTTGCGCAGTTAGTGTGGGTGCACTTACTGCGTCCTCAAGAGAAGGTGATAAGTGCAGTCACACTAATTATTAATAATCATAGCACATGGTAAAAGAAATGTCTATGTGGTAACTGCAGGGGACATGCTGGACACACCTACAACAAATACCACATAGCTTTCGTACTTACTATGCATTAATTATTGCTTTTATGGTATGCAGCTGAAAAACTTAAAGCATTTTAGTAAAAGGAGCCTACAGCCATTGGAAAAAAAAAATAACAGCAATAAAATTTGTGGTAGATCTGGCTTATTTTAAATCATTTGAATTGCATTGTGCTTCATTAAGTTAGCATTGACTATAAATTCAAGCTGTGCTAAATTATACATGCTGGCACAGATTTTAGCACAAGGGCTGGCACGGATAGCAACAGTTTGATAAAGTGGGCCCCTATGAGATTAGTTTTCCTCAATTTCATAATGTTTCTTTTAGCTTTATTTTATGTTTTCCTGCATACATTTATAAAAAAAATATGCTAATTTTCAAATCATGACACATCAAGGCTGGCAAAACTAAAGCAGTGTACGACTTTCCTAAAAACTTATCATTAAACGTTGTTTTGATCTGTAAACTTTTTCAGCAGTTTATTTATTTTTTTAATTTTATTTATAACCATTTAAATTTTTACAAGCGATAAAACAACTTGCCAGAAATACAGAGAAGGTAATATATAGGAATTATTTCAGTCAGGTAATTCTATTCTCTTCCTTAGACCACTAAATAGGGAGAGTGAAACAAGATGGAGATCAATTAAACAGTAAACAGAAAAAAAACGTGGTATTAACCTGTTTATCCCCAGATATTACTCATCTAATTCATTACTCCACATTGATCATCTGGTTGGCTTCTTCAAGCCCAATACGGTGTATAGTCAATTCATTTCATTGAAAACATACTTATTATCCAATATTAGTTAGAAATAATACATCTGATTACATTCTTTCTCTTTTAAAAACCAGAAGTTATTTAACAATACATATACTTAAGTCTCTAACTGAGATCCCACTGATTAAAGTAATCCCAGTTTTCACAGGCTTCACTCCTTTTAAAGTAATAATTGAGGAAATATTTCCGAGGAAAACTATCTTTTCAGCAGTTTAAAGAAATGCTCTTCAAAATGATTTGTCAGGTAAGGAGTTAAGCTTATTGCAAATGTGGCCAGTAGATGTGACCGGGCTTTCTAAGTTAATAATAAATAGTATAGCCCAAGGGTGGGCAACCAAGGTCCCCAAGGGCCACAATCCAATTGGGTTTTGAAGATTGTCACAATGAATATGCATAAGATTGCTTTGCATGTAACTGCTTCCATTATATGCAAATAGATCTCATGCATATTCCTTGCAGAAATCATGAAAACTCGACTGGGCTGTGGCCCTTGAGGACTGTGGTTGCCCACCTCTGGTATAGACCTTTGCATACATTTTATTAAAGTGCATTAAAATTTAGTAGTTATTGTGTATTAATGACCAAATTAATAAGTAGTAACTGCAAAACCCTTATATTAACTGTTGGGTGCCTACTCAGCATTTTCCTATACAATTTTATACCACAATTACATCACATACTATGACTGCAGGTATTGTGTAACTCAGTGGGGGAAAGGAGGACATCTCAAAATTGAAATTTGCAAGTAAAATCTTGTTAGTTAATAACATTGTTGGATTGCTGGCTTAATCGTGAATTGATAATAAATGAGACTGTTGGGCAGAATGGATGGAATGGAAAATTCCCTTACACGACAGCAAGTCCCACTCAGTGCATCCTAAGGATGCAAAGCGCAAAACAGAGCACCGCCATTTTTCAAGATGGTGGTGCCAGAGGCAGGAGCGAATGGGCATCGCTCCTGTCTCTCCTGGAAGGTACAGTAGGGAGAGGTGGGCTTAGGTGGACTGGGAAAGAGATTGGGGCGAGAAGGTGCCACTAGACACCAGGGGGACCAATATTCAGACTGTGGGAGGGAGCCCAGCTAACTCCCTTGATCTGCAGTCAGCCCAGATATTCAATGTTGGGCTGTTTCCGGTGACCGGCATTGAATATCAGGTTTATTTATTTTTAGCCAGTTTAAAGTTAACCGGCTTGGTCAATACTCAAATTTACGTGCATCATCTTATATAATAATTCTCACCTCCAACGTTCTATGCGTCTTGCTGCCTGTGTTCGTGACTTCTTTGGAGTTCGTCTGCTAGGCTCCGTAGCACTGGCTGACGTCAGCAAACACATTGTGATGTCAACATCAGAACCCGGGGTAAAAAAAAAAACATGCCTCACAGCTGATCCAACCCCCTCCCTCCCAAACTGCCATACAGCTTGACAGCAACACACAAAAAAAAGGCTCGAGCCTGCCTGACGCCACTGACGCGCTCAACAGCCACCCTCCCAAAGCACCTGGGGGGGTGCAGCATGACACCCCCTCGGTGTATCAACCTACCCCTCAGAGCATCACCCAAGTCCCCCCTTGGCGCATCACCCAAGCCCCCCCCCCCCCCCGAGTGCATTCTTGCCTGCCATGTGCACGCCGCTGGGGGCGTGTCGGTTCCGATGGTTCCCTGCTCCCTCTGCCCCGGAACAGAAAGTAACCTGTTCCGGAGAAGAGGGAGCAGGGAACCAGCAGAGCTGATACCCCCCCAGTGGCGTGCACCCGGGGCAGACCGCCCCCACCACCCCGCCCTTGCTACGCCACTGGTCAAGGGGAAGATGCTGGATAGAGGAGTAAAGAGGATAGGGAAGACAGGAGATACTGGATCAAGGAAGGATGGAAAGAAAGGAAATATGCTTGCTCAGGGAGAATAGGGTAGATAGTAGACATGGTGGGAGTAGGGTGACAGAAGGGAGATGCTGAATTGGGATGGGAAGATAGAGGGAGGGAGGGGGGACCGTGAACCTCGGAGGGAGGGAGGGAGACCATGAACCTTGGAGGGAGGGAGGGGGGACCCTGAAACTCGGAGGGAGAGAGGGGACAACCCTGGAACTCTGAGGGAGGGAGGAGATGACCCTGGAACTGGGAGGGAGGGGGGCCTCTGGCACACACTCTCATTCTCACATACACACACTCTCTCTCACAGACACACTCGCACCCAGCCTCACTCTCTCTCTGTCACACACACATACTCGCACATTCACTCTCTCTCTCTCACAGAGTCACTCTCACATACACTCTCTCAAACATACACACTCTGAGGAAAACCTTGCTAGCGCCCGTTTCATTTGTGTCAGAAACGGGCCTTTTTTACTAGTTTTACAGAATACACTTAGACAGTTATGCATGTAAATTCTAATTAATGTCAATTAGTATCAACAATTGCCTGTTAATTGGCAATTATTGTCGCTGATTGGCTTATTAACTAATTAAGTTGCATATGCAAATCTGGAAAATGACCGAATTTGTACGTGCAACTTAAGTCATTAATTAGAATTCACACACACGACTGTCTAAGTGTATTCTGTAAAGCAATACGGATCAATTCTAAGGAGCATAGTTGAAAAAGAGGCATGGTCATAGAACGGGTAGATCATGGCCATACTAGAAACTACGCACGTTGTTATAGAATACACCTGTTCCACGCCTAATTTAGGTGTAGGCATTTACACCAAGTTTTACTTGGTGTAACTGCTCGTGAATTTAGTCACACCGATGGGCGCTAGGTATATTCTATAAACCACACCTAAATTTAGATGTATTTTTTTCAGCACCGATTTTTTTAGGCGTGAAGTATAGAATTTAGCCCTTTGAGCTTAACTTTGGGTGCAAGTATTTAGGCCTGATAAAAGCTGGTGTAAATGCTGACGCCCAACTGATGCAAGTTAGGCATTCAAATGCAGGTATTCTATAACATTGTGCCTAATTTCTAAGAATGTTCCTAACCCGCCCATGACCGTTCCGTGGCTATGAGCCATTTGGAGTTCTACGCTATGAAATTTAGGTGCACGTTATAGAATAAGGCATAGGGCAGATCCACAAGTAACTCCTAATTACTGCCAAGTGCTAGTTAATGCCAACAATTGATTGCTATCACCTATTTAGCTAACTAATTTACAGTTGGATTGACGATCTGTGCCCAAAATTGCACGCCTAACTTTGGGCATCCTACACAGAATCTGGTGGCATGTGCATATAACACACACTCTTAAAATAAAGAAGGCACTATATGCACATATCCCCAGATTTTATAAATGGTATGCAAATTTCAATGTGTAAAATTGTATGCTATTCTGAGATGTGCGTGCAACTAAATTGGCATTAATTGGCAACAATTTAGATTTGGGCATGCATCTTGCTAAGCGCTATTCTATAAAGATCTGCACACAAATCTTACAGCACGCATCTCAAACAGGGGATGACCATAGGAGGGGAATAGGCGTATCAGTGGCATTCTTTAAGAATGCGCATAGCATTACCAAATACCAGGGATCTGCACCTAAATTACACACCAAGATTTACACCAGGTTTCAGTTAGTGTAAATCCTTGTGCCCATAGGCATTGCTATGGGGTGGCACAGGGTGGCAAGTGCCACCCCAAAAAAGTGCCTTGCCTCCCCTTTGCTACCCCAACCAGAATCTGCTTACTCCAGAATACCATTCCTGCTGCTGTTCTCCTCCTCCCTCATCCTTTGGATCAATTTTTCTCCCCTACACCGTGAGTTTACAAACTTTGTCCGGTTTCTGGCAGCGATTAGATCAGGCTTTTCTCTGGCCAGTCCTGGGGTCCTTTCCTCTGACACAATTTCCTTTTGCCATGAGGGCATGATGTGGCAGAGAGAAAACCTTGGGGTGATCAGAGGAAAGCCTAGTCTAATCACTACTGGAAGCCACAAGAAATATGTAAACTCACAGGAAAGGATTGAACCACCAAAAGTTTGTAAACTCACAGGAAAAGATGGAGACCAGAGACAGGAGAAGGGGGGAAGGTGGTAGAGAAAGGTATTGGACCCACAGGAGGGAATAGGGGGGGAGGAGAGACAGCATCACAAAGGGGGGGGGGGAGAGAGAGAGAGAGACTTTAAACATGAAAGGAAGAGAAGGGAAAAGGGGAGAAATGCTGCCATGAAGGAAAGGAAGGAAACAGGGAAGAAATGCTGCCCATGAAGGAAAGGAAAGGAAAGGGGAGACATAGAAGCCAACTCTGTGGGTGCTATGGGTGCTTGAGCACCCCCAATATTGAGAAACTTCTATGTGTCTAGGGCGGGGTTATTTCCTTTGGGCTTAGCACCCCCAATAATTTTGAAAAGTTGGCTCCTGTGAGGGGAGATATATGCTGCCCATGAAGGGAAGAGAAAGAAAACAGGGAGAAACGCTGCCCATGAAGGAAAGAGAAGGAAAGGAAAGAGGGAAGAAATGCTGCCCATGAAGAGAATAAAAGGAAATAGAGGAGAAATGCTGCCCATAAAGGAAAGAGAAGGAAAGGAAAGGGGGAGAAATGCTGCATATGATGGGAAGAGAGAGGGAAATCCTGCACATGGATGGAAGGGAAAGGACATGGAAAACTATATAGCTTTGAGGCAGAAAAATGGAAGAAAGCTGAACGTGAAAGATCAGTGCCAAACATAGACATAGGGCAAGAAGTGAAGAAGACAAGAGGTGAGAAAATAAACAGTA
The DNA here is from genome assembly GCF_901765095.1 of Microcaecilia unicolor. Taxonomy (NCBI): domain Eukaryota; kingdom Metazoa; phylum Chordata; class Amphibia; order Gymnophiona; family Siphonopidae; genus Microcaecilia; species Microcaecilia unicolor. The sequence goes on along the minus strand of NC_044040.1, from coordinate 41,915,344 downwards.
AACACACAGGAGGCCCAGGAAACAAAGTTAAGAGCACAGACAGAGGTAAGCAGAACCAGAGACCAGGAACAAGATGATTAGAATTAATAAAATCTCCTGACAACAAAGGTAGGAAAATGATTTTATTTTCAGTTTAGTGACTGAATTATGTCACAGTTGAGAATTTACATGTCAGCTTTATTTTGCACTGTACAGGATAACATGCATTTCTTTCTATTTCTGAGGTGTTGCAGGATATGCAGAGTCTGGTATCTCAAGGTTTCAGTTTTTGTCTACATATTTTGTGGTCCCCTATTTGAGATCAGGTGAAGGTCTGTCCATTTTCTGCATGTATGACTGAGGTGAAGGATTCTGCTAGTAGGTAATGTCTGTAGGCATAACAGTCCAGCTTGTTCCAGTTTCCCAATAGCAGGTATATCGGTGCTCTAGGACCAAACGTAATATTTATAGCATTGTCTTTTCATAGGTGGACTAGGGCTATTATGGTTTGGTAAGTTTCATATATAGATTTTGACTGTCTTTTATAGAGTTTTGTATTATTTTGCAAAATGTCTGGCCTGTTTGAAAATTTAAAATGCACAGGCCTCTTATTATCCACATCCGGTAGAGTCACCATAAGAACAAAAACCTGTCAGCTTTAAAGAAAGTGTCTGGCAGTAGAAGGAGCGTTTGCTTTTCCTAAGATAATAATCACAACTTGAATATTTTTTCTGTGGTAAGTTACAGGGGGGAGGTGTTTAGTTTCATTGTTGGGGAATGTGGCGCTTCAGAGTTTATATTGAAATTGTGACCAATCCTGTAGAGGACTCAAACTCCATGGCCACATAGACAAATTTATTGAATGACAAGCAACAAAGCCCGTTTTCGTGAAAAATGAAATGGGCCCTAGGAAGGCTCTCGTCTAAGCAATTTCTCCTCTCTCCCCTGCCCTCCCCTCCATGTCCAGCGATTCTCCCCTCCCATCCCATTCATGTCCAGCGATTCTCCTCTGCCCTGCCCTCCCATCCGTGTCCCGTGATTCTGCCCTCCCCTCCCATCCCATCCGTGTCCAGAGATTCTTCCCTCCTCTCCCATCCCACCCATCCCATCCATGTCCAGCGATTCTTCTCTTCCCTGCCCTCCTATCCCATCCATGTCCAGTGATTCTGCTCTGCCCTCCCCTCCCATCCATGGTCAGTGACTCTCATCTAAGTGATTTCTCCTCTGTTCCCTGCCCTGCCCTCCTCTCCAAGTCGAGCGAGTCTCCCCTTCCATCCCATCAATGTCCAGCGATTCCCCTCCCCTCCAATCCATGTCCAGTGAGGTGCCCAAGCCCCCATCTACTTCTGTTTTAAGCACCCAAGGTGCAGTTGAACCCTAGCCCTCACCTGCCCGCCATCATCTCCCACAGCAGCCCTCTTTTCCTTCCTGCTGCCTTGCCTTTAAGCCGTTCATGTTACCTCAGGTCGCAGCGGTGGCAAGCTTGGCTCATGTCGCCTCCAACCTTCCCTCTCAATGTCCATCCCTCCTCTGACGTCATTTCATCTGTCCGCGAGGGCGGGACACCGAGAGGGAAGAGAACGCTGGAGGCGAGCTGACGTCAGTTCATTTGCATGCTGTTACGAACCCAGCCAGCAGCCATCCAGGGAGGCACGTTGACCAATTATTATATAGAGATGTTATGAATTATAATGGCAGTTTTACTAGGTACTGTAGATGAAACTAACTGGAGGGGGGAGGGTTTCTTTTATGCATAGAAAGACTGTGGTGTTTTATTGCTAATTTAAAAGTGAGGGAAAAGGGGGTTATGATGTGCAGAAATGTCACTTTGATTTGTCCCCCTACATACCTAGCTTCCCCCCTGTAGCCACTGCTTAGAGATGCCACTGCTTGTACACAAAGTTTGGCGCTGAAATCAGCTCTAAGCGTTGTTTAAAACACGTCCAACTTGGAGCACCGTTTACAGAATAGCGCTCCATGCAGATTTTTCAGTGTCAATTTTTGAGACCATTTACTGAATCTAGTCCATAATGAACACAAGGGTCCTTTTACTAAGCTGCAGTCAAAGGGGGCCTGCACTAGAATCAGTGTGTGCTTTTGATGCACACTGAGACCCCCGTTTACCGTAGTGGTAAAAGGCTGTTCATTTTTGGGAAAAAGAAATGGCCGTGTGGTAAGTGAGATGGTAGTCAGGGCTCCCCCGCTAACACCATAGGGGTGGGAACTATCGCCAGGCTCCTGCAGTAGCCCGGTGGTAGTTCTGGATTTGTGCATAGTAAGCCTACAGTGGACTCTTTAAAAGGGCCCCACAATGATATTCATTTTGAAATGAATTTTTTTTAAAAAGGGGGAAAAAAAACAAAGAAATCTTCTGGCTGCCCATCTCTAGTTTTAAACTATTTATGATTTCCTATTAATAAATCGTCTTATTTTCATACTTTGAAGCTTTGGGAGATGCCTGGAACTATAAATAGCCAAACTTTATTTATAGAATAATAATAATTATTACTGTAATTACTACTGTTATTATGATTATTATCATTATAGTTAAATTTGAATGTCAGTTGATAGCACTTCATATCTTATTACATCTTTTTGGTCATGGCATCAAGAATATAGAACATGAGCCTTAAGGATAGGTTCAGAAATGACCTGACAAATGTAGAGCCAAAAATGTTCTGAGAAGAGTTAATTGAAGTGCATAAAATCTTAATTGTGTCAATAATGTTAACTCCGGTTGCTAATCTGAACGCAACATAGAAGTTACAACAACAACAAAAAAGAATATAAATGGAAATTAGGGGAGAGGACAAACATTAGAATCATTCAAGAAACAACGCAATTTCCTCAGGGAAAAGAATATTAAAGCTGAAATGAGCACTAATGGTCTATGTGGCCTTTCACTGCCCTCTTCAAGTTTACGCTCATATATTCTATCAACAGGTGAACTATTCTCTTTATGAAATGATTAATGATTGGTATGGCATTACTGAGTTTTTTTTTTCCCCTTTCCAGTCTGTCTATTCAGGTTTTACTAAGTGATAAATAAGAAATCACCATCCTTCTTACAGAAAACAAATACTTCATAATTATCACAAATGCCAAATTTAAAAAAAATAAAGTTTTCCTCTTAGAATATTTTATTGAATATATTACTGGGATTCACGGAGAAGGTCACTATTTTTTTTTCTACTTCTCTCTCCCTCCCTCTTACCTGGGAGGTTAAGATCTGCCCAATGCAAAGACTGAAAAATGATTTTTCTCATATTCTCTTTTACCCCTCCAATGCGCAGCCCCATTTTAGAAGCAGCACAACTACTGGGAGTGCCTTCCTCAGGAGTCCTGATACTCTCTCACACAGAACTTGTGGACAAAGTATTCAGGAGTTACGTCTCTTGTTGAATGAACGGTGTGGTCTTTAAAAAGACCTTTGTAGAGTGTTTAGAAGCCCTATTCAATATCACACTCTACAAAGGTCTTTTTAAAGACCACAACGTTCATTCAACAAGAGACTAACTCCTGTATACTTTGTCCACAACTTCTGTCTGAGACAATATCAAGACTCCCGAGGAAGGCACTCCCAGTGCCAAAACATGGTACTGTGTAGAGTCGTCCCTCAATATACTTTATTTCAATATTGGATGCCACTTTAGCTTTTTGAGGAGACAAAAACCATGGGGGAATTAAAGGGGCAGTTTCCCCCAATCCCTCCAGTGTAGTGCTGCTCAATTGGAACAGGTTCCCAAAACCTAAATGTGCTTTATAGTAGGTGTAAATCCTGGCATCAATCTGTTAGAACATCAGCATTTATTCCACTTATGACATGTGGAGTAAGCAGGTATCTTCTAGGCATGCCCTAGCCTCACCTAACTATAAACAAAAGTTTCCCACAAACATAAAATGTTGAGGACAAATAGATCATTGAACCATAAACCAATTATAACTAAATCAAGAATTATTTTTTTAAGTATAAGAAACTTAAGACGTCCTACTGGAAGGCCCAGTATTTGGCATTTTAGGGCTTCAATACCCGACCACCACCACCTCGATCTTGAGTTTCCTTTAATATGATGATACAACATAGTATCCTCTTGGCAAAGTCTCAGGTTCACACCAATTCCATTCAGAGAAACAATTTGTAGTGAGCTTGGTACTACAATTTTCAGTATATCTTTAAGTTCTCCTGCTCATGTTCATAAAAGCTCATTTCATTTCATGGTCACAGAATAAGTCTTGCAACTAAACCTTCAGTTTCTTGAGAGCTGCACAGCCAAAGACAAATATTCTTTAATATAACAATACAACAGAGTGCCATTTAAGAGTGGAGGACTAGCCTAGTGGTTGATGCAGCCGCCTGAGAACCTGGGGAACTGGGTTTGATTCCCACTGCAGTTCACTTTGGGCAAGTTACTTAACCCTCCATTGCTCAGGTACAAAACAAGTATCTGTATATAATATGTATAGCACTTTGTAACCACAGAAAGGCAGTATATTAAGTCCCAATCCCTTTCCACTTCATAATTTGAGCCTTAGTCACAGAAAATTAGCCAATAACTCTCCCTCTATTTGACAATCCCCACACCCCAGGGCCGGTCCAACCCGGTAAGCGGGGTAAGCACCGCAGGGGGGCACCTGCCTTCAAGGGCGCCTCCCGCGGCCCGCCCAGCTGTTCGACGACGGGTCAGGTGCAAACCTGCCTGCCCATGCACCTTCCTGGTTCCTGGCTTGCTTCCCGCAACGCGGCGCTGCTCTTGCTTCTCTCTTGTCTCCTTCCAGCCTTCCACTCTCGAGGTCACGACGCCGCCTCCTCCCCCTTCCGGTTGCGGCCCTGCTTGAAGCTGAAGCATCTCTCGCATCTCTCTGAGTCCTCAGGCCAGCACGCTCTGCCGCAGAGCACTGTGTGGCCCGGTGTGGGGGGGTCTCAGTCAGTTCTGGCAGTTGCATTCGAATCAGGACTCAGGAGTCAGACATAAGTAAGTTGTATTGCAGTCTTTTGCAGAGCTTGTGTGTGTGTGTGTGTGTGTGTGTGTATGTGAGAGGGGTATTTGTGACCTGGATTGGGTGGGGTCTCTACTGAAATATGAGGCACTGAAGGGAAGGAGAAAGGTGCTTTAGTAGACCTGGGATTCTCAGAACTTAAAAAGCAGAGGGTGCTGCCTGGGCATGGCAGGATTTAGGTGTATTGCAGGGCTCCTCCATTAAGTGGAATGAGCAGACTATCAGCATAGGAGCTCCAGAGCGACTGGCTACAGTGTCACATGTTTAGAAGGGAGTAGCCAGGGATGAAGACCTGCAGGAGAGAAAGAGTGCTAGACAGGGGGGTGGGGGGGGGGGGCACCAGAGACCCTAGGACCGGCCCTGCCACACCCAACAATTCCTTGGTCTCATTCCAACCAAATTAGAAAAATATAGAGCCCTATTTAAGAAAGGACATAGATGTTGGAATTGAGGCTTTATTTTTTTTTTTTTTTTTGTCAGTTGGAACTCTGTTTTACTGGAATTTTAACACTTCCTGAAAGGGAAGTTTCCTGCCCTGGACGTGTACAGGGCAGGACACATAAGTAGACTTTACACTTAGGATGCATTTATTTATATATTTTTTATATTAAATGATAAGCTTCCTACAAAGCTCCAATGAAATTAAAATAAATTATAAAAGAAATCCATTAGTCCTATCGGTCATAGCAATACTGCTGTTACATCCTACCTCCCTTATTCAGTGTTCAATAATAATCCTCCTTAGCTCCTCCTCCCCTTCCACCAATCCAGTCCCATGAGACTCATGTCATTCTGTAGTTCCATCCCTTTCTATAGAGTCCTTCCAACAATAGAACCTTGCAGGATAATAAAGAGCTGAAGGATAGAGATGTATCTGAGCTTTCTAGCTATAGAAATGCCTGACAAAACAGCCAGGCTTTTGTCCTTTTCCTAAATGAAAAGGAATTATCTTTGTGTTACAGTTCCTCTGGAAAGTAGTCTGTCCAGTACTAGAAAGCTTGATTTCCTGTAAACCTTACGGCAGATTTTCAGTCTGCTGCTGTCAGCACTTCTAAAGCCGTTGACAGGCTGAATAAGATCTGGATATTCAATGCTAGGACATGCCGAGACATCGGCACCAAATATCCGGGTCTTTGGCACAGCCAGAAGTTATGCCAATATTCCGCGCTGGTATCTGTATACCTAACTGGGCAAAGACAGGACTGCTTTTCATATGGTCCTATCTGTCTGTTTAGGTATGCAGGCACTGGCACTGAATTGTCACTGGTGTCCATGTTTCTTCCAGACCACACCAGCACTAAATGAATAGTGCTGTGGCCACATTGGATTTTAAGTGACACTGGAGATCATTTTCAAAAGAAAAAAACATCCAAAAAGTGTCATAAATCTGCATTTGGAATCCTTTTTCCTGTATCCAGAGCAGTGACTCCCAGCTTTTGGTTCACCCCTAGGCGGCCACCCAAGTGTCATATTGGCTTTATTGAAACTTGCAACAAGACAAACCAAGCATACAAACAAGCAATACGGCCGCCCAAGTGTATTTGTGTGTGTGACAGAGTGTGTATGTGAGTCAGTTATATTTTACGTTGACTGAATATACTCTATACTTTTATTACATACTCTTCCCATTTAGGGATCTTCCATGTATATCCCATGCCTTTTTGAATTTCAACACTGTTTTCATCTCCACCATCTCCCATGGAAGAGTATTTAAGTCATCCACCATGCTAGCCATGAAAAAGTTATTTTCTGATGTTAGTTTCCAGTTTCCCCCCTCTCTAGTTGAATTATCTGTTTTTAGAAAAGGTTTGTTGCTTATTTATATCTTTCATGTATTTTTTTTACTGTTTTTTTAGAGGCATTTGGTCCTAGTGGTTGATATAGAAGTAGCGTTGGAAAGCCTGCAGGAGTTACTATGAAAGTATGCCCGGTCTTGGGGATGTTATATGGGTGTATGGTTTTTGTGAATGTTCTTTCCTATCATGATTGGTGTTCTTTTCTTTTAATTTTCATTTAATTTATTTTGTAAACCACTTTGGATAGTTTGAGAAGGGTGATCTATCAAGTATATTACATTACTTAAATGTCTGTATCATATATCCCCTATCCCTTTTCTCTTCCAAGGTATACATATTCAGGTCTTTAAATCTCTTCTCGTATATCTTCTGGCAGATACCCCCTACCATTTTGGTCACTTTCCTCTGAACTGCTTCTACTGTTTTTTATTCCTTGGCAAGATACAGCCTCCAAAACTGAACAAGTACTCCAAATGCATTCTCAACAAAGACTTTGAACAGGGGCATTATCACCTCCTTCTTTCTGCTAGTCATGCCTCTTTCTATACAGCCAAGCATTTTTCTGACCTTGGCCTCTGCTTTATCACACTGTTTCCTCACGTTGAGATCCTCAGATGCTATCACTTTGAGGTCCCTTTCCTGATCCGTGCACATGAGCCTTTCACCTCCCATCACATACAGCCACTTTAGATTTCTGTATTACTCTACATTTCCTCACATTAAAGCATAACTGCCAAGCATTCATCCATGCTTCTGACTTTTGTAGATCAATTCTAATGCTTTCCATTCCTTCTGAGATGACCAATCTGTTGCCAGTTTTTGAGCAATCTGCAAAAAGGCATACTTAACCTTCTAACTGTTCAGCAATATCGCTCACAAAAATATTGAACAGAATGGAACCCAGGACAGTTTCATGAGGCACTCCACTACTCACCTCTCTTTCTTTCAAGAAAATGCCATTTGCCACCATGGTCTGTTTCCTGTCAGTTAACCAGTTAAACACTTTGGATCCTATCCTCAAGCTGCTGAACTTATTCATGAGCCTCCTATGAAGAACAATAATATTTAACCATCTCTCTGACCTCGTGTGCAACTTTCTTTAAATCACTTTACTTTCTAACTCTTCTTACTCTCTTACCTATCTATATGTTACAACTTTGCTTTACCCTTCACTATCAATTAAAATGTTATATTACGTATTGTGTTGACATTGTATACCATGCCATACTTTGTATTTTTATTTGAATATCAGGCTTATTTTCGAAAGAGAAGGACGCCCATCTTTAAACACAAATCGCAAGATGGGTGTCCTTCTCACAGGGTTGCCCAAATCGGTATAATGGAAAGCCGATTTTGGGCGTCCCCAACTGCTTTCTGTCGCGGGAATGACCAAAGTTCCCAGGGAATGTCGGAGGCGTAGCGAAGGCGGGACTTGGGTGTGCCTAACACATGGGCGTCCTCAACCCATAATGGAAAAAAAAGGGCGCCCCTGATGAACACTTGGAAGACTTTACCTGGTCCTTTTTTTCTTATGACCAAGCCACAAAAAGGTGCCTGAACTGACCAGATGACCACTGGAGGGAATTGGGGATGACCTCCCTTTACTCCCCCAGTGGTCACTAACTCCCTCCCACCCTCAAAAAAAATTAAAAAATATTTTTTGCCAGCCTCAAATGTCATACCCAGCTCCATGACAGCAGTATGCAGGTCCCTGGAGCAGTTTTAGTGGGTGCAGTGCACTTCAGGAAGGCGGACCCAGGCCCATCCCCCCACCTGTTACACTTGTGGTGGTAAATGTGAGCCCTTCAAAACCCACCAGAAACCCACTGTACCCACATCTAGGTGCCCCCTTCACCCATAAGGGCTATGGTAGTGGTGCACAGTTGTGGGTAGTGGGTTTTAGGGGGGTTTGGGGGGCTCAGCACACAAGGTAAGGGAGCTATGTACCTGGGAGCAATTTCTGAAGTCCACTGCAGTGCCCCCTAGGGTACCCGATTGCTGTCCTGGCATGTCAGGGGGATCAGTGCACTACGAATGCTGGCTCCTTCCATGACCAAAGGGCTTGCATTTGGTCATTTCTGAGATGGCCGTCCTCAGTTTCCATTATCGCTGAAAACCAGAAATGACTAAGTCTAAGGACGACCATCTCCAGGGACGACCTAAATGTCAAGATTTGGGCGTCCCCGACCATATTATCAAAACAAAAGATGGATGCCCATCTTGTTTCGATAATACGGGTTTCCCCGCCCCTTCGCCGGGACGTCCTGCAAGGACGTCCTCAGGAAAACTTGGGCACCCCTTGCGATTATGCACCTCCACTTTTACTGCTGTATTTGCCTATTACTCATGTTTGTTCTATTCTTACTGTACACCGCCTTGAGTGAATTCCTTCAAAAAGGCAGTAAATAAATCCTAATAATAAATAAACAATATCAATGGCTTTGCTGAAATCGAAGTAGACCAAATCCAGACCATATCTTATTTCCAATTCTTTTGTCATCCAGTCAAATAAATCAATCAAATTTGTTTGGAATGATCCACCTTTTGTGAAGTCATGTTGCCTCAGATCTTGCATCCCCTTGCTGTTTAGGCTCACACAGGCAAACAGTGTTCTTCCCCTTAAAATGAATTATTTACTGCAGTTCCCATAATTGCTAATAGGGTCTATTCACTAATAACATGCAATAATGCTTGTCACCTTAGTGCTCAAGGATTTCAAAGGAAAGATCCAGTGGAAACCTCAAAACTTATCAATAAGCAGCCCTCTATTAAATCCATTTGCTGAAAAAAAAAAAAAGATACTCGAAGCCTAAAATCTCAAAAATATGTTTTACCAAACAGGAAAATCTGGACAAAGAAACACAAACATACTAAAACAATTACTCCCTAATTCTGTAAAACAAATTGAGAATAACTTCTAAGCTATAGACAAGAAAATATTTTTTTCATGTAAGTTCATTCTCAAAGTGATCCTACCTTGGAGGTTGATTTAAGCATATACTTAAAAGGACTTGAGCAGACATCAGTTTTATCCATTTAAATCCCTTTGGGTATGCACTTGAGCTGAAGTGTGATATTGTATACCTTACTTTGAGACAATGCCTTTCTCTTTGTAATTGATTCTGTATCCTGAGAATAGAAAATGTAGCTCAGATACGTTCTTTTACCCTGACCTGTCTCAACAGAACACACTGTGTTACATCAAGCAGCAAAATGAAAAACATAGTTCTATCTCTATGGATCATGCATGCCTTAGCTACTGGAATATCATAAAATGTCTGTAGCCTCTATCAGTTTCAGATTGTCATATTTGCTTGCTTGTGGCCTGTCCGTGTTTTAACTAAGAGATGTGACATAATGAAAAAAAAAATCAAGCTACATGGTGACAAAAGTCAATTAGCACATATGTGTGTGCATTTTTGTGTGTGTGTTTGTGTGCGTGCATGCATGTAGTAAGAAGAGAGTCAGATAGACATAAATTTGGAAAGGAAACAAATAAAGCTAGAGACACACATGGAAAAGCGAACAATCTTTTAGATAAGCCAATTTAATGTTGAGATATAAATATACTTCTAATAGATATTTTAACATTTGCAGAAATACGTTCTCAGGGAATGGTACTGAAAAGGGATTGCATTGAAAAGTGAAATTTAGAAGTCCATACAACCTTTTTAAAGAAAATAAAAGGAAAGAAAACAAGAAGCTGAAAATTGCTCTCCCACTTTCTATGGGTGCTTTTATCCATGCTGCAGATAGGGAAGATATAGGGACGATGGGACCAGCAAGCTGTAGACAAGGATCTCATTTTAAAATCCTCATTGGTTCTTTAAGGCACTGATCACCTTGTAAGCTACATGAGGATTTTTTGAAAGTGCCCTAGTGAGAAATAAACTGATGTAATCTATAAGGCAGTGCTTCTGAAATCGTTCCTGGAGGCACACTTGGCCAGTCAGGTTTTAAGGGTTACCACAATGAATACACATGAGAGTTTTATACAGTTGGTCTCCAACATGCAAATTTATCCCATGCATATTCATTGCAATGATTCTGAAAGCCCATCTAGCTAGGAGAGGACTGGAAAAACACTGCTATATGGGATACCATTATACCATATAGAAATGTAGAAAACAGAACTGAAACATCCAGGTCAGGACATATACAATTCTAGTATTATTTTAGAAAAAGAACAGATGACATAAAGCTTCTTCAACAATGCATATGTAATGCCCCCTCAGGAGTGTACCTAGGTTTGGGGGAGCCAAATTAACAGAAGCTATCAGGGCCAGCTCAGATTGTGCCTTATGTACACTACCCAGTGTACCTGAATGTAACTCACCTTGAGCTACTACTGAAAAAGGTGTGAACAAAATCAAATTAAATAAATAAGTAAAAATATATAACACCATGTGCCTCCCCCTAGGGTTAAAGAGTTTTAATAGATAGGGTTTCCCTTCCTTTTCCCAGGAAACTACAACAACAAACAATTCTTTAAATTTAGCTCTCAAGCTTTTCACATCAAAACTGACATAGAAGTCTCACAAACAAAATGCCAACCTGTTTAACTCACACAAACCATGTCTTATTGAAAACATTTTATATATATTCAGGTACAATAGGCATTTTCCTCCCAGAAGGAGAAAGGGAAAGGATTTTATATACTGCCTTTCTGTGTTCCAATCAAAGCAATGTATGTATTAAATACAGGTACTAATTTGTTCCTGGGCCAATGGAGGGTTAAGCGACTTTCCTAGAGTCACAAGTTCTGTAGTGGGAATTTAAACCCACTTCACCTGGTTCTCAGGCAACTCATCCAGAAGCCTTATAGTCTAATTGCTCGATATTCAAAGTGATTTAACCGGACAGGAGAGGCTCCTGCCTGGGTAAAGGACTTCTAACTGCATAAGCGTTGATATTCAAAGATACTTAACTGGACAATGCCACTGAATCTCACCACAGACCACCTTCACTCTCTGGCTGGATGGTCCATGGGTGGAGCTTGGGTGGATCATGGTCAGCAGCCATATTCAGATGGCCAACCAGTTAAGAAAATAGTTAACCTCCAGGTAGCACCACAGGGGTTCCCACTGCCCACCATCCTAATCCCCCACCCCCAGAACAGCATTAACCCCCCCCCCTTCCAATCCTCCCTCTCACACTCTAGAACAACATAATCCCCTTTTCTGATCCTCTTTTCCACACCCAAGAACAGCATAACCCCCCATTTCAATCCTCTTTCACAACCTGCAAAAAGGCACCTCTTGTTAAGTGGACCCTGGCCAATATTCACCTGGTCCCTCCCTCTGTGTCTTCTTCACTTCCTCTCCTACATCCATCTCAGACATTGATCTTTACCTCTAAGTATGTTTCCAATTAATGTTTTTTCTCACTCTCTATCCACTAAGATTTTACTCCCCTTGCTTACCATCCACTCCTCAAACTCCCTCTTTTTACTGCATCTACCTACACCTTTTCATCTCTTTCTGTCATCCTAGCACCATTCTCCATCTGTTTTCTTCCTCAGCTTTTCAATAATTTTCTCCTTCTCTGTGTCCAGTGCCTTGTGTCCAAAATCTTCCTCCTCACTCTTCTCTATTTAGCACCTTCCCTCTTTTGCTCTCACTACCTAACCTCCCCATGTCCTGCATTCTCTCTCTCTCTCTCCTCCTTGTGTCATACATCTTTCTCTCTCTTCTCCCTTTCTCCTACATTTCCCCCAATTTCTCTTCTCTTGTGTCCAATATCTGCCCTCCATCTCCCTTTACCCACTGAGTCTAGCATCTCGTCTGTCTCCAAATTTCCACCTCCCAAGTCCAGCATCTCTCAATTCCTACCTCCTGTGTCCAGCAACTGCACTCTTTCCCTATCTCTCCCAATATCCAACATATCCTGCCCATTTTCTTGTGCCTCTGTGTCCAACATTTTTGCCCCATCTTTCTATGCTCCATGTCTAACATTTCCCTCCAGTTTTCTCTGCTTCCCTCCATGTCCAGCCATCTCCCCTAAATCTTCTTATATTCCCCTTTCTCCATATCTTATCTCATGTCCAACATTTCCGCTCCATCTATTTATGTACCCCATCTCCATTACCTCTGTGTTCAACATCTCCATATGCCGCCTCATTTTCAGCATCTCTCTTCCACCTTCATATACCCCCATATCTTCCTTTCATCACCCTATATTGTCCTATGTCCAAAATTTCCTTTTATCTCCCAACCCTCACCTTCCATGTGTCCATTATCTGCGCTCTTTCTTCTGATCTATCCCCTTATCTGGCTGATAGAGAGACATACAGTAACATGTAGGTTTTTCAATATCCATTGTTCTTTCTTTAAATCATAAAGGATACTTCTATTCAGGTAGTGATTCCATTGTATGCCTCGTGTACTCTCTGGAGAGAAATTTTCCATTCCTATGTCAGCCCCTTCTGTGCTCATCTGTGAGTAATATAAATGATAGTCATACAAAGACTGTTACTGTACTATAGGATCTGAATGTTATCCATTATTTTTACTAGTTACTGTACAGGTTCCAAGTTTCAGACTGTGCATCATTTATTTAAGACACTGAATTTCAGTGCAGTGTACCGCATGCAGATTCCTCTGAACAAGCTTTGTCTTTAAATATTTAAAACATCATTTGTTTGGAAACAGGTTAGCCTGATTGTGCATGCCTTTCCATGTAGAACAGATTGAATTTTGTATCGAAAGCTAGAGTTCTACATACATTTTCATGCTGATGTTAACCTGTAGCTTAATGGGATCTCTTGCATTTTGTCTTATTAAAAATAGATATAGTTTGCATGGTGTAGCTTCTGTGTAGCATTGTCCTCCAACACTGGCAGAATAAAAATAATGCAGTGGCACTGTAAAAATAACCATCCAAGCCAGGTGGAAGATTATCATCTGTAGACAAGCGTAAACTTCTCATTTCTAATAGGCTGTTAAAAACAACATTGAATAAAACAAAAGGTATTCTACTTTTTCATAAAATAAGGGGTGGTTTTCAAACTGGTCACACTGGGACAAAGGCTACATGTATTTTTTACCCATTGGTTTTGCATCAAATTTTAAATAATAGCATGTACTCTTTTCCCTTAAGAAAGAGCAGACATATTACACATTAGTCTGAGCCTCCCCCCCCCCTCCTAAAAAAAGAGGTAATTATTAGGGGATGTAAGGGCCGTTTTATAAAGTTTTGCATGCATTAGCGGAATTAGTACATGTTAAATGCTAAGCCCATAGTTTTAAAATGGGCTTCTTAGCATTTAGTACACTCCAATTCCATTAGCACCAGGGCTTTTTTTGAGGGGGTACTTGGAGGTACTGAGTACCAGCACCTTTTCCATTATCAGCTAAAATTGACTCATGGTCCCCAATTTTTAATGAAAGATTTCAGGCTCTACACACCAATTCTGCCTTGTCATAGATTCTGTGACTGGTTGCAGGGGACCTGACTATTGTTGGGTGGGTCTCTCAGTGATCACCCCACCCCTGAAGGGTGGCCTGGCATTTGAGTACCGGCACCTTTTTCACTAGAAAAAGGGCCCCTTAGTCTGAAAAGTATAAAGAATTAGTCTAGAGAAATGACTCATTTTCATTATGGTTACCCACAAACCCATCAATAAAGTGTAAAAATGCTGAAATTCTCACATAGAATATTAGGAGACAAGAAATACCCAACTAACCAGAGGAAAGCGGAGGACACACTCATTTCAATAAAGTCCCAGATAGTCAGATACAGAAAAGCATATTATTCATTTGGATTTTGCTCACACCTTTTCAGTAGTAGCTCAAGATGAGTTACATTCAGGTACACTGGGTATTTCCCCATCTCTAGCTTTGTAGGTGGGACAATGGAGACTTGCTCAAGATCACAAGATGCAAAAGTGGGATAGGTGTGGGACCCGTGGGAGGGAAGGAAACATAGAAACATAGAAAACTGTAGGCAGATAAAGACCATATGGTCTATTCAGTCTCCCCATCCATGCCGTCTACTCTCCCTATCACTCCCTTAGAATCCTATTTGTCCCAAGCTCTCTTGAATTTGTCCCACTCTCTTGAACCAGCCACCTGTGGATGTCAAAATGGGTACCCTAACCATTAAGCCACTCCTCAGCTTTGACCAGGAGAGGCACAGCTTGACTTTCAGTCAAGCAATGAATGTGAGAACATGATGCTTGAATTTTTATACTCTGTCCAGGACTGCCCCTGAGATGTGTTGAGAATTAAGTGCAGATGGAACATAACTAGCAGTTAAAGGATCCAGATCCAAGTCTATTTGTACTGCTTAGGCATCCTGTGCTCCTTGGTGATATGAAATAGGAATCATTAGAAAAAAAAAAAAGAAGAAGTATTGATAGAATTGAAAAATGAACTTGTAGAACTATTGTTAGTAATATGTAATTTATCTTTAAAATCAGACATGGTACTGGAAGATTGCAGCATGGCCAAAGTAATGCCGATTTTAAAAAAGGGTTCCAGAGGTGATCCAGGAAATTACAGACCGGTGAGCCTGACGTCGGTGCCAGGCAAAACGGTAGAGACTATTATAAAGTACAAAATTACAGAGCATATTCAAAAGCATGGATTAATGAGACAAAGCTAACATGGATTTAGTGAAGGGAAATCTTGCCTCACCAATCTACTACATTTCTTTGAGGGGGTGAATAAACATGTGGATAAAAGTAAGCCGATCGAGATTGTATATCTGGATTTTCAAAAGGCATTTGACAAATTACCTCATGAAAGACTCCAGAGGAAATTGGTAAGTCATGGGATAGGAGGTGGTGTTCTATTGTGGATTAAAAGCTGGTTAAAGGATAGAAAAATGCAGCAACCTGCTCCTGTACAAACAGGAAGTTGCATCAAGGGGGGGGGGGGTTGGAAATGGCAGAGGAAAGGTTCTGAGACCAGCTGTAGACAGCGTGTGTTTATTGCTGTTGCAACTGGTGAAGGGAAGAGGATGGAGCTAAAGAGATACTTGGACCAGTGGAGGGGGGAGGAGTGGGATAGGTGTGGGATCCGTGAGAGGGAAGGAAACATAGAAAACTGTAGGCAGATAAAGACCATATGGTCTATTCAGTCTCCCCATCCATGCCGTCTACTCTCCCTAACCACTTACCTCTTCTCAGGAAACCTACACTGCCCCATTTGATTGACTGCATACTTGTCTTTTAGATTGTAAGCTCTTTGAGCAGGGACTGTCCTTCCTCGTTTAAAATTGTACAGCACTGTGTAACCCTGGTAGCGCTTTAGAAATGTTAAGTAGTAGTAGTATTTGTCCCAAACTCTTTTATTTATTTAGATTTTGCTCACACCTTTTTCAGTAGTAGCTCAAGGTGAGTTACATTCAGGTACTCTGGATATTTCTCTGTCCCAGGAGGGCTCACAATCTATGTTTGTACCTGAGGCAATGGAGGGTTAAGTGACTTGCTCAAGACCACAAGGAGCAGTAGTGGGATTTGAACTGGCCACCTCGGGATTGCAAGACCAGTGCTCTAACCATTAGGCTACTCCTCCACTAGCAGCATTCCATATAGAAGCCTGCCCTTGCAGATCAGCAATGCGGCCGCGCAGGCTTCTATTTCTGTGAGTCTGACGTCCTGCACGTACGTGCAGGACGTCAGACTCACAGAAACAGAAGCCTGCGTGGCCGTGTTGCTGATCTGCAAGGGCAGGCTTCTACATGGA
The DNA here is from genome assembly GCF_901765095.1 of Microcaecilia unicolor. Classification (NCBI taxonomy): domain Eukaryota; kingdom Metazoa; phylum Chordata; class Amphibia; order Gymnophiona; family Siphonopidae; genus Microcaecilia; species Microcaecilia unicolor. Next base: position 41,898,882 of record NC_044040.1, on the reverse strand, counting down.
ATGTTGCTAGTGGAATAGCAACATTCATAGAATCTCAACTAGTAGCAACATTCCAGAATCTCCAATAGTAGCAACAGCAACATTCCATGTAGAATCTCAAATATTTATTTAGATTTTGCTCACACCTTTTTCAGTAGTAGCTCAAGGTGAGTTACATTCAGGTACTCTGAATATTTCTCTGTCCCAGGAGGGCTCACAATCTAACCTCTTGAATTCAGATACTGTTTTCATATCCACCATGTCCACTGGGATGCTGTTCAATGAATTCACCACCCTTTCCATGAAGGCATATTTCCTCAGGTTACATATGAGTCTATCCCCTTTCACCTTCATCCTATGCCCCCTCGTTCCAGAGCTTCCTTTCAATGGAAAGAGGCTCACCTCCTGTGCATTTATGTCCCATAAGTATTTAAATGTCTCTTTCATATCTCCCCTCTCCTGCCTTTCTTCCAAAGTATGTATCTATATATCTCACTCTCTCGGCTCCCGCTATGTATAATTACATCCACAATTTTATATGGGTAATTCACAGCAAATAATCAATTTCCTTAGGTAAATTTCACTATTCTTGGTAACCTCAGCAGTGTCACTTGCCTGTGGACTCACAATAGCAAGATACACAGCACACAATTCTTCATCGGTCCACCTGAAAATTTTTTTTAATATATGTATAATGCTTCTTCCATTTAAAGTAAGAAAACTATTAAATACTCATCTTAATATTGTCAGACTGAGGGCACTATGTCCGACATGCATAATTCGTCCTCCCAGGCTTTCTCAAGGACTGTCCCCCTTCACCATCTCTAGCGCCAGCTTAGCTTATGGGTAAAACCCCTTTCTAAGGGCTAGGCCACTGCAGCCCAAATGCATGACCATGTATTTTTTAGCATTAAATCTAAGCTGCCAAATTCCAGACCATTCTGACATGCATAATTCATCCTCCCAGGCTTTCTCATGGCAGGCTCAATGCAGCTTACATGGGGCAATGGAGGATTAAGTGACTTGCCCATAGTCACTAGGAGCTGCCTGTGCCTGAAGTGGGAATCAAACTCAGTTCCTCAGGACCAAAGTCCACCACCCTAACCACTAGGCCACTCCAGCCCAAATGCATGACCATGTATTTTTTAGCATTAAATCTAAGCTGCCAAATTCCAGACCATTCCAACATGCATAATTCGTCCTCCCAGGCTTTCTCAAGGACTGTCCCCCCTTCACCATCTCTAGCGCCAGCTTAGCTTATGGGTAAAACCCTTTCTAAGCATAAGCTAATTTGATATTGCCTACCTTTGCGAGTGATATTTCTTCCAAAGTATATATATTGAGATCTTTAAGTCTGTCCCCATACGCTTTATGACGAAGACCACTGACCATTTAGTAGATGTCCTCTGGACCGACTCCATCTTGTTTATATTTTTTTTGAAGGTGCGATCTCTAGAATTGTAAACAATATTCTAAATGAGGTCTCACTAGAGTCTTATACAAGGGCTTCATCACCTCCTTTTTCTTACTGGCCATTCCTCTCCTTATGCACCTAAGCATCTTTCTAGCTTTCACTGCTGCCTTTTCTACCTGTTTGGCCACCTTAAGATCATCACATGCGATCACACCCAAGTCCCACTCTTTTTTGATGCACAAAAGTTCTTCTCCTCCTAAACTGTACTATTCCCTCGGGTTTTTGCAGCCCAAATGCATGACCATGTATTTTTTTAGCATTAAATCTAAGCTGCCAAATTCCAGACCATTCCTCTAGCTTTGTGCTAAGTCTTTCCTCATGTTATCCACATGATAAGGGGTGTCTACCCTGTTGCAGATTTTGGTATCATCCGCAAAGAGGCAAACTTTACCATACAGCCTTTCAGCAATATCGCTTGCGGCATTTACCACTACCCTCTGTCACCTTCCACTCAACCACTCAGTCACTTTAGGACCCATACTGAGGAGGGTTTTGTGAGGGGGGCAATCAGGAGAACTACTGGACTAGCACAGGTAAAGGAAGGAGAGGGAGAAAGAGGGAGAGCTGCTTGCCTGGCAAGGTGGGGAGCGAGCAGTAAGAGGTCCTGTGCTAACAGCATGCAGTAAGTGCAATGTGTACCACCCATGCCCTGCCTAATTCCACTCCTTCCAACAAAAAAAAGAAAACAGGCTTAACGTGCAAATTACTGGGCACTAACTGTAAATATACAGCTCAGCCTAACACACTTTAGTCAACGGGCCCCTTTGTTTCTTGCTTATCATTCCTATCTCATAGTAAAGCATCCCCTATTATTTTCTTGGATTCAAAATCCCTCTCAATATGGAAGGATTTTAGATATGAATTGACAATAATAAAAGTAATCATACCTACAGCCGGGCTCGTGTTGGTGTATACTAATGATGTACCAGATCAGGGATTTCTCTTCACTATTCTGCTTTTCTTCATGTCTACAGTATGTATGACAGAGACAAATGGACATTTTTTTTTCTGCTCTATCTTAACACTTCATTAACTGGAGAAACACCTTAACAATAGTTTCATGCTCTCCTTTGTTAAAGGTGGGGAAAATACCATGCATGTTGAGCCTGTACAATACATTAAATGTGGGATCATTAAAAATACAAATCAAACATTCTTTTAAGATGTAGGAGGCCTCATTTGTTTTTCCACCATCAAGTTAGGCTATCAGAATACCTACAATGAATATTCCTGAGATAAATTTGCATGCTCTGCCTCCTTTAAATGCATAGTTCTTGCAGAGTCAGATTTTCAGGACAAGTTTGAAAACTACTGTGTTAATTTGCTGCCCCATTTTTGATAGAAACTAGAATTGAGCTATCCAGGTTGAAACGTTGTTCAATTCAGGTACTCTTTTAGGGGTCCTTTTATAAAGGTGCGCTGAAAAATGGCTTGCGGCAGTGTAGGCACAGGTTTTGGGTGCGCACCAATCCATTTTTTTTAGCGCACCTATAAAAAAGGCCTTTTTAAAATTTTTGCTGAAAATGGACGTGCGGCAAAATGAAAATTGCTACGCGTCCATTTTGGGTCTGAGACCTTACCACCAGCCATTGACCTAGCGGTAAAGACTCACGCAGTAACTGGGTGATAATGACCTACGCGTGCCAAATGCAACTTGGCGCGTCTGTTACACGCGCCCGAAAATAAAAAATATTTTTCAGACTCACATATCAGACACGCGCCAAAAATGAAATCACCGCAACAGCCATGCGGTAATTGGGCGGTAACTCCATTTTGACACGCGATGGGCGCATGTAGATACTTACGTGGCTTAGTAAAAGGGCCCATATGTAAAGAAACGAGCCTTTTCCAAAATGCATGCAGGATCATATGTGAATGTACCAGTTATGTGCAGCAGAACAACCACTGTACATATGTCAACATTTAAATCCTCAGCTCAGCAACATACACTGCTAAGTGTTGGCACTTACATGTGTAAGTTAATTATGTAAAACCTAGATGTGTGCTGACACTTACGTGTATATCTGCTATTTTGGAAACATACACGTCTAAATGTTGTCAATTAAGTACAGAGGCCACAATCATTCTGCACTATCTCTAATTTAGACTACTGTAATGCCTTACTTAATGGAGTCAGGTAGAAGGATTCCAACTGCCTCCAAATAGTACAGAACACCACTTTGCAGCTACTGACAGGTCGAGTAGAACATTCCTTTATCCCATAGAACATCATACAAGCTGCTGCTTTTGGTCTACAAGGTTTTTCATTCAGGTCATCCTGTATATCTTTCTCAGTTGTTATTGCCTTACCAGCCTTCTAGGTCCCTTCGCTCATCACAAGGCAACCTCCTTCAAGTTCCCTCACATCATTCTGTCCATCTCTGTACTGTTAGAATGTGGTTATTTCGTGTTCAAGGTCCTACCCTTTGGATCTACTGGATCTTCACTTAGAGCTTTCCTTGCCTGCCTTTAAGTCTAAACTTAAAACATAGCTTTTCCTCAAGGCATTTGGACCATAGGGTCTCTGTCATTGTCACTGCTGGTTCGGGTTGTAAGTTGGTCCTGTGTAGTGTCGCAGTTTAGTCTACTTTTTTTGTGCTTTCTACTCTTCCTCTTTCCTACGTTATTGCAGTTCCTTTCATGGCTTATGATATTAAGTCTATAATAAACTTGAAACTTGATTTGGGGGGGGGGGGGGGAGCTGATGGGAGATTAAGGGGTGAGTGCAATCAAAATGAGCACTTTTACCAAATATGTATGTACTCAAGAACACTGATTTTTGTGTGATCAATCATAGATATGCATTCCGCTTCTGAAACGGGGAATACACACCTGAGGTGGTTTTTTAGAAATCTGCTCCTCACCCTTAAGAACAACCCTTTAGACAACCTGAGCCACCTTAAGAGCACCAGTTCCACCTGGGAGGAAGTAAGTCGGGAGCAGGGGGTTGAGCCTAAACCAGAAAGTATATAAGACGGGGCATGACTGAGGTTAAGAAGGCCCAGAGTGAAGAAGGAATCGAAGCCCCAGTGTAAGCCACCACCACCACCTACGGTTAAGAATTGTGACCTGGCTGAGGTAAGCCACTTTTGGTTTAAGACTGACAAGCTTTGCTCTGAGGTCTGGCTGGAGCAAGACCCTAGTACTTGGAGAAGAACCCAGAAAACCTCACAGACAGTGTTTGGGGCGGGGCTACCCAACCAGTCACAGACTGAGGCCTGCTTAAGACTGCTTATTGAACTACAGAGGTGTTCTATGTTTTGTTCCTGATCCTGTGACATAACAGGCCTCAGGATTCAATTAAACATTTGTTTTCATTTATATTCCTTATTCTGGCTGTGTTATTTCACAGGCCCACCCTCAACCCTTGTTCGGAGTGTCACAACATTTTTTTTTGTCCTACTGCTGTCCTACCTAAAACACACATGTGTAAATCCTGGCTGTTTAAAGTATTTTTTTAGGCTATACATTTAAATGTCAATATATACACATGTACACTGGTAATGGGGCTTCTAAAATTAGGGTCTAAAAATGATCTGAATCATTGTCAATATTTCACTGGAATTTCCATACAGATATTCCCCACGTTCTTTTCTTCCATTGTGTTCTGCAAAATAAAGACTTGTTTATAATATTGTTTTATATGAGTAGATTTATTGTATGGGTATTCTATTTTTATACAAGAGTGAGTAAGTTATGCAGGGTAGATCAGGATAAACACAGACTGCATAGATATTATAAACAGGTAAGAGTGTACCCTTCTGGAGAATTTACAAGCCAGATGGTATAACAGACGCATAAGAAAAGCTAGAGTGCTTCAGGAGTTCTTTGAGTTTTATGAAGACAAATAGAATGCTAACCTGAAAGAGAGTGTTATCAGGTGAAAGTCAATAGTGGAGAAGCTGGTTTAATAAATGCTAAAAAATCTCTTAGATATTCCAGTCAGTCAATTTTACATAGAAATAATAAATAATTGAATGGAGCCCGCTGACTTGCTCTGAAGCTTTTCTTGTTCATTGAATTGAGGAAAATGGATAGGTGACGAAGCAACAGTAAAGGGGAATACTGCTGGAAAATAGATGGAACTCAGCATGAGACTAGAATAGATTTCATGATGCCAAAAACTAAGGGCCAAATTTATTGAAACATTTTTTTTTGCATTCTGAGATAAGTATTTAAAATTTGTTACAGGGGTGGCACAACTAATCAAAGCAATAGTTTGTCCAGGCTTTTATTTTGATTATGTTTCCCTGTAAAAATTACCTTCAAAAATCATGCATGCCTCCTCTGCATTTGGTTCATTAACATGTTTTAAACAGCTCACATAGTTTTGATTATGCAAAACGGCCATTTTGAATATCCCCACCCTGATGTTTCCTTACCCATCTGACAACCTCTGTAATTACTACTACTACTACTACTTAACATTTCTAGAGCGCTACTAGGGTTACGCAGCGCTGTACAATTTAACAAAGAGAGACAGTCCCTGCTCAAAGAGCTTACAATCTAATAGACAAGTGAACGGTCGGTCCGATAGGGGCAGTCAAATTGGGGCAGTCTGGATTCACTGAACGGTAAGGGTTAGGTGCCGAACGCAGCATTGAAGAGGTGGGCTTTAAGCAAAGACTTGAAGACGGGCAGGGAGGGGGCTTGGCGTAAGGGTTCAGGAAGGTTGTTCCAAGCATAGGGTGAGGCGAGGCAGAATGAGCGGAGCCTGGAGTTGGCGGTGGTGGAGAAGGGTACTGAGAGGAGGGATTTATCCTGTGAACGGAGGTTACGGGCGGGAACGTAAGGGGAGATGAGGGTAGAGAGGTAGTGAGGGGCAGCAGACTGAGTGCATTTGTAGGTAAGAAGGAGAAGCTTGAATTGAATGCGGTATCTGATCGGAAGCCAGTGAAGTGACCTGAGGAGAGGGGTGATATGAGTATATCGGTTCTGGCGGAATATGAGACGTGCAGCAGAGTTCTGAACAGACTGAAGGGGGGATAGATGGCTAAGTGGGAGGCCGGTGAGGAGTAAGTTGCAGTAGTCCAGGCGAGAGGTAATGAGAGCGTGGACGAGAGTTCGGGTGGTGTGTTCAGAGAGGAAAGGGCGAATTTTGCTGATGTTAAAGAGGAAGAAGCGACAGGTCTTGGCTATCTGCTGGATATGCGCAGAGAAGGAGAGAGAGGAGTCAAAGATGACTCTGAGGTTGCGGGCAGATGAGACGGGGAGGATGAGGGTGTTATCAACTGAGATAGAAAGTGGAGGAAGAGGAGAAGTGGGTTTTGGTGGAAAGAAGATAAGCTCGGTCTTGGACATGTTCAGTTTCAGGTGGCGGTTGGACATCCAGGCAGCAATGTCGGATAAGCAGGCCGATACCTTTGCCTGGGTCTCCGCGGTGATGTCTGGTGTGGAGAGATACAGTTGGGTGTCATCAGCATAGAGATGATACTGGAAACCATGAGATGAGATCAGGGAGCCCAGGGAAGAGGTGTAGATTGAGAAGAGAAGGGGTCCAAGGACCGATCCCTGGGGAACACCAACAGATAAGGGGATGGGGGTGGAGGAAGATCCATGAGAGTGAACTTTGAAGGTGCGGTGGGAGAGATAGGAGGAGAACCAGGAGAGGACAGAGCCCTGGAACCCAAATGAGGACAGTGTGGCAAGAAGTAAGTCATGATTGACAGTGTCAAAAGCGGCGGATAGATCCAGGAGGATGAGGATGGAGTAGTGGCCTCTGGATTTGGCAAGGAACAGGTCATTACAGACTTTAGAAAGTGCTGTTTCTGTCGAGTGAAGAGGGCGAAAACTGGATTGAAGCGGATCAAGGATGGCATGAGAGGAGAGAAAATCAAGGCAGCGGCTGTGGACTGCGCGCTCAAGTGTCTTGGAGAGGAAGGGTAAAAGGTGAGAGCATTTTTCAGCAATGCTCATACTCTACCTAGAGCCTGTTGTACCCACAAAAATACTTGACTATGACCCTCCATGTGTCATTTGGAAAACTCCTTAGTAAATTGAGCCATAAATGAGCAACTGAGGATATTAAGTAATCTCTAATTCTGAAGATGGTTAATAGAATTGTCAACTGCCTCTGTATTTTCAGAACAGGTGAATCGAGCCCAGGTTTTACCTCACTGCATGCATTTCATTTCATTTATACATTTTGATTACATGATTTACCAAATCTGTCAAGTCATGGTACATTAAGGGTCCTTTTAGAAAGGTGCGCTAACATTTTTAGAGTGTGCTAAATGCTAGAGAAAACCTATGATCCTACGGGCATCTGTAGTATTTAGCGTATGCTAAAAACACTACCGCGCCTTTGTAAAAGACCCCCTTAGGTGGCACTTCTATAACTGGGTACCATATATTAGTCTCATGAATGACACAAGCTGAGCGTCAATTCTCTAATGGGCTTCCAATTAACAGCAAATTATCTATGCTAAGGGTATTTAAACTAAAGCAAACCATGGCAAAATCCCAAAGCAATAGCAATCCTTATTGCGTGCCTCAGCGCTGTAACTCACTGTTGGTTCTCAGTGAATTCTCTAATGGGGATCATGGTGCTAAAATGTCATTACAGAACATTAGGATAACTTGCCACTGACAAGCCTAACATTTATACACCAAAATTTATGCCAGCCATAGACATGGCATAACTGAGACATGTAAGTGAGACCATGTATTAAACATGATATAAAACTGAGCAACAAGCGTGCATTGAAATGTCTATACACAAATGCAAGGAGCCTGAGACATAAAATGGGAGAGCTGGAATACATTGCACACAATGAAAAATTGGATATTATAGGCATCTCTGAGATCTGGTGGAAGGAAGATAACCAGTGGGACACTGGTTATCGGGCTACAAATTATATCGTAGTGATAGGGTAGATAGGATTGGAGGAGGGGTAGCACTGTATATTAATGAGAACCTTGACTCTGATAGGCTGCAAATATTGCAGGATACAAAACCACTATTGGAATCTTTGTGGATCGAAATTCCACGTGAAAAGGGAAAAAAATGGTGATAGGAGTGTACTACCGTCCGCCTGGCCAGGACGAGCAGACGGACACAGCAATGTCAAAGGAAATTAGGGAAACAAATAAAATGGGCAATGTAATAATAATGGGCGATTTCAATTATCCGGATATAGACTGGGTTAATGTAACATCGGTACACGCCAAGGAGATAAAATTTCTTGATGAAATCAAGGACAGCTTCATGGAACAGCTAGTTCAGGAGCCGACAAGAGAAGGAAAAATACTAGACTTAGTCCTTAGTGGAGCTCATGATCTAGTGCAGGGGGTAACGGTGCGAGGGCCACTTGATAACACTGATCATAATATGATCAGATTTGATATTGGCATTGAAGTAAGTGAACTTAGGAAATCAAATACACTAGCGTTTAACTTTAGAAAAGGTGATTATGATAAAATGAGAAAAACGGTGAAAAAAAGACTGAAAGGAGCAGCTCACAGGGTAAAAAACTTGCATCAGGCATGGATGCTGTTCAAAAACACCATCCTAGAGGTACAGGAGAAATATATTCCACGTATTAGAAAAAGAGGAAAAAAGACCAAATGTCAGCCGGCGTGGCTAAACAGTATGGTAAAGGAAGCCATTAGAGCCAAAAAACAATCCTTCAGAAAGCGGGGAAGAGAACCAACTGAAAATAACAAGATAAAACATAAGGAATGCCAAGCCAAATGTAAAGCGGAGAAAAGGAGGGCAAAAAAGGACTTTGAAAAAAAGTTAGCGTTAGAAGTGAAAATACATAGTAAAATTTTTTTTAGATACATTAAAAGCAGAAAGCGGGCTATAGAATCGGTTGGGACGTTGGATGAAAATGGTGTTAAAGGGGCAATCAGGGAAGACAAAACCATAGTGGAGAAATTAAATGAATTCTTTGCTTCGGTCTTCACCGAAGATTTGGGTGGGACACTGGTGCCGGAAAGGGTATTTGAAGCGGGCGAGTCAGAGAAACTAAATGAATTCTCTGTAAACTTGGAGGATGTAATGGGCAGTTCTACAAACTGAAGAGTAGTAAATCACCTGGACCAGAAGGTATTCATCACAGAGTATTAATAGAACTGAAAAATGAACTTGGAGTGGAGGAGTGGCCTAGTGGTTAGGGTGGTGGACTTTGGTCCTGAAGAACTGAGTTTGATTCCCACTTCAGGCACAGGCAGCTCCTTGTGACTCTGGGCAAGTCACTTAACCCTCCATTGCCCCATGTAAGCCACATTGAGCCTGCCATGAATGGGAAAGCACAGGGTACAAATACAACAACTGTTAGTAATATGCAATCTATCCCTAAAATCAGGTGTGGTACCAGAAGACTGGAGGGTAGCCAATGTTACACTGATTTTTAAAAAAGGTTCCAGAGGAGATCAGGGAAATTATAGACTGGTGAGTCTGACGTCGGTACCAGGCAAAATGGTACAGGCTATTATTAAGAATAAAATTACAGAGCACATACAAAAACATGGGCTGATGAGACCAAGTCAACACGGATTTAGTGAAGGGAAGTTGCCTCGCCAATCTACTGCATTTTTTTGAGGGGGTGAACAAACGTGGACAATGGGATATTGTGGGTATTGTGTATCTGGATTTTCAAAAGGCGTTTGACAAAGTGCCTCATGAAAAACTCCAGAGGAAACTGGAGAGTCATGGGATCGGAGGTAGGATATTACTATGGATTAAGAACTGGTTGAAAGACAGGAAACAGAGAGTGAGGTTAAATGGGCAGTATTCACAATGGAGAAGGGTAGTTAGTGGGGTTCCTCAGGGGGTCAGTGCTAGGACCGCTGCTTTTTAATATATTTATAAATGATTTAGAGATGGGAGTAACCAGCAAGGTAATTAAATTTGCTGATGACACAAAGTTATTCAAAGTCGTTAACTCGCGAGAGGATTGTGAAAAATTACAGAAGGACCTTACGAGACTGGGCGACTAAATGGCAGATGACGTTTAATGTGAACAAGTGCAAGGTGACGCATGTGGGAAAAAAGAACCCGAATTATAGCTACGTCATGCAAGGTTCCACGTTAGGAGTTACGGACCAAGAAAGGGATCAGGGTGTCGTCGTTGATAATACACTGAAACCTTCTGATCAGTGTGCTGCTGCTGCGGCTAGGAAAGCATATAGAATGTTGGGTATTATTAGGAAAGGTATGGAGAACAGGTGTGAGAATGTTATAATGCCGTTGTATTGCTCCATGGTGCAACCGCACCTTGAGAACTGTGTTCAATTCTGGTCGCCGCATCTCAAGAAAGATATAGTAGAATTGGAAAAGGTGCAGCGAAGGGCGACGAAAATGATAGCGGGGATGGGACAACTTCCCTATGAAGAAAGACTAAGGAGGCTAGGGCTTTTCAGCTTGGAGAAGAGACGGCTGAGGGGAGACATGATAGAGGTATATAAAATAATGAGTAGAGTGGAACAGGTGGGTGTGAAGCATCTGTTCACATTTTCCAAAAATACTAGGACTAGGGGGCATGCAATGAAACTACAGTGTAGTAAATTTAAAATAAATAGGAGAAAATTTTTCTTCACCCAACGCGTAATTAAACTCTGGAATTCGTTGCCGGAGAACGTAGTGAAGGCGGTTAGCTTGGCATAGACCGCTACTAAATGGATTTGGGAAAAATCCACAATTTCGGGAATAACATGCATAAAATGTTTGTACGTTTGGGTAGCTTGCCAGGTGCCCTTGACCTAGATTGGCCGCTGTCGGGGACAGGATGCTGGGCTCGATGGACCTTTGGTCTTTTCCCAGTATGGCATTACTTATGTACTTATGAACTATCGGGCTTCCTTGGTAGTTCTATGATTTGGTAAACAGTCATTTAGATTATTGTAAAATCTTTTCAGTGTCATTTGTCTTTGACTAAGTGAGTCTAACTTGTTCTGAACACAGCCATTCATCTCTTTTATAATCTCCAGTTGTCGGATCATCATTCCTTTTTTCAAAGTATTACTTTAAACTTAATCCTGTAGGCTACTGGGAGCCAGTGTGCTTCTTGAGAAAAGGCGTGAGATGATCCAATGACTGGATATTATAAAGGAGGCAACAGTCATGTTCTGAACAAGTTAAAAATCACTTAATCAATGACAAACAAATGCCACTGGAAAGATGTTACGATAATCTAAATGACTGTTTACCAAAGTTTGAAATAAGATAACCAGTGCTTCATGGCCTTGTTTGTAAAGGTTTGAGGACTGACTATCCTGCAGCATTATTTGATGTTCTTATTCCTTATTCCCCTGCATGCCTATTGTGTTCTTACAATGATCATGTTTTGGGAAGGTCCCACCATGAAGCAACCCTATATTTTTTTTCTTCATTACTATGGAACTATCTACCTAAGTATCTTTGTACACTTGATTCAGTTCCCAGATTCAATTCCAGGTTAAAATCCTATTACTTCTTCCTAGTTTTTGAGGATGAGAGATCCTTCTGACCAACTCAAAGGACTGCACCTGATTCTCAAGTCGCTTTCTTTTTTTTTCTTTTTCCTTCCTTATTCTTGTTATTTTAGTTACATTGTAAACCTCTCTGATATTCCAAATGAAGGGTAGTACATCAAATGTTGTATAAAAATAAACAGAAAGTAGTAGCATGCACAGAGTTTTTACTTATCTGATACCATTCTCTCAGGAGGCTGTAGCCAAATTCAACCTTCATGATAAAAAGCTGGGTCTTTAGGAGATTCATTCCACTGAGTTAAAGTGTCAAACAGCTACTGTTCAAGCTACTTGTGTAGTCAACATCAAAAAGATAGTTTGTGATCCATCATCAACTGGAGATGGCAGATAACAAAACTCGAGATATTAATTAGCATTTCCTTAATTATCCAAGAATAAGATTTCTGTCTCTCCATATGAACTACTTAAGGTGTATGTCTTGGAATTGTGCCAGATTTCTTCTGTTGAAAGCATTGTGATTTCTAAAATGTATTCAAACATTATTCAAAGGATACAGACAGAGGGGTCCTTCAATGTTGCAGTCTCTCTCAATACTGGGTCAGACCAAAGGTCCATCAATCCCAGTATCCTATTTCCAACAGTGGCCAATCCAGGTCACAAGTACTTGGCAGGATCCCAAAAAGTAGCTAGTTTCCATGCTACTTACCCTAGAGAAAAGTGGTGGCTTTCTCCTGGATTGCCTTAATAACAGTCTATTACTATTCTCCAGGAACCTGTCCAAACCTTGAAGTGGACTACAGGAAAGACTACAGTATAAAAGTTTGAGTCTCCAAGTAAATTTTCATAGGGTCCTTTAGCAAAACTTCTCAAAATAGGGAGGGGGTTAGGAACGTGAAAAGAATTAATTGCTTCTAATGGGTAGGAGAGAGGGCCAAACCCCTTTCTGGCCTCTATAGGTATAGATTAAGGACTTCATTGAAATGGTTAAGGCTCTGTATTGCCCAGGTAAGCTATGGCCTTAAAGTAGTGACAGACAGATAGATCTTGGTGCAGCTGTGCTATTACCCTGAGGTAATAGCACAGCTGCCTGAGAGGGCTGGAGCAGAACATCCCTGTTGCTCTGGAGTCTGAAAAGAAGTGGTAGAATTGTGTTCCCCAGATATTAGGCCCTAGTAGGCTCTAACTTCTTCTAATGATCTGCCACCCATGGGTTATTTTATATGAAGATGTCACAGCTTGATAGCATCATCAAAGGGACCACTGGTGCAACTGTCTCCTGGCTTCAACCACCTTGTCCAGTCACACCCCACCACAATTTTCCATAAAGCAGATACCTCAGCCAATGGGCAAGTAGGCTCTAACTTCTAAGTTCCTACTTTTTGAGTAGTCTGTCACCCATGGGTCCTTTTATACAAATGGTTGCAGCTTGATGATATCACTGAAGGGACCACTGGTCCAATCCTATTTTCTCCAGCCACACCCAACCTCATCTTTTGAAATATATACATCTCACTCAGCAGGTAGGTAGGCTGTAACTTCTAGGTTTTTCTACTTCCTAAAGTTAGTTTTTTGATGTATTTCTTTAAATGGAATTGTTTTTTGCTATATGGAAAGCTGGATTTTCTTAAATAAATAAGCATTAACCAGGAAGCATTGTTTAAACAAATGAGTGATCTCAGAAAATAATGCAGTTTTAAGGTTTTTATGTAAAGCTTTGCTTTGAAAGTGGAGGAGTAGCCTAGTGGTTAGTGCAGTGGACTTTGATCCTGGGGAACTGAGTTCAATTCCCACTACAGCTCCTTGTGACTCTGGGTAAGTCACTTAACCCTCCATTGCCCCTGGTACAAAATAAGTACCTGAATATATGTAAATTGCTTTGAATGTAGTTGCAAAAACCTCAGAAAGGCAGTATATCAAGTCCCATTTCCCTTTCCCTTCTAACCAATGGTTGCTCCTTAAATATTCTGAATGAAGGTAATCATGCTGTGTGTTTTAAACAAAGCACCTGATTCTCATTGGAGCCTATAACAATCTGAACTAGAATCTTGTAAACATTGAGCCCGAAAGGCTTATTTTTAACATGAAACTGGTTGGGAAAAGTCTGAAGCTGTTAATTTATTTTTCAAAAGATAGCAATGTTAGATTAAACATGAATAAAATATAAAGCAGGGCAGTAATGTCAAGAAATTCTAACAGTATTTATATTTAGCGCTGCAGTAGTAATAATGTCATAATGCAGAAACGCTGTGGAGTAATGGTATAAAAAAGGCAGCAAAACTGAAAACCTTTGATAATTCCAGCATCTATGTTGAATTTAAAATCTATGCAGGATCTATCCTCACAATACCTCTTAATCTCATGGGTGGAACAAGTAATCTTTATCTGCAGACACCTTTATCTTCTTTATATTTGCTATGCTGGAAACATTAGAGAACATATATTAATAAATATCTCTATGTGATCATTTGCCTCAGACTTATTTTCTTTGTATTTCAAAGGAAGAAAATCACTGTTATAGTCAATGGTAAAACAGTAGACATATATACACACATTTTAAATTTGACCTGAAGAAGCCTAGATGCACATATCAAGAATGCAAGCATCTGCTGCCATACCTCCAAAAAAATTTCAAGTTTATAAGAAAGAAGTGATGCCTGTAAGGGACAGTTAAACGACTGGGTTTGAATCTTGAAAGGCATGGCTAAGCTAGAAACCCAATCATAATCAGCAAATGTAGTTTTACATTGACTGAAACTATTCTTACCTTTCACCCTAGATGTGTATCTAACATTTTGCAAAAAAAAAAAAAAAAAAAAACCACAGTGGGCCTCCTAGAATGGGTTGGCATTCAAACCGATAAAGGGCCTGACCTGACCCATGTTTCATCAAAGTCAGCTATACAGCATGGATTGTTTCCACTGTTCTTTCAATGCCTTTACCGAGAAAAAGTTTATTTCTCACTACACTATGCATTTACATTTGCTTCTTTGTTTACTAGAGGGATTTGAAAATGTTGTTTTTACCATTGTATTTGTTGTTGTCATTTTATACATTGAAAGAATAGTGGAAACAATCCATGCAGTACTGCTGACTTTAACAACCCTTGACACAGGCATTCTGCTGAAACTCAGTCTGTGTTGGGTCCTTCATTAAAGTTTGAATAGCAACCCACTATTTGAGGCCCATTGTGTGTTTTTGTTTGTTTGTATTTCTGCTTTGCTTTGCTTGATTTCCTTAAACCTCTGAAGGGCAGCAGGGTATCTGGTCTTTGCTAGCAGCTGACTTAGGGTGAAAATTTGCCTTAGGGGTTGTTCAATTAAACATATGAGGGGTCTTTTCTAAACATCTGAGCCTTAGGAATATGCCTAGTTTGCCAATGCCCTAATCCTGCTCTGATGGTGCCACATTAACAGTTAAAATATCTGCAACTTCCCAGCTACTTAAATGACTCAATCCACTTTATAACCCACATTTTCTTCTTTTTTTTTCTTCATAATTTATTTAGACAAAAGTATCCATAGAAAGTAGTAAAAGATCAGTTTCATTCCTTCTTGTACAGAGAAAAAGCATTCCATAAGAAAGTAAGTATATTTAGCTTATATATGCAGCATGTTTCGCAATTGTTGCTTCAGGGCGTGGTCCGACAAAACTAGGGCTCCTTTTACTAAGCGGCAGTAAGCCCAATGCGGGCTTACTGCTCGCTATACAGGAAGTACCGCCAGTTATATGCCACTGAATATCCATGGTTAGATGCTTAAACGCTATTTAACCAGCCTGGAGCCATTCCTGGCTGCTTAAATTTGTGTATTACTGGCACACTGTTCTAGAGCTGGTGTGAATTCCCTGAGAAGAATGGAATGACACCCATGCTCTTCTGTAGCTTAGGGAAATTTTTTTCAAAGAATAGGTACACTGTAGGCAAGGATCTGAATTAAATTTGTATTTTGTGTTTAGCTAGTAAGTCCATAACAGTACTTCTCAGTTAAATCCCAGATAGGGATTTTCCAGTTAAACAGAAATTGAGATAAGTAGGGCTGCATTTCAATTAAAATTTTAATTATGATTAATTGCACAAGTAAAGGTATGTTATTTTTTTTTTTCCCCACTGTAGCTCCTTGTGACTCTGAGCAAATCACTTGACCCTCAATTGCAGAGAGTAAGCAGTGCTTAGTAAAAAGGCCCCTAAAGAATCTAAAACAGCATGCAGAATAGCTATGGACAGCCTTATAGTTTTCATGCCCTACTTCAGAAAAGCAAGCCTAAAGATAAGGTTTTACTTCATTTGAATTGGTAAAAGACAGGATAGTAATTTGATGTTCAAGTAATGAAAGGGACATCGCTGAATCCAGGCCCCAACCCAAGAAAGACAGGGAGCCAAGCAAGGAGAAAATAAAGCTAAGTGAATACACATCTCATCATATTTATTTATTTATTTGTAACATTTATACCCGATGCTTTCCCACTTATTAGGGGTCAGAAAGGGGACATTTATTTTAAAAAGGCTGAAATGAAATTTAGGGTTTTTTGTATTTCGAGTGAAAGTTTAAAATACATAACTGATCAGAGAAAGGGAACATCTGAACAGAAATACAACACAAAGAATCAGTTCTTAGAAAAGAAAAACAAATAATATAGTAAAAAGAGACATTTGTTTAAGGGTAACAAGGAAAAGGTTACTTATCTGATTTTGCAAAGCTGTTTTGGATTTCAATAAAGCTGATTTGTACCCTCAAATTTTGATGCCTTGTACTCTGTGAGAGAAATGTGCAGTTGATTTTAGGAAAGTCATAACTGTTCAGCTGGATTCCATTTCAAAGTCATTTAAAACACTGTTCTGGGATTTATTTACTTGATATTAAGTTAATAATAAATATACAAACCATTGTCTCCAAATACATCAAATTTTGTTATAAAAAAAAAAATACAAAATTGATGTTGTCATTAAATGAAAATCCTATAATTTTTAGAAACATTTCCTTCACTTAATTTAGAATTTTGTGAAAGACATTAGTGTATTGTATACTCCTGCCCAAACAGTTGTCAAGCTTGAGGTAAAGGCCATGAGTACAAACAACAGGTATTTATAGAGCCTGACATCATCTGTAGACAAGATAACCACACTACAGGAGTCTTTTACTAAAGATTAGCAGATAATTGGAGCTAACCTTTAGTAAAAGACCCCCCCCCCCCCCCCCCCCATGTTAATGCATGATAACCAATCTTGTTGTGATATAACTGAATGACAGCTCTCCCTTCTAATGCACCTTAACTTCAGTTGTTACAAGTGTTAGATGAAAAATCTTAGAGGCCCTTATACTAAGCTTTTTTTCCCCTGTGTGCTATGGCCATTTTTACTACAACAGTAAAATTGCCAATTTTCCAATTTTTGTTCTAATGGCCACGTGCTAATGTTGTGTGGCCATTAAAAAAAATTAGTGTGTGCGCGCACTTACTGACACCTATTTTGTAGCTGCACTGAGTAGCGCAGGAATGTCCACTCTCTGCCCCCCACACTCCGCCTACAACTAAAATTTTAAAAACACTTTAGCACGTGGTTAGCGTGTCAATTTGGAATTTACCGCAGGATACCTAAGTGTGCCTTGTGGTAAGCCATTTTAAGTTGTGGTAAGCACACGCTAGCATTCACCACAGCTTAGTAAAAGGTCCCCTTTATTTTTATTTATTTATTTATTTATTTATTACATTTGTACCCCACATTTTCCCACCTATTTGCAGGCTCAATGTGGCTTACATAGTACCGGCGTTTGCCTAGTTGGTTGATAACAGATACAAGGTTGTATAGTGATCAAATGAGTTAAAGTGGAGGGTCGGAAGGGATGAAGATTGCGTGTTATCCAGTATGATTATAGTCATGCTGTGTTGCTGGGAGAAGAGGTTTACATGGGTTCGTTGGGGTAGGCCGTTTTGAAGAGGTTTTATTCCTTCTGATGTCAGGTAGTCACTATAGAAATGTGTTGGTGCTGCTGAAAACCTCTACTACATTAATAATGATGTTTGACATAAAACCCTTCTTTGTGTTTCAGATTAAAAACCTGTTTTTAAATAAGAGTAGTTTAAAATGTCTATAAGTCAGTTCTGAATAGTTTTGTTTCCAGGGTGATTTGAATTTTTTATTTTTTATTTTTTACTTTTACCCATATTTCTTGTAAGAATAAAAGTTAACTAATGACGAGAAAATAGCTGATCCAAACCTTTTTCTGTCAGTAAGTGCTGCACCTCTTGTGTAGATGAGCTAAATGTGGCGAATGGCTCAAACAATTCTTTATCTTCTAGTAGCTCAGACCTCTCAGCATGATCAAAATGTGCCCACTGAAAAGATCTGAATCAAAACTCCAAGTGAATATGATAAATCTGCAGCACAGTAGGTAACTAGATAATAACCTGACTGTACAAACTAAAAAGCTTTGTGATAGGAATTAACAATTGTTGCTGATTAGAGGATATAGTACTGCAGCATATATCAGGGATGGGTTGTCATTTGAAAAAAAAATGCATTTAGTGTGTGGAAAGAGGGCACATTATTTGCACATAGTGCCTGCTGCTTCATGATGGAATGTGCATGCTGCTCATCTACTGGGAAAGAATACCACTATCATATATAATAATTTGCTATGTGAACGTTCGAAAATGTGTCTACCTGGGATTGTAACCACCTGCTGACGTCACTGGCCAGTAGTAGAACCCTGCTTGCCTGACATCAGCAGGGGGTTACGATCCCAGCGAGAGACGCGCGTTGAAGAAAAACGGGAGCGGGCAGAGACATCCCTACGTGAACGTCGCCCCCCTCCAAAATCGCCAACCCCCCTCTGCTACCCTCCCCTCTTACCGCCCTCATTTTCTGTTTCCGCAAGGGCGGGACCAGAGTCAGAACTGAGAGCGAAGAGAAGGGAAGGCAGCAGACTCGCGAGGCTCTTCACTGCTGCCGCGGGACCCCGATAATAGGGGGGGAGGGGAGGGTAGCAGAGGGGGGTTGGCGATTTTGGAGGGGGGGCGACGTGCACGTATGGGGATGGGCAGGGCCAGTGTCGGGGAGGGGAGGGCCGCGGGTGGAGGCGTTGCAAGGACGTGTCTGTGAGACAGAGAGGAGGGGGGACTGGAACTCGGGGGAGGGACAGAGGGAAGGAGAGAGAGGGAGGGAGAGAGAGAGGGAGGGAGGGCCTGGAAATCGGAAGGGAAGAAAGGGGGCTGTGGGACTTGGAGGGGACAGAGGGAGAGAGCGAGGGAGGGAGGGAGAGAGGGATAAACTTGCTAGCGCCTGTTTCATTTCATACCGAAACGGGCCTTTTTTTACTAGTGTTCAAATAGTGCTCACTATTTAAGAAGGGCAAGCAATATCTGTGCATAGGAGGAAATTCAATAAATAGAGCTGAAAGGTAGGCACTGAAGAGATAGGCGCTGAACCCCGACCTCTATAGAATACTGGCATAGTACACAGATCGCACCTAATTTTGAGTGCTGGACGTATACCTGACACAAACAGGTGTAAGTCCGGCACTCAAAGTTAGGCATGGATTGGCACTATTCTATAACTTCTGAGAATGCCCATGATCCGTTCATGCTCCTTTTCAGTGCTATGGAATAGCACGCAGGGGAGATCCATGTGCAACTTCAATTGAGCACCAGCTAAGTGGTCATTTGATGCCAATTTCCTCATTAAGTTGCATGCAGATCCAAGATCCATATGCAATTCTGGTGCCTGATGTTCTGCGACCTATATTGAATCTGGGGGATAGTGTACACTTTTAATTACATTCGTTTGCACACAAAAAAAGGATAAATGAGCACGGACTGAAAACTTTCTAGGTGCCTATCCATAACATCAATGTTTTCCAATCATCTCCTGGAGGCATACCTATCTGGTTGGGTTTTCAGGATTAAATGAATATATGAGATTGCATATACTTAGTCTCTAATGTATTCAAATCTATCTTATGGATAACCCGAAAACCAGGCCAGTTAGGAAGTGGTCTCCAGCATATGGTTAGGAAGCACCAATCATAGAATATAGACCAATGATTGTTAGAGCCTGCACGAGGCTCTCAGGACCACAAGTATTACTACATTTAAGTTTACACCAAATGGAGCAACAATGTTAAAAACCTGTAGGGCACAATAGACTTCTGAGTGGTTTACCATAAACCCTTCCTCTCCATCTTCATAAATATTTATCCTATAATGTGGAAGCACCTCATGATGAGTTAAGAGTGCTGTTTTCCAAACTTGCCCCAGAGGTACACCTAGGTAGTCAAGTTTTCAGGTCTGACATAATGAATATGTGTGATATATATTTGCATATACTAGAGACTCAAAATATGCACATTTATCTCATGCTTATTCATTGAGGATAACCTGACAATCCAACTTTCAATAGGGTTCCAAAGATTGGTTTAGGAGTAAAAAAAAACCAAAAAACTCATAGGCAGGAAGCACAACCATGAGATAGTCAGAGATAAGTGATTTCTCACATACATACCCATTTCTGATACAGTGGCATAACCATTTGGGGGGGGGGGGGGTCTGGATAGGCAGGGTCATATCCACTTTGTGCTCAAGCCCACCCAAAATTGGTGGGCCATTATTGTGGCTAGCGGGGAGCCCCAAGCCTCACCAGCTGTCCATTACTCCTTTCAAGCTTGGCAGCTGGCTATAGTATCCCTGAGCCACTGTGCCAACACCTCTAGTTAACTGATGCCCAGACATTCAGTGCCAATATTTGGGTATCTGCTGGCTTTGAATATCCAGTTATATTCTGTGTTACCCAGATAACAGTCTAGATCAGTGTTCTTCAATGCAATGCCCATGGGCCAATGGCAGCCCCTGGAGGCCTCTGGGACAGCCCTCATCATCATTCTGGCTTTTATTCTGCTATTTCCTGCCTCTCTGCCCAAGGTTATGACAGAAAACAGGGGAAGTGGATGGGAGGATCACCCACATGCATGAAAGACAAGGCATTTCTCGATAGATGAAGAGAATGTATTTGAAAATGCTCACCTTCTTGAGGATACACCAAATAAAACGTTTGAAGGTGAGTTGGTATGGGATGGATGCCATTAGCGGTGTTGTGACCCTGCATGGGAAAATATTTATGCTGACTCTCCTTCATGTCATTTGGATCCAAAGTGGCCCTAACTTAAAAATTAGTAAAAAAAAAAAAACCCCACTGGTCTAGATAATTTAGGACAGTTTTATTGTCCAGCGCTGAATATCAATGAGATTAGGGAACTCCCAGCTCTGCCTTTGGACTGTTGAGTAGTATGTAGAGATTTTCAGCAGCATTATCCAGATGTTACCTCTGAAAATGCAAGTATGGTTCCGATCGATGACATTTACTGGGTAGAAGCACCTGCTACCTGGATCGGTGCCAACGAATTTTCATTTATTATTTATCAATAGAAACCAAACAAAATAAAACATGGAAAAGAAAATAAGATGATACCTTTTTTATTGGACATAACTTAATATATTTCTTGATGCCGGGGGTCGCGTAACCTTAAGAGTGGACTAACACGGCTACCACACTCCTCATTTATTATTTACAATTTGCTTGGAATCTTTATAGGCTGAACTAGAAGGCATCCAAATGGGAAAAAGTGTGCTATTCCCAAGAAACAGAAAGTGTGCATAAATATACTACACTGGACAAGTGCTGGGGGGGAGTGGGGGGAATCACCAACAGCCTTTGCTGCCTGGTCCCAAATCTACTTTAATTAAACCTAGATTTTACATTTTCATATACCAATGCTCACTCTGAAAAGGTTACCAGGATAAACAGTGACAGGTATCTACAGTAAAAACAAACTACACAGTAACTTCAAGAAGGTTTAAGGACATCTAACCTGTCAGCAACTATTATTGCAGGTGGTTCAGTTACTGTGAAATAAATACCAGAGGACATCGTTTATGCAGAATCACGGAATACGGATGGTATGTTACACCAGGCTTTGTCACAGAAATGCTGGCATGCCTGGGATCCCATTGCTTTATCACTATAGAGGATTGCATTCTTAAACAGCACAGGTCACATGCCTTTCAATTCCATGCTAAAATGAAACAAACTTTGTATGCATAACAGTGTCTCTCTCACACACACACAAAACCTATGTAATACAGTGCACAGATGAATTGAAGGTTACAATCTGCATATTGTTAAGAAGCTTGACTCTATACACTATTTCTAAACACATGAAATATGTTCTTTTCTTATACTCTGAGAACACAAGGATAATTTAAAAAGAGGAAATAAGAGTCAACAGCCAAGATATAGGTGATACCTTTTTATCGGATTAATTTAATGTATCTTTGACAAGCTTTTGAGAGTTATCCTCTCTTCTTAAGGTCAGTGAAGAAAAAAAAAAGTGGTTATACTGGGTTTAAATGGTACAAATTCATCTATTTTAAGGCTCTCTGCAAATCTTTGTAGGTCTTAGTGAAGTTGGGTGGAAAGAAAGGCAGGTGAGGAGACGGTAACACTTTACAGATCAAAGACTGTATACCTGATAATGGGTGAGAAAACCATCATCTCTGTCCAGTCCTTTTGTGTCAGTCTCAGAATGTTTGATCATTCTAATTTTGAAAGTTTTCCATTTCTATGAGCTCCTGAAGTTTCCTTTCAGTTCCTTTATTGTAAAATCATTATGGAAGTGATCTTCCTTTGAAAAATACTCCCCTACTGTGTTGTCATTCTGTTTTTCTCTATAATGGTTTAAGTTATTTATTTTTTGGAATTTAACTGCCTTTATAAAGAGATTCACCCAAGGCAGTGTACAACAGATGCAGTTTGACATAAAACTTACAGCATGATAATAGTGAAATAAACATAAACATAAATACAATCAATCAATGAGATAAACTTGGAGACTGCAAACTGAATCCTAGAAACAGGAATAATATGCTACAGTATCAGAAATAAACACATTAAACAGCAGTGTAGGACAATCATATAATAGAAATATGATTAATGATCTATATATATAAAAGGCAACCCCAACGTTCTGAAGCCTCCACGGAAGTTGAGGCGCCCGAGATATCCGGTGTGCCCTGGAGTGTCTGCACCGCCCTCGCGTCAAAACGTCATGACGTCGAGGGCGGAGCTATAACACTCGAGGCCCGAAACCGAAACGCCACAGGCACGGCCACGGAGGCGCAGCAAACAAACAAAAAAAACCCTACCCACACACAGCGACGCGAACACCGAACAAGGCAAGTAGCTCGGAGGGAGGAGGCCCCTTGCTGGCGCCCATTTCATTGCCCTCAGAAACGGGCATTTATTCCTAGTACATCATAATAGACAGAACGCACATTCATGTAAAATAGATATGATACGAACAATGTCAGCACAAAATAAATGAAACACCTTAATAGGCACATATTAGAATATTCAAATAATATAGCTATGATGCTCATAATGTCAGCACACTACAATTAAAAATCTTAGGGGCCCTTTTATTAAGCTGCATAAGCGTTTACGCATGCCCAATGCATGACAAAATGGAGTTACCACAGGCTATCACGTGGATCTTGTGGTAATTTCGTTTTTGGCACACGTCCGACACGCATGTCCGAAAAATAATTTTTATTTCTGGACGCGCGTATTGGACACACGCCAAGTGACATTTGACGCGCATAGGTCATTACCACCCGATTACCCTGTGAGTCTTTACCGCTAGGTCAATGACTGGCAGTAAGGTCTCAGACCCAAAATGGACACGTGGCAATTTTCATTTTGCCACACGACTATTTTCAGCAAAAATTTTTAAAAGCCCTTTTTACAGGCGCACTGAAAAATAGATCCACGCGCACCCAAAACCCGCCCCTACACTACCGCAAGCCATTTTTCAGTGCACCTTAGGAAAAGGACCCCTTAATAGGCAGCCTAGGTCACTGGTTCCCAAACCTGGTCCTGGAGGCACCCCAGCCAGTCAGGTTTTTGAGATATTCACAATGAATATTCATGAGAGATATTTACATGCACTGCCTCTACTGCATGCAAATCTCTCTCATGAATATTCATTGTGGATATCCCAAAAACCTGACTGGCTGGGGTGCCTCCAGGATCAGGTTTGGGAACTACTGGCCTAGGTGACAAGTGCAGTTTAGGCAGCCAATCCCTGTTGGAGTTTGCTGAGCTCCCCTTGCATATCACAGTGCTGGAGACAGATGGGTCAAGCTCTAAGCCTCCAGATGGTCATAGCATAAGGTATGTGCAACTGGTCTTAGTTACAGGATGTGTGGCAAGATAGTCTATGAAGATTGATACACATTCTCAAATTTTGTCTTGTTTCTCCAATGTAGTATTCCTCTTCACATTTTTCACATTGCATCATACATACTACATGGGGGTGGCAGGAAATATTTTGTTTACTATAGTAAAAGTATTCTCAGAAATTGTGGTAGAATATCTTTTCTAGTTGTAGATTATCCCCCCCCCCCCCCCCCGTTTACAAAGCCAAGTTAGCTGTGTCGGCATTGCCGCATGGCTTTGTGAAAAGGGGGGTATATGTTACTACTACTATTTAGCATTTCTATAGCGCTACAAGGCATATGCAGCGCTGCACAAACATAGAAGAAAGACAGTCCCTGCTCAAAGAGCTTACAATCTAATATGTTATATATTAATCCAAAACTAGAAGATCTGGGAAAAATTATAAAAATCTTCAATCCCAATTTATAGAGAATGACTTACTACACAAAATATTTTCCCATCCCCAACCCCATTTTAACCTTCAACCAACCACCTAATCTGAAACAAAAACTTATAAGAAGTAAACTCCAATCATAATTCCAAAAATAAGAAAATGACATAAAATCTTTCAGGATACAATCAAGCAAGTTATGCCAGTATATATCACAGGAACCTACTTACTGGTGCAGTCAATGGGTAAAATGCATTTTCTCTCTTCCTCCACCCCCCACTCAACTAAAATTTTAAATACCTTGTTGCTGGGAATCCCAAATCCTGCCATCTGAAAGCATCTGAAATCTCCTTAACTTCCCTCACAAAACCACATCAGTCAGCAGCAGCTCCACAACTGTGCATGCTGGCACTCTGGGCATGCTCAGTTCTCACGCATAAACTGAGCATGTGCAAGAACTGAGCATGCTGGAGTGTTCAGCTCAAGAACACTGCCACTGACTGCTAAGATTTGCTGAGAGGAGTTATGGCAGGCTTCAAATGCATTCAGCTGGTGGGTCTTGAGAATTCTCATCAGCTACACGAAGGGTTTACTTCTGTTGGGTAGGTCTGAGCCAAAACTGGTGGGAACATAATCCCCTTCCCTCAATGCTTTCTTCCCCTGTTCCAGTGACCCCAAAGAATAATACTTGAGCTGGCAGAGATCCCCAAGCCCTGCCAGCTGAAGATGTCCTCGGCAGCCAGAACAAGTGGTTTCCCTACTTGCAACAACTGGTGGCACTTTCCACTCATTGTAGCCATGCTGGCCTCTCCCATCCTGCACACACTTGGTTTTTGCACATGCAAGAAAACTGAGCATGCACACAGTGTAAGGGGTTGGTGCTGCAGCAAGACTTGTGTGGAGATATGAGCAAGGGTGGGTCCTGGGCCCAAATAAGACAGCCACACAGTAGGGAGAAGTTAAAAGGCCATTTTTCTCAATGGAGGAGGGTGAATCGTGGAGTGCCTCATGGATCTGTCCTGGGACTGGTGTTATTTAACATAGTTATAAATGATCTGGAGAACAGAACATCAAGTGAGGTGATTAAATTTGCAGATGACACAAAATTATTCAAAGTTGTAAAAATTGCAGGAAGACCTTAGAAGACTGGGCATCCAAATGGCAGATGAAATTTAATTTGGATAAATGCAAAGTGATGTACATTGGGAAGAATAATCTGAATTATAGTTACCTGATGCTAGGGTCCACCTTAGGAATCAGCACTCAAGAAAAAGATCTAGGTATCATTGTAGATAGTACTCTGAAATCTTCTGCCCAGTGTGCGGTGATGGCCAAAAAATCAAACAGGAAGCTAGGAATTATTAGGAAAGGGATGCAAAATAAGACCAAGAATATTATAATGTCTCTCACCTTGACTACTGCATTCAATTCTGGTCGCCGTATCACAAAAAAAGATATAGTAGAATTAGAAAAGGTTCAAAGTAGAGCAACCAAATGATAAAGGGGATGGAACTTCTCCCATATGAGGAAAGGTTAAAGAGGTTAGGGCTCTTCAGCTTGGAAAAGAGAAGGCCGAGGGGGGATATGATTGAGGACTATAAAATCCTGAGTGCTGCAGAACGGGTAAAAGTGGATCAATGTTTTACTCTTTCAAAAAGTACAAAGACTAGAGGACATGGAAATACTTTTAAAACAAATAGGAGGAAATATATTTTCACTTAAACAATAGTTAAGCTTTGGAACTTGCTGCCAGAGGATGTAGTAACAGCGGTTGGCATATTTTGGTTTAAAAAAGGTTTGTACAAGTTCCTGGAGGAAAAGTCCATAGGCTGATATTGAGATGGACATGGGGAAAGCAAGTGCTACTGATTGGGATACTGCCAGTTACTTGTGATCTGGATTGGCCACTGTTGGATGCAGGATACTGGGCTAGATGGACCACTGGTCTGCCCAGTATTACTATTCTTATGTTCTTATATTCTCAGTTGCAGGTAAAGGAGAAGTCCATTTATTAAAGCTGGTAAGTTAGGGGTCCTGTTCGGTTCACAGGAAAAAAGCAACATAAAACTAGACATAAATATAACAATGTCCTCACATGGCCTGATCCTGCAGGGCAACTGTGTACCTTATAGCCTCTCAGTCCAGCAGCACACTTTACTTGTCCCTGACCTGGTTCATCAAAGTTATCAGGGACATCTTTAGCAATTACTCAGGTCAAAATACTAAATCTGGAACGTTCCCAGTGGAGTTTGGCCTACATGACTGTAGCAGTGGCAGTTCACATATAAGTCATGGAGACACATGCTGTGGAGTGTCATTCCTTCCCTATGGGCGTCCTTAACCTAGCTATGACCTCAGCTTATATACTTCCTACACCATACTCTCCTTGCTCCACCCCTCCAGTGTTACTTCCCTCTTGGCTGGGACTATGGGTTTTAAGGTGGCTCTGACATCCTATAGACTCCCTCACAAGGTGGAAAGTGCCGGTTGATGTAGCAGGTAGGGAAATCACTTGTTCTGGCCGTCGGAGGACATTTTCAGCTGGCAGGGCTTGGTGATCTCCGACAGCCTTAAGAGTGCCAGAAATTTGGGTGGGCCCAAGCCCAAACTCTGGGTAGACCCAGGCCCACCCATGGCTATGTCACTGGGCCTGAGCTAGAAATGGATGGGCCCAGGCCCTCCTGTGCTGCCTGTGGCTATACCTCTGCTAGAGCTACCCACATGGGTAAAACATTCAAAAGAAAAAGTTCACATTCTTTCCTCTCTTTGATTGTAGTACATATGATCCAATGCAAACAATGTGAAGAGAGATGCTACATAAGATAAGAAGCCAAAAATTGAGGACACCTATCAATCTTCACAGACATAATATAAACCACTAAAAAAGTAACCAGTGGCTTATATTACGTGGGTGAACATTTCTCAAAGGAAGATCACTCCCTTAATAACCTTACAATGAAAGTACTTATAGGAAATTTCAGGAGAACACAGGAATGAAAATCTTTCAAAATTAGAATGATCAAACATTCTGATACTGACACAAAAGGACTCAACAGAAACAATGGCTTTCTCACCCATTATCAGATACAGGGCCTTTGATATGTAAAGTGTTGCTGTCTCATCACCTCTGTCTATCCTCCTACTCACTTTCACTGAGCTATACTAATATATGCAGACAGCCTAAACCTAGATAATTCAAGCTCAGCTGCTCAAAACTCCGGCACTGTACTAAACAGCACTGAAGAAATTCTGCCAGATCAGTGCAGAACAATTCCCTAATGAGATGCAAATATAGGCGCATTCATAGCATTGAGCATTAGGGAGTTCAGCAGGAGGATAGTGTCTGGTGCATGCCCTCAAGAGTTGTGCAATAGGCACAGCTCTTAAGCGCATGCCCAGAATGCCAGAGGAGAGGAGGGAAGGAGGAGGAAGAGTTGTCAGCTGCCCTGTAAGAGCAGCTGAGATACAAACTTTGGTTTAAATGTAAGGAACTAGAGCGATCCATATTTGTGATCAGCTGGCTTCAGCGGGGAGGGAGGGACTCAGCAGCCCCACAGATGGAGCTGGGCTGAGCACAGGCTGCAGAATGGCCGCTCAAAAACTGGGGAGATGGAAAAGACACACAGCTTGCTCGTCCAGAGACAGTCCCTTTATTCCCCTGCCAGAATCATGCAGAAAAGGGATTTGGGGTGCTAGTTAGTGAGGGAGAAGAGAACTTTGTTGGTTTAAAGTGACAGCTGGGCTGCTTCACAAACCCTAAGGGTTTGCACTGGGAGGAGCGCCCTTGTTTATTGTGCTATCCTCTGTGCATTGGGGATGAATAGCGAATCACCTCATCAGCATGCATTTGCATGCTCATTATGCTCAGAGCAGGTGAGCTTGTTGGTTTACACGCTCACTGGCTCTGAGCATCTTGCGCTAGCAAATGCGGGCGCTAGTCAGGTGCTAATGGCCTCTAGTGCCTGCATTTGCTTCTGAGCTTTGGGATCTTAGTACATTTTCAACCTAGTGTGACTGCATTCAGCGGCGTACCAAGGGCAGGGCGGTGGGGGTGGTCCGCCCGGGTGCACACCGCTGGAGGGGTGCAGAGAGCAGCCGCGCGTCTGTCAGTTCTGCTGGTTCCCTGCTCCCTCTGCCCCAGAACAAGTTACTTCCTCTTCCGGGGCAGAGAGAGCAGGAAGCCAGCGGAGCCGAGAGCCACGCGACTGCTCCCAGCAGCTAAGAATGCACCCGGGGGGGAGTTGATGCACCGGGGGGGGGGGGGTTCATTGCGCCGGGGGGGGGGGGTGTCGTGCTGCACCCGTGGGGGGGGGGGGGGGGGGAGCATCGGCGATCCTCCCCGAGTGGCAGCCGACCTATGATCGTCACTGACTGCATTATTTCTTTCTGACCTGATGAAGAGAGGATAACTCTGAAAAGCTTTTCAAAGATACATGAAGTTAGTCCAATAAAAAAGGTATCACCTACAGCTTAGATTTAGATTTATTATTTATAACCCACCCTTATCCTTATTGTAACTTGGTTGTTGATTCTTATTTCCACATATCCAAGTAGACTAACATGACAATTTTCTGTGAAAACAAGAGGATATTTGCATGTTGAGGGGATGGGCCTTTTACTAGGCTGTGTTGAGCAGCTAATGAGGGTTTTACTATCTGATAGACATTATCGTGGGCTTGCGTGCTAAAAAGGAGCTATCATGGTAAAAAAAATCCTGTGTTAGTTGCCTAATGTTGGAGTGGGCAGGAGCTGGGTGGGTGGAGGAGTTGTTGGCTGTGACAGCTAGCGCACAGGTTAGTACCACACACTAGCTGTCATGACTGCCAATAGAGTAGATGAAGTTACCATCAAGAGGAGGCGGTAGGTGCAGTTGTGGGCCTCTGTACCATACAGGGGTTTCAAACCTGCCTCAAGCTAAAGGAGTCATAGGCTGAAGACCAGCTTTTGGGCCCTCTCCCCAGTTTCTGCTCAGGGACCAGCCCTGAGCTATGCCATTGGTACTATGAAAGTGTGGCTACAGTCTTCAAGCTGATCACAAGTTTGATTCCCTCCCAGCTCCGATCACAAGTCCTCTCCTACATCTTCTGATCACAAATCTAGTACCCCACACACACAAACACACTCCTGATCACATCTAAACTTGGAAAAGGAGCAGCGAAGGGCGACTAAAATGATAGCAGGGATGGGACGACTTCCCTATGAAGAAAGACTAAGGAAGCTAGGGCTTTTCAGCTTGGAGAAGAGACAGCTGAGGGGAGACATGATAGAGGTATATAAAATAATGAGTGGAGTGGAACAGGTGGATGTGAAGCGTCTGTTCACGCTTTCCAAAAATACTAGGACTAGGGGGCATGCGATGAAACTACAGTGTAGTAAATTTTAAACAAATCAGAGAAAAACTTTCTTCACCCAACGCATAATTAAACTCTGGAATTTTTTGCCGGAGAACGTGGTGAAGGCGGTTAGCTTGGCAGAGTTTAAAAAGGGGTTAGACGGTTTCCAAAAGGATAAGTCCATAAACCGCTACTAAATGGACTTGGGAAAAATCCACAATTCCAGGAATAACATGTATAGAATGTTTGTACGTTTGGGAAGCTCACCAGGTGCCCTTGGCCTGGATTGGCCGCTGTCGTGGACAGGATGCTGGGCTCGATGGACCCTTGGTCTTTTCCCAGTGTGGCATTACTTATGTACTTATGTACTAATACCCCGAATTACAGTTAATATCTGCACTGTTGAAATCTAATTGGCAGGTCCTGCGTTACATGCCTGGGCCGATAGCATGGAGGGCCCAGGCTATTGATCCAGGCAGGTAAAGTAGTGACCATGTGTAACCTGTTTGCCCCGACTGGTAAATGAAGAGCAGAGCAGGGAAAGGCCTCTGCATGCGTCTCACAGGTTTTGCATTTACTGTGCATTAATTTTTGCTGTTAATGTGTGGTAAGTGCAAATCCTATCACACCTTAGTAAAAGAGGCTCCTTAGGTTCACAAATAATACACACAATTATTATAAGTATAATAATAATGTGTAAGTCTCAAACCTCATTGTTTAAAAGAAATTTCACTCCATCAAATGATTGATACTGCCTTTAGAAAGTGTCATTTGCAAATGACAAGTTGAATCAATAGGGTATGATTTATTATCCTTTTGAAAGCTCACAGATTCTTTATAGGTAAAACACCAGTGGACTTAACGACTGCTCTTTAGAGTACAGTGAATATTCTGCTCTACAGTGATTTCTTTCAAGATATTGCTTCTATAAAATACCATGTTGATACTTGTAAGAAAATGCTGAATTTTCACATCGTAATAGAAATTCTGGAACAGTATGACCACAAAGCTCCAGTATATTTTCCTAAGGCCGTGACAGCTTATAAACAACAATACTTTTAAAGGTATAAAATGAAACCTAGTGTAAAAGGTTAAAAGCAACACATTCTGAAAGGTTTATTTTTCATTATAAACATCAAGATTTATTCCAGTTACTTCTATGTCTGTACTGAGGTAACCGGGACTTCCAAGTATTTCTAGTACTATCTATGCAAAGCTATACAGAAGCACAGAAGCCTTAAAGACCTGGCTTTTTGAGAACACTTTTGGTAGTTTTGTATGCAATTTTTAAAAATTTGTTTTGTACTGTTTTATACATTGTAATGTTGCTGTTATGTTTTTGAATGTTTACAACTGTAAATCATTTTAAAACCTTGCTGTACTAAGTGGTATATCAAATGAATAAATCAAATCAACTACCAATCTCATGATCTTCTCATAGAAGCTGCATTTGATAATAATTATTATCAGAATTGATGGTGTAAATTGCAACATAGAGGGGAATAATCGAACGGCGCCGGCGAAATACATGGTCAGCGATGTATTTTGGCGGTGCCGCAAACAGCTGGCCAGACCCATATTTTCGAAAAAGATGGCCGGCCATCTTTTGTTTCGATAATACGGTTCCGGCCAGCCAAATGCCTTGGATTTGGCCGCGGTTTGAGATGGCCGGCGTCGTTTTTTAGCGATAATGGAAAGTTATGTCGGCCATCTCAAACCCCGGCCAAATCCAAGGCATTTGGCCATGGGAGGAGCCAGCATTTTTAGTGCACTGGCCCCCCTGACATGCCAGGACACCAACCGGGCTCCCTAGGGGTCACTGCGGTGAACTTCAAAAAAGCTCCCACGTGCATAGCTCCCTTACTTTGGGAGCTGAGCCCCCCAACCCCCCCCCCAAAAACCCACTACCCACAAATGTACTGCACCCACTAAAACTGCTCCAGGGACCTGCATACAGCCTCTAGGACTTATTGCTGCTGTATAACTTTGGCACACCAGTTGACACCTGAAGACTAATCTCTTTGAAAAAATCCTTTATTTGAATAAGCACGTTTACTCACAGTTAACTGCAGATCAGAGGTTGTGCCCCACTGGCAAAGAGTCCCCTGGTACTAAGATAAGCAGTAGGTCAGAGCTGGCACAATGGTGTACAATGCCCTCTTTCAGCACCATTCAAGGTAAGAACTACGTTCTCTAACGTGGGTAACACAGGAAAGGGAACTAAAACTAGCTTACAAAAATGGCCACTACTGCATGGACTACAACAGGAAATAAAACAGGGCACACTCTGACCCAGTAAGCAGGGGGAAAGCACCAGGGGAGTAGAGCCTACCAACTACCAATACCTACACCCACCACAATGCATTGCTGATGTGACTCTGCAGTGCAAATAACAGAAAAGGTGTCACACTCACCCCAGAGCCACATCACAAGCAGGAAAAGGCTGTCGGAGGACAGAAAACATTCTGCTGTCATGGAGGTGGGTACGGCATTTGAGGCTGGCATACAGGCTGGAAAAAATGTGTTTAAAGTGGGGTTTTTTGGGTGGGAGGGGGTTAGTGACCACTGGGGGAGTATGGGGAGGTCATCTCCGCTTCCTTACGGTGGTCATGTGGTCAGTTTGGGTACCTTTTTGAGGCTTGGTTGTGAAAATAAAAGGACCAAGTAAACCCGGCGAAATACTGCTTAACGCCGTATTTTTTTTTCCATTATCGGCGAAAGCCAGCTATCTGGTAACCACGCCCATACCCGCCCATGTCACGCCTTCGCTTCACCACCAACACGCCCCTTTGAACTTTCGCCGGCGAGGCGACGGGAAAGCGGCGATGCTATCAAAAAAAGCAGCTTTCGATTATACTGATTTTGCCACTTTTCCGAGATCGCCGGCCATCTCCCGATTTGTGTCGGGAAATGGCCGGCGATCACTTTCGATTATGAGCTGGATAGTCTTCTAAAATTTCCTTTTCAGTACTGATTTCATGATCACATATAATTCAAGCAAGCAAAAGAACAATGAAAACTCAGAGAGGGACACCAAGACCATAGACGTTCCATGAGAAGTGCTTTATCTGAATCCAGATATTTAATCAGAATGGAGTGTGATAACATACAGCCAATAAGAAAAGAACATATCGGGAAGCACTCTCTAGGAGGCATAACTACTTGGGACCACTGTTGGTGAAATTTAATTGTGTTATTAGTTTTGGACCCCTGAGGAAGTTATTTCAGCTGAAGTGTGTCTGCAGAGGGTCATCACAACTTAGATACAGTCAAATCTGATTAAATATCTGAATTCAATAAAACACTTCCTGTGGAACTTTGTGTTTCTTTCTGGGTCATCAACACTTCTTTGACTATTTGGTTATCTGTGGAAAACTTTCTTCTTTATTTTGTGTGCGTATCACCTATGGATATCTCTTAATACTAGATTTGTACAGATAAGTGCTTTTGAACATATTTTTTTAAAAATTACCTGCAAATGAGAAATAAGTTAGATAAACAAAAATTATATATAAAAAATAATATATAAAACAAAATGCCTTTATAATGATAAATAAAGATTTTTGAAGGGGGATTGTTGGCCAGTGATTGAGTGAGAGTCTGCTGAGACCAAGGTTCAAGATAGCATAAGTCCGTAGACCTTTTTGCAAGTCTTTTCCTACCAATTCGATTAAACTTACATTTAATTAAATTAGAAATTTCTTGCATCTTTTGCACTTGAATATCCATTCACAGTTTTTGTTAGTGTGGTACTTTGAATTCCTAGTTTTGATTGTATGGGTCCTTTAATACTGGACAAATATGTTCATATGGTTTTGTACCAGTAATTATCTACATTGGCCATATTTTGAAGAACCTGCGACTATTTCAGTTGATATTCAGACAAACCTATGTACAGAGCATTACAGTAATAAAACCTGGAAATATTTTCATATAGTAGGGTGAATAAATCTGATAATTCAAAATATGGAGGTAAGTACTGAATATTCCATAGGAGGTATTGACACTACTGCCACGACCTGTTCTCAAAAATAAGGGAGACATCCATCAATACCCCCAGCACTTTAATCTAATTCTTAGAGGCCAAAATCTGAGCTGCTAGCCTAATCTGTAGGTGGCTGGTACTAACTCTAGGTCTATGCAGCCAACAAAGCTCCATCTTAACATGATTACATTTCAGTTTGTACTGCCTCAACCAATTCTCCACTCTCCTCATATCCTCTTTTACTTTACTCATTACCTCCTCCATATCAGTTGACCACATACAATATAGTTGAACATCGTCATCATCATCATTATCATCATCATCTTCTAACCTTTTTCCAAAAAGGGACAGAAGCTGCCAGGAAGTGGTAGAACATAGTCTAGTCTAAGATAATACAGTGGGAGGAACTGGTGGCAGCAGGAAACCTCCTCTGACTATAAAATATGTAACTTTGTATGTCTACGTGCTGTGAAAATGAGCCTCTTAATCTCTATCTCTCCCTGTCAATTCTGGGGCACAAACTATAGAAGTCTACCTGGCACCAGTCCTAATTCCCAATTACTGGGGTTCCCATTGAAGCCCACTCTAGCCTTGATCTTGATCTGTCTTTGCCATTTATGGGCCCAGCTCTAAGGTCATTTAAGTTTTGCTTTAATTGGATTCTATTCTTTTTCTATATAGTGATCATCAGTATTCCATGCATTGTTGAATTCCATCACCATTTGTGTGTTCACTCACTCTCATGGGAGGGCATTCCAGGCATCCACCACCCATTTTCTGAAAAAGCATTTCCTGACATTGCTGTTAAGGCCCTCACTCTGCAACCTCAACTCATGACCTCTAGTTCTACCACTATTAGCTTGCATATTAATGCTTTTTAAGTATTTAAACATCTATATCATTCCCCTCTCCCCAATCTCTCCTTCCCTCTACAGTATACATATTGAAGTCTTCAAGTATCTTCTCATAAGTCTTTTGGCACAAACCTCATATCATTTCTGTCACTTTTATCTGAACTGCCTCAAGACTTTTGATGTCCTTAGCAAGAGATAGACTCCAAAATTGAGCACAATATTTCAAATGGGGCCTAATCATTGTACGCACTCCTTGCACATGTAAATTTACAGCAAACACTCTGGTTAGGGATATCATAGTAACATAGTAACATAGTAGATGACGGCAGAAAAAGACCTGCATGGTCCATCCAGTCTGCCCAACAAGATAAACTCATATGTGCTACTTTTTGTGTATACCTTATCTTGATTTGTACCTGTCCTTTTCAGGGCACAGACCGTGTAAGTCTGCCCAGCACTATCCCCGCCTCCCGCCACCGGCTCTGCCACCCAATCTCGGCTAAGCTCCTTAGGATCCATTCCTTCTGAACAGGATTCATTTATGTTTGTCCCACGCGTGTTTGAATTCTGTTACCGTTTTCATTTCCACCACCTCCTGCGGGAGGGCATTCCAAGCATCCACTACTCTCTCCGTGAAAAAATACTTCCTGACATTTTTCTTGAGTCTGCCCCCCTTCAACCTCATTTCATGTCCTCTCATTCTACCTCCTTCGCACCTCCGGAAAAGGTTTGTTTGCGGATTAATACTTTTCAAATATTTGAAGGTCTGTATCATATCACCCCTGTTTCTCCTTTCTTCCAGAGTATACATGTTCAGGTCATCAAGTCTCTCCTCATACGTCTTGACAAGTGAATTGATGGAAACCTGGCTAACCAATGCTGACCTTTCATATCAGTCTCAAGCTTCTCCTCCAGGTTATTCTTATAAATATATACATCACAAAGGGAGAAGAAGGGAAGACCTAGCTCTGATTTTTTTTCCTAACAAGTATAATATTCTTAGTCTCAGTCCTCCAGTACAATCCTGCCTTGTATTGTTAGCTTTCTGTCTGTCTCCTTCTCCTCCAATCAGCTTTCTTTCTTTTTTTTTTTTCTTCCAGCCCCCTCCCCTCTATTCTAATTCAAATAATTGCATACTGTTATCTCATATGATACTGCTAGGTGATTTTAACATTCATGAAGAGGATCAGGAGTCACTTTTTACCAAGGATTTCTTTTCCTTTATAGAGGACATTGGTTTATATACAACATGTACACTCTTCAACTCACATAACAGGTCATACTTTTGACCTTATATTCTCTTCTACTGATCTTCCCTTTTTTTATTAGAACATTTACCACCACTTAGGTGCCCTGGTCAGGTCATTACTTTATTCAATTTTCTCTTCGCACGATGATGCAGAACAAGGTCAATTACGTCTAGAAATCTAGCTGATCTAACTAAAGAATCATTCACAAATAATTTTGATCTTTCTATTGAACAGTTTCCCTCAATGTCGCTAGAAGAGCAAACTGCCAGCTGGGCTAACTCATTGCATAAGATTATAGAAAGGGCAGTGCCAATTAAAACAAATACATTTTACCCTAAAAGAAGGAACCTTCTATAATGCTAATTTAAATCTCAAGAGACACCAGCTGCATCATCATGAGTGACACTGAAGGAAACTGTCGCGTCCCGCGCCCCTACCTGCTCTTCCGCCGCGGGGGGCAGGAGCCAGCGTCCTCCACGGCAAGGGGTAGCGGCCCGAAGGCCTCGGCGTGGAGTCGGGCCCCGCCGCAGTGATGGCTGTTCCGGCCGGGACCGGAGGCCAGTGACTGCGGCCGCCGGTCTCTCGGTCGCCGGTTGTGGAGGCGATGTTCGCGCCGCCGAAGGAGGCGGCTCCAAAACGCAATGGTCGGTGTCTTCCTCCCTCCTGGGCAGGAGGGCCCGGAGCTCCACCTCTGAGGCGCCGGATTGGGAGGCCAAGTTGGTGGTCCCGCCTGGGAGATCGGACAGAGCCAATCAGAGGGGCTCTGCCGATACCCAGGGCCGGATTGGTGGGCTGCTCGTACGGGGGCGGGGCGGCTGATGTTGTACTGTATTTAAAGAAGGGAACTGAGCTAGCACTTTGCTTCAGGTTCTGTTCCCAAAGCCTATCTCCGTGGTTCCTGTGTTTGGTTGTCTTCCTGGTTTTGCGGATTTTGGAATTTGGACTGTTTCCTGGTATCTCTGCCTAGCTGCCTGCCTCGACCTCCAGCCTGACTTTGACTTCTGTACTAGCCGCCGGCCTTGACCTCTTGCCTGACCCCGACTACGCTTTTGCTGCCGGTCCTGATCTGCTGCCAGTCTTTGGACTCTTCTTTCCACCTGCCCGCTTCTCTCCCGGTTCCAGCCCAGGCCAGTCCGGTAACCCCGCGGTTCCTGAAGTCCCGTTGACTGCCTGCAGCTGGGGGCTCAACCCTTGGTGAACGGCGGTCACCGTGGGTGAAGACTTGGGGGTTGCGCGGCTGTCCTTTGAGGTCCTTTTGGGCCTTGCGGGACCTAAGGGCTCACCCTCCTTGTGGACAAGACAGAAACATAAAACTACAGATCTGCATCCTGTTGATTTAGAATTTCCAAAGTCTCATAAATTGGCTATCAACAACATTAAGAAGGAATAGACCATCTAAGACTTTTAGACCTTTGAGGTTACTCAAATCCCTTATAGGTTCATCAGCCTCTGTTACTGACTCATTGACTTTATCTGCTCAAGAGTTAGCTAATTACTTTTCAGATAAAATTATGATTTTATAAAATCAGCTCTGAGCTAAGCAAATTGTTCCAATACTCTATCTCAAAACTTGTTATTTTCACCTGGAGTGTCCTGTCTTTGTTCACTTGCAGTTAGTACACTAAAAAATGTACTCATCCATCTGTTTTATCACTGAGGCCTACAAAAGCACCACAAGAACCTATATCTGCTTATTTAATTAAAAGATTTTATTCTCAGTTGGCCCCATTTTTTTTAATAATATGATTTCTCAGCGCTTAGACAGGGTTGTTTTTTTTTTTTTTTAAACCAGTCTATGGAAAGCTTCATGTATTTGTCTATGGTTAAAAAAATGCTACTTAAAGCAAAATGTTACCTGCAAATTAACCTTCAGTAGCTACCCTTCCATTTGTATTGAAACTTGTGAAGAAAGTTATTTTATCATAATTAAAAGACTTCATTGAGAAAACAAACATACTTCATCCACATCAAACAGGATTTAGGAAACATCATAGTACAGAAAGAGCTATAATTGGTTTACTGACATATTTAGACCAAATTATACTGCTCTTTTAATTTTATTAGATCTTTCAGCAGCTTTTATGTTCAAAGGAAGAATTCTGCTTCAAAGTTGTTTTCATTCTGCTATTTTTTTTTTTTTTGTTACATTTGTACCCCACTCAATGTGGCTTACATATTGTATACAGGTGCTACTTATTTGTACCTGGGGCAATGGAGGCTTAAGTGACTTGCCCAGAGTCACAAGGAGCTGCCTGTGCCTGAAATGGGAATTGAACTCAATTCCTCAGGACCAAAGTCCACCACCCTAACCACTAGGCCACTCCTTGCACTGACTTTAATATCTTCATAGCTTCATTGGTTAGTTTGGCTCAGGTGGAAATCTGAACCGCGCGGATTTTTTAGAATCTGGCCCAATGTGCACATTGAAAAGATGCATTCCAGGATGGAGTGGGGCTGGCTTATATACAAATATTGATGAAGATTGATACTAGAAACCCTGCGGAAATCATGCTATTAAACATTAAACTTCAGAGGCATTACCTTTTTTCGAGAATTAATGAAGTTTCTTTTATTGCTCTTCCATACATAGCAGGTTGTCACATTTCAGCGGTTGCTCCCTTTAAAATTCTTGGGGGCCACTCATTAGATTTAAAACTGCATATTTCTAAGTTAAGTAAGAAATGTTTCTTTATACTATGTATGATTTGCGCAATACATAAACTTTTGATGAAAATATCTACTGCTACGCTGATTTTCTCATTGCTCGTACGTAGACTTGATTACTGTAATGATGCTTTACATGGTTTGCACTTGAGATCAGATACCTTCAGATTATATAAAATCGTACAATTAAGCTTCTTATGGGAATGTGTAAATTTGACCATGTGATGCCAGTCCTGAAAACAGAACATTGGCTGCGGGTCTCCTCAAAATTCCATATAAGATATTATTATTAACATTTAAGACAGTGGCATATCCATTCAAGGTACATGTGTTGCATACATACCTCCTGTCTGTCCCTCCATTCTCCCTCCTGCCGCATCTCTCCCCTTCCTGATCCTGAAAAGCTCTCACAATTCCCTCCCTCCTTCCACCCCTCCCCAAGCTTTAAAATCACTTCCAGTCTTCACATGGGCAGCGCCACTGGCACTTATACATTGCCTACAGCTTGCACTGGGTCTTTCTCTCTGAACCATCCCGCCCCTTCTGATGCAACTTACTACTACTACTATTTAGCATTTTTATAGGGCTACAAAGCGTACGCAGCGCTGCACAAACATAGAAGAAAGACAGTCCCTGCTCAAAGAACTTGCAATCTAATAGACAAAAATAAAGCAAGCAAATCAATTAATGTGTAGAAGAAACTTCCTGTTTTCTGAAAGGCAGGATAGTTCAGAGAGAAAGCCCCAGTGGAGGTCACAGGCAGCCTATGAGTGCTGCTGCCACTTTCCCTGCCCGGTCGAAGACTGGAGGCGATTATAAGGTACAGGGAGGAGAGCAGAGGAGAAGGAGAAAGGAGGTAAATGCAGTGTGAGATGCTCCCTCTTGAAAATTCCTGCCATTGCCACTGATTTAAGATCCTTCACTCAGACCAACCATTGTTTTTGTTTCAGCTGTTAATTCCTTACACCACTTCTAGAACATTATGGTCTTCCCAACAAAATTTTGTGGTGGTTCCCCTTTTAGCATTCTCTACCAAATTACCTGAGATTGGAGATTCTATTCTATTTGAGTTTTGTATACTGCCATTTTCCACTAGGGATTCATAGCAGATGATACCCAAAATAGCCTAGAAAATTTCAAAAGTGCACGTAAAATATTTGTATTTCAAAAAGCACCCCCCCCCCCAAAAAAAAAGGAACCAAAACTAGGTACTAGGTAACAGGGGCGTAGCCAGACACCCAATTTTGGATGGGCCTGGGCCCAAGATGGGTGGGCAGAAGAACCCTACCCCATCCCACAGGTGATTTGGTCTCTCCTTTTCTCGCCTGCAAGCCATATGAAGGGGCATAATCGAACGGAAACGTCTATCTCCATGGGCGTTTATCTCCAAGAACGGGTCCGTGAAGGGGCGGA
This sequence comes from Microcaecilia unicolor, assembly GCF_901765095.1. NCBI lineage: Eukaryota > Metazoa > Chordata > Amphibia > Gymnophiona > Siphonopidae > Microcaecilia > Microcaecilia unicolor. The sequence goes on along the minus strand of NC_044040.1, from coordinate 41,858,861 downwards.
CCGAACCGTATTTTCGAAAAACGTGGACGTTTATCTTTTTTTGAGCTGGGCGTTTTTGTTTTTCAGCGATAATGGAAACCGAAAGTGCCCAGCTCAAAAACGAATAACTCCAAGGATTCGTAGTGCACTGGTCCCCCTCACATGCCAGGACACCAACTGGGCACCCTAGGGGGCACTTTAAAAAAAAAAAAAAAAAAGGTAAAACAGCTCCCAGGTGCATTGCACCATTCCCTTGGGTGTTGAGCCCCCCAAATCCCCCTCAAAACCTACTGCCCACAAGTCTACACCATTACTATAGCCCTAAGGGGTGAAGGGGGGCACCTACATGTGGGTACAGTGGGTTTGGGGGGTGGTTTGGAGGGCTCCCATTTACCAGCACAAGTGTAACAGGTGGGGGGGGGGATGGGCCTGGGTCTACCTGCCTGAAGTCCACTACAACCCCTAATCACTGCTCCAGTGACCTGCATACTGCTGCCAGGGAGGTAGATATGACATTTGAGGGTGAAAATAAAAAGTTGTGAAACGGCATATTTTGTGGTGGGAGGGGGTTTGTGACCACTGGGGGAGTCAGGGGAGGTCATCCCCGATTCCCTCCAGTGGTCATCTGGTCATTTAGGGCACTTTTTGGGGCCATATTCGTGGAAAAACAGGGTCCAGGAAAAGTGCCCTAAATTCTCGCTAAAAACGCATATTTTTTTTCCATTATCGACGAAAGGCGCCCATCTCTGATCGCCCGATAACCACGCCCCAGTTCCGCCTTCACCACGCCTTCGACACTCCCCCATCAACTTTGTCCGCATCCGCGACGGAGTGCAGTTGAAAACGTCCAAATTCGGCTTTCGATTATACCGCTTTATTCGTTTTGTGAGATAAACGTCTATCTCCCGATTTGGGTCACAATATAGGCGTTTTTCTATTTCGATTATAAGCAGGATGGTCTCTCAAATATCCCCCCTCTCCTGCACACCTTTTAAATAGCAGATTTTCGGCAGTAAGCAGCAACTAATACACAGTACACATGTTGGCCCCACATCCTTCCCACTGATGCAGATTCCTGTTTCTGCATAGGCGGGAATAAGTCAGAGAGGAAGGCTTTGGGGCTGGTGTGAGCAGTATGTCTCAGTCGCTGCGTCCTGCTGGTGAAGATCTGCTATTTATAAGGTATGCAGGAGGGACAGTTGTTGGGAGTTTTCAGCTTGGGAATCTCTGCCAGCCACATCATAGGTGTGCTGCTACTGGTGGGCCTGAGCTCAAAGTAGGTGGGCCTGGGTCCACCCAAGCCCACCCTTGGCTACACCACTGCTAGGTAATGTGGGAGTGATCCATGAGTGGAGCTTGGGTAGGACTTCAAAGGAACCAGGACTTAACTGGTTGGGGAGCACTTTTACTAAGGTGTGCCCAAAAGTGGCCTGTGCTAGTGGAGGCATGTGTTCTGGATGCACGCTGGTCCATTTCCTGAGAGCGCCTGGAAAAAAGGGATTTTTTATTGTGCCAGAAAATGGATGTGTGGCAAAATGAAAACCCGGGGCATGTGGTAGTTGGGTGGTAGTGCTAATTTGATGCCCTTTGGATGCACATAGGCGCCTACACACCTTAATAAAATGGCCCCTAAGGGCCATATTTAGATCACTAACTGGTTAAGTAAGTGGCTAGAGTTAGGACAGCAAAAAGCTGTCCTAACTTTAGTCATCAAGATAACTGGGCACCGGTCTGACTATTGGCTGGTATTTGGTTAATTAGCAGTAGCAGCATTGGGGCTTCCCAATCCCCACTGGTCCCGATCCCTCCTCATTTCCCACTGAAGAAAAAAGTCATAAGTACATAAGTACATAAGTAATGCCATACTGGGAAAAGACCAAGGGTCCATCGAGCTCAGCATCTTGTCCACGACAGCGGCCAATCCAGGCCAAGGGCACCTGGCAAGCTTCCCAAACGTACAAACATTCTATACATGTTATTCCTGGGATTTGGGATTTTTCCAATTCCGTTTAGTAGGAAAAATCCAAGTCCTTTCCTGAACCCTCCCAACCCGATCCCCACCCCTAGGCCTACCTCAAAGTCTATGGTAGTCCAGTGGGCAAGAGCGATGCTCACTAGCTCCTGCCTGTTGCAGGTCCGGTCACAAAATGGCCGCTGTAGCCCCTAGCAGCAGTCTTGCTGTACTTGCGAATATCAAATCTCTTTATTGTTTATGCGCTTAAGAATTTTCCATTTTAGAATGTCTCAGAGAAACTTGAGCATAAATGGCTTATATTAACCTCTTTTGCATGTTCTCAAGCATTGGTCTAAACTTCCTTATATTCACTATTAAACTTTAAACATTCAAACTCTTCCAATATAGTTTTGCATATTAATTACAACAATGTTTTTACGTAGGTTTTAAAATCAAGCCACAGGCATGCAGGAACATTTATAATCTCCATCCTACTTGTTGAGTAGCATTTCACAGCAAGATGCTTCAGGCATTACTTTTGAAATATGTCATAGAATAATCAGCTAAGGAATTATGCTGAATACTCAGTGCAAAATAAGGAATTGTTGTCAAACTCAAAGAGATTTCTTTCTATTTTTTTCTGACTTTAGATATTTAGGTGCTCATTTTCAAAGCACATACACTTAGAAAGTACAGGGCTGCCGAGAGAATGAGCCCCCCCCCCCCCCCAGGATTGCCCCTCCCCCCAGGATTGCCCCCTCCCACCCCTCAATCGCTACTTCTGTTGCCTCTCTCTCCTGCTCCCAGGCCTCCGGCGCAGCAGTTTCCAGTCTCCAACTACCTACCCTCTGCTCCATTCTGCCTGCCATCCGACCCCCTTCATTTAAATTTAAAAAAAATCTCTAAAGCAGCAGGCGCACCGCCTTCTGTGCAAAAGCGGCAGATTGCCTCAGGCAGGCCTTCCAACACTTTGTCCTGCCCTTGCGGAAATAGGAAGTTACATCAGATGAGGGCGGAATACAGTGAGGGAAGGCCCGCCCGAGGCGGTCTGCTGCTTTCGCAGAGAAGTCACTGTGCTGCTGCTTTAGAGATTTTTTTTTAATGCAGGGGGTCGGATGACAGACAGAAGGGAGCTAAAGGTAGGCAGGTGGAGACAGGACTGTGGCACCAGTGGCCTGGGAGCAGGAGAGGGTGAGAGACTCCGGCGCCGGGCCCTCCTTGGTGGCCCGGGGAATTTTGCCCCCCCCCCCCTCTCGGCAGCCCTGAGAAAGTTACATGGTAGCCTATGTAACTTTGTAAGTCTAGATGCTTTGAAAATGAGCCTCCACGTCTGTTTATACAAATTAACTACAAGGCAAAGCACTAGTAGTAGTAGTGACAAATGTCATGGATTTAAGACTTTGGCTCCACACATAACAATATTTTGATCACTGAAGGAGGACTTTTCTTATCTTAGAGCATTTTTGATATTTGAGTTATTGGAGACAATTTGGCCGATATTTAAAGCAATTTAAATGGTCAGCAATAGCTCTGTAGTTATTGAACAGGGCAAAAATTTAGCACACGGTGAATGTATCAGCAGATAGCACTATCAGGCTTATTTTCGAAAGAGAAGGGCGCCCATCTTTTGACACAAATCGGGAGATGGGTGTCCTTCTCTCAGGGTCGCCCAAATCAGCATAATTGAAAGCCGATTTTGGGCGTCCTCAACTGCTTTCCGTTGCAGGGACGACCAAAGTTCACAGGGGCGTGTTGGCACCATAGTGAAGGCGGGACTGGGGCGTGATTAAGAGATGGGCGTCCTTGGCTGATAATGGAAAAAAGAAGGGCATCCCTGACGAGCACTTGGCTGACTTTACTTGGTCCATTTTTTCTTACGACCAAGCTTCAAAAAGGTGCCCGAACTGACCAGATGACCACCGGAGGGAATCAGGGATGACCCCCCTTACTTCCCCAGAGGTCACCAACCCCCTCCAACCCTAAAAAAAACTTAAAATTTTTTTTTTGCCAGCCTCAAATGTCATACCCAGCTCCATGGCAGCAGTATGCAGGTCCATGGAGCAGTTTTAGTGGGTGCAGTGTACTTCAGGCAGGCGTACCCAGGCCCATCCCCCCCTACTTGTGGTAGTAAATGGGAGCCCTCCAAAACCCACCTGAAACCCACTGTACCCACATGTAGGTGTCCCCCTTCATCCCTTAGGGCTATGGTAGTGGTGTACAGTTGTGGGGAGTGGGATTTGGGGGGCTTAGCACCCAAGGTAAGGGAGGCATGCACCTGGGAGCAATTTGTGAAGTCCACTGCAGTGCCCCCTAGGGTGCCCGGTTGGTGTCCTGGCATGTCAGGGGGACCAGTGCACTACAAAATGCTGGCTCCTCCCATGACCAAAGGGCTTGGATTTGATCATTTTTGAGATGGGCGCCCTCGGTTTCCATTATGGCCGAAAACCAGGGACGACCATCTCTAAGGTCGCCCATCTCAACATTTAGGTCGACCATCTCTAAGGTCGACCTAAATGTTGAGATTTGGGTGTCCCCGATCATATTATCGAAACAAAAGATGGACGCCCATCTTGTTTCAATAATATGGGTTTCCCCGCCCCTTTGCGGGGCCTTCCTGCGAGGACGCCCTCATGAAAACTTGGGCTCCCCGTTCGATTATTCCCCTCCATACGTGCATTTGTGCTATCTGCTGATGTAGTTACTATGGTCTCATGCATTTAAAAAAATCTGATTCCCGAACATCACCCACTACACCCCACTCCTAATCAGCATGGGTATGTTTCCTCACTCCGACCGCTAGTGCACACTTGCTGGATAAAGTGGAAATGCCCATGCTACACCCATGACACCCCGCCTCCTAAATAATTTCTTTTTAAATAGGTAATGCACAAGTTAGTGCAAGCATACAGGCCTCAGGGCAAAATGCTTTATCACATTCTGCAGTACCCTATTAGCATATGATACCTACGCATTAAGGACTAAGGGGCCTTTTTACTAAGGCACACCTAAAAGTGGCCTGTACAGCTATAGGCACGTGTTTTGAATGTGTGCTGGTCCATTTCCTCAGCGTGCCTGGAAAAAAAGCATTTTTTTTTGTACTGAAAATGGACGCGCTGCAAAATTAAAACCAGTGCGCGTCTATTTTTGGCCTGAGACCTTACTGTCACCCATTGACTTAGCGGTAAGGTCTCACGTGCTAACCGGGCAGTAAACATTCAACGTGCGTCAACTGCCAATTACCGCCGGGTAAGCACCACGCAGTAGAAAATAGAAAATATTTTCTGCTGCATGTTTTGGGCATGCGCCAAAAATGGAATTACCTCCCGGGGCACACAGTAGCCAGGTGGTATTGCCCATTTGATGAACATTGGATGCGTGTAGGTGCCTACGCAGCTTTGTAAAAGGGCCCCTTAATTCAGTAAATGGTGCCCAAATTTGAACAGTGAAAAAAATGCGCAGTGAACGCTATTCTTTAAATGGCGCTCTGAGTTGGGCACCATTTATAGAATACAGTGAAACCTCGGTTTTCGTCGATAATCCGTCCGAAAACTATTGGCGAAATCCGAAACTGACGAAAACCGAGGCAATTAACGAGGACGCCCAAAATCGGGAGAAGGACGTCCATCTTCCGATACAAATTGGGAGATGGACATCCTTCTTTTTCGATGAAATCCAAGGCAACCGACGAAAACCGAGACAAATTTCTAGTCGAAAAAATCAACGAAATCCGAAACCGACGAAAACCGACGTCAACGAAAAACGAGGTTTCACTGTAGTTCATAGCACTGGGATACATGCCCAACTTTTAGGCACAAGGATTTACACCAACTGAACCCTGGTGTAAATCCCTGCGCCTAAGTTAGGCACAGATCCCCTTATTCTATAAAAGTTCAGAAATCTTTAGTAAATGCCCCTAACCCACCCATGCCCCTCGCATGGCCACACCCCCCCTTTTCAGTTTCATGCTAAAAACTTAACATGCACATCTTTATAGAACAGTGCTTAGCAAGATGCATGGGTAAATCCAAATTGATGTCAATTATTGCCAATAATTGATTGTTACTGCCAAACTATTAGTGCTAATAGGGTTACTACACAATTAAATTGCATGAGCAAATTGGGCACATGCCCAAACTTGTGTGCGCAATTTGAAGTGCCATTTATAGACTTCCTTTACACGGGCTTAACTCCCTTTAGTAAAAGGCCCCTCTAGTTAATAATAACCCATCTTCATGGTAGCCTACATTGATAAATTCAACACTTGTAATCAAATAATACAATTTAACAGTAGCCCACATTGATAACTTCGCCCTTATACTAAAGGGTTGCTGTGCGACAGTAGGCTTGCCATGCAGCAACCTGGAACTACCACTGGCCCAATGCAGGTGCTGATGGTAGTTCCAGCCCCTCAGCACGCGCCATTTCCACTGCTAGTGGAAATATCGAAAAACTATTTCCACATGGGGTTGCCCGGTGGTAATCGAGCAGCATCGTGCACTGCCCTATTACCATCAGGTTAGCATGGGAGCCCCTACTGCCACCTCAGTGGGTGGTGGTAAGTGCTTCCCCACGAAATAGCCACGTTGCAAGTGTGAACGTACCGCACGGCCATTTCATTTTTGGTTATTTTCACCCACTGCGTAAAAGGGACCCTGGTGCACGGCAAAAACTACCGCTGCTGCTAGTGTAGGGCCCCTTAGTGACTTGCCCATAATCAGAAGGAGTGTCACGGGTGTTTGAACCCTTGCATCCCTGCTTCTCAGTCTGCTGCTGTAGCCATTAGGCTACTCTTTCACTCTTATGCAGCGTGGAATTGCATTGAGTTTCAGATCTTATCTTTTAAACTATGTAATACACTTTGAGCCCATAGGGGTGAGGTATGTAATAAAATCACAACAAATAAAATGCATAACCGTTGAGTTCTCAGCTGCACAGTAATTACATTATCATACTTGTACCAAAAAAAAAGTGAAAATCAGTGGTTTCTGTATTTGCTTTCTAGACTCATAAATGGACTGATGCAGCTTAAAATTAAAAGCACGATTGTACTCACCCTGAGTTTTCCCAACTATCTTTCAAACACTGTGTTCTCAGCTGAAACTTGTAACAGTAACTCTGTAATTACATGATAAACTAGTGATACATTAATTACATGGCCTATATCATGCTGTGATAGCATAAATTTGGTGCACAGTCATTTCTGGCTTCCTCTCCAGAATGTTAAGCATGAATATCTAAAGCTCCAAGTAAACTGTAATTATTTTTTGAACTGCTAGTGTATAATAACCAAGCAATCTGCATCAACATGCTATTAAAGTTATAAGTGCAATTCCTTCCAAGAACCACTGGTAGCCATTTTCTTGTTGTTATTTGACTTGCCAAGTCCTACAGTGTTCGAATGAAAATGGAGGCAGGAAATGAAATAATGAAACATTCTGCAGGTATAATCCCATTAGTTTATACTCCCAGGGTCATTAACGAACTGCCTGTGTATTTATTTCTGCATGTATTATACCGTTTTGTGGTTCACTTCCCCAGAAATGCAGAATATAAATGCAATTTTTACATAATGCATAAATCTACTGTTTAACTTCTGCTACCTACATTAAGATAAATGATATACTCAAGAATACGTTACAAACAAACCTAGAAATATAGGAAATGACAGTAAAGACCATATGGCCTATCGAGTCTGCCTATCCGTACAATTAAACTGTATAATCCCTTCCTTTTCCTTAGAGATCTATTGTGTTTATCCCATGCTTTCTTGAATTCAGATATAGTCCTTTGTCTCTGTCACTTTTTGCTGGAAGACTGTTCCATACATCTACCATTCTTTCCATAAAGAAATATTTCCTTAGGAGATCCAAGATGGTGTCTTGATAGGACGTACCTGCTAGACGCTCTGATCCCGCCAGCGGTGTTTCTGCATTTGGAGTGATTGTGTGTGCACATGATGGGCAAACGTCAGGGGAAGTTTCAGGGTGCCCCCTCCGCCACCTCCACCAGGACCCCCAGTTCGGCAGATGACACTGGACTCATGCCAGACAACTGCTTTGTCCAGCTTGCTTTTCTCTTCTGTTGAGCTGGCAGTTGGTGCAGCTGGCAGCAGCATGAATGGGGCATCCCTCAGCCCCATTGAACATACAGTTCCCCTTCCACCCAGAAGCAGTGTCACTGAAGTGGAACAACAGGTCATGGATATCCCTAAGAGACTTTCTTCACTGTTGCAGTTGGGGGGGGACCACCTTTGGCAATTTCTTCCCCTAGGATGGAGCTATCCCAAAGCAGTGAAGTGTCCAGGAGAAGCTATCTTTATTTATTGAAGAACATCAGGTAGGATGGGAATTGCTGGTTCCATTGTTGGGGTGCAAGGTTTGGAAAGACCAGATGTGGTGACCTTAGAGTCTCTTTGGGATACTGTGCATGAGGTAAATTCTTCATTGCTGAGGTTTTCTGCTAGAGTTTCTGAAGATTTAAGGACTGTTTCTGAAACTGTTATTGCACAGCTCATGAAGGCAATCAGCACTCTGCTAAGTTAGGTGATCTCGATCTCAGAATAAGTGGGGTACAAGAAATAAGCTCTGCTCTTGTGAAGGATAAACTTAACTTACATTGGAAAGTTGAATATTTGGAGAACCAAGTCTGGAGGAACAACTTATGGTTCCTAAACTTCCCCAGAACCCCGTTGATACCACCTGTGGAAATGGTGAGGAAGTATTTTATACAAGTTTTTGAAGCTGTGCCACCGTTGGTTAGAGTTCAGCACATTTCTACTCAAGGGAGAAATTCTGAGGAGGGTTTAGGGGGAAGATCTGGTAATTTGAATTTGACAGAATTCCTGGAATCCTCATTGGAAGTGATCATGCAGAGGTCCACAGTGGTAGTGACTTTTTCTTTAGAGCCAGATCGCAATAATATATTATGTTTGTATTTCTGTTAAATGAATGAGTTGTTTATGGGTTCAAAGATCCATATTTTTCCTGATTTAGCTAGAGAAACACAGCAGCGAAGTCAAGTCTTTCTTGCCCTTTGGGCGAGAGTACTGGCCCTAGGCACCACTTTTGTGTTGAAATTTCCCTATATATTGTGACATCTAAGGGGTCACAGGAGCAGTCACATGGTGAACAAAGATTTGGTTTAGCCTGACCAGAGCCCGGGTATATGCATTTCTGCCTAGGACATCAGTAGGGGAGTGCTTTTGTTATAGGAGAAAGCTGTATGTCTGGGATCAATGGGTGAAGGGTGAATAGACTGCCAGAACTCCACAGTAGCTAGAGCCAGGGAATGGGGCTAGGTCTTCTGGGATTTGTAGTCTAGCCCTATTCCCCATAGAAAATAGCTAATGATGTCATCTCCCTGAGACAGGGGAAGGGTGGGGTTCGGAAAGCACTTGGCAGTCCTTAGCTCTAGAAAAAGGATCTCCTGAGACAAACAGAGATAGAGAGAGAGAGGGGGGGGATAGGGAGGAGGAAACTCCCTAAGAGCTAGCCAGCGAGAGAGCTAGCAGGCTCTCTAATCCTGGGCAACAAGAACCCCAAAGCACCAACTGGACATGATGAGTTGAGTATTCCCTGAAATGTTTTGGGATATTTGTTTGTTGAGCAAGATACAGTGAGAGTGGGAGGAGTGCTCAAAGATAATCATGGACTGTGGTTGGAAATACCAGGGCAAAAAGAAGCCTGTATTTGTTTTCTGCCTAAAGCAATGAGGAGGATTCGCAGAGAGAGTAAATGAGCTTTCCTCTATGCTTCTGCAAAGGCCCCACAGGAGCAGAAGTTGGCATGAGGCATAGAGCCCTTGAGAGAAGGGAAATCTGACCTTAAAAAACTGTTCCAGAGGTGAGTGATATCATGTCCATAAACAGAAGACAACTACCTGCCGTATTAGTGAATGTATTACCCTGGATACTGCTGGGCTAACCCCACTGCTTATGTTAAGTCTGTGTTTTATTTTGGAAGAAGTATAATAAACTTGGCATTGTTTGATGCTGAAAGAGCTGTTTCTCTGCGCTTGTGTTATGAGGAAGGAATGATCAGTACCACAGTCGGTGTGACCATGACAATATGTATTCTAGTTTTTGAGGTTAAAACGTATACGTTTTTTTGACCATAAACAACTATTGGACTTCTTGCATGCAAAGGAAGAGTTGAAGGTACATATTCAAACTCCTAAAGATTACAGTTCGCTGTTTAGATAGCCCTGGATTTATGTCCTATTTTTGGTTCGGAATTATTTTTTCTTTTTGGATTCTTGGATCTATTACCTTTTATTGAGGGTGAAGGATTTATTTTTCTTGTGGTTTACTGGTTATTTGCTTTGTGATATTGGATTTTTTTTTCCTTTCACTATGTGATAAATGGTGACACATGATCGTAAGATAAAATTTAAAAAACATATATATATTTCCTTAGGTTACTTCTGAGACTATCCCTTTTCATTTTATCCTATGTTCCCTCATTCCAGAGCTCCCTTTCATCTGAAAAAGGTCTGCCTTCTATGCATTTATATCACAGAGGTATTTAAATATCTCTATTGTATCTCCCCTCTGCCACATTTCTCCCAAAGTATACATTTTAAGATCTTTAAGTCTATCACTATCACCTATGTTTACTAAGGTGCACTATAGGCATGTTAGCAGTTTTAACACGCATTAATGGTTTACGTGCATTAAACGCTAACACACCCATAGAAATGTATACTACCAATACAAGGGTTAAATGTCATTGAAATTAGTCACCTAATATATCAAAACAGTATCATAAAGGACTATCCAATGAATTAAATCCTTAACTCTCTTCTTATGTTATACACATAACAATATAAACTTTAGTAATATTAACTATATTTATTATACATCAATACTAAACATTCATACTTTCAGAAGTGCTTCAATGTTGAAATTCCATATCTCTTGAAACAACCAAACAAAGGTTAATGATCTCATAACACGCTGTATATTGATTTTAATAACCTGAAATGCCCATATCAGATAGTCAATACTTCTTTAACTGTTCATAAAAATCAGGTATTGATGAAACACTTCAGTGATCTTGTTATTCCATTCCAAAGATCATCCAATATCCAGCTGATATAATCAATTTGATCCAGCCATGTTATAATTCCAATGAGAAATCACTCATCTATTGTAGATAATAAATCAATCCAATAGAAATAATACAACGTTCTCCATCATATGTGTCCGAAAAAAATCAAATCTTCACTTCACATCTTTATCAAATGAAGCTCCAACTGAAGTGCCGACATAGATTCCTCTCACATTCTAACGATTTATAGGTCTCTACACAGGCCATGTTTCATATTGCTTCCTCAGGAGACCCTTAGCAGCCACAATGAAGCACTGAGCACACTGAAGCACTGAGCACACCATAAGGCATATGGACATTTCAGGTTATTAAAATCAATATACAGCGTGTTATGAGATCATTAACCTTTGTTCAGTTGTTTCAAGAGATATGGAATTTCAATATTGAAGCGCTTCTGAAAGTATAAATGTTTAGTCTTGATGTATAATAAATATAGTTAATATTACTAAAGTTTATATTGTTATGTGTATAACATAAGAAGAGAGTTACAGATTTAATTCATTGATATTCCTATATGATACTGTTTTGACATAGAAATGTATAGGCGCATTAGTGTTTAACATGCCTTAACTTTAAAGGTGCATTAAAAACGCTAACACACCTTAGTAAACATACCCTATATGGAGACCACTGACCATTTTAATATTTATTTATTTATTTATTTTATTTATCCTGTATTTGATATAATGCCTTTCAAAATATAAAGCAAATCCTCTCGAACATATCTCAATCTTCACCTGCCTAATTGCAAATGTCTCAAATACAAAACCTACTATGCATCCAACTTCTCAGTTATAGGCAGTCAACTTTGGAACGCCATACCAAGATTCATCCGAACAACAAATGAACATCTACCCTTCAGAAAGCTGCTGAAAACATACCTCTTTAAACAAGCCTATCCAAACGACCCACCCTAATTCACGATCAAAATCCACACCTCTGACATTAAACATGCCTCAACCTTCCCCCCCACTTCTCTTCATCTTGTCCTTCGCTATACAATTGTATTATCTTTGTGATACTTTTTACCCATACATTGTATTACCTCTATGATATTTGTACCCATACAATATGTTATCTTTATGACACTTTGTACCCATACATTGTAAGCCGCACTGAACCTGCTATCGAGTGGGAAAGAGCGGGGTATAAATGCTACAAATAAATAAATAAAGCAATATTTATTTATTTATTTATTGCATTTGTATCCCACATTATCCCACCTCTTTGCAGGCTCAATGTGGCTTACAATTCATCAAGGTGATTTAAAAGTTAACATGAATAAACTACATATTAAACATATCCAGATTTGGTGGAAGAAAAGAAAAAAAAAAAGAGCACAAAAGGATGGGGAAAATGAGTTGCACAACGTTGTACACCAGTAGTAGAGAATAACAAGGAGATAAAGTGTGTCCCATCCCCGCGAATTCTGTCCCTGTCCCCGCCCTGTTCCTGCAAACTCTGTCCCTGCCCCGGCGAGCTGTACCTGATCCCATCTGCACAAGTCTCGAACGGTTATGATTTTGTATTTAAATCATTTTATTAAAGTATCAAAAAGAAACAATATTCTATACAACCATCATTTTAGAAATCACAAACAATACAGAACAAAGATCAACAAAACCCCTTACCCCCACCCCCTTACCAATATTCCCTCCACTATAGGGGGAAAATTAAACAAGGCAAATTACTGCAGAATGCTACATAGAGAATTCATTTTAACAGAATACCTGGGTCACACACACAGAACACAAATGTCAAATATAGAATATTTGACCAAAAATGATAAACATAAATTAAACCACAATCTCGAGAAGCCACACCTTGCATGTAGTACAACATCAAAGAAATCGAAAGAGATGCATTTCCTCCTCTACTGTGCAAAATATAAAGATGACGCATGCCAGGGATGGTGTTAGGGGAGTGCAACTTGGGCAACTGCCCCCTGGCCAGAGAGCCTCCTAAGCCTGCTGGAAGCTGAAGAAGACATGGCCTAGTAGTGGGCTTTGGGATCCCCTCCCAAATTTCTGCCCTGGGCCCCAGCCCTGTCTAACATCAACTCTGGCAGGACACACATTTCAAATCTGACATATTTGTGGTAAAAAAAAAAAAAATCTGACTTAACCGTAACCCATGTTGATAACTTTTTAAGGCACACTAACAAATACAGATCCCTGCCACCTGAATATGTGTAGCTAATGGTATTATTTGCAATGTAGCTATGTGAAACTGCTGGAAATATCCCAATAGTCAATACAGAAGTTTTGTAGTTACCAAACAAATTTTCAAAATTAACACATATTAACTGTAAAATCTTACTGCACTTGGAGGAGTGGCCTAGTGGTTAGGGTGGTGGACTTTGGTCCTGAGGAACTGAGTTCGATTCCTACTTCAGGCACAGGCAGCTCCTTGTGACTCTGGGCAAGTCACTTAACCCTCCATTGCCCCATGTAAGCCGCATTGAACCTGCCATGAGTGGGAAAGTGCGGGGTACAAATGTGAGAGTAGGTGATTGCTTATGCCAGTGGCTTCTGGGGGCGGGCAGCAAATAACAGCTGCAGTCAAAGCAAAATAATAGATCCTAAGAGGCACACACATTTAACATACCATAACGATCCATCATATGAACTATAGTACATTACTGCTTTATCTGTTATTCCTATAACATTCTCTCTATACATGATGATCTTGTACACAATGTTTCCATGTTCTTATGTAATTACCAATTGTATATGTTAGTCTGTCATGATGATACCATGGCGGAGCAATGTAAGCCACATTGAGCCTGCAAATGTGTGGGAAAATGTGGGATACAAATGCAATAAATAAATAAAGAAAGAACCATCAATACCTGCTTGTAACTGCATGAAGAGTGGGACATTTTTAACAGCCTATTTACCTGGGTAAATGGTAAACTGCCCTCATTATTTGTATATAGACATACACACTATACACACCAAAATTTAATATTTAAAAGCATTCCCCTGGATTCTATAAAGGGCACCCAAATTTGGGCATGGATCCCATTTCTACATTCAAACTAATTAGTTAATGAGCCATTAACAATCAATTATTGACATTAATTGGCATTAATTAGGACTTACCTGAGGATCTGTCTACGTGCTATTCTATAACACTGAGCACTTAAATTGTCTCATGTGCAACTCAGAAGAGGGTGTGGCCAGGATGGGGTATGGGCAGGTCAGGGGCATTCCTAAAATTTAGGCACAGTGTTATAAAATAGGGTCCGTTTATGCACCCAACTTCCATTGGTTGTATGCTAGCATTTACACCAGGTTTCAACAGGTGTAAGTCTTCGCACTCAAAGCTGGACATGGGATTGGTGCTTAGGGACGGATTCAGTAAATGGCACCGAAAAATAGGTGCCGGGAAAAATCAGTACTCAGTGTGATTCTTTAAAGCCCTTTATAAAATATCATCTAGTGGGGATTTGCATACCCAACTTTGGGTACAAGGACTTACACCAGCTGAAACCTGGTGTAAATCATGGTATGCAATTTTGGTGCATCTTTTGTGAACATCCCTGATCTGCCCACACCCCTCCTATGGTCATGTCCCCTTCTGGATTATGTGCGAGAGGATTTCATCGCGGATCTTTAAAGAACTGTGTGCAGCCAAATTTAATGTGTAAATCCAAATTAGTGCCAATTCATGTCAATAATTGATTAATTGCTCTATCTAATTTATCTGCACACAGATCTCAGGATTGTGCTCAAATTTGGGTGCCTTTTATAGAATCCGGGGATTAGTATGAATCTTAAGGGCACTGTGAGGGAGTCTATAGGATGCTGCCACTTTACCTTCAGAACACTCCCTCACAGTGTCAGTGCCACATTAAAACCCTAGTCCCGCCCAATAGGGAAGTGACATAGGAGAGGTGGAGCTAGGAAGGCATGGTCCAGGAAGTTTGAAATACCAGACCAAAGCTAGGTTAAAGAGGCCCAGAAGGTTCATAGCTATGGAGCGCTTAACGGCATACCGTAGAGATGGGGAGCTACGGCGCAAGAGAGGATGGTCTCGACTGCAAGAATGGGTGAGGACAATCAAACTTTGATAGGAACGGGTGGTAGTTGGGGGGGAGGAAGGGGGGAGGGAGGGGGGCGGTAGGGAAAGGAGGAACAGAAGAGGAGGGCTAGAGGGGGAAGTGAGGCAATTATATGCTTGAACAAATTTAAGGGGGTAGGACAGAGCTGAGGGTGTAGACCTTTGTTTATAGTGATTGGGAGCTGATACTTCAATTTTCACCATAAGGGTGACTGGGTTGTTGTTTTGTTCTTTTCTGTTATAGTATGTGGATGTCCAATATTTTAGGACAACTTGGCATTATCTGTACTGTCTTGAATGTTGTAAGTTGCTTCATTAATAAAAATATTTAAAGTGAAAAAAAAAGAGGCCCAGAAGGAAGCAACGAAGTCCACTGCAGATGCCTCCACCCTGAAGCTGAGAACCTGCAACCACTACATTCAGGTAGGCCAAGTTCAACTTGAAACCTTGAAAAGGTTGTTTTTTGACCTAGTCAGCTGCAGGCTAGCCTTATGTATCTGCTTGGTAACTCTGGATCTAGCAACCAGGACAGAGACCAGTAAGAACTGCTGAGCCAAGAGATATTCATGTATGTTGTGGCCCTGCAGGAGCAAGCCACCCGATGACTCTATTATGATTACAGAAATAGTTGCGATCATTACGTCCTCCCTTCCTGTGAAGAGAACAGGAGCCCTTTAATAAATATTATTTGTTTTCACCATAACTTGTAGAGTGTGTGGCTTGTTTCTACGGCCCATCCTCACTCACATTACTACAGACACCTAATTCTGGGTGTTGTCGTTTACTGAATCTGGCTCATCATGTCTTGGGGGTGGGGGGGGGGTGGGGGGAGCAGATTAAGGACCTAAAGTTTAACTGAGTGTGTGAAGTAAGGCACCAATTACCCTTGCATCAGCCCTGCAATGGATATGTATTCATGTGTGTCAGCCAATACTAGCTATAAATTCAAATTTATGACAATTGAAAGTGATTCTTACTTTTCTGAAACAAAATCTTGTTTTTTAATAAGTACGATAAATAGCATTTGAGAGAAAATGCAGCCAGAATCTAATAGAAATGTATTGTGAAGTAGGCTATCAGTGACCTCCCTCCTGTTTCCAAAACGATTTGTATAGCTGTGTCTAAACTTTAAATGAGAGTTTGATGAGCAAAAGGTTGTTTTGCCAGACGTACTTTTTCTCTTCAAAAGGTGTTTAAACTTAGCATCTCAAAATGTTGATTTGGTTGAAATGCTACCCTGGAGTGTAATCTGCACAGATATAGCATTATACAACTTTGGAAGGAGAAAATACGTTTTTAATTAAAACTTATTTTCTACATAATTTGTGGGATGGCATGTTCCAAGGCAATATTTGTTCCCTCAGCAATGTTCCTGTCTCCCATGGAGCCTCTTAGGGAATCATACACTCCTGCAGATGCTTCCTGATTGGCTCAGCATGATCCTATTATCCAGTAATAGGATTGAAATGTGACTTTTTTTTTTTTTTTTTTTACTTTTTAATTCTACATGATAACTTTTATAACTGAGCCTGAGATTTCAAACAAAAGTCAGTATCTTAATGAGAGGAATACCCAACTTTAATAAACAACATTTACACTACTTAAATCCCTTCATTTATTTACTCTGCTGCTCTTTGTGATGTAATCGGAGTTTAATCTATCGCAACAAATCCTCTTTGTAGTAAGCATTTATTGATTTTCAGCCCTTAGCTGTATGACAATAAGAACCACTGTAAGCAAATATCTAATGCAAAAATATCTGATAGAGATACGCATAGGAAACATTTTGTTTTATTTTATCACTCATACTCGTTCAGTTTTAGATTCTGAATTTATTCATTGAATTTTATTTAGGTCCATTCAGTCACAGGACAAGGCATTGGCTCTGGGCAAGTCACTTAACCCTCCCTCCATTGCCCCAGGTACAAATAAGTACCTGTAAATGTAAGCCGCATTGAGCCTGCCATGAGTGGGAAAGCACGGGGTACAAATGTAACTAAAATTTAAAAATTAAATTAAATTTTGGGGTCCTTTTACTATGCTCCAGTATAAAGTGGCCTTAGCGTGTCCTTATGTGGGTTTTTCCTGCCCATTAAGGCCATTTTTACTGCGGCAGTAAAATGGTTGATTTCCATTATTTCAATTAATGGCCATGTGCTAACTTTGATATTAGAATGCAGCTATTAAAATAAAATAACTGCATTAGCACTTACCGACACCTATTTTGTAGGCAGTAAGGCTCATGTGGGAATCCTCTGTAATCAGCGTGCAGTGGTGTAGCTGCACCAACTGATCAGTTTCGAAACAACCACTCTCTGCCCCCAGGCACGCCTCTCCATACAGAAATAAAAAATATTTTTTGCTCACGTATAGCTCATGCCAATCTCAAACTTACCATAGATCGCCTGACCACATCCCACGGTAAGCCTGTCGAAAGCATGCACTAGCATTTACCACAGCTTAGCAAAAGGACCCCTTTATTCTCTAAAAGTGGGATATTCTACCTATTTTTAATGAAACTTGCTTAAAGCTTGCTGGCAAGCATCTGTCACAGCACTCCAAGATTTCAAGTGTGGCAAGAAAGGGAAATGGGACTTGATAAACCACCTATCTGAGGTTTTTGCAACTACATTCAAAGCGGTTTACATATATTCAGGTACTTATTTTGTACCAGGGGCAATGGAGGGTTAAGTGACTTGCCCAGAATCACAAGGAGCTGCAGTGGGAATTGAACTCGGTTCCCCAGGATCAAAGTCCACTGAACTAACCACTAGGCTACTCCTCCACTGCGGTAAGAAGACCCCATAGAACCAAAAAAAAAAAAAAAAAAAAAAACCCCAAAAAAGAATTACTTTTCTGTCAAGCTTGTCTGTATGGAGTCTGTTCTGCACCACAGATCCTAATTTTCTCTGATACAGTGAGTGACTAGCCCCTTTGTACCTGAGCCCTGGGTGTGTGCTTTTTGCTTTCACTCTGTCTCCTGATAATACTGACCCCTTTTCACTCTGATATTTATACCTTCCTAACACAAGCTTTCCAAATTAATGGCCATGCACTAATCTTGCCATTTGTATGTTTGCTTATTTAGATTTTGCTCATAATCTAAGTTTGTACCTGAAGCAAAGGAAAGTTAAGTAACTAGCCCAAGATCACACGGAGCAGCAGTGAGATTTAAACCCAGCACCTCTGGATGTCAAGACCAGCACTCTAACCACTAGGCCACACCTAATCCTAAGCTAATCAGTTAGCATGTGGTAATGTGGGTACGCTAACTGATTCATGCTGTCATACCCCCTCAAAGAAAAATTAAGAAACATTTTTTTAGTGTGTGGTTTCTGCACACACATTGGTCTTTTACTGCAGGATGCCTCAGCACGTCCCGTGGGGTACCGTGACTTGTCCAGTAATACCCCACTTGCTATGCAGAGAGCTTTTCAGGGGCTGGGAGAGGGGTTAAAACCTTTGTTACAAACAGTAGCTTTCTCTGAAGTACTACCTACCTTTGGAAAGGGAGAGAAAAGATTGCAAAGTACTGAGAATTTCAATAGCTGGCTCAAAGCCTGGTGTCACCAAGAAGGATTTAGGTACATAGGAGGATGGGGCAATACATGAATAAACAAAAGACTATATTACAACGATGGGCTGCATCTCACTGTGGCAGGAAAAAAAATCCTTGGGGAGAAATTCAGACAATATATTTCTAGGCATTTAAACCAGAAGGCTGGGGTGGCATATGGAGGCAGTTCACTTCAAGTGGTCATCCCCAACTAAACCTAAAGTCAAGATGCGACCGTAGAAAAGAAAGCAATGAAAACAACAATCTTAGCAAATCACTTCTTACCACCACAGCAGGAAGTGAGACTAAACAAGAAACTAAACAAGATAAAAGTTCCACTGAAATGTAGATGGAAAGCGATGACCACAAATGCTCACAGTCTAAGCAATAAAGTTCATGACCTTCAAGCCCTGATGTTGGAGGCAGACTTAGACGTTGTTGCAATCACGGAGACATGGCTCAATGGTTCCCATGAATGGGATGCAAACATACTGGGCTATAATCTATTTAGGAAGGATAGAGATGGTCGTAAAGGTGGAGGAGTAGCTCTGTATGTGAGAAATGATATCGCAGTGACTGAAATGACAGGGGCCTGGGGAAAGGAAGAAGCGATATGGATCACCTTAAAAAGAGATGATAAAACCTCTGTCCATGTGGATGTTGTCTACAGACCTTCGACACAATCAGAGGAACTAGATAAAGATCTGATCACAGATATTCAAAAGTTGGGAAAGAAGAAAGAGGTGCTGTTGTTGGGAGATTTCAATCTGCCAGATGTAGATTGGAAGGTTCCATCTGTGGAATAGGAAAGAAGCAGAGAGATCGTGGATGCTTTCCAAAGTGCTGTGCTCAGAGAAATGGTGATGGAACCCATGAGGGAGGGAGCGACGCTGGATCAGGTGCTCAGAAATAGGGATAGTGTGTCAAATGTCCGAGTGGGTGCCCACCTGGGCAGCAGTGACCATCAAACAGTTTGGTTTGATATAACAGCTGAAGTGGAGGGCAGTCACTCAAAACTCAAAGTCCTGGATTTCAAGCATGCCGACTTTAGTAAAATGGGGGAATACCTGAGGAAGGAGCTGATGGGCTGGGAGGACATACGAGAAGTGGAAGGACAGTGGTCCAGGCTGAAAGAAGCTATAAATATGGCCACAAACCTTTATGTAAGGAGAGTAAATAAAAGCAAGAGTAAGGAAACCGATATGGTTCTCCAAGCAAGTGGCTGAGAAAATAAAGGCTAAAGAGTTGGCGTTCATGAATTACAGAAAAGAAGAGGAACATGGAGAGGAATACTGGATGAAACTGAAAGAAGCCAAGAGAGATACATCTGGCGAAAGCACAAGTGGAAGAACAAATGGCTAGAAATTTATGGGGGGGGCGACAAAATTTTCTTCAGGTATATTAGTGAAAGGAGGAAGACTAAAAAGGGAATTGTGAGACTGAAAGATGCTGCGAACCGCTATGTAGATAATGATGAAGAAAAAGCAAATTTGCTAAACAGATACTTTTGTTCTGTTTTCACAGAAAAAAATCCTAGAGAAGGACCATGACTGACTGGCAAAAGTACATATGAGAATGGAGTGGATATAGCACCGTTCACAGAAGAGAGTGTATATGAACAACTTGAAAATCTAAAGGTGGACAAAACCATGGGACTGGACGGGATCCACCCAAGGATATTGAGGGAGCTCAGAGAGGTTCTGGCGGGTCCTCTTAAAGATTTGTTTAATAAATCCTTGGAGACGGGAGAGGTTCCATGGGATTGGAGAAGAACGGATGTGGTCCCTCTTTACAAAAGTGGTGATAGGAAAGAAGCTGGAAACTACAGGCTGGTAAGCTTCACTTCGGTTATTGGAAAAGTAATGGAAGCGATGCTGAAGGAAAGGATAGTGAATTTCCTGGAAGCCAATAAGTTGCAAGATCTGAGACAACATGGTTTTACCAAAGGTAAATCGTGCCAAATGAATCTCATTGAATTCTTTGACTAGGTGACCGGAGAATTGAATCATGGACCTGCTGTAGATGTAATCTACTTAGATTTCAGCAAAGCTTTAGACATGGTTCCCCACAGGAGGCTCTTGAATAAGCTTGACAGGCTGAAGATAGGACCCGACGTGATGAACTGGATTAGGAACTGGTTGACAGACAGACGCCAGAGGGTGGTGGTTAATGGAATTCGCTCAGATGAGGGAAAGGTGAGTAGTGGAGTGCCTCAGGGATCGGTGCTGGGGCCGATTCTGTTCAATATATTTGTGAGTGACATTGCCGAAGGGTTAGAAGGTAAAGTTTGCCTTTTTGCGGATGATACCAAAATTTGTAACAGAGTGGACACCCCGGAGGGAGTGGAAAACATGAAAAAGGATCTGCAGAAGCTAGAAGAATGGTCTAAGTTTTGGCAATTAAAATTCAATGCAAAGAAATGCAAAATGATGCACTTAGGGAGTAGAAATCCATGGGAGACATATGTGTTAGGTGGTGAGAGTCTGATATGTACAGATGGGGAGAGGGATCTTGGGGTGATAGTATCTGAGGATCTGAAGGCGTATGAAACAGTGTGACAAGGCGGTGGCCGTAGCCAGAAGATTGCTAGTCTGTATAGAGAGAGGTGTGACCAGCAGAAGAAAGGAGGTGTTGATGCCCCTGTACAAGTCGTTGGTGAGGCCCCACCTGGAGTATTGTGTTCAGTTTTGGAGGCCGTATCTTGCTAAGGATGTAAAAAGAATTGAAGCGGTGCAAAGAAATGGTACAAAAATGGTATAACCTGGAGGAAAGGAGAAGCAGGAGTGATATGATACAGACATTCAAATATTTGAAAGGTATTAATCCGCAAATGAACCTTTTCCGGAGATGGGAAGGCAGTAGAACTAGAGGACATGAAATGAGATTGAAGGGGGGCAGACTCAAGAAAAATGTCAGGAAGTATTTTTTCATGGAGAGAGTGGTGGATACTTGGAATGGCCTCCCGCGGAAGGTGGTGGAGATGAAAACGGTAACGGAATTCAAAAATGCATGGGATAAACATAAAGGAATCCTATTCAGAAGGATTGGATCCTCAGAAGCTTAGCGGAGATTGGGTGGCAGCACCGGTGGTGGGAGGCGGGGCTAGTGGTTGGGAGGCAGGGCTGGTGCTGGGCAGAATTCTACTGCCTGTGCCCTGAAAATGGCAGGTACAAATCAAGGTCAGGTATAAACATAAAGTAGCACATATGAATTTATCTTGTTGGGCAGACTGGATTTATTTATTTATTTATTTATTTATTTGTTACATTTGTATCCCACATTTTCCCACTTATTTGTAGGCTCAATTTGGCTTACATGGTACCGTAAAGGTGTTTGACCAGTCCGGTAAAGAACAAATACATTGTGATGTGTGGTAGGACAGGTTCATGTGTTACAGACACATTTCAGAATCGTAGGATAAGGTTCAAGTGTTAAAGCCACATTTGGAATCATCAAGAGGAAGAGTTATGTTATGTCCAGTGCGAGCTTTGGTTTCGTTGTGTAGCAGGATCATGTAGCAGGATCCATGCGTTTAAGTTGAGTCCGTGGGGTATGCCTTTTTGAACAGGTTGGTTTTTAGTGATCTCCGGAAGTCTAGGTGGTCATAAGTTGTTTTCACGGCTTTTGGTAGTGCGTTCCACAGTTGTGTGCTTATATAGGAGAAGCCGGCTGCATAAGTTGATGGATGTACTATACGGGTCTTTCTCTACCGTCATCTACTATGTTACTATAACACAGGAGGGGTGGAGTCAGGAGGGCATGGTCCAGGAAGTATGAAACACCAGGCCAGAGCAAGGTTAAAGAGGCCAAGAAGGAAGCAGCAATGTCCACTGCAGATGCCTCCACTCTGAAGCTGGGGGGGAAGTCCCACGTTAAAATACACTAAGCCCATTTTCTAACACATTTTAGTAAAAAAGCCCCTATATTACATTTGTATCTTGAAGATTTACTGCATTGCTCTCACAGAAATAATATTTCATTTGCAGTATGATACACTGTGTATAGGCAAGATATATTTACTATAACTAATTAACCTTTAAAAAGTTAATTAATCAAGATCCGATTAATGGAATTAAATAAATCTTTATAATTTTACAACTATAAGCAAGATAACTGAGAACATGCTTGAGTCCTTGCATATTGATTTTAAAAATGGTAGTTTATCGCTCATTAGTTTTGCTTTGTAAGAGCAAATTCTAAATTGCTCAGAGGGAGGAGGGTACGCTCAACACACAGAATAATCAAAGCAGAAAAGCACAGTTTTACATGGAACATTATAGTCAATAAAAATGGACATATCTTTGTAGAGAGAACACATTGATGTGCAATGCATTTGTTTCATTACATTTCGTTCATTTGCTTCACAATGGCCTTAAAAACTGAAACTTTCTTTTTCCTTTTTTCAAGCTGACAGTGCTCTTATAAAGTTTGCATTTCAGTCCTTCAACAACAGGACATGGTTGGAAAAACAGTCAGAGGTTAATTCTATAAAGTCTTATCTAATCTATTAAGAAGTAGGCACCTATTTTCCTTTATAAAATACTAGTATAGCAGGGTGTATATGTATGTATGTATATTTTAGCTGTGACCACTTGCACCAGAAACAGAACTGATGTAAATACTCATAGTATGTTTACTAAGGCACGTTAGCATTTTTAATGTGCCTTTAAATTTAAGGCGCGTTAAACGCTAACATTCCTATACATTTCTATAGACACATCAGTGTTTAACATGTGTCCACCATTTACGTGCGTTAAAACTGCACACTTTAGTAAACATAGGTGCTAGATTGCTAAAAAATGTGAAAAAATTATGGCAATCTATAACTTATTCAAGTAATTGGCCACTCCACCCAGACTCCACCATGTATATGCCCACATTGAAACCATGCGCCTAAGCATTTAGGCACCATTTTATAGAATAAGGCAGAGCCAGAATATTAGCATTTATACAATAGCACAATAAAACACACCTCTAACAGAAATATGCTAAAAGTTGGCAGAATAAAAATGATTAGCATACTAGACAACATGGAAGAACATTCATACAACATAGATGCACAACACAAATGACACATCTTATACAGTAACACTTTATTAGGATTTATTTACCACCTTTTTGAAGAATTTCACCCAAGGCGGTGTATAGATGGGAGAAAATAGCAAAAACCACAGAAAGGCAGTATATCAATTCCCTTTCCATTTTTGAGTGAAGGAGTAGCCTAATGGGCTAGTAGTGCAATGGGCTTTGAGCCTGGCAACCTTGGTTCAATTCCCACTGCAGCTCCTCCATTGCACAAGGTACAAAAAAAGCCTAAGATTGTGAGTCCTCTGGGGACAGAGAAAGTACCTGCATATGACGTGTACAACGCTTCGTACGTCTAGTAGCACTATAGAAATGATTAGTAGTAGTAGTAGAAAATGAACTCCTCAAGTCACTTCACTGGCTTCCGATCAGGTACCGCATACAGTTCAAGCTTCTCCTACTAACCTACAAATGCACTCGATCTGCAGCCCCTCCTTACCTCTCTACCCTCATCTCCCCTTACGTTCCTACCCGTAACCTCTGCTCTCAAGACAAATCCCTCCTCTCAGTACCCTTCTCCACCACCGCCAACTCCAGGCTCCGCCCTTTCTGTCTCGCCTCACCCCATGCTTGGAATAAACTCCCTGAGCCCATACGCCAGGCCCCCTCCATGCCCATCTTCAAATCCTTGCTCAAAGCCCACCTCTTCAATGTCGCCTTCGGCACCTAACCACTACACCTCTATTCAGGAAATCTAGACTGCCCCAACTTGACATTTCGTCCTTTAGATTGTAAGCTCCTTCGAGCAGGGACTGTCCTTCTTTGTTAAACTGTACAGCGCTGCGTAACCCTAGTAGCGCTCTAGAAATGTTAAGAAGAAGTAGTAGTAGTAGCATACATACGAGGACTATAAAAGAGGAGAACAAAGGACTAAAAACAGGTTTCACCACCAGAATTCCAACACCAATGCCATCTGATGGTCCAGGTCTGCTGCTGAACAAAGATAAATGTTCCTGATACTCTAGTGTACTTAGGGTGGGGCAGTGAGGGACGGTCTGTCCTGGCTACCAGCAGAAAGGGGGTGCGTGGAACAAGCGTGTGGCTGTCGGCTCTGCCAGTCCCCTGTTCCAGAACAGGAAGTTAACATCGGAGGGGGCAGGGGACCGGCAGAGCCGACAGCCAAGCGCCTGCTCTGTGTATTCCCTTGCTTAAAGGAGGGTGGAATGCGCTGCCCAGGGGTGCGCGCTCTGCTGGGGGGGGGGGGGGTGCTCCACCCCAGGTGCCATATAAGGTAGGTACACTGCTGTCCTGATGTGATTGAAGAAGAAATCCTCCTACCTGTAGTTTAATGCTGTGCATCTTGCTGCTTGCATTCCCTGGTGAAATGTCACACTATTTCCATTGAGAGAGAGAGAATTTCACCAAAGTTATAAAATCGGCTGTTTAATTGCATTTATGCTGGGTTTGTTAACATTATGTCCTTGAAAAGTGCAAGTTTAACGTTAATTTGATATATTCTTACTTATAGATATTTACTAAGCACAGAACATATTTGTCATATGCTTCACAATATAGGGTATGTAATCTCTTAATGAACAACTAGAGAACTAGAGCATTCTGGGTAAAGAGGATAAAACCCATTATTAACCTTCTCTGCAAAATAGATTTATTTTCTTATTTGAGCTCCGCACAGTCTGAGATTTGATTTCTTGGAGATGGTAGATTCATTTAATAATCTTTAAGGCATAATATAAATGAATCATTTTGATAGTAGAGATGGGCTGTCGTTTGTGATGAAATGTTGTTCACTGATCATAGTGTGTCATCCTCATAAAGAGTGGGCATCATGGGCCAGATTCAGCAAATGGCACCAGGAAAAAGTGATGCTCCAGGCTGAGCACTGTTTATAGAACAGCGCTTAGCATGTAGTCAGATGCCCAACCCTGGCCATGAGGATTTACGCCAACAAAAATTTGGTGTAAATCTTGGCATGCAACTTGAGCTTGCATGTAATTCTTTGGAATGCTCATCCCATAGCCTTGCCTCCTTTGGGTTGCATGCAAGAGGATTTATAGAATTGTGCACAGCCATATCTGAGTGCAAATCCAAATTAGAGCCATTTCATGTCAATAATTACATAGTAACATAGTAGATGATGGCAGACAAAGACCTGTATGGTCCATCTAGTCTGCCCAACAAGATAAACTCATATTTGCTACTTTATATGTATACATGACCTTGATTTGTCCTTGCCATTTTCAGGGCGCAGACCATAGAAGTCTGCCTAGCAGTACCTTTGCTTCTCAATTACCAGTGTTACCACCCAATCTCCGCTAAGATTCTGTGAACAGGATTCCTTCGTTTTTATCCCACATATTTTTGAATTCTGTTACCGTTTTCATCTCCACCACCTCCCATGGGACGGCATTCCAAGTATCCACCACTCTCTCCGTGCAAAAATACTTACTGACATTTTTCTTCAGTCAGCCCCCCTTCAATCTCATTTGCGGATTAATATCTTTCAAATATTTGAACGGCTGTATCATATCACGCCTGTTTCTCCTTTCCTCCAGTTTATACGGGTTCAGGTCAGCAAGTCTCTCCTCATACGTCTTGTAAACGCAAATCCCATACCATTTTTGTAGCATTTCTTTGCACCGCTTCAATTCTTTTTACATCCTTAGCAAGATACGGCCTCCAAAACTGAACACAATACTCCAGGTGGGGCCTCACCAACAACTTGTACAGGGGCATCAACACCAATTGGTTGTTAATGGCTCATATACTAATTTATTTCTGTGTGGATCTCAAGATCGTGCACAATTCTGGGCGCCCAAATTTAGATGCCATTTATAGAATCCAGGGTAAATGTGTAAAGAGGGTACCCTTTTCTTCAAGAGTGTGTACTATCCCCCAGATTCTATATATATGGTACCTACATTCCATGCCAAAATTTGGGCATGCTCCTAAGATGCACATGCAAATTAATTGACTAATGAGTCTATTACCAATAATTGGGTGCTAACAACCAATTATTGAAGTTAATTGGCACTCATTAAAATTTGCAAATGCATCTAGCTGTGCACAATTCTATAAAGCATGGTGCCTAATTCTAATATAGAAACATAGTATTATAGTAAGTGATGGCAGATAAAGACCTGAATTGTCCATCCGGTCTGCCCAACAGTCACATTCATTCTCAATTCCAAATTAAATCAACAATGAACGTGATGTCATATACTTGATCAGTCTTTCTTTGTTGTTTCTGGGACATAGACTGTAGACGTCCGCCTACCTCTCTTCTTATTTTTCAACTACTGGAGTTACTGTCAAAGCCTATCCGAATCCATCTTATCATTTGCAGGACACAGACCGTAAAAGTCTGCCAAGCACTGTCCTCACATTGCAAATACTGTCCTCTCTTGGGCTTTGACTTTCTTTTTCTCACTCTCTCGCTCCCTCTCCCAGATAACCACTTCCTTTCTCAACACTATGGAAAAAAAGTTTAGTGTGCCATATTTTTCACATCTCTATTTTCATCCTTCCTTCTGAGGGTGCATATGAACATCCACTAAAAGGTTGAGAAACAGCAAGGAAGAGAATATAGAAGGTACTATAAATCACAAGCAGAATCCAATGGATTACAACAAGATGACTCATTGTCACAACCAACTTTCTTTATTATTTCTACTCTCTTCTTATGTAGAAGAATATGGAATTACTACCAGTCAAAGAAAAATATGGTTTTTGAGCAAAAGTACTGAATATTGAACAAGAAAGAAAAAAAATCTATAAAATGTGACTTGGTCTAAGAGAAACCACAATTTCTTCACATTTTCTGGATGATGCATCATTTTACGATATGTCATTTGGTGGTTGCCAACTCGATCAGCAAACCTACAGTGCATGTAATTTAATTTTAAGATGTGCTGGCCCCATGCTGTTCATGTCTATTATAGTTCAAAACAGTAGGATGAAAAATGGATTGATTCACTTTTCAATAAAATGGATGTTATACAGCATATATTTAATGGCAAAAAAATTAATGAGGATTTTCAGGGGCAGGACTAGATTTACACATCTCATCTCTACTTGGTTACAGAAACTTGAGATTAAAAAAAATAAAATAAAATAAATAAAGATTATCATATTTATTTAAAATAGATTAATCCCCCAGGAGCTTGACTCGCTTAAATTCAGGAGTGAAAATTTTTCTAAAAAGAAATATCTTTGCCTACCACAGCAAATATGAATATTCAAATTCTGTGTTAAGAATAAAGTAACAGATGGCCTTGTGAATATCTCTGGGAAATGAAATAAACCTCTTTTATGCTACTGTATAGAGCAATTTCTGTTCAGAAATTATGCTATGCACAGGTTTCATATAATAACATTGACATCCATGACCATTTACTTCTGCTCCCCATTTCTGCACCTCACGAAAAGCTTCAACCTCAATGCACTATGATGATGAAAAATAATGGCCAGAGTTTTATTATAACTATGAATTGCACCATTAAAACACCCAAGCCACTGTTTCTTCTAGGCCAGTAGGTGGTGCTGTTTCATTATCACATTTTTAATAGCAAGGGTCAGGCAAGCTCTGCAGGACTCCAGAGAACCTGCCTGTCTCTGGAGATTGAAAAACAATATGATATTGAAGCACCCTTCCCCCCCCCCCCCCCCCCCCCCCCCACACACACCACCACCACAACCAGCAATGCATTTGGAGGACTCCAACTCAGCTTAGAGGGAACAGTGACTCAAGCCAATGTCATATTTTCATGTTGGAATCAGGGGCGTATCTGCGTGGGGCCACAGGGGCCTGGGCCCCCGCAGATTCCGCCCTGGACCCCCTACCGCCGTCAACCCTCCCCCGCCGTCGCCTTCCTTTGCTGGCGGGGGACCCCAACCCCAACCCCCCGCCATTAGAATCATATGTCCATCAACTGGACAATGAGAAAACTTAGATTAGAAACGTTTTGACTCAAGAATGCTTTAGAGAGATAAAATCAAGGCCTAAACAATCAAAATTGGATTACTGCAACATTATGTATACAGGATGTACAAAGGCCTTGTAAAAAAAAACTGTAGATGGTAAGACTGATTTATTCAAGTAGGAAATCTGATAGAGTGACCCCTTTGTATGTTCAGCTTCATTGGTTGCCTATAAAGGCCAGGGTATTGTTTAAATTATACTGCATGATTTTCAAGATTGGACAAGGAATAGCTCCTGACTAGATGATTCGTTTACTTGATTTTTCATGTGTCGTCCACAAATATTCTTTAAGATCCTTGAACCAGCTATGTTTTCCAAATCTAACGGGATAAGATCAAAGATACTTTTAATTCCCTCTTTTATTTTAAATCAGGCAGCTAAAGCTTGGAATGTACTATCAAAGAATTTAAGAACAGAGTATAATTTTATACTGATATATACACAAAAAAGAGTAGTTTTAGTTAAGAAAATGATAAAAACTACTCTTTTTTGTGTATATATCAGTTCTAAACTGATGTAAACTGGATTTTATTTACAGAAGTTTTAAAAACTCATTGGGTAGAAATCTGTGACTTGTCTCAGTGATAATTCAAATCTTTTCTTACAGAAAACATCTGCCTTAATTTATCTATCACTAGCATATTTCTCTATGTAACACAAAGTGAAATTGAAATTTTCTAACAATTATTTTGGATATGGTTCAACCAACATATGCTGTTCAACATAGAATTAGGCTGGATTTATAATAGACATGCACACCTGTTCAAAGACACATAGGGGTCTTTTTGTAGCGCCGGAAGTGGCGCATTCTGGGGGTGAAAACTACCACAGGGCTTCTGCGATAGCCTGGCAGTAATTCCAGATTACTGCTACTTTAGAAAAGACCCCTATCAGCGGCATAATCAAAAGAGAAGGATGCCCATCTTCTGACACAAATTGGGAGATGGGCGTCCTTCTCTCAGGGTCGCCTAAATCGGCATAATCAAAAGCCGATTTTGGGCATTCTCAACTTCTTTCCGTCACGGGGATGACCAAAGTTCATGGGGGCATGTCGGCAGTGCACTGAAGGCGGGATGGGGGTGTGGTTAAGAGATGGGCGTCCTCGGACGATAAGGAAAAAAAGAAGGGCGGCCCTGAAAAGCATTTGGCCGACTTGACTTGGTTCAATTTTTTTTTCACAACCAAGCCTGAAAAAGGTGCCCGAACTGGCCAGATGACCTTCAGAGGGAATCAGGGATGACCTCCCCTTACTCCCCCAGTGGTCACCAACCCCCTTCCACCCAAAAAACAAAATTAAAAAACCTTTTTTTTTTCCAGCCTGTATGCCAGCCTCAAATGTCATACCGAGCTCCATCACAGCAGTATGCAGGTCCCTGGAGCAGTTTTTAGTGGATGCAGTGAACTTCAGGCAGGCAGACCCAGGCCCATCCCCCCCCCTACCTGTTAAACTTGTCGTAGTAAATGTGAGCCCTCCAAAACCCACCCAAAACACATTGTTCCCACATGTAGGTCCCCCCTTCACCCCTTAGGGCTATGGTAGTGGTGTACAGTTGTGGGGAGTGGGATTTGGGGGGTTGGGGGGCTCAGCAACGAATGTAAGGGAGCTACGCACCCCTAGGGTGCCCAGTTGGTGTCCTGGCATGTGAGGGGGACCAGTGCACTACGAGTGCTGGCTCCTCCCACAACCAAAGGGCTTTCATTTAGTCGTTTTTTGAGATGGGTGTCCTCGGTTTCCATTATCGGCGAAAACTGAGGTCGTCCATCTCTAAGATTGACCATCTCAACATTTAGGTCAACCATCTCTTAAGTCAACCTAATTGTTGAGATTTGGGCATCCCCGACCGTATTATCGAAACGAAAGATAGACGCCCATCTTGTTTCGATAATACGGGATGCCCCGCCCCTTTGCGGGGACATCCTCAGAGATGGGCGCCCTTACAGATGGGCGTCCCTGTTCGAAAATGCCCCTCCACGTGTCTTTGAACCGGTGTGCCTAATGTCTATTATAAATCCAGATGTTTCATGCCCGATGTTTACCTAGTGGTAATCGGGCAGTGCCGTTTACCTAGTGGTAATAGGGCAGTTACCACCGGGTTAGTGCAGGAGCCCTTACCGCCACCTCAATGAGTGGCGGTAAGTGCTCCCCACCAAAATGGCAGCACGGCAAGTGGTTCACTTGCCGCATGGCTATTTCTTTAAAAAAAAAAAAAAGACAGCCTTTTACCCACTGTAGTAAAAGGGGGTCTCAGCGCATGTCAAAAACACTCGCTCATGCCAGCGCAGGCCCTCTTTTACTGCAGCTTGGTAAAAGGACCCCATAGCAAACTGTGGATCCGGGAACATGGGAAGTTGGTGCAATAGCATAAGCATCACCAAGCAAACAATGTGATCTGACAAGTGTGTAAATGTTTATGGAAAAAGAAACCAAATCAGAAAAGACCTTATCCAGTCTGAAAAAAAACAATGAACCTCAGATGTATTTCATGGTCATATAATCAGTTCCTGATGTTTTTTGCCAATCTTGTTCATGTCCCCTTACATACTCAACATTGATCTTAAGGAGACATTCAAATTTTCTGTGATCCAAAACAGCTGCATCATTTTCTTCACCATAGATTTTCTGCTCTCCTTTGTAAATGGAGAGGTGGGGTTGGATTGAAGTCCAAATGGATGTATATTAGAAGTCTGTTCTAGATGCTTTTTTTTCCTTTCCTCATATTGTGATTTTTTTTGTGACTTTTTTTTTGCATAGTCACCCTAGATCCATCCAAGCTGCCACTCTATAACTTAAGAATATAGACCAGACAGGCTATTTTAAATTGCATTTGAGGTTCTAATCATAGTCAATGTAAGTTATTCAACAGGGGGGCTAAGTTCACAAAACCTGCCTGATCCAAAGATTAATCTACCAGCTGTATACCCAGTGTCCGTGTCAAAGTGAATGGGCTGTGTCGGCATTAGCTCATGGCAGCCGCTAGCACGACTTAGTAAATAGGGGGGTTAGTATAACCTTTGAAAATGCATTAGTATAATGGGCTTTTTCTTAGTTAATTCATAATTTGTGTTCAAAGTGTTCTCCTTGAACCTTGACACATTCACAAAGGCTTCGATACCACTGAACTGTTGGCTCAATGAATTCTGTTTTGTGAACTTGATGTGCTGGAGCTGCATACTGTTGAAAAATAAAATACTCAAATATCTTGAATTTCAAACAGAAGTTTCTGCTGCAGTAGGACATTTTGGGAAAATCTGGAAAAATGGCTGGGGCCCCTTTTTTTCCATACACCGTGTAGATATATATATATTGCTGTTTGTCTGTCTGTCTGTCTGTCTCTCTCTCTCTCTCTCCAGATACTGGAGCATGGTGGGCAGGGTAGTCCAGACAAGTAGGAGCAGGAAACAGAGACAATTCCAGGCAGGGATGGAATGACAGGAAGACTGGGAGCAGGAGCCAGGACAGCAAACAGATGACAAGCAGGTAAAACAGCAGGAACAGATACCTATTGGACAGCAGATGAGAAAGCAGGTATTAAGCTGGTGGCATCAGTAAAAAAAAAAAAAAAACGAGAGCTAGATACAAGCCAGGCACAGGACAAACCCATCAGATGACTTGTTGGCCCAGCAAGGTTGAACTGGGCATAATATGCTTATATACACTCCTTGCAGGTCCACTGGGTTTCCATTGGGGGTAGAGACTTCCTTCCACTGCCTCCACTCAAAGACTCTATGGGCTAGTTTAAGGCTCACCAACATGTCAGCAGTCTCGGAACCACAGTCCTAAGGTCAAACACTTGTTATCTATTTATATATACATATCCACTTTAAAATATATTCATATCTATTAATTTTCTAATTCTGCAGTTCCTAGACCTGTCCATAGATACCTACATTAAGTTAGATTATCAAGATGTCTACAGTAAATATACAGAAGATAGATTTGTGTGCACTACCTTCAATATATGCAAATATGTCTCATGTATATTCATTATGGGTGTCCCACTCAGCCAGCTTAGAGACCCAGAATGGGAAATCATTTTGTTTTAATACAATTTGTAAAATATGTGGGAAGAAGCATATATCTCAATTAAGTTCAGTTGATTCATTCTGGTTATTTTAAAAGGTTATTTAAATTCTTGGAGTACAGAACTGTATAATGATAAATACTACTCATTCTGAGCATAAAACAATCAAATGAAACATCCAAAAATGAAGAAAAACTGGACAAAATACATAAATGAGAGTGTATAGTAAAAACAGCAGAAAATCAACAGGTATTGCAAATCCACTTTAGTGGAACCATGATGCAAACAGCAGCTAACAACTCCTAGAAAGCAACAACATGCAACTAGATGGCAGATGACGTTTAATGTGAGCAAGTGCAAGGTGATGCATGTGGGGAAAAAAGAACCCGAATTATAGCTACGTCATGCAAGGTTCCAAGTTAGGAGTTGCGGACCAAGAAAGGGATCTGGGTGTCGTCGTCGATAATACACTGAAACCTTCTGCTCAGTGTGCTGCTGCGGCTAGGAAAGCGAATAGAATGTTGGGTATCATTAGGAAAGGTATGGAAAACAGGTGTGAGGATGTTATAATGCAGTTGTATCGCTCCATGGTGTGACCGCACCTTGAGTATTGTGTTCAATTCTGGTCGCCGCATCTCAAGAAAGATATAGTGGAATTGGAAAAGGTGCAGCGAAGGGCGACTAAAATGATAGCGAGGATGGGGCGACTTCCCTATGAAGAAAGACTAAGGAGGCTAGGGCTATTCAGCTTGGAGAAGAGACGGCTGAGGGGGGAGACATGATAGAGGTACTGTATATAAAATAATGAGTGGAGTGGAACAGGTGGATGTGAAGCGTCTGTTCACACTTTTCAAAAATACTAGGACTAGGGGGCATGCGATGAAACTACAGTGTAGTAAATTTAAAACAAATCAGAGAAAATGTTTCTTCACCCAACGCGTAATTAAACTCTAGAATTCATTGCCGGAGAACGTGGTGAAGGCGGTTAGCTTGGCAGAGTTTAAAAAGGGGTTAG
The DNA here is from genome assembly GCF_901765095.1 of Microcaecilia unicolor. Lineage (NCBI taxonomy): Eukaryota > Metazoa > Chordata > Amphibia > Gymnophiona > Siphonopidae > Microcaecilia > Microcaecilia unicolor. The sequence goes on along the minus strand of NC_044040.1, from coordinate 41,825,139 downwards.
AGGTTTCCTAAAGGACAAGTCCATAAACCGCTACTAAATGGACTTGGGAAAATCCACAATTCCAGGAATAACATGTATAGAATGTTTGTACGTTTGGGAAGCTTGCCAGGTGCCCTTGGCCTGGATTGGCTGCTGTCATGGACAGGATGCTGGGCTCGATGGACCCTTGGTCTTTTCCCAGTGTGGCATTACTTATGTACTTATGCTACAGATTTCATGATACTACCATGTATAAGTACAAGAAGTACTTGTTTTTGCTGTTTTGTATATGTATTGTGTGTATAATTGAATCCCAGCTGGACAATATGCAGGCTGAAAATGCTTAAATAAATAAAATAAAGCATAGTACATATAACTGTGTTGAAAGAAGTGATCATGCAACAATGAAATGTAACTGAAAATCTAACTAACTTTCTGGCTTTGCTATGAGTGAAATCAATAACTTTTTAAATATTTTTATTTGACTTGGACTTTACGAAATGCTGGATTATATTGGATTAGAACTTGACATTTGAAAATGGAGTCCTCAAATGACCTACATGAACATGCAGAAATTCTCAATTCTCAGTCACCAAAGATCAATAACTAATCTAACCGCTAGTTAAAATTTTGTTTTGCTAAAACAGGTCCTATCATAAATATAGGGGTTTTGTTTTACAAAGCATTGGTAAACCCAACACAGGCTTACCAAACGCTAAATCAGCCCAATGCGACTGCCGGCGGTAGTTCTGCCCTGAGCGTGCGCCATTTCCAGAGGAAAAAGAAAACCCTTGGAAATGGCTTGCGTGGTGGTAATCGGGCATCGCCGTGAGCTGCCCAGTTACTGCTAGGTTACCTTTGGAGCCCTTATCGCCACCTCAATGGGTGGTAAGGGCTCCCTACCGCATGCGGTAAGGGCTCCCTACCGCATGGCCACACGGTAAGAGTTCTCTTACCACATGACCATGTTTGTCTGGGGACTTTTTACCTGCTGTAGTAAAAAAGGCCCTGGCAGGTGGAATAAACGGCCCCCGCTGTTAGCGCAGGGCCATTTTTCCTGCAGCTTGGTTAAAGGACCCCATAGTGATTCACACTTAGATCTGTGATAAACAATTTTTAGCAGATTTCTAGGTAGCTATAAAATGCTCAGTCACATAATCTTGTGAAATAAAATCTGTCTGAGCATATATCAATTCATGATTATTTTTTTGAATACAGCCCAAATCAACACAATGTCTGCTGCAAGCCTGCAATGAAATAATTCTCATGATTATTAAGACTGTGCATTTCTTTTTTTAAATGTATTCTCTATCCATTTTTTTTTAAATAAAATGTAAATAAAAGTAAGTGCATTCAGTTGATGACTTGTGTGCTAAGAAATTGAACACATATTTCAGTATCATTGTCTTGCTGGAAACTGAATTTGACATTTCTATTTATATAGCAAAGCCTTCAGATCCAAATTGTCATGCGATAGCTCAATTAAAGACACATGATGATGCTGCCATTACCCTGGCTGATGCTACAGGGTATGCATATTTTATAATTACATGAGATGGGCGCACTGCATGTGTTTTGCAGAGGCCAGAGGCCAGGAATTGCTCTTTCTGGGGCTAAAGTGCACCTGTAGGCTCCTTACATTTGCAGGATTCAAAAGAAAAAGGCCCTTCAACTGTGCCAAACCTGGCTGATTATCAGGTCACTGGCTTAAAGGAGCCATGAGTATATGCTTTTAACCTTTTTGGAAATATTTCTCAGAAGTCTATTTTATTTTGACCCCTGAAGCATGTGTCTTGACACCAAAACACGGCCCGTGTCAGGTCTATTAATAAAGGACTTTTGATTGTCCCATACTTGACGGGCCTTGGTGCTTTTTCTTCTCGTCTTTATAAACTTGCACCACAAAAGCTGTTGAAATTGCAGCTAAAATGAAGCTATATTTATTTTCGCCTGCTTAGGAAGGGTGTAAATATTAATATTCATATATAAAATATGCCCAAATACACATTTTAAAATATTCATGCAAATCGGTACGCTGCCTGTGATTCATCCAAAGCCCACTGCTAAATATGCATACTGTAATGCACTCTCCAATGGGCAGACTACAATGGGTCTGCACCAGCTCCAATTGATTCAGAATGCTGCGGCAAGACTCATAGAAGGTTGCAAGCGACGTGACCACATCTCACCATGTTTGCAAAAACTTCATTGGCTACCAATACAATACAGGGCTAAATTTAAACTCTATGTCTGATCTTCAAGGCCCTTAAAGGAAATGGCCCCAAGTACTTGTAGAACAGGATGACCCTCTACACACCTCCAAGGCTAAGGTCCTCCCAAGGAATATCCATAACCACACCCTCTCCAAAAGACATTACACAATGTGATACTCACAAACATGCCTTCTCTGGAGTAGCCCCCACACTCTGGAATGCACTCCCTGAAAGGCTCCGCGTAACTCAAGACTATCTCAACTTCAGGAAGCAAGTGAAACTTGGCTCTTCAACCAGGCCTTTAATGGAAGAAGTAACTAACTTCTTAGTCTCGCACACACACAAGGAGTGACACAGGCTGCACATACTGCAGCAGGACATGTTTATGCACTCCTACCCTAGCTGAGAACATTTAATCATCTCTCTGACCTCATGTGCAACTTTCTTTAAATTAGACCCCTTATATTCACCCTCCTCTTACTCTCTTACCTATGTATATATTCCATCTTTGCTATACCCTACACTGTCTTTTAAAATGTTGTATTACGTATCATGTTGACATTGTAAGTAGTATACTATCCAGCTTATTTTCGAAAGAGAATGACGCCCGTGTTTCAACCCAAATCGGGAGATGGGCGCCTTTCTCCCATGGGCGCCCAAATCGGTATAATCGAAAGCCGATTTTGGGCGTCTCCAACTGCAATCTGTCGTGGGAATGGACAAAGTTGATGGGGGCGTGTCGGAGGCGTGGCGAAGGCGGGACTGGGGCGTGTTTATCAGCCGAGGAGAGATGGGCGTGCTCAGCCGATAATGGAAAAAAGAAGGGCGCCAGAAGCGAGAATTTGGGTCACTTTTTCTGGACCCTTTTTTTTCACGAACAAGTCCCCAAAAAGTGCCCCAACTGCCCAGATGACCACCCAAGGGAATCGGGGATGACCTCCCCTGACTCCCCCAGTGGTCACTAACCCCCTCCCACCAAAATAAAAAGAACTTTAAAAACGTTTTTTTCCAGCCTGTATGCCAGCCTCAAATGTCATACCCAGCTCCATCACAGCAGTATGCAGGTCCCTGGAGCAGTTGTTAGTGGGTGCAGTGGAATTCAGTCAGGTGGACCCAGGCCCATTCCCCCCCTACCTGTTACACGTGCTGGTAAATGGGAGCCCTCCAAACCGCCCCCAAAACCCACTGTACCCACATCTAGGTGCCCCCCCTTCAGCCATAAGTGCTATGGTAATGGTGTAGAGTTGTGGGTAGTGGGTTTTGGGGGGGATTTGGGGGGCTCAGCACCCAAGGGTAGGGAGCTATGGACTTGGGAGGTATTGTAATTTTTTTAAAATTGTTACAAGTGCCCCTTAGGGTGCCCGGTTGGTGTCCTGGCATGTGGGGGGGGACCAGTGCACTACGAATTCTGGCCCCTCCCACAACTAAATGCCTTGGATTTGTTCATTTTTGAGCTGGACGCCTTCGGTTTCCATTATCACTGAAAAATGATACCGCCCAGCTCATATCCGCCCAAATCCGATGCATTTGCCCGGCACAAACTGTATTATCGAAAAAAAGATGGACACCCATCTTTTTCGAAAAATGCGATCTGGCTCGCCCCTTCACGTACCGTCCTCGGAGATAGACGCCCATGGAGATGGGCGTTCGCATTCGATTATGCCCCTCCACACCATATTTGTATTGTTATTTGAATATTCTTACTGCCGTATTTGTCTATTTCTTATGTTTGACTTGTTCTTGCTGTATATTGCCTTGAATGAATTCCTTCAAAAAGATGGTAAATAAATCCTAATCAATCAATCAATCAATCTTCTTTGCATAAAGCATGTGCATGCTTATCACCATGCATATTTTAACATGGTGGTAATTTAATGTGATACTTTACACAAATATCTTGCATGTATGAACAAAATAAAAACCTGTATAAAATAGCTCTCATACTACATGAGTAGAAAATGGCTTTGACAGCATACTGGAAAATAGAAGAATTATGTGCATTACCCCTACATGAATTCTGCCTAGTCTTTAAAAATAGATTGTGGATTGCTGCTTTCTGCAGACAAAAACTAATGAGAAGCTGAAGTGCCCATTATCAGCTCTCTTCATTTTCAGAGGTTTGCATTACAAAAAGGATATTCATTTCCAGACTCTTCTGGTGAATGGCACCAGATCGATGCTGATGAAGGAAAAATAAATGATAATGCATACCTGAGAAAAGTGGATAGAATCTATTAGGTAAAAAAGAACAACATTTTAGCATGCTTAACACAATTTCTCCTGGAACGAAATGAAAACTATACAAAATAAAAGATATGTAATACTGGAATGTAGTGTATGTTTTCAAATAATGTCTTTTCTATGTTAATGGCAGATGTTGATGGATGCTGGGCATATTGATTTTGTTCTTTATTTCATCAACATGTGCTTATATTTACACTCCAGTGCACTTTGTTTCCTGACAAGATTAAGAACAATCATTTTCGGCATACAATATTTTATGAATGGTATTATTTTTGGAATCAGGTGCATGAATTTTTTGCTACTGGAACTTCAATGCCTACCCCTATTTCTATAACCTTATACGTAAATATACATTCCATTTGTGTGCTAACCCCTGGATTCTATCTAGTGCGCCTAGCAATCTGTGCTGAAATCGAAGTGGATTCCATAACAGCGCATATAATTTAATTGGCTTAACAAGCTAATTAACGTTGATGACAGCGCTTAACAAGCAATAGTTGGCAATAATTAGAATTTTCACGCACAACTCACTAAGCGTATTCTGTAACGCAGTGCTCCTAACTTCTTACACGTGCAGACAAAAAGCGGCGTGGTTAAGGGCAGGGAAATGGGTATTTCTTGGGCGTTCTGAAATTTATGCACGTAGTTATAGAATATGGCCCTCTGCGCCTAAATCTATGCACCGGGATTTATGCCATGTTTTCGTTGGTGTAAATGGAGGTGCATAGATTTAGGCGCTACAATTGCCACCTAAACATATACTATATACTGCACCTATATCTAGATGTGGATTATAGACTACGCTTAGGTGGAAATGCTGTCCATGCGGATTTTTTAGGTGCCATATATAGAATCCCCCCTAAAAGGGTAACTCTGCAAAGGGCATCAATTGCATGCACTAATTTGTAGAAAAGGTACATTTATGCCTGTGAATGACATCATAAATTGGAATTTGTGCATGTCTATGCTAGACACTATTTTTTTTAAATCAGTTATATGGTGCATAATAGCAAATGGGCTGTACCAGTAGGCAAACCATGGGCATATCATGGGCATTCTGCTAGCAATGCATGCATCTTATAGAATGGTATCAGATGCATGCATTGCAAGCTGTATTTAGGTGCACCAGCTTATGCCTGCCAATGACCTAGCGTAAACTATCATGCCCCAGTTTCAGTATACCACAGTAGGGAATAACACGGGAACAGGGACCCATGGTAACCTAAAAATACACCTTTTTGATGCTGCTTTTAACTCCTACCCCTTATTCACTTTGTTCAGAACCCTTATTTTATCATCCTCACTTTAATATTCCCTTATGTCTTGTTTGTTCTGTCTGTCTGTCCTAATTAGATTGTAAGCTCTGTCGACCAGGTACTGTCTCTTCATATTCAAGTGTACAGTGCAGCGTACATCTAGTAGCGCTTTAGAAATGATAAGTAGTAGTAGTAGTGGTAACCACGGGTATGGGGACAATGCAGGGATAAGGACATAGCCCGTGGGGACGGGGACAAACTTTGTCCCTGTGTCATTTTCTACTTTGAAGCCTGTTAATGAATTGTTTGATTGATGCAGACGATGATATTTAGATTTTTCTGGAAAAACGAGCAAACATGTTGGCCACAGCTAGCAAAATTTGAATGGGGGATCCTGTACATCCTGCTACCAGTACATCTTCTAAGAAGACATCGTCTATTGCAGGCAGAATTGTGGAAGAAGGAGAGCTACACTGAATCCTGAAATTGTTGATGACTTCTTATTCATACACAGATTTTAAAAAATCATAGCAGTGCTTCAAAGCGTTGTATTTTGTACCCCTGCACATTTTAACAGAGTGGATTAGGATTCCTTGGGGTAGTAGAAGTCAGCTATTGTTGGGGTTGGAATGGTAGGGGTGGTGGTGGGGAAGGGTTATTATAGCTGCTCGTTATTATTATTGTTTTCTATTTGTAATTTAAACACAACAGTTGCACAGCATATTGTTCCTTTTTATACGTTAATAAAAAAAGATTTAAATATAAAATCATAAGTGTTTGAGGCTTCAGCAGATGAGGACAGAGTCCGCAGGGATGGAGACAGGGCCTGTGGGAATAGGGTGGGGACGGAGACAGAACCCATGGGGTGGGGATGGGGACAAACTTTGTCCCCATGCCATTATAGAATTAGTGTTAAGTACACTTCTTGGTCCTGCCCACATTTAGTCACTACTTTATAGAATGGCCTCCTAAGATTATAGAATACTAGCATTTGCATGAATGTCACATTCACATCCATAAATGCTACGGCCGCACACACAGGTATTCTAGAATGTGTGTGCAAGTTGAATACCCCCTAATTCTATAAAAGTCACCAAAAATTGCATGCACAAATTTGCATGTGCAATCTAAGTGAATAATGAGCTAATTAACACCAATAGTTTGGTTTTGTAACAAGCAATTATTGACACTAATTAGATTTAATTGGAATTTATGCATATAAATTTAGGCATGGGATCCATGCCTAAATTTTACACACAAGTAAAAATAGGGGGTGCGGAAATGGGAGGGTCATGAGCGGAATGGGAATGTTCCTAGCATTTACGCATGTTGTTATAGAATAAGTGGGGATATGTGCCAAATTTAGGCACATCGCTGCCTGGATGTCTCAACATCATCTGAAACTTAACATGGCCAAAACCGAGCTTCTCATCTTTCCCCCTAAACCCACTTCTCCTCTCCCCCCTTTCTCTATTTCTGTGGATGGCACTCTCATTCTCCCTGTCTCATCAGCTCGTAACCTTGGGGTCATCTTTGACTCCTCTCTCTCCTTCTCTGCTCACATTCAGCAGGCTGCCAAAACCTGTAGTTTCTTTCTCTATAACATCAGCAAAATCCATCCCTTCATCTCTGAGCACTCTACCAAAACCCTTATCCACACTCTTATCACCTCTCGCCTAGACTATTGCAACCTGCTTCTCACCAGCCTCCCACTTAGCCATCTCTCTCCTCTTCAATCAGTCCAAAAGTCCACTTCGCAACTCATTTTCCGCCAAAGTCGCTATGCTCACATTAGCCCTCTCCTTATGTCACTTCACTGGCTCCCTATCCGTTTCCATATTCAATTCAAACTTCTCTTATTGACCTATAAGTGCATTCACTCTGCCACTCCCCAGTACCTCTCCACTCTTGTCTCTCCCTACGCCCCCCCCCCTTGGGTACTCCGTTCTGTAGATAAATCTCTCTTGTCTGTCCCCTTCTCTTCTACTGCTAATTCCAGACTCCGTTCCTTTTATCTCGCTGCACCTCACGCCTGGAATAGACTTCCCGAGCCTGTACATCTAGCCTCGTCTTTGGCCATTTTCAAGTCCAGACTAAAAGCCCACCTCTTTAACGCTGCTTTTGACTCCTAAGCACTACTCACTTGCCCTGTACCCTTTTATCCCCCACCTCTTTAATTCCCTTACCTCTTAGTTGTTCTGTCTGTTTGCCTGTCCTATTTAGATTGTGAGCTCTTTGAGCAGGGACTGTCTTTTCATGTATGGTGTACAGCGCTGCGTATGCCTTGTAGCGGCATAGAAGTGATAAGTAGTAGTAGAGTACATTTGCACCATGTTTCAGCTGGTGCAAATATCCACACTTAAAGTTAGGTGCAATTCCCAGGCATAGGTATTTTTCTCTAAACCGTGCCTAACTTTAAGCACAGTGATAGAATAATGCTTTTTTCAGCAACATACATAGAATTCACCCCATAGTGTGTATCTGCAAGGGAATGTTCCCTGGAGGAAGCACATGGATGAGACATGGACATGTCAAACAATTACACACTTACCTCCAGATTCTATATATGACACCCAAATTCAAGCATGCTGCTGAGATGTGCATGCAAATTAATTGGTTAATGAGCTCTTAGCCATTATTGATGGTAATTGGCACTCATTAACATTTGCATGCACATCTGGCTGCACGCTGTTCTATAAGGCAGGGTGCCTAACTCCTATAATGTGTATCCCCATAGGGACATGGCCATGGGAGGGGCGTGGGTGTGTCAGGGCATTCTGAAAAGTTACAAAGGTAGTTATAGAATACTGGGTATACGTGCCTAACTCTGGCACCAGAATTTACACCAGGTTTCAGCAGGTGTAAGCCTGGCACCCAAAATGAAACACTAGAATTAGTGTGCGCCGTTTATAGAATAGTGCTTTGCGTCAATTTTTTTTCAGTGCCCATTTTTGACCGCTGCAGGGTGTGCCTAAATGTTGGCACATAAATGCCAACTTATGCTAACATTCTATAATGAAATCTGAGATAGACCTCTGAGGCACTCCACTGGTAGTGGCATAGGTAAAACAACTTACGCAGCTGGCTTTTCCTACATAAGCGCACAACTATGGAATAGGCTCCCAAAAGCTGTGAAAACAATCCACGACCACTTGAACTTCAGGAAATCACTAAAAACCTACCTCTTCAAAAAGGCCTACCCCAACGACCCCACGTAACCCTCTTCACCTACCAACACAGCATGACTATGATCGAACAGGACAACACGCAATCTTTATCCATTCCAACCCTCCACTTATACCTCATACGATCACTATACAACTTTGTATTTGTTATCCACCGACTGGGCAAACGCCTCTGACGGTACTATGTAAGCCACATTGAGCCTGCAAATAGGTGGGAAAATGTGGGGTACAAATGCAACAAATAAATAAAATAAATAGGTAGAGGATAAGGTAGAATTGTTAACAAGTTGATTGAAGCCATTGGAGAAGAAAAATCCCAAAAGATGCAAATGATTTATCAGACGTTTGCGATCCATTAGATCAAGCACAAATGAGAGGTTTGACTGCACAAAGGCCAAAGAAAGAGAGGAAGCAAGAAAGGAGGAATGGGAAGGAGGGTGCCACATGCCGTGCCCCAGGTTCTAGGCAGAGGCCTGCACTCCAGCTTGACACCTTGGATATTTTATCGTTGCACTGTTTTCCTAAGCAGGGCCGTGCCTAGGATCTCCGGCGCCCCCCTGCAGTTGGCCCCGCCGGCGCGCCCCCCCCCCGAAAACGATCGCTACACTACCCGCCCTCTTCTCCCCAGATCCTTTTCCTTTTTGTTTAAATTTACCTCTCCGGCACGCGGCAGCGTAGCGTTAGTGAGAAGGAGGCGGCGCTCCCCCGCCCCGATGTGTCTTCTTCCCTTCGCTCAGTGTCCCGCCTTCTTCTGATGTCATTTCTGACATCAGAAGAAGGCGGAACAGAGCGAAGGGAAGAGACTGACACGTCGGGGCGGGGGAGCGCCGCCTCCTCACTAACGCTACGCTGCCGCGCGCCGGAAAGGTAAATTTAAACAAAAAAAAAAGGACAAGGATCTGGGGAGAAGAGGGCGAGGTAAGCATAGTGCGGCGGGGCGCCCCCCAGAGGATGGCGCCCTCCTGCCATGCTTACCTCGCTTACCGTGTCGGCACGGCCCTGTTCCTAAGGGGATCTTTTACAAAGGTGCGCTAGCGTTTTTAGTGCACGCTAATGATTAGCGTGTGTTAAATGCTAGAGATGCCCATAGGAATATATGGGCGTCTCTAGCATTTAGCACATGCTTATTTTTAGCATGCCCTTAAAGCGCATGCGCCGTTGTAAAAGGGGCCCTAAATTTTGGGGGGAGGAGTAGCCTAATGATTAGTGCAGTAGGATTTGATCCTAACAACCTGGGTTCAATTACCACCGCAATTCCTAAAGCCCATTTCTTTAGATCTGTGTTCAGCTAATATGAAAAGAAAAAATTTTAATAGTTGTAATCCTGTATTAATATTGTCTTGTAATGCTTCTTCTTAATTTTTTATGCAAGCCACATTGAACTTGAACTTTCTTGGGGAAATGCGAGGTAGAAATGTCATAATAAATAAATAAAAGAATAATAAATAAGTCACTTAACCTTCCATTGCCGGTACAAGATCTTAAGACTGTAAACCCTCTAGGGAAAAAGAAACTACCTGCATACAGTATGTACAGCACTGCCTACATCTAGTAGCACTATAGAAAGTTTTATGTATTGGACTATTTTAGTACAAATGAAAGCTGGAGCTACAACCTGTAGTCTAATGTTATTGACTTTTCCCTGTATTAGACGGATTACTAAATGCAAAATGTTTGGTTCTTCTCTCTACTATCAAGTTGTGTTGGTATGGAACGCTTTGGTCTATGACTAACTATTTCGCTTTTAGAAAGGCTAAGATGTTGTTATTCACAGAATCAATCTGAGATGACTGTCAATTATGTTAGTGTGTGTTGACCTGCAATGTTTTTTAGATTGTAATCTGCAATGAACCATTCGTGTTATCTGCGAAATATAAGTAGTGCGTAACATAAATAACATCAATTTACATTTGTAAAAATTTAAGAGGGTGCTATTCCTGGTAACATAATATATTGGGTACTGCCTACCATCTTCATGCTGAAGTGTATGGTACATAAGTATTGCCACACTGAGACAGACCAAGGTCCATCAAGTCCAGCATCCTGTTTCCAACAGTGGCCAATCCAGGTCACAAATACCTGGCAAGATCCAAAAAAAGCTCAATACATTTTACTACAATTTAATAATGGTCTACGGACTTTTCCTTTAGGAAGCCGTCCAGACCCTTTTAAAACCCCGCTAAGCTAACCGCCTTTACCAAATTCTCTGGCAACGAATTCCAGAGTTTAATTTTCTCCAATTCATATTAAATTTATTATTTTATAGCTTCATCGCATGCCCCCTAGTCCTAGTATTTTTAGAAAGAGTAAACAAATGATTCATGTGTACCATTCCACTCCACTCATTATTTTATAGACCTCTATCATATCTCCCCTCAGCCACCTCTTCTCCAAGCTGAAGAGCCCTAGACACTTCAGCCTTTCCTCATAGGTATCAGAAACTTAAACACAGAAATTCTTGTTTTAGGCAATTAGATATATGTAGTCAAACAGGTTGAATCATTTCTACCCACTGCATCTATGGGCTTACAGTTCTGCTCTTTATATAAACGCTGGGACTGTATGTTGTGCCATTTCAGCATATGACTAATTTCCTACATGTGACCTAGTTCATATGGCTCATTGGAAGGTAAAGAAAACTATTTTGCTTGAAGAAGTGAAAACACTCAAGGGGGAGACAGTCGTGCAGCTGCTCCTACTGCAGACTTAGTCTCCTGTCAGTTTTAATGAGGTATATTAAAGTTTCATGTATAGAATTCTCCCAGTCATTTAATTTGGTTGGTTTTTAACTGCTATGCATGTCTTCCTCAGTGGAATCATGTGTGCTTTTTCGTGAGAGTGGTGACAGATTGTACTGACTGCACTTGTGGTCTTGGGAGTGTAATTTATATGGAGGTTATTGCCTTTGATATAACTTTATCTTCTCAGGAAGGTATTAGGATGCATTATGCAATTTCTGGTGGCTCATGTGACAGAACCTCTACCCTGGAAAAGTTAGAATTTCACTTAATTTCTCTTTCTTCTACAGGAAAGGGAGCCAAACTAGTCTATTGTGCTCTGACCTGACCAAAAAAAAAAAAGAAAGGAAGAGAGAATGGCTCATAAGATTCCTATCTAAGAAGGCATGAGAAGTTTAAATATGGAATAACTATTTGGGTAGAAAAAACCAAGAAGCCTTTTTTTACTAAACTGTGGAAAGAACTTAGCATGTGTTTCACCATGTGGTAACTTCTAGTGCAGAGCCAGGTTAAGGTGTTTGATGGTATTTTCACAGTTTGTTTATTTATTTATTTATTTGTAGCATTTGTAACCCACATTTTCCCACCTATTTGCAGGCTCAATGTGGCTTACATTGTTCCGTATTGGTGATCACCAATTCCGGAAAAGAGAAATACATAGTTAAGATGAAAGTGACAGAGTGGATTAGATAATACAGGTGAAGAAAGTTCATTTTTGTAATAAGAAATAAAAGGTATGGGATTAAACTTCAATCAAAACACACTTAATGCACGGCTTGCAGCATGCTAACATGCTAAAAGGCATACCACAAAGATCCATCCTAAATACCAGTAATAAAATTTACACCAGAACTACACATCATTTCCTTGACGTCAGAAGAAGGCGGGACATTGAGCGAAGGGAAGACTAGTAGAGACGTCGGGAGCGCCGCCTCCTTCACTGATGCTGCGCCGTTCACTGCCCTGCCAGCCGGACGGAGGTAAATTTAAAAGAGATTTTGTTGGGGGGAGAAGAGGGCGGGCAGTTGGGACATGGCAGCGGGAGGGCGAGGCAAGCATGGCGTGGTGGGGCACCCCCCAGAGGACGGCGCCCCCTGCCACGCTTACCTCGATTACCGCGTGGACACGGCCCTGAGTTTTGATCTGGAATAGCTGTGCACTATAAGAGATCTTACAGATTTTTATATGTACATCTGATGCCGTTGTGTCCTTCCATTTTAGTTGTTATTATAGTCATTATATTAACATATTTAATTTTGTTTTGTGCATTGTCAGGGTCTGCCCTTTACTATATTTTTCCCTGGTGTCTCATCTACTTGGGCTCAGATGCAAGCGGTATCACACATCTAAGGGTAAAGAAAAAAAGCAAGTCGTTTTACCTTCCATTATCTCAGGTACAACCAGGGGCTTAGCTACTATGGGGCCACGGGGGCCTGGGCCCCCATAGATTTGGCCCTGGACCCCCCTGCCATGACCCTCTCGACCCCCCCTTCACGCCGCCATCGCATACCTTTGCAGGACATCAGACGCACGCACAGAAACTTGATCAGATCATTCAGCAAGCAACACCGCACAGCCGAGGAGAGAACTTTGGCTGGCGGGGGTTGGGGTCCCCCACCAGCAAAGATACGCAGCAGGAGAAGGTTGGCGGTGGGAAGGGGGGGTCGAGAGGGTTGCGGCGGGGGGGGGGTGAAAGTTGGTGGCGGGTAGGGGGGTCGGCTGCGCCAGGAGGGGCTAAAATGTACCCCCTCACCTCGGGCTCTGGACCCCCCCTCCCGTCGAAGTCTGGCTACGCCCCTGATTACAACTAGATAGTAAGCCAACTTGGGCAGGGAAATAGTTCATGTGCCTGAATATGTAACACGCCTTGAGCCCAGAATCGAAAAAGGAGATTCATAAATCTAAAATCCAAATCCATAGTATTTAAGTGCAGCAGGTTTTCCTTGTGTGTTCTGCCAGATTTTGAAGATCTTTTGAACTGCACAGTGCAGCATGATGTGGTCAGGGTCCAGGGAGAAGATAAGTGGTTCATTCACCGCCATTCTGCTACTAGCCTTAGATGAGAAGGAAGAGTTGCTGTGCCTGGTTGGGTGCAGCCCCTGTGAGGAGGAGAGGGAGGGTATTACAGAGAAGGGACCTGGGAAGGAGAAAATAAAATAAGAAGATTCTTGTAGTGGAGGCTTGGAAAGGGGGGTTTCTGGGGGCTAAAGGGAAAGAGAGACAGAGCTGTTGCATCTGAGGATGTGTGAGGGAAGGCAGGGCCGGTCCTAGGGTCTCTGGTGCCCCCTGCAGACTATGAGTTGGCGCCCCCGCCCCCCCCAGCATCTCCTTTCTCTCTTCTCCTACCCTGCCCCTGTCCAGCGATTCTCCTTCGCCCCCGTCCCCCGCCGCCCTTGGTGCTTTAAATCTTTAATTTACCTCCGTTCCAGCAGCCGCGTCATTTGAAAGCCTTGCCCCGTCTATAGCCTTCCCTCCGTGAGTTCATTCTGCAGTTCCGCCCTCGAGGAAATTATGTCAGAAGGCGGGACTGCGGAACGAACTCACGAAGGGAGGGAAGGCTAGAGACGGGACAGGGCTTTCAAATGATGCGGCTGCTGGAACGGAGGTAAATTAAAGATTTAAAGCACCAAGGGCGGCACGGTATGGCGGCGTAGCGCCGCAGCGGCGCCCTTGAAGGCAGGCGCCCTCCTGTGGCGCTTACCCCGCTTACCAGGTTTGACCGGCCCTGGGGGAAGGATTCTGGGGCTGCGGTAGGAAGAAAACTATAAGCAGACGGCGCTGGGGATGGAACATAAAGAAGGGGGGATGGGAAGGGAGAATCTCTGGTAGATAATTGGGTAAAAAAATATGGGGGGAGGGGTGCAAGACCCAAAATTTGCCTAGGTACCTGATACCTTTGCATTGGTCCTTCAACTGTTTAATAAGCATAGCATGTATTTAACTGAAGCGTTAAAAGTATAACTTTTCATCTCTGTGGCTTTTAGCCTAACAGCTATTTTCATTCTGCAGTTTAGAGAAATATGCTTAATTGAACTACAATGGTATGCCTTTAAGCCATATTTTAGTGTGGATTTCACTAATAATAATAATAAGGAATACTTTTGTGCACTTTTTTAATACTTTATGCAAAGTAGTGTAAGTGAAAATAAATCGACCTTTGAAGGTGACTAGGCATTTTATATGTGCAATTTAGCTTAATCTGTTACTGTTACAACATTACTATAATATTTTTTATGGTACATGTATCCTATTAACTGCCATGAACTTGCGTAGTGATGCAGACAAAGGAAAATGCAACTAAAATTAATAGACACTGCATGCCACCCATGCTCTGGCACACTTCTCTTTAATTACATTATGCAAAATGATTTTAGGCAGACAGAAGGCAGAGTGCCTTTATCTTCTAAGCTGCCCCACTTTGAATAAATCATAGCATATTTTTTTCCAAATGTCTCAGAACAGAGATCTTCCAGCCGAGGAAGCATTTTGCCCTAAACTTGAAAGAAAATCTAAACCTTCACTGATTTATGTTATGCTTTAATACTTTTTATCTCCTTTGTTAAACTTTTCTGAGCCATTAGGACCCTGTATATATGTTTTTACACAGCTTTTCAGCAGTTTTATGGCATTTATTAACACCGAGGCAGAGTAACCATATTCTAATGTTTTTTACCGCACCTCCCTGAATCCGATGACATCATTAGCGTCACTAGAATGCATTAAATATGGCCGCTGGAATGCACAGACTTTCTAGCATTTCAATGTGATTTGTGAGCTTTGTTTGTGATGGATTTTGATTAGAAGTAGTGTTTCCAGGTGAGGGTTTTGACAGATTATATTTTTTTCGAAATCAGTTCCATTTTTTCAAATCAGTTCCGTTTTTAATTTCATCGATGTCCTAAAAGGTTTTTGAGTTATATATTTTAAATGAAGGCTCAGATTGTGAAAGCAATATCTCCAGTTAGATCCTGAGATTAATTGGATGAATCATTTTGAATACCAACCCCCAAATTTGTTGGATAATGAACATATGGATCTCCTAATGCTATACAATAAGGGGGAGATCTATAAATGACGCCAAAATGCAGCATGCTGAGTGCAAATTCTATCATGGCATGTGGGTGCCCTGATTCTATTATAGAATACAAGCGTAGGTCAACATTTACGCCCCGATATTTAGGTGTGCCCTCTTACGCCATATAAATGTGTGTACCTAAAAATGGCACTTCATAATGTATTATTCATTTATTTATTAGGATTTATTTACCGACTTTTTGAAGGAATTCACTCAAGACGGTGTACAATAAGAATAGATCAAACATGAGCAATAGGCAATTACAGCAGTAAAAATATTTGAACAACAATACAAAGTATGGCATGGTATACTACTTGCAATGACAACACAATACGTACTAGAACATTATAATTGGTAGTTGGTAGTGAAGGGTAAGGCAAAGTTGTAACATATAGATGAGTAAGAAAGTAGGAAGAATTAGAAAATAAGGTAATTGATTTGAAGAAAGTTGCATGTTAGGTCAGAGAGATGGTTAAATATTATCTCAGCTAGGGTAGGAGTGGATAAACATGTCCCGCTGCAGTATGTGCAGCCCAAGTCAATCCTTGTGTGTATGAGTGAGACCAGGGCTTTTTTTGAAGGGGTACTTGGGGGTACTGAGTACCGGCACCTTTTCCATTGTCTGCTAAAATTGACCCATGGTCTCCATGTTTTAATGAAAGAGCTCAGGCTCTACACACCAATTCTGCCTCATCATAGATTCTGTGCTTAGTTGCAGGGGGCCTGGCTATTGTGGGGTGGGTCTCTCAGTAATCACCACACCCCTGAAGGGTGGCCCCGCATTTGAGTATTGGCATCTTTTTTGCTAGAAAGAACACACTGAGTGAGACTAACAAATTAGTTACTTCTTCCATTAAAGGCCTGGTTGAAGAGCCAAGCTTTCATCTGCTTCCTGAAGTAGAGGTAGTCTTGTGTTAAGCGGAGCCTTTCAGGCAATGCATTCCAGAGTGTGGGGGCTACTCCGGAGAAGGCTCGCTTGCGGGTATCACATCGTGTAGTGTCTTTTGGAGAGAGTGTGGTTAGTGAAAGTCCTTGGGAGGACCTTTGTGTCCTTGGCGGTGTGTGGAGGATCATCCTATTCTTCAGATACTCAGGGCCATTTCCTTTCAGGGCCTTGAAGATCAGAAATAGAGTTTTAAATTTAGCCCTGTATTGTACTGGTAGCCAATGACGTTTTTGCAAAAATGGTGTGATGTAAATGGCAGTCTTCCATAAACTAAGTGCTTAATTGCTTGACAAGCCCATGCCCCACCCATACACTTCCCTATAAATGCCCCTTATAGTTATGTGCTATCCCCTAGATTCTATATAGTGCGACTTGAGTTGCGTGTGCGCAAATCATGTCACATTCTGATTTGTGCGTGCAACTTAATTATCTTAAGCAAATCAGTACCGATAATTGCCACTTAACAAGCAATAATTTACACTAATTGGCTTTAATTAGAATGTATGCACACAACTATATAAGCAGATTCTGTAAAGAAATGCATGTACATTCTAAGGTGCATATTTGAAAAGGGGGCTTGGCAATGGGCGTGGAATGAACAGGTCATGGGTGTTTCTAAAAACGATGCAGGTTGTTATAGAATACACCTGGTCTGTGCCTAACTTAGCTGCAGGCATGTAGACCAAATAAATGCCCACAACTAAATTTAGTCATGTGGACAGACACTAGGTGTATTCTATAAACCACGCCTAACTTTAGGTGTAGTTTATAGAATAGGCCTAGGTGTATTTTTTCGGCACCAGTGTTTAAGGCACCATTTATAGAATCTAGCCCTTTGAGACTTGTGCATTCACATTACAGAATACCGCTGTGTGCACACATAGCACTTTTACACATGAATGTGACATTTATATGCGTAAGTGCTAGCCTTCTATCTGGTCAATATTCAGCCAGCAGTACTACTACTACTACTATTTAGCATTTATATAGCACTACAAAGCGTACGCAGTGTTGCACAAACATAGAAGACAGTCCCTGCTCAAAGAGCTTACAATCTAATAGACAAAAAATAAAGCAAGCGAATCAATTGTGTAGAGGAAGAGGAGAGGAGGGTAGGTAGAAGCGAGAGGTTACAAGTGGTTACAAGTCAAAAGCAATGTTAAAGAGGTGGGCTTTCAATCTAGATTTAAAGATGGTTAAGGATGGGGCAAGACGTAGGGGCTCAGGAAGTTTGTTCCAGGGGTAGGGTGCAGCGAGACAGAAGGATTTATCCATAGATCGGAGTGCATGGGAAGGGGAGTAGGGAAGGACGAGTGTGGAGAGATACTGGGGAGCAGTAGAGTGAATACATTTATAGGTCAGTAGAAGAAGTTTAAACAGGATGCGAAAACGGATAGGGAGCCAGTGAAGCTACCTGAGGAGAGGGGTAGTTTGAGTAAAGTGACCCTGGTGGAAGACGAGACGGGCAGCAGAGTTTTGAACCGACTGGAGAGGAAAGAGGTGACTAAGTGGGAGGCCAGCAAGAAGCAGATTGCAGTAGTCTAAACGAGAGGTGACAAGGGTGTGGATGAGGGTTCAGTGTTCAGAAAGAAAGGGGCGGATTTTGCGGATATTGTAAAGAAAGAAATGACAGGTCTTAGCGATCTGCTGGATATGAGTAGAGAAGTAGTTATCAGTTTTTTAAACACTGACTACCGTGGCACTATTAGGCCCTAATATTCTATGCTGGGCCAACTTCTGACTGGCTGCTAGAGGTTGCTGTGGCCATATTTACTAAGGAGTCACTAGGGGCAGGAGCAAGTGGGGTTTACTCCAGCCCCCATTTCCCCACTGGATCAACAGGGCCCAGAGGGGTGAGTGGTTGGTCCTTGTGTCAGAGGAGCTGGGAGAGGGATTACAGTTTGTGTAGGGAATTTAAGAGCAGGATCTGAGCTTGCTGGGCTGGGTGGGAGAGAGGACGGGCAGGACAGGGCATGATATTTTCTGTCATATCACCCAACCAATAAAGATTAATGGTGAGCTTCAATAAAATGTTGAATGTTAATTTACAATGAAAGTCATTCACCTGCGATAAATCAGTACTAAGGGTTAGAAACTCCTGCAAAAAAAAAAAAAAAAAGAATAATGCAGCAATCAATCTCATAAACTATGTAATTTTTCTCCTCAGAGTATCTGAGCTCTGGAGGGTACTATTAAAGGGGCCAGTACAAAAGTATTTGCATGAAACCCCTAGTCCAGCCTTCAACCCCCACAGATACTCCCCACCGCCAAGTCAAGCCCCATTCCCAAAGATATTCCCACCTCACCAAAAGCCCTCTAGAACCTACTGGGGTTCCCTATTGTCTAGGGGCTAAGGGCAGGAACAATGCCCTATTGCTCCTGCCTTGTCCAGTGCCAGGCTGAAAATGGGGCCTGTTGACCCCTAGAGGTAGTCTTGAGGTACTACTAGTAAGATCCAAGCTGGCAAAAGGAGCAAAAGGCATAGATGAGATGGTGGAAGAAAAGGAAAAAGTGAGGCCTGTAAGGAATGGAGATCCCTGGGAGGCATATATAGGGAGAGAAGGCAGGCCAGGTGGAGGGGGGACAGTTATTGAAGACAGCATGAGACAGGAATCCAATGATCAACAGAAAAAATACATGTTCAAGTGTTGTTTGCCCAGGAGAAGTTTGTCTGCTGTGGATTGAACAAGTTGGCAGTGTTTGAAGGAGACCATAGAGAGTCCACTAAACAATCAGTTACAGTGTTCAATGCATGAGATAAGAAGGGTAAGGATCAGAGCCCTAAGCTAGGACTGAGAAAAAAAGAGTCATTAGTAATCTGATACATAAAAGAGAGAAGAGGAGTGAACAATTAAATCAAGGTACAATCTAAAAGAGAGGCTAGGGTCAAAAGTAACACCCAGGATCTTAATGGCAGTAACTAAGGGGAGAGGGATCCTATCAATGAGAGGAGTTGCAGGTCAGAGAGTATGGATGTGGAAAATGGATTGCCTTGCATTTAGTGATATTCAGAAAAGATTTATTTTGTGAAACGTTACTGACCACCTTTAAGCAATACTGCAGGGGAGAGATTTCAGAAAAAGTAGAAGTGATAGTCAACAAAATGTGGATGTCATGTCAGTGATTAAATTAGTCCAGTCATCGCTGCCATTCAGAACTGACCTCTGTATTTTCTCTGATCTTGCATGATGATGTTTTTTGTTTTTTTTTAAAGTATCTTTATTAAGTCAAGGTGAAATTACATTAACCAACAAGGTATTCGTAGATATACAAACTGTCCATCCTAACAAGCAAAAGCATGACAATGGTTACGAGAGCTTCATAACAGTGATGTTTCCTACCTTACAGCTCAACCTTGCCTCATTTTAAGCAATCGCCATTCCTCATGCAAAATGCTAACTCTGCAGCTAAAGTCCTCGTTTTATCACAGTCTCTTCAAGTTAAAAAAAATCTACCACAGTAACTTTTAATCTATCAAATTTTCTAGGTTCAGTACAATATATCGTAATCATTGTTACAACAGATTTTTTTCAAATTCAACAGCTGCCCCATTGGATCCTGTGATACCCTCTGAACCACATAGCTTTCCCCCTAGTCAGTTCCAATACAATTTATGGCATCTAGAAATATCCCAATATGCCCTGTCTTATTAGTCAGACTTCAAGCATTTGCATGAAGACAAATATATGTTTCTTTCTAATTAAAATCCTGCTTATTGTTAACAGTTGATTTGGATAATTTATTTTTGCTGCAGTTCAATTGAATTGGACTCTGCAACATGTCATACAAAAGCTTGGTAGCTTTTAATCTGAGAATCTAGCCCTTAGGTTTTCTGGGTAGCCCGCCAATAGGGACCTGTCTTTATTTGAAACAAAGCAGGATAGTTCTGTCAAAACTTCTAGTCTTTTTTTTATTACCCACTTTGCCATTCGTTCTGGAATCTCCAGTACTCATTGAACCATTCAAGATCTGTGTTTACACATTTAAACACTTTAAACGTGTAAACACAGATCACTAGTTCATGCTTTTATCTCCTCATGTTTTGCCATTAGAAATTATCTGTGCATAATTTTATACATCTGAATTCAGATTTCAGAAATATCTGCTCTGACTGCTGTGGCACAGCCCCGGTAGTGCTGTTATGGGCCGGGGGCAAAGTCAGAGAGGTGCCAGCATGTATGCAGCACAGGTCATTTGTCCGCATAGCTAAATGGCCAGACAAGACTGTATAAAAGTCTGTCCTATCTTTGCCCACTTTTTTTTTTTTTTTTTACATTTGTACCCCGCACTTTCCCATTCATGGCAGGCTCAATGCGGCTTACATGGGGCAATGGAGGGTTAAGTGACTTGCCCAGAGTCACAAAGAGCTGCCTGTGCCTGAAGTGGGAATCGAACTCAGTTCCTCAGGACCAAAGTCCACCACCCCAACCACTAGGCCACTCCTCCACTGTTGCTACTATTTGAGATTCTACATGGAATGTTGCTATTCCACTAGCAACATTCCATGTAGAAGTCGGCCCTTGCAGATCACCCATGTGGCCGCGCAGGCTTCTGCTTCTGTGAGTCTGACGTCCTGCACGAAAGTGCAGGACGTCAGACTCACAGAAACAGAAGCCTGCACAGCCTTCTACATGGAATGTTGCTAGTGGAATAGCAACATTCCATGTAGAATCTCCAATAGTATCTATTTTATTTTTGTTACATTTGTACCCCACGCTTTCCCACTCATGGCAGGCTCAATGCGGCTTACATGGGGCAATGGAGGGTTAAGTGACTTGCCCAGAGTCACAAGGAGCTGCCTGTGTCTGAAGTGAGAATTGAACTCACCAAAGTCAACCACCCTAACCACTAGGCCACTCCTCCACTCCACGTAGTTATGTAGGTGCCCAATCCCCTTTCAATCATAAGAACATATGAATAGCCATACTGGGTCAGACCAGTCAATCTAGCCCAGTATCTTGTTTCCAACAGTGGCTAATCCAGGTCACAAGTACCTGCAGAATCCCAAATAGTAGCAAGATTCCTTACTACAAATCTCGGGGCAAGCAGTGGCTTCTCCCATGTCCATCTCAATAGCAGACTATGGACGTTTCCGCCAAGAACTTGTCCAAACCTTTTTTAAACCCAGATACACTAACCACTGTTACCACATTCTCCAGCAACAAGTTCCACAACTTAACTATTCTTTGAGTGAAAAAAATATTTCCTCCTATTTGTTTTAAATGTATTTTCATGTAACGTCATTGAGTGTCCCCTGGTCTTTGTACTTTTTGAAAGAGTGAAAAAATCAATTCACTTTTACCCTCAGGATTTTGTAGACCTCAATCATATCTCCCCTCAGCCATCTCTTTTCCAAGCAGAAGAACCCTAACCTCTTTAGCCACCAATTCTGATCCTCCTCCTGATCCCACTTCCATAAATCTGATCTTCTGCCCAAACCCTCTTCCAAACACAACTCCTCAATTCAAATCTGCTAGATCTCCCTTTAAAACACCACCTCTGATTCTGATCCCCCCTCCCCATCATGTCTAAAACCCACCCCTCTTTCTATCCCTCCAGACTCCCAACTACTTCCAGGACTTGGCCAGAAGTGATCCCTGGTAGTCTACTGGGCCAGGGTGGCAGTGGTCCCTTTTTGCTTCTGCTCCATCTGGCTCTGGGTTCAAAAATGGTGACACTAATTCCTAGCAGGAATCTTGTGGCACTACCATTAGGAATCATATTGAATCTGAATCGGGGGGGGGGGGGTGGAGGACCGGTCACATTTTTGACACACCCCCTTGTCCAGATGTCAGCCAATATACAGCCAGGACTCAGATAACTGCCAATGGCCAACACTTACCTGAATATTCAATGCCAGTGCCAGGACATGACCTCACAATTAATATCTAGGTCTAACTTAGCCGATGATGGTCAGTTTTAAAAAAAAAAAAAACTCCCACAGCTATGAGCTGAATATTTACTGAAATATGCATTATGCATTGCATATTTCTAATGCTGAATAAATCTGCATTTATAAGTCTTCCATGTACTAAAACCTTAAGATATTCTACTGCCAAGTGCAATCAATATCATATCATTTTAGCTAGTAAGTCACTCAGCAAAGTGCTTATTCTTAATAATAGGCAGAAGTATGAAAATGATCATGAATTAATTGAATCCAATAGTCATAAAGTATGGAAAGAATGATTTTGTAGCTCAGATCAATGCTAAAACTTGAATAGAAAACAAAATAAAAGCATGACACTCCTCATTAAATCATACATGATAATTTATTAGAGGCATTCAATGGAGCACTTTTTCCCACTGCAATACAAAAGGAAAACTTTAAAACAAGAATAGATTAAGTACATGCACAGCTATCTACATGATGAGCTAGGGAAAAAAAAATCAATTTCTTAGATTTGCCCTTTTAGTGCTTTAGGAATACATTTTCTAGCAGCTAATCTGTGTTTTCTAATGCCAGTTCTCATTAATTATGCATTTGAGAAATTGATGCTGATCCCTAGTAATGTAACTGGTTCTCCCTCATAAAAACAGTTTTATGCTGTGCAATCTCTTGCATTTTATTAAGTAATTTAAATATTCAGTAAGGACTGTCAGTTCATGAGTTAAAGCAGCTTTGTAAACATCACTTCTCCTTTCTTATGCATGAAACCATGTATTCTCAAATTGTGTTGTGCATTTTTACCTTTTGAAATTATTGCAATTATAGCTATCCATTTAGCCTTCACTTTATAAAAACAGAGAGTCTGATTTTCAGATAAAGCTGAGTTTCTAAAACTAAGGGGCTCTTTCATAGTGCGGCGGTAATCCCAACGCGGCCACCGGCAGTAGTCCCACTCCGAGCACATGCCATTTCCGGGGGGAAAAGAAAACGGCTTGCGCGGCAATGACCCGGCAGTGATTGGGCATCACCGAGCACTGCCCAGCTACTACCGGGTTAGCATGGGAGCCCTTATTGCCACCTCAATGGGTAGCGGTAAGGGCTCCCCCGTCGCATGGCCATGTGTGCTGGGGGCTTTTTTTACCCACTGCAGTGAAAAGGGCCCTGGCAGGCGGGATAAACAGCCCCCGTCGCCAGCACAGGGCCCTTTTTCCCCCAGCTTGGTAAAAGCCCCTAAGAATTTAAGGGTCTCTTCTACTCAATCACAGTAAGAGGGTGTGTTGGGGTATGTTGGGTGCAGGATTTGGACATTTTTCTGCCATAATGGAACAAAGCAAAAACGTCCAGGGTTACAAGTTGGATGGTTTGATCTAGACCTTTTTCAATCATGACTAAGTCACAAAAAAGTGTCCTAAATACCAGATGACCACTGGAGTCCTATTATATCAGTAAGTAGATTCCTCAAGTAGCCTACTGTGCTGTGCAGTGGACTGTAGAGAAGGGAACTCAGGCCCTTCTCCCAGTCTAACTGTTACACTTGTGATGGAAACTGTGAGCTTCCAAAACCCACCAAAAACCTACTGTACCCACATATAGGTGATAGCTTCAGGCATAAGGGCTATTATAGTGATGAACAGTTAGGTACAGTTGGTTTTTGGTGGGTTTTGAAGGGCTCACCATACAATATAAGGAGGTAATGGTGAGTTGTGTACCTGAAACCTTTTATGCGAAACCCACTGCGATGCCCCCTAGGGTGCCTCACTGCTCTGCTAGGAGGTCTGTGTTGCCAGTGTACTAAGAATGCTGCCCCCTCCCACCCAGTACATCCCAATGGCTTGTTTTTGTGTGTTTTTCCCTTCGTATTTTTTTTATGGTCCAAAAAGATAGATACACTGAGCACAAAAACAACTAGCAAATGGCCATTTTTGAAACAAAAAGTTGGCCATTTTTCTGGTTTGAAAATGGCCATGTTCACTACTGGATTTTTGGACGTTTTCCGCAAAATGTCCAAAACCGAATTTAGACGTCCTATCAAAAATGCCCCTCATAATTTTTTTTTAAATTGTTTATTTATATTTTAAATCAAATTAAACAAATTGTTACATTTGAACAGGCAATGCAAACAAAAACAATATTTTATGAGAGACATTATATCCTCCCATAGAAGGCAAAATTATCAAAAAGGAAACATTTTACTCTTCTTTAGACCACAACAAGAGGGGGGGAGGTCTACCAAATTAAGAAGACTAAAGTTTATAAGAAATTAAACAGAGGAAATACGCATAGCATGCAAACCTATCTTGTTTCACTTAATTTTCTTCAAAGGGTCAACGGTTAGTCAATTTCTTCATATTTATAAATACTTTTAACTGTTCTGGTTGATGGAAAATGTATTTTAATCCCAGATACTTTAAAACACATTTACAGGGGTAATTGAGATAGAAGGAGGCCCCTATAGATATAACTTCTGTTCTCAATACTAAAAACAACTTCCTCCTTTCTTGAGTTTGCTTAGTTATATCAGGGTGTATCCAAATTCTTTTACCCCTGAACAATGTCTGCATTTTTTAAAAATATAATCGTAGCACTGCATCTAAGTCTTGCTGAAAAACAAAAGACGCAATTAGAGTTGATCTTTCAGAGTTTACGCTTAGGGTTGTCTCTAGTATCTCAGTAATGTTCAAAGATTCTTCTTGATTTTCCTTTGAAATAGCTTGTAGAGTAGTTAAAGGTAATTTTTTTGAGGGAATATAGTATACTTTATTCAAAGGTGGAATGGATTCCGGGGAAAAGTTTAATACTTCCTGCAAGTATAATTTAAAGGCATCCAAAGGGTTGATGCCCATTTCTTTCGGGAAATTCAAGAGTCTCAAGTTAAGTCTCCGATTGAAATTTTCTATTAATTCTAGTCTACGTTGTGTAGGCAAATTGTCTTTTACCAATGATACGGAGACTTCATTCAATTTATTAACATCTTGCTTAAGACCATCCAATTGTTCCTTTGTTTCTTGCTGTGTTATAGTAAAAGTCTGGGATAAAGTTGCCACAGTACTTACTAAATCTTTAATCTCCTTTGCTGAATTGGCCACCGTTAATTCCACTCTCTGGAGAGCCGTCCAAATGCTCTCCAGGGTTGCCGCCGATATTTCCCCCCGTATCGGGGTATGATGTTCAACCGCTGACATCAGGCTTCCCTCAGAAACCGCCTCTCCTGCTCCTCGAATCGGGACCGCTGCATCAACCTCTTCCGGGTCGCGCTGGTCACGCCAGGAAGGGCGTTCTTTGGGGATCGGCGGTGGATGAAGATCTGGAGGGGAGAGTGTAACCTCAAGCCCCAAGTCTCCTAGGGAGTCTTCGCCCACGGAGACAGCAGGGCCCCTTCCAGGTTCCAAGGTAGGTTGCTTCGTGGTATATCTCACGATAGTCTGCTGCACCGGAGAGGACGTCCTAGTAGCCGAGGCTGCTACTTTCCCCTTGCGTTTGGTATGGGGCATCTTATTTAAGGAAAATACGCTAAATTCAGCAGACTAACGAAGAGCTCCGACGCTAGCATTCAGGATGCCGCCATCTTGGACACGCCCCCCCCCCCCCCCCCCCCCGTCTGCCCCTCATAATTTAACATTTTTTTTATACACTACTAATCCATCTCAAGAAAATACCTTCCCAAAGTGGTATAAAGCTTATATTAACTGATTACAAAAGATTAATATGAACTAAAGTCAAAAAGGGTTCTGTATATTAAACCATTGGGCTTTTATGCCTGATGTAATATGATAGAGAATGTGGCAGTGTTACCATGCCCTTTTTAAAGACAACATGACATGGCCATGGTAATTGTTCTGAGTTAGAAAACTTACGTTTTCCAGAACTAATGATCCCAAAATGAAAGTTTGCATGGATAATACTACCCCTGATATTCTAAAGACAACAATGGTCCTCCTGGCACTTTCTTCATACATTCTATCACCAAAGCCCTCATTTATTTGAGTGCATGCCCCATATCTTTCTCTACCAAAGACCATTAAAGATACGCTGAGCCAACCCTACTGAACAAAACCTTCTCCTTGATTCCATTTACACTTCTGTTTTAGAAGAGAGTGCAAGCATAGGGTAGTGTCAGGTGCTTGGAGGAAGTGAGGGGAGAAAAGCAGTGGTGGAGATGTCAAGGGGTGGGTGAAATTTTGCTGCCATTTATACTAGCAAATACTTTTCTTCTAGTACTATTTTGGTCTAAATAATGTTGTAAACCATGTTTGTCCTATATGCGACATGCTTGAGATTCCATAGTAGGATGTATCCATGAGTACAACATATCTTTGATAGTGTTGACTAGGGAAGGCCATGATGCTCTTGCATGCTCAATGCATGAGAATTCTTGGTAAGCTACATTTAATGGAAAGCATTGTTTAACTTACAAAACGTAGGCAGGTCAATTTTCAATAAAAGAACTTGGTAAGAAATGGCAACATCTAATATATACATTTAATCTCTATTCAGCACTATCCCCTGAATTCTATAAAAAGTGCTAAAAATTTCATGCACAAATTTGGGTACACGTCTAGTTTGCGCACACAATTTAATTGAATAATGAGCCAATTAGCACCAATAATTGAGATCTTAAGAAGCAATTATCAGTTCTAATTGGAATTAATTAAAATTTGCATACATATACCTAGATACGGGATCTGTGTATAAAATTACATAATGGTCCAAAAAAAATGGGGTTGGAATTCGTTAAAATTTACCCACATAAAACTTAGATATGGTTTCTTGATTTATGTATATTATGGTGTTATTTTTATAATGATTCTTATTCTATAGTATTATACTAGTTATGCAGTTTATTGTAATCTGCTTGCTTTAGCAGACTATAAATTAAGATGTTATGTTAAATGTTATTCTAGAATAGGCTCACAGCCTGCAGATTTTTCAGACCTAAATTTTTGGAACCTGCTACAAATTTGCATCCATTGTGCTACATGTGTAGTGCCTAAAGATATTTTTTAAAAAGCAGTTATGCATTCATCACAGCACCAAATGATGAGCTGCACATTTGCAATCGAACTAATAGAAACTGACATGCATCCATTTTCTCTTGCTTTTACAATACTTCAGTAGACACACAGCCATGAGTTTTCAGGGAAGCATTTTCTTTTCAGCGTGGCATAAAGAAAGTGAGTCAGGATTTCACCATTTCTGATAAGTAGCATAATGTAATAACCCTGCATATACAGCCTCACTACTCCCCTCACTTACTATAGATGTATATCTCTTGAAACTAGGAAGTGAATGGAGGTATTGAAAAGCAACAGCAAGACTTGCATTTTGAATGATCATTGTGAGATAGGCAAACAGCCAACACCGTTGTCCTGCTGTGAAAGCAAGATTTCCAAGAAAAGAAAAAGTGTCCACATATCCTCTCAGCCAATTTGGAGAAAGAAACATACGGTTGCATGCATTTATTCTATCACTTTAGTAATTACCTCAAAATAATGTATCAGAAGATAAATGTACCAACAAGTACACACATGAAGCTTTTTCCACAAGAAGCATCATAGTACTCACACTTCACTGCTTTTACAGCCCTTATTAAGAGAACAGAGAATTTACTTTACTTGATTTATAACTGGAAATCATAAACGATAACACACACCTGCTGTTCTTATGCACAAGTGAAATTATGCAAGGTATTCTCATCACTCAGCATTATAATTGGTATGCAGTAGAAAAGTTATTCAATGTTCAACTCCCCGAGGTAAAAACTAACAGTTCCATTCAACTATATACAGCCAAAGGGGGTGAGCTAAAACACAGTCAAAATGTTGTTCCATACCAGTTCTTGTACACAGGAAAGAATAATTACACAAAGCCTATTTAAAACACAAAAAGTGTACAGTCAATGATCTGTCAAGCAGAAATATGTTGAAGTAAAAACAGCTATACCATAATAGGTCAAAATGGATTCTTAATTCTTACAATGTTCTTAAAATTTATCTGACCAATTCTGTGGGGTCACAGCTAGAGCTACACAATGCTTATGAGCGTCAAAGGCACCTGTAGTTGGCAAGTCCATGCCTAAGGGAACTAGGCACTATTCTAGGACAGTAGAGCCTAAACGCTACAGCAGTAACTCCACTCAGTGTGCAGTGGCATCTAAGAAAGCAAATAGAATGTTAGAAATTATTAGGAAAGGAATAGAAAACAAAAATGAGATTATAATGCCTTTGTATAGGTCACCGCATCTCAAAAAAGATCTAGCGGAATTAGAAAAGGTAAAGAGATGGGTGATGAAAATGATAAAGGGGATGGGATGGCGTCCCCATGAGGAAAGGCTAAAGCGGCTAGGGCTCTTCAGCTTGGAGAAGAGAAGGTGGGGGGGGGGGGGGGGAATATGGTAGAGGTCTAATTCATGTTATCCTCCTTCTAGTCCTCCCTATTCCTCGCCAAACAGGACTATTACACCCAATTGACCAACTCCCTCAGTTCTAACCCCTGTCGTCTCTTCGCCACCCTTAACTCCCTCCTCAAATTGCCCTCTGCTCCTACCCCCCCCCCCCCCCCACACTCTCTCCTGAAGCACTGGCAGACTACTTTCGCGACAAGGTGCAGAAAATCAACCTCAAATTCACCTCCAAACCATTTTCTCCTCCTCCTCACCCTATAACACACTCCCTCAACCAACCAACCCAGGCCTCCTTCTCCTCTTTTCCCGATATCACCGAAGAGGAAACCGCCTATCTTCTCTCCTCTTCAAAATGCACCATCTGTTCCTCAGACCCCATCCCCACCAACTTACTTAACACCATCACTCCTACTGTCACCCCCCCCCCCCCATCTGTCATATCCTCAACCTCTCTCTCTCCACTGCAACTGTCCCTGACACCTTCAAGCATGCTGTAGTCACACCACTCCTCAAAAAACCATCACTTGACCCTACCTGTCCCTCCAACTACCGCCCCATTTCCCTCCTACCCTTCCTCTCCAAGATACTTGAACGCGCCGTTCACAGCCGCTGCCTCGATTTTCTATCCTCTCACGCCATCCTCGATCCACTTCAATCTGGCTTTCGCCCCCTACACTCGACGGAAACGGCACTATCTAAAGTCTGCAACGACTTGTTCCTTGCCAAATCCAAACGTCACTACTCCATCCTTATCCTCCTCGACCTATCCGCCGCTTTTGACACTGTCAATCATAACTTACTTCTCGCCACACTGTCCTCACTTGGGTTCCAGGGCTCTGTCCGCTCCTGGTTCTCCTCTTATCTCTCCCACCGTACCTTCAGAGTACATTCTCAGGGTTCTTCCTCCACCCCCATCCCGCTGTCTGTTGGAGTTCCTCAGGGATCTGTCCTTGGACCCCTTCTTTTCTCAATCTACACCTTCTCCCTGGGTTCCCTAATCTCCTCCCATGGGTTCCAATATCATCTTTATGCCAATGACACCCAGCTTTATCTCTCCACACCAGACATCACTGCAGAAACCCAGGCTAAAGTATCGGCCTGCTTAGCCGACATTGCGACCTGGATGTCCAACCGCCACTTGAAACTGAACATGGCCAAGACCGAGCTTATTGTCTTCCCTCCCAAACTCACTTCTCCTCTCCCTCCACTCTCTATCTCTGTTGATAACACCCTCATCATCCCCGTCTCATCTGCCCGCAACCTCGGGGTCATCTTTGACTCCTCCCTCTCCTTCTCTGCGCATATCCAGCAGATAGCCAAGACCTGTTGCCTCTTCCTCTATAACATCAGCAAAATTCGCCCCTTCTGGTCTGAGCACACCACCCGAACTCTCATCCATTCTCTCATTACCTCTCGCCTTGACTACTGCAACCTACTCCTCACTGGCCTCCCAATTTGCCACCTATCCCCCCTTCAGTCCACTCAAAACTCTGCTGCACGTCTTATCTTCCTCCTGAACCGGTACACTCATATCACCCCCTCTCCTCAAGTCACTTCACTGGCTTCCGATCAGGTACCGCATACAGTTTAAGCTTCTCCTTTTAACCTACAAATGCACTCGATCTACAGCCCCTCCCTACCTCTCTACCCTCATCTCCCCTTACATTCCTACCCATAACCTCCGTTCTCAAGACAAATCCCTCCTGTCAGTACCCTTCTCCACCACCGCCAACTCCAGGCTGCGCCCTTTCTGCCTAGCCTCACCCCATGCCTGGAATAATCTCCCTGAGCCCATACACTAGGCCCCCTCACTGCCCATCTTCAAAGCCCTGCTCAAAACCCACCTCTTCAATGTCGCCTTCGGCACCTAACCATCATACCTCTATTCAGGAAACCTGGACTGCCCCTACTTGACATTTCGCCCTTTAGATTGTAAGCTCCTTGGAGCAGGGACTGTCCTTTATGTCAATTTATGTTAATCTGTACAGCGCTGCGTAACCCTAGTAGCGCTCTAGAAATGTTAAGTAGTAGTAGTAGTAGTAGGTCTATAAAATACTGAGTGGAGTGGAATGGTTAGATGTGAATTGCTTGTTTACTCTTTCACACTGGGCTTGATGGACCTTTGGTCTGTCCCAGTATGACAACACTTAATTCTTAAGTTCTAAAGTGGGTATAAATGTGGGAGGAGCATGGGCAGACCATGGACATGGCACCAAGTGATGCGCATAGGAAGGAATTCAATAAACAGTGCCAAAAAATTAAACGCTAAGCGCTAGTCTACAAAGGGCATGCACCTTATATACAACAGCATTTAGTGCGGACTCTGTGCCTAACTTTTGGGTGCTGGACTTATGACTGCTGAAAGCTGGTGTAAACGCCAGTGCCCAAGTTAGACACAGTTACGTAGTTTGGAATGCCTCTGACACACCCATGGCCATGCCCCCATTGAGATATGCACCACGGAAGATAGACACCGTACCTTATAGAATTCTAATGTGTGCCAATTAATATCAATAATTGGTTGTTAGCACCCAACTATTAATGATTTAGAGCTCATTATCCAGTTTAACCCTGGAATGGATCCTCAGGAGCTTAGCCGAGATTGGGTGTCAGAGCCGGTGGTGGGAGGCGGGGCTGGTGGTTGGGAGGTGGAGATAGTGCTGGGCAGACTTATACAGTCTGTGCCAGAGCCGGTGGTGGGAGGCGGGGCTGGTGGTTGGGAGGCGGGGATAGTGCTGGGCAGACTTATACAGTCTGTGCCCTGAAGAGGACAGGTACAAATCAAGGTAGGGTATACACAAAAATAGCACATATGAGTTTATTTTGTTGGGCAAACTGGATGGACCGTGCAGGTCTTTTTCTGCCGTCATCTACTATGTTACTATGTTATTGGCACGCGTATCTCAGAAGCACATCCGAAGTTGTGTGCACAACTTTGGGCACCATATCTAGAATCTGGTGATAATATATAAAATATTTTCCCTTGCATGTTTCATTTGGAACACTTAGGTGCAACCATTTACATAAGAGTTGCATCTAAGTTTTGGTGCGCTAATGCACTTTTGCACTAGTATTCTATAATGACTTAGATGTGCCTTAATGCCCTATTGTAGTGACTAAATCAAGGTGCCACGTTATAAAATTGCCTCCAGTGAATTTAATCAGTAGTTACTAGATTCCTGGGATCTTTTCTGTTTCTCTTCTCTAGAAGTCAATAATCTTGAGGGTGAAAACTGTGATAATAAAAGACATCCAAAGAAGCACCAAAAACCTATCCTCTGCCCAAAAAACCCCCAGAAATTAAAACCCGTGCTTTCTGCTTTATGTATCTGAAGTGTTCTGCTAATATTCATGTTTTTTATTTGACAAATATTTAACATTGGAAGAGCGATAAAAGTGGAAACAGGAAGGCGAACATCTCAGTTCTCCAGAGAACTGAAATCCCAGTTGTTTTCTGTGTTGATGTCATAGAGCTTATAATTAGAGAATATGCACATGAAAGTCAGACACAGAAAACAAACATGACAAATGGCAGGAGGATGTTGTTTCTGCGCATTAACTGATACAGAAGAGATTGAAATTTTGGCATGGATAACAGAAGTTGGCTGCAGAAAAATTTTCAGCTAAATGAGCGAGAAGTTATAAAAGAAGAGAGAGTATATACAGTAAGTGAGTGGATAAAATTTACTGAGGAGGCAAAAGGCAATAACTGGGAGGGATTAAAGTGAGGCAAAGATGTTATTTAAATGTGCAGATTACCATGCAGTTTCACACCATTTCATCTAATAATATATATCATACCATAGCACCCAGAACTTCACTGGGTAATGGTGTCATTCAGCTGGCTGCAGCCATGTTGACATGATGGCTTTCAAATCCCTTCCGCCATTGAAAATGAGGATTCTGAGAGGTGGGAAGATCAGGGGACTGGAGAAAAAGGCCTATAGGGTTGTGTTGATAGGGTTGTGGATCTTTAGGGTATATTCGTAGGGCTGACTTGAGGAGGGGGAGAGAAGAAATGGTCAGGTCAGCATTAGGAAAGTCAGGGTTGTTTTGGGTGGGGCAAGTTAGGCCACATCAGGATTGATGGAGGTTGTCCTTGTTGCTGGGGATACAATCTCGATAGGAAGGTTTGGGGATGAAATTTGTGCAAACTGGTCCTTGCACTTTGGGCCTGTTAGTACAGAGAAATTCAAGAGGCAGCATGCATGCTTACATTTAACACCTGCCCTGAGGTAACTGTTAAACCTTAGGCTATAGCAAACAAGCACAAAGGGCCAGATTCTAAATATGGCGCCTAAAACATCTGTGCGGAAAACATTTCTGCCTAAGCATATTCTATAAGTGGCGCCTTAGGCATGGTATATAGAATATGCTTAGTTGATATCCCAGCACCTAAAACTACCCAACCCCATTTACACTAACAAGAATATGTTGTAAATCCCGCAGAGGGCCATATTCTATAAAAATGCACATAAATTTCAGAACGTCCACAAAACACCCATTTCCCCACCCATAACCATGCCCCTTTTTGCTTGTGTGCGTTAGAAGTTAGGCACACTGCATTACAGAATACGTTTAGCAAGTTGTGCATGTAAATTCTAATTATTGGCAATTAGTACTCATCATTGCTTGTTAAGTGCAATTATCAATGCTAATTAGCTTTTTAAGCCAATTACGTTACGCATGTTGTTGTAGAATACACCTGGATTTCAGCATGGATCTTGAGGTGCCCTATACAGAATCTGGGGAAAAGTGTGTAGTAAACAGCATCTACTCATGTCCACTAGAGCAGTAGCTCTCAAACAAGTCTTCAGGATACACCTAGCCAATCATGTTTTCAGGACATCAACAATGAATATACATTGGATTGGCTTCCACAAAATGGAGCCAGTGCTTGCAAATCTATCTCATGAATACTTGTTGAGGGTAATTATCCAGGGACTGTCTCTTACATGTTCAGTGTACAGCACTGCATACGTCTAGTAGCGCTATAGAAATGATAAGTTGTAGTAGTCTTTGGGATTCCTAGTTCATTAAAAGAGAGGAGACCCGGAACCCCAGATACACGTGGCCACTCATCACGCTGGCATACCGGAAGTCTCAAAATTTGGTTAATTAAAGTTGTTATCTTTTTTGTCTCAAAGTCTTACACTTCAGTATGAAGGACTAAAATCATAAGCAATGATGGAGAAATTCAACTCAACC
The DNA here is from genome assembly GCF_901765095.1 of Microcaecilia unicolor. Lineage (NCBI taxonomy): Eukaryota > Metazoa > Chordata > Amphibia > Gymnophiona > Siphonopidae > Microcaecilia > Microcaecilia unicolor. The sequence continues at coordinate 41,791,005 of NC_044040.1, read as the reverse complement.
TATGCACCCACATTAACACACACTAGTATATGCCTATATCTCATAATTCATTTCTAATAAGAGCAGGTCCAAAGTCTCACAAGAGCCAGATGGTCCATTTAATTATGACCCTGTAATCTGATGTTCCACACTGATCTCACAATACACAAAGGTATAGGAAGAGAGATGTATTTTCCTGTGGCTTCAGCAATGCATTATACAATGGGCTTTTATTCTGGAAAAAAAAATAACTAATTATGGTGACACAAAAGTTAATGAGCTAATCCATTATAATAGAATTAGCTAATTAGTTCATCATGAAAAAAAATGTACAATTTAATACAGTGTATGCAAATAGAGTTGCTTAAATAGAATTCTGTGATGCACTTCTCATAATTTATTCTCAGTGTTAACAGTATTGTATCCAGTGAATTTCTGCAAGATGTGACTAAAGAATGATCAGGGCAATTCTGTAAAAGGGTTTAGGCACCTATACCTGGATTCTATATACTACTACTACTTCTACTTATAATAGCATTACTAGACATAAACAGAGCTGTACACTTGAACATGAAGAGACAGTCCCTGCTCAACAGAGCTTACAATCTAATCGGGACAGACAAACAGGACAAATAAGGGAAATACTTAAGGTGGGAATGATAAAACAGACATGGGTACTGAACAAGTGAATAGGGGTTAGGAGTTAAAAGCAGCCTCAAAAAAGTGGGCTTTTAACCTAGATTTGAAGATGGCCAGAGATGGAGCTTGTTGTACTGACTCAGTCTATCCCAGGTGTATGGTGCAGCAAGACAAAGGGAATGGAGTCTGGAGTTGGCACCGGAGGAGAAGGGCACAGATAAGAGAGATTTACTCAATGAACAGAGTTCCCGGGAAGGAATGTAGGAAGAAATAAGAGTGAGGAGCAGTAGAGTAAATGCACTTGTAAGTCAATTAGAGGAGTTTGAACTGTATGTGGAAACGGATAGGGAGCCAATGAATTGACTTGAGGAGAGGACTAATATGAGCATAGCAAGACTGACAGAATATAAGTGGCGCAGCAAAATTGTGAACAGATTGATTAGGAGAGAAGTGGCTTAGTGGGAGATCTGTGAGAATTCAGTTGCAGTAGTCTAAGCGGGAGGTGATAAGAGTGTGGCTAAGGGTTTTGGTAGTGTGCTCAGAAAGGAAGGGACAAATTTTGGTGATATTATACAGAAAGAAACAACAGGTTTTAGCAGTCTGTTGGATGTGTGCAGAGAAAGAGAGAAGAGTCAAAATTTTACCCCAAGGTTATGAGCTGATGAGACAGGGAGGATAGGAGTATTATCCACACTTGTGGTGGTAAACGTTGAGCCCTCCAAACCCCCCCAAAACCCACTGTACCCACTTGTAGGTGCCCCCCTGCACCCCTAAGGGCTATGATAGTGATGTACGGTTGTAGGTAGTGGGTTTGGGGGGGCTCAGCACCCAAGGTAAGGGAGGTATGCATCTGGGAGCTATTTTTATTTGGGTTTTTTTTTATTTTTAGAAGTGCCCCCTAGGGTGCCCGGTTGGTGTCCTGGCATGTGAGGGAGGCCAGTGCACTAGAAATGCTGGCTCCTCCCATGACCAAATGCCTTGGATTTGGCCGGGTTTGAGATAGCCAGCATTAGTTTCCATTATCGCCGAAAATCGATGCCGGCCATGTCAAACCCGGCCATCTCTGACATTTGGCTGGGCCCAACCGTATTAGCGAAGAAAAAGATGGCCGGCCATCTTTTTCGAAAATATGGTTGGCTCCGCCCATTTATGGAGCCGGCCCCGGAGATGGCTGGTGCCATTCGATTATTCCCGTCCACATCATACAATCAGATATTTAAATAAAATTAGTTCAAAAAGCCAAATTTTCAATACTTTGCGAAACCGTTAATAGCTGGCCATACTGCTAACGTTAACAGAGAGCGAGTTCCATAAATAACTAATAGTATTCATTTTTTATTAGAATTGTAATAATACAATAGCAAGCAATAACAACTTGTTAAGAAAAGTACCTTTCAGTATTACAAAAGCATTAATAAATAAATAAATAAATAAATAAATAAATAAATAAAATAAGGAAACAGTAGTGCAAAAACAGTCTACAAACAATGTAGGAGAGAATCCAAAGAAAAATAGATCCTTGAAGCAAAGGCAATCAAGCAAACATAAGGAAATATTTGAGAAATATCAATCATTCATCACAAATTACAAAAATAACAGGTTCTTAAACAGTTACGCCGTCAGGTACAGGAGACTCTTATCTTCCCAGCATCCAGAAATGTCTTGAACTAATGTGGGTCAAAAAAAAAGTATATTTATAAGAAGAAAGTGTCACACACCATACAAGGAAACCTTAACTTAAATTTAGCCCCAAGTGAAACCATCTGTTGCAGCTTGCCTTATAAATAGAAATGTCTTTCTCCAGTCTTGTGTAATCCTAGTTAAATCAGGAAATATCCATTCTTTCTGGTCCATGAAAAGGTTATGTCTATGACGGAAGAAAAGCTTCTTAACATACTCCCTGTCTTGTGGAAAAAGAAAAGTGACCAGAAGACCTTCTCGAGATACCATCTCTGATTCCGATTTTTCAAGAAATGGCCTCAAATCCACCAGGTCTGGAGTTGCACCAGTAGGCCCTGCCTGAGCCATTGAAGCTTTAGTTTTAGTAGTAAAATAATAAGACTTTGCTGCAGGAGGACAAACTTCCTTAGGTAATATCAAAATTTCTTCAAAGGAACTAACAGTATTCAGTAAGTTATGGGTGCAGTTCTACAACTGGGCACTTTAATTTGAGTGCCTCGAGGATGTCAAGTTTAGCCGTTAAGGACTGTAAACAGGCCCAAGTTTTCAGGATATCCCTAATGAATATGCATGAGACAGATTTGCATGCCCACCATATCCATTGTATGCAGATCTCGCTCATGCATATTAATTAAGGACATCCTGAAAACATTTTTTTATTTATTTATTTTAGTTACATTTGTACCCCGCGCTTTCCCACTCATGGCAGGCTCAATGCGGCTTACATATACAGGTACTTATTTGTACCTGGGGCAATGGAGGGTTAAGTGACTTGCCCAGAGTCACAAGGAGCTGCTTGTAGCCCTCAAGGAGTGAACTTAGACAAGCTGCTTTATAGAATACTAGCATACCCATCATTGATGCATTTAGAAGTCTATAGTTGTACTAGCTTTACACCTGGCATATCTGTGGGTGCGCAAATGTGGCAGAAGGTAAGTTACATGTGTATGTCCTTCCCATACACACCCATGAACATGCCCCCTTGCATCTAAGTGCTGTGTAAGTTAAGTGTGCCAATAGAAAATCGTGCTTAAATGCCCTGCTGTTCGTTTTGTGGGTAAGTATACACTTAAATGCATAAGTGCTAGTTTTCTGTACATTTACCTGAGCAAGGGGCATATGAATATGGGTGTCCAGTTATTGAATTCTCCTCTATGCCTGTAACTGTAAGCCCCACCCACACTCTGCTGAGACTCTGCCCATGTGTCAGTCCAGCTGTAAATTTCACTCTATGTAAGATATATGTGTATTACATAATGGGACTCATTTTCGAAAGAGAAAAACATCTAAAAAGTGGCATAAAGCAGCATTTGGATGTTTTTCTCACAAAAACGCCCAAATTGGTATTTTCAAGACCTATTTTCAGATGATTTTCTATGCTGTTAGTCTGCAGTGCATCCAGATCTAAAGGGGGCACGTCAGGGGCATGTTAAAGGCGGGATCTGTGCATTTTTCAGCCATAACGGAACAAAGCAAAACCTTCAAAGACTAAAACTAAGATTTTTATTTATTTATTTTATTTTATTTTATTTGTTGCATTTGTATCCCACATTTTCCCACCTATTTGCAGGCTCAATGTGGCTTACAATTTTTCCGTCATGACTTATGTCATTTCAGAATACATATACAATTGGTAATATATATAGAACATGAATGCTAATTGAACGGTCGGGTAAAAAAGGGACAATATACAAATGGTATCACATATTGAACATGGATTGCATATTAAAATTAAACAATACGGTATAGGAAGAGAGTAATCCTATGTTTTGAGCTAGACCTGTTTTTATAATGAATAAGGCACGAAAAGGTACACTACATGACTAAATGACCACTGGAGGGAATCAGAGATGACCTCCCCTTACTCCCCCAGTGGTCACTGACCCCCTCCCACCAAAACATGATTAAAAACATTACTTGCCAGCCTCAGATGTTATACTCGGGTCCATTACAGCAGTATGCAGGTCCCTGGAGTAGTATAGTGGTGGGTGCAGGGCACTGCAGACAAGTGAACCCAGGCCAATACCACCTCCACTTACCTGTTACACTTGTGGTGGAAACTGTGAGCCCTCCAAAACTCTCCAGAAACCCACTGTACCCACATATAGGTGCCCCTTCACCCTTAAGTGCTATTGTAGTGGTGTACAGTTGGGGGTAGCGGGTTTTGGGGGGGGGGGCTCAGCAGACAAGATAAGGGAACAATAGTGATATGTGTAGCTGGGAGCATTTATATGAAGTTCAGTGCAGTGCCTTCTAGGGTTCCTCACTGCTCTCCTGGGATGTCTGGGGGACCAATCTAGTAAAAATGCTGGCCCCTCCTACATCTCAATGGCTTGATTTTCTACATTTTCATTTGGACGGTTTGTTTTAAAAAAACAAAACATACAAAGCACAAAACCTTGTTGAAAATGGTATTTTCAAAACAACAAAAAAAGATGTTTTACTTTTTTCGAAAATGACCTTCTTTCCTATTTGGATTTTGGACGTTTTATGCAGAACATCCAAAGTCGGACTTAAGACTTGACATCAAGTCTTAAGTCCGACTTTGAATGTTCTGCATAAAACGTCCAAAATCCAAATAGGAAAGAAGGTCATTTTTGAAAAAAGTAAAACATCAAAAATGCCCCTCCACAGCACGTAAGCAGATTTTTGATATATATACACACACATGTGCCAGTATTCTTATCAGCTGCATGTATATTTCCCGCATAAATGTTAACATCGTATTTATACAATTGCACCCAATGAATCCATGTCACGATAGCAATGTAATTTACTACACTTGTGATTAGAACTCATTCTTAACTTCTACTAGGAATTTTATTTCCTCTTCAATTAAAACATTACATGAAAGTAATTCTTTTTTAAATCCTGCTTTCATAAACCGGCATTGCTACTTTGCCTTCTATCCCCACCCCCCAAAAAAAACATGAGAATGCTTCCACATTTGGTTGCAAAGATTTTTTTTTTTTAATATGCTTGATTACACTCAGCATCTTGGATACAGACTCCCAGATCCTGACATCCTAGAGCAATGTAAACACTCTGTCCAAGACTCTAAGCCTTCTGTCATTCTGTCATATGTGTTTATCGTTTATTAATTTACTATACTGCTTCATTCGTGACCGTGTTCTATATCATGTCTCCTCAGATGTTCCTTGACAATCTTCATTCCATGCATTCTGTCACCTGCAGAATGTTTTCTGACACACATAAACATTACCTAGCCCGCAGCAGTGGAATAAATGAAGCAGCATGGAAGATGGCAGAAGAGTCACTCTGTGTTCAAACCTATTTGCTTATGGATTTTATGGCTCTTCCAAAGATTCATAGCTATGCATTGCTCACTGAAAAGGAACCACCGCAGAGTGATACTGGCTGCAGTAAGACTGGGGGGCAAAGTATTATAACAAAAGTGCAATTTTAAAACTCTGAGACACTATTCAACAAAATGTCAGAAAATCAATTTCATTAACCGAAACCCTAAAATTACACAATACTCTGTTTAGAGCTACTGCTTCTAGATTTCCTTATGATTTTCAACTTCAGCATGTGGCACTGCATTCTGTCCCACACACACACACACACAAACTCTGACAACCCCTGCCCCTTTCCCTATCCCCAAAAACCTTGTATCACCCCCCTTCTCAACAGAGTGTTGAGCATTTACAGAGCCTTTGAGAACACAGGGAGCTGAATTCCACTGAATTCAGGTCTTCTCCAGCTTCTGTGACCAGGACTTTCTGTAATGATGAGTTTGGATGTCTTCTCATGTGGTGGCAGAAATCATGGGGCACTGAAAAATTGAACCTTTCTTGCACTGGCAGGTCAGAGATAAGCACTAGGGATCATGGAGTCATGAAAGGCTGAACTTTTCTCATGCCGGGGAGGCACCAACTGACTGATTTGAGGGTAACAGCTATTAATCAATGGTCAGGGCTGTGAAATCTTTGTGAGATAGAGGGTAGAAAAGAGAGTTGAGACCAGTCTTAGCCTGAGTGGAAGAGAACAAAGGTAAACATGTTTATCATTTTATAGTATCTGTAATGCCGGAAAGAACGTGAAATTGAGTTCATTTAGGTGGAATTTCATTTGTATCAAGAATGCAAGTATTTTCTACCTTCGGTTTTCATCATTTGGTTTGGTTAGTTCTTGAGTAGCTTACCATTCTGTATTCTGCAGTCCACTGTGCTGGGCTTTTTTTCAGGTGATATGTGCTGGTACAAAAATGCAAAAATGCAGCAGAACTTTAAGTGCACAACTCATGGCAGCTCTGGGGATGGGTGGGACAGCAACAGAAAAAGCTGTACCTATAAGGAAAGTCCCAGTGGCAGGAGGAGCAGCAGCACAAAAACCCCAGCATTAAGCTTCACTCCTACACTCCTTCTCTGGGTCACGAGCTGCAAGCAATACTTCTTTTGATTTCGCTTTGATGTGTGGGCAGCTGCCACACGTTAAAGAAGAGCAGCTCAGATCCAATTTGGTATGCTGGGGCTTTGTGCCCCTGTTCCTCCTTTCACAAGGAAAAGGAGATGTGTTGCACTGCTGAGGGTGGGGATGGAGAGAGGAAGATGCTTGACTATTAAGTGGGATGGGAGTAGGGAGAGGGGAGATGCTTAAATGTGGGAGGGGAAGGGAGAGGAAAGACACTTGAATGTTAAGGGATGGGGATAGGGGCGATGCTTGACTGTTGGGAGAAATGGAAAGAGGGAAGATGATGCACTGTTGGGAGTTAGGAGGAGGGGGGCTTGATGGTTGGAGGTATGGGGAAAGGAGTGATACTGCAATTTGGTGGAGGGAGGCAGAAGACCCTGGACTGTTGGGAAGAGTAAATAGAGATGCTGGATTCTTGGGAGAAGAGAGAGGGGATGTGTATGGGGTGTGTATGTCGGGGGGTTGTATGTGAGTAGAATTGTGAGGGTGTATATTTGTGAGGTAGAAGGGTCTTTGGGGTGTTGACTGTGGTGTCAGGGAGTTGAGGATATTGGGAGGTGGAATGGGTGTGCTGTGCATATGCTGGGAATGTGGGGTAGCAGTGATTATAAATGTTCTTATTTATTATATTTTCATTCTTATATCTAAGTGCAAGGGGTGGGGATGAGTGCAAGGGACTGTAGCTGAGATTACATTGGCATGTGGGACGTGCTTTTGAGTGCACAGGAGAAGGTGCATATGAGTGACTGTGAATGTAGAGGGTAGATGAAAATGAACATGGACCATGAAGAGTGTGAGTGCAAATCAGCTCTTCCCCTTCCTTTCCTGTCCTTTCTCAACCACCTTCCTCTTCCTTCTCCCCATGCTCCCCTTATCTCTGATCTCTCCTTATGGCCTGTCCCTTCCCCTTCTCCCTCTCCCCTTTATCTATATACTAGTAAAAAAGGCACGTTTCTGTTTGAAAGGAAACGGGCGCTACCAAGGTTTTCCTCTGAGTGTGTATGTTTGAGAGGGAGTATGTGTGAGAGAGGCTTCTGTTCCTGCTGCTGTGCATTCCCAGTGTTGTGCTGATTCGCTGCTCCCTGTATCATGGCTCCACCCCTCTCCCTTCTTTTGGCCAATCTGGTGTGGGTTGTGTGACGTCACTCTTATCTACTACATGAAGGACACCACCTCCAGCAGAAAACAATTGTTCCAGGCAGCCACAGAAGTTGGAGGTGAGAATTATTATATATAGAATATCTAACAATCCCAGCAGTTTTCAGAAGTCTCCTCTATACTGCTATGGCTCCAGAGACCCATCTTCAATGGGAACTCCCTCCAGCACTTCCCTCTGGTTACTTGCTATGCATTTGTTTGCACATGCACAAACAAACACATGCATGTGGATGAATGGCAAGGAGGAAGACAGAGAAATAAAAGGACTGACCCTTCACAATAGGCTGTATCACCTGATGTGAGACATTCCTAAAATATGCACCAATCAATAAATAGCAACCAGCTATACAGACTGACACGAGGGACGCTTAATTTTCTTTTACATTTATTGACTTTTGTTTAATCTTGACTAGTGGCAAGAAAGGAATTATACTTGTTTTAGATAAAGCTTGCCAAGATGACAAGCTGGCTCGTTATCAATATCTTGTTTGCTGCAACTGCTTTAGTTCATCTTTTTAATTAATAAACTTAATCTTGGTGCATTTCGTTGCTATGTCAATCTCTGTATCTTCTTTGTACTTCTCATAAAGCTTCTGAGCAAATTCTCAGTACGTTTGACCTGACTTTGTCACCTTTTACTGTCTTCAGTAAAATAAGTTATGACTCCTGGGAGAAATGCTTGAATTTCTGTCTACTTGCACTGTTCTATAAATCTGCATGGTAATTTGTCCCTATAGAGTGTTACCAAACATAGTTTCAAGACGTGATTAATTATATTACCCAGAGGAAGGTTATTAAGCTTCCTTTCATTGCTTGAAAACACTAAGTAAGCAGGGCTTTCTTAAATATCCCTGCTAAGCTGAAGGCATTTGAAAAAGGAAGATGGGTGGCTTGTACATAAGTGTTGCCATATTGGGACAGACCAAAGGTTCATCAAGCCCAGTATCCTGTTTCCAACAGTGGCCAATCCAGGTCACAAGTACCTGGCAAGACCCCAAAACGGTACATTTTATGTGCTTATCCTAGAACTCAGCAGTAGATTTTCCCAAATCCATTTTAATAATGGCATATGGACTTCTTTTAGGAAGCTAGCCAAACCTTTTTAAACCCCATTAAGCTAACTGCTTTACCACATTCTCTGGCAACAAATTCCAGAGTTTAATTACACGTTGAATGAAGAAATATTTCTCTGATTTGTTTAAATTTACTACTTTGTAGCTTTGTTTCGTGCCCCCTAGTCCTAGAATTTTGGAAGAGTAACAAGCGATTCATGTATACCCGTTCCACTCCACTCATTATTTTTATACCTCTATCATATCTCCCCTCAGCCATCTTTTCTCCAAGCTGAAGAGCCCTAACCGTTTCAACCTTCCTCGTAGGGAAGTCATCCCATCCCCTTTATCATTTTCATCGCCCTTCTTTGTGCCTTTTCTAATTCCACTATGGGGCTACAAGAAACTTTGTAAGTCTAAATGCTTGAAAATACACCTCCATATCTTTTTTGAGATGCGGTGACCAGAATTGCACGCAGTTTTCAAGGTGTGGTTGCACCATAGAGCGATACAAAGGCATTATAACATCCTCATTTTATTTTCCATTCCTTTCCTAATAATGTCTAACATTCTATTTGCTTTCTTTGCCACCACAGGACACTGAGCAGAGGGTTTCAAAATATCATCAACGATGACTCCTAGATCCTTTTCCTGGTCGGTGACTTCTAATGCAGAACTTTGCATCGTGTAGCTATAGTTCGGGTTCCTCTTTCCCACATGCATCACTTGGTAGGTAAAGTGCTTCTTTTGTAACCATTGAGTTAGGATTTTTATTTTTATTACATAATGTTTCCTTCCTTGTTTTATGAACATGCCTTTTCTCATCCATTCCTCACTTAAAACACATCCATGTTTAGTCACAGAATTTCCACATTCTGGCCTACATACTTGTATATTTCCCCTTTATAAAACAGTGTGCAATATATAATCCTACACCAGTGCATGTATGTGCCAATTCTGTATACACATGTCGTGTAGGCTTTATAAATTCACTCGTCAATGGATATGCAAACTGGTTGCTATCTTCATCCAGTCAAATTCAGAAAGACCTGAGGGGGCAACTTTGAAGATTAGTTACCCATCTCCCCATATTGTTTACTATCTATCTGCAGCCTGGAGAGAACATCTGCCTGATTTGGAGTCCATGTAAAGACCAGATACAGGTGGACACACAACTTCTATTTCATGCTTTTGCAAGCCCTAAACATACTTTGTCTATAATGATGTTTAGCCACAGGCTAAAGATCAATGATCTGTCAATACCACTAAACCTCAGGGGTCAATATTCAAAATGAGTTAACTGGTTAAGAGAGATTCTGATCTGATTCTCATGCTAACCGGGCCCTGAGGGCAGATTCTACCTGGACTCTGTCACTGAATAGCTGATTTCAGCTTAGGCCAGCCATTCCCAACCTAGTCCTCAGGCCACATCTAGTCCCATTGGGTTTTCAGGATATCCGCAATGAATATTCATAAGTCAGATTTTCATGCAGATCTATCTCATGCAGATTAATTGTGGATATCCTGAAAATCTGATGGGACTTGGCGTGCCCCGAGGACTGACTTGGCATTGGCTGGCTTAGACGGTTAGTGTTGATATTCATCAGCACTATCCAGTTAGCTTCACAGATGATTTAACCAAGCAGGAGCCTCTCTTTCCTGGTTAAATTGCTTCGAATATTGGCCCTTAAGTTTGTACTTGAGGCAATAGGTTAAAAAAACTTGTCCAATGTCACAGGGAGCATCGGTGAAATGGAACTCTGACTTCCCGATTCCCAGCCTGTTGTTCTAACACTATCTGTATCATAAGCTGTTATGCAATTAGACCAAAATTAAGAGTCCTATATACATGAACATGCTCTTAGGGGCCCTTTAACTAGGATTATTTATTTGTTATTTATTTTAGTAACTAGCTCTATCCAGCCACGCGTTGCTGTGGCTCAGTCTGGTTAAATGGAAAAGAAAGAAAAGAGGAAGTGCACGTTTCTAATATGTTTAATTTCACAATGCTTGTGGGTATACAATATTTTTTTGTTGTTCCATTGTGTGTGCAGAGATAGAGATTGTCTGGTTTGCCGACTGTAGAACCTGCAACATATAATTGTCCATGTGAGAAGCAATCCGTGTGTAGATGTGAACGGGTGAATTCTAAAGATTGGCCCTGAGCTTTGTTGATGGTGATTGCAAACGCCAATCGAATTGGGAATTGCAGTACTGTTAAATTGAAATGGCATATCTGTTGGAATCATAGGAATGCGAGGAATGAGGACATGTTCACCTTTGAAAGGTCCTGTCAAGATTGTTGCTTGTACGACATTGCTCATTAAATTTTTTACTGCAAGCGCGTGCGGGTTGCAAAGCTTTGGCTGGTTGATATTTTGCAACATGATAATTGGCACGACGATTTTCAATTGCAGTACGTGTGGTGGCATCCCTGGCAGATTGAGTGAATTGAAAAAGTCTGTTAGATAATTAAGCGCTTTATCTGCTTCCAGAACAGTGTCGACGGACTTGTATGTGAGTGGCTCGCTTTGAATGTTAGACTGAATAATATTCAGTTCATAGACGTCTTTGTTCTTGGCCGCAAGAATAGCTCGTTCACTCAGCGAATCGTGATTCTTATAATTGGTTTGAATATTGGGAAATACTTTTTCAACCAATTGTTCTTTTGAGGTCACAAAATTGCAGAAGTTATGAGGCAATGAAATTCGTCCTGAGGTCAGATCAACCAGCACCTTTCCGTTTCCAATTTTCAGCAATTGATGTGAGAGTATCTGAGCTGATTGATCATTTTGCAGCTGGACATGCATATTTGTAGTTAAGTTTAACGTCTTTACCTGTTGCCACAAAGTAGAGTATTTTAGGCAAGCATTTATTTCGTCCGCTGGTGTCGATCGAGGAACTACAGGTAATGTTTGCCTGAAATCTCCTGCAAGCAATATTAATGTGTTCCCAAATGTTCTGATGTTTCCACGCAAACCTTGCAATGATCGATCAAGAGCCTCGAGCGATGTTTTTCGCTGTGCTGTTTCCTCGGCACGTATTTGAGCCATTCTTTGTCTGTTTCACTCATTCACTGATGCCCGTTCTTCCTCATTTTGATTTGCAATTGTAGGTATATAAAACACGCGTGTATTCGAATGCAATGTTGTGTCGAAATTTCAAAGAAATCGGTGAAGAACTTTCGGAGATTTAGGCCACTCTCAGCCTGTCACGTTGATTCTGTTGAGAACGAAGGAGATCTGAAGCTGCAGAAACGCAATCGCCGTGCTCGCAACCGTGCATCGTCAAGTCTGGCTGCACATTGCTCTGCTGCTTCCTCGGCATGTATTTGAGCCATTCTTTGTCTGTTTCGCTCGTTCAGTGATGGTCGTTCTTCCTCAGTTTTGATTTGCAATTACTCATCGCACTGCTTCCGCTCCGCGAGTACGACAGCTATGATATCTATATAATAGTAGGTATACATGCGCGTATTCGAATGCAACGTTGTGTCCAAATTTGAAAGCAATCGGTGAAGAACTTTCAGAGATTTAAGATTTTGAACAAGCGAACATTTACATTTTATTTATATAGATTAGCTCATGCCTTTCCAGTGGTGGTTAGCTTACAGTCTAACTTTGCACCTGAGGCAATGGAGGGTTAAGGATTTGGCCAAAGCCACAAGAGGTATTCATGGGATTCGAACCCTGGTCTTTCTGGTTCGGTCTGATGCTTTTACCACTAGGGTATTCACGTTAGTGAATTCACACCTACTGAAGCAGCATTAACTGCTCTGTTTTAACAGTTAATGTGCAGTGTCCCCATCCCATTTCACAATATACAATTAACACAGGAACTTGTGTGTAAGTGTCAAATTAGTATGGGCCTGTGCTAACAGTTATTGTAAGATCATTCCCTTATTAGAAGGGTCATTCTATATCTAAATAGCCACAGCCATACACCCCTTGCATGCATACAAATATATAGAATACTAGAAGTTGCACTAAGTGTGCACTTATCCACAAAAAAAGCAAACAGGGGCCTTATGTGTGGTGTGCATAACTTCCATAGTGCATAAATGCAATGGGTGGAGAGCATGGCGGACAATAGGCAAAGCATCCTCTTATGCATTTAGGGCTGGATTCTATATATGGCATCAAAAAAATTGGCACTGAAAATAAAACTGTGCTTAGCATATTCTATAGACATCTCGTAAAGTTAGGTGCGGTTTATAGAACACATGTAGCAGCTGTCTTGCGACTAACATTTATGTGCAGTCATTTATACCAACTAAAACCTGGTGTAAATACCCTTGTGTTATTTAGGCGCAGATTTGGCGTATTCTATAACAGTGCGTGTAATTTTCAGGAACACCCATGACCCATCCGTGCCCCTCCCATGGGTGCGCCCTCCTTTTGCGATCTATGCATTAGAGTTTACGCCCACCACTTTGAAGAATATACTTAGAAAGTTGCATGTGTAAATCCTAATTAGTGCCAATTAGTGCTGATAATTGCTTGTTAGCAGTCAATTTGTTGTGTGCATAAATTGACTACACGTGCTGATTTGCGCACAGCTTTAGGTCGCTATTTATAGACTCTGGGAGTTAAGGGGGAATTCTCATAAACGGTACTGAAAAATGGCCGCTGGTAAAGTGAAATTTTGAACAGTGACACACCCCTTATAGAACAAAGCTTAGTGTCAATTCTCTGGGCGCCAGACTTATTTATTTATTTGCTGCATTTGTACCCCACATTTTTCCCACCTATTTTGCAGGCTCAATGTGGCTTACATTATATTGCAAAAGGTATAATCTAAATAGAGTAAGGGTGTGGTCTAATTTGACATACTATTGTGTAAGAAAATTAGGTAAATAGGTCAGTAGAATGATTTATATAACACAAAATAAAAACAGGTAAGATATAATGACCAATAGTGATAATATGTTTAACATAATCAATTAGAAGGGATCAGTATTAGTTGGTTTAGATATAGAATGGAATCAAGTCATTAAGGAGGATTCTTATTGTAAGTCTCTTCAAACAGGTGCGTCTTCAATAACTTCCGGAGGCTGTCAAGTCATGCGCTGTTTTATGGCATTCGGTAGTGTACTCCATAATTTTGTGCAGAGGTATGTGAAGGTAGATGTGTGTAATGATTTGTATTTGAGTCCTCTGCAATTGGGGTAGTGGAGGTTTAGGAAGGTACGTGATGAACTTTTGAAGGTCTGACATGTATGATGGGACTTCTCCCTGCAGAAGCCTGATGTAAATCCTGGTGCCCAAGGTAGGCACTGACCCATTATTCTATAACACTATGTGCAACTCTTTGGAATGCCCTGACCTGCCCATGCCCCAACCATACTTCCCTTTAGAGTTGTACACTATCAGGCTTATTTCGAAAGAGAAGGGTGCCCATCTTCCGACACAAATCGGGAGATGGGCGTCCTTCTCTCAGGGTCGCCCAAATCGGCATAATTGAAAGCCAATTTTGGGCATCCTCAACTGATTCCCGTCGCGAGGAAGACCAAAGTTCATGGGGGCGTGTTGGAAGCCATAGCAAAGCGGACTGGGGCGTGATTAAGAGATGGGCGTCCTCGGTCGATAATGGAAAAAAGAAGGGCATCACTGAATAGCACTTGACCGACCTGGTCCATTTTTTCTTGCAATCAAGCTTCAAAAAGGTGCCCAAACTGACCAGATGACCACCAGAAGGAATCGGGGATGACCTCCCCTTACTCCCCCAGTGGTCATCAACCCACCCCACCCTAAAAAAAAAAACTTTAAAATATTTTTTGCCAACCTCGATGCCAGCCTCAAATTTCATACCCAGCTTCCATGACAGCAATATGCAGGTCCCTGGAGCAGTTTTAGTGGGTGCAGTGCACTTCAGGTAGCGGACCCAGGCCCTGTACACTTGTGGTGGTAAATGTAAGCCTTCCAAAACCCACCTGAAACCCACTGTACCCACATGTAGGTGCCCCCTTCACCCCTTAGGGCTATGGTAGTGGTGTACAGTTGTGGGGAGTGGGTTTTGGGGGGATTGGGGGGCTCAGCACACAAGGTAAGGGAGCTATGCACCTGGGAGCAATTTCTGAAGTCCATTGCAGTGCCCCCTAGGGTGCCCGTTGGTGTCCTGGCATGCCAGGGGGACCAGTGCACTACAATGCTGGCCCCTCCCATGACCAAGTAAATAGGTCCCATAGAATCTAGTCCCATATGTAGAATTTGGAGGTAAAGGTTTAGTGCGTATTTATCAGTAGGTTCTTCCTTATCTTGTGTAATATTTTTTAACACTGCAATTTAAATATAAAATTGAACTGATGCTTTCTTATTGCCCCTTTGTGATCACACCAGTGAGTTATCACTCATAAATTTGAAACAACATATAAAAGAGATCTAGCATGTTTGTTCCATTTTTTTGGTAATATCTCAGCAGGTTTGCTAACTGATTTTGAATTGATGATACCTCTAAAATCACAGCTGCTGGTAATTAGGCATTAACAGTCACACCTCATATTAATGCTTTCCTGCACACGTATTCCTGAAACACAGACATGTCACGTCTAAATGAGGACAAAACAAAGTGAGGCTGTTGGTGACCTAAGGCCAAAATGATTTTGCAGTAATTCATACAAATAAGTGAGACAGCACAAAAATAAGAGCATATGATTAAAAAGAAAGGGAATGAGACCTTTATATACTGCCTTTGTGTGGTTACAAATCAAAGTAGGTTTTCATACTATATACAGGTACTTGTTTTGTACCTGAGGCAACAGAGGGTTAAGTGACTTGCCCAGAGTCACAGGGAGCTGCAGTGGGAACTGAACCTAGTTCCCCAGGATCAAAGTTTGCTGCACTAACTATTAGGCTAGTAGGCTTTGCCCTTGGGCAGGGGCGGTCCGCCATTAGGCCACCTGAGGGCGGGGGCCATCAGGCGAACTCTGCAGGGAGGCGGCATCTCCTACTCTTCAAGGAGTGACATTTCCCCCCTTCCTTCTCCACCCCTGTTCATGGTGTTCACCTGTTTCAATCACGTTCCAAACCCGCAGCGGTAGCTGTTCCCATATTGCCCTGCCGCCTGCACCCATCATTTCCCTTTAACTGCGGCTGCATCTCTGATAGTAACTTCCTGTTTTGTCAGAGCTCAGGCAGCTGCCTTAAATGGAAGAGGCAGGTGCCAGAGGCAGTACAGCATATGTGAATCAACTACTGCTGCCAGGTTGGAACGTGACAAAACAGTAACGCCGCAAACGGGCTGGAGGTAGAAAGGGGGGGCAGCATCTCGGCCTAGGGGGTGGTATCTTAGCTCCCGCCTCAGGCAGCACCTTGCTTTGGGCAAGCACTGCCCTTTGGTGATGAAAAGGTTAGACAGAAAATGCTGAGAAGCACTGACAAACTTGACAAACCTGAACTCTTAAAAGTTTCCGATGCTCTCTTTTGTTGATGACAAAGTTGAGCTGCTTGTTTTACAGTGTTGTATAGTAACTAAGGGGCCCTTTTACTAAGCTACAGTAAAAAGGGCCCTGTGCTAGAGTGGGGGTCATTTTTGCCGGGCTCTGAGACCCTTTTTACTGCAGCAGGTAAAAGGCCGAAAACAAAAACATGGCCAGGATGTAAGATTGTTCTTAGCAAGTGGCCATGCAGAGGGAAGCACTTACTGCCACCCACTGATGTGGCGGTAAGGGTTCCCATGGTAACCCGGAAATAACCAGGTAGCATGTGGGTGCTGCCTGATTACTGCTGGGTAACTCCCTGCGAAAATATTTTTTTATTATTTCCCACTAGTGTCAGAAATGCTGCGCGCTGGGGGTAGAATTACCACTGGTGCCTGTGTTGGGCCAGCAGTAGCTCCAGATTGGCACACAGTAAGCCTGCAGTAGCAGTGAGCTTACCGCTGCTTAGTAAAAGTGGCCCCTAAATAAATATGATGACGGAGAGGGCATAATTGAATGAAAACGCCTATCTTCATGGCGTTTATCTCCGAGAACGGGTCCGTGGAAGGGGCGGACCGAACCGTATTTTGGGAAAAAATAGACGCCCATGTTTTATTCAACAATGTGTGAGCTGGGCGTTTTGTTTTTCAGCGATAATGGAAAATGAAGCGCCCAGCTCAAAAACGAATAAAATCCAAGACATTTATTCGTGGAGGGCCAGGTATTCGTAGTGCACTGGTCCCCCTCACATGCCAGGACATCAACCGTGCACCCTAGGGGGCACTTTTACAAAACCAAAAAACAGGTAAAAGAGCTCCCAGGTGCATATCCACCCTTCCCTTGGTGTGTTGAGCCCCCAAAATCCCCCTCAAAACCCACTGCCCACAAGTCTACAACCATTACTATAAGCCCTAAGGGGTGAAGGGGGCACCTACATGTGGTACAGTGGTTTGGGGGGGTTGGACGACTAATAAGCATTAATCAGCATAATTGTAACAGGTAGCGGTGGATGGGCCTGGGTCCACCTGCCTGAAGTCCACTGCACCCCCTAACAACTCCTCCGTGACCTGCAGACTGCTGCCAGGGAGCTGGGTATGACATTTGAGGGGTGAAAATAAAAAGTTTGTGAAACATCATTTTTTGTGGTGGGAGGGGGTTAGTGACCACTGGGGGAGTCAGGGGAGGTCATCCCCGATTCCCTCCAGTGGTCATCTGGTCATTTAGGGCACTTTTTGGGCCTTATTCGTGAAAAAACAGGGTCCAGGAAAAGTGTCCTAAATTCTAGCTAAAAACGCATACTTTTTTCCCATTATCGGTGAAATGCGCCCATCTTATGTTCGCAGATAACCACGCCCCAGTTCCGCCTTCGCCACACCTCTGACACGACCCCCCATCAACTTTGTCCGCATCCGCGACGGAGTGCAGTTGAAAACGTCCAAAAATCGGCTTTCCGATTATACCGCTTTATTCGTTTTGTGAGATAAACGTCCATCTCCCGATTTAGGTCGGAACTTGGGCGTTTTTCCTCGTTCGATTATAAGCAGGTTACTGTACTTAAGTAAAAGTTTTGGTCATTTTACTTGTAAAGAATTACGGAAACATTTGTTACTTTATTTTACTGAAATAATAATTTCACCAATTTTTGCTACTTTTACTCAGTTACATCTGATGCTTGCTGTTAAAAGTAAAAAGTAAAAGCGGAAGTGAGATGTAAATGATGAATCCTCAGTAAACCCAATGAAACAGCAGAACCTGAAACAGGATTTGCTATTGCAAACCTCGTTAAGCAAACTGTGGATCATCTCGAATTTAAATTATGCTGTTCCTTGAATATAACCTATGAGAACCTTGGAGTTGCCTGTGTCTCCAGGCAAATGAAACAGTGATAGGTTGGGTCACATAGAAGTGGAGATAAAGCTGAAGATGGTTGGCAATTCTTGATGAACAGACATATCTCTCTGTCACTACTACTACTACTTATCACTTCTATAGCGCTACAAGGCATACGCAGCGCTGTACATCATAAATGTATAGAATGTTTATACGTTTGGGAAGCTTGCCAGGTGCCCTTGGCCTGGATTGGCCGTTGTTGTGGACAGGATGCTGGGCTCGATGGACCTTGGTCTTTTCCCAGTGTGGCATTACTTGTGTACTTGTGTACATGAAAGACAGTCCCTGCTCAAAGAGCTCACAATCTAAATAGGACAGACAAACAGACAGAACAACTAAGAGGTAAAGGGAATTAAAGAGGTGGGGATAAAAGGGTACAGGGCAAGTGAGTAGTGGTTAGGAGTCAAAAGCAGCGTTAAGGAGGTGGGCTTTTAGCCTGATTTGAAAATGGCCAAGACGGGGCTAGACGTACAAGCTCGGGAAGGTCTATTCCAGGTGTGAGGTGCAGCAGATAAAAGGAATGGAGTCTAGAATGAGCAGTAGAGGAGAAGGGGACAGATAAGAGAGATTTATCCACAGAACGGAGTACCCGAGGGGGGGCGTAGGGAGAGACAAGAGTGGAGAGGTACTGGGGAGCGGTAGAGTGAATGCACTTATAGGTCAGTAAGAGAAGTTTAAATTGAATGCAGAAACAGATAGGGAGCCAGTGAAGTGACTTGAGGAGAGGGCTAATGTAGCACAACGATTGCAGGTCATTCCATGAAACATTTTACATTGTGGGGACTCCACTGGATTGATAAGAGTCTTTATAGAAGAAGTCTGCTTGTCCTGGCCTTAAGACTGAATGGGTCTCCGCACATGTGGATTTCTTGTATCAAGATCTTGAAGCTTTTCAAAAGGTTTTGCCATCAGACAAAAAGTGTTAGAACAACAGACAATGATTCCAATGTGAAAGCCTCTGTAATTGGACAGTATGAACATGATAACAGAGATGAAGATGCAAATGATGAATTAGAAAGCACTACTTCTAATGCGGATGATAAGGCAATGATGATGATAAAGTATTCTTTGCTATATGGAAGTCAAGTGTTTCAGGCAGAGAGTCCTTTTATCATACCTGCAGACCCAGTCAGAAGATATCAGTAATATCGCAGCCTAGCCTGATGTGAAGGAACTCTTTATCAGACTGGAAATCAACTTCCTGCCAGTGAAGTTGTTGAGCAGTTTTTAGCTGTGCTGAATTAATGACTCAAGTGCACTTACACGAGTGCCAGTCATTTTCAAAATGTATTTTTACTAAATGCAAAGTGGATTGAATTGTAAAGTAATAAGGTCATTGGGATAAAAACGTTAGCAATAGTTGCATCCATTGTAGTTGTGGTACTTTTACTTTTACTCAAAAAGTATTACATTAGGCAATAACTTCTTAAAATTCACTACATTTTTTCATGTGTTCTTAATTGTACTTTTACTTAAGCATTAAAATATATATTTATTTTACTTAAATACTTTGATCTAGAACTTTGAACAGCATTGTTGTTTTAAAAGAAAGAGTTTACGCACAGAGAGGTTGCAGCTAAACCCTGTTTTTACTTTAGTTTTCAGAGTTCCTTGCCCTATAAAACTTTGAAAAGAAGGAAGGGAAAAGATTCCTAAACGGATTGCAGCCACAGTGCATTCTTTGCTGGTTGTGAGATCTCACTGTTAAGAGGGGTGGGCTATTGTTAGGAAAATCTCTCAAATTTCCCATTTTGTTTCTTTCATTTTTGAGATAGGTTTGACTGCCAATCTGTTCTTGTAAATCCACCAAAATGCTAAGATTCACAAAATATAAATACAATAAACAAATAAAACAAAGCAAAATGACACTTTATTTCTTTAAGACATTTGGAACCAGATTCAATAAAGGGCACCCAAATTTAGGTGCAAGAAACATCTGTACTAACCTCGTATTCTATAAAGGGCACTCAGTGCCCAGTACTCTTTATAGAATAGCAGTTAGCACCAATTCCCACACCCAACTTTGGGCATGCAGACTTATGCCCACTGGAACCTGGTGTAAATCCTGGCATGCAAGTTGGGTGAACAATCCAGGAATTCTATAACACTGCGCCTACATTTGTTGGAATGCCTCTGACTCGAATATGCCTCTCCCATGGCCACGCCCCTTTTTGGGTTGCATGCGAGACACTTTAGGTGCACAGCGTTATAGAATGGTGCCTAGGCAGATGCACATATAAGTCCCAATTAGTGCCAATAATTGATGTTAGTGATTCATTAACGAATTAATTCATGCACACATCTGCCCTGTGAGTCCAAATGTGGGCAACCTTGATAGAATCCGAGGTTTGGTCTACCTTTACCACAAAAAAAAGAGTAAAAGGGATTAGACCCTTTCCCCAGGTCTGTAGCTAATGCAGGATGATCAGAGCACTGCCCCAGGGGCTATATTTTTAAGACAATTCTAGCGCTTCTATGTGGGGAGAGAAAGGGTATCACACCATTGCAGTTCATGCAGCGGTGTCCCAGGAACCATAATAGCACTAGCACTACATCTTCTCATCCGCTTTCCAAAGCCCTCCAAGCCTCTGAAAAGGTGACCGGAGGGATCCCCAATTGTTCCTATGCTGCTGGTTGTGTATTTCAAATGGTGCAGGTGACCTGAGCTCAATCCCATCTTGAAATATTGAACTGGCAGGGCAGGAGTCACTGGGAATCACTCGTGAATTCTTTTCAAAGAGCAAAATGGGTTAAGAGGTTAGAAGTCCAGACATATAAGACCTCAGCTTTCTTTTCTTTCCATTCTTCATTATCAAATATCAACATAAAAGAGGACACCCGCCCCCAAACCTTCCAAAATTAAACTAAATGAAAAATAAACCCACCAAATAAATAGTGAAAAATAAAAACCAGCACACCCCTTGTTGCTGTGCATGAGTTTTTCATTCCTCTGATGAATCTGACAATAAAAGATATCCTGAAAACCAGACTGCCTATAGGATTCTCCAGGAGAAATACTGCTCTACACCACCTTCGCAAATCAAGTATCAACAGCTTATCTCCTCCCTCTGTTTTTTTTTTTGCTCACACACCTTTTTCATTAGTAGCTCAAGGTGAGTTGCATCAGGTACTCTGGATATTTCTGTCCCAGGAGGGCTCACAATCTAAGTTTGTACCTGAGGCAATGGAGGGTGTGATATCCCCCTTCTCACTCAGGGTGACCTGGTTCTCAATATGCAGATCATATGCAAATTAGCATGCTACCACCTTCTCGCTCAGGGTGACCTGGTTCCCACTTAGCAAATTAAACAGGTCTCACCCACTGCATATTTCTCAGGCAACTCTTTATTCCAGCCCCTGGGCACACTTCTTCTAGCTTAATACTTTAGACTTTCATAGTTCTTCACACTGAGCCTCCCCACACAGATACCTGGGCTCAGTACTACCTTCAATACTTTGGGGATTTTTAACCCCAGGCTTTGCAGCCTGCTTCTCTCAGTACTTTGGACACACAGTCCTCCCTTTGAACACACAGTTCTGGACACACAGCCCTTCTTCTTTGGACACACAGTCCTGGACACACAGTCCCCTCTTTGAACACACAGTTTCTGGACACACAGTCCTTTCTTCTTTGGACACACAGTCCCCTCTTTGAACACACACCGTTCTGGACACACAGTCCTTTCTTCTTTGGACACACAGTTAAACACTAATGCTTTAGGGACTTCTTACCCCAGGATTTTCAGCCTGCTGATCTCCACAAGTCCATAGGGTTCGCCTGTATCTTCCAGGGGCTCTCCCTTCTTCTGCTGCCAGCTCACCTCTCTTCCTTTCACAACTCAGGTGGGGAATAAAGTGGTTAATTAGCTACACAGGACCCAGCCCATAACCTCCTACACCTGTGGATCTCCAAGGGCTCTCCCCGGTCCTAGCGACCTCCACCTATTCTCCTACTAGCGCCCTCTAGTGGCCTAGCCCGGATAGGACAGCCTCATACTTATCACAAGGGTTAAGTGACTTGCCCAAGATCACAAGGAGCAGCGGTGGGATTTGAACTGGCCACCTCTGGATTGCAAGACCAGTGCTTTAACCACTAGGCCACTCCTAGCTGTCAAGGCTCCATCTTTTTCTGAAAAAGTTGTTGCAGACCCTGGTTTGATCCCATTTCATTCATGGACTTGTGATTCCACATCAACAAGCAGTAAAAAAGGAGAATCTTACTCTGCAGATAGGCAAAAGTGATGATAACCTAAGAGGGAGACATTGACTCTCTAGAGCCCAACATATTGTGAAGGTACTCTATTGAAGTTTCTGAAGAATTGCCTCCAATGGTTCAAGCTGGCAAACACAACCTGCGTTTCAGTAAATTATGCTTGTTTCAGAGGTCCAGATCCTGTTTGGAAGTAGTAGTATATATAATATCGATTTGTTGTTTTAAAAGCTCCAACAACTTAAGCATCTGTCTCAGTTCTCTGCAGCAACTATAACGGTATCATCAGAGCTTGTTTTGTCTTTTGGACAGCAAGTTTATGCATGAAGCATGATGAAACAGTGACTTAATCAGCCTGTCCTGTAACAAGAATTCCACACAGAACTAATGAAGTCTACTTTTCAGAATGTATTCATCTCTACGTAAATGTATAGATCCCCCCCCCCCCCCCCCAAAAAAAATGACCCTGCCAATCATCCTTTTGGATCCCTTAACATGTTCTAATACAATTTTGGTGTAAATAGAATAGAAAACACAAGTTATTAGGGGTGCACACGGATACAAAATGGAGATGGAGATCCATGAGCCTTCATTCCTTTCAGAAACAAAAGCTAAAATGGTGCCATTTTGGTACCTTATTGACTACCATACCTTTTGGAAAACTAGTCCACCTAAAAATAACTTAGGGGTCCTTTTACAAAGGGGCGCTGAAAAATGGCTTGCGGTAGTGTAGGTAGAGGTTTTGGGCGCACGCAGAATCATTTTTCAGTGCACCTGTAGAAAAGGCCTCTTTTTTTCCCCCAAAATGGACGTGCGGCAAAATCAAAATTACCGCGCCTCCATTTTGGGGCTTGGACCTTACCGCCAGCCATACACCTAGTGGTAAAGAATTTGGGCAGTAAGGACCTAAATGTGTCAGATGCCACTTGGCGCGCATCCACTACGTGCATCCAAAAGTAAAACTTATTTTTCAGACGCGTATAGCAGATGCACGCCAAAAATGAAATTACTGCAAGAGCCACGCAGTAGTCGGGTGGTAAGTCCATTTTGACGAGCGTTGGGCATGCGTAGGAACCTACGCGGCTTAGCAAAAGGGGTCCTTATTGTCATAAAGAGTACCCTAAAGTTGTTAACCCAGAGTTGATATCAACAGAAGAAAGCCAGTAGATGTCTGGTTATGAATTTAACATTTCATTGCAGTATGTTTCTTTGAAAAATAAGTAAATAGAAGTGTAGATCTCCTGCTGATCTATTTCTACAGCTTCAAATTGATTATTTTTCTTTAATGTACTGGCTGGTATTGGCCTTATTGAGAAGCATATATCTGAAACAGCATGTTTTAAAACTAGTCAGCATGTCTGGTGAGCTCCAAAACAATCATTCTTCATTTTGAACAATTCAGTTCAATCAGCAGGGGTCCAAAGTGTTCCTTTAAAGTAGTGGAGTCATTTTTCTTATTTGAAATAAAATTAAGCAGACGTCACAATTTTTATTTTTTGGCTATGAGCGAAATTAATTAAAGAGTAATGGTACCATAAATAAAATTAGCCCTCTTAAAATTTTACCTTGTGTTAATGCCAAAATCCAACTTAATGGTGCTGGGAAAGCATCAGATATCTCAATCGTTCTAACATCTCTTATAAAATATGCTTAGATTCTCATATATTTGTCTTGTAATACATTTATAGGGGTAATTTTGGTGAATTACATTTAAAAATGCTAAGTTTATTTATTTATTGACTTACAAACCAGAGCTCTGAAACACAGGTAACACACTAAGGAGCCCTTTTACTAAGCCATGTAAGCTTCTACGCCACCAAAATGATCTTACCACCCAACTACAGCGTGGCTCTTGAGGTAATTTCATTTGTGGCGCACGTCCACAAAATATTTGTATTTTCTGTCATGCATTGTGGACACGCACCAAGTGGCATCTGACGGCGGCGGTAAGGTCAGACACCCAAAATGGACACACGGCAATTCTGATTTTGCCGCACGTCCATTTTCAGGGAAAATTTTAAAAAGGCATTTTTGGTACGTGCGCTGAAAACTACTTCAGCGCGCGCCCAAAACCCGTGCCTACACTACTGCAAGCCACTTTTTACTGTGGCTTAGTAAAAGGACCCCTAAAACATTCTTAAAACATATAGGGATCCTTTTATAAAGGCACGCTAGTGTTTTTAGCGTGCATTAAAATAAGCACATGTTATATGCTAGAGACATCCATAGGAATGTATTTTATTAATTTTTATTTATTCATTTGTTACATTTGTATCCCACCTTTTCCCAATTATTAGTAGGCTCCAAGTGGCTTACATAGTTCCGGAGAGGTGGTTACAGACTCCGGTGTGAACAAATACAGTAAAGAAGAGTCGGTAAATAGGTTGTTGTGATTCAGACAAAATGGTAGGTGTGATCATATGTCGGGGTTGAAAACTGTCCGTTTCCTGATTAAAATGCCATATTTCATTATTCGGTATTTATGTCAGATACTATGGGTGTCTCTAGCATTTAGTATGTGCTTATTTTTAGAGTGTGCTAAAAACGATAGCGTACCTTTGTAAAAGGACCCCTAAATAAATAGGTTTTCTAAGCACATTAAACACCTTTATGTCCTGTTCCATTTGTATATACACAGCAAGAGTTCCACATCTGTGAAGCAGGAGCAGAGAAAGACCTGTTCTGATGGCCCTACTTTCTAACCAACCTCTGATGTGGGATAGATAACAAGCTGTCCGTCTGTTAGCAATGCACTCTGCCCAACACATAAAGACTTAACCTGGACACCAGACAGAAAGGGCCCAATCACCTTAAATAGCAACAACAGAAATTATCCTCTCACCACTCTGGTAACATGTCCCTCAATTTCATTTATAAATCCAACCAAAGTTTATCTCAATCAATTCTGAGAATAGTGGAAGCCCACTGGGACCTCCTTTGAAGGTGGCACAGAACAGGACAGGAGTAACTGGGCATCATTCCTGCCCAAAGAGCCCCCCCCCCCCCCCCACCCAGAGATCCCCCATCCAAGCCATCAGTGCTACCTTTCAGGTGGGGGAGGGGAGAGCTTCAACTCTGGGAAGGTGCTTGAATGGGGGGAGCTGGAAGTCTGGGGGGACCCTGAGCTAGTGGTCTGGAAGCATCAGGCTGCTGTTTTGCTGAATCCCATGGGGAATCAAGGTGCGGTAAAGGGCGATCTTTTACTGCGCCTTGATGAATCCCCAACCCCCTCCATAGGTGCTATTCTAACAATTTAGCACAGAAAAATCTGTAGTGCATAACTGCAAGAGGTCATAGAGGTGAGAGGGGCATGGGCAGGTCATACATGTTAAGAGTCTAGACTATTATCAGTTCTATGCACAACTGCTACATTTAATCCTGATCATTTACACGAACCATTGACATAGCATAAGCAGCTGCACTTATTCTAATATTCTATAATGGCAATTATGCATGTAATTGCCGATCATAGAATTTACACGTAGCACACAGCATCCTAGCACCAGAATTACCCCCATACCCCTAGATTCTATAAACAGTGACTAATGTTCCACAAGCAAATCAACATGTGAAGCCGATTTGCACCTGAAACGTAATTGGTTAACAAGCTAATCAGTGCCAATAATTGGATGTTAACAAGCAATTGAGACTAATTAGGATTTACGTGCATAACTCGAGAGTGTATTCTATAAAGTGATGAGTGTACATCAGACTGTGTGGATCTCTGAAGGGGACGTGGCAATATGCAGGTTGTGAGTGTTCCGAAAATGTCTGCACGCTGTTACAGAATATGCCAATGCCTGCGCCTAAATTTTAGTTGCGGGACAGCCACTACATGTATTCTATAAACTGCATCTAGGGGCCCTTTTACTAAGCCACATGGAGGGGCATAATCGACAGGCGCCGGCCATCTCTATGGGCGGCCAACTCTGACGCCAAAAACAGGCGGAGCCAACCGTATTTTTGAAAAAGATGGCCGGCCATCTTTTTCGTCGCTAATACGGTTGGGCCCGGCCAAATGTCAGTTCGCCGGGTTTGAGATGGCTGGCATCAGTTTTCAGCCATAATGGAAAAAAAATGCCGGCGATCTCAAACCCAGCGAAATGCAAGGCATTTGGTTGTGGGAGGAGCCAGTATTTGTAGTGCACTGGCCCCCCTGACATGCCAGGACACCAACCGGGCACCCTAGGGGGCACTTCTAAAAATTAAAAAAAAAATAGCTCCCAGGTGCATAGCTCCCTTTCCTTGTGTGCTGAGCCCCCAAATCCCCCCAAAACCCACTCCCCACAACTCTACACCATTACCATAGCCCTAAAAGGTGAAGAGGGCACCTACATGTGGGTACAGTGGGTTTTGGGGGGTTTTGGAGGGCTCAACATTTACCACCACAAGTGTAACAGGTAGGGGGGATGGGCCTGGGTCCACCTGTCTGAAGTGCACTGCACCCACTAAAAACTGCTATCAGGGAGCTGGGTATGACATTTGAGGCTGGCATAGAGGCTGGCAAAAAAAAAATTGTGTTTTTTTGTGGATGGGAGGGGGTTGGTGACCACTGAGGGAGTAAGGGGAGGTGATCCCCGATTCCCTCCAGTGGTCATCTGGTCAGTTGGCACACTTTTTTGAAGCTTGGTCATGACAAAAAGGGACCAAGTAAAGCCGGCGAAATGCTTATCAAGCCTGGCTTTTTTTTCCATTATCGGGCGAAGCCGGCCATCTCGTGAGCACGCCCCCATCCCGCCCCTGTCCTGCCTTCCACTACCCTACCAACACGCCCTCTTGATGTTTCGCCAGCTCCGCGACGGAAAGCAGTTGAACCCAGCCAAAATCGGCTTTCGATAATACCGATTTGGCCGGGTTCAGGAGATCGCCGGCCATCTCCCAATCGGAAGATGGCCGACGATCACTTTCGAAAATGAGCTGGATAGGCGCCTATGCGTGCCCAGTGCACATCAGTTTGGAATTACCATGTAGCCCAGGCAGTGATTTCATTTTTTACATGTGTCCACTATGCGTGTCAAAAAATATATTTTATTTTCCGGTGTGCTGTGCTAACCGGACGATAAAAGGCATTGTATGCGTGTAGACCATTACTGCCCGGTTAACACATGAGACCTTACTGCTAAGTGAATGGGTGGTGGAAAGGTCTCAGACCCAAAATGGATGCGCGTCAATTTTGCTGCACGTCCATTTTTGTCCAAAAATAGAGGCATTTTTTAAATGTGTGCTGAAAAATGGATCTGCATACCATTTTCCAGCACACCTTAATAAAAGCACCCCCTAATGTTAGATGAGGTTTATAGAATAGTTCTAACAGCGGGTTTTTTCAGCATCAATTTTTTTTAGGCGCCATAAATAGAATCTAGCCCATAATGTATACTACATGCCATTATCATGTGCTAAGCATTATTAATAAGAACCTTTCTTTTTGATTTTGAGATGATTTTAAACACCACAAAGATAAGCACAGTTCAATCACTTGTGCAATCCTCGTGTCCAAGCGAGCAATTAGCTGACATGCCTTCCTCGGAACAGGTGTAAATGTTGATGTCTAGTTTTAAGTACTACTACTACTACTACTACTTATCATTTCTAAAGCGCTACTAGATGTACGCAGCGCTGTACACTTGAACATGAAGAGACAGTCCCTGCTCAAAAGAGCTTACAATATAATCAGGACAAACAGGACAATTAAGGGATAAGGATAAAGAGTAACAAGATTCCAGAATTACAAAGAGCGTGTATTGTCATTGCAAAATCAGATAAATATATATTTTCCAGCCCACCTAAAGCATGCCCAAAACGTTTTGTGCTGTGGATCTGAATCTGTAAATAAAAGCGTTCTAAAATAGCTATTTTCACACTCTGATCACTATTGATATGTATAAAGACATACAAATGACGTCCATAATCACCTGAATTAGAATACTGCTTTCCTACAAATCAAGATCAGGTATACATATGATGTATCACCTCGTACCATATGTAATGAGTTTATCTTATTGGCAGACTTGAATGAACAGTACAGGTCTTTATCTGCCGTCATCTACTATGTTTCTACATCTTCATAGACATTCCAGTTTATTTTGCATTGCATTTCAGTTACCTGTACAACCCTTCATGTTGAAGGAAAACATAATTTCTAGATACTGCCATTTACTCTTTTACTGCTGTGTCTGCTGAGTCATCCACCATTACTTCTGAGCTGTTCATATAATTGGCTACCTCAGGGTCTTCCCTGCTGTCACCTCTATTATGTCTGAGAGATTTTGTATACAGGCCATAGATGGAATAATATAACACAACTATTTTATTTTTATTCTGAAGATTACTTTTTATCCAAACTGAATCTCCAAACAAATCGATGGGCAGACAGCTTGATGCTACTTAAAAAGCAAAAGTCATTTTATTGATGAATCCACTATTAAATAAAACCATCTTCTCTTCAAAAATATGCCAAAATTCTACAGTAACCAAAAGACTTAGGTTCAGCACTTGCTTTCACCGCTGCCACGTGTGACCGTCAGTAAGTCACTTTGGCCCTGTTTCATTAAAGCCTTTCTCAAGTTCTCTGTTTATGAGGATCGAAGCTTAGTGAATCAAGCCATTTATCTGCCATAGCCTGAGGTATCCACTCAGATTAGTTTCATTTAAATCTTGATATACTGCTCAAGAGCAAACTATATGAGCAGTTCACAAATATAAAATATCAATATTTAGAATGGAAAGAATCAATGGGTGGCGGTAAGGTCTGATACTGAAAACGGACGAACGTTGGTTTTAATTTTGCCGCATGTCCATTTTCAGCCACATAAAAAGGGCCTTTTTTGCAGACACACTGAAAAATGGACCTGCACGCATCCAAAACACGGGCCTACACCAGAGCAGGCCGTTGTTTGGCGGGCCTTAGTAAAAGGGCACCTATATTTCTAAAATAATGCCTGTAGGCACCTAGTGTTTTTGTCTATATAAAATAAGCAGGACCAGTTTTGTGGGGGAGGGAGACCAGTACAATTGCCCTTGGCTTTCATGACACAGGGGCCTCTAAGCCTACCGAAAGTTGAAAAATATACAGCCTGCTGCTATGCTTAGGGCACCTTCTCAAATTTCTGTCCTGGGAGCCCAAGCATATTTAACTCTGAGCCTGAAAATAGGCTACAGATTGGCACCTTTCAGGACTTCTCACTTAGGTGCCTTGTTATAAAATTACCCTTAGGGGTAATATTAGAAGAGTGTACCTATAGTTAGACACCTAAAGGGCATCTATTTGGTGCATATTCTATGAAAGAAAATAACCAGGTTTATACATGCATATGTGATTGAGAGCATTAAATCAGCTATAGAACTAGTATAGGTGCTTATGCCTAAATGCTAGAGATACGTGTGCAACTTATGGTATTCTATACATGCCATATGTAACTATGCACACACATATACACTCTGTGCAGTCTCTACCTATATAAGAACGTGTTGACATACTGGGACAGACTGAAGGTCCATCAAGCCCAGTACCCTGTTTTCCACAGTGGCCAATCCAGGTCACAAGTACCTGGCGAGGTCCCAGAACAGTAAAACAGACTTTATGCTGCTTATTCTACAAATATGCAGTGGATTTTTCCAAGTCCATCTTGATAATCACTTATGGACTTTTCTTTTAGGAAAATATCCAAACCTTTTTGAACCCTGCTAAGCTAACTGCTTTTACCACATTCTCTGGTAATGAATTCTAGAGTTTAATTACACATTGAGTGAAGAAATATTTTCTCTGGTTTGTTTTAAATTTACTACTTAGTAGCTTCATTACGTTCCCCCTAATCCTAGTATTTTTGGAAACAGTAAACAAGCGATTCATGACTCTCCATTCCACTCCATTCAGTATTTTATAGACCTCTGTCATTTCTCCCCTCAGCTGAAAAGCCCCAGCAACTTTAGCCTTTCCTCATAGGGAAGTTGTCCCACCCCCTTCTCATTTTCTTTGCCCTTCTTTGTACCTTTTCTCAGTGGCGTAGGAAGGGGGCGGTCCGCCCCAGGTGCACGCGCTGGGGGGGAGTCGGCTCGCTGGTTCCCTGCTCTTTCTGCCCCCGAACAGGTTACTTCCTGTTCCGGGGCAGAGAAAGCAGGGAAGCAACAGAGCCGACGCAGCTCCCAGTGACGTGCACTGGGGGCGGATCGGCCCTCCCGCCTGCCCCCCGCTGAAAGGTAGGATGTGTTTCGGGGGGGAGTGTGCTCCGGAAGGGGGGGGGCGCCGTGCCCTGCACCCGGGGGGGTGCGCAGCGGCGACCCGCCCCAGGTGTCAGGCACCCTCACTACGGCACTGTCTTTTCTAATTCCACTATATTTTTTTTGAGATGCAGTGACCAAAATTGCATACAGTATTCAAAATGCAGTCGCACCATGGAGCAATACAATGGCATTATAACATCTTCATGTTTGTTTTCCATTCCTTTCCATCTTTCAAATACACATTATGGAAGATATGCGTGTATTTTTCACAGAATAGCACTTAGGTGGAATTTTGGCTTTTATGCATGTATGTTCACATATATGCACATATATGCCATTATTCTAAACATTTATTCATATATTGGCCTACAAATGTTATCACCTACTTTATCAAAGCATCCCTTTAGTGAACAACTTTGAAACTTTACGTGAACTTTGCAAATCTGCTGAAACATTGTCCCTGAAGAGCTTCCCTTTCAAAATTCAGGGACTCACCACAGGTAGATGAATGCAAGTGGATTTTGCGCCAGTACTGAAATCATGGCATGCTGTCAGCAATTCTGCCTGCCCCTTGTTCCTGACCCTTCCCCCAGGAGGAGTGCAATTTTCAGTGCCCCATCCACTGCCCCATTTTAACTACGTAATAACTTACATGGGTAATATTAATTTTAAGTTTGCCCTTGTAGATTGTATGCATTTCAGGAAGAAAGAACTTGTTATACTTGTATGTAATAAGTTGTAAAGCATCTTGGCTGAGATGCTATATAAACGCTAAAGTTATAATCTTATAGTTACACAGTTTCTTTTCTATTTTGTAAAATATCCTTTGTATTGGATGTCAAAACTTTGTAGGAGAATCAGAAGTGACACCGTGACATATATAGCAGGAGCCGATTAGCGAAGAAAAAAGATAAAAGAAAAATGAGTGGGTTTTCCATAGAAGTAATAATTCTTCATAATATATAGCCAAAGGCCTCTTGGAAACAAAATGTAATGGATACCCAAAGAGGAGTCACTAGTGTGGTAGTTCATATAAGAAAGAAAAATAACAGATCAATAGATATTTTAAATTCAATTTGAGGAGATGATTTATCTTACTTTAAGAGACATTTCAAAGAAATGTTTTAGTCATGGGGCAATAGAGGGTGCTGAGTTACTAATAGCACAGTGAATCCCGTGTTATTACTCTTTCCTGCTATATAAGATTTTATTATGGTTTCGTATAGACCACCAGGGACAAAATTCTAAAATTTATAGATCATGTATTTATAGCACATGCCAGTGAACAAGCATCAGGAAACTTATCAATTTTATAGGGGCACTAAATGAGGTTGTTATAGTAAAATTTATTGTTTAATCCGTGAAGGCTCCATAGGCTTTGAAAGGTTAGACCACCAAGTAATAAAGAAAAAGCATCACAATCATAGTCTCAATAAGCAGTATAACATGGCCGTAAAATAAGAGTGGACGGCAAGTGACAGAAATATTATACAGATATGCCCAGCATAATTTACAGTTCTGAAGGCTTTGTCTATGAATCTGAGATGAGATTATTGAGTTATAGGCTGTCAAAAACACCTACTAAAGATGCACTTTTCTGTTTTCTAAAGGCCTAATTTGATATCATGCTGCCTGTCTCCTCAAGCCGGTAACAATTCTTGTAGAAACTGCGTTGGGTTGGTTTTGTAGTATGGATATTATATAATGGCTACAGCTCAAAGCGGCAAAAGTGCTGAAAAACAACGGAATTCTGTTCAAAGTGTTGGTGGAATCTTTTTTTAAGATGACAAGAAAGCAAATGAGAGAATTTTTATGAACTGAGAAATGGATCCTCAGGAGCTTAGCCGAGATTGGGTGGCAGAGCCGGTGGGGGGAGGCGGGGCTGGTGGTTGGGAGGTGGGGATAGTGCTGGGCAGAGGTGGTGGAAATGAAAACCGTAACGGAATTCAAACATGCGTGGGATAAACATAAAGGAATCCTGTTCAGAAGGAATGGATCCTCAAGAGCTTAGCCGAGATTGGGTAGCAGAGTCGGTGGTGGGAGGCGGGGCTGGTGGTTGGGAGGAGGGGATAGTGCTGGGCAGACTTATACGGTCTGTGCCAGAGCCGGTGGTGGGAGGCGGGACTGGTGGTTGGGAGGTGGGGATAGTGCTGGGCAGAGGTGGTGGAAATGAAAACCGTAACGGAATTCAAACATGCGTGGGATAAACATAAAGGAATACTGTTCAGAAGGAATGGATCCTCAAGAGCTTAGCTGAGATTGGGTGGCAGAGCCAGTGGTGGGAGGCGGGGTTGGTGGTTGGGAGGCGGGGATAGTGCTGGGCAGACTTATACGGTCTGTGCCCTGAAGAGGACAGGTACAAATTAAAGTAAGGTATACACAAAAAGTAGCACATATGAGTTTATCTTGTTGGGCAGACTGGATGGACTGTGCAGGTCTTTTTCTGCCGTCATCTACTATGTTACTATGTTACATGTTCCTTGGAGTCCTGCAGAGCTTGTCCCTCACTATTGAAAATGTGATACTGAAACAGCACCCCCCACTGGCAGGACTGTAGCTGAAGGACTCCTGCTCAGCTGAGAGAGAACAGTGCTAAAGGGTGCTCCAATTCCACTAATGAGTGTAGTTAATTGATAGTTCCCATAGCATAAAATGGGACCTGTGGTAACCAAAAAAAAAGTGTTAATATATAATAACACACTTTAGGTCCTCTTACTAAGGAGCACTAAAAAATGGTCTTTCTCATGCGCTAAGGCCACTTTTAGCGCTGCTGGTAAATGGCCGATCATCACATTTCTGCAATAATGGCTACACGTTAATTTTACAATGAACAAATCTACAAATGCATTCAGTCTGCTGCCCCTCACTACCTCTCCTCCCTCATCTCCCCCTATGTTCCCGCCCGTAATGTAACAAGGGGTTAAGGGTAGGAAGGGAAAGGGAAAAATATTTATAGAAATTTTTAAAACTTACCTGGGGAATCATTTTGGGGCACAGTGCCAGCTTCGGGCCCTTGGATGGGTTTTCGGGGGTGATTTGGGGTCAGTGAGGGCCAGGGGGAAGAGGAGCGAGGAAAGGAAGATGCTGCCTGGGGCAGCGTTACGAATTTTTGGGCCGGTTTTGGAGAGGGCCCTGGGTTTTTGTTGGCGCGGGTTCCTGGAAGCGCTGCAGGGAGGCAGCGCTGAAGTTTTGGCTCCCGGGGACGATTGGCACGTCCCCGGGAGTGAAGAGCTGTTCGGGGCATTTTTGGGCCGGGTTCGGCCCTATGGGTGGCCGCACGGTGAGTTTCGGGGGTCCGGGAGCAATGGAGCATGTTCCCGGACCTGAAGAGGGGAACCGGAGGGCAGCGCGGAAGTTTGCCGGCCGGGGGAAAGCGCCAGGGTTGTTTTTTTTTTTAAAAAAGATGGCCGGCGAGGAGAAAACGTCGGCGCGAGTGTGCATGAGGCGGCGCGCCTCATGCACATATCGGGATCGCGCGTTTTTTCGTTTAGGCCGAAGCCGGGGCCTAAATTTTGGGCCGGTTCCGGTTGTTTTTTTATTTTGACTCCGTTTCGGCTTCAGGACGTCCGGGACCGGAACCAGGGGAAGTCTTCACGTGTGGGGGAAATCTACATTCAGGTAAGGGGGTTTTTAACCCGAAATTTTAATTTATTTATTTTTAAATTGTATAAATATGGTTTTTATTTTTAAAAAATCAGGGATTTGTTTAATTTAAATTTGGTTTTCAGTTTCGGGTTCCGGGGATTTTTCCTGATTTTTCCAGTGGGTTACATTTTGAATTTTAATATTTTAAGGGGGTCTTTTGGGAGGGGTCTGGTTTTAAGGGGTTAATTAAGGGTTAATTTTTTTAATTCGATAGGGTAGGTCCGGGAGGGGAGTTGGAAATTTTTGGGATGGTTTTTGTCGGATTTAGGGATTTTGGAGGGGTTTAGAACAGTTTATTTGAGGGCGGACATTGGAATTTGGGATTTTTAAAATTGAAAAACAGGGATGGATAGAGAATGAGGGATTTTATTTTGGGGCCAAATTTTTTGGGTTTTGGGTAAACTGTAGGGGGGCTAGGATTTTTTGAAATATTTTTCCATTGAAGTCTATGGGATTTTTCTATTCAAAATGGGGCTGGAGCAGTGCTGGTCAACATTCCGCAGGTCAGCTTGGCCAGTTTAGAATTTTAAAAAGAGATGGTGATTGGCTGAGCTGACTTCGGAATGGCAAGCCAGTGCTGGCCTCCTTGGCAACGGTGGTTGGGCAGTTGGTCAGAGTGTGTTTGGGAGTCAAGGTGAGAGGAGGTGTGGTGTGTGTTGGGAGTGTGTGAGAGTGGTTTCAGGGAAGGAAGAGGTAGAGGTTTGAGAAAATATTGGGAAAGTATTGAAAAATAGGATATTGGTTAGAGTATAGGCTGTATAGAGTATAGGTTAGAGTTAATATTCATTTTTATTGGGATTTGGGAATTTGGGGTATTTTTAGAAAGTTGTGGGGTTTGGAATAGTGAATAAAGTATATGGGAAGTTGGGGTATAGTGAATAGTCTGAATTAATATTAGAATCTAGGAGAGTTAACTGAGTTTAAAGGTTAAGTTAATAGAGAGGGGATAGGTATAGGGGTACAGTATGGAATGTTAAGATTATAATTAAGAGCATAGAAGTGGAATGAGAGGTATGTTTGAATGAAGACTGCCAAACATATTTAATAGGAAAGTTAGATAAAATAAAAGTTTAATTAGAGAGTGTAAATTTGTAGGATAGGGAATTGGTTAATAATTTTGATTTTTTTTAGCTAGACGGCCCCAGTATAAAATTGTTACGGACACTAGGTATCTTGGTACCTGGTCAGCGAAGGGAGGGTATTGCTTCCATTTATTTTATTATAGAGTGAGGTTTAGGAGGAAGAGCCGTCACCTGCAAAGAATTCTGGAACAGCTGACACTACAATTACAAGGGCCCCAACGCAAGAAAGGTTCACCGGCGCACTGGAGAAAGAGGAACAGCCTACAGCTAAGTGACTGTACAGGGAATTCTGTGACTGAGGGTAAAGGGAAAACAGTGGGGTTAGGTAACCTGAAAAAGAAGAGAAAATAATCAAACAAAATACTTACCTGTACCTGGAAAAGTTGGGTGTAGAGGTCCTCTGTAAAACAGAAAAGTAAACACAAAGAATCACATTCTAGAAAAACACTTTTTAAGGGAATACTTAACAATATTAGGAAAGGTTAAGGAAATAAAGAGGAAAAGAAAATAAAGAACTTATCTGATATATAAGCTGGTGCAGTACTGAAATTCAATCTGTAAGAAAAAGAAAAAGAATGTATGGTAAATTTGGGGGTTTAAGAAATATTTATTGTTTTTATTGAATTGCGATTACTATTATATTGAAAAGTATTAAATAATGTTATTTAATTACATGAAAAAAACATCTGATTGCTATCTGATTTTGGGAGTTTGGGCAGGAAAGATCCTAAAATTTTAGTTTATTTTCCTCTCCTGGTCTTAGAGATTAGGAGACGAGGTTAGTGATTGTACCCACCCTCTGACCTTGGTGATTGGGATCTCAATTTAGCTGTCACGACTACAATCATCCGGCTGTTGAGACCCCTTTACTTATTACAGCATACCCAAAGCTGAGGGGGTGTGGCACAGTAACCTCCGTTCACAGGACAAATCCCTCCTCTCTGTACCCTTCTCCAACACCACCAACTCCAGGCTCCGCTCATTCTGCCTCGCCTCACCCTATGCTTGGAACAACCTTCCTGAGCCCTTACGCCAAGCCCCCTCCCTGCCCATCTTCAAGTCTTCGCTTAAAACCCACCTCTTCAATGCTGCATTCGGCACCTAACTCTTACCGTTCACTAAATCCAGACTGCCCCAATTTGACCGCCCCTATCGGACTGTCCGTTCACTTGTCTCTTAGATTGTAAGCTCCTTGAGCAGGGACCGTCCCTCTATGTTAAATTGTACCGCGCTGCATAACCCTAGTAGCGCTTTAAAAATGTTTAGTAGTAGTAGTTTTATACCCCCAAAAAATTAATGTTCCACTACAGAAAATAGACAAATTAAAACATTAAATGGAAGAAAAAGCCTCAAGGAGCTCCAAATCTAAGCGATTCTTAGAGCTGTATCTTGATCCAAAAGATTTTCTCTTCACCTTAAATCACATGCGAAATTTTGAATTGCACTGCTTTGAATTGAACATTCTATGTATTTTTGCATGGGATTTAAATTGAGATTTTTGCATGTATATGGCTCATGAAGGGGAGATCTTTTGGATCAAGATACAGCTCTAAAAACCGATTAGATTTGGAGCTCTTTGAGGCTTTTCCTTCCGTTTAATGTTTTAATTTGTCTCTTTTCTATAGTAGAACATTAATTTTTTGATGTATATTGCGTTTCAGATTCCAAAACTCCTGTTTTGATTTTTTAGTAGATTTTACATACGTTAAGTTTCGCATTAGTGTGTGAGCACTTAGACACCTATTTTGAAGGCGGAAAGGGCTCGTGTGCTAGTCCTGCACTAACCAATTAGCATAACCTCGCCCACTCTCTGCCCCCAAAATGCCCCCAGTGCTAAAAAGTGCATTTTATTTTTAACATGTGGGTAGCATGCGCACATACAAAACTTACTGTGGGATGCCTAACTGTTCCCTGCGGTAGGCCATTTTAAAGTACAGTAAGCACACATTTAGTGTTTAATGCAGTTTAGTCAAAGAGCCCCTTTCCCCTGGATTCTATATTTTATTTATTTATAGCATTTATATCCCACAATATTCCCACCCATGGGCAGGCTCAATGTGGCGTACAACAGTCTATAAAAACATACAATTCAGCAATCAATGTCGTAAGAGAGAAAGGGAAATAGCTAAGGAGGGAAAAGGGGAAAGAGTAGTGGTGAACAATATGTCGCTACGACAGTTGGAATTCAGAAGGAAGAGATGCCAGGCGGGTTTGAAGTGTATGCTCTAACAAAAAGGAAGGTCTTGAGAGGCTTCTTGAAGGTCGGGTGATCAGGAGTAAGTTTGACCAATTGAGACAGCCCATTCCACAATTGAGTGTTGAGATAGGAGGAGGATGATGATACCCTTGGCAAAATTACTATCAAATCAAAACCTCAACCCATACATTTATGCGGATGACGTAATGATCTACATCCCATTCAAACAAGACCTAAAAGAAATTTCCAATGACATCAACCAGCGTCTCAAAATCATGCATTCATGGGCGGACGCATTTCGGCTGAAACTCAATGCAGAAAAGACCCAAAGCCTAATACTAACCTCCCAACAGAACTGTGCCTTCCAACAGTTGAACAGACATAAAAACACAATATCAGATTAAATAGAAAGTTAATTGCATGCTACAGTAAAGATATAGGTTTTGCAGAGATTACGGAAAGAGATTAAGGCCTCACTTAGTTTAATCTCCAAAGAAAGTTAATTCCAAATAACAGGACCCAGGAAAGATAAAGCTTGTTCCCTGGTCACTACCAACCATATTGTAGTAGGTACCACCAAGACAGCCTGCTGAGCAAAGTAGAGGTCTCTGACGGGGACATGCCATGACACCAAGCCCACAAGATACATTGGAGCTTGCTCTGCAGGATTTTAGGATATCCACAATGAATATGCATGAGCTTGATTTGCATACACTGCCTCCATTATATGCAAATCTCTTTCATGCATATTCATTGTGGATATCCTGAAAATCTGACTGGCAAGGGGTACTCCAGGACCGGACATGGGAAACACTGCTGTAAGCCACCTGCTTTGAGGTCCCAGAAGGCACGTCTACAAGGCAGTGAAGCAGGGTCTATTTCCATCTCACAGAATTTTAAGTCCTTGAACATCTGAAACTGAGAAGCTATATAATCATTTGCAAAAACTTTGTATAAGGAAAGTATTTTAGATGAACCTTTAACCAGAAAGGTGGGAGTGCTTTTGACAGCTATAATGAGCAGTCAAATTCTCCTTCAGATTCGCTGAATGAGTTCAAAACTCCTGAGACATTTCAACTATTTGGAGTCCATAAACATCCACCCACTTACAGTGGGGGAAATAAGTATTTGATCCCTTGCTGATTTTGTAAGTTTGCCCACTGACAAAGACATGAGCAGCCCATAATTGAAGGGTAGGTTATTGGTAACAGTGAGAGATAGCACATCACAAATTAAATCCGGAAAATCACATTGTGGAAAGTATATGAATTTATTTGCATTCTGCAGAGGGAAATAAGTATTTGATCCCCCACCAACCAGTAAGAGATCTGGCCCCTACAGACCAGGTAGATGCTCCAAATCAACTCGTTACCTGCATGACAGACAGCTGTCGGCAATGGTCACCTGTATGAAAGACACCTGTCCACAGACTCAGTGAATCAGTCAGACTCTAACCTCTACAAAATGGCCAAGAGCAAGGAGCTGTCTAAGGATGTCAGGGACAAGATCATACACCTGCACAAGGCTGGAATGGGCTACAAAACCATCAGTAAGACGCTGGGCGAGAAGGAGACAACTGTTGGTGCCATAGTAAGAAAATGGAAGAAGTACAAAATGACTGTCAATCGACAAAGATCTGGGGCTCCACGCAAAATCTCACCTCGTGGGGTATCCTTGATCATGAGGAAGGTTAGAAATCAGCCTACAACTACAAGGGGGGAACTTGTCAATGATCTCAAGGCAGCTGGGACCACTGTCACCACGAAAACCATTGGTAACACATTACGACATAACGGATTGCAATCCTGCAGTGCCCGCAAGGTCCCCCTGCTCCGGAAGGCACATGTGACGGCCCGTCTGAAGTTTGCCAGTGAACACCTGGATGATGCCGAGAGTGATTGGGAGAAGGTGCTGTGGTCAGATGAGACAAAAATTGAGCTCTTTGGCATGAACTCAACTCGCCGTGTTTGGAGGAAGAGAAATGCTGCCTATGACCCAAAGAACACCGTCCCCACTGTCAAGCATGGAGGTGGAAATGTTATGTTTTGGGGGTGTTTCTCTGCTAAGGGCACAGGACTACTTCACCGCATCAATGGGAGAATGGATGGGGCCATGTACCGTACAATTCTGAGTGACAACCTCCTTCCCTCCGCCAGGGCCTTAAAAATGGGTCGTGGCTGGGTCTTCCAGCACGACAATGACCCAAAACATACAGCCAAGGCAACAAAGGAGTGGCTCAGGAAGAAGCACATTAGGGTCATGGAGTGGCCTAGCCAGTCACCAGACCTTAATCCCATTGAAAACTTATGGAGGGAGCTGAAGCTGCGAGTTGCCAAGCGACAGCCCAGAACTCTTAATGATTTAGAGATGATCTGCAAAGAGGAGTGGACCAAAATTCCTCCTGACATGTGTGCAAACCTCATCATCAACTACAGAAGACGTCTGACCGCTGTGCTTGCCAACAAGGGTTTTGCCACCAAGTATTAGGTCTTGTTTGCCAGAGGGATTAAATACTTATTTCCCTCTGCAGAATGCAAATAAATTCATATACTTTCCACAATGTGATTTTCCGGATTTAATTTGTGATGTGCTATGTCTCACTGTTACCAATAACCTACCCTTCAATTATGGGCTGCTCATGTCTTTGTCAGTGGGCAAACTTACAAAATCAGCAAGGGATCAAATACTTATTTCCCCCACTGTATATGGCAAAAATAATCAGCTGCAACAAGCTATATTTAACCCGGGGGTGAGGAATCGGTTAATATCATAATAGAGCAGTCCTATGCAAACGTTCTTAATAGAAAATACATTGAAAAGCAGAATCCAAGTGCTTTCAGACTGTCACTTATAGCGATGCTTTCTGTTAACTCCTATGTTGGTTCAATAGAAGGCTTTATAGCCTAAAAATAAACCAAAGCAGCTGCTAGAATTCTGTAGCAGAAAATGCAAAGCATTAAGATGCCTTTTACCATTTTTAGCAAGAATGAAAGAGATAATTATGCTGGAAATAATATGATATTCCTTTCCTATTAGGATTCTTCCTGTTGCTAGGATAAAGCCTAATCATTTGCATGGTTAACCACACTGTCTTTGCAGAGGGTCTGACAGAAGGTATGGTTTACTGTGGCTGAAGGATGATTTGCATTAATTTTGATTGCTTTCATTTTCTTCATGTGTGGATTTCAGTGATATCTGGTGCTCAGTTCGTCGCCGCACCTCAACAATGTTTAGCAAGAAAGTCTCCCTGCCATCTGTCACATACAGGCAAACATTTAAAATCATTAAACTCTCAATTAAGTGTATCTGAGTGCCTTATGGACAAACACACTGTTATTCTCATCAGCGTTTGTCAATACTGTACATGGGACCTTCTACCACCAACCGAAAAAAAAAAGTTATATGCAAAATTCCTAAAGACTTCATTCTACCAAATTCTGATATTGCATAAATGAGTGGATATTGGAAGGTATGCAGGAGTCATGCAGGTTTTCATGCTTACAACAACAAGAACAAACATTTCTGATATTTGTTTGCTATCAAGTAATGTTGTTTGGGTGGTGAAATATATGTGGCTGGTTTCAGCGCTCAATATGATTCCCAAGTAAGGTTCATATTTTCTAAGTGCACTAGGCTTTTATAGTTTCAATGCGGTAATAACCAATTGGGGCCCTTTTACAGCGGTAAGCCCAACATGGAGTCCATACCGCTCTCTCTTCCGGAACTAGTGTGGGCCCAACGTGGCCGCCGGTGGTAGACCCACCCCAAGCGCATGCCGTTTCCGGAAATGGCTTGCGCAGCGATAACCCGGTGGTAATCGGGCATCATCACACGTTGCCCGGTTACAGTCAGGTTAGCTTGGGAGCCCTTATCATCACCTCAGTGCGTGATGGTAAGGACTCCTCGCTGTATGGCCACACAAAGTTTATGTCACCACGTGGGCCATTTTTTTGGTGGGGCTTATACCGGCTGAGGAAAAAAACAGCCTTGGTACGTGGGCAAAATGGCCACCTCCGCTGGCGCAGGGCCCTTTTTTCCACAGCTAAGTAAAAGAACCCCTTAATCTGTAGCAACTGCAGAACTTCTGTATTAGCTGTAGGAATATGTCCAGTATTTTGGGAGGGCAGCCTTGCAGGTAATGTAAAGAAATGATCAATACTATGTGTTTACAGCATGATTGATAACTCACAATTCAGTTGGTTATACCTCTTGAGGTGGCATTTACTTCCCCATGTTATCTACTGCATTAACAATTGACAGCTGATGCAAAGGTTGTTACCACACTTCAAGCACAGGCTGTGACCATTCACCTCCCTAAAGTGGCATTTTCCACATTAGAGGTTTCAACAGACAATTGCTGTGTTATTGACACAGTGCAACACTGTTAGTGTCTGCTAAAAGAACAACTAACACAACTTGCCAAA
This sequence comes from Microcaecilia unicolor, assembly GCF_901765095.1. Classification (NCBI taxonomy): domain Eukaryota; kingdom Metazoa; phylum Chordata; class Amphibia; order Gymnophiona; family Siphonopidae; genus Microcaecilia; species Microcaecilia unicolor. The sequence goes on along the minus strand of NC_044040.1, from coordinate 41,748,981 downwards.
TAGGCACCTAAACATTTTAGAACTGTTTACAAATTCCTGACTGAATTTACTACTACTACTTAACATTTCTAGAGCGCTACTAGGGTTACGCAGCGCTGTACAAATTAACAAAGAAGGACAGTCCCAGGAAAAAGGAAAAGAACTCCAAATTTGAATAGATAAAAGCACCCAAACATCCATACCAACACAAAAAAGATTGTTAAATGAGTAGATAACCAAACACTCTCAGATTACAAGCATACAGATCAGTCAGTAAATAAAATCATACGTACAATATTTGTTCGGCAGTCCTACCTTTCTGAGACCTAAGATTTCTTTGGTCTAAAGGCCTGTGTGTAGAAATAAGCCTTCAGGGATGCCCTAAACCTTACCCCCCCCCCCCCCCCCCCCCCACACACACACACACACACACACACATATACACACACACACACACAACATTCAGCACTATTTAACTGACCAGGAACAGCTCCTGGGCGGTTAAATAGCGCTTAAACCAGCCTATGCTGAATATTGGCTTGGTCAATTAAGTTTAAATCACCAAAAATAAACCGGATATTCAATGCCAGAAATGGCCTGGCATTGAATATCCAGTCTCACCACCGACTGTGGGAGTTAGCCGGGGCTGCCTTCCACATTCTGAATATCGACCTCTTTGTACTTGGGCTCAGCTGAAATAGTGCTAAGGATGTATTAATGACATATTTGTGATTTTCTCAAGGAGCATCAAAGGGAAAAGCAAGATTTGAATCCTCAGAGAGCCATTGTAACATATTAATTATATATGCAATTCCAGCATCATAAGGTTGTCTCTTCTTTCCACCTGAAGAAGGAAATTTTGCGCAGAGCCTCATTTAAATGCTCAACAAAGCAGCTACATAGTCCTCTTTCATACTTTCACTGCACGTTACTATTTAGACTAAGCCTTTGGTCAAACAGTGCCTGGACAATCTGTGCTTGACTGGGCTGCTCTAGAGTCTAAGACAATGCAATGCTGAGCAGCCCTAAGCTTGAGATCACTCACTTGTGTGCCTTGCTCAATCGTGCTTTTCAGTGGAAAAAGCAATGTTGCTCATTCAATAGGTATTTTCCAAGGACTGTGGGATCAATAAGGCACACAACCCCCCCCCCCCCCCCCCCCCCCCCCAGCTTCCTGAGAGTTGTCCCACTGTTTTGACCTTGGTCTTTTAAAATAGCATTGAAAATTTGACTTTTTAAACAAGCTTTTCCTCTAGATGCTTAAGAGGTGGAAGGCTGCATCAATTTTTCACCATCCCTCTTCTGGCCACCCCAGTCCTTCTCTCCCTTTATCTCCCCCTCTGCTTTTACCCCTGCCTTACTGCCTTTTCCTACCTCTAGTTTTGTTATTATTACTCTGCTGGAAGTGTCTTATGCTATTTCCTATCAAAATATTGTAGTTCTTTTCTAACCTGTTTTATGTTGTTTTTAGTTTGTAAACTGCCCAGTTCTGCCAGTCAGCTTGGGCAGTATAGTAAGTTTTAATAAACTATAAAACTTTATAACTAAGGGGTCCTTTTACTAAGGTGCTCTGAAAAATGACTTGCGGTAGTGTAGGCGCGTGTTTTGGGCGCGTGCCGATCCATTTTTCAGCGCGCCTGTAAAAAAGGCTTTTTTTAAAATTTTTGATGAAAATGGATATGCGGCAAAATCAAAATTGCTGTGCGTTCATTTTCGGTCTGCGATCTTACCAGCAGCCATTGACCTAGCAGTAAAGTCTCACGCGGTAACCAGGTGGTTATGACCTGTGCACGTCAAATGCCACTTGGCGTGCATCCGATACACGCATCCAAAAATAAAAATTAATTTTTGGCCCCATGTACATGACATGCACCAAAAATGAAATTACCGCAAAAGCCATGTGGTAGCCGGGCGGTAACTCCATTTTGATGTGCATTGGGTGCGTGTAGATGCTTACACGGCTTAGTAAAAGGGCCCCTAACTGAAGAATTGAGAAGACCACTATCATATGCAGGCTCAGAACTGGAAGAGTTCGTCCTGATGTCATCAAATGATGTCACCCACTTGTGCATCTCATCAATCCTGCTGTCTATGGAAAACACCTATTACAGATGAAAAACATTGCTATCCTGTAGGTTGCCTATTGCTACCGCTGTTTTTAAGTACTCTGTTGTAAAGATTTATTCATGAAAATGCAAGAACTTTATTCCAACAAAAATAATGACATAAAACGTCTAACGGACATGCACAAAAAACACATAATCCAGAGAACTTTCCAAAGATTGAATTGTTAAGTATAGTTTTCTCAGCATTAACCTGAACTTGTCATCTCAGGTCTTTTAAAGGCCCTGGTCTTTCTCCCCTGTGGCAATGAAACTAGAGAAATAGTACAATGTTCTATTAACTTTAATGGATTAATCAAGTTAAATACAGTGGGTAATTGCCTGTCAGTGAAACAGCAGATATATTGGAAGGTTTATGTTAAATTAACCTCAAGTTATTATATAATTTTAGAATGTTTAAACATTTTAATAAATGTATCAGTGCAATGCTCATGGCTGTTTAAACAATTTATATTTTTTTGTTTTGGTCCCCTATTTACTAGGCTACATTAACTGTTTAACAAGAGGGACATTTTATAAAGTGGCACCTATTTTCAGCCTATTCTAGAATACAGCTTAATAAATCAAATATGCACCTATATTTTAGGTGTAACCACTTACATCAGCCATAGAGCTAGTAACTGTGTGCACCCAGCTTGCTAAAAAGACATGTGACAGTTAATTTACGTGTGTAAGTGTGTATCCTACCCATGTGTATGCCCACTTTCAAACTTCATACCATCACATTTAGGTTTCACATGATAGAATAGTACATAGCTTCAATATTGGCATTTAATCATGTATGTACAGACATATGCACATATATGTAGGTATTCTAGTCATATACTCAGGTTTTTGGTTCCTTCTTTACAGAATTACCTCCTGACTGTTAATACTCACTTATGGCCATATTAAACAACTACCCCTGAATTCTATAAGCGGTGACTACATTTGTGCATGCAAATCAACAGGCGCAGCCGATTTGAGCACACAATTGGTTAACAAGTACCAATAACTAACAACTAACAAGCAATTACTTGTTCAAAAAGACGTACAAAAAGGATTCCCCATAACGAACTGACACCTAAACTACACCAGATACAATTATTATGGAACTCTTGTAATTTATTTTAATTTACACCCTAACTACTGAATATTATATCTTGTCCTGATATCATTATGTTATGTTTTATCTATTTATCCACTTCTTAATCTACAGAATTTTCTTACGCACCTTAATTGCAACAATTCTGAAATTCTCACTCCATTAATACGATTGCCATGATATTCTTATGCACCTTATCTGTTATCTATATTCTTTTTTTTTTTTTTTTTTTTTTTATTTTGTCTTGCTATTGACTTGTGTGTTTTTTGGTTGCTGATATCTCACTTAGGGGGTCTTTTACTAAGGATTAGCTTGAGTTATCTGCAGCAGAGCTCATAGGAATAAAATGGGCCCTACTGCAGATAACTCACCGCTAGATTTTCTAAAATATTAATTCAAGTGCATAGGTCAAATCATGTATAATTGGATGAATTGATTATCTACAGCATTTGGGGAATTTTTTAACGTAAGGCACTGATACTGCACTAGGACCTTGGCCTTCCCTTCCAGTCCTCAAGAGCTGCCAATGGGTTAGGTTTTCAGGAGAAGGGAGATATGATTGAGGCCTACAAAATCCTGAGTGGTGTAGAACAGGTAAAAGTGAATCAAATTTTTTATCCTTTCAAAAAGTTCAAAGAGTAGGAGACACTCAATGAATTTACATGGAAATACTTCAAATAGGAGGAAATATTTTTTCACTCAATGAATAGTTAAGCCCTGGAACTCTTTCCTGGAAGATGAAGTAACAGCAATTAGAATATCTGGGTTTAAAAAAGGTTTGGACAAGTTCCTGGAGGAAAAGTCCATAATCTACTATTGAGACAGGCATGGGGAAGCCACTGTTTGCCTTGGGATTGGTAGCATGGAATGTTGCTACTGTTTGGGTTTCTGCCAGGTACTTGTGACCAGGATTAGCCACTGTTAGAAACAGGATGCTGGGCTAGATGGACCATTGATCTTACCCAGTATGGCTATTCTTATGTTCTTATGTAATTGTGGATATTCTGAAAGCCTAACTGACTAGATGTGTCTTGAGGACTGAGTTGAGAATCCCTGACTAGCTTACTTTTGCCTCTATCAGATTGCCCTAACTTCTCTATTGATATTATCCTTCAAAGATGTCTTACTTCAGACCATGTGCTCCTGAATAACTGTTTCTTTCCCTGTATGTTCTAGTTTAAAAGTTGCTCGGCTAAGGTGGAACCCATCTTTTCAGAATAGGCTCCCTTTTCCCCAGAATGTTGCATAATTCCTAACAATTCTACTACAAATCTCTTCCTTGCATCATTGTCTCAACCTTGCTTTGAGACTCTGGAGCTCTGTCTCTTCCTTGGATCCTGCATATGAAATTATCCTGTTGGTTCTGGATTTCAACATTCTAGCCCATTATAAACCATAAAATTGTATTTCTCTGTTTATCACCCTCCTCTCACCTACCCACACACATCCTGTTAGAATATCAATGAAATGCTTTGATGTCCCCATGCATACCTCCCACCCACCCCCACCCTCCCACCCTGTCAGACTGTCAAAGTAATGCTTGGATGTTTCACTTATATATACTATCTGCTACCACATTTGCTTATTTCCGATCTGACGAAGAAGGGCAACCTTCGAAAGCTAATCAAGAAATGTATTAAGTTATGTCCAATAAAAAAGGTATCTTCTTATTTTCTTTTCCATGTTTTATTTTGTTTGATTTCTATTGATAACCTTAAGAGTGGACTAACACGGCTACCACACCTCTCTACATAACATTCTACCTAAAATGCTAAATTTGGCTTTCAGAATGTGCCAAGGGGTGAGCTATGAACACGAAGCTGAGCTAGCATGGTGCTTAAAGGGATGCATCAAACCTTTTGTGCTTCATGCAAAATTGAGTGTCTAACCTGTGATGGTAATATGATTGAACATGAGAAATGTTGGTTGGATCCAGGTTTTTTTGGAGAAAAATTGCAGGTTTGTGGGACAGGAGATCAGGCTTTGCACTGAAGGTATTTTGTTAGATAATCTCTCCCATCATAAGCTACGGAGCAAGGGGCTCCAACTCCTCTTCATAAAGACCTACTGTAGTTCTTGTGGGGGGAAATGTGTGTTTATGTACTGGAAAAACCTTGAGTTTCACTGCTATGGGCAGTGAGGAACCTGTTCTGCATGTTAATGTCCTTAGAGCGTTTTGGAGTGGAGAATTCCTGTAAACACAGGAAAATCATTTTGGAGATTCAGGGTCTCTGAATCCAGTGGCTCTTTCTGAGGGCCCAGAACAAAGTATTCAACTATTTAGCTGCCCCAGCATAAGTGCATTACATTAAGCCAACCACAACCACAGCAGGATCAATGAGATTTCTGATAGATATGTTTTCATCTGCCATAATACCAAAAAAACACCATGAAACACCCTATCAATGTGTTCTCTCAGTAAAAATTGGGAATCCATCCATACCCCTAAGTCACAACAAGCACCCCTAATGATCACGTACCACCCACCTAATCATCACATAGCCACAACATCTCGGGTACAGAAACTTCAAGCCCTGTTTGTAGATCAGGATTTAGCTACTGTAGGACAGGCTACAATCAAGTTTGGTGATTCTTTACTAAACCAGTTAAAACCCTTAGATCATGTAATAGCAAATTTTTAGAAACCCCATCTTCTCAGTGACAAAACAAGCAGGTCGCTGGAGGGAAGCATTTGTTTTTGAGGCACCCACTTTATGGAACACCCTTCTTGAAGAATTATTTTTACATAGAGACTACTTAAAATTCAAGAAGCTTTTAGAAGCATGATTATTTATGATGGCTTCTAATTAGAACATTACCTTCATTATTCTCTTCCAACATCCCCACGGCCATTAACAAAATGATTGGTGGGCCTATGTGCCTGGATTCATCAACACTAACTATATAAATTTGGTCTCCTTAAGTCTGACCATAGGACTCTTATGCTAGAGTAGAGTAACCTAAGAAATATCTTTTGAAATGTAGTTAGTTGTACTTTGGTGGTATCAGCTATAGGATTAACGTCAGGGAGGGATTCTAATTTGATTTAATCTTTTTGCATGCTCTATGACACCAATGTCTCATTTATTGGTTCATCTAGTTTGTTTACAATCTCCATGTTATGTATTGCTCTGTATTTGTCATAAATTGTTATGTGTACTGACTTGGGAATATAATGAAAAACAGTTACAAATATAAATTACATTAATTGATAAAAGTGGAAAAAACAGTTTCATATTGTTTTATCACTTTATTGAACTAAAAACAAAAAAACCCATGGGGAAGAAGATGATCTCTGAGGGAACGGTAGTGATTGTAGAGAGAAGGTCATGTGGAGGGGCATAATCGAAAGGGACACCCAAGTTGTGCTGTGGGCGTCCTCGCAAAACGTCCCGTTGGAGGGGCGGGGAAACCCGTATTTTCAAAACAAGATGGGTGTCCATCTTTCATTTCGATAATACGGTCGGGGACGCCCAAATCTTGACATTTAGGTCGTCCCTAGAGATGGTCGTCCCTAGACTTAGTCGTTTCTGATTTTCGGCGATAATGGAAACTACGGACGCCCATCTCGGAAACGATCAAATGCAAGCCCTTTGGTTGTGGGAGGAGCCAGCATTAATAGTGCACTGGTCCCCCTCACATGCCAGGACAACAACCGGGCACCCTAGGGGGCACTGCAGTGGACTTCAGAAATTGCTCCCAGATACATAGCTCCCTTACCTTGTGTGCTGAGCCCCCCCAACCCCCCCTCAAAACCCACTACCCACAACTGTACACCACTACCATAGCCCTTATGGGTGAAGGGGGAACCTAAATGTGGATACAGTGAGTTTCTGGTGGGTTTTGGAGGGCTCACATTTACCACCACAAGTGTAACAGGTAGGGGGGATGGGCCTGGGTCCACCTGCCTGAAGTGCACTGCACCCACTAAAACTGCTCCAGGTACCTGCATACTGTTGCGATGGACCTGAGTATGACATTTGAGGTTGGCATAGAGGCTGGCACGACATATTTTGAAAGTTGTTTTCTGAGGGTGGGAGGGGGTTAGTGACCACTGGAGGAGTAAGGGGACGTGATCCCCGATTCTCTCTGGTGGTCATCTGTTTAGTTCGGGCACCTTTTTGTGCCTTGGTCGTAAGAAAAACAGGACCAGGTAAAGTCGTCCAAATGCTCATCAGGGACGCCCTTTTTTTCCATTATGGGTCGAGGACACCCATGTGTTAGGCACGCTCAAGTCCCGCCTTCGCTGAGGACGCCCAAAATTGGCTTTCGATTATGCCGATTTGGGCAACCCTGTGAGAAGGATGCTTATCTTCCTATTTGTGTCGAAAGATGGGCATCCTTCTCTTTCGAAAATGAGCCTGATAGGGACTCTTTTACTAAATTGCAGTAGTTACTAACACAGAGCTGCATTAAGGGGCTTTGCAGTAATTTAACAGTTACCATGGGCATGGACAGAGAGTGAATGTGGAAGTGTTAACCAACTAACACATTACATGTACCACAGTTAACACGGGAGCACTTTCCACCTCCTAAAGAGGAGACAGTAAAAGCTTCCGCATTAAGGCTCCTTTTACCAAGCCAAACTAAGAATTGGCAAGCGCTGGTGTCAGCGTGTGGGTTTTTTGTGCACTGCAGCCACTTTTAGAGCAGCACTAAAATGGCCACCTTGCCGTATTTTCTTGTAATGGCCACAAGCTAATTCCCTCATTAGTGTGTGGCCATTACTGCAGGAGCTTTGCCATTACCTATTTAGGAAGCGGTAATGGCTCCCACGCTACTCCCACACTAAAATTGTATAGTGCGTGGTAATGTGCCTGTGCTACCCAATTAGTGCAGGCACGCCTACTGTCTGCCCATGGGCACACCTCCCGCATTGGAAAATAAAAAATATTTTCTAGTGCAGGATTAGCATGTGCTGAACAGGAAACTACCACAGGACGCCTCAGCGCATCCTGTGGTAGTAATGTACGTTATGCCTACCGCGCTTTAGTAAAAGGATCTCTAACTGTAGCCAGGTGCCCTTTGGCACTTTCATTAATCATTTATCGAACTTGCTATAGCGCTTTCCTGGCAAACAAATTAAAGCGGTTCACAATTTAAAAAAAAAAATAAGAAGAAACGGAAAAGAACACCAATTTTAGAAAGGAAAGAATTGGCTATCTAAACCAATCAACCCTAGCTCAATCGTACATAAGAAGAAATTAAATTATCTAAACCAGAATTAGAAAATACTGGTTTCATCCCCTCTGGTAGCCATATAAAATTTGCAGCTACCACATGGTATATTCCAGCATTAAATTGCTGTAGCTACAACTTTTACTACAGTTTAATAAAAGGACCCCATAGTCTTTATCTGCCACCACTTTCTATGGGATCGATATCCAGGTATGTGAGGATGGATGGCACTTAACCAGTTAAATGCTGATATTCAGCCTTAACTAGTTAAGTTTAACCAGCCAAATAGGACAGCATAAAAAGCAGTTCTATCTTTGTCCAGTTTAGCTTAACTGGTTAAGGCTGTATATTGGTACCTAACCGGTTAAGGGCCCCTTTTACCAAGCTGCGGCAAAAGGGTGCCAGCACTGGCGTCGGCGTGTGTTTTACATGCATGCCAAGGCCTCCTTTTACTGCAGCTGGTAAAAGGGAATTCTCGCTTTCCGACAGGAAATGGCCGGACGGCAAGTAAAGCACTTGCCGCACGGCCATTTTGGAGGGGAGCCTGCGTTACCGCCGGGTACACTCCAGCGCTACAAAAATAAATACATTTTTGTAGCGTCGGACATGACAGCATGCTAGGGGTGGGAAGTATTGCCTGTATAGTGAGCAGTAAGCCCACATTGGGCTTACCGCCGCTTAGTAAAATGAGCCCTAAGTGCTGGCTAACTGGATATTATGCTGGGCATAAAGCTGACCACTGTTCACTGAATACTTACCCCTGTTCTTTTATGATCAATGTTAAAGGGGTCTTGAATGTAAATTTAAGACTTTACCATGCCTTCTGTCTGCAAGCTCACTGCTTACTTGTTGCATGGACTTACCTTTTCATAGTCCCACCTCAGACCTTTGCAGGTTTAAATTCATAATGCAGTGACGAATCATTTCCATACATAGTTGTTTATATTAGATATTGGTCTAGTGCTCATTCTATGGATTCATTCTCCTAGGCTGAAATGATATTTATGACTTCACAATCAAATCAACTCCAATTCTCATTCTTCTTGGCCACATATAAGAAAAGAAAAAGGTTGTGCAATTTTGTCTGATATGATATCAGCCAAAGAATGTTGACAGAACTGTGCAGAGGTTCACTCCAACTGTTTCATCCAATTATTTAAAACTGGGTATATCAGTAAACTGACGAGCTCATGTGAAGATTTACAGGATTGGACATTTATTAGTTAACTGAATACATATAATAAGGTAGCAGCCCAAAGTAGCAGAAAATTGAATGTTACTGAGAGTTATTCCACTGAAATTTCAATTCTTCTGGCTTTATTGTAGATGGCAGGCATAACATTTGAGAAAGCATTATAAAAATATTGTTAAAATACCTATCTACTGGTACGGTAGAGTCTCAATAATCTGATGTAACAGGACCAACCCATTGCCAGATATTGAAAAGTCAGATAATTGGAGACTCTACATCTCTCTGCCTCCCTCCCCCCCCCCCACACTAAACTTATCCTCCTATCCAAACAGACGTAGCCTCCCCACTTCTGGATTCCCCCCCAAGTACCTCTCTGCCCACCCACCCAAGGTATGCCCCCCCTTGGGTCTAACCTTTGAAGACCCCAGTCGCAATTAACCATCCTGCCTTGGCTTTCAGAATGGCTGCTGCGAACTCTAGCAACAGTCTCGCATGGCTACCACTAGAGTTTGCAGCAGGGGTACGAAGTACTTTGGGGAGTTTCTTGAATGCTCTGATGTTTAAGAGGGAGGGAGTGGGTGGAGCCTGGTTTTTACCCACTTTTGATTAATCTGGATGATTGGATAAATGAAGGTCAGTTAACCAAAAGAGTCTATTGTATACTGAAAGTTAAAATGATCACAATAAAATCACATTTTGCATAGAACATAGAGATCAAAATTGAAACATCCAGGTTGGGGCGTGCTCAGTCCCAGCAATATTAAGGCTTTGCTGAGGTAAAATTTTCACTAAAATACCTGCAGAAGAAATATGCACATGGGTAAAATAAACGGCATAGACCTGGCAATTTGCAATTTCCCTATGTACTGTAAGTGGCACTGTTTTTTCACACGTACTTGCATTATTTTGCAAACCTACATGTGTAAATACTGCCAGTTAAGTAGTGAAGTCACAATTTTAATTTGGTCTCATTATACAGGGACTTTAGGAGAATGGCTATCTTAATCCCTCAGTAAAGCCCTGGTTGAAATGAATACTTTCTAAACATCTGTGCATGATTCTAAGCTGGGTTATATTTCTCCATAGACATTTATTCCTTTTGTGAAATAGTTAATAGACATGTAGATTTTTCACCATTATACCCATATATAGGTCCCCCTTTCACTCATAAGGGCTATTGTAACGGTGTACAGTTGGGGGCAGTGGGTTTTGGGAGGCTCAGCACACAAGATAAGAGAGGAAAGATGAGGTGTGTACCCTGGAGCATTTAGTTGTGCCTTTCTGGTAAGACCAGTTTGCTACATGAGGTGAACAACTACCCTATTATATGAGATTTTTTGGCATCACCATCCTTCTGAAGCCGGATATCATACAGTGTTGAGGGTATAGATGAATCTCTCTGCTTGGAATATAGACCACTGGTCTTGCAATCCAGAGGTGGCTGGTTCAAATCCCACTGTTGCTACTTGTGGTCCAAAATCCAAATAAATAAAGGGGGTGTTGGAGGCATAGCAGGCATGGACATCCTTCTGACAAACTTCCACATTTTGGACCTCTCCTCAGAGGCATGTCAAAGGATATCCTCAGAGGCATATCAAAGGACATCCTCAACTGCCCTTGCAGGGATGGAGGAATAGAAATATCCAGTGTACCTGAATGTAACTCACCTTGAGCTACTACTGAAAAAGGTGTGAGCGAGCAAAATCTAAATAAATAGCGAAGGATGTCCTCAACTGCCATCACGGAGGCATAGCAAAGGTCATCCTTCACCCATACTCTAAAAAAAACCACAAAAGTTTTTAAAGTTGTTTTTTTCAGGGTGGGAGGTGGTTAGTGACCACTGCATGCCTTTTTCCATTCAGTTAGTGCATCAGTTAGTCCACTGCAGTGCCCCCTAGGGTGCCCGGTTGGTGTCCTGGCATGTCAGGGGGACCAGTGCACTACGAACGCTGGCTCCTCCCACAACCAAATGACTTGGATTTGGTCATTTTTGAGATGGGTGTCCTCGGTTTCCATTATCGCCGAAAACCGGGGATGACCATCTCTAAGGTCGACCTAAATGTTCAGATTTGGGCGTCTCCGACCGTATTATAGAAACGAAAGATGGACGCCCATCTTGTTTCGATAATACGGGTTTCCCCGCCCCTTCACAGGACGTCCTTAGAGATGGGCGCCCCCGTTCGATTGTGGCCAGTTTACTATAAATACTGGCTCCTCCTACATCCCAATGGCTTGATTTCGTGTATTTTTCTTGTACACATTTTTTTTAATGGCCCAAAAAGATAGGTGCACTGAACACAACAATGTCTAGCAAATGGCCATTTTCAAAACAAAAAGATAAGATTTTTTTCTGTTTTAAAAATGGCCATATTTGCTACTGGATTTTTGGACATTTTCCACAAAACATCCAAAGTCAGATTTAGATGTTATATTGAAAATGCCCCTTATAATAACTTATGTAACTTTGTAAGCCTATGTGCATTGAAAATTAGCATCCACATGATCTTAGGTGTTAAATAAACCTGTGGTCAATATTTCCATATATTCACAAAGAGTGATATGTAATTTATGGCTAAAATGAGGAGGAGGGGAAGGGACATATTGAGGTGAAACGGACCTTAGCTGTGGTGTGTCCATGTTATCTAATATTGCGCTGATGTATCTTTAATACACAATAAGCCTTGCTTTTGTGATAAATATGCCTTTTACATATTTATGAGCATCTAGGGGTCTTTAAGTTAGCTATTTGGGGGTCTGAAATGCACAGTGAAAGTATACAGTATTTATTTTAAAGATATTTGTGTGAGAGAATAAAAGCATTTGCTAAGAAAGCTGTTGCAAAAATGTCACTAGAGAAAAGACATAGCACTGAAAACACTGTCAGCACTATATTCAACTCCCCAGGGTGTTCAAAACTTGATGCAAAAGGCAAGTGCATCATTCAGAATTCATTGTTCTTTACTTTAGCCATCTGGATATGAGAATTCAAATGAAATCCTGGCAAGGGCGTTCATGTGGTAGAGATCTAATAGAAGATGGATTGGAAGTGAAAAAGTTTTTCGGAGTTCTTATCCTTCATCGAAAATGAAGAGACTCCTGAATGTATTCTTGTTTGTTATTATAACGTCATGTACTCTGGATCTAATCATAGAGTATCTATCAAAATTCAGTCATAACTTAACATATGTTTTCCATTTAGAATAAAGAACTATAGTAATTGATGAACCAATTTTTGTGTTGTACTTAGGGATCATAACAAAACAGTTTTTCAGAGTTGCATAATCGCCAGGATACTGAAATGCGTAGTTCAAAGTGGCATTGTGTTATTTGAGCATAACTTCATACTATATTAGAATAAAAAAACACAGCTGACAGAAACATATAATGTTATAGCACAAAAATACCTCAGGGTCCATCAGTTCTGCCCAACTCAATTCATGTAGCAGTGTCATTGACCCCAGTTAATCTTTGGCTTTCCCTCTCACTTATTCATAAATAAGGATCATCTGTGTTTATCTAATGCTTTCGAGAATCCCATCACTGTTGTTGACTCCAGCAGCGGAGGGTATTTCATTCATCCATTACCCTTTTGTTTTTAAAGAATTATTTCCTGATGTTGCCCCTAATGCCACCTCCTTGGAGCCTCATACAATGACCTCTTCTAAAGCATTCTTCCCTACGAAAATGATTTGTTCTTGTGCATTAGAACATAAGAACAAAAGAGTTGCTCTACTATGTAAGACCAAGGCTCCACCTAACCCAGTATCCTGTTTCCAACAGTGGTCAGTCTAGATTACAAGTACCAGGCAGAGTCCCCAAAAATGACAAGATACCATGCAACTTAATTCCAAGGATAAGCAGTGGCTTTCCCCAGGTCTACCTTAATAACGGTTTATAATATTTTCCTCCAAGAATATCTCCAAACCTTTTTAAATCCCAGATATATTAACTGTTTTTACCACTTGCTCTGGCAAAGACTTTCACAGCTTAACTAAGAAAAATTTCTTATTTATTTTAAACATGACTCTATTTAACTTTACGGAGTGTCCACTAGTCTTTATACTCTATGAACGAATAAACAATTGATTCATGTTTACTCATTCCACCCCATTCAGGATTTATAGACCTTAATTATATCTTCCTTCGGCCATCTCTTGCTAAGCTGACGAGCCCTAATCTCTTTAGTCTTTCCTCACAGGAGAGTCCTTCCATCTCCTTGATCATTTTAGACATCCTCTGTACCATGTCTGTTCCACTATTTTGTTTTTGAGATGTGGTGACCAGAATTGCACACGATTCTCAAGGTGTTGTCTCACCATGGAGTGATATAGAGACCTGGATAAGGACAGGCTAAAAAATAATAAATCTAATCTAATTGTCATATTCTTTGATTTATTCTCTATTCCTTTCCTAGTTATTCTTAACAGTTTGTTTTTTTTGGCCATCACCACACACTGAGCAGAAGATTTTAATGTATTATCCATGATCACCACTAAATCCTTTTCCTCAGTGGTGATTCTTATGTAAAACCTAGCATCATGTAGCTATAATTTGGGTTATTCTTCCCAATGTGCATCACCTTGCATTTGTCCACATTAAATTTCATTTGCCATTTTGATGCTCAGTCTTCCAATCTCTTGAGGTCTTCCTGCAAATTCACACAGTCTGCATGCAATTTCACAAGTTTTGTATCATCTGCAAATAAGATCATCTAACTCATCATTACGACTTCCAAATTGCAAATATGATAAACAGAATCTGTTCTGGGGGGGAGGGAGCACTAGATAGCCTGAACAGGATGGCAGCATGAGAAAGGAACTCATGACCAAACCAGTATATTTTAGCACAAACACGCTGATTTTTGTTTCCTGCAGCTGTTTGGTACTACATAAGGTATGGTTCAACAGAAGACGGAAAACTGAGGTGGCTTTTGCTGCTAATCATAGTACCAAGTGTCTGAAACCAAACCCTCCCTCCTCTACGAAATCTGATGTGGGAGTAGGAGCCACTTTGTGGGTGCAGTGGGTGCTTGAGCACCCCCCAATATTGAGAGAATTCCTAGTATGTGTCCAGGGAGGGATTATTTCCATTGGTCTTAGCACCCCCAATAATTCTGAAAAGCTGGCTCTGGAGGTTCTGATAAAGACAATACGGTGGAGGTCGGTAAACAATTAAGGCATGTATCAGCCTTGCTGTCAGACAGTAAAGGTGATATAAAGGATATTAAATCTGAAATCACGAACCTCACTGCCAGAATGTCAGCCATAGATTCTCATCTGGGTATCCTTGAAAGAATAAGTGCACAGTTGGAGGAAGTAGCTTGCAATTAAAGCATGTACAAGAATGCCCTGTGCATGCTGGAATCCCAGTCAACGATCTCGGTAACTGTTGCAGCCGCAACAACTTGAGAATCTTAAGGATGTATGAAGGTTCCATAGGCAGAGATATGGTGAAATTTATTGAACAGTGAATGCCTTCAGTGCTGAATATCCATTTTGAGCAACCATTGGAAACGGAGAGGGGGCACCATGTTCCCGCTCGAGCAACCACAGGCAATAGCAAACCACACCCTATTGTGTTCAAGTTGCTCCACTATCCGCAAGTAATTCTCATCATGGAACAAATGAGATCTATTCAGAAAATTCAATGGCAAAGCCAAAACATCTATATTGTAGCTGGTTTCAGCAAAACAGCTGCAGAAAAACATCTCCAATTTCCAGCGCTTCAGCAGCAGCTCAAATTTATTGAGGCTAGATATAGGCTTCTAGCTCTGGCTCATATGAAAGTCATGCACTGAATTCAATTAAGTTGGAGCGCTACATTATGAAGCAGGAAACACTAATACATATGACCTATAAAGTGATACATGTAAATTCTAAAATGCAAATCTGAAAAGGGGGCATGAATTTATGCGCAGAGTTATAGAATATGCCCGTTCCATGTGTCACTTAGGCATCAGCATTTCTACCAGATTTTAGTTGGCATAAATGGTCACTAAATATAGTGACAGAAAACAGGCACTGGGAATATTCTATAAACCACACCTTAATTTAGGCATATCTATAAACTGCACCTAACTTTAGGAGTAGTTTATACAATATGCCTAAGTAGGGTGGGGGGGGGGTTGTGTTGATTTTTAGGCATCATAAAGGCATTAAAGGGACTTTTACCAACAGCGGTAAAAAGTTACCTTAGTGTGCCCTTATGCAAGTCTTTCCCACGTGCTAAGGCCATTTTTTACCTCTAGGATAAAATAGTCAAATTTTCTAAATTTTTTTATTAATGGTCACGTGTTAATTTTGCCATTAGCATGTGGCCATTAGCACATGAGCCTCTACCACCACCCAATATGTAGGCAATAAGGGCTCACATGCTATGCACACGCTAATCGGTTTGCGCGTGGCAATGTAGCTGTGCTAACTGATTAGTGCAAAATAGACCCAATCCCTATCCCCTCACATGTCCCCTGCACCAAAAAATAAAGTGCCCTGTTTACTAAGCCATGCTGTAGGCATGCTAACATTTTTAGCACACACTAAAAATTAGCACGCATTAACACTAGAGACACCCATGCGAATATATGGATGTCTCTAGCATTAGCGTGTGCTAAAAACGCTAGCGTGCCTTAGCAAACAGGGCCCAAAATGTTATTTTTTAGCACATGGGTAGCAAGCACACATCCCAAAATTACCATGGGAACAACTCAGCACCACCGTTTTTTTGCTGCAGAAAGCACATGTTAGTGCTAACCACAGCTTTGTTAAAGGGCCTCTAAGTGTAGGTCTCACACTCTAATGGCAATAGTAGCACGTGACCTGCAAAAACCCCCCAAAAAACCCACCCTGAAATTCAAGATGCAAGTACGTTAAGCTGCGTTACTTACAGGTAGCGCATTTGAGTCAAAGGGCCCCGACGTTTGTTGTCAGCATCATTAGAAGGCAGTAAAATTGTTACTATGTAAGCTGCATTGAGCCTGCCATGTGTGGGAAAGTGTGGGGTACAAATGTAATAAATAAATGAATAAATCCTACTGCTCCTTTACCATACTCTTCCAATCAACAAGCAAGACCTTCAAATGCATGCTGAGGCAGCATCATACTTCTGTCCAGAATCCATCCGTATCTCAATGTCTAGTCCCTTGAAAGAACTGAGGAGGAAGCTTGAGATAGGGGGACTGTGAATTGAAGCAGAGAGTCAGTAGCCTCTCTATTCCCAGCTAGATGTTTACTCAACTCTCCTCCTCCTTTAGTCTATTCCAGACCTCATCCTGATGTGTCCGAACTGTGGAAAACACCGAATAATGAGACACAACAATCAAACTAGGAAATGGACAATACCCAATCCCTTGCAATCCGTACGGGATGAATCCACCCCAATTCTAATTAACCATACTAACCACTCTGTATTGTTCTCACTAAAGTCTGTAACCATCTCTCCGGAACTATGTAAGCCACATTGAGCCTATAAATATGTGGGGAAATGTGGGATACAAATGCAACAAATAAATAAATAAAATCACAGTACAACCTATGGGGGTCTTGTGGTAGCATTTTTAGTGTGTGCTATATGCTAGAAATGCCCATAGGATTATATGAGCGTCTCTAGTGTTTAGCGCGCACCAAAAACGCTACCGCAGCTTTGTAAAATGCCCTATATAAGAGGAGACACTGGACTGGGAGCAATTTTTGCACCCCTCCATTTTTGCACTTTCTGAAGTCACACTCCTTGCACAGCCCTTGGTTCAGTGCTGCATTTCCAGTTCCACTACACCATATTTAAACAGAGAAGCTCCCTGTGGGGGGCCCTTTTACTAAGCCACATAAGCATCTACGCGTGCCCAACGTGTGCCAAAATGGAGTTACCGCCCGACTACTGCGGTAATTTCATTTTTGGCACGCGTCCGATACGAGTGTCTGAAAAATATTTTTTATTTTGAGCATGCATAATGGACGCACGTGGTGTTCATAGGTCATTACCGCCCGGTTACCGTGTGAGTCTTTACCACTAGGTCAATGGCTGGCGGTAAGGTCTCTGTCCCAAAATGGACACGCGGCAATTTTCATTTTGCCACATGTCCATTTTCGGCAAAAATATTTAAAAAGGCCTTTTTTTTACAGGCGTGCTAAGAAATGGATCGGCATGCGCCCAAAACCCGCGCCTACACTACCTCAATCCATTTTTCAGCACGCCTTTGTAAAAGGACCCCTGGATCTTTGAAGCTGAAATCGTAGTGGATATTATATTTAAAATGATGGCTTGCCTGTTTTTCTACTTCATTTTTTACTGTTGTTTTCCTTCATAGTGGGATTTATCATCAAAAACAGCATCTTTGCCCTCTATTAGACATTATCACCTTTCACTTTTTGCCACCCCTAGTTCCAGATATCTAATTCAAGTCACAGGCAGTAGTTTGACAGTAAAACCCATCACCTATAAACCTATAACTATATTAACTTTAACTATCTGATCAAAGTCTCAGTCATAAAGGAGCATGAAGACGAAGGGAAACCATTAGGAAGAGTTCATGCTGAAGTTGGGAACTAATAAAAAGTTTTCATAGCTGGAAAGAACATTTATGTCTGCAGCTGCTAAAAGGCCCTGTTCTTTCTGCATCTCAAACCAGCTGCACTTTCTGGAATGAGGATAGAGACAAGGCAGCAAAAAAATTACAGTCATCTAATCTAGCTGTTAATAGAGCATGAAAATATTATTTTAAATTATGGGAGATCATTAAAGCAGAAATATAGTATAAGTTTTATAGACTTTCCAGATGATTTTACTAAAATGTAATGCAGTAGCATAGTAAGAGGGAGCAGAAAGGGGGGGGGGGGTGCATCAGACGGGCGTCGTCTTGGCAGGAGCACCGGTAAAGCCAACTTCAGCCGACACATATAAATGCTGGATGCTCTCCCTCTGACCTCAACTGCTGTAGCAGCAGCATGCATCTGGCCTCTCAGGGACCTACAGTCAACGAAAGACAGCATGGGACCTCTCAGTCACATGCACGTTGACAACTCTGCAGCATCCTGCTTCTCCAGCCCCCCCCCCCCCCCCCCCCAAGACACAGATTTCCTGTTTCTGTGAAAAGCGGGATGATGCAGAGTCATCAGAATGCAGCTGGGAGGTCCCACTGTCCCAATGTCTAACCTGCTCCTGATCCGCCTTCCAATCCCCATCCAACATTCTCAACCACATCCCAATCCCCCTCCCACAAATCAGATCCCCCAGCTAGACAAAAGTCACCTAATACAACGGACCCCACTTCCTGACACAATAGACCAAGCTCTCTGATACAACAACCCTGCCGTCCCCAATATAACAGACCTTGCCCCAAACTCTTGTTCCCCCTGACCAAATAAGGGCATTTGTATAAAAATACATATTTTAAAACATATACATGTACATCACAAATATAGATAGATAGATAGATAGATAGATAGATAGATAGATAGATAGATAGATAGATAGATGCCCCTGTATAAGACCCTGGTGAGACCTCATTTAGAATAACTGTACAATTCTGGAGACCACACCTTCAAAAAGATATAAAAAGGATGGTGTCGGTCCAGAGGGTGGCTACTAAAATGGTTGGTGGCTTCATCATAAAACCTGTGTATACTTTAGAAGAAAGAGGGGAGATATGATAGATACATTTAAATATTTATGTGGCATAAATTTACAGGAGGTGAGTCTCAATTGAAAGGAAGCTCTGGAATGAGAGGGAATAGTATGAAGGTGAAAGGGGATAGACTCAGAAGTAACCTGAGGAAATACTGCTTCACAGAAAATGTGGTGAATTCGTGGAATGGCCTCCCAGTGGAAGTGGTGGAGACGAAAACAATATTTGAATTCAAGAGAGCTCTAAGGGAGTGACAGGGATAGTAGATGGCATGGATGAGCAAACTGCCTACATTTTTCTATGGCTTTTTTTCTGTTTTATTGATTTATTTATATCCACACATAAATGGGAACACCCATGACCCACCCATGCCCCTCCCTTGGCCACACCCCCTTTGGATGAATTAGGTGCACGGGTTATAGAATATGGGAGCAGGGCAGATTGATGTGTAACCAGTCACTAATGCTAATTAGCACTTGTAAAGGTTAATTATTGATCGTTATTGTCAATTAAGTCAGTTAAATTAGTTTACACACATAACTGACCCTATTCTATAAATGCATGCCCAATTGTGTGTCCTGCTTTGGGCGCCATTTATAGAATTTGGAGGTTTTTGTGTATGCACATATCTAATAAACTATCTGGTCGACATTCAAAACAATTTAACTGGCCAGAAACAGCCACTGACTGGTTAAATCGCTTGTTTAGGGTTATCCGCTAATTTTCAGTGGCACTTAACCAGTTATTGCTACTGAACATTAGCAATTAATGCCTAAATGAAAACCAGGTCTTTTGGGGGCATTCTGGGGCGGAGTCAGCACTTGTCCAATTAAGTGCCGATATTCAGCATTTAACTGGCCAGGGTAACCACATAAATGGGACCAGATAAAAACCAGTCCTATCTTTATGCGGCAACACATAGGCGATTAAGTGCTGAATATCGACTTGCTGCATAAACCGGATATGCAATGATGAAGCCCGGACATGGCTCGGCATTGAATATTTGGGAATAATGCTGGCAGCAGTCCGTAAAATGCTCGCCACTGCAGGCTGAATATTTATCCCTATGCGCATAAGTTGTTACTCCATCCCAATAACAGGTACATCTACATACTGCATAGGTATGATGAGTTTAAGTGTTATTGTTGGTGTACATACTTATACACACACATACTGCTGCCGAATATTTAAAAGACTCTTTTAGAGATGGTTTCTTACTACATTATCCCAGTCCTGCTAGGTTAAAAAATAAAACAATGTATTTGGCAAGTCTTATGTTTCAAGCTCTGCAGCTGTGGAATTCTCTTCCTGTACGAGTTCGAAAAATGCAGAATTTTGCTATTTTTTTAAAAAGCTTTGAAAAATGTTCTTTTTAACAAGTTTTTATATTAGAATTGTTATTCTCTTAAACTGTAATTTATTTGATCAATTGTGAATTCGCAGGATATGCCTGCTACTTCTTAGTGTAATCCGCACTGAACTCTTATGGGTGGATGCAGAATATGAGAAGTGAGTAAAGGAAAAGGAAGTGTCATTCATAGAAAGCTTTTCTAAAATGACCTCTTAAATCCAACTTGACCTGACTGAATAAGAACCTATGTATTGTTGAGCTTTGCTAGATAATTTTGTCAGCTGCTTTTATGGCATGCTAATCCTTTTTTACTTAATCCAGTGCACAGAACAGAATAACATTTCTACTTATTGTGTATTCACAACAAGCTGAAAGAAAAGATCAAATACTTGGTAGGGCAAGCAGAGTCCCAGCGGCAGCTAAATGATTTGATGCACCCATTGGAATGCCCCACAGCATATTATGCAGCATAAAAAAGATGTCACAAGAGACTGCCTTTTCCACCCACAAACAAAGCCAGATGTCAAACCTTACTTATTACTCCGGGGAAAAGCTGTTTTCTTTTTTTTTTATCTGGGTGTGATGAAATTTCAAAATAAATCTTTGGACACATCATAAAAACTACAGTAACCTGGTATGCTGAAAACTCAAGACAGTCTGTGAGGCTTTCGCATGCCATAATTTCTAAGGGATTGGAGCTGAGCTGTACATGAATGCTCCATAAAATGTTCCTTACAGAAGTAAACTCCCTTTTTTAAACTGGCAGCACCAGCAGCATCATTAATAATTAAGAAATTGGTTAGCCATTCATAATACCAGGCTTAAATATCAAGTGCAAGAGACTCTGACCTTTTCCAAAAGCAGAAATCGATAACTTGCTGTTCAAGTTTTTATTGTGAATAATTTGAGTTATGGTCAACCTTTGCAAGAATAACTTTTTGGCATTTGGTTCCAACAGAGCTGAAATGGCATTGCTGATTAAGAAGTTAAGTAGCATGTATATCTTGTAATTATGATAGCTTAGCACTGGGTTATGAGGCACCAGTGCTTCATATCATGTGTAGAGTTGCATGGATAAACTGTAAAGAGATACATGACTCATGTTAAGATAAAACTCAAACCACTCAATTTCCTGTTGTAAACAAGCAATAAAATTAAGTTTCTCATGTAGAAGATTTAGGGGCTCATTTTCAAAACAGAAAAAATGTCCAAAAAGCAGCATTTGGATGTTTTATTTGCCAAAACATCCAAATCGCTATTTTTGAAACACATTTTAAGATGTTTTTCTATGCAGTTCATCTGCAAAGTGTCCAAATCACAAGGGCATGCCCAGGGCATGTTGGGGGCGGGATTTGGGCATTCCCAAAACTTGTACGTTTTTCTGCCATAACATACAATATAAGGGGGTAGCTGTGAGATGTGTACCTCGGACCTTTTATGTGAAGTTTACTGCAGTGTCCCCAGGATGCGCCATTGCTCTCCAGGGATGTCTGTGTGGCCAGTCTACTATGCTGGCTCCTCCTATATCCCAATGGCTTGATTTTGTGTGTTTTTCACTTGGACTTCTGTTTTTGAATTTGAAAATCTAATTTCAAATGCAAAATGACCATCTAATATGGTGAAAGCAATATATAGAAATTATGAGTGTCCATATTCTTCAACTTAAACTTTTCATTCACTTATGTTTGAATACTTGGAGCCAGTGGCGTACCAAGGGTGGGGCGGTCTGCCCCGGGTGTATGCCGCTGGAGGGATGCAGAAAGCAGCCGTGTGGCTGATGGCTCCGCTGGTTCCCTGCTTCCTCTGCCCCGGAACAGGAAGTAACCAGTGGAACCGACAGCCGTGCGGCTGCTCCCAGCAGGTAAGAATGCATCCGGGGGGGGGGGCTGTAGATGCACCGGGGGGGGGTGTCATGCTGCACCCAGGGGGGACAGATGCTACTGCACCTGGTGGGGGGGGGGGGGTGCACAGCAGCAATCCTCCCCGGGTGGCAGCCAACCAAGGACCGCCACTGCTTGGAGCCCTGTTTACTAAGCTGTGCGGTAGGCTCACTAGAATTTTTAGTGCACGCTAAAAATTAGTGCGCGCTAATGCTAGTGCACCTTAGTAAACAGGGCCCTTGGAGTCCTACTAGACCTGGAAGGGGTTTTTTTTCCTAGTATTTATTTCAGTTCTTCATCCAGCTTTATTCAGTTCCACTATCATATATACAGCATTGCAAATCTAATGTGTGGTCCCAGAAGAGACACCTTAAATATTATAATATCAGCAAGGAAAGCCAATACCATGATTGTAATAAGATGGAAAAAGGTGCAAAGAAAACCTTTGGTTTTCTTCATGTTTATTTCTATTTCTGTTCTGCGAACTTCTGATTGCCCATCACTCACCAAAAATAATGACATATCCTGCAACATTTAGTAGGAAGTTAAACATAAAGGTAATTTTGTGAAATTATTTCATAAAATGTCATTAGGAATAGGAAGTTATGAACTGCCATATTTATCAGAGGTTGAATAATGAGATGAAAAAAAGGAATAAATTAGAAACAGGGTCATCATTATATTTAAATAGTATAGGAAGAGGGGCATTTTCAATATGATGTCTAAATTTGACTTTGGACATTTTACAGAAAAGTCCAAAAATCCTGTAGTAAACTTGGCTATTTTCAAACCAGAAAAACGTCCAACTTTTTGTTTCAAAAATTGCTATTTGCTAGTTGTTTTTGTGCTCAGTGCAACTATCTTTTTGGACCATTTAAAAAAAAAAATAGTCATTGGGACACATAGGGAAGGGAGGCAGCATTCTTAGTAGACTGGCCACAAAGACATCCCAGCAGAGCAGTGGGGCACCCTGAGGGCACTTCAGTGGAATTCACATAAAAGCCCCAGGTATACATCTCACCATTACCCCCTTATATTGTAAGGTGAGCCCTCCAATCCCCACCAAATACCTACTGTACCCAACTGTACACCACTACAATAGCCCTTATCCCTGAAAGTATCGCCTATATGTAGGTACAGTAGGTTTTTGGTGGGTTTTGGAAAGCTCACACTTTGCACTACAAGTGTAACAGTTAGAATGGGATATGGACCTGGTTCCACTTCTCTACAGTGCATTGCCCTGACCACTAGGCTACTCCAGGGACCTACTTGCTGCTCTAATTAGTCTGGCCATAACACCTGAAGCTATCATTGAGACTGGTATGTGCTGTTTCTTTCACATCTTTGGGGGCTGGGAGGAGATCAGTGATCACTACGGGAGTAAGAGAGGGTCTTGCTTTAATCCCTCTAGTGGTCAACTGGTCATTTAGAGCACCTTTTTGTGACTTAGTAATGACTGAAAACCGGCCTAGACCAAAATGTCTAATGATTAGCCTGGGACATTTTTGCTTTGCTACATTAATATCTTGATTTCCATATCATCTCTATATATGGTTTTATCTGGGTATTCCTTGCCTATACAGTAGATTCAGTTGATAGAAATGTTGCTTTTTCTTTACAGTCTACTGTAATTTCTTTCTACACACTCCTTCCCCATTTATCTCTCTTTAAGGAGGCATTATGCACAACCTCCTGCATTTCCCTGTTGTCTCCCACAGCCTTGTTCATGCAGGATATACAGATATATCAGATATTACTGTGATCTATTATTGCAGAGGACACAGGAGTCACATATGTAACTGTCCCCCAGGGTCATATCCAGCAATAAGATTAGTACTGTTTTTGGTTCAGCACTCACCACCAAAGTGGTACTTTGGCAGTTTTCCTAGTTTCTGCTGACCCAGGGGGCAAAAATATAAAAACCACAGAGAGAACACAGGTCTCTTGCTTGGAAAAAAAAAGCATGCTAAGCACTGAACTGCCAGGCTGAACCAGGTAGAATAACTGTGGAAGTACAGTATAGTTTTTATGAATGATGTTCCAGCAGCAGAAGCTGTTGTGAACTGTGAAATCATTCCACAATTCCTGAATCAAATTTCAGAGATTATTAATAGTATTACTCCCTTTAGGGGCCATGTTTATTAAAGTGCAATAACATTTTGTACGTTCCGCACTGTAAGTGAAAAGCCTGTGCACCAACCCCTAATTCTATAAAGTTGCACACCCAAATTCACAATAGCACGTAAATTTGCACATGCTCAGTTGTGCATGTAACGTAATAATTAGATGTTAACTGGCTTTAACAACCAATTATTGGTGTTAATTGACACTAATTAGCAGTTACACATATAACGTCCCTTAGCTGGTATTCTATAAGTTGCACTCCAGATTGGTTTATCCTAAGTTGGTATTCTATAAGTTGCACTCATAGTTGGTTTATACTAAACCAACCATGCCCACATTCCAATGTGTGTAACTGCACGGGGGCGTGGACCTGGAGGGGTCAGGGGTTGGTCAGGCAATTATGCATGGAGGATAGTACCATTTGTGCGACTAAAGTTAGGACCACAACTGCAGGCACGCTAGTATTCTATAGCAGCAGTTGCATGCATAGCTGTCATTACAGAATCCACACTTGGGGCCCGATTCCGAAAATGCATCTAAAATCTAGATGCGTCCAAAAAGTGCTTAGTGCTATTCTATATAACACGTCAAAGTTAGGTGCAGTGTATAGATAGGGCCGGGGGAAAATGCCTACATTAAGCGCGGCCATGTATGCCACTGAAAACCTGGTGTAAATACCCACGCCTAAATGTAGACGCATTATAACATGTGTAAATTTGAGTAATGCCCCAACATGCCCACACTCCTCCTGTGGCCGTAGCCCCTTTTCAGCTATTGTTAGAATTTACATATGCCTAGAATACGTCTAAAAAGAAACGTGTGTAAATTGCAATTATAGCCAATTAGTGCTAATTGGTTCTCTTATCAGCCAATTATCATTGATTGGCTCGTTACTCAATTAAGTAGCATGCTTAAATTGGGTACACACACTACTTGCCGCGCCTTATATAGAATCTGGGGTTTGAAGTACATCAGTTCTGTGCCTAACTATAGGCAAGCTTTTGAGAATGACCCGTGTTGAGTACCTTCCCAGCATTTTCCCATTCAGTTACATAAGGAAGTACTTTACCTTCTATTTAAGAGGTGGTAAATGCATCTACGTTGGCTGCACAATTCAATGTATGCCCTACCCACGCTCCAGCCAGACTCTGCCCGTGTGAATGCCCACCCTTAAACTAGGTGCTATTGAAGATGTGTGCTATTTTATAGAATAACACATAGCCATATTTTTGAAATTTGCATGAACATATGCACATACATCCCAGTATTCTACATAGTATATGACAGCAGATAAAGATCTGCATGGCCTTTGTGTTTTTGAATTCCATCACCATTTTCATCTCCATCACCTACCCCGGGAGAGCATTCCAGGCATCCACCACCCTCTCTGTGAAAAGTACTTCCTGATATTACTCTTAAGTCTACCACCTTGTAATCTCAATTCATGTCCTCTAGTTCTATCACTTCCCCGTCTCTGGAAAATGTTTGTAGGTATATTGATACCTTTCAAGTATTTAAAAATGTTTATATCATATCTCCCCTATCACTCCTTTCCTGTAGGGTCCTCAGATGTCTTCTCATATGTCTTTGTCGCTTTTCTCTGGACCTCTCCATGCCTTTTTATATCCTTGGCTAACTATGACATTGTATTCCAAGCAGGACTCACCAATGACTTGTATAGGAGTATCAACACCTCTTTTCTTCTGATGTTTATACCTCCCTCTATGCAGCCCAGCATCCTTCTGGCTACAGCAGGGGTGGCCAACCTTAGCCCTCGCCTGGTTGGGTTTTCAGGATTTCCTCAGTGAATATGCCTGAGATCTATTTGCATACAATGGAGGCAGTGCATGCAAATAGATCTCATGCATATTCATTGAGAAAAGCCTGAAAACCTGACTGGATTGTGGCCTTCGAGGACCGAGGATGGACAACCCTGGGCTACAGCCATCACCTTTTTACATTGTTTCATTGCCTTGAGATCCTCAAATGCTGTCTATATCCTAAACCAATCATGTTTATCAGTCTCTCACCCCCTATCTCGCATGTCTCCTATGGATTTCTACACCCCAAGTGCATCAGAGATCATTTGTATGTGTATTTGCCATGTAAATGTTGGCACCTTCTTTATATAATTATCTGTAACTGCTTAATGCACTCTAGTAAACAGGAGCCTTATTGTTTGATATTCAGCAGGAGGCATCAGCAGTTTTTAAAGCACTGACTACCACGGGCAGAATTTGGCCCTGAATTTAAATGCTAGGCTATGTCCAATCATTGACACTGAATATCAGCATCTGATCAGACATGGTCAGGCCACTGGCTGTTATGCAGGTCCTGGCCTATATTCAGCCAGGACCTACATAAGACACTTATATGGGGGTCCCTGCTAAATATCCTTTAGTGGGAATCTCGTGGTACTAGCGAGACTCTCACTAGAGGTTGCAGTGGCCATTTCTACTATGGAGCTGCTAAGGGCAAGAGCCAGTGGAGTTTGCTCCTTCCCCCATCAAGCCACAGCACCACCAGGGAGTAAGGCAGGCCCAGGAGGGTTTCTTCTAACTGTGGAGGAGGGGGTGGGGGAGAGAAGGTGGGCTAAAAGCTGGCATCAGAGGAGTTTGGAGGGGTATTGGATCTGGTGTGAGAGGATTGGGAGAGGGATTGGAGCTAGTTTCCAGGGGATTGAGAGGAATCAGAGCTGATGTCAGGGGGTTGGGAGGGATATCGGAGCTGGTGTCAGGGGGGGTTAGGTGGGGGATTGGAGCTTGCTGGGGTAGGAGGAAGGGATGGCAGGACACTGCACATTTGAAGGCCGATACCCAGATGTTATAAGGGTGCCAGCCAATATTCAGTATGGGTACCCACATAGCTAAGTGGGCAAATTTAGGACTGTTTTTTATACAGTCCTACATGATCAGTTAGCTATACAGTTTGTGAGGAGGCAGGAAACTACAAGGTCCAGAATGCACTGCAGCAGCAAGAGAATCAGAGTCAGGGGAAGGACTCTAGGCAGGAGAGTGAGAAGACAGCAGTTCATTGGGAAATTGAACCAGGTGTGAGAAGGTTGCAGGCAGCTTTATTAAGAGAGTGGTGGAAAGCTGTAGGAAATAGATGGAAACACTGGGGAAGCTCTCTCTGGAAAAGGTGACAGCTGGAGAAGGAAAGTAGATGCTTGTGTTGGACTGTTTGAGTTTGATGAACTGTCTTAAGTTTGAGAAGGATTTAAGTAGCAGGCTCTGAGTAAAGTGCCTTTTTGTTATGTTTGACTTGAAGAAATGTTGATGTTAAGTTAAAGAAGAAATAAGCCATGAGGAGTATGTTAAATGGCCACTGAAACAGAATCCTGTGAGTTACCAAGAAGGCTAGAGCCCAGGTGTGTGTGTGTGTGTGTGTGTGTGTGTTGAAGGTAAAATGAATATTTCAAGCGCCTGCATATCTTCTGGTTCTTCTCCTACTCCACCCCCTGTAACGCCCCTGACCTGCCCACATGGGACTTGGCCAGTGAGTGCTAATATTCAGCGGCACTGTCCGTTTAAGTGCCGCTGAATATTGGCAACTAGGCAGGTGGTTTTGCTGCCCATTTAATTCACTTTCAATATCAACTCATTAATCTTTATTTGCAATGCTATTAATAAAGGCATGTAAGTCCTGTGAAGAACACCAGATGGTACAGTCAACAAGTGCACGAAATTCAGTGAGGTTGTATTAACCAGGCACTGCACACTGCTATAAAAATGAGATGGAAACAAGCAGCAGAAACCCTAGAAGGGATGGATGGATGGAAGGGATGTAGAAATACACTGGTTCTTTTCAATTTTGTGTATTTATAGTCTTCCTCATCCCGTTGCATAGAGTAGCCAAGTCGGTATGACCTATTAATAATGGCGATCTCCATACCCTACACATTTTATCTGAATATTCCTTTTTTTCATTTTGCTTTATTTACAGTAGCCTCTATTTTCTCTCAGCATTCTTTCTTTTAGTCCTACATATTACTGAAATCATTCATTCAGCCTTATAATCAATACCTGAATTCATGTCTCTTCCTCTGATTCTAACAAGCACTGGGCTTGAGAGTTGAATATCCTACTACAGTAAATTACTCAGATATAGGCTCAAAAGCTCAAATACTGCTCTGAAATCCTTTATATGTTAAGCAAAGGTTTTCTCAGCCATAAAAATCACTCTGGAAGGGTACACAGCTGAGGAGATTTGTTATAATAACTAGCTTTGTTGTCATAGCTTTTGGTCATTATTCTCTATCAAACATCCATCATCCTGCGCTTCTGTTCACAAAATCTTTCAGCTAACCACACTTACACCATTTAAAATCACAAAGGGCCATCTCATTTCTAAGGTTCCTCTTTCTTTCTTTCTTTTTTTTTTTAATCAATGTGTATTTTTATATTTCACTGCACTGGCAGAGATTCTTCTTCCCACTAAAACCAAAGGAAAAAATATCTTTGCTTGCCGTTAGCCTTCTGTCCAGCTAATGGTCAATTAAATGAAACAACCAAGCAGCACAGACTGAATTTATACACAGTGAGCAAACAAAGTCTATATTTTGTTCTTGATCCCTAAGGTCAAACAAAATAAAACACACACACACACACACACATATATATATGTATATGTGTGTGTATGTATATATATATATATTAGGGGTGGACATTTAGGGGCCCTTTTACAAAGCCCACGTAGGCTGTGCACCAAAACAAGACTACCACACCCCTTGGCAGTAATTTCAGATTTGGCATGTGCCCATACCACCGGGACAATTTATTCTTTTTATTTCATACCACGCACGGCATTTCCAGCTTTATTCAGCAGTTGGCATGCATTGACAGGTCACCATACGTGTAGCATGTGAGCCCTTACTGCCAGATCAATGGGTGGCATTAAGGGCTCAGGCTGTTAATAGACAGGTGCTGGTTTCAGTTTTACAGCAGGCCCTTTTCCCGGCCCACTGAAAAAAAGCCCTTTTCCCCAGGTGCGGTAAAAACTGGCCTGGCGTGTGAGAAAAGCATGTGCCCACACTACTGCAGACCACTTTTTGCATTTTAGTAAAAGGACCCCTTAGTGCACCATCCGCTTAATTTTTTTTAAAAATTTGAACAATGATTACATTTTTTAATCCTGATCAAAAATTTTAACTCTACTCTGTTGTCCTGTGTTGCTTTCTCTCCCCTGCCTGTCCTATTGCACCTTGGCAGAACATAGCAGAGGGAAGGTATTGGCGTCAGTTGCAAGTAGCATGTGGGAATGCTGCCCGAGACCCTATGAAGAGCCAGATAAATGTTAAATGTTTATTGAACAGCATGTGCAAGATAATCAGCCATGCTGACCATTTGTTCAAAAGAATGTTTAGGTCAACGTTAAAAAATTGAAAAGCATATACACAAAATGTAGTGATTAAACCTGATTAATGAAGTGATTAAAATTTTTAATTGCACAATTAATTGTGATTAAAATTTTGAATCGTGTCGTTTGCTCCACGTTCCCAACCTTGTATTTTTTCCTAACTCCAGGTCAAAGCCATAAAGAGGGGCATAATCGACCAGAAACGCCTATCTCCATGGGCGTTAATCTCCGAGAACGGGTCCGTGAAGGGGCGGAGTGAACCGTATTTTTTAAAAAAAATAGACGCCCATGCTTTATTCGCCAAGGTGTGAG
The DNA here is from genome assembly GCF_901765095.1 of Microcaecilia unicolor. Taxonomy (NCBI): domain Eukaryota; kingdom Metazoa; phylum Chordata; class Amphibia; order Gymnophiona; family Siphonopidae; genus Microcaecilia; species Microcaecilia unicolor. Next base: position 41,718,781 of record NC_044040.1, on the reverse strand, counting down.
CTGGGCGTTTTTGCTTTTCACCGATAATGGAAAATGAAATCGCCCAGCTCAAAAACGAATAAATGCAAGGCATTTGTTCGTGGGAGGGGCCAGGATTCATAGTGCACTGGTCCCCCTCACATGCCAGGACACCAACCGGGCACCCTAGGGGGCACTTTTACAAAAACAAAAAAAAAGGTAAAAGAGCTCCCAGGTGCATAGCACCCTTCCCTTGGGTGTTGAGCCCCCCAAATCCCCCTCAAAACCCACTGCCCACAAGTCTACACCAGTACTATAGCCCTAAGCGGTGAAGGGGGGCACCTACATGTGGGTACAGGGGGTTTGGGGGGGGGTTGGACGACTAGTAGCATTAAGCAGCACAATTGTAACAGGTAGGGGGGGGATGGGCCTGGGTCCACCTGCCTGACGTCCACTGCACCCCCTAACAACTGTTCCAGGGACCTGCATACTGCTGCTTGGGAGGAGGGTATGACATTTGAGGGTGAAAGTAAAAAGTTGTGAAACATCATTTGTTGTGGTGGGAGGGGGTTAGTGACCACTGGGGGAGTCAGGGGAGGTCATCCCCGACTCCCTCTGGGGGTCATCTGGTCATTTAGGGCACTTTTTGGGGCCTTATTCGTCAAAAAACAGGGTCCAGGAAAAGTGCCCTAAATTCTAGCTACAAACGCATCCATTATCGGCGAAGGGCGCCCATCTCTGTTCGGGTGATAACCACGCCCCAGTTCCGCCTTCACCACGCCTCCGACACTCCCCCGTCAACTTTGTCCGCATCCGCGACGGAGTGCAGTTGAAAGCGTCCAAAGTTCGGCTTTCGATTATGCCGCTTTATTTGTTTTTGTGAGAAGAACGCCCATCTCCCGATTTAGGTCGGAACTTGGGCGTTATTCTCGTTCGATTATAAGCAGGAAAGTGATCCAGTCTGGGGTTTTCCCCTTTATTTCAGCCAGCAAAGTATTCCAATAGACTCCGCAAACACAAGAAATCAAAATACACAGTCCAATGATTCAAAAATCTGTGGAGCCTTGTGCTGAGCCTCCAAGGGGTAACCAGTTCAAAAGTTCCAAGATTCAAACCCTTAGCTCCCAGCAGTCTGCCCTTCCTACTATAGAAGGGCTGGCATCTCACCTCCCACTTCACAGCACTAATCCCACCATGGCCTCCCATAGCTGTATTTTCAATACCATGAATGGGGCTTTATGCGGTAACCTATTCCATTTCAACACCTTCTGCTGCATGGCTAAGGGGGAGGGGCCCCTGCTTCCAGGCTATCTACGGCCTCAGTGGCAGGAGGAGCTCATCATCATCCTTGCTCAGTCCTGCTCATAGGAACGTAAGAGTAGCCATACTGGTCAGACCAATGGTCCATCTAGCCCAGTATCCTATTTCCAACAGTGGCCAAGCCAGGTCACAAGTACCTCGCAGAAATCCAAATCGTGGCAACATTCCATGCTACAAATCCCAAGGCAAGCAGTTGCTTCTCTATATCTGTGTCAATAGCAAACTATGGACTTTTCCTCCAGGAACTTGTCCAAATCTTTTTTTAAACCCAGATACGCTAACCGTTGTTACCACATCCTCTGGCAAAGAGTACCAGAGCTTAACTATTTGCTGAGTGAAAACATATTTCCTCCTATTTGTTTTAAAAGCATTTCTATGTGTCCCCTAGTCTTTGTACTTTTGGCCCATAGAAATAAAATGGATCCTGTGGCAGATAATATGCGCTAATCTTTAGTCAAAGACCTCCCTCAATTTCTATTTCTTCATAGATGCCAGTGATACCTGACATGAATAGCAAACATGGAATAAAACTGTATGGAGCAGCCAGGCTGATATTCAGCAAAACACACTTCGAAAGTGCCAAACCCCTTCGAGAAAAGTTGCTTTGGCTCCCAATCAAAGAACGGATCACCTTCAAAATCTGCACCTTAGTCCACAAAATCATTTACGGCATAGTCCCAGGATACATGACAGACCTTATAGATCTGCCAATAAGAAACAAAGTCAGATCATCAAGATCCTACCTAAACCTACACTACCCAAATTGCAAAGGACTGAAATACAAAACAACTTACGCATCCGGCTTCTCCTACATAAGTGCAAAACTATGGAATGGCCTCCCAAAAGCTGTGAAAACAATCCATGACCACCTGAACTTCAGGAAATCACTAAAAACCAACCTCTTCAAAACGGCCTACCCCAATGACCCCACATAAATCTCTTCACCCAGCAACACAGCATGACTATAATCATACTGGACAACACGCAATCTTCATCTCTTCCGGCCCTCCACTTATACCTCATACGATCACTATACAACCTTGTATTTGTTATCAACTGACTGGGGAAACGGTACTATGTAAGCCACATTGAGCTTGAATGTTCTGAACTCATTCCCATCCTAAGTTCACAAATCGTAGTAGAATTGCACTACTGTTTGGCTTTGATTGGTAGGTATTAGTTAAGTTTTGAGATTGCACATAGGGGGTTCTACATACTTTTAGAAACAAACACCAAAGTTACTTTCTTCTTGGGAGTACTGGAAGTGAAGACTTAAGGATAGGAGTTGAAAAAGCAGAGCATGAAAGTGGGATTTTTGGGATTTGCATGAAAGTGACTTTTTGTGTGACAGGCCAGTTGCATCCTAATTTCCTAGTAATATAAACATGTATTTATAATTTACTTTTATTTTTAAGGGAACTCATGCATGCTGTACAGTAAAAGCAGAGCTGCCTTGAAAATGAAGCTACTTAGTAAGTCCAGGGATGTAATATGACTTAGATTTGTGAGGGTACTTTGCCAATCTTGTGGGGTTTGTAATTCTTCAGTATTGGCATTACAAGTTTCAGAATGTAGCTGCAGACGTGTCCGAACTTGGAAAAGCCAAAAGTGTCCCTTGATGAAAAAATGGGCCACATTCCATTTTATTAGCATCCCTAGGTCTCTGTTTACTAATGTTTAGCATGCAAAACTTACTACACAAAATGGGCTTTATGGCAGATAATATGTGATAATTCTGATACTATTTGTAAATAGGTGTTCAAAACAAAAATAAGGAGTGAGTGCACAATACAAACCATCCATAAAATACCTGAATTTTACTTTTAAATAACTTTTAACAAGTCTACAAAATGCAGAACCTGGTACTGTTAAAATGTACTTGTTATGCAGTGAACTTGCAGATATTTGAAACACTTTTAGAGGGCTTCGGTAAAATGTTTTGGAAGTGGGAACATTTCTTGTGTCTGAATTTGAAATTATGGCTTTTGGGGGAAGCCAGCAAAGCTGCATTTGACTCACGGGGATGGGGGGGAAGAGTGAGTGATGGGATGTTTCATGCCTTGGGGAATTCCAGGAATGCTACTTCATATACAGGTCAAGGAAAGTAGCACTTGTCCTTTTCATATTCCCTTACCCTGTCTTTCTATCCCTCTGTGGTTCATGGTTTTGCTGAACCATGTAGCCCTCTGTGTTCTGTTTGCTGAATGTCCTTATTGATTATGAGTATGATTAGTTTGCTACCTTTAGATTGTAAGCTCTCTTGAGCAGGGACTGTCCTTCCCCATGTTTAAACTTGTACAGCGCTGCGTAACCCTGGCAGCGCTATAGAAATGCTAAGTAGTAGTAGTAGTAGTAGCCTGCAAATAGGTGGGAAAATGTGGGGTACAAATGCAACAAATAAATAAATAAATCTCCCATCCTTTTCTGTTCTTTTCTGTCATAGTGCTAATACCAAGTGAACACTTTTAGGGGCAACCCCCCCCCCCCCCCCCCCCACACGAATTGTTAGTTCTCAGCCTACCATGATCTTTGTCTGACCAGTACTTGCTTCTCTCTGCTTCCCTGGCAATCCCCTTCCAAGAGCAACTTTGATGTAAGTAAATCCTTCATAATTAGCATCACCTGCATTCCCTAATTAATGTCATATTCACATGTGAATTCCTTCCTCCTGATTGATTTTAGGTTAAGATTCTTGGGATTACAATTATTTTTCCTTTGGTTGACAGTCCCCAGCAACGTATTATCTATTCCTCTTTCTCTGAAAGCTGCAATACCTCTAGAGTTCTTTTCAGAGTAGGTGTTTTCAACCCAGTCCTTGGGACACACCCAGCCAGTCAGCATTTCAGGATACCCACAATGAATATGCATGACATAAATCTGCATACACTACCTCCATAGTATGGTGGATATCTTGAAAACCAGATTGGCTTAGTATGTCCTGAGGATTGGAGTGAGAGCTCTTGCTTTAGCATCCTCTGTATCTGTGTCTGGCTACTATCTCCCCTTCTCTGGACCATTCCTGGTAGTATAACATTGATAAGCATACTATACTGTCCAGCAAAACCAGATTACCTTTGTCTTGAAAAACAACATTTCAGATTTCATTTCATAATGCATGAGAAATAAAACCTCTAAACACTTCCTTTTCGTATGTACTAGACTTCCCCAGGAATCACCAGTGTGAGTGGGTGGTGGCCTTAGTGTGATAACACGTACACCTGAACTGGTTTCCCTCATTATCAGTATCAGAAGCATTCCCTTTTGAGGATATATTCAAACATACGTATGTATGTAATAAATGATGGGTGATAAGCAATGACGACAAAAGATTTGACAGCTGTGCATTCCAGAAATGGATTTTAAACGGAAAGCATAGGAGCTAGCTTTTCAAAATTATTGGGGGGGAGGGGTTAAATTCAACAAAAATGATCTCTTGTTGGGCATAATCAATGTGTGTTTCAGTATTGGAGGTGATGTAGGCACTGTTGGTGCTCAAACACCCACAGCACCCACAGAGCTGGTTCCTATGACTGAGATTAGTAATAAGGTACCAAGGTAACGGGAAGCTCACTCAAATGAATGCACAATACTCAATACACCACAACAGAGTGAGCACTCTATGGTGGTGAATTGAAATTACTAAATACAAAGACTGCATGTTTGGTCTGGACATCTTGGACAATGGTGTTATCTCACCACTGGTCTAGTGTAATAGCCTATGGATGGGTCTTCGTCCTCCACAGGGGCTCAGATTTGTGATGCACATAGTCCAAAATGTAGCACCCAGAGTGGCAATGTGTTGTGCAATTTAAGAACTTATTGACATCCTCCACTGGCTTCCCATTGGGACATGTATACAAAGTCAATTTTGGGGGACAGGGAGGTGGAAGCCTATATAAGTACATAAGTACATAAGTAATGCCATACTGGGAAAAGACCAAGGGTCCATCGAGCCCAGCATCTTGTCCATGACAGCGGCCAATCCAGGCCAAGGGCACCTGGCAAGCTTCCCAAACGTACAAACATTCTATACATGTTATTCCTGGAATTTTGGATTTTTCCAAGTCCGTTTAGTAGCGGTTTATGGACTTATCCTTTAGGAAACCGTCCAACCCCTTTTTAAACTCTGCTAAGCTAACCGCCTTCACCACATTTTCCGGCAATGAATTCCAGAGTTTAATTACACGTTGGGTGAAGAAAAATTTTCTCCGATTTGTTTTAAATTTACTACACTGTATTTTAATCGCATGCCCCCTAGTCCTAGTATTTTTGGAAAGCGTGAACAGACGCTTCACATCCACCTGTTCCACTCCACTCATTATTTTATATACCTCTATCATGTCTCCCCTCAGCCGTCTCTTCTCCAAGCTGAATAGCCCTAGCCTCCTTAGTCTTTCTTCATAGTGAAGTCGTCCCATCCCCGCTATCATTTTAGTCGCCCTTCGCTACACCTTTTCCAATTCTACTATATCTTTCTTGAGATGCGGCGACCAGAATTGAACACAATACTCAAGGTGCGGTCGCACCATGGAGCGATACAACGGCATTATAACATCCTCACACCTGTTTTCCATACCTTTCCTAATAATACCCAACATTCTATTCGCTTTCCTAGCCGCAGCAGCACACTGAGCAGAAGGTTTCAGTGTGTTATCGACGACGACACCCAGATCCCTTTCTTGGTCCGTAACTCCTAACGTGGAACCTTGCATGACGTAGCTATAATTCGGGTTCTTTTTTCCCACATGCATCACCTTGCACTTGCTCACATTTAACGTCATCTGCCATTTAGCCGCCCAGTCTCCCAGTTTCGTAAGGTCCTCTTGTAATTTTTCACAATCCTGTCGCGAGTTAACGACTTTGAATAACTTTGTGTCATCAGCAAATTTAATTACCTCGCTAGTTACTCCCATCTCTAAATCATTTATAAATATATTAAAAAGCAGCGGTCCTAGCACAGACCCCTGAGGAACCCCACTAACTACCCTTCTCCATTGTGAATACTGCCCATTTAACCCCACTCTCTGTTTCCTATCCTTTAACCAGTTTTTAATCCACAATAGGACATTTCCTCCTATCCCAATACCCTCCAATTTCCTCTGTAGCCTTTCATGAGGTACCTTGTCAAACGCCTTTTGAAAATCCAGATACACAATATCAACCGGCTCCCCTTTGTCCACATGTTTGTTTACTCCTTCAAAGAATTGAAGTAAATTGGTCAGGCAAGATTTCCCCACACAAAAGCCGTGCTGACTCGGTCTCAGTAATCCATGTCCTCGGATGTGCTCTGTAATTTTGTTTTTAATAATAGCCTCTACCATTTTCCCCGGCACCGACGTCAGACTCACCGGTCTATAATTTCCCGGATCTCCCCTGGAGCCTTTTTTAAAAATGGGCGTTACATTGGCCACCCTCCAATCTTCCAGTACCACGCTCGATTTTAAGGATAAGTTGCATATCACTAGCAGTAGCTCCGCAAGCTCATTTTTCAGTTCTATCAGTACTCTAGGGTGAACATCATCCAGTCCAGGAGATTTGCTACTCTTCAGTTTGCCGAACTGCCCCATTACGTCCTCCAGGTTTACCGTGAAGTCAGTAAGTTTCTCCGACTCGTCCGCTTGAAATACCATTTCCGACACCGGTATCCCACCCAAATCTTCCTCAGTGAAGACCGAAGCAAAGAATTCATTCAGTCTCTCCGCTACGTCTTTGTCTTCCTTGATCGCCCCTTTTTCCCCTCGGTCATCCAGCGGCCCAACCGATTCTTTTGCCGGCTTCCTGCTTTTAATATACCGAAAAAAAATTTTACTATGTTTTTTTGCCTCTAATGCTATCTTTTTTTCGTAATCCCTCTTGGCCTTCTTTATCTGCGCCTTGCATTTGCTTTGACACTCCTTATGCTGCTTCTTGTTATTTTCAGACGGTTCCTTCTTCCATTTTCTGAAGGCATTTCTTTTAGCCCTAATAGCTTCCTTCACCTCACTTTTCAACCACTTTTCAACTTTTTTTACCGTTCTTCTCATTTTATCATAGTCTCCTTTTTTAAAGTTAAATGCTAACGTATTTGACTTTCTGTGTACAGTTACTTCAAGGTCGATATCAAAACTGATCATATTATGGTCACTGTTATCAAGCGGCCCCAGTACCATAACGTCCCTCACCAGATCATGCGCTCCACTAAGGACCAAGTCTAGAATTTTTCCTTCTCTCGTCGGCTCCTGCACCAGTTGCTCCATAAAGCTGTCCTTGATTTCATCAAGGAATTGTATCTCTGTAGCGTGTCCCGATGTTACATTTACCCAGTACATAAGTACATAAGTAGTGCCATACTGGGAAAGACCAAAGGTCCATCTAGCCCAGCATCCTGTCACCGACAGTGGCCAATCCAGGTCAAGGGCACCTGGCACGCTCCCCAAACGTAAAAACATTCCAGACAAGTTATACCTAAAAATGCGGAATTTTTCCAAGTCCATTTAATAGCGGTCTATGGACTTGTCCTTTAGGAATCTATCTAACCCCTTTTTAAACTCCGTCAAGCTAACCGCCCGTACCACGTTCTCCGGCAATGAATTCCAGAGTCTAATTACACGTTGGGTGAAGAAAAATTTTCTCCGATTCGTTTTAAATTTACCACACTGTAGCTTCAACTCATGCCCTCTAGTCCTAGTATTTTTGGATAGCGTGAACAGTCGCTTCACATCCACCCGATCCATTCCACTCATTATTTTATACACTTCTATCATATCTCCCCTCAGCCGTCTCTTCTCCAAGCTGAAAAGCCCTAGCCTTCTCAGCCTCTCTTCATAGGAAAGTCGTCCCATCCCCAGTCTATATTTGGATAATTGAAGTCACCCATTATTATCACATTGCCCATTTTGTTCGCGTCTCTGATTTCTTTTATCATTTCTGTGTCTACCTGCTCATCCTATCACCGTTTTTTTCCCTTTTATACATGGAATTTCAACCCACAATGATTCAAAGGTGTGATTTGTGTCCTGCTGAATTTGTAATCTATCTGAGTCAAGGCTCTCGTTAATATACAATGCTACCCCTCCACCAGTCCGGTCCACCCTATCACTACGATATACTTTGTACCCCGGTATGACAGTGTCCCACTGGTTATCCTCCTTCCACCAGGTCTCAGTAATGCCTATTATATCCAATTTTTCATTTAGTGCAAAATATTCCAACTCTCCCATCTTATTTCTTAGACTCCTAGCATTTCATATAGACATTTCAGAGTATGTTTGTTGTTCTTATTTGCATGATGCTTAGTACCTGACACTATTGATTTGACATCTTTTGTCTGATCTTTAGTTGTATTTAAGGGCACCTGGTCTACCGCGGTCTGTTGTGCAACCTCACTATCCAGAAACCCTATCTTCCCTGTTTGTGAGGTATCTTTGCAAGATACCTTTTCCCGAACCATGCGCTTTTGAGCGACTGTCGGCCTTCCCCCCATTTCTAGTTTAAAAGCTGCTCTATCTCCTTTTTAAATGCCGATGCCAGCAGCCTGGTCCCACCCTGGTTAAGGTGGAGCCCATCCTTTCGGAATAGGCTCCCCCTTCCCCAGAATGTTGCCCAGTTCCTAACAAATCTAAAACCCTCCTCCCTGCACCATCGTCTCATCCACGCATTGAGACTCTGGAGCTCTGCCTGTCTCTTGGGCCCTGCACGTGGAACAGGTAGCATTTCAGAAAATGCTACCCTAGAGGATCTGGATTTGAGCTTTCTACCTAAGAGCCTAAATTTTGCTTCCAGAACCTCTCTCCCACATTTTCCTATGTCATTGGTACCCACATGTACCAAGACAGCGGACTCCTCCCCAGCACTATCTAAAATCCTATCTAGGTGACGCGTGAGGTCCGCCACCTTCGCACCAGGCAGGCAAGTCACCAGGCAATCCTCACGTCCACCAGCCACCCAGCTATCTATATGCCTAATGATCGAATCACCAACTACAACAGCTGTCCTAACCTTTCCCTCCCGGGCCACACTTGGAGACATATCCTCGGTGCGAGAGGATAGTACATCCCCTGGTGGGCAGGTCCTGGCTACAGGAGTACTTCCTACTTCACCAGGGTGATGCTCTCCTTCTAGGAGACCTCCCTCCTCCAAGGTAGCACAAGGGCTACTAGACTGGAGGTGGGACTTCTCTACAACATCCCTGTAGGTCTCCTCTATGTACCTCTCTGTCTCCCTCAGCTCCACCAAGTCTGCTACTCTAGCCTCAAGAGAACGGACACATTCTCTAAGAGCTAGGAGCTCTTTGCATCGGGCGCAAACATATGACATCTCACCAACTGGGAGATAATCATACATGTGACACTCAATGCAAAAGAGTGGATAGCACCCCTCTCGCTGCTGGACTGCTGACTCCATCTTAGTGTTTTTGAGTTTTTCAATAATTTAAAACTTGCTACAGTATTAAGGATATTAGCCTAATATAAAAGTGTCTTTTACTTTATATTGTATGATTTATTTAGTATTTCCTTCTTAAATGGTGATGAAATGTATTTAAAACTCTATAAGAGCACTCCTTGCTTGTTACCCTAATTAAAATAACTGACTATAAATGAGGAGTTGTCCTAGGGGTAGGGGGAATACTAAATTAGATCCTGCAGTGGCTGTTAGATTCTATCTGTTAATGCTGTGGTACAAAGCATTAACTATAGGGAAATAGTCGCTTGTACCTAAAAGTAAGCCTAAATAGTAAGGGGTCCTTTTACAAAGGCGCACTGAAAAATGGCTTGCGGTAGTGTAGGTGCAGGCTTTGGGCTCCCACTGATCCGTTTTTTAGCGCGCCTGTAAGAAAAGGCCATTTTTTGCCGAAAATGAACGTGCGGCAAAATCAAAATTGCTGCACATCCATTTTGGTTCTGAGACCTTACTGCCAGCCATTGACCTAGTGGTAAAGAATCCGTGCAGTAATGACCTACGCGCGTCAAATGCCACTTGGCATTCGTCCGTTACTCGCACACGAAAATAAAAAAAATATTTTTCAGACGCGCATATCGGACGTGCACCAAAAATGAAATTACCGCAAGAGCCACGCGTTGGTCGGGCAGTAACTCCATTTTGACATGTGTTGGGCGCGCGTAGATGTTTACACGGCTTAGTGAAAGGGCCCCTAAATTCACATCCGTGTTCAAGTCAAAGGTACAACATCCAGCTTTTGCAGATTCACATTACTTTTATAACATCCTATATAATAATACTCACCTCCAACGTTCTGAACCTGGCTGCCTGTGTCCATAACTTTGGGCTCCGAAGCCCCAGTTGACATCATGACACATTACGCCAAAAACCCAGGGGGCATGATCAAGTTGGAATCTGTTTGTGTGCGTGCGTCAGACGTCAGACGCACGAGCACAAACTGATTCAAACTTGATCATGTCATTCCTCCACGCCGCGTGGCCGAGAAGAGGAGACTTCGGCTGGCAGGGGTTGGGGTCCCCCGCCAGCACAGGTATGCGACGGCGGCTGGGGAGGTTTGGCGGCGGGAAAGGGGGGCTCGAGAGGGTCGCGACGGAGGAGTCCAGGGGTCAGGAACTCCGAGGGGGGGTCTGGAAATCGGAAGGAGGAAGGCAGGGTGGTGGGCTCTGCAAATCGGAGGGAGGGAGGGAGGGGTCTGGAACTTGGAGTGCGGGAGGGGTCTGGAACTCGGAGGGGGGTCTGGAATTCGGATGGATGGAGGGAGGGGGGTCTGGAACTGGGGGGGGAGTGATGGAGGGGTCTGGAACTGGGGGGGGGGGGAACCTTGCTAGCACCTGTTTCATTTGTGCCTGAAACGGGCCTTTTCTACTAGTTTTCAAATGTTTTAACAAATGTGCAGGCTCTTTTTCCTGTGGGATGTGTCTCATGCTGCTGATACTGTCTTTTTAAGGTCACAAACTCTCCAGACATAGCAATATAGCTTCCCTTGTGCATAAACAGAAAGGAACAGATTCGCTAATGAATACAGTGTGCTTATAGAAATGCACCTACCATGGCAGCTTCAAGAACAAGGCACATAAAATCAAAATCCAGCATAAATGGCAAAGAACTTTATTTTTCTTCTCTGTGAAATCAGTTCAGAAGGGTTATTTACAAAACCGATGAAGTGGTTTTGTGATATGAGATTATGGAATAAGTGAACATCTGTGGTGTTCAGAAATCTGTTTTAGCAATTTAAATGGCACCAGCTGCATTCACTGAAAGGGTTTAGTGATATAATGCATTTCTTTTAATGCTGTTTGCAGTCACACACTAAATATGTGTATTAAAACATGTTCTTATCTGAAGTAGTGAAGATGGGTCTGTTTGTTGTTGCATGGTTTTTCTAATGGGTCCCCATGCCAAAGTGAAATTTATGACTGCATACTGCGACATTCATTCAAATCTTATTCATCATGCTTGAGGTTTAGAGAAAGTTGACGTTTCTTCAATTTGTATAAAAGATTGTCATTCTTGTTGTGCAAATGCCTTGCATTTATTCTCCTTCAGTAACTGCTGAAAATGTCATTTTTTATTTTCTTTTTAATATTAGGAGCACTTTTGGTTATATCAGGAAAGTTGTTTCCTTTTTTGAACTTGATTTCTTTTTCTATTTTATTGAGGACTATCTCTTCAGTCATATTATAAAAGACTTAAAAAAAAAAAAAACTAGATTACCATGAAAGAATATAATGGGTCCTTTTTCTAAGGTGCACTAGCAGATTTAGGGGTCCTTTTACAAAGGCGCATTAGTATTTGCACGCTAAATGCTAGAGACGCACATAGGAATATATGGGATCTCTAGCGTTTAGTGCATGCGTATTTAATGCGCACGCTAAAAACGCCAGCACGCCTTTTTAAAAGGACCCCTTAGCACACACTAACAATTAGCGTATGCTAAGTGCCATGTTTTCTTTGATATTTAAATTTTAAGATAGATACCCAAGCCTGTTTATTTTTACAGTAAGAAAAAAAAAATCTTTTCCCCATTGTTTAAAGATTGGGATGGGAAAATAATGACCCTTCTATGTTTTTGACTTGGTCCACTTTATTCATACAATGAAGGATCAACCATCTCAGAGGTCCTTGGACTAGATTGGAGAGTCTGGAAAGTGGTGGTCAACCTGGTGAGAAGAGGCTGCCGCTGAACATCCCTCCTAATTTCCACTTAATGCTTTCTTATGAAGGATGTATGGCTCAACTATTGAGCCTTGTCTCCACTGCACTTCTTGTTTTTCAGGTTCTTCTTGATATCTGAGACTAGGCAGGACACAGCACAACCACGTCGATTAGAACCATAGGAGCCAGTTCTATGGGAGCTTGGTCACCCTCAATTCAGCAAACTCCTTGATGGTGTCCTGGGATGGGATAACTTTCATTGGGTTTAGCACCCCCAATCATTTTGAAAAGTTGGCTCCTATAATTAATACTTGAGGGTAAGCCTATATTTCCAATAGTTGTAGCAATGTTTTTACACTGTGTGGTATACAATGAAAGACAGATGTTATCGGTGAGCCTTTGCTTTAAATTAGATTTTCTTGCATATATAGATGTATAGAAGTTTCTTTGAATAAGTTCAAAAGTGTGTATTGGTATCTCTCCAATCGTCATCTTCCTTCTCTGCATTTCACTCCTTCTTCACTGACCTATACAGGACCAGCTTTTGCATTAGTGCCCCCCCCCCCCCACACTGCAATTTGATATCTCTCTTTCTATTACCCTCCCCCCACCACAACCTGTGATCAGTGGCTCAGGGCGCAGATGATAAAGGTTGCCCAAATCCAAGTTCAGCATCTATCCCTTTAAGGAGTTTAAAGATAGATCGGACAGGGATTTTGTTGCCCTTTATCACCGATGCCCTGGGCATTTTCTTCTCCAACAACCCCATCTTCTCCATCAGTAGCTCCAGATGTATACTGTTAGCTGTGTGAAGTTGTAGGTGAGCTAAATAACTAACACTTAGCTTAAGGCAGATGTTGCATTTTTAGGCCTTAAAAAATAGGAGCTAAATAGTTCAATGAAGCAATATACCACATTATTTAGCAAGCATCCACTAAACCCTCATTTACATAGGATGACCTTTCATTTAAATGTATTCACATGCTAATTTTGGTGTGTATGTGTTGGCATTTTTTCAGTCTTGTTTAGCACACGTGCGAAGCATTACAGTATATCACACTAGTTTTAGCATTCATTGATGTGACAGTGTTTGTTCATAATGAGGATCCAGGACTAGCGAGTGAGCAAGGTCCAAAAATTAGTTCTCTACTGAATGAGACATTCCAGGTCCAAGAAGATCAAATGGTGTATTCTGCCTATTGTGGCCACCTGTCCTTTGGGTTGAACTCTCCAAGGCTGGTGACATATCTACCAGAAACCCAGAGCTTGGGGTGAAGTGCCAGATAAAAGAAAAACCCAAGCAGAAGGCAGGGAGCACAAATACACAGGAACTTATCATGGTAACTCAGTAAAGAAGTGAGGCTAGAATGCAGCAGGAGTTTATACTAGGTTAAGGAGACTTCTGCAGAAAAGAAAAGGAAATGCAGCAAAGAGACAAAAGTACTGGCAAAACTGGAAAGGTACAACCCAAGGCCTGGCAAAGAGGTCAAACTAAGACAGGGTTTAAATATACATGAAAGAGGAAGAAGATGGCCTCTGGGAGGAAGTGACAGGCATTGAGTACATCAAGACAGCCAGCTTAGTGGAACCTGCTGACACCTGCTGGTAGGAGATCATAGGCCATCCTGGCAAGGCTCTCCACCTGCAGGTCATCAACAGAACATCACATCTAAAATTTTAGTGCATAGGCTCCTAAGAATGGGACTTGTATGAAGCTTTTTCCACAACAGTAGGGAGCTAATTATAATACAATAAAGCATAAAATAAAATATAACATAAAACAAGAGTTATAAATAAAATTAGTTCCCTTCATCATCTCCAAACACCCATGTGTCTATATCTACTACTACTACTACTTAACATTTCTAGAGTGCTACTAGGGTTACGCAGCGCTGTACAAATTAATAACTAAGGACGATCCCTGCTCGGAAGAGTTTACAATCTAAAGGACGAAATGTCAAGTTGGGGTAGTCTAGATTTCCTGAGTAGAGGTGTTGTGATTAGGTGCCGAAAGCGACATTAAAGAGGTGGGCTTTGAGCAATGATTTGAAGATGGGTAGGGAGGGGGCCTGGCGTATGGGCTCAGGGAGTTTGTTCCAAGCATGGGGTGAGGCGAGGCAGAAAGGGCAGAGCCTAGAGTTGGCGGTGGTGGAGAAGGGTACTGAAAGGAGGGATTTGTCTTGAGAGCGGAGGTTACAGGTAGGAACGTAAGGGGAGATGAGGGTAGAGAGGTAAGGAGGGGCTGCAGATTGAGTGCATTTGTAGGTTAGTAGGAGAAGCTTGAACTGTATGCGGTATCTGATCAGAAGCCAGTGAAGTGACTTGAGGAGAGAGGTGATATGAGTATATCGGTCAAGGCGGAAGATAAGACGTGTGGCAGAGTTCTGGATGGACTGAAGGGGGGATAGGTGGCTAAGTGGGAGGCCAGTGAGGAGTAGGTTGCAGTAGTCAAGGCGAGAGGTAATGAGAGAGTGGATGAGAGTTCGGGTGGTGTGCTCAGAGAGGAAGGGGCGAATTTTGCTAATGTTATAGAGGAAGAAGCGACAGGTCTTGGCTATCTGCTGGATATGCACAGAGAAGGAGAGGGAGGGGTCGAAGATGACACCGAGGTTGCGGGCAGATGAGACGGGGATGATGAGGGTGTTATCAACTGAGATAGAGAGTGAAGGGAGAGGAGAAGTGGGTTTGGGTGGGAAAACAATAAGTTCAGTCTTGGCCATCTCTGAAAAAAGACAAAGGAATGAAAGAGGGTAGCTTGTGAATGTGGAGGTAGGGCTCTATTGTTACTGGATATTGCCTTAGTTAAGCTACTGATTATTTGAATTCCAGCTCACATAGACTACTAGGCTACTCCAGGGACCTGCTTGCTGCTCTAATAGGACTGGCCATAACATCTGAAGTTGTCATAGAGGCTGGCATGTACTGTTTCTTTCATACCTTTTGGGGGTTGGAGGGGGTCAGTGACCACTGGAGGAGTAAGGAGGGCCATGCCTTAATCTCTTCAGTGGTCATCTGGTCATTTAGGGCACCTTTTTGTAATGTAAACACGATTGAAACAGGTCTAGACCATAACGTCCAACTTTTAGCCCTGGCTGTTTTCTTCCTTTATGGCAGAAAAAGTCCAAGTTCTGGGAACACCCAAATCTCACCCCCAATACAGTGCCTTATGATTTGCATGCACTGCTTTGCATGCACTGCAGAGAAAATGACCCAAATTTGAGTTTCAACAATTGTGATTTGGACATTTTTCAGAGAAAAACATCCAAATGCCACATTATTCCACTTTTGAGGCATTTTTCTCTTTAGAAAATGAGCCCTTATGTAACTCATTTAGAGCCTTGTATACTAAGCCATGCTGTAGGTGCGCTAACAATTTTAGTGTGTGCTAACACTAGAGACACCCATAGAAATATGCACTAACACTAAAAACGCTAGTGCATCCTAGTAAACAGGGCCCTTAAACTGCTAATGAAAATGTATGAGCTAAATATGACTAAGTAATACACCAATCAAGGTAATTCTGCAATGGATGTGATGCTCTTATGCCCTTGAACTTCACTTCCAGTCTTCGAGGGATAAGGTTTTCAGGCTATCCCTAATGAATTCACATGAAAATGCTCCTGAGAGGTATGATTTCAGTCACCCATTCAGCAGTAAGGACCAATCCACCGTGTCCCGCATGAAAATAAATTTTTGTTCTTTAAAATACAATTTCTTTCTGATGTCCCCACCACAGGTTAACTGCATAGGTACTACAAAGTGCAACTTACTTACTTGATGTTTATTCTGAACCCAATGTTCTACCAACGGGGTGTCAATACACTGTAACTGTATGTTACTCAAATGTTGAGCTATACGTGCCTTGATTTTCCTTGTGGTTTCTCCAATATACCACAAATCGCAAGGGCACTTGACAGCATATAGAACTTGTGATGAATTGCAATCCGTGATCGATTTTAAAAAGAATCATTTGCCCAACCCGGAAACCTAAATTTTATTAGTGACCAAAGCGTGACTACAATAGACAGAATGACCACAAGCCTTATGACCCCCTTGCTCAAGATCAGAATGAACCTTTTGACCTTTGCTATACAGCAATTCCCCTAAATTAAGACCTCTAGTGTAAGCAAATTGTGAGGGTTGTTCAAAACCCTCATGTAATGATAACAATGGCCAATGATGGTGTCAGGTTTTCCAAAGCAGGAACTAGGTTTGTGAGCCCTTGGGCCACTGCCGAGGAGCGGCAGTGGCAGGCAAAACCACCCCACACCAGGAACCAGACAGAACTCAGATAGGAACAGCAAGACTTCACCTGCACTAGCCGCCCTTCCCCAGGAGTTGAGCCCCTGGCTGCAGGCGGCTGACAGGACTTACAGGACAGGGTAGGAACTGGAAGCTGCAAGCAGCCACTAAAACAGGGAACAAACACTGACAAACAAAAGACAGAACTGAAAGCTGCCAGGCAGCCACTGAACAAGAAACACAGACAAACAGAAACTAAACACAAAAAGACAAACAAGGAACAAGTCTAGGAAACAAACAATAACCCTAAGCTAAACTACACACAGACTAACTAGCATCAGACCAAGCTAGGCAGAAGTGCAACAAGCACCAACAAACCAGGGCCATAGGCGATGCAAAGGCAAAGCAGAGAGTTTCCAAATGGCTAATAAGCCACAGCAGCTGAGATTCAGCTGCAGCAATCACCAGGCAGCTATGGGTGCTGTGCAGGCTCAAACAAGACAAGCAAGTCTGGCAGGCCGGAAGGTCCGGACTGGACTGGGCTGCAGTCTGGAACGGGAAACAGCACATAGACAATCCAATGCAACCACCAGGCCTGGCCACCAGGGGGCGAGATGACTGAGACCCTGAAACCAGGGCATGGCCGTGACAGATGGAGAATAGAGCATTGCACTGCTAGCGTCTGAACATAATACAGTAATATACAAGTGACTATAGATTCAGTGGACTTGCTCAAAGGGTGAAATAACCAACTCCTTTGAGCGCTAGTGACTCTTTTTAATGCCTGCCTTTAATGCTTTCCTGGAGTACCCCCTGTCCCTGAACCGTGTATACATCTGTAAAGCCTGCTGTTTATAATGATCATCAAAAGTACATAGACGTTTTAACCTCATGAATTGCCCTATGGATATACTATTTTTATAGATGATGACTTGAATAATGCAAAAGCATATTACAATCAGTGGCTCCCTATAAGCATGTGTAAAAAAAAAATCCTTGAAAGAAGTTAATTGTAATATTCAAAAACTCCCATGAATTCTCATGAGAGAGATTTACACCCACTACCTCCATTATATGCAAATCTCTCATGCATATTCATTAGGGATATCCTGAAAACTTGATCTGTTGGCAGCCCTTGATGAGTGAAAGTGAATACCATTGCTTTATGCTGACCATTTTTTTCAGCTAATTTATTTTGCCTTCTGAGTGCATAAGAGGTTATAATTTTTCCAGTGCTTGGTATTATTTATTGTGAAACCTAACTCTGATGTGTTAGTGGATTGCTTTTGAGGTATAAATTAGAAGATTTTATAGGCTATTGCATGCTTAAAAATACATTTTTGCATATATTCCTGATGAACCCAACTTCAAAAGACATTCACCTCCAGTAAAATTCTGCTCTCTTGGGCTTGGATTATAGCCTATTAGAATATGGAATTGCTGTCCAAGCCTAATACTTAAATCCTGGTAGCTTGTCATTGTATAGCATTCTATTGGCATAATGATAATGTCTTCTCCTGAGGCTGAAAACAAATGTCTTACTGCAAACAAAGTTGCTTACAAGTTAGATTTGTAGGACTACATCTGGACCTGACTTTATAACAGGATGCTTACGTCGGAAGTCCAATTTTAAGCTTAATGTATAAAGGCAAAACCATAAATTCAATTTGGTGCAGGTAATTTTTGGATTTTGGTTTTGCAATTATAGGCATACCTTTTGGAGACTAGTAAGAGTCTCGTTGGGAGATTAATTTATAAAGGCAACATAGGAGTCTATATTCGTTTATAAAATAGACATCCTAAACCAGCCCATGTAGAATATTCATGCTATTTAGGGGCCCTTTTACTGAAATGTAGCACATGCTAATGATTATTAGTACACGCTAATAATTCTATATATTGCGACTAAAATTACATTCGCAAATCAGCATGTGTTTCCGATTTATGCATACAACTTAAATGATTAATGAGCCAATCAGCACCAATTATTGGCTGATAACAATCAATTAGCAAGTGTCAACAGTGTTCTTTCACAATTGAAGGACTGAATTGGTTGCATCTCACAGGTCTCACAGTGGCGAATTACAGCATGCACAAGAACCAACTGTGTATCGAAGAATGTGATTTATTTAATCATTTGCCCGTGTCAGTTCATTTGCATTGGGCGCTCGGTTAGAGCTATTAAAACACGCCTAAATGAATACAAATCATGAATTAAAAATACAGTGATGATTGCCCCTTTAACACAGCATTGGCTGGAGTATCATCACCAATTGGCTGGCATCAGATGGAGAATTCTTGACAGTGTCCTGTTGGGGTGGGAGGGCGGTAACCTGGAACACTATCTCAATTATAAAGAGCAAAAATGGATTTTCACTTTAAATACATTGCACCCTGCGAGGTTGAATTATGAATTGGACTGGTGGTCCGTGTTCTGATTGGTCAGAGCCAGCAATGTCGTTCGCCTATCAGAAACCACGGTGTTTCAATCAGCTGATGGAAATCTAAAGGCTAGCGTGTCTGTAAGACGCCGCAGCCATTTTGTTCAACAAGAAGATGGAAGCAGGAGAGTAAGAAGTATGTTGTGAAGTGAGACTATTACAAAGAAATATAGATAAAAGCAATTTTGGAGATGTACACTGTACGAATTGTAAGTAATTTGATTATTCTTGTTTGCAGAGAACCTCTGCCCTGACGAAGTTGAGAAACCTGGCCAAGTTGGTTGAGGTTCCTGACGTCTTGAACTTTGCTGCCAGTTAAGTTAATGAATATGCCTAGCACTGCATTGTTGCATTGTGAAATGAAACAGGAGATTTTTGAAGAATAGAGCACTTAAAAAGTAGAAAAGTTTTAAAAAAAATACACACCAGGATCAATGACGATTTGCACCTGACTGCCAGAAAACTGTGAGTTTAGCAGTCTTGATGCATGAATTCTGAAGATCCTTCACAACATATTAAGATACATCATAAATTTGATTTGTGTTTGGGACGGGTTTGAGGGTATTGAACAATCAATTATTGGCATTAGTTGACCTTAATTGCATGTTATGCATATATCGTATTTCTATAATGATGTGCGTGGAACTCCTATAGCATGTAATTTGAAAGAGACGTGTTTAGGGAGTGTTTCTGGGGCACTCCTGAGTTACACACATTTTTAAAAATATGCCCAATTAGCACCTAATTTAGGCTCTTGGTTTCAGCAGGCGTAAATGCAAGTGCCTTAAGTTAGACATGGGTTAGGCGCTATTCTATAAAGCGCAGATATCTTTTATAGAATAGTGCTAAATGCATAATTTTTTCTGCACCAATTTTTCAGCGTGATTTATTGAATTTAGTCCTTAATGTCAAGAAGCCAATTTTATACCTATGGGCTTCTTAGCATTTAGTGTGCACTAAGCTTTAGTAAAAGGTGTGGAGGATTTGTTTTCTTTTATTCAGGAGGTTTTCATTTCTTTTCTTCTATTTTCTTTTATGTTTTTGTTTGTTTCAAGGGCAGCATCATCATCAATAGTGAGCCCTATTGCTCAATTTCAGATTCCAAGGAGGAGTTATCAGAATGTCAAGCAATTCTTTGCTATATATATAATTTTCAATTAATTCTAAGCATTATAGCATCAGTTTTCAATTATGCAAGTAGGAAATTTTCTTGCAAAAATGTAAATGATCAAGTTAAGAAAGCATGGTATGGCTAATCAATGAGATATATCCTACAGTAGGGTTAGACTCTGCTGTTAAATTATTTGACAATAATTCAGAAGCATTTCACTAGATTCTGTTGCTTTATATTACAGTTAGTATACTCCCTGGTCTCCACTA
Source organism: Microcaecilia unicolor (assembly GCF_901765095.1). NCBI lineage: Eukaryota > Metazoa > Chordata > Amphibia > Gymnophiona > Siphonopidae > Microcaecilia > Microcaecilia unicolor. The sequence goes on along the minus strand of NC_044040.1, from coordinate 41,698,346 downwards.
GGCAACTCTGCTCGTTACACTTGTAAGAAAAGATCTTTAAAGCTGACTTATTTCTGCAGAACTCAAGAATTATGAGATCTTTATGTACTGAGTTATGAAACAGATGTACTGTAGTTTTTCATGGGAAATTGTTAGATTTACTCCAGAGGGTACTGCAGATTTTTGCAGTGTGCTGTTTTTGTGATCTGCATTCAGAGTTTCTCATTGGTATGCATTCACGTTGGTATAGAAGCCAACTATGCTACTTTGCACCATCTCAAATACATGCATTTATGAATATCTAATTTAGTGGAGTGTTTTATTGTTTCTATGCATTTTCTCAACTTGATTAAACTGTATTTTGCTGCTGTACTACCCCATAACTAATTTCTTCTTTACTTATGAACCGACCATTTTCTTATTAAGAGTAAAATGTGTATTTTAGAAGCCAAAGCTCTCACTTTTCATTGATTCCTTTGCAGATATGCTTTTAAGAAAAGATTAAAATGGGTGGGCCTGACATTCAGCAGGTCCATCTAACACAAACTATGAAGCACTGGCACTTAATTTATTCATACATTCAGTGGAGCTTTCCCTTTAACCAGGGCCAGCCCAACCATTAGGCAGGATTAAGTGATTGCCTAGAGCAGCTGTTTTTTTGGAGGAGGAGGCATCAAAGAATAGCTGGAATCAAAGCAAACCAATAGGCCTGATAACCACGCAAACTCAAAGAAAAGATACTTCTACCAGTAACGAATGTGGGCAATTTTCAAACAGCCCATGTACCTATGCTTTTCTGAGAGGGGGAGGTTTTGCAGTGATTTTGATTGTTGTGGGCTCAAAGCTGCAAATACCTTTGCACTGGCCCTGAGTGCCACTGAATGTATGTCTGACTGACAACTGTGCCATCACCTATGTATTTAAAGTTAGGCCCTACCCCAATGCCAGTCCCTTTTCCTACAGTTAAAATATGGCTGTTTAGAAAGTGAAACAGCTCAATTGGATCTTTAAAAACTGTGAAAAATTACACATATGTTGTGCATCCACCCCTACCATCAAAGACACAACTTGTTTTGAATATTAGGCCCAATGTCTTTTTGAGTGAACTGTGGGCACTCGTTCTAGCTTCTTTCTATGATAGTATCAGAATCTGTGCTCAGAGTGCTTCCTCTATGCCTAGTCCAAATACCCATGGAGCAGGGCTGTATCTGCGTGGGGCCACAGGGGCCTGGGCCCCCGCAGAGTTCGCTCTGGACCCCCTACCGCCGTCAAACCTCCCCCGCTGCCGTTGCTTACCTTTGCTGGCGGGGGACCCCCAACCCCCGCCAGCCGAGGTCCGCTTCCACCTGCCGCTGCCTTTAAAAATATTTCTTCAGCTGGCGGGGGACCTCAACCCCCGCCAGCCGACCCGAGGTCTTTAAAGTTCTTCTTCGTCCTCCGTGGCCGTGCTGCTGTTGAAAGCTGTTGAATCCAGTTCAGAGTGGATTTGATTTGCTTACTTTATTTTTTTTTTTTGTCTATTAGATTGTAAGCTCTTTGAGCAGGGACTGTCTTTCTTCTATGTTTGTGCAGCGCTGTGTACGCCTTGTAGCACTATAGAAATGCTAAATAGTAGTATTAGTAGTAGTAGTAGAGTCTGACGTCGCAGCACGTTGTATGTGCAGGAGCATCCTGCAAGTACAACGTGCTGCGACGTCAGACTCCGAACTGGATTCAACCGCTTTCAACAGCAGCATGGCCACGGAGGACAAAGAAGAACTTTAAAGACCTCGGGTCAGCTGGTGGGGGTTGGGGTCCCCCGCCAGCTGGAAGTGGACCTCGGCTGGCGGGGGTTGGGGTCCCCTACCAGCAAAGATAAGCAACGGCAGCGGGAGAGGGTTGGCGGCGGGAGGGGGGGTGGAGAGAGTCGTTGGTGGCGGGGGGGTCTAGCAATGGCGGGGGGGGGGGGTAAAATGTACCCCCTCCCGTCGGCTCTGGCCCCCCCCTACCACCAGAGTCCAGATACACCCCTGCCATGGAGGAGCATTTTCGATATTGAGTCCAAATCCAACTTTGGTCATTTTGTGAAAAACATCCAAAAATCGATTAGCAAACATGACCATTTTTGAAGCTGTAAAATATCTTATCATGTATCTTCAAAAATGCCCATTTCCTAGATGTTTTCTAGACGTTTTTTGCTCTGCACATCTATGTTTTGGACCATTTCCAAAAAAACAAGAAACATCCAAGTGAAAAATGCACAAAAAACAAGTCATTGGGATGTAGGAGGAGCCAGCATTCATAGTAGAGCAGCCACACAGACATCCCAGCAAAGCAATGAGGAACCCTAGGGGGCACTGCAGTGGACTTCATTTAAAAGGCCCCAGGTACACATCTCACCCTTACCCCCTTATATTTATTTATTTGGATATTTGCTCACACCTTTTCAATAGTAGCTCAAGATGAGTTGCATTCAGGTACACTGGGTATTTCTCTGTCTCTGGAGGGCTCACAATCTTAGTTTGTACCTGAGGCAATGGAGGGTTAAGAGGCCCTTTTACTAAGCCACATAAGCATCTACACATGCCCAACACATGCCAAAATGGAGTTACCACATGGCTCTTGCAGTTATTTCATTTTTGGCACACGTTCAATACGTGCATCCAAAAAATAATTTTTATTTTCGGACGCGTGTATTGGGCACGTACCGAGTGCCATTTGACGCAGGCAGGTCATTACCACCCGGTTACCGCATGAGACTTTATCACTAGGTCAATGACTGGCAGTGAGGTCTCAGACACAAAATGGAGGCGCGGCAATTTTCATTTCACCCTAGGCCATTTTCATCACAAATTTTACAAAGGTAATGTTTGCAAGTGCGCTGAAAAATGATTCTGCGCGTGCCCAAAACAGGCGTCTAAACTACCGCGGGCCATTTTTCAGTGCACCTTAGTAAAAAGACCCTTAAGTGACTTACCCAAGATCACAAGGAGCAGCAGTGGGATTTGAAGTGGCCACCTCTTGATTCTATATATTGTGCCAAAAAAAATCAGCACAGAAAAACACTCTTAGCTCTATTCTATAATGCTAGGCATGGTTTATAGAATACATGTAGTGCCCAGACCCTCACTAAATTTAGAAGTGACCATTTACACCAACTAAAACCTGGTATAAATGCCCTCACCTAACTTAGATGCAGATCAGGTATATTCTATAACAATATGCATAGATTTTAGGAACACCCATGACCAGTGACGTACCAAGGCCGGGGCGGTGGGGGAGGTCCACCCCAGGTGCACATTGCTGTAGGGTGCAGAGAGCAGCCACACACCTGTTGGCTCCACTGGTTCCCTGCTCCCTCTGCCCTGGAACAGGTTACTTGATGTGCCGGGGAGGGGGATGTCATTGCACCAGGGGGGGCTTGATGTGCCGGGGAGGGGGTGTCATTGCGCCAGGGGGGGTGTCGTGCTGCACCCTGGGGGGACGGATGCCGCTGCACCCAGGAGGGGGGTGCACAGTGGCGATCCACCCCGGGTGGCAGCCGACCTAGGATCGCCACTGCCCATGACTTACCCATGCTCCCCTTTTGAGATCAGCACATTAGAATTTACGTCACCACTTTACAGAATACGCTTAGAAAGTGGTGCATATAAATTCTAATTAGTGCCAATAATTGATCATGATCGAAAGGGGTAAGGTTATAGATTGAGGGGGGTAAGTGGGATTCAGCTGCTAGAAGCCCCTTCCAGCTGCAGGGCTTGATGTGGTCACACTGTTCATACTAGCCAAAATAAGGTCCTGCACACAGTAAATTAAAAATATGGCAGAAGTCATATACATAATTGCATAACGTGTAGCTTGTGACATGACTTGAGTGTTTCAGGTCATCTCTTACCATAGGTTTGAGCCTTTTCACAATCAGCATGAAAATCCTACACAGTCAATATTTGTTCTTATAGCCTAGAAATGTCAACAACATTTGTTAAACTTCCTGAGAGCTTTGTAAGCCTTGATGGCATTTTGGAAATAAAACATCAAAATATGACCTTTTACTTTCAATCTATTTTATAATACTTGCTCTTATAGAAGGGTGTTCTCTTACTTCTCTTTGCTGATGCAAAGCAACTGGAACTTCTCACATTGTGGCAGCCATAACAAAACAAAATAAGCCATTCCAGGTTTTTGCAACACAAATAATCAGACTGAAAGACAGATAGTCTCAACTATTTGTATGTTTATTATAATCTTGACATACTGTCTTTCCTTACAATAGTTTACAAATACAATATTTAAAAGATTTGTGTTTAGAGAGATAGTTACACACACCCACACATCTATCTATAAATTGATAGAGTAATACTGTAATATAGAGATAGACAGATCCAGATAATCATGAGTACACTTGAGCTTATTATCTGTTTTAATAATTCCTTGGTAGAAAGCACTCATGATTAATCATTCATGAAACAGGATATAATCTTTCCATGCTTTCTACAGTACGTACAATGACCATTTTTATAGCAAGCCCGTAACACTCAAGACAAGAGGCATTTTAGCATAGTTTTCAAATAATCTAGAAAGCATTTCACTAGTCTAGGAGGATTAAGGCTCACTCAGCCTGAATGACCCTCAAACAGGTTTTTGGCAAATAGTGGCAGGAAATGACTCTGGGTGGGAAACAGAGTGATGCAATCATTCCCTCCTTAAGGGGGTTTTACAAAATGCATGAATATTAGAAAAGACTCAAGGATCCTTTTGCTAAAGTGCGCTGAAAAATGTCTTGCAGTAGTGCAGACGTAGGTTTTGGGCACACACCGATCCATTTTTCAGCGCGCCTGTAAAAAAGGCCTTCTTAAAACATTTTTGCTGAAAGTGGACATGTGGCAAAATCAAAATTGCCGCACATCCGTTTTGGGTCTGCGACCTTACCGCCAGCCATTGACCTAGTGGTAAAGTCTCATGGGGTAACCGGGCAGTAATGACCTAAGCGCATACAATACGCGCACGCCAAAAATGAAATTACCACAACAGCCACGTGGTAGTCAGGTGGTAACTCCATTTTGGCACGCATTGGGCATGCGTAGATGCTTACGCAGCTTAGTAAAAGGGCCCCTGAGTTGTGGGGATGCTAATTTAATCCTGCTTCAAAATGGGAAAGAACTTGGGTGTTTTAGATCAACCAGATCACTGCTGAGCCTGAACGATTCAAAGTCAATTCAATTCAGCTTTCCAACCATTACATACATTTTGCCAGAAATCTTTGAGTTCCCATGGAAATGAACTGCCAATAAAGTAACACAGAATGAAAGAAAAAGTTAGAAGATTCAGTAGTAAATAGGTATCACACAAGATGACTAGGGGGGGGAGGAGTTATCAATTTGGGCTACTGATAAGATGTGTTATTTTACTGTTAACCCCAGTTATTAGTAACCAGGTGTTCTTGGATAAAATGGGACCTGTGCTAAAATAGCATGTTAGTGGTAAAATAACTTAACAGTAGCCCATGTTGATAACTACACCCCTTAGATCTTGATATATCCTGCCAGTCCTAAGGAAGTCGACATTGGGGAAAAAATAATTAGCTTACCACTATGCCAGCATAAAAAAATTATTGTCAAGGTAATGTACTGTATCTCTTAGCACTGAATTAATTAAAGTCAGGAAATTCAGGAGCTCTTGTCAAAAGGAGGGAAGCTTTTTAACTCAGACAGGAAGAAGCATGTAATTCTACTAGAAGGGAATGGAGGGGCTCATTTAGAAAATGAGTCTGGGCACAGTACAGTGAAAAATAGGGTTGCACCACACTCCAGCATTGCAATTTCATTTCCAGGAAGCTTCAAACTGCAGCAAATGTGAAGTGGTGATTCATAGGAGCTTGATCTGAGGGCAGCACTGGTACTGGCCTCAAAAAAAAAACATAAGAATAGGCATATGGGGTCAGACCAATGGTCTACCTATCCCAGTATCCTGCTTCCAGCAGTGGCCAATTCAGGTCACAAGCGCCTGACAGAATCACAAATAGTAGCAAATTCATTACTGATCCCAGGAACAAGCAATGGATTCCCCATGTTTATCTCAAAAGCAATCTATGGACTTTTCCTCCAGAAACTTTTCCAAACCTTTTTTTGAACCCACTGATACCACATCCTCTGGCAATGAGTTCCAGTGCTTATCTGCTCATTGAGTGAAAAAATATTTCCCCCTGTTCATTTTAAAAGTAGTACCATGTAACTTCCTTGAGTGTTACCTAGTCTTTGTACTTTTCGAAAAAGTACAAAATTGTTTTATGTTTACCCATTCTACACCACCCCGGAGTTTTGTAAACCTCCATCATACCCCGTAATCAATCACTTTGGTCACCCTTCTTTGAACCTTTTCTATATCTTTTATGAGATACAGCGACCAAAGTTGAACGCAATACTCAAGATGAGATCACACTATTGAGCGATACAGAGGCATTATCATATTCTTTGTTCTATTTTCTATACCTTTCCTAATAATTCCTAGTATCCTGTTTGAATTTTTGCTGCCGCCAACACACACTAGGCAAAAGATTTCAGCATAGAGTCAATGATGAAACCTAGTTCTTTTTCTTAGGTGCTGACTCCTAAGGTGGACCCTAGCATCAGGTAACTACGGTTTATTCTTCCCAATATGCACTAGTTTCTAGAAATAAAGCAAGAAAAAGCAAATTTTCCAAATGACCAGTTTTATAAGGCAAACGGCAAACTTCAAACATAAAAACAAATGTGTTAAACTGGAAGATTTTTTTGCGACCAAATTTGGCCCTGCCTTTCAGCAGCTTTAAATACAAAAGCTAGGTAGCTGCAATATTTTTTTTAGTGGGAGGAGTACCATTAGGTAAACTGCTGTCTTGGTTTAGCTTGTTAATACTTAAGTCAAGAGGCAGCATCAGATGTGGTATTAACTCACGAGCTGCAGCTTCTTGTAAATAAACATTTCTTCTCAGAGATAAAAGTGGTGACTTTCCCAAGCCTACATGGCTAAAATAGCTTATAGACTTTTCCTCCACAAACTTCTCTAAACTCTTTTAAAATCCAACCCTAAGGTCCGGATTCTATATAGGACACAGCGAGTAGCAAGCATTAGATTGTGTGTGCGGCCAATTTACGCACTCTACTCAATTGAGTAATGAGCCAATCAGTGATGATAATTGGCCGATAACAACCAATTATCATCCAATAATTGGAATTTACTTGTGCTTCTTTTTAGGTGTATTCGAAAAAAGAGGCATGTGTAAATTCCAACGCATGTAGCTGAAAAGGGGGCACAGCCATAGAAGAAGTGTGGGCGTGTTGGGGGCGTTACTCAAATTTACGTGTTTTGTTATAGAATTCGGGGGAACATGCCTACATTTAGGTGCAGGTTACACCGAGTTTGCAGTTGCGTGAATGGCCATGTCTAAATGTAGGTGTGTTTCCTGGTTGTGCTATTCTATATACCGCACCTAACTTTAGGCATGTTATATAGAATAGCGCTAAGCATGTTAATCAGACATGTCTAAATTTTAGACTCCATTTACAGAATCTATTCCTAAATGCTTTGACCAGGTCTGGCCCAACTATTAGGCAGGACTAAGCAACTGCCTAGGGCAGAAGCTCCTGAGGGGCATGAAAGAGCAGCTGCTGTCAAAGCCGGCAACCACACAAACTGACAGAAATAATGGAAGGTGCTTTTACCAGCAGAGAAGGTAGGCAGTTTTCAAATAGTTCATTTACCCAGATTATTTTTGGAAGGGTGGTGTGGGGGTGATCATGATTCTTGGAGGACCAAGGGGCCTAAAAGTTAACTGGAGGGGAGGCAAGGCTGAATATTTGCCTAGGGTTCCTTATACCCTGTGCTGACCCTTGCCTTGAGTCCCTCAGAGGCCCCCAATTAAACAGCTTAATAGTTCACTGAGTGAAAAAGAATACTTTATCCAGTTTGTTTTATATGTGCTACGTATTAGTTTATGGACTCTCCCTTCATCTTAATACCCACAGAGGGGCATAATCGAAAGGGGCGCCCAAGTTTTCCTTGAGACGTCCTCGCAGGACATATTATCGAAACAAGATGGGCATTGATTTTTATTTCGATAATACGGTCGGGGACGCCCAAATCATGAAATTTAGGTCGACCTTAGAGATGGTCATCCTTAGAGATGGTTGTCCCCTATTTTCGGCAATAATGGAAACCAAGGACGCCCATCTCAAAAATGACCAAATCCAAGCCATTTGGTTGTGGAAGGAGCCAGCATTCATAGTGCTCTGGTCCCCCTGACATGCCAGGACACCAACTGGCCACCCTAGGGGGCACTGCAGTGGACTTCAGATAATTGCTTCCAGGTGCATAGCTCCTTTCCCTTGTGTGCTTAGCCCTCCACCCCCCCAAAAAAAACCCACTCCCCACAACTGTACACCACTACCATAGCCCTAAGGGGTGAAGGGGGGCACCTACATGTGGGTTTAGTGGGTTTCTGGTTGGTTTTGAAGGGCCCACATTTACCACCACAAGTGTAACAGGTAGAGGGGAGATGGGCCTGGGTCCGCCTGTCTGAAGTGCACTGCTCCCACTAAAACTGCTCCAGGGACCTGCATACTGCTGTCATGGAGCTGGGCATGACATTTGAGGCTGGCATAGAGGCTGGCAAAAATATTTAAAACGTTTCTTTTAGGGTGGGAGGGGGTTGGTAACCACTCGATTCCCTCCGGTGGTTATCTGGTCAGTTCGGGCACCTTTTTGAGACTTCGTCGTAACAAAAAATGGACCAAGTAAAGTCGCCCAAGTGCTCGTCAGGGACGCCCTTCTTTTTTCCATTATCGGTCAAGGACGCCCATGTGTTAGGCATGCCCCTGTCCCGCCTTCGCTATACTTCTGACACGCCCCCGTGATCTTCGGTCGTCCTCGTGTTGGAAAGCAGTTGAGGACACCCAAAATCGGCTTTCGATTATGCCGATTTGTGTCGAAAGATGGGCACCCTTCTCTTTCGAAAATAAGCCTGATTGTCTTCTTCTTTTCACCTGCTCCATCCCACTCCTAATTTTATACACTTTTATCATCTCTCTCTCTCTAATACCTTTATTTATCATAATTTCTATTTAAAATTAAATGCAACTGTTCTTCCAATGATTATGCTGTGATTAAAATGTACCAACAGAAAACGAATCCACAATATCAATATCTCTGGTAACATCCAATGACATTGGAAGGCAATTGATGAATGTTTCAGCGAGGCAAGATAGTTCTGCCAGGGAGGCAAGAATTTGTCAAGATAAGTACACAGTTTTCACCTAGTATATACATTTTTAAAAGTGATAAGCGATTTTATAGCACTGAGGTGATTTGGAAGTATGAAAAAATGAGCATATGTTGCTCCTCCCAAAACATTTGTTAAATCAAATCACTTTGTAGCAGCATTATTGACTGCAGTAATAGTGGTAAATATCTGAGGGTACTCTACAGTGGTGGAAATAAGTATTTGATCCCTTGCTGATTTTGTAAGTTTGCCCACTGACAAAGACATGAGCAGCCCATAATTGAAGGGTAGGTTATTGGTAACAGTGAGAGATAGCACATCACAAATTAAATCCGGAAAATCACATTGTGGAAAGTATATGAATTTATTTGCATTCTGCAGAGGGAAATAAGTATTTAATCCCTCTGGCAAACAAGACCTAATACTTGGTGGCAAAACCCTTGTTGGCAAGCACAGCGGTCAGACGTCTTCTGTAGTTGATGATGAGGTTTGCACACATGTCAGGAGGAATTTTGGTCCACTCCTCTTTGCAGATCATCTCTAAATCATTAAGAGTTCTGGGCTGTCGCTTGGCAACTCGCAGCTTCAGCTCCCTCCATGCTTGACAGTGGGGACGGTGTTCTTTGGGTCATAGGCAGCATTTCTCTTCCTCCAAACACGGCGAGTTGAGTTCATGCCAAAGAGCTCAATTTTTGTCTCATCTGACCACAGCACCTTCTCCCAATCACTCTCGGCATCATCCAGGTGTTCACTGGCAAACTTCAGACGGGCCGTCACATGTGCCTTCCGGAGCAGGGGGACCTTGCGGGCACTGCAGGATTGCAATCCGTTATGTCGTAATGTGTTACCAATGGTTTTCGTGGTGACAGTGGTCCCAGCTGCCTTGAGATCATTGACAAGTTCCCCCCTTGTAGTTGTAGGCTGATTTCTAACCTTCCTCATGATCAAGGATACCCCACGAGGTGAGATTTTGCGTGGAGCCCCAGATCTTTGTCGATTGACAGTCATTTTGTACTTCTTCCATTTTCTTACTATGGCACCAACAGTTGTCTCCTTCTCGCCCAGCGTCTTACTGATGGTTTTGTAGCCCATTCCAGCCTTGTGCAGGTGTATGATCTTGTCCCTGACATCCTTAGACAGCTCCTTGCTCTTGGCCATTTTGTAGAGGTTAGAGTCTGACTGATTCACTGAGTCTGTGGACAGGTGTCTTTCATACAGGTGACCATTGCCGACAGCTGTCTGTCATGCAGGTAACGAGTTGATTTGGAGCATCTACCTGGTCTGTAGGGGCCAGATCTCTTACTGGTTGGTGGGGGATCAAATACTTATTTCCCTCTGCAGATTGCAAATAAATTCATATACTTTCCACAATGTAATTTTCCGGATTTAATTTGTGATGTGCTATCTCTCACTGTTACCAATAACCTACCCTTCAATTATGGGCTGCTCATGTCTTTGTCAGTGGGCAAACTTACAAAATCAGCAAGGGATCAAATACTTATTTCCACCACTGTACATACATAAACATTTCTATTATATTATACTGGTGTGAACTGTTTCAAGCACTCTCTTTGAGTTGGTGGCTACAAGTCCTGGTTTGTGTGTATATCTGATTAAAATGTAGTCATTGAAATGCCTTATGTTAGGCCACTTGTTGCAGTGAGGACTAGATCTAGAGTTAGTGGTCGTAGGACCAGCTGCTCCATGAAACAGTCATTTATGGTATCTAGAAACTTTACCTTCCTAGAGTGTCCTAATGAGATATTTACTCTATCAGTGCCAGGGCAATTGAAACTGAATTTGTTAGCTTTCCTAATTCCAGTTAGTATTTCTCTGTTTATTTATTTTTACAGAGCTGGAAATGACGGCGCAGTAGGGGTGGTACTTCCGTTATAGCGAGTGGTAAGCCCGCATTGGGTTTACTGCCACTTAGTTAAAGGAGGCCTAAATTTGTTATACCGCCATGGCTAACTAGCAGGTCTCAGCTGTTTACAACATCTTTAAAACAAATTTTGAGGAAAAATGAAAATTACTACAGAATTTCATAGAAAAGTGGATAAAACAGAGATGTAGAGAATACAGAAAAGAACGAAATTTAGATAGAGGCAGGGACAGGTAAATGGAGGACATCAGCTTTCTCTGTGGAGAAAGTTTTAGCAAAAAGCCAGGTCTTTTGTTTTGAATGTTCTAAGAGAGGTCTTGGCACAAATGCCCAGTTAAACCCTTTTAAATATCAGCCCTACGCTTCCACAAGGTATAGTAAGTTTCACATGAAAAATGGCAATGCTACATTTTTGCACATTAAGGACTAGATTCAGTAAATCTTGTCCAAAATGTAGACCTGTTGGAATAATGTACATAGCGCTATTCTGTAAACCACATCCACATTAACAAGTGCTTTATAGAACATAGGGCCTGGGGAATGTGCCTACATTTAGGCACGGCCATTTACGCTACTGAACACCTGGTGTATATACCTGAGCCTAAATTCTATAACAGGGTGCATAAATCCAAGTACCACCCCCGACATGTCTACACTCCTCCCATGGACATGCCCCCTTTTCAGCTGCACACATTGGAATTTATGCGTGACCCTTTTTACAATATAAATTCCAATTATTGACAATTAGTAATGATAATTTGTCATTATTGACCAAGTATCATCACCAATTGGCTCGTTAAGCACTTACATAGCCACACGCACAATTTAATGCATGCTACTCGCCGCACCTTATATAGAATCCGGAGGGTAATTAATGACACGTCAGGGCTGTCCCGAACGCTATGCAACAGTGTGACCACACAGAGCACAAGGAAGATGAGTCTGCAAAAATTGCTCCCATGCATTATCTCTTCTGCAGTGGCTGTGGCACAGTGGGCTGGGTGGGGGTGCTAGGGGACGTGTTGCAAAGGACATCATTCTGGCTTGGGACACTCTTGATTCAAACTATATCTCGTTACCTATTTTGCATAAGTACAGACAGATTTGCAAATGTAAAAGTGTGCATACTAAAATCCCTTATAGTGCATCTGCAAATCTAGCCACTCTACTGTATCAGCCTCAAAGGTCAGGGGGACATGGCACTGATTGAGAAAAGGGAACGATTTTCTTTGTTAAATCAAATCAAGCTATAGAGACTACTTTATTGATAAGTTCAAAGAGCAACGGTTAAACATCTGTCAACTAACTGATTGATGTTTCTAGTGTCCTATCCCTTGTCCTCAAACCCCTCCTCTGAGGTAGCTTTCTATTGTATATTTATTTACTACCACCTCTCCCAGTTCATCTCTACTTTTTGTTGAATATTCTATGGAAGGTGTAGGGCAAGCTACAGTTTTATGTTTTGCTGATTTTTAAGCATTAAAATCCTGTTAAAATAGCACTAACATACCCCCCACCCCTTTTACAGAGACGCACTAGTGGCTGCTGGTGTGGTAATGCTGACACAACCCATTCAAAGTGAATGGGCTGTGTTGGCAATACCGTGAGGCATCTGCTAGCACAGCTTTATTATTATTATTATTATTATTAGCATTTGTATAGCACTACCAGACATACGCAGCGCTGAACACCTGACATAAAGAGAGACAGTCCCTGCTCAAAAGAGCTTACAATCTAAATAATACAGACAGACAAGACAGTTACGGGTGAGGGAAGTAATGGGTGAGAAGGGAGGAAGGGACAAGGGGAGGGCAATTGTGGCTAGGAGCTAAAAGCAGCAGTGAAAAGGTGGGTTTTCAGCATAGATTTGAAAACAAGTAGAGATGAAGCTAGACGTATAGGTCCAGGAAGTCTATTCCAGGCATAAGGTGCCGCGAGAGAAAAGGAACGAAGCCTGGAGTTAGCAGTGGAGGAGAAGGGGGACGACAGGAGAGATTTGTCCAGTGAGCGAAGTTCACGGGGAGAAATGTAGGGAGAGATGAGAGTGTAGAGGTAATGGGGGGCAGCAGAGTGGATGCATTTAAAAGTCAGTACGAGAAGTTTAAACTGTATGCGGAAGCGGACAGGGAGCCAGTGAAGTGACTTGAGGAGTGGGCTGGTGTGGGTATAACGATTCTGACAGAAAATAAGTTGTGCCGCCGAATTTTGGACAAATTGGAGAGGAGAGAAATGGTTGAGCGGAAGACCAGTGAGAAGTAAATTGCAATAGTCTAAACGAGAGGTGACAAGGGTTTGGATAAGGGTTCTGGTGGCGTATTCAGAAAGGAAGGGGCGAATTTTGCTAATGTTGTAGATAAAGAAACGACAGGTTTTGGCGATCTGTTGAATATGTGCAGAGAAGGGGGGGGGGGGTTAATTAGTACCTGCTATTGCTTGATCCACTGCCATTAACACTGATGCTAAGGTTTGATACATCAGCCTCAATATTCTGTAAAAACAAAGAAAAGTACTCTAAGAATAAATGTCCTCTTAGCTTAATGAAGGGATTTGCATTGTGTGCATGAGCCAGCCTATCTCCCTCATATAATGCACGGGAGCATTCTATTTTCTGCCTGAGATAAAACTTAAGATGCATAGCAACCCTACAAAACTAGTTGAATCATTTCCTAATAATAAATAAATTTCATCAGGCCTGAAACATGACTGTTGCAAGCCAAAAACATGGCAAGACTTAAGCATTGCTTAGAATTAAGACCAATGAGACAAACATTCCATGTTCTTCTACTAATAACGAGTAGCTGACTGGAGAAACTTGGTGAATTCATGATGCACTAAACAATAAATGGGCTGAAATAAAAAAGAAAGTACTTACATATCTTCCTGACAAAATAAAAAGATGACAAGAACATAATTGCATTTATGGCCCATAACAATATACTGTATTTGCTCTATTTCAAACAAATGTCCTTTGAGCTTTAATCAGTTCTCAGCTATTTCAGAAATGCTCTTGCAAGGACAATGGGGGAAATTTTCCCATTAGGTGATGCCTTAGCTCTCTCTATTATGCAAAAAGATCATAATCTCACATTCAAGTAATTCTGTAAATATCATTTTTCTGCAAAGGAGGAACCAATGTAATATTTCTCCAATATTTCCCCTCATTCTCTAACGTGGCGCCTTACATTTATACAGCGTGCACAGATAAGTTATAGAAAACTAGCATCGAAGACCATTACCTGTTACAGTTACTTGCATAAGTGCAAGTTGGGCAGTAAGCAATATTCTATAACTTGCTTAGGGCTAAATTCAGAAAATGGTGCCTAAATTTGAGCGCCAAAAAAATGAGCGCTAAACGCTATTCTATGAATGGCGTTCAGCACTCATTTATAGAATAGCACTTGGTGCCAGGATCTGCACCCAATTTTGGGCACAAGGATTAATACCAATTGAAACCTGGTCTAAATCCTCATGCCTAAATTAGGTGCGGATCTGCCTTATTCTATAACACTGCATGCAAATTCTAGGAACACCCCTGACCTGCCCATGCTCCTCCCATGGCCATCATTTCAGGTCCAGAATCATGTGAAGAACCGTAGAGATGCCTTTATGCAGTTCCTAGCTGACATTCAGCTGGAACCAAACAGGAGTAGAGAATGACACAATGGGAATCCACCAGGGAGATGAAGCTCAGAATACTTTATTGTAGCACTAGAAGGGAAGACCCAACACGGGCTGTGTTTCAGCAAACAAACTATATCTAAGTCTAAAACACAGGAATAAAAATAGCCTGACATAAAGGGCCAGATTCTTTATAAGGAGCCTAAAAAATCCATGCGGTAAACATTTCCTGATAAACGTATTCTATAAGCAGCACCTAGATTGAGGCATGATATATATAATACATTTAGTTGATAAATAAAAATGAGGATGTTATAATGCCTTTGTATCGCTCCATGGTGCAACTGCACCTCAAATTTTGTGTTCAATTCTGGTCGCCGCATCTCAAAAAAGATATAGTGGAATTAGAAAAGGTATAGAGAAGGACGATGAAAATGATAAAGGGGATGGGAAGATTTCCCTATGAGGAATGGCTGAAGCAGTTAGGGCTCTTCAGCTTGGTGAAAAGACAGCTGAGGGGAGATATGATAGAGGTCTATAAAATAATGAGTAGAGTGGAACAGATAGGCGTGAATCACTTGTTTACTCTTTCCAAAAATACTAGGACTATGGGGCAAGCGATAAAGCTACAAAGTAGAAAAATTTAAAATGAATCAGAGAAAACTTTTCTTCACACAACATGTAATTAACCTGTAGAATTCATTGCCAGCGAATGTAGCTTAGCGGGATTTTAAAAAGGTCTAGAGGGCTTCCAAGAGGAAAAGTCCATAGACCATTATTAAATTGACTTAGGAAAAATCCATTTTATTTCTGAGATAAGCAGCATAAAATGAATTGTTCTTTTTTGGGATCTTGCCAGGTGCTTGTGACCTGGATTGGCCACTGTTAGAAACAGGATGCTGGGCTTGATGGACCTTCGGTCTGTCCCAGTATGGCAATTCTTATGTACTGAGCACCTAAAGCTATGCGCCTCCATTTATACCAATGAAAATGTGGTGTAAATCCCTGTGCGTAGATTTATTTATTTATTTATTGCATTTGTATCCCACATTTTCCCATCTATTTGCAGACTCAATGTGGCTTACAATATTATAACATGGCAGGCGTCAATCAAGCGTAAGTAAACAAATGAATTACATAAAGAAATGAATGTAACATAGAAGGGTGCAGTCTATTCAGAAATCAGAAAACAGTCAAACTAAAAAGCAAGTAGTAATGTTATACAGTACTTATAATTGATTAATTATGGTAAGCCTTATTAAAGAGATAAGTTTTTAGTGTTTTTCGAAAGTTGGTTAAGTCATAAATGGTTTTCAGATCGAGTGGTAATGCATTCCACAACTGAGTGCCAGTGTAGGAAAAGCAGGACACGTGTACTAATTTATATTTTAGACCTTTGCAGCTAGGGAAATGAAGTCCCAGGAATGTGCGAGCTGATCGCACATTCTGGATATCTGGAATATTTACATGAATATCTGGATATTTACATGCGCTGGGCCATATTCTATAGCTACGCGTGTACATTTTGCAATGCCCACAAAATGCCCATTTCCCTTCCCTTAACCACACCCCTTTTGAACTGCACACATTAGAATTTAGGTGCAGTTCATTACAGAATACGCTTAGCGAGCTGTGCACGTAAATTCTAATTATTGCCAATTAGTGCTCATTATTGCTTGTTAGATGCTGTTATCACTGCTGATTAGCTTGTTAAGCCAATTAAGTTATGCGTGTTGTTATGGGATCCGCTTAGATTTCAGTGCGGAACACTAGGCGTGATATATAGAATCCGGGGGGAAATGCTTTAAAAACAAATTAAACTGGGACAAACATAAGTGTCTTATGTGGGTCCTGGCTGAATACTGGCTGGGACCCGCACATGTACAGTTGTACCCAGATGTCCAATACCGGTGCTGAACATAGCCCAGTATTAAATATCCAGGTGTAATTTAGCCAGCAATGGTTAACACTTAAAAAGCCACTGGCCACGCTAGTTGAATATTTACTAGGTAATATATGTAGGCAACTTACTCTAAAGAACAATTAGAAGCTCTTTTTGTTCAGGCCACTGGCACCCAAAACAAGTGGGAATGTTTATCATTCTGCCACATTTTCTTAGTCTCTGATTGCATTTTGTCTCTTCATGTGTTGTACAGAGCAGTCGCTCGGTACTGACACTTCTATTAAGAATGTCTTGCTTGTATATTTTACCTTTACCACTATGTCCAGTTTTCTGGCATCATGCTTTTTGTCAGTTGAAATTGGAATGTCCCAGGTGATCACAATCTCTTCATTCTTCACAATGCTTAGGGTCGTGCTCCCAATCTGATACAGTGATGTTATAGTATTTGTATAGTTTCCAGTGAATGAGCCGTGCTATCTTATCCTGCCGTTCTGTAAACAGGCCTTCTGACATTAGCATGTTACAGCCAGCAATGAGATGTGTAACCATTTCAAGATCTGTCTTACTGAATCTGCATTTGTCAGTGTTATTGGGGGGGGTTTCTTTCCTTTTTATGAATCATCTTATGCATAGTCCACAGTCCTGTGCTTCAACTATCAATCTTTATTCCTTAATTATTCCTGTATCAGGTTTTGATGAATGTATGGATCCTGAAGTACTTTGTGCTTCCCATTGTATTTCTGCATTTGCCACGTGTTTTTCTCTTATATTGGTTATTTGATCACTTTCTACCCTGCATTTACTGGTGGATTCTCACTTTTTTCCTTCTATTCATCGGAATGCTTGCCGAGTTTAAGAATGGGGCTGATTCAGGGGGTAAGGATAATATTTAACCTGTGACAGTCAGCATTTTTTTAAACACTGACCACCCCACCATGTTTTTTTTTTAATACCTGGATACTGATCACCAGGTCGTACCTGATGCCCGCACTGAATATCTGGATATTCAGCTGCCACCAGAAGTTATCCGGGTACTGGCACTGAATGTCACCGGTACCAGATAAATTCGAACTCTGCCATTTCAAGTTCAGAGTGCTGCATGTGGGAAAAAGAAACCCAAATTATAGCTACATGATGCAAGGTTCCACATTAGGAGTCACCGACCAGGAAAGGGATCTAGGTGTCATCATTGATGATGCGTTGAAACCCTCTGCTCAGTGTTCAGCAGCAGCTAAGAAAGCAAATAGAATATTAGGAATTATCAGGAAAGGAATGGAAAACAAAACTGAGAATGTTATAATGCCATTGTATCGCTCCATTGTGCGACTGCACCTCGAATACTGTGTGCAATTCTGGTCACCGCATCTCAAAAAAGATATAGTGGAACTAGAAAAGGTACAGAGAAGGGTGATGAAAATGATAAAGGGGATAGGATGACTTCCATATGAGGAAAGGCTAAAGGGTCTAGGGTTCATCAGCTTGGAGAAGAGACGGCTGAGGGGAGATATGATAGAGGTCTATAAAATCATGTATGGCGTGGAAGAGGTAGACATGAATCGCTTATTTACTCTATCTAAAAATACAAAGGCTAGGGGCATGCATTGAAGCTTCTAAGTAGTAAATTTAAAACAAGCTGGAGGTTTAGATAATTTCCTAAAAGAAAAGTCCATAAGCCATTATTAAGATGGACTTGGGAAAATCCACAGCTTATTTCTAGGAAAAGCATAGTAACATAGTAACATAGTAAATGACGGCAGAAAAAGACCTGCATGGTCCATCCAGTCTGCCCAACAAGATAAACTCAGATGTGCTACTTTTTGTGTATACCCTACTTTGATTTGTACCTGTCCTCTTCAGGGCACAGACCGTATAAGTCTGCCCAGCACTATCCCCGCCTTCCAACCACCAGCCCCGCCTCCCACCACCGGCTCTGGCACAGACCGTATAAGTCTGCCCAGCACTATCCCCGCCTCCCACCACCAGCTCTGCCACCCAATCTCGGCTAAGATCCTTAGGATCCATTCCTTCTGAACAGGATTCCTTTATGTTTATCCCACGCGTGTTTGAATTCTGTTACTGTTTTCATTTCCACCACCTCCCGCGGGAGGGCATTCCAAACATCCACTACTCTCTCCGTGAAAAAATACTTCCTGACAAGTTTTATTGTTCTGGGATCTTGCCACGTACTTGTGATCTGGATTGACCACTGTTTGAGAAACAGGATACTGGGCTTGATGGACGTTCGGTCTGTCTCAGTATGGCAACACTTACGTCCTTACGTTCTAACACCACTCCCTTACCTTAACTCGCTTATCCCTGCCACCCAACAACTCTCAGCCTGCCAAATTTCAACCACAATCCTCATGTCTACCTCCTCCCAACCCATACCGCCAGTCCCAGTCTTTCACTCAGCCCCTCCTCGCTGTAATTCTACCCACCCTTTCTGCACTTTTTTTCTTTTAACTCACTTCCTCAACCTTAACCCTTCCCATTTTGTCTTTCATAACTCCTAGAAAAAAAACTCCAGTCTATTAATTAATTCCCCACTCCCTCTCACCCCTTTTTTAAAATCTCTCTTTCACCCATGGATGCAGCTCAGCCAAGGTTACAAGCCCACTGCTAAATAGCAATGGGATCTCTAAGGGCCCTATTTACAAAGGTGCACTAACGTTTTTAGCAGGCGCCAACTGTGTAGACGCCCATGATATTCCTATTGGTGTCTACATGGTTAGTACGTGCCACTTTTTAGCATATGCTAAAAATGCTAGCGCACCTTTGTAAACAGGGTCCCAAGTTTGTAATCCCAAAGTTAAGTCCAAAATTGCTCTCTCCAGTCTTTTCTTCTTGTTATTACATGTTGTTTAGTTGCGCATTACCTGAACACATCTCCCAAATACAGGGGTCCTTTTATGAAGCGGCTTTACCCAACTCGAGCTTACCACTCGCTAAAAGGGAAGTACCGCCAGGCTACTGCTGCGGCCCGGCAGTAGTTCCCTCCCCCACCGTTCGCCATTTCTGGCACTGCAAAAATATTTTAATTTTTGTAACGCAGTCCCCTTCCGGGTTAGCGCGGGAGCCCTTACTGCCTCCTCAATGGGTGGCGGTAATTGCTTGCGCCCCCCCCCCAGAAATGGCCACATGGCAAGTGCTTCACTTGCTGTGTGACCATTTTTTGAAAAAAAACAAAGACCTGCCTTTTACCCGCCAGGGTAAAAGGGTACCTTGGCGCACATCAAAAGCACGCACCCTTTTGCCGTAGCTTTGTAAAAGGACCCCACAGTTCTTTGTAATTTCCCCTTTGTGATATTACCTTAATGCAATATAAGCTGCGGTTTTGTTTTATTTTGGTTTGAAGTCTGGGAAGAATAACTAGAATTTTATAGCCATTTCACAGTCTCCTCTAAGCATGGCCTGCTGACTTTCATGTGATGAGCGGCATGAGCCCCCTTTCATGACCATTTTCTCACCATAAGTTGCAATTCATTTGTAACTATTCTTTTTATTCACAGTAAATCTATGAACTGTCTTTTTGTTAATGGCATTTATGTCATAAATGGCAAAAGCTTCAAGATTTAATCAGATCATTACCGCTTAACAAGGGACACTTGTGGTAGATGAAGTTTGACATTAATAAAGGTTTCAAAGTTGTTAATAAACTTTCTCTGACCAAAAGTTCTTCCTGGTGTGTTTAACCTTTTACCGTAGCTAAATGTTCTCTCCTAATATGCTTAATATTGAAGGTCTCTCTGCTAATTATCTGCTCCTAGTAATATTGCTGTCTGTAGCACTTCAGAAGGTTCCATAAAATCCAACCTAAAAACCCCTAGGCCAACTTTGATAATTCTTGTCTACTCCATTAGTAAATTTCATATTACAATGACATTGCTGCCAATTTTCAGGTAACCCAGTGTCACCATATTTACTTCAGGAAAAATTCAGAACGCTGCTACAGACCATCAAATTCTCATCTTGTACATTCCTTATCATTTGAAATTGCATTTTAAGAAGATCTTTCAACTTGTTTAGCTGTGCATTATAAAAGCAATAAGTAAAGGGGCAAAACCTGTAACATGGTTCTTCTCATGACGATAGTATTAAAAGAGGATTTTCTTGGAAAACACCTTATTAACAAAAAACTAGTTATACCATGCTCATTTAGAGGTCCTTTTACCAAGCTGCACTAAAAGGTAGCCCGGCACTGGTGTCAGTGTGTGGATTTTCCATGCACTGCAATTACTTTTAGTGTGGCGGTAAAATGGCTGCCTTGCCATAATTTTTTGTAATGTCCATGTACTAATTTTCCCGTTAATGCATAGTCATTATCGTGGGAGCCCTTTCCGCCACCTATTAAGGCAATGCCTGATTACTGCCAGGTACACTCCAGCCCTACAAAAATAACTACTACTACTACTGATCATTTCTAAAGCGCTACTAGTCGTACACAGCGCTGTACACTTGGTTAGGGTGGTGGACTTTGGTCCTGGGGAACTGAGGAACTGAGTTCGATTCCCACTTCAGGCACAGGCAGCTCCTTGTGACTCTGGGCAAGTCACTTAACCCTCCATTGCCCCATGTAAGCCGCATTGAGCCTGCCATGAGTGGGAAAGCGCGGGGTACAAATGTAACAAAAATAAAAAAAATAAAAATAAAACATGAAGAGACAGTCCCTGCTCAACAGAGCTTTCAATCTAATTAGGACAGACAAACAGGACAAACAAGAGATAAGGGAATATTAACGTGAGGATGATAAAATAAGGGTTCTGAACAAGTGAATAAGGGTTTAGGAGTTAAAAGCAGCATCAAAAAGGTGGGCTGTTAGCTTAGATTTGAAGACGGCCAGAGATGGAGCTTGACGTACCGGCTCAGGAAGTCTATCCCAGGCATATGGTGCAGCAAGATAAAAGGAACGGAGTCTGGAGTTAGCAATGGAGGAGAATGGTGCAGATAAGAGAGATTTACCCAGTGAATGAAGTTCACTGGGTAAATGAATTTCTGTAGCATTGGAAATGATGCCGCGCTAGAGGTGGGAAGTACCGCTGGGCTGCTGGGGTAGCCTGGCGGCACTTCCTGTATAGCAAGCAGTAAGCCCGCGTTGGGTTTACCGCCGCTTAGTAAAAGGAGCCCTTAGCAAGCAATTATTGGTGCTAATTGGAAGTAATTAAAACTTATGCGGTAAATTGAGGCGTGAGATGTGTGTGTAAGTTTTACGCATGAGTCCAAAAAGGGGGTGTGGCCAAGGGAGGGTCATGGGCAGTTTGGGGCGCTCTCATAATTTCTGCGCATTGTTATACAATAAAGGGGATCCATGCCTAATTTAGGTGCTGGGATTTACACCAAGGTTTCCTTTGCTGTAAATGGTCACACCGAAATGTAATCGCAGTTTCCAGCACTAAGAGCTATTCTAGAATCAGGGCCTAACTTTAAGCACTGTTTATAGAATAGCGCTAAGCGCTAAGTTTTGTGCCAATTTTTATAGGCGCCATTTATGGAATTTAGTCCCAGTGTTTAAACCCCACCTGGACCCCTGTTTGTCCCCCCTACAGACCCCCATGGAGTCCCCCCCAGGTCAGTTTATTTTATTTTGCGCACCCATGTGCAATTGGCAGTAATCAAGCATCCTAAAATAAATAATTGATGCCAATGACCCCCTAGCATGTCTTGCAGTACTATTGATAGAGGTTAAGGGTCTTTTGCCCTTATTCCTCCAGATTCTATATAGTGCAACTTCAGTTGCCTTCGCAAATCCGGTCATATTCCAGATTTGTGTGTGCAACTTAATTAGTAAACAAGCCAATCAGCACTGATAATTGCCACTTAAGCAATTATTGACACTAATTCAGCATTAATTAGAATTTACACACACACAACTGTCTAAGCGTATTCTGCAACATGAGGTGCGTAAATTCTAAGTTGAAAAGGGGGCATGGCCATGGGTGTGGAATGGGCAAGTTGTGGGCGTTTCTAAATTCTATGTGCGTTGAATACATCCAATCCATGCCTAGTTTAGGCGGCAGGATTTACACCAAGTTTTACTTGGCGTAACTGCCCACAACTAAATTTAGTCATACGGATGGGTGCTTGGTCTATTCTATAGTCTGTGCAGAAATGTAGGCTTATTCTGTAAAGCATGCAATTGATACATTTTTAAAAACTTAGGCACAAATTTAGGCTTATTTTATAAAGCACGCAATTAATAATTTTTTTTTTAAATGTAGGCATACTTTATTCGAATATGCCTAGGCGTATTTTTTTCAGTGCAGATTTTTCAGGTGCCATATATAGAATCTAGCCCTATTTGACAGTCTGAACTCTAGCAGTAGTACTGTGAGACTAACACTAGAGGTCATAGGCACCATTTTGAGCCCAGCATCAAGAGGGACATGAGCAACTGAGGATCACTCCTGCCCCACTACTACTACTACTTAACATTTCTAGAGCGCTACTAGGGTTACGCAGCGCTGTACAGATTAACAAAAATGGACAGTCCCTGCTCCAAAGAGCACCAATGATTACTTAAGGTAAGACTAGGTACTTCAGGGGGTAAGGGCTGAGTCTAAACACTTGAGGATTTAAAATGCATTTTCAGGGGTGGAGGTCTATGCTGGAGAGAGGGGAAGGGGGACCCCCTGGATAGCATGACTTGTTCACCAAGCTAGCACTTCTTAGAGAGGCTCCTGGGAGAATAAGTGAGCTTGCAAGGTTAATCACAAGGTGTGTTAATTCTTTACAGCAGGCGTCTCTAACCTGCAGTACTCTGTTATCGCTGGCTAGTGACTCACATGGTACAGTAAACTGTGGTAAAATGCCATGATTTTTAATACAACTTAGCAACTTCACTCCTTAGAGGATAATTCTATAACAGGACTCTTATTTTTAGGTACTGTTTCTAACAGTGACCAATCCAGGTCACAAGTACCTGGCAATATACCAAAAAAAAGTAAAATAGATTTCATGCTGCTTATCTTGGAAAAAAGCAGTGGATTTTCCCAAGTGTATCTTTTATTATTATTATTATTATTTACATTTGTATCCCACATTTTCCCACCTTTTGCAGGCTCAATGTGGCTTACATATAACCGTTAACGGCGTTAGCTGATTACGATCTGAACAAATACATGGTATGAATGAATACAAAGTGATAATTGTGGTATAATGAGGTACATGTATGGTAGGAACAGTTGGGGGGAACTTAATAATGGCTTGTGGATTTTTCTTTTAGGAAATTATCCAAATCTTTTTTAACTGCTTTCACCACATTCTCTAGCAATGAATTCCAGAGTTTAATTAAGGAATATTTTCTCAGATTTGTTTTACTATTCAATAGCTTCATTTGTTGTCAACATGTAATTAAACTCTAGAATTCGTTGCCAGAGAATGCGGTAAAAGCAGTTAGCTTAGCAGGGTTTAAAAATGAAGCCATTATTATTTGGACGACTTTACTTGGTCCATTTTTTTCACGACCAAGCATCAAAAAGGTGCCTGAACTGACCAGATGACCATCGAAGGAAATCGGGGATGACCTCCCCTGACTTCCCCAGTGGTCACCTCCCACCCTGAAAAAAACAACTTCAAAAACTTTTGTCTTTTTTTTTTAGAGTATGTCCTTCGCTATGCTTCTGTCCCTGCGACGGCAGTTGAGGATATCCAAAATGTGGATATTTCTGTAAGAAGGATGTCCATGCCTTTGACACCCTCTTTATTTATTTGTTTGTTTGGATTTTGGATCACAAGTAGCAGTAGTGGGATTTGAACCAGCCACCTCTGGATTGCAGGACCAGTGCTTTAACCACTAGACCACTCTACCACACCTCCACCCCACTCAACACTCAACTCCCTTGAAATTTGGCCATCCCTGGGGGGAGGGCAGTATGCAGGTCCCTGGGGTGGGGGAGGTATGTGTGTGTCAGCGGAGGCATAATGAAGGCGCAGATGTCCTTCTTTCAAATATTTTGGACGTCCTCAACTGCCCCCCCCCCCCCAGGGATGGCCAAATTTCAAGGGAGTGAAATAGAGTGGCTTAGTGGTTAGAGCACTGGTCTTGCAATCTAGAAGTGGCCGGTTCAAAGCTACTTGTGATCCAAAATCTAAATAAATAAATAATGAGGGTGTCAGAGACATACCAAAGGCATGGACATCCTTCTCACAGAAACATCCACATTTTGGACATCCTCAACTGCTGTCACTTCCCATCCTTAGGAAGGAAATCATGTGCAAATGAGCTAACAGCAAGTAGCTCATTTGCATGCAATTTCCTTCATGCATGCCCATTCCTTTCCATTCAGTTAGTGGGACCAGTGCACTATGAATGCTGGCTCCTCCCACGACCCAATGGCTTGGATTTGGTCATTTCTGAGATGGGCGTCCTCGCTTTCCATTATCGCCGAAAACCAGGGACGACCATATCTAAGGTTGACCTAAATTTCATGATTTGGGCGTCCCCGACCGTATTATCGAAACTAAAGATGGACGTCCACCTTGTTTCCATAATATGGGTTGCCGGGGCCGTCCTTAGAGATGGGCGTCCCCGTTCGATTATCCCCCTCTATATTACTATTTAGGTCCAATCAAACATTTAAGTTATGCATGTCTGTAAGGTATTCTAAAAAATGTAATCACATTTTTGCACACAACAGTGCACACATTTATAGAATTAAGGGGATAGTGTTCTGTTTCTTGGAGGCCAGGTTGAAGATTTATGTAAGATCTTCATCCTTTTTTGCCTTTAACTGACATCGTCAAGTACATGATCCTGCTGGTTAAAAACATCTCTTCAGATATGGCTATATTCAATTATAGTGACCCTTAGTAATGCTTCACTCTCTCTCTCTCTCTCTCTCTCTCTCTCTCCTCCTAATATTATCTGTATTATCCCTATGTCATATGCCATCTGGTGGCAGTAATGTAATAACAAAACAATCAATGCATTTTGGTTCTGGATATCAGTAGAAAGCTGTTCTGCACAGTTTATAAGACCTGCAAAAATGTCTGCTGGTCATTCATTTGCAAACTATATTATTTGCCTGCTATAACAGAGGGCCACTAAAAATGCAGGAAAGTAAGGATCCATAACAATTCCTTGTAAACAAATAAAAGAGGCCTTAGTAACCTGATTATAATGTTCCTTGAGATACTAGGAAAAAGGCATGAGCTAAATTCGAATTCAAATAAATACATCTATCTGCCCAGTCTGTTCTACTGAGAGGCACATCACATTCTTACAGTAAAGCAGACATTTTGAATTAGCAATTTAAGAATGCCTGAACAAGGGCACTCATTTTATTTCCTAACATATTTCACATATTCTGCCTTTTTAATTCAATAGGAGGTACAAAGCAGATTATAGCAAAATGCATGCATATAAAGCATGTGAAGCTCAATTCTATAACTGGGTGCTTATATTTATATACTCCTTGTATACGGAAATATATAGACTACTACCACCTATACATGTAGGAGGAAATTCTGTAAATAGTGCTCAAAATTAGGGCGCATGGTCTTTATATAATAGCGCATAGTGCCAATTCCCACATCTAACTTATGGTGCCAGACTTACGCCTGCTGAAACCTGATGTAAATTCTGGCACTCAAGTTAGGCGTGCTTAACCAGTATTCTATAAACATGCATGCAACTTTTCAGAATGCCCCAAAATGCCCATGCCCCTCCCATGGCCGTGTCCCCTTTTGGGATATGTGCTACAGGAATTAAGTGTCCTACCGTATAGAATAGCATGCAGTCATGCAAATTTTAATGAGCGCCAATTAACATCGATAATTGATTGTTAATGCCCAATTTTTGATAGTTAAGAGCTCACTAGCCAATTAATTTGCATGCACATCTGGCAGCATGCCCATGCCCATGCAATGGGAGGGACATGGGCATGTCAGGGCATTCTGAAAAGTTACACACGGGGCAATCAGAGAAGACCAAGTTAGATAGTTTATGCGAGACTATAATATTAGAAAATACTATTCCATGAGTCAAGCACAACTCATATAATATTGCGGAGATCCATAGCACCACCCGAGCCCTGATCTTTGAGCTCTAAGGGCCCTGTTTAATAAGACGTGCTAGAGTTTTTAGAACACACCTAAAATTAGCGTGCTCTAAATTCTAGAGATACCCATATATTCCTCTGGGTGTCTTTAGCATTTAGTGTGTGCTAAAAATGCTAGCGCACTCTTAGCATTGCTTAGTAAACAGGGCCTTTATTGTCTACAACCATTATGTATCCTTATATGTAACATAATGTGGGATATAAATGTCACAAATAAATAAATAAATTTGCCAGAAGCCAGTCCATGGGCCATAAAAAGAGGCTTATGAAATCCTAATAACTGGTGGAAACAACTTTTAGAAGGTGGACAGTAACTGCTAGAGAAATCAATTGTAAAAACAATACTACCAGATTATTAATTTACACACTAAGAGGCCTATATACTAACCATGTTTCCATAGAAACAAAATGAGAGGGGGGTGTTCTGTATATAAGGCTCTATCGAGTTTTCAGGATGTCCACAATTAATATTCATGAGAGAGCTTTGCATGCAAATCTCCCTCATGAATATTGTGGATATTCTGAAAACCTGACTGGCTGGGGATTCTACCAGGACAGATTTGGGAACTGCCGCTCTAAGTCCATGATGTTTGGTAAACTTCAAGTAAAAAAAAAAAAAAATCAAAGGATGCAATACAGTACCGAGTAGCCTCATGATATCTCAGGTCACCAACATCAAGAGTAATGTTTTAGATGATTGACAGGAAGTTGGTGGAAATCAATGCCTCAAATATTTGGAGGTAAGCTTCTTGTACAGCTTATTGTAAGCAATAAACTTCATGAGAGTGAAGAAGGTACAGAAAGTGCTTTGAAGTGACATACAGATCTCTTCCTTCAAATTAAAAGGTTTTAATCTACTTACATGCCCTACATTGATACAACCTACAGCTACTTTTCAAAGTATATTGTGGACCTCAATCTGTAATGGTTGGGAGGTGGATCTTTCCTTGGGGTTTTCTTTCCTGCTGGTGGTTGTCAAGGACATTTATGTCTTTGAGTACATATTAGTAATGGATGAATGCATCCCAACCTGATTTAAGTGCTGGGTCACATCTTTTTCCCATTTGTCTTTCAATAAAAATTATGAAGCTTCTCCAAATAGAAGAAATTATAAACACTTTATAATGAATTACAATACTGCATGCAGAATGTTCCTTCCGATTATGAGATCACCATCTCTGCATAATCATTTACCGAAAAGGTGACTACTGCATATAACAGCCATACAGAAAGCCAAGCAATGAGGAGGGTTTACAGGAGGCTTTCAATATTTAGGAATTATAGCCTGCTAATTATTGAACCAGTGTTTGCAATTAATTTTGAGCTATATTTTTATTTGTGTATGAAGTTTTTACAGATTGTTATGCTAACTTCTTCACTAGCGAAAGTTAGATTTATAATAGTTTGGTTAATAAAGAAATGTGTAGTTTATGGGGTTTGTGCTGCTGCTTCAGTATCACAGATGTACCCCTTAGGAACTTTTCAATTCCTGATATATCTATTTCAGGCAATGAGTTTTGTTCCAGAAAGTTCTTATAGCTGTGGCCAAAGAGTGTCAACAGTGTGTTATGATCGTGGTCAGAACCCCTCTCAAACTTACCTTTTTTCTGGGGGTCAGCTTCTTAGCTGGCTTCTGTTTCTTTTGTCTGTTGTTTCTGAGCTAGCTCTCTCTCTCTCTATGCTGGCAGCTTCCAGCAGCATGACTCTAATTGTTTCACTTTACTACAGCTGTGTGTGTGAACTGAGTTAGCTCTACCTCTCTTTGGGTGTACTGGCTTCAAGTGCTTCGCGGTGCTGCATTGGTGTGGGTTGGGCCTCTCTGGGTTTCAGTGTGCTGTCTGCCTGAGTCTAGGGAGTGTGACATCATCAGGGAGGGCCTTGATAAGGAAGTGGTGGTCTTCCCTTCAGGGCCTTTGCAACGTTTGCTTTAGGTAGGGTGGTGCAGTGTGCACTTCTGACTTTGTGTCTAGTTTCCCTGCTTGCTTTTGCTAAGGTCAGTGTTAGGGCAGAGTGCACTTGTGACTTGTACGTGTTTAACTCCCCTGCTTTTGCCCTTTGGCTCCTCTTTCCCTGTTGTTACGGTGAGAAGCACTTCTGTTAGTGTAGTGCTGGAGTTTGGTGCTAGGAGCACCCTTGTTAGTTTAGTGCTTAGGAAGCACCTTTGTTGTTTGTGTATTTGGCTTTCCTGCTTGTTCCCTTGTGGCTTCCCTGCTCCCCTGTTAGTTTCTGTTAGAAGCACTTCTGTGGGTTTAGTGCTTGGTTAGTTTAGTGCTGTGGGGCACAGCTGTAGCTTGGTGCTTAGGAAGCACCTTTGCTAGCTCTTGTGTTTTTCTTCCTTGCTTTTCCCTTGTGGCTTCCCTGCACTCCTGTTAGTGTAGGGCGTAGGGGCACCCCTGTTAGTTTCTGTTAGAAGCACTTCTGTGGGTTTAGTGCTTGGTTAGTTTAGTGCTGTGGGGCACAGCTGTAGCTTGGTGCTTAGGAAGCACCTTTGCTAGTTCTTGTGTTTTTCTTCCTTGCTTTTCCCTTGTGGCTTCCCTGCACTCCTGTTAGTGTAGGGCGTAGGGGCACCCCTGTTAGTTTCTGTTAGAAGCACTGCTGTTAGCGTAGGGCTTAAGAGCTCTATTGTTGGTGTCGGGCTTAGGAACACTTTTTGTCAGTTTAGGATGTAGGAGTACTTCTGTTTCCAGTCCTGTTCCCTGTGTCATCCAGTTTCCGATAAAGTCCTGCCAGCCACTCGAACCCAAGGGCTCAACCCTTGGGGGGCAGTGGCTAAGTGCAGGTGAAGTTGTATGGACCAGTCCAGTGTGCTCCAGTCCAGTGTGTTCCGGTCCGGTGTGTGTTCCAGTCCGGTGTATGCCAGTCCAGTGTTCCAGTCCTGTGTCCTCCAGTCCGGGGGATTCCAGTCCTTGTGTTCCGGCTGACTGGGCCGTGCCTGCAGTCCTTGCCGGTGCCGGTGTGCTCGCCCAGCGTTGGTTGGGGGGTTTTGCCTGCTGCTGCCGCTCCTCGGCAGCAGCCCAAGGGCTCACATTTGCTCCAGAGCTCAGCCCCAGGGGCTCTGAACCTGAGAACCTGACCCAGTGGTCCTTCTGACACCATTAAACCCTATTCTATCAGCTACTGTGCTGAACAACATTGTCAATAGCTATGGTCCAGTTATCCTTTCTAAAACAGAATTTCAAAAAAAGACTCTGTATAATCCCAACTTTTAAATCTGATTTAGAAAAGAACTGATGACATTAGACAAAACTGAATGTGGTTTTTTTTTTTAAACTCCAATTGACATTTGCAGAATGGTCACATTAAGTAAGTGGGACTAGCTGTTAAACATCAGTTTTGGGGAATGAGGGCAAGGTTTGACCCATATGTAAGCATTTATCGTGATGTTTCTGTTCAATGGTTAGGGCTTTTCAGTTTGGAAAAGAGATAGATGGCAGGTGGTATTACAGCAGTTTATAGTGAAATAATCTGATAGGGAATGATTGTTTATCATTTCCAACAATTCTAGGACTACGAAACACAACATATAACTCATAGGTAGGAAAATTAAAGCAAATTTAGGGGCCTTTTTACTAAGCTGAGCAAAAAGGTACCATGTGATATGATTAGCACATGGGTGTCCCTGTGTACTGTTATGTCATTTAGATTGTAAGCTCTTTTGAGCAGGGACTGTCTCTCTTCATGATTGACTGTACAGCGCTTCGTAAGTCTGGTAGCACTTTAGAAATGTTGAGTAGTAGTAGTAGTAGTGTACTGAGGCCTCTTTTACAATGGCTGTAAAATTGCCACATTTCCATTTTTCCCATTAATGTCCAGGCATTAATTTCCAATGACCACTAATTGGCAATAATTATGGTAAATAAATCCTAATAAATATATAAATAAATAAATGAGAATTTACGCACACAACTCCCTAAGCGTATTCTGTAACACACTACACCTAAATTTTAACGTGTGCAGGCAAAAAGGGGGTGGAGAAATCGGCATTCCATGGGTGTTCCAAAATTTATATGCGCTGTTATAGAATATGGCCCTCTGTGCTTAAATCTACATGCTGGGATTTATGCCATGTTTTTCCTGGTGTAAATGAATGCATGTAGTTTTAGGTGCTAGGATATCAACTAAGCATATTCCATATACCACTCCTAAATCTAGGTGCTGCTTATAGAATACTCTTAGGTGGAAATGTTTTCTGCATGGATTTTTTAAATGCCATATATAGAATCTGTTCCCTATTTGCACATTTGGGGTAAATTAAGTGGCAGCGAAAACCGGCATTGAAAATTGTATGTGCTGAGCGCGCTATTCTATAGAGGGTACATGACCTTTATAAAATAGCGCTTAAGGCATAAACTGCGTGCAACTTTCGGCACCGGTGATTACGCTGGCTAAAATCAGGTGTAAATGCCGGCACTTAAATTAGGTATGGTTGGGCTGAATTCTGTATTTAAATGAGTAAAATTTTGGAACTTCCCCGGAACACCCCTGAAATGCCCCTTACTCATGCCCCTAAAAATGTGCACATGTTAGGTTTACACCTGGCAAAAAAAACAGCACCACGGGCCTTTAAAAATGGAACACAGTTCTTTAATGAATGAGCCTTGACAAAAAGACCCGACACGGGCCGTGTTTCGGTGACTAGCACCTGCGTCAGGGGTCCCCATGTCTCATGTAGTAAAAGCTACAAAGCACCAAGGCACTTTCACTTTCTGTATCCATTTTTTTTGTTTGGACTTTAGTTTGTACTTCGTTCCCTCTCTTTTGTTATATCCAGGTTTACACCTGGATCATTATAGGATATAAGCTGCATGTAAATCCTAATTAAGGCCAATTAACGCCAATAAATGGTTGCTATTGACAATTATTGGCACTGATTGGCTTGTTAAGCAATTAAACTGTGCTCGCAAATCGGCTACACGCACTGATTTGCATGCACAACTTTAGTCTCTAATTTATTCTAATTGAAAGTGTAAACCACAAGCTATATATTATGTTAACCAAAGAAATTTCTGACTGAGTACATTTTGGGATTTTGAAGAATTCTGAGAGTATTGTAATTATGATTTAAAACATAAGATTTATGTCATTTCACGTCAGGACAAAAACATTTTAGTACAGATGGCTCATCAGCAGCAGCCTTTATTTACTTGCTTTCTAAGACCTTTGCTGCAGGAAATAGATTTATCTCTAAACGAATTCATAGGCCTATAAATTTTGAACTAACTAAACATTAAACAGTTTTTTCCATTTCTGTATATGTGTGAGAACTAATACTGGAAAGAGATATTATATATATTTCTCTCTAGCGCTCATCTGGATTCTCCTAGGGAGCAATTATTTTGTCTTAAAACTGATGTCTTACCACCAAAAATTTGAACTTAACTGCAAATCCTTGACTTTTCCCTTTATGCTATAGTTGAAAATTACTTCCATAAAATTGCATGTCAGGTTACAGCCCACATCCAGAAAGAACTGAACGAATTTCATCAAAAATGCATTAACAATGTCACTCCTGTGCTCACAGTAAGAGAGCTAACACATTGTATAAACCTGAAAATAATTCAAAAAGAAAAGTGGGGTGCACCATTGGCTGACTGGATAGAAGAGCCTGGAGTGAAACAACACAATCACTTCAAAAATTATAGGAAACAGAATTATTTCTTGGGTAAGAACTTTTTCTATCTCTCGTGTATTGGCCAACAAAATTGCTTGCTTTAGATCAACTCAGTGCAGTAAAGAGCTGATAGTTTGAAATATATCGTAGTATAATCCACTATTACGCTTTTGTTTTTCAAGGCAGAATCCCTGGACACATGCAGGGTAAGAGCCCATCTTCAGTGAAGCAGAAGGAAGATCGTAATGGATTGGGAATACTTTAATATTTATTGGGGTCGATATTCAGCCAGTGGCAGTAAGCGCTTTGTAAGCTACTCGCAGCAGTGGGCTGAGTAAACCCTAAATATTCAAAGACAGGGCACCTCTGGCAATGAATATCTGGGTTAGTGTGGCAACTCAAACGTTAACCGACCACCAGCCAATATGGAGACCAATGCCCGCTTAACTCAGTGGATACAGTTAAAGCAGTCTTTCAGCTGTCCTAACTTTATCTGCTCATTAACCTGGGGGCTCATTTTCACTTAGACTTAGAATGTTCCACAGGTTACTATGGGGCTCATTTTCGAAAGCGAAAAAAGTCCAAAAAGTGTCATAAAACGCCATTTGGATGAATTTCTTCTCAAAATGTCCAAATCAGTATTTTTGAAACCTATTTTGCACACGTTTATCTATGCAATTTGTCTGCAGTGCTTCCAAATCACAAGGGGGTGTGTTGGGGGCATTTCGAAGGCAGGATTAGGGCAGGCCTAACATTTGAATATTTTACAGCCATAATGGAACAAAACCAAAAACATCTAGGGGGAAAACTTCTATATTTTGGTCTAGACCTGTTTTTAGAATGAATAAAAGACACAAAAAGGTGCCCTGAATGGCCAGATGAACCCCCTTACTCCCCCAGTGGTCACTGCCCCCTCCCACCCACCCCAAAATGTGAATAAAAATAGTACTTACCAGCCTCTATAACAGCCTCAGATGTTATAGCCAGTTCTATTAGAGCAGCAAATAAGTCCGCGGATTAGTATGGTGGAAACTGTGAGCCCTCCAAAACGTATAGGTGCCCCTTCACCCATAAGGGCTATTGTAGTGGCACACAGTTGGGGGTAGTGGGTTTGGGGTGGGTTTAGGAGAGCTCAGCAAACAAGCTAAGGGGGCAATGGTGAGATGTGTACCAGGGAGCATTTATATGAAGTACAGAGCAGTGTCCCCCTAGGATGTCTGGAGGACCAGTCTGCTAGAAATGCTGGCCCCTCCTATATCCCAATGACTTGAATTTGTGTGTTTTTAACTTTTGTAGGGGGGGTCCGAAAATGGCCTGAAAAGATAAACGCACAGAGCACAAAACCTTGTTTGAAATGGTATTTTTGAAGAAAAAGATGTTTTTCTTTTTTCGAAATTGGCTACATTTGCTATTCAGATATCGGATGTGTAGTGTAAAACGCCCAAAGTCCGACTTAGACGTCTTATCAAAAATGCGCCCTCTATGTGACTTTGTAAGTAAGTGCTTTGAAAATGCACCTCCTGGTTATCATACTGAATATCATCACCAACCAGTAAAGTGCCCAAGCTCTACTCTGGGACCACCTCCACCCTAGCCAATTGGGGAGTCGATATTCAGCCGGCAGTGATGATTTTTTTTTCTGCTACTAGCATTAGTCATGGATATTCAGTTCCAGGCCATGTCCAGGCACCAGCACCGAATATCCAGATTTATGCGGCCGGCTCACTCTTACGCATTTCCATGCGGTATTCAGCAAGTAACCACATAAGCAACACACATAAAGATATGGATGATTTTTATGCGGTTCAATTTGACAGCTAAATGTAGACAGTTAAGCGCTGAATATTGGCACTTAACCATCTAAGTGCCGACTCCGCTCATGACCTGCCCAAAAAATAGCTGGCTTTGAATTTAACGATCTATGGTGGTATTCAGCGGCACTAACCAGTTAGGTTCCCCTGAATATCAACAAATAGCCCCGAACAAGTGGATTACCTGGCCAGAATCCATTTCTTTCTGGTTAAATCGCTTGGAATATCAACTCCTTAGTGCGGTCAGAGACTATATTTAGCAGAACTATCTGGTAAACTGACCCTGAATATCAGGGCATTGCCCACTCAGTGGGGTTTAACTAGACAGGAGCTTCTCCTTTTTTGAATATTGACCCCTTTGGTTTCTTGCTAAAAAGCTTGTGGAGCCAAGAGATTGCCTGCAACAGATCAACCAGTCATATGACCCACCGGCCTATAAAAAGATAAGTTTGTGAATATATGTACTCACAAGCTACTGTTAAGGATATGTCCACAAAGTAATCTGCAGTACTCTGTTGTTTCAAGTTTATTTAGAGCTTGCTATACTGCAAATCGGAGGCCATCTATGCAGTGTACAATGCTAAAAATAGATTGAGGAACGGCAGTCAGAGCAGGACACTAATAAGTGAGAAAGGGGAAGTAGAGAGAGGGGAGGGAAGGTGATATAAGGAACTGCAAAATGCAATAGAAAAGAGGCAAAGAAACAGCAAGGCAGTAGAGAAGGGTAGTAGGTGTGTCCAGAGGTCTCTCTGAGAGGGTGAGCCATCGCTGGTTTTAAGAAAAAGCAGCTATAAAGTTGTCACTCTCAGACAGAAATAGAGTGCTTCAGTTATAATTTAGCAATCAACCTTTGTATTATTCTCAACATCGGTAATTCCAAATTCACTCTTCAAGCTATCTCGCTCAAAGCGATACAGTGAGTCTTTGCTATCAGGTTTGAAGTAAAATTGCTTCCTCAGAAGTAGATCAATTGGAAAGTTTCTCCTCCAAAGCCCAAAGAGAACAGAGATGCCAAATTGTTGTTGATGCAGAAAGCATGGATGCACTTTCAGGAGGCATTAATTGCATCTATACTCTCTGCAGTTGCTTAGCACCCTCAATAATTTTGAAACGTTGGCCCCTATGGCATTCAGTATGTGACCAAGTTCTTTTTGGGAGCTGGAAACACCCCCAACAGTTAAGGCTGAATCTATATAAAGCGTGGCAAGTAGTCTGCATTAAATTGTGCATGTGGCCAATTCATGCATGCTATTCACTTGGGTAACGAGCCAATCGGTGATGATAATAAGCCAATAACAACCAAGTATCATCAATAATTGGCAATAATTAGAATGTACACATGCTTCTTTTTAGGCATATTCTAAACAGATGTGCACGTAAATTCCAACTCATGTAGCTGAAAAGGGGGCGCGACCATGGGAGGAGTGTGGGTATGTCAGGGCATTACTGAAATTTACGCACATTGCTATAGAATTCAGAGTAATACACCTAAATGTAGACCAAGGGTATAGGAGCGCTGGGCAAATTTATTAGTACTAATACCCAACATAGCCACATTTTGCCCTACAGCTGTGTCAGGGGTGCATGGCAATGTTTTGCCCTGACGCAGCTGTAGGGCAAAATGTCACCACAGTGGGTATCTGTACTAATAAATTTGCCCGGCATTCCTATGTCCTTGATCTGCTTTTTGCTTGCTGTCACATTGGTGTGCAGATCATTGTCTCTCTTGTTGGTTGTATGCCTAAATATAAGCACATTCCCCAGTCCTATGCACTTTTCTATACAACGCACATAACTTTAGGTGCATTATATAGAAGAGCACTAAGCGCGTTGATCAGATGCATCTAGATTTATCGCACCATTTACAGAATCTGGCCCTTAGTGCCCAGGCTTTTTACTACCATGCATTAATTTTTGCATCTAACATGGTAAATGCACAACTTTACTGCACTTTAATGAAGGCCCCTATATCAGCAACTACTGTCCCATATTTATTTATATGAGTTTTATTATACCACACTAACACAACTAGGATCAAGGTAGTTTGCATATTAAAATAATTACCTTGGGCACTGAACTGTGGGGTGCCACAGGGTTCCATACTGTCTCCCATTTTAATATCTACTTCAAGCCTCTAGCTGAACAGCATTGGTCGATGAACACAAAATTCTACATCTGTGCTGATGATGTGCATCTACTCATACCCACTGAACCAGATCTACGCACAGCTCTGAGTAAACTGACTGCCTGCCTAACTGCAACTCAAGAATGGACAAACAAAACAAACTCTGCCTGAACCCAAGCAAAACAGAGATTCCTTGGGTACCTAACACAAGTGGACAAATACCTGACTTCAAAACACCTTTTGAGAAGAATGAACTCCCCGTAAAATCACAGGCCAGGAATCTTGGGATACTGCTAGACTCATTACTCACTCTGATCCCACAAATTCAAACAACCTCAAAAAATTGTCTCTATCACCTATGGCAGGTGAACTACAAAATCTCTCTCCATATATTGAAAAGACGAGTCCGACCACAGTGGTCCATGCCATGATAACATCACAACTAGACTACTGTAATGCCCTGTACACTGGTCAAACCAAAAAGCGTTTGCATCAGATCCAACTAATTCAGAATGCTGCAGCATGACTGATAGAAGACTGCAAGTGGTGTAACCACATCATCCCTTCTTGCAAAAACTGCAATAGCTACCTGTACCTTAAAGGGCTAAATTTAAAACTCTATGCTTGATTTTCAAGGTCCTCAGACAAAATAAGCCAGAGTAAAAGAATACGATAGCCCTGTGCACACCTTTGAGACTCCTAAGGTCCTCTCAAGGATTTTCACTATCTGTACCCTCATCAAAAAGAAATTGTATGATGTGATACCCGCCAGTGAGCCATCTCAGATGTAGCCCCCACACTCTGGAATTTACTCCCAGAGGGGCTATGTATAACTCGAGATTACCTCTACTTCAGGAAGCAGATGAAAGCCTGGCTCTTCTCACAGGTTTTTAATATATAGGGTGTCTGACTATACACTCATTCTGCACCTGGACTAGCTTGCTACACACACTGTAACTTGGATCAGTTCCTTATATCTTGTTTAACTGTACAAAGAACTTGCCTTGAACTTAGCCAACCATCTATTTACTACTACTACTACTACTATTATTTATCATTTCTATAGCGCTACAAGGCATACGCAGCACTGTACACCAGACACAAAAAGACAGTCCCTGCTCAAAGAGCTTACAATCTAGATAAGACAGGCAAACAGAACAATTAAGGATAAGGGAAAAAATAGGTGTGAGGATAAAGGACAGGGCAAATGAGTATTGTTTAGGAGGCAAAAGCATTGGTAAAGAGGTGGGCTTTAAGTTTGGACTTGAAAACGGCCAAAGATGGGGCTAGACGCACAGGCTCGGGAAGTCTATTCCAGGCGTGAGGTGCAGCAAGACAAAAGGAACGGAGTCTAGAATTAGCAGTAGAGGAGAAGGGGACGGATAAGAGAGATTTATCTACAGAACGGAGTACCCGAGGGGGGGGGGGGTATAGGGAGAGACAAGAGTGGAGAGGTACTGGGGAGCAGCAGAGTGAATATACTTATAGGTCAATAAGAGAAGCTTGAACTGAATACAGAAATGGATAGGAAGCCAGTGAAGTGACTTAAGGAGGGGGCTAATGTGAGCATAGCGACTTTGGCGGAAAATGAGTCGTGCAGCAGAGTTTTGGACTGATTGAAGAGGAGAGAGATGACTAAGAGGGAGGCCAGTGAGAAGCAGGTTACAATAATCAAGACGAGAGGTGATAAGAGTGTGGATAAGGGTTCTTGGTAGAGTGCTCAGAGATGAAGGGATGGATTTTGCCAATGTTATAGAGAAAGGAACGACAGGTTTTGGCAGTTTGTTGAATATGAGCAGAGAAGGAGAGAGAGGAGTCAAAGATGACTCCAAGGTTACGAGCGGATGAGACAGGGAGAATGAGAGTGAGAGTGCCATCCACAGAAATATCCCAACTGACTCTGTACCACACATCTTGCCCCATCTATATATATCTGCAGTTGGTCCCTCAGCTATATGGTAAGCCATATTGTAGAAAATGATTAGCATTATATCTATGTTAGTTGAATGTTCTAAAACTTGCTTATTAGATGCTTCATTAGTATTATGCTGACATTGTATTATATCACTGATATTTGAATTTCTGTGATGTTAAATGTGTATTTTTTAATACTGTTTCATGATAGTGCTATTATTAGGTTTTCATTAGCTGTTTTCAAATTTACTTCATTTATTATATTTGGTTATTTTACTATTGTTATGCTGTTAACAAAATTACTACTACTACTACTAAACATTTCTAGAGCGCTACTAGGGTTACGCAGCGCTATACAATTTAACAAAGAGAGACAGTCCCTGCTCAAAGAGCTTACAATCTAATAGACAAGTGAACGGTCGGTCCAATAGGGGCAGTCAAATTGGGGCAGTCTGGATTCACTGAACGGTAAGGGTTAGGTGCCGAACGCAGCATTGAAGAGGTGGGCTTTAAGCAAAGACTTGAAGACGGGCTTTGCATCGCCTTGGGTGAATCTTTTCATAAAGGCGGTTAATAAATCCCAATAAATTAATAAAATAAGTTGCGGATCAATCTATTGACCAATTGACTATAGACCAATAGATTCAAAATGACAAAATTAAAACTATACAAGAAACACAAGGGTAAGGATGGCATAAGACTACAATAATAAAACCTAAAGACAATACTTGGTGGCATAAACACAAAACTAAGATATATCAGGGATGCCTTCAGGTCCCTAAACCAAAGTACTGTTTACATAAGGCAGGCCCATTCAAAAAGCCAAGTATTAAGACCAGATTTAAAATGAATCAGAGGAGAATCTGAATGCAAAATAGTCGGTAACTTTATGCACTGAGATAGATGACTTTCAGGCTTATTTTCGAAAGTGATCGCCGGCCAGCTTCCGACATAAATCGGGAGATGGCTGGCGATTTTGCAAAAGCCGCGAAATCGGTATAATCGAAAGCCGCGTTTTTGACACCATCGCCGCTTTCCCGTCGCCGCGCCGTCAAAAGTGCAAGGGGGCATGTCAGTGGCGAAGCAAAGGCAGGACATGGGCGGGCATGGGCGTGGCTACTGGATGGCCTGCTTTTGCGGATAATGGAAAAGAAAAGCGGCAGTAAGCAGTATTTCGCCGGGTTTACTTGGTCCTTTAATTTTCACGACCAAGCCTCAAAAAGGTGCCCCAATTGACCAGATGACCACCAGATGGAATGGGGGATGACCTCCCATACTCCCCCAGTGGTCACCAACCCCCTTCCACACTAAAAAAAAAAAAAAAATTGCCAGCCTCTATGCCAGCCTCAAATGTCATACCCAGCTTCCTGACCGCAGTATGCAGGTCCCTGGAACAGTTTTTGTTGGTTGCAGTGGACTTCAGGCAGGTGGACCTAGGCCCATCCCCCCCCCTACCTGTTACACTTGTGGTGGTAAGTGTTGAGCCCTCCAACCCCCCAAAACCCACTGTACCCACATGTAGGTGCCCACATGTAGGTGCCCCCCTTCACCCATAAGGGCTATGGTAATGGTGTAGAGTTGTGGGGAGTGGGTTTGGGGGGGGATTTGGGGGGCTCGGCACCCAAGGTAAGGGAGCTATGGACCTGGGAGCTATTTGTATATATTTTTTTAATGTTTAGAAGTGCCCCCTAGGTTGCCCGGTTGGTGTCCTGGCATGTGAGGGGGACCAGTGCATTACAAATGCTGGCACCTCCTATGACCAAAATGCCTTGGATTTTGCCGGGTTTCAGATGGCCGGCATTTTTTTCCATTATCGCTGAAAAACAAAACCGGCTATCTCAAACCCGGCGAATTCTGGCATTTGGCTGGGCTAAATCTATTTTGCTGGCAAAGTTCGATTTTGCCCCTCCATATAAGCCAAGTTTATTACCACATCTGAGTTTTCTTTTGGTTGTGACAGTCTTTGAAAAATATGCTTGGCTCACAGATTAAACAGGCTTTAAATAGGTAAATTTCTTTGTAAGGCTATACTATATTTAGTAATGGTTGAATTGTTTCATGTCAAGCTGTTTAGCATTTTCATTTAAGATATAAAGCTGCTAATCATGCATTTTAAAAATATATATTTTTGGGAGGGGGCATGGCATGCGTGGGAAATGAGGTGGAAGTGTTATCCCGACGTGGGGCCCTGTTTACTAAGGTGCACTAGCATTTTTACAGTGTGCACAAAATTAGCGTGCGCTAACTGTGTAGGCACCTATAGAAATATTGTAGATGCCTACAGAGTTAGCGTGTGCTAATGGTTAGTGCGCACTAAATATGCTAATGAGCCTCTAGCATGGCTTAGTAAACAGGGCCCTTGATGCGGGAGCGCATAGTACCTTTAGGGGGTGGCAAGTGCCCCCGTGTTAATTTTTTTACAAGCTCCACACGCTAATGGAAGTATTTGTGCAGGACCTGCAAAAAATCTGTTTTAAAAGCCCTAAGTACTTATGCATTAAATCTGGGCTTAGCATGTAGGAAACTCCCAGGTTAAAATGTGTTAAGGCCAGATTTGTACACATTTTACTAAAAGGGCCCCTAAGTTTTTGTACCTGAGGTAATAGAGAGTTAAGTGATCACAAGGAACAGAAATAGTGTTTGGCTGTCAGCCTGATGCTCTAACCACTAGGCTACTCCTCCATTCCACTGCAGTTTATAGCCTGAAAGGCATGAGATTCAGAGATTACTCATAGTCTAGGGAAAATGCTGGGAAGTAATAATCTAACTGAATGGAACAGTACATTTTGTTTTGCATTCAGTAAAAATGGGTGAATGGAAGGGATTTTTGACTTTAGTTCATGCCTTTTTTAGTTGTAGCTCAAGGTAAGGTACATTCCATTATTTTCCTGTTCTTGGAGGGTTTACAATCTGTTTATAGCAGTAGCATAGAAGATATCAAATTTTGGATGGGCCTATGGGAAAAGTGGGTGAGCATGAAATGTCCTCGCTGCCTCCCACCTTCCAACCCACTCTCTGCTCTCTATCCCCCCCCCCCCCCCCCCCCGCCACCCCCGCATGTGCTCCCCTACACTCAAAACATAAATACCCAAGCTGGTAGGGATTCTCAAGCTCCACCAACCAAAGACTTCTTCTGAAGGTGTCCAGAACTCCCTTTAGCCAAGCTCAGCACCTGACAGCAGTGTTTTTGCTAATGCTGGAACCTGCACATGTGTGAAAACTGAGCATGTATAGTATGTTGATGATACTGCCAACTGACACTTGGCAGTAGGGAGTTCTAGGTGCTTTTGGAGGAGTGCGGTCTTCAGCTAGCGGGGCTTAGGGATCACTACTAGCTACTGCAAGGCTGTGCTGCTGCTGTTGGATGGGCCTAAACCCAAAGTGCATGGACCCCTGCCCACCTGTGGCTATGCCATTGGTTTGTACCTGAGGAAATGGAGGTGTGAAGGAGTATATAGAAGTTATCACTTCCCTTTAACAGCCATTCCTTACAGTTACACAGCCACCTTAAAAGGCAGGCCACAGAGCAGGGAAGAGACGACTCAGCAGGAGCAAAGTAGGGAGGACATGGTCAAGGCAGCATAAAAACCCTCAGCACAAGGATGCCCCAAGGAGCGAAGGGAAGCCCTCCACCTAATATCTCTACCAGATCCTCTCAAGTAGGCCAAGTTTATCTTGGAATCCTTTTGAAACTGTAACATTGGAACTTGGGAAAAAGCCTGGCCCAGTTGTGCCAGTCTGAACTTTAACTCTGGTTCTCCAGGCCAAAGACAAGCTGTTCATGCTGCCTTTTTGAGAGACAGACAGACTAGCGCATGCCATGACCTTTAAGAAGCAGACCACTGGGAGAATTCTTGAGGCAAAGACCGGCTTTTTGCATGTTTATTTCTCTTCACCTGTGACCCCCCCCCCCCCCCCCCCCCCCCACACACACACACACACAAGGCTCTAGGCCCATCCTCGCTCACACTGCTACAGGAGGGTTATGTGAGTTTCCCCAAGATCACAAGGGATAGCAGTGGAATTTGAACCTGGCTTCTCAGCCCACTGGTCTAACCATTAGGTAACAAATAGGTGACCTACAGTACCTGGGCATTCTTGTAAGCTGGTACTGTATTATTGAATGTCTGCTGAATTAGAAATCAAGGAACTGTATAAACAAAGCCTGATATGGAAGAGAGGGTTGATTACACTGTTCCCTCTAAGCTGAGTGGGAGTCCTCCACCTTCAGTCCTGCCAGTGGGAGGTGCTGTTTCGCTATCGCATTTTTAATAGTGAGGGACAGGTGAGCTTTGTAGGACTCCAGGGAACCTGTCTGTCCCTAGCGATTGACAACACACTATTGAAGCACCCCCCCCCCCCATCCCCACTCACAGCAATGCATTTGGAGGACTGCCGCTCAGCTTAGAGTGAACAATGGTTGATGCTTAAGGGAACAAACTGTCAACCCTATTTATGTTGGAAGTTTTGTTATGGGACAGCATTCTATGCCATCAGTGATTTTTTTTTTGTTACAAATGTTCTTCCTACATGGACTTTATCAACATAATGCAAAGCACAGGCCCCAGCACAGATCAGTTTGGCACTTCACTGTCTACCCTATATCATGCATCACTAATCATTACTCCCTGGATCCTACAATCCAACTCATTGCCTTGTGAACAACTAAGTATATTATTGCCAATATGATAGAAAAGTAAAAGAATATGATTTACCAAAAAAACTGTTTCTGTGGGCTGCTAAAAAAATGGAACCACTTCTATAATGGAAGTCTAAGTGATAAATGTTACGGTAGCAAAACTGTCGAGGCAATTTTACTGGTTTTGATTCTTTAGACAATTAGCTGTACTTTATTACTTTAATTACCATTGATGACTGTTAAGACAGCTTTAGTTTTGTTCACTTTGTAACAAGGCTGAATTACAAATGCTGGAATCTTCCTTTAAAAGCAATTCACTTTTGAATATACCATTTTTCTCTAGTCAACTGTAGCATGCAACATCAAATTATAATTCTCTATACATGTTTTTAATGCTAATACTGTATATTTAATCAAATGCACAAAGAACACTGGGAAATATTCTTGTCTTTATTATTTCTTCACTATCTCCCTTCAAATCCCGTATTCATGCCCCATCCCTAAAAACTGATAGCTAGAGAAGAAAAAAAGAGAAATGGGAGCATTTGATAGTAGGGATGTGCAGGCAAAAAAAATTTGTTGTTTTCTATGTTTGCAGGTTTTTTCATTTTGTTTTTATAATTTTTCATGTCAGGGCAGCTGCTCCCAAACAAACAAAATGTTCATGGCATACTACCCTCCCCCCCCCCCCCCATCATAACTGAAACCTTTGATGACAACTCATACCCCCAAGGGCATCACCCAACCCACCCCTACCCATTTGATCCTCTCTAGCACCAGCATTAGGCTTCCATCTCCAGGAATCAGAATTACCCCGTACCACCACCACTGCCACCAAAGGGGCAGCCAGTTCCTCAGTAATTATTGGCAGGATCATTGTTAGTATAGTGTCAGTCAGGAGTGATCCCCTTTACCCCCAGTTCATTGCTGTCCAGGATCAAAATGTCAGCTCTGACCACTAGGGAGTCAAGCTGCCAAATAAGGAACACCCTTGAAATCTCTTGCACCAGAGTCTTTGAAGTCACCCCAAAGATCACAGAAGCTAGATTCAGGAATGTAGGATCCCTTGAGGCCAGGTTGGGAACTATGGAAACTGAAGTCTCTGGAGCCAGATTCTCTGAGATGGAAGCAGGAACAAACAGGACTGAAGTTTCTGGAACTGAATTCTGCAGTATGACAGCACCTGAAACCAAGACTTGAGTGCCAGGAGCTGGAGCCTTGGGGCCTCTGAAGCAAAGGTAGCAATAGCTTTGACTGGAATTCTAATAACTGGAGCCTTGAGAGCAAGAGGCATTGAAGCAAAGGAACCTGTTGCCTCTGGACTGGAATACCAGGAGCTGGACTCATGGAAGCAGGGGGCATTGTAGCCTCTGGACTGGAGTATCAGGAGCTAGAGTCTTAGAAACAGGAGGCTTTGAAACATGGCTTAAAGCCATAGACTTAGGTTTGGGGGATCCTCACCTGCTCCAAAGATACCTAAGAGTCATAGGAGTTACGTGGAGGGGCATTTTCAAAAGAAACGTCCAAGTTGCGATTTGGACGTCCTTGCAAAACGGTGAACTCTAGGGGCAGGGAAACCCGTATTTTCGAAAAAAAAGTTGGACGTCCATCTTTCATTTCAAAAATATTGTCAGAAACATCCAAATCCTTAAATTTGGACGTCCCTAGACATGGACATTTCTGACTTTCAGCGATTTTTGAAATCAAAGACTTCCATGTCAAAAACATCCTAAT
Source organism: Microcaecilia unicolor (assembly GCF_901765095.1). Classification (NCBI taxonomy): domain Eukaryota; kingdom Metazoa; phylum Chordata; class Amphibia; order Gymnophiona; family Siphonopidae; genus Microcaecilia; species Microcaecilia unicolor. The sequence goes on along the minus strand of NC_044040.1, from coordinate 41,653,840 downwards.
GCAAGCCATTTGGATGTGGGAGGAGCCAGCATTTGTAGTGCACTGGTCCCCCTGACATGCGTGCCTTAGTAAAAGACCCCCTAAGCTTGTAGAAAGTTTCAAGGTAATCTTTTTTTTTCCCACCCAAAATTATGCAAATATATAAGAGCAGCCCTAGTGAAATGTTAAAACTGCAAAATCTGTTATAATTAAGAAAAATGAATCTTGCTGCGGATTTGTTATGCCTCTTGTTTAGCAATGTGTTTTCTCTTCCTCCTGTTTCCATGGTAATTCTTGTTTTAACAATCCTAGAAATGTTCCCAACACAAGGAGCAGAATAAATTTCACGTCCACCTGAATATTTTTTATAGCCTGAGAAGAAATTCCGTGGGTTGAATATTTCCACTGATTGGGTCAATTAATATTATTCAGCAAATTTGCAAACCTGATCTCAATACCATTTATAAACTCAATGAGGTTTTGTTCTCATTTCTGTGGTCTATTTATCAAAATACAATAATGCATTATAGTGCATTGTCTCACATTAACGCACATTGTTAATAAATAGGTCCCATCAATTTCAGTTGAGTCTATTTACTAACAACACACATTATGACATTATTGCATTTTGATAAATAGAACCCTTTGTAAGATAGGGGTAAATCCATCACTCTTCAATTGGAGGAAATAATCTAGAACACCAGCCAAAATTAATGATTAAAATATTCTGTTACAATAGTGATAAAACTGATACAAAATGCAGAACAAGAAAAGAACACTGTGAATTTCCCATCAGAGATCATGTATCCAGCCCCAGAAATAAAGAAAGTAACATAGAAGGAGATACAGAAAGGCTCACAGTGGAGCCACACACAGCTGTCTGAGCATGTGGCTTCTACCATGAGTGTAATATTGCATGCAATTTTTATGTGTGGCAAACCTGCAGCAAATGTGGGGGAAGTATGGCAGGTGCATGTACACAAGGCTATGTGCTAAACATGGCATCTTGTATGCATGTCCAAACCAAAAACAAAAGTATCAGCACAATTGCATTTGTTTTTCTGTGCCAAAATCTAATGGCAACATTTAATTTCGAAAGGGCAACTACAATAAAATGAGGAAAATGGTTAAAAAGAAACTTAAAGGATTGGTTGCAAAGGTTAGGACTTTAAATCAGGCATTTACAAATGCCATTGTGGAAGACCAGATCAGATGTCGTCCACGTATTAACAAAGGTGGAAAGAAGAGCAAAACAACAGCCAGCATGGTTAAAGGGTGAAGTGAAAGAGGCTATTAGAACCAGAACATCCTTCAAAGAATGGAAAAAGGATCCGAATGAAGAAAATAAGAAGCAGCGTTAGTTCTGTCAAGCTAGATGCAAAGCCACTGATAAAAAAAAAGGCTAAAAGTGAATATGAAGAACAACTTGCCGAGGAGCCCAAAACTCATAGTAACACCTTTTTCAGGTGCATCTGAAGCAGAAAGCCTGTGAGGGAATCTGAGGGACTGTAAGATCATGAAGGAGCAAAAGGGGCACTCAGGGAGGACAAGGCCATAATGGTGAGATTGAATGAATTCTTTGCTTTGGTCTTTACGGAAGAAGATGTAAGAGATCTACCTGTGTCAGAAATGGTTTTCACGGGTGAGGATGCGGACAAACAGAAAAAAGCCTGGAAGATGTACTGAGCCAAATCGACTAGTTAAAGAGTGATAAATCATCTGGACTGGATGGCATACACCCCAGGGTACTGAAGGAAATCAAACATAAAATTGCTGATCTGATGTTGGTGATTTGCAACCTACCATTAAAATCATCCGTAGTACCTGAAGATTGGAGGGTGGCCAATGTAACGCTGATTTTTAAAAAGGGTTCCAGGGGTGATCCAGGAAATTACGGACCAGTAAGCTGGGCAAAATAGTGGAAAGTATTATAAAGACTAAAATTACAGAACACATAGACAACCATGGTTTAATGGGCCAGAGTCAGCATGGATTCTGTCAAGCGAAGTCTTACCTCACCAATTTGCTTCATTTCTTTGAAGGCCTTTTTTAAACTTTTTGCTGAAAATGGATGTGAGGCAAAATCAAAATTGCCATGTGTCCATTTTGGGTCTGAGACCTTACTGCCAGCCATTGACCTAGCGGTAAAGTCTCACACGGTAAAGTCTCACGCGGTAACCAGGCAGTAATGACCTACACGTGCCAAATGCCACTTGGCGCGTGGCCGAAAATAAAAGTTATTTTTAGGCCGCGTATATCAGTCACACGCCAAAAATGAAATTAACGCAAAAGCCATGCAGTAGCCGTGCGGTAACTCCATTTTGGCATGCTTTGGGCATGCGTAGAAGCTTATGCGGCTTAGTAAAAGGGCCCCTGAGCTAACAAATTGCCAGTATTAACTAGGTAAGTATAAGAAAGTTTTGAGAAACCGCTAGAATTTATTAATGACAGTGAAGAGTAAAAGGCAGCAAAGATATTAAGACACCAAATTTCCTAGAACTTGAATTCCATCTCTTTATATTGCTTTCTGGTGCCAGAGAAAATGCAGCAGAAGTCATTGTCAGAAAACATTAGCTTTAGCCTACTTTTCAAAGTACAATGAAAACAGAATTGAACAGAACCGGTAAAGGCGAGAATATCAATTACACCCTCACTGAATCAAGGACTCAGCCTTTAAAACAATAACAGAGCTAGAACTTGGATGCATTTGCACTGTTATCAGCAGCAGCTGTATAAGGCTAGTGAACCTGAGCAGCTGCATGAGTTTCTGAATACATTTGACTTTCTTTGAGTTGCTGACATTCCAGTTGCTGCCTACGCATGCCCAACATGCGTCAATTTTGACTTACCACATGGCTACCACGTGGCCCTTGCGGTAATTTCATTGTTGACGCACATCCACTACGTGTGACGGAAAATATTTTTATTTTCTGTCATGCGGTGGGGGGGGGGGTAATCGGCATTTTACGCGCGTAGACCATTACCACCCGGTTACCACGAGAGACCTTACCATTAGGTCAATGGCTGGCGGTAAGGTCTCAGACCCAAAATGGGCACGTGGCAATTTTCATTTTTGACGCATGTTCATTTTCGGCAAAAAAATTTTTAAAGGTGTTTTTTTACAGGTGCGCTGAAAAATGATTCTGCGCGTGCCCAAAAACACGCGTCCACACTACCGCAGGCCATTTTGCAGCGCACTTTTGTAAATGGGCCCCCTAGTGGTTACTTAATTTCTAGCTGCATCAGGGAGAGGGAATCTGCTCACCCTTGCACCATGCTCATAACTTATGCAGCAGATATTCTATCACAAATGTCCCACACTGCCAATTGCAACTGAGCGATGATCTTTCACTGGGGAGTCACAGTTAAAGATCCATGTTCATCCTTAGTTAAAGATCCTTAGGCATCCTTGTTCAGAATCAGTGATGTTGCTTGGATTCTAGGATCTTAGAGCATTAATCATGAAGTACCACAGTGGGTGGATATCTGAAGGGGTACCTGGCTCAGAAGCTTTAGACTGTTGAGCATCAAACCAGCTGTTTAGGTGGACGGGCATGAAGGAGTCCTGTGTTTAGGTAAAGGTGTTAATTAAAAGAAAAGGAACAATGGCAGCTACAATCTGTGAGCATGGCAGCGGAAAGATGCCATCACTTATATTGCCCAGGCTTTAATTAACTGCTTCTGACCAGCCTACAGTCCCGCCTGTCCATTGAGACCTCAAGAGGAATTTTTCCACCAGTAGACAAAGATAGAGGAAAGGAGAGGAGAGAAGGTGGCTAGGGGCATGAGGCTGCATAGTTCTATGGATTTTTATTTTTCTGTGACTAGGGCAAGCATGATTCAGAATGTTTTCATACTATAAATAAAATAAAATAAAAGAGTCTGAAGTTATTACCTTTTTCTATTTACTGTCCTGTGAACTCTTATAGCCTTGAGGTTTTTCTACAACTATAGTTTGAACTTCACTTGCAGAGTCCCAAGATAATGCTGATAAATAGCTAGTGACAATAAATTTGAGAGCAAAACCATTGTGGATACTATATATTGCGAATAAAGTTGTCTGTGCAAATCAGCACGCATTGCTGATTTGTGCACGCAACTTAATTGATTAATGAGCCAATCAGTGCCAATTATTGACTTCTAATCAATTATTGGTGTTAAGTGGCCTTAATTAGGATTTACACACAGTTTGTATTCTATAACGCTCTGCGCATAAATCCTATATTGGGTAAATTCAAGGGAGGGGCGTTTCAAGGGCATTCCAGGGATGTTCCCAGAATTTACATGCATTATTACAAAATAGACCCCCATCAGTGCCTAGTTTAGGTAATTGTCAGTGCCTTAAGTTAGTTGTCATTTATGTGCTTAGCACTGTTCTATAAAGGGGGTGAATCCTTTATAGAATAGTGCTCAGGGCTTTGTTCAGCACCAATATTTTGGCACCGTTTATAGAATCCAGTCCATAGTGTATTCAGAATATCCCAATGCTATGCACTATTATGTTTATCAGACTTTGGAGAGTAATCAAGTCAACGCATCATGCTGGATGTGGTAGTGTACTAGCAGCCAGGCAGGGAACCTCAACAAACACAGCTGCACAGGAGTTTGCAGGTAAAACAAAAGCACTTTATTTCTGCAATCAGGTTCATAGAAATATGTTGCTTCACAGGCTTAATACTGCTCCAGTGAAGTCTCTTTCCAAAATCACAATGACCAGTCTTATTAGGGCTGGCTTCTAGACAGGCCCAAACACAATGTACATTTCCAAACCACTCATAAGTACACCCAGGGCCAGAGTCTTCACAGATAAATTAAGGCACTTCCTACCTTGGCAGTCTTTTACCCATAGATTGTGAGACCTAAGTTTGAGGCTGCTCCTTTCTTTCTAGTACTCCCCTTACTGGAACTGCAGCCAGTTTGAAGGATTCCTTCCTTAGGGCCTCTGTCCTCTTCCCATTCTGAAGTTTTAACTTCCTGCTCTCTGCCTGAGCCCCATCCTCCTGGCTAGGCAGGCTAACTAACATATTCTTAATGTTGCCTAGTGAGGGAGTGCTCATAAGGAGAATTAGGGTTTGCCTAGACACTTCCTCACACAGAGCAGACTTAACCATCTGGCCCTGCTGCATCTTCAAAATGGCTGCTGAGATTGCCGAGACCCGTGACACTGTTGCAGAAAATCTCAGCAGCAATTATAAAGAAGCAGCAGTGCCGGGTAAAGCTTTGGTAGTAGGCAGGAAAGAGTGGGGTTCTTTCCTGCCCCCAAAGAGGCCACTAGACCACCAGGGCTCTTCAAGGTAGGCCCAGGGGGCTGTAGTGTGCAGGGGAGGTACTGGAAACAAAAGTGAGGCAGCAGCAGTGGGTGCAGGTCTGGAGGGACCCAATGACCCTTTCTACCCTGGGGGGCTCAATGACCCCTTCTGCCCAGGGGTCCAGACCACTGTCAGTCCCCCCCTATTATTTAGTCCCATGTTTTTATCATGATACAAAATGTATCTGTAAATCATATACATAGGACTACAAAAATTAATGTCTTTATTGATCTAAAGTCATAATCCAATAATGAAATCAAAAGTATTACATAATGGCAAAAAACAAAGTTTATTTTCTTTATTTTTTTTTCTTTTCAACACATATTACTATCGTATTCAAATATTAAAATATCAAATTTTTTTGAAAGTTGGCTTAGTTCACAATCTCATATTTAAATACTGAGCTCAACTGTCTGCTCATAAATATCTGTTAACTAAAATGCTAGCGATAGCACTCACATCATCATGGGGTCATCTTCGACTCCTCTCTCTCCTTCTCTCCACATATTTAGCAGACTGCTAAAACCTGTCGTTTCTTTCTCTATAATATTACCAAAATGTATTCTTTCCTTTCTGAGCACTCTTACCAGAACCCTTATCCACACTCTTATCACCTCTCACTTAGACTTTTGCAACTTGCTTCTCACAGGTCTCCCACTTAGCCATCTCTCTCCTCTTCAATCTGTTCAAAATTCTGCTGCACGACTTATATTCCACCAGAGTCGCTATACTCATATCAGCCCTCTCCTCAAATCACTTCACTGGCTCCCTATCCTCTTATTACAAGTGCATTCACTCTGCAGCTCCTCTGTACCTCTCCACTCATATTTCTCCCTACACTCCTCCCCAGGAACTCCATTCACTGGGTAAATCTCTCTTATCTGCACCTTTTTCCTCCTCTTGCTGCATCATATGCCTGGAATAGACTTCCTGAGCCAGTACGTCAAGCTCCATCTCTGACCATTTTCAAATCTAGGCTAAAAACCTACCTTTTGATGTTACTTTTAACTCCTAACCCTTACTAACTTGTTCAGTACCCATATTTTATCATTCCCACTTTATTAATTCCCGTATCTCTTATTTGTCCTGTTTGTTTTTCCTAATTAGATTGTAAGCTCTGTCGAGCAGGGACTGTCTCTTCATTTTCAAGTGTACAGTGCTGCATACGTCTAGTAGCACTATAGAAAATGATAAGTAGTAGTAGTAGTAGCTCAATCAGTTAATTACTAGTGGGAAGAAATACGATCACGTAACCAGTCTCTTAAGAAAGGAACACTGGCTCCCAATTGGTACGCATTTTCATTACAAGATCTTAACATTGATTCATAAGATGCTTCAGTCACATCAACCTTCTATCCTTGCACAATATCTGATCCCCTTCATGGACATTGGGTTCTATAAATCAGCGACTCCTGGTAGTCCTTCCTCCAGCGGACAGAACCCCTATAAACCATCTGTAGAATAATATTTTTGGTCTCTGGCCCCACACTCTGGAATGCACTTCCTCTTAACCTGTGCCAAGTTCACTCACATGTGGAATTCAAAGAAAGTTTTAAAAACTTATTTTTTTTAACAAATCTATGGGCCTATTGCATAATGTTGAGTCCTCATTGTTTTTTTGCTTTTTGGTGCAGTTGGCATCAGTCTCATGTGTACGGCCTGCTAGAAGTGTGCCTCCCTAAACTATTCCCCCTACCCTTTCTCCCCCTTGATTTTCTTTCTATCACTGACATTTTTTATCCTATTGATGTTTGTAGTTCCTGTTCTAAGTCTCTTTTTATTTTGATAATGTATACCACTATGATGTTATATTTCTTTTAGCAGTCTATCATATAAAAGCAACCTGATATCAACAGAGATGTCAAGTTACCCAGTACCAGGGTGGAGGCTTTGTTGCCAATCCTAATTTTGGACTTACATCCCAAAGCAGTGTGGACTTTGTAGTGTCTAATCTTGCCCATTGAAATCATGCTGTAGGTCCCATAATGCACCAGGAGGGGATGGTGAGAAATCCAGTACTGTCCCAAAATCTCCAGTCTGGAACTGGGCAAGTTGGCAGCTCTGTATCAACCAAAGACTGGAATTATTTACAGGGAACCCAAATTTGATGGCAGATTCACACAGCCCATACAGTGTGCCTTTATATTGTATCTATCTTCACGATAACTGTTTATGGAAAAGTTTTGGGAAGCTCTGGCTTAGGAGGATGCTTTTCTAGGTTTGTGTACCGTATGAAATTAGCCAGAAGGACTGAAAAAGTAACATTATTCCTCTTGTGGCATGAAAACATAACGCAGGACTTTCCCACCTTTATTTAATTGAATTCTGAAGAGATGTCCTAGATTTCCTGTTGATGCCTCTCAAGAGATTGCAACAGGGGAAACTCACTTTAACTGCTCTCATGAATATGCACATGTGTTTCACAAGCCACTAACTCACCCCCACAAGTGAACTAGTAATGAAGCAAGGAAGCTAATTGCTAAAAGATTGTATAATATAATTTGCAAGCCCATTATTTGGCACTGGAAGCAGGTGATTTAAAGCTAGGAGTTAAAGTAGACATTTGTAGGAAGCATAACATTGTTAAAGGTAAAATTTATTTTCTAAGTAGTAAAGTATAAAAGTTCCCAATCTTATCCTATTTATGCAATATATACTGCAGCCAAATAATAGAAAATCGTCTGTAAAGATTTCTCCTTCAGTTACTTATTTTCATTTTTGTAAGTGTCTGTGATTTGTTTCCTGAGCTTCCTACATGTTAGGAGTACTGTTCCCTCTAAGCTGAGTGGGAATCCTCCAACTGCAATGCCTCCAGTGGGTGACGGTGCTTTGATATTGTGCTTTCAATTGCTAGGGACAGGCAGGTTCCCTAAAGTGCTGTAGAGCTTGCCTGCCCCTCACTATTGAAAATGTGATAGTGAAACAGCTCCCCCCACTGGCAGGACTGTAGCTGGAGGACTCCTGCTCAGCTTAGAGGGAACAGTGGTTATGAGGGGAATTTGGTAACAGGGCAATTCTTTTAACCCTATTTTACAAAGAATACAATGGTGGTAATTCTATAAAAGACACCTATTTGGTACCTATTCTATAAAGGAGAGTGGGCACTTAGTTTCCTTTATATAATACTAGCACAACAGGCAAAATACGCCATAGTTGCAATAAGTGCTTGCACCTAAATGCCTGAGATGCGTGTATAATTTTATAAAGGCTGTTTCATGCGTGTATGACAGTATGCACATGCACAATGCCTCATAGAATTATTCCAATGTAAAAATAGACACTATGCCAAGTAGGCACATACATTTATGTGATTCAAGTATTGGCATGTTCGTGAGCTTAGCTTGGGTGGAGTGTGTAATTTCCAAATATTGTTTATAAAAGACATGTGTACATGAAAGAAGTGGAGGACATGAGAGAGGAGTTTGTAAGGGCTGAGAAGCATCCATGATAATGAGAAGTTCATTGATGAAATGCTTCTTGAGATGTCAAGCATCTCCAGCAGAGGGAAAGACAAAGCTGTGCTGAAAGAGGACAACTAGACACAGATCACCAGACCCTGCAGAATTGATATCCTGACTCTGCCTTCCCTCAAAATGAAGAACTGGTATGCAACCCTGGAAGTGGAAGAGGTGAGAACATTCCAGAACAAGGAGAAACTGAAGCTCAAAAACCCCAAATTTGCCAGATCAGTGACTACTAAGAAGTGAAGGGTACTGGTGGTTGATGATTCTCTTCTGAGAAATAGAGTGGTGTCCATCTGCGGACCAGACATTGTCTCAGGAGGTGTGATGTCTGCCTGTTGCCAAGATTTGAGATATTATGGAGAGTTTGAATAATACTGCTAAGTATTCCACCAAATGTAGCACAGCTCAGGTAGAAAGGGTGAAGCAGATAGGTGTGCAGGTAGTGTTCCTGTCAATCCTCCTTGTCAAGGATAAAGGCCAAAACAGAGAGGCTTACATCCTGAAGATAAATAAATAACGGTGCAAATGATATCATCAAGAGTGTTTCAGTTTCCTGGATCAGAAGACGATTTTACAAGGGCTACTAAGCAGAAGTGGTGTCCATTTATCAATGAAGGGATGAAGTGTATTGCATAGTAGACTGGCTAACCTACTTGAGAGGGCTTTAAACTGGAATCATTCGGGATGGGTGAATAAAGCCCCCAGATAAGTAAAAACAAATACCTCTACTGAAATGGATCATTGCGAACCATGACTAAGATATAGTTACACCATGTTGTATTCTATTCAGGATAGACAGGGTAGGAAGAAACAAGGAGGAGCAGGCGTTAAAGATAATATTAAAGCAACAGAATCATAGAACTTATAGGTAAGGAAGAAGGACCATGAGTTAATATGGAAAGAGAGAATGGAAAATGTATTTCCATTAGTGTGATATACAGGCCTCCTTTACAGGCAGAAGTAGACAGAGATTTCACTGAAGATAGTTACAATACAGCTCTTAAAGGGGAAGTACACCTATTAAGTGATTTCAATATGCCAAACATTTTTTAGGGGAAATGTGAATTAGGATATGCCTGTTGTGAGGTCAACTTGAAGTAGGGAGATCCTGGATTCTCTGCAAGGAGAACTGTTCCATCATTTGGTAATGGAACCCACATGGGATAGAGCTATACTGACCTTGTGCTTATGAATGGGGAGATTGCTTCTAATGTTATACTGGGGGATCATCTGGCAACTAGTGGTCATCAGATGGTGTGGTTTGATAGTAAGACAAAAGTGAAGGTTCTAGACAAAAAAAAAAAGACTAACCTAATATGTCAAGGAGTTGTTAGCTGCATGGGAACATTTGAGGAAAGCAGTGGGCAAAACTGAAAGGAAGTATTTTGATTTGATTAATGATTTAATTTGACTTGATTTAATTATTTAATATACTGCTTAATACACTGAAGTTTTAAAGCGGTTTACAGAACTTACCTAAGCAAAAATCTTAGCAATAAAAACTAAAATAATTATAACACAAAATAATAATAAAAGAAAACATACATAAGTTAATAAAATCAAGCAATTCTCCGGAGTAGCCCCCTCTGGAATGCACTGCCTGAAAGGCTGCGCTTAACACAAGACTATCTCTACTTCAGGAAGCAGGTGAAAGCTTGGCTCTTCAACCAGGCCTTTACTGGAAGAAGTAACTAACTCGTTAGTCTCACTCACACACACAAGGAGTACTCAGGCTGCATATACTGCAGCAAGACATGTTTATCCACTCCTACTCTAAATGACCCCATGTGCAACGTTCTTTAAATCAATCACCTTACTTTCTAACTCTTCCTACTTTCTTACCCTTTTATTTGTTACATCTTTGCTTTACCCTTCGCTATCACTTATAATGTGACAATGGTCTTGTTTAAATAATTTGTCACTCTTAAACAAAAAGCTTTAAAAACCCAACATAATAACTTAAATGTTATACTAGCAGAAATTGGCAACCAGTGTAGATCTTTCAGAAGTGGCATGTTATGATCAAATTCTTGTTGTTGTTAGTTATTATATGAGCTGCAGTATTTTAGACTAGTTGAAGCCTTTTTAGACCAATTTTTGTAAGACCTAAATGTAAAGAATTACAATGGTCCAGCCTACTTGTGACAAAAGGCACGGACAAGGGCAACAAACCTTTTTGTTAGAAAAGTAAATACAAATAAGAGGAAAAGAAAGCCACATTGGCAGCTGTAAAGGAAAGGAAAAAGAGGTTAGCCTTCATACACTATAACAAATTGGAGGAAAAGGAAAGCAGATAACAATACCTGCAATGATGCAAATAGAAAAAAAAAATAGCCAATATGGTAAAACTGGCGAAGATTTATTTTTTAGATAAGTTAGTGATAGGAAAAAGTGGCATTGTGAGGCTCAAGAGTGAAGGAGAAACATATGTAGTAGCTGATAAGGATAAAGTGGAATTGCTTAGCGAACATTTTTTGTGTGTGTTCACTGGCCTCCCACTTAACCATCTATCCCCCCTTCAATCTGTTCAGAACTCTGCTGCACGTCTTATATTCCGTCAGAACCGATATACTCATATCACCCCTCTCCTCAGGTCACTTCACTGGCTTCCGATCAGATACCGCATACAGTTCAAGCTTCTCCTTCTCACCTACAAATGCACTCAGTCTGCAGCCCCTCATTACCTCTCTACCCTCATCTCCCCTTACGTTCCCGCCCGAAACCTCCGCTCACAGGACAAATCCCTCCTCTCAGTACCCTTCTCCACCACCGCCAACTCCAGGCTCCGCCCATTCTGCCTCGCCTCACCCTATGCTTGGAATAAACTTCCTGAGCCCTTACGCCAAGCCCCCTCCCTACCCATCTTCAAATCCTTGCTCAAAGCCCACCTCTTCAATGTTGCTTTCGGCACCTAACCTTTATACCTTTCAGGAAATCTAGACTGCCCCAATTTGACTGCCCCTACTTGACTGACTGTACATTTGTCCTTTAGATTGTAAGCTCTTTGAGCAGGGACTGTCCTTTTATGTTAAATTGTACAGTGCTGCATAACCCTAGTAGTGCTTTAGAAATGTTAAGTAGTAGTAGTAGTAGGGATAAAGGGCCAGAAGTAGGACTACAGATGACATACAAATAGGAATGGAAGTTGGGTAGACTTTGAACAATTTTCAGAAGACTGTGTTCCTAAGGAGCAAGCTAAACTAAAGATAGACAAATGGACCAGATGGGATATACCCAGGGGTACTGAAAGAACTTAGAGAAGTTCTGGCAGTTCTGCTGTCTGACCTTTTAAATGCTTCTTTAGAGTTGGGAGTGGTCCTGGAAGACTGTAGAAGGGCAGATATCGACCCTATCCACAAAAGTAGAAGCTGAGAACTACAGTCAGGTTAGTCTGACTTCTGTGGTGAGTAAATTAATGGAAACACTTCTAGAAGAGAGGATAGTGAAGTTTCTGGAATCCAATGGAAGCTCTGGAATGAGGGAGCATAGAAAGAAGTGAAAAAGAATAGACTCAGGAATAATCTAACAAAATACTTCTTTACAAAAAGGGTGGTAGATGCGTGGAAGGGCCTCATGGTGGAGATGGTGGAGACAAAGACTATCTGAATTCAATAAAGCATGGGTCAACCACAAAGGAATCTAGTGCAGAGGAAGGGACAGTAGATGGTATAAATCAGTTTCCCAGGTTGATCCTGGAGTACCCTCTTCCCAGTCAGGTTATCATGATATCTGCAACAAAATGCATGAAAACTATTTGCATACAAGGGAGGCAGTGTATGTAAATCAATCTCACCTATATTCACTGTGGATAGCCTGAAAACCTGACTGGCAAGGGGGTACTTCAGGACCAACTTGGGAAACGCTGGTATAAATGAGCAAACTGGATAGACCATATGGTCTTATCTGCTGTCATTTTCTATTTTTCTCTGTTTCTATTTACACCAACTCCCCAGGAGGTGTAAATGTATGCAGTTCATTTTACCTGCAGTTTCTGAAGGAATAGGCCCAAAACAGGTGCTGAACTGGCCTCCTGACCTAGGTGACCTATTATCGAATTACCCTCCATCTTTCTCTAATTGTTGCTGTTGTTGTTTGCAATCTGGAAAAAAAAATTGGCTGAAAATGTATCTTCAAAAAAGATTTATTCATTGTATACTCCAAGGAATAAGAGAATTATAACTGTCTTTTCTTGATGGCACCCAAGTGCAGAAACTTCGACAACGCCTATGCCATAAATTCTCAAGGCACTTTCTGTGAATTGTTTTGCCACAAGGAAACAGCTCTCTCTTAAAGTTAGGTTTAGTTAATAGAATTGAAAACTTGCAAGCCAGTTTACAGCTGTAGGCTTTAAAACTTTCCTTTCATGAGTATTAAGTTGGGTTGTGCTGCTCGGTTTCATTAACTTAAATGACTTTACCATTTTCAGTTCAATGCAAATTCCTGGGAGAGTTCAGACAGCAGACGGACAGTGTTAAGTGATTCCTTATTATATGAAGCAAACACAGAACTGACTGGGTTTAGAATGAGGCATTAAACAGCACTTTTCCTCTTGCTGTATTAAAGGGACTAAATAAAGTCTCAGTTCACTCTAAGGCAATTGATATTGTTTTCCCAAACAATTAAATTCCACATGCCAAACCTGGGGCTTTATTTGCCTTGCTGCCTTTGTTTCCTTTAACAATGTAGCAAAAGCCTGTTCCATATAATTTCAGCGAGCACTAAATTAAGTAATTAACCTTTTGACCAATGAGGTCTCTCTTTTAATTAAGGCTTATTGAATTATAGGTTTTGTAAAAGCTGATTTTAGTCAAGTTTCATGAGAACTATGTTATGGGAGTGTTTTTTTTAGTGTGGAGGGAGTGGTGAAGTGTGAAGGGTATTTTTCCACTATTTGGTATTCCACAAGAGATCATTTACACATAATAAGTGGCCAGCGACTAGAATATGACCATTGTACACATTTCTGCCGCCTAAAACTAGACAGGTTTGGTAGAGTTACCTCTTAGGCTAGGGGTGGGCAACCACGGTCCTTGAGGGACACAACCCAGTTGGGTTTTCAAGATTTCTGCAATGAATATCCATGAGATTGATTTGCATGTACTGCTCCCATTGTATGCAAATAGATCTCATGCATATTAGTTGCGAAAATCTTGAAAGTCCTACTGGGTTGTGACCCTCAAAGACCATGGTTGTCCATCCCTGACTTAGAGCGTACTTTTCTAAAGGAGATTTTTCACATGATCCCCCATATTCTATAAAAGTCACTAAAAGTTGTGTGCGCAAATTTGAGTGCATGCCTAATTTGTGCATGTAATTTTATTGAATAGCGAGCCAATTAGCACCAATAATTGATATCGTAAGCAATTATTGCTGCTAATTTGATTTAATTAAAATTTACACACATAAATTTAGACACAGTATCCACACGGGTCCAAAAAGGGGGCATGGCTATGGGAGGGCCATGGGTGGATCAGGGGCTTCCCACAATTTATGTGCATTGTTATAGAATAAAGGAGATCTACACCTAATTTAGGTGCAAGGGATTTACACCAAGGTTTCTTTTGTGTAAATGGTTGCATGTAGTCACAGTTCCCAGTGCTAAGCGCTATTCTATAAATGGTACCTAACTTTAATTACCATTTATATGTAATACCCCATGGAAAGGGTATTACTAGAGTAATAGATTTTTCCGGAGCCCTGGGGGGAGGGAGGTCCCTGCCAGAAGGCTGGAGTGGTAGGATGTCTCTGTGTGGGAGGAAGGCCCAGACCATGAAGAGTAGTATGAAATAAAATGCAGAGTAATAGTGCCCTGGTACTGAAGAGAAACGGGGACAGGAGTCTGGAAGGAGATAAAGCTAAAGTTATGCCCTTTAGGGGAGTCTTTGGTTGCCTGCAGGTCTGGAGTTGCCTGCGCGTGCCTTGCCATTGATCAGGAGGAGAGAGAGAGGAGCCCTAAAAATTGGAGAGATCTACTGGCTGTGAGAGTCAGGTTGCAGCTCCAATAAGTGGCAACCAGGAGATAGTGTACTATGGGTGGGTAGAAGAGGGTCCAGCCCAGGAGCAGGGGACCAGAACCTGGGAGAGCTCATCCCAGAACCAGGGTGGACCAAACGTGGGGTCACCGCTGGAGGAGGTCTGAGCCCGCACAAGTAAATTAGTGTGAAGAAGAGGGGTACAGCTTTTGAGGATAATATCTCTCTACAGGATAGGCATGGACAAGAGAAGCTATAAATACCTGAAAATATAATATTACATAGCCTGTAAATATAATTCAGGGATGAAGTAGAAAATAGAGTTCCCTTATGGGAATAACAACAAGGAATACTTTGGATTGATGATTTGCCTGTTGCCGTTTGCCCGTTGCAAGAGTTCAAATAAAGGTTTTGAATTTGTTTGAGACTTTTTCAGTACTATCTGTTTTATGAAAGAGAGAGAACTGAGGGAACAGATCAGCTCTAGAGGGCAAAGCATAGCCTCTCAAACCCCCGGATGTCTATTCCAGACCATTGACCCACTTTTAAGCTCAACTGCATGTATGCTGGAACTGATGAGAGAGGGGAGATTGGCCCTGAATGTGAAACTGAACTGAGATCTGCTTTGTGGCCCAAGGCATGACCAAAGGGGCTCCCATGCCCCTTTGGAGTCCAGAAGAGCAGAAGCTGGAAACTGTCTTCAGCATTAAGGGGAAAAAGGGAAGGTGACAGACCAGCTTATTTTCGAAAGAGACGGACGCCCATCTTCCGACACAAATCGGGAGATGGACGTCCGTCTCAAAAACAGGCATAATCGAAAGCTGAATTTGGATGGCCCCAACTGCTTTCCGTCACGGGGACGGGTGAAATTCACGGGGGCGTGGCCGAACGGTAGCGAAGGTGGGACAGGGGCATTCCGGGGCGTGGTTAACAGATGGACCTCCGCGCCTGATAATGGAAAGAAGCAAGACGTCCCCGACAAGCATTTAGTCCACACAAAGTTGGTCCTGTTTTTTTCACAACCAAGCTTCCAAAAAGTGCCCAAACTGACCAGATGACCACCGGAGGGAATCGGGGATGATCTCCCCTGTCTCCCCCAGTGGTCACTAACCCCCTCCCACCCTAAAAAACAAACTGTTTAAATATTTTTCCAGCCTCAAATACCATACCTAGCTCCATGACAGCAGTATGCAGGTCCCCCGAGCAATTTTAGTTTAGTTGGTGCTGCGCGGGATCCATGCAGAGAGCAAAAATCAGAAGAAAAAAAACATGCAAGTGCAGTCAGGGACGTCCAAATTAAAACAATAGTAATAGGGGGATTCGAACCAGCCACCTTCTGATTACAAGACTTGTGCTCTAACCACTGCACCACTTATTCAGTTGCTTGGACATTCCTTCCCTTTCCATTAAGTCCCTCCAAGTTTCTGTCAGCCAATCACAGCTCATTTACCTGACATCGGTGTCAGCTAAATGAGCTGTGAGTGGCTGACAGAAACTTGGAGGGACTTAATGGAAAGGGAAGGGCATCTAGGCAGCTGAATAAGTGGTGCAGTGGTTAGAGCACAGGTCTTGTAATCAGAAGGTGGCTGGTTTGAATCCCCCTACTACTATTGTTTTAATTTGGACGTCCCTGACTGCACTTGCATGTTTTTTTTTCTTCCGATTTTTGCTCTCTGCATGGGTCCCGCGCAGCACCAACTAAACTAAAATTGCTCCGGGGACCTGCATACTGCTGTCATGGAGCTAGGTATGATATTTGAGGCTGGCATAGAGGCATCTCAGGGGGACCAGTGCACTACGAATGCTGGCCCCTCCCATGACCAAATGGCTTGGATTAGGTCCGTTTTTGAGATTGGCCGGCAGCGGTTTCAATTATCGCTGAAAACCACAGACGGCCATCTCTAGGTCCAGCGATCTCACCATTTGTGTCGTCTATCTCTAGAGTCGACACAAATGATGGGATTTCAGCGGGCCGAACCGTATAATCAAAACTGAAGATGGACGGCCATCTCGTTTCGATTTTATGGTTCGCTCCGCCTCTTCGCGGAGCCGTCTCCGGAGATGGACGTTTTTACACATGGGCGTTCGCGTTCGATTATGCCCCTCAGAGTATGAGTGCAGGTAAAACTGGCAATCCTCTTTTAATTGAAAGGAAGCTCTGGAATAAGGGGACATAGGATGAAGGAGAAAGTGGATAGACTCAGAAGTGACTTGAGGAATACTTCTTCACAGAAAGGGTGATGAATTTGTGGAATGACCTCTTGGTGAAAGTACAAAAGTGAAGTGAGTCCAAAGAGCATATCAAAGAGTCTTTATTGAAAACAAGCTGAAAAATGACCTGACAGGGCCGTGTTTCGGCACAAAAGACCTGCCTCAGGGGTCTGGTAAATCTCTGATTGTTATGATAAAAACATCTAACAAGAGAGTGTGATCAACATCCAAGTCAATGAATCCTCAATGGTACTCAAAAGCTGAGCTTCAAAAAGTCATCCAACCGGCTAGGGTCCGTGACATCAAAGATACTTTTTGCATCTCAGTTTACGGCGTCATCTCAAGACATGATTTCTAAGCACGCTACATTACTGGTTAGATTTTGTTCTGAACTTGAGAAAATACAATCTTGATATTATATTTTACTAAAAAAATATTCCTTTCTGTGGCCAGCAGATTTATATGTTCCCAGATATGGCTAGACACAGTTTCAGAGGAAGCAGTTCCTACAGCTAAAGCCTAGAGCTCTGGCTGATGGAGGCACATTTTTTCTTAAATTCACATGCAAATGACTGGTTACTTATGGGAATACTAGATATACTTCATTCCCTTCAGACATGACTTGAACGAAATAACTAATGAAATCAATGATGGCCTAAACATCGTGGACTCTTGAGCGAACTCATTCCAACTGAAATTGAACACCGAAAAAACACACTGCCTTATCCTCTCATCTCAACATAACAACTATAAACCCACAACCATAAACACCCCAGGACATGCACTCCCTATCTCAGACAACCTAAAAATACTCAGAGTCACAATCGACCGCAACCTCACTCTCGAGAGCCAAGTAAAAACCGTAATAAAATGTTCTACTTAATGTGGAAACTCAAACGAATAAAACCTTTCTTCCCGAGGGATATCTTTCAGAAACTAACACAATCAATGGTCCTCAGCCATGCAGATTACTGTAACGGAATCTATGCAGGATGTAAAGAACAACTCACAAAAAAACTACAGACTGCCCAAAACACAGCAGCCAGACTGATATATGGTAAAACACGATTCGAAAGCGCTAAACCCCTTCGAGAAAAGCTGCATTGGCTTCCAATCAAAGAACGGATCATCTTCAAAATATGCACTTGGTCCACAAAATCATCTACGGCGTAGTCCCAGGATACATGACAGACCAAATAGATCTACCAACCAGAAACAGACTTAGATCAGCACGTTCATACCTAAACCTACATTACCCAAACTGCAAAGGCCTAAAGTACAAAACAACTTATGTATCTAGCTTCTCCTACATCAGCGCACAATGCATGACCACCTAAACTTCAGGAAGTCATTAAAAACCCACCTCTTCAAAAAAGCCTATCCCAACGATCCAACATAAATCCCCACACCCTGCAACACATCATAAAGATCGAACTGGACAATCTACCATCCTCTTTCCCTCAACCCATGACACCTGATTCACTTCTATTTCATTTGACCACAACACAATCTTGTATTTGTTATCAACCGGAATGGCAAAAGCCTTTACGGTACTTTGTAAGCCACATTGAGCCTGCAAATAGGTGGGAAAATGTGGGATATAAATGTAACAAATAAATATATTTGTTGATCCTTCTTATTTGGAATTATTTCTTATGGATAAACCTTCAGGGTGAAAGTACTTAACATTTAATTTTTCAGGTTTCAGATTATTTGAGCAGACTTTATAGTGTATAGTTTATTTCCTGCCCATTGTGATTTATATTTGACTTTGTTTAAGTCTTCTTTTTTTCTTACATGTTAGTCTTGTTGGCTTCCTAAATGTGCCTCGGCAACAGTATGATATTTTCTTGATTTTGTTTATTGTATATATTGCAAACAATTTTAAAAAAATGTTTAAATGAACTGGACCAAGAATTGATCTTGCCAAATACCACTGGTAACATCCCTGTCCTTAGATTGAGTTCCATTTAGCACTATCCTTTGTTGCTTTCCACTCAACCAGTTCAGTGGTGTTCCTAGGTCGGCTGCCACATAGGGCGGATCGCCACTGCGTCCCCCGGTGTATTAACCCTCCTCCCTCGGCGAATCACAACCCCCCCCCCCAGTACATCACCTATAATCCCCCAAGCGCATCGCTCTTACCTCCTGGGGATGCAGGGAGCAGTCACATGGCTGTCGGATCCTCCGGGTCCCTGCCCCGGTACAGGAAATAACATCAGAGGGAGCAGGGAACCGGCAGAGCCGACAGCCGTGCGGCTGCTCCCTGCACCCCCTTGCATCGTGCACCTGGGGTGGACTGCCCCCACTGCCCCGCCCTTGGTATGCCACTGTACCAGTTTGACTTTAGGGCATATACCGAGGACATTCAATTTATTTACAAGTTGCCAGTGTCAAAAACTTTACTAAAATCTAAGTTGAGGTGGTATGTGGACACCTATGCACATCTTTCAGCTGCATACATTTACATTTACACCAGCCTCTGCGCAGATATAAATATATGTGGCTGCATGTTTGCTGCAATTTCAGTAGCTTTTGTGATGATAGTTGATAAAGGCACAAAGACTTTATGGAATAGCCTCAAAGTAGGCTCCTACTTGATCTCCCAGCTTAGGTGCTGTTATAACATTACCCTCATATTGCAACTGCACAAAATGCATATAGTATCTTTAAGAGTGTGTTCTATGAGTGCTTTGCAGTTATTTCCTGCTATGAAGTTACGATCCTCCATTTACAAATCCACATAAAAATTACAGTGTTTCCTTGGTAATAAATGCGCTAATAGCCAATAATATATTAATAATAAAGACTGAAGTTTTATAGACTATTCAATTTATTAAGAAGTTTGTTGTTTACTAATGATGAAAGACACAGCAGGGTTATCATCACAGATTATGAAAGCACTCACTTAAATCAGTAATATTAAACAAATTGATTTAGGTAATTCAGTTTGCAGTTGTCTCTTGAGATAAACACATTTTATGAAATGAACCAAACGTGTCCATGTTATTTTCTAGAATGTTTTGATTTTTTTCCATTCCTGTTCATTTCTACCTTCTTTATGGTTGAAATTTGGGGAAGGACCATTTCAAAGCCTTTAGTAACCTCACACATTCCCAAGGAAGGAAAAAGCAGATGCCACATACTTTTGCTCAAAAGGCTTGCTTAATTCACAAAACAATGTGTATGTACATGGCAGTTTTACAGAGGGAACAAGCAAGAATATTGTTCCAGGTCTCAGCACCACAAGAGGCTGCATTGATAGAACTGAGTGATGTCACTAAGCAGAGCTTAAGAGCATCAGATACCGGACGAGCTCACGCCAAAGTCAGTACCTTGGACTCCACTGTGTCCAGCACCAGCCCTGTATACATGACAGACCTCATAGACCTACCAAGAAACACATCCGAATCAAATCTCCACTACCCAAGCTGCAAAGGACTTAAATACAAATCAACATACGCATCCAGTTTTTCCTACATAAGCACACAACTGTGGAACACATTACCAAAAGCTTTGAAAACAACGTGTGACCACCTAAACTTCCAGAAATCACTAAAAACTAATCTGTTTAAAAAGGCATACCCTACCAATCCAACTTAAATGCCTGAACTCTGCAACACAACTAAACCAAAGTATGTAATGGACATAACACAACTCTTCCGCTCTACGATTCCCTAATGTGTCTGTTCCACATGAACCTTATCTTACCACAACACCACTTTGTATTTGTTCATACCGGAGTCGGCGAACGCCTCTCCGGTACTATGAAAGCCACATTGAGCCTGCAAATAGATGGGAAAATGTGGGATACAAATGTAACAAATAAAATAAATAAATATGTGTGACAGTATAATCTGATGAAACTGACTTTTGATCAAAATTTACTAAGTTAAGAAGTTTGTTAAAAATAAATATATCTGTCTAACTTAATTATTCCTGAACCATTTTCCATTTTGTGACATTGCTGCCTCTTCCAACCATTGTTTAAATATGACCCAAGTGGTCTGCCAATCTGCCAACCACGTCATCCATAGCCAGGCAAGGGTATATGGTGCCATAAATGAATATTCAGCCTTGTGACCCCCCCCCCCATTAGCTTTCAGTCCATTAGGACCCCCCCTTAATAAATTCTGATAATTAAATGCCACATTCATAGTCATTCCAACATTGTGCCTTCTGTTTGCTGCCCCCTAGCAGTTGCCATCTTGTATGACCGTCATATTTTGCCTAATGTTTAAGCAGGTCCTGAAGTCATCAGTTTACATCCTATGTTATCAGTGCCTTTAAATGTATGTAAGGAGTAACGCCCCTGCTACAATATAACCAGTGCTATGCAGCATTATGATGTCATCTGACTGCATGCTGCTCTGTGCTGAAATGCTTGCCTTGCATCTAAGAAGGACTCCTGGCCATGACCCTGGCACTGTCTATCCCAGTAATGTCCAACCTTGGTCCTGGACCGTGCTTTCCCCCTAGATTTAGTGCCATTATTATACACATTCCCCAGTAGGGGAAGTGTCACAGCTTTTCCCACACACATAGATGTAGGTATTCCTCCTCTGTCTGTTTTGCATCATTTTTTTTGGTGCCATTGGGCCTTCATTCCACTGTTGCTGGTGCTGTTTTACTGCTTCTGTGGTGCTTTAGGGTCTCCTTCCTTCTATGGTACAGACATGAAATGATAGCTGTACTTCCTATCCCCAATTGCCAAATGCCCTCCAGGATAACATTTCCTAGGCTAACAAATTTCATGCACCAAAATACCTCAGCAGATCCAGAGTATTAATGCCACTTTGCAAGCTGACCTGTCCTTAGATCCCAATGGCCTAATCTTTGGAGAATCACCACCTTCCCCCCCCCCCCCCCCTCCTTTAGACACACATTCTAAACACCAGTACCCAAACTTTTTTGTCTTCATTGCCTCAGAGTCTCCCTGTTGAGAGTGGTGCTACTTTACCCCGCTTCCTATATCCTTGGGTCTCCATGCCATGCCTCTTACATTGGGTTTCCAATCTTCATGGGGAAACACAAGGGAGTAGGTTGGCTGATAACTCTTCCAACAACAAGAAACCAGGAAACCTGAGCCCAATACAAGGAGTTTATTATAGCAAATGCACCACTAAGACTTAGCACGGTGCCGTGTTTTGGCATTTCCTCCTGCATCAGGAGTCTGTGGATGTGCAGCCTATTAGAACAAGAGGCAATCAATATTCTCTTTGGCGTTAATGGCAATGTTCATACCTGAATACAGAGAGTGCACTTGGTGCACAGTTAGTGCATATTCCCCTTTGCATATCCCTTTCAATCAGTGGCGTAGCCACAGGTGGGCCCGGCCCACCCACTTAGGGCTCAGGCCCATCCAACAGTAGCACATGGCAATGAAAATGCTGCTCTCCACAATACTGGCACCTTCGCATGCTCAGCTTTCAGCGCATGCCTGCTGCAGACTACCAAGGTGGAGACTGGAGAGAAGCATTTTCCCACCAGCTGAGATATTGTTTTGGTGTGGGGGTGGGGGACAGAACATTTGGTCCCCACCCACTTCTTGCCTAGGCCCACCCAAAATCTGCTGTCTAGCTACGCCCCTGCTTTCAATATAACATTAATATGAAGTACAGCAAAACTTTTAGTTTTTCTATACCTCCTTGTCATGCTGCATACATACCACAGTGAAAAATAACCCTTCATATGTTACTTAGCCTTAGGTCTAAATATCTAATTGCAGGAAGATTTAGAGATTTCATTTATGTCAAGACAACTCTTTGCTAAGTCTTTCTCATAGTAAGCAAAAGGAATTGCTAACAGAAAGAAGTGATAGCTAATATAGCTATAAAATCTGTATATCTATGTCCATATCTACCTCATTATTTGCTTGCAAAACAGCACCTACAATTAATCAAGTCTGGTTATATACAGTATGTAGTAGCAATGTATATTAAATCTGCCTCACTGTGTTCTTCTTTTCTCTTTTAATAACTCTTAAGATGGCTTGATAGCAAGGACAGCTCTGCAAAATAGTGGCAATCAACCATCATTCCTTACCTAAGGCAAAAACAGATGAGTATAATTTCCATCTCACAGATTCTAACACTGCATGTGGTTATTAGCTTCTAATACATAATGAAAAGGCTCATGCCTGGTGTCAAGAAAGGAAAATAATCCATGTCATATAAGGTGCAAACTTTCTGACATGCAATCAGAAACATGTATTACCTTTCTGCAAAGGACAGTAATGGTGTGGCCTGCATACAGAATTAGCAACATCACAGTTAGAACACTCACTATATGATAACCTTTAAACATCTTAGAGAAACATGAATGTGAAGGATTTCTGACAGTATACATATTAGCCCTTATCAGTAGAAGAAACTGATAATGCAACATTAGAAAAAGTCAGCAGTTTAATTTTGATGCTCAGGTGCCTGGAAATAGTAGAACCCGACAGGTGATCTTTGTGTCCTGCTTTGGTCTGATATTCAATTTAGAGGACGAAATAGAATTTTAGCTGTGCCCCTTTACAAGTATGACATTGCCAGCTGTGACAACTCACCCTGCCCTAGCAGCCTTATCAGAATAGCTCAGCTTAAGTAATAACCAACTCTGAACACATGTATAACTAGCATTCAAGCACATTCATGTATATTTGTGCATGTTGATGGCACAAACAAGCAGACCAGATGGTTTCATGAGGTGACGCTGCCATCTTCTGGAGATTTTTGTCAAACCGAAGTGGTGATATTTTTTTCTGCCAACACATAACAGCCCCTGAAGCAGCCCTGATGTGGGTGAAACACATCCTGTCAGGCAGTTTGAATTTATGTTATTTCAATATACGTTTGGTTTGACCTTCTCATTAGGGCATGTTAAAATATAAATGTAGTTTAATAAATAGGACCTAAGACAATTGAGGGTGATGTGACTTGCACAATGTCCTGAGGGATTTGGCTTGGAATGATACATTTTCTTATTGCAGCTGATAAATCTATGGCCTAATTTATCCACATGATTTTTTTTTTTGTTACATTTGTACACTGTGCTTTCCCACTCATGGCGGCTTACATAGGGCAATGGAGGGTTAAGTGACTTGCCCAGAGTCACAAGGAGCTGCCTGTGTCTGAAGTGGGAATTGAACTCAGTTCCTCAGGACCAAAGTCCACCACCCTAACCACTAGGCCACTCCTCCACATATATTGAAATAACATAAATTCAAACTGCCTGACAGGATGTGTTTCACCCACATCAGGGCTGCTTCAGGGGCTGTTATGTGTTGGCAGAAAAAAATATCACCACTTCGGTTTGACAAAAATCTCCAGAAGATGGCAGCGTCACCTCATGAAACCATCTGGTCTGCTTGTTTGTGCCATCAACATGCACAAATATACATTAATGTGCTTGAATGCTAGTTATACACAAGGGAAAATTCTCTAACTGGGTGCCTCCCGTTAGGCTCCCTGAAGGCGGATGGAAGAAGCTTATTCTAAAATGGATCCTAGGCACCTAGGACTAGATTCAGAAAATGGCACCCAAATTTGGGTGCTGAAAAAAACGAGCAATGAGCGCTATTCTTTAAATGGCACTCTGAGCTGGGTGCCATTTATAAAATAGCGTGTAACGCCAGGATCCACACCCAACTTTAGGGCGCAAGGACTTAGGCCAACTTTAACCTGGTGCAAATCCTCGTATGTAAATTAGACACGGATCCCCCAAATTCTATAATACTGTATGCATCTTTGGTGACTGCCTGTGCCCTACCTATGCCTCTCCCATGACCACACTCCCTTTTCACTTATGCCCTGAAAAATATGCACATACATCTTTATAGAAAAGCACCTAGCGTGTGTGCAAATCCAAGTTTCCAATTAATGCCAATAATTGATTGTTAGCACCCAAGTTACTGGTGCGATTGGCTCATTGTGCACACAAATTGGTCTAGCGCCCACATTTGTGCACTGTTCTGTCGGATATAGAATAAGGCTATTTTGTTGAGAACCAGGTCTACTTGTTTTTTCCCTTCCTTTTCATTGCCCTGCTCTGTTCCTCGCTTCTACTGACCTGAGGGGAACCGGTTCTTTCTGCTTCACTCATAGTTCTATGAATCTTAAGAATCATAAAGTGAATATTTACTTTTCTTTTCCCATGTAAGAACAACATTTTGAACTGACAAAAAACAACTGTAAGTAAGGTTTCACGTTAAATTGATTGCAAGAACTCATTCTGTAGCTTATAATTTCTTGCAAAATCTGGCTGCAGCAGCTCACCTTCATGACATGAGATAGAAAGCTACAAACATCTGTTCTAAGAATCAGCACAGCAGACTATTTAAACGTGTTTCCTTCTGCCGCACGTTTACTAGCAGAACTTTTTTTTGCATTATTCTGATTAGTTTGTACAGCATTTTTTTTAATTGTGATTATTTTATGTTGCATTGGTATGATTAGTTTAGGGTGTTTTGTTGTACAGTAATTATTGATTTGATAACGTTTTGTCAATATTTTATTGTACCATACTTTTGACTGACTTGGTAGAAAAGTGGATTAAACATTAAAGAACAGAACAGAATTAAAGTCTATAATTTCATACCTTTTCCATGGAAAGGAATTGCTAAAGGGTACATTTTCAGGGCTGGTAGTCAGTGTTTTCTGCCCAATAGTGGTGTTATTCCCAGGTATTCAATGCCAGACCATGTCAGGGTCCAGCATACATATATGCAGACGATGTCACGATCTACATCCCGTTCAAACATGATCTAAGTGAAATCACCAACGAGATCAACCAAAGCCTCCGAATCATGCACTCCTGGGCAGATTCATTCCAGCTAAAACTCAATGCAGAAAAAACTCAATGCCTGGTGCTCACTTCCCAATACAACACAAACAATTACTCCACCATAACCACACCATACTGCACTCTCCCCATTTCAGAAAATTTGAAGATTCTTGGAGTCACCATTGATCGAAACCTCACACTCGATACCCACGTGAAGAACACGACGAAAAAGATGTTCTGCTCGATGTGGAAACTCAAAAGAGTTAAACCTTTCTTCCCGAGAAACATTTTCCATACCTTGGTACAGTCAATGGTAATAAGTCATCTGGACTACTGTAATACTCGGTACGCTGGCTGCAAAGAACAGACTATAAAAAAAAACTCCAGACAGCCCAGAATACCGCTGCCAGACTCATATTTGGAAAACCCAAATATGAAAGTGCGAAACCATTAAGAGAAAAACTTCATTGGCTCCCTCTCAAGGAACGTATTGAGTTTAAGATCTGCACGACCGTATACAAAATCATTCACGCGGATGCCCCACTCTACATGTTAAACCTAGTGGACCTACCACCCAGAAACACCAAAAGATCAGCCCGCAAATTCCTCAATTTGAACTTCCCCAGCTGTAAAGGACTCAAATATAAGCAAGCATACGCCACTACCTTCTCATACAGAAGTACACAGCTATGGAACGCACTACCCACAGCCCTGAAAACCATGGACAATCTAACTAACTTTCACAAATCCTTGAAGACACATCTCTTCAACAAAGCCTACAAAATGAACCCTTAACGACACAAATCACCACCCAACTCATTCAAGTATCAAAATGCAACTCCTACACCACCCTTTCTAACACCTACTTCTCTAATTCCTCATATATCTTCTGCTTATACTAATTGTATACAAGATCCTGTCATGACTATGTCATAACTACACTCTGTAAGCCACATTGAGCCTGCAAATAGGTGGGATAATGTGGGGTACAAATGTAATAAATAATAATAATCCGGGTCTATGTGGCTGGCTAAACGGTAAAAATAGGTCTGTGTTTTATACAGTCCTAAATGTCTGGTTAAATTATGCAGTTAAGTGCTGATTCCACTCCCGAACCGCTCACATAATGTTTGGCTCCATGTTTCACAGTTAGTGCCCCTGAATATCAATGGATAGCCTTGCACATACAATTTAACCAGCCAGAGGAACACAGGCAAGGTTCAAAGCCTCCTGGCCATTAGGTCTGGGGTTCAGGCATTAGGCCTAGAGTTCAGGCTTTGGGGGGTAACCTTATGTTATGATTTCCTTGTATCTGCTTTGTTGTATTTGAGGGTAAGCAATTTCAATTTTTTGAACCTAAGCAGCTTGAAGATTTTCAGAGTTCAAGGGAAGATGTTAATGTTATAATGTAGTTCTACATGTTCACTGTTAGAGGACAGCTGAAGTAGTGAGTGGGAGGGGCAAATCTCTTATGTTTCTTCTTTTTTGGTTTTCTTAATAATATAGGGCCCTTTAATAAAGCGGCAGTAAGCCCAATGCGGGCTTACCGCTCACTAAAAGGGAAGTACCGCCAGGCTACCGTAGCAACCCGGCAATAGTTCCTACCCCCAGAGCACGCCATTTCCGATGTGTGTACCTGGCAGTAATTGGGCGGTGCCGCGCTTCATAAAAGGACCCCAAATGTCTTTATCATCTTGGATTTTATTCCTTAGTATGTGGTCAAAATTATTATGTACACTTGAAAAGTTATGATTTTCTTGTATCCTGGTACTGATGTTTGCCTGGATATTGTAATGTTTAAAAAAAAAGGTTTGGACAAATTCCTAGAGAAAAAGTCCATAGTCTGCTTTTGAGACAGACCTGAGGAAACTACTGATTGCCCTGGGATGGGTAGCATGGAAAGCTGCTACTATTTGGGTTTCTGCCAGGTACTTTTGACCTGAATTGGCCACTGTTGGAAGCAGGATACTGGGCTTGATAGACAATTGGTCTGACCCAGTATGACTATTCTTATGTTATTATGACCGTCTTCCAGTCTTTTTTCTGGGATTCACCACAACATATACATTTAGGGGCCCATTTACTAAGCTGTGCAAACATCTACATGTGCCCAACGTGTGTCAAAATGGAGTTACCGCCCAGGTACCGCGTGACTCTTGCGGTAATTTCATTTTTGGCATGTGTACGATATGCGCATCGGAAAAATAATTTTTAGTTGCGGACACGCGTATTGGGAGTGTGCGTGTAGGTCATTACTGCCGTTACCATGTGCATAGGAGCCAACTTTTCAAAATTATTGGGGGTGCTAAGCCCAATGGAAATGACCCCTCCCTGGACACATACAAGGAATTCTCTCAATATAGGGGGTGCTCAAGCACCCACAGCACCCACAAAGTAGGCTCCAATGACCATGTGAGACTTTACCGCTAGGTCAATGGCTGGCAGTACGGTCTCAGTCCCAAAATGGATGCACGCCAATTTTCATTTTGCCACTCGTCCATTTTCATGAAAATTTTTAAAAAGGCATTTTGTTTTTGCAGGTATGCTGAAAAATGATTCTGCGCACGCCCAAAACACACGTCTACACTACTGCAGGCTATTTTTCAGAGCACCTTAGTAAAAAAAAAACCCCTTAAAAACTAGATCCCTGACACAGCCACAGTAGCATTAGGTTGTTATTGTGGAGTGAGCTGGTTTTACCAATCAGGTGATGCTGTCAGAATACACCTATGAGTTCTTTCATGCCCCTTGTGTGGGTGAAACATGGCCATGTTGGCATCTAGTTTTTTGGTTTTTTTTTTAATCAACGTCATACAAAGCAAAGTGAAACAGTCAGCACAATATCCAAACAATTGTTGCACAAGATACAATGGACGAAAAAAAGTGCCTCCGTCTTAACAGCTCTTGACCAAATACAGCTCAGTATTGATTTTTCCAATAATAATAAATCCCCCCTCACATCAAATCTTTTGTAATACATTCACATCTCACTCACACCCATTCTATATCCACTCCATTCAACCACTCACCCCTCACCCTTTCACACCATCTAACCCACCCACCATCTAGTTTTTTAATGTATATGTTGTGGTAGATAAATTTGGTGACGGATGCTTCTCTTCTAGTCTGCTGCTCTTCTGCACCATCTTGGATTCTGCAGATCATCTGCCTTTTTGCTTCCTCTGATTTCCTGAGCTGGACACAGAGAAGATCCTGCCGATGACTTCTACAACATTACAATGTGGTTTGTTTTTTTTTAATTCTGTTTAGCCTCGCCCTATGCATTCTAATATGCATGAACTTAAATCCCATGGATTGATGCATCGGTTTTTTTTTTTTAGTTTTCTCTAAACACTGTAAAAATTGCCACATAAAATGTACTTCAATTTGTTCTATACAAACTGAAAATGAACAGTCTACCATCTGGCAGTCGGCAATGTTGAATGTGAATAGACTGGCGTATTGTATTCTGAATCTTGAAACGTTACGTTTCTGTCATCAGCACTAAATGCTCCCTTCATACAAGACACTCTGCAAACAAATGCGTGGGATGAAGCACTCTGCATTGTTGCCTTAGTCTATTCAATATTGTCTCTTTCAATTCATCAAATGCTTTTGTCAGGTTGTATGGTTTATCTACATTGTTCCCCTTCCAGATATACTGCAGCAGTGTTTTTCTGTAATAGAGACATGTATCACAGGAAAGAAGGGCAAAGAACAGGCTGTGAGATTAGTAGCAATGTACATTTACTATTTGCTCGTTCAAGAAAAAGTAACACTGCAAAGTTTTATATTAGATATCATTGCAGTATGCATGGTATTTGTTTTGCTGGTATTATCTCTTTCATCAAAAGGGTGTTTTGTGTGCATTAGGAACGGGCGCAGTCAAATAAATTGGCCCATGTTAGAAATTGTCCTGATTTTTTGGGGCACTTTTGCAGTTTGCTTACACATTTGTTTTAATAAAAATGTTTTCACAGACATTAGAACTTTCTAATGCATTCTACTGTATGCATGTTAATTCATAAGCTAATCTGCATTAAATTGATCTTGTGCCCATTAAATGCTTTAAGAGGCACTAACAAACCAAATGCATGCTAACAAATGCGCATAGCCAGTGTACATCATTGTTAGATGGCTTTGTGCTGACAGTGTACCCATTCAAAATTAATCCAAGACTGCACAATTAACTGGAGACTTCAAAGAGAGGAAAATCCAGGATGTGTCCAAAAATGCATCCTAGAAAAAGATCAATAAAAGGAGAATGACCATGTTTTCAATCATGGCAAGCGGCACTCGGCACATTCTTTGACCCTTCAACTAGGGGTGTATCTGTAATGGAGCCAACGGGTGCCTGGCACCCGTATATTTGGCCTTGGCCCCCGCTACCGCCGCCAACCCCCCCCCCCGTGCCACCAATGGAAGCCTATGGAGGGGCAAAAAACAGCCCCCGCACTTCGGGCTCTGGCCCCCCCTACCAGGGAAAGTTAGATACGCCCCTGCCTTCAACCCCCCTCACCCTTCCAACACATCAGAGTCAAATAACAATACATGAAATTGATACAGTGGATTTTATTTGACCACAGCCTAGTACTTAACAAATGTACATCTGAAACTGATTTACAATGCATATTCCCTACACATTATCTTCAATGTATAGTCTATCTAAATCATTTTGGGTATCTAGCCTTTAGAGTCAAACAGCTCCAACTACCTCCATAAAAATCAATGGTCTAATCACAAGTTTGTCTTGGTTATGCATGAATGGTAGAAGTCCTTTTTTGTTTAAAAACTTTGTAGGGGGATCTTTTAACTGAGTCATTTTATTGAATAATTTATGGTTTTGTATTTTATTCTGAACATTGTGTTCAATTTCTTACTTTGTAACCCACAGTGAAAAATAAAAGTCCTATGCATCGACATCACCTCTCTTTTCAAGGTTTGCCATAAAAGCAACATTTCTCCATCATGCATTTATCACACATCTTTTTGGTTCCTACATACCCCCAATACCTCCATTCCATCAAGGTCTGGGGGTAAGCACCACTGGCCCTTTGTTTCTCTGGCATTGGCCCTCCACCATAGAAGAGAGAGACTGCAAACAAATTCTTAATATTCTCAATGTCACTGTTATTACATGGCAAAATACTTTTGCCTTGATTACTGTTAACATTTTCTTGTATATAATGTACTGCCGTGTGCTCTATTTGGCTAAACCCCTCTGCCACAGACTGCGGCAATGACACCTTGCTTGTTACAGTTTCCCACCTAATTTTCTTAACTCCAGCTGCAGCCATCAGAAAAGATCCACAAATGTACTATGTATTGTAGTGAGGACATGCATATATCTAGGTCAACGCCTAAGGACCACTCCCTAGATGTGATGACAAACCAAATGCAGTACATAACCTACCATCTACTTACCAAACATTTCTTCAATTTTCCATGGCTGCGATAGAATTGTTTTCCCCATCGACACCTGCTTCTGGATAATAACAGGTGAAAGAAATGCCGTTCCAAGGCTAAATCAGATTTCGACAACCTTATTGCCTTGTAGCAATTACACTATGTAGGTCTTTAGAGGGAATGACCAGCCATATATGTAGTACGTAACCTAACATGCACTTACCATCCATTACTTCAAATTTCCAATGGTGATGATAGGATTGATCCATATATCTATACTCCCATCCATATATACCTCAGGAAGATACCAGATCAAATCGATGGTGATACCAAACAGATTCCATAAAAGGGCTAAACCAGATTCTGATTACATCTTTTTGCCTTGTAGCCGTAACATTAAGTAGGAAAGTGCAACCTTGCTGTCATTTCAGCTTGATCTGTCTTGCAAGTGTATTTATTCTTATTGGAGGTACAGTCACTGATCGACTAAGCAATGGTAGCCATACTAATTGGCAAAAAGGCTTCCCGTATGTTGAACAGGTATATACATATGCTATTTATATCTATATATCTATATATCTATATATATATATATATATATATATATATATATATATATATATATATTTCACCTGCTTGGAGTAACTAACACCTCTTATGGACCCGGGGTACAGAAAAGTACTTAAGAGGGAACTGTGCACACCTCTCTGACAATCCATGTCCCTTGAGCCAAAGTTTTGACTTGTCAAAAATGATTCCCTAGTTAGCTGCCCAAGTACTTAGATTCAGGGGACAATTGAAATCTGGACAATGCTGCAGGTTAGTGTCCAGTATAGAAAGCATGAGGGGGGGTCCATTAGACTTCCCCCAATGTACCACAAGGCCAACTGAATGAAAAGGGGTCCTGTCAGGTTATCTGGGCCAAACCATATGGGGCATAGCCCCTGAAGCGTGACTAATTAGGCATTTTGGATTTTGAAAGATAGAGAGGCCCCAGCCCAATTCCCATGACTGCTGATATTCAGCTGGTTTTATATCATGTAAGCAACATTTGTCCTTGCTTTATATTTATTTGACAATACCATCCTGAACTACAGCAGCCCAAGATCAGAACGTAGTCTCTCTGAATTACAGAATGTAATAAGGTTGCATGGAGAAGGGTAGATCCAGCTGATGGTGCCAGATTTTGGGCAGACTCTGGGACCAATAGGGCATAAGGGAGTAAAAGCATCAGCATTGTAATTATGCTTCCCTAGATAAGGGAAATATGGCATGTTATACTGTGTTACCTAAATTGTCAACAACCCAATAATCTGAAAATCACATATTTGTTCACTAATTGATGGCTTACATATGCCAGGCTGTTATGCTGGGAACAGCTCTGGAATTGTAATTTAATGGATAGTCTATATCGGGTGCCAGGTAGAGGAGCCAATGCTCAGAGTGCAACGTTCCTTTTTCTTGTCACATGGGCAAGCCCTGCCCAGTACCAAGCCTAGCAATGCTGAGAAACTACCCTGGAATCCCAATAACTCTGGAGCAGTGGTGTTTTGTCCTATTCCTGAAGTAGCTAATATTCTTCTACTGCAATCTCTGCACCCATTAGAAATTATTCCAAAAGCAAAACCAGCAATTCATCCCAGATTAATAGTATAAAAATTGACACATCATATTTAGACAACTCTACATTCTTCCTGCCCACTTCCTAATACAAGGTGATGGTCCAAAATAGTGAATGACACCCTGACAGCTGACCACACACTCAACCACTCCATGTGAGCACATGATGAATTACCAAATACCTATGCCACCCGGGGATGTACCTAGCATAATGGGATGCATTACCCAAACTAAAACCTAGAAACCTGAAGGCAGCCTGGCAACCTCATTGCTAGCCTCTATATATGCAGGACCACAATGCTGACATAACAACTAGATGGTGTGGTCATTTTGAGGAGGATGTAAGGGTCATGCCCCATGCTAGGAATGGTACTGCAACGTGATGATCAACAATTCATTTTTGTTGTACTGACTATAGAAGAGTAGGATTGGGAAACTTTGGGGTTGGAGAGCTTATGGGTGTCGAAGTAATCTGCTATTTGCTGTGTAACTCCTCTGACATTGTGGTGCCAATGTGAGACCTGAAAGTGCCAGTCAGGCTCTGACTAAAGCAATGACTGTCTGGGGATTTTACAAGTTCCATGGTGGGCAAATGCACCTTCCAGAAGCCCCTGTAGATACTGCGGAAGAACATTTTTGCACACGTATTTTTTATGTTTTACAATGCCATAAAGATGTGAAGGTTGAGTAAAGAAGTTAGCAGGGTGTGTTTGGGATATTCATCTGCGGGCAGTACCCCCCTCTCTCACACACACACACACACACATACCACCACCACCAACAACAACATCAACTTGCTACAGTATTGTGAGAAGCCTTTCTATAAGGGGAGTTTCAAAGTTAGGTTACACCCTTTCAGCAACACATTCCTGTCACTGTGACTTATTTCCTTGCCCCCTGGGGGAGCCTACCTTCTGAATTTGTACCTAGTTCAACAGATCGTGTACCCTGCCCAATAATCACCAAGGAGCCACAATGGGAATCTTGCTACTTTTTGGGATTCTGCCAGGTACTTTTAACCTGGATTGGCTACTGTTAGAAGCAGGACATTGGGCTAGATGGACCATCAGCCTGACCCAGTATGGCTATTATTATGTTCCTATGTTCTTAATGGGTTCCATTTTCAGAAGTGCTCCCCGTTCCATACGCAGGACCCAAGAGACTGGCAGAGCTCTGGAGTCTCAATGCATGGATGAGGCGATGGTACAGGGAGGAGGGGTTTAGATTTGTTAGGAACTGGGCATCATTCTAGGGAAGGGGGAGCCTATTCCAGAAAGATGGGCTCCAACTTAATCAGGGTGGAATCAGGCTGCTGGCATCAACATTTAAAAAGGAAATAGAGCAGCTTTTAAACTAGAAACTGGGGGAAGGTCAACAGTTGCACAAAGCCAAATGGTTCAGAACAAGGTATCTTTACAAGATATCACCATAACAGGAAAGATAGGGCATCCTGATATTGTTTTCAACTGTGAAGAAAAAGGGTCTGAAGGAGTCTGGCCATCAAGGATGCTTCCCGCCCACACTGGAAAGGGAGCGTTTCATGGAGGCACCACTGGGATTAAAACAGATGCAGAAGATAAACTTTCTGGTGTTAGCTGGCATTTGAATGTGCTGGAAGAGAACCCTAAAGTAGCTGAGAGAAAGATTGGTTGCCAGCGCCGGCACTATTTTGTGGATTACAAATTTGCTTTTACTCCAGTCGGTTCAAAATTCTGCTGCCTGTCTCGTCTTCCGCCAGGGTCGCTTTACTCATACTACCCCTCTCCTCAAGTCGCTTCACTGGCTCCCTATCCGTTTTCGCATCCTGTTCAAACTTCTTCTACTAACCTATAAATGTACTCACTCTGCTGCTCCCCAGTATCTCTCCACACTCGTCCTTCCCTATACCCCTTCCCGTGCACTCCGCTCCATGGATAAATCCTTCTTATCTGTTCCCTTCTCCACTACTGCCAACTCCAGGCTTCGCGCCTTCTGTCTCGCTGCACCCTACGCCTGGAATAAACTTCCTGAGCCCCTACGTCTTGCCCCATCCTTGGCCACCTTTAAATCTAGACTGAAAGCCCACCTCTTTAACATTGCTTTTGACTCGTAACCACTTGTAACCACTCGCCTCCACCTACCCTCCTCTCTTCCTTCCCGTTCACATTAATTGATTTGATTTGCTTACTTTATTTTTTGTCTATTAGATTGTAAGCTCTTTGAGCAGGAACTGTCTTTCTTCTATGTTTGTGCAGCGCTGCGTATGCCTTGTAGCGCTATAGAAATGCTAAATAATAGTAGTAGTAGTAATAGTACTGAGTTACATCAACATTTGATTTCTTGTGGATTACAAATTGTTTGGGGCCTGTCACATAGGTCTGGGATTACAAATCCCATTACCGGGAACACTGTGGAATCCAGCCCGGAACAATTTCAAACCACCCGCCCAGTGAAAAGCATGAGTTAACGGACAAAGTAAAAGCGTGCCAAAACTGTGAGTACCTGGGAAGAGGCGGGAGGACCCAAGAGGCGTCATAATGGGGTTTCCCCTGGGCCTCATGATGAGTGCCGTTGCCAGGTAAAGATGCCAAGAAGATTTTAAGGGGTGAGTCAGGTCTGACAGGGGCTGCATATGCCACAATGCATCTATCCTAAATATGACACTGCCACAGACTGCCACAACACTCTCCAGTTAGTGCAGGTGTGGTCTGAGGTGGAGCAAAAATGAAACCACGAGTTATCCAGGCACTGCCAATTCAATGCTGGTGTCTGGATAAATATCCAAGTAAGCTTAAAAAGCAGCCCTAACCAGGGGCGTATCTAGACTTCACCGGTAGGGGGGTCCAGAGCCGAGGTGAGGGGGCACATTCTAGCCCCCTCCCCCCCGCGACCCCCCCGGCACTGCCATTGCCGCCACCCCCACCCCCCCCCACCCCTGCTGCCGCCAGAACCACCTCCAACAACTGTGGCCCACCTGCCCGATGACCCTCTCGACCCCCCCGCCCGCTGTCGCCTACGTTTGCTGGCGGGGAACCCCAACCCCCGCCAGCCAAAGTCATCTTCCTTCCTTTGTTTGGGTTTCTTCTTTCTGAGTCTGACTCTGACGTCCTGCACGTACACAACGTGCAGGACGTCAGACTCACAGAACCAGAACAAAGCCCTCAAGGCTTCGTTCTGTTTCTGTGAGTCTGACATCCTGCACGTTGTGTTACATGCAGGACGTCAGAGTCAGACTCAGAAAGAAGAAACCCAAACGAACGAAGGAAGACGACTTCAGCTGGCGGGGGTTGGGGTCCCCTGCCAGCAAAGGACGGCGACGGCAGGTTGGCGACGGGAGGGGGGCTTGTGAGGGTCGTCGGTAGGGGGTCCACGGCCAAATCTATGGGGGCCCTGGCCCCCGTGGCCCTATAGCAGATACACCCCTGGCCCTAACCTGCTCAGATATCTATCCAGGTACCAGCATTGAATATCAGCAGACCTGGGATAACTTCTAGAAGCCACTGATGACCCAGATATTTAGCACTGGTAGCCAGAAATGGCCTGGCATTGAATATCCAGCATCTAAATCATCCCACGGTGGTCAGTAATTAAAAAAAAAAAAACAGATTGCAATGGGCTGAATTTTGACCAACATATTTTAAGACAAACAGCACACATAGATAATGATTTTTCTCCATATTACTCAATATTTAAAGCGCCATTAAGCAGAACAGTTAACCAAATAAAGCTGTCCAGTTATCATTAAAGATATTTGGTCAACCTGAATTACTGAGATAACGTTGACCAGCAAGTGCTGAATATCAGTGCTGAACACCCAAAGTTAAATCCCTTTCCAGGAACCCATCCCCCAATGCTAGCTCCCAAGATTAGCCAGACAAAGTTTTGAGCATAGACTTTGCAGCATTTTGCACTACATCTCCCTAGACCATGAGCAATCATGGTCCTTGAGGACCATAACACAGTAGGGTTTTCGAGACATTCACAATGAATATATATGAGATCTATTTGCCTACATGCATATTTATTGTGGAAATCTTGAAAACACAACTGGGTTGTGGCCCTCGAGGACTGTGGTTGCCCATCCCTGACCTAGACTTTGTAGGTAATTTTCAAACAAAAACTATTTCTATGGTCTCCTTTTGAAAATTGCCTACAGGATCCATTGGTGAAATGTACCAATAGACTTTGCCGCTAACTTGGCTAATTAAAAGTGACTCTCTTTGTGATTTCGGTGATATGCCTCAGTCCAAATGCCCTTATAGGTGGCAAATCCTTTATGAGAAGAAAATGTGTCACTATTCTCTGAAATCATTAACTTGTCTGGTTTGCAGAAGTATAACTATTGGTAGGACATTTTATTATTCATTTTCTCCGTTTCCCTGAAACTGAGACAGATGATCAAATTGATTTCCTGCAATGGAAACATTTAATAAATTCTTGCAGCCCTTTATTTTTCAGCAGGCTTTTGGAGACTTTTAAATTATTTTTATTATAGCCTATTGAGTGCAGTTCACAGATAATGAGGCTGAGTAATTTTTGTGAAATTATTGTTTTTATGTTTGTTTGTTTGTTTGTTAGTTTGCTTCGTGTATTTTATTATGTATATTTTTTGTTCCCCACCAAGAATGGTAGATTGTGCTGGTTATACATTTTTAAATAAATAAATAAAAATCTATTCCACAAAGATATTTTTCTGGCATTGTTGTTGCATATGAGACTTGTAAAAGCTGGACAAATTTAGAATTTCAGGAATGGTTGACAACTCTTTCCCCATAAATGTGTTTACTCAATCGCCCTTAGAACTGGAGCATTATCATTATCACCTGCTGTGAGGTACAGGGATTTGGGGGAGAGGGAAAACCCTACCGTCTTCGATTTCGTTCCTAAATTCAGATCAACTTGTTTGTCTAACAGGGAGAATGTATATGTTTTTAAGCATGTTTGATAAAGGAAAACCTACCAATGTATCAGTTTGTCTATCTCTGATACAGGTACTCAGTCAGGAGCCAGGTGGTGCCGCATCAAGAATTGGGATTGAGGAGAGATGATCAATGGTTTAGTGATGTACGATTGGTCTCTGTCAACTGGGGGCCACAAAAAGTATACACAAAAAGTAGCACATATGAGTTATCTTGTTGGGCAGACTGGATGGACCGTGCAGGTCTTTTTCTGCCGTCATCTACTATGTAAGTTATAAACAAGGCAACTATAAGTTTTTGGTTTACAAGATTATCTGTTGTACAGAGTTTCTGCGTTAGCCTGTTCATATACTGTATTTACAGAGAAAAGAGAGAATATGGCATATGGATGTCTGTGATCCACCCCTATTTCTTCCATAAAAAATGGTGTCTGTTCACTGTCATCCCAACGCAAGTTATGTTTTCACTGCACATTTTTTTTCAGACTCATAATCCTCCTTGAACTGGAACAGCATTATTTATAAGTGTTGCAGTGCTACCCATTTGTTCCTGTTCTAGAGGAATTATGGGTAATAGAAGTGCTAGAGAAAAAGGAATGTCACTGTTGTTGAAATCCTCATTTTCTGTTGGCTTGAAATGTGGCCGAAGGAAGGGAACCTTATCGTTCAGTCAACAGCTATTAATGTTTCACAGAGCCTGAAGAAACAGCCTAAGACGCACCTTTGCTTTCAGAATCAGAACAGTAAGTTATTTTCCCTGAAAATAGATGAAATCAAGGCTTTATGAATGATGACATTTTTTCCTCTTTCCCTCCTTTAAGGTTATTTTTTTTAACTTCTTGATTTGAAGCAGTATTCTATTCCCCCAGCAGCGTTACTCACAGAGTCTGAGCATGTTTCATCTTGGAAACTAAGAAAGGTTGCACCTAACTTGTCCCTGAATGGGACACTGCCAAGGAACAACAGGCAGTATGGGCTGCATAAAACAAGAGCAAATCCCTGTTGTATTCTGCCAAAACTGTCATGGTCATGTCCTTGATCAATATTTTTTCTAATGGTCATGGAGTATTCCTTCACTAGACACTAGACCTTGCAGGAGCCAGAAGAAGAAACGAATCCATCCAATGGCAGCCAGTTGCTCTGTTCCATCTGAGCTAACAATGGAAACGTAGGCTAGTCATTCCTACCTGTTCAGCTCCTTAGGTATGAGATCTAGAGGCAGAAAGCACTGATCCAGACAGTGGCGTACCAAGGGGAAGGTGGTGGAGGCGGTCCGCCCCGGGTGCACGCCGCTGAGGGGTGCCGCAGCGCGCGCCTGCTGTGAGAGTTTGCTAACTTCTCTCGTTCGCTGCAGCTCCCTCTGCCCAGGAACAGGTTACTTCCTGTTCCAGGACAGAGGGAGCTGCAGCGAACGAGCAAAGTTAGTAAACTCCCAGCAGGCGGGCGCTGCGGCACCCCCCCCCCCCCCAGCGGCATGCACCCGGGGGGGTATAAGTAGAGGACATGAAATGAGATTGAAGGAGGGCAGACTCAAGAAAAATGTCAGGAATAATTTTTTCACGGAGAGAGTGATGGATACTTGGAATGCCTTCCCGCGGGAGGTGGTGGCGATGAAAACGGTAGCGGAATTCAAACATGCGTGGGATAAACATAAAGGAATCCTGTTTAGAAGGAATGGATCCTCGGAAGCTTAGTGGAGATTGGGTGGCAGAGCCGGAGGTGGGGCTAGTGCTGGGCAAGACTTCTACGGTCTGTGCCCTGAAAATGGCAGATACAAATCAAGGAAAGGTATACACAAAAAGTAGCACATATGAGTTTATCTTGTTCGGCAGACTGGATGGACCGTGCAGGTCTTTTTCTGCCATCATCTACTATGTTACTATGTAAATAGGCAACCACTTATTTTTAATTTTAGTGCACACCCATTTCCCTGCAAATTTTTCAAAAGGGAAACAGGACTTGATATATTGCCTTTCTGAGGTTTTTGCAACTACGTTCAAAGCAGTTTGAATATATTCAGGTACTTATTTTGGACCAGGGGCAATGGAGGGTTAAGTGACTTGCCCAGAGTCACAAGGAGCTGCAGTGGGAATTGAACTCAGTTCCCTAGGAGCAAAGTCCACTGCACTAACCACTAGGCTACTCCTCCACTAGCAACATTCCATGTAGAAGCCTGGCCTTGCAGATCAGCAATGCAGCTGCGCAGGCTTCTGTTTCTGTGAGTCTGATGTCCTGCATTTGCATGCCGTCAGACTCACAGAAACAGAAGCCTGCGCAGCCGCGTTGCTGATCTGCAAGGGCAGGCTTCTACATGGAATGTTGCTAATAGAATAGCAACATTCCATGTAGAATCTCAAATAGTGAAAGGGAAATGGGACTTGATATACCACCTTTCTGAGGTTTTTGCAACATTCCATGTAGAATCTCAAATAGGGAAAGGGAATGGGACTTATATACTGCCTTTCTGAGGTTTTTGCAACTACATTCAAAGCAGTTTACATATATTCAGGTACTTATTTTGTAGAAAAGGCCAAAGAAGGGTTAAGTGACTCGCCCAGAGTCACAAGGAGCTGCAGTGGGAATTGAACTCATGTCCCCAGGATCAAAGTCCACTGTACTAACTACTAGGCTACTCCTCCACTCCACAGGATCCTTTTTCCAAGATGCAATAAAAAATGACCCGGCACACACCAAAAACACACAACCACCCTACTGCAGGCCACATTTTACCGCAGCTTATTAAAAGGACCCTTTAATCCTCCATTGTCCCAGGTGCAAAAACTTAAATTGTGAGCCCTCTAGGGATTCAGAAAGTACCTACATATAGGCAAGATTCCATATATGATGCCTGAAATTTCCGAGCAGTATATAGAATACGCCGATCGCCTCTCCACAAGACCAAATTTAGTCACGGCCATTTAGGCCATGTTTTACTTGGCATAAATCCCAAAGCCTAAATTAGGCACAGAGCGGGTGTATACTATAACAACGCGCATAGATGTTAGAAACGCCCATGCCCCACCCATGGCCACGCCCCCTTTTCAACTATGCAACTTAGAATTTATGCGCACCAGGTTACAGAATACCCTTAGCGAGTTGTGTGCATAATTAATGCCAATTAGTGCTGATAATTACTTATTAACATCCAATTGACAGTGCCGAATAGATAGTTAACCAATTAAGTTATGTGCATTGTTACGGAATACGCGTAGATTTCCATGAGGAAATTAAGGCAGATGACGTGTACAACACCGTACATCAAGTAGCACTACAGAAATGATTAGTAGTAGCCACAAGCCCCCGGATTCAATGATACAATCCTTGTCAATTCATGTAATTATCTAATGAAAACAAGCATAAAAAATGTGAAACGTTTTTTTCATTTGTCATAAATAGTGTGTACTCATTTGAAAGAGTGCTCCCTTTTTGTCAAATGTGAGCAGTCTTTGCATAGAGGTCACGCACTCTTTCCCAATAGTGCATGAACACATTATTGGAAAAGAGTACATACTCTTTGTGAATTGCTCCTGCTACAAAAAAATGCCCCAAAATCCCCAAACAAAATGAACATTCCTGTAAATGGTATGGAAAACAACATGAAACAAAAACTTTCTGTCTGCACAATTCTAATGTTATGTTTCATTCATATTTGAAGTTATGTTACATTTGTTCATAGATATAGACATGGCCTTTGTGTCATCATTTCAACCTAATCCTGGACAGAGTGAAATGAAATCCTGAAGGTGCATAGAGTACTATTTCTCCCTCAGGGGAGCAAATAGTGGCAGAAATGTAAGTTGCTTACTCAGAATTTCAATATAGTTTTTCAGAGTTGCGAGCACTTGGAACTTTGATCCAATTTAATAGCTATTAACTTTAAAATATGTTATTTTAATCACCAGAGACTTTCTAGTGACTTTATATCAAAAATATTAAAATGCATCTTTTACATTCAGCAGAAGATAGGGAGGAGAAAAGCCTTCTCCCAGAGGATGTGTATATAGTATATCCATAATCTGTTGCTGTCAAGGAACGTCTATTGATTTACTAACTTCTCAGACCTCGAGCAATGATACTACTCAGTGAGATCATGAAGTTAAAAGAATTTGACTTTCTTTGTGTTTAAAAATGTATGAAATATTGCTTCAGGAAACTCTGCTTTAACAAACAACAATGTAAGCTTGTGACTTCTCAAACAGAGTTCCTGAAAATATGACAGGAAAACGATTTCTACCCTGGCTATTGCAGACTGTTTCTCTGTATAACAAAAATTCTTAATGCAAAGGATCTCCATTCGCACAAACTGACCTTAACCTACAATTTAC
Organism: Microcaecilia unicolor; assembly: GCF_901765095.1. Lineage (NCBI taxonomy): Eukaryota > Metazoa > Chordata > Amphibia > Gymnophiona > Siphonopidae > Microcaecilia > Microcaecilia unicolor. The sequence continues at coordinate 41,611,888 of NC_044040.1, read as the reverse complement.
CACATTTGAGAGAATAAAAAGTCACTGGCCCAAGATCTACCTCAGGTAAGGTGCCCTGAAATTAGAGGATTCACTTCATTAAAAAAAAAAAAAGCTTTGTCCTTCTCTCTCTCATAGAAAAGAGGAATATTTGAAATTGGTTTGTTGCTGCAAGTGAATTTAATGCAGACAGAGAAAAGGTGTTACTCTCTGTTAAATATAGATATCTAGATAAGTTGATGTGGTAATAAAAGTCAAACCAAAACAACAAAGAAGAGAGATAAAAATACCCTACGTAAAACTATCAAAAAAGATCCTTTATAAATGGACCATGGGTTTCCAAAAAAAGGAAGAGACACTAGAGGTGAAAACATGAAAATGTTTTAATAAAAATCCATAAATTTAATGCCATCCTCTGAGTTACATCTGCTCAATAATTCAATATAGTCAAACAATGTCAGTCCGATTGTTGAGAATGTCCACCAGAGGACATTAGGTCAAAAAGGACCCGACACAGATCCATGTTTCGGCATAAATGCCTGCTTCAGGAGTCATAAAATCTTTACACTTCTCTTCCATACAGCAGTGACAGTGCACCAGTATATATATGGATATAATGAAACATTTATTTAAATAAGATATTAGGAAGATTTTAGTTTAAATTAACTGTTTAAAGTCTTTGAAACTGTTCAAAACATAATAAACTTCCAAAATACAAGGTAGAACATCTTATAAACTTATTTTAAACATCAATTCCCTTTTAAATAAATTCAGCTGAATTTTCACAGTATGGACAGATTCAATGCATGGCAGGGGTGTAGCCAGATCTTGATGGGGGGGGCCAGAACCCAAAGTGGGGGGACACATTTGGGCCTGCCTCCCCGCTGCCACCCGCCCACCATCACCGCAGCCACAGCATTATGGTACCTTGGCTGGCGGGGGGTCCCTAACCCCCACCAGCTGAAGCGTTTGTCCCGCTGTAGTCTCGCACTGCCTACCCTGCTCTGTTCTCAGTCGCACTGTGCACACTTGTTTTAATGAAAGTGAGCATGCGCACGCATACTCAGTTTCACTAAAACAAGCATGCATGGCGCGACTGAGAAGAGCACGGTAGGCAATGCAGCGAGACCAGTGCAGGACTTCAGTTGGTGGGGCCCTGCCAGCCAAACCGGGGGCCCCAGACCAATTTGGTCTTACTGCTCTCTATAATGGATGTACCGCCAGGCTACCACAGCAGCCCGGCGGTACTTCCCACCCCTACTGCACCATTATTTCCAGCACTACAAAAAAATGGCCACACGGCAACTGCTTTACTTGCCACCCAGCCATTTCATGCAGGAAAGCGAGACCTTCCCTTTTACCAGCTGCAGTAAAAGGTGGCCTCGGCGAGCATGTAAAACACGCGCCGATGCCAGCACCAGCCTCCTTTTCCCACAGCTTGGTAAAAGGGGCCCAAAGTCTCTTTCCTGTCTAGAGTATTTTTAAATAGACTAAGCAGTCAAGTGGAGGAGTGGCCTAGTGGTTAGGGTGGTGGACTTTGGTCCTGGGGAACTGAGTTCAATTCCCAGCACAGGCAGCTCCTTGTGACTCTGGGCAAGTCACTTAACCCTCCATTGCCCCATGTAAGCCACATTGAGCCTGCCATGAGTGGGAAAGCGCAGGGTACAAATGTAACAAAAAAACAAACAAAAGCTTAGATCCAGTCTGAGAGACAACAAAAAATAGAGGAGTTGGGAGGTTTATATACAATCCTGATGCATAATGGTAAAAATCTTAGATTGTATTTTATTTGTATTCCATCTGTTTTATTTTATGTATTTTGTCTTTTGTTATTTGTGTATTTTAACCTAACGTCTTGTGTTGATTTGGTATCTGCATAGAATTGTAGAAATGCAGAATATAAATTGCTTAAATAAATAATAATAAATACAACATGTTATTTATTTTTCAGGTTATAAATAAATAAATGCAAATATTTTGGTGGTTGTCAGAAAATTAGCCTCCAGTTTATTATGGATTTAGAATATTCCTCAGAGAGCTATTTATTTAACAAGTATGGATTATATAGGGTCAAGCCACTCAAAATCTGTTTGGAGGAAATATATCAGCGACAATTGATTAGCAGTTGTCATAAAGCAGATATTTTGGAGTCAAATAAATGAGGTACAGTATTTGTCATGAGATAATCAAAGATAGACAGGGCACACTGGAGTCAGCACTATGGATAATTCATTAATGTCCTCCACTTCAACCACAGACATGCCAACAACCAGTCATTCGCAATAACATCTGCTCCTATTTGCCACAGACCCAAATACATTTATTCCTACCCTTGGTTGGTGTAACATCACATCATGGCACTGCTGATACCACACATATCCAAGTCCTTTCTATGGGAGCAACATTGACAGATTTAACTGCAATTACACTTGGGAGAGCTAAAAAATAGGTATAACAAGTTCCGTAATACTCTAGGCTATAACTGTCCCTGCCTATTTCAATAAGCTTCCCCTATTGTTAAACACTGGTTAAAATGCTCCACATTTTATGCCTGGAATCATGTACTCACAGGAGAGGCGGGACAGCTTTTTGATTGGTGGAGACAAACAACTAAATCTCTAGTCCCATACCCAAGCTCTCCATGTTCTGACACTGTGTTGGGCAAAATATTGGGCGAGCCATAGCCCCTGTGCCTACCCCATTCCATTGCTTATGAGTACTCACTTCTTGAAAACTATTTGAACTGTTGTAATATGTACATAACATACAAAATGCAAGCCAGCCATTTTCTAGTCTCAATCAGGAATAAATATATCGAGGAATGAGAGTTCTAAGTGTTCAATATAAGCAGTGCTTTTTTCCTAGCAAAAAAGGTGCCAGTACTCAAAGGCCAGTCCACCCTTCAGGGTTGGGATGATCACTGAGGGGCCTCGCCCCACAATAGCCAGGCTCTCTGCAACCAGTTGCAGAATCTGTGACAAGACAGAATTGGTGTGTAGAGACTGAGCTCTTTCATTAAAACTTGGGGACTGTGGGTCAATTTTAGCAGACAATGAAAGGTGCCGGTACTCAGTACCCCCCAAGTACCCCCTCAAAAAAATCCCTGAATATAAGGGACATATGCATTTGGTTGTAGGGGGCTTGTGGCCAAGTGTGTGGGTGGAGCAGAAAACACTAAAGAGTATTTTTGGTAATTCTCCTCTTGTACAGTCCCAATATCATTTTTCTAGACCATGACAAATATCTTTTTTTCTTGGTGCCAAATGTCTCATAAATCTCTCCACTTACAACAGTTGCTACCTAGTAAAACCTGCATATTGCCTACTATTTGGTGCCCAGAAGCACATTGAGTTTGGACATATGTGCATAAATATCCATCAAGAAAATGATACTAAAAATGTGAAACGTCGAACATAGTCTGAAGTTAAAGAATGAGCAAATGTGATTCCTGAGTTAGCAGCCTTTGAAAAAATAATATATCAGTTGAGGAAATGTAGAAAATGTGAATTCTAGATGGCATATCATTCTAATTGTTCATGCTTAAAACATTTCAAAACTCATGATATAGCTTGAAAACTAACTTTCAGAAAATGTGACACTACCTGGAGAATAGTATCTCTTGCAAATTAGCTGTGTACTTTCACAATGAGGGTAATTTGATAACAGAGATCTTGCATAGGGAAAGCACATACGTACATAAATTGCATTTATTTTACAAAAGCAACATGTGCACCCTATCTCCGGGTTTCTATATATATCACGCCTTAATTTCCACGCAGAAATCGAAGCATATCCTATAACAATGCACATGACTTAATTGGTTAACTAGCTAATCAGCACTGTCAATTGGATGTTAAGCAATTATCAGCACTAATTGGCATTAATTAAGATTTACCCGCAAAACTTTCAACGTGTATTCTGTAAAGTGGTGTGCTTAAATTCTGAGTTGCATAGTTGAAAAGGGGGCGTGGCCATGGACAGGGCTTGGGCGTTTCTAAAATCTATGTGTGTTGTTATAGAATACACCCGTTCGCCTCCGGATTCTATATAGCGTGCCTAGAGATCTACATCAAAATCCAGGCATAATTTAATTGGTTTAACAAGCTAATTAGCATTGATAACAGCACATAACAAGCCATATTGAGCACTAATTGGCAATAATTAGAATTTACATGCACAATTCGTTGTGTATTCTATAATGAACTGCGCCTAAATTCTAATGCGTGCAGTTCAAATGGGATATGGCTAAGGGCGGGGAAATGGGCATTTCACGGGTGTTCCTAAATTTAAGCACATAGTTATAGAATATGGCCCAGTGCATGTAAATCTATGCAGAGGGATTTACACCACATTTTTGTTGGTATAAATGGAGGCGCATAGTTTTAGGCGTGGGATATCGACTAAGTGTATTCCATATACTGCACCTAAATCTAGGCACCACTTATAGAATACACTTAGTCAGAAAAGATTTCCACACAGATTTTTTATGCACTATATATATATAGAATCTCCCCCTCTGTGTCTAATTTCGGCATCGGGATTTACGCCAAGTAAAACATGGTGTAATTGGCCGCAACTAAATTTGGTCGTGTGGAAAGGTGCTCAGCGTATTCTATGTACCACGCAGAAATTTGAGCCTATTCTATAAATATAGACATACTTTAGACAATACACCTAGGATATTTTTTTCCGTGCGGAATTTTCAGGCGCCATATATAGAATCTAGTTGTATTTATTTATTTATTTATTTATTACATTTGTACCCCACATTTTCCCACCTATTTGCAGGCTCACTTTTATGTACTTTTAAAACAGCTAGTGCTGAGTATCTATTTGGGCTAAGATTGACGCAGACCATTTGACCCTGAGGCAGGTGACGAAACGCTGGCCACCGTTGGTCATGGTCATATCTAGCGTCTTAAGAGCCTGGATATAAAGCTAAGTAATATATATTTGACCTTTAAGAAAAAGTGTAAAAAAGAAAAAAAGAGATATGAGGTAAAATAATATTCTGTAAGAACATTTGTAGTAGACCTGTGGGGTGTTTGCCGATGATGAAGAAGTCCAGCCTCCCGTGAGCTCTTTAATCATTGAGCCGGGGGCTTCTTGAGGCTTCACCTCTTGATTTAATGAATTTACTATTAGTATATAAGCCAGTAGAGTCTCTACCTATCTCCTTCACGTTCTCACGGTTTTTCGGTTAGAAAGTATTAGAGGGAGATTGCCTTCAGTATAAGTTTGAATCTTTTAAAACAGCTCACCATTTCCCTTAATGCTGATCATTACAAAATTATTGCTATAGGCATCAAGTACCATACAGTACAACTTGTGGTAAAATAAAATTTAGCCTGCATATCAGCAAAAATTAAGAGCTCACTTTAGTCTTGTCAGTTAACCTGTTAATACATAGTAACATAGTAGATGACGGCAGAAAAAGACCTGCACAGTCCATCCAGTCTGCCCAACAAGGTAAACTCATATGTGCTACTTTTTGTGTATACCCTACCTTGATTTGTACCTGTCCTCTTCAGGGCACAGACCGTATAAGTCTGCCCAGCACTATCCCGCCTCCCAACCACCAGCCCCACCTCCCACCACTGGCTCTGCCACCCAATCTCGGCTAAGCTCCTGAGGATCCATTCCTTCTGAACAGGATTCATTTATGTTTATCCCATGCATGTTTGAATTCCGTTACCGTTTTCATTTCCACCACCTCCCGTGGGAGGGCATACCAAGCATACACAATAACACAAGACTGTATCCTGCTGGGTAAAAGGTTTTTTGCCTCGACCTAGTTCTACTCCAGTTCTCTTTGATTGCCCAATTGCTACTCTTTCTTCTTTCCATTAGTTCGGCGTTACAATTGACTCAAATCTTTTTTGTAATCAGGTCTCCTAGGTAGTTAAATTAGGTTTTTTCATCTTCATAGACTTTGCTACAAATTTCGTTACATTGATTTTGCAGCATTTCAAATCTGCTGCTAGGCTGCTTTGTTGTATCTGTAGATTCAATCATCTTACTCCGTTGTTTCATCATTTCCATTGGTTGCCAGTTCATTATCATGTACTATTCAAAATTCTATGCTTAGCTCATAAAGCGTACCATTTGAGCTCTTTATCCTACTTGGCATCATTAACAATATTTTATACACCTCCTCATACTCTATGCTCTGTGGACTCTCATCAAGTCCTCCCAAACCCCAAGCAAGCTCATTTCAAATCTATCAAACATTCAGCTTTCTAAAAAGCTGTGGAATGATCTGCTCTGTGACATTTGGTCAGAAAAATGTTATCAGAAATTCAAATCAGTCCTGAAGACTCATTTTTTCCATTATTCTTTTGGTGATTTATCTGAGCGGTCTAGGATATAATAATTTATTTGTTTATTACATTTGTATCCCGCGCTTTCCCGCTCATCGCAGGCTCAATGCGGCTTACATAGTAACAAGAGAATATAATCCGTAGTATCTGAATCAACAAAGGAGGTATGTGGTAGGACAAATGAACAAGGGTAAATGGGATAAAAGAGGTATGAGAGAAAGGATAGGGATAGGTAAGGAAGTGGAGCGATGAAGAAGAGGTAGGGGAAGAGCATGGAGGGTAAGAAGATTGGTAGGCGTAATTTCTGAGCCATTGTTGTTAATGATTAGATGAACTGGTAAATGGATGAGTTGCTTATGTTTGCTTATGGTAGGTCAAGTCATTTGGGTAAATCTGTTTGAATAGATGGGTTTTCAATAGTTTCCTAAAGGGAAGGTATTCACTAGTTGATCGAATGTATCTGGGTAGAGCATTCCAGAGTTGGGATCCTAGGTAGGCGAAGTTAGATGCATGATATGTTTTATACTTTAGTCCTTTGCAATTGGGAAGGTGCAGGTTAAGGTATGTCCGTGAAGATGGTGACCTGTTTCTGGATGGAAGATCTAATAGATTGACCATGCAACTTGGTGATACTCCATGGATGATCTTGTGTATTGCTGTAATGGCCTTAAAGTTGACTCGTTCTCTAATAGGGAGCCAATTAAGTTTCATACGGAGGATTTTCAGATTGTTGGATATAGGAATTGTGATATCAGGAGTGGTGAGAGTGGTTGGATGGAATGTGGAATATTGGGAGGAGAGGATTAAGCATTGAGTTTTGTCTTTGTTCAATTTCATTTTGAAAGTGTTGCCTAGGACTGTACAGCGTTTGAAAATATGTTTGTTGAGCTGGGCTAGTGCCAGTGGTAAGAGATTTAATCACCTGCTGAACCTCCTGGGCACATAATGGGGCACTAAGCTGAGCGTGAGCTTCCAAAGATAACTTGGGGACCCCGGCGTCCTCCAAGTAGTCCACCACAACCGGTCCCACCTGCTCAGGGTCTGCCCTAAACACTTGGGAGAAATAATCCTGAAAGATTTGCAAAATGTCAATCAGGTTATATTTTCTCACTGCCACTTTTTGGGAATAGTTATGAAATTTGACAAGAATCACCCAGGGCCTAGACTCACATGATTGTTTCTTTTCTCCATTGAGGAAGGCTTGTGATGGGTCTGTAAATTTTATAAGATTAACCAACATGTTACTCCATTGCTGCCACTTAGAGGCAATGCCGATTTCCCGGTGGAAAGATCCTCAGCCATTTTCTGTAGATGACGGTACACTAAAATCCCTCGAAGACTTGTAGGTTGGCCAAGGTCTCGATACACAAGATTTTCTTGCCTATTTTCAGTTAAAACATTACATGACATCTCTACCGAGGGATTCCCTTGTATTAAGTGTGTGGGAACGGCTAGTGGAGAGTTATGATTTGGATGCCCAGTTGGTAGTACCTCTTAAGTATTATCATACTCAACTGTGGGAGGCTTCGCTAACAGTGGCATATGGCTCCTTGGCATAGAAGTGGTCATTGGAGTTGGGGTTTCATATCGGAGAGTCTCAGTTGCAGTCTTGCTTACTGAAGTGTTACAAAGATTTTGGGAGTGCAGATTTTTGGGAACTGCAATATAAATTTATTATGCACCTTCACATCTCCCCGCACAGGGCATTTAAAGCTACTCTGCGCCCCACTGAAGACTGACCAAAGTGTAAAGGGATTGGGGCACATTTGAGCCATATGTTTTGGCACTGTCCTCCTATACTTGCCTTCTGGACACTATTATGTACACATGTTTCTCGGATGTGGACTACATCATGGAAACAAAACCCCGCATTGCTGTTTGATGCTTTTACCATTCGAGGGCCAACCAAAGCAGGCCTCAAAGATTTCTTGAGATGTGCTGTGATGATGGGGAAAAAACCTATACTTAAAACATGGCTACAATCAGATAGCCCTTCCATTCAGCTTTGGCGTTCGCACATGATATCACTTAGTGCCCTGGAGCAAAAGAATATACATGATTTGGCTTCGCAGAGAGAAGACTGTTTTTTGCAGTGCTGGTCCCCATTTTGGGATACCCTAACTCCACTTGCTCACAGTAGAATACTAAATGGCTAACCGTATTACACAATAAAGTCTTCTCTGGTGAAGAGGGGTGGGGGGTGAGGTGGGGGGAGATAATTTGTGAGGGTGGGGATAGGATTGGGGGATTTAAGGTACATAGAGAATGGTTATGAACCAGATGTTTGGATTGCATTTTTGGCTCTATTATGTAAAAATGTAAATGTTTGCATTTTTGCTCAATCATATATATATATATAACATAATTCACAGAAGAAATAAGTAGGGGGTAGGGATAGGGGGGAAAATGGAAAGGTTTGATGATGGTCTCGGCTTAATGCTCTCATGTGTTTTCTGACACTGGAATTTTGTATACTTATGTCTTCTGAGTTATTACATGGATTTGTCATCAATAACATTTCGTTAAAAGAACCCAAATTTGTTAACCGCCTTGACACCTTTGCCGGATTAGGTTATATATCAAGTCATACATTAGCATAAACATAAATGCATGGTAGTCCCACTATTCTCAATGTTTTGTTTACTAATATATGTCTTTAACTTCAATTAGTGCACACTAGTATGCATTAATGCATGTTAGTACATAGATTCCTAAATGCACGTTAAAGCAGTGCATGCACATTAAAGCTATATATATGTTTGGGGTGGGCAGCAATTTAAAAATGTAATCAAAATTAATCATGGGTCAAATAATTCAATTGCATGACCTAATTGCGATTAATCATAGCATGCTCCCTTCCAATGTCAAGCATCTATCACTCCCTCTTCTCCACTCTGCAATTCCAAGATCTCTCTCTCTCTCTCTCTCTCTCTCTCTCTTGTTCTTTCCCTTCCTGCCTCCTGTTGTCCATCATCATTCCCTCCCTCCCCTATGCTCTCGCATCCCACATATCTCCCTAATTACAACTTTTCTTTCAATTACCCTCCCCCCAGTGTCTGGCATCTGGCATCCCCCCCCCCCCCTCTTTCTCTCTCTCTTAAACCCTTCCCCCCCCAGTCTACCTCAACTTGCCTACTAGAGATTACCAGGAGGCAGCAGTGATTCACATTCACTGTCTGCTGTTGGCTCTGACTGTGAGTTTCCACAAAGATTTTTGTGTTGAAATCAGAAGTTCTCAGGAAGGTAAGAAGGACTTCTTCCTTGCTTCCATACTGTATATTAAAGAAAGATTCAAGCAATATTCAACCCAGAACCATGACTGACAGGTTGGGATTGCTCGGAAAAATACATGCTCAATCAGAGACTCAACCACTGGAAGTACGAAAGAGCTGACAGTAAAGGAACCTCATATGGCCTTTCGAAAGGAAATCCTGAACCAGTTGTCATTAAGAGAAGCAGGTTTAAGTGAGGTTGATAGAGAAATTGAATGTGAAATAACCCCCTAAAAGAGATGGATCTGGAAATAGAAGCTGCTAAGGATGGATCATATCATCCTGTGGAAGACACATGCCAACAGGGTAATTCAAAGAAAGAAAACTGAAAGGAGCTGTGTTGCCGTATGTATAGCAATCCCCACACACACACACGCACCCCCACCCCCATCTGACCAGCTGTGACAATTCCTAAACTGATCATAGAGATTTTCTGAAGAAATAAGCCACTGGAAGGGGTTCTGGAGCTATTAGGAAATAGTTATTCACAAAAATGATACCCTATCAGCAACAGAAAAGCTTTAACTAGCTGAAATCTCATCTGAGTGACACAGCAGCAAATGTCATAGTTGAAGGAACCTTGCCTGAAAATATTATAAGGCAGCAGTGAAAATTCTAGTAGAGAGGGTTAGACAGGTGGAGGGTAATTTTACTCATAGGGCTTCCTATGAGTAAAGGCCAAGTAGGCGTCTATTTTGAGACTATTTCAAAAAGTATCATAGGTGCTTATGTGTCCTTATAAAATACTAAGGACAAAACAGCAGAAATTATGCCTTGATTGAATTTGTGAACATTTATGCAAAAAATAAATAAATAAGGAAAATTGCGGACCAATTACAAACTTAAAATAAAAAAATTAAAAGATTGGTTTCTGACAGTGCAATCCCCTGGATTCTATACATGGTGCAAATATTTAGGAGTGCTACTGAGATGTGCGTACAACTTAATTGGCTAATGAACTGTTAATTATCAATAATTGAATGCTAACAACTAATTATTGATGTTAATTGGCATCAGTTAGGATTTGCACACGCATTTGGTTGCTCGCATAAATCCCATACTGCCAGATTCAGTAAATGGCAAGCAAATTTCTATGTGCAAAACTGCGCACTATCCTGAGATGCATGTGCAACTAAACTGGCTAGTGCACCCATTAGCACTACTAATTGGGTGCTAAAATCCATTTTTGGTGTTAATTGGCGACAACTTGGAACTGCACATGCATCTGGCAAACTGATATTCTATAGAAATCTGCACGCAATTCTTATACCCCCAAATTCTATAAAAAGCACTAAAACTTATGCATGCAAATTTGAGCATGTACCCAATTTGCTCATGCAATTTCATTGAATAATGAGTTAATTAGTGCCAATAAGTGCCAACTGAATATCTGTAGTTAGGCACTTAAACTGTCCAGGAGTTGTTGAATATTGAAAGGTATGTCACAGCCTAAGTCCTAGCAGTCATCATAAGAGCCAACTTTTCAAAATTATTGGGGGTGCTCAGCCCAGTGGAAATAACCCCTCCCTGGACACATACAAGGAATTTTCTCAATATTGGGGGTGCTCAAGCACCCACAGCACCCACAGAGTCGGCTCCTATGGCAGTCATTCATAATGTCATGTCAGCTGTGACCCTAGTGCGAGGTACCACTAGTGGGATTCAAATCCACCACCCCTCACTGATAAGTCAAGTGTTCTAACTACTGCATAGCCTACTGTCTCAGTCATCCCCACAGATCTAGTAGGAGGACAGCATGTTCATGTCAGAGGTTAAGAATGTCATTTCCCTATATATAATGCCCTGGAAATAAGACACTGTGGAATGTGGAGGTGGAGATAGGAGGAGTGATGTCATACAGTAATGTCATGCCCCACTGTGAAGAACAAGATAGCATTGAGGTGTATTTTCAAAGTACTTAGACTTACAAAGTTCCTTAGTAACCTATGGAACTTTGTAAGTCTAAGTGCTTTGAAAATGAGCCCCAAAATTGTGAGACATCTGTCACGTGCCTACCACTCAATCTCCCTCTTCCATCTCACCCCTGGCCCTTGTCTCCATTCAGACAGAAGACTACAGTATGGTAAACTTTACTACAGACAGTTCTCTTACAGGCCTATCACAGAAAAGCTCCCACAAAGCACCTATGTATACTCAAGATACATTTGTCCCCCACCCGTCACACCCAGGGACACATTAAACAGTCTGGGTTCCAAAAACACACATTTTTCAAAAGGATGGGTCTGTGCTCCAAAGAAAAGTCTTTGTCTCTTACATGGATTTAGCAGCTCATTCTAGCCAGTAAACATTTGTAAGATGTGTAGGTTGGCCAGCTGTTACAGAAGGACTTGAACTTTGGTAGCTTTAAAAACTACAGTACCAGGCTAGCCTCCAGTCTTTTCATTGAAGAGACACCTTCCAGCACAGTTGAGAAAGTCAATATAGCAGTGACCAAGAATCTCCCCCAAATCGACTGAAACAACCAGTTATTCAGCTCAACCTAAACAAATATCTGTGTTTAATTGTTGTGACTAAGTGAAAGGCATGGCTCGCACAAGAGGAAATATGTCCAGGGCTTTTTTGAGGGGACACTTGGGGGTACTGAGTACCGGCACCTTTTCCATTGTCTGCTAAAATTGACCCATGGTCCCTAAGTTTTAATGAAAGAGCTCAGGCTCTACATTCCAATTCTGCCTTCTCATAGATTCTGTGACTGATTGCAGGGGGCCTGGCTATTGTGGAGTAGGTCTTACAGTGATCATCCCACCACTGAAGGGAGGCCTGACATTTGAGTACCGGCACCTTTTTCGCTAGCAAAAATGCACTGAATATGTCAGAACCCTAAGCTACAACAACAGGAAACCCCAAAGGAAAAGTATCCTATTCAACAGTAGGACATATCGCACTTAAATTAAACATGGTTCTGCCAAATGTTATAATATTTCACGCATTTTCAATGTTGCCCATGATCCACCCATTTCCCTGCCATGGGCACGCCCCTTTTTGGATCCGTGCACTAGAATTTATGTGCACCTCTTTATAGAATATGCCTAAATAGATATACTTATTGTGAAATTAGTGATGCTAATTGAATGTTAGTGCCCAATTATCAGCACTGATTGGCTCATTAACCAATTAAATCTGCGCATGCAACTTAAAGCGCAATATATAGAATCTGGGGATAAGTGTAAAATTGAGCACACAAGATTATAGAATGAGGGGGATAGTGCTCAAATTGGCTGAAAGTCAATGTAGTGACAGCTGAAATATGGGTGGTCACCATTAGTTCAGAGCCCTACTAGATTACTAAACACCTCACTAATTACTAAGGGGACCTTTTACTAAAGCTTAGCACAGATCAATAGATTTAGAAAGTGCTAAGTGCTAAATTCTATATATGGTGCCTGAAAATTCCACATGGAAAAAAAATATGCCTAGGCGTATTCTCTAAACTACGCCTATATTTTATAGAATAGGCTTAAATTTCCACGTGGTTATATAGAATATGCTGAGTGCCTCTCCTCATGACCAAATTTAGTCACGGCTATTTATGCCATGTTTTATTTAGCTTAAATCCCAATGCCTAAATTAGGCGCAGAGCTGGTGTATTCTATAACAACATGCATAGATTTTAGAAATGCCCATGTCCCTCCCATGGCCATATCCCCTTTTCAACCATGTGACTTAAAATTTAAGCACACCACGTTCCAGAATATGCTTAATGAGTTATGCATGTAAATCTTAATGCCAATTAGTGCTAATTGCTTTTTAACATCCAATTGATAGTGCTGATTAGCTAGTTAACCAATTAAGTTATGCACACTGTTATAGAATATGCTTCGATTTCCACATAGAAATTAAGGCGCGATATACAGAATCCCAGGGTAAATTCTAAGAAGTCCATTTTATACCTATAAGCTTCTTAGCCTTTAGTGTGCACTAATTCTAGAAGCGCATGCTAACCTTTAGTTAAAGAACCCTAAATTAGTTAAATAAAGCCATTTATGTTCCTATGGGACCCTTTTACTAAGCCGTGCTAGAGGCGCGTTTGTGCATTTAGCACACGCTAAGCATTAGCATGCGCTGTGTAGGGGCCCACAATATTCCTATGGACACCTAGACAGTTAGCGTGTGCTAATTTTGTGCAAGCGCTAAAAACGCTAGCGTACCTTAGTAAACAGAGCCCTATGTGTCTTTACAAGATAGCCTACACCCCCTCCAAGGCAGGCATAACTTTGTGAGTGTATGTGCCAGTAAGAGTTGGCAGATACGTGTGCATTTTATAAGATGCATGCATGAACTCAAATCCCACCTCAGATCTGCCCTAGGAACATGCATGCATATATCGCATAATAGCGCATGGCATGTATCTGCAGTACATAGTCTGATGCAAGTATACCTCCCAGTCAATTCTTAAGCACCTATTTCTCTGTGTAAAATGGTATTTTACAGGCAAACGTGGGTTCTAAACTTACCTCCTTATCTATTTGTCCACTCTAGGTATACGTTGACATTGTTTACCTTTTCTGGCCCTGTTTTATTTAATGGGAACTAATGTGAGTTACATTGAAAGGAAATGTCTATAGTCAGAGAGGAAATATGTAACTCAAAGTTGCTGAACCTTACATACTGGACACTGTGCTATTCTTTCTAGTTGGTTTTGCATTTTTTCATTGGATATTGTTATCCCAACTTATTAGATCAGAATATACTAGTAATATGGAGTGCAAGTCCATTCATAAAATCCCACAGTCAACGATGAAGGTTAATGCACCTCTAGTGAAGTGCTAGAAGGAGCCCAAGGGAAGCCCTTATTAGATTGCTTCTTGAAAACAAAGAGCATTTCACAGATTAGAGGGAGCTGGTGAGAAACCTTTGATAAGGCATTGGCAGCGCATCATGGTGCAGATCTCTGCAGAGAGCACTGGTAAAGTAAATAAATAGAGGAGTGCCTGGTTTTTTAAATTCTGTAGTCTGCAAGCATCCCTGGGGTAGAGTTCTGAGAAGCAGGTAGGCACAATGCCAAGCCTCTTGCATATGGGCAGACATAAAAAAAAAACCACAGCTATTTTCACATCAATAATTAAGAATGTAAAAGTAGCTGTAAAGTAAATGGAAGGCAAATAAGGCTAGGCTGCAGGAAGGCCTAGACGTGTGCTGATGAAACTAATGTGTTTGGCATGTTAGGACTCATGGATACCTAGAAAAAAAAGGTCAACACATTTAAGTGTCCTTTTAGTAAGCTGCGTTAAGCAGTCAACGTGGCGTAATCACTACTACTACTACTACTACTATTTATTATTTCTATAGCGCTACAAAGCATACGCAGCGCTGCACAAACATAGAAGAAAGACAGTCCCTGCTCAAAAAGCTTACAATCTAGTAGACAACAAATAAAGCAAGCAAATCAATTAATGTGTAGAGGAAAGAGGAGGAGGGTAGGTGGAGGCGAGTGGATACAAGTGGTTACGAGTCAAAAGCAATGTCAAAGAGGTGGGCTTTCAATCTAGATTTAAAGATGGTCAAGGATGGGGCAAGACGTAGGGGCTCAGGAAGTCTATTCCAGGCATAGGGCGCAGCAAGACGGAAGGAGCGAAGTCTGGAGTTGGCAGTAGCGGAGAAGGGAACAGATAAGAAGGATTTATCCAGGGAACGGAGTGCACGGGAAGGGGTGTAGGGAAGGACAAGTGTGGAGAGATACTGGGGAGCAGCAGAGTGAGTACATTTACAGGTTAGTAGAAGAAGTTTGAACAGGATGCGAAAACGGATAGGGAGCCAGTGAAGCGACCTGAGGAGAGGGGTAGTATGAGTAAAGCGACCCTGGAGGAAGACGAGACGGGCAGCAGAGTTTTGAACCGACTGGAGAGGGGGGAGAGGTGACTAAGTGGGAGGTCAGCAAGAAGCAGATTGCAGGAGTCCAAACGAGAGGTGACAAGGGTGTGGATGAGGGTTTTGGTAGAGTGCTCAGAAAGGAAAGGGTGGATTTTACGGATGTTGTAAAGAAAGAAATGACAGGTCTTGCCGGTCTGCTGGATGTGAGGCTGTAATCACATCCAGTAGACAGCAGCAGAGGCCCACACTACTTTCTACTGCGCTAGACAAGGGCCTTTGTGCTAAAAATGCTGCATTAGCTGCTTAAAGCGAGAGTTGGCCAGGTCTGGTTGTGACAAGGCGGGAAGAGGCATGGTTGGCTGTGACAGATAGCACATGGGTCTTTACCTGCACTAGTTGTCTAGGACTAAATTCCCAAATTTAGACTTGTATCATTGAACTCCTAAATATAGAATCCCACAAATTGCATGGTTATAGGGGTGGATTTAGAGTGGGGGGGGAAAGTTAAGGGCTTGCTATTGATTTTCAGTATTGAGCAGTTAGCTTAGGCTCTTAAATCTAGGAAAAGAATGTTTATAATGTCAGACAAGTTGCTTAAAAAATCTAGTTAAAACGATGTAACCAAATTGACTCCTTATTTCAACAGCAAATGGCAGAATATTAGGTAGGTGTTATTACAGTGTATTCGAACATTTGGATCTAAAATCAGATTTATATGGGAATGTGGGACTAATTCATCATCTCCTAGAAATGGGAAACCACAAGGGATTTTTGTTGTTGTTGTTTTCTCTGTCACTTCCAGAAATGTTCTTTTCAATCATTTGTGTTTGCCCATTTTTTTCATCACAGGAACAGTTGTACAGTATGCCTTTTTTTTCCTGATAGCATGCACATACGTGTTCTATTCCCACATGCACAGTGGTTCACGCATGTGCAATGGCTCATTATTGGGAAAACTGTGTGCTCTCTTTTGGAAAAAGGACAGCTATTTCCAAATAGGGTGCATTCTTTTCAAAGAATGCACACTATTATCAGCAAACAAAACAATTATTCTGTGGTTTTTCTGCCTATTTTGGGGGTTTAACGACATACAATGACATGGGATATGTTGTTGACATTCTACATATTGTTGCAAAACAACAGCACATCCCTTTCATCTCCTGTGGTTGAACGGGGTGTCTGAGTCAACTGTTATTGGTGCAGTTTCATGAGGTCACTTTTGAGGAAATGAGACAAATGTGTAGCAATCTTCAGTTGGGACCATTGCACATTAGATCCTTGTTCAGCTAAATAGTTTAGTCTACCCTACTGGTTGATGAGGTGTTTGGTGATATTTGGCACTTAGTAGAGAGAATTATTCTTTAAAACTGTGTAATATTGTGTTATCTGCTCTGCTGAAGAGACCAAAGATGGATCCATCACTAAGCAGTAGCTATCCTGTTTTGCCAACATTCCTTTTTGGTGAAATGGCTTGAGATTGTGGTTGCTGCGGAGTTTCAACGCTATCTTATGCAACATGATTTATTGAAATTAACTTAATCAGAACATAGAAATAAATTATCACTGGAATAGTTATTACCACTGTGTTGGAATAGTTTTGACTAAAGTTGGGTAGAAAAGAACAAAGCCTGAGTAAGTAGCTTGATTTCTCTGAAGCCTTTGATGTTGTTGATCATTAGATTCTAATAAATAGGCTGAGTACATTGGGAATTACAGTGATTGTCCTTAATTAGTCTGTGGATTTTTTTGAATGGATGACACTGTAGAGCAATGGTTCCCAAACCTGTCCTGGAGAAACCAGCACCGATAAATCCCAGTTTGTGAGCGCCACGGACCCCGAAGCAGGAAACGAAACCTTGGCCAAAGTTGGGTCGTGGGCAGTGGTTAGAGTCTCTGCAGGTGACTGGGTGATTTAGAGGGGCATAATCGAATGAAAACGTCTATCTCCATGGGCGTTTATCTCCGAGAACGGGTCCGTGAAGGGGCGGACTGAACCGTAGTTTCGAAAAAAATAGACGTCCATGTTTTATTCGACAATTTGTGAGCTGGGCGTTTTTGTTTTTCAGTGATAATGGAAATTGAAAGCGCCCAGCTCAAAAACGAATAAATCCAAGGCATTTGTTCGTAGGAGGGGCCAGGATTCGTAGTGCACTGGTCCCCCTCACATGCCAGGACACCAACCGGGCACCCTAGGGGGCACTTTTACAAAACAAAAAAAGGTAAAAGAGCTCCCAGGTGCATAGCACCCTTCCCTTGGGTGTTGAGCCCCCCAAATCCCCCTCAAAACCCACCGCCCACAAGTCTACACCATTACTATAGCCCTAAGGGGTGAAGGGGGGGCACCTACATGTAGGTACAGTGGGTTTGGGGGGCGGTGTGAAGGGCTCCCATTTACCAGCACAAGTGTAACAGGTGGGGGGGGATGGGCCTGGGTCTACCTGCCTGACGTCCACTGCACCCCCTAATAACTGCTCCAGTGAGCTGCATACTGCTGCCAGGGAGGTGGGTATGACATTTGAGGGTGAACATAAAAAGTTGTGAAACGGCATATGTTTGTGGTGGAAGGGGGTTTGTGACCACTGGGGGAGTCAGGGGAGGTCATCCCCGACTCCTTCCAGTGGTCATCTGGTCATTTAGGGCACTTTTTGGGGCCCTATTCGTGGAAAAACAGGGTCCAGGAAAAGTGCCCTAAATTCTCGCTAAAAACGCATATTTTTTTTCCATTATCGGCGAAAGGCGCCTATCTCTGATCGGCCGATAACCACGCCCCAGTTCCGCCTTCACCACGCCTTTGACACACCCCATCAACTTTGTCCGCATCCGCGATGGAGTGCAGTTGAAAACGTCCAAATTCGGCTTTCGATTATACCGCTTTATTCGTTTTTGTGAGATAAACGTCTATCTCCCGATTTGGGTCGCAATATATGCGTTTTTCTTTTTCAATTATAAGCTGGTTAAAAGCTAAGTCTTTTTGCATTTCTAACAGCTTCGTTGAAGAGTTAGTATCATCAGTTTTAGGAGGTTTTTCAGCCGATGATGAAACTGTTGACCTCCCTTAAGTTGATTATATTAACACAGGAGTGTCCCAACGTGTATTTGAGGCTTTTCCTCCTTTAGAGAAACTCTGTACATCAACACTGGTAGATATCCTGTATTTTTTGACTGGAGAAACCCCAACCAGCCAGGTTTATAGGATACCCGCAATGAATATTCATGAGTTAGATTTGCATGCAATGGAGACAGTACACGCAAATCTAACTCATGAATATCCATTGCAGATATCCTGAAAATCTGACTGACTGGAGTTTCCCCAGAACAGGTTTGAGAGCCACTGCTGTAGAGGAAAGAATGCTTATGAATCATCAAAGGCCTGGGCAATATCTTCAGGAATTCCTCAGGTATCTCCATTGTTTTCCATTTTATTTAATGTTTATTTTCAGCCGTTAGGTCCAGTGATTTGCAATCTTAAGGCTGAAACATTTTGCAATGTTATCTAAGTCATAATAAAATTTGAGAAGGGTTGAGGATGTACTTATGATAGAATGGCAGTTTGCTTCCAAACCATTAAATGTTGGATGCAATTGAATTTCATCAAATTGCTTTATTGTGGGTAATGGATGGTGAGGCGGGCTCAAATAAACAGGAACCATCTGTTAAAACACTGACGGAATCAGCATTTCTTTGTCGGCTGTCATGAAAAGCTTTGGAGTTATTTTGAATTCAAGACTCAAACTGGAGCAGCAGGTGGCGACAGTTGTTAGGAAAATGTTTATGGTCTTTCCTTAATTAGAGTAAAATCAAATATGTCTGAATCAGATTTGAAAAGGGTTATGCAGGCTGGTCTACTTTTATTTATTTAGGTTTCCATTAAATAACAAAACCGATACAAAATATTGCAGAGAAGATTATTGCTGGTGGGTGCACATGGGATAGGGCAACAACAGTACTTAGAATAGAATAGAGTATGTATAAATCACTTTTGTCCTAAGTGGAAATACAAAAAAAAGGTACATAATAAAACACAAGCAGAAGCACTTTCAAACCTTGAAAACTTTTGTAACACAAATTAAAAAAAAAAAAAAACAGTCCATGAGTCCAAAAATGGGAGCAGGAATTCAGGTGGGCTCAAAATATGCCATACAAAAAAATAGTCGTTCAAAATCTTTAAAACGGTAAGCTGCGATTCCACCTTTAATCGTAAAGGCGGTTTATTCCACTCCACTGGTGCTACCAGCATATCCACTTAAGTGGGTATACTGCGGGAGGTGCTTGGGTTTTCATTTAGGGGCCTTTTTAAATAGCTGAGACAAAATGTGGCCTTAGGGCACCCTTACGTAGGTCTTTCTCACGCGCTAACAACATTTCAACCACAGCCAGAAAATGGCCGATTTTCCAAATTAATGCCCATGCACTAATGCTATGATTAGTGTGCGGCCATTAACAAAAATTGGCATGCGAGCCCTTACCACCACCTATTTTGTATGTGGTAAGGGCTCACATCCTAATTCTGCACTAATCAGCACACGGTAATGCTGATGCGCTAACTGATTAGCTCAGAAATGCCTTCTCTCCGCCCCCCCCCCCCCCCCCCAGACAGACCCCCTCTGCTAAACATTTTTTAACTTATGACTAATCCACACATATTTGTAATTTACCACAGAATCGCCCCACAATACGGCATTTTAAGCTGCGATAAGCACATGTTCGTGCTTACCGCAGCTTAACAAAAGGACCCTTTACTTTTTTTACTCGATAGTAATAAGGGGTTAGGTCAATCAGTTCATGCATTAAACTGAACATGCATGGAAGCGTAAGCATTAGAGGCTAGAGCACCCACCGGCTTTCTCGCTGCTCAGGCAGCACAAGCAAGGGCTCCAATGGCGAATCTATTCTGGTGGCAGGGTTTGAGCATCCCTCCCAGCAAAGCTATGATGCAGAGGTGGGGGTGGTGGTGGCTGGGGGAGAGAGAGAATATGCTTGGCCCCCTTCTAAATTAAGTTCTGGCTATGCCACTGGAGTATTCACTATGACTCGATGGTTATGTAAAACACATTGATCTGGGGTAAGTGTTTACTTATTTTAACTTATCCTTTGTGAGCAAAGTTTTCTAAAGAAATTTTTATCTTTCTCCTCCCTGACACACACCTCTACCCTGCTCTGCATGCTTAGACTCCTGCCTGCCCTTTTTACATCCCAGGGTCCCCACCTCACCTTCTTTCTGTCCTCCCCCCCCCTCCCCCCCGCCAAAGCAAATCCTCAAGCTGGCTTCCTATGCTTTCATGGCACACACCAACATCTGCTCTACCCTCACCCTTATCTAACTCCTTATATCCACTAGTACAACTGGTGGATGCTCAAATTTGTAGTTTATTGGATAACAGAAAGACCTGACAAAGGACCGTGTTTTTTGGCTTAACAAAGCTTGCTTCAGGGGTCTTCAGCAGATAAAATCTCAAAGAAATTCTTCCACAACTTAAATGTATTCAAAGTGGATTCAATAAATCTGATCATTAGCTGAACGTTTTGCCTTGCGAAAGCATGGGAACAGGCTTTGTTGAGCCAAAACATGGTCCCGTGTTCAGTCTTTTCTGTTCTCTAATTAACTACAAATTTGAGCATCCACCAGTTGTTTTAAGTGTTGACCTAACTATCCTACTTCTCTGCAGATTCTGTAATGTTTCTTCTGTTCCTCAACCTTGGTGGCTTTTCTCCCCACCCTTAGCCTAGTGGTTAGTGCAGTGGACTTTGATCCTGGGGAACTGAATTCAATTCCCACTTCAGCTCCTTGTGACTCTGGGCAAGTCACTTAACCCTCCATTGCCCCTGGTACAAAATAAATACCTGAATATATGTAAACCACTTTGAATGTAGTTGCAAAAACCTCAGAAAGGCAGTATATTAAGTCCCATTTCCCTTTCCCTTCCCTTATGGTACACATCTAAGTATGCTCATCCCCTCAGTCTACTCCAGAATCCTCCCCATAGCTCCCCTTCCTCTTGGCACTTTCCCCAGTCTGATTTGGCTTTCCTCCCTGCTCCATTAGCTTAGCAAGAGAAGAAGGAGGTAAACAGCTGCACACCGGACTTTCTCCTCCTCTGTCTTCCTGGGCACAATTGCCCATTTGAACTGTGCAGATGTAACCACTCATGTGGTACAAATAATCAATCAGGCCTAGGACAGCAGAGGAGGAAGACGTGTCCTGATGAATACTGTGTACCTTATCCTCTTATTGCGTGATCAGGGGAGGGAGGAGGAACAAAAAAGGAGGAGAGCTGTTGGTGTTCATGCCTAGAGTTCTACATAGCAGATGCCAGGGCTGATGCAACCCGGTAAGCACAGTAAGCATGGCAGGGGGGCGCCGACCTCTGGAGGGTGCCACAAGCCATGGTTACCGCCACCGGGAGGCTCACGGTTTCAGCCCCAGCTGCCGGCAGCTCAAGGTCTCCACCTGCCCGCCCTCAGCTTCCCACAACAGCCCTCCTTTCCTTCCTGCCGCCCTGCATTTAAAATGTTTATTTTACCTCAAGTCGCAGTGGCGGCAGTGAAAGCAGTAGGCTCGCCTCCAGCCTTCCCTTCCCTTCCCTCTCGGTGTCCCGCCCTCCTCTGATGTCAGTTCCTGTTTCAACTAGGGCGGGACAGTGAGAGTAAAGGGAAGGCTGGAGGCAAACCTGCTGCTTTCACTGCCACCACTGCGACTTGAGGGAAAATAAAAGTTTTAAACGCAGGGCAGCAGGAAGGAAAGGAGGGCTGTTGTGGAAAGCTGAGGGCAGGCAGGTGGGGCCGGGGTTGGAACTGGAGCTTGGGGGCTGAAAAGGGGGGCAGGTAGAGGCTGGAGAAAGTCACTGGACATGGATGGGATGGGAGGGGAGGGCAGGGGAGAGAGGATAAATTGCTGGACATGGATAGGAGGGGAGGGGGAGAGGAGAAATTGCTGGACATGGAGGGGAGGGCAGGGGAGAGAGGAGAATTGCTGGATATGGATGGAGGAGAGGGCAGGGGAGAGTTGCTAGACACGGATGGATGGAGGAGGGGCAGGGAGAGAGGAGAGTTGCTGAATATGGATGGATGGAGGGGAGGGCAGGAGAAATACTGGACATGGATGGAGGAGAGGGAAGACAGGAAAGAAATGCACATGGATGGAGGGGAGGGGAGAGAGGAGAAATGCTGGACATGAATGGACTGGAGGACAGGGAAGAGAGGAGAAATATTGGACAGGGATGGAGGGAAGGAAAGACAGAGGAAGGAGATGCACACGGATAGAGGAGAGAGGAGAAATGCTGGACATGGAAGCAGGGGAGGAAAGACAGAGGAGGAGATGCACATGGATGGAGGGGAGAGAGGAGAAATTCTGGACATGGATGAGAGGGAAGATAGAGGAAGGAGATGCACATGGGTGGAGGGGAGAGAGGAGAAATTCTGGGCATGGATGGAGGGGAGGGAAGACAGAGGAAGGAGATGCACATGGATGGAGGGGAGAGAGGAGAAATGCTGGACATGGAGGGGAGGGAAGACAGAGGAAGGAGATGCACATGGATGGAGGGGAGAGAGGAGAAATTCTGGACTTGGATGGAGGGAAGACAGAAGAAGGAGATACACATGGATGGAGGAGAGAGGAGAAATGCTGGACATGGATGGAGGGGAGAGAAGAGAGAGGAAGTGAGATGAACATGGATGGAGGGGCGGAGAGAGAAGAGAAATGCTGGACATGGATGGAGGAGAGGGAAGAGAGTTGAAGGAGATGCATATGAATGGAGGGGAGGGAAGAAAGAGGAAGGAGATGCATACTGCCAGATATGAGAGAAAGGGAAAAGAGGAGAAAAACTGCACATGGATGGAGGGGAGAGGGGAGAAATTCTGGAAATGAATGAAGGGGAGAGAAGACAGAGGAAGGAGATGCACATGGATGGAGGGGAGGGGAGAGAGGAAAAATGCTGGACATGGATGGAGGAGAGGGAAGAGAGAGGAAGGAGATGCATATGGATGGAGTAGAGGGAAGAGAGAGAAAGGAGATGCATATGGATGGAGAAGAGGGAAGAGAGAGAAAGGAGATGCATATGGATGGAGAAGAGAGAAGGAAGATGCATACTGATGTAGATGAGGGAAAGGGAAAAGAGGAGAAAAACTACACATGGATAGAGAAAATAGGCAAAAGCTGAATCCACTCTATACCTTCTCCAGTCAAGTCTGGGAAGGACCCAGCTTTTACCTATGGATGTAGGGCAAGAAATGACGAAGAAAGGAGGAAAGTAAAGAAATAAATGGAAAGGAAGCCCTGGAAACGGAGTTAAGAGAACAGATAGAGAGCAGCAGAATCAGAGACTGGGACCAACATGATCAGAAATACAAAGTCACCAGACAACAAAGGTAGAAAAAAATCATTTTATTTTCATTTTAGTGTTTGGAATATATCCAATTTGAGAATTTACATCTGCTGGATGAAGTCGGTCCAGAGGGTGGCTACGAAATTAGTAAGCGGTCTTGAATGCAAAAATTTTAGGGACAGGCTTATGAACCTCAACATTTATAAGCTGGAAGAGAGGAGGGAGAGAGGAGACATAATAGAAACGTTTAAATATCTAAGGGGCATTTATGTACAGGAAGAGAGCCTTTTCCAAACGAAGGAGAGCTCTGGAATGAGGGGGCATATGACAAAGTTAAGAGGGAATAGTCTTAGGAGTAACCTAAGGAAGTATTATTTCACAGAAAGGGTGGTGGAGGCATGGAATGGCCTCCCGGTGGAGGTGGTGGAGCTGAGGACTGTTCCAGAATTTTAAAAGGTATGGAATAAGCATATGGGATCACTTAGGAACAGGTAGAATTGGGGGTTACAGATGATGGGCAGACTGGATTATCTGCCTTCATGTTTCTGTTTCTGTCTTATTTTGCAATGTATAGCAATGTGTTTCTTTCTATTTTTCTGGTATTGTGCTGCATGCAGAGTCTAGCTTCTTAGGATTTCAGGTTAATTCTTGAAGAATTTGAAGAGGGGCTATCTCTGTTCTGCATGTGTGACTGCAAAGCCAAGTGACTGAATAGGGATCTGTTTGTTAGGTTCTGAGATTTTGATAACATATTGCGTTTCAGATTTGGCAAGACTGTTCTCCTGATTCCTGGTCTGTGTGCTAATTTGGTTTGTGTCATTGGGGTATACTGGAGCTGTAACAGCTTACAGAAATGATCTATAATGGAAAAAAAAAAACAAGTTATTTTTCTTCTCCTATACTGGTGTACTATTTTCAGTGATGCCTTTTTATATGTGCAATGGCTGGTAAAAGGGGTGTGGCTACTGTAGGGGTGGAGCCATGGTGACCCCGACCCTGGATGGTTAGGGCGCGCCAACTAATAGGCTGCAGGAAGATGCCAGAAACCCTAGCACCGGCCCTGGCAGGTGCAGCATTCTGTGCAAGTAGGGAATTCTGGGTAAATTATGTGTTGTATAAACAAACTATCAGAAGCCAGAAGCAAGAAGTTCAATAAATAATATCCTCCACAACTGTTATGATTGGGGTCTGAACCCCTGTCAAACTTACCTCTTTCCTGGGAGTCAGCTTCTTAGCTGGCTTCTGTTTCTTTCTCTGTCCTTTCTGAGCTGGCTCTGTCTCTCTGTGCTGGCAGCTTCCAGCAGCAGGGCTCTAATTGTTTCACTATACTGCACCTGTGTGGGTAGTCTGAGTTGCTCTAACTCTCTTTGGGTGTACTGGCTTCAAGTGTTTCACGGTTTTGCACTGGTGTGGGTTGGGCCTCTCTGGGTCAGTGTGCTTTTGCCTAGGTCTAGGGAGTGTGACATCATCAGGGAGGGCCTTGATAAGGAAGTGGTGTTGTTTCCTTCAGGGCCTTTGCAACAGTGGTGTTTGCTATAGGTAGGGTGGTGCAGTGTGCACTTCTGACGTTGTGTCTAGTTTCCCTGCTTGCTTTTGCTAAGGTCCAGGTTAGTGTTAGTGCAGTGTGCACTGGTGACTGTGTGTTTAGCTTTCCTGCTTTTCCCTTTTGGTTCCCTTCTGTTCCCTCTTGGTTTTGGTAGCATTGCTGTGTGTAGGGCTTTGGAAGCTCTGTTGTTGATAGAAGTACTTCAGGGTTTGGTGTTGTTAGGAACACTGCAGAGTTTGCTGTTAGAAGTACTTCTGGTGTTTGTGCTATTAGGAGCATTGCAGTCTTTGCTGTTGGTGTTTGGTGCTTTAGAAGCACTGTTGGCTTATGTGTTAGCTTCCCTCCTTGTGGCTCCCCTGTCTTCCCTTTTAGTGCTAGGAGCTCTTCTGGTTGCTTGCCAGAGTAGTGCTTAGGAAGCACCTTGTTAGTGGTATCTAGCTTGCTAGAGCAGTGCTTAGGTAGCTGGTTTAGTTTTGTGTTTAGCTTATTAGTGTAAAGCTCTGCTTGTAGCTTGGTGCTTAGTAGCACCTGTGTTAGCTTTGTATTTAGTATCCTGCTCTGTTAGTTTAGGGCTTAGGAAGTCCCTTTCTTGAGCAGGGCTTAGGAGCTCCTGTTTAGTATAGGGCTTAGGAAGTCCTTTTGTCAGTTTACTGTTAGGAACACTCCTGCTAGTTTAGGTTTAGGAGCACTTCTGTTTCCAGTCCTGGTCCCTATGTCATCCGGTATCCAGTAAGTCCTGTCGGCTACTCGAACCCAGGAGCTCAACTTCTGGGGGGCTTAGTAGCTAAGTACAGGTGAAGCTGTGCGGACCAGTCCAGTGTGCTCCAGTCCAGTGTGTTCCGGTCCGGTGTGTGTTCCAGTCTGGTGTGCTCCAGTCCAGTGTGTTCCGGTCCGGGGTGTGTGTTCCAGTCCTGTGTCCTCCAGTCCGGGGGATTCCGGTCCATGTGTTCCGGTTCGCTGTGCAGGGCCTGCAGTCCCTGCTGGGGTGCTTACCCAGTGTTGGTTGGTGGGTTTTGCCTGCTGCTGTCGCTCCTCGGCAGCAGCCCAAGGGCTCACGTTTGCTCCAGAGCCCGGCCCCGCAGGCTCTGAGCCTGAGAACCTGACAGATTGCAAAGGCCATGAGCCCAGCAAGAACCCCCGCCCAGCTGACCCAGCTGGGGTCCAGCTCCATCGTTGTTCTTGATCCTTCTATGACTCTTCGTCAGTATCGTGGGAAACTTTTGTCTAATCATGTTGATTAATACATCCCTTGTCCCTCACCCTACCTAGTTCACGCTGTTAGTTTCTCCCCTCCTAATTGCTTCTTTTATGCTTGCCTAACCTTTAAGTTTGTACTCTTAATTAATTCTCTGTAAGCCACATTGCGCCTGCATGAGTGGGAAAATGTGGGATATAAGCAACAAATAAATAAATAAATAATCCTGTTTTGAAGAAGACCCCTGAAGCGGCAGCTGAGAGAAAACGTGTCCGGTGGCTTGGAATCACTGAAAGCCCAGTTTCAGATATGGACCCTTTCATCACGCTCTCAGAGTATCGCCGCAGCCTTGTCCGGAATCCAGCTTTGTGGGATACTCCGGAAGCTGTCGCTGAGAGGAGACGTCTTGGGAATTCCATGCTCTGGGCCCAGCAGGGGTCCAGTCCCATTCAAGCAGAGTGCCCAGACAAGCCTCTGAATCCAGTCCGAGCAGCGCGTTCAGCCAAGCCTCGGAGCCTAGTCCAAGGGATGCTCCTAACCGAGTCGCCGACTCCAGTTCAAGTGGCGCTTCCACTCAAGCTTCAGAGTGCAGTCCGTGGGACGCTGCTGGCCGAGCCTCCGAGTCCAGTCTGAGGGATGCTTCTGACCGAGCCTCCGAGTCCAGTCCAAGCAGCGCTTCTAGTCAAGTCTCTGCATCCAGTTCAAGTGGCGCGGTCTACTGAGTCTCCAAGTACCAGTTTGGATCCCAGTTCCAACCCCATTTTTGATCTGGATCCGTTTCTGACACTCCAGGATTACCGGGTTGCACTTTTGTCTGATCCAGCCCTGAAGAATACTCCTGAAGCTGCAGCGGAAAGAAGGCGTGTCTCCTGGCTTGGGTTCGAAGAAAACCCAGTTTCTGCTATTGATCCCTCTACCAAGCTGTTCTTTTACCGCTTCCAACTCCTCTCGGAGCCAACCCTACGGGATACTCCTGAAGCCCAAGCTGAAAGAAGGTGGCTTCCTGATTTTTCCCGACAAACTTCTGAGTCCAGCCTGAAGGGCTTTGTCTGCCAAGCTTCTGAGTCCACACTGAGTTCCAGCCCAGTGCCTGAGTCTGTTTTGAGTTCCAGCCCAGATGCTGAGTCCGGAGCGAGTGGCAGCAGTAGCAGCCAAGATGCTGAGTCCGGAGCGAGTTGCAGCAGTGGCAGCCAAGATGCTGAGTCTGGATCGAGTGGTAGTTCCAGTCAAGGTGCCGAGTCTGGATCGAGTTGCAGTTCCAGTCAAGAGGCTGAGTCTGGATCGAGTTGTAGTTCCAGTCAAGATGCTGAGTCTGGATCGAGTTGCAGTTCCAGTCAAGAGGCTGAGTCTGGATCGAGTTGCAGTTCCAGTCAAGAGGCTGAGTCTGGATCGAGTTGTAGTTCCAGTCAAGATGCTGAGTCTGGATCGAGTTGCAGTTCCAGTCAAGATGCTGAGTCTGGATCGAGTTGCAGTTCCAGTCAAGATGCTGGGTCTGCACTGAGTACAGAGTCCAGCCGAGACAATGAGTCCACAATGAGTGCTGAGTCTGCACTGAGTACAGAGTCCAGCCGAGATAATGAGTCCACGATGAGTGCTGAGTCTACACCGAGTGCAGAGCCCAGCCAAGATGACGAGTCCACGATGAGTGCTGAGTCTGCACCGAGTGCAGAGTTCAGCCGAGATGCCGAATCAGAATTGAGTTACAGCCCCGGGCAAGATGCTGAGTCCGGGTCAAGTTACAGTCCTGGCCAAGATGCTGAGTCCGGGTCAAGTTGGAGTTCCAGTTCCAGGCAAGATGCTGAGTCCGAGTCAAGTTGCAGTCCCGGCCAAGATGCTGAGTCTGGGTCAAGTTGGAGTTCCAGTTCCAGGCAAGATGCTGAGTCCGGGTCAAGTTGCAGTCCCGGTCAAGATGCTGAGTCCGGAGCAAGTCCCAGTGCCAGCCGAGATGCTGAGTCTACGTTGAGTACCGAGTCCAGCCAAGAGGCTGAGTCCGAATTGAGTGGCAGTTCCGGCCAAGAGGCTGAGGCCGGATCAGATTGCAGTCTCAGGCAAGATGCTGAGTCTACTCTGAGTTCCCACTTCAACCAAGATGTTGAACCCCTCCTGAGTTCCAGCTCCAGCCAAGAGGCAAGGTCCAGTCTGAAGTCCTGTTCGAGTTCCTGTCCGGCTTTAGATTCCAGGATGGGTGTGGGCTCTAGCCCAGTTCTGGCTGCTACAGTGGAGTGCCAAGAAGTCAAGGAAGTTGTGGACTCCTTCAGGAGATGGTTCCTGTTGAATAGAACTCCGCTTGTTGCATCCAAGACTCTGATCCTGCCTAGCAGCCGTTCTAAAGAGCCTTGTGGCGGCCAAAGCCATTCTGGTTTCCTAGTTCCAGATGTACTTGTCACGTCCTGCCCAGCCGCCCAGATTTATGTTGTGAAACCCATTGGGAGATTTCATCACAGCTACCCATGGAGACCTAAATTGTCTTTTGAGACCTGGGGCTCCCGTGGGGACACGGGAGCCTTGAGGGGGAGGTGCTGTTATGATTGGGGTCTGAACCCCTCTCAAACTTACCTCTTTCCTGGGAGTCAGCTTCTTAGCTGGCTTCTGTTTCTTTCTCTGTCCTTTCTGAGCTGGCTCTGTCTCTCTGTGCTGGCAGCTTCCAGCAGCAGGGCTCTAATTGTTTCACTATACTGCACCTGTGTGGGTAGTCTGAGTTGCTCTAACTCTCTTTGGGTGTACTGGCTTCAAGTGTTTCACGGTTTTGCATTGGTGTGGGTTGGGCCTCTCTGGGTCAGTGAGCTTTTGCCTAGGTCTAGGGAGTGTGACATCATCAGGGAGGGCCTTGATAAGGAAGTGGTGTTGTTTCCTTCAGGGCCTTTGCAACAGTGGTGTTTGCTGTAGGTAGGGTGGTGCAGTGTGCACTTCTGACGTTGTGTCTAGTTTCCCTGTTTGCTTTTGCTAAGGTCCAGGTTAGTGTTAGTGCAGTGTGCACTGGTGACTGTGTGTTTAGCTTTCCTGCTTTTCCCTTTTGGTTCCCTTCTGTTCCCTCTTGGTTTTGGTAGCATTGCTGTGTGTAGGGCTTTGGAAGCTCTGTTGTTGATAGAAGTACTTCAGGGTTTGGTGTTGTTAGGAACACTGCAGAGTTTGCTGTTAGAAGTACTTCTGGTGTTTGTGCTATTAGGAGCATTGCAGTCTTTGCTGTTGGTGTTTGGTGCTTTAGAAGCACTGTTGGCTTATGTGTTAGCTTCCCTCCTTGTGGCTCCCCTGTCTTCCCTTTTAGTGCTAGGAGCTCTTCTGGTTGCTTGCCAGAGTAGTGCTTAGGAAGCACCTTGTTAGTGGTATCTAGCTTGCTAGAGCAGTGCTTAGGTAGCTGGTTTAGTTTTGTGTTTAGCTTATTAGTGTAAAGCTCTGCTTGTAGCTTGGTGCTTAGTAGCACCTGTGTTAGCTTTGTATTTAGTATCCTGCTCTGTTAGTTTAGGGCTTAGGAAGTCCCTTTCTTGAGCAGGGCTTAGGAGCTCCTGTTTAGTATAGGGCTTAGGAAGTCCTTTTGTCAGTTTACTGTTAGGAACACTCCTGCTAGTTTAGGTTTAGGAGCACTTCTGTTTCCAGTCCTGGTCCCTATGTCATCCGGTATCCAGTAAGTCCTGTCGGCTACTCGAACCCAGGAGCTCAACTTCTGGGGGGCTTAGTAGCTAAGTACAGGTGAAGCTGTGCGGACCAGTCCAGTGTGCTCCAGTCCAGTGTGTTCCGGTCCGGTGTGTGTTCCAGTCTGGTGTGCTCCAGTCCAGTGTGTTCCGGTCCGGGGTGTGTGTTCCAGTCCTGTGTCCTCCAGTCCGGGGGATTCCGGTCCATGTGTTCCGGTTCGCTGTGCAGGGCCTGCAGTCCCTGCTGGTGTGCTTACCCAGTGTTGGTTGGTGGGTTTTGCCTGCTGCTGTCACTCCTCGGCAGCAGCCCAAGGGCTCACGTTTGCTCCAGAGCCCGGCCCCGCGGGCTCTGAGCCTGAGAACCTGACAACAACAATACTTCACTGGACTATCTCCCTGAAGGCAATCTCTCTCTCTCTCTCTCTCTCTCTCTCTCTCTCTCTCTCTCTCTCTCTCTCTCTCTCTCTCTCTTTACAAATATATATATATATAGAGAGAGAGAGAGAGAGAGAGAAATGCTTGTGTGTGTGTGGCTTGAAAAAAGAAAGGAAAAGGCCTATATTTGTTTTACAGCAACCAGATAATGGTCTCTTATCCCCTGATGCAGCAGTATTTAATCTGCGAAACGGTGGCCAATGTCGGGGAGACCTTGAAGTTTTGCTGACAAGCTAAGTACAGAGAATTTCATTTTTCTTTGAATTTTGAAATGAAATTCATAAAAAATTAAACATTAAATAAATTGAAGGCGTAAGGGTTTTTATCCGATCATTGATGATTAACTGACATTGAAAGTTATATTTTGTCTGAGGCTTTCAAAACATATTTATCCCAGTGAAGTATTGTTCTGAATAGTAAAGTGTGTGTTGCAGATTTGTACAGAGTCCCTCCAGGAGCACACCAAAGATTATTCAATATTCTGATTGCTATTGCATTGCAGTGGATTTTAAGCTTATGGAAAGATGCATCCAAGATAAAATATATATTCTAGTAGAATTCTGTGTATGGTGAGTAAACATGAGCTTGTAGCAGTACAGAAAAATAAAAATAGAATTTTTGTATTGCAAATATGTCAGCCTTTGACAGATATTTTCAATGCGATTTAGTGATTCTTTGTTAAGAATCATCCATAAATCAGTACATTTGTGTTATATTGGTCATCCTCTGCTTTTACTGTTAAATATTTGATTTGGCAGGCTAGTTGGGCCTGCTTAGTAACTGTTTGACTGTATTGTTTCTTGTGGTATGTATATAATAAAGGAATTGAAAAAAAAAAGAAAGAACTTCCCCCATGAGTAAATAATGTACCTAGAATGTCTTAACCATGTTACTATTCCAACCACAACAAATTTGAGCATCTCTGTTAATGAGAACTGATAGAGCTATGGATTTTGCCAAATCAAACATACAGCATGTAGAAATGATGGCCACCATAGGTGTCTGCCTATACCCATTCTGGCAAATTCTTAACAATAAGCCATTAGATCCAGCTGTCCTTTGTCAATAAGTAAGCATTTCTGGAACCAGCACCCCAAAGTTGTTTCTTTCTTATGGGATAGGAGGTAGTGTCCTATTGTGGATTAAAAACTGGTTAAAAGATAGAAAACAGAGAATAGGGTTAAATGGTCAGTATTCTCAATGGAGAAGGATAGATAGTGGGGTTCCTAGGGGTCTGTACTGGGACCGCTGCTTTTTAACATATTTATAAATGACCTAGAGATGAGAGTAACTAGTGAGGTAATTAAATTTGCTAATGACACAAAGTTGTTAAATCGCGAGAGGATTGTGAAAAATTACAAGAGGACCTTACGAGACTGGGAGACTGAACGTCTAAATGGCAGATGACGTTTAATGTGAGCAAGTGCAAAGTGATGCATGTAGGAAAGAGGAATCTGAACTGGAGTGGAGGAGCGGCCTACTGGTTAGAGCACCAGTCTTGATATCCAGAGGTGGCCAGTTCAAATCCCAGTGCTGCTCCTTGTGATCTTGGACAAGTCACTTAACCCTCCATTGCCTCGGGTACAAATTTAGATTGTGAGCCCTCCAGGGACAGAGAAATACCCAGTGTACCTGAATGTAACTCACCTTGAGCAACTACTGAAAAAGGTGTGAGCAAAATCCAAATAAATAAATAAAAATAGCTAGGTAATGCAAGGTTCCACGTTAGGAGTCACCGACCAAGAAAGGGATATTGGTGTCATCGTTGTTGATGATATATTGAAATCCTCTGCTCAGTGTGTTGCAGTGGCTAAGAAAGCAAATAGAATGTTAGATATTATTAGGAAGGGAATGGAAAACAAAAGTCAGGACATTATAATGTTTTGTATCGGTTCATAGTGCGACCTTGAATATTATGGTCAATTCTGGTCACCGCATCTCAAAAAAGATATAGTGGAATTAGAGAAGGTACAGAGAAGGGCGACAAAATGATAAAGGGGATGAGACGTCTTCCCTATGAGGAAAGGCTGAAGCATCTAGGGCTCTTCAGCTTGGAGAAGAGACGGCTGAGGGGAGATATGATAGAGGTCTATAAAATAATGAGTGGAGAGGAATGGGTAGATGTGAATTGTTTGTTTACTGTTTCCAAAAATACTAGGACTAGGGGGCATGCAATGAAGCTACAAAGTAGTAAATTTAATAAGAATCGGAGAATATTTTTCTTCACTCAATGTGTCATTAAACTCTGGAATTCGTTGCCAGAGAATGTGGTAAAGGCGGTTAGCTTAGCGGGGTTTAAAAAGAGTCTGTCCAGCTTCCTAAAGGAAAAGTCCACAGACCATTATTAAATTGACTTGGGGAAAATCCACTGCTTATTTCCTGGATAAGCAGCATAAAATGTATTGAGCTTTTTTGGAATCTTGCCAGGTATTTGTGACCTGGATTGGCCACTGTTGGAAACAGGATGTTGGGCTTGATGGACCTTTGGTCTGTCCCAGTGTGGCAAAAATACTTATGTACTTTCTCATTGCTAGCTGGGCAAGAAGAAAATATTTTGTAGGCTCTGCAGATAGGTATTCCACTTCTCTGAGCAATGGAAGGATAAACCATGTGAATAAGAAATAACCCCATGCAGGAAGAGAGACAGGAGGTCAGCGTCAGTAGAACACATGGGAAATGCAGATGAATAATGAGAGCTTAACTCAACAAGGGCAACTTCCAAAACACACCATTTGCATGCCCAAGGGATTATCCTGTATAAATATTTTAAATAAACAAAGCACATACCAGCAAAGGTTCAGCAAAAGGGCCATCAAAATGAATAAGAATGAATCTAAAAAGTAAGTCTTGGGCCTGAAGGACCTCTCAACAATAAATATAAAATTAACATTAAAATTTCCAAGCTATAGGTAATAAAAAATATTCACTAGTTAAAATATAAGAATAATGTGAGCATCTTCTTTTTTCATACTTATTGGCAGACATGTGCTATTTAATTCCTTGCGAAAACAGTGAGGGCAGAAACCATACACTCAGGACAAAGTTTAAGAAAATCTTGCTTTTGTATTATTCATTAGTTCACATTATAACATATAGGGAAATTCATATTTGCCAGTGAATCAATTCTTAATAGCATGCTTGTGAAGTTCATTGCTGTCCCTGATGTGGTTTGTCTATCCAAAGTAGAAAACTACTGTGATAGGTCAACCACCACTGTTAAAAGCATAAGCCATGGAGTACGAGGGAGTACAGTCCTCTCCTTGAGTAGACCTACCTCAGAAGCAGTAGGAATTTGATGAGAACTTCAGAGGAAAGGAAGGGGACTTGGAATGCTGGGCCATGGAAGACCCTTGATTTTTGAGGTTAGGAAGCTGTTGACTTTTAGAGGCACTCAGGCCACAGGAAGATTTGGGGTTTGGAGGTACTATATCTTATTCTTGGCTCTGGGCAGTTGGGAAGGAATGTTGGGGCTTGGAAGCTGCTTGCACGTTGTGCAAGCGGGAAGGGTGATCTCCCTTAATTTTCAGACAATTAGTATTGGGGAATTTCTGTCTGCACTGTAGACATATGCACAGGGCAAAGATATCTGGTTTGTTTTTGGTTCATTTGGTCCTTTTTCCTGATTTTCAAATGTTTTATCAGTTTATTTATTTTATTTTATTTATTTTATTACATTTGTATCCCACATTATCCCACCTCTTTGCAGGCTCAATGTGGCTTACAATTCATCGTGGATACTGGAAATAGTGAAGAATATACAATTGGTTTACGGAATGTTTTGGGTACATGATGGTGAAATACAGGAAATTGTCGAGCAAAAGACATTAAAGAACATAAAGAACGTTTCTGGATATTTTGAAGAATGTACAGTTACACGTGTTGATCTTTGTGATATATTTTGTCAAAGAGCTAAGTTTTCAGTAGTTTGCGGAAATTGGTCATTTCATAGACCGTTTTCAGTTTGTTTCACACATTCATTTTAATTTTAAAAATTTAACATGCATTTAGGGGGAGTCCATGTTTGTGTCCTTTTTTCACACTGAGGTGCTTTTTCTCTACGATTTAGTAGTAGTCAGCTATTTTTACGGAGTTTTTTCAAATTAGTAATTTTGTCTTTTCTCCATTCTTATTGTATATGGTTATTTTCTGACTGTCCAGTTAAGGCCAGGGTGGTCCATGAGCAGAGCTTCGGTGTAGCCATACTTAACTGGTTAGCGGTAAGATTCAGTCTACTAAGTGGTTAAGCAAGCACATAAAGGGGCCATTTTACTAAGGCTTGTTTTGTGCTAAAACATGCCTAATGCAATAAAAACGAACTATCGAGGAACACAGTAAAGCATCCCTCTTCAATTTTACCATCTGTGTGTATACTAACCACACTGTAATTCATTGTTAAAACATTTTTTAAAGGGGGTGTATCAGGGGCAGAGAATGGGTGCGGATACGCTAACCAGCTAACACATTGGTATCACGGCAACGCTAACTGGTTCATAACACTTTTTTAGCACGATATCGACATTTCACACGCTACTTAACGATAAATTTCTTTAATCGATGGTCTTTTTAAAGACCAGCTCATGCGCTTTTCGCAAGAAGCATCCTCGGCAATAAATGCGACTATCAGATTCACGTATCAAGACTCCTCAGGCAGGCACACATGTGCCGAAACATGGTTCCATGACAAGCCAGCTTAAATAAACATCCATAATTCCTTTCCGGTGTGCTGAGTCTGTTCTTGAAGAGCCCGATCCAGTTCCCACTCCTTGTTGTCTGATTCTATCCACCCAGTGGGACCTTTGTGTTCTTTCCACTTTTTGTGGTAGTTTTGCTCATAATGTTGGCGCCCTTAGCACCTCCTAAATAAGAGGCCTCCTGCATTATTTCTTTTTTAATGGCCATGCGCTAATGCTGTCATTAGCGCACATCCATATATTCGACCAATAGGAAAAAGCCCTTTTTGATGGTCTTGCTAAAAAAATGGGCTTAAAGCACAGGAACGTTTGGCATAAGAATGCGTTAAGCTCATTTCTTAGTACAGCTCAGTAAAAGGGCCCCCCAAAGTTAGGATAGCAAAAAGGCTGTCCTAACTTTATCCTCCAAACTTACCATGCACTGGTTTGAATATCAGCCGGTACACAGTTAGCTTCCAGATGACTGCACTTACCCAGATATTCAATGCCCCTTAACTGGCTATCCAGAGATATTCAGTGGGGATATCTAGCCTTCTCCTGCGAAATATCACTGGTTAGCAGATATCCGGTTATATTGGCCGACATAACAGGCTATCTGCTGATTTTCAGACCCACTTTAGTGTCTATATTTGGCCGTGTGAATATGTGGGATATGTTTGGCCAGTTAGAAGATAGCCAGCTAAGTCTGAATATCAACAAAGTCAAGTTATCTTCTAACCAGCCAAAAATAAACTGGATAGTCAATGCCGGTCACCAGAAACGGCCTGGCATTGAATATCCGGGTTTAGCTATGACCGTGGGAGTTAGCCAGGCTAACTCCCTTGGTCTGAATATCGGCTCCTTAAACATTTAACTTTCACCAATTTAAGTAGGTCTTAAGACTCACTATTTCTCCCTGGCCAATGAGGGTTCATGGCGGCCTGCGCTGGAGTCTTGCTATTGCTTTGGTTGCTTTTCTCTTTCTTTCATCTCTTTTTCAGCTTTCTTTAATTACTGGTTGTAAACCACTCTGATTGATAGAAAAACATAGGAAGAAATCTCTGTATTGGGTGAACCACAAATGAAATGCAGAAACAGAGGTGGTCAAATGAGGAGATGGAAAACCAGCCTGTAGGTCATCAAGGAAACCTTTATTGTAAAATGACCCAACATAGCCGGGTTTCAGCAAAAAAAAAAAAAAAAAACAGCTGCATCAGGGTCACAGTAGTTCACAATATTTGACTGAAATATAAAAACAATGATGCGTATGTCACCTGGAAATACCTCATTGTACAGAAGTTATGGTGGCTATCCTGCAGTTTAGCTAGGTGGCAACCCACTCTGATATCCTATCTATGGTTGGTATATCAAGCATTGTACACTAAACATAAACAGAAGTATAGTGCATTATCTGTAAGGCAGACATTCTCTAGGTCAGAGGTTCTCAACCCAGTCCTTGGGACACAGCCAGCCAGTCTGGGTTTTAGGATATCTACAATGAGCATGCATGAGAGCAGTGGCGTTCCTAGGCTGGCTGACACCCGGGGCGGATTGCCGATGCGCCCCCCTCCCCCGGGTGCAGCGGGCCCCCCCCCCCCTGGTGAAATTACACCCCCCGGGTGCAGCGCGACCCCCCCCCCCCCACGATGAAATGACACCATTTTTACCTGCTGGGGGGGGGGTGCCGTA
The DNA here is from genome assembly GCF_901765095.1 of Microcaecilia unicolor. Classification (NCBI taxonomy): domain Eukaryota; kingdom Metazoa; phylum Chordata; class Amphibia; order Gymnophiona; family Siphonopidae; genus Microcaecilia; species Microcaecilia unicolor. The sequence goes on along the minus strand of NC_044040.1, from coordinate 41,575,000 downwards.
CACCTGTCGGCTACGAGTCCGCTTGTTCCCTGCTGCTCCCTCTGCCCCGGAACAGGAAGTAACCGATTAGTTATCCAGAAAAAGCAGCGCTAGCTATCACCACTGTCCAGATATTTCCTCACTCTGCTCCGTCATTGTTCTCTCTAAGCTGAGCAGGTGTCGTCCAACTGCATTGCTGCCACTGGGAGATGGTGCTTCAATGTTGTTTTCAATCACTAGGGAAAGGGAGGTTCCATGGAGTCCTGAACAGCTTGCTTGTCCCTCACTATTGAAAATGTGATAATGAAACAGCACCACCCACTGGCAGGACTGTAGGTGGAGGACTCCTGCTCAGCTTACAGGGAACAGTGCTCCCAGACCACCCTGGTGCTATCCAGATAAAATTGCCAACTGGCCTCTGTCAGGGGCATTTATCCAAATAGGTGCTGCTACTGGGTTAGTGCTTTTTTGAATATCGGGACATATATTCTTGGTCTCTCACCGATGCCAAATATACTAAAATATTCAGGCAAAAGTTTGGCACTTCATGAACATATGTTTCAAGTAAATGTCAGAATTTATTTACAATAAATGAATTCTAATATTTACTGGTGATGATTTTGTCGTTTGTTTAAAAAAAAAAACACGGCATTTCTAATTTATAACGCTTATTAAATCTAATTACTTTTTGAAATAATCATCTTGCTAGGCAGGACTAACTCATTGACAATAAATTGGCATCTCGTTTCCTTTTCTTGCCAGTAATGCATTAATCATACTCTGACTATACAGTTCATTGAAGTTCATACTGTACTTTTAGAAACATTTTCTGCATATAATTGAATTTATTGGATTTCCTTGGTTTTATTAAACTGGAATAACAGCATATTTATCAACTATATTACATTTATTGTCATCTCAATTTTTGGTTTAAACTTCTTTCCCTTAATTGTGTAACCCCTAGCAATCAGATCTGATGGCTACCTCTAGTGACTGATTTGTTTCTAACCTAGTCTGTGCCTCAAAGAACACTTTCCATACTTCATATCACATTAAAATCTATCAGAAGAGCCTACAATTTTCTGTTTTTGTTTCAATATTCCCTCATAATGGAACATCATTTAAAGTGGGCTTTTTACTCATTTTGGGCCCGATTTTATATATGGCACCTAAAATTAAGGCGTGGTAAGCGATTACACCTAAGTGTACTTTAAATACTGTGTGTAAATCTACGTGTGATATTTAGAATACGCTTAGGTGTAGTTTATGTGACTGAATCTATGCACATCCATATACGCCAATGAAAAGCAGGTGTAAATCCCTGCACATAGATTTTGGTACGCTCACAAAACACCCATTTCCATGCCCCCTACCCACGCCCCTTTTTGCCTGTGCATGTTAGAATTTAGGCGTAGTACATTACAGAATACGCTTAGCAATGTAGGTGCGTAAATTCTAATTTTTTGCCAATTAATACTCGTTATTGCTTTTTAAGAGCTGTTAACAGTGCTTAACAGCTTAGTAAAACAATTTTAAAAATACACCTGGATTTACATGTGGAATTGCGTATAAGTCTAGGCACACTATATAAAATCTGGGGGCGTGTGACAACATAAAAAAAAAATCTCTACTGAATACATCCTAAAATCTGACACAAAAATGTTCTTCTAATATGAGGATCTGACTCGAATTTATACAAGCTGGTATTGGTGTCAAAGTTCAACTCAAATCATATAAGCTATGACCCCCCCTGATTCTCTTAAACTCGCCAACAATTGCATACAGAAATTTAGGCATGCGCCTGATTTGCATTCACAATCTAATAGAATAACAAGCCAATTAGTGCTAATTGGTTTTTTAAAGAGCAATTATTGGCACTAATTAGATTTAATTGGGGCTTCTGCATGTAAACTTACGCAAGGCCCGAATAAGTGGGTGCAGAAATGGGAAGGTCGTGAGCATTTTGGGGTGGATTGTGGGCATGGTTTTGAGCTATGTATTAATTAAAGAAGTTTCAAGTCTATTTCAGAATTTACTATCCCGTCCATCAATAGTATGTCTAGGTGGCTAACACTCTAAGGAGCCCTTTTACTAATCCACGGCAAAAAGTGGCCTGTGGCAGTACAAGTGCATCTTTTGAACACGCACTGGGCCAGTTTTTACCATGTCCTGGAAAAAGGGCCTTTTTTAAAGGGCCAGAAAATGGACGTGCAGCAAAATAAAAACCAGCGTGCATCCATTTTTGGCCTGAGATCTTACCGCCACCGAATGTTTCTGTGCTAACCAGTTAGTGCATTCATATTAGTGCACGTTAGTACAGGATTCCCACATGAGGATAATTGCTCACATGGTAATTTTTTTCATGGGAACTCTCTAATGGCAAAAGGACCACAAAAAGTGGAAAGAACACAAAATTCCCATGGGATAGACAGAGCCAAAACAAGGAGTGGGAACTGGATCGGACTCTTCAAAACAGACCAAGGACTCTCAATGTGGAATTAAAGACGTTTATTTAAGATCACTCAACACGGTACCATGTTTCGGCACACACGTGCCTGCCTCAGGAGACTTGCTGGCATTTACGTGTGACACAACCTTTTACTCTCATCAACGGTCTTTTTAAAGACCAGCTTATGTTTATTTTGCAAGATATATTGCCAACAATAGATGTGATTTTCAATCATATGCATCAAGACTCCTTGGGCAGGCATGTGTGTGCCGAAACATGATACCGTGTCAAATCATCATAAATAAACCTCTTTAATTCCACATTGTGAGTCCTTGGTCTGTTTTGAAAAGCCTGATCCAGTTCCCACTCCTTGTTTTAACTCGTTAATGGCAACATTAGCACATGACTCCAAAATAATAAATCCCAAGTCCACTGGTAAAAGATATAACTGTAACAAAAAAACAGGAAAAGGTACCAATATAATAATCACTAAATGACTGTGATTGAGAACTTGAATTAAATTAAAGTGAGAGGAGCTCCCTCAGACAATCAAATACCCACGTATTAGTCTATTTAGATGACTCTCTAGTGGGACTTAGCACTTCTTTCACTGGGTGCTCACTCTGTCAAGTGATATATATGTGCTATGAGTGCTCAATATAAGTGCAAAATGTGCCAAATGCATCTATAATCAGACTGCACTTCCAAATGTAACTGAAAAAAAGCTGTAATAACAAAAATCAATGAAAGTACACTCACAGGCTCATTTTCAAAAGAGAAAAATGTCCAAAAAGTGACAAAAGTCTGCGTTTGGATGTTTTTCTCAGAAAAACGTCCAAAGCAGTATTTTCGAAACCTATTTTTAGACATTTTTCTATGAAGTCCGTCAGAAGTATGTCCAAATCTCAAGGGGGCATTTCAGAGGCGTGTTCAGGGTGGGACTTGGGCGTTCCTAAGACTTAGACATTTTTCAGCCATAATGGAAGAAAACACAAACGTCCAGGACTAAATCTTAGACGTTTTGAGCTAGACCTGTTTTTATTACGAATAAGGCACAAAAAGGTGCCCTAAATTACCAGATGACCACTGCAGAGAATCAGGAATGACCTCCCATTATTCCCCCAGTGGTCACTAACCCCCTCCCACCCCCCAAAAATGTGATGAAGAACATTACTTGCCAGCCTCTGTGCCACCCTCAGATGTTATACTTAGGTCCATCAGAATAGCATGCAGGTCCCTGGCGTAGTGTAGTAGTGGGTTCAGTGCACTGCAGACAAGTGGACCCATCCGCCTACCTCTCCCTACCTGTTACAATTATGGATGAAACTGCGAGCCCTCCAAAACTCATCAGAAACCCACTGTACCCAGATATAGGTGCCCCCTTCACCCGTAAGGGCTATGTTAGTGGTGTACAGTTGGGGGTACTGGGTTTTGGGTGGGGGTTGGGGGGCTCAGCAGACAAAGTAAGGGAGCAATGGTCAGCTGTGTACCTTGGAGCATTTTATGAAGTCTACTGCAGTGCCCCCTAGGGTGCCCTACTGCTGTGCTGGGATGTCAGAGGGACCAGTCTACTAAAAATGCTGGCTCCTCCTAAATCCCAATGGCTTGATTTTGTACATTTTGCACTTGGACGTTTTTTTTTTTTTTTCCAAAATGGACCAAAGAAAAAAAACGTCTAAATCACAAAACGTCCAAAATACAAAACGTCCATAGTATTTTCGAAAAGAAAGATAGACATTTTTCTTTTTCGAAAATTACCTTTTTTCCTGTTTAGAATGTGGACGTTTTGTGTAAAACGTCCAAATTCAGATTTAGACATCATATCGAAAATGCCCCTTTTAATGAGCTATTCACTTATCTTGTGAGCCCGGCGTCCACTGAAAGCCGAAGGCTCCATGCAGAACACTGTTCTGTTCTGAAATAAACTGCCACTGAATAATACCCGACTCCACGGGTTTCACATCTTTTCTCAGGGACTTGGGTTAGGGCTGTCTCTCCTCCCTAGGTTATGACCAGCTGGTGATAATTAGTACATCTGGGACTGCACGAAGAAAACTCTTATTATTTGTGGAATGTATCAAGGGTGCTGAGGTCAGCCAGCACTTGTGTATTTGTTATACCGAATCTTAAGCAGCTGCGCTTGAATATCACAAGAACTGTGATATATTTCTGTAGCAGGTGCCTTTAGCACTGAATTCACAGCAGGTTAAGGTTAAGGGCAGTATAGGGTTGGAGTTTGGGCAAAACCACAACTTAGCTGGTTAGTGACACTATCTGGTTTGCTAAGTGGCTAAGTAAGCACATTAAGGGCCCCTTTTACCAAACTGCGCTAGCATTTCCCACTCGACAATGCCAACGAAGCCCATTCAAAATGAGAGCGCTTTGTCGGCATTGCTATGCTGGGAATCGCTAGTGTGGTTTAGTAAAAGAGGCCCTAAGTTAGGACTGCCAAAAAGTTGTCTTAACTTTATGCGCCGAGTTAACCAGACACTAAATATCAGCTGCTGCCTGGTTAACTTCCAGGTTGACACTCATACCTGTATATTACGTGGAGGGGCATTTTCGAAAGAAACGTCCAAGTTGCGAAAGTACCGTCAAGGATGTCCTTAAATTTGGACGTCCCTAGATTTGGATGTCCTTGGATTTGGATGTCTGACTTTTGGCGATTTTCGAAACCAAAGACATCCAAGTCAAAAACATCCAAATGCAAGCCATTTGGACATGGAAGGAGTCAGCATTTCTAGTGGACTGGTCCCCCTGACATGCCAGGACACCAACCGGGCACCCTAGGGGGGCACTGCAGTGGACTTCATAAAATGCTCCTAGGAACATAGCTCCCTTATCTTGTGTGCTGAGCCCCCCCCCCCCCAAAACCCACTACCCACAACTGTACACCACTACCATAGCCCTTACGGGTAAAGGGGGGCACCTAGATGTGGGTACATTGGGCTAGTGGTGGGTTTTGGAGAGCTCACTATTTCTTCCACAAATGTAACAGGTGGGGGGGGGGGTAGGGGCCTGGGTCCGCCTGTCTGAAGTGCATTGCAGTACCCACTAAAACTGCTCCTGGGACCTTCATGCACTGTCATGGACCTGAGTATGACATCTGAGGCTGGCATAGAGGCTGGCACAAAATATTTTTGAAAGATGTTTTTTGAGGGTGGGAGGGGGTTAGTGACGTCTCTGGGAGATGGATGTCCATGTTCTGATTTATGTCGAAAGATGGACGTCCTTCTCTTTCGAAAATGAGCCTGATAGTAACACAGTAGATGACGGCAGATAAAAACCTATACAGTCTATCTAATATGCCCGACTAGATAAACTCATTACATAAAGGTATGAATGATACAACATATGTATATCTGATCTTGAATTTTTCATGCCTGGCACTGTCCTTATTCTAAAACTTCTGAAGATGTCATCGAAACCCTTGAAAAGCTCCATCCATATCTATCTAGGCCACGATCAGCGCAGAGGCTGTAGAAGTCCACCTAGCTCTGGCTTTGCTTCCCAATTCCCAATTACCAGTGTTGCCACCTAGTTTCCACTAAGCTTCTTTGGTGTGATTCCATCTAAACGGGATTCCTGTGTGTTTATCCCACGCATTTTTGAATCCGTTACGGTTTTCATCACCACTACCTGCCACGGGAGAATATTCCAAGTATCCACCACCTTCTTGGTGAAAAAATACTTCAATGCCAGAAGCCACTCCGGCCCTGGTATTGAATATTCAGGGTTAGTTGTGAGCAACGTACAAGCCACTTACTGCTATGGGCTGAATATTACCTCCAATGCTTTTATTTTTCCTACACCAGGTCAATGTTTTGAACTGACGAATGGAACAAAATACGAAAGTGCCAAACCCCTAAGAGAAAAGCTACACTAGCTTCCACCTAAAGAACGTTTTACGTTCAAGGTATGCATTCTGGTTCATAAAATTATTCATGGAGATGCCCCGGCCTACATGTTAGACCTTATTGACTTGCCACCCAGAAATGCTAAAAGATCAGCACGCACATTCCTGAATCTTCACTTCCCCAGCTGTAAAGGACTAAAATACAGATTAACACATGTGTCCAGTTTTTCCTACATGAGCACGCAGCTGTGGAACGCATTGCCTCTTGACCTGAAAACAATTTACGACCTAATCAACTTTCATAAATCACTGAAGACTTATCTCTTCAACAAGGCATACCACAATGATCCATATTAGGATCTGTAACGCATCACCACCTACCTGATATTCTGAATGTTTTTTCTCTATACCTGATTGCTTTATCCTATTATGTTATCCATGTTCTTTATGTAATACCAATTGTATCTTAATCTAGAATGGTGAATGCCATGACGGAACATTGTAAGCCACACTGACCCTGCAAATAGGTGGGAAAATGTAGGATACAAAGAGGGGCATAATCGAACGCGGACGCCCATCTCCATGGGCGACTATCTCCGAGGACAGGTCCGCGAAGGGGCGTGACAGACCGTATTTTCGAAAAAGGTAGGCGTCCATCTTTTGTTTCGATAATACGGTTGGGGCCGGGCAAATGCATCGGATTTGGGCGGATTTGAGCTGGGCGGTATTGGTTTTCAGCAATAATGGAAACCGAAGCCGCCCAGCTCAAAAACGAACAACTCCAAGGCATTTGGTTGTGGGAGGGGCCAGGATTCGTAGTGCACTGGTCCCCCTCACATGCCAGGACACCAACCGGGCACCCTAGGGGGCACTTGTAAAAAGTTTTTAAAAAATTAAAATACCTCCCAAGTCCATAGCTCCCTTACCTTGGGTGCTGAGCCCCCCAAATCCCCCTCAAAACCCACTGCCCACAACTGTACACCACTACCATAGCACTTATGGGTGAAGGGGGGGCACCTAGATGTGGGTACAGTGGGTTTTGGGGGCGGTTTGGAGGGCTCCCATTTACCAACACAAGTGTAACAGGTAGGGGGGGATGGGCCTGGGTCCACCTGCCTGAAGTGCACTGTACCCACTAACAACTGCTCCAGGGACCTGCATACTGCTGTGATGGAGCTGGGTATGACATTTGAGGCTAGCATACAGGCTGGCAAAAAACAGTTCTTTTTTTTTTTTTTTGGTGGGAGGGGGTTAGTGACCACTGGGGGAGTCAGGGGAGGTGATCCCCGATTCCCTCCGATGGTCATCTGGGCAGTTGGGGCACTTTTTGAGGACTTGCTCGTGAAAAAAAAGGGTCCAAAAAAAGCGGCCCAAATTCACGCTACTGCCGCCCTTCTTTTTTCCATTATCGGCCGAGGGCGCCCAGCTCTCCTTGGCTGATAAACACGCCCCAGTCCCGCCTTCACCACACCTCTGACATGCCCCGTCAACTTTGTTCGTTCCCACGACAGACTGAAGTTGGAGGCGCCCAAAATCGGCTTTCGATTATACCGATTTGGGCGCCCATGAAAGAAAGGAGCCCATCTCCCGATTTGGGTCAAAATATGGGTGTCTTTCTCTTTCGAAAATAAGTCTGAAATGCAACAAATAAATAAATAAACATAACTCTTGAAAGCTTATCACAAATGTATTGAATTGGTCCCTAAAAAGGTGCCATCTGCACCTTTATTCCTTCTACAAATTGTAAACCTTCTAATGGTTTCAAAAGGTCAGCATGCTTAGAACATTGAAAATAGATCTTTAGCTTCCTCATTTCCATAAACTTCATTTTAACATAACCAAATGTCTTACTTTTGCTTTCCTCCAACCAAATGACATCTTTTCTTATCCAAAGTCTGCTATACTTTCTGGTCGGGGTTCGACCAGATTTGCAGTAGACAAATTAATAACCAACACCGCTTTAAGCTAAGTAGCTAAATAGAAAAATACTGGTGCTAGTTCATGTAATTATAAGAAAAAACGGTTACATGATAATAAGATTGGTGATTCAAAGGGGTTTTGAAAGCCAATGATGATGAAGCCCAGCTCTCCGAAGTAAATTACAAAATCATAAAAATTATAAAAGTATTTACTGGAGGCTTCTACAGGCTTTCTCCTCTGAATAAATACTCTATTTTTATAAATGATAAGATTAAAGAATAGTGCTGTTTTGTGATGCCACATATCGAAATCTCCCTACTTTGGTTTGATATTTGATACTTTGGATGTTGCCATAATATTATGGAGGTTTTTTTTTTTTTTTAATACATTCCTCAAGTTCAGTCTGTTCTGATGTTGACTTGCATAGAAAGTTTCTGCACTTATGTTTCATAACTGCATCATTTCTCCACATTTAAGCTAGTACTAGTTATTTATCCACTTCACGCTGTACTTACTCTCTTTAAATACCTATGTATTTCTTGTCCTGGCACGCAGCAATTTTCTTTGCCTGGTACCTTGTTCAATGCCTTTGTTTAAATCCACCTCACCTATTTCGTTTGTCATTTTTTTTTTTTACATCAGTTCCTACACTTTTTTCTATCTTCAGAATTAATTCTTGAACTTTTTTCTTTTATTTCTCTGCTCCGTTACTTCTTCCAGCCACTTTAATTGTGACCTTTTCTTCTTCATTTCTCTGACTCTCTCCCTTTATTTCTGATCATTTTCTTCCCATACCTTTTCTTCTATGGATCTCTTAACTAAACTAAAGCTATAAATTATTTTTGAAACATTTCGATTTTCCTCTCACTGCTCTTGGTCATTGAAGCATTTACAATGGCTTTTAATGCTGACCAGGACTTTTATCATTCTTAGATGGCTCTTTCATTATTGCAAAATGCAATCATCTTCTTTCTAATAAGCAAAGCATAAAATTATGCCCACTTTCCATTTTTTTTCTCATAGTTTTGAATATGTGCTACTATAAAGTACCAGATAACAGGAAAATTTAAGTGTCAAATCTCAAATTACTTGACTGTATTGGAGCCAACAAAGAAGCACAAAAAGGGATATGTCAGTGCTGAAAGAAACAAGGGCAGGTTTGAATGCTTTTATCTTTCTATGTGAAACATCACTTGTGAAATAGAGACATGCAAGGGAACGGGGTTCATGGGAATCCCGTGGGAATTCCCTCCAGGGCCCTGGGAATCCCCTTCTAGGTTCGCGGGACTCCCGCAGGGATGGAAACAGTTCCTGTAGGGTTCCTGTAGAAGTGTATCCCATTGCCAGTCTCGCTTTCACCTACCACCAAGTTCTTGAAGGTTCAAGTCACTCGAGTTGTACGGCACCATCTCCTCCTCCTCCTCTTTGCTTGATTCAGCATAGTGCACTTGGGTACCCTCTCTGCTCCCCCCTCCCAGCCCGGGCTGATGCAGGGAGGCCTCTATCCAAAGGTGCTATAATAACACCTCCTTGGCTCTATCCATTCTACACGAACCAGCAACATCCAGAGGTCACTTGACCTAGTAGTACCAGCGAATCAGAGAGTGAGAATGTTAATGTGCACGCTACTGAATCTTCCAGGGTCTGGAAGATTCATTGGTACGCACATGAAGATTCTGTGTTACTCTTGCTGGCGAGGAAAGTGGTGAAAGAAGGGCTCAGTTTTGGAGCAGATTTCCATAACCACAATCCTCTCATGGTAAGAATAAAGAAATTACAATTTTAAACCGAGTAGTAATGATTGGCTAGGTTGGAAAGTTTGTATGCACTGATTGGCTTTGAGCATCCTTGCTTCATTTTGTTTTTCAGTTAAATATTTTTATTCAAGGTTTGTGAGGTATACGCGCAATTAACAAGTGAACAGATGCAATATAATAAAACAAATGCACATGAGAATTTGAGGTGTGACAAATATAAGTACATAAGTACATAAGTAGTGCCATACTGGGAAAGACCAAAGGTCCATCTAGCCCAGCATCCTGTCACCGACAGTGGCCAATCCAGGTCAAGGGCACCTGGCACGCTCCCCAAACGTAAAAACATTCCAGACAAGTTATACCTAAAAATGCGGAATTTTTCCAAGTCCATTTAATAGCGGTCTATGGACTTGTCCTTTAGGAATCTATCTAACCCCTTTTTAAACTCCGTCAAGCTAACCGCCCGTACCACGTTCTCCGGCAACAAATTCCAGAGTCTAATTACACGTTGGGTGAAGAAAACTTTTCTCCGATTCGTTTTAAATTTACCACACTGTAGCTTCAACTCATGCCCTCTAGTCCTAGTATTTTTGGATAGCGTGAACAGTCGCTTCACATCCACCCGATCCATTCCACTCATTATTTTATACACTTCTATCATATCTCCCCTCAGCCGTCTCTTCTCCAAGCTGAAAAGCCCTAGCCTTCTCAGCCTCTCTTCATAGGAAAGTCGTCCCATCCCCACTATCATTTTCGTCACCCTTCGCTGTACCTTTTCCAATTCTACTATATCTTTTTTGAGATATGGAGACCAGTACTGAACACAATACTCCAGGTGCGGTCGCACCATGGAGCGATACAACGGCATTATAACATCCGCACACCTGGACTCCATACCCTTCCTAATAACACCCAACATTCTATTCGCTTTCCTAGCCGCAGCAGCACACTGAGCAGAAGGTTTCAGCGTATCATCGACGACGACACCCAGATCCCTTTCTTGATCCGTAACTCCTAATGCGGAACCTTGCAAGACGTAGCTATAATTCGGGTTCCTCTTACCCACATGCATCACTTTGCACTTGTCAACATTGAACTTCATCTGCCACTTGCACGCCCATACCTCACAATGTACAGGCAATATAAATAAGCATCAACAAACTAATATAGTCTAGAAAATATGAAGTAGAAAAAAACATCAATTAATGTTATGGGTAATGTAAGAATTCAGCTAAAGGAGCCCAGACCTTTTTATATGATTGTAACGCTCTTGAGCAGTCTGCCACCACTCTTTCATATTTAGTTGCTAAGCATAAGGAGTTCCACCACATAAGATAATCAATCTTGGACAAGTCTCTCCAACAACGGCACACCGTCTTAATAACAACATGTAAAAGGATCCTAAGCAGTTTGGCTTTGCATCTGTCGATAGGCCGAGACAAGCCATCAGGACCGAGAATTAACATTTTAAATGAGAAAGGTTCATGACAATCCAGAAGCTGAGATATCACTTTCTGAATAAACCTCCAATAAACCTTTAAGTGAGGATGAGCATATATAATGTGCTCAAGTGTCCCAATGCTTTTTTTGGAGGACCAACATTTGACGTCTCCATTATCTGACAGTCTGGATACTTTGTATGATGTCCATAAGGCCCTGTGTATCAGGAAAAACATAGATTGAGATATAGCAGCAGAGCAGGTAGCTTTAGTAAATGCAATCCAAAAGTCCTGCCATAGCTTAGTATTCAGATCTGTTTCCCATACTGATTCAGAACCAGTGGAGCTGAGGAATTTCCATTGCTGTATAAGTTTATACTATTTAGATGCAGCAGCAGGAACATTGGCAAGCAGTAAGCATAGCTGCCAGTAACTAGATGTATCCGAAGTAAGTTTGCTTACATTTAAGTAAGAAGAAATACAATGTTTGAGTGTAATCATTAAAAATAGTAATTGGAATTCAGTTTAAACCTTATACACAAAATCTTAAAAGGAAGCCAGTCAGCATTATTCAAGAGTTGGCTCAAAGGCCAAATCCCGGCAGCTTGCCATGCAAACCAATTAATACACACATTACTCATTTTAAAGAGAGAATTATTCCATATGGGGATGTTAGTAGTATTTAAGAGTGGATGCTGCATGGGGGAGGGAAGAAGATGGAGACAGATGCCACACAGGGGAGGGAACATGGGGGAAAGATGCTGCATGGCGGGGAGAGGGAAGATGGGAGGGAAGTTGCTGCATGGGGAGAGAAGATTTTGCGCATGGGAAGAAAGAAGAGATGCAGCAAAGGGGTAGAGGGGAGAGAAAGGGAGAAATCTTGCGTATGTGGTGGAGGGGAGGGAGACATGCTGCATAGAGAGGGGTTAGGTGGCAAGAGAGGGAGAAATGTTGAACATAGGAGTGGAGAGGAGGGAGAAATGTTGGGCATAGGGGTGAAGAGGAGGGAGAAATGTTGGACTTGATGGTAGAGGGGAGGAAGGGAGAGATGCTGTATGGGAAGGAGAGAGAGGTGGTGGACAGAGGGAATGAGAGAGAAAGAGATGTTGGACATGGAGGTGGATGATAGGGAGGGAGAGGTACACAGGAGGTGGTGAGGGGAGAAAGAGGGGAAAATGTTGGACATGGGGGAGAGGGCAGGAAGAAGAGAGAAGGGACAGGAAAATGTCAGGCTATGAGGGTGGGGTGGGGAGGGGAAGAAGAGGGATCAGATGCTGGCTAGAAGAGTGGAGGGAGGAAGACGGTGGGAATGGTGAAACCCTGTGGGAGAGGCCAGGAGGGGGAGGAGGGGATGGGCAAGGAAATGAATGAGAGGATAGTGATTATAGAGGGTAGAAATATGTAATTAGGAGCAGATGAAAGAGAATGAGAATGTAGGACTGGGGAAGGAGTGAGATGGGGAAATGGGAGAGCTGGTGGGTGAAAGAAGAAGATGGAAATTTGATAAGTATAAATAGCACTAAAAATTGCATGTGCAAATTTGAGCACACACCCAATTTGCACTGATAATTGGGCTCTAACAATCAACTATCAGTGCTAATTAGCATTAATTAAAATTTACATGGTCGAATCTCTGCATAAAATTTATACATGGATCCAAAAACGTGGTGCAGCCATGGGAGGTATAATACAGACAGAGAGGGTAATGCAGTATACAATCAGAGAAACAAAAAGAAAAAAGCAACACTGGGCCTTCAAGATTGGGACAACAGGAGTACTTTATTTAACCAAAAACCCGACACGGGCCGTGTTTCGGCGCCAAAAAGGCGCCTGCCTCAGGGGTCTATTAATAAAAACATGTAAATACATCAATAAAAAGGTATATAGATACATCAATAAAAAACATCAATAAAAAGAAGAGTTTACAAAATGAATAATGACAGCATCGTATTCACTTCAAACAAAATATAAAAATATATAATAATAATGTATAAATAAATAATACAACGTAGATATTACAGGAAATTATATTAATTTAGAAGTTTAAAAACTTTTAGCAACCATATGATAATCATAGAGATAACTTCAATAAATTATGTTTTAAAATATAAGCTGACATGATGTCAACCAATTTTAAGATATGTGCAGACATGTAATCATGTTTTAAAGAAAGAGATTGTATTTCAAAAGAATTTTTTGTGTGATGGTGATAAACATATATAGTCATGTATGTACACATATATAGATACATAGATATATATACACAAATGTACTTCCAAAGCTGTAAAAATTGATAATGTTTTGTGTTGAAAGCGTGTATCATATAGTGGTCCTATTAGGTAAGATAATGTGGTTTGTCCAATCTTATTATGTGCAATGGCTGCAACGTCATCGGTATGGTTAGCAATATGTATGTGTAAAGAAAAATCTCTCTTACCAAGTTTGTAAATATAGCAATAGTTCGGAATTGAGGTTGTCAGTGCCTACAAAATGAATAAACAGGAGTTTAAAAATATATAAAAGTTGAGGAATTATATATATGTTTGAAAGGGAACTGGCAAGTGCTCATAGCCCCCTCAAGAAAAAGTGTCTAATTATATAACATGCAAAGGTAACAGTGCCTTTCCTAATGGTTGATGGGGCGCTCCTTAATGATTAAAGGGGAATTCCGATATTTGGTAAATTTATTACAGATACCATGCTTTAGACATATATAAGAAATGAGAGAGAAAAAACGCCAAAGTTGAAAAAACCGCCGATTGGACTAATAAGTACAAAGTAAAATCTTCTTACCTTAGAAAAGCCTGAGTAACTTGCATTGATTTCGCTATAGCGCGAAGAAAGCGGGCTCCGACGAGGGAACCTTCTCCTGCTTAGTCCAGAGAGATAAATGGGTATTGGTGTCTGGTCCTTTCTATATAAACTGGCGAAAAAGGCGGCAAAAAGAGAACGCCAAGGGAAAGACGTTTGTGAAGGGTTGCGTAAGCGTCATGAAGACGTTAACGTGATGACGTCATATTTTCTAATACGGAAGTGAATTATAAAAGAGACAGAGCACCATTAGGGGAGCTTTAAGGCATGACGTTTGCAAATGTAATAATTGTCAGTACAGCATATGGTTGTGTTATAACATGAACAGCTGTAATATAATTGTGAAACAGTTATAACTATAAACATAGGAGTCACGTGATGGGCTGAGGGAAGAGGTCGCATTCCTTTTCACTCTCGGGTCCTCCCTCCCTCGAACCCTCCACAAACTGGATTGACTTGCTGATAAACAAAGGAAAGTAATCGGAATCAAACTTAAGACACATGGACTCTTATATCATCCGCGAAACTAGAGCGATGACGGGGAAAACAGCAAAAAAAGAGCTAGAGAAGCAGCGAGGGGTCGGCGAAAACAAGATGGCGCCGAGCCCAGCGTCAGACTCGGCGCCAAGGTTCCATCAGGCCCAACTCGAACAGCTCACAGAAGCGGTAAAGTCCGCTTTGGAACCGCAACTAACCCAGATTGCTGAAAGGCTAACAAGCGTAGAAACGAAGCTTGGTGAAACAACAAAAAGAACGGGCGAACTTGAAGCACGTGTATCGGAAGCAGAGGACGCCGCAGTTAGCGCTGTGGCGTCGTTGCAAGAGATACAAAAAGAATTGAAAGCGCAGGCAATGAAAATGGATGATCTTGAAAATAGATCTCGAAGATCCAACTTGAGACTTATAGGTGTCCCGGAGTCGATACCGGATCGGTCACTGGCGGAACAATTAGAACGCTGGTTAAAATCAGAATTTGCCCTTTCTGACAGTATGGGACCACTCTGCCTGGAAAGAGCTCACAGGTTGGGGAAAAGACTTAATAATGGAACTCGACCAAGAGCAGTGATTGTTAAAGTACATAATTTTGTACATAAAGAAGAAATTTTAAGGGGAGCACGATTAAAATGGGATTCCTTAAACTTTGATGGAGTTAGTATTAAAGTGTTCCAAGACTATTCACAGGCGTTACAGGAACGCAGGAAAGCTTTTACCCCGATTTGCAGACAACTTGCAGAGAGGAACCAACGATTTTTGCTACTATACCCAGCACAATTAAAAATCAACATGGATGGCACTTGGAGATCCTTTGGCTCTCCAAAAGAAGCTCAAGAGGCACTTCAATGTCAGGATCATAAAAACTCTGAACAGGAGGGAAACAACAGTTGAAGAGCACAACTTAATTCAATGAGAGCTAGAAACTCAGTAATCTGAAGTCAAGTCTCAGTTGGATGTTAGAAAGTTGGCTGAATAGCCTAATGTTGAATAGTAAGTACAATATGTAGTGATTTACAGCGCTGTGTTTTTTCCTGCAGAGAGAGATGAACCAGTTTGAACAGTGAGATACTATCTATGGCAAGTGTGGAGGGGGGAGGGAGGAGACCCTACCATCGTTGACTCAGCACACCTGATCTAAGATAAGAGAGGGGAGTGCAAGGTTGGAGTCAAGGGGGATAGGGGAGGAGGGGGGGAGGGGGGGGAGGGGAGGGGGGGGGCGGGAGAGAGGGGGGGATGGGTGGGAAAGTTAAATGTAAGACTTTCTGGGACACATATAGAGATCATCGCGCTGTTGGACACATAGAAAGGGGAAGGGCAACAGAACAGGTCACTGGAGTCATGTGGACAGATAGGAAGGAACACGGGTGGAGCTGGGCCCCGGGGTTCCTCACAAACAAAAAATTTCACCGCTACTTGACAACCGGACATAGTAATGACTAAGCACAATTTAGTTCGGTTCCTTACTTGGAATGTGGGAGGTATTTCATCCCCAATCAAAAGAACAAAAATCCTAGCAGCCCTTAAAAAACATAGAGCGGATGTAGCCTGCTTGCAGGAAACCCGCCTCAATACAGAGGAACATCAGAAATTGAAGCGGGCGTGGGTAGGAGAAGTACATGCGATTCCAGCTGAGGGGAGGAGTAAAGGAATAGCTATTCTGATCCGCAAGGGATTAGTGGCCAAATCGGAAGTTATAGAAAGAGACACTCAGGGGAGATATCTGCTGATTCACCTATGGATTCAACATCGCGAATATACGCTGGTAGCACTGTATGGGCCAAATCTATTTGACAAATCATTCTATGAGCGGGTGGCCCAAAGATGTCTCATCCGCAAAACTATCCCCCTAATTATAATGGGAGACTTTAATCTCGTAGCAGATCCAACATTAGATTGTTCAACACCTAGACGGGCCAGCAGGGGAGGAATGAGATCGAGAGCCCTTCCACAATTCATGCAATCACTAAATTTGGTAGATGCGTGGCGGACTCTACATCCAGACTCACGAGACTATACTCATTTATCACGGGCACATGGCAGCTGGTCAAGGATAGATTACATACTTGTAGATCAAAACATGTTTCATATGGTAGCAGACGCAGTAATAGGGCCAGAAGAGGTCTCAGATCACGCGATGACATGGATAGACTTGACAGATCCAGGGTCATCTGGAGTCGGGGCGGGGTGGCGCTTCCCAACATACTTAGCCGCAGATACTGAATTCAAACGATACTTACAAGATAGCTGGGAGGAATATGAAAAATTTAATGCAGTCCACAAAAGCCAGCCATCCTTGTTTTGGCAAGCAGCTAAAGCAGTATTAAGAGGGGCAATTATAGCCTTCACAGCAAAAAGAGAAAGGCGAATCACTAGAGCAATCACCAACCTAGAAAAAAGACTCCAAAAAGCAAAGCGCAGGTACATTAATAATCCCAACACACATTTCAAAGAACAAATGCAGTCAGCAAGAATAGCGTTAGATTCCCTCCTACAAGATCGAGCCTCTAGGGCATTAATACGTAGGAAATATCGGTTACAACGTTTTGGGAACAAATCGGGAGGCATGTTAGCACGTGTAATAAAAACTTGGGGAGGAAGCAGAGTAATAGTGGCGGTCAAGGATAAGGAGGGCCATATTCAAAACCAAAGAGACAAGGTAGCGAAGGTGTTTCGAGATTTCTATCAAGACTTATACTCTACGCCCATGCCCCACTCTACAGACTCTATTAATCAGTATCTAGAGCAGGCAGGGCTAAACAAACTTGGTGAGATGGAGTTAGAGGAACTCAATTCACCAATAACAGGGAAGGAGCTACAAGACATAATAAAAACGATGCCTAAACACTCGGCTCCGGGGCCAGATGGGTTCTCTAGTGCATTCTACCAAATGTTAACCCAGCAGATAATAAGACCTCTGCTCTCATATTATGAAGAGGTGGTGGATCTGGGAGAATTCCCACTCTATGCTAATGAAGCGTTAATCACATTACTTTTAAAGCCAGGAAGAAAAGAAACGCAGGCAGACTCCTACAGGCCCATATCACTAATCAATGTGGATACAAAAATCATGGCCAAGCTTCTAGCAAACAGAATTCAGAGAGTGTTGCCGACATTAATAGATCCAGAGCAAGTGGGTTTTGTACGAAATAGACATGCCGCAGTAAATGTGAGGCGTCTACTTATGGCAATGGGACAATGTAGTTGTACAGAAACAAAGGCGGTCTTGGTGAGTCTGGATGCCGAGAAGGCGTTCGACAGAGTGGAATGGGAGTACATGTTTGCAGTGCTACAACACATAGGTGTCAAGGGATGGGCATATCAGGCGATTCAATCGTTATACTCGGGTCCCACAGCCGCAGTACTGATTAATGGCTCAAGAACAGCACAATTTTCTATAGCAAGGGGCACGAGGCAGGGCTGTCCATTATCTCCGGCCCTCTTCCTCCTCTCGATAGAACCACTGCTGAGGAGCCTGAAACTAGAAAGGGAGATAGCTGGGGTAGAGGTAGGGGGAGAGACAGTGAAAGCATTAGCGTTTGCAGACGACTTATTGATAATGACCTCTAAACCAACAACGTCACTGAGTGTGCTGATAAACAGGGTCTCCCAATTTGGTAAACTCTCAGGCTTTAAAGTCAATTTAGAGAAATCTAGTGTTATGCACATCCAGTCCAGCCCCGATGACATGAAGAGATTTAAATTCCCATTACGTAGAGCGGCAGGCGCCATCAAATATCTGGGGGTACAGATCCCGAGCGACTTATCCCAACTCTATAATCTGAACATTCAAAAACTGCTGACTGAAACAGCAACAAGGCTGGGTCATTGGCAGGGGCTACCTCTCTCTCTCTCGGGACGCATAGCGTTGTATAACATGATGATAGTGCCACGCTGGCTGTATATCTTTCAAGTTTTGCCATTATACCTTTCTAGTAAAGATGAAAAGCAGTTGAATGTAATGCTAAAGAAATTCCTCTGGCAGGGGAGAAGACCGCGACTGCCTCAGTCAGTGATGGAGATACCAAAAGAATATGGGGGAATGGGAGTGCTGAGCATGCGGCATATGACGGTGGCCTGTGCAATGAGACACATCAATGACTGGTTCCGTAACACGACAGATTTTTCAGCGACTCAAATGGAGAAAAACTTATTAAAACCCTTCCACTTCAGTAGTGCCCTTCATGGTTTGGGTAAGAGAACATTCCCAGTTTTGGCGGCCACTAACATTTTACAGACTGCGCAAAAAACCTGGAAGTGGATTTGCAGAATGCATCAATTCTCTTATAAAACTACTCCATACTTGACATTGAAGGGGAACCCAGACTTCCCTCCCGGAGATTTATACACGATGTTTAAACGATGGGAAGACCAAGGAATAATCTACCTTCAACAAATACTAACAGAGGAAGGGAAACTAAAATCATCTACAGATCTTCAAAGGTCAAAGCTGATAACTCCGAAAGACTATTTCCACTATTGGCAGCTACAGCATTATGTGTCTAGCCTGGAATGGGAAGACCTAACAGAAGATGTCCAAGTGGAAGTGGCAGAGGCATTCTCATTCAACTCTCAACAGAAAGTGCCTTTGAAATACCATCACAGACACATCAAAGATCATAAGCTGGAATTGGACTATGATAAATATGCAGGGGGATGGGAGAGTGACTTGAATATCACAGTAACGTCTGACATGTTCAAAAGACATGTCCTGACAATCCAACGATCCTCCTTATTATCAGCACATTGGGAGATGCAGTATCGATTTGCCCTCCGACTACACATTCCCCCACGGCGAGCGTTTCACATGGGAGCCTCCCCAGACGGAGAATGCCCCAAGTGTGGGAAGGAGGGAGCGACTTTGGGGCATATGTTCTGGCTTTGTGTACAGGTGGAGGAATTTTGGAAGATCATTCTGAGACAAGTCTCTAAATTGTGGGCTATAGATTGGCGATATTCCCCGTTGCTGCTATTTGGTAATCCTGAGGTGAATGCCCCGGTCCCAGGAGGCTGCATTGCATTCATAAACCGGGCCATAGTCATAGCGAAGGCAACAATTCTTGTGGATTGGCTTTCCCCAGATGGTCCCTCAGCACAGGTGTGGAGAATGAAAATGGTGACATTAATGCGTTTGGAAAGACAGATGTGTCAAGGCAGGCCAGAATCAGTCTTGCAGCAATTCCTAAAGAAATGGAACCCATTTATACAGACATTACCACATGCTTCAAAGAGTTACCTGTTGAACTTTTAGTGACAACAGCTTGTATTCAGACTGTCAGAAAGTATCCTAGATTTTGAAGGGAAGGGAGGGCAGGGAGGGAGGGTTTGATAACTGGGAAAGGTAGGAGAAAGGGGTTAATTACGGATCAAAGAGTTACACTATGATTCATTGTGGAATGTGAAGCGAAACTTGATAACTCCATGATATAAGATTGTTTATTATTATACGCTCTGAAATAGTATGTGTGGTCTCTGTCAATATCAACTGCAATGGTTAAATATAAACAGATTTAAGGCAGAGGGATAAGAAACGGGGTTGGGGTGTCTGGGGATAAAAAGAAATTTCATTGACTGTGAAATGCTGACTGATGTTCTTGTATAAGATTTGTGTACAAGTTGATGTTTCCTGTTCATATGTATTGACCTTTCAGTCAATAAAAAGATTTAAATATAACTATAAACATAGTTTTCTATTGATAAATATACTTAATTTAGGTTGCCAAACATCAATGAAAATAAAGTCAATTAGATAATATAGCATGAATGAATGTGATGAAACATATATTATATATCATAATGAATATAAATAATGAAAAAGATTTTAGTTTAGTAGAGATCAAAATATTAATCAAACGTATTGTATGAAGAATGAGTTATAAGGAAAATTTCAGTCATAATATATGTATTTGGAAAGAAGAGATAATAGAATACTGAAGTAGAGAGAATAATGAGATAGAACAATGGTCAGAAGTCATATACTGTATTGATACATAAGTGATTGGATACGATGCTTCATGGAGTGATGATGAAACAAGGGATAAATAGTAATTTTGTAAAATAGTTATTGATGAGTCTATTAATTTGATATTCCTTATTGAAACAAAGGGGAAGAAAGGATGCAGGAAAAATAATAATAATAATTATGGAAAAATGATAATGAGTAAAAATTAAAAATTCAAGAGAAAACTGTTAGATCCAATTCTGCATTGAGTCCTACTGGATATAATGTATTTAGCTGGAAAATGTTTTTTTCCTCTTGTTTTAGTAGCATTGAGTCTAAATTTCCACCTCTCCACGGTTTTGATATGACTTTGAAAACACAGAAGCGGAGGTCAGCGAAGCTGTGGGATTGTTCCAGACAGTGGTTTACCAATGGTGCAGAGGTGTCCATACGCCTGATGTTACTTCTATGTTCTATCATTCTGGTTTTCACTTTTCGAATTGTTTTTCCTATGTAGATCAGGTTGCAAGGACATAAGATTAAATAGATTACACCCTCTGTATTACAATCTGATGAATGATTCAATGGATAATGCTTCATTGTGACAGGATGTATAAAAGTACTGATGTTCATAGAGGATGCACATACCGAACATGATCCACATGATTTGTGTCCAGTTGGGGGATTAGTTAGTGATCTTGTGATGGGCAAGGCAGAGGGAGCTACAATTTCTTTGATGTTTCTGTTTCTCGTGTGTGCTACAGTTAGATGTTTGTTCTTGAAGCAGTCTAGGTTCTCTAAGATGTGCCAATGTCTTCTCAAAATTCTTTGTATATCGGATGACAGGTTTGAAAATCTAAGGCTGCATACTATGTCAGGATTTTTCCTTTGTATTTGACCTTGTAGCAATGTATTTCTATTTGACATTCTTGCCATATTGAGTCCTTTGTTAACATGTGTCTCAGGGTAGCCTCTTGAAAGAAACCTCTCCATCATAGGTATTGCTTGGTTTTCAAAGTCATTGTAGTTACTGCAAAGTTTTCTTAATCGGAGGAATTGTGAATATGGTAAATTCTTTTTCAGACTTCTGTTATGAAAGCTCTGAAAATGCAAGAAATGGTTCTTGTCAGTCGGTTTTCTATATATCGTTGTTGCAAAGTGATGTGTATCTTTTTTAATGAGAATGTCTAGAAATGGTATTTCTTTTTTATCATATTTCATAGAGAAGTGTAAGTGTGGATTGAGGTTATTTAACCACCCATGGAATTCTTCAAGTCTAGCGGTGTTTCCTTTCCAGAGGATGAGAATATCATCTATATAGCGTTTCCATAGCTTGAGCTCCTCCTTAAAGGGGTGATCTTCCAGGTGTTGTTGCTCAAAAAAAGCTACGTAGAGTATTGCCAGATCGGGAGCCATGCTTGCTCCCATCGCTGTGCCTTTTATCTGTTTGTAAAAAGATTTCTGGAAACTGAAAAAATTCTCTTGCAATGCTATGGATGCCAGCTGAATGATGAAAGTCGTAGGTACTCTAAGATTGTTATCTCTATCATTTAATACGTCAGTGATAATGTCTAAAACCGGTTGGTGTGGGATATTAGTGTAGAGTGATTCCAAGTCCAGGGTGACCATGGTTAATTCTGAAAGGTCATCATCATATTCTTTAAAGAGATTGATCACATGGGAAGAGTCTCTAATATAGGATTTTACTTGCGGGATGAAGGGCCTTAGAAAGGTATCCACGAAAATAGAGAGGGGCTCCAAAACTGAGCCTATACCTGATACTATCGGTCTTCCTGGGGGATCAATAAGAGACTTGTGAATCTTAGGTAAGGTATATATGACAGGAGTTATAGGATGTTTTGTGATAAGAAAGTCTCTTTCTTTGTTGGTGAGGTATCCCGAGTCAAACCCAAAATTGACCCAAAAATTAATTTCTTTTTGAAGTTCTTCTGTTGGGTCATTATCCAATTTTTGGTAATATTGAGTATCACATAATTGACGATTGATTTCTCTGATATAGTCACTTGTATTAAGAATGACTATTCCACCTCCCTTGTCTGCTGGTTTTATTGTGATATCTTCATTGGTTTTCAGGTCATGTAATGCTTTGTTTTCAGCTGTAGAGAGGTTGTAGAACTGTCTTTTCTTCTTTTGTTCTAATATCTCAATATCTCTAAGAACACATTGATTGAATGTAGATATAATTGGGTCAGTGGGTCCCGGGGGAAGCCATTTTGATGGAGGTTTGACAATGGAGGGATCTGGATTGGTGGAGTTATCCCCAAAAAAATGTTGGATCTTAAGTTTCCTTTCAAATTTGTTCAAGTCAATTCTTGTCTGTAACGGATCGTAATTGCATGAGGGGACAAATTTTAATCCTTTTCTGAG
Organism: Microcaecilia unicolor; assembly: GCF_901765095.1. Lineage (NCBI taxonomy): Eukaryota > Metazoa > Chordata > Amphibia > Gymnophiona > Siphonopidae > Microcaecilia > Microcaecilia unicolor. Next base: position 41,551,968 of record NC_044040.1, on the reverse strand, counting down.
GACTGAGATTTCTGCGTTGGTTAAGGTTTTTGTTGACAAGTTGATAATTGGAATATCTAATTTCTGTGTGATTGATGACGTTGGTAATATGTCCTGCCCCTTCCTCTGCCGCGTCCTCTCCCTCTTCCTCGGAATTCCATCCTGGGAAATGGATATTGTTCGTGCTCCTGGTACCTTTCTCTGGTCTTGTATTGTTGATACTGTGGATGTTGAGAGTGATATCTCTCTTCTTTTTTCTTTTTGAATTTTGAATCCCATAGTGTGTCTAAAAAAGTAGAACTACTTTGCTTACCTGGTATCATAGTAGATTCATTGATGGGAGTGGAACATGGTGAGATGAAGAGTTCATCTGAGTCATTTCGTATTCTTTTGCGTGCTCTTTCTCTGTTGTAACTTGTGCCTTCCTCTGGATCCAAAAACGTGGTGCAGCCATGGGAGGGTCATTAGCAGACTGGGAGTGATTCCACATTTATGCACACTATTATAGAATAAAGGGGATCTATGCCTAATACAAGCATGGGGATTTACACCAGGGTTTCTTTGATGTAAATTGTCATACCTAAAAGTAGTCGTGGTTCCTGGCGCTTAGCACTGTTCTCTAATTGGTGCCTAACTTTGAGCACCATTTATAGAATAACACTAGATTGTTTAGGCGCCATTTCCTTTATTGAATTTAGTCCTTAGCGTGCATAAGCTATACTACATAAATGCAAGGAAGTGTCAAATGGGAGGGGCATGCCCAACACTTACGTGTAGTTGCAGACATTTACAGCACGCCCAAATGTAAACCACCACGCCCAAATGTTGGTGAATGTGAGGGGTTTATAGAACACGGCCTCTCACCCTTAAGAAAAGTCCCTCCGATAGCCTGGGCCATCTTAAGAGCACTGGTCCTGCCCTGGGAGGAAGTGAGCCGGGAGGGGCGAAGCAATACCAGGGAGTTAAAAGACATGGCCAGGCTGAGGTTAAGGAGGCCCAAGGAAAGAAGACTCGAATTCCCCAGCATATGACGTGGAAGTTACTCGTGACCTGGCTGAGGTAAGCCAACCTTGTGCTTTTGTTAAGACTCACAAGCTTTGCTGAGGTCTGGCTGGAGCCAGACCTGGACCTCTGAGGGGAAACAAGAGGCTGTGTTTGGGGCGTGGCAACCCCAGCAGTCTCAACTTGTGCTAGGCCTGCAACTAGAGGCCTGCTTAACTAACCATGTTTCCTAAACCACAGAGGTTTACCCACATTATGCCTCAGGCCCTGTGAAGGAACAGCCTCGGGGAGTTCCGTAAATAAATACTTATTTTGTGTTCATCTCTGTCCAGCTGTGTTATTTTACCAGCCTATTCCCCAACCCTCACTCAAGCTCTCACAGTGAGTAAATGCCCACTTACCCTAGCATTTTATAACGTTATATATATATATATATATATATATATATATATATATATATATATATATATATATATATATATAGCATTATATAATTATGTGCATAATTGCCAGTATAGAATTTGCGCTCAGCGCACAGAATCCTAGCACCTACATTGCAACAACCTTTTCAGAATTACCACCTTTCTATTAACATAGAAGGTGACTATAAATGAAGGCCAATTAACACATCCAGCCTTTTCTGTTTTTCTGGTCTACACTGATAAAACTAGCAACTAGGTAGCCCGTACGCTTCTCTCTCAGCCAGTTATGAACCGATAGCCCAGCATGGTATTCAGGGCCACTGTGAGGTCGAGAAATTGACTACTGTCTTTTAGGCAAAACAGAGGTTCTTTGTATTCTATACTATTAAAGTTTTAATATGCTTTTATTCAAAACTATTAAAATCATGAATAAATTGTAACATAAGTTGCATAATCTGGTTTGTTAAAACTCAGCCTATTAAAACAATCTAATTAGGGTCATAAAAAGGCCTACCCCTTTGTCTTGCCTATATACCCCTTAATAAGCAAGGCACAGAACCACTGTAAAACTGCCATAGAAATTTTTTGTGTGCCTAGTGGTTATGCTTTGTAAAGAATTCCCACAGGGAATTTCTAATATGAGGCCTGTTCATTAGATACATCCTAGAGTTCTGTGACATGTAAATCTCATTGCAAAGCAGCTGAACTGACTAGGCCTGCTGTTCCTAATAAAAAGGTAAGACCGTCGATTTGAAATTTAAATGTTATCTTTTGAGGTATAATTTATAACCTACATGTTATGTCTCAGAGGCAAAAGTTATAAGAAATGTTGTGTGCTAAAAGTTACGCTGTAGGATAATGTAAAGTTATGTTGAGTCATACATATCCCCTTTAATATCATGAAATAATTTCCCCTGAAATTATATTGCATCACTTTTATTTCAGATCTCTGTACTGGTGATGCTTACAAAGAACCAAGAAATTACAAAGATAACCATAGTATGTGTCATTTTTAATAAACAAATGAAAGACTACATGAAAAATTAATGAAAAATGCAAGGCGCTTATTGAGGGGCCCTTCTACTAAGCTTCAGTAAGCACTAACATGTGCTTGCTCAAGTTAAAATCCACTACCGTGAGGTGCGCTCATGTTTCCTTAGACAGTTTTGTGTTTGGCGCGTGTAATAGTAAATATTTATTTATTGGGATTTATTAACCGCCTTTATGAAGAGATTCACCCAAGGCAGTGTACAACAGGTATAGTTTAACATAAATCTTAGAATTTTGTTAACTGCATAACAATAGTAAAATAACCAAGAATAAACTAAATATTATTGACATATATATTTATTGTTTTAATAGTTTTAACAATTTTTACCAGTTTTTTTTACTGTAATTTTTATCGAACAAGGAAATAAAGTACAAGAATTCAAACAGAAACACGTGTTGTTCAATATTTTACAATTTTTCACGTCTAACCCAAACTCCCAACCTCCCACCCCACCCTTCATATTCAACATATTTCAAGATTGTGAAGATTATAAATCTTTAACTGGATCAAAAAACTAAACAACAAACTGTGTTAACAAAACTATGTAAGCCACATTGAGCCTGCAAATAGGTGGGAAAATGTGGGATACAAATGCAATAAATAAAAATAAATAAAATTAAATGACTAGTTTAAGTAAAGATATCAAACTGGTACATAATAATGAACATACAAAAATACACCATTTAGATCCGCTTTGCTGAATCACACCCCATTCCCACCCTACCGTAACCATTACTTTAAGCTACAACAGAGATGACCTGTTGTTTGGACTCTTGTGACCCAGGTCATCATTGGAATGATAACATCTACTTTCCTAACCCCCTCCCCACCCCACCCCACCCAGGTCATCATTGGAATGATAGCATCTACTTTCCTAAACTCCTCCCCACCCCACCCAGGCAGAGAACCCCAAAGCAACCCTTTTATCAAACTTTTTGTCTTAGGAAACACTTGGGAACCTGTTTAATACAGCACTTCTTGCTTTATGGGAAATATTTTGCAGATAACAATTCCAGATAGAGATGAAGGCCCTTCTTCTCCTTGGGGGAGGCTGAGCTGCCCGTGCTTCCCAAAGCATTAACTTAACTGTTTTTATTAACAAGTTAATAAATTACTGTTTCCTCAAATTTTCTCTGTAAATTTCTTAAGTGGTGTAGGTTTGGCATGGGAGCACATACACCGTGATCTATTCCACCTTACCACTTTAAAACCTCACCACCAGGAAATCTACACTACTTTTTTCTGCCAATCATTGAAAGCCCTTCTCTCTCTGTGTCACTAAGAATACAGTGCCGGATCCCCCTGCTTTATCCTTCTCACCTCTCCCCTCCTATACACACCACCACAGTAATATGCTGGGAGGTTATCTCTGTCTCACCTGTTTTTAAACGTTGTATTTATTGATTTTCTTTTCAACAGTAGACTCCAACATGGGTATGTTTAGTGAACGCTCATCAGAAAATACAAAAACTAATAAAATCTCTCTAAGCTCTTTTTGTACAAGAGCTTTTATAAAGTAATAAAATTCTATTTAACAAATAGAAAAAAAAAAGAGTATGAGATAACACAGAGCCAAATCCCTACGTATTTAGGATGCCATTGTAGCTCATAGAGGTTGATATAGAATATTAGAGATGTGCGTTCATTAGCACGCTTTTAAACTTGTAGGTCACACGTAGTGTATGCAAATTAAGTTCATGCATGAGATAGATTTGCATTCAGTGGAGGCAGTGTATGCAAATGTATCCATGTATATTCATTATGGATATCCTGAAAACCTGACTGGCTAGTTGTGCCCCGAGAACTAGGTTAAGATCCATGAATAACAAATATGCATGAAAAAGATTTGCATACAGTGGAGGCAGTGTATACAAATCAAGTTCATGCATATTCATCATGAATATCCTTAAAAACTGACTGGCAAGGGGTATTCCAGGACTGGACATGGGAAACACTGGTATAAAGTACTCCCTGGAACCCTGGGTACGGCCAGCAGCTGAAGAGACACTGTGGGAGAAGTCTGAGAAAGACGTAGCCCCTGAACAGATGAAAACAATACAGGAGTTCCCTAGCCCTGTGGATTGTGAGTCTAACTCAACGGAATTCTTAGAGCAAGGCACTGACTGCCCTTAAGGGGCTTGTACATTAAGGCACGCCTGCTTATGCCATGTCAATAACAGTTGTAAATGGGTGTATCTAATTGCAGCATTTATGCACACAACTTCAGTATTCTATATGTTGTGCGTGTAAGAAGGAGACATGCCCACGTCCACCCACATGTACTCCACCTTGCATTTATGGGCTAAGGCAGAAGTGTGCTCACATTATAGAATACCGCTGAGGGCACAGCTCGCAATTACATGTGTGATTGTGCATTATAGGCTAGATTCTATATATGGTGCCAAAAAAATCAGCTTAGAAAAAAGCGCTACTCTAAACCATGCTTAAAGTTAGGCGCGGTTTACAGAATAAAGCTTATGCTTGAGAATCGTGCCTAATTTTAGGTGTGGCCATTTGCACCAACTCAAATGTGGTGCAAATGTGCATGCCGATATTAAGCGTGTATACCCGTTATTCTATAACGAGTGTTAATTGTAAGAATGCCCTCATTCCACCTATGACCCACCTATTTCTGTGCTCCTTTTTTCAAATCACATGTACATTTTAGCAGTGGCATTCCTAGGGGGGCTGACACCCGGGGCGGATCGCCGATGCGCCCCGCCCCCTGGGTGCAGCACCCCCCCAATGCAGCATGACCCCCCCCCGGCAAAAGGACACCCCCACCCCGGCGAAAGAACCCCCCTCGGTGCACGCCGCTGGGGGGGTGCCGCGCGCCGGTCAGCTTCCTTCGTTTCCATGCTTCCTCTGCCCCAGAACAGGTTACTTCCTGTTCCGGGGCAGAGGGAGCATGGAAATGAAGGAAGCTGACTGGCGCGCGACACCCCCCCCCAGCGGCGTGCACCTGGGGTGGACCGCCCCCAACGCCCCCCCTTGGTACGCCACTGCATTTTAGGCACGGATCCTGCGCCTAAATTTATGCACATAAAGTTCAATTAAATTTAATCAGGGTCAATAATTGCTTGGAAAAAGCCAACTATTGATGTTAATTAGCTTGCTATTCAATTAAATTGGGCATGCGCCCAAATTTGCATACACAATTTTTAGCAACTTTTATAGAATTAGGAGGTATATGCATGTAAGTGCTAATATTCTATAAAATGCATGCACAAATGATGCCCAACTTTAGGTGACCTGTTATGGAATCAGGGGGCTACTGGCTGATGCTAAGCTCCACATTAAGCAGTTTCTAGAGGGAGACACAGCTTGTAGCCCCTAGCCAAGGAATGTCATTCACAGAACAGCACACAGAGGGATCAAAGCACAAAACACAATCCAAGAGACAAAAAATCCCAAGGGCCTTCAAAAGAGCGACAAGTCCTTTTATTCCACAGCATATATCAATTTCTCTATCTTGTACAACAGTGGCCCAACATGGGCCGTGTTTCAGCACACAGCACCTGCGTCAGGGTTTGTTGGGCATCAAAAAATCCAATATGAACAAGCCCAGCATCTCAGGGTGAAGGCAAAAAATAGGAACTTTGTCCGAGTATTATATCGAGATCCCAACGTAGCATAACCTCTAGGGTTTAAAATCAGTGGGAACGCCCCCAATAGGTAAATATGCAGCTACCCCATGGTAAAATCCTGCATTAAGCCACAGTAATTGCAAATTTTTCTGCAGTTTAATAAAAGGGCCCCTTAATGAATGAATGGTAAATTTGTACTTTACTAAAGGAGCCCCCAGGTCACCAATAACCTGGTCGGGAATGAACATACCAGTCTCCCCTGATAAAAAGAATGTAATAGGAGTCTTATTCAATAAGAATGTTTCATACCCAGCAAATACAGAATGGAAGGCATCTAAGTTATACACTTTTTGCATATAATTCCAGTGATGAATAGACTTGAAAGTTTCTTCAGAACCATAAAACAAATAAAACAAAACATAATTGCCAACACAGTGGCACAGTTGGTGATCTGAGCTTGAGTTTCTGATTCAAGATCACCTCCCTGAATGAAGGATGTAGCAAAACATGAAGCAGTATTCAGGATCAGAGCATAGGGTCTTGGTGGCCCCTGTGGTCCAGAGAAAGGAAGCAGCGGGATGGAATGAGGGGCAACTTTATTCAAACATGATTTGCTGTGAAGAAAAAGACCTGTCCACAAGCCGGCCAATATTCAAAACCATTTAACTGGCCAGGAACGGCACCTGGCCGATTAAATGATACTTAACCGGCTGTCTGCCGATATTCAGCGGGAGATAGCTGGCTGTCTCCTGCTGAATATTAGCGCTTAGCGGATACCCAGTTATATCGTGCATATAACTGGCTATCGGCTGATTTTCAGTGCATCACCGAATCCGGCCACGTCAATAGCAGGTCTATCTTTGTCTGCTATGAACTTACGGCTCATAAGTACATAAGTACATAATTATTGCCATAGTGGGACAGACCAAAGGTCCATCAAGCCCAGCATCCTGTTTCCAACAGTGGCCAATCCAGGTCACAAATACCTGGCAAGATCCCCAAAAAGTACTAAACATTTTATACTGCTTATCCCAACAAAAAAGCAACACTGGGCCTTCAAGACTGAGACAACAGGAGTCCTTTATTAGCAAGTGACCTGACTTGGGCCGTGTTTCAGCGTTAAACAACGCCTGCCTCAGGGGTCAGGGTGTAATTATGAAGTATGCAAAATGAGTAAGTCCAATTCCTCAAAACCTGAAGAAATTCTTCAAAACGAGCGTGTCTGTTGACAAAGACAGCCGCGGTGTTCAGATAAAACTCCTGTGGTAACCTTGTCGTTCAAATAAACAAGGTTACCACATGAGTTTTATCTGAACACTGTGGCTGTCTTTGTCGGCCAAAAAGTAACTGGATATTCAACGCCGGTCCCTAGAAATGGCCCAGCATTGAATATCTAACATCACTGCCCACTGCAAAAGTTAGTCTGAATATCAACCCCAAAATCTTCGGGAGGTCTCCCATCATCCTACTTTTCTCAACAAACTATTTGGAAGAAATAATTCCGGATTCTTGCTGTTTCAATGCCTGTGATTCTGGAATGACTGCATTTGTGCTATACATCCCAGTAGCCGTGCTAATGGAAAAAATGAACTTAATAAACAATCCCCTCGGCTGAGGAAAGGCAGGGGGGAAAATGGCTCATAATAGAACTGTAGATGAACCTAATAAACCAAAGTAATGATTTTCAGGGACAGTCCCATAAAAAGTAACAGAAAAAAAAAAAGCACCAACAAGCCAAGGAACTATGGTAAAGTTGTTTGCATTGCTAGATTTTAGAAATGCGCTCGAAGTTGAAGCATTGATGAGTAGTAAAGCACTGTTAAATAGTAAAATCCACTTTACAGAAATATAATTCCCTTTTAATTTGCATAAATGTAATTAAATTATAAAAATGTAAAAGCTGATCAATTTCTGAACACATTGGGCCCAATATTCAAAATGATTTAAATAACCAGAAAGTTAAACAAATTGGGGAGACTGGATGTTGGGCAGACTGGATGGACCGTACAGGTCTTTATCTGCCATAATTTACTATGTTACTATATTCCAATAACAGCATTTTAATATACACAACAGGAATTTATTCTAAACATATGTTTACATTTTTATAGGTGGTGTTCTGTTTGTTAAAAGCAAATTTTATCATCGAATGTTTCTTTTAGGTATATGAAATGATTTAGGCCCCTGTTTACAAAGGCACCGTTAGTATCATTTAGACAGTGTAAAATCTGGTCATGAGCTCTGGGCACATTCAGTAATAAATCATTCATTACTTGATACTTGATGATTTTTAGATCTTTGAAGGCAAATTGGTGCTTTTGCTTTGTCTCCACCTTCACTTCAGGGCCATCAATAGGAGGGGCGGGGGGGGGGGGGCAAGATTCGCTGGGCCTGGCTCCAAAGGGGGGTCTGGCACTGGCAAGGTTTTGAACTTCCTTGGGTTTAAGGAAGCAGAAGCTTCTTCCTGCCTGCCTGCCTGCTTCCAGGTCTGCCTCTCTCCTGCTCCTGGGAGAAGCAGACACAGGAAGGTAAAGGAGTGGGGCGGTGACCCAAGTGGGGGGGGGGGAGGCCCAAATGGAGGGATGTGGCACAGCAGCGGCCCAGGTAGAGCCCGGCTCTGTCTCTCAGTGGCACTGCTTCCATTACCTGCCATCACTAAATCTCCTCCTTCCTTGCTTTCCCAACTCTCTCAACCTGCCTCCCCTCTCTTATTTCCTCCCTAAAGATCATAGTTTGTATACTAGGCTAAGGAAGTCTGAAATACATGTGTGACAATTCTATAAAGGGTGCTAAAAGTTAGGTGCCCAGTGGCGTACCAAAGGCGTGGTGGTGGGGGCAGTCCATCCCAGGTGTACGCTGCAGGGGGAGGAGGGTGCAGGGATTGACTGCACAGTTGTCGGCTCCGCCAATTCCCTGCTCCCTCTGATGTTACTTCCTGTTCCAGGGCAGAGGGAGCAGGGAACCAATGGCGCTGAAAGCCGCGTGGCTGCTCCCAGCACCCCAGGAGGTAAGAGCAATGCACCTGGGGGGGTGTTTGGAGGTGATGTGCAGGGTGGGATGACACTGTACCCGGGGGGGGGGGGGGGGGAATGCTGCAGCGGGGTACAATGATGCTGCATTAGGGGGGGGGTGCAAAGCAGTGATCCACCTCAGGTGGCAGCCAACCAAGGAACACCACTGTAAGTGCTAAAAATCTGAGCACTCAACCTGTATTCTATAAAGCAAATTTGTGCACCAAATCCATAATAGAATGCTAGAGTAAGTTGTCAATGAAGCTTTTAAATTTAGGCGTGAATGTTTATGCCTGCTCTATGACAGTCGTAGATGTTCACATGTAAATGTGGCACCACGAATCCTGTGACCAGCAAGCTGGATCAAAACCCCTGGGAACAGAGAGATTAGGATTTACACCTTGTTATCACCTGGGAATCCCTCTATTTCCTGGAAAATTAAATGGAAAACTTAACCTGCTTGCTTCTCTGTCTACTTCCAAGGAACTCCCTGCAATCAGGCAAAGCAGACTGCATGGGGGAGGAAGAGGAGGAGCAGGAAGTAGCACACGGAAGGTACCTCCAGCAGCCAGCTGAGGGCAGAGAGCAGAGCCTCTTGGGACAAGTATCTAGGAGCTAGTCTCTCCCCAGCTGGGGCAGGTATCTCATCAGCTCTCTTGGCAGAAGCAAGAAGGTGTAGCTGGAAGCACACACTGCAGGCAGTATTTGAAGGAGTTAGAGACAGACCTGTAGAGTACAACAAGAGGCATAGAGGTTGAAACACCTTGGGGCAGTGAATAGGATCCTGAAGCACAGTGTTCCACAGGCTGAAAATCCTTGGGTAACATATATGACCCTAAAGCCATGAGTCAACCAGTAAGGAAAAGAGAGGCTGGGAAAGGAAAGCCTTGGGAAAGTTTAAAGGATTGTTGCAGCCTTGAAAGTGGGGACTCAGAAAGGAAAGCCTTTGGGAAAGGTTAAAGGACTTTTACAGCCTTGGAAGTGGGGGGCTGGGAAAGGAAAGCGTTTGGAAAAGTGTAAATGATTATTATAGCCTGGAAAGAGAGCCTAGAAGTAGGTTTAGGCTGGGGAAGAAAAGCTATAGTTTGGGGAATAGAGATCACAGTAAAAAGGGCTGAGCAGAAGTATGGCCTAGGCAAGGATTATGTGCTGCTAGGTTTATTCGCATGGTGAAGGATTACAGTAGTGTTAAGAATTAAGAGCACTATATGCTGGATGCAGAGAAGAGGAAGAGAGAAACCTCCTTGTGCAGTGCTTTGGAACCCAAGAGCTGAATCGGGAAAAAGGTTAGAGAACCTAGGTGTACCACATGGTGTATGCAAAGAAGGAGGAAGGCTTAAACCTCTTTGTGCAACACTGTGCAAACAAGAGAGACAGCACTGGCAGGCAGAGCCTGGAAGAGGGGTATTGACTACGAGCAACTTGTGCTATGGAACCAAAGAGTGACATTGGTAGGAGAGAATCTCCACTGGTATATGTTTGATGTACTACTATTTGTAAAGAAAAGGGAAGCATTATTTTCCTACTGGTGTCTTTTGTGTATTATGGAAGCCCTATGAGAAAATACCAAGAATAAATGCTTGTATTTTCTGTTTGTTATACCCACAATTTGGGAAATGCCGGGAATGATGGTTATTTTAGGAAAAGACTCTCATAGGGTTAGGTTGAGCTAGTTCTGTGAGGAAGCTGGAATAGCAGGAAGGTTGCAGCTCTCTACCAGTACCAGCCACACCTATGTGACTCCTTCAGGGACCACTCACATTAATCAGTCATCAGGACCAGGACTTGCATCCTAGGGCGCCCCCTAGTGGTGACAATGCACAACTGATAGTATTCTATAAAGCATTCGCTGGAATGGTTGGAACGCTCACGACCTGCCCATGCCCTTGGCAGTTATGCACTAGAGTGCGTAAGTGCCAAGTTACAGAATACCTAAGTGAGCTTAGGCACATTTCTGCCATTTCACCAAGATTTCAGTATGGAAGTTAAGTGCCAAATTTGTGCCTAACATTTGGTGTACTGTATAGAATGAGTGGTATGGTGCTTGTAGACTGCCAGCATTGGGCAGTTCAGACTTACTCATGAGCTTGCAGCACTGGGAACTGCAGGAGAGGGCCAAGAGGTGAAAGAGAGGTGGGGGAGAGCAATACAGGGAGGTCTGTCACAGTCAGATCTTTCACTCTGACTTAATTTTAACTGACTGATGCAGCAGGGTCTAATGGATCGAGGCACTCAGGTCAAGATACTCTGTTATGAGAGTTTGTATGATAAGGATGGATTGCTGAGCCTTTGCTTTTCTAAGATGTTCAGCCTCCGCCTAACCTTGATGGATTGAGAATGAGACAAGTAGCATCTAGTTGTCAGTTGAAGGAATATGTGTGATTAATGATTGCATGACCATCTGTATATCTATGTATTATGTACAGTCATTGACCTAGTATCCAGTCGCCAACTATCTGACTCCTCAAGTAATTGTTTCTGTCAAGGGTGTCCCAAGGTCAGATAAGATTCAATAAAAGTGCTGGAATATGACTTCAGTGTCAGACACAATTGAGCACCAGAAGTGCATCAAGCACAAGTAGTTTTTGGTGTTTTGTACAATCTACACAGGCTCACTTTGGCCAGGTGGAAGTAATTTTATAACAGGTTGCTTAGACTGAGAAGACAGAGGCGAGGCTATTTTATAAATAAACTCCACTATGCACAAATCTATACAGAGAGGAGTTAATCAATTCCAAATCATATAATTCTCTGATAATATTTAAGAACCACTTCAATCCTAATAGTTGCTGTATGTTCCCCAAAACATGGGAAAAACAAATAAATTTTTTACATATGACTAGAACCTCTCAGCATGTCGCCATACTGTTTAGGCGTTAGGAGTTACGGATCAAGAAAGGGATCTGGGTGTCGTCGTCGATGATACGCTGAAACCTTCTGCTCAGTGTGCTGCTGCGGCTAGGAAAGCGAATAGAATGTTGGGTGTTATTAGGAAGGGTATGGAGTCCAGGTGTGCGGATGTTATAATGCCGTTGTATCGCTCCATGGTGCGACCGCACCTGGAGTATTGTGTTCAGTACTGGTCTCCGTATCTCAAAAAAGATATAGTAGAATTGGAAAAGGTACAGCGAAGGATGACGAAAATGATAGTGGGGATGGGACGACTTTCCTATGAAGAGAGGCTGAGAAGGCTAGGGCTTTTCAGCTTGGAGAAGAGACGGCTGAGGGGAGATATGATAGAAGTGTATAAAATAATGAGTGGAATGGATCGGGTGGATGTGAAGCGACTGTTCACGCTATCCAAAAATACTAGGACTAGAGGGCATGAGTTGAAGCTACAGTGTGGTAAATTTAAAACGAATCGGAGAAAATTTTTCTTCACCCAACGTGTAATTAGACTCTGGAATTCGTTGCCGGAGAACGTGGTACGGGCGGTTAGCTTGACGGAGTTTAAAAAGGGGTTAGATAGATTCCTAAAGGACAAGTCCATAGACCGCTATTAAATGGACTTGGAAAAATTCCGCATTTTTAGGTATAACTTGTCTGGAATGTTTTTACGTTTGGGGAGCGTGCCAGGTGCCCTTGACCTGGATTGGCCACTGTCGGTGACAGGATGCTGGGCTAGATGGACCTTTGGTCTTTCCCAGTATGGCACTACTTATGTACTTATAAGTTGCTCACCGGTGCCAAACATTTAAGGAGAGCAAATCAAAAGCCTACAAGAGGCCATTATTGCTTAGTATGGTGATGTTTCCTTACACCCTTGAGGTTCTATATTGTGAAAAATATCATTAATCACTAATGCCAACTGTGAGGAAATTGTGTTCAATTCATCTCAAATATGCCCTGAAATAGTGACTTAGACTGCTGGTTCAGATGATGTCATTATGTTGAAGCCCACATGGCAGTGGGCAGTGTCCTTTTTGGCGTTTTTTGCCAGTTGAGAAAGAAGTTACATTCACCAAAGAGCCGTTTATATGTGGTAAACCTGCTCACATTGGTTTCAGAGGATATTACACATAGGACAGACGAAAGCAATATGCAAGGATGGCTCATGAGGAAGAATACAAAACGGGGTACCTCATTGAGCTGCAGTGAAATCAGTCTGCCATGTTTTTAATCATCAGTTAAGATGTCACGGCCTTACCATGACTCGGAACTGCACAGCTGACAGGCTTGGAAGGAATGGCCGCCTAGACCGCAGTGGAAGCGCACAGCAAGAAGGAGTCTCCACTCTTGTGTTGCAGAACCTATTGCCCACCCCCACTTGAATGAACGGGTTCTAGTATAAGCCTTGCTTCTTTGAGAGAGTGGGTTCCTGTAAATGCCTTGTTTTCTGTGTGAGTGGGTTCCAGTGCAGTGTCCTGCTGCTTGTATGAGTGGGTTCCTGTACAAGCCCTGCTTCTTGTGTGAATGGGTTCCAGTACTAGCCTTGCTTCCTGTATGAGCGGGATCTGGTCCAGAATTTGGCTTTTTGTGTGACTGGGGCTCTTACTGCCCTCTGTGCTGTATTCTGACTGCCTGCAGCCGCTTCCTTCTTCTGCTTGTGTGGATTCAGTTCTGCGAATTTGGTGACTTTTTGCGGCGGTTGATCTGGGTCATCGGGGGTTCATCAGGACCCAAACCAAAGACAGTTGTCAGATGTGGGGACCCTGGTGAACAAGGTATGGGGTCTGGTGACTCGGAGAAATCTTTAGTTTTGTTTTAAAATGTAGTTTTTAAGACGGATGGGCTGGGAAGTAAAGGATTAATGTTATTAAAAGTTTAAAAGTATTTATGGGGTTTTGAGAACCTCTTGGAAACTACTATGGGGTTTAAATTTGGGGAAAAATGTTTTAATGGGGAAATCTAGGTCATCTAGAAAGGGTCAATGGTGGGTTCTACGAAGTTGGAGAATATATTTTATGATACGTTAAGTAATTCTGAGACATTTTTAAATTGTTTAAGAAAACAGTGGGATGTCTGTTAAAAAATTGATATTTTTGGAATGTAAAACCATAGAAGCATGGGAATAGTAGTGCTACATAAGTGTGGAGATTTTGGTGAATATTGGTGTTTAGTTTTTCACAAAAATGTGTAAAATTGTATTTTTCCCATTATTTTCTTTGGAAAAAGTTAAAACCAAGTAAACAGGGCTCTTCGTGCAGCTGCTTTTTGATTAAAACAGGAGTAAATATTAAAACATAGTAGATGATGATGGCAGAAAAAGACCTGCACGGTCCATCCAGTCTGCCCAAGATAAACTCATGTGTATACCTTACCTTGATTTGTACCTGTCTTTCTCAGGGCACAGACCGTATAAGTCTGCCCAGCAGTATTTCCTGCCACCCAACCACCTGTCCTGCCTTCCATCACCGGCTCTGGCACAGACCGTATAAAAAAGTCTGCCCTCCCCTATCCTCGCCTCCCAACCACCAACCCCTCTTCCCCCCACCTGCTCTGCCACCCAATTGTAGCTAAGCTCCTGAGGATCCATTCCTTCTGCATAGGATTCCTTTATGCACATCCCATGCATGTTTGAATTCCGTTACTGTTTTCATCGCCACCACCTCCCGCGGGAGGGCATTCCAAGCATCCACCACCCTCTCCGTGAAAAAATACTTCCTGACATCTTTTCTGAGTCTGCCCCCCTTCAATCTCATTTCATGTCCTCTCGTTCTACCGCCTTCCCATCTCCGGAAAAGATTTGTTTGCGGATTAATACCTTTCAAAACAATAAATATAAATGACTGACTCCTAAATTGTCAAAAATGGCCTTAAAATATAAACACAGAAAGCACAGAACCTTGTTACAAAATGGTATTTTTGAAAAAAATAAAGATAGATGTTTTGCGATTTCGAAAATGTTCCAGTTACTGCTGACTCATAATCTTTTGCTCCCCACATCTTGCACGCACACACGCACAGATATTATTAGTCCAATATATGCTTAATGCTTTTCTTTTTTTTCATTTTACACTTTCTTATTTTTCTTTCACTCATATATGGACACACTTTTGAACTTGGATAAAATATTGCAGTTGCTGTGTTAGTTCACTCAGACATATAAAAATAAAGGTCAGCAAACACATTGTAGTTTATAGTTAAAATTCTTAAAAGCTATTCAGAAATGTATTAAGTTAGTTCTATAGCAAGGGATCACCTACAATTTGCATGTTGACCTTTATTTCTACTGTCTTTTGCTTGGATAACCAAAGTGTTTTAAACTGTCTGTGCAATGCTAGAATCAATAAAGTAGAACCTTTGAGTTCTGTATATGTCTTGGCCATAGCACTTTCATATTATTTATGTTCATTTTTCTGTTTAAAATCGTATTATGTCCGTTCACTGCCCGCAGATCCAGTGCTATTTTTGTAGGAAAATGGTATCGGTACTCATACAGGGCCAACCTTAAGTGCAGGGTCACTATGGCTCTGCCCCAACAGTAGCCACACCCCACACGGTAGCCACACCCATTTCACCAGCCAAGGCGCATATAAAAAGGCATCATTGAAAATAATACACCAGTGCCTAGGTCCAACAAAAAAAAAAACCCTGACCATAAACTAATAAAATATGTAGACAAAAAATCAACTGAAACCCTGGAAAAACAGACTGACATGCAGGACACCAGAAAAACAAATATTTTTCCCTTCTATTGCTATAAAGATAGCAGATGTAAATTTCAAAAACTGACATATTCCATTCACTATATTACATATTAACAACTACAAATAAAACAAAAAATGAACACAGCTACCACACTACTTTATCTTAAACTAAACATATTTTTTTTTACCTTTGTTGTCTAGCCACAAACATTTTTTCAGTTGTGTTGGTCCCAGTCTCTGGTTTCTACTTTTGTCTATTGCCAGAATTTCCTGTTCGTTTGTAATTTTTTTTCTCTCCTCCTTTTCTATTCAGCTTTCTTCCATTTATTTTCTGCCTCTGTCCCTATTTCTTTCTTACTATCCAATTGTAAATTTCCTTCTTTTGACTGTATCTACCTACAGCTTGCCCCTCCCTCCTCCTCACTTCCATCCAGCATTTCCCCTTTCTCTGTTCTGTGTCCCTACCTTAACCTGTCCTGCGTTTCAATTCTGAGTCCATATCGCTTCCCCTGGGATCAGCATCCCACCTCCCCTTGATCAACATTGTTCCTGTGTGTCCCATTTTCCTCTCTGTCTAGCACTGCTTTTCTGTGTCCCTGTCCCTATGCCCCCTCTATGCCCAATATCTCTTCCTGTCCCTCCTCTCTCTTTTCCCTTCCCCCCACATCCCCTACCCACTACCCTGGGGCCAGTATCTCTCTCCTTCACTCTTCCTCCACCCCAGCCCACTATATCTCCCTTCAGTGCAGCGTCTTTTCCCTTCTCTCCCTTCTGGGTCGAATGTCTCCCCCTTCCTCTCCTTCCCCCCAGGCTCTGTCTCTCTCACCCTCCCCCCCCTCCCCACTGGTCCAGCATCTATCACTATTCCTGTACCTCTCCCTCTACCTTCTGGGTCCAGCACCTCTTCCTGTCTGTACCTCCCCCTCCCAGATCCAGTAGACCAGCACCTCCATCTGTATCCCTGGGTGTAGCACCTGTCTTTTTTCCCCTCCATCTGGCAGGTCCCATGTCCATTTCCTTTCTTCCTCCCCCCCCCCCCTTCCTGTTTCCAGCATCCCTTTATCACAAGGATTTCCTATTTGTTTATTATTGTTCTTTCTTCCTTTTCCTTTCAGCTTTCTTCAATTTATTTTCTGCCTCTGTCAACATTTCTTTCTTACTATCCAAACTGAAATTTCCCTTTTTTGACTGTGTCTACCTACAGCTTGCCACCTCTCTCCTCCCTACTTCCATCTGTTGCCCCTCTCTCTCCTCCCCACTTCCATCCAGAATTTCCTTTCTCCTCCCCACTTCCATTATCTGCTTTCTTGGGTACAGTGTCTTTTCCCCTCTATCCCTCCTGGGTCCAGTGTCTCCCCCCTCTCCTCCCCTCCAGTCTCTGTTTCTCTCACCCTCTCCATGTAAGAGTAAAAAAAAGGAAATGTAAAAGTGAACATGAAGATGATGAAGGAGGTTCTTCTTTTGGTGAAATTGTGGATAGAGTGAATGTGCAACAGTCTCATTTTCCTGCGGCATCAGGTGATGAATTTGTCCACCCCACAAACATGCCTCACCACAATTAAAAATTTGGGGGTTTTTTTTAGCATGGGGGTAGCACACATACATGGCAAAATTACTGTGGAATGCCTCAGCACGCCCTATGGTACGCCATATTTTGCCACAGTATCTCAAATGTTAGTGATTACCGCAGCTGAACCAGTCCCCTTATCTGCTATACCTTGTGAACTATTTGTGGTACTTTTGATGTAATAATGCAATACCTTGTCTGCAGTCTGCTTTTTGGTTTTCTATATTTCTTGCTAAATAACTCCCTGATGTTTACCAGCTCTTAACCACTTCATGTTTATTTATTTATTTGTATCCCACCTTTTCCTACTTAGTAGTAGGCTTACATAGTTCCGGAGAGGTGGTTACAGACTCCGGTGTGAACAAATACGGTATAGGGCTACTATTACAGTGACAGGTACAGTAAAGAAGTATCGGTAAATAGGTTGGGGTGATTCAGACAAAATGTTAGGGTGTGATCATGCGTTGGGGTTGAATACTGTCCATTTCCTGATTAAAATGCCATATTTCATTATTCGGTGTTTATGTCAGATACTGTGGGGTATGCCTTCTTGAACAGGTGAGTTTTTAGGGGTTTTTTTCGGAATTCTAGATGATTATGTTGTGGACTAAATTGGATTAGAGTCATAAATCTACTAAGGGGCCTTTCACTAAGCCACAGTAGGGCTACCGTGTGGGTAGTGCCTGCACCAGATCGACCCAACCACCGGGGTAGCGCAGGAGACCGGCAGTAGTTCCGAAGTTGGTGCGCGCAGTTTCCTGCAGTAGAAAATAATTTTTCTATTGTCTACCATGAGGGAGTGACTGCAGCAATAATTGGCAGCATGCTATATTGCCATGCACTGTCCGATAGAGTAGTGCATGAGCCCTTAGGTGGCAGTAAGGAGCCAAATGGTAATTTTAATATTAGTGCATGGCCATTTACTATCCCATTTTTTAAAAATCATTTTTCCCACCAAGTTAAAAAGTGGCCCAGCACTCAATTTCATGCGCCAAAACTAACGTCAGACACTTTTTTTCAGCAGCTTAGTAAAAGGGCCTTAAGTTACCTGTTGTTTTTTATTGTTTCTTTTGATTTTGGATATTATTACATCTAACCACATTTTCCTATTGCAAGAGTTCTCTTCTAAATTGTTTTGAAAGAATTGATAAATTAAAAAAAAAATTCAAGGCTTTTATATAAATAACCAAAATGGGTGTTGTCCGTTTCATTTTTGTCTTCTGCAACCAGCACGTTTTGGGAACATGCTTTATATTGCCATAATACCCAGCCATATTTTACCTGTCACATCTTCAGTGGCTGCTTTTTAGATTATTTTACTTCTGCTGTATTTTGTTATCAGTTTTATTAACTTAAGCCCTTTTTAATCCTTTAAGAATTTTGAAGCCTTGAAGCTCTCTTTTCATGAAGATTTCCTCAGTTCTGTCTACATGGCAAAAAAAAAAAATTTCACACACATTTTTTTAGAACAAGGTCCCTGAAGCTTCGCATAAATTTGAAGCTTCAGAATGCCCAAAATAATATCTTTCAATTGCTAAGCAATTATTTTAATATTTCAGTGAATACAGTAACTTAAGCAATCAGAAGGAATGGTCACTTCACTAGCCTACTAATATTTGTTTTCCCAGGAATGAGATCAAGAGGTTGAAGGAGCTGTTATTCAAAGCATGATACTGAGAAGAAATAGAGCACAAATAAGCAGGTTATACAAAGTGCTTCTGATGCATTTCATCATTCTATGCAAATTATGGCAGCAAATATTAGCATAACTCAAGAGGCACTGTTGACAGACTCATACGAAGCAACAAGATAGCTCATCACCAAGGACAGCGATGCCATGTGTGTGGCCTGCAAAATGAAGAAAGGTTCATGGAATTTGACTGACTGTGCAGGACCCAAGGGCTGGAAATCAAACACAATCACTGGAAATGGAACAACTGGTGCTTTAAAGTTCTAAAACTTGGACTTCATTTTTCTATCTTCATATTATGCCTCTTACCAAAGCATCTTTATATATCTCTTGATTAATTTAGGGTCCCTTTTTCTAAGCTGCATTAAGCGCTACTATGCACTTAACACAGCTTAAAATGGCGTACTGTGGCCCGCGCTCTGGTATCCTGCTGTGACAGCCAAATAAGTGCGTGATAAGAAATATTTTTTATTTTTTCATGGAGGGGGAGTGTCAGGGGGCAGAGAGTGGGCATTTCTGTCCTAATCAGCACAGCTACATTACCATGTGTTAACTGACGGCCTGCGGCCTTACTGCCTACATAATAGGTGTCGGTAAATTCTCCCGTGGAAATTTTTTTTAATGACCGTGTGTTAATGGCAACATTACTGCATGGCCATTAATACAAAAAAATAGAAAATCAGCCATTTTACTGATGCAGTAAAAATGGCCTTGGTGGGAAAAACTCACATAAAGGTTTGCTAAGGCCACTTCTTATCACAACTTAGTAAAAGGACTCTTAGGGCCCTGTTTACTAAGCCACGATATAGGCGTGTTAACATTTTTAACGTACATTAACCATGTATGTACATGCCAACATTATTCCTAGAGATGCCTAGGCAGCATGCGCGCTAATTGTAGACGCGTTAAAAATGCTAACACATCTTAGTAAACAGGGCCCTGAGGGGTCCTTTTACTAAGCTGTGAAAGCATCTACACAGGCCAAAATTGAGTTACCGCATGGCTACCACATGGCTCTTGCGGTAATTTCATTTTTGCCACTTGTCCTATATACGCAACCGAAAAATAATTTTTATTCTCTACTGAGCGTATCAGATGTGTGCCAAGTGGCGTTTGGCGTACGTAAGGTCGTTATCGCCCGGTTACCACATTTGATTTAACCGCTAGGTCAATGGCTGGCAGTAAGGTCTCAGACCCAAAATGGATGCGTGGCAATTTTCATTTTGCTGCACATCCATTTTTGGCAAAAATTTATAAAAGGCCTTTTTTTTTTACAGGTGCGCTAAAAATGATTCTGCGCGTACCTAAAACCCGCGCCTACACTACCACAGGCCATTTTTCAGCACACCTTAGTAAAAGGACCCCTTAGCTAGGGCTCCTTTAACAAAGCAGCACTACTGATTAATGTGCACTGAATGCAAAGAAGCCCATTCGGTTCCCATGGGATTCTTCACATTCAGTGCATCTAATCATTTTTAGTTTTACCTTCATTTTGTTTTTAGGGTTTTAAGGCATAAAATCCAGATGGTTTTGGGGGGAAACTTTGTAGTTTTCTGGTGCCAAAGGCATATAGATGTGAGTAATGTGTTTTGGCTTTATTTTGGTTAAAAATTGTTCTTTTATAGTTGCTAACCTCATTTACATTGAACTGTTTAGTGTCAGTCTAGCTTTCAATGTTTTGCTGTTAGCTTTAAAATATGATTTACCGCTGCAGGGCTAGGGAGCTGTGACTGTGAGGAAAATGTACTTATATGTTTGTATTGGTTTTATGGTATTTTAAAGCTGCATCCCATTCAGCTGTGAGAGTCTGCTTTGTGGATTTCTGATAAGCTGCTTTGTTTCAGATGCATGTGATTTTAAAAGCTTTTCAAGTATACAGTACTTTTAAGTAATGATGATGGTCCTTTCTGAGATACTGTTTGGAGCAGATTGCCTGCCTTGAGATCTATACCATCTGATCCTTTAAAAGATTACTGCTCGGCTGTGAAATGAGACCTATACCAGATGGTCCTTTTAATTGACCATACTTTAGATTTTTATTCCACTGCTTCTTCTTGTTTAATGGTAATGATACATTCCCCCCCCCCCCCCCCCCCACTCTGCATAACACTACTCACTCAAAAACAAACATCTTCCTCCATATTCCAAGCTCACTGCCAGTGGTACGCCAGTGATACTTTATTCCTCCCTCAATAATTCAAGTTTTTACTTTCCTGTCTTTCCAATATAAATTAAGTTACAGGGCAAATAATTGCATAAGGTAGCTGACTCCTCTGGAAATTAGTGAATGTCGATAAAAGATGGACAGTGCTTAAGTGTGAGCAAATACATTCTCTAATTTCCAGGGCATTACTGCATACCACACATTTAATTCATTTATAGTACTCTGATGGTCTGTATGTCCCCTCCCCCTTCCAAAAAAAATCTTGCTGCACTGATAAGCCAGAGGAATTAAACAACCTTTCAGACAGCTTGCTCTCTTTTTTTCTGAAAAGCAAAATGCATTGGGACATCAAGAATGGAATGTACCCTTTACATTGCCCTATGATGTAAAATGTTTCAGTACATCATCTGTATTTATGTAGAAAACAATGAGACACATATTTAATACAAATATCAAAAACTGCAATTTGCTGTGTATAGGTTTACTTTGTTAATTATACATTTTCATTTTGTTCATTTATTCATCATTCAAATTTTCAGAAAAAGTATCTCTGAATTGATTCCATAAAACAGTGACCACTCACATTGTGATAAACAAATTTAGCTTCAACATTAGAAATACATAAGCATGATATAGAGGACTCCATTATTGCCCAATAACTGTTCCCTTTATCTGCTGAAACTTTTGACTACTAAATGTAAAAATATATATATGGTAAGATCTATCAGTGTTAAATTCATAAGAAACTGGACTTAATGGGCCAAATTATTATGGGTCTGCAAAGTATTTGTACTCAGTCTACTGCTGCTTCCTATGGGAGATTAGTGATCAAAGCTCATGATATTTAAGGTGACCTATAAACAATAATTACTACTACTACTACTATTAAACATTTCTATAGCGCTACTAGACTTACGCAGCGCTGTACAAATTAACATGAAAAGACAGTCCCTGCTCAACAGAGCTTACAATCTAAATTGGACAGATGAACAGACAGCTAGGGGTGGGGAAATTGCAGAGGTAGGGGTGATAAGTGAGGGTGTTGAGTAAGAGAGTCATGGTTAGGAGTCGAAAGCAGTAGCAAAGAGGTGGGCTTTAAGCCTAGACTTGAAGACAGCCAGAGACTGAGCCTGACGTACTGGCTCAGGGAGTCTATTCCAGGAATAGGGAGCAGCGAGATAGAAGGAACGGAGCCGGGAGTTAGCAGTGGGGGAGAAGGGGGATGACAGGAGACATTTACCCAGCGAACGGAGTTCACGGGGAGGAGTGTAGGGAGAGATGAGAGCGGAAAGGTACTGAAGAACTGCGGAGTGGATGCACTTGCAGGTCAAAAGGAGAAGTTTGAACCGTATGCGGAAGCGGATAGGGAGCCAGTGAAGCGACTTGAGGAGAGGGCTAACGTGAGTATAGCGACTCTGGCGGAATATAAGACGCGCAGCAGAGTTTTGGACAGATTGAAGAGGAGATAGATGGATGAGCGGGAGACCAGCGAGAAGCAAATTGCAGTAGTCTAGGCGAGAGGTGATAAGGGTATGGGTAAGGGTTTTGGTAGCGTCCTCGGAGAGGAAAGGGCGAATTTTGTTAATATTATAGAGAAAGAAATGACAGGTTTTGGCAATCTGCTGAATATGAGCAGAGAAGGAGAGAGCAGAGTCAAAGATGACTCCAAGGTTGCGCACAGATGGGACAGGGAGGATGAGAGTGTTATCTACCGAAATAGAGAACGGGGGGAGAGGAGAGGCAGGTTTAGGGGGAAAGAGGAGAAGCTCGGTTTTGGTCATGTTTAGTTTCAGGTGGCGGTGAGACATCCAGGCAGCGATGTCAGACAGGCAGGCCGATACTTTGGTCTGGATTTCAGCTGAGATATCCGGTGCGGAGAGGTAGATCTGGGTATCATCAGCGTAAAGGTGGTATTGAAAACCATGGGATGATATCAGAGCACCAAGGGAAGAGGTATAGATGGAGAAGAGGAGAAGTCCTAGGACAGATCCTTGGGGTACACCGACTGTTAGCAGGATAGATGTGGAGGAGGAACCACCAGAGTATACGCTAAGAGTACGTTGGGAGAGATAGGAAGAGAACCAGGAAAGAACAGGGCCCCGGAATCCAAGAGAAGATAATGTATCAAGGAGTAAAGTGTGATCAACAGTATCAAAAGCAGCATATAGGTCGAGGAGGATGAGAATAGAATAGAGACCTTTAGATTTGGCCAGTAACAGGTCATTGGCAAGCGCCGTTTCAGTCGAGTGAAGAGAGCGAAGATTGGAGCGGGTCAAGAATAGCTCGAGATGAAAGGAAGTCGAGGCAGCAGCGGTGAACAGCACGTTCAAGTATCTTGGAGAGGAAAGGGAGGAGGGAGATGGGCCGATAGCTAGAGGGGCAGGTAGGGTCCAGTGAAGGTTTTTTAAGGAGCGGTGTGACTACAGCATGTTTGAAGGCATCAGGAACAATCGCAGTGGAAAGCGAAAGATTGAGGATATGACGGATAAAAGGGTTGACAGTGGGGGAGATAGTGTTAAGTAGGTGAGTGGGAATGGGATCAGAGGGGCAGGTGGTACGTTTGGACGAGGAAAGAAGATGTGCAGTTTCCTCATCAGTGACATCAGAGAAGGTGGAAAAGGATCAACCTAAACCAACAAATTTAACAAGTTATCCAAATCTTTCATATATGATGGTGCCAAACAAACCAGAGGTTCTAAGAGCAAGCAACATAAGTTGTGTATGCTTGACTCGCCCTACCATTAGCATCCTGCATGCTCTCATTCAACAATTTTCTGCTTGTTCCTGCCTACATTATTGTTAGACTAGGCCCCATGGTAGAACACTGCTCTGCCCTCAAGGTATCATTGGAACACATTATTAGAACTGAGAGGCCTGTGCTTTAGGCACCATGTACCAGTGGTTGGCTCACCACCAAAGAAGTGCAAAGGCATTTCTTTGGGTGGACTTTGGCAGGACTTTGGCTTGATCCTGGATGGTTGAGGGAGGGGGGCTCTGGGCTGGCAATACCCTTTGATCCTACTTTTGGTAATTGCTTTATTCTGCCTATGTTTAATATCAAGGTTAGATCGGTCAAGGGTAATATGGCCAGTTATGTTCAGAATTAGGCCAGTTGAGGCTAGACCTCTATCAGTTTGGGGGAAAATTACTATGCTTACTACTCTCACCTGAGAAGATCTGACTGATTAACACAAAGTTTGTTAGAAATAAAATGTTCAACAGTGGGGAACTCTATAAGTGAAATCAAGTTTGATATCCTTTGTATAACTGAACTGTGGCTGCTTGATTTGGACATGACCTTAGCAAAGCAGAGTTACCCTACACACTTTACCTGGGAAGGGAAATGTAATTCTAAAAAGGGGAGATGGAGAGTTGTTATGCATCATGTTAATATTAGATTTACTAATGTATTGGTGTAGTTTGATGAGAGATCTGCTTTATTACTGACACATACTCAACTGTCATGTGTGGTATATTATGTCCTGGTTTATTGACTGTCAACTATTCCTATTTGTTGGAATTCATTATTTTATCACCATTAGATCTTGATAAACCCTGCATTTAGGCAATTTTAATTAACCTTTGAATTATTTACCTCTTTGGATTAAGCGAGACCATGGTTTTTTTTTATGCTTTGTCAGCTTTAGGCTTCACACAAATGGTTAGTAGTACAACACACAAAGGTAGTCATGTACTAGATTTAGGGGCTCACTTTCAAAAAAGAAAACTATCTCAAAAATAGCATAAGGTGGCATTTGGATGTTTTTCTCTGAAAAATATCCAAATCATGATGTTCAAAACTTGGATTTGAGACTTTATCTCTGCAGTATATCCAAATCACAAGGGGGCATGTTGGGGGTAGGATTTGGGCATAATGGAACAAAGCAAAGGCCTCCAGGGCTAAAAGTTAGATGTTTTGGTCTAGACATATTATACTCACACCTAAGTCATAAAAAGGTGCCTTGAATGATGAGATGACCACTGGAGAGATTAAGACATAGGTCTTACTCTTATTCCCCCAATGGTCACTGACCCCTTCCACCCTCCAAAGATGTGGAAAAAAAACCAGTACACACCAGCCTTTATGACAGCTTCAGATGTTATGGCCATTCCTATTAGGACAACAAGCAGGTCCCTGGAGTTGCCTAGTAGTCCGTGCAATGGACTGTAGTGAACGGAACCCAAGCCTATATTCCACTCTAACTAGTATACTCCAAAACCCACCAAAAACCTATTGTACCTACATATAGGTGACACCTTCAGGCATAAGGACTATTGTACTGGTATACAGTTGGGTACAGTAGGTTGTTGGTAGGCTTTGGAGGACTCACCACAGATTATAAGGGGTAATGGTGATATTTGTACCTGGGACCTTTTATGTAAGTCCACAGTAATGCCCCCTAGGGTGCCCCACTGCTCTTCTGAGATATGTCTGTGTGGCCAGTCTACTATGGGTGGTAGCCCACCCCCATACATCCCAATGACTTGTTTTTGTTCATTTTTCCCTTGGACTATTTTTTTTTATTGATCCTATACTGAGCACAAACACATCTAGCAAATGGCCATTTTTGAAACAAAAGGCTAGATGTTTTTCTGGTTTCAAAATGGCCATGTTCACTACTGGATGTTTGGACATTTTTCACAGCTTCGGCTAAGCATCTGCTCTGGTCCTGTGCCAAAACTCTTCTCCTTTGTTCACAAACTCCGGTACCAGACTTCTGTCCACTGTCCTCAGGTGACTGTTTTGGTCCAATCAGATCACGCATTCCTCCTGTCCAGCAACGAAATGCAGGCCTGGAGAACAATAAGGTCCATAGTTGTTTCAGACTCTCTCCCTGCAAGTGCCAGCACCAACCAAGGAGACCAACAAAGTCTTATCTCCTACTTGTGTCAGTGTAAATCTCTCTTGTTACCAACTTCACACCCAAAGATGAAGTGCAGATGCTTTTTGGAATGCCAGTGTGTCCCTGAAGCTGGCAGTCAGTATAGAAATGTAGAGAACATTCAGGCAATAATGACAGTGTGGTTCTTGGCCTAGTCAAAGTGTAGTTCAGGCCTCAGTTGCACAAAAGGTAATACACCAGGGATGCCCCTACACTACCACAGCTCAGTAAAAGGACCTCTAATTCTTTATATGCTTCTTTGCACTCTATCCATTAGGACAAGCCCCCCCCCCCCCCCCCCCCCCACACACACACACACACACACACAAACACTCCCATCTTTACTGCTGGTGTATAATTCACATTGGATCCTATGCTAAAAATCTTAAAGCAATTCTTTCTCTTCTTGATAGATTGTTAAAGCAAGTAGCATTCATTACAAAAATCTCCAGATCTTTGAACTAACTTTGGCTTCAACAATTCCTGGAGCATACAAGTAAATCTGCATGAAACATCTGACACATTTATACATGTGTTAGGAGTGTTAGCAAAAAATATGCTATTTTTAAAATATTTTTAATTTATGGAATTTACAAATAATTCATATGTGTATAAACTTAAAAATAAATGAGAACTGAGAAATAAGGAAATAATACTTTTTTAATCCATGAAAGTGAAAGAAGAAATGAAAAAAATAACCCCAGCTCAATAAAATCCACAATGAAAGATCAAAGCCTTTAAACTAAAAGAGATAAGCCATACTGAAACTATATTAATAACAGACATAGAATTAGAGAATCATCCACCAGAGATATACAATTCTCGGCGAGGAGTGTAGGGACAGTTTGATCACTAAGAACAGAAGAAAGCTGAGATAATTCAAAGAATACATACTTTACTCCCTTAAAGTAATTCAAACATTTGCAAGGAAATGTTAAAAGGAATTGAGCTCCAATCTGATGCACTCGAGGCTTCAATAGGAGAAATTGCTTTCTCTTTTTCTATGTAGCTCTCAAGATATCTGGAAAACATGTGCCTATTTCTAAAACTTTCCTCAAAATAAGATCAAAATGTGATATTAGAGCAAAAATAGCAATCAACATGGCCTGCAAAGATCTATCAATCGCATCATATCTTGAATCATCCAAACCGCTAAGAGCAAATGAAGATTGCTGAATTAGATTTCCAGCTGCAGAAGATAGAATGTAATGTACCCTAGTTAACACAAGAAAAGATTCCTTAATAAATCCCAAATCTCAATCAAATATTTCTTTAACATCTCTAATGCTGAAATACCATCTTCCTTAGGAAATTTAACAAATCTCAGATTAGAACTGCACTATCCTTAGACAAGGTAGACTCCAAAAGTTCAAGTCTGGAAATCTTTTCTTCCGTAACTTCCACTTTCTTGCCCTGAGTTGCCAAAGAATCAGAATGCTCCATTATTTTCCCAGATAAAGCAGTCATCTTAGTACTATGTCCTTAAATTAATCTACCAGCACTTTACCCAAATTATTTTTCACAAGCTACACCAATTCCAAAGTTATAATAGATGGTTTACCTAGTATCAATAAAGAAGAAACACTCTGCTGTTCACCAGAAGGGGCTGATTCAAATGTATGGTCCACAGGAAGCATACCAGGAGCAGCTGAGGACTCTTCACTGCCAACCATAGGAGCCTATCTCGGATCTCCTAAAATCCTCACTGAGGTCACCTCATATACCCTGTGTTGAACTTCCAACTTGCTCCCCTACTGAACTTCCTCCAAGTGCCCCCAGATTGGGGGGGGAGTTGCCTTTGACATCAAAGGCCAAAGTAGCTGCCACTTCTTCACCTGTGGGCAAGCCTGCCAGTGGCAAACATGCCAAGGTTTTGTCAGGCCCGGGCTGCACTATACAAAATTGTACAAAGAAACAGAGGTAAACAAAGCAGCTGACTGCCCTACCAGTATATAGGGGTGTCCTTTAAATTTGCGCATGGTGAAGGTAAAAAAATTTTCAAAAGGAAAGAAAACGCAGCTCAGCATTTCTGCATAGCCACCATCCTACCCTTCCCATGCTATTTTTAAACAATAAAAAAATCTTATACTATTTATCTTATGTATTAATCATATCAAATCAAAGGTATGAATAAAAGACCATCATTTAACAACTTTTCCTCTTCCTCTGTGAGAAACCTGGATGACAGATTGCTATAGAAATGATAAGTGGTAGTAGTAAATACTAACAATGTTGATGATTCTGAGACTGAACGAGTCACAGTGATGTTTCTGGGCTAGTTGATGCAGACCTATTCTCCCTGTGTCTACACTCTACAATGGTGCTCTAAAAATATTCTTTGGAAAAACCTGAGAATTCTTCAGCGGGTGCATTAAAGGAACCTTATTTTGATTTACCCATTTGCCTAGTTATATTCATCCAGGGGCATGCATATTCCTTTTAATAATTTATTTCATCTCACTAGCATGTCTGTAATTTAGATTTTTGAGCTTCATTCCTAGAAAGATTCATGCAATTGTACGTATCTCAGGCAAGCCACATAAAGCAGGATAGAAAAAAAGAGACGCCATGAATGGTTTGACTCAAGCCCTCCGAGCCAGACCTTCCATCAGCAAAAGAATCAAACTGTTATTGGCATGGTGCACCAAAGAATGAGAAGGCAAAGGTGGCTCATGGTAGCTGCATAATGATGTGGCTAGTAAATCCAACACAATTGCTCAGCTATATCGGGACTCCTGTTAACTAAGAATCCATTAAAAGAAAAACCCAAAATTGCTTTTCATTATTTCCTATTTTGCCCAAAGATTGAATCCTTTCAAAGTAAAGGAGAATACAATGAGATATATTGATCTGTGAAGAAACACATATAGTATGTGAGAAGGAAGTAAATGTACAAGGATATGCAGAGAGAAAAAGAAAAGTGAGCCCTGGGCTAGTTAAGCATGTTATCATAAATAACAGCTGAAGAATACCTGAACCTATGTATCAAGGAGAGAACTATGGAGTAATTCTATACAGTAGGTGCTAGTATTCATGTGCCAATTACACATATACATTTATTATTTATCATTTACAAACTTTTGATATACTGGTACCCCTTCTTATCTTCTGTTTATACTATCTCCTATACACCCCCACTTGTATCATGATCCTTGGACTCGCATCGTCTGGTTTTACCCCCTCCCCATCTGGCCTATTGAGAATCTACAAAGAACTCGGCTTTCTTTTTCTGAACTCCACATCTTTGAAATGACTTACCCCCCCCCCCCCCAAACACACACACACTTACTCCACACAGAACAGTCATTCATGAGATTTAAAGACTCTTTTGACTCGTTTTCTTTAGGCCGTTTTAACCACATGCTTTAATGGTGCACACACATGCATGCTGTTATCTGTTTGGGTTTTTTGTTTTTTTTTACAATTTTGTTGTATCTATCCTATCATTGAATATGGAGTTCTGCTTGCTTTCTTTATTATGTTTTTACTCGTTAACCGCCTTGGCCTGTTGGACAGATTATGCGGTATATCAAGGATATATAATAAATATAAAGATAAACTCATTGTGCAATGCTGTTCCTAGGTGGTTTACAAATGGATCAAGGAAAGAGAAAGGAAAGGAACAGAAAAGAAAAAGAGGTAAGGAAAATGCAAGTCACAGTAGGTCAGTTAACAGGAGGATGATAAATAGTCAACTATCTGCCTTACATGGTTTGAAAAAATCGCACTTTAATTAATTTCTTAATTTGGAGAGTGAGGTTTTTGAGTCTTGAGATCCAGAAGAAGGATCCACAATTGAGAACCCATAACTGAAAGCTGAGTGTTATGTTATGTCTAAGTGCAGTTGATTACGTGAAGGGGCATAATCGAACGGAAACGTCTATCTCCATGGGCGTTTATCTCCAAGAACGGGTCCATGAAGGGGCGGACCGAACCATATTTTCAAAAAACATGGACGTTTATCTTTTTTTGAGCTGGGCGTTTTTGTTTTCCAGCGATAATGGACACCGAAAGCGCCCAGCTCAAAAGCGAATAACTCCAAGACATTTATTCGTGGGAGGGGCCAGGATTCATAGTGCACTGGTCCCCCTCACATGCCAGGACACCAACCGGGCACCCTAGGGGGCACTTTTACAAAAAAAAAAAAGGTAAAACAGCCCCTTGGGTGTTGAGCCCCCCCAATCCCCCTCAAAACCCACTGCCCACAAGTCTACACCATTACTATAGCCCTAAGGGGTGAAGGGGGGCACCTACATGTGGGTACAGTGGGTTTGGGGGGCAATTTGGAGGGCTCCCATTTACCAGCACAAGTGTAACAGGTGGGGGGGATGGGCCTGGGTCCACCTGCCTGAAGTCCACTGCACCCCCTAATAACTGCTCCAGTGACCTGCATACTGCTGCCAGGGAGGTGGGTATGACATTTGAGGGTGAAAATAAACAGTTGTGAAACGGCATATTTTGTGGTGGGAGGGGGTTTGTGACCACTGGGGGAGTCAGGGGAGGTCATCCCCGATTCCCTCCAGTGGTCATCTGGTCATTTAGGGCACTTTTTGGGGCCTTATTCGTGGAAAAACAGGGTCCAGGAAAAGTGCCCTAAATTCTCGCTAAAAACGCATATTTTTTTTCCATTATCGGCGAAAGGCGCCCAGCTCTGATCGGCAGATAACCATGCCCCAGTTCCGCCTTCACCACGCCTTCGACACGCCCCCATCAACTTTGTCCGCATCCGCGACAGAGTGCAGTTGAAAAAGTCCAAATTCGGCTTTCGATTATACCGCTTTATTCGTTTTTGTGAGATAAACGTCTATCTCCCGATTTGGGTCACAATATAGGCGTTTTTCTATTTCGATTATAAGCAGGATAGTAACATAGTAGATGACAGCAGAAAAAGACCTGCACGGTCCATCCAGTCTGCTGAGGAGGAAGGAGGTGTTTTAGAGAGCTCTGCTGACTTCCAGTGGAAAGGGAGTGAGACCTAGCTCCCTCCCCAAAGATGAGGAGGGTCCCTGGGGAGAAGGCCTCAGGAAAGTCCCAGGCTGTGGGGCCTCCTGGGGCCCGGGACCAGAAGGCCGAAAGGAGTGGCTCTCTCCCTGGTTTGACTACCGGGAGAAGGGAAAGGAGTCCAGTGGACTGAAGGGAGAAGCAGCCCGGTGGAGGCCACAAGAGCATTTCCCCCTCCATGGCCCAGCTTGCGGAAGGTAAGCGAGAAGACAGTGGAGGGGGGAGGAAAATAGTACAGGCCCCAGAAGGGCGCTTCCAAGGAAGGGAGAAGGAAGAGGCGATGGAAGTTTGCCAGAAGCCTATGCTGGAGGCAGATGAGAGTGAGAGTGAGGAGAGTGGATCGTCAGATGAGGAGTTCCTTGAAGTGAGCTATGACCCTGATGATCCAGCAAGTAGTGTGGTAAATATTGTAAGACGAATTAAGCTGGTGGAAAAAGAAGTAGTGGAGCTAGGAAAACGTCTGAAAATGGCAAGAACTATGTGTAAATTTGCCCCAGCGGAGCACAGACAAATGTATGTTAAAGAGGAAGCCCGGATATCGAAGTTGTTGGGGAAAAAAGAACACTTGTTGAACTGTTTAAAAAAGGGCTCTGTGAATCCTTTGAGGGAGCTCTATGTTAACCGAGAAAGGATGGCTTCTATACCACAGTCTGGGGGTTCAGGAACACTACAGTTGCAGCAAGCTTCAGTGTCTTCAGCAGCATTAGAATCTAAAGAGTTGTCTGGGTTCAGAGGTGACCCCACTTTAAAATACATGAGACAGTTGGCAACACAGCCCAGAGCACTTACCCCGCAGCCAGAGGATAAGGAGGCAGCGGCAGGACATGGCTCTGAGGTGGGGGCTGGAGCGGAGATCCTACCTGTGGAGGGGAGGACAGAACTCAGTACATTGTCAAAACTCCAGATAATGGAGGCAGCAGAGGGAGACGCAGGTAGCAGCCTGTTTTCTACAGAGGTGGTAGTCGAAGTCTCAGAGGGCTTACCTGCAGTTGTGCAAACAGCAGAGACAGTTGCCGTGAAGGAGGCCCTGTTGGAAAAGGGTCAGCAGAGGCAGACTCCGGTATTTTTGGCCGGGTCTGCAATGACTGAAGTGGAAACCGAAGCAGCATGGCATCTGGAGAAGCCCCGCCCACGAAGTCCAGGAGCAGGGGAGGTCTTCCCTGAGCATGGAGTAGCTGGCGGTTTACAGGAGAGGGGTCGGAGAGAGAGGAATAGGAGCGGGCAGCAGCTGGGAGCTCATTTGACCAGCTGTCCATTACAAGAGGTGAAATCGGGGGGTGCTAACAGCCAGCCTGTGGCGGTATCAGGAACTGACAAGCCATGCCCCCGGGAAGCGCCAGCCATTGGGAGAACGCAGGACGGACTGCACCAGAAGCAAGGGGGAAGTAACCCGATTGTTGAGAGACTGTCGTTGAATAGAGAAGTGGACATGGCAAGTCCAACAGATGTGCAGCGGGTGGTGGAGCGGACCTGCCAGCAGGACGGCTGGGAGCGAGGAGCCAAGGGGAGCGGCGGAGTTCCGGAGGCTTCGCCCCTGGTGCCGGAGGTTGGAGGGAGTTCAGGGGCGGAGCGAGCAGGGAGTCTGGTATCGCCAGCTGCAGACCTGACTGGACAGGAGCCAGAGTATCGCCAGGAGACAGAGGAGAGGAGGCGATTAGCCCAGAGGCTGGAGCCTGCAGTGGCAGGGACGAGCAGGGACGTTCCAGGAAGTGGAGATGGGCAGGACAATCAGTTGGAGGCAGCCCAAGCAGCAGAACTGACTATGGACGTTGCTGGATGTTTGTCTGAGAGGGAAGGGGTCGGGGGACAGCGGGAGGGGGAGGGGGCTGTGGAGATTGAGGAAGGGAGAGGGATGAGGGGAGGGGCAGAGGGACAGAAGGGGGGGGAGGCAGAGGGAAGGGCTGGAACAAGTGTGGAGGGGGGGCGGTGGGGGCTGGGGTCCAAGTCCTTTGCGGCAGTAGTCCAGGGAGGGGGAAGGAAGGAGGGGGGGAGATCGGGTGGTTTAGAGGGCCCAGGGAGGGGTTGGGGGGGAGCGGGGACAGGGGGTGGACAGCTGCCTAAGCGGCGAAATGTGGTACAGCTCAAATGGATAGGGGAGGGGGCAATGCCCTCCAGGGATCGGGTCTTGAGGCTGGTGATGGGGATGGGGTTTATACCCGAGGACTTTTACGCGTGTATACACCCCATCAACATCCCAGAATATGACTTGAGCTTCATGACCCAGAGGGGGATGGAAATATTCTGGGAAAGGTACGAGGGGGTGAGGGGAAAGGGGGAGTGGCGGGACCTCAGGGCCATTCCAATCAGCAAGCCGGACCTGGTGCAGGTCACCCTGCTCGTGAGAAATGAGTCTATCTCTGGGGCAGATTTAGCCTACTGGCTACAGAGGTACGCGGAGCTGAGATCCCCGCTTACAAAGTTACCGGATCCAAGCAGGGTTTGGGCAGGAGGTTGGGGAGCCCTGGTCAAATTGAGACAGGAGAGCCATGTGGTCCAGCACATTCCTTCGGCTGCCTTTATCGGTCGCGACAGGATACTGTGCTTTTACAAGGGGCTTCAGATGTGGTTCGTTTAGGCACTTCAGCATGTCATGCCCAGTGGTAAAGTGTGGAAGATGCGGGGATCAGCACGCCACAGAGGACTGCACCGCAATCAGGTGCAACCTCTGCGGCGGGTTAGGCCATGCATATCGGAACTGCCCTAGGGCGGCCCATAACGAGTGGGATATGTGGGGGAAGGGACAGGGAGGGGGGGTAAGGGAGGAGGGGATAGGGCAGGGGGTGATAGGCAGGGAGGGGCAGGGGGCTGGGTTAGGAGTGGAGCAGGGGGGAGAGGGGGAGTGGGTACAAGTGCCACAGAGGAAAGGGAAGTTTCGGAGGGGGGGGAAACTAGGGGTGGGCGGGGAGGGGTCGCTGCAGGGGAAGAGGGGGGGGAACAGATTTCAGGTGTTGGAGGAGGAGGAGGAAGATAGGGAGGTTGGGAGGGAGGAGGAAGAACAGGGGGAAGGAGAAGAGGTGGAGTTAATGGAGGAAGAGGGGGCGGCAGGGGGGATTGGAGAGGGCAAACGGAAATATGAGGATGCACTGGAGGAGGGTACTGGTGGTAGGAAGGCTCTGGGGGGAGGGGGAGGGGGGAGGGAGGAGGAAGAGGGAAGGGAGGGAGGGAGGGGAAAGGGGAGTAAGAGGAAAGCTGAGGGGGCTGGGCAGGTGGTGAAGGCCCAAGTGCAAGCTTGGGGGGACAGAGTGGAGCTAGAGGAGGATCTGGAGGACCTGGAGGACTTGGGAGAGGTGGAGGACTCGGAGGAGGAGGTAGGGGGTGGGGGGGGGAGAGGGGAGAGGGAGGGTTCAGGGGGTGGGTCCGGATAGAGCAAAGAAGAAAGGAAGGAAGAAAGGGGGAGGGGGGGGTAAGGTGCAGACAGGACGGCTGCGGGGGGGGGAGGGGGATCTGGCAGGGGATGACGTAGACCGCATAGCAGAGGACCTGCTTCAGGGTAAGAAGGGGGTATCCCAGGAGATAAGGAAAGAAGGTGGGAGTGAGCAGACTCGTGACTCGCAATAAGGATGGCAGGCTTAGTGTTGACATTTGCCACGCTGAATGTGGCCAGCATCGCCTCTCCGAAGAAGCAGGGTTTAGCGTATGACTGGTTCGCGAGGGTCCAAGCAGATTGCTTCCTGCTCCAGGAGACTCGGCTGCGGTCCATTGAGGTGATCAGGCGGGCGAGGCGGGCCTGGAAGTGGGGTCCCTCGGTGTGGGGGTTGGCGGGGGAGAGGTATGGTGGGGTGGGGATCTTATTTAAGTCCCACCGGGTGAATATTCAGCGAGTGGTGGAGCTGGGGGTGGGGAGATGTCTTGTTGTGGATGTGATTTGGGAGGATAGAGCACTGAGGGTGGTGAATGTGTACGGGCCCCAAAGCAAGAAGGAAAGGGTGCTCCTCTTTGGGAAGATCAAGCCCTACCTATACACTTCGCGCCAAGTAGTCTGGGGGGGAGATTTTAACACCATATTGCGGAAAAAGGATAGTGGGGGACGATCGGTACAGGTGGGCTATGACGGGGTGAGGCTGGCAGGAATCATGCGGGAGGCGGAGCTGGTAGACGCGCACGTGGCCTTCTGTGAGGAACAGGAGGGGTTCACGTTCTTTCGAGGGCAGTGTAAGAGTAGAATCGATAGATTCCTGGTAAAGAAGGGAGTTTGTCTGGGGGGTCCACGAAACGTGGACGTGGACTTTTCAGACCACCACATGGTCCTCCTTCAGGTGGGGGGGGGGCGGCAGCGCAGAGGCCAGGGAGGGGGTTATGGCGACTGAATTTAAAGTGGTTAGGTAGCGAGCAGGTGCGGGAGGAGTACCGCCGGTTTTTGGAAGATCAGGTGTCAGTGCAGGGGGCATTTCAGTCATTAGGGGAGTGGTGGGATACAGTGAAAAGACGAACGCGGGGATTCTTTCTCAGACAGGCGAGAAGGGAGGGGAGGGAAAGGACAAAGTTGGGCATGGCGATAAAGAAAAAGAGGGACACACTGATTTCACAAGGGGGGAGGGAGGAAGAAATACATGATCTCCAAGCACTCCTGGAACAGGTACAGTACAACCGCTACACCTCCTTGGTGTACGAGCGGGACTTCGGGAAAATGTGTAGCCCGGACCCCTTCGCATGCTGCCGGGAGCGGAGGGCGCGCAGGGTGATGGAGGGGGTGCGGGACGCACAGGGGGTCCTGCAGGACACCAGGGAGGGGATTCTGGGGGCAGTGAGGGACCACTTTGCGGCTTTCCTTTCAGCCCAGCAGATTGATATAGAGCAGATGGAGTGTTATGTGGAAGAAACCCCGGGGATAGGTCACGGGGGACCCCAGCTTCAGGCCCTCTTGAACCCGTGGACAGAACAGGAGGTGGAGGAAGCCATCGGGGCGCTCCACAGGAAGACCTCGCCGGGGCCGGATGGGCTAACAACTGAGTTCTACCAGGCCTTTAAGGAGCAGCTGGTGCCGATCCTGGTGAGGGTATGGGGGGCAGCCCAGTTGGAGGGTTCCTTGCCTAGGTCCCTGACAGAGGCGGCTCTTATCCTACTAAGTAAGGGGAAGGACCCGGCGATGCTGGCCAACTGGCGGCCTATAGCACTGCTTAATACAGATCGGAAAATTTTTGCGCGAATGCTATTCCAGAGAATGAGGCAGGTGTCTGGGGATTTGCTGGCAGCCTCACAAGCATGTGGGGTTAAAGGGAGAGGGGTCTTGGAAGCGGCAGCGTGGGTGCGGGAGGGGGTAGAACGCAGTAGAGTGGGAGGGCATGGTAGGCTGTTGGTAACACTCGACCAGGAAAAAGCGTTTGATAGAGTGCAGTGGGGTGTCCTATGGAGCATTTTGGAGCGCTATGGGTTTCCGAAGGGCTGGATAGAGCAATTACAGCTACTCTATCGGCATGCGGGGTGTTTTCCCCTGGTTAACGGGTGGAGAGGGCAGGGGTTTGAGGTAGGGGCAGGGGTCCGGCAGGGGTGCCCGCTCAGCCCGCTGTTGTATGCATACGCCATCGACCCTTTTATAAGACGGCTGGAGAAGGGGGGGGGCGGAGGGGCTGGAAGGGGTGGAGGTGGGGGACAATAGCCAGTTAAGGGTCGTGGCGTATGCAGATGACGTTACAGTGTGGGTAGCGGACCAGAGGGAGGGAGGTAGATTGCAGAACCTGATCCAGGAATACTCGCAGGCAACAGCGTCCCAGGTCAATTTTCAAAAGTCCAATAGCCTGTGGGTTGGGGATCAGGGGCTGCAGTTTGAGTTGGGAGGTAGGTTTCCTACAGCTGTGGAACGTATACGGGTCTTGGGAATATACTTTGAGAAGGGGGATTATAGGCTCTACAACTGGGATAGGTGTCTCCATGAAGCGAAGGGGAGGGTGGATAGATGGAAGGGGTGGAAAATGACCATGGGGGAGCGGGTACAGCTCATCAAGGCACACTTAGTTCCTTTGTTTCTGTTCGTCAGTTACATCTGCTTGCTGCCAGACAGCCGGTACGCGGCCTTGTATGGGGTGTTCTTCCGGCTGCTCTGGGGCAACAGGACGAATCCGGTAAAACGGAATGTTACATATCTGCCTAGGAGGGAGGGGGGGGTGGGCATGATAAACCCAGTCCTGTTTTTCAGCGCTTTGTTCCTGCAGTTCAATCTGGGGAGGGCGGTAGGGCGGGAGCCACCGGGGTGGGCTAGGAGTGTCCTGCAGTGGTGGCCGAGATATTGGGACCTTTGGCGGGAGGGGGGGAGGGTAGTGGCACTGCGAAGGGGGGCCCCGGGGGGGGTGAGTTATTGCAAGACCCTAGTGAAATTGGTGAGGGTGTGGGGGCTGACGGTGGGGGAGGTGAAGGCAGGACAACGGGGGGGTCTGGATGGACAGAGTACGGGCGCAGGTGTTCTCAGCTCCTCTGGCGCTGAGGGACGCGCCGGCCCCACGGATGCAGCAGGGGTTACGGTTGATTGCTTCGAACCGCATCCCGGTGAAGTATAAAGACCTGGCGTGGCTGTCCTTTCACGGTAGACTGTACGTCCGAGGAAATTTGAAATATCGCAATGTGCGAGATAGAGGGTGCCCACGGGAGGAATGTGCTGGAACTGAAGAGACGATGGAGCATTTCCTGGTGAGGTGCCCATTTACAGTCCAGGTCTCTGACCGGGTTTCCTCGTTGCTGCAGATCCCCAGTTTCCGCAACTACAGCTATGCGGACTGGGTGTACGGCCCAGAGGGTGGAGGGGGACGCAGGGATCCGGTAACACGCTTTCTGATTTCGGTGATATTGCGGTACTGCCTCTGGATGGCGCGCTGCAGGGTGTCCCTGTACCAGGAGGTTCGGCCGGCGGAGGTAGTCAGCTGGGATGTGGTAAGGGCAGTGCAGGAAGCGGCGAAGTGGGAAAGGGTGGAAAAAGGGGTGGGGGTGGCTTCGAGGTGGTGGAGACACGTGAGGCTTAAGCCGCCATGAGGGGACATGCTACCCAGGGGATTGTGTGCCAGTTGTCTGAAGGGGTTTGGGGGGTTTGGGGGGGGGGGGGGTCGGGGGGTTGATTCATTGTATTATTGAGGAGGGGGAGGGGGTGTATATAGATAGGCAGACCATGTCTAGCTAGGAGCCTGGGGTTTGATTTGCATGTCCGGTTTTTTTTGTTTTTTTTTTTTCTTTGGTTTTTCTAATAAACAGTTTCCACTGTACTATTGAGGAGGGGGAGCGGGTGTACATAGATAGGAGGACCGTGTATAGCTAGGGGCTTGTTTTTGATTTGTATGTTATTTGTTTTTAGTTTTTTCCAATAAAAAGAGTTTTCCAGTCTGCCCAACAAGATAACTCATATTTGCTACTTTTTGTGTATACCCTACTTTGAATTGGGCACAGACCGTATAAGTCTGCCCAGCACTATCCCTGCCTCCCAACCACCAGCCCCGCTTCCCAACCACCGGCTCTGGCACAGACCGTACAAGTCTGTCCAGCACTATCCCCTCCTCCCAACCACCAGTCCCGCATCCCACCACCGGCTCTGGCACAGACCGTATAAGTCTGCCCAGCACTATCCCCGCCTCCCAACCACCAGCCCCGTCTCCCGATCTTGACTAAGCTCCTGAGGATCCATTCCTTCGGATTATGTGATGGTAAATAGAGAAGTGCCTTCTGTGAAGAGTACAGAGTCCAAGTTGTAGTATACACAGTAGTGTGCTGAAGCCGGCTCACACCAGCTCATGAGAATCATTTGTTAGCGTTTTAAGAATTTTGGGAGCCGGTTGTTAAAGTAACTATTTCAACAACCGGCTCCCAAAAATTGGGCTGGTGGGGCTTGGCATCCCTGCCGCCATGCACACACTACGACACCTAGATCTTGAGTTCTTACCCCCAAGGTGTACCCTAGCATAAGGTAACTATGATTTGAATTATTCTTTCCAATGTGCATCACCTTGCATTTGTCCACATTAAATGTCATGTGCCATTTGGTTGCCCAGTCTTCCAATTTCCTAAGGTCGATGTCTGATATGATGAAAGGATGGCACCACTAAAATATGTTGTTGGGATGAACGGAGCACACAACAAGGAACATATGGAGTTAATGTACAAACCAGAAAAGAAGGGATATCTGAACTTTTAATTTTAAAAAACAGAAGAATTTTTAGGTAATTCTATGTGTGATAGTAGCCAATGAGCATTTTTAAGAAGAGGTGTTACGTGATCATATTTTTTTGATCTCATGATTAACTTAGTAGAGATATTTTGAATGAGTTGCAAATGACGCAACAAATCAAAAATGAAAGCTGAGGTTGAAAACTCAAAGTATGGTCCAAAAAACACCAAGGAGTTTTAAAGAAGGAACCAAAGGAATCTGCACGTTACAAAGCATCAATGGTGTAGCAAATGACTGATGAGCTATGTTGGAAAATAGCAGGACCTTAGATTTTTCTGGATTCATTTTCATTTTATTGTCATTAAGCCAGCTAGTGACCTGATTAAACTTGTCATTAAGAATTTGTATGTCCTGAGGATTAGATGGATCCAAAGGTGTCAGTATTTGGATGTCATCAGCATATATAAAGCCAGTAAGCTCAGTGGATTGAAGGAGAGTAAGAAGTGGTGCCAAAAATATATTGAATAAAGTCAGTACTGATATGGACCCCTGAGGGACACCACAGGTCAAAGAATATGATCCAGAAAATGTATCTTGATAGGGAATACCCTTTAAGAATAGCACTGAGGGCCTTATTCTTATGCTCCTAAATATATGCTAAATCCATGAGCATAATAGGCCCTAAATTAGGAGCATAAGTTTAGTAGCACAGATTATGCTTCTAATTTAAGAGTATAACCTTTATAGAATAAGGCCCTTAATGCTGAATTTTTTCAGCACCCAAGTTTAGGCACCATTTATCAAATTTCCTCCATAGCATGCATTTTATTTACTTTGCTCATACCTTTTCCAGTGCTAGTGCAAGGTGAGTTACATTCAGGTACACTGGGTATTTCTCTGTCCCTGGAAGGCTCACAATCTAATTTTGTACCTGAGGCAATGGAGGTTTAAGTGACTTGCTCAAGATCACAAGGAGCTACAGTGGGATCTGAACCAGGCACCTCTGGAGATCAAGCCTGGTGCTCTAACCACTAGGCTAGTCTTCCACTCTGTTTTACAGCTAGACATACAAATGAGTGGTGTCTCTGAGTGTACATATCTAGGGCTGGCATAACTGCTTGTGCCTAAATTATATGTGTATATCTAACCTGCTACACTAGTAAAGGAAAGTGGGCACCTGCTTTCCCTTATAGAAAAGGTGTCATATAGCTGCCCTCTAGGAGCTTAACTGTAGGTGCACTGGTAAGGCATTATCCCTAATGTATGGCTAAGACATGATTTGATGCAGTAAGTAATGAGAGTGAAATACTTAATTACTGTTGAATAAATTGCAGCTGTACACCATAAATAATACATTTGAGCTGTTGTTTATCCAAGTGTGCTTATACCATGCAGCTGCAGGATTCCTATCTGCATTCTGGTGCTACAATTATGCAATTTAAAAAGTTACACCATTAATTAAATCATAGTAATTAGCAAATCATTTTGTTTCTTTGTCTTTGGTCAGAATGTTTTGATTCTGTGGT
Organism: Microcaecilia unicolor; assembly: GCF_901765095.1. Classification (NCBI taxonomy): domain Eukaryota; kingdom Metazoa; phylum Chordata; class Amphibia; order Gymnophiona; family Siphonopidae; genus Microcaecilia; species Microcaecilia unicolor. The sequence goes on along the minus strand of NC_044040.1, from coordinate 41,511,412 downwards.
AGTATCGAATTTGGCATACTCAGTGAGTTTAACGATTTTGGTGTGTATTCAGGATTTGGTAAGGATATGATCTTTCATGGTTTTTCTTAGAGCTAAGACAACAAACTGGAGGAAATAAGAGAATATTGATATTTTTAAATTTCCAAGTAAGCTAAGCAGAAGAGCAATAAAGATCATATAAAAAGTGCAGGTGACAAACAATGTAACATAGTAAATGATGGCAGATAAAGACCTGTATGGTCCATCCAGTCTACCCAACAAGATAAACTCATTTTACATGGTAGGTGATACTTTATATGTATACCCGAGTTTGATTTTTCCTTGCCATTCTCAGGGCACAGACGTCTGCCCAGCACTGGTTTTGCTTCCCAATTACCAGTGTTGCCACCCAATCTCCACTAAGATTCCATGGATCCATTCCTTCTAAACAGGATTCCTTTGTGTTTATCCCATGCATGTTTGAATTCCGTTACCATTTTCATCTCCACCACCTCTCGCAGGAGGGCATTCCACGTATCCACCACCCTCTCCGTGTAAAAATACTTCCTGACATTAATCCTGAGTCTGCCCTCCTTCAACCTCAATTCATGTCCTCTAGTTCTACTGCCCTCCTGTCTCCAGAAAAGGTTTGTTTGCGGATTAATACCTTTCAAATATTTGAACGTCTGTATCATGTCACCCCTGTTTCTCCTTTCCTCCAAGGTATACATGTTCAAGTCAACAAGTCTCTCCTCATATGGTTTGCAATGCAAATCCCATACCATTTTTGTAGCTTTTCTTTGCACCGCTTCCAGTCTTTTTTTATATCTTTAGCAAGATACGGCCTCCAAAACTGAATACAATATTCAAGTGGGGCCTCTCCAACAACTTGTAGAGGGGCATCAAAACTTCCTTTCTTCTGCTGGTTATACCCCATCTAACAACTTAAAAACAAGGCAGGATATTTTGAAAATAATTCTAGGCTTCACCAGCAACTAGTGCAGATCTAACAACAATGGGGTAACCCTATCAAACTTATTACAACAATAGATCATCTTTGCAGCTGTGTTTTGTAAATGATGCAATCTATTAAGTTGTTTATCCGGAAGAGCAACATATAATGAATTACAATAATCCAACTGTGCTAAAATATAAGATTGAACCACTAGGGGAAAATGTTTGGTATCAAAGAAGGCTCGAATGGTCCTAAGTTGTCTTAGTTTTAAAAATAGACCTTCTTAGACAAATGGTAAATCAGTAGAGCTCATTGTAGTCATAAGTAAATTGAATAATACCAACGAAAGTGGCAAACCCTGAGGTACGACACACACTGGTACCCAGGATTTAGATTTTTCACCATTTTTCATAACACAATAACTATGTTTAATAAGAAATTCCTGAAACCAGGTAAGGACCGCTCCAGAGATTCCATCCTCTTAGAGAATCTCAAGTAAAATGACTCCATTTGGTCAACGGTGTCAAAAGCATCCAAGATATCAAATTTAGGCAATAAAGATTGAATATCATGGCTTAAGGAATTTCTTCTCTTAGTCAGTAGTACAAGCAATAAAGATTCAGTACTGTGATTACTTTGAAAACTAAATTGCAATTCATGGAGTAATGAATATTGTTCTAAGTGACTTATCAGTCTTCCTACAATGGCCTCTAACAGTTTAGCAACAACGGAATACTGGCTATTGGCCGAAAACTAGCTGGATTAGATAAATCAAAAATTGTTGGCTTTAGGAATCAGAGTAAGCGTTACCTGACATAAGTCAGCTGGAAAAGAACCGATTTGCAGAGTAAGATTGACTAATGCGGTAATCCGTAGTATAATTTGATAAGGAACAAATTTCAATAAATATGAAGGACAACAGTCTAATGAACAATGAGACTAAGAAAATGTATGAATCAATGGAGCCATTTCATTATACGCAACAAACTCAAAAACTGACAAGAATCTATCTACAGGAATATGTGTATTCACAGTTGATGAGGCAGATCTACATAGGACGGATTCAGCTCATGGAATCATGGCAAAGGTATGCAGAGGTCCAGCAGCAGTGCAACAGGACTTGACTCAGAAGAACAGGTCAATGCCATCTGCAAATTTTTGCTGAAGTACCAAAATGCACTATCACAAAGTCATCCAATTCCATTTTAAATTTCTGTTTAACCAGCACCAAGGAAACAATTATTTGCTCTTTTACTTTGTAATGTCAGACATCTAATCTAATTCCAAGGAAATACGGAGCATAGAAAATAGAAAAATCAAACACATCATTATAAAAGAGAAAGGTTATAATAACCGTCACAACATGGGTTCCATATCTATGTGATTAATGTTTAATCAAGTCCACAATTATCTAAGGAACCATAGCCATAAAGATATGAAGTAAAAAGGAAAAAAAGAAATTCTCAATGCTCAGACAATACTTGTCATTATATACCATCAATCATAGAAAAGAGATGAATCGTTTCTTCACAGTCGTATAAAACACTATTACTTAGAAGATAGATAGGAGCTAGAATAGTACAAATTAGTCCCTCAGAAGAATGTTACTTATGGGAAAAGAAATTTGGATTTAGCTTAAACCTTTTCAGTACTAGCTCGTGATGCATTTTATTCATGTACAGTAGGTATTTTTCTATCCCTGAAGGGCTTACACTCTAAGTGACCCATCTACTAAGCTACATTAAGCAACTAACATAGGTTTTTCAGCATGGTGGATAATAGCTCAGGCCTGCACTACTGTCTACTGTGCTAAAACAGAAGCCTTTGTGTTAAGAACCCAAATTTAGCTGCCTCATGTAGGAATGAACTGGGCTTGGGCGTGACAGTGTGGGGGCAGAGGTCTGGCAGTGACAGATAGTTCATGGGTCTTTACCATGCACTAACTGTCCCAAACACCAATAGTACAGCCAAACTTAATGCCACCTCAAGAGGAGGTGATAAATGCAGCTGCACTACTGGTAGTCCAGTAGCACAGTGAGCTGTCACTGCTGGTGCAGCAGTGCTCCCCCAGATTTCTCCCTCTAATGAGGTGTTTGACACCCCCCCCCCCCCCAATGATACAACACAGCACCCTGATCCACAACTTGACACCCCTGACACAGACCCCACACTTAATCCAGAATCTGACACCCCCATTCAACACCCCAATATTAACCCTGGCACTCCCATTCATAATGGGTGGTGACTCAGCATGGGCTGCTTCACAAAACATCACCCCTTGGACCTAAAACCCTGCCTCCCCTAAGCCCAACCATCTCCCACCCACCCCTGATAGCCTCTGGCACTTACCTGGTGGCTGTGTTGGAGGCTGAGTGGTGCCAGGCAGCAGTGACCCTGTCCCCCCTGCTGCACTGTCAGTTCCAAAATGGCACCGATGACCTCTAGTGGCAGTCTTGCAGTACTACTGCTAGGAGTCATCCTATATAAGGATCCCCAACCAATTAATCTCTCTACTCATCCCTAATATATGTTTCCTCTTCTTTTGTATGGCCCTAACTACATCTGGAATAAGTCACACTTCAAAATCCTAAAACTAAGCCATCTCTGTGAGAGAAAAACTATTTCACAATCTAATCCTGATGTTATTCTGGGATAAAATACACCATTAATGTGGAATTTGCTGCTGGATTTCACTGATTTTTCAAGCAGGGCTGATTTCTCCAAATTATGAAAGGATAATTAGTTTCCCTGCTGTCTCCTATCCTCCCCTGCATTCTTCTTACTGGTGATAGTAAACCCTGGCAGTCAAGGACATTGCCTCAGGTGGTACTTTTAAGTATCTTTAAAACATCACAGAGGCACAAATTGTGCTGTAGAAATTTATGAGCTTCCAACTTCTAACAATATTTTCCACGATTTGAATTGTGGTGTGTAAAAACCTCATTATCTTTGATAACAGAAACATCCATGTCCTAAAGTTTTTCCACCTTCCCCTCTAAAAAAATATTTTGTTGATAGTCTTGCTCCTAGATCCAATGCTTGGACACAGAACATTTCATCTTTACTGTTAATTCCATAACTTGCTCCCCAAGGGATTCCTCTATTTGCATTAGAGTTTATAGTTTATTACATTTGATATAGCGTTTATCCACCATAGTGATCACAGTGGTTTACAATAAAAATAAGTATAAAAGAAAGGAACTCCATTAAAAAATAGGATAGTCCAACCACACAGAACAATCATCCCAATCATAAAAACAACATAATAAAAGTTTTAATGTGCGTTAAAAATAACTTTTAATAAAACAAATGTATAAAGCCAAAAAATAACATCTCTCAAAATTGGGGGAAAATCAGACCAATTGAAAATAAACCAAATGTGCACTAATGAATGTATATCTGTAATATATATGATAGCATTTCAAATTTCATACAAGGTTACAAATGTGAGTTTGGTAAGAACTGGCCTGTAGCTTCCTTTAGATGGGTGTCCAGAGGCTCCAGTTATTATTTCTTCCATTTCTTGAGATGTCCTCCACCACATTGTCACCATTAGCCTGCTCAACTCAACTAGATCACCATTAACAGTATTCAGGAACTGTTGCAGTCTCACACGGGATCTGCTTCCTCCTTGGGCCAACTTATTTCAAAACACTTTGGTTGTAGCTTCCAACACTGCCCAGGTTCATGGAGGTGGTATCACCACTAACTTTGTAAGGCTTTCATGATCCCTGAGAACCAATACTAATTCATCCATGAAATGACTGAAGAATGCAATGGGGCTCTCAAGAACTTCTCAACAAGGGCTCCTGGAGTTGATGACCACACAATGAAGCAGTCTATCAAGCAAAGCCTCAGTCAGAAGGGAACCACCAGCAGAAGAATCCCTTCATATCCCCCACATTTGGAGGGCAATGCCACTCACACCATATATATATATATATATATATATATATATATATATATATATATATATATATATATATATGTATATTGTAAGGAGGAGGTAGAAGGAAGGCAGAGAAGAGCTGGTAGTGACAGTGAGCGAGGAAAGGAGAAAAACCCTCAGAGGGGAAAAGGGAGTAGGAGACTGATGAAAAGGGAAGAGAACTACAGAGCCCAGCAACACTTGCAAGGGAGGAGGGAACAAGAGAAACAGTACCACAACTCCCAGCAGGTAGTAGAGTCAGGGGGTGATTGGGAGATGGAGGATAATCAGGGGGAGGAGCAGCACCTGGGAGAGAGGGTGGGGGAAGACTCCATGGAGTGGGAGGAGATTGAACTAGGAGAGGAAAGCGAAAGGAAAGAGGTTGGTGAGGAGCAAATGGAGTTCTTTTGCTCAGGACAAAGAGAGGTGGAAAAGGCAGAGACTGCAGAGAGAGAGAAGCCAGAGATTTGGGGCCGCTAAGTGACAATGCCTAGATGCGGTCTGGCTTCATGGAACTGTGGGAATTAATTACCTGAAGGAGGTCAGTCTGAACATTTGTGGGAGGTTGTCAGAGTGTTGGTGTCTGGCAAATGAGGGTGGTGAAAATGCCTCTAACTCCTAGGCAGTAGCAGAGAGGAGCGGAGGAATAGACTGAACCACAGGTTTTCCCAAGTCTTTAGCTAATTCTAAGACTGAACTGTTGTTTGTTTGGTGTGTTGGAAAAGTGAAGCAAAGTGCACGGAGACCAACAGCTGTGTTACAGTGAACATACTGTTTTTCCCACTGGTACCGCGGGGGAATAAAGTACTCTGCAGGATAAATTTGGTACTGTGAATAATTACTTTTTGCAAGGGAGCAGAAGCAGTTCCTCTTAGAAGGTGGATTAGCCCCAATTGTGTGGGTGAAGAAAGACAGCACGGAGAGGTGCGGGTCGAGAGCGGACAGCACGGAGAGGTGCTTGCTGACAAAAAAAAAAAATATATATATATATATATATTGCACTATTAATATGCAGCACCTCTAAGCATGGTTGTATTTACATATGTTTACAGATGTCTGGAGAATTATGTAATGTTGTTGTGGTAGTAAAACTTCAAGGGTAAAGACTAAGCCAGCTTAATTTCCATCCATATGCATGTTTGAGACAAGCCAGAGGATGTTCATACCCTGAAAATAATATAAAATGATTTACCTAAGTAAAGTATGATATGGGTTAGCTCACCATACAGCCACGGAAAAGTCATATTCTTGGAAATGATAAATAATTAAAACATTCACAAAGGATTCCACTGGCCACCAGCAAACAGCTTTCCTGCTAAAGCAGACCTAAAGAGAGGTCTTGTTGAAAATTAACAGACCGTCAACCAGACAACTTGTATTTTTCACGGGTATCTTTTCATGCTGACAATTGCAAATGTTTAGACATTTTTCTATTCGCACATGGTAACTTCAAAGTGCAGTACACTGCATTAAGAATGATTTGTAGTGACTTCCCCCCCATCACTCAGACCACGCGGTATCTCAGGTTTCCAATATTTCATGCAAAGCAGTCCCACTCTCATATTTCCTCAGAACCGGGGGATTTGTACCATCATGCTTTTGCTTATTTCAATATGTAAGAATCTTTATTTTTGCTTTATTGAATTCTAAATATTAAACCAAAAAGGGACATGCACTATAATTCCATATCCATGGGTATATATTTGAAGCCTTTAAAGAAAACTTCTGTATTGCATAGTGACTGCTCTGCCTGAGGGCGATGTAGTAATGTTAGATCCCTGTGGCATTTTCTTTGCAGACAGTTCCTATAGAATAACCATCTTACAGCAGTGTCAGTGTTGCACCAACCAGAAATCATTTCGGGAAACTACTTTACAAGATCATTAACCGTTCAAAGAAATGACAGACAGAAAACTAAAATAACATTAATTTTTCATAAAAGGGGGAAAGATCTTTGAGAGATGGAACAATGTGCCACTTAAATCCATTTGTTCTGGGTGATTTAATTTGTCCTTCACTGTGATTTTATTTGTTTAATATGTAAATACAGTGCACTCCATTTAAGTGCACGTTGGATAAGCGCAAATGCTCTATTTAACTGCATGCCGTACTTCGGTCCCGTTTTTGGCACCATCAATTTCTATGGGGACAAACTTTGGTTTAGAGCACCACTGATAAGTGCAAGATTCACTTATATGCATGGTTGAAGATCACTCCTCTGCAGGAAAGACTCCGCAAAAGCGCACGCACGGAATATGGAAGCTTATTGGTGCATGACAAAGGGGCGGTAAATTTGAAATCTCGTTGGTTAACTGCCACAGGCAGAAGAAGTGAAAAAATGTTGTTAGAGTGTACACTGGAGTCGTCATCGCAAAACTGTAAGACTTTAACACTGGCTGAACGAATAGAAGTTCTTAAAAGATTAGAAAACAAAGTCAAGCATCTATTGCTAAAGAATATGTTGTCAATCCCAGTCAAATTTCATATATCTTGAAGCAGAAAGACCAGCTTCTGGAAGACTAACAAAACAATACAAATCCACACCGGAAACGTAAACGGGCGGGAAAAGCTGAGGATGTAGAAGATGCTCTTCTTCGGTGGTTTTCTCTGTCAGGAGCAGACAGTTTCCTGTCAGTGGTCCACTTCTTATGGAGAAAGCTAATCAGGTAGCTGAAAGTCTTGGACTAACTGTCGCGTTCCCGAGGACCTTGGCATACTGTCAGGCTTCTTCCCCGGGAGCACTGGGTTCGTGAGTCCTTGGGCCACTACCGTGGAGCGGCAGTGGCAGGCAAGATCACCCTCAAGGTAGAGACGAGACAAGACTGGACCGGAACCCCGGACTGGAGTTCTACACAGGAATACACGGAACTGGAACGCACCGGATGGGTGCGCACTGGAGTGGAGCCCGCTGGACTGGAATACACTGGAGTGGCCCCACTGGACTGGAACATACAGGAGTGAAACCTGCTGGACTGGAACACACTGGAGCGGAACCCACGGGACCGGAACCCGCTGGACAGGAACACACTGGACCTAGGCTTCACCTACGCTTAGCCACCTTTCCCCGAGGGTTGAGCCCTCAGGTTCGAGCAGCTGGCAGGACTTACAGGAAAAACCGGAACTGGAACTTGCAAGCAGGAACAGCAGGAATGAGGATCTAGGAGTGCCCCCAGGCACCTAGGCAAAAGCAAGGCAGACAGGCAGGGAATGTCCGGGTTCCGGCAGTAAGCAGGTTCAAAGCAATGGTCAAGTCAAGGTACAAGGCTGAGGCTGGAGCTTCAGTATCAAGGAGTGCTGGCAACAGACTGAACAAGGGCTGAAGCTCCAGAAGCAAAAGAAAACGCACATGGGGAACCAGCAGGCTAAACATAAGAAGACTAGGAAACTGTACACAAGCTAACAAGAAAGCTATGCCCAAGCTAACCAGTCATACACTAGAAACATACACTAAGCAAACACAGGAGATCTGGTAAAGCTGTACACAGGCTAACAAGCAAAGCCGTGCCCAAGCTAACAAGTCATACACTAAAAACATACACAGAGCAAACTCAGGAAAACTAATAAAGCTGTACACAAGCTAACAAACAAAGCTGTGCCCAAGCTAACAAGTCATACACTGGAAACATACACAGAGAACTAGCAAAGCTGTACACAGGCTAACAAGCAAAGCTGTGCCCAAGCTAACAAGTCATACACTGGAAACATACACAGAGCACACAGGAGAACTAATAAAGCTGTACACAGGCTAACAAGCAAAGCTGTGCCCAAGCTAACAAGTCATACACTAGATACATTCACACAGCAAACTCAGGAGAACTAATAAAGCTGTACACAAGCTAACAAACAAAGCTGTGCCCAAGCTAACAAGTCAAACACCAGAAACATACACAGAGCAAACAATGTAGCAGTGTACAGAGCACTCTACATACCAGGGCCCTTAGATGAAATGCAAAGGCCAGGGCTGCAGACTCTAAGTGATTAATAAAGCCCTTCAACACCAGAGGCACAGCTGCAGCAATCTCCTTGCCTCCAAACAGAGGCTTGACACACAGAGAAGTCAGCCCACATGAAGGACAAGTGGGAGCCATCTTGGATACTGGCATAGAGGAGTCGGCAGCCATCTTGGAAGAGGCATAGCCCCCACAGGTGAGGTCCAGTAAGGCAATCAGCACACAGAGCCAGAGAGAAACTAAGACAGAGACAGACACAGAGACAAGCAGAAGCCAGCACAGCCACTGACTCCCAGAAACAGGGTAAGTATGAGGGTGGTCACGGCCACAGACGTGACACTAACTGAATTCAAAGCCACTGTTGGATGGTTGGAAAGATGGAAGGAGCGGAACAACATAAAATTCAAGAAACAGCATGGTGAAAAACAAGATGATGATGACTTTGGTACTGAAAATTGGGTTGTTTCAGTTCTTCCTACCATCATGAATGAGTTTGCACCTCATGACATTTTCAATGCTGACAAAAATGGTCTCTACTGGCGAGCGATTCCTGATGGAACACTTGCATTCAAACACGCCGAAACTACAGGAAGTAAAACGTCGAAGGACCGACTGACGATCCTCCTTTGCTGCAATATGGATGGGAGTGAGAAGTTGGAACCCCTCGTCATTGGAAAGAGCAAACAGCCCCGTTGCTTCAAGAATGTTAAGCGACTTCCTGTGTCATATGAGGCTAACGCAAATTCATGGATGACTGGGGAAATTTGGAAGCAGTGGCTAAAGAAGTTAGACACTAGAATGTGGGCACAAATGCGTCAGATTTTGTTGCTTTGTGATAATTGTGCTGCGCACAGTGATGATGTTAGGCTGTCTAACGTCAAGGTGGTCTTCCTGCCATCAAACACTACCTCTCTGATCCAACCTATGGATCAGGGCATAATAGCCAATTTCAAACATTATCGGGCTCTTGTGCTATGTTGTCTGATGAACATTATGGATGACCAGACTGGCAAGGATAAACGTGCTGTTGAACTGGCTCGTAATCTATCACTGTTGGATTCCCTACATATGCAGAAAGAAGCCTGGAATCATGTTACACAGGCAACCATTGTGAACTGCTACAAGCTGGCAAGCTTTGTTAGGGATGTGGAGAGGGACGAAACAGATGCAGCTGTTGCAAACGCGTCAGATGAACAGGCTATTGACATCCCAGCCGGTGTTACTAAAGAGGAGTTTCATCACTACATAGCTGTTGATTATGATCTACAAACAGCTGATGACAGCACTTATGCCGAGATATGCGCCTACACGCAGGCAATGGCTGATGATGAAACAGATGATGAAATGAGCAGCGAGGCACATGCTGACGAAATTCAACAACCTCCTGTCACTTTTGCAAGAGCGCTGGAGAGTCTCAACACCGTGCGGGCCTATCTGGAGGCCACTGGATGTCAGTGCTATGACAGTTTTTACTGTCTGGCAGACATAGTCTATGGAACTCACAGACACAAGAGTGTACAGAGGACTATGATTGATTACTTCAAGTAAGCCTAACGTCAGTTAACGGAGACTATATACTGTACGTATAATAAACAGTACTGTACATATGTTTATCAGATGTCAAGCTTCTTTGGGTCACAACAGTTAAGTGCAAGGGTCTTTGGTCCCAGACCCTTGCACTTAAGCGGATTGTACTGTACTAAGGCACTGAAACCGTAAGAATGAAATGCATCAGTCTGAATAGGTAAAAGCAAACATGTAGATAACAGCAGGTGGGTACTAATGCATTTCTTCAAAACCACTCTATCATGTATCTCACAGCATCCACCTACTCATCCACCTTACTATTGTGTCTTAAGGATCAGGGGCACTGTTCCCTCTAAGCTGAGTGGGAGTCCTCTACCCAAAGTCCTGCCAGTGGGGGGTGCTGTTTCACTATCACATTTTCAATAGTGAGGGATGGGCAAGCTTTGCAGGACTCCAGGGAACCTGTCTGTCCCTAGCAATTGAAAACACAATATTGAAGCACTACCCCCCCTCCCCCCAGTGGCAGCAATGCAATTGGAGGACTCCTGCTCAGCTTAGAGAAAACACTGATCAGGGGTAAAGTGTGTACAGTATTACTCCCATAAAGTCATTTAAATTAATAATTTTCCACATGTATTGAACAATTCTCAATTCTATAACAGGATGCCTCCAGTTAGGCACCCAAGGGTGCCCGCTAGGATCTTATTCTATAAAGTAACCTGAGAACTTAAGTTCAGTAACCTGCTATCGATGCACTTAACATTCATGCACTCATATTTATGGCAGCCATAGAGCTGCTGTACATGCAAGTGCCAAAGTGCAGCAGGGATGCATGTAGCTTACAGTATTCTGCAACTTACATAAGTGGGAGCCCTACCTATGTTCCACGCATTTTCCATCTCTGTGTACATTCTACTTACTAATATGCACTTTGGAAGTTATGCACGTATTTGAAGAATTAATTACTACAAGAACCAGGACTGCTGCTACTTATACCAAGAAACTTCAGCTTTAGGGGAAAACTAGCATATACATGCATATATACTAGTATTCTAAACATTTACACTCACATTTAGTGCCTGGACTAAATTACCCCTGTACATTACGTATACAAAGTGCTAGATATTATATGTGGTACCTTTAAAAAAATTGGTACTGATAAAACCCTTGTAAGCAGTATTCTATAAGCCATGCCTAAAATTTGCTGTGCTATATAGAATTAATGCTTACGCTGAGAGTTCGCGTGTAAATTTAGGCATGGCCATTTGCATCAACAAAAATGTGATGCAAATGCCATACCTAAATTAATGCACAGAGCACCGCTATTCTACAATTACACTCGTAAATCAAAGCCATGCCCCTGATCTGCCCTGAAACACCCATGACCCTCCCATTTTTGTGCCCCCTTTTTTGAACCACTTGTAAATTTTAGGCATGGATCCCACGCCTAACTTTACACTGGTAAGTCCCAATTAAATCTAATTAGTGCCAATCATTGCTTGTTACAAAGGGCCTTATTCTAAATTTGATATACTGTCTTCTCTTTGTAGAGGTCAAAGCGATGTACAACTTACACTAAGGCTTTCTGTTTCTAATCCCTGCCCATATGCAAGTTGCATAGAACCACAGAAAATTACAGCAGATGAAAACCATATGACCTTAGAGATCTTCTGTACGTGTCCCATGTTTTCTTTAATTCACATACAGTCTTTGTTTCCACCACCTCTACAAGGAGGGCATTCCATGCATCCACCAATCTTTCCATAAAGAAGCATTTCCTTAGGTTATTTCTTAGTTTGCTGCCTTTCACCTTCTTTCTATACCCCCTTGCTCCAGAGCTTCAAGGCCCAAATCCTTTGCATCTATATCTATCATATCTCCCCTCTCCTGCCTTTCTTCCAAACTGTATATATTGAGATCTTTAAGTCTATCCTCCTATGTTTTATAGCAAAAACTACTGACCTTTTTAGCCATTTTGGTAGCCACCCTCTGGACCAACTCCATCCTGTGTAAAGGTGTGGTCTCCAGAATTGTATACAGTACATTAAAGGCCCTGTTTACTATCTCCACATATATTCAGTGCATAGCCAGCTATTTTAAGCAACCACATCGGGCCCTGTAAATAACTGGAATATCTTTGGCTAGTTTACACTTAACTGGCTATCTTCAAACATTAACTTAGCTGGTTAAGTTTAAACCTGCCAAAAATAAACAGGATATTCAATGTCAGTCACCGGAAACGGCCTGGCATTGAATATCCAGGCTAACCACTGACCGTAAGAATTAGGCGGGCTCCCTCCGACGGTCTGATAAATTGCCCCATGAAGTAACACAGGAAATTTGGGTACACCAAAGAGCAGGGGTGAATACTTTTACTAGGGTAATTTTAAAAGGGAAGGTTTGACAATCTTTTTTCCATGCAAAATTGGTATAACGTTTGCACATACCCTGATGCGCAAGTGTCAGCCTTTTGCAACATGATACTCTCTTCTGCTGTGATTTATGCTTTCCAGTCTTGGAAGGAGGGGGAAGCATAGAGCTTAGGGGTCATTTTACCCAAGCTGCATTAGGCACTAATTTTCATCTAATGCAGTAAAAAAATGAGCTAACACAGGATTCGCTAAAGCATTCGGCATTAGTTTTGCCATCTGCACTCACTAACCACGTGCTAAATGCTGTTTTGTATTTTTTTTTTTTGAGGTGGCGTGTTGGGACAAAGAGTGCACAGATAATGTGTCAGCCCTTACTTCTTACAACATAGGTGATAGTAAGTGCTCCTGTGAGTAATGTTTGAAAAATGGCTACAGACTAATGGCAGACAAAAGGAACAGCAAACCCCCACAGTACGCAAAGAGAAACAACAAAAGTGGAAGGGTTGTGTTCCAGTCCATCAAAACCTTTTGATGGGTCAAGATTGCATGCATATTGGAGAACTGTTGGAGAATAAAGAATTTTAAAAAGCTTTGGACGTCACCTGGCTGACTCGTGCTCACAAGGCTGTACAAGGGAGTGGAGGAGTAGCCTAATGGTTAGTACAGCGGGTTTTGATTCTGGCAACCTGGGTTCAATTCGCACTGCAGCTGCTTGTGACCTTGGGCAACTCACTCAACCCTCCGTTGTCCCAGGTAAAAAAAAACTTAGATTGTGAGCCCTCTAGGGACAAAGAAAGTACCAGTATATAATGTCTAGTAGCACTATAGAAACATGTCTAGCAGCACTATAGAAATGATTAGTAGTAATACCTTTTAGACTGATTTCCTGGAACACAACCCTTCCACTTTTCTTGTTTTTCTATAGGCCAATGGCAACATTAGTGCACACCCATTAAAGGACAAAATGGAAAAACGGGGTTTTCACGGACACAGTAGAAATGGCCTCAGCACGCAGGAAAGACCAGCGTAAGGGCACACTAAGGCCAATGTTTACCACAGCTTAGCAAAAAGGCCCCTTAGACTGTGAGCCATGAAAGCCATAGTTCAAATCCCATTCTGCCTCCATCACTCTTTGAGACCTTGGGAAATTCACTTCACTCTGTTGCCTCAGGTAGAACTTAGATTGTGAGCCTATTTGGGCAGGGAAATAACTCTTTCCTGAATGAAATGCGCCTTGAGCTCAGATTTGTATGTTGGAATGTAATTGTATTTTGCATGCATTGCCTGTCACCTATTATTTCTCTGTGATTACTCTGTGACCTCTGATGTGAATTACTTAGAGAGGTCACACAGCTATGCAACTTCCTGTGGGGGTTAGATGCAGCACATGCAGCACATGGAGCACATGGAGCTCATGATCTCTCCTAACCTGAGAGGATCTATGGTGGTGTGAGCATCCATTACCATCTAAGCACATGGAAGGAGCTGATAATACAAATGTATAGTAATATGTATATATAAGCCTGTCTGATTATAATCTAACTACAAACTGTGAGTAAACAGATGTTTTGTTACTTCAACTTTAAAGTGACTCAGCAGTGAATTATTCAGGGGTGAATGAGAGAGAGATGAAGAAAGAAATTAACATTTCTAAAGCTGAAGCTGTGTGTACTAAAATCTGCTAATTATTTACTACAAATAATCCAACAAAAGGGTTATGGGCCCAGGGCCAGGAATTGAAAAAGAAGAGAAATATTACCAGGCAGAAAAAAAAAGGCCACATTTTTCTCTTAAGTTTTAAAGGAAAGATTCAGTCTGTCTCTCTCTCCCCCCACACAGCAGACAGAAGGCTAAGAAAATGGCTGAGGGAAGAAATTCACTATTGTTCTACTCTCTCAAGGTGCCTAAATTAAATGAGTTTAATTATCAGCAGTGGGAACTAAGATTCATATGTCTCCTTCAAGCAAAAAGATTAAATATATGCTTAGACCAAGACAGAACAGCTGAAAATATGGCTGAATGGGACAATGCAAACTATTATGTGAAGTGCATGCTTTTGGAAGCTCTCTCAGAGAAACAAGCCATATTAGTGGAGGGAAAAGATACACCAAAGGACATTTTATATAAACTGAGAACTATGTATGCAACTACATATGCAAAGCAGCAACCAATTTGGCTGGCAGAGTTGAATGAAACCAAATTAAGGGATAAAAGTAAATGTAATGATCACATTATGCATCTTATGTCTTCATTTCAAAAGCTAGAACTTTCTGGAATTCCCATGTGTGATGCATTGAAAAGAGCATTTCTTTTTACCTCACTATCAAAGAAGTTTGATGTTTTTAGGTCTGTAAATGAGGCCATTGAAGGGCAATCTTTTGAACAGGCAACATCAAAACTAAGGCAGGAATGCATAATAAATGATTCTGAGGAGATGTGTTCTCAAAGCAAGTCAGAGAGAAATGAAACAAATTTCTTGGCAAAGAACAGAGGAAGGCGGAGCTATGGGAAAACTCCACCCAAGGGCAAGCTGATTTGCTACTCATGTGGAAAGGAGGGACATGTATCTAAATGGTGTAAGGAAACACAAAACACTCCCTCTAGCTCACCTAAGCCAATGGAACTAAAGAATTTTCAAACCAGGAAATGTATGAAGGACAAAGATAAACACAAGGGCTTTCTAATGGCAGAAAAATCTTTGACTATGGTAAATAATAATTCAAATGAAAGTACTTGGATTTTGGATTCAGGGAGCACATGCCATTTAACCAATTGTAAGGATTTCTTTCAGGAAATGTGTCCAGAGGAAGGTATTCTTAAAACTGCAAACGCAGGGACTGCTAAGATCCAAGCAAAAGGTATTGGATTCTTAAAATGCAAAGTGTCTAATGAAGTTAAAGAAATTCCTGTAAGTGATGTCTTGTATATTCCCCAAGCAGTTTGCAATATGCTTAGTGTATCTACATTAGATAAGAAGGGATTTGTGATTCATTTTGAAAACAGTAAGTGCACAATCTCTAAAAATGATGAAGTGTATGCTGAAGCTTTTATGCATAATGATGTTTATAAGCTGAACATTTCAGGTGAAGCCTCACATATGGCGCAAGTAAGGAAGAATGATGGTAAATGTAGTCTGGAAATCTGGCACCGCCGCCTGGGACATCGTGATTCTAAGGTGATCCAGGATCTTTACAGTAAGCAACTGGCCACCGGCATTCAGATAAGTGCAGATGCTGGTAAAATGGAGAAATGCATAGACTGTGTTACTCAAAAAGGTGTGAGACCCTCATTTCCTGCATACACAGGAAATAGGAGTAATAAAGTGCTGGACTTAATACACAGTGACTTATGTGGACCGTTTAATATCCCATCATTGGGAAATAACAGATTTGTGCTAATATTCTTGGATGATTTCTCTAGATATTGTGTGGCCTATTTGCTGAAAGAAAAAAGTCAAGTCACAGACATGCTGAAGAAATACGTAGCCATGGTGAGCAATAAATTTGAAAGAAAACCAAAGGTTCTTCAGACCGACAATGGTGGTGAGTTCACTTCACAAAGCATGCGCACATTTCTAGAACAAGAAGGCATTCAGCATATCACAACAGTAGCTTATACACCAGAACAAAATTCTGTTGCAGAGAGAAAATTTAGGTCACTTGTGGAAATGACCAGATGTATGCTGTCAGATAGCAATCTCCCAAAAAGACTATGGGGGGAAGCCATTCTCACAGCAGTGTACCTACAAAACAGAATGCCAACTAAAGGCGCTGAGCGCACACCACATGAGACATGGCATGGTAGGAAGCCAAACCTGTCACACATAAGAACATTTGGAAGTACAGCATATGCTCATGTACCAAAGCAAAGAAGGCATAAGCTGGATTCCACAACACAAAGGGGCATTTTAGTTGGCTATGCTCCAGGACACAAAGGATATAGAATATTGAATCTGAAAACTGGCATTGTTGGCATAAGACATGTTACATATTTTGATGAAAACAAGAGGGTTGATAAAGGCTGGATTATCCCAGATGAGCCTTATCATCCAGAATATGAAACTAGAACCATAATAGACATGCCAGTGTATATAAATGCCATACCAAGGCAGATGTCTGAAAGCAACTCACCTGTATCTAACGAGGAACAGGCAGAGGAAGCAGACACAGAAAGGATCATTGAAGAAGACAGTACAGTTGGAGAAGGGGAATCAATTGGAGAAGGACTCTCAGATTTAGAGGATGCGGAAAGGTCGGACCAACCTGTTGTCAGACGCTCATCCAGGGAAAACAAAGGTGTTCCACCCCTAAGACTGTCTTACCTAACAAAGTCAGCAGAAGCTCAAGAGCCCTTAACATGGGATGATATTGAGAAAATGCCAGCAGAAGAAGCTGCTGAATGGCATAAAGCTGCACAAGAAGAAATTGATGCATTGGATAAAAATAATACTTGGATTCTTACAAAATTACCTCCTGGCAAGAAAGCTATAGGATGCAAATGGGTATTCAAGTTAAAAAGGAATGCACAAGGAAAAGTGGAAAGGTATAAAGCCAGATTAGTGGCAAAGGGATATCTTCAAAAATATGGAGAAGATTTTGATGAAGTGTTTGCACCTGTAGTGAAACACACGACAATCAGAACACTTCTGAGCATTGCAGTCTCAAAAGGCATGCAAGTCAACCACATTGATGTGAAAACAGCGTTTCTTCACGGAGATATAACTGAAGACTTGTACATGGAACAGCCAACAGGTTTCATAAATACAAAACAAAGACAGCTAGTGTGTAAATTAAACAAAGGTCTTTATGGATTAAAGCAAAGTGCAAAATGTTGGAATGAAAAATTGCATGAAATATTGACAAATTTAGGATTTAAGCAAGGTGAAGCAGATAAATGCTTGTACACTAGGTGCACAAATGGACAATATGCATACATTTTAGCTTTTGTTGATGATCTGCTCATTGCAAGCAAAAGTGAGCAAGAGTACAAGGACATTGTAAAGTGTTTAAACCTCAATGTTGAGATAAAAGAACTTGGTAATGTGTCATACTATCTTGGTATAGAAATTGAGAAACAAAATGATGGTTCTTATCTTCTAAGCCAGAAGCAGAAAATAAATGAGCTTATTGAAAGTTTAGGTATGCAAGATGCCCAAGTTGTAAGCACTCCCATGATCACTGATTTTCTGAAGGATGAAACAGTAAGAGAACCTTTACCAGATAACATCCAATATAGATCAGCCATAGGTAAGCTTTTATATCTAGCTACCACATACAGGGCTGATATAGCAAATGCAGTAGGAATTTTGAGCAGAAGGGTCAGCTCACCTACCAAATCAGATTGGACTGCAGTTAAAAGGATGGTAAGGTATTTAAAGGGTACCATTGATTGTAAATTAAAGATTTCAGCCAATAGTAATCCAAAACTAATATGTTACTGTGATTCAGATTGGGCAGGGGATCATTCTGATTATAAATCCACAAGTGGATATGTGTTTATGTATGGAAATGTACACATTTCATGGGCCAGTCATAAACAAAGTATTGTGAGTCTGTCTTCTACAGAAGCTGAATACGTGGCTGTATCGGAAGCGTGCAGAGAACTGATGTGGATTGAAAAACTTTTGCTGGATTTCGGAATAGCTGAAAAGAGACCAATCCAGATAATGGAAGATAATCAGAGCTGCATCCGACTGTCACAGAATGACAAGGTTCAGTCACGCACCAAGCACATCGCAACGAAATACCACAACGTGCGAGAGTTGGTGAAAGAAGGGGTCATCAGTCTACACTATTGTCACACCAGTGAGATGACAGCTGACATCATGACCAAACCGTTACCCAGAGAACATTTTGAGGATCTGCGTATAAAGCTTGGACTTTGTATGAATAAATAATTGCATGACAGTTATGCATGAGAAGGGGTTTGTTGGAATGTAATTGTATTTTGCATGCATTGCCTGTCACCTATTATTTCTCTGTGATTACTCTGTGACCTCTGATGTGAATTACTTAGAGAGGTCACACAGCTATGCAACTTCCTGTGGGGGTTAGATGCAGCACATGCAGCACATGGAGCACATGGAGCTCATGATCTCTCCTAACCTGAGAGGATCTATGGTGGTGTGAGCATCCATTACCATCTAAGCACATGGAAGGAGCTGATAATACAAATGTATAGTAATATGTATATATAAGCCTGTCTGATTATAATCTAACTACAAACTGTGAGTAAACAGATGTTTTGTTACTTCAACTTTAAAGTGACTCAGCAGTGAATTATTCAGGGGTGAATGAGAGAGAGATGAAGAAAGAAATTAACATTTCTAAAGCTGAAGCTGTGTGTACTAAAATCTGCTAATTATTTACTACAAATAATCCAACAAAATTGTAAAAGGTGAGTAATAAATCTAATATCCAGATCTTAAATCTGTTAAAGCTATATTTTATTTTACTTCCACTGCTTGCTGATCACCAATGATATATCTGAAGGGTAAAATTTGGGGGGAGAGGAAGTGAAGGGAAGGCTAACATCATAGACCAAGGGAAGAGGGGGTAAGGGTATTGGTCAGCTAGTTGCACTATCATTGTCAGTGCTATAAGTTATTTGCAAAATGAAACTAACTAAATAAATAACATAGTAACATAGTAGATGACGGCAGAAAAAGACCTGCATGGTCCATCTAGTCTGCCCAAGATAAACTCATATCTTGAATTTGTACCTATCTTTTTCAGGGCATAGACCGTATAAGTCTGCCCAGCAGTATTTCCCGCCTCCCAACCACCAGTCCCGTCTCCCATCACCAGCTCTGGTACAGACCGTATAAGTTTGTCCTCCCCTATCCTAGCCTCCCAACCACCAACCCCTCTTCCCCCCACCTGCTCCGCCACCCAATTTCAGCTAAGCTTCTGAGGATCCATTCCTGCTGCACAGGATTCCTTTATGCATATCCCACGCATGTTTGAATTCCGTTACCGTTTTCATCTCCACCACCTCCCGCGGGAGGGCATTCCAAGCATCCACCACCCTCTCCATGAAAAAATACTTCCTGACATCTTTCCTGAGTCTGCCCCCCTTCAATCTCATTTCATGTCCTCTCGTTCTACCGCCTTCCCATCTCCGGAAAAGATTTTTTTGCGGATTAATACCTTTCAAGTATTTAACTAAATAAATGAATCTAGGAAAGTGATTTAAGGATTATTTGTATTGTCAGATAGATTAGGTAGATTGTGATCTGCTTGTCATCGTCTGCAACTGTTGGCTCAGAGACAGATTCCGTTTTGTTTAAAAATACATCAATTTCTAAATGTTTTGTTTAATCTGAATCTGAGATTTCAAAGACAGTACTAGCATGAAAGAGAGAGAAACTGGTTCCTACACCTCAGCATGAGAGAGTTCCTGCTTGGATGAAGTTAGCACCCTCTCTGTTTGTGGTCTTATTACTTATGCTACTATTATTTGTAGTTGAGTTTGGTATTTCGCACATTTTGTTGTTGGAACTATTAAGGGACACTTAGGGGACCTCTTACTAAGCCGTGTAAGTGTCTACGCGCACCCAATGTGTGCCAAAATAGAGTTACCGCACAGCTACCATGTTTCTCTTGCGGTAATTTCATTTTTGCCGTGCGGCCGATAAACACGGCCGAATAAATTTTCGGACGCGTGCCAAGTGGCATTTGGCACGCATAGGTCATTATCGCCCGGTTACCATGTGAGACTTTATCGCTAGGTCAATGGCTGGCGGTAAGGTCGCAGACCCAAAATGGACGTGCGGCAATTTTGATTTTGCCGCATTTCCATTTTCGGCAAACATTTTAAGAAAGGCCTTTTTTTATAGGCGCACTGAAAAATGGATTGGAGTGCACCCAAAACCCGCGCCCTACAGTATCGCAAGACATTTTTCAGCACACCTTAGTAAAAGGACCCCTTATTATATAAGGTTCTTTTTTGTATTTTTCTCACTATTTATTTTTTTTAAACGTATATACCACCTATAACTAGGTGGTTTCCCTTAAAAAAAAAACATTCATAATCATTACAACCACAATACAAAAACATTGCTCAGCATAAAACAACAATACTCATATGCAGTTACCAAAGCCTCCCGTGGAGGCTCTGTGAGGAACATTTCCTTCTCTCTCTCTCTCTTTATATTTATTTATTTTTTTGCACGCTGCCTCCAACATGCATGTGGTACCATTGTAACTAAATATAGTTGGGTCTTGTCACTTACCATGGAGTTGCTCCATCTCCTCCCCTCCTGTTGGGGCTGATGGTGTTTCCTGACCTAGACATTCTCTCTTTGTGGTGCATTTGGATCTATAGGTTAGGGTATAGGGGTTAGTTGTGGGGTGGCTCAACAGACTGGCAGAGTTGGGTCAAGTTTGATATACTGTGCTGTGATCCAGGAGGAAAGTGATTTAAAAGAGTCCAAGACTAGTGCTTATTACAGGGACAACCACTGATAGGAAAGACAGTCCATAGCTCAATGTTGAATTTTGTTGGTGGAGTAAATTAGAGGCTGGGTATGCACTTGTGAAAAGAATGTACAGAACTGGTGACTGTGATTTGAGATCATTTTTATTTAATTTTTTGTCATTTTGAAAAATTGTTTTTGCTAAAGAAAGCGTAGGCACGTCCAAACTGTAGGCGTGTTAAAGTGTAGGTGTGTCAAAAGTGTAGGCACACTACAGTGGAGGCTTTGAAGAGGATCACAGACAGATAAAGGTAATGTGTGGAGTATTATAATATTTGTTTAATGCTGTACAACCTCAGGACAGACCATCTCAATGCAGTAATTGTTTTGTACCTATCTTCAGTAGAGAGAATTGAAGCACTTCATATCCATCTGTGAGTGATTGTTTGAAGGGCACCTTCTCCCCCTCCCTCCCCCCAGAGAGAACCAGCCCCCTTGGATAAGAGTGTGCATGCATTGAGCAACTAGGGGAGAGGTAAATGGTCTGTGTGGGGGCCATGTGGGTGTGAATACATCCATGGACCACCTCTCAACCAAGAAGCCCCCTTATACAAGTAAAATATTTCACATAGTTTCATGGTGAAAAGCTAAACGTTTTGTGCTCTGACAGCAAATAAACAGTTTTCAGCAGGTGGTGGAGGGAAAGTGAAAGACACCAGCAGCATAACTTTAAGGAAATGCACTTCTTTAAATGTTTGCTAAAAAGCTGTTGACCAAACAGAAAAATAACACTATCCAGCTTATAATCAAAAGAGAAAAAGCCTATATTTCGACCCAAATCGGGAGATGGGCGTTTTTCTCGCAAAGGTGCCCAAATCGGTATAATCGAAAGCCAATTTTGGGCGTTTCCAACTGCACTCCATCGCGGAAACGAATAAAGTTGACGGGGACGTGTCGGAGGCGTGGTGGAGGCGGGACTGGGGCGTGGTTATCATCCGAGGAGAGATGGGCGTCTTTAGCTGATAATCGAAAAAAAAAGGCGTTTTTACCGCGATTTTGGGTCACTTTTTTTGGACCCTTTTTTTTCACGAACAAGTCCCAAAAAAGTGCCCCAACTGCCCACTGGAGGGAATCGAGGATGACCTCCCCAGACTCCCCCAGTGGTCACTAACCCCCTCCCACCAAAAACAAACCCACTTTAAAAACTTTTTTTCCAGCCTCTATGCCAGCCTCAAATGACAGCAGAATATGTTCGATCCTGTCACATCCTTTCCCTGGGTCAGATGTGGCTCTCGGGTGCACTACAGGGTCACATCAGCATTGCATTGTGGTGGGTGTAGGGTATTGGGCTCCGTGATTTCATTAGCTTCTGTTACAGTCTCACGATGTTGGTAGTTGGTAGGCTCTTCTCCCATGGTGCTTTTCCCCCTGCCTACTGGGTCAGAGTGTGACCTGTTGCGTTTCCAGTAGTCCATGAGGTAGTGGACATTTTTGTAAGCCAGTTTTAGATCCCTTCCATGTGTTAGCCACATTAGAGAACTTAGTTCTTACCTTGAATGTGGCTGAAAGAGGGCATTGTACAACATTCTGCCAGCTCTGACCTGCTAATCTCACTACCAGGGAGACCTGTTGCCAGTGGTGGGGCACAACCTCTGATCTGCAGTTAACTGTGAGTAAGCGTGCTTATTCCAATAAAGGACGTTTTCGGAGAGATTAGTCTTCAGGTGTAAACTGGTGTACCAATGTTATACAGCAGTAACAAGTCCTAGAGGCCTGCGTGTATGCAGGTCCCTGGAGCACTTTTAGTGGGTACCGCAGTGCACTTCAGCCAGGTGGACCCAGGCCCATTCCCCCCCCCCCCCCCACCTGTAACACTTGTGCTGGTAAATGGGAGGCCTCCAAAACCCACTGTACCCACATGTAGGTGCCCCCTTCACCCCTAAGAGCTATGATGGTGTTGTACATTTGTGGGTAGTGGGTTTTGGGGGAGGGGGGTTGGGAGCTCAGCACCCGTGGTAAGGGAGCTATGCATGTGGGAGCTTTTTCTGAAGTCCACCGCACTGACCTAGGGTGCCCAGTTGGTGTCCTGGCATATCAGGGGGGTGAGTGTACTACGAATCGTGGCCCCTCCCACGACCAAATGGCTCGCATTAGGACGTTTTTGAGCTGGGCGTTTTTAGTTTCCATTATCGCTAAAAAAAAGAAACGCCCTGCTCAAAAACGTCCATTTTTTCGAAAATACGGTTCGGCCCGCCCCTTCACGGACCCGTTCTCGGAGATAAATGCCCATGGAGATAGGCGTTTCCGTTCGATTACGCCCCTCCACAGTTTTCATGCCTGGTCTGCCTATCTTGTGAATCTGCCTTTGCTATCAAACATAGCCGCTAAATTAGAAAATGTCTTGGGCACATGAGTTACACTGAGAGAGGCACTGCAACTGGCATTTTAATAAGATACAGTAGAACTGCTTACATTATTTTGGAACAATTCTATACTATATTTCTGGTGACCTTTTGTCTTTGAAAATATTAACTCAAGAAAGGACTAAACTACAATATTTGAAAAAAGAATTTCTTAATACTCAGAAAGTGATTTGAGGTCAACGTGGCAATTATGCGTGAATAATGGCGGAAAAAAGCCTCTGTATCCCCGGTCAAACATTTTCACTTTTGTATGACTCACGGGGTAACATCTTCACTGGCTAAAAAACCTCCAGTTCTTTTAATATTTTGCTTGATTAATGTATAACTTTTATGATTAAGCATAAAGCACTTATCTTGGTTGTCTGACTGGGTCCCGTTTCATCGTTTCGGCTTTATCAAGGAAACGGACCTCGTGCTTATGCTGATATCTATCTATAATGAATAAAACCACAATAGTTAGCCATCCTCCGGTCTTTAAAGTGACATATATTCATTACTAATTATGCATTCAAGACACTTTCCAGCCCAGGCTTTTTTCCTCCATTATTCACGCATAATCCCCACGTTGACCTCAAACCACTTTTTGAAAATATTAACCCTGCTAAAGCAAAGGCAGCACATAAGAATGGGATTATGGGAGGCAACCAGAAACATATTCACTTCTTTTATTTATTCCTGGCAAATCTAGTTCCACGCTGCTATTATGCCAAACAAATAAAACATTTTTAAATAATAAATGGCACTATTCCTAGTTTTGCCATTAGCCGTTAGAAATGTCGGACCAGTCCAATGGCACTTTGACAAGCATAAAGTTTATGTTCATATCCTACATTGGGCGCCTGCATTTCAGGTACACTGAGAGCACCGTTTGACAGTTCCTTATAACCCAGGGGAGGAAAAATGACTGCGGTAGCAAGACTGAGCATTCTAACAAGAAACACATTATTTAGGGCTCACACTTCTAATATGGTTCCCCAAGCACAGAGGTCACGGTGACTCCTGCTCTTCATGGACAATGAAGGAGTTAATGGTCATTCAAAACTGGTCTTTTGCACTTAACCTTGAAGCTTTGCCACTGTTCAAGAAGTTACTTTCACAGTTGGAAGTAGAATACAGATTGTTAATGGCAGAAATGAATGCACTCTGACACCTGGTTATCTGATCGCAGCTTAAGCAGCATTTCTGGAATTCTACTGGAACGGGAGCAAAGAAGTTGAGGAGTCCTGACAAAATAGGAAAGAAGATCAAGCATGAAAAATCCTCAATATGGGTATAAAAGTCTCACTTAAAGAGTTACTGAATGCAGCACTGGATCCCCACTGGTTATTTTGGAGAAGCAATGTCTAGCAACTTCATTCTCAACAGCAGATTACACATATAGGGCTGGATTCTTTATAAGGCACCTAAAAGCACTGAAAAAAAATGCTTAAGTGGTATTCTATAAGCCACACCTAAACTTCTGTGTGGTTTATAGAATTAACACTTAAACAGAGAGGTTACGCATAAATTTAGGTGTCGTCATTTGCAGCAATGAAAATGTGGTGCACATGCCCACGCCTAAATTTACACATGGAACACCATTCTATAATTACATGCAAAAGGAGGTACATGTACCTCATGGTCACTTTTCTTTTTTTTTTTAAATCATGGCGTTTTCTGACCACTGTAGCCATCTTGTAAACTATGCTGATGCACTAGAGAGGCGAAGAAATGTTTCCCTTGATGCAGCATTAAGCGAAACAGAGGCCTCTGTTGGGCTTAAATTGAGTCTCATTTGGATCTGCTTGCACCTTGCTTCTTCAGTTAAATGCTGATTTTTTGATCCAGGAAGTATTTTGGGGACCGAAGTATTCGCTCTCCTCATAACCTGTGTGTTTACCCAGTCTTGGACATCTTCTTAGCTAGTTTGGCATCTGAAATATTTTCTCTAAACAGAGTTTATTTTCTGACCAATAATAGAAAAAAGCTCTTTTTGGAAAGGTGTTGTGCATTCCTAGTTTGGAGCATGTTTGACTGAGGTCTTTTTTTCTCTGCTTATTTGTTTAAACTGTATTTAAAAAAAAATTCCGTCTTTATTGAGTCTGTAGTTTAGTACAAGGCTACACTGAGGCACACACATTTTGAGGCTTTTTTTTGGTGGGGGGCTTTTCTGATTCTAATTTATTTTTGTTCATACCTCGTATACCCCATGACATCCAATCAATTTACCACAATATTCAAGCATAGAATTGAAGCTATAGGCCTCAATCCACTTATACTCAGGACTCATTTGTTTTTGAATCTGCAGAGTAACTAGCACTGCAAAGTCCAAACTGACCACTTCTATTGTACATAATATTTGGTGCTGGAAATCTGGAACATTTATAGCATATTTTTAAAATGGGTTATGTAATGGAGGAGCAACAGTATGCTAATTATTTGTCTTTGTCAAAGTCTTGCCCTGCAGGTGAAGGATGACCTGAGTCCCTGGACACTACTTCAACCTTTGATGAGCAAAAGAACAGGAAAAATGCCATATGGAAGCCTCCCTGGCCTTGATAGAGTGAAGCGTTCACATCCGCCAAATGGTCAGTTATTGTATTTCATGAGGGCAACAGCTCTCCTGTGTATTACAACAGCGTAAAATGCAAGTTCGGCCCAACATATTTCTATTGCGTAGAAAAATCAGCAAAACTTTTTCTTAGATCAGTCCTGTTGAAAGTTGTTACCTATAACACATTTGTTGGTATTTATTTCACCACAAAGGAGACATCTAAGAAACCTACTGTCATAATGTCAGGAGTAGAAGTGAGCCCTTGTGCTGATCCAAAGACCAGCAGTCAAAAACCCAACACTTCACCTGCGGTGACCACTGTTCGCCAACAGTTGAGCCTCTGGGTTCAGGTGGCCAACAGGACTTAGGAGTCGGGTGAGGAAGTGGACTCAGCTCAGACAGAAGGAGGCGAAGAAAGAGCAGAGCAGAGGTCAGTACCAAGCAGTGGTCAAGGCAGGCAGCGATCCAGCAGCAGTCAGGTCCAGGCAGTAGTCAGGTCAGGCAGCAATCCAGCAGTGGTCAGGTCCATGCAGTAGTCAGATTAGGCAGAACAGCAACAAGATAAACGCACCAGACATCAAGAAGGTTGTAGCTGAGGCAATGAAGTAGGGAGATGTTCCTGGTTTTAAAGTGAAGGTGTCTGACGTCAGAGTAGGCACGCTAAAGTGTAGGCGCGTTCAAAGTGTAGAAATCAGAAGGGAAGTATTAAGTTCATGAAGGGAGAAGGCTTGATTCCATACTTGATGTCTCAGGTACGTGACACCTACATTTAAAGTGTACGTGCAGGACATCAGACTCAGAAACAGAACGAAGCCTTGTGCTGGAAGAAGAGGACCTTGGCTGGCGGGGGTTGGGTTCTCCCGCCAGCAAAAGTAGGCGATAGCGACGGCAGGTTGGGGGCGGCAGGGGGGTCCAGGGCCAAATCTACGGGAGCCCAGGCCCCCGTGGCCCTTTGTAGCTACGTCACCGGTTGATTGGTGCATCTATGCACACCCAGTTACACCAGTCATTGACTAGCTGTTGGTGTGCCAAAGCAGGTTTGCACTAGCATTCTGAATTGACTTCAGGCACCCGCCTATATGCCATAAGCGTGCCCCATTGTAGTGCCTAATTCTTGCTGCCAAATTATAGACCTGCCCCCTGTGGCTGGCATATAGTCTGTCTAGCACACATCTACTTCTGTCTGTGGTGCTGTGTACTATCCGCATGCTATTTAAAACCATTTAACTGGCTACCCAGCAATATTCAGTGGGAGATCACTGGCTATCTATGTATCTTCCACTGAATATTGTTGGTTAGCAATCAGCTATCTGCTAATATTCAGCGCATTGCCGGCTCAGTTTGGCGGCCAAATTAAGCTACTGAAAGAGCAGGTATATCTTTGGCCGGTTTAAACTTAACCAGCCAGTGCTGAATATCGGCTTTGCCGGTTGTTTAAACCGGCCAAAAACAAACCGAATATTCAATGCTGGTCACTGAAAACAGCCCGGCCTACAGGCTGCCAAACTCCTTTACCTCCCCTATGCCTGGCAGATGAGCAGCCACAACCAGATCCACATGAAAAAAAATTGAATTTGGCACCAAGTGGAACAACAGCAGTAGAAAAGCGCAGGGGGAGGATAAAAGCAGAATGCTGGATTCATTTTCATGGTCCCTTGTCAGACTGCAGTGCTTCAGCAAGGGGGACTGCCACAATGAAGCCTTTGAAAAGATGCCTCCGGTGGAACTTTTAATTCTATTAAATGAATTAAAAGGCTGACTGTGCAATAGGCACATTAAATAAAAGTGTCACGAGGGCTGTAATACAGCAACTAGAGTTACTGTGCATAAGATGGGAGGACAGAGGAAAAAGAGGCCACAGGGAAGGAAATGTTAAGGGAGGAGGATCTGGAGCTTGAATGCATCGCAAAATAAACACAGTGAAGCAAAGGAAAGGCGGGGGGGGGGGGGGGGGGGGCGGGGGGAGAATACAACAAAATAAACTGCCATTTCAGTGCCCAGCAAGATTTCCATTCTGTTTATAGGAAAGAAAAGAAATTATATATTGACCAAAACGTCATTCAAGTCAACCTTCCAGGCCCTTCTTCACATCTTCTTGATCCACTGTTTAGAAAAGATTTCCATTCAGTCTTGGGGGTGGGATAAATACCAGAGATGTGTCACACTCTCCAACTGTAATTTACATAGTCAGGTAGCAGATGTTCACACCAGTTTCTGGCCAACAGAGGGATTTTAATGCCCATTTGCAATCATCTACTCACTGTAAAAAGTATTTTCCTCCAAATTGTGATATATCACTGTTCACTACATACATCAACAGACTAGTGTGAAATGCTAATGCTGCAAAGAGTAACTAGTCCACTGCAGAATAAGTATAATATTAATGTAGAATGCCCTCAGACTCTCAAATTTCACTCATAGCATCCAAAAACAGACACCTTCAAGGTGAATAGAATGTTCAGTTTCTTTCATCGGGCAATTCCACAACACCAACACTATAACTTCGTAATCTTGAGTTTAAGGGTCCCACTAAAGTCTTCACAAACTTGGCAACATCCATTGACCCAAAAGACATATTATTTACATGCACATGCTAATTGTAAATCTACTTTCGTAACGTACGTTACAGACTTATACGGTCTATGCCGGGGCTGGTGGTTGGGAGGCAGGACTAGCGCTGGGCAGACTTATACGGTCTGTGCCGGGGCTGGTGGTTGGGCGGCGGGGATAGTGCTGGGCAGACTTATACGGTCTGTACCAGAGCCGGTGGTGGGAGGCGGGGATAGTGCTGGGCAGACTTATACGGTCTGTGCCAGAGCTGGTGGTGGGAGGCGGGACTGGTAGTTGGGAGGCGGGGATAGTGCTGGGCAGACTTATATGGTCTTTGCCAGAGCTGGTGGTGGGAGGCGGGGATAGGGCTGGCCAGACTTATATGGTCTGTGCCCTGAAGAGGACAGTACAAATGAAAAAGTAGCACATATGAATTTATCTTCTTGGGCAGACTGGATGGACCGTGCAGGTCTTTTTCTGCCGTCATCTACTATGTTACTATGTTATTAAGTGCCCGTGTGGATTACTGTATGTGGGACATACCATCAGGCAAATGAAGGTTCAGTTAATTGAACATAAGAGCCGCCTTCATACTAAAACAGTTACTGCTCCTTTGGTCCCACATTGTTTGACCTATGGGTCATACTTTTCATAGTCTCCTTTGGTATATTATTGATTATGTGGCACCCATTAGGGGAGGAGACCCTGAACTGTTGTTAGCCAGTAGGGAGCAATTTTGGATATTTGAACTGGGCATGGGGCCAATATTCAGACTGTGGGAGTTACACCGGCTAACTGCCGTGGTCATCGTTGAGCATGGATATTCAATGTCGGGTCCTTTCCGCTGAATATCGGTGGATAACCGGTTAAGCAATATTTAACCGGTCAGCAGCCATTCTGGCCGGTTAAATAGCACTGAATATCAGGAGGGGAGATGTCTTCTAGGGGACTTAATGAGACAATTGAATGGAACTCTATATAATCCGATTTAATCTTGTCGTCTATTATCTGATTTAAATTTCTGTTTAGATTCATTTGCAGCATTGGGTTGAGAGGCATAAGAGGATTATATATAATTTTATAATCATTTCATACTTACAACATATGTTTAGTTATGTTTATTGTTTGCAGTATAGTGCTCACATTGCTTTAATTTGTATTCCATTGCTGGCGATGATTCCATCATGCCAGCAATGACATATGTTATACAATGCCGCTTGAGAGTACTATGTCAGAACGCTGATGCACCATCTTTTACAGGCAATGAGAGTGCTTGGAAGGTCCACAGCTGACAACTTTGAAGTCCACGTGAATAGTGGCTTGAGTCTGGAAGTGCCACCTGAGTCCTTGAGAAAGTTGTCTCTGAAGAAACCCGTGGTTGGGCATGCCTGGGCATATCTTCAGCTGTGCCCACCCCCAAGGCCCTCCCCTGCAATGTCTGGCATCTCCCTTTCCCATTTCTATCTCCCCCTCCCAAAGTTTCCAGCATCTCTCTCCCTCCCTCCTGAGATATTCAGCATCTCTCATTCTCTCTTCCCTCCCCCTCCTGAGATGTTCACAGTGTATTCCCTTTCCTAACTCCTCCAGGGCAGCACCAGTGAGGCAGTCAGTATGTGTCACCACTGCCATAAAGTTCAGAGGAGCAAGGCCTAGCAGACCCTCAGCATGTGCAGATGCTCAAGGCCCTGTGCCAGCAGCAGTGAGTTTTTTATGGACTGAGTGCCATCCCCATATTATGTTGTCCGAGGTGGATGCTAGTCCACATAATGGTTGGGCCAGCCCTGGGACTGCGGTCCTAAAATGAATGACTTATCCATAAAGAGTTAGAAAGGCTATTTATGCAGCCCATTTATATGGATAAATTATCCAGATAGCAGCTGCAAATACACTTTATCCCTTTTTTACCCCCACAATTTATTTGCCAGAAATTTTACATATATTACATTCTCAGCTAGGGATTTTACCCCAGAGAAGTACTGTTTGAGATTAGTTACCTCATCAGTTGTATACTGGAGTCAGCCTAGTAGCTCAATGGTAGACTTCAGTTCAGATCTTGAACATGTCTTCTGAGCCTTCTCTTTCTGGAGTAGAAAATGCTGCCAAGGTAACAATTATAGCCCTCGAGATGAAGGTGTCTTAGTCATTGCAGAGTGGAGACACCTAGTGGTCAGACTCAGAGTAAATGTATGCAGGGTCCTGGAAGGGATCACAGATTGCAGACTGTGACCAAGGTCTGTCACTAAAATGGCTGGGCCAGATAGGAAGGAATGTTATATAACAGAGAAGAACTCTTAAGTAATTGTAATTGTAAATGAATGTTTATAGGCTAAAGAGAGGCCATTTCTGATTGAGCTGAAAGCCCAAGGGAGCAGGAGGAAACTGCTAGGGGGGGAAAAAGCGAGGCAAATACACTTAATTATATAAGTGTAACGACACAATGAAAGATATTTTATTCATGGAGCTACTCTATTTGAAGCCTAATTACATCTTACAGTATGGGTATCTTAAACATTTATTTCAGCAATCAACTAAACTCCTAAATTACATGTAAATTGCCTGACTATTCCCTTAGAACATTGGGTGGCTCTTTAAAAATGGTAGTTAAAATAGATGTGTAACAAAGAATCATGTCTTGTAAAACAAAACTATAATCAGAAGATACTTATTAACATGAATTACCTTGGAAAGCAAAGAGATTCTTCCACTACATAATTCATCTTGTTTCTGTGATTTATTCATTTGTTAATTTTTTTTTTATCTTGCCGTGTGCAAAAGGTCTCTTCATCTGCAGTAGCAAACAAATCTGAGCAACTCAACTGGAAAGAAACTCAACAAGATATGAAATTTTTAGAAATAAATAGGAAACATTCAAATAAAAACCTTTAATAAATAGAGGGGACAATGTAGCCCATAGGATTCAAACATGATAGCTGACAGCAACAGTCAGCGTGAATGTTCTGCTAATCACCACTAATTAGAAATTACCTCTAGTGACAAATATACACATGTACAACTATTTCAATTAATATAATATCTATATTTCTTATATGCCTTTTCATTGAAATGCTCAAAGCATGGCACAACGAAGGGCTACCATTAAGGGAGAGGGGGGTTATCAAGATGGGCTACCATTAAAATGGATTATTTTACCACAAGTCATAAGTACATAAGTATTGCCATACTGGGACAGACCGAAGGTCCTTCACGCCCAGCATGCTATTTCCAACAGTAGCCAATTCAGGCCACAAGTACCTGACAAGATCCCAGAAAAGTACAATACATTTTATGCTGCTTATCCTAGAAATAAACAGTGGATTTTCCCCAAGTTATTTTAATAATAATGGGATCCTGTGCTAAAATAAGACAAGGTGTTAAAATAACCTGCCTTAGCTGTAGACCACATTGATAGCGTTCCCCCCTAAGATAAGCTATTTTTACCACAACTCATGCTACTTTAGCACAAATCCCATTTTATATAATGAGACCAATTACCTGGGTTAACAGTAAGAAACAAACTATAAACAATATCAGAAGTAATCTCCTATAAAGTTTGCTCAATATCTAGAAAATTGGGAGATTCTGAGCATAGAGCATACGTATGTCCCAGCAAAATATTCAATCTTAGGAAAAAGATATTATATATATAAAGAGGAAAGGCCTCAAGAAGCCCCCAGCATAAGTTTTAACTTCGGGGACTTCTTCATCATCGGCCGAAAACCTCTTAAAGCTCTTTAATTCTCATAGATCTCTTAAATCTTGAGCTCCATAGTATTCTTATCAGTGCAAAATCCAAGTTACTTAGCTTGTCTGCTGTTTTCTGCTGTGCGGGTCCTTCCTACACCTTGATATCTGACCACGGCCTACGATGGCCAGCGTTTCGGTGACCTGCTTCAGGGTCCTGTGGTCCGTGTATTATCTGGTGAGTAAAGGAAAAAGTATTATCATTTACATCTATTTAATCTTTTTAGGGTCAACTTCTCAACCAGGCTCTTCTATATTACCTCCGCACTGGTAAATGGTAGGAAGACAAGCTTAGTCAAAAATGGCCACTCTTTAAAGCCGGCCATGTCAGACGCCTTGCTTTAGCAGAGGCCAATCAGCGTTCAGATTTACGGGGGGGGGGGGGGGGGGGGGGGTGTCTCCTGACACTGCTTGAATAAGGTTGAACCTAATGATGCGCCCAAAATACTTCTTGGTGCAGAAATTAATTATAGTGTTTATCAGAGGTTATTAGAAAAAACAGATTCTATTGACATCGGAGTTCTTAGAAGAAGTGGCACCATTCTATTCTCCCGTTGAGACCTACAGGAGCCAACGAATTTAATCGAAAAATCCAGCGTTGTTCATTTTGGACAAGTATATGTTTCCTATTACCTCCAAGCCGATTCCGAGATGTTTCTATGTGCTGTAACACAAAACATTTGAGTTGCATAAAAGTATGGTTCAATGACTCACAATGACAGGCCAATGGCGAAGTGCTTTTCTTTGTCTTTATCGTGCTCTTATGTTCAATAGGACGAACATACAACGGACGTGTAAGTCTGTCCGACGTAGATTTTATTGCATGGGCAAATAATGCAATACACAACATGATCAGATTTACAGTCTGTGTTGATCTTCAGTACATATTCTTTTCATGTCTGTGGATGTACAAACCGGTCCTGTTCCAACATAATGGGGCACATACAGCAGCTGTTGCATTTTTTATGTCCATTGTACATCTGTATCTCCGCAAAACGAGCTGGCAGAAGTGAAGGACATAATAGTTCTGGCCGTGGTCAGATATCGAGGTGTAGGAAGGACCCGCACAGCAGAAAACAGCAGACAAGCTAAGTAACTTGGATTTTGCACTGATAAGAATACTATGGAGCTCAAGATTTAAGAGATCTATGAGAATTAAAGAGCTTTAAGAGGTTTTCGGCCGATGATGAAGAAGTCCAGCCCCTGAAGTTAAAACTTATGCTTAGGCCTTTCCTCTTTATATATATAATATCTTTTTCCTAAGATTTAACAGTAAGAAAACCAGTCTCAGTGGTAACCCATGTTGATAACTTCCCCCCCCCCCCCCACCCCCAATTGAGAATTAAATCTCCATACAAATCCATGGTACAGTAATAGAGGTTTTGTTTGCAGAGTACGACTTTACTCAGCTTCATTTTTCTACATATTTGCTGCATTCTCTGTTTCTGGGAGCATCCTTTTATGAATTAGTCCCAGCTCTTCTTCTTCTCTCTTGTTTTATCAAAGAACATAGAAGTGTCATGGGAGCTATTAATCTGTAAGATGATGTTGGGGGCAATTCTATAATTTGGTGCCAAGAAGTAGGCACCACAATGGGGCACACAGTGCCAATTCTATTACAGCAGTTAGTCATACCAAAGTCATTATAATATGCTAGTGCGAACTCACTTTGCATACACACATTCTGCACATGGCCAAATTTGTGCGTGCAAGTTTTGGCGACTTTTATAGCATTGGGGGGTGGGGGGTCTATGTAAAATTAAGCTGCACAGCTGCAAAGCTTCCATTTTAGTGGTTCATTTCATAATTAGAAATAGGAGACCTTCCTACTCTACTCTCCCAAACCAGTAATTCCAAAAGACACATTTAGGTGTCTTCACATTTGAACTACAAAAATCAAGCTAGAACTAAATCATGTTTTCTGGAGATGAGTGAGTTCAGAGGTATGGCATTAAAAACTGCATGATTAGCACGATTGGTTCCTTCCATGTCCATCAAACTCAAGAAGAAATGAGACAGGCTTAGCTATCAAAGTCTCTGGAGAAGAATGAAGACAAAGTTTAGACTCTGGCAAAAAATTAGAATTTTTCATTTAAAGTATTATACCGCATACAATATATTGGTTTTCTTTTGTATCAACTCTTTAACCTTCCTTATATGGTTCTTGGCCTGTCAGTATCCATGATGATTCTAGCACCATGCCTCTGCATTAAGTTTGCACTAAATCAGTATATTGGGTTCAAGAATACATTTCTGCATGGTTAATAGACATGGAAATTACAAATATTTTGAAAACAACTCTGTAGAACAAGACATTAAAAAATCCTTGGCATAACTCATAGCAATATACTTAATTGTCAAATACATTAATGACCATAAAACCTGTCTGGTTGCTTGCACTCAAAATTGAAGCACTCTGCTCATCGAAAGAACAGCAAATGAAACTTTAAACACTTTTGAAAATAATAAGATCCAAATAAAATCCAACCCATCCTCCTGAGACAAATTAACGTCTGTGATTTCTGAATCATCAAGCAGACTTAGAACACAACAAATCGTAATTATTCTAAATATAATACGTTATAAATTAGAATTACTATTGATTTTTACACGGAATATGGAAACAGAAGTGCAGGCTTCAAGTCATTACCCCAGATATATCTCAGCTCTAATCTAAGGGGACCATCTGCAGAAGAACAGATAATTAGTCAAACTCTACAATCTTACAAACCTTTAACTCTGCTTGGATATAAATTATATACAGGCAAGCTAGGGACAGCAATAGGTATAGCTGTGATTAGAGCAACTGTATGAGTGGTTTGAAACTGCACTATGGATAGAGCTGTACAAGTAGCAGTAGATTTGTGACTGAGATTAACTGGAACCATGCTGATTAAAGCCCTAGACTGTAAACTATGCAAAGGAATGTAACAAACTCATAGAACCATAGCCGCCTAGAGGGAGGGGCAGGGGGGACAAAATTCCCCGGCGCCGCAGTCCCACCCACCGTCCGTCGTCAACCGTCTGCCATTGGGCCGAGCCCCCTGTATTGAAATCACAGCGCCTCTCACCTCCATGTGAACGTGCTGCAGACAGCAGGGCAGCAGATCGCCTCCCTTCGGGCCTCCTTCCCTCCCTGTGTCCCGCCCTCATCTGACATAACTTCCGCGAGCTCATTAGCAATTCCGTGCAATGCTCAGAAAAAGCTATCGGTAGATTTTAGTTGCTAAGGCAGGGTGACTTTTACAACTGCGCTTGCCTCCTCCTCAGGCAGCAGAAGCAGCTTTTTCCCTCACCCACACATCTACCTCGTTGCTTCCTACTTCCAGCCACTGCCAAAAAGTTTTCTTGCTTCCCCCCTTCACTGGACATAGCATAAGAGCTGCGTCTACCACAGAGTTCTTGTAGGCATGCGCCAGGAAGCTCCGAGCCCTTTACCGACCAATGCTCAACACTAACAGTGTGCATATAATTTTAGCATTGGTCGCTGCTTTAAAAAAAAAAAAAAGTGCTCCACTCAGTTATTTTCTGGCACTGTAGAAAACAGCGCCAGAGTTCTGTGCATCTCTTCCTCAGCCACTAACTGGCAATGTAAGCAGATAACGTTAGGACTGCATAAAAGGACATTCTTTATGCAGTCCTAACGTTATCTGCTTACATGGTCAGTCCTAACTTTATCCGTCGAGGTAACCAAGCACCAGTCTGAATATCAGCCACTGCCCAGTTAACTTTCAGGTGAATGCACATACCCAAATTTTCAAGGCCAGAGCCAGGACATTGCCCAGCATTGAATATCTGGGGTTAATTCTGTGATCAGTGGCGGAATATTCTTCCCTAAATTTACAGGTTTTAAACACAAAAGAACAAAAACCATAATTACATAGCAGCGCTGAACAGCACACAGCATTGACGACCCTCAACCCTTCCACTGTCTACTACTAATCATTTCTATAGTGCTACTAGAGGTACACAGCACTGTACACATTTTATGCAGGTACTTTCTCAGTCCTTACAGGGCTCACAATCTAACCCCTGTTTACTAAGCTGCGCGGCAATGCCAACATAGACCATTCAAGAGCATCACAGCCACCAGTGCAGCCCAGTAAACAGGAGGGTAAGTTTCTGTACCTGGAGCAATGGAGGGCTGAGCGACCCGCCCAGGGTAACAAGGAGCCGAGTGGGAATTGAACCGAGGTCACCAGGAACAAAGCCCAATACAAGAACCATTAGGCTACTGCGCCTTTTCTGTGCCTCCTTAAAAGTGGAAGGAAGAGGCTAGGAATTAAAAGCCAGTTAGTCTGACCTTGGTGATGAGTAAATTCATAGAAACACTGCTGAAACAAAGGATGGTGCAATTTCTGGAATCCAGTGGATTTAAAGTCCTGAGGCAGCATGATTTTACCAGAGGTGTGTCTAGTCAGATCAATCTAATCCATTTCTTTGACTGGGTCCGCAGAGCGCTTTTCAGTAAGATTTTTTTGACCTGATTGTGCATAAGTGACATACGAGTAAACTGACCTTAAAATGAGTGACTGGATTATTTTCTTTTTAAGAACTTACAAATTATTTTCACTTTCATACACAGTGACGTATTGTTATTAAAATCTTCATTTAACTGTTTTTTTCAGGGTTGTTGTTATTTGATTGTTAACTCTTTATTATTTCAACAGCATAACAGCAAAATATCTACAAACTAAAACATAACAAGCTATATATGTCACACATTAAAGCATGCTAATACCAAAATGATATACACCTCCCCCTCCCCTCTGTTTACTGCGGCGCTTTATCGGCTGCTGTGTCGGTGCAAGCGTGGCTTAGTAAACAAGGGGGATAGTTTGTTAAATAAAAAAGATATAACGCACCCAGTCTTCCTGTATAAAACATATTAAAGAATTGGAACTTCAAATCTCCTGATAGGGGAATATGCAACAATTTTGCAACCCACTATCACATTGGGAGTCTGTTCATATCATTGGTTTCTAAGAGAGAATAAAAGAACCAATGTAAAAAAAACCCTCCTAACTAAAGGAGAAAAACAACTGGTTCAAAAAAAAACTCCATCTGCCTTGTAAAACAGGTCAGAATGAATATGCTTTATATTTCACAATCTAAACAATATTTCTACTATTGCAAACATTAAGTTGCTGACAAAGGCTAACTTGCCACACTGCAAATGTATCCAATATGTGGAAATTGCAAAGCTTAACATCCTACACTTATCTTTAACATGACCGCGCTGTCCAAAGCGATTCCGGCTACAATCTTTCCAGCATCGCCATCCGAGACTGCTTCACTTACCCTCCATACTGCAGTGCACTGCCTATCTAACAACCTTTTCTTCTTCAACAAGAGCGCCTTGTTTCACTTGCATAACTCACTGTTTCAGAAAGAAAAAACCTCCTCTGTAGAACGTTCAGCTTTCAATGTAAAAAAAAAAACAAAATGGCTGTGGGACTCAAAAAAGATGCCAAAATATCTGGCATCCAATGAACTTCCAAAAACAATTGTTTTGGTGTCTTTTTGAGTCCCGCAGCCATTTGGGGGTTTTTTGCATTGAAGGCAGGAGCCTCTTGTTCCTGGTTAAACCCTTTTTTTTGTTACATTTGTACCCCGCGCTTTCCCACTCATGGCAGGCTCAATGCGGCTTACATGGGGCAATGGAGGGTTAAGTGACTTGCCCAGAGTCACAAGGAGCTGCCTGTGCCTGAAGTGGGAATTGAACTCAGTTCCTCAGGACCAAAGTCCACCACCCTAACCACTAGGCCACTCCACTCCTTTTGAATATTGACCCCCTAAGATTCCAGATTCATTATAGGGGGATGTTTATTGAGCTAGCACAGGTGTCAGTGTGTGGTAGCCATTACTGTTGACCCGCAATAACAGCTATTGCACACTCAAACTAACCAGGATGGTAAAAATCCTGTATTAGGTGCTCAGCATAGGTAGGCATGAGATTGGGGAAGATCCTGAGTGAAAACAGGGTATGGAATTACTACATGCTAGCTGTTGCTACCAATTGCGCAACTCTACTTAACATTACCTCAAGAAGTGGCGTTACGTGCTGCGATACAACTAACAATCAGTGAAAAGAATCCCCTTGATCTACCTCCCCCAACCCCCCCATTACAGTCCCCACAGCAAGTCCCATTCCTCTATCACCACCCCTCTTGACAGCAACTGACCCAACAATCAAGGCCCCCCCCCACAAAAAAATATGACTCCAAAAATAAGCCCTGATCACCTCCCAATATAACCCTCTCTCAAAATCAGGCCCCTTATAAGAAATCCCCCAAACAGAAGCCACCCCCATTATACCCTGACCACCCCCCCCCCCCCTCCATGACTCAGCTAGGGACTTGCCTGGTATTGTAGTGGAGCAGAATGACAACAGTCCCCCTCCATTCTCTGCTAGCCACCAGAGTTCAAAATGGTGCCCGTGAGCACCAGTGGTATTCTCATAGAACGCTGTTTTCTTCAGGACCAATATAGCTATTAGAATTTAAATTTCTCTATAAATCTATCACACTTATTTTTCATCAGTCAAGAAAACGTAAAATCAAGATTTCATGGATAATTACTGTAAAACAAAGTCAATAGATTAGTTTGGATATATGATTTAATTACATACCTTTCCAAATCCAAGTTGAAGGTGAGTCACAAATTCAGGTACATTGGTAGGTCCCTGGCCCAAAGGACTTACAGTCTGTTCCTACAAAAAAAATGTACAACAGGATGTCAGCAAGCACCAGGTTTAATACTTTAAATCTAACTCTATCTTCCTTGCATTTCTCCTGCTAGGCATCTTCATAGCTATCTCCTCCTGCATGGCACAATTAATTCATCAGAAAAAAATAAATACAATTAAGATACAATCAACCAAAACTACTATAATTTACAATTTTTAAAAAATAACACATTAAATAAATGATATGGTAAATGATGGCATCTAGAGAACAAAATAGCCCATCCAATCTGTTCAGTTGAGATTTATACATTTTGCATAGATGTGAATATAAATTCTCTTATGCAATGTAACACCGGTTTTTCTTTTTCTTGACATTTCAACTGTTATATCATTACCGTCTTCCATATCTGTCCAACGCATGCCCAAAATTTATAACAGTTGTGGTCTCCACAATTTCTGCTCTTAAACAATTTCATATCAGGCAGCCTCACATTGGTAAGTCACATCAACTAAGCTAGAGTCTCCCCTAGACTTCATTTTCATATTTTTGTTCTGTATTGATTTGATTTTTATTTGTTTAAATTGGATTATGTATGTAGTCTTGTAATCCGCTTAGTTGTAAGCGGAATACATATTTTTAAAATAAATAAATAAATACATTTTTGTAATACAAAATATGCAAAAGTTTATTCCTAGTTGTTATTTTCTAGTGATGAGTGCTGTTATTATAACATGTCCAACCTGCAAAACACTTTGTACAGCAAATGCACTGCAGTGTCTAAAAATGTTTTATACAGCAGAAATTGCAGTTTCGATCACCATGGGTACTAAAAGCATATTCCATTTAAAATGTCCAGAACTTATAAACAACTACATTATCCGGTCACCGTGTATAATTCCCTCTGACCTCAAAGGAAACCTGCTGTATTTGACTTAGATGTAGAGAGCAAAACATAGCTAGAATTTTCCACATCACAAGACAGCACTGCTTACATGTAATGAAGATGGTGTTGGTGTGGAGGCAATGTCCACACCCCCTGGAGAGAGAGGAAGAGTCTCAGTCCACCTATTAGCAAGACTTACAGTCCAAATGAGCGGAGTCGGCAGGGTTGCGGTTAAGCCGCAGAATTGGGTGGCTTTTCGGAAACGGCTGCGGGGAATTTTCGAATCACGTGGGTTGCAGGGATTTGGGCGGGTTTTTGAGCGGCCGCGGTGCGGGATTGGGTGGGTTTTTGCGGCCGCCGATTGGCCGGTTTTCCCGCTGCCGGGGCTTCTATTGGTCCAATTTGGTCCAATAGAAGCCTTTTAGGGGCGGGGTTGACGTCAGGGGTGACATCAGGGGCGGGGCTAGTGACGCGGGAGGCGGGGGCGGTGATGCGGGGGGCGGGGTTCAGGGAGGCGGGGGTTGGCTGTGGGCGGTTTTTGGGCGGGTTTACGGCTGGTTTTGGGCTGGGAAAATTTTTCCCAGCTGGCAACCCTGCAAATGAGCTCACTTTTGGAAATTCCCATGGTTTGTAGCACTCATCTAAGGACTGTTATTGTGATGACTAGGTTAAGCTGTTGGGGAAGGAGGGAGGAAGGGGGAGGGGGTTATAAAATAAAAAGCAAAAAAAAAATACCAGTTGTGCATCAACAATCGTAGGGCCCTGTTTACTAAACAGCATTATAGGCATGATAAAGTTTTTAACGTGC
The DNA here is from genome assembly GCF_901765095.1 of Microcaecilia unicolor. Taxonomy (NCBI): domain Eukaryota; kingdom Metazoa; phylum Chordata; class Amphibia; order Gymnophiona; family Siphonopidae; genus Microcaecilia; species Microcaecilia unicolor. Next base: position 41,470,658 of record NC_044040.1, on the reverse strand, counting down.
ATTAACCACATATGTGCCTACAATATCCCTATAGGCATGTACATGGTTAGCACATGCGCTAAGTGTAGGCGTGCTAAAAACAGTAACGCAACTTAGTAAACAGGGCCCATAGTGCCATAGCCCAAAAACATAGCCTCAGAAGCTTTGAATTAATATATCGGCAATAATGATGAACATTTTTGCATGGTTGCTTTTCTCTAAAGGAGTCATACTGATGGGTCTTGTGTACCTGGATGGAAAAGCTGTGTCATTGTTAAGTGATTTTGCAGTTATTTGAAATGGGTCCTTCCTGATACCATATTAAATAGATAGACATTACAGCAGGCTTAAACCAATCATCTTGACCTGCCACTGGAGCTCTACATTCACTGCTGAGAAACAGGATGGAGGGCACATGGAAATCCTTTCCTTCTCTGATTCTGCCTAGGTATACATATTGAATGTTCTTTACCACATGAAAGAGGACAATCAAGCACTGATAAAGATATTTGGCAGCAACTGAGATTTTCTCAATTCGTAGAAGCAGCCATGCACAGATGCTGTGTGATCACTGGTATATGCTGACTTTAGCGCTGAAAAATATCAGTGTGTGGCAGGGGCGTAGCCAGACAGCAGATTTTGGGTGGGCCTAGGCAAGAAGTAGGTGGGCACCAAGTGTCCCCCCCCCCCCCCCCAACCACCACCCAAAAAATATCTCAGCTGGTGGAAAAATGCTTCTTTCCACCTTGGCAGTCTGCAGCAGCATGCACAGGTGCCGGTATCGTGGAGAATAGCGTTTTCATTACCATCAAGAGAAAGTCTTCAGCTGGCCGAGCTTGGGATCCCACCAGCTATCACTAAACGTATGCTACTGTTGGGTGGGCCTGAGCCCTGAATGGGTGGGCCGGGGCCCACTTGTAGCTTCGCCACTGGTGTGTGGGAGAGAACAGAAGCACAGTCCTACACATTTTTAACCATCAATGTGATATAGGTGGGGGGGGGGGGCATAGGCGTAGTTTGACTGTTTCATTTGGGGGGGGCAAAAAAAAATGGGCGGAGCATATTAGCATATCATTTGCATATATACATATGCAAATGAATATGCTAATATGGAGGAAGGAAATGAAATTTACAGGCAAAATATCACAGATGCACATTTCAAAAAGCTGACATTTCAATTAATAAATTATGAATAAAATAAACTTTTATTTACCTTTGTTGTCTGATCATGTAGTTTTCTATTCGCTTTGATCCCAGTGTCTTCTGTTTTATGCAGTGTCTTCTTTCCAGTAGGCTTCCCTCTGCTCCCCACCCTCCCAGTCCCATCCATCTCTTGCTCCTTCCCTCTGCTCCCCACCCCTCCCAGTCCCATCCATCTTCTGTTCCTTCCCTCTGCTCACCATCCCTCCGTCCCATCCATCTCTTGCTCCTTCCCTCTGCTGTGCCTGACCTCTCCAAATCCCATCCATCTCCTGGTCCATCCCTCTGCTCCCCACCCCTCGCAGTCCCATCCATCTCTTGCTCCTTCCCTCTGCTCCCCACCCCTCCCAGTCCCAACCATCTCTTGCTCCTTCCCGCTGCTCCCCACCCCTCCCAGTCCCATCCATCTCCTGCTCCTTCCCTCTGCTCACCTCCTTTCCCAGTCCAATCCAATTCCTGGTCCTTCCCTCTGCTCCCCACCCACCCCTCCCAGTCCCATCCATCTCTTGCTCCTTCCCACCCCTCCCAGTCCCATCCATCTCCTGCTCCTTCCCACTGCTTCCCACCCTCCCAGTCCCATCCATCTCCTGCTCCTTCCCACCCTCCCAGTCCCATCCATCTCCTGCTCCTTCCCACTGCTTCCCACCCTCCCAGTCTCATCCATCTCCTGCTCCTTCCCACCCTCCCAGTCCCATCCATCTCCTGCTCCTTCCCACTGCTTCCCACCCCCCCAGTCCCATCCATCTCCTGCTCCTTCCCACCCTCCCAGTCCCATCCATCTCCTGCTCCTTCCCACTGCTTCCCACCCTCCCAGTCCCATCCATCTCCTGCTCCTTCCCACCCTCCCAGTCCCATCCATCTCCTGCTCCTTCCCACTGCTTCCCACCCTCCCAGTCTCATCCATCTCCTGCTCCTTCCCACCCTCCCAGTCCCATCCATCTCCTGCTCCTTCCCACTGCTTCCCACCCTCCCAGTCTCATCCATCTCCTGCTCCTTCCCACCCTCCCAGTCCCATCCATCTCCTGCTCCTTCCCACCCTCCCAGTCCCATCCATCTCCTGCTCCTTCCCACCCTCCCAGTCCCATCCATCTCCTGCTCCTTCCCACTGCTTCCCACCCTCCCAGTCCCATCCATCTCCTGCTCCTTCCCACCCTCCCAGTCCCATCCATCTCCTGCTCCTTCCCACTGCTTCCCACCCTCCCAGTCTCATCCATCTCCTGCTCCTTCCCACCCTCCCAGTCCCATCCATCTCCTGCTCCTTCCCACTGCTTCCCACCCTCCCAGTCCCATCCATCTCCTGCTCCTTCCCACCCTCCCAGTCCCATCCATCTCCTGCTCCTTCCCACTGCTTCCCACCCTCCCAGTCCCATCCATCTCCTGCTCCTTCCCACTGCTTCCCACCCTCCCAGTCCCATCCATCTCTTGCTCCTTCCCTCTGCTCCCCACCCCTCCCCCCCTCCCCCCCGCGCGAGGTCCAAGATGGTGACTCCGTTTACCCCCTCTCTTCCTCCCTCCCTCCCTCCGGCGCAGGCAGCAGTCTTTTCCAGCGTTCCTGGCAGCTGTAGCGATATACACGCTGCCTTCGGTCTGCCCCGGAAGCCTTCTCTTCAAGTTCCTGTTCCCACCTATGCGGGAACAGGAACTTGAAGAGAAGGCTTCGGGGCAGAGCCAAAGGCAGCGTGTACAACGCTACCGCTGCCAGGAACGCTGGAAAAGACTGCTGCCTGCGCCGGAGGGAGGGAGGAAGAGAGAGGAGTAGACAGAGACGCTCCTCTCCGTCCGCTTGGCTTCCCTGCCCTCTCTGTCTGCGTCCCGCCCGAAAGGAAATGACGTCAGAGGAAGGCGGGACGCAGATAGAGAGGGCAGGGAAGCCAATCGGACGGAGAGGAGCGCGTGCCTGCATGTGTTTTTTTTTTTTTTTTAACTTTTTTTTTTTTTTAACTAATGGCGCGGCAGCGCCTCGCGTCGTTTGGGGGGGCACTGCCCCCCCTCGCCCCCCCCCAGTCTACGCCTATGGGGGGGGTCATGCGCAGTGCACTACTAATTCTTTGTCTCTTGACATTTTAAATAGCCCCTGAAGCAGGCATGTTAAGTACTGAAACATCGGTGCACCATTCATCCAATACCGCAAGCTCTGCTGGACTGTGATTCTCTGTCTTCTGAGGGGTCAGTTTTCAAAAGGGGTTCAATGGGCAGTTAAACCCTAAACCCTCCTGACCTAGCCAGTCCTGGATACTAAGTGGCACTTAACCAGATAATGCTGCTGATTGTCCCCACTAACTGACCATCCCTTAACCAGTTAAGATAGGGTGATATGGGGGCAGAATTGCGGTGGAGTAGCAACTTAGCCGTGATATTTAGTCTGTTAAGCAGCTCAGTCAGCACATAAAGTTAGGACAGCAAAAAGGCTCTCGTAACTTTAGGCACCAAATTAATTGCTGTCAGTTCTGGTCTCCATATCTCAAAAAAGATGTAGTGGAATTAGAAAAGGTTCAAAGAAGAGCGACCAAAATGATAAAGGGGATGGAACTCCTCTCATATCAGGAAAGGCTAAAGAGGTTAGGGCTCGTCAGTTTGGAAAAGAGATGGCTGAGGAGGGATATGATTGAGGTCTATAAAATCCTGTGTGATGTAGAATGGGTAAAAGTGAATCAATTTTTTACTCTTTCAGTAAGTACAAAGACCAGGGGACATGCAATGAAAATACATGGAAATACTTTTAGAATAAATAGGAGGAAATATTTTTTCACTAACAGAATAGTTGAGCTCTGAAACTCATTGCCGGAGGACGTGGTGTCAATGGTTAGCATATCTGGGTTAAAAAAAAAGGTTTGGACAAGTTCTTGGAGGAAAAGTCCATCATCTGCCATTGAGATAGACATGGGAAGCCACTGCTTGCTCTGGATTGGTAGTATGGAATGTTGCTACTATTTGGGTTTCTTCCAGGTACTTGTGACATGGATTGGCTATTGTTGGAAACAGGATACTGGGCTAGATGGACCATTGGTCTGACCCAGTATGGCTATTTTTATGTCCTTATCAACCTGTATCTGGTTAACTTCCAGGTCAGCACACACGCCCCCTGACCTTGAATGTCCAGGGCTAGGTCAGCCTGTGGCTGGAAGCAGCTTAGCACTGTGGGCTGAAGACTGCCCCCTAAGTTTGTTCCTGTCTGAAGTGGAGGAGTGGCCTAGTAGTTAGGGTGGTGGACTATGGTCCTGGGGAACTGAGTTCGATTCCCACTTCAGGCACAGGCAGCTCCTTGTGACTCTGGGCAAGTCACTTACCCTCCATTGCCCCATGTAAGCCGCATTGAGCCTGCCATGAGTGGGAAAGCATGGGGTACAAATGTAAAAAAAAGTAAAGAAATGGAGGATGTATCCACTCAGGACCTCAGAAGAGGAACCCCAGAGACCAGGTGAAGGGATCTGATTGGTATCTAAATTTAATTTCAGCAAAGTACCAATTCTTTTCTCTTTATCTCATTTGTTTGCTTCCTTTTACTGCCTTGTAAATACTTGATTTGGGGGATTTCACTTACCTCCCTGTTTACTAAGCCATGCTAGCAGCTGCCGCGTGGCAATGCCAACACAGCCCGTTCAAAGTGAATGGGCTGCGTCGACATTAGGGCATTGCAGCCGCTAGCGCTGCTTAGTAAACAGGGGGTTTAATTAGGTATTTATGAAGGGGCCCTTTTACAAAACTGCGGTAAAAAGTGGCCTTAGCGTATCCTTACGCGGGTCATTCCTGTAAAAACTAAAGCTATTTTTACCACTTAGATAAAATGGTAATTGTTTTCTTTGTTCCCCATTAATGACCACAAGCTAATTTTCCCACGGCCATTAGGGCATCAGCCACTACTGCCACCCATTATGTAGAAAGTAAGGGCTAAAGCGCTACGCACACGCTAATCGTTTAGTGCATGGCAATGTAGCTACACTAACAATTAGTGCAGATTATGCTATTCTCCACCCTCAGACCTGCCCCCAGTTTAAAAAAATACATTTTATTTTTTAGTGTGGGGGTAGCAGATGCACATGCAAAAATGATCATGGGACACCTGAGCGCCAGGGGCGTAGCTACATGGGGCCACGGGGGCATGGTCCCCTGTAGATTTGGCCCTGGCCCCTCTGCCGCCAACCCCTTTGACCCCCCCTCCTGCTGCCAACCCGCTGCCGCCGCCGTCGCAGCCACATTGCTGATCTGCAAGGGCAGGCATCTGTTTCTGTGCAGGACGTCAGACTCACAGAAACAGAAGCCTGCCCTTGCAGATCAGCAATGCGGCTGTGCCGGAGAAGAGGACTTTGGCTGGCAGGGTTTGGGGACCCCCGCCAGCAAAGGTACTCGATGGCGGGGGAGGGTTGGCGTTGGCAGGAACAGGGGGCCGAAGGGGTTGGCGCTGGGGGGGGTCAAAGGTGGTGGTGGCGGCGGGGAGGTCAGAAATGGTGGTGGTGGGGGTTAAAAATGGCAGGGGGGAGGGGTCGGCGGCACTGGGGAGGGGTCACTGGTGCCGGTGGGGGTAAAATGTGCCCCCTCACCTCAGGCTCTGAACCCCCCCTCCCGCCGGTCTGGCTACGCCCCTGCTGAGTGCGCCCCACACTGAGCCCTTTTTTGCTGTTGCAAGCATGCATTAGTGCTTACTGCAGCTTAGTATAAGGATCCCTAAAAGGATCCCTGGTGTATACTCAGATTTCTTTTGGAACTATTGAGATGTGGGAAGATTTCCTTTTAAGTAAGCCAGTAAATGCTTGAGGGCATCTGCCTCCCCCTAACTACAGGCCTCCTTGATTTTTTTTTTAACCTTTCATTTTGTCTCCCCTCACACCCCACTGAGGGAGGGGTTACATCTATATATCCTATTCACATAAATTAGAAAGTGTTTAAAATGGAAATAATTTTATACGCATTATTGCTATAATGCTACAATTAAGTAAAAATATATCATATTTTGTATAACTCATCCAAGCACAAATGCATTTTTCACAAATGACTGCCTCATGTCTCTTTTAATTAAATTTTAAAGCCTTCTATTTAAAAAGTACAAATCATTAAAAAAATAATTCAGTCTAAGTTGCTGTGTCAATGGTTTACAGTTACCTTCTTATTGATCCGAAAGATAATGCACTGATATAAAAGACATTCACACTTCTTTAACTGGAGTTATTAACAGTTGTTTCCTGCTTCTGCAGGAGAGGAAGAAAAAACTCCTTGAAAGTATAAAAAAAACACAATTAAGTAAAATTTATTGTGGCATTCTAGGAAAATTATATATTGCTACAGATCTTGTAAGGATCTGTAACACCACAAGATCCTTAAAGAAATGACATGAGGACTAGGGGGTCATCGATGCTACTTTGTATCCTGGCACAAACCCAAGTGGCAGCGGAAGGGGATGCCTGGACCACCAATGGTGACCCCTGAGCATAGCAGTCAACTTTTCAAAATTATTGGGGGTGCTAAGCCCAATGGAAATAACCCCTTCCTGGACACATACAAGGAATTTTCTCAATATTGGGGGTGCGCAAGCACCCACAGCACCCAAAATGTCAGCTCCTATGCCCCTGGGTAGGCTGGGGAGAGGGTGGGGCTCTGGGTTTGTTTTCATGAAGTGGAGTTTGCAACCGGGAGGAGGATCAGACGGTGCAGCGTATGTGATGTCAGAGGGGATCAGAAGGGTTGTGTGTTGTCCAGGAATGCATCACTGCAGCAGTTCCTGTAGAGCAGTTAAGCTTCCAGACTGCTAATAGTGCAACTGTACTTAACCCCACCTCTTCAGCCACCCTATTGGCAGTTGTGACAGTGACCATGCAGTAATACTCATGCACTGGCTCCACCAGCCACTTCTCCACACCATCTCGGTCATACCCATGCATTGCCCATTCTCATATTAAACAGCTAAAATGTTTTTATTTACCACACTGGCTGTTTTAATGCATGTTAGACAGTGCAGGTCCATGCTGACCTTTAAAGTATAGTAAAATCCGCACTAAATGCAACTTGTTAAAGGGCCTCTCTTTGTATTAACTATAAGCTGTAGGTAGCCACTCAATGCCTTCTTCTGCATAAGATGTGAATTACTGCACACTAATTGTTAAGATGCGGCATTACGGATAGCATGCAGTATTTTCCAACTTAAACAGCTAATGCAGCTTAGTAAAAAGGCCCCTTTATGACTTACTTATGTTTACTGTCAATATCTGTTTTGCTCATTCTGTTTAAGACCTAAGGGAGTGTCAGTTCCGAAAAGCTTAGTCAAGAAATGCACTAAGTTAACCCAATAAAACAGTATCAAATGATATAATTAAAAAAAAATGTAATCTTTATTTCTGTGTTAGCCAATAATTTGATGCTGTGTGCATTCAATACCATACAAAAATCTTCATGTATAGCACAGTGTCTAATATACTATCATGTTTATTAACCTCATTTATAGGAATGCGGAACTATCATACATTATTCCATATATCATCTGTATGCTCAGACATCTGCATACATCACATTCACTTCCCTGTTCTCTTCCAACCATGTTTATGTCTAATAGCAGTTTTCTGCAACTGGTAAAGACAGCATTTAGTCATTTCCCATCTTATTTACTATACTAACATTTAACCTCTAATAATCCTCTCTATGAATGGGGAGACCATTATTTTCAAATATAACCTTAATATCATCAGTAGCTATTCTTTTACTGCTGGCCTGATAACCCCTGCACCTTTAAGACAGACTTGGCGGGAACATGCTGTTGCAGTTTGTCGACCTCAATCTCACTCTCGAGAGCCAAGTAAAAACGGTAATACAGAAAATGTTCTACTCAATGTGGAAACTCAAACGAATAAAACCTTTCTTCCCGAGAGATACCTTTCATAAACTAATACAATCAATGGTCCTAAGCCATGCAGACTACTATAACGGAATCTATGCGGTATGCAAAGAACTACTCACTAAAAAACTCCAGACCGTCCAAAACACAGCAGCCAGACTGATATATGCTAAAACACGATTCGACAACGCTAAACCCCTTCCAGAAAAGCTACATTGGCTCCCAATCAAAGAACGGATCATCTTCAAGATCTGCACTTTAGTCCACAAAATCATCTACGGCATAGTCCCAGGATACATGACAGACCTCATTGATCTACCAACTAGAAACAGAATTGGATCAGCACAATCATACCTAAACCTACATTACCCAAACTGTAAAGGGCTAAAATACAAAACAACTCATGCATCCAGCCTCTACTACATGAGCGCACAACTATGGAATGGACTCCCGAATGCAGTGAAAATACATGACCACTTAAACTTCAGGAAATCACTGAAAACCATCCTCTTCAAAAATGCTTATCCCACCGATCCAACATAAATCCCCATACCCAGCAACACAAGATAATTTATGATCGTACTGGACAATTTATCATCCTCGACCCCATGACGCCTGAAACGCCTCTACCTGCGACCATAACACAACCTTGTATTTGTTATCTACCGTAATGGCATTCGCCATTATGATACTTTGTAAGCCACATTGAGCCTGCAAATAGGTGGGAAAATGTGGGGTATAAAGGTAACAAATAAATAAATACATCAGCTGCCCATCTATGCCTGATTCCCCAGTATGGCAGTTCACCCCAGTGTGCCCAAGAAAACTTTCCATTTTGTATTTATTTTCATTTTGATTGGAATTTTTTTTTTCATCTTTTGTTTCACTTGGTTTCATTTAATTTAAAATTAAAACAAAATTGAAAAAGAAACACAAAACAAAACATGTTTGTTTTTGGTCCCACTGTGAAAGCAGACAAACAAAACATCTCCCCCAAGCCTGTCACCCTTCCAAAGTGAAAAATATCAGCAGGAGTCATCCCCAGAAAGATGTGGGATGACAAGAGGCCAGCACTAATTTCAGTCTTTTCCCTGACACAACACAAAGGTACCAGCCTCTTACCAATTTATTGTATGGCAAATGTTGATAATGCACTAACTTTGGTTCAGCCAGTGCCATACTGATTGTCAAGTGTTCCTGAAAGTGAGAGTAGCTTGAGGAATGAAAAATGAAAACAGGGCTTAGGAGGTTACAGGGCTCAGAGTAAACCAATCCTCCTCCCTTCATATATTTCTCTTCTTCCAGTACTCCTCCCCCTCCCCCTCCCCCTCCCCTCCCCTCCCCTCCCCTCCCACTCCATCCCCTAATATAAGTTTATTCCCCACTCTGCCCTTAGCACCATCCTATCCCTTGGATTGTACTTCCTCTGTTGCCTTCAGTAAGAATACATGCCAGTAGGTCCCAAATGTTCAGACTGAAGCAAACAGAGATGGACAGTCACAGGTGAGAAGTGCTGTTCTCGTTCAGATTGGCAGAAGAGGATTGCATCATGTGAAGTGTTAGGGGCTAGGATTGTTCTTGGATGGAGAGAGAGGAAGAGAATCACTGCATATCATGTTCCAAGGCAGTTGCTTCAGTTTATCTTAGACTAGGGACAATCCTGAACGCATAAGCCTTCTACCTATTAGATATGGAAACATAGAAAATGATGGCAGATAAAGGTCATATGGCCTATCCAATCTGCTCATCCATACCATCTACTATACCTTCCTCTCCCTTAGAGATCCTATGTGCTTGTCCCACGTTTTCTTGAATTCAGATACAGTCTTCATTTCTACCACCTCCACCAGAAAGCTGTTCCATGCTTCCACCACCCGCAGCACCCTGGTGCACCATGACAGACTCACAGGGGTGCCATGGAAGGATCCTCTTCATGTCCTCCATATGCCTCTGTAGATTGCCCTCCACTTACTTCATCACATTGATCAGAAAGGAAATGTCTGGCAGGGGAGGGGAGTCCTGAGAGGAAATGTGTGAATGGGGGGAGAGGGTGCCTTGAAATATTGCATAGACACAAAGGGCACCATGAATCAAAAAGGTTTGGGAACCACTGATATAGGGTGACTATCTAGCTAGTTTAGCTGAGTAACAGGTAAATAATGGAACATTCCATTTTATTCCAGATAACCTGATTGGTCAGAACACAGAGATAACAACCCGTTTCTTAAATTCATCTGGACTGTTTCCCATTTGCATTGTTTTCCAAAAACATTTTACACCCCTTCTACCCAAAAACAACAGACATTTTAGAAGATCAATTCCAGCTATGTACACCAAGGTGTTCCATATTTATTATGACATACAAAAACAATCCAGAACATATTGTATATACTCGAATATAAGCCCATCTGAATATAAACTGAGGCAACTTTTTCCCCCTAAAAAGAAGGGGCAGGGGAAGGTTGATACAAATGTAAACTAAGGGCTTATATTCCCCTCTCCCCTATGGTGTCCAGCATTTTTCTCCTTCCCACTCCTCCATGATGTTCAACATTTCTCTCCTTACTTCCCTAGCCTGAGTTGACTGATGCTGACACAAAAATCATCGCAGATGGCTGGTGTCGTACCTCCTCCAGAGAAAGTGAGAAATGCCAGACACCATGGAGAGGGGTAGAGAGAAAAATGCCAGACACTACAGGGGAAGGGAGGGGGAAGGAGAGAAATGTCCAACATCATGGGAGGGGGTGGAGAGAAATTTTGCTCTGGCTCAAATATAAACCGAGACCTGACCTGATTGTGTGTGTGTGTGGGGGGGGGGGGGGGGGGGGAGGGAGAGGAGTTGGACAAAAAAATTTCAGGGCCCTGTTTACTAAGACGCACTGTAGGCATGCTAACATTTTTAGCACTCGCTACTGCCAGAGACATCTATAGGGATATATGCGTTAGCGTACGCTAAATTTTAGCATGCACTAAAAATGCTAGCGTGTCTTAGTAAACAGGGCCCTCAGTTTTATTTAAGTATATATGTTATGTGATGGGTCTTCAGACCTGGGCATGTGAGTGTTGGCAGCCCTGAATTAACATGCTTGGAAAATGTCATCCTCTCCTCTCTTGCTTTTATATTGCATGATTAAGCTTCTTCCCCTCATTCTCTTCATGTTATACCCACTTTCCTTATTACCATATTTTCTATCTTATGCCAGGAACTGCCTATTGTTCACCTTTTTCTCCAAGGCTTTGTTTGCATTCTTTACTTGGCAATTTTAATATTTGAATGCCTTTGTCAAAATAGTGAAAAAATATGACAGTTCATGATGAGGTGGCAATAAGACATATAATAATTTGTGCTAAAAGGCATAAATAATTAGAATGCTCCAGGCAGTGGTCCCCCTCAGTTGACGCTCTTTCTATCAACTAATAAAAAACATAAAAAGAAAGAAACTTGTAGGGTGCCAATGAATTTTGCAATGATTCTCTCAGACATTCTTTTCTGCCTAGATATTGTTTATTCTAAACACACAAAAAATAATAATAAAATCCCTTCTTTCTATCAGGACAGGTTTACAGAAGTATTTACCTCCCAGCTAACATTCATAAGCTGAGAAAACTCATGCTGAACAATTGTTTTAAACTGTTATTGCAGATTACTCTGGGAGAACTGAAATATACAGTGTGCAAGAAATCACCACTAGAATAGTAATTAGTTTGAAGCTTCACTGGCATATTATGTTGGGAAAAGAACAAAGATGGTTTTAAGAAAGGGAGAGAAAGAACAAGGCCAAATGATCGACACCAAGATGCTAAGTGATATAACTGAGTGTGCAGAGGGAGGGTTTGAACAAAAGGGACCTTTTTTTTCCTCCATGTTTCTCTAATCTACCTTCAAGCCCTACAGCACTTATTTCACATTAAGGCAGGGGTTCTCCATCAAGCCCTCAAGACATATCTTACTAGTCAGGTTTTGAGGATATCCACAATGTAGGGGCATAGCCAGACACCCAAGTTTGGGTGGGGTGGGGTGGGGTGGGGTGGGGTGGGCCCTCCCCCCCCCCCCCCCGATGAATGGGAGTCTCTCAATTCTCCTTCCATGTCTCCACTGTCCATATCTTTTAAAACCTTCAATTCTTTGCCAGCAGCGAGTAGTGACTCATAGCCACTGCTCATGCCAGCCCTGAGTCTTCTCTATGACCTCATCTCGCCTATGCGGAACCAGGAAGTTGCATCAAAGGAAAGGCTCACGGCTGGTGTGAGCAGTGGGTATGAGTAATATGATTCACTTCTCACTGCCTACAAAAACAACTGAAGGGTTTAAAAAGTAGAGGGGGGGTGGGGTTGGGGGTAAAGTTGAGAGATAACAGAATACATGTGAAGGAGGGGAGGAAGAGATGCTAGGGATCTTCAGCTGGCAGGGCTTCAGGAGCCATAAGGTACAAAATGTTTATTTATTTTGCTCACACCTTTTCTAGCAGTAGCTCAACCTCCATCAGACTCACAATCTAATTTTATACCTGACAATAGAGCAGCCATTCCCAACCCAGTTCTCGGGGTACACCTAGTCCCATCGTGTTTTCAGAATATCAGCAATGAATATGGAGGAGATAGATTTGCATGCACTGCCTCAACTGCAAGCAAATCGAACCATGAATATTCATTGTGGGTATCCTGAAAACCCAATGGAACTAGGTATGCCCGGAGGACGGGGTTGGGAATGGCTGCAATAGAGGGTTATGTGATATGCTTGAGATCACAAGGAGCCGCAGTAGGATTTGAACCAGGCATCCCTGGATGTCAATTCATTTTGGCTAGATCACATGGAAAATCTATGTATAGAGTCTGCTACATGGTCTGAAGATGCTTTGGTACAGGGGCAATTTAATATATCTGACCAAAGCAGGGAAAATAAATTTTGGCAACTCAGTGAGAGTATCTTGAACAATAAAAAGGTACATGAAGATATCCAAATGAAACTTAAAAACTATTTAACTATCAATGACAGAGGGGAGGTATCTGAGCCAATTCTTTAGGAGGGGTTAAAGACAGTAATCAGGGGATGGGGGGCAAGGAAAAAGGGGATCGGGAGACAAGAGAATGTTCTGTACTAAGAAAGATTGGGGAGGGGCTTATCAACAATCTAGGGCAAAAAAAAAAAAGGCAAGGTGTTGCTTCATAAACTGAGAGACAAATTACTTTCTTTATGTTTAAGTTCCATAGAGTTTCAATTAAGGCATGCACAACAAACATTCTTTGAGGGGCCCTTTTACTAAGCCACGCTGGCACCTATATGTGCCCAATGCATGTCAATTCAGAACTACTGCATGGCCCGGGCGGTAATTAAATTTTTTATGCGTGTCCACTATGCATGCCAGACGTTTTTCGGCGCGCAGCAATAACCAGACGGTAATTGGCAGTGTACATGCACAGACGATTACTGCCCTGTTAATGCGTGAGACCTTACCACTAAGTCAATGGGTGGCGGTAAGGTCTCAGGCCCAAAATGGGCGCACACCAAGTTTCATTTTGCCACACATCCATTTTCGGCCAAAAAAAGAGGCCTTTTTTGCAAATGCACTGAAAAATGGACCTGCACGCATCTAATACATGTGTCTACACTAGCACAGGCCATTTTTCAGTACACCTTAGTAAAAGGACTCCTGAGTTTGGAAATAAGTCAGGGTGGCTACTAGCTAGGAAGCTTAAGAAATGACAGGCTCAAGCCATATTCTCAAAATTAGGGATAAGGGGGCACTATTGCTTAAAGAAACCCAAATACAAACAAGATTTCTCAAATTCTATAAGAAACTAGATGCCAAGCATACTAGTATCCCAGATGAGGCAATTAAGCAAAATTTGGCTGGTACTTCCCTACCTATGGTGGGGACAGAAGCCCAACAAATTCTGGAATGAGTGATTAAGACCTTGCCAGGGGAAAATTCCCCTGGTTTAGACAGGTTTTCTAATATATTCTATAAACATTACACAGATATTCAATCACCCCCTACTAGTTCGCTTTTATAACTCCTTAACACATGGTGGGCGACTGTTACAACACAACAGAACAGCTAGAATCACCGTGCAAGTCAGGGACAGATAGCACTTGTGGATCTTACCACCTGATTTCGCTAATTAATGTCAACTTAAAGATTTTGTCTAACTTGCTAGCCAAATATTTTAATTTAATATTTAACATTAAATTGTGGGGAACATAGTGTATTCATAGAAGAACATGAGTTTTCATAGCAGTGATGGTAGTCTTTAGAAGGAATTCTGTTTTGTGCAGATGAAGATTTATATTAGTTATTTTAGACTCTGAATCCTCATTGCACAATTACAAGATAAGTAAAAGAACTTTAATGAGTATGGATGCTATCGGAGACAAAGAAAAATCAGTCGCACTCATGTGCAATGATGGATAATTTGATGCCTTTTTGCACTGCTATTTTAAGGCACAATTTGATCTGAGCACATCACATAATTTTTAAATATATTATGTTTATTCCATGCAGAAACCGAAGCTTATTGGTTAACTAGCTAATCAGTGCTGTTAACTGGATGTTAACAAGCAATTATCAGCATTAATTGGCATTATTAAGATTTATAAGCACAACTTGCTAAGTGTATTCTATGACACAGTGCGCCTACATTCTAAGTTGCATAGTTGAAAAGGGGGTATGTCCATAGGCAGGGTGTAGGCGTTTCTAAAATCTACACGCATTATTACAGTATACACCCAACCTATGCCTAATTTAGGCATTTGGGTTTACACCAAGTAAAATATGGCATGGTCTAAATGGACGTGACCAAATTTGATCACGTGGCAAGACACTCAGTATATTCTATATATCACATGGAAATTTAAGCCTATTCTATAAACTTTAGGCATACTTTTATAAAATATGCCTAGGTGTAATTTTTTTCAGCGTGGGTTTTTTAGGCACCATATATAGAATCTAGCCCTATATGGGGATTACTAAGTGATGACAGCTTTTCCCTAGAGCTGCTGGGGGGAGAGCATGGGATGTCCCTGGGCAGGAAGGAAACCCAGCCCAAGAGGTGTATTGTAGAAACAAGCTGCAGAGAGAAGGTTGGGAGGCAGTTTGATTGACAGAGGAGGTTGAGTTTAGAGAGAATAAAAGTCTTGTAGGGGAGAGTGGTCTTTGGTTGCCTGTACCCCAGCCAGGGCCCTTGGTGGACAGGGAGATCCCAAAGAGGCTAAATAAACTTAGGCTGAATTGAGGAGTAATTGCTGCTCATAAAAGTGACAACTGAGATTGTGTGCGAAACTCTGGATAGGTAAGGGGAACCCGGCCCAAGAGCAGGACTAGAACAGGGGAAGCCTGTTCAAGGCCAGGGTGCAACTTCAGAAGTACATCACTGGAAGGAAGGTAGCCTAAAGGGTCTGTGCCTGAGGGAAATGGTCTGAAGTTGAAGAAGTTCAGGAACAGCCTTGGATTATTACAAGCCTCTGGGATGGGTAAAGGGCAGGAGTATCTGTAAATGTGTAAATACTGGAATCACCAAGTACATCAAAGGTGAACAACAGAGGATGAGATTGTAATACACAGTCTTGAATGGACAGGAGGAATTACATTGCACATATGGAGTTATAAGACATTGATTTACCTGCTGGTTGCAGAAAGTTCATTAAAGTTGAGTTTGCATTGAATCAACATTCTTGGAGTGTTGTGTGGTTCTTGGCACTTGCTGGTGAGTTTGGATAAAGAAGTCCCACTTAATTTTCCCAAAAGCCCCAGATCTCTATTCCGGACCTTAACCAACTCCAAAGCTCAAACTGAGAGAACTAAACTGAATGGAGAGTGCAGAGGAGTAAGAGTGTGGTATAGTAGAAGTAGAAATTATCCCTGTAACCTGGGTTAGTGTGGCCTGAGCTAAGCTGGTGCTGGAGTTGCTCAGGCCTGGGTTACATTTTGATTTAGGGCCCTAATCACTAAGCCTTGCTAGAGGTGCATTAGCATCCGCTAACTATGTAGATGACCATAATATTCCTATGGGCATCTACACGGTTAGTATGCACTAATTTTTAGCACACGCTAAAAACGCTAGCGCCTCTTAGTTTTGCAATATATATAAAACAAATTTGAAGTACTTTGTCCAAATTGACTGGGTTAGAAACTGGTTGAGAGGGAGGCAAGAAAAGATAGTGGTAAATGGCATTCACCCTGAAGAAAAGGGCAGTACCAGCAATGCCCCACAGGCATCACTCCTTGGCCCGGTCCTTTTTAACATTTTCATAAGTGATATTGTGGAAGGGCTGAAGGGTAACGGTTTACTTCTCTGCAGATGATAGCACGATTTCCAATCGGGTAGCTACTCTGGACAATGTAGATAACATAAGAAAGGATCTAGCAACACTTGAAGAATGGTCCAGAACTCAAGAGCTAAAGGTTGTTTTATATAATCTAGAGTCATACATTTAGGCTGTAAAACCCCATAGGTATAGTACAATATAGGTGGTGAAGTACTTCTTTGCATCCAAGAAGAGCAGAACCTGAGGATGATCTGATGATTTTAAGGTGGCCAAAGAGGTAGAGAAGGCAACAGCAAAAGTCAGAAATATGATTGGGTACACAGGGAGAGGAGTGGCCAGCAGGAAAAAGGAGGTGAATGTGTGTGTGGTAGTATTTTTTTTTTGTCCTGAGTATCAGCATAATGTTTGTCTACAGTGGATTAAAATTTGTTGATATGTTACTGTATAAGTTATTGTTGTGGAACTAGCCAGTGAACCTGCAAGGTACATTTGCCAGGAGTAACCTCATCCCAGAGACATCCACATAGAACGGCAGTAGAAATGACAAAACTGCTTAGATTTAAGCAGTCTATAAATGTTTAAAATAAATGAATAAAAGGTATAAACAAAATAGTCAGTCCAAAGGGCAGCTACTAAAAGAGTGAGTGGTCTTTGTCTAAAGTATTGGCAACTGGTTGTATGTTTTTTAACTTTAAGATTATTACATCAGTTATTATTAACAAAACACCTGCATTTATTGCTGCATTACTGAAGCCCTATATCTGTTACTTCATTTAATATTAGAAAATCAATGTCTATTGGATTGTTCCTTTCCATTGCTATATTCAACTGTCTGGGACTCATTTACAGGTGTTTAGGTTGCTGCAGTCGGTTTATGGATTTCTGTGCCTTTCAAGCTGGGACTTCAAATATCCTTATTTTTATTTACACAATCTTTTCTATCTATAACTCGGGTCCCACCTGTGTGCTAGCTCTGGACCCAGACCAAAAAGCAGATTAATCACATTCAGGGCCATCCTTCCCGAACTCATCAGTTCCAGAACACATGCAGACGAGTTTGGGAGTAGGTCTATGGTCCGGAATAGAGATCCATGTTCCTGGGGATCAGGTCACTCTTGCCTCTCATTCCCCAAAGACACATTGTAATCCACAGTCTATGCAAAAACCCAAACTTTTATTTTCCAATTTTGCAATGGCAGCAACATCAGTCTTTTGTGATCCAACGTCAGGTAAACACAAACTCTGTTCCAATTCTTCTGTTGTTCCTCAGGGGAACTCCTTTACCACTTCTCTTTTCAGGTTTATTTACAAGGACGAGGCCCCAATACAGAATATGTTAGTATGTAAATATATATATATATCTATATATATATATGCCTATACCGTTGAGCAGTGCTCTTCCCCCTGGCTGCGCCTCCTCCCATTTCTGTACAGATTCAAAACTTTGCGGGTTCAGATCCTCCTCTGGTCTGACCCTCTGCTAGTGGTGACCCCTCTCTGGATCCACCCTGGTCTCAGGTTGAGCTCTCTGTGGCTCCAATCTCCTGCTCCCGGGTTGGGTCTCTCCTCTGCCCACCTGTAACAACCACAATCTCCCGGTTGCTAATTTCAGGAGCCACAATCCTCCTTTGCAGCCAGTGATCTCGCTCCTTTTAGGTTTTCTCCTCTTGGTCTCTTGGCAGAGGACCATCAGTAAACCAAAGGCCCCCCTAATGGGCATAATTCCAACCTTTATTTTATTTATTTATTTATTTATGCATTTATACCCCAATTATCCCAAGAAACCTCCGGTCCAATGTGGCTTACAACACACAGTGAAAACAAGCATATAAGGAAAACAATGTATAATTCATTACACTTAATAACAAAAGTACAAAACCATTCCAAAGATAAACACCACCAAGATAACACAAACTTGTGTGGAACTGTAATCCTAAACTAAACTTGGTGAAATTACCCTGTGGAAAGAAATTTCCTAAAGAGGAATGACTTCAATAATTTGCAGAATAATAAGTTTTGACAGAATTCAGTAGAGAGTTCCACCATTTGGTAGCTTGAAAAGAAATCAGCAGAAAGAACCAATTTATAAGTGATTTCCTGTAATTGGGGAGATGAAGTCGGAGAAAATTTCTAGTGCCAAAGCCTTATCAAGTGCGGCATATAATCTGGCGCTATGCCATATATTATTTGGAAAGTTAGGGCACAGAGTTTTAAAATTACCCTAGCTTTAATAGAGAGTCAATGCAGCTTGCACAATACTAGAGTAGCCCTTTCAAAGCGTGAAACTTGAAGGATCAATCTAGATGCTATATTCTGGGCCATTTCTAATCCTTTGAGGATACTCTCCATACATCCAGCATATATAGTATTACAGTAATCAAACTGAGTTAGGGACTAGAGATTGTACTAGTAAGCTGAAGATATCAGAAGGAAAAATGGTTAACTCCTTCCCCCTTGTCATTTTTAGGCAAGGGCAACTCTTTTCTCCTGCATTCAATTTTAATACCACTCCCCACAGGCTTCTCTTTTCATAACAGTTCACAGCATCTCTTCCTTTCCCCTACGTCCCCTGCATTTTACTTGCATTAATATTATTTTTGGTCATCTCTATCTCTCCTAAATATAGTCCAGTATGACTATATTCCATTCAAGGCACTCATTGAACTATGTCACCTCTGACTTTGTAAGCATTTGTGCTCATTGATTTCCAACTATTTTTGTTGGTTTGCGTATTTCCACTTCTACTCTAAGGATGACTGAATTACTAAAATAGGGTCCTTTTACTAAGGTGCGTCGAAAAATGGCCTACGCTGTTGTAGACACGTGTATTGGATGCGTGCAGGTCCATTTTTCAGTGCGCCTGCAAAAAAGGCCTTTTTTGGGGCCAAAAATGGACATGTGGCAAAATAAAAATTGTCATGTTTCCATTTTGGGCCTGACATCTTACCGCCACCCATTGTCTTAGTGGTACGATCTCACGCGTTAACCGGGCGGTAATTGTCAGCGAGCGTACAGTGCTGATTACTGCCCGGTGAGCGCTGAGTGCCGGAAAGTTTCCAGCATGCGTAAAAAATGAAATTACAAACCGGGCCACATGGTAGCCAGGGGGTAGTTCCAAATTGGAGTGTGTTGGGTGCATGTAGGCACCTACGCGGCTTAGCTTCTTTTGTTATCTTCCCCATCGTCGTCATACTTTTTACAGAAGTGACATCTCAAGCTCATCTGCTTCCATAACCTAGGCCCATCCCCTAGTTTAAAAACATGGCAACTTATTGTTTGAATTTCTTTTTTATGATCCCTTTTCCTACTACAGATACAGGTATCATTAGAATATAGCCTTTTGTTTATTCATATGTTGCATATCTAATCCCTTCTTGTTTACATCAACTTTTGAGCTACATATTAAAGGGGCCTTTTCAAGAATAAGTAGTACTTCTGAATAAGCTACAAGAGTTCTGTTTCTGGTTAGACCATTCGTCTCCAGATGGATCATATCATCAATGTTAGAATTTTGACTTTCTTCTTTGATTGAACAGAGCATTTATCCCCTGTTTATAAAACAGCCATTAGAACTGGGTCCATGTCCAAATTTACACCAAATGAAACCTGGTATAAATCCTCACATCTAAATTATGTGTGGATCTGCCACATTCTATAACGCTGCATGCAAATTCTAGGAATGCCCCCTTTCTCAGATCCATGCTTATAAATTTACCAGGTGCAGCCAGATAGCGAAGATGACACAAAAATGATGTTCCAGTCAATCAAAATGTTTATTGCAGATAATTCTGGATTAAACAGTTTTCAAATTAAATACGATTTCTTGACTGGAGACACTGCTTGTCTAGGTTTTTTTCAGGACCGGAGCACACACTTCCTTACATTGTGATAATTTTACAAGTGGATGACACTATTTTGATGTATGAGACTCCTGATGCAAGCCTACCCGGCAGAAACACAGCTTTGTCGAGTCTAGAATCAACTGTTTAATCCAGAATTATCTGCAATAAACTTTTTGATTGACTGGAACGTCGTCCACCCATTTTTGTGTCATTTTCACTGTCTTGCTGCATGTTGTGTAGCCTGCGGAGTTTTGTTTTTTCTGTGTATAAATTTATGAGCACATCTTGTAAATACTAACTAGAATACTAATTAGAATTCTGCACTTTTTTTAGTCACCTTTCATATTGGTGACTCCTGTGGTAAATCAAGAGTGGTAAAAGTTCCCTTTTTACTGTACCTTGATAACTTTTCTCTATTTCATGAAAAAAATGATTCAACCAAGGCCATTAGTAAGAATTATCATAATTCCTTTAGCTTCATGGCCTCTGCTCTTTGGAATTCTTAAGCCCAACTATCTCAGGAATGTACACTTCCATTTAAAATAGGGATTAAGACTTGGTGCTCAGAATTTTGGCATCAATTATGGTCAGCTGACACCAATCACTAATGGGATGAGTGCCAGTGGGTAGAACTCTTCTTACTGGGATACTGTGGAATGTGAGGATTTTATCTGGTTTGTTACCCCGCCCTTGTGTTTCACATGCTGGTTGTTGTTATTCTTATATTACTGATGACCATAACATAGAGTACTTTCTTTTTGTATGACCCCTGCTCTTTGTTTTGTGCGTTAGTTGTCTTTGTACTATTTCTATTTTTCTTTCTGTTTCTTACATTTTTGGGGGCTATGCAAATAATCTTGCTGTTATGAAGGTTGGTCAGGAAAATTAATAAATTAAACATTCATTAAAAGATGTACACATCAAATGTCTACGCAGAACATTCTCATATTCTGCCATTTATTATATTTACATATTTGATTATTATATACATGAAGCACACAACCTTGCAGCTGTTGGTATGTACATTTTTTAAATTTTTATAGACATTCTTCAACACGGCACACTTCAAGAAATAAAGTTAACAATTTCATATCTCTACAAATTCATCAACTGGATTCACAAGTGATGTGCAAATATGACACCTGCATATTTCAAAGTACTGACAATTAAGATGTATACTAAATTTTATTTTCACATATTTCTGAAAATCTTATGAATTTAAAACTTTAAACCAAAAAAGCTTTTCCTATGATATATATGCAGCATTTCAACTAGAGCAGAATTTAATCTGGGATGCTCAACTTTAGGGAAAGAAAAATGTTATATTAAAAAAAATTCCATTTACAGAGTTCAATTTTTGAAGGAGCATTATCAAATTACATATAATTTTAAATTTCAGATTTACTGTAACAAGAATGAGAAACTTAAAAGAATATGTTCACAAACATTCCAATAAAAATATGTGCTTACAAGTGGCTTATCTTTTAGATAAACAACATAATTGTGTCCCTTTTAGGTACTATGTTACAATTTCTTTTATAGTGAAGTAATATATCCACTGGATATTTCTGGTTCATGCAACTTGAGTTTGGAATAGATAGTGGACAACTGGTTCCATATCTGACCATATAAAAGCACTGGATTTTCCAGTACATGCCGTTAATGGGTATCTCATTACTTAATGTTAACTATAATAAAACAAAATGATTTTACTTAGGGTACTGCTTACTAAAGCACGTTATCATTTTTAGAATGTGATAAAATTTAGCATGTGCTAACGCTAAAGACACCCATATATTCCTATGGGTGTCTCTAGCATTAGTGTGCACTAATTTTTAGTGCACACTAAAAACGATAGCGTGCCTACAGTGTGGTTTAGTAAACAGGGCTGTTAATGCTGTATCACTCATTTATGTTATGTTATATTAGCACAGTGTTTCCCAAACCTGGTCCTGGAGGTACCCCAACCAGTCATGTTTTCAGGATATCCACTGCCTCCACTGCACGCATATCTCTCTAATGAATATTCATTGTGGATATCCTGAAAATCTGACTGGCTGAGATTCCTCCAGGACCAAGTTTGAGAACCACTTTATTAGCATATTATAACATTAGTTTTATATAAACCATCATATATTTGTTGTATCTCAGATTCAATTCATGCAAATTCTCCTTTTGATTCACATTTCCGTTAGGCACAATGACATTTTCTTTGTAAAGCTTAAGATGATCCTTAATATACACAATCATGAATGACAATAAAACTTGGAAACCTTTTAACTGCTAAAGATGAACATATGTCCTAACAAGAGTATACAGGTACAACAAATAGCGTAGCAAGAACAATCTGCAACTAAATATGACACCAAGAATTCTTACAATCAGAAAACCATAAATGTACACACTGTTTTATATCTTTATATGACCATATTACTATCATAAAAAGTTCTTGAAAATGTTTATACAATTATACAGTAATAAAATAAGGAAATTGCACAAAATTATTTTTCTATTATTATTAAAATTATATCATTGATAATATATGATATCTTGTAACAAAGCTATCTTGCATTTACTTTTATACCATCCTTTAAAAATATGTGTTATCAGGGAAAATTGCCATGTGTCTATTATGTTTATGTATTGATGATCATCTCAATCGTTTCATCTTTATAGATGGTTTTCCCCCATAGAAATCAATAAAACTGCTATACCTGTATTAAATTTAGCTTATAGAACGTTTCTTGAAGCCAGAGAAAAAAATGGCTCAGTTATATCATTTCTAGTTCTCACTAGACATTTATAAGCATTATAGAAATGTCCTAGAACAATTTTTAAAGAACATTCTTTAAAGGATCTTCCTTTATTCCCTGCTACCATCCTGTCAGCTAAAGAAATAGTACAGTATGGTTGCTAAATAACATTGGACATATTTGGGGAAAGATATAGTAAATTCTACTTGCAATTTAATAATTCCCTGGGGAAAAGACATCTTGAAATCTTTGATTCTCTCTTTTAGAAATGTATCACTTAGATTTTCATAGCATTTGGCGATGAAAAAGAAACATCAGGATTCTAAACAGGATTTTTTATACTCCATTATTTTCTGAAATCTATGCACTGGTACCAAACCATAAGCTCACACAACATGAGCCATGTATATTGGTAAAATAATGTTTTCCTGAAACAAATAATTGACTTATACAATATTTTGGAGCATATTAACTTAATTAAGGTTGTATGAAGTTAATAGATCTTGGCACATTAGGTAACATATTAAGTTAAACATTTCTATCGGTGACTTGCTAAAGACAGATTGGCAAGGTTTGTTCATTACGTAGTACCAGAAAGTAAGGCAAGAGTTGTTTAAAACATTTTCTTCTACACAAAATTTCAAAATAAGTGAACAAAAATATCATAAAAAGATAAAAATAAAGAAAACAAACATGAATTAATTTCACCAGCATGATTCCAAGGAAAGAATTAACTATTCTGAATTATGAATAGGGCTAGTACCCAACATGCTGTCTGTGAACATAACAGATACTTTGCTGTAAGGCATTACAACTATTGGCATTGCAAACTTGTCAAGTGCAAGATGGAATTGATTCGAAATCCAGGGCTCACTATTACGTTTTTTTAGACTGATTCCAATAGATCATTGTTAAGGCAGATGTGGTTTAGGATTATCTAGCTATTTGGTACTCATTATCTGGTGGAAAATGTTTTACACTTTTAACGATATATAAGAATTTGCAATAGAGAGAAGAAAAATACTTTGCAGTTAGGATTTTGACGTTCTTCATTTTCTTTGCAATTTTACTTCTTGTAGTGATTTGGAGCATCTGCAAATACAAACTTTAATCTGTAGGCTTCTGCTAGCAGAACACTGATGTCCTCATTTCCCCAGTGCATCGTGGGCAAATTCTGTAACAAGATCAATAAGCTCTAGGAAAGGAAAATGGAAACAAAAGGAAGGGAAAAGAAACAATGAAAATTAGACCTGTTTGCAGCTATTTGATTCTAGCGATAAGAGGCATTATTTAATCACATAACCTTAAATTTGCAGACTATTAGTATTACACTTATTAGGCTGTACGTCCTCAGTCCCCTATTCTTTCTAACTGCTACCCCTATCTGAATATTTCTACCAAAGTGAAGCTCAGTTAAAAACCCTGTGATTTTTATTTGTTAACTGTTGCTGAATTGTTTTCTGCTGTAGTGCCTTTATTGATTCAAGATGCATTCTATCTAGTTCTCAGGTTCAGATCACGTTGACTGGGTTCTCGATTTAGTTATTGCACTAACAGTTCTCATCAGGGTCATTTCTGCAGTAGTGTGCTAGCTCTAAATGTCATATCTAACATGCAGTCTATTCAATCAGCTGGTAAATAAATACTTTGGATGTTTCATTTTTTAGTCCTCTTCCCTTCATATTACCATGACCTCTATATTTGCAGGGTGAAATGCACTGCACTACCATTATGGAAACGTACTGACTATGCTGCACACTCAATTTCAGAATCTAATTTAGTAACCCAGGTTCACTAGATAGAGGGTGAATAAAACTGTCCAGCACCGTGCCTCTTGAAACGTTAAAGAGATGAAAATTTTATCTGGTTGACCTCTGCAGATAGTAAGGTAAAAGCATCAAAATAAAATCTGCTAAATATGGTTAGCTTATTTTTTTGTACTGTCACCTCAATTACAGACCGAACAAAAGACAAAAAATATCTTTCGAAGACCTACCAACCTTTGCAATATAGCAGTGGGAGGCCTTTTTCAGATTTTTAAGTTAGTCTGGGTCTGGTCATAACCTCCCTGCTATATGGCTAACATAGATTACAAATTGGATCATGAACAGCTATGCCTGCAGCAACTTCCCACTGATAAAACTACTGTATTTCTTTGATTTTATATCCTAAAACAGAAGGAAAATCTATGAGTACCAATATAGCATTAAAATACATTTTTTAATTCAATTTTAAAAAATTGTGATCAGCACTGGGCAAATTACTAACAGTGAATAAGCAGTGTTAAAAGTCTGTTGACTACAATTTAGCTATGAATTATTAGAAATGCAAGGAGGAAGGCTTTAAATAGTCTTCACAAATTATCATTTGAAAAAAAATGTAGTTAAAGGGTATTATACTCATATAAGACAACAAAAGCTATTATTCTCTAACCTGAATGGCTTTTGATAGCTCTAGTACGGCAGTAGTTCACACAGAAGAATGTTTTAATGGATAAAAATGAATCCATTCCCTTTGGTAGCTGTAATCTACAAATTTCTACCTGCTGCCCAGTAAGATGGAGTAGTCTATAATACTGAAAACAGATGACAGTTAACCCAGTGGTTCCCAACCCAGCCCTTGGGACAAAAACAGAGCTTGGATTTTGGGATATATATAATGAATATTGATACTCTGCATACAATGGTTGAGTATGTCCTGTGGACTGGGTTGAGAAGCATTAGATTAATATAATCAAGATTATAAACTGATGTGGGAGAACCCATCTCAAAAAAAATCTCCATGACAGGCAACCACAACTTCTGGTATAAATCCTGAGTGGTGTACAAAAGGTGATGGCACCCAGAAACTGGTAGACGTGTATTAATAGCTAATATGATTACAAATGATATATTGTTTTCGTGAGGAAGAGTGCACCTCTGAAAATTTAAGTGATCATGATACGAAAGGAAAACTGTGCCAAATAAATCTGAAATGGCTTTTTTAATGGGCCAGGAAAGGGGCGTGTACTGAAATTAAAACTAGTGTGTGTCTATTTATGGCCTGAGGCCCCCTGACTTAACAGTCAAGGGTTCACATGCTACCTGTACAGTAACCATGCAGTGCACACCAACTGCTGATTACCGTCGGGAATGCCCCCACCCCACGGTAGAAATTTATTTTCTACTATAGGATTTGGCATGCGCCACACTCAGAATTACCACCGAGTGCACGCGCTAGCCCAGAGGAAATACCGATTTGGCGAATGCTACCCGTGCGTTAGCCCTCCCACACCTTAATAAAAGGGCCCCTTTATTTGTGAGCAACGTTGCCAAAAGGTTAGAAGGAAAAGTTTTCCTTTTGTAGATGATATGAAGATTTGCAACACAGTGGACACACTGGAAGGAGTGGACAACATGAGAAGTGATTTACTAAAATGAAAAGAATGATCTAATGTTTGGCAATTAAAATGTAATGTGAAGAAGTGCAGAGTGATGTACGTGGAGTGTAGAAATCCAAAGAAGCTGTATGTGACAGGGTGGTTGAGAGGCTGATATGCACAGACCATGAGAGGGATCTTTGGACTGATAGTGTCTGAAGATCTCATGGTGGTGAAACAATGTGATAAGGCACTGGCAAAAACCAGAAGAATGTAAGGCTGCATATCGATAGAACCAGCAGAAGAAAGGTGGTGTTAATGTCCCCGTACACATAATTGGTGAGCCTCCACTTAGAGTATTATATTTAGTTTTGAAGGCTGCATCTCACTGAGGACATAAAAAGACTTGAAGCAGTTCAGAGGAAGGCGATAAAAATGGATGGTCTTTGCGTCAAAAGACATATGAGAAGAGATTTGAAGACCTGAATATGTATATCCTACAGGAAAGAGGGGACAAGGGAGATATATATACATTTAAATATTTGAAAGGTATTAATATACAAACAAATCTTTTTAGAGACTGGAAAGCAGCAGAACTAGAGGATATAAATTGAGGTTGCAGGGTAATATTGGAGTATCATCAGAAAGTAATTTTTCACAGAAAGGGTGGTGGATGCCTGGAATACCCTCCCAATGGAGATGGAGGGGACAAAAACAGTGATTTAATTCAAAAATGTGTGGGATAAACACAGAGGGTCAGTATATAGAAAGAGAATAGAATCAAAGCAAAACTTAAATAATCTTCAAACATTAAATATAGCAGAGGGGTGCAACCTGCATGGAGTGGCAGGTAAAACTCTGGCCACCTTGTTTGGGAGACTGGATGGGCTAAACCCATCTTTTTATTTCCTATTATTTACTATATTACTCTCACCACAGGGAAATAATGATGACTGCAGTAAAGAAGGATAAAAGTCCAACGTATATAGGGCAAATTTAACAGAACACTATAGTTCCTTGATTCTTGGTTGGGGCCACTAGCAAATTCACAAAGGACAAATGGTAAATGTACCATATTGTGCTGTTTCTGACTAGTTCATGGGGATGACTGAAGAATGAATAAGACTTTTAGGGGGGATGTTATCGAAGTGTAGTAGCAGGCAGGCTTTTAGTGCACCTTGCTTTACCAAGGGATTTACCAACCTGTGTATCTTAGTACTACAGGTTGCTGACCCTCTTGGTTAAGGATTAATGCTGGTTGCGAGACACCTTGCAAGAAGTGTTAGTCCATCGGCTCAGGTGCATCAGGTTGTCATCCATTTGGATACAGAAAGTGAAGGTGCCTTGGTGCTTTATAACTTTTGCTACGTGAGACGTGGGGTAAGGAATATTGTAGATGAAAATATTCGAGTTATTCCCCAAGTTTTCCACGTCATCACTGTGACCCCTGACGCAGGTGCTAGTCACCGAAACACGGCCCGTGTCGGGTCAAGGCTCATTCATTAAAGAACTTTGTTCCATTTTAAAGGCCCGTGGTGCTGTTTTTTTGTTTGGACTTTAGTTTGTACTTTGTTCCCTCTCTTTTGTTATACCCGCATCAGGTTGTCAAGCCATGGTCTAATGCTTTCAGACCCTTCCTAAAGTGGCCAACAACTTTAAAAAATAGTAGACTCCCACACACCTCCAAAAATAAACGCCCTGTTGTGCCCCCCCCCCCATAGTGAACTCCAATCAGGGTCCCCCCCCATGATGTATTCCTGCCCTCCCACTAGATATCAAGAAAAATCTAAGGTTCTAAGGTAAGGTGGGGCCTTTGGGAGAGTGCTGTGCCTTGGAGGACCAGCCGACACTTGGGGGAGGGGAGGCAAGGCTTCTGGCTGTTATAAGAGATGGATTAGAAGCATCAGCCTAATGGACTACCACAGATCACCTCTGGGTAAGTCCTGGGGGTTGTAGTGGGTCTGAGGGACGAGGAAGGTGTTTTGGTCTCATGGGGCTGGGGTTATTTTATCATCATTTTAGGACCATAATGTGTCTTGCACTGTACACCCAGTTTTCGTTTCAAATCGTGTTATGGAATTTACATAGCAATGAGCTGCTTTACATACATTTGCACCTCTCTACTGTGCAATCTGCAGTGACTTAAATGTCACTTCATTAGGGCAAAACAACCAATGTTAGTGCCCTTTAAGTCGTGTTAAGGGGCAAATAAAACGGGTTTACCCCCTAATTCTATAAAAATTGTGCACACAAATTTCTGTGTGATTTTAAAAATGGGCTGTGAAAATGGGAAGGTCATGGGTGTAATGGGGTGTTCCTAAAATTAATGTGTGCTGTTATAGAATAACGGGGATACACACTTAATGTAGGTGCATACATTTACACTACGTTTCAGTTGGTGCAAATAG
Source organism: Microcaecilia unicolor (assembly GCF_901765095.1). Taxonomy (NCBI): domain Eukaryota; kingdom Metazoa; phylum Chordata; class Amphibia; order Gymnophiona; family Siphonopidae; genus Microcaecilia; species Microcaecilia unicolor. The sequence continues at coordinate 41,442,032 of NC_044040.1, read as the reverse complement.
TTGTGCCTAAAATTAGGCATAATTCCTGGGCATAACTGCTATTGTATAAACATTACCGAACTTTAAGCGTGGCTTATAGAATAGCGCTTTTTTGGCACTGATTTTTTGGGCGCCATATATAGAATCGAGTCCTTATTGTCCTTTTAATTTGTTTTCATTTTTATAATATTTACATCAAATAAAAACTTTGAAAAGGAATAATGCAATTCATCTTACGGTAAAAATATTAACAAGAAAATATAATATAGCAAAAATGAACAACAAAAATATGTCTTTGCAACTTAGCCCACAATAAGGGAGAATCAAGAGAATATACCAGAGGTAGACGGTTAAAAAATAAAAACAAAACAAAATATACAGCAGTCAGACTAAATTTCCATTACTAAGGAACAGCTTTAGTCCTGAGCGCAAGTTATGGATTGTCTTTAAGTAGACCCTTATTTTCCAAAAAGTCATAGGAATGATTCTCAAAAACCAATATGCATTTACTGGTATATCAGAAATTAAACTTAATGCCCATGTCTACTAAATTCTGCCAATAGGATAAGCAGTTTTTCCTTTGGACAGGGTCCACTTAGAAACACCAGGAAAATTGGAATTTTCTCACCCAGAAATTCATTGTGTGTGTGGGGGGGGGGGGGGGGGGGGTCAATGAAAAAAACAAATGAAGAACAGCTTCCTTGTGGTCAGAAAACAAATGAAATTAGAAGAGTTGCTCTAGCAGTAACCTCATCCATACAGCTTTCCAGAATATGAATAACGTCCAAACTATCCAATAAAACTTCAGCCAGTGTTAATGAGCCACTGGGTGTCACAGCTTCTGATATTTGTTTGATTACAGAAGATGGGAAAAATATAGCTTTTTTTAATGAAGGAGGAGCCTTTGCTGAATACTGCAGACACACTTCCAAAAACCTGTAAAACAGATCTTTAGGAGAAATAGTGTCAGTGGAAAATTCAAAATCCTTAAATTAAGAGATCTGATATAGTTTTCAAAGTTTTTAATTTTGCGATGTATTTTTATCTTACCTTGTAGTAATAGTCTGAAATTGCTTAATTTGAGTTACTCAACCTTCTTATTACAATCATCAGGTTTCTCTCAAAACTCTGCAGACGATTTGTGTTACCTTGTATGGTAGATGTCAAAATACATCAAAATTTGTAGAGTATTGCCAAAGCATTCTATATGGCCTCACCATTAATCTCTGGAGGTCTCACCAGTGGAGGTATGCTGCATGCAGATCCCACAACTGCTTTCTTTGTGTCTCCAGCAGGCATTGGATGTTCAGATGTCACTACTGAAACTGCAGCGCTAAGCAGATAGATTAGCGTCTGTCCCTGCCCTCTGCTAACAGGAGTCCTAGTGCAAGCTGGATAGAGTAGATGTCTCAGCCATAAGGCCAGTAGAGCTCCTGGGCCGAGAGGGCTGAGCATAACTTTGTCTTCAAGTTCTTTCCCCCATGCCCAGAACAGCCAAAGTGCTCGATGCATTGGCTGGCATGAATGCTAAGATTTGAGTCTGCTGCAGTGATGGAGACTATATGGGTTGGACAGAAACCCAACTACCCTCTTTTCGGCATGAAAACAAACAGCTAAAGCTGTCCACAAGAACTCGGCAAACATGTCTCACTGGCCAGTTGCCACCTTCATGCCCAGTTCACTGTCCTAATGCAGCTTGATAACACCCCCTACCACCACCTTATTATCATAAAACTCTCATAAATTTCCACATCTGTAAATGCTTTATAATTAGGCTTTACAATTCTGAAGGATTTTTTTGTAAGATCTCATAGCACAGCAGAAGCAACTCCCTTCTGCTCCAGGCCATGCACCAAAAGTCATGAGTTACAAACCTTGTAAAAAAAAAAAGAAGAAAAAAAATCCCCCCAAATCATTTGCTCTCTGTAGAATAAGCATTCTTGGGAAAGGTTCCTCTGCAGCTGTGGAACAATCTAATAGCAGTACTGCTCCATTGAGAAAAAGAATTGGCTAAGCACTCTCTCAAGTTTCAAAACATAGTTAATGTGTACCAGGATCTGAAACATTACCAGGACCAGAAAAAATGTTTCAAAATTGTTGGCTGTCATCAGCTTAACAGTCAAACACATAGGCCTCTTAGTAAATGTAACATGTCACACTGTATACTTCTAATGCAGAATACACCCAACTTGACAATGGTGGTATCAAAACTCAATGTACTCTGAAGAACAGGATTCTGTGGAAAGTAATGTGTTTTGATCTTGTAAAAATGTGAAAACCATCTGCTAATCAATATTTAACAGATAACATGACAAGCCAATTAGAAAGATACTCAACATAGGGATTCACAATTAAAAAAGAGCAAAGATGAGTAAATTAATAGTGACTGAGACAAAATAGGCTCATTTACGTATGATTATTATTCCTATTTTCCTTAATAGATAGAGATGAAAGAGCAACCATTAAGGTCTGTGTACAAATAAGAGAGCCAAATTAATTGGTTTAATGCACTTTCCATCTACAACTATGAGATTTAATTTACACTTCTCTACTTGAAACTATAATGAATCATCATGCCCATCAATGAGAAAAACAGTGTTTGTCCTCATAAAAAGCTTTTTTGTGCTAAGCTGTCAAATAACAGATCTAAGAAGGATGTGTGCTGTGTTTTAAAAGCTTCAGTGAAAGCTTTACACTTCCAAATTTATTATAAAAATAATTTATTTTGCCTTGTTTAACAGTTTCTGTTAGGGAACTGGCTCGAGATAGGTCAATAATCCTCCAGGCCCCATTTATATTATTTACCAATATACATATTCTCCTTGATTGTGTACTTGGATATCATTTTAATTTTATAAATAGAACAGCCCTAATATAAACCAACAAACTAATGGTCAAAAAGTCTTTGCACTCACAATAAATAAAACATTATGACAAGTCATATAAAGATTATTTGATATGCCTTATACTTTGTACTACTACAATAATATTCCAGATTTGAAAAATCAAAAAGAAATGACAGCTAGGGAGGATTCAAAATGGCAGCATGGTTGTAGCTTCAAATTCCCCAAGGCTCATTGTTGGCTTTCTTCTGCTTACATTCGACATAAGGTCTGCAAAACGAAAGGTCAGACCCTTCCAAGGGTGCTGCTGGAGTTTCCTCACTGTGAAGGATTGAAGAGTTTGCAATCAAACAAGATCAATGACCGGAAAGGCTGGTTTCCTTTGCAAGGATTGCTTGAGAAAGAGCTAATCTTGCTGGAAGGGTGCATCTCTCAGCCCATCAGAGTTCAATCCACCAGCCAGGTGAGTAGAACCAATGATAGATGATGCTGTTATCAGGGCAAGTCAGCACTGCAGAAGATCAACCTGTATTGGTCAGCGTTCAGTGTAAGAAGGGTTAAGAGTAGCGATTCCCAAACCTTTTCGGTTCACAGTGTCCTTAGTGCCCAAGTAATTTTTCACGGTGCCCCTCCCCCGGCCACACATTTCTTTCTTTCCCCCTCCCTAGCCACACATTTCTTCTCAGGCTTTCAGGTCCCCCCTCCCCTCGCCCTGCAGACATTTTCCTCCCTATGAAGAAAGACTAAGGAGGCTAGGGCTTTTCAACTTGGAGAAGAGACGGCTGAGGGGAGACATGATAGAGGTATATAAAATAATGAGTGGAGTGGAACAGGTGTATATGAAGCGTCTGTTCACTCTTTCCAAAAATACTAGGACTAGGGGGCATGCGATGAAACTACAGTGTAGTAAATTTAAAACAAATTGGAGAAAATGTTTCTTCACCCAACGCATAATTAAACTCTGGAATTCGTTGCCGGAGAACGTGGTGAAGGCGGTTAGCTTGGCAGAGTTTAAAAAGGGGTTAGACGGTTTCCTAAAGGACAAGTCCATAAACCACTACTAAATGGACTTGGGAAAAATCCACAATTCCAGGAATAACATGTATAGAATGTTTGTATGTTTGGGAAGCTTGCCAGGTGCCCTTGGCTTGGATTGGCCGCTGTCGTGGACAGGATGCTGGGCTCGATGGACCCTTGGTCTTTTCCCAGTGTGGCATTATTTATGTACTTATCACCCTCCCCCAATCAACCTCCCCCCCAGCCACACATTCCTCACAGGTCTCTCCCCCCCCCCCCCCCCCAAGCAGCATGGAGTCCTACCTTGTCTGGAGACAGAGCATCTCACTACCTTTGTGGCTCCACTGACAGCCAAGCCTCCTCCTCTGTGTCTGGCCTTTAGCCTGTGCCGGGCCCTCAGCTCCTCACACACTCTGTTCCACCCCTCCTCAAGCCCTCCCCAGGTGGAGAACTGCAGCTGCTCCATTTGCAGCCTTCAGTGTTCCTCACCCTCCTGCAGCAGTGGGGCCTGGAATTCACTGTATCAAGAGGAATCAGCTCTGATGGTGCAGCTGTTTTCCCTGCTAGAGGATGCATGCAGAAGGTGGGCAGGAAACGGCAATGGTATGCACAGGCTCTTAATGTGTGTCTCCTTCCGTGGCACCCCTCTGAGTTTGTCACGGCACACAGTTTGAGAAACACTGGTTTAGAGATTAGTGCAACTTCAGCAAATGGAGCTGCTGTATTGGGTGGATAAAGTGGGAGATCTAGGATATGCCTTGAATGTGAGTATGACCAAGGGGCCTGATGTTCTTGTAGATATCCACTGTTTACCTGTGAAAAATCCAGTATTTCTTAAAATGTTTAATTTGTTATATTCCACTCCAAGAAATGAGTTGGACTCTCAAGTGAATGTATATATTCCTTCACGTTCACTTAGGTTGGGTTTACAGACATTACTACGTTTACCTGCCATTACTGAGGCCCCTAAAGAGAAAATGTGATCATGAGCAGAGAGGGGGAGAGATTAACAAGAGGGGAATGGAAAGACCATTGTATTTCCTTTATGTTCTGTCCATCATAACACTTCTGAGAGGAGTACAAATATAAATATATAAACTGTTGGTAGTCACACTGGAAGCAGTTTGGTGTGTATTGGTCAAATTGGACTCATCTATTAATGATTGTTCTTCAGAGGTAAAATTCCTATCTCAAAGGGTAAATGGAAAAGTGCAAGGGATTGAGACCAGTTTAAAAGACCAAATATATAAAATATCAGCTCCGATTCAGAATAGAACTAATTCCAACAGCAAGTTAGAACATTTGGAAAATTCTTTGAGACATGTAACAGTGTGAGTGAGGGCGGGGCATCTGGACAGTCCTGTTTATATGTTGGCACAATTTCCCCTGAATTCTATATATGGCGACTAAAGTTGTGCATGCAAATCAGCATGCATTGATGACTTCTAAACAGAACTTAATTGATTAATGAGCCAATCACTGCCAATAATTGGCTAACAACCAATTATTGGCGTTAATTGGCCTTGATTAGGATTTACACACGGATCATATTTTATAACAACATGCGTATAATTAGAACAATGAAGGGCTAAACAAAAACAATACATAACAAGAGAAACAAGACTGTTATGATTGGAAAGTAAATAAATGAAAAAAAAATAGCATTGTTTTCCAAAGCAGTAGCTGAAAAAATAAACATAAAAAGATTAACGTGCAAAAAGAACAACATAACTCAAAGAGAAGCACACAAAAGAATATCTGGTAAAAGCTGAAAGAAGCATGCAAGGAAGCCATGAGGTGAAGGGTGAGAGTAGAAGAAGGAATGACTACAATGGTGAACAATAATGTAGATAAAGATGAGCCAGTTGATACTGTGTATCTGGATTTTCAAAAGGCATTTGACAAAGTACCTCACGAAAGACTCCAGAGGAAACTGGAGAGTCATGGGATAAGAGGTACTGTTCTATTGTGGATTAAAGACTGGTTAAAAGAAAACAGAGAATAGGGTTAAATGGTCAATATTCTCAATGGAGAAGGGTAGATAGTGGAGTTCCCAGGGGTATGTGCTAGGACCACTGCTTTTTAACATATTTATAAATGATCTAGAGATGAGAGTACTAGTGAGGTAATTAAATTAGCTGATGACACCAAGTTATTCAAAGTTGTTAAATCGAAGGATTATGAAAAATTACAAGAGGACCTTACCAGACTGGGAGACTGGGCATCCAAATGGTAGATGACATTTAATGTGAGCAAGTGCAAAGTGATGCTTGTGGGAAAAAGCAACCCGAACAATAGTACATGATGCAATGTTACACATTAGGAGTCACCGACCAGGAAAGGGATCTAGGTGTCATTGTGGATGATACGTTGAAACCCTCTGTTCAGTGTGTGGCAGTGGCTAAGAAAGCAAATAGAATGTTAGGTATTATTAGGAAAGGAATGGAAAACAAAAATTAAGACATTATAATGCCTTTGTATTGCCCCATGGTGTGACCTTGAATACTGTGTGCAATTCTGGTCACTACATCTCAAAAAAGATATAGTGGAATTAGAAAAGATACAGAGAAGGACGACAAAAATGATAAAGAGGATGGGATGACTTTTCTATGAGGAAAGGCTAAAGCAGCTAAGGCTCTTCATCTTGGAGAAAAGATGGTTGAGGGGAGATATGATAGAGATCTATAAAATAATGAGTGGAGTGGAATGGGTAGGCGTGAATCGCTTGTTTATGCTTTCCAAAAATAGTATGACTAGGGGGCACGCTATGAAGCTACAAAGTAGTAAATTTAAAACAAATCAGAGAAAATATTTCTTCACTCAACATGTAATTAAAATCTGGAATCTGTTGCCAGAGAAAGTGGTAAAAGCAGTTAGCTAAGCGGGTTTTAAAAAGGTTTGGATAGCTTCCTAAAAGAAAAGTCCATAAACCATTATTAAGATGGACTTAGTGGAGAGTGGCCTAGTGGTTAGGGTGGTGGACTTTGGTCCTGGGGAACTGAGTTCAATTCCCACTTCAGGCACAGGCAGCTCCCTTGTGACTCTGGGCAAGTCACTTAACCCTCCATTGCCCCAGGTACAAATAAGTACCTGTAAGCCGCATTGAGCCTGCCATGAGTGGGAAAGCGCGGGGTACAAATGAAACAAACAAAATCCACTGCTTATTTCTAGGATAAGCAGCACAAAATGTATTGTACTGTTTTGGGATCTTGCCAGGTACTTGTAACCTGGATTGGCCACTGTTGGAAAGAAGATGCTGGGCTTGATGGACTTTCGGTCTATCCCAGTATGGCAGCACTTATATGTACTTAAGTGAGATGACAAGACTAGAGTGAAAAACATTTCAAACAAAACAAAACTTCTTTTAGAAGATGAAGAATTTATTAGAAATTGGAACTCAGTATTGAACACATGTTCTTTGGACTTAATGATTTTGCTAAAAGTTACATCAAAGAAAATGGTAAACTGTGAAAAAAGATGTGAAATGCAATTCTACAACTGGGTACATGCAGTTACACATGCCTTGCACACATAAATGTGCCAATTAACACCACTTGTGCACCCCTATGCACTATTCTATAAGTTAGCGCAATGCTACAGTAGAGAAGGGCAGAGTATGGGTGTGTATTGTATAAATACAATAAGTTATGTGCACTGCATGGCACACTTAGGTGCACCAACATATGCCAACCATAGACCTGGCATAAGTGGTTGCACCTAAATGAGGGTGTGTTGATGCCATTATAGAATTGGTACTCAATGCATGGCATCAAGGTGCCTAACTTGAGGCACCAAGTTATAGAATTGCCCCGTTATATTTAGAAATGAAAGGAAATGATCTTTGCTGTGAGATGTTGCTCAATGAGTACAATAAAATTTTAGAAAATTTAGGAAAGAATTATAAAAGGCTCAATATGACAAATGGATTATAAACATGTTTCAGTACATCCTTGGAGCAAATCTGGAAGAGAAACATTAGAAGTCAATCTATTTAGAAATAGAAACAAGAAAGAAAGCCCTATACATATGGATGCATAACAAGAGAGAAATAGAAAAATGATTCACAGTGACTCTGAAAATATTTATGACCCATCAGCACCTTTATTTATATCCTCCTCACTTTATGACAGAGCTGAGACTTTTTTTATTTATTTGTTTGTTTTTAAATGGAGAGATTTTGGAGGGGAAGAAACAGCACAAGAGAGAGATTGAAGGAAAGGAACAAGACGTAGTCAAGAGGATGAAGGAAAGGAATAGACACAAGTGGCCTTTCTTCCTGTAACACTAGTAATACTCAAATGTAATAATCAATTTGTTAAATGTAATTTTATTTTAAAAAAGAGCTTAACATTTTATTACTTTTCTTCATGCCAATGCCTAAATACAATGCTATGCAAACAAGAACTAACCTCTTGTATACAAAAGTTAAAACTGACCCACTATTTCTCTATCTCAATCAACCAACTGTCTTGATGCGTCATATTTTAAAGAGAGTTCAAATGGAAGATCAAATGATGTGCTAGTCGAGCAGGTTGTGTTTGCTGGTGTTCTACAGGTCACTGACTCTGTAGTGGTGAAGTTTGATGGCAAAGTTAGCAAAATTACTGAACTACTGGGGATGGTAGCAGCTCTGGGGGAGATCTGTAATAGAGTCTCGGATGAGCCGAGAATCACCATGGTGGAAGGTTTGGCTGAACTATGTAAAGTAGAGGCTAACCTAGAAAATAAGTCATACCAGAATAACCTTTGAATTGTAGGCTTCCTGGAATCTCTCACTGAAGAAGTGCTGGATGGATTTCTTGAAAAGTGGTTTGCAGAACAGCTCAGTCTGGATCAATGCTGGGGCTCCTTGCAGACTGAAAGGGCCCATTGATTTAGACGATGAGAGGTGTTAGTAGCCACATCAGGCCTGTTTACAGTCGGGATCCTCAACTTTCATCATATAGAGGCCATTCTAAGGACGTATCATGCAAAGAAAGATTTGAGTAAGATAATAAAGAATTTGGATATTTCAGGACTATTCGGCATCAGTTTCTACAAAATGCAAAATGAAGTTTGTTGGACCCTTATTGAGAAGTGGCTGAAATTTGCACTGAATTATCCTACAACCCTGTGAGTTACCTATCAAGTACAACTCAGCTAATTCCAGGAGATATTCAAGACACAAGTTTGAGTGGCAAAGATATCAGCAACGGTGATAGATGCAGAGACCTGAAGCTTGTAATTTGCAAATGGAGAAAGACCACGAGAATTTAAACTGATGGGAAACTCTTACATTCAATATAAGGACTTTTTAGAATCCAATATGGAGAAGTATGTGTATGACTTTGGGTGTCTGTTGAGAATGAAGGGTTAATAGTGTAACGGCAAAAGAGTTGGAGGAACATATACATAGGAGGAGCAAGGTATCCAGGGAGCACCTCATCAAAAAGTGTGCCCTCCATCCAGATGGATATTTGTTGGTGTAAGTGAAATTTGGGGATATGAGGAAGGGGAAGGGGGTTTGGTTCTTTCATTTGGGTTCTTAATGAGCCCAGGAAAGATATTATGTTACTATTTTACTATGTTTGAGCAACATAATTTAATGATAAAAGGAAGATTGCATACATCTGTGATTACATAATTAAAATAACATGGGAGATCCATCTATGATTAGATCATGGAATGTTTTGGGAATAGGTACACCTATTGAATGATACAAAATACTGCAATTGTTGAAAAAACAGAAAGCAAACTCATTTAACAGACACTGAACATATTAAATTAAAATGCAGTTGGGTGGGAGAAGTTATTTCTGCTTCCTCTGGAGATGATAAAGCTGGAGTTGCTATATTATTTCATAAATCTTTCGTATATTGAATTCAAAAATTGGTAAGAGATCCAGAAAGCAGATTCCTATTTATTAAATACACTATACAAGGTTGCCCCTGTGTTATTGCCTCCATTTATGCATCTAACAGTAGGCAACATAGGGCCCCTGTTACAAAGCGGCAGTAAGCACAACGTAGGTTTACCAAAGCCCGGTGGTAGTTCCCTCCCCCAGTGTGCCGTCATATCCTGCGCTACAAATATATATTTATTTTTGTAGCACTTGTGTGTAATCAGGCAGTGCCACGTGCTGTCCGGTTACTGCCAGGTTAGCACGGAAGTCCTTGCTGCCACCTTAATGGGTGGCGGTAAGGGCTCCCCCGAAATGGCCGCATGGCAAGTGCTTTATTTGCAGCATGGCCATTTTTTGTAGAAAAAAGACCTACCTTTTACCCATCTGCAGTAAAAGGGGGCCACTGCGTGCATCAAAAACAGGTGCCGACACCAGCGTAGGCCCATATTTTGCCACAGCTTGGTAAAAGAGGCCCATAATTTCTTTTTAAAAAAGGTACAGGTTGGAGTACAGTTTATGGGAGAAACTATATATCTGGCTGGCAATTTTAATAAAGTGAGTCCCTGTTATACAGATTTAATGCTATGCATCGGGGGGTTTCTTCAGGGGGTAAAATATATATGAAAATGCCTTCCGGGGGGGGGGGGGGGGTACAATATCTGTGTAAATGCTCAGGTAACTGCCTAGACTTCTTGGATGCCTGACAGGTGTTATACCTTTTAGAAAGGGAGTACAGTCATGTTTTTAAAGTTCAGGGAACCCTTTCGAGGATAGATTATTTGTTCCTGCAGAAAATTTTCCAGGATTCTGGATGTACAACTTGGACTAATAGAGGTCTCTGATCATTCACCTTTGTAGATGGATATTGAAGGGGCCCATAAAAGAGCTATTTTTTGAGGTTCCTGCGATATCTACATGAGAACAGGGAATTTCAGGAATATCTAACTGCTCAATTAGAAAACTATTGTTTTCATAATGGATCACATAAAGATGATCATATCTTATTCTATGAAGCAGCTAAAATAGTTCTCAAGGGAGGAATTATGATTTATAGTGCCCCAAAAAGGAAACAGGTAAATGCTCAAATTTTACTTTTGGAATTACAATTAAAAGAAGCTATGGAATCCAGCTAAGGATGCCTTTGCGGGCCAGCAGGGCAAGATTTGTGGCCATACAAGGTGAACTGAATAATATCATACATGACTGTGCATTAAATAATTTTGCATATTATAAATATATTTTTTATCAGTATGGCAACAAGTTGGGCAAATTGTTAGCTCAAATGGTAAACAAGTGAGAAGGGCTGAAGGATATTCTAGGCTGAAGGTTAGTAATGGAAAAATGGTTACTTGTGTGGAGGAAACAGCACATGTATTCAAAGACTTTTTCTCAAATGTTATATACCTCAGAACAAAAAACACCAGGAGAGATTAGAGACTACGCACATTATTTAAACCTCCCACTGTTACCTAACGAGGCTCTTGCTTTTCTTAGAGGCCCACGCGTGCCAAATTGGAGTTACCGGTTACCATGTGGCCCTTGCAGGAATTTCAATTTTGGCGCGCGTCCACTACATGTGTCCAAAAATTTTTTTTAATTTTCTGGTGCATGTAATGGACACGCATCAAGTAGCATTTGACACGTGTAGGTCATTACCGCCCAGATTCTTTACCACTAGGTCAATGGCTGGCGGTAAGGTCTCAGATCCAAAATGGATGCGTGGCAATTTTGATTTTGTTGCATGTTCATTTTCGGCAAAAAAAAAAGGAGCCTTTTTTACAGGTGTGCTAAAAAATGGATCTGCGCGCACCCAAAACTTGCGTCTACAATACCGCAAGCCATTTTTCACCGTGCCTTTGTAAAAGGACCCCTTAATGCACCGCTTACAAGGGGAAAGATACAGAACACTATTAAAGCACTTAAATATTATAAAGCACCTGGACTTGATGGCATGAGTGTGGGGTTTTATAAAATTGTAAATCCCAAAACTATAGGACCCTTGGAAGCATATTTTACAGCACCAGTGGAAGGCCTCAAGTTTCCAGAACACATCAATAGGGCTTAGATAACTTTACTTCCTAAGCCAGGGAAGGATTCCATGTTCCCTGGGTCATATAGGTGGGAAAATGTGGGATACAAATGTAACAAATAAATAAATAGGCCAATTTCTTTGGCAAGCTTGGTTTTAAATGATTTGCTAAGATTTTAACAGAGATTGGCAGATTTATTATTGCAACTAGTTGAGAAAGAGCAAGTAGGATTTATCCGAGGGAGGCATGTGGTTGTAAATGTGTACAAGCTTTGGAGTATTGTAAGCTAGGAAGAATTCCTAGTGTTTGACCACGCTGAGTGGTCATTTTTAATTGAGGGTACTGCAGTGATTTGGAATATCAGGGTTCATTTTACAAGCAGTGCAAACTCTATATACTTTACTATCTACAACAATAAGTATCAATGGACTGTCATCTCCCATATTTCACTTGGAAAGGGAGACAAGGCAGGGATACCCTCTCTTGCCATTGCTATCTGTTCTTTCACTGGAACCTGTGCTTTTCCAACTTAAGCACAATGAGGTGGTGAAAGAGGTGTTGATAGGTTCTTCCCACATCTTGACTAAGCCTACGGCTTCTTTACCTTCAGTGCAGGACCTATTTACTCTGAATGGCCAATTATGGAGGGCTGAAACTTAGGGGCTCTTTTACTAAGCTATGTTAGGCACTAATGTGAGCCTAACACAGCAAAAAAAGCATAATGTGTGATGAACTAACGTGTTCCGTATTAGTTTTGGGATGTGTATGCACTATCTGCAAGTTAATTATTGTTTGTATATTTTGAAGGGATGTGTCAAGGGCGGAGAGTGGATGTTCCTGTGCTAACCAGTTAGGGTATCTACATTATCGTGTGCACATGGATAACATGAGAGCCCTTACTGTCTACAAAATAGGTGGCCAAGCACTAACGGCAACAATCTAACCAATACAAATGCTTTATTTTACTATGTTTATAATAAAACTTAGGGGCCTATTTACTTAGCTGTCTTAGTTTTTAAAATGGCATTTAATGCATACTAATTGTTAACGCTGACTTTAGTAATTTCTTAGGAATTGAAAGGGTTTCCTCTCATTTGCCACACAGGAATTATTAAGCACAGCTTTGTAAAAGAGATTCAGTCCACGATTATATGTTATGGTACGTTCCCACCAACAGGTATCACACACACTTTAAAAACATGACTATATAGGGTCGTATTCATGTACGGACTTTACACCTTGCGTTTGAAAACAATTTCTGCTGATGAGTATAAATTTAGCTCATTTTGCTTTGCATATAAATGCAATGAATTCCATGCAGCTGCCATATATAACTCAACAGCTTAAAGAGATTTGGCTTCCAAAGTTGTAGGCTCTTCAATTTGATGAGACTGAATTTGATAACATTAGCGCGTGGCCATTATTGCTGAAACAGAAAAATCGGCCATTTCCCATTAGCGCAAAAAGTGGACTTAGTGCATGGGAAAGACCTGTGCTGTGAAAGCCCATAGATAAAATCTAGCCAATGTGTTCGCCTGACCATGAGTAACTACAGTATCTACTGCTTAATGATTAAAAAAAAGAACAGTGCTGTGAAACAGAAAAACTGAAGGAGCTCACAGGCAGAAACGGATGGCAAAGCATAATCTTTAGTTGTAGAACAGTAATTGTTTATATGATCCGTGTGGGTAAACCCTAGGAAAATATTTTAAAAAATAGAAAGTGAAAATGCCTCACAAGGCCACACTTTCATTCTAAAGAAAGCGTAAATAAGAGCGATGCTTTACAACAGGAAATAAATATATACTGAAAAAGATAAAATAGATAACTAACAGGTTGTTAAATCATGTCAACTGGTGAATTTTTACTATCCCTTTTAACTGTACATGGCATAGCATACATTTCGTCTTCAATAACAGTTATGCTGTGAAGTTTCTCATAGGAGAATTGCCTAGGAAAAGTTCATTCTTATTTTTAACCTTTTTATCACAGTCTATGACCTTTCAGCCAATAGATCAAAGAATATAGAACACAACCTGATACACAGGAAAGATGAAACTAACTACAGGCAAAGAAAGTCATTCCACACACTGACTAGAATTGTTAGATCTTAAGGCAGTTACTCTATTTTTTTTTTGTTCTAAATAGGTTAAAATCAATGTCTCTTACCATCTTATCAAACTCAATAACCTCAACAACATAGTGATTCTCTGCTTCCAAGAAAAGGTATTTTTGCACTGCATTTCTGATGTCCTTTAAATGTCACTAGTCTTTCAGTGCTTTAATATTTTGAAGTAAGACTTCTTCAGTTTGACTTTTTACTCATTTTTCTCAAAATTGCCCCTGAACTGATTGCTTCAGAGCCAGGTATATACCCCATCACATCCTGTGCGTCAGTAAATGCACCATTCTATAGTTTATTTCTTTGACAATTCTGTTATTACTCTGAAAAGCTTGTCAACTTCTGGAAGAAACCATTGCTAAAAATAGAAAACCACTGAAAGCTCGATAGGACACAAGTGCCAGCTTCTGAAATTGGTCAACAACTTGAGCTGACAGCTCTCAACAAGGTGAAAAATGGAAGGTGACACTTTGACAGAACAATCTTCCGTTAATCTTCTGATAACATAGAGAGGTATATTATCCTTATAATTAATTTCATATTTTTGAGAAGAAAGAATTCCATAGAGAAATACACCTTTAGGTTGTGAAAATAAAAGCTTATGACAGCTTGATGATCTTATCCTTTCATTTCATCTCTCTTTTTCATACCGACAAAGACTTTTTGATCACTGTATGACCTACTTACAATACTGAAACAGCAATTAGGCTCTTGCTTCATCTTATTTAACTGATCTAGTAAATGGTTTTTGTTCTTTATGGTTTTCTGTAGCATAGTACAAAATAGTTTCTGCTCACAATATTTATGCTGACCAGTTTCATAAAAGCACATAAAGTTAACGAAAGATCAGAACTAAAATGTAGTATAATAAAATTCTGGGGGGGAAGAGATAGATTGTTATATTTGTTTTATTCTGTCTCTAGTGGGCCTAAATCGTTTGTGCTATCACTACTGTAGCATAAGATAATTTCAAAAAGAATTGTCAAAAAATTTATATTTTTCACTTCAGTTTTGGCCTCATGATTCAGGTGACAGAACTGTACATTGTAACATGGATCTGTGTTTCAATCTCCACTAAGGTATGGTACAACCTGGGCATGCTGCAAACATACCCCCCTGTCACTCCTGCCACTGCCTGTAACCCGACGAGGTAACTTTTAAAATTCAGAGGGAGGGGGACTGGAACTCCGGCGGTCGGGGGCGCGGCGGAGATGCGCGAGGCCCTATGCGGTCGCCTCGCCCTAAGACCGGTCCTGCTGAATGTAACTCACCTTGAGCTACTACTGAAAAAGGTGTGAGCAAAATCTAAATAAATAAATGATGCGTATAAATTCTAAGACTCATAGTTGAAAAACGAAGGAGTGGCCATAGGTGTGGAATGGGCAGTTCATGGGCGTTTCTCAAATCTATGCATGTTGTTTTGGAATACACCCGGTCCACACCTAATTTAGGTGGATGGGTGACAGCATATTCTATAATTTGCATTGAGATTTAGGCTTACTCAATAAAGTATGCCTAAATTTAGGCAAACTTTATAGAATACGCCTAGGTGTATTTTTTTCGGTGCATATTTTTCAGGCGCCATATATAGAATCTAGCCCATAAGTACTAATTGATGTGGGCAATTGTTTTTGAAAATTGTCTTCCTCGTGCATTCATTTATTCTTCTTGGCTGCTGCTGATGGATTCTTTCAAATATACTTGTATGATACTATCACAGCAGGCTGTTATAGGATTTTGATCTGCCTTGATTTGTTCTCCTGTCAGTTCTTTCAGATATCTTGAATTAAATCTCAACTCTAATTTATCCTTTGCTCAGCACATCTCTATTGTTGTTAAGTCTGGGTTTTGTTCACTTCACAAACTTCATTCTATTCGAGATTATCTTAATTTCACTTCACTATACACCCTTGTACACAATTTTATAATATCAAAAAGTGATTATTGCACCTCTGTTTTCACAGGTATTCCCACTGTTCAGTTAAAAAGATTTCAGACTCTTCAGAATTCTGCAGCCCATTTTCTTTTTTCAGCAAAACGTTTTGACCATATTTTACTCCTTTATTCTGTCTTCACTGGTTGCCTTTTCCTTTTAAAATCCTCTGTTTAATATATAGGGTGTACTATACTTGTTGCCCTGCATTTTTGTTCTCACAACTCTCTATATTCTGTCTAGGCAACTTAGGTCACTTGACTCTCACTGCCTGGTCCTTCCTTCTCCTAGGATAGCACATCGTAAATCTACCACACATTTCGCATTCTACTTTTAGGGCCAAAACTCTGGAATGACCTGCCTCCCCACTTAAGATCCGAATTGTCCAACAAGACTTTCAAGTCTTACTCAAGACTTTTTCTCAAGCTTTCGGGCATCAGTAGTATTTTTATTTTTTCTCCCTTTTGATTTCATGCTTTATTGTTTAGTTGAGTATGGTTGATCTGATACGATTGCGGCTTTCTTGTCATATATAGTTATTTTATTCATTGTAAACCGCCCTGACTTGTTTGTTCAAAAAAGGCAATATATCAAATTTTAATAAACAAATACAAACATAACCTGAAAAATGCTATTTTCCCATTTACTGTTTCATTTGGAAAATAAAATAAAATTACATTGCCAGATCATAACTTAAATTGTTTAAGAAACGCACGGCAGCAAGTAACCAAAGTGGACTAACACAGCATGGGCGTGCTGGTTACAGATGCTGTCCATGCACCTAACCTCTCCCTAATATGTACAGCAATCACACTTGAGACTTGCTTGGGAAGGTCCAAAATTTAAATATTAACAATGAATTGCCTTCTTCAGAATCTGGATTATTTATAACCATAGTAATACATTTTTGTCTTGAAAAACAATAACCCATCAGAAAGGTGAAAAACAAAATAGCAAAGGAATTGGACAAAGTTTATATAAGGTTATCATACTGAAAACAAAACCCTAGGAAAATGCTGATACTCTACCATTTGCAGTTAACTCTATCAAGCCAAAACAGCTAAAGTAGGTAAGGGAGGAATCTACAAGTTATTAAAACATGTTTACTGGGTAAACATAAAAGAAAAATAAAACAGATGTTAGTCAATATATGGAGAACTACTCTTTGAGCAGGGATTGTCTTTTGTGTATGGTGTACAGTGCTGCATATGCCTTGTAGCGCTATAGAAATGATAAGTAGTAGTAGTAGAACTGATACATTCAAACTGCATAAATATCCTTTACGTTGAAGTTATAAATACAAAGAAATACAACAATTTTCTGGCTTAACTGATTAAAGGTCTTTTAAAAAAAATCTAGTTGTAAAGGTTTTGTTTTATGCTATGCTGACATGCAGACTTGCTGTAATGTTTAAAGACATACAGATGTTGAATATTTTTTTTTCTAAAACAGACAAAAGTGCAGGTCAAAGCTAGGATTTTCCTTTTTTAAGATAACTCTCACTAAGCTCACATATCAATCCTTAATAGATTCCACAAAGGTGATACTCTAGTTGTAAGATGTAATAACATAGTCTCTCTGGAAACAAAGCTACGCAGACCAAAAAAAGAAATCTTTTAATTTAATGAGAAAACTTTGTAGGGTGTGTAGATTCTTCTCTTTGGATCGGTTCAATTACTTACTCAAGCTTTAATTTTGTCACAATTGGATTATTGCAAACTCGTATATTTAGCCTCTCATAAATATTTGTTGAAAAGTCTGAAAAGAAAACACGGCAGTTTGATTAAGTTTTGCACTAAGTTTGATAGCATGTCAGCACACTACACTATCTTACATTGAGGCTCATTTTCAAAGCACTTAGCCTCCCAAAGTTCCATAGAAACCTATGGAACTTAGCCTCCCAAAGTGCTTTGAAAATATGCCTAATTGTCTTCCTATTGAAGCCAGAGTGAAAGTTAAATGTTTTTCTATTCCTTATAACATTCTGGGCACTGTTTATTAAGGTGCACTAGCGTTTTTAGCGCATGCTAAAAATTAGCGTGCACTAAGCGTATAGACGCCCACAGGGAATATCATGGGCATCTACACGGTTAGCATGTGCTAAAAACGCTGACACGCCTCTAGACGGCTTAGTAAACAGGGCCCTCTGGTCTGGCACCAGAGTATATATATATTATCATTTTTCATTGGTGAATATAGGCCGAATCCGTCTTTTTAAGACTTTTAATATTTTTAGTTTTCCTTCTATAAAGGGCAAGAAAAGATTAAAGTTAGTTGATTCTCTTTTCTCATACCAAGCTACTAAGTACGGAATAGAACTGGCTGATATTATACGGGTTTTTAGTTATCTAGACTTAAAACAATTAAAAACCTTACTATTCTGTAAATAAGTTTAGAAACTATGATCATTGTAATTTTGATACACAACTCCTGATTCAGTGTAGCTCCCAGATTATGTCTGGTTTGCCATTATTGTAACCTGCTTAGAACTAATTAGGTACAAGCGGGTTATAAATCCTAATGTAACGTAAAGCTTAAAGTTTTTATTAAAGTGTAAAGGATGATATTGAACCTCTATATTAGGGGTAATTTTAAGGACCGAGCTCTTCTTTCATTGCAATGCAGTATGTAAAAAGACATCAGCTAGTGCCTGGAAGGGAAGGGAACAGATTTTGCTATCAGCTAACCCTTTTTCAGTTGGAGCTAGATGTGTTTCATTCAGTTACAGCAAGCATTTTCCTGTCTCCAGAGAAAAATTACTACAAAACTTCTCCTGCTTTACACTGTCACAGGACCTGATACTACATCTAAATAATATTAGCTCAAGCTAACCATCTTAAAATGTAATTTATTGAAAATCTTGGTTAAATAGCACAAGCCATTCAATCCAACAAATATTAAAGAGCACAGTGTGTCCCTTTGAAAAGCATCATTTTAAATTGTTGGATTAAAATTATACAGCTGAAAAGGTTTATGCTCAGTGTGCAATCAATAACTAAGCTTTATGAGAGAAAATCTTACTGAATGAGAAAATATTACTTGATAGATTGTTCAACTCTTTCTATAGTATATTTCAGATGTATCTATATCCATCCAACTCTCTGTACACACACACCCTCCCCACATGGGGGGTATTTCAGGGGTCCTTTTACTAAACTGCAGTACAAAGTGGCCCTAGTGTGCCTCTAAATGGGTCTTTACCGTATGCTAAGGCCATTTTTTCAGTGGCTGTAAAAACCCTGAGCTTCTACTTTTTTCCATTAATGGCCATATGCTAATGTTAAACACAACAAAAAATGTTATCCATTATTTAATAAAAGAACGGTTTCATTTTGCTAGACATGGTTTACTATTTTGGTAGTTTGATTTCACAATTTTTTTGGTGTTAGTGGACCTTTTTATCCCCCTTTTTTTGTTTAAGGGTCCTGTTTACTAAGGTGCGCTAGTGTTTTTAGCAAGTGCACAAAAATAGAGCATGCTAACTGTGTAGGCGCTCTTAGGTATATTGTGGGTGCCTACACAGTTAGTGCATGCTAAAAGCACTAACGCGCCTCTAGCGCGGCATAGTAAACAGGGCCCTAAGTGTTTAACTTTGTAAGTGCGATGGTGTCCACTCCTTGGCACACTGGTTATACTTATTCAGCTAACAGGGTCGCTGATGACTGTTAATTCCCTTTTGGCTTGGTTTAAAGACGTGGAGGGGCATAATCGAATGGGGACGACCATTTCTAAGGCCGTCCATCTCTAAGGACGTTCCGGCGAAGGGGCGGGGAAACCCGCATTATCGAAACAAGATGGACGTCCAACTTTCGTTTTGATAATACGGTCGGGGAAGCTCAAATCTCAACATTTAGGTCGACCTTAGAGACAGTCGACCTAAATGTTGAGATGGTCGACCTTAGAGATGGTCGTCCCCGGTTTTCGGCCATAATGGAAACCGAGGACGACCATCTCAAAAACGACCAAATCTAAGCCCCTCGGTTGTGGGAGGAGCCAGCATTCGTAGTGCACTGGTCCTCCTCACTGCCAGGACACCAACTGGGCACCCTAGGGGGCACTGCAGTGGACTTCACAAATTGCTCCCAGGTGCATAGCTCCCTTAATGTGGGTACGGTGGGTTTCAGGTGGGTTTTGAAGTGTAACAGGTGGGGGGGGGGGGGGGGGGGCCTGGGTCCGCCTGCCTGAAGTGCAATGCACCCACTAAAAACTGCTCCAGGGACCTGCATACTGCTGTCATGGAGCTGGGTATGACATTTGAGGCTGGCTTAGAGGCTGGAAAAATGTTTTTAAAATTTTGTAGGGTGGGAGGGGGTTGGTAACCACTGGGGGAGTAAGGGGAGGTCATCCCTATTCCCTCTGGTGGTCATCTGGTCAGTTCAGGCACCTTTTCAAGGCTTGGTCGTGAAAAAAAAGGGACCAAGTAAAGTCGACCAAATGCTCGTGAGGGATGCCCTTCTTTTTTCCATTATCGGTCGAGGACGCCCATCTCTTAACCACACCCCGCCCCGCCTTCGGTACACTGCCAGCACGCCCCCGTGAACTTTGGTCGTCCCCATGACGGAAAGCAGTTGAGAATGCAAAAAATTGGCTTTTGATTATGCCAATTTGGGCAACCTCGGAAGAAGGATGCCCATCTCCCGATTTGTGTCAGAAGATGGGCGTCTTTCCCGTTCGAAAATAAGCTAGATAGTGAAACTTGATCTTAACAGGAATACTGCAGGAAGGAGTGATTCCTATGTGGTATGTGGGTTTATAAAGCCCCTCAGATCTTTAAGGATGATCCAGAATTTGTGGAGAAGTAGAATATAACCATAAAGAAATGCTCCTTTGATTTGGTGCTTCTGATTATTGAGAAGAATAATCTTCTGTTACATGTGTAACTCTCAAAATTGATCTTTTAGGACCCAGAGGTTTAGTCCCTTTCTGAAATGGAGAATAAATGTCTATAACATTGCCATGCCCCCTTGCCATCTGCATGTATTTGCGTTTGATATGTGCATATCCTGGCTTTGTAAAATGGGGACTTGGACATTTATGCAAGATAAACATTTAAGTGTTGATCAAATGCAAATAAGACTTGTAAAATGATGGCCATATTGTTATTAATAATTATAGTAATTTGAAATTCATGAAAACTATAGGCTCATAAAGGTAAAATACTATTGCTGGTATTACCGTTCCACAGAATTAACTTCAGATACCTACATAAGTCCATATCTAGAAAATCCAAGATCTTTCACTAAAGGTTAGTGAATGGTATCTGCCACAGGACCCTCTATATTACATGCATAGCTATATCTCTCTAATGATATAGTCACTGAATATTTATGCAACATGTGGATAATTAATACAATTTGACCTATAAGAATAGCTCATTTTATTTGATTTTTTTTTTTACCAATGTGAGCTTTGGATCAATTAAGAAATATATGTAAACGATGTGACTAATGCAAAATCTACTCTAAACATGAATACAAGAAGTCATTTGCTTTCACCCAAAGATAAAATCATCAATAAACATGCCACTTTGCTAAGTGGTTAATTAATTATTCTGATACATTTTAAAATATTTTAAAACTGCTGTCACTTAAATGAACACGATCTGAGAATATTTCAATTACAGTAAAATACTTTAGATGAAAAAACGATACAGTCAAATTTAGCAAGATTTATGAGTATAGAATAATACACTTATTTTTTTCAGAGACCCTTTTACTAAGCTGTGGTTAGTGACAGTGCATGCTTACCACTGTGTAAATGGCTTCCTGCGGTACGTTCCAAATCAGTGGGTGCTAAAATGTTTTGTATTTTTTTGTTGGAGGGAGCATGTCAGGGGCAGAGAGTGGGTGCCCCAGCACTAATCAGTTAGCACAGCTACAGTGGTGGAAATAAGTATTTGATCCCTTGCTGATTTTGTAAGTTTGCCCACTGACAAAGACATGAGCAGCCCATAATTGAAGGGTAGGTTATTGGTAACAGTGAGAGATAGCACATCACAAATTAAATCCGGAAAATCACATTGTGGAAAGTATATGAATTTATTTGCATTCTGCAGAGGGAAATAAGTATTTGATCCCCCACCAACCAGTAAGAGATCTGGCCCCTACAGACCAGGTAGATGCTCCAAATCAACTCGTTACCTGCATGACAGACAGCTGTCGGCAATGGTCACCTGTATGAAAGACACCTGTCCACAGACTCAGTGAATCAGTCAGACTCTAACCTCTACAAAATGGCCAAGAGCAAGGAGCTGTCTAAGGATGTCAGGGACAAGATCATACACCTGCACAAGGCTGGAATGGGCTACAAAACCATCAGTAAGACGCTGGGCGAGAAGGAGACAACTGTTGGTGCCATAGTAAGAAAATGGAAGAAGTACAAAATGACTGTCAATCGACAAAGATCTGGGGCTCCACGCAAAATCTCACCTCGTGGGGTATCCTTGATCATGAGGAAGGTTAGAAATCAGCCTACAACTACAAGGGGGGAACTTGTCAATGATCTCAAGGCAGCTGGGACCACTGTCACCACGAAAACCATTGGTAACACATTACGACATAACGGATTGCAATCCTGCAGTGCCCGCAAGGTCCCCCTGCTCCGGAAGGCACATGTGACGGCCCGTCTGAAGTTTGCCAGTGAACACCTGGATGATGCCGAGAGTGATTGGGAGAAGGTGCTGTGGTCAGATGAGACAAAAATTGAGCTCTTTGGCATGAACTCAACTCGCCGTGTTTGGAGGAAGAGAAATGCTGCCTATGACCCAAAGAACACCGTCCCCACTGTCAAGCATGGAGGTGGAAATGTTATGTTTTGGGGGTGTTTCTCTGCTAAGGGCACAGGACTACTTCACCGCATCAATGGGAGAATGGATGGGGCCATGTACCGTACAATTCTGAGTGACAACCTCCTTCCCTCCGCCAGGGCCTTAAAAATGGGTCGTGGCTGGGCATTCCAGCACGACAATGACCCAAAACATACAGCCAAGGCAACAAAGGAGTGGCTCAGGAAGAAGCACATTAGGGTCAAGGAGTGGCCTAGCCAGTCACCAGACCTTAATCCCATTGAAAACTTATGGAGAGAGCTGAAGCTGCGAGTTGCCAAGCGACAGCCCAGAACTCTTAATGATTTAGAGATGATCTGCAAAGAGGAGTGGACCAAAATTCCTCCTGACATGTGTGCAAACCTCATCATCAACTACAGAAGACGTCTGACCGCTGTGCTTGCCAACAAGGGTTTTGCCACCAAGTATTAGGTCTTGTTTGCCAGAGGGATTAAATACTTATTTCCCTCTGCAGAATGCAAATAAATTCATATACTTTCCACAATGTGATTTTCCGGATTTAATTTGTGATGTGCTATCTCTCACTGTTACCAATAACCTACCCTTCAATTATGGGCTGCTCATGTCTTTGTCAGTGGGCAAACTTACAAAATCAGCAAGGGATCAAATACTTATTTCCACCACTGTACATTACTGTGTATGCTACCTGGTTAACGCAGGATTACCATGTGAGCTCTTACCGCCTACAAAATAAGTGTCAATAAGTGTTCGCACAGTAATCACCTGCACCAATGGCAACCTTAGCACATGGCCATTAACAGAACCCCCCCCCCCCCCCCAGAAAATAGTAATTTTCCGTCTGTGGTAAAAATAGCCTTAGTGCACAGGAAAAACCTGTGTAAGGACATGCTAAGGTCACTTTTTACTGCGCCTTTGTACAAGGACTCCTCAATAAAATTTTACTCCACAAAATAGTTCATATAAAAATATCACAGATGCAGGCAAATTTTATAACACAGTACCATAAACAATTCTCAAATACAGCTTGTCTTTATAAAGAAGACTGGTATAATAACCCCCAGTAGAACACACAAGCCTTCATATAAATTTCCACCCGCTTGCAGGCAGATGTAACTGGGTATGTATTTTATAAAGTACATGCATACATGGCAGCTCTGCTCCTGCTGCATCTAAATTTCTCCCTCCACCCCCTCTCATGTAGAGTTGTCTGCACCTATATATCCGTGGTACCTGTCAAGAGCCAATTTCTGTATGTAGTGTGTTTTACATGCTTATATATGGATAAATTCATCCAGACTGAGTGGAGACATTTCTAGGGGTGGAGTTGAGGAAAGATTAACATTTACATGTCTAGTTTTGAAAATACGCACACATTTTTTATATGTGACCGCAGTTACAAAATTGTGCCCATGGGGGCAATTTTCAAAACTGTGTAGGCAAGATGAAAAGTCTTTGGGTATTTTTCACTAAGGATTTTGAACCAGTTCTCAAAGGGAAATCATATGCACATGGTCTTTTAAACACTGCCCAAAGAAAGGAGATTTGCATCTGTCCTTTGTGCAGGTACTTTTTCCAGCCAGAATACATTGGAAGGGGAGGGGGGCCTTTTACTAAGTTGTGTTAAGCAGCTAGCGCAAAATTGCCTACTGCATGCTAAAAGAGGCCAGCGCAGAAATTATTCCACATTAGCTGCTCAGCACAGGTAGGAGCAGGTCATGGGCAGAAAAGAGAAGAGGCTGCTATTGACAGTCAGCTTGCAGCTTGGTGCCATGCGCTAGTTGTAACATCTGCCAATAGTGGAGCTGCCCAACACCAATTCAAGAGGTGGCATTAAATACAGCTGAAAAACTTCAGAATCCTCATCTGATTATCCTTCATCCAATCCCTTTCCCCAAGTCCAACCTCCAAAGCACAACCCCCCCTCCAAGCCTCTCCCAGGCACAAAGCTCCTCCCCATTCTTTCTAAAAGACTTGTTCCTACCCTGGTCAAACCTAAGACTTACTTGGGGGTATCCCTGGTTATCTAGGACTAAATTCTACAAATAGTGCTGAAAAACCAGCACAAAGAAAGCGCTAAGTGCTATTCTATAAAGATTGCTCAAAGTTAGGTGCTGTTTACAGAATAGCATTTATGCTGGGATCTGTGACTATCTTTAGTTGTGAGGATTTACACTAACTGAACCCTGGTGTAAATCCTCACACCTAAATTAGGCACAGATCCCCTTTATTCTATAAAAACGCATGCAAATTGAAGGAACGCCCCTAATCCACCCATGAACCTTCCAAGGCCATGCCCCCTTTTTGGACCCGTGCGTAAGAACCCAGCACCTAACCTTGCATGCATAAATACAAATGAATTCCAATAAGCTCTAATAATTGGTGGTTAGGGCCCAATTATCGGCGCTAATTGGCTTGTTATTCAATTAAATTGTGCATGCAAATTAGGCACATGCCCAAATTTGAATGCACAATTCTTAGCACTATATACAGAACTCAGGGGCTAGTGGAATGGGGAAGAAGTGCTTCCCCTTCACTCCTGCCCTGCCTGGCTCTGAATTTCAAAATGGCACTGATAACCTATAGCATAGTCTCAAGGGACTATGTTAAGGAGGTGCTCTGTGCCAAGGAGGGGTTTGGAAGGGGCTGAGATTCATGCAGAGGCTAGGAAGGGTATGGGCTTGGAGGAAGGGGTCAGATTTGGGGTACAGCTCTTGGGGGACCTAATGGGGGGGGGGGGAAATTTCTGGGAGAAGTGGCTTGTGTTGGGCAGGAGTACTGTTGGGAGGGATTGGACTGAGCTGCAATACTATCAGGGGAGGATCAGTTTGGGTGAGGGGTACCATCATGGGGTACCCTGTGTGGTAAATGAAGGGCAGATGCTGCGCACCCCCTGCATTTGCTGCATCTTACCATTTGCAGTTAAAGTGAGGGTACGTGCCAAATGATCCTTTGAAAATATTACTGATATTACTGATTGTCCAAACAAATGTTTCACAATAGAAGATCAATCAAATATCTCTTATTTGCTGTTATATAATGAACTTTAGTACATGAATACCTAATCCTCTCTGTCTCCATACCTTTAACTATGTATTTCTCTTTTCCGGAATTGGTACTCACCATTACGGAACAATGTAAGCCACATTGAGCCTGCAAATAGGTGTGAAAATGTGGGATACAAATGCTACAAATAAATAAATAAAATAGATAACTACATACACTATTGCTTCCCTTGATCTACCATTGCCTTAGGAATACCTTCATGAAAATGTAGATAAAAGAAAATGCACCTTGGCATGAGGTGCTGACTTATAACTGCATACGAGGTAGGCAATTTTCAGACAGTCAACTTAGATGCAACATACTAGATGAGATCACACCAATGATTTGTACTGTGAAATATCATCTCCTTTTTGGCTGTTCATCTCTCTATATATAAAGTCTAGACTTCTTAACACTTTTATTCATGCTCTGCATGCTGGTTGGTAATATTATTATCATATGTGATTATCCCATCATATCCCCATATTTCTCTCTTCAGTGCAATCTCTATTATATACTGCTCCCTTAGGTTTCTGTGTCTTAACTGTATATAACATTTTTTAAAATATTAAGGGCCCTTTTACTCAGCTGTGATCAGAAGTTAGCATGGATTGGTCCTGGGGCCAATTCTATTCAAAATTTTTCTGAGTGACATTGCTTATGGATTAGAAGGAAAAGTTTGTCTTTATGCAGATGACAAAAATTTGCAACAGAGTGGACTCCATGGAGGGGGTGGACAACTTAAGCAGTGATCTGCAAAAATTAGAAACATGAAATGTTAAAGCAAAAAAGTGCAGAGCGATGCACTTGGGATGTAGAAATTCTAAGGGGCTATAGCGATAGGGGGCACAAGGCTGATGTGCGTGGACCAGGAGAGAGACCTCAGGGTGATAGTGCCTGAGAATCTTAAGGTAGTGAAATAAAATGACAAGGCAGTGGCCACAGCCAGATGTACAGGTCATTGGTGAAATCTCACTTGAAGAAGCATATTCAGTTTTGGAGGCTGTATCTCAGTAAGGATACAAAATATATTTGAAGCGGGTTCAGAGGAAAACGACCAAAATGGTATGTGGTTTGTGCCAGAAGATGTGTAAGAGGAGACTTGAAGACCTGAATATGTATAGCCTGGAGCAAAGTTGAATACTTGACAGGTATTAATGAACAAACAAACCTTTCACAAAGATGGGAAAACTGTAGAATGAAAGAATATGAAATTAAGCTAAAAGGAGGAAAATTTAAAAGCCACATCAGGAAATATTTTTTTCACATAAGGATAGTGGATGTTTAGAATGCCCTTTTGGTGAAAGTGGTAGGCACAAAATTAGTGAAAGAAATAAAAAAAGGTATGCAACAAACACAGGGATCCCTATTAGCAAGAAGATGGCATCAAAGTATAAATCATCTCTGCTCAAAGCAAAATATAAATGACTTTAGCATTTAAAAAAAAGCATAAATGAGAGTAACCTGCACAGAGTGCCAGTTACAATCCTAATCACCTTACTTGGCAGACTAGATGGGCTATGCTGGTCTTTATCTGCCATCATTTACTATGTTACTATGCAAATGAACAGCAGGACTGAATAGTTATTCATGCACAGAAGGGAATACATTTTATGAGAGACTTCAGTGTGTACAACTTGCTTGTGTAGGCTGCCATAAACTTATCCTGGGGTATAGGTGTTTAAAAAGTAAGCACACACAAAAATAGTGTCTACTTTACATGATATAGGTGTAGATATCCCTAGAGGTCAGAGACGAGGTGCAGCAGAGATGGGATTGGCACTTTACATGTATTTTATTGTGTACCTATTCTTACAGATACATTTCACACAACTGCACATGCCTCCGAGCATGTATAAATGTGTCCACCTTCTTTTTCCAGGGGCAATTTGTCAAGGCACCGGACAGACAATTTTATAACTGGGTGCCTCCACTTAGATTCTCTGAGGCCATGTGATACGTGTCTGTTCTGTAATGACACCCACAGTTAACAGGCCACAAAGCTGGTATAAGAGCAGGTTCAGCAGGGATGTGTGAAACTTCAAAGTATTCTATAAGGTACCCGTGTGAGCCCTGCCCAAGTCCCTCCCATGCTCCTTCCCTGTGAATGCCATGATGGATCATTGTAAGCCACATTGAGCCTGTAAATAGGTGGGAAAATGTGGGATACAAATGCAACAAATAAATAAATAAATGTCTCCCTGACAAATATGCAATATGTAAGTTAAGTTGGTATTTGCAGAATAGGCTTTAGGTGCCCCGCTAGCATCAACACTTGTGTGTGCACACATATGCACATAAGTGCTAGTATTCTAAACATTTACCTGCACAGGACCAAAACCTATAAATGGCGCCAAAGAGTCACCACTGAAAAAAAAATGAGCACTAAGTACTATTCTATAAATGGCGCTCTGAGTTGGGCACCATTTACAAATGTATAAGTTGCACTTGTTCATGTGCATATGTTTGCTTTACAGAACAGGTGCAATATATACATCTGTGTTTATTTCCTGCATAGGCACCCTGTAATAAAATGATACATTTTATCATCAGAGACACTCCTCTGATATTATTATTTTGATGTTTTATTGTATCCTGCTTAGCACTCTGAATAGATGGGCCATGTTTACTAAAGATTCCCATAGATCCAAGATGGCAGAAAACCTTTAGTAAATAACCCTTCCCCCCATGTAAATTTGATCATATCATTAAAGTGAATTAGTTTACATTGTAAACACCTTTAAAAAAAGGCTTAATAATGTGAATTTGTATATATATAGGTGATATGCATAAATACTATTCCAATAATAATGTAATTATTCTGAGTGGCAAAAATGGCATCTTTGCCTTATACTCTAATTACCTCCAGAACTATTTTGCCTTCTTAGTGTCTGAATTTCTTTCCGCTTTGCAAGAAGAAATGAAAGGGGAAGAATCAGTCTAAGTAGCGCTGGCTCCTGCATTTGGATACTTTTAGATCTATGCTGGAGATGGTGCAGATTCAGTCACAACCTCTACATCCTTTTCCTTAATGGCTATCAACCTAAACCCACTTCTCTTTCCTAGGGTTCAGTTCCACTGACACTCCTTCTGACTTAGGGCAAGTCACTTTACCCTCTACTGCCTCAGGTACAAACAGAATGTAAAGCCCTCTGGGAGCAGGGCAATACCTACTGTACCTGAATGTAACTTGAGCTACTACTGAAGAGGCATGAGCTAAAGACTGAATTAATGTAGCTAATGGAGACATGGAAACATTGAAAGGAATAGTGTCCAACAGACCCGATCTGAAAACTGAATAGGGTACATTCCACATGGCACTGCACAGTACTGCCACTTAGACAACAAGCATGCCTATGCCCATGTTGTCCAAATATTTCCCAATCCTTATTAAAACACGTTATTTTGGAAGAGTTCGTTTGCATGAGCACAAAGCCCTTATTATGCAAATTAGTGTGGTTTATGTGCCCATGAAAAATACCGTATGTGGTGATCACAAACAATTATATGCAAAGCCTCCCTTGAAATAAGACTAGATCTACAGGATGCCTCTCTGCAAGTCTTATTGTCAAGAATCCTGCTGTGAAACATGGCAAAGAAGATAAACCTCCCTGTTTATAAAATGATGACGACCAGGTATCTATAAATCCAGACTCAAATGAATTATCCTAATAACAACTATTAAAATGGTGTTATTAGCTGACATACAATGATACATTACAAAATAAAACTTTGAAATTCATTTCTGTTATTCTGAAAAATTGTCCAGGAATGAGACAGTTGCTTCAAGTCCATGATAGAGGCACTTTAAAAAAAAATGGAAATCAATAAACAAAACCTATTTCTGTGCCAGGGCTTTCAAATCACAAATTCTGAAAATCCTGAATGCAGAGAAAGTTATTATTCTCCTGTACCTTTTCTTATTCTGTCATTTTTAAGTTCCTCCCTTTTTCAGATGTCTTAAGATCAAAACAGGCACTAGGTCAACAGCAGCTAATCTGTTATAATGGCATTTCAGAAAAGATACAGAAACACATGTTGACAATGACAAGACAAAGCAGTAAACATATTAATTCTTATTTACAATGTCTTGCTGCCGCAGTGTGATAACTTTGGCTTCAAATTTACATAATTCATACCCACTAGTATTTAGAGAGTAGGATATGCATGGAAAGAAATAAAAAAAAATATATAATCATTCTTCTACACCTGCCTTCATGGAAGAAAGGCATGTGTCACTTCATTCTATTATATAGATCAAACGCCAAAGGTTTCTGGTTTCTATTTGTTCCCTTATCAGCAGTTTTGATTGAATTTGGTAGTCAAGTGTGCAAGCTCCTGCGATTTTCCTCTACTCTGGGGTTACACACTGATAAGGACAATAATTGACATTGTTATTCAGTAGTTTCTGCAGGAGCAACAAACATGGTAAGAAAACTGTTCTTTAGAAAGATGTGCCTCTAGTGACAGCTGTGAATTACTAAGTATAAATGGAAGCTGTGCCAGTGCATTCAGTTGAGCAGATCACTTAAATTGCTCAGGAAACAGAGCCGTTTTTTTTCTAATGTTTGTCTATATTCTGTAAGAGCTGCTTTATTTGTATTTTAATGGAGCAATATGTAGATACATTGGTAGCAAGTACAGAAAATAAATGAAAATATCATAATGATAAACAAAACAGTGCCTCAAATTAAGTGGGAAATGTCTGTCATGAAAACATGCCCTAAATTCTGTGCCTTATCATATAAATCACAGTCGATTTAGGCTTGATTTACTAAGGTGTGGTAAATTACTAAGGTGTGGTAAATTTAAAACGAATCGGAGAAAATTTTTCTTCACCCAACGTGTAATTAGACTCTGGAATTCGTTGCCGGAGAACGTGGTACGGGCGGTTAGCTTGACGGAGTTTAAAAAGGGGTTAGATAGATTCCTAAAGGACAAGTCCATAGACCGCTATTAAATGGACTTGGAAAAATTCCGCATTTTTAGGTATAACTTGTCTGGAATGTTTTTACGTTTGGGGAGCGTGCCAGGTGCCCTTGACCTGGATTGGCCACTGTCGGTGACAGGATGCTGGGCTAGATGGACCTTTGGTCTTTCCCAGTATGGCACTACTTATGTACTTATGTACTAAGGTCTTTCTCCCATTCTTTATCATTGGGGAAAAAAAAAGCTTAGTAAATTTGGTTATTAGCATGTGCTAGGATTACACGCTCATTAATGTGATAAAGAGATAATGCAAAAAAAACACCATTTTAGGCATGGATGGGTGGGGAATAGGCAGTGACTCCACCTTGCAGATAACAAAGAGGTCTTTCCTATGTGCTAACTGCTAACCTGGCAGATAATGTATAGCTAACTGCATTCTGTATTACCTGTAAGTTCTGCTCTGCATTTAGGCGGTAATTTTATAAGAGGGCACCTATATTAATAGGGCACCAAAGTGCATATTTTAGAAAGACACGTGGACTCCTATGTGTCTTTATAAAATAATAGTACAAATACTGCAGAACCCATACCTAGATTGAAAGCACATACATCACACTTGCTCAAGCGCAGGTGTAAATATTAACACATGTACATAAATACTGTAAAAAATATGTAAGTAAATCACTGCAAGACTCTCTGCCCAAACTCCGCCCCTGTGCACACCTATTGTAAAGTGTATGTCAGTTTGCACCGTACACGTACCTTTAGGTATGATGTACGATCTAATTTATAAAAATGTTTTATGCACAAAAATGGTTTACAAAATTACCCCCCAACTGCAAAGCAGCCCTCCCAAAAATACTGGGAACACTCCGACAG
Organism: Microcaecilia unicolor; assembly: GCF_901765095.1. NCBI lineage: Eukaryota > Metazoa > Chordata > Amphibia > Gymnophiona > Siphonopidae > Microcaecilia > Microcaecilia unicolor. The sequence goes on along the minus strand of NC_044040.1, from coordinate 41,410,572 downwards.
TTACTAACAAAGAGTTGTGCCTATATCCCTTAACTGTAGCTCTTAATATGCAAAACCTTAATCCTCTTTAGTAAATGGGGGCCATAATATTTATGATCTTTTGACATAATCTGAATTTGCTATTATAAAAATGAAGCAGATGTAGTCTAAATCTTTGTAATGCCTGTGTCAAATAATATCCAACACAAAATATCTGAACATGCCTGTATAACAGAGGAAGCAAGCAAGAAAGAAAAAGGAAATGTGGAACAAAAATATGCACTACATCAGACACTAAACCTAGCTACTAAGGGGAAGATGCACTAAAACAATCGTTAATGCCCCTTGCTTACCGATTCCTTAGCGAATCGGTAAGCAACGGGAATGCATCAAGGAAAGGGAATGCAAATGAGCTGTTCATTGTAGCTCACTTGCATTCTCTATTCCCTCGGAAGCCAGTCGGCCGGTCGAGCATGCGCAGAGCAGCCAAGCGTTAGGCTGGCTGCTCTGCGCATGCCAAATACGTCCAAAAAGTGCCCAACACCCATCTAAAAAAAAAAAAGAACAAGCTGCATGTCCCAAGTGCTCGTGAGGACTTCAATTTTTTTTTTTAAGTTATGGCACCTTCGCTATGCCTGTGGCCGTCCCTGCACCTCCCTGTGCCACCCGGGAAAAGGAAGACGCCGCGCCGCTCACCCCCTCCACGGCCTGCTGCAGGAAGGCTCCGATGTTCCTCCCTTCTGTGATCCCGGCTCAGCCGCCACCCCTGAGAACCCACCCCAGGCAAGAAAAGTGCAGGAGAGCGCAGTTGAGGACGTCCATCGTCCACATCTTCAACTCCCATCCATCTTCCGCCCCTAGGTCTCTCTCAGCCAATCACAGTGAAAATGAAAGGATCCGACATGATCCGTGTTTCAGTGGAAGTCCTGCCTGCCTCAGGGCATACTTGATCCTGATCCGTCCTTCCATTTTCAGGCCTGAGATCATAAAAAAAGTCTGCTCTCCACTGACCCTACTTCCCAACTACTGGAGTTGCCATTGAAACCCACTCCAGCCCATCCTAATCTGTCTTGCCATATATGGGACACAGACCGAAGAAGTCCTTCCCCTGCATTGGCTTCACTTCCCCACCGCTGGAGCTGCCATCTAAGCACCACGCCTATCCATCATAAATTAACTTATAACTGTTGATGTGTTAAGTGTTGTTTTGTTACTATCCTCTTTCTATTTAGGGATCCATTGTGTCTATCCCACACATTTTTGAATTTTGTCACTGGTTTTGTCTCCACCTTGTCCACTGGGAGAACATTCCAGGCATCCACCACCCTCTCCATGAAAAAGTATTTCCTGATGTTAGTCCTGAGTCTACTACCCCATAACATCAATTTATGCCGCTTTACCGCTTCTCCATCTCCTGAAAAGATTTTTTGTAGATTAATACCATTCCAGTATTTAAACGCCTGTATCATACCTTCTCTAGCCCTTCTTTCCTCTATATTCAGGTCTTCAAATTTCTTCTCATACAGTGGGGGAAATAAGTATTTGATCCCTTGCTGATTTTGTAAGTTTGCCCACTGACAAAGACATGAGCAGCCCATAATTGAAGGGTAGGTTAATGGTAACAGTGAGAGATAGCACATCACAAATTAAATCCGGAAAATCCATTGTGGAAAGTATATGAATTATTTGCATTCTGCAGAGGGGAAATAAGTATTTGATCCCCCACCAACCAGTAAGAGATCTGGCCCCTACAGACCAGGTAGATGCTCCAAATCAACTCGTTACCTGCATGACAGACAGCTGTCGGCAATGGTCACCTGTATGAAAGACACCTGTCCACAGACTCAGTGAATCAGTCAGACTCTAACCTCTACAAATGGCCAAGAGCAAGGAGCTGTCTAAGGATGTCAGGGACAAGATCATACACCTGCACAAGGCTGGAATGGGCTACAAAACCATCAGTAAGACGCTGGGCGGAGAAGGAGACAACTGTTGGTGCCATAGTAAGAAAATGGAAGAAGTACAAAATGACTGTCAATCGACAAAGATCTGGGGCTCCACGCAAAATCTCACCTCGTGGGTATCCTTGATCATGAGGAAGGTTAGAAATCAGCCTACAACTACAAGGGGGGAACTTGTCAATGATCTCAAGGCAGCTGGGACCACTGTCACCACGAAAACCATTGGTAACACATTACGACATAACGGATTGCAATCCTGCAGTGCCCGCAAGGTCCCCCTGCTCCGGAAGGCACATGTGACGGCCCGTCTGAAGTTTGCCAGTGAACACCCTGGATGATGCCGAGAGTGATTGGGAGAAGGTGCTGTGGTCAGATGAGACAAAAATTGAGCTCTTTGGCATGAACTCAACTCGCCGTGTTTGGAGGAAGAGAAATGCTGCCTATGACCCAAAGAACACCGTCCCCACTGTCAAGCATGGAGGTGGAAATGTTATGTTTTGGGGGTGTTTCTCTGCTAAGGGCACAGGACTACTTCACCGCATCAATGGGAGAATGGATGGGGCCATGTACCGTACAATTCTGAGTGACAACCTCCTTCCCTCCGCCAGGGCCTTAAAAATGGGTCGTGGCTGGGTCTTCCAGCACGACAATGACCCAAAACATACAGCCAAGGCAACAAAGGAGTGCTCAGGAAGAAGCACATTAGGGTCATGGAGTGGCCTAGCCAGTCACCAGACCTTAATCCCATTGAAAACTTATGGAGGGAGCTGAAGCTGCGAGTTGCCAAGCGACAGCCCAGAACTCTTAATGATTTAGAGATGATCTGCAAAGAGGAGTGGACCAAAATTCCTCCCTTACATGTGTGCAAACCTCATCATCAACTACAGAAGACGTCTGACCGCTGTGCTTGCCAACAAGGGTTTTGCCACCAAGTATTCGGTCTTGTTTGCCAGAGGGATTAAATACTTATTTCCCTCTGCAGAATGCAAATAAATTCATATACTTTCCACAATGTGATTTTCCGGATTTAATTTGTGATGTGCTATCTCTCACTGTTACCAATAACCTACCCTTCAATTATGGGCTGCTCATGTCTTTGTCAGTGGGCAAACTTACAAAATCAGCAAGGGATCAAATACTTATTTCCCCCACTGTATGTCTCTTGGTACAAACCTGATACCATTTTCATCGCCATCCTCTGGATCGTTTCATGTCTTCTTAAGTCCTTAGCAATATACTGCCTCCAAAACTGAACACAATATTCCAAAGTGAGGCCTCACCAATGACTTGGCATTAACAATCTCACTTTTCTGATGATAATTCCTCACTCTATGCATCTCAATAAAGGATGCCTGGAACCTAAAAGAAACTAGATTTAAATCCCTTACACTATACTGAGTTTTTAATTCTCATGGTTAATTTGGGCTGCTCCCACAAGGAATACATAGAGATATTCAGCCCACCTCTTTCTAATCTGTTTGCATTACCTAGCTTAGCTCCTCCCTCATAATGAATATGGCTCTTTGATAAGAAATAGTATCTAATTCTGAAAGAAGAAAATGCTCAACAGGAGGAGAAGATTAGTTAAGACTGAGGGCTCCTTTTACTAAGCGGCGCTAAGCCCATCGTGGGCTTAATGCTCGCTATTTAGGAAGTAACATCGGGCTAATGGGCTCCCCCCCAAAATGGCCATTTCCTGAAGGAAAGCAAGATCGGCCCTTTTACCAGCTGCGGTAAAAGGGGGCCTGAATGAGCATGTGAAAAGAGATTTTTTTTTTTAAGAGTGCATTAGTGAACCAAAAATGTCCTGCTTTCTGAAGATCTGTATACCTGCAAGGAATGTGAAATGTAGCGTACAAATAAGTTCAGTGCTTTTACTGTGTGCAGAATCACTATTATATCATTTCTCAATTTTTTTATTCTTGCAGAGAGAAAGAAAGAGAGAATATATGACCAACTTATTGAGAACAATTTTGTAAGACCTTTATAATTTTATTCATATATATGCTATAAATCTTTGAAAGGTCAGCTTTTAGTTCCTCATGACAAGGTGCTTCTGAGGAGACACACTTCTCCATAATATATACTGTTTAGGACGGTTACTTAATTCACGTATGTTGTGCTGGGGACCCAATTCAATCTGCTAGATTAAGAACTAGTGTGTGTGAGCTGAACACAGAGGGCTTGTACATGGCCACTTGCTCTGTCTTTGCACTCTCAGTTCATCCAACTCTAACATAAGAATAGCCATACCGGGGGCAGACAAGTGGTCCATCTAGCCCAGTGTCCTGCTTCCAACAGTGGCCAATCCAGGTCACAAGTATCTGGCAGAATCCCAAAGCTCTAGAGCTTAACTAAGCATTGTAAGAAGGTATCACCATGTAGCTTCATGGAGTGTCCCCCAGTCTTATTTTTTGAAATACCTGTTCTACCCCACTCAGAATTTTGTAGACCTCTATCATAGCCCCCCCCTCAGCTGTCTTTACTAAGCTGAAGAGCCCTAACCTCTTAAGCCTTTCCTCTTATTAGAGGAGTTCCATCCCTTTAATCATTCTAGTTGCCCTTCTTTGAACCTTTTCTAAAAACAGAAAGCTTTTCATTATTGATAATTTTGGAAGTAAGTTGTTGTTGACCCACTTGTTAGTTGATTGTTGTATTTTGTTTCTGTGAAATTTTGACTCTTTCTTTTTGATTGTGCACTAAAGTAAACACAAAAATCTGCTGCTGCCAGAATGAGGAAGATAGAAGGAATTAGCATAGAGGGTGCAAAAAATGGATGAAAATTGGAAAAGACAGAATGAAGAGAAGGCAAGAAGGAAACAAACCAGGCAGAATAATGGAAGTAGAAGGGTATAAAACAAACAGAACACAGAAGAAGATGGTGACGGAACGAACAAAATCTGGGAGCAAGAAAGCAGGAATAGAAAAAAAAAATACAAAGCTGCAGGAACACGAAAGAGAAGTGAGGATAGGTGAAAAGTACCACCTTTTGGGAGCAGAGACAAAGTCTGCTGCCTCCTATCCTCTCCATATGACATATGTGGTTCAGAGGACTTTCATCAGTCTGATGGCTGGAATATGCTTTTTTCAAAATCCATTCTCTTCATTGCTGGTTGGTTGGCAGGAATGGCCTAAGAAGTGGTAGCCATTTTCTCTCCCTCAGTAGGAAGATTCCATGCACTGCATTTGGATTTTAGATTTGATTATTCATATTTCTAAGCTCACGATTAGTAACATATAGGGACAGTAGGTACCGTATTTTTCGGACTATAAGACGCACTTTTTTCCCCAAAATTTTGGGAGGAAAATGGGGGGTGAGTCTTATAGTCCGAAGGTAGATTTGGCTGGCTGGCTGGCTGGCTGGCCGCCCGCAGAGTTTGGGATCGCCCTCCCCCCGGCCCTGTCACCACTTCTCCGTACTCACGTCACGCGATCTTCCCTGGTGGTCTAGTGACGTTGGGGCAGGAAAGAGCCCCCTCTTTCCTGCCCAGCGCGCTGCTCTCCATCCTCCTGTATGCAGCCTGACGGTCTCGGCGAGATTCAAATGGCCGCCGAGAATTGAAGTCTCGGCGGCCATTTTGAATCTTGCCGAGACCGTCCCGACCTCGGAGGGAGGGATTCGGACAAGACACACCGGAGCACCTAGGTTTTAGAGGAGGGAAAAAGGAAAATTTTTTTTTCCTATTTCCCTCCTCTAAAACCTAGGTGCGTCTTATGGTCCGAAAAATACGGTATTTATTTCTCTGGCAAAAAGAGCTTATAATATAAAGGGTCTATGTACTAACCTGCAGTACAATAGAGCATTGTCCTATTTTACCATGTGAAAAATTTACTGTGTGATTCACTAATTTGCATACATCGGTAGCACAGGTTAGTGAATCCCATGGAAAATGTATTTTGCACTGCAGAAGCCACGAATATTATGCACGCCTGGCTGTAGCAATGCACAGAAAGTGGGCACCAAATCAGGTCTACTGTCTTTGCATGAGTCAGGCCAGTGGTTTGTGAAGAATACCCCTACCTCGGATTTCTTTTGTATATATCCCAATCACCACACTTAAGCACTTATCAGAGATCCTCCTGGTGGTAGCTGGGGGGAGGGTGGAGTGATCCCCAGGTGCTCCGTCTCAGCCCCCTAGTGACAGTTTCGTAGTGCTATGGCTAGTTGTCAGAATGCCAAATAAAGCAGGGTTCTTGAGGTGGCATCTTTCCATGAATGATGAAGCTTGTGAGGTTTATCACAAGTTACATTAATTATTTTGTACAATAATGAGCTACTTTGTATGTATTTTCATGCCTTGCATCTTATTATTTGTGTAGTAAAAAAAATCCAAAATCCAAAATCCCAATTATGCTACTTTACAATGTATTTGCTAATTGATGTGCATTAATTGGTAAATAATGCACATTATTGCCATAATATAGCTTAGTGTTCTGACTTCTATGTTTGTACTTAAGGCAACTGTCTATACAGTGAATAGGTGAAAAAGAATCCTTCTGTATACATCATGCAAAATAACTTTTTTTATTTTAAATTTCAATACAACATAACGTATAGAAAATAACAAAGAACCTATAGACAGACAACAATTATAAAGAAAGTCACTGAGCATTAACAGGAGTCCACAGATCTATGAACAGCTATAGGGTCCCTCCCCCATTCTTCTATCACTCTCATACTTATAAATCTGGCATACTACTTTCTGGCAGCAAAGCCTTAAGTGCCAGTACTTGGATAGTTACGCTTTGTTCCACAAGGATTTGCAAAGAAAGTGTGTCAATTGTACATAAAGAAATGTTTGGGTGGTAAACCAAATTCAACATCACAAAAGATTTAAAATGATTATCTGAATTAATCTGTGCGAACATCCAAATCCCTTTCTCTTGACCAAGATTTCTAAGAGATTGGACAATTATTAATTTGTATAGTTACAATATACCAGAAAGGAAACTTAAAATGATACTGGTTTATCTTCATTAAGGCCTTGAGAATACAGCAAATTACTGGATTCATATAACATTTACAATCTGTAATACCTGGAGCAATTGGCAACCAGAATGGTTGGAGAAGTTCTGCTCCCAACTGTAACTAAATGAATATTTCATCCAGAGGACAAGAAGAAAACGAATGAGAATCTATACTTTTAATATAGAATCTAAATAACAGCAAGAAAAATCTGAGAATTTTACCCCTCCTTTTTTACTTAGAACATTTCAATTTACACAGGACTATTCTAGGCTTCTTGCTATAACCACAGAAAGGTTACCAAACTATGCTCCAGTGCTTTACATATCGTATATGGGAATAGATGGGGGACAGCACTCAAAATGTAATTTAATTTACGCATTATTGCCATCTTAAGTGCCTCAAGCCTACTCACCGTGAAAGAGGACCATTTAGTGAATAACTGGCGGCAATTTTAATTAATTCCTCCTCATTCTTCTCAATCACCTCCTTCACAGTGGAGCAGATACATTTTCAAAGCACACAGACACACAGTTATATAGGTTCTAATGTAGCTTTGTAAGTCAATGTGCATTAAAAATGAGCACCTATGTCTTTTGAGGACTAATGTTTCAATGAAATTTCTAGACACATAAGAGATTCTATATATGGCACCTAAATAAATCGGCGCTGAAATCAGTGCCAACTAAGCGTATTCTATAATCGGAACCTAGATTTAGGCACTGATTATAGAATACGCTTAGTTGATATTTCAGCGCCTATATCTGCGCACATCCATTTACACCAACTAAAACATGGCGTAAATCCTGGTTCATAGATTTAGGCGCACTGGGCCATATTCCATAACTAGGTGCCTAAATTTCGGAACGAAAATTTCCCTGCCCATAATCACACCCCTTCTTGCCTGCGCGCATTAGAACATCGGTGCACATCTTTATAGAATACGCTTAGCGAGTTGTGCGCCTAAATTCTAATCAGTGCCAACTAGCGCTCATTATTGCTTAAGTGCTGATATCAGTGCTCATTAGCTTGTTAAGCCAATTAAGTTACTCACGGTACAATAGAATCTGTATCAATTTCTGCTCCTAAATCTAAGCGTACTACATAGAATCCAGGGGATAATGATTTAATGTAAAACTTGTCTTTCCCAATTTTATTTATTTATTAGTATTTATTTACTGCATTTTTGAAAAGAATTCACTCAAGGCGTTGTACACTAATAAATCAAACATAAGCAATAGACAAATACAGCAGTAAAAATATTCAAATAACAATATAAAGTATAGCATAGTATACTACTTGCAATGTCAACACGATATGTAATAGAACATGTTAATAGACAGCATAGGGTATAAGCAAAGATGGAACATATAAATAGGTAAGAGAGTAAGAGTTAGAAAATAAAGCGACTAATTTAAAGAAAGTTGCACATGAGGTCTGAGAGATGATTAAATTGATTTGATATCTTGACCCCCCCCCCCCCAGAGAATTCTGTGATAAGAGCAAGCAAAATTGGAATAGATGACACCTGCATGAATGCCAGTTTATCATTTGTATATGCTGAAATTTTACCATGTAGCTGCGGGGTGTAGAACCCCACAATATTAGGCTCCTGTCTGATGGCAAGCGCTGAAGGTTCTAAAGCAAGACTGAACTACAGGGATCATAAGGGACAGCCTTGTCTGGTCAAAGCAAGCCATCAAACATGAGATCATTCATGGCCAAATGGCCTTCAGATCTGTTTACAGTAATTTCACCATATTAATGAAAATGGGACCAAAGCCAAACCATTGTAAAACATGAAATAAATAACAAAATTGCACCCTGTCAAATGCTTTTTCTGCATCTAGGGACAGAGAAAACAGAGGATCTTCCTGGTGTCTCGACTAGGATAGATTACTACTGAATACACTTGTATTATTGACTGTAGAGTTTCCATCAGAAAACTATTTTGATCTCTTTGAATCAGAGGTAAGATTTTTGCATATATTTTACAGTCCATACTGATTAAAGATATCAATCTATAATTCTTAGCAAAAGTAGGATTCCTACTTGGCTTTTGGATTACTACTATTTTTGCCTCTGAAAAGGAACCATTCACTGAACAAGCCTTCAGATAAGCCTTATAGATTGTAAAGTAAACGTGGAGCTAACAGACCTGAAAAATCTTGGAAAAATTCCAAAGGAAACCCATCTAACCTGGGTGTTTTCTAGTAAAATAACTTCTATGCTTTCAATAGCCTCTTTCATTATAAGATTTTTTAGACAGACCATAAAAGGAGCTTAAAGACAAATATATGGGTGCAACTTGTCTTACACGAGCATGCAGCTATGGAATGCATTACCTACAGACCTGAAATCAATTGCCGAAATAAATAACTTTCGCAAATCTCTGAAGACATATTTCTTCAACAAGGCCTACAAAGAGAACCAATAGCTTCACTAATCCACTCTACCAACCCACCCAGCTATGAAAGCCCACTTTCTGTACTCACCCGCCTAATCACTTCCTTCTTTCTTCCCTTACTCAATCTCTGCACATTACTAATTGTATCTGATATCCAGGAATGATAATGTCATAACAAAACTATGTAAGCCACATTGAGCCTGCAAATAGGTGGGAAAATGTGGGATACAAATGGAATAAATAATAAATAATAATAGAGGCTAAAATTATCAAGAAGAGAAAAAAATATGTTTCTGGAAAGACATTATCCTGGCAGTTTCAGTTTGGAGAGCTGGCAAATTTTAGCATTTGTTTCTGTGTTTTCCTTCTTGACTCTTGAGCTGCCTTATACCAGCTTCCTTCAACACCACCTCAGGGATTCAAAAATTTCCAAAGTCAATGAAAAGAAAGAAGAATACAGGAGCCACAGGAACAACTGAAATTGTTAATGCATTCCTACAGAGAGAGCAGGACAGCAGAAATTTTCTTGGCATCTTGCTGGTACAATATACCTCAAATACCAATCAATTCGAATCAGAGCTCTCTTGCAGAAGGCCAATTTTCCCAACTAATATTTTCTTGTATCTGGTTTCTATAGAATTTCAAGAACCTGGTTTATTTACTAGAACGACCCTTTTTGCGAAATTCATACTGACTGCAGGTAGAATCTCGTATTCAGTGGATCAGACACATTTCATCAGGTTTATTTCACTTGCATATGCAGTGTTAAAATACTGTATTGCCTATGCCATTCTGACATTTTCATGTCTGATACTTATGGAAATTTTAGTGATATATTATTCTAAAAAATACATGGGATAAATAATGTTAGAGGAATATGGTAAGTAGTATATCACCAGCTTGCAGAGTAAGCATCACAGTTATTTTGGTCTCCAGTCTGTAGAACTCATGAACCAGAAAAAATATTTGCATATCTGTATGTATTCAGCTTGTAGCATTATTTCTCAAACTGTAAAAAATATATTTGTCTCAGCTAAGAAAATAATCAGCTCTATATGGCATACATTTAGCCCTGTGCATAATCATCTGTTCGCCTCTGAAATTTACAAGATACTTATCACTGTCAGCTGGAGTTGAAAAAAATCAAAACACCGGTGATAAGTTTTATCTCCATCTTTATCGCAGCTTTGTAAATAGCTACAGAATGTTTAGTTTTTCTAAAACATTTGAAAACTTCTAATCATCTGAATGGAAAATGGCATGAAGTCATGAAGGTAGTCATTTAGGGGCCCTTTTACTAAGCTGTGGTAAAAAGTGGCCTGCGGCAGTGTAGGCACAAGTATTAGGTGCATGCTGGGCCAGTTTTTACTATGTCTGCAAAAAAACTGAAACCAGCGCATGTCTAAAACTGGTCTAAGCCCTTAACACCACCTATTGATCTAGCGGTAAGGGCTCAAGTGCTACGCTAGCGATGACTGGTTGGCACACGCCAACTGCCAATCGTATGTGGGAGGAAATAAATTCATCCAGGTGTTACGGGTGTACACCAAATCTGAAATTACCGCCAGGGAGGTGTGCTGGCCTGGCGGTAGTTTCATTTGGGCGTGTGCTACATGAGCGTAGAGTCTACCACAGCTTAGTAAAAGGGTCCCTTAATAAAGTCACATTCATGCTTATGCGACCAAATTCCTGTGTAAATAGCCTCTCATAAGATACCAACCAATGGAAAAGAGCACACTATGACATGATGGCATATATCTTGCTGGCAGGCAACTACAGAGTTAGAGTTTGGGCAAAGTGTGGGTGCAGTTTGCAAGTATACACGTAGATGATTTATAGGTACATCAAAATATTATAGGTGTCGACATTTACACCTGCTCCAGGGTAGCTGTAAATGTCTGCACCTGCATTCATGGGGCAATTTGTGCCACTTAGTTTTGCCCAATGCTTTTCTTCTTCCGCTAGATGTTCCTATCTAGCTAACAACTCTTCCTCCATCTCAACAAAGTCTAGAGACTTCACTTTTGAACGAACCCTCTCCACATGTGTCTTAATATTGAATGGAATTGGGAAAGTAAAACAGGGAAAATGAAATTCATTTTTATATTGGGAGGAGGCAGGTGACTGGCCGGTGGTGATGCTGCGTGGACTGAATGGGGTAGTTTAAAATGTCTTTGTGTTTTTGCTATTTTTTTTATGTATGCTGTTAACTATGTTGCTCATTCGGTCATGTATACTACTTTGGATAGTCTTGATGTTGGCTGGGGAAGTGCTTAACAAGTATATTAAATAAATGATAACATCTCTGTGTTAAAAGCATACAAACCCCTCATGAAATATCATAACAAGATTGCAAGTGTACAATTGTTGGGTATCAATACTGTACCTAAGAAATCTGTGGAAGAAAAATACAGCTTGCAACATTGCAACATCAGTGAGTCTTCTTATATTAACTGGAGGACTGCCATTGTCCTGCCACATAATTTTCCTTTCCATTCTGTTGAGATAGCACAGCTGTAGAAAGCTTTAATTACTACAATTCACTTGCTGATTTATACAATTAAATTATATTGTTTTCTATATTTCTCTTACTGCAACACTGTTTTTGTTTTGACTGCAATGAAAGTCCCAGCATTAATGCCGAGATATGATAAAAGACTACATAACATTTGGAACAATGATCAACACTCTGCTCACTCGTGTTCTCTCTAAAACAAGAAAACACTAAATATTCAGTCAGCGTGAGGGAAGTTCCCTTGTTAAGCTGTGGTAAGTGCAAATGTTAGAGCATTTTAGCAAAAGGGCCCCTTAAACTGTTATGGGGATAAGGAGTAAAGTGTTAGTCTGAACTGCAAATTATATAACTCTCTAGGAAGACTTAATGCTGGTTAGTGGCATTACCACAATCTCAGTATTTAGGGGGTCTTTTACAAAGGTGTGCTAGCATTTTTAGCTAAAAATTAGTGTGTGCTAAATGCTAAGACACCTATAGGAATATAACGGGTGTCTTATCTTTTAGTGCATGCTAATTTTGTGTGCGCTAAAAAACGCTAGCGTGCCTTTGTAAAAGGGGTCCTTAAAGCACAAAGGATGATTTGTACATTCCAGCATGCACTTTGCACCTTTTCAAATGTACTTGAAGTGTGTGCGCTGATAGATTTTCAAAAGGAAACTCAACAGGGAGCTCACCTTGGAAAATTAACTAGCAAGATCTTTGGATAAAATGGCACTTCCATACATATGCACTCCAGGTAGTTTAGAAAAGGCTATGTATTGAAAGAGTCTTTCCTAAAATACTGCTGGAATTAAGCACATATAGATCAGAACTGAGACATCTAGGTCGGGACACGCAGTTCCATGCAAACACGACCCCATCAAATCCCCTTGAAATCTCTGTACAGTGTGAATTCCCACATGTAAACAGCAGCTTTCTAAAATCACTATTTACATATGTTGGCAACCTACATGTGTAAATGCTGCTATTTGCACATAAAGAGATGCTTTAAAAATAGAGTTCTTTATATATTGACACTTATATGTTTTGTGGTAGGCCCCAGTGACTCAAGATGTTATGTATTTCCCTCCTAACGTATCTAATATTGTCTCTATTTTCAGTCTGAAATTCTCAAAAGACACATATTTTAATCACAATATACAACTTCAGCTATGGACTGGAATACCACGAAAAAATTGGAAATCGTCTACATTTATCAAGCAGCTCAGCTAAAACAAAACTACATCATTATTCAGATTCACATAATTCCAACCAAACCAAAAATACAGAGAAACGTCAAGGGAATACTTTATTGATGACTACACAAAAATGATTCTGTACAGCTTAATCTCTAGAGCTTGTTATTAAAATAGCTTTTCCAATACATATTCTACCCAATTTCAGTTATTTACCTGCTACATTAGATGCAGCATATTCAAACTACATTTAACATATCACACCTGAACCAATACAAATCTGTAAAATGCCCTGTCGAAATATCTATTCTGATTCTAAAGGAATGAAAGTAGGACTAGTATTCTGATTGTGATAGAAATGTAGGGTACAATCTGTACATATCCTTAGTATAGATTACTTATCAATCTGAATGCACAAGTGGATTTTATAAATTTGATAACACCGGGTCACAGGTTGAGACAAAAGAATAATGCATTAAAATTGCTTTGATGGAGCCATTCCTTTAGGCCTGCCATTCAAAAGTCACCTTACTTTTAATTACAATTAAAAACTTTCTCCCAATAAAATAAAAGGTTTTTAAAATTGTGTTACTTTTTATTTATTATTTGATGTGTCTTGGTTTTCACAGATAAGGATTTTTCCCACTGAAGTCACATCCTCCTTATTTGATAACCCAACAGTGGCATTCTGAGGAGAAAGGAGGTGGGGGAGACTACAGTCTAAGGGAAAGTGGGGCTGAAGAGCACTGAAAAGAAAAGTAAGCATGGTACCTTTGAGTCATTCACATGCTCACGGCCCTACCACACCCCTAACCCTTCAGAAACAGCAAACCTATGTAAAGATGAATGAAAGGGGGGATGCATAAGAGGAGGAGAAGATGAGAGAAAAGGGAAGCACTGGATGGGGAGAAACAGCAGAGCAGCGAGATACTGGGTATGCTGGAACCATGTAGACCATGAGGAGCATATTAGCAAGGCCATGTGTGAGGAGAATGGAAATACAGCAGAGGAGGTGGTAAAAAGAAGTCATCAGAGACTGGGTGAGGAGAAGCAATAGAAAGAAACTAAAGGTAGGGAACAGGACGACCAATAAGTGCTGGTGCACATGAAGGATAAAAGACAGGAAAGCAGAGGAGGATAGGGAGAGGTGTGTGCAGGGCCGTGCCTAGGGTCTCTGGCGCCCCCCTGCAGCCTATCAGTTGGCGGCGGCGGCGGCGCCCCCCCCCCCCGTGAAAATGATCGCTCACCACTTGCCACACTGACAGGAATTGTCAGCAATATTCTTAAAAACAATTGCTATACATTGCAAAATAAGATAGCAGATGTAAATTCTCAAAGTGGACATATTCCAAACACTAAAATGAAAATAAAATGATTTTTTTTCTACCTTTGTTGTCTGGTGATTTTCTTTTTCTGATCATGCTGGCCCAGTACCTGATTCTGCTGCTATCTGTCCTCTTAACTCCGTTTCCAGGGCTTCCTTTCCATTTATTTCTTTCCTGTCCTCCTTTCTTCTTCATTTCTGGTCCTCAGCTTCTGCCTATTTTCTTCATCCATGTGCAGTTTTTCTCCTCTCTTCCTTTCCCCTCATTTCATCTCCTTCATCTCTCTTCCCTCCCCTCTATGTCCAGCAATTTCTCCTCTCTCCCTGAGCCCTGCCCTCCCAATCCATGCTCCTATGTCACCTGCCCCCTCCATTCATCCCTATCCAGCAATTCCCCTCTCTCCCTGAGCCCTGCCCTGCAATCCATATCCATCCATGCCCATCTGTCCCCTCCATTCATCCCTATCCAGCAATTCCCCTCTCTCCCTGAGCCCTGCCCTCCCAATCCATGCCCATCCATGCTCCTCTGTCACCTGCCCCCTCCATTCATCCCTATCCAGCAATTCCCCTCTCTCCCTGAGCCCTGCCCCCCCCAATCCATGCCCATCCATGCTCCTCTGTCCCCTGCCCCCTCCATTCATCCCTCTCCAGCAATTCCCTCTCTCCCTGAGCCCTGCCCTCCTAATCCATGCCCATCCATGCTCCTCTGTCCCCTGCCCCCTCCATTAATCCCTATCCAGCAATTCCCCTCTCTCCCTTCCATGACCCCCCCTCGCATCCATGCTCCTCTCTCTCCTCTCGCTCCCATGTCCCAAGCCTGGCCCGCCCTCTTCTCCCCCCCCCTTCGCATCCATGCCCCCCCCTTCGCATCCATGCTCTCGTTTCTCCCCTGCCCTCCCACTCCCATTGTTCAACTGCCCGCCCTCTTCTCTCCCCCCAACATCACTTTTCTTTTCTTTTTAAATTTACCTCCGTGGCAGCGGTTCCGGCAGCGCAGCGTCAGGGAAGGAGGCGGCGCTCCCGACGTCTAGCCTTCCCTTCGCTGTGTTCCGCCTTCTTCTGACGTCATCCTTGACATCAGAAGAAGGCGGAACACAGCGAAGGGAAGGCTAGACGTCGGGAGCGCCGCCTCCTTCCCTGACGCTGCGCTGCCGGAACCACCTCCACGGAGGTAAATTTAAAAAGAAAAGAAAAGGGATGTTGCGGGAAGGCGAGCGAGGTGAGCATGGTGCGGCGGCGCCCCCCAGAGGGAAGCGCCCCCCCCTGCCATGCTTACCTCGCTTACCGTGTTAGCACGGCCCTGGGTGTGTGCACAGAGGTGGAAATTGTATAAATGAGAAATGGGTGACAGAAGGGAACAAGAGGCTGGGGGAGCAGTAGGAGATGGTGAATAGGAAGGTTAAGGAAAAGATAAGCAAGGAGATGAACATGAAAGGGGGTGAGAAAAGAAGACGGAAAGCTGGTAGTATACTGAAAGCTAAAAAGAGGGAAATGGAGCTACAGGATGAGAAGCAGGGGTAAAATTTGCATAGAGAGATAGAAAAGATGGATACAAAGGAATGAGCTAGGAAAGTTTATTACCAGAGACAGATATAGGAGAAAAGTGGAAAGATAATTGCCAGTGACGGGCATAGTGGAGAAATGGAAAATGAACAGAAGACCCTGGAAAGAGAGTTAAAAAAATAGAAGATGGAAGAAAACAGAGACTGAGACCAACACAACTGGAAAACTAAATATCTGGAGAACAAGGGTAGAAAATGCATTTTATTTTGAATTCAGTAAATTGCCACCTTTGGAAAATCTACATCTCTGATATATCTGTATTTTGTTCAGTAGAGAAAGAAATGCATTTCTAATTTTATATCTCTAGTGTCACAATGCTTGAAGAGTTTGACTTCTTAGAATTTCTATGTCAATTATTTGTATTTCTAATTTGTGGTTCCTTGTTCTGCATTTGGTGAAGATCTGCCAGCGTTCTCCTTGAGTGATCATGGTGAGGGATTCAGTACAATAAAGTGTTTGGGTAGAAATCTACAGAAGTCCTGCTTATTCTGTTTTCCCAGTAGGAGGCCCTATTGGGGTTACAGGACCAAATGTAATATTTGTACTGTTAACTTATAATAGGCAGTCTTGGTGGTGAGTCCTGGTAGCACTATTATGGCATGAGTGGTTTGCTATAAACTTTGCTTTGCGTTACTTCATAACTAGGGCTTCATACTTCAGGGTTTAACACTGATAAAACAACCCCAGTGTGAAAGAAAAATTTTTTTTAAATAGGTGTTTTCTGGATAAACACTAGGAAAACATTACTTCTCCCAGTTCTGTCTTACTCTACCCTGGCTTCTCCTGTCTTTTCCACTCATTTTTTGTACTTTTTCTACACTGATACCACTTAAATGATACAAATGTACATATTTGATTCCACCAGGAAAGGCACCCTGCAATAGTTCCTTTTGCATATAAATACTAATGAACACTGATTTTTGTGCTTTCAAAAAGTCCCTATTTAGCTTGAAAATAAACATCTGAATTTACAATTTAGAAACACCTATGAATAGAAGTGCTATTAATAATATACTTGACAGCTGGAATTGGAGGAGTTCTGCTGCTGTTACTGAGGTGACATCATAATTAAAATATTTAATTAAAGTGTAATATTTAAAAGTATGATGTTCACATATGTCTTTTTACAGGATTAGTTTTGATAGGGGGGTCGAAGAGTCATTAGTTTAATAATAACAATTTTGGAAGAGGGCCCTAAGAGCCTGAGCACTGATTCCTTTAACTACCTAGTAATACTTCTGCTTACGGGAATCAGACATCACCTCTTTTCTATCACACTTCACACACTGCCACCCAATTGTAGTTGAGAGCAGGAGAGGAGAGTGCAGAGAGTGGCATAGCAAGCAAAGCATGTTTCTAACCTGCTCTTCCTATCACCTACATCTATCTCAGCGAGCAGAGCACCAGGCAAGTCAAGCCGCAGATCACAGCTATGAACCGCATGGGTAAAAGAGGAACTACTGGCAGGAAAAGCAAGTTAAAGAAGCCCTAGGCTTGCTGTACTGACTGTTGGAAATGGACTTCCCTAGTCACTCCTGCTCTTTTCTTGTGCTACTGACCTCTAGGGGTAGGCTCACAGTACTATCACAAAGGGTCAAGCCTCCCTATAAGGGTTTACAGGGGGGGGGGTGCCTGAAATTAGACGGTTTGGTGGGG
Organism: Microcaecilia unicolor; assembly: GCF_901765095.1. Classification (NCBI taxonomy): domain Eukaryota; kingdom Metazoa; phylum Chordata; class Amphibia; order Gymnophiona; family Siphonopidae; genus Microcaecilia; species Microcaecilia unicolor. Next base: position 41,393,026 of record NC_044040.1, on the reverse strand, counting down.
TGTAGAATTTGGGGGGGGGGGACTTTGAGGGAAGTGATAGGAGGGCACAAAAATAAACACTGACCCCCGGGCATTGCAGACCCATAGATGCCACTGTAACCAAGAAATCACAGTAACAATCCTTGACAGAAGGCCACACATTATGGTTCTTTAGAACTCAGCATATGTACACTTTGGATTTTATCACTAGATGCAACTGTTATGTGATAGCTGAGACTTGCTCCCACAGGCTCTGAACGCTGACTCCAGTGTATTACAGTCAAAACAGAAGTACTTTAACAGACAATTGACAAGTTTAGGGAAGTACATAAGAATTGTCAAACCACTTATTTTTAACATTTAGTAACTTTGATTTTTTTTTGCAAACATATTAATACCTGAGTAGCAAAATGAAATCATGAATTACTGTTCATGATTGCATTTATTTGAGACCTCTATCATTCCAGTCCCTTCTTTTCATTATTTAGGTGTAATTCTAGATTCTAATTTGTCATTTTTACCACAGATTCCAGCCAGTTGAAATTTTGATAATTAGTGCCAGGTCTGTGTTACAGACCTGGGCCAGTAGCACAGAGGACCTGTGCTGTTGTTCAAGACATGTAATACAGTGACCATGTGCTGTAAGGGGGTCTTTTACAAAGTGGCCAATGCAGTAAGGGGGTCTTTTACAAAGGTATGCTAGCGTTTTTAGTGCATTAATCATTAGTGCACACTAAATGAACAGGATTTGCACTTACTGCAGGTTAATCTTTACTGTTGCCATACAGTAAGTGCAAAACCTTCCTCAGTTTAGTAAAAGGGCCCCATTCAGTTCTTCTCATTCAGATGTTGAACTGATGTGTCAAGACATGTGAAGGGCAATTATATAATGGGGTGCATACATTTGCACATGCATAAAGGAATGTAAATTTACAGAATACTAATACTGATGGCACCACACGTGCACAAGTGCTATTCTATAAGGGGGTACCAAAGTGGCACAGTACATATTTTCAGAGGGCACCTCAGTGGCACAGTGCACATTTACATGGGCAGGATATAGGCAAGACGTCCAATTGCACTCACAATTTATAGAATACTATAAGTCATGTGTGTCCCTGCTGCATTTAGGCACCTGCAGTTATGCCAGCTCTAAGGCTGGGGTAATTGTGGGTATATAAATGTTATGCATGCTGAAACCAGGTTAAACTAGTATTCTATAATAGAACCTAGGCATCCAGGTGCCATTACAGAATAGGTTCTCACTGCACAGCATTGAGGCGCCAATTTATAGAATTGCACCCATAGGGGGGCAGTTTCGATATAACATCTAAGTCCGATTGAGACTTTTTGCCGAAAACGTCACAAAGAAACATAGGCCCACAGCATGGGAGGGGACAAAGTCATCAATTTCCAAGGGGTGCAAAATCAACTTAAAATATCTCAAGAATCACAAGGCTGAAATGAATGAAACCCCGATGTCTGGACATAGGACACAAGAAACTTTAGGGGGACACAATGAAATGCTGGTTGTTCCTTGCCTACTAACTGTGTATATGGCAATGTGCTGCTGATATTTCATCCAGTTAGTATTTTCAAATTAATTTGATGTAGCAGAAAACTAGTCCCCTGGGAAAGGGGTGTTGGGGGAGATGTGATTTTAGTTGGAGAGGGATTAAGGAAGGCACAGAAAGAGCCAAAATCAGAAATTTTTCCAGTAAGAAATGCTTTGGGCTATCTTCAGCATATCATATTTTGAGAATTGCTGGACACAAGTTTTGATTTAGATTTATTGCCTTTCCAAATCTGAATTAAAGATGAGTTACAATCAGGTACACAAAATATTTTCATGCCCACATGGAGAATGGTGTGATTTGTCCAAGATCACAAGGAGCATGAATGCAAGAGGCAGGATTTGAAGCTTGGCTTCTCTGGTTTTCAATCTGTTTCTCCAACACTAGGCTACTCCTACTTACAAAATGAGTACAATGGTGTTTAATTGGGATGACCAGAATGTCAGAAGCATTTATATTAGAGAATGCTCATATGATAATGTAGTGTCTTTTATTATTTCTTTTGCATATCATTTCTTTATAAAATTCTTCTCCTTATCTTTCCTCTGCTTCAGTTTTTAATGATTGATAGCTTAAGACTGCTTAGTATTGATTATGCACAGTGGAAGTTCAGGGTAATTTGTCTGGATATGGATAGATGTATGAAGGGATATGCTGTTTTTTGGAATGATTGACTGTGCTGTTTTGTATTCCAGAATATACTTTGAAATCATCTTCATACTGAAAGCCTTGAATACATCTTGATACAATTACAGAGTTTTACATCCGTTGGTAATACTGCATACAAATGGAACAAAAGCTATCTAAAATGTGACATTCTCTTCCAGTTGAAAAGTCAAATTATTAGGCTCAAAAAGATCCCAATATAAACTTTTGTCCATATAAGCTAAAAAATGGTAAAGTAGTTTCCCCTGCATACAAGCACCAAACTGTAAAAAGCTTTATGGGGGGGGGCCGCTACAAGCATGGCAGTTTCCATGACAGGCTATGAATGGGATGGGTTGCCATCACAAGACAATTGAGGGTTAAGTAACTTGACCAAGGCCACAAAGAGCTGCTCTGGAATTTGAACCTAGGCCCTCTGGTTCCCAGTCTGGTGCTCTACCCATTAGGCTACTCCTTTGCCTCTTTTGAAATGAAACAATTCTATTTTCTATCACAATACTTAGCCTATTAGCAAGTAATTTTAAAAGGCATCTACACCAGTAAACCAGTGTTTCACCTGCAAATGGACTTTCATAAAATTGCTCAGTGTACATTCATGTAACCTTATGTGCATATGCTGTGTATGTACAAAAGTTTATCCAACATGAGTGAAGGCCTTCTGGGGTATGAGAATGGAGCAGGAATGGATTTGAACTAATGCAGAAACTTTATAGAATACACTTGTATGTACACATATAAAATAAACAGGTAAACCTGTGTGTGCCAAAGAGCAGATGTTAAATGTGTTCATTCCACTTTCTATGGAACCACAATCCATACAGGATACATGAACTTAATGATATGTCACTGAAAAAACAAAAAGCTCAGTTGTCTTTATAAAACAGGGCTTATATCCATGGCACATTGTTATAAAATTAACCTCTTTGTGTTACATGTTGTAAGGAGGATCATGGAGGGCAGCAGAAGGGGATCTCGGGAGTAGCGAACTATAAAAACCAGAAGCCTCGGGAAAGGGAGAGGCGCCCTCTGGTAGGTAGGGCACGAATGAAATACTTAAGAAAAGAGGAGAACTTTAAGACCCAGCACCGCATGAAGGAGGGCGGGGAGCACGGAAAACAGGATTACATCTCCCAGGAGGAAGTAGGGTCAGAGGGGGATTGGGAGATGGAAGATAATCAAGGAAGTGAGCAGCACCTGGAGGCGGGGGAGTGGGGTGACTCTATGGATTGGGAGGAGTCTGCTCAAAATGAAGAGAGAGAGTTGGAGGAAGGTGGTGAGGAACAAATGGAGTTTTTTGCTCAGGACAATAACTGACTGTTAAAGGAAAGAGACTTAATAGGGAAGCCTGAGTCTGCTGGCACAAGGGTGCAGTTTCTATGAGAATACTTGTTTTCCAGGACTGTGAGAATTATTTACTTGGATCGGGTCAGTCTGAATATTGTGGGTGGTTGTCAGAGTGTTGGTGGCTGACAAATGTGGGAGGTGAAAAGGTCTCCTACTCTTGTGTGAAATTGAATAGGAATGGAGTTATAGACTGAACCTGATAGAGAATACCACGGCATTACTGGGTGAAAGAGGGAACTTTGAACTTTCACTTTAGAGGAGGGGGGGGGGGGGGGGGGAAAGGGAGCAGAGCACTGAGGGTGTGAGTGCTGAATTACAGCTGCCGGACTGCTTTCTGAGGCGGCTGTGGGGCCCCAGATAAACGGGGCTGGGAACTGGAGATCTCAAGTTGAAAGGAAAGGTTGCCCCTAGCGGACTGCACGAATGAGTGTGGGGTCAAGGGCAGACTGCACTAGTGAGGTGAACTGTGGACCTGAGAGCAGACAGCACGGACGAGCGTGGCGTCAGGAGCAGATAGAACGGATGAGTGTGGCGTCGGGAGCAGACAGCACGGACGAGTGTGGCGTCAACAGCAAACAGCACGGAAGAGTGTGGAGTCTAGAGCAGACTGCACTGGCGAGGAGATGCGGCTGACAATTGGTGGCAGTGGTGGGATCGCTACAGAACTTCCTGAATCTCTGAAGGAAATAAAGAAAAGGCACAAAATCCTGTGAAGTCCGGTGAGCATGTAGCGGGACCGGGAGGGATTTTGCTTATGAGAGAATTGTGCTAAAGCACGGCATAAATTTAAAGCAGCTGCACTTGGATGTTTTTCTTTGTTTTTCCCTGGTATAGGTGCAAAGGGGGTCAACACCACGATGGATCCGAAGGAGATGTTTACATTTATGGCTCACCAATTTCAGAAGCAGCAGGAATTGGCGCATAAGTTAATGGAGGACTCTTTGGCTGCCTCAAGATCCCAACAACAGCCGCTGCTAGACTTGTTCCATGAGGTACTGAAGGGATGAGCAAGACTACATGTTAGTCCAGCCATTCCGGAGGGGAGTGGAACAGGAGGAGGATCGATGCCAGGAGGAACCTTGGGAATGAACTGGTTGCCCTGGGGTAAGCTATCTGACAGTGATGACATCGAGGATTACCTTGGGAGCTTTTGAGGGGAGCAGACAGCACGGACGAGTGTGAGTCTAGAGCAGGACCGCACTGGCTGAGGAGGTGCGACTGACAATCCTATATAATAAACGCACCTCCAACGTTCTGAAGCGAGAAAGTGAAGCCTTCAAGCCTTGAAGCATTCCTGCAACGTTCCAGAACTACGGCACTGGACATGGGTGGCTGCGGGGGAGGGGAGCAGGGGAGAGAGGAGGGTCGCTGGACATGGATCATCTGTGAGGCCAGTGAATGTTTTTTTTTTCCTTTTTTTGCGGGTTCTGAAGTTCACAGCATAATAGCAACAGTGATGTAGCCTGACTACGGAGCCTAGCTAAGCAACTTCGAAGGAGCCACGGACCACAGGCAGCAAGATTAGAACGGTGAGGTGAGGAATTATATATAGGCTGTGCTCGGTGCTTTTCTGTAGCACATGGGGGGAATTTAATATATACTGATTAAAGTGGAGAACTGGCTGGAGGGGGGCAGGGGATAGAGGAGGCTCGGTGGGTGGCTGGAGGGGGGCAAGGGAAAAAGTAGAATCGCTGGGTGGCTGGAGGGGGAGCAGGGGAGAGAGGAGAATCGCTGGGTGGCTGGGGGGGGGGGGGACAGAGGAGACACACTCGCACCCAGCAGTCTCACTCTCTCTCTCTGTCACACACACACACACACTCGTACATTCACTCTCTGTCTCTCACACACAGTCGATATTACACACACTCTCTCAAACATACACACTCCGAGGAAAACCTTGCTAGCGCCCGTTTCATTTGTGTCAGAAACGGGCCTGTTTTACTAGTGTACAATATTTTCCTGCCATTATTTCCTTATGTACATAAGTACATAAGTAATTCCATACTGGGAAAAGACCAAAGGTCCATCGAGCCCAGCATCCTGTCCCCGACAGCGGCCAATCCAGGTCAAGGGCACCTGGCAAGCTACCCAAATGTACAAACATTTTATACAAGTTATTCCCGAAATTGTGGATCTTAATGGGTCCTTCAAAGGCAGAGAAACCTTCTCAATAATAGGTTACAGGTTTAATATTTTACTGTTAACCCCAGTTTAAATCAGTAACTTATTGCATAAAATGGGGCCTGTGCTAAAATGGCACGAGTCAATGGTAAAAATAACATGCTGTAATGATAGCCCACATTAATAGCTAAGGGCTCGTTTTTCAAAGCTGTGCTAATGATTCCTATGCGGCAAATGTGACTAAACCCATAGGAATTGAATGGGCTTCATCACATTTGCTGCACTGGGAATCACTACTGCAGATTTGAAAAAGGAGCCCTATGCCCCTAAAGTGTCAAACCATAAACATTTCTCTGAAAGTTCAGAACCATCTCTCTTTCCTGCATATAACTGAATATCACTGGCGACGAAATAATAAATTATAATGTAAAAAACATGTAGTGCATCGGGCAAGGCTGTAGCTATATAATAAAGAGCAGGAGTAGGTAATAAGAATCCCTATGGGAACTTCCCCTCCTCCCTTAAACTGAATATGTATTAAATCGCCTCAGCCAAGGGATCCCTCTGCATATTCAGAATGCATGTGGGTGCATTCATGCGTGCACGTCTGTGTGTGCAAGCACAAATATACACTTTTATACAAAACAGAAACAACTATTCGTATTTGAAAATACAGAAATAGAGAAAAGAATAAAATATTTTCCATGCTCTACAAATGTCTGCATTCCTCCATGTTATACATATATTTTATTAATAGTAGTAATAGTGTTTCTATACTAACCAGTCTTAGTAGTGCTTTTCTATTTCTGCTCTGAAGCTCTAGGCTTCTTATTATTTATAGAGGTGAGATGAAAGCCCACAAATCATAATATGTTCTATTAATTCTGGAAGCCATAGAAGCAGATGATTTTGTTAGATTACTGAGCCAGAGAAACGTGAGGTCACAACTAGTCTTGTTGGCATAATGTATGATGTACATCAGGTGCTCAGATTTCCCATTTTAAATCCAAGACAGTGTTACAGTAGAGTTCCTCACCTATTAAAAAGGAAAAACCTATTGCATTACTTGGTGTCATTATACTTTGCTTCTCTGAATTTGTTGTCACATGCTGTAGTTCAGACTTTTGGCAGATACACTGATCCTGAAGAGAATTCCAACTCTTTGCCAGCTGTGAAACCTTTTATAGTGTCAGAATAAGAACTAGATGCAGTACAGTGTTTCTCATGTTAGCACTGGAGTACTCCCTAGCCAGTCTGGTTTTCAGGATATCCACAATGAATATGCATAGTATGGGTCTCCATGCAGTACATGCATATTCATTATGGATATTCTGAAAATCAGACTGGCAAGGGGTTATTCCAGGACTGGATTGAGAAACACTGACTTTGAGAAACAGAGGAGAGGTGAAAGGAAGGGTGAAGGGAGGGAAGAGGTACATTCGCAGGGCACTAGAGACAGGGATCTGAAGACCTCCAAATATAACTCTATACTTTATGCTTTTCTCATCAGGAAAACCAGATTTGTAAGATAATAAAAAAAAAAGACTGGCACATTTTAGAGGAACATCCTTACTTTAGAAGTAAGAAACCTATTATTGCCTATGCACGCAACAAAAATTTAAGAATTCAGATCCATGTACTATTTATGCTCTTATGAATTTATTTTTATTCTTAAATAGCCTTTTGATTTTTTTATCTGTTTGTATGGCCATCTTCCCCCATCTTCCATTTTAGTTGAACTGTCCTAATTTCAGCCTCCTCAAACTTCTTTTTAGGATCCATTGTATTATTTATAGTCCTCTAGTGTGTTTTCTTTTTTAGCTTTCTAAAGAAGAAAGATTTTTTTAAAGACTGAATTTGGTTATGTTAATATGGCAGATTCCTTTCACCACTCTGAAGGAGCAATGCTGCTGGACTGACTCCACTGAATGCAGTGATTGTGAGTACTGCCACAAATCTTAGATGCTTTTATATTTCATTCTTTGTATTCATTTTTATTTGCCCCTTTTTTTTTACCTTTTTATTTTGTTCATAATGTGTTTTCACGTTTCTCTTAACTTCTAGGGATTCTGGACTTTTAGCCATTGATTAATTGTGACTATTTCAAGTAAGCTTTTAACTGTACCAGGTTATAGGGGGATAGGTTTGTTGTTTGGATATTGAATGGTGGAATTTTTGATTTTGGTTAGAGAGGTGCTGTCTTCACTTTTTTATGAAGTATGAGGGAAATTACTTTTTATGCATTTTGTTTTTTATTTTTACTGGGTTGGGGTTGCTTGGTTTTAGATTATGAGCATGGTTACTATAATTATCTTCCGCTTTTTAATGGGAGATTAAATGCAATTTCTGATGTATATGGTGGCTATGACAGAAATTCAGAAAGGCCTATTGAGGTAATAACAGGATACCATTGTAAATCTAGGCCTCAGCATTGTTTAAGAAGCAGGCAACTCCAAAATTTAAAATGTATAAACTTAGAATCAGTTATTTTAAAGGAGTTTGTCACAATTCCATGTAATTATATAAACACTTGCTCAGTTTGTAATAAGGCTCATTTATTGAGAGATTTGCTGGAGGAATCTCAGCCAGGATGTTTATTTTTAACATTGACTTCGGCTGACTTCCTCCTCCAACCCTATTATTAATGACATCTGTCCGATGGGATATAAAATCCTGTTTCTCTCCCAAGAAGGGAAAAGAGGGGAGGGCGGACTTGGTTAAATTTACAGAGATATTTTTAAGGTAACTGTTAGATTCATTAATTACTCCAGAGTTGGAGATTTTTTTTTCTTGTGAAATTAAGGATATTACTCTGAAAGATACTCTGTCCTGTATCCTCTTCTGCTGTCCCCCAGGTCAAAATGGATTAGAGCACAGGATATGTTTTTAAACTTTGTTTTTAAAAATTCTCTCCATTCATAGTTTACTCCCCTATTAGAGGATAGCGAAGACACTTATCTGCAGTAGGTATTCTCCGAGGACAGCAGGCTTCATATTCTTACAAGTAGGTAACATTGATCTGTGTCGCCCGGTCCGGCATTCTGACAAGCTAAAAAGAGAGCTTTGTGGGATGCAAGCCACGCTCCACCACGCATGCGCGAGTGCCTTCCCGCAGTCTCCTCAGTTTAATACTAAAGCAAAAAATAAAGTAAAAATAACCAAGGGGAGGTGGGAGGGATTGTGAGAATATGAAGCCTACTGTCCTCAGAGAATACCTGCTACAGATAAGTATCTTTGCTTTCTCCGAGAACAAAGCAGGCTTCTATCTTCTCACAAGTGAGGAATCCCTAGCATCCAGGCTCACCGAAAAAACAAATATTGGTCAACAAGGCCTCGCAATGGCAAGGACAAAACACAGATTAACCTGAAACTACATACAATCTGAAAGAGAATAAAGCCTGGAACACAATAAAATGGGCCTAGGAGACTGGGTTTGGATTCTAGACCCCAAACAGATTCTGCAACACTGACTGACTGAACAGACTGTTGTGTTGGGTATCCTGCTTAAGGCAGTAGTGTGAGGAATGTGTGGACCTGAAGACCACGTCACAGCCTTGCAAATTTCTTCAATGAAGGCTGACCTCAAGTGGGTTACTGACGTGGCCATGGTTCAGACATTATTTGCTGTACATGACCTCCAAGGTCAGCCTAGCCTGGGCATAAGTGAACGAAATGCAATCTGCCAGCCAAATTGAAATGGTGCATTTCCCTGACAGCAACCTCCATCCTGTTGGGATCAAAAGAATCAAAAAGCTGTGCGGACTGTCGGTGGGGCCTTGTCTGCTCCATATAGCAGACCAATGCTTTCGCCAGGATAGGCATTAGGTCAGAGAAAGAATGTTGGCAAGACAATCGACTGGTTCAGATGGAACTCCGACACCACCTTCGGTAGGAACTTTGGGTGAGTACAGAGGACTACTCTGTTGTGATGAAACTTAGTATAAGGTACATCCACTACTAAGGCCTGAAGCTCGCTGACCTTACAAGCTGAAGTAACACCCACCAAGAAAACAACCTTCCAGGTCAAGTACTTCAGATGGCAGGAATTCAGTGGCTCAAAAGCAGCTTTCTTCAGCTAGGTGAGGATGACGTTGAGATCCTATGACACTGGTGGAGGTTTGACAGGGGGCTTTGATAAAAGTGAACAACTAAAGGCTGTAGACTTATCTTCTACACAGTGATGATAAGCAATAATTGCACTATGGTAAACCCTTACAGAGTTGGTCTTTAGATATTCAAGCAGGGTCTATGTAGTGCAAGGGGATCTAGGGCCTTGCTCTCACACCAGATGGCAAACCTCCTCCATTTAAAAGAGTAACACCTCTTAGTGGAATCTTTCCTGGAAGCTAGCAAGACTCGGGAGACACCCTAAGAGACAGGTGCATTGGCACCTCCTGTATAGAGTGGGAGCAATCCTCTTGACGCCGAAGCTTCTCAGGTGCTGAATCCTTTGATGCCCCGGAGCTCCCAGCACCATGTGTTAAGGGTGACAGATAACAATGCTTCTTGGCCTTCACCCAAAGCATGACACCAGGGCTCCTCGCTGCCAACGAGGACGTCGTCGAATCCTCACGTCACCTCGGGATTGGGTCCGACAATGGACGGTCCCAGGGGGCCTGCACAGAAGGCCTTCAGACAGGTGGAGACCCACTTGACGCCTCACTGCTCCCAATGTCTAAGAGTCTAGAAGCAGCCATGCTTAATGATGCTCGATGTTGATGCAGCTGCCTCCGACCTCAATGCCAACGTCAAGGAACTTGGCTTGGCTCCAAAAATCCTCTCTCATTGAGCTTCTCGGGAAACCTTGGTCCTCTTCTTTGTACAGAGACAGAGAACACAGTTAGCAGGGCTATGATAAGACCCAAGACACTGCAGACACCAAGAATGCGTGTCCTTTCTTGAGATAGTCCGATTGCACCAGGTACAGCAATTGAAGCCAATGGAATCTTCGTGGACATGGACAGAAAAACTTCATTGGCTAAATTAAATGACTTGATGGTGCCTGAAAAAGGGCAAGGCACAGAAAAAAGAAAGGGAAAAACCTGACCAAAGTCAGGGTCAAAAACGGCCCAATGACAACGGAAAAATAAGAAAACGTAAACCTGGGCAAAATAAAACTAAGGAAAGTAAAGAATGGGTTTGAAAGAGGCCCAATTAAATGAGCTACAAGAGAAGAGTAGAAAAATAGCCGGAAGGCACTAAACAGCTCTCAAAAAACTGGGTGAGTGAGGAGAGGACAAAAAAAGCACACCTTCTCCTCATGCAGAAAAAAAGAGAAATGATACCGCGTTCACACAACAGACAGGAAGGCACTCACACGCATGAGCGGTAGAGCACGGCTTGTGCTCCACAAAGCTCTCTTTTTAGCTTTGGCAAAATGCCAGACCGGGCAACGCGGATCGGTGTCACTCACTTGTGAGAAGATAGAAGAAGCCTGCTTCACAATTGGCAGATTACTTCCCATCTAAAATAGGCAGTGTCGGAGCAATGTTTATAAGCAATGTGGTTGTTATTGATACTGTAATTATTAAACAACACTCTGGGATTAAAGGAGATAGATGCTGGTCAGCTTTTTCTCCTTCAGACTGGTCTTTATTTCCTTGTATCAAAAATATTCTAAAGCTTATTGTATTTTAGATATATGCCTTCCTTATCTCATGGCTACCCCTCCTTCTAGTTTTTTGATTTTGTTATTCAAGTGAAGAACTGACCTTACCAGAGGGAGAAATAACAGGGAACCACATCACTTCATTATTCTCAGCAGTCATGTACTCTGGTATTGCTACCTTTTATTTATAAGAATGCAGTTTATTAGAGCAATCCAGAGTTTAGCACATCGTCTCAGGTGGAACACCCTTGTCAAAGAGGAAAGTATTATGTTTCAGAAGCAACAAATCCCTTTAAGATACTGTAGGAACCTCAAGTTTATATTCTACATGCCAAAAAACAAAAAAAAGCCCAACCCCAAAGATCAACAAAAGTGCATTTCTGTTACTATTTTAATAATGAATATGATACATTTCAAACAAAGGCTATTTTATTTTTTAACTACTCACAGATCTATTTCAACAGAATCCATGAAATTACAAAATTATAGCAGAAGTTAGGGACATGTGTAACAGTCAATGTTCAAGACATGCGGATTAATATAAAGGTGCTCATCATTTAGAACTGTGATCAGATAAGCATGGGAATATAAACTAATTGCATTTTGCAACTTGCCCTCAAATTAAAAAGGTGAAATTGAATATAGTTTTAAAATATTTTGCAGTTACTTATACTTACTTTTAATTCTTTTTTCCTATTATGAGCTGTTGTCAAAATTTATCAGTTTGTTAAATTTGGAATAATAATAATTAAAAAAAAAAGATTTAGGGGCCTATTTACTAAAGCTTTTCTCAAATTTTGACACCAAAAACCTAGGAGGCCAATTTTCAAACAGTGTTATATGTGTATTGGTTGCTGGTAAACATTAAACACCACTATCTATTTTCAACCACTATACTCACTGTAACTTAGACCAGTTCCTTTTATCTTGATTAACTGTACCAAGAACTTGCCTTTAGTTTCGCCACCCACTTATTTATCCTAACTGACTCTGTACCACGCATCTTGTCCCCATGTATATACCTACACTTCGCCCCTCAGCTATATGGTATATGCTGTATTGTAAAAAAGCATTAGTATCATAACAATGTTATTTGAATGTTCTAATTGTGTGCTTATTAGATATTCTATCACTATTATGCATACACTAAAATCATATCTCTGTTATTAGAATTTCAGTGCTTTTGAATATGAATATATATATTTTAGCCTGTTTCATGGTAGTCCTATTATTAGGTCTCAATTTGCTGCTTTCAAGTTTTTCCTCTTTCATTCTGTCTACGTCTTTACTTGTTCATTTTACTATTGTTCGCTGTTAACAAAATTGTAAGTTTGATGTTAAACTATACCTACTGTATACCGTGAATCCCTTCATAAAAGTGGTTAATAAATCCCAATAATAAAAACTATGCGGTGTGATAAAGTCACCTCCAGGATAGTTGGGTTAAGGCAGTTTCAGTCTGAAATACAAGTCCCAGAAGGCATTGCAGGCAAGGAGCCAGAGGGGGAGATGAAGAACCCGGACTGGACTCCTAGCTGCAATTGGGGAAGACATGGGTGTAAACTGGCAGGTTGTGTAGAGTGGCTGCCACTAGGCGGAAAGAGAGTTAGGAAACCCTGTGTGCAGGAGCTCATCATTGGTCTCATTGGTTTAATGCTCAACTCAGCTGGTTTGGGTGTGAGGAAGCTAATGGAAGGAGAATGATTGGTGGTGGTAGCTGAAGCCAGGGATTGATTAGGCAGGTGGGAAGGAGTCCCAGCAGTTCAGTTCAGGAGAGAGAAGCAGAAGGAGAGAAGCAGTTGCAGGCTGGAAACCCTTGGGCAGGGTGGTCCCTAAAGTATTTGCAGGCTGAAAATCCTTGGGCAGGGAGGTCCCTAAAGTACTGAAGCAGGTGAAATTCCTTGGGTGAGAGGAAGTCCCAAAAGTATTGAATTCACTGTGAAGCTGAGGCAGGGGAAAACCCTTCGGTAGAAGGAGTCCCTAAAATATTGAACTCTCCTGAAGGTAAAGAGGATAGAAGGTAGAAAATGCTGCTTGGTGACTGAACTGTGATGATGAACTGAAAAAAACTGTTTATCTGGGGAACTGAATTACTGTTTATTGTGCCCTGGATAAAGAGCCCAGACTGAAGCCTTTATTGAATCCTGGTTTGTGCTATGCTGCTGTTGGAACTGTGTATTAGAAACCTGCATGGAATAAAAGTCCTTAAGATTGAAGTTACTGGTAGACATCTATTTCTTCATTGTACCAGGAGCCTGTGGCTGGAGGAGATTGTTCTATCCTTGGCTGCACAAGAGAGGTACCTGGTTACAGCGGACAGCGCTAGGTTGAAAATACAGCATAACAGCTCTGACACTAGCAAAACAGTAGAATGTGGGATATAAATGTCATAAATAAATAAACTTCATTTTTACTCATGATGAAAAACTGGTATGTAGCATTAGATATGAAAAAGAACAAACTATTCCAGGAACTTATAAGTCCGAAAGCTGTAGCATCAACAACCAGTGTAAGTTACTGGCTGGCAATTATTAAGTTACTGGCTGTCCTAGGTCTAGGTTATAGATTATATGCAGACAATCTTCAATTTTATTTTTGAGTACCGGAAAGAACTGAGGCTGGAACTTTATATAAAACTGTTCAAACCTGGATGACTGCTAATTGTTTGTCTTTAAATGTTACTAAGACACACATTCTTTGGCTATCACGATTAGATTTTATAAAAAGTCTTCTTCAAGTTTCCAATTTGAAGGTATAAACATTCCTATTCTAAAATCAGTTAAGTCTGGGTGCGATTTTAGATTGATCTATCTTTCAAAGTACAAATTGCTGCTGTTATAAAGAATAATTTTTTAAAATTAGATTGGTGGCAAGATTAAACAAATCTTTTATCTGTTGATAATTTTCACCTTGTAATGCAGAGTTTAATAATGCCACATCTAGATTACTATAATACCTCAATCATCCTTATGAGCATTGCAAGTGGTTCAAAGCTCTACTGTGTGCATTGTTGGGGGAACAGGTAAAAATGACCATATGACAACTCAATTTGTAAAATTTCATTGCCTGCCAAATATTTGGTGGAATCAATTTAAGATTTTATTTCTAGTATTTAAAGCATTGCATAATGATGCACCTCTGAGCATTGTTATCTGCCTAAGGGTGTAGTGTCCATCCAGAATATCAAGATCCCTAGGAAAATGTTTACTGGATGATCCCTCATTTCACCAGGGTCATCTGTAGGAGGACTGTTCATGTATGTTTTTCATTGCTGGTAATCTATGTGTGGAGGAGTGGCCTAGTGGGTAGAGCACTGGTCTTGCAATCTAGAGGTGGCCGGTTCAAATCCCACTGCTGCTCCTTGTGATCTTAGGCAAGTCACTTAACCCTCCATTGACTCAGGTACAAACTTAGATTGTGAGCCCTCCTGGGACAGAGAAATATCCAGTATACCTGAATGTAACTCACCTTGAGCTACTACTGAAAAAGGTGTGAGCAAAATCTAAATAAATATGTGGAAAGACCTCCCTTTAGAACTAAGACAAAATAACTCTTTTGCCTTCATTTAGAAAGCAGTTAAAGACCTATTAATTTCACCATGATTGTCAATGATGATTATAAATAACAATTGGTAGACCAAAGGATATTTACATGGCATGTATCACCATAATTAATATGGTGGATTTTAAAAATAGTTTTAAATATTATGTTTTTGTATTTTAAATTATAGATGTTTTACTGTAACCTGCTTAGACTAGATAGATAACGTGATATAAATATCACATGTTGACTCCCTTCTGAGATCTGAGACATTATAGAATTATGGAGACACTGTCAAGACTCATCTAGCCTACTTATTATCTGACACAACTCATCCATACTAGTATGAATGAAACTGTTAGGTGTCCTTCCAGACATATTAGAAGTGAGTTTATGGCTCTGGAAAAGAAAGTAAAGCACAGACGGTATTCTCCTCAATCTAAATTTAGAATAAAGACTTAAGCCAGAGAAGCTTGCATACTTTAGATGAATACATGACTCTGTAGATGGTGTCAGTGAAAAGTGTTTCACCTTCATGGACCATGGAATGATAGTCCAAGGGTGGCTGAGCAGAGAGAGTGCTCACCTATCAAAGTAGTAGGAGTGAAGTGTTTACCAGAGAAGATTGTCTAACCTCCCAAAAAGGCTTTAAACAAGGACTATCAGAAATAGTACAGAATGATCTCAGGTAATATAAATACTGGTAGAGAAATGGAGAAAATTATGGGAAATAAAACCCAGTATCTAGAAGAAGCCATGAAAGAGGCTGACTTGGATTTGATGGCAATTATGAAGTTGTCATACATAATGGGGCTCATTCTGAAAGCACTTAGTCTTACAAAGTTCCATAGGTTATTATGTAACTTTGTAAGTCTAAGTGCTTTGAAAATACACCTCATAGATAACTATGATTGGAATATAGTTATAGCAAGGTACAATCTATTTAGGAGGAACCTGGGAGAAAGTGTGGTGCTATATATATTAAAAGATAATATTAAAGCAACAGAACTGTAGTTGAAGAAGGAACACAGTGGGTTGATCTAGAAAGAAGGAATGGAACAACTATTTCAATTTGTGTGAGATACAGACCTCTTCCAAAGGCAGAAGAAATGACTAGAAGATTTAATGGAAGGCATTAACAAAATTGTTTTGAAAAGTGACGTGCTAATGCTAAGTGACTTCAGTCTGCAGGATGTTGATTAGCATATTGTAACTGCAGTATAATTTAAAGTAGAAAGATCCTGGATTCTCTGAAAGAACCATTCTGTCAACTGGTAACAGAACCCACATGCCAGGGGGTGATATTGGATTTGGTGCTTAAAATTAGGAGTGTGTTTCTGAAGTCCTAGTAATAGTTTATAGTTTTATTAAATTTACTATAAGCAGCAGGAGCGGTGTTCAAACTAATTAAAAACACACAGTAAAAAATGAAAATGAGGAAAAGGAACTACAATTTTGATAGGAGAGTAAAACCATTCATACAAAAAATAAAGTGGGGCAGACTGAAAGGCAGGAGAACATCGACAATGTATTAAAAAAAAAGAGACTGGCACTAGGGACTCTAATCAAATAGCTTCGCTGTAGGTTCTACCACCTTTCCTTCTCTAGAAAATGTTTGCCTGTGGAATTATGCCTTTCAAATATTTGAATGTCTGTATTATATCACCTCAGTTTCTCCTTTCTACCAGGGTATACATGTTCAGGTCAGCAAGTCTCTCCTCGTATGTCTTGCTACACAAACCCCATACAATTAATGTTACTTTTCTCTGAACCGCTTCAAGTCTTTTTACATCCTTAGCAAGATATGGCCTCCAAAACTGAACACAATACTCCAAGTAGGGTCTCACCAACGACTTGTACAAGGGCATCAACACCTTCTTTCTTCTGCTGGCTAGACCACTCTCTATGCAGCCTAGCATCCTTCTGGCCTTGGCCACTGCCTTGTTGCATTGTTTTGTCACCTTAAGATCCTGAGACACCATCACCTCTAGGTCCCTCTCCTGAGCCAAGCTTACCAATTTCTCCCCTCCTATCTGGTACATCTTTTTTGGATTTCTGCACCCCAAGTGCATCACTCTGTACTTCTTTGCATTAAATTTTAACTGCCAGACCCGTGACCATTCTTTCAATGTTTGGAGATCCCATCTCATGGTTTCTACTCACTCCAGGGTATCCACTCTATTGGCTATCTTCATGTCATCTGCAACAAGGCAAACATTTCCTTCTTACTCTTCAGCAATGTCTCTCACAAATATATTAAACAGAATCGGCCCAGAATCAGCCCCCGCATTGATCCCTGAGGCACTCCAGTACTCACTTTCCTTTCCTTCAAGGGGATTCCATATACTACCACCCTCTGTTGCCTGTCAGTCAACCAATTTCCAATCCAGTTCACCACTTTGGGTCCTAAGTTCAGCCCTCTAAGCTTACTCATGTCTTCTGTGAGGGACCGTATCGAAGGCTTTGCTAAAATCCAAGTAGATTACATCTAGCACATGCCCTTTATCCAGTTCTTTGGTCACCCAAAGAAGTCAATCAAATTCATTTGGCAGGATTTTCTTTTGGTAAAGCTATGATGCCTCAGATCCTGCAACCTGTTGGCTTCTAGAAAGTCAATTATCTTTTCCTTCAGCAGTGACTCCATTATTTTCCCTACCACCAACAAGAGGCTTACCGGCTTATAGTTTCCCCACTTCTTTTCTGTCTCCGCTTTTATGAAGAGGGACCAGATCATAGTAAACATATAGTAACATAGTAGATGACGGCAGAAAAAGACCTGCACGGTCAATCCAGTCTGCCCAACAAGACAAACTCATATGTGCTACTTTTTGTGTATATCTTACCTTGATTTGTAACTGTCATTTTCAGGGCACAGACCGTACAAGTCTGCCCAGCACTATCCCTGCCTCCCAACCACCAGCCCCGCCTCCCACCACCGGCTCTGGCACAGACCATATAAGTCTGCCTAGCACTATCCCCGCCTCCCAACCACCAGCCCTGGCACAGACCGTATAAGTCTGCCCAGCACTATCCCTGCCGCCCAACCACCAGCCCCGCTTCCCACCACCGGCTCTGCCACCCAATCTCAGCTAAGCTCCTGAGGATCCATTTCTTCTGAACAGGATTCCTTTATGTTTATCCCACGCATGTTTGAATTCCATTACCGTTTTCCTCTCCACCACCTCCCGCGGGAGGGCATTCCAAGCATCCACCACTCTCTCCGTGAAAAAATACTTCCTGACATTTTTTTTGATCAGCTCGTCTCCAATCCCACAAAACTTCTCCTGTCTCTAAAGGTCTATTGAATAAATCCTTAAGAGGTTCCACCAGAACTTCTCTGAGCTCCCTCAGTATCCTGGAATGAATCTCGTCTGGTCACATAGCTTTGTCCACTTTCAGACTTTCAAGCTGTTTATAAACACTTTCTTCCATGAACGGCGCAATATCCACTCCATTCCCAGATATTCCCTCGGTAGCAGACTGCGGTTCATCTCCAGGATTTTCTTCCACGAACACCTAAGAGAAGTATTTGTTTAGCACATTTGCTTTATCCCCATCACTCTCCATAGCTATCCTCAGCATCTTTCAGTCTTACCATTCCATTCCTATCTTTTCTCCTTTCCTCAATATATCTGAAAAAGGTCTTGTCACTTCTCTTTGCATCTGTAGCCATTTTTTTCTTCCACCTGCACTTTCTCTAGCCATATTTCCCTCTTCGCTTCTTTTGAGTTTAATCTGGAAATCTTTCAAATGATCCGCTTGTTGAGTTCTTCTGTATTTCTTGAATGAAGCCTCTTTTGCCCTTAATTTTTCAGCCACTTGTTTGGAGAACCACATAGGCTTCCTGTTTCTCTTGTTTTTGTTTACTTTCCTTGTGTAAAGATCGTATTTGGCCAAATACTAAAATATGTTTAGTACAGTTCTACATTAAATTATTATATTTACATTATTGTTATTATTTATTTTTTAGGTTGTGGTTTTGACTCAGTGTTTTTCCTTAGTTTGTTTCTTGTAGCATTATTGCTCTTATTCTATCTGCAGATGATCACAAAATCACACCTTTAAAAGCATATAAACTGGATGGAGTCTGTTCAAAAGGTAGTTACTAAGATGATAAATGGTCTTCATCATAAAGTCAGGGCCACTGTTAAACCCACTGGGGCCCAAGACAGAAACTAAGAATTGGGCCCAGCCAGCACCAAGCACCTTGAGGTTCTGCAGTGGCATCAGGCAATTTTGCCAAGGGGTACTCTGCACTTGCCCTGCTTGCCAATATCTAAAATGCTTTATAAATTGCCCCCCTAATGTGAATAGAACAATTCATATCTGTTTCTGTTTTTGACTATGTCAAAAATGGCCGGCAAATTATAATATCAAATTTTGATCTCTCTTAAAGGTCAACCCATAATAGGCATATTTGATATTTTAAAATGTTTAACGTTTTATTTCTTAAATTAAGATTTGCATTCTGCGCAAGTCCAGTAAAGAAGAATAATTTCAGGTACCTGACAATAGCATTTTTGAACAGCATATTAAGGGCTCCTTTTACAAAGCAGTACTACTGATTAGTGCTGTGCTGAATATGAAGTTCATTCAATCCCCACGGACTTCTTTGAATTCGGCACATGCTAATTGGTAGAACCGTTTTGTAAAAGGAGCCCTAAGACTGGTAATATCTTGACAATCTATGTAAAATAATGCTTTTATAATCGTTTTTATAATCAGTTATTGGTTATGTTTCTTCTAAGACAGTAGTGGCATAGAAAACAATGCAAGTGGTAATACTAAAGAGGGAAGCATGCAAGTGTTAAAGAGTGTTAGATAACCCTTGCTGCTCTGATGTGCAAGATGAAGGGTCAAGGTAATTTTAGGATTAGTACTATATAAAACATGGAAAAGAAAATAAGATGATACCTTTTTTATTGGACATAACGTAATACATTTCTTGATTAGCTTTCGAAGGTTGCCCTTCTTCGTCAGATCGGAAATAAGCAAATGTGCTAGCTGACAGTGTATATAAGTGAAAACATTCAAGCATTACTATGACAGTCTGACAGGGTGGGAGGATGGGGGTGGGTAGGAGGTATGCATGGGGACATCAAAGCATATCATTGATATTCTAACAGGATAGGTGTGGATAGGTGAGGGATGGGGTGATACCTCATGCATACCCCATGCATACCTCCTACCCACCCCCATCCTCCCACCATGTCAGACTGTCATAGTAATGCTTGAATGTTTTCACTTATATACACTGTCAGCTAGCACATTTGTTTATTTCCGATCTGACGAAGAAGGGCAACCTTCGAAAGCTAATCAAGTAATGTATTAAGTTATGTCCAATAAAAAAGGTATCATCTTATTTTCTTTTCCATGTTTTATTTTGTTTGATTTCTATTGATAACCTTAAGAGTGGACTAACACGGCTACCACAATCCTCTACTTAGGATTAGTACTGAAATCTACTGTCATGGCAATTTAGGGCCCGATACTGAGCCAGCATGATCACTTCATTCATTTAAGTGCACACACTGGCACTTAAATTAATATATATATTCAATGCCAATCTCTGTTTGATCAGTGACACTGAATATATGTATTTGTGTTGTGTCTACCACTATTTGTTTAATTTAGGCCTTTGCTCCTCCTCTAACCCAGCAACTAATTAAATGGATAATATCTGGCTGTTTGGAGAGTTAAACTGCCTGATACTATCCATTTAATTTTTTAAAATACATGGACAGGGGATAAGTTAGCAAACCCACAACTCCTGCTGAATATTGGCCCATTAGTGTTTATGCTAGCAGCTGGACGGTAATGTCATGGAAATCTATTTCAACAGTAATGGGACTTGAGAAATACTAATAGCCAGGGCATTAGGTTGTCTTTGCTGTTAGGCTTTACAGCTATAGTGTTCACTTGCTGTTACTGCCCTGATATATTAAGTTGAAAAGCCCAGATGACTATGGCACTCTGAAACACTTCTAAGATATGATAACAAAAGTAAGCACCTGTCCTGGACTTTCAAGGCTAATTGGGTGATGATATCAATGGGAAATGAGTCCTCCAAAAACAAAAATCTTTAAAGCTTCATTCACAACAATCATGCTAAAATAAATAGCATTATAGATAAGTCAAGCAGGGCAGGACTAAAGAACAGACAAACCAGGTATATGCCTAGGCCCTCTTAGATGTGCTAATTCAGCAGGTACAAAGATAGACGCTTGTTCTGATAAGTCAGCTGCTGGAAGAAAGTGAGGTGAGGAGACCAGAGCCACTGCTGCCCGCAGAGGTCTACCTATTCTACCTCCCCTGTGTATTGTCCTTTAGTCAGCAGGAGGAATCAGACAGCAGCACTTCTTACTTGCTCCTTCATGCATCTGCCAGTCTTCCTGTGTAGTCAGAACCATACGGAGCCCCGTTTATGGGATTTTTTAAATTTATTTATATTTTTAAAATGGGACATGGAGGCCCAATATACTTCTTTGCCTAGAACCAACCAAAGGGTTAATCCTGTCCTGAAAGTCAAGAAATTCAGTTAAAGAAGTCACACTTTTGCTGGAATGCTATTGCACATGAGAAATGAAATTTTGCTCCTTTGTTCCCATTGACCAACTGCACATATAAAACAGAAATCAATAGTTTCCATACTCAAAGTAGAATTTCTTTAGTGGAATACTATTGCTCATGTGCATAAAGCAAACCGAATACTTGGGTTTTTCAATATATACAAATAAATCAGCATACAGGCAGCAGGCGATTCCCTTCTACCAACCTAACTGAAAACATGTTTTGGCTAGTTTTCGAGAGTAAAAGAGTTAAAAGAGACATTCCATTCACCAAGCAATTGAAGACAACTGTATGAATGAATGAGTCAATCTCTTACACATCCTAGAATAAAAGAGAATGCAGATGGAAGTATAAAAAAAACTGCAAAGCAACAGCTTAAAAAATTAGGGGCCCTTTAACGTAACAGTGTTGCCTTACTGTGCGCTTATCCCTGGATTCTATATATGACGTTTTGAGTTGCACATGCAAATCTGGATGTATGTCCAATTTATGCAGGCAACTTAATAGAATAATGAGCCAATCAGTGCTAATAACAAGCAATTATAGTCACTAATTGGCAATAATTAGACACCTACATCTTTTTAGGCGTATTTTATAGAGAGGTGCACGTAAATCCTAGTGTGTCAATCTGGAAAGGGGCGTGGTCATGGGCAGAGCATGGGTGGGTCAGAGGTGTTTCTAAAATTTATGCACGCTGTTATAGAATTAGGCGGATCTGCGCCTAATTTACGTGTAGGTTTTCATTGGTATAAATGGTTGCACCTTAATGTAGATGTGGTTCCTGGCACTAACTGCTACTTTATAAACCGCACCTAACTTTAAGCACGGCTTACAGAATACTGCTAAGTGCTATTTTTTTCTGCGCTGATTCTTTTGGCACTATTGATAGAATCTAGTCCTTAATGTGCAAGAAAATGCTTAAAGTGTTTTGTAGTAAGTTCCCCTTTTCTGCGCACTAACTGTGCATTCCTTTTTAAAATAATTTTGGAAGGGAATGTCATGGACAGGGCATGGAAGCATTATCCAGCCAGCTCTTCTGATTAGAACACACTAAGTGGATACCACAGACTTAATGCAAGAACACTTAGTGCTCCTGTGTTCATTATTTATAGTTGCCTCACGCAAATGACATTTGTGCAGTCCGCAAATAAAAAAAGGCCTGATTTTGCTGACGCGTTAGGGGACCCTTTTACAAAGGTGCATAAGGGCCTACACGCGTCAAATCAGCATTACCGCTCGGCTACCATATGCCCCAGGCGGTAATTCTAAATTTGGCGCATGCCAAAAATGCACGGTATAAAATATTTTCTATTTTCTACCGCAGGGCACCTACCCGGCAGTAAACAGCAGTTGGCGCACGCTGCATGCTTACCATCTGTGTAGTGCGTGAGACCTTACCGCTAGGTCAATGGGTAGTGGTAAGGTCTCAGGCCAAAAATGGAAGTGCTCTGGTTTCAATTTTAGCGCACGTCCCTTTTCCTAGACGCGTTAAAAAAATGGTCCAGCACATGCCCACAAGACGCACTGACAGTACCGCAGCTCATGTTTCACCATGGCTTATATGGGTCAGCTATTCACAATTCTAGGAGACAGATGCAAATTGCCTGCTCCAGCAACTACTGCCTCTATCCATAGTGTAAAGGCAAAAGGGCACATGTATTTCAGCCAGACCACATCCTATAAAAGAGACCTTCTTCTGGTTTTTTCCCAGCATGACTCAGAGACCCACTATAAAGACCTCAAGTGAACATGCATAAAACTGCACAAGGCACATGGAACACTTTCTATTGTTATCTACTTCAATAGCTAAGGCATAAACAGTGAAACAGGAATCTATAATCTATACTGAATAAATAATCGTTATGTATTTATGTATTTCCTATAATTAATATGGTAGCAAACTGCTTTTACTAAGTGGAGCTGCATGTATCTGGCTCTTTTTATTGTCAAATCAAAAAATGTCATACCTATCATTATAAATAAATGATACATTTTTCTAATGTTTGGGAAAAGTCTAATATGTCACTTTACCACTCTAAGAGATAATACTTTTTTTTAGCTAATACATGCTTTAAACACTTGATACAAATATGTCTGGATGGGGAAAGTGAAACTCCTTGAAGTATTTGTGTGTGTTTTATTTTTCACTTAGATAAATTTGCAAGGAATACTCAGAGTCATGTCACAGCTTACAAATTAATGTTGTTAGATTCTGCTATGCATTCAGTAAATGCAGCATAAATTTCACTGCAATACAAACAAATGTCATGACTACATTGTCAGAAAATATATTAAGGCAATTGCTTCTAAGATTAACAAACAAGAAGCAAATCTTTAATTGGGTGCCTCCATATAGGTGCCTTGAGGACATGTAGAGGATGACTCTATAATGGAGCCTAGGCTCCATTATAGAGTACTAATGAACCTAGTATCAGCATGCCTAACATTCATGGGCACCTAAATACGACAAGGACGTGTGCAACTTACCATATTTAAAACAAATAGGAAGAATTTTTTTTTTTTACTCAATGAACAGTTAAAATCTGTAACTTAATACCAGAGGACAAGTTCCTGGAGAAAAGGTCCATAGTCCGCTAATGAGATAAAAATGGGGAAAGCCACTGCTGTCCCTGGGATTGGCAGCATGGAATCTTGCTGCTATTTGGGTTTCTGCCAGGTACTTGTGACATGGATTGGCCACTACTTGAAGCAGCATATTGGGCTAGATGGACCATCGGTCTGCCCCAGTATGGCTATTCTTATATTTTTATAAATGGGAGCCCTAATTATGTCCTACCCATGCTCTGCCCATTTGTACACCCCTATGCAGATATGTACTATGTAAGTTAAATGGGTATTTTTTAAAATAGTGCTTAGGTGCTCTACTAGCACTTATGTGGGTATGTGTACACATACATGCATAAGTACTAGAATTTTAAACATTTATATGCCCATTGCTCATGTAAATGTTAGGGCTCTGTTTATAAAATGGCTTTTATGACTATGGTTATGAAATGCATAGATTCAGTGGTGAACAGAGAATCCAAACAGGTGGGGGTAACAGGTCATAGCCATCTCTCACATCTCAGTTCTCCCACACACTTCCCTCCCCCTCCCCCCATTTTAACCACCATATTCCTTCTCCGATGCTGTGCCATATGTGTTTGCTATTTTATGATTTGTGATGTTGTAATTTTTGTTTTTGTTTTTTTGTTACATTTGTACCCCTCGCTTTCCCACTCATGGCAGGCTCAATGCGGCTTACATATTGTATACAGGTACTTATTTGTACCTGGGGCAATAGAGGGTTAAGTGACTTGCCCAGAGTCACAAGGAGCTGCCTGTGCCTGAAGTGGGAATCAAACTCAGTTCCTCAGTTCCCCAGGACCAAAGTCCACCACCCTAACCACTAGTGTTGTACGATTATGTATATATGTATCTTTCTGAACTGCGTTGAATGTCTATTTCAATTCTGGAAAGCAGTATAAAAGTATTTTAAATAAAAAAATTAATTCTCTTTTTGTGTCTAATTTAATTTTTGTCTGACCCAATTTCTACTTTTTCTTCTCCATATCCACCATGTCTCTTATTCATTATTCTCCTCGTCGTCTCACTTATATTTCTGTAGTTGCTTTTATATATCTATATATGAATCTATATCTATCTATACACACAAATATACATCTTATCTCCATATCCATGAGCATACCCCTTTTCCTCCAGGCCTATCTACTTTCCTCTTGCCCTAGACTATTTTGGTCTCAGCTCCATCCTTCTCTTTTCCCTAGCCTAGTTTGTTTCTAAAAATGTACACTGTTCACATAAAATTACAAGTAAAAACATCAAAAATAATAAAATCCCAACAAACTAAAACATACAAGACATATATTCCTAAGAACAGCTGACCCACCTTGTTTTCTTTTCTGAAACGTTGGTCTGTCTTCCTTCTCCCCAGTTCATCTAGCCTCTCCGTTTGTTCCGTGCCCAGACCTGCTTACTTCTGTTAAATTCCCTATAAACCTGCTCCTGTTCCTCATTGCTTTTTCCCAATATGCTCCTTTCGTCTCTGCACCTCCCATCCTGCCTGAATTCTCTCTAGCTTCCCTTACCCCATCTCTGCATGGAACTGATAATTCTGTGCAGCTGTCATGACGCCAGCTACATTTCTAAATCACCTCTAGAATGGCACAGAAATACCAGTGTTGTGTGGCTCAAAGCAACACAAAAAGATATTCACTGCTGGGATGCCAAGAGCACATAGCAGTGGTCAGGGAAGAGTGAAAAAAGTTCATCCAGCATTTCACACACATACTGAGAGATAATCCATGCTCAGCGAAGCTTACAGTCTTAGTAACTAACAAACATCAAGGACAGGTGGAGATTAAGGACAGATGTACGGTAAGGATTAAACGTGGATCCTGCAGTCAAGGTGTTAAGCTAGCATTGCCTCTCTACCTTCTTCCTTTTCATTGAATAACAGATGGCTTGGTTGCAGTGGAATTTGTAATGTAATAGAATCTCTAATGCAAAGTTTTCCTAGAGGATGAACAGATTAAGTGGCGCAGTTATCAATGAGGGTTACTGTTAAGAAGTTGTACTTTACCATTAACTCGTGTTATTTTAGCACAGATCACATCTTATGCCTTTAGACCTAGTTACTAATAACTGGGGTTAACAGTAAAAAAACATGTCTTAATGGTATCTCACATTGATAACTGCCATCCTAGATAAGAACCAAGGGGGGAGGGGCAGAAGGGAGAATTCTCTAACATGTGGGAGGCAAAAAAGTGCATCAGAACCAGCAGTAGGATGAAGAACACTGGGTCTGAAGAGACTGAGAAGAAGATGAGAAAAAACACTGGATGGGCAGGGATTGGGGGGGGAGGGGGGGTTGAAGGATAAAAGGAGACAGCAAAAGCACTGCAAGCAAAGGAGAGGAAGACAAGAGTTGTCACATTCACTTATCCTAGAGAGCAGGATTTCTTTCTTTCTTTCTTGATAGCCTCCTGCCATACAGTGATGTGAAAAAGTTTTTTCCCCCATTCCCCATCTCCAAATTTCCACTATTTATTATGTTTCTGATCTTTGTACAAAATGCAATATTAGACTAAGGGAACCTGAATAAACACATAACATAGTTTTTATCCTGCTTATAATTGAAAGAGAAAAACGCCTATATTGCGACCCAAATCGGGAGATGGGCTTCTTTCTCCCGTTGGCGCCCAAATTGGTAAAATCGAAAGCCGATTTTGGGCGTTTCCAACTGCAATCCGTCACGGAAATGGGTAAAGTTGACGGGGGCGTGTCGGAGGCGTGGTGATGGCAGAACTGGGGCGAGGTTATTGGCCGAGGAGAGATGGGCGTCTTTAGCTGATAATCGAAAAAAAAAGGCATTTTGACCGCGATTTTGGGTCACTTTTTTTGGACTTTTTTTTCACAAACAAGTCCCAAAAAAGTGCTCCAACTGCCCAGATGACCACCGGAGGGAATCGGGGATGACCTCCCCGGACTCTCCCAGTGGTCACTAACCCCCTCCCACCAAAAAAACCCCACTTTAAAAACTTTTTTCCAGCCTTTATGCCAGCCTCAAATGCCGTACCCACCTCCATGACAGCAGAATGTGTTCTATCCTCTGACAGCCTTTCCCTGGTTGTGATGTGGCTCTCGGGTGAGTGTGACACCTTTTCTGTTAAGGGCACTGCAGAGTCACATCAGCAATGCATTGTGGTGGGTGTAGGGTATTGGGCTCCGTGATTCCACTAGCTTGTGTTACATGCTCACGATGTTGGTAGTTGGTAGGCTCTACTCCCATGGTGCTTTTCCCCCTGCTTACTGGGTCAGAGTGTGCCCTGTTTTGTTTCCGGTAGTCCATGAGGTAGTGGCCATTTTTGTAAGTCAGTTTTAGATCCCTTTCACGTGTTAGCCACATTACAGAACTTAGTTCTTACCTTGAATGTGGCTGAAAGAGGGCATTGTACACCATTCTGCCAGCTCGGACCTAGTGCTCATCTCAGTACCAGGGAGACTCGTTGCCAGTGGGGCACAACCTCTGATCTGCAGTTAACTGTGAGTAAGCATGCTTATTCCAATAAAGGACGTTTTCGGAGAGATTAGTCTTCAGGTGTCAACTGGTGTGCCAATGTTATATAGCAGCAACCAGTCCTAGAGGCCTGCGTGTATGCAGGTCCCTGGAGCACTTTTAGTGGGTACCGCAGTGCACTTCAGCCAGGTGGACCCAGGCCCATCCCCCCCACCTGTAACACTTGTGCTGGTAAATGGGAGGTCTTCAAAACCCACTGTACCCACATGTAGGTGCCCCCTTCACCCCTATGGTAATGTTGTACATTCGTGGGTAGTGGGTTTTGGTGGAGGGGGGTTGGGGGCTCAGCACCCGTGGTAAGGGAGCTATGCATGTGGGAGCTTTTTCTGAAGTCCACCGCACTGACCTCTAGGGTGCCCAGTTAGTGTCCTGGCATATCAGGAGGGCAAGTGTACTGCGAATCCTGGCCCCTCCCATGACCAAATGGCTCAGATTAGGACGTTTTTGAGCTGGGCGTTTTTAGTTTCCATTATCGCTAAAAAAAAAAACAAACGCCCAGCTGAAAAACGTCCATTTTTTCGATAATATGGTCTGTCCCGCCTCTTCACTTAGCCGTTTTCGGACATAGACGCCCATGGAGATAGGCGTTCGTGTTCGATTATGCCCCTCCACGTCATTTTATTTATTT
This sequence comes from Microcaecilia unicolor, assembly GCF_901765095.1. Taxonomy (NCBI): domain Eukaryota; kingdom Metazoa; phylum Chordata; class Amphibia; order Gymnophiona; family Siphonopidae; genus Microcaecilia; species Microcaecilia unicolor. Next base: position 41,364,896 of record NC_044040.1, on the reverse strand, counting down.
GTTACATTTGTATCCCATATTTTCCCACCTATTTGCAGGCTCAATGTGGCTTACATAGTACCGGAGAGGCGTTTGCAGACTCCAGTGTAAACAAATACAAAATGATGTTGTGGTAAGATAAGGTTCATGTGGTACAGCCACATTAGGGAATCGTACAACGGAAGAGTTGTATTATGTCCATTATGTACTTTAGTTTTGTTGTGTTGCAGAGATCAGGCATTTATGTTGGATTAAAAAGGGCAATGTAATATTAATGGGTGACTTCAATTATCCGGATACAGACTGGGTGAATGAAACATCGGTACACGCAAGGGAGGTGAAATTTCTTGATGAAATCAAGGACGGCTTCATGGAACAGCTGGTTCAGGAGCCAATGAGAGAAGGGAAAATACTAGACTTAATCATTAGTGGGGCTCATGATCTGGTTCGGGGGGTAACGGTGCGAGGGCTGCTTGATAACAGTGATCATAATATGATCGGCTCTGATATTGGCTACAACGTAAGTGAACTCAGGAAATCAAATACACTAGCGTTTAACTTTAAAAAAGGAGATTACGATAAAATGAGGAGAACGGTGAAAAAAAGACTGAGGGGAGCGGCTGAAAGGGTAAAAAACTTGAATCAGGCATGGATGCTGTTCAAAAACACCATCCTAGAAGTACAGGACAAATATATTCCGCGTATTAGAAAAAGAGGAAAAAAGACCAAATGTCAGCCGGCGTGGCTAAACGGTAAGGTAAAGGAAGCTATTAGAGCCAAAAAACAATCCTTCAGAAAATGGAGAAGGGAACCGACGGAAGACAATAAGATAGAGCATAAGGAATGTCAAGCCAAATGCAAAAAGGAGATAAGGAGGGCTAAGGAGGACTTTGAAAAAAAGTTAGCGATAGAAGCGAAAACACATAGCAAAATTTTTTTTAGGCATATTAAAAGCAGAAAGCCAGCTAAAGAATCGGTAGGGCCGTTGGACGACGGTGGTGTTAAAGGGGCGATCAGGGAAGACGAAGCTGTAGCGGAGAAATTAAATGAATTCTTTGCTTCGGTCTTCACCAAAAAGGATTTGGGAGGGATACCGGTGCCCGAAAAGGTATCTGGAGCGGACGAGTTGGAAAGACTAAATGAGTTCTCTGTAAACTTGGAGGATGTAATGGGTCAGTTCTGCAAACTAAAAAGTAGTAAATCGCCGGGTCCGGATAGTATTCATCCCAGAGTATTAATCGAGCTGAAAAATGAACTTGTGGAGCTGCTGTTAGTAATATACAATTTATCCCTAAAATCAGGTGTGGTACCGGAAGATTGGAGGGTGGCCAATGTAACGCCGATTTTTAAAAAGGGTTCCAGAGGAGATCCGGGAAATTATAGACCGGTGAGTCTGACGTCGGTGCCGGGAAAAATGGTGGAGACTATTATTAAGAATAAAATTACGGAGCACGTACAAAAGCCTGGGCTGCTGAGACAAAGTCAGCACGGATTTAGTGAAGGGAAGTCTTGCCTCACAAATCTACTGAATTTTTTCGAGGGGGTGAACAAGCATGTGGACAAAGGGGAGCCGGTGGATATTGTATATCTAGATTTTCAGAAGGCGTTTGACAAAGTGCCTCATGAAAGACTCCAAAGGAAACTGGAGAGTCATGGGATCGGAGGCAGTGTATTATTATGGATTAAGAGCTGGTTAAAAGACAGGAAGCAGAGAGTAAGGTTGAATGGTCAGTATTCTCGATGGAGAAGGGTAGTTAGTGGGGTCCCTCAGGGGTCTCTGCTGGGACCGTTGCTTTTTAACATATTTATAAATGACCTTGAGATGGGAGTAACTAGTGAGGTAATTAAATTCGCAGATGACACAAAGTTATCAAGGGTCGTCTCGTCGGGGGAGGAGTGTGAAAGATTACAAGAGGACCTCGTGAGACTGGGGGATTGGGCGTCCAAATGGCAGAAGAAGTTCAACGTTGACAAGTGCAAAGTGATGCACGTGGGAAGGAGGAACCCGAATTACGGCTATGTCATGCAAGGTTCCGCTTTAGGAGTTACGGACCGAGAAAGGGATCTGGGAGTCATCGTGGATAGAACGTTGAAATCCTCCGCTCAATGTGCTGCGGCGGCTAAGAAGACGAACAGAATGTTGAGTATTATTAGAAAAGGGATGGAAAACAAGCATGAGGATGTTATAATGCTGTTATATCGTTCCATGGTGCGACCGCACCTGGAGTATTGTGTTCAGTTCTGGTCGCCTCATCTCAAAAAAGATATAAAGGAATTGGAGAAGATGCAGAGAAGGGTGACAAAAATGATAAAAGGGATGGGACGACTACCTTAGGAGGAGAGGTTAAGACAGCTAGGACTCTTTAGCCTGGAGAAAAGGTGGCTGAGGGGTGATATGATAGAGGTCTACAAAATAATGAGTGGGGTAGAGCGGACAGATGTGAAGCGTTTGTTTACGCTTTCTAACAATAATAGATCTAGGGGACACAAGATGAAATTAGAATGTGGTAGGTTTAAAACAAATTGGAGAAAGTTTTTCTTTACTCAGTATGTGGTTAGACTCTGGAACTCATTGCCGGAGAAGGTAGTGACGACAGCTGGCCTTGCTGAGTTTAAAGGGGGTCTGGACAGATTCCTGAAGGAAAAGTCCATTGATCGTTATTAAATTCTGGGTTTTTTCCAGGTTCTTGGGGCCTGGATTGGCCGCTGTCGGAGACAGAGTGCTGGGCTTGATGGACAATTTTGTGGCAGGTGCTATCTAACGCTTTACTCAAGAGGATAGCTACTCCTCTTTGCCTATTGTTATACAAAAAAAAGGCAATCTCACCCACTCAGCCTTGTTTCAATTTAAGATATTCTGGTGAGGACAAATGGGTTTCCTGGACCATGAGAATATCCACTTTCAATTGTTTACTATAATTTAGGATTTTCTTGCGTTTAATTGGAGAGTGAATGCCATCTACATTAAGGGAAGCTAGCCTTAAACTACCCATTCCCCTACACCAGGGTTGTACTAATGTAAAACCGTATGGACAAAAAGACTCTCCAGGGCGACATCCCAGCAGTGCTGCCCCACAGAGAAAGTCATTCATTCTTCATTTGTACACATGACAGCATTGTTATAGTGGTAATCTTAGGGCTCCTCAGCCTCATCCCCTTATTCCTCCCAATAAACCCCAACTCCAACCTTCCTCCCCCCCCCCAACCCACCTCCCCGCCCTTCCGCCCCTCTACATACCTCCCCCTCTCATCCACTCTCAATACTTCCTCTACAGACCAGTCAATTCCCCCCCCCCCCAACAACCCCGCATACAGACCCACAGCCATTCCCACACTCAGCCCGACATATAGCCCTGCATAGCGGAACAGAATCCACATACCCAGATTCAAATACCCCCGTTGTTCCATTCCACCCTCTGCCCTATTGGGAACACATTTCCCCCCAATCATCCCCAAAATCAAAAAGCACCATCCCCCCACCCCCCTACTTTGTGACCAAACCAATCAAACAGCAGAAATTAACAAGCAAGCCCCCCCCCCCCCCCCCCCGAAGAGGGAGCTAAACACTACCAAACATGAAATGAAATAACTTTAAATATTGACAGTGCATACTGTGTCCAAAGCAGACCGGCACATCTTATACAAGAATCGTCCACCTCACTCTCCCTCAAGATGGATTCATTCAAACTGAGTTGGATTGTTGATACAATGCGCTCATATCACACATCTCGGGTCGAGGGCGCACTCCATACTGCAGGGGAGGCATGCGCGCCTCCCATATACGATTATATATCATTGAACTCTGCACCATGGGATTTACTTTTTGTTATATCCACCTTCTGCCCGAGGCCATAGCTGGATAAACAAACACGAGAACAAAACTTTGCTCCTCCCACTCTGACTATATCTGCAGGTAACCTAAGTATTGTCAATGCATACAGTATCCAAAGCAGGCCAACATGCCTTACATAAAAATCGTCCACCACTCTCACTCTCCCATTGGGTTCATTCAGATTAAATACAGTTGTTGATACAATGCGCTCATAGTGTGCCAATCATGCAGCTCGGGTCAAGGCTCACTCCACACTGGAAGTGAGCCATGCGCATCTCCCATTCTCGATTATGTATCATTGCGCTTATCACGGTGGGATTCGCTCTTTATTATGTCCACCTTCTGCCCGAGACCCAAACTAGTTAGCCAAACGCGAGAACAAAACTTTGCTGCTTCCACACTGTCCATATTTGCAGGTTATTTGATATTTTACTGTATGGTCGCACAAATTGACACACACACTATAGCACTCCAAGGCTCCCTTGTCCATGAAATCACAGCACCTCCGCAGCCCTTTCTGGAGCATTTGAAATTTTTCCCAAAAAGGCTTGTAGTTCCTCTACCTTTGTCAAAGTGAAAGTACGGTTATTGTGGGTGATCCGTACCCTAGCCGGGTATTGGAATGCAAATTTAATTCCCTTCTCAAACAGCTTAGAGCAGTACGGTGCCGGCAGCTTTCTCTGCTCCATGACTCTAACAGAGAAATCCTGAAATAGCAACAGCCGATTTCCTTTAAATTCCACAAGGCGCTGCTTCTTATATTGCTCAAGTATTTTAGCTTTAATAGCATAGTTCAGGTACCTTGCAATGACTGGCCTCAGTCTTCCAATGTCCTCCCTTCTCGGGCCGATGCTATGAACCCGTTCCACCTGAACCAAGCCCACCTCAGGATTGAGGCCCAGTTGTCTTGGTAGCCAGTTCTCTGCCAGCTCTTTCAGCTCAGCATCAGGGACAGATTCGGGGACACCAATAATCCTAATGTTGTTCTGTCTCCCCCTGTTCTCCTGATCTTCCACTCTGTCTGCCAGCGTACGGATTTGCGCCTCTAGTTCACCTTTGCACCCTTCTGCCGCCACCATGTGATCCTCCTGGGCAGAGAGACGTTCTTCTGTGTGCTGTATTCTGGTCGCATGGCTGGCAATGCATTCCTTTATTTCATCCATGCCTGCATGTAGTTTAGCTAACATATTGTCCAATAACTGTGACATGAGCCTCAAGGATACTTGCACCATGTCTTCATGCATCGGAGCTGGGTTCGGGTGCTGTTGTGGCGGGGATGGCAGGGCCGGCGACGCCATCTTGTTTTTCAATGCGCTTCCTTTCTCCTTCCCCGATTGCAGCGCTTTCACTGGCATTACGATTTTCCACACCCTTTAAAAGCGCACCATCAGTAGCTACTCACTCTTATGAGGCTCACAGAGCTTTTTAAATAGTATTACTGTGCCATATTCGTCAGTTTAAATGAAAAGACAAGTCGCGGGGAGGGGAGCCGAGCTAGCAGGCATCCGCTCAGTCCACTGGCATCAGGTGACCCCCCCTGTTGGTGTCCTTCTAATAAACTCTGTATAAACATTAGCATGTTGTTTTACTTCTCATTTTATAAAGAAGTTCTCATTACAAAAGGTTTAAATAAATATAATGGAATATATAATGGAGAATCTTGTAAATTTTCATTGAAATCAATTATATAAAATAACTAAGAGATTGAAGAAAAGATTTTGTAACCCACTTAGGACTGTGTTTGATGGGCAGCAATAACTTTTTTTTTAATTAATACATAAACACATAAGCACAACTCTTGACTATTTTACAAAGAAAGCAAGATTGATGACAAATATTACCACAGTGATTTTCAAGACACAAACAGCAGCAGAGGCAGTTAAACATGCTGTCTAATTCTTTTTTGCAGAAGCTGTGCATTTTAGCTTCCAAAGTACCATCCAAGCTGGCAATTTTAGTTAATTTTCATGTAGCTATCAATTTAACATTTGGACCAAAAGCTGTTCATGCTATTCCATTAATAATACTTTTATCTACAGAACTCATTTGTTCTTGTTTAAATTTATGCTTTCTTCCATTAATCTTTACTATTCTGGACATATTGTTTCTTTTCTGGGTGCTTTTGTCTTTGTTTCTTTGATGAAATGACCTCAAAGCAGCTGTGCAAATGATTACCACCTTGATTTAGGACATCTAATCCATCTTAGAGCTCAAAATAGGTTATATGTTTAAAAAAAAAAAAACTCTCTGCAAGGACAGATATACTCAAATTACTTTAAAGCAGCCAAAGGGTGCATTGAACAGTGTAATGATTTTAAATTCATGGAAATACAGGTTAACAAAAAGCAAAAATAATGGAAGGTGATAACTTTTTATTGCACTAACTTATTATACTTCTAGACTAGCTGTTAAGAGCTGACACCTCAGATCAGAACAGATAAAGCAAAAAATGACACCAGCATAAAATATAAGTAGATCAGGAAATGCATTCCAATGACATTATTAAATGGAAAATGTGGTTTGATGCATTAAGGTGATCAAAAAGTATCACACAATGCAAATTTGTAGATCATACTGTGTTAGAAACCCAGATCTCTGTTGAGTCCTTTTTATTTTCAGTTCCAAAGTGTCTAAAAATTTTAAGTTCAGGGGCATGACTAAGGAGTACGGAAGCCAAATAATCCAGTCCTTGGTGTGGATGTGCCTAGACAAGAAAGAAAAGAACCTACCTGGGTGCTTGGGTTCAGCCTATAAAAAAGAAAAAGTGCAGCAACTGAAAAAAAAAATGTAGCTCAAGTAGCCCTTGTACTACTGAGGATTTCTCAGTACCAGTTGGAAAAATGCCCCTTGGCCAGGTCTTCTTAACAAGACAAGTGTCTATACTCAAGGGAACGGTCATGTGTACAACCCAAGATGGGATGCCAGAGGGACCCAAGGAGCTGGAGCCTCTGAAACTGCAGCACTGCCCAAAAGGGTGACTAGAACCCAAGAGCTGTCCCCATTAAAGAACAAGGTCAGTCTGTGAAGAATGCCGAGTGTGCAGCTGCAAAAGGGAGGGCCAGAACCACAGCTAGTCATGACATATGAAGTAACACTGACCATGGGACACACAGGAGCAACATACAAACCTCAGTTTCCACTGTGGCCTGAGCATGTACAGGCCCAAATAAATTGGTAGAGAAAGGGACCCCACAGACTGCTGCCAGTTCCACAGCTAGTTAAAGACCCTGATCAGTGGTGCACATGCCCTGACTTGATCCTAGAACAGGATTCACTTAGTATGAACCACAGGGAACTATACTCATTTGGTTGTGATTTCTGCCAAACAATGTTTCTGGTTAGTAGGATGCCAATTTTCCCATTGGGTTTCAGTGTATTGTCCAAGAGGAAAAGGAACAAATTACTTACCTTTATTAGGGTTGAGTAGGAGCTGTGCTAGCCATACAATGCCATTGAAATCATCATTACCGCTTCCCCGGCACTATCCGGATAGTACTGTGGCAGAGATGGAAGTTGCCTGATAAGTAGAGATATTCAGTCCACTAACTAGATAAAGTCAGGATAGCAAAAAGGCTGCCCTAATTTTATCTAGTAAGTTTATCTAGGTAGTGGGCTCAATACTGTTGATATCCACATAGCAGCAGTGGTCAGAGCTCTATCTGGATATTCAGTGCTTACCACTATCTGGATACCAGAGATGAATCCCCATCCTACATGCACAATCTTATAGAACTGCCTACACATAATGAGAAAAAATCTTCCAAAGACTTCCTAATACCACACTTCCCTAAATGTAATAAAATCAAATATAAAACTATCCATAATGCTGGATTTTCATACCAAAGTACAACCAAGTGGAACTCTGTACTCAAGCAAATTCCGTGAAATTGAAGACTATCTCTCATTTCAAAAACAGATGAAAACCCATCTGATGAGATCAATCATCAACAAATGAATTAGTTAACCTTCAAATATTATACCTGCTTAATCTGCAACGATGTCTGTATTTACACTCTATTGTTATGTATTATAAACATGTTATATGTTCTAGATTATATGATACTAGAAATTTGTAGTTACATTACTACTTACTTGTTACGTGTAATCAGAATGGTTTTTTAGTTCCATATTTATTACTTTGTAAGCCACATTGAACTTGAATTTTTATTTGCGATAATATGGAATATAAATGTCGTAAATAAAGTAAAAACTTCTCCCACATAAATGCTGGCAGCACAGCAATTGGAGCCACTACAGTGACCACGATTTTAATTGCTGTGTTGCCAGCATTATGTGGGAGAAGTTTTGACTTTTGAGGTATGACACCTTCTATTTGAGTCTACTAGCAGCGCTATTTAAAGGAGTCTGCCCTCCTCTTTCTGTGTTTGCCTTTGAAAGCATTTGAGTACTTGGACCCTGTATCGGGTCTTTATGAATAAAGGACTCTCGATTGTTCCAGTCTTGAAGGCCTTGGTGTGCTTTCTTCTTTTGCTATTTGTGTACTCTTGAACCCTCTCTCTTGCTACCTAGTGAAATAAGCTTAACAGAATGATGTACAAAAGAAAGTCTGTAATTAAGTTTACCAGGGTCAGTATCAAACAAGCTGAGGCCCAGGATGTTAATTTACATCTTGAAAACATTAGCAACCAATACACCAAGAATTTCCTAGAATTCCTTAATGTTTGGCAATTCTTGCTTTTCAACGGAATGTCCTCTCATGTTAAAGGTCATCAATTAGATATATTAGCAACTAAATTTACAGACCCAACTACTTTTTTCATCTCAGATTTTCATTGGCCCCCAATAACTTGGTCAGATCACAGTAGCCTCTTTTATAAATTGCACTGGAAGAAAATTGTCATTCCAAATCCCGCAATTTGTTGCATTCCTTTAAAACTAGAGGTAAAAATGACCTTTTAAAATTCTGGTCCAATGAGTCATTCAGTGCATTACTTACTTCAAACCCCTCCCTGAATTTCATTCAGCAATTGAATGATACTTGTACAGCAGTCCTTGATGTTATTGCACCTGTGACTGTCATATCTCATCCGAAAAGATTTTTAAAGTTTTTTCCAAGCAATCCATTGTTCAGTGGATTTGTCCTTAGCCCAAATTCTCTCCTGTCTCCTGCATTTACGTTTCATTTGTAAAAGATCATGATTGAACCAAGAAGATAATCTTTTACAAATGAAACGTAAATGCAGGAGACAGGAGAGAATTTGGGCTAAGGACAAATCCACTGAACAATGGATTGCTTGGAAAAAACTTTAAAAATCTATGAAGGTATGATCTCCAAAGCGAAAACCTCCTACTGTTCCAAATTCATTGGTGATACAGTAATCAACCCGAGGAAACTTTACTCATTAGTTAATAGTTTATTGGACACTCAATTAATAACCAATTCAACTGATGCAACACCTACTGCTGACCAATTGGCTACTTATTTTAAACAGAAAATAGCTAAAATCAACTTAACAATACCCCTTCATCTATAGACTATTTCCTCTATTTACATAATCCTTTACTGCCTCATTCTCAAGCAGATAGAATCTGGTCCATTTTTCATCCAATCACTAGTAATCAGGTCAATCACATGTTACGCAAATAAGAAAATTCACATCGTCTGCTTGATATGTACCCTACTTATCTCCTACAGTCAGCTCCTGATTTATTCTTACATCATTTGCACTCGAATCTTACTTTGATGTTGTCTCAAGGTTTCCTTCCCTCTGACAACAGCAATATTATTTTTGACTCCTATACCTAAAAATACCCAAACTAGCCTAAGTTTAGTTTACAACTATAGTCCAGTAGCCTCAATTTCTCTTCTTGTTAAAGTAATGGAAGGACTTGTCATGCGCCTACATATGGAGTATCTCCAGCTTCATTAGTTTTTATTTTGTAATATTTTATATTGTTTTAGCTTTTAGCATTCGATTCTCTGTTTATATACCGTTTGCTTTTATTTAACGTTATTTGTATATATGTGTTTTGTAGACTCCTGATGCAGGCCTAACGGCCGAAACACAACGGTTGTGTCGAGTCTTTTTTTCATCATTTCTGTGAACATTTAGCATCTTTTCCATCATAAGAAATGAAAAGGTTTTTTAATGCCGATGAAGATAAAGGAACCTATGATGTCTTCCAACCTATGTTACTAAAACTATCTGGGTTGGAGGTTGGGTTTCAGAGGCTTTTTCCTTTACATATTCTCAGAGTTAAAATTTAAAGTTTGATGCACTTCACAGAACTAAAGTTTATTTTGTAGTACAAATTTTGCCTTTGTTCAAGAGAGAAATATTATTGTTGTGTGATACTGAGATTCTCTTTTCCTTGTTGGGATATGTTACCTAATAGGATTACACTGGCTTGTTGTCAGTCACCCTTTGTAATTGTATTACTGTACTTGTATATATTTGTGATTTACTGTGCTTACTTAGGGTTATAAATAGAAATAAAACAAAACAGAGAAGAAAATAAAATGATATTTTTATTGGACTAACTTAATACATTTTTGTGCATATTAAAATTGATATCCACAAAAGTGAACTGGGTTTAGTTGTATATTGTAGAATGTTGCTGTGGATAGTACTTCCTGGAACAATAGAAATGTACCTCAATATATATACATATATATAAATAAAGTACCAGTGCTGGGGGGGTGTATGTGAACTTTCCTGCTATAATTTTGTTTATGTAGAAAAAAAACAGTGTATTTTGGTCAGTCTAGAAAATGAAGATTGATTTGGTCAAGATGATCCCTTTTATAAAGCTATCACTTTGAATTTTCTCAGTAAGGATAAGTTCACTAAAAACCTCTATCACAATTTTCCAAACACTCCGCAGTTTACCCTTATTCACTCTGTTTTTTTCCTTTCAGAAATCTACTATTGTCATATTCAAAATTACTGTTCACAATTGCTTCTATAGAAACCTGCTTCAATGTCCATCTCAGTTTAATTTAAAACTTTTCAGTACAGCATAGAAACATATATTCTGCCACACGCAATCTATCACTTCAGATAAAAAAGCTTTAAAATGACGTTCCCAAACAGTATGACATTGTCAAGTCTGCTATTGCTGCTGTGTTGCCACACATTCATTCATAGGCAACCTTACAAAAATAAATTTAATAAATATCTCCTCTGCTGGAAAAATACTCCAAGTTCTTTGAAGAGAAAAAAAATCACATCTCCACTTACTTGAAAATCTCTTTCTTCTAAGATCTCTTTTCTCCATCTGACAAGAAAGGCAGCACAAACATACAAGTGGAAATGAGAAAAGCCTTCTGGTTCAGACTAGGAAAAACAACAGAAGAAGAATGCAACTTTAGCAGTAACATATTAACTGAATTATTCTATACAGATACCTCTTTAAAATTTGCATTTAGAATTGATTTTTTAATAACAACTCCACTTATTTTTCATGTTGCATTTTAGGGGGTAATTTTACAAAGGTTTTTCCATGTATAAGCCAATTTTGAGACCATATATACACATATAAGTACATAGATTGACAAGATGGCATATACTTATACACACTGGGGTAAATTCTATAAATGGCACTCAAAATTAGGTGCTGGGAAAAATTTACGCTAAGCGCTATTCTATAAAGGGAACTCCAGGCTGAGCACCCTTTGTAGAACTGCGCTTAGAGTAGATTCCTGCACCCAACTTTGGGCGTGACCCTCTCATAGTCATGCCCCCTGTTGGGTTGCACCCAAGACATTTTGGACGCACAGCATTATAGAACAACATGTAGGCATATGTGCATATCAATCCAAATTAGTGCCAATTAACACCAAAAATTGGCTGTTAGCACCCAATTGATTAGTTTACATGCACATCTGGGCTCTGTGCTAAATTTGGGTGAACTATATAGAATCAGGAAAACCGTACGTAGGCATTCTTGGGGACACAGTTTTGGAAGAGTTGATACATACACGTGTTTTGGGGAAGATACAGTAAGACCAGTTTAGCAAATCCATTTTCAATAACACAAGCATATTCATAGCTCAACCTACCGAAAAAGCCACAGTTGTCTCAAAAATAGATCATTCACAATGATACAGAATCTAATCTAATCTTTTCTGAGTGTCCCGTTCCGGGCCCTTACCTGGCACTCCGCGGGCCGGAGCGGGAGGCGGAGGCGCCCGGGCAGCGCGGGTCGACGGGGAGGGGCGGCCACGGGGATCGCGGCGACTACGGGTTGCTCCGAGGCCGGCGACCCAGGAGAACCAGCGCCGGCCTCGGAGAAGAGGATCCGCCGGCCAAGATGGCGGCGCCGGCGGCGGCGTCCTCCTCGCTGCAGCAGGACCAGCGAGGAGGCTCCGCCCACACGCGCCGGATTGGCGCTTCCCCCTAGGAACTCCGCCCATTGGACGGAGGGACCAATCCGGGTCCCGCTGCAGGCTGGGGCACCGAGGATTGGCCACAGCTGTTCCCCAGCCAGGACGAGCGGGGGATTTAAACGGAAGCATGGAAGGGAACCAATGCTTCCGTTTTCTTGTTGAAGCCATCCTGCGAAGATTTCCAAGCCTGTGTTTGTTCCTCGTGACTGCTAGCCGTCCAGCTAGCGAATTCCAAGCCTGTGTTTGTTCCTCGTGACTGCTAGCCGTCCAGCTAGCGAATTCCAAGTCTGTGTTTGTTCCCCGTGACTGCTAGCCGTCCAGCTAGCGAATTCCAAGCCTGTGTTTGTTCCTCGTGACTGCTAGCCGTCCAGCTAGCGAATTCCAAGCCTGTGTTTGTTCCTCGTGACTGCTAGCCGTCCAGCTAGCGAATTCCAAGTCTGTGTTTGTTCCCCGTGACTGCTAGCCGTCCAGCTAGCGAATTCCAAGCCTGTGTTTGTCCCTCGTGACTGCTAGCCGTCCAGCTAGCGAATTCCAAGTCTGTGTTTGTTCCCCGTGACTGCTAGCCGTCCAGCTAGCGACTTCCAAGCCTGTGTTTGCTTCTCATGCCAGCCAGCCGTCCTGCTAGCCATTTCCAAGACTGTGTTTGTTTCTCACGCCAGCTAGCCGTCCTGCTAGCCATTTCCTAGACGGAGTCTGCCCTTCAGAACAACTAGCCGTCTCGCTAGTACTTGCCACTTCAGCACACGTTCCAGTTGTCAGCTAGCCGCCCGTCTAAGCCACGTTACCAGGGACTCTGTATCCATATCCAGCCAGGTCAGCCGTCACCCCGTGGTTCCAGCAGTCCTGCTGGCCGCCCGCAGCTGAGGGCTCAACCCTCGGTGAACGGCGGTCGCCGCGGGTGAAGAGTCGGGGTGCTCGGTTATCTTCTGGGCCTAGTGGAGCTCGGGAGAACTCAAGAGCTCACCTACACCAGAGTGGCATCAGGGCCGCGACAGAAAACGGAAGCCATGAGCTCGCCGACGCAACCTGATCTACGGGACCTGGCCAAGGTTCTCCAGCAGCAACAGGAACAGCTTAATGCCCTGTCTGGGGCCCTCCAGAATGTATGTTCTCAACTCTCCACGCTTCAGGTACAGAACCAGGCCGCTGCGGTCCAAGAGGCCGCAGCAGCTCCCCGTATGGGAGGGTTCCGTGTGGGACCTCGGTTCCCTGAGCCAGCACGATACGATGGGAACCCGGAGGGTTGTCGAGGGTTCCTCCATCAGTGTAATCTGGCCTTCCGGATGCAACCAGAGGCCTTTGCTTCAGATCAAAGTAAGGTAGGCTACGTTATGGGCCTTTGTGCGGGAAAGGCACGGGACTGGGTGGTCCCTCTGGACGAACAACATGATCCCATTTTGGGGGATTATAGCGAATTTCAGCGCCGGTTCCGGATGGTGTTTGACATTCCGGGAAGACCCTCCTCGGTGGCCTCGGAGCTGCTCCGGATTCATCAGGGAGAGGGTACAGTGGCCGACTATGCCATCCGGTTTCGTACCTTAGCCGCGGAGCTGCGGTGGGATCCGGAGTCCCTGATGGCCATTTTTAGGGAGGGATTACACGAACGAATCAAGGATGAATTAGCGGGACGAGAGATTCCCGGACCATTGGATGCCTTCATCTCACTCTGTATCCGGGTGGACACTCGATTCCAGGAGCGAGCCAGAGACCGGGTGGAGCGGCAGAAGTGGATACGAGGGGCCTCCAAGACGAGCAAAGGGCCGTCGTCTCGCCAGGCTAACCGGGACTCTACGGAGCCCGGGGAGGAGCCCATGGTAATGGGTCGGCAACGGCTGACCCCCGCCGAGAGACAGCAACGACAGTCTAAGGGACTGTGCTTCTATTGTGGGCAGGCTGGGCATTTCCTCCGGACTTGTTCCCTCCGGCCGGGAAATGCGCTCCCCAAGGCACCCTGAGGGGAGGGTTCTTGGGGCACTCCGCTCCCCTACAGGACACCTTGCTCATCTTATCAGTGACCTTACGGTGGCAGGAGGCCACGGTTCAGACCCGAGCCCTGGTGGACTCGGGGTCTGGGGGCAACTTTATTGGGCTCGAACTGCTGCAGCAACTGGGCTGGCCCACGCTCCCCCGGAGACCAACGCTGCGGATAACCTCCATCCAGGGAACTACCCTTCCCCAGCCGGTCACTGAGATTACGCCTTTGTTGGGCCTGCAAGTGGGGGAGGGCCATCGGGAGGAGGCCGAATTCTTAGTACTATCCCGGACCATCCACCCGGTGGTTCTGGGATTGCCATGGCTACGATACCATAACCCGGTTATCGACTGGACCGGAGGAAAGATTCAAGCTTGGGGCAACTCCTGTCAAGAGACCTGTTGTAAGGGTCGGGCTGGTAGCTGTCCGGCTTTAAATACATTGCCCGGGGAGGGACCCAGTGAACTGGGCTCCCTGCCTATGGATTATAAAGACTTTGCTGATGTGTTTAGTCCCAAGGAGGCGGAGGTATTACCGCCGCATAGGTCGTTTGACTGTGCTATTAACCTGAAGACTGATACGGTACCTCCACGGGGCCGCCCGTACAAACTGTCCCGAGGAGAAGTCAAGGCTATGCGAGATTATATCCATGAGAACCTACGGAAGGGGTTCATTCAGCCATCTACATCCCCAGCCGGGGCGGGGTTTTTTTTTGTTACCAAGAAGGATGGAACTTTGAGACCTTGTATTGACTATCGGGGATTAAATGCCATCACCGTGAAGGACCGGTTCCCGTTACCACTCATTCCCGAGCTCTTGGACAGACTGCAAGGAGCTCAGATCTTCACGAAGTTGGATTTGCGGGGAGCCTACAATCTAGTACGAATCCGGTCAGGGGATGAATGGAAGACGGCCTTCAATACCCATGAGGGGCATTTTGAATATCGGGTAATGCCATTCGGTCTCTGTAATGCCCCTGCGGTGTTTCAACGGCTTATCAATAGTGTGCTAGAAGACTTACTCAATTCCACGGTGATTGTATATCTGGACGACATCCTCATTTACTCCAAGGATCCCAGGGAGCATCCGGGCCATGTACGCGCGGTGCTGTACCGTCTACGTCAAGCCCATCTATTTGCGAAGCTGAGTAAGTGCGCCTTCCATCAGCGGTCTTTACCATTTTTGGGGCATATCCTGCTTCCAGGGGGGTTACAGATGGAACCAGACAAACTCCAAGCCATTCGAGAGTGGCCGCAACCGAGGGGTCTGAAGGCATTACAACGATTCCTGGGCTTCGCAAATTATTATCGCCAATTTATTCCCCAGTATTCCCGGTTGACCACCCCGTTGACGGAGCTCACCCATAAGGACGCAAGGGTCAGGGATTGGCCGCTAGAGGCGCAAGCGGCGTTCCAGCAGGTCAAAGAGGCCTTTGAGGCCGCGTCCATTCTGCTGACCCCCGACCCTGAAAAGCCCTTCACGGTAGAGGTGGACGCATCCGCTCTAGGGGCCGGGGCAGTCATTTCACAGATCAATCCCGAGGGCCGGCGTCAACCGTGCTCCTTCTTTTCACGTAAATTCTCTCCAGCCGAGCGGAATTATACGGTTGGGGATAGAGAACTCTTGGCCTTGAAACTCGCACTGCAAGAGTGGAGACACTTACTGGAAGGAGCGGAACACCGGTTCACGGTCATCACGGATCATAAGAATCTCCTATACCTCCAAGAGGCCCAGCGGCTGAATCCCCGACAGGCCCGGTGGTCATTATTCTTTTCTAGGTTTCATTTTCAGCTAGTGTTCCGGGCGGCCTCCCAGAACACCCCGGCAGATGCGCTCTCCCGGGCCTTTGAAGTACCAGAGGAGACTAAGGAGACTCATCCTATGTTAGACCCCGCGTGTCTCAGGGCGGCCACAGGGGAGGTTGCCCAAGTCCAGAGATTCGTGGCGGCCGCAGACCGGAAGAGGGTTCTGCACTGGGGGCACTCGTCTAGGTGGGCCGGGCACTTCGGGTACCAAAAGACACTCCGGTTCATCTCGAGACAATATCGATGGCCACAGATGAGACGAGATATCCTCCAGTTTGTTACCTCGTGCCCAGTATGTGCCCGAACCAAGCCAGTAGGAGGACCCCCCGTGGGAGACCTACAACCGTTGCCCATACCGACCAGTCCTTGGTCAGAGATATCCATGGACTTTATCACGGACTTACCTCGTTCCCAGGGACATACTGTGGTCTGGGTGGTGATAGACCGCTTCTCTAAAATGGCTCACTTTGTTCCCTTCACAGGTATTCCGACAGCAGCCTCGCTAGCTCAAGCGTTCATTCACCACATCTTTCGACTACACGGACTGCCCACTCGGGTTATCAGTGACCGAGGGCCCCAATTCACCTCTCGCTTCTGGAGAGGTTTATGCAAGGCCTTGGGGATGGAGAATCATTTTTCATCCGCGTACCATCCTCAAACCAATGGTATGGTTGAGAGGTTAAACCAAACCCTAAAAAACTTCTTAAGGGCCTTTGTCAACCAACGACAAGATAACTGGGTTTCTCTACTTCCATGGGCCGAGTTCGCCTATAACCAAAGTGAACATTCATCCTCAGGACAGTCCCCGTTCTTCCTGGTATATGGACGACATCCACGGCTTCCAGGGCCGTTCCCGACTACCGCCATGACCCCGGCTGGGGATCAAGTAGTAGCCGACCTACAAAAGGTCTGGAGGATGGCCAGGGAACAATTACAGAAGACCACGACCAAGGACAAGCTTTTTGCTGACCGCCACCGGCGGCCCGCCCCCGTGCTCCAACCAGGACAAAGGGTCTGGTTAAGCACGAAACACCTGAGACTCCGAGGATCTTCCCGAAGACTGGGACAGTGATACGCGGGACCCTATGCAATCCAAGAACGAATTGGGCCAGTAACATATCGATTGCGGCTACCCGCCACCCTACGAGTGCATAACGCCTTCCATATCTCACTACTGAAGAGGTTTCGGGAGTCCAGGTGGCACCCGCCTCCAGCCCAGGAGAAGGATCTCCAGGTGGCTCCAGACCCGGAGTACGAGGTAGGAGAGATTCTCGACTCCAAGTGGCGGCGGGGAAGACTGTATTATTTGCTATCCTGGAAATCGTTTGGGCCCGAGGATAATTCCTGGGAGCCCGTGGCTAATGTTCATGCTCCAGAACTGGTCAAAGCCTTCCACACCCAATATCCGTCCAAACCCGGGCCCCGGAGGAAGGGGTCTTCCGGGGAGGATACTGTCCCGTTCCGGGCCCTTACCTGGCACTCCGCGGGCCGGAGCGGGAGGCGGAGGCGCCCGGGCAGCGCGGGTCGACGGGGAGGGGCGGCCACGGGGATCGCGGCGACTACGGGTTGCTCCGAGGCCGGCGACCCAGGAGAACCAGCGCCGGCCTCGGAGAAGAGGATCCGCCGGCCAAGATGGCGGCGCCGGCGGCGGCGTCCTCCTCGCTGCAGCAGGACCAGCGAGGAGGCTCCGCCCACACGCGCCGGATTGGCGCTTCCCCCTAGGAACTCCGCCCATTGGACGGAGGGACCAATCCGGGTCCCGCTGCAGGCTGGGGCACCGAGGATTGGCCACAGCTGTTCCCCAGCCAGGACGAGCGGGGGATTTAAACGGAAGCATGGAAGGGAACCAATGCTTCCGTTTTCTTGTTTGAAGCCATCCTGCGAAGATTTCCAAGCCTGTGTTTGTTCCTCGTGACTGCTAGCCGTCCAGCTAGCGAATTCCAAGCCTGTGTTTGTTCCTCGTGACTGCTAGCCGTCCAGCTAGCGAATTCCAAGTCTGTGTTTGTTCCCCGTGACTGCTAGCCGTCCAGCTAGCGAATTCCAAGCCTGTGTTTGTTCCTCGTGACTGCTAGCCGTCCAGCTAGCGAATTCCAAGCCTGTGTTTGTTCCTCGTGACTGCTAGCCGTCCAGCTAGCGAATTCCAAGTCTGTGTTTGTTCCCCGTGACTGCTAGCCGTCCAGCTAGCGAATTCCAAGCCTGTGTTTGTCCCTCGTGACTGCTAGCCGTCCAGCTAGCGAATTCCAAGTCTGTGTTTGTTCCCCGTGACTGCTAGCCGTCCAGCTAGTGACTTCCAAGCCTGTGTTTGCTTCTCATGCCAGCCAGCCGTCCTGCTAGCCATTTCCAAGACTGTGTTTGTTTCTCACGCCAGCTAGCCGTCCTGCTAGCCATTTCCTAGACGGAGTCTGCCCTTCAGAACAACTAGCCGTCTCGCTAGTACTTGCCACTTCAGCACACGTTCCAGTTGTCAGCTAGCCGCCCGTCTAAGCCACGTTACCAGGGACTCTGTATCCATATCCAGCCAGGTCAGCCGTCACCCCGTGGTTCCAGCAGTCCTGCTGGCCGCCCGCAGCTGAGGGCTCAACCCTCGGTGAACGGCGGTCGCCGCGGGTGAAGAGTCGGGGTGCTCGGTTATCTTCTGGGCCTAGTGGAGCTCGGGAGAACTCAAGAGCTCACCTACACCAGAGTGGCATCAGGGCCGCGACACTGAGTGAATAACAATGTATTGTTTTGAACATATCTATTATTGCCAAATTTTACCTTATTGGCTATTTATTCTTCCATTTGCACCTTTGCTTGTTTGAGTACTTTACCAGCTGCTCTTAGCTTTTCCAAGTATTGTAGCCTGTCATCTTCTTTCCATGATGCTTTATAATTAACCTCTTTCCCCTTACGTTTTCAGTTACTACTTTTGAGAACCAAAGCATCATTCCTCTTCCTTTTGTCTACATTCCCTACAAAAAGGTTTGCTGCCCCTAAAATAGCTCCATTCAGTTTTGCCCATTGCTTTTCTACTTCCCCTGCTATTCCCCTCTAGCTAACAAATTTTAAGTATTCTCCTATCTTAACTAATTTTGTCAAGACATTGACAAAATTTCAGAAGACTGTGTTCATGAGGAGCTAGCTGAATTAAAGGTAGACAAAGCAAATGGGATACATCCGAGGGTACTAAAGGAACTTGGGGTTCCGGTGGCTTCACTTGTTGACCTTTTTCAATGCTTCTCTAGAGTCGGCAGTGGTCCTGGAGGACTGGAAAATAGTAGATGTGGTCCCCTCTCCACAAAAGAGGAAGTAAGGAGGTGGTTGGGAACTACAGGCCAATTAGTCTTGCATCTGTGTTGAATAAATTAATAGAAATGTTTCTAAAACAGAAGATAGAGAGGTTTCTAGAATCAAATAGTTTGCAGGACCCGAGACAGCATGGTTTTACTAAAGGAAGGTCCTGTCAGACTAATCCAAGTAAATTCTTTATATAGTTAACATAGTAAGTGACAGCAGATAAAGACCTGAATGGTCCATCCAGCCTGCCCAACAGTCATATTCATTATCAAGATTAAATCAACAATGAGCGTGATATTATATACTTGATCATGGTCTTTCTTTGGTGTTTCTGAAACATAGACCATAGAAGTCCCCCCAGCTCTGTCCTTATGTTCCAACTACTGGAGTTGCCGTCAAAGCCCACTCCAGCCTATCTGAATCTGTCTAGTCATTAGTGGAACACAGACCGCAAAAGTCTGCCTGGAACTGTCCTCACGTTCCAAATTACTGGAGTTTCCATCGAAGCTCTCTCCAGCCCATTCTATAACCAGATTGCTATAGGTGGGACTCAGACCACACAAGCCAGCCTAGCAGTGCTTTTAGCTGATACAGCCAGAGTTGCTAAGTATCACTCGACAGGCAAACACATATGCAACCCTTTAAATTTTGTTTTTTATACCATTCGTTTTCTAATTAGAGATCCTGTGTGTTCATCTCACACCTTTTTGAATTCTGCCAGTTTTTTTCTCCACTACCTCCCCAGGGAGAGCATTCCAGGCATCAACTACCCTCTCTGTGAAAAAGAATTTTCTGACATTTCTCCTGAGTCTACCACTCCCCACCCCGCAACCTCAATTCAAGTCCTCCAGTTTTACCACTTTCCCTTCTCTGGAAAATATTTGTTTCTATATTAATACCTTTCAAGTATTTAAAAGTCTATATCGTATCCCCCCCTGTTCTTCCTCTCCTCTAGGGTATGAATATTCATGTCTTCCAGTTTCTTCTCATATATCTTTTGGTGCAAGCCCCATATGATTTTTGTTACCTTCTTCTGGACTGCTACAAGTCTTCTTACAACTTTAGCAAGATACAGCCTCCAAAACTGAACACAATTCTCCATGTGGGTGACCAAACAGTTGGATTTAGGGGGCGTGCACAAATATATAGAGAAATATTAAAAGACTGGAAAAGAGTGGCCAATGGACTTAGAAAAATATTAAACAGTATGGTTGACAGGATAGAACCCTGAAGAATCCCACATAAGAGAAAAGGTGAAGAAGTGATGCCCACACGGGTAACTGTAAATGATTGATGCTGAAGAAAAGGGGTGAACCAAGAAAAAGCTGTGCCTGGTGGCCCCAGGGATGAAAGAAGGTGAAGTAGTGATGAATGATTAATCAAAAACCTTGTTTTTACTGCAGAACACTGCAATCAGATCTACAGCTGGGGCGCTGTCATATCATTCACTGCATCCTGTACAGAGAGTGATAATCAAATTCCCTCGACCACTGGATAGTTAACTAGTGAAAAGGCATGAGATAAGTCAAAGAAATAAATAAAAGTTAATTGAACAGTATTACTGGTACTCGCTGCATTTTTACAATTCACTATTTCTTTTTCGTCCTCCCCCCCCCCTTTTTTTTTTTTTTTAAATAAATCATTACTACTACTACTACAACTACCACCAACTGCCAGAAACACCACTTACAGGCTCATTTTCAAAGCACTTAGCCTCCCAAAGTTCCATAGAAACCTATGGAACTTAGCCTCCCAAAGTGCTTTGAAAATATGCCTCTTAGTATCTTAGCCCTGTATCTGTAGTAACTGGTGATTCATGGAACTGTGTTGCTGAGGGATTCAAGTATTTCTGTGTTTGGTTTGCAAGTCCTGTTCCTGAGAACCTAAGTTTTGTGGGGTTGCATTATCCCTAGAAACCACCAGAAGTTATTTCATTGGGAGGGAGGCAGGGTGTTATCCAAAGGCAAACAGGAAACCAGAAGGTGGGGAAGAGGCTACCAGTATAGAAGCGTGTTCATATGTTATTGCTGAATGAATGTTGGGAATAGTGCTAAGATATTATCTCCCAAATTCTATAAAGTTTGGTGCAGATTCAGTATAGAATGTTTGTGTTGTATGTTTATTTGTTGATTTTATTGTGAATGTTTTATTGGTACCTGCTTAGTTAACCCATTAGTGCCCAATGTTCCCATAATAAGCCATATGGGAACAAATTGACATGGGACTGTTGGGCACTAATGGGTTAATAGATAAGCTATAAATGAAATAAATAAATAAGGAGGAGAAGTGGCCAAGTGGTTAGAGCACTGGTCTTGCAATCCAGAGGTGGCTGGTTCAAATCCCACTGCTGTTCCTTGTGATCTTGGGCAAGTCACTTAACCCTCCATTGCCTCAGGTATAAACTTAGATTGTGAGCCCTCCTGGGACAGAGAACTATCCAGTGTACCTGACTGTAACTCACCTTGAGCTACTACTGAAAAAGGTGTGAGCAAAATCTAAATAAATAAATAAACTTTATGCTTAGCATGAGCAACTTACAGAATAAGGCATCTGCACATGTAACTAGGGGGCCCTTTTACTAAGATGTGGCAAAAAGGCCTGCAGCAATGCGCGTCTTTTGGGTGTGCGCCAAGCCAGTTTTCACTGCGTCCTGGAAAAAGGGCCTCTTTTTAAGGGGCCGGAAAATGGATGTGAAGCAAAAATAAAAACCAACGTGCGTCCATTTTCAGCCTGAGACCTTACCGCCACCCATTGACTTATCGGTAAGGTCTCACGAACTACCTGGGCAGTAGGCATGCAGTGTGCACTCACTGCTGTTTACACCACTGGTTAAGTGCCATGCAGTAGAAAATAAAAAATATTTTCTACTGCGTGTTTTCTGCATATGCCAAATTCAGAATTACCGCTTGGGGAACGCATTAGCAGGGTGGTAATGCCAATTTGGAACACGCTGGAGACACCTAGGTCCTTGTGTACCTTTGTAAAAGGGCTCCTTAATAAATAATGAGCTAATAAGAACATAAGAATAGCCATACTGGGTCAGATCAATGGTCCATCTAACCCAGTATCCTGTTTCCAACAATGGCCAAACCAGGTCACATGTACATGGCATAAATCCAATTAGCAGCAATATTCCATGCTACGTATCCCGGGACAATCAGTGGCTTCTCCCAAGTTCATCTCAATAACAGACTATGGACTTTTCCTCCAGGAACTTGTCTAAACCTTTTTTAAACACAGACACACTAACCGCTGTTATCACATCCTCTGGCAGCAAGTTCCAGACCTTAACTATTCTTTGAATGAAAAAAAAATATTTCCCCCTATTTGTTTTAAAAGTATTTCCATGTAATTTCATTGAGTTTCCCCTGGTCTTTGTATTTTTTGAAAGAGTAAAAAATCGATTCACTTCTACCCATTCTACACTGCTCAGGATTTTATAGACCTCAATCATATCCCCCCTCAGCAGTCTCTTTTCCAAGCTGAACAGCCCTAACTTGTTTAGCCTTTCTTCATACAGGGGGAGAAGTTCCATCCTTTTTATCATTTTAGCTACTCTTATTTGAACCTTTTCTAGTTCTGCTATATCTTTTTTGAGATACGGAAACCAGAATTGAAAGCAATACTCAAGGTGAGGTTGCACCAAGGAGCAATACAGAGGCATTATAATATTCTTGGTTTTATTTTTTATCACTTTCCTAATAATTACTAACATCCTGTTCGCATTTTTGGCCGCTGCCAAACACTGGGCAGAAGATTTCAGACTATTGTCTACAATGACACCAAGATCTTTTTCTTTTGTGCTGACTCCTAAAGTGGACCTTAGCATCAGGTAACTATGATTCAGATTATTCCAATGTGCACTACTTTACATTTTTCCAAATTTTTACATTTTTCACAATCTGCATGTGTTTTGAAAATTAGTTTTGTGTCATCTGCAAATTTAATCACCTCACTCATAATTCCATTTTCCAGATCATTTATAAATATGTTAAATAGCACCGGTTCCAGTACATAACCCTGTGGACCTACACTATTCACCCTCCTCCATTGAGAAACATGGCCATTTAACACCATCCTCTGTTTTCTGTCCAATAGCCAGTTCTTAATCCACAGAAGGACATTGCCTCCTATCCCATGACTTTTTAATTTTCTCAGGAGTCTCTCATGATAAACTTCATCAAAAGCTTTCTGAAAATCTAGATACACCACATCAACCAGCTCACCGTTATCCAAACATTTATGTAAAATTGAAGCAAACTTGAAGCAAATTGGTGAGGCAAGACTTCCCTTGGCTGAACCCATGCTGACTCTTTATAATAGCTTCCGTTATTTTCCCCAGCGCTGAAATCAAGTTTTCCAGACTGTAATTTCCCGGATCATCCTGGAACCCTTTTTAAAAATTGGCATTACATTGGCCACCCTCCAATTTTCAGGTACTATGGATGATTTTAATGACACGTTACAGATCACTAACTAGCAATAATTAGTACTAAGTATTATTAATTGGCACTAGTTTGCAGTTAAATGCACAAGTAACCTTAGTAGGCATTCTATATAATGTGTGTGTAAAATCCACTGCGTGCAACTGCAAGGGGGCTTAGACTAAGAAGGGTATAGGTGAGTCGGAGGCATGCCCAGAACCTGCACACAAATGTTAGGGAATACATTCAGTTATATGCCTAACTGCTCATAGTTAAGCATGAGCACTTAACGCCAGCCAGCCTTTGAATGCTCATGTCTAAAGTTATGTATATAAATGCACACTTACCTAGTATTCTGTAACAGCAGTTCTGTGAGGTTCTGCCATTACTGACTTGAAATTTATCACTTAAATGTTTGTATCTAACTTTCAGCAATGTTTCCTAATTTACTCCTATGTTACAATGGCAATCACGTGTGAATATTTTATTGTTACTTCCAGTAAAATATAAGATAAGATGCTATTAGTGTCTCAGGCAATGATATTGCAAGATGTGGAAAAATCAACTCTATCTTAGTTCCAGAAACCCACTAATGGATATGGAAAAGCACTGTACATAGTATATTTACACGTGCAAAAAAAACACCCCATAACAGCATTGTTCTCTTAGACTCAGTTACGTTTTTAATGCTCACAATCACTTTTATTAGTCATTAAATTTTATTTTTTTTAAAATCATGTGGTTAAATATGGTCCTAAATCTGATAACAAATAAGGAGCCCACTTACTAAGGTGTTTAACATGGCAGTTGCTAACACACTATTCTCCCCAGAAATTGTTGCCAGCCAGGTAGCATGAAGGAGTAGCTGAGTGGGGGCAAGGGAGTATTGTGAAGTTATTAAAACATTTTGTTATTTATAATGCAATCCCTCTGTCTCTGCAAACATGCATACATTTAAAAATGAATAAATAAACCAAGGCTAAACTCTACAAAAGAGTCACTAAGGACCAAAAGCACATCTACCATGGCAGCACTAACTAGCTTTGCAGGGTTTTTAAAAAGTTTGGATAATTTCCTTTAAGAAAACTCTGTAAGCCATTATTAAGATAGACTTGGGGAAAATCCACTGCTTATTTCCAGGATAAGCAGCATAAAAATCTGTTTTACTCTTTGGGATCTTGACAGGTATTTGTGACCTGGATTGGCCATTGTTGGAAACAGGATTCTGGGCTTGATGGACCTTCAGTCTGTCCCAGTATAGCAATGCATATGTTCTTAACTTCCAGAACAAAGACTCTATTTACACAAAAAGCAGTGCCTACAATATTACTGTGGGCCCTAGAACATACACACATCTATTGGAAAAACTGAAAAAGATGAATTATGACAGAACATTACATAGGACAATTAAGGATAGCAGAATACCTGCCATGTCAGGCTTGTTTGAATAAAGTGACTTTTACCATATTTTGCTGGACTATGTGTTTCATCTAGCTCTTTTTCATACCTTGTGCTTTTTGCTGGATTGTGCCTCTTTTAAACCAAGTTGTGTTAGACATTTTGACCAGTTTCTCCAATAACAAATTTCACTGCATGATCACGCATTTATTTAAAATAGGCTATCTGTTAGGCACATGCCATGAAACTATCTGAAAGGGCAAGCAGCTGTTCCCCATCTACCTTTCCACTCAATTCATGATTTTATATCTCTGTCATACCCCTTTCTAAACCATCTCTTCTCCAAGGTGGAAAAGCCCTAACCTACGAAGCTTTTCTTCATAGGGAAGCTTTTTCAAACCCATTATTATTTTGGTTGCCCTTCTCTGTACTTTTTCTAGTTCTTCTATATCTTCTTTGAGGGGATGGCCAGAATTATATACAATACTCGAGATGTAATTGCACAATGAATCAATTCAGAGGTATTATGATATTCTTCATTTTATTCTCCATTCCTTTCTGAATAATTCTTAACATTTGCACACTGAGCCAAGGATTTCAAAGTACTGTCCACAATCACTCCAAGATCCTTTTTCCTGGATGGTGACTACATACATCTAACACATACCTAAGAAAGGTCGTGCCAAGAATAAAAAATAAATGTACATTACAACGCGTTCTTATAAGATAAAATTGCCTAGAAGAAAAACAGATTTGGTTCAAAACATATTTTATTTGGTTCACATGGAACTGAAATCACAATACAATTTATTTTGTCTTTTCAAAGCAGCCATCATAGTGTATCAAGAGAGAAACTTTTGATAGCCGAGAATCAAAGACTGGCTTTGGGGATGAGTTTTACTGTCACAGTAGCAAGGAAAGTCATCTATACTCTCCCTAGTGCTTATCAATGTATAAAAAAAAACTTGATGGATCTTCAGGCGATAATTGCAAGGAAGATATTTAGCCAAGAATCTCTGTCCTGATTCACAATGCTACAGGCAATGTAATATTTCTGTTTTAAATATGATTTATACATTATGTTAAATTACTATTGTTTATTTTGTTAATTAGAAGAAACCATGTCCAGTCCTTAGGATGCTTAATAACAAAAGAACCCTGTACAAGGGAACAACATCTGCCATATGGCATTAAAAATCTATTTTATAAGAGAATTACTAATATATGGAAATATATATGGACATTTTAGACAGAATGTTCAGATGGGAAATCAAAAGTCCAAGTCAGGATGTTTAAGGTTCTCCTATAACTTTAGAACAGGATTTGTCGATATAGAAGCTGTTTTAAAATGCATGGTGAAATGGAGATCTACATGCTGCTATGAGGAGCAGGAACATCCATGTTTGACACAAACCTGTCCAAAATATGGATGGGGAAACAATAGGCACAGAGACATCCATGTCACAGCATATGAACGTATATGCTGGGCAATAACAACACAGATTTTCATATTGCTATCACCGAACTCCCTCCCCCTCTCCCCCCAAATATCCAATCCTATCTTAATCTAACCCATGCCCTTCAATCCACTCTACACATAATTCCACTCCATAACAAAGAAACATGACACCCTACCCCCCCCCCCCCCCCCCCCACCCAACCCACCAGGGCCTACCTGCATGGTAGATGACCTGTTACAGTGATCCTGGACCGCAACGGTCCCTCTCTGCTGCTGCCCAGGAGGGTGCCAGGATCCAAGATGGCACCTCTGCCTTCAAGCACTGCTAGAAGGCAGAGGTGGAAGGATCCAAGATCCACTGCACTCAGTGTTAAAAAGAAATGTTGATCACGGAGTTTAAATAGTGCTTGAATGTTTTCTGGTTTTAAAAGTGTATTATTTTCTCCTTTACAAGATGCTTTTACATTGGATGCAAACTGGAGAAAACATGAAATATTGTGTTTGAAGTGTTTTCTCTGCAAAATATAGAATTCTTGTTATTACTAAGGGGTCCTTTTACTATGCTGTGGTAAGTGCTAGCATGGGAATGGGACTAGGACTTGATATACCGCCTTTCTGTGGTTTTTGCAACTACATTCAAAGCAGTTTACACAGTATATACAGGTACTTATTTGTACCTGAGGCATTGGAGGGTTAAGTGACTTGCCCAGTTCCCCAGGATCAAAGTCCGCTGCACTAACCACTAGGCTACTCCTCCACTTACCACAGCCTAAAAGGGCTTACTGCAAGATGCGCTCAAGAATCCTGCAGTAAGATCGCAAACTGCACACTACAAAAATATTTAATTTTTTTCCATTGAGAGGCCATGTTGGGGGCAGAGCGTGGGCCATTTAGCACATCTAGTGGTCAGTGCAGTAAACTGCAGAGAAGGGGACCCAGGCCCATATCCCATTCTAATAGTACACTTGTGGTAGAAAGCGTGAGCGCCCCAAAAACTACAAAATACCTACTGAACCCCCATATAGGTGACACCTGCAGACATAAGGGCTATTGTAGTAGTGTACAGTTGGGTACAGTACATTTTTTGCTATTCCTGGAGGACTCACCATACACCATAAGGGGGTTATGACAAAATGTGTACCTGGGACCATTTATGTGAAGTTCATTGCAGTGTCCCGTAGGCTGCCACACTGCTCTACTGGGATGTCTGTGTGGCGAGTCTAGTAAGACTGCTGGCTCCCAGACATCCCAATGGCTTGTTTTTGGGTGTTTTTCTCTTGGATGTTATTTGTTTGAAAATGGCCCTAAAAAAAGATAACCTTAGCAAAAAAAAAAAAAAAGTCTAAAATAGGGTGATTTTCAAACCAAAAAGAGAGACATTTTTCTGGTTTGAAAATGACTATGTTTGGCACTGGAGTTTTGGACATCATATCGACAATTCCCCTCCACGACTCTCAGCTGTATTTGACTTTTCCCCATGATGGGAAGTTGATGCATATTAGTATACATTTTTCTTTTCATATTTTTATTTAATATACTTAATACTTGATAGCCAGCTAATGTGCTACACAAACTGATTTAGTGTAGTGAAGGAGGAAAAGACCTCAGACGTTCAGCCTGTGGAGTTTGTATTATACCACAGTAGCTGGGCGAACCTCCTCATAGGTCTAAAAAAACACAGGTGTAGCTCCCGACGAAGCATAAAAGTGAAAAGGAAGCACTCTGTCGAGCTCACCACACTAGCAGCGACGGATTCCGATAAATGCCTTTTCATGCCATATGACAACAGTATGAGAAATTT
This sequence comes from Microcaecilia unicolor, assembly GCF_901765095.1. Lineage (NCBI taxonomy): Eukaryota > Metazoa > Chordata > Amphibia > Gymnophiona > Siphonopidae > Microcaecilia > Microcaecilia unicolor. The sequence continues at coordinate 41,336,600 of NC_044040.1, read as the reverse complement.
GCAATGAGAAATACACTTAAAAAAAATAAATATACAAAAAACAAAAGATCCATAGGAGGTTTTTTTTAGACCTATGAGGAGGTTCGCCCAGCCACTGTGGTATAATACAAACTCCACAGGCTGAGCTTCTGAGGTCTTTTCCTCCTTCACTACACTAAACCAGTTTGTGTAGCACACAGAGTAAAAACACACTAGCTGGCTAACAAGTATTAAGTATATTCTATTGAGCACAGCAGCCTGATAAGTTAGCATATTATTATTGAGCAATGTTTTATATATTTCTAGTGTAATATATTTTAAACATTTTAAATAGAAAAAAAATCAAGGTTTGGGGGGAGGGGAACTTGCCTTTGACTTAGTGCACCCCAAGAATGCTATGAAAGGGGACAAAGAAGTAGAAAAAGCCTACACATATTCAGGCAGTAAAATGAACGCTGCTGAAGAGAACTACAAGTTGAATCACAGACAGATCAAACTACCTTCAATTAGGAACTGGAGCAGGAAACAGGGATACAATTACCTTAAATAAAAACCCAGCAGTCAGGAAGTAGAAGGTGAGCTGAACACACTCTAGGCTGAGGAAGCTCTTGTGAGCATTTGGACTGCTGTGAAACCACCTTTCTGCTCTGAAACTCTTCCTGATTGAAATGTCTTTGAAATTATGTTAAGCTGAGCGGCTTTGAAATCACTACTAGTCTGTACTGTTTAAAAACTGAAAGACACAGAAAACTAAATATTAGCCTTTACAACAAGCCACAGAAATCTGGTCATAGTTGCCCTTCTGGGAATCCCTGTGATTGGAGCAACAAATCTAGGCTGAGACTTAAGTCAGGAAAGGCTGAACAATTCACTGTGCAACAGACATTAAGTAAAGACAATTATCTCCACTAGATTTGAAATTTATAGATTTCCCCAGAAAAGGGCCAGTTTAACCATTAGGCAAATTAGGCAGTCATATCGGATGGCAACTGTAGTCGAAGCAAAACTGTATGTGCTGACAGCCCCATTAGCTCCAGGAAATATCAGGATGTACATGTCACCTGCAGTATGAGTGGGCGATTTTCTTAAATTGACCACTTAACCAAGTAAGCTTTTTGACCACTGCCCTCATTTTGTGTGTGATTTGAAATAGAGTATCACCAGTTTAGGGGTCAGTTCTATAGAATCCCGAGACCTAGTGCTTAAAGGCAGCAGTAAAAATGTGTGGTCATTAAAGCATAGGGGATCCAAGATGGTAGTTTAGGTAATATGCTGGATGTTTGCTCAGTTTGCCTCTACTCTTATTTTCATTACTTTCTGGATTAGCACACCACTATTATGCTAAAACAAAAGGGTGAGATTTAGGGGTCCCCTACCCACATCAACTCCAGTCTTCTATTCAGATCTAGCAGGGGCCTGTCTTCTATTCCGAGCTTTTTTTTAATGGTTCTCAGATGACGGATATACCTTTACTACCAGGCCATGAAGAGGGTGGCCCAGTTTTCGGGGACGATGTTTTACTCAATACGCATACCCTAAGCTTGCTGCTAGTGGAACGGGAGGAAGGCATGGCAGCACTGCAAAAAGTGGGAGTTGCATTGCAATTTGATGTAACCCACTAAAGGCAGTATAGTAAGTGTTATTAAACAATAAAACATAAGTAAGGCTGGGAGAGAAAAGGCACTAGAAGCATTGGAACAAGTAAGGGCAGAGTAACAGCAATTTCTATTATTGGAAGTGGCAATCTAAGGTTGCCTGTAGATTCTTAAGTTCTATTAAATCTGTTGTCTATTTCTCTAATGGAAAGGCCTGAAAAAAGATCATTGGAAGCTATATGGCTGGAGGCAACATCTCTTCAATCAGATTTGCCTTATGTTTGCAAAATTTGACTCTCAAATGCTTTCTAAGGCTCTATTTGCTGAGTCTTCATCTGTGACTATCTCATAAAATGGACAAGGTGCAGGCTGAGTTAAAATATATGAAAGGGATACAAACAGTGTTGATAGTAGATGAGACCATTTATACATAAAAATTTGGAAAATGCTGAAAATATGCTTACCATCTCAGACAACTTTAAACGGGAAATAGCAGTCGGGAAGAGCATTTTGCTATTACAATTCGACATGTCTAGCGCTTTTGATATGGTGAACCATCGCATCCCTACTGCAGCTGCTCGATTACTTTGGAGCCAGTGCAAATGTATTAGCATGGTTGAAAGGCTTTTTAACCTCAAGAACCTACCAAGTGAACTCCAGCTCAAGTTTATCTCCTATCTGGAAGGCAGACTGCGGTGTGCCACAGGGCTCCCCACTTTCGCCAACTCTCTTCAACATCATGCTGATTCCTCTGGCCACAGCCCTATTCAAACTTGGTCTCAACCCGTTTATTTATGCTGGTGACATCACAACCTCTATTCCTTTTAAAACAGACCTCAGCGAGATCCACAATGAAATAAGACTTGGATTACACACCATGCTCAATTGGGCCAACTCATTTCAGTTCAAGCTCAATACTGAGAAAACTCATTGCCTCATACTCTCCTCACCCTATAACAAATACGCACCCCAAACATTAATTACTCCTGAGCTTGCCCTCCCAATCTCTGAATCCCTGAAAATACTAGGAGTGATTGTCGATCGAAATTTATCACTGGAGCAACATACAAGTTCTACTATCAGACGCATATTCTTCACTCTCTGGAAACTAAAACGTATAAAACCTTATTTTCCTAGAGAAGTCTTTCGCACTTTAGTACAATCACTGGTCATTAGCCGTCTTGATTACTGCAATGGCATATACTCAGGGTGCAAGGATATGCTTCTAAAAAAACTACAGACAGCTCAGAATACAGCTGCCAGGCTAATTTATGGTGCATCTAGATTTGAAAGCTCAAGACCACTGCATGAGAAATTGCACTGGCTTCCTGTCAAGGACCGAATCACTTTTAAAATTTGCACTCTGGTGCATAAAATCATCTACGGTGAAACCCCAGCATGGACACCCTAATGCAATTAAATAAATAATCAACTTGCCACCTAGGAACTCTGACAGATCAGCACGATCGTACCTCAATCTTCATTACCCAGTATATAATGGCCTTAAGTACAAAACCACCTACGCATCCACCTTCTCCTACACTAGCACTCATTTGTGGAATGGTCTACCTAAATTGGTGAAACTTACTCCTGATCACCCTACCTTCAAACAGCGCCTCAAGACCTTTTTATTTGGCAAAGCTTACACTCCACTCCCGCCTAGCATCTCTAACTTCTGAACTGTCTCTGTCCCGGTGTCATCTTGATCACCACTGCTCTTTCTCATTTTCCCTTCCTTGCTTTTACCCTCTCTCTCTTATACTTCTAAGACATTGATTGTTTGTGCGCTGACTTGTTGTGTGTTTATTTAGACTGTTGTAAGCCACATTGGGCCTGCCCATGGGTGGGAAATTGTGGGATATGAATGCTGCAAATAAATAAATAAATTCTACTATGTTTATTATGTACAACTACAAAGAGAAACATGAAATTTGCAGGTAAAAGAAGATCAGTAGACCTCTCCATTGACAGTCTGGAATTTTGGGGTCAGCAGCTGAAATGGTAGCCAAAAACGCAATTTTAGTAATATCATTTGTCTTTGCCCAGAATAAAGACTCAGTCATGTGTCTATTTTTCCACTATCAGAATGTTGAATTTCTTGGTTCTAAAATTATTGGTCAATAATCAGTCAGCACCTTTGTACATGCTGACTGCCGATGGCCAAATTAGATCCGGATATTCAATGGCAGACCCTCTTCAGGCACAGACACTGAATATCTGGGTAAGCAGTGATACCCGGAATTTATGTGGGTACGGCTGACATTCTGCGTCATACCCACAGAGTTAACTGGGCACAGATAGGACTGTTATTTTTGTGATCCTACAGGAACCAGAACTGAATATCACTAGTGCCAGCATAGCTTCCAGGACTGCTCCGGCAATGCCCGAACAATGCCACAGCAATCTGAACCAATGTACAGCGGCGATGCCCAGTTAAGTGCTACTGAATAACAGTGGCCAGCCAGTTCATCATGGTTTAAGCAGGCAGAAGTTTCTCCTGTCCACATAAAACAAGCTCATTATCTTACTCCTTGGAATTTTTCCTGATATTTGTAAGGATACTCAGAAGCAGTTTCTGTGTTTCAAGTAGTACTTGAATATAAAATGTAAATTGATATAATTATAAAATAAAAATAATGGGTAAAGGTTCATGAATTTCATATACTGTCTTTCTGTGGTAATAGAAAAATGGTTTACATTTATTGTATGCCTACACATTCTCTGTCCTAGTGGGCTCACTATCAAAAGTTTTTCTATAGTTTATTTGCATTTTCTATACTACTGTTACTGACAGACAGGTCACAGCGGTTTACAATTCAAATAAAAGAATGAAAAGGAATTTCAGCGTAAAATAAAAATGAGACTAAATCACTTACACAAGAATAAAATAGAAGACAAATACCCACAATTTACAGTTGTGTCACATCCCATAAATGTGTCATCCACCAGAATCCCCAAACGTGCGCTCAAACAGCCACGTTTTGATTGCCTTCTTAAATTTCTTTAAAATCTGGGACAATGGAGAGTTAAGAGACTTGCCCAGGATCACAAGGAGCCAGAGTGGGAATCAAACCCAGTTCCCCAGGTACTTGGCCCATTTGTACTAACCATTAAGCTAATCCTCCACTCTATGTGTATTGTCTCCTTTATACCCATAGCCAGCACCTGGCCCAGCTGCTGTTCTATTATAGCAGAAAAGAATGTCCACCCCCTTATGATCTGGACACACTGCAGATGAACAGCATAGAAAAACATCTAAAAGATGGATTTTGAAAATAGTGATTTGTACATTTTTGCGAGAAAAACGTCTGTCTGCCAGTTTATGCCATTTTATGAATGTTTTTCTCTTTTGAAAATGAGCCCCTTAGAGGGGCATAATCGAACGCGAATGCCCATCTCCATGGGCATCTATCTCCAAGGACGGGTCTGCGAAGGGGCGGGCCAGACCGTATTTTCAAAAAGATGGGCGTCCATCTTTTGTTTCGATAATACGGTTGGTGCCAGGCAAATGCATCGGATTTGGACAGATTTGAGCTGGGCGGTATCGGTTTTCAGCGATAATGGAAACCGAAGGCGCCCAGCTCAAAAACGAACAAATCCAAGGCATTTGGTCGTGGGAGGGGCCAGGATTCATAGTGCACTGGTCCCCCTCACATGCCAGGACACCAACCGGGCACCCTAGGGGGCACTTGTAACAATTAAAAAAAAATTTAAATACCTCCCAAGTCCATAGCACCCTTACCTTGGGTGCTGAGCCCCCCAAATCACCCCCAAAACCCACTCCCCAGAACTCTACACCATTACCATAGCAATTATGGCTGAAGGGGGGCACCTACATGTGGGTACAGTGGGTTTTGGTGGCAGTTTGGAGGGCTCCCATTTACCAGCACAAGTGTAACAGGTGGGGGGGGGGGGGGGGATAGGCCTGGGTCCACCTGTCTGAAGTCCACTGCACCCACTAACAACTGCTCCAGGGACCTGCATACTGCTGTGATGGAGCTGGGTATGACATTTAAGGCTGGCATACAGGCTGGCAAAAAAAAGTTTTTAAAGTTCTTTTTTTTTGGTGGGAGGGGGTTAGTGACCACTGGGGGAGTCAGGAGAGGTCATCCCCGATTCCCTTCGGTGGTCATCTGGGCAGTTGGGGCACTTTTTGGGGACTTGTTCATGAAAAAAAAGGGTCCAGAAAAAGTGACCCAAATTCTCGCTTTTGGCGCCCTTCTTTTTTCCACTATCGGCCGAGCGCGCCCATCTCTCCTCGGCCGATAAACACACCCCAGTCCTGCCTTCACCACGCCTCCGACACGCCCCCGTCAACTTTGTCCGTTCCTGCGACAGACTGCAGTTGGAGGCGCCCAAAATCGGCTTTCGATTATACCGATTTGGGCACCCATCTCCCAATTTGGTTCAAAATATGGGCATCTTTCTCTTTCGAAAATAAGCCTGTTAGTCACCTTTTCCCAGAGATTGTCACAATTAAGCAGCAGAATGCATATTACCATCTATATGCACATGATATAATGATTTATGCCCCTTCTGTTATTAAACTGTTGAATTATTTTCAAGTAAATGTGGAATGGCTGTTTAGATATAGGTTAAGAATTAATTATAAAAAAACTAAAATAGTGTTTTATCTCATGACAGCACCTATATGTTCCACTTACCAGTTTGCTGTTAGGGAGTGTGGTAGTTAAGCTTGAAATTATTTCTTTGGGAGTGTTATTGAATCACCGCATGAGTACAAGAATATTGAAAGAGCTGTGCAGGTTATTATTATTTATTGTATTTGATATACCACCAAATCTGACAGGCAGGTAAAGGCGGGGTACAAAAAATATATCTACTATAATAAAACTCACCCTCAACGTTCTGAGGACACTGACGTCAGTGAAGCCAAGCTCTGACTTCCTTCAAAAAGGTTCGAAGGTTCGTGGTGGTGAAGCCACCAAAATCGCTCCGGGCCCCGCCCTCGAGGGCGGAGCAATGGCAGACCAACGAAGGGGTTGGCAGGGAGGGAGGCAGGGAGGCGGGAAATCGCTCTGGGCCCCGCCCTCGAGGGCGGAGCAATGGCAGAACAACGAAGGGGTTGGCAGGGAGGGAGGCAGGGAGGCGGGGGGGGGGGGGGGGGAAATCGCTCCGGACCCCGCCCTCGCATCAAACATCATGACGTTGGGGGCGGAGCAATGCCAGAACAACGAAGGGGTTGGCCAGGGAGGGAGGAAGGTGGGTGTTGGCGACGAAAACCTTGCTAGCGCCCGTTTCATTTGCTCTGAAACGGGCTTCTTTTACTAGTATATATATAAAAGAAAGGAATGTCAAATTCAGAAATAAGATAGCTCACAGGCATAAAAGAGCAATCGCGACCACAATCAATATCTTTATCACCTGTTCAAGCATTCAATTCAGGATCTGAACCTTGTAAGCTTGTTAAAAGAAATAGGTCAGTAAAATCTTAAATTGTTTAAAGGACTGTTCCAAGTGCAGAGAAGGGGGTAAATCGTTCCACAATTTGGGAGCTAAGAAGTAGAAAGTGGAGCGTCTTGTGGATTTATAATGAGCTTGTTTTGGACCTGGAAGAACCAGGCAGTGGGAAGTCCAGTGATCTTAAATGTCTTGCGGATGTGTAGGGGATTGCCAGTGAAGATAGAAATAAAGGTACACCTAAACAATAGCTTTATTGAGTCAGACACAGTAGTTTGAAATAGATTTGAAATGGGATTGGGAGCAAATGTAACTAGATGAACAAAGGAGTGATGTGGTCATATTTCTTGGATATGCAGAGAATTCTCGCTATGGTATTGTGTAATGAAGACGTTTTAAGTAGGTATTTGGCTATATCTGTATAAATCACGTTACAATAGTTGAGATGGGACACCAAAAGTACATGTATTCTGTTAACTATAATCCTAATCTGAGGAAGAAGGTTCTAGCCTTCAAAGGCTAATAAAAAAATGTATTACGTTAACCCAATAAAAAAGGTACCATCTTATGTTTTTTTTTTATTTCCACTTATTATCTGTTAAATATGCATTCTATAGAGTGCTACATTGACTGCATTGCTTTTGTCTGAATCTGATTTTCGTACCGTGATTCATGAATTTTTAAATAAATTAAATACTGAATTTGTGTGTATGTGTGTGTGTTTCCAAGTGACCAGTACAATAACATATCTTATACTTCAGGAATAGATATAAAGTATTTTTAGGGTATAACATACAGCTTTTTCCTTATTTATGTAGAGAAACCCTGGAATGAAGAAAATGATTTCTAGTTATGCACTATGAAATAAAGGCTTGGGGGGGGGGGGAGGTATTTTTGTGATCTATTTTTGTTCTAAATGTTTAGTTGCTATTCCTTCTGTTAAACAAGTATACAAGTGTTCTAGGAACCTTTGCAATTATGATTTTTCATTAACTCTTAAATAAAAAAAAAAAGCCTTGACCAGCTTCAGTAATGAAGCTTAAAGATTCCCTACAGGATTTGTTGAATCTGAGACACGTTCTGGTTGAATCACAGATTGCCTTTTTGGCTGTAGTTAGTGCTAGGATGGGCAACAGCCTGGGAATACCAGTTTGATTTTGTTGTTAGTCTTAAATACCATGTTGTAAGGGTTGTCAATGAGGCCCCTCTTCTTTATCTGTGAACTTGAAATGGAAGTGTGAACAATATGCATTTTCCTTTTTTCACTTATATAATCTGATTGTATTACTATGATATTACTATGATAAATTCATAGTTATTTTAGCAATTTTGTATGGAAATTTTGAAATGAATAAAATAACCCTATCTCAATGGTGGGGCTATAGGCGTGGTGATGCTGTCGTTGGCCACGGATGTAAGTACAGAAGGTAGCTACAACAACTTTACATCCTAATATGCCACAGACCCTAGGAGCAAGTGAGCCATAGGAACCTAACAGCTGTGGTACCCTGGGAGCAGATGAGCCACGGGGAATGTGGGAGGGAGGAAGGAGGGGAAGGAATGGGAAAAGAGAAAGAGAAAGAGCAGAGGGTGTGCCTTGAGAAAAAGGGAAAGGGAGGGAAAAAGGGAAGTACCTGAGAGAGGGGGGAGAACAGAAGGAAAGGGGGCTGCCTGCTATAAAGGAGGAAGAGAAGTGAGAAAGAGTGCCTTGAAGGGGGGAAGAGACAAGAGACAATATAGGCACCCTTCTTAGGAAACGGCTGTAGATATATTTGAAATAGTGTATTGGGAACTACGAAAAAAACCCCACAAAAAATTTATTTTGTTTTCCAAATACACTGATAACCCCCTATTTTTCTTAGCCTGCCAAAGCACTGAATTTCCTGAAGAATAAACCCTAAGTTTTCAAATAGTAAACCCCTAGAATGAGAAGCCCTCTATATTATAGTGTTGTTTTAGTAGTGAATGTCCCAGACAGGTAAGGGTCAGTATTCATTCAAAAAAGATTTTTTTCTAATTTTTGGCCATTCTGGCGTTGATATTCAAAGTGAAATAACCAGTCAGAAATTACCACTGACCAGTTAAATCGCTTGTTCGGAGCTATCCACTAATTAACACAACCGGTTAGTGCTGTTGAAAATGACCGGTTATCGCTGAACCCAAAATGGATTTGAAACAGGTTAGGGACCCAGTGTAACTGGAAGAATAAAGCAGTGATGTGGTCATACTTCTTGGGGGCATTTTGGGGGTGGAGTCAACACTTGGCCGGTTAAGGTTGATATTTAGAACTTAGCTACTACTACTACTACTATTAAACATTTCTATAGCACTACTAGACTTACGCAGCGCTGTACAAATTAACATGAAAAGACAGTCCCTGCTCAACAGAGCTTACAATCTAAATTGGACAGACGAACAGACAGCTAGGTTAACTGCATAAACAGCCAGCTAGGTTAACTGCATAAACAGGACTGCATAAAAGTCAGTCCTATCTTTATGTGGTAACCCATAGCTGGTTAAGTGCTGAATATCGATTTAAACAACTATGTGGCTGGCTCCGCAAAAATCGAATATTCAATACCGAAGCCTGGATATGGTCCCGTATTGAATATCTGGGAATAATACCGGTGGTAGTCAGCAAAACACTCACCACTGCCAGCTGAATATTTATACCTCTATATCTTTGGGAAAAGACCTTGAATAATTAGATCCTAAAAGGTAGAAATCCAGGGAAGTACTCGTATCATAAATAAACTGCTCAACCTCTAGCTTTCAACTGAAGAGGAACAACCCAAACTTCCCTCTCTCACATTTCTCCTCCAGAATGTGCACATGGTGCATAACAATGAACAGTGGTTCTGCAGGAAAGCTCTCACGTCTTTCCTACTTGTCAAGAAAGGGACCCTAACTCCTGCCCCTGGAAACATAAGAACAGATTTTGGAGGGCCACTGGGTGGGACAGAAAATGCAAGAGGACACAGTGGCCATTTCAGGAGTTGACATCATCAAGAAGGAATGGGTTATTTTAATTTTGAGATCAAGAAGGACAGATAGGTGTGAAGGAAGGTAATCATCTATATTCAAGATCAAACAGGAGAGGTCTTCTTTATGTTGAGATCAAGTGAAAGTTGTGGTTGAGGAACTGTTGTTGTAATTTCTGATACACAAGATCTATCTTCCCTTGTTTTCTAACTTCAGCAGATTACATGCTTAGTTATCTCTCTTTCCTTCTATTACTACTATCTTTGCACTTTGCTGTTAATGTAACCACTGTTATCTTTAATTATTATTTGTTACATTTATATCCCATAACAACCAAAACACAGCGGGTATTATACATCAATTGTGAAACAGTGTGTTAATTAGTAACGGAGGGGGAGAGGACCTCAGACCAGTGACACCTTTTTAATCAATAAGATTATACAGTGTGGTCACAAACATATAATCACTGGTCCTCTAAAGCTGTTTACGTCTCAAAAATTGAGAATAAGGTAAACTTGGCGCACACTTTTTCGATGGCTTTACTGGCTTGCCGGGTAAGTCACATTGGATTGGCTAGTATCACTTTTGGGTTATTGTAGTTTAGATTGTGAGATATGTGAGATATTGAATATATGTTTGTGTGTTTGCTTTGTAGGTGCTCACCACAGTTTGGCATTGCAGGGTGCTCTTCCCCTGATGAAGCCCCAGTTGGCGAAACGGGACCATTGGGGAGCCCCTGGTTTGAGCAGCAATAAGCTAAGTAGCTGTGGTTATTGATATTTATCGATTATGGTTGTGATATTTAGCACTGATAAATATTAGCACACAAACGAGTACTGAGGGAGGAGGCTGGTAGAGGACCAGTGATTATATGCTTGTGACCACACTGTATAATCTTATTGATTAAAAAGGTGTCACTGGTCTGAGGTCCTCTCCCCTTCCATTACTAATTAACACACTGTTTCACAATTGATGTATAATACCCGCTGTGTTTTGGTTGTTATGATCTATAATCCAGCGGAGTGATCCCCATAAGTTTATGTTACTTACATTTATATCCCACATTTTCCCACCTATTTATAGGCTCAATGTGGCTTACATAGTACCGGAGAGGCGCTACAGACTCCGGTGTAAACAAATATAAAGTGATGTTGTGGTAAGATAAAGTTCATGTGGCACAGCCACACTAGGGAATTGTACAACAGAAGAGTTGTGTTATGTCCATTACGTTCTTTAGTTTTGTTGTGTTGCAGAGATCAGGCATTTCTGTTGGATCGGTAAGGTATGCGTTTTTAAACAGGTTAGTTTTTAGTGTTTTCCGGAAGTTTAGGTGGTCGTTCGTAGTTTTCAAGGCTTTTGGTAATGCGTTCCACAGTTGTGTGCTTATGTAGGAAAAATTGGACGTGTAAGTTGATTTGTATTTGAGTCCTTTGCAGCTTGGGTAGTGCAGTTTTAGGTACGTTCGTGTTGATTCGGATGCATTTCTAGTTGGTAGGTCGATCAAGTCTGTCATGTATCCCGGAGCTTCACCATAGATAATTTTTATTACCATTATTGTAAATCACCATTTAGCAGTATATCAAGCAGAATTAAATTTGAAACTTGAAACTTTATTTTGACACTGGGTGGGAAAGAGTTCTCAGGGATCATGTTTATTTGACATCCTACAGGGAGGAGGGAAGATTTCTAACACTGGCTACAGACAGAATTGACTAGATTTAGGCCAGCTATCCTTATGCTTAAGTTAGCAGACTAGAACTGAAAATCAGTGCTCTAACTTTCCCTTACCCACTAAAATGAGTGAATTATCAAAGGGGTCAATCTAGGTGCTTAATTCCTGAGGTTAGAAGGCTAGACTCTAGAAATTTGACTCCTTAATATCAGAAAGGAAGGAGCACTGTATAACTGACTTAATTTTTGAAGACATCCATGCTAATTAGCCTTGCCAAGCAGACCAGCAACAAAATAGCTCCCTAAACCTACATTCTAGTGGCTTCACACAAAAGGCTTAATTGCATTTCTTGTTGCTAGGCAGTACTGATTTAAATAGTCATACGTCATTTTCAGCCAGTGCTAAGATTATATTTGCCATGAATTCTGAAAACAGTAGCTTAAAACCATCTCTTAAATTACTTTTTCTACCGTGATGGGCTATTTTATGCTTTTAATGCAAAATCTGTAGGCACTTGCTCTTCTTTGGCTAGGCCATTAGTATTTAAATGATAAAATGCTTACCAAATTCCTAAGACATTAAATTCCATTTTAGCTACAGGGCTTGTCATGAGCCTCTAAGCTAAAATACCTGTTAATGAATATACACTTGAAGAATCCAAGGAAAAGGAAAAACTTTTATAAATTGCTACTATTAGAGTACAGTCTACCCCAAGCATAAAAGTATCTCTGTGTAAACCACATCCTATTGAAATACTGCAGAAAATCAGTCTTTACATGATTAACTATATGTTGAGTCTGTCTTTACGTATCGGCTGCAAATTCACAGTAAACCATGGCATCAATATGCAGTGGCACACAGCATTTTGCTGACTGCTGCTGGTATTATGCCCAGAAATTGAATGCTGGGCTTTGGCATTGGCCTTGAATTCCAGGTATGCGTACGAGGCTAAAGCATAGCCAGTTAAGCGCGATATTCAGCATAAAGACAGAACTGAATTTTATACGGTCCTATTTATGCTGTTACCTTGACACATTAAGTGCTTTTTGTCTCTCCATATATTTCTTCCCCTTCTAACCCTGGCCTGTCTTTCCCAAGCTGTTTCCGTTTACCTGTCCTTCCTTCCCTCCCTCAGTGAACCCCTCTCTTAACTCCTCTACAGCTCGACAGGCCATGCAGTTACCTACAGAGTTGATTCTCTTCTCTACTGCACAAGCTTAGATAATGTGTTTAATCTGATGCCATCTGCTGCCACAGGGTTAGTCTCAAAGTAAGAACTGTGAGATTTGGTCTTGTAGCAGCACCTCAGATTACATGTGTTTCCTGATGCCCTCAGGGAGGTGTAAAGTGGGGAGAGAGATTAAACAGCTGCTAAGTCACAGGCAATGCTACAGTGGCCTGTTCTGATGACCCTTTCTATGTGATGTCTCCAGAAGCTGCCCTATTCACACTCCCCCTCCAGTCCCACCTCTGTTTTCAGATAACATAAGCAGCTACACCTACCCACCTCTCCCCATGCACATCCTCAGATTCATGAACCAATTAAATTTAGGAAGCTAAAGGCCACAGCTCTATTTTCAAAAAAACATTTACTCACTGAACCTAGACAAATAACCTCTCTCTTCGTGACCATTTGCTTTTTTAGCCACCACCGCACACTGAGCAGAGAGTTTCAACGTATCATCCCTTTCCTGGTCTGTGACTCCTAATGTGGAACCTTGCATTATGTAGCTAGAGTTTGGGTTCCTCTTTCCCACATGCATCACTTTGTACTTGCTCACATTAAACGTCATATGCTATTTGGATGCCCAGTCTCCCAGTCTTATAAGGTCCTCTTGTAATTTTTCCACAATCCCCTTGTGATTTAACAACTTTGAATAACTTTGTGTCATCAGCAAATTTAATTATCTCACTAGTTACTCCCATCTCTAGATCATTTATAAATATGTTAAAAAGCAACGGTCCTAGCACAGACCCCTGGGGAACTCCACTATCTACCCTTCTCCATTGAGAATACTGACCATTTAACTGTACTATCTTTTAACCAGTTTTTAATCCACAATAGTACATTACCTCCTATCCTGTGACGCTCCAATTTCCTCTGGAGTCTTTCATGAGGTACCTTGTCAAATGTCTTTTGAAAATCTAGAAACACAATACTGACCGGCTTACCTTTATCCAAATGTTTGTTCACCCCTTCAAAGAAATGTAGTAGATTGGTGAGGCAAGATTTCCCTTCACTACATCCATGTTGGCTTTGTTTCATTAATCCATGCTTTTGAACATGCTCTGTAATTTTGTTCTTTATAATAATCTCTACCATTTTGCCCAGCACTGACATCAGGCTCACCATCCTATAGTTTTCCAGATCACCTCTGGAACCTTTTTAAAAAATCAGCGTTACATTGGCCACCCTCCAGTCTTCAGGTACAATGCTTGATTTTCAAAATAAATTACATATTATTAACAATAGTTCTGCAAGTTCATTTTTCAATTCTATCAGGTGATTTGCTACGCTTCAATTTGTCAAATTGCACCATTACATCTTCCAGGTTTATAGGGATTCATCAGCTTTGAATATCTTTTCTGGCACCGGTATCTCTCCCAAAACTTCACTGGTGAGGACGGAAGCAAAGAATTCATTTAATCTCTCTGCTATGGCCTTGTCTTCCCCGAGTGCCCCTTTTATCACTCAATCATCTAGTGGTCCACTGTAAATAGGGTTTACAGTGTTGATACAAACAGAATGACATTCAAAATTGTAAAGGAATTGTAAGTAAACAAAACTGACTATGTGCAGGGGTCATAACCAAAAAAATACAAAAGTCATAAAAGAGACAAAATTTTAAATTTTACCAGCTTTCAAAAGTTACTGCTGTTTCTGCTCTTTACTCATCTTACCTGGATTCTGCAAAACGTTGTCTGGGAGACAAGCAACCTACTTTCTAAGCTAAGTGAAAGACAAGCTTAATATAAAATTGCGAACTTGAACAGAGATGTATATTTTCAATTATTTCATGGTAAGAGAGTTGCTTTACATAGTCTGACTAAGTTTCGGGTTTCCAGGTGTTAAAGGTTTCTTTGAACTGCAAACCCAGGTGGTGTAAGATAGTAATGATAGTATAAAGAAGCACCATTTTAAAATGTACCAGCTTTTAAAAAGCCACAGATGTCTGGTTGTGAGCCATTATCTTGAACTTTTGCAGTTTACTCAAATTACATGAAATGGCTCCTATCCTCAAGTGAACTCTGCTTAATCAATCTAGAAAAAAGTTCCAGCCACCCCTCTACCAGTTTTCTCCAGCCTCTTAGGAGATCTCATTCTTTGCCCTTATCTCAATTAATTTCACCTCGCCCGTCTGAACTTTAAGCCTCTGCAGGTTCTGTCTGTCTATCTTGAGTATATGTATCCATAAAGTACTGTGCACCTCTGGCAGGGCTCACTGTACAACTAGGTGACTAGACATCCACTCAGGGCAATGGAATTTGGGAGTGATGGTACAGCAGGGCATAATTTGCCCCATCCCACCCTCTGATCTGGCTGTTTGAAGAACTGTAAAGTAGTGTGAATGGTGCAGGGCAGCTGAGCACAAGCATGCGCTCATGCTCTGCTGGGTCCCACCTCCTCCAACATCCTGCCAGATGGGGCAGGACCAAAAAGACTTTTCGGATGTCTCTGTTCAGAGATTCCACACCATGTATACCGCTTTACATTGCTTCAGACCAGCCATGGCAGAAATAGGGAGGCAGTGGCAGCAGCAGAGGAAGGAAGGGTGTCGTGCTTTCAATCTGGCCCAGTAGAGGTAGGGATTGGTTGTGGCGGTGGCAGGCCCTACAAGGGACAGGAACAATGTGGGAAAGATGCTAGACATGGAGTGGTGGTGGAGAAGATGCCGAACACCTAAGGAAGAGAAAGGAAGGATAGGGCCCTGACCTGCCTGGGAGGTGGGAGAGGGAGGAGAGAAGAGCCCTGAAACACTCTGGGGAGAAGGGTGTAAGGCTGCATGGTTACTACTACTACTATTTAGCATTTCTATAGCGCTGCAAGGTGTACGCAGCGCTGCACAAACATAGAAGAAAGACAGTCCCTGCTCAAAGAGCTTACAATCTAATAGACAAAAAAAAAAAAAGCAAATCAAATCAATTAATGTGTACAGGAAGGAGGAGAGGAGGGTAGGTGGAGGCGAGTGGTTATGAGTCAAAAGCAATGTTAAATAGGTGGGCTTTCACTCTAGATTTAAAGGTGGCCAAGGATGGGGCAAGACGTAGGGGCTCAGGAAGTTTATTCCAGGTGTAGGGTGCAGCGAGACAGAAGGCGCGAAGTCTGGAGTTGGCAGTAGTGGAGAAGGGAACAGATAAGAAGGATTTATCCATGGAGCGGAGTGCACGGGAAGGGGTGTAGGGAAGGACGAGTGTGGAGAGATACTGGGGAGCAGCAGAGTGAGTACATTTATAGGTTAGTAGAAGAAGTTTGAACAGGATGCGAAAACGGATAGGGAGCCAGTGAAGTGACTTGAGGAGAGGGGTAGTATGAGTAAAGCGACCCTGGCGGAAGACGAGACGGGCAGCAGAGTTTTGAACCGATTGGAGAGGAGAGAGGTGACTAAGTGGGAGGCCAGCAAGAAGCAGATTGCAGTAGTCTAAACGAGAGGTGACAAGGGTGTGGATGAGGGTTTTGGTAGAGTGCTCAGAAAGAAAGGGGCGGATTTTACGGATGTTGTAAAGAAAGAAACGGCAGGTCTTGGCGGTCTGCTGGATATGAGCAGAGAAGGAGAGAGAAGAGTCAAAGATAACCCCAAGGTTTCGAGCTGAGGAGACAGGGAGAATGAGAGAGCCATCAACAGAAATAGAAAACGGGGGGAGTGGGGAGGTGGGTTTGGGGGGGAAAAATGAAAAGCTCGGTTTTGGTCATGTTTAATTTCAGGTGGCGTTGAGACATCCAGACAGCAATGTCAGACAAGCATGCTGAAACTTTGGTTTGGATGCAAGGTGAGATATCAGGGGTAGAAAGGTAGATTTGGGAGTCATCAGCATAGAGATGGTAGGAAAAGCCATGGGAAGAGATTAATGACCCAAGGGATGAAGTGTAGATAGAAAAGAGGAGGGGACCAAGAACAGAACCCTGAGGTACGCCGACAGGCAGAGGGATAGAAGTAGAAGAGGATCCACCAGAGTGAACACTGAAGGTGCGGAGGGAGAGGTAGGAAGAGAACCAGGAAAGGACAGAGCCCTGGAATCCAAGTGAGGACAGGGTATCGAGGAGTATGCTGTGATCGACAGTGTCAAAAGCAGCGGAAAGACCAAGAAGAATGAGGATGGAATAGAGACCTCTGGATTTAGCCAGTAATAGGTCATTGGAGACTTTAGATAGTGCAGTTTCGGATGAGTGGAGAGGGCGAAAACCAGATTGTAGTGGGTCAAGAATAGCATGTGAGGAGAGAAAATCAAGACAGCGGTGGTGAACAGCACGCTCAAGTAATTTGGAGAGAAAAGGGAGGAGGGAGATGGGTCGGTAATTAGAGGGACAAGTAGGGTCGAGTGAAGGCTTGTTAAGGAGAGGTGTGACCACAGCATGTTTAAAGGCAGTAGGGACAGTTGCAGTGGAAAGTGAGAGGTTGAGAATGTGACAGATAAAAGGAATAAGAGCAGGTGAGATGGCATTAAGAAGGTGGGTGGGAATGGGATCAGAGGAACAGGTGGTACATTTTGAGGAAGAAAGGAGAAGTGTAGTTTCCTCTATAGTAACTTCAGGAAAGGAGGAAAAGGAATGAGGGGAAGGAGAGAGAGGGGAACGGACTAGAGGAGGGAGAGGTGGCGAGGTAGAAGGTTTGCCTAGGGTATCAGATATCCTTGGACTGGACCTGACCTCTGGTAGCATGATTCAAATAACAACAATAGTTGTACCAAATTCTACTGTACTCAGGATTCACAATAGTTTGAAAAATGTGTGCTAAAGAGGTTGATGAGTGCTTTACATAGCACAGGGCAAAGAAGCTTGCCCTTTTAGAAGTCTGCACCCTTCCCTTTTTTCCCAGTATACCCTACAGACCCATGAACTCCATTTTAAGCGTGGTGAGGGGAAGCTCACCAGCTATTAAATAGTTCCCTTGGACCTGAGCTGTGGGCCGCCCAATTATCAGTAAATAAACTGTTCTTCCAAGAGGACACGATGACATAGGAGAAAGAGCTACAAGGAATAGATCTTTTTTTTTTCCTCTTTCCAAGTGTGAAGATTAAAAAGACTGGAAAAAGACCTCAGGGACAACTTTTCTGATTTTATGAAGTGGAGCAGCAGGAAAGAACATGTGGAAATAAAACCAAGTTACTTAACTATAGCAGGTATGGCTATCTAACTCATCCTTAGAGAATTTCTTTCACTTTTTTGATTTTGGAACACTGGGAAATTAGAAGGGGAGGAGACTCACAGGAATCTTATTTTCCTTTTAAGAAATGGGACACTATGAGAAAGGAAGGAAGCCATGAAGACTTTTTTCATTTTTAAAAGTGGGACTACCAAAAGGGAAGGAGGTGGTATAGTTTTATAGTCAGTAGAAGGGAGAGGACGAAAAGTGGGGGAACTGTCTTGTTATTTATACAAATGAAAATAAAATCCTGCTCGCAAGATAAGTTAGGCATGTAGGTTATAGAATAGGGCCATTGGACAGATCTGCACATAACTACTAATGACTGCCAATTAGCAGTTGTTAATTCCAATACTGATTGTTAGCAGCTATTTAGCCAATTAGTTTATGAGTGGATCTGTGATCCATGCCTAACTTTAGGTGACTTATACAAAATCTGGGGCTTAGTGCATAGATGTGCTAATGATTTTAGGCTGTCTTATTTTATTTAGATGCTTGTAGCTCTGTTATTTTATATTATTATGCATGCATTTTTGTTTGTTATGTTTGCTTGAAATTGTATATAGTTTGTGTATCTTTGTATCTCATCTTGAACTTTAGTGATAAGATGGGTGATAAATGCTTTAATAAATGAAGGTATATGGGATCTGTTCCTAGCTCTGGTTCTGACTGAACAGGAAGAAAGGAACAGGAGGAAACTACCGAGTCAAATTAGTAAGAAATTATTATATGCTCAAAGAAAATGCCTGTTTTGAGAGCTATGTTATTGCAACAACTTGCCATTGCACCAAATACATAATTATGAAAGACACTGCAATAATAAAGCTTCGAAATCCAATTTCTAAAACAGGTATCTCCGTTTCACATGTCTCTATAATGCTAAATGTTAAAATACTTTTGTCAAATCCACATATTAAACAATGCTTAATTTTAAATCTCATTATTCCTTCACTTATGCACTTTTTAATATTCAAATCTATCAGTATATTCTCAGACCGTAATTATTTCAGAGACAACAACATGGTTTTAGATTCATGGTTGGTCTGCCTGCTGTGTGTGTCAATATTAATGCCAACATCCACCTACAGCTATATTTAAAGGGCTGAATTTCTTTCTGCTATAAAACCTTTTGACTTTGAACTCATTTTTCTGTTCTTTTCTCTCTCTTCACCCACTTATAAGTGTAAAAATATATGAGAATTATAAAATGGTAATGAGAAAATTACATAACATATTTTGTGTCTGCAGAAGCAGAGAATATTTAAGGCCTTGATGATGACAGAGATTGGCAGTTCTATGATATCTTATTATTCATGACCAGAGTTCCAGTAGCATTCACTTTTACAGTTTTAGCTTTAACAGTATCATTTAACAGTATCATTTTTCAGTACTCTCTGCTTTATAGCACTTACAAAGAATACTATGTCATAAGACACTGGGTGCCTTCAAAATAAAAACTATAAAAATTGAGAGCTGCAGCAGTTAAAATAATGGTTTCAGGTAGATGAGTGACTGATTGTTTCCTTTGAAATTCTATCCCACATGTCACTGAGAATCTGAAAAAATGTTTACCTGCAAATGCTTTTTTAAAATTAGGGTAGGAACAAATAGGGTTAACAGTATAAAATCAACGGATAGGAATACAATGACAAGATACCCTAAGCTAAGTAATATTGCAAATAAGTTATTATGAATCATTTTTGGAGAATGCATGATGCATGCAAACTTAATATAGTAAATGACAGCAGATAAAAGACCACTATGGTTCATTGAGTCTGCTCAATAAGGCAGCTAGAATTGTAGATTTATACCTGCCACTTTGTGCAGATTGCACCCCTGTATGCTTTTGCTTAGAGTTGTACCCCGCTGCTCCATGAAGGCTATACGTGTCTATACCTTTTTTGAGCGTAAAAGCCATTTAAGTTTTACTTCAATTCCATCCTTTTGCTATATAGCAAGGGTTCTCAATCCAGTCCTCGGGATACGCCTAGTCAGTCAGGTTTTCATGATAACGACAACGAACATGTATAAGATACAGTGGAACCCTGAACATGAATCCGTATACATTGCAATCATGTCTTGGCTCCTTTTTGTTTTTTGTTACATACAGCTCTTTATGTAACAGATCAAGTTTGGTTCAATTGTGTTATGTTCTATTGACCCTGCTATACTGTGACTCTGCTTCTAACGCGATGGTATTTTATGGATCTCAATCATAGCGTTATATCAGGGCTCTGCTGTATATTTGCAAACAATGGAGGCAGTTCGTGCAAATTTCTCTCATGCATATTCATTGTAGGTATCTTGAAAACCTGAATAGTTTGGTGTGTCCCAAGGAATGGGTAGATAACCCCTGCTCTATAGTGAGCCTCTGTATTTATCCCACACCTTTTTGAATTTCATCACTGTTTTTATCTCCAACACATCCATCTGGAGAACATTCCAAGCAGCCATCACCCTTTCCACAAAAAAAAAAAAAAAAAAAAAAAAAAAAGAAGTACTACCTGATGTTGCTCTTAAGTTCACCCTCTTGTCCATGCTCTACCCATGTGTACACCTTATATAAGATACACACGTATTTAGAGCAGCGCTTAGGTGGGATTTTGGCATTTACATGCATATGTGCAAGCATTCGCGCTTATATGCCATTATTAAAACCTCTCACGAAGTGAACAACTAAAGGCTGTACTGAGATGAACTCGCCTCCAACACGGTGATGATAAGCGCCAACTGCACTGAGATGAACTCTTACGGAGTTGGTTTTGTAAACCAGACTTGAAGAGGTGAAGGAAATACTCGAGCAGTTTTTGTGTAGGGCAAGAAATGGGATCTAAAGCCTTGCCCTCACACCAGACGGCAAACCTCTTCCACTTAAAAAGTAACATCTGTTAGTGGAATCTTTCCTGGAAGCCAGCTTATGCTTCTTGGACTTCCCCTAATGCAAAGACCCTCAATCCCCTGGCACCGATGAGGACGCCACTAAATCAGTACGCGTCCTCGGTGTCAGGTCCGATGCTGATCGGTCCCGGGGCCTGCTACCAGCACCCGGTGTCGAAGCAGGTGGAGACCCACTAGATGTCGGTGTACTCCCAGTGGATGCCAAAGTCAAAGCAGCCATGGAGGTCGATGCTGCCGATACTAAAGTCAATGTTCCAGCCTTCGAGGAGCCGAAAAGTTGCTCTATTTGAGCCAGTCGCACCCCGCTTAGTTCTTAGCTGCATTTTTATAAATATATGTATTTTATTGAGAAACTGCCAACTGAGGTACAACAGAACATCAAAAGGGTCATCATGATTTTCCAAAAATAAATTCTTCGTACACAATGAAGATTGGTTAAGTTCCATAAATTTTCCCACCCCAACCCCCCACTGACTAATAATGCTGTCAAAGAAATGCAATCGGGGTCACCCATGTGGACTCTTCAAGGCACCCAAGAGACTAACACAAAAATGCTTATACCTTCTACTCATAATCCCCCCAAACCAGTCCCATATCCAACCCAACCCCCCGTCCCCAAAAAATCACATGACATATTCAACAAATAACTGTGGGCTTTAGGAGAAAGCACCTCCCAAAAGGGGAGCCAAATTTGCTGAAAAGTTCTCTAAGCCTTAGGCAATCCTCCCTTCATAGCTAATTGCTCCATTTTCAAGAAATGATACCGTTAATTTCTACATTCATTCAAAGAAGGAGATTGAGGCTGGCTCCACTTCCTTAGAATACATTTACAAACTAAAGCCCAAGCTTTCTTCAATATTGAGTTTTCTCCTTTTCACAATCCCAGATTTACCAAATTAGAAAACAATTGTATGTCAGCCCTCAGTGTTATAAGTCGATGCAACACAGAGTATAAATAGTCTATTATGTGGCTCCAAAAAAGCGTAGAACCTCACAAGTCCAAAACATATGAGTAAGGGAGGCTGGGCTGGCAAAACATCTGGGACACTGTGCACGTCCAGCTCTGAATGCCCTATTGGGAGCAACATACATCCACATCAGAAGCTTGTATTGCTGTTCCTGTAAAGACACTGAGTGAGCTAACACAGCAACCTGCTTCATCAACACATGTAAGCCATCGCCCATCACTTGCTCCCTAGGAGGCAATTCCGTATTCCAAGTGTTGGTCAAAACCTAATAGTCCCATTTCACATGCAGCACCCCCAAGCTGATTTGATAAAACAATAGGCTAGCTCTAGTCTGTCTGGTAAGAGTAGGAATCTCAGCCATATCTTCTATTTGTCCAAAGAGCTGATATAATGATGAACTTGGTCGTATGGATACCAATCCTGGGGAATCAACAGACCCTCTGCCTGTAGTGCAGCAAAACATTTTATAGTACCAGAGTCAGTAACCATCTTTGACATACTGTAATCCCTTGGTATAACAACATTTTAAATAGGCCTCTGAAGCATCGGGTTCAAGGTCTTTATTCCCCTACAATGAAAGCAAGACAGTGGAACGGGTGGAAATCTTCATCTTTGTGCATAGCCAGTGCCATGCCTGCCGCATGAACCACAACAGTGGATGGTGTCGAGTAGAGAAAATGACATGAGAGTGCCGAAGATGTAAATAGGACATTAAATGCACAGGTGCCAGTAACTGCTGTTCAACATGCACTATAGTATAATATCGAGTCCCCTTTATCCAGGCCATCAGATGTCTCATTAAGCATGCCATATTGTATTTCCTAAGATCTGGAAGCGCCAAGGCCACCACATCCCAGGCAGGGAGAGCTGCTGCAAAGTAGCTTGAGGTTTCTTGCTCTGTCAAAGAAACTTCCTCAAAACGATGAAAATGAAATTTATAATGTTGGTATGATTTCATTGTTATCTCAAGAGCTTTCACATTAAGAGCTACTCTAGCAGCCAATATATCATCCCCATCTGTGGGGCACCGTCTGCACAGCCATTTCCGTTTACACCGATCAATTTATGCTTGCAAATATAATAGCTCTCTAGCAACCTGCTTCCTTTTCCCAACCACATATGCTATGGTCTCCCCACGTAAGATGTCTTAGCCGTTTCCCAGATGAAAAGAGGCTCAGAGACATACTCTGCATTATCCTCAACAAACTGCTGCCATTAGTTTATAATATGAATCTTGTCATTTTCATCCCTATAGAGATCATTAGGAAACCTCCAAGACTTGATTGCAGCACCTATTTGAAATTCTTGGACCTCCACCCATAGAACAGCATGATCAGATTAGGGAGCCCAATTTCAGCATTCAAACCCCTGGGAAACAGCGAAAAGGTTACAAATATCATATCTATATGTGACACTGTAGGATGACCCTGGGCTATGCGTGTATAGTCCTTGTCCAAGGGGTGAAAAATTCACCAGGGTCCTCTAAGCCTTGCAAAACTGTCCCAGCCCTCACACTGATCTATGATCACCAGAACTGGCACCACCCATCCAATCCATCTGTGGGTCCATAACTGTGTTAAAATCCCCTGCTAGTATAAGAGGTAAATGCAAGTATGGGCTGAAGATAGTTATCAGCTGCTAAAAAAAATGACAGCATAAACACATTAGGAGCATATATATTTACCAACACCAACTCAAACCCCTACACATCAAAATGCTCCAAGACCCACCTGCCAGACGTTGCACACTATGCTTTTATTATATTGTAAGGCAAAAATTTACTAAATAATATAGCTATACCAGCACTATGTGTGGTGCCCGCAGAATATATAGCCTCCTTCACCCATGCCTTACTCAACTTTTGATGTTCTATGTCTGGCAGATGTGTCTCTTGAAGAAAAATTATTTGTATCCTCTGTTTCTTCAACTCTTGGAGCATCTTAGCACGTTTAATGGCACCATTCCAACAACATATCTTCAGGGCAGGTGATACCAAAATTCCCAGACATTGAGATAAATTACAAACACCTTATTACAAATGACCGGTCGACAAGTCACCAACTGATCCCTATTCTGAGCCCCATTATTACAGGGTCCCAAATATAAACATACCCATCTGTAAATACCACCAAGAGCTTCCAGGCCACCCAATCTACCCTACCCACCCACTATACCAATTTGAAGACCCATCTACAGAAGGCCTACCCAAACCCTGTTCCTCTTTTGAATCCTCCCTTCTCAATCCCTATCTTTCCCTTAAACTTTCTTGTGTGAACCCTCCCTCCCCCACTCCACCTACAGTATAGATTATAACAAGATAAACTACCCAAAAGCCCAGATCCCCAAACTGCCTTGGAGAGGAGCACCCAGAAGGGACTATCGGCAAAACAATAACCTCAGAATTCTGTTAGTATCAAACCACTTGTTTCTATAACTGAGAACATCACAAATCCAGAGGCTAGCAAATCTTCGCCATCAATGCCCTCCACATTCTGCAGTCCATCCAGTGTTGACGATCTGAAGCCCACTTTTAAAGAAACAACAAAATAACCTTCAATGAACCAGCCAAAATATTACAATCAACAGCACCTCAAGTCTCTGAGCTTCTCTGATAATGTCACTGAACATTATCACAGTTAATGAAAATACCAGACACCTCCCCCCCCCCCCAAAAAAAAATCACAAGACCTTCATGTAGTAGCTGGATTCACCTCCTGCTCAGAGACTAAAGTATCAGGCAGGGTAGACACAAATTCCTTAGCTTCAGTCAATGATTCAAAGAATCACTATTGTCCATTGTGAATTACACACAGTCATGATGGATATAAAAATGGAAATTTAACCAGCTTGGAAAACAAAGTTGTGCACACTGGTGTAAACTCTTTGCGCTTAGATGTCACCATTGCAGAATAGTCTTGGAAACAAAGTATTTTCTTATTTTCAAAGTTGAGGGACTTTCCAGAACACAGAGCCTGCAAAATCTGTTTTATGGACAACCACATGTGGCCATGCTCCATCTGGGTCCTTGGGGCCCAGTCAATGTGCTCTCTCCACTCTGAACGGTCCATGATGTGTGCCCAACTGCAATATTTGAGGAAACCAAGAAACCCAATAAGTTCTCCTTCTAGAATTCTTTCTGGTAGCCCAATTAGGTGAAGATTATTTCAACGAGCTCTGCTTTCCAGCTCGTCCACTTTTTGTAATCAGGCTTGGAGTTCCCTCTCATGTCGATGTTGCCCAGCCTCCAAAGGCGATATTTTATCCTCCACTGAGCTAATGTGCTGCTGAGCATCATCCAGCTCCAACCCCACAGTATCGATACGTCAAAGAATTGCTGGAGCTTATCTATAGCCGCTTCAACCACCACAGATATCTCATTGATGATTTCTGCAGTCCATTCGAAACTAATGCTAGGCCTGGAAGCGATAGCGGCTGACGCCATCTTGGCATCTCCCGGCTTGAGACAGTCCCAGCTCCACAGAAAAAAGAAGACTGAAGGACCTGAACTCGCACATCGGATAGAACGGCACCAGCGCATACACGGTGGGACACTGCTAGAATTTTCTACTGTACATGCTAGTCAGTGTCCACACAGGGATCCATCGGATGATATCACCCAGATGTGAGAATAGGAAGGCCTGTTGTCCTCAGAGAAAAGCATGTTTTGCTTGGTTTCTCTGCAATGAATTTACTGCCTTTGCCTCTGAAATACTGGGGATCTTGAAGGTGCTATGCAGAAGTCCAAAATACATATTTCCTAGATTACAGACAGGCACTTAACTTATTTTTGAGCACAAGTGGACTTGCTTCCTTCTGTCATTGCAGGACAACATAAGTGTGTACTATCTTTTTGGAGAATGCTCTTATAGGTGCATATTCAGTTGTTTAATTTTATAAAAGCCATTCTCTGTGTGTTAAATCTGTTTTACACACAGAAAACACTTTATAAAAGTACCTCCATTATGTAGACTAATAAGGAAATTATATCTATGGCTATAAATTACATGTAAAAAATTACACTTACAAGAAATCTAGATATAACCTAAGCGACATGTTAGCATGCATTTAATTGGAGCCATGCAGATATATTGATGGAAGTGCTCACCTGATATGTATCCCATAGCCTTATAGTGCATCGCAGGGGAACTTCTCTCATCAGCAGGTTATTCATCCAACGGAAAGCAAATTGCAGATATTCGACCTCATACTGATGTAAGTGTCTATGTACTTGTTCTGAAAGACAAAATTAAGAATGTTTTTTATGCTTGTATTTGCAGTTATAATTATAATTTAAACAGTATGAAAATATAACAAAACACTGCATAAACATCTGAGCTGTACAAACACTGAATAAGTAATGAGAAAATACATAACTAGATACAATAACAGCTTACTGTTACCTATATTATTTAAATGTTCATACATTAGTTTCAAATACAATAACAACATTTTTTTTTAATCCTGTTACCAGAAAAAAAAAGTCGTTCTAAACAGGTCATAACTGTCAATCCATAACTATAACCCAATACTACTCATTTCATCAGCAGCTAAATAACTTTCATGTAGTTGTCATTAATTAATGAAAGCTTTGACCCTTGGTCTTTAAATTGACTGTTCCTGGAAAGAAAACAAATCCATGAAATAAAGCATAAAAATTTATTAGATTATTAATTATTTGTGGTGTAATATGCTCAGAAATATAAAACAAGAGAACCATTATCTCTAGTAAACATTACAACACACATACCTGATTTGTGCCAAAGGAACATTTCTGTATGAGAATAAAATGTAAAATAAACATGCTGGTGCCCTAATAAGGCATATTAAGGAGCCCTTTTACTAAGACACAATAAAAAGTAAATGGCCACAATTTTATTTTTTTCCAATAATGGCAACATGCTAATTTCCCAATTAGCTTGAAGCCATTAGCACCACCTATTTAATAATAGTAAGGGCTCACATGCTAATTGGCAGTGCATGGCAATTTGCCAATTCGTGCACGGCATACCTACGCTCTACCCCCCAAAATGCCCCTTTTCTTTACCATTGGTGTGCGCTGATCCCAGAACTATCGCAGGACACCTGAGTGCATCCTGCAGTAGTGCCTTTTAGTGTGTGGTAAGCACACATTAGTGCTTATTGCCGCTAAGTACAAGGGCCCCATAGGGAGCTACAAGAGAGATTTAAGTCCAAAATTAAAAAAAGAACATATTCATATTTTTTAAAAAAGGCTATAACCTTGATGACGAGTGTGTTGACAACACCAAAAAGCCTATGGTGTTAACAACGGACAAGATGCTTCTAGAAAGGAAAATTTCTCTAGGTGAAGAAACGGTAGTTTAAAAAATTTCATACCCTGCATATGGGTAAAGGGGCAGGCATAGTGCAACAATATGCATGCTTTTAATTGCATTTGGGGGAGGCACTCAAAAGGGTGGGGACTGAAACAGTGCACATGCTTTTGTATTTTGAAAAGTATGTGTGTTCTCTAATCACAAAAATATCCACACAAGGAAGTGCAGTTATATGAGTAAATTTTTCTATGCAGTTTTCAAAGTAAAGCAAATGCATGTTTTTACTTTGAAAATTAATCCAAAACATACAATTAACATGTGCTTTATGCTAGTGTGTCCTTCAGGACTGTATCTCACTTTGACCTATTTGCTATATGTGTAAAGCCTTAAGTAATTAAGTAATTAATATTTTGCATAAAAATACACAAACAAGGGAGGAAGCTATCAATGTCAGCTACTGTTAAGTCAGACTGTTTTACCACAAGTCGGGTTATTTTAGCATAAGGTCTCACTGCATAAAATGGAACCCTGTGATAAAATAACCCGACTTAACAGTAGCCCACACTGGTAACTTCCCTCCATAAATTGATTTTGGTGATATGCAGAAGGTATAAAAGTTGCTATCTTAGGGGTCCCTTTTACTAAGCTGAGGTAAGCACTTTTTCCCTTTAAATGAGAAACTGAGCAGATAGTGATCTAAACAAATCATTTTACTCATTTCTATCTTACATGGTCCTCTAATGAGTTTCAAATCATTTAGGAATGACTAACAAATCTAACAGATGACCCTTACTATGCATCAGTTCCGAATTTAACAAAATCAAATCTTGGGAATCCAGCATTCCCCCCCCCCCCCCCCTCCCAATTGGAAAGAAATTTTCTTGATTTCATTCTAACACCTTGGTCCCTATCTTGTCTTCTTCCCTACTCCTTAACTTCCAAGACAAATCCTGAAGTACAGCAAGGTTACACATTGATCACAATTTCTTCAAGTTACCATAGTCCACCATTTCAAATTAACATATTCCCTCCTACCCCATATCACACCGTTCTATACTATTTTTCATGCAAAGCACACAATTTTGCAAACTCCCTTTGCACTTCAGAACATGAGGCCCGTAGATTAGTATCATCCCATAAAGTCTTTCAGATACAAAACAAACAAGAATCTTATCACTAAATATACAATGATAAAAAACGACAGAAATAGATCAAAAGAAATGTCTGTATAGCACAATAAATAAATGATCAGATACACAGTACAATACTTCAACAACAAAAAAATAATGGTAAAATGCTTACATAAGAAATTCATTAAAATGTAAATAAAAACAAATATAAATCATAATATAAAAGTATTCACATATACATTTTAAAATAAATACAGTTCATAGCCGAATCAATATTTCAATATATAGCCTGCCTTAGAGGACTTAATATTAGCCATATATCGATACTCAACAAAACCAGGTGATAAAAGCAGATGACAATCCGGGACTGCGGGACCTGAGGAGGCGGAAGAGGCCATTTCTGTCGCATTATATAGAATCCAGGGGATAATGTGCTCTAGGAGCTCATTGTGAACAGCTTTATGCAAGTGTCAGGTATTTGCACCAAAGATGGGATCATAATCCTGATAGAGGCATTTTGAGTTTGCCCCTGAGACAGGTACTCTGTGCCGAAACATGTTGGGTATTTGACCGATTACCTTAAACATTTAGATCCCCATCTTGTTCTTAAAGTTGCTTTTTTAAATAAATATTGTTACTGGCTGTCAACAAGGCTGCTCTTTGTTCCTGATCACATATTTACCAACCAATACTGGAGTAATTGAAAGCCAGCATTATCACTGTGTGTTTTTTATTTAATTTGTATTCACAACCTTTCTAGTAGTGACAGAAATAAATTAGAATTATTTCTAATTTGTTAGTTCCTTATTTAAATTACCTTGGCAACTTTAGCATTTACAACCAATTTTTGTTTTATCATGATATTTTAATTTCCCATTTTGTCAGTATACTTTTAAAAAGTGACTGTTGGCTTTACACATGATCTAGTTTATAAGTTGCTCTCCCTCTTTTTTGAAAATTCATTGCCTGCAGCCTAGTTCCTTGCTGGTTAAGGTTTCCCCTTTCCCAAATTTAAGCCCAGTCCATAACATATCTAAAACCCTCTTCCTTGTTCCATCAAGACTCCAAAGTTCAAGGTAGACAACATAGAGTGGGGCCCTGTGCATGGAACAGGAAACATTTATGAAAATACTACCCTGGAGGGCCCAGATTTCAATTTCCTACCAAAAAGCCTATACTTGGCTTCCGGAACCTCCCAACCACACTTTTCTATGTCATAGATATCCACATATATAAGAACCCACTTCTCCACAGCACAATACTTTAAAATGCTGTAAGGAAATTTAAATATAACTTTTGGAGGAAGAACATTAAAATGAGTTCTATTGTGGTATCTTAGTTATAGGAAGAAAGAAAATGTTCAGCTTAAATATTTAGGTCACTCTGATCTCACACCAAGGTGCCCTCCAATTTAGTTGTCTCAAAATGTCAACTAACTTGAAACAATTTCTGGATATGTTAAGTGTTACCATGGCAATACCCAACCTCAGGAGGAGAAAAAAAATCCCTGTTTTTTTAAGCTATAAAATTATTGCTGTGGAGAGATGCTTTACTGTAGAAAGAGAGAGTCATACATGTTTAGTTTATTCATTTATATATTTTCAGATCTTGAAATACCATATGTGATCCCTGAGGCAACTTCACAATTTCTATTGCAGGTACTTTGAACTGTTCCTAATGGTCTCACACTCTTAGTTATATATCATACCTGGGGCAATGGAGGGCTAAGTGACTTGCTCAGGGTCACATGGAGCTACAGAGGGTACTGAACCTGATTCCCCAGGATCTCAACCTACTGCCAACCATCAAGCAGCAGCAGGAATTGAACCCAGTTCCCCAGGATCGCTGCACTAAACATTAGGCCACTCCTCCACTCCTTTCCTAGAATCCTGCTAGACCAGTCAATATCTTTGGGTTGTGTCCATTTCCTATCAACAGATGGAGAATGAGATAATGAATTTTCTCAGTGATATCACTGGTATAAGGGCTGGCACAGGCATTCAAAATGCCAATACCAAAACAGGATAGGTACTAGACAGTCCACATTGATTAAAAGCTATATAGCATCTATCTTCCTTTATGCTGAATTCTTCCCCCTCCCCCCCCACCCAAACCTCATAGGGAGCCTCTACAGAAAACACTGAAATATTGCACTAAACTACCCAATGCCCTGCCCTACTAGGGGCACAGATCAAGAATCAAGAGTCTTGGACTGGCCTAATAGGATTCAAGCTAAAGAAATTAACATGCACTACTAAACTTCTTCTTCCTTATCATCCTGATAGACCAGTCCATAGATTTGGGATGTACAAAAGCAATCCTTATAGGGAAGGCAAGACCAGGCCCCTAAATGATTGCTCTGCCAAAGGAAAAATCTTGCTTGGAGAGTATGTCAATCCTGTAGTACTTTATGAAAGAATGTAGGTACGACCATGTAACCACCCTGCAGATGTCTTTTGGTGTCGCCGCCTAGACGTGAGTAGAATGCTCTCAGTCCTTTAGAGACTACCTTGAGGCAGATATATACACAGCCTCAATGGCTGACTTGATAAGCATGCTATTGATGTCTTTTAGGCCGCTTTGTCCTTGTGCGACCCATAAAAGAGGATTTGCAAAAAGTCAGTCAGATTTGCAAAAAGAACTGGAGACCTCAAGGTAACATAAGAGAACCCTTCGAAATGTCTAGCTCATGAGCCTCACTTGTCAGCTCCGAATTCTTTCTCTCCAAAAACGCAGGTAGAATCACCACCTGGTTGATTTGAAATGGAGATACCATTTTGGAGAAAAAGTATGAGACTGTCCTAAGTGGCATTGTGTCCTCTTAGAAGGGCAGGTATGATTTCTTGCAGAATAAGGCTTAGCGCTCAAAACTCTTCTTGCTGAACAAATGGCTACTACAAACACAGTCTCCAAGGACAGATTCTTCAAAAAAGCATGCCTCAAGGACTAAATTAAAGCCCCCATTATGGCTGGATCATTCAGAAAAGGGGTTGAATGTGTTTAATCCTTCCCTCCCCAAATCTGGATATATCAGGGTGAGTAACCAAGAAGACCCCCCCCCCCCCCCGACTCTTCCCTTGGTAACAATCTAGTGCCACCATCTGAACCTTTAGGGAATTCAGTACTAATCCCTGGCTGCAGACCTTCCTGTAGGAAGGCCAGGATGGAGGGCAAGTGAGCAGTCAGGGAAAGAGTTGCTGTTCCGAGCATGAGCACTCAATCTTCATACCCTGATGTAAACCAATTATGTGGAACCTCACCAGGCTTGAAGCAGGAGATAACCCGAGGAGAATAACCCTTGGAATCAGGCAGTGCCTCTCAACAGCCAGGACATAAGCCAGAAAAGATCAGCCAGTTCTCCATCAAAATGACCTTGCAGAAGAGAAAGAGAGGGGCCTAATAGGAGATGGATCAGGTCAGCATACCATGGACATCAAGACCACCAGGATCACTAGAAAGGGGTAGATGGCTATTCATTGGAGGACCCTGGTGACCAACGGCCAACAGGGAAACGCAGAGTGGATCATGGCTGGGCCACAGTTGCACCAGAGTGTTGATGCCTGCTGTCCCAGCCTCTTTCCACCAATTGTGGAATAGAGTGCATTTTGCATTTAGCTATGTGGTCAAGAAGTTGAAGCAGTTCTCCAACACCATCTGAAACACTTTGGGCTCAGCTCCCACTCCCCTGGATCAAACAAATTTTGGCTCACAAAGTCTGCCTGTTTGTTCTCAGACCCAACTATGTGAACTGCTGAGATCATCGTCAGGTAGCACTTTGCCAACCTGCACAGCCAGGCTTTCTTCCGTATCATTGCTGCATTCCTGATACCTCCTTCTTTGTTGATGTATGCCACTACCCAGACCACTTTCCCTGTCAGCTGAGCAAAAGTGTCTCAGGGGCAGCCAGATGGCCCTTATCTCCAGCTGACTGATGGACTAGGATGCTTCTAAATGCCACCACATACCTTCAAGCCAGACCATGGCAACAAAGGGCTCCCCAGGGCTCTGAGAGCAAACCAGTAGAGAACTGTACAGAATCACAATCAGATCCCCTGATGTTGACGCAACCTCAGAATCCAGTGTAGCTTCTGGACCTTTGAAGACCCATCCAGGCATTTACAGACCAGGCTTTGATACATGAAAGATTGTTTCATTATTTCTTCTCAGACACAAATCCCACTTTTTGTTATTTGGGAACAAAAATGGCATTAAAAGGGTTTGTAACTGATGCCAAGCCTCTGTGAAGAACCAATTGCGTGTATCCACTCCAAATATGGTCCTGCTGTATTGTCCACATTTTTAAAAGCTGCTGTTTTTTTTTCTAGTACACATCATCAAAAAAAAAATTAATAACTGCAGCAAAATCAAATGACTAGATTTTTAATAAAGCCCGACTTAGATGCTCTAAAAGAGAAAAAGAAGGCCAGATTGGGTAAACGCTTAGAAAACAAAGTAAACTTCAAAATGACTGAAAACCCTAACGGGGACAACAACTCTGGCCAGTGAATTGTCAATCATCAGAGCTGAAGTGTTGCATTTTACCTCAGGACATTTTAACTTTCATGCTAAAATTGGTACTACAGTTCTAGAACAGTAGTAACGTTTCAGCACTAACCTCGAAGTAAGAAAAATTAACTAAAATTTAGCACTGTTTACTACACTAGGAGTAATCAAGTAGGCACCTCATTTGCATTCATTTCTATGTGGATGGCGCCATCCTATTAGTGTGGATTTTTTTTTGGTGCCAAAAACGTCAGGTAGTAATATTAACACAGGAAAATCTGCAAAAAAGCGAAGTTACTCACATGTAGCAGGTGTTCTTCGAGGACAGCAGGACAAGTATTTTCATATGTGGGTGATGTCCATGAAGGAGCCCCAGTGTGGACGCTACCTAGTGTTCATTGCAAAAAAGCCTTTGGCAGGCTCGCACCATGTACGCGCCAGTGCCTTCCCACCAACCTGAGTCACATGGGACCCTCACTTTCTTTTTCTTCACGGAACTGTGAAGACCTTTCTTGCAATGCAGCACGAGACACTTCTCCTTTTACACATTTTAGGCCTTCTTGCTTGGGTTTTTCATGACTAGTCAAGGAATTTCTTCAAAGCTCTGCTCCTCTCCCTTCTCTCTTTCAGTTTTCTTTCTTCTCTGTGGCTTGCAGCCATTTTAGGCCTGAGATCCCAGCTGAGAAGAAAATTTTAATTTTTCCCTTCGACGTCCCAGAAGCCTGCCGGTGGGTTCAAGAAACGCACAGAATGCAATAAGCCTGTCTGTGACTGACCCACATGATATGTGCCTAAAATGTTGGAGGCTTGATCATGACTCTCTTAACTGTTCTGTTTGTGCTCAAATGCAAAAGAGAAACCAGACATCTAGAGAAGTGGTGCATGAGAGACTTTTTGGCATCCAGAAGTCCAATTTACTCCCATCAGCATCAACAGTATTGGTCCCCATGGCTTCTGGAGCTGCACTGGACACTGGTGATGCATCGGCATCAAGGAGGTCTGTGTCTGCTTCGAAATCTAGTGCCAGTAGTGGATCTCCA
Source organism: Microcaecilia unicolor (assembly GCF_901765095.1). NCBI lineage: Eukaryota > Metazoa > Chordata > Amphibia > Gymnophiona > Siphonopidae > Microcaecilia > Microcaecilia unicolor. Next base: position 41,302,756 of record NC_044040.1, on the reverse strand, counting down.
GGCCAAGCATCTTTGAACCTGGCAACATGTGGATTTTGCATCATCCTCATCATCATCAAAGGATTTTGATGCTGGGTACCAAGCAACTGCGAAGAAGCACTGGAATCAGCCCTCCTCAAAGCACAGTACTAGAAGCTCCAGAGAAATTGTAGAACTTTTCTACCACTGTACCATGCCCACCAGACAGACCAAAGGCCTTGCCAACTTTATTCCTACTCTAAGTTTCTGACAGGAGGTTTCTAATCTCAAGTATCCTGATATATGTTTTATTGTGTAAGACCAATGACACTAAAAATGGAATGACATGTAGTGTCCAGAATGACAGATCTAAAAGAAAAGACAACCAATAGGTTCTGCCGCAAGAGTGTCTTAGCATAAACTCTGCAGAAATATCAGCCAGCAGAAATGGTGAAAGTGGGTGAATGCAGGCTCCATCAAAATTTGTCCCCTGAACATGTCTAAAGTCATAAACAAGTGCATGCCTAATTGCACCATATGCACTTTAATGCATGAAGTAATTTTATAAGAGGCCTTTACATGTGTACACTAACATATATATAAAATATGCAAAAAATGCTTCATAAAATTACATCCATAGACTTTTAACTTATTCTGTATTATTTGAAGATGCATGTCTCTCAGTTGTTATGTTATTGGATTCTCATTAATTTTTAAAACATTACAATTCAAAATATTCAATGAAGAAAAAGAGAAATTACTACCGTATCAAAAGATAAAAGAAACAAATATAGCAAAACAGTTGGAAGATCTTCTCCTGTGAATAGAATTTGAAACACCTTTGTTCCAATAGTGTGGAAAGACCTGAAGGAATGATGAAATAATTTTCAACATTACACTGCATATTATATTTCTAATGAAAGCAGCCCCAGCAAGTTTCAAGACAGCATTACTATACTGGATTATAAACACATTCAATTTAGGAACATTTCCTTTAAAATATGGAGACACTAGGAAAAAATGCCCGTTTCTGAGCGGAATGAAACGGGCGCTAGCAAGGGGCCCCCTCCCTCCAAGCTACTTGCCTTGTTCGCTGTGGCGTTTCAGTTTCGGCCCTCGAGTGTCATAGCTCCGCCCTCGACGTCATGACGTTTTGACGCGAGGGCGGTGCAGACACTCCAGGGCACACCGGATATCTCGGGCGCCTCAACTTCCGTGGAGGCTTCAGAACGTTAGGTTGCCTTTTATATAGAGAGATCATTCTTACATGTCATGATCCAGATAACTATGTTGCATCTAATATTTGCATTCTAAAAATGTACACAGCCTAACACTGCATTGTTAGACATTGGTGCAATAAAAGTTTCAATATGGCTGTACAGTATAAAAACTAAAATTAAATTAAGCTGTATAGAAATAATATTACTTTTTTGTTTTCTATTACATCCTTGGCTCATAGGTGTCATAGGTATATGTGCTTGGCTCTGCCTTACATCACTTTGTTAAAATTAAAGTACAGAGAATTAACAAAGTATCAGGAGAATATGTTTAGAAAGAACAACCATTTGCTGAATTTCATTTAATTAAACTTTACAATAATAAAATGACAGACAGCATTTTATGGAGGGAATTATTTTAAGGATGAAAGTAGAAAATATTTCAAATACCCTGTTATAAAATGAAAACAATCTAAAATTACCCCTACCCAAAATATAATTTATGTAAAATATTAAAGATGCTATTTCAGGAATTAGTAATGAATTAGATCCCGTAGAGAAATTATTCAAGCATTCTTGATAGCAAAATAATGTACAGTGGCACAAAACACAGTGCCAAAGGACAACCAAAAACAACCACTGTGCATCCTTAAATACAACAATCAATGAATTTAATATGAAATGAATGCTGGCTACTTTTTGTGTGTGACCATTATTCTGCTGCAAAGAGATTGCCATTGAATTTTGATTACATTGCCTTATGAAAGTAGTTCATGCTCTAGTGGCTTTCCTTTAAAAGATACACAGCAGTGATGTTGCAAAGGCCACTCTGCCATGAGCTGATTAAGAATCACACTTTTTCTGTCATGGTGGATAACCACACTGATGGTGGTCAGACTACTTGCAAAGCTTTTAACTAAAGACTTGACAAGGCCCCACTTAACAGCAGAGATTAGTTTTTGAGACTTACCATCGATCCGACTAACTAGTTCTTCTAATGCTTTCACTTTTCTTTGAATCCCTGGCTGTGCAAATGTGTAGTTATCCTTGGAAGGAAAAATAAATAGAAAGAATATTAACCACAAATGTATTTCAATGTTTATTATGTGCTGTTTTCTTCCTTTATTTCACATATCATCTAAAGCAGTGCTTCTCAATTCAGTGTTTGGGGCACACCCAGCCCGTCAGGTTTCCAAAATATACACAATGAATATGTATGAGATAGATTTTCATATCAAGGAGGCAGTGCATACAAATCTGTCTGATGCATATCCATTGTAGATATCCTGAAAATCCAACAGGCTGGGTGCGCCTTGAGGACTGGGTTGAGAAGCCCTGATTTAAAGATATAGCTACAATCATACATGTGGACAAGTGCAAAGTGATGAATATAGGGAAAACATGACTTAACTATGGGTACAAAACATTGCATTCCATTTTAGGAATTACCACTCAGCAAAAGAACTTTGAGTACATGTAGAAAACATATTGAAATCCTCAGCACTGCATGCGATGCTGGACAAAAAATTATTTGAAGACAGATGGAAAACAAAGCAGAGAATACAATAATATGTCAGTACCAACTCACAGTGCAACCACAGTTTCAATAACATGTGATGTTCTGGTTGCTGTATCTCAAGAAAGAATGATATTACTAACAAAGCTACAGAAATGGAAAACAAAAAATAGTAAAGAAAGTGTATTTTATTTATTTAGCTTTAATTTTATTAAAAGGCTTGATATACTACTCGCCTTTGCAGATCAGAGCAGTTTATATAACTAATAACAAATCAGTAAGAAAAGAAAGGAACTCAATTGGTGAAAGGAGAACCTAACCAACATTATGCAGAAAGCCATTCAAACATACCTATAAAGAACTGTTAGATATTAACATAAAATCAATATACAAAAAAAACAGGTTAAACAGACAAGACTTCCCACACTTGAGGTTATAGACCAAAAGCCAATGTATTTATTTATGAAAATTTTGCTATACTATTCATCCAAGCAAGCTTTCTCTGTGTTTTACAGAACATTCATAATTACATTTACAAAACTCCAAAAATTAATTTAATTTGAACATTTATATTCCGCTTAATCAATTAGTTCAAGGCAGATTGCAATCATTCCAAATATTGCAAAAAACATTTCTGCACATTAGATAATAAACAAAGTAAAAAGTACAGTTGCACAGCCTGAAAAGAATAAATATTACATAAACCAAAGGGGTCCTTTATCTTAAGTTGCACTACAGTTAGTGCATGCTATAGGATAGGAATAAAATGGGCTTATCATTTAGCATGTACTAACCAGCACGTGCTAAATCCATTAGTGCACTATAGTAAAAGGAGCCCTAAATAAACAAATGAAAATTTAATAAATTAGGAACAGAAACCTTGACATTATTATAATAGCTATTCTTAAGACAGCTATCTATTACTGATTCAATATTTCTGAGACAGTCAGGTCTTCAAAGAACACCCAAACTTGATAGTTTCTAATGGATCTGATTTCTTGAAGGAAAGCATTTTATGGCATTAGGCCTTTACCATGGAAAGTTCCTTTCCTTGTAACAGCCATCTGGCACTGTTTAATTGAATGAATGATTAAGATCCTAAATAGATCAGGAGAATAGATAAATCTTTTGCACCTAAACAAACTAATTTCTGGAAAAAGGCATGTTAATAAACATAAGAGATCTACCTGTTTTCGAGGGTGACGATGTGGACGAATTCAAAGCAATCTGGGTGAACCTAGAAGACGTACCGCGCCAAATCAACAAATTAAAGAGTAGTAAATTACAGGGGCTGGATGGTATGTATCCCAGGGTACTGAAAGAACTCAAAAAATGAAATTGCTGATCTGCTGTGAGTGAACCCAAGAAATGAAGATTCCCACGACAGGATCGATTTTCCAAATCTTCAATCTTTTCCGCACAGGAGTGAACCAAATTCTGAAGTGCTGTAATGTCAGCTGGCATGGTGTGTGCATAATCCCCTACCCAAGAAATGCATTGTTCAAGCTCCGAAGTGCAACAATTTGTGTCTATAAGAAGCAATTCTAGGTGAGTAATTTGGGTACACAGAAGTTTGAGATGCGGACCCAAAGCTTGTTCTACCGCCTGGTGGAGGTCAGATAGAGCGGTCTCAGTGTCTGCTTCAGCCGCTTGCTAGTTTTCTTACCAGTTCTGGCAGTCCTAGCATCTCCCCGATGACACTCACCAGGCAGTAAACAAAGGCTCCCCAGAAAATGAAGCTCTTGGATCCCACAAGTTAAGAGAATATTGCGGGCCCCAGAGCAGGTCAGACTCAAGTCTTGCCTAACTCACAGCATCACGTGATCCCCATGATACTTAATAGCAAAGAATTCTAAAGTTTATAGCCCTTTTCTAATATAGACCTGTTAAAAGTCTTATTTATTCGGCATGTACCGTATTTTTCGGACTATAAGACGCACCGGACCATAAGACGCACCTAGGTTTTAGAGGAGGGAAATAGGAAAAATTTTTTTTCCTTTTTCCCTCCTCTAAAACCTAGGTGCTCCGGTGCGTCTTGTCCGAGTTCGGGATCGCCCTCCCCCCGGCCCTGTCACCATTTCTCCCTACTCACGTCACGCGATCTTCCCTGGTGGTCTAGTGACGTCGGGGCAGGAAAGAGCCCCCTCTTACCTGCCCAGCGCGCTGCTCTCTGTCCTCCTGTATGCTGCCTGACGGTCTCGGCGAGATTCAAAATGGCCGCCGAGAATTGAAGTCTCGGCGGCCATTTTGAATCTCGCCGAGGACCGTCAGGCTGCATACAGGAGGACGGAGAGCAGCGCACTGGGCAGGAAAGAGGGGGCTCTTTCCTGCCCCGACGTCACTAGACCACCAGGGAAGATCGCGTGACGTGAGTAGGGAGAAGTGGTGACAGGGCCGGGGGAGGGCGATCCTGAACTCGGAGGGCGGGCGGGTGATCCCGAACGCGGGGGGAGGGCGGGAGGGAGGGAAATCGCTACCTTCGGACTATAAGACACACCCCCCATTTTCCTCCCAAATTTGGGGGGAAAAAAGTGTGTCTTATAGTCCGAAAAATACGGTAGATTTTGTGGGAGTATCAATCTAATTTCATAAATTGGCCCAAGTGCTCTTCTTGGTTGACACAAATTAACAAAATTTTGAAGATAGCCAGAGCCAATACCATAAAGAACTTTAAAAATTAAAGGAACAATTTGAACTTGATCTTGGTCTAACAAGGGAGCCAATGTAATTTCATCATGTAAGGTGTAGCATCCTCAAAACTGGCACCACCAAATATCAATTTTGCTCCAGCATTTTGGACTATCTGCAGTTTGTTTTTCAGTTGTTCATCTGGCAATCCTAAATATACAATATTACAATAATTGATAACTGATAACACCATAGACTGGTCAACCACCTGAAAAAGAGAAGGTTCTAAAAAAAAAAAATGTTTAGTCTGTCTTAACATTTTCAATTTTCAAAAATGACTTACAGATCACATTATTCATGTGTGCAAAATGAATGCAATTCTTGGGGAGATGGGAGAGATTGTGTGCCTGATCAAGCTTGCTGTCTATGGAAAACATCTGTTACAAGTGAGCAACAATGCTTTTTCTTTTTACAAGAAGGACTGAGTGGTCATACAACTGGGTCACTGGTATAGCTAGGACTGAATGGGCCCTGGGCAGAAATATTAAGATGGCATCTATAACACCATCTCTCCTAAGGTAGCGGGGATGGATTGGTTGGAGGCGGGGGGGAGGGGGAGGAATCAACTTCAGAGCTTCATTCAGACAGAGTGGGTAAGGAGGTGGTACCACATATGGAAATTGATGGTTTTCTAGGGGTACAGTATGTATGGGGTTGGTGGAAATTGATGGTTTTCTAGGGGTACAGTATGTATGGGGTTGGGTCATGGTGTGTTTAACAGGAGGGGATACATGTGGGGTATGTAAGGAAGTACTTAAGACAGTAAGGGTTTGTGATATGTGCTGCTATGAATGAGATGTAAAAATGGGTGGGAGAGAGGGCATGTGTACATTTGGGGCACAGTAGTAGTGTCAAGTATATGTAGGTGAGATGTGTCAATATGGGCTGGCTGGGACAGTGATGGCTGTGTGTGTGTGTGAGGAATGAAGGATGAGGTGTTGGGTGCACAATGAGGGCATGAGGCGGGACTGGTCTGAAAAAGGCTTCTGAGCTGAAGCACGGTAGGAATGTCTGAGGTAGGTCAGGAGGAAGGTGTCAGGACACGTTTCTGGAACTGTTCTCCCTTGGTTCTCTTCTTTTCTCTCATCTCGTTCCTTCAAGATTTCAGTTTCTTCTGCTGAATCTTCCCCTCAGTTGCTTCACTGCGGTGTTCTACAAGGCTCTGTACTTTCCCCCAAGTCCATTAGCTTCTTTTATTCAGAGTTTCTGCATCTCGGTATACATTTATGCTGACAACATCCTTTTGCTCTATTATTCAGATTCCCAGTACCAAATATTGCTCCTTTGTAATCTTGTCTTGATTTAGTGTCTCATTGGCTTTTTTCACATCGCATGGCCCTCAACCAAGAAAAAAAAAACTGCTGCACACTGAATCACAGGCCACTTGACTTGCCCTGCTATTGATCTTCTGCTCCTAGGTACATCCATTAAACCCGTCATTTCTTTCCGCTATTTGTAATCGGCTCCCAACTCACTTTTTTTTGCCCATATCGCCTCCCTTGTTAAATCCTGCTTCTTCACTCTTAGACATCTTCGATCAGTCCACAAATTTTTCGATCATGATATTTTCCATAGTCTCATTCTTTCCTTATTCATGTCCAAAATTGATTACTGTAATATCGTTTTTGTTGGTGTTACTCAGGCTTACAAGAAACTTCAAAAATTGCAAAACACTGCCATCAAAGTCCTCTACCATGCCAGGAAGTTTGACAATGTACCTCACCTTCTCAAGGACCACCACAGTGCATCTCACCTTCTCAAGGACCACCACTGGCTACTGCTCACTTATCGAGTACAATATAAGATTTTTTTTTGTTAACGTCTCAGGTCCTTCGTATAGGTCTACCTTCCTACCTCTCTTCTTTCGCCATCCCTTACTCCCCTTCCCACATGTGTTCTGTGAAAGACCGTTGCATGGCTCTGCCCATCTTAGATTAGCCCAGTATGAAAAACATAGTGCCTTTAATTTTCTGGCTCCTGTCTCCTGGAACAGTCTCCCATTAGAAATAAAAGCTGAGCTATCTTTACCCACATTCAAAGTTGCCATCAAGATGTGGTTATTTAGGCAAGCCTTTGGCGGACGGTAGCGAACAGTAGCAATTATGGAATTGTATATCTATCTCCTGTCCTCTTTTCTACCTCCCCATTTTCTCCCTCTCCTTTTTCTATAGCTTAACCTGTGTTGACTGTTATGCTTTTCTGTCTACATTTATGAGATTCCAAATTGCTTAGGTCTGTTTTCAATCACAGCGGTATAACAAATTTGAATAAACAATAGAATGTTGGGGGTGCATGGGAGAGGAGGTGTCCAACGTGTGTCTACAGAGAAGGCTGGAAGTGCAATGAAGAGTTTAGAAACCCCACCCTCATCCCCATAGACAGACCACTTAGACCTTAGGAGACAGTCCTAATGAGGCCATTGGAGACAATGGTGATCACTGTAAATAGTCTTTGTTGATTCTTGTGTAGAGTCTTTGCTATGAGTGAGTTAGAAGCTAAGCATAGAGTAAAAGCCAGGCCTAGGGTATTGTTGGAACATCCCTCACAGGATAATTTGAGAATGGGCAGACTGAGCAGTAGAGCACCAGCTATGTGTTTGTGATGTTAGTGAATAGATCAGTTTAGGAGGTCCCACACTTAGAAGATGCCTCCAGGACCTTATCATGGAGGAATCACTCATGCTGCTGGAAAACTCTACTTAGTCTGTCAGCCACTTGTTTCCAGGTCCCGGTAGATTGCTCTCTCTCTCGATCAATCGAGAGAGGAGGGGGGTTGGCTTTAAACCAAGTTTTGAGCTCTGGGAGAGTTGGTTCATTCTAGCAATGTATGGTCAATGGAAAAATTAGGATATCAGTCCTCCACAGGAACAAGTGTCATCAACATGTCAACAGAGGTCTAACATATTTCAAGAGTAGTATTCAATGCATAACGGGGATTTCTGTATCACTGAACACGGCAATCTTATGCTATGAAAACCTATTATTAAATAAATCAAATCCTGAGTTAGGTGGATGGGTTATTTCAGAACATATGTTATAGGTAAACAACTTTGTTTTCTTCAAGGACAGGTAGGAAAGCAGTATTCAAACATGGCACAAGTTGTTTATAACAAACAAGAATAAAAAAAGAAAATATTTTTTTAAACTGAGCAGAATGGAGACCTCTCTATTGTCTCCACATTCTGCAAACATCAATTTCATTATGAACACTACAGATATCCTCAAAACCTAAACTATAGGAGATTTACCTTTCAGAAACAAACATTTCTAGAGAGAATTGATTCCATTGTAATTACCAATACAAATGACAGTGGAGGTTTATTTTATTTCTGAGATGTTGCTTTTATGTATTTTCCTAATTGGCAACCCACCTCTTGACAATAAAAATATGCAACACACACTAGAAGGGGTCTAAGAAGCATAATTAAGTGTTTCTTTCACACTGAAAATTCATTATGTCCACTTTCATTCCACATTTTGCCTCTCTTTCCATGTTTTTTTATTTATTTAAAACATCCCCATTATTAAAAAAAAAACCTTTCTAATAGTTGATGCATATTATACCAGTGGGAAAAGAGCTGAAACTGAAATAAATGTAAAAGCCGCTTCTTAATGCAGTTGCTGAAGGAGAAGTGCACTGGACTGAAACAGAAAAGAACACCTGTCAATATCTTCACAATGCTGGCGGTCAAGCAGAAAAGAGACAAACACCTTTCCATCTCTTAGATTCTCTCCAAGAAATACTTAAATTAAAACAAAATAAACAACGCTACTTTACAAAAACAGATATATGTAAGTTTCAACACTAACATCTACTTGATTTCACATCTAAATATTAAGGTGATTATTTAAATTTTGAAGAAAATGGTCAAATTTTAAGAAACCTACCTGCCACTGCTGAATTTTTCAGCAGGCAGAGACCATTTATCATACTGTTGTAACACTGCTATTCAAAAAGTTGCCTAGCTCAAAGGTCCTGCATTTCCCCATATCCAGGGAGCAGCAGCCGGGGAGGGGAGCGGTCAGATTCTGGGCAGACATCAAGATAGAGAGATGATATCCAGGAAGGAGGGAGAGGAGAAAAGAGAAAGAGGGGAGATACTGCACAAAGAAGGGGAGAGGGAGAGACAGAGGGAGGAATCAGAGAAAGAAGGGATACTGGTAAGGGAGGTGAGAGAGAGAGATAAGAGAAATGCTGGACATGGAGAGGAGGGAGAGTTATTGAAAGGCCAGGGAATGAGATGCTGCAAAAAGAGACCGAAATGGGCAAGGGAGGGATAAGTGAGTGGAAGCTGTAGGTAGATTTAGCAAAATGAGAGATTGAGGACCAGATAGAAAGGAGGGACAGAGAAGCAGAAAAATATGTGGAAGAAAGCTGAAAGGAAAAGATCAGTGTTAAGAGATGAATGTGGGGGTGTAGCCTAATGATTAGTGCAGCAGGCTTTGATCCTGGCGACCTGGATTCGATTCTCACTGCAACTCCTTGTGACCTTGGGCAAGTCACTTTACACTCTATTGCCCCAGGTACAAAAACTTAGATTGTGAGCTCTCTAGGGACAGAGAAAAGTACCTGCATATAATGTGTACAGCGCTGTGCACATCTAGTAGTGCTATAGAAATGATTAGTAGTAGTACAATGAGGGGACGTAATGAACCAAACAAAACAATAACCCTCAAATCTGATCATCCAACTTAAACAAAACAGTTAACAGTTTGGGCACTTTTACTAAGCAGTGGTAAAAAGTGGCCTTAGCATGCCTTTAAATAGGTTTTTCCCATGCACTAAGGCCATTTTTACTACAGCTGTAAAAATGGCCTTTTTGTATTTTTTGTCTTATGGTAATGTGCTAATATTGCCATTAGTGCACAGCAATTAAAATAATTTACCACATGAGCACTTATGGCACCCATTTTGTAGGCGGTAAGGGCACATGTGCTAACCAGCTAGGCACCATAATGTAGCTGTGCTAATTGATCAGTGTAGGAGTGCCCACTCTCTGCCCCCTCAATAAAATAATATTATTTAGCATGCAGTTAGCACGTACACACTTGATAGTTACCACAGGAGGCTTGAACTCATCCCACGGTATGCCATTTTAAGCTGCACTGGGCGTGCGTTAGTGCCTAACACAGCTTAGTAAAAGGGACTCATTTTTTTTTTTTTTTTTTAATTATTTATTCATTTTCATCAAAAACACAAGAAAACATCTTGATCGGAAAAGAACATAAAAAAAAAAATGTCATATAACAATAAAGATTAAACAATCTGAAAGGAAATCATTACTACTCAAGTCCATAAACTGAGAATCCAAGATTCAGGAATACAAGGAGAATCTAATTAAATTATAAAAATTAACAGGATTAAGCAAGTGCCATTGAGGTGTATTACTTATTTATTAAGCGTTGTCCTTTTTTCTCGAAGTTATAAGAGCTGATGCATGCATAGGCTCTATAAACACATATTTCTTTCCATCAAGTCTTACTATACACTTGCAGGGGTATCTTAAAAAAAAAGGTACCCCCCAACTGCACTATTCCAGACTTCAGGAGTAAAAATTGTTTCCTCCGTTTTCTTGTCTCCTTAGAGACATCAGGAAATAATAATATCTTATAACCCAAAAAGGGTTTTTCTCTATTACGAAAGAAAAGACGGAAGATCCAACCCTTGTCCGGCAGCAAAGCAACGGTAGCAACCAAGGTTGCGGCCGTTGCCAGCTCAGAATCAGAAGTCTCAAGCAATAGAGATACATCCAATGAAGTTTCAGGAATTTGATTCAGTTCTTTTCCTGGGACATAATAAACAGAAGTAAATGGTGGCAAATTCTGGTCTGTTACATTCAAGACATCTCGGAAATATCTCTTTAACATATCAAGAGGAGGTATTGTCTGAATCCTGGGAAAGTTTACAAATCTTAAGTTATGACTTTTAGTATAATTATCAAATGTTTCCATCTTTTTCCGAAAATTAGCCAAGTCATTTATCATCAAAGGTTGTAATGTTTCCAATTTTTCAATTCTTTGCTCAGCCATTTCAGCTTTATTATCCATTTCTTTAGTTTTTCCCTCCAGCTGTCTCAAATCTTTCTCTAATAAATTTACTTTTGGAACAATTTCGTTTGTCTGTTTCAAAAAAGTTTGTCCCAAGGCAGAAACCAAGTCCCATAATTTATCCAAAGTTACCTCTTTTGGTTTAACAATTAATTCTTTAGGCATTTCAAACCTCTCAGGAGCCAACGCATGGATCTCTCTCTGTTCCTGGATACCTCTCCCCGCATTCCACGAAGGCAGCGTTTCTCCAACTTGAGATGAAAGCGAGTCCTCCACTCGATTTTCTTCCGGGTCCCTCACTTCTTCGTTGGGAGACCCGATCGAGTCAACAAGAAAGGAGCTTACTCCAACCGGTTGGGGAGGCGGAGTCCGCATAGCAGGACTAAGGGTGGTTTCCAAGCCAGGGGAGACCGAGTCTCCTAACACGCCGGACATCCCAACTGGCGGCGTCCCGCTTTCAAAAGCAACACTCTGGGGTCGAACAAAGCGGTCAATAGGACCAGGTAAGGAGGGGGTAGTTAGCGGGGCTCTGGCTGCTACTCGCCCTCGTCGTCTAGGCATTTTAAGAACAAAGGTAAAGCGCGACTCACAGCGCCTCAATGGACTGCGGCCATCTTGGATCCCCCCTCCTCCTTTATTTCCGGGACTCATTTTTAAAATACATTTTTTCTTGCCAATAAAACCATAATCGAGGAGAACAATCACTTATCTTGTTCTATTAACTCTCCCTGTTTTGCAAAAGATGCTGATGTTGGCAGAAGAAAAGGTCCCTTTTGGTTTCACTACTCCATACCCAACATGGCAGGGTTTTGAATTCTGCTCTGCTACAGGGGGTGTCAACTGTGAAATATAAATATTCGGCTCCCCCTCTTACCAGTTTAACCCACAGTTCTTCTTCCTTATCCCATATGTCCTGTAGTTCTGTCACTTTAATGTTATTCTTAGCATATAATGACACTTCACCCTTTTTACCTACTCTGTCCTTCCTAAATAGATTATAGCCAGGTATATCTATATCCCAGTCATGGTTCTCCATGAACCACGTCTCCATAACCACCACTAAATCCAAGTCATTTTCTATCATTGCAACCTCTAGATCTAGAAATTTGTTTTCCATACTATTCCATACTAGGGGCGCATTGGTATATAAGGCTCTCCAGATGTTACTCTTTTTTTCCCTTTTCTATAAGGGTATATGATATCTTATCTTCCTGAGGGTTATTTATGACTTTGGGGCTTTTCTCACCCATCCTCAGCAAATTTAGTTTAAAGCCCTCTTTAGTACTTTAGCCAGTCTGTTACTGAAGACACTTCATCCCTTCCTTGAAAGATGGACACCATCACTGCTCAGTAGCTCTTGGAAAATCATCCTATGGTTTAGGAAACTGAAGCGTTTGCATTGGCACCATCCACACAGCCACAGATTTAGCTCCAGGATGCGAACTTCCCTCATTTGGCCTTTACCTTCAGCAGGAAAGATCTATGAGAACACCGCCTGTGCACCAAGATGCTTAACCCTCTGACCCAGAGCCATGAAGTTCAATCTGTTCAGTAGGATACCTAGCAGTATCATTTGTGCCAACATCGATGAGTAGCATGGTCAGTAGGCTTGATGAGTCTAGGCAATCTTTCTGCTACATCTCAAATCTTCAAATCATCTTTATAATCCCAAACACTCACAAATTATATATTTCACATAGTCCAGGCTAACAACTTCAACATCTTTTTTCATTTTTATCTTTTATATATATATATATATTTTTTTTTTTTTTTTAATGTATGCATACGGGGATCATCAGAATGACTAACAGCAAATCCCATCTGGGAACATCGTCCCATATATTGTGGCGCTGTATAAATCTTCATAGATCAACCCAATTTTATCTTTCTCAAAAACTTTTTATATATATATATCAATCCTTAAAATAACATATCTTCATAACCTTTAAGGTACCATTTGAGATGCAATTTAATCCCGCATAGTATTGCATAATACTTAGCTTTAGCAGCGATTTTCAACACAGCCAAACCCCTGCTCTGTTGAAAATCGCTGCCAAAGCTAAGTATTATGCAATACTATGCGGGATTAAATTGCATCTCAAATGGTACCTTAAAGGTTATGAAGATATGTTATTTTAAGGATTGATATATATAAAAAGTTTTTGAAAAAGATAAAATTGGGTTGATCTATGAAGATTTATACAGCGCCACAATATATGGGATGCTGTTCCCAGATGGGATTTGCTGTTATTCATTCTGATGATCCCCGTAAGCATACATTAAAAAAAAAAAAAAAAAAAATATATATATATATATATATATATATAAAAGATAAAAATGAAAAAAGATGTTGAAGTTGTTAGCCTGGACTGTGTGAGATATATAATTTGTGAGTGTTTGGAATTATACAGATGATTTGTTGATATATATCCCCACACCTGCACTGAATGGTCTCTTTAAATTGATTGACATCTTAAATCTTGGCACCAGGCAGACAGCACACCTCCCTGGACATCATGTCTGCATCTCAGTACTCCTCAGAAAAAAAACCCTAGGGGGCATTGCTATAGACTTAACATAAAAGCTCCCAGGTACATGTCTCAACGTTCCCCCCTTACCTTGTCTGCTGAGCAACCCTAAACCCACAGCCCCCCCATTGCGATTCTTCTTAAATGCAAGGTTACCTAAACCACCATAGGACCCAATGGAAGGACTTTAATTATTAGTAGTGACAACTCCAACGCCTTTCTTGACTCTAATATATATATATTACCTGTAGAATATTCTTATCCTCTTGTAAGATTTATTTAAGTCTCCCCTCTAGTTGAGGACTATAATAATGATAGTTTTTTTGATGAGAAATTTCTCATATTATGTTTCCTTATTAAGTAAAATTGCTTATTGTTTCTTGACAAAGCTCTGCTTTGGTATGTAATTGTAAAATCTATAAATAAATAATAATTAAAAAAAAAACCCACAGCCCCCAACTGTACGCCACTACAACAGCCCTTATAGGTGAAGGGGTCACCTATATGTGGGTACAGTAGGCTTTTGGTCAGTTTTGTAAGGCTCACAGTTTCCTCTACAAGTGTGACAGGTAGAGTGAGATATGGGCTTGGGTCCCCTTCTCTACAGTGCACTACTCCAGGGACCTTCTTGCTGCTCTAATAGAACTGGCTATAACATCTGAAGCTGTCAGACGATGGTAAGTACTATTCTTATTCACATATTTGAGAGGTGGGAGGGGGGTGAATGACCACTGGGGGAGTAAGGGGAGGGGGAGTCATCCCTGATTCCCTCCATTGACCATCTGGTCATTTAGGGCAACTTTTTGTGCCTTATTCGTTCTAAACAGAGGTCTAGACCAAAACTTTGCAGCCCTAGGCATTTTCATTTTGTTCCATTATGGCTATAAAACACCCAAATGTTAGGCCTGTCCTAATCCCATTCAAGACACACTCCCTTGTGATTTGGACGCACTGCAGACAAATTGCATAGATAAACATCTGCAAAATAGGTTTCAAAAATAGCAATTTGGATGTTTTGAGAAGAAATATGTCCAAATGCTATTTTATGATACTTTTTGGACGTTTTTCTCTTTCGAAAATGAGCCCCACAGTTAGGTAAACATGTCAAACAATACATGTTCCTATGAGCACCAACATGTTGAAGCTCATAGCAATATATTAACATGGGAACATATGAAAATATAGTAGAGACCTATTAACCACAGATCTGGACACTAACCTGCCTTTGTTCCCATTCTCCTCTCCTAGAAGTTGTAAAATCAACTAAAATCATACAATTCTAGTAGCAAGAGCCAATAACTGGGCTTCTGTGGTCAGACCAGTAGACAAGATGTAGCTATCCATAGCAACAAAAAACACTGCACTAATAATTAAAGGCAATATTGACTATGGTGCATTGTCATAATGGATATGAATAGAGATCTTCTCATATCTGATGGCAGGTGTTAACAACATAAAATACACACAAACAGGCAAATGTACACAACAAAAAGGTTTCACCATGAAAACAAACTACATCACTGTCTCCTTGGAGACAGATATAAAATGTCTATATAAAGGACATATATTATTAAGACAGACTAATTAGTAACAATATTGGAGTAATAAGATTTTGGCACTGGAAAGAGACACTAAGAGAAATCAGCAGCATATAAAATAATGTTGGAACTGGGTCAATTAGGAAATCACAGTTAATCAAGAAAGGTCCTGAAAAACAAAAGTGATACTTACAACACCTTTAAAATAATCTCCAAGGTGAAACCTGGTTACACATGCAAGAAGATCCAATATTAAATGACCTAGTCCCCCAAGTTACAAAATTCTTCACAATGCTAGAAAACAGAAAAAAGGAGGAGGCATTGCCATAATTTATAAATCCTTTTTTCAAAGCAGAACTGATGTCTCATATTAACTCCCCTACTCTCGAAACAATTGCCTGCAAAATCAACAACAACACTATCTGATCCTATCTGCATCTTCCTTTTTTACTGCCCACAAGGGAGGTGGCAATCAATAGAAAATACCTTCACTGAATTTGTATCTAACATATGCACTAAATTTGATAATGTCTTACTAAAAGGGGACATCAATTTACACCTAGATAATCAGTATGACAGTAATACAAAACATTTACTTGATTTTTTAAACTACTGGCAACTCACACAACCATTCAGCTATACCTCTTACAATAAAGGTCACTTACTTGCCCTATTAGCATATAAATTTGCAAATAACAACTTTCATCTAAGTAACCATACTTGGACTCCAACTCCCTGGTAAGATCACAGTAAACTTGAGTTCTCCTTCTAGTGGAGGGAAAAAAAACACAATCAATGAAAAATAAAAGTACTACGACTCCTCACAAAACTAGAGAAAAAAAAATACCACAACCTTCTGGTCTAACATGTTGAACAATTCTGCTCTTCCTCCAGCAAACAAAAAACTTCATGATTAAATAGGATGACCTATGTAAAAATGTCTTATATAACATAGCTCCCCTCAAATCTACATCCAAACCAACCCAGTAAATTTCACCTGGTTAAATCAATCAATCTATCCTTCTTTTGAAAAGGAAATATAGAAAACTGGAAAGAAAATGGACTAAAGACAAATCAAACAAAAACAAATTAACTTGGAAAATTGCCATCAAAACATATAAAAATGAGATCAAAATTGAAAAAGCTCAATACTATAACAAAATAATTAGTGGTAATTTCCTTTATACCAGTAAACTTTTCAGTCTGATAAAAAGCCTATTACCCACAAAAGAAACAACTACAACCACTGAGTCCCCACCAACTGAGGAGCAACTGGCTACTTTTTACGAACAAAAAATAGTTAAAATCAGAAGAGTACTCAAAAATCAACCATCAAGATATTTACAAAAAATATTTAGATACATATGGAGGAATAGCCACCATCAGAATCTGGTCGTCCTTCCAACTACCAATCCACAACACAGTAAAACATTACCTCCTAAAATACTCAACCTCACAATGCATACTAGACCCTTGTCATAGTTACCTTATCAAGGAAGCTCCTAATATATTCATTAATCTGCTTCAGCAGCATATCTCCTTCCACAGCACTTTCCCTGATAATAAAGGCTCTATTATCCTAACACCAATACCAAAAAAACAGTTCAATCACCATAACTGATGTAACAAACTACAAACCAGTAGCCTCCATTCCTTTGATGATAAAAGCTATGGAAGGAATAACAGCAGCACAAACTATGGATTACCTTTCACATTTCTCCCTACTACACAAATCACAATCAGGTTGCAGACCATGCTATAGCACCAAAACTGTCCTTACTACCCTAGTATCAAATCTCAGAAAAGAAATGAGCATAGGGTCTAAGATCTTAATAATGCAGTTCGATCTGTCTAGCGCATTCGATGTATTAGATCATAATATCCTACTAAACATACTAGACAACTTTGGCATATGTGGCACAGTCCACAAATGGTTTCAAGGATTCCTGAAATCAAGATCTTACAAAGTGAAAATGAAAGGAACCTTATCCTCTCCTTGGTCACCAGACTGTGGCGTCCCTCAGGGCTCTCCACTATTGCCCATGCTGTTCGATGTAATGATGTCACCACTAGGTAACACACTAGAAACAGCAGGATTCAAAACATTCATATATGCTGACGATGTTACCATATACATAACCGTCAAAAAGAACATTCAAGACATCTTACAAAAGGCAAAACTTGGCTTAAATTTGATGGAAATCTGGGCCTCAGAATCCAAAATAAAGCTAAATAAAGAAAAAACTAAATTTATTTTATTTATTTTTGTTACATTTGTACCCCGCGCTTTTCCCACTCATGTTCATGGTCATTACCAACCTATTTGACCAAAACAACTACAACAGTTTTATAATTGACAACAATTCATTCTCCACTGACAATCTGAAAATTCTAGGTATAATTTTATTTCTATTGATTACCTTTAAAAGTGGACTACCATGACTACCACCTCTCTCTAATCTACACATTGAATCTTCAGATACCGTCACAGCTGTCTTTCTGGACACGATGATAGCACTAGGATTCACACAGGTGATCAATTCTCCAAACCATGAAAAGGGTCACATACTAGATTTGGTATTCTACAAAGTGGTTGACATCCCAGAATTCTGGGACAGCAGTATTGAAATAACCCCCCTATCGTGCTCAGACCATTTTCTAATTAAATTTTTCCTAAGTGACCAACTGAAACAAATGGCACCTCCCACAGTTTGGAAGGAGATCAGAGACAAAAAAAAAGCTAACCATTGACAATTTCCTACAGGCCTTGGACTATCCACATGTGGATGAAAAGACAACTACAGTGTCAAAACAGGTTGACATTTGGAATACACACTTAGCCACGACCTTAGAGAAAACGGCACCACCCACCACTAAAAAAGGTCTTATGCCCCACTCACAAACGCTCACCTTGGTTTTCTCCAGAACTTCGGATCCTTAAGTGCTAAGGATGGAAACTGGAAAGAAGATGGCAGAAATCTCGCCTAGATGCAGACAGGCTAAATTGTAGGAAGCAGATGACAAAGTATCACCAAGGCTTAACCGCAACCAAAAAACAATATTTCTTTCAATACATTGCACAGGATGTCAATTCAACCAAGCAGCTGTTCAATATAGCAAACAGCCTACGCAACCCCTACAACAGAACCAGCCTGCCCAGTCTAAACTGAACTGCAATGATTTTGCTTCATATTTTGCCAACAAAATTAAAAGTCTCCACCAGGATTTACAGGAAAACCCACCCAACCTCCAATCAGTTAACCAGGAGTGCACAAACTCACCCCCTCCTGACAGAGACACATGGGACACTTTTAACCCAATAACAAGACCCTTAACAAAATCCTAAGAGACCTTCGACCAACTACCTGCTCCCTCAACCCCTGCCCATCAAAGATACTGCTGCAGGCAAGTATGGGCCTCACAGAAGGTGCCAATAAAAGTTTGAACTCCTCTCTTTCTAATGGGCAACTACCAACAGCACTGAAAAGAAAAACAACCCTGACAAACTTGAAAATTACGGCCAGTATCCAACATCCTATTTCTAGGGAAACTTATAGAACAAACAGTCTGTGTTCAACTCAGTGATTGGCTAGAAGAGAGAAACTGGCTAGATCCATGCCAATCTGGATTCGGACCCAGTTATGGAACAGAAACAGTCCTCGTATCCCTACTAGATGATCTTTACAGAAACCGAGATGGGATTTGCCTCAGTGTTAGTACTGTTAGATTTCTCAGCAGCTTTTGACACTGTGGATCGTATCATGCTAGCATGACTGGCAGAAAAAGGTATCAATGGAACAGTACTTGCATGGTTCACATCCTATCAGACAGGCAACAATTCATAATGTTTGGCAGCACCTCATTGCCACTGACCTGTGGGGTACCATAGGATCAATACTGTCATCTATTCTGTTCAATATCTACCTCAAGCCACTAGCTGAGCTAATTCGGTCAACGGGCACTCGGTTCTATATCTACGCAGATGATGTGCAGCTACTCATACACATTGAGCATGACTTACCTACAGCCCTGAATAAACTGATTACCTGGCTAATATCAATTCAAGCATGGGCTAAGCACAACAAACTCTGCCTGAATCCAAGTAAAACTGAGCTTCTATGGGTCCCTAACACAAGTGGACATGTACCTGACATCAAAATCTCTTTTGGGAAGTACAAACTCCCTCTCAAATCACAAGTCAAGAACCTTGGAATACAGTTAGATTCAACACTTACTCTGAATCCGCAAATCCAAGCAACCTTCAAGAGCTGCTTCTACTATTTATGACAACTACACTGCCTCTCTCCTTACATCGAGAAGGAAAATCTTATCCCAGTTGTGCATGTCATGATAACATCAAGATTGGATTACTGTAATGCACTCTACAATGGTCTGACAACAAAGGGCCTGCACCAGCTCCAACTGATTCAGAATGCTGCAGCAAGACTCATAGAAGGTTGCAAGTGAAGTGACCACATCACTCCATTTTTGCAAAAACTTCAATGACTACCTAGTACAATACAGGGCTAAATTTAATACTCTATGTCTGATCTTCAAGGCCCTTAAAGGAAATGGCCCCGAGTACTTGAAGAACAGGATGACCCACTAAAAGAACAGGATGACCCACTAAACACCTCCATGGACTCTAAGGTCCTCCCAAAGGGTATCCCTAACCACACCTTCTCCAAAAGACAAGAGGCTACTCCAGAGAAGGCTGCAAGTGAGCCTTCTCAGGAGTAGCCCCCACACTCTGGAATGCACTCCCTGAAAGGCTCTGCTTAGCACAAGACTATCTCTACTTCAGGAAGCAGGTGAAAGCTTGGCTTTTCAACCAAACCTTTAATGGAAGAAGTAACTTACTTCTTAGTCTCTCTCTCAACACACACACAAGGAGTGACACAGGCTGCACATACTGCATGTTTATCCACTCCTACCTTAGCTGAGATAACATTTAGTCATCTCTCTGCCTTCATGTGCAACTTTCTTTAAATTAGTCACCCTATTTTTTAACTCCTCTTACTCTTTTACCTATCTATACATTCCACTTTACTTATACCCTACGCTGCCTATTAAAATGTTCTATTACATATTGTGTTGACATTGTAAGTAGTATAGTATACCATACTTTGTATTTTTATTTATTTTTACTGCTTTAATTGACTATTGCTTATGTTTGATTTATTCTTACTATACACTGCCTTGAGTGAATTCTTTCAAAAAGGCGGTAAATAAATTCAAATAAATAAATAAATAAATAAGTGATCTACAAAACCGTCCACTCTGCAGACTTCACTTACCTAGCAACCAAATGGTGGAACTCCTTACCACCCAAAATAAGAAATATTCAGGAATATACTAGATTCCGCAAAATCCTCAAATCGTTCCTATTCAAATAAACCCACACAAAGAACAACCATATCTCAACCAATTATTACCTGAATTGGTTATTACTGTATTTACCATTAACCTTCTCTTTGCTTCATGTACAATTTCTCATTCATAATAGATTTTCTAAATGTTAAACATCTATAGCTATTCCAGTATGTTTATGATACTGTATTGTAAAATTGGATTCTTATAACAAATTACTTTCTTATGCATTATTCTTTGTTATGTATTCTATACTGTTTATTTTAAACCACACTGAGCTCAAGCTTGTTTGGGATAATGTGGGATATAAATGTCACAAATAAATATGAAACTGGGAAAATTTGGAGTTATAGGCACCAAACCACCTATAGAAAAGCTTACTTTTATAATTTATAAAAATTAACACATATGGCTTTCTATTATATTATTCCACCATTATGTGAAAAACAGGTAAATAATATTTTACATTTAGAAAGAACCCAGCTGATAGAGAAAACCTTTCTGTGTAGCAGGTACTTTTATCCAGTTAACTAGTGCTAACTGGAGACATCCTTGGATTATCAGAGGCAGGGGCTGTATGGATAGTTCCAGGGTGGCCTGTGGGTACAGCAAGGGAGGTCCTATCAGTTATCCAGATAGTATTGAAAACAAAAATAAATTCTAAAAGCATTACTAGTTGTAAGTTTCTGTTTTATCTTTTATGTTCAATCTATATAATGGGGTGAGTTACCAAGATCAGTCGGTTGAGAGTAAAAAAATTAATTAGGTACTCAGAAAATCTATTACTTCAAGCAAGTACTCTTATCTTTAAGAGGAAAAGGCCTCGAGAAACCCCTTGACAGCTGAAAAAGTCAAAATGGGGTTGGTCTTCCTCATCATTGGCCCAAAAACCTCTATATACAGACTTTAAATTGGCTAAAGAGTATTTAAACAAAACTTAGCTCAAGGGCATGAGGATCGAGCGGAAGTACATTGTCTTGAAGACCAGCAGACATGACTACACAATTTCATTTTGATTTGCTCTTTTTATAGATTTGTCCAGTGATCCTGAAGAAGAAACCGCGAATTCGAAACGCTGGCTGCCGTTGATCACGGTCTTAATCAACAAGGGAGCACAGAGACTGACTCGCCCTTGAGCTAAGTTTTGTTTAAATACTCTTTAGCCAATTTAAAGTCTGTATATAGAGGTTTTTTTGACTCTCAACCAACTTATCTTTTATGTTAACATACAGAGAGAGCATCACAGCAGACTCTTCACATGGTCTTTTGCAGGCAAAGAGAAAGCTGGAATTCTTTTGCTAGACTAAAACCTTCTATACTATCAGTGATTAATTACTAACATTCCTATGTTATCAGTAGAGACAGAACACAGCTCTTTCCCATTCTTTCTGTTCTGAAGAATCTCGACAAACAGATCCCATTGCTCATACAAATCATTGCTTAGTCTTCATTTATTTCATGGCCTCGAGTAAGCTAGTTCTTAGAACAAGGCTATCTCTCTTCTTGATTAGAGCCATTTCTCCCTATTTTTCTATTATTTCTGGTTAACAAATTAATATTTGCTTTACCAAAAGATAGCAGACCAAGGTACACATTTACAATATTAATGCTGAGTCTGCTATCCGGATAACTATCCAGATAGTGGACAGAATATCACCAATTTCTGGATACTGCTAGTGGTCAGCACGGAATCCGGATACTCAGCACTGGTCACCATCTGTATACCATCCCTGAATATCCAGATTTAATTCACCTGTGGCAGCCTGTGATAGCATGGGTAACCTGTTCCAGCAGCTAGTAATGAACTCATGCAGGATGAAGTTGTACTGAAATACTATAGAGGAGTGAATCTCACAATAAACGGCCCACCTCTTCAATGTCGCCTTCGGCACCTAACCTATTCAGGAAATCTAGACTGCCCCAATTTGATTGCCCCTATTTGACTGACTGTACATTTATCCTTTAGATTGTAAGCTCCTTGAGCAGGGACTGTCCTTCTATGTTAAACTGTACAGCGCTGCGTAACCCTAGTAACGCTTTAGAAATGTTAAGTAGTAGTAACTTTTACCACACCTTAGTAACTACCCCCCCCCCCCCCCACACACACACATTTATTATTTTCCACATATGTATTATATTGTGCTTTTAAGTGCTCTGATGGGTATGCTTTGAAATAGGAATAGAATCTAACCTTCTGAAATTCATATAATATGGGTTGATAATAAGGAAATAATTTGTATGCATTATAATTAGCCCTCATTCAACCTGTTTTCTCTATGCTATCTTGTTATGCATTGCTAACTGCTATGTGGCTATATCTAGGTCTCACTACAGAAGGGATACCAACTTGACTATTAGAAGTGTTACTGTAGAAGAAAGAAAGGGGGTGACTGAAAGTAATGTCATTTGTACTCAAATGATAATGATAAGAGCGAGTGGAGTAAAGGAAGTGATCATGAAATTACAGGGGGATGGAACACGTCCAAGAGCCTTAGAGGAGACCAAACTTGGCAATCCGGAAAAAAAATACAATTCAAATGGCCAAAAACCTAAGACACTATGAGGACACTGGAGACCACACTAGAGTGGCAGGAAATAAAAGGAATTAAATTAAACCAACCAGTGAGGAAATATGTAGATCAAGGCAGTCCCTGCACCATAGCAGTTAAAGAAAAATCTATCATATTCAATTGGCGCATTCTGCCTTTTTGTAAAATCATGCTGCCCTGGATCTTATAAACCACTGGACTAAGGCAAGTTCATTACCATTTCTTTCAGTAGCATTACTTTTTCTACCCTAGACTGTAGTTTCCAACCTCTTCTCTGTTACCACTTTTATGAAGAGGGGACCACATCAGCCCTACAGAACCAGCAATTCACCAATCCTGCAGAACCAGCAAAGGGGCTGGCCTAAATTAAATGGCTTAATTATACAGATAGCTGCTGAATACCACTGCTATACATATAGCTCAGTGGTCATATGTATATTTAGTGCTGCTGACTATACATACAACAGCACTTAATACTTGTAAAAAAATTTTAAACACAGCTATCTTCTTTAGAAAAAAACAAACAAAAAACAAAAAAAAACCCCTCTAACTGCACAGTTTAAATATTGACCCAAGAGAGTCTTCTGAAAAGTGGTGAAGTGCTCTGAACCAACAGGCTGCAGGATCCAAGACAACCTGTTTTTATTTATGGGAGATCAGGATAAACAAATCTGCTCAATTTCTTTAATAGGGTAGCTACAGAATTAGATCAAGAGTGTGAACTGGGCGTGGTATACTTGTATTTCCATACAGTTTTTGATATTATCTTGCAAAGGAAGCTCAAAAATAAAATGATTATCATAAGAGAGTCATTCGGGGGGATGGGGGGAGGGGGAGGCAGAAAATGAGAAACTGGTAATGGTAAAAACAATGGTAAAATAATTTTACTCTGAGGAAATGTGGTAGAGAGGTTAGTAAGAAATGTTTATCTATTTGCCAACGGTAGTGCTCTACCCAAATCCTACAACATTTTCCTGTTGGCCCAGTGGTCCTCAGACATCCCACAATATCCTTACTCCCTCTCCCTGGCTCCTAGCCGCAAACATAATATCCGGTGTCCCCAAGTAATCCTCCGGGCAACTTTGCCCCCCCCCCCCAAAAAAAAATAATCAATCACTGCTGGTCCAAGTGAACCCCCAAAGACCCTGACCCCCTCCCCCAAAACTAATCAAGCCGTAATATGGAGCCTGCTCAGACAACCTGAGCTCACAGAAATAATCAAGCTTTGATGGTCTAAGTGGACCCCATCCAGCTCTAAATGTTGGAAGGCACAAACGATTAATCTTTCTAAGGAGTCTCTCATGAGGGACTTTATCAAATACCTTCTAAGAATCCATATACACTCTAATAACCAGTTCACCTTTATCCAAATGTTTATTCATATCTTCAAATATTTCTAGAAGATTAATAAGCCACAACTCCCTTTCCTACATCCATGTTTATCTATATGACCAGTAATTTTTTTTTATCAACAATAACTTTCATTATTTTTCCAAGGACCAATGTCAAGTTCACAGGTCTACAGTTACTAGGATCTCTCCCAAAGCCTTATTTGAAAATTGGCATTACCTTGGCTACTCTCTAGTCCCCAAGTACAGAGACAGATTTGAGTAATAAGTTGCAGTTTGCCAGCAACAGACTGCCAGAATTCCAAAAAGTTTGGCGAATTTTATAAGGTCCCAGTGATCTGCCAGTTATTTGCTCTAGCACCTCTTTCAAATTCACACTGATTTGTTTCAGTTCCTCTGAATCATCACCTATATAAAGTGATACCAGTGTATTCCCCAACATGCTCCATCATAAAGAACAACACAAATAATTTGTATTTTTTCAGCTATGGCTTTATCCTCCAAGTATCCCTTTTATATCCTGGTTCAACTGGTTCCCTTATAGGTTTTCTTGTTCTTAATGTACTTGAAAACATTTTTATTAGCTTTTGCCTCTTTAATTTGGTACTTACATAGAATCCAGGTGACTATATAAAAACATATTAAAAATAAAACTCAAACCCCACGTTACTCAATTTGACCTCCCAATCAAAATGTTTCTTAAAATGTAAGTACCCCAAATATAGGACTAAAATAATTGCCAATAAACTTAAGTAAAATGCTGAAATTAGCAATTCTCTCCAAATTATATCAGTCAGCTTTAATATTGTTGCACATCTAATTTTGCAGTGTTTAAGCATGTTCATATTTTCTTCATTTTGTCCTGCATTCCATTTCTAAAGGCTGTCTTTTTGCTTTAATAGCCTTTTTCAAAGCACTTAGGGGTCCTTTTACCAAGCTGCGGGAAAAAGGGCCCTGCGTTAGCGGCAGGGGGCATTTTTCCCACACACCATGGCCCTTTTTACCGCAGTGGGTAAAAAGACCCCAGGCACACATGGCCATGCGGTAAGAGAGCTATTACCACATGGCCATGTGACAGGGAGCCCTTACCGCCACCCACTGATGTGGCAACAAGGGCTCCTGTGCTAACCCAGTGGTAACTGGGCAGCGTGTGGCAATGTACAACTACTGCCGGGTTATCGCAGCACAAACCATTTCCAGAGGTTTTCTTTTTCCCCCAGAAGTGGCGCGCACTCGGGGCAGGACTCCCACCAGTGGCCGCGTTGGGCCAGCAGTAGTCCCACGTTGGGCTTGCTGCCACTCTGTAAAAGGGCCATTTAGCCACCCAAGAGATCTTTTTTTAATTTATAGAATACATTTTATTTTGGCTTCCAAAATGGAGTAGCCTAGTGGTTAGTGCAGTGGACTTTGATCCTGGGGAAATGAGTTCGATTCCCACTGCAGCTCCTTGTGACTCTGGGCAAGTCACTTAACCCTCTATTGCCCCTGGTACAAAATATGAACCTGAATATATGTAAACCGCTTTGAATGTAGTTGCAAAAACCTCAGAAAGGCGGTATATCAAGTCCCATTTCCCTTTCCCAAATTGATATTTTTGAACAATATCTATGCTTACGTAGACTTTTAATCCTTATACATGTTCTATTAGTTTCTTTCTAACTAGTTTCCTCATTTTATCATAGCCAACCCTTTTAATAATAAATGTTACCACTACAGTTTTATTTATTACTATCATTGCACAACTATCTCAAATCTGATTGCATTATGCTCATTACTTCCAAGCAATTCTATCACTGCTACCTTCTGGACCAGATCATGCATTCAATGACAACCAAGTCTAAAGTAGATACCCCTCTCTTCAGTTTTAGGACCAACTGCTTTATTAAGCAGTCATTTATGGCATCTACTTACATAAACTCCATGGTATTCATGAGAAACATGGCCAATCAATATCAGGGTAATTAAAATCTTCCAATACTATTCTGTTTCCACATTTAGTAACCTCTCTAACTCCAAAAGCATTTCTCAAATCTACTTCATCATCCAAGTCAGGTAGATGATAGTAACCCCCCACCCCTCCTCCCCAATACACAATTCACTTGATTCTCTGGTATCCTTAATATATAAGAGGTAATTTTATGAAACCATTTTTTGTTTCAGTATACAGCCATATACAGTACATACATAAATGGCCTCATAAAATATTGAACAGCATAAAAGTATACACCATGACATGATGATACATACTTCGCCAGTAAGCGTGTACAGGGGCAGAATTTAACTGGAGAATGGGTAGTTCGCAAGTACATGTGTAGTTTATAAAATATGCTGACCTATGCAGGTAGTGTACATGTCTGCATCTACAGGTGTAATTTTTGATGCTAACACGTAGGTGCCTACTTGTCATCATACAACAGAGCCTGCAACTACTTATCTTCTTCAACCATGTGCCCTGTTACAAAATTGCCCTCCTAGTACCACACCACCAATACCTCTTTCTACAAATGACAGCATTTTGATAAGTGTTGTACCCTGGTATCACAGCGTCCCACGTTATTCTTTTTCCACTAGACTTTTGAGATGCTCATTACCTCAAAATTGTCATTAAAAGCCATAGATTCTTCCATTTCACATTTTAGATATCTGACATTTGCATACAGACATTTAATTAAATGTATATATTTTTTTTTCATAAATAATTTCTTTTATTGGTTTTCAGTACAAACATAAGCAAGAGCTCACAACATAACAACAAGCAATATTTTACAAAGTATGGCAACACTGGAGCTCACATTTAAGAAGTAGCAATCTATATCTAGAATCAAATTAAGTGAAAACAAGAGGGAGGGAGGAAAGAGGAAAAGAAGAGGGAAAGGGGAGGGGGCTGGAGGATGCAAATCAAAGTATCTCTGTACCGAATCAAAATAAGAGACAAGTGGTAGCCATTTTTGCCTATATGAAGCAAAACGAGATTTCTTTGCAAGGTGTGATTCAAATTTGTAAATTTGGAGCACTACGTTCCACCATTCCTGGTAGGTAGCCTGATGTTAAGACTTCCAATGGGAGAAGATTACCTTCAATGCTAAAGAAACCATGGTGCTAACAAGAGCCCCTTCACTATGAGTAAGCAGTTAATTCAGATAATCTGGAATCAACTTGACTGCTCCAACTAAGTACCGGATAGCGTTCTCTGTCCCAAGATGAGTTTAGTAACCTATTCAACCAACTTTACTACTTCATATAAGCACACTTTCATTTCTAAAATCTATACAGCTTGTTAACTCAGCATCACAGTTTTGGCCACAAGGAAGGCGAAAGCATTGATAAATGGAATTACTACAAATTTCATAGATGTAATCTGGAATCAAGTCTATAACGACATATCATTTTATATCAAATTTTAGTGCTACACTTCCCATATGCGTCACTGAGGGATCAGTTTCTTGCCAGAAAAGCTACTGATATCCAATTCAAAGCTAAGGGTCTTCATTAACATAGATACAATTTTTATATTGCTGAATAAAGAAAGTATTGTGCTATACAAACTACACTAAGAACATTTTTCAATCAACTGAATTCAGAGAGGTTTTTTTTTCTATTTTTAGATAATCCTCTTTAAAATTAAAACACTTATATAGTTGGAAATAAAAGCTGTGTCATATTTTTAGGTATAGTCTAAAACGCTCACCTACATTTTTCAAATCTAATTAAACAGAGAAAGCAAATTTCTATTTACTTGACCTTGGGTCAGAATAATTATGTTTAAACTACCCTTGGGAAACTAGAATTCTTTTCTCTCCGTAATGATTCTTAACAGTTTTAACAGAAATGAACTATCTTGTAGTCTTAGTCTAGGAGCATTCTAAAAAATAATTTACCTACTTAAAGAAACAATTACAGAACAAGTAGTGCTGTGGTTAATTAGTTCAAACATTAAGAAAAAGATGCCATTAAGTAGCAACTAAAAGCAAAGCCTTTTTAAATATCCAGAGCCCTTGAAAATTTGAACCACTTCAGGAAGAATTTTCTGTGGTGAAAATAGAATTAGCTTTTGAGAATTCATACAGTTAGATGAACCCTTACAGAGTTGGCTTTCAAATCAGACTCAGAAAGCTGCAGAAGGTATTCAAACAGTTTCTGTGAGAGCAAGGATCACAGGCCTTGCCCTCACACCAGAAAGCAAACCTTCTCCACTTAAATGAGTATCACATCTTAGTGGAGTCTTTCCTGGAAGCCAGCAAAAATGTGGGAGACTCCATCTGGCAAATCCAAATTCTACACTTTCAACATCCAGGGATTGGAGGTTGGAATGCAGAAGAGGTTCTTCGTTCTACGTGATGACAGTCAGAAAATATTCCACTCTCCACAGATCTTCGAAGGACAACTCCAGAAGAAGAGGAAATCAGATCTACCTTAGCCAGTAAGGTGTGATTAAGATCACAGTCCTTTGGTCTTGCTTGAATTTCAGCAAAGTCTTCTCTTTGAGAGGTATCGGAGGGTACGTATACAGAAGTCCCTTCTCCCAATGATGGAGAAAAAGAATATGATGCTAGTCTTCCATGTGATCTGAGCCTGGAACAGAACTGGGGGACATTGTTGAAATGAGTGGCAAAGAGAACCATTAAGGGGGAGATCCACTAAGGGGATGCCCCACACTCTGTAGACCTTGCAGGCTATGCCCAAGTTGAGAGACTACTCATGTGTTTGAAAACCCCTGCTCAGTCTGTCCACCAGGCAGTTGTCCTTGGCTCGAAGTACCATTCCATGAAGGAGGGCCCACTGTCACATTCCCACTGCTTCCTGATATAAGGGTTAGGAACCCGTACCCCACTGCTTGTGTACATTAAACACTGCAACCTGGTTGTCTGTTTGAATGATTTGGTTCTGTAGATGATCGCTGACAATCTTCAGGGTGTTCCAGCTCGAGTAAGTTGATATGGAGATCTGTTTCCTGAGCAGACCAAGTTCCCTGGGTGTGAAGCTCATCTACATGAGCTTACCATCCTAGGCTGAATGTATCCATTGTTAACATCTTCTGAGGAGGTAGAATTTGGAATGGTAGCCCACAGTCAAATTTGATTGAATTGTCCATCAGAGAAGGGCATGAGTCAACTTTAGTAGAATCTGGATTGCATCTGCTGGATTCCCAGCCACCTGAGACCACTAGGAAGCAAGGGTCCAAAGGGCGGCTCTCAAATGGAGCAGTGTCATGGGAATGACATTTGCCAAGGAATGACATTTGCTTCCCGCCTGCTGCTTCAGACCTGCAAGGCTAGTGTTATCAAGGTGTCTGCTCTCATGGGAGAAAAGCCCGAGTCTGCAATGTATAGAACAGGATTTGACGCCTCTACCTTATAGAAAATATCCTTGAAAAGAATATGGCACCCAAATAATGAAAGAGGGAAACACGTACACACATAGACAGGTTATCCATTCTACCTAAGCCAAAACAAATGCAAAAAGAAAGCAACGGAAACAAAGATAATAAATGTTTACAACTCTTATATACAGATCTGGATACTACACTACAGAACAACAGCGTGATTGATCAACTACGTCAAGGAGATAACCCATCGTTGGTCTCACTTTATCATGGTAAGAGCACATGGACACCAATAAAATAATGATAGTACCATACATTAACTATATTTTAATGATGCTCCCTTGTCTAAAGACTCTAGACTTTTACTTGCAACTTGAAACTTATCTTAAGTTGATTTTTGTGGCATCACACTTCTCCAAGGACTGCCCTTAAGAAATTAAAGTCATTACGAACAAAAGGAGGCCTTAATTTTTCTGATTTCCATATACCATTTTGCATTCATTTGTCTACAAGGCCTATGGTGGAAATGCAGGGAAAATACAGATTAATTACCTCCCAGATGAGTACTAATTCAAGAAAATGTCTTCTCTCCACTGCAACTTTCAGTGATAGTGGGATGCACCCTCCCTACTAAATCTAGATCTCATCCGATTCTGATCTATACCATCAAGGCTTTGGAATCAGTGGAGTCACTTTCTACAAGATCATGGGTGTTAATTAAATATCAATCTATATGGTATAACCCAGCGATACTAGTCAACAGAGCTCCTATATATTGGCCCAAATGGGTGTCTTTAGGAATATTGAAACTAAAACATGTTCTTTCCTATGATGGGTATAGGTCCTTTAATGACCTTCAAAAACACAATACCTATTGCCTGATTTGTGTTACTTCTAATAGATGCAACTTAAGAGTGCTATGACATAGAGCCGTAGCGAGGGGAGCTGACACCCGGGGCGGGTCGCCTCTGCTCACCCCCCCCCCCCCCCGGGTGCAGCACGACGCACCCTCCTCCCGCTGGAGCACACCCCCCCCCCCCCCCCCCGGAGCGCATACTTGCGGCGAGGGACGGGCAGGAGGGCCGATCCGCCCCGACTGCACGTTGCTGGGGTGTGTCGGAACAGGAAGTAACCTGTTACGGGGCAGAGAGGGCAGTGTACCAGCGCGGAGCCGACACCCCCCAGCGGCGTCCACCGGGGCGGACCGCCCCCCCCCCCCCTTCCTACGCCACTGCTATGACATTTACAATCTCTGGAGAAACATTTTATGACATGTCCTCTCTTCAACTGGTTTATATGTAAGGGTTTATACTGCGTTGGCTATCTACAAGGCCTTGATCTCTAAGACCTATGGGTCTATGTCTTCTTTAAAAGCAGTATAGGAGAAAGGCATGATGCAACAGCTAGATCAAAAAATGTGGAACAGATTTTGGGAAAGCACTTTAAAGTTTCCATGTTGGCCACTTTGGCTCAAACACTATGTTACATTATTTAAAGACTAAATGGATACCAGTAAAATTATTTAAAATTGGATGCCTGGCCTCAGACAAATGTTGTCATTGTTCTTTACAACCTGGAACGCTTACCCAGATGATTTTTTGGTCCTCTGTATGGTCTACCATTCAGGCAATATGTAAAGTCAGCAACTCTCTCATATTAACTGTGGTCATCTGTCAATCCATGGCCATACCCCCTATTGTGGACATACATATTGGCGAGGTGCTAGACATTTTTCTCGAATTAGCACTCAAAATAATTTTATCATCATCATGGAAGAATATCAATGGTATACAGTATAATCATTGGTGAAATTTAGTCTGCTTAACTAGAAAATTAGAAACAGCTAGTGAAGTGCATTTTAATAGACTTCTGACAATATGCAATACCTGGCGTCCCACAGAAACATACATAAACCTTTCATGTTGATTTGGTACCTATATATATGATCTTGACTGTTCCCTAATTAATTTGGTTAATGTTGAGATTGTTCTAGTTCTTAATGAGTGAGTATCTATACTACTCCTTATACCACCCAAGTGCCTCAAAAAAAAAAAAACACTTCTCACTCGACCTTACCTAACACCTTTCCATCTAAATCCTCATCTACCTTCAGCTTATTATCGACTGTATTTAAGATCATGTAATGACTATATCATTATAACACTCTGTAAGCCACATTGAGCCTGCAAAAAGGTGGGATAATATGGGGTACAAATGCAATAAATAATAATAATAATACTCATTGGATATACTGTCATTCCTTCTGGACTATGCTTACATTTCTGTTTGAAATTTTTTAATAAACAGATTGAACTTAAAAAATAAAAAAGTTTGCAACTCAGACTAAATTTAATGAACTATTTGGAAAAGAATATGAAAATGGTTACCAGTTCAGAAACATGAATATTAATTAGTTGCAATCAATTTACCTGAATACCATCAAGCAACTTGCTCATGCACCAGTAACTGTCAGCTTCAATGTTCCGCAGCACTTCTTCAGGAAGACTGGAAACATCAAAATTCTCCACTTCTTCTGCTCCTGAAAGACAGTAAGGATAGAACAGTTCACAAAACGCATTAAATAAAGGTTGAAAAATAATTAATTGAAAACAAAGATAAACAACACTCATCTCTTATTCACAAACTTAAAACTACATTTTTCTTAACAGGGACTAAATGAACCATTTATGACTCAATTATGTCATTTAATGGTTGTAATTTTAGTGTATATTTTACTTTTTGCAGATAATCAAAATCTTGAAATATTCAATTAGCAAATAATCATTTCATCCTAGAACAGCAGTTAACAAACCTGACTTCAAGTGCCCCCATGCTGACTGAATCTTAAGACTTTCATAGTGAATGCACATGAGATATATTTGAATGCACTGCCTCTCTATAACCTAATAAATTTAATACATATTCATGGTGGATATCTGGTAAATCAAACTAGTACCTGAGCTGTTTGACATCTATTAGCAATTCAAGGTACTCAGAAAATTACAGACAAGGGAAAGAAGGATTTGAACTCATAATTTTCTCAGTAGTAGCTCAAGGCGAGTTACATATGGGTACAGTAGGTACTTTTCGGTCCCCAGGTGGCTTACAATCTTAAGTTTGTACCTGAGGCAATGGAGCTACATGTCCAAGATCACACGGAGAAGCACTGGAATTTTTGAATCTGGCTTCCCTGGTTCTCAGCCTACTGCTTATTATGTTACTCCTCCATTCTAGCTTCTGTTTTCTTAAGAATCAAAAACATGTTTTAATAGTCACTTTATATGAACTGCTTATGACAAGAAAATGAAGCCAGTTGATATGTACACTGACAGTACACCATAAAACCAACATTTTCCAATTATTATTAAGTATTACTTAAGCCTATCATTATGAGAGTTTTCCCAAATCAAAACTCAGCCAACTCTGTTCAGCAAGAACCTCCCAGATACATGACCACATACGGACAGAGATCCTAAAGAGAAATATATGCTTAGGATTAGCTTCCTTTCTTGAATCTTGCCAGAAGGGTCCAGACAAATGCAAGATCTCCAGCTTGGGCATCCTGCAACATTCAGTGAACTATGTAAAACAATGCACAATGAATGCAAGATGCATGTTTTACCAAAATCTATTGTGGATAAGAGTTGAACAAAAACAGAAGGGAACCAAGTGGCATCTCATTGCCCTTCTGGCAGCTTACCACGATTCTATAAGGAAATGGTCAGTTCCACTGATCAGCCTGGGAACAAAACAAGGGCCTACTTTTTTCTGAAGGTAGTTTTCCACACATTCACAGAGAAAAATTATTTATTACTAAAGTCAGTCTTATGGAATGAGAGCAATACAGGGTCTGGAGTTAAGGAAGGTATAGGAAAGGAGGAGAGGCTGACTGGGTGCGATAATAGAGTAATTGTGTATAGTAGTGGCAATATGTCAGAGGGGGTAACTGCAACCTCAACATGTTACTAGTGTTAAAGTCTATGTACTGGGGATGCAGAGCAGATGTTCTATTCATTTACCTTTCCTTCTCTTGCTTGTGTAACTGTGAGTAGTATTCGGGAACCTGCTAGCCCTGCAGATAAAGTGTTTGTTGGCTTGGTTTCCTCCCCTGCCCCTGGATTTCTTAATGGAAGAACAGGAGACACACGTTAAAAACACAGACTGATGGAGATCTAGAGTTTAGTAAGGATATAGTGAAAGAGGAAATTCTAGCAAGTGAGCACACCAGCAGGAAATGAAAAAACAGAAATAGGTTGAAGCAGCAGAGGCTACCACTACTCCAGTGCAATCCTCCAGCCCAGGTCATAGTCTGCTTCCACTATTTTAAAGGAACAACCAACAGCCACATCCCATTGTCTGAGCATCCAGTTCATTGTGGGCCAGAAGAGATTGGCTTTAACAGTATGCAGCTTTAGACCTCCGCAGGGATCTCAGTCTCATCAGCTAGACACCTAGCATTTGAACAGGCAAGACTGATTTCCCTGGATTGAGTCAACTACACCTTTGTGAACACAGAGCAAACTGTGTGGCAATTCACCAAGACCCTCAGACTGCAACACCTCTGTCTACAACAACTGATGGACCGATGATCAGAACCAAACGCAGGCGCTAGAGGCTCTTAGCACCATACTAGTGACAGCATTTGCTGCCGCCCCATGATCAGAGAGTGTGAAACAATGTGCTTGGGGGCTCTGAATGCAAAACAGGGCTCAGCGCAAGTAGCATGCAAATGCATGCTAAACATATTATTCCACAATGATCAGCAAGCAGCGTGGCAAACATTGACGTGCTGTCCGTGGCAAACCCCATGCCAGCTTGGAGCTGGCGTTAGGGTTTGCAGACCATTGGGGAGGAACGGTGAGCCCTGTCCAGAATGCATTTGCATGCTAGCAGGCCCCTCCATTCCCCCCAATGCAGCCACCACCCACAGGAGCAGGAAACCTGCCCCCCACCCCGAGCCAGCGACACGGCGGCTGGAGATCCAGTGGGTCTCCAGCCCCCCAAACCCCCCTAGCATCTCCCCAAGAAAAGCCTTGGTGGCCCAGTGGACCGTGAATCAAGTCCCACCCCCCCAACCTGGTGGTCTAGCGGCCCTCTTCCCCGCCCCCCCTACCTTTGTTGGAGGAGGGAGGTAGGCTCCCTCCTATTCCAGCAGCGCCACCTTGAAAATGGTGGCACCCAGCCCTGCCCATAGCATAGGGGTGCACTGGGAAGGGCTGGGCACCACCATTTTCGTGGTGGCACTACTAGAAGAGGAGGGAGTCTACCTCCCTCCTCCAACAAAGGTAGGGGGCGGGGAAGAGGGGCGCTAGACCACCAGGTTGGGGGGGCTTGATTTTCGGCCCACTGGACCATCAGGGCTTTTCTTGTGGGGGATGCTAGGGGGTTAGGGGGGCTGGAGACCCACCGGATCTCCAGCCCCCTCTGAACTAATGTCACGAGGATCAGGGAGACTAGAGTGGGGGGTTCAGTGGGGGCACTAGGCTACTACGAGGGTCATACTGTTCTGGGTCTGGTAGTCCCACAGACCTCCAACCACTGTGTTTGACAGGTCTGAGCTTTTGACAGTCCAGACCTCTCAAACAAGTGCAGGACAACTGTGCCTGAGCGCATAATCAGGCACAATCCTCCCATACTTTACCCTATGATCAGAGATAATAGCGAACATAAATTTGATTGCTATTATCTCTGATCATAGGGTCAGTAAAGCCCTGCGCTGTTTCAGCACGACTTTTAGAGCGCTGTTAGGAACAGCACGTGACTTTCAATCATCTGGGCATGAGTTCATGATTTACACGGGCACGCCCACCAGAGTCAGCAGCAATATGCATGACACATTCAAAAACAAAGGACTATTTAAGTGCTGAAAAGTTTGTGGAATCAATCTTTAACTGCATAATTCTCAGAAATGAGCACCAGAAGCACTAACTACTCCCTTTCACGATAACATATACCATCTTAATAATGGTTCATGTGGGCAGGTTACGAGTGCTTCTAGTCTACATGAGCCACGGATCTATTCTAAATTTTGGTTCAGTGGAATCACTATCTATAGTAAGAGAATAATCTGACAAAGGTCATTTGGGTCTAAGGGGGAAAAGGTTAAAGTAGCCGATCCAAAGTGATTCACAAACAAGAACCAAGTAGTACTGCAGTGGCAAAAATGTTGTTTTCCTATGGTGGAGTAAATAGCATCGAAGACTGGTGTTTATTTATAGTATGTAACATTTATTAGCTCATTAGATTTCATAAATTTTCAGTACCTTAGAGGATTCAAATATAAAACTAGCAGAATCTATGCTTCTTTTCTCAATTTCACAAAAATACAATCACACTTGATTCCTTAGGATTTTTTGTTTAATCTATAACCACTTTATTCTTCTTTTTTTGTCTTAATTGTTCAGCTTACTTTAGTATAAACAGCTGTATCTTAAAATAAGTGGCTTCTAAAGCCATGTCTGTAAGAATGAATAGCAGGTGAACACAAAATCATGTGTTTAAAACACAAACTGAATTTTTTTACAAACTGAAAAAATAAGGAGACATTTTAAATTCATTTTATATCATCTTATTTTTTAGACTTCTGTCACTGATACAATCTCAAATCTAACTCTCCCTCTCTCTAAGAAATACAAAAATAAAGAGAAGGTGACAGTAAGTCTCAGCATATTTGATAGCCAGATGTTTGGGTATCCAGATGCAATGACCTGTTACTTTCAGAATTCAATATTCTACAGATCCATAATGAACCAAATATGTATTTTTCTTCACCTGACCGGTTTAGAATGCAATAACTAGATCAGCCTCAACTTTCCTGAAATGGTTTATCATCACATTTGTTTCATCAAAGACTGGAAGAGAGTTAACTATTGTTCCAGATTAGTCAGCTGGAAAAAGAAAAGGAACATCAGTGAAGGTTTTAAGCTTATATAGAGAAAACTCAAATATCAATTCTTGAGAATACTGGTCATATTGGGCCAGATGTACTAAATGGTTTCCCTTTTGGAAAATAATATTATAAATGATGATTTTTCATGCATAAGGGCTTTTTTATGTATATAAGGTAAAATTATGCCTTACCTGCTGATAATTGTCTTTCCTTTAGTAGCAGCATATGAATCCAAAAACTGGTGGGTTGTGTCCATCTACCAGCAGGTGGAGCTAGAGACAAAGGGCTGGGATCCTGGATTCATCTGCTGCTACTAAAGGAAAGAAAATTATCAGCACATAAGGCATAATTTTACCTTCCTTAACGTATGCAGCAGATGAATCCAAGAACTGGTGGGATGTACCAAAGCAATCCCTAAGTAGGGTGGGAAGTCGCTGCTCTCCGAGACAGAACCACCGCTGCAAAGGCAGCATCTGAATAGTGAAAGTACACCCGTTCCGCCCAAGAAGTAGATAGTAAACTTGTAAAACGAGCCTGCAATGCAACCGGCGGGACGCAACCTTTCCAAAAAATCCACAAAGTATCTGCAATCCAACGAGAAAAAAATCAGATCAGACCAGAGGCTGCTGTCCCACAGCAAGAACCAACGACAAAGACAAAGAGAAGATCTGAACGCTGAAAAATATGCAACATCTGCAAATACCAGAGAACTCTCTGAACATCCAGAAGAGGAAGCGCCTTGTACTCCGTGTGAAAATCCCCCTTCCAAAAGGAGGGAAGAAAGAGAGGCTGAAAAAGAAAAGCCAAACCACAGCCGGAAAAGAAAGAAGGAACCGAAAACAATGTCACTCCAGACTCAGCAAACTGCAGAAAAAACTAGCTCGGCATGGCTGTGCTAAAAATTCAGACACACTGCGTGCCGAACAATTGGCGACCAAGAACACTGCTTGTAAGTTCCTAAGTGAAGCATTCTGCAAAGGAACAAACGGAGTCCGAAGCAATGCTCAGTAGACAAGGAGCCCCAAGCTAGACTCGGAGAATAGAAACGAGGTTTCAGGGAGAAGGTTGCAGCAGCGGAGGAGCAAAGCACTCTGCAAAAAATGCACCACCTCCGACTGCAAGGCCAGGCCAGGCCAGGCCTTTTTCAACCAGTCCTGCAAAAAGAACTCAATCACTGAGGAACAGACGCCCGCAATGAAAACCAAGCGTGGGCCGCAACCAGCTCAAAATAAAATCCTCAACACCCGAGAATACGCGGTTGCAGTGGACCGTGGACCACATACAATATCGCAACAGAACAGTAACATAGCGTCCAAAGAACTCTGTTCCTCAAAGTTGGCCTCTCAAAAACTCAGGCCGTAAGACCAAAGCGAGAGGGATCATCCACTCAAGAGCGGACCCAGAAGGAAGTGCCCGGAGTCAAGCGGATCCAAAATGAAGGCACCACCAGGAGCCTCACCATATCCGCATACCAAGGGCAATGTGGCTAATCCGGAGCTACCAGAATGACTCAACCCCGGTGGAGAGTGATGCAAAAAGAATTCGGCCGCAGAGAGACCACGGAGGAAACACTATCGAAGAACATCCCCACTCCATGGGGGTGACATGCCCTGATGGCCACAGTCTGACTCCAAGTCCCACTCTGTCGCAGAAGCAGCCACCGCCTCATCTTCTCCGACGGCACAAGCACTGCCTAGCCTGCAACGTGTCCTGAGGTGCTATAAGACGAACAGCACCAAAAGCAGGTCCAGGAGGGGGAGATGGCACAAGCACCGCCTGGCCTGCAATGTGTCCTGAAAGACTAGAAGACGAACAGCACCAAAAGCAGATCCAGGCGGGAGATCGGCTACACCGTCTCCTGTGCCATCCACCACCCCGGAGACGGAAGGAGGAGGCAAAGGGTTCTCCAGTCCAAGAGACTCACATCCGTGACCACTACCATCCACTGCGGAGGCACCAAGGCATCCCTTCTACAGGGAGGAATTGCGAAGCCACCAGTTCATGCGCAGGCGTACCGAAAACAGCTATGGAAGACACTGGTGGCACTCCTGGAACACAGGAGACCATCCATCGAGAAGCAAAAGCTGTAGATTTCATCTATGAGCACCGCCCACAGTGCTACCTCCAAAGTGTCCACCACAGAGCCCAAGATATGAAAGCATAGCCAGGCATGAAGACTCAGCGCCCTGAGCAGACTGTGCACCCAAGTCTGAACCTCGATCCTCCAGTCCTCGGTCAAGAAAAAAAAAATTGTACCAGCGCTGTCTAGAATGGGACGAGGTGGCTCATATGACGGGTGACCACCCAGCTCAAGGATTCCGAGAAGACCCGGGAAGATAAACTCTCAGATCTCGTGTACAGTGAGGTGCACTGTGATGCTGTTCTTGTGGAGAATGCCACAAAACTCCCAAACCTAGGAAAAGGTGAATGGAGCCATAGCCATGCTATTTATTTATTTATTTTTGTTACATTTGTACCCCGCGCTTTCCCACTCATGGCAGGCTCAATGCGGCTTAAATGGGGCAATGGAGGGTTAAGTGACTTGCCCAGAGTCACAACAGGCAAAGCCTGGAACTGAACATGAGAATTCAACGGC
This sequence comes from Microcaecilia unicolor, assembly GCF_901765095.1. Classification (NCBI taxonomy): domain Eukaryota; kingdom Metazoa; phylum Chordata; class Amphibia; order Gymnophiona; family Siphonopidae; genus Microcaecilia; species Microcaecilia unicolor. The sequence continues at coordinate 41,263,188 of NC_044040.1, read as the reverse complement.
CAAACAGAGAAACTACAGATGAGGGAACCAAAGAGGAAAGAAAAGAAATGCTTCCTAAGGGAGAAGTGCAGGGAAAATTGAAGTGCAGATTAAATTGAAGTAGCTCTGAATACAGCTAGTTATCCAATATAAAGAAAAAATGCAATAAAAGCCTTAGAGACACTGCAACAAATAGCTACCTAGAGCTGCCACAGCTACAGTGGAAGCTGAATCTGGAATGCAATAGTTTGATCAGTGTCAGAGAGCAAAACTAGAAGAGCAGAGCTGCTGTGGGAAACAACCACAGCTAACCTGTGGCACTGTAGCCTAGTGTAAACTGTCCCAGTTATGGAAAGAACTGTTTGTCAAGGCAAGCAATATGAGAGAGAGAAGTAAAATATGCCCCATAGAAAAGGCGCTGAGGGCACCGCTTCTAATATGAAACACAAACCACCCTTAAACCTGTGACCTTCAGGTAGAAAGCCAACCATGTTCCAGAAAAATAAAACTATTTTGCTGAAACTACTGCACCTGGAGCAAATGACCGCAAGACAGCACTGAGGTTCCATGTCTCCTCTCTTCCAGTGTACACATGTTGAAGTTCAAAAGCCTGCCCCTATAATTTTTGCATTCAAGACCGTTTACTAATTTCGTAGCCGCCCTCTGGACCAACTCCATCCTGTTTATATCTTTCCGTAGGTGTGGTCTCCAGAACTGCACACAGTACTCCAAATGAGGCCTCACCAGAGACTTATACAACGGCACTATCACCTCCTTTTTCCTGCTGGTCATGCCTCACTTTATGCACCCAAGCATCCTTCTGGCTTTGGCCGTCGCTTTTTTGTCTGAAAGCTTTAAGGTTGTCAGACACAATCACCCCAAGTCCCGCTCTTCCTTCGCACACTGAAGCACTACACCCCCTATACTGTACCGTTCCCTCGGATTTTTGCGACCCAAGTGCATGACCCTGCATTTTTTTGGGATTAAGCCTTAGTTGCCAAATATCAGTCCAGTCCTCTAGCTTCGCTAGGTCCTTCCTCATGTCATTCACACCCTCCAGGGTGTCCACCCTGTTGCAGAGTTTAGTATCATCCACAAAGAGACAAACCTTACCAGACAGCCCTTCCGCAATATCGCTTACAAAGATGTTAAAAAGAGCCGGCCCTAGGACCGATCCCTGCGGTACTCCACTGACGACATCCTTTTCTTCAGAGTAAGCTCCATTTACCACCACTCTCTGTCTCCTACCATTCAACCAATTTTTTACCCAATCCGTTACTCTAGGTTCCACACCGAGGGCACTCAATTTATTTATCAGTCGCCTGTGCGGAACCGTGTCAAAGGCTTTGCTGAAATCCAAGTATACCATATCAAGCACCCCTCTCACATTCAACTGTTTCGTCACCCAGTTGAAGAAGACAGTCAGATTCGTCTCACACGACCTGCCACTAGTGAAGCCATGCTGCCTCGGGTCCCGCATTCCATGTAGCTCAAGAAATGTCACAATCCTCCTCTTTAGAAGCGTTTCCATTAGCTTACTCACCACCGAGGTCAGACTGACAGGTCTGTAATTCCCAACCTCCTCCTTACTTCCACTCTTGTGCAAAGGAACCACCAGGACCACTCCAGTTTCTAGGGAAGCATTGAAGAGGTCCGTCAGCGGAGCCGACAGAACTGCTCTGAGTTCCTTAAGCACCCTCGGATGTATCCCATGAGGCCCCATCGCTCTGTCTACTTTTAATTTGGCAAGCTCCTCACGAACACAGTCCCTCATAAACGGGTCTTGGTCTACTATAAATCCATCCCCTTTAGCCTTTGTTTTCTGCAGCCCTATCCCCGGTCTTTCATTTGTGAACACAGAACTAAAATAAATCATTAAGCAGTTCAGCTTTATCCTTATCATCTTCCACATATACTGATTTATTGATGCAAAACTTTGGTCCTTATTTTAGAAGCTCTCTTCATGTTTTGGATGTCTGAAAGCCAGCATGTAGACATCCATATTACATGGACATCCAAATCCTGATTTTATAAAGCTCAGATATGGATGTCTAAAATTGTAGTATGCCCTTATGGCAAGGAGGCGTGATCTGGGCATGTTGTGGGTGGTTATCGTATCTGGGATTAAAAAAGGGTTGGACAAGTTCCTGGAAGAAAAGTCCATAGTTTGCTACTGAGATAGAAATGGGGAAGCCACTACTTGACCTGGGATTGGTAGCATGAGATGTTGTTATTATTTGAGTTTCTTCCAGGTACTTGTGACCTGGCTTGGCCACTGCTGGAAACAGGATACTGGGCTAGAAGGAGAATTGGTCTGACCCAGTATGGCTATTCTTATGTTTTTATGTTCTTATGACAAGGGAGGGGTCAAAATGTGGATGTCAAAATCCTATTTCAGAAGGGGAAGGACATTTATATCCAAATAAATGGACAGTGTTGTTTAGACCTGGTACTTCGAATGCCAGAGGTTAAAGAAAGGTGCTTCAATTGAGCAGCTGTCCAGTTAAGGAATTAAGGCACTTCACCATCTTAATCCCCCAGTGGTTATTTTCCCCCTCCTTTCCCTGAATGTGAAACTGGCAAGGGAATTATGGATATTCATGGTACTTATTTATTTTTAATTAGAGCGGGAGGCTGAGAATCAGGGGACCCTGGTTCAAATCCCACTTCAACTCTTTGTGATATTTTTTTCATTGTGAACCCTCCAGGGATTGAAAAATGCCTACTGTACCTAAATGTACACCACTTCGATAGCTTTTGAGCATGCAGGTGGTTCTCATCTCGCTACTGTACTCAGTAGGCTACTCATCCACTCCACAAAGATGTTTATGTGGCAATTTTATAACATCAACAAAAATATAGAGGGGATTCTTTTATTTTGTAAGCAATCTGGAGAAGATTAAATTATGAAAGGAGGAAAGAGCTGAAAAAGCCTCAAGAAGCTCCCCAACGTATTTTGTATATTATAGAAGCAGAACTTCATCATAGGCAAAAAACCTCCTTTTTCTTATTTTATGATGTGCAGCCGGCCTTAATTCAACACAAAATACTTAAATGTTTGAAACAAAAAAACTTAGCTCTGGCTGCGCAGTCTCTCTTCATCATCCAAAACAGCTCAGAAAAATTGACCGTGATCGATCAAATTAAAAATGGTTATTTAAATGCATATTTCTATCTACATCTAACCCAATATCTATCATCACTCCCAGTACCTTAAAACTTTGAATCACTTCCCTATCCCCAAACCTTTGACATCATGATCACAAAAATAATAGTGTGTGGTTTCTACAGGCATAATCTGGTGTACTGAACGCTCTTTTTCAACAGAAAAATAAACCATAAAGAAAAAAAGAAGGATACATGAAGGGCAAATCTATGAAGGGCACCTAATGTAGAAATCAATTGCGTGCACTAATTTATAGAAGAGGCACATTTACATATGTATGTGCTAGGCACTATTCTATAAAATGGGTGCGCTAGGTGCCTAACAGCAAATGGGATGTACTAGTGGATGGGTTATGGGCATGCCAAGGACGTTCCACCTAGAAATGCATGCACCTTATAGAATAGTATCAGGTGTGCACACTGCAAGGCGCACTTAGACACACCAGCTTATGCCTGCTGCTGACCGAATGTAAACTTTTGTTTGGTGTGCAAAATATTCTATAACAGATTAGGCATGCATTAAAGCAGTTATAGATTTGCCGCTAAGCGTGCTTCTTTGTCACACCTACATTTAGATGCCACTTTACAGAATTACATAGTAACATAGTAACATAGTAGATGACGGCAGAAAAAGACCTGCATGGTCCATCCAGTCTGCCCAAGACAAACTCATATGTGTATACCTTACCTTGAATTGAATTTGTACCTGTCCTTTTCAGGGCACAGACCATATAAGTCTGCCCAGCAGTATTTCCCGCCTCCCAATCACCAGTCCCGCCTCCCAGCACCGGCTCTGGTACAGACCGTATAAGTCTGCCCTCCCCTATCCTCGCTTCCCAACCACCACCCCCTCTTTCCCCCCACCTGCTCCGCCACCCAATTTCAGCTAAGCTTCTGAGGATCCATTCCTTCTGCACAGGATTCCTCTATGCCTATCCCACGCATGTTTGAACTCCGTTACTGTTTTCATCTCCACCACCTCCCGCGGGAGGGCATTCCAAGCGTTCACCACCCTCTCTGTGAAAAAATACTTCCTGACATCTTTCCTGAGTCTGCCCCCCTTCAATCTCATTTCATGTCCTCTCGTTCTACCGCCTTCCCATCTCCGGAAAAGATTCGTTTGCGGATTAATACCATTCAAATATTTGAACGTCTGTATCATATCACCCCTGTTCCTCCTTTCCTCCAGGGTGTACATGTTCAGGTCAGCAAGCCTCTCTTCATACGTCTTGGAACGTAAATCCCATACCATCCTCGTAGCTTTTCTTTGCACCGCTTCCATTTTTTTAACATCCTTCGCAAGATACGGCCTCCAAAACTGAACACAATACTCCAGGTGGGGCCTCACCAACGTCTTATACAGGGGCATTAAAACCTCCTTTCTTCTGCTGGTCACTCCTCTCTCTATACAGCCTAGCAATCTTCTAGCTACGGCCACCGCCTTGTCGCACTGTTTCGTCGCCTTCAGGTCCTCAGATACTATCACCCCAAGATCCCTCTCCCCGTCCGTGCCTATCAGACTCTCCCCGCCTAACACATACATCTCCCTTGGATTTCTACTCCCTAAGTGCATCACTTTGCATTTCTTCACAATGAATTTTAATTGCCAAACGTTAGACCATTCTTCTAGCTTCTTCAGATCTTTTTTCATGTTTTCCACTCCCTCCGGGGTGTCCACTCTGTTGGAAATCTTGGTGTCATCCGCAAAAAGGCAAACTTTACCTTGTAACCCTTCGGCTATGTCACTCACAAATATATTGAACAGAATCGGCCCCAACACCGATCCCTGAGGCACTCCACTACTCACCTTTCCCTCCTCCGAGCGAACTCCATTCACCACCACCCTCTGGCGTCTGTCCGTCAACCATTTCCTAATCCAGTTCACCACTTCGGGTCCTATCTTCAGGCTGTCTAGTTTATTTAAGAGCCTCCTGTGGGGAACCGTGTCAAAAGCCTTGCTGAAATCTAAGTAGATGACGTCCATAGCACGTCCTTGATTTAATTCTCCCGTCACCCAGTCAAAGAATTCAATGAGATTCGTTTGGCACGATTTCCCTTTGGTGAAACCATGTTGTCTCGGATCTTGCAACTTATTGGCTTCCAGGAAATTCACTATCCTTTCCTTCAGCATGGCTTCCATTACTTTTCCAATAACCGAAGTGAGGCTTACCGGCCTGTAGTTTCCAGCTTCTTCCCTATCCCCACTTTTGTGAAGAGGGACCACCTCCGCCGTTTTCCAATCCCTCGGAACCTCTCCCGTCTCCAAGGATTTATTAAACAAGTCTTTAAGAGGACCCGCCAGAACCTCTCTGAGCTCCCTCAGTATTCTGGGGTGGATCCCGTCCGGCCCCATGGCTTTGTCCACCTTTAGCTTTCCAAGTTGTTGATACACACTCTCTTCCGTGAACGGCGCTCTATCCACCTCATTCACAGGTGTACTTTTGCCAGTCCCTCTCGGTCCTTCCCCAGGGTTTTCTTCAGTGAAAACAGAACAAAAGTATCTATTTAGCAAATTGGCTTTTTCTTCATCATTTTCTACATAGTGTTTTGTTGTATCTTTTAGTCTCACAATTCCCTTTATAGTCTTTCTCCTTTCACTAATATACCTGAAGAAGTTTTTGTCTCCCCTCCTTACATTTCTAGCCATATATTCTTCCGCTTGCGCCTTCGCCAGACGTACCTCTCTCTTGGCTTCTTTCAGTTTCATCCGGTATTCCTCCCCGTGTTCTTCCTCTTGAGATTTTCTATATTTCTGGAACGCTAACTCTTTAATCTTTATTTTCTCAGCCACTTGCTTTGAGAACCATATCGGTTTCCTTTTTCTCTTGCTTTTATTTACTCTCCTTACATAAAGGTCTGTGGCCCTGTTTATTACTTCTTTTAGCCTGGACCACTGTCCTTCCACTTCTCGTACTTCCTCCCAGCCCATCAGCTCCTTCCTCAGGTATTCTTCCATTTTGTTAAAGTCAGCTCGCTTGAAATCCAGGACTTTGAGTTTAGAGTGGCCGCCATCCACATGAGCCGTTACATCAAAACAAACCGTTTGATGGTCACTGTTTCCCAGGTGTGCAGCCACTCGGACATTTGACACACTATCCCCATTCGTGAGCACCAGATCTAACGTGGCTCCCTCCCTCGTGGGTTCGTTCACCATTTGTCTGAGCAGAGCACTTTGGAAAGCATCCACAATCTCTCTACTTCTTTCCGATTTTGCAGATGGAACCTTCCAATCTACATCCGGCAGATTAAAATCTCCTAACAACAGCACCTCTCTTTTTTTCCCCAACTTTTGAATATCAGCGATCAGATCTTTATCCAGTTCCTCCAATTGTGTCGGGGGTCTGTAGACAACACCCACGTGGACCAAGGTTTTATCCTCTCTTGTTAAGGTGATCCATATCGCTTCTTCCTTTCCCCACTTCCCTGTCATTTCAGTTGCTGCGATATCATTTCTCAGATACAGAGCTACTCCTCCACCTTTACGTCCCTCTCTATCCTTCCTAAAAAGATTATAGCCTGGTATGTTTACATCCCATTCATGGGAACCATTGAGCCATGTCTCTGTGACTGCAACTATGTCCAAGTCATTCTCCAACATCAGGGCTTGAAGGTCATGAATTTTATTGCTTATACTGTGAGCATTTGTGGTCATTGCTTTCCAACTACATTTCCTAGTATGTGTTTTGGGTTTAGTGATTTGTGAGTGTCTTTTCTCTTTGGGTACCTTCTCCTCTTTTTGTTCCCTCTTCCTTGCTTTTTCTTTTTCTTCTGCTTCAATTTTAGTTTCAGGAACATCACAGTGCTGTAGTGGATCAAAAGAATTTTGTAGTGGCAACACTTGTGTGGGTGGATGTTTCTGTGTGACATGACGAATTCTGCCTGAGCCTACTGTGAACCATCTGTTCCTTTGTGGTTTTATTCTCTGAGGCAGTGGTGAGAAGTTATGATTCTGTACAGTCCTATAAGTTGCTTTAATTGCATCTAATTCTTGCATTACTTTATATAGCTCTTGTTTTAAAGTAGATAGCTGAAGGCAGATAGGACAAGCTTTAAGTTTCCAGATGATTGGCCTTGAAACCAAAGCAGCACAATTATTGCAGAGAATAAAAGTCATCCTGATTGGTTGAAATGGGTATGAACAGGTGTACTATGTTGGAGTATCCGCCTGCAAGACTGCCTGTGTATGACTGTGGAGTAAAGTTAATAAGGTTTGGTTTGTCTATAAATGAGTGGACAACCCTGGGGTGGGTGTGTTGTGGGGAGGGTGGGTGGGATTATAAGTCCCAATGGGTCAGCTTAAGTGCTGCTATCAAGGGAATTCTCTAGTTGAATGGACCAAAATGGTAGTGTCTGATCCAGCACTTTACAATTTATTATACTTTTTAAAACTGCCCTAAGATATTAATAACTTTCCTTTTAAATAAATCTAGATATTGCCAATAATTATAGCAGTGTCAGCTATGTAAAAATGCCCCTCCCCTCTATCAGAGTTTGGCAGGAACAGAAAGAAAGAAAGACAAAGAGAGGTTTCCCAGTGCTAATTAAATTGATTAAGCAACAAGCCTTAAAAATTTTAGACAATATCAGGTAGGTTTCTCACCTAATGCCAGTCAATTTGAGAAGAGTATGGGATTTAGGGGTCAGAATAAACCTGTCCTTTTTGTAGGAGCTTGGTTCAGTCCTGCACCTGGAAGTTGGAAGTAAAAGTGGAATGACCTTTAGTTTGAGTCCAACCCTGCTTGCCCCCAGCTGTGGGGGTGCTTAAGTCCCAATGGGTCAGCTTAAGTGCTGCTATCAAGGGAATTCTCTAGTTGAATGGACCAAAATGGTAGTGTCTGATCCAGCACTTTACAATTTATTATACTTTTTAAAACTGCCCTAAGATATTAATAACTTTCCTTTTAAATAAATCTAGATATTTCCAATAATTATAGCAGTGTCAGCTATGTAAAAATGCCCCTCCCCTCTATCAGAGTTTGGCAGGAACAGAAAGAAAGAAAGACAAAGAGAGGTTTCCCAGTGCTAATTAAATTGATTAAGCAACAAGCCTTAAAAATTTTAGACAATATCAGGTAGGTTTCTCACCTAATGCCAGTCAATTTGAGAAGAGTATGGGATTTAGGGGTCAGAATAAACCTGTCCTTTTGAATTGCCCTCAGTGAGACTAAAAAAGCAACACAAGAACCAATGAGTAACCAATAGACAATGTGTATATCAGCATTCAACTTAAAAAAAAATTTGATAGCATGAAGCACTTGCACAATTTAAAGAATGAATTTTTTTACCATGATCTTCTCTTATCAATTTTTAGCAGTAAATGTAATTTTTGGTGATCATAATAGAGGAGCAAAAACAAAAAAAAAACAATAAGGGGGGGAGTTAATTCAAAAGCTAGCGTTAAAATGGGTTACTTTACCATTAACTTGTGCTATTTTAGCATAAGTCCCATTTTATGCAATGCAACCTAGTTACTAATAACTTGGGTTAGCAGTAAAATAACCCATCTTAATGATAGCCCATGTTGATAACCCCCCCCCCCCCCAAACTCATTAAAAGGGAAAAAGTAGATTTTACTAACAGGCGCATAACATTAATTAAGTAGTTCTTAACATATTTTTTCCAAAACTATTATATTCTAATACAGATCAGATATCACTGCTCTTAACATGTTCACTGATTTTCAAAAATATAAAAAGCAAGAACATGAAAAAACTAACATTTTCACTATGTAACCACAATTATAAATCAGAATGTCAGACAACAAAGGACCCTATGTGCCTTTATCCCAACAGCGCAAAAATGCTCTTGCGCATATTTGCACTTGCTCCAAAGGAGTTGTAAATGTGTACATGTATACATATTTTATCAATCAAGCACATAAATCAGATTTTCACTCCTGCGCTACCCAAACTCTGCCCCTAGGAACCACTACCTACAGACTGATGCTATTCTTGTGATTTGCCAACTTTTTACAGCTGTAAGCACAAACTTCTGCAGAAGTTAGTTTCTGGATGTGAAGCATACTTTACAAATCGAAAATGCTCTATTAAATTTTGCCCCTTCTGAATTTAAAGTATCACGTTACCAGAAGAAATGCACTTTTACAAAACTGCTCTCCCAATGTACAGGTAAACTGATGTGCATAAGATCTAATTTTATAACCGATTATCTAAGTAGGAAATCCAAGTAGGTGTCTATTTTGGGACTATGACAAAAGAGGTACTTATGTGTCTTTATAAAACAACCTCACAAAGCCTGCAGAAATCACAGGGGAATGCATCCACATACATTTACACCTGCTTGGGAGTCAGTGTAAATTTATGTGCATTAAGAACCTGCATACTTTGTGGCTGTTTGTGCAGCACCTAAACTCCTCCCCTGAACAGGCCTACCCTCAGGTCACATAAAAGTAGACACAAACATTTTCCATGCCTACCTTATACACACAACACCTGGAACAGTTTTTTTCCACTTCAGCATTTTCTTTTAACTTCTGAGTTAGTGTATAATTTAACTATTTGAGAGATTTATGCTCATTAACTTATTACATTGATAAGTAAAATAATTTATCAAAGTTGTCACATAAATCAATGATGAAAAATATACTAATAATTTTTACCACAATCTTATTACATCAGCTGAAATCTCTCAGCGGGCACTTAGAAATATCTAATGGAAACTTAACTACATGTTAAGAGAAAATAAATAATCCATAATTAAAGCAGGAGGAGGATAGGAATAGGAACTTTCCATTTTCATGACATATTGTTGAAATATATCAACACCGTAATCCAACTGACATGAGAGACAGCAATCAGATATAAAAGACATCTGTGTCCATATGCTAAAGGGAGCTCAATGGAATTACTCTCCTTTACTTAGATATGCTTGCAGCTACCAAGGATACATAAAAGTAATTCAAAATGCGAACAGCAATCTTTCCATGTTTTTCTCAATTGCTTTGAAATGTAGGTAATACTATGTATTTCTATTTCTACTGAAAGGCTGGTTTCAAGCAACTACATGTAAAAAGAGCATATACTTTTAAAATGATATTAGGAGTGCCAGAAAGCAGGAACCCTTATAAACATTGCAATCCTCCATGACTGAGTGAACACAAGAGATAACAGCCAGAAAGAGCCTTAAAGATATGGGCTAAAATAAGTATACAATAAAGACTAAGGACAGAGATGATTCTTCCAGATGAGCTTGAAAAACTACAGGTCAAAATGGTATACCCAGTTTTAATTTTTTTAACAATGAAGGGACTGGGTAATTTTGTGCCCAAATATCAATTTTTAGTACCACAAAATGATTTTAAGGGTTAGGGTTATAAGAACTCTCAGGACTACAAAATTCAAAAATAAAACTCAACAAGTAAACTATAGGCGATACCTTTTTATTAAATGAACTCAATATGGAATCAGCTAGATTCCTTGACCTGCAGGAGCATCACTGAGAGGAGAGGTGGCATTGCAGCTGTTCTAACATGTCTGATGTCATCAAAGGCCACCACCATTGTAATACCTAGTGCTGTCACAGTGAATTTTTGGATCGGCCGGGTTCACTTCACCTGCCAGCTCCTATGGAAGCATCACTGAAAAGAGTGGAAGCACTGCCACCGCCACTGAAGCACTTAGGGCCCCTTTTACCAAGCTGCGGCAAAAGAGGGCCTGTGCTGGCGTCGGGGCGTATTTTTGATACTTGCTGAGGTCCCCTTTACCGCAGCGGGTAAAAGGTAGGTCTGTCTTTTTTTTAAATGGCAGTGCAGCACGTGAAGCACTTGCCATGCGGCCATTTCGAGGGGGAGTCTTTACCACCACCTATTGATAAAATACTTAGCATATAATCAAATATATAATACTAGTAAAAAAGGCCCGTTTCTGGTACGAATGAAACGGGCGCTAGCAAGGTTTTCCTGGGAGTGTGTATGTTTGAGAGAGAGAGCCAGAGTGAATGTGCGGGTGTGTGACAGAGTGAGACTGTCTGTGTGACAGTGTGTGTGTGTGAGAATGAGAGTGTGTGACAGGGCCCCCTCCCCTGTTCCTAATGCCCCTCACCCCGTTACCTCCCCTCCTGTTCCTCCTCCTTCCCACACTTTGGGTTCCTTAAGGCTTTCAAAAGTCTATGTACCCCCGTGGCCCTAACGCCCAGTATCCGGATACCCCACTGCTTTCCTGCTCACCCCTCCCCCTAGATGTAATACTTTCACGTCCTTCATTTTTTTTTTAAGTGTCCTATCTACCCTGTGTACAAATGCCCGGCATTCAGATTGTGTTCATCTCGTAAATTTTCATATCTTTCATTCATTCAGAACTTGCCCCCCCCCCCCCCCCCCGAACACTTTTGGTTCCTTCAGTCTTTTAAAACTGTCCTATGTACCCTGTGTGCTAATGGCCAGCATTGAGATTGTTTTCCTGTCCCAAATTTGCAAGTCTTTCAGTCATTCACAACTCCCCCCCCCCCTTCTCCAGTTTAACACTTTCGTTTCCTTCAGTCTTTTAAAACTCTCCTATCTACCCTGTGTCCTAATGGCCAGCATTCAGATTGTTTTCCTTTCCCAAATGTTCATGTCTTTCAATCGTTCAGCCCTCCCCCCATTTAACACTTTCAGTTCCTTCAGTCTTTTAAAACTCTCCTATCAACCCTGTGTCCTAATGGCCAGCACTCAGATTGTTTTGCTTTGCCAAATTGTCTGTCACTGAGGTCATTGAGGTCAGTGCTTGCCTGCCTAGCAGACCACTTCCGGCAGACACGGTCCCAAGCACATCCTGTTGGAGGTGAGAATTATTATATAGGATATAGCAAATTCACCAGCAGTACAGTTAAAAGATCATCAGCTTATATTGGTTAGCGGAAATATAACTACATTAGCACGCTGTCACCTGAAAAAAAACAAGCAAGGCTCCTGTTTCTATTTTTCTCCACTCAGGTATTTAGCAACGTTGACTACAACAAAAATGAGAGAAAATTGGTGCAAAATCACAACTCATTTTTCTGTGTTTTCACTAAGGCACGTTAGCGTTTTTAATGCGCTTTCAAAGTTAAGGTGCATTAAACGCTAACGCACCAATGCAATCCTATGGGTGCATTAGTGTTTAACACGCATCAACCATTAACGCGTGTTAAAAACGCTAATGCGCCTTAGTAAACACAGCCCAGGTTTATCTTGATTGGTAATGCAGAAAAACACCTTCAACTAAGACTTTATTAGTAGCTAGCTATATTTTGGCAGTCTAATCAGTATGATCCAAGACCTCTAACCGCAACTGGTTTTATCATCTATTTTTTTCCTCCAAAATCTTTCTATTTCAATTTATATATCATGATAATTGTTTTTTTTTTTTTACATTTTTTTGCAACTTTCATCAATTCTATTACTCCTGGTTTATAGATGTGGCAATAACTGGTGACACATAGAGGGGCTAGTATGCCACATTGAAGAAATTCTCAAAACACTGTTTATTGTATTTATTTATTTGTTACATTTGTACCCCACATTTTCCCATCTATTTGCAGGCTCAAAGTGGCTTACATAGTACCGTAATGGCATTCGCCAATTCGGTTGATAACAAATACAGGTTGTATTGTGGTCTAATGAGGTAGGTGTGTATCAGGCAACATGAGGGTCGAAGGGAATGTAGATTGTATATTGTCCAGTAAGATCATTGGCTATGCTGTGTTGCTGGGTGTGGGGATTTACGGTGGATCGGTGGCGTAAGCCTTTTTGAAGAGGTTGGTTTTTAGTGATTTCCTGAAGTTTAAATGGTATTGGGATTGTTTTCACAGCTTTTGGGAGTGCATTCCATAGTTTGCACTTATGTAGGAGAAGTAGGATGCGTAAGTTGTTTTGTATTTAAGTCTTTTGCAATTAGGGTAGTGTAGGTTTAGGTATGATCGTGATGATCGTATTCTGTTCCTGGTTGGTAGATCTATGAGGTCTATCATGTATCCTGGGACTACGCCGTAGATAATTTTGTGGACCAGGGTGCAGATTTTGAAGATGATCCTTTCTTTGATTGGGAGCCAGTGCAGCTTTTCTCGGAGGGGTTTGGCACTTTCGAATCATGTTTTACCAAATATCAGCCTGGCTGCTGTGTTTTGGGTGGTCTGGAGTTTTTTTTTTTAGTTGATCTTTGCATCCCGCGTAGATTCCATTGCAGTAATCTGCATGACTTAGGACCATTGATTGTATTATGTTTCGAAAAATTTCTCTCGGAAAGAAAGGCTTTAATCATTTACGTTTCCACATTGAGTAGAACATTTTCTTTATTACGGAGTTTACTTGGCTCTCAAGGGTAAGGTTGCAGTCGATTGTGACACTGAGTATTTTTAGGCTGTCTGAGGTAGGGAGGGTGTGTCCTGGGGTGTTTATGGTTTTTTTACTTGTTATATTGAGATGAGAGGATGAGGCAGTGTGTTTTTTCATTCAGTTGGAATGAATTTGCCCAAGACTCCATGATGTTCAGGCTGTCATTGATTTCATTGGTTATTTCTGTTATGTCTGAAGGGAATATAGATTGTAACGTCATCTGCACAGATGAACGGGTTGAGGCCTCGATTGGATAGGGATTTTGCTAGTGGGATCATCATTATATTGAAGAGTATTGGTGATAATGGTGATCCTTGGGGTACTCCGCAGGCTGCTTTCCATGGTGGTGATATGTTTGAGTTTGATTTTACTTGGTATGCTCTAGTGGTTAGAAAGCCCTTGATCCAATTGCGTATGTTTCCATCAATCCCAAAGTGGCCAAGGAGTCTTAGTAGTATATTGTGGTTTACCACGTCGAATGTGCTCGACATGTCAAATTGGAGTAGGAGTATGCCTTTACCTGTGGCTATTTCCTGCTTGAATTTCGCCAGGAGAGTGACCAGGACAGTTTCAGTACTGTGGTGGGGGCAGAATCCTGATTGTGAGTCGTGTAGTATTGAAAACTTGTCCATGTATTCCGTAAGCTGTTTGGTTACCAAGCTTTTCATCAGTTTGACTACTAGTGTGATAGATGCAACTGGACGATAATTGGTGAGGTAGTTTATGTTTTTCTTAGTGTCTTTTGGTATTGGGTGAGTAGAATGTTACCATATTCCTCGGGGAAGAGACCTTGTTGTAGCATGAAGTTAAGGTAGGATGTGAGGTCTGCTATGAACGGCCTGGGGCAGCTTTAAGTAGATGACTGGGACATGTATCCAATTTGCAATGGGTGTTGGCGAACCTATGAGTCGCTTGTGTAACTGATTCAATGGTGAGGAGGGTAAATGTTGTCCAGATGCGGTCAGGTGGGTATACACCAGGGATTAGGTCCAGGTCGTTGATGACGTTTTCAATGTCGGTGTCGTGCTGAGGAAGTGTGCTGTGTAATTTTATTATTTTTTCGTTAAAGTAGTTAGCAAGTTTGTCTGCGGGTGGGTTTCTGTATTGGTTGTGGTGATAGGGGTGGTGTCTAGTAACTTATTTATGAGTTAGAAGTTTCTTCAGATCTTTATAACCTGGTCCTATTTTAGTTTTGTAGTATGACCTTTTGGTTTGTCTTATTGCATATTTGTATTTTCTATGTATTTGTTTCCATGCATTGAGTGTATGTTCATCTTTTATTTTTTTTCCATGCTCGTTCAAGTTTCCTGGTTTGTGTTTTGAGTTTTTTTAATTTGTCATTGAACCATGGTATCGAGTTTTGTTTTCTTGATGTTCTTGTCTTTAAGGGTGCTATTTCATTTAGTACGCTTCTGCATCTATCCACCCTGTGAATGAGATAATATATGGAATCCGTTCGTGTTGTCCATTCGTTGTCGTTATCATTTGCCAGAATGCTTGTGGGTCTATTTGCCCTCTCGTAGTGTAAGTTGTATGTTCTGGTGTATGGTTTAATCCCTTTTTCCGCCAGTCTAGAGATAGGTTCATTTTGTAGTGGTCCGTCTAAGGTGTTTCTGACCATTTGATATCGGTTATTAATAGATTATGATCCGTGGACAGTTTGTATGATATGAGATCCAGTGTGTGTCCCTTGGTGTGGGTAGCTTGCATCTGAGGCCATTTTAGATTCCAGGATTGTAGGAAGTCTTTGCATTCACATGCGTTGGTGGAGTCGGGGTCTTCTAGGTGACGGTTTATGTCACCTAGTATTAGTGTATTGGAGTTGTTTACACAAGTACTTGAGATGAAGTCCATGAAGATTGTAGAGATAAAAACTCAAAGGTCTGTATTTTCTTTTGGTCTCCTGTCCAGATGTTTTCCATTAAAAAAAAGATAATGTTTATTCACTTTTTTCTCCAATACAGGACAGAATAAAGAGGCTGAGGGATGAGAGGTCTCATCTTTATGCTTCTTATTCTTTTCCTAACCCTTCTAGTCTCACTTTGTTCACTACTCTCAACTCTGTCTCTGAACATGACTTTCTTTCTGGAGAAAACTTTATAACTGTAATGTCATTATTATATTTTTCTTCTCATTGTTATTACTGCTATTATTATACCCTACCTAACTGAATGCAAATCATCACCCTAAATGGCTTACAACAATTCACAAAATGCATTTCAGAAACATACATTTAAAAATGGAGTTCAGAAAATATACAACAATTGTAAATCTGAAATAAAATGTAAAACAAATCATTCCCAGTGAAAGCTATTTTTATTTATTAGCATGCCGGCCTACATAAGAGAAAATACAGAGCATATAGTTGCGTTATGCCACTGTAATTCTTTCTGGTTAGACAAAGGAACAGAATAACATTTTATACCACAGTCAGATAACAAGGCTTCAATAAGCTTCTGCTAATTATGCCAAATTCTTGACCTCTACTTTTCTTTCAAGCTGTGAGAAAAGGCAGAACACATTTCCTCTCCTTACTTACATGGTTTCTTCCCTTCACAGTTGCTTCAGAAGTCAACATTCACACAATATATATTAAATGAATACCTTATTCCAACTACAAAACAGTAGCATAAAACACAACAAAAAAATAACATAATTCAAAACATACAGATTCTTTTACTAAGCTGTGGTAAGCGGTAAGCGTATACCACAGTTTAAAAGGGATTACCAGGGGGCATGCTAAAGGCATCCTGCTGTAAAATCCCAATGTGCGTGTACAACATCACCAGCTAAAATATTTCTGAATTTTTCTCAGAGGAAGTATGTCTGGGGACAGAGAGTTGGTGTGACAGCATAAATCGGTTAGTGCAGCCACATTACCACGCACTAAGGGCCCTAATTACACAGGCGCGCTATGTAGATGCCGATAATATTCCTATGGGCATCTACACAGTTAGCACGCACTACAAACGCTAGCATGTCTTTGTAAACAGGGCCTTAACTGATTAGCACGTCAGCCCTCATCACCACCCATTTTGTATGCTGTAAGGGCTCACACGCAAATTTTTTAAATGGCTGCTTGCTAATGGCAACATTAGCACATGGCCATTAATTGGAAAAATGGAAAATCAGCCATTTTCTGGCTGTGGTAAAAATGGCCTTAGTGCACGGGAAAGACTTGCATAAAGGTGCACTTAATACCGTAGCTTAGTAAAAGGGCCCCATAGTATTCATAAATATTTATACTTAGAACTCCATTCTTTCAGTTCTCTATGTCTTCTCTCAACATATAAACTTCTATGGCATCTTTCCAATCCAATTTGATGTAGTTCTCTGCTCTACTTTCCTAGTTTCACTGGATTGTTAAACGTCTTAATGCCATGTGTATAAAAGCAGAATATAAAGTTTAAATATAAACATATTTCATACACAACAAATTATTACAACAATCAATCCCAACATGCTTGTCTGTTCAGGGAATCTTTATCAAACTTTTTCTTAATTTTTTAAATGGAATGACTTGGGTCTCGGTGGTATTATTTTTAATGTATTGATTGTTAATATCAAATATCCAATGAAGAACATGATTACTACAGAAAAATTTCCATTCAGAATCAATAAATGATGATCAATCAACATGCTTGTCTTTTCAGGGAATCTTTATCAACAGTTCATAATTTTTCATCCATTAAAGGTAGGAAAAGAGCCTCAGTTGTTGCCGAAACCTCAACAGCATTCATAGGGACTGCATACTTAAGCGTTCTCTGCTCAGCGTATTTAATCATTGGTTCAAAAAAATCTCGGTATCAAATATATAAATTTTCCTTTTTCTTTTATTATTTATCCAAAATTAAAATTCCTCATTCCCTGAGCAGACAAGCATGTTGGAATTGATCACCATTTATTGATTTTGAGTGGAAACTTTTCTGTAGTGATCATATTCTTCATTGGATATTTGATATTAACAATCAATACATTAATGATAATACCACCAAGACCCAAGCCATTCCATTCACACTACGGTAGAGAAGGTCTCAATCTATAAATAATGTAAAAGCAGTATCAACAGCTAGTACCAATCACTTTAACAAACCCTCAAAACCTAATCCACCCCTATCTTCAAAATATTTATGGAAAGGCACCACATCCTAGGTCCTCCAGTCCCCCAGTCATTCCCACATAACAGCCCAAAAGATTGACCCTGCTACAATCACCCCTTCAGGAGCAACTCAACTAGTGCAAACCTGCCTCCATGTTAGGAGTATCTTAAATAGGTCCTCCTGGATAAGGTCAGTGAAGATGGAATAGGGCAAACTATGATGAACAGCAAGGGAGACAAGGAAAACAGCATTTTCATGTAGAGTTCAATGAATACACCAAGAGACACTGCTACAATCCTTTATAACAGAAGCTCTTTGTTTTGCCTTTCTATTACTCAGCCTCCTATGGATCAAAAAGATTAGGATTAAAACAAACACAAAATTATCCATAGTGCACAAAGTAGAAAATGTAGGAATATGTCCTTGTAACTGAATACTTAGGGGCCTTTTACTAAAGCTTAGTTCATGCTAACAAAACATTAGTGCTTACTAAATGCTGCACGTTCTATTTTATACCCATGGGCCTTGTGGCACTTAGCACATGCCAATGTCTGGTAGTGTGTGTTAAGCTCTAGTAAAAGGGTCCCCCCTATAGGGACCTATTAACTAAGGGCCAGGTTTAGTAAACAGAACTTGCTAACAGGATGTATTGTAGGTTATCATTGCACCAATAAAAACATGGGCGTGATAGCAGTTCACACATGCTAATGTTTAGTAAACATGGCCCTATGATGTGTTAGTATGTGGTAATCTGCATGTTCAAGAGCTAACAGTTAAAATGCTATACTATAGCCACTAGGGCCCAGATGCACTAAACCTTAACGATCCTCTAACACCCCTTTAACGAGGAAATTTTGATCCGTTGCATGCATCAAAGGGCTTTTACCGAGGAAGCTAGCAGCTAACGAAAACAGAATGCAGATGAGCAATTTGTGTACAAACCCTATTGAAACGAGATGCACTAACCTTTTCCGATTGCCTTTACGCAGGAAAAAGGCAGGAAATCTAACGAGAGGTCTGTACCTCTCGTTAGGACAGCTCAGTGCCAGGAAAAATCGTAAAGTGAAAAAACAAACAAACTGTGAGCCAATCTCAGCGCATTAGCAGAGCTAAAAGCGCTGTGATTGGTCAAAAGGACGTAGCATTACATATGTCCAAAAGAGCTGTGTTTAAGCTTAAAGAAAACGTGTCATAAACCACATCAATGTAGTGTTTGCGTATCCAGAGCATGTTTGAGCCTTACCCAACAAAAATCAAAAAAAGAATCGGGAGGGGGCAAAGGCGCTCGTCAGGAGCATCCTGTATGGCCGTCCTTGCCCCCCCCCCCCCCCGCTTCCCCCTGCATTATAAATTAAAAAGCAAAACATACCTTTAGCAGCCCCGGCCCCCCTCCCTTCTTCACTTCTCTGTCTCCCCTCAGCTCCGCCTCCCGACATCCTCCGCCCTGTGCCTCGCCCCCTCTTGGGGTCGTCGCCACCATTCCCCCCCTCCCTCTTACCGGGCCCGTGCAGCGCCTCTCTCCTCTGTCCGAAGGCGCTGCACGGGCAAGAAGAAAAGCTGATGCCTGTCTTCGCCCAGCTTCGGTCGCGCGTCTCTCTCCTCCTGAGCCTGCCCCCGTCTGACGTCATAAATTAATACCAAAATGTATGTATCATTTTGACATGCCAAAGGTGAAAAAAATTGCCTTCTTTCCCACAGCATGGAATGTTCAAATGTTCCATCTCTGTAATCACAGCTATATCTGTGCACCATTATTATGGGAAGGCAAGAATCATTAATTATAACTATACGAAGACTATTGGGAAGCTGAGATGCATGCATATGCCAGAAATGAAGTATTCAGTTCCCTTTGGAATACATTTCTTTACTCATAATTAATGCTTTACTCATAACTATACTAATTGCAATTAGCTTTGTGGGGGTTTTTTCACAATTCTTTCATTTTGACACCTGCAGAAGTCTTTGGCTTCCATTCAACTCCAATTTACACATACTATCATTACTCAAACTCTTATTTTCTTCTTCTCCCATAACACAACACTTTTTGGACCTGCATTTTCAGTTAATTTATCTTTTTACAGAGTGTCACTACATCCTCATAAACCAATGAGTATTCTTTTAATGAAATTAATTCTGAAGTATTTAAATATGGTCCCAGAAAGCAAATAGACAAGCGATCCACAAGATCCAGCACGGAGAACAACAGAGTAGATCATAAGGATAAAAATTCAAAAGAAGTCCAATTTATTCACCACTAAAATAATAAATACTTAAAAGCCCAACACAGCCCTTTCAAGTGCAGCGTCAGGGGCTTGCAAAATAACTGTAAAAAAAAACCCATATAAAAACATATCAGTATAAATCATAAGACTAAAGAAATCATATTAAAACTATATCAAATATTAGTATGTACCATCAAAATAGAATAATAATGAACAGAACATTCTATAAAGGGTATGCGTCCTTTATAGAATGGCACTTAGGGTATAAACTGTGCCTAACTATAGGTGTCGGAAATAACGCCTTCTAAAAGCTGGCGCCTAAATTAGGTGCATTTCGGCCGAATTCTGTATTTACGCACGTAAAATTTTGGAATGCTCCCAGAATGCCCCTGAAACACCCCCAAGCCACGCCCCCCAAAATTTACACAAGTTAGGATTCATGTGTGGATTTTTAAAGAATACGATCTGCATGTAAATTCTAATTAAGTCCAATTTACACCAGCAACCAATTATTGATGCTGATTGGCTTACTAAGCAATTAAGTTGTGCACGCAAAGTGGCTATGCATGCTGATTTGCACGCACAACTTTAGTTGCAGTTTATAGAATCCGGGGGTTAACAGCAGTGTAAAACAATCATATAACAGAAATATGATAAATGTCAGCAGAATACGAATGATACCATAATAGGCGGAAGCATCAAAGAACATTCATATAACATAGACAAGATATGACGTCAACACAATACAAATGACACAACTGAATATTATTAGAATATTCAAATAATATAATGCTCATGCTGTTCATACAATATAATAAAGCCTCTTAATAGTCAGCTTAGGGAGAAAGTGCAGTTGAGACATAAATGGAACAAAATGGGTAGTACAAAGTCATTGTAATAGATAGATGGGTGGCTGAACTGAAGGGAAATAATACATTCAGTTGAATAAGATAGGAGGAATTGGTGTAAGCTACAGGGTGTGTGGCAAGCTAGTCCAGATGTGGGGTGAGGGGACAGTCAGTCACCACATGAATTAAAGGCTTGAGAGAAGAGCGAATCTTTCCCCTGCTTCTTAAAATAGAGGTAATCTGTAAGTGAGTTCCAGATTGTGGGGGGCAACTCCTGAGAAAGCGCACTGGTGGGTATCACACTGTGTGATTTCTTTTGACAAAGGTACAGATAGTGAAGCTCCTTGAGAGGACCTTAGAAGCCTCAAAGGTGTGACGAGGACTAATTTATTCTTTGCGTACTCTGGTCTATTTTGTCTGAGTACCTTAAAGTTTTTGCAGGATGTGATTTGGTCACACTAACTGAAGCATTCTGAAATAGTTGCAAGAGGTGCAGTATCCCAAGATTCTTGATACGTGATGTTAGGAACCATTCATACTTCCCAAATAGCACTTCACAAAAATTTTTTTAAAGGGGGGGATGGGGGCAGCCAAAACACAAATCAAAAAGAAAGGACACAGTAGCTGAAAACATAATAAATATAAACAGGCTTATTTTCGAAAGAGAAGGGCACCCATCTTTTGACACAAATCGCAAGATGGGCGTCCTTCTCACAGGGTTGCCCAAATCGGCATAATCGAAAGACGATTTTGGGTGTCCTCAACTGCTTTCTGTC
Organism: Microcaecilia unicolor; assembly: GCF_901765095.1. Taxonomy (NCBI): domain Eukaryota; kingdom Metazoa; phylum Chordata; class Amphibia; order Gymnophiona; family Siphonopidae; genus Microcaecilia; species Microcaecilia unicolor. Next base: position 41,241,786 of record NC_044040.1, on the reverse strand, counting down.
ACGGGGATGACCAAAGTTCACTGGGGTGCGTCGGAGGAATAGTGAAGGTGGGACTGGGGCGTGCTTAACACATGGGCGTCCTCGACCGATAATGGAAAAAAGAAGGGCCTCCTTGACGAACACTTGGACGACTTTACCTGGTCCTTTTTTTCTTATGACCAAAACACAAAAATGTGCCCTAAATGACCAGATGACCACCGGAGGGAATCGGGGATGACCTCTCCTTACTCCCCCAGTGGTCACTAACCCCCTCCCACCCTAAAAAAAATTTTTGTAAATATTTTTTCTAGTCTCTATGCCAGCCTCAAATATCATACCCGGCTCCATGACAGCAGTATGCAGGTCCCTGGAGCAGTTTTAGTGGGTGCAGTGTACTTCAGGCAGGCGGACCCAGGCCCATCCCCTCCCTACCTGTTACACTTGTGGTGGTAAATGTGAGCCCTTCAAAACCCACCACAAACCCACTGTACCTACATGTAGGTGCCCCCCTTCACCCCCTAGTGCTATGGTAGTGGTGTACAGTTGTGGGGAGTGGGTTTTGGGGGGCTCAGCACACAAGGTAAGGGAGCTATGCACCTGGGAGCAATTTCTGAAGACCACTGCAGTGGCCCCTAGGGTGCCCGGTTGGTGCCTTGGCATGTCAAGGGGACCAGTGCACTATGAATGCTGGCTCCTCCCACGACCAAATGGCTTGGATTTGGTTGTTTCTGAGATGGGCGTCCTCGGTTTCCATTATCGCTGAAAATCGGGGACAACCATCTCTAAGGTTGACCTAAGTTTCGCGATTTTGGCGTCCCCAACGTATTATCGAAACGGAAGATGGACGCCCATCTTGTTTCAATAATACGGATTTCCCTGCCCCTTCGCCGGGAAAACTTGAGTGCCCCTTTCGATTATGCCCCTCCACGAATTGTAGATTTGCTTGGTTTAGTGGGGCTGTTGACCTATGGGGCCTGAAAATCTAGATGAAGCTGGTGTAACTGGATAGTTAAAAGCAAATGTTTCTTTTCGCTCTCAGGCTCTGAGTGATATGTTTTTATGTGTTTTTCAGGTTACCATGTTTCCACTGTATTTTGTTTTGTAAACTGCTTCAATTGGCTTTTGCAGGTCAGGGAGATGGCACAGCAATGTTAAATATCAGATAAAGGCTCAGCAGTACATTATCATTAAACAGGATTAATGCAGGTCATGACAAATTTCCCAATCCACGATAAGCTAAAAATAGCTAACTACATCTGTGGGGATGCAGTTAGTGTTCCCCAACAGCAGCAGAAGACTAACCATCAGAATTTATAGCCTGTGCTATCTACAAATCTAGGCAAGTTATAATTAACAAATAGAAAACAAACTAATAGATATACATTTAAGGGCCCTTTTACTAAGCTGTGTTAAGCAGTTAATGTGGGGTTTATTGCTCAGTAGACAGTAGTGCGGGCCTGCAATATCATCTCCTGAACTAAAACAGCATCCTTTATGGTATAAATCCTGCACTAGCTGCGTAATGCGGGAGTGGGTGGGAGAGGGGTGTGACATGGGCAGGTGGAAGAGTCACTAGGCTCTGACAGCCAGCACATGCTACCTTTCATGACTGCCGATAGTGCAGCTAACATTAACGCCACCTTAAGGAGTTGGCAAGTGCAGCTGCATTACTGGTTGTCTGGTAGCGCAGCCACAAACAAAAAGGCAGTGGCCCATGGCCCCCCATCCAATATCCCTCATTCTCCCCAAGCCCACCAAACAGATCCCCGTCACATTTCCCAGCCCCCCAATCACTTATCAGATCCTCAGATTACATACTCCAATTCCTCCTGAAAAATCTCCACCCCAACAGAAATCTCTCGCCCCCACCCCACCCCCAGTACTTTACTGCAAAATGTCACTGATGCAATGCAACTGTACTTACCACATGGTAAAGTACTTTTCTGTGCAGTAACTGTAAGGGCACATGTCAAACAGTTAGCACACAGACTTTGCACTTAATGTGCGTTCATTTTTGTATTTAACATGCTCTAAGTGCAAACCTTTAGCACACTTTAGTAAAAGGACACCTAAGTTAAAACTCACAATTTTAATAATAATAATAATAATTATTATTATTATTAGCATTTGTATAGCGCTACCAGACGCATCATTGTTTTATTACTATATTCCTTATGTCCAAAATTCATTCCACAATCTTATTCTCAAATATACACTATAAAAGGGAAAAAGCGACTTAGAGCTAGCTTCATTTACTAATGTGCATTACCGAGTTAATGGGTGTTTATTATTTATTCAAGTTAAGCATATAACTAACTACTTAAGTGCAGTAAAGTACTATGGATTGATAGACACATTTTTACCATGCACTAACAGCTAAAGGTCTGTGTTAACCACTGGAGGTGTTCCCAGTATTCTGTCACTGTGCTAGCTTTAAAAAGACCATTTCTAATTTGATTTAAGTACCTTCCAGATTGGCACAGACTTTGATGTCAGCATTAGAAAACGATATAGGGCAGTGTGAATACAAATCAAGAGAAACTTTGCTCTTCTTAAGAAAGAGGTCAACAGTAGCATCTGTTAGAATCAGTAGGTGATCCTGTATTTTATTTTATTTGTTAGATTTGTACCCCACACTTTCCCACTCATAGCAGGTTCAATACGGCTTACATAGTAGTAAGATTAAAAAATATAATTGAAACCTGGATAACAGATTTGAATAGCCCGATGATTTTAAGCACGTGCCCACCAGATTAACTGCCCTAAACCAGACAGAAAAGATGTATATCCTCAAATGCTCACTACATCTGAGAACATACCGTGAAATAACTTCTTCAAGAACTCAATGGAAATTCCATCTGGTCCAGGCCTCTTACCACTGGAGAGATTGCCCTGTTGCATTCCGAATTTCTAAAAAAAGAGAATGGCTCTGCAAGACCTTTAGAAACCGGAGGCAGCCAGTTTTTTTCCAACATTCTGAGTTGTAGCTAGCTAACCACTAAAATACAACTCAGCTAAGTTAGAAACAAAAGATTTGCTGATCTCTGTGAAAGTGCTGATAACTACACCCATTCTAGAAGATATGCTGTTAATTGCGCTATTCTGATCTCTCTTTCTAACTCTTCTAGCCAACCTTGAGCTAGATTTATTGCCACACTCATCAAATTTTTGCTTTGTACAGCAAAGAAACATCTTAATCCTCTCCACTTGGGTCTGCATTTCTGCAAGTCTTTAAACACTCTTGGCCTTCCCTGAGCCTTCTGTTTAGTCTCCAGCAGCACTGTTTCTCAAGGGATTCCTCTCTCTGCTTGTGTATGCTGTTCTAATACAAAATATGGGTTAAAATCCTACTTGTAAGCATTGTTTTAAAGTTTCCCACAGCACAAGAGGACTGCACTATGACTCTCCATGAACTTACTGAAATTCTCACATACCTCCCCCAAATCACTGTGCAAAGAATCCTTCTTCCCAGCACTGAAACATTAAATTGTCAATGCCTACCCAAGGGCTGAGCCTGCAATGTATTCAAGTGGGGAAAAATGAGTTGAATTCAGAAATATGACTAAGACGTCTGTGGCACTAGCCAATCCCAAAATCTCCAGCGAATACAGGACATCATCAGATTGACTATAGGTCCCATGAGCCTGCTGGCAGAGAGATACTGTTTATGCCATACATCTTCCTGGCCCAAACATTGCCTGTCCATCCAGCATATCAGGATTTTAGGACTAGAAAGCACGCATTCTATTCTCCACCTGCTATTATGGTGCAAGCTGAAAATTCTGCCAACTTGTTAGCGAACCTTTTTTTTATTATTATTATTTAATATTTCTAAACTTACAAAAATATCACAATCATAATGGTGCTACAGAAACAAGATATTAAATACACAAATATCATCTTAATCCCATAACAGAGAAAAATTAATAGAAAACACCTATCGGTCCACAATGAGAATCCAATATCATAAATCAAAAGCAAATTTTAAGTTAAATTCAGCAGCAAACATGTATTCAATGTAAGCTTTAATTCCTAAAATGGTAATGGAAAGCTGTAATGACTAGCCAGGGTTGTAACTGAGGTTGGGGCTTCCTGATCAAACAACTTAGGACTCAAAAAAGAGTTGTTGGGGTCTAAACAGCAAAGCATATAGCATATCCATTGATATTTAAATACTTACAGGGAATTTACAAGGAGAAAAGCTCAACTTTGAAACACCTAGATGGAGCAAAAGGAACTGCTTCTTCCTTCTCTGGGTGTTCTTAGCCACATCTGGAAAAGTTCCCACCTATGGCCCTTAAACAAGCATTCCTTGACTCTAAAATAGTGTCACAAATCTCTATCAGGACCCAAGGTACATGTTATTATCAGAGTAGCTGAAGGATCCTGGCCACAATCAGAAGTTTCCATAAATTCAGTAAGCCCCAGGCAGAACCTTCTGCCTCCATCCTTCTAGTCTGAGGAAAATAAAAGCCCTTGCTAATGGAAGGACAAACTCAATGGGAACTTTTTAAAACAGATGTAACATATCTTTTAAACATTTCTGATGGCAGCAGATTTGGAAAGCGTGGAAAAAGCGAAATTGCTCTCCTGTAGCAGGTGTTCTACGAGGACAGCAGGCCAGGTATTCTCACGTCGGTGATGTCATCCAACAGACCCCGGTGCAGACGCTGAGTAGCATGTACATGGTTAAAGAAAATTCTAACAGCATTCCACCACACATGCGCGGGTGTCTTCCCACTCGACACGAGTGCCTAGGTCCTTCAGTCAGGTAATACAGCCAAAGGAATACAACTCCTAGGGGACGTGGGAGAGTATGTGAGAACACCTGAGTTGTGGTCCTCAGAAAACACCTGCTACAAGTGAGTAACTTTGCTTTCTCTGAGGACAAGCAGGCCCAGCTGTATGCTCACATGGGGGAGTCCCTAGCTACCAGGTTTACTGAAAACAACAATGCTAGGGCAACGGGGACTCAAAACATCAAAGCCTCAAAAATCAACTAATCTGAAACAATATACATACTAGTTGTGAAAGTACAGCTTGGAATATAACAAAACTGGGCCTATGAGGGTGGAGTTGGATTCTAGACACCAAACTGGAGTGGAAAGTGCAGTTGAGACTGCTGAGCCTCCTGTTTTTGTGGTGGTAGGGTGTGCTATGTTGGTGCCATTGAGCGCCTCTTGTTCAAAACATTTATTGAATATCCTGTTCTAATGACACTGGACGCCACTGGTAATTTTCTTTTATTTAGGTTTATAGTTCTCAGTTTTAATCTCTGATAGTCTTATGAAAGACTTCAATAACTGACCATCTAGAATGTGTATCCAATTCAACTTGAAAATGCAGCCTGTGCTTCTATATATTTTCTCTCATTCTGGTTTGTTATTAATGTAATGAAATAGGAAGGCCTCCCATTCATTCATAAAATTATTGTGTGCATCAGAGAGAGACTGCTAAGGAGTTTCAGTCCCTAGAGTATGTTCTCCATGCTCACATATTCAGTAGGCCTGAAATACGTTTATAATTATAACAAATTACATTTCTCATGCAAATCACTTTCATCCCTTGTACCAGCTACTGACAGGCCATAAAAAACAATGATATATGCCAAGACTGACTGTTGTCAAGTTCTATGCTCCTAAAATAGCCATTCTGACATCTTTTATTGGCATTCTTTTCCCCAATTTTGGATTTTTTTTTAAATTGTAAACTGCTCAGGCTTGTTCACCAAGACATTTTATTTTTAGTGCTACAGTACAGTGTTTTCTTTGTAAGAATTTCCCTCATTATATATATTTTTAAATAGCCTTTTTCCATTGACAACTTCTCAGACTGCCTACATTTCATTAGAAAGAGTACATATATTTCTTTAGATCTACTTCAACTATAAACTTGTGATAAGCCCCTCAACATACTACCTATTTTTATAACAGATTTCACAACAACAAATGACTGTTGTACTCATACCATTGGTAAGGCTATATGAGCTTTATAGATAGACGCATAATACAGGCAAAACAAATGCTTGATCTTCTTACATTAAGAACTAGCAAAATTCCTGTTAAGCATACCTGATTTTGCTTGCCTTCTACTGAGCACAATGTTAAGTAAATAAATCTGGTTTACTAAGGAGGATTTTCTCCAAAGTGTTTGGCATTAGCATAATTAGCCAAAGGACATTTGTGCTCTTACAAGTTTACATTACTCCAAGAAGATGAAGACGGAATGACTAATGTTGGGCTGTATGGCTGATTTCTATGTCTTCCACTTTCTACTTCTATTTATGCACTGGAGTTCCTTTCTGTCTTTAATTTTAGTCTTTACACTGCTTTGATATGGCAACATTAAGGGAAGTATAGAAAAACTATAATAAACTATGAACTAAACTATAAACAAGGTAATCAATTAAAAAGAAGGAATATGGGGGTCCTTTTACTAAGCTGTGGTACAAAGTGTCTTTAGAATGCCCTTTGCGCAGGTTTTTAACCACACGCTGAAGCCATTTTTATCGCAGCCATAAAATGGCCTTTTTCTATTTTTTGTATTAACGTCCATGTGCCATTGAAAACAAAATGAGCGTGTGTGCACTTACCAACACTAATTTTGTAAGTGGTAAGGGCTCACATGCTATTCCTGCGCTAACCAGATAGCGCATAGTAATGTAGCTGCCCTGATTAGCACAGGAATGTCCAACTCTTCACCCCAGACAGGTCCCTCAAAACAAAAATTTTAAATATTTTTTAGCGTGCAGTTAGCACACACACACATTTGGCACTTACCGTAGGATGCCTGAGCACATCACATGGTATTTTAAGTGTATTAGGCAAAATAAGCAAAACATCTTCATAATGCACAAAAGTTCTATACACGAAAAAGTTTCTGAAAGTGTTTACCTCAGAAAATGGAGTGTCAGCTACAATAATTAATTGTCCGACTGGCAATTCACTCTCTCAATTAATCACTGCACCAGTCTAATATGTTATATCCAAAACATTCCTAATAAATGCAGATAATAAAGTGCAAAATGTAAACTTATTTTGCTAATAGATGCCGACTCCAAGTCAAATCCAATATAATCTTCATGCCAACAAAATACCTAACTCACGTTTTGTACAAACTATGTTGGGATTACTCTCCCACAAGTTCTCCTGCACTGAAAAATTCTTCCTACAAACAGTTGGTATCTAACTCGAACACCACCAGTGTCACAGACCTGTCCAACTGGAAACAGGAAATAGTAAGAATTTGACAAAGCCACAAAGATGTCAATCAAAAACCCACATAGGGCTCAAAAAAGTGAATTCATCATATTAGTTAAACTAAACCATTTAATATCTTCATTCAACCCGTTAGGTTGTACAGATTGTATTTCAAAAATCCAATGTTGTTCATACATTGCTAGTGCAGCTAATCTGTCACCACTGTAGTGCTCAGGGATACAATCCAAAACAAACCAAAAGGTAACAGACCAAACATGGCCTGCCTTATGCCAGTGGTAAACTAAAGAAACAGAAAAATTCAGAGTTCTAATCCTAGATTTGTGCTCAGTTGGTCGAATCTTCACCTGACTTGAAATCCTTTCCACATATATTCTCTTACAAGTCACAAAGCCTATCAAACACATATTTATCAATGGAAATCTTCTGATTCTCATGTAACAACAGTTCTCAATATTCATAATATGCTCTCAAATAAGTTTCCTTACGATACCAGGAGGACATCCATGCAAAACAAAACATTTGATCAAAACTGGGGCTTGTACTTGTAACACAGTAAATGAGGGCTGATAAAGACCCACATTTATTTTTGTTACATTTGTACCCCGCGCTTTCCCCTCATGGCAGGCTCAATGCGGCTTACATGGGGCAATGGAGGGTAAAGTGACTTGCCCAGAGTCACAAGGAGCTGCCTGTGCCTGAAGTGGGAATAGAACTCAGTTCTCAGTTCCCCAGGACCAAAGTCCACCACCCTAACCACTAGGCTACTCCTCCACTCCATGGTTCATTCAGTCTGCCCAACAAGGTGGCCAGAGCCACACCCACACCTGCCACAGATCAGCGTAATTCTCACAAATTTCCTTACTAGTAGGTACAGTCATCTTCAATCGTATAGAATAACGATTCTCGTATTTTAACAAGTTATTTCTTTCCACTAGTTTCCAAAACAAAGCCATTAAAAGTTGAGGGTCAGATTTATAAATCATTATATGCAAGAATGAAATTTGTTGCTATGAACAAATCATTGACAACTGTAAATGACAACCAAGGAGTGTTTAATCAGATCAGAAACACCGATAATTGATCCGCTATGAATGTCCACACTAAAAAAAAAAAGTCCTCAATGAATTATAACAACACTTGTTGGTATCAATCCAACATGTACAATAAAGTATCTTCAAAATATAAGACAAACATTAAGCTGAGGGCCACTGCTGCCCCCCTACGCCCCATAGCCATGCCACAGATATATAAAAAATATGGATTACCAAACTGAAAAAACTTATTACATAAAGCAATTCTGGCATATTCCACCAAAAAATTGGTCAGAATCCTCCAAGATCTAATTCTTTTATTCAAGGTCAGGGTTGGCAGAGCAGATTCATATGCAGAAAGCAGGAAAAGTCAGAAGAGCAGCTGAAATAATTGTTACTCAGTAGCCAATACATGATACTTATCCAAGAGTAAGGTAGAATGGAAACACCAGGGTTTAAATATGTGTAGGGAGCCAATGAGTAAAGAGGTATTCCTAAGAACCAAAATATATTAAATCCATCAGTAACACAATTACACTTCTTAGATGCTGTGGTCACAATAGATAATGATACTAATTGAAAATATACACAAAAATATATGTGATGGGGATCATCAGTTGTTAACAGATCACAATAAACATTCATGATGTGAATGGTCTTACAAAAGACATCATTATAGCCTCCTATCTTGTTGTGTTTATATTCCCAAAACTATTTCTTAAAGTATCAATATTAATAGAATAAAATGAAGTGGCAAACTTGATTTTGATCACTTATCTCAGTATGGTACGCAAGACTTCTCCATTTAGCAAAGCAAGTCCCATCAATCATTCCTTCTTATATATATACCCCAACACTGTCAGTGTTTCAAAACCTTTCAACAGGAGGATGATATCTCAAGCATTTGAAAAGACAAAAAGACAATTGAGAAAAATATTTTTAAAGGGCATCATATGATCTCTTTTATAAGACCATTCAAATCATTAATATCTAATTGTGAAAAATAGTCTCGGTGCTTGATGGCTCTCATTAAATATATTCTTGTACATATTTTCAATTTCATTATCTATTGTTGTGACCACAACATCTAAAAAGAATAATTGTGGTACTGACAGCTTTAATCTAGTTGGTTCATTACTTAGCCATTCAGAGGGTTGGTTTTTTTTTAGATTAAAAACCAATGAATCCATAGTGAATTCTCAACGGGCCAATCGGGGCACCTGAATCATCAGGCTCTGACTATCAATCATGTTTGATGTGTTCCTACTGTACACCACCTTGAGTGAATTCCATCAAAAAGGCAATAAATAAATCCTAATAAATAAATAAATAGGAGGAACAGTATAAAAGGCAAGCAGCAGCTGTAGTTTATTTTCTATAAAAGGGGAGCTTCAGAAGGGAGGGGGATAAGTACATTAAACATTAGGAAAAACTGTTAATTTTGTAACTTCAGAAAAACAAGCTGTTGGAATGTATGGGTGGGAGGCCAGCATTCTTAGTAGACTAGCCACACAGACATCCCCAGAAGAGCAGTAGGGCACCCTAGGGAGCACCTCAGTGGACTTCACATAAAAGATCCAGGTACACATCTCACTGTTACCCCCTTATATTGAATGAGCTCTTCAAAACCCACCAAAAACCTACTATACCCAACTGTACACCACTACATTAGCCCTTATATCTGCAGGTGTCATCTATATGTGGGTACAGTGAGTTTGGAGGGCTCACACTTTCCACCACAAGTGTAACAGAGTGGGATACGGGCCTGGGTCCCCTTCTCTACAGTGCACTGCACCGACCACTAGGCTACTCCAGGGACCTGTTGCTGCTCTAATAGGGTTAAGCTGTCACAGAGGCTGGTACATACTGTTTCTTTATCATCTCTGAGGGTGGGATGGGAGTCAGTAAACACTGGGCGAGTAAGGCGGGGTCATTTAGGGCACACCTTTTTGTGACTTAGTCGTGATTAAAGCAGGTCAAGACCAAACCATCTAGCTTTTACCCTGGATGCTTTTGTTTTGTTCCATTATAGCAGAAAAATGTCCCAGTTTTGGGAACGCCTAAATGCCACCCCCAACACATCCCCTTGTGATTTGGATGCACTGCATATGAACTGTATAGAAAACCATCTTAAAATGTGTTTTGAAAATAACAATTTGTACGTTTTGACAAAAATAATGTCCATCTGTCACTTGGTGCCGATTTTTTGGACATTTTTCTGTTTCAAAAATGACCCCCCATAGTAGCATAGAGGGGCATTTTTGATATGATGTCTAAATCCAACTTTGGATGTTTTGGGTAAAACATCCAAAAATCCAGTAGCAACCATGGCCATTTTCAAACCAGAAAAACGTCCAACTTTTTGTTTTGAAAAGGGCCATTTGCTAGACATTTTTGTGGTCAGTGCATCTATCTAAAGAAAAAAAAAAAGGTCCAAGAGAAAAATGCACAAAAACAAGCCATTGGGATATATTGGGGGCCAGCATTCTTAGTAGTTTATGCAATGAACCATAGAGAAGGGGACCCAGGCCCATATCCCACTCTGTTACACATATGGTGAAATGTGTGACCCCTCTAAAACCCATCAAAAATCTACTGTACCCAACTGCACACCACTACAGTAGCCCTTATGGCTGCAGGTGTCACCTACATGTAGGTACAGTAGGTTTTCGGTAGGTTTGCTCCATTATGGCAGGAAAAACGTCCATGTTTTGGAACGACCAAAGCATGCTCACAACACACACCCTTACGATTTGCACACACTGCAGAGAAAAACTTTTCAAATCCAAATTTTGAAAATCGTAATTTGGGCATTTTTGGGGAGAAACATACTAACTGAGAGAGGATGGTAAATATAACCAAAGTTGTTCAATTAAGCCTACAAGGAATTTACGCTTTGCAGTAAATATATCCTCATTTTGGTATTATACACAGCAAACACTTACTTTGAATAAATATAAGGTCTCTCTGTAAGACTAATGGTATAAAACAACTGCACTAACAATTGCTTGGGTCCTACAATGTAAGTTGCTGGTAAAGCAGTTAAGACAAACTTATTTACCACATTAATTAAATGGTCTGTTTAACAAGGAATATCAATTCTCTAATCACATCTCAGTTGAACTTCTTATTTCAATTAAAAACTCTAAGTCTACCAACAGAGATCCTACTGTTCTAAGATCATTAAGAACATTTTCATTATCTGTCAAATGAGGGAGTAAGAGGCAGAAACTGCAAGTACTCTCAGGAGTAGGCCTCTACCCTACTTAAGAGATGATTAGGGAGTAAACAGCAGTAGTTCTCATTAGTTGCTTAGCAATGAAAAGACCTCCTATGAAATAAGACATGTTAACAGAAGAGAGGTATTGCCATGTAAATCAGTAAACAGACAGGCTTTCATCCACGCAAGGGTAATCTATCCATCTCTATTAATTCTAATAATGTGAAATTATGACATTGATGAATACGTACAGCAGGATATAGAGGAAGCTAAAATGTTTACAAAAGAAATCAATTTGAAATAAAATGATGTGTAGAGTTCTAGTAGCTGTTTTGTCCTGTAGAAAACTTAAGTATTTATAGACTCTGATAGATTTTAAGGAGTGAGCCATCAAAAAAGCATGTATATGTAAATTTTGGACCTACTTTTAACCACAGATTTTGAGGGTGAAGTGTGGGATGTTTGCAGTATCACAACCTCAAATCCTTGTTATTGCAGATATTTTTAATCTGCCAATTATGACACAAGTACAGTACCTAGACCAGAATAAAAACTTGTTCCGTATGTATCTCTGTTTCTTGATGTGTTTGTGGTTTGAAGTTTCTTAATTGCAATGTTCAGGTTATCCCTGATGCAGCTAGGACTACCCAGAAAAACATAAGAACATAACATAAGTACATAAGTAATGCCATACTGGGAAAAGACCAAAGGCCCATGAAGCCCAGCATCCTGTCCACGACAGCGGCCAATCCAAGTCAAGGGCACCTGGCAGCTGTCAGGCTGATACCACGATCTGTGAGCCCCTGTGCCAAACAACGTCTGGCAGCCAGACAGTTCTGATCTTACCTGAAGAATCAGGGCTGGAACCTCCAAGGAGGACAGGGCTGGACGCAGGATGTGCAGCAGGCAGAAGGAAAAAGCCACTCCCAGGACCAACCAAAGGCTTGCGGCAGGAAGCAGAGTCCAGGTCCGAGCAGAGGTACAAGGCAGGCGGCAGGCAAAAGCAAAGTCCAGGTCCAAACAGAAGTTCAAGGCAGGCGGCAGGCAAAAGCAAAGTCCAGGTCCAAACAGAAGTTCAAGGCAGGCGGCAGGCAAAAGCAAAGTCCAGGTCCAAACAGAGGTTCAAGGCAGGCGGCAGGCAAAAGCAAAGTCCAGGTCCAAACAGAAGTTCAAGGCAGGCGGCAGGCAAAAGCAAAGTCCAGGTCCAAACAGAGGTTCAAGGCAGGCGGCAGGCAAAAGCAAAGTCCAGGTCCAAACAGAAGTTCAAGGCAGGCGGCAGGCAAAAGCAAAGTCCAGGTCCAAACAGAAGTTCAAGGCAGGCGGCAGGCAAAAGCAAAGTCCAGGTCCAAACAGAAGTTCAAGGCAGGCGGCAGGCAAAAGCAAAGTCCAGATCCAAACAGAAGTTCAAGGCAGGTACACAATCCAAAGACACTGAACTCAGGAATCCACACTAGCAGAAGCCGAAGCAAAGAGTTCTGTCAGAGTCTCATTTAAGTAGCCCCCTCCATCAGGGAAACCACCATCAGCTGTCCGGAAGGCGTGGCCAACAACCAGCCCAAGAGGCTCTGGATAGGCTGGTCACAAGGAGCGGGCGGAGCCTAGCCGCGACCAGCCAATCCGAGCCCAGAAGAGGCGTTCCCCATGCTCCTGGGTCCTGCACCCGGAAGAGACTCTCCAGCTAGAGTGCGCCGGCCATTTTGGCAGCGTCGGCGCTCTCCAGACGCTACTGCTGCATAGCGGCGGACCGGAGCCGTCCAGGAGGAAGCCAAGACTCCCCTACCATGCCGCCCGTAGCCAGCGATACCCCGCTCTCTCCTGCTCGTGGAGCGAGGCATCCCTGCAGGCAGAGCGGCACAGGTAAGGGACGTGACAGTACCCCCCCCCCCCCCCGTAAGCCCCCCTCCTCCGTCTCGGCCCAGGTTTTTTAGGGTAACGAGAGTGGAACTCGTGCAATAACTCAGGGGCATGGATATTACCAACAGGCTCCCAGGAGTTATCCTCAGGACCAAAGTTCTTCCACAAGATCAAGTAAAACAATCGTCCTCTCTGGAGTCTAGAATCAAGAATCTCCTTTACCTCAAACTCAGGGTCCGGGTCAGAGTCTGGAACCAGAATCCTCTTTGATGCAGGATGCCAGCGGGAAGTCCGGAAAGGCTTAAGCAGAGATACATGGAAAGCATTGTGAATGCGAAGATTACCAGGTAAGTGAAGACGATAGACCACCGTCCCCACTCTAGATTGTACAGAAAATGGACCAATGAAGCGAGGAGCAAACTTAAGAGAGGGAAGACGAAGTTTGAGATACTTGGTGCTGAGCCATACTCTGTCCCGGCTGGAATACGGGAGCGGCACATCGCAGACGGTCAGCACACTGTTTATACCGTGCGGCAGCCCTTCCCAACTGCTGACGAACCGTCCTCCAAGTGGCATGAATGGTGGTGAGGGTAGACTGGATCAGTGGGGAGACCTCAGTCACAGGAATCGGAGGTGGAAGACGAGGATGACGTCCAAAAACAGTAAAGAAGGGTGATGTCCGAGAAGCAGAATGAAAGCTATTGTTGTAGGCAAACTCGGCCCAGGGCAGAAGATCAGTCCAATTATCTTGACGAGCGTTAGTGAAGGCCCGGAGAAAGGCTTTAAGGGTCTGGTTCGTACGTTCTGCCATGCCGTTGGTCTGTGGATGATAAGCGGAAGAAAAATGTGTGGCAACCCCAAAGGCTGAGCATAAAGACCTCCAAAATCTAGAGGTGAATTGAGAACCTCTATCACTGATGATGCGCTGCGGTAGTCCATGCAACCGAAAAATGTGCTGGATAAACTGGGAGGCAAGAGCCGCCGCAGATGGCAGAGACCGCATGGGGACGAAGTGCGCCATGCGGGAAAAACGATCCACCACCACCCAGATGATCGTGTTGCCCTTGGAGCAAGGGAGATCAGTTATAAAGTCCATGGAGACCTCCTGCCAAGGTAGCTGGGGTACAGGCAACGGTTGAAGAAGACCCCACGGCTTGCCTGGCAAAGACTTGGTGCGGGCACAAGTAGGACATGTAGAGACAAACTGCCGAATCTCCTGAGCCATGTGCGGCCACCAAAAATAGCGGGAAATCAGATGATAAGTCTTACGAAACCCAAAATGTCCCGAAAAAGCAGCAGAATGACCCCACTGAAGAACCTTGCGACGAGACCGGACAGGAACAGGAGTCTTAAGGCAGGCGGACGCCCCCACAGTAGGGGAAAGGCAAGCAGGATTGAGCATAGGATAGAGCTCCTCAGGCTCCTCTGGTACATCAAAGGCTCGGGAGAGCGCATCTGCCTGTACATTCTTCTCCGCGGGACGGAACACCAAGTGAAAGGTAAAACGAGCAAAAAACAGGGACCATCGGGCCTGCCGGGGATTCAGGCGTTTGGCATCTTGCAAATAAAGCAGGTTCTTGTGATCAGTAATGACAGTAATAGGATGAGCAGCCCCCTCCAGCAGGTATCGCCACTCCTGAAAGGCGAGCTTCAGAGCCAGCAGCTCTCTGTCACCGATGGTATAATTACGCTCTGCCGGAGAAAACTTTTTAGAAAAAAAAAAAACAAGGATGCCTCTTACCCGAAGGAGACGTCTGAGACAGCACAGCCCCAACCCCCAAAGCAGAGGCATCCACTTCCACAATGAAAGGCTTCGTGACATCAGGACTACGGAGTACAGAAGCAGACAGGAAAGCCGTCTTCAAGGTAGAAAAAGCTTCCAGAGCAGCTGGAGACCAGTGTCGAACATCCGCACCCTTCCGAGTAAGGGCTGTCAAAGGAGCCGTGATGAGAGAATAATGGGGAATGAATTGTCTGTAGTAATTAGCAAATCCAAGGAAACGCTGCAGAGCCCGGAGGCCTTGCGGACGAGGCCAGTCACGGATAGCCTGTAGTTTAGCAGGATCCATTTGTAATCCAACAGCAGAGATAATATGTCCCAAAAAAGGAATAGTGGATTGATGAAAAGCACATTTTTCCAATTTGGCAAACAGGCGGTGATCCCGGAGTCGTTGAAGTACTGTGCGCACATGTCTGGGATGATCCTGAGGAGAAGCAGAGAAGATCAGAATATCGTCCAAGTAAACAATGACTGAAGCATAAAGGAGATCTCGAAAAATGAAGTTGATAAAATCTTGAAACACCGCAGGGGCGTTACACAGACCAAAAGGCATGACACGATACTCAAAATGGCCTTCATGAGTATTAAACGCAGTCTTCCACTCGTCCCCCTGGCGGATACGAATCAAGTTGTAGGCCCCTCGGAGATCCAGTTTAGTAAAAATCGTAGCTCCCTGGAGCCGATCAAAAAGCTCCGGGATAAGCGGAAGGGGGTAACGGTTCTTGACTGTGATGTTGTTAAGCCCACGATAGTCAATGCAGGGTCGCAAGGACCCATCCTTTTTGGAGACAAAAAAAAAACCTGCTCCGGCAGGAGAAGAAGAAGGTCGAATAAACCCTTTACGAAGGTTCTCCCGAATGTAGTCCCGCATGGCTGCCGATTCGTCCCGGGACAGGGCATATAATCTTCCTCTGGGAGGCATCGTGTCAGGCAACAAATCAATGGGACAATCAAAAGGGCGATGGGGTGGGAGGGAATCCGCCTCCCGGGCATCAAAGACATCAGAAAAATCCTCATACTCCTTCGGAAGACAGGCCTCACAGGGATGAAGGATTCCAGGAAGAGCTGGCACTTTAGTAGGAGGAGGGTGCACTGGTGTCAGACAGGTCTCAAAACAACGCGTACTCCATTGACTGATCTCACCCAAAGGCCAGTCTATGCAAAGAGCATGCAGCCGCAACCAGGGTATACCTAAAATTACAGGATGAATGGCTTGAGGTAATATAAGAAACTGTATCTCCTCATGATGAAGAAGGCCCACCTGCATCCGAAGCGGAAGGGTGAGATGAGTAATCGGCTGGGGAAGAGTAGAACCATGAATGGAAGTCACCTGCAGAGCTGGTTTACAGGGAATAACTGGCCTTCCTAGTCCCTGAAGTAGGCTAGCATCAATAAAGTTGCCCCCCGCTCCTGAATCCAGCAAGGCTAGGGTATTTATTCTGAATTCTCGCCAAAGTAAGATAATCGGTACTGTCATTAAATTATCCGGAAGGGCTCCTGACTGACCCAAAACCACCCCCTCCACAAGGCTAGGGTCTAAGCATTTCCCGGCTTGTTGGGACACCCCTTCACAAAATGCCCAGGTTTGCCACAATACATGCATAATTTGTTGTCCCTCCGGTGAGCCCGCTCAACGGCTGATAGTCGGTGCCTGCCAATCACCATAGGTTCCTCAGATCCCTCCGCCGCCGGACCTGCCGCTTCCTGAGGAGAGACAGTCCGTTGTCTCTGAGGGGAGCTCCTTCGAGACGGACGAGAGGCACCCAGTTCTCGTGCCCGTTCCTGGAAGCGGACATCAATCCGGATACATAGAGAGATTAGAGCGTCCAGAGTACTAGGAATTTCACGGCCGGCTAACTCATCCTTAATACGCCCACTCAAGCCTTGCCAGAAAATGGCCGTAAGAGCCTCTTGATTCCATTTAAGTTCTGCAGCCAAGGTGCGGAATCGAATAGCGTAGGCTCCTACCGAGCTGTTACCTTGCTGAATCCGTAGTAGCTCCCCTGCAGCAGAGGAGGGGCGTCCCGGAACATCAAATACCATGCGGAACCGACGCAGGAATTCTCCAAGGTCTGAGAGGAGAGGATCCTGTTGTTCCCAGAGTGGTGATGCCCATGCCAGGGCAGGACCAGAGAGTAACGAGATGATGTAGGTAATCTTTAATTTGTCCGTAGGGAAAGAAGCAGGTTGCATGTCAAAGAGCATTTGACATTGATTCAAGAATCCGCGGCATGCGGAAGGCGTCCCGTCAAACCGGGGAGGTTCGGGCAGACGAAAGGCAGGTTGAGAGGGAGCTGACCTACTTGCCCCGGAAGACGGTCCTCGCTGTGCTGACATCTGTGAGCACACATCTTGTAGTACCCCAGACAATCTGTTAAGCTGAGCCTGCTGTTGTTGCAGGGCTTGGGCCAAGTCAGTCAGATCAGGCTTATCTGGCGAGCTCATGGCTTCGGCTTTCTGTCAGGCTGATACCACGATCTGTGAGCCCCTGTGCCAAACAACGTCTGGCAGCCAGACAGTTCTGATCTTACCTGAAGAATCAGGGCTGGAACCTCCAAGGAGGACAGGGCTGGACGCAGGATGTGCAGCAGGCAGAAGGAAAAAGCCACTCCCAGGACCAACCAAAGGCTTGCGGCAGGAAGCAGAGTCCAGGTCCGAGCAGAGGTACAAGGCAAGCGGCAGGCAAAAGCAAAGTCCAGGTCCAAACAGAAGTTCAAGGCAGGCGGCAGGCAAAAGCAAAGTCCAGGTCCAAACAGAAGTTCAAGGCAGGCGGCAGGCAAAAGCAAAGTCCAGGTCCAAACAGAGGTTCAAGGCAGGCGGCAGGCAAAAGCAAAGTCCAGGTCCAAACAGAAGTTCAAGGCAGGCGGCAGGCAAAAGCAAAGTCCAGGTCCAAACAGAGGTTCAAGGCAGGCGGCAGGCAAAAGCAAAGTCCAGGTCCAAACAGAAGTTCAAGGCAGGCGGCAGGCAAAAGCAAAGTCCAGGTCCAAACAGAAGTTCAAGGCAGGCGGCAGGCAAAAGCAAAGTCCAGGTCCAAACAGAAGTTCAAGGCAGGCGGCAGGCAAAAGCAAAGTCCAGATCCAAACAGAAGTTCAAGGCAGGTACACAATCCAAAGACACTGAACTCAGGAATCCACACTAGCAGAAGCCGAAGCAAAGAGTTCTGTCAGAGTCTCATTTAAGTAGCCCCCTCCATCAGGGAAACCACCATCAGCTGTCCGGAAGGCGTGGCCAACAACCAGCCCAAGAGGCTCTGGATAGGCTGGTCACAAGGAGCGGGCGGAGCCTAGCCGCGACCAGCCAATCCGAGCCCAGAAGAGGCGTTCCCCATGCTCCTGGGTCCCGCACCCGGAAGAGACTCTCCAGCTAGAGTGCGCCGGCCATTTTGGCAGCGTCGGCGCTCTCCAGACGCTACTGCTGCATAGCGGCGGACCGGAGCCGTCCAGGAGGAAGCCAAGACTCCCCTACCATGCCGCCCGTAGCCAGCGATACCCCGCTCTCTCCTGCTCGTGGAGCGAGGCATCCCTGCAGGCAGAGCGGCACAGGTAAGGGATGTGACAGCAGCTTCCCAAACGTACAAACATTCTATACATGTTACCCAAAATTGTGGATTTTTCCAAGTCCATTTAGTAGCGGTCTATGGACTTGTCCTTTAGGAAACCGTCCAAACCCTTTTTAAACTCTGCCAAGTTAACCGCCTTCACCACGTTCTCCGGCAACGAATTCCAGAGTTTAATTATGCGCTGGGTAAAGAAACATTTTCTCCTATTTGTTTTAAATGTACTACACTGTAGTTTCATCGCATGCCCCCTATTCCTACTATTTTTGGAAAGTGTGAACAGACGTTTCATATCCACCTGTTCCACTCCACTCATTATTTTATATACCTCTATCATGTCTCCCCTCAGCCGTCTCTTCTCCAAGCTGAAAAGCCCTAGCCTCCATAGTCTTTCTTCATAGGGAAGTCGTCCCATCCCCGCTATCATTTTAGTCGTCCTTTGCTACACCTTTTCCAATTCCACTATATCTTTCTTGAGATGCGGCGACCAGAATTGAACACAATACTCAAGGTGCGGTCGCACCATGGAACGATACAACGGTATTATAACATCACCACACCTGTTTTCTATACCTTTTCTAATAATACCCAACATTCTATTCATTTTCCTAGCCGCAGCCGCACACTGAGCAGAAGGCTTCAGTGTATTATTCGGGTTCTTTTTTCCCCACATGCATCACCTTACACTTGCTCACATTAAACGTCATCTGCCAATTAGCCGCCCAGTCTCGTACGGTCCTTCTGTAAGTTACTCCCATCTCTAAATCATTTATAAATATATTAAAAAGCAGCGGTCCTAGCAGTGACCCCTGAGGAACCCCACTAACTACCCTTCTCCATTGTGAATACTTCCCATTTAACCCCATTCTCTGTTTCCTATCCTTCAACCAGTTTTTAATCCACAATAGGACATTACCTCCTATCCCATGACCCTCCAATTTCCTCTGTAGCCTTTCATGAGGCACCTTGTCGAACGCCTTTTGAAAATCCAGATACACAATATCAACCGGCTCCCCTTTGTCCACATAGGAGTAATCACACCGGGTCAGACCAGTGGTCCATCTAGCCCAATATCCTGTTTTCCAAACAGTGGCCAAGTCAGGTCACAAGTACCTGGCAGAAACCGAAATCATGGCAACACTCCATACTACAAATCCCAGGGCAAGCAGTTGCTTCCCATGTCTGTCTCAACAGCAGACTATGGAATTTTCCTCCAGGAATTTGTCCAAACCTTTTCTTAAACCCAGATACGCTAACTGCTGTTACCACATCTTCCAGCAAAGAGTTCCAGAGCTTAACTATTGAGTTTCTCCTTTTGAGGCCCAGGATTTTGCACCTTTGTGGGTTATCTTTAGCTTTTCCAGTAAGAGTGTAATTAAAATAAACCTGCTCATTTAACTGCTTTTGTTTGTTCGTTTTAGTACAATGCCCCTTATAAATCAGCCTGCCAGATCCTAGCATTGTTATATCAATCAACTCCTCTATAAAAAAAAAAGTCTTAACTTTTGGTTTACCGATGATCCCATAGTCTGCCATTTTAACTCTTCTGGAATTATGTTCTTTTTTCCCCATTCTATATATATATTTGCATTCCATTTTATTGTATTTCTGTTCCAAGATTTTCATCTTAGATATGAACATTTTTTAAAACTTTTTTTTTGTATTTATTACAAAAAGAAAAACAGATGGGATATGACAACTCCCTCATAAAGAGGAGTTGATGATTAGGGCTTGATAGCACATTGTATCACATTTATGACGATTATTCTGTTAATGGCAGTAGAAGTCCACTGAGGCCACAGTAAGAAGATCAACAATATGACATCTGCCAGCAAGCCTTCTCAGCCGTAACTCTCACACTCTGAACTCAGTACTAGGAGTGAAGTGGAACAGGTGGATGTGAAGCGTCTGTTCACGCTTTCCAAAAATACTAGGACTAGGGGGCATGCGATGAAACTACAGTGTAGTAAATTTAAAACAAATCGGAGAAATTGTTTCTTCACCCAATGCATAATTAAACTCTGGAATTCATTCCCTGAGAATGTGGTGAAGGCAGTTAGCTTGGCAGAGTTTAAAAGGGGGTTAGATGGTTTCCTAAAGGACAAGTTCATAAACCGCTACTAAATCGACTTGTGAAAAATCCGCAATTCCAGGAATAACATGTACAGAATGTTTGTACGTTTGGGAAGCTTGCCAGGTGCCCTTGGCCTGGATTGGCCGCTGTCGTGGATAGGATGCTGGGCTCAATGGACCCTTGGTCTTTTCCCAGTGTGGCATTACTTACGTACTTATGTACTAGGGGGTCTATGCCTAACTCAGGACTACCACTTGAATTAACTTCACCATAAATGATAAACAGACATTAAAACAGATGACCTTACCCATTGCTCAACCCAAAGTAAGCAGCATCTGAAATAAACAATGCTTAAATAGCAAGGCTTTTAAAAGACATCTGTCATCTAACCTGTAAAGGAAGGATGTTCCATTGGGCTGTGGCACTGTAGTGCAGCTTTTTATCATATGACTTCTTATGGAAAATTCCGTAAGAGAAGGAAACTGTAAGTTGGTAATTCATAAAGATCTAGTGGATCTACAGAACGACTTCCTACAGCCAAATATGGCGTGTAGGTGGGAGCCAGACCATGAATATGTGAATTAAACAAAGTAGTTTAGAAATAATTCTCATACAATTAGCAACTAGTGAAGATCTTTTAAAAATGGTGTAGCATGCTCCCACTGTTTGCCCCTAAAAACTAATTTTGCTGCCATATATATAAACCTAAGGGCCCTGTTTACTAAGCTGCGCTGTAGGCGCGCTAGTGTTTTTAGCGCGTAGAGACACCCATGTATTCCTATAGCTATCTCTAGCATTAGCACGTGCTAAAAACGCTAGTGCACCTTAGTTAATAGGGCCCTAAATTTGTTAATTCCAGACCTAAAGTACTTAAAAATATCAAATAAAATGGAGGATGGAGGAGCCTTGAAAAAAACCCACATTTCATTCTCCATATGTAAAAAAAAAATCTTCACTAAAATATTGGCCAATGGTTTTCTCTCCAGCTTGTTTAACCTGCAAAGGGGCACCTGTCAATTCACCCTTTGTCACCACTCCTATTTAATATAGAAATTAAGCCATTACTGACAGCTATCAGGCAATCATCTAATGTCTAAGGTCTCCAAGTAGTTAGCCAGATATTCAAGTTTGCTGCACATGAAGTGATACTATTTTTGTTCAACCTTGCAAGCTCAATGGCAACCATGTTAAACATTATCAATAGATTCTCAAGGACATCAGGCTACAAAGGTAAACTGCGAAAAATCAGAAATGAGGCCCATAAACAGGAGAACAAAAGGTTCCATCACAAGAGGATATGATTTTACGCTGGTAGCTGAAGAAATTTGATACTTAGGGATACACTCCCGTAGAGATATGGGGAGAATGCAGGACATAAGTGTAGACAGAATCTTTTCAGAGGATCTCTGACCAATTTTTGAAATGGAACCCTTTGTACCTTTCTTGGTGGAAGTGAACTGAAACCATAAGACTGCTTATCATCCCACAGTTAAATTAGATATTTAACATACAGTTTCCAGAGAATGATAAATAGGGAAATCAAGTCCACATAGCCTATGTTTGTATGGAGAAATAAAACTCCCTAAAATTGCACTGCATACACTGAAATCTCCTAGAAAGGCTTGAAGTGTTGCCCTGCAAGACGTTTACAAGTATCATCAGGTGTACATGCTTTGGCTGGCTACCCTTTGGATACTAGAGAATATAAAATGTACTTAGACTCTTCCATGGCTGGAAAAGGCCCTAGTATTCCCTATAGAGCTGCCTTTTTTAGTAAGCACACATTAGCCAAATGGTTGCAAAGAATCTCAGATCCTACAAATTAGCCTTTCTGCATTAGCAATGCTAGATTCTACCCTCCAGGTAAAACAGTAAAATGGTCTGCATTTACAATCTATGGCAGCCTCACCAGCAGTGAAGTTTTTTAAGAGGCTGCAACACAAGCATCATATGAAGGCATTTATAAAATAATTCGCCATCCTTTTCAAAATGGAGTAATGGGAGATCAGAAATTGTAGAAAAATGATGATAAATCATGCAGAGGTTAATTGGGTCTGATTATGGTCAAAATCCCAGCGAGGCTCTTTGTCTTCCAGTCTACTGCAGTGCCTACATTTTATAGCTCACCAAGCTTACCGGACACGTGTGGCACTAAGGAGAGGAGGACTAAACAGAACAAACGTTGGAGTAACATGACTTATATGGACATGTTCTCACGCTACTGCATTACTGCTCTTTCACCAACGCTTTCTACTCAAATGTCTGGTCTATAACACAAAAAATATATTTTATATAGAAACATAACTAGCTTACAAGACAGTTGTTTATAGATGTGCTGTTGCTCCAGTCTATGTCCTGGCAGCAGCACTCATAGGCTACCTGCACCGGAACTCTCTCTTGCTATGAACTGTCCCGCCCATTCTGATGCGACTTCCTGTCTTGCGAAGAGTGGGATAGTTCACAGTTGAAGTCCCAGTGCAGGCACAGGCAGCCTATGAGTGTCGCTGTCGCTGCCTGGGCAAAACTGGAGTGGAACTGATTTGAAGGTATGGGAAAGAAAGCAGCGCGGGAGGTGAGAGATGCACACCTTGTAAAAAAAAATCCTGGATACATTCCTGTCTACAAGTCTTAACCCAGATGAGAAAGAATCAGAATTGATACTCTGCCCAACGCTCTCCAATAAACTTTTTTTTTTTTTTAAATATTGTTGTGCTGGAAAAAGAGCTCCACAGAAAACAGGAGAGAGGTGGAGGGAGGGAAGAAGCAAATTCACGGGGCAGCAGCAACAGGTGTCTGAAGACTTCTAGATATGATTCTACAGACTCAAGCAACCTGTAAAGCTCAACTGGGGAGAACCTGACCAAATGGACAAGGAGCAAATCACTCAGAACCAGAGACCGAAAAGTGTGTCCACCCACCTACCAGAGACAGAAAATACCGAGGAGCTGGACTGGATGCCAAGAGAGATATGTCTCAGCTTAGTTTTCAATAATTAAAGGTAATGAACTGAGGTAAGGTACACAATGGAAAGTGATAGCACAAAACTTTGAGGTAGGCCATATGACAATACCAGCATTACTGCCTGCTCATCTCTCCACAAAACACTAGAAGGTCTATCCATCAAATATAATTGAAAGCAAGGAATGGCTAGGTCTGAATACAAATTGTCACAATAGTAGAGCACGATCTACAATACTAAAAGCAGATGTAAGATCAAGGAACACGATGAGAGTATCACTGCCCTTATCCATAGTCATACAGACATTACTCAATGTCTGTTCCATGCCCTTTCTTGAACCCCGACTACATAAAGTGGTCCCTTTACCAAGTTAAGGTAAAAGGGGCCTTGAACTAGCAGTGGGGCCATTTTTGCTGCATGCTGAGCGGTAAAAAGGCCGAAAAGAGAAATGTCCATGCTGCAAGATTTTCCTTACCACATGGCCATGTGACGGTGGGGGGAGAATTAACCCGGAAGTAACCAGTTAGCGCAGCACTGCCCGATTACAGCCAGGTTAGGGCCTGTGGAAATAGTTTTTGAATATTTCCACTAGCACTGGAAACGCCACATGCTAGGGGTGGAACTGCCATCGGCATTCCACCAGTGTCCGTGCTGGGCCGGTGGTAGCTCCAGATTGTCACGCGGTAAGCCCACAATGGGCTTACCGCTGTTTGTAAAAGGGCCACAAAATGAATAAATCCATTTCTGCTCTATAGTCCAAAAGATGATAAAACACTACTTTCTCTAATAGTTTCCCAACAAATGACAAGTTCAAGCCCGGCTGAAAACAATTATGGTCTTCCATATTTTTGACATTCTTTTTCAGAAATGGCCGAACAATAGACTGCTTCAACCATTTAGGTATGACACCAACCTCCACAAACATATTCACATTCTGTACTAGTGGGGGAGCAATAATTTCCTTACACAGATAGAGTTCTAAGGCTATTTAATATTCATGAACATGTTCCACCAGGGTTTTCACTTCCTTATTAGACAGTTCCAAACATTTGCAGATTCTTCCCTATCCTTTGGGGATAAATCAGTCCCCTTTCCATTCACTTCCATCAAAATATCACAAATTCAAATCTGTTATCAAATTTTCTCATTGTTTAAGTAAATATAGAGCAAAATATTGGCTACCAGGAGATCTCTTAAAAATGTAAGATAACCCAGTAAAAAAAACTCTGCTGTGATAAATATGCTGTCTTGTCTGCACCAGGTAGTGGCTTTCTAAATAAGCCACTGAGTTTCTGAAGTTTGCTAAAACACTTTTACCAACACTTTAAATTGCATGTACTACAATGACACAACAGAAAAACTTACCTATGTAGTCACCAATGAACACTACAAAAAAAGGTGTAACAAGGTCATTTATGCCCTGAACATATCCACTGGCTGGATGGCGAATTGCCCATATAAATAAAATTCGTTCAAAGATCTGGAAAGAGAATAAAAAGGAGCTTATGTCATAAGCTATCAATAGAAATCAAACAAAATAAAACATGGAAAAGAAGATAAGATGATACCTTTTTTATTGGACATAACTCAATACATTTTTTGATTAGCTTTCGAAGGTTGCCCTTCTTCGTCAGATCGGAAATAAGCAAATGTGCTAGCTGACAGTGTATATAAGTGAAAACATTCAAGCATTACTATGACAGTCTGACAGGGTGGGAGGATGGGGGTGGGTAGGAGGTATGCATGGGGACATCAAAGCATATCATTGATATTCTAACATAAGCTTTGAAAGCAAAAAAACACACAAACATAAAACTGTTATTTATCTTTGAAGTGCAGTATAAATAGTCACATAGAAGGGCATTTTCGATATGATGTCTAAATCTGAATTTGGAGATTTTACACAAAACGTCCAAATTCTGAACAGGAAAGAAGCACAAATAGAGAGGGTAATACAGCATACATAGAAAGTATACAGACAAAAAAAGCAACACTGGGCCTTCAAGACTGGGACAAAGAAGTTCTTTATTGATGACCCGACACGGGCCGTGTTTCGGTGCTAAACAGCGCCTGCTTCAGGGGTCAAGAAGAGACACAGTAAGGTCTACTTGAAGTCAATTCAATGCCCCAGCTTGTGAAAGATCGCCGTACGTCACAATTGCAAACAAATAGCTCCTTAAAGAGCCCTCTATGGGGGGCTCTTTAAGGAGTCTTGAAGGCCCAGTGTTGCTTTTTTTTTTGTCTGTGAACAGGAAAGAAGGTCATTTTCAACAAACAAAAACGTCTTATCTTTTCCTTTTGAAAATACTGTTTGGAAAAACGTTATGTGCTTTGGATGTTTTATTTTTTAGTTCATTTCCAAACAAAAAACATCCAAAAGCAAAATGTACAAAATACACAAGAAAATCCACAATAGAGTGAAACCATTCACATGTACTAAGTGTGATAAAAGCTTTGGTGGGAAAGAAAGCCTCACATTTTTCAGGGGTGGGAGGGGGTTAGTGATCACTGAAGGAGTAAGGGGAGGTGATCCCCGATTCCCTCCAGTGGTTGTAATGTAAATCTCAAAGTGCATCACAGAGTCCCACACAGGAGAGAAAGCATTTGCATGTATTGACTGTGGTAAAAGCTTTGGTCAGAAGGTAAACCTCACAATGCACCAGAGAATACACACAAGAGTAAAACCATTTACATGTTCTGAGTGTGGTAAAAGCTTTGGTGGGAAAGAAAGCCTCACATTTTTCAGGGGTAGGAGGGGGTTAGTGATCACTGGGGGAGTAAGGGGAGGTGATCCCCGATTCCCTCCAGTGGTCATCTGTTCATTTGGGGCACTTTTTTGTGTGGAGTGGAGGAGTAGCCTATTGGTTTGTGCAGTGGACTTTGATCCTGGGGTAGTGGGTTCAATTTCCACTGCAGCTATTCATTATAGAAACAGGTCTAGCTCAAAATGTCTTTTAGTCCTGGACGTTTTTGTTTTGTTCCATTATGGCTGAAAAAAAGTCTAAGTCTTAGGAATGCCCAAGTCCCGTCTTGAACACACCCTTGGCACACCCTCTTGAGATTTAGATGCACTTCTGACGGACTTCAGAGAAAAACGTCTAGAGAGAGGTTTCAAAAATACTGATTTGGACGTTTTTGTGAGAAAAACGTCCAAATGCAGACTTATGTCACTTTTTGGACGTTTTTCTCTTTTGAAAATGAGCCTAATAAACTAATATTACAATTAGCTATTCTTAATATTTTTTCTTAGCTTTGTCTATGTCCATAAGGAATTTATGGATTACTTATTATACAACTGGAAGAAAAAAAATAGACAATATGGTAAAACAGGAGGACAGGACTTTATTTATTTTTTTAAGGTATGTTAGTGATATAAGGAAGTCCACAGGTGGCAATTTGAAACTCAAGGGTGAAGGGAAGGAATATGTAGAAGCTGATGAGGATAACGTAGAATAGTTTTGTTCTCTGTTCACAGATGAAGAGCCAGAGGTAGGAGCACACAAGACAAATACAAACAGAAATGAAAGTGAATAATTCTTCACCCAACGTGTAATTAGACTCTGGAATTCGTTGCCGGAGAACGTGGTACGGGCGGTTAGCTTGACGGAGTTTAAAAAGGGGTTAGATAGATTCCTAAAGGACAAGTCCATAGACCGCTATTAAATGGACTTGGAAAAATTCCGCATTTTTAGGTATAACTTGTCTGGAATGTTTTTACGTTTGGGGAGCGTGCCAGGTGCCCTTGACCTGGATTGGCCACTGTCGGTGACAGGATGCTGGGCTAGATGGACCTTTGGTCTTTCCCAGTATGGCACTACTTATGTACTTATGTAGAAGACTGTTTGAGAGGAACTAGCTAAACTCAAGGTAGGCAAAGTGATGGGGGCCAGATGGGATATATTTGAAGGTACCGAAAGAACTTTGGAAAATTCTGGTGGCTCCACTGTCTGATTCTTTAGAGTCAGGAGTGGTCCAGCTCCATAAAAGTGGAAGCAAAGAGAAGGTTGTCAGCTACAAACCAGTTAGTCTGACCTCTGTGGTGAGTAAATTAAAGGAAACACTTCTAAAATAGAGGATAGTGTGGTTTTTTTGAATCCAACGGATTGCAGGACCCTAAGTTACATGGTTTGGGGAAAAAAAAGACAAAAATGAAGGCAGATAAAGAGCATATGGCCTATCCACTCTGCCCATCCATGCCAACTACTATCCCTTACTCTCCCCCTTGAATTGAATTCAGTTACAGTTTTCACCTCCACCACCTCCACCTGGAGGCTGTTTCAGAAATTCACTACCCTTTCTGTGAAGAAGTATTTTCTCAGGTTACTCTAAGTCTGTTCCTGTTTCACCTTCATCCTATGCCTCCTCATTCCAGAGCTTCTTTTCAACTGAAAGACTTGCCTTATTTAAACATCTCTATCATACATCCCCTCTTCCAACTTTCATCCAAAGTAAATATACTGAGATCTTTAAGTCTGTTCCCATACACCTATGATGAAGACCACTTATTTTAGAAGCCACTCTCTGGACCAATTCCATCCTGTTTATGTAATTTTGAAGGTGCTGTCTGCAGAATTGTACACAATATTCTAAATGAGGCCTCACCAGAGTCTTATACAGAGGCATCATCACCTCCTTTTTTCTACTGGCCATTCCTCTCCCTATGCACCCAAGCAACTTTCTAGCTTTCGCTATTGCCTTTTCTACCTGTTTCACCACCTTACAATCATCACATATGATCATACCCAAGTGCCACTCCTCTATCGTGCACAAAAGTTCTCTCCCTAAACTGTACTCTTCCCTTGGGTTTTGCACTCCAATGAATGACCCTGCATTTTTTAGCATTAAATCTTAGCTGCCAAATTCTGGACCATTCTTCAAGCTTTGCTAGGTCCTTCCTCATGTTATCCACACCATCAGGGTTGTCTACCCTATTGCAGATTTTGTTATCATCCTCAAAGAGACAAACCTTACCACACAGCCTTTCAGCAATATTGCTTACAAAATGTTAAAAAGCACCAGCCCAAGAACCAAACCTTGCTGCACACCACTGGTAACATCCCTTTCCTCAAAGTGAGCTCCATTTACCACTACCTTCTGTTGTCTTGCACTCAACAAGGTTCCTAACCCGGTCAATCAGTTTAGGACCCATATTGAGGGCACTAAGTTTATTTATTAATCATCTATACAGAACAATGTTAAAGGTTTTGCAAAAATCTAAGTAGACCACATTTAGTGTTCTCCCTCAATATGACTTGATTAATTTCTTTGACTAGGTGACCAAAAAGCTGGATCAAGGAAGAGCACTAGACATAATGCACATAGATTTCAGCACAGCCTTTGGCATGGTTCCACATAGGCAACATAACTAAAATGAGAGCTTTCTGTTCCTACCCAGTGATTGACTGGGATAGAAACTGGTTGAGTAAAAAGCAAAGGGTAGTGGTAAATGAAAAAAAGAGCATTATCAGTGGTATGCCACAGGGATCAGTTCTTGGTCTAGTTCTTTTTAACATTTTTGTAAGTGATACTGTTGAAGGGTTGTCTGGTAAGGTTTGCATCTTTGCAGATGATACCAAAATCTGCAATAGGGTGGACAACATGAGGAAGGATCTAGAGAAGTTTGTAAAATGGCCTAAGATTTGACAAGTAAGACTTAATATTAAAAATTGCAATGTCATGCATTTGGACTGCAAAAACCCAAGGAAGAGATACAGTATAGGGAGTAAAGTGCTTCTGTGCATGAAAGAAAGCAGAACTTATGGGTAATTGGATCTGATTATTTAAGGTGTACAAAAGGTGATGGCAAAAGCCATAAGGTTGCTTTGGTGCATAGTGAGATAATAGTGAGATAATGATCAGCAGGGAAAAAAAGATGATAGTGTACTAAGAACATAAGAATAGCCATATTGGGTCAGACCAATGGTCCATCTAGCCCAGTATCCTGTTTCCAACAGTGGCCAAGCCAGGTCACAAGTACCTGGCAGAAACTCAAATAGTGGCAACATTCCATGCTTCCAATCCCAGGGCAAGCAGTAATTTTCCCATGTCTGTCTCAATAGTAGACTATGGACTTTTCTAAGAACTTGTCCAAACCTTTTTTAAACCAAGATACGTTAACCGCTTTTAGTACATCCTCCAGCAAAGAGTTGGTTGAGTGGAAAAATATATCCTCCTATTTGTTTTAAAAGTAGTTCCATGTAACTTCCTCGAGTTTCCCCTAGTCTTTGTACTATTAGAACAAGTAAAAACAATCAATTCACTTCTACGCATTCTATACCACTCAGAATTTTGTAGACCTCAAACATATCTTACCTCAGCTATCTCTTTTTCAAGCTGAAGAGCCCTAACCTCTTTAGCCTTTCCTCATATAAGAGGAGTTCCATCCCTTTTATCACTTTAGTCACTGAACCTTTTCTAATTCCACTACATCTGTTTTGAGATACAATGACCTCTAACTGTCTTTTTTTTTTTCAACAGAAGCTTATATCAAAGAAGCTTATGCCAACTCAAACCCAGACATTAAACTGGGTCACGAGAACACGCCTGGGAGGGTACTCCCAACTCGACCCAAACACAGCTGAGAAGCTGATTCAGAAAATAAGTCAAATAGGCACCCCAACTCAACTGAGACTCAGCATAAAACTGGCTCAAGAGCAAAACCTCCAAAAGAGTAGTAAAGGCTCAACTAAAACTAGTTAGAAACCAGGTCAAGAGCTGTTAGCCCATCATCCATCCACTTGGGAGAGAGAAAAATACTGAACATTCTATGCTACATAATACCTTTAAGGGGCGAGTCACAAGAACTTTTCTTTCTCTGTCTCCATCTGCTGGTAGAGGGACACAACCCACCTTTTTGGACTGGTCTGATAGGATGCTATGGAAGCAATATTATCCTCTTTAACATTAATATATAGAAACATAAATGAAGGCATAAAACTAAACTACTATGGTTAGGACAAATGCAAGGTAGTTCGCTGGACAAGAAGCTGAGTTTCAGAGGAGAAACCTTGAAATCTGAAACTCTCTTAAAATTTTGGGAATAACTATAGACATCTCTCTTTCCAGGGCCGTGCCTAGGGTCTCTGGCGCCCCCCTGCAGACTATCAGTTGGCGCCCCCCCCCCCCCCCCCCATGAAAATGATCGCTCACCACTTGCCACACTGAAAGGAATTGTCAGCAATATTCTTAGAAACTAATTGCTATACATTGCAAAATAAGATAGCAGATGTAAATTCTCAAAGTGGACATATTCCAAACGCTAAAATGAAAATAAAATAATTTTTTTCTACCTTTGTTGTCTGGTGACTTTCTTTTTTTAATCATGCTGGTCCAGTATCTGATTCTGCTGCTATATGTCCTCTTAACTCCATTTCCAGGGCTTCCTTTCCATTTATTTCTTTACTTTTCTCCTTTCATCTTCATTTCTTGCTCTATATCCATTTCCAGCAATTTCTCCTCTCTCCCTGGGTCCTGTCCTCCCATCCATGTCCATTCTTGTCCCTCTCTGCCCCTTCCCTCCTCCATCCATAGCCAGCAATCCTCCTCTCTCCCCTCCCCTCCATTTCCAGCAATTTGTCCTCTCCCTGGGCCCCCATGTCCATCCTTGTCCCTCTCTGCCCTTCCCTCCTCCATCCATAGCCAGCAATCCTCTCTCCCCTCCCCTTCCAGCAATTTGTCCTCTCCCTGGGCCCTGCCCTCCCATCCATGCCTCTCTGCCCTTTCCTCTGCACCCTGGGGCCTTTAAATCTTTTACTTCCGGTCGCAGCAGCGTCAGTGAAAGCGGAGCGCTGCCGACGTCTCCCTTCCCTTTGCGCTCTTGGTTCCCTCAGTGTCCGCCTTCTTCTGACGTCAGAAGAAGGCGGGACACTGAGGGAACCAACGAGTGCAAGGGAAGGGAGACGTCGGCAGCAGTGGCGTAGCTAGGGTAGTTGACACCCGGGGCCGGTCATTGTTTAACACCCCCCCCCCCCCCAATCCAGTACTAGGCATACCAAGAATACAAAACACTCACGACCTATAGAGCAATTTTACCATACCATAAGCAGTCATTTCTACGAGTTACACAAGGAAAAGGAAAGCATCTTAAACACTACAGTGAGCACTAGAACATCAATTCACCTATTGTAAAACGAAACCAGACAGAATAGTACAGATCGTAGATCCTGCACAGTCAATGCCAACTGAAAGCCATGTCTTTTTCAAACACAGATACACCCTAATCCACTATAGGATAAGTAATCATAAACTTTCTATTTAGACAAAAATTAAACTGAACCCCCGATGCCAGACTCTGCATACAATGCAACACCACAGAAACAGAAAATGTCCCCTAGTACTGTGCAAAATATAAAGACAGCAGATGTAAATTTGAAAAAACTAACAAATACCAATCACCACTTTACAAATTAACAAATAGAAATAAAACAAATACAGAAAATAAAATAATACCATTTTATTGGACTAATACATTTAGCTTCCAGAGGCCAAAATCTCCTTCCTCAGGTCAATACAGTATAGTGCTGTTACAGTATCCTATCCTGATCTGAGGAAGGGGGTTTTGTTCTCTGAAAGTTAAGTCAAAATGTATTAAAATTAGTCCAATAAAAAGATTACCTTATTTACATGTTCTATTTATAAACATTTATTAACACAGCTAAAATACTATATCCTAAAGCAAAATAATAAAAATATATATTTACAGTTTGTTGTCTTTGGTTTCTGCTTTCCTTATCTTCTTTTCACCGTCTTCCTTCCATCCAGCATCTGTCTTCGCTCTCTCTCTGCTCTCAAGTGTCTGCCCTCTCTAATGTCCCTTCCATCCACATCTGCCCTCTATTTCTGCTCCTTCCATCCACCATCTGCCCCAGTCTGCCATCTCTCTCTCCCCCTTCCATCCACCATCTGCCCTCTTCTCTCTCCTTTCCCTCTAGCATTTGCCCTCTATCTCTGCCCCCTTCCATCCACTGTCTGCTCTTTCACTCCCTTCTATCCACTGTCTGCCCTTTCTCTCTGCTCCTTCGATTCACCATTTGCCCTCTCTCTTTCCCCCTCCCATCCATTCAGGGTCTACCCTCCCTCTCACTCCCCATTCCATCCAGGATCTATCCCCCCTCTCTCACTGCCCCCTCTTTTCGGCTCCCAGTTCCCACCTGCGGCTGCCCCTAGTTCCAGATCCATTGATTCTCCCATCCACCCCTGCCCCAGGCATGACCCCATTCTCCCTCCTGCTCACTTTTCAGACCCCAGTTCCAGCTCCATGCCCCTTCTCCCATCTGTCTCCCACCCAGTCCCTTCTGCCCATCCGAGTCCCCCTCACCGCATCTGTCTCCCACCCAGTCCCTTCTGCTATCCAAGTGCCCCCACCCTCACCCCATCATCTGTCTCCCACCCAGTCCCTTCTGCCCATCCGAGTCCCCTCACCCCATCTGTCTCCCACCCAGTCCCTTCTGCTATCCAAGTGCCCCCCACCCTCACCCCATCTGTCTCCCACCCAGTCCCTTCTGCCCATCCGAGTCCCCCTCACCCCATCTGTCTCCCACCCAGTCCCTTCTGCTATCCAAGTGCCCCCCACCCTCACCCCATCTGTCTCCCACCCAGTCCCTTCTGCCCATCCGAGTCCCCCTCACCCCATCTGGCTCCCCCCCAGTCCCTTCTGCTATCCAAGTGCCCCCCACCCTCACCCCATCTGTCTCCCACCCAGTCCCTTCTGCCCATCCGAGTCCCCCTCACCCCATCTGTCTCCCACCCAGTCCCTTCTGCTATCCAAGTGCCTCCCACCCTCACCCCATCTGTCTCCCACCCAGTCCCTTCTGCCCATCCGAGTCCCCCTCACCCCATCTGGCTCCCACCCAGTCCCTTCTGCTATCCAAGTGCCCCCCACCCTCACCCCATCTGTCTCCCTCCCAGTCCCTTCTGCCCATCCGAGTCCCCCTCACCCCATCTGGCTCCCACCCAGTCCCTTCTGCTATCCAAGTGCCCCCCACCCTCACCCCATCTGTCTCCCACCCAGTCCCTTCTGCCCATCCGAGTCCCCCTCACCCCATCTGTCTCCCACCCAGTCCCTGGCCTTCTGCCCATCCGAGTCCCCCTCACCCCATCTGTCTCCCACCCAGTCCCTTCTGCTATCCAAGTGCCCCCCACCCTCACCCCATCTGTCTCCCACCCAGTCCCTTCTGCCCATCCGAGTCCCCCTCACCCCATCTGTCTCCCACCCAGTCCCTTCTGCTATCCAAGTGCCCCCCACCCTCACCCCATCTGTCTCCCACCCAGTCCCTTCTGCCCATCCGAGTCCCCCTCACCCCATCTGGCTCCCACCCAGTCCCTTCTGCCCATCCGAGTCCCCCTCAGCCCATCTGTCTCCCACCCAGTCCCTTCTGCTATCCAAGTGCCCCCCACCCTCACCCCATCTGTCTCCCACCCAGTCCCTTCTGCCCATCCGAGTCCCCCTCACCCCATCTGTCTCCCACCCAGTCCCTTCTGCTATCCGAGTCCTCCCCCACCTTCACGGTCACCCCATCTGTCCCCCACCCTCACCCTGCCTCGTCTTCTCCCTCCCTGCCACCCGTCTTTAAAAAGAAATTGCCGACGCGATAGCGAGCGCAGCACCTCGTGTGGAAGTAAAAGAAGCGAATCCGATCATCTCATTGGGCCTTCCTTCACTGTCCCGCCCTAGAGGAAATAGGAAGTTGCGTCAGAGGAGGGCGGGACAGTGAGGGAAGGCCCAATGAGATGATCGGATCCGCTTCCTTTACTTCCACACGAGGTGCTGCGCTCGCTATCGCGTCGGCAAATAAATTTAAAGGGCTGGTGCGGGGGGGGGGGGGGGTGCCAGGATGAAGAGCAGCGGGAGCGGCGGCACCCCCCTTTCTGGTGACACCCGGGGCGACCAAAAGATTTAAAGGCCTCGGCGGGGCGAGGGTAAGCACCGCGGCGGCGCCCTCCAGAGGTGGGCGCCCCCCTGCGGCGCTTACCTCGCTTACCGCATCGGCACGGCCCTGTCTCTTTCCTTACATTTAAAAATAAATCAGACGATTAAAAGAATCTTCTGGAAATGCATGAATTATGATGTATCAAAAAATATATTGTTTATAATCATTTTAAAATATTAACACAAGCCTTAATTTTATCTCAGTTGCATTACTGTGATGTTATATATTCAGGTTGTTCGGATAAGCAAAAGAAACACCTTCAGTTAGTACAGAATATGGCTACTAGGTTAATCTCTAATGCTAAGGGATTTGACCATGTTACACCTCTTTTAATTAATCTGCAAAACAACAAAACTTAAACACGTAACGGACATAACACAACTCTCCTGCTGCACAATTTCCTCATGTGGTTGGACCACATGAACTTATTCTTATCTCAACATCACTATGTATTTGTTCCCACCGGAGTCTGCAAATGCATCTCTGGTACTATGTAAGCCACATTGAGCCTGCAAATAGGTGGGAAAATGTGGGATACAAATGTATCAAATAAATAAATAAATAAATCTATATTGGCTACTAATTACAGCCCATATACACTTTAAATTATGCATGCTAGTCCACAAGATTTTATTTAGAAAAGCACCACATTACATATGCTTCAGCTGATCAGTATATCATCATCATCATCTAAAAGAATATCTCACTTTTATGATCATCTAATTTTAAATTTTTGTGAAAAATATAAAGTATAGCTGTGTTCTTACTTCTTCATTTTCTTATCAGGCAGCCATATTATGGAATTCAGTTCCATTTCATATTAGCTCTGAATCATCTGGGTTATGACCATCTACCAGCAGGTGGAGATACAGGACAATGCTGAACACAAATATAATACAGTGAGCATCCTGGTTAGTCAGTATTTTCAATAACAAAGCAGGAAGAGAAACTGAACCATGGCACCCTCGTTCCTCAAAATAACCACACCAATAACAAGCTAATGTAAAAACAAGCCTGCAGGAACGAATAGCCATGAACCTGAACAGAGAAAATAGCTAAAACAGAATGAAGGCAATCACTGAGGGCAGGACTCTGGATTAATCTGCTATGACTCAAGGAAAGAAAACTATCAGAAATGCCTCTGGCGGAGGAGATAGCCACAAGGAATACTGTTTTCAAAGTGAGATCCTTAACAGTAGACTTCCTCAGGGGCTCAAATAGATGCTTCTATAAGGCTCAAAGAATGAGACTGAGATGCTAAGGAGGACAGGAAACATGCACGGGGGGGGGGCTTCAGGTGGTTAATCCATTTAAGAAAATAAACATCATCTGGATGTGCTGGCAAGGAGAAGCGAGCCAACCGCCCACAACAGCACGTCAAGTGGCCACCTGGGCCCACAAGGAGTTGTAGGCGAGTCCCTTTTTTAACCCCTCCTGAAAGAAGGCGAGAATTTGAGGCAATGATGACTGGAAAGGAGAAATAGCCCATTCCGCACACCACATCTCAAATGACTTTCCAGATCTGAGCATAAGCCAAGGAGGTGGTAAGCTTCCAAGCCTGGAGCAAGGTAGAAATCACATCCTCCAGATAACCCTTCCTCCTCAACTGCAACCGCTGAACAGCCAAGCCATAAGACCAAACTGGAAGGGATACTCCATTAGGACTGATCCCTGGGAGAGGAGATCTGGAAGAAGCAGCTGCCAAAACGGTTCAGCCACCTGAAGCTGAACCTGATCTGCATACCATGGCCTGCCCTGCTAATCTGGAGTAAGCAGAATTACCTGCCCCAGATGATGAAGGATTTTGTGGAGCACTTTCCCATCCATTACAAAAAATTTACTACATCAGTACTTATTGCCATCCATTTTGTAGGTGGTAAAGGCTCACGTCGTATCCATGTGCTAACCAGTTAGTGCGTACTAATGTAGCTGCTCACACTGGTTAGCACAGGAATGTCCACTCACTGCCCCCAGACAAGCCCATTCCAAAAGCATTTAAAATACTTTTTAGTGCATGATTAGCACGCACAAATTTGACAGTTACTGCAAGACACCTGGGCCCCTTGAAACACTAGGAGAAGCTGTCTCTGGTCAATGAAACATCTGAGAGAAATTAAAACTTTTCAAATAATTCAAATACTGAGCTCCTGCTAGGCATCATTCAATTAAATTCTGCATCACTGCCTGCAGATCGACGACCACTAGCATGATTCATTCGATCAAATTCTCAGACCTGAGAAACAAGACAGAGAAAATTTCACAGGAGCACAAGGAAAATTAAGCGACAAGTCCAAATAAACTAAGAGGCTGAAGTCCCAAGAGAAGAAAGCAACATTGTGCTGTAGATTTTGACAGTTTTTTTTCCTACAATAAAAACCTAAAGCTACCAAAGACAAAAAGATAATGAAAAATAAACTTTACAATAAATTTGAAAATGTAACATGAATTGAAAAGACTTCTTACTGAGCTGGGAAACAAAAGGGTCTGGAGATCAGAGTGAATAGCAGACAGCTGCTCAAAATGGAATTCTAAATTGTAGGGCTCAAAGCTTATAAAACTCTGCAGGGCAAAATATGACAGTTCAGTGTGAACCCATCAAAAATACTTTGGGAAAAAAATAACTTAAGAAAAAAAAAGGATGACTGTATTGTATTCTATAATTTTGAGGCTCTGCATTTTCTAGGAAATCTGTACTCTGTACATACTGGTGTTCCAATACATACTAGACCTATAAAAGAGCCTACATAGCTTCCTTACCAATCCCAGCAGTCTACTAGAATAGTTAAAACTGAAACAGCTACATGGTTGAGAAAGTTTCTCCGATTGGCAAATGCAGAGAATACTTATTTACTAAATAACAAACTTTGCTTTAAAAAAAATTTCAGTTACAGCACCTTAACTCCCACTTAAATGAATGTGCTGTCTGAGCACTAATCTTATCTAACCATGGATAATAAAGGGAAAATGTCCTTGAGTGTGTAACAAATACACAAAATAATCTGCAATGGCTATAAGTATCAATCTTGCCTAGGAAACATTAGCTACAAAAAAAACGTTCTTCTGCTGTTTGTTACTTTCCTGACTCAGCTAGCAAGCATGAATTAACAAAGAGGACCTTTTATTAAAGCATGCAAAGCTGTTACTGTGCAAAAATTCACAAGCTAACTGCTAGTACATGGCCATGATGTGATAATTCACATCATAAATACAGGAACTGGAAAAGTTATAGGTGTGTACTGCACATTTGAAATAGCAAATGTACCTTACCACCTGCTAAACAAGAGCGCTACGTGATGACATCAGTCGTACTATGAGGTAAAATGTATTTCTGTCATGTAACCATATGGGAACGTGCCATCCCCCCCCCCCCCCCCCCAAAGTGCACAGGCAGTCTTTGCACCTAACATGTGGTAAGGGCAAATTTGACTGCACTTTAGTAAAAGGGCCCCACAGAAACATAAAATATGACAACAGGCAAGGACCATGAGGCACATCAAATCTTCCCATTCCTGAGGCAAAATCATATACCCTGGCAAATCTCTGTCTCTCCCTTCTTTTCAGTGCAGCTAGGAATCACCTGTGTTTATCCCAGGGCTTTCTCAAACTCCATTACTGTCTTTGTTTCTACCACCTCCACCACCAGGCCATTCCAAGCATCTACCAACATCTCTGTCAACAAACATTTTCAAATGTAACTCCAGAATCCATCTCCTTGGAGCCTCATACCATAACCTGTAACTACCTTTCCGTTAAAAATATCTCCTTGCCAGTGGTGAATAGCATGCAGACACCGCAGCAGCATTGCACCACTAAAAATAACCTGAAATGAAAATAATCTTTCTTTTTATTTGGCTCTTGTCACCATTCTAAAAGCTCCCTTCAACTTAAATCACAAATAACTGGCAGCAATTGCCAAGGCCCAACTAACCTCATGTCAGCACATCTGGAGGCACAGCATAGTATAGCACAGAGCTGCAGGCAAACTTAACAGCACCTATGAAAAGCATACCAAATAATACGCATTCTGTGCAGCAAAAGGTGAAAGGTTCTCATATTTACTCAATGGTACTAATGTTCTTCATACAGCCTGTCTCATAAGCAACTGGATCTGAGTGCAGAATGAAAAAAAACAACAGAAGAAAGGGGTCGTTTAACTCCAGCCTCACTTGCTATACAGGGTGTAGTAGTCAGGAGCCCCCCAGCACTGACCAATAAAGAAGACCAAATACTTTAAGAAAAATGGTTACTAAATATAGCAATAGATATATTCAGGTTATTGGAGGTATGAGTTAAAGAACGCAGGGACAAGTAAGAGATGCTAGGCAAAGATTCTTTAGCACCACCTATTTTAGGGAAAGAAAAACACTATGCTCCTAAATTTAGGGACCTGAGTTGGGCACCTATTTTTTCAATGGAATTTAAAATCATAAGTTTTCATCTAAAAATTCACCTGCATTCATATGCCTACATTTAGAATCCAAATTTAGGTGCCTAGTACTGAATCAGTGCTAAGTATCTCTTTTATTCTGCCCTACTTCCCACCCACATAGCTAATCGCATTTTAGGTTCCTGAATTCAAGAACCCAGTGAACTAGACAGCCCTAGTAAATTTCCAAAGGTGCTAGTTTAGGGCTCCAATTATTAGTTAATCCCCTTTGAAAAACTGACCTCAATATATGAATTGGATGCATGCTTTTTTTCAGGGTGATGGGCATGCTAGGTCTTCAAAACTTCAAGCAATATACCCAGATGGTCTCTTACACAAACACTGTTCTTTAAGCAATAAGAGACTATGAGGAGTGGGCCTAATTTAGCTATGATGAGCATTTTAGAAACAAAATGGAAGAACATTCATATATGCAGGGACATTACATGACAGGGAACCACTGAGCAGGCTATATCATTAGAGGCAATTTTAGCTTGAGAGTTAGTTACACAACTATGGAACGCATTGCCAAAAGACTTGAAATCAATGTACGACCACCTAAACTTCCGGAAATCACTAAAAACTAACCTGTTCAAAAAGGCATACCCCACCGATCCAACTTAAATGCCTGATCCCTGCAACACAACAAAACTAAAGTACGTAATGGACACAACGCAACTCTTCCGATGTACGTTTCCCTAATGTGGCTATGCCACATGAACTTCATCTTGCCACAACATCGCTTTGTATTTGTTCTCACCGGAGTCTGCAAACACCTTTCCGGTACTATGTAAGCCACACTGAGCCTACAAATAGGTGGGAAAATGTGGGATACAAATGTAACAAATAAATAAATATGCAAATCAATGCAAGAGGATGTAGTAAAAACAGCGTAACTACAGCTAAAACAGGTCTGGACAAATTCAGGAGAAGTCCATAAACTAGGTAGACCTGGGAAAAACCACTGCTTATTCCTCTAGTAAGATAGAAACTACAGTATATACTTTTTGGAATGTTACCAGGTATCTACAACCTGGATTGGCCACTGTTGAAAACAGGATACTAGGCTTAATGGACATTATGTTCTAATGTGTGCTACTACTACAGAGCAAGTCTACTTGCATTACCACAAGGCCGTGTGTTCCTTTCAAGGCCGATGCTACAAGCAAGCCTGTGCCTTGGGTACTGGAATGGCACCTGGCTGCCAAATGTCCCAAGAAAGCCACTGACAAGTTCCTCGCTAAGCTCAAATAAGGACCCTTCTCCAGCGAGAGAGTGGAACTATGGCTTAAGAAGTATCTCAACTGTTATGCATATTCCACTTTTGTTTTTATGATTACATACCCTGGAGACATGAGTAAGCATCCACACAAAAATGCATACTCAGTTTCTCATTTCAGCAAAACAATTTGGATTCACTCTCCCTTAGCAAATGATGGAAAAGAAATTTAATTAATTAATTAACTGGCAATTTATCTCTCATTCATGACTTATTCTACCAAAAAGCACATCAGTCAGTAACTTCCTACCTACTGAACAATGTTCAATATACCTCTGATCACAGATTGCAAGTATCTATCACACATTCATGGCAAAAGCTCAAAATGAATCAGTTTTCCATTTTATGCATATACAACTAGATAGTGTCCTTCTTTTGCCTTTGACAAACACACTCCCCTTGTCTCCACCATCTTCTTCCCCTGCTTTGAAATATTCACTGGATCACGACCCTAGATACAGGACCCATCACTCACTTTCTAAACAATTTTCTCTTTATGGACCCAAAGCTTGACATACCTGTAAGCAATCATTCTCTGACTTACAAAACTATTGCAACAAGATTTTCTTTTTTTTTTGGGGGGGGGGGGGGGGTGAGATAAGACTCACCTAAAACAGTATCGGTTTCCCAAGGAGAAGCTAGTCAAATTGTAGGAACTAATTCAGTCAGTCAACCATATCATCCGAAAAAGTCATTTTAGCATCAATGCAATCAATAATAGGCCGTCTAAACTTGCATTTAAGTTTATCCCAAATAGGAGGAATCTGTTTTACAAAATGGCCACAGCTGTCAAGGTTAGCAATTATCAATCAGTCATTTGCCTCTTTGACTCCAGATTGTTAAGGAAGACAAAGGCAAATGCCCAACTTACAACAGGAGTAGGAAAATGCAAAGTTTGAAAAGTTCCTATTTAAACATCCCAAAAACAAGGGAGTAAAAAAAAAAGAGGAAATTGTGGTATATCATTTAGCTATGTTTATCTTTTTTACCAAGATTTACAGATGAGGTGACCCAGGACAAACCTTTGTGATATTTTAGTTTGGAATAAACAGGAGCTGTACAACATATGCTGTTTTCAGCATTTATGATACATACATGTTGCAAACCAGTTGTTTTTGGTCAATCTGTTACATAGCTATGGCTCAATAGATTCTCCTTTTGCCTTTTCCTTCCAGCTCAATTGGAACCAGTGCTGGTATTCTGGTGCCATGAGCTTTCACTCTGAGCCATATGATGATTTTCCCCTGTTTAACAGACCTACCCTCCTCCAGTTTAGAGACTGTTCATTGCAGCAGAGGGGAGCTATGCACCAGGGCTCTTTTGAAACCCTGGAATATGAGCTGTAAATCCAGCTATCAGGAGTCACTCTTAACTATTTTTTTTTTTTTGTTGTTTGTTACATTTGTACCCCGCACTTTCCCACTCATGGCAGGCTCAATGCGGCAGGCAATGGAGGGTTAAGTGACTTGCCCAGAGTCACAAGGAGCTGCCTGTGCCGGGAATCGAACTCAATTCCTCAGTTCCCCAGGACCAAAGTCCACCACCCTAACCACTAGGCCACTCCTCCACTATGACCCCCTCACATTCTACAGGCTTCTCTACAGGGCCGCCGAGAAGGGGGCAGTGGAGAAATTACCTGAGCCAGGGTCTCCCTCTCTCTGGGTGATCGCGTTTCTACAGGAGTAGGAGAGAGAAAACTACTACTACCACTACTCCGCACCGGGCCCCCCTTGGAGGCTGGAAAGGAGCAGACACAGCAGGACTTCGGGCTAGGACTTCTAGTTTGGCTGGCAGGGGTCCCCCCACCCCCACCAGCAGAAGAGGTCTTCCTCCAGCGATGCTCTTCACTCCACCACATGGCCTGCCAAGCGTCTGCTTTTCCCTTCAGGCCGCGCATGGTCGGTTTTAAAACCAAGCATGCACGACGTGAGAGAAAAAACAGACGCAGAGGGTAGGCCTTGCGGCAGTGAAGAGCAGCGCTGCAGAAAGACCGCTTCTGCTGGCATGGCCTCAGGATCCCCGCCAGCCAAGGTATTTGCAGTTGCGGCGGGGGCAGCGATCCTTAGGGGACCGGTGGCCCTGCCCCAGGATCGCCGCTCAGTCTCTCGGCGGTCCTGCTTCTCTACTATTTTTGTACACTGGTCATGAATCACAGAATAGCCCAAGTTCAGGAGTGTGAAACTCTTTGGGAAGAGTGCACACTATTTATGACACAGGGTCTTTTCCTGTTGTTTTGAGGTAACAAACAAACAAACATGAAATGACCTGAGAAATGTCATCAACTTTTCCCAGGTCATTTCAAAGAAGGCATATCCCTACTTGTGAATCCATATGTGTAAAACCAATCAGATAAGGAAGGACAAATATTTAATCCGAAATGCAATAGGATTATTGTTTACCTACCATTTTAAAAAGAGAAAGGAACATTATACAATTTACAGTTATCTATCACTCTCATTCAAAAGAGAACTCAGAGCCATTCACAACAACATATCAAAATATTACAAAATATCAGCACAGAGAAAACCCCTGATAAAGTTTCCAACTGAAATGCTCTGTCTTATCCCAAACAAAATAAAATTTTCATTCCTTACAACTTCCAATTGCAGCAAAGGCGCTCCAAAAGGGGCAAACCCTTTGATATGCCCTATCACAAAAAGTGAATCTCTATTTCTTGTCAGCCCCACTTATAGGGTAGGCCTGCATCAGTTGGAACAGAAAATAGAAACTTTTTTAAGTAGCAGACAGGGTCACTAAATGAACTTTCTCCCTCTAACAGATTCTCACAACAATTCAGGCCACAAGGTGAAGCACAATTCCTAATATACTGTGACCTCTCATAACTAATAACTAACACATTATCAATTTACTGCCTTTATTCAAGA
Organism: Microcaecilia unicolor; assembly: GCF_901765095.1. Classification (NCBI taxonomy): domain Eukaryota; kingdom Metazoa; phylum Chordata; class Amphibia; order Gymnophiona; family Siphonopidae; genus Microcaecilia; species Microcaecilia unicolor. Next base: position 41,198,595 of record NC_044040.1, on the reverse strand, counting down.
ATTCTATTCACTAGCACTTAGATACATATCCTTCAGGCTAAGGACTGCAATCAGAACTGTGCAAGCAGATTAGTCAGATCAGGTTCTGTAAGAGTGGGCATTTGCAATTTACAACAACCACCTCTCACATCAGAACTCCAACAAAAATAAATCACTGTATAAACCACTAGCTCTTTTCTTATTCTGTTGCAGGTTTAGCCATAATGTGAAGGATTCACTGGTTCAGTAGGCATTTCTTCTCTTTTTTTAAACAAGCCAAACTGCAACCTTACAAGCATTCACCTGGATGTGGCAGCAACAAAAATCCTTATTTGTTGTATGGAACAACGAGAAATGCTTTCAGGACAAATGATTTCTTTTCATGCAGCAGCAACTCTGCAAACTGGTGCAACTCAACACGCTAATCATACACATTGAAGGCAGTGACACTAGCAGTCTAACATATTGTCAATTTCTCTGCACAGTGAAGCAGGGTTTGCTTGAATTGGGTTCTTCGCTCTCTAGACCTATAGAATTTTGATCAGACATCATATAGTAGATGCAATCATTCAAGATTACATAATCATGCACTATATAAAGTATGCAGACAGATTAGTCTGCCAAATAGGTAGGCACCAAATATAATTGGGCATAAGTGTTATTATCTAGTTTTCTACAGGAATGATGGTGGAGTGCAGGATAAGTATTCAAGTCAATGTGTTTAAGGAAATTGCATTCATAAGGGTGAAGGTGTTTGACTGTGACATCTCAAAGAACAAGTGAGTCCCCTCTCTCTTCCGGACAGCAAATGTGCTTATTCACAGTCAACACCGTGTAGAGCCCCCTTCAGTTTAATATAATGGCTTAAGTAAAGGCAAGCTTTTAGGTAAGGTGGTAGGTTATTTGAAGACTGTATTTCCTGCTGCCCTTGGTAAGATCTGTTACAAGTAACTAACTTTGTTTTCTCCAAACATAAACAGGATAAATCCATATATATAGGAATTCTTAGATAGTAACATAGTAACATAGTAGATGACGGCAGAAAAAGACCTGCACGGTCCATCCAGTCTGCCCAAGAAGATAAATTCATATGTGCTACTTTTTTATTTGTACTGATACGTTCAAAAAAAGAGTGGGTGGGAATACAGAGAAAGAGGAAAGAAGCTGGATGGAAATGGAGGGCTAGGGAGTGACTGAAAGAGGAAGAACAGGAGACTGAAAAAGGCAAGAGAGACAGGGGATAGAGAAAGGTTAGCAGGGGAGAAAAGTGAGAGACTAAGGACTGGAGGATGTGAGATAGGAAGTATGAAGGGCACAACTATGACTGGTGAGGCAAAGAATACAGAAATGGAAATATAAAAAATGAAAGGGAAGATCAGTGTTAGCCAAATGTAGAAGGTGGCAGGATGTCAAAGAAGACATGGAAAGGAGAACCTGAAAAATAAAATTAGCAAAGTGACATAAGAAAAGAGAGAGTGGAACAACCCAATTACAAAAATAAAATGCCAAGACAACAAAGGTAAAAAAATATTAATACAAATATTTCTTCTTTTAGTGTTAAATATCAACTTTGGGAAATGTGCATCTCCTCTGTTTCTCTTTTTTTCCAGTATTGCACAACAACTAGAATCTAGGTTTTGTGGGGATGAAGGGGTTCCATTTCAATTTTTGTCTGCATGCTTATATTTAATTTGTAGTCCCTTATTGTATATTAGCTGAGGATCTCACCACGTTCTGTATGTGTGGCCAATGTGAATGAATCTGCTGGGATTCCTATGGTAGGTGTATTGATGCTCTAGGGTCTACTATTATATTTAGGTGCTCATTTTCAAAGCACATAGACTTACAAAGTTAAATAGAGGGGCATTTTCAATATGACATCTAAGTCCGACTTTGGACATTTTACACAAAACATCCAAAATCCAAATAGGAAAGAAGGTCATTTTCGAAAAACATCTGTGTTTTTTTTTTCCCCAAAATACTGTTTTGTATAGTGAATGATACATACCTGTAGCAGGTGTTCTCCGAGGACAGCAGGCTGATTGTTCTCACGACTGGGTGACGTCCGCGGCAGCCCCCACCAACCGGAAAAGGCTTCGCGGGACGGTCGGCACGCAGGGCACGCCCACTGCGCATGCGCGGCCGTCTTCCCGCCCGTGCGCGACCGCTCCCGCCAGTTGAATGACAAGCAATAAACTATGAAACACAACTCCAAAGGGGAGGAGGGAGGGTAGGTGAGAACAATCAGCCTGCTGTCCTCGGAGAACACCTGCTACAGGTATGTATCATTCACTTTCTCCGAGGACAAGCAGGCTGCTTGTTCTCACGACTGGGGTATCCCTAGCTTTCAGGCTCACTCAAAACAAGAACCCAGGTCAATTGAACCTCGCAACGGCGAGGGTACAACAGAAATTGACCTACAAAGAACAACTAACTGAGAGTGCAGCCTGACCAGAATAAATTCGGGTCCTGGAGGGTGGAGTTGGATTTACACCCCAAACAGATTCTGCAGCACCGACTGCCCGAACCGACTGTCGCGTCGGGTATCCTGCTGGAGGCAGTAATGTGATGTGAATGTGTGGACAGATGACCACGTCGCAGCCTTGCAAATCTCTTCAATAGTGGCTGACTTCAAGTGGGCCACTGACGCTGCCATGGCTCTGACACTATGAGCCGTGACATGACCCTCAAGAGCCAGCCCAGCCTGGGCGTAAGTGAAGGAAATGCAATCTGCTAGCCAATTGGAGATGGTGCGTTTCCCGACAGCGACCCCTAGCCTGTTAGGGTCGAAAGAAACAAACAATTGGGCGGACTGTCTGTGGGGCTGTGTCCGCTCCAAGTAGAAGGCCAATGCTCTCTTGCAGTCCAATGTGTGCAACTGACGTTCAGCAGGGCGGGTATGCGGCCTGGGGAAGAATGTTGGCAAGACAATTGACTAGTTAAGATGGAACTCCGACACCACCTTCGGCAGGAACTTTGGGTGGGTGCGGAGCACTACTCTGTTGTGATGAAATTTGGTATACGGAGCATGAGCTACCAGGGCTTGAAGCTCACTGACCCTACGAGCTGAAGTAACTGCCACCAAGAAAATGACCTTCCAGGTCAAGTACTTCAGATGGCCGGTATTCAGTGGCTCAAAAGGAGGTTTCATCAGCTGGGTGAGGACGACGTTGAGATCCCATGACACTGTAGGAGGCTTGATAGGGGGCTTTGACAAAAGCAAGCCTCTCATGAATCGAACGACTAAAGGCTCTCCAGAGATGGCTTTACCTTCCACACGATAATGGTAAGCACTAATCGCACTAAGGTGATTCCTTACTGAGTTGGTCTTGAGGCCAGACTCTGATAAGTGCAGAAGGTATTCAAGCAGGTTCTGCGCAGGTCAAGAACGAGGTTCTAGGGCCTTGCTCTCACACCAAACGACAAACCACCTCCACTTGAAAAAGTAACTCTTTTTAGTGGAATCTTTCCTAGAGGCAAGCAAGACCCGGGAGACACCCTCAGACAGACCCAACGCAGCAAAGTCTACGCCCTCAACATCCAGGCCGTGAGAGCCAGGGATTGAAGGTTGGGGTGCAGCAACGCTCCGTCGTTCTGTGAAATGAGAGTCGGGAAACACTCCAATCTCCACGGTTCTTCTGAGGACAACTCCAGAAGAAGAGGGAACCAGATCTGACGGGGCCAAAAGGGCGCTATCAGAATCATGGTGCCGCGGTCTTGCTTGAGCTTCAGTAAGGTCTTCCCCACCAAAGGTATGGGAGGATAAGCATACAGGAGGCCGGTCCCCCAATGAAGGAGAAAGGCATCTGACGCTAGCCTGCCGTGTGTCTGAAGTCTGGAACAGAACAGAGGCAGCTTGTGGTTGGTCTGAGAGGCGAAAAGATCCACCGAGGGGGTGCCCCACTCTCGGAAGATCTTGCGTACCACTCTGGAATGGAGCGACCACTCGTGCGGTTGCATGACTCTGCTCAGTCTGTCGGCCAGACTGTTGTTTACGCCTGCCAGGTACGTGGCTTGGAGGAGCATGCCGAACCGGCACGCCCAACGCCACATCCCGACGGCTTCCTGACACAGGGGGCGAGATCCGGTGCCCCCCTGCTTGTTGACGTAATACATTGCAACCTGATTGTCTGTCCGAATTTGGATAATTTGGTAGGACAGCCGATCTCTGAAAGCCTTCAGTGCATTCCAGATCGCTCGGAGCTCCAGGAGGTTGATCTGCAGATCCTTTTCCTGGAGGGACCACAGACCCTGGGTGTGAAGCCCATCGACATGAGCTCCCCACCCCAGGCGAGATGCATCCGTCGTCAGCACTTTCGTGGGCTGCGGAATTTGGAATGGACGTCCCAGGGTCAAATTGGTCCGGATGGTCCACCAGAGCAGTGAAGTGCGGCAACTGGTGGAGAGGCGGATGACATCTTCTAGATCCCCGGTGGCTTGAAACCACTGGGAAGCTAGGGTCCATTGAGCAGATCTCATGTGAAGACGAGCCATGGGAGTCACATGAACTGTGGAGGCCATATGACCCAGAAGTCTCAACATCTGCCGAGCTGTGACCTGCTGAGACGCTCTGGTCTGCGAAGCCAGGGCCAGGAGATTGGTGGCCCTCGCTTCGGGAAGGTAGGCCTGAGCCGTCTGGGCATTCAGCAGAGCTCCTATGAATTCCAGAGACTGTGTTGGCTGGAGATGGGACTTTGGGTAATTTATCACAAACCCCAGCAGCTCCAGAAGTCGAGTAGTGCACTGCATAGACCGGAGGGCTCCCGCCTCCGAGGTGTTCTTGACCAGCCAATCGTCGAGATATGGGAACACATGCACTCCCAGCTTGCGTAGGTAGGCCGCTACCACCACGAGGCACTTGGTAAACACTCGTGGAGCAGAGGCGAGCCCAAAGGGCAGCACACAATACTGAAAGTGCCGTGCGCCCAGGCGGAATCTGAGATACTGTCTGTGAGCTGGCAGTATCGGTATGTGAGTATATGCGTCCTTTAAATCCAGGGAACATAGCCAGTCGTTTTTCTGAATCATTGGCAGAAGGGTGCCCAAGGAAAGCATCCTGAACTTTTCTTTGACCAGGAATTTGTTCAGGCCTCTCAGGTCTAGGATGGGACGCATCCCCCCTGTTTTCTTTTCCACAAGGAAGTACCTGGAATAGAATCCCTGCCCTTCCTGCCCGGGTGGTACGGGCTCGACCGCATTGGCGCTGAGAAGGGCGGAGAGTTCCTCTGCAAGTACCTGCTTGTGATGGGAGCTGAAAGATTGAGCTCCCGGAGGACAATTTGGAGGCAGGGAGGCCAAATTCAGGGTGTATCCGCACCGCACTATTTGGAGAACCCACTGGTCGGAGGTTATGAGAGAACACCTTTGGTGAAAAAAACTTAACCTCCCCCCGACCGGCAGATCGTCCGGTACGGACACTTTGAGGGCGGCTATGTTCCCGAGGATCCAGTGAAAAGCCCGTCCCCGGCTTTTGCTGTGGAGGCGTAGGGGGCTGCTTAGGCGCACGCTGTTGACGAGAACGAGCGCGCTGGGGCTGTCCCTGTGCCTGGCGAGGCCTTCGGGCCGGCTGGTTGTACCTACGCTTTGCAAAAGAATAGGGCGCAGCCTGCCGGGCCCGGGAAAAACGTCCACCTGCTGAGGTGGATGCTGAAGGCGCCCGGTGGGAGAGCTTGTCGAGGGCGGTTTCCCGCTGATGCAGTTGGTCCACCAGCTGCTCGACCTTCTCACCAAAAATGTTATCCCCCCGGCAAGGGACGTCGGCCAGTCTCTGCTGGGTGCGGTTGTCCAGGTCAGAGGCACGCAGCCATGAGAGCCTGCGCATCACTATACCTTGGGCCGCAGCACGAGATGCCACGTCACAGGTGTCATAGATACCCCTGGACAGGAACTTTCTGCACGCCTTCAGCTGCCTGACCACCTCCTGATAAGGCCTGGACTGCTCCGGCGGGAGCTTATCGACCAGGTCCGCCAGTTGTTGCACATTAGTCCGCATGTGGATGCTCATATAGAGCAGGTATGACTGGATGCGGGTCACGAGCATGGAGGATTGGTAGGCCTTCCTCCCAAACGAGTCCAGAGTGCGAGACTCCCGCCCCGGGGGCGCCGAGGCAGTATCCCTCGAACTCCGTGCCCTCTTGAGAGCAGAATCCACGACCGCCGAGTCATGGGGCAGTTGGGGCCGCATTAACTCTGGGTCAGAGTGGATCCTGTACTGGGACTCTGCTTTCTTGGGAATGGTGGGGTTAGTTAACGGTCGCACCCAGTTCCGAAGCAGTGTCTCCTTGAGGACATTGTGCAGCGGCACCGTGGAGGACTCTCTAGGTGGTGATGGATAGTCGAGGACCTCGAGCATCTCGGCCCTCGGCTCTTCCACAGAGACCACGGGAAAGGGAATGCTAATAGACATATCCCGCACAAAGGAGGCAAAGGAGAGACTCTCAGGAGGTGAGAGCTTCCTCTCCGGTGAAGGCGTGGGGTCCGAGGGAAGGCCCGTAGACTCCTCTGAGGAGAAATATCTAGGGTCCTCCTCTTCCCCCCACGAGGCCTCATCCTCGGTATCGGACATAAGCTCATGTAGCTGAGTCCTGAACCGGGCCCGGCTCGACGTCGAGGCACCGAGGTCTCGGTGTCGTCGAGCGGTACACTCCCGCGTCGGCGGGGCCGGAGCTCCCTCCATCGACGTCGACGGGGACTCCACCTGCGTGGCGGTCGAGACCGGCGCCGCAAGCGGCGGCGGTGTCGACGGCCCCGGCGCCGGGCTAGAGCTCGCCGGCGCCACAGACATCGGCGCCGAGGGCGCAAGCACCCCCGGCGCCGGCACAGCCTGGCGCATCAGCCCTTCCAGGATCCCCGGAAGGATGGCTCTGAGGCACTCATCCAGGCCCGCTGCCGGGAAAGGCGGTGGGGCCGGTAGGGGTGTCGGTGCCAGAAGCTGATGGGGGCCAGGAGACGGCACCGAGGTGCCGGAACCCTGACGCGTCGGTACCTCCACAACCGACGGGGACCTCTCCTCTCGGCGATGACGCTTCGGCGTCGCCTCCTCTCCGATGTCCGGATGCACCGAAGGCGACCGGTGACGACGCTTCTTGTCCTTCTTTCGATGCGCGTCACCGGCGCCGGGAGGTATGGAGGAGGAGGAGGATGATCCCCCTCGGTCTCGAGGAGCCGGGTCAGACAGGGTTCGGTCCCGTGGACCACGGGCTGAGGGAGTGACCGGGGCCGACTGCCCACGCGGCCGCTCACCTCCACCCTCGCCGGCGGACCGGCGGGCCGACGGGACCTGTTCTCCTGGGGTCGATGCCATCGGTGCCGATGTCTCGGGCATCGATACCGGTACCGAAGGACCGGGCGTCGATACCGATGCCGTCGAGGTCGACGTCGAGGGGCCGGCGCAAGTTCCAAAAAGACGGTCCCGCAGAACTTGCCTCGCAACTTGAGTCCGTTTCCGGAGACCGAGACACAGGGAACACGACTTGATATTGTGCTCCGGCCCGAGGCACTGGAGGCACCAAGCGTGGGTGTCGGTCTGCGAGATCGGCCGGCCGCAGCGACCACACTTTTTAAATCCACTCGGGACCTTCGAGGACATCGACGGAAAAATCGCGTCGGCGAAGTCAAAGTCGTCAATGGTGGCGAAAATCACACCTCGAAAAAAGAAAACGACCGTGCGGCCACTAGGCCGCAACGCGGCGTCCCCGCTGGAAACGAGGGAAAAAGGGAGCGCGTGCTCCACACGCTCAGGTTTTTTTTTTTTTTTGAAAAAGAAAAGGGAAACCGGCGGTAACAAAAAATTAAATAGAAAAAACAACGATCCGCGTAAACGCGATCGACTTTCCGGCGGCTGAAAGCAGAGAGAGCGGGAAAGCACGACTCTCTCCAGACGCGGAAAAAAAGGAACTGGCGGGAGCGGTCGCGCACGGGCGGGAAGACGGCCGCGCATGCGCGGTGGGCGTGCCCTGCGTGCCGACCGTCCCGCGAAGCCTTTTCCGGTTGGTGGGGGCTGCCGCGGACGTCACCCAGTCGTGAGAACAAGCAGCCTGCTTGTCCTCGGAGAAAATTATGGTACAGCCAGAGACCCCCCCCCCCCCCCCCACCGGAATGGTGGCGGGCCCAGTCATAGAGCTCAGGCCATTACAGACCTTGGCTGAGTCAGAAATCTGATGGCTGACATAACTGGGAGCTTACTGGAAAAGTATGGCCTAGTTTGTAGCCCGGATTGAGGCCTAAATAAGCTAAATTAGGAAAAGTTAGGTCAATAGATATGGAAACAAAATGGAGGATTTCAGCACAAAATGGAAGCCGTATCTGTTACAAAGTGGAATTTTCTCTAATGTAAGTTAGAAAACCAAGTTGAGAAATGAGACTTTCCTGTGAGCAGGATTGTGGTCAGCCATGGTGTGAGAAAGGAAAGGTGTAGCTGGATGCAGGGTCTTGCTTAAGATTTGTGGTCAAGCGAGTTAAAGACAAAACCATGTTAGCAAGATAGGAGCTACTCATTAGCATGAGCCAATCAGTGACAACCATGACATTAGCATAGATCCAATCAGGTATATCTACTGTCATATTATCCATATCCTGAGGGCACCTATAAAAATCAGGGTATTTCCTGGTTTAAGCTAGAGAGAAGGGTTGGCACTCTCTCTCTCCAAGGGAAACCAATGTGACCAGCAGAATTGACAAATTACCTAATTGCTTTCCCTTGTAAAACCTCTAATTGGTAAAAGAAATTATAAAAGATTAGGAACTAATTAACACCTGTTTGCAGCTGGATTATTATATTCCTATAACTAATTGATTGTACGTGCCTGTTGTCAATCACTGATTTGACTTGTACCTTGGCAAATAAACTCCTCATTCCAAATGATGATTTGTGGACTTCACTTTATGATCAGAGGCTGTAAGTATAAATGCTTTTGCTGTATCAGGCTGTCTTTCACTGCATTCTATAACTTGTGACATAAATCCAGTTTGTCATAAGGCTGGTATCTTTTCCTTAGGCCTAACGTCTCCCTTAGTGGCAATTCCTTTTAGAACTTCACAACTCCTTGATTACCCCAGTACTAGTGCTATTTAGAGATGGAGTCAGATTTAAGGTCACTCCAGCCTTCTTGGGGGGGCTCGGGACCCCTCAATTCACAACAGTTTCAAACAAGGTTTTGTGCTTTGGACATTTTATTTTTGGTCCATTTTCAAATAAAAAATGTAGAAGTGCAAAATGTGCAGATTCATACCATTGGGATGTAGGAGGAGCCAGCATTTTTAGTAAACTAGTCCCCCAGACATCCAAGAAGAGCAATGGGGAACCCTAGAGGGCACTTCTGTGCACTTCATGAAAATGCTCCCAGGTGCACATCTCACCTTTGCTCCCTTATCTTGTCCCTTGAGCCCTTAAAAACCCACCTAAAACACACTGCCCCCCACTGTACAACTCTACAATAGCCCTAATGGGTGAAGGGGTCACCTATATGTGGGTACAGAAGGGTTTTGGTGACTTTAGGAGGCGTCACTATTTCGACCATAAGTGTGACAGGTAGAGGGAGATAGGGACCTGGGTCCTCCAATGTGTACTAAACCAACCACTACACTATTCCAGGGACTTGCATGCTGCTCTAATAGACTTGACTAACATCTGAGGCTGTCAAAGAGGCTGGAAAGTAATGTTTTTATTCACATTTTTGGGGGGAAGGGGTCAGTGACCACTGTGGGGGGTACTGGGGGTTACCCCTGATTCCCTTCAGTGGTCATCTAGTGATTTAGGGCACGTTTTGGTGCCTTATTCATTCTGAAAACAGATCGAGACCAAAACGTCTTGTCTTTAGTCCTGGACGCTTTTGTTTTGTTCCATTATGGGTGTAAAACGTCCAAGTGTTAGAAACCACCTAATCTCACCTTCAAAACGCTCCCAACATGCCCTTATGATTTGGACACACAGCAGATGAATTGCATAGATAAATGACTACAAAACAAGGTTTGAAAATTCCAAATTGGACATCTGGAGAAGAAAAACATCCAAATGGTGCTTTATGACACTTCTTGGACGTTTTTCTCTTTCAAAAATAAGCCCACTGTAACCTATGTAACTTTGTAAGTCTATGTTCTTTGAAAATGAGACTCTTAGAGGCATATTTTCAAAGCACTTTGGGAGACTAAGTTCCATATGTTTCTATGGAACTTTGGGAGGCTAAGTGCTTTGAAAATAAGCCTCTTAGTGTGCTGTCTAGTAACAGGTAAAGTTGCTGTTGTTTGAGGTCTAGGAGTCATGTCTTTTATAGGGGGAAAGGGGACAGGATATGATATCTTGCTTTTGTTTGGTTGCAAGTGGTTTGTATATTATATGCAGTTTCTTATTTTATACCTGGGGAAATGCTGCTACTACTACTACTACTTATGATTTCTATAGTGCTATTAGACGTACGCAGTGCTGTACACTTGAACATGAAGAGACAGTCCCTGCTCAACAGAGCTTACAATCTAATTAGGACAGACAAACAGGACAAACAAGAGATAAGGGTTCTGAACAAGTGAACAAGAGTTAGGAGTTAAAAGCAGCATCAAAAAGATGGGCTTTTAGCTTAGATTTGAAGAAGGCCAGAGATGGAGCTTGATGTACCGGCTCAGGAAGTCTATTCCAGGCATAAGGTGCAGCAAGATAAAAGGAACGTAGTCTGGAGTTAGCAGTGGAGGAGAAGGGTGTAGATAAGAGAGATTTACCCAGTGTTCCCGGGGAGGGATGTAGGGAGAGATGAGAGTGGAGAGGTACTGAGGAGCTGCAGAGTGAATGCACTTACAGGTCAATAAGAGGAGTTTGAACTGTATGCGGAAACGAATAGGAAGCCAGTGAAGTGACTTGAGGAGAGGGCTAATATGAGCATAACGACACTGGCGGAATATTAGTCGTGCAGCAGAATTTTGAACAGATTGAAGAGGAGAGAGATGGCTAAGTGGGAGGCTCTGAATGCCTTTTTGCAGTGATTTGTGTTATGTTGCAATATGTCTGTCAGTGGAAAGAAAATTTAACACCAAAATTTGAACATTTTTTAAATTATTATTATTTTATCAATTTTTATCGTTACATTTATGTCAAATACATAAATTTAGAATTAAAGAAATCTACAATATTTATAGAAATAATTCAAACAGGTACAATAAAGATTTTTGTTACTCCACATTAATTAATCCAAGATCTAGGTACTTAAATTTACAAATCATAAAGATACTATAAAGAGATTAAATCTCAAAACAAGGAAGGGCAAGAATTCAAGTCGGCGCAGCCGATTTAGCGTTATTGACCAAAGCTAACATCATCTTACTCTTTACTAACAATAAATTCTGTAAGTTTCCTGGATCAAAAAAATATGATTAGTTGATTCTAAAGAAATATGACATTTACAAGGAAATTTAAGTATACAGGTCCCTCCTAATTGTAGGACCCTTGCTTTTAGTAATAGGAAGTCTTTTCTTTTTTTTTTGTGTCTCTTGAGAGAGATCAGGAAAAACTTGGATTTTTGAACCCAGGAAAGGTGTGGTAATATGACGAAAAAAGAGTCTAAATATATTATTACGGTCCAGTTCTAGAGCAAATGACACCAGCAATGTTGTCCTTTCTGTAATAACTTCCATTGAACTTTCCAAAAACTGTGTTAGGTTTAAATCAGACAAGGAGCTTGCAAATTTCCAGTACCAGCTCCAGAAATGTAAAGCACTCTAGTCAATGGGGGAAAAGCTTCCGGGGGAATAACCAGAACTTCAATAAAGTATTTTTTCAACATTTCTTTGGCTAGAATAAGCGGAGACTTAGGAAAATTCAAAAACCGAAGATTATTCCTCCTCAACTGATTCTCCATATAATCAATTTTCTTCCTTTGGAAGTTATTATCTTTAATAACTGCTAACAGAAGATTTAGTGGATTTTACCTCAGTTTCTAAGGAGTCCATCTTGGTTGTCTGCTCAGTAACCTTACCCGATAGATCAGTTTGAGCTTGAAACAGTTACCCCAAGCCTTGGATCGCCTCCCAAACGGAATCCATTATGACAACCGTGGGTCTCACAATTTCCCCGATGCTCATGGAGGGTTCGCCCCAACATCGCACAGGCAAAGAAGCTTGCAGCGTCAGACCTGTTTGCGGAGTTGTTTCAAGCGGGGACGAAGTAGCTATGGGGTCTCCACTATTAGCCACAGGGGATCCACTTCCAGGAGTTCCCATCGGTTGTCTCACCATAGCTAACAACTCTCCTCCGGGTCTTGAGTGTGTTGCCATCGGAGGGGGACTAAGAGTCACACCCTCAACGCTGAGATCCGAAGTCTCCATCGGACCCCTCAAAGCGCCAGCCTGAATCCTCTGTGGCAGCAAACCCGACTCCTTCAGCGTCGTCTGTCGAGTGGAAGGGGGGTTTACCTGACCTGTGAAGAGAGGTACGCTGGGTTTGCCCTTTCTCTTCCCCATAGCAAAATAGGGAAGGTTCTCACTCGAGGTTCTCCGATAGCGAGTCAGAAGCTGCTGCTCACACGTCCTTCCCAAACGCCATCTTGGATGCTGCTGCCTGAACATTTTTTTAATATGCTGCGTTATATGGAGAAACATCCGAGTTCAGGGGTTTTCAAGCCTGTCCTGGGGACCTTTAGTCATTCAAGTTTTTAGGATATCCACAATAAATATTTATGGCATAGATTTCAATGCATAAAAATTTCTCTAAAACATATTCATTATGGATATCCTGAAAACTTGACTGGCTAGGGCTCCCCCACGACAGGTTTAGGACCTCTGTTCTAGCTCCACTGTTGAGAAATGTGGTGCTGCAGAACTGGATTTGTGGGTTTTATATTAAGATTCAGTCCAATAACATAGTAGATAACAGAACATAGTAGACTGCACAGAATACTTCACTTCCATATAGAATTCATTGAATCATACTATCAACTATAATGTTAATTGTACCAGGTGATTGATATCACAGAACATAGTAACGTAGTAGATTGTACAGAATACATACCTCACCTTCATACAGAATTCATTGAATCATACTATCAACTATAATGTTAATTGTACCAGGTGACTGATATCAGTTTGAGGCTTTCTTCATATATCGAAGGCCCTTGGGATTTTTTTTCCATGTAATGTCTCTAATGGCCAATTTAAAGGTGGGGAGGAGCTGTGATGTGGTGGTGGGTAAGATGATGAACATGTCACATTCTCTTGCCCCCTTCCATACCTGACTTGCCCTCACCACCCTTGTCACTGCCACTATTTCTGTCTAGAGATGCCACTGCTGCCAAGGTGGTCCTAAGGGAGACTACAATAGCTTACGTGGCACATAAGCAACAGCAAATCAATTTAAAAAAATCTTCTTAAACTGGGCAAATAACGTAAAGTAACATTAGTGGCCTAGGCTAAAGAGAACACTCAGGACAGAAGATAAGCTTTTCTTACTATATGCACTTCATTCAATACAGTAATCCATAAGAAAACTGTGGATGAAAAAGAACTGAAGAGCTCTGCATGACACCGTTAACACAGGAATAACATGAAGTTTTTGACAACTTTACAAAAAAGATCAGGCTGAGGACAAGGAGAATACTGAGTCCATATGTCCATATGTGTAAGACTCAATAACCTTCTTCTGAGAAAAACAAGTGTCATAACTAGCACAATCTGCATCACAATTTGTTTTCTTAGACAAACCTCAAGAATTATTAGCAAATACAAATCATACATACCACACTTCCACTCTCATTTCCTTCTCCCCTATCCAGTTTGCTGCTATTGCTCCTTCCTATCCTGCCCCTCTCTACCCAACTCTTTCCCAATGTAGGCCACCAAAATTAACCCTCCACTCTTTCACTAAATGGCTTCTGCCACAACCATAATGTCCTTCCCTGGGTTGCACCATCAATTCACTATTCATACTTTTCTCATCACTTCATTATTCTTACTCTTCTCATCTCCTTCAAATCTACTATCTTTCCTCCTCTGCCTTCCTTCCTTGGACAGAAACTGTCAATCCTACTCTTCCTCCCCACCACCCAATACCATCATTTGTCCTCTCCCCTCATTCCACTACTATCATGCCTTGCTAGTCTAACCCTATAAAACCATCACTTCCATCACTTCTCCTTTCCCATTCCACCAACCCATCCCTACTCCCAAGTCATCAACATGCCTCACCTCTCTAGGACAGCACCACCATTGTTCCTTGGATACCCTACCCAGGCATCACCACCTCTCCTCAACCTTGTTCTACCCATTCCTCCTGCCACTGTGGCTATTACCCTTCCTCCTCCTCTCAGGCCACCACCATTAACTACACTACAAATTGAATGGCAAACAGGTTTTCATGTTTGTTCAAACTAAATATAAAAACAATTAAAACATCTTTGGGCAAATCTAGATATTTTTTTTTACTTCCTGCATATAATATATGTAAACCACTTTGGTTCTACCACAGAAAGGCAGTATATCAAAGCCAAGACCCTTGACCTTTTACTGTTCCAAACCGATTTACCATTAACAATGATGAAACTTTTTGGGTGTGTTAATATGACAATATGTAACAGATATGAAGAATGGTGTGGTTTTCCTTTTTTGTACCTATAATTTTAATCTTTGAAAATAAGAGTATTTAAAAAAAAAAAAAAAAAACAATGATGAAACTTATGGCTTATTGGCAAGTCCCATTACAATTGCAAATTATAATATAGATGCTCCTTTTGTTTTATTACTTATACAAGATTTAATATAGGATAAAAATTACTAATTTCCACTATAACACACTAGCAGGCTTATTTTCAAAAGAGAAGGGCGCCCATCTTTCGACACAAATCGGGAGATGGGCGTCCTTCTCTCAGGGTCGCCCAAATCGGCATAATCGAAAGCTGATTTTGGGCATCCCCAACTGCTTCCCGTCGCGGGGACGACCAAAGTTCCCGGGGGCGTGTTGGAGGCGTAGCGAAGGCGGGAGTGGGGCATGCCTAACAGATGGGCGTCCTCAAGTGATAATGGAAAAAAAGGGCATCCCTGACGAGCACTTGCCGACATTACTTGATCCATTTTTACTTACGACCAAGCCTCAAAAAGGTGCCCGAACTGACCATATGACCACTGGAGGGAATCGGGGATGACCTCCCCTGACTCTCCCAGTGGTGACTAACCTCCTCCCACCATGAAAAAAAACAACTTTAAAAACTTTTCTTGCCAGCCTCAAATATCATACTCAGGTCCATCGCAGCAGTATGCAGGTCCCTGGGGGGGGGGGGAGGTGTGTGTGTGTCAGCAGGGACATAGCGAAGGCATAGACGTCTTTCTTTCAAACATTTTGGACGTCCTGAACTGCTCCCCCCCCCCCCCCCCAGGGACGGCCAAATTTCAAGGGAGTGGAGTGGAGGAGTGGCCTAGTGGTTAGAGCACTGGTCTTGAAATTCAGAGGTGGCCGGTTCAAATCCCAAATAAATAAAGGGGGTGTTGGAGGCATAGCAAAGGCATGGACGTCCTTCTCACAGAAACATCCACATTTTGGACGTCCTCAACTGCTGTCGCAGGGACGGAGGCATAGCAAAGGACGTCCTTCACCCATACTCTAAAAAAAATAAAATAAAAGACGTCCCTGACGAGTACTTGGACGTTTTCACCTGGACTTGTATTTGCTTGGCTGCTCTGCACTGGCTTCCCCTTCTTAGGAAGGAAATCGTGTGCAAATGAGCTAACAGTGAGCAGCTTATTTGCATGCGATTTCCTTCATGCATGCCCGTTCCTTTTCGAATCACTAAGGGATTGGTAAGGGAAGGGCTTTTTCCGTTCAGTTAGGGCATCAGTTAGTCCAATGCAGTGCCCCCTAGGGTGCCCGGTTGCTGTCCTGGCATGTCAGGGGCACAGTGCACTACGAATGCTAGCTCCTCCCATGACCAAATGAGTTGGATTTGGTTGTTTTTGAGATGGGCATCCTCGGTTTCCATTATCGCTGAAAACAGGGGACAACCACCTCTAAGGTCGACCATCTCAATATTTATGTCAACCATCTCTAAGGTCGACCTAAATGTTCAGATTTGGCCGTCCCCGACCGTATTATCGAAACGAAAGATGGACGCCCATCTTGTTTCGATAATACGGGTTTCCCTTCCCCTTCACGGGGACGACCTGCGAGGACGCCCTTAGGAAAACCTGGGTGTCCTGTACAATTATGCCCCGCCACGGGTCTCATTTTTAAAGCACTTAGACTTAAAGTTCCATAGGTTACTATCCTGCTTATAATCGAAATAGAAAAACGCCTATATTGTGACCCAAATCGGGAGATAGACGTTTATCTCACAAAAACGAATAAAGCGGTATAATCGAAAGCCGAATTTGGACTTTTTCAACTGCACTCCGTTGCGGATGCGGACAAAGTTGATGGGGGCGTGTCGAAGGCGTGGTGAAGGCGGAACTGGGGCGTGGTTATCGGCCGATCAGAGATGAGCGCCTTTCGCCGATAATGGAAAAAAAATATGCGAGAATTTAGGGCACTTTTCCTGGACCCTGTTTTTCCACGAATAAGGCCCCAAAAAGTGCCCTAAATAACCAGATGACCACTGGAGGGAATCGGGGATGACCTCCCCTGACTCCCCCAGTGGTCACAAACCCCCTCCCACCACAAAATATGCCGGAGGTAGGGTATTATTATGGATTAAGAACTGGTTGAAAGATAGGAAGCAGAGAGTAGGATTGCGTGGCCAGTATTCTCAGTGGAGGAGGGTAGTTAGTGGGGTCCCGCAGGGGTCTGTGCTGGGTCCGTTGCTTTTTAATGTATTTATAAATGACCTAGAGATGGGAATAACTAGTGAGGTAATTAAATTCGCCGATGACACAAAATTATTCAGGGTCGTCAAGTCGCAGGAGGAATGTGAACGATTACAGGAGGACCTTGCGAGACTGGGAGAATGGGCGTGCAAGTGGCAGATGAAGTTCAATGTTGACAAGTGCAAAGTGATGCATGTGGGTAAGAGGAACCCGAATTATAGCTACGTCTTGCAAGGTTCCGCGTTAGGAGTTACGGATCAAGAAAGGGATCTGGGTGTCGTCGTCGATGATACGCTGAAACCTTCTGCTCAGTGTGCTGCTGCGGCTAGGAAAGCGAATAGAATGTTGGGTGTTATTAGGAAGGGTATGGAGTCCAGGTGTGCGGATGTTATAATGCCGTTGTATCGCTCCATGGTGCGACCGCACCTGGAGTATTGTGTTCAGTACTGGTCTCCGTATCTCAAAAAAGATATAATAGAATTGGAAAAGGTACAGCGAAGGGCGACGAAAATGATAGTGGGGATGGGACGACTTTCCTATGAAGAGAGGCTGAGAAGGCTAGGGCTTTTCAGCTTGGAGAAGAGACGGCTGAGGGGAGATATGATAGAAGTGTATAAAATAATGAGTGGAATGGATCGGGTGGATGTGAAGCGACTGTTCACGCTATCCAAAAATACTAGGACTAGAGGGCATGAGTTGAAGCTACAGTGTGGTAAATTTAAAACGAATCGGAGAAAATTTTTCTTCACCCAACGTGTAATTAGACTCTGGAATTCGTTGCCGGAGAACGTGGTACGGGCGGTTAGCTTGACGGAGTTTAAAAAGGGGTTAGATAGATTCCTAAAGGACAAGTCCATAGACCGCTATTAAATGGACTTGGAAAAATTCCGCATTTTTAGGTATAACTTGTCTGGAATGTTTTTACGTTTGGGGAGCGTGCCAGGTGCCCTTGACCTGGATTGGCCACTGTCGGTGACAGGATGCTGGGCTAGATGGACCTTTGGTCTTTCCCAGTATGGCACTACTTATGTACTTATGTACCCTCAAATGTCATACCCACCTCCCTGGCAGCAGTATGCAGGTCACTGGAGCAGTTATTAGGGGGTGCAGTGGACTTCAGGCAGGTGGACCCAGGCCCATCCCCCCCCCCCCCCCCCACCTGTTACACTTGTGCTGGTAAATGGGAGCCCTCCAAACCGCCCCCCAAACCCACTGTACCCACATATAGGTGCCCCCCTTCACCCCTTAGGGCTATAGTAATGGTGTAGACTTGTGGGCAGTGGGTTTTGAGGGGGATTTGGGGGGCTCAACACCCAAGGGAAGCGTGCTATGCACCTGGGAGCTGTTTTATCTTGTTTTTTTTTTTTTGTAAAAGTGCCCCCCTAGGGTACCCGGTTGGTGTCCTGGCATGTGAGGGGGACCAGTGCACTACGAATCCTGGCCCCTCCCACGAATAAATGTCTTGGAGTTATTCGTTTTTGAGCTGGGCGCTTTCGGTTTTCATTATCGCTGAAAAACAAAAACGCCCAACTCAAAAAAAGATAAACGTTCTTTTTTTTTGAAAATATGCTTCGGTCTGCCCCTTCACGGACCTGTTCTCGGAGATAAACTTTGTAAGTAAGTGCTTTGAAAATACGCCTCTATATAATATTCATATGGATCCCAGAGAAAATACAGAAGCAATATAGCAAACATAGCATGAAAGTGCAGGTGGTTTCAAAACATGGTCACACTGTAATTTTGAAATCTGTATATACAAAATGGTAAAACATAAATAGCTAAGACATACATCCAAGGAGCAAGAGTTATTCTGATAATGGATTCTTACCTCTTTTACTGTGGGTTGTAGTATTAAAGACTCAGGGCTCATACGAGGAATATCTATGAGTATCTGATGACAAAGAAATAAAGAACTAAGTATTTCAAAGAAAAAGCTACACAAAGTATAAATGTAGGCTACTGTTAGTATTAGCATTATAATATTTTATACATAAAGAATAAAGGAGCAAGTTAAAAAATATTTCCTGAAGAGTTCAGAAAAAAAAAGGGAATAAATTTATGAGGAACCACCTAGATTTAGGACATAAAAAAATTACTTCCACAAAACAAGAGCTTCCTGTTTTCTGCATCATGCAGCTCACAGAGAACTGCGAGGGTAGAGAATAGAAAGTTCCTGTTCCACAGTGGCAGATGCGAGCTAGTAATTGTTAAAGATATTAATTTACATGGGCGGAATAACAAAAAGTTGTACAAAAGGCAGCTCATATCATTTATACGAATAAAAACTTGATCATTTTTTTCTTTTTTTGCAGGTAATGTGTTAATGTTCCTATTAGTGCATGGCACCTGCAAAAAACAAACAAACCAAAAAAACAAACAAAAAAAGCCATGCAAGAGCACTTACCCCATACTATTTAGGAGGAGACAAGTGATCCTGCATTAACCCAGAATTACCCAGTTAGTGCACAGTAATCCTAAAGCACCAACTAGATAACATGGGACTACCCACTCTCCACCCTTGACACCCCCCTCAAAAAATAATTTTAAAAATAGTCAATGCGTACTTAGCAGGCAATAACAGGGAAATTACTGCAAAATGCTTTCATGCACTAACCGCACATTAAGGATTAAAGCCCTATGGTAAAAGAGCCCTTAAGTGTTTAGTATTATATTCCATTTCTTGATTTAAACTAACTTACAAGTAAAATACCAAATTCAGACACTATTTAAACTAAAATTGTCCATGCAATATACAATAAGATCCAGTCAATCCAAAGAGAAGATAACAAAATTAAGCCCTTGGTAACAGGGCAAACAAGTAGAGGACAAATGGCACATTTTCAAAAGTTTAGAACGCTAATGATTAGAATGCACTAAACGCTAGAGACACCTCAGGAGTCAAATAAATTTATCTCAATCACAAAGGATGACTGTGAGTATGAAATCTTAAAAAGTCCAATATTGTCTTCTGTGACAAACTTTGATATGGCACTGTGTTTGTCAGCAATTTAGATTTGGCACTTATAATTGCACCAAGCCTTGCACTTTTTAGATTTCACACTCTCAGTCATCATCTGTGACTGAGATAAATTTGACTCATGAGGCCGGCGTTTGCCGCGTTGAAACGTAGATCTGTGTCGAGTCTTTTTTAATAAATCAGCTGTTCTGGGATTACATTGGTCTACCCTCTTTCTTTATTTTTTTGTTTTGTTTGTTTCATAATTCACTATATGAACATAATATAAGAACATAAGAATAGCCATACAGGGTCAGACCAATGGCCATCTAGACTAGTATCCTGCTTCCAACAATGGCCAATCCAGGTCACAAATACCTGGCAGAAACCCCAATTAGTAGCAACATTCCATGCTACCAATCCCAGGGCAAGAGGTGGCTTCCCTATCTGTCACAATAACAGATTATGGACTTTTCCTCTAGGAACTTGTCCAAACCTTTTTTTAAACCCAGATAAAACAACTGCTGTTATCATATCCTCCGGCAGCGGGTTCCAGAGTTTAACTATTCTTTTAGTGAAAAAATATTTCCTCCTATTTGTTTTTAAAAAGTATTTCCCTGTAATTTCATTACGTGTTCCCTGGACTTTGTACTTTTTGAAAGAGTGAAAAATCTATTCACTTCCACTCATTCTATACCACTCAAGATTTTACAGACCTCAATCATACCCCCCCACCAGCTGTCTCTTTTCCAAGATGAAGAGCCCTAACCTCTTTAGCCTTTCCTCATATGAGAGGAGTTCCACCCCTTTATCATTTTGGTCGCTCTCTTTGAACATTTTTTTTTAATTCCGCTATATCTTTTCGGAGATATGACGACCATAAGTGAATGTAATACTCAAGGTGAGATCACACCATGGAGCAATACAGAGGCATTAGAATATTCTTGGTCTTCTTTTGCATCCCTTTCCTAATAATTCCTAGAAATCTGTTTGATTTTTTTGCCCAATGCCACACACTGGGCTGTATTAGCTGGTTCAGTCAATACTTAGCACTGTAAAATGCTTTTATAGTTGTATTAGAAAGACTCTTCTTCTCTTGATTCTATTATGTGTCTGTAACACATACATCTCATTCTCTACCACATCACTCTGCATTTGTTTCATCACCGGAGGCAGCTTACGCCTCACGGTAATATGTAAGCCACATTGAGCCTTCAAATAGCTGGGAAAATGTGGGGTACAAATGCAACAAATAAATAAATAAATATTTCATCATATTGTCTACAATGACACCTAGATCTTTTTCTTGAGTGCTGACCCCTAAGGTGGACCCTAGCATCAGGTGACTATGATTCAGATTATTCTTCCCAGTGTGTATCACTTTACATAGTAACATAGTAGATGACGGCAGAAAAAGACCTGCACGGTCCATCCAGTCTGCCCAACAAGACAAACTCATATGTGTATACCTTACCTTGATTTGTACCTGCCTTATTCAGGGAACAGACCGAACAAGTCTGCCCAGCAGTACTTCCCGCCTCCCAACCACCAGTCCTGCCTCCCATCACCGGCTATGGACAGACCGTATAAGTCTGCCCTCTGCTATCCTCGCCTCACAACCACCAACCCCTCTTTCACCCACCTGCTCCGCCACCCAATTTCGGCTAAGCTTCTGAGGATCTATTCCTTCCGCACAGGATTCCTTTATGCATATCCCACGCATGTTTGAATTCCGTTACCGTTTTCATCTCCACCACCTCCCGTGGGAGGGCATTCCAAGCATCCACCACCCTCTCTGTGAAAAAATACTTCCTGACATCTTTCCTGAGTCTGCCCCCCTTCAACCTCATTTCATGTCCTCTCGTTCTACCGCCTTCCCATCTCCGGAAAAGATTTGATTGCGGATTAATACCTTTCAAATATCTGAACGTCTGTATCATATCACCCCTGTTCCTCCTTTCCTCCAGGGTATACATGTTCAGGTCAGCAAATCTCTCTTCATTCGTCTTGGAATGCAAATCCCGTACCATTCTCGTAGCTTTTCTTTGCACCGCTTCCATTTTTTTAACATCCTTCGCAAGATACGGCCTCCAAAACTGAACATAATACTCCAGGTGGGGCCTCACCAACGACTTATACAGTCTTATACGACTTATACGACTTGTCCACATTAAATTTCATCTGCCATTAGGCTGCCCAGTCTCCTAAGGTCTTCATGCAATTTTTCACATTCCACGTGTGTTTTGACAACTTTTGTGTCATCTGCAAATTATCACCTCACTCATTAATCTATTTTCCACATCATTTATAAATATTTTAAATAGCACCGGTCCTAGTAAATATCCCTGTGGCACTCCACTATTCACAATCCTCCACTGAGAAAAATGCCCATTTAACCCTACACTCTGCTTTCTGTCCAATAAGCAATTTCTAATCCACAGGACACTACCTCCTATCCAATGACTTTTTTAATTTTCTCAGGAGACTCTCGTGAAGAAATTTTCAAAAGATTTCTGAAAATCTAAATACACTACATCAACCGGCTCACCTTTGTCCATGTTTATTCACACCTTCAAAGAAATGAAGCAAATTGGTGAGGCAAGACTTCCCTTGGCTGAATCCATGCTGACTCTGTTCCATTAAACCGTGTTCATCTATGTGTTCCATGATTTTATTCTTTATAATAGTTTCCACTATTTTCCCCGGCACTGAAGTCAGGCTTACCAGTCTGTAATTTCCCAGATCATCCCTGGAACCCTTTTTAAAAATTGGCATTACATTGGTCACCCTCCAATCTTCAGGTACTACAGATGATTTTGATGACAGGTTACAGATCACTAACAACAGATCAACAATTTCATGTCTGAGTTCTTTTTGTGAGAGTTAAATAGCTATTTGTTTTCAGTTTTCACTAATCATTCTTCACGAAGATTGTACCTTCTTTAATACAGAAATACGTCAATCTTTATCCGCTATGAGCCTTCAATTATAATTTGATTTTTTTTATAAAAATAGTAATTTAATGAAGTCTACTACCTGTCGGTAAGTGCTCTGATTAGCATCGTCATTTCTGGAGTCATAATATTGTTCGATAAATGCAAAGTATTCTTTCTGTTTTCTCTGTAGTGTGCCTTCCCTTCGTTCTACATTTGCTGGAAGATAACCCTGGAAAAGCAAAGAAAAATCTATATGAATGAAGGAAAGAGCCCAATATATTATGCATGTATATACTGGTCATAAAGAAAGGTATACAAACTACAGCAGTTTGTTGAATAGTATGAAACCACTTCAGAAGAATGCATTTGAAAATGTTTGACTTTTAGGGGAGTAGTTTTAAAAAGGATGCCTATGTCAAAGTTCAAAAAGATGCCTAATAAGGTAACAAGAGTGCTTATTTGCAATTTTAAAATAGGTACCCAGTACTATTCCTAGTATAAATGCTCACTTATTTAGAATACCCAGTGCACCTGAATGCAACTTATCTTGAGCTACTACTGAAAAGGTGTGAACAACCAAACCAATAAATAAAATATAAATGTGCGCATGTATTTGCATCTGTGCCCCTGCTGCACCCAAACTACACCTTCACAAATACCTATACATGCCACACATAAGTATATACCTTCTTATCTGCATGCATATTTATATATGCAAATTTGTCTGCATAATTTTCAAACAGCTATTTTCTAAGCTCAAAACATGCTTTACATTCAGGAAATGCTTTTAAACTACCCCCATGAGAGTAATTTCTGTGTGTAAATATTTGTGCATGCATCTTGTATACATATAAGTTTCTCTGACCTGAGCAAAAATGCTTCCAGGGCCACAGCTGGCGCAGGGTTTGAGCTTGTACAAATACTTTATAAAATAAAAACATATCTATGTAAAATATGCCTGGATGTTGAATTTCCTCAAACCTGCTCCTTTCTCCTGTGACCGGATGGGTATTCATGCTAGAGTACTGATAGAACTGAAAAATGAGCTTGCGGAGCTACTGCTAGTGATATGCAATTTATCCTTAAAATCGAGCATGGTAACGGAAGATTGGAGGGTGGCCAATGTAACGCCCATTTTTTTAAAAGGTTCCAGGGGAGATCCGGGAAATTATAGACCGGTGAGTCTGAGGTCGGTGTCGGGGAAAATGGTAGAGGTTATTATTAAAAACAAAATTACAGAGCACATCTGAGGACATAGATTACTGAGACCGAGTCAGCACGGCTTTTGTGTGGGGAAATCTTGCCTGACCAATTTACTTCAATTCTTTGAAGGAGTAAACAAACATGTGGACAAAGGGGAGCCGGTTGATATTGTGCATCTGGATTTTCAAAAGGCGTTTGACAAGGTACCTCATGAAAGGCTACAGAGGAAATTGGAGGGTCATGGGATAGGAGGAAAAGTCGTATTGTGGATTAAAAACTGGTTGAAGGATAGGAAACAGAGAGTGGGGTTAAATGGGCAGTATTCACAATGGAGAAGGGTAGTTAGTGGGGTTCCTCAGGGGTCTGTGCTAGGACCGCTGCTTTTAATATATTTATAAATGATTTAGAGATGGGAGTAACTAGCGAGGTAATTAAATTTGCTGATGACATAAAGTTATTCAAAGTCGTTAACTCGCGACAGGATTGTGAAAGTTACAGAAGGACCTTACGAGACTGGGAGACTGGGCGGCTAAATGGCAGATGACGTTTAATATGAGCAAGTGCAAGGTGATGCATGTGGGAAAAAAGAACCCGAATTATAGCTACGTCATGCAAGATTCCGCGTTAGGAGTTACGGACCAAGAAGGGGATCTGGGTGTCGTCGTCGATAATACGCTGAAACCTTCTGCTCAGTGTGCTGCTGTGGCTCAGAAAGCGAATAGAATGTTGGGTATTATTAGGAAAGGTATGGAAAACAGGTGTGAGGATGTTATAATGCCGTTATATCGCTCCATGGTGCGACCGCACCTTGAGTATTGTGTTCAATTCTGGTCGCCGCATCTCAAGAAAGATATAGTGGAATTGGAAAAGGTGCAGCGAAGGGCGACTAAAATGATAGCGGGGATGGGACGACTTCCCTATGAAGAAAGACTAAGGAGGCTAGGGCTTTTCAGCTTGGAGAAGAGACGGCTGAGGGGAGACATGATAGAGGTATATAAAATAATGAGTGGAGTGGAACAGGTGGATGTGAAGCGTCTGTTTACGCTTTCCAAAAATACTAGGACTAGGGGGCATGCGATGAAACTACAGTGTAATAAATTTAAAACAAATCGGAGAAAATGTTTCTTCACCCAACGCGTAATTAAACTCTGGAATTCGTTGCCGGAGAACGTGGTGAAGGTGGTTAGCTTGGCAGAGTTTAAAAGGGGGTTAGACGGTTTCCTAAAGGACAAGTCCATAAACCGCTACTAAATGGACTTGGGAAAAATCCACAATTCCAGGAAAAACATGTATAGAATGTTTGTACGTTTGGGAAGCTTGCCAGGTGCCCTTGGCCTGGATTGGCCGCTGTCGTGGACAGGATGCTGGGCTCGATGGACCCTTGGTCTTTTCCCAGTGTGGCATTACTTATGTACATTCCACAAATATTAGGATATTTTTGAAGATCCCCAAGGAGAACTACTCAAAATAACGAAGATCTTTATTCCCCTGTCTAGAATGAGGGAAAGAACTTGGGGACTATTGGGTGAGAAGGAGATCTTTCTACCAATAGCCTGGATGTTTCAACTATTTGAGTAGGAGGATGAGAAGCTGGATAAAGACTATTTTGACACTGTACTTTAGCAATCATCAAGCAAGAGAACTGGATAAGAGGGAAAAAATAGCTTCTTGAGATGTGCTCAGAGGCTTTGTATCTGGAGAGTGTTTTTTTGGCTTGAAGTTTTGAAATATATATTGTTGAATCCTCTGTTAAGCTCTCTTTGACAACAAGTGAGTCTAGCATTTAAGAACGCTGAGTTTGGGGGTGGGGTGGTATATGGGGGTTATATTAAGAATGGGAATGTTCTCTCCCCAATTGTTAGATTTATCTTTTTAATCTTTTCTTATGTTTCCATGCTGCAGTGGTTTTTCTATTCTTGGTCTCCTTCTTCTAATTGTGGACTTAAGGGTGTAATGTAAAAGGGTCCCCCCCCCCCCCCATTTCTTTTTACTATTCTGTTTTCACTTGTAATGTAAATCTGTAAATATACCTCCTTTGCATTGTTAAGCTCATACTTGATATAAATTGAAAGGTAAATTTAAAGAAAGGAAAAAAAATACATCAGGAAATTGGTGTATGCCTCAGAGCAGTTGTAAATGTACGCATGTATGCATGCACTTCCCACGGGGTCATTTTAAAAGGGAAAGTATGCACCTTTTTTATATCAATGTAGCTTAGGCACGTATCTGCTGCACATGTTGGATGGCCAGTTAAAAAATTACTTTCTGTATACACTGTTTAAAAAACATATATTACAGTTGAGAAACATTGTTTTAAATTGGTGTTTTCCATAGACAGCAGGACTGATCAGGCAAACAAGTGGGAGACATCATCTCAGAGCACATTAAGTGTAAAGTTCTGAACATGCGCAGCAGTCTTCTCAATACTTCAGATAAGTCCAAAGCTCAAGAAGAAAATCAACTTTCAGAGTCTGGATGCCTGATAGTCCTGCTAAAAGAAAAAAAAGACCCCCCCCCCCCCCCCCACCCAATGCTTGTTCCATCAACTGGCGGGACTGAGTTAGGCATACGTGTGTGATTCCCAAACTCAGGGCTACTCATCTATCTGTAAGCTGTCCATTGTTTAGGAGCATTCTGGTCATTAAGATGATATGAAGAAAGATTGACTAGAACAGCTCCATTAAAAGGACTGAGGACTGGTCCAAACAGTAGTATGAAGTACCCAGCATATGTTGTCCAGTGAAAATAAAAAGAACCAAAGTGGCCGCTGTGTGCTGTATGTTGCTAGGACTATAGATGATCTAGATAGGGCCACAGCTCACAGTTCCTTCCATAGCTCTTTTGCAAGGAGCAAACAAATCCACTTAGGAACCCTGAAAATGTATAGTTATATTTAGCTCTTTAATAGCAGTCGGTGACATCATACAGGTGCAGACAATTATTCATCAGCAAACAATCAGATGAGCAACTAAGAAGCAAGCAAGCAAAGAATCACTGCATTCAGCTGCAGTCACAGAAAACAGGCACAAGGGCTCCTGGGGAATATAGGAACAAGAAAAATGACAGACATCAGCTTTGCTTCACAAGGCAGTGATCTGCACAAAAGATATTTCAGCAAAGTCCCCAGACAAAGTTCTAAGTCCTTATAGATGTTAATGCAGACAACCTAAAATGGAATCCTGAATAACAAGATCATACATTAGATATTCTACTCTCTGAATTCTACCCTATTTCCCTGAAAGTAAGACATCCCCTGAAAATAAGACCTTGTAGAGGTTTTCCTGAATTGGTAGATATAAGGCCTCCCCTGAAAGTAAGACCTAGCAAATTCTTGTTTGAAAGCAGGGCTGCCGAGAGCCGGACAAGGCCGCCCCCCCCCACCCGAGGTCGCCGGGCCCCCTTCCACCCACCCTCCGTCGCTCCCGGAACTAAACTTAAATGCCTCCTTTCACCTTCGCAGCAACAGGGCAGACCTCTCCTTCCTTCCGTGCCCCGCCCTTGCGGACATTACATCAGGCGAGGGCAAGACACGGAAGGAAGGAGTGGCCTACCCTGCTGCTGCTTGCTGCAAAGGTGAAAGGAGGCGTTTAAGGTTAGTTCCGGGAGCGACGGAGGGTGGGCGGGCCAACCCCGATCCAACCCCGATGTTTCCCCGAAAAATAAGACAGCCCCTGAAAATAAGACCTAGCGCATTTTGGGGGGCAAAAATTAATATAAGACAGTGTCTTATTTTTGGGGAAACACGGTAGAAGGCATGTTTCCTTTAGACAATCAGAAAAATGCAGAAATATAGAAAAAATATGTTCACTACAGGTATCCAGGCTTCGATGGGAATGTGGAGACATTCCTATCTTACTGTGCCTTGTAGCGCTTCTCATGAACTCCTATGAAAACTATGTGGGATAGAAATATGCAATAAATAAACATATGCTCTTGCAACAGTCTGAAAAATAGAAAAAATAGGTGGTTTTAAAGGAACAATATTTCATGACCAGGTAGGCCTCACTGTCTGATTTTCAAAGCATAAGTATAAGATTTTTTTGCAGTGTGCATCACTCCTCCTCTTGAAAATCAAGCTGATGGGGGTGCATTCAGCATAAGTAGGAAAAACAGTGCTTTGCTAATACAAAACCCAAGCTAACAATTCTATAACCTTACTTCTCTAATCCAAGTAAATTCTGCATGTATTATAGTGTGCAATACAATATTTTAGGCTAGAGTTTTCCAACCAATGTGTCGCGGTCGAGAGGGGATTCCGTGGGGATCTCCTCTGGCCTGCCCTTCCCTGGCTCTGCAGCTGTGTACACACTCTGCTTTCTTAGAACATAAGAATAGCCATACTGGGTCAGACCAATGGTCCATCTAGCCCAGTATCCTGTTTTCTGAACAGTGGCCGAGCCAGGTCACAAGTACCTGGCAGAAACTCAATTAGTAGCAACATTCCACGCTACCAATCTCGGGGCAAGCAGTTGCTTCCCCATGTCTATCTCAATAGCAGACTATGGACGTGGCTTTGGACATTTTATTTGCTCAAACATCAAAATCGCTAATTTCAAAACACATTTTAAAGATATTTTTCAATGCAGTTCATCTGCACTACGCCCAAATCATAAGAGAGCATGTCTGGAGCACACAGGGTGAGGAGGGGTGGGGAGAGAATTTGGATGTTCCCAAAAAGGACATTTTTCTGCCACCATGTAACAAAACAAACTGTCCAGTGCTTCAAGTTACATGTTTTGGTCTAGACCTGTTTTTATGATGACTTTTATGTATGCACTTTAAAAAAATACTATAAAGTGTTTTAAATTATTTTAAATGTGCTCAGACCATACCGTTTACACCCATTATATCCCCAAGAGGAATATGTGGTGGTGTCACAATGGAGCCATCATTGCACATATGATGTTCCACCTCCTAATATTTGTGTATGTACAGTGGGGGAAATAAGTATTTGATCCCTTGCTGATTTTGTAAGTTTGCCCACTGACAAAGACATGAGCAGCCCATAATTGAAGGGTAGGTTATTGGTAACAGTGAGAGATAGCACATCACAAATTAAATCCGGAAAATCACATTGTGGAAAGTATATGAATTTATTTGCATTCTGCAGAGGGAAATAAGTATTTGATCCCCCACCAACCAGTAAGAGAACTGGCCCCTACAGACCAGGTAGATGCTCCAAATCAACTCGTTACCTGCATGACAGACAGCTGTCGGCAATGGTCACCTGTATGAAAGACACCTGTCCACAGACTCAGTGAATCAGTCAGACTCTAACCTCTACAAAATGGCCAAGAGCAAGGAGCTGTCTAAGGATGTCAGGGACAAGATCATACACCTGCACAAGGCTGGAATGGGCTACAAAACCATCAGTAAGACGCTGGGCGAGAAGGAGACAACTGTTGGTGCCATAGTAAGAAAATGGAAGAAGTACAAAATGACTGTCAATCGACAAAGATCTGGGGCTCCACGCAAAATCTCACCTCGTGGGGTATCCTTGATCATGAGGAAGGTTAGAAATCAGCCTACAACTACAAGGGGGGAACTTGTCAATGATCTCAAGGCAGCTGGGACCACTGTCACCACGAAAACCATTGGTAACACATTACGACATAACGGATTGCAATCCTGCAGTGCCCGCAAGGTCCCCCTGCTCCGGAAGGCACATGTGATGGCCCGTCTTAAGTTTGCCAGTGAACACCTGGATGATGCCGAGAGTGATTGGGAGAAGGTGCTGTGGTCAGATGAGACAAAAATTGAGCTCTTTGGCATGAACTCAACTCGCCGTGTTTGGAGGAAGAGAAATGCTGCCTATGACCCAAAGAACACCGTCCCCACTGTCAAACATGGAGGTGGAAATGTTATGTTTTGGGGGTGTTTCTCTGCTAAGGGCACAGGACTACTTCACCGCATCAATGGGAGAATGGATGAGGCCATGTACCGTACAATTCTGAGTGACAACCTCCTTCCCTCCGCCAGGGCCTTAAAAATGGGTCGTGGCTGGGTCTTCCAGCACGACAATGACCCAAAACATACAGCCAAGGCAACAAAGGAGTGGCTCAGGAAGAAGCACATTAGGGTCATGGAGTGGCCTAGCCAGTCACCAGACCTTAATCCCATTGAAAACTTATGGAGGGAGCTGAAGCTGCGAGTTGCCAAGCGACAGCCCAGAACTCTTAATGATTTAGAGATGATCTGCAAAGAGGAGTGGACCAAAATTCCTCCTGACATGTGTGCAAACCTCATCATCAACTACAGAAGACGTCTGACCGCTGTGCTTGCCAACAAGGGTTTTGCCACCAAGTATTAGGTCTTGTTTGCCAGAGGGATTAAATACTTATTTCCCTCTGCAGAATGCAAATAAATTCATATACTTTCCACAATGTGATTTTCCGGATTTAATTTGTGATGTGCTATCTCTCACTGTTACCAATAACCTACCCTTCAATTATGGGCTGCTCATGTCTTTGTCAGTGGGCAAACTTACAAAATCAGCAAGGGATCAAATACTTATTTCCCCCACTGTACATACAGCTGAGCCCAAGTAGATCTTAATCACCGGTGTATGCGTATATTTATAATACATATGTATAGGTCATAAACTACTCACATTAAATATTGCTAGACTTGAGCACAAACCTCCACCCATAAATTATGGTGCTTTCCTTATTACCATCTAATACATGGATAATAAAACATACCATTCAACATTTGTTTGAACCTAAAGGAGGTAAATGTTAATTCATGACACCCTGATCTCACTTCCCCCACATATCTTACATAAACCAACCCACAATGCGATATACACCCATATTCACATAATTATTTCACTTCCCTTGGGGTATATTGTGCTCGTGCTTGTGCTTCATTAAAATCACATATCATTCATCCATTCCAATCTTGCCATCAAAATAACTGCTCCCTTTAACTCTGGCCGAGTTTCAAAAGTCTTCATCAGAAAGGGAAAAATACTAATCTTTTAAACCAATTTACAGGCATCATAAATCCCCCGGGTAGGATCGCCTCTGGAACCCTTCCTCACTCCAGTGGCTCTCCGTGGAGTGAGGAAGGGTTCCAGAGGCGATCCTACCCGGGGGATTTATGATGCCTGTAAATTGGTTTAAAAGATTAGTATTTTTCCCTTTCTGATGAAGACTTTTGAAACTCGGCCAGAGTTAAAGGGAGCAGTTATTTTGATGGCAAGATTGGAATGGATGAATGATATGTGATTTTAATGAAGCACAAGCACGAGCACAATATACCCCAAGGGAAGTGAAATAATTATGTGAATATGGGTGTATATCGCATTGTGGGTTGGTTTATGTAAGATATGTGGGGGAAGTGAGATCAGGGTGTCATGAATTAACATTTACCTCCTTTAGGTTCAAACAAATGTTGAATGGTATGTTTTATTATCCATGTATTAGATGGTAATAAGGAAAGCACCATAATTTATGGGTGGAGGTTTGAGCTCAAGTCTAGCAATATTTAATGTGAGTAGTTTATGACCTATACATATGTATTATAAATATACGCATACACCGGTGATTAAGATCTACTTGGGCTCAGCTGTATGTACATACACAAATATTAGGAGGTGGAACATCATATGTGCAATGATGGTTCCATTGTGACACCACCACATATTCCTCTTGGGGTTATAATGGGTGTAAACGGTATGGTCTGAGCACATTTAAAATAATTTAAAACACTTTATAGTATTTTTTTTAAAGTGCATACATAAAAATAAAAAAAGATAAATTATTTTGAACCCAAGTTTAATATAGTGAGTTTAAGGTTTAACTTGGTTTGTGGATTTGTTCTTCCTGATTTTTTGTGATTTATGATGACTTTGTCAGAAAAAGGTGCCCACTAGAGGGATTAAGGCATGACCCCCATTACTCACCCAGTGGTCACTGACCCTTTCCCAACCCCCAAAGATGAGAAAGAAATAGTATATACCAGGCTCTATGTCAGCTTCAGATGTTATGGCCAGCCTTATTAGAACTCAAAAACAAAGGGGGGGAAAGTGCATACTCCCACAGTATAAAATCAAAAAAGTACAGAGGAGTAGAACTTGGCAGTAGGGTAAATCATGCCTAGAGGCATCAGAGAAGTATTGGACACGAGCTATTAGATCTCTTACAGCATACAACTGTTCCAAATCCTAGCCCTCTTATCCTGTCAATCATTTGCCTGTAGAGCTTATACACAACTAGAATTTTGTCACCACTAAATTCTTTCAATTTATTAATCTAATATCACTCAAATACATTCACAACGTCAGACATTGGACTATAAAACATGACCACTTAGCTTCAGTCACTTCCGTGGGTACAGCACTGTAAGTTGAAAAGCTCCCGACGCCTACTGCTGGTCCAGACATTTTGGTCTGTACGACCTGCTTCAGGGGATCACAATGTGATCATCAAACCAGCACGCTTTCTATCTTACACTGCGCCTAACATGGCAGCAACTGACTCAAAGCCTATTAGAAGTGCAAGCAGGTCCCCAGAGTAACCTAGTGGTCGGTGCAGTGCACTATAGAGAAGGGGACCCAAGCCCATATCCCTCTCTAACTAGTACACTTGTGGTGGAATGTGTGAGCCCTCCAAAACCCACCAAAAACCTACTGTACCTACGTTTAGGTGACACCTGCAGGCATAAGGGCTGTTGTAGTGGTGTGCAATAGGATACAGTTGATTTCTGGTGTGAATTGGAGGGTCCCCCATACAATATAAGAGGGTAAAAGTGAGATGTGTACCTAGAACCTTTTATGTGAAGTCCACTGCAGTGCCTGCTAGGATGTCCCACTGCTCTGCTGGGATGTCTGTGTGGCCAGTCTACTAAAAATGCTGACTCCTCCTACATCCCAATGGCTTGATTTTGTGCGTTTTTCACTTGAACTGAGCACAACAACGTCTAACAAAAGGCCATTTTCAAACAAAAAGTTAAATGTTTTTCTGTTTTGAAATTAGCCATGTTCATTACTGGATTTTGGGACATTTTCCGCAAAACATCCAAAGTCAGATTTATATGTTGCATTGAAAATGCCCCTCAATGTCTCATTAGCAAAAAAAAAAAAAAAAAAAAAAAAGAGTCTTTTAACTCTAAAAATCTAATTTACTCTGAAATAAACACAGCATGTCCAGGCTGGTTCCCCCATGAAATATTTCTGAACCTTCTCGCAGAAAATTAGGTACTTTTGTTATGTGCAGAGCTCAGAATGCTAAACAGAATGTCACTAAATAAAGATCTTCAAACAAAGCCAATATAAGATGTAATACTCTGTTAACAACTAGCAAGTTAAAAATTCTCATGTCAGCTTTGCTTATTCTGTTTGGATAATCCAGTTGTGCATCCTTAATAAGTTCCTTGTAATTGTACTGGTTGGCTATATTATAAACAAAACTTAATTAAAAATATAGTCCAAAAAAATTCTCGATAAAGATACAGCTATTCAAATTAGAAACTAAGTAAATATGGACAATGTTTGAAATATACTACTTTATCTTCCAGGTTACTTGTTCCATAGTACTGAATAGAAAAAAAAAGATCTTAAACCTGTTCTCGGGGATTTGAAAATATCCACAATGAATGTATATATGCACACAATACTTTCAAATAATAGGTTAAAAAAAATACAGCTATGAAATGTTTACTTATTCTTATCAATTTCACAAATGTAGTTGGAAGCAGAGAGAAAACAGATTGTTTTGTCTATTAATTGAAAAGGCTCTGTTATAGCATAACAAAGATGTTCATCATTTACGGCTCAAAATTCAATCGAAACAAGTTAAAAGATGGAATAATGGCATCTTTTTTATTATTCCATTATAACGTTAACTTACAGAAAGAAGCTTCCAAGTTATTGAACGAACTTGATTTGGAATTCCAGACCAACTCAATTTCCGTAATTCATCTGTTCAAAATACAAATGACACAGTAAATATAACTACACAATCAGGCAAAATCAAATACTTCAACAACATGCATATCTCTGAAATGTAATAAATTAAGTGAATTTAAAACGTAACAAGTTAACCCCCCTGCTTACAAAGCTGTGCGGCATTGCCAACACAGCCCATTCAAAGTGAATGAACTGTGTCAGCAGTACCACACAGTCAGTTGCTAGCGCAACTTTGTAAACAAGGGCCTAAGGGGACCTTTTACTAGACTGTGTTAGGTGCTAACGTGTGCCTAACACAGCAAACATGTCCTAGCACAGGGAATGCTTAAGCATTCCACACTAATTCTGCCATCTGCACACGCTAAACACACAGTATTTTGGGGGGGAGGGTCATGTCAGGGGTAGAGAATGAGAGTGGAAGTGTTATTCAGCTAGCACGCTAACATTAAGGGAAATGGGACTTGATATACCGCCTTTCTGAGGTTTTTTCAACTACAGTCAAAGCGGTTTACATATATTCAGGTACTTATTTTTGTACCAGGGGCAATGGAGAGTTAAGTGATTTGCCCAGAGTCACAAGGAGCTGCAGTGGGAATCAAACTCAGTTCCCCAGGATTAAAGTCCACTGCACTAACCACTAGGCTACTCCTCCACACTAACTGAATAATACAGACTTAACATGGAAGCCCTTATCACTTCCAAAGTAGAAGGGGTAGGGGCTCCTACGTTAATATTTTTAAATGGCCATGCACTAATAGTAATATTAGTGCTTGACCAAAAATTTCAACAATTAGAAAAAAAGGCTATTTTACAGCTGCATGAACATA
This sequence comes from Microcaecilia unicolor, assembly GCF_901765095.1. Lineage (NCBI taxonomy): Eukaryota > Metazoa > Chordata > Amphibia > Gymnophiona > Siphonopidae > Microcaecilia > Microcaecilia unicolor. The sequence goes on along the minus strand of NC_044040.1, from coordinate 41,164,017 downwards.
GCATGCAGGAAAGGCCCATTTAAGGTTGCATTAAGACCACTGACTATTTATTTACCGCCTTTTTGAAGGAATTCACTCAAGGCAGTGTATAGTAAGAATAGATCAAACATGAGCAATAGCAATTACAGCAGTAAAAATATTTAACAACAATACAAAGTATGGCATGGTATACTACTTGCAATGTCAACACAATATGTAATGGAACATTATAATTGATAGTGAAGGGTAAGGCAAATGGTAAGGGTAGCACAGCTTAGTAACAGGACTCCTACATGAATTTGCATAGACTAGTAAAATAATGTCAGAGTTATCTATGGACTATTTGATGGCACAAAGTCAAAAGGGTGAAACTATCTCAAGACCTTTCTCATCACAGAAAAGATCCGATAACCTCAATACTTTTGATCCAACTAGATTTAACAGCTGCCTTTGATGTAGTGGATTATATACTCCTGTTGGCATGATTAGAGGATACAGGGATGAAGGGTGTCCCATTAAACTGGTTTTGCTCCTATTTCTCAGAAAGATCATATTGAGTGGCAATAGAAAACAGTTTTTCATCTGTCTACTCTTTGTCTTTTGGAGTTCCACAGGGTTGTATTTTGGGCCCTGTGCTTTTTAACATTTTTATTTAGCCTTTAGTCCTGTACATGTAGACTTTGGAGCTTCATGCATATATTTAAACAGCTGACGTTCAGTTAGTAACTGCCCATGAACCTTGGAACGTGGGGTTTCTTTTAAGTCTAAATTCAAAATTGGAGAAGATAAATGATTAATTGAACATAAAATGTTTTAAATCCTAGTAAAATGTGAGGTATTATGGTTTGCCTCTTCAGATCCTCTTCCTAGTTCTGTGAAAATTCAAAATCAGTATGTACAAATAAAGAATGAAATTACATCGCTAGGGGGCTCATTTTCAAAGCACTTAGACTTACAAGTTCCATAGGTTACTATCAGGCTTGTTTTCAAAAGAGAAGGGCGCCCATCTTTCGACACAAATCGGGAGATAAGCGTCCTTCTCACAGGGTCGCCCAAATCGGCATAATCGAAAGCCTGATTTTGGGCGTCCTCAACCGCTTTCCGTCGCGGGGACGACCAAAGTTCACGGGGGCGTGTTGGAAGCATAGCGAAGGCAGAACTGGGGCGTGCTTAATACATGGGCGTTCTCGGCCAATAATGGAAAAAAGAAGGGCGTCCCTGACGAGCACTTGGGCGACTTTACTTGGTCCAGTTTTTCTTGCAACCAAGCCTCAAAAAGGTGTCCAAACTGACCAGATGACCACTGGAGGGAATTGAGGATGACCTCCCCTTACTCCCACAGTGGTCACCAACCCCCTCCCACCCTAAAAAAAAATCTCTCAAATATACAAAGGAATCAAAGGAACAAAAGGTCTCAATGAAAATAAAAAGTGGTTCCAAAGGGAACCAAGATGATGGAGCAACTAGGTGCCAGGAGAAGATATAAGAGAACAGTGAACCTTCAACAGAACACAAATGGTAGGAATAACAGGAAATTCCACATAAAGAAAAACCCTCTCTTTCAAGTTTATTTAAATTTTGATATACCATCCAAGAGCAAACTATCTGGAGTTCACAAATATAAAATATCAATTTTTAGAATAGAAAGTAACTACATGTATTTGGTAGGAAAGGGATAGGCAAGGAAGGAGAGGTACAGTATTAAAGCTAACAGTCAGTCAGTAAGCACTTTCAGCATGGTTTGTACCCTATTCTTCAGATGGGTGAAGGCAGGGGTGGGCAGAAATTAGTATATACATATTATAAATTGAAGGCATCAAAAAATAGAGAAGTCTTTAATTCTTGTTTAAATTTTGGACAAGACTGGTGAAGTACTAAGACCTGTGCCGATAACTCTGGAAACCAGGCCAGAGTCAAGAGAGTCAGAGTATTACCTTACCAAGAGTCTGTACTGCATGAAGTGGTACTGCAGAAGCAGGCCATGGAGGACATTCTTCTGTTCAAAGACTGGCTTTGCATTTGATTTCTCCTTCCCCAACACCTTTAATAAACATTAATTTCACTCAGCTTAACCTGCTGCATGGTGTCACTTTAACTGGGCCCCAAGCCTGCCCTCGCTCACTGTCTCGCACCACAGGATATTATTGCACTAAATAATAAACTAAATGTCATAACAAACTGGCTTAAGAGTCATAGGTTGAGTTAAATCCTGACAAATCTCCAGGTCTCTTGCTTTCTTGGACTGGCTGCCCTGAACTTTCTATCTCATTCAGATAACAGGTACAGATGTTCTTTTTTGGGTCCTCAGTGAGTTGTTTTGATAGACCAGAGATTAAACTTTCAATGACATATCTCTAGCATTGTCCAGTAATGTTTCTTTAAATTGGAAATAGTTTACCAGGTCAGGAAACTATTCACTAAAAGTGCACTCAGGATCTTTACTTATATCCTTGTAATTAGTCATCTTGATTACTCTAATTGAACGGGCTAAAAGCTATCAGATTTTAAGTGGCCACAATTAGTCCAAAACATTATTCTGGTAACCCTTTGCATCTGTGCTGAATTCCATATGCCTCTGTTAGGGCCCTTAGATCATCACTGCTAAACTGACTCATCAACTCCTCCTTTCGAGTCATCTGCCCCCACGGTTTTGACTGTGTCAGCCCTTCGTGACATCAGCCACATGCTCCCTCTTCTGCCGGCTCCGCTGCTTCCTTGGGGCTTTGGCAACAGCTTTTGGCTGCTACTGTGAGTGCGCTTTCATTTGTCTGACTGCTTTGATCTGAACTGACTTCTGACCACGCTGTCTGCTACCTGCCCTGACCCTTGCTGATTTCTGACTACTCTGTCTGCTACCTGTTCTGACCCTTGTTGACTTCTGACTAAGCATTTTTGATGGTGTCGGCCCATCATGATGTCAGCTATGTGCTCTCTCTGCTGGCTCCACGGCTTCCTCTGGGCTTCGGCAACAGCTTTTGACTGCTACTGTGAGTGCGCTTTCATTTGTCTGACTGTTTGAACTAAATTGACTTCTGACCATGCTGTTACCTGCCCTGACCCTTGCTGACTTCTGACCACACTGTCTGCCGCCTGCCTCATCCTGAGCTGATGCCTGACCATGCTGCCTGCATTGATCTGAGTTGACTTCTGACCACACTGCCTACTCTCCCTGAGCTGTGCCTGTCTCCAGTCACCAACATTTCCTGGCTGTGGACTAGTCCTGCTGGCTACCTGAACTTGGGGGCTCAAGCTTCAGGGAATGGCTGTTGGTTGAGGTGAAGAACCCAGGGGTTTTGTTGGCTGTCTTTGGTCCACTTGGACTAGGACTTAGGGCTCACTTCCTCCAGCTCCAGGACTGGTCAGTACACATTGTAAAATAACTAATAGTTTTATGTTTATAATTATAATACATTTTTTATATATAAAATATTGCATTTTATACATTCTTATAGTAGCATTTTTCTTTAGCATTTCATTGACGTGTCTAAGGTTAGCTTTAAGCTCTATACAGTTTATATACATAAGTACATAAGTATTGCCATACTGGGAAAGACCAAAGTTCCATCGAGCCCAGCATCCTATTTCCAACAGTGGCCAATCCAGGTCACAAATACCTGGCAAGATCCCAAAAAAGTACAAAACATTTTATTCTGCTTAACCCAGAAATAGTGGATTTTCCCCAAGTCCATGTAATAACGGTCTATGGACTTTTCCTTTAGGAAGCCGGCCAAACCTTTTTTAAACTCCGCTAAGCTAACCGCCTTTACCACATTCTCTGGCAACGAATTCCAGAATTTAATTACATGGTGAATGAAGAAAAATTTTCTCCAATTCGTTTTAAATTTACTATATTGTAGCTTCATCGCATGCCCCCTACTCCTACTATTTTTGGAAAGCATGAACAGACGCTTCACATCTACCCGTTCAACTCCACTCATTATTTTATAGACCTCTATCATATCTCCCCTCAGCCACCTTTTCTCCAAGCTGAAGAGCCCTAGCCGCTTTAGCCTTTCCTCATAGGGAAGTCGTCCCATCCCCTTTATCATTTTCGTCGCGCTTCTCTGCACCTTTTCTAATTCCACTATATCTTTTTTGAGATGCGGCGACCAAAATTGAACACAATATTTGAGGTGAATGCGATCGCACCATGAAGCGATACAAAGGCATTATAGCATCCTCATTTTTGTTTTCCATTCCTTTCCTAATAATACCTAACATTCTATTTGCTTTCTTAGCCGCAGCAGCACACTGAGCAGAAGGTTTCAACGTATCATCAACGACGACACCTAGATCCCTTTCTTGGTCCGTGACTCCTAACATGGAACCTTGCATGATGTAGCTATAATTCGGGTTCCTCTTTCCCACATGCATCGCTTTGCACTTGCTGACATTAAACGTCATGTGCCATTTAGACGCCCAGTCTCCCAGTCTCGTAAGGTCCACTTGTAATTTTTCACAATCCTCCCACAATTTAACGACTTTGAATAACTTTGTGTCATCAGCAAATTTAATTATCTCACTAGTTACTCCCATCTCTAGATCATTCATAAATATGTTAAAAAGCAGCGGTCCCAGCAAAGACCCCTGGGGAACCCCACTAACTACCCTTCTCCATTGAGAATACTGACCATTTAACCCTACTCCTTGTTTTCTATCTTTTAACCAGTTTTTAATCCACAATAGAACACTACCTCCTATCCCATGACTCTCCAATTTCCTCTGGAGTCTTTCATGAGGTACTTTGTCAAACGCCTTCTGAAAATCCAGATACACAATATCAACCGGCTCCCCTTTATCCACATGTTTGTTCACCCCTTCAAAGAAATGTAGTAGATTGGTGAGGCAAGATTTCCCTTCACTAAATCCATTTTGACTTTGTCTCATTAATCTATGCTTTTGAATATGCTCTGTAATTTTGTTCTTAATAATAGTCTCTACCATTTTGCCCGGCACCAACATCATAATAATAATCCAGAGCCATGCTGATATTATTACACAAAAATATAGGGGAAACAAAGGGCCTCTTTTACTAAACTGCACTAGCAATGTCTGTGTGGCAAATAAAAGGGAAGTCCATTCAATTCCTATGGGCTTCCTCTCATTTGCTGCACTGGGAATCGCTAGCGCGGTTTAGTAAAAGAGGCCCAAAATTAACTCTGAAAGCAGGAAAAATAATACAGCCACAAAAGAGGTGCCTAAAGAGAAATGGTTCATTCACATGTCCATAAATTAAATATTTTAATACAAAGAAACCTTTTATAAAGTCTCAGAGATTAAAGGTAGAAGAGAATGTAATACTTAACATTGTTGGTAATTTGCTTATTTTGTGCAGTTTTATTCTTGATTTTGTTTATTTGTTCTATGTTGTTCCCTGTCTTAAGACTTTTGGTAAAGATGGGTGAAAAAAATAAAATTTGTTTTACTTTGATTTAATACTCAGCATATTTATATTGGATCCATACACCCCATGATATGCTCAACTCTCCAATGGACCCAAATAATGTGGATTGAAGGAATACTGTATACTGTGGACTGTTCTAATATAAACCAATAAGGAGGGATAGTTACTAAGGTGCAGCACAAGTTAGCTTTCTACGAAACCTTAGTTTACTCTGAGAGTTACTAAGCCACAGTACCTCAAAAATAAAGGTTAGTGACTCCTGCAATATCATAATGCAGCCTGCGATCAACCTCACAAACTATGTTATACATCCCGCCCAAGAACTTCAAGCCGCTAAACCACGGCCCAATGCTCTCAAGCACCATCTTAAAGGGGCTCGAGTAACCCTTGCTTCCCCTGTCCCCCTCCCCCCCCACACACACACACATACACACAACTCCCTCATAGAGAGGCCCCTCGCTGAAGACCCCGGTCTATCTCTCTTAATCCCTAGTGGTCTAGGGGTTTGCAGGGCAGAAATGATCCCCAGTTGCTCCTGCCCCTGCTGGGTTTAAAAACTGTGCCAGTGACTTCTTATGGTCAGAAGTAAAGATGCCATATAAGGCTACTGAACAGGGTCGCCAGCATCATTTAGAACTTGATGCCGGCAGGTGAATGTGTCACTGGGGATTACTCCTGTCCCAGAACTTTTTGGCCACCAAGAATTAGAAGAGGTAGGCTTGGGGGGGAGGGGGGGCACCTTCACAGGGAGGCAGAAAGCAAGGTCCCTTTAATAAGCCGCTCGAGAGCATTGGGCCATAGTTTGGTGGCCCAATGCTCCCAGGCAACAAAAATAACGCTTGCTCCGAGCTGGCACTATTTGTCCTGGAATAATGGAACCTGTGTTGTTCAAATTCAAAGGATAAGAGATTGCTATGCATTCTACCATATTTTACTCAGGTGGGAAGAATACAAGTCATTATACATAAGCAAACATTGTTTAGCATTCAGCATTTAATTTACATTTAAATATGGGCAATAAACCTGGGTCTGCATTTATAAGATCTCAAAACTTAGGAGAAAAGTTTTCTCCATTACGAAGCGATTTCAGCATACCTTATGGGGAGAAAGGGCATTTTAGTTGCAACAATTATGTGTATTGTAAATATACATTAGTTATACAAACACTAATCAATCCAGCCACGGGGAAAGTATTTTATTTGACAAGCAGGACAGACTGCAATGCATTCCAGGTTTTGTATGCCATCAGGTGTCCTTGTAATAAATGATCCATAGGACAGACAAGGCGAAAGGTAAAATGAGTGGCATAGGATTTGAGCAATTTGCGAGTTAAGAAAAGGGAAGCCCCATTAGTGGATCACTGGGAGCAGAATCGGCACACTGAGGATGATTTGCAGTTCGTGGTAATATTACAATTAAGTTTACCAAGAGGTGGTGACATCACGAAGCATTTGAAAAGGAAGGAACAAAGATTAATATTTTCATGGAACACAATGGCCCCCTGTGGATTAAATAAAGAGGTAGAGTTGTTAACTGCATGGTCGATATTGGACCACAGGAAATGTGTCAGGGTACATACTGGAGTATAGTGCATGCACTAGTGTTTGAGAGACTAGGAAGGTTGGCGTAGGAGTTTAAGACCCCCAGATTAGAGGCAAGTTGAGTGAATAGTTATATATTTAAATAAGAAAATCATAAAATGAGTGAATTGTATTGTTTTATTTTTATTTATATCTTGTTAGTCTGTTCTTCTGCAGACACTGATTCCAGCAAAACATGGCCCCAGATGAATGAATGATTTACAAGATTGTCACTAGTTTTATACATGCTGGTGCTGGAGTTCAGGTTGGACACACAATGTTGTCACATAACACCATGCCCAATGAGATAAGTCAGTGTGAGTATTAACTCTGAACGTAATTTGCAATTTGAAAAAGACTTTAAAGTATGGTAGGCAGGGAGGGTGGTGCAATGATGTTAAGTGTTTGAAGATGACATCTTCAGTGAAAGGTGCCAGCGTTACACTGGGTCACTGAGCACTAAAAATATTTATTAATTGATATATAGGTGATTGAAGGATACAAGGTTTTTGTGTAATTTAATTTGATTTATCAAAACCTAGGAAGTATTTGATATCCCAGTAACTTGATTTACATCTCCCAGACTGCCCTTCTCCAACCTCTCAAGAATGACACCTCCCAGAATTATCATAAGCTCACTTCCTTTCAAGAGTTTCATGAGCTCTCTGTCAATCCCTTTCACAACAAATTGCTATAGAACCACTGACAAGCTGCTCAAAGCATCATATTTACATTTTCAATCCAACAGCGTTATACAATGTTTAAATTTGAGCTACAAATACAAATTAAATTAACACACAAGTAGTACAAAATACAAATTCAACAATTCATAAACCATTCATAATACAGTTACAAAAAAACCTCCAATAAAACCCTAACATCCAAATAAATCTCACTCCTCACTCTTACCAGGGAACGGTCTGAGAAAAAAAAAACTGAAAACACAGCAGAAAAGTTAATTACAGAAGGCCAGCATCCAGATATTACTAGTCAGGATGAACCTACAGCACGACAAAAATATCTGTCCTCTTACCTTATTTAAACTCTTTGGGACAGCCTGGGGAGAGGCCAACATAACAGGCTTAAGAGGAAGAACTCTGAAAAAACAGTTTCCTTCTTGATTCCTGAAGTTCTCCTATCAAGTGCCCGTGGTCATAAATTTTACTACCTTAACCAATTATTTATTCTGAAACATCTTTAAAAAAAATCAGTTTTGCTTGCCAGGCTCTATTCTTCTCTGGGGGTGGGAGGAGTTCTTACTAATGTGTGTTAAGGGAATAATGCACAATTTGTGCCCCTTCAAATGTATTTAATAGCAAAACTGTGCATTGTTTTATCTTATCACACATGAGTTTAAAGTACCATTGGCTACATAATAATGAGATGTAAAGAATGGAAATGCATGTAAAACACTTCATTATTATGTAAATTGAATAGCACAGCTTGCATTGAACTTCACAAGCTGCAATATTCCAGGAAAAATTAACACCAGCTCAAAGCTAGCATTATTTTTCTTACTTGGGAGCACTGGACTGCCAACATGTGGCCCAGTGCTCCTAGGCAACATCTTAAAGGGGCCAGTGCTGTCAAACAGGTTGGTGGTCAGGGTTCCCCCCCCCCCCCCCCAAGAACACATCTAACCTCCAAGAGTCCCCCTACAACCTCCCCCAAAAACATATCAGTGCGCAAGTGATTAAGTTCAGCCTGATCCCCCCCCCCAAATGGCCGCCCATAAGACCATCCCCATCCTAGGCCTACCTTCAATAAGCACTGGCACTCCAGGGGTCTGGGTCCAGTGCCAGGATGAACAGAAGTGACTGCAGATCACTCCTGTCCCACAACCCCAAAACTATCAGGATGAACAGAAGTGACTGCAAATCACTCCTGCCCCGCAACCCCAAAACTATCAACCCTTATTGAAGATAGGCCCAGTGGGACCTATTGAGAGTTGGGGTCCTTAATCACTTGGGTATTGATGTATCTTCAGGGTCTGGTAGGTATCCTTGGGAGAGGGAAACCCCTGAACTATTTGATACCACCAGTCCCTCTAAGAGAGACTCCCCAGAACACTGGGCCACGTCAGCAGCACAATACTCATAAGAAGCAGAATAACGCAGCTTGCAAGGTTGATTGCAATATGCTTTATTCCTTTACTGGGAGAGTCACTAACCTGTGATACTGAATAACCACACGTCACCGCAACTACGCTGTGGTAAAACGTCATATTTTATGACAGCTTAGTAACTTCCACTTTCAGTCTGAAATTAGAGGATTTTTTTGGTCTTAGAGCTACGGAATAGACCATTTCACAAGTATACCAGAATATCTACTATCAGTCATTTGTAAAGGAATGAGCATGAACTTTGGAATATGACTAAACAGAAACTTCAGACTACAACTCTGCATCCATGGCATAGAAAATTAGTTAGTTAAAGCCATAAAATTTAACTTATGCAGAGAGCATAGCCAGAAAAGAAAAAAATATCCCAAATAAAACCATAACTCACATCACATTATTTCCTTTCTCTATTCATTCTCTTCCCAAAGTGAGACATTTTATCCTTATGAGAGTAAGAACCACGCTGCTGTGATGGCAAAGAAATTATGATCAAATAAAAATAGTGCCGGGTGCTTCATACAACTAATTTTGTATATTTTACTTTCATTTTTTATCTAGATACAAACTTGCCCAAATTTTAACCTTTGGCACATTTGGCAATACAATGTTTAACGAGAACACCTATTTCTGCTAAGAAAAATACTACATTCAATTCCCTAAGGAAAATACAATAGGTGTCATCATAACTAAATGTTGCTTTTCAACATTTAAGTTTTAACTATACATTATTATTAGATTCACCGAGTAAAAGCATAGATGATTTTCTGATAGAAATAAAACCTAACCTATTTGTCTGCAATCATTCAACAGTTCTACTACTGTAGCCTGTGCCCTGTAAAATGATATACAAGAGCTCAAAACTTTTATTTTGAATACAGCAAATTCCTCTTATTACAAGTAAAAGTATGTACTAATGATTTAAAGGAGAATGACAGGTTTTTCTTCTATTATTCATTCTATGTCTGAAAACATATTTTGCTGACATTACTGTAAATCGTTATATGAAGAGCTGGCTTGCATGTACAATTAAACGAAAGATAGAATAAACTAGATTTATAAGCATCATATACCTCTAGCAAATTTCTTAACTAGTTTAGCAGCATAAGGCTAGAAAATTCTTTCCAGGTTATACATTTGTGGAACCGTAGCTCCCCCAACAGCTTCAAATGAAAAACGAGCACTGCAACCAGAGAAAGCTTCTATAAAGGGTTGGATAAAATTTCTATGGTAACCACAGCAACTAGTTTTGAATATAAATAATAGAGCTCTGTTAGGTGCTTCATTAAATTTCTTCAGGCAAACACTGCCTTTAATCTCCTCAAATAAGGGGGAAAAACAGGAAGTACAGTATTCAAAATAGATAATCAATATTCTGATTCAGAAATCATTCACGGATAAAGTTGCTTGCCAGATGCCAATGTAAAAAGGATCATAAAAAGCTTTAGGTAATAAAGCTAAACCTAATGAGCATACCAGCAAGGCAATGGACAGTAATGTCATATCCAGTTGATGAAAGAGTATACTATTCAATTCCATCTTCCCAACTTTGCTCCCCGCCTCCCAACATAATATTCCAATTCACAAAAAAAAGAACACACACATACAGCTCAAAGTCAAGATTGACAGTTATTTAACAAAACTATTGGCCTGTCTTCTACAAAAATTGATGATGTGCAAAACATGATACAAAAGTAAGGCTTTTATCTGACTGTACTTAGTAACAGCAACTTTTTTTCCTATGCATCTACTCCTAAGAAATGATGAAATGTGAGAGGTTGCTTTAACCCCCCCCCCCCCCCTTTTTTTTACAAAGCTGTGTGGCAATGTCGACACAGCTTGATAAAAAGGGGGGGGAGGATAGGGAGCACAGCATTTCTATTCTATTCTGTCTGTCCACTCTCACTCTCCTCTCCCTTCTGATTCTCTGCAGGATATTGCCTAAGAGAAGAGGGGCTACCCAGAGATGGATGCGGAGAGCTGTTCTCTGATTGCTACTGGCTATTAATAATGGTGCACTAGCCCACAATGATTTGACGAGGGACAATATAGAACAGCATCAGAATTTGGTTGTCCATACTATTAACCATTCTGTCGTGTAATTTTAAATTGCTGTTATAAGCACTATGTATGTGTTCCTTTTCCTCCTTTTAACCACTTTATCGATGACTCTGACAGTAGACTACAAAGGTCTTCATACCCTTGTATATTTTTCACATTCTGTCTAAAAACATAAAATTCAAAATGTATTAAGAGTTCCACAGATCCACACAAGACTCTCAATATGAAATAATTACAGAAATATTCAAAAAGTAACTAAGAATAAGAAAACAAAAGGGTTTGGTTGTGTAAGTCTTCATACCCTTTGACTCAACAGTTTGGTGGAAGCCCCTTTGCAGTAATAACAACCATGATTCTAAGTGTGTACCAATTTTGCACAACTAGGAAGGTGGGGAGGTTAGAGGGTTTTTATCATTTTTCTTGGCAGAACAATTCAAGCTCATTCAAATTAGACTGCAGTCTTCAAAACCTTGTCACTGGTATTCTACTGGATGCAGTTCATAGATTTGAATAGGCCACTCGAGGATATTCACTTTCTTCTTGCTGAGTCATTCAATTGTTGCTTTTGCTTGGAGAAACATTCTGCTGAAAGTTGAAATCTTCTCCCCAGTCCTAGGTCTAAAGTAGTCTGGAACACTTCTGATTTGTTGTGGTTGTCCAGGTTTTGCTGCGTTTGAATAAGTTCCATTTACTCAGATTTGGCAAGACCTAGACAGCCGAAACAATCATGACACCAGCTGCGGAAGCCTAAGAGAGCAGGATCATGTGCTGTGCTTTTACCTCACATACATTGTTTAGCATTCAGGATAAAAGGTTTCAGGGGCCCTTTTACTAAGAAACGAAGGCGCCTACGCGCGTACAATTCGCATCAAATTAGAACTACCACCCGGCTACCATGTGCCCCGGGCAATCAGCAAACAATAACAGGTAATTGAAATATGGATCAATTATAATACTAACTAAACATTTGTTTACTTTCTAAAAAGTACCTGGGGAGATCAAGACATATAGCTGCTCACCAGCTATTAAATATAACTGTTTTTTTACAGGGTTTCAGCAAAGAGCTTTTTCTCTCTCTTCTCCCAGGCTGAAACTGGGGAAAAAGCCAGTAAAGTAAAAAAAAAAAAAAGAGAGAAGTCAGTCCTCTATAACAGCTTTAAGGCCAAACTAGAGAAATGCTTTTCCAAATTAATTAGTTTACAGGCTTAAAACACACTGTTCCATTACAATTGGTTTTTAGTTCTTTTCTGAAGATAGCCTGTGATTCTTCTTATCGCTTTGGGAACCCAAAATAGTTAAATCCAGCCATGAATATGGATTTGTAGATTAAGTCTTTGCAGTTAGGTAGGTGAAAGAGTAGGTAGCTTTCAGTTTCTGGGCTTGCATTTCTTCAAGACAGTTCGATCAAGTCTAGAATGTAGTCGTGAGACATGCCAAACAGTATTCTGAAAATGAGAGTGCTTGATTTGAAAAATAGTCTGGCCTTTATTGGGAGCGATGTTATATAAATCAAATAGATATATGTATAAAAGAGGAGAGATCGTCAGTAATCTCAAAGTAGAGCAATAACTGAGCTGTTACCTCCCAAAGCACACTGGGAGTCTTTTACCAAGCAGTCTCTAATGACCTACTACTGGCTAAATCCAGAGGTCTCTATTCTATCCTTATCTTTCTTGACCTATCTGCTACTTTCGACACTGTTGACCACACTATACTTCTGGATACGCTGTCCTTGCTTGGATTCCAGGGCCCTGTTCTTTCCTGGTTCTCCTCTTACCTCTTGCTTCGTTCTTTCAGTGTTCACTCTGGTGGATCCTCTTCAACTTCCATCCCGCTTTCTGTTGGTGTGCCTCAGGGTTCTGTCCTTGGACCCCTCCTCTTCTCCATCTATACCTCTTCCCTTGGTATCCTGATTTCATCCCATGGCTTCCAGTACCATCTTTACGCTGATGACTCTCAGATCTACATCTCCACCCCTGAAATCTCAACCTCGATCCAGGACAAAATCTCAGCCTGCTTGTCTCAACGCCATCTAAAGCTCAACATGACCAAAACGGAACTTATCATTTTTCCCCCTAAACCCACCCTCCCCTCTTCCCCCTTTCTTTATCTCTGTTAATGGCTCTCACATCCTCCCTGTCTCCTCGGCTCATAACCTTGGAGTCATCTTTGATTCCTCTCTCTCCTTCTCTGCCCGTATTCAACAGATCGCCAAAACCTGTTGCTTCTTTATCTACAATATTAGCAAAGTTCGCCCCTTCCTTTCTGAATAAGCTGCCAGAACCCTTATCCACACCCTTGTCGCCTCTCGCTTGGACTACTGCAATTTACTTCTCACTGGTCTTCCGCTCAGCCATCTCTCTCCTCTCCAATCTGTCCAAAATTCTGCGGCACGACTTGTTTTCCGCCAGAATCGTTATACCTACACTAGCCCGCTCCTCAAGTCACTTCACTGGCTCCCTGTCCACTTCCGCATTCAGTTTAAACCTCGTACTGACCTTTAAATGCATCCACTCTGCAGCCCCCCATTACCTCTCCGCTCTCATCTCTCCCTACATTCCTCCCCCTGAACTCCGCTCACTGGACAAGTCTCTCTTGTCGTCCTCCTTCTCCTCCACTGCTAACTCCAGGCCTCGCTCCTTTTCTCTCGCGGCACCTTATGCCTGGAATAGACTTCCTGCACCTATACGTCTAGCTCCATCTCTAACTGTTTTCAAATCTATGCTGAAAACCCACCTTTTCACTGCTGCTTTTAGCTCCTAGTCACAATTGCGCTCCCCTTGTCCCTTCCTCCCTTCTCACACATTACTTCCCTCACCCGTAACTGTCTTGTCTGTCTGTATTATTTAGATTGTAAGCTCTTTTGAGCAGGGAGTGTCTCTTTGTAGCAGGTGTTCAGCGATGCGTGCGCCTGGTAGCGCTATACAAATGCTAATAATAATAATAATAAAGAGGTAAGCCCAACGTGGGCTTACTGCTCGTTAAACCAGATATACCATCGGGCTACTACAGCAGCCAGGAGTAGTCCCCACCCCCAGTGCGCACCATTTCTGGCACTACAAAAATATTTTTAGTTTTGTAGCGCCGGTGTTTACTCGGCAGTAATCACTGCCTAATTACCACCGGGTTAGAACAGGAGCCCTTACCGCCACCTCAATGGGTGGCAATAAGTGCTCCCCCACTGAAATGGCCGCAAAGCAAGTGCTTCACTTGCCGCAGGGCCATTTCTTAAAATATATATTTTTTGAAAGCCTTTTACCCACTTTCTTTGATGTTTATACCACTGTCCTTACAGTGCTCATCACTTTTCACTTTTTTGGATCATTCAATATATAAGGTACTATCACCAAATTATAGCTGGACACAGCTTTGGTGTAATTGAATAATAGTCTTTTTAAAGACGACCTACATTTGGTACATTTCTTTGCAACAGCCATTATTGCATTTGGGTTGAGTATTCTAGATACAGACTCCTGAGGAAAACACTATTGCTGAAACATGGTGCCATGTCAAGTCCATTTAACTATTCATGGAATAAAGCCAATAACACTTTCTCCGTCTCCTGGGTTTCATTGGAAGAGTCTTGGTGGTCACGCTAACCCCTTATTTTTGTTTTGCCTTGCTTTACCTGTAGCAGATCTTGTTTCTCCACTCTGGTGGTTGACTTTTACAAGGACAAATCAAGACCAGGTATACATATGAAGTATCATATTTATATTAGCTATTCATTCTTCCATTTACATCTTTGCTTTCCTGACTACTTTACCAGCTTCTCTTAGCTTTTCCAAAATATTATTGCTCACCTTCCTCTTTCTGCAACCTCTTGTAGTTTATGAATGCGACCCTCTTTTTCCTTACCATTTCAGCTACTTTTTTAAAACCAAAGCGGCTTCCTTTCCTCATATTTTTGTTGGAAAAGTAAATAAAAGTGTTTGTTGCCCTTCTAATAGTTCCTTCCAGTTTTGCCCACTGCTTTTAACTTCCCCCTGATTTTCCCATTCAACTAACAACTCCTTGACAAAGTTAATTCTTTTCAAGTCTAGAACCTCCACTTTTGAATGACATCTAGAATCTTCATTTTTTTTAATGAATCCTCTCTATACATATCTTAATATTGAACCATACGTAATCACTGGATGCCAGATGAGTACCCACTATAACATCAGAAATATTCTCCCCATTTGTAAGCACTAGGTCCAATATGGCCCCCATCCTGTCTGGGGTCCATTACCAACTGCTAGAAAGGTTCTTCCTGTAGAGAATCCAGGATCTCCCTATTTTCAGAAGATCTTACAAAGGGATGGCCCAATCAACATCTGGTATACTGAAATCACCTATGAATAGTACGTCCCCTTTTATAACTATATTGTGAATCCCTTCAATTAAATCTCTGTCCACTACTGCTGCCCATGAATGCAGATGTTCGAATCCCTCTTTCCAGATTAACCAACAGTGTCTCCCCCTTACCCCCTAAGCCCTGCAATTCTGCTCCTTTACTATTATCTTTAACATATAATGCTACTCCCTCTCCTTTCTTCATACCATGACCTTCCTGAATAGATTATAGCCTGGTATAACTATATCTCAGCCATGGTTCTCCATGAACCACACCATGAAATCCAATTCAGCCTCTTCCGTCACAGCTTCCAGATCCAGAACCTTATGTCCCTATACTATGGGCATTAGGATACGCTGCTTTCCAGATGCTGCCCTTTTCCCCACTTCTACAGAGGTATTTAATATCTTACTTATCCGAGAGCTCTTTACTTACCTGAGGGCTTTGTTCACCCATCCCCAATGATCCTAGCTTAAAGCTCTCTTCATCAGATTAGCCAGTCTGCTGCAGAAGACACATCATCCCTCCTTCAATAGGTGGACATCATCTCTGCTCTACAGCCCTTCAAAAATCATCCCATGATCCCAGAAGCCAAAATGTTCTCGATGACACCATCCATGCAGCCATATATTCATCTCCAGGATATGAGCCCATCAGCTTTAGCCTTTACCCTCAACAGAGAGGATCAATGAGACCATCACCGGTGCACTTAATCTTCAAACAATTATTTGAAGTTTCACTAGATACAAGATTGACACCTTGGCTTTCACTTTTTTTTAAAAAAAAGCGTCTTTGTAACCACAGATGTCTGAGAACACATTATTTCTATAATTCACCCAACATAATTTCATTCATTCCCTTTAATCAATTTTAATCCACAATCTTAATCAAACTCTGAACAGAATGAAATAATCAGAGTATACCTGATAACATTTCCAGATTTCTTATAAGCTGAGTGCTGCTGACACAAATGTTGAGAGACAGAATCAATTACAACTGGAAAATTGTTATCTCTTGTATTAAGAGCTCTAAATATTTTATGGCCCTAAGGTTTTCAAGCAATAAAGATTTATTCATTTTTGTGGCCCAACATTTTCCTGATAATTTGATCTGTTATTACACAACTGGACCATCTTAAGTTCCAGCAGTTCCATTTAAAACAAGAAACCATCAAATGTTTGTATTTTTTAAAATGCTTGTCACCACTAAAAACTGTTATTTTGCAATGTGGATTTAATATGGTGAAAAATGCCTACAAAAAATATGACACAAAATAATTTTGTTGTGTGTCAAAATTAGTTACAAGAAAGGGGCAGGACTTATGTCAGTGCTGTGTACTGTCATGTAAAGAGACATGGATTTGATTCCTGGGACAAGAAAATGCTTCCTGGGCCAGTCCATGAAGAGAGAGTACCAGTTGTCACACACCTAGTGACCAGATTTAGGTCCATCATTGCAATATTCTGGAAGGAGCCTTGGTACATACCCCCCAGCTGAGGATCACAACTGAAATGTGTTGGGAACTAAAGTGAGATGGGAGTGTATATAAAATATGGAGAGAACTTCCCAAGTCATTTCTGTGTATTGCCGTTGAGGCATTCCATAGTTGACCGCCCATTTTCTGAGTTCAAAGGAAGTCCCATTACCATATTTTCTGTTGGTCTATAATTGAACGACAACCGAAAAAGATTTGTTTGATCCCCGATGCAGGCTTTGATGTCGAAACACGGCCGTGTCGGGTCGTCATCTGAGTATTAATAAAGTTGTTTGGATTTCCTCAACATCTGTCCTCACTTTTTTGTTTTCATTGTCTATGATTTGCGTGAGGATTTTCCTCTCCGCTTTTTGTTGCTTTCCTAAGTATATATCAACATGAACATCTTTTCCTTTAAATTCCATTTATTTCAGAAGTGAGGCTTTTTAATTACCAGCTAGCAGAAACACTATACAAAATTACAATGTTTCTAAGAAGCTAATTTGCTCTTTATTCCCTACAGGCATCTACTTCCACAGCATCTACAAACTCAGACTTCCAGAAAGTGGCACCTCCAACTGTGTAAACTATAAACAAATTTTTATTTCACAGAGACCCACTCGTCTTTACTTACAAAAAAAAATACCACATAATATAATTCTAGGGCAGTACTGTGTAACTCACAAGTCTTTGGTTATTCCTGGCAATTTCACAGTTATATTACTTTAATTTAATAGATTTCTTTACTGCCTTTTCAATATATTGTCCAACACAGTTTACAAAGCAAAAACCAATCTATCAGTAGTAAGCACACAAGTACAGCTACTAACATGCAAAACTGCATTATTTTTTTATTTTACTTTGAATTTTTATTGAAATAACATCTCAAACATAACAACGAGCCATTGGCTACAGCATATGACATTGCCACAAATGAATTTTTATTTTAACATTATGGGTTTAAAGCAAAACTGCATTATTTTACCACAGGTCCCATTTTATGCAAAAGGAGCTATTTATTAATAATGCAAGTTAAAAGTTTAGCACATAGTAATTATAGATAAGGTTATAAACACAAAATAATAAATCAAATATATATACAGATATTTAACAAAAACAAATTTCCAAGTTACATCTATCACAAAATTACCCTTACCTAAACTCTGCACAAAATATGACACTTGGTTTTGATTTTCCAAATTATGAGGCCCTTTCACTACGATGCATTAGGCATTAAGGTGCACCTAATGCAGCAAAAATAGTCCAACACAGGATGCACTAAATTATCCTGCATTATTTTTGACTTTTCGTTTTATAGTTGAGGGGAGATGTCAGGGGCAGAGAGTGAGCACGGAAGCAGTAACCAGTTAGCGCGTGGACAGCTGTGCACACTAACAGGTTACTGCAGGGTTAACGCAGGCGCCCTTTCCATTACCTAAACAGAAGGAGGTAAGGGTTTCCGAGTTAATTTTATTACATAGCCATATATGAAACAAATATAAAAAAGGCTTTTTCATGGCTGTGCATGAAACGAGCTTAGCATGCAGGAAAAACATGCGTAAGGGCATGCTAAAACCATTTCTTAGCGCAGCCATACTGTAGGTGTGCTATCTTTTTTAGCGTGCGCTAAAAATTAGTATACACTAATGCTAGAGACACCCACAGGAATACATGAGTCTCTCTAGCATTAGCAAACGCTAAATTTTAGCATGTGCTAAAAACAATAGCATGCCTTAGTAAACAGGGCCCCTATTTTTCAGATGTTTATCTATGTAATTCAACTGCAGTGTATCCAAATCACAAGGGGGTATGTCAGGGACATTTCAAATGTGGGATTAGGGTGTGCTAACACTTGGATGTTTTACAGCCATAATGGACAAAACTAAAACATCGAGACCTCTTTTTAGAATGAATAAGACATAAAAAGTCACTCTAAATTGTCAGATGACCACTGGAAGGATTCAGGGATGACCCCTCCTTACTTCCCCAGTGGTCACTGATCCCTTCCCACCTCCAAAAAATGTGAATAAAAATAGTACTCACCAGCCTCTATGACAGCCTCAGATGTTATAGCCAGGTAAATTAGAGCAGCATGCAGGTCTCTGGAGTAGTCTAGTGGTGGGTGCAATGCTCTACAGACAGGTGGACCCAGGTCCATACCTCTCCTCCTACCTGTTATACTTGTGGTGGAAACTGTGAGCCCTCCAAAACTCACTAAAAAAAACACTGTACCCACACATAGATGGCCCCTTCACCCAAAAGGGCTATTGTACTGGTGTACAGTTGAGGGTGGTGGGTTTTGGATGGGTTTTGGAGGGCTCAGCAGACAAGATAAGTGAGCAACAGTGAGATGTATACCTGGGAGCATTTATTTAAGTCCAAACCAGTGCTCCCCTAGGGTGCCCAACTACTCTCCTAGGATGTCTGGGGAACCAGTCTGCTAAAAATGCTGACCCCTCCTATATCCCAATGGCTTGAACTTGGGCTTTATTTTTTTTCCCGAAAATGTCCTAAAAAGATAAACACGAAAAGCACAAAACCTTGTACAAAATAGACGCTTTTCTGTTTCTGAAAATGGTTACATTTGCTATTCGGATTTGGGACGTTTAGCGCAAAAGTCTGGCATAGACTATCGAAAATGCCCCTCCACGTGTCATTATAAAATAGGCTAGAAATAGGTGCCTATTTGGTTTTGATACTTAGTCAACCTGCTAGATTTTTTAAACATTTCCAGGGGACAGAAACTGAACCTACTGTATTAGAAGACCCCACCCCTCCATATTTTAATGAAAATCATTAAAATGCCTGACTATACGATATTTAAATGCCTCATCCTACAACCAAGTGATGTATTTATCACGTCACATGTTACAACATGTTATTAGTAAATAGGCCCCATCACAAATGGTGGTAACTGTGGTAAAATTGTGCATCAATAAGCAACATAGCTTGATAAACCTCAGAATATTTCTTAATACAATGCCTTGTAAATGTCTTCACATCCTTGTACATTTTTCACATCTGCTGTCTAAAAAATACAATTCAAAATGCAATAAATAGGAGTCTATTTCATTGATCTACACAGCATACTCTATACGTTCAATATGCATGAACAATTATAGAGATATTCAAAAAGTAATTAAGTAAAAAAAAAAGCCTTGATTGCTTAAATCTTCATTGACTTTGTCACAGAAACCCAAATGAATTTTGTTCTGAAAAACAATCTTAAACAAGGACTACAATGAATTCAATACAGCCTCCAAATGTCCAGTCTTATTTTATTTTAAAGTCATTTATAGCTTGCCAATCCAATGCTCTTGGTAGTTTACAGCACACATAATAATGTAAACATACATACAGACAGCTAAAACAGTATTAACTAATAAAAGGAAGAAGATTGAGGAATTTTTTATAATAAAAAAAAAAAGCTGGACTTGGACTAGGCAACTATTTTATTCAACCAATGATTACACTGGTATAGTATGCTGCCTGGAATTCTGGTCCTAAAACAATGTTTCTATTGATTATTTCTCCACATAATAGGTATTGTGAAGAGTGGATTTTTTTTGGATGGGGGAGACTACTTTGGTATATACAATTGCTGCGTTTGTCCCATGAGGTTGAAGCTATCTCAATGATGTAAGGACATGTACTATGGAAAAATGGCCAAAAACGGTCCACTGACTGGATATTAAACTATAACAAAAAGTGGACACTATAGATTCACTACTTAAAATATTAATAAATCGAGGAAAAAAACTTCAGATGTTTCAAGATATTCTAACCTCATATCATTAGAGGTAATTATTTTCTTTGTCATTAGCAACAATTTAATCATCGGTCAAAAAACCCTGGTTTTACAAAAACTTTTATAACATGTCAAACTCAAATAACTCATGTAAACAACATTCAAAAGGAATGTCAGAGAAACTTACTGACTTCACGGTAAACTTGGAGGACATAATGGGGCAGTTCAGCAAACTGAAGAGTAGCAAATCTCCTGGACCGGATGGTATTCATCCTAGAGTACTGATAGAACTGAAAAATGAGCTTGCGGAACTACTGCTAGTGATATGCAATTTATCCTTAAAATTGAGCGTGGTACCAGAAGATTGGAGGGTGGCCAATGTGACGCCCATTTTTTAAAAAGGTTCCAGGGGAGATCCAGGAAATTATAGACCGGTGAGTCTGACGTCGGTGCCGGGGAAAATGGTAGAGGCTATTATTAAAAACAAAATTACAGAGCACATCCTAGGACATGGATTACTGAGACCGAGTCAGCACGGCTTTTGTGTGGGGAAATCTTGCCTGACCAATTTACTTCAATTCTTTGAAGGAGTAAACAAACATGTGGACAAAGGGGAGCCGGTTGATATTGTATATCTGGATTTTCAAAAGGCGTTTGACAAGGTACCTCATGAAAGGCTACAGAGGAAATTGGAGGGTCATGGGATAGGAGGAAAAGTCCTATTGTGGATTTAAAACTGGTTGAAGGATAGGAAGCAGAGAGTGGGGTTAAGTGGACAGTATTCACAATGGAGAAGGGTAGTTAGTGGGGTTCCTCAGGGGTCTGTGCTAGGACCGCTGCTTTTTAATATATTTATAAATGATTTAGAGATGGGAGTAACTAGCGAGGTAATCAAATTTGCTGATGATATAAAGTTATTCAAAGTCATTAACTCGCTACAGTGAAAAATTACATAAGGACCTTACGAGACTGGGAGACTGGGCAGCTAGATAGCAGATGACATTTAATGTGAGCAAGTGCAAGGTGATGCATGTGGGAAAAAAGAACCCGAATTATAGCTACGTCATGCAAGGTTCCACGTTAGGAGTTATGGACCAAGAAAGGGATCTGGGTGTCGTTGTCGATAATACACTGAAACCTTCTGCTCAGTGTGCTGCTGCAGCTCGGAAAGCGAATAAAATGTTGGGTATTATTAGGAAAGGTATGGAAAACAGGTGTGAGGATGTTATAATGCCGTTATATCGCTCCATGGTGCGACCGCACCTTGAGTATTGTGTTCAATTCTGGTCGCCGCATCTCAAGGAAGATATAGTGGAATTGGAAAAGGGGCAGCGAAGGGCGACTAAAATGATAGCGGGGATGGGACGACTTCCCGATGAAGAAAGACTAAGGAGGCTAAGGCTTTTCAGCTTGGAGAAGATACGGCTGAGGGGAGACATGATAGAGGTATATAACATAATGAGTGGAGTGGAACAGGTGGATGTGAAGCTTCTGTTCAGGCTTTCCAAAAATACTAGGACTAGGGAGCATGCGATGAAACTACAGTGTAGTAAATTTAAAACAAATCGGAGAAAATGTTTCTTCACTCAACGCGTAATTAAACTCTGGAATTTGTTGCCGGAGAACGTGGGGAAGGCGGTTAGCTTGGCAGAGTTTAAAAAGGGGTTAGACGGTTTCCTAAAGGACAAGTCCATAAACCGCTACTAAATGGACTTGGGAAAAATCCACAATTCCAGGAATAACATGTATAGAATGTTTGTACGTTTGGGAAGCTTGCCAGGTGCCCTTGGCCTGGATTGGCCGCTGTCCTGGACAGGATGCTGGGCTCGATGGACCCTTGGTCTTTTCCCAGTGTGGCATTACTTATGTACTTATGTACAGCAATCTTTTTATGAAACAAATACTACATGCATTCATAGAGGACTAAACGGCGTTTGTCCCTGCATATATAAATCCATATTTAATTAGATAAACCATAAACGAACAATTCATGCCCAGACAAACAAGGAATGAACAGATGATTTCATTTTTTTATGGAAACAGAACTCTTGCAACTACTTTCCTTCTCTGTGCTTTGGATTCAGAAGTTCAGGCCACCAGATAGACAGTGTTTGTTCTGCAGTTGCTGCATAACTAATGGCTGTCTCTAGTGAAGGTCCTTATTTGATTTCATTTCCCTCTGAAGCAGACATAATTAAAAGAAAAAAAAAATAATGACGTATTAGCAGCCTGTTAGCCACCATTACAGTGCACCCATGGCAGGGTCCTAGCAAAGTCTTCAAAGGCTTTATATTTCAGTTGCATGATTTTTCCAGTTTTTAATCTGTCATATTTAATTTAAAATGTTAAGCACTTTTCTGAAATCTGAATGCAATAATGTATCAGATCATCTGTGGAAAATCGAATAAAATTAGTTAAAAGAAAACCACCAACATAAATTTATTCAGTTAAGGAATGTTTTCAGATGCAAGCTCTGAAAACTACTATAGCCCATTCCAGAGGCTAGGTATAAGAAATGAAGTAGATACTTATGTTGGAAAAGATAGTAAAAGTCGTGAATTCATTACATTTCAACTGATAACACTTTTTGAAGGTATAGCAGAATTAGAAAAGGTTCAAAGAAGAGTGACCAAACTGATAAAGGGGATGGAACTCCTCTTATATGAAAAAAGGCTAAAGAGAGATGGCTGAGGAGATATCTCTTGATTGAGGTCTACAAAATCCTGAGTGGTGTAGAACAAGCAGATGTGATCCAATTTTTTTACACTTTCAAAAAAATACAAAGACTAGGGGACACTCAATAAAGTTACATGGAAATACTTTTAAAACAAAAAAGAGGAAATACTTTTCACTCAATGAATAGTTAAGCTCTGGAACTCATTGCTGGAGGATGTGGTAACAGCGGTTAGCGTACCTGGGTTTAAAAAAGGTTTGGACAAGGTCCTGAAGGAAAAGTCCATAGTCTGCTATTGATATAGATGGGGAAGCCACTGCTTGCCCTGGGATTGGTAGCAAGGAGCGTTGCTACTATTTGGGTTTCTGCCAAGTATTTATAATCTGGATTGGTGACTGTTGGAAAAAGGATACTAAGCAAGATGGACCATTGGTCTGACCCAGTATGGCTATTCTTATGTTCTTATTGGGGAGAAGTGGAAGCTCAGAGAGGAAATTGCAAATCAAAGGTGCTGAGGACCAATGTCTGGAGAGTAATGGAAAAAAAAGGTATAACTGCTAAACAAATAAAGGATTTTGTTCTGTGAACACAGAAAAGAAGGACCACAGATGACTGACAAAGACACATATGGGCATGATATAGATACCACACCATTCACAAAAGAAAGTATATATGAACAACTTGCAAAACAAAAAGGCTAGAATACCAGGATACTAAAGGAGCTCCAAAAGTTCTGGCAGGTTATCTAATGGAAATATACAATAGATCTGTGAAGACAAGGGATTTTGCCCAAGAATGGAGAAGAGCTCTTCACACAAGTGATAATAGAGAAGAAGTGCGCAACTACAGGTAGGTAAGCATTACTTTGGAGGTAGGAAAAATAACGGAGAAGAAAAGCATAGTATACTTTCTAGAATTCAATGCAAGATCTGAGGCAACATGGTGTATACCAAAGGAAGATATTGCCAAACAAATCTGATCAATTTCTTTAACAGGGTAACCCTGCAAATGTCTGCAACTGGAATCATGTGCTCCACCCACGAGGTCACATGCGCCCAGGTAGAATGCATGTGCAGACCTCAAGAAGCACTCTTGCCCCCCGAGCAAATAGACAGAGGAGATCGCCTCCCAGAGCCACCTGGAGATTGTCACCTTTGAGGCGGCCTCCCTCCTGCGGTGACCCACAAAGAGATGATCGGGGAATCTAAATGCCACAATCCTGTTCAAATAACAGTGAACAGCCAGATGAACATCCAGCCAATAGAGATCACCACCAGCCTCCCGCTGCAAAAACACCAGAAGAGAGATGGCCTGGTTAACATGAAACGGCGAGACCACCTTCGGCAAGAAGGATGAACTGGACGCAGAATGCGCTCCTGGCATGACAGGGCCTGAAGCTCTGAGACTCTCCACACCGATATAATGGTGACCAAAAAGGCCATCCTGAGGTAAAGATCCTTCATGGTTGCCACCTGCAAATGCTCAAATGGAGGGCGCAGTAACACGGCCAGCACGAAATTGAGGTCCCAAGGCAGAATGATAGACCTTATTGGAGGGCACACAAGATGAACTCCCTGCAAAAAAAGCAAGCAACGTTTGGAGTGGACCAAGAAAGAACAACCCTGGACCGGCACCCGAAAGATCACAAAGGCCGCCAACTGGACCTTCAACGACGAGAGGGCCAGCCCCCTCTGCAAACCATCCTGGAGGAACTCCAAGATCTCTGCAACAGTCCTCAAAATGCGCCAGACTCTGACATAGGCCAGCGAAGTGAACCACTTCCTCACATTCAACAACATAGAAATAACACCACCAAATAAGCGTGCTTCAACAAACATGCCCATTCAAGAGCCATGTTGTAAGCAAGAATTGAGCTGCGTCTGGCATGGTCACTGGGCCTTGAAACAGAAGCGGAGTCGCAATAGAGAGCCAAAGGGGCCGGCTGACCAGGAAGTGCATCAGATCACCATATCACAGACTGTGAGACAAGTCTGGGGCAACAAGTACCACTGCTCTTCCCCCACCCCACCCCCATGAGCCTCTATCCTCTGAAGAACCCCACCCACCAGGGGCCACGGAGGAAATACATACTGCAGGCCGTCCTGAGCACAATTCTGGTCACCACATGTTAAAAAAGATATAGTGGAATTAGAAAAGGTACAAAGAATGGCGATGAAAAAGATAAAGGGGATGGGATGACTTCCCTATGAGGAAAGGCTGAAGCGGCTAGGGCTCTTCAGCTTGGAGAAAAGATGGCCAAGGAGAGATATGATAGAGGTCTATAAAATAATGAGTGGAGTGGAACGGGTAGATGTGAATCGCTGGTTTACTCTTTCCAAAAATACTAGGACTAGGGAGCACACAATGAAGCTACAAAGTACTACATTTAAAACAAATTGGAGAAAATATTTCTTCACTCAATGTGTAATTAAACTCTGGAATTTGTTGCCAGAGAATGTGGCAAAAACAGTTAGCTTAGCGAGATTTAAAAAAGGTTTGGATATCTTCCTAAAAGAAGAGTCCATAAGCCATTATTAAGATGGACTTGGGAAAATCCACTGCTTATTTCTAGGATAAACAGCATAAAATGTATTGTACTGTTTTGGGATCTTGCCAGGTAATTGTGACCTGGATTGGCCATTGTTGGAAACAAAATGCTGGGCTTGATGAACCTTCAGTCTATCCCAGTATGACTTAAGCTCTTATGACATCAATTGCTTCTGCCAACTGAAGCTTTAGCATTCTGAGCCGTGCCATAAGATCCATGATTAGGGGTCCCCTAACTGGAGCACCAGAGAGTGGAAAGCCTCCACAGAAAGGGACCGTTCCCCCGGATCATGACGGGTCCAACTGAGGAAGCCCATCTGCACATTCAACACACCAGCCACATGCTAAGCTGAGAATTGAAGGAGATGAGCTTCCGCCCAGACAGCAACTCGGTTGCATCAAGTTCTAAGCCATGGCATTGTCCGAGAACCCAGACCACTTTGTTCTCTAGAAGGGGCTGAAAGGCCACCAGAGCTAAATGAATGGCCCTGGACTCCAGACAGTTGAAAGATCACAGAGCCTCCTCTGGCAACCAACGGCCCTGGGCCAACTGGCCGAAACAGTGCGCTCCCCAGCCCAGAACACTAGCATCTGTTATCACCAGTACCCAGGCCAGGCCCTTGAGCGGCATCCACCAGCCACCAGCACAGACTGCCCCGCACTGCCCTGGACAAGGGGAGAAGAACCCGAAGGTCATCCAACATTGGAGATCAGCGAGACAGCAAGGACCTCTGTAGAGGACCCATGTGAGCCCTCGCCCACAGCACTACCTCGATGGTCGCTGCCATGAAGCCGAGGACCTGAACAATACTCCACACAGACGGGGGGGAGGTGGCTACAACCCAGCAGGGCCCGCACTTGAGCTTGAAGCTTCAGCATCCGGGATTGAGGCAGGAATACCTTGCCTATCAGCGTATTGAAGTGTACACCCAGATACTCCAGAGATTGGGTGGGCTGAAGTCGACTCTCTGTCATGTTGACCACCCAGCTAAGATGCTGTAACAGGGACACCACCCAATCTGTGACCCATAAACTTTCCTTGTGAGACTTGTCCCGATCAACCAATCATCCAGGTAGGGGTGCACCAGCATCCGCTCCTTTCAGAGATGGGCCACCACCACCACTATTACCTTGGTGAAAGTTCTGGGTGGACGTGATGTGGACCCACCTCTGATAAAAAACACTGCAAGCGGCCCCATATGGGGGCAACCAGACAGTGGGCTTGCAAATCTTCACTGCGCAGCACGGGGAGCTCCTGCCCTGAGAGCTCTGTCCTGGCATCCCCGAATGGTCTGAAAGGACCGAGACCTAGTCCAGCTCCAGCCTCTAGAGGCATTCGAGAAAGGCAAAAACCGGGATCGCCGAACATTCCGGGACCACCCTCCAGGAGGCACTGCAGGAAGCCAAGTGAGCCCAAAGCTCCAGCAAACACGGGACCATGGACTCACCCAAGTCTTTGACTAACTTCTCGAGATCCTCCCCGAACAGAGAGGTACCCCAAAAAGGCAACTGGCTGAGGCGGACCTTGGATGCCACATCCATCACCCACTGATGGAGCCACAAAAAGCAAAGTTCTGTCACGGAGACAGCCAAGTTCTTGGCCGAGGCTCTAACCAGATCATAAAGGACCACAGACCAAAAAAGCCATGTCCGTCTCCAAATTGGCCAACTCCTCACCTGAAGTATCCGGGAGGTTCTCGAAAACAAACCCTCGCAACATAACTGCAACAAACAGTGGCTTTCAGGACCAAGGCCAACACCTCAAAGGAGAGCTTAAGAAGTACCTCCAAGAACTGATCCTGCGGATCCTTAAGAGCTGATCTGCCTTCCAAAGGAATGCAGTCTTCTCCAACGCATCCACCTTAGGAACCCAGAAAAATCCCTGAACCTCTACAGGTAAACGATACAACCGAGCCATAGCCCACACCATGCATAGCGGATCATCTGGCTGCTGCCACTGTGCCTCCACAAGCTCCTTGTGGTCCTCGTTATATGGAAAAACCTTGGGAGATTGATGGGTGCCCATGAGGACTGGATTTCCTTGCAGGGAACCACAGGTTGTTAGTCCTGCATTCCCAGATGGTGAAGGACCTGGGAAGTCAACCAGGGGAGCTCCTGCCATCGGAAAAGATGGACCACAGAAGGATCCTCCACCATAAGTAGCTCCGAGTCCTCCTCCAGGACTCCTCAAGCCCACTCATCCTCCTCAACAAGCTCCTCCTCCAACAGTGGAGGGCCCGAGGTGTCCTCCACCATATCCTGAGAAAGCTTGGAGGGGCTATTTAGCGCCCAAAAGCAAAGGGCCATCTTTGTCAGGCACAGGACTAACACCATTGTTCTTAAGACAGTACAACTGGTGCAAAAGTAATACAAACTGGGGAGAAAAGGGGGATGGGCCCCCCCCCCCCCCTGAACCGAGTAGGGAACTCAGCACCAACCAACTACCACCTTTCAACAGGAGATCCTGAGATTGAACTGGGAGGTCAAGCACCTCCTGCTGAGAATGCTCCGAACCCCCTATCTCTCCCCAGGTTGCTGCCCCACAGACACCTAGGAAACCGTCGGACCAGAGTCATCCCAGTGTGAAGGCTCTCCAGGCAAAGCCTCTTCACAGGCTCGGCACAGGCCAGATGCCAGCATGAGCACATGGCACGCCTTTTTAATGGAACCCGCCATCCAGAGAAAAGGCGGGAAACAGGCCACACGCGTCCATCTCACAGCATACCCATACTGCCCACATCTGGAGCAGGATCGTACCTTGGAGACCAGCAAGAGGTTAAGGAAAACCGCCAAAGCTCCTGCTCTCTGACCTGTCTCAATGCTTTTGGTTTTTGTTTTTTTTGTCAAAGCAGGTCACGCGGAACCTCTGGGTCCCCACAGAGCTGCCTGAAGGAACCCCTCTTTGAGGCCGGGAGAGAGGTCTGATGCGGACCCAGAAACAAAGGTCGGGCAAGGAGGAGGACCAGTAAAGGTGGAGGGGCCAGAGGCTGTAGAGCAGCAGAAAACCCAGCAGCAAAATTGTTTGCTTTATATCTGTGAATAAGATATTCGCCTCAGGTTATTCTTTTCTTTCTCTCTCAAATGTTTTCCCGCCTGAGCCTGTAGCTCTTCAGTTTTGTTTTGTTTTTCTACAAAAACAAGCCTCATCTGTTGTTCCTGAAAAGTACTCCCCTTTTGTTTTTCAATCTCAAACAAGCTAAAAAATAATCAAGAGCCCACAGCACCTACCTACCAACTGCTGAGAAGACTGAGAAATACTGAGAGATACACGGCTTCACAGCATCATGCATCCACTGCTCAGTTTGTCTCAGTCTCCCCATCTGCTGGTAGAAGAACATATACCCACTCGTAGGGCATGGTCTGGAGCTGACTCTAAAGAAATAGGAACTACACAAAACACAGAAAGACATCACAAAACAAATATGATCGGATTTGATATTAGCTTTGAAGTAAGTATACATAGGAAATCAAATACGTTAGCATTTAACTTTAAAAAAGGAGACTATGATAAAATGAGAAGAACGGCGAAAAAAACTTAGAGGAGTGGCTGCGAGGGTCAAAAATTTACATCGGGGGGGGGGGGGGAGGAACGCCATGACATCATCCAGTATGGAAGCTTAGAGTTTACTCTCCCACCAGATTTTTCTAAACCCACTGCAAAAAAAAGGATATTATTCTTAGCAATGCACCCTAAGCTAAAAGCCATAGGTGCTCAATATGGCCTCTTATATCCTGCAACAATGAAGATAATAAATACTATACTGATCCTGCTGACCTTCAAAAATTTATTGATAAAGACTCTCTGACTAGTATGTGATATTTGGATCTCTTTAATATGCTGATGTTCCAATAGATATATACGTATTGTTGCTATATACAGTATTATAGTTTCGTATGCTGGCTTAAACTCTTTTTTTTTTGTCTATACTGGGCACATGTGCCCTATAAGCGATTTTTGTCTCTTTTTTATATGGAGCTTATGTTTTATTTTTGTTAAGATTATTATTTTCTTTTTGCTCCATTCATTGCTTTTATATTTTGAGGTTTTTACACCTAATAAATATCTAAAATCTCTCTTCATGCATGCACGTGTTACTTCGATCAGCTGGATGCAAATCTTACCAGTGACAAAGCTACATATATTATCCCTTAACATTAAAGGGATCTCTAATCCCATTAAACGGAAAAAACTCCTACTTTATCTGAGAAAGAAAAATTTGGACATTTGCTTTCTTCAAGAAACTCATTTAGATGCACGGGAAGGTCTCAAACTTCTAAACAATTGGTTTGATCAAATAGTCAAAAAATGGTGTTATTACTCTCATAAGAAAATCTTTGCCTTTTCAACTAATCTCCCATATCCATGATAATGAAGGCAGATGGTCTCGGCTACAAGGTTCCTTAGAAGACAAGCCTCTGACATTAATTAATGTCTATGCTCCAAATACAGATGATCCTCATTTCTTTCATAAAATCAACATATCCGGGTCAACTGCTCTTAATCATCACACTATAATTGGAGGAGACTAACTTCCCCATTGATCCTTATTTAGAACGTTCTTCAAATTGCAGGCCTGCCAAACTCAAAGCTCGTAACTCACTAAATGTCCTTATGCAGTCCAATAGGTGGTCTGATTTGTGGAGGCTCCTTTATCCTACAGCCAGAGAGTACTCTTTTTTTCTCTGCTCCTCATCAAACGTATTCAAGAATTGACTATGTTTTGGGCACTAATGACCTCATTCCTATGCTGTCTGCTGCACAGATACATGAAATACCAGTTTCTGATCACGCAGCAATTTCAACATTCTTGAAGCATATCTCCCAGAAAGCTACTGAATTTTTTGCTAACAAAGACTCTATCCAGCTTATAATCGAACGAGAATAACGCCCAAGTTCCGACCTAAATCGGGAGATGGGCGTTCTTCTCACAAAAACAAATAAAGCGGTATAATCGAAAGCCGAACTTTGGACGCTTTCAACTGCACTCCGTCGCGGATGCGGACAAAGTTGACGGGGGCGTATCGAAGGCGTGTCGAAGGCGGAACTGGGGCGTGGTTATCGGGCGAACAGAGATGGGCGCCCTTCGCCGATAATGGAACAGTTTTGAGCTAGAATTTAGGACACTTTTCCTGGACCCTGTTTTTTGACGAATAAGGCCCCCAAAAGTGCCCTAAATGACCAGATGACCCCCAGAGGGAGTCGGGGATGACCTCCCCTGACTCCCCCAGTGGTCACTAACCCCCTCCCACCACAACAAATGATGTTTCACAACTTTTTACTTTCACCCTCAAATGTCATACCCTCCTCCCAAGCAGCAGTATGCAGGTCCCTGGAGCAGTTGTTAGGGGGTGCAGTGGACGTCAGGCAGGTGGACCCAGGCCCATCCCCCCCCCTACCTGTTACAATTGTGCTGCTTAATGCTACTAGTCGTCCAACCCCCCCAAACCCACTGTACCCACATGTAGGTGCCCCCCTTCACCTCTTAGGGCTATAGTAATGATGTAGACGTGGGCAGTGGGTTTTGAGGGGGATTTGGGGGGCTCAACACCCAAGGGAAGGGTGCTATGCACCTGGGAGCTCTTTTACCTTTTATTTGGTTTTTGTAAAAGTGCCCCCTAGGGTGCCCGGTTGGTGTCCTGGCATGTGAGGGGGACCAGTGCACTATGAATCCTGGCCCCTCCCACGAACAAATGCCTTGGATTTATTCGTTTTTGAGCTGGGCGATTTCATATTCCATTATCGCTGAAAAGCAAAAACGCCCAGCTCACACCTTGACGAATAAAACATGGGCGTCTTTTTCTTTTAAAAAATACGATCCGCCCCGCCCCTTCACGGACCCGTTCTCGGAGATAAACGCCCATGGAGATAGGCGTTTCTGTTCCATTATGCCCCTCCTTGTCATCATAAATAACAGTATGGGAAGCGTTCAAGTCTTGGCTGAGAGGTGAAATAATTAATTACGTATCTCATCTTCGCAAAGCTAGTAATGCTAAACTCGTTAAACTTGAGCAGCTAGGCTTATATTTGGAAAAACGCGCTTTGACAGCGCCAAACCACTCAGAGAAAAACTACACTGGCTTCCAATTAAAGAACGTATCGCTTTCAAAATCTGCACGACAGTTCATAAAATTATTTACAGCGAGGCACCGGGATACATGACAGACCTCATCGACCTGCCAACCAGAAACACTATAAAATCAGCACAATCATACCTAAATCTCCACTACCCAAGCAAGGACTCAAATACAAATCCACTTATGCATCCAGCTTTTCCTACTTAAGCGCACAACTATGGAACTCACTACCAAAAGCAGTAAAAACTACGCTCAACCACCTAAATTTCTGGAAAGCATTAAAAACAGATCTGTTCAGAAAAGCATACCCCACCGACCCAACATAGAAAACCTGGATACCTACGATATAACGAAACCAAAGACCGTAATGGACATATCCTAACTCTTCCTCTCCCTTTCTAAGTTCCCCAAAA
Organism: Microcaecilia unicolor; assembly: GCF_901765095.1. NCBI lineage: Eukaryota > Metazoa > Chordata > Amphibia > Gymnophiona > Siphonopidae > Microcaecilia > Microcaecilia unicolor. Next base: position 41,131,610 of record NC_044040.1, on the reverse strand, counting down.
TTGTACTTACCATACATGTACCTCATTCTACCACAAGATCACCTAGTAATTGTTCATACCTTGTATTTGTTCATACCGGAATCGGCTAACGCCGTTTACGGTACTATGTAAGCCACATTGAGCCTGCAAATAGGTGGGAAAATGTGGGATACAAATGTACCAAATAAAACAAATAAATAAAATAAAAATTGAGAAAGAAATACGCCTGCTTGATATGACTTTATACACATCATCATCAAAGTCTACACTTCAGAATCTCAAATCTCTCAGAATGCAATACAATTCACTTTTATCAAGCATCTCCAATATTATCACTTTTAAGTAAAGTGCTACATACATGGAATCTAATAAAGCTGGTAAACTACTCACATCTTATCTCAAAGGCAAAAGAATAAAGCAACGTATAAATGTTATAATATCGCCAACAGGTGCTACTTTGACTTCTTTGCCTCAAATACTTGAAGCTTTTGAAACATTCTATACGTCATTGTAGTCTTCAGAATACATCGCTCATGATACTGAAATATCTAAATTTCTTACATCTTTAAATCTTCCTCGCCTCTCTGAGCACTAGATACGTCAGCTTAATCAACCATTTCCCATGATGAGATCGTCTCTACAAATCAAAAAACTATCTTCTGCAAAAGCACCAGGTCCGGATGGTCTTCCAGTGGAATTTTATAAATCATTCTCCACTTCATTTTCAACTCACTTGCTGACCTACTATCAAACTTTATTGGACTCCTCATCCCCAGGTCATTTTTTGGATGCAAATATTGTAGTACTGCCAAAACCTAATAGAGACAGTACTCTTGAACAAAATTACAGGCCAATATCATTACTAAATACTGATTATAAAATATATACAAAGTTATTATGCTGTAGAATGGAAAACATTATTCAATCACTTATACACAGAGATCAAGCTGGTTTTGTAAAGCTCAGATATGGTGCTGAAAACACTAGATTACTTTGTCATCTCATCCATTTAGCTTGGTCTAAAGACTGTCCTATACTATCTGTCTCCCTAGATGCTGAAAAAGACTTTGACCGAGTGGAATGGAAGTATTTGTTTAATGTACTTGGACATTTTGGTTTTCCTGACAATTTCCTACATATGTTGCATTTACTGTATTCATTACCATCTGCTTGAATTCCAGCTAATGGTGACCTCTCCACTCCATTCTTATTGCATAAAGGAACCAAACAAGGTTGCCCTATATCTCCTATATTGTTTAATCTGGCTTTAGAATCCCTTTTGGCAGCCACTTGAAGATCCAATGATATTACTGGAATCCATATGGGTCAGGATGAGGTTAAACTTTCAGCATATGCTGATGATATAATGTTATACTTCACTAGTCCACAGGCATCTATGAAGGCACTTATTCAGCTAATTTCCCAATTTTCAAGGCTGTGAGGATATAAAATCAACTGGGATAAAACTGAGCTAATGCCTCTAAATGATGCCTATCATTTTTTTTTATTACATTTGTACCCCGTGCTTTCCCACTCATGGTAGGCTCAATGCGGCAGCGGGCAATGGAGGGTTAAGTGACTTGCCCAGAGTCACAAGGAGCTGCCTGTGCCGGGAATCGAACTCAGTTCCTCAGGACCAAAGTCCACCACCCTACCCCCTTAAATGGGTAGTCTCTTCTATCAAATATCTAGGCGTTTCTTTGATAGGGACCTCCCTACCACTATTAAACTCAACTCTGAGATTATAGCTAAAGTTGAAAGTTTCCTTTCATCTTGGCCTCCGCTCAATTTATCATGGTGGGGTAGGCTTGACACTATTAAGATGATGATAGTACCTAAAAACATAGTAACATAGTAGATGACGGCAGAAAAAGACCTGCATGGTCCATCCAGACTGCCCAACAAGACAAACATATGTGTAAACCTTACCTTGATTTGTACCTGCCTTATTCAGGGCACAGACCGTACAAGTCTGCGCAGCAGTACTTCCCGCCTCCCAACCACCAGTCCTGCCTCCCATCACCGGCTCCGGCACAGACCGTATAAGTCTGCCCTCCACTATCCTTGCCTCCCAACCACCAACCCCTCTTCCCCCCACCTGCTCCGCATATATTTATTATATATATATTACATATATTTTAAGCATGATTCCTCTCATCTTTTCTAGCTCTTTTTATACAAAGTTAGAAAAACTGCTCTCTAATTTTTTATGGGATATTAGGACACCCAGAATTTCTTTAGGTAAGCCAAATCTTCCTAAATTGCAGGGTGGGTAAAAGGTTTCCTGATCTCTTAACATACCATAAAGCCTTCATTATTTGTCAGGGCTTCTAGTGGATCTCTCCTCTCACTACTACCTCTTTACCTAGGTGGTTAATTTTTGAACAATTTATTATAGATCTGCTGGTATACTCTCATTTAATTGGCATGCACCTTCCTAAAAGCATTGCTTTGAATCCCATCATTAACACTACTCATAAATTAATATCCTCTTTTGATAAGCAGATGATTGTATCCTGGGACAGCACCACATGTATACCTATATGGAATAATCCCAAATTTGTAATTAATAAAAAGCAAATCTCTTGGTCACAATGGCAACGCATAGGTATATGGGATCTCAATGATTTAATTGACGTAAATAATCACACTTGGAAATCATTCTCAGTTATGAAAGCTGAATCCCCTTTGTTAGATACTCACTTTTATCAATAGTTACAGCTTAATAAAATGTTGAGGAACAGTAAATTACAAATACAAAAGCTGTCCCATACTACTGAAATTATTAATATTTCCAAGCAATTTCAACTCTCTGGACATGTTGCATCTCATATATACAAATTCATATTAAATAACTTTCCTACTAAATGTGTGGGCTTACGCAAATGATGGGAATTCAGTAATCTATCACTGACAAATCTTGGGAGCAAGTATGGAGTTCTTTATTTAAATGCTCCAGATCCTCCTCAATAATACAATCTCTATATTTCTTCACTCATAGATCCATATGGACACCTCTCAAGTCACATATGATTAACTCTTCTATTTCCCACTTATGTTGGTCTTGTCAATCCCAACAAGGTACTCTTAAGCATATTACATTTGAATGTACATGTATTCAAACGTTTTGGAAGGACATATGATTCGATCTATTAGTATTCCATCTTTCTGGTCCAATAGTATATAAATATGTGATACTTAAAGATCAATGTTTTAGACCCATTTTAAAGACCAATGAATGTTTGCTTGTTAATACCATGTTCACTCTAGCTTTGAAAGTTGTCTTCACACACTGGGAAGCTTTGCACCAAGCTACTTATCAAAAATGATGGAATTTACTGTTTCAAACCTATAAATATGAAACATATTTTGCTAAAAAATCATCTTGATATGCTTTGTATAAAGAAAAATGGGCTCCACTGATAACCTATTTTGATGATGTGAAGTGAGAGGTGTATATTGTACTTTTTCTTTTTTTCTTCATGTATATTATTGCTAGTCATTACCATCTTTGTCACATGCATGAATTTTATACTGGTTACATACTTTAAGGTGTCCTTTTTTATTTATTTTATTTTAACTCAATTTAAATATCATATTGTAGTACAACTGTTGTTATTAATGCTTTCTCTTTATTACAAAATCAATAAAAATATTAAGACTAAAAAAAATTTACATCAGGCGTGGATGCTGTTCAAAAACACCATCGTGGAAGCCCAGGAAAAATATATTCCGCGTATTAAAAAAGGAGGACGGAAGACCAAACGACAGCCAGTGTGGTTAAAAAGTGAGGTGAAGGAAGCTATTAGAGCTAAAAGAAAATCCTTCAGAAAATGGAAGAAGGAACCAACTGAAAATAATAAGAAACAGCATAAGGAATGTCAAGTCAAATGCAAAGCGCTGATAAGGAAGGCTAAGAGAGACTTTGAAAAAAAGATTGCGTTGGAGGCAAGAACACATAGTAAAAAACTTTTTTAGGTATATTAAAAGCAGGAAGCTGGCAAAAGAATCAGTTGGACCGCTAGATGACTGAGTAAAAGGGACGATCAGGGAAGACAAAGCCGTAGCAGAGAGAAGACTAAATGAATTCTTTGCTTCGGTCTTCACCGAGGAAGATTTGGGTGGGATACCGGTGCCGGAAATGGTATTCGAATCTGACGAGTCGGAGAAACTTAATGAATTCTCTGTAAACCTGGAGGATGTAATGGGGCAGTTCTACAAACTGAAGAGTAGCAAATCTCCTGGGCCGGATGGTATTCATCCCAGAGTACTGATAGAACTGAAAACTGAACTTGTGGAGCTATTGCTAGTAGTATGTAATTTATCCTTAAAATCAAGCGTGGTACCGGAAGATTAGAGGGTGGCCAATGTAACGCCGATATTTAAAAAAAGGTTCCAGAATGTTAAGTAGTAGTAGGAGTTCCGGGAAATTATAGACTGGTGAGTCTGATGTCGGTGTCAGGCAAAATGGTAGAGAATATTATTAAGAACAAAATTACAGAGCATATTCAAAAGCATGGACTAATGAGACAAAGTCAACATGGATTTAGTGAAGGAAAATCTTGCCTCACCAATCTACTACATTTCTTTGAAGTGGTGAATAAACATGTGGATAAAGGTGAGCCGGTTGATATTGTGTATCTGGATTTTCAGAAGGCGTTTGACAAAGTACCTCATGAAAGACTCCAGAGGAAATTGGAGAGTCATGGGATAGGAGGTAGTGTTCTATTGTGGATTAAAAACTGGTTAAAAGATAGAAAACAGAGAGAAGGGTTAAATGGTCAGTATTCTCAATTGAGAAGGGTAGTTAGTGGGGTTCCCCAAGGGTCTGTGCTGGGACCGCTGCTTTTTAACATATTTATAAATGACCTAGAGATGGGAGTAAATAGTGAGGTAATTAAATTTGCTGATGACACAAAGTTATTCAAAGTCGTTAAATCGCGAGAGGATTGTGAACAATTACAAGAGGACCATGCGAGACTGGCAGACTGGGCGTCTACATGGCAGATTATGTTTAATGTGAGCAAGTGTAAAGTGATACATGTGGGAAAGAGGAACCCGAATTATAGCTACGTCATACAAGGTTCCACATTAGGAGTCACGGACTAAGAAAGGGATCTAGGTGTCGTTGATGATACGTTGAAACCTTCTGCTCAGTGTGCTGCTGCGGCTAAGAAAGCAAATAGAATGTTAGGTATTATTAGGAAAGGAATGGAAAACAAAAATGAGGATGTTATAATGCCTTTGTATCGCTCCATGGTGTGACCACACCTCAAATATTGTGTTCAATTCTGGTCGCCGCATCTCAAAAAAGATATAGTGGAATTAGAAAAGGTGCAGAGAAGGGCGACGAAAATGATAAAGGGAATGGGACATCTTCCCTATGAGGAAGGGCTATAGCAGCTACGGCTCTTCAGCTTGGAGAAAAGGCAGCTGAGAGGAGATATGATAGAGGTCTATGGAATAATGAGTGGAGTTGAACGGGTAGATGTGAAGTGTCTGTTCATGCTTTCCAAAAATACTAGGACTAGGGGGCATGCGATGAAGCTACAATGCAGTAAATTTAAAACGAATCAGAGAAAAGTTTTCTTCACTCAACGTGTAATTAAACTCTGGAATTCGTTGCCAGAGAATGTGGTAAAGGCGGTTAGTTAGCGGAGTTTAAAAAAGGTTTGGACGGCTTCCTAAAGGAAAAGTTCATAGACCATTATTAAATGGACTTGGGGAAAATCCACTATTTCTGGGATAAGCAGTATAAAATGTTTTGTACTTTTTTGGGATCTTGCCAGGTATTTGTGACGTGGATTGGCCACTGTTGGAAACAGGATGCTTGGTTTGATGGACCTTTGGTCTTTCCCAGTATGGCAATACTTATGTACTAAAGCTAAAATTCAGTAGTAACACAGCTTCACAGGGAATGACAGCAGATAAAGACCCGCATGGTCCATCCAGTCTGTCCAACATAAGATGGCCGGAGCCACAACCGCCATTCTGCAAGGCCCCAGTCATCCATGCTTAAACATTGGTCATCAAGTCTCCACAATGCCAACCATATAGGCAGCCAAACATGATGGAGTTTTGGTTATAACCACATATCATCCCAAATTATTGCTGACAGTATTCAACTACTAGCCAAGATGTCTTGTCCTCCCCCTGAGCTGCACAACACCCTCACTCACAGCACGTGACAATAAAATGATCTACAACACTGGGGTTGCCGAACTTCACACCTGTGTTTTGCCATTTGCAGAACACAGACCGTAGAAGTCTGTCAGGCATCTGCCTTAGTTCCCTCACCATGGATTCATAGTAACATAGTAGATGATGGCAGAAAAAGACCTGCACGGTCCATCCAGTCTGCCCAACAAGATAAACTCATATGTACTACTTTTTGTGTATACCCTACCTTGATTTGTACCTGTCCTCTTCAGGGCACAGACCGTACAAGTCTGCCCAGCACTATCCCTGCCTCCCAACCACCAGCCCCACCTCCCACCACCAGCTCTGGTATAGACCATATAAGTCTGCCCAGCACTATCCCCGCCTCCCAACCACCAGCCCCGCCTCCCACCACCAGCTCTGGTACAGACCATATAAGTCTGCCCAGCATTATTCCCGCCTCCCAACCACCAGCCCCGCCTCCCACCACCGGCTCTGCCACCCAATCTTGGCTAAGCTCCTGAGGATCCATTCCTTCAGCGAATCTTCTTTCAGTCTTAAAGAAGATTAGCCAAATCTTAAATAAAAAAACTCGGGAGGCTCCCCTAGATACTTAACCAAGATGTGCGATCAGTATTTATTTAAAGTACCATGAGAGCAATTCTTTTGCTCTTGTGCATAATGGGTTTAACACAATGCACTACCTGAGGGTCCAAATGGACAAAACCATTAGCAGCCCAGTAAAGCAGCCACTTATGTAGCTGCACAGGGCTTAGTAAAGTTTTTTCTGAGGGTTTCCTGAGTCACTTATTATGATGCTTTATTAACTGGCACACAAGTGTTTTAATTTGTTTGTTTACACAGAATCTTTTAGAATTTGTTGGTTGACTTGTTGGTTTTATGCTGGGATTTTGTTGTTTTGGTCTTTATCTGCTGTCATTTACAAGTTTACTATTTAATGATTAGGAAAGACAGTATAAAGTATCTTTGAAAAATACTCGTTTTAAAACTTATCAAGAAATCTTTTCCTTGTTCTGAGACGAGACTATGGAACATGTTGCCAGCAGAGTTAAGATGTATACCTTCTTATTTTTTTTCTTTAAGAAAGTCCTAAAGACTTATTTGTTACCTGTTTATTTTAAATTGATTTTTTAAATTTTTAATCTTTTCAGATGTTATTTCTTGATATGTAAACCACTGTGAATCCTTTTTTGGAAACAGGCAGTATTTAAGAGTCCAGTAGAATAAAATAGAATATGGCAAGCTCCATTTTATATGAATCATCTTACTTCTGCCTATACATAACAGTATGTGTTTTCAGAATCAATTAAAATTGTGTTTTCTAAATCCAAAAGGAGTAAGGTACCAAAAAGGTATTTATGCTTACTTTCTCAAACCAAGCAGCTAAAGGAATATTTTACTGAGGGAGCTGAAACTAATAACAAATTATATGTTATTCTGTAGACAACTGAAAAAATTTCTAATTATGATGATTTAATAATATTACGGTAACTCCTAGCAATGCTTAATCTTTTAAGAACTGTGAAAAGTAACTTTGGAACATAAGAAATTCTACTGTATTTTGTATTATATTGTACAGGTCAAATCTGACACTAGTTTATTTGCAACTTGTGTCCTGACTGTACTCTAAATAATTTTTAAGTGTAAGATATTCTCATTTTCAATATTTATCTATTTAGGTCTATACTCAGCACACCAAATAACTGTCTCCATGATTTTAAGATATCTACTGTGCTTGTCACCATTACAATTTCTACATTGTGTCTGGGCTGGAACCAGAAATGTGCTTTCCCACTGCTATGATTGTGGCTTTGCATTTAATGCTGTAACAATGGAGGTTAATCTATATTTTAGCCTCCGAATGTCCATTACACTGCATGAGCAATGTCACACATTAGTTGCAGTGCTACAGTACATACTGAAGTTAAAATTCTTCTACTGTAATATTTCTTTAGATAACTTACCAAGATCAGTATTAGGGCCAGCAAGAAGTTGCTTAAATTTGTCCATTCTGAATACCTCTCTTTCTGTTAATACAGAAGTGCCACAGGTGTACTGGTCTGCTGGAATCACTGATTGATGTGGAACAGACTGTTGTCTCTGAAAAGATGCCTTTCTAGTTCCACTATCTATAGTAGCAGGGACAAAAAGTACAATTATAATTAGACATTTTATATTCCTTTTCACCTAAGATTAGCATGAGTTCTCCGTTTTCATTTGCAAACTCTTGAATGTCAAAACTATCTGCAAAATGTTTAACAACAGGCTGGGCGTAGCCAGCCCTGCATTCTAGAGGGGGTGCCGAGGGATGGACTGGGGAGGGGGGGGACAATGCATTCCTCTCTCCCCCCCTCTGCGGGTACCCAAGGCATACCTTTGCTGGCAGGGATGTCGAGCCCTGCAAGCCAAATAAATGGACTGCCACCTGTCCCCACTGCTTGTTTCTGTCTCTGAGCAGCACGCCAAGACTTCTCGCTCATGCTCAGAGCATGGTCCCTGTGACTCACCCCATTCTTCTGTCTATGCTCGCCCTCCCTTCCCCTCCCCCAGCACACTCTTCTCTTCCCACCTGCCTGACACTTTGTGAAGTAAAATAAAACTCTCCAAACGGACATGTAAGATCATACCATACCAGCGGAATCCTTTACCTCAGTTGCAGGTAGAGAGCATGACTCTCATCTGATACAAAATAGGGAACCACAAAAAACATGCAGACAAAAACTAAAAGCAGAGATGCAGGATTCTGCATTTCATGCAACACCAGACAAACAGAAAGAAATACACGTTCTCCAGTATAGTACAAAATAAAGCCGACAGATGTAAATTAAATCACTAAACTGAAAATAAAATGATTGAAGTAGACTAGTCTGCTTAACAAAGCACAATTGTTTTTTAAATTTCAAAATACTCAAAAAAGGAATACTTGCTACTGGATGAAAGCAGGCCGGTAATGATAAAATCCATTCCTGCTGATTTAGGTATAGGCGTCAAAACAATTTGGCCCATAGCAGAAGGTATGGAACCCAACTCCAAAATTCTAGTAACAAATAAACCAAACCAGTTTACAGTTCTTAGAGGTGCAGTAGAGAACAAGTTAGCTAGATATCAAGTGTACATCGAAAATGTGGCAGCTTCTGCAAAAATGAGTAAACTTCATCAGCGGTTATTGGGTCAAAAGAGTTCCAGCATTGATCTGCTGTAACAGTAACATTGGAATTAGTAGTACCCTCTAAAACAAAGCTATCCACAGTCCTCTTCCTTGCCAAGGCAGAGTGAATCTGCGCTACCTTATTAGAAAAATAATCAGCCAGCTGCTGAGAAGTAGAGTGTACTATTTGAGTAGAAATATCTGTAATGGGAGAAGATACAAGACTTCCTACTAATTGAAACAGTTTTTTAGTATTCAAACAACCTGTTCTTAATTCCTTAGTGTAGTAAGACCTCCAGGCTTTTGCTGTTTTCAATTTAAAATTCCAAAGTAATTTATTGTTTAAATCTTTACTTTTACAACAGTGTCTTTCTAGACAATGACAAGCTTGTTTAAAATATGTAATTTCAGAGAAACTGTTTTTTGTACTATGACTTTTTTCATTATCAAAGGTGAAGTATTATCTAAAATAGACCCATTAAGTGTCCCAGTGAGATTTCATAGTAACCTGTTTGGAACAATCATACTGGAACATATCAATCCTCCCCCCACCTCCCATTCCGAGCCTGTGTTCAAAGTTCCCAAGTGCCTACTGCAGTCGAATAGGAGCAAATTCCAGTTGCTCCTGCCCTTGCTGGTGATGCCAAGAGGTAGTCTTGCAGTACTACCACTAGGGGTCATGTTTCCTTATATGGGAACTTTCAAGGTAGGCCTGGGGGAGTCTACTGGAGGTTAGGGGGTCTTAATTTAGGGGGGATGTGTGTGGGGAGGTCGGGGTCTCAGGAAGCAGCATGCAACCTCTTTAAGACATGGCATGAGGGTATTGGGCCAGCTTTGTGGCCAGATGCTTCTGGGATATTAAAATAACCCCGGCTTTTTGTTGGGTTTATTTTTATTTCTATAGTGTGGTTTGTGGTTTTCACCGCAAGCTACCTTATAGAATTAACATAGTATTGAGCTGCTTTACATGCATTTGCATGTTTTGCATTTCATTATTTGTATTCCCTGCAATGACTTAAATAGCACTGTGTTAGGGCAGAAAAACCTGCATTAGTGTCCTTTAAGTTGAATTAAGGGGCAAATAATGCAGGTTTATTGACTTAACGCTGTTTGATAACTTCCTCTCCACCCCAAATAGTACAGGGAAATCGGTAATGTCAAAAATCATTTAAACATATCACCTTCAAAAAAAGAAAGTTTTCTGTACTTATCTTAAATTAACTGTAAAAGTTCAGGTTAAGGAAATAGTCTTCTAATGATGTTTTGTAGTCTTCATTAGAAGACTCAAAACTATAGGTACCTATTCTCATATTTAAACTTGTGATGCTGCTGGTGACAGTGTAGAGAGGGAGAGTACAGCGGTGATTGCAAAGGAACAGTCTCTTGTCACTGTGAAGGATGAATCAGTGAGGAAGGCTTCTGGCACCCTTGATTTTTGGTGCTCTAAGCCAGAACCTCATGTTTTAAGCTGGCCCTGCCCTTGTCCTTTGTACAGCTTGCATTCACACTGGCCATTGGTACTATAGAAAAATGTTTGGGCACCATCCACGTTTCCTTCTGTCTTCAGTAATTTGGAAATATGTTAGGCAAAATTGTTGTTATAAATGCTACCAGTCTGTATTTCTTATGTTTCCTTTGTTGTTTAAAAGAGAAGGAATAAGGATGATCAAGAAATCATATGGAAGTTTAGCAACCTTTGTATGTTTAATGTTTTTGTTTTTAGGGTAATGATGATGATGGAAGACATCTTTTAATTTTTATGATAGGTTATGAGAAATAATTTTGTATTAAAGAATCCATTTTTTCTAGGATTTTGTTGTCTTTGGCTCATAATCAAATTCTGTTACAATTTAATTTAAACACAGACATAGCATATGTTTTATATTCTTGTGAAGCTTTTTATTATGTTGTGCATTTTCTAGTTCACATACATGTATGGCAAATACAGTGGTGTGCTGGAGCCGGCTCATGAGAGTTGGTAGTTAGTTTTTTTTTTAATTTTGCGAGCCGGTTGTTGAGCCCGGTCAACTGGGGCAGAAGTGATCCTCCTACGCTCCTGACTGAGGCCCAGATGATCAAAAGCCCTGCGCTGTTCCAAACAGCGCCCTAAAAATAGCGCCGGGACAGCGCAGGGCTTTTCTGCATCGATGATCAAAGATAATGCATGCAAATCTATCATGTTTAAAGTGCGGGAGAATTGTGCAGAGCATGCGCTCAGCACAATCCTCCCGCACTTGTTTGACAGGTCTGGGCTGTCAAAAGCCCAAACCTGTCAAACAGCCTGTTCCGAGGCCCGAACGAGGCCCCCCCGCCCAAACCCCCAGAAAACGTCGTGGCCGCCGCCGGCCAAACCCTCTCCCACCCTCCCACCCAGCGACGGGGTTGGGGGGTGGGGGCTGGAGGTCCGGTGGGTCTCCAGCCCCCGAAACCCCCAGAAATCGTTGCTCCATCGACGGGGGGGGGGGGGGGGCTGGAGGTCCGGTGGGTCTCCAGCCCCCGAAACCCCCAGAAATCGTTGCTCCATCGACGGGGGGGGGGGGGGAGGCTGGAGGTCCGGTGGACCTACAGCCACCCCAAATCCTCCCCCCAGCGTTCTCCTTAAATTCCCTGGTGGTCCGTGGTGTCGTGACACCCCCCTGGCCCCTGCCTCCCTCCTCTTCCAGTCAGTCGACGCCCAAAATGGCAGCGCCCAGCAACGCCCACTGCATCCTGGGAATCGCTCCCTTACATGGTCTGTAGCCCCGCCCAGTGCATCCCAGGATGCAGTGGGCGGTGCTGGGCGACGCCATTTTGGGCGTCGACTGACTGGAAGAGGAGGGAGGCAGGTATGCAGCATCCCTCCTCCAACACAAGGTAGGGGGGCTGGGAGGGGGCTGGGACGGGGCCAGGGGGGTGTCACGACACCACGGACCACCAAGGAATTTAAGGAGAACGCTGGGGGGAGGATTTGGGGTGGGCTGGAGGTCCACCGGACCTCCAGCCCCCCCCCCCCCCCTCGTTAATGGAGCAACGATTTCTGGGGGTTTCGGGGGCTGGAGACCCACCGGACCTCCAGCCCCCCGTTCGCGTTTGCCTTGGGGGGGAAGGGGGACCTGCCAGCATGCAACTGCATGCTGGACAGGGCTCACCATTCCTCCCCAATTATCCGCAAAATCTAACGCCAGCTCGGAGCTGGCGTTGATTTTGCTGCGGCCAGCGACCCAATCTTTGGCGCGCTGGTCGCTGATCATTGGGGATGAATGCGTTAAGCGCCAATTAGCATGCATTTGCAAGCTAATTGCTCTAGAAGGCCTGTTTAGCATGCATTTGCATGCTACTTGTGCTGAGAGCCCTCGAGTGCGCTGTTTCAGGCGCTCGAGGGCTCTGATCATGGGTCGGCTGCAAACTCTGGCGCTAGTATGGCGTTAACAGCCTCTAGCGCCAGAGTTTGCTTTTGATCATGAGGGCATATGTGCAGTCTTCACTCATTGTCTCTTCCATGGGCATAGTTTGGGGGGGGCAAGCAAATGCTGCTGGGACCAGTTGCCCCCTCATCTTCCCCTTCGTCACGTGCCCCAGCATAAATCCATTTCTCTTCTGTCTTCTATCCCTTCTGGCTCCCCCACCTCCCGCAGCTCGGCTCCTCTCCCCCATCTCCCCATTTCAAACCGGAGGCTCCTTCCCGATGCAGTAGTTGAGAGCTCTAGAAAGAAAAAGATAAAGCCAGTACAGAGTCATGTGCTGCAACACTGGCAGTGAGGCTTGCCGGAACCTCGCCCTATGACACACTTCCAGATGCAGTGAGGGAGGTTCCAGCAGAGCCTCGCTGTCAGTGTTGCAGCACACAGCTCTGAAACAGCAGCTTTAACTTTTTCTTTTTAGAGCTCAGAACCGCTGCATCGGGAACAAGCCTCCAGTTTGAAGCAGGGGTGAGGGGAGGATGGATCGCAGGAGGTGGAGGAGCCAGAACAAACAGTGCTGGTTGGGTGGGAGCCTCCTGTTTGAAGCCATGGCGGGGAGGAGGGAAGTTGGGACCACAGGAAGTGAGGGATTGAGAACAGGAGACGGCATGACTTCAAATAGATGAATCCAATTAGGTTGGTCTCCCTTTCCCTGTCCTCCATGCAGCCGTTCACTCAAAACAAAGCAAGCAAACCTATGAGCTGCTCTATCCACGTTGTCGTTCTTTATTGTTGGCAGCATTTTTATTTGATCTCAACTTATATTTTCAAACATGCTGGCTTGTGCAGCATACAGATGTACATAGAGGACACATTGATTTTATCTTAACTTATAAGTACAATTAAAAAAACAAACAAACATTAATTCGGGTTAAAACATGGGAGCATTTAACATTTTTTTTTCCTGTGTCTACATCAAAAGAAACAGTTGCATATGGGAACTTGCTCATTTTGTTCTGTGGAATGCTTCCCAATGCAGATTACAATAACAGTTAAGATAAACCCATCAGGAAATAGGATATCCTCACTTAAATTTCGCCATCTGTATTGTATAGAACAGTGTAGAGAAATTAACACAATACAGAGTTTATAACTGCTGTTTCTACTAGCTACAATAATTTTTTTAAGCTGTTTTACTGATATTCAATTTTTATTTCATGATATTTATATCTACATGTGGGAAGCTTTCAAATAGATTAAAATGCTGTCAAATAAGTAAAAACAAATCTGGTGTCCTCCACCTTTTAAGGCACTGCTTATCCAACTGGAACAGCTTTTGACTTTTTACAGCTGGACCATGCATAGGCAGTCCATTATTTCTAATAATCCTTTGCTATTGTTTTGGGTGAATAAAAATTGTGGCAGTCTCTGCCTACTGCCAGCAAATTCCACCTACTGGCTTCAGCCTATATAATGGGCTAGATAGGCTCATACTGCCTCCTGTTCTAAATGTAACCTCCTTTGGAGGGACACAGCAGAGGGAAAGCCTTGGGATGGCCAGAGGAATGCCTGTTCTAATACCTGCCGGTAACTGCAAAGTTTGAAGAATTCTGACAGAGAGGAAAGAGGGGCCCAAGGGGTGAGAGGAGGAAAGTAGGAAAAGACTAGACCTGTGGGAAAGGGAAGACAGGCTGCACAAATAGGGAAGGGAAAAGAAAAAGGGAGACAGACTGCACATAAATGGAAGGGAAGAGGGAAAAACAAGTTGCACATATATGGAAAGGAAGAGAAATGGGGACGGCTGTACATAAAAGGAAGGGAAGAGGGAAGACAGGTTGCACATAAAGGGACAGGAATAGAGGGGATACAGGCTGCACATAAAGGGAAGAGGGTAGACAGGCTACATATGAAGAGAAGAGAGAAAAGAAAAACAAGATAGATTTGAGAAGGAGGCAGAGAAATCAAAGAAAGCTGACCTTGAAAGACAAGTTCCAGACATAGCGAAGGAGATGAAAAAACAAATTGCAAATGGAAAGGAGGCCCTGGAAATAGAGTTAAGAGCACAGACAAAGGAAAGCAGAGCCAAAGGGATAGCTTTGTTTTAGAGGGTACTACTAATTCCAATGTTACTGTTACAGCAGATCAATGCTGGAACACTTTTGACCAATAACCGCTGATGAAGTTTACTCACTTTTGCAGAAGCTGCCACATTTTCGATGTACACTTGATATCTAGCTAACTAGTTCTCTACTGCACCTCTAAGAACTGTAAACTGGTTTGGTTTATTTGTTACTAGAATTTTGGAGTTGGGTTCCATACCTTCTGCTATGGGCCAAATTGTTTTGACGCCTATACCTAAATCAGCAGGAATGGATTTTATCATTACCGGCCTGCTTTCATCCAGTAGCAAGTACTCCTTTTTTGACTAAAGACCTCTTTCATCAAGCCGTGCTAGCAGCTCCCAGTGCAGTAATGCCAACAAAGTCCATTCACTTTGAATGGGCTCCATCGGCATTGACACGTGGCTTGATAGAAGAGACCCCGTTATGTGGGTCAACAGTTTGCTAAATATTTAAATAGATTCTCCTGTTTGCATCCCTCACAATTTGGATTTAGATCTGAAGATGGTACAGAAACTACTACTGGTATTAGCTTCTGAAATTTAAAAAACAATTGTGCTTTGGTAAGCAGACTAGTCTACTTCAATTTGATATCTCTGCTGCATTCGATACAAGTGATCACGCTTTACTGACTGAAAGATTAAGTGGGATAGGTCTTATGGGTCCAGTTCTGCACTTGTTTGGAGAATTTTTCATTAATCATAGCTATTATGTCTGGGAAAATGGTGTATGTTCTCAATTTTGGTTCCTAGGTCGTGGTGTCCCCCAGGGTTCTCCTCTATGTCCATTGCTTTTTAATCTTTTTATGTCTACTTTAGGTTTTATCACATTGAATGATGAAGAACATCTATTTTCATATGCGGATGATAATATTGATGTTGCTTCCCATTTCTGATAATCTTACTGATGCTTTTAATAGAATATCATCATGTATGGATAAGATACAGAATCGGGCATTGGATAATATGTTGAAATTGAATACCAAAGAAGATGCTAAGATAATCATATCCAATTCTATCTTGTTACCTTCGAGTAAGTCTCACCAGTAGAAGACAAATTGAGAGTTCTTGGAGTTATTTTAGATTCTTCGTTTTCTTTTGAGCCTCAGACAAACCACTTGTGGCAAAAAAAAAAACACACACACACACACACACAAAAAACTATTTTTTACATTAAGACAACATCTTATGTGATTTTATTTTGATGAAACACATTTTGAAATTTGATAGTGTTTCACCTTTTCTTCTTAAACTACATTGGCTCTCCGTACATGATCTTACTTCTTAATTTGTGATTAAATTGCTGACTACTGTCCCGCAGTTTAGACACTCGAGAATTTACAGGATCTATTGTTGCTTTCCCACCTACAGCTAAAGGTGCTCATTTTTAAAGAATATTTAATGCTTCTTTTCCATTCTGTGCAACTTCATTTTGGAACATCTTACCCTTATTAATTAGAACAGATCCAATTATTTGTTATTCTGCAAGAAACTGAAAACTATTTGTAAAACTTCTGTATTGAATGTTTTTTTTGTTTATTGTTTAAATATTCTGTTGTATTTTTAGTTATTGTATATTGTTTGAAATTGTAAACAGCATTGGACACTGTAGGGGCATAAAGCAGTAAATAAGTGCTATATTGGTAATGGTGATTAGGGGGTAGAGGTCTCAGGAGACACAATGCGGCCCATTTAAGATGTAGCCTGATGTTCCTGGGACCTAAGAATAATGATTCTCGTACGGTTGCTCACAAACAGCATTACTCTGATAGAATGGGAGTCAGTAACCTGCGGGGTACTGAGGAACATCAAGTTGGTAACTCTCATGATAAACCGAGATGTGGTTAAGGCGTATCAAGCAGTTCCTCCCGTTCAACCTCTTCCGTACTTTAATCCATTCCCTTGTTTTGAGTCACTTTGACTACTGTAATGGGATTTACACCGGATGCAAAGAGCAAACCCTAAAGAAGCTCCAGACGGCGCAAAACACAGCGGCGAGACTACTATTTGGCAAGTCTCAGTTTGAGGCAGCGAAACCTCTAAGAGAGAAGTTGCACTGGCTACCAATCAAAGAGCGTATTGAATTTAAAGTCTGTGCCCTAACCCACAAGATCATCTATGGGGATGCTCCAGTTTATATGTTCAGCTTAATTAACCTCCCTCCAAGAAACTCCAAGAAGCCGTCCCGTACTTACCTACATCTCCACTATCCTAACTGCAAGAATGTATGGTATAAAATGCTCTTCGCCTCCTCTTTCTGCTTTCTGAGTCCACGATGCTGGAATGCTCTGCCATCCGCATTAAGGGAAACTTCCGACCATGCCCTGTTTAAGAAACTCCTCAAGACTCATCTATGTGATAAAACCTACTCAGTTGTCCTTAACTTCCTGCCGTCCCTCCTGGCTTCCCCTGTTGTTCCCCCCTCCCACCCACCCCCACCCCCGATGTACCTTTCCTTTGCTCCGCCCTTGCATTTGTTTGATGTTCATCCTCTATATATTGTTAGCCACATAGAGCCTGCTCTTTGGGATTAAGTGGAATATAAATGTTCTAAATAAATAAATAAATAACTTCCCTCCTTAATGGGCCTATGAGGCTAAGTTTATGTCAGTAGATATGCAATTTATGCTGCAGGCTTGTCACTTTATTTGATGGTCCTTTGTACTCAAATAATTTAATAAATAAAAAGGATAATTTTTACAAAAGAAGAATTCAGAACATTAAAAACCTGCTACCAATATAGTGTACCTGTAGAACTTGGCAGCTGGCTTTCGCTTGCAGACTTGATCATCTTACTGTCAACATTAATAAATAATGACAGTTCTGGAAACTGAATAGGTTTCTCTTCCTCCTTCAGTTTGTGTTTTTCTTGTAACTTGCTGTGATTCTGAATAACTCTGTTTGCTGTTTCCATCACTACCTCTGTATTTAGGTTCTCAGTTGCTATGGTAAGAAGTTCATCATCATCATCATCCCCTGGATCCCAAGCATCACTTGTATTGTTTTCAAACTCTTGGAAGGTGGTAATTTTCTTTGATTTCACTGGTGTTGTTGGTGCTTTAGGAGCTGTTTTTGCCATGCTGAAATACACATTACACAGATATAAACAGTGCTAATGGTATACTCAAATATAACCAGAGACAATAATGTCTACTTTCATTCTTTTTAAAAATATTGTATGATTAAGGGGCTCATTTTTGAAACAGCAAATCATCCAAAAGTCAGCGCAATGCAGCATTTGGACATGTTATTTACCAAAACATCCAAATCACTATTTTTGAAACACATTTTAAAGACATTTTTCTATGCAGTTCATCTGCAGTGCATCCAAATCAAAAGAGGGTGTGTGCAGGGCGTGTTGGGGCAGGATTTGGGTGTTTCCAAAACTTGGACGTTTTTCTGCCATAATGGAAAAAAAAAACAAAAACGTCCAGGACTACAATTTAGACATTTTGGTCTTGACCTGTTTTTTTTTTATAACAACTAAGTCAAAAAAAGGTACCCTAAATGACCAGATGACCACTGATTGGATTAAGGTATGACCCAATGGCTAAATCTTGTGTGTTTTTCATTTAGCCTTCTTTTTTTTTTTTTGAAACTTGTCCAAAAAAGATAGACGCACTGATCACAATAATGTCCAGCAAATGGCCATTTTCGAAACAAAAAGAGAAGATGTTTTTCTGTTTTCAAAATGGTATAGCTACTGTATTTTTTGATGTTTTCCGCACAACATCCAAACTTGAATTTAGACATCAAACATTCCCCTCAAAATCACTATCAGAAAATATTTTTGTGCTACTGGCAGTTAGTACAAATGCAGAAAATATTTGACAGCCAAAACTTTGAGAACTTTAGTGCACTCTTGTCACTATGTATCATTGTAAACATATAGACATTAGACAACAGATTAAATTTGAGATGTTAAGTGCCTAGGATAAGAAAAACAAAGCTGTATTGGAGCTTCAAGCTCAGGAGGGCCAAAAACTTACAAGAACATATATGTGGTGAAATAACTACAAGGAATATCCATGTAAAAGGAGTTATTGCCAAAAGAAGATTTTTTAAATTTAGCACATTTGAGTAGTGAATTATTAGAAGAATCCAAATATTAACAATGAGAAGCCTTTTAGAAACAGATTCAAGCATTGGGGAAAAAAAGAAGAATAGGGCATTAAAAAAGTGCAGAAAAGCTCTTCAATTCAGTTTTCTTGAACAGTTCTAAAGTTCTAAAATAATAGATCTTTTGCCCAATGATTTAATTTCCTGTTAGTTCAGGAAGGGAAAATATCCATAAAGAGATCATGCAAGCAATGATTTTGACTGCATAATTTATTAGGTAATTTTGTAATGCATTCTGAAGTTTCAGGAAATTAAATCCTTGAGTCAAACAGCATTGACTTTTGCAGACTTTTTTCACACATAAGGCCTCCTGCTGTCTGTAACTTAAACATCGCCCTTTCACTACACAGTAACAAATTCAGGAGCCCTTCCACTGAAGTGCATTAAGCAGTTAACTTATAAATTAGTGGGTGCTGTAAATGCATAAGCTTGGCAACTTATTGTGCTGGCATGAAAGCGTGTGCTAATTTGTATGTTAACTGCACGCTGCATTACAGAGCAGAACCGGTCAGGTTATGGGTGGAGAAGAATCCAAAGAATATAGAAAGCCTAAGAACACAAAGACCCCTCTGGGCCTACTAGACTGCTCAGACTGCACAGGTGCACATCTACCCTTTGCTGGAGACTGAGAAATACTAACTGGCTTGGATATGCACAGGGTAGATATACAAGGGTCAAAGTCAGGTGTTCTCAGTCTCCCTCTGCTGGTAGGTGTGCATATCCCAAGCGTGGTCTGGAGAGTTGCTGAGGAAGTGCATATGCATTAATTGTAAATACTCTTAATGAGTGGTAAAGAACTTTTCTGTGGGGTAACTGAAGGGGATTGAGTATGACCCCAACAGTTACTGCACAGCCTTTTCACTTTTCATGCATTCATTTTTTAGGTTAGTGTGGTAAGTGCAAAATTTCAGTGTCAAAAGTTAGGAAAATAAATGTTGATTTGGGAAAAGACTTTTATATGGAAGGGCAACAAAATGTTATTTTTGTCTATAACTGCAAAAATATTAAAACTCACACTGGTAATAATATAGTTATGTCAGTTGGGATTAAAGTTTATAGTAATATAATAAGGGGCCCTTTTACCAAACTGCAGTAAATAGTAGCTATAGCGCATGCTTACACGGTTCATTCCTGCACCCCGTAGGAGATGTGTGGGACTGTCCCACCAGTCCAGATACTAATGTGTAATAGATGGTCAAAATCCTGGCAGACCAATGCACATAGAAATAAGACAGCCTCCAACACCACCTTCAGCAGGAACTTAGGGTGCATGCAGAGGACTATTCTGGAATCAAAAGAAACAAAAAGCTAGGCATAAAGTCTGAGGGACCTTGTCCACTCCATGTAATAGGCCATTGCTATCTTGTAATCCAAGGTGTGCAAGCTGCTTTCACCAAGATGGGCATGAAGTTGGGGAAAGAATGTTGGTAAGACAAATCAACTGGTTCATACTGAATTCCAACACCACCTTCGGCAGGAACGTAGGGTGCATGCAGAGGACTACTCTGTTGTGATGAAACTTAGTATAAGGTGCATCCACTACTAAGGCCTGAAGCTCCATGACTCTACGAGTTTAAGTAACAGTCACCTAGAAAACGACTTTCCAGGTCAAGTACTTCAGATGGCAGGAATTCAGCATCTCAAAAGAAGCTTTCATCAGCTGGGTGAGAATAACGCTGAGATCCAATGATACTGGTGGAGGGGGGGCTTTGACAAAAGCAAACCTCTCAAGAAGCAAACATCTAAAGGCTGTCTAGAGATAAGCTTACCTTCTACATGTTGATGATAAGCATTAATTGCACTAAGGTGAACCCTTACAGAATTGGTCTTGAGACTAGACTCTAACAAGTATTGAAGGTACTTAAGCAGCGCTTGTGTAAGACAAGTAAGAGAATCTAGGACCCTGCTCTCACACCAGAAAGCAAACCTCCTCCGTTTTTTAAAAGAGTAACACCTCTTAGTAGAATCTTTCCTGGAAGCTAGCAAGACCCAGGAGACATCCTCCGAAAGACCCACGGAAGCGAATTCTAGGCTCTCAACATCCAAGTTGTGAGAGACAGAGACTGGAGATTGGGATGTAGAAGCGACCCCTCGTTCTGAGTGATGAAGGTCGGAAAACACTCCAATCTTCATGGTTCTTCGGAGGATAATTCCAGAAGAGGGAACCAAATCTGTCATGGCCAATACAGCGTGATCAGACTCGTGGTTCCACGGTGTTGCTTGAGATTCAACAAAGTTTTCCCCACTAGAGGTATAGGAGGATACGCATACAGAAAACCTGCCCCCCCAATTGAGGAGGAAGGCATCTGACGCTAGTCTGCTCTGGGCCTGAAGCCTAGAACAGAAATCAGGGACTTTGTGGTTGATCTGAGTGGCGAAAGATCCACCGAGGGGGTGCCCCACGCTCGGAAGATCTTGCAGGCTATGCCCATGTGGAGAAATCACTCATGTGGTTGCATTATCCTGCTCACCCTGTCAGCCAGGGTGTTGTTGGCGCCCGACAAATAAGTGGCTCAAAGGAACATGCCGTGAAGGCGAGCCCAATGCCACACCCAGACAGCCTCCTGACACAGAAGGCGTGATCCGGTGCCCCCCTGCTTGGTGATGCAATACATTGCAGCCTGATTGTCTGTTTGAATGAGAATAATTTGATGGGACAGACAATCTCTGAAAGCTTTTAGAGCGTTCCAGACCGATCAAAACTCCAGGAGGTTGATCTGAAGATTTGTTTCCTGGAGGGACCAAGCACCTTGAGTGTGAAGCCCATCTACTTGAGCTCCCCATCCCAGGAGAGAGGCATCCATCATCAGCAACCTTTGTGGCTGAGGAATTTGGAATGGAAGTCCTAGAGTCAAATTGGATAGAATTGTCCACCACTGAAGAGAGTGAACAAGCTCTGGGGACACTTGGATGAGATCCTCCAGATTCCCCATGGCTTGATACCACTGAGAAGCCAGGGTCCATTGAACTGGTCTCATGTGAAGATGTGACATGGGTGTAACGTACACTGTGGAAGCCATGTGGCCCAGCAATCTCAACATCTGCCGAGCTGTGACCTGCTGAGAGGCTTGAACCTTGGATGCCAGCAAGACAAGATTGTCTGCTCTGGCTTTTGGGAAGTAGGCTCGAATCTTGTGTGTAGAGCAGGGCTCCTATGAACTCCAATTGCTGAACAGGGCGGAGATGGGACTTGGGGTAATTTAAAACAAATCCTTGTAGCTCAAGCCCCGAACACTCATCCACATGGACTCCTGAGCACCCTCCTTGGAGGTGCTCTTCACCAGACAATC
This sequence comes from Microcaecilia unicolor, assembly GCF_901765095.1. NCBI lineage: Eukaryota > Metazoa > Chordata > Amphibia > Gymnophiona > Siphonopidae > Microcaecilia > Microcaecilia unicolor. The sequence goes on along the minus strand of NC_044040.1, from coordinate 41,109,395 downwards.
ATCTGCATAGCGATACTGCGACTACTGCTAAACACTTCCGGTGAGCTGAAAGTAGTGGGATACGAGAATATGCATCCTTTAAATCCAGAGAGCACAGCCAATCGTTTTTCTGAATCACTGGGAGAAGGGTGTCCAGGGAAACCATCCTGAACTTTTCTCGGACTAGAAATCTGTTCAGGACCCTCAGTTCTAGGATGGGATGCATCCCCCCTGTCTTCTGCACAAGAAAGTACCTGGAATAGAATCCCTGCCCTTCTTCCCCTGGTGGAACGGGTTCGACCACATGGGCCTTCAGAAGGGCAGAAAGTTCCTCTGCAAGTACCTGCCTGTGCTGACAGCTGAATGAAAGATCTCAATGGGCAATTTGGGAGTCTGGAAACCCAATTGAAGATGTACCTGAGATGGACTATTTGAAGAGCCCACTGGTCAGAGGTTATGAGGGGCCACCTTTGGTGAAAATATTTCAACCTTCCCCCACTGGCAACTCGTCCGAGACAGACACTTTTACTGCGGCTATGCTCTGCTAAAGCCAGTCAAAAACTCATCCCTTGCTTTGACTAGGGAGCAGCAGGGACCTCAGGTGCCTGCTGTTGACAAGAACAAGCGTGCTGGGGCTGAGCTGAGCAAGCTGATGAGTCAAAGGAGTGCACCTACACTTAAGAGGAGTAGTAGTAGGGAACACTCTTTGACTTGCCAAAAAACCTCCTAGATGAGGAGGTGGATGCAGAAGGCGTCTGGCAGGAGAGAGAATAGATAGTATCAGTGTGCTTCTTGATTTGGTCTGCGATCTCCTCAACCTTCTCTGGCAAGGGGCATCCACCAACCTCTATTAAACAGAATGTTCCAAGTCAGAAATATGCAGCCATGAGAGTCTGTGCATTGCTATACTTTGAGCACAGATCCTGGATGCCCCTGGCCAAGAACTTGTGACAAGCCTTCTGCTACTTGACCAACTGACGAAAAAGCTCAGCGTGTTCCACAGGGAGCGTATCGACCAAGTCTGACAGCTGTCGCACCAAGTTTCGCAAGTATACGCTCGTGAAGAGCTGGTATGACTGAATATGGGAGATCAGCATTGCGGCCTGATACATCTTTCTCCCAGGATTCTAGTTTTTCTGCCTGGGGGAGCCGAGGCATAGTCCCTAGTACTCCTGGCTCTTTTGAGGACGGATTCCACCACCATGGAGTGGTGAGGCAACTGAGGCCTTACAAACCCAGGCTCACTGTGGCTCCGATATTGGGTATCAATCTTCTTGGGGACAACAGGGACCGACAGAGGGGATACCCAGTTCCTGACGAGGGCTGCCTTAAGTATCTCATGGAGAGGAGCCATCACAGCCTCTTTAGGAGGAGATGTATAATTCAGGACCTCAAGCATCTTGGCCCTGGGCTCATCCTCCACCTCTAAAGAAATGGAATGGCATCAGCCATTTCCTTCACAAAAGATGGGAAAGAAAGGCTCTCCATCGGAGCCTGTCTCCTTGCAGGTGGTGGGGAGGGCTCAGAAGGAATCCTATAAGACTCATCCTAGGAAAAGTATCTAGGATCCTCCTCTGATTCCCATGAGTACTCCTCCTCAGTGATGGATAGAATCTCCCTAAGGGATGTCCGAGACCAAGCATGCCTTGATGCCGAGAAGCCATGTCCTCGAGAGCGGTGTCGAGAGACCAGCTCCCACATCGATTCCAGGAAAGCTTCCTCCACCAACGTCGAGGGGGTACAGGCCTGGATGGCAGTTGACACTGGTGCACAAGTGGCACCAGCGTCAGAGGCCGCATCACTGGCTGAGAGCTGGCAGGGCCACAGCAGGAAGTATGGCAGGCGCAAGCACCTCCAATATCGAAGCACAGTGCTTCAAGAGGCATTCCAGCAGCTCAGGGAGCAAGGCCCGGATGCCCTCATTGAGGACCAACATCAGGAAAGGCTGCACAACCGCTGAGGCCAATATGGAAGCAGGATATCAGCTGCTTGGACAATCGCATTGGCATCTCCTGTATGGAATGAGAGCGGTCCTCCCGTTGCCAAACCCCTCAGCACCGCAGAGCTCCCGGCACCGTGTATTGAGGGTGATCAATGACGGCACTTCTTGGCCTTCGCCCGAAGCACATCATCCATGCTCCTCAATGACGATGAGGACAACGTCGAATCCTCATGTCATCTTGTGGTCTGGTCCGACGGTCCCGGGGGGCCTGTACAGCAGGAGGCCTCAAGACAGGTGAAGACCCACTTGATGCCTCACTGCTCCCAGTGTCATGAGATCTCAATGCAGCCATGCTTACCAATGCTCCCGATGCAACACTCGACGTCGATGCTGACGCCTCTGACCTCTACAGATGTCAAGGAACCGGACCTGGCTCCAAAAATCTTTTCACGTTCAGCCTCATGGCAAACCTGAGTCGTCTTCTTCATATGAAGACAGCGAACACAGTTAACAAGGCTATGGTCGGGCCCAAGACACTGCAGACACCAAAAATGGGTGTCCTTTCCCGAGATGGTCCAGTTGCACCAGGTACAACGCTTGAAGCCACTGGGAGTCTTCATGGACATGGACAGAAAGACCTCGCCAGCCAAATCAAATGACTCGATGGTGCCTGAAAAAGGAGTGAAGGCATGAAAAAGGGGACTACCCGACCAGAGTTAGGGCCTAAAAGCAGCCCATGTTGAAAATAAAGTAACACAGGCAAAAAAACACTAATAAAATAAGGGTTTGTTAGTTTTTAAAGAAACAGATCTGAAATAAAAGAGAAACGAAAAGAAAGGCCAAAGGCACTAAAAAAGCTCTAATACCATGCGTGCAAAGAGAGACCAAAAAGTGCAGCTTCTCTTCAAGCTGAAAAAATGAAACTGAGAGGACCGCGTTCTCGCGGCGGGCGGAGGGCACTGGAGCATGCATGGTGGAGCATGGCTCATGCTTCACAAAGCTCTGACTTTTTACTTTGGCATAAATGCTAGACCAGGCGATGCGGATCAGCATCTACCCATGTGTGAGAATATGCCAGCCTGCTTAGAATAATAGTATTCCATTATCTATGATCACATATGTTCTATAGCTACACAGTGGCAACCCTAAAGTTGTAGTAATCCACAGCTGACATGACTATTTTTGCATAATCTCAAACTTTCTGACATCCCCCTGATTTTAATGGAGAAATTCACAGCACGATGCAATGGTGTAGTTGTGACCCAGAACATGTTTGAACCTTCTTTTACAATCAGAATTTTGTTATGGCTGAAATTTAAAGTTCAACAGAATTTCTAAGTACATCCAATATGGGTTTAATGAATTAGTGTTGATAAAACAGAAAGCTGTTCCTGGTTTTGAATAAAATAAGCACACAATTAATGAATATTTGGTCAAATAATTGCATCAAAATTAACATTTAAGTTCTCCATTATAGTTCCTCTCTGAAGACTGTGTCCTGTCTGTTCTTTAGACACACCAGTTTTTTCTTTTATGGAAACAAAACTAATAAAAAGGCACACTACAATGGTGGCAATACTCTCCATAGATCTACATTCATCCACTTCCCTGCTGTGAATTTTGTATAATTGTTAAGCATTTAGCCTATAATTAAGGAATACAAAATGAATGCAGAACAAAGGATGGGAAGATTTATATATATATATATTTGTGCCCCTTTTGAAAGGGCATTAAAACACACAATGGGACTCAGTGAGGATTCTGCCATTATCTGTTTATCTACTCTAAAGAAAAAGTACATAATGTGGTTTGTTATCCCATCTGTGCTCAATTGGTTTCCTGAGTACCTGCAGCAATGCAGCCTATTTGGCAGCCTTTAGCATCCATGAGTGCCAAATAATTCTTTAAACCATTGTTCAGCTATTTAACTCTGTCATATAAGCATCAACAAGAGTAATCATTGTAAACATGTGGTTAGCCAACTTACCTTCCGACAGACCAGATGGCAATCACAATGTTGTAAGACTGTCAACTTTTTTGATCTTTGCCAATCATCCCATTTCAGAACCTCCATAATACAGTGTGCACCCTCTTCAACCCTGAAAATCTGCCATCTGGCTCTAATTTCATAGCATGAAATCACAATAAGGCATCAAGGGAATTGATGGAGTGAATTTCACTTACATCATTTTCAAATTAGATACCTTGCCATACTTTATAAGTGTTTACATTCTTACAGCAATAACTATGTTTTCCACTGCAACTCATACAAGAAGCTTATTCGATATTATATTTGATACTCAGAAATGTCTGAGAACAATAATTTAAGGTATTTCTCCAATAATGATCACATTTGTTTTTATATATAAATAATTGAATCCCCCCAAAAATATATATGATCAACTTAAGCCTGAAATTCTTACTTCAAAGGGTTTTATAAAGAAGGAAAAACAGCCTCAAAGAGCTCAAAGATACAATGTATATACAGAGCTAAACGGATCAAAAAGATCCTCTCTTCATCATTGGCCGTAAAAAAACCTTCTAGAATAGAGTACTATCCACAAAATACTTTTTAATTAAACATGGTATTCGATATATTAATGAATCTTTTCTAAAGCACCTCCATTAAAATGAAAATCTCAGACTCAGCTACCATCTGGTGAGCATATTTATTTATTTATGAACATTTATACCCCACGTTTTTCCAAGCCGACGGTGGCCAGCGTTTCACGTTGCTGCATCAGGGTCTTAGAGGCAGGGTTCTGCTTTGCACTAAGAGCAACCACATAAGCCTGCTGTACGGCGTCATTCGCTGGCCACCGTCAGCTTGCGGCAGAAGGGCGAAGACTGCAGACATAGAGAGCAGTGAACCAGCTGTACTCAGACCTACTAAACAGGCACGGGCACAGGAAAAGTCTATCGGCACTTGAACCAAGATAAGTGTCTTTTTTATTTATGCTCACCAGATGGTAGCTGAGTCTGAGATTTTCATTTTAATGGAGGTACTTTAGAAAAGATTCATTAATATATTGAATACCACGCTTAATTAAAAAGTATTTTTGTGAATAGTACTCCATTCTAGAAGGTTTTTTTACGGCCAATGATGAAGAGAGGATCTTTTTGACCCGTTTAGCTCTGTATATACATTGTATCTTTGAACTCTTTGAGGCCGTTTTTTCCTTCTTTATAAAACCCTTTGAAGTATGAATTTCAGGCTTAAGTCTATCATATACATATTTTGGGGGGGATTCAATTATTTATATATACTCTTGCGATTTGTTGATCCCATCTCCCCTTTGAATATCATTTTAGCACATTTGTTTTTAACCTGAATAAGGGGTTAATATTAATATACTGGCTCATGAGGTGGTGGGATAAAACATGTGCAATGACAAATTTCATCTTGCTTTTGATAAACAGTTTCACAATTATTGCACAGGGTTTTGCACGTACTCAACAAAAAATGAAATTAAAGACTCAACTTACTTCCCATGTAACAATGGATCCAAAGGAGGGTGCTGAGCTCCATACACATGTTGAATGCTAAAGGAGGGGAAAAAAACATTTATATAGCTTTATTTCCCTTTTGTTATCAAGCACAGAATTTAACATGAGAAAGCAACAGGTATTCTCCATGTCCACAGAATAATGAAGACAACTTGGTTTGTTCTGCTGTGCAAGCTGCATGTTCGGACGCGCTCTCTCTAGGCTTGTTAGCTAAATATTTGAACCAATCAGGTGCCTGAACATGCTTCCCTGCCTTACTGACATTAGTAAGAGTCTGAGTTCTCTCTTTTCCACTTTCTGTTGCTTTCTCTCAGGTAGGTAAAAGTCAAGAAAATATATACATGGATGAATAACCTAATTGCTAAAGCAGCCAGTTGAGAGCCACAGCAGACATCCAAAGGTTGCCAGTTCAAGCCCCACTGCAACTTTTAAATAAAGAAAGAGAGAAAACAAGAAGGAGAAAAGACAGTCAATTTAGTGCCAACCCAAAGGGCTGGTACTGGCGGGCTCAAGTTCTGACAATGCGATGAGCGCTCCTGACCCTGTGGGCTCCTTGCCAGAACCAACAGGTCATGGCATTAATGAATTACCCCATCAAGGTTCTCTTGCTAAGGTAAAACCTTAGGCTCATTCTAAGGGGTCTAAAAACCAGAGTACATAGATTTAAAAAAAAAAAAAAACACTTCTCAGAAACAGCTTTTAGGCTCTTTACCAGTACCAATGGGTCAGGGCACCAATGCACTTACTCTCCTCAAGGTTCCCTTGTAAAGGTGAAATCTTCAGCTCATTCTAAGGGGTCTCAAAAAACAGAGCACATACATATAAAAGACACTTCTCAGAAACAATGTAACAATAAAGCGCTCTTTCACCAACAGAAAAAAATCTCCAGTGACTGCACAAGCGCTTCATCCAAACATTCTGTTGTAAGTAACAGCACAAAGCTCTCTCATCGGTCTCTCATCTGAACTGCCACCTAAAAGTTTTTAAAAAGCCAGCTAGAGTTAAGCATATTCAAGAGACCTACCCTCCTCAGCTCACGCTGCAACATCCTCATGCCTCTCCAACCATGAATTTAACCTCTTCAAAACTTCAAACACAGGATACAGCTACCCTTCTATTACAATTGTTTCGGTAAGTACTTCAGCAGCCTGTAGGTCATTCTTCTCAACAAACTCTACTGTTTCAGCCACCAATGCATGCTGCTTTTCCTATGCCACAATCTTCTCCTCTGGTGCCTTCCTACAAAAATATTAGCCTCACTCCATCCCATATATGCTAGCAACATTTTACTACCAATTTAATTGCAGTCATTTCTTCAGAAGAGAAACAAGAAAACCTTCCTCCTGAGAATCCATCTCCACCTTCATCTTTGTCCTCAAAGTCAGTGCAGCCTGAGGCTGAGGCAATAAAACAGGACACAATGCTAGAAGATGCTACCTACTAAAGATGTTAAAGAACTAGTGTTAGAAGCAGAGACTACACCTATGAACAGAAAGAACTTTGAGGGTATGATGAAAGCTATTGACACCCCTACGGGACCAATTACTGTCTCTATTCCCTCAGTACTCCACTCAACCTAGATCAAAACATCTGGACAGTAAACATGAAGTCCAATCTGCTGCAGGACGTGATAAAACCACAATTACCATGTCACTCTGTGGTTCTAGAGACAGTCAAAAGCTTCAAAATCGCATGCTGTTTATCCTCCTGGCAAAGATCCAAAGTCTCTAGACACCGTGGACAGAAAGGTTTATTCAGGAGCTATGCTAGCATCCAGAATTGCAGCACATCAATTGCAAATCCTTCGTTATCAACATTTACACCTTTACAAGATATTGGCTGCTCTTCCTCCAAATACTCTGGAACCACTGACCAATACCCTTAAGAGCTTTGAAGAAACCACTTTTCATCTCATAAAAGACATCTATGACACCACTTCCAGTGTAGAAGCAGTGTTCATAGCTGCCAGAAGGATTGCATGGCTTTGTGCCTCAAGCCTTATTGATGACCTTCATGATCATTTTATGATGTTCCCAGTCAAGGGGATAACTTATTTGGCAATAAGGTAAATAATACAGTATCTCACATAACAAAGCTATATTAACAGAATTCTGAAATCCTTCAGGGAATACTTCAAACCCATACAAGCATTTTCATTACTTTTCAACCAGAAAATCTTATCAACCTCAACGTTATCCACAAATCAACTACCAAAGTACCAACCGTATTCAAATTAGTCTCGACTTCTTTCTGCAACTCAACAAAAAATTTCAACGGCAAAAACCACAAGAGTGGAAGACTCAATCTTCATGCTCCAATGCTTCATCTAAATTAAACCCTAGCTTCTGACAATCTGCCACTGGTGGGGGAGGGAGGCATACAACACATTTTGAAAGAGTGGCAGGCAATTACCAAGGACACATTTATTTATTTATTTATTTGTGACATTTATATCTCACGTTTTCCCAACAAGTTTGAGTTCAATGTGGCTTACAATAAACAGTATAGGATACATAATAAAGAATAATGCGTATGAAAGTAATTTGTTGTAAGAATCCAATTTTACAACACAGTATTTATTTTGTTTTTGTTACATTTGTACCTCGCGCTTTCCCACTCATGGCAGGCTCAATGCGGCTTACATGGGGCAATGAAGGGTTAAGTGACTTGCCCAGAGTCACAAGGAGCTGCCTGTGCCTGAAGTGGGAATCAAACTCAGTTCCTCAGTTCCCCAGGACCAAAGTGCACCAGCCTAACCACTAGGCCACTCCTCCACTCGTAAACATACTGGGGTAACTATGGATGTTTAACATTTAGAAAAATTGTTATGAATGAGAAACTATACATGGGTCATCAAGATCACCCAAGGTTAGAGAACAAACTTTGGTACAAGTAGGGTGAGAGCGAGAGAATGAAGGTCCAGGCACCTGATTGGTAAAAATATTCAGTTAACAATTTAGAGAGAATACATCCAAACACGCAGCCTGCAGAGCAGGAAAAAAAAAAAGTGTGTCTGCATTATCCTGATATCCACAGAAAACACCTGTTACAGGTAAGCTTCACTTTGTGTGAACAGGGTCACTGTATTTTACCATTACTTAATTACAAAGAAGTCAAGTTAGCTTTTTTTCAGGTCAAAAAGGAAGCCAAAGTGAATAGCTATTTAAGGATACCACATAAAAATGTCTGTTATTCATAGAGCAGGAGCTGCAAGGAAGATCACTTAAAATGGGCAATAAGGGTATAATGAAGCATTTTGAGCTTACCAGAAGAGCACCTAATATTTTCAAATAATCCTCTCTTTAAAAAAAAGGGGGGGGAGAACAGAAACCATCACAATAACAGATCACATTATATTTAAGCCCTTGTTTATTTATTTTTTTTGTTACATTTGTACCCCGCGCTTTCCCACTCATGGCAGGCTCAATGCGGCTTACATGGGGCAATGGAGGGTTAAGTGACTTGCCCAGAGTCACAAGGAGCTGCCTGTGCCTGAAGTGGGAATCGAACTCAGTTCCTCAGGACCAAAGTCCACCACCCAACCACTAGGCCACTCCTCCACTGTTGCTACTATTTGAGATTCTACATGGAATGTTGCTATTCCACTAGCAACATTCCATGTAGAAGTTGGCCCTTGCAGATCACCCATGTGGCCGCGCAGGCTTCTGCTTCTGTTAGTCTGACGTCCTAGAAGCCTGCGCAGCCTTCTACATGGAATGTTGCTAGTGGAATAGCAACATTCCATGTAGAATCTCCAATAGTAGCAACATTCCATGTAGAATCTCCAATAGTATCTATTTTTGTTACATTTGTACCCCGCGCTTTCCCACTCATGGCAGGCTCAATGCGGCTTACATGGGGCAATGGAGGGTTAAGTGACTTGCCCAGAGTCACAAGGAGCTGCCTGTGCCTGAAGTGGGAATCGAACTCAGTTCCTCAGTTCCCCAGGACCAGAGTAGAGAGCTGCACGGCTTCCGTCCCCGCGGGAATCCCGCGGAACCCGCGGGATTCCCGCGGGGACGGAGGCAGTTCATGTGGGGTTCCCGCGGGGATGGAAGCAGTTCTGCGGGGTTCCCGCGGGGACGGAGGCAGTTCCTGCGGGGATCCCGCGGGGATGGAACCAGTTCTGTGGGCTTCCCGTGGAAGTGTAAGCTGCACCTGCACCAGCCTCTCATCTACCGAATACCAATTTATTTGAGTGCTGTCTCCTCCTCCTTTTCTTCCTTGCTTTAACAGCATAAATGTGGAAAGTCTTCCATTAAGGGGGTGGTAGAGTCACAAATGATGACGGAATTCAAAAAGGCGTGGGATGAACACAGAGGATCTCTAATTAGAAAATGGAAGTTATATAAAAGCTAACCTTAAATGGCTGCATGTGTGTGGATGTGTCAAGTGACGCTTAGATGGCGACTCTGGCTGTGATGAACTAGAGCTGATACCTGGCAGACTTGTATGTTCTGTGTCTCATACATGGCAATCTGGTGTAGGATGGGCTGGAAAGGGCTTAGACAGCAACTTCAGTGGCTGGATCATGAGGACAGTGCTGGACAGACTTTTACGGTCTGTGTCCCACAAATGAGAACATGAATAGGCTGGAGTGGGCTTCGATGGCAACTCCAGCAGTTAGAACATAAGGATGGGGCCAGATAGACTCCTATGGTCTTTGTTCCAGAAACACGAAAGAAAGACCATAATCAAGTATATAATATCACACTCATTGATTTAATGATGAATTGATCATGAGTGTGACTATTGGGCAGAGTGGATGGACCGTTCAAGTCTATTTGCTGTCACTTACTATGTTACTATTAATCCTCTTTGCTCCCAGGCTGGTGCACAGACCTCAGCTCTGACACAGGCACGAGAATCAGATGTCACCTGACCTACTGGCGCGTGCATGTGGCGGCCTCTCAGCACACAATCCCAGTGAATCAGAGACAAATCTTACATGTGCGCACCAGAGTGTTCCAAGTTCCAACTTCCGGTTTTTCCTTGCCTACAGTGCTGTGGCTCAAATCCAGAAAGGGAGCTGACTGGAACTTTCTTTTATGTACTATTAAATTCTTACGGGGATGGGTGGGGATGGGTTAAATTCTTGCGGGGACGGGTGGGGACGGGTTGGGATGGTTTAAATTTTTGCGGGGATGGGTGGGTACGGGTAAGATTCCAGCGGGGATGGGTGGGGACGGGTAAGATTCCAGCAGGGACGGGCGGGGATGGGTAGGATTTCTGTCCCCGTGCAACTCTCTAGACCAGAGTCCACCACCCTAACCACTAGGCCACTCCTCCACACTAAGGTTTTGCAGCTATTGCATAGTAATAGCCCAAATTAACATATAAAAATTCAAAGTGCAGTGACATATGAAATACTTGAATATTAATTAAACTATGCAATATATGCTTGAGGTTTGCAATTTCTAATTGGTCCCTCAGATATCCTATAGTCACCCAAAGCACAAACAGCAGTAGATTAATGTCTCAACAGTACAATTTTCAAGGCAAGCCCTCATTTTTAATCTTTCAAATGCAAGTTATTAGTGCCAAACACTTAACACCACAGTTGACGTGAAAAGATTTAGAGCAGTGTTTCTCAAAGGTCAATGTCTGTCACCTCCACTATATGCAAATCTCTTTCATGCATGCTCATTAGAGATATCCTGACAACCTAACTGGCTGGTCATCCCCTGGGACAGGTTTGAGAACCAATGACAGCGGCTAGCCAGACCATCAGATTACAGTATTTTCATAAAGGAAAACTATATTTGTAGCTTACCTGATAGCTCAAGTTCTGCCAGACCTGTCCTCCAGCGGGAGAAGAGAGATCAAATTCCTTCTCAATCCACTACATATACCAGTGCAGCAAGTAGCCTGTCACTATTCTTTGGTTTACCAAACTGTCTCCACAGACATGCCCTTGAATCTTCTATTGCCTATTGACCAGCGTTTAGGCTTTTATATCTACAAATAAATAAATCCTAATAAATAAATATCCCTTTCTTTCTAAGTTGTGCAACCTATGACATCTCCCTCTTTCTTTCTTTCTCTCTCACTCACAATAGTCTCATATTCCTTGAGTGGGTTCCTGGATTGGTCTGGCAGATCCCAAGGAGTCTGCACACAAATGGGAGTCTCAACTCATCCACTAGCTCCAGTCCCAGACCACAAACAAAACATGCATGCAGTTCCTTTCTCTCAGGCCACTCTTACCACACTCATCAGTTCCAGTTCATTTGCAGTGAAGCTTGGGAGCGGGTCACTGGTCCTGAATAGCAATCCGGGGATTGGGAGAGAATCTTACTCTGTTCCCACCTTCTACTCAGTCCATACCTACCCTGTAGAGTTTATTCCCAAAGGTTGTATTCCTCTCCTCTGTATTAAAACCACCTATGTGAGCTCAGATCCCTCCTCGGTCTGACCCTCCACCAGTGGTGACCACTCTCTTGATCCACCCTGCTCCTGGGATAAGCTCTCCCTAGATCCAGTCCCCTGCTCCCGGGCTGGGCCTTTTTCCTACCAACCCATAGCACACAAACTCCGAGTTGCAACTTTATGGACCCACAACCAGTCTCTTGCAACTAGAGAGCTGCACGGGAACGGGATTCGCGGGAATCCCGGGACGGAAGCAGTTCTGCAGAGGTTCCTGCGGGGTTGCCACGGGGACGGAAGCAGTTCTGGGACGGAGGCAGTTCCTGTGGGGTTCCCGTGGAAATGTAAGCTGCACCTGCGTCAGCCTCTCATGTACCAAGTACCAAGTTCTTTGAGTGCTGTCTCCTCCTCCTCCTTGCTTTAACAGCACAAATGTGGAAAGAATTCCATTAAGGAGACGGTAGAGACACAAATGATAACGGAATGCAAAAAGGCTTGGGATGAACACAGAGGATCTCTAATTAAAAAATGGAAGTTATAAAAAAAAAACTAACCTTAAATGGCTGCATGTGTGTGGATGTGTCAAGTGACGCTTAGATCGCGACTCTGGCTGTGATGAACTAGGGCTGATACCGGGCAGACTTGTATGGTCTGTGTCTCATACATGGCAAACTGGTTTAGGATGGGCTGGAAAGGGCTTACACAGCAACTTCAGTGGCTGGAACATGAGGACAGTGATATACAGACTTTCACGGTCTGTGTCCCACAAATGAGAAGACAAATAGACTGGAGTGGGCTTAAATGGCAGCTCCAGCAGTTGGAACATAAGGATAGGGCCAGAGAGACTTCTATGGTCTATGTTCCAGAACCACCAAAGACCATAATCAGTATATAATATCGCACTCGATTTAATCATGAATTGATAATGAGCGTGACTATTGGGCAGACTGAATGGACCATTCAGGTCTTTATTTGCTGTCACTTACTATGTTACAATTAATCCTCTTTGCTCCCGGGCTGATGTGCAGACCTCAGCTCTGACACAGGCAAGAGCATCGTATATCACCTGACCTACTGGCGCGTGCATGTGGCGACCTCTTAGCACACAGTGCCAGTAAATCAGAGACAAATTTTACATGTGCACAACAGAGTGTTCCAAGTTTCAACTTCCATTCCTTCCTTGCCTACATTGCTGTGGCTCAAATCCAAAGACAGACTGAGGGAGCTGACTGGAATTTTCTTTTATGTACCATTAAATTCTTACGGGGATGGGTGGGGATGGGTTAAATTTTTGTGGGGATGGGTAAGATTCCAGTGGGGATGGGTAAGATTTCTGTCCCCGTGTAACTCTCTACTTGCAACCAATAGATCTCTGAATTCCAGGATTCCCCTTCTCTCCTTCAGGTCAACAGCAGGGGATGTTCAGGTAACTCAGACCTGTAGGCAAAGACCCTCTTTCAGGCACAACTCTCACCTTTATGCCCTACGAATCTTCTGCTCCCTTGTCACTCAGCCCAGAGACCCTTTTCTCCCTGTACTTTCCTTCTGCATTCTATTTCAAAACAATACCCAAGAGCTGGCCTTCCTCCCACCCTGGGACTTCCTAGTCACTCCCCCCCCCCCCCCCCCCCCCCCCCCCCCCCCCCCCCCCCCCCCCCAGTGACTCTCAATAAGGATTTCATCTCTTAGAAATCCCCATATAATGGGGGATTACAGGAGTATGAAGTTTATTAAACACAAGTACACCATCCACGTTTCACCATAAAAAAGGGCCGAGTCAAGAATAAGTGTCAATTCAGACATATAAAGTAAATGAAAAGAAAAACCCAGTACAAAACTCAATTCAAATCAATGTACACATAAATCCTAGACTATACAAATAATCAAATCATATGAAATAATAAGAAACTATAAAAACTGAATACATTCACACTATGATCAATCATATAAATGACTAAAATAAATAGTGTGCAACTGAAGCTATTGTGTGGTATGGTCTATCGAGACTTTAGCAAATTGAAATACTGAAAGCTCTTATTACAACATGTAGTGGGATATGCACAGAGGTTAAGAGTACACATGCATATACGCATGGTGACTAAAAGGAAGTGGAAAGAACACAATTGTCCCACTAAAAAAAAGGCAACACCTACAGGGGACTCTAAACACACCATCTCCTTGTAGCATAAATCAATTCTCAATACCTAAAAATTATAAAAAAAATGTTTTTAAAAATGGCATAATTCTTTTAAAAGAGAATTATGTGATTGCTCTTGCCAGTGCCGGTTCCATTCTCAAGATGGCTGCCAGGACCTCCTACAGCACTTTTGCGAGACTGCCTCACCAATCTATTACATTTCTTTAAAGGGGTGACCAAACATGTGGATAAAAGTGAGCCAGTCGATACTGTGTATCTGGATTTCCAAAAAGCGTTTGACAAAGTACCTCATGAAAGACTCCAGAGAAAACTGGAAAGTCATGGGATAGGAGGAAGTGTCCTATTGTGGATTAAAAACTGATAGAAAACAGAAAGTAGGGTTAAAGGGTCAGTATTCTCAATGGAGAAAGGTAGATAGTGGGGTTCCCCAGGGGTCTGTGCTGGGACTGCTGCTTTTTAAAGTATCTATAAATGATCTAGAGATGGGAGTAACTAGTGAGCTAATTAAATTTACTGACAACACAAAGTTATTCAAAGTTGTTAAATTGTAAAAGGATTGTGAAAAAATTACAAGAGGATTTTAAGAGACTGGGGGACTGGGCGTCTAAATGGCAGATGACGTTTAATGTGAGCAAGTGCAAAGTGATGCATGTGGGAAAGAGGAACCCGAATTATAGCTACGTCATGCAAGGTTCCACGTTAGGAGTCACCGACCAGGAAAGGGATCTAGGCGTCGTCGTTGATGACACGCTGAAACCCTCTGCTCAGTGTGCGGTGGCGGCTAAGAAAGCAAATAGAATGTTAGGTATTATTAGGAAAAGAATGGAAAACAAAAATGAGGACATTATAATGCCTTTGTGTCGCTACATGGTGTGACCGCACCTCGAATATTGTGCTTAATATTCAATAAAGGGGATGGAATGACTTCCCTATGAGGAAAGGCTGAAGCAGCTAGGGCTCTTCAGCTTGGCGAAGAGACAGCTGAGGGGAGAGATGATAGAGGTCTATAAAATAATGAGTGGAGTGGAAAGGGTAGATGTGAATCGCTTGTTTACTCTTTCCAAAAATACTAGGACGAGGAGGCATGAGATGAAGTTACAAAGTGGTACATTTAAAACGAATCAGAGAAAAGTTTTCTACACTCAATGTGTAATTACACTGTGGAATTCATTGCCAGAGAATGTAGTAAAAGCAGTTAGATTAGCGGGGTTTAAAAAAGGTTTGGATGACTTCCTAAAGGAAAAGTCCATAGACCATTATTAAAATGGACTTGGGGAAAATCTATTGCTCATTTCTAGGATAAGCAGCATAAAATGTATTGTACCTTTTTGTGATCTTGCCAGGTACGTGTGACCTGGATTGGCCAATGCTGGAAACAGGACGCTGCGCTTGATGGACCTTCGGTCTGTCCCAGTATGACAATACTTATGTAAGTCCCGGAATCTATTTTCTGGTACAGACATGTGAAGGAGAAAGCAGGGACACTCCTGCACCCATTACCTACCAACGAGAAGGCAGGGCCAAGGAGGAGGCTTCTGGGGGTGGGGGCTCAGGAGCAGCATTTTCGTTTTCCATTTATTCCAAAACCAAGCAGCCAATTTCGGTCACAGAAACCACAGATCCTGGTTTCGGTTTGGTTCTAACCTCCTTCACCATATAGCAGATCCTGATCCCTCTTGTTTGTTGATGTATGCTACAGTTGTCCCATTCAAGGCAGCTTTGGAACCTCACGAAGCCAATCCAATGGCCCTGATCATCAGTATGTATATCAGTTCCTTGGATCCTCTGCTTGACTGCCCTAGGTCACCTACCCTAAGACTGTGGAGCATCCCTGAAGCACTATAATGCGGTACTCTTCTTAAGTGTACCCCTTTCTCCAGATTTGCTCTAATGAGCCACCATTGCAGGCTCCATCTGGTAGTTTCTAATAAAGGGACCCTCTCATAGTAATCCCTGTCCCTCAGAAACAAATTGATCAGAAGAGTCACCTTTAATGGGCATACGAGCCCTTGCTTCAAGAACTGCATGAAGAACCCCCAGGGGGCACTCCCTCTACGAGAGCCACCCATTTCTCCCTGGTCTATAGAATTCAATATGTATAGCAGGAGTTGGTATGGGGCAGGGGCAGAGGTTCCCGGCAAAGCATCCTCCAGTTGTGTCCCAACTCCACAGGGGGAGGGGAAGACAGTTTTTCTCTCTCTGCAACTCAGCTGACAGAAAGTGACTAGAGGAAACTAACTGCTGAGAATTACATCTCAAGCAAAAAGAAGCCCGCCACAGAGCTGTTTTCTGTCAGCACGACTAGAATAGCACCTGCCCCTTTCCTGGAGCTTGGTCATGATCTCTAGATACTGCCTAGCTATGTACTGCCTGCTGCAACCTTCTTTTCAAGGTCCTGGTTGCAGAAGTTCAGAAACCCCAATGCTCGGAAACAAATGCAGGCACTAGAGGCCGTTAGCACCAAACTAATGCCTGCATTTGCTCCTGCCAAATGCTCAAAGCCAATGAACAAGTCAAACAATGAGCTCGCCAGCGCTGGGTGCAATGAGTATGCAAATGCATGAAAAAGAGGGCCTCCCGTATTCCTTCCCAATGCTAAGCGGGCAGCGAAACAAACAAGGGCGCTCCTCCCACAGCAAATCCTACACCAGCTCGGAACTGGTGTTAGGGTTGTGCCAAGCAGGGGAGAAATACAGAGACCAGTGCAGCCTCTCTCACTCTTGTGGAGGTTGGCACATGTAGAAACATAACAGGTGCAGCATCAGGAAAGGTGACCTGTGTCAGGTGTACAGTCTTCAGTCACTGAAAGTTAAAACTGGATTTCATCTTAAGAATCACTTTTAAAAGGTCCGGATTTTTATTCCCCTTGAGCTGACGGCTGCCAGTAAGTGCAGCTGTTCCTCCTTCTTCTCCCCTCCCCCCTTCAGGCATTTTAAGCATGTGCAAAAGAGCTGTGCTTGATGTACAACTCTTCAGTGCAGGCGCCAGGCATCATCCTTCCGCTAATTTTCCCTAATGCTCAGTGCTGACACTGCACCTAAATTTGCACGTCATTAGCGCTGATCATTAGGGACCTGTGTTGCAGTGCTGTTGTGGTGGTATTTTTCCATGCTGTATTGAACTGTGTTGGAGTTTTGAGCATCTGAGCCAGAGAGAATACTCCTTGAAATCAATCCTTTCTACTCTAACTTTTTTTCTGCAATGAAGCGCTCCTTAATGCTGAGTAGTAAGAAAAAAACACGCAGCACACACACTCAACAAAAGAGCACATTAAACAGAATGTGCGCTATTCCGTTAAACCAGAACAGAACAAATCAAATGTCATTTAAAAATATACACACACACACACACATAGATTTGAACCTGGAAAAAGTGGGCAAAATTCACCTGAGCAAACCCTTAAAAAAAAGGTTTGCTCCTGGGCTGCCCAAAGGCTTATACAGTTTCCCCTTTAACCCAGAAGAAAGAGAGTAAACAACGGTAAGGACTCCACTATTCCCCAGAGCCAGATATAAGCAGAACACCACACCTCTCTCTACAGTGGCTCTCCTGCCACACTTCCCTTCTGCAGAGGAAACTCTCCGGGAGCTCTGGGGCTACAATAGCATCTCTGTCTGCTGCCTTTTCTCTTTGCTTTCCTTCAATTTGTTTGCTTTTTCTTTTTCCAAAAATGTTAGCTGAAAGATTTAGTGAGAAGCAGCTGCATCCAAAAAGTCCTCAGACGAAATTCTTGAACAGCCTCAAAGGTGTCCTTCACAGCCTGATTTGGGGAAGCTCCACACTACAGCAGAGCAGTCAAATATCCTGTAATACACTAGGCCCCGACTCAACAGTAAAACCCAAAGCTACCAGAACTTCTAATTCTCTTAATTGTGGAACTACATACCTTCCCTGCTGGAGTCAGAGAATGCTGCTGCTGCAACCTTAAATATAGTGTACAGAGGAGCAATTTGCCCCGTCTTCTAGTCCCACTGCTAGAGAAAGGCTATATTCCTACTGGTCTGGCATAGATAAAGAACAATGAAATCCCTTCAGGAATATTTTTTTACGGGATATCAAACATAGCTTTACGAAAGTTACACATTGTACATTTTTCACATTCTGCTGTTTAAACAACAAATTCAAACTGCACACGGGTTTGTTCCACCGATGAACACAACATACTCTATACTTTTGACATGAAACAATGATTTATTCAAACAATTAAGAAAAAAAATTTATTGGACAAGTCTTCACAACCTCTCTCATACCAAACCCAAATTATCTCCAGTTCAGTTCCATAAATGGCCTTAACAAGGCCCTAGTAAGTTAAATAGAGCCCACCTATATCCAATTACAGCAGTTGATCTGAATGAAGAATCAAGCTGTTTCTTTTGTATGAAGTGAATCTGAAGCAGAGGTCTAAACAGGCCAAGCACAGAGCTGTCAAAAGAACTCTGATAAAGTTATTCAAAAGATACACACTAGGGGAAAACTATAAAAAACAAATTTAAACACCCCTTGGGGCACTGTCAGATTCATGACCATAAAGAAGAAACAGTTTGGCATTACCAAGACACTTCTTTGATCAGGCTGTCCCTCCAAAGTTGACAAGCCAAGGGTTAAGGAACCAGATCTGAAACCAAAAGAAAATCTGTGAAAAGACTTGAAAGCTACATCCACAGATGATCCCCGAACATCAAAAAAAATTGAAATACTCTGACATGAAGAAGAGGCAAAAAGTGCAACATCCCACTGGGCAAAGTATTCTCAACAACTCATAGCTTTTATTGTTCTGAAAGGAGCTTCCACCAAGTAAGGTAAAGACATATACAATCAAAACTTCTTGGTTTCTTATTTTAATTACTCTTTGAATATTTCTATAACTGATCTGTCAAGCTAAAAGTGTAGGGTATGTTGACTAGGTCAGTGAAAAACTACATCAAAAAATATATTTCAAATAGCAAAAAACAGTTGAATGTGAAACATGTATAAGAATGCTAAGAACTGTTCAAAAGCACTAAGGACTAAATTCTATATATGGTCCCTAAAAAAAAAAATCTGTGACGAAAAAAACTGCTCAGTATTAGTCTGACATCCGAGAACCATGAATACATTTAGGTGCTGCCATTTATACCAATGGAAACGTGGGGCAAATACTTGCACCTAAATTAGGTGCGGATCCCACCTTATTCTATAATTAAGTACATAACTGAAAGGAACACACCTATGACCTTCCCATTTCTACACCCCCTTTTTTGACTCACATGTAAAATTTAGGCGCGCATCCCACACCTAAATTTTTTCACGTACATTTTAATTCTAATTAGTGCCATTAATTGCTTGTTAAAAAGCTAATTATCAGCACTAATTAGCTCATTAATTAATTAAATTGTGTGCGCAAGTTTTAGCGTTTTTTATGGAATTTGGGCTAAAATGTGCACAGTACAAGAAAATGTTTTTGTGGGTTTTTCAAATTGCTATTCCTCAATTAATCTCACCAGTGACCACCTACTTTAATTCTTCTCAGATATGTCCTTACAGTATTACAGGAAAGCTTTCCATTTGTTTTTGTACGTCTTGCTTGTCTTTCTTGAGTGGAATGCATGCTGGTAAGAATAGGGAATGTCCATTATTTGCTGCATACAGAATGGCTAGAATGTGCTACACAAATCATAGTAGTAACAATAATAATTACAGAGCAAAAAGAAAACACTGGCAGGCACTGCAGGTTACCACTGCAAGAAATGACACCAACTTCTCCCAACACAAGACATGGCCTTCCTGTAGCTATAATGCTTGCTGTTGAATCAGTACACCAAATCTTCGACTCCAACTCCGACTGATATTAGGCTTTACATTTTTTATACTGGATGTAAAGTACTTGTAAATATAACTTACATTTAACAGTGATTTAGATCCAGGACAAATATATAAGCATAAAATGATAAAATTTACCATATACTGTAAAGCAATTTTTTTTATTTTGAAGCTGGAATCGGTACATTTTTACCAACTCTAATTCCACCCAAAATTGCTTCCAACTCCAACTCCATAGCCCTGGCTGTTGTCCAGTTCTCTCTCCCACTCCCATCCTCTTACTTTATTAAACTCTTTTCAGGTATGATACCGCTACCAATTGGTTTGGCTTGAATAGA
Source organism: Microcaecilia unicolor (assembly GCF_901765095.1). NCBI lineage: Eukaryota > Metazoa > Chordata > Amphibia > Gymnophiona > Siphonopidae > Microcaecilia > Microcaecilia unicolor. The sequence continues at coordinate 41,089,306 of NC_044040.1, read as the reverse complement.
AGAGCAACTTCAGCAAAGATATGCAAAAGAAGTTATCCATGTAGCAGCTACCCCCCCCCCCCCCCCCCCCCCCTGGATTCTATACATGTATTTATACCCCACATTATTCCCACAAACATGCAGGCTCAATGTGGCTTACAAAACCAGAGAGAGAGAGATCTCTGGGTGATATCAGAGACAAATTAGAAATGAAGAGCAAAAGTGCAAGAAAGAAAAGACATTTTACATAGAACGGTACAAAAGAATGGGTCCAACCAGAATCCACGTTTGCATGCTTGCAGGGGTTACAGTCCTACATAGGTCTTGTAGAAAATATTTGTGCAAACAGATGCGTTTTTAGTGCCTTGCGAAAGAGAAGGTAGTCACTCAGACTGGTTATGGCTCTGGAAAGTGCATTCCAGTTTTGCGCACTGAAGAATGGAAAGCTTGATGCCTGAATAGAGCCATGCTGACATCCTTTCCAGCTTGGGTAATGCAAGGTGAGATATAATCGTGATGTTGGGTCAGCATTTCTGGCAGGCAAGTCAATCACGGTCAGCACTTAATTTGGTACAACCCCATTGATGATTTTGTGTACCATGGTGCAAACCTTGAATACAATTCGCTCCTTGATTGGAAGCCAGTGAAGTTTAGCAAGAAGAGGCTTTGCGCTATCGAACCAGGCTTTATTAAAGATAAGTATTGCCACTGTATTTTGGGCAGTCTGTAATTTCCGCAAAACAAAGTCTTTACACCCTGCTAACGTACCATTGCAGTAGTCTGTATGACAAAGCACTAATGATTGTATCATATTTCTAAAGAGATGCCTCGCGAAGAGGTGGCGTATCCGCTTCAGCTTCCACATCATGATGAACATCTTCTGTGTTTGCGCCGTTGCTTGTCTTTCAAATGTTAAAAAAACGATCAAAGATAACACCCAAAATCTTCAAATGATCAGAGATAGGAAGGATGAGATTGTTAACAACAATAGAAGTTGTATGAATTAACTTGCGCTGGGAAGACAGAACAAGGCAGTGTGTTTTTTCTGTATTAAGCTGTAGTTGAAAAGCGTTTGCCCAAGAGTCCATAACATGCAGGACATGTTCGATGGACTTAATAATCTCAGATACTTTAGAATAGAATGGTATATATACTACAACATCATCAGCATAGATATACGGATTGAGACCCAATTCAGCTAATGTGATTGTCAGTGGGACCATCATAAGGTTGAAAAGAATAGGCGACAGAGGAGAACCCTGAGGCACTCCATGCTGATGAGAATTGTGAATGCACTTTGTACGATCGAAGTGTGAGAAAACCCCTCAACCACTTGAGTACGTAGCTAACAACCTATTATTTAGGTTAACTGGAGTAGACACTTAATTGGCACTAATTTGGATTTACACATCTGCCTCTGTGCTATTCTATAAGCTATGCGCCCAAAGTGTCGCATGGGCAGATCAAAGGCATTCCAAATATTTAGGCACAGTGTTACGGAATAGTGGGTTTACGCGCCCACTTGTACATCAGGATTTACACCAAGTTTCAGCTGGCTTAAGTCCTCACACCCAAAGTTGAGCTCAGAAATCTGCTCTATGCACTATTCTATAAAGGGTGCTCCACCTTGACCGCCCTTTACAGAATAGCGTATAGCACAAATTTTTCCTGGCACCTAAATTTGTGCTAAGTTCCCTAGCTACTCATTTTTAGCATTTCTCTGAGAGTTCTGGCACCTTAAAGTGCCAGAGGGGATGAAGGACAATTTGTTCAGCTATACAAGATAATGATGATATTCGGTCACTATGCATACAGCTCTACACTTTTAAGTTAGGACCACAAAACTGCTGTCTTAAATCCCTTAGCTGTATATAACAATGGCTCAATACCATTGCTTTGTGCACAGCGGCCATGGTGTGTGCTGTCATGTATATTCAGCACCCCTGCCTATCTGGATAGTGGCACTGAATATATGTGGTTCATTTAAACACCACAGTTAGCATTTTAAACAAAGGTTCATCATAGTGTGTAATATTGACTTATTCATGTTTAGCTTAATTCACATGATAAAGCTTTAAAAAGTGAGATTTTCTAAATAGTCTGTGTGCTATTTTAAGTAATGGCACCTATTTACAAATAACACGTATCAAGGCAGTAGTACACTAGCAAATCTAGCCCTCTGCCTTTTAAGTACACATTGAGCTACCTTTCTCTTCATTTTTTTTACTGTGTAATATTTAACATAGATGAAGACGGTAACTACCTGAGATAGAGTTCCATGTGAAATCTTTTGGAACCATGTAAAATCATGTTTAATTATACATAATTCACTATTAACTAGTTGGTCAAATAATATTGTTAAAGCTCTAGATCAAGTTGCACCTTTCTACACTAGATATGTCTCTAGGCCTGGCTCTAACCCTTGGTTTTCTTAGGAGTTAAAAAGTGATGAAGACGAAATGCAGGCCTGGTGTAGAACTGGTGACCTGGTGTGAAAAGATCAATGTAGAAAATTACATTCACAATATAATTATCATAGTAAATTGGCTGAGAACTTATTACTCCAACTTAATTGGTAAGAAGAATTCCAATTTGAAAAAAAAACTGTTTAAGCTTATAAAGCAACTGACCATTTTTACAGAAACAAACACTATGATACAAACTTCGGCCAATGAATTAGCCCAGTATTTCTCTAGTAAGATTGATGTAATCTATTCCCCTTTTCTGAATAGCCCAACTATACATTCATGGCAGGTTATTAACTGTACCTTGGACTGGGATTCCTTTAGACAGACTCTGGTTGTCTTTTAGACCTGTTACAAATAAGGAAATACAGTGCAATCCGCTTAAGTACAAGGATCTGGGACCAAAAAAATACAAGCAGTTAACCAGAGCGTGCACTTAACCGTTGTGACCCAAAGAAGCTTGACATCTGATAAACATATGTACAGTACAGTTTATTATATGTACAGTATACAGTCTCCGTTAACTGACGTTAGGCTTACTTGAAGTAATCAGTCATAGTCCTCTGTACACTCTTGTGTCTGTGAGTTCCATAGACTATGTCTGCCAGACGGTAAAAACTGTCACAGCATTGACATCCAGTGGCCTCAAGATAGGCCCGCACGGTGTTGAGACTCTCCAGCGCTCTTGCAAAGTGACAGGAGGTTGTTGAATTTCGTCAGCATGTGTCTCGCTGCTCATTTCATCATCTGTTTCATCATCAGCCATTGCCTGCGTGTAGGTGCATATCTCAGCATCAGTGCTGTCATCAGCTGTTTGTAGATCGTAATCAACAGCTACGTAGTGATAAAACTCCTCTTCAGTAACACCGGCTGGGATGTCAATAACCTATTCATCTGACGCGTTTGCAACAGCTGCATCTGTTTCATCCCTCTCCACATCCCTAACAAAGCTTGACCGCTTGTAGCAGTTCACAATGGTTGCCTGGGTAACATGATTCCAGGCTTCTTTCTGCATATGTAGGGAATCCAACAGTGATAGATTACAAGCCAGTTCAACAGCACGTTTATCCCTGCCGGTCTGGTCATCCATAACGCTCATCACACGACATAGCACAAGAGCCCGATAATGTTGTCTGAAATTGGCTATTATGCCCTGATCCATAGGTTGGATCAGAGAGGTAGTGTTTGATGGCAGGAAGACCACCTTGATGTTAGACAGCCTGACATCATCATTGTGTGCAGCACAATTATCACAAAGCAACAAAATCTGACGCTTTTGTGCCCGCATTCTAGTGTCTAACTTCTTTAGCCACTGCTTCCAAATTTCCCCAGTCATCCATGAATTTGTGGTAGCCTTGTATGACACAGGAAGTCGCTTAACATTCTTGAAGCAACGGGGCTATTTGCTCTTTCCAATGACGAAGGGTTCCAACTTCTCACTCCCATCCATATTGCAGCAAAGGAGGATCGGCAGTTGGTCCTTCAACATTTTACTTCCTGTAGTTTCGGCTTGTTTGAATGCAAGTGTTCCATCAGGAATCGCTCGCCAGTAGAGACTGTTTTCATCAGCACTGAAAATGTCATGAGGTGCAAACTCGTTCAAGATGGTAGGAAGAACTCAAACAACCCAATTTTCAGCACTAAAGTCATCAGCGTCTTGTTATTCGCCATGCTGTTTCTTGAATTTTATGTTGTTTCTCTCCTTCCATCTTTCCAACCATCCAACAGTGGCTTTGAATTCAGTTAGTCCAAGACTTTCAGCTACTTGATCAGCTTTCTCCATAAGCAGTGGACCAATGACAGGAAACTGTCTGCTCCCGACATGAGAAAACCACCGAAGAAGAGCATCTTCTACACCCTCAGCTTTTCCCGCCCGTTTACGTTTCCGGTGTGGATTTGTATTGCTTTGCCAGTCTTTCAGAAGCTGGTCTTTCTGCTTCAAGATACGTGAAACTTGACTGGGATTGACACCATATTCTTTAGCAATAGATGCTTGACTTTGTTTGTTTTCTAATTTTTTAAGAACTTCTATTCATTCAGCCAGTGTTAAAGTCTTACAGTTGCCCGATGACGACAACTCCAGTGTACACTCTAACAACATTCTTTCGCTTCTTCTGCCTGTGGCAGTTAACTAACAAGATTTCAAATTTACTGCCCCTTTGTCAAGCGCCAATTGGCTTCCATATTCCGTGCGTGCGCTTATGCGGAGTCTTTCCTGCAGAGGAGCAGTCTTAAACCATGCATATAAGCGAATCTTACACTTATCAGTGGTGCGCTAAACCGAAGTTTGTCCCCATAAAAACGGGACTGAAGTACGGAATGCAGTTAAAGCGAATGCTACATACCTGTAGAAGGTATTCTCCGAGGACAGCAGGCTGATTGTTCTCACTGATGGGTGACGTCCGCGGCAGCCCCTCCAATCGGAATCTTCACTAGCAAAAGCCTTTGCTAGCCCTCGCGCGCCGATGCGCATGCGCGGCCGTCTTCCCGCCCGAAACCGGCTTGGGCCGGCCAGTCTCATGTGTAGCAAAACAAAGACAAGGGAAGACACAACTCCAAAGGGGAGGCGGGCGGGTTTGTGAGAACAATCAGCCTGCTGTCCTCGGAGAATACCTTCTACAGGTATGTAGCATTCGCTTTCTCCGAGGACAAGCAGGCTGCTTGTTCTCACTGATGGGGTATCCCTAGCCCCCAGGCTCACTCAAAACAACAACCATGGTCAATTGGGCCTCGCAACGGCGAGGACAGAACTGAGATTGACCTAAAAAATTTACCAACTAACTGAGAGTAGAGCCTGGAACAGAACAAACAGGGCCCTCGGGGGGTGGAGTTGGATCCTAAAGCCCAAACAGGTTCTGAAGAACTGACTGCCCGAACCGACTGTCGCGTCGGGTATCCTGCTGCAGGCAGTAATGAGATGTGAATGTGTGGACAGATGACCACATCGCAGCTTTGCAAATTTCTTCAATAGAGGCTGACTTCAAGTGGGCTACCGACGCTGCCATGGCTCTAACATTATGAGCCGTGACATGACCCTCAAGAGCCAGCCCCGCCTGGGCGTAAGTGAAGGAAATGCAATCTGCTAGCCAATTGGATATGGTGCGTTTCCCCACAGCCACTCCCCTCCTATTGGGATCAAAAGAAACAAACAATTGGGCGGACTGTCTGTTGGGCTGTGTCCGCTCCAGATAGAAGGCCAATGCTCTCTTGCAGTCCAATGTGTGCAGCTGACGTTCAGCAGGGCAGGAATGAGGACGGGGAAAGAATGTTGGCAAGACAATTGACTGGTTCAGATGGAACTCCGACACGACCTTTGGCAAGAACTTAGGGTGAGTGTGGAGGACTACTCTGTTATGATGAAATTTGGTGTAAGGGGCCTGGGCTACCAGGGCCTGAAGCTCACTGACTCTACGAGCTGAAGTAACTGCCACCAAGAAAATGACCTTCCAGGTCAAGTACTTCAGATGGCAGGAATTCAGTGGCTCAAAAGGAGGTTTCATCAGCTGGGTGAGAACGACATTGAGATCCCATGACACTGTAGGAGGTTTGATAGGGGGCTTTGACAAAAGCAAACCTCTCATGAAGCGAACAACTAAAGGCTGTCCTGAGATCGGCTTACCTTTCACACGGTAATGGTATGCACTGATTGCACTAAGGTGAACCCTTACAGAGTTGGTCTTGAGACCAGACTCAGACAAGTGCAGAAGGTATTCAAGCAGGGTCTGTGTAGGACAAGAGCGAGGATCTAGGGCCTTGCTGTCACACCATACGGCAAACCTCCTCCATAAAAAGAAGTAACTCCTCTTAGTGGAATCTTTCCTGGAAGCAAGCAAGATGCGGGAGACACCCTCTGACAGACCCAAAGAGGCAAAGTCTACGCTCTCAACATCCAGGCCGTGAGAGCCAGGGACCGGAGGTTGGGATGCAGAAGCGCCCCTTCGTCCTGCGTGATGAGGGTCGGAAAACACTCCAATCTCCAGGGTTCTCCAGAGGACAACTCCAGAAGAAGAGGGAACCAGATCTGACGCGGCCAAAAAGGAGCAATCAGAATCATGGTGCCTCGGTCTTGCTTGAGTTTCAACAAAGTCTTCCCCACCAGAGGAATGGGAGGATAAGCATACAGCAGACCCTCCCCCCAATCCAGGAGGAAGGCATCCGATGCCAGTCTGCCGTGGGCCTGAAGCCTGGAACAGAACTGAAGGACTTTGTGGTTGGCTCGAGATGCGAAAAGATCCACCAAGGGGGTGCCCCACGCTTGGAAGATCTGGCGCACCACTCGGGAGTTGAGCGACCACTCGTGAGGTTGCATAATCCTGCTCAACCTGTCGGCCAGACTGTTGTTTACGCCTGCCAGATATGTGGCTTGGAGCACCATGCCGTGCCGGCGAGCCCAGAGCCACATGCTGACGGCTTCCTGACACAGGGGGCGAGATCCGGTGCCCCCCTGCTTGTTGACGTAGTACATGGCAACCTGGTTGTCTGTCAGAATTTGGATAATTTGGTGGGACAGCCGATCTCTGAAAGCCTTCAGAGCGTTCCAGATCGCTCGTAACTCCAGAAGATTGATCTGTAGATCGCGTTCCTGGAGGGACCAGCTTCCTTGGGTGTGAAGCCCATCGACATGAGCTCCCCATCCCAGGAGAGACGCATCCGTGGTCAGCACTTTTTGTGGCTGAGGAATTTGGAAAGGACGTCCCAGAGTCAAATTGGACCAAATCGTCCACCAATACAGGGATGCGAGAAAACTCGTGGACAGCTGGATCACGTCCTCTAGATCCCCAGCAGCCTGAAACCACTGGGAAGCTAGGGTCCATTGAGCAGATCTCATGTGAAGGCGGGCCATGGGAGTAACATGAACTGTGGAGGCCATGTGGCCCAGCAATCTCAACATCTGCCGAGCTGTGATCTGCTGGGACGCTCGCACCCGCGAGACGAGGGACAAGTTGTTGGCTCTCGTCTCTGGAAGATAGGCGCGAGCCGTCCGAGAATCCAGCAGAGCTCCTATGAATTCGAGTCTCTGCACTGGGAGAAGATGGGACTTTGGATAATTTATCACAAACCCCAGTAGCTCCAGGAGACGAATAGTCATCTGCATGGACTGCAGGGCTCCTGCCTCGGATGTGTTCTTCACCAGCCAATCGTCGAGATATGGGAACACGTGCACCCCCAGCCTGCGAAGTGCCGCTGCTACTACAGCCAAGCACTTTGTGAACACCCTGGGCGCAGAGGCGAGCCCAAAGGGTAGCACACAGTACTGGAAGTGACGTGTGCCCAGCTGAAATCGCAGATACTGTCTGTGAGCTGGCAGTATCGGGATGTGTGTGTAGGTATCCTTCAAGTCCAGAGAGCATAGCCAATCGTTTTCCTGAATCATGGGAAGTAGGGTGCCCAGGGAAAGCATCCTGAACTTTTCTTTGACCAGATATTTGTTCAGGGCCCTTAGGTCTAGGATGGGACGCATACCCCCTGTTTTCTTTTCCACAAGGAAGTACCTGGAATAGAATCCCAGCTCTTCTTGCCCGGATGGCACGGGCTCGACCGCATTGGCGCTGAGAAGGGCGGAGAGTTCCTCTGCAAGTACCTGCTTGTGCTGGAAGCTGTAAGACTGAGCTCCCGGTGGACAATTTGGAGGTTTTGAGGCCAAATTGAGGGTGTATCCTTGCCGGACTATTTGGAGAACCCACTGATCGGAGGTTATGAGAGGCCACCTTTGGTGAAAAGCTTTCAACCTCCCTCCGACTGGCAGGTCGCCCGGCACTGACACTTGGATGTCGGCTATGCTCTGCTGGAGCCAGTCAAAAGCTCGCCCCTTGCTTTTGCTGGGGAGCCGAGGGGCCTTGCTGGGTCGCACGCTGCTGACGAGAGCGAGCGCGCTGGGGCTTAGCCTGGGCCGCAGGCTGTCGAGAAGGAGGATTGTACCTACGCTTGCCAGAAGAGTAGGGAACAGTCTTCCTTCCCCCAAAAAATCTTCTACCTGTAGAGGTAGAGGCTGAAGGCTGCCGGCGGGAGAACTTGTCGAATGCGGTGTCCCGCTGGTGGAGCTGCTCTACCACCTGTTCGACTTTCTCTCCAAAAATGTTATCCGCACGGCAAGGCGAGTCCGCAATCCGCTGCTGGATTCTATTCTCCAGGTCGGAGGCACGCAGCCATGAGAGCCTGCGCATCACCACACCTTGAGCAGCGGCCCTGGACACAACATCAAAGGTGTCATACACCCCTCTGGCCAGGAATTTTCTGCACGCCTTCAGCTGCCTGACCACCTCCTGAAACGGCTTGGCTTGCTCAGGGGGGAGCGCATCAACCAAGCCCGCCAACTGCCGCACATTGTTCCGCATGTGTATGCTCGTGTAGAGCTGGTAAGACTGGATTTTGGCCACGAGCATAGAAGAATGGTAGGCCTTCCTCCCAAAGGAGTCTAAGGTTCTAGAGTCCTTGCCCGGGGGCGCCGAAGCATGCTCCCTAGAACTCTTAGCCTTCTTTAGGGCCAGATCCACAACTCCAGAATCATGAGGCAACTGAGTGCGCATCAGATCTGGGTCCCCATGGATCCGGTACTGGGACTCGATCTTCTTGGGGATGTGGGGATTAGTTAAAGGTTTGGTCCAGTTCGCAAGCAATGTCTTTTTGAGGACATGATGCAAGGGAACAGTGGACGCTTCCTTAGGTGGAGAAGGATAGTCCAGGAGCTCAAACATTTCAGCCCTGGGCTCGTCCTCCACAACCACCGAGAAGGGGATGGCCGTAGACATCTCCCGGACAAAGGAAGCGAAAGACAGACTCTCAGGAGGAGAAAGCTGCCTTTCAGGAGAGGGAGTGGGATCGGAAGGAAGACCCTCAGACTCCTCGTCAGAGAAATATCTGGGGTCTTCTTCCTCTTCCCACGAAGCCTCACCCTCGGTGTCAGACACAAGTTCACGAACCTTTGTCTGCAACCGTGCCCGACTCGACTCCGTGGAGCCACGTCCACGATGGGGGTGTCGAGAGGTAAACTCCCTCGCCCGCATCGGCGAAGCTCCCTCCGCCGACGTAGTCGGGGAGCCTTCCTGGGAGGCGGCGGCACCGACGCCGGAGACCTCACCTCGGGCGATGGGCCAGCCGGCGCCACGCTCGACGGTACCGGTGGCACAAGCACCGCCGGTACCGGAGGGGTAGGGCGCAACCGCTCTCCCAGAATCTCTGGGAGGACGGCCCGGAGGCTCTCGTTCAGAGCGGCTGCAGAGAAAGGCATGGAGGTCGATGCAGGCGTCGACGTCAGAACCTGTTCCGGGCGTGGAGGCTGTTCCGGGCTGTCCAGAGTGGAGCGCATCGACACCTCCTGAACAGAGGGTGAGCGGTCCTCTCGGCGTCGATGCCTGCTGGGTGCCGACTCCTTCGGCGACCCAGAGCTCTCGGTACCGACACGGGAAGGGGACCGGTGACGATGCTTCTTCGACTTCTTGGGACGAAGCATGTCACCGGAGCTTCCCGGTACCGACGAGGAGGACGTAGAATCCAGCCGTCGCTTCCTCGGGGCCGAGACCGAAGAGGGTCGGTCTCGGGGGGGCTGTACCGCAGGAGCCCTCAGGGTAGGGGGAGACCCACCCGAAGGCTCACCGCCACCAGCAGGGGAATGGACAGCCCTCACCTGCACTCCAGACGAAGCACCACCGTCCGACGACATCAGCAGACGAGGTCCGGGTACCACCGACGTCGATGCAGCTATCCGATGTCTCGGCGCCGATGCAGAGGGCCGATGCCTCGATGCACTGGCCGCCGATGCCGACGAAGAGCCCGAGAACAAAACGTTCCACTGGGCTAACCTCGCTACCTGAGTCCGCCTTTGCAAAAGGGAACACAGACTACAGGCCTGAGGGCGGTGCCCAGCCCCCAGACACTGAAGACACGACGCGTGCCTGTCAGTGAGCGAGATTACCCGGGCGCACTGGGTGCACTTCTTGAAGCCGCTGGAAGGCTTCGATGTCATGGGCGGAAAAATCACGCCGGCGAAATCGAAAGACGAAATGGTGAAATTTGGCACAGAAAAAAGGGAAATTTCGACCGGGGCCTAAGTAAGACCTACCCCGACGACGAAAGAAAACTTAACGGGGCGAAAAAACTCGAAGTAGAGGAAGGAAAAACCGAAAGTGGCTAATCCAAAGGATTTCTGGATTTCTCACAGAAAATGTCGAAAAACGACGCGCGAGGTCGACTTTCCGGGGCACGAACGGTAAACACAACCGTACCGAGCGCGGAGAAAAGAAGACTGGCCGGCCCAAGCCGGTTTCGGGCGGGAAGACGGCCGCGCATGCGCGGTGCGCATCGGCGCGCGAGGGCTAGCACAGGCTTTTGCTAGTGAAGATTCTGATTGGAGGGGCTGCCGCGGACGTCACCCATCAGTGAGAGCAAGCAGCCTGCTTGTCCTCGGAGAAACAGAGCATGTGGTTATCCGATGTGCACTTAAATGGAGTGCGCTGTACTGTCAGTGATAAAACATCTCTCAGCAAACTGTTGTCCTTTAGATAATTGTCCTTCCCATCTTTCTTTAGATTCCCCTATGAAAATTATAGGCCGACTAGTTCATCTCACTTCAAATCTGGGCTGGTTTTCATCCTTAATAGGAAATATTGTTTTAACTCCTATTCCTAAAGTGGAAGGTTTAGATCTAACAAAAACTGCTAGCTTTAGGCCCATTCCTAACATCCATTTTCTGACCAAGTTAATTGAATTCTTAGTTTGCTTTCAACTGTCTGATTATATTGAGGTTTACAACTTATTATAGAATTCACAGCAGAGTTTCAGATGTTTTCATAGCACTGAGACCTCATTAATTTCTTTAATATCAAGAGTCAGGAATATTCTGTGTAGGGGGGGGGGGTCAAATGATTTTGCTTCTGTTTGACATTTCTACAGTGTTTGATATGGTAGACCATTATTTTCTGTTGGAAAAACTATCCATGTCAAATGATTTTGCTTCTGTTTGACATTTCTACAGTGTTTGATATGGTAGACCATTATTTTCTGTTGGAAAAACTATCCATGTTAGGACCAGCAAAGTCAGTTCTTGCATGGTTTACAGGCTGACGAGCAGGTGATATCAGGTATTTAAAGATGACTCAGCCTCCAAGTTTTGGAGTCCCCCATGTGATGTCCCTTAGGGGCTGACTATTTCTCCATTGCTGTATAACTTTTTATGACTTCTTTGTCTGATATTCTCTTGGATTTAGGGGGAATTGTTATACTCATATGCTGATTATATTGGTCCATAATCTTGTCACAATGCTTCTTTCATCCTAAAAATTGCGGTCACAATGTGTCAAAATTACGGACCATGACCCTGATGCAGATTTCGAAACACTGGCCATGTTTTTTATTTGATCCGATGAACTGAAGTTGATTAAGTTCCAAACACTTCTGAAGCAAAACTTTTCAGTTGAAGATTTAAAAGTAATGCCGTATTTTTGCACTTGAGAAATCACATTTAATTATAAAACTCATGGGAGGCAGATGATGAATTAACTGGCGGTAAAATGCAGTTTGGTTCACTTTAAAACATCCACTTCAGATGGTTCCCTGTTATATCAATTTATTATATGGAGCTTTGCAGTTTGTTAGATGCAGGCATTTAGTTTTGAAACAGATTCAAACGTAGGTTGACTGAGGGTTAACTTACAATATTGCATTAATAACCCTGGAAATATGAACTGACCCCTTTAATTGGATTTAATCGCTACTTGGGGGTGATCCACTCATTAAATTTAGACATGTCATCAAAATTGATCTTGAAGTTGCAATTGATTCAGAATACTGTAGCTATGTTAATCTTTTGTAAAGCTAAATTTGATCATGTGACACCTTTGCTACTTCAGATACACTGGTTTCCTGTCAAAGCTTGAAAGTTTGCTGTTTGGTTTACAAACTTGTGACTGGTTTCTCTGTAGAGGCTCTCTCTAATTTAGTTCAACTAATTGGTACAACCGATGTGGCCCTAATAAAGATTGCCTAATTTTGGCCTTTCCATCTGTAAAGACGTTGTTTGATAAATCATTTCTTTCTTTCAGTGAAACGTTGGAATTTGTTGCTATATTTGGCAGGCTTAAATTATTATTATTATTTGTTACATTTGTATCCCACATTTTCCCACATATTTGCAGGCTCAATGTGGCTTACATAATACCGTGAAGGCATTCGCCAAATCCGGTACAGGATAGGTACAAAATGTTGTATTGGGATAGAGAAGATATGTTGTATTGGATTAGGGAAGATAAGATTCAATCAAGTTGGGTTGAGGTGAAAGAGTTCATTAATATCCAATACGATCTTTAATAGTGAAGTGTTGCAGGTTGAGTCATTTATGTTGGGTCATTCGGATATGCCCTTCCGAATAGGTGAGTCTTTAATGACTTTCTGAATTTTAGGTAATCATAAGTTGTTTTCACCACTTGTGGCAACACTTTCAGAAAGCTGCAAAATATTATCTTTTCACAAAAGCTTTTAATTTGTGATTGTTACTTTAACTGTAATTCCTGAAGTCATGCTTCGATTTTTGCTTTCCTACCCGCCTTGAACCTATTTTGTAGGGATTAGGCAGGATGTAACTGCACTTATAACATAACATAATATGAACAATGGCCCCCTTTACAATGCATACCCACACTTTCCACTGGGCAAATAAGTAACCTCAGTCTCCAATGGCCACAAATAGATCTGGTTTTAAGGATATCTACATTGCATATTTACCATATATAGTCTAAGAAAGTGGTTCTCAGGCCAATCCTCTGGACAACCAGCCAGCCAGATTGGCAGGATATCAATAATGAATATGGATCAGATAGATCTGCATACAATGGAGGCAGTGCACACAAATATATTCATTGTAGATTTCCAGAAATCAGATTGGCTGGGTCTGTCCAAAGGACTTGATTAAGGATTGCATACTTCGGTTATTCTGAATAGAGATGTGATTTCATTTGTTTCAATTAACACATATCAATTCTTTAGCACAAGCTAGAACATGATAAAGAAATGTAGCACGTACTAAACCATTTAGCACACACTGGGTAGTTTTAGCATGCACTAAAAAAATGTATTGAAAATCAAATATAAATTTCAACATTTTTCCTCAGCACACCAGAAATCCTGAACAGCAGATCTGTTTGCAGCTTTTGTACATCAGGGTTGCTTAATCATGTGGTAGCTCATTAATTCACACTCTCAGTAAAAGCAGTATGCTGTTCAAAGTATATTTCTGCCTCTTCAAAATCATTCAAACATGTTAAGTAGCAGGCAGACACTCCATGCTGAACTACCAATTTTGACCTTTCAAAACTAAACTTTAAACACAACCAACAAAATTTTTAGAAGATACTCATAATATAGAAACGCTTGTAGAAAGATTCGACAATCATTTCATATTCAGTACTAAGGTCTCACAACTTTGAAAGTTTCCAGTTTAATCAGAGACTAATACAGAGCTCTGCATCACTCTAAAATCTTTGTACTATTGCTAAACTCTCACATTTTAACAACCTATACCAACATCTATTCAAGTATACACCATAATATAGGGTTTCTCAACCCAGTCCTCGGGACACAACCAGTCAGGTTTTTAGGATATCAACAATGAATATGCATAAGATGAACTTGCACATGCTGCCCCACTATATGCAGATCTCTCTCATGCATATTCATTGGCGATATCTTGAAAGCCAGATGGGCTTGGTGTGTCCCAAGGACTGGGTTGAGAACCCCCGTTGCAGTGTAATAATGTGCTAGTCAGATACACAAAAGCATGGTCAAAAATCAAGAATGTTGGCAAAAAGCATCATCAAATTAGTCTAAGTTAAGCGGGATACGAGATCTAAACAAAGAAGTGCTAGTTCTAGCTCCTATCCTTAAAATGAGCTACTTTTGGCAACTCACTTATTTTTCATTTTTGTAGTATTAAAAAAAACTTCCACTCAAGCCAAATGTACTGAAAAAATAATGCAAAGGAGGCAAATCTATCATCCTGTATTCATCACACATTTTTCAAAATGAGTCTGCAATAATAGTTATGAATACACATGTTGGATTTTTCTCTCTCTACGGACACGAGCATTTCATCAGGTGGGCCAAGGACCGGAAAAGATCAACTTTCAAACTCTAACCGTCAGTGTCACAATCCTGTGGCCACACTAAACCTCTCCAGGCTTTACACTACACAAAACCCTTAATCTGGATAAGAAATCTAATCTAGCTCCAGTATCACCAAGCTCACTAAGAAGTCCAAGGCAGATGTTAATTTGCTTACACACACATTATATATTAGATAGATAGATAGATAGATAGATAGATAGATAGATAGATAGATAGATAGATAGATAGATAGATAGATAGATAGATAGATAGATATACACACACATCTGGTGCGCACGCTCAATTTCATTAAAACAAGCATGCTGGACATGACGTGAGGGGAAGAGAGAGCAGGGCAGGATATACAGCGGTGCCACTAGTTTAAAAAAAAAAAAAAAAGAGGGCAATAATCATGAATATTTTCAACATCCTAAAAATGCAAATATAAAAACTCTTTTGGTGTAAAAAATACCCCCCCCCCCCCCTTTTACAAAGCTGAACGGTAATACCAACACAACCCATTCACTTTGAATGGGTTGTGTTGGCATTACTACACCAGCAGCCGCTAGCGTGGCTTTGTAAAAGAGGGGGATAAACTTACAACATTTGTGCAAACCCTGAAGGTAGCTTTTGCTTCAGAGATTTGCTGTACTAATCGAAGAAAAAAATATATGCATGTCTGCTTTTTTTTTTTTTTTTAAGGGCAGCATTTCTGAAGTAAGAGTTTCTATTTTGTAGTTATTATTGTTTCATTACTTTTTATTCTTTAATTTATTTAGGGTTGCATTTTGATTAAAATTTCTAATCACAATTAATCACATGATTAAAGATATGTTATTTATTTTTTTCCCCCACTCCTTATGACTCTGGGCAACGGAGGGTTAAGTGACTTGCCTAGAGTCACAAGGAGCTGTAGTGTGAAAATAAGTAACATACCTTTAATCACACAATTAAAATTTTAATCGAAATGCAGTCCTAGGTTTTTTTTTTAATTTGAACTTTATTGAACATGGGTATTATATTCTTTTAGATTGTAACACGTTTTTTTTATGTTGTACGACAAGAAAGAACTCACAAAAATTTGCTCCTGCTTTTGCACGAGTATTTTTGTGAGCGAAAACTGTGAAATTTTTTCCTTAACCAAACTTTGACCCAGAAGCACCTCCTAAAATAACTGGGGAAAACTACATATGGTGATGATTAAAATACATACTTTTATCAGGAAAACGACCATTTCCATGGGTAAAATGTCTGTAAAAAAAGAAACGCTTTTATTTATTTCCAAACATTTCTATACTGCTCTGACTAGCAGAGCAGTGTACAGGCTAAAACAAAAGAACAGAAAAAGAAACTCCATTAAAAAATAGGAAAGCATTAACAATCACAACAAGAGTCAATGTAAAGGAAAGGTAAAGGTCATGGAGGGTAGGGTATAAATACTTCATCAAAATAGTCTAGAAAACAGGGTAGATAAATAGGTAGCTAGTGTTAGAAGTCAAACAGTCTCTCTGAAAACTTGCTTAAAAAACCAAGTTTTTAATTCAGTCAAAGTTCTTGAAAGAAATGTTACCACGAAGACAAAGGGGGAGAGTGTTTCAAGTAAGTGGAGAAAGAAAGAAATAAAACACTATGTTGCATAGATTCCAGATGGGAAGACCATGGACTGGGTAAAACCAATTGATGATCGTTGATGGATCGAAGGAACTAGTAAGGGACAGTTAAACAGGTCAAGTAATCAGGAGTACCAATTCAAAAAGCCTTAAATGTGATCAAAGTAACTTTATATATTATTTGCTTTTCCACAGGAAGCCAATGATATTTTTTCAGCAGAGGTGAAATATGATCTGATCGGTGGGCATGACATAATAACCTACTGGCTGTATTCTGAAGCGTTTGTAATTTCCGCAGTGTAGAATGTGGTAAACCTGCATAGATAATGTTGCAATAATCTAGTTGAGAATTTAAAAAAAGAAAGGATCGAAGCTTGGAATATTAACCAGATGCCGGATTGATCTATGCAGATGTAAAATCAGGAAACTAACCTTAGTTAAGTGTGAAACCTGTGGCAGAACAAAAGACAAGAGTGAAGAATTATGCCTAAATATCAAAAACTGGATACTGGAATGATCGATGTACCAAAAAGAGGAACAGGGGATGGGGGATGCAAAGGTGTACCAGAAAACCAACACATGATAGTTTTGTAGGTATTGAGTACTAATTATGTTCCTTGAGCCAGTTAGCAACTGACTCAACACAAGTATGAAGCACAGCAAGAGAGGGTAAGGATGGGGAGGTAGGGTATAATAATAGAAGTAAGCTGACATTCCAAAAGATTGGATGAATGCAGCAAAAGGACTCAAAAAAAGATTAAAAAGAAGAGGGGAGAGTATTGAACCCTGAGGTACCCCTCGGCGCAAATCCTTGTGTTCAGAAACAGTGTCAGAAAACATAACCTGGAAAGATAAAAAAGAAGTGAACCATGTTAAGACTGTACCAGAAATACCAAGAGAAGACAAGCGTGCAAGTAGTAGAGAGTGATTAAGCAGATCAAAAGCTGCAGTGAGATCTAATTAGTTGTGTATTTCTTCTGGTCTCCTTCCATCTCCTTGGACAACCATATCTAGCCAAAAACAATGCTCCCCTATTGGTATTTTGTATTTACCAAGAAAACTCTAAGAATCTGAAACCTGATGGTTTGCTCATTTCTGATCCAAGCATGAGATACAAATTTGTTTTAAAGACTTAATTATAAATATATATGAAAGACAAACAAATGGAAAACGTACTCTTGGTGTCTTAATAATTGGTGCTACTGCTCACAAGTTTCAAACTTGTGCTAATTCAACCCCTTATATCTAATTAGCTATATCCTGCTCCCAACCCCAAGATCAAAATTATCTTTCATTTCTACACAAACTTTTGTATATTAAGCTGCTTATTTTTGAAGCACATAGACTTACAAAGTTACACAGTAACATACGTAACTTTGTAAGTACATGTGCTTTGAAAATGAGCATCTAAGTTACCCCCCCCCCCCCCCCCCAAAAAAAAAAAAGAAAGTAATCATCTTCAGCCAGCCTAGTGGTAAGTACTGAGCATTACCATGCACGGACCTAGGTGTGATAGCAAGGCCAAGTATCTGCTCGTGTCAAGTGAAGCTAGTTATGCTGCAGAGGTTGCATTTACAGCTACTGAAGGGAAGGGTTACTACATGTCAACATCACTGGACAAAGCTAGGGTCCACATTAGCTGGAAGCTGAGGACTATCACTGCAATGATGGGAATGAGTTGAGAGAAAGATATACAATAGGAATCGCTGTCAATTATGGCTAATGGCACTGTAAGTCAGAGGACACCTGTTTACAAAGGACTTGAAAGTCCAAAGGAAGAGGAGGAGGAGGAAACTGACAAGCCAAAAAAAAAAAAAAAAAAACATTAACCAGCTTCAAACACAGAAAAACATGTTGAATGTTTTATGCTGCTCTATTTTCATCCTCCAGGAGTGAAGTGAGAACAGAACTGCAGCATCCAGCTATCAATGACCAATAAAAACTAATTTAACAACACATTATCTTTTGTACATGTGCACTGAGATTTACGGGAACTTGTATGACCACCTAAGTATAGTATACACAGAATAACTGTATATTCTATATGGTGTCCTAAACATCAGAGATCTCTTGTTTTCGTACCATCCATAGATAGCAACCCTCTACTTGAAAACTTTTGAGGTAAAAAAAAAAAAAGGTGGGAGTTTGGCTGTATAGGGACTTCAGTTTTACCAAACAATTAATTTGTGGTGCAGGCTGCATTTGCAAATTTAAGGCTATTTTATAGACTATATTCACTTCTTAATAGGAAAGACCTAGCTTTCTTGATACATGCTTATGTAACTTCTAAAACTGATTACTGTCTAAAAGTATAGTTTTACAAGAGACTTGTCGTCTTTATGAAGGATTAGGTGGTATATATTCCTTGGACTTTATGCTATTGTGTGCACATTTTAGATTGTACTTCTCATCTGGGGCTGTCTGGTGAGACAACAAAACTAAAGTGATGTAAAGTAGAATGCAATGAGTCCCGCTAAGTTTTACTGAATCAAAAGTTAAATGTTCAATTAACAGTTTTCCTGTAACATGAGCATATCTAAGGAAAATATGCAGAGCAAATACCCAATCAGACTATCAGAATAGTAGCACAGACTTGAGAGATTTGTAATATAAATCCTAAAACTAATCTTACAGAAGAATGAAAATACACAGCTTTTAATGTCTGCATTATGACTCAATCACAAGTTTTGTGGTATGAACGTTTCTGTAAAAAGTCTATATACATATTCATACTACAAAATTTGACTTCAATTTTATTAATACACTAACTTCAATATAACTTTGTTCCATATAGGATTCTACCATGGAACTACTCATTACTTCAGAAACATACCAGCAGCTACCTCTAACTAGGAAGTATATTCCTGGCACCAAAACTAGATAAAGTTTACAAAGTAGCATCAGTTTAATGTTAACAGGATCTACATTTTCATTCCTACTATTTAACGCTTCATCCATCCACGCAAAAATATCTTGGAGCAGAGAATTCTCATACACATAATATACCTTTGCTAAGTTGTACAGTTCATACCCTGAATTGTTTAACTTATGGCATTTACACACATATGCTGACAAGATATCAAATATATCAGTATTACACAAATTATAAATACTGAGACTACTATTTTAAAGACTTGACTACTGTATTTGCATGAAGAATGTCAGTTAAAAGTATGTAGCACACTGACATAGTAAATGACAGTAAAGGCCAAATTGACTCATCCAGTCTACCCAGTTGAAATTATTCCACTTTTGTAAATAAGCATACCACACCCACATGCAATGTAATACCAGTTCCTCCCCATGTCTTTTACCTAAACCTTCAACCCTTTTTCCTACCACTGCCCTACATATATGGAAATTTTAGAATTTAAAAGTTTTGGCATCTAATCTGTAGCAGTCCTGGCTAAGGGCCCTGTTTACTAAGGTGCGCCAACATTTTTAGTATGCACTAACGAGACACCCATAGGAATATATGGGTGTCTAGCAATAATTTTTAGTGCGCACTAAAAATGCTAACTTGGCTTAGTAAACAGGGCCCTAGCTTTTTCAAACTATGACAATCATGTTTTATATCTATTGCTTCCTCCTATTACTACCACACTTCAGGGTCCTTTTACTAAGGAGAGCTAAATGATAAGATGCTCATAGGAATATAATGGGCATCTTAGCATTTAGTGCACATCATTGGCACGTGCTAAATCCTTTAGCACACCTTAGTAAAAGTTCGCCTTCATTTTTAAGCATTTATTTTTCTCCTGCTTTAGGGGCCCTTTTACTTAAGGGCAGCAGAGCTACTGCTCGGGTAGCAGTGCTGTTTTCCACGCCCAGAAAATACATTTTATTTTCTAGCACAGGGGGGCATGCTCAGTGGTAATGGGCAGTGCACGGCCGTTGCCGCGCGCTGCCCAATTATCACGTGAGCCCTTACCACCTGCTAAATAGGAGGCGGTAATGGCTCAGGCAGTAAATGGCCACGCACCAATGTTTTTATTAGTGCACGGCTATTTACTGCCACCACTAAAAGCAAGACTTTTACAGCTGCAGTAAAAAGTGACCAGAGTACGCAGGAAACCCATGCACTAAAACTACCGCCAGCCACATTTTAGCACAGTTTAGTAAAAGGACTTCTTAATGCTGTATTTGTTTTACGTGACGATGATACCTGAACGAAGGTTCTCATAACAGCTGAATGAACAGTGTCCCACTTTATGTGGATTTATAAGCATAAGAGTAATTCACTTCCAAATATCAAAACAATCTCACTTCAGAGTTTTAATGAACTACTACTGAAAAAGGTGTGAGCAAAATCCAAATAAAGATAAATCAGAAAGGTAAAGGAGGATTGAAATGATTGTTTGATTTATCAACTAAATGTATTTTTCTCTAAACTTTTAGCAAAGCAGAAAAACTTCTGCAATTCTGGGCTGGGTAATTCCATGGCAAGCATCATCTCTAGTTTCAGGGATTTATTTATTGTTATGGATGAATCCTAACCACTTTTATCTCTAGACCAGTGATTTTCAACCCAGTCTTCAGGAACCACGTGGCCAGCTGGGTTTTCAGAATATCCACAATGAATATGTATGAGATAGATTTACATACCAAGAAGGCAGTGCATACAAACTCTCATGCATATTCATTGTGGATAGCCTGAAAGCCCAATACTGGGCTTGATGGACCTTTGGCCTATCCCTGTACGACAATAATACTTATGTAATAATACATCTGAGGGCTTTTCAAGCTATACTCCTTTCATCAGATCTTATTCAATAAACATTGTTTTACGAACACAGAATGGGTAAAATTCACTTTCGAATAAGCTCATTTGGTGTATTAAAAGCTGGCCAAACATGGAAGAAGCCACCCTTCACTTCAAAATTACTGCCCTCCTCATTCTAAGACAAATCACGCAAACAAGTCTTTACTAGCACTGTACAGAAGCCCAACTGAAAGAACATGCCAAAAAATGGAAAGAAGAAATCCACTTGAAGCAAGCAGGGCTGGTGTTTTGAAGCTCCAAGCCTGCCCAAAACTGAAAACAGCACAGCCTTCAGTTGGTCTTGGGGGCCCTCTCCCACATTCTTGTTCTGAGTTCCAGCAGGTCTAACACTGGACCTGAACCTAGTAAAAATAAAGGTGTGGAATAGGTGTAACCCTGGCATGGATTGCTCCCATTTACCCAAGCTGACTCTTAAGACCTGCAGATAGCAAGAACATTCCATTTCTTCCATTCTGACTTGGCCTACCACTACCCAATTTATGATGCTTGGGAGGGAGTATCAATGGAATTCACATCACACAAATGTAATTCTAACCAAATGTTGAAGTCTGACATTCTGCCAAGAACTACTAAATGAAATATGCTACCTAAGGGGCCCTTTCGCTAAAGCTTAGCGTACCCTAGGTGTTAAGAAGCCCATAGGTATAAAACAGGTTTCTAGGCATTTAGAGTGCACTAATTCCATTAGTGCAGCCTAAGCTTTAGGAAAAGGGGCCCCTAAATTTTTTAATTAAGAAAAAAAGGAGATAAAGTCAAGCAAAAAAGCACCCTCACCAAAAAGGTGGGCGAGGGGTATGTGACCTCCCCTCCCCTTTAAACCTCTCCACTGTCCAATTCATTCTAAACTGATCTGATGACGGGGACATAACTCTAACCCCACCTTTTACAAAGCCACTAGCTGCAATGGCTAGATCATGATTACTACTTTTTCCATATACACAAAACTAGGAAAACATTGTAACATTTCTGGTCCTCAGTTAATCTAATAAGAAGGTATTACTTAAAATTTTACTGTTGACGCTCATTTCAAAAATACCTAAGTAGACCATTTTATTTATTTATTTATTTTATTTGTTGCAATTTATTTACCGCCTTTTTGAAAGAAGTCACTCAAGGTGGTGTACAGTAAAAATAAATCAACCATTACCAACAGACAATTACAGCAGTAAAAATATTCAAATACAAAGTATGGTAGTTTACTTACAATGTCAACACAATGCATAATAGAACATTTTGATTTTCAGAAGTGTTTTATTACCCTTACTCTCCAATACGTTTACGCAGTCAGGTTCATGTCTATTAAAACTTGATGTACAGACCTAGCCTGAAACTTTCAGAGCAGTTTACACAATCACAATTATGGAAACCAGTACATCCATATGTAAATTAAGAATAAAAATATAAATATCATAAAAGATAGCATTTAGGATCTCAGAATTTATCATAAAAAGCATGTAGCAAAAGGTCTAGAAATTAGGAAAAGTTGATGCGTTGTGCGCTCTAGCTGATAATTCAGCCATGATCTGTTGATGGCTTGATGCTTGTGTAGTTTACAGACAGACAGACACTGCAGTATAGCTCTGCCTGCACCACCCACTTGAGACCGAGGGAACTGACAGTTCCTAATATCGAATGCAAGGCTTCAGTTAATTTAAAATACATCTTCTACTAGTTCCCAAATCGCCCCCCCCCCCCCCCCCCCCATATATTCCCCAAGCCCCCTGACCGAAACCCCATGCGTCACGGACCTCCCCGGTACTTTGGAAGTATTCCTCTTCCAGAACTGTTTTCTGCCAGTGTCGCTCGCCATATCCATTCCACATAACTCCCGAATATCCTGGTCCCTCACTTATCACCGTAGCCCTGACGGCAAATCCTCGACAGCTCAGAGTCAGCTCACTCCTCTACCACAGTCCCAGCCTTCAAGGAGCAGTGCGCCGCCATAGCTTATCAGCCTACAGAAAGAAGCACGACGGCCATTGGCCAGCAGAGAGGGCTGGGAGACAACACCCAATCACAAGTGAGCTTGCTTCGGCGTGTCAAAGTCCCCAACTTGGATCGTTCTGCAGAAGCTCGAGCGCTTCCGAACGTCACCGGTGCTGGTCTCGAGCCAGAGGAGCGGCGGTGTCTAGTGGCGTCACGTGGCCGCGCGCGCTCATCCTCTGTGGAATAATTGGCGTATGACGGCAGGAGATGACCGAGTAGGAGGGGCTACTTCTTGCTCCTTGTCAGTCCCGGAGGAAAGAGCTCTCTCCACGGTGTTAGTGTCGTTAAAACGGTTCACAACTTACACAAGAATTGAAGAGCTAAAGCGAGAGATCATATTGCTGGTTGGATTGAGGGATTTCGTGAAATCCAAAGAACCTTTTGGGGGGGGCAAAAAATTATCATATGTTCTTCAAGTGACCGATCGCCAGATGTAGTAATAACCAGCCTGACAACTCATTGTTTTGGTCTGGTCATTATCCCACATACTGGGCTTATCGTTTAATTCCATTTCACTATAGTCAGTCTATTATGTGATGTAAGTACCGGATAAAGTTAAATTTAAGCCAACAGAATTAACAGCATTTTGTTGTCATTGTTATGGGTCATTTAAGAAACAGCGTTAGTCTGAATTTTTTTGTTGTTGTATTTAACTTCCTTGGGGAGGGGAAGTAACAAAGTATTGTTTAGTTTATTGATGGTCTTTCTGTACCACCTTTTGGTAGGTAGCAACAAGGCAGTGTACAATAAACAGGCCAAAGCTGATTATATAAAACAATTTACAATAAATAAAACAAAAATACAAATCTTAAGGTAATAGGAAAAATAAGGAAAAAAGAGTAGCCTAAGCAGGATCACCATATCATCTGCCAGAGCTAAAGTTGATGGGAAAAAGCCTGCATAAAAAAAGGGATTTCAAACCAGCCTTAAACTTAGTGAAGGAGGGTTCACATAGATGAGTCGGTGACTCAACTGTTTGGGGAGGTTTAAAATGGGTGGGTCAAGTTAAAAAAAAACCTTATGGAGGGGGGGACAACTACATCAGCAGTAAAAGAACAGTGGAGGCACTTTTAAACACAGAATGGAAGAACCTCTCCCTAGTACCTCTGTAAGTGATGGTATCATGCACAATGAGTGCACTCCATAGGATTTAATGGGACAGAGTCAACATAGGTTCAGGCAAGGGAAGTCTTGCCTCACCAATTTGCTTCATTTCTTTGAAGGCATGATTAAACGTGGTTAAAGATGAGCCGGTTGATGTAGTGTATCTAGATTTTCAGAAAGCTTTTGATAAAATTCCTCATGAGAGACTCCTGAGAAAATTAGAGTCATGGGATAGGAGGCAAGATTCTGGTGTGGATTAGGAACCGGTTATTGGACAGAAAACAGAGGGTAGGGTTAAATGGTCATTTCTCTGTGTGGGAGGCTGAAGTACAGTTGGGGGGCACTGGCATTTCAGTTACCTGTTGCACGCTCGATCACTGGACTGGGTCTCACATTGTACTAGTTCCCTTTTTTATGTCCTGTTTTGTGCGGTTTGGCGGAAAGTCAATAAGCATCTTGGTGGGGATGTTCATTCTATGCCTTTGCTGCCTGTAGTTAGGAACGCTTGTGGCTCCCCCCCCCCCCCCAGACTGTTGGATGTGGCCTTTGTGAGATGGACTCAGGCGGCTGCCACTTATGCATGTGGTGACGGAGTTGGGTAAGATTAAACCCTTTGGTGATTTACAAGCGGAGTTTCAGTTAGGAGGCAATGTTTTGTTTCAATATTATCAATTGCGGCATTTTGTGGCTTTGTTGCCAGCCGAGGCACTTTGGTCATCCGCTCGTGTGCTCAACGAGCACTTCCCTTGAAATGTTATCATAAACATCTCCAGGACCAGGTTAAAGAACTTGATTATGGCAAACATTTGCATAAGTGGAATGAGGGCCTGGTGATTACACTTACGGAGGAGCAATTTAGACATAGTTTACTGCCAAGAGGCACTTTTACTTGCAACATTTTGCATGGTGAGTTGCAGTATAAGTTTGCTATGTTTGTATGTTTCCCAGCATAGGGCCTTTCTGGCTACCCTGTGCCCCAATGCTGTATGTTTGCAATGCTTGCAGTCTCCAGCTACTATGGGTCACATGTTCTGGTCC
This sequence comes from Microcaecilia unicolor, assembly GCF_901765095.1. Classification (NCBI taxonomy): domain Eukaryota; kingdom Metazoa; phylum Chordata; class Amphibia; order Gymnophiona; family Siphonopidae; genus Microcaecilia; species Microcaecilia unicolor. Next base: position 41,064,248 of record NC_044040.1, on the reverse strand, counting down.
TGTCCCAAGTTAGTAGTGCACACTTTTTGAGTAAGCCCTATGAAAGAGATTTAAGTCATCTACATCCTATTATGACAGCCTAAGTATTTTGACTATTGAATGGATGATGCAGTTGTCTTAGGGCTCTCCTTATTCATTGTTGTCCCATGTATGCATATATACATTGAATAATAACAGTAAAAAAATGGTTGTTTAGAATTGAATTAGTTGGTGCTTTTCACATTACATTGGTCTTTGTATATTGGATTTGTGATTTTTGCCAGTGTTTTATTTATTTATTTATTTATTTACTTATTTTTGTTCAGTATGAAGACGGACATGGAGAGGGTTCATTCAAAAGTGAAGGCTCTAGACCAGCTGTTCCCAATTGGTGATCTGCAGCAAACTCATAGGGAGTGCTAGCGCTGGTGGCTGAAACATGCTGCCGACTTCCTCAGGCAGCATTGAGCTTGAGGCTCAGGCAACGGATTGCTTCAAGTGGCAGGGCTTGGGCATCCCCACCAACAAAGGTAGTACTCCACACCGCTGAGGGAGAAGACCTGAGACAGTTGTCCCCCAAACTGTGGCCTAGGGGCACCATGAAATCCTTAACATTAAGAGCACTATGAACGGAATACCTCAAGGAGTTATTAGCTGGATAAGAACATCTGGGAGAAGTAGAAAAGCAGTAGGCAAAACTGAAAGGAGCTATTTTAAGAGTAGCAAACCTTTGGTAAAAAAAAAAAAAGTAAATAAAAGTAAGAGAAAAAGAAGGCCACAGTGGATCCTAAAGGTAATAGCTGAAAAGATAAGAAAAAGAGACAGAAAGATCATTGCCTCAGGAGCAACCCTGGGTTTGGGGCCTGACCTGCAAGGAGCCCCCTGAACCGGGGGCTCCTGGCTAGTCAGGGTAAGCACCATTGGTCCCTTATATGTATGGTGCCTGGTACGTCCACCTGAGGAAAGAGTTTTAATGGGTAAGATTTCCTTCCCTTTTCCCTAGGAAAAGTTCCAAAAACACTTCTGTGAATTTAACCCTTAAGATTTTTCACTCCTCTGTTATCTGTGACCTACAGTCCTAATATATTTCACATAGAAAAGAAAATAAGATGATACCTTTTTTATTGGACTAGCTTAATACATTTTTTGATTAGCTTTTGAAGGTAGTCCTTCGTCAGATCAGAAATCAGCAAATCTTGATAAGTAACAGCATATACAGTGGGGGAAATAAGTATTTGATCCCTTGCTGATTTTGTAAGTTTGCCCACTGACAAAGACATGAGCAGCCCATAATTGAAGGGTAGGTTATTGGTAACAGTGAGAGATAGCACATCACAAATTAAATCCGGAAAATCACATTGTGGAAAGTATATGAATTTATTTGCATTCTGCAGAGGGAAATAAGTATTTGATCCCCCACCAACCAGTAAGAGATCTGGCCCCTACAGACCAGGTAGATGCTCCAAATCAACTCGTTACCTGCATGACAGACAGCTGTCGGCAATGGTCACCTGTATGAAAGACACCTGTCCACAGACTCAGTGAATCAGTCAGACTCTAACCTCTACAAAATGGCCAAGAGCAAGGAGCTGTCTAAGGATGTCAGGGACAAGATCATACACCTGCACAAGGCTGGAATGGGCTACAAAACCATCAGTAAGACGCTGGGCGAGAAGGAGACAACTGTTGGTGCCATAGTAAGAAAATGGAAGAAGTACAAATGACTGTCAATCGACAAAGATCTGGGGCTCCACGCAAAATCTCACCTCGTGGGGTATCCTTGATCATGAGGAAGGTTAGAAATCAGCCTACAACTACAAGGGGGGAACTTGTCAATGATCTCAAGGCAGCTGGGACCACTGTCACCACGAAAACCATTGGTAACACATTACGACATAACGGATTGCAATCCTGCAGTGCCCGCAAGGTCCCCCTGCTCCGGAAGGCACATGTGACGGCCCGTCTGAAGTTTGCCAGTGAACACCTGGATGATGCCGAGAGTGATTGGAAGAAGGTGCTGTGGTCAGATGAGACAAAAATTGAGCTCTTTGGCATGAACTCAACTCGCCGTGTTTGGAGGAAGAGAAATGCTGCCTATGACCCAAAGAACACCGTCCCCACTGTCAAGCATGGAGGTGGAAATGTTATGTTTTGGGGGTGTTTCTCTGCTAAGGGCACAGGACTACTTCACCGCATCAATGGGAGAATGGATGGGGCCATGTACCGTACAATTCTGAGTGACAACCTCCTTCCCTCCGCCAGGGCCTTAAAAATGGGTCGTGGCTGGGTCTTCCAGCACGACAATGACCAAAACATACAGCCAAGGCAACAAAGGAGTGGCTCAGGAAGAAGCACATTAGGGTCATGGAGTGGCCTAGCCAGTCACCAGACCTTAATCCCATTGAAAACTTATGGAGGGAGCTGAAGATGCGAGTTGCCAAGCGACAGCCCAGAACTCTTAATGATTTAGAGATGATCTGCAAAGAGGAGTGGACCAAAATTCCTCCTGACATGTGTGCAAACCTCATCATCAACTACAGAAGACGTCTGACCGCTGTGCTTGCCAACAAGGGTTTTGCCACCAAGTATTAGGTCTTGTTTGCCAGAGGGATTAAATACTTATTTCCCTCTGCAGAATGCAAATAAATTCATATACTTTCCACAATGTGATTTTCCGGATTTAATTTGTGATGTGCTATCTCTCACTGTTACCAATAACCTACCCTTCAATTATGGGCTGCTCATGTCTTTGTCAGTGGGCAAACTTACAAAATCAGCAAGGGATCAAATACTTATTTCCCCCACTGTATAAGTGAAACATCAAAGTGCTTCAGTGACAGTCTGAAATATTTTGATGCTTCACTTTTATTTATTTGTTGCATTTGTATGCCACATTTTCCCACCTATTTGCAGGCTCAATGTGGATTACATTATGCCGTAGTGGCGATCGCCATTTCTGGAATGAGTGGTATTACATGAGAGTTCATAAGTGACAGAGTAGATTACGCAGTCAAGTATTAAAGGTTCATTTCCGGAATGAGAAATCAAGTGGTATTGTGTTAAAGTTTAATTAGTGACAGAGCTAAGTGAAGCAGTCAAGTATTGAGAGTTCGGTCTTGTACATTCCTGGTATAGGTTTCATTGTCTGGCATTTAGGATGGATCATTGTGCTATGCCTTATTGAACAGGTTGGTTTTTAGTGATTTTCGGAAGTTTGTTAGGTCGTGCATTGTTTTTATGCTGTTTGGTAGTGCATTCCATCGTTGCGTGCTTATGTATGAGAAGCTGGATGTGTAAGTCGATTTATATTTTAATCCTTTGCAGCTAGGGTAGTGGAGGTTCAGGAATGTGCGTGCTGACCTTTTGTGTTCCTGGTTGGTAAGTCTATGAAGTCTGTCATGTAGATCGGGGCTTCGCCATGAATAATTTTATGAACCAGGGTGCAGATTTTGAACGCAATACATTCTTTAACTGGGAGCCAGTGTAGTTTTTCTCTTAGGGGTTTGGCACTTCCATATTTCATTTTGCCAAATATGAGTCTGGATGCTGTATTTTGGGCAGTTTTGAGTTTCTTAATGGTTTGTTCTTTGCATCCGTCATAGATTGCATTGTAGTCATCTATGTGGTTTAACACCATTGATTGTACCAGGCTGCGGAATATTTCCCTTAGGAAGAAAGGTTTTAATCTTTTGAGTTTCCACATTGAATGGAACATTTTCTTTGTTGTATTTTTCGCTTGGCTTTCTAGTGTGAGATTTCGGTCAATTGTAACTCCGAGAATTTTCAGGCTATCTGAAACAGGAAGGGTGTACTCTGGGGTGTGTATAGTGATGGGTTTGTTCGTGTTGTATTGTGATGAGAGGATAAGATATTGTGTTTTTGATAAGCTGTTACTTATCAAAATTTGCTTATTTTTGATCTGACGAAGAAGGGCTATCTTCGAAAGCTAATCAAAAAATGTATTAAGTTAGTCCAATAACAAAGGTATCATCTTATTTTCTCTGTTTTATTTTATTCTATTTGTACTGATTACCTTTAAAAGTGGACTAACACAGCTACCACATCTCTCTACTCAATATATTTCACAAAACTCGCCCCCTGAGATTTGCTCACTATTTAATCTGTCCTCAGTAAAGCTCCTCCCCTTCCTCTAAAGCACGGGTTGCTATGGAGAAGAGAAAAGATACATTTCACTGACAGCCTGCATTCAATACATAGACATGTCATCAAAACTGTCAGAGAACTCTCACAAACAAAATGCCAGCCTGTTTAGTACACAAATCATGTCCTACTGAAAACATCTATAGGAGAAGGTGGTATTGCATTAACAAATATTTCTGTTCTGTTTTCACAGAAGAAGGGCCAGGAGTAGGACCGCAGAAAACAAATAGAAATGGAAGTGTGGTAGATCCTGAACAATTTTTAGAGGACTGCATTTGTGAGGAGTAGCTAAATTAAGGTAGATAAAGCGATGAGGCCAGATAGCACACATCCAAGGGTACTGGAGGAACTTAGGGAGGTTCTAGCTGCTCTGTTTGACCTATTTCAATGCTTCTCTAGAGTCAGGAGTGGGCTCAAAAGACTGGAGAAGGGCATATATGGTCTCTCTCCACAAAAGCAGAAGTAAGGAGGCTGAGAACTACAAGTTGGTTAGTCTGACCCAGGGGCGTATCTGCATGGGGCCACAGGGGCCTGGGCCCCCGCAGATTTCACCCTGGACCCCCCCTACCTTTGCTGGTGGGGGACCCCAACCCCCCGCCAGCCGATGTCCGCTTCCTCCTGCCTTTAAAAATATTCCTTCAGCTGGCGGGACGTCAGACTCCGAAACTGGATTGCAGCTCTTTGAATGAACAGCACGCCACGGAGGACGAAGAAGAACTTGAAGACCTCGGCTCGGCTGGCGGGGGTTGGGGTCCCCCACCAGCTGAAGGAATATTTTTAAAGGCAGGAGGAAGCGGACGTCGAATGGCAGGGGGTTGGGGCCCCCCGCCAGCAAAGGTAGGTGACGGCGGCAGGGGGATCGGCAATGGCGGCAGCGGCAGGGGGGTTGGTAATGGCGGCGGCGGCAGGGGGGCTATAATGTGCCCCCTCACTCTGGCCCTGGCCCCCCCCTACTGCCGAACCTCAGATACGCCCCTGGTCTGACCTCTGTGGTAAGTAAATTAATGAAAACATTTCTAAGACAGAGAATAGTGAGTTTCTGGAATGCAATGGATTTCAGGACTTAAGGCAGTGTGGTTTTACTCAAGACAGGTTTGGTCAAACAAGTCTGATTAATTTTTTTAACTAGGTGACTTAAAGAGTTGAATTGAGTGGCTGCGCTGGATGTGTTTTACTTAGGGGCCCTTTTAATAAATCTTAGCATGTGCTAATCGACATTAGCATACACAAAATGCTGCCTAGTCTATTTTATACCTATGGGTCACTTGGTACTTAGTGCACACTAATGTCCATTAGGGGTGCTAAGGTAAAAAAAAGGATCCCTTAGATTTTAACAAAGCCGTTGACACAGTTCTGCATAGATGAATTATAAACTGTGCCCTCGGTATGGTTCCTAAAGTAAATGAAAGGGTTAGGAACTGGTTGAGTGGAAGGCGACAATGGGTAGTGGTAAATGGCCTAGAGGACTGTGAGGAAAGAGACTTTACAAGTGGTGTGCTGCCATGATCAGTTCTTGGTTTGGTTCATGTTAAAATATTTGTATGCAATATTGTGGAAGGGGCTGTCTGGTAAGGTTTGCCTCCTTGTGGATGATACCAAAATCTACAATAGGAGGTGAGTCTCAGTTGAAAGGAAGCTCTGGAATGAGGGGGCATAGGATGTAGGTGAAAGGGGACAGACTCAGGAGTAACCTAAGGAAATATTTCTTCATAGAAAAGGTGGTGAATTCATGGAATGGCCACCTGGTGGAGGTGGGGGACACAAAGACTGTGTCTGAATTCAAAAAAGTTTGGGACAAGTACATAGAATCTCTAAGGAAGAGGAAGGGGATAATAAATGGTATGGATGGGCAGACTGGATAGACCATATGGACTTTATATGCCTTCATTTTCTATGCTTCTAAGGGTCTTATTTTCAAAGCCCTTAGATTTACAAAGTTCCAAGTAACCTGTGGAACTTTGTAAGTCTAAGGTATTTGAAAATGATTTTTTTTTCTTCTGTTTCCATTCACGGGGACTTGGCTAAATAATTTTCTACAACATATTATTTACAGTTCTTTGATGATATGGTAAATTAGCTGCATACTATGCCAGAAAACAAAGGACTTGTGGTTTTACATCTTGGCTAACACCACAGTGGATTTTGTACCAAGAACTTATATTGTTATTGGTCGATTATTAATGTTCATTTAGATAATCAAGAGGACTCAGAGTCCAAGGCACTAGTAGATACACTGCAATATTTGGGGTATTATAGTGTGGAAGAAGGTCCAACTCATGAAAAAGTTCATCAGATTGATCTATTGGCATATAGGTTACAGTCTAAGAGTGATTTTCAAATTGTAGATCCTGTATGGAAACCAACTATCTGGTCAGACCACTTTAGTTTACAATTTGTTCTTAAAAGTAGAGAGGTTGTTAATCCTTTTAAATCAGGTATTAGTAGGAATTATCTTTCAAGGGGCAAGATTTTAGCTGTCTGATCTAGCAGAAGAGTGCAGTTGAAGATAACTCTAAAAAGAACAACCAATCCTCCTAAATCCCCTTTTGAAACAAAAGACCTCTTTGCAGTTTGTTTACAGTACTGGGAAAATTGGCTTTAGGGTGTTAATTTTCAAAGCTGTTGGAGCTATAGAAATGCTAAGTAGAAGTAGTAGTAGTAGTAGAAGGGGAGAGACAGGATTTTTAAGCTGCAGGGAGACCAGTATGTTTTGTTTTATAATGATGCAGGGGAAAGCGGAGAGCCACGTGTTTGTGTTTGTATCTCACTTTTCTTTTTAAACATCCTGGCTTGGATTTTTATGGTGCAGGGGGGCCTTAACGACAGGTCTGAGCACACGTAAAATTTCTGACGGTAAATGATTCGTTGCAATCATTGGTATGGTTAGTGCATTCCGAATTGTCCACATTTCAATGGTAGTTTCTCCTTTGCATTCCGTTTTCATTAGCTGCTTGCTTCCTAGGAAAAAGGCCTTTAATGCATGCAAGGGTTAGGAATTTCCTTCCTTAAAGGGTTGTTAGAGGGTCGTTAAGGTTTAGTGCATCTAGCCCTCAGTCGGATAAAATTTGTGGTAAAGTTCTGGATAATATTGCGTTAGTTCAGCTGAAAAGAGGTTCTGGAAAGACAAAAACTATATGGTATAATGAGAAATTGTTGGAATTGAAAAGAGCATGTAGGAGGTTTGAGAGATTGTGGTGCAAGGGGCGTTTGAATACCCTAAGGCAGAATGTGTTGAGGCGATATATATAAAGCTGCCATAAGACAAGCTAAGATTAATCTTATTTCTCCAATTGTGTTGGGGAAGAACATCTTGATACCAAGAGACTCTATTCTCAGGTAAATACTTTAATGAGTACTGATGATGTATTAAAAGTTAATAAGGTGGTGCCATCAGCAGATGAGGTTGTGGTATTTTTTTAGAACTAAAATTGAAAAAGCCAGAAAGGATTTCTCCATAGTTAATTACCCCACTGGATTCATTCAGAATCTAGATTTAACTAACATTATTCAAGCTGATAGAGTTTGGAATAATTTTTTCCATTCCTGCTGGTCCTTTAATTCAACAATGCTTGCTGAAATACTCAAAATCTTAATCTGATGTCTGTCCAGGAAGTTTGATGTCTAAAGCACCCCCTCAATTCATGTGGTTTTTATATCAAGGTTTATTGGAAATGTTGGATAATGGTCAATTTCCAAAGAAGAAAGGTTTAATTATCCTTACCACTCCCTAAAAATCTGTCAGGTCAATCTAGTGTAGTCTCAGACTATAGACCAGTAGCTTCCATACCACTTCTAGTTAAGGTAATGGAAGGACTTGTAGCACAGCAATTGACAAATTACTTGTTATATTTTACATCAATTTCAGTTGGGGTTCAGGAGAAGTTTTAGCACAGAGACAGTTTTGGCTACACTGTCATCTGAGCTTAAGCAAGAAGTTACTATGGGCAAAAAGGTTCTTTTGATGCAATATGATCTCTCTTGTGCATTTGATCTAGTGGATCATATGGTAGGTACTGTTAACTATTTTGGTTTTTTTAATGGGGTGGGAGGTGTGGGTCTTCAGTGGTTTAAAGGTTTTTTTGACTAACAGAAGTTATAAAGTAAGGATGAATGGATCTTACTCCTCTGAGTGGATTCCAAGCTGTGGGAGTCCCTCAGGGTTCTCCTTTGTCCCACATTCTTTTTAATTTAATCCTGGCACCTTTGGGTAAAAAGCTAGTTGGGCTGGGTTTTAGAATTTTATTGTATGCAGATTATATAAAACTGTTTTTTATTCCCTGTGAAGGTCACCTGTCGAATTTAGTCCCTATTGCATCTAAGGTGATATAATAGAAGGATGGGCAACTACCTTTGGACTTAAAATGAATAAGGATAAAACAAAGTTCATAGTGTTTGGTAGCAAATTCAATATGGGAAGAGAGAAAAATGTATGTATTGATAATATTGATTTTCCACTAGAGTCGTTCCTTAACATTTTAGGAGTAATTTTTGATAAATACCTATTGTTTGAAGAGCCAGTGAAACTGCAAAATAGTACATTTTAAAATGAATCGGAGAAGATATTTCTTCACTCAACGTATAATTAAACTCTGGAACTCTTTGCCAGAGAATATAGTAAAAGCAGTTAGCAGGGTTTAAAAAAGGTTTGAATAGCTTCCTAAAAGGAAAGTCCATAATCCATTATTAAAATGGACTTAGGGAAAATCCACTTCTTATTTCTAGGATAAGCAGCGTAAAATGTATTGTACTGTTTTGGAATCTTGCCAGGTACTTGTAACCTGGATTGGCCACTGTTGGAAACAGGATGCTGGGCTTGATGGACCTTCGGTCTGTCCCAGTATTGCAGTACTTATGCAGTAGCCCATAAGGTGCTTATTGCACTGTGGAAACTATGTCGTATAAAACCAAATTTTGTGTCGGAAGTGTTTAGATCGATTGCGCAAGCAATTGTGCTGTCGCATATTGAGTATTGTAACATTATTTACCTAGTTTGTAAGGGTGTAGTGTTAAAACTTCAAACTTTAGTAAATACCACTGAGCGATTAATATTTAGGGTTTCTAGATTTAGCAGAGTTTCCCCATTATTGATACAGTTGCATTGGTTGCCAATGCAAGCATGAGTTGCCTTTAAGCTTTATTGCCTTGTTTTTTGAATTGTGCATGGTGAAGTACAGGAGTATATGGTACGTCTGATGCAATTATTGCATATAAATATTACACCTGGATCCAAATGTTTTGTACTTTTATAATATCCAGATCTAAAACATGTGGTTTATAAACAGGTTTTCTCTGGCACATTTGCTTATTTAGCAGCTAGCCACTGGAATGAATTACCTATTGATCTAAGAAGGCAACCTAATTACATGTTTTTTCAAAAACTGTCGAAAACCTTCTTGTTTAAGAAACTTTTAATGTGACTGTGGTTTTTTTTCTTGAAGGTTAGTTGACCATCATACTGTATGTAATATTCCTGGAGTTGGTCCAGTTTACTGTTTTGTGAGTCATACTGAACTTTTTTCGTAAGTGTGGGATACAAGTGTCTATTATTATTATTATTAATAAAATCTGTCTTGATAATTTGCCACCAATTAGGTAGGGGAAAAAACTGTTTTGGGTGAAATGCTCTGCTTAAAATGTTATTGTTGTATATTATTGTTTTCCTTTGAATTTGTGTACTATTTTTCTCCAAAGCACTTTACAATTAATAATCATAAGTCTTGTGCAATATAAAGGGTTAATCAATTTTACCACTTGGTTATCTGCCAGACCAGGATATTCCCAGCTGCAAAGAACCAAGGCAAAGCCTCCAGCATGTGAATAGAAAAATATTAAATCATTTGCAGCCTGGAGCAGCTTTACAACAGTAATGTACTTTCAGGAATATTCTGAATTAATAATATGTACATAAATGAAGCATGAGAGATGAAGAGCTACTGGATATCTTTCAGTTTGTAAATTAAACCAATCTCAGCAACAATAGATTGCAAATGCTTAATTTGGGATTTTATGCAGACCATATTCATAAATCTCTCATGATTTTGGTGGGCAACATGACCTATGGCACATGTTTTTCCCATTGCAGAGTTAATACAACAGCAGTTTGAATAAATTGTCCTTTACAGCTTGGACTCATTCCTTATTTGTGCAGTCGAGCTCCAAATTCACAGGGTTTTTTTTTGTTTTTTACTTCCTTGGTGACTTTGTATCATATTACCCGCCTTCTGTCCCTTCTCTAGTAATTTTTAAATTGTATCATATTAACCACCTTCTGTCCCTTCTCTTCCCATCTCAAAACATTTTTTCTTAGTTCCAGTCTTTTTCTAAGCCTCCTCCCTCAGTACAGAGCTTCATTTCCTTTTTATAAACCTGACAGTTGCTTCCTGCTTCATTGCTGTCTGATAGATTACTGTCCCATGAGCTTACATTTACAGCTTACCCAGGAACTTCCTCTATTTTATATAGTCCTCCTAACTCTGCGCATGAGATCAGCCCAATGGACCCTGGCTTCTCAGTGGTAAGCTACGGGAAATCTGAAAGATGTCATCCGAGTGTCCCCAGAGCTTGTTCATTCCAAATGCCTCAGCCGCAAAAGGTGCTGACGACCGATGCACCCCTCCTGGGTTGGGGAGCTCATGTGATGGGCTCCACACTCGAGGTGTTTGGTCCACCCGGAAATGAATCTTCAGATCAATCTCCTGGAGCTCCGGGCAATCTGGAATGTTCTAAAGGCTTTCAGAGATCGGCTGTCGCACTAAATTGTGCTCATTCAAAGAGACAACCAGGTTGCTATATATTACACCAACAAGCAGGGGGATACCGGGTCACACCCTCTGTCATGAGGTCATCTGGATGTGGCATTGGGCTCGCCAACATGGCATGTACCTGCAAGCACTTATCTGGAGGACAAAAACAACATGGGTAGTCTCTCAGCATGACTTGTCCACAAGATCTTCCAGGCATGGGACACCCCCTCCGTGGATCTCTTTGCCACTCAAATCAAATACAAAGTCCCTCAGTTCTGTTCCAGGTTTCAGGCCCAAGGCAAACTACCATCAGATGCCTTCCTTCTCCATTAGGGAACAGGTCTGCTGTATACATATTCTCCCATACCTCAGTCGGTTTGGATAGACAGTGTTGCAGAATCTGTTTAGTGTCTAGAATCTAACTCCACTCCTCTAGGCCCGTTTTATTCTGTTCCAGGCTGCACTCTCACTCAGTTTGTGTATAGTTTCAGGTTAATCTGAGTTATGTCCTTGCCGTTTTGAGGTACAATTGGCCAATGTTTGTTGTTTTCGGTGAGCCTGGATGCTAGGGATTCCCCACTTGTGAGAATAAATAAGCCCGCTTGTCCTCAGAGAAAGCGAAGATACTTGTAGCAGTTATTCCCCGAGGACAGCAGGCCTTATATTCTCACAAACCCATCTCCCCTTGGAGTTTCTCCAATTTACTATTTTTTTTTTTTTTTGCTGTAGTATATTACTGAGCTCACCGTGTTCTCGTGGTAGGCGGGAAGGCATGCGCGCATGAGCGGTGGAGCATGTCTTGCATTCCACAAAGCTCTACCTATGCTTGTCATAAGTCCTAGACTGGGTGACGCAGTCGGCGTCACCCACTTGTGAGAATATAAAGCCTGCTGTCCTCGGAAAATACCTGCTTCAAATAAGTATCGTTGCTATTTCCCACATGCTAATCATACATATTTTTCAAAAATATTTTTTCAGGGGGTGTGTTTTGGGTGGGGAATGGGTGTTGAAGCATTATCAAGCTAGTGTATTATGATTAGCACCCGCTAACTGGATAATGCAGACTTAACACAGGAGTACTTAGTGCCTCCTTGATATTGTCTGGGATGGCCAAGAATTTATGCAAATAGTTTATTGGTATTTTCTATACTGCTTTCACTGATTAGGCAGAACTAGGTGGTTTACATACTACAGCACATATATGGAAAAGAAAAAGGAACGCTATTGTTATGATAGAAAAGTGCAAAAAGTAAAACATTCACACCATGCAGGACACATAAAATAGATTGAGAGGAATGAATAAAAAGAAATCATGTAAAAAGGGAAGGAGGCAAAGAGGGGTAAAAAGTAGTAGGCAAACCTTATTTATCTGGAGATCCGAATGTTTGTATAAATAGGTCTTGTGTTCAGATTCGAACTGCTTTAATGATGTGTTACTGCCCAGAAGAAGAAATGATTCTAAATGTGCAAATTTTGGGCTCTGAAGAATCAAATGCTGATAGTTTATTGAATGCAGAACCCATGCTGGAGAGTATGGAATCTTCAGGAAGGAAAGATAATCAGGAGAGCCAACCCGAACAGCCTTAAAAATTAAGATAGCTATCTTATAAATGATGTGCTGATGAACTGGTAACCAATGAAATAGCTTAAGTAAGGGTATGGTATGGTTGTAATGGTGGGCATGAGAAAGAACGCGAATTATAGTGTTTTGTAAGGTTTGCAGTTTCTTTATTGTTGATTGAGGTAAGCCAGCATAGATTATGTTGCAATAGTCCAGACGAGATGTGAAAAAGGATAATATGATGGCATGAAACTGGTTTTGGTCAAAAAAGTGCTGAATAGTTCTTATTCTCTGAAAATTTAGAAAACTAATTTTATCTAAGGATGAAAAGTGTGGTAAAAAAGATAAGGATGAGTCCAGAATGACTCTGAGGTATCGAAAATTTGAAACAGGAATGATGGAAGTTCCAAACAGGTGTATATGGATCGACAGTAGTGTTATTGCTCTGGAAAACCAGCATGCCACAGTTTTATCTTTGTTAAGCACTAACTGATGTTCCTGTAACCAAAGAGCAACTGAGTCCAGACAGGCTTGCAGGGATCCTAGAGAAGGTGATAAAGGAGACTGGAAAAAAGTAGAATATCATCTGCGTATATGTGAACTGAAATGCCAAAAGATTGAATCAGGGAGGTAAGGGGGCTGAAAAAAGATTAGAGTAAAGGATAAAGAATGGATCCTTGGGCAGCACCACAATCCATTTTCTGCCTTGCAGGGATTGTGTCAGAAACCTGTTCTTGAAAAGAACGGTCAGACAGAAATTAATTGAACCATGATAGTACTATACCAGAAAGGCCGAGATCAGCCGGATGGGAAGAACCATGGAATGACTGATAAGATCGAAAGCTGCCTACAGGTCAAGAGAGACCAGTAGAACAATTTGATGACGTTCAAAATGGGAATGGAGTTCACTGAGGAGGGCCGCCATAATTGTTTCATTGATAAAGTATCATCTAAAACCAGATTGTCTAGAGTGAAGAGCTAGTGTTTTGTCAGCAAAAGAAGTAAGTTGATCAAAAAATATTTTCTCTAGTATTTTTGATATATAGCAGAGATTTGATACTGGACAATAATGACTACAATTTAAGGGATCGAGAGTAGGTTTTTTTAAAGATAGGTCTCACTATTGCAAGTTTCCAACTGTCAGGAAACTGCCCAGTTGAAAGGCTCAAATTAATGAGGGAAAGAAGTGTTGGTAAAAGTTCCAGCTACGCTGTCTTGAGCCATGATGAGGGGATGGGGTCACAGAGGCTTTGGGTGGTTTTCATCATTGCCATTGTTTTTTGTACGGACAAGAGTGACTGAGCTTGAAAATTGGTCCATGTCGAAATACCAGTAGATTTTGAACATACTTGGGCACTTGAAGTATGTGGAAAAGCTGCTGTTAAAAAAAATGTTGCTGCATGATCAATTTACTAAAGCAGCATGGAGATTAATAATCTATACTGAATCCTTTAATACAAATTTGTAGGAAGCATTGGATATACTGAAATGTGATTTCCTTAATAATGTAATTGGGTCATTGAAAACATAAAAATTATTGTGTCGGGATGATCAAATTAACTGCTGCTTTACTAATTAGCAGAAAGTGATGAGTTTCTATAATAGAAATATAAAAACCTACTGTACTGAAAAATATTATTATGCAAATGTTACCTATCCATTTCTTTTCCAGCAATACAATGAGGCTTTAGGCATTTTACTACAAATCAATGAATCTAATTAGCTATCTTATTGCCTTTCACTTGGGCATTCATTTTCAGGGCATAGAATTAAGTTTTGAGTCCACCTCTGACGCTAAGCTGTTGCATGTAATACAGTCTCTACAATCCATCTTCATAATTCTGTAATTTTCTGTAGTTGACTGAGTTAAACTGGGGGGGGGGGGGGTTGGAGGGGTTCACAACATGAGCACAACTCATGAAGTTCCCTCTTCTAGGTACAAATATGATCTTGAGCTACCATTCACTCACAACTAGCTTCAGTGGTCCCCAGATCTACCCCAGAGAAGCTCAGATAATCAGTCATTCAATTATGGTAATTTCCAAATCTGTGTGAGCTAACCACATGCTAAAAAATGTCTGACTTTTTTTTTAAGGTGTATGTCCTGGCCAGAGCGTGGGCATTCCTGTGCTATTCAGTTAATGCATCTACATTACTGCATGCTAACTGGTTGGCTCAGGAATACTGTGTGAAAGACGAATATTGGCTACCTGTCACCTCCAGGATCACTTTAAACTGCTTAGTTTGGTTCATAAAGCCTTCCATTCTGGTGTTGTTTTATAACTTTCTGCTTACTTATACCTTCTGCTCTGGCTAGGGCCCTCTGCTCCTCACAGGCCAATAACCTTGCAGTCCCTTCCCTTTGTACCTACTATCATAATTGTTTCTGCTCTCGTATTTTTATTATAATAGACCCTACTCTGTGGAATGTCCTCCCCTCTGCTTTACAGCTTGAGGAGCCCTTTCCAAGGTTTAAATCAGGCTTATAAACTTTTTTTTATTTCAAAATTTATATCCTCTGTAGTTCTTTGCCTTTGTGCCCGATGATGGTCGCCCAGTGTCCTGTAGCTACTGTCAGGGCCGCCGACAGACTGGGCCAGGCCCGGCCCCCTGCCGCCCTCGCCACCTCACCCCCGAGGTTGCCACCGCTGCCGCCGTCCCCCCCTCCGTCCGCCACTGGGCCGGGCCCCCTGCATTGAAATTGCAGTCTCACCTCCGTGAAAGCAGCAATACAGGCAGCAGAACGCCTCCCTTTGGCCCTCCTTCCTTCCCTGTGTCCCGCCCTCATCTCATGTAATTTCCGTGAGGGCGGGCCTGCCGCCCTCGCGGCCCCCCCCCCCCGAGATTGCCGCCGCTGCCGCCGCTACCCCCCTCCGTCCACCACCAGGCTGGGCCCCCTGCAATGAAATCACAGTCTCACCTCCATGAAAGCAGCGCTGCAGGTAGCAGAACGCCTCCCTTTGGCCCTCCTTCCCTCCCTGTGTCCCGCCCTCGTCTGACGTAACTTCCGCGAGGGCGGGACACAAGGAGGGAAGGAGGGCCGAAGGGAGGCGTTCTGCTGCCTGCAGCGCTGCTTTCATGGAGGCGAGACCGATTTCAATGCAGCGGGCAGTCAGTCGATGACGGAGGACGGATGGGACTGCAGCACCAGGCCCCCCTTGGAGGCCTGGGCCCGGGGAATTTTGTCCCCCCTGCCCCCCCTCTCGGCGGCTATGGCTACTGTATTGCTCTCTGCTATCAGTTTTTCCTTCTTTGCTGAATTTATTGTATTTCCCTATGTTTCCATTATTTCTACATTGTAGACCACCTAGAAGACAATTCTTGATGGACGGTATATCAAATATTAATGAAACCTTAGTCCTTAAATACCTACAAAATGGGTGACGGTAAATGCTTATGTGGTAATTTGTTTAAAATAGGCCATACACTAATATTATTATTTGTACATGGCCATTAATACAAAAAATTGAAAACAGCCTGTTTTACAGTTGCAGTAAAAATGGCCTTAGCACCTGGAAAAACACCTGTAAAGGCCCGCTAAGGCCACTTTTTGCCACAGCTTAGTAAAAGGACCCCCTAAATAAGGGTAAAACAAAGCTTCTTTGGTTAGGGTCTCCACTGTCTACTGCACATTTGAAGATGGGTGTTGTAAACTTTCCATTAGAATCTTCTTTAATAATTTTTGGTATCATATTAGATTTTTGTCTAACAATGGATGATTAAATTAATGCTCTGATAAAGAAAGGATTATTTTTTTTAACTAAATTAATACTTTTGTTGCGTTTGTAAATATTTCTTATTTTACCAATTTAAAAAAGATGGATTATTGTAATATTTGATATGTAGATTGCTCTTTGAGAATAAGAAAAAGGTTACAGAGGTTGCAAAAAATTAATCCATAAAGCGAATAAATATGATAGTGACCCCATTTTTGATGAGCTGAAATTGGCTTCCTACAGAGGCCCATTCTTTATTTCAACTGTGTACATTTCGTATTTAGAATTATCCTTGAAACAGATGGGACATTTGCTAAGTTTTTCCTCTTCAGAAAAATCTTTACGTAATGATCTCTTATCAAGCAAACAACTAGTTGGAATTCACTTCCATTAGGTGTCAGGCTAGAAACTAATTATATGTAGTTCTGAAAATAATTAAAAACCTCTCTTTTCTAGAAGTTTGTAAAGATATCCAATCCTATTGATAGTTTACATTTATCATTGTAATTTCTAGTTTGACTTAGGGGCTCATTTTCAAAAAAGAAAAACATTTTAAAAAGTGGCATAAAAGAGCATTTGGACGTTTTGCTTGTCAAAGTGGTCAAATCACTATTTTCAAAACCTACTTTGCAGATGTTGATCTATAAAGTTTGCCTGCAGTACATCCAAATCACAAGGGGGAGTGTTGGCAGTGGGATTATGGCGTTTGTAACCAAAATATCCAGGACTAAAACTAAGAGCTAGACCTGTTTTAATAATGACTGTTACAAAGAAGTACCATAAATGACCAGATGACCACTAGAAGAATAAAGGAATGACCCTTTCTTACTCCCCCAATGATCACTGACCCCCTCCCACCCCCAAAAGATGTGAAAGAAACGGTACATACCAGCCTCTATGATAGCCTCAGATGTTATAGCCAGTACTATTGGAGCAGCAAGCAGGTCAGTGCAGTGCACTGTAGAAAAGATGACTCGGGCCTATATCCCACTCTGTTACGCTTGTGGTGAAAAGTGTGAGCCCTCCAAAACTCACTAAAAATCTACTGTAACCACATATAGGTGACACCTGCAGCAGTAAGGGCTATTGTAGTGGTGTACATTTGGGTATAATAGGTTTTTAAGGGGGTAACAGTGAGATGTGTACCTGGGATCTTGTATGTGCAGTGCATTGAAGTGCCCCATTGCTCTGCTGGGATGTCTGTGTGGCCAGTCTATTAAGAATGCTGGCTTCTCCTACATCCCAGTGACTTCATTTTGTGCGATATTTTTCACTTGGATGTTGTTGGGTTTTTTTTTTTTTTTCAAAAATGGACCAAACGTATAAATACACAGAGCACAAAAACATCTGGCAAGTGAGTACACCCCTCCTCAAAAGAGTACAATTTTTTTTAGCCTAGATTAGCACATCCTAATTTGGCAGTTACTGCAGGAGTCTAAGCACGTTCCGTGGTATGCCATTTTAAGCTGCATTAGGCGCATATTATGTGCTCAGCATTGAACCAAATCAATGGGTAATCACAGTATACAAGAACCTATATTGTATTGTAAGTGTACTAGCCACGGATTGTATTTTGTTTATTACTGCTTTATGCTTCAAACACTAGAAGGTCATTTTAGATGCATTATGCTCTCTCAAGCCTGTCAAAGCTATCACAAACAGATTTCAGGAATTAAAAACATTAATAACCACATTTTCAATGCTGAAACATTAATAATACTGAAGTGGTTGCTAGTCTCTCACTCCCTAGATGAACCTTGTTTTTCTAGATAGGAGAAAGTCTCTCAGGGACTTGCTTACTAAAGAGCATTAAAAGCACACATAAACACACTATTCATTACAGGGCATAAAGCCTTTAGCAAAGAGGGCTTGGAAGTACATGCACTTATAATCATCTTAATATGTGCTATTAATGCAAGCACATTAACTAGACCTACAGTTATGTGGTTAAATTTAGCATTAATGGCAGCATTAACATGGATCCATGCTCTATCAGAAACTATTTGCAGTTTATTTTAATAATTATGGAATTACATAAGTGTGTGGTCATATGCCCACTATTGTATCCAATGTTACACAGAAATCAATCTTGAGATAAGATTGTGGCTGTGCTGAAAGCACAGTGCACACTTTGCACCCAAGCAATCTAAAATTGTCCAAAGCTTACAGCTTAACAAGAGGGATGAATAGCCTTGCAAAAGAGTCACATGCAATTCATACTACAGAGCTCTACTTACTGACTCAACCTGTATTGTTAATTGTATTGTATTTCTATTGCATTATATACATTGCTTCTCCAAATCATAAGAACATAAGCATTGCCGTACTGGAAGAGACCGAAGGTCCATGATTCCAACAGTGGTCAATCCAGGTTACAAATACCTGACAAAATTCCAAACAGTTTTTATGCTGCTTATCCTAGAAGTAAGTAGTGGATTTTCTGTAGTCCATCTTAATAATGGCTTATGGACTTTTATTTTAGGAAATTAGCCAAACCTTTTTTAAACCCTGCTAAGCTAACTGCTTTTACCACATTCTCTGGCAACGAATTCCAGTTTAATTACATGTTCAGTGAAGAAATTGTTTCTGTGTATTAAATTTACTACTTAGTAGCTTCATTGTTCCCCCTAGTCCCAGTATTTTTGGTAAGAGTAAACAAGTGATTCTCATCTACTCGTTCCACTCCATTCAGTATTTTATAGACAGCTATCATATCTCCCCTCAGCCATCTCCTCTCCAAGCTGAAAGTCATCCCATCCCCTGTATCATTTTCATTGCTCTTCTTTGTACCTTTTCTAATTCTGCTATATCTTTTTTTGAGATGCGATGACCAAAATTGCATGTAGTATTTGAGGTGCAGTCGCACCATGGAGCTGTACAAAACCATTATATCATTTTTGTTTTTGTTTTCCATTCATTTGCTTTCTTAGGACAACTAGATTTTTTTTTCTGGGCGGTGTCTCCCAATGTGGAACCTTGCATCATGTAGCTATAGTATGGATTCCTCTTTTCCACATGCATCACTTTGCACTTGTTCACATTAAATGTCATTTGCAATTTGGACTTCCATTCTTGTAAGGTCCTCGTGCAGTGTTTTACAGTCCTCTTGCGATTTAACAACTTTGTCATTAGCAAAATTTAGGGACTGTTTTACAAAGGCAGGCAAGCCTACCATGGGCTTGCATCACACCAATTTTTGGCACTTCTGCAGGAGCCCAGCAGTAGTTCTCACCCTTACCACATGCCATTTCTGGTGCTTGATTTTTTTTTTTTTTTTTTAGCACCAAGGGCTTACCCAGAGGTAATCGGGCAGCACCATGCACTGCCAGGTTACTGCTGGGTTAGCGTGGGAGCCCTTACCACCTCCTAAATAGGTGGGGGTAAGGACTCCCCCAGGAAATGGCCATGTGGCAAGTGTTTACCTTACCACATGGCCATTTCCTTAAAAAAAAAAAAAACACTTTTTTACCCTCTGTGGTAAAAGAGGGCCTTGGCATGTGGCAAAGCCCTGACCGACACCTTCACAGGGCCCCTTTTACTACAGCTTGGTAAAAGGGGCCTTTATTACCTCACTAGTTATTCCCATCTCTAGACCATGTATAAATGTAAAAAAAAAAAACAGTGGTCCCAGTATAGACCCTTGAGGAACCCCACTATCTACTCTTCTCCATTGTGAAAACTGACCATTTAATCCTACTCTCTGTTTTCTCTCCTTTAACCAGTTTTTAATCCACATTAGAACATGACCTCCTATCCCACGAGTTGTTCCTATATGTGTAGGCACTCCTGGGAGGGTGGAGAATGAGAGTGATGTTTATCTGCATACACACGCACGTAGTTATGCCTTGTCTCTAAGTAGGTGAAGTCATTTTATAAAAGCAAATAGACGCATAGGTGGCCTTAGTTGCCCTGTTATACAATTACTCCTATGTGAGCAGCCTGCGGACCTCTAACCAGCAACATTTCCAGATTTATTTAGTGCTTTCTGTTTTCTTTGTTTCCTTGAAGGAAATTTCTTTGAACATGTCAACCCTACCCAATGTGCTAATTAATCACGCAACAAACAAACAAAAAAAATCATCCTGTAAGTGTTGTAGAGACAAAGCTCTTTTCAATTTTTAACATATACATTGATCACATTTTTATACTGGGGAATTCTTTCTAGATACCTGATGTCTATGTAAGTATTCAACAGAAAGTAGCAAGCCAATTAAAGTTACAACAACCTGAAATTCCAATTACCTCTAATTATTAGGGATGCAAATTTGCTTTCACTGTCACTTAGCTGGACTGCAGAGAAGCTGGTTATTGCAGATGTCAGTGCAGTGATTGTGCAAAAGGATATACATTCTTCATGTAATGCATTTGTAAGAGTTCATCTTCCTGTTGTAGCCTCTCAGGCTGGCCCCACAAAGCTTTAGCTGTGCAAACCTAAATGGCCCAGTTCTAAAATATATGTTTGATTTAACTGCAATGACTGAAAAGTTAGTATCTATAATTTAAATGTTACAGTTTGGAACAAGAAGTTAAAATCCACATTAGCACATTACCTCCTATCCCATGAGTTTTTCCTATATGTGTAGGATTGCCTTGCTGGAAGCTTTTCTAGTCGTTTCAGCGCCTGGACTCCACCTTTGACTGGCCTGTCTTGGATAGCCTACTTCTGTATCAGCTCATCTTCCTTTCCACTTTTCTTCATCCCTCTTCTGTCTATTCTTCTTTTGAGATTTGTAATTCTCCCAATGTAATTTGGCCTATTCTGCACATTGTAAGCCACTTTGAGTCCTCACGACTGTGGAAAAAAGTGGGGTATAAATGTTCAAAATAAATAAATAAAACAATATCTAATGGTGCTTAGTCAATTGAGACCAAGGGAGAGTCTGTTTTTCAACTCTGTTTTAATGAAATACTACTTGTTGCTTCATCTTAAATTAGAATGGATGGAAAATCAGATGAGTAAAAATCTGTTTAATTTCACGAAAGTAGGGATAGGGGAAAGGGTTACAATCAAAGTGGCTTACATATTCAAATACTTATCATGTACCTGGGGCAATGGAGGATTAAAGTGACTTGCCCAGGGTCACAAGGAGCTGCAGTGGGAATCAAACCCAGTTCCCCAAGATAAATATTACATAAATATCTGGTGGAAATCTTAGTTTCCAGAGGCTTCTGTTCCCCCTTTGTTTGCTGCATACTACTTGCCTATAAAATCTAAGAAACCAGCTCCTGGGGTTTCAGCTGACTCTTTAGATCCTGTTGTGGAAGGGAAATGGGATTAACTACCTTCTTGGAAACCTCTAAAGAGCAACAGGAGTCTCCTGCAACTTTGATTGTGAATTTTTCTTTACAATCGGACCATAATAAGCTCCTCCAGACTTATTTTCTATCAATGCAACCGATATTGTATGATCTTAAAATGAGACCCACACCAAAGAAAAGACAGCAGTTTTTGCTTTTCAGACCTACCCCCCTGTTTACAAAGCCAAGCTAGTGGCTGTCGCATGGCACTGCTGACATAGCCTATTAAAGTGAATGGGCTGTATTGGCATTAGCACCCGGCAACCGCTAGCACGGCTTAGTAAAAAAAGGGGGGATGCTAGAGTCCTCTAGATTGGTGGTACTTTTTTTTTTCTAATATACCCTTGCAAGTGTCTAGTGAAATACAGGAATAGAAAGTACGTCTTTTTTTTTTAAGCCTTTGCAGTAGCTTTAACGTTGAAGCCTTTCTGGAGTACAAAATACTGTTTATAATCTACTAAGCATAAGTATTGGCATTGCTTTAGCAGTGGATATTCCAGTTTGCCTGACTTGGTCTCTTTAAGAGGTTATGCTAGCATGTTATAGAGTTACATCAATATATTCTGTATTTCAGTTGCCTTATGTTTACCTTCCGGACTTTTTTCAGGTAGTAAGTACTAGCATAGAGTACCAGCACCTTTTCTACCACTTGCCAAAAATGTTGTGCAATCACCTACGCTTACACTGATTATGCAGCAGATTGTCTGGTACTGTAGTCTCTGCACATTTCTATTTCTAATTTGTGGTCACTTATTTTGTATTTGATGAAGCTCTATCAATATTCTGGTGAGGCATTCTACTGAAGATAGTTGGTGTAGAGAATCCTGTTTGTTCTGTCATCACAGGAAAAGGTATGTTTGTGGTCTACAGACTGGTATAATATTTGGAAAGCTGCCTTTTTATAAGCTCTGCAGCTGGTAGCAGAGGATGGGGCTGGGAGCAGCCAGAGACAGTCACCCTGCTCCTTAAGTTTGGCTTTGTATGACTACCAGCACCATTTTTTCCTGCTTACTCATGAAAATAATAGACGTTTGCATACATAAATCATGATTTTATACTAACTAGGATTTTAAATTGTGCACTATATTATGCAACCAAAAATCTTTTAGCACTACATTAAGCTCAAGTATTATACTTATGGTGGTTTTAGAAGCAGCATAATTGCTAAATGGTAGCTTTTAAATGTCGGGAGAACCTGGATGTTTAAATGCCATTTTAAATTGGGGCCCATTCAGACATGTTGAAACTCACTACATCTAATGGGGAAAGGGAGTTGTCTGGACAGGACAACAATACAGATGTGCATTCCGTATTTCACATAGGGAATCCACATCTGTAATGGGAAACCCAAACATCAGAATTTAGACCTGCTCTGAGGCATGACTAAGTGCCTGTATCAGGGGCAGTGCTAAATCCCAAAGTTTCAGGTCCCATGATTCTAGCTCTCCCCCCCCCCCCCCCCCACCACACACACACACACACACACACCTTGAGCACAACCTGCCATCACCCAAAACCCCATCTCATATTTATTTATTTATTTACAAACACTTGATATACCACATATTTAAGCAGTTTACACAAAACTAATTGTAATTATGCTGTGCCAAAAGGGAAACACACACAGTCAGGGATGGGGGGCGGGGGAATATACAAAACCCCTCCTGACATTACCAGCCCCCCTTTCCCGGAGGCCCCCATATATGGAAGCCTGACTCCTACTAGTAATATTGTGGTATTACTGCTAGAGGTCTTGGTGGTCATTTTGGATCCTAGTGGCCACAATGCAGAAGTAATTAGGCATTGCTACTGTGCCACAAGACACCAGGGACCCCCATTAAGCCTGGGGATGGTGTTGGGGGGGTGGCTAGGAGCTTGCAGGCCCAGGCCATTTCTTGAGGGCCTCAAGACCCAGGTGGGGAGTATGAGGGAGGCTACCATGTATCAGGCTTGTGCCCACACATGGGGGCCTCTGGGGAGGTGGGTTAATTTACTTGGACAATATTAATTTATTGTTAGGGGTGGGCTAACAGGATAATTGACCTGGGCCCCTCTGTCACTGGGGGCCCCAAACCTGTCTGAATTTGAAAGAGGGACAGCCTGCAAGCAAGCTTTGGGGGCCTCCATCCTAGTGTCTGCCCTGGGCCCCATCATGTCTACCACTGGCCCTGTTTATCACACCGATTCTCTTCACCCTAATATTGATTCTTTGCAAAAATGTTTATTTTTGGTTGAGCAATGGCTTACAAGAGCAATGCCTGATTTTGAATGTAGATAAAACTACATCATGTTGTCTTGCTGGTCAGCTCTCAAGTTCCTCTTTGGTTCCAAATCTGTTTAGTAAGGACTTGACTCCCGTTAGTTCGTTCCAATATCTTGGTGTCATTGTTGATTCTCAACTCTTTTGGGCCACACATTTCAAAAGTAGTTCAAACAGGTTTTTATATACCAATTAGAGGCTATCTTGACAATTCAGTCCATGCATTGTTTTTATTGAGATTTGATTACTGTAACTCTATAATGGTATAGCTCAAAGCAATTTGAAAAAAAATTAGTCTATAGAATACGGCTGCCCAATTTCTTGCTTGAATACATAGGTTTCATTGGTTTCCAGTAAAATATTGAGTGAAATATAAAATTCTGATTCAAACTTTTAGAGCTCTTTGTGATAATGTACCCTTATACTTGGCTAATAAAGCTATCCCATATACTCCAACTCGTTTATTGCGGTCTCTAAGGGCCCTGTTTACTAAACCGCACTAGAGGCGCACTAGCATTTTTTGCACATGCTAAACGCTAGAGACACCCATAGGAATATATGGATTTCTCTAGTGTGTAGCACACACAAAATTGCTAGCGCACCTTTGTAAACATGGCCCTTCCAAATCCTTCATCAGCTAAGTTTGAATCTACCTGACTCTCAGCATTTTACTTTTAGGAGTCTTCTCTACGGAATGTCCTCCTGTTATATTTATGAGGTGAATTGGCCTCTATAAAGTTTAAAAATTGGCCAAAAGCACAGTTTTTAAAGATGGCCTTTGAAACTGATGATCAAATATCTGCTTTTCAATTTACTATTTTATTTCACTTAATTTAATTTTGTCTATATCTTTTGGATTTTTATGTTACTTTAAAGTATAATTGGCCTGGTTATGGAACTGTTCCTTTTCCGTCTTACATTTGTAGTTTCTTTATAAGTTTTATTAGTATGTAAACTGCTTTGACCCATTTAATTGGATAAGATGGTGTAGGAAATTTGAATAAACAGTAAACTATATAATGTTGGGAGGGGCTTTAATTTCAGATGAGAAGTCATGGAGGGTGTGTTGGGGATATGCGCACTGGAATGGGGGGCCACCCTTGTTGAGAGAGCAGCGATTTTACAAAGTTGCTCCCACATTTGTGTGGAGGTGGGAAGTATGGTTTTCCCCCCATTGGCAGCTTTCTATAATTGCTATTCCCTGGCCTCTTAGACGTCTATAATGCCATGAGTCTTCATTCACAACTAATGCAAGGTTTTCTCTTCCATTTGCTATGTCCCTCCACTGTAGCTCAGTCATTGCAAAGAGAATCCTTGGTCTGGAACCTTAGAGTCCTCTGGAACATGTTATTTATATACACTTCTCAATATGTCTGTTCAGCAATGACTAGAACTGAATCCTTCACTGGGGTGAGGGGAAGCTGGCTGTAAATTCTGTCTCAAGAAAATCCAAGCTCCATTTGTCCTGAGAAACCGAAATCAGTTTCAGGAATCAAATGAATGTCTCCTGCATGGCAGTTATAATTAGATGTTTTAAGCTTCCGGTTGTCTAGCAGCATTCCTGGTGGGATATCTCATTAGCACTTCTCACTTTTAGAATATATATATATATATATATATATTCTAGAAAGGTAGTGGGGTTCCTCAAGGGTCTGTGCTGGGTCCGCTGCTTTGTAACATATTCATAAATGATCTAGAGATGGAAATAACTAGTGAGGTAATTAAATTTGCTGATGACACGAAGTTAAATTGCAAGCGGATTGTGAAAAATTGTAAGAAGATCTTACGAGACTGGAAGATGGCATCCAAATAGTAGATAACATTTAATGTAAGCCAGTGGAACGTGATGCATGTGGGAAAGAGGAACCTAAACTATAGCTATATGATGCAAAGTTCCACATTGGGAGTCACTACCCAGAAAAGGGATCTAGGTGTCATCGTTGATGACACATTGAAACCCTCTGTTCAGTGTGCTGCAGGAAAGGAAAACAAAAATGAGAATGTTATAATGCTTTTGTATTGCTCCATGGTACAACTGCACCTCGAATACTGTGTGCAATTCTGGTCACTGCATCTCAAAAAAGATATAGCAGAATTAGAAAAGGAACAGAGAAGGTGATGAAAATGATAAAGGGGATGGTATGACTTTCCTCTGAGGAAAGGCTAAAGCAGCTAGAACTTTTCAACATGGAGAAGAGACGGCTGAGGGGAGATATGATCGAGGTCTATAAAATACTGAATGGAGTGGAATGGGTAGAAGTGAATCGCTTGTCTACTCTTTACAAAAATACTAGGACTAGGGGGCCATGCAATGAAGCTACTAAGTAGTAAATTTAAAACAAACAGGAGAAAACTCTGAAATTCTTTGCCAGAGAATGTGGTAAAAGCAGTTAGCTTAACGGGGTTTAAAAGCCATTGCTTTTGACTCGTAACCACTTGTAACCACTCGCCTCCACCTACCCTCCTCTCTTCCTTCCCGTTCACATTAATTGATTTGATTTGCTTACTTTATTTATTTTTTGTCTATTAGATTGTAAGCTCTTTCAGCAGGGACTGTCTTTCTTCTATGTTTGTGCAGCGCTGCGTATGCCTTGTAGCGCTATAGAAATGCTAAATAGTAGTAGTAGTAGTAAAAGCCATTGTGAAGATGGACTTAGGAAAATCCATTGCTTTTAAAGGACCGAGATCAGATATTCTTGAATATAGTTGTAAGTATAGCAAACAAAACAGCCTTATATGTTTCTGCACCCCATCCCATGTCTGTGAACTGATCTTTTGTTGCCATTTTCTGTTTGCAATCTAGTAATCTGATGATGTTGAAAGCAAATATGGTGCTTATATCACAAAACTTATCTTACATATTGCACAGTATAAAAGCAACTTCTGCCTTCCCGTGCTACTGTTTAACAAGATCTGACACTAATCTCCTGTTTTGCAGTTCCACAGTCTATGCACATGTTTTGAGCTGCTAAGAGTTTCACATGATACAAACTAAAACTTCATGGTCTATTGAATCACTTTATTATTCAGAGACATTGCAACACACCTAATTCATACTCTTCCTCTTACTGTATACCATGCTGCCTGTTTTCTTAAACTTTACAACTTACTCATACTTAAATGCCTTGGTTGCAGTCTTATTTTTTTCTATTTCATTTTGCTCCACCATTCAAAACCTAAACAGACTTAATATAGTTCCTCCCTCATATTAAAGCTTACAGTATTATGATTCACTTCCTGGGACACACCTAGTGTGAAGAGCTGTGAACAATTTTCCATAAAGCCCTGACAAGTATAACTGAACTAAAAGATTCACCTGAATTCTTTCATTTCCAGAAAAAGGATTCCTGCTCCAGATGCTGTGATAAGCATTCTCTGTTTGCTTACCCCTGCATCCTTTTCTCCTTGGGAAGGCTTTGCAGGAAGTGTAAATTCATCTGAAAGAGTGTGGTTTGAGAATAATTGCATAACAATGCCTGTCAAAGTGGATTAAAGTTACAGTGATGCTCATTTTCAAGGCACACAGACTTACAAAATTGCATAGTAACCTATGGAACTTTGTAAGCCTATATGCTTTGAAAAGGAGCCTCATTGTCACCTCTGTAAAGCAGTTAAATCTATCCTGAAAGGAAATCATCTCAGGAAAGAACATAGTAACATGGGTAAATGATGGCAAAAAAGATCGATCACCCGTTCCAGTCTGCCCAGTTATTTGTGTGTGTTCTGCAAAGATATGTCCCAGCTGCTAGCAACAGGGCATGTCTACTTAAAATAACAAATCTGAACTATGGTAGCAAAGAGAGAGAATTTTTTCCTTCTTCTAAGTCACTTAGAGGGGCATAATCGAACAGAAACGCCTATCTCCATGGGCGTTTATCTCCGAGAACGGGTCCGTGAAGGGGCGGACCGAATCGTATTTTCGAAAAAACATGGACGTTTATCTTTTTTTGAGCTGGGCGTTTTTGTTTTTCAGCGATAATGGAAACCGAAAACGCCCAGCTCAAAAACGAATAACTCCAAGACATTTATTCGTGGGAGGGGCCAGGATTCGTACTGCACCGGTCCACCTCACATGCCAGGACACCAACCGGGCACCCTAGGGGGCACTTTTACAAAAAAAAAAAAAAAAAGGTAAAACAGCTCCCAGGTGCATAGCACCCTTCCCTTGGGTGTTGAGCCCCCAAAATCCCCCTCAAAACCCACTGCCCACAAGTCTACACCATTACTATAGCCCTAAGGGGTGAAGGGGGGCACCTACACGTGGGTACAGTGGGTTTGGGGGGCGGTTTGGAGGGCTCCCATTTACCAGCACAAGTGTAACAGGTGGGAGGGGGGGGATGAGCCTGGGTCCACCTGCCTGAAGTCCACTGCTCCAGTGACCTGCATACTGCTGCCAGGGAGGTGGGTATGACATTTGAGGGTGAAAATAAAAAGTGTTGAAACGGCATATTTTGTGGTGGGAGGGGGTTCGTGACCACTGGGGGAGTCAGGGGAGGTCATCCCCGATTCCCTCCAGTGGTCATCTGGTCATTTAGGGCACTTTTTGGAGCCTTATTCGTGGAAAAACAGGGTCCAGGAAAAGTGCCCTAAATTCTCGCTAAAAACGCATATTTTTTTTTCCATTATCGGCGAAAGGCGCCCATCTCTGATCGGCAGATAACCACGCCCCAGTTCCGCCTTCACCACGCCTTCGACACGCCCCCATCAACGTTGTCCGCATCCGCGACGGAGTGCAGTTGAAAACGTCCAAATTCGGCTTTTGATTATACCGCTTTATTCGTTTTTGGGAGATAAACGTCTATCTCCCGATTTGGGTCACAATATAGGCGTTTTTCTCTTTAGATTATAAGCAGGTTAGCAACCCACTATAATGCAATGAATAGTGTAAATTTTAAGGGAGGAAAAGTGAGCTGAATACCATTGCCTAATTACTCTTGTAGTAAAATAGTACCTTATATCATCATTATTGCCTAACTTTAGGGTCTCTGTTATCAAACCACACAGCAATGCCAACAAAGCCCATTCAAAATGAATGGGTTTTGACATTACTGCACTGGGGACCACTAGCGCGGTTTGATAAGAAGCCCTTATTAAAAATGGTCCATATCAGTAGCTAATGATGAATTCCACTGAAAATTTTACGTATTATCAGACTAGTCCAAATGGTCCTCTTAAACCTACCAGAATTGATCTTCCAAAATTGTTTCCCCTTGTTTGTTGCTAAATACAATTCATTCTTATCATCTCATCATCACCAAATTATACAAATATATCTCCCTGATAAAGCCATATTTTGCTAAAATCACACAAGATTGTCAGATTTGCATGCCTGGTGCCTCCATCATGTGCAACTCGCTCATGCATATTTATTGGGCATATCCTGAAAACTCAACTGGCTGGTGGTCCCCATGACAGGTTTGAGAACCATTACTTGAGAGGGAATGTGGCTTTTCCTACTAGTCCCCCTCCTACTACTGAAAGGTGAAACTGCTACAGTGCAATCTGGTTTATTGTTTAGTTTTTAGTATGTGAAAGGCTATTGCAGCAACAGCCCTTGGTCAGGAGTCAAGCCGCATCCTGCAATCATGGACTCTAAATCTGCACATGAGTTGTTACCTCTGTATTACAACTCTGGTCAGATATGCCTTTGTGCAAATAGATTATAGTTTAAAAAATTGCTCAAGACATACTTGTTTGTAGCATTTTTTAAAATATATATATACTGGACTTGAAGATGGTGGAGTAGAGCTGATGTTGTATTTTAATGTCTTTTATGATTTTTTTAATATGTTTTTATTATTTATGTATTTTTGGAAACTGTCTAGGATTAGGCGGGGTATACGTTTTAAAAATAAATAAATAAACTATGAATCCATCCTCTGAGGACTCTAAACACTGCTTCCTCCACATTCCCAGCCCCAATCGCCACAGACAGCAGAGGGCTGGAGCCAGGAATCAAGTCCAGGTCCTTCTACATGGCAGTGTACCATACTGCCACTGACCGATTAGACCAGTGTTTTGAGACTTTATCTTCAAACACATTTCTTATCTTCAAGGGCCAGGAATAGGGCAGCCAAATGTGTAACTTATAACATTGCAGCTTCTCACAACTCGCAGGAAGTTCCTATACACTGTCACTGAAGAGGAAAATAACGAATATAATCTCTGTATTGTACTTCTCACACTTGTACAAAGTACAGCTAATCTGACAACTCTATTATCATGTCATAGCCATAGTCAATCTAATTGTGCATCCATGACATTTCCAATTTTATCCTAGTACACTGATTTGCTTTCTGTTCTGTCACATAGATCCAGGTATGTTAAGTCCTGCTACTTGCAGGCAATTTTAAAATCACGTGGACTCTTCCTTCTGGATAAAGAAAGAACCACATTAAAAGGCAAGTCATATGAAACGAGAGCAGATTAATTCTACAGATGCAGTGCTGTCTGCAGGTGACATCCATCATCCATACAGAGGAGGAGAGCTGCATATCTTACATTTTACTATCATTGATATGGAACATGGCAGGGGTGTGCAGTAGCAAAATATTCATTCTGGTTTGTTTTTCTTTTGGATTTTTTCTTTCACTTGGGGCTCCTTTTACAAAAGCCATGCTAGCGATTCAGGTGCAGCAAATGCGAATGGGCTTCATCACAATTGTCATGACTGAATCACTAGTGTGGCTTTGTAAAAGTATCCCTTGGACAGTTATTTCTTTTAGGGGCCTTTTTACTAAGGTCCACCAAATCCTAATGCAGGCATAGCATGCCGGAAAAGCTAATTTCCCTGTTTGCATGCTAATTATGCACTATTTATTTTTTATTATTTGTAAGGGGACATGGGCAGGGAATGAGTGTAGAAGTGCTTACCAGATCACCTCGTTCACAATAGTATGTCCTAAATGGGGGGGGGGGGGGTAAGTGCTCCTGCATTATTTGTAGTTGTCATGTGCTAATGACATTAGTGTACAATTTGTAAATCAAAAACTGGAAAATGCCCTATTTTCCTGCTATGGTAACAATGGGCTTAGTGTGTGAAAAAGCCCCAGTTTAAGATGCAGTAAACCTATTTTTCATACCACAACTTAGTAAAAGGAACCCTTGGTTCCATTTATTTAAATCCAAATAAAGAAAATGAAAGGAAAACACAATGAAACGGTGTCTTCAGGTTTCAACTATCAAATGACTCCTTGATATCCTTCTCTGTCTCTCGCCCCTAATGGAGGGATACAAGACCTATCACCCACCTTTTCCTCAGATATAATTATAGCATACAATTAACTGTAATACCAATACATCAATGATTGAGACAAACAGCTTTCTTTGGGTATAAAACAGACCGCAGCTTTGTTTACTGGTGACATACAGAACCCGAGCTAATACGAACAGATACCATTATTTATTCAGAAACAACACTCGACTACCTGCCATTTAACAGCAAGGAGTCATAGCCAAAACATTAAAAAACCAAATCCTTAACCACCATATCAGCAAGGCTAAACCCTCAAGACATGAACCTCCACATCTGTATTGAGTTTGGGTCCAATGTACACTGCCGGGTGAACTTTGAAGCCCCTACCTTAAGTGCAATGCCTTAACCCGCCATGCCAGCAAGGTTAACCATCAAGGCATGGACCTCCACATCTGTAATTGCGCTATGACCCAATGAACACCGCCGGGTGAACATTGAGGGCCCCCCTGTTCAGAAGGACCTCCTGCACAACTGTAGCTTGGGTACCCCCCCCCCCCTCCCAAAGCTGCGACTAAGCAAAGCAACACGCATCTTGCGGTCCCCTCAAAAGCAAAAGGGGTGGGATGGGCGGGAGATCTAACCGCCTCCGGGGAGCAGGAAAGATTCTGGTCCCTGGAGGAGCCGGTCTTATGTTAGTGCTGCCAAGCCCCACCCTCCCCCTAACAAGATTAGATCCCATTGGCAGGTGCTTCCCACCATGAAGATTTTAAATACGTCTGGCCAATCAGGATTAACCATGTCCCTGCACATTGAACACAGGTCGAGTTAAGGTTAACCTTTCATTTCTGGCCCTGGAAGATCCGGCCTGAGCACAGAGCACCGGAAAGGCAGGTTGGCTCGTCCCCTCATTAAGGGTGGGCTTCAGACAAGCTGTTCACCCTACTTCTGTGCAGTTTAATTGCATGAAATGGGGCAAGAACAATCTCCAGTTGATTCTCCTCCTCTGCTTCTGTGTTTGTAAATGGTGTTGGCTGATCTCGGGTTGCAACCCTATTTCAAGCATTTGAATCACATGGACAGGAGAAAAGGTAGGTGGGTAAAAGCCCAGGGACATTTATACTTGTGGGTCAGTGGGTGGAAGGATGGGGCCCACAATGTGCAGGGAGGGGGGGAGGGATGCTATTGGGTAATTTCTTTGTTTTATTTAAATTGGTGGAAAAGGAGACAGGTTTTTTTGGCTTATGTC
Organism: Microcaecilia unicolor; assembly: GCF_901765095.1. Taxonomy (NCBI): domain Eukaryota; kingdom Metazoa; phylum Chordata; class Amphibia; order Gymnophiona; family Siphonopidae; genus Microcaecilia; species Microcaecilia unicolor. The sequence continues at coordinate 41,032,089 of NC_044040.1, read as the reverse complement.
TCTTGCAAAATGAACAAAATTTCACTCGCTGTTCTTTCGTTTTATTTTGGCAGTGAAAGAAAGCTAAATAGGACATTTCATTTCAGATGAAAGCACATCCTAGATCTAGAATGGTCAGTTCTTTGGTGAAATCACTCGGGGGGGGGGGGGGGGTAATCAGCCAGCAGTGGTCAACATTTTTTAAAATGCTGACCACCCCTGCTGAAATTATGCCAGGATATTCAATGCTGGGCCATGTCTGGGTACCAATATTAAATATTCAGGTATGTGAAGATGACTGGCACTTAATCCTTTAAGGGCTGAATATTGGCACTTATATGGTATAAGTTAAACCAAAGTTAGGACTGCTATTTATGTAGCCCTATTTGGCTAACTAACTTAGGCCCAGATGCATCAACCAAACGTAAAAAAAGCAAAATCGTAAAAGCCATTACCGAATTTAAAAAAACGAACAATGCTCCAAAAAAACAAGTCGCACAAGTTCAGTGCGGTATTGTAAAGAACCATGCATCAATCCCCGTCGGTAATCGGCTCCTAAAGCATGCGCAGAGCAGCCAAGCATTAAGCTGGCTGCTCTGCGCATGCCAGAAACGTCAAAACCAAAAAAAAAAAAGAAAACAATACAAATACGTGGCTCCTTGCTTTCCCCTGCATAAAAAAATGTCTCCACAAACATTAACAAAGGATCGGGAGGGAGCAAAGGCGCTCATCAGGAGCGTCCTGTGTGGACGGCCTTGCCCCCCGCCCCCCCCCCCTGCCCGAGATCGCCGCTTCTCCGTTCATGAAATACAAAATGTTGAAAATCTAAACTTCTGCATCGCCGCCCCCCCCCCCCCCCGCCCTTCCTGTCTCTCTCTTCTGCTACTGTCGGCAATGCTCTGCATCCTCCGCCTCCAGCCCCACCCCCCTGAGTTCGTCACCGCCGCTCCCCCCTCCACTGGATCCCCTCTCTGCCATAATGGCCGGTGCAGCACCTCTCACCTGTGTGTGAAGGCGCTGCACGGGTTGGATCAGCTGTTCTCGATTGCTTCTGTCTCCTCCGACTTCTCTCTCCTTCCTGTGCCCGCCCTCCTAACTGACGTCAGAGGAGGGCGGGCACAGGAAGAAGGGGAGAGACGGAGGAGACAGAAGCGATCGAGAACAGCTGATCCAACCCGTGCAGCGCCTTCACACAGGTGAGAGGCTGCACCAGCCATTATGGCAGAGGGGGGGGGTCCGGTGGAGGGGGGAGCGGTGGCGACGAACTCAGGGGGGCGGGGCCGGAGGCGGACGATGGTGGGAGGTGGAGCATTGCTGACAGTAGCAGAAGAGAGAGACAGGAAGGGCAGGGGGGCCCAGCAATGCAGAAGTTTAGATTTTTAACATTTTGTATTTCATGAACGGAGAAGCGGGGAGCAGCGGCGATCTCGGGCGGGGGGGGGGGGGCAAGGCCGTCCACACAGGATGCTCCTGATGAGCGCCTTTGCCCCCTCCCGATCCTTTGTTAATGTTTGTGGAGACATTGTTTTATGCAGGAGAAAGCGGGGAGCTCACTTTTCTTTTTAAACTACTACTACACATGATTTTTATGGTGCAGGGGGCAGCGGGGAGATGACAGCTCAGGCCTTAACGACAGGTCTGAGCTGACATTAAATTTCTGACGGTAAATAGTTCGTTGCAGTCGTCGGTATGGTTAGTGCATTCCGAATTGACCACATTTCAATGGTAGTTTCTTGTTTGAATTCTGTTTTCATTAGCTGCTAGCCTTGTCAGAAAATGGCCTTTAATGCATGCTACGGTTTAAAATTTCCTCGTTAAAGGGTCATTAAAGTTTTGTGCATCTGGGCCTTAGAGCCTCTTTTATAAAATTGTTGTAGCAATTTCTGCACTGTAAATGAGAGGAAGCCCATAGGAACTGCATGGGCTTCCTCTCATTTACCGTGCAGGAATACTAGCACAGCTTTGTAAAAGAAAGCATTAACCAGTTAAGGGGGGAATATTGGCACCTATCTGGTTAAGTGCTGACTCTGATCCTGGACTGCCCACATAATAGCAGGTTTGGGTTTTAGCAGCTAGAGGGGGTATTCAATGGTATTATCTGCGTAAGTGCCTTGAATAGTTCCTCAGAGCCTGCTCAGCACCAGTTAACTGGGCAAGAGATTAACTGGCTGTGAATATCAACCACTCTATAAATATAGTAATGTTTAAATAGAGGCATGCTTCCTGATCTCTTTCACAGATTCTTACAAAATATTAATGCAAATAATGTCATAGTTCAAATTACATTAATCAAATGTCTATTAGAGGCAATACATCTTTATGGACCTCACTAAACAATGCTAATGATTCCCAGCATGGCAAATGCACCGCAGCCCATTCAGTTGGAATGGGGCTGCATTGCATTTGTTGTGTGGGAATCACTAGTGCAGTTTAGTAAAAGTAACCCTTTATTAAGACATGTAAATAAAAATAAGAGGAAGCAAGTTAAAAAGTGCATACTTTCAGTGTGATAAAATGGCACGTTTCTCCTTCCTCGATAGAAAAACATTATTCGTTTTATAATTCAGTCACAAGAATACTATGCTGTCTACAATTCCCATAATTCAGTTATAAATAAATGGAACCTCAAATCCCCAAGGGAAAGCCACCAGGGGCTTAACAACAATCCCTCCAAGAGTCCAATGTTATGACAGGTTTAAATACCCACCAGAAAAAAAAAAAGAGCAGTGGGAAAAAAAAACTCCTTAGACCATTCTAAAAGGAGAAAAAAAAAACAACTGGAATCTTGCATTTGGCATGTGGAAATCTACAGCAAGGGGAATGGGACTTGATATACTGCCTTTCTGTGGTTCTGCAACTACATTCAAAGTGGTTAACGTATTGTATACAGGTATTTATTTTGTACCTGGGGCAATGGAGGGTTAAGTGACTTCCCCAAAGTCACAAGGAGCTGCAGTGAGAATCAAACCCAGTTCTACAGGATCAAAGTCTGCTGCACTAACCACTAGGCTACCCCTCCTGTTAAATGCAAAGAAAACTCTCCTGGAAACAGCCTGTCAGGTTTTCAGGATTGCTAGAATGAATATGCATGAGAGTGATTTTGCATATATTAGAAATCTTGTAAATGCAAATATATCTCATGCATATTCATTATGTATATCCTGAAAACCTGACTGGCTGGGTGTCTGTCCAGGAAAGTATGCTTTGATTTATTGTATTTATTAAATGTCCATGTAGTGCAGTTCAAGACAGTTTACAAACATATAAAATATATATATATACACAAGTTTCTTTAAATGGATAAGAAATCCAATCAAAGTTATACAGATTGTCAGCAGCATTATCCATGTAAGTGATACTACTAAAATTCACAATATCCCACACACAAATGTTTTTTTTCTAGGTATTGGGGGGGCTGCAGACCTACCTCAGTCTATCTGGTGGTGGTGGTAGGACTCAAATGATGCACTTCAACATGAAGAAGGAAAAAAAAGATGCTGCCCACTACTGTGGTGCACTCTGTTGACCATAGAGCAGCACTAGGGTAAATTTGGGGTCAAGGGTGTTAATAATGAAGGGGGGGATGGAGAATAAAAATAACAATCCTGTGACATCCTACAAAAATGTGACACATTTAAAATTGGTACATGCTTCAACATAGCACTGTAATGCACATGAGAATTCCAGCACTGTGACTGATACATAGTAAATTGGACAGCACCTCGTTACAAATCTCTATGCAATGCTGACAACATGCATGTGATATATGATCTATGTACATTCAAACCACATGTGATAGACATTTAAGAAGAAATAAGTGTGCTGGTTTGGAATATATGCTCTATTAAAATGGGTGCTAAATGCACAACATAATGAGATGATGTCATTAAAAAAACCACCCTGACCTTCTTTGGTTAGCAACAGAACTATATTGGTACAGATAAATACAATGTTGCTATGGAGACAGACATTATATTAGTAGCAATGTTCATAGCTTTATAACATTAACATGGACAAATATGCTGACATCAATGGATAACTATTAACACCTGAAAAGGGATTAATGGCTTGTAACTAGTCTAGCTGGAGAAGCAAAAAGTACAGGAGGCTAGAAAACATATTTTATTGCACAATCCATTCAAAGACAGACTGCTAAACATGTAGGAACTCATAGAAGGTGGGGCAAAACTATGTGCAGGTAACCAAGATAAATCCTCTCTATAATATTTTGAAATGAGGTAGAAAGTAGAACCAGGATGTGCATGGCAAAAAGGTTTGTTTTGATTTCATATTCTTTTCAATCACCTGTTCGGCTTGTTAGATTCTAAACTTCAGATTATTTGGGTCCATGAAAGTCAATGGGACAAGCAATTTTGCACTCTTCTAACAGTAGGGTTTTCAATCTAGTTTTAATCAAATTTGCTGACTGGCATCTGCCACAAAAAGAACAGCACTCTGGGGGCAATAGCGAGCACCAAACAAGATGGCTGCGTGAGATCGGAGCTCCACTTCCCAAAGAACATATTCCTTCAACATACATCAGAATACTGCTGATTTGGAGGAAATTATATGATGGCTTCCTCAAACAAGATAAAAAATGAACTACAATCACTATCTCAACCTCATACTCGATTTAAAAGATCTAAAAATTAACTTCTGTCACCATGTAAGGAAAAGGCGAACACTCGAGAAGAGGCCTCATTACAACTGCTGCTTCAAGAACTTCAACAAGTAAAGGAATTGATCAAAGAAAATATAGAGACGCTATCTGATTTAAGAGAAAAATTATTAAATTTAAAACAATTTTCAACATGAGAAATACATTACATGCACAGAAGAACACTTAAATGCACATGACTCGCAATTGCAAACGCTTCCCAGACTTACCAAAAGACTACAAACGCTTCCCAGACTTACCAAAAGAATTCAGAGATTGGACAAAGATTTAGAAGATCTTAACAACCGGTTCAGGCAAAATAATATAACAATTTTAGACTTACCAGAGAAATATGAGGGCCAAGACATATTTCAATTTTTATATTCCTGGATCCCGAAGATTCTACTAACTTCCTTCACAGCGCCCCTAGAGTTTGAGAAGGCGCATAGGGCGCCACCTTTCATCATTCAAGAATCAACAAAACCACGCACAATAGTTGTAAAGCTATTGAGATATCAGCATGCTCATCAAATTCTACAAATTTCAAGATCAAGAGCACCAATGAAATTTGAGGGTAATTTGATCCTTACTGTTGCAGTTCTACATAAAAACACGGTGGATCGCAGGAAAGATTATTAGCGCTTCATCCTCAATTAAAACAAATTGGTACCCAATACAGTTCTTTCCTGTGACAATGAGGATAACTATTAATGATGTAACTAAATCTTTTGAAGATCCGGAAACGCTTACAGAATATATGGAACATTAAGGATTCTCACCAATGGAAGACTCATCGTCGTCAAACCATGTATCCCCAACCTGATTTGTCTGGGTACCTGTTTACATATTCTTCTGCACACTTCATGACAGACCTCATCGACCTACCAATCAGAAATACAACCGGATCAACACGAACATATCTAAACCTCCACTACCCAAGCTGCAAAGGACTCAAATACAAATCAACTTATGCATCCAGCTTTTCCTACATAAGCACACAACTTTGGAACGCACTACCAAAAGCCATGAAAACAACGTATAACAACCTAAACTTCCGGAAATCACTAAAAACTTACCTGTTCAAAAAGGCATTCCCTACCAACCATACCTAAATACCTGAACCCAGCAACACGATGAAACCAAAGAACGTAATGGACATAACGTAACTCTTCATCTATATGATTCCTTAATATGTTTGTTCTACATGAACCCTATTCTACCATAACATCACTGTGTAACTGTTTATACCTGAACTGGCGAACGCCTCTACGGTACTATTTAAGCAACATTGAGCCTGCAAATAGGTGGGAAAATGTGGGATACAAAAGTAACAAATAATAATAATAAATACACAGTAGTGGTTGATTCAGTCTCATATATTTGCTGACCACACTGAGTTTTTTGCAAAAATGGTCTCTATTACATCTAAGTTGATGGGGAAGATTAGATACTATTAAAATTACGTTAGTACCAAGAGTTAAATTATATGTTAGGTATGCTCCCAGTGGAACTTAACCCCAGTTTTTTCAAGACAATTGATAGTGTATTAATCTCCTTTCTCTGGCACTCTAAACCCCTCGTATCTCTCTCAATAAACTGAAATTACCTAAACAAAAGGTGGTGTTAACTTTCCTAATATTAGAGATTATCATAATTCTTTTATTCTTTCTAAAGAATATCACTGGTTTAAGGGAGAGGACCCCTTTGCTACCCCTATATGGTTAAAACTGGAAAAGGAAATATCACACCTAGTTCCACTTACTGTTTTAGCCCATCCTAATATTCATTTATGTTCTTTCTCTCACCATACTAAACCTGTGTTGCAAACCACTTCATTGGCATTTGTTCAGTTAGCAAAAAAAATTGCCAAAAACTCCCAGTAGTATAGGTGATATGCCATTATGAAAGAATAAAAAGTTGAGACTATATGGTCAAACACTAAATTGGCCAATTTGGCAAAAATGTAATATCTGGTTTTTAAGTCAATTACTGTCAGATGGCCACTTGAAATAATTTGCACAACTGAAACTGAATTTTTACATCCCTGAATCCAAGTTTTTACAATGGTATCAGCTACAAGATATTAAATCAAACAACTGGGATTTAACTTGTATAAATCAATTTTCAAATGTAAATACATTTATTGAAGGTCCATGTACATTGTCTCATCGTGCTTCAATGTTTTATAAAACTTTTCAAAATTATAATAAGTATTCCTGTAAAAGTATTCAACAGGTTTCGGAGAAAGATCTTGATGCTTCATTATCAGATGCTCAGTGGTCTCAGATATGGTCTATAGGTCCCAGAACATCTTTATCAGCAGCTATTAATCTATGTTTTTTATGTATCATAGAGCTTTGTGGACTCCTCGTAAGTATAAAGCAATTGATCCATCAAAATCAGACTTAAGTTGGTCATGTAAATCACACAAAGGAATGCTGATGCATCTACTTTATGATTGTCCCAATACTACAATATTCTGGCAAGATGTATGGAACAAATTGCAAGACATCTTTAAGTAAAAATTGCCACTACTATCCAAATATATAATATGGAAATTTCTATCCATTTCCTTTCCAGTCTCTGATGAAGACAAATTTTTATTTGATTTCTTAATCACCATAGCTATGAAACTGATCATTACTGGAAAAATAATACTCAACATCTATATTTTGTGGAATTAGATTCTTTTGTACAAAAAATATGAACAAGCTCGTCAGTTTCATTGCTGCGGTTTACCAGCCAGAATTATTCAGGTCTCTTCTCACACATCTTCTGGCACAGAATCCATACCATTTTGGTTCATTTCCTCTGAACAGCTTCAACTCTTTTTATGTCCTTGACAAGATACAGCCTCCAAAACTGAACACAGTACTCCAAGGGCCCTGTATACAAAGTCATGCCAGCATTTTTACCATGCACTAACCGTGTGGATGGCCATAATATTCCTATGGGCGTCTACACAGCGTGCACTAATTTTTAGCACACGATAAAAACACTAGCGTGCCTGTCCCGTCCGTGGCCGTGACAACCCTCAGACTTACCCTGTTTCTGGGAGTCAGTGTCTGTGCTGGCTTCTGCTTGTCTCTGTGTCTGTCTTAGGTTCTCTCTGGCTCTGTGTGCTGATTGCCCTACTGAACCTCACCTGTGTGGGCTATGCCTCTTCCAAGATGGCTGCCGCCTCTTCCTCTCTGCCAGTATCCAAGATGGCTCCCGCTGTTCCTTCCTATGGGATGACTGCTCTGTGTGTCAAGCCTCTGTTTGGTTGCAAGGTAATTGCTGCAGCTGTGGCTCTGGTGTTGAAGGGCTTTATTAATCACTTGGAGACTACAGTCCTGGCCTTTGCATCTCATCTAAAGGTCCTGGTGTATAGAGTGCTCTGTACACAGTTTCAGTGTGAGTTTCTATGTTTGTTAGACTAGCTAGCTTAGGCACCGTCTGGCTTGTAGCCTGTGTATAGCTTTGCTAGTGTTCTATGTTTGTTTAGACTAGCTAGCTTAGGCACCGTCTGGCTTGTAGCCTGTGCATAGCTCTGCTAGTGCTCTGTGTTTGTTCCTAGTGTAGACTAGCCAGCTTAGGCACCGTCTGGCTTGTAGCCTGTGCATAGCTCTGCTAGTGCTCTGTGTTTGTTCCTAGTGTAGACTAGCCAGCTTAGGCACCGTCTGGCTTGTAGCCTGTGCATAGCTCTGCTAGTTCTCTGTGTTTGTTTCCAGTGCATGATTAGCTAGCTTAGGCACCGTGTGGCTTGTAGCCTGTGCATAGCTCTGCTAGTTCTCTGTGTTTGTTTCCAGTGCATGATTAGCTAGCTTAGGCACCGTGTGGCTTGTAGCCTGTGCATAGCTCTGCTAGTTCTCTGTGTTTGTTTCCAGTGCATGACTAGTTAGCTTAGGCACCGTCTGGCTTGTAGCCTGTGCATAGCTCTGCTAGTGCTCTGTGTTTGTTTCCAGTGCATGACTAGTTAGCTTAGGCACCGTCTGGCTTGTAGCCTGTGCATAGCTCTGCTAGTGCTCTGTGTTTGTTTCCAGTGCATGACTAGTTAGCTTAGGCACCGTCTGGCTTGTAGCCTGTGCATAGCTCTGCTAGTGCTCTGTGTTTGTTTCCAGTGTATGACTAGTTAGCTTAGGCACCGTCTGGCTTGTAGCCTGTGCATAGCTCTGCTAGTGCTCTGTGTTTGTTCCTAGTGTAGACTAGCCAGCTTAGGCACCGTCTGGCTTGTAGCCTGTGCATAGCTCTGCTAGTGCTCTGTGTTTGTTTCCAGTGCATGACTAGCTAGCTTAGGCACCGTGTGGCTTGTAGCCTGTGCATAGCTCTGCTAGTTCTCTGTGTTTGTTTCCAGTGCATGACTAGTTAGCTTAGGCACCGTCTGGCTTGTAGCCTGTGCATAGCTCTGCTAGTTCTCTGCGTTTGTTCCTAGTGTTAGACTAGCCGCCCTTGCTAGCCACTATCCCAAGACTGTGTTTGTTCCTAGTGTTAGACTAGCCGCCCTTGCTAGCCACTATCCCAAGACTGTGATTGTTCCTAGTGTTAGACTAGCCGCCCTTGCTAGCCACTATCCCAAGACTGTGATTGTTCCTAGTGTAGACTAGCCAGCTTAGGCACCGTCTGGCTTGTAGCCTGTGCATAGCTCTGCTAGTTCTCTGTGTTTGTTCCTGGTGCAGACTAGCCAGCTTAGGCACCGTCTGGCTTGTAGCCTGTGCATAGCTCTGCTAGTTCTCTGTGTTTGTTCCTGGTGCAGACTAGCCAGCTTAGGCACCGTCTGGCTTGTAGCCTGTGCATAGCTCTGCTAGTTCTCTGTGTTGGTTCCTAGTGACAGACTAGCCAGCTTAGGCACCGTCTGGCTTGTAGCCTGTGTAAAGCTCTGCTAGTTCTCTGTGTTGGTTCCTAGTGACAGACTAGCCAGCTTAGGCACCGTCTGGCTTGTAGCCTGTGTAAAGCTTTGCTAGTGTTCTGCGTTTGTTTCCAGTGCATGACTTGTTAGCTTGGGCACAGCTTAGTTGTTAGCTGGTGTATAGCCTTCCAAGTCTCCTGAGTTTGCTCTGTGTATGTTCCTGTGTATGACTGGTTTGCCTGGGTATAGCGTTCCTATTAGCCTGGGTACAGTTTACTAGTCATTGTGTTGAATCCTGCCGACTGCCAGAACCCGGACAGTCCCTGCTTGTCTGCCTTGCCTTCGCCTAGGTGCCAGGGGGCACTCCTGGATCTTCATTCCTGCTGTTCCTGTAAGTCCTACCGGCTGCAAGAACCTGAGGGCTCAACCCTCGGGGAAAGGCAGTCAAGTGTAGGTGAAGCCTAGGTCCAGGGTGTTCCAGTTCCGCGGGTTCCGCTCCAGTGTGTTCCAGTCCAGCGGGTTTCACTCCTGTATGTTCCAGTCCAGTGGGGCCACTCCAGTGTGTCCAGTCCAGCGGGCCCCACTCCAGTGCGCACCCGTCCGGTGCGTTCCAGTTCCGAGTGTTCCGGTGTAGAACTCCAGTCCGGGGTTCTGGGCCAGTCTTGTTTCATCTCTACCTGGAAGGTGATTTTGCCTGCCACTGCCGCTCCACGGTAGTGGCCTATGGACTCACAAACCCCGCGCTCCTGGGGAAGAAGCCTGAAGGTATGCCAAGGTCCTCAAGAGCGCGGCAAGCGCGAGAGACGCGACAGTGCCTTTGTAAAAAGGGACCCAAGTGTGGTTTCATCAGTCATTTGTACAGGTGCATTATCACCTCCTTTTTTTCTGCTGGTTATGCCCCTCTCTGTTCAGATGAGCGACCTTCTGGCATTGGCCACCACCTAATCAATTTGTTTAGTCACCTTGAGATCCTTATCATCCTGAGGTCCCTTTCTTGGTCCGTGCCCATCAGCCTCTCATCTCCTACATACAGCTCTTTTGAATTTCTGTAGCTCAAATGAATCACTCTATTTTCCTTCACAATAAAGCATAACCTCCAAGCATTAACCTAAGTTTATAATTTTGAAGTTCACTTCTCATGCTTTCCATTCCCTCCAGAGTGTCCACTCTTTTACTAATGGTCATGTTAACCACAAAAAGACATATTTTCCTTCTAACACTTCAGTAATATCATGTACAAACATTTTTAACAGAATTGGCCCCAGGGCAAATCCGTGCAGCACTTCTTTTCTCACCTTTCTTTCTTCCGAGTGTATTCAATTTACCACCATAGTGTAGAATTCAAATCCAGAATGAAGGGTAACAGGAAATGCTAGAGTGTCAAAAACCAAGCTCAGTAAAGGAGACCAAGCAATGACTAAAGTTATGTACAGTCCAATGGATATTCAGCTGCAGTGGTATTTTTTTTTTAAACCCTGACCACTGCAGGCAAAATTAGCCCTAGATATTCAATAGTTTGCCACGTCTGGGCTAAATCTGGATAAGGAAGCCACCAGTGCTTCTGCAAGTCCTGGCTGATATTCAGCTGAGACCCTCATAAGGCACTCATGTGAACCCAGGCTATGAAGTGCAACATGAACTAGGGACATGTGTTTGTTAGCATACATTCATTTCAGTAGCATACCTTAAAAATTGTAGGGGTCCTTTTACAAAGCTGCGGTAAGAACTAGTGTATGTTTACCATAGCATAAACAGGCTTACCGCAGGATGAACTGAGATGTCCTACAGTAAATCCCGAATGTGCTTGTGTAAACCATGTGCTAAAAATTTTTTCTGAATTGTCTGGGCAGGGCCGTGCCAACGGGGTAAGCGAGGTAAGCTTGGCAGGGGGGCGCCGTCCTCTGGGGGGCGCCACGCCATGCTTGCCTCGCCCTCCCGCTCCCATGTACCAACTGCCCGCCCTCTTCTCCCCCCAACAAAATCTCTTTTAAATTTACCTCCATCCGACTGGCAGGAAATGATGTCAGAAGAAGGCGGGACATTGAGCGAAGGGAAGACTAGTAGAGACGTCGGGAGCGCCGCCTCCTTCACTGACGCTGCGCCTTCGCTGCCCTGCCAGCCGGACGGAGGTAAATTTAAAAGAGATTTTGTTGGGGGGAGAAGAGGGCAGGCAGTTGGGACATGGGAGCGGGAGGGCAGGGGAGAGAGGACAGCGATCATCTTCGGGGGGGGGGGTGCCACAGACCCTTGGCACGGCCCTGTGTCTGGGAGGGGGAGGAGAGCACAAATCAGCACAGCCACACTGCCATGCACTGATTAGCACATGAGCCCTTAGTGCCTTCAAAATGGGTGACAGTAAGGGCCCAAGTGCTAATGGTAACATTAGCGTCATGGGCATCAATGCCAGAAATTAAAAATCAGCGATTTTCTGGGTGTGGAAAAAATGGCCTTGGTATTGTGATAAGTAACAGGTTGTCCTATAGGGTGTAGGCCACTAGAGGGCGCTAGAAGAAGATGGAGGTCGCTAGGACCGGGGAGAGCCCTAGGAGGTCCACAGGTGCAGGAGATTATGGGCTGGGTCCTGGGTGGGTAATTAACCACTTTATACCCCACCTGAGTTGTGAAAGGAGGGAAGTGAGCTAGCAGCAGCAGAAGAAGAGAGAGCCCCTGAAAGATACTGGCTAACTTTATGGACTTGGGGGTGGACTGGGTTTCCCAAGGAGATCAGCAGGCTGAAAGTCCTGGGGTAAGAAGTCCCTAAAGCATTAGAGTTTGACTGTGTGTTCAAAGAGGGACTGTGTGTCCAAAGTTCTGAGAGAAGCAGGCTGCAAAGCCTGGGGTTGAGTCCCCAACGTATTGGTATAGTACTGAGCCCATGTATATGTGTGGGGAGGCTCAGGGTGAAGACCTATGAAAGTATAAAGTATTAGGCTAGAAGATGTGTGCCCAGGGGCTGGAATAAAGAGTTGCCTGAGATATATGCAGTTGGTGAGACCTGCTTAATTTGCTGAGTGGAAACCAGGTCACCCTGAGTGAGAAGGGGTACATAAGTAATGCCACACTGGGCAAAGACCAAGGGTCCATCAAGCCCAGCATCCTGTCCACGACAGCGGCCAATCCAGGCCAAGGGCACCTGGCAAGCTTCCCAAACATACAAACATTCTATACATGTTATTCCTGGAATTGTGGATTTTTCCCAAGTCCATTTAGTGGTTTATGGACATCCTTTAGGAAACCATCTAACCTTTTTAAACTCTGCCAAGCTAACCGCCTTTACCACGTTCTCCGGCAATGAATTCCAGAGTTTAATTATGCGTTGGGTGAAGAAAATGTTCTCCAATTTGTTTTAAATTTACTACACTGTAGTTTCATCACATGCCCCCCAGTCCTAGTATTTTTGGAAAGCGTGAACAGACGCTTCACATCCACCTGTTTCACTCCACTCATTATTTTATATACCTCTATCATGTCTCCCCTCAGCCGACTCTTCTCCAAGCTGAAAAGCCCTAGCTTCCTTAGTCTTCCTTCATAGGGAAGTCGTCCCATCCCCGCTATAATTTTAGACCCCCTTCGCTGCACCTTTTCCAATTCTACTATATCTTTCTTGAGATGCGGCGACCAGAATTGAACACACTACTCAAGAAGCATCAAGAGAGACCAAAGAAAAGATAAGTCTGCATCACCACATACAGAAAAAAAAGGACATTAAAATTTAGTTTAGTAAAACCTACCTTTTGGGGGTGGGGGAGAATGTTTCTGAGTGTCTATACCTTAGAAACATAAAATAGATCACAAAGAATCAATTCTTAAGACATACACTACAAAAAAAAGTTATAGCTATAGGGTAAAAGAAAGAAAGTAAGATAACTTGGTCAATATTTGTCTGATGTTTTCACTAATCTGCATATGATTTGCATATTGACAACCAGGTCACCCTGAGTGAGAAGGGGGATATCACAGTATGCAGGAAAGACCCAAGTAAAGGCGCACTAAGGCCACTTCTTGCCGCAGCTTATAACAGGACCCCTTAGTGTGTACTAAATTAATGTACATTAACCTATAAATTAACATGTTAAAAATGTAGGGGCCCTGTTTACTAAGCTGTGCTGTAAGTGTGCTAGCGTTTTTGGCATGTGCTAACACTAGAGACACCCATATATTCCTATGGGTGTCTCTAGCATTAGTGCATGCTAATTTTTAGCATGCGCTAAAAACGCTTGCGCATGTTAGTAAACGGGGTCCTAGGGCTCCTTTTATAAAGCTGTGCTGGCGATTGCAACGTGGCAAATGCAACGAAGCCTATTCAATTCCTATGGGCTTTATCACACTTGCCATGCTGGAATCGCTAGAACAGCTTTGTAAAAGGAACCCTTATTAACAAAAATGTGTAATAAAAAAACATATGCTAATGTAGATGTGCTAACTGTTTAGCATAGGAATATCTGCTCTCTGCCCTCAGTGTGCCCTTAAAAAAAAAATAATAAATTTGCATGCAGTTAGTGTTCCTCAGAAATCCAGTAGAGAAGTCCAGAAGAGAAAACGGTAGTCTGCAAGCAGCACAAAGCAGTCCACAAAAGCAAAACATACGTCTTCTGTTCTAGAAAGGTTTTTATTTCTACCACTGAGCTGGTGGAAGGTTAAGGCACTATTCCACCCCTATGATCAGAGCGCTGTTCTCTGATCATAGGGGCGGAATACAAGCAGAGCTCCTTCAGCTCAAATTTAAATGAGTTCTGCGCTATTGGCTCTCACAGGCGCTGCTTCCCGATGATCATGGGGGCGAAGGTAAATGTAGGCACTAGTCTGGCTCTAGTGGCCTCTAGCGTAGGGTTACCATATGGCTCCAGAAAAAGGAGGACAGATTGAGCCAGCCGGGTTTTACTTCCATGGCTTTCAAAGCCATGGAAGTAAAACCCGGCTGGCTCAATTACTTCCATTGAAAGCAATGGAAGTAAAACCCGGCTGGCTCAACCGTCCTCCTTTTTCTGGAGCCATATGGTAATCCTACTCTAGCGCCTGCATTTACCTTTGATCATCGGGCTGTCGGAGCTCTTGTTCTTAGTACACGGATATTAGAGTTTAAGAGCCCAAGTGGAGTGTTTATGTGATGTTTTTTGAATAGTTGTATTCTTGTATTAATATTAACTGTCTTGTAATGCTGCTTCTTAATTTGTTATGTAAGCTGCATTGAACCTGAGCTGTCTTAGGAAAATGTGGGGTAGAAATGTCATAATAGAGTAAATTATCAAAAAACCTCTTGCTGTAACAAAGTACTTCAGATTGCTATAACAAAGTAGATCCCTTTGCTCTGAACATAGTGGTTAGTGAGAGCTGGAGCTGTTTCCTGCTACTGAGGTCACCAATTTTCTCCCCAACAGAGAGAGAGAGAGATGAGAAAAGCTCTTCCAGTCTCACAGAAATACAGAAAGTGATCAGCTACCTGAAGAATCTCAGCTTATGTAGTATTCAAAGTTTCAACTTTTTTTTGTATAAAGAAACCTAAACTTGAATTTCAGGAAGCTATTAATAAGGACTGTACTAGGCATCTGGATTCTTTTGAAAGAGAGTTTCTTCCTCCAGGGATATTATTTTCCTTATTTGTGATAGACCCATTCTACATAGAAAAGTAGAACATCTGAAAAAAGCCTCAGGAAGACTAATTAGCATTTTTTTGTTTTCCACAAAATAATGATTTACTCTACTGGCAATTTTGAAGCACTAATTACATGAGGTGCTTAGTAATCCAGAAGCCTTTGTTGCTGGTCATAAAGGCTTATTATCTTCCTATAGCCACGTGGAAAGAGGGAAAGCAAGGAGTTGAAAAGGAAGGTCCCATAGCTAACTGGTTGTCAGATAAAGTTTTTAAATTAAATCCTACTAAAACCATTGCTGTCCTGTTTCCACATTATGAATCCTCAGAGCTTCCATGTTTACCTTGCATCAATGATGTCCAAATTCCTTTATATGACTCAATCAAAATTCTAGGGCTCACTATAAACAACCACCTTAAATGCTCCACTCATATCTAGTCATTCAGAAATCATTCTATGCTCTTTGTCAAATACTTGCTGTGTGCTGTTTTTGATTCATAGTTCACTTGCTGATTCAGGCTTTAGTCATCTCTAGGCTTGATTATTGCAATTCCTTACTGCGAAGCCTACCAGACTATCAACTATGCAGGTTTCAAGTTATTCAAAATACCACAGTTAAATTATTACACAGAGCCAAGAAATATGACAGTGCATTCAACCTCCTGATTAAAGAGCACTGGCTTCCACTCTGTTATTGCATTATGTTTAAAACTCTAATTTTTACCCACCCAATACTCTGGCACTCTGCCTTCTCATACCAAATATACATCTCAAAAAAGATAGAACAGAATTAGAAAAGATACAGAGAAGGGCAATGAAAATGATAAAGAATATGGGATGACTTCCATATGAGGAAAGGCTACAGTGGCTAGGGCTCTTCAGCTTGGAGCAGAGACGACTGAGGTGAGATATGATAGAGGTCTATAAAAATACTGAATAGAGTGGAAGGGGTAGACATGAATTGCTTGTTTACTCTTTCCAAAAATACTAGTACTAGAGGGCACACAATGAAGCTATTACGTATTAAATTTAAATTTATTGTGTAATTAAACTGGAATTTTATTGATAGAGAATGTGGTAAATAAAAGCAGTTAGCTTAGTAGGGTTTAAAAAAGGTTTGACTAATTTCCTAAAAGAAACATCCATAAGCCATTATGAAGATGGGACAATCCACTACTTACTTCTAGGATAAGCAGCATAAAATCTGTTTTACTGTTTTGTGATCTTGCCAGGTACTTGTAACCTTGATTGGACACTGTTGGATACAGGATACTGGGCTTGATGGACCTTTGGGCTGTTCCAGTATGACAACGGTTATGTTTTTATGTTAATGCAGTGGATATTCCTATGCTGTCACAATGACGTCCATGTTCCTTTTACCCCATTCATAGCTTGGATGATGGTCATCACCAGCAGAAGGACATCCATTTTTCATGTATACTAGAACAGCCTGTATGTCAGCAGGTCCTGTTCTAAAATACTATCACCATCAGCGATGTACTAACTTGGGTCTCCTTATTATGAGATGGATGTCCTTTCTACAATAACTTAACTATGATTGTCCATTTCTTTTTTGAGTGTATTATTTGAAATTGTGTAAATTTGAAGATAAGAAAAAAGCACAGAAGGAATTGAGTTGTAATTTCTAGTATGGCATGGTGAATGTATATACACACACAGTTAATTTGAATTCTATCAAAAAGTATTCTGGGGGGAAAAAAGGAGGACCATTTGAAAACCAGGGAAGCAGTGGTGTAAATTCCACCCAAGCAGCAAGGTGGGGGGGGGGGGGGGGGGGGGGCAGGGGGCTTGTAGCTACTCCCATATCTTCTGAGGTAGATTGCCATTTCTCAGAGGCCCTTTCTGATATGGTTTTTTTTTTGGGGGGGGGGGGGGGGGGGGGGAAGACCATGATTTGAACTTTTGCCACTGCATTGAAGCTCATGTGCTGTCTTATGTTTACAAATGATATAATGCTGTAGTGGATGACCAGAGGGATGTGGACTTTAACAGTAAAATCTCAAGTTATACAAGTTTCCAAGCAGAGGGGGAGTGCTGTAAATAAAAATATACTAGCAGGAACCCTTTACTTATGCTACTGGATGAGCAGAAGCCTATACTGATTCATGATACAGGGATGCTCCCAACAACATTTTAGTGTTAGAGATCCACCTCTTCTGACTCCTATATCCTGTGTCACCTTCACAATAGGATGAATATATCATACGCTCCATTGTAACTCTCTGCTGTGGACAGGCTGCCTCACGTAGAATTCATGCAAGAGAAGGAGAGGGAACCGAGAAACCCAGGGTCAAGGAAACTTGGAAAAGCAAGAGGGAGTATCCTAAGAAGAGGGTACAGGGGATGAAAAAGAAAGGACCCCTGAAGGAGGCAAATTCTCCAAATGGATTAGTTTTGCACATACCATGACAGGAATGAACCACACTCCTAAGTCAGGGCATGTGGAGTATGACTGTGAATGGGAAGACTATCTTCATTTTTTCTCCTACATCACGAGTGCCTGTTTCTCCACCATGGTGAAATTTATATGGGTCCCTAGTGCTCCCTACTTCTCTTATGCTGGTTGCTATAAGGACCTTTGCCGTAATGGTCAGGAGTCTGGGTGAAGTCATTAGAGGCACAGGTAGGATCATCATTTGCCTGCTCTCAAGCATGACAGAGGATATGAGCACAAAGCCATCTTTCCAAAGCCCAGCTAGTAAAAATAGCATCCTGTATCCTCCCTCCCCCCCAACCCCCCCCCCCCCCCTGCAAATAGAAGACTTGATATTGATTAAAAAAATAGCTTTTCACTGAATGCACAGTTGAACTCTGGAATAAACAGTGTGGTAAAAGCAGTAGGTTAATTGGGTTTAAAAAGGCTTGGACAAGTTCCTGGAGAGGAAGTCAATAGACCATTATTAAGGAAGACTGAAGGAAAGCCACTATTTATCCCTGGGGCTATGCAGCATGGAATCTTGCTACATTTTGGGACCTTTAGTATGACCCAGTACAGCAATACTTATGTTCTCATAAGTGGGTTGAAATATATTTGGCAAACAGGCACTGGACAAAGTAGTGAAGACAGCCCTTTGTGGGTTATAAGAGTTAGGGTGTGCACTTTTTAAAAATTTTTGCTTAAAAAACTAATGCTGAGGTTTACGAAGCCACTAGCGCGGCTGTCTGTGTGCTAGTGCCGATACCGCCCATTCACTTTGAAAGGTCTGCGTCGGCAACGCTGTGCGTATTAATAAGCACACCCTTAAATCAGGTAGCTTAGGACTCTCCATGCCATAACATTCAAGTAACCCCTATTGTACATATTAATTCTATAACTTTTTTTTGTTTGTTTTTGTTACATTTGTACCCCGCGCTTTCCCACTCATGGCAGGCTCAATGCAGCTTACATGGGGCAATGGAGGGTTAAGTGACTTGCCCAGAGTCACAAGGAGCAGCCTGTGAGGAGCTGCCTGTGCCGGGAATTGAACTCAGTTCCTCAGGACCAAAGTCCACCACCCTAACCACTAGGCCACTCCTCCACTTGAACATGAAAACTCCACCTCCCTCAGGCACCCCCTCTGCAGACCTCTATCCCACTCACTTATGAATCACTGCAGGCCTCATTTGCTGCCTTACTAGTCTTTTTTGCCCTCCTGGCCCAGTAGATGTCCCACATTTATGCGTTCAAATTTTTTTGTTGTTGTTACATTTGTACCCCGCGCTTTCCCACTCATGGCAGGCTCAATGTGGCTTACATGGGGCAATGGAGGGTTAAGTGACTTGCCCAGAGTCACAAGGAGCTGCCTGTGCCTGAAGTGGAAATCGAACTCAGTTCCCCAGGACCAGAGTCCACCACCCTAACCACTAGGCCACTCCTCCACTCCATTGTCAATTTCTATTACCAGAACCAGGGCCAGTCGAAGGGTATCAACACCCTTGTTCAGCCTTTAGCAATGTGCCCTCTCCATAGTCCAGCATCTCGCTTCCCCTTCCACCCAGGTGGCCAGCATCCCCCTTTCTCCTCTCCCCTTCATCTCCTTCACTCTCCGCTGGAGAGTTTAAAGCAGAGTCAGCTCTGGCTCATTGCCTTTAAATCTAGCACCACTTGAGTGTGGCGAGGGCAGGATGACAGGGCTTGAGCACAACTTAAGTCTGTGTTTAACTTTAAAAGCCCTAGACGAGTCTGCTTTCAACTTTAGCCTCAGTCCAGGCATTCAGGTAGCAGGTGTTGGGACTGTGAGCCCTCCTGGGATAGAGAAATATCCAGAGTACCTGAATGTAACTCATCTTGAGCTACTACTGAAAAAGGTGTGAGCAAAATCTAAATAAATAAGAGGGGCAGATGCTGGACACGGGATGGGATGGGGGAGAAGAGATGCTGCTCTCCTGCCCCCTTCGTCCTAGGTGGAAGCCAAATCCGTCTAGCGGCACGGCCGGAACACAGCCACTTCTACTACTCTGTCTCCAACGGCTGAGTTTTCCCTTATATTACACCGTTACAGTAGTGGTGGCTGGTCGCGTGAGAGAGGTTAACGTTTTGACAGGAGCCGACAAGCCCTGTTTATTCGAGTAGCTAAACAGCCGCGAGGCGCGCGCTTTAATTGTCACGTTCTCCTCGCACCAAAGGCCGAGGTGCTGCGCTGACATCATAAGGTCAGGCGGGGTCACGGCCAGCACAACAGCCTCGAACCGTTTGCCGTTCCCTTCCCTCCTCCTCCTCGCACAGACCGCTGCCTTGCCCCCTCCCCTCCCCTCCCCGTACCTGCTCTAACGCTGACGTCGAGGGGGGGGCGGCCCCAGGCAGGCTGCTCTGCTCGAGTCCCGCCCAGAACAATGGGGAGAGAGGACCGCTAGCTCGAGGAAGCGGCCTGACCTAGAGCCGCTGTCTGTGCGCAGAGAAAGCCAGTGCCTGGGGCACAGAGCGCACCAGCCGATGCCAGCAGCATGGAGTCCGCACGGCGGCCGCTCGTTTCGCAGCTCTGGGTAAAGAACCGACGCAACGAAGCCGTCTTAGATCCGGAGCGGCCGGCGCTGAGCTGGAAAGAACTGCAACCCAAGAGTGGCAGAGGTGAGTGGCAGGCGGACACTGCTCTTACCGGAGGAGGAATGTGTTGCTGATCCGAATAGCACTTCGGTTCTACCAGATGGGACGTGGTGGCCTTTGTTACTGGAGCAGAGAACGGCAGTGCCCTCAGGGAAACCAGCTGCTTGCAGTATTTTTCCATGCATCGGTTCTTTTGTGCGCCCAATCGATGAGTGGCTTTCTGTTTCTCGGTCGCACAGTAATAGTACTCACTGTGCTATAGATAAAAATCCCGTTAGTAATTTCGGCCCTGACAGTTTTGTAAAGCTTCAGAATTATGAGAAGCAGCAACTGTGCTTTAATTTATTTTGTGTACAGAATTGAATTATTTTTTTTTTTAAGCTTTGGAGTTGTTCAACCATAGTGTCCCTGGAATTTTTGATTGAGATTGAAGTGACAGATAAAATACATTTTAATGAGTATTACATACAGTTTGGATGATACTGCAAGAAGCAGGCCGGTATTAATGTCATTTCCTGTCAACGAATTTTGTTATCTTGTGCTGTTTGCAGAACAGTAGGCAGTGTATGACCTTCCTATGGCTCTCATTCTCCTCTTTGGTTTACAGTGTTTTGTCAGCTAAATGCCATGAAGGACGCAGAAAATGCAAAACCTGTACTATGCACTTTAGAAAGTGTATTCTTCTTACTTTCTCTGTATGCTTTTAATACCAGCTTTACTTTTAAAAGAATGTTAAATAGTTTAAGGTAGCCTGAGTGATAAAACATTCTCCTGTGAAATGCTGGATGTCTAGAGCAAATAACCATAAACCCTGAAACAGTTTTGCGAAATGCTGGCCAAGGTTTGGTTTAATGGTTTTATATGAGGACATTCTGAAGTTCATTCTGTGACACTGAGCTCTACTAAAACACAGAAGCACTAAAGCTAAGTTGCTGAAAGCCAGATGCACAAAGCTTACCTTGCTATTAATGTTTGCTTTACTCTGGTTCTATCCAGTCTAAAGCAAGCATTTAGGTAGCTAGAATTCATAAAGGGGTTTTCAGTGGCGCTAATGTGTTCTGTTAGCAGCCACAGAGAACCCCATGCAAATGTATTACAGTGAGCTCATTCGTAATCTAATGTGCATTCCATGGGATGCACAGCTCCAGTGCAGCCCAAATGAGGAAATTTTACGGCTGCTCTGGAGCTGTCGGAGAGGAGAGAAGCACAAGCAGGAAGCTATAAAGGCTGTCTGCTTGTGCTTCCTACCTCTCCCCTCTCCCTCTCCTTGAATTTTTTTTTTCAAATTTCACTGGTGGTCCACTGGACCACAACAACCCCCCGCATCTTATTTCCCTGGTGGTCCAATGGCCCTGACCCCTGACCCCCCCCCCCCCCCCCCCGAAAAAAAATCTTTTTTTTTAAAACTTTCCCTGGTGGTTCAGTTGATCACAACCCATGACTCCGAAACCTTTAAAAAAAATTTTCCCTGGTGGTCCAGTTAGATCAAATCCTTTCCCCTTCGCAGACCTGCACCCTCCCATACCTGACCCACACCCCCGCTCCTCCCTGTACCTTTACAACGAGATGGAGGCAGGAGCAACAACTTCTTTCTCCTGCCTCGGGCCTGCCCAGAACAAAATGGTGGCACCCAGACCCTGATCAGTGTATTCTGGGATGCACTGGGCAGGGTTAAACACCAGTTTAGCCCTTAACCAGTTTTTAACCCAGTCAGTCACTTTAGGTCCCATACCAAGGATAGTCAGATTATTTATCAGTCACCTGTGAGGGATCATGTCAAAGGCTTTGCTAAATATTGGTGTTTGGATTGCCTTCATTCTCGCTTCCAGAAGATTTGGACAGTCATTTTCAGAGCCGCCTAAAGGTTCTATGGGGTCTGGACCAGAATGCTGCCAAGAGGTCACCCAAGCCCCTTCACTGCCTACTCCAAAGAACACTCCCCCTGCTCTTTTCTATGGCCCAATTCTTGCACCCACCCTGCTGTAGGTGTTCTGGGAAAGGAGATGCTGGATATCATTGAGAGCTTACAAGTATGTAATTTGAAATTTGGGTAAAAATCATTTTACATAAGGGAAAAATCAATTCAAGAATCCTGGATTTTATTGGTGAAAAGTGGTTTGAACTGATAATGAAAGATCTTTTGCTTAAGGTAATTCCATTTTAAAGAGGCAAAGAGAAACAAACAGTGAGGAGTGGCCTAGTGGTTAGGGTGGTGGACTTTGGTCCTGGAGAAGTGTGGAACTGAGTTCGATTCCCACTTCAGGCACAGGCAGCTCCTTGTGACTCTAGGCAAGTCACTTAACCCTCCATTGCCCCATGTAAGCCGCATTGAGCCTGCCATGAGTGGGAAAGTGCAGGGTACAAATGTAACAAAAAAAATGCTCTCCTGTAGAGGCATGTATTAGGACCATCAGTATTTCAATCTTCCATCTTGTCCTGTATGTTTCACAGTAATTCAATTTTGGAAAATATTTTTTAAAGCTCTTAGCTTTCATTTTTTATTTTTAATAAATTGGCAGAATTATGTGTCCTTGACTAGAAAAATAAGTATTGGGAAGGAAAGTTGGGCTGATTGCTAAGAGTACAACACCACATGCACGTAACCTCTTCATGAAATAAGAAAATAAGATAATGAAACAGTCTAAAACTTAATTACAGCTAGCTCTGTTGCTGACACTTGTGTGCATGTCCAAAGAACTCAGAAAAATAAAAGGCCTTTTGCTGTACTAGAAATTAATGCACTTTGCAGTCTACACATGAATTATTCATGCTGTGTATCAAAAACAATGCTTTCTGAGACACAATACATGGGTAGTTCAAGATTGTAATGAGATTCTGGCCTTGTATAACTGCATTTACTGCTTTTTTTTTGGTCTGTCTGTTTGCATTTCATTGTCTGTTTTGGAATAAATTGAGCGTAGCCAAACACATTTTTCTCTTCCTTAGGATGTACACCTGATTGATTCACACTATATGCACCTGATGGTCTGCCCCATAATGGAATGCAAATTACTTCAGCAGCATTTACACCCCAAAGCTAGAGAAACGGACATTATCCCTTTGTTAAAGTTATCAGTAGGATACATTTTTTTCTTTGCAACTTCAGGACTAATGGGAAGATGCACTAAAGTCCTCGGAAAAGCCATTCCCTTACCAATTCCGTAGCGAATCGGTAGGGAACGGCCATGCATCAAGGAAATGGAATGCAAATGAGCTGCTCGTTGTGGCTCTCTTGCATTCTCTATTCCCTTGGAAACCAGTCGCCTGATAGAGCATGCGCAGAGCAGCCAAGCGTTATGCTGGCTGCTCTGCGCATGCCAAAGACGTCCAAAAAGGACGTCCCTGATGAGCCCTTGTCAAGCTGCAGGCCGGAGCGCAAGCTGCAGCCGCCGGTACAGCCGGTGATCCCTGCCGCCCCACTCTCAGAAGAAGGGGGTGGATTGCAGCTGACCGTGCAGACCCTCCTCCCTGGGAACGCGCGGCTCTGGGGGCGATGGGGGGTGTGAGTTGCCCCAAATGACCACCGGCGGCATCGGGACGTGCGAGGACATAAAAAAAAAACTATTTGGACGTCCCTTTCGATTATGCGCCCCTACAGGTCTGTCTCAGCCAATCACAGCACGTTTAGCTGACACCGGTGACAGCTAAACGCACTGTGATTGGCTGAGAGAGACCGGGAGGAGGGGCATAATCGAAAGAGACGTCCAAATAGTTTTTGATTCGGACGTCCTCGCAGAAGAACACCCATCACAAAAAATCTGGGGAAAAGCGTCCAATTGCTCGTCAGGGCCGTCCTTTTTTTCTTTTAATGTTTCAGTGAAGGGCGTCCATGTTAGGCGCTTTAGAAGGATGGCCCTGACGAGCACTTGGACGTGGCTAGGCAGTGAAGGACATCTATAAAGGACATCCCTGACAAGCACTTGGACGGTTTTTTTTTCCCAATTTTTTTTTTTTTTTTGGTTACATTTATAGAAGTTTTTAGAGGCTGTGCAGCCCCAACGAGAGGTACAGACATCCAGTTAGATTTTCAATGGTTAGGCAATCGTAAAACGGTAGTGCATCTAATTACAATATGATTTCTACACATTATAATACTAATTTGCTCATCTGCATTTTGTTTTCGTTAGCTGCTACTGTGAATGGAAAATGGCTCCGAGAAACCTTTTGTGCATGCCATGTTTTACTACTTGCTTGTTAATGGCTCGTTAAGTTTAGTGCATCTGGCCCTCAGTTGCTTCCAAATTCAGATCAGAGTAAAGGTACAATTCTATTCTAGTAAACTCATAATACCTGTTCTCGTTGGAATGCCATTTATTTTCTCCTATGTTATGGTCCAAGTTAATGATTTGAGTCCCTAATTATCAATAGATTATTGCATGTTGTTTTGTGTAGTGAATGCTAAAACTTCAGAATTTCTGAGATATAAGGGGTAATTTTTAGAAAGATTTCTTTTCAGGTGTAAAACGTTTTGTACTTGTAGAAAATGACACAAACTTCTTTGATGGTGTATAGAAAGGTTGTGCTTGATTTTGCACAGTAGAACCCTATTTTATAAAAGCTTACAAGTACCTTTATTGTCATTTATAAAATAAGTAATTTTGTGGAATATTTTCTTAGATGGCCTGTTGGGCAATTATCTTCTCTCTCCCCCCCCCCCCCCCCCACCCTACACACACATTACAGTATTGCTTTCATAGATGGATAATGTAGAAACTATCCAATGTAAAATTTTAAACCAGTTGCAGATCCTTTGGATGTCTTTTGGCTAAATTGATTTGGATAATATGCAGAATAAATAACATGCTACAATTTATATAAATTTCATGATTTATTTTCATAAAATACTTATGAATTCTTGGTGGAAAGAGTCTGTTGGCAATCTAGCTGGTACTTTCATAGAAGTTTAAAGTTCTAGAGCAGTCAAAAGAATCTGTTTTTGGTGGTCATTGAACAATCGTTGGTGTATTGGCAGGAAGAAAGGAATTGAGGGGAGTGGCTTGCTTGGTTTCAAGATCATTTTTACCCCATTACTTTTGCCCAGACTTTCTTTAATTACTCAGTGGGGAAGCACTAGTTAAGCTGAATGTTTCTTTCACAGAAGTTATTGTCTTTATAATTACAAGCATCTCTAGAAAGCTCAAAACAGAGCAGATGGTAGTATTGGTGGACATTAGAATGACTCAGACTGAGTAACAACTTGAGTAACCTAAGGATTAACAGGTTGCCTTAATGAAGGACAATCCATTGAAGAGTTAAAAAAATTAGAAACCTTTGGTATGGTGCAGAACTTTGTGTTTTATAAAACATAATTTGTTTCCCCCAAACTGACATTTTTACCTCATGAAAGTTTTTAATATTCCTAAGCAATTGTATTCACTGTAATCAAAAGCATTTATTTATTTATTTATTGCATTTGTATCCCACATTCCCCCACCTATTTGCAGGCTCAATGTGGCTTACATAGATTTGTTAACATTATCTGATGCGGGTTTTTTTTTCTTTTTTAAACAAGGGAGGAAGGTCAACCCCTGGCTTCTGGCTATGAGATCTCTTTAGATCAGCGTTTTCAACCTGTGTGCCATGGGAGTTTGCGAGAATCCCGTCCAGATCATGCGATCTTCCTCCTTTTACCCCTTGGGTCTCTCTTGTCTGTGCTGCAATTTTTCACTTTGTGGTTGCAGCATCTTTTTTTCTTCCTCATGCTGCATTTCCTCCTCCCTCTTCCCCAAGGGCGAGTCAGCAGCTCTCTTGATGCCCTTCTCCCCCCCTACCTCGCAAGTGAAAGTCAGTAGCTCTCACGCTTTTTCCCATGCTCGCAATGCTTCAAATCTGTCTCCTTGCTGCAGCAGCAATCAACACACGCTGTCTGAAGCTGGCTCTGGAACCTTTCCTCTGCACACCCTGCCCCCTGCTGATGCAATTTCCTGTCTGTGCAGAGGCCGGGATATACATAGGAAAGGTTCCAGGGCCAGCTGCATCAGAGAGACAGGTTTGAAGCGCCACTGGCTTTGGAAGAAGTGGAAGAGGTGTTTGGGGGGGGGGGGGGGGCGGGCGTCAGGAGAGCTTCTGACTTACCCTCAGGGAGGAAGGAGCAAGGAGACAGGTTTGAAGCGGGGGATGCAGAGCTGCTGGATTTGTGGGGGGGGGGGGGGGGGGGCAGGAGAGATGCTAGACTGGAAGGGGAAGGGGCAAAAGAAACTCTGGACGTGAGGGGGGAGAAGGAGATGCCAAGCTACCCAGAGAGGTTGTGATGAACTACCAGTGGGCAACTGGGCACAGAGGGGGACGATGCTAAACTACCCAGGGAGACCCAGAGAGAGAGAGGGGGAAGATGCTGTAGTGGGGAGAAATGTGGGACTGTGGCCTGTGGGAGATGGAGGGAAAGGGTGGGGAGATACTGGACTCAGAGTGGTAGGGACATGTGCTGCACTGAGTATTGGAGAGGGGGAGAGGGAATGGGAGGTGTTCAGAAAGTCAGGTGGTCTCAGCCAAGCATCCAAGGGTGTCCTGGGACCAAGAAGAAGATCTAATATCAGAGCCAGATCAGGAGATGCCCTCTCTGGAGGGTTCTGACTATTTAGGAGACAGTTTGCTTTCTGAGGATCCTGGTCTGGGGGATTCAGGTGCAGAGTCTTCCTTGCCAGGTGAGGACCCTTCAGTAGTCAGAATATTTCACAAAGAAGATTTACAAGAGCTTATTTATTTGGGTTCCTCTACCTTATGTTTTGAGGAAGAAGTTCCCACGGCTGTGGAAGGCCGTAAGGTGGATTTCTTGGTGAAGGGCATTAGAAATCCAGGTAAGACTTTCCTCATGCACCAGGGTATCAGGGATATTATTGGGCACAGTGTGGGATGTGCCAGATTCTCCTTTCCGGCTTGCTAGGTCTATGGTTTGTGTCTGTGTCCCTTCTCAAGCCTCCAGTGGATGCAGTGGTCTCGGCTGTTACTAAGAGAAATATGGTCCCCGTGGATGGAGGCATGGCTGCTAAGGATGTTTAGGATAGATGTATGGAGTCTCTCCTAAAGAGCAGTTTGATGTCTCTGCTTTAGTGGTTCAGACAGCTATCTGTGGTTCTTTGGTAGCTCAAGCTTGTTTCCGCTGGTCTGAGAGGGTTTTGGATAGAGCTTCAGATAATTTTGGTGTGATAGATGCCGAAGTGGCTAAGATTAAGATGGGCTCTGCCTTCTTGGTGGATACTTTGTACGATTTGCTAAGAGCCTCTTCTAAGTCCATGGCCTTAGGTGTAGCTTCAAGGCGCTCGCTGTGGCTGCGGGGTTGATCCACAGATGCAGCTTCTAAGTCAAAGTTGAGTAAGTTCCCGTTTTTGGGGTCCTATCTCTTTGGAGAAGAATTAGGGAAGTTGGTCCACAGTCTGGGGGATACTAAAGTGCCTCAAATTCCTGAGGACTGGCCTAGGGTGTCGGGTCATGCTCCGCTGGCTGGTCGAGGGCAGGGTCAAGATTTTTGCCAGTATAGGTCAGGTGGAGTGGCTCTGGTTCAGCAGTCCCGATTCTTTCAGAGAAATTAGTCTTTTCGAGGGGCTCAAAGAGGAGTCAAAGATTCAGGACAGTCTTTCTCATCCTCAGCCTGTCCTGCCCAATGAGTGTTTCCGGGTCCAGCCGCTGGGTAATTTTTGACTGTGCTAGATTTGATGGAGGTGTATTTGCTCATTCCAATTCAGCCTCTGCATCAGCGGTTTCTGGGCCAGCATTTCCAGTTCAGGCTCTCCTTTTCGAACTCGCTTTGGCTCCTCGCATGTTCACAAAGGTTATGGTGGTCGTGTTTGCGGCTCTCAGGAAGGATGGTATTTTGGTTCATCCCTACCTGGATGAATGGCTTATCAGAGCAAAATTGTACCAGGAGAGCCTCCAGGTAACTGCTTGGGTGGTTCAGTTTCTCCAGTCCCTTGGTTGGATAGTCAACTCTTTCAAAAAAAAAAACGCCGGTTCTGTCTCAGTGTCTCGGCTACCTAGGGGTCTCCTTCAGCACTATTCAGAGTTGTGTTTCTTCCCCAGACAAGGATTCACAAGGTGCAAGCCCAAATTCAGGTTTTTCTACACAGGCCAGTTCCGTGTGCAAAGGAATGTCTTTGAAGTGTTGGAATCCATGGCATAGACGATAGAAGCAGTGATGTGGGCCAGGGCACATGTGAGATCTCTCCATAAGGCTCTTCTGTTCAGATGGTCCCCATAGAAATATTTCCTGCAGGTGAGGTTGCCGCTGAGGGCTCGGTAGCATGGCAGCCTCAGGTGGTGGCTGGAGGTTTCCTGTTCGATCAACCTCTTGGAGACCAGGGCAATTTGATTCACATTGGAGGCGTTCATCCTCTGCTTCTAGACGAATCAGTACGCATTCTGTCAGACAATGCTAGCAGTAGCTTATGTCAATCGGCAAGGGGGAATGAGGAGTTGCCTCCTGGAACAAGAAGCAGCGCAGCTCATGAGTTGGGCGGAGTATCATCTGGCCACCCTTTCAGCATCTCACGTAGCAGGGATGGGGAATATTCAGGCAGACTTTCTCAGCAATCACACTCTAGACCCAGGAGAATGGTCTCTCAAGGCAACAGTGTTTCAAGTGGTCCTAGATTGCTGGGGGCTTTCGTTCATGGATCTGTTTGCCTCCAATCTCAACACCAAAGTGCATCTCTACTTCAGTCGAAGAGGAGATCTCAAAGCAAAGGATATGGATGCTCTTCTTGAGCCTTGGTCGTCGGGGCTCCTTTATGCCTTTCCTCCGTGGCCTCTTCTGGGGCATCTAATTCAAAGAATTGAGGCGCACAAGAGCTTGGCAATTGTGTGATAGAGCCGGATTGGTCCCGCAAACCTTGGTATGCCGATCTTGTCGGCCCTCCTCTCAAATTGCCAGAGTCTCACGGTCTCCTAGTCTAGGGCCCAGTAATTGATCCTCACCCAGCTCGATTTAGTCTTATGGCTTGGCTCTTGAATGGGCTTGGCTGATAAAGAGGGGTTATTCCGCCAAGGTGATTGCCACAATACTTTGGTCTTGTCATCGTTCCACTTCTTTGAATTATATCATAACTTGGCGGATTTTTGAGGCATGGTATTTAGATCGCAACATTTCACCATTTTGCGCTTTGGTGTCTGAGGTTTTGGATTTTATGCAGCACGGTTTTGATAAAGGCCTGGTGCTGGCATCTTTTAAAAGTCCAAATTGTGGCACTTGCTTGCTTTTAGAGAAAGGCCTTAGGTAGTCATTTAGGTATCTCTTGGTTCCTCCAAGAAGTGAGTCTCCTTTAGGCCTTCTGCTAGGGCCATCTTTCCGGTTTGGGATCTGAATCTGGTTCTCTCAGTTCTTACTAGGTATCTCTTTGAAAGATTTGACGCTTAAGATAGTATTTTTGGTAGCCATTGCCTTGGCTAGGAGAGTATCGGAGTTGCAAGCATTGTCGATCTCCCATTTCTCGAATTCTGTAAGGAGCGGGTAGTTTCGCACCCTGTTCCTTCCTTTTTTCCTAAGGTCTTGTAGCGGTTTCATTTGTCCCAGTCATGGTTTTGCCTGTTCTTGGTTCTTCCTCTGGTTCGGAGGATCAACAATGTCTGTGGTTGTTTGGATGTTGGGATGGATGTTGGGAGGGTTTTGAAGCATTATTTGAAGACTACAGAGACATGTAGACATATTCGTCTGTTCCTGTTGGTTGAGGGGTCCTGGAAAGGATTGGCAGCATCTAAACCCACTGTCTCCAGGTGGCTTAAAGAGGTGATTGCTTCAGCTTACCTTCTCTTCAGGAAACTTATACCAGAAGGCGAGAAAGCCATTCAACCAGAGGCCAAGCTGTGTCATGGGCAAAGCGTTTTTTAGTGCCTTCTTTGGAAATTTTGTAAGGCAGCAACGTAGTTCTCCTTGTGTTCCTTTTCTAAACATTACTGGTTGGATGTTCAGTGTTGTTAGGAGGTTATTTTTGGTGCGAACGTTGTCATGGCGGGATTGCTTGGGTCCCTCCCATAAAGTTACTGCTTTGATGCTTCCCATCAGTTACATTCTGGGCCAGTCTGGAGGGACGCTAAGGAAGGAGAAATTAGTTCTTACCTGCTAATTTGATTTCCTTTAATCCTCTGGACCAGCCTATCCTCTCTCTCAGTATTTGATGTGATGACGATCGATTTTGTTTTTTGATTAGCGATTTTCATTAGAGCTGCTTTGTGCGTTTGCTGTTTTTTTGTTTTTTTTTTTGTAAAAAAAAAAAATTAAACAAAAAAGACTACAAATGTGAAGCATTTACGTTTACTATAGCATTCAGCACATTAAGCAAGAGGCACATGCTCGTTGATGGTATGTCCTTGGTGGCTGCTCAAGTTTCCTGGTTGCACAGAATAAGGTTCTTTTGCTTCTGCTTTGGTATGATAATACTGAGTCTAGTTCCAGTTAGCCAGGGCTCTTATTGGCTCTTTCTAGAGTCTACTAGACGGTGTGTTGTATTTTGCAAAGGTTAGAGATGAATACATTCAGCACTAGATTGTATAAATGGTGGCTAAAAACATGGCGCCAAAGAAAATAGTACTTGGTGCTTTTCTAGGCACGGTTTATAGAATAGCACTTAGCGTTGGGAACTACAACAACATTTAGATGCGACCATTTACACCAATGAAAACCTAGTGCAAATCTCCATGCATAAACTAGGCGCAGATCTTGCTAATTCTGTAACGATATGCATAAAGTTTAGGAATGCCCATACCCCTCCCATGATCATACCCCCTTTTTGGATTTGCACACTAGAATTTACATGCACCTCTTTATAGCCTACACCTAAAAAGATGTGCACGTAAATTCAAATTATTGCCAGTTAGTGATAATTGCTTGTTATTGCCCAGTTATTGGCACTAATTGACTCATCAATTAAGTTGCGCTTGCAAATTGGACGCATGTCCAAATTTGCATGCACAACTCAGAGCGCCATATATAGAATCTGGGGGGGGGGGGGGTCAGAACATCTCATTTGAACAGGTTCTTATTATTGTTGCTTTTTTGTCTCTTTTTTTTTTTTAATGTGGTGGTAATCAAGAAATATAATTCATTTTGAAAATGGGAATATGAAATGGGGTTCTTTCGAACTGTTTTAGGAGCCGAGGATGTTGACAAATCCTCTTGACTTTTTAACCTTAGAATAATCTTAAATATTTATGCTATTCTAACAGAACTCCTCTGTACAACTGCTACCTTGATTTTTATAGTCTTGCCACTGGAGGTGCATATGTTTTCTTAAAACATAGTGACACACATACACAGACAGTTTTCTGACAAATGTGCCTTAGTTGTGTGATAGACAGTGTTAAACAGATTATCCTGTTTTCCCCCAGGACTCTGCTTGGCAAGAGTGCTCCACAGAGCAAGAGGCCTAATAGGCCGACTCACTGAGCAGTATCCTTCAGGTAGGCGCATCTTCCTCAGCTGTTGGGGGAAGATGTTATTCAAATAATTCGTTCTACTGTATGCTTTGTATCTTTTTAAGTCCTGCTCAGCCTTCATCATTCATTTTGTACACATTTCATGAAGTACTTGCCAGTAAGTGAGCTGCTAACTAACGTTTCTGGAATGTGACAGCAGTTGATTTTAAGGAAGGGAGGTATCTTGACTTAATCGGTTTCAGGGCATCTCTTGTAGTACATGCTGATACTGTATGTATACATTTGGGCGATGGAATAATAAAGGCCATTTGATGCTACACATTTAGGAAGTAATTTATATAAAGTTGGTTGGTTTCTAGCAGGGGTCACCATGGAGGATGCACATGGGTGATCCCACATATGATGCTTTGTTGTTTGAGGTCTGTAGGTAGGAAGGGTAACTAAGAGATGGGAGGGGATGTAGTAACGTATATATATATAATGTGGAGGGGGAACTGCTTTACTAATTTGTTTTGTTCTTTGAAGTATGTTTTGATTCCTTCTTTCCATAATAATTAATTAAAGAGAAAATGTAGCGAGCCTCGTAGCATGACTTGTTAATCCCCCTAGGAGTCCTCAAATGCCAGCAAAAATGAGCCTTAAGATCTTAAATGTTAATAGTGTAAAAGATATCTTCGATCATCCCAGGATAATCATTTAGTGGCTCCTTCTACTCGGAGATCTTGGCATAGTTCTTCTAGTAATACTTTCTGATGTACCTGCGGTTCAGTATTGTGGCAGTATCTCTCTGGAATTCTTTGCCATCAGATGTAAGGATGGAAAGGGAAAAATCTGTTGTGAGATTTAAAAAATGGTTAAGGCGTAATTGTTTTTGCAGTGTTACTACTGATTGTGGGGTCAGCTGGTTTTGGGTAGACGACCTGTTTTGGAGGGCCTATCCCCTTTTCTATGTGTACTCCTGGTGTTTCACAAGGGTTTTTTTTTTTTTTTATCTTTTTAATCATATATTGTCTGCTGGTTAAAGATTATTGTGCTACTTTACATCCATTCCTTTTGTTGCTTGTCAAGTTTGTCTTGCTTTTATTTTTTTTTTTTTAGTCAGGTATTGTTATATATATTGTAAACCACTTTGATGTATGCGTACTTTTGTGAAAGGCAGTATAGTAAATCTGGAAAATAAATTTGAAAGAAGTGGGGGTTGGACAATAAAATGCAGACTAACTACTACATTCTAGGGAGTATCGCTATTAGATTACAGGATTGTGACTGGACTGCCAGTTTCCGGCAATGATTCCATGAAGAATCAGAAGCCTTGCCTTTTATCCTTAATTTTTATTGCTGTTTCTAATGTTAACATCCTGTTGCAATGTCCTGTACACTTTAGCTCATGCCTCAATAAATTCCAAGCACAAAATCACCATGGTGTCTGGAAAGGAATGAAAAACAAAAATGAGAATGTTGTAACGCAATTGTATCGCTGTATGGTGCGAAAGCACCTTAAATATTATGTGCAATTCTGGTCACTGCATATAAAAAAAGATACAGCAAAATTAGAAAAGGTACAGAGAAGGGCGGTGAAAATGATAAAGTTGATGGGACAACTTCCCTATGAGGAAAGGCTAAAGCGGCTTGTGCTCTTCAACTTGGAGAAGAGATGGCTGAGGGGAAATATGATAGAGGTCTATAAAATACAGAGCAGAGTGGTACTAAACCGAAGAAAATATTTCTTTACTCAATGTATAATTAAACTCTGGAATTCATTGCCAGAGAATGTTGTAAAATAAGTTAGCTTAGCAGGGTTTAAAAACGGTTTGGATACTTTCTAAAAAAAAAAAAAAGTCTATAAGCCATTATGAAGATGGACTTGGGAAACTCCACTATATTTTCTAGGGTAAGCAACATAAGTCTGTGTTACTGTTCTGGCATCTTGCCAGGTAGTGTAGTTTAATAGGGCTTAATATACCACCTTTCCTATATATCGAAGTGGTTTACAATAATCATAAACCAATAATAACACAGAAAGGAACTGCAACTTTAGAAGTGAAAGAGAAATTGTGGAAAGGTAGAAATCCAGTTTCAGAAAGAGTTTTATTAAAGTCAAAACCTGCTTGCTGACCCAGATAGTCTTCTCTCCTCTGGTTTTTGCATTGTATGTACTCTGCTTGCCTCCATTTCAGTGTTTTGGGGTTTGTTTGTTTTTTTTCATCTCAGCATAGTTTTTGAGCTGAAGAGTTACCAGTTATTCCATGTTGTCACTGTTGCTTAAAAGGCAATATAATGGGTCCACTTCTTTTTGTGCTTTTAAGCATCTAAGCAATGAAAAGAAGCTGATACACCATTAAATTGCTTCAGTTTATTTTCAGAGGTTTCATGCGTTAACAGCACTGGCAGAAGAACCCAAAGCATTGGGAGTTGAGCCAAGCAATACTAACATTGGCAAGAAGTCCTCAAATGATCAGTGTACATGCCAAAAACACCAAGAGAGGTCAGAGCTTTGTGTGGAAGTGAACCTGTTGAGGAGTGCATGAAGGAGTATCCTGGCATTTCCATAGACGGGTTTACCTGGGAGAATATGAAAATAAGAACTTTTCTTTTGCAGTGCCAGAATGGTCACATGAAACTGCTTAGGGCCTCTTCTTTGAAAGGAAGACTGGAATGCCACCTAATAATATGTATTCGTAATATGTTCTCTCCCCCCCCCCCCCCCTTTATCTAATATAATAAAAGGCACCGTGAACATTCTGAGGACAAAGATTCTGAAGTCACAGCACACGATAAAGGGTTCATGGTTTCATGGTGGTGAAGCCATCCGACATAACACGGACCTATCAGAAGGGACCTATCAGAAGCGGCTTTCCCACTAACAAAGCAGAACTGTTACCAGGCAACGGAATGTGACATAGAACTCACCTATCAGAAGAAAAAAACAGAAGAAGGGAGGAGCATTCAGCTGTAGAATGCCTCATTGTCTGAGCAGCACAGAGAGCAGACGAACGCCACTGGAAGCAGAGAATATCCCAGCACTGGGTATGTACACAAATATTGTTGTTGGACCCGGGGAAACAGGAGTACAGCGTGCCCCTCGCCATCTGCAACGTGCGCCGCCACCTGCAAAAATTAAACCCGACCTAGCCTGCATCACAGACTGACCCAGGCGGGGGGAGGAGTAGGGAAACACGCTCCACGTGTTTCCCTACTCCTCCCCAGCCTAGGATTTGGTACAGGCTGGCTAGCAAACTGCTTGAATATACAAAACCGCTAACTCCTTCAATATACAAAACTGGAGGCAACAAAGAAAAAAAAACATTATCACGCACGTGCACATAACTGGAACACCTCCCCCCCTCACCTTCTCACGAACCAAGCAACCCAGGACGTGCAAAACCATCCCCTGCCTCAAAAAACCCGTCACTCACCTCGAGGATGCACACACCGCGCTGCTTCCCGTTGCGCATTCGTCCTGCATTCCTCCTGCATCGTTCCTACGCTGCTGCCCTATAACAAACCGAAAGAGTGGCGTACTCCCTTCCGCAAACCACACCACCCAAAACAAGACACCGCTGCTTGCCACAAGGACCAAAAATACCGTTAAAACCGACGGCCCCAGACAGTGCTGCTCTCCCGCCAACCAACAAAAAACATCCCTGGCATAAGGCAACCCCTAACCCACCTCAAGGATTCCCCGACCTCAATCACCCCGGGAAAAGACAGCGCCGCTTCATACAGTGCTTTTCTCTTCAAAGGAAAAACTACAGGAGAAAATAAAAAACTACATGCTAGCGCCCATTTCATTTGTTTCGGAAACGGGCCTTTTTTACTAGTATTTCTATATTTCTACTGATGGAATGTATTTTCTGTTTTCAGGTTTTATA
This sequence comes from Microcaecilia unicolor, assembly GCF_901765095.1. Taxonomy (NCBI): domain Eukaryota; kingdom Metazoa; phylum Chordata; class Amphibia; order Gymnophiona; family Siphonopidae; genus Microcaecilia; species Microcaecilia unicolor. Next base: position 40,996,754 of record NC_044040.1, on the reverse strand, counting down.
CTTGTGGTAACATTGTGTATTCAAATAATAATAAGTTGCAATCCACCTAGGGGGAAGGGGGCCTGAGCCTCAGTGGCTGGCTTCTAGATTCTATTAAATTTTTCTCAAGACCTGCTTTGGCAAGTTGTAAAAAGTAACAATAACTTTCCAGTAGAAAACAGAGATTGTGAATCGCCTCCATGTGTATAATTTTGTTTAATGTAATCTTAGTTATTTCTATCCATTATAGAGTATCACAGGATTTGAAGGTTTAGTTTACTTGTAAGTTGTGACCTTTATAATCATGTTTGTTGAGCAATGTTTTGTTGCAAGTTTATCTGGCAAACATATGGTTTGCTTCTTGCATCCAAATGCAGAAAATCTTCTTTTCTTTATGTGCACTATAGGCTTTTTATTTCAAAATGTATTATTTTTTAAATTAAAAGCTAGTATAATTTTATATTATTATAAACTGTGCATATTGTTTTGTAATCTTGAGCACTTTAAACCGTTTTAAATTTAAGATATCCCTGATGTCTTTATTAAATACAGCTGCGCCTTTCTCTTAAGGTATAAACTCCCCATCCCACACCAGTTCCAAATGTTTGCACATTTAAACACCAATTCTGTGGGATCTCCAAGTGATGGCGCACTCCTTTTTGTTACAGCTGTTGGTGGCTACTGCCATTTCTGCACAGGAGCGCAGCATGCTCTGGTTGTCTTGCTAACTACCACTGCCATATTGTGGGAACGCATCTGTCTTACCATGGTTCCCTGCTTCCTGTACAGCCTCTACGGCTTCACTTTCCGGTCTACATTCATAGCATTTGAGTTTTCTGCCCAACCTCCATCTAGGTTCAGGATGCTATGCCTTACACGGCTTCATGGTGGTAGGGGGATCCGCAACAATTTTGCTCTATGCCACTCAGTTATGACTTCTGCATGGACCCCGGAAAGCTTTGCAGCGGCTTTAGGGGAGGGATCCATCCCTGGCATATCTGAGCTGTATTTTTCTCTTTCTAAGGGTTCAAATTCTCCTCCCTCTTCTCTAGAGCAGGTGACACTTTTCTGTTGCTCACTATACTGGGGGTGTCTACCCAAATAGTTGGAGAGGTGTCTGCTGTGCTGTGGGACTATGCAGGCTCTACATCCTTTCAGCTACCACTATTCACCCTATTCCAAATGGAGCTCGTCACAGTGGCGTTCTTTTCTTCTACCGGGCTGGCATTCTACCATCTGGGGCAGGTCGTGAGCCGTTTGGGAGAATCTACTACTACTACTACTTAGCATTTCTATAGCGCTGCCAGGGTTACGCAGCGCTGTACAAGTTTAAACACGGGGAGGGACAGTCCATGCTCAAGAGAGCTTACAATCTAACGGTAACAGACTACGTAGCCAGTGTAGGTAGCAGGAATGGGGAAGGTGGTTAGGCGCCAAAAGCAAGGGAGAAGAGATGGGCCTTGAGTAAGGACTTGAAGATGGGCAGGGAGGGCGCATGGCGTAAGGGCTCAGGAAGTCTGTTCCAGGCACAAGGTGCTGCGAGGCAGAAGGGGCGGAGTCTGGAGTTAGCGGTGGTGGAGAAGGGTACAGATAGGAGTGATTTGTCCTGAGAGCGGAGGTTACGGGTGGGAACATACGGGGAGAGGAGGGTAGAGAGGTAATGGGGGGCAGCAGATTGAGTGCACTTGAAGGTCAATAGGAGAAGCTTGAACTGTATACGGTAGTGGATTGGGAGCCAGTGAAGCGACTTGAGGAGAGGGGTGATATGAGAGTATCGGTTCACGCGGTAGATAAGACGTGCGGCGGAATTTTGGACAGATTGAAGGGGGGATAGGTGGCTAAGCAGGAGTCCAGCGAGGAGAAGGTTGCAATAGTCAAGACGAGAGGTAACGAGCGAGTGGACGAGGGTTCGGGTGGTCTGTTCAGAGAGGAATGGGCGAATTTTGCTAATATTATAGAGGAAGAAGCGACAGGTCTTAGCTGTCTGTTGGATATGGGCAGAGAAGGAGAGGGAGGAATCGAAGATGACTCCGAGATTGCGTGCTGAAGAGACGGGGAGGATGAGGGTGTTGTCAACAGAGACGGAAAGTGGGGGAAGAGAAGAGGGTTTGGGTGGAAAGATAAGGAGCTCAGTCTTTGCCATGTTCAGTTTCAGATGCCGGTTGGACATCCAGGCAGCGATGTCGGAAAGGCAGGCTGAAACTTTGGCCTGGGTAAGAATCGGGAGCATGCACGGTCTGGAACATATTCCCCTATCTCGCAGGCCACTGGTACCCTTGGGGCTGGCACGGAGTAACTGTGGCAGGCCCTGCCTTCCTCCTGTTTAGTGATTCCCAAGGGCGGGTTCACGTAGCCACCGGCAAGGCCGTGACAGTTGTGGTAGCCGGGCAGTTCACCTGCTTGTAGCTGACCAACTATTCATATCAAGGGTGTGGGGCGTGTAGCATGTTACTTGCTCAGTTGCTTTCTCACTGCAGCTCTCTGTATAAGGCCATTTCATGGACTTATTTTCCAGTTTTTGATGTTTTGTGTACAGGTCTGAGCAGCCCTGTTTTTAGATTCCCGCTTGTCGGCTTTGCCAGCTACTGCTGATTAGACTGGCACACGGCAACGTTGTGTGATCCTTCTCCATGTCTGCTTCTGCGCAGATAGCTGGCCTAGGTGGCGATGTTCCGTCTCTCCTCCCCCCCCCCCCCCCCCCCCGAGTTGGAGTTGCAGGACCTGCCTTTACCCATCCCAGACATGTGTTTAAAATAAAAACATCTGGATGCCTGGCTTTCCCTGGGTGACTGGGGTTTGAGGCTAGTTTTTGCTTCATCTTAGAAGCTAGGGATACCACCTCTTCACCTCTAGGGCAGTTTTTTTTTTTTTACTTCTCTCTGTCTTTGGCTTCCTTACCAAGCGGATTGTTTCAGGGCTAGGATGACTACCCCTTTCTACAGTACTATGTTGGCTGTGGCGGTTTTTCACAGCACCTCAGCTTTCAGGTGTTACCTGCTTGGCAGGGGCCCACGTTTTTGTTGGCGAGCACCGGGCACAGCGGTATCCCTTTAGGTTATGGGGTCGTCTTTTTTTTTTTAAAAAGGGGAGCTTCCATTTTTTTTTCTCTGGCACCTTGCATTCTGTTGCATGACACAGCCTTCTGGTAGATTTCCTTCACTGTGAACGTTTAGCGTTCAGTTATACCATTGGACGGAGAGAGCATTTGGCATTTCAGCAGTTCTGTTCTCTATAAGGCTTCCTTTAGTGCAGCCTTCTTCTTTTCCTCGACCTGGCTTTGGGGCTCTGTCACCCTAGTTGGCTTCAGCTGCTTCTAGGTTGCCCGTTCTAGACTGCGGCCTCACCAGCCAGTACTTGGTGCTTCCAGCAGCAAGATGACTCTGAGGCTTTGGTCGGCTGAGGTGACTTCTCCGTTGCATATAATGAGCTACCTTTTAGAGGTGTACCTTTGTGGGGTGGCGGTCTGGCATAGTTGTTTAAGGATCTTGGCGATTCCAAGTCTCAGAAGTTCCCAGGAGGCTGGCCTCAAGTGTCAGTTCATCCTTGTGGTCTATTCTTGGTTTGGTACAAGCAGATATTTTACTCCTTTCTGGGTTCCTAGGTGACAAAGACCAGCTTCCTTTCCTGCTGCCCACAATTGGCTACATTGCAACTCTTCCTATAGAGAGAATCTTCCAGTTTCATCCCAACTTCAGGCTGTGCTTCACTTTTCAGATTGGGATTCCGTTTCACCACAGTTCAGTTTCTGACTCCAATTTTGAAGCATCTAGGAATGCTGTGCTGCGTGAGCTTGGGAAGGCCAGCTCTTCCTGTTGCTTGTCAGCAGGATTCTCACCCAGGTCTCCTTTCTCTTTCAGATGCAGGGATCGGAGAATATGGACAACTTTGGGTGTCTTGGCGATTCTCTTGGACATTTTTCATGAGTCTGAATTCTATCTGGTCCCTTTTCAGCTGTTTCTCTCCATCTCTTGATATCTCTTGATATTTTCAGACCATCTTTCCAGACCAACTGGTGGGTTCTGATTGGCCTTCCTCTCCCTTTTTGGCAGTCAGTGCTTTCTATGGATCGCAGACTGCTAGGACATTCCTTCTCTGGGTACACAGATTCTGGATTCATTCCTGGAGTCTAAAACTTACCTCCTCCTGAGTGGACAGTTGTGTAGACCATATGGTCAATTTGATGGACTGCAGTATGTCTACCTTCAGACAGTGCCTTAGCATGTGGTTTTCCAGTCTGTCAGTGTTTCTGAGCTAGCACTACAAGGCAGCAGAGGCATTGTCCACAGTGGTGGATTCAGCTTCTGCTTTGGAGATGATGTTGTTTGGTGAGGACTTCCTGACATGGGGAGAAGACCTGGTTGTGCTGCGCCTTCCTGAGGGAGGACCTAACTGTTCTTCTAATCAGGAGAGGCTCGCCCTCAAAGTTCCCAGGTGCTATCGTATACGGTACCATGGTCTTGGTCAGGATCTTGTTATCTTTCTAGAGAGGATCACAGATTCCCACACTTCATACTGACCAGATCCTTCGGACATCCCCTAAGGGGGAGACGGGACACTCCACACCACTTTGTCCTCCTAATGGTTTTTCTCCCCTTCTTCTCTTTCGCCCCTTGTTTTCCCTGTAGGCTGCATGTTCTATGTGTACGGCTACTCTGGAAGTGTCCAATGAGTTCTTTTCATTAGTTTCTTGGTTTGTTCTCTTGGGCAATTTGGACTTCGTGTCTGTGCTGGATGTTGATTCATCTCTATCACTGTTGGTTTCCTCCTGCTTGTTGCATGTTCGTTGTGTACTCCTACAGTTTTGGACATGCTCTCCAAGTTCCGTTGGTATATTCATTTGTTCGAGTCTTGCTCGGGCCTCCAAAAGAATCTGGCTTCACGCCCTCTCTGGCTCACTGGGTCAAAGAGCTTCCGCATGCTGTCTGAGTGTAGTTCATTTCTGCCAAATTCCAGGAGCCTCCTACCAGTGCTGTTGTGACTTCTTCTATGGAGCCCATCTGTTCTCCCTGGCATAAATCTGTTGGGCAGCGGCATGGGCGTCCTTGCTTATCTTCTCTGGTCTCTACCATGTGGAGGTCTCCGCTTGGTCGGATGCCTTTTTTTTTTTTTGGGAGTATCAGTGCTATGCATGGGAGTTTCAAGTTCCCACCCTATTTCAGGACTGCTTTGCTACATCCTACAAGTCTCTGGATTTATTTGCTACTGACGCTAAGGAACAAAAAGTTATGTCGTGCCTGGTAATTTTCTTTACTTTAGTCGTAGCAGATGAATCCAGAGTCCCACCCTCATTCTGGCTGTTCCTATTGGTTAGATCTGTTGGTTAGACTGTGTTCCTTTAGTTTCCTATTTTTCATTTAGGTGATCTGTTGTCAGCGGATTCCATGTTTCTGGTTCTTCATTTAACACTTTCCCTGTATAGGAGGGGTAAAGTTTTTGATTTGGTCTCCTGCTTTGTTATGAGAAATACTGAACGGCCAGGGAACATTCTGTCCTATAAGGTAGTGCAATTCAGCGCGCTCTGTCTCCACCTACTGGTAGATGGACAAACCCACAAGTCTCTGGATTCATCTGCTGTGACTAAAGGAAAGACAGTTATCAGGTAGACATAAAACTTTTTGTTAACCTGACACAGGCTACTTGGTTGGTTTTCTTACCACAATAAAATTGCATTTGGAAAAATTATTGCTTTAAACATTGATTTATGGGGTATATTTACTGATGTTTTTTTTTCCTTTTTTTTGTCTGTGGGGGGAAAATGCTTAGTAATAGTTTATAAAAGAAATATACACTTTGACACTGTGAGTGGACAGCAGATATTACCACTGCGTCATATGGGAGAAATAATAGAAAGAAAGGTTCCCTGCTTGTTTTTGGGAGGTCAAGCAGTTTTCTTCCTGATTTGTGCTTCCTGTTCAGCTGGTCTTGAAGATGGGGTCTGGCACCATGAGCTTCCCTTTACACCTGTCCTAGGATTTCCCCCCCCCCCCCCCCCCCTTATTTAGTATTCCTTTCCAAACTCACTAGGTCCAATTATTATAGCGAGATTCCTCTACCTGGGGGCCACACATTCAGGGCTTTTTCAAGCTCCTTGTAATCATATGGCATAGATTCAAGCCATAGGTGTTGATGTTTTATGCTGACTGGGACTTCCTTTCTTCAGGCACACTGAATATTACTTCCCAGTGTCCTTTGCTGAAACCACGATCCATTGTATGACAGTGTATAACCACTAGGTAGTGCTGGAGGGTTCCTCATTTAAGTAGACCGATACACAAATGTCAGTTTTTTTTACTAAATGAAATAACCCCTGTAGCCTTTTAGAAGATGCTGGCATAATTTACAGAATGTTTCTGCCTACTGAGTAGTGGAATTCATATTTTAAGGGTTCATACCTGTTTTACAAATTAACTTGTTTAGGGATGCATGGAGCAGTTTGATTGACACTCTAATTCTGCAGATTCTCTTCCCTGTCCATGGTGCTACCTCAGAAATGTCTATTAATTGAAAGGGGCTGCCAGGCATCTAGTTTCCTGGCAGCAGCCTTTTAGACAGGGGATCCAGACCTGAATTCCCCTCACTACAGTACACCCATCTGCTTCGTAACCCACAAGCAAATTCACATTTGTGAGCAGAACTGGGGGGTGTTTCTCATTTTGGTTGAAACTGAATCTGTGGCTGCAACTGTCAAACTGAAATTGCTGTCAAAACTCTTCTCCTGGTTTTAGCTGAAACACAAACTTCTGTTATGTGAACCAACTGGGAAATTAATGAGCTTAAGCAATATTGTTGCAATAAATATTAATTATTGCAGGCATATTAACATACATGGTATGCGGATGGCCATGTCTCAGAGGTAGGGGGTATCCTAGGGAGAACCCTCAAAATTAATAACAATGCCCTTCTGCAACTGCACATGTCGAGAACTGCACCCTTTCTGAGTTTATTCATGGCCCTTAATGTTGCTGCAAAGTTTACAATTTCACCAAACATCCAAAGCACAAAGTTTTTCAGCTTTCACCAAAAACATGCAGACCTTTTCGGATGAAACGTTTAACTTTTTGCCAAAACTGAAATCACGCTGAAAATGGATTTTTGGCCAGTTTTAGTACCAAAATCGAAGCTGAAACTTGATCACTCTCATATTCATGTAAAGCACATTTAGTCGCACCCTTTCTGAGTTTATTCATGGCCCTTAATGTTGCTGCAAAGTTTACAATTTCACCAAACATCCAAAGCACAAAGTTTTTCAGCTTTCACCAAAAACATGCAGACCTTTTCGGATGAAACGTTTAACTTTTTGCCAAAACTGAAATCACGCTGAAAATGGATTTTTGGCCAGTTTTAGTACCAAAATCGAAGCTGAAACTTGATCACTCTCATATTCATGTAAAGCACATTTAGTCGCTGGGAAGAATGCTACCTTTTACAAGATATAAATATCAATAAATAAATAAATGGCAAGTGTGAAATAGTGTAAAAAGCTTGTTCAGAGAGATGTTCATTCCAGTTTATTACATAAATATGAGACTGTGACATAAGTCATAAATGTTTCTTAATGACCTTTTTCTGCTATAGCAATTCCTACCACACACAATGTGTGAGGTAGAACATTTCCCTGAATTAGTTTGTATGAGTTTGTTTCATGTATTTAGAGATCTTTATTGTTTTCCCTCCCTTTTTTCAAAAATAAGACAAAAATAAATACTACTATGTGGTGGTAGTGCCATTCTGTTAAAAGGAATGTTCCATATTTGTTGTTTATAGAGTCTGGTTCTGATTGAACTAGAAGTCTGAGTATACTACCTGGGTTTTTTAAAAATAAAAGAAAGTGCCTGATAGTTTTGGCTCTGTGTTGAGTCATGTGTTTCTTTTTGGCTTCTGACCCACAGCTGAGCCCTGACAGTACCATAGAGCATCAGCACATGGCCCAACAGATAGGCAGGGTCACCAAGGAGGGGGGATGGCATCACTTGCAGGTGCTAAACCAAAAGTCGTTTTAAAAGTTGTTTCTTTGTCTCTAATGGCTATATGTGCTAGTGTGCTAGATATATAAGCCCTTTCCTAATTCAGCTATTGTACCAATAGCCCTTTTGTCTAGGAGCCACTGACAATGACTGAACTGTTGGAACCCAGTGCTCTTATAACTGTAAGTCCGGCCATTAAATACTACTGTTGAACCTCCTCCTCCTCCCCCCCCCCCCCTTTTTATGGGAGATGTAGGTGCTTTGAAAGATAAACTCGGGTGTACATGTGAAGGTTCCACGTGCAGGGCCCAAGAGACAGGTAGAGCTCCAGAGTCGCAATGCGTGAATGAGACGATGGTGCAGGGAGGAGGGTTTTAGATTTGTTAGGAACTGGGCAACACTCTGGGGAAGGATGAGCGCCACCTTAACCAGGGTGGGACCATGCTGCTGGTATCGGCATTTAAAAAGGAGATAGAGCAGCTTCTAAACTAGAAACTGGGAGAAGGCTGACAGTCGCTTAGAAGCGCATAGTTCGGGATAAGGTATCTTTCAAAGATATCACCAAAACAGGGAAGATAAGGTATCCTGATAGTGAGGTTGCAAATGAGACCGTAGTAGATCAGGTGTCCTTAAATAAAAATAAAAATCAGACAAAAGATTGCAAATTAATACTGTCAAATAATAAGCATCATGTAAATAGGAACAACAAACATACTTTGAAATGTCTATATGCGAATGCTAAGAGCCTAAGAAATAAGATGGGAGAGTTAGACTATATTGCACTAAATGAAAAATTAGATATACTAGGCATCTCTAAGACCTGATGGAAGGAGGATAACCAGTGGGACACTGTCATACCGGGGTACAAATTATATTGTAGTGATAGGGTGGATCGAATTGTATATTAAGGAGAGCCTTGAATCAAATAGATTGAAAATTCTGCAGGAAACAAAATACATCTTGAAATCACAGTGGATTGAAATTCCATGTGTAAAGGGGAAAAGGATAGTGATAGGCGTGTACTACCGTCCGCCTGGCCAGGATGAACAGACAGATGTAGAAATGTTAAAGGAAATTAGGGACGCAAACAGACTGGGCAACACAATAATAATGGGTGATTTCAAATACCCTGATACTTGACTGGGTAAATGTGACATCAGGGCACGCTAGGGAGGTAAACTTTCTTGATGAAATCAAGGACTGCATTATGGAACAGCTGGTACAGGAGGCAACGAGAGAAGGAAAAATTCTAGACCTAGTGCTTAGTGGAGCGCATGATCTGGTGCAGGAGGTAATGGTGCTGGGGCCACTTGAGAACAGTGATCATAATATGATCAGATTTGATATTAGCTTTGAAGTAAGTATACATAGGAAATCAACTATATTAGCGTTTAACTTTAAAAAAGGAGACTGATAAAATGAGAAGAACGGTTAGAGGAGCAGCTGCAAGGGTCAAACATTTACATCAGGCGTGGATGCTGTTCAAAAACACCATCGTGGAAGCCCAGGCCAAATATGTTCCGCATATTAAAAAAAGGAGGGTGGAAGACCAAACGACAGCCAGCGTGGTTAAAAATTGAGGTGAAGGAAGCTATTAGAGCTAAAAGAAAATCCTTCAGAAAATGGAAGAAGGAACCGACTGAAAATAATAAGAAACAGCATAAGGAATGTCAAGTCAAATGCAAAGCACTGATAAGGAAGGCTAAGAGGGACTTCAAAAAAAAGATTGCATTGGAGGCAAAAACACATAGTAACATTTTTTCAGGTATATTGCAAGCAGAAAAAATTGGTTGGGACCCCTAGATGACCGAGGGATAAAAGGGGCAATCAGGGAAGACAAAGCCATAGCAAAGAGATTAAATGAATTCTTTGCTTTGGTCTCCACCGAGGAAGATTTCAGAGAGATACTGGTGCCAGAAATGGTATTCGAAGCTGACGAGTCTGAGAAACTGAATGAATTCTCTATAAACCTGGAGGATGTAATGGGGCAGTTCTACAAATTGAAGAGTAGCAAATCTACTGGACCAGATGGTATTCATCTCAAAGTACTAATAGAACTGAAAAGTGAACTTGCGGAGCTACTGTTAGTAATATGTAATTTATTCTTAAAATCGAGCGTGGTACTGGAAGATTGGAGGGTGGCCAATGTAATGCCAATATTTAAAAAAGGTTCCAGAGGAGATCCGGGAAGTTATAGACCGGTGAGTCTGACGTCGGTGCCGGGCAGGATGGTACAGACTATTATAAAGAACAAAATTACAGAGCATATTCAAAAGCATGGATTAATGAGACAAAGCCAACATGGATTTAGAGAAGGAAAATCTTGCCTCACCAATCTAGTACATTTCTTTGAAGGGGTGAACAAACATGGATAAAGGTGAGCCAGTTATATTGTGTATCTGGATTTTCAGAAGGCATTTGACAAAGTATCTCATGAAAGACTCCAGAGGAAATTGGAGAGTCATGGGATAGGAGGTAGCGTCCTATTGTGGATTAAAAACTGGTTAAAAGATAGAAAACAAGGAGTAGGGTTAAATGGTCAGTATTCTCAATGGAGAAGGGTAGTTAGTGGGGTTCCCCAGGGATCTGTGCTGGGACTGCTGCTTTTTAACATATTTATAAATGACCTAGAGATGGGAGTAACTAGTGAGGTAATTAAATTTGCTGATGACACAAAGTTATTTAAAGTTGTTAAATCATGGGAGGATTGTGAAAAATTACAAGAGGACCTTACCAGACTGGGCGTCTCAATGGCAGATGATGTTTAATGTGAGCAGGTGCAAAGTGATGCATGTGGGAAAGAGGAATCCGAATTATAGCTATGTCATGCAAGGTTCCACGTTAGGAGTCACAGACCAAGAAAGGGATCTAGGTGTCGTCGTTGATGATACGTTGAAACCTTCTGCTGAGTGTGCTGCTGTGGCTAAGAAAGCAAATAGAATGTTAGGTATTATTAGGAAAGGAATGGAAAACAAAAACGAGGACGTTATAATGCTTTTGTATCGCTCCATGGTGCGACCGCACCTCGAATATTGTTTTCAATTCTTCTTGCTGCATCTCAAAAAAGATATAGTGGAATTAGAAAAGGTGCAGAGATGGGCGACTAAAATGATAAAGAGGATGGTATGACTTCCCTATGAGAAAAGGCTAAAGCGGCCAGTGCTCTTCAACTTGGAGAAGAGATGGTTGAGGGGAGATATGATAGAGGTCTATAAAATGAGTGGAGTAGAATGGGTAGACGTGAATCTTTTTACTCTTTCCAAAAATACTAGGACTAGGGGGCATGCAATGAAGCTACAAAGTAGTACATTTAAAACAAATCAGAGAAAAATTTTCTTCACTCAACGTGTAATTAAACTCTGGAATTCGTTGCCAGAGGATGTGGTAAAGGCGATTAGCTTAGCAGAGTTTTAAAAGGGTTTGGGCGGCTTCCTAAAGGAAAAGTCCACAGACCATTATTAAATTGGGGAAAATCCACTATTTCTGGGATAAGCAGTGTAAAATGTTTTGTACTTTTTTGGGATCTTGCTAGGTATTTGTGACCTGGATTGGCCACTGTTGGAAACAGGATGCTGGGTTTGATGGACCTTTGGTCTTTCCCAGTATGCCAATACTTATGTAGTTATGTAAGGTTCTATAGTAAGGGACATGTAGGATCTATAATTTTAACATAGAACTGGCAGTGTGCACGGTGCTGTAATAGCACGCATGAATTAGTTCTGTAGTGCTACACAAGTACACTGGGTGAGAGAATTTTTACTCAACCCAAAAAGCTTACAGCTGGTTGATATAGTGTATCTAGGTTTTCAGAAAGTTCTTGTCAAAGTCCCTCATGAGACACTCCTGAGAAAATTAAAAACCTATGGGATAAGAAACCATGTTCTGTTGTGCGTTAGGAATTGGTTAATTGAAAACAGAAGGTAGGGTTAAATGGCCAATTCTCTCAGGTTAAATAGTGGAGCGCCCCAGGGATCTGTACCGAGATCAATGCCATTAAACATATTTATTAATGATCTGGAAATGGGAACGATGAGTGAGGTGATTATATTTGCAGATGACAAAAAAAAAACCTATTGAAAGTTAATGCATGTGGATTGTGAAAAATTGCAGGAAGACCTTAAGAAGTTGGAAGACTGGCATCCAAATGACAGATGAGATTTGATGTGGACAAATGGAAAGTGATGTACGTTGGAAAGAATAATCCAGATCATAGTTATTTGGTGCTATGTTGCACCATAGGAGTTGGCACTCAAGTAAGAGATCTAGGTGTTGTCGTGGACAAGAAGCTGAAATCTTCTGCTCAGTTTGTGGTGGCAGCCAAAAAAGTAAGCAGAATGTAAGAAATGATTAGAAAGGGATAGAAAATAAGATAAAAAGAATATTATGATACTTCTGTATTGCTCTATGATGTGACCACACCTTGAGTATTGTGTGCAATTCTGGTCGCCGTATCTTAAAAAAGATATATAGCAGAATTAGAAAAGGTTCAAAGAAGGGTAACCAAAATGATTAAGAGGATGGAACTTCTCTCATATAAGGAAAGTCTTAAGAGGTTAGGACTCTTCAGTTAGGAAAAGAGACAACTGAGGAGGGGATATGATAGAGCTCTACAAACTATTGAGTGGTGTAGAACAGGCAAATGTAAATTGATTTTTTACTCTTTCAAAAAGTACAAAGAACAGGGGACACTCAAGTAAATTACATGGTACTACTTTTAAAACAAACAGGAGGAATACTTTTTCCAGTCAGTGAGTAGTTGAGCTCTGGAACTTGTCAGAGGATATGGTATCAGAGGTTAGTGTATCTGGGTTTAAAAAAAAGGTTTGAACAAGTTCCTGGAGGAAAAGTCTATAGGCACTACGATCAGTAGCATGAATCTTGGTACTGTTTGGGATTATGTCAGGTACCTGTGACCTGAATTGGCCACTGTAGGAAGCAGGATACTGGGTTAGCTGGACCATTGGTTTGATCCAGTATGGCTATTCTTATCTTCTTAAGTGGGTAAAAGAGAGAGAATGTTTGTAAGCAGTGTGTATATCTTTCTACTAAGAGTGATAAGGATTTTAGTTAAAAAAACAAACCTATTATCAAATATAAGATCTATGCTGTTTGTATGTAATCTTCTTTTTTTTTCCCCCCTTGTCATAATCTGTGTGCTGTAAGTACAAATCAATTGACTACCTTGCAATTTTGTCCCCTGAGAGTGTTATACTTCCCACTTAGCTGAGAACATTATTGTTAAAATCACCTTGAAATGAGGCAGTAACCTGTGAAATTTCCATTGATATCTCTTTTTAACAGTAGTGTATGCTTTTAAATGATGGGAAATAAATAAGGAGCCTTCAAATTTCAGGTTCCTTTTTGGAGGGATTTGACTGAAGATTATAAAGACAGGCAATTGAGATACTTCTCTTCTTCCGAGGGGATTGTAATGAAAAGCAGAGTGGCATCCTGCCATAATCAGCACAGACTGCAGCAAATGAAGGAGCATGAAGTGTGACTGTAGTTTGCTAAGCTTACATATAGTCATTGGGGAAGGACTATTAAACTGCAGAGTCCTTGTGAGAGATGCTCAGCTTGAATATTGTTCTGAAAACAGCAGTGCCATTTTATACTAGTCACTGAACTTTTCTCCTAAGGTAGCAAGTCCTCACAGCACGGGTGATGTCACTAACAGAGCCTGTATAGGAAGCTTCTCCATATTAAAATGTACTTGAAGCTTTTAAATCCTGTTAGTGTCGTATGATTTCTGGTTGTTTTCAAATGTCCTTTATTTTTTCATATTGCCTAGTCTCCATAGTCCTGGGGTTACATCAGACACTGGAGATACTTGGCATCAAGAGTGCACCATTCACTTCTTACAATACCAGACTCTTATATTCCGCTACATGCAGATTACAATAAAAGATATCTAGCCAAACCTAGAAAATTGTTTGTGCAAATACAACAAAATTTAAAAATCATAGTCTTTCATTTATGACATTTCTGTAACAAATATTTTCAATTTCTTCCTAAAATTTATATAACTGGTTTCTGATCTAACATCAGAGGACGAGCATTCCATTTTTGCTTCTTGATAGGAAAATGTGGAAACGTGAATCTTTTGAGATCGCAAGGATTTAATAGAAAATGCAGTAGTAGAAAACTTATTGAACATTTTGCCCTAGTGGCAGATGGCAGCAATAGAAGGTGATTTAGGTAGCCAGAGCTAAGCCATAGATGTTAAATATCATGGTTCACATTTTAAACCAACAATGTGCTGTTATAGGAAGCCAGTGCAATCATTAATAAATGAATTACTCTATCAGATCGACTTGCAGTACAAGGCAGCTTTGCTGCCGTCCTCTGCAGTGTCTGTAATCATTTTAATCTTGTTTCTGAGCAACCTAAATAAAGATAGTTACAGTAATCCAATAGTGACAGAATAATTGTTTGAGTAATAATTTTTAAATGATCAAATAAAATATTGACATCAAACACTTATAGAGGCCATCAGGACTGATTATTATCAGAGTCCCACCTAAAGAAGAGGAATTTGTCCTTGACTTGGACACTCAGGGCTTATGATGCCAAATGCCTGGTAGAGGCTGGAGTGCATCAACATCACCTCATTGCAGTACAGTGTTGAGAGCACCAAGGCACTGCTCATTCTCCTCAGTATTGGAAGGAGTTCAACAACCTCCAACAGCCTTAGACTGGCTTCCGATACTCCCCAGGTGACTTGGGATGATGTGACCAGTCCTCCTGCTTTTCCTATGCCTTTAATGACACCTTCAAGGGAGCAGCTCATGAGGAGATTCACCAAGCAGATGAAATACTGCTTTGCTTGGTGTGATGCTGCATGTTTGACACAGTTGATGTAAGTGTGTGGAGAGACATCCAGTTGGTTCTTTTGAGATTCATGAACTGTCTGCAAGAGAAGCACTACTTCTGAGATCTTGAAGGGCCTTGGAGTCTCTCTCTACCACTACATCAAAGAGCGTTTACCCAATGCCTGACTGTTATATCAGTAGGTTGAGACAGGCAGAGACCAAGAGTTTACCTCTTGAGTTTTTCCTCAAGGTCTGACTCTGAGCGATCCTGAGACTCTGATTATAAGCCAGATTTTTTTCTCTGAAGAGGGTTCAACTGACCTACCATCAAACCCAAATCACTCTACATCAGAGAAGAATGTTTCCGCCAAAGGAGCTCTCATTCATTTGATTTTGTAATGGAAATGGCTGAAGCTGTTCTATTTAAGTTGGAGAAGGGACCCAGGGCAGAAACATTGGACATCCTCCAATTCCTTATCCTCCTCCAGAAAGCTGTGACAGTGCTTATTCACAGAATCCTGAAGAACATACAGATGACATTGTGTGAGAAACGCCCCCCTTCTCTGTAGCACTTATTAACAAGAAGTTTGACTCTGTTTAGAATCCAGAAGACTCAAAGATTTATGAAGTAGTAGCTTCCCTACCATTTCCATGGTGATCAAATATGCTCTCAACAGAGCCAAAAGTTCCAAAACTCATTCCTCTTTCTCTCAGAAGACTCTAATGCCTGAGCTTCCCTCCCTGGAAGCAAAGTTGTTGTTTTTGTGGGGTTTTTTTTAGAATGCTATGGCTGCTTCCCACACACCTTCTTTTCAGCTCTTTGTGGACTTGTACTGTACTTGCAGAACACTGCACTTTGTTGGGAGTTTGCAGACACTTTCCCTCAAGAGAAGGCTGAGCAACTCTGTGCATTAGTAGTAAAAGAGAAGGAGCACAGAATATATGTCCCAATCAGCCAATGATATTTTTGGTATGGTATCAAGAGAGTCAATTATGAGTATTGGCACCCGGAGTCTCACATGGTTTTGGGGTTCAGACCTCAGATATGATCAAGGAAAGCCTTCTGATGTGCTGTGCCATAATCTCTTTGGAGATAAGATTAAGAAGGCTGCTACTCTAGCACAGTGATACCTTATTGACTTGCCACCCAGGAACGCTAAAAGATCAGCGCGCACATTCCTGAATCTACACTTCCCCAGCTGTAAAGGACTAATATAGACTTACACATGCGTCCAGCTTTTCCTACATGAGCTGTGGAATGCACTGCCACTTGACCTGAAAATTTACGACCTAATCAACTTTCGTAAATCACTAAAGACTTATCTCTTTAACAAGGTATACCACAATGATCCATATTAGAAACTGTAACGCTTCACTACTTACCTGATATCCTGAATGTTATCTCTCTATATACCTGATTGCTTAATTCTATTATGTCATCCATGTTCTTTATGTAATACCAATTGTATCTTTTACTCTGGAATGGCGAATGCCATGAAGGAACATTGTAAGCCACATTGAGCCTGCAAATAGGTGGGAAAATGTGGGATACAAATGCAACAAATAAATACCCTTAAGCAGTCGCACTTCTGACCCAGCTTCGTCTTCTAAGAGGCACCAGAGTATAGGACAAAGAAGATATACTACTTGAAAGTCAAATTTTCCTCTCCCTTCCATTCTTTCCAGTCTAGATAGGGATCGCTCTTATTCCAGGAATCAGAGAGCCTTAAGTCCCAACCAATTCCATGGCCGAGAAACCAGGGGCAGATTTTTGATTTCCTCCACAAGATCATAGGTAGCATCCCATTATCTGTGCCATACAACTTACCAGTAAGAGAGAGGCTATATTTTTTCACATATTACTGACCACTTATAACCTCTGTGACAGAACAGTGTGCCTTTAAATTGTATTGAATATTTCTTTAAGTGTATTTCTCTAGTTTGGCCAGCAGGTGGTGCATGTTTATGTTTAAAACTGTTACAGAGGAATGACCATTCCATATTTTAGTACACAGATAAAGGAAATGCCTGTAGTGATGTAACCAACTATTTTTGTAACTTGTTGTTCTGGGCTCTGATTGGCCCAAGAGCTCATTTCATTTGGATTGCACTAGCTTTTGCCCCAGTTTCAGCCGGGGAGAAGAGAGAGAAAAAGCTCTTTGCTGAAGCCCCGCAAAACAGTTATATTTGATAACTGGTGAGCATCTATATGTCCTGATCGCCCCAGGTACTTTTTAGAAAGTAAACAAATGTTTAGTGTTGTAATTGATCCATATTTCAGTTACCTGTTGTTGTTTACTGATTACACCTTTTGTTTTGTCATTGTTCAATATTTTTAAGACCATAAACAATTTTGTTTTGTTGCCTCTGCCTGTCTGGACTGATAAGAATCCTGGTGGTTTGTGTGTTGGCTCTTTGAGTGCTTTCTGGGAGTGGGGGTTACTGGGAGTGGGGGCCCAGTAACCTAGAAATCACTGGGGACAATTAGAGAGCTGGAGATTCATCCAGAGGCAGTTGGGACCTAGTTGATGGGAGGAAGGTGCTAGTGTAGAGCACAAACGACAGGTGCAGGTAGACCCGAGCTGTGCTGGCATAGACCCTTTAAGTGGCTGCAGTGTAACCCCAGGCAGGTGACTAAGCATTTCATGACAACCTCCCACTGGCAAGTTCTGAAAATCATCAATCTAGTATACCATCTTTGTCCATTAGAGACTCCACCAAAATGCCCACCAAGAGCATCGGGAAATACCAATGAGCTGTCTTCCCTCCTAGATGCAAATGCAGTTGAACTTGAACCCATTCTATAAGAGGAAAGAGGGCAAGGATTTGACTCCAAGAATTTCCTGGTTACAAAAAAGCTAGGGGTTGGGGATGGGAATTCTGTTCCATCCTAGATCTAAGGGCCTTGAACAAGTTTCTAGTAAGAGAAAAGTTTAGAATGGTTTCGGCACCCTAATTCCCTTTCTCTAGAAGGGAGACTAACTATATTCTCAGTCCATAAAGCCCAATTCCACTCACAGAGATGCACATTCCAGTCACGGGAGGTATCTTAGATTCACCATAGAGAAATAACATCACCATTATCACGTACTGCTATTTGGCCTCACATCAGTTCCTTAGGCATTCAAAAAATGCCTTGTCATATCAGCACATGTGCACAGACAGGGAAGTACATGTTGCTTTATTTGGACGATTGGCTAGTAAAGAGCACATCCTGAGCAGAGGCAGAATGATTAGTGCACACAACCATCTGGATACTGGAGTTAAAGGTTCATTATAAACTATTCCAAGTCCCAACTAAACCTGTCACCACAATTGGAATTCACTGGATCTCTGCTGGATGTGACTTGGGCAAAAGCCTTTCTATGGCAGCAGAGAATCACTAATCTAGTGTCCGTAATGGTAGAAATGAAAGAGGCAAGAGAGTCAACAGGTAACAAGAAACATGTTGAGAGTGTTGGGCCAAATGGCCTCAACAGTGCATGTCATGCCATTGGCAAATTTCAAAATGAGATAAGCTCAGTGGACCATACACATGCAGTGGACTCATGCAACTCACAGATGGCCAGACGCAGTATCTGTCACAAAGCTCGCTCCTTCAGCATTCTCTGTCCTGGTGGGCAGTGCAATCCAATCTGACAAAAGTCATTTCCTTTCAAATTCCACTGTATCAAACACTCATGACAGATGGATCTAAACTGAGCTGAGCACGCTCAGGTTCATGGTTCCTGCAGCTGATAGACTTTGGCGCCTTCTTTCCCGATAATTGGGCAAGCTAAAATTAAATCTCTGTTAAACTGTCTTTGTCATTTTGAATTTTTACTTAACAGATATTATATTGTTAAGATGAATGGAGTACTTTCAGATAGCTGGTTCTCCTGTGGTGGTTCACAAGGTTCCCCACTTTTTCCCGTATTTTAAAATCAACAAAATTCTCTCATGTAATTCTACTTCTGGTTTCTGTGCATTGGCTCCCTGTAGCATCCATGTTTATTTTAAATTGTGTTTAAGCCATCTCAGTAATTTGATTACTTTTTCCACAAAAAAATGGCATACCAATAGATCTACAGATTTATTTTTTGTTTTTTGGTTTGTTTTTTTTACTGAATTTTCCTTCTTTCAAATATGTTATGAAAAAAATACTTGGGTTTGGAAGAGTCTTCCTTTATTTATAAAATCTCAAACACCTTATCTATCTTTTAGAAAACTTTTTTGAAAATATATCTTTTCCAAAAATATTTTTGAAATATATTTTAGACCATTTTTGTTTTGTTTTATTGTAACTTCTTTCTTGCTGTGAGCCGCTTTGGACCTAAACAGGGATTAAGCGGGTTAGAAGTGTCCAGATTACATTAGATTAAACAGTTAAGTCTAACCCCCCCTCTTTTACAAAGCCATGGTAGTCTAGGCTGTTGGTGCAGTAATGCCAATACAGCCCATTCAAACAGCTTTGTAAAAGGGGAGGGGTAAGCTTATCCAGAAAAGATAATAGTAACTCATATTTCTCAAATCTTCTGGCAAAGACTTCCAGAATCATACTGCCTGATAACAGATTGAGTTTACTAACACTTTCTTAAATTGAACTCCAGAAAAGTTGGAAATCTCTTGCTTGAGAAGATCTAATATTTATTTATTTACAACATTTGTATCCCACATTTTCTCACCTATTTACAGGCTCAATGTGGCTTACATATTTTCGTAATGGTGATTACCAGTTCTGGAAAAAAAAGAAATACATAGTTAAGGTAGAGGAGACAGAATGGAGTAAGTATTCAGGAAGGAAAGTTCATCTTATAATAAAAATCGGGATAACTTAGTTTGAAACAATCATGAATATTAAACTTCAAAATTAGTATGAGCGATAGGAAATAAAGAATTGTACATTGGAGTTTCACAATATCTATCTTGTTAATTGGCAATTAGGGTGCGTTATTATGGTAAGCTTTCTTGAATAAATTGGTCTTCAATAATTTACGGAAATTAATTATGTCGTGGGTTTTTATGGTTTTGGGTAGTTCATTCCAGATTTGCGTGGCTATGTAGGAGAAACTAGATGCATATGTTAGTTTATATTTTAGTCCTTTACAGTTGGGATAATGTAGATTCAGGAACGTACGAGATGAGCTAGTAGAGTTCCTGGTTGGTAGGTCTATGAGGCCTGACATATATCCCGGAGCTTCACCATGTATGATCTTATGAACCAGGGTACAAACCTTGAATGCAATGCATTCTTTTAATGGAAGCCAGTGTATTTTTTCTCTTAAGGGTCTGGCGTTTTCATATTTCATTTTGCCAAATATGAGAAGGAAATGAAAAGAAGACCAAGCAGACACTCAGGACTGGAGCCCTTGAAAATTTTAAAGATTATACAAGCCAATTTGAAAAGAATGCGCGTGTGCAAAAGCAACCAGTGAAGACTGATCCGACAGGGAATAGCTCTGTAAAATTTCTTTAACTGAAAAATCAGTTTCGCAATTGTATTTTGCAAAATCTGAAGCTTAGAATGGAATTTAACAGAAGGAGAACAACAGAGACTATTCAAATAGTCTAACCCCCCTGTTTACTAAGCTGTGCTAGTGGCTGTCGGTGCGCTAATGCCGACACAGCCCATTCACTTTGTATGGGCTGTGTCGGCATTGCTGTGCTGCTTAGTAAACGGGGGGGGGGGGGGGGGGGGTAAGTGAGGTAGAATTATAGCTTGAACAATAACTGAAAAATGTTTTGCTCAAAGAAGTGGTGAATGGTATGGAGCTGGCAAAATAAAAAAAAAATAGTCTGCATAACATAATTAACCTGAGGTTCAAAGGACAGATTTGTGTCCAAAATAAACCTAAAACCTGGCGGGAGGGAGTATCCCGCCAGTGCTGCGGTACTCCTCTGTTTTCCCAACAGCCAAAGCAGTATGGCAGTGGATCTCTTGGCATCACCACTTCTCTGAGAAGGTAATTTCCTACATGGCCATCTGTGACAACGTGGCCTTTTGTCCAGGGAGCCTTTATGCTGTATTTCGAAGATGGTAGCGAATGGGTCTCATTTACTTGCTACATGTAGTGACAGAAGAGGGTCAGAACAAATCATTTTCTGATCTGCAAAAAGAATTTTCACTACCCTCAGCAGACATATTTCATTATTATCGCCAGTCTGTCTTGGGCAGACCTAGCCGAGGATGTACAAACAGAACTTGCCACGGCATTTACCCTTGGTGCCCTTATCGTTTCATCACCGCCATATTCGAGACACTGCAACTGAGCTTAATTTTGCAAGATTAGTCTATAGAATACAGATCTGGACATCTCACTCACCATTTCACGTGGGACCTCGCTGATGACGTCCCATTGGGAACTTCAATATAAATTTGCTCTGCGATTGTATGTGTCCCCGAGGCAAGCCTTTCACATGGGGTTGTCTTTAACGGGCACTTGTGCGAAATGTGGCGAAGAGGGTATAGTCCTGGGCCATATGTTTTGGTCCTGCCCGAGAATTATAGCCTTTTGGAAAAATCCTCGTCAGGCTTTGCAAATCTGGTCAGAAGGGTGGCAGTACGATTCCATGCTATTTTTGGGCCATCCTCATCTGGGGCCTCCGATACCACAGGGATTCTGAGAATTTGTATTACGTGCCATTATTATGGCAACTCCCCCCCCCCCCCCCCCCAAAAAAAAAAAAAAAAACCAATACTATTAGAGTGGCTTTCCATGCGTACACCATCCCTACAACAATGGCGTGCACACATATTATTCCTAATAAGACTGGAGAGACTGGGAGTAGATAACATGGGCTTACAGTTTCAAAGCAGATGGTCCCCATTCTTGGAGGCCCTGTCGCTTACTGCAAGAGGTCATCTGTTGAACTTATAGCTAATGGCAAAATAGTTTTGAGCTTTGTGTTGCTGTGGACCCTAAGGATGCTGTAGGGAGGGAAGGGACAGAGAAGGGTCGAAGTTCCATTGTGTATAATTACACCTGAGATTACTTGCTGGTGTTGCTTGTGATGATGTTTGAATAAAAATGATTTGAAACATAAAACCTTTGATGTACGTTGTACCTTCAGTGAAAGACCATCAAGTAACAGTAAATTTTCTGGAATAGAATTAGTGAGGTAATCCAACCATAACAAAATGTTTTTATCCTTATTAAGTTTAAATCCATGTATCGAGCTGTAATGCTTTATCTTTGAGATACAAGTGGAAACATTAGCTGAGGTGATCTGGTCATCACTTACTGGAATTAAAAGGAGCATGTCAGCATAAGAGTAAAACCTTACATCTAAAAAAAGAAAAACACAAATTAAAAAAAAAAAAAAAGTAAGATTAGTTATTCCTCACCCCTCTAAGGCAAAGTGAGACTCTACAAGATCAAGTGCTTTCTTTTTTTTTTTTCTACCCCCAGCCTCCACCCAAAATGATGTGAAGGAGGTGTCAAGTCTGAGATATTTACCACAATATCTCAGACTTGACACCTCCACATCTCGGTCTACATTAAAGACCTATTTATTTCATCTAGTATTTGACAATTACTGATACTCAAGATGTTTGAGTTTGGGGCAACTGGAAACAGTTCCTGAGACTTGTTTATATTCTGTGTGTATGATCCTTTCTATATCTTATGGTATGTGTAGATCTCTTTTTTTTTTTTTTTTTTTTTTTAACTTACGGTTTTCCTTTCTGTTTTCTTAATTGATTGTTTTTAAAATGTATGTTAACAACCTTGACTCAGGCATGAAAGAAGTGGTATAGCAAATGATTCCACCTTGACTCAGGCACGAAAGAGGTGGTATAGCAAATAAACGATAATTGGTTCTAACAACCAATTATTGGCTCATAACTGTCCTTAGGATTATACAAATTGTGTGTGCAAAATCCATAATGCGTAACTGCAAAGGGATTTGGACCTGGAAGGGGCATAGGCAGGTCAGGAGCATGCCTAGAACTTACACATGTGGGTTATAGAATACTACCAGTTACATGCCTAACAGCCTTTGAGCTAGCGTAAGTGCTTGCACTTAAAGTTAGATGTATAACTTAGGACTTATACAAGTATTCTACAATGGCATTTATGCCCGTAATTGCTGATATAGAATTTGTGCTTAGGGCATGTCATCCTGGCACCTAACCTTAGGTGACCTTTTGAGAATTACTGCCTATGTCTACCTGTAATCTACCTGTGTATGTAGATACAAAATTAAAGTTTTGAAAATTGTTTTTATCCTGTTCCTAATGTATTACAGATGACTGAGCTTGGCTAAGTTTGTCTCTAACTGCAGTACAGAGGAGCTTTGTCTCACTGTATTGAAACTAGGGAAATCACTGTAGTTAAAGTCATGTGATCTTCAAAGTGTACACCTTAGTCCATGGCCTATATTGTTTTCGAGAATGTTCACTCTGTGTCTGACTCATTTCAAACATTAAGGGGCATATTTACTAAAGTGTATTGGTGTTTAACGCAGCTTTTAACATATGTTAACAATGCAAGGCTATATTAACAGTTAATGCAGTGTGTTAGCTGACAGCACATGCTAACTGCCTTGTTAAGTACCTAACGTGGAAATTCCTATTAGGGGGTTTGTAATAGGCATGGATTGCACTTTGCAATTAATTTGGAAGTCATTACTGTGTGTTAACTGTTGACAAAATAGATAATGCAGATCAGTTAACCACTGATCCGCATGCAGTAGTGACCATTGCTCTGTTAACTGCACAGCTGCCTTCCCCAAAGTGTCAGGAACACCTCCACCAGTTAATGCAGAAGTTGTGTCATTAACGCATATTCCTTGTCATCAACAGCAGATGAATCCAAAAACTTGCACATTGTAATCATCTACCAGTAGGTGGAGAGAGAGAGCACTGAACGAACTGTGCCATATAAGACAGGATGATTCTTGGTCAGTTAGTATAGCTCTATCTCTATCTCCAGCAGACAGTGGATGGTCTATTACAGGCTCCTGGTTTCATTTACTATAGCTCCTGTTCTGGGTTTCCCAGTTCAGTTGAGCTTAGGAGTGTCTAGGCTAAGCACTCCCTGCTTTAGGGGGGTACACGAGCTGATTCCAGGTCTCTTCCCCCCCCCCCCCCCCCCCCCAAGATGTTTCCTCCATTCACCTTCCTCACAGGGAAAAAACCCCAGAGAAAACTTGCACTTTAAGCAGAATTTAAAATGTAATTGCTCATTTCAACTCTATTTATTTTGTAGTGCCAAAGAAAGGAGGGTCCCACAGCCCGGTACGAGACAGTACAATACAAAATAGGTTCAGTGTGGATAATGAAATAGAAGAAACTGATCATCGGGAATTACAGAAC
The DNA here is from genome assembly GCF_901765095.1 of Microcaecilia unicolor. Lineage (NCBI taxonomy): Eukaryota > Metazoa > Chordata > Amphibia > Gymnophiona > Siphonopidae > Microcaecilia > Microcaecilia unicolor. The sequence continues at coordinate 40,972,704 of NC_044040.1, read as the reverse complement.
ATGCTTGCAACAAACCAGAATTATACATAATTTAAGTGTCTTGATTTAAGTATTTCTTTAAAAGATAGGTCTTTAAACATTTTCTAAACACAGGATGGGAACCTTTTTTCCTAATAGCAATCAGTACAGAATTCCAGATATGGTAAGGTTTTGGATTAGGAAAAAAGAGAATTAAAGAATTTCTAGAAGATCTATGGATTTCCTTGCCCAAAGAACTTATGATACAGTTTAAGATGGAGCTAAACCAAATAGTATTCTTTAAGCCAAGGTACAGATCTTAAACGCTATTCATGCCATGATTGGAAGCCAATATATAAGACCTCAGGAATGGCATAACTATAAAAATGGTAGGCAGAGAAAATCAGCCTAGCCATAATATTTTGTACCGTCTGCAATTTTGTCAACAGCAGCTTAGTGCTACTAACATAAAACAAATTGCAATAATCCAGTTGTGAGACCAGGAAACTCTGGTTGAAAGACCTGAGAAAAAATTCTATTTTTGTGCAGTTTTCTCATTAAGAGAGAAGATTTTTTTTAATTAAAGAAGAAATCTGCAACTCTGGTGTAAGTTGACTATTAAATATTAACCAAACGTAATTCTGGGTGTTCTTAAAGAAACGGTTTCAAATTATAAAATTAATAAATGTAACAGAAACCTTCAAAACTAATTTAAACATAAATTATAACTCTCATTATTCATATATGTGTAATATTTTATATATATATATGTATTGTGCTCAGATTTTGGTGTATTGCTGTGGACTTGATAATCCAAGCTTGGCAAGAACACCACCCTTACATCATGGCACATCCTACCTCCATCCTATTAATATTGTTCAATAGATGGGTAAAGTTCATATAAATAATAAACTTAATGTTCAAGAAGTATATAAATAGCAGTTACTTAGCTTAAGTAGGACTGTGCTGAAAAACTTTTTCTTCCTGCCGAGTTCTTGTCCACTGCAATGCTTTTTACAAAAAATCCCTCCGTGCAAAATATAAGACCAAAATGGTCACAGTTCAGCCAGTTCAGCAATTTCAATTCCCTACATGGGCCATGTTTCGCCAAACTAATGGCGTCTTCAAGGGAACTGATCTGAAATACAGGTTAAAAATTTTAACAAACCTAGCATTTTATCTCATATCTAAAATAAGTGCAAAACAATCTTATATAACCTAAAACTTAAAATATATTCCTTTATAATGGAAAATCCAAAATATAACTCACTGTTCAGCAATACCAGGGAGGAGCCCCACCCTGTCCGGTTCACTAGCCTGTGTGGGCGTTCTTGAGCAGGCTGTTGAGATTTGTCACCAGTGTCACAGAATTAGTGTCTTTGTCTCCTGTGGACTCCCCAACTGAAGGCCAGGTTGTCGTGGTGGCTTCAAACAAGCAATCTTCTCTGGGGCACATCTCTGGCATGTCCCTCTTTGGATTATGGTGGTAACTGATGCCAGTGTGACTGGTTGCGGGGCCCAGTGTTTTCACCACTGTGCCAAGGCCTGTGGAACAGGACGGAATCGCTGTGGTCAGTCAATCAGCTGGAACTTGGAGCAATTTGAAAAGCGCTTCTACCATTTCAGTCCCTCTTGAAGGCAAACCAGCCCGCAATCTCTCAGACAACACGACCGCAGTGGCTTACATAAATGGGCAAGGTGGCACTCGCAGTGCCTTTCTGGCAGTAGAGGCTCATTATCTCTTGCACTGAGAGGAGTATCGCCTGCAACAGATTTCGGCTGCTCACATAGCAGGATCACTAAATATACAGGCGGACTACCTAAGCAGGAATTCCTTAGACCCAGGGGAATGGGAACTTTCACTGGAGGCCTTCCTGTTGGTTACTCAGAAGTGAGGCACTCTGGAAATGGATCTCATGGCATCTCACCGCAATGCCAAACTTCGTAATTTTTCAGCAGAAGAAAAGAATGTGATTCAGAGGGTCTGGATGCCCTCCTACAACCCTGGCCAGAGTCAACCCTTCTTTGTGTTTCCCCCGTGGCCAGTGATTAGGCAGAATTCTCCACAGAATCCATCTCCATCAGGGATGGGTGATTTCTGATTGCACCGGTTTGGTCCAGGAAGCTGTGTGTTTGTTCAGGTCTGCTCTTACAGGGTCCCCATCCAGATGGAGGATCCATCCAGTTTTGGTCATACGGCCTGGCTTTTGAGAGATCAGAATCCCCTTTCATCCTTAATTTCGATCAAATTATTACGTTACTTCACACACAGAAGCATTCTACGTCCACTGCTTATGCTTGCATTTGGCATGTTTTTGAAACATGATGCTCAGAAAGGGCTTTGTCTCCTTTCATTCTTCTTTACCCCACATTTTATCCTTTTTACAGGATGGCCTAAAGAAGGGTCTAGCCTACAGTTCTCTATGAGTGCATATGGCAGTCCTTGCCTGTTACCAGGGTTGTATTCAAAATTCTTCCTTAACCTCTCATCCTGATGTAGTTCATTTCTTAAGCCTCCTCTTCGACATCCTTGTCCCCAGTGGAATCTTAGTCTGGTAGTTTGGTCTATGCAGAAGCCACCCTTTGAGCCTTTGAGGAAAGCTACCTAGAACGACTTTATCCCTAAAGTGGTTTTCCTTGTCACAATCTCATCTGCACGCAGGGTATTCAAATTTCAGGCGCTATCCTGAAGAGCAGTGTTTCCCAAGTCGGTCCTGGAGTACTCCCTTGCCAGTCAGGTTTTCAGGATATCCACAATGAATATGCATGAAAGAGATTTGCATACAATGGAGGCAGTGTATGCAAATCAATATCATGCATATTCATTGTGGCTATCCTGAAACCCTGACTGGCAAAGAGGTACTCCAGGACCATCTTGGGAAACACTGCTGTAGTAATCATTCCTCTCTCTTTCTGAGAAGGGAGTAACAATTCGCATGGTTACTTCTTTTCCTCCTAAAGTATTTTCGTTTCACCTCAATCAACCTTTGTTTTTTTCCCTCATTCTGAGAGGAGGACTATAAGAAAGACTTTAACTTGTTGCGTTTCCTTGACATTTGCGGTGTGATTCTTCAGTATTTGAAAGCTACCAATGAATTTTGCCATTGATCATCTTTTCATTCTACTCTTGGGTCCGATTCAGGGTAATGTAGCCTCTAAGGCGACCATTACACTTTGAATTAAAGAGGCTATGTTTCAGCTTATCTTTTTTTCTCACAAGCAGCTTCCAGATTCTCTCCAGGTGCATTCTACCTGAGCATTATAAATATCCTGGGCAGAGTCTAGAGCTTTCTATCTGGAGGAGATCTGGATGTTACATGGTCCTCCTTACATACTTTTTCCAGGCATTACCACTTGGATGTGGCAGCTCAGGCAGATGCTTCTTTCAGTGCATCGGTTCTCTCACATTGAGACATTGAGTCCCACCCTATGTGAGGGCTGCTTTGCTACATTCCACAAGGCTGTGGATTTCTCTTCTGCTAATGACAAGGAAGGAAAATTGTCTTACCTGATAATTTCCTTTCCTTTAGTCACAGCAGATTAATTCAGAACTCCACCCTTGTCAGTGCTATTGTTTTGATGTTTGGTTCATTTCTCTGTTTAGGGTTTTTATACTACATGTTGCCTTTCAAAATTATGCTTGTTCCATTATTCATCGTTTTACATCTGTGATGAAGGTGAAATGTTGAGACTAATTATTCCTTCTGCTTTGTTATGAAAAATACCAACTGACCAAGGAGCACCCTGTCCTAATATAACTGAGTTCAGGTCAGTGCTCTCTATCATCACTTGCTGGTAGATGGTCATAACCCACAAGTCTCTGGATTCATCTGCTGTGACTAAAGGAAAGAAAATTCTCAGGTAAGACATAATTTTTCCTTAGGCACAAAAACGTAGTGCAATTTAGCAAATAGGTGTCCCTAAGCAGGATCGGGCAGTGGAATACTTTGAGTGTTACCAGCATTATGTAATCATTTCATCATTTTTTTACCCTAAGAGAATGATGTATTTAATCCCTGCGTTTTCACTCTGTTTTATCATGCCTTTGCAGTGTGCCACTCTGTACCCATCTCAGAGATTATTGCTGTTGAGACAGAACAGAAAAGGTATAACAGTGACACATGGCAGAAATTTAATCATCATGCTTTCACAGGTAAGAAGATAGAAAGCTTGCTTAATTCTTTTGTTTTTGTATGCTGAACTATCCTTTAAAGTGCCATAAGAACTTGGCTCTTTCAACAAGCTTTTGGTATAAATTAGTTCAGTCGTCATGATTGCATGTTGTATACTGATTTGTTGTAACATTAACATTTCATATGTAGTTGTGGCATGAATAATCAAAAAACACTGTGCTGTGTTGCTAGATGCTGGGTAGACAGAAATTAGGAATTTCTGCAGAGGGCTTGGGGTAACCACAGGATAAACAGGAGTATAGGATTTCACCAGCAGAAGGCAAACAGAAGCTGGGAAGGGAAATAGGAAGAAACTTCTATAGCCTACAAGCATCTTGGAAAATATAACTTCCACAAACCCCATTTCCTGTTCTATAACTAATTCTCTAAACTATGTTTCCTACAGTATGCTGCAAATGCATAGAATTCCAACGTGTGAGATTACAAACCTCTAGTAATTCTTCTTAGTTTTAATTGCCTCTTGTACCATAATGGAAGCATAGTTGGGCCTATTTATTAAGCTGAATTAGCTGTTTAACATTGGAATTACCATGCACTAAAGCCTGTGCAAACAGTTAACATAGGGATCTTTTTACTAAGCTGCGGTAATGGGTAGCCCATGCTTACCACAGTTTAAAAGGGCTTACAGCAGGATGCTCTGAGGTATCCTGCAGTAATTCCCTGATCTGCACGCGCAAAGCATATGCTATAAAATATTTAACATTTTTCTGCAGACAGAGCGTGTCTAGGGGCAGAGAGAAGGCATTTTTGCGCTAATCAGCGCAGCTACGTTACTGTGTGCTAACTAATTAGTGCAGGATTAGCGCATGAGCTCTTACCATCTACAAAATAGGTATCAGTAAGTGCTCATGTGCTAATCTTTTTTAAATGACTGTGTGTTAATGGCAACATTAGTGCATGGCCATTGGTAGGGAAAATGGAAAATCAGCCATATTCCGGCTCTGGTAAAAATAGCCTTAGCATACATGAAAAACCCACGTGTGAGCCAAGGCCACTTTCTACTGCAGCTTAGTAAAAGGACCCCGTAATACCTTAACAGCTAACGTAGCGGGACAGGGCCTGGAGGGAAATTACCAGGTGGTAGCTATTTAACTGCTTTGCATTATCTGTTGCACTAATATCACCCCAAGAGGCCTGGCTATAACTGCATTGCATAGTATTTTTCATAGACTTAAAGCACAGTAGTGACTTTTTCTTTAAATTTAGCTGTGTGGCAAGATACTGGGAATTCCTCCAACAGCTAACACAGAGGTTTTACAGTTACCATATGTTAATTTTTGTAGCTATGGGTAGTAACTGCAAATAGGCCCTGTATGGCATATGAGACAATAGTAACTTCATATTTGCCACTACACATTATAAAATTAATGCAGATATAACACTCACAATACAGAAGTAATTGTTTTGTTTTTTTTAATGCCACTTTTTTTTTTTTTTTTTTTTTAATTCTTTTTATTAATTTTTTATAGTATAGAACATTATCAGGATTTACAACATTTCAAAATTTACTACATACAGCTGAATCTCTTAATACAGTCCTGCTTCATTATCCTTTGCCCTCCCTCCCTCCCTCCCTAGTGTCATGGTGGTGCTATATTCTATTCTTGAAATTGTTCATATGGTTGCCAGAGTTTGTCAAAGGCTCCCATTCTTCCTCGTCTTATAGCTGTTAGTTTTGCCATCTGATACATAAAGTCAACTTTTTGCTGCACCTTTTGTATTTCAGGTGGTTGCGGTTTTTTCCAGTCTCTTGCTATTGCTATTTTGGCTGCCACTAGATATTGCGTTGCTAGCTTGTGTTGGAGTCCTTTTAGTGATATCGGTTTCAAATGCAGGAGGCAGTTCTCCGGCCTGCATGGGTAGGGGTGTTGTAGCACTTTAGTTATCAGTGTGATCACCGACCTCCAATATGCTACTATCTTTTAATGCCACTTTTTTAAACAAACTACTAGCAGAAGTTGCAACATAATTCAGTTAAATCAGAATAATCAATATCCATCTCTTCTGATATATGTTTAATTGCCGATGTCCAGGTTATTTTTTTTGCTGTACACTGCCTTGGGTGCATTTCTTCAAAAATGCAGTAAACACATCCTAATAAATTCCCGAGGAGATGCTGGTATTTAGATATTTCATTTATTCTATTTATATACTGTTTCTTATTGCGATAGTAAAACAGAACGGTTTACATAAAAAAAAAAAAATACATCTCAAAGCACACAAAAAGAACTCCAGTCAATAATAGGAAAGCACAGCAAACCAGACGCAGTAAAAACATAATTAGTACAACACAATATCTAAATTAAAATACACATTAAATACAGTTTAACCTAAATTTTAGCATTTACCCTACTCTTTTATAGATTCTCTTCAATATAATTGGTAAAAAGAAAAGTCTTCAGTAGTTTTCGAAAATGAGTATAAGATTTGGATGCTCTTCCTACTTAACCTCTCACTGTGATGAATTTAACTACCCCAGGTTAACAGTTTGCTGATCAATGATAGAAGGAGCTGGAGGCATCACACTGAATTATTTTGTACCCTATGTACAACAGAAGCATGGAGTTCAGAGGGTAACATGTTTGCAAATATTAGAGCTTTTATTTTAAAAAGATATAAAAAACCTAATACAATTATATTTAGACAAAAAAAGAAAGGAAGCCTAGGAACAAGATTCAAAGAAGCAGCAAGAGAGAGCCAAGAAACATTGTAATTGATGTTGTAAGGCAGTGTTTCCCAAGTTGGTCCTGGTGCCAGTCAGAATTTCAGGATATCTGCAAAGAATATGCATGAAAGAGATTTGCATACAATGGAGGTAGTGTGGGCAAATCAATCTCATGCATAGTCATTGTGGATACCCGGAAAACCAGTCTGGCAAGGTGGTACTCCAAGACCGACTTGTTCTAAGGAATCTGCAGTATTGCTGCTTTGAGAATACATAAATGAGCTTAAAAAGTGGTCATTTTGCATGAGAAGGATATTTTTGGAGAAATTCTTTTTCATGTCTGTTTCATCATTTCTTGCAAAGCACAGGTGAGAAAAAAGGTAAGTGCAGTGTGAAATTCTAGGCTTGGCTGTGCAATATGTGTTGCTGATAGATTCTGCAGTATGACAGTGTATCAGTTCTCTGAACATGTTGGGGCAAGTACCCATTCTCCGAGGACATCAGGCTTCATATTCTCACAAGTGGGTGACACAGATCCGTGTCGCCCAGTCCGGCATTTTGCCAAAGTAAAAAATAGAGCTTTGTGGAGCGTGAGCGCTTTCCCGCCCACTGCGCGAACACAGTCTCTTCAGTTCTCTTTTTTTCTACATGAAGGGAAGGTGCATTTTTTCAGCCTCACTCGCCCGGTTCAAAAATAGCCTTTCGGCTATTTTTCTTTCCTCGTCTTCAGTCTACACATTCACATCACACTACTGCCTTGAGCAGGATACCTGATGCAACAGTCGGTTTGGGTAGTCATTTTGCAGAATCTTTTTGAGGTCTAGAATCCAACTCCACCCTCCTAGGCCCATTTTATTCAGTTCCAGTCTGCACTCACTCATTTTGTATAGTTTCAGGTTAATCTGTGTCATATCCTTGCTGTTGCGATGCCCAGTTAACCACTGTTTGTTGTTTTGGGTGAGCCTGGATGCTAGGGATTACCCACTTGTGAGAATATTGGAGCCTGCTTGTCCTCGGAGAAAGCAAAGATACTTACCTGTAGCAGGTGTTCTCGGAGGACTGCAGGCTTCATATTCTTACAATCTCGCCCACCTCCCCTTGGAGTTGTCTCCTTAGTTATTTTATTTTTTGCTCTAGTGTTAAACTGAGGAAACCGCATTCATGCGACGGGCAGGAAGGCACTCGCGCATGCATGGTGGAGCTTAGCTCACGCTCCTCAAAGCTCTGTTTGAGAATATGAAGCCTGCTGTTCTCGTAGAATACCTGCTACAGGTAAGTATCTTCCCTTTCCCTGTGGTTGTGAGATTTAATTTTGTTCTGCTACTTAGCTGCAGCAGTAATGTGGAAGAGAGGTACAAGGATTAGACATGACCTGTCCATTTCTTTACATGTATAGTTCATTATGCGCAAAGAGCACAGAAACACTGCTGGCGGTGCAGTGCAGTGACATTTTGGTGCAAAGATGAAGAGCTGTGTCACCAGTGGATACAAGCAATAAAGAAGCTACTTGAATTACAGAGTAAGTTCTGTTGTGACTGCAATGGTGAAAAAATTAAAAATATAATTTATGATATTTATTAAAAATAAGGTCAGAAAAGAGAAACACAACCACTTTCCACAGAGGTGAAGGCAGCACAATTGCTGTATGTGAGACTTTTATTCAATATTTACAGATCTGTTTCGAGATCCTGAATAGGTAGAGGGCATCTTTAAGGGGGAGCCTAGTTAAAGAGGACAAGTGTCTATAAAATGTTAGAGTAAGCTGCATAAATTGTGCCGACCTTACAGGCACAGAAGTTTACACTTGCTGTTGGAACAGATGTAAATGTCTGTGCCTAGATTATTCAAGTATGCCCTTATTAGCCTGTTTTATAATTATGTGTATACTTGCAAACTCTGCCATGCTGTGCCTAAACTCTACTCCTGTACATGCCTGCTGGCAGAGTAAGCACCATCATGTCAATGGGTGTATTTTTACGCCAGTTGGAATTTTATACCAGGCCACATATGCATGAAAGTTTCTTTATAAAATCAGGCCCTAAAGAGCCCCTTATGCGAGAAATCCAAAAAAGCACCTATTTTAAAACTATTTTATTAAAATAATATAGATGCTTATGTGCCTTTATGAAAGGCACCCAAGAAGCAGATCCAGTGTCATTCAAATGCCAATCTTTGCATTTACACCTGCTCTGACCATAGGAGCTAACTTTTCAAAATTATTGGGGTGCTAAGCCCAGTGGAAATAACCCCTCCCTAGACACATATAAGGAATTTTCTCAATATTGGGGGTGCTCAAGCACCCACAGAGTTGGCTCCTATGGCTCTGACCATCTTTGGGAAAAGGTGACTAAAGTCAGTAGAAACAAAAATTAAGTGTTAGTACAAACAATTTGTAATAGAACAGTCCAAACCCCATCCTTTTAAGTAAAAAAATAATTTAGAAAAAGATACAGAAGTTCAGCTGCAACTTTTTCAGACTGCTTATGCACCCATGATATGAAAAATTGGTTATTCTCAACATTTCGGATCTGTTACTTTATTTTTTTTGTTACATTTGTACCCCGCGCTTTCCCACTCATGGCAGGCTCAATGCGGCTTACATGGGGCAATGGAGGGTTAAGTGACTTGCCCAGAGTCACAAGGAGCTGCCTGTGCCTGAAGTGGGAATCGAACTCAGTTCCTCAGTTCCCCAGGACCAAAGTCCACCACCCTAACCACTAGGCCACTCCTCCACTGTAGTCACCTTTTCCCAGAGATGGTCACATACGTGTGTGAACTCAAGTATTCTATAAAATATGCACATACCTTCTATTTCCCAACATTTCCCTTTTGAATGCCTCCATTGTTCATGTAAGTGCATGAGGTGAACAGACTTGTATACATGTATACTGCCGCACAACTTTATAAAGGCCTTTTGTTTACGTAAGATGGACTTCACATGTGGAAAACCTTTATAAAATTAGCTCTATAGAATCATTTGCACAATCCTTATATTAGACATAAATTAGATTATATGAATACGTTTCTGTGGTTTCCATAACATCCATTTTGTAAGATGATGACATTCAGGGGTTTATTTATTTATTTATTTTATTTATTTGCATTTGTATCCCACATTTTCCCACCTATTTGCGGGCTCAGTGTGGCTTACAATACTTTGAGAATGATGGAAGTACAATTGGTTACAGTACGATTATGGATTACATTATGATGAGTTATAGAAGACAGAGTAAATACAGGATATCATTTGGGAATAGAACATCAGAAGATAACAGTGGTGAGTTGAGAGGGGGACAAACCATATCGAGGGAACATAAAGGTCTAACATTCTTATTTGTGGGTAGGGTTTTAAGGGTGGTGAGGATACGGGAGAAGAGACTTCAGGATAGAGTGTTTTGGTGCGTATCTATTGGTTTGTATGGACTTCATGTGTTTGATCCTTGCCGTAGATTTTCTCAAAGAGAGAGGTTTTCAGTAGTTTGCGGAAGTCGGTCAGTTTATAGATCATTTTCAGATTGCGTGGTAGTGTATTCCAGACTTGTGTGCTCATGTATGCGAAGGTCGATCCGTGCAATGCTTTGTATTTTATTCCTTTGCACTTAGGGAAATGGAGATTAAGGAAGGTTTGGGAAGATCTTTTAGCGTTTCTGGGTGGTAGGTCTATTAAATCGGACATGTATGCAGGGGCTTCCCCGTGAATGATTTTATGGACTAAAGTGCATACTTTGAAAGTGATGCGTTCCTTGAGTGGTAGCCAGTGTAGTTTCTCCCGTAAGGGTTTTGCACTTTCGTATTTTGGTTTTCCGAAGATGAGTCTGGCTGCTGAACAGAAATTGGTTGTTTGCTTTTTTGTAATTAAGGATACAAATATATACAGAAATGTAGTTGAATTTCACAGTTTTCAAATTTATTACAGTCTTGCTAGCCTGCATGCAGCTTACAACTCTTTAAAAAAAATCAGGTAGAGGAAAGGAAGAAAACAGAGGAGAAAAATAGCAGCAGGAGGGAGAAACAGAAATACAATAAATGATAGGAAGATGGGGTTTCAGAAAGGTCAGAGGGAAGGATGGTAAGTCTGAGCTGGCTAGCAGGCCCATCCTACAGTGAGTCTTAAAATATAAATGCATCCTCAAAAAGCTAAGTTATGGATAAGAATATAAAATTCAAGGTATGTAAGGGTAAACATGTAAGAAAAAAAAAAAGACAGACAAGACAAGCTGCCTTTAAAAGCTGTTATGGAACTTGGAACAGTGAGGGAGCTTGGGGAGGGGGCCTGTTTTGGGTCCAGACATCTATCAAGGTTGGTGGAGGCTGCAGGAGGTACAGAAAGTGCTGAAAGTGCTATATTAGAAGTGCAATAGCTTTTCTGCCCTGGCTGCCACAGGGATGTGATGGGCAGGCTGCGGCTGATCTCCATAGTATTCCATGTGGTAAGCTGGGGCCATATTCCACTATGGGCATGATTTTGCCACAGGTGGGAACTGTGACTGTGTTGCCTGCTGGTTTTATGTCTCCTGCGCAGCACACCTTAGGAGGGGAGAGTAGTTCTGGAGGAAGGAGCATCCCCCCCCCCCCCCCCCCCACCCAGGGGTGGCTGGTAAGCAAAGACTGGATTAAGCTCTGTATTCACTGATTGGCTGCATGAGGTGCAGGCTCAATCTCAAACTGCCTTCAAAAGCTCTGACATTCTCTCAGATGCCTGGGGTGCCAGGAGGTAGCCTAATGTGAGGTGGAGGGGGGGGGTCTCAGGGTGTTCAGCTGTGGGGGCAAGGGCTGTTAAATACTCCAGATTGGTGGTAGTTGTTGCCAAGGAGTTCCATTCCTGGTTTAGCCTTTGATGAGGACTGATTAGTGGTGGAGAGACAATGACGGAGGGCTGTCACCATTGGACAGCTTTTCTTCAGGTGCCTGTTTAAGCGGAAAGAGCTGTCATCTATTATTTCCCAGTGGCCTCCTCCCTCTGCATGGTAGAAGTACTGGTGGAAGAGACACAGATGGCAACACAAACTTCGAGGATCCGAGGAAGCCCAAAAAGATTTCTTCTCTCTATATAAGGCTCGGTGCAGGATGGTTCTGTTGGCATGGGAGGCTCTGGAAGTGTTGAAAGCAGTGCTGTAGAGTTGGAGTTGGAAGCAATTTTGGGTGGAGTCAGTTGGTAAAAGCATAATATATAGTGCATTTTATCATTTTATTTTTATATATGCATAATATATAGTACATTTTTTTTTTAATTTTTAGAAGTCTTTATTGAACATTGTTACTTCTGAACATAGCTTATCTAACACATTTTCGTTTCAAAATACACATAACAATGTGCCAGTTGCATAACAAAGAATCTACAATATAGTTTGCAGTATGTAGTCAAATACATATTATACTTCAACTTTTTACTTTTTATTTGTAAGTAACACCCCATTCCCTACCTAATATATAGTACATTTTATCATTTTATTTTTATATATGCATATCTTTGTCCTGGATCTAAAGTTATGTTTACCCGGTGCTTTAGATCCAGAACATAAAATTTAAAGCCTAATGTCAGTCAGTGTTGGACAGTAGAAAAATAGAGGAGTTGGAGTTAAAGGCTTGGGACCAATTTCTATAAATGGCACCTTAAAATAATAGCACTTAGCGCTATTTTATAAACGAGGTTTCAAGTTAGGTGCCGTTATAGACTAGCACTTAGCACCAGGAACTGCAACTACATTTAGGCATGACCATTTACACCAACATAACCTTGGTGTAAATCCCCGTGCTTGATCCTCACTATTCTATAACGGTGCTCATAAATTGTGGGAATGCCCCCGATACACCCATGACCCTCCCATGGCTGCACCCCCTTTTAGTACCGATGTGTAAATTTATGCACACAAAAATTTTTGTTAAACCTAATTAGCACCAATAATTGCTTTCTATGTCAATTATTGGCACTAATTGGCTTGTTCAATTAAATTGCATGTACAAATTGGGCATACACTCATATTTGCACATGCAATTTTTAGCAACTTCTATAGAATTAGGGATTGGTGTGTCAGCTCCATAGCTCTAGTTGAAAGCAAGAAAGATCATGGGGAGACTTTACCTTTTATCACAGGAGGATACAGAGCAGCTGTTTTGCCTGCCTTGAGTGGACACACTCATGATGGTGGTTACTAAGAAGACCATTATTTTGCTGGAGGATAGCTTGGACTTGGACTCGAGAAAGTCAAAGTACTCTTGAAGCAAGTGTTTACCTTGCTGGCAATAGGGATGCAGTTTGTGTTCTACAGAGGTTACATGGCTTAGGCTCATCTTGATTTATCTGCAGGGATGTCTGTATTGCCATTTTTGTGTAAATGATGCCAGACAGACATTTTGTTCTTGCTTTTTTGGCGTTCATATTTTGGAAATGGTTGTTCATTTTTATTTTTGTTTTTTTTCCAGTTCAATACACTTTATTAGAATTTTTCAAAGAAGCTATAACAATAATAACAAAACAAAAACGATCATGAACAAGAACGTCCTCACGTATTTTCAGTCAGGAAATACCAACATCTTTGCTATTCAAAAATAGCTGCGAGATAGGTGATTTGGGTTTTTTTTTGGACATTATGAGCAGGACATCCCGATTCTGACTTGGTTGTTCTTTTGAAAGTGCCGCTTTAGGGTTCTGGTCATTGATCCATTGGATTGTCTGTCTATTTTTGAGTGTTTATGGTTTAAAGTTTGGTTTCTGCATTGGCAAAGTATAACAGCTAGTTCCAAATCTTATCCTGGAGATGACATCATTGAAAATCAGTGTTTTCTGCCTCCATCTGCTGGTTGAGTACAACCCACTTGTCTGGACTGGTGTAACAGGATTCAAGGAAAGAAAATCAGCAGATAAGTCCAAATTTCACCTTTCTGTAGTTTTATAAGACTACAGATTGATTCCGGTTCTGTTTGTGCCTTGATTTGCTAGAGGGTAGTTTTCAAATTGTATGTTTTGGTGCAAACTGGAAAATAGACTTGTGGATTTTTGCACCTGTGTTTTGTGCAAATAATATTTCTGTGGAATATGACATGTTTAGATCCAAAAAAATACGTTCTATATGTTATGTTACGATCCTGTTTAAAAATGTAGCTAGACATGTCTCCATTCAGTGTGGCTAAAGCCTAAGTTTGCTGTAGAGCAGTACTTCACAAACTTTTATCCAGCATGACCCCATTTTAACACTTAAAATTTTGAAACACTCTTCCCCCCCTCCTCCCTGATAAGAGCAATACAGACCCCCACTCCTCTCCAATCTCACATCTTCTCCTCCCTACTTATTCAAAGCATATGCAACAGCAGTTAGCACAAGGCTCTGTGTGTACTCATACACCCCAGTACTCTACATGGGGTTCCAGTCCAGCAGGAAGCCCACATGGGGGGATAGGGGCAAGGCCTGTGAACATTCACTGATTCTCTGGCCCTATGCTGACTACCAGTACTGGGTGGAGATCCAGAGGGAGATGGAGTAGCCCTATGATTCAGTCTACTGATGATGTGATCCTGTTTGGTGCCCTGACCCACAGTTTGGGAAATGCTTCTTTAAAACCCCATTTGTTGTTTAAGCTGCATTGAGTGAGGGCAATTTTCAGACAGTCAGTTTAACTGGTAAATGGTGATGAAAATTGCCCTTTTAAATATCGGCGGTGACAAGTGGTCTTGGATTACACACACATTATATAATCCATTACCAGTCCATTGTAATTTTTAGAAATTTGTTGGCATTGGTTGAATGGTGGGCCTAGATGATCTTTTATTGTATGAACATAGTACATTTAGGTTAAACTAATTTTTTATGGTTCCAGCATCATACTGTTATAACTGAAATAATTATCACTGTCTATTTTTATTATTTTTTTTTCTTTCTAGCATCTAGACCAAAGCACTTACTAGTATATATTAATCCATATGGAGGAAAACAGCAAGGAAAACAAATCTATGAGCAAAAAGTGGCACCGTTGTTCAGCCTAGCATCCATTACTACTGATGTGATTGGTGAGTCGTGGGAACACAGTATCTTTAGCCTTAGACACTGCAAAGGAAGAAACTAGTCAGACCAACCCTCTTAATTGGTGGTATCACCTGGTGCACAATACACCTTAAAAATTGATGGGAATTAATACCCTAAAGCTAAGGAATGTGTAAAATTCCCTTAATGAGGAAACCCAGATGAATGCCGAACCAGGTTCATTTTGGGACTGCCCATTGACAGATTCACAGAAGCAGGTTTTCGCTTCCGCCCTAAAACTTCAGAAGGTTCGTTCTTGATGAATTTCTAGAAGTAAAATATTTCAGAGTGGTGGAGGAACTAGTGAAAAAGCCCTTGGTGTTGCAAGGTTCTTAAGCTGGAGTGCATATCCTTGACTGGTGACTACCACTTCAGTTTTCCTACCAAAGAGGAAAGGTGACTATTGTGTAAAATTTAAAAGGCAAGCACTTAAAGCTTAAATAAAATCCACTTCTGTATCAGAAACCAGTCCAATTTATCTAATAATGGACTCGCCAGCACACCTGTCACTAATGGTCACTATATCGAATAATCTGGAATCGCCACATCTCTTTCCCTGGCAAACCAATATAGAGGTAAAACCTTGAGCAAGCAGCATTGAATATTGTTGAGGTTTCCAGAATTGGAACCAACTGCTTCTCTGGTAGCGACCCTAAATTTCTAACTTTGTGACAATGGGAATGTCCTGCCTCCCAGACATGTACTTATGCACAGTACACTCCCAGCCAAATCTAAATGACATGTTGCTTTTACTTGGAAAAGATCAATTTAAAAATGCTTCAGTAACATTATGGGAGACAGTAGATAAAGACCAACCTGCCCCATCCAGTCTGCCCCAGTAAGTGCAAGTTACTTTCCCTGTGCCTTTGTTTTTTAGGTGTACAATTATTTGTCTTATCTATGTATAAAAACAAACAGACATGTAACGCTCAAACATATCTCTGATCTTTATTAATCAGGTGGCCTATTTATTTATTTTATATTTGTTTCTGACCAACTTTCCCAAAATTGCTGAGCATGGAGATCAGTAAAAAGGTTTATACAGGTATAATAGTTTTAAAAAATGTGAACATAGTTTTTCTAATATTGTAGATGATCATAACAATTTTGAGCAAAAGGTGAAATGCTGTTCTAACTTATTTAATAGTAAGAATTGGATCATGATAGGTGAAATAGGGTGGTTGGCCTATGATTTAAAATAGTTAGCATATCGCTGAGAAAATTCCAGTAACTGAGAGCAAAGGCTTATGGCACTGGAGCCGGTCAAGGCTGGTGACTTGAACACTGCCCTTTTTTATGGTTTTCAATATGGAAATAAACTTAATTGTAAATTATTAATGAAACCTAATCTTGTCTTAGCATTGGAGTTAAATATCAAGCCATATGAATGTTTTATAGTGATTAAAATTGTATTTTTATTTATTTGTCTCTTTAGTAACGGAACGTGCAAACCATGCTAAAGATGATTTGTTCGAGGTTAATCTTGAAAAGTATGATGGGTGAGTGTTTTCAAATACTGCTATGTCCCCATAGTATTATCTTCAGATTTTTTTTTTTTAGGTACCGTAAATTAAGAAAAAAAACCAAAAAGATTTCTTTATTACTAACTGCTTTCAAAAGTAAAAAACTAAAACTGAATTCTTTACATTTTGGCTTAATAATATTTTCAAGAAGGAATGTAGTTAACTCTCTAAAACTGTTTTGAGCTTTCTTTACTAGACTATGCTTTAAGATCCATTTTAACTATTCCAGTTGATTGCAATGGACTCTGGGACCAATACGTAGAAACTGTTCATTATATTGAATATAGTGTAAACCCATACTGCATCATTTGAGAACGTGTAATTTATTGTTGTGCTTGGCTAACAGCTGTGTGAGAATGGTACATAGATAATTATATGTTTGAGTATAACTGTGCTTCTCCAACAACAAGCAGTATAGCAAGTCCGTACAGCATGGATGACATAATCAGTGGAGCCCACATGGGAAAACATTTTCAGTTTACTACATACTAGAAGCTTTTGAGTCGCTTTACCATGCTTGTGTGCCACTTCCTGTCTGCTGCTGTCAGAAGGGACCACCTCAAGTGCTCATATTTCTGTGGAGCTGGCCAGAAGTTTGTCACCAGAGCTTGAATCAAGATTAATTTTTCTTGATATATTGTGTTTGATAAGTTTTTCTTGTGTCTTGTTGCTATCATGCAGTACTTTTTTCCATATGCATCTTAGGTGTTTGGATGTTTTCCTTTCTTTCTTTCTTTTTTTTTTTTTTTCTTGTAGCCTTGTGTAAGCCTTGGTGAGGAAATCAGGCTCCCAGTTGGGCTATATCTGTTCATAATCACAGCTATTTTTTCAGATGAGATATCCTAGGAAATGCCCCCAGTGGCATTAAAAAGTGCATATGATCTGTGCAACCTATGATATTTTTAATACAACATTGAGAACTTCTGCAGTGGGTACTTGCACATAGAGACTTACCTGGCTCCAGGCTTCATATCTCGGATATGATGTACAAGGAAAATTTGTTGTTGTCGTGCCATGCCATGGAAAGAATCTTTTCTAAGATAAGATTCAGGAAACTGCTACCCTAATCAAACCATTTGGTTTTACATGGTTATATTGAAGTGACAACCCTGTGAGGGAATGTTATGGCATCATTTGATTTGGGACATTTTGAATACATAGGACACATTAATTCACTGTTTGTTATTTGTAAGCACGTATATATATTTATAATTGCTGGAGGGCTCATGATGTGAGGAAAGCGACATGAATAATTTCATTCATTGATGGCAATGTAATGCCAATAGCTTTTGGACCTGGGCAGGTCCTTGCTGAAGTCCCTTCTGTTACACATAAAATAATTTTTAAATTTGAAGGTATTCACTCTGTATCTTCATAGGGTGAGGTTTTTGTATGAATAACCCTAATCATGCAGCACAGTGATAACCTTTCAAATCCTATCCTGACCCACTTCTGACCCTGCTTCTTCTACGAGGTACCAGAATGGAGGGCAAGAGAAGATATTAATTTTAGTTATAGGTATCCTCCTCCCTCTTCTTCCCATTCTAGACAGAGATCTCGCTCTCAATCCAGATAGAAAGGACCCAGAAGACCTAACCAGAGCCACAACTAAAACCAGGAGCAAGTGTTGACTGTCTCCATGAGAATATAGCTGGCATCCCAATATCTGTGCCAGACAACTCACCAATAGAAGGGAGGCTGTGGCTTTTTGCAACCCACTGGTGGCCCCTAATAATCTCCAATCTGTGAGTTTCCTTTTAGTTTGTAAACCACTTTGATTTGTTTGTCTGAAAAGGTGGTATAATAATAATGCATAAAAATAAGCAAAGCATACTCTTAACAAAGAGTTCTCCGCCTCCTTAGATGCAAATAGAAACATGACGGCAGATAAGAGCCAAAAGGCCCATCCAGTCTGCCCATCCACAGCAACCACTATCAAATCCTTTTACTAAGAGATCCCATGTGCCTGTCCCCCACTTTCTTAAATTCAGACATGGTCCTCGTCTCCACCACCTCCACTGGGAGGCGATGCCACACACCTGCTACCCTTTCCGTGAAAAAGTATTTCCTTAGATTACTCAAGAGTCTATAACCTCTTAACTTCATCCTATGCCCTCTCATTCCAGAGTTTTCCTTTATATGAAAGAGGCTCTCCCCCTGTACATTTATGCCACAGAGGTATTTAAATGTTTCTGTCATATCTCCTCTCTCCCACCTTTCTTCCAAAGTATACATATTGGGAGCCTTAAGTCTGTCCCCATACGCTTTATGAAAGAGACCACTGACCAATTTTGTAGCCGCCCTCTGGACATACTCCATCCTGTTTATATCTTTTTGTAGGTGTGGTCTCCAGAATTGCACACAGTGAGGCCCCATTTAGAATACTATCACCTTTTTTTCCTCCTGGTTATTCCTCTCCCTATGTACCTGAGCATCCTTCTGGCTTTGACAGTTGCCTTTTCTACCTGATTGGCCACCTTGAGATCATCAGACACAATTGCCCCCAAGTCTCGCTCTTCTTTCATACACAGAAGTACTTTACCCCCTATACTATACCTTTCCCTTGGATTTTTGCTCCCTGATTCAATAAGAAAATCAAATGCAAATGGGCTATGTGCAGAAAATGTGTTCTTATGTGGGAGAGCACACCAGATAAATATGCATGTGGGTCAATGCTAGTGACATTTGTTTTGGTGCACAAGAAAATTGTATAGACACCCAAGCATGTGCTGAAATGATATTCTGTGCATATAATTTTGCATTACTATTACTTATGTGCAGAGTAGCAATCCAGCACATGAGCAGATGTATGTGCATGCAAGTCAAAGTGCCGCTACAAACATTTTTGAAATACCAATTTTGTCAACGGTCCAGCATTTCTTTGTTTATTACATCTCTCTCTCCCCGCTCCCCTCCCCCCACTACCCACCCCTTAGCACAAGGAAAAGTTATGGGTCCTGTATGCTTATGGTAAAGAGCAGAATGAGGCATAAAATACTAGCATTGACTGCAGAAGAATATACTAACCCTTTACTCCTCAGGCTTGCGTTTAAATCCCCAGCATTAGAGAACCTTGTGCTCAGCCTTTGGGTCTTCTCTGTATCTGTACTGAATACCTAATATTTTCGTTACCATGAGATTTAAATGTGCTGTAAGCTGATGTCTACCTGAGGCATTGTACACAGCTCATGTGCAAACCCCTTTGTATATTGTGCACATGCAAAATTGTCTGCTAAAGCCAAGCTAAACTGTGCAGAAAACCTAGCACACTCTATTACACTGGTCTCTTTGTATTACAGAATGTCCACTTTTCAATATGTTGAAGGGGGCTGTACATGATAAAGATTCAAGCCTCCCTGGCCATTTTCATAGGTACTACAGTGCATTATTGCTCTCATTGTTAGTAGAGAATGAGAGTGTGTCAGACTGATTGATGTACAGAAGTAACATGTGAATTCCTTGTGCTTGCTGAGACTTTATGTGATAAAATTTGTTCCTTTCACTAGTGCTTGTTCATAGAATAGTAGTAACTGTCATTGCTTATTGACTGAGCTTCACCTACTGATTAGTAGATACATCACTTACCCTACATTTGTTTATGGTCCCAAATGAGTGCATTATAGAAATTTTGAAGGCTATTATGCTGAATCACAAGACTGCTTTTTGGGGCAGTTAATATTTTTAAGTCAAAGGAGCAAATTCATATGCCTTGTGGTTAGTCCTGGGGATAACTTTCATGAAGTAACTATTAGGCCTAAACTGGTAATCTGATAAACATTTTTGAGTAGTGAATAATAAAGGCCAAATACATGACAGCTTTAAGTCTGTGTGAGAGCGTGAAAGAGTATGCTGAAAGTGGCACAGAATGTTCTTAAAACCAATGAGTGTGGTTGTCCGGGTACAAGAGGAAGAATTCCTAGTAGAATGTTTTTCTCTGCTTAACAGCTGTTAAATATTCAATACGTTCAGCTAATAAAATGCGACTACTATAAAAACTTGTGCATGCTTGGGGTGAAATAGCTTTAAATGGAAATTAGGTCTGAGAAACCAGATGTGTAAACAATATGCTTGCACAGAGCAGTAATTTCCAGAGGGGGAGGGGAGCCGACAGTGTTAGCCATGGTGCTAGCAGAATTTCCCTGGTTCCAGTTGTGTAAAAAAAAAAAAAAAAAAAAGGCCCAGCATCTAGATGGGAATGTGGAAGAAGGCACTTTACACAGCATGTAAATTATTCTGTCTCCTCTCCTTCCCTTGGGATTGTAGACCGTGATTACCATCTTCAGTTCCTGTCATGGGGATATGCGGGGAAGGGGCAGAAACTGTTTCTTGTCTCTGCTCCTAGGTCTTCCAATTCTGTGTTAGCTACTGATAGAGAAGGGACTCACTTGGCAAGCTATAAATAAGGTGGGGGAAGATGGAGAATAGATGCAGTCTGAAAGTGGATGAATGCTATGTATCAGGCAAGTATTGGAGGAAGCAAAGAGGAAATGAAAGCAAGGATGGGGTGAATGACTTCTTCCTGAAGTCAGCAATAGAAATTTGAGCTTTCTGGGACATTTTTTCTCCTGGGTCTGCATTGGGACATATTCTGTAGGTGAGGGAATAGAGGTGTTGAGAAGGAAACAGGAAAGGGAGTAGTTAGTAGAACAGTGCGAGAGAACTGCTGGGTAGTTGGAGGATCTGTGAGATAACTGGACTTGGTAGGGTGAGTGGTAGCAGAGTATAAGAGAGCTGAGGATGGGAAGTAGGAGTGTGACATCTGCAGGCAGGGAGAGAGGAAATATGAGTGAGCCGAGAAGGGAGGTAGTGATTAAGACAAAGTTTTGAGAGACATTGTTGATTCTTAAGAAGAAAATATAAAGGAAAGATTTTGGAGGGGGTCAAGGTAAGAGGAGCAGAGAAAAATGATGATGAGGGAAAAAAATATAAAGAAAATATGAGGGGCAGAGAAATATAGAGAGTGAGTATGGAAAAGGAAAAAAGACATTTAAAAAAACTCAGAATTTCTTTTTCATGAGCAAATAGCGGGCTTTCTCTTCCTCTCAGACTGCTCCATCCTCTTTTTCTCCTAGTAGAGCACAATCAATCTACTCTTTCCTTCCCTGTCTGGAAAGAATGGCTGCAGTGAGAACATGAGACCTATAAACAGGTCCATATTCACAGGTCTTTCAGTTGCCCCATCCTCTCCTCGAACAAGGCGTCCTGTTTCATGAAGAAATCATGGGGGGAAGCAAGGCCATTGTGGAGCCTGTGAATGTGTGCTGTTTCACAGAACCTGTACTCTGACTGCATCTGATGGCTCCTCTGCCAGTGGAGGGGGCAGCACAGTCTGTGTTCACACAGTATACCAAAAAAAGTAGCACAAACCCTAGTGAAAATAAAATTAGTTCTGCCTGTTACTGAAGCTAAAACCTAGGACTTCCTATTTATTCATTTTGGAACATGGAGGACCAAGTTTACAAACCCCTTAACTACAGGGTCAGCCTTTCTAAGCACCATTAGACCGAAGTAACTTTGTTATATAAATAGTAATGCTGCATTCGCTGTTTTCTGTACTCTGGTATTTCCAAATGCTGAGTAGATGAAAAGGGAAGTAATTTGACCCTTAACATTTTACAGTCGATCTTCTTTTTGCTCACTTTGTTTCCTGATAAGGTCCTTTGCAATTAATCCTATGTGTTTCTACATCTACAAAAACATAGTTTAATAGTGCAGGGCTGTGGATAAACTGTCTTGATATACCTGTTATATTTACAACAGTAAAGTGCTAAAGTAATTTGGGAGATCAGGGTACACGCAGAGAGCAATTTACAGCCAAATGCACTAAAAGGGTTTTCCTATTTTGTGTCTGTGGGACATGAAGTAATGATGATGTATATTGAGTGCTTAGTGCAGCAAAAGGAGAACGGAGCAACTTCTGCAGAACAACAACCAAAGAAGAGGACTAGAGTGGAGACAGCCAAAAAAAGACAGTATTCTACTGTGAAGAATATTAACCAACAAATGACCCAACACAGCCGTTTTTCAGCAAATTATGCCTGTTTTGAAGATACCACAATCTGATGACTTAAAAACATGAACATCAATGACAACATTCTCATTGCATATAAAACAAATATAAATTATAATTATAATAAAGCATATTAAAAAGTTAGAAACATTAAAGAGATGGAAAACAAAATAAAAAGTAACATAGTCAAGTTGAATAAACATACTTAATAAACAAAAGGGCTCATTTTTAAAGCACTTAGTCTTACAAAGTATTTTCCAAGCACTTACTTACAAAGTTACATTATAACCTATGGAACTTTGTAAGTCTAAGGGCTAGGTTTTCTAAGCAGCACTATGGGAGTGTTACTGTTTTTAACACGCGTAACGCTAATGCGCCCATAGAAATGTATAGGCACATTAGCGTTTAATGTGCCTTAAATTTATAGGCGCATTAAAATCACTAACGCACCTTAGTAGATACCCCTGAGTGCTTTGAAATTATGCCTCTAAGTCTTAAAACTATTAAATATGATTCATATCATAAGATGAAAAGAGGCGTGGCCTAGTGTTTAGGGTGGTGGACTTTGGTCCTGAGGAACTGAGTTTGATTCCCACTTCAGGCACAGGCAGCTCCTTGTGACTCTGGGCAAGTCACTTAACCCTCCATTGCCCCATGTAAGCCGCATTGAGCCTGCCATGAGTGGGAAAGCACGGGGGAAAAATGTAATAAAAATAAAAAAACATCCCAGTGAAAAATATGATAATTTTACAATCAAAAAAGACACTGGGATAAAACTTCATGGTTAACAAACAAAACTGATACATTTACCACGTATATATAATGCATTGAAGAATGCTAGCAATCATTTACTTCCCTCTTTTCTCTAAAAGTGGAGCAAGAAGTAAACACATGCAATTTTGAGAAAAAAAATGTCAGGCAACATGAAAAAATATTTTTTAAAAAGGGGAATTTAGACAAAGTGTATAAATTATATAAACACAACAAAATTCACTCTGTCTAATAATAAAAAAAAAATGGGAAGGAAAAAGGCCTCGAAAGAATTTAACTCGCTCACCCATGACTAAAATATAATTGTCGGTATAAAACAACCTTCCAAAAACATCTTGCAAAGTCCAAACTTTTATTATTTTCTGGCAAAAACACTTAAATTGAAACAGTCCACTGTTGCTCCTAATCTTTGGGTCTTGCTATAACTCCAACAATGGCCAGCATAGCTTTCTGCTGCTTCAGGGATTTCAGCTACATCAAAGAAGAGTTAGCGTACAGTGGTCTAGCAAAAATCCTTCCCATTTTTCTGTTGTTAGAAATATGGCTCTCTTAAGAATTCTACTCAAGCAGAAGAGAGTATAGGTTGTCCAAAGGACAATCCAAAACAGGAAGTGGTGCTTAAAACTGCTTTATTCGCTGTTTGAAAGGGAGGACCCAACACTGTCGGTGTTTCAGCAGTACAAACCGCCTTCTTCAGTGGTCACAAGACCTGCTTCGTCCGATCCGTACACATTCTGTTTTTCCTGTGCCTCATGTGAGAGTGCTACCTCAACACTTTAATACATTGTTTTGGTTACAAGAACATTATTGTGACCCCCCCCTTAAGCAGGCAGTTTGTACTGCTGAAACACGGGGGTAGAGGCAGTTTGTTTCTGATTGTTTATGCAAGTTAAATGCTGGTAATCCTGACCATGAGGAAAGCTTGTGTATTCAGTTGAAAAGTTCTGCACTCCTTAATAAAATATTCTTTTAGGCATTGCCAGCTCTTCTATTGTGGTCGTAAGAGGTTCTGCCCTAGAAGGTTTGGTTTAGGATGGACTCTGAGGGAGGAGCAGTAGGAGCAAGGCAACGCTCCTCAATATTAGGCCACGGGACCAGGTACACCAGAGCACAAGCATTCTGCCTGCCGTTGAAATAGAGCATAGCCACTAGAGTGACCTCTAGTGGTGACACTATGTAGCCACCTAAATCAGGAGTGCTATCCATTGAAATTACATAGGGGCCCTTTTACAAAGCAGCAGTAAGCCCGCGTTAAAGGGGGAAGTACTGCCGGGCTACCGCAGCAGTCCGGCTGTAGTTCTCCCCCCCCCCTCCCCCCAGCGCGCACCATTTCTGGCACTACAGAAATATTTGTATTTTTGTTGTGCCAGCGTGTACCCGGCGATAATCGGGCAGTGCCACATGCTGCCCAGTTACCGCCAGGATAGCGCGGGAGGCCTTACTGCCACCTTAATGGGTGGCAGTAAGTGCTCCCTCTCAAAATGGACGCATGGCAAGTGCTTCACTTGCCACATGGCCATTTTATTTAAAAAAAACGGACCATGGCGTGCATCAGAAACATTCGCCAGCACAGACCCCCTTTTGCTGCAGCTTCGTAAAAGGATCCCATACAGAACAGAAGTAAACAGTCTTCTCCGGCTTAGATAAGGATGGTACAAAAATGGATAAATTGAGAGTTCAGATCAAAATGACATATTTTGTTATATCTGTCATTAGCATGCTAATATACCTTTTATGTAAGAAAAATGATTGCTTTCTTACCCGGTTTCATATCCCTTGAAGGGCTTCAGTTCATTGAGTTCATAAATATAGCATAATAGCACGTGTTTGATTAGATTCATAGAAAAATATATGATGCTGTAATTAATGTTTTTTCATATCATAACTATTGTGATAAAATAAGAATGAAATGGTTAATGTCTTATTACTGAATATTTAACTTACAATGTTGCTGTATATTATCCTAAGCAGTTGTTGTTCTTTTGCTTATCCCTTTGTACGCGTGTGTATTCTAATGCATTTATTTTTATTTTTGTTAGTGTCATTTCTGTTGGTGGGGATGGCATGTTCAGTGAAGTGATGCATGGCCTGATAGGAAGAATGCAGAAGGATTCCAGCATAGATCAGAATAATCCCAGTGCGCCATTAGCCCCATGCAATTTAAGGATTGGTATAATTCCTGCTGGTAAGAATACAAAAAGGCTTCTCTGCATTTTGATTAGTTCCTTATTATTTCTGTGGCATCAGACTTTATTAAAATTGGAAATCAGTTCAGAGGGTATATCCATTTTTGTAAAGACCTTTAGATAAAATGTACTGTGTAAGATCCAAAAGAAAGATTAATACATTGAAAACTGCACTTTTTCTCTATTGCTTTTCAGACAAAAGAAAACTTCTCATTTTGGTGCTTAATCATGAAAACCCTGATCCAAACATAAATTTTCAGACAGATTTGCCTTTGATGTATATAAAACAAAAAAACAGATCTGTAATTGTGTTAGTGTCCTTGCATGTCCTGATCTTTATTGTTGGGTCAGCTGATAAGGAATTTTAGTCAGACATACATTGAAAAACCTAAGCGATGAACAGTGCACATTTTTCAAGATGTGCTCCCACCATGGAAATAAGCAAAGGGATAATGCAATGCTAGTTTTGTTCTCCTTAATATTCTATTTTTTCAGGCAGCCACATCACACTTGACTGAAAATTTCATTGAATTGTCCACAGTGCCTCCAAGATGTCTTTCTTGGCTGATGACTCCTAATACAGAATTCAGCATTTTTTCCTTACAATTATGATAATTTTTTCCTCTGTGCATCTTTTTGCACTTGTCCACATTAAATTTCTTCTGCTACATACCGTAGGTGCCCAGTCTCCTAGTGTCACGAGGTCTTTATACAATTTCTTGCAGTTCTCTGCTCTTTTAACAACATCTGCAGATTTGATCACCTCACTCATTGCTCATTTCTCCAGACCATTAATGAATATTTTGAACAGTACAGACACTAGAGACACTCCAGTTTTGACTCTTCTCCAGTTGGAAAACTGACCATTTAGTCTACTGTTTCCTGTCTTTAGCCAATTTCCAGTCCAGAATGGATAAAGTAGTGTGTTTGTCATGTTAGTCCACATTAAAGGTTCATAAATAGAAATACAACAAAAAAAGAAGATATCTTTAGCTAGTTAGTTTAATAAAAAGGGCTATTTTATTTATCTTTCTATTTATTAACCAGAATATTTGCCTCCTATTTCCCAGAGAGCCTCTCGTGGGAAAATATAATGAAAAATGATGCAAACCCTAATACTAATTTTAATCTCTGTTTGTAAATACATCTTCAGTGCAAAGCGGAGATAAGGAGGGCAAAAAAGGACTTTGAGAAGAAATTAGCGTTGGAAGCAAAAATACATAGTAAAAACTTTTTTAGATACATTAAAAGCAGGAAACCGGCCAAAGAGTCGGTTGGGCCGCTGGACGAAAATGGTGTTAAAGGGGCGATCAAGGAGGACAAAGCCGTAGCGGAGAAATTAAACGAATTCTTTGCTTCGGTCTTCACCGAGGAGGATTTGGGGGGGACACCGGTGCCGGAAAGAATATTTGAAGCGGGGGAATCGGAGAAACTAAACAAATTCTCTGTAACCTTGGAGGATGTAATGGGTCAGTTCAGCAAGCTGAAGAGTAGTAAATCACCGGGACCTGATGGTATTCATCCCAGAGTATTAATAGAACTAAAAAATGAACTTGCGGAGCTACTGTTAGAAATATGCAATCTGTCCCTAAAATCGAGTGTAATACCGGAAGACTGGAGGGTAGCCAATGTTACTCCGATTTTTAAGAAGGGTTCCAGAGGAGATCCGGGAAATTATAGACCGGTGAGTCTGACGTCGGTGCCGGGCAAGATGGTGGAGGCTATTATTAAGAATAAAATTGCAGAGCATATACAAAAACATGGACTGATGAGACAAAGTCAGCACGGATTTAGTGAAGGGAAGTCTTGCCTCACCAATCTAATGCATTTTTTGAGGGGGTAAGCAAACATGTGGACAATGGGGAGCCGGTTGATATTGTATATCTGGATTTTCAGAAGGCGTTTGACAAAGTGCCGCACGAAAGACTCCTGAAGAAATTGCAGAGTCATGGAATCGGAGGTAGGGTATTATTATGGATTAAGAACTGGTTGAAAGATAGGAAGCAGAGAGTAGGATTGCGTGGCCAGTATTCTCAGTGGAGGAGGGTAGTTAGTGGGGTCCCGCAGGGGTCTGTGCTGGGTCCGTTGCTTTTTAATGTATTTATAAATGACCTAGAGATGGGAATAACTAGTGAGGTAATTAAATTCGCCGATGACACAAAATTATTCAGGGTCGTCAAGTCGCAGGAGGAATGTGAACGATTACAGGAGGACCTTGCGAGACTGGGAGAATGGGCGTGCAAGTGGCAGATGAAGTTCAATGTTGACAAGTGCAAAGTGATGCATGTGGGTAAGAGGAACCCGAATTATAGCTACGTCTTGCAAGGTTCCGCGTTAGGAGTTACGGATCAAGAAAGGGATCTGGGTGTCGTCGTCGATGATACGCTGAAACCTTCTGCTCAGTGTGCTGCTGCGGCTAGGAAAGCGAATAGAATGTTGGGTGTTATTAAGAAGGGTATGGAGTCCAGGTGTGCGGATGTTATAATGCCGTTGTATCGCTCCATGGTGCGACCGCACCTGGAGTATTGTGTTCAGTACTGGTCTCCGTATCTCAAAAAAGATATAGTAGAATTGGAAAAGGTACAGCGAAGGGCGACGAAAATGATAGTGGGGATGGGACGACTTTCCTATGAAGAGAGGCTGAGAAGGCTAGGGCTTTTCAGCTTGGAGAAGAGACGGCTGAGGGGAGATATGATAGAAGTGTATAAAATAATGAGTGGAATGGATCGGGTGGAGGTGAAGCGACTGTTCACGCTATCCAAAAATACTAGGACTAGAGGGCATGAGTTGAAGCTACAGTGTGGTAAATTTAAAACGAATCGGAGAAAATTTTTCTTCACCCAACGTGTAATTAGACTCTGGAATTCATTGCCGGAGAACGTGGTACGGGCGGTTAGCTTGACGGAGTTTAAAAAGGGGTTAGATAGATTCCTAAAGGACAAGTCCATAGACCGCTATTAAATGGACTGGAAAAATTCCTCATTTTTAGGTACAACTTGTCTGGAATGTTTTTACGTTTGGGGAGCGTGCCAGGTGCCCTTGACCTGGATTGGCCACTGTCGGTGACAGGATGCTGGGCTAGATGGACCTTTGGTCTTTCCCAGTATGGCACTACTTATGTACTTATGTACTTATGACTCAGAACGTGAGCGACTTCAGAACCTGATATGAGGAGCTGGAGATGTTCTCTGACACAGAGCGCCTAGGATTAGAGAATACTTAATAATAGGGAGGCGGAAAGAAACAAAAACAGATGATGGCAAAAAAGCTGTCTGCATTTTTCCCTTTGGGGCATGAAATGATGCTGAAATTCAGAAGAGGGGAATACTTAATATATTGTTCAATTATTTACTGCCCTAAATTGAACAGTATTACTGACAAAAATTTGTTTGCAAAAGCTATTACTGAATACCATCCTTAAGAGTACTTGATGAAAAAGACATTTAGCTTGCCTATAGGGAGAACAGATTTTCTTCTTTTTATGGCATTTGCAGTAAAACTTCATATTTAAGATATAGCCTTAATCCTTCTTGCTGTTGTATCAATCTGTAGCACTTACGATATAATTTAGGTTTGTATACTTTCCATTAAAGGATAGAGTAGTGTTGCCTGTGACTGAGAGATCTATTTTCATAGCTAATAACGATGATTGTTCCAACTACAGGCATATAGTACATCTCTGAATACCAAGTTAGTTATTTTGTGCCATCTTCCATTGTCTATTGCTGTATTTAGTGTTTGGTATCATTTTGCCAGTTTCCTTTTATTTTTATATAAATTTACTACATATTAGCCCAAATATAAGAGAGTCTGTAATGTAAGAATACGTTTATTTGGTTAACAGCCATATCCCCTGCTGACCCAGTCACTGTTTCTCCACTCTGCTCTTGGTACCCAGGGCCTCAGTCCCTATTGTCTTTGCACACAATCACAAGCTCACTTCTTTTATATCTCTGTCTTGTCTCCTTGTGGCTCAGTCCAACCTGATTGGGCCCAACTAGTAGAATTTCTAAATGCTCCATCCTCTCCCCATATACACTCCATATCCTCCACTTAATTATTGAGTCTCCATACCCAGCTAATCCGCAAGTGCACATGCTCCTCACGCCTCACTGTCCTTGATGCCTCTCCACTGACACCTTACTTTGCTCCCTGACATCTTGCTTTTCGGCTGCAAGTGTCTCTCCTTCATGCATTTTTAAAATTAGAGACCAAAACTGTTTTTTTTCAGTTGCATCCAAAACTAAAAGTGTCACCAAACTGTCTGAAAGCTTTCTGCTGAAACTGAAACCAAAAACTTACATAGTTTATGACGGCAGATAAAGACCTGTACGGTCCATCCAGTCTGCCCAACAAGATAAACTTGTTATACATGGTATGTGATACTTTATATGTATACCTGAGTTTGAATTGTCCTAGCCATTTTCAGGGCACAGACCGTAGAAGTCTGCCCGACACTGTTCTTGTACTAAAAGTTCTGACGTTATCGTCAAAGCCCCTTAAAATTTACAGTCCAGCCCATCCATATCTATTAAATCATGATCAGGGCACAGACCGTAGAAGTCTGCCCAGCACTGGTTTTGCTTCCCAATTACCGGTGTTGTAAGTTACACTTGTAACCATAGACCTGGTGTGACTGCAAGCGTGTAAATGCAGTAGGGACATGCTTAACTTACCGTATTCTGTAAGTTACACATGTGTAACTGGGAGCTCCACCCATTCACACACCGTCTTGCTAAAACAGGCTGTGTAAGTTAAGCAGGTATTTGCAGAACAAAACTTAGGCGCCATGCTAGCACACTTCCAGGTAAGTCTACACTTCCGTGCATAAGTACTACAATTCCAGACATTTTTGTGCTCAAGGGACATGTAAATGTGGACACCTAGATTATAGACTTACCCTTAATTATATAAGACGACTGAGCATTTTATTGAGAATGTTCTAATGTTTATACATTGCTAGTAATGTACACAGGTATTTTCAAAGCCCTATAATTGAGGCAGTTTTGTAATAGAGGTATGATAAGCATTTGTGTCCTATTAAATCATGCTCATTTTGCTTTTTCCACTAGTTCTAGATGGCGATATTAAGATAGCAACTCCTTAGGAAGGGTTTCATGAGATTTATGCATATTCTAATGATGTCTTTTTCGGAATTAGGATTAGCCTAATGCATTTTTTAAGTGGTTTGATTTATTTTCTATGAGAGCCAGGCTTTTTTTTTTTAAACATTAAGTGGAATTCTATTTGTCAAATTTGCCAAATATGAAATGTTATGGGCAAAAGATAAGTCAGATTTGCAGTCAAATCAAACTTCATTTGCTTAATTATTCCATTGTAGAAGGAAACTGCACAGTCTAATAGTATCACCATTGAGATCATGTGATATAATTTTCATATTGTTTGCATGATGTAGACTGTTCAGTATTTTTTTTTTAATTCCGTTTTCAGAGTTGAGCTGCTTGCAATCAGAGTAGACCAGACTAACCGCCCATCAGATAGCTCACACTTACTGAAGATGGGGTTTTTTTTCACATTCAGTAATTCAAGAAGTTATTAAAACTCTGTCACCACACAGACTTAACAGTTTCAAATGGTACTGTCAAAAATGTGTGACAGGTGTCTCCCAAGCATGATATAATGAAGGATCTATATCTGATGAAGCAAATTCTTTCTATTAATTAACAGAGCTTATAAGCTTCTGGAAATATTAGTAAATGTGGGTTTGTTCATATCAGTTTGAATAAGATGTACTCTGGGGTTCGAGAGCATGCTCAAATGCTTAATTTAATAAATCATTGTAGATCTCTGTCTCATTCTATAGAACCAGTGTAAACACCCAGTAGCGTCTGTTAATGGCTAATTTTAATGTGGGCAGTATTTCATGCCAGATACTGCATTAAAGGGTCCTTTTACTAAGGCATGCTAATAGATTTAGCGCGTGCTGAATGAGACGCCCATTATAGTCCAAAATCTGTTGGCATGCCTTAGTAACTGGACCTTTTAGTCCTGCTGTAGTAAAGGGTGTTGTGCTGTATTATAAAAGATAACACCTTGTCGTACTGTTGTTGGTCCCATAAAGCCCAGTGTGAACTGTGGTCGCCTTCACCCAACTTGGAACCAAATTGGGGCCTTCATCCACTTCAGTATCCTCTTAAGTTAAGGACCACCACTGCCTCTACCAGTTTTGCCAGCTAATCTTGCCTACTGGGTAGTGTGGGGAAGCCATGATTTTGGTACATGAGTGAAGTAATGGGCACATCCATATTGGGCCTTAACGTCTAATGCAAAAAAACTTATTTGGTTTTGCTTTACCCAGCAGTTAATGTAAATCATGTTCTTTAACGTGTTTTGTATAAACCAATTTTAAATTTTAGTGGACTGCTTTGTGTGAATTTGCATGCAAAACATCTCATAAATATTTTTTCCATATGGGTGATTGTTGTTTGTTCCATGCAGGCACAAACTTAAACAAGCAATTATGACTAATGCAGTGTTACATATTAAATGTACTTTAAAGTTGCATTACTCTTAATGTACCTTAAGTGCAGTGAGTCCTTATTGTCACTAGAAAAGGCAGGGCCAACAAATCCAAGAAGTTGAAAAATCCAGTACTGATAACTGGAGCTAGTTGTCCATGTTTCAGGGTATGAAGTACCAGGAGGGATAATCATTAACTACAGAGAGATTCCGCTTGTAAATCTGTGCTACATGATGAATGCTTTTCTCACCAGTCCAAGGAAACTTGAAAATTGTTGTAATCAATCTGTAATTCATCTGTCATTTCTTTCTAGAATATTCCTTTATCACTTTTATAGCATCATTCTGGATATTTTTCATCCACTTTTGAGAGCATATTTGCCTATCTGGTTAATATGTAAATAGATATGTGGCCAGAAGTGATTCTGACTGACATTGTGATTACTCTTGAGTTGTTCATTCTCTTAATGATCAGGGTCTGCACCATGCCAAGCGTGATACAACTCAACTAGGCATGGTGCATTTTATTCTATTGTGCCTTCTCTAAAAATTCACTTCCAGCTGCAATATGTGTGGAACCCTCTTATGCAAAATTCAGATCCTTTTGAAGACTCATTTATTCTCAGACGCCTTTGGCATTCAAGCAGGTGGCAGCATGGCCTCAAGGCGCTTCAAGTTCTGCTCACAGATCTGCAACTCTCTCCCCTCTTCATCCTGGAGTTTGGCATCTTCCCCTCTCTCAATCCACACACACACACTTTTGTCTTTACCAAAGTTAGATTTGCACTTAGTTTTAATTTAATATTTTCAAATGGAAGATGAGTGTAGAGTAATATATGTGTTGTTTACTGCCATGTTATTAAAAAAAAGGCTTTTGTAAATTGTTTGATAAAATCTGGCCAGATTGTCACAACATAATCCCATTGTATGCGCTAATTAATTTGGATCTGAAATGTGTGACAATCTTATTCTTTGTGAGCTATGTAATTTAAATGCTGACACATGACAGACTTTCCTTGGAGTGTACTTTGGTTGGCTTCTTGTATGATTCAGACAACTGAAGATCATTTTTAAGCCCTCAAATGTTTTCAAGAAAAAAAAATTGTACACTTGATTAGGTCTGCTGGATTTTAGTTTGCTGGTTGAAGTCAAAGAATATAGCTTCAGTTTTCAAAGGATTAAGGGATCAAGTTCTGCAAAAGCCAGTTAAGCAAGGAATCAAAACTACAGCAGGTTATGCACCCCTGCAAACTGAACCAAGGTCCAGGATTTCAATTAGTTGGGTTCCCTTTTCCAATGCAGATAAAGAATAAGAGGATTTTAGAATGTATTAAGACAGTATTCACCATCAGAAACTACTACTACTACTTGACATTTCTACTAGGGTTACGCAGCGCTGTACAATTTAACATAGAAGGACAGTCCCTGCTCAAGGAGCTTACAATCTAAAGGACAAATGTACAGTCAGTCAAATAGGTGCAGTCAAATTGGGGCAGTCTAGATTTCCTGAAAGGTATAAAGGTTAGGTGCCGAAAGCAACATTGAAGAGGTGGGCTTTGAGCAAAGATTTGAAGATGGGTAGGGAGGGGGCTTGCCATAAGGGCTCAGGAAGTTTATTCCAAGCATAGGGTGAGGCGAGGCAGAATGAGCGAAGCCTGGAGTTGGCGGTGGTGAGGAAGGGTACTGAGAGGAGGGATTTGTCCTGTGAGCGTAGGTTACGGGTGGGAACGTAAGGGGAAATGAGGGTAAGAGAGGTAATGAGGGGCTGCAGACTGAGTGCATTTGTAGGTAAGAAGGAGAAGCTTGAACTGTATGCAGGACTGCTCTCAAACCTAGCTATGAAGCATAGTGTTAATCCATGGAAGTTGAGTTTGTTGCACAATTTTCAGAATTTACATATAATTTCAGATTATATTGATGACCTTTGATAGTATCTCAAGAATAAAAATAGCATGCTATGTGATAATGATATTTCTGTTTAACATATCTGCTGGAAGTTCTCTTTTTGTTTTGAATGTGTAATGCTTCACATCACCGTAGAAAGTATCATCTAAACACAAGTACAATTTTTAAAATAATTTTTTTTCTGTACTTCACTAGAGTTTTTTTATTAGTTTTTGTATAGCTTATGAAATGTGTGCTCATATTGAAATGTTTAAATTCAGCATTTTAAGGGATGACAGATTTATTAGAAATTACCTCACAGGAGAATTGCAGTGTGATAGTTCAGCTGCAAGATCCAATGGATTGTTTTCAGAGCAGTGGAAACATAGGGTCCTTTTATTAAGGTGTGCTAATGGATTAGTGTGCATTAAGTACCATGCAGCCCATGTGTATACAGTGAGCTGCATGGCATTTAGCACACGCTAAATCCATTAGCACACCTTAGTATAAGGACCCCATAATGTCCATAGTCTCATCAGTGACCAGTCATATGTATTTCATGTACTACAGCTGATTTCCTGCCAATCAAAATAATTTCACCAGAGGTTCAACAAACATCCATTGGCCAAATTTCATGTCACAGATCAAGGTCTTCATGAAGTCTCCTAGTCAACACAAGGGACAACAGCTTCAGTAGTAACACTTTGAGGCCCTTTTACAGAGTGGGAGCGAATGCTCAGATTGGTTTATAATCCGTACTGGTGTACCTCAAGGTTCAGGCTTTCTGTGCTACTTTTTAATATTTACGTCACCCCACTCTCTCTCATGTTCTGACATCACTGGGAGTTCAATTTAAAATATATGCTGATGATATTCCAGTTTTATTGTTCTTTGAAGAATTCAGTAAAAGAATCTTTGCAGTCAGAAGTTGGTTGAAGGCAAATCGCTTTCAACAGTCTTAGTAAGACACAAATTCTGATTTTTGCCAGGTAAACCTGTACCTTCATTAATGTTGAATTGGGAGGTTTCAGTTGTTACAAAAAGCTGTTCTTTAGGAGTGATTGTCAATTCATCATTTTCATTTAAACCTTATGTATCTAATATTGTTCAGAGGGTTTTCTTCAAATTGAAACTTCTTAGACTATTGAAAAAATTATCTACTGATAATTTTCGTATGTTTTGCAAGGATTAGTTCTGCTTTTGTTTGATTACTGTAATGCCCTGTTAGGACTTCCAAATAATATTCAACAGGCTTTACAGGTAGCTCAGAATGCATCAGCAAGATTATTTATGGGTTTGGCTCATTCTTTTCATATTACACTAAGCTTCGTGTGCAATTTCTCACTGTGGTTTATAAAGCTTTGAATAGTGAAATATCTCCTGCAATTGGGACTGCACTGAAAATTTATCGACCGAGTCTTTTGAGATTTATTGACAAATTACTGTTGGAAGTACCTTCATTTAAACAAATTAAGTTTGATGATTATTGGGCCTCTGTAGTCCGTGTTGAAGGTGCTCTCCTATGGAATGCATTGCCCTTTGAGCTTCGAAATGTTGATTCTGTTTTGAAGGCTTATTTATTTATTTAATCTAAATATTGTAATTAGGCATATTCCCACGGATTCTATATATGGCAAGCCAAGTAGCACATGTTAAGTTGTGCATGTGGCCAATTTATGCATGCTACTCAGTTAATGACCCTATTAGTTGATAATTGGCCGATAATGAGCAATTATCAACACTAATTGGAATTTATGGACATATCTTTTTAGGTGTATTCTAAAAAGAGGTGTGAGTAAATTCAGCACACGTAGCCAAAAAGGGGGCGCAGCGATGGGAGGAGTGTGGACATATGAGGGCCATCAATCAAATCTGTGCATATGGCTATAGAATTTGGGAGAGTTCACCTAGATTTAGGCACAGGCATTTACACCACTGGTGTAAATGGCTGTAGGCTCGTCCAGGCGTCCTAAGCACTATTCTGTAAACCATGCCCGAATGTAGACACCGCTTATAGAATACCGCTAGGCACATAAGCTGGGCGCATCTAGATTTTAGTCACCATATATCGTGGCCTTTGGTTTCTTTCATTTCTGTGCAAGTGATCCATTTTCATGCAACCTGTGTGTTTTATGGTAGTATTTTGCTCACTTTGTTATGATAGTCTGTTTCCTTTTATGATACTTTGTTATGTAGTTATGTACACCACCTAGAACTGTGGTAAGTGCGATTAATGAATATTTTAAATAAATAAAGGGCATTAAGCACTTAGGGGGCTTCTTTTACCAAAATGAGCAATCAATTCCTGTGTGACGAAGCCCATTCAAAGTGAATGGGCTTTGTCGACATTGCCGTGCCAGGAATGCTAGCATGGTTTAATAAAAGAGGCCCTCGATGTGTATTTGGTGTACGGTAAAAGATTACCGCAGAAACTACTACTATTACTACTACTATTTAGCATTTCTATAGCGCTACAAGGCATACGCAACGCTGCAGAAACGCATTAAAGGGTTGTGCGGTTGTTTGCATGTTAAACCACACATTATTGCATTTTCTTAATTTGTCAACTGAGGGGTATGGCATGGGCAGAAAAAGAGTGGGGAAGTGTTAGCCAGCTCTGTGCATTTTTAGTGCATGCCTTAGTTTTAAATATACCGTATTTTTCGGACTATAAGACGCACTTTTTTCCCCCCAAATTTGGGAGGAAAATGGGGGGTGCGTCTTATAGTCCGAAGGTAGAGATTTGGCAGGCCGCCCCCCCCCCCCTCCCTCCCTCCGAGTTCGGGATCGCCCTCCCCCCGGCCCTGTCACCACCTCTCCCCTTACTCACGCGATCTTCCCTGGTGGTCTAGTGGCGTCGGGGCAGGAAAGAGCCCCCTCTTTCCTGCCCAGTGCACTGTTCTCCATCCTCCTGTATGCTGCCTGACGGTCTCGGCGAGATTCAAAATGGCCGCCGAGACTTCAATTCTCGGTGGCCATTTTGAATCTCGCCGAGACCGTCCGGCAGCATACAGGAGGATGGAGAGCAGCACGCTGGGCAGGAAAGAAGGGGCTCTTTCCTGCCCCGACGTCACTAGATCACCAGGGAAGATCGCGTGAGTAAGGGGAGAGGTGGTGACGGGGGGGGGGGGGGGGGGGGGGAGGAGGTAACCCTGAGGGCGATCCCGAACTTGGAGGGAGGGATTCGGACAAGACGCACCGGAGCACCTAGGTTTTAGAGGAGGGAAAAAACAAATTTTTTTTTCCTATTTCCCTCCTCTAAAACCTAGGTGCGTCTTATGGTCCGGTGTGTCTTATAGTCCGAAAAATACGGTACCCTTGCAGATGTACAATTTATATAATTTTGTTTTTAAGTATGTAGTGCAGTTTTGTTTGCTGAAAATTGAAATTTTATTTTTGAAGGTTCCACTGATTGTATATGCTATGCAACAGTAGGCATCAATGATCCTGTGACATCAGCCTTACACATTATTATAGGTGAGTATTAAGATACGAAATTATTAGCAGCATGCCCATGATCAGTGATCTGATACGCTTTAAAGTAGGATAATTAGTACATGTTTCTATTTGCCTTTTCCTACCTCTTTTTTTATATGTTGTGTTAACAGAAAGTAAATAATCCAGCTTAAAGAGCAAAAATATAACTAATATTTTGTATTCTAGTGAATTAAGGAGTAGGATTCTGTATTCTCACAAGTGGGTGACACCGATCTGCGTTGCCTGGTCCAGCATTTGCCATAGCTAAAAGAGAGCTTTGTGGAGTGCAAGACGTGCTCCACTGTGTATTTCCGAGTGCCTTCCTGCCAGCCACAAGAACGCAGTCTCAGTTCTTTTTCCGCATGAGGAGAAGGTGTTTTTCTTGTCCTCTCCTCATTCGCTCGGTCTTACCTACTTTTTCTGCCTTCCGGTTATATTTTTGTCTTTATAATTATGCTCCTTTTGAAGGATCCTTTTTTAGCTTTCCTTTATTTTACTTAGAGTTCTTTTGCCCGGTTTTAAGTTTTATTATTTTTCCGTCGTCATCGGGCTGCTTTTAGGCCCTGACTTTGGCCGGGACTTTCCCTTTTCTTTTTTTACCATGCCTTGCCCCTTTTTCAGCCACCATCGGATCATTTAATTTAGCCAACAAAGTTTTTCCATCCATGTCTATAAAGATTCCCAGTGGTTTCAAGAGCTGTACCCGGTGCAATCAGGCAACCTCAGGAAAGGACACCCATTCTTAGTGTCTGCAGTAGCCCCTTGTAACCTCCGATCAGTGGGTTTTTCAAATAGTCCCTCTTGGTTATGGGCTGCATTGGCCCCAAATTGCCCACAGAGAGCTTTGTACATCGGGTCTCATCACAAGCAGGTACTTGTAGAGAAAATCTTTGCCCTTCCACAGGTCAGTGTGGTCAAACCTGTGCACCAGGGCAAGAAAGGAAGGGATTCTATTCCAGGTACTTCCTTGTGCCCAAAAAGATGGTGGGGATTTCATCCCATCCTAGACCCAAGGGCCCTGAACAAATTCCTGGTCAAAGAGAAATTCAGATTTATTTTTATGGGCACCCTTCTTCCCATGATTCAGGAAAATGATTGACTCTACACTCTGGACTTGAAGGATGCATACACCCACATTTTGATACTTCCCAGTCACAGGAGGTATCTCAGATTTTGGATAGGGAAACATCACTACCAGTACTGCATTCTGTTATTTGGCGTTGCATCAGTTCCCAGGATATTCACAAAGTGTCTAGTAGTAGTAGCAGCATATTTACACAGACTGGGAGCATGTGTTTCCCTATCTGGACGATTGGCTGGTCACGAGCACATCGCAGGAAGAGGCGACAGTCAATGCACCTAACTGTTCAGGTGTTAGAGCTACTAGGGTTCATCATAAACTACCCCAAGTTCACCTTTTCCTGGTCCAGCAATTGGAGTGCATAGGAGCCCTGCTTGATACATTGCAGGCTCAGGCTTTTTTCCCACAAGCAGGAGTAGACACCTTGACAGCACTAGCCTTGCAGGTCTGAAACAGCAAACAGGTGACAGCTCAGCAACTGTTGAGATTTATAGGCCACATGGCCTCGGTGCATGTCACTTCCATGACATGGCTGCATTTGAGAGTGGCCCAGTATACATTAGCTTC
Organism: Microcaecilia unicolor; assembly: GCF_901765095.1. Lineage (NCBI taxonomy): Eukaryota > Metazoa > Chordata > Amphibia > Gymnophiona > Siphonopidae > Microcaecilia > Microcaecilia unicolor. The sequence goes on along the minus strand of NC_044040.1, from coordinate 40,933,891 downwards.
CCAGTGGTCTCAAACAGATGGGAATCTAGCCCTGCTTGGGTGGACATTTCATTTGAAATTTACTGTGGGACTTCCATTCCAAATTCTAGCTCCTCAGAAGATGGTATCAACGGATGCAACCAACCTAGGATGGGGATCTCATGTAGGTGGGCTTCACACCCAGGGAACTTGGTCTGCTCAGGAAACAACTCTTCATATCAACCTCCTAGAGCTGAGGGCCATTTGAAATGCTCTAAAGAACCAAATTATTCTCATACAGATGGACAACCGTGTTGCAATGTTCTGTGTAAACAAGCAGGTGGGGGGGGGGGGGGGTATGGGTTCCTACCCCTTGTGTCAGGAAGCAGTGGGAATGTAGCAGTGTTGCAAGCCAGAAAGTAAAATTAAACATTTGATCCAATTGGCTACTTAAAGCCAGGCAATCTTGTGAGCTAATCTGCTTCCACTTAGGTCCTTATGATGTTTTTGTTTTGTTTTTTTTTCCATATGAATCAGTTTTTGTTCTTTGAAAAAATTTGTTGGAGCCTGAAATATTGTTTAAGCTCTTAAAATTTTATTAGTTTATTTTTGACCATCCCACTTCCTAAAATCATTGAGCTCCAAGTTTAGTAAAACTTAAATTTTTATAGAATTTTTAAAGAAGCTGTTAATCAAAAGTAACCTGACAGGCACCAGCAAAACAGCATTGGATTTATTGAAACACATTTTTCTTTATTTCCTGTTTGTTTCATATCTTTTGTTAAATTAATAGTTATTTGTAATATGACTAGTTCGGTTTTATGCATGTAGCTGATATTTGGTTTTAAGATTAAACTGTTAAATAGCTCTCCATAGGCTTCTTTTCCTCTCGTCTTTGGCATGATACAGCTTTTGATTCAATACTCAGAGTGAATGTTATTTTAGAAATAAATTTGTGTAATTGCTAACAGAATGTATTTATATCCTTCATAAGGTGACTTGCAGCATATGGATGTATGTTCAGTACACCACAATAACACTTTTCTGAAATATTCCGTCTCCCTCTTGGGTTATGGTTTCTATGGTGATGTACTGAAAGACAGCGAAAAAAATCGGTGGATGGGTCCGACCAGATATGATTTCTCAGGTGATTTTGTTGTTCCTTTTAATTGTATACTGTCTTTTGTACTAGAATGTTTACTTAAATTTTTATGTGTGTTGTTTGCATGTTTTGAGCCTTAGATTTGCAAACGTACTAGCTTGTTTAGAAAATTATGTATGTCACATAAAACAGGATTAAGTATTGTCCTTTTCTAAGCCAGTTTATAAAGCAGATGATTATCCTTGTGATACCATCGGACTTTTTTATTCCTGTGCTTGAGGCTTAATCTATAAAGCAAATAGAATGATTCCTTTATATCAAACCATATTGTCCCCTCTGGATTATCATTCCCTCCCTTAGGAAGCCATTGTTTTTTCAGTGAAAATGTTATCAATATGTAATTATTGCTCTTAAATATTTTGTTTGTGGATGGTGCTTTGATATGTAAGTAGGGAATAGATTTTGAAATATTACTATAGTGACTGGCTTGGTGAGTCAAGTGGCAGTACTGTGCAGCGCAATGTGAAGGAGTTTGATTGGACTCCCTGGCGTTTGCTGACCAGCTCATCTTGGGCTAGGGATGAAGAATAGAGTCCAAACCATCATATAGTAGCACTACGTAGTAGACAGAACAAGATTCCGAAGGGGAAACCTAGTTTGTGGTCCCCAGTTAAAGCAAGATGTAAGTAGTGAATTGGGAGGAGGTATAAAGGTAAAATTCTGAGTGTTTGTAAATGAAGGCCTATGAGTGCTGTGATCCATCTTAGTCTGGTTTCAATATAAAATACATGCCCTCATCACCCATTTGAATTACTGTAATGCTTTTTTCCATGGCCTACATACAGTGGATCTACAGCCTCTCCAGTTGATTCAAAAATAGCAGTTAAACTAATTACAAATGCCAATAAATTTTATCACATTATACCATTACTTAGGAAAGAATACTGGCCACCTGTAACATCACAAATTCTTTATAATATCCTGAATTTAGTTCAGAAGATCTATTCTACTGGTATGCCCTCTTTTTATCTCATCTTCTAATACCTTATTGCTCTTCTTAAAAGAATTTATTGTTCCCATCATTCAAATACATATACGCAGGGTACAAGATACAACTCTGGTCTCCTTGTTGGGCAGAGTGGTTGGAGAATACAGGTCTTTTATCTGCGTACAGTAAATGTCAAGATTAGACACCATCCTTCATTTCGTATTTAGTATAACCGGTCCATCTCTTTGAAATGATCTCCCTATGCATTTGTGTTGGGAAATCTCTTTTATTAAATTTTAAAAGGATCTTAAAACATATCCAAAGCCTTTTTAGTACAAAAGGTCTATTCTCACATAAGGTGAGTGGTTATTGGAGTGCTGGGGGAGGGAGGGGGAATCTGGACTCAGCACTATGTAATTTAAAAAATTTTTTTTAATGTATTTATGTCCAACAAGTCAAAACATATTATATTGATCTACACATGGCCATTTAGATAGAATTAATTACTAACATTTCAGACTGGAAGAGAAACAGTGAATGTAGTATGTAACCTTTAATATTTTTCTCTCATTTTCTTATTTATAGTATTATTTTACTATTTTAATATAATTGTAAACTTGAAATTTTTGTGTGTAATTTTACTGAATAGTCCAAGATTATAATTTATATGCAGGGGGAGTTTTACAAAAATTTGAACTTTTATCATCTCTAAGAATGAAATAGAAATCGGAATGGATCATTAATTGCCTTGACAGCTGTATTATTTTAATACATTGTTACTGACATTGCTAGTTGCAGTAGAGGAGAGTTAACACATTTGTTTAGTACTATTTGCAAATAGTCAAAGAGCAGCTCACCCACAACCACTAAAGGTGGGCAATGAAGTGAGGAAACAATTCATTTTACATTCCTCATCCAAAAGGACTACAGCAGGTACAGACTGTGAATGAAGGTAATTGAGTTTCAAAGTAATAAGTGATAGAAATTTTTTTTCACCCTGCTCCCAAAGGTTTCAAGACCTTCCTTTCTCATCATTACTACGAGGGAACTGTTTCATTTCAACAAGCAAACCAGACACTGGGATCACCACGAGACAAGAGTACCTGTCAATCAGGGTGAGTTAGTATGGTACTCGTCTATGAAACATACGTCATGTGGAGGCATATTTTCAAAGCACTTAGGGGCCAATGATAGCAACGTCTGATTTAAACTGGTTCTAGCCAGTCTAGCAATCATGTTATTCAGTGTCTAATGCACAAAGGAGTTCTGTGCGGTTTTTACCGTTAGGTGTAGCAGCTAACGATAGTCCTGTGTAGACATATTACAAAGAGCTCATTAGCCCCTGTGATGTCAGCTGGGGCATGGAGAAACTAGCCTGTCAGCTTGGAAAAGCCCATACGATGTCAACGGGGGGTGCTTTCAGCAAGTAGATTCCCAAGCAAAATTATCAGGGGCAGAGGGGAAGGCAAGTAAACTGCAGGAGGAAGGTGGAGTCAGCACCAGAGCACTGCAAGGGAAAGGAGAGAGTGGGGGGGGGACAGTGGAATCAGCAAGTACTTCAGGGGAAAGGAAAAAGAGTACACCAGCCCTAGCACATGCGCAGAACAGGGACACTTCCCGAGAGACTGTTCTGCACATGTGCTAGGCACTTTCCCTACTGAGCTGCTTGCTGAAATTGCATGCATTTCATTTGCATGTGATTTCGTTTGAGCATCTCTCGCTATTTCCAAATTGGTAAGTTCTATTGAGGATCTAAACGTATGCAGTTTTTAACGGGGACTTTTTTGTGCATTGGGCCCTAAGAATTACAAAGTTTCATACTAACCTATGGAAATTTGTAAATCTAAGTGCTTTGAAAATGAGCTTCAGAGTGTCAGTCTTCATAAATATCGCATAATTAATTTTAGTACACTTGGTGTTTATTACAAAATGCTGAGAATCCAGTGGATTTGAAATCAAATATAAATGATCTGGCTTCTATTTTGTGGGTTTTTGAGAACTAATTTTTTTTTTTAACTGTAGAGTACAAGTGAATATATATATATATTTATAATATATATGGAATAGTAAGACTTTATGGGTATGTGGCCTTAGAGAGGGCAAATGCACATGTAAAAAGACCAAAACTGCCCATCAGCATAGAATTAATTTGACCTTTTGTGGGAGATGCAAAATCACAGCTAATGGAAAGGAATTTTGGATTTAGGTTATTCCTTTTCAAGAAGAGCTAAGATTTAATGGGGCCAGCAGATGGTTCAGAATAAAATGTCCAGTGTTACTCTACTCCTTGGGCAGTCTAAAAGCAATCCATGAAAGTAACATTTCCAGCACCATAGGAAAAAATCAAGTGTTGTTGAATTTATGCTAATTGCATGATGCTCTTGGGGGGGCCTTTTTACTAAAGCTTAGTATGTACAAATGGAATTAGCGCAAACTAAATTCTACAAAGCCCATTTTATACCTATGGGTTTCTTAGCATGTAGCGTGTGTTAAACTTTAGTAAAAGGGCTCCTAGGTCTCATGTTTGTTTTCTTAGCGTAATATGACTATGGCTGTAATGAAACAGTACAAAATAATCAAGTTAATTTTCTTCCAGATGCTACATTTGCAAGCAGAGTACACAGGAAGTAGAAGAGAAAAGGAAGCGGCATCACTATAATTTAGAAGAGACAGGTAATTTTTACCTATATATGGTTTGTGGGAAAGGAGACATAGTCAGAATTGACTCAACAGACTATAACCATTAGACCATACAGACTGAAACAACATAATTAACCCCCAGCTGAGCTAGTTCTATTTGAGCTGCTGCTGAGCCACTTTTTAGTTTATCTCTGCTGCTACACCACAGTTAAAAACAAATGTCAGCCTTTTGGGGGTTAGCATAAGATCCACAAGCTTCAACATTTTCAATAGAAAGGCAGCCACACTGTATTACTACTACTTAACATTTCTAAAGCGCTACTAGGGTTACGCAGCGCTGTACAATTTAAATTTAAAAAGTTCAAAGCAAAAGGAAGGCTAAATGTAATATAAGAGGTAACTAAATGAATGTCAACCAAACATAAAGATGACATGATATATTGTTCCAAAAAGCACACAGGCAAGCCATCTGCAAGATCCAAAACAGCAGAAAAGAAAAGCAGACCCACATGGTAAAATAAAACAAAATTTATTCAATGCAGATATATAAAATCAGCATATAATTTTCCTCTAACCGCCCAACATAGCCATGTTTCGCCCTCAAGGGCTGTGTGAGGGGCTTAACATGAAACCAGCAAGAACAGTCCAGTGTTTTCTCTGTTTGGTTAGTGCAGCGCAGCATAAAGAATAAGGCTCACAAGCAATGAGCTGTCTTTCCCAAGCAGCTGCAGACTGACACATTGAATACGTTTTGTTTTATTTTACCACGTGGGTCTGCTTGTCTTTTCTGATGATATATTGTTCGCCAAGCCTGGCAGTGCACCTTTAAAAATGAAAGATGCAATATTCATTTTACAGAGATCGTGGCTATGTTATTTATTGACATGTTTGAAAATGTTTAATGTTGACTATTTGCATTGTTATGTGTTTTTAATCTGTATGCCACTTTTGAGTATAAACATAGAAAGTCAGGTAAGAAAACATTAAATTAATAAATTCCATTGAGGTGTGTTAGCATGACCAGCTTAACTTGGTGCACTAGTTGAGTTATTAACCAGAAGAAAATTCTGGATAAATACCTTTTATCTTGATTAATGGAAGTAAATTGTATGACATTATTGAAACCTTCAGTGATACATGTGATAAAGCCTTCGCTGCTGTGGATAAAGATTGAAATCCTAATAAGTTGTCATTTACAGTCTGGTTTCCTAAAAGTGATGAATTCAAGCTGCTGTTAGTTTTACTTAGTATTCTATTGTAATTATTTGTTGCAATCTTGTATGTCTTAAGGATTGTGTGTAACGTTTGGAACCCACTAAGAACATTGTTGGATTGGTGGGATAAAACATATAAACGACAAGTGACCGTACTCACTTGCAAATGCGCAGTACAGACTTCCCTCTCTGTTCCGCCCTCGCGTCAAGACATCATGATGTCAGAGGGCGGAACAGAGAGGGAAACGGAGTCGAATTGTCGGTCGCTGCCGCCTGGAAAGGAACAACGTGCGAAACAACCTCCACCCTCCCCCCCCATCCCCGCCGTCGCTCCCTCCCCTCTCCGTGCTGGGCCTCCTGCACTGACCTGACAGCGCCTCTCACCTCCGTGTGGAAGTGCTGCAGGCAGCAGCACAGCTGCTGCTGCTGCCTGTAGCACTTTCACGCGGAGGTGAGAGGCGCTGTCAGGTCAGTGCAGGGGCCCGGCATGGAGGGGGGAGGGAGTGGCGGCGATGAGGGTAACTGGACATGGGGGGAGGGCAGGGGGGAGAGGCCATGGTTGCTGGACTTGGGGTGAGAGCACGGCACACAGGAGGGTTGCTGGACATGGGGGGAGGGGGGAGGCCAAGGGAAAGAGGAGGGTCGCTGGATATGGGGGGGGGGGGCGGGGAGGAGGATTGGTGGACGGGGTGAGGCCAGGGGAGAGAGGAGGGCTGCAATACTTGCCTGTTTTATGGGCTTAACGGCTAGTATAAATATATAATAATCTTTTTTTAAAAAGAAGTTTATATTGTAATTAAAGAGCAGTGTTGTTAGTAACAGCTCTTTCAAAGTTCTTTCATATTATTTTCCAATGTTGAAATGCTAAGGATGGCACACTGTCATTGGGTCTGGTTTCTATTTCCACAATATATAAATTAGCAGCGCACTGTTGTATGCAAATTAATATCATGACATTGTACACATCATTAAAACAAGAACATCTGCAGCACTCAAGAGCTGGAGCTTACAGCTTATTGGGGAAGCTATAAGTACTTACCAAGTTCAGAAAAATACCAGTCTTAAATGAGAAATCTATCATTGGACTTGGGAAGTTTAGGTCCTAGGCAAAGAAGAGTTAAAGGAGGCTTTATTGCTTGCTATGCTTTGAGGAAAAGTTCTAGGTGGCTGTTCTTACCTAGGCCTAGTGGTGTTGGTAACACACAGAAGTTCTTAAGAAGGATAGATTCCCCAATTTACACCTGCCATAGGCCTGGTGTAAATGGGGCACCTTCATGTCGCAGGCATACTGGGAACTTAACGCAGTCGGTAAGTTGCTCACCTAAATGTCTGCTGTGCCTATGACCCACCCATGTGAATTCCTCCCTTACAAATATGCAGTAGGTCATTTAAGAGTATGTATGTACTCTTAGGTGCCTCAATGTTGCCATTCTGTACATTTAGGTGCACAGTTAGTGCATAAATGTAAGTGACTTGTTTAAGAATTACCCTTACAGAGGTCAATACAAGAAGGGTCGCCTAAAGTTACGGATCTGCATTTCATGTGCTAACTGTGGATTCCATAATAGCAATTAAGCACATAATCCCCATTGTAGAATACTAGTAAAAGTCTGCATTTATGCACCAACGTTTAGGAGTAACTATTATTATTATTATTATTATTGCATTTGTATCCCACCTTATCCCACCTATTTGCAGGCTCAAAGTGGCTTACATAGTTCTGTTACACACAGTTAATCCTGGATGTCAGGTATAATTATTGTTGTGCAGAGATTAATTAGGGGAAGAAGTAGAGAGAAGAAGGAAGGAATTTAATAGGTATATTAGACGATGGGTTTTCAGGTGTGGATTAGTACAGTTCTGGGTTTTCGTTGTAGGCTTTGTTGAAGAAATATGTCTTGAGGGATTTGCGAAAGATAATTGTTTCGTTGATTGTTTTCAGGTAGTGCGTTCCATAACTTCGTACTCATGTAGGAGAAGGTGGTATCATGCATCATCTTATATTTTAGTCCTTTGCAGTTGGGGAAGTGCAGGTCAAGAAATTTGCGGGATGATTTTGAGGCGTTTCTGGGAGGGTAGGTCTACAAGGGTTAGCATGTAGATTGGAGCGTCTGCGTGAATGATTTTGTGTACCATTGTGCAGATCTTGAATGCAATACGTTCCTTAAGTGGGAGCCAGTGGGGTTTCTCTCTTAAGGGTTTTGCACTTCCATATTTGGTTTTTCCAAATATGAGTCTGGCCGCAGTATTCTGGGCAGTTTGGAGTGTTTTGATGTTCTGCTCTTTGCAGCCTGCGTACAGTGCATTGCAGTAATCGAGATGACTTATCACCATTGACTGTACCAGGGTGCGGAATATGTATCTCGGGAAGAAAGGTTTTACTCTTTTGAGTTTCCACATGGAATAGAACATCTTTTTCGTCATGTTTTTCACGTGAGCATCGAGAGTGAGGTTTCGATCTATGGTTACTCCTAGAATTTTCAAGTTTTGAGAGATAGGCAGAGAACAGTATGGTGTGGTTATGGTAGGGAAGCTTTTTGTGTTATGTTGTGTTATTTACACTGTGTCTATGGCAGATGAAAATGCGCATTCCTAAATGTGGCACCTTAAACATGTAACTGATAGTATTCTATAAAGAGCACACTAGAATAGTTGGAATGCCCATGCCTCTCTCACATGAATGCCACCTGTGCAATTACATGCCAACCAATTTACATACACACTTTATAGAATAGGTTCAGATCTCGCACATGTAACTGCAAATTAGTGCCAATTAGTACTAATCAAGGCCAATTATTGAGTGATTACCAATTAAACACCAACCAGGGCCAATTAAGTTATTCACTTAAGTAATCCTATAACTATACATGCAAATGCCTGCGTAACTGTGCACACCATGTATAGAATTATAGCATTAAAAATGATAATTTATAGCATTAAAAAATGTTACCTCTTTGCTAGTGCATATCTTTTGTTTAGTAGGTGCTTACTAACCTAAACAGTCTGCCAAGTTTGCATTTTTTTCTAATGATAAATCAACAACTGATGTGCAGCTATATATAAGGCTTTTACAGTAGTTAAATTAACCTTTATCATGCTTTTACATGTAACACAGCTTTCCTGTTCTATGGTTGCAAATTTTATACATTTGTGCATTCTTAGAATGCCAACAAATGAGACTTTGTAATGATAAACACTTGCTGAGCTTCAGGAGATGTGATATATGATATGAAATTCCCATTCACTAAATTGACTGTGTTCTACATCACTGTTTCTCCACCTGCAGAGGATGTAGAATAACCACTTCAGTGCATTCTAGGAACACTCCTGATTTGCTCATGACCATCTTGGTTCCATGCCCTATTTTCATACTTGCACGTAAAATGTAGGTGCATAACTGCTAATTAAATCCAATTAGTGCTAATTTCTTGTTAGGATGCCAAATAGCACTAATTGGCTAGTTATTCAATTAACTTGCATTGCACATGCAAACTTGAGCCCTCAACTCAAAGCGCAATGTATAGAATCCGGGTGTTAATGTAAAGTTGTAAGAAGTGGTGGCACCATAGAATGGTGATTCATAGACCTGCTGTAAGCATGCCAGATTATTTTGTGTGGTATACTTTTACACAAGGCAGCATCTATCAGCCTTAATCATCTTGTATTTGTTTCTGCAGAAAAAAGATGAGCAAAAATTGAAAATGGGGAAATTACAACACTAACCATAACAAATACTTTCAATTATTTTTATGCTTCAGATGATTGGGAAACAAGATTTTATAATAAACATTTTACATACTAACCATTTCACATAGACGTTCTGTCTAATGCCTGGTGAGCTGAAGATTTCATAGTGCTGCTGTTACTGAGATGATTAGTCGTCTCAGGTGAATGCTGTTTGCGTTGTAGTTTAAGCCATTGTAAACATCAAAAGGGCTAGTGTGGATGATTGCAATTACATCATCTTTATTAACCTACTAGAATATTGATTTTTATCATATTTCTCAATGATTAAAATAATAAGAATGGGCATAAACTTTAAATTCATACATGATCTTCATATTAAAACAAATAATTTATCCTTCCAGTAAAAGTCCTGATGCTACATGAACTTTGTAGTGTATCATAAGCAGAAATAGCATTTGGATGTATCATTCCCATAGGAATAATTTAAAATACTGAAATAAAATACAATGAAAACTGTAACGTATGAAAACAATGCATATCTTCTGAAATATAAGTTTAAAAAGCTGCATGTCTGCACTTAAATGATAAATGGAGCACAGACTATGTACCCTACATTGAGCTGTGATGTTTGGTCTAAGGCTGTGTAGATACTGTATAGCTCCCATGCACAATAGCATAGTAGTAACATCGTAGATGACTGCAGAGAAAGACCTGCACGGTCTATCCAGTCTGCTGAGGTGGAAGGAGGTGTTTCAGAGAGCTCTGCAGACTTCCAGTGGGAGGAGAGTGAGGCCTAACTCCCTCCCCAAGGATGTGGAGGGCCTCTGGGGAGCGTTCCCCAGGACAGGCCCAGGCCATGGGGCCTCTTGGGCTCAGGGACCAGAGGGTCAGGAAAAGCGGTCTCCTCCCTTGCAGTGCCGCAGGGAGGAGGGAAAGGAGCCCTGTGGATAGAAGAGGGCCAGACTCCAAGGGAGGAAGCCGGACTGGTACCCCCCTCGCGGCCGCACGACGTCCAGCAGGTGAGGGGGAGAGAGAGCTGGCGGAGACCCTAGAGAAGAGCTGGTCTGAGAAGGAAAGAGTGGTAATGGAGATCTGTCAAGAGGCCCTGCCGGAGGTGGAGGAGGAAAGCAGTGAGGATAGTGACGATCTAGAGGAGGAAGAGCTTGTGGACTACTGCCAGGATCCAGAGGACCCGGCCAGTGGCATAATTAAAGTGGTGAAGAGAATTAAAAGTACGGAGAAGGAGGTGGTGGACCTGGGGAAGCGAGTCAAAATGGCAAAAGCCCTGAGCAAGCTGGCCCCAGCAGAGCATCGCAAAACCTATATGAAAGAGGAAACCAGGCTGCTTAGGCTTCTCCAGAGAAAAGAACAGCTGCTGAGGGCCCTGAGGAAAGGCCCTGGAAATCCTCTGAGAGAACTCTATATCAACAGAGACAGGATGGCCTCGGGGGGACAGGCCCCGTCAGCCTCGGTACAGTGGAAGCAACAAACAGAGCAGGAAGGAATCAGCCCAGGCTTTGGACCCCAGAACATTGAAGCATCAGGGGAGCTGCCAGGAACTAGCACCCAAAATACATTGAAATTCATGCAATACCTTGCTAGTCAGTCAGGGCCTCTGCAGGCAGCTTCTGGAGTAAGCAGGACTGAAGGTGGGGCTGTGGAAGCCTCATTGAGAGCACCTGAGTGTGGGAGAACAGAACAGGAAAAAAACTTAAACACTAAGACTTTTCACATTGTTGAAACAGAGGCTGCAATTTCAGGAGAGAGACCTTTTTCCACAGAAGTGGTGGTGGAAGTTGAAACAGAGAACTTACCTGGAGAAGAGGAGGTTGTCCTGTTCCCATTGCCTGTAGTAAAAGCAGACGGCAAGGAAAAAATGCCTGGGAGGCCTCACCCACAAAGCTCTGAGGAGCAGGATGTTCCAGCCAATCAGCCTGCAGCAGGGCTAAGGACTGAAAGTGGAGATGTTCCTGCAGGGAGCTGCCTCTTAAAGGAGAATGCAGGAAGAAAAGCAGGTGAAGACAAGGAGTGGTTTTCCATAGAGAAAGCACAGGAGGCCACACAGTGTTCCCCACATAAAGGTTCAGAATGGCAAGGAACTGCGCTGCTGGGTGGCGGGATGCCATGCCCGCCCAGCACATTGGAGCAGGAGGCGCCAGCCAATCGGGCTGGAGGAGCAGGGATGGCCGCAGAGGAGAATGCTACAGCGCAGGAGGATTCCCCATGTTTGGGAGAGCGAGTGGTGCTGGAGTGCGGGAAGCCACTCTTACTTTGCAAAACGGCAGAGCAGGAAGTCCCAACGAAGCAGGACGCCAGAGGGGAGACCAGTTCCCAGGAAAACAGCGGGCCCGCACAGGGAAAGCTGGAGCAGCACGTTGCAAGGAGGGACCCAGCACAGAGAGCAGGTTCCGGGGGGGAAGGAGGGGGGGAGGAGCGGGAGGTGTTTGCCTTGCAGTGTGCGCCAGAAGGAAACTTGACTGGTACCTTTGACTTTGCAGTTGGCCAGGCTGCAGGGGTGCGAGCCAGGGGGGAGTGTTCGGGCCGGGAGGGGAGGGTTGGCTCGGTGGGCGGGGGAGGGGGTCAGGGGCATTGGGAGGGGAACAAGTATTTAGGGGAACCTGCTCTCACTGTCTCTAGCGAACGTTTTGAAGGGGACAATGGCAGGTTTTTTGCTGCAGGGGAAATGGTACAGAAGCACACTGTGAAGGCAGGGGATGTGCAAAGTCTGCTGACAGAAGGGAGAGAAGGGAGGGAGGCTGAGAGGGGAGGCAAGAGAGAGAGGGGGGGTACGGCGCAGCAGGAGCAGGGGGGTCTCAGTGCAGGAGATGGAGGAGGGGGACGGTGGGGGGGTGCTCCATCCTTTGCGGCGGTAGTAGGTGGGAGGGGCGGGCGCAGGGGGAATGGGGGGGCAGGAAGCATTGGGGAAGGATGGGGGGGAGGGTGGGGGGGCCAGGTTCCCAAAAGGAGGAATGTGATTCAGTTAAGGTGGGTGGGGGAGGGGGGGATGCCAAGTAGGGATGAGGCCCTGAAGTTGGTCTTGGGTTTAGGATTTCTCCCAGAGGACCTCTATGCCTGTATCCACCCGGTGAATATCCCAGAGTATGATGTTAGTTTTCTGACCCAGCGAGGCATGGAGGTCTTCTGGGAGAAATACGAGGGGGTAAGGGGGAAAGGGGATTGGAGAAACTTTAGGGCCGTACCGATCAGCAGACCTGACCTGGTGCAGGTAACCCTGCTGGTCCGAAATGAATCCATTTCAGGGGCGGACCTGGCCTTCTGGCTACAGCGGTACGCAGAATTGCGTACCCCCTTGTCCAAACTCCCTGACCCCAGTAGGGTGTGGGCGGGAGGATGGTGTGCGCAGGTTAGGCTGAAGCAGGCAGGACACGTGACCCAGCACATTCCCTCCGCGGCGTTCATTGGCAGGGATCGGATCCTCTGCTTTTACAAGGGGCAGCCGCGGCAATGTCACAAGTGCGGGTCATTCAGACATTTTAGTATGTCGTGCCCAGTACGGCAGTGTGGGAAGTGCGGGTCTAAGGAGCATCCTACGGAGTCTTGTGCATCTATCCGGTGTAATTTGTGTGGGGGTCTGGGGCATGCATTCAGAGCTTGCCCTTGGGCCTCCCATAACGGGGGAGAGGAGGACATGGGAGGGGGCGGTCCAGTTCAGAGGGAGAGGGGGGGAGTGAATGTAGGGCGAGATCAGGTTCCCGGGGTGGGGGGGAAAGGAGCTGCGGAGGGACAGGGAGTGGGAGGTGGGGAAGGGTTGGGGGAAGGGCGGAAGCGGCAGGACGGGGCAGATGAGGGTTGGACGCGGGTGTCAAAAAAACAACGGAAGGTGACGGGGGTACGGGAGGAAGGGGGAGGGGAGGCAGGAATGGGGATAGAAGTAGAGAACAGATTTAGGGGATTGGAAGATGAGGAAGGGGGTGACGAACTGGCAGGAGAGGAAGGAGAGGATGGGATGAGCCGGCAGGATGGATTGGAAAGCATGGCAGACGCTGGAAAGGGAACAGCGGGTAAAAGGAAGAAGAAGAAGAGGGAGAAGGTTTTGAGGGACGAAGAGGAGGAAATGGTAGTGGAGGAGGTCGGGGAGGTGGGGGGCAGATTGGGGGGGGCTGAAGGGAGGGTGGGGGAGAAAAGGAGGGTAGGACAGGAGGCAGGGATGAAGGCAAGAGAGGAGAGGGAGGATGGGCTGGAGGCAGGATTGATGGAGGGGGTCGAAGAAGGGGCAGAAGGGGCGGGAGAGGAGGCAGGGGGGGGAGGGTCAGTGGACGACTCCCAAGAAGGGAGGGAGGTGGGCGAAGAAAAGAGGAAGAAGGGGAGGAAGAAAGTAAGGAAAGGGGGGGGGCTTTTGAGCTAGGGGTCCGGGACTGGGCGGACGAGGAAGGGGAGGGTGAAGGGGAAGGGATCCCTGGAGGTAGTATGGAGCAGAGGGAAGGTAGCCAGGAGGGCGGGGGGTATGGAACGGCACAATGATGGCTGGACTGCTGTTAACATTCGCCACACTTAATGTGGCTAGTGTCGCCTCCCAGAGGGCGAGATGCTTGGCGTTCGATGGCCTCTCTGCCGTGGCGGTGGACTGTTTTCTTCTGCAGGAGACCAGGCTGCGAACGCTGGAGGAGGTTCGGCGGGCAAAGCAGGCCTGGAGATGGGGGCCCTCTATTTGGGGTCTGGCAGGGGAACGGTATGGGGGGATAGGCATCCTCTTCAAAACATTTAAAGTAGAGATCCAGAGGGTGGTGGAGCTGGGAATTGGGAGGTGTCTGGTGTTAGATGTGAGATTGCGGGGGGTGGCTTTGCGGGTGATTAACATCTACGGGCCGCAAAGCAAACGGGGAAGGGCAGCACTGTTTGGGAAAATTCGGCCGTACCTTTACACCTCACGGCAGCTAGTTTGGGGGGGGGATTTTAACACAGTCCTGAGGAAGGAGGATAGGGGGAGGAGGGCGGCGCAAGTAGGTTACGATGGGGTACGGCTAGCAGGGATCATGAAGGGAGCGGGATTGGTGGACGCGCACATAGAGTTTGGTGGTGGGACGCAGGGTTTCACTTTTGCCCGGGGCACTTGTAGAAGTAGAATCGACCGGTTTTTAGTTCGGGGAGGGGCGTGTGGGAAGGCACCAAGGGTGGTAGAGGTTGATTTCTCAGACCACAAGATGGTGCTGGTCGAGCTGGGGGGAGGGGGGATTCACGGATTGGGGAAAGGATTGTGGCGTTTAAATCAGAAATGGTTGAGGGAGGGGGTGTTGTACCAGGAGTATTTGGAGTTTCTGGCAGACCAGGTATCCATTCAGGGTGTCTTCCCTTCCCTAGGGGACTGGTGGGAAGTTTTGAAACACCGCACCAGGGGGTTCTTTCTCCGTCAGGCGAGGAGGCAGGGGAGGGAGGTCACCCGGCTAGGAACTGCTCTGAGGAAGCGAAGGGACAATTTGATTTCCAGGGGAGGGAAGAGGGAGGACATTGAGGCCTTGCAGCAGGAGGTGGAACGGGTACAATACAATCGGTACTCTTCCCTTGTCTATGAGCGGGACTTCGGGAAGCTGCTCAGCCCGAACCCTTATGACTGCTGTAAGGAAAGAAGGGAGAGGAGGGTGGTAGAGGGGTTAAGGGATGAGGGGGGGACGCTCCAGCAGTCTAGGGAAGGTATCTTGCAGGTGGTGGGGACCCACTTTGGGCGGGCCTTTTTGGACCAACGGTTGGGGGAGGAGGCCATGGCGAGGTACATTGAGGAAACCCCAGGGGTGGGTAAGGGGGGGCCTCATCTTCGGGCCTTGCTGCGGCCGTGGACGCTGCGGGAGGTACAGGAGGCCATTGGGGCCTTGCGGCGCAGGACGGCGCCGGGGCCAGACGGACTCCCGGCAGAGTTCTACCAGCAGTTTAGGGATCAGTTGGCGCCAGTCTTGTTGGCAATCTGGGAGGCGGCACGAACAGGGGGATCCTTGCCTGAGTCGATGGGGGCATCAGCTTTGGTCCTTCTTAGCAAAGGCAAGGACCCCCAGGATGTGGCAAATTGGCGGCCGATTGCACTTCTGAACACCGACCGGAAGATCTTCGCTCACATGCTCCTTGCCCGCATGAGGAAGATCTCCGGGGAAGTGCTGGCAGCCCCGCAGGGGTGTGGGGTCCCGGGAAGGGGGGTGCTAGAGGCAGTGGCCTGGGTGAGGGAGGGCCTGGAACGTAGTCGGGTGGGAGAGGGCAGGCTGGTCGTGGCCTTGGACCAGGACAAGGCTTTCGACCGAGTGCAGTGGGGTTTTTTATGGAAGGTCCTAGACCACTATGGATTCCCGGGGGAATGGATCGCGCAACTTCAGTTATTGTATGCGGGGGCGCGATTCTTTCCCCTGGTGAATGGATGGAGGGGGGCGGAGGTGGGGATCTCGGCGGGGGTGCGGCAGGGGTGCCCGTTGAGCCCCCTGCTGTACGCTTTCGCCATTGATCCCCTGGTGAGGAGGCTGGAAGGGGGGGGGGAGGACGGGCTCAGAGGAGTGGAAGTAGGCAAAGGGAATGTGTTGCGAGTCATCGCCTATGCGGACGATATCACCGTCTGGGTGGCGGATCGCAGGGAGGGGAGGAGGCTGCAGGAGACCCTTGCAGCATACTCCCAGGCTTCGGGGTCTCGGGTAAACCTGGGCAAGAGCACCAGCTTGTGGGTGGGGCCAGAGGGACGGCGGTTTAATTTAGGTGGAGGGTTCCCGGATGGGATAGAGAAAATGAGGGTTTTGGGAGTGTATTTTGGGGGAGGGGATTACGGGCGGGAAAATTGGGAACAAAGGATAGCGGAGGCGAGGGAGAAGGTGGACCGCTGGAAGGGGTGGCGGATGCCCATGGAGGACCGGGTCCGGTTGCTGAAGAGCCAGGTGGTCCCCATGTTCCTGTTCCTGAGCTACATCTGTCTCCTGCCGGAACGCTGTTTCACGGCAATTTACAGCGTGTTCTTTCAACTCCTGTGGGGGAACAGGATGAACCCAGTTCGACGTAATTTCACTTACCGGTCGCGGGAGGAAGGGGGGGTGGGAATGGTAAACCCAGTCTTGCTATTCTCCTCCCTCTTCATCCAGTTTAACCTGGGGCGGGCGGGGGGTCTGAATGCCCCAGGATGGGTACACAGTGTTGTCCAGTGGTGGGAGGGATTTTGGGGTCCTTGGTTGGGGGGAGGTAGGGTGGGACGGTTGCGGAAAGGGTTCCCGGAGGGGGTAGGCTACTATAAATCTTTGGTAAAGCTGGTTCGGCTGTGGGACATTACATGGGAGGAAGTTAGGGCAGGACAGAGGGAGATCTGGGTGGAGCGGGTTCGCTCCCAACGCTTCTCCTCTCCCCTGGCTCTTAGGGATGCTCCGGAGCCCGTGCTGAGGCAGGGCCTGCGGTTTATTTCATCCAAACGCATCCCACACAAGTACAGGGACATTGCTTGGCTGTCCCTACATGGCAGGTTGTATGTTAGGGCAAACCTTCGGTGTAGGAACCAGCAGGACCGAGACTGCCCGAGGGGGGAGTGTGCTGGCCGGCTGGAGACCATGGACCACTTCCTGAAGGAGTGTCCATTCTCCATAGCGGTTTGCCGGAGAGTGGCTGCCTTGCTGGCCATCCCCAGCTTCACGTCCTACACCTATGCGGACTGGGTGTATGGGAGGCAGGGGGAGACGGGGCGGCTAGAGCCAGGTACCGCCTTTCTAATCTCAGTTATCATCAGATACTGCCTATGGATGGCTCGCTGCGGGGTGTCCCTGGGCCAGGAGTGCAGGTCTGCTGAGCAGGTCTCCTGGGACGTTGTCCGAGCTGTCCAGGAAGTGGCCCGATGGGAACGGGTGGAGGTGGGGGTAAAGACCTTTGGGGTTTGGTGGAAGCATGTACGCTTGAAGTTGAGTTGAATGTTTGGGGGGGGGTTGGGGGGGATGGTTTTTTGTGTAAAATTTGCATTTTTGTATAAAAGTATAGAGGGGCTGGCTTTATAACTGCACAGTGTAATGTATTGAAATTTGATTTTCCGCTTTCATTTAATAAAGGAATTCTCCAGTCTGCCCAACAAGATAAACTCATATGTGCTACTTTATGTGTATACCTGACCTTGATTTGTATCTGTCATTCTCCGAGGACAAGCAGGCTGATTGTTCTCACGACTGGGTGACGTCCGCGGCAGCCCCCACCAACCGGAAAGAAGCTTCGCGGGACGGTCGGCACGCAGGGCACGCCCACCGCGCATGCGCGGCCGTCTTCCCGCCCGTGCGCGACCGCTCCCGCCAGTTCCTTTTTTTCCGCGCCTGGAGAGAGTCGTGTTTTGCGCTCTCTCTGTTCAGCCGCCGGATCGTTCGATCGCGTATACGCTGATCGTGTTTTTTTCTAACTTTGTTTATCGGTTTTAGTTACCGCCCGGTTTCCTTTTAAAAAAAAAAAAAAAAAAAAAAGAAACCCTGCGCGTGTGGGACACGCGCTCCCTTTTTTCCCTCGCTTCCAGCGGGGACGCCACATTGCGGCCTAGTGGCCGCTCGGTCGTTTGTTTTTCGTGGTGTGATTTTAGCCACCATTGACGACTTTGACTTCGCCGACGCGATTTTTCCGTCGATGTCCTCGAAGGTCCCGAGTGGATTTAAAAAGTGTGGTCGCTGCGGCCGGCCGATCTCGCAGACCGACACCCACGCTTGGTGCCTCCAGTGCCTCGGGCCGGAGCACAATCTCAAGTCGTGTTCTTTGTGTCTCGGTCTCCGGAAACGGACCCAGGTTGCGAGGCAAGTTCTGCGGGACCGTCTTTTTGGAACTTGCGCCGGCCCCTCGACGTCGACCTCGAAGGCATCGGTATCGACGCCCGGCCCTTCGGTACCGGTATCGATGCCCGAGACATCGGCGCCGATGGCAGCGACCCCAGGAGAACAGGTCCCGTCGGCCCGCCGGTCTTCCGGTGAGAGTGGGGGTGAGAGGCCGCGTGGGCAGTCGGCCCCGGTCAAGCCCTCAGCTCGTGGGCCGCGGGACCGAACCCTGTCTGACCCGGTACCTCGAGACCGAGGGGGATCGACCTCCTCCTCCTCCATGCCCTCCGGCGCCGGTGACGTGCATCGGAAGAAAGACAAGAAGCGTCGTCACCGGTCGCCTTCGGTGCATCCCGATGTCGGAGAGGAGACGACGCCGAAGCGTCATCGTCGTGAGGAGAGGTCTCCGTCGGTTGTGGAGGTACCGACGCGTCGGGGTTCCGGCACCTCGGTGCCGTCTCCTGGCCCCCAGCAGCTTCCGGCACCGACACCCTTACCGGCCCCACCGCCTTTCCCGGCAGCGGGCCTGGACGAGTGCCTCAGAGCCATCCTTCCGGGGATCCTGGAAGGGCTGATGCGCCAGGCTGTGCCGGCGCCGGGGGTGCTTGCGCCCTCGGCGCCGATGACTGTGGCGCCGGCGAGCTCTAGCCCGGCGCCGGGGCTGTCGACACCGCTGCCGCTTGCGGTGCCGGTCTCGACCGCCACGCAGGTGGAGTCCCCGTCGACGTCGATGGAGGGAGCTCCGTCCCCGCCGGCGCGGGAGTCCACCGCTCGACGACACCGAGACCTCGGTGCCTCGACGTCGAGCCGGGCCCGGTACAGGACTCAGCTACATGAGCTAATGTCCGATACCGAGGATGAGGACTCGTGGGGGGAAGAGGAGGACCCTAGATATTTCTCCTCAGAGGAGTCTACGGGCCTTCCCTCGGACCCCACGCCTTCACCGGAGAGGAAGCTCTCACCTCCTGAGAGTCTCTCCTTTGCCTCCTTTGTGCGGGATATGTCTATCAGCATTCCCTTCCCCATGGTCTCTGTGGAAGAGCCGAGGGCCGAGATGCTCGAGGTCCTCGACTATCCATCACCACCTAGAGAGTCCTCCACGGTGCCGCTGCACAATGTCCTGAAGGAGACGCTGCTCCGGAACTGGGTGCGACCATTAACTAACCCCACCATTCCCAAGAAAGCAGAGTCCCAGTACAGGATCCACTCTGACCCAGAGCTCATGCGGCCCCAATTGCCCCATGACTCAGCGGTCGTGGATTCTGCTCTCAAGAGGGCACGGAGTTCGAGGGATACCGCCTCGGCGCCCCCGGGGCGGGAGTCTCGCACTCTGGACTCGTTTGGGAGGAAGGCCTACCAATCCTCCATGCTCGTGACCCGCATCCAGTCATACCTGCTCTATATGAGCATTCACATGCGGACCTATGTGCAACAACTGGCGGACCTGGTCGAGAAGCTCCCGCCGGAGCAGTCCAGGCCTTATCAGGAGGTGGTCAGGCAGCTGAAGGCGTGCAGAAAGTTCCTGTCCAGGGGTATTTTTGACACCTGTGACGTGGCATCTTGTGCTGCGGCCCAAGGTATAGTGATGCGCAGGCTCTCATGGCTGCGTGCCTCTGACCTGGACAACCGCACCCAGCAGAGACTGGCTGACGTCCCTTGCCGGGGGGATAACATTTTCGGTGAGAAGGTCGAGCAGATGGTGGACCAACTGCATCAGCGGGAAACCGCTCTCGACAAGCTCTCCCACCGGGCGCCTTCAGCATCCACCTCCACAGGTGGACGTTTTTCCCGGGCCCGGCAGGCTGCACCCTATTCTTTTGTGAAGCGTAGGTACAACCAGCCGGCCCGAAGGCCTCGTCAGGCACAGGGACAGCCCCAGCGCGCTCGTTCTCATCAACAGCGTGCGCCTAAGCAGCCCCCTGCGCCTCCACAGCAAAAGCCGGGGACGGGCTTTTGACTGGATCCACAGGGAACATAGCCGCCCTACAAGTGTCCGTACCGGACGATCTGCCGGTCGGAGGGAGGTTAAAATTCTTTCACCAAAGGTGGCCTCTCATAACCTCCGACCAGTGGGTTCTCCAAATAGTGCGGTGCGGATACGCCCTGAATTTGGCCTCCCTGCCTCCAAATTGTCCCCCGGGAGCTCAGTCTTTCAGCTCCCATCACAAGCAGGTACTTGCAGAGGAACTCTCCGCCCTTCTCAGCGCCAATGCGGTCGAGCCCGTACCACCCGGGCAGGAAGGGCAGGGATTCTATTCCAGGTACTTCCTTGTGGAAAAGAAAACAGGGGGGATGCGTCCCATCCTAGACCTAAGAGGCCTGAACAAATTCCTGGTCAAAGAAAAGTTCAGGATGCTTTCCTTGGGCACCCTTCTGCCAATGATTCAGAAAAACGATTGGCTATGTTCCCTGGATTTAAAGGACGCATATACTCACATACCGATACTGCCAGCTCACAGACAGTATCTCAGATTCCGCCTGGGCGCACGGCACTTTCAGTATTGTGTGCTGCCCTTTGGGCTCGCCTCTGCCCCACGAGTGTTTACCAAGTGCCTCGTGGTGGTAGCGGCCTACCTACGCAAGCTGGGAGTGCACGTGTTCCCATATCTCGACGATTGGCTGGTCAAGAACACCTCGGAGGCAGGAGCCCTCCGGTCCATGCAGTGCACTATTCAACTTCTGGAGCTGCTGGGGTTTGTGATAAATTACCCAAAGTCCCATCTCCAGCCATCCCAGTCTCTGGAATTCATAGGAGCGCTGCTGAATACCCAGACGGCTCAGGCCTACCTTCCCGAAGCGCGGGCCACCAATCTCCTGGCCCTGGCTTCGCAGACCAGAGCGTCTCAGCAGGTCACAGCTCGGCAGATGTTGAGACTTCTGGGTCATATGGCCTCCACAGTTCATGTGACTCCCATGGCTCGTCTTCACATGAGATCTGCTCAATGGACCCTAGCTTCCCAGTGGTTCCAAGCCACCGGGAATCTAGAAGATGTCATCCGCCTCTCCACCAGTTGCCGCACTTCACTGCTCTGGTGGACCATCCGGACCAATTTGACCCTGGGACGTCCATTCCAAATTCCGCAGCCCTCGAAAGTGCTGACGACGGATGCATCTCGCCTGGGGTGGGGAGCTCACGTCGATGGGCTTCACACCCAGGGTCTGTGGTCCCTCCAGGAAAAGGATCTACAGATCAACCTCCTGGAGCTCCGAGCGATCTGGAACGCACTGAAGGCTTTCAGAGATCGGCTGTCCTACCAAATTATCCAAATTCGGACAGACAATCAGGTTGCAATGTATTACGTCAACAAGCAGGGGGGCACCGGATCTCGCCCCCTGTGTCAGGAAGCCGTCGGGATGTGGCGTTGGGCGTGCCGGTTCGGCATGCTCCTCCAAGCCACATACCTGGCAGGCGTAAACAACAGTCTGGCCGACAGACTGAGCAGAGTCATGCAACCGCACGAGTGGTCGCTCCATTCCAGAGTGGTACGCAAGATCTTCCGAGAGTGGGGCACCCCCTCTGTGGATCTTTTCGCCTCTCAGACCAACCACAAGCTGCCTCTGTTCTGTTCCAGACTTCAGACACACGGCAGGCTAGCGTCAGATGCCTTTCTCCTTCATTGGGGGACCGGCCTCCTGTATGCTTATCCTCCCATACCTTTGGTGGGGAAGACCTTACTGAAGCTCAAGCAAGACCGCGGCACCATGATTCTGATAGCGCCCTTTTGGCCCCGTCAGATCTGGTTCCCTCTTCTTCTGGAGTTGTCCTCAGAAGAACCGTGGAGATTGGAGTGTTTTCCGACTCTCATTTCGCAGAACGACGGAGCGTTGCTGCACCCCAACCTTCAATCCCTGGCTCTCACGGCCTGGATGTTGAGGGCGTAGACTTCGCTGCGTTGGGTCTGTCTGAGGGTGTCTCCCGGGTCTTGCTTGCCTCTAGGAAGGATTCCACTAAAAAGAGTTACTTTTTCAAGTGGAGGAGGTTTGTCGTTTGGTGTGAGAGCAAGGCCCTAGAACCTCGTTCTTGCCCTGCACAGAACCTGCTTGAATACCTTCTGCACTTATCAGAGTCTGGCCTCAAGACCAACTCAGTAAGGAATCACCTTAGTGCGATTAGTGCTTACCATTATCGTGTGGAAGGTAAAGCCATCTCTGGAGAGCCTTTAGTCGTTCGATTCATGAGAGGCTTGCTTTTGTCAAAGCCCCCTATCAAGCCTCCTACTGTGTCATGGGATCTCAACGTCGTCCTCACCCAGCTGATGAAACCTCCTTTTGAGCCACTGAATACCTGCCATCTGAAGTACTTGACCTGGAAGGTCATTTTCTTGGTGGCAGTTACTTCAGCTCGTAGGGTCAGTGAGCTTCAAGCCCTAGTAGCTCATGCTCCATATACCAAATTTCATCACAACAGAGTAGTGCTCCGCACCCACCCAAAGTTCCTGCCGAAGGTGGTGTCGGAGTTCCATCTTAACCAGTCAATTGTCTTGCCAACTTTCTTCCCCAGGCCGCATACCCGCCCTGCTGAACGTCAGTTGCACACATTGGACTGCAAGAGAGCATTGGCCTTCTACTTGGAGCGGACACAGCCCAACAGACAGTCCGCCCAATTGTTTATTTCTTTCGACCCTAACAGGCTAGGGGTCGCTGTCGGGAAACGCACCATCTCTAATTGGCTAGCAGATTGCATTTCCTTCACTTACGCCCAGGCTGGGCTGACTCTTGAGGGTCATGTCACGGCTCATAGTGTTAGAGCCATGGCAGCGTCAGTGGCCCACTTGAAGTCAGCCACTATTGAAGAGATTTGCAAGGCTGCGACGTGGTCATCTGTCCACACATTCACATCACATTACTGCCTCCAGCAGGATACCCGACGCGACAGTCGGTTCGGGCAGTCGGTGCTGCAGAATCTGTTTGGGGTGTAAATCCAACTCCACCCTCCAGGACCCGAATTTATTCTGGTCAGGCTGCACTCTCAGTTAGTTGTTCTTCGTAGGTCAATTTCTGTTGTTTCCTCGCCGTTGCGAGGTTCCATTGACCTGGGTTCTTGTTTTGAGTGAGCCTGAGAGCTAGGGATACCCCAGTCGTGAGAACAAGCAGCCTGCTTGTCCTCGGAGAAAGGGTATGATACATACCTGTAGCAGGTGTTCTCCGAGGACAGCAGGCTGATTGTTCTCACCTACCCTCCCTCCTCCCCTTTGGAGTTGTGTGTTTCATCTTTTGCTAGTCATTCAACTGGCGGGAGCGGTCGCGCACGGGCAGGAAGACGGCCGCGCATGCGCGGTGGGCGTGCCCTGCGTGCCGACCGTCCCACGAAGCTTCTTTCCGGTTGGTGGGGGCTGCCGCGGACGTCACCCAGTCGTGAGAACAATCAGCCTGCTGTCCTCGGAGAACACCTGCTACAGGTATGTATCATACCCTTTTTCATGGCACAGACCGTAGGAGTCTGCCCAGCACTAGCCCCGCCTCCCACCACCGGCTCTGCCACCCAGACTCCTCTAAGCTTCTGAGGATCCCTTCCTTCTGAACAGGATTCCTTTATGTTTATCCCACACATTTTTGAATTCCGTTACCGTTTTCATCTCCACCACCTCCCGCGGGAGGGCATTCCAAGTAACCACCTCTCTCCGTGAAAAAATACTTCCTGACGTTTTTCTTGAGTCTGCCCCCCTTCAATCTCATTTCATGTTCTCTAGTTCTACCACCTTCCCATCTCCGGAAAAGTTTCGTTTGTGGATTAATACCTTTCAAATATTTCAACATCTGTATCATGTCACCCCTGTTTCTCCTTTCCTCTAGGGTATACATGTTCAGGTCAGCAAGTCTCTCCTCATACGTCTTGTAACACAAATCCCATACCATTCTTGTAGCTTTTATTTGCACTGCTTCGATTCTTTTTACATCTTTAGCAAGATACAGCCTCCAAAACTGAACACAATACTCCAGGTGGGGCCTCACCAACGACTTGGACAGGGGCATCAACACCTCCTCTCTTCTGCTGGTCACACCTCTCTATATACAGCCTAGCAACCTTCTAGCTACGGTTACCGCCTTGTCACACTGTTTCGTCGCCTTCAGATCCTCAGATACTATTACCCCAAGATCCCTCTCCCCATCTGTACATATCAGACTCTCACCGCATAACACATACATCTCCCATGGATTTCTACTCCCTAATTGCATCACTTTGCATTTCTTCACATTGAATTTTAATTGCCAAACCTTAGACCATTCTTCTAGCTTCCGCAGATCCTTTTTCATCACTCCCTCCGGGGTGTCCACTCTGTTACAAATCTTAGTATCATCCGCAAAAAGGCAAACTTTACCTTCTAACCCTTCGGCAATGTCACTCACAAATATATTGAACAGAATCTGCCCTAGCACCGATCCCTGAGGCACTCCACTACTCACATTTTCCTCATCTTAGGGAATTCCATTAACCACCACCCTCTGGCGTCTGTCCGTCAACCAGTTCCTAATCCAGTTCACCACGTCGGGTCTATCTTCAGCCTGTCAAGTTTATTCAAGAACCTCCTGTGGGGAATCATATCAAAAGCTTTGCTGAAATCTAAGTAGATTACGTCTATAGCACGTCCATGATTCAATTCTCCGGTCACCCAGTCAAAGAATTCAATGAGATTCGTTTGGCACGATTTACCTTTGGTAAAACCACGTTGTCTCGGGTCTTGTAACTTATTGGTTTCCAGGAAATTCACTATCCTTTCCTTCAGCATCGCTTCCATTACTTTTCCAATAACCGAAGTGAGGCTTACTGGCCTGTAGTTTCCAGCTTCTTCCCTATCACCACTTTTGTGAAGAGGGACCACGTCCGCTGTTCTCCAATCCCACGGAACCTCTCCCGTCTCCAAGGATTTATTAAACAAATCTTTAAGAGGACCCACCAGAACCTCTCTGAGCTCCCTCAATATCCTGAGGTGGATCCCATCCGGTCCCATGGCTTTGTCCACCTTTAGATTTTCAAGTTGTTCATACACACTCTGTTCTGTGAACGGTGCTATATCCACTCCACTCACTAGTTTTGCACTATCTGTTGCTATATAGTAGCTGTAAGACAGAATCTAACTCTTTCATTGCTCCAGTCTCTTCTAGTTTGACTAACAGTCATGGTACAGAATTGCAAGCTAAAATTATATGAGTGGTGCCAGTTCAGGAACCTAGTCAGCAAAGATGCTGTGTGAATGATCTTGATCAAGTTATTTTATCTCCCTCTGCATCAGTCTACTTAATTGCTGTCAGCTGATAATCAGAATAACTGTACAGCTATTCCTCTCTACCTGCTATGTAAGATGCTCTACTTTCCACAAATCAAAAACACGTGGGTAAAACATTCAGTCCAGTAATGGCTGCACTTTTAACTGTACTGGTGTATTTGAATGGAGCAAACCAATGTAAGCAATGGGACCTAAAAAAAAGCCCAATTTTAATAGCAGCATAAATACATAGAGAAATTAGTTAAAAATTTAAGAAAGAAGGGCCTTCATACAACGAAATCACAAGGATCACATGTTCAATCACAGACCCAAAGTCCAGTTTATCTACTATTTTACTTTATTCCTTTCATCTGCTTTCTTTCAAGTTCATTTTCATTAAACGGCTTTGTGCTCTTCAAATTGTGATAGTATCAAACATTCCATTAAAAAATAATCTTAAGGTTTAGTTCATGAAACTCAAACAGTAGCCCCACATGAATTCATTCTTTGAGCAATCAGTAGTGCTCTGTTTCAGATCAAAAGGTCCTCTGGACTGCTTTTCATGATTGTATCGAAGAAAGAAAAAGCATCCATTATATATATATATATATATATATATATATATATAGCCTGATGTGCCCCAATCAGAGTTACCTATTCAAATGAACCAATCAGCAATCAAGTTTCATGACTCCAAAATAAAAAGAACAGCTATGCTTGATCAGTGACAAATCTGACAACTTCAAAGCAGAGATGGCCATTCATTCTCAAGATTCAAACCATTTGGAGAAAAAGAATTCAATTTTTGGGAGGAGATCCAAGATGGCGTCGCTCTGCTAGGACGCTCTGAACCTCATTCCCGTTGAGATGCCTAAACGAAGAGGGAGAGTAGCGGGCAGAACTTCCCCGCTTCCACCCCCCCATATCGGGTCCAATTGACCGTTACATGAGATCAAGAGCAGCTGTACCTGATGGCGGAATGCCTCCAGTAGGGAACGCCAGCGAACGAGAGATTTTGGCTTCCCCCGGATTTGAAACAACATTGAGCTCCGCTGCACGCACTCCACCGCCTCAACCGCTCGGCGCGAGTTCGTTTCTCCTTGACCCGACGGGGTCTCCCTCGGAAGGAGTAGGAGACCCGGAAGAACTTCGGGGTGAAGTTTCGCTTTCATCGGAGAACGGAATGGAGGGCAGTTTGCCCATATCGACGCCGAGCAACGGGTTGAGAGAAGCTGAGGGATCAAGCGAGACGAATGTAAAGTCTTCAGCAAGGTTTGATTTTCCTACTGAATTAGTGACTAAACCAAAAGATGTGACTTTAGATTCCCTGTGGGATTTGATGTCTAACCTTGGACAATTTTTTCTTAAACAATTTAATGAAGTTTTACCTAAGGTGAATAACATTGAAAGTGGCTTGCAAAAACAAGAGGAAGAGACTAAAGCTTTAAATGAAAAAATGGAGAAAATTGATCAAAAAGTTATGAACTTGGAAACGCAACAAACTATGATGATAAAGGATTTAACAAATCTTAGGCAAAAAATGGAGGTTTTTGATAATTACACTAAGAATCACAATTTGAGATTTGTTAACTTTCCTAGGTTACAAAATATTCTTCCACTTGAGATGTTGAAACGTTATTTCCTTGAAACCTTGAATATTTTGGAAAAAGACTTTCCACCTTTTTCACAAGTTTATTATATCCCAGAAAAAAACACGAATCCAGAATCTGAAAAACCTATTGATGTTTCTCTTTTGCTTGAGACCTCTGATTCTGAATTGGCGACAGCTGCCACCCTAGTGGCAACTGTCGCATTGATCCCTGACAAGAATTGGATTTTCCGTTTGTTTTTCCGTAATAAGGATAAACCCTTTTTGGGTTTTAAAGTAATGTTATTTCCTGACGTCTCCAAGGAGACGAGACGACGGAGGAAACAATTTTTGCTCCTCAAGCCTGGGGTTCTGCACTTGGGGGGTACTTTTTTTTTAAGATACCTTCAATTGCATAATCAGGCTGGGGGGGAATAAGTATGTGTTTACTGAACCTGGACATTTGTCTTCGCTAATCACCTCAGCTAAGATGGAGAAGCATTAAAGATAATGTATAGTTCCTAGTAGAGAAGGATTTCCTTGTATCAGTTCCTGAGTTACAATTCTCTCTAAATTTAAATTCATGGATCTCTAATTATGGACTTGAGTGTCTTATATTGTTGAAAGTGTAAAGATTTATTTGCTCTTTCTTATTTTTTTTCTTTTTCCTGTTTAAAAATTACTTGTTAATTGACTCTTTCCTAAACAAGATGGTTTCTTGTAAAAATTGTTTAAATGAATAAATAATAAAAAAAAAAAAAAAAGAATTCAATTTTTAAAGTCCAGTATTTTCTATAATAAAATTCAATCTCCATCCCCTCTATGAATATCATGGGGAACTATATCGACCACATACCAGTTGATAATACATGTGCAAAAGTTCATAAAATCCTCAACCAAAGGAGCAAAGAAGTCCAGTATTGATTTTACTTCAATGTTCATTGAGATGAATATATACTACCCGCTTATTTCTTCAAGTTTAGGCCAGAGCACTTGGGCAAAAGGTTATATAAATCACACATTTGGAACTGCAGATGGGATCGAATTTGACATGGAAAGTCCTTTTGTCCTTAGAATATTCCCAAATAGAGCCATCAATGGTCAAGGAACACCAAAAGCAGCAACCACAAGCTTTGTGATTAAAGAAGAAGAAGCCTCCTTTTGTGAGGATAAAATCAATTCACTAGTATTTTTATCTCTAGTGAATGCATCAATGGAAAATCTGCAGTCTTTATGTATTTGTAATACATTCCAAAATCAACAAATTTACATGAACATGATTGGATCCCATATTATATGGTAATACACACACTTATTTGTCAGATGAATCCCAATGCTCATACTGTCGCAGCAGATCTCTGTCTGCTTATTTTGCTCTTGTATAGGCTCACTGAATATATAAAGACAAATAACTGAGAATAACAATCTGTTTTACAAATCAGTAACTTTAAATTTAAAATCTGATAACGAAGAACATAGCCATCTGAAATAAAAAACTGTCCCACACAGATTCTATTTTAAAGTAGAAGGATGAAACCTCCCATAAGAAAGCTAATTATTCCTTTCCATAGGTTTCCTGTATAGAGAAATAGTTAAACAAGTCCCATGGTTTTTAATCAAAATCTCAAAAAGCTCAATTTGTGTATAATGGTATTTCATAGTAAGTTGCAGATTCTCATCAAGGGAGAGTCAAGTTTAAAATTGCTGTAACTCATCTGCAGTGCTCTTGCGAACAAAAAAATACAACATCCAACAACATCACAGATGGATAAACAACATGTTTCTTCAAAAGCAGCACATACAAAGTTGCTACAGAGCGTCCCTATTCCATGTACTTGATGAAAAATGTGACCATCATAAAGAAAAAAAATTATTGAAAAGCACTACTTGTGTCGAGACACAGATGAACTCAGCAGAAATGCGATGATTTATTTGAGTATCTGATAACACTGCCCAAGTAATTTCCACAGCTCCCAAATTGCAGGATGCAGGTATGAAGGGAAACCAAATGCATAATAACCAAAATAGAGTTTTGAACAATTAGATCACTTAGCATATGAATCATATGAGAAGTATCTTCAAAGTATGATTTCAGTTGTCTTGCCTATACTTTCAAACATGTGTTGGCAAACTTTCTAAACAGTTCTAGAACTGACTGTTTGGTAGAAACTATATAACATCTTGGAGGATTCAACAAATCCTTATATACTTTAGCTAAATGTAAGATGGTGTTCTACAGCGTTCAATCGTGAGCAAAGACATCACAATAGAAGAAGGATCACTATCCAAATGGTTGTAAAATTCCAATCCGACAACTGACATATTTCATCGTGCTGCTGTTTATTAGACCATACCACCACACTTTCTTCCTTATCTGCATTCCAGCTAACAACATCTATGTTCTCACATAAAAATTTTGTGCCGAATCTTCTTCATAGTTCAAATTATCCTGATATCTAAACACACTTATTTCCGATTCCAGGATCTCAAGTTGATGTGATTTAATCTTGACTAACATAAATAGCAAGATCCAAGTAACTAGAAAGAGACCAAATAAATATATTGAGATATACTGATCCATTTGTTTTTATAGATGGTTAGAAAAACATTTACTATTATGGGCAGTGTATTTATACTGCTATTAAAATTTAGCTTTTCGAAGTTCCATATGATTACATTAAAATGTTCATTACCTCTTGATAATAGGCTCTTTTTGATTATTTGAATGGATGGTACAATGAATGCAGGCAAACAGATGCACATAATTAAGCAGTTCACCAAGCTTCAAATAAAACCATGCTTTTAATGCTAGCAGTTGGGGGAGTGTAATAAGCAGAATGTTGTGCGTGACCCAACCTCTCAAATAACATGAAGTATCTTAACAGATGCTTCACTTCTAAGCCAATACATATCTTATACTGGCTGCAGTAGGTTTAAGTTGTGTATGTTTATTACCCCCTTAGCTACTGTGCAGAATCCTGTAGATTCTTGTGAAATTTTGGTGCCTCTTTCTTTATGGTATGTTTATCTGCATCTTTGTGGCTGCCTACTGAGAGCTCTTTCAGTTGGCACAGAACCAGGGCTAATTATAATTCTACAGCTAGAAGATCCTGGTTGACAAGCCATAAACAAATACAGATTGTTGTTTGGTCTCCCATATGGTTTATATAGTCTCAATAGTAAAATGAATAATTTATAGAATATTTGTACTTAATGAGTGTGAAATGTAAAAGCGTATACACTGAACAGATCTAGATACTATATTTAAATCAAAATTATAATTGTTCTTGCATTCGTCAGCTTGCTTTTGAAGCTCATTAAAGTCAGTTTGACAAGCCTGGGCGCTACCATGTTAGCAAGGATTGCTATGTGTGGCAGATACTGTGACTGGGTAACTGTCTAATTCTTTGCTGACTTACTCTGATTGGAATGCTTATAACGGGGATTAGAAATTTACCCTCATAGTTATCATTGAAACAAGTATTTAACATGAATTTCTGGTTCTGATTTGAATGCTCTGGATATTGTTTGATTGCGTCACAGTCAAGTATTCAGTGTTAAAGAATGTTACCTGATACTGAGGCTCAGTTGCTGATGTTAATGGCAAACCTTTCTTTTCTTGAGTGACGCCAGTAAACTAGAAACATCCTAAATTGCACATCATAAGCCTCAAGAGTAGGCCTTACAGTGTGGGTTATGAAGGGTGTTAGTGATCTGGTTCCCACAACACCATAAACACAATTCACAGAGAATGAGAAAGATCTGGGTAAAACAAGCACAAGACCACCCTGAGACCATGAAGCCCTATTAAAGAAACAAACAAACAAAAAGTATCCAGAGGCAAGAATTGAGAGAGATAAACCTCATTGCCATCCTTTAACCAAGTTTCAGTAAGGCAATTTAAATCTAAATGATTGTCCATAAATGGTCTTAATATGTAATAACTTCATATTGAGTAAAGCAAGTCTCAGTACAGAAGTATGAGAAGCGGAAGAGGAGGAACTGGAAATTGGTAAAAAAAAATCAAGGGAACACCTTTAAGAATGCCTTTCCTAAAAAGGGGCCTAAGCAGAAAGTGAGAACATACCATATTGGCCTAGAGCATGGGAATAGGAGCAGAAAATGCAAGTTGTGTGGGGAAAAGTGCCTGCTAAACAGAGGTGAATCAAAGAAAACAAAACAGAAGAACGGCAAGATACAGCTTAGGGGTCACCCTAAGGAGTGGATCTGCTCCTTGGATGCATTCCTTTGGTGCGAATACTGCACTATAAGACAGTTTATTCTGGTGGCATCCAATGTCGCGCACGTACTATGGGTTGTCTGATGGACAGAGCTATAGATGGAGAACAAAGGGAAATTAGGGATCAGCCATGGGAAGGAGACGATGATCAGCCACAGCTGCAGGCAATCCAGTGTGTCGAGCTGTAGATGGAGCACACAGGGAACACTGAGAACTAGCCACAAAAAGGAGCCGGCAATCAGCCGCAACCTGTAGGAGAGAGAATATATTATAACACACATGCCCAGGATTTTGCACTGTTCATTCTATAAAGTGATCCCTCCAATAATGCTTATTGTTTACTTTTTTCAGCAACATACCCCTTTCATCCCCTTCACTGCCTCCCTCCTTCCCCTCTGCTGTATTTTCATCCAGAAATATTTATATGCTATTCTTCCTACTTTTTTTTAATCTGCCCATTCCTTTCAGCATCGGGTCTTTAAAGGTAACTCAGGTTTTCTCAAAATGGAAAAAGTATATAGTCTGCTATTGAGATAGGCATGGAGGAAACCACTGCTTGCCCAACTTGCTACTATTTGGGATTCTGCCAGGCACTTGTGGCCTGAATTGGCCACCGTTTAAATTTTTTATTTATAACCATTTAAATTTTTACAAGCGATAAAACAACTTGCCGGAAATACAGAGAAAATAATATATAGGAATTATTTCAGTCAGGTAATTCTATTCTCTTCCTTAGACGACTAAATAGGGAGAGTGAAAGAAGACAAGGAGATCAAGTAAACAGAAAAAAAAACGTGGTATTAACCTGATTATCCCCAGATATTACTCGTCTAATTCATTATTCCATTGGCCACAGTTTAAAGCAGAATACTGGACTAGATGGACCATCAGTATTCTTATGTTCTTATATTCTTAACAAGAGTACTGCCAACTTATTAAATTCCAAAAATGAGTATATATAAAGAGTCTATAGCCATATATAGTAAAGATTAATGAAATAGTCTAGTTATTGGTCCCAGTTGGCCAAGGTCATAAACAGCTTGTTTGAGCAGTGTGGTAAGTCCAGGGCTAAGGTTTTGTATCCATATTCCATGAACTGTGAGAAGAGGAACTGAACCATGCAAGATTCAAAGGGCATCTGACATTTCATCGCTGACACAGCAGTGTGTCCTGAGTAAGTCAGTAAACAGCCAACCAATTCACATTAAAATTAACCAGGGCTGCTGGGGTGGGGGTCAAGATTCCCTTGGGCCCGGCTTCCAAAGTGGGCCCTGCCATAAGTGTTGCTATGGGCTAGCACAATTGAAAACCAGCATTACATTCTCCCCCTACTCGGTTCAGTATCTCATATCTCTCCCTTCTCCCCTCGGCAGTGTTCCTGCAGGCTACTAGCAGCATCAAAAAAGAAAGCAGCCTGCCTGTGGCTGGCCTCAAAAGTGTTCCCTCTGTTTTGTCCTTCCTCCTCTGACACAACTTCCTGTGTCCGCAGAGCAGGGAGACACAGCAGAGGAAACACTTCGGCCAGCCAGAGGTAAGTTGCTTCTTTTTTTTTATGCTGCTGGCAGCCTGCATGAACACTGCTGAGGGGAGGAGGGAAAGACAAGAGAGATATTGAACCGGATGAGGGGGCGGTGCCGGTGGCAGGCAGGCAGGGGTGCGGGGGGGGGGGGGGGCATTGCTTGCCCCAGGCCCGGCTTTGTCTCTCTGCGGCCCTGACATCACCACATACTACTAGTGACAGCTATTTGGGAAAGAACTATCCTGAATTGTGAAAAGCAGATACCAAAAGCTGCACAGATAGACTATACAAGCACAACATAGCTGGAATAGTCCAGGAGAGAAAGACCCATGTCTTGACTGCAGACCCAACACATGGTCAATAGCCAAATTTAATGGGATATAGGACATTAGCAAGGTTCAGTGTCCAATGCCTTTAGAGGTATGGAGCTTGTAACTGGGAAATATTAGCAGAAAGGAATTTGAAGCTTTCTTTCATAAAAGTAATGTTACAAAAATTTGTCTCCTCATTATTAGATAGCCAGTGAGAGTGGAGAAATTTCCAGAAGATAGTGTGCTATCTGGAAATGGGACTCCTCAACAGGTTGAACCACCATAATTTGGTTGATATCTTTTATGTTAATAGTTTGTTTTACATAAAATAGACTGACTGAATCTGAGCAATGGTGTAACTTATAAAACTATTTTATAAATACCAGATGCAACAAAATGTTTTGTTTTCTTGTATGCTTTTGACATAATGTTATTTGCCAATGCTTCAAAAGTACAGATCATTTGAACATATTTGAGACCACTGGCCTTGGTAATCCAATGGGTACTAACAAATTATTTTACCATGAAGGTACCAGTGAGAGATTAGTATCCTCCACAGGAGAATCTGGAGTTATCTTGCCATCTCTAATTATTTTGTCTTTATAGGTTCTATAGAGCCTCTTGTATTCAAGAGAATGCTATATTTTTTCATATATATTTTCATTGTTCTTTGGATGGTCCCCGGTGTGGCCATAAGACGGACTCTTAATGTAACCCCTGTGGCTGCTTAGGAAACTCTTCACCACCACCCCACCCCACAAAATCATCTTCTAGGGACATAAGCCCTGACTTTGGTTTTCATATGCATAATTATTTCCAATCTGAGCAAGTACTAGTACTCTTCACTTAGGAGCAGATTCAGCTTTATTTTCCATAAGGTTAAAATATAACATGTAAATTTGGACATTATATTCTTGGGAGTCAGCTTGATAATACTGTTCTGAAAATATCTGCTGTATTTTTATGAATCTGATTGTGTGTCATGATCCTTTAGCATATTCTGAACATTTCAGTCACTGCCTTTTAAATAAACATATGGCCTTTTTTCTCTTTTAGAAGATGATGGCGACTGGAAGGTAATCAGAGGGAAATTTATGGCCATCAACGCAGCCAACATGAGTTGTGCATGTCCTCGGAGTCCAAAAGGTCTCTCACCTGCAGCTCACTTGGCAGCTGGGACTATAGACCTGATCTTAGTACGCAGGTGCTCCAGGTTAAATTTTCTAAGGCATCTTGTCAGGCATAAGAATCAAGATGATCAGGTACAATATGTATTTCTTTGTATTTTCAGTAACTTGTGCAATAATTGGTCATCCCTAGCCTTTTTACTAAGGGTAACTCCCAATTTTGGATCTTGAGCTTTGATGCTGTGAGCCAGGAATACCAACAAGTAAACACAAGATATCCACCATCACTAAATGTTTGATAGCAAATGGAAAATATGAAACAAACTGACAATAATACAGCGGGTTGGTATATTAGAATTAAAACACGCTTGAGCCTTTGTTGGAACGTATATCTGCCATATTCTGCCCAAGAGCTGATTTGCTTTGTAGCACAGTTGAAAAACCACCAACAATTTGGCTTCAGAAACTACTTTGATTCAGTCCCATGGAGCTCTATAAAATGAAACTTAGCTTTGTGAATTACTGTTTTCAGAAACTAGCTGCTTGCAATACTTTGTATTAAGTGTTAACTGTTTACACTAATTTTATTACAGTACTATAGCATTTTCCTAACTGAATGTACACCATTCTTCTCTCTTTGTAGTTTGACCTCGCATTTGTAGAAGTTTATCGAGTAAAGACCTTTTTGTTCACACCAAAACATTCTGAAAATGAGGACACTGATAATAAAGATGTACGCAAGAAGCACTTTAATCAGATTTGCAATGGCAATCACTCATCTTGTGGTTGCAATCATGTTAATAGTATTTGGAACTGTGATGGTGAAGCTTTAGACCATGCAGCTGTTGAAGTCAGGTATGTTTAATTTCTTCCACTAATATATTCTATTCTCCGAGGACAAGCAGACCACTAGTATTCTCACATCTGGGTGTAGTCATCCAACAGAGCCCAGCATGGACGCTGCCTAGCATAGTCAGTAGAAAGTCAGGGCTTATGTCCCTAGAAGATGATGTTGTGGGGTGGGGTGGTGGTGAAGAGTTTCCTAAGCAGCCATAGGGGTTAGCTCTTGAAACTTTGGATCATGATATGATGCTAACACAACTGGCAGAAATAGGTATCAGTGGAACAGTACTTGCTTCAGATTCTATCTGTCAAACAGGCTGTCAAACAGGCAACAGTCCATACAGTTTGGCAGCACCTCATGGCCACCACAAGAACCAATACTGTCACCTATTCTGTTTAATATCTACCTCAAGCCACTAGCTGAGCTGATTGTGTAGATGGACACAGTTCTATAGCTACGCGAATGATGTGCAGCTGCTCATACCCATTGAACTTGCTTACCCACAACCCTGAATAAACTGAGCTTCTATAGGTCCTTAACACAAGTTGTCACGTGCCTGACATCAAAATCTCTTTTGATGTCAGATAGCAAATATGAACTCTCCTTCAAATCACAAGTCAGTAAGCTTGGAATACGGCTAGTTTCAACACTTACTCTTATTTATTTATTCCCCAAATTCAAGCAACCTATCATTTATGACAACTACACTGCCTCTCTCCTTACATTGAGAAGGCAAGTCTTGTCTCAGTTATGCATGCCATGATAAGAAGACTGGATTACTGTAATGCATTGTGACTACAGTGGGTCTGCACCAGCCCCAATTGATTCAGAATGCTGAAGCAAGACTAATAGAAGGTTGTAAGTGACATGACCACATCACACCGTTTTTCCAAAAACTTCACTGGCTACCAATAGGGTTAAATTTAAACTGTCTAATATTCAAGATCCTCAAAGGAAATGGCCCAGAGTACTTGAAGAAAAGGATGACTCTCTACACACCTCCAGGGTCACTAAGGTCCTTCCAAGGAGTATAACTAACCACACCTCTTCAAAAGGCATCATACAATGTGATACCCACCAGTGAGCTTTCTCCGGAGTAGCCCCCACACTTTGGAATGCACTCCCTGAAAGGCTTCACTTAACACAATACTATCTCTACATCGGGAAGCAGGTGAAAGCTTAGCTTTTCAACCAGGCCTTTAATGGAAGAAGTAACTAACTTGCTAATTACACACACACGCAAAGTGACGCTGGCTGCCCATACTATAGCAGGACATGTTTATCCACTCCTACCCTAGCTAAGATAATTTTCAAGCACCATTCTGACCTCGTGCAACCCCTTATA
Source organism: Microcaecilia unicolor (assembly GCF_901765095.1). Lineage (NCBI taxonomy): Eukaryota > Metazoa > Chordata > Amphibia > Gymnophiona > Siphonopidae > Microcaecilia > Microcaecilia unicolor. The sequence continues at coordinate 40,897,376 of NC_044040.1, read as the reverse complement.
TTTTTTTATTCCCGTTACCCTATCTTATCTATCTATATGTTCCATCTTTGCTTACACCCTATGTTGCTTATTAAAATGTTTTATTGTGTATTGTGTTGACATTTTAATGTAGCATACTATGCCATACTTTGTATTGTGATTTGAACATTTTTACTGCTGTAATTGTCTGTTGCTTGTATTACTTATTCTTGCTGTACACTACCTTGAGTGAATTCCTTTAAAAAGGTGGTAAATAAATCCTAATAGATTAAATAAATAAATAGACTGCAAACAAGCCTTAGCCTTCTATCTGGAGCGGACTAAAGCCCATAGTCCACCCAGCTTTTTTTTTTTCATTTGACCCAAACAGGATGGGGCTAGCCATTAGCAAATGCACTATTTCCAGTTGGCTAGAAGATTGCATCTCCTTCACTTATGCCCATGTTGGGCAGACTCTAGAGGGTCATGGCAAGCAAGGCTCCTAATGTCAGTTTCAAATTATACAAATATGCAGCAGTGTTAATCATTCAGACCACATCACTGAATGATTAACATATGTAACTTTGGATCTCAGGCATTTCAAGTTATACCTGCTATTTCAGCAGTCCATCTATACTAGAAATGTTGATATCTGGCAGCTGAATATTGCCATTTAGATATATAATTGTCCCCTTTTGTACAGATAAGTTTGACTATTTATCAATTTATGTCTTGAATTATCTGTTTAGTTGGCCTGAATGTGTATGCTGGTGCTGATGCTGCCTGCATAAATGCTTTGTATATCTGGTTTTTACTACTCTTATCACCATAAACAGGTTGAACCACCATCTGCTTAGTATAGTTCAGATACAAGCAAACTGCACTATCTGCCTTCACTGTGGCTTATTCATAATTCAGGTGCATGGTGTGTTATCTTAAGCATCTTTTGCTTACAATTGTATTCACTCTTTGGCTCCCAATGTACCAGATCTCTTTAGTGGCATTGTACAGTGCTCTCTTATCTGTGGTCATCTCTGCCAACTCCAATCTGTATTTTCCACTTTACTGCACTGTATGCCTAGAATGGCTTTCCTATCATGTTTCCTGTTTGGCCATTTTTTTAAATCCAGCAACGAAAACGACGACAAAAAAAAAATTACTTTTTGAGGCTGCTTTTTAAATCTTGGAACCAGGTTCTCTCCCTAATCATAGGCATATTCAAACTGTTTTCTATAATAAACGAGAGGCTTCTGGAAATGTATTTGACTTGTGTTGTGTATCTAGGCTATATTTTAAGCTCCATGGAGCAAGGAGTGTATATTTTCTGTATAAACGTTCTATATAATGCTTTGTATGTCTCATAGTGCTATAGTAATGTTAATTGCTATATCACAATATATAGAATTTCCTATTTGCAAACCAAGCACTAAGTCCTTAGTTTGCATATAGAAAATTCTATATGTTGTGATACAGCAATTGCTATTAACAGAAAAGGCAATTTAGAATGAGATAATAGGATGGATTCATCTCCTTAACTCCATTTCAGTTCTCACGATCAGCATGTGTTCAAACTGACCAAATCTTGATAGTCTGATTAATTTCTGCTGCTGTTAATGTGTTTATTGCTCTTTTACTGGATAAATAAAGGAGCAAGTGAAGCACACTATATGCAAATTAAGACATTACAGTCGTTTGATTGTTGGTAGCAGATTGTGAATGACAATAGTAATGTTAGTGTCACATTGGAGAGCTCAGAATGCAGGCAGAAAAGCAGAATAAAACAGATTTCTGTTGATGGGTTAAGTGGTAAATCTGCAGTTTTTGAGGGAATACGGAGGATGGGGAGGGGGGGATTTGATTCTGGTTGTATGTGTAATGCTTCTGCTTGTAAGGAATACTGAGTTGTCTTTCTCTTAGAGTTGGATGATATCAGTTTTAATTTTATTTGAAGAATTTGATTAAAGAAAATGTCTTGCATAATTGTGTGGTTTACAGTTCAAAACCAAGATAATACAAGAGGAAGTAACATCGCGGCTCTGGATGGCAGCCTGATCCCTGAGTTCATGCATCCCCACTAACTTAACTTGCTTAATCCCTTGCCATCTGCCTTTGCATTAGCCTTACCTGTGCTTCTGAAGTGTTGGAGAGACAATATTATGGCTTCCTGATCTAAGTCTACTATTAAGGAGGATGGTAAGCTCCCCCAAAAGCCCAGATCCAAACCTTCATGCCATGTTTCCCCAGGCCCTGATTCCCTGACTGATTCAGAGTCCTTGAAGTCTGCGGATGAACGTCAGGAGGCCGCCACCTCTTGCAGTGTGTCTTGAGATTTTAAGTGCAGTTTCACGGAAATTTGCAAAGAGTTGAAAAGCATGCAGGGCGAGATTTTGGAGAAAATTGAGACTGTGTGCTGGGACGTCAGAGGTTTGGGTGCGAGAGTGTTGAACTTGGAGACCAGCGTTGATGAGCATACTGAGGCCCTAGAAACACTCAGACGGGGTGGCAGAAAAATCTGAGATTCCTCAGGGTGCCTGAGGCGACAAGAGTGGAGGATGTTCTGCCATTGTAGAGGTGCTTTGCACTCAGCTTTTTGGCAGAGGCGGGGATGCAGCCCTACTTGAGCTTGAGTGCACACATCATGCACTGGGTCAGCGCCCCCTACCCCCCAAAAATCACCCTAGGGACATTGTGGTGCAGTTTGTCCCGTATGCTGTGAAGGAGCGCATCTATCAGCAAGCTCGTTAAAAGGGCGCTTTATGCTATCAGGATGCTCTGTTCCAAGATCTTTCTGCACTTTGCTTAAGCAGAAGGATTTTAAACTGATGTTGGAGATATTCTAAAAGGAAAAGATTTCAAACCATTGGACCTTCCCCTTTGCCTTGTCTTTTGTGTTTACAGGCAAGACTCACTGAGTAAAAACCATCTCTGAGGCTTGGTGGATCCTACAGGGATTGGAGGGTGTTCCTCCCTCATCTACATCATCATCATCGGTAGTGGCTCCAAATACTTGTGCTAGATTTCAACAGTGGCAGCGAGACCTGCATAAAGTGCAGAAGATACGCTGGTTCCTTTCTGCTGGGATTCATTGAACTTTGACTTCTCTGTATTGTCAATACATCTTGATATCTGTTGTTTGTTAAATTTGGAGCCTCTGCTTCTCCTATGAAGTGACATCCTTCTTTGTTGGGGTGTAATTTTACTGGTTGGAGCTTGAGGTCTAGCTTCAGGCATTCTCTCCATCGTATTTAGTTATATACACTGTTTTTAAGAAGCATGTGTGGCTGTGTGAATTGCTGTGTTATTTGAACTCTGTTTTGTCCAGGGGATTTATTTTGCTTTGTTTTTCTTCTTATATTGGGGGTGGAGGGGGTTGGGTTGGTTGGACTGGGGTTGTGGGTCAAGACCTCCATTTCCTTGCAGTGTAGGCTTTGGCTTGCATTTGTAGGTTTTTTTTTTGGGGGGGGGGGGGCTTGGGGAGATTCTAGGTGGCTGGGTTTTTATTGGTTGGAACAGTTCGTTGTTGGGAAGTGGATGCTACTACTTTGGTTCTTTTATACTGAGGAAAGGATTCTTTTTGTATTCTGAGTGGTTTGTTTATTGGGGGGGGGGGGGGTTGGGGGAGTTTTCCACCGACTGTGTAATTTCTTTGCTTTTGTTTTGTTATTTGATTGTACTTGGGGATTGACTTTAAGATTTTAACTTGGAATGTAAAGGAACTTAACCCTCCTAGGAAGATTGCAGTGATCCCTAAGCTACAGAAAGATCTGACAGTGTGCCAGTCCTATCACCCTATCTTCGTGTTGAACACTGTTATGAATATTTTGGTGAAGGTTTTGGCCAATAAGCTTGTTGCAATCCTACCTTCCTTGATCATCCTGACCAGGTAGGCAATCCCATCAGATTCTGTTGGAGCAGGGTCGAGTTGGTCATATAAACTTGGCCTCTTTGTTGTGGGTGCCTCCTCGGCATAGGGAGCTTGCAGTGACCACTTGGCCCAGTACTCGTTATACTCTTGAGCTTTAGGATTGCATGGGAAGAGATCGAGACTCCGTTATCAATGTTTTCTCCTATTGTGGATAACTGTCTTTTTCCATTTGGCCAAAGACCTGGGGTCTTTAGGCAGTGGCATATGGTGCAGTTAGTTACCTGTGGGCAACTTTTTGATGATGCTGACTTAATACCTTTTGAAAAGCTGGTATGTGACTATCAATTGTCACCAAGTGATCATTTTGGTTATTTGCAGCTCACTCGTTTCTTAACTTCGAAATCTGTTACGCTTGTTGTCATGTGAGAACACTTTTCTGGAAAATTTGTGTGAAGATTTTCATAATGCTCATAAATTAACTTCAGTGCTGTATCGTTATCTTAGGGACAAGACTGCTCCTTGATCTGTCTCATAGAGCTAAATGGGAAGCTATGCTAGATACTCGATATGAGGAGTGTGATTTGAAGGCAATGGAAGTGGCATTGCTGTGCTTGTCTAGAGCTGTTAACTTTCAAGAGAATGGACTTCATGTATCATTGGTATCTTACTCCTGCCAGACTCCATCACATTTTTTCTGCTGTTTCAGCACTTTGTTGGAGAAAATGTGGTGCGAGAGGAACTTAGCAGAGTTTAAAAAGGGGTTGGACGGTTTCCTAAAGGACAAGTCCATAAATCGCTACTAAACGGACTTGGAAAGATCCAAGATTCCAGGAATAACATGTGTGGAATGTTTGTACGTTTGGGAAGCTTGCCAGGTGCCCTTGGCCTGGATTGGCCGCTGTCGTGGACAGGATGCTGGGCTCGATGGACCCTTGGTCTTTTCCCAGTGTGGCATTACTTATGTACTTATGTACTTATATGAGACACATTTGGTGGACCTGTCTCAAGGTGTGTGCTTATTGGGAGATGGTGCAGTATAAGCTGCAATCTTGATTGGATCTTGAGAATACCATAGGACCTGGGGGATCTACTTGCTTAATAGACCAGTTCCAGGAGCACGCTTGAGACAGTAACGTCTTATCCAATATTCTCTTAATATATCATGACTCACTCTGGCTACTGCCTGGAAATCGGAGACTCTTCCACCTGCCTGTAAATGGATTACAAAACTTTGGTTTATAGCGGATGTGGAAAAGATCACAGCATAGCATAACAAGACCCTGGCTAAATGGGAGCGCATATGGGAACTCTTTCTTACTCATTGCTCATAGAATTTGTTTATGGACATTCATTGCTCATTGGTTTTATTGCATCAGTCTGGTGAAGGGGAGGGGGTTTTTTGTATTTCTCTCTAAAAATTGGAAGTTCCTGTTTGGGCCTTTATGTTTGAGAAGCAATTTGTTTCACTTAGTGTTTATTTTGCTTCTTATGTTTAATGTATATTGCCTTTTCTTTGTAATGTTGACTTGAGCTTCTAATTTAAAAGACCTATAAAAATTTTAAAAACCAAGATAATACACATATATGTAGCTGTGTGTCTGCTCAAGGGAAGCGAGGGGAAGGCATGATAGCAGTTTAATGAAGATCTTTCATTCACTGTCCTTAACCAAGACAATGTTCATTCTTTGATTTGCGGTGACTATTTCATCTGCCTTTCTTTGGCCTCCCATCTTTGATTGCTTTTTTGCAGTTCAGGCAGAATACAGCAGCAAGAGTATTTTATTTCCTACAAATTTCTTTCTGTCCCATCCTTGATTCTGGCCTCTAGCTTTTTCCCTACTTTAATATTAAATTTCGGCTTTGCAGTTTGTTTTTCAAACGTTTTCATGGAAGTGTCCTGTTCTGCATATTGGCCATTTGCTCAATGTTTTATCAGATTTGTGAGGGGCATTAGCCATATGTATGGTAAAAAAGCCATTCAAAAGAATTTTTTTCACCTATAACAAGTGTTTTCCTTGTGAACAGAATCCCTCTCACCTCTCTAAGATTGTCAGTACTTTGTCCAGCACTGAGTAGACCACTGTGTGCAAGTAGAACCATGCATGCTTAGAACTTTTCACTTAGTTTTGAGTTCTGGGAGAGTTTTTATCCTTGTGGCATTTGAACATCACCCAGTGATGTGCCTGATCAATGGTAGATGTGATGTGTATGTTTTTACATCATGCATATTGTTTAGCCCTAAGACCAAAAAGTTCCACTTTGGTCTTTTGAGACCACAAAATCTTCTTTCACATAGATATACAGTATGCTCTGTTTTTACAAATGCTCTGTGGCACATCATAGGGCATTTCTTCAGCAGTGGTTTCCTCCTTGCACCCTCCCATATGGACCATGATCATGTTATAATCTTGAAATTGTTCAACAATTACCATTTTCCTCATTCTCAACCAGAGACCTCTGTAGTTTTCTTTGTTTGTTTTTGTTTTTTTAAGTAATCTTGGACCTCACAGTGACCTTCCTCATCAGTTCCCTTAACCCAAGGCTACTGACCAAGGCAATATCTTGAGGTGCCAAACTGTTTTCACCTTGCAGTGATGGACTAGACAGTGTCCCAAAGTATATTCAAGCACATTGAAATTTTCTTATACCCTTCTAGTCTGTACCTTTGAATATGCTTATGCTGGAGTTCTTTCAGCAACATACAGTGGTGGAAATAAGTATTTGATCCCTTGCTGATTTTGTAAGTTTGCCCACTAACAAAGACATGAGCAGCCCATAATTGAAGGGTAGGTTATTGGTAACAGTGAGAGATAGCACATCACAAATTAAATCCGGAAAATCACATTGTGGAAAGTATATGAATTTATTTGCATTCTGCAGAGGGAAATAAGTATTTGATCCCCCACCAACCAGTAAGAGATCTGGCCCCTACAGACCAGGTAGATGCTCCAAATCAACTCGTTACCTGCATGACAGACAGCTGTCGGCAATGGTCACCTGTATGAAAGACACCTGTCCACAGACTCAGTGAATCAGTCAGACTCTAACCTCTACAAAATGGCCAAGAGCAAGGAGCTGTCTAAGGATGTCAGGGACAAGATCATACACCTGCACAAGGCTGGAATGGGCTACAAAACCATCAGTAAGACGCTGGGCGAGAAGGAGACAACTGTTGGTGCCATAGTAAGAAAATGGAAGAAGTACAAAATGACTGTCAATCGACAAAGATCTGGGGCTCCACGCAAAATCTCACCTCGTGGGGTATCCTTGATCATGAGGAAGGTTAGAAATCAGCCTACAACTACAAGGGGGGAACTTGTCAATGATCTCAAGGCAGCTGGGACCACTGTCACCACGAAAACCATTGGTAACACATTACGACATAACGGATTGCAATCCTGCAGTGCCCGCAAGGTCCCCCTGCTCCGGAAGGCACATGTGACGGCCCGTCTGAAGTTTGCCAGTGAACACCTGGATGATGCCGAGAGTGATTGGGAGAAGGTGCTGTGGTCAGATGAGACAAAAATTGAGCTCTTTGGCATGAACTCAACTCGCCGTGTTTGGAGGAAGAGAAATGCTGCCTATGACCCAAAGAACACCGTCCCCACTGTCAAGCATGGAGGTGGAAATGTTATGTTTTGGGGGTGTTTCTCTGCTAAGGGCACAGGACTACTTCACCGCATCAATGGGAGAATGGATGGGGCCATGTACCGTACAATTCTGAGTGACAACCTCCTTCCCTCCGCCAGGGCCTTAAAAATGGGTCGTGGCTGGGTCTTCCAGCACGACAATGACCCAAAACATACAGCCAAGGCAACAAAGGAGTGGCTCAGGAAGAAGCACATTAGGGTCATGGAGTGGCCTAGCCAGTCACCAGACCTTAATCCCATTGAAAACTTATGGAGGGAGCTGAAGCTGCGAGTTGCCAAGCGACAGCCCAGAACTCTTAATGATTTAGAGATGATCTGCAAAGAGGAGTGGACCAAAATTCCTCCTGACATGTGTGCAAACCTCATCATCAACTACAGAAGACGTCTGACCGCTGTGCTTGCCAACAAGGGTTTTGCCACCAAGTATTAGGTCTTGTTTGCCAGAGGGATTAAATACTTATTTCCCTCTGCAGAATGCAAATAAATTCATATACTTTCCACAATGTGATTTTCCGGATTTAATTTGTGATGTGCTATCTCTCACTGTTACCAATAACCTACCCTTCAATTATGGGCTGCTCATGTCTTTGTCAGTGGGCAAACTTACAAAATCAGCAAGGGATCAAATACTTATTTCCACCACTGTATGTTTGGCATGTTCCGACCATTGCTTCAGTTTCACTTCATAGAATAGAAACAGCTTGATTTTATTTTATATCCAATATTGGAGTCATCTCAGATCCAGCTATTATGATTTATTTATTTGACATTTATATCCCACATTATCTCAAATAGAATTCAAGTTCAGTGTGGCTCACAATTTATAACAAAAGTAGAACTGACAAGGTGTTCTGATTGCATAGAACTATATATATATATATATATATATATATATATATATATATATATATATATATATATATATATATATGTGTGTGTGTGTGTGTGTGTATATATATATTACTAATAACAGCATAACATGAAATCGTGATAATATAACATGTCTGTAATATGTAGGATAGAATGTGAATATGGACAGAGTTGTTAACACACTGGGACTTGAGGTAAATTTTGGATTCAGAGCCATTTTGGGTTTGGTGTAACTAAGGGTATAATCAAGATGTTTAGATTTCTAATTTTTAATTATTTTTGGATAATGGTCTTTCATATTGTAGGTGTAGACTGTTAGCTCAGTGGAAAAAAATGCCTGCATATTAATGAATTTTGAAAATTGTATGATTTAGGCAGCAAAATGTGAAAACATTGTTCAAGGCTGTGAAGACCTACAATGCACTGTACTGTAAATGCTATTTTAATTCTGTTTTAGTCATTTTAAGCTGATATCTTCTTTTTCTTTTTTTTTTAATGTTTTGGTATACAAAGACTATTCGCACAAAATCTGCATGCTATTATTCTATAACTCAGTATTCTTTCTTTTTTTCAGGGTCCACTGCCAATTGATAAAACTGTTTGCACGTGGAATAGAGGAGGATTCTAAACCCTAAAGCTGCTGGCAATCCAGTCGGAGTATAACTATGACTTTACTGATGAATTTCTTTTTTAATAGTTCAAGAAAAAAAGAATTCTTCAAGCAAGCTACTGTGTGCTAGCAATGTAATTTGTATCTTAAAATTTTGAAATTGTTTTTTTTTTTAACGGATTAGCTAAAGTCCAGGTGTAGATTCATTTCAACTGGTAAAATATTAGCACTTTAGGTTTGTTGTGACTGTTCTAGAAAAGTGAGATAGCCTTGCCAAATTCTTATTGCTTAGAGTGTTCTCTGACTGGTTTCTATTTTTGAATACTTTTGTCCCCTATTACTAATCATTTTACCAGTCCCGTCTTCTCTTGATTCTAATCAAATTCAGATTTCTCAAACTAGAAAACAATTTGGGAGCCCATGTTATTGACCCACTGAACAGGTTTGGGATATCTGTGAATATGCATACTAGATAAGAAAAACAATGTTAAGCTGGCACTGCAGGGGCTGGACTAATAGCTAAATATAGCTTATAGTATGCATGTTTTTGTTAGTGGGGAAAAAATAACACATGAAAAAATTATTTTTATGTAATTCTCAACTGTACTAGACCTTATTGCAAATGCAATATACTAAAGCCCTATCTTTTGCTTCACCTGTACCTAGTAGGGGGAAAAATGGTTTCTTTCCTTGATTTAGCTTCTACCTTGCAACGTAGCAATGCAGTTTAAAACATATATTCCTAGCATTTTTAAATATCTATTTCAAAAAGCTATAGAAAACTAAAGAAATATTTTAGTAAACAATAACCACATCGCTATACTAATCCTACCTTAAAACTTGAACTAACCTTTGTTAGAGCATGACAAGAGGGGCATTCATTTATACCCTGTTCACTGTGAATTAATTTTTTGGTAATAGTGATAACTACATAAAACTAGTATTCACTGAAATAGTATAGTAGTTACTCAGCTAGGCATAACAATTTTACTATCTGCAGTTCTTTTTTATGACTGTAATAATTTCTGTACAGTTTACTATCTGCATAGTATGTTTTTATATGTAAGGTCTGTTCAAAGTCCTAGTCTAGTTCCTGTTTCTAGTGGTATAGAATTTGCTTATGAATGCAAACCGTGATGTTAATTTATTTATTGCTGAAGTTTAATGTAAAATGCAGGTTTTGAAGCGAAAAAATTCCAAGTTCAACTTCAATTCTTAAACTTATGCAATATCATTGATGTAATTTTTTAAAAATACAGCTGGAAGTAAACAAAAATCTTACAAAGATTTCTTCAGTAAAAGTGAAAAGTGCCTTTTTCCTGGGATATTGGGAAGTGTTCCAAATAAACCAGTGTTTTTAAAAATAGAAATAACCCTTCCCTAGCTGGCAGGTTGAGTGGTTTCTGGTGGGATAAGTAGATTTTAGGTCCTTTATTATCAGGTTCTCGCTGTTTCTAGGCATGTTCAATATGTGCAGACAGCAGTTCCTGTCCATATGACACACACTCGTCAGTCTTTGGGGAAAGAACCAATACTGCATCTCTGCTGCTATGAAATAAATAGGCATAGCAACAGGGTCTCCTGTTCAGTTTGACTGCTAAGGGCTCGCTGAAAAAGATATGTCCAATCAGATAGGCACAAGGGCACTTTTCACTTAGAAAATAAAATGCTTTTTTCATTTTACCAGAAAAGATGCCCTTTAATATCATAAGAACACAACATTTGCTGTAAAGATTATATTCATATTGTACAATTGTGATTTGTAAAAGGTAATTTATAGAGGCATGCCAAAACTGGCTGCTGAAGGGCATTTCTATCACCTGAAGTCTGGGAGACTTCCTCTGAATAATCTTCCCTTTAGTTTATTCAAACAAAAATGATTGCTATCTGTACTTGAATAATATGATTCAGTTCACCTGAAGGAAAGAAAACTGTGTAGGCATTGTGTGCTTAGGTTTTTGTTATAATGTATTTCAAATGTAGACTCATATTTTACTCTCCAGATGGCAAAGATGAAACACTGAAGTTTTATTTTCCTATGAATCTTGCTGGCTTCAAGATTATGAAAATAATATATTTGGTGTACTGATATGTTTAAAACAACTTTGGGCCATTAAATTTGTGTTATACAGAATATGGTGTTGGTGGTTTTTATCACTGATTTGTTTTCAGACAAATGCAACTGAGTCTTAAAAGAATGCCTATTCATTAAGGGCCCAATGCACAAAACTTAGCGGGCCAGCAACATACTTTTTTGACCAATTCCAGCTGGTTTAGCAAGCACGATATTGAGCGGGAGAGGCACAGAGGGGTTCTGCGGTCTGGTTTCCGTGAGAGGCAGCAGACAACGTGATGCGTGTGCTAATGCATTTAAATGACTCAATCAGTATTCAAATGTGCATTCCAAGCAATGCACAGCTGTTCTTTCAATCGATGCACAGAAGCAACCCCTACCTTTTTCATGGTAATATTTATGGGTGGTCAGGAACTGACATTGCATGACTGTGGCCTTTCCATGGAGCAGTCTGGTTTGTATTTCGGAGTTCGGATGATCCTTGATGTGCAGCAGACTTGTCGGATGGGCAGGGGAGAGAGGATCAGAAGCTTTTGAAAGCGGTAGCCAACTACCTACCCCCTAGCGGAATTGCAGCTGGGAGCCGATTGCACCCAAAGAACTGACTGGTGCAACTTTTTTACAACCTGATCTCCTCCAGCACACTGTAGCACCTTGCTTGCCAGATATACGTGGCTTTCATATACGTAGATTGTATGCAGTATGAAAGCCGTATGGAGCACACGCGGTTATCTCTTCGCCTCGGTTGATCCACCCCCCATTTCCAATCAGTACATCTTTGTATCCTCTTCCCTCTCATACGTGCTGCTACTGGTCCCGTCCCATCCCCCCCAATACCCCTAATCGGCGCCACATCCCGGACAATCCCCCCAATACCCCTAATCGGCGCCACATCCCGGACAATCCCCTCCTGCTCTGTCCCCAATCACTGCTGCAAAAGCATGAGATGGTTTCCAAGAGGCTCTTTGCTGTTTTTGCCAAATCTGACAGGTTGGGTGGGGGGCTTTCTGTAAAAGGGGGAGCAGGGTAATTGTTTGGCTGTTCTGGCCATGCTTAGCAAGTGGCTGCTATACACACGCGCTGGCGCTTTCCCATACCAAGCTGCTCTCTGTTTTTGCGAGCAGCTCATTTGCATGCGATTTTCTTTCTACATGGCTTGCTCTTTCCAAATTGGTAAACTTCAACAGGGATCGGAAAGGTACGGGTATTTTGTGGGGAGTTTAATGCATCTCCTCCCGAAGGGCTAGGTTTACTGAAAAGAGTTACTGCATTACTACACACTTAGGGGCCCTTTTATTCATCTGTCGCAAAAAGTGGCCTTTGCTTGGCCCAATGCAGCCACCGATGGTAGTTCTGAATGGAGCGCACCCCATTTCCAGCGCTCTGGAAAACTTTTTTCTGTAGTGCGTCGCAAACCTGGCGGTTATTGGGCATCACTGGGTGGCAGAAAGTGCTCCCCACCGCATGGCTACACAATATGGGTTATCTTACTACATGGTTATTTTTGGGGGGTGGGGGGCATTTTAACCCGCTGTTGTAAGAAGGGCCCTGGTACGTGGGAAAAACAGCCCCTGCTGCTACTGCAGGGTTCTTTTTCCACAGCATAGTAAAAGATCCCCGGCCTAAGAGATTGAAAATGCTAGAATAATTATTGCTTGAAAATATTGCAGACCTTTCAAATTATCAAGAGCAAATATCTTGATAATAAAGATTTGTATGCCTTGTCACAGAAGTTCTCCTGAGACAGAACTTGTTTGTATCCAAATATAGAATTTTGGTAACATAAGTTTTCACAGGTCTGCACAATCTGTGCTTCTCTCTCATCTGTATTGAGGCTTGATAGGATGCACTCCACAACTGGGAACAAAATCCTGGCATTGAATTTCCTTTGGATGCATGTCAGGTGAGTCTGGTACATGTGTTTGAATTGGCAGAAAATTTAGTCCTGAGAGAGATGCATTTTATTTTCTTGCGTAGACTGTATGTTGTTGCCAGCAGGCACCCAAAGCAGGAGCAATTCCTTCTGGGAAATGCACCAAATATGATGATCCTAATGGCACTTATATACACGGCATCTGGTAATGCCTCTGTATAGAGCAATTCTGAATTCTATATTTCTTCATCTCTCACAGAGTAAATCTGTACAGAAACATATTGGCATACTTGCTGGATATCACTCTGTCTCTAGTGTGATTTTGTTTGTACAGAAGGCCTGTTTGGTGGCCACATGGTGCATTTTTATTCAATGGACTGATGAGCTTCTACCTACAGTTTCTTAGTGGACAGTAAAAATGGATGAGCTGCTGAGGATGGACAAGTTTACTATCTTTACAAAAATGTTAAGTGCGGTATCCTAATATCATATTCTTTGAGCAGAAGTGACATGCTAACCCAGTTAAGAGATTAAATTGGGATTGATGATGTAGTGTAGCTTATTCAAAGATCCCTGCTTAATGAAGGAAGGAAGGAAGGAAACGGAGAAAATTGAAAATGTCAAGATAATTTGTTGAGAATTGTAATTATAATATGAAATGTTTTATTCATCAAAACATGTACAGACTTTTGAGCCATAAAAATAACTTCTAGCATGTGACGTATTTTGGGAAGACATCATGGAAAACCAGGGAGTAGATGTTTAAATGTCAGACCCCCCGATGCAGTTGCAACATAAAACATGGAGCTGTTGGGTCAATGAGTTATCTTGTAGGAAAATAATTTTATACTGCATTAAAAAAAAAGTTGGTCAATGGAATTTGTGTTGGAACCAGTGATTGGTATGTGCGCAGTAGTTCATAAGGTGCTGTAACGAACATCTGAGGTTCCTTTATCCCCTTTCTTTGGGATAGATGTACGAGTGTTTTTTCTTGTGGAGAGTGCATTCATTGAGTTTTTTGGGGGTCTGATTTTGTAAAGTATTATATTGTTTGACCCTACCTGTGACCATTTGACTTGGTCAAGGATCAAAGTCACACAGGTGTTGGTTGGGGACTGAAGAAGTTAGCTGTCCTCATGTCTTGCAGCCAATGATGATGAGTCCTAAGGCTCTGCAAGTTGGCAGGCATTGCATTGCTTTGCTTTGCTTGTTAGAGCATCAGGACAGTTTAGCTGGGATGTGTGCTTTTCCCACCCATTCTCACAAATAAAATGTGATCAGTGGTACAATAAAATTTAGGGTTGTGAGGTTTTGTTTGTTGCAGCAGCCATTTAGATGTAACCTAATAGTAATTGTAGTTTGATGAGTCCACTGTTATTCTGAGATTCTCCACATGAGTGGGTTTTCTACGAGTGAGCCCACAGTAGAGGCCTTCTTCTAATAGAGTTATGCTTGGGGTGTGGCAGGACTGTAGCACCCTGAGTCAACATTTGCTTTGGTTCCTTCTCCCCCTTGCCTGCGATCTGGTAGCTCCTCCCTCTCTCAAGTCTCACCCTCTGCTGGCGATAAGGGGCACCAAAACCCTGAATTCCAGTCCTGCATCTCTCCCTCCCCTCCTCCCCTGCTTGCAGGGAAGAGGGAGGGAGAGAGAGATGCTGGACTGGGATTTTGACACCCTTTATCTCTGGTGCCCTGAGCCAGTACCTCATCTGGTCCATAGGTTGAGCCAGTCCTGGGATAAGAACATTTGGTACAAGCAAGTTATGCCACAAGTTGTGGGAAAGGCAACAAGAACTACGGGATGTAGCTACATCGTTTACTGACTTATTGGGTGGCTGAGTTTGGCACGGTATTTAATGGGTAATCTGGTTGACATGGTGAATTTGGGTTGAGTAAAATGTGTAACATTACTTATAAGTCATATTAGCTAATTGTGTTTGTGAGTAAAGGTGTGGCCCAATTGTCCAATTATTATTATTGTCTGATTTTAGTTTGGAACAAAATGCCTATGCTAAGATGTTTTAATTAATGAAACCATTTGTGATGTCATTTCTGGAAAAGGGTACTGAATGATGAATGCTGTGGAACTTCTATTGCTCTCCAAATCCTAACATTTGTTCCTTTCCTCTAAACCATATTGTTCCTCTGACAGATTGTCTGTGAACAGTAGGAAGTATACGGCAGCCAGGCTTATCTATGGAAAATCTAAATTTGAAAGCGCAAAACCCCTCCGGGAAAAACTACACTGGCTACCAATCAATGAACATATCGCTTTCAAGATTTGTTCATGGTCTAACTCCGAGCTATATGTCTGAACTAATCGACTTACCAATTAGAAGAAACACAATTGAATCAGCCAGAACGTACTTAACTCTTCACTTCCCAAGTTGTAAAAGCCTGAAGTATAAATCAACATACGTGTCAAGTTTTTCTTACAAATTTTCTACCAAAACGCCTGAAATCTACAAATAATCATCTAGAATTCCGAAGAAACCTAAAAACTCACCTGTTCAAAGAAGGCATACCCCACAGTATCTGACATAAACACCGAATAATGAAATATGGCATTTTAATCAGGAAACGGACAGTTTTCAACCCCGACGTATGATCACACCCTAACATTTTGTCTGAATCACCCCCAACTTATTTACCAATACTTCTTTACAGTACTTGTCACTGTAATAGTACCCCTATACTGTACTTGTTCACACCGGAGTCTGTAACCACCTCTCTGGAACTATATAAGCCACTTTGAGCCTACTAATAAGTGGGAAAAGGTGGGATACAAATGTAACAAATTTATTTACCACATTTTGAAGGAATTTACTCAAGGTGGTGTATAGCAAGAACAACTCAAACATAAGCTATAGTCAATTACAGCAGTAAAAATATTCAAACAGTCCAAATATAGCATAGTATGCTACATTACAATGTCAACCCAATACACAATAAAATATTTTAATAGCATAAGGTGTAAGCAAAGATGAAACATTATAGATAGATAAGACAGAATAACTAGAGATGGAAAGTAAGGGGACTAATTTAAAGAAAGTTGCAGTTGCAAATGAGGTCAGAAAGGTGCTTGAACTGTATCTTAGCTAGGGTAGGAGTGGATAAACGTAGTACTGTAGTATGTGCAGCTGGTGTCATTCCTTGTGTGTGTGACTAGCAAGTTAGTTACTTCCATTAAAGGCCTGGTTGAAGAGCCAAGCTTTCACCTGCTTCCTGACGTAGAGGTTGTCTTGTGTTAAGCAAAGTCTTTCAGGGAGTGCATTCCAGAGTGTGGGGGCTACTCTGGAGAAGGCTCGCTTGCTAGTATCACATTGTGTGATGTCCTTTGGAGAGGGTGTGGTTAGGGATACTCCTTGGGAGGACCTTAGTGACTTCAGAGGTGTGTAGAGGGAGGAACCCTGGGCCGTTTCCTTTAAGAGCCTTGAAGGTTAAACATAGAGTTTTAAAGTTGACCCTGTATTGTACTGGTAGCCAGTGAAGGTTTTGCAGAAATGGTGTGATGTTGTCATGCTGCTTACAACCTTTTATTACTCTTGCTGCTGCTGCACTCTGAATCAATTGGAGCTGGTGCAGACCCTCTGTACAGTGTACAGTGCATTACAGTAATCCAGTCTTGATGTTATCATGACATGCACAACTGAGACAAGGCTTGCCTTCTCAATGAAAGGAGACAGGCAGCATAGTTGTTGCAAGAGATAGAAGCTGCTAGGATATGACTTAAACAGAAAGTCCTACTACCATGGGGGTCCTTTTACAAAGCTGCAGTAAAAAGTGGCCTGTAGTGATGTGTGCACATCTTTTTGGTGCACACTGGGCCACTTTTTACAGCAGCTGGGGAAAAGGCCATTTTTTAATGGGCTGGGAAATGGGTGGTGCACAAAACTTAAAGCTAGCATGCACCTATTTATTGCCTGAACCCTTACTGCCAGCCATTGACAGCAGTAAGGACTCGCACGCTACCCACTTGGTAACCATGCAGCGAATGCCAATATGGACATGATGCCAATTACCGATGGGATCGCACCCTGCGGTAGAAAATAGAAAAATATTTTCTACCATGGTATTTGGTGTGTGCCAGACTTGGAATTACTGCTGGGCTCATGCACTACCACGATGGTAGTGTCGATTTGGCGCACACTACCCTTGCGTTAGCCTTCCCGCGGCTTTGTAAAAGGGGCCCATAATTAAAATACAAGGAAACAAAATTTACTTGCACAACTTAGAAAAAGTAAAGGATACCTCCTGCTACTGGCCAGTTCTGCTTGTGTTCTCAGCTTATCTAACCCGTTATTACAAAATATGAAGAGAGAGATATTCAGCCAATGGAGGTAAGGTTTTTTTGTAGCCACTACTGACACTATTCCTGGATTTTTAATGCTGGGGTCATGTCTGAGCACTGGTATTGAATATCCGGGTTATGCAGCTGGCTATCTTTTATGTAGTTAAGTGTAATAGCATTAAGTGATACCTCATAAAGGCCCAGATGCACAAAAATTAATGAGCCAGCAACATGGGTTTTGTTTTACTGGTATTAGCGGGTTAAGTGAGCACAGAGTTAAGCAAGACATGCACAAAGGGGTTCTGCGGGCTTTTTTCCTGTCATGGTAGCAGCTAACAAAAATTGTATGCAAAGTTGTTATAATGAGTCATTTACTATTCAAATGTCATTCCAAGTGATGCACAGCTCTTTTCCTAGCAATTCGCAGAAAGGACCACCTACCTTAACGATGACATTTTTATGGGTGGTCAGGAGCTGTTGGTACTGTCATTACCTCAGAAATAGCAGCTGCCTATTGGCTGAGGAGAGCTGTGGCATCTCTAGTGCCCCCCCCCCCCCCCCCACTCACCAAGCAGCCCTTCACTCTCTCCTTCGCCTGGCTTGCTCCCTTCCCCCCCCCCCCCCCCCCCCCCCGGTCAACACCGGCTCCACTGCTCCAGAAGGTCATCAGGCAGGTCTAGCCACATGAAGGGAGTGCTGCAGAAGAGACAACTGGCGGCGATTAAAAAACAATAATTTTAAAAAAACTAAACACTGCTTTCATACATGCAACTTGTATACATGTATGAAAGACTTCTGCAGCATGCACAAAGCAACCACGCTTAGCGATTAGCTGTTCTGTTGATGCTTGGGTGACTGGTTGCCTTCCCCCCCTGATAAGCTGCTCACTGTTTTGGAGAGTAGCTCATTTGTATCCCGTTTGTTTTCAGCATCCTTTGCTATTTCCAACTCGGTAATTTTTACTGAGTTGGAAATAGCAATCTGTGCTTTACAGGACTTTGCATCTGCCTGAAAGATAGGGACTGTGTTTTATGTGGTCCAATTTGGCTACTTAGGAAGTTAAATGCTGAATATCGGACTTAACCACAAAAGTGCCGACTCTGCCCCGGGAATGCCCACAAAATAGCCAGCTTCCACTCTAGCAGTCTGTGGTGATATTCAGTGGCATTAACCGGTTTAACCAGCTAGGAGCCATTTCTGGCTTAAGTTGCTTTGAATATTGACCCTGTAACGTCTAGCCACCAGGACATTATTGCTAAAAATTAAGTTCTTTGGGACCAGTTGTAGCACGAAAGAAAATATGTTTAAAAAAAAAAAAAAAAAAGCTTTTCTGCTCCATTTACCAAACATTTCTAAGACTGTGGAGTGCTGGAATTAAATGTCACCAAATTATTAAAACATAAACATTAGCACAAAATAACAGTTTCATTTCACAGCCTTTAAACAAATCATTATCTGGAAAGGCAAGTATAAATTTTAATTATACAGGTTTGCAGCTCTCTTCAAATGCATGTTCCCTAGTATACAATAAAACCTCATGAATAATATTTGCTTCTTTATTGTTTTAAGACCCTTTCTGATAATGGCAGGTATCTGTCAGCTTCTGATGGCATTTTGTTCTTATCCATGTGTGTTTGCAATTGTGCTACCATTTAAAGCTGTTGATTTATTTCCATTCCATTGTATATAACCATAGAAAAAGCTATAGAATACAAGGTTAAGAGCGATGACCCATGAAAAAAACACTTCTTGGCTGCATGCAGCAATAACAAGGAAAACAATGGCTAGTGGTGGTTCTTTATTTCCATAGCAAATACACTGGAACTGAATCCAAGAGCATTCTCGTATAGGAGTTTTAATCTTATCGAAAATGTTTTTGGGTTGTTTTTTTTTTTTAAAGGAATAATAAGTGACATTATCCTGTTTAGGCCAGCATGGTGACCTTGTAGCAATGTGTCTTGCAGACTGCTGTGCCAGATGTTGAGCTTCAGTCCTAGGGGGGTGCTGCCATCCTAAATTCCGTGAGAATGAAGTGTACTAGTCAGTCTGTGATGAAGATGAGGTGTATCTCTCAATTGAGAGAGGCTAGGAATAAAGCAAAGATGAAAAGCAGTGTAAGTAAATTACCTCTTATAAGAACACATTGGTAAGACCAACAGAGAACACCATTTCATAAAGGCCAGGCTGAGCCTCATTTGGTTGTAACCCACTGCCTCTGGGAACATAGGACTCAACTTATCCAAGAAAATCAGGCTTATAAATCCATATAGTCTATAAGAGTAAAGCCAGGGCTGTTTTAACCTGTTCCTTATGACACAGAGCTGTCAGTCCTCTTAGACCTTTGAGTATTTGCATGAAAGTGGAAGCACCAGGGTTGATCAACTTTTCGTGAGATGAGATCTATCCCTCTGCAGAATCTGTATGATGGATATTTTATTTTTTCATTTCCTGGCTTTAAATGTTAGCAAAATATATGAGAATTCAATGTGGATCAATGTCAGATTTTTCCAGTGTATCTGCATGTTTCCTGTTGGTTAAGCAGCAGGAAGGAAGGAAAAGCTGTATGCATGCTGTAGAGGTGTGTAGTGGAAATGGACTGAACAGCACCACATCCCCACGACATTAGTATGGCACATAAGGTTCTCTCTCTCTCTCTCTCAACTGCTCTCAGGGTATCATGGCCATGCAACTTTAGCTACCCCATCATCCATCCTATTCTCATACATAAAATTGTGTCCTTCAGCTGAGGCTAGAGAACAAATATCATGTCCAACCAGTGAGGAAAAGCACATTATTCTTCTCTTGTGGCTGTTCTTTCTCCTTATTTTCTGCAGGCACACTTCCTAACTAGGAAGAAGCAGAAGGGGAGCTGTGGGGACAGTTCTCTCTCTCTCACACACACACTTACAAAGACAATTCTATAAACTAGGTGCTAATGTGCACATAAAGGTGTAGAATGCTAGCATATATGTCTGTATACGCACGTACAAACTAAAAGTGCTGAAAAAGGATTCACAGAAACCTGCGATGGGGAAAGGACCTCAGACGTCACAAAGAATGTTTACCTGCCGATGTATAACAGGTCAGGGTAATGATCTTTCAACGACAGTTTTAATCATCAGTCAAAAACCTCCTTTCTATCCATAATTATTTATGTAGGAATTTCTTTTTATTATTAACAGTATTATAATGATGCAAAACTTAGAACATTCAATTTGTGCAGGAATTTAGCCATAAGTGTCACTGCGTTGTTATTTCCACAGTCGCTTTACCTCTAAAAATTTAAAGCGTAGATTGACATACACTAATGAAGATAAGCTAACCTACACAAATTGTTCACTTTTGGTTGGTATTTTGTAATTATTTTTGAGTGTGGACCTATGTAAGCTATCTATTTTGGATTAAGTATATGTGTACATATATTCACATATGCCAATATTCTACCTAAGTAATATTCTATAAATATGCACCTATCTTGCATAGCGTGTATTTGCAAGGGTGATATACACAGTGGTGGAGCGTGGGTGGGACATAGGCAGGACTCCCACCTATGTACATAGCTTACAAAATACCGTAAGCTATTCTCGTTGCTGCCGCTTGTAAGTGCTCGTACTTATACCAGCTGCAGGTACCTAGATGTTGGATGTGCTGATATTCGGTTACACTAGTATTCTATAATGGAGCCCAGGTGCCTTGGTTTTGTTATTGAATAGGCTCCTAGTACACAGCCTTGGGGCACCTGAATGGAGGCGCTCAGTTATACAGATACCCTCTGAACGGCAGATTGGTTGTTCAGAGTGTTTCGATTACTGTAATGGCTTACTAGTAGGGCTGCTTGGAGGATCTCTGAAGGCTCTGCAAACTGCACAGAATGCCACAGCTCAGGTTCTTTTTGGTTCCTTGAGATGTTGAAATATTGTAAGCCACATTGAGTCTGCAAATAGGTGGAAAAATGTGGGATACAAATACAACAAATAAATAAATACTGTCATATTACTCCTCTCTTGAAGATGTTTCATTGGCTTCCCACATCTTCCTGTCTTGAAAATGCTTCATTGGCTTCCCATTAAACAGAGAATTACATTTAAGCTCTTACTTCTGGTCTTTAAAGTATGTCTTCATGCCTTAATATTGCCCTTTAAGCCTCCCATTGTCCCCTTCCAATGTTTCAATATCTGTGTTCCATTGTTATATTCCTTAACGTTACTTGACTGTCTCGCTTAAATCTACACAATGTAATCCATAACCAAGTTGTAACAAATTGTATTTCCATCATTTATATCATATTGTAAGCCACATTGAACCCGCAAAAAGGTGGGAAAATGTGGGATACAAATGCAATAAATAAATAAAATAAATAAAGTGCTGAACAACTTGGTTTTGCCTATTCTTAGTTCTGCTTTACACATTTATCAACCCTTAAGATCTTTGAGATCCTCGGACACTAGCCTGTTATCGGTGCCCTCTTTAAAAGTGGTTAGATTGGAAGAATATCATTCTGCACTGATCTGTCCAAAAAAGAACTGAAAACTGTTTTATTCCTGAAGGCTTTTGATGAATAAAAAGATTGGAGTGGCAGAGTGGCCTAGTGGTTAGGGTGGTGGACTTTGGTCCTGAGGAACTGAGTTCAATTCCCACATCAGGCACAGGCAGCTCCTTGTGACTCTGGGCAAGTCACTTAACCCTCCATTGCCCCATGTAAGCCGCATTGAGCCTGCCATGAGTGGGAAAGCGTGGGGTACAAATGTAACAAAAATAAATAAAATTTGATTTTCCTCCAATGAGGTTAACAGAAGTTTATGGACTGTATGAGAATATTGCAAACATTTGTATTTTATTTTGTCTCATTTATACCTATTCTATTGTGATTGTCTTGTTGTAAACCGCCAAGTAAATTGGGATTGTGTGGGTTATAAATAAGTAAAATAAATATATAAAATAAATAACAGTGAAATCTGAAATCAGGAAAGGTAAGTAGCCAAAGGGAAATACAGGGGTGGAAGCTATAATGAAAGCATCATAGATTGAAAATAGGCAGCTAAAGGGGACGATAAGGAAAAGTGGAGCGATAATGAATGGTTAGCACTTGCTGGCAATGGAGGAGTTCCAAAAGAGAGTGGAAGATATGGCATAGCAGGAGGAGGCAGTAGGGATGGTGAAAATGAAGGGAAGCCTAGAAACAAAGAAGAACAAGAACAGAGGTGGAGAAAGGAAAACCTGACATGGGAAGGAGCAGGGTTGAGAAGAAAAGTTGAGTGGTGGAAAATTTAGATCAGAAATTCCAGGAAAATGCAAAAGATTTGAATGATGTGTGAGAGAAAAAATGTAAAAATGAAACAAATAAAAAAATTTAAATTACAAAATCCAAAGAACTAATGAAAAATAGCCTAATTATAGAAGAAATCAAATAGAAAAAATATGTGGACCTCTATTTTTGAAAGAGAATAATTTAAAAAAAAAAATCAAAATAATTTAGTACAGATACAAAACAAACAAGATACAAAACATATTTTTGTTAAAAAAATATCCAAATGAAGTGTATGTTGCCTCTTTTCTAAACTGAGCCCTAGCATTGGTTCTGGAGTGATCTCCTTGTAGTTGTGGAAAACTTGCACTCTATTCCACCACCAAACTCCTCTCTCAAGTATAGATTTTACAAATCATGGGTTTTCATCCTATTTGTATTTTTCCTTTTTGAAGTTTGTGCCAATATGTCCTGAGAGCCCAAGGAAAAATAAGGATAGTCCCTTTCCAGATGAAGTAGTTGCCTCCAGATATTCAGGTTTCTTCCTACATTTAGATCTGTTGGTTGGGGATCACCCAGAGCAGCAGCTGCTCTTTGATGCCTCCCAGAAGCTCCTCTCCTAGATCAGTGTTTTTCAACCTAGTCCTTGGGGCACACCCAGCCAGTCGGGTTTTCAGGATATTCCCGATGAATATGTATAAGAAAGATTTGCTTCCTTGGTATGCAATTCTATCTCATGCATATTCATTGTGGGTATCCTGAAAGCCAATCTGGCTGGGTGTGCCTCAAAGACTAGGTTGAGAACCACTGCCCAGGTGATTGCTAGTCCTGCCTGATGGTTGGGTTGGCCCTAACTTTTCCTAACCAATATTGTGAGAAGATATTAGTGAGGGACTGGAATAGTTGTAAGAGATGTACGACTTGAACTCTAGATGCTAAATGAAACTGGTGGTTTCTCTTCAAGATTAGTGACATCAAATCCACCTAGCTTGAAGGAAAGTTGTAAGCTTGGTCATCAAGAAGAGAGAGGTTTGTGTGTCGGGGGCTGAGTGGTTATTCTGGGGGAATTCTAATTGCGATTAGGGATGCAGGGAGCCTACTAAGAGGGATTGGATTCTAATTTGGGAGGGGGGTAGGGTGCTGTTGAGAGCATTTACTTTGCAATATAGACATTCAAATATTTGAAAGGTATTAATCTACAAACAAACCTTTTGCAGAGACGGGAGGGTGGGTAGAGAATATGAATTTAGGTTGGTGGGGGGGGGGCTGACTCAGAAATAATGTCTGGAAGCATTTCTTCATGGAGAGGGTGGTAGATACCTGGAATGCCCTCCCACAGGAAGTGGTGGAGATGAAAATGGCAACGGACAATGCATGGGGAATTCAAAAATGCATGGGATGAACACAAAGGAATCCTGTATATTTGAAAAGTATTAATCCACAAACAAACCTTTTCCAGAGGTGCGAAGGAGGTAGAACGAGAGGACATGAAATGAGATTGAAGGGGGGCAGACTCAAGAAAAATGTCAGGAAGTATTTTTTCACGGAGAGAGTAGTGGATGCTTGGAATGCCCTCCCGCGGGAGGTGGTGGAAATGAAAATGATAACAGAATTCAAACACGCGTGGGACAATCATAAAGGAATCCTGTTCAGAAGGAATGGATCCTAAGGAGCTTAGCCGAGATTGGGTGGCAGAGCCGGTGGCGGGAGGCGGGGATAGTGCTGGGCAGACTTATACGGTCTGTGCCAGAGCCGGTGGTGGGAGGAGGGGCTGGTGGTTGGGAGGCGGGGATAGTGCTGGGCAGACTTACATGATCTGTGCCCTGAAAAGGACAGGTACAAATCAAGGTAAGGTATACACAAAAAATAGCACATATGAGTTTATCTTGTTGGGCAGACTGGATGGACCATGCAGGTCTTTTTCTGCCGTCATCTACTATGTTACTATGAGAGGCAAGAAAGAACCCATTTTCCATAAAATGTTACAATGTCCTGACTTCATTATCACAGCAGTTGGACTATGCATTGCACCCTGCCTCTGTTCCTTTGCCAGATGTTCATGTTGTTATTGAATATGCATATTCATTAAGAGAAATTAAGGAAGTGAGATTCCTCCGTGAGAGTAACTATAGGGTAGGGTAAGATTTAGAAGCCATATAAACCTCATTAAAATCCAAAAAAAAAATCTAATGAGTAGCTCCTGTGACAACATTAGACCCTATGCATTTTTGATCAGAAATGTCTTGCTGCATGATTTGTGCTTCTGTAAACATAGTGAACCTGCAAGTGTTCTGACATAGTATTTTTATGATTGAGAGGTGGGTTCTATAACACCAAGGGATTTCCTCTCAGGGCTGTTTTTAAGGAAGAATTTCAAAAATAGTGACAGGAAAGTAAACTCAAATATTTCCTGTAGGCTATTATTCACCAATATATACTATTTAAAAATAGTATACATGGCCTATGGTTTTCTTTCAAGAACTTTCCAAAAACTAGATAACTTCAGATAGGGCACCTTTTTGATACTACTTCTAGCAAGCCTGTCCCTAACCTAACATA
Source organism: Microcaecilia unicolor (assembly GCF_901765095.1). NCBI lineage: Eukaryota > Metazoa > Chordata > Amphibia > Gymnophiona > Siphonopidae > Microcaecilia > Microcaecilia unicolor. The sequence goes on along the minus strand of NC_044040.1, from coordinate 40,872,381 downwards.
GGCTTGGTTTCTCAGTTTCTTTATAGAACTAAAGTTGTGTATACATTTTCCCCAGCAAGAAAATGATCCTCATACAGCTTATGATCCCGTGTAAAGCTTATATAGGATATTGTTTCATATATTAGGGTAACATAGTTAAGAAATTATAGATTGTTTAAATACATTGTTTTGCCTGAGGCATGTAGAGGCTCATTTTCAAAGTTCATAGACACAAAGTTACACAGGTTAGTATGTAACTTTGTAAGTCTATGAGCTTTGAAAATGAGAATCTATGTAACGTAAGTCTATACATTTTGAAAAGGAGCATCATAATGTGCTAGAGCTACATAAAAGGAAATCACCTGCAGGGAGACAATCCCTCAGGGGCCAATGCAGAAAGCTACTGCAAGCTCTGCTGTGGGGTTACTGCAGGGTATACATTCACGTTATTGGGCACCAAGTCCAGAAATTCCATGTGTAAAGAGGAAAAGGATAGTGATAGCAGTGTACTACCATCCACCTGGCCAGGATGAACAAACAGATGTAGAAATGTTATCAGAAATTAGGGAGGCTAACAAACTAGGGAACACAATAATAATGGGTGATTTCAATTACCCCAATATGGACTGGGTAAATTTATTTATTTATTAGGATTTATTTACCGTTTTTTGAAGGAATTCACTGAATGCGGTGTACAGTAAAAATAAATCAAACATGAGCAATAGGCAATTACAGCAGTAAAAATATTCAAATAATACAAAGTATGGCTAACAAGCTCATTTTCAAAGCACTTAGCCTCCCAAAGTTCCATAGAAACCTATGGAACTTAGCCTCCCAAAGTGCTTTGAAAATATGCATGTGTATAGTGTACTACTTACAATGTCAGCACAATATGTAATAGAACATTTTAATTGACAGTGAAGGGTATAAGCAAAGGTGGAACATATAGATAGGTAAGAGAGTAAGAGGAGTTAGAAAATAAGGTGACTAATTTAACGAAAGGTGCACATGAGGTCAGAGAGATGGTTAAATATTAGCTAGCATAGCAGTGAATAAACATATCCTGCTGCAGTATGTGCAATCCATGTCACTCCTTGTATGTGTGAGTGAGACTATCAAGTTAGTTACTTTTTCCATTAAAGGCCTGGTTGAAGGGCGGAAGCAAGATGGCGACTTGAAGGCAGCACTGTGAAGTCGCTCCGTACCTACTTTTTTCTCCTGGAGTTTTGAAAAGTTGCTTTTCTTGTTTATACCTAAGAGAAGGGGCAGACAACGTGCTAGTCACGCCAATGGTGGGTCCTATGGACCACTTTGCTTTTCCAGGAACAGTACCGGGATCTATGCCTTCACTGCTAGAGGGAACGGGGAAAGATGAGTCCCGCCCCCAGCTTGAAGCAAAGACATTGTTGAGTCCCGAACTACGGATAACACCACCCTTGCCGGCAGATGAGCAGAGATGTGACCAGGAAACTCTTAGTTCCCAAGAGGCGGTAGACCTTCCTGATGGGGAGTCAATCTCGAACAATGCACTGCCGAATATTTCCGCGAAGATAGCTGCAGAACAGTGTGGAGAAAACTTCCTTGGTGAAGTCAATGCGACGAAGGAGATACAGCTCTCTAATGAATTTTTGACTGACATTGGTTCACTGAGTAAGTCGTTTTTGCAAAAAAAAAAAAACCCAGTTACAATTACTTTAGATACTATATGGGAAGCCCTTTTGGGTTTAGAAACTTCCTTTTCGCTAAAACATTTACCAGTAATCCAGCAATCCCAAACTTCATCAGAGAGAATACCTATACTAGAAAAAAAATATTAACAATGGATAAAATGATTGGGATTAAGGTTAAGGATTTACAATCTCTTTAACAAATTCAAGTAAATATGGTCAAAGAGAATTTTTCTTCAAAATAAGATAGAGAATTTAGAAAACCAACAGAGGTCTAATACATTGCGTTTAATAAATTTTCCTAGACAGGCTTCACTTACTCCTCTTATAATTTTTTAAAAATATGTCTGAAATATTGAAGATTCCAGAACAAGTTTATCCTCCGGTTTCAAAAATGTATTACCTGTTACCCTATACTAAGAAGAATACCGAACAACTTGTTGCTGAAGGGACTGGAGTATCTTTTGAGAGTTTAAATTTAACACAGACTCTTGAAGATGATAATTTGGTTATAGTGACATTTGTATTACAACCTGATAGAGACTGGATACTGAAACAATTTTTCCATCATAGAGAAGATCTTTTTTTGAGTTGCGAGGTTAGAATGTTTTCGGATGTCTCTAAAGCGACCCAAAAGAGGTGCCAAGATTTCCTAAAACTTCGCCCACGAGTTATACAACTGGGTTGTCTTTTCTGGTTGAATTTCCCCTGTAATTGTGTGTTGAAACTAAATTCAGTTAAATGTTTTCTATGATCCTATACATTTAAATTCTTTCTTAGATTCTAAGACAGTTGTAACTCCATCCGTACAGCCAAGAGTTGTAATTACATATACTCCGTAATTTTAACTAGTAATAATCCTGGAATTCTCCTTTCTAGCCTCTTAATCCTTAATTTGTAGAGTTTCTCTTTATTATCCACAGGTATTATGACTTGCTTACCTCTTATAGTGAACTAAAGATGAGAAATGTAATTTGTTGCTTATATTTTTCCTTTTGTGATTTGATAATCCGAATTGGTAATATTCATCTTTTCTGTATCAAGCTGTATTCTTGAAATTAAATTTGTAAATTGCTTAAAATAGTTAAAAAAAAAAAAAAAAAAAAAAGGCCTGGTTGAACAGCCAAACTTTCACCTGCTTCCTGAAGTAGAGAGTCTTGTGTTAAACGGAGCCGTTCAACATCAGGGCATGCTAGGGAGATAAAACTCCTTGACAAAATCAAGGACTGCTTTATGGAGCAGCTGGTACAGGAACTAACAAGAGGAGGAAAAAGTCTAGACCTAGTCCTTGGAGTGCATGATCTGATGCAGGAGGTAATGGTGCTGGGCCCCCTTGATAACAGTGATCATTATATGATCAGATTTGATATGGGAAAAAAAGATGCAAATGCATACTAAATGAAATAGCACCCTTACGAACAAGAACGTCACGGAAGCATAACTCGATACCATGGTTCAACGATGAACTGAAAAAGCTAAAAACACAATCCAGGAAACTCGAACCAGCATGGAGAAAATCAAAAGATGAACACACACTCAACATGTGGTAAAACATGCTTTGAAAGCGCTAAACCCCTCCGAGAAAAGCTACACTGGCTCCCAATCAAAGAACGGATCATCTTCAAAATCTGCACCTTGGTCCACAAAATTATCTACGGTGTAGTCCCAGGATACATGACAGACCTCATAGATCTACCAACCAGAAACAGAATCGGATCATCACGATCATGCCTAAACCTACATTACCTAAATTGCAAAGGACTGAAATACAAAACAACTTATGCAGCCAGCTTCTCCTACTTCAGCGCACAACTATGGAACAGACTCCAAAAGCAGTGAAAATAATCCATGACCATCTAAACTTCAGGAAATCACTAAAAACCACCCTCTTCAAAAACGCTTACCCCACCGATCCAGCGTAAAGCCCCACACCCAGCAACACAACATAACCAATGATCATACTGGACAATATATAATCTTCAGCCTTTCCATCCTCATGGTGCCTGATACACACCTACCTCATTTCAACCACAATATAACCTGTATTTGTTATAAACTGACTGGCGTACGCCTTTACGGTACAATGTAAGCCACATTGAGCCTGCAAATAGGTGGGAAAATGTGGGGTACAAATGTAACAAATAAATAAGACACATGGAAACAATCACAAAGAAAATACAAATATGCAATAAGACAGACCAAAAGATCATACTATAAAACCAAAATAGGGACAGATTACAAAAGACACGAAGAAATTATACCAACTCGTGAACAAACTCCTAGACACCAACTTGGTCACTACATTGAATACAGACATCCCATCTGCAGATAAACTTGCTAAGTATTTCAATGAAAAAATTGTAAACCTATGCAACACGTTACCTCAGGACAACACTGACATCGAAAACTTCCTTAATGAGTTGGACCCAACCACTGATACCCGGCTGACTGAACCTGAACCTGGTTAAACTTCGCCTTCCTTACTGTTGATATAGTTGCACAGGCGATCAGCAGGTTCTCCAACACTCACTGTAAACTAGATACCTGTCCCAACTACCTAATGAAATCCGCCCATGACTGATTTTCGGCAGTGGTCATTTCGGGCACGTAAGAAAAACATGTCCAAGAGAAGGACGCCCATCACAAAATCTGAAGGGAAAAAGGTCCAAGTGCTCGTCAGAGATGTCCTTTTTTGCTTTTTTTTTTTGAGTGAAGGCACTTGAAAGGACGTCCCTGACAAGCACTTGGACGTGTTTTTTCTTCTTCTGATTTTTACGATGGGTGTCCTCCTGTGCATGGGTCCCGCACAGCCCCAACGAGAGGTGCAGACCTCCGGTTAGGTTTTCCATGGTGCATAGGGTCGGAAAGTGGCTGTGCATCTGGCTTGCATGGGTATTATAATACTAATTAGCTCATTATAATAACCTATAGATCATTTGCATTCCGTTTTCGTTAGCTGCCACTGTGACAGGAAAATGGCTCAGAGACCCCTTTTGTGCATGTCTTGTTTTACTACTGGCTAGAACTGGTTTAAGAACCACGTTGCTGGCTCATTAAGTTTAGTGCATCTGGCCCTTAATTCATATGTATCCCCGATTTTTGGCAACTCTCCTCCCCATTAGCTGCAAGTTTTTTTGTGCATAAGATCTGCATGCCACTGTATTATACTGGCTGTAGAAGCCACATGCTCAGACATCGGCAAGCAAATTTTCTGCGAGTCTTTCCGCATTGGCTCCTCAGCATTTAAGGATTCTTCCTGTTGACTCAGCTTTCCCCCAGTCTTTCACAACCAAACTCTTTGTACTAAATGGGATGTAAAGAAACAGATCATGTCAATGGGATTATTATTAAATTCTAATCTACAACGGGTATGGTTTAAAGGATGATTAGAAATTCTCTATTTTAGTGGTAAACAGATTAGACGGTCATGTTAGTGATTCCAGATAGCTGCGAATTAAGAACTCATGAATCCTTGTGTATGGTATAGCTGACAGTTGTTGCGTTTACCACCAAGACCTAGACGATTTTTAAACACTTGGTCCTATAGCGCCCTCTGCTGAAAATTAATTCTCTCATAGATAAACCATCCCTCCTGGGTTCCCTCCTATACAGATGTAGCACAGAACAGTGTATACATTCAAGCCTTTATTTCTTGAACATCAAGGAAACCTAATAGCTCCGATTTAGCTTAATTTTGAGAGATGTAGATTGTTCATATAAATGAAAGCTCTCAGCCGCACTACTTTTCTCAGGTCTGTCTTCCATGACATCTTGCAGGTTGCCGCACACGTGATCCACATCCGCTATTTCTTAATGATATTTTATGTTATTAGGAAACAGGATAGCTGACACCCGAAACTGACAGGCGCTTTCTCAGCTCAAGATCTCTGTCAGTTTCCAAAGACGAGCGTAACCTTTAAAACCAGCAAAGTCTAGTCAATGGCCGGCTGCTCTGCCTGGGAATTTCATGCGGGAGCCGATCTTGTCGCATTTTGAGTATTTCCGTACGTGCGTTCTGAGCGAGGGCTAAAATACCGTGATCATTGTGAATTAGTCGGGAAGGAGTTCTCAAGGTCAGCGGAGACAGACCAACGGATAGGTGTAATTTTCTGCCTGTGCGCTACCATAGCCTAAAGAACCCTTTCAACCCCTCTGCCCCCCTCCCCCACTACTGGTAGGAGGCGGGCGTGTGGCACACATTCCCCTAATAGCAACGTTATAAGCATCAAAGAACTGGCACTGAACATCTGATTCCGATTGCTGAAAAAAAATGTCCTTAATGTTCATAGTCCCAGAGAAGCTTAGCTATCAAGGAAGAGCCTCCCCAGCGGCTGTAATTGGATTTAGCCGTGGAAGACGAGCTGTGGAGGTGGCATAGAAATAGATGTTAAACTGATCGTAAGGTGCAGTGTGCGGGGGGACAGCCCTAGGAGCTGGAGTGGGGATGAGCAGTAGGATTCAATTCAATTCTTGTGTACTGCTAATATCCCCTTTCCAGGGTTCAGTGCAGTTTACGTTCGAGATGAGACAAAAGCAGATAGTGTTAGCGTGAGGTATGAGAAAATATAGGGAGGAATAAGGAGTTCCCTGGTTCCTACGGGAGCTGCAGCGCAGAGACGTTCTCGGGTAGCTTTACGTGCACTAAGACGTGCATTGGAGGCCTGGCAGTGGGTACTGCTCTAGGCTAAACGGACTGCGCTTTCAGGCTTTTGTGACACATGCCCCACTCGCTTCAAAACCAAATCTGATGCCGAATAAGGATTAATACAAGTAAATACGAGGAGATGGCCTTTTTTTTTTTTTTATATATATGCAAGCCTGGTTTCGCTTTGCACTGCCTGGTAAGTATGTTAACGTGCAGCCACAATACACCCACAGATTAGAGGTTCACCGAAGGGATTTAGCAGACACTTGTTAATTGTTTGCGTCCATGCTTTGTCCAAAGATACACTTTTGTCAATCAGTGCGTTCAAAACACACGGCTATTATTAATAAGGGCAAAAGGTTAATTAAATATTATTTTACCGGGTCCCCCCCCCCCCCCCTTTGACATTTGCAGCAGCAAACACTAAACCATTTTTTTTTTAACTCTGTCAGCATATCTGTGTGTGTGTGTGTTTTTACAGCATCTGACTCTACAGTTATTCCTATCATAAATTTCTCCTGCTTTTGTTTAAAACTGTGATTAAAGCTGATCTGCATTCTGGCTGTAACGCTCCTGGAGCTTCAGGAATTATGATAATAGGAGAGTGCAAGATCCTGAGGAGAATACAGTTTCTGTAGCTGTGTCAAGCAAATACCACCTTTTAAGACTGATTGCTGAGCAGTGAATGACACTTTTGTTTTTGAAAAAAAAGAAGCCATTTATCTTCACGGGGTTTCCACAAAAGCATGCTTGCATTCCCAGAGAACGATCTGGGGGGGGGGGGGGGGGGGGTAGCGGAGACACAATTATTTACAGCTGCAACAAGCACCTGAGGTTTTAAAGACCTCACAGGTTTTTGCTTAAAAAAAACAATAAATTAAATAAGAGAGAGAGAGCTTTCATTACAGTCTCACATGCACACACATGCAGATCTACAAGTGTACACACATGTACATATGATCACACAGATATATACATGTATGTATACATCAGCCCTTATAATCATGCAGGTGCATACATAAACACATTGCCTCCTCCCTCAAAACACCCAGGGAGAATCTGCTACAGTACAAAAAGAAAAAATCCACAGACAGAATCCCGCTTGTAGTGACATACAATCCAGAGCTGGAAAAACTGAGGAAAATCATAAGAGATCTACAACCTATACTCCAGGAGGATGAATTACTGAAAGAGATATTCCCATCCCCACCAGTACTGGCCTTCCGACAGCCACCCAATTTAAAACACAAGCTAATCAGAAGTAAACTTCCATCACAGACTGAAAAGGAACAGAAGGGCACACTTCCCTGTAATTTATCCAGTTGCAAACTATGCCAAAATATTTCACAGGACCCCAAAGTCATCCACAAAGGAAAGATATTCAACATAAAGGGATCTTTCACTTGCTCATCTTCCAATGTGGTATATATCATTCAGTGTAAAAAATGTAATGAAGGATGCTATATTGGAGAAACAGGCCAGATGCTTAAGACAAGATTCAATTTACATAGACATCATATAAACAATACTGGTGCCAGCAGGGTTCCCACGCCTGTTGGGCAACATTTTACAGGACCAGGACACTGCACCAGTGACTTCACAGTGAGAATCCTCAAAGGTAACTTTAAAACCATACAAGAACGTAAGACCTTTGAAGTCAGAATGATTGAATATTTTAACACCCAACAGAAAGGACTTAACAAGGATCTGGGGTTCCTAGCCCATTATAAACCATAAAGCTGTATGTCTCTGTTGATCACCCTCCCCTCACCTATCCACACCCACCCTGTTAGAATATCAATGATATGCTTTGATGTCCCCATGCATACTTCCTACCCACCCCATCCTCCCACCCTGTCAGACTGTCATAGTAATGCTTGAATGTTATCACTTATATACACTGTCAGCTAGCACATTTGCTTATTTCCGATCTGACGAAGAAGGGCAACCTTCGAAAGCTAATCAAGAAATGTATTAAGTTATGTCCAATAAAAAAGGTATCATCTTATTTTCTTTTCCATGTTTTATTTTGTTTGATTTCTATTGATAACCTTAAGAGTGGACTAACACGGCTACCACACTCCTCTACATAAACACATTGGAATTTCATAATATAAGTACAATAAGTAATGCCACACTGGGAAAAGACCAAAGGTCCATCGAGCCCAGCATCCTGTCCACGACAGCGGCCAATCCAGGCCAAGGGCACCTGGCGAGCTTCCAAAACGTACAAACATTCTATACATGTTATTCCTGGAATTGTGGATTTTTCCCAAGTCCATTTAGTAGTGGTTTATGGACTTGTCCTTTAGGAAACCGTCTAACCCCTTTTTAAACTCTGCTAAGCTAACCGCCTTCTATTCTTTCTATTCATTTCTATATTGGCGTGAAGCAGATGGATAAATTTTTGTGATTTATTAAATTTTACTGTGGAAAAACAACATTATAATTCTATCACATTAAGGTGCCCTTTTACTAAGCTGCACTAAAAAGTGGCCTGCACTATGACTTGCACGTGGATTTCCTATGTACTGAGTTCACTTTTAGTGTGGCTGTAGAATGGCAGTATTTTCCATTTTTCCAATAATAGCCACATGCTAATTGTCCCATTAGTGTGTGCCCATTAGCACATGAGCCCTTATCTACGCCTGTGTTCTAGGTGGTAAGGGTTCATGCGCTAACCATACATTAATTAATTAGGGTTAGATTCTATATATGGTGCTGTAAAAAAAAAAAACTGGCACCAAAAATATATGCTCGGGTAGAATTTAAAATAGCTTGTATTATTTTTAAAATCTTGCAGGGAGATTGTTCTTTTTTCCTTACTTAGTTAATAGTTTATCCAGTTCCTCAGAAGACCTCTCACTTTCACTCTACAGCTGAGCTTTCCAAAATTTAAAAATGTTTGCTATTAAAAAAAAAAAAAAAGCTTTTAATAGCTTATTCACATGCTAGGCTAGTAAACACTGGAATTCATTACCTGAACAAATGTGAACCCTTACAGATTATTAAATATTTTGTAAGGCATTGAAGATTTATTTTTATGGAAAACACCTGAAAGATTGAATAGTGTAGAGACTTTTATGTGTGATAACTATGTTTTTCTTTTTGGTGTAACCTGATTAGAATCTTTTTTGATAAAAGCGGGATATAAATACGTAGAATGTAATGGAACTATTTCCCCACTTAGTGTGAAAAGTTTCAGTATCTGGTAACCAGAGCTAATATTATGATGTCATAATGCTTCATTCCACCAATGCCTATGAACCACCTTATCAGTAATGTTACAATAGCTTAATTGTCCTATACTTGGCTCATTTTTGTTACATATACTAGTGATTTCAATTTCTAGAGACATTTCTTTTTTCTTTAAGGGTGGAAGTTATCAACATGGCTTACTGTTAAGAAATGTTTTTTGCTTTGTTTTTTTACTGTGAACTAGGTCTTATTGCATTCAATGGTAGTTGTACTAAAATAGCACAAGCTGATGATAAAATAACATATCTAACGGTAGCCCACATTGATAAGTAGCCCTTAATTGAGGGTTGAGAGTAAAATATTGATGCTGGTCTTTAAGGGGTACTTCTAAATGAGTTTTCTCATGTGAATCTGTAACTCTAAATCATAGCATGTTAGATTTAAGGCAGTCGTTGCAATCTTTGTTTTTAGTTTTTCACCTTCGGAACAGCCTTTCTGTTGAGATTCACCTTCTGAAGGATTACTTTATCTTTCATAAAGGCTGAGTCATTCCCAGCTGGAATTCACGCTCTTCACACCACTGTTGCTCTTCATGTTCCTCTCACTGCCGTCGCTCTTCCTGTTCCTCTCGCCACTGTCGCTCTGCCATGTAGATCTGCTGGATTTCAGCTTTTGTGGCATCAGGCCATGCCAACTCATGGACTTCTTCCCACAAGGAGTCTAGTCTCCCCCCAGGAGAACTCTGCGCAGGCAGGTCCTGCAGCTCCTCCTTGCTGAGGTCATTCGGTCACTTTGATGTTAGAACAGGCATATATCCAGTGTCTGACGGCTACTGTTAGTCACCATCAGCACACTACTAATCTCTTAACACTACCAAAAAAAAAATTGAATGGGGAAGGGACTCTTGTTACTGCTGCACTCGTTCACTGTGCTCTGTGTCTGGAGGTTACAGATTTTTAAAAAATTGAATCACTCAGGGATTGACAGGCTCAGTGAACCACACACTGAGCCTGACAATCCCACCACGCTGCCACCAAAAAAGAAGGACAAGGGTCTGTGATGAAACACCTAGTCACCTGCCTGGGGCTAACCCTGCGGCCACCTGGAGGGTCTGTCCCCAGCATAGCTCAAGTTCACCTGCACCTGTCACTTGTGCTCTACACTATCACCCTCCTCCCACCAGCTGGGTCCCAACCACCTCTGGGTGAGTCTCCTGCTCTCATGTTATTCCCCAGTGATTTCTAGGACACTGGGGCTACACTTTCAGGGGTCCCACAGTTCCTAGAAAGCACTCACAGACCCAACGCACAAACCACCAGGATTCTTAGTCAGTCCAGGCAAGCAGAGGCAATAAACTAGAAGAGGTTTATTGTCATAAAAATAAACAGTGAACTATGAAACAGATGGAACAAAAATAGCACATAACAAATAACTGAATATGGATCAATTAAAAAACTATCTAAACACTTTATCACTACCTGAATAGTGCCTGGAAGTACAGGAAATATTGCTGCTCACAAGTTACAGAATATAACTGATCACAGGGTCTCAGTAGAGAGGTCTTTCTCCCTCTATTTCCAAACTGAGATTAAACTGATGGCTTAAACCAATTGATATCACGGTTCAGCAGTTGAACGGGCAGCAACATAGAAGATTATATTGCAGTATTTAGTCCCCTGAGAAAGCCGCTTGGTGAAATGGGTCCACGTTGGGACCAGGATTTTACTGCCGAAGACTGCCATTCAAGCGAAGTTGAACTCTTTTGTTCCCTCTTATATGAGGCTATTTTATTGTCACTATTCTGTAGATGAAATTTGTTTGCACCACAACAAATTGTTTTTCACTTAAACGATATACATAAACAAATGGTTCACGAGTATGGTTGGGGGGTTTTATGACCAATGATAGGAACTGTGCCTTGGATGCTTTGGTTTTGATTGGCATCCATAAGGGTACCACAGTCATCTGAGGTCTTTTCCCCCCACCATGTCCCTATGGTGCCATAACAACAGAGGTTTTTTTTCTCACTCTTTAGTTTAAATTGAGTTTGGGACATGTATTGAGTGAGTTTCTGTTAATGCTTTTGTTACCTTGGTATTTTCTTGCAAACTGGGATTAACAAATTACCTCACAGGCTGGAAAAAGAAAAAACTGTCACTTCTGGTACAGCTTTAAAACAATAAAAAAAAAGACAGGCAATCGCCATTTGCTGGCCAGCCAGGAGAAACACATATCATCAGCAAAACAACCAGCAGAAATACATGTCATCAGCAAAACAATACAGTTCATAGGCTCAGAAACCCATGCGCTAATACTTACACAGCCCATTCACGGCTTAGTAAACGGGGGGGGGGGGGGGGGGGGGGGGGGGGGTTCTTGTGGTTTATATTTGTTCTGTTATTCCTGATGATTGTATTAGTGCTATTTAGTTTGTATCTCGCCTTGAATCTCATACAAGGGAGTCCGTGGGTTATAAATCCTCTATAACATAACATACAGTTTGTATTTCCTTTTTCAAGCTTTGATTTAACGTGCACACTTCTTAGTTCTGCTCGTCAGTTGTAGCGGTATAGCAAAAACAAATAAAGAATAAAAAAAGAATTAGTTCATTAAAAATGTTTTTAAAACTTTAGAGAGATGGCTCAAGTTCTCTGCATTTCTAAAGTCTAGCTAGATATAGCAGTAATATAATCATATTTATAAGGCATACCAGCTATATCCATCTTTAAATAAATGCAAAAATAATTTTCTCTTTTATACAAGAACTAGACATTGAAAACCGTGTGCTTCAGTGCTTCATAGGGAACATAGGATTTGAAATTAATCATTGTTGAATATGCATATTCAACACAAGTCAAACCCTCTGACTTTGAATGAATATGGAGAGATCATGGTAGGCTGCCCCTGTTAGATACTGTCATTTAAATAGGATTTTGAAAAAAAAACTTTCTCTCACATCTGACAGCAAAACAAGGATAATATGTAATGGAAATCTAATAAAGCTGAACACCAGTACAAATCTGTGAAAAGCCACAGATGGGTGGATGGATATAAAAGAGTTGAATGTCCCTTGGAGCAGGTTTAGGATGATTATTAAGAAGTGGAAGGTACATGACACTTCCATTACCTTGCCTAGCGCAGGCCATTCCTCCCAACTGGATAACAGCAAAAATGGGAGAGATCAGAGAGGTAAATACAAGGCCAACAGCAACTTTGAAAGAGCTACAGGATTCCAAAGCCAAGACTGTCTACAGCCAAGAGGAGAACAACCAATATGTGAATGAACTAGCGGAAGACTAGCAGGACATGCCATAGCTTCATATATTTAATAGAAACAAACAGAAATTGAGAGGATGGTGTGAATGATTGGATGAGTGACAGATAATTTATCTGCAGAGGGCCTGGAAGGTAAAGAGGTAGGACCTACACTCTAGTTGTGTGGCATCTCTCTCCCTAGCATAGAGGCGTGTTTGGGGCGAAGGAGGGGGAATGGGGTGAAGGGGAAAGAAAGCAACCGAGAGGGTCAAGGGCTTGGAGGAAAAATAAAGCCGCGGGGGGGGGGGGGGGGAGCTAATTATAATGATATAGGTAGGGAAGGGACAATTCTATCAATAAATATAAAAAGCCTCAATACATGCTAAAAACAAAAATAAAAAAAGCAAATGACATTTAAAGAGGCTTTACAATTAAAAGTGTATATATTGTTTACAGGAGACTTGGGTCAAGAAAATGGGTGAGTATCTTGAGTTATCTAAAAGCTGTCCACATGTTTTTCTGGCAGTCCACTCCACTTTTTGCCAGTTGAGCATCCCACCTTGATTATTATTGAGAACCGGATGACCCCTGATGCAGGTTATAAGCCAAAACTTGTCCAAATTGGGTTTCCCCTCAATAAAATTGTTGTTTGATCTTCTGGTGTGTCTTCACCTTCGTTGTTTTGGACTGCCTTGTAATTTGTGGAGGTTTTTTCCTCCCTTTTTCGTCTCTTTTCTGGAACCAAACATTGTGGAGGGGGAGCTAGGGTATTAATTGTGAAGCACTATCAAGTAGAAGGGATACCAAGAGAAGGTCATGGTTGGGGCTGCAACTTCACACTACATTGTCTATGAAAAACCAGGTTGGAAACATAATAGCAAAGGTATTTTATAAGTTAAGAATTGTGTGGCATATTAGATCACTGGTTTCTGTCAAAAACTTTTGTAAAATTGTTCAGTCTGTAGTTTATCCACTGTTAATGTAATGGTTTGCTAATGGGGATTACTGGTAACATGCTGAAGGCACTACAAGTAGTTCAGAACACTATAGCCCGAGTGATTAAAGGAGGCTCTCATTATGATCATTTTACTCCAATTTTGAAATCAATGCATTGACTCTCTGTAAAATTTCGCATTGAATTAAAAATTTTATTGCTAGTTCTCAAAATATTTCATGGTAATATTTCACCAGCTCTTAGTGCCACTCTAAGATATTATCAACCTACTCGATCTCTGAGATCATCTCAGAAACAGCTACTTGACATGCCTTCATTTCATCAGGTTTATTTAGAAGAATACAGATCTATTTTCTGCATCAAAGGTCCGAGATCATGGAATGCTTTGCCCATTGAACTTCATTCAGTACAAAATATGGACCGGTTTAAAAAAGCATTGAAAACTCATTTATTTCTTCAGGCTTTTGGTTCCTCTGATGTATAAATTATTTTAATACCATGTAAATTTTAATCTGTTGTATGACTTGTAGAGTTTTTTGTATAAAGAAATAATTTTTAATGTTTTGTTATATTTTCTATATGATTTGTTCCCCGCTTAGTCTTTTAAAGATATAGCGGGTTATACATTTTTATTATTATTGCAACCTGAACTATGCTGGCCTTCATCCTTCTCCGTTAAAAGGCTTCAATCTATTCAAAATACAGCTATTAGACTTCTGTCCCACACAAAATGCTTTGACCGAATTAGTCCCCTACCCATTCAGTATTACTGACTCCCAGTCAAATACAGGATAAATCATAAAACTCTGATCCTGACACATAAAGCTCTTTCTACTGAGACACCATCATATCTGTTGACAACTATTAACACCGCTTTTGTATCCAGTTAGTTTTCTGCTCACAGTTGGCATCCACAAGATAAAGCGCGTCTTTCTATTTCTCACCAACATTATGAAAATGCACTTCTTCTTTCAATCTGTGAGAAATTGTCTTTTCCAAAGTTTTAAGGCAGCCATGAAGACACAGTTGTTCTCCCTTGCCTTCCCCGGTGTGGCGGGCTAGAAGTAACTGGCAGTGGCGATATGGATAGTCATGTCCAGTGTGTTTTTTCTAGCGAAAAAGGTGCCAAAACTCAAATGCGAGGCCACCCTTCAGCAATGGGGTGATCACTGAAGGACCCACCCCACAACAGCCAGGCCCCCTGCAACCAGTCACAGAATCTATGACAAGGCACAATTGGTGTGTAGAGCCTGAGCTCTATCATTTAAAACTTGGGGTCCGTGGGTCAATTTTAGCAGACAATGAAAAAGGTACCGGTACTCAGTACCCCCACAAAAAAAGCCTTGGTCATGTCCTATCTCTCCTTAATTCTTATATTTCTCTCATTTATTCAAATTACTATCCTGTCTGATTTTGTAGTTCCTTTCCTTTTTTTAAACCATTGGACTAATGGCGATATAACAAGTTCCTAATTAAAGGTAAAGAAAGATAGTAGAGGTTAACACACAATTACCTCCATATAGTTTTCTTATTATGATTTAGTTTGTAAAATACTACAATACAAGCTGTTATTATATATATACACACACACAATTAGACATTATTAATATTACTGCCTATTTGAATTTAATATATCTAAATTTTAATATAATCATGCAATGAATGCAGCATTGTCTTCTAAGTAGTCTGTGGCTGGTATGTGCTGTCAGCTTTGTTTTGCTGTTATTTGACTTTCCCTTTTGCAATGTATTATCTCAGTGTGGGGTTTCGGATAATGATCTGAGAGACTGGAGCATTTCTTAGAGAAGAGCATCATCTATTTCTGAGCTAACTTTCTACAGGAGCAATATTACCATTGACAGACTTCAATGTGTTACGACTTCTGAATGTTTAATAGTCATGGTGCATGTTTGCAGGGGTAGCGAGGCAAAGATTTCAGGAGGACAAGAGTCCCCTTTTGGCTGCAGTCTTGAGACTGCTTCCTTTTTAAAAATAATATACATGTAGGAGCAGTGGAACAACTTTTTGGTCAGAGGGACTAAAACTGGTCTCCAGCTCTGTCCCCAAGCCCTCTAGTTGCTCATGTTGTGTTGCATGAAATATTGGTTGGCCCATGGCTCCAGTGGCCCACGCCATTCCACTTGCCACATGACGTGGGGGAGATTTTTGAAATGCTTACAGTGGATTTGCAAGTTAATTTTCAAAGGAAAAGTCCCTGTGGTATTTTTCTTTGAAAACCTGGGTCATATACTTTGCACACTTTCACTCCCATGACCTAACCCACCCCTTCTCTTCCACTGACTAAGTATACACCCATACTGCGCTAATACGTCTACAATAGGTGAAGAGGTGTATTTGAAGAATAGGTGTATACTTTCAGCAGTACACACTATCCTCCTGATTCTATAGAAGTCACCAAAAATTGCTCATGCAAATTTAGGCACGGCCCTGATTTGCACGTGCCATTTAATATAATAATGAGCCAATTAGTGCCAATAATTGACTTTTTAACAAGTAATTGGCACTAATTTGATTTGAGGATTACACACATAACATTAGGTGTGGCCTGAAAAACAGGGCATGGAAACAGGAGGGTCATGGGCATTTCAGGGTGGATCGAGGGCATGGTTTTAAGTTATGTGCATACTGCTATAACTGTGCATTCCACCATTTTCTTCTTGGTGCAAATGGTGCTGCCTAAATTTACACATGACCTGTCCACATAGCCGCAGAGAGGGGTGGCAGGGGGGACA
The DNA here is from genome assembly GCF_901765095.1 of Microcaecilia unicolor. Classification (NCBI taxonomy): domain Eukaryota; kingdom Metazoa; phylum Chordata; class Amphibia; order Gymnophiona; family Siphonopidae; genus Microcaecilia; species Microcaecilia unicolor. The sequence continues at coordinate 40,855,929 of NC_044040.1, read as the reverse complement.
AAATTCCCCGGGCCCAGGCCTCCAAGGAGGGCCCAGCGCCACAGTCCCACCCGCCCTCCGTCGTCGACCGTCTGCCCCTGCATTGAAATCGCAGTCTCACCTCTGTGAAAGCAGCGCTGCAGGCAGCGGAACACCTCCCTTCGGGCCTCCTTCCCTCCCTGTGTCCCACCCTCATCTGACGTAACTTCCGCGAGGGCGGGACACAAGGAGAGAAGGAGGGCCGAAGGGAGGCGTTCTGCTGCCTGTAGCGCTGCTTTCACAGAGGTGAGACTGCGATTTCAATGCAGGGGGCCCGGTGGTGGACGGAGGGGGGAGCGTCGGAGGCGACCTCAGGGGGGTGGAGGGGGGAGCGGCGGTGGAGATGACCCTGGGGGTAGAGGGGGAGCTGCGGCAACCTCGGGAGGAGTGATGGCGACCTTGGGGGGTGGCTGCAACCTTGGGGGGGGGGGCAGGGCCCTAGGCCCGGCCCAGCCCAGCCCAGCCCAGTCTCTCTGCGGCCCTGCCTGTCCACTTAAGTGCTTGTTCTATAAACCACACCAAACTTTAGGCACAGCTTATAAAATACTGTTTGTGGGGGGTTTTCAGCATTGATTATTTAGGCACCATATATAGAAACTAGTCCTATAAGGGCAATGTTATAATCTAGGTGCATGCATTTACACACCCCTTGCATGCATAAATGTACACTTAACTGGGAAAGTGCCAACAGGGTACCTAAGCACTAGTTTGTAATGGCATGTGTAACTACATATGCATGTAAATGCAAGGGGATGTATAAGCAGAGCATGGATGGGGCTCTCACACACATAATTTATAGAATACTGCAAGCTACATGCATCCCTGCCACATTTAGGTGCCCACTGATATGCCAGATCTATGGCTGGTGTAACTGTGGGTGTATAAATGTTAGGCATGCCTACTACTGGTTACACTAGTATTCTATAACAGAACCTAGGCTCAGTTATGGGATAGGCTCCTTATGTGCAGCCTTGCAGTGCCTAAATGGAGGTGCCTAGTTGCAGCCTATACAGTGGGGGAAATAAGTATTTGATCCCTTGCTGATTTTGTAAGTGTGCCCACTGACAAAGACATGAGCAGCCCATAATTGAAGGGTAGGTTATTGGTAACAGTGAGAGATAGCACATCACAAATTAAATCCGGAAAATCACATTGTGGAAAGTATATGAATTTATTTGCATTCTGCAGAGGGAAATAAGTATTTGATCCCCCACCAACCAGTAAGAGATCTGGCCCCTACAGACCAGGTAGATGCTCCAAATCAACTCGTTACCTGCATGACAGACATCTGTCGGCAATGGTCACCTGTATGAAAGACACCTGTCCACAGACTCAGTGAATCAGTCAGACTCTAACCTCTACAAAATGGCCAAGAGCAAGGAGCTGTCTAAGGATGTCAGGGACAAGATCATACACCTGCACAAGGCTGGAATGGGCTACAAAACCATCAGTAAGACGCTGGGCGAGAAGGAGACAACTGTTGGCGCCATAGTAAGAAAATGGAAGAAGTACAAAATGACTGTCAATCGACAAAGATCTGGGGCTCCACGCAAAATCTCACCTCGTGGGGTATCCTTGATCATGAGGAAGGTTAGAAATCAGCCTACAACTACAAGGGGGGAACTTGTCAATGATCTCAAGGCAGCTGGGACCACTGTCACCACGAAAACCATTGGTAACACATTACGACATAACGGATTGCAATCCTGCAGTGCCCGCAAGGTCCCCCTGCTCCGGAAGGCACATGTGACGGCCCGTCTGAAGTTTGCCAGTGAACACCTGGATGATGCCGAGAGTGATTGGGAGAAGGTGCTGTGGTCAGATGAGACAAAAATTGAGCTCTTTGGCATGAACTCAACTCGCCTTGTTTGGAGGAAGAGAAATGCTGCCTATGACCCAAAGAACACCGTCCCCACTGTCAAGCATGGAGGTGGAAATATTATGTTTTGGGGGTGTTTCTCTGCTAAGGGCACAGGACTACTTCACCGCATCAATGGGAGAATGGATGGGGCCATGTACCGTACAATTCTGAGTGACAACCTCCTTCCCTCCGCCAGGGCCTTAAAAATGGGTCGTGGCTGGGTCTTCCAGCACGACAATGACCCAAAACATACAGCCAAGGCAACAAAGGAGTGGCTCAGGAAGAAGCACATTAGGGTCATGGAGTGGCCTAGCCAGTCACCAGACCTTAATCCCATTGAAAACTTATGGAGGGAGCTAAAGCTGCGAGTTGCCAAGCAACAGCCCAGAACTCTTAATGATTTAGAGATGATCTGCAAAGAGGAGTGGACCAAAATTCCTCCTGACATGTGTGCAAACCTCATCATCAACTACAGAAGACGTCTGACCGCTGTGCTTGCCAACAAGGGTTTTGCCACCAAGTATTAGGTCTTGTTTGCCAGAGGGATCAAATACTTATTTCCCTCTGCAGAATGCAAATAAATTCATATACTTTCCACAATGTGATTTTCCGGATTTAATTTGTGATGTGCTATCTCTCACTGTTACCAATAACCTACCCTTCAATTATGGGCTGCTCATGTCTTTGTCAGTGGGCAAACTTACAAAATCAGCAAGGGATCAAATACTTATTTCCCCCACTGTATGTGTGCAACACTGCTGAAAGTGTGCCTAATCTAGGTGTACTCTCTGATATCCTGGTTGAAAATTGCCTCCTTATATTTCAATGTAAACAGCTGAAAAGAAAAATTTCTTATCCTCTTGTTGTTTGATTCCCTTGGATAGATGTGATGCTGGAGGCATCAGTTTTAGGGCAGTGATGATCCTGATCAGGTGAAGCTGATGATTGATTTTTGTTTAAATTTCCCTGAGAGAGGAAGACAGGACTAGGGCAGGACAATAGAAGCTGGTGGCAACACCTGGAAATGTCAGTACTGTTACAGCCTGACCCTTCTCTTCCCTCTCCCCATAGTTCAGCATCTCCCTTTCCCTTCCCTTCCCTTCCCTACTCTACACCACTAATTTCCAGCATCTTCCCTCCCTTCTCTTCCCTACCTTAAATCTAGCATCTTCCATTTCTTTCCATTCCCAACCTCACCATTGTCCAGCATCTCCCTTCCCTACCCCACATCCAGCATCTCTCCCCCTCCCCTGCCAGATATATCCCCTTCTTTCACTGTTGCTGCTCTCACCACTACTGCTATTGCCACCGCCACCCTACTTCCACTTGGGCATCTCTGCAGCGAAAAATTAGTCAGTGAGCTGTGAAGCCTTTGAGAACATACATGCACTCAAGACCTACCCTGTCCTCCCTCTCCAAGGCAAACTTCCTCTTTTGAAGGGTGGGATATGACAGGTCTTAGGCACACACATGCACTCAAAGGCCCAATTCCTAATGGACTGTAAACAAATGCCAGTGTTCTCCTATGCCAGTGCTGCCCCCAGAATTCTGCTCGGCTTAGTAATGATCCAAAAAGTATAGGGTTCTGACACCTTCACAGTGCACTGCTGGATTATGAAATTGAAAAAGCATACCAAGTCAGTGACACAGATGCAGACAACGTGTTCAGGCTGATCCAGCACAAGCCAGTTGACAGAGCTTGCGCAGGCCACATATTTGATGTCTCTGCTTTAGGTATTGTTATTTCTCTTATTCTTAGGGAAATCGGTTTTCAAAGGCTTTTACCTGGCTAAAAGATTCTATCTGAACAATTACCCACCTCTGCGGTGCTAAAAGTATGCATTGGACTCTCAGAGCACGTGGTGTTCCTGGGGGGAGTAAAACAGCACATTTACTTGAGATTTTCTACAGTATGGGCCAGATTCTGTAAACGGCACCCAAAGTTTGGTGTCTAACAAAGGTGAGCGCTGAGTGCTATTCTGTAAGCGGTGCTCCGCGTTGGGCGCTGTTTATAGAATAGCGCAAAGTGCCGGGATCCGTGCCCAGAGGATTTACACTGACAGAAGCCTGGCGTAAATCCTCTTGCCTAAATTAGGCGCAGATCCCCCCCCCCCCCCAAATTCGATAATACCGAGCGTATCTTTAGAGAACGCCCCTGACCTGCCCATGCTCCTGCCATGGCTGTGCCCCCTTTTCAGCTGTTTGCTAAGAAATTTAACATAGTAACATAGTAAATGACGACAGATAAAGACCTGTATGGTCCATCCAGTCTGCCCAACAAGATAAACTCATTTACATGGTATGCGATACTTTATACACAAGTTTGATTTGTCCTTGGCATTCTCAGGGCACAGACCATAGAAGTCTGCCCAGTACTGTTCTTGTACTAAGTTCTGAAGCTAACGTCGAAGCCCCTTAAAATTTACACTCCAGCCCATCCCTATCTAGTCAGTCACGAAGTGCATCTTTATAGAATAAATCCAAATTGTTGCTGATTAAAGCCAATAATTGATAACACCCTATTATTGGTGCTAATTAGCTCGCTACTCAAATTGTACATGTAAATTGGGCCAGAGCATCACTTTGAGCACCATATATAGAATCCAGGGGTATGTGTATTACTTTACCCTCTTGGCCCCAGTATTAAGTAACATAGTAGATGACAGCAGAAAAAGACCTGCACGATCCATCCAGTCTGCCCAACAAGATAAACTCATATGTGCTACTTTTTGTGTATAGCCTACCTTGATTTGTATCTGCTATTTTCAGGGCACAGACCATAGAAGTCTGCCCAGCATTAGCTCCGCCTCCCAACCACCAGCCCCGCCTCCCTCCACTGGCTCTGCCACCCAATCTTGGCTAAGCTTCTGAGGATCCATTCCTTCTGAACAGGATTCCTTTATGTTTATTCCATGCATGTTTGAATTCCGCTACCGTTTTCATCTCCACCACCTCCCGCAGGAGGGCATGCCAAGTATCCACCACTCTCTCTCTCTCCATGAAAAAAATACTTCCTGACATTTTTCTTGAGTCTGCCCCCCATCAATCTCATTTCATTTCCTCTAGTTCTACCGCCTTCCCAACTCCGGAAAAGGTTTGTTTGAGGATTAATACCTTTCAAATATTTGTATAGGCAAAGTATGGGCACAATTAGGTGCATTTTAAGGTTTGCTAATTTTCAAAGAGATAGAACTACATGGTGCTTTCTTTTTGACAATTAGCTACAAACTAAGTGGCCCTTTTACAAAGCCGTGGGAGGGCTAATGAGCAGGTAGTGCGTGCCAAATCAGCACTACTGCCGGGGTAGCTCGTATGTCCAGCGGTAATTCTGAGTTTGGCGTGCACCAAATCCCACGGTAGAAAATATTTTTCTGTTTTCTAGCACTGGGGGGGGGGGGGGGGGGGGGGTATTCCCGGCAGTATTCGGCAGTATGGCCATGTTGGCACATGCATGGTTATTGCGTAGGTAGCGCGTGAGCCCTTACTGCTAAGTCGATGGCTAGCAGTAAGAGCTCAGGCCGTAAATAGGTGTGCACTGGTTTTATAATTTTTGTGCACACCCATTTCCCGGCCCATTACAAAATTACCTTTTTCCCAGCCGCAGTAAAAAGTTGCCCAGCAGGCGCCCAAAAGACAAGCCCATGCTACCGCAGGCCAAAATTTTACCGCAGTTTTCTAAAAGGACCCCTAAGTGAGGCAAAAACACATGCTAACTTTGCAACTATATGGGCTATGGACAATTACTGACAAATTCTGAATTCTTTGAATGGTGTTGCAGGCCTGGTGGAATGTGTTTTTCTCCCTGGTGCAGACACAGCCTGCTCTGGATTTAGAAACATTTATTCAAAAGGCAAAGACATACAGAGGACAAATAGAAACACACAAATGCCACCCACACAGAATAGACAAACGGGGGAAAAACCCTCCAACAAAAGACAGAAGCAAGACACATTCTCTGCAGCCAAGTCCAGTGGAGTCTGATCCACTAACTAATCTAAAGCAGAGCAAATGGGCCAGTTCACACAGCCTGCTCTGGGGCTCAGGACTAGGATGTCTGTTGGTGCTCAACTGCTCTCTGCTGTAAGTGATACAGGAGTGTGTGTGTGTGTGTGTGTAGGAGCGTCCGGATCTGGGGAGGGTGGGAGGCAGTTGCGTGACCAGTAGGCAGGAGTACAGGTGAGAGTGGGGAATAAGAGGAGACAGAAGGGAGGGAAAGGAAAGGGATGAGAGAAGTGGGCAAGTGAGGGGACTAAGAGGAGAGATGGGAAGGGTGAAAGAAGAAACAGAGGGGGAGGGAGAAGAGAATTTGTGGTGGCTGTGAGTAGGAATTTCCACACGATCCCTCCTTCCCATCTACCACCTCCCACTCCCCCAGGAAACAGAGGCTAGGAAGAGGGAGGAAACAGGTCTACCCCATTCCTGGAAACCTGCCTCCTGCTTCCCTGAAAGGGCCAGACATACCCCTATCCCTCCTGGGCTCAGCAAATTCTTCTCCAAGTGGGATTCCCCACCCTTCCATCTCGCTTAGTGATTTGAAATGTTCTGCATGGCCCTTCTTATAAAAAGTTTGCCCCCCCCCCCCCCCTTGCTTTAGAGGTATTGCTCTTATTATTTTGTACTGTGCTAAAAATGTGATTCACGGTGTATGGCAGAAAAAAGACAATAGCATTAGCATGAACTAATCATTTATACTAGTGTTGAGGAGCAGATTTGGCTTGCTTTGAATAGTAGTTACCAGGCCTCCTTTCTCTTTCCGTCCACACATCAAGATCATTTGAGGCCTGGGTAGACTTTTAATCAAAGGTCCAACAGAGCTTCCATCTACTGGAAAGTTCCAGCTCTAAAACTCGCATTCAACACAGCAGTGTATCAGGGTGAGTTTAATTGCCAATTAACATTCATGGGCTCTTATTGGTAGTAGAAGCCCCATGAATAAGCATCGGTCTAGTCTTTCTTTGTAGACAGTTTAATCGTACAATCAGTCTTGTCGCTGAATGCAGAGAAGTTTACAATGGCCAAACAAAAGCCTGCAGGTGCTTGACAAAGTTGACACATGCAGAATAAACCTGAAAAGTGGTGTGCTTGCTACCAAATTGCCTTTCACCACATAACTGAACTCTGTACAGGAACAAAATGGCCACCTTAGATTTGCCACAAAACAGAGATGCTATTCAAGTTTCAAGTTTATTCATATCTTTTTATACTGCATATGGGGGGGGGGGGGGGGGGGGTATCACCTAAATGGATTACAATACTAAAATCATTATAAAATAGAGCAGAAAGGAGAAAAAAAGCCTTTCAAAAATTGAAATAGAAGAAAATAATTAAGAACAATTTTTAAAAAGTCTGCAATCTCTGGTTGGATTTCATGACACCACACTCACACATCACCTGCATATGTGGAGTCACTGAACATTAAGAAGTCTTTTTACTTAGCGGCAGTAAGCACTCCTGTGCGTCAAAACGCACAGAATAGAAGAGTGGCCTACTACTACTACTACTTATCATTTCTATAGCGCTACTAGACGTACGCAGCACTGTACACTTGAACATGAAGAGACAGTCCCTGCTCGACAGAGCTTACAATCTAATTAGGACAAAAGGGACAAACAAGAGATAAGGGAATATTTAAGTGAGGATGATAAAATAAGGGTTCTGAACAACATAGGAGCCAACTTTTCAAAATTATTGGGGGTGCTAAGCCCAATGGAAATAACCCCTCCCTGGACACATACAAGGAATTTTCTCAATATTGGGGGTGCTCAAGCACCCACAGCACCCACAGAGTCGGCTTCTATGCTGAACAAGTGAATAAGGGTTAGGAGTTAAAAGCAGCATCAAAAAGGTGGGCTTTTAGCTTAGATTTGAAGACGGCCAGAGATGGAGCTTGACGTACCGGCTCAGGAAGTCTATTCCAGGCATATGGTGCAGCAAGATAAAAGGAACGGAGTCTGGAGTTAGTGGTGGAGGAGAAGGGTGCTGATAAGAGAGATTTACCCAGTGAACGGAGTTCCCGGGGAGAAATGTAGGGAGAGATGAGAGTGGAGAGGTACTGAGGAGCTGCAGAGTGAATGCACTTATAGGTCAATAAGAGGAGTGGTTAGAGCACTGGTTATGACATCCAGAGGTGGCAGGTTTAAATCCCACTGTAGCTTCTTGTGATCTTGGGCAAGTCACTTAACCCTCCTTTGCCTCAGGTACAAAATTAGATTGTGAGCCCTCCAGGGACAGGGAAATACCCAGTGTACCTGAATGCAATTCACCATGAGCTACTACTGAAAAGGTATGAATAAGTGGCATAGCTACGGGGGCCACAGGGGCCTGGGCCCACCCAAATTGGCCCCGGGGCCCCCAGTTTGGGTGGTGGGGGTCCGCAACCCCCGCCAGCTGAAGCGTTTGCCTGTTCCACGCTGTCTCGTTTTACCTCTCCTGTTTTCAGTGGTGCCATGCATGCTTGTTTCATTGAAACAAGCGTGCAGGGTGCGCTGAAAACAGGAGAGGCAATACGAGACCAACGCTTCACCTGGTGGAGGCTGGGGACCCCCACCAGCCAAGGTACTTTCTCAGTGGCGGCGAGGGCAGCCGGGGGGGTTCGGAAGCGGCGGTAGCAGTGGGGGGTCAGAAGCAGCAGTGGTGGTGGGAGGTGGAAGTGGGGGAGGCGGGCTTAAATGTGCCCCCCCACCTTGGGCTCTGGACCCCTCCCATCGAGATCTGGCTACGCCCCTGGTGTGAGCTCTCAGGCACCCTGCAGTAGTTCAGGTATCTGCACACGCTTCCCTTGCACTAAAGGTTTGAGTGGCAGATAGTAGGCCCGCCCAGTGTTAATCGGTACATTAGCGCTGGGCAGGCTAATGTACGCCAACCGATTAGCACACAGTTAGTGCATGAGCCCTTTCTGCCTACTAAATGGGTGCCAGTAAGGGCTCATGTGCTAATGGCCACACACTAATTTGGAAATGAGTACATGGCCATTAATAGAAAAAATGGAAATGTGGTGGGAGGGAAGTGACGTCACGAGCACTGATGGCTGCTTGAGTCCATAGCTCCGTGGCACCACCGATATTAATTGGTGACATCGGCATCCTTTTGCCTTGAATTTGGAATAGAAACTTGATTGAGTTGTACCTACCACTTCCAGGATCAACCCGGTTTAAATGGGAAGGGGGGGGGGGTTAAATGGGGGGAAAACTTGTTATAAATAATAGGAGAATCCTGTTATCTAACCTTTGTAATGGGAGAGCTTTTACAGTATGTTAAATTGAGTTTGTGCATTTGTCTATAGAGGAAAGCAACCTTCTTTTGTACTTTGCTGCATTCAGTTTGTATTTGAATTGTCTTTCTCAAATTCAATAAACTCTTCTACAAATTGAAAAAAAAAAATGGAAATGTGGCCTCTGTGAATGGGGAAACCCACATTGTAATCAGAGCACATGGCCCCTTTTAGAGCAGCTTAGTTAAAGGGCCCCTAAATATTTTATTTTTAAAAAAATAAGCATTCTGGTTTCCTTTGAATTTTTGAAAATAAAGTTTTAATTATAGAAAACCGGGTAGATTATTCCACAAGGTTGGAGGGGTAGCACAATGGAGGAGCAAATTGTGTCAAATCTCACTTGTCTAAATGAAGGTAGATTGAAGGGTGTATATATGGAATAAGATAATGAAAGAAGAATAAAGAGAGACCTGTATATTGAATTTGATAGGCCAGTGTGAGTATTTTATAAGCACTCACAGAAGGAGATACGTAACCAGTGCTCATTCTTGAGAAGTGGTGTAACATGATCTTGGCAATTTTGCTCACTACAGTAACTGAGCAATCAGTGACATTCTGAGGTAGTTTTAGATCTTAAATGATTGTATTTCAACTTCCTTCTCTAAGTAGAATTGCGTTTCCAGCCTGTTCTCTGTACTGTCAAAATCACTACCAAATCTCAAACATTCTGAGCAAGCCTTACACATCTGGCATCTGTCTCTCGTTCAGTACCTGGTTTTCAGCATCTGGCGGTTCTCTCTCTTATTAAGCACCTAGAAATTATTTCCAGCACCTGACACTCATCTCCACCATTTCTGCTGTCCAAAAGCACAATTGAGACTAGAGACACACTCCAGCCTAGATAGCATGGTAGAGACAAGACAAACACATGATGCAGACACCTGTATCCTTGTGTCCTTAGGTCAGATCTCATGGCACATACCCTTCATTTTCATGCTTGCAAGGTGCATTTTAACCTCAGTTCTCAGAGTTGGAATCCACATCTCATATCTTCCACACTCATCCAGGGTTTCTCAGCCCAGTACTTGGGGAATCCTAAACCGATCTGTTTTTCAAGATATCCACAATGAACATACACGAGATATATTTATATGCACCGCCTCCATTGTCTGCAAATCTAGCTAATGCAGACTGGCTTAGGATTTTCCAAGGACTCAGTTGAGAAACTGTGCATTTTCTTTCTGCTTAAGAAGTGAAAAAGTTTTTGGATTCTTCCTTGAAAATGCCGGAGGGTGAAACAGGTCCCCGTTGGGAGTTGGAGCTACGAAGCAAGTCTGACCAAGAATGAGCTAAGTAGCTTGATATTTGTTTTGCATGCTGTTGGTGACTTTGGTGAACAGGATGTTTATAAGAACAAGAATTTTGTGAAAGAAAATGCTTAAAAAAGTAGATTTGTGGAGGGGTTTTTTTTAGGCCGATGATGATGATTAACGAACCTGGTGAGTGCTACAAAGATGGAAGCAGCATAGTCTGCTCGAGCACCCGGGGAAATTGAGGTCTTTTCCCTCCAATTTATATTTAAGGTAGTTTCCTCAGCACCATTATTTATATCTACAGTTTGTGATTCTATAGAATAACCTGACAGAATTTAAGCCTGCTTGGTATTGACACAGACTCCATAAATGGTGCCCACATTTGAGCATGATCTCGAGATCCATACACAAATCAGTTAACGAGCTGTAAATAATCAATTATTGATGCTAATTGGCAGTAATTTGGATTTTCACACAGATCTGGCTGTGTGCAATGCTATGACTCTCATAAGTAACCCAAAAGGGGGCATGGGCAGGTCAGATGCATTCCAAAGAATTATGCACAATGTTATAGAATTTGGGGGTGCATGCCTAAATTGCTTGCCAGGATTTACACCAGGTTTCATCTTGCGTAAGTTCTTGCACCCAAAGTAGGGCATGGAAATCCCTGCCGGGCGCTATTCCATAAAGTGCACTCATCTTTTATAGAATAGCACTGATTTTTCACGGCACAGATTCTTTGTTGTACTTGTGATCTCTCCTCAGTTCCCCCTGTTCTTAATGATTGTCTAAGGTTTCTTCATGGCTTAGGGGAATCACTTATTTCTTAACACCTATCGCTTTCTCATGGCCCTACTCACCACCACCGCCCTCCTGCCCCTTCTTGGAGACCAGTCCTATCCCTCTCTGAGAGACTGTCAAAATTCTTGGTGTCACATTTGACTGGTACTTAACCTGTAAGCCACAAATTAACTCTGTCCTCTGCTCCTCCTTTTTTGCCCTCCTCCACTTCCGTCCATTACATTCTCTTCTTGACTCTTTTTTGGTCCATGCTCCTCTTCTCCTCTATTGTAATTCTCTGTACGCTGGTCTTCCTTTGCCATCCATTAAACGCTTTCAGCTTGTTCAATCCTCCACTGTTAAGTTACTCCATTCAGCATAACGCTTCAACCACAACACCCCTCCTCCACTCTGAGCATTGGCTTCCAGTCTCTGCTCATATTAAGTTCAAATTTCTTTGTCTTGTCTGTAAATTCTGTCTTCCCTCAGCCCCGGCTTATCTCTCCTCTCTTCTTACTCCTTAGCTCCTTCCCACTCCCTTTGATCTTCTTCTGGCATTCTACTTACAATTTCTTCCCTTTCTTCTTTTCCCCTCTCAATCTCTCGTCAGACCAGTTACAGTTTTCTAGGACCCTCCCTTTGGTATTTCCTCCTACCTTGCATCTGTCTGGAACCCTCCTACCCCAAATTCAAGACTTTACTCAAGACCCACCTGTTTACTGAATCCTTTGGCTCATCCACATAATTGTGTTCCCTCTTTATGTATTTCCTCTTTAGTCGCTTTTATGTTGTAAATTGCATAGTCACTGTATGGACAATTTGCAGTATATCAAGTGCCATAAATAAATAAATAAAATAAAAATGGTTATAACTTGGACTTTTGATGTTAGGTTTTATCTACTATGCACTGAAAAAAATATGTGATTATTGGATATATACTGGAAAAATACCACTTCCCCTAGTACTGGTCTTAAATAGAGAAAAAACTACAACGTGTTGGATTACTGGTTCTCTTTTCTCACTTACTGTGTGTGACTCCTATTCTACTTGGGAAGATTATCCAGCCTGTTACCTCCTTTCGCTATTTAGGTGTCATAATTGACTCACAGTTGCTTTTCTGCAAACAGATTTCTCAGGTTGTCAAACAAGGTCTCTATGCTCTTCGCAAATTACATACTATACACTCTTATCTGATTCTCTCATCACTACATATTCTGATTAATGCTTTTGTTATTTCATGACTAGACTATTGCAACTCTGTTTTTATAGGTGGCACCAAAATACAGCTTAAGTGACATCATTCATTGCACAATTCCACTGCTTGATTTTTTTTTATTTTTTTGGTCGGGCTAAAAGAAGGTGATCATATTACTCCTCTCTTTAAACAACTTCACTGGCTACCTATGCCCTATTGATTGCAATTTAAAATCCTCTGCATAGCATATAGAGCATACCATACAGGCTCACCAGCGTTCCTGGCATCTCACACTATTCCTTATATTTCCTCTAGAGCTCTGCGCTCCATTGACTCTCTCATAGATGACACTAGCAGAAAAATGTTGATTGTAGTGCATGGCTTGCTTATGTTATTCATGGAAGTGAAATACCTAAACCTGCTTATTTCTAATAGTAATGATATTTACAATCTTATATTTCATAGCTTAGACGTCACAACAATGAAAGTGAACTTTTCAAGTCACTAAATTTAAGCATAGTACTCAGTACAGATCTGACCGCTATAACAGAGTGTTGGAATAGCAAAATTCGCTGGGGAATTTTCTTTCCTTTGGAGAAGATGAGAGAAAATCCTATAAAGAACAAAATTAAGTTCCCAACAAATTCATCTATTAGAATAATTGAAAGGCTGCAGTCCATAGGAATTTATCAGGATATGGTCACTTTTATAGCACCAAAATTATCGCACAATGATGCTGTTCATGAACTTTCAAGATGATACACACCACATTTTTAAATAGCAATCTCATATGTGCATCTAAAAGAACATCTTTGGTATTATGCAACCCAATAAAAACTGTCACAACCAGTAAAGAATCCTAGTTTTCTTCAGGGTCAATATTGTTACTTATAATCTTTTCTACAGCTTTTTGATGATAACAAGTTATGCCTTCCGCTGTGGTTCATCATTTTCCATGTGCAGGAAGCACTATAACATTGCTTTTACAGTAATGCAGAACAAATTGCAGACATATAACCTTCTTAAAAATCACAGTCATCAATGCATATTTTAGGAAATCGGGAATGGGAGAACACAAACAAAAGCAGAAAATTAGTCTTCGTGAAATAGAGCAACTTAATCACAATGAGGAAACGATGTTGAATAAGTTACAACTGAATTTATCCAAGACTGAATTTATGTGGATTCATAGAGGTAGTTTTCCGTTCTCCCACTGTTATGGGAGGGTTCCAATATAATGGCTAAGTACCAGTTACTAGAGAATGACACAGGGATAAAATTTATCCCCTTGGGTTCTGTCTCCATCCCCACCCCATCCCCGCAGGCCTCATCTCCATCCCCATACCATCTCCGCAGGCCCTGTCTCTGCCCTATCCCTGCAGGTTCTGTCCCCGTCACTCCAAAAATACTCTGCATTGGAGGGGTTGCTCACATTCAAAGTTCTGCTCCATCCTGCCATCCTTTGATGTATTCCCTGTCAGGGAGAGGGCAGGATGCTGCTGCAGTGGTTTGAGTGTGTACCTCTACTGAAAGGCCCTGCATTGGCACAGGTACTTTTGGAGCAGCCCTGAAAGAGATAGGGTGACAGCGGTAGCATAGGGAAGGGGAAATGACGCTGAACCTGAGTCCATAGGAAGGAACAGGATTCTCTCCTTCCACACTACAATCTCACAAATGCTGCCACCCTAGGTGGATGCCCAGTACATCTAGTTGCAAGGCCAGCCCTGAAAAGAAACCCTGTCAATTTCAAAACCACAAGAAGTTGTTTATATAGCTCGCTCTTATCTCTGCTTCAAAAAAATCTCATTTTCTCCAGGCCCTGCACAGCTACTAGAACCTTTACACTTAAGGAGATGTCTGATACCATGAGATCTATAGAATGTTAAGTTACTTCACAACCTTGCTGCACCACAGACAGGCTAGAATACTAGATTTCACCTCTTTACTGTTGTCAGAAAAGGAAAGCAGCAGCAAAAGAACAAGCAATGAACTGAACAAGAAGGGACAAAGAGGATCATGACTGAGGGGGAAATGAGGCAAAAGCTGGAAGTCATGTAGAGTCCGTGCTATTTCAATGGAAAGAGAAAATGTGCAGAGCAGATCTTTATTGCCTGTCACTTTCTGTTTCTAAAATGCAAAATCTGATTACAAATCTTGATATACATGCATATACCAGTGGCGTAGCCAGACCTGACATTTTGGATGGGCCCAGAGCTAATATGGGTGGGCACTATGTATATAGGTATGAGTCGTGTTTCATGGGACAGTCTAAATAATGCCTTAGTGTGCACTTGATGACAAAATTATCTGCCCAACAGATGTCCTGCATCAAAATAAACCACATACATACTTTATGGAACACAGAAATTTTTAAATAAATTTAAAAATGTCAATCCTGCACTATCCCACAATGCTAGGCAGGTTACAACTGTTATATACATAAATTTTCACGAGAAGAAACCTCTCCCAAAAGTGCCAGCCAAAGCACACACCACCCAACCAATTGCACACCCAAAGTTTCAGAGTATATGCCACTTTGAGTCTGTAAATGGACAGAAAAGCAACAGGTAAGTGTACGCATACCTGTGTAATTGGTAGCTTTAAATGTGCTATTGGCTAAATAGTGTATGCTCGAGCTGGCACCCCTAGGAGAGGTCTCTTCTCATGAGATTTAAATTGGTCTCTTCTACCTTCTGATTAATAGTGTATAGAACATACATAACATTTTGCATATTAATTACTAGACAAGCAACACTTAAACTTGACAAGACATAAGTCTACTATAATGGCAAACATCTAAACACACATCACAGTATCCTGTAAAAATAATTACAGCAATGGCACTTATCCTTCAAACTTGCTTTATAAGAAATTAAATTGAATTAAAATGAAACTCTCCTTTCATTGGGGCATATGGAATCACATCTTCACTTCATCTCTTTTGTACAAATGGATTATTCAGTTTTGAACATGTTTCAGGGACAAGTGGTTTTCATAAGTCAAAATAATAAAAATACTTTCTTTCATGCAGATCTCTCATTTGTTTAAACATAACTACATGGGCTATAAGCCCCTAATGCAGTCCATTGGTTTTCTTATATTTTGTCCTTGTGATTTATTTATTTATTTATTGCATTTGTATCCCACATTTTCCCACCTTTTTGCGGGCTCATTGTGGCTTTGACTTATACTGTGCTAAAACTGGAAATAGCAGCAATAAACAATATTAAGTACACCTTTATAATATACCACCGCACCCCACAAAACAAAAGAAGCAAGTTCCCACAAACCATCCCCCTCCCTTGACCCAGACACAGGAAAAAAAAATACTTCAAATGCTCCCATGTATCAACCCAATTCATATCCCTTAGTGCATATCTTGGTTGTTACATACATAAAAATGCCATAAAATAAGTAAATAAATAGATTGATAGAAACTCTGAATGTCAAGCACCTGATTCTCATAATGTCTGCTTTAGTGGCCCTTCACCAGGAGGAAAATATCTCCACACAAATACATCACGTGCTAGGGTGTCCCCACAAGCAGCCTCTCCAAATGACACACTGAGGATCACAACTCTACCCACGAAAAGTTATCCCGTTATTATACTTTCTTTGTGTACATCCGCATACTGCACAAGCCGGCTTGCTTAAAAATACAAGCGAGATCAAGCAAAAACACCACCAACAATAAAGAAGGACAACGTGGATGCAGCAGCCCACAGGCCCATTTGCCCTACCCCGAGTGCACGGGGATTATGGCTGTGCGCGAGGGAGGGAAAACAGACTAACCTCTGAGTCTGTGGCCTCAACCCTTTGCCGCCATGCTGTCTCCCGCTCTCAATTCAACCCCTTGGGTCCTGGCTGGGGGCTCACTGGAGACGACGAGATGAAACCTGGCCAGATCGATGCATGCACTGCAGGGAGACCGCGTAAATTAACATATGCTAGAGGAGAGGCAGCAGGCAGCCATAGGGAATGCCAGAGAGAAGTAAACCACTACAAGAAGGGAGCGGAGCGGAGCGATGCAGAGTGGAGCCTCTTCCTCCCCTCCCCCTCCCATCCGATGCTTGACTCCCGAATAGCAGGAAACAAAGCAAGGCAGTAGGAGGTGCTTCACTGCTGTCTGCACATTTACTAATGCGATTGGACTACTGCGTGTAGCTGTGCAGGATTGCTGGCAGCTGATTGGTGTTCACTAAGACTGGGTGGGCCTGAGCCAAATATGGGTGGGCCTGTGCCCACCCAGGCCCACCCGTAGCTACGCCCCTGGCATATACTACTGAGGGGTTCATCCCTAGAATTCCCTCAATCCTGAAGGGGTGCTGAGACAGGACCTACCACTGCTGGTAAGGAATCTGCATTTGTAAATGTTTAACTGCCAGGAAACTGTCTTAAAACTCGGGTAAAAGAGGGATAAATTTCATGTTTGGTTACAATTTAAGAAAGGCAACAGGGTAGTTATAAGCTCCAAGTTTGTCTGATTACAACCTCCTCCCCCCACCCCCAACACCCACCTACCTTAGGCTCATTCTTTGACTTATAGGCTTTTAAGCCAATTAAGAAAATAGGTGGGAAACTTTTCACCACAGGGCTTAATTGGTAATTTTCATCATCAAGTGAATAACCATTAGCAATGATTAATTCTAGGTCCATTGCTGTTCATTAAGAAGCAAAGATTTTAAAAAATAGACTAAAATATAGCTAATAAATTTAAGGAACTTTATATTAGTGCAGCAGGCTGCCAAAATGCAGGTCATTGCAGTTGCAGACAGAAAGTTCCAGGCCATTGTTCCAGACAACTGGTGTCAATCAAAGTGTAACAGTAGGAGATGCATTCAGATAACATGATTCATGAGCATTTGGAGGAAAATATAAGCTGTAAGTACAAGGAAGGAGCAAAGTCTCCAGCTAAGAAGGATGTAGAGGAGCAGTTTGATGGTGAACCTCACCCAAGAACCACCAGAACCTTAGCTCCCTATTCTAGGGACTGGAGAAGTAAGAATAACAGCATAGAAGCCCCCAGCCTGATAATCCACTGGAACCATAAGAAGCAAATCCAAGTTTTTCTCACCTGCATTGAACTGTGCAGAGAGGTCAGTCTGATCCATAGCTGTCCTTCTGAAGCATAGAGTGATCTCAGGCAGGTCCAGTCATGGGAAGAACATAAGTGTTGCCATACTGGGACAGACTGAAAGTCAATCAAGCCCAGTATCTTGTTTCTAATAGTGGCCAATCCATGTCACAAGTACCTGGCAAGTAAAACAGATTTTGAGCTGCTTAACCTAGAAATAAGCAATGGATTTTCCCAAATCCATCTCAATAATGACTTATGGACTTTTCTTTTAGGAAATTATTCAAACCCTTTTAAAACCCTGCTAAGCTAACTGCTTTTACCACATTCTCTGGCAACGACTTCTAGAGTTTAATTACACGTAGCGTGAAGAAATATTTTCTATGATTTGTTTTAAATTTACTACTTAGTAGCTTGAGTGACCCCAACCTTGTGTTTTTGGAAAGAGTATACAAGTGATTCATGTCAACCCATTCCACTCCACTCCACTCACACCTCGACTCTGAAAAATAAATGTGGGTGCTAGAGGCTATTAGCACCAGACTAGTGCCCACATTTGCAACTGTGTGCAAAAGAGGTAATCCCTTATTCCTCCCCAATTTTCAGCAGGCAGTACACCAAACAAGGCACTCCTCCCGCAGCTAATCCTACACCAGCTCGGAGCTGGCATTAGGGTTTGCAGAGCCATGGGAAGGGGATGCCCTCCTGTTAAACCTAAAATCCCTGGTGGTCCAGTGGACCCCAGACTCCCCAAACATGTAAGGGCTTGGTGGTCCAGTAGACCCCAGGCACCCTCCCGCCAAAGATATAACCCCCCCCCCCCCCAAAAAAAAAAAAATTACATCCTGTGGTCCAGTGGGACCCAGCCAGGGCCACAACACCCTCCCAAGGGCTAGCCCTGGTTGTCTAGTGGTGGCCCCCCCAACTCCCTCCTACCTCAAAGAAGGAGGGACTCTAGGACTCTCTCCTCCTGCCGGGTGCCTCCTCAATATGGCAGCACCCTGCCCTGCCTAATGCATCCTGGGATGCACTGGGTGGAGCTTAGCTACCATGCAAGGGGTCTGGGGTCCACCGGACCACCAGGGCTTTCATTTCACAGGTCAGGCACAATCCTCCTCTTACCTCCTCGTGTTCAACACTATGACCACACTTAAATTTGCATGTCATTAGCGTTGAGCATGAGAGAGCTGTTCAGATGTAGTAATCGGGCGGTATTTCTCTAGCACTGCTTGGAACAGCGCTGGAGTTTTGAGCACCTGGCCCTCAGTATTTTATAGACCTCTATCATATCTCCCCTCAACCATCTCTTCTCCAAGCTGAAGAGCCCTAGCTGCTTTAGCCTTTCCTCATAGGGAAGTCATCCCATCCCCTTTATCAGTTTTGTCGCCCTTCTCTGCACTTAGAAAATTAGTTTTGTCGCCCTTCTCTGCGACAAAATTAGAATTCTGCTATATCTTTTTTGAGATGGGGGGACCTTAACTGCACACAGTATTCAAGGTGTGGTCACACCATGGAGCGATACAAAGGCATTATAATATTTTCATTTTTGTTTTCCATTCCTTTCCTAATAATTCTTTACATTCTATTTGCATTCTTAAACGTTGGTGCACATTGTGCAGAGGGTTTCATCTTATCATTTTTCCTGGCTGTGACTCCTAATGTGGAACCTTGCATCACATATCTATAGTTTGGGTTCCTCTTCCCTCATGCATCACTTTGCACTTATTCACATTAAATGTCATCTGCCATTTAGATGCCCAGTCTCGTAAGGTCATCTTGCAATTTTTCTCCCAGTTAATGAGCGGTCACATATCGATGGAAAGAGCTCCTGGCTCTCAAAGAACAAATGTCATCTCTGGAGGTTACTGTAGAAGACTTGGAGAAGCAGAAGCAGACAATGGTATATAGAGGAGAACTTCAGGGATATAGGAAAGCAGTTTCATCTACTGTCTGATAGCCTCTGGGATGCTTTGGAGAAGGCCATAACTGACCACTGACATAGCTAGAGTCCAAAACATACTCTGTAATAAATTTTTAATAAACTTTGTGGTTTTCCTTATATGGCAGACTGACCTTGTCCGGTGCATCCCAGGATACACCATGTGGGACAGAATGCCGTCATTTTGAAGATGGTGTCGGAGGCAGGAGCAAGTGGGCATTATTACCTATTTCAGTAAGAGAGAGATTGTTTTGTAACAATATTTCTGTTCCTGAAGTTTGTATTACTTAAAGATTGAAAGTTGTATGTCCTGGTTAAGTTCCTAGGTATTACTAGTCTTTTTTTTTTTAACTGCACTGAACTTCTTGGGAGTATGTTGCAGGTTTCACATGTAAATAATAGCCAGCAGATTGAAAAGAAGCAAAAGTATGTTTTCACTCAGCGCATAATTAAGTTGTGGAATCTGCTGTTGGGCATGGTTAAGGCAACTAATAAAGCATGATTAAAAAGAGATTTGGACAATTTCCTGGAATATTAGTCAGGTAGACTTGGGAGAGCCATTGCTTATATTAGAAATCAAATGAGCTATGAGAAATAGATCTACCTTTGAGGATCGGCCAGGTACTTGTTATCACGACTGGCAACTGACGGATCCAGGATGCCGGGCTTGATGGACCTTGATCTGACTCAGCATGGCTTTTGTTATATATTCTCATATTCCTCATTCTTCCAGCTCTTCACTAGCTGCAGATCTGTTTGATCAATACCACTTCATATGTTTCTTTGGCAACACGTATAAATTTGTCAGACCAATAATGTTTCTTGAGAGCTATCATTTTGCTCTGTGCGTCTAACGATGCTATAGAAATAAGTATAGGAAAGCACCTTTTATCTGAAGATCCATCAGCCGGAAACTTCTATTATCCAGAAAAAAATTGTGGTCCCTGAGCCCTGGTCCATTATCCCCAAATACCTTCTATTATCTGGAATTTGTGTGCTGCACAGATGTCATAAGCTAGTGCTTTAGCCTCCTTCTCAGCTGTTCGCAGCTGGCGCAGTCACAGCAGATCCAGCATCTTTGCTCCTTTCCCGTTCTCAGCATTTCTGGCAGTAGTAAGCACAGCAAAAATAAATAAATAAAATAAAAAAGGCCAAAAGATAAGTTTCTTGCAAGATGTTCATGTGCAGATGTAGTTACAATAGATCAACATCCTTGCTCCTCTCCTGTTTTCAGTGTTTCCGATAAAGTAGTGTGATTGCTGTGTTAGTCATAAATGTATTGTTAGTCCAATAAAAAGAGTATCCCCTTAATATTCTTTTATTTATTTATTACATAGAAAAATGAAGGCAGATAAAGACCATGTGGCCTATTCAGTCTGGTGAGAGTCTGCCGAAGCAGAGGAACACTGAAATCCCACAAAGACAAACAGACAAATAAGAAAAGTGGGAATTAGACCAGGCTGTCCAGGAACAACGCGGATACTTCTAATGATAACATAACATTAAAAACTAAAACCAAAATTTTTTTTGGAAATCAATTAAATAATAGACATTAGAAATGATTCAAAATAAGATAAGACAAAAAAAAACTGACCTTCATATAAATATACGTGAATCACAAATGGTTAATCTTGAACTAGTAAAATGAGTAAAAACAATGGTCTGTAAAAGGATATGTAAAATTAGAATACAAATAAAGTTTATTCGAGCACTTTATTTGTATTGTTTTGTTTATAATGTATATCTTATGTTTTGGTATTTATCAAGGTTAGGTTTGTGTATGTTTTTTTATTATTATTGTATTGTTTTTAAAATAGACTCCTGAAGCAGGCTCACCACCGAAACACAGGCCTGTGTCGAGTCTCTGAAATAAACATTGTATCATCATTAGAAGTCTCCGTGTTGTTCCTGGACAGCTTGGTCTACTTCCCACTTTTCTTGTTTGCCTATCCAGTCTGCCCATCCATGCATTCTACTATCCCTCCCTCTTCCTTAGAGATCCTATGTACGTGTCCCAAGCTTGCTTGAATTCAGTCTGGCAGGGTTAGCAGGGGCAAGCCTGGCAGAAAATGGACCGAAAGAGATTCTTAAGTAGTTCAGGAGTGATTCTGTTATCCAAGAAACTACTTTCTACAAGGAAAAATTCAGGCTTAACAACTCTGGACAAAACGCTTCAAAGCAAGCATAGAAACGAATCTGATGAAACAGACAAATGCAGATTCTGTAAGACAGAATTGCAAACAGTTGTACAATCTGTTGTTGGCTGTCATGTACTAATGTTTGAAGGCCTGTATTCAGAAAGACATGGGCTCATCTACTGAAAACTCTTTAAACACAATAACACTGCTGAACCAGAAAAACATTGGGATCACGACTCTAGGAGAATAGTGGAGAGCAAACAGGTTGTGCTCACCTGGGACATTCCAATTCCAACTAATAAAAAAGCTGGATGCAAGAATTGGAAAAGGTACAGCGAAGGGCGACGAAAATGATAGTGGGGATGGGACGACTTTCCTATGAAGAGAGGCTGAGAAGGCTAGGGCTTTTCAGCTTGGAGAAGAGACGGCTGAGGGGAGATATGATAGAAGTGTATAAAATAATGAGTGGAATGGATCGGGTGGATGTGAAGCGACTGTTCACGCTATCCAAAAATACTAGGACTAGAGGGCATGAGTTGAAGCTACAGTGTGGTAAATTTAAAACGAATCGGAGAAAATTTTTCTTCACCCAACGTGTAATTAGACTCTGGAATTCATTGCCGGAGAACGTGGTACGGGCGGTTAGCTTGACGGAGTTTAAAAAGGGGTTAGATAGATTCCTAAAGGACAAGTCCATAGACCGCTATTAAATGGACTGGAAAAATTCCTCATTTTTAGGTATAACTTGTCTGGAATGTTTTTACGTTTGGGGAGCGTGCCAGGTGCCCTTGACCTGGATTGGCCACTGTCGGTGACAGGATGCTGGGCTAGATGGACCTTTGGTCTTTCCCAGTATGGCACTACTTATGTACTTATGTACTTATGTAAGAAAATGAGAGAGTGATGAAGGAGAAAAAAAAACACCCAAATGGCATTGTTAATAGAAGTGTCAGTACCAAGTGAACTATTCTGTACTAGAAATGGAGAGACAGAAGATCCCCAGGTACCAGGAAATGCAATCAGACACCAAGGAATTGTGGCAGAAAGATACAAAAACAGCCTGAATTGTATTAGGTATGACTTGCCTGATTAAAAAGGAAGCTTTCTGGCCCAGTGCAAATACTAAGATAAGTACTAGCAGTAAATTTGAGAGATTGGGATCATACCTCACATATCGTGTTTTAAGCATGAGGTTCATCACTGTCATGGTATGCAGTAACCTAAGCTATTTGCAGACTCTTCCCTGAGAGATCTATTGGCTTGTTAGCAATGCCATTAACATCTTTTCATAATATTCTAGTCTAATGGTTAGCACGACAAGCTGAAAACCAAGAAAGCCTGGATGAAGTCCCACTGTGGCTCCTTGCGATCTTGGGCAAGTCACTTGTGTGGCAGTTCTATCACCCAGATTCTATCATAGTAGGGGTGTCCAACCTTGGCCCACGTGCATGAGATCTATTGAATACAATGGAAACAGTGCATGCAAATAAATCTTGGGCATATTCATTGGGGAAATCCTGAAAACCTGACTGGATTATGGCCCTGGAGGACTGAGGTTGGAGAACCCTGTATAGAATACCATCGTAAGCCAGCATCTCTGCATCTCACCACAGTTTCACCTGCCATAGATCTAGTATAACTGCGTTCTTGCATTGACATATTATGGGACTCATTTTCAAAAGAGAAAAATGTCCAAAAATGGGCATAAATTTGCATTTGGATGTTTTTCTCACAAAAACATCCAAATTGGTATTTTCGAAACCAATTTTAAGATGTTTTTCTATGAAGTCCAGCAGAAGTGTGTTCAAATCACAAGGGGGCATGTCAGGGGTGTGTTAAGGGTGAGGTCTGTACGTTCCTAACACTGAGGAACGCACTTGGGTGTTTTTCTGCCATAATGGAACAAAGCAAAAACATCCAGGGCTATAAGTTGAATGTTTTGGTCTAGACCTGTTTTATTAATGAATAAGTCACAAAAAAGTGCCCTAAATAACCAGATGACCACTGGAGGGACTCAGGATCAGGGATGACCTTCCCTTACTCCTCCAGTGGTCACTGACCCCCTCCTATCCCCCCCAAAATGTGATTAAAAACATTACTTGCCAGCCTCAGATTTTATACTCAGTTCCATTAGAACAGCATGCAGGTCCCTGGAATAGTCTAGTGGTGGGTGCAGTGCACTGCAGACAGGTGGACCCAGGCTCCCTACCTCCCCCTACCTGTCACACTTGTGGTGGAAAGTGTGAGCCCTCCATAATTCACCAGAAATCCACTGTACCCACATTTAGGTGTCCCCATCACCCATAAGGGTTGTTATAGTGGTGTACAGTTAGGGGGTAGTGGGTTTTAGAGGGCTCAGCAGACAAGGGAGCACTGATGAGATGTGTACCTGGGAGCATTTATTTGAAGTCCACTGCAGTGCCTCCTAGGATGCCCCATTGCTCTCCTGGGATGTCTATGTGGTCAGTCTACTAAGAATGCTGGCTCTTCTTACATCCCAATGACTAGATTTTGTGCATTTTTCACTTGGATGTTTTTTTTTTTGTTTGTTTTTTGAAAATGGACCAAAAAGATAAATGCACAGAGCACAAAAACTTCTAGAAAATAGCCATTTTCGGAAAAAAAAAAAAAAAGTAGACCTTTTTCTGTTTTGAAAATGGCTATATTCCTCACTTGAATTTTGGATGTTTTTAGCAAAACTTAGATGTCATATCGAAAATGCCCCTCCACGCCACTTATGTGCACCCTTACAGAATAGCACTTAGTTGCTATGCTGCCACTTAAGTGTACAGTTGCCCAGGAAAGTGTCTGTATTCTGTATATTTATGCACTCAACTGGCGCTTACATATAGGCACCCTGTTTTAGAATTACCATTTTAACCCTCCATTTCCTCAGGTTTAAACTAAGCGGCTGATATTCAAATGACGGGAGTTAACTGGGATGATTCCTGCAGTGGGCACTAAAACTGGATATTCAATGCCGGGCTGTTTCTCGTGAGCGGCATTGAATATCTGGTTTACTTTTGGCCGGTTTGACGTTGACCTGCCAAGCCAATATTCAGTGCTGGCTGGTCAAAGTCAAACCCACCAAAGATAGAACTGCCTTACATGAGGGCAAATATGGCTGCTAAAGTTAAGCGGTGATGTGCCAGCAGATATAATAGCCTGTCAGTGTTCTTTAAAAAGTTAACTACATCTTTAAGGCAAGTTAATTTTTGTGGGTTACTGCAATTTGCATGGCTTAATGCAATGTATGGAAAACCATTTTAATATCAATGAACTGAAATATTTTGTTTGATATAGGGGTTTTTGATTTTAATCATTCATGAGGTTTGGAGGCCTTTAATGTCCATTAACATGTTAACACATGCATTAAAATGCATTAGTAATTAGATCCCTAAGGGACCCTTTTACTGAACAGCAGTAAAAAAAAAAAAGGTGCCTTAGCGCATCCCTACGCAGGTCGTCATGCACTAAGGCCATTTTTACCACTGGAGAAAAATGGCCGATTTTCTGAATTTCTCAATAATGGCAATTACACTAATGTTCATATTAGCACATGAACCTCTACTGTCACCTATTTTGTGGGCAGTAGGAGCTCACATGCTAAACCTCCACTAATCTGTTAGCACATGGCAGTGTAGCTGCGCTAACCAATCAGCACAGAACACACCCACTCTCCACCCCAGACATGTCCCTGTGGCCAAAAAATAAAAAAAATATTTTTTTTAGCGCATGGGTAGCGCACACACGTAGCAAAATTACTGCAGGACGCCTCAGCATGCCCCGTGGTACACCATTTTCTTTTACGTACTTATGCGCTAAAATGCAATTTTAACCGGCCAGGAGCCGTTCCTGGCCAATTAAATAGTTTTGAATATTGGGCCCAATGTATTTTGGAATTATCTTGCCTATGAATGGCTTTTGTCAAGGAAGAACAGGAAAACTTCTTTCAGTGCTTGCAGAATCACTGCTGGCATCTCTAATTACATTTGACAGAATGCAGAATACTTCAAGTTGTTGTGGTTTTTTTTTTAATCTTTCTGCCAGATGCTTCCACAGCTCCAGGCTGTCCTGTCTACTAATTCTTGCCCTGGAAGGACTTATTAAAACATGCATCTGTCAGCCGGGACATCACAAGCTTGCAGGAAGACATGGGGAAGTATAACAATGTGTAACACAAATGCCACAATAAACAGCCTCTTCCTGTCACTGTAGACCACCTTCAAAAATTGAAAAATTGCATTAGGTACATGGTTGTCACTAAGGCAACATGACAGGTTCCGCAGCGGTGGTTGGTGGGGGTCATATTCACAGAGGTATCAGGGAGCATCACTGTCTGCCTGCTTTAGCATTGATGTGCTCCTTTAATCTTCACATAGTCGCTTTCACTGCCTAACCACTCTGGTGGTTTCATGGACTCATGCTTGATTAAGTAGCTAAAGCCGACAAGATGATCTGATGGCTGCTGTGATAGACTGCTTCAAAGTACGCTGCCTCTATGCTTTCTCATCTAGAAACATCAACAGAAAACAATCTGTCAGAATGCAAGTATTCCTGATTTTGTGCTAGTTTACCTACAATCAGTGCTTGGAAATGGCCTCATTTTCCTATTTTCAGGCTTTCCTAAGAGTAACGTAGTAAGTGACGGCAGATAAAGACCTGTACGGTCCATCCAGTCTGCCCAACAAGATAAACTTATTTTACCTGGTATGTGATACTTTATACCAGAGTTTGAGTTGTCCTTGCCATTCTCAGGGCACAGACCGTAGAAGTCTGCCCAGCACTGTTCTTGTACTAAGTTCTGAAGCTAACGTCGAAACCCCTTCAAATTTACACTCCAGCCCGTCCATATCTATTCAGTCACGATCAGGGCACAGACCGTAGAAGTCTGCCCAGCAACGGTAATGCTTCCTAATTACCGGCGTCGCCACCTAATCTCCACTAAGATTCCGTGGATCCATTCCTTCTAAACAGGATTCCTTTGTGTTTATCCCACACACGTTTGAATTCCATTACCGTTTTCATCTCCACCACCTCCCGCGGGGCGGGCATTCCACATATCCACCACCCTCTCCGTGAAAAAATACTTCCTGATATTACTCCTGAGTCTGCCCCCCTCCCTTCAACCTCAATTCATGTCCTCTAGTTCTACCGCCTTCCCGTCTCCGAAAAAGGTTTGTTTGCGGATTAGCATCTTTCAAATATTTGAACGTCTGTATCTTGTCAACCCTGTTCCTCCTTTCCTCTAAGGTATACATGTTCAGGTCAGCAAGTCTCTCCTCGTACGGTTTGCAACGCAAATCCCATACCATTTTTGTGGCTTTTCTTTGCACAGTTTCCAGTCTGTTTACATCTTTAGCAAGATACGGCCTCCAAAACTGAACACAATGTGGGGCTAACTTCTTTAAGTTCCTTTAAGTGGACCATTGGAAAAAAAAAACCAATAGGTAAAACTCTATTTGTGGTTCCAAAAACAAAATAAGAGGACTTTGGACAAGCGGGAGTTTATAATATAGGGTAACTAATACAGATCTGCCAAGTTACCCATTCCAGGGGGGAGACTTTTTGAACAGTCCTGGAATTTTCCCAACTTTTTCCTGGAGCATCATGGGGCCTTTAGCACTGATTGCAAGGGATAGAATCATGGACTACAAATACCACACTACTTCAGGATGTAAGCTTAAAACCAGAACCGGCCAAAAAGTCTCCCTCCTGGAATTGGTAACTTGGCAGCTATGCTAATAATCTGTTCCTTTCCTTTCTTATGGAAACTTTGCTTTCCTGGGGTGAAGAAACGCTGAAAACAGTTCCTCACAGGGGCAAATACTGCATTGGGTGAATTCTCAACAGTGTCGCATGTAAAGTGAGCCAAGTTATTCTGTGAGCAATTTTCCAGTCTCCTTTCTGTTCCTCTTTTGATCTGCCAGTAGCTCTACCCTGTTGCTAATTCTTATTTACTCAAGAATTGAAAGCAATATGGTTCCTTTGTGGCTGTTTGCATAATCCTCCTAATGGCTTTCTGAGTAGGCCCAAATCCTAGGATCCTGATCACCATGGTAAAAGCAGAGCTCAACAAACGCTTCAGATGCCTGCTGTCCAGAATGGAAGGCAGCGAGCCTAAAAGCAGAGACCTTTTGTGGTTTTATCACATATTCACATCACAAGGTTCTCTCTATCAAGGGTTTAAAGAGACACCGCCACTGTATGGCAGGGTTTAGTTGTACAAGGACTATTCGGTAAAACTAACACAAATGCTACATCTACTTTTTGCCAATTTAAAGAAGGACGATTTTCAGCTGATCAATTTGTGTAAATCACTATTTACTCACGTAGGTGGCTTTGAAAATGGACCTATCTCAGGAGAAAATATACTGCACCTGGACCAGTGTCTATGTGCATTTCTTTTATTTGAATTTAGTTCACACCTTTTCATTGGTAGCTCAAGGGAAATTACATATAGGTACTCTATGTATTTTCCTGTCCCCAGAGGACTTGTAATATAAGTTGGTACCTAAGACAAAGGAGGGTAAACCTGTATTCCTGGTTCTCCACCTGCTGCTGTAACCACTAGGTAACTTCTCTTATCTAACTTCTAAGGTTAAGAAAACATGTTTGATTCTGATCTCTATATGCTCTATTTAAAGGAAAGGTGTTGAGCCTGAATCCAGAAATAAACATATGTTCTATTCTGTATATTTGTTAGGGACTGAGAGACTAGGTTGAGGATTCTGTGTCTACCTCACTTGCAAACAATGGATACTTTATTCAAGAAGATAGTTATATATAAGAGTACAAAACTAATTAGCGAAATAAAATGAACACAAATACATCGAACGTGGGTAAGGATAAATGGATGATTCTGAGACAGGTGTGAAACAGATGTGGGTTAGGCTACAATGGTTATGAGTAAGTATGGTTAAATGTTGAGTAGTTATGAATGAGTGTAGTTGAGTCTAGAATAAGTATGGGTGAATCTGGAATAGGTCTAGATATGTATAAATGAATCAAGTGCTTGTGAGTGAGTACACAGTATATAGGTAGGGGGTAGTAAATATGAAACTGGAGTAGCTATGAGGTTGGGAGCCAACTTTTCAAAATTATTGGGGGTGCTAAGCCCAATGGAAATGACCCCTCCCTGTACACATACAAGGAATTCTCTCAATATTGGGGGTGCTCAAGCACCCATAGCACCCACAGAGCCGGCTCCTGAAATGAACATTTCAGTTTCTAGACCATTTTGTCCTTATTTATTTTTATTTTTCCTACATTTGTACCCCACGCTTTCCCACTCATAGCAGGTTCAATGCAGCTTACATATTATATACAGGTACTTATTTTTACCTGGGGCAATGGAGGGTTAAGTGACTTGCCCAGAGTGCCTGTAGTGGGAATCAAACCCAGTTCCCCAGGACCAAAGTCCACCACTCTAACCACTAGGCCACTCCACTCACTTGCTATACCCCACTTTTATAGGCCATAGTCATTTTCCTTTACAAGAACCCAGGTAGAAATCATTTTAAGGTCAAGTTCTTTACAGGAGCAGCACAGACTCCTTTTGCTTGCCGCTGTTTCAATTTTTCAGCCACGACTAAATTATATGTACAGTATTATAACTTAGTGCTCTTTCATGCTCACTCTGTTACTTGTATAAATATAGATTTCATACAGACTAGGACATATCATTCACTCATCAAATCTAATGCATGTTACCTATGGCTGACTTTCAGTTCATGCTAAGTATCTTAGAAGGGCCAATATATGTTTCCCCCAACCTTGTGCCATTTAAGATCCAGGCCTTTCCTTGGATAAGTCAACATCTTCTGTAGCTCCATATTATGTCAAACTGTCAATCTCACTGTATGTTCAGGATCAATCAAGCCTGCCAGGGCACGTATGATTTCCAGTATGTCCTTTTGATGGCTCAGTCATGGCCTTTAACAATTAGGCTTAGAGTAGTGGGCTGAGAACCAGGGAAACCAGGGTTCACATCACACTGCTGATTCCATGTCACGTAACCCTCTATCGCCTTATACCAACTTAGATTATAAGCCCTCTGTATCTAAAATGAAACTTGCCTTGAGCATCCAATGAAAAAAAGGTGAGAGCTACATCTAAATAATAATATCTGTCTTATACCTCAGCTGGCATTCTACCTTCAAAACGTATAGCACTACTAAAGTAGAGTTTGAACCAACTAAAGTTCAAAATGTCAGGCCTAGTTTAACTATACCTTCTTAGTAAATGAACTTAATCTTCATTTCCCATTTAGGCTGCGAGACAACAAGCCTTCCCCATGGCACGGCATGGCATGCTTTTGTAAAGTAATCAAATAGTCAAATAGCATAGTCTTCTAGGTTATTTCTTTCTGCTATATGAACCTTAGACCAAATCTATCACAAAGAGAATTTCGATTTCTATTTTATTTAGGTTGTCTTGAATTCAAGAATAAAATATGATTGAATTCAGATCAAATGATGGGCACTAATCTAAGCATCTAAAACACATGGTTTAAAGACTCTAACAATGCCCACGCTGTCTGGCAATAAAAGCTTAATAGGTTTAGAATATATCTACTACTGAAATGTCTTAAGGAGAAACATTTTCCTCCACAGCAAATCTACTTATAATTACAATGACTATAGGAACTGATGCATGAAATATTTCAGAGCAAGAAGTCTATAAGAGAGTTCGTAGACTTTATAGCTGACAAGCAGAGAATGTGCTTCTGTTGAAGTATGTGAAATCTGTGGATTTTATTGGGTTTTATCCTTGCATTGTGGTCTGCAAATTATGTTGCTTTATGGTGAGTGAAAATCTAGCAGATATGGAAAAAAACAGTGTCTCAAAGAATTATCCCTTCATTCTCTGTTAGAAGTCACCTAAATGCTTTAACATTTTCTGCAACATATTTGAATGGCTCTGTTTTTCTAAGCAAAAGTAGATGGATGAGTTCCAGAATAGTCAAGTCATTTCCACTAGGCTTTACATTGTGCTAGCAAAGGACCATATTAATGGAGAATTTTTCCAACAAATGAGGAGGTCAGGGAAAAACTTGAAGAGTATGATTCTAAATGTGTAAATCTCAGAGAAAGTAACAATTTGATGCCACGTGAAGTTAGTCAGTACTTTCAGTAGGAAAGGCTTCGTTGTAGGTGAGTCTGGTACCCATTGGTTAAAAAAAAAAAAACAGAGATACGCATATTCACAGATCTCACAGAGACCCAAAAAGCTAGTGGAGAGGTCGCAGAAAATAGAACTTAAATATGTCAAATCTACCCTTCCAGGGAATCAGGTGTACAACAGTTGAAACAAACTTATAAAACATAAAGAGTAAAGCAACATTTGACAACAAATACCTTAAAAAATTAAAGGTCAAATGCGTTAATTCTCAAAAATACTAACCTCTCCCTCCCCAAATAGCTGGAAAAAAAAAACTCAGCATGCCCATGTTTCATCAAGTCTGTCTGCTTATGGTAAACCTTTTATGAATTTTCTTTAAAATATGTGGATTCAAATAAAATAAAAACAAATTCAGCAAAAAATCACCCTGAATTTTAAAAGATACTCTCCAAACAGCTCAAAGACATTGAATATCCCCCTGGATTCTATATATGGTGCCCAAATTTGGGCGTGATGCGCGCACAAATTAATTATGTAAAGAGCCCTTAACAATCAATAATTAGGTGCTAACAACCCATTATTGAAATTAATTGGCGTTCATTAAAATTTGCGCTATTCCATAACATAGTAACATAGTAGATGACAGCAGAGAAATACCCATACAGTCCATCCAGTCTGCCCAATAAGATAAAGTCATATGTGCTACTTTATGTGTATACCAGACCTTGATTTGTATCTGTCATTTTCAGGGCTCAGATAATAGAAGTCTGCCCAGCACTAGCCCCGCCTCCCAACCACTAGCCCCACCTCCCACCACCGGCTCTGCCACCCAATCTCCGCTAAGCTTCTGAGGCATGGCACCTAACTCTACTAGCACGTAACTCAAAAGAGACATGTCAGGGGCGTTCCAAAATGTTTTGCATGTAGTTATAGAATATAGCCTCCGCGCACTTAACTTGGGTGCCAGCGTTTACCCCAGGTTTCAACAGGTGTCAGTCTGGCGCTTAAAGTTAGGCATGGGAACCGGTGCTATGTGCTATTCTATTACTATTGTGAGGTCACTTCACAGTAGTAAACCTTGTGCAAAGTCCAGTCATGTGAAAGATTATTTAGATTTGTCATTTATGAGCTATTGTGATGCAAATTTATTTAAAAGCAGCTCCTTAATGTCAAAAAACTGTGAAAATAACAACTTAATAGCTGCTTTAGAGCCTTCAGCCATGTGAATTAATATTTTCAAAGGGAAGAGTTTTTCTCTCTACTTCTCAAAGAATGATCACAATTCTATTACGTGTCCTTCTATGACAATTCTTCAGTATTTATACCTCTTATATTGTCTTGGCTTTCCAACTTCTTCTATCAAATTACATAGCAGTACACTCTTAGTTTGCCACACTCCAGGGAAAAACCCTTCAGTTTTCGAATCACAGCTAGTAGCCAGCTTCATAAGCAACCTATAATATTTTATGTAAACACTCCAATATATAACACCTCGGTACCTTATGCGTCAGTCTTGACCTTTCTTTACTCATGAAGGATCCCTCTTGATTCTACTATCCCTTGAAATCCTAGCTAGAAAATGTTCTTCATACTACAGTCACATCAGCTATAAGAGAGTGAATTTCAAGCATACTGATACACGAATCATGCTCAGTTCCATCATCATTGTTTACTCTTTCCAAAAATACTAGGACTAGGGGGCAAAGTATTAAATTTAAAACAAATTGATGAAAATATTTCTTCACTCAACATGTAATTAAACTCTGGAATTCATTGCCAGAGAATGTTGTAAAAGCAATTAAACTGTGGAATTCGTTGCCAGAGAATGTTGTAAAAGCAGTTAGCTTAGCAGGGTTTAAAAAAGGTTTGGCTAACTTCCTAAAAGAAAAGTCCATAAGCCATTATTAAGATGGCCTTGGGGGAAATCCACTGCTTATTTCTAGGATAAGCAGCATAGGTTTTGGGATCTTGCCAGCTACTTGTAACCTGGATTGTCCATTGTTGGAAACAGGATGCTGGGCTTGATGGACCTTCGGTCTGTCCCAGAATGGCAACGCTTATATTCTTAATACATATTCCAACTTTTACATAACGTTCTCACACCTTTCCATCTTAATAAACAATTATAGTTTTCCACCTTCTGTGTGAAGCTTTAAGCCACTGCTTGACAAGAAAGCCTACATACTTTACATTGTCTGCAAGTTCTAAGAAGCTACTTGAAGAGACCAGAATCCATGAGGAAATCTACGCAAGCTTGTAATCTCCTTCGATCCTAATAGAATTGGTATGTCATTTACAAACAGAACTATAATGAATTAGCTGACCTTTGGGATACAGTTCTGTTATGAATGAGCAGATATTCCTCTCAGCTCTAATTTTTCAAATCATATATACTGCAGCCACAAAATTCCTTCTGTGGTCTGAATTATATATTGCAGTCTTCAAAGATACTAATTCCTCCTGTCTTAATATTTTCACTGAACATTATTGTTTAGGACAAGCTTCAGCACAAGATGGTGTCTATTTTCAAGTGGTGTGGGCCAATCTCTCCTCCTGAACTGACAATATTCTCATTTGACTGTGCAGGCTGCTCCGATAATTAAGGCAATATATTGCTGAGCAGCCCTAAGCTGGGAATTCACTCACTTGTGTGCCTGATTCAATACTGCTTGATGATGGAAAATGCAATGTTGCATTCCTGTAACAGATGTTTTCCACAGACAGCAGGCTTGATAAAGCACACAATCCCACCTACCTCCTTGAGATACATCTTGCTGTTGTGAGCTTTGAAATCAACTGAGGAAGGACCATACATGCTCAAAAGTTTAAACTAAAGATCTGAGATCTGGGAGAACAGTTCCATCCTAGCACCATCAGAAGATATCACCCCACATCTGTGCCTTACCAATCCTGCTGTTACGCAACATTTCTTGTATTGCCTGGCAAGTGCAATAGCAGCCTGAAAGGAGGACAGCATGAATTTGAAATGCATGAAGAGAACAAGGGCATAGGATTTTAGCCAAGACACTCAGCAAAGTAGGCACAGGAATGAAAGAAGGATGAACCAAGGCTAGGATTTAATACACCTTGCAGCATAGGTAAGGGGAGAGCCAAAAAATGTTCAAGGCAGAGGAGAGTTTTTGTAAGAAGAAACTGCCTCATCAACAGACTTTGATAACAGAGTTGGAGAGAGGAGGTTGTAGCGGAGATGATATAAGGTCCCTTAGCCTGGAGATTCCTGAAGAACTTGATGGTTACTGGATGAAACTGTAGTCATCAGATGGTGGTCCAAAAGGGGAAGAACAAACGTGGAGAAATCTAAGAGACAGGAGATGGAAGAAAGGATCAGGTCAAGACAGTGGCCATGCTGGTGAGTACAGACAACAGAGCAGAGTTGAAGTGGGAGATCAAATCACCAACAACTATAGACAGAGAAGTGAAAAGGGCCCAGGACATGCCAGGAAATAATATAGAGATGACTAGAAACAGATGCACCAGTGGTGTATCTATGGGGTGGCCACGGGGACCTGGGCCCCCCAAATTGCCTCTGGGGACCCCGGTTTGGCTGGCGGGGGGCCCCAACCCCTGCCAGCTGAAGCGTTTGTCCCGCGCTGGTCTTGCAGTATTGCCTACACTGCTCTTCTCAGTCACACCGTGTACACTCATTTTAGTGAAACTGAGCATGCGTGACACTTGCGCATGCTCCGTTTCATTAAAACAAGCTTGCGCAGCGCGACTCAGAACAGAGCAGGGCAGGTAATGCGAGACCAGTGCAGGATAAACGCTTCAGATGGCAGGGATTGCCAGCCAAGGTACCATCGTGCAACAACGGTAGGGGGGGGGGGGGGCGGCGGGAGGCAGCATCAGGGAGGTGGGCCAAAATATGCCCCCCTCCCGTCAAGGTCTGGCTATGCCCCTGAGATGCACAAGCCAATGAGAGGAATGACTCAATAACAGGGGGCGAGAAAGTAGAAGAATATATATAAATATATCCTTAGCAACAGTTCTCACTTTTGTCACTTGTATTTAAGTGACCAAACCACCATGAGTTGAAGACAGTAGCACTTAATTTCACTGCCTGACAGTGACACAGACCACCAGAGCTTTTTAAAGCAGGTCATGTATATTACCTCCCAAATCAATAGAGTAAGAATGTGTGTTAATTAAACTCCATCACAATGTTTTGTAATGTTTTAACATGAAATACTATGGGCTTGTGCAACTAGAAGTAATTTGTTCTTTTCTTATACAGCTTGTCAATTTAGCTTTTGTTAATGAATGATACAACTGAATAACAAATATATATAATTTGTTAGAGCCTGTCATGATATTGTACATCACACTAAACATGGCATGTGCTACTGCTTTTAATGACAAGATTTAAACAAAATCCACTTTGTCAGCTGGATATTTATGAGATTTTTCCCTGCATATGTCTTCAGGAAGAGGTTTAGTAAATAAGGCAAATTCAAATATAGCATTAAAACAGTAAAAATTCAGTTATGAATTGCTCTCTCTCTCTCTCTCACACACACACACACACGCGCGCACACACACACACACACACACATACTTTAGGACAGTATTCATAATAGTTTGCTAAACCATACTAAATTTATGTGATTTGCATTAACTTTACATCATGTTAATTTATTCATATATGATGCGCATAATATATCTAGGCAATATGACAAAAATAAACCTTTAAAATGGGTAGCTATGTTAGTCTGGTGTAAAAAAATTGATAGAGGCAGGACGCACCTTATAGACTAATCGGTTTGAGGCATGAGCTTTCAAGGAGTACCTGTTTTTTCAAACAGAAAATGCTTCATTCTGTCTCCCAATTATTCACCATCTCAGCACTTCGTGTTCTTATCCACTCACTTGTACTTTCTGGACTTGATTATTGTAACGCAGTGGTACAAGGTACCCGAAAGAAAGACATTCAGTGTTTGCCAATGGTCCAGAATGCGGCCATTCACCTCTTGACTGGGGCATGATGCTTTGACCATGTTACACCACTTCTCCGTGAAGAGCACTGGTTGCCCGTTTCATCTAGACTCTCTTACAAGTTGCTTCTCCTGGACCATAAGATCTTGCAATCTGGTCAACCTCCTTATATGTCCCAGAACCTGATCTCCTACTGCCTCCTTAGGACACTTCATTCTTCACAGAACTATCTACTACAAGTTCCTCCTTTGCGTTCTCTCTCACCACCATATGTTTGCGAATATTTAGCATGATGGGTCCCCTTTTTTGGAATATTCTTCCCTTAGCTCTTCTTTTGGAATCCTCTCTATCCATTTTGAAGACCCAACATAAGGCCCATTTATTTGCTGCTGCTTTCAATTCCTGTCCTACTTTGCTGACCGCTGGCTCAGATGAGACCACATAGTGGCATCCATCCTCCTCTACTATTCTAATTTATAGCACTTTTTTAAACCTATGGTTGTCTTTGTCTTCACTTTCCTGTCCCCATTGCAGTTCCTTTTCATTTACTATTAATAGTTTTATATTGTGAACTGCCTCGATGGAATATTACCTAGGCAGTATATCAAGTGTTCATAAACTTGGAAACTACAGTCTGAAGAAGTGGATGCTGGTCCTCGAAAGCTCATGCCTCAAGAAATTGGTTTGTCTATAAAGGGCCACCTACCACTTTCAAAAATAAGACTAATAGTAAGATCACACACTGACTCACAAGACATAATTAATGCAGAACCAATGAACCAACCACATATCTGGGAAGGAAATTGCAATACTTACAGAAAGGAGAAAATGGGGACTCAGAAACTTGGTAAACAGACCTACTGCAGCTGGGCTTAATCTCAACCTGCTTGGGTTAGTTCGCTTTTGTGAACAGGAGCCCAACTATCCTGAAAGTATACCTATTTGAAAGAAAATTATCTAATGAACAGGCAACATATAACTTTTTAAAAAATGTTAGGATGTACTACTGAAATTGATTCCTGGTATTGATTACACAAGCACATTTCCTAAGCATCATTACGCAGTTTTGGCAAACTAAAGATATCTATTTTTAGTGACAGGGATTAAAGTCACAAATCATCATGTACTTTAGCTGCAATTTTATAGGGGTGCCTACATTAAAGCTGGACAAATAATGATATTATCTACTTTTCAAAATTGCTTCTATTGATTTCCTTCACAATTTATTTTATAGATGCATTCTGAGTGTGTTTTTTCTTTATTTCAATATGCTGCACGAAAGAGTATAACCTTCAGGAGACCATACAGTTTACCTTAATACTAAGCTACCTTTCCTATTGGGATTAACATACTAGATAAGTCTTTATTTCCTTTTGTTAATACAGACATCTCTTAGCCAGAGCATCCTCCAACTGTCAGGAACCCAGGTTTGACTTTACAAGCTGCTTTTCAGGTCTCTTTGTAGGCAGCACTTGCTAGCAAAATGCTGGTTCTCTTCCAACCAGGCAAACGGATTGCTCTTGAGAATGACTTTCCTGCTCAAGATTCAGAGAATTAAAAATACAGAGCACATCCAAAGGAAATCGCTAGATACTGGATATGCATTCTTTTGTGTATCTGCCATTACACAGAGAATTGTTAAAAAGGCACTGACCCTAACTAGAAGAATATCAATTCTTTATACATTGCTGTAGTGACTCACTGAAGGTCCTGTAGAAAAGTACAAGCAACACAATATGCCAGGGGCAACTGCAGAGTGCAAAGATTAAATGGCTGTGTTTCGAGAAGAAAATGAGAGCACAACGGATTAGAGGGATTCAGAACAGAGGTGAGCTTTGAAGTGTCTTTGGAGAAATAATTCATGATCACACATGAGAAAATATATCCCACCACAGAGGTGCAAGGAAAGGAATCCAATGATATTTGGAAGTGTGGTTTGCAACGAAGTGCAGACAAGGAAGACAATCGAGTTCAAAGAAAAGGTACAGGAAGGAGAAGGAAAATGTTAAGTGATAAAAGGGGGTGTAAAGTCTATACAGAATGATAAAGACAAAAAGCAAGAACACATCTGGTACTAGATAAGAGTGGGAAAAGCGAGCTTGTATAGGAAGTGGTTAAAGAGAGGTACCTGAAAAAGAGTGGCCTAAGGAAGTTCAAAGAGTAGTCATGAATTTTACAAATAAAGATTTCATACAAATAATGCAGGGCATGCCTTTTGGGTACATAAAGTAACGAAAGCAATACTCAGTTGGCAAAGGGACATAAGACATGGGCATGCATAAGTTGGGAGACAGATCTAAGGGTGACCATATCTGATGATCAAAAGATAGCAAAACAGTACAAAAAAAAGGCAGTGAGGAGAGCCAGAAGAAATCTACGAGAGGTCTTGCTAGTGATGAAAAAAGAGGTTACAATGCCTCTGTACAAGTCATCAACAAGACTGCATGTGCCAATATTTCAAAATGATTGCCAAGCACAGTACAAATTGCTCCTCCCTGGGCACAGTGAAGGAGCTTACTCAATACTAGAGAGTGCTGAGCACTCACTGGCACCCAGAGAACTGGCTCCTATGAGCAAGACCGCATCTGGGGTATCTTGTCCAATTCTAGAGCCCAAATATACTGTATAAGCCAAAATATTTCTTTTTTATTGTACTTATTTTCCAATTTATATATTACCCCTCCTCTGAGGCTACAGAGCCTTAAATGTTAAACAAAAAACTTCAAAATTGAGACGTAATAATGTAAAGCAACATAAATAAAATTCTCATACATGCAGAAAGCACATGATACATAAGGATTAAAAGAAACCCTCATAACAGATACAATATAAAACTGAAAAAAATAATCTGTCCAAAATCTTACCTCATATATATTCTCAGCCAAAACATCAAAAAAGAGCATCACAGAGTGATCTGATGCCCATCTCACTGCATCAAAAAGGAGCAGCACAAATGGTAGAGAGCAATCTTCAAAGCCATTTATGTGGGTATGAAGCACGTGTGTTTAACTGGCTGTCCTCCTGCAGTACTGCACACACGAAGGGCAATTCTATAAACTGGGTACTAATATTTATGCACTCATTTGTGCATGTAAATGTTTAAAATACTAGCACATATGTCAGGATGCCACCTAAGTGCTATTCTGCAAATACCCATTTAATTTACACAGCATGTTTGTAAGGGGGCATATACAGGGGAAGAGCATGGGTAGGACATGGGTGGGGGCTCTCATTTATATATGTAGCTTACAGAATACACAACCAGGAAAGCACATTCCACTGAAAATAGTTGGCTAGCTAAAAAAGGATTTTAAAAATGGCTCAGAGATCAGCACTATATTAAAAATTCAAGTGCTTCATCAATGCAATCATAGGCACTTTAGTGAACTTTCAAAAAGAAACTAGTTGGGTTGTTTTTCTTTGAAAATGTACTAGCAAGTGGTCAAACAAGCACCTATATACTTTGTGCTTGCTGTATCCATGGTGGAGGGTCCAGAGGGGAAAACCTGAACTGCAGGCCGCAAACTCTAGAGAACTAGCATCAGAAAGAGCTAAGTTCACAAAAGAGCCTGAGAGCTGTGGATCTGGAAAAAAAGTAACACCTGGGAAGAAGAGGCCTGGTCCACCAAAAATAAGGAAGCCCCAGGCAGCATAAGCAAGCCTGCAGAGTCCAGTGGAAGGAAGGCCCCTGGGAGCTGGGTTGGTGCTTGGGGTTCAGTGGCAGGAAGGCCCCTGGGAGCAGAGTCTGCACTGTCGTCAGCTGCATAAGTGCTTTTCAATAGCAATCTCTACATCGACTATGTGAAAATTCTATATATTTGCTAGTTTAGTTCTCTGACTCAGTCTCACCTCCCAAATTGCTCACTTTTTGAGTAGATCAAATATAGCCATGTGGTGGAACTAGAGGTCTATGTTTAGACCTCTGTTCAGGGCAGATTTCAAACCCTTTGGTCTGCTGGCTAACTCTTCAATGAGCTGGCTAGATCATTCTGAAAATTGTCCTCTAGAAGCACATAAATATGGATCATGTGTAATAGGAAGTCAATACAAGGAAGAAATATAGTCTGAGTGCATTGAACTATAAATCAAGTTAAGTCCAGGCATGCAAATTGAAATTTCCTTTGCCATGGACTCCCTGTGTCATGTTCGACAAGCCATTTCATTTCTCTGTGCTTAAACTATATTGCCTAACAATAATAATGATGATATTGTTCCCTTCGGGATCTTTTTTTACAGTCCAGATGCCAAAAATATGCTTTCTGGTTATGCATCCCATAGATTTCTGTTTAGATTGAACATCTGTGGCATACTGAACAACGAAGTGCCCTGGAATCATCCGTATTGTCATTGTTAGGAACATGTTTAGTAATCAAATACAAACCTGTCATTCTTTCTTGAGGGAAAAAATAAAACCACACACACAAATGTATATTTCGTCTTACTTTTATGTGATCTTAGGATGTAAATCATACCAGAAAACTCCATGCTGCGGCTAAGAAAGCGAATAGAATGTTGGGTATTATCAGGAAAGGTATGGAAAACAGGTGTGAGGATGTTATAATGCCGTTGTATCGCTCCATGGTGCGACCGCATCTTGAGTATTGTGTTCAATTCTGGTCGCCGCATCTCAAGAAAGATATAGTAGAATTGGAAAAGGTGCAGCGAAGGGCAACTAAAATGATAGCGGGGATGGGACGACTTCCCTATGAAGAAAGACTAAGGAGGCTAGGGCTATACAGCTTGGAGAAGAGACGGCTGAGGGGAGACATGATAGAGGTATATAAAATAATGAGTGGAGTGGAACAGGTGGATGTGAAGCGTCTGTTCACGCTTTCCAAAAATACTAGGACTAGGGGGCATGCAATGAAACTACAGTGTAGTAAATTTAAAACAAATCGGAGAAAATTTTTCTTCACCCAACGTGTAATTAAACTCTGGAATTCGTTGCCGGAGAAAGTGGTGAAGGCGGTTAGCTTAGCAGAGTTTAAAAAGGGGTTGGACGGTTTCCTAAAGGACAAGTCCATAAACCGCTACTAAACGGACTTGGAAAAATCCAAAATTCCAGGAATAACATGTATAGAATGTTTGTACATTTGGGAAGCTTGCCAGGTGCCCTTGGCCTGGATTGGCCGCTGTCGTGGACAGGATGCTGGGCTCGATGGACCCTTGGTCTTTTCCCAGTATGGCATTACTTATGTACTTATGTACTTATGATAATAGAAACTTATTAGTGCTTTCAAAGAACCAGGAAGTACAACATCTACTGTTTATCATTCTATAGTGCTACAAGACGTACACAGCACTGTACAGATGCCTATAAAAGATGGACCCCAGCTCCATTTATTGTGGGATTACTAAGGGGTACTTTTACTAAGCCAAGGTAAAAATTGGCCAGCAGTAGCGCGAGCGTGTATTTCGGCTGCGTGCTGGGCCATTTTTTTTTTACCGCATCTAGGAAAAACAGTCTTTTTGAAGGGGATGGAAAATGGGCGTGCTCTAAAATTGAAACCAGAACGCGTCCATATTCAGCCTTATACCTTTCTGTCGTCACCCATTGACCTAGCGGTAAGGTCTCACGCGCTACCCGCAAGGTAAGCATGCAGCAACTGCCAACTGTTGTTTACCGGGTAAGTGGGCCGCGGTCGAAAATAGAAAATTATTTTCTACCGCAGGATTCAGTGCTTGCCAAATTCAGAATTACTGGCCAGCGCATGCGCTAGCTGGGCAGTAGTGCTGATTTGGCATGCGCTATACGAGGCCCTCCCACACCTCCTCAATCTTTATTACACTGTCTTCAGACTCTTCAAAATTCAGCAGTTAGATTATTATGCAAAGCTCGTACATACATACAATCAAGTTACACCTCTGTTGGCCAAACTTCACTGGCTCCCTGTTCAATATCATTCAATCTTTAAAATTTTTATGGCTCACACATAAGGCTCTTCATAATGGTTCCCTATTGTTTCTTTCCTCTCTGGTTATTCCTTATACTCCTAATCATAATCTTGGATCCTTGAATGCAAATCGCCTGACTATTCCCTCACTTCATTTTGCCCACTACGAATCCACATACTCCTCAGCTTTTTTCTTCCTGGCTCCAAAATCATGCTCCTTCCCCACCCCCCCTCAACATTTGAGCTGAACCCTCTTTTTCAAAATTCGAGCAATTGTTAAAGATGCATTTTTTTCCACATGGTCTCTGGATATTCTGGCTAGCGAATTAAGGCTTGTGATTGCAGGAACCAGGCAATTTTGACATTTCCCCTCCTTTCAGTTTCTTTTCTTGGAATGAATGGTACTGTCCTGTTTATTATGGCGTTCCTTTCTGAAATGTTTCTTTTTACTTAATTTTAATCACTTAGGCCAACATTGTTATTTTAGCAGTATATCAAGTTTTGAGTACACTGTAAATAAAAATTAGAGAATTTCATTTATTATGGAAATGGTTACAAACAGTATGGATACAGACAGGAGAATAAGGGATTGAGATTTAAAAGCAGCCTCAAAAAGGTGGGCTTTCAGTCTAGATTTGAATAGAGCTAGAGGTGGAGCATGGCACACAACTCAGGAAGTCTATTCCAGACATACAGCGTAACATGGTGGAAAGAATGGAGTTGACTATGGAGGAAAAGAGACCAGACAAGAGTGACTTACCTAAATGGAGTTGAGGAGTAGCCTAACGGTTAGTGTAGTGCCTTGAGAACATGGGGAACTCACACCAAAATGATCAGAAACCCTGCGTTGTTCCAAACAGTGCTCTAAAATTAGTGCCGGAATGGTGTGAGGCTATAACACACCTATGATCAGAGCTAATAGCATGCAAATTTAGGCACATTATTAACTCTGATCATAGAGGTAAAAGTGCACTCATTTGACAGATCCATGCTGTCAAAAGCCCAGATCTGTCAAATGCAGGAGATGGAGGTCCATGGGACCCTCAGATCTCCGTCATTGCTTCGGTTCTGGTGGCCTAGTGCCACCCTCCCAGACAGCAACATAGGGTCTGACCCCTAACTCCCCTTCACACCCCCAAAAAAAATTTCCTGGTGGCCCAGTGGGCTGCAAACCCCCTCCCCCCTTCTGTACCTCCCTGATGGAGGCAAGAGTAGCACACTCCCTCCTCTTCCAACACCACCCACAAAATGGTGGTACCCTGCCCAGTACATCCTGGGATGCGCTGGGTGGGGTTTCACTCCATATAAGC
The DNA here is from genome assembly GCF_901765095.1 of Microcaecilia unicolor. NCBI lineage: Eukaryota > Metazoa > Chordata > Amphibia > Gymnophiona > Siphonopidae > Microcaecilia > Microcaecilia unicolor. Next base: position 40,813,124 of record NC_044040.1, on the reverse strand, counting down.
CCCTGTGTCACTGTCTGTAGGGGCTTGGGGGGGTTGGGTCTCCTGCGGGGGGACTCTTGTCAGAGTTGGGTCCTCTGTTGGGGGGAATGGGGGAGGCCTGCTAGCATACAGATACATGCTGAACAAGGCTCCCTATTCCTCCCCAATGCTCTGTAAACCCTAATGCCAGCTCTGAGTTGGCGTAGGGCTTACAGCGGTAGCAGCACGCTAGTTTGGTGCGCTGAGCATTGGGTAGGAATACTAATGTCCCTGTTTAGCATGCATTTGCATGCTATTAGCATTCAGAGCCTGCAATCATGCTGTTTCATGCGCTCGCCAGCTCTGATCCTGGGATGTAAGCAAATGCGGGCGCAGTTCGGTGCTAATGGCCTCTAGCGCCTGTGTTTGCTTTTGATCATCTTGGCCTCAGTTCAATTCCTACTGCAGCTCCTTGTGACTCTGGGTAAGTCATTTAATCCTCCATTGCCCCAAGTACAAAATAAGTACCTGCTTGAAATATGTAAAACCACTTTGACTGTAACCACAGAAAAGCAGTATATGAAATCTCCTTCCCAAGGAGGGGTGTAGGGAGACAGGCACGGTAATGAGGAGCTGCAGAAGGATTGCATTTGCGAATAAGAGAAATTTGAACTAACACAGAAACAGATAGGGAACCACTGAAATGACTTCAGGTAATGTCAGTGTGGTACAGCTGAGTTTTGAATAGCTTGAAGTGGAGAGAAATGGTGCAGTAAGAGACGTGTGAGGGGAACAGGAAAAGAGGATCAGATTTTTTGATGAAACTAGTCAGTCACTGAAGGCTGAGACATTCCTCCCTGCACAGCACCCTCATCTCCGCCCCCCCCCCCCCCCCCCCCGCCTCTTAGCGGCTTGGACTGGAGCAGAGTCATGACCCGGGTTCTTCATGCTTCCACCAGCTTCATAAATCTTTGACCAAACACCTGCACCGTTTCAGAACTGAAAGCCCATTGATATTTCATCTACATGCTTTTTGCTCTACATTTTTCTTTATTTTTGCCCAAAGTATATTCTGGCACTAAACTACTCTTAAGTCACTGTGAAAGCTGGAGAAGTCATCTATGAAAGACAAACAATTGTTTAAATGATTAGTTCTGGTTATGCTTTTAACATGAATTAGTAACTCTATTCCAGTCATTTGCCCTAGTGGGGTAGTGACAGAGCAAATGGTCCATCCTTGAATGCATAATAGCACAGTCCTAGCTTTGAAGAACAGTGCCAGCTGTGGTTTTTGCGCAACACATGTGGTTGGGTAATGATATATGGAAAGAAAAGCAACATGATTGAATGGCCTCATTAATCATTCTCAACGGTTCGTATTGCTGAGGTGGTTGATTGACTAACACAGACAAAAGATGCAATCTGCAGTTGCAGACATGCTGATCTATATTCAGAGCATGAGTTAACTTTCATTTTAAATTAGTTTACTTCCATAATAAAATCTGAAGGTAGTGCAAAGTACCTGGTGCGTAAATGTACTCACAGAGACTTTACCCACTGTCAAAAAGTGGCAGAGTGGTGCTTCTAAAGGTAGGTGATGGAACCTGGAGACCCTTCTGCTTTTCAAAGATCTACGCCAGAAGGGGCGCTTGCCAATTTCCCCACAATCCCTCTTCTCTACCATATCTACTAGTGAAATGATAAAATCCAAGAGAAGAGCTCCTGTTCTCATGTTCTACCTATAAATTCTCCAGTAGACATCTCGCTGCTGAAGCTCACAATCACTGCATCCCCTGGAGTTTGGAAAGAGAGATTGAGACACAAAGTACAAAACCATTGGCTAAATGTAAAGCGACTAGCCAAAATAATGACACAAGTACAATCTACTGAAAACTAAGTCGTCAACTTCACATTCAAATGTGTGTATGATATAGGGGGAAAAGTCTCATACTGTCACGGGGACATGTTTTGATGATCTACACCCATGAATCGGGTAATTTCCTTTCCGTGAATCTTATAATCATCGACCAAAACCCCCACCTCCTATTAGTTTTGTATTCACAGGGGGGTCCACACTGTGTCTGCAACAGCTCAGATCCCTTGAGAAAGCACCAGCGAAACGGGAGCCTATCGGTGTCCACTGTCCAGTGAGCTTGCGGATTGCACAGATAAGTGCCCGCTTTTTGCCTGTCTTTTTTGTACAGAATTTAGAAAAAATATTTAAAAATATTAAAATACAAAAAAAGAGATATCTGTACTGCAAAAGCAAAATTATCAGACTGCGAATACAAAACTATTAGGAGGTGGGGGGTTTTGGTCGATGATTATAAGATTCATGGAAAGGACTTCACCCGATTCATAGGTGTAGATCATCAAAACATGTCCCCGTGACAGCATGAGACTTTTCCCCCTATAACAGACACACATTTGAAAGTGAACCAACAATCTACCTTTTTGTAAGTGTAAAGCGATGCACATTGGGAAGTATAACCCAAGTTATAACTACATGATTCAGGGTCAACATTAGGAGTCACCACCTAGGAAAAGGATCTAAGTGTCATCGTGGACAATACACTCAAATCTTCTGCCCAGTGTGCAGCAGCAGCCAAAAAAGCAACAAGAATGCTAGAAATTTTTAGAAAAGGCCTAGAGAATAAATCAAACAATATCATAATTCCTCTGTTTCAGTCCATAGTGAGACCACACTTTTGAGTGTCATATGCAATTCTGATCACTGCATCTCAAATGACATAACAGAATTAGAAAAGGTACCATAACGGGGATAGAACAATGCTCATATGAGGAAAGGCTAATGAGATTAGGGCTCTTCAACTTAGAGAAGAAATGACTGAGGAGAGATATGATAGAGGCCTATAAAATCCTGAGTAGAGTGGAGTATTTACACTTTTCAAAAGTACGAAGGCTAGAGGACATGTCATGAAGTTACATAATAGTACATTTAAGACAATTAAAAAATGTGTTTCACTCAACACATAATTAAGCTCTAGAACTCATTGCCAGAGCATATGGTAAAAGCAGTTAATTTATTTTACTTAAAAAGGTTTGGAAAAAGTCCTAGAATAAACGTCCATAAACCATTATTAAGGTAGACTCGGGGAAAAGTCACTAATTATCTCTGGGCATCTTGCTACTTTTTGGGACTCTACCAGGTACTCGTGACCAGGACTGGCCACTGTTAGAAACAGAATTCAATATCAATATTGGATTCTTTTAACTAAGGGGTCCTTTTTCTAAGCTGAGAGAAAAATAAGCCTCAGTGTGCCCTTACACAGGTCTTGCCTGCATACTAAGGCCATTTTCACCATAGATGTAAAAACCCTGATTTTCTATTTTTTTAATTGCCGTGTGCTAATGTTATCATTAGCGCGTGGCCATTTTTAGAAATTACCACCGGAGCACGTACCAACACCACACCTATTTTGTAGGTAGTAAGAGCTTCTGCGTTATCTGTGTGCTAACCAGTTAGCGTACTATAATATAGATGCAGAAACTGATTAGCATAGGAATGTCCACTCTCTATCCCTGACACGGTCCCTCAAAAAAACAAAATTAGTGTGTGGTTAAGTGCACACACACAAACTACCACGTGGCACTATAGTGCGACCTAAAATAGTTCATTCTTTGATGCATTAGCCACTCAATAGCACCTAACACAGTTTAGTGAAAAAAAGGCCCCTAATTCAGCTATTGGAGGTTCACCATTCTTATCCTCAGCCTTCTGTGTGATCTGTTTCACACAGAAGGTGCGGGGAAAGAATGGTGAACTTCCACTAGCTGAATTACTTAAAGAATCATACTACTTAAAGCATCCAATATTGATGTTGAGTTCTACATGGTGTCTGGAAAAACAGGGGCGTAGCCAGACCTCATGGTGGGAGGGGGCCAGAGCCCGAGGTTGGGGGCACATTTTGCCTGCCGCCCCCCGCCTCGCCTCGCGTACTTGCCCCACCGCCTTGCCTCCGCACCACCTCACCTCACCTCACCTCACAAACAAATACTTTTGCTGGTGGGGGTCCCCAACCCCCGCCAGCTGAAGCCTTCTTCAGCGCCGTCTCTGGCGCAGCCGCATTCGCTCCCTGCCCCCTGCTCTTCTTTCTTCTTGCTCCTTCTAGAGCATCAGCGTGCACAGGAGGAACAAGAAGAAAGAAGAGCAGGGGGCAGGCAGCAAACATGGCTGCGCCGGAGACCGGCACTGAAGAAGGCTTCGACTGGTGGGGGTTGGGGAAGCCCCCCAGCCACACCAGGGGCCCGGATGAAATTTGCTGGGGCCCAGGCCCCCATTGCCCCCCATAGCTACGTCCCTGTGGAAAACCCGGGCCACTTATATAGTTTCAAAATGCTTTGCAATTGTTTAAACATTTAGGGTCCCTGTTTACTAAGGTGTGCTAGTGTTTTTAGCGTGTGCTAAACGCTGGAGACACCCATATATTCCTATGGGTGTCTCTAGCGTTAACGTGCGCTAATTTTTAGTGCATGCTAAAAATGCTAGTGAGCCTACAGCGTGGCTTAGTAAACAGGGCCCTTAGGGCTCCTTTTACTAAGGTGCGCTAATGGATTTAAAGGGTCTTTTACGAAGCCGCAGTAGCATTTTTAGCTTATGGTAGAAATCAGCTGACGGTAAAAGCCGAGATGCCTATTATATTCCTATGGACGTATCTGTGTTTACCACCAACTGATTTCTACCATGAGCTAAAAACATTACCGCGGCTTAGTAAAAGACCCCCTTAGCGCACTGATTAGCGTGCTCTAAATGCACACCTTAGTATGAACTCCCCCTCAAATCACAAGTCAGGAACCTTGGAATACAGTTAGATTCAACTCTTACTCTGATTCCCCAAATCCAAGCAACCTTCAAGAGCTGCTTCTACTATTTGCGACAGCAACACTGCCTCTCTCCTTACATCGAGAAGGTAAATCTTATCCTAGTTGTGCATGCCATGGTAACATCAAGACTGGATTACTGCAATGCACTATACAATGGTCTGACTACAAAGGGCCTGCACCAGCTCCAGTTGATTCAGAATGCAGCAGCAAGACTCATAGAAGGTTGCAAGCGACGTGACCACATCACACCATTTTTGCAAAAACTTCATTGGCTACCAGTACAATACAGGGCTAAATTTAAAACTCTATGTCTGATCTTCAAGGCCCTGAAAGGAAATGGCCCTGAGTATCTGAAGAATAGGATGATCCTCCACACACCGCCAAGGACACTAAAGTCCTCCCAAGGACTTTCACTAACCACACCCTCTCCAAAAGACATTACACGATGTGATACCCACAAGCGAGCCTTCTCCGGAGTAGCCCCCACACTCTGGAATGCATTGCCTGAATGACTCCGCTTAACACAAGACTACCTCTTCTTCAGGAAGCTGGTGAAAGCTTGGCTCTTCAACCAAGCCTTTAATGGAAGAAGTAACTAACTTGTTAGTCTCACTCACGCACACAAGGATTGACTCGAGCTGCACATACTGCAGCGGGACATGTTTATCCACTCCTACCCTAGCTGAGATAATATTTAACCATCTCTCTGACCTCACGTGCAACTTTCTTCAAATCAATCACCTTACTTTCTAATTCTTCCTACTTTCTTACTTATCTATATGTTACAACTTTGCCTTACCCTTCACTACCAATTATAATGTTCTAGTACATGTGGAGGGGCATAATCAAACGGAAACGCCTATCTCCATGGGCGTTTATCTCCGAGAACGGGTCCGTGAAGGGGCAGGCCGAACCGTATTTTTGAAAAAATGGACGTTTTTGAGCTGGGCGTTTGTTTTTTTCTTAGCAATAATGGAAACTAAAAACGCCCAGCTCAAAAACGTCCTAATCTGAGCCATTTGGTCGTGGGAGGGGCCAGGATTCGTAGTACACTCGCCCCCCTGATATGCCAGGACACCAACTGGGCACCCTACGTCAGTGCGGTGGACTTCAGAAAAAGCTCCCACATGCATAGCTCCCTTACCAAGGGTGCTGAACACCCAACCCCCTCCCCCAAAACCCACAAATGTACAACACTACCATAGCTCTTAGGGGTGAAGGGGGCACCTACATGTGGTTACAGGTGGGGGGGGGATGGGCCTGGGGCCACCTGGCTGAAGTGCACTGCGGTACCCACTAAAAGTGCTCCGGGGACCTGCATACATGCAGGCCTCTAGGACTGGTTGCTGCTATATAACCTTGGCACACCAGTTGACACCTGAAGACTAATCTCTACGAAAACGTCCTTTATTGGAATAACCGCCTTTACTCACAGTTAACTGCAGATCAGAACTTGTGCCCCACTGGCAACGAGTCTCCCTGGTACTGAGATGAGCAGTAGGTCAGAACTGGCAGAATGCTGTACAATGCCCTCATTCAGCCACATTCAAGGGAAGAACTAAGTTGTCTAATGTGGCTAACACAGGAAAGGGAACTAAAACTGGCTTACAAAAATGGCCACTACCGCATGGACTACAACAGGAAACACAACAGGGCACACTCTGACCTAGTAGGCAGGGGGAAAAGCACCATGGGAGAAGAGCCTACCAACTACCAACATCGTGAGACTGTAACACAAGCTAATGAAATCACGGAGCCCAATACCCTACACCCACCACAATGCAATGCTGATGTGACCCTGTACTGCACCAGAGAGCCACATCTGACCCAGGGAAAGGTTGTGACAGGATCGAACACATTCTTCTCTCATGGAGGTGGCTTTGGCATTTGAGGCTGGCATACAGGCTGGGAAAAAAGTTTTTAAAGTGGGTTTTGGTGGGAGGGGGTTAGTGACCACTGGGGGAGTCCGGGGAGGTCATCCCCGATTCCCTCCAGTGGTCATCTGGGCAGTTGGGGCACTTTTTTGGGACTTGTTCGTGAAAAAAAAGGGTCCAAAAAAAGTGACCCAAAATCACGGTAAAAATGTCTTTTTTTGCGATTATCAGCTAAAGACGCCCATCTCTCCTCGGCTGATAACCACACCCCAGTTCCGCATCCACCACGCCTCCGACATGCCCCGTCAACTTTATTCGTTTCCGCGATGGACTGCAGTTGGAAACGCCCAAAATCGGCTTTCGATTATACCGATTTGGGCGCCTTTGCGAGACAAACGTCTATCTCCCGATTTAGGTCGTACTATAGGTGTTTTTCTCTTTTGAAAATAAGCTGGATTGTGTTGTCATTGCAAGTAGTATACCATGCCATACTTTGTATTGTTGTTCGAATATTTTTTACTGCCCTAATAAATAATAATAATAATAAATAAGATATTGTGATCAAAACTTGAATAGAAATATGATGCATGTTTGTTCAGTGTGTGGGCTCACAATTATTTATCTGTTTATGTTTGACTATCAGATAGGTGTCATGTAAAAGGCTGTTCCCACAGGTCACTGAATGGATCCATATCTGGACAGGTCTTGATGAGTTAAGGTGATCTGTTGTTATAATTGTTCTCTGTTGTGCCTCTAGACATCTGCCCAGTCCAGCAAATACTTGTGTACTTGGCTTTTCTTTTCCCAGGGGAGTAGAAGATCCCTCACAGTTGCTGTAAAGGAGAAAAGCAGAAGAACAGCGCTATTAATAGAAGCATTAGTGCCGAGCAGCTACTTCTGGAGAAAGAGAAGATCCTCATATACCAACAAATGCAATCAGAGACCAAGAAAATGCCACAAAATGATACAGAAATTATCGCTATTGTGCTGGGCACCACCAGCCTGATTAAAACGAATTTCCAAGTGCATCTTGATATGTTGCCTATGCATAATACTTTATGAAATGCAGGAGGCGGCTGCCTTTGGAACAATGCAAGTTTTGAGATGAGCATTAGAACTGAATTCTCGAGACTGAGCTAATCTCAAACAGCGTAAGAGTGAGGTTCATTTCTCTCATGGTATATGCAAAATTAACTCATTTGGAGACATTATCCTCTATAGCTCCTGTGATCAATATGTAATAAAACAACCCTGAATAGTAAAGAGTTTCTCAAATGACATCAGGATGACTCTTACTCTGGAAAAATGTGGGGGGAAAAACCTTACTTAATGGAAAATTAAGGAAAACTGAAAACATATATCTGACACAAGGCTGTAGTAGAAAAGAGCTAGAGCAGTAAACTACATATAAATATCCAGAAACAGAAGATGCAACAAACCAGCATGGACTACTGATTGAAAAGATTAGCTAAGACTGAAACTGATGTGGCAAAGTGCATTAACAGTACAGAATAAGACAGAAGCTAATAATCAATTTGCAATTGGTGTGCTGCCATAAAGATTTGGAGTTATAAACCAGTCTCATAAACATCTTGAAAAATGTATTGTAAGAGCAAGAAAAGTCCCCCATGCTCACCAGGTAATTTATAAGAACCCATCTATGTCACAATTGTATATCCCAAGAGCCGAAGGTAGCATGGAGGTGCTATGGGTCCTATAGAAATAGATTCTTTAATAAAGATGCTAATATTTATGCCCTGATTATGCACATAAACATTTAGAATAATGGCATTTATGCACGTAACTGCTATTCTGCAAATTACCTGCTTAACTTACATAGCACATATTTGCAAGGGGGCAGACACATGGATGAGACTCACACTTAGGCGTGTAAGTTATTGACTACTACAAGTTACTACTACTAATCATTTCTATAGCACTAGTAGATGTACACAGCGCTGTACATATTATATGCAGGTACTTTTTCTGTCCCTCGAAGGCTCACAATCTAAAGTTTTTTTGTGCCTGGGGCAATGGAAGGTTAAGTGACTTGCTCAAGGTCACAAGGAGCTGCAGTGGAAATTGGACCCAGGTTGCCAGATCAAAGCCCACTGCACTAACCATTAGGCTACTCCTCCACTATCTGCAGCAATTAGGTACTAACTCTTAAGTCAGCCATGGAGATGGTGTGTTTGCTCCTATCTCTTAAGCATGTATAACTGGTTAAGCTAGTATCCTATAAAGGGAAGTAGACGCCTACATTCCTTTATAAAATAGGCTCCTACCAGGTGCCCTTTTATGGAACTGCCCTCATAAAGCTACCATCATTAGGTCTTCTGACAGTATCAGTAGGCACAAATACTCATTTTCATGCATTAAGTAGCCCTTTATATAATACAGTATGATGCCAATTATCCAGACTATCCTCGGCAGTGGGTGGTCCAGATAATTGTAAATCCGGATGATTGGACAAACCTACTTGTACATCCAGTTGTGTTTTTCCTGCCATAAAACAAAACAAATTCGCTGATTACCGTGCCTCCTTGTTTCCACATTTCTTGTAGTTCTCTCTCTCTCCTGTTCCCTCCTCCCTCTGCCAATGGCTAGCAATCTGGCATCTCTCATTCTCTGTCCTCCTGGTTACCCTCCAAACCTGCTTTTACAGTCACTAAGCATTGAACACTGTGCCTTTCTCTAGCCCAGAGACTCCCTCTGAGGCATCCAGTCTCATTTAATGGAACATCCTGTTTCCTACAGAGAAAAAACTATGTTACAGAGGGAGGCAACAAGCTAGGGAGAAGCAGCATGTGTAGCACTGTAAAAGCAGGTTTGGAGGGATAGGGTGAATGAGAGATGCCAGTCTGGATAATTGGACATCCGGTTAATTGGTGTTCGGATAATCAGCGTGGTACTGTACTGATCAGTGTAAAAGTAGGTGCCGTGACATGATGTCACCACTGTTCCCTCTAAGCTGTACCTGAATGCTCCACCTACAGTCCTACAAGTGGCAGTGCTGTTTCAATATCACATTTTCCATAGGAAGGGGCAGGCAAGTTGTGAAGGACTCCAGAGGATCTGCCTGTCCCTAGTGATTGAGGCATCACCCCTACTGGAAGGAATGAGATTGGAGAACTCCTGCACAGCTTAGAGGGTGGATTAGAGGTGTGGATATTTTCACCTGCTTCAAGATAGGTACAATTTCTGCCACTTACACTAATATTTTATAAAGATGAGTAGGTGTCTACTTGTCTTTACAATAGCACTGTGTTATAAAATTATACAACCTCTAAACCAAAAATCAAAAAAATGACTTAGCTCAAAAAAACTTGAAAAGTCAACTGATGCAGGAGCAAGAACTTCAGGAGAGATGACCAAGTTTTTTTGAGCTAAGTCATTTCTGAAGTTTCTGTATTCTGCACTGTGTTGGATTTAGACATTAATGAACACAAGCAATGTATGCCTTTGTTTGATGCTATGCACATGGACAGTTTGGTGTCTTGGACAGTTTGAGGTAATTTACACAGTCATTTTCTATGCACTGGGAATGTTTTTTAAGCCAATGATGAAGAACATATCATTGTGATCATCTTTAGTTCTATAGATTGGTAGATCTGGAGCTCTTTCAGGCTTTTTCTTTCCGTTAATTGATATCCTTGCCGTTCGCACATATTTTTGAAATTACAGTGGGTTATTCTTTGATTTTTGGTTTAGAGGTTTTGATTTAATTGACTCCACATCCTTTCGGTTTATTGTTTATACAATCATACAACTAAATATCCCATATGGCTACAGACATGCCAAGTGATAAAATCACAATATGCCGTGAGCTAAATCCAGAGGTCAATATTCCATCCTCATTCTTCTTGATCTTTCCGCTGCTTTTGACACTGTCGGTCACAGCATACTTCTCGATACCCTGTCCTCACTTGGATTCCAGGGCTCTGTCCTTTCCTGGTTCTCTTCCTACCTCTCCCTCCGCACCTTTAGTGTTCACTCTGGTGGATCCTCTTCTACTTCTATCCCTCTGCCTGTCGGCGTACCTCAGGGTTCTGTTCTTGGTCCCCTCCTCTTTTCTATCTACACTTCTTCCCTTGGTTCATTAATCTCATCCCATGGCTTTTCCTACCATCTCTATGCTGATGACTCCCAAATCTACCTTTCTACCCCTGATATCTCACCTTGCATCCAAACCAAAGTTTCAGCGTGCTTGTCTGACATTGCTGTCTGGATATCTCAACGCCACCTGAAATTAAATATGACCAAAACCGAGCTTCTCATTTTCCCCCCCAAACCCACCTCCCCGTTCCCCCCGTTTTCTATTTCTGTTGATGGCTCTCTCATTCTCCCTGTCTCCTCAGCTCGAAACCTTGGGGTCATCTTTGACTCTTCTCTCTCCTTCTCTGCTCATATCCAGCAGATTGCCAAGACCTGTCGTTTCTTTCTTTACAACATCCGTAAAATCCGCCCCTTTCTTTCCAAGCACTCTACCAAAACCCTCATCCACACCCTTGTCACCTCTCGTTTAGACTACTGCAATCTGCTTCTTGCTGGCCTCCCACTTAGTCACCTCTCCCCTCTCCAGTCGGTTCAAAACTCTGCTGCCCGTCTCATCTTCCGCCAGGGTCGCTTTACTCATACTACCCCTCTCCTCAAGACCCTTCACTGGCTCCCTATCCGTTTTCGCATCCTGTTCAAACTTCTTCTACTAACCTATAAATGTACTCACTCTGCTGCTCCCCAGTATCTCTCCACACTCGTCCATCCCTACACCCCTTCCCGTGCACTCCGCTCCATGGATAAATCCTTCTTATCTGTTCCCTTCTCCACTACTGCCAACTCCAGACTTCGCGCCTTTTGTCTCGCTGCACCCTACGCCTGGAATAAACTTCCTGAGCCCCTACGTCTTGCCCCATCCTTGGCCACCTTTAAATCTAGACTGAAAGCCCACCTCTTTAACATTGCTTTTGACTCGTAACCACTTGTAACCACTCGCCTCCACCTACCCTCCTCTCTTCCTTCCCGTTCACATTAATTGATTTGATTTGCTTACTTTATTTTTTATCTATTAGATTGTAAGCTCTTTGAGCAGGGACTGTCTTTCTTCTATGTTTGTGCAGCGCTGCGTATGCTTTGTAGCGCTATAGAAATGCTAAATAGTAGTAGTAGTAGTAGAGCGATATGCGGTTCTAAGGGAAGCTAATTTAGCAACATTTGGCTGACAGCTCCTGAAGAAGCAAAAGTGAAATGGCAGTGCTCTCAGAAGCCATAGAGAAGCTAAGGAGCCCTTTTACAAAGACACGGTAGGGCTACCGCGTGGGTAGAGTGTGCCAAATCGGCCCTACCGCTGAAGTAGTGCAGCCCAGCAGTAGTTCTGAAGTTGGTGCACGTTTTTCCACAGTAGAAAATAATCAAGAAGATGTAGCCGAAAGAAACAGAATTTGTCCGAACTGTATGGTCTATATCACATTTATGAACTATCTTTGGCACAATACAAATGCCAAAATGAAAACTGTCAGTAAATCCAAGACACTGAGCTAATCTCCAACCTACCCTGGCATATGAATGAGGATCATTCCTCTCATGATAGGTGCAAAACTAACACTTTTGGAGACATTATTCCTGCCTCACTGAATCACACCTGCCAAGTCTCCCACACTCCCAGGATCTCCTGCAGCAGCAACACGAGATGCCTTCTAGTTTCTACTGTTGGGGGGGGGGGGATTCCCAGTGGTAACTGGCAGCATGGCCACATTGACGCATGCTGCTCGATTACCGTACCAGTAGTGCATGAGCCCTTATCGCCTACTAAATAGGTGACGGTAAGAGCTAGTAACTAGTCATGCACTAATTTTAATATTAGCACGTGGCCATTCACTGCCCCGTTTTTAAAAAGGCCTTTTCACCACCATGGTTAAAAGGGGCCCAGCGTGTGCCAATTTCACACACCAAAACTAGCGCAGGCCACTTTTTACCACAGCTTAGTAAAAGGACCCCTAAGTTTCCTATGTGCATTATTGCATTTTGAACTGCTTATTATTATTGAGCTGCCTCTGAACATTTGCAATGAGTATAGTTTTGAAATGAAACTGGCATAAGAATACATTGAATTTTGGGGGGGGGGGGGAAATGTACTATTAGATTTCCTGGGAGGTTTTTCTGACTAATAAGGAAGCAGCTCAGTTGGCAGACATCAGTCTAAAACAATATATTTGTACACTGAGCTTCTGAAGTCTTTTCCTCCCATTGTTACATTTTGATTAAAGTGGTGTGGGAGCCAACTCTGTGGCAGGGGCACAGCCAGACGACAGATTTTGGGTGGGCCTGGGCAAGAAGTGGGTGGGCACCAAGTGTTCTCCCTCCCCCCCCACCATGAAAAAAATATCTCAGCTGGCGGGAAAACACTTCTTTCCACCTTGGCAGTCTGCAGCAGGCTTACGCTGAAAACTGAGCATGCGCAGGTGTCGTGGAGAGTAGCGTTTTCGTTACCTCAGGGGAAAGTCTTCAGCTGGCGGAGCTTGGGATCCCCACCAGCTACTGCTATTGTCTACTCACTTGTCCTTTAGATTGTAAGCTCTTTGAGCAGGGCCTGTCCTTTATGTTAAATTGTACAGCGCTGCGTAACTCTAGTAGCGCTTTAAAAATGTTAAGTAGTAGTAGTATGTGCTACTGATGGGTGGGCCTGAGCCCTAAATGCCCACCCAGGCCCACCTGTGGCTACGGCACTGCTCTGTGTGTACTTGAACATCCCCAATATTGAGAAAATTCCTTGTATGTGTCCAGGGAGGGGTTATTTCCATTGGCCTTAGCACCCCCAATAATTTTGAAAAGTTGGCTCCTATGGCTATGTTGTGTTTCACTTACATAGTCTGATATTTGTCAACATTTGCTTATTTCTGATCTGAAGAAGAAGGGTTACCTTCGAAAGCTAATCGAAAAATGTACTGTTAGTCCAATAAAAAAGGTACTATCTTATTTTCTTTTCTATGTTTTGATTTCTATTTATTACCTTTACATTTTGATATAATTTAAACAAGAAAAAATAAGTCACAGTGACTCTAGGGAAGTTCATTTATTTGCAGCTTGCACATACTGATATTGTGATGTTATAAAATTATCCTCAGAAAGTGCCAAAAATGAAAGCAAACAGCCAGTGTCTGTCTCCATCCTTAAACCTGGACATGTGTTCTGTCAAACAGAGGAAAAAGACACAACAGCATTTACAAAACAAAAGAAATAAAGCACTCTTTACAGAAATAAACCAACAAACGAGGAATAAGAACTGGAAAAAGCACAGATACAGCAGGGAATGGAGTTACTTCAGCAACCAAAAATAGATGAAACTTTGACGCAGGAATGGCTAAGGAGAGGTGGACGGAAACCTTTATTCGTGTATTTATTTCACAAGAAATAAATACACATTATCTTGTGAAATAAATCAGTCTTTAAAGAGGCATTAACTCCATTATCAGAGGCATTAACTTAGGGGCCCTTTTACTAAGCTGCGTAAGCGTCTACGCATGCCCAACGCACACCAAAATGGAGTTACCGCTCGGCTACCGCGTGGCTCTTGCGGTAATTTCATTTTTGGCCCGCGTCCGATATGCGCGTCCAAAAATTATTTTGGATACGTGTATTGGGTATGCACCAAGTGGCATTTGATGTGCGTAGGTCATTACTGCCCGGTTATCGCGTGAGACTTTACTGCTAGGTCAATGGCTGGCGGTAAGGTCTTAGACATGGACACGTGGCAATTTTCATTTTGCCAGACATCCATTTTCGTCAAAAAATTTTTAAAGGCATTTTTTTGCAGGTGCGCTGAAAAATGATTCTGCGCACACCCAAAACACGCGTCTACACCACCGCAGGCCATTTTTTTAGCGCACCTTAGTAAAAAGACCCCTTAGGAACACAGTTCAAGGGTTCCAACCTAGTGAAATGTCTTCCAGGATCTTCAGCTACAAGATGTACAGAGCAAATACTGAAAGTGATCCGAGAAGACAGCAAGGCTTCAAACACTGATGTTGTAATTCACCTGGGGACAAATGACCTGGCCAACAATAGCAAGTTTACAGCACAGAGAGCGTTCCAGAAGCTTGGGGAGAGACTGAAATCTTTGGCTCGGACTGTGGCTTTTTCTGAAGTAATTCCTACATGGGGGAAGGGAGAGGAAAGTCTATGCAAAACAGTGGAGTTTAATAAGTGGCTTGAGTCTTGGTGTAAAGAAGAAGGTTTTAGATACATATGAGCATGGGGTAATACGTGGAAAAATAACAGGCTATACTGTAATGATGGGCTACATCTATTTGTGATGGGAAAAATGATCCTTGGGGAGAAATTCAGACAGTATGTTTCTAGACATTTAAACTAGAGGGTGGGGGGTGACAAAAGGAAACAAGGGAATTCAGAAAGTCACCCCCAGAATAAACCTGATGACAGAGGGAAAGGACATGTAAATATAGAAAACCACCTAAACTCACTAAGCACATGGACAAGTGCTCATAGTCTAAATAAAAAGGTTCAAGACTTGCAAGCCCTGATGTTTGAAGAAAACTTGGATATTGTTTGAAGAAGATTGATATTCTGCACTATCTTCGTTATTCTAGGTGGCGAACATTCTTACATACATAATGTCAATGTCAGACAGACCATAGTTCAGGAACTAGCAAAATAGCAGAATTATATAAAACATATTAAAATACATTCATAACACAAACAACCTATGCTACCAATACATAAACTAGCACCAGTGCAGTATGGGACAGTGGACTATGGATAAGATGGTTCACAGCCAGCACAGAAAAAACTGGTAAACAGACTATTTAGATTGTCTAAGACAGAAATGGAAACAGTCACACATCACATCCTTGGATGTGAGATGCTGATCTCAGAGGCCTGGATACAGAAAGGCACAATAAGATAGCTTGTCTCAACCATTGGAAGCTATGTAAACGTTCTAACATCGCTGTGCCAGAAAAACATTGAGATCATGACCCTGACAGAATAGTGAGGAATGAGGATGTTGTAATCACCTGGGACATTCCTTTTCCCCACAAATAGACAGCTCTAGGCAAGAAAACTGGACATTGTGGTAAAGAAGAAAAGTACAACGGCATTACTAATAGAAGTATCAGTACCAAGTGACTATTCTGTATTACATGCAGAGAAAGGGAAGATTCTCAAGCGTCAACACATTCAATCAGAAATCAAGAAGATGTGGCCAAAAGAAACAGAATTTGTCCAAACTGTACAGTATATATTACATTTATGAACTCCAGAAGAAGTCTTTCTTTGGCACAATACAAATGCCAAAATGAGAATTTAGCAGTAAATCCGAGACACTGAGCTAATCTCCAACCTACCCTGGCCTATGAATGAGGATCATTCCTCTCATGACAGGTGCAAAACTAACACTTTTGGAGACATTATTCCTGCTTCACTGAATCACACCTGCCAAGTTTCCCACTTTTGCGAGTCATCTCTCACTTTCCTGCTGGGGAGCCAGGATCTCCTGCAGCAACTTCCTCTTCCAGCAGCAACAAGAGATGCCTTAATAAAACATCATCTCCTGCAGTCACACGATAAGAACTGTGGGACTTGTCCTGCGGCAGCAGGGGATGACGTTTTATTAAGGCATCTCCTGCTGCCTCTGGAAGGGGAAGAGACTGCTGGTGCCACGGGCTGCCATCGGGGTGTACCAGGGGCAGAGCTGTGGGCAAGGCGTGGCGGAGCTATGGGCGGATTGAGGATGTGCCTACACCTCCCTCAGAAAAGGTTGGCCCCCTTTGAAGCTCTGCTGAATTATTCTAGTCATTTATCTGCTTCTCAGGACCAGTCTGAGGAATTGCAGTGCCCTGAGCCAAATTTTGCCTTTGTGTCTCCATCTTAGGGACAAAGGAGAATCACTGGACATGGATGGGAGGGGAGGGCAGAGGAGAATCACTGGATATGGATGGGATGGGAGGGGAGGGCAGGGGAGAGAGGAGAAATCGCTGGACATGGATGGGAGGGGAGGGTAGAGGAGAATCGCTGGACATGGATGGGAAGGGATGATAGGGGCAAATGAGAATCGCTGGACATGGATGGGAGGGCAGGGGAGAGAGGAGAAATTGCTGGACATGGAGGGGAGGACAGGGGAGGGAGGAGAATTGCTTGATATGGATGGATGGAGGAGAGGGCAGGGGAGAGAGGAGAGTTGCTGGATATGGATGGATAGATGGATGGCGGGGAGGGCAGGGGAGAAGAGAGTTGCTGGGCATGGGTGATGGAGGGGAGGGCAGGGCAGGGGAGAAAGGAGAGTTGCTGGACATGGATGGAGGGGATGGTAGGAGAAATTCTGGACATGGTTGGAGGGAATGGAAGACAGGAAGAAGATGCACATGGATGGAGGGGCAAGAGAAGAAATTCTGGACATGGATGGAGGGGAGGGAAGACAGAGGAAGGATTGCTGGATATGGATGTAGGGGAGGGAAGAGAGAGGAAGGAGATGCACATGGATGGAGGGGAAGGGAGAGAGAAGAAATGCTGGACATGGATGGAGAGGAGGGAAGAGAGAGGAAATGAGATGAACATGAATGGAGGGGAGCGAGGAGAAATGCTGGACATGGATGGAGGGAGAGAGGAAAAATGCTGGACATGGATGGAGGGGAGGGAAGAGAGAGGAAGGAGATGAGATGAGGGAAAAGGAAGAGAGGAGAAAAACTGCACATGGATGGAGAAAATAGGCAGAAGCTGGATCCACTCTATATTTCCTCCAGTCAAGTCTGCAGAGGACCCAGCTTTTACTTATGGATGTAGGGCAAGAAATGAAGAAGAAAGGAGGAAAGTAAAGAAATAAATGGAAAGGAAGCCCTGGAAACGGAGTTAAGGGAACAGATAGAGAGCAGCAGAATCAGATACTGGGCCAGCATGATTAGAAAAACAAAGTCACCAGACAACAAAGGTAGAAAAAAATCATTTTATTTTCATTTTAGTGTTTGGAATATGTCCACTTTGAGAATTTACATCTACTGTCTTATTTTGCAATGTATAGCAATGTGATCCCGCTCCTGGATGGGTAGGGGCGCTGACTAATAGGCTGCAGGAGGGCACCAGAAACCCTAGCACCAGCCCTGTTTCTGCCACGTCCTGCCTATGTGGAAACATGAAGTTACTTCACAGCAGGCGAGATGCAGCTAGAATAAAGACCTGTAGCTGGCAGAGCACTTGTCTCTCTCTCTCTCTCTCTCATTCACTGTGGGGAGCAGTGGGGGGGGGGGGGGGAGCAGCAGCAGTGTCAGGGGAAGCAGCAGCGGTGGCAGCGTGGCAGGGGGGGGGGTGTAGCAGCGGCAGTGGGGGTGGCGGCGGCAGGGCCCTGAAGATTGTTTGCATTAATGCAGTCATCCAGGTCCTGGCACAAAGGAACAGGGAGAAAGACAGATCCGGAAGCAGGTAGGCAAGAAGAAGGTTCTAGTGCGCCCTCAAAACCTTGCCTGCACCGGGCCTCCCCCACCCCCTTGGAGGCCGGGTCAGGGGAATTTTATCCCCCCTGCCATCCCTCTTGGCGGCCCTGCGAAAATGGTATAAACCATATTAAAAATTACAAATTCTGCTCATCAGGTTCTATAGCTGTAAATGGGTTACTTATACAGAAGGTGAAGATGGTGTTAATCTTGTTGTATGTGAATAGACTCTGCATTAAATTTATAAGACGCTGTATTTAAGTAGCCTTTAGAAAGGTCTTGACACTGTGTTCTTTAGTTTTGCTAAAGAAGCATATTATTCTGTTACTCTCCTAAGGCCCAAGCGTAGTCACATTATTCTAATTGAGAGAACTTCCCTGTCATCATAGAAACCTTCACTCCCTTTTCCTAGCCTTGTCTCCAAATACATAACCCTTTAGTGTCCAATGTTCCCATAATAAGCCATATGGGAACAGATTGATGGGAACATTTTATTTATTTATTTATTTTTATTACATTTGTACCCCGCGCTTTCCCACTCATGGCAGGCTCAATGTGGCTTACATGGGGCAATGGAGGGTTAAGTGACTTGCCCAGAGTCACAAGGAGCTGCCTGTGCCTGAAGTGGGAATCGAACTCAGTTCCTCAGGACCAAAGTCCACCACCCTAACCACTACATTGGACACTAAAGGGTTGAGTGAATTCTTTATATGGAAGCAAAAAACTCAGCAACGATAAGAACCATGTTTAGCGTTATTCTATAAACCTCGCCTAAAGTTTGGTGTGGTTTATAGAATGTGTGTAGTGCTCGTTCCCGCAACTAAAATTTAGGCGCAACAATTTACACCAACTAAAACCTGGTACAAATGCCTGCACCTAACTTAGATGCGGTTTGGGCATATTCTATAACAGTGTGTGTAATTTTTAGGAATGCCCATGCTCCGCCCATGCCCATGGCCACACCCCTTTTGAGATTCACATGTTAGAATTTAAGCATGCTACTTCTCAGAATACGCTTTAGAAAGTTGTGTGCATAAATTCTAATTAGTGCCAATTAGTGCTGATAATTGCTTGTCAGTGGCCAATTATCGTCACCTTATTGGCTTGCTAACCAATTAAGTTGCACGCACAACGTTAGGTGCTATATATAAAATCCGGGGTTAGTGGTTTTCCAAGCACTAAGCACATCTGAGACTACAGCAAAATAGAGAGCTAGTGGACAAAGTACAGTGAGGAGTCTCTCAAAGAGCTGGAGGATTGGGAGGGTGTGACAGTGAAGGTCAACGAGGTACAGTGATCAGTTCTAAACGAATTTTTCTTCGGCTGCACCTTATGTGAAGATGTGATACACCAAACAGGGCTGCCGAGCTCTCACATTGTGATTTATCACCACTCCAGCCAAGAGGCTGAAGTAAAAGCCATTCCTACATGAAGATGAATACAAGTAAAGATTCCAGGAGACAGCCTTATTACAGCTCTGATGAGCCTTTCATCTTCATTCTCACGCCTTCCTTGGAATAAGGGCCAACGTGAAGCTTGCTGCCGGAGAACACAGCCAGGATCTGTTGTTCATGGGCATTGGGGAACTGAAGACTCTGGGGGGGGGGAGGGGGCAGAAAAAGGGAATTTAATTAAAGCAAAGCTTGTTAACTACAATGAAGTCTTTCCGTATCTCTCCCCTTGCCCAACAATGTTTAAGCTGCTGCTTCAGCTCCTGCCTGGTAAGTGTGGGAACGAGGTTTATTTATTGTCTGTGGTTTCACAAACCTATCTTAATACAAGTTTTGAAAGCAATAAAGTGTTGTATGAAATAAAGATACTCAATGCGCCCATCTCATCCTTGACTGCTGTGAGGTCTTGGCGATCCCAAGTTTTTAAGGTTTTATTCAGACATGTTCAGCTGTGCACTGGAGTTAAAATAGTCCCTTGCCACCCCCTTTTGCTTTACCTCCCTTCTCTTGTTACCATGCTTAGAAACAGATTGTCTAGCTAAGTGACTCAGGTTAGATATCAAGGATTCTGGCAAAGATAACCAGAGAGAGAACAGGTTGCATCACTGCTATTAATGCACTTCCTTGGTTTGCACAAAACAGAGCTCTGGGAGAGAAAGGACAGGCACAGGATCAGTAATGCATGCTTTCTCTTCTTCTCCCTCTGCTTAAGGTCCTCTCTTTCATCATTTACTCATCCCAAGACTCTGATGAGGTGTGTACAAAAATTCACTGGGGTGTGAATGCTTCTTGTCATATCCCTGGAACCTGGCAGGGACCATCTGATACATTTCCACTATTCATGATTATTGTAAGCCACATTGAGCCTGCAAAGAGGTGGGAAAATGTGGGATACAAATACAATAAATAATAATAATAATAAAATAATGTTAATAATGATGGTGAAGGGCTTTGTAATGCTATGACAATTCCCCTCAGTCATCCCATCCCTGCAAGGCTAGGGACAAAGAGGAAAGACAGAGGGAAGAGACTCAAAGAAAGAAAGCTAGAGCAGTACTTACCAACCTTCTCCTGGAGACACACTCAGCCAGTTGGGTTTTCAGGATTACCACAACGAATATGCATGAGATAGATTTGCATGCAAATATACAAATCTCTCTCATGCATATTCTCTTTGGTAATCCTGAAAGCCTGTTTGGCTAGGTATGCTTCCAGGAGAGGGTTGAGAAGCTCTGAGCTAGAGGAATGAGAGAAGAGGTTATAGGCCAAAGCTACTAAGATGTATTAATAGAATGACACACATTATAAGCCTTTAATGCAGCATTTTTTTTACTACAACATGCATGAACTAATAATGAGATGCAAAGCATGCTAATGCATGGAGAACAGCAGTGTGCATCTAGTAATACTATAGAAATGATAAATAGTAAAATGAATATATTCTGCCCTCTCACTGGGTGTGATTGGCATGTAGCTTAAACCAGAGTATAGAACAGAATCAGAACTCTTGAACACAAATCTTTAATGCATATTCAAACAAACAAGGAAAAATAACTTACAGTTCAGATGTGCTGGACAAGAGTTTTTGGCCTTGCAAATTGGCAGTCTGTTCTCCACCAGCTCTGTCTCCAAGCAAGAGAGAAACTGGCAGTAATTCAACAACATACTGAGAGCAATGCTGTTTATACTTTTACACTGGTAAAATCTATAGAGTCGCAATAGCTTGGAAAGATCATCCAACGGAATACAGCATAGACAGATTCAATTCACAGAGGAGATATGCTGCTGACTAACTCTTACAGATCCAATAGAGAGAGAAAGGGGGGCAACTTGCCCAGCCTGCACAGAGAACAAGGCAAGCCAAAAGGAAGAGTCCCATAAGACACGGGAAACAGGGCATGTGCTCTGAAAAAGCCTATCACAAGGAACTACAGGATTACAAGGATTTGAACTTCAAGGACACAACCGAATTCCATGCCTCCATGCAAATAGGGGGTGGGGCATGGCAGAACAGAATAATAAATTGTGTTATTCATGGAAAGAAAACTCCACCTCAGCAGAAGGCATTATTTTTCTCCTCAGGAACATCAGGCCACTAAAAAGAGAATATTTTCCTCATATTCCATCCTATCTAAAAAAGGGACCATATTTTCAAATCAATGGTAGCCATCTATCTTTATCCCCCCCCCCCCCCCCCCGCCCCAACCTCAACTTAACACCATCCACAGGGTCACTCAGAACTTGACTGGTTATCTTTAGTTGCCTACTGAAACTTAGGTGACTAAAGTTAGCATGCTCAATTTTCAAAGGTTTTGATTGAACCAGCTAAGTGCTTATTCATCTGGCTAGACCACTTTGAAAACTAGCCTCAAGGAGTATTGTAGTGAATATGAAATTAGACTTATGGGTATGCAGTACCCAAAATCTGTTCTGAACTATAAGATCCATCTTGGACAATCTTTTTATGCTACCCTTCTTGAAAGTATCCCCCTCAAAAAGTTATTTGCCTCCTTTACTGGTTTCTTCAGGTTTCAAGAATTTAATTCATGTTGCCCTGGTGGTTTGCCAGCTCTTAATAGTTCTAATTATCTTATTAGCTGCTCTGGTGCAATCAGAAATCTTTTTGACATTTCTGTCTCATTCTCTCTCTCTGCGGACAAAGTATTCCCGTTCTGTGGCATGTCATCATGCACATTCATAAATAACTTAGACAAAGAAATTCTATCAGGTCCTCCTCTGACAAAATCTTTCATCTGGCCAAAGAACAAAGCTAATTTGCATAATTAAGTTGAACTAAAAACCAAATAAGTTTGTGATCCTCAAGGACTGGAGCTGGGAACATATGATTTAAGTGGCTGTAATAGGAGGGAATTTGTTCTACTCCACTGTGTAGGCCAAACTTACAAAAATGAAGCAGAAAACACATACAGCCTGCTTCATAAAATATTCAGACAGCTTCTACTGTTTTCTTCTTTTGATATTAAATGGTAATTCATGTTGAATGTTCCTTTTAAAATAAATAGCAGTTGGATGCCTTTCTAAAAAAAATGTGTCATTGTGCAGTCAGATGAAATACAGAATAAGTTTTTTAAGCCGGCAGAAATGACGTGCTTTGAATAAGCTGTTGTGATGCACAGAAAAGTCAAGACTTGACCATATTGGGCCTGATATTCAAAAGGGTTTAATTAGGCAGGAAAAGCTCCTGCCCAGTTAAACTACGCTGAGCAGCTCAACCTGACAGTGCCTCTGAATGGAGAGGAGCCGGCTTTTATGTAGCCATTGGCTATATTCAGTGCAATTTGCTCTTATATGGAAGGCTAACCCCTAGTGGTAGTACATAAGTCTACAGCCAGGGCCGCCGAGAGGGGGGGTAGGGGAGACAAACTTTCCCGGGCCCGGGCCTCCAAGGAGGGCCGGGCACCAGGGTCAAGCCGCCGGCGCTGCAGTCCCTGGTCTCACCTGCCTGCCTCCTCGGCTCCAGGCCCCCTGCATTCGAAGCGGCAGTCACAGATCGCCTCCCTTTGGGCCTTCCCTCCCTGTGTCCCACCCAAGCGGAAAGCGGAAGTTACATCAGATGAGGGCGGGACATGGGGAGGGAAGGCCAGAAGAGAGGCAATCTGCGACTGCTGCTTTGAATGCAGGGGGCCCGGAGCCGTGGAGGCAGGCAGCTGAGACCAGGGACTGCAGCGGCGGGGGGAGCGACGGGGGGCGGCAGCGTCGGAAGGCAGAGGCGAGGCGGCCTTGCCCCGGGCCCGGCCTAGTCTCTCGGCGGCCCTGACTACAGACAGGGGTCAGCAGGCACCATTTTGCACCTGCAACCAGATGGTGCAGGAGCAGAAGGGAGCCTTTCCTGCTCCTTCCCCCTTAGCCAACATTGATAGATCCCAGTAAGTACTGGAGGTTTTCTGGGGGTCAGAATGGGTGGGAGTGTTGGATTTGGGGAGAGGAAAGCAGATTGGGAAAGAGTTGGGAGGTGGATCGAAATCAGGCAGGGGGATTTGAGGGACTTGACAGATCCCCTTGGGCGGGTCCCGATATTTAGCTGGGACCCACATGTGTCTTATGCAGGTTCCAGCTGAACATGACCAGGACTTGCATAAGAACTAGTAGCCAGCACACATATGGCCAGGCACTGAATATCCCAATCTAATTTAGCTAGTGGAGTCAGCACTTAAGCATTGACCATCACCGGCTGAATATTGATCGGATTGTTAACAGATCTGCATGGCCTGTTTCTTCTAGGATTTTGGGAAGGGGCTCTGCCTTTAGAAGCACATGTTTCTGCAGTTACTAGGAAAGCTTTTTTTAAACTATGATATCGTAGCACTAACGTTTTGAAGAAAGTGGCTTTTGTCTCTTGGGCTTACCCAATTAAGATTACTGCAATGCCAAGTTTTTGGGCTTGCCAGCTTGTTTTTTCAAAACGCCACAGTTTGTCTTGTTCTAGAGAATTCACTAAGGGCCTCTTTTACTAAACTGCCCTAGAGATTTCCAGCGTGGCAAATGCGACGCAGCCCATTCAGTTCGAATGGGCTGCCTCGCATTTGCCGCATAGGAATCACCAGCACAATTTAGTAAAAGAGGCCCTAAGTGGTCCATTTACTAAGCTGTGTTAAGCGCTAATGTGTGCCTAACAAATGCAGTACCGCGGAGCACGCTCAGGCATCGTGCAGTAACTTTCAAATGTGCACATGCTAACCACTTGCTAAAAAAATTTTCCTTTTTTTGAGGGGGCATGTCAGGGGCTGAGAGTGGGTGTTCCTGCAATAACCAGCTAGCACATCTCCATTACTGTGCACAAACTGGTTAGCGCACAGATACTGCATGAGATTTTGCCGCTTACAAAATGTGTGGTGGTAATGTCCAAAAATGGCTGCATGCTAATGGCAGCATTAACGCAAGGCCATTAATACAAAAAAAATGGCAAATTGGCCATTTTATAGTCACAGCAAAAATGGCCTTAGTGTGTAGGAAAGACCTGCTGAAGGGCATATGAAGGTCACTTTTTACCAAAGCTTAGTAAAAGGGCCTCTAAGAAACAAAGAGCACCTCTATTATTACAAGAAATAGACTTGAGTAGCTACTCATGAAGTGTAAGACTTTAGATTTCACACTCACAGCTCTTTATGGGAAAGGCCCACAGTACCTTTGGGATAGATTTTCTAGGTGTGTAGCATCATTGGACCTTACTCACATTAAGGTTTGTTTCTAATATATCTTTCTTAAACATCTGAAAATGAGAGCCACAATCTTTACTGCACCAAGTCTAAGAAATCAACTGCCGCTTGGGTCAAGTATAAAAACCCAAGCCACGGTCATTGTCAGTGCCTCAGGAAGGCTGTTGGGAATGGGTTTGTGCCTAGAGAAAGAAGATACCAATTCTTGATTCAACACAAAGGACATTGACCGTCTGAAAAATGTCCTGGGGCACTAGCAGCAACAGGTCCCCAGCACCAAAGGAAAAAAGATGTTCGTGATCTTCAGTATACTTTCATGCTATAGCATTTTACCCATGGACAGTTAGCAGTACGATCAATAAATCTCAAAATGATTTCATATTGCTGGTCAGAAGATTCACTGAGCCTAAACTTAATTAAGGAATTCTTTTCTTTTGATACTGGAACCAGTCTGTTAACGTTGGGAGGTAACCAGACACATTTTTTGAGTTACTTCTCCCGCTGACTGGTTAAAGTTTGTCTGGACAACTGTTTGACAGATGTCACTTCCTGTGAATTGTATATCATATATTTATTTATTTATTTTTATTTATTTATTTGTTGCATTTGTACCCCACATTTTCCCACATATTTGCAGGCTCAATGTGGCTTACGTAGTACCGTCAAAGGCGCTTGCCCAGTCAGTTGATAACAAATACAAGGTTGTATAGTGATCGAATGAGGTATATGTGGAGGATCGGAAGGATGAAGATTGCGTGATATTTAGATTGGCCTCTAGAACTCTTAATTACAGAAAAGGTCCACCAGAAAATGATGGGCAGACATAGCCTCTGCACTGGCTTACCTGTTGAGACCGAGCCAACTGCCACTCTGCTAAACTGCAGGGCTCCACTGCCTGTCAGGATCCACCCAGGTGATCATATCACTGAGCCTGCAACACTGTGCCATTTTCTACCAGCCTACATTTCCACCGTGTCCCTTTATGCAATTCGCTGTTGCATACTGAGTGACACATAGCCTAGTCCTAACCTAAGGTTACATTTTCAAAATATACATGCATAGTATTCATGCATAGCTTTGTAGCATTGCCTTTTTGTGTATCAGATTCCCCCCTCCCCGCCCATCAATGTATCAATGCTGAATATATGAGGCATCAAGTGCACCACACTGAAACCGAAGAGAGAAAATGTGTCAGCAGGAACCGAGTAGTGTCTTCTCTTATAAAAAGCGCGAAAAGAAGACTCTACTTAGTTCCTGCTGACACTATTTTCTCTCTTCGGTTTCAGTGTGGTACACTTAGGCCCAGATGCACTAAACGTTTTTCATCGTTAAATGAGCCCTTAAGGAAGAATTTCCGATCCTTTCCATGCACTAAAGCCTATTTTTCGACGGTAGTAGCAGCTAACGAAAACGGAATGGAGATGAGCAATTAGTGTGAAAACCCCATTGAAACGACATGCACTAACCTTTTCCGATTGCCTTTACGCAGGAAAAAGGCAGGAAAACTAACGAGAGGTCTGGACCTCTCGTTAGGACAGCTCTGTGCCAGGAAAAAGTGTTAAGTGAAAAAATAAACAAACTTTGAGCCAATCCCAGCGCATTAGCAGAGCTAAAAGCGCTGTGATTGGTCCAAAGGACCTCAGAAAACACATAAAAAAATAAAAATAAAAAAAGGATCGGGAGGGGGCAAGGGCGCTCATCAGGAGCGTCCTGTACGGCCGGCCTTGCCCCCCCCCCCCCGCTGCTCCCCACTTTCCGCCGCTCCCCCACCCCGAAAAAGCAAACTTCTAGAAGCCCCTGCCCCCCTCCCTTCCTCACTACTCTCTCACCTCAGCTCCGCCTCCCGACATCCTCCGTCCGTGCCCCGCCCCCTTTTGGGGTCGTCGCCGCCATTCCCCTCCTCCATCGGGCCCCCCTTCCTCTTACCGGGCCCGTGCAGCGCCTCTCTCCTCTGTCCGAAGGCGCTGCACGGGCAAGAAGAAAGCTGAATCAGCTGATGCCTGCCTTGGCGATGGCGCGTCTTTCTCCTGCTGCGCCCGCCCCTGTCTGACGTCAGTAACCTACGTAGGTTACTGACGTCAGACAGGGGCGGGCCCAGGAGGAGAAAGACGCTCTATCGAAGCTAGGCGAAGGCAGGCATCAGCTGATTCAGCTTTCTTCTTGCCCGTGCAGCGCCTTCGGACAGAGGAGAGAGGCGCTGCACGGGCCCGGTAAGAGGAAGGGGGGCCCGATGGAGGAGGGGAATGGCGGCGACGACCCCAAAAGGGGGCGGGGCACGTACGGAGGATGTCGGGAGGCGGAGCTTAGGTGAGAGAGTAGTGAGGAAGGGAGGGGGGCAGGGGCTTCTAGAAGTTTGCTTTTTCGGGGTGGGGGGAGCGGCGGAAAGTGGGGAGCAGTGGGGGGGGGGCAAGGCCGTCCGTACAGGACGCTCCTGATGAGCGCCCTTGCCCCCTCCCGATCCTTTTTTTATTTTTATTTTGATTTGAGAGCCATGTGCTTGCGATTTGACTGTGTTTTGAACGTTTCTGGCATGCGCAGAGCAGCCAGCATAACGCTTGGCTGCTTTGCGCATGCTTTACGAGCCGATTACCGACGGGGATTGGTGCATCGTTCTTTCCAATACCGCACCAAACTTTTTGGGGCTGTGTTTTTGGAGCATGCTTCGTTATTTGAAATTCGGTAAAGGTTTTAACGTTTCAGATTTTTTTACGTTTGCTTGATGCATCTACCCCTTAATGCCCATATCTCACACATCCAGCATTGATGGGTTGGTGTGTGCACAGTGGGAACATAAGAATTTGTTGCGGTGTTGGCAGGATCCATGACGAAGGTCTGTGTGCTGAAACAGGGCCCGTGTTGAGTATCTTTTGTCTGAAGGTGTGTGTGTGTGTGTGTGTGTGTCAGTGTCCATGTCCCTCTTTGTCCCGCTCTGAGTTTAAATAACTGAATTCCTTTCCCAGGCACTGACCTGTGATATAATTTGGTTAGTTTTACCAAGGAGGTGTGAATTCCTGTCAAGGCACAGTTTATGGAGACAGTGGTTTATTTCTACTGTTTTTCCTGAGCACTGGTTCTGGTTTGTTTTATTGCTGGGAAGCACAGGTGTTCTGAGACATCCTGTCTTTCACTGACATTCCCAGAAATCAGACTAGAAGGGGAGGGGGGAATATTAGAGCTGCTCTCCCAGAGGTCTTTAGCTGACACTCTTTGAATAGGCTCTGCAGCCTCAGTTAGGCTAACTGGGGGTTAGGGCCTTGCACAGCATAAGGTAAGGCTGACATCTTCCACTCTTTTGTTCGACCCTTGACTGTTAGTGGAAGGTTTGTTTTCTTGTTTTTGCCTTTTATATTTCTATTATCTCCCAGGTATCAGCCTACAGTGTATGTATGTGAACCAATCAACTTGCTCAGTTTCAGAATGATATTTCATATCTATAAAATATGCATCGTCTCGAACAGACAAAACAATGTGGATATCTGTACAGTGACACATTCACTTAGCAGTGTTTTAGAAATGACAAAGTGTTAGTAGTAGATTGCTACAGCATTCTGACTTGTTCCACTTATTCAGTTTCCCATGCATGTTAATTTAAATAAGTAGGCCTAGTGCGTCAGTACCAATGGAGAGGTAAATATCCACACTGCGTTACACATAACTACACTCAGTGGCAAACACTCAACTCACAAAGGACATACATAATGTGTTGTGAATTTATTCTTCAAAAACTTTTCCTGTAAATCTCACTCTTTAGGGCAGGAGTTCTCAACCCAGTCCTTAGGACACACCTAGCCAGTTAGGTTTCAGGATACCCACAATGAACATGCATGAGATCATTTGCATGCACCGCCTCCATTGTTTGCAAACCTATTTTTTTGTCTAATGGCTTATAAGGGCTTCTAGTGGCCAGTTCATGAACTGAACCTCAGTTAGATCACAGCACCATTAGGTATTAGAGTTAGGGAAATTGCAAGAGGAGGAAGGGGTACAGCAAAGAATGAATTGGCATTTGAAAGATTTTATCTAAAATTACATTTGCTGGTTATCTCACAATGACTGCTTTTGCAGAACAGATCTGTCCTGATCTCCCTTCTTTTCATTTCTTTCTATTTCAGTTATACTTCATTGTACATCACTTTCTTGTGCTCAGTGGTTAAAAGCAAGTTCAAACAAACAACAAGTAATCAAGCACTGAAAAAAATAAGTTACATTTTAAAATTTAACTATTACTGTGGTGTTCTAATATATAAATCCAAACTGTTATTTGAATATAATTCTACAATGAAAGGTAACTGGGAAAAAAAATGAATTCTACTTATAAAGTCAACTTTTTAATCTTTTTTATCATCTATTGTATGAAAGTGATTTGCTGATGCCAAGGAACAGTCTAATAACATTTCATACAATGATAGAATTCAGCCATTGTTACATCGAGGCCATTATGCAAGTTGGAATTAGTGCAGGAGAGCCCTCCACGATTCTAATAAGAATAATTGCTATTACTAGTTTTTGGTCTCCTACTGTGGTTAGGAAAGATGAATCAAGTGAGACGATAAGACAATGTTATTACTGTAATTTCTCAAATTCACCCTCAAAAGTAACACCATTAGAAATTCAGAGGCATATCTCATCTTGGCTGACCAGGGGAGCGGATACTAATTCGTAGTGAAGATGAATTGCAAATGCAGAGCTCTCTTTAATTAAGCTTTTTCATTCCTCTTCTCAGGACACACACTATCATCCTGAAAATCAAGACTCATGAGTCACACGGCAAGAGTGGCTCCTTAATATGACCACTTCATGCCCACATGAAAGCTTCAGTGATTGTCTTGCGAAGAAGGAATTGAAGATCAGAGACCATGATAGAAACTCATGGACACCTCTAGGCATTCTGGGAAAGACAGATCTCTGCTCATCTGACAAAGTGCTTCATTATTACTGAAAAATTGCCATCCACCTTGATTCACCAAATGCTTGTAACAACCAGGGCTTCACTGCTAGGGGAACGGCATTCTGAATGTTTCTTTTCAGACTTAAGAGGGTAGCAGAGGTGTTTTTTTTAAACTCTATTCCACTCCTCTCCGGGCAACCTAGAGGGAAGGAAATTAACCTGGAGTAGCCATAGCCTAGAAGAGCCAACCTGCTTCCTAATCTATACCCTCCCCTTCCCTGTCTTCCCCTCCTTTCCTGTTCAGTAAGGAACAGGAGATAGGGTTATCCTGGAGCTGACACTACACAGCATAGACACAAAAAGGGGTTGAATTCACACCAATTTGATAGTTGTGAACAGGCTTCAACCCTGGTCTTAATGGTGCACTATTGTTCACAAGTGTCAGACTTCTGCTAATTCCTCCCCCTTTTCTGTCTGTTAGCCAGGACTTAATCTCTTGCAGAGCAAGCCAGAACAGCATTCCTTTATTCTGGGTCTAGAGGGAGTGAGAATCAGTTCCTGGAGCAGAGAGGCTGACAAGCCCCCCTCATCAAGCTGAAGGATGGCCTGGTGATCAAGCATGCTGGAAGATGGCAGGGCAGGATTAAAGCATAAGCAGTGTAGGCATGTGTGTAGGGCCACAAAGTGTTAATTTACTTTGGCCAACAGCATCAACGGTTAATGTGCCCTCCTAGAAAAAGCCTCAAGTGCATGTGCACCCCCCCTCCCCCACCTACCTACCAGCAGCTCAATGTGACTTTCAGTTCAGGTATGGTAGATATTTCCCTGCTCCAGAGAGCTTATATTCTAAGGCAGGGGTTCCCAAACCTGTTCTGGGGGGGGGGGGGGGAAGAAACCAGCCATTCAGGTTGTCAGGATATCTGCAATGAATGTTAATGAGTTAGATTTGCATGCAATGGAGACAGTGCATGCACATCTAACTCATGAATATTCATTGTGGACAAGTTTGGGAACCACTGATCTAAGGTCTGGATTTACTAATGTGTATTAAAGCCAGTGGCGTACCAAGGGGGGAGGGGCGGTCCGCCCCGGGTGCACGCCGCTGGGGGATGCCGTGGCGTGCGCCTGTGGGCTCCGAGTTCACTACGCTAACTTCGCTGGTTTGCTGCAGCTCCCTCCCTCTACCCGTAGTGAACTCGGAGCCGAGAGGCGCGCGCCGCGGCACCCCCCCCCCCCAGCGGCATGAACCCGGGGGGGGAGGTGTCATTTCGCGGGGGGGGGGGGGGGCGTATCAGCGATCCGCCCCAGGTGTCATCGAGGCTAGGAACGCCACTGATTAAAGCAGTGTTTTCCCAGTCAGTCCTGGAGTGCCCCCTTGCCAGTCAGGTTTTCATATCCACAATGAATATACATGAGATTGTTTTGTATACACTGTCTCCAATGCATGTAAATCTCTTTCATGCATATTCATTGTGGATATGCTGAAAACCTGACTGTAAGGGGGTACTCCAGGACCAAGTAATGTGATTGGATTCAAGTCCGATTATTTTATTTTTATTTTTGTTACATTTGTACCCCGCACTTTCCCACTCATGGCAGGTTCAATGCGGCTTACATGGGGCAATGGAGGGTTAAGTGACTTGCCCAGAGTCACAAGGAGCTGCCTGTGCCTGAAGTGGGAATCGAACTCAGTTCCTCAGGACCAAAGTCCACCACCCTAACCACTAGACCATTCCTCCACTATATAGCAAATGAGGCCTGTTTACTAAGTAAGTGCATAACTTCATTAATGCATGTTAACACTCTACGATGTATTATCAGGCTCTTACTTTATATCTGAGGCAATGGAGGGTGTAATGACTTGCCCATGACCAAGAAGCATCAGTGGGAGAAGTAGGATTTGACTTCTGGTTTCCTTGTCTCAGCTGCTCTAAGTACTAGGCTATTCTTCCACTCCTGTGCAGAAGGGAATATCTGAGGAGATGCACAGGGCTGCCGAGAGACTAGGCCAGACCCGGGGCAAGGCCACGCTGCTACCACCCCCCCACCGCTGCCACCCCCCATCGCTCGCCCTGCTGCTCCCTGTCACTCCCTCCACCACTGCTGCCCCCCATCGCTCCCCCCGCCACTGCAGTCCCCAGTCTCACCTGCCTGCCTCCTCGGCTCCGGGCCCTTGCATTCAAAGCGGCAGTCGCAGATTGCCTCTCTTCAATTCTGGCCTCGCCATCCCTCCCTGTGTCCCGCCCTCGTCTGATGTAACTTCCGGTTTCCGCGAGGGTGGGACACAGGGAGGGAAGGCCCGAAGGGAGGCGATCTGTGACTGCTGCTTTGAATGCAGGGGGCCCGGAGCCGAGGAGGCAGGCAGGTGAGACCGGGGACTGCAGCGCCAGCAGCCTGACCCCGGCGCCGAGCCCGGGGAATTTTGTCCCCCATGCCCCCCCCCCCTCGGCGGCCCTGGAGATGCAATCTAGTCTAGGAGCCCTTTTCTTTTTCAGGTGGCTATACTCGGGGCTAGAAGCTCTTTTTCTTCTCTGGGGTGCTGCCCTGCCTTACTGTGCATTCCCACTCCTGGCAATGCCTGCATGTGTTGTAACCACTTAACATTTTACTAAGGCACGCAGGCGCCTACGCGCATACAACATGCATGGCAGAAAATATTTTTTATTTTCTACTGCATGGCGCTAACCGGGCGGTAATTGGCAGTGGACACACGCTGATGATTACTGCCCAGTTAACGTGTGAGACCTTACCGCTAAGTCAATGGGTGGCGGTAAGGTCTTGGGCCCAAATGGACACACACCAATTTCTATTTTGCTGCATGCCATTTCTGGCCAAAAAATAAGGCCTTTTTTGCAGGCACACTGAAAAACGGACCTGCGTGTGTCCAATACACGCGCCTACAACAGCACAGGCCATTTTTCAGCACGCCTTAGTAAAAGGGCCCCCATATTTGTTAAGACCTTAAGGCCTTTCAGAAGGTCACTATTCTCTCTCTTCAGTTCAATTCCTGGCTCTGGGCTTCAGTTCCCTGGGTCAGCCAGGGGTGGGAGATGCTGTAAAGACAGCATTCACAGTGCCTGAGTGGGGATGTTGTAGTCCTGAATGGTCAAAGTTAGCATCCATGGTTGTGGGATTCTGAAGGGAGTCAAGACGCAGGGCCCCCAACTTCCCCACCTTCACTCTACCCCATCTGCCTCGCATGTATATGTCAGAAGAAATAGAAATGGGGCAAAATTATCCATAGGTAGTGTGCAACTGAAGTCTAAGGGTGCAATAAGGAGTAGGCGAGAACTGGGAGGTCACAAAACAGTGTGAATGCATGGTTTTAGCATGTTTAATAAAAAAAGAATCACACAGTGAAGCCCCATATTAATCCACTACCATAAGAACTAAGTGTTGCCATACTGGAAGAGGCAGAAGGTCCATCATCCTATCAGTATCCTGTTTCCAACAGTGGCCAATCCAGGACATAAGTACCTGGCAAGATCCCAGAACAGTAAAACAGATTTTATGCTGCTTAACCTAGAAATAAGCAGTAGATTTTCACAAGTCCATCTTAATAATAGCTTGTGGACTTTCCATTTAGAAAATTATCCAAACCTTTTTTAAACCCTTTTAGGCTAACTGCTTTTACCAGATTCTCTGGCAATGAATTCTGGAGCTGAAATACATGTTGAGTGAAGAAATATTTTCTCTGATTTGTTTTAAATTTACTACTTAGTGTCTTCATTGCGTGCCCCCTAGTCCTAGTATTTTTGGAAAGAGTAAACAAGCGATTCACCTCTACCTGTTCCACTCTACTCCACGGAAAGACATAAAATAATTGTCAGCAAGCAAGTTTTAGGCATTTACTTCCTCATACACATATGCCAATACCGTCTTCACATTCTTCCTCCTTATTCTTTACGTTTTTGTCTAGGTTTCAAGAGCGACGATCCCTTCTTAACTTAGTGCAAATGAGCTAGCAATGATATTGTCTGGATATACAACTGTTAGCTGGATTATAAAATCAATGTTTGTTTAAATGGTCAAAATATTTAGCAAAAAGATGGTAGAAGGTGAAGAGGACTATGGGCTGGATGCAGCTGAGTATCCTTCCAACCTTTGTATTTATTAATGTCTATGGACTCCATTTGAAACTCAGGATTAAGAAATATTTGTGGCAGAAAGAATTTGCCAGCTGCAACTAATAAAACTAATTGCAGCTCATGTTAATAAAATCTGAGGCTTTTAACAGGTGTTATAGGTCAGCTCTTGCTCTGAATCACGTATTATATTATCAGTTTAATTAACTTATACATAGCCCCTTCTATCCCTTATTGGACATAGGGATTTATTTTCCTGATGTCTCTCACATCTGGAATGAAGCACACTGAACATGATCCTGCTATGATGTCATTCCTACTTCATTCCACCCACTGTCTTTTAATTATCCTCTATGTTGCTCAATTCCATAGGAATCAATGTTTTAAAAAAAAGACAAAAATACATTTTTCATACTTGTAAAACACTATCATGAGTAGAGAGAGTGCATCTACTTTCATAGAGTGTTTGAACATTTCATCACCTCTACATAATAGCCCTGACAAAATAGCCCCAACAAAAAAGCCCAGACAAAACAGCCTTGTAACAAAATAGCCCTTGACAAATCAGCCCATAAGAAAATAGCCCTTGACAAAATGGCCCCTCCCACAAAATAACCCTTGACAAAATAGCCCCTAGACAAAATAGCCCCCTAGAAAAAAATTAACAAATCACAAAAATAGATGATAAACTACAAGTAAAATCTTCATTGAAAGGCTCGTATCAGCATTGCATTGTATAAAACATATATAAATAAACAAAATTCTATAGCTACCAATTGGTATTCATGATCTGTTCTGCTGTTTAAGGAAACTAATCTTCCATCAACACACTAATTTAAAAAAGAAAACAGAAAACAATATTGTCATCATTTTCATAGTCTTACCAACCTTATCCTGTTTGGCAAGGTAACATTATTAGGAAAAAAATGCAGTGCCATATTCTGGGCAGCCTGATCAGGCCCTTTTGTCCGGGGACTAATTTGTCAAGGGCTATATTGTGGGCAGGCTGTTTTGACGGAGGCTATTATGTCAAGAGCTTTTTTTTTGTTGGGGGCCATTTTGTCCGAGTACCTCACCAAGCATTTCATCTCTGAGACATTTCATCACCTGATAGGTCATCAACGAGACACTTCATCATCAGACACCTCATCACTGAGATGCCACCACCTGACAGATCATTACTGAGACATTTCATCACCTGACAGGTCATCACTGCATCATTTCATCATGCAACATCATGTATTCAAGCTAAATATATTAAAATTATATATGTGGAAAATTTGCGTTAAATGGAAGGGCGTGCCAGCACTCATCTGCATCTGTTCTTCAGTGTTTTTGCATCATAAAATGAAATTCTAGACACATTTTTACATGGAATCAATTTTGAAATGCATATCATTTTAAACTACAGGTTAAAGAGTGTGTTATCTCTGTTGCAGGGGTTCCAACTTTTTTTTTCTAATCAACTCCTTATCAGCTCCCAAGGATTTCAGGACCTCCAGTTTAATCCCTCTACTCTCTCTCTCTCCCCCCCTCCCCACCCAAACCTTTTCCTGCTATTCTCTCTCTCCTCCCCCAAGTCCATCCCCACCAACCAGTGGCATAGCCACAGGGGGCCTTGGGGGCCTGGACCCCCAATTTGGGTTCAGGCCCCCCCCAAAGTCTGCTGGTTTGGCTGGCGGGGGTCCCCAAGCCCTGTTAACAGAAGCTTTTCTGTGACAATGTTTGCCACCATGCTGCTTGCCCTGATTCCCTCTCCCTCACGCGAATGTTTGGTTTTAATGAAATTGAGCATGCTTGAGCTTTGCGGATGCGCAATTTCACTAAAACCAAGCATGTTCGCCAGGGCGGAAAAGCAGGACAGGCAGCATGATGCTGAGTATCGCCACAGGAAAGTTTCTGTTGGCGGGGCTTGGGGGGACCAGCTAGCCCAAGTATGTGGGGTTGCGGTGGGGACGGAGAGCAGAGGGGAAGTGGGGCAAAATGTGCCACCCCACACTTTGGGCTCAGCCCCCACCCCAAATTGAGGTCTAGCTACACCTCTGCCACCAACCCCCCCCCCCCCCTTTCTTCCCCTTCCTCAGCATGTCTCCATCATCAGTCCCTCTCACTCCCCAACCAGTTCCAACACTCTCCCTTCCCAACATTGCTACTTCTCTCTTCCTAGTGCTACCACTCTCTTCTCTCTCAATAGCACTACAGCTTTATCTCTCCCTCTCATATCATCACATTCTACACTCTTACTCTTGCCGACTCCAAAATTCTCCTTCTTTTCCTACCTGTTCTAGCTCCTGTTGGTTCTGCTGTCATTCCCTCTTCCCCCAGTCCCATAGGCCAATAGGTCAGCTGAATTGTAGTTCTAGACAGGAGCCATAAGCACCTGGAGAATCTTCCCCCTTCCATACGGCCTATGCATCTCAATTATGTAATTCAAAGCCGGCGCTAGTGGTGTCTCGAGCTGTTTCCTCTTTCTCTGCAGCCCAGGCAAAGCAAACGCCATACTGTTAAAGGTGACAATGAGACGCCAACTGCACCAGAAAAAGAAACAACCCTAGGAGCAACTGCTACTAGCTATAAATTAGAAAACTGGGATGCAAGGCAGTGAGGAGAGGAGAGATGTTTGGCCTCCAAATATTTCTCTTTCTTGGGCCAGATGGGAAGCAGAGAGAAGTCAATTCCACTGCGAAGATGTCATCTGGCCACATGTTATCACTGGAATCTCATGGGAGAGTATCCTCATTGAGGGCGTTTTATCTGTTTTTCTGGTTACAATCAAAAATGAAAAATCGTAATTATGAAAGCATGGGACAAGCACATAGGGAGAAGAATGGTATAGAAGGACAGACTGAATAGGCCATATGGTTTTTATCTGCAGTCATTTTCTATGTTTCTATGTCTGACCTTCGTTGGCTGCCTAACCAGTCTGGTTTTCAGAATAGCAAAAATGAATAGCCGTAAGATCTATTATGGACAGTTGATGCAGTGCATACATATGTATCTTATGCATATTTGCTATGGACTGGTCGAGTGATCCTTAAGGACCTGATTGAGAACTACTGGCTTGCAGTACATGCTGTGAATTAGAGACTAGGGCCTTGCATGAACTTGAGTCAAGTAGAGCTAGTGAATATGTATGAGGCAACCACACATGCTTCCATTTATTCACACAATTATAGCTGCATCACTTACACATGTGCAAAGTATATCACTTAATCACTGCCACCAAGGGCTAATTTCCAGAGTCTCACTTTGAGTTTTGAGATATCTAATTATCAACTCCAAATTCTACATATTCATCAAGACTAGTATTTTGCATTAAACAATCCTAGACAAAGTACAATGCATTTAATACAGCTATTACTAAATGGCACTCTAGGGAAGTGATAATAGCGAACAATATGATATCTTGAGAAGTGATAATAGTTGCTCTACTGGGGGTTCCTTTCTATTAGCATTTAAATACTTTGAAAAGTCTTAATTTGGGGTAAGTGAGAGTCGTCCTAGTAAACAGAGAAACTTGAACACTGAATGGCGGTGCTCAGTTCTTGCAGAATTTATCATAGGTTCCTCTGGCTAGTCATGTTACTTTGCTCCAGTAAACTGTACCGACTTAAATTATGCTTAATATAAAAACATAGTAACATAGTAAATGACGGCAGAGAAAGACCTGTATGGTCCATCCAGTCTGCAGGTTACTGGCTGCAGTGGAGTTTTGAGACTCCCACTCAGCTTAGAGGAAACAGTGGTGCCTACTATTTAATTAAGCATGTGGTTGAAAGGGTGGCAAATGCCTGACTGCCCTGTTTGTGATGCCAGGGTACAACGTGCAGGACGTCAGACTCACAGAAACAGAACGAAGCCTTGCGCCGGAAGAAGAGGACCTCGGCTGGCGGGGGTTGGGGTTCCCTGCCAGCAAAGGTAGGCGACGGTGGGGGAGGGTTGTCGGTGGGAGGGGGGGCCAGGCAGGTCGTCGGCAGGGGGGTCCAGGGCAAAAATCTATGGGGGCCCAGGCCCCCGTGGCCCCACGTAGCTACCCCACTGGTGCCAACCCTCCCCCCCCCCACTTAAACTTTAGGCACAGCTTATAGAATACCACTTGGAGCAATTTATAGAATAGACGCTTAAGCAGAAAGTCACACGCAAATTTAGGCGCCGCCGTTTTCACCAATGAAAACGTGCTGCAAATGCCCACGCCTAAATTTCCACGCAGAGCACCATTATTCTATAGTCACATGTGTAAATC
Organism: Microcaecilia unicolor; assembly: GCF_901765095.1. Classification (NCBI taxonomy): domain Eukaryota; kingdom Metazoa; phylum Chordata; class Amphibia; order Gymnophiona; family Siphonopidae; genus Microcaecilia; species Microcaecilia unicolor. The sequence continues at coordinate 40,775,165 of NC_044040.1, read as the reverse complement.
AAAGCCACGCCCTGTTCCGCCCCTGACCCTCCCATGTTGCTCCCCCTTTTTTGGTCCACCTGTTAAATTTGAGGCGCAGAACTCGCTTTACGTGCATTGGTTCCACTTTACGTGCCTAACTTTACGTGCATTGGTTCCAATTAAATCTAATTTGTGCCAATAATTGCTTGTTAAAAAGCCAATTATTGGCACTAATTGGCTTGTTATTCAATTAAACTGTGTGAACAAGTTGGGAACGCACCTAAATTTGTGCATGCAATTTTTGGCGACCTTTACAGAATCAGGGGGTAAGTGTCAGTCCATGACTTTAATGCAAGCTTATTGCACTGGCCCCAGAATTAGCATGTGCTATCTGCTGGGAGGCCCATGAAAAGAGTAAGATAAACATAAACAAATATTCAATAATGACAAATATAAACAAATATGCAAATGTAGCTTTGGTTTTAAGTACATCTCAGTGTTATACAACATCTTGTTTTCTTTAATATTATTACAAAAAATGGCTAGAACATATATATTGTTGGAATGTGTAGTCCTAGGGGTTTTTTTGTAATATGTCAGTATATTTTTGGTCCCTTTTTTAAAATTTTTTTATTTATTTCTCATTAATATTATTGCCAAACCAATCGGCACTTTCCAGTAAAAAGTGCATTAATGTGATAGCTTAAAGGACAACACTTTTGGAAAAGAACTGATAATCCACCACGGCTCAGTATGGGTTTAAAAGAGGCAAGACATTTCTCTTTGTCTGTCTCATAATTTCTCTGCTTTGATTCCGCTTCTAAAGTCTAGTCAGAGTTAGGTAGTCTTCACTGCACCTGCTTTCCCAGCCCCCACCTGCCTCTCATTAAAGGAGGGCAAGTGTAGACTGATGTTCTTAAAAGGGCTGTAAAGGAGAGCTGGAATCACTTATTAGAGGAGGCTGTGATTGTGAAAACAGCGGCTGTTAAAGAAAAGGAAAGGAAAGAAAGGAATATCATTGCAGGCCTAGTGACTTCAGAAACCCTCTTCTCCCTGTCGCATCATCAATTACCATCATCTGGTTCAGAGATATAAAAAAAATTTTTAAAGGGAGGACAGGTTTTAAAGAGACAAGAAGTTTCCAAAATCAGTGTTTGCAGGCAGGGAAGGATTAATCCTGTTGAGGGCCCTAGAAAAACAAGCACAATGGCCCCTTACTATAATAATATAAATACACTAGTAAAAAAAGCAAGGTTTACTTCAGAGTGTGCATGTGGGAGTGTGTGTGTCCCTGCCCTCTGCCCTTTCTCCCTTCCCCTGTGCTGTCTGTCCCCTCCCCCCTCTGAGTCCTTCAGTGTTAAGTTTCCTGCTGTTTGTTTGTGTTACAAAGAGAGTGAGGACATCTGCCCTCTCTCCCCTCCCTCCTCCGAGTCCTTCACTGTTACAGAGAGCACGATTTCGTGCTGTGCTGTGTTTTCCTTCACTGTTTGTGTTACAGAGAGAGCGAGGGCGGGGCAGACACTCATGGGGAAACCGGATAGCTCTACCGCTTCACACTTCCGCTGGAGGCTTCATTTAGAACGTTGGTGGTGCCTTTTATATATAGAGATTTTAAACTTCCACAAAGGGATTGAGAGAGGATACTGTGATGGGGGAGAGGGGGAAAGAGAGATTCAGAGAGTCTACTGTGGTGGCAGTGGGAGGAGGGGGGGATTTCACTTCAGACTTTACTCCAGTGCGTTCCGTCTCCACGCCCCAGTGCTGCCTTGCAAGTCTGGAGCTGGACAACCAGCACCACTTCCTCCTCCTCCTTCCCTCCTCCCCCCTCTGGCGTTCTGGGTGTGCGCTCAAGAGCTATGCTTAACACACAACTCTTGAGCGCATGCGCCAGGCACCATTTTCCCCCTAACTTCCAAAGAACTTCCCAATGCTCAACGCTAAGAGAACATCTATATTTGCATCTCATTAGTTTGGGGAAAGGGGAGAAACAGGAGAGATTCTAGGGCAGATGTAGCATGCCTCACGGTAGAGTCACAACTCTACTGCAAAATACTGAGAAAAAAAATACTGTGGCATGCTATAACCAGTGGCGTCTCTAGACAGAAATATTTTGGGTGGCAACAGGGGGGTCAGCTAGGTATGTGGGGGGGGGGAGGCAAGTCAAAGCGACATTTCTACACTGTAACAGAAATCCTGTGGTTACTGGCAAACAACATGAAATGCCTATCAATGTTTTTGGTAGGATGGCAAATGACCACCAGATCTGCTGGCTCTCTCTGTGTCCCCCATTAAGCATTATCCATCTCTCTCTCTATCTCTTGTGCCTCCTTTCCTTTACCCAGCATTGTCCCATCTTTCTCTCCCGCTCTTCCCCCATCCCATCTATCCAGCACCTCTCCTTTCTCTCTCTTTCCCCCTCCTGCTCATCCTGTTGCTGTTTTCCAGATTGGGCCATATCATTTCTACAAGCAAAGGCAGGTGGGACCATTTTCCTGCATGCTGCCTCAAGCTCAGCTGCTCCCGCCCCTCTGATATAAACGTCCTGCATCAGAGGGGTTGGAGCAGCTGAGTTAGTGGCGGCATACACAGGAAAATGGTCCCGCGTGTTTTTGCTTGAAAAAATGATACCGCCCAATTGAGAAAACTTCAACACTGTGAGTGGGAAGTGGGGGGGGGGGGGGGGAAGAGAGAGAAAGGAGAGGTGCTGGGGAGGTTGGAGGAAGCACTGATTCGAGTTGTGGTGGCAAAGAGGTGGTAAGGCAATTTTTTGGGGTGGCACTTGTCATATTGTATTGATGCCTATGGCTATAACCAATGAGCAAACAAATTATTGCCACATTAAAATCATGGAAGTAATCTGCAGCTCATTGATAAATGTCTTCTTTCCTGTCGGTCCCTGAGCAGTGATTGGCTGCAAGCAAGCAAGCAAGCAAGCAAGCATGTTACAGCATTTTTCCCCTCCTATCCCATGCTGACCCAACCCCCGAATAAGCTAGTGACACCCCCCCCCCCCCCCCGAAATGACCATCCCTCATCCTGTCCCGAGCCCCAAACCAAATCACTGGTGTGTAGTGACACACTAACACTTGGATCTGGCACTATGTCCCTGCCCTGTCCATTACCCGACCACCACCACCCCACCCTTCATCCCCCCCTCAGTAGCCCCTTAGAAACAATACACTCACAAATCTGATTGCTGGTAAATATATAGGCCGCAGCTTTGTTTATTAAATATAACAAACCATAAACATTTTTAACCAAATTTTTATCCGAGCTACAACAAATCATAAACATATAAAATACATATCATAATCTTACCACCCCACCATATCAGCTAGTGTAATGTTTATTTATTTAGATTTTGCTCACATATTTTTCAGTAGTAGCTCAAGGTGAGTTACATTTAGGTACAGTGGATATTTCTCTGTCCCAGGAGGGTTCACAATCTAAGTTTGTACCTGAGGCAATGGAGGGTTAAGTGACTTGCCCAAGATCACAAGGAGCAGTAGTGGGATTTGAGCCAGCCACCTCTGGATTGCAAGGCTGGTGCTCTAACCACTAGGCCATGGGTCTCCATGCTGCTCTACTGGATCACCTGATCCTCCAGCCCACCGACTCATTGCCAATTAATGCTCATTAAATACTGTGAACAATGCTGATTGACTTATTAATCAAATTAAGTTATACATGTTGTTACAGAATATGCTTGGATTTTGGCGCGGAACACTAGGAGTGCTACATAGAATCCGGGGGATGGGGGGAATTGTATAAATGCCAACCAAAGTTAGGTAGTGGGAAGAGCCGCAGTAAACTGGTATTCTGCACAGAGACGTTCTGCACGGAGCGCCCTTCATCGAATACTACCGTGTTTCCCCGAAAATAAGACACTGTCTTATATTAATTTTTGCCCCCAAAAATGTGCTAGGTCTTATTTTCAGGGGCTGTCTTATTTTTGGGGGGAAACATCGGGGTTGGATCGGGGTTGGCCCGCCCGCCCTCCGTCGCTCCCAGAACTAACCTTAAATGTCTCCTTTCACCTTCGCAGCAAGCAGCAGCAGGGCAGGCCACTCCTTCCTTCCGTGTCCCGCCCTCGCCTGACTTAACATTTGCGAGGGCGGGGCACGGAAGGAAGGAGAGGTCTGCCCTGCTGCTACTTGCTGCGAAGGTGAAAGGAGGCATTTAAGGTTAGTTCCGGGAGTGATGGAGGGGGGGGCGGTGACCTCAGGTGGGGGGGCGGCCCGGGGGCGGCCTTGTCTGGCTCTCGGCGGCCCTGCTTTCAAACAAAAATTTGCTAGGTCTTACTTTCGGGGGAGGCCTTATATCTACCAATTCAGGAAAACCTCTACTAGGTCTTATTTTCAGGGGATGTCTTACTTTCGGGGAAACAGGGTAGCTTAGTGTGGATATCGTGCCTAACTTTGGATGCTGCACTTACGCTTGATGAAACCTTGTGCAAACACTCACATGCTACTAATGGCAGTTAGACACATAAATGATCCTATTCTATAACATTGCGCCTAATTTCTGGAAATGGCCCCCAACCAGTGCATTCCTCTACCATGGCCACGCCCTCTTTTGAGTTGTGCGCTATGAAACTTAGGCACGCATTCTACAGAATAGAGTACAGGGCAAATCCATGCATAAACCCAAATGATTGCCAATTAGCACCAGTTATTGATTGTTATTGGCTGATTAATTCATTTGCACACTGATCCGAGACCCACGCCCACATTTTGGTGACCTATAAAGAATCCAGTGGATAGAGGGTAATTGTCAAATGGTCATCTAAAGTAAAGCACTGGGATGATGCGTGCTAGTGCAAATTCTATCTGCTGCGGCGGCCAAAAAAGCAAACAGGATGCTACGAATTATTAGGAAAGGGATGGTGAATAAGACCGAAAATACTATAATGCCTCTGTATCACTCCATGGTGCAACCTCACCTTGGGTATTGTGTTCAGTTCTGGTCGCAGTATCTCAAAAAAGGTATAGCGGAATTAGAAAAAGTTCAAAGAAGAGTGACCAAAATGCTAAAGGGGATGGAACTCCTCTCACATGAGGAAAGGCTAAAGAGGTTAGGGCTCTTCAGCTTGGAAAAGAGATGGATGAGGGGAGATATGATGATTGAGGTCTACAAAATCCTTAGTGGTGTAGAACGAGTAGATGTAAATAGATTTTTTTTACTCATTCCAAACGTAGAAAGACTAGGGGACACTCAAGGAGGTTACATGGAAATACTTTTAAAACAAATAGGAGGAAATATTTTTTCACTCAATAAATAGTTAAGGTCTGGAACTGTTTGCCAGAGGATGTGGTAATAGTGGTTAGCATATCTGAGTTTAAAAAAGGTTTGGACAAGTTCCTGGAGAAAAGTCCATAGTCTGCTATTGAGACAGAGATGGGGAAGCAACTGCTTGCCCCGGGATTGGCATGTTGCCACGATTTGGGTTTCTGCCAGGTACTTGTGACCTGGATTGGCCACTGTTTGGAAAACTGGATACTGGGCTAGATGGGCCATTGGTCTGACCCAGTATGGCTACTCTTATGTAACCGCCATTAGGAGTGCAGTTATGAGTCTAGCTTTAGGTGCAAGCACTTACGCTAGTTCAATGTCTGGTGTAGATGGTGTCTGGAAGCAGTTAGGCAAGTAACAGATAGTACTCTAGAACTTACGTGCTAGACAACATGTTCCTGACCTGCCTATGGCCTTCCCAGGTCCACACCCCCATGCAGCTGAGTGCTATGGATTTTGCGCACAGATTTTATAGAGTTCCAACTAATAGCGTTTATACGTGTAACTGCTAATTAGTACCAATTAGCACCAATGAACAGTAATAATAGCCAATTATTGCTCATTGACATAAATTAACAACTCATTATTAAAGTAAGCTACATGTATAACTGCCATTATTCTACAAGTTGCACTTGCAACTTTGCACGCTAAACCCTGGATGCTATCTAGTGCCAATAATTGGGTGCTAATTGGCACTAATTTGAATTTGCGTGTACATCTTGCTACTCAATGTGTGCCCAAATCCTGTAGCATGCAGCCCAAAAGAGGGTGTGGTCATGGGAGCAGAGGCAGCCTGATCATTAGGTCACCTGAGGCAGGGGCATCGGGTGGCACTCTTCAGGAGCAGCATCTCCCCAGCATTACCCGGCAGCGGTGGCATCTGCCTAATGTTACCCAGCAGTGGCAGCATCTCTCTGGTGTTACCTGGCAGTGCAGCGATTCCCATATGCTGCCTTGCTGCCGGCACCCGCCTCTTCCCTTTACTGCGGCCACCTCTCTGATGTAACTTCCTTTTTCGTCAGATGCTCAGGAAGCCGCAGTAAAAGGTAAGAGGCGGATTCCAGCAGCATATGGGAATTGCTGCTGCTGCTGGGTAACACCACAAAGAGGAGATACTGGGTGCCGGCTGCAGGTAGGAAAGGGGGTCAGCATGTCGGCCCAGGGGGCGGCAGCATCTTGTCCAGGAGGGGGAGCAGTATCCTAGCTCCGCCTCATGCGGCATCTTGCCTTGAGCCGGCCCTGCATGGGAGGACAGGTCAGGAGCATTCCTAAAATTTGTGTGCAGTGTTATTGAATCCCGGGGATGTGTGTCCAAATTGGGTGCTGGGAATTATACCTAGTTGCAGTAGGCATAAGTCCTAGCACCCCATTTTGGGTGCCGAACAGCATTCAATCCTGTGCTATAATGGGCACATTCTAGAATAACACTGAGGCTATTTACTGAATCTAATCCTATGCGTACAATTTTGAATGCAAGTTTATAGAAGTAGGGGTAATAAATACACTCTTGTATATATATATGTGTGTGTTTTGATTCATGATTTTATATTTTAGTATACTATTTGTATATGTTTTTCTAGACTCCTGAGGCAGGCGCATAGGCGCCAAAACACAGCTGCTGTGACGAGTCATTTGATGTTTCCTAATAAAGACTGAATGTTTAGACGTCTCCTTTGGTTATTGTGAAGGCCAGACCATCCTATTCCTTTTTGCTGTATACATATAAGTACATAAGTAGTGTCTTACAGGGACAGACCAAAGGTCCATCAAGCCCAGCATCCTATTTCCAACAGTGGCCAATCCAGGTCACAAATACCTGGCAAGATCCCCCAAAAAGTACAAAACTTTTTATGCTGCTTTTCCCAGAAATAACCAGTGGAGTTTCCCCAAGTCCATTTTAATAATGGACTATGGACTTTTCCTTTAGGATGCCGTCCAAACCTTTTTTAAACCCTGCTAAACTAACTCCGCTAACATAATCTCATCCACTGCAGAGGTGTTTACAAAAGGTAGGAATGGGGTGAGGCATGTGCTTACATGTACACTTTTGAAACTGATCATATTTTAACCCACAAAATGTATGCATACCATTTAGTATGCAAATGCCTAGTTTTGAAAATCTGACAGAGTTCACATATCACTAATGAGGACAGTTATAAAATTACTTTCCTAAACATTACCAATGCACAGTGACTGAGACTGTTGGTCCACAGGGACTATGACAGCAACCTCTTCCCACCTGAGAAGTAGAAACTAGGCTTTAGCCTCAAAGCCTTTTGTTTTAATGGCTTTTTATTGCTGTTTTACTAAGGGGAAAAATATCTGTGTATTTATATTTCCTGCATTCTCATCATTTTCAAGATCTGTGTGTTCCTACGAAAATAATTTGTGATTTAGGCATGCAGATACCTACCCCTTTGAATTTAAGGTTTAGGACACTGCAGAACTTCCCAGTTACATGAATTAATGTAGTCCAGCAGGATTTCCTAATACCTCATTTAGATTGCTTTATATTCTATGAAGACTCTCACAGATCACAGATAACCCACTTAATCCAGTGTCATGGTGATACCAGTGACTTGAAGCTTACATAGGGAGGCTAGAGGAAGAGAAAAATGTAAAATCAAAATAATGGCATTTCTGTACTATCTGCTTTGAGAATCTGCATGAAATACAGGGCATTTTCTTCCAAGGCTGGTCTCCAGGGACAAGCATTTTGTAAATTACTCTGTTCCAATTATAGAAACAGACTTTGAATTAGCAGGCGGAGAGATTTATTAATATTGCATGATGAAGAAATAAACTTATAGACATTCTTGGCTGCATGGCTATCCATCTAGGCCATGTACAACGCAGAGCTTGTGATTTTTCTGAAACTGGCATTTCAAAACAAAATGTCAGCACAAAAAGCCCAGGCTCTGAAATATGTTAAGAAGGTATGAACGAGAAAAACACAAAACACATTTACTATGGCCTTGAACTAGCAATTTCAGATCTCCCATAGTACTTTCATCAGTGCAAGTCTGAGATCATTCAATGAAGCTCTGCTTAATACAGGGCAATTTTTAAAGGGCTTGGATGGGGACGTACAGTTAACCATGTGGACTGGGAAAAGGCCTACAGGGATGGGGCAAGGATGGGGACAGAGCTTGCAGGGATGGGAACAAACTTTGTCCCCGTGTCATTCTCTAAGTATGAGACTAGCCTTAAGACAGACTGTTCCAGCAAGATGGAACAACATCTTTAATATGCCGTTATCAACATGTAAAAGCTTAACACATCTTAGACAACTGGCAACTGAATTCAATGATTAAAAAAACTGCAGAAGCTGCTTTTGGATTTAAACGAAGCACTGTTAAACAGCATAACTTATATCTTGTCTGCCTTTAATGTGGCAACAAGAGTCTTGTCTGCTGATCAGACTCCTACCATCTGCAATGTCCCTCCATCATGTGCGCAGTTGCTGAAGCATCTTTACTGTTACTGCAGAAGATTCATCCATTGTTGCCGGCATCAAGGAGCCTTTCCAGCACTTAAGTGACACTTATTTTCCTGTTTATAAACTACACAGTGCGGGTTCTCTTCTACATCCATGTCTGAAAGACAATACAATTATCTTCCCAGATGATGTAAAAACACAGGCTGGCCAAAACAAGCAATGAGGTCCTGTTCATTCCTGCCACCAGCACATCTTCTGAGAGGACATTTTCTATTCCAGGAAGGACTGTGGAAGACAGGAGAGCTGAGGTTTTTGATGACTTATTCATCCACAGATTGAAAAATCATAATAGTGCTTCGCAGGGCATATTTCTCCCCTGCTAGAGCATACAGAATGGGTTGCATTTTGGCTCCCTGTACATTCTAACAGGGTTGATTAGGGTTCCCTGGGGTAGCAGAAGTCAGATATTGTTCAGGTTGGAAGCGTAGAGGGTTGCGGGGGGGGGGGGGGGGAGGGAGTTATTTCAGTGGCTCATTATTATTGTTTTCTATTTGTGATTTATAAACAGTTGTACAGAATATGGTTCCTTTTTATACTTTAATACATAAGTGTTCGAGGCTTGGGCAGATGGGAACAGAGCACAGAGACGGGGTGAGGGACAGGGACAAACTTTGTCCCTGTGTCATTCTCTACACCTAAGGTGGGGAAGTGGGGGGTTAAGCTCCTAAATATACACGTTTGACAATTAACCAGGCTAAGCACCTAAATTAAAGCACTTATTTTTGCTCAAAATCCTATATTTACCTGCCTAAAAGGTATGTAGGCAGAGTTGGGGCAGGGGGAATAGTCGAGAGTCTACCACTGACTTGCAGTGTTAGACGTCTAACCATAGGACAATGAATTACAAGCTCAAATTTAGGACATTTTTCAGCCCAAAATTTAAATTTACCTGTTTATTGGTCAAAATTTTCCTGCTTATGTAAAAGCACTCAGTCCGTTTTTTAAAATGGCCCCTAAGCAGTTGAAAAAGCAGTGGAGAAGTAGCCTGATATTTAAAGCAGCAGACTAAGACACAGGGAAGCCAGGTTTTAAGCCCTACTGTTGTTCCTTGTGATCTTGGGCAAGTCGTTGCACCCTCATTACCTCAAAGTACAAAAACCTAAATTGTAAACCCACTAGAATTAGAAAAATGCCTGGTGTATCTGAATGTAACTCACTTTGAGCTGCTACTGAAAAGACATGAACTAAATTCCCAAGAAATTGCATCATGTTTTCAGCAAAAGCCTAGTTAAGAGATATTCTTACAAATTAGACAAACTCATAGCTTCACAGATTGATGCCGTGTATTTGTGTTCAATCTGTGCCAACTGCTACAAGTTCTACATCATAGTTCCTTAGGGATATCCTGAAAACCTGGTCTGCTTCCAGCTCTCGAGTACTGAACTTGAACAAGCCTGCATTAGGTTAAAGCAGGGATTGTCAACCTAGTCCTCGGACATATTTAGCCAGTCAGGTTTTTAGGATACCTCAACGAATATGCATGAGATAAATTTGCATACAGTGGAGGTAGGGTTACCATTTTTTGTCCTCAAAAAAAGAGGGCACTTGCCCCATCAATGCACCACCCACTTTCACACCCTCACCCCACCCCTTTCATGCCTTCATCCTGCCCCTTGTCACACCTCGTCCCGCCCCCTGTCGCATTTTCCCCTCCCCCTGGTCACCCCCTCATCTCCCCTCCCCTGTCATCTCCACTCCCCCCCGTCACCTCCCCTCCCCTTACTCTACTATCCCTGGTGGTCTAGAGGTACCTCTTCGGGGCAGGAAAGAGCCCCCTCTTTCCTGCCCGGAGCGCTGCTGCCAGCTGCCCTGCATCCTGTGGTGAGTCCAGCTCTCGGCGTTTCAAAATAGCCGCCGAGAGTTGAAGTCTCGCGAGGCTGCTTCAACTCTCGGCGGCCATTTTGAAACGCCGAGTGCTGGACTCTGTATGCAGGGCAGCTAGCAGCAGCGCTCCGGGCAAGAAAGAGGGGGCTCTTTCCTGCCTCGAAGACGAAGAGGTACCTCTAGACCACCAGGGATAGTGGAGTAAGGGGAGGGGAGGGGAGTCCTGCCTCCGCCCCCGCCAGCCAGCCCCGCCCCCACCAGCGGCCAGCCAGCCCGTTTGTCCAGAAATCCGAATATGCATGAAAGAGATGTGCCTATAGTGGAGGCAGTGTCAAGTTCATGTATATTTATCATGGATATCCTGAAAACCTGACTGGCAAGGGGTACTCCAGGACTGGACTTGGGGAAACACTGATCTAGCCAATCAGATTTTCAGAATATTCACATTGAATATGCATGAAATAGATCTGCATAAAATGGAGGTAATGCATGCAAATCTGCCTCATGCATATGCATTGTGGATAGCAGGAAAACCTGACTGGCAAGGCGTGTCCCGAGGACTGGGTTGAGAACCCCAGGGTTAAAGCAGTGATTCTTAACTTCAGTCTCTGAGATACATCTAGCCAATCAGATTTTCAGAATATTCACAATGACTATGCATGCAGTGGCATAGAAAGGGGGAGCGGTGGGGATGGTCCACCCCGGGTGCACGCCACTGGGGGGGGTGTTGGCTCCGCTGGTTCCCTGCTCCCTCTGCCCCGGAACAGGTTACTTCCTGTTCCGGGGCAGAGAGAGCAAGGAACCAGCGGAGCCGATGCAGCTCCCAGTAATGTGCACTCAGGGGCGGATCAGCCCTCTCGCCCGCCCCTCACTTCCTAATTAAAGTAAGAATGCTCTCCGGGGGGAGGGGGGCGCGCATCTGCGACCCGCCCCGGGTGTCAGCCGCCCTCGCTACAGCACTGTATGCATGAGACAGATGGAGGTAGTACATGCAAATTTATCTCATGCATATACATTGTGGATATTCTGAAAGTCTGACTAATTGGATGTGTCCTGAGGACTGGGTTGAAAATCCCTGGGTTAAAGTAACTTTCCTCTTGCATGAAATGAAATAAAATGTATTTCCCAGTTTGCACCACATAATTGTCTCTGTGAGAACTAGAGCTTTTGCAGAAAAGATGCAGGGTGAAAGGGAGCTTAGAGTGAGGCTACTCCTCATGATTATCAAGCAAGTCTACAGAGCCTAGCACTGATAAAAGTCACATAATTTCTGTGTGAAAATGCCTTTACAGCCCTGACATCATGTAATTTACACAGTAGAATGCACAGAAACATCCTTCAGCAGAGTTACCCATTCCAGGAATGAATGTTTGGCAGGTCCTGGATTTCTACCAACTTCGTCCTGGTGCATTATCGGACCTGCAGCACTGATTTCAAATATTACACTGCTTTGGGATGTAAGTTTAAAACCAGAACTAGCCATAAAGTCTCCCTCCTGGAATGGGTAACTTGGCAGCTCTGCTTAGCAGGGGTCAATATTTAAAGCTAGTTTTCTGGGTAGCACTCGATGGACCCAGGCAGGGATATTCAGGGGCATTATCTGGATAATGCCACCAAATATCATTTCTGACTGCCTCTGTTCTAGTTGAGGTAGAACAAGAGTGGAGCTAAAACAGAGTCAGAAGTTATCCAGATATGGCTGGCATTCAGCACCGGTACCCAGCAGTGGCATAGCCATGGGGGCTCTTGGGGCCCTGGGCCCCAATTTGGATTAGGGCCGTTCAAAGTCTGCTAGTTTGACTGGCGGGATCCCCATGTCCCTCCAGCAGAGGCCTTTCTCCAGCAATGTTCGCCTCCGCACTGCCTGCCCTGCTTTCCCCCTCTCATGCGCATGCTCAGTTTTAGTGAAATTGAACACGCGCGAGGCTTATCATGTACTCATTTTCATTAAAACCAAGCATGCGCACAAGGGGGGGGGAGGAAGCGAGACAGGCAGTGCAGAGGCAAACATTGCTGGAGGAAGGCTGGCTTGGGGACCCCGCCATCCCAGCTATGTGAGGTTGTGGGGGAGGCAGAGTAAAATGTGCCCCCCACTTTGGGCTCATCCCCCCCCCCAAAAAAAAAATTTGAGGTCTGGCTACTCGCCTGGTACCCAGATAACTGTCCGGGCAATTTAGGTCAGAGAAAGAGCAATTCTAACTAGCCCAGATACCCAAATATTTGGTACTGGTATCCAGCTACAGAAAAAACTGCAGCAGTGTTTAAAAAATGCTGATGGCTATGGGTTTAATATGATCCCTGTAGCATTTATCCATAGAAAATCCACTCCGTACACACTAGCCATGGACTTATAGTAGAGTATATTATTGCACAAAAGTAGAGAGAAAATGTGTCTTCTGGAATAAAAGATTAATTAGTGGGCAGCGAACCTGTATGTCAAAAGTAAAATATGTGCCATGAATTTTGGCCAGAGACCCTTTTTAAGTCTGTAGTTAATGCTATTTTGTCGAGTTTTCAATGCTCAGTAGAGCATATGCTGGAAAGCTTCACCGAGTTCAGGAATGTTGTAAAGATACACTGTAACCATAATGAATTGTGTTTGCTCAAGGTCAAACCCATGCAAGAAATGAGTCTCCTGTGGTGGTTAAGGCCTGAAGAGCAAGAATAACAATATTATAACAGCTAACACAAAATCTTCTTAAGGTCACGTAGAAGAGAATAACATGAAGTGGCTGATTAGACTCTTGGCTGAGAAAATTGTTGTCATTGTTGGTGAAGCAGGTCTGGTGCAAAGGCACTGGGCAACCTAGGCAAACTCTCAGCTTTGCCTCCTTTCCCAATTAGCAGTCAGCTCTCACCCCTATCCCTACCCTGAGATTTTTATAATTTTTAGAGCAGCAGGCTAGGAACAAGCAAAGCCAAGTTCAAATCCCACTGCTGCTCCTTGTGATCTTGTGCAAGTCACTTAATCCTCCATTTGCCTCAGGTACAAATTTGTGAAACTGGAAGTAGTTAGTCTCTGGCTTGAAGATGGTGGCAGCCAGGTGCAATAAAGGATAAGCAGAGGACATGGTTGAGGGTTGCTGCGAGTACTGAAATACTGCAGTAAATTGGCTGATCTCTGTTCAGGCCTGACTCCTGACCTTCTCGGAATATGTGCAGAAAAATCGCCCATGCGCAAAAGAAACCCCAAGTAGGCCCAACGCAGCCTGCCCCTCACACTCCCAAGGCATGCGCTCAGTCGACCCAGACTCCTTAGCCGCTGCTGCCTATTCACAGCAGTACTTCAGCACTCGCAGCAACCCTGAACTTTGAGCCTCTTCGGCCCCGATCCTGCCTGGGCTCAGACCACTGGACCTTCCTGCTACTTTCAGTCACTGTCGATTCTGCCTCCTGACCCAGACCATCTGGACCTGCTCTTTATTGGCCAGGTATTTCTATTTAAAAGCATATTTCTAACCTACAGGGTTACACCAACACTACTCAGCAACGAAAGAAAAGAATAATTTGGGCATAAATACAGAGCAGTGACATCACCAGGGGAGGGGGGTCTGTTGGATATGCTGGATGGTCGAATTACTGAAGGTTGGATAATCGAGATTGTACATGACATCTCTCACACAAATCCTACAGGGCAAGGTGTTATACATATTAAGGGGCCCTTTTACTAGGCTGCAGTAAGCACTACTGAAGGGCACACTCAATTATCCTGCGGTAGTTTTAGGATTGGTGCATGCTACCCATGCGCTAAAAGATAGACTTTATTTTTTAGCATTGGGAGCATGTCTGGGGCAGAGAGCAGACATGTTCTGCACTAATTGGTGAGCCCTTACTGCCTAGAAAACAGATTGCAGTAAGTGCTCACGCACCTAATGGGGAAATTAACACATGACCATTAATAGGAAGAATGGAAAATGGGGCCATTTTACTGCCACGTTAAAACTGGCTTGAGCACCCGGGAAGGACCTGCGCCGGGGATACCGCTGTCCACTTTTTAGCACAGCTTTGTAAAAGGTCCCCCTTAATCTTTTTCCTACGGCATATTATCAGAAGAGCCTCTGAGGTTCGCACACTTATTTTTTTAAACAGAAATTTAGCAACAGGGTCACAATTAAATCAATATTTCCTTGTTTCTTAGATCCCCAGTATATTGACTTGTCAATGCTCAGCACCAATGTGAACTCATACAGACAATTATCTGCCTAATAATGCCAAAGTGCATTAAGAATGCTTAAAAAAAAAACAGTTAAATAAATATACACCTCTGACTATTGAATTTCCTGGTCATTTGAAGCCAGTTAAATACATTTGATTTTAAAGGCAGATTATTTGGGATGCTTCCCTTGATCGAGTCTTTCCACTGCACAATAGAAAAAGCAGTGGTTAGCCTAACTATGCTATGACCCGACTTACAGTTTTGTTTAAATTGGGTAATAACTGAATCCCCTTCTTGCAAGTGCTACCACTGAAATGAGGCCATTCATCAAATGTGCAAGCTTCAAAACTGCACAACTCTGAAATCCACAGTCATTTGCAGCCTCAGAAGTCGCTAATGGCCCATAAAATTTTGCAACTTCTCCATAAGCTGTTGGTTAATGAAAAATCGGTTAAATGGTTCACAGATCAGTTGACTTAGTGCCCTCCAAGTCCTGCTAAGCATTGTCTGACAAAGGTTACATTTGCTGGCTGCAAGGAGCAATCAACTTGTTCTGCGTCTGCTGTATAAATTATGAACACATACATCCACATGATGGCTGGGTGTGGAGTGCCCGAGTACTTCAGTAGCTGCTTTTAATTTCACAGAGATGGTAACACTTTCAAACATCCCTAAGGGCAGTGCAAAATAAAAATTGTTCATATCAATCTTGTTGGCTGATTCTGAATTTACAGTAATGGAAGCTGAAATGCTTAGCTATTTACGGGAATGGAAATCAGTTGTCACCGTACTGTTTCATTTGCAACATGCACAGTTTTTCTAAACATTGCTTAGCCACAAACAGTTTGAGATTCTTGAGCAGGAAAGGCTCCTGATAGTAGAAAATGCCAGGCTTACCAGCCTAAAGATGAATAACACTGGGAATAACACTGTGCAGTGGCGTAGGAAGGGGAGGGGCGGTGGGGCGGTCCACCCCGGGTGCACGCCGCTGGGGGGTGTCGGCGCCTCGCTGGTTCCTTGCTCTCTCTGCCCCAGAACAGGTTACTTCCTGTTCCGGGGCAGAGCGAGCAAGGAACCAGCGAGGCGCCGACACCCCCCCAGTGGCGTGCTCTCGGCGGATTGGCCCTCCTACCCGCCCCTCACCGCCTTCCAGGTATGTTCTTGCGGGTGGGGGGGGGTGTTGCGCTACGGAGGGGGGAGGGTGCGTCGCATTGCACCCGGGGGGGGTGTGCAGCGGCGCCCCGCCCCGGGTGTCAGCTGCCCTCGCGACGCCACTGACACTGTGTAAAGGAAACATTAGCACAGTTTACTCTGGACAACATAAAAGACCCCCCACAGGCCCTGAGACAGTCATTCTCAACTTCATTGCTTTCAAACAGGTTGTGTTCTCAGGGAACCCAAAGTGTACATTGTCTTTATGTATACCCTGAAAACCAGACCTGTTGGAGCAATGAAGACAGGAGCTAGGAACCACTGTCATAGGCCAAGTCACTGTATATATTACCATTAGTGTAAAGTTAAACAGAGCATTTCCAAGAAAGGAAAATGTCAAATATTTAGGTGACCACCATTTCAAAGTCCCTAAGGACCTTGTATAGTTAAAAATTGCCTCACTCATGCAAAATACCCACAGGCATTGCATCTGCTTTTTCTGCTTATAAAATGTCTAAGGAAATGAATGCATATAAATTAAAAATAGAAATGTATACTTATTACGTTTCCAGTCCGGCCCAAAAGCATATCTCTGGGAATGCCTCTCTACAATCCAGATTTAGCCAAAATAAATTAGGATAATATTGAAAAAGAAAATTTGGTTTAGTTTACTTTACATTTATCATATCACCTTTACTAACTTAACTGTGACAAACAAACAGCTTTGAAAATTGCTCTTTTTAAGAGTGTTTTTTTTAAAACTATGTGGGTGACATATACTGTAAAACACACTACCTATCTAACCTTAGATGCTCAAAGTTTTATATTAAACACTGTTTTCTCTAAACTACATATTAACTCTAAAAAGAGCAGACTATATAATGCTCCTGAGCCTCTGGGTCCTCTTAGCAGGTCTCTTTCTTATTCAGGGTGAAAGCATTCTACTTCTAGAAACACTCCTCCAGGCCACCCCAAATAGATACAGGGGATTCAGTTCTCCTCTCCAGGCCCTAATAGCCACTGAAGCCAATTTCCCTTCTCTTAGGGCTTCCAAGTAGTCCAAAGTCTTGGTGACTCTCATTATGTAAATGAATATGCAGATCACAGGTCAAGTTGACAAGCTATGTCCACAGTTTCTCTCACAATACTAACCCACTCCAATGCCATTCAAGACTGAGTCAGTCTGTCCCTGCCACCTTCTGTGTAATCTCTATCCTTGACTACAACCACCCCAGCAGAGTCTCAGTAGTCTACCCCGAGTATGATGGAATGGACTAAACCTAAATGGTCTTCCTATAGGTAGTTGTTGATAATTACTCTTATTTAGGGGATCTATTTTCTAATAAGGGAGTATATATTGTAATACTTTTTCCTTATCTTTATTGTTTTGACTTTTATTCTTTTTTTCCCAGAGTAGGTTATTGGAGTTACTGTGTGCTTTCCTCTCTTTCTTATTTGTTGTAGGTATTTGTGATCTGTAATTAAGATAAAATATCAACCTGAAAGACAGTAGTAGAGAAACACCAATGTCTTTCACTGCCATACCTTTGTTCAGTCTTTATTAGCTTCTTACTCAGGTATAATATAACACTACTCCTAAGCCTACTCCCAAGACTAAACTCACTGAAATTTATATTCTGGAGTACTGGGTCTTTACATAAGGTTTTCTTCAATTGGGTAAATGCTCTGTCAGCCACCATATCCCACTTTAGCTTACTGGGTCAAGCGTTTTTCAACATTTCAATTAGATTGGTCGCTACCTCTGCAAACCTGAGTGTGAACTTCCTATAGTACCCAACTAGGCCTAGGAATGCCCTTAGTTGTCACTTAGTTCTGGATACCTGTACTTTCTGGATCACTTCTACCTTGGAGGGCATGGGCTTCACCTGACCCTCCCCCCCCCCCCCCCCCCCCACAACACAGTGGCCAAGGTACTGTACTTCTATCTGCCCCATGGCACACTTTTTCAGGTTGGCCGCAGACCCTCCCACATAAGGGCCTCACAAACTGCCCCCAACTATGCTAGAAGGTCATCCCAGGTGGTGGAGAAAACCATCACGTCATCTAAGTAGGCCCGAGCATAGGCTTGGTGTGGTTTAAGTATCTGGTTCACTTCTCTTTAAAAGGTGGCAGGTGCCCCATGGAGCCTGAAGGGCAACACCATAAACTTATATAGACCCTGATGTGTAATGAAAGCTGTCTTTTCTCATGACTCCTCCTCCAATGGAATCTGCCAGTACCCCTTTGTTAAATCAATGATGGATAAATAGTTGGCCCCTCCCAGCTGTTCTATTAAATTATCCACCCGAGGCATCGGGTAGGCATCAAAACAGGAGACACTGTTGACCCCCATATAATCCACACAGAATCGAGTATTTCTATCAGGTTTGGGTACCAATACAATGGGGTTAGCCCACTCACTGGTCAATTCTTCCATGATCCCCAAACTCAACATCTCCTGTTCTATCTCTTCCCTTTTGGCTTGGGATAAGCGATATGGCCTTTGTCTTACTATCTTGCCAGATTGTGTAACTATTCTATGTGTCCCGATGTGAGTATGACCAGGCAACGAGGAAAACACATCCTCAAATTGGTACACTAAAGCCTGCAGTTGCACTTTCTGGGAGGGTTGGAGTGATTCTTTTATCTTAATAGTGTTCTTCCCTCACCTTCCCAGGGTCTGGTCCCAAATCCTTCCCTTCCTCATCCATTGCATCCACCATTAACCCCTCCATTTCCACCCAGGGTTTCAGTAGGTTGATGTGGTAAATTTGGGTTTTCCCCTGCCTTAGTTAACCTCATATATCCAGGGGCCAACTCGCCGAGTTATAGGAAAGGGGCCTTTCTATTGGACCAATAACTTGGCAATTAGGTCTATCCCTGTCACCATTACTCCTTGCTTTAAGGCCTGTTCTCCCCCTCCTCCCAGAGTACCAGACCCTGCAGACCCTGAGAGAGAGCAATCCATCAGCGGGCACTTGCGCCTAAAGTGTCCTACTTCCCAACTGAAGCACCTTAAGAGGGACCTAACTACTGGTTTAGGGATAGCCCCTATGCTCTCACCTCCACCTCTCCCTGTTTCAGTACCTGGTGCTCCATGTTTTCCCTCACTGACTTTCTTCTTTCATCTTTAATGGTTCTTGGGGCCATCCCCAGAGAGAGAGCTCCTGTCTGGCTGATGGTTCAACTTTTCCAATCCCGATTCCCTTGGCCTCCAGAAAATGTTCTGTTATATTAATGGTTTCCCATATATTCTTGGCGCTCTGTTGAACTATCCACAGTCTGGCAGCTGAAGATAGAATGTTCAGAAATTCTTCCAGAACTACCAGGCCGACTATAGCCTTTGCCGTCTGCTGTTCCAGCTCCAGCCAGCGAGTGGCCAAGTCTAGGAGATTTTGGGCCACCACCCATGGGTGTTCTCCCCGCTTAAATTTTCGCTTCCTAACTTTCCTCCAGTACTGCTCTGGAGAGAGTCCCAAGTGGTCTTGGATAGCCACTCATACCTGCCGATAGTCCAAAGCCTGGCCGGTCTTCAAGGCCCTATAGGCTGCTTGGGCTTCCCCCATCAAATATGGAGCCAGTCATCCAGCCCACTGTTCCCTAGGCCATCTGGCCACTGTAACAACCCTCTCAAAGGTAGTAAGGAATGCCTCTGGGTCATTCCCTGGCCTTAACTTGGTTAATGCCAAACCCTTATCCACTCCAGAGGAATTGTCCCTTGCGTACCACCAGTCCAACCCACTTCTGAGTCCAGTTGAGTCCCGCTCTTTTGCAGTCCATCGGCTAGTCTCTGCAAATCTTTGCTTTGCATCTCCATCAGCTGCAAAATGGGCTGTTGTTTTTGTTGCCATTGCTACTCCTAGAACTTGGAAGAATCCCCTCTCCATGGCTTCTTACTGGGCTAGTATCTGGTCAGCCATCCATTTTAAGGCTGATTCTGATGCCATCTTCCTAAAAAGGGGGAAGGCATTCCTAGTAGTAATCATCAGCACAGCCACATTGCCAGAGAGTTAACCTATGAGCCCTTACCAGCAAATAAATAGGAGGCAGCCAGTAAGAGCTTTTTGGCAAATACACTAAGAGGTAGCCTAAAAAGTAGCACTAATATGTCTTTAGAAAAGGGCCTCTGTGATGAGCCCTGTGGAGCCAAGGACCCACTCTATCTAATCTCCTGCTGTTACTAGACATTCTGTATGGATTCTGACCACTTTCTCAGAGACTTTGTGAGTTCTCTACCTTATTGTAGATGTGAGTATAGTATGTTTACTGTGCATTGAATCCTTAGACCATTCCATATAAGATACTATTATGAAATAGGGTCACCTCACAGCTCATAACCTATACTATGAGCTTATTCCCAGGGCTAAAAAGAGTTTTGCTTTAAGAAAAAAATCAAAGATAGCTTTTCTCAATAGCTGCCAGTGGTCTCGGTATTCTGGATTGAGGACCACTTTACACTTAGGGTGACTCATCCATATACTTCAGTCCTCTAGTCTTACTACCCCTGATAAAGCTTTCCAGTAGTCAAACAATAATTCTGGTACTTCACAAGTGTCCCCTGGTGCCTCTTATATAAATAAATATGCTTGGTTAGCAGGTTTCATGAAGTTATGCAAATTAGACTACCCATATGCAAACTCACTCCAATTAGCCTTCCTAACCACTCTGTTGGAGAGAAATTCACACAAGCAAATAGTTCTTCTTTTACTCTTTAACTGAGTCCTTCAGGAGACTTGGGTCTCAGTTAAAAACAGCATCCACCCCTGGACAGGACTTTCAACTTCTACCACAACTTTACAGTCCTGTCCAGGCTGTTGGTTCCGTTATTAATTCATACCACCCAATGTTACCTCACACTGGATTTCACATCAGTTACTTGCTCTATTATCACAACAACAAGATAAGTACTTTTGTTGATTTTGGGATGTGGCAACTTATCTAAACACCCCCAGATATCTGGTAGATATTCTCTCTTCTAGCCCAGCTTCTTCTTAGGGGTCCATGCCCTGGGGTTTACAGCCCATGCCAACCAGTTTCTCAAGTTACCAGGTACTCTGCATACATCCTTCCTCTTCAGCTCCCCTTTTCCTTCTCCCCAGCAACTCCTGGAAGATGCCTTTTATAGGGCTGCTAATAGCCCACCACACCTCCTCTGGACCCCTCCTTCTAGCTCTGGAAGTGTCCAGAACCTTCTCCTGGGTGCTTTTTCTTAAAGGGGAATCCTGTTCTAGGGTCTCCTTAACTTAGCAAAGGGTAACATCTGCCCTATCCCCCCCCCCCCCCAGCTATCTGTGTCTGGGCTGTCTTTGAGACAGCCCACCCCAGGGGCTTGTACAAAAATGACACCAGCCCTTCCACTATTAGAATGCCCTCTAGTGGCTGCTTCTAGACTAAGCAGGTCACATTTATCTTTGAGTGCTGCCTAGTGGCCTCCTTCAGGTCATTACCCTGGCATCCTCATTGGAGGTCCCCCTAGTCACCAGTTCCTGGCAGGACATGTCCTATATCACACCTCTTACTGACTTCTGTTCTAAACAGACATTACAAACACTCACAATAGCAAAGATCGTTCTTATTAATGAATATTTAACTGCTATGCTAGAATAAATATTAATGTAAAAATTAAATAGTTCAAGGAAAATTATAATTACCCATCAATCTACCTCTCTGCAGCATTAATAAATGTTATTTAATTAATGGTTAACGAGCTACATATATCCCAGTAGAAAAAAACGCATGTGCAATCTCTCAAATAGTGAATGCAATGTTTCATGCAATAAAATGTTTCTCTGTATGAAATTAACTAATATTTACATGACTAAAAATTAATACCTGAAAAATATTTAGAAAATGGTATTAATGCTGCAGAGGGGTAGATTGCTAGGTTATTATAATTTTCCTCGGTTGAACTGTTTAATTTTTACATTAATACTTATTCTAGCATAGCAGTTAAATATTCAGTAACAAGAATATCTTTGCTATCGTGAGTATTTGTAATGTCTGTTTTGGAACAGAAGTCAGTAAAAGAGCAGTTTTCAAAGCTATTTACTTAGATACATTTTCTTTCTGAAAATTACTCTTATTCAGTCTAGCTAAAAGTACATGTGGAATTGTAGAAAAGTATGTAATTTAATCTGCATTTTATTCAGTATCACTATGGGCTGGATTCAGTAGCACTTGGAAAACTTTGCGCTCAGCATATTGTATACAGGGTGCTCCGGGCTCAGTGTTCTTTATAGAATAGCACTTATCAAGTAGTCTGACACCCAACTTGGACTGAAATCTGGTGTCAATCCAAGCATGCAACTTGGGCATACATAAGTATTGCCACACTGGGACAGACCAAAGGTCCATCATCCCAGCATCCTGTTTCCAACAGTGGCCAAACCAGGTCACAAATACCTGACAAGATCCCAAAAAACATTCAATACATTTTATGCTGCTTATCCTAGAAATAAGCAGTGGATTTTCCCCAAGTCATTTTAATATTGGGCTATGGACTTTTCCTTTAGGTAGCCGTCCAAACCTTTTTTAAATCCTGCTAAGCCAACCACCTTTACCACATTCTCTGACAACGAATTCTATAACACTGCTCCAGATTCTTTGGAACGCCCCTGACCCATCCATACCCTTCCCAAAGCCACGCTCACTTTTGGGTTGCATGAGAGGATTTGGGCACAGATCTTAACAGAATCACATACAGCCAGAGCAGCGTGCAGATCCATATTGGAGCCAATTAATGTCAATAGTTGATTGTTAACAGCATTCCCGACAGGACTGGACACAATAAATGAGCTTGCTCAATATTGCGGGGGGGGGGGGGCTCAGCATCCACTGGCACGCATGGAGCTAGCACCTATGCTCACGGTGATGGGAGGCGGGGATGGTGGTTGGGAGGAGGGGATAGTGGCAGACTTATACGGTCTGTGCCGAGGCTGGTGGTTGGGAGGCAGGGATAATGCTGGGCAGACTTATACGGTCTGTGCCAGAGCTGGTGATGGGAGGCAGGGCTGGTGGTTGGGAGGCGGGGATAGTGCTGGGCAGACTTATACGGTCTGTGCACTGATGAGGACAGGTACAAATCAAGGTAGGGTATACACAAAAAGTAGCACATATGAGTTTATCTTGTTGGGCAGACTGGATAGACCGTGCAGGTCTTTTTCTGCCGTCATCTACTATGTTATTATGATCAATACTTTTCAAAACAAAATTCATTATATAATCACAGTTTACAGCATATATGAATGCTAAATACCCATTTAAGTTCTCCCTAGTACGCTTTAAATCCCATTTTCGGTCTCTCTTTATGGTTCTTGCACTGCCAGCGTGGAAAGTGTTACTTACTTTGGATTTTATCTTCCTTGGTTAAAAACTACTTGCAGGCTTCAAACTCATGCATATAAGAGCCCCCAAAATAGGCAAATATGTTTTGTAAGATGATGCTTTTACAGTTGGATAATTTGCATTTTTCAGATAATGGAAGACTCTGAGAGGAAAAGCTGCATTTATGAAAAAGTGAAATATTGTTATATTTTATTTCACTTCGAGTTTAGTACTTTCACACAGGCAGCAACAAGACATTTATTTAGTGAAGAATTTCACACTTTCACACACTCTCAGCTATTTATTTCCTTCTTTTGCAACAGTCTCAGCTCAGGGATGGCTCCAATCTGTTCTAAAAATGAACTGCGCAACTTCAGGCTTCAGACAACACAGTTCAGCTAATAACTTAACTCCTTCTTTTCTAATTTGAATTACCAACAACCCCCTCCCCCCTCCCACACACTTCTATTATCACTAAGGGGCCTCTATTACTCTGCACCTAAGGCAAATTAATGTGGTGTACCGTGGGTTGCGCTCAGGCACCCTGTTGTAACTGCTAAATGTGCGCACGCTAACCGTGTCCTAAAAAATATTTTTAATTTTATTTTTTGAGGGGGCATCTCAGGGCAGAGAGTGGGTATTTAGTTGCACAGCGCATTACCATGTATTATGTAGGTTCATCAAAATAACACACACAGCGCTATTCTATAAACTGCATCTACAGTAAAATGTGGTTTTTAGAATAGCATATAGGCCGGGAAACCGCTTATGCAGTTAGGAGCAGGCTATTTACGCCACTGAAAACCTGGTTTAAATACCTGCACCTAAATGTTCGTGCATTCAACCAAATTTTATAACAACGTGTAAATTTGATAGATGCCCCTGACACACCTACATTCCTCCCATGGCCACGCCCCCTTTACACGTGCCTCTTTTTAGAATACGCCTTAAGTTAGGCATGCAAATTCCAGTTATTGCCAGTGATAATTGGTTATCAGCCAATTATCATGACTAATTGACTCATTACTCAATTGAGCAGCGCACATAAATTGGCCAGATGCACAATTTAAACACACATTACGAGCTGCGCCTTATATAGAATCCGGCCCTAACTGGTTAGTGCACAAAATAGCACTTGAGCCCTTCTCACCTACAAATTGGGTGGCGGTAAGTGCTCATGTGGTAATTTGTTTAATGACATTTGCTAATGGCAGCATTAGAACATGGCCATTAATGTAAAAAATAGAAAAAGCCCATTTTTACAACTGCAGTAAAAATGCGGAAAGATCCACATAAGGGCACTCTGTTTACCATAGCTTAGCAAACATGCCCCTAAATCATTAATGTATTGCAGATATGCAGAGCTAAATATCAAAATAAAAGAAGCCAAAGGTAGAAAGGCAAAGAATACTGTCAGACTAAGACAACTTAGCAGTGGCATAGCTAGGTGGGTCACCAGGGGAGCGACCACTTCCCCAAACTGACTTATGATGGTGACTGTGCCTATTTTTTTTTAACATGGTCCCGCTGGACTGTCACACTTACATGCGCCAGCGTGCACCTGTGCAGGATAAAGAGAATGGGATGACTTCCCTATGAGGAAAGGCTAAAGCGACTAGGGCTTTTCAGCTTGGAGAAGAGATGGCCGAGGGGAGATATGATAGAGATCCATAATATACTGAGTGGGGTGGAATGGGTAGACATGAATTGCATGTTTACTTTTTACAAAAATACTAGGACTAGGGGACACGAAATGAAGCTACTAAGTAGTAAATTTAAAAAAAAACAGAGAAAATATTTCTTCACTTCACATGTAATTAAACTCTGGAATTTGTTGCCAGAGAATGTGGTAAAAGCAGTTAGCTTAGCATGGTTTAAAAAAGGTTTGGATAATTTCCTAAAGGAAAAGTCCATAAGTCATTAAGATGCACTTGGGAAAATCCACTGCTTATTTCTAGAAAAAGTAGTAGAACATCTGTTTTACTTTTCTAGGATCTTGCCAGGTATTTGGGGCCTGGATTGGCCACTGTTGGAGACAGGAAACTGGGCTTGATGGACTTTCGGTCTGTCCCAGTATGGCAACACGTATGTAGTTATATGTCAGGGTAAAACAAACAGTCACTGACTACCTTCTTCCTGGAGACAGTGCCAGCGCAACGACATTGGTCATCCTAGTTGAATCTTCAGCCATGTGTTCTCCTCCCACCCCCCACCCCAACAGCATTCCCCTCTCTTCTCTATCCACTCCAATCCTAGGAGTATACTCTTCTCTGTCCCCCTCTCCTTCAGTCCCAGGATTAATTTTCTCTTTCTCTTTTTTTTCCCAGCCCCAATAATATCCTCTATCTTTGGAGGGGGGGGGGGGGGGAGCTCCAGCAGTGAACAAGCTGTGCAGCAACTTTCCCCTCAAAACTGAGGTCAGCTTCTGCTGTTAGCACCATTGCTCCTGAAAGAGCAGTTGTTACTCAGTCCAACCAAAGAAATCTTCCTGGTGCCACATCACTCAAGTAGTTACCAGGCCATTCCTAAGGCAGAAAACAGAGAGTAGGGTTAAATGGTCAGTATTCTCAATGGAGAAGGGTAGATAGTGGGGTTCCACAGGCTCTGTGCTGGGACTGCTGCTTTTTAACATATTTATAAATGATCTAGAGATGGGAGTAACTAGTGAGGTAATTAAGTTTGCTGATGACACAAAGTTATTCAAAGTTGTTAAATCGCAAGAGGATTGTGAAAAATTACAAAAGGACCTTACGAGACTAGGAGCCTGGGCATCTAAACGGCAGATGACGTTTAATGTGAGCAAGTGCAAAGTGATGCATGTGAGAAAGAGAAATCTAAATTATAGCCATGTAATTGCAAGGTTCCACATTAGGAGTCACCAAAAATGATAAAAGGGATGGGGCAACTTCCCTATGAGGAAAGGCTAAAGTGGCTAAGGATCTTCAGCTTGGAGAAAAAAAGACGGCTGAGGGGAGATATGATAGAGGTCTATAAAATAATGAGTGGAGTGGAACGGGTGGATGTGAATCGCTTGTTTACTCTTTCGAAAAATACTAGACTAGTGGGCACGCAATGAAGCTACAACGTAGTAAATTTAAAACAAATCAGAGAAAAATTTCCTTCACTCAACGTATAATTAGACTGGAATTCGTTGCCAGAGAAAGTGGTAAAAGCAGTTAGCTTAGCAGGGTATAAAAAAGGTTTGGATGGCTTCCTAAAGGAAAAGTCCATAGACCATTATTAAAATGGACATGGGGAAATCCACTGCTTATTTCTAGGATAAGCAGCATAAAATGTATTGTACTTTTTTGGGATCTTGCCGGGTACTTGTGACCTGGATTGGCCAGTGATTGAAGCACGAGCCTGCTATAGCCATCCCCAAAATTGTGGCACTCTAGGTTTGCCACACAGTTTACCTAGTACTTCCTCCAGTCCTCTCTGGGGTGACTCTAAGATGCAGCAATTATTATGAGGTTCCTTGAGAGAAACAGAGGAGGTTTGCTGCATTATGCCTGCACAGATTACAAATAAATATTTGTTAAAAATTCTGAATATGGATTTTCCATAGCCTTTTTTCGGGAACATTTTCAGATGATTTTGACTCCATCCCTATCTCGGCATTTATGAACATTAAGATACTGAAAGCCAGACTCCAATTTTCAGTATCAACAGGGCACAAGAATCAAAAAGACAAGATAGAGTTAACACAGACTAAAAGTAATTGCAAATCTTCAAATTATGAAGCAGCCAGGGCCCAGTGACCCTCTCCTTGCTTCTAAAGATTTTTGGAGTTCATTATTTCTGCACACATAGCAGTTCAGGCTCCTGCTTCAAGTAATACATCTTCACGGGAAAGTGATTAGTGATTTTATACTGGCTGAGCTGCAATATATCACTGCAGTGAGAAAAGTACCTCTCAGTTTTCTGTTATTCTTTTCATGTCTATATTACCAATTTAAATTAAAATATAAATAAAAGAGTAAGACTTTTACTGGTGCTCCACTTGCTATCACACTGAAACTTCGGGCTATATTTTATTCCAGCTTCTCAGTGTACATTCTGGTTGCCACCCACACTTGTGTACAGTAGATAAGTAGGCCTTCCAAGGTGACCTAAGGTTCTTCTATCAACTAGCATCCATCTGGGGCAACCTCAAAGTCAATGGCTAATACAGCCAGAAATGTGGATAAATAAGATGCGTTACAGTAGGAGAAATGGAATTTCTTTAGATCCTATATACAACCTCTCATATTATGAATAATACCATACTATCAATTTAGTGGTATATCAAATAGAATTGAAATGTGAAATGAAAAATGTAATGTTGCCCATAAGGTCAAGAGGAAGCACTCGCAGCTTCAGAGGATATCGGAAGGGAGGAAGACCCAAGCATTGCTAAAAAGTGGCCCCTATAAGGCAGCCAGAATGGGCTGACTCCAGAAATGGTGCAAAAGAGTAGGGGTGGACCAAGAAATCTCTCCAGCTGATGGTATGTTGGAGTAACTTTATTCAGCACCAAGTGTGTACAAGACTTGGTGTTGAATAAAGTTACTCCATACCATCGGCTGGAGAGATTTCTTGGTCCACCCCTACTCTTTTGCACCTGATTTGGCTACATGTGGGGGTTTTCTTACCCTGACCTACTGGCTGTTGTTCTGACTCCAGAAAAGCCCTGCTTACTTGACCCTTGGCTGTTAAATTGATTTTATGACCCCATATGCGATCAACAGGCTGGGTGAACCAGCTTCCGTTTCATGTCCCTCTCCCCAGCCTTATCAATAAGGTAATATCAACCTGGAGCAGGCTCTGTTTGGGTCAAACCCCAGGAGGCTTACTGGAAATCAATCAGTGATTGATAGATCTAAGTATCATTCTCCTACAGGGAATTTTTTCCTCATGCACTGAATTGACTCGGTTTTACTGCTGACTGGACTATCCATTTTAATTTCCACCCTTGATGCTCAACTTCAATTCTACTTTGCCTTTCAAGAGACAACACAGCCAAGTGCCCTACATTTGGACAGACAGTCATAGAAATATAGAAAATGACAACACATAAAGACCATATGGTCTATCCGGTCTGCCCATCCATATCATCTACTATCCCTTCCTCTTACTTTCATTTTGATTTAAGATATGATTTTGTTTCCCATGTTAAGTCTCACAAAGTTGTTATCCAGTACAATGTGTTTCGGTGGGGCTTTAGGACACATCCATCATTCCTACTATGCATGTCCCAAAGTGTCCTTCAAAATAGTATTTTAAAGTTGGCCAGCCTAGGATGCACAATTGTATTGTAATTGAACTCCAAGGCACTCATCTTGAATTATCTGTGCTGGAAATGGGAGCTGCAACAGAGTAAAACATTCTTTCTTCCTGTTGGACAGCATCAACTACTGCTATGTAAATCTGCTACTAGCTCTGTCTGCGGCAACTCAGTCAAGATTTTTGAGTGTTTATTCTATTTGCTGCTTGTTATATTTCCTGTTTCTGTAGGTAGGATGATCCAATCAATCAGACTGGTCCCTCCTAACAAACAAGTTTATCATCGCAATAGGGCATTTAATTCAACGCTTCTGGGCAAGGGGGTCAGAAGATTACCTCTAAAGATCAGAACACCGTCCAACCACATGAGCTTTTGTCAACTCTTGAAAACATGGCTTTTTCAAAAATACTATGGAATACCAATGAATGCCAGCCAGACGACTCATTAATATTTGAGATAAATAATAGAAGGGAGAGGTCAAGACGAAGAAATTATAGGGTGGTCATCAGGAAGACAAATACTCCAATGACATGATAATCTCTAATCCACAACCTCAGGCGTTACTTAAAAGTTTAAGTTCTTATCTATTCATGTGAATTTGTTGTTAAGACCCTTATGATTTAAACTACATTCATTATGTTTCACTGAGTCCACTTTTGTTAATATGTAAGGATATGCTAAAATGTTATATTGTACCAGGGGCGTAGCCAGACAACAGATTTTGGGTGGGCCTAGGCAAGAAGTGGGTGGGCACCAAATGTTCTCCCCCCACCACCACCACCACCAAAAGATATCTCAGCTGGCAGGAAAATGCTTCTTTCCACCTTGGCAGTCTGCAGCAGGCATGAGCTCAAAACTGAACATGCGCAGGTGCCAGTATCATGGAGAGTAGCGTTTTCATTACCATCAGGGGGAAGTCTTCAGCTGGTAGAGCTTGGGATCTCCACCAGCTACCGCTAAACATGTGCTACTGTTGGGTGGGCCTGAGCCCTAAGTGGATGGGCCCTGGCCCACCCAGGCCCACCTGTGGCTACGCCACTGTATTGTACAATGCCGTTTTAAACCGATCTGTTCTCTGCTTTAACTTAAAGGATAAGTGGACTAAAAATGCCAACATTAAATTAAATTAAAAAACTCACCGCTGAGCTCTCATCTTCTGCTGTAGAATAATCCCAGCCTCCTTGCATTGCACGTCTCAGGTAAACATGCTTACTGTCTTGTCGTTTGAGTTTGGAAATCTGGTGTATCAGTGGTATTAAGCAATATTTCAAGAGGAAGCCACTCAAGTACTGAAGGATCTTCTGAGGTTTCTATTCATACAACCGGTTCAGTTTGTTCAGCTGCAGGTAACAGCTCCACTATCAAACTGTGCAAACATTCAGCTGGTCAGCAGTGCATAGAGTGCTGATGATTACTGAGTATCTTTCCCATTTCTTTTACCAGATGCCAGCATGATCAGTCTTCACATCCAGGGCAGGATTAACCCTTGGGTGGGCCCTTGGCAACCAAGTAAACTGGGCCCCCAACCATAAAAGTAACACATTTTTGAACCCCAAAAATATG
Organism: Microcaecilia unicolor; assembly: GCF_901765095.1. NCBI lineage: Eukaryota > Metazoa > Chordata > Amphibia > Gymnophiona > Siphonopidae > Microcaecilia > Microcaecilia unicolor. The sequence continues at coordinate 40,745,129 of NC_044040.1, read as the reverse complement.
AGTGGAGGAGTGGCCTAGTGGTTAGGGTGGTGGACTTTGGTCCTGAGGAACTGAGTTCAATTCCCACTTCAGGCACAGGCAGCTCCTTGTGACTCTGAGCAAGTCACTTAACCCTCCATTGCCCCATGTAAGCTGCATTGAGCCTGCCATGAGTGGGAAAGCGTGGGGTACAAATGTAACAAAAATAAATAAAAATGTGAGCTCATATGTATTATCCTCCACATCTTTTTAGTCATATAAATGTTGGGTTTAACTTACCCCGATTAAGTACTCTCCCCACCCTCCCACAGCAAGCATTCTCCCAGGTCTCTAAAATTCTCACCATCTATTCGGCTGGTCTTGCACCATTGGATGCTGGGAGTTGGCTTAAGGAGAGGGAATGAATGGTAGCAGCTGATGGTATCTTTCCTCAGATGATGAATCCCAAAGAGAGGGAGGCAATGATTGGTGCTGGCTAATAGCACAGATAGATGATGCCATCTGTTTCCTGTGTGGGGCCTAGGCTGGGCACGATTAAGGCCTATCGGATAAGGCCCAACCCCCAAAACTATGGGCCCTAGGCACTTGCTTGTGTGGCCAATGCCTTAATCCTGCCCTGTTGACTGCATCCTGGCTAGTCACCCTCAGAGGCCATAGCATCTGCTGCTGGTAGGAAACAATAGCACACAGTCAATACCTCATTGCCATAGTCATGAAGACATGTGAAGGGTAGTTCTATAACTGTGTGCTGGCAGGTGTAAACACAGAGCTAATGAGCACTGATGTGCGTAAATGTCCTAAGCACCATTCTATATGAGCACGCAAAAGTGATATAGCATGAAAGTTCAAGGGGAGGGCTATACACATGGGTAGAGTATGGGTATCTCGCACCTACACATGCAACTTATAGAATACTGTAAGTTGTGTGTGTTGCATCCTACACAAGCGTGTCCATTTGAATCTGCCATAGACCTGGCATACATGGGTGGGCCTAAATTTAGGTGCTCCAATTGGGTTAATGCTAGTATTCTATAATGCAATCTGGGTGCCCAGCTGCGGTTATAGAATAGGTACTTCCTGTGCTCTATCAGGATGCCTACGTCTAGCATCCCTTTATAGAACTGCCCTCAAACCCACTAACTATAAACTTGCACGCATGATTTTGCTCTTAGTGTGCAAATTGCATACACAAGTTTTATTTGTTTGGATTTTGCTTACACCTTTTTCAGTAGTAGTTCAAGGTGAGTTACATTCAGGTACACTAGGTATTTCCCTATCCCTGGAAGGCTCACAATCTAAGTTTGTACCTGAGGCAATGGAGGGTTAAGTGACTTGCCCAAGATCACAAGAAGCAGCAGTGAGATTTGAACCAGCCAAGACTGGTAGTCTAACCACAAGGCTACTCCTCCACTCCACTAGTTATAGAACCCCACAAGTTATAGAACAGGGTTAGTTATATGCATGACATAACTTAGTAATTGGCATTAACTGGTATTAAGTGGTAATAAATTTGATAAATTTGCAGTTATGTGTGTAACTCACCTTAGTCAGTATTCTATAAACTGTGAGCCTCGCATCACCTTATGCCTGGAACAGACTTCCCGAGCCCATACGCCATGCGCCCTCCCTGCCCATTTTCAAGTCCTTACTCAAAGCCCACCTCTTCTCCCTTGCTTTTGGCGCCTAACCACCTTCCCCATTCATGATACCTACACTGACTATATAGTTTGTTACCTTTAGATTGTAAGCTCTCTTGAGCAGGGACTGTCCTTCCCCATGTTTAAACTTGTACAGCGCTGCGTAACCCTGGCAGTGCTATAGAAATGCTAAGTAGTAGTAGTAGCTCAAAATCCACAGCGCACAACTGCAAGGGGGTATGGACCTGGGAGGGGCATAGGTAGGTCAGAGGCGTGCAAAGTACGTGCACACACAGGGTCTAGAATACTAGCAGTTTTGCACCAACAGATAGGCATAAGCATCTCACTGGCCATTGAGTTAGCATAAGTGCTCACACCTAAAGTTAAGTGCATAACTGCAAACTTGCACTGACATTCTATAATAGCAATTATGCACATAATTGCCATTATAGAATTCACGCTTAGCTCGGATTATCCCTGTACTTAAATGAACTTTTGAGAATTACTCCCACACTGATTACATAGCTTCCCCAATCCCAATTCTCCTTCCTTCGAGGGTGTTGTTCCTGAAGCATCTATCACATCATGTCAAAGCTTTGCAGCCTAGTGGCTCACGCCTTCACTATGATGCATCTATAGCTTTGCATATTCCAGGTCACCCAATCCACATGGACACGAGTCTAAAATATCTTTTCTCATCAGGAGCCTGATTTGCACTATAGATATGTCCCTATAGCCCACAGACAGCAGACTGCATGCATGCAATGCAGATCACATCGCATATGCTACAATAGTCCATCTGTAGTCATACCCTGTAATCCCTAAAAGTCTAATCTATTGTGTCACTAGAGCTGGAATTGCAGCTGTAGATGTGCTGTAACCTGTTCAAGGTTTGCAAAGGAATACTGTGTGTAATCCACACATGGCCAATGTCATGCATGCAACAGCACCAAAGCTAGAGAATGACACGGGGGATGAGGACCCGTAGTAACCGTGGGAAAAGGGACAGAGCTCGCGGGGTTGGGGCGGGAACAGATTCTGCAGGGGCGGGGCAGGACAGGGGACAAACTTTGTTCCTCATGTCATTTTCTACTTTGAAGTCTGTTAATGAACTGGACTGTTGTTTATATTTGAGTGATACCTTCAACGATATTTTGATTTTTTGGAAAAACAAGCAAACATGCTGGCCACAACTAGTAAAATTTGCACGGGAAGATTCTGTACATTCTGCTACCAGCACACCTTCTAAGAAGACATCTTCTATTGCAGGAAGGACTGTGGAAGACAGGAGAGCTAGACTGAATCCTGAGATTGTTGATGAGATCTTACATAAGTACATAAGTAATGCCATACTGGGAAAAGACCAAGGGTCCATCGAGCCCAGCATCCTGTCCACGACAGCGGCCAATCCAGGCCAAGGGCACCTGGCAAGCTTCCCAAACGTACAAACATTCTATACATGTTATTCCTGGAATTTTGGATTTTTCCAAGTCCGTTTAGTAGCGGTTTATGGACTTATCCTTTAGGAAACCGTCCAACCCCTTTTTAAACTCTGCTAAGCTAACCGCCTTCACCACTTTCTCCGGCAACGAATTCCAGAGTTTAATTACACGTTGGGTGAAGAAAAATTTTCTCTGATTTGTTTTAAATTTACTACACTGTAGTTTCATCGCATGCCCCCTAGTCCTAGTATTTTTGGAAAGCGTGAACAGACGCTTCACATCCACCTGTTCCACTCCACTCATTATTTTATATACCTCTATCATGTCTCCCCTCAGCCGTCTCTTCTCCAAGCTGTATAGCCCTAGCCTCCTTAGTCTTTCTTCATAGGGAAGTCGTCCCATCCCCGCTATCATTTTAGTTGCCCTTCGCTGCACCTTTTCCAATTCTACTATATCTTTCTTGAGATGCGGCGACCAGAATTGAACACAATACTCAAGGTGCGGTCGCATTATGGAGCGATACAACGGCATTATAACATCCTCACACCTGTTTTCCATACCTTTCCTAATAATACCCAACATTCTATTCGCTTTCTTAGCCGCAGCAGCACACTGAGCAGAAGGTTTCAGTGTGTTATCGACGACGACACCCAGATCCCTTTCTTGGTCCGTAACACCTAACGTGGAACCTTGCATGACATATCTATAATTCGGGTTCTTTTTTCCCACATGCATCACCTTGCACTTGCTCACATTAAACATCATCTGCCATTTAGCCGCCCAGTCTCCCAGTCTCGTAAGGTCCTCTTGTAATTTTTCACAATCCTGTCGCGATTTAACGACTTTGAATAACTTTGTGTCATCAGCAAATTTAATTAACTCGCTAGTTACTCCCATCTCTAAATCATTTATAAATATATTAAAAAGTAGCGGTCCTAGCACGGACCCCTGAGGAACCCCACTAACTACCCTTCTCCATTGTGAATATTGCCCATTTAACCCCACTCTCTGTTTCCTATCCTTCAACCAGTTTTTAATCCACAATAGGACATTTCCTCCTATCCCATGACCCTCCAATTTCCTCTGTAGCCTTTCATGGGGTACCTTGTCAAACGCCTTTTGAAAATCCAGATACACAATATCAACTGACTCCCCTTTGTCCACATGTTTGTTCACCCCTTCAAAGAATTGAAGTAAATTGGTCAGGCAAGATTTCCCCACACAAAAGCCATGCTGACTCGGTCTCAGTAATCCATGTCCTCGGATGTGCTCTGTAATTTTGTTTTTAATAATAGCCTCTACCATTTTCCCCGGCACCGACGTCAGACTCACCGGTCTATAATTTCCCGGATCTCCCCTGGAGCCTTTTTTAAAAATGGGCGTTACATTGGCCACCCTCCAGTCTTCCGATACCATGCTCGATTTTAAGGATAAGTTGCATATCACTAGCAGTAGCTCCGCAAGCTCGTTTTTCAGTTCTATCAGTACTCTAGGATGAATACCATCTGGTCCAGGAGATTTGCTACTCTTCAGTTTGCCGAACTGCCCCATTACGTCCTCCAGGTTTACCGTGAAATCAGTAAGTTTCTCCGACTCGTCCGCTTGAAATACCATTTCCGACACCGGTATCCCACCCAAATCTTCCTCGGTGAAGACCGAAGCAAAGAATTCATTCAGTCTCTCCGCTACGTCTTTGTCTTCCTTGATCGCCCCTTTTACCCCTCGGTCATCCAGCGGCCCAACCGATTCTTTTGCCGGCTTCCTGCTTTTAATATACCGAAAAAAAATTTTACTATGTTTTTTTTGCCTCTAATGCTATCTTTTTTTCATACTCCCTCTTGGCCTTCTTAATCTGCACCTTGCATTTGCTTTGACACTCCTTATGCTGTTTCTTGTTATTTTCAGACGGTTCCTTCTTCCATTTTCTGAAGGCGTTTCTTTTAGCCCTAATAGCTTCCTTCACCTCACTTTTCAACCAGGCCGGGTGTCTTTTGGACTTCCGTCTTTCTTTTCTAATTCGTGGAATCATTACAGTGCTTCATAGGGCATATTTCTCCCCTCTAGGGCATACAGAACGGGATGTATTTGTACCCCTGGACATTTTAACAGGGTGGATTATGATTCCTTGGGGTAGTAGAAATCAGCTATTATTGGGGTTGGAAGGGTAGAGAGTGGTGATGGGGAGGAGGGTTATTATAGCTGCTCGTTGTTATTATTGTTTTCTATTTGTAATTTATACACAACATTTGCACAGCATATTGTTCCTTTTCATGCTTTAATAAAAAGATTTAAATATAAAATCATAAGTGTTCGAGGCTTCTCCAGATGAGGACAGAGCCCATGGGGATGGGGCGAGGCAGGGACAGAACCTGCGGGGATGGGGCAGGGGCAGGGGTGAAAACAGAGCCCACGGGGACAGGGCGGGAATGGGGACAAAGTTTGTCCCCGTGTCATTTGCTAACCAAAGCAGAGCCCTGTATATATTATGGGGTATGGGTCCAGGCTGTAATAGCCCCTAAGGAAGCAAGGTATGGCACCATTGGAAAACAGGGCATGATTGTAGCTTACTTGTTGGCAGAGAGGCCATGTCTCCAAGGGACTTGAGAAACTACCACTTCACATCTCAAGCAGGGCAGTGGGGACACACAGAACCTGGTCATGGGAAAATTAATATGCACAGAGGTCTAGAGATATCATGATAGCACATTGCACCTGTACTTATGGTTGCAATCTGTTCTGAGCATATGGAAAGGCCACAATCCACTACAGCTAAATATGGAGGGTGGGTTTGATAGAGGACAAAAAGGAGTGAGACTGAGGCGTATAATCACAATTCCCCCACAAGGAGTCTCTCGAACCTGCCACTCTAATCCATTCAGTGACTCCACCTGGCCAGGTTAGGATCCATGGTCAACCTTGCCCTTTACAATGCACCTACAGTAAGTTCCCTCCACTTCTTTTTTTTTATTGTTATTGTCTTTAATAATATTTTAATTTCAACTGCATGAAAAGAAATTATAAACAGCTGGCCCATAGCTGGACTGGGAGTGATGGACAGTAGGAAGTAGACCATGAACTCAAGAGCCAAGGATAGCAGTGTAGAGCTTCTCAAATGAATTTTATTAATCAGAGACTCGACACAGTACTATGTTTTGGCCACAGGCCTCCTTCAGGGGTCTTCGCAACTTGATCTTGTATATTAAAAGCTCCAGTGTGCAATGTGATTTGGATAGTAATGGAATAGCCTGGTCTTGAACCTGTCACTAACTTTGTTAAATGTTAACAGAAGCACATGGATTCTACATAAAGTATGAAATAGGCAAAACATACACCACAGAACATCACTGAACATATTACAATTTTCTCTCTCCCCTCTCCTTTCCAGTCTATAGGCTAGGATACTTTCCTCCCTCTAAATAACTCCAGAACTCCCACCTAACACCTACTCCCCTGATTGTGTTATTCCCTATGTTATTTTCCTATTTGTTACAAGCAGGAACTTTACTGTCCTCCTCCCCCCCCCCCCCCACCCCCACCCCCTTCCCAAGCAACTGTGTTTCATTGTGTATGATATTGCTTTTATGATTTTGTGATTTCCCAAGATGAGATACAAGCATTATTCAACACCAGTATCCAGCAGTGGTGTAGCCATGGGGGGAGGGGAGAGCCTGGGCATCCCAACTTTGTATTTAGCACTCCCCCCTAAAACTGCATCACCATCTCTTGTTATGGCTGGTGGGTACCCCCAAGCCCCGTCAGTGGAACAAGTCCTCCAACAGAGGCCTGGCAGTTGGCAGCACTTTCTATGGGCCACAACCCATCGGTCCCCTCCCACGCATGCTTATCCGGGTGAGTGCTACTGAATATTTGGCCGATACTGATTCATGTGCACAGAGCTATTATTACTACTCATTGGTTTTACAGGCATGCATTGGGAACTCCAACGCTGAGTACAAACTCACCTTCTAATCAGTAGTTTATTCTTGTTGTACTGCTGCTCGTGCTATTTTTGCCTAATCACCCTATTTTCTTAGATTAGACCTTTATTAGAACATGTATGTCAAACTGCCGCCCTTAAATATACAAACCAATCTGGTTTTCATGATATCCCTAATGAATATGCATAAAATCCTGCTTTTCCCAATGATGTTTCTTGTGACTTTAGACAAATCACTTTACCCTCCAGTGCCCCAGCTACAATTCTCTTTAGTAAGCTGCAATATGTCAATAGCATCAAGTGACCTTAATGCAGGATGTTTTATTGCAACAATATTAAATAATAATGAGCTGCAAGCCTACAAATGCACGAAAAGCAGCTCATTATTATGCAAAATGAATATCACAGCTTACCAGCTGTGTTATTCATGGAAAGTTAACAATACCTCAAGAAAAAGTTGTTAACTTTTACCCGGGAGCATCAGTCTGCTACTGCCAAGGGTCAGGCTGTCAAATAAGGTAATTTTCTCTTGTTTGGCAGCCTGACCCCTAGTGGTAGTAACATAATATTACTAGTGACCTTTGGCTGCCATTTTTGAAGAGGCAGTTCCTACTATCCACCAGGGACTCTGTAATATCTGCTGGGGAGAATGTGAAAGATGAGTGATGGGGCTGGGGACACCATGATTTATATTTTTAGAAAAGTATTGGGGATGTAGAGGGTGCCAAGGAGGTGCACTACATTTTGCAAAGGCAACAGGAGATGGAGGTGTACAAGAGAGGAGGGATATACTTAATTTTACTAAGGTATCAGGGGATTTTTTTTGGGGGGGGAGGGCATAGTTATTTAAAAATGCATGCTGGCCCTTTAAAAGATGGCAGGCTCAACCTAGGGGTCCATTATCTTTACTCTGCTGCAAGCAGAAACTATGCAAAATTCCACTGCTGTTATAGATGATGTTTCTAGGACTTGCCTGTAGTGCCAGGCCAGTGTTAGACATGCTGAGGCCAAGGGCAGAAATTTGTAAGGGGTCCCCAAAGCTTTTCAAGCTGGCTTCGGGCTCCTTCTGGGGGCCTAGGGGAAATGCCCTGTTTGCACCTCGTAACTGCAGCCCTGCTGTAGTGGAGATTAGAAATCATGGTGAAACACATGGACATGGTAGCCACTGTTTTCAGAGAAGAGCTGCAGTTCTGTGCAGTTGCAGAGAGACACACCCAGGAACTGATAACATATGTAGAAAGAGAGTTTCAGAAAAAAGGACAGCTCATTAAACTGGTGCTTGTATTTCTTCAAGAAACTAGCAAAAGTCACTCAACCAACTTTCGCTGAAGTTATTACAGTACTTTTCCTTTCCTCCTCAGCTCCCGCCCCTCTTCTTCTGAATTGTATCACAACATCAATTTCCGAATTGCTTTTTCTGCAAAATGTCTCCCAGCTGCCAGTCTTGATCAATTCTATAGCAGCGAGCCGCAGTCCCATTTAAGAGAAGGCCACCCTTTAATTATAGTGACATCCAGTCACACTCACTTTTTAATTGAGCGCTTTTAGAGTAATGCTGCAATTTGGCTTTCGCTTGTGTATTCAATTATTTGTTCTGGAAATTTGTGAATATATTTCTCAATGCATATTATTTCCAGTGAACCTCAGCTGTAAGCAGTTACATTCCTATATTAACTCTGCAAAGGAACTGAATTCAGCTTCATGTTTATAACTGACTATTTTTTCCCACCAAAAGCCTCATTATTGCAAAATCCTATAGCCTTTTCACAGAATTCTAGTCATTTTGTCCCCAAACAGAGATAGCTTACTTATATGATGTCCATTGGAAATTAAGAGAATATTATAGTAAATAACTCATAATTATAATCTATCCAATTCGAAGGATGATTTTCAAAGCAGAACGATTCATTAATTGGAAGCACTGGCAGTCTCCTCATATTTCTAATTAGACTTAGTTGAACGTTTTCAGTCCTAGTGATCGTCACTGTTCCTTTCCTGTCCACCATATTTGCATATTTCTTTAGACATGGCTGTAATTCTAAACAAGTTGACAAAATTTTTGCTCCAGTTACCTGAAGATATCTCGTGCCAGAGCTTTTTACAGCGCTGGAACTCTTTAAATTCTGCATCTCGTCAAACTGGAGAACTCAAGGCTCCTTTGCCTTGGCTGCAAAACACCTGGAAATCTTTAATTAGAGATTATCATGTTCGTGTGCCACTCACTTCATTTTCAGAAGACTCCATTATGGAAGCAAAGTAACTGTGCCCCCTAAATAAAGGCTTTCAAAGTACATCACTCTGGAGCTACAGTATGAGGAGTAGCTTGCCCAGTGGGGAAATGGTTCTGACAGCATGCTATCAAAGGCACAATCCCCTATAGGGCGGCCTGCTGGGTAATGCTGAATAACACAGCTCCTGTAGGAATTTCAGGGAATCAGTCATCCAGGCATATTGTGCTCAGTGTTTCCTAAGAGAAAAATCAAAAGCAGAGTTTCACACTAGGTTCCAATTGTAAACAGAAAACTAAAAAAAGAAAAAAAAAACATATCCCATCCCCTTTAGCCTTCTGAGTTTCTTCACTCGAGCCTTCTGTCTAAATTCACTGCACGCACATGGATTGTTTAAGGCAACCAACATTAACCTGGTCCTGAATGTAGCACCAGGAAGAATGCTGAATAATTTGTATCTGGTCCTCTTACTCCAACCTGCCTTTCTGGGGGTTTCAACATTATTTAGTTGCCCAAGTTTCTTTGTTTAACTGTTTGTGTTCATCTCTGGTACTAACAGAATTGTTTTAAACATATTAGGCAAAAGCGTACCAGGACCTTCCTTCTATATGATCAGAAGTTTTGATTTTCCAGGGGCTGCTAGTGTTTTGATAGTAAAAAAAAAGGATCCAATTTTATTCACCACATAAAAGCTTAAACATACACCCGACATGGCCATGTTTCACCCTCTGAAGAGCTGCATCAGGGGCTCTCTAAAAACCAAGACATGTGATCCAATTGTTCCACCTATTAGTTAAAAGCTTTCTCCTATGTGGCAGCAGATCGTGGTTTAAGCTATTATGTGGTGAATAAAATTGGATCCTTTTTACTGTCATCTGCTGGTTTGCGGCCTATATTGGATCTTGCAGATCATCTGTCTGTTTGCTTTCTTGGCAGCTAGTGTTTTTACAGCCTCCACAGAACCCTGCCGTAGCACATGGAGCTACTTCAGTGAACAATGTGTTCAGTGCTAGGTATTTTTAAAATGTGAAGTCTAACAAAACAGGTCTACACCTGGCATGGCCTCCATCTACTTTTACTGTTTTGGGATCTTGCCTGGATTGGCCACTGTTGGAAACAGGATACTGGGGCTTGATGGATCTTCGGTCTGTCCCAGTATGGCAATGCTTATGTTCTTACTGGGAACAGTCCCAGCATAGACACGAATGGGTGCCCTGCTACAAGAGTGCAGTCCACATGCTCTAGGCTTGCAGTGTGTGGTAAGCATGCTGGTCCAGCATTCAGTAATAATCTTCCACCAGGGTCACTTTACTCATACTACCCCTCTCCTCAAGACCCTTCACTGGCTCCCTATCCGTTTTCGCATCCTGTTCAAACTTCTTCTACTAACCTATAAATGTACTCACTCTGCTGCTCCCCAGTATCTCTCCACACTCGTCCATCCCTACACCCCTTCCCGTGCACTCCGCTCCATGGATAAATCCTTCTTATCTGTTCCCTTCTCCACTACTGCCAACTCCAGACTTCGCGCCTTTTGTCTCGCTGCATCCTACGCCTGGAATAAACTTCCTGAGCCCCTACGTCTTGCCCCATCCTTGGCCACCTTTAAATCTAGACTGAAAGCCCACCTCTTTAACATTGCTTTTGACTCGTAACCACTTGTAACCACTCGCCTCCACCTACCCTCCTCTCTTCCTTCCCGTTCACATTAATTGATTTGATTTGCTTACTTTATTTATTTTTTGTCTATTAGATTGTAAGCTCTTTGAGCAGGGACTGTCTTTCTTCTATGTTTGTGCAGCGCTGCGTATGCTTTGTAGCGCTATAGAAATGCTAAATAGTAGTAGTAGTAGTAGTAGTAGCAACAGCAGTACCCAAAAATGCTTCTGGCTTCTCTAATAAAAATTCAATGCATCCCAGAAGGAGGCCAGAGATATAGCTATGAAGTTTAAAATGAGGTTATGGCTCTGAATTCCAGCCATTTCTCCTTGTTTGTCTCTGGTTTGTTTGGTCTATGATTCGTCATGGGATTTCAACGTTCCTCTGCCTTGGCGAACCTTCACCGCCATCTACATTATCCCCCTAATTCTATAAAAGTTGCCAAAAATTGCGAGTGCAAATTTGGGTGTGCGCCAAATTGCATGTGCAATTTAATTGACTAGCAAGCTAATTAGTGCCAATAATTAGCATTTTAAAAAGCAATAATTGGCATTACTATATTTAATTGGAACTTATGCACCTAAATTTTATATACAAGTAAAAAAAAGGGATGCGTAAATGGGAGGGTCGTGGGCGGAATGGGATGCTTGTAGCATTTACTTGCGTTGTTATAGAATACGGGGAATATACGGCTAATTTAGGCACATATATTTGCACCATGTTTCAGTTGGTGCAAATGGCCGCACTTAAAGTTAGGCGCGACTCCCAGGTGCAAGCACTATTCTACAACCTGCACCTAACTTTAAGTGTGGATTATGGAATAGCGTTTTTTCAGTGCTGATTTTTTAGACGTTATATATAGAATCTAGCCCTGTCTGTACACAGAGCTGTGAGCTTCTATCCACACTGTACATCCTACAATAAAATTGCCAATTATAGGAAACTAATGGTTAAAAAGAACCTGAGCCTGTTCATCAAAGGCTTTTCCCTTTTTCATCTTAGATGTGCTGATTCCCTAGTTATACCAATTCAATAATTGCTCTTTGTGCGTCTCCTTTTCATCTTGTAACAGGAAATATGTGTATATAGGTAAAGCAGATAGGCGTTATTCAACCACAGAAAGCCCCTGGTTCATTGTGCTGGTAATACCGAGCAGTTAAAATAATTTTGTATCCTGATAATTACATGAAAAGCAAATAAAAGACTGAGCAGAGATGTTTGTAGGCTAGTGAAAAACCAAAAGGATTGGGAGGCATCCAGAGTATAGAAAGCTGAATGCCAAAGCATAATGAAAATTCATCAGAATCTTGTTCTGGCACTGGGGCAATGGAAGACCAGCTTTGACCGGAGATCTAACAACAGTTAAATTACAGTCTTCTATTAAACAAAACAAGGAATGACTTTGCTCACATTGAGTTTATTTAATTGCCGCTTTAGGCCTCTGGTGAAATTGATTGGTGACAATAGATTCTTCTTTTGGGATTTGGTATCAGTCTCTTTCCTTACACTATAAATAACAAAGATATAAAAAACAAATGGATAATGGAACTATCCTTGCACTATGGTGTAATGTTACAAACTCATGTGTGAAATATAGGTTGCATTTGTGTAATCCTCTGAATAGTTCTAAATTTTGTACCCAGTGCCTCCTTCAGCTAAAATGTTGTCTGCTAGGACCCCTAGCTGAGACTAGGTTATGAGTAGCAACAACGAGTGAGAGACATGTAGCAATGGTGAGAACACAAGGGAGAGTCACACAAGAAAATAAGAACATATAAATTGTCATACTAGGTCATATCAAAGGTCCATCAAAACCAGCATCTTGTTTCCAGCAGTGGCCAAGTCAGGTCACAAGTACCCGGCAGGTTCCCAGTGAGTAAATTCACTTCTTGTTGCTTATACTCAGGCATAAGCAGTGCCTATCCAAATCTGCGTGGTAAATAGCGGCTTATAGATTTTTCATCCAAAACCTCGTCAAAACCCTTTGTAAAACCAGCTATGCTAACTGCTTTCACCACATCTTCCAGTAATGAGTTCCACAGGTTGGTTCTGTGCTGAGTGAAAGCATAACATTCTCCCATTTATTTTTTTTTGTTACATTTGTACCCCGCGCTTTCCCACTCATGGCAGGCTCAATGCTGCAGGCAATGGAGGGTTAAGTGACCTGCCCAGAGTCACAAGGAGCTGCCCGTGCCACCTCATCCTAGTTCTCTGGTTCCTTACATATCCACTCTAACTCGCTCTTGATTTTATAGATCTCCATCGTATTTCATCTCAGCCTTCTCTTCTCCAAACTGAAGAGCCCCAACCTCTTCAGCCTTTCTTCATTCAGGAGCTGTTCCATCCCCTGCTGCTCACCCAGTCTGCCCAGTTATTCCTGTCCACACTGCTAAAGATCTATCCCAGCAGCCAAGCATAAAGGACCAAATTCTATGAATAGCACCGAAAAATCAGCGCCAAAACAAAATGCACTAAGCACTATTTTATAAATGGTGCTGAAAGGGGTCCTTTTACTAAGCTGTGAGGAAAAAGGGCCCTGTGGTAGAGGCAGGGGCCATTTTGCCACACACCAGCACTCTGTTTACCGCAGTGGGTAAAATGCCCACCCAAAAAAGACCACACGGTAAGATAACCCTTACCATGTGGCCATGCAGTGGGAAGCACTTACCACCACCCATTTAGGTGGTGGTAAGGGCTCCCGTGGTAACCTGGCAATAATCGGGCAGTGTACAGCGATGCCAATAGCGCCAGAAATGGCATTCGCTCCAGCCAAAACTACCGCCGATGGTCGCCTTGGGCCAGCTATAGTTCCAGATTAGCAAGCGGTAAGCCCGCATTGAGCTTTCCGACGCTTTGCAAAAGACCCACAAAGTAAGGCGCTGTTTGTAGAACACGCTTAACATGGAATCAGTTACTAACGATAGATGCGAGGAAGTGTATCAAGTAAATCCTGGTATAAATCCTCACAACTAAATTAGATAGCGTGCATAAATTGTAGGAATGCCCCTGATCTGTTCATGACCGTCCCATGGCTGTGCCCCCTTTTTGGAGCTATGCGTAAAATTTACACACAGATCCCTGCTACTAAAAATGAATGTGTAAATTTCAATTAATGCCAATTATTGCCAATAACTGATTATTAGCAACAAATTATCAGCGCTAATTGGCTCATTATTCAATTAAATTGTACACCCAAATTTGCACACATATAGAGGGGCATAATCGAACGGGGCGCCCAAGTTTTCATGAGGGCGTCCTCGCAGGGTGTCCCTGCGAAGGGGCGGGGAAACCCATATTATCGGAACAAGATGGGCGCCCATCTTTTGCTTCGATAATACGGTCGGGGACATCCAAATCTCAACACTTAGGTTGACCTTAGAGATGATCGTCCTTACAGATGGTCATCCCCGGTTTTCGGCGATAATGGAAACCGAGGACGCCCATCTCAGAAACCAAATCCAAGCCCCCCTCACATGCCAGGACACCAACCGGGAATCCTAGGGGGCACTGTAGTGGACTTAAGAAATTGCTCCCAGGTGCATAGCTCCCTTACCTTGGGTGCTGAGCCCCCCCCAAAACCCACTCCCCACAACTGTAGAACACTACCATAGCCCTAAGGGGTGAAGAGGGGCAGCTACATGTGGGTACAGTGGGTTTGTGGTAGGTTTTGAAGGGCTCACATTTACCACCACAAGTGTAACAGGTAGGGGGGGATGGCCTGGGTCCGCCTGCCTGAAGTGCCCTGCACCCACTAAAACTGCTCCAGGGACCTGCATACTGCTGTTAGGGAGCTGGGTATGACATTTGAGGCTGGCATAGAGGCTGGAAAAAATATTTTTAAAGTTTTGATTTTAGGGTGGGAAGGGTTAGTGACCACTGGGGGAGTAAGGGGAGGTCATCCCCGATTCCCTTCGGTGGTCATCTGGTCAGTTCGTGCACCTTTTTGAGGCTTGGTCGCAAGAAAAAATGGACCAAGTAAAGTCGGCCAAGTGCTCGTCAGGGACGCCCTTCTTTTTTCCATTATCGGCCGAGGACACCCATGTGTTAAGCATGCACCAGTCCCGCCTTCGCTATGCTTCCGACACGCCCCCAGAAGCTTTGGTCGTCCCCGCGACAGAAAGCAGTTGAGGGAACCCAAAATCGGCTTTCGATTATGCCGATTTGGGCGACCCTGAGAGAAGGACTCCCATCTCCCGATTTGTGTCGAAAGATGGGCGCCCTTCTCTTTCGAAAATAAGCCTGATAATTTTAAGCACCATTTATAGAATTTTGGGAAAAGCATAACTCTTTGTAAAATATCTGTATCCAAGACAGATTGAAGAGATTTCTTTATTACACACAAAGTCTGTGGCTGTTCACAAAGGATTGTGTACCACCATGTACCAGAAAAATCACCTTGATCCAATTACATTGGTTAGAGACATGCTTAAAATAAGAATGTGAGCTTTTTATTTTATTTTTTTTAATTTCACAGTCAAATCTCAGACAAACTACTGCAGGTTTCTCCCCCAAGACATTCTCAGATCTATATAGATTTGTTGTGTTACTGGGGTCAGTTTCTGGCTAATTACAGCTACCAGGAGTCCAGTGATGAATTCCTATGGTATAGGCTACCATAAAAGTCTTCAGTGCCTCAGGTAAATAGATTTTACATGACAGATAGTTCCAAGAGAGAGAATGCATTCAATATCTGAAATGCAATTTAAGGCAATATGGTCAAATCAGTCTTTGCTTTAATCAGATTACAGGGGCTTTGTTGTGCCAAAGGTGCTTAAGTTTTTTTTTTTTTTTTAAGGAAGCCAAGTTCAATGTTCATTTGACAGAAGACTTGCTCTCAAGAGAAGCCCTACTGGACCAAAAAGTGCTTTTAATATCAAACTTTTTTCAGCCATCAGAAGAGATTCAGATGGGTACAGCAGGTAGATAATTCTATTCAGGGACCAATTTGATAGAGAATTACTGTACTGAATTTTACTGTGGCCAAGGTTTTACAACTAAACACCTCTAGGGTCTCTTGCAGTATGGAAATATGCATGAACAGAAAAAAAAAGTGTCACGTTCCTGGCCCAGAAAAGCCTGTCTAAACTCCCAAAGTAGCCCAATGGGTCACTGACATACTTTTCTGACATAAAGAATCTGTTAGTGAAATCCAGAAAGAGGAGAATGAACCTGCAGATTCTTAAATCAATTTTCCCCCCGAGTCATGAAGAGGAAATAAAAGGGCAAAATTCTTAATCATCTACTGTCCTGAAACTTTTATTAGAGAGACTGCCTGAAAGCAAAGTCCAGCAAACATGAATCTTCTGGACAAAAGAGACACAGCATTTTTCGGTCTGGTTGTTGAGAAATGGGAATGCACACTGCAATTTTGTTTCTGCAACAGGAAACTAAGGGACCTTTTCATTATTTATTGAATTTACTAAACCAACTTTTATGGGTATATAACAAAGCAAATAAAAATAGATAAAGTTCAGAAAACGCAGGGAACTAAAAAAAAAAAAATCAGATAGGACAGGATAGGGGGTGCAGAAAGGAAAAATCGAAAAAGAAAATACAGGCCTAAGGAATTCAGTGCAGTACTTATCTCAGATTGCAGCACTGCCTCTCATAGTGCAGAATCGTTTAGGGTTACAAATTCATATCTCCTGTTGTTCTCTCTATGTATTTTGCACACACAAAGGGCCCTGTTTACTAAGCTGCACTGTAGGCGCGCTAGCGTTTTTAGCGCATGCTAAAAATTAACATGCGCTAACACTAGAGACACCCATATATTCCTATGGGTGTCTCTAGCATTAGTGCACGCTAAAAACGCTAGTGCACCTTAGTAAACAAGGCCCACAATTTGTAAAATCCCAACTAAGGGCATTTATGTGCATAACAGCTAATTAGTGCCAATTGTAGCCAATAATTGGTTGTTATACCAATTAGCATCTCAAATGATGAAAATGGTAACGGAATTCAAAAATGCGTGGGATAAACATAATGGAATCCTGTTCAGAAGCAATGGATCCACAGAAGCTTAGCGGAGATTGGGTGGCAGAACTGGTGGGGGAGGCGGGGCTAGTGGTTAGGAGGCGGGGCTAGTGCTGGGCAGACTTCTACTGTCTGTGCCCTGAAAATGGCAGATAATGGCAGATACAAATCAAAGTCAGGTATACACATAAAGCAGCATGAGTTTATCTTGTTGGGCAGACTGGATGGACCGTACAGGTCTTTCTCTGCCGTCATCTATTATTATTATTAGCATTTGTATAGCGCTACCAGACGCACGCAGCGCTGAATACCTGGCACAGAGAGACAGTCCCTGCTCAATAGAGCTTACAATCTAAAAATACAGACAGACAAGACAATTAAGGGCGAGGGAAGTACTGAGTGAGAAGGAACAAGGGGACGGCAATTGAGTAGTGGCTAGGAGCCAAAAGCAGCAGTGAAAAGGTGGGTTTTCAGCATAGATTTGAAAACAGGTAGAGATGGAGCTAGACGTACAGGTTCAGGAAGTCTATTCCAGGCATAAGGTGTCGCAAGGGAAAAAGAACGAAATCTGGAGAGTCTATATATGGCACCTAAAAAATCGGCATGGAAATCAATGCCGTCTAAGTGTATTCTATAAGTAGCACCTATGTTTAGACGCGGTATATAGAATATGCTTAGTTATCTCAGCACCTAAAACTACATACATCCATTTACACCAACAAAAACATGGTGTAAATCCTGGCACATAGATTTAGGCACACTGGGCCATATTCTATAACTATGCATATAAATTTCAGAGCACCCATGAAATGCCCATTTCCCCGACCAAACCAAGCCCCTTTATGTCTGCACATGTTAGAAGTTAGGCTCACTGCATTACAGAATGTACTTAACGAGTTGTGCCCTTACGTTTTTGCTTATTAAGAGCCGTTGTCAACGCTGATTAGCTTGTTCAGCCAATTAAGTTACACACATTGTTATAGAATACGTTTGCAATTCAGCGCTGAACTCTAAGCTCGCTATATAGAATCCAGGGGTATGTGTATAATTGACACTATTCTATAACTCGTACACACAATTTTGTGTGCTAAGCATCAAACTGTGCACACAAGTTTATAGAATTAGAGGGTCTGTGCCCAGCCCACCTCCTATGACCCTTGAAGGTCAATGTAAAAAAAAAGTAGATCTTAAGGCCTGCTAAGCAGTATGCAGTAACATTATTGCTTATAAAATGGTACCATATATAGAATTCAGTCCCTTTAAAAAATACTGCCCACAAGTGTCAAGCCCGATTGATAGCAAGTTGTGCACCACAGGAGTCTCTAACTCATGGTTTATCACAAATGAATGACTCGCAGTCAACTAAGGTGCGGTAAAAGACAACCTCTTACTGCAGTTTAACAGCTAACCTCAGCTGCATTCCCCTAGCTCAGGGTCTCTTGATCTGGAAGCCACTCATTTCCTATTTTCAAAGAGTGAGTAGTCACTTTACAACCTAAGAAGTAGCTCACCTGACTAAATAAAGCTATGTTTTCTCTGAAATGTAACTTTCTACTTTGAAGCCTGTTAATGAAGTGGACTATTATTTATGTTTGAGTGATGCAGACGACAATATTTTGATTTTTTTGGAAAAACAAGCAAACATGCAGGCCACAACTAGCAAAATTTGCTTGGGGGATCCTGTACATTCCTGCTACTAGCACATCTTCTAAGAAGACATCCTTTATTGCAGGAAGGACTGTGGAAGACAGGAGAGCTAGACTGAATCCAGAGATTGTGTTTACTCATCCACAGAGTAAAAAATCATAACAGTGCTTCATAAGGCATATTTCTTCCCCGCTAGGGCATATAGAACGGGTTGTATTTTGTATCCCTGGACATTTTAACAGGGTGGATTAGGATTCCTTGGGGTAGTAGAAGTCAGCTATTGTTGGGGTTGGAAGGGTAGAGGGTGGTGGTTGGGGGCTTATAGTTGCTTATTGTTGTTATTGTTTTCTATTTGTGATTTATAAATAACAGTTGCACAGCATATTGTCCTTTTTATACTTTAATAAAAAAGATTTAAATATAAAATCATAAGTGTTCGAGGCTTCTGCAGATGTGGACAGAGTCCATGGGGATGGGGACGGGGCAGGGATGGGGACAGAACCTGCGGGGACGGGGTGGGATGGGGACAAACTTTGTCCCCGTGTCTCTCAAATTTTGGGTCAGAAGGGCAGAAGTAGATGCTTCTGAGCGTTTTAATACAACCAGAAATTATTTTGGCATGTCAACCTACAGCAGAACTTACCCCATGCAGTTGGTCTGTCATGTTGTCAGGTAGACTACCCCAGCAAGACAAAGCACAGCTAAACCAGAAAAGTATACAAAACCCCAGAATCAATAAACAAAGGGAAGCTCCAATACAGGAAGAAATTAAACCTTTCTTTGGCATTTGTTCCAATTTCTCATTGAGCAGCAGGGCAGGCAATAGTGAAGCAACAAAAACGATGAAGCATGACTAACCTGATCCAAGCAATAGTTTCTAATTTTGACATTTTCTATCAAACACAGCAGAAAGACAGCACACCAACTCTGACCAGCACAAGGGAACCATCAAATAAAATCACGTACTTGTCAGAGGCATGCCTATATTCCTCCCTGCATATTAAAGATTCTGTGATAGATTTTGAAAGCGTAGGAATGCTAAGCTCACTCAGGGTGGCCAGGTTCCATTTTTTCAGAACTGGCTCCTACATGAACTTCAGGTCCTTCTATAGAGTAAATCCAGCACTGGCTTAGCCCATCCTGATAAAATTGAGGCACTTGCAGGCTTATTTTCTGACGCCCATCTTTTGACACAAATCGCAAGATGGGCGTCCTTCTCACAGGGTCACCCAAATCGACATTAATCGAAAGCCAATTTTGGGCGTCCTCAACTGCTTTCCATCGCGGGGACGACGAAAGTTCACAGGGGCGTGTCAGAGGTGTAGCGAAGGTGGGATGGGGGCGTGCCTAACACATGGGCGTCCTCGACCTATAATGGAAATAAGAAGGGCGTCCCTGACGAACAGTTGGACGACTTTACCTGGTCCATTTTTTTCTTACGACCAAGCCACAAAAATGTGCCCTAAATGACCAGATGACCATCGGAGGGAATCGAGGATGACCTCCCCTTACTCTCCCAGTGGTCACTAACCCCCTCCCACCCTCAAAACAAAATTTTAAAAATATTTTCCAGTGTCTATGCCAGCCTAAAATATCATAGCCAGCTCCATGACAGCAGTATGCAGGTCCCTGGAGCAGTTTTAGTGGGTGCAGTGCACTTCAGGCAGGTGGACCCAGGCCCACCCCCCCCTACCTGTTACACTTGTGCTGGTAAATGGGAGCCCACCACAAACCCACTGTACCCACATGTGGGTGCCCCCCTTCACCCCTTAGGGCTATGGCAGTGGTGTGCAGTTGTGAGGAGTGCATTTTGGGGGGCTTAGCACCCAAGGTAAGGGAGCTATGCACCTGGGAGCAATTTCTGAAGTCCACTGCAGTGCCCCCTAGGGTGCCCGGTTGGTGTCTTGGCATGTCAGGGGAACCAGTGCACTACGAATGCTGGCTCCTCCCATGACCAAATGGCTTGGATTTGGTCATTTCTGAGATGGGCGTCCTCGGTTTCCATTATCGTCAAAAATCGGGGATGACCATCTCTAAGGTCGACCTACATTTCACAATTTGGGCATCCCCGACTGAATTATCGAAACGAAAGATGAACGCCCATCTTGTTTTGATAATACGGGTTTCCCCGCCCCTTTGCCGGGACGTCCTGCGAGGATGTCCTTAGGAAAACTTGGGCGCCCCTTTCGATTATGCCCCTCCACGTTACCTGAATGGCAAAGTCATGGCAAAGTCCAGCATATGTAATAGAGTAGATTCTGTAGAAGAAGTCTCAGAAGCTTAGAAAAGTTCTGACCCCCTCCCCCCTTCTGTTGCACGAGTCCTTAATTTGAAGAGAAAAAGTCAAATATTATGAGTGATAGAAATTTCTTTTGTTTCCATGTCAGAGAAAAGTCTTGGGAGAAGATCTGCCTATACAGAGTACAGCCTGCCACCAGTTTCTAGAAGCAAAGAAAAACAGACAAACATTTAAAAAGTGAGAAAAGCATGCGGAGCAGGGCTAAAGGAATTCTTTCTAACGTATGTGTGTGTGTGTGTGTATGTGTGTGTGTGTACCTATGCATAGGTATGTTTGTATGTGTATATATCTATCTATATATGTGTACATGTATGTTTGTGAATCTATGAATGAAAGATTTTGGAAGGCCAAGCAAAATAGTATTCCTAGCAATTTCTTTCAGCATCTTCTGGAATATTTGCCCTGAACAGTCACGCTGGTTCCGGAAATAGTATTCATTCTCACATCTGTATATGCTACATGGATCGTGAAGATCTTTACTACTTCGAATTATTCATTTTCCCTTAAATGCCAATAATAAATTCCAGGCCACAGAAATTCAGCTGGCCAATTGCATTTCACTGCTCCATCTGGTCAATCAAGCAATCGCAATCACAGTCCAGGGTGGTGCAGCCTCTAGTTTTGTATTGCTGTACCTCATTCAAATCCTTATTAAGTATCAAAACATACAGTTTTCACCGTGGAACCCCCAAAAGATCAGCCTCTGTGCTAAAGATGGAATGAACAGGACTGAGGACTAAGGTGCTACAGCTGTCATTCCCTCTTTCTAGGGGTTTTGAATCCAGTCCTTGGGGTACACCCAGCCAGTCCCATGGGAATATCCTGAAAACACCAACTGGCTAGGTGTGCCCTGAGAACGGAGTAGAAAACCTCTGATAGACTCTTTTTCTCTGTTCTACCTTAAATCCCCCTCCCCCAAAGGAAATGGATCTGTGTTCCCTTCCATTCCCCCTCAGTTTGAACCCCTGACATCATGACATAACGATTTACATTCCATTCAAACATGACCTAAAGGAAATCACTAATGCCATTAACCACAGCTTCCAAATCATGCACTCGTGGGTGGATGCATTTCAATTAAAACTTAATGCAGAAAAAACACAATGTCTCATACTCACATCTCAATATAACACAAGTAAATTCACCACTATAGCCACACCAAACTTCTCCTTCCTGTGTCAGACACCCTGAAAATTCTTGGAGTTACCTTTGACCGGAATCTCACACTTGAAAACCGTGTGAAAAGCATACCAAGAAAGATGTTCCACTCTATGTGGAAACTAAAAAGAGTAAAACCTTTCCCCAAGAAACATCTTTCGTAACCTGGTGCAGTCAATGGTGCTAAGTCATCTAGACTACTGCAATGCACTATATGTTGGCTGCAAAGAACAACTCATTAAGAAACTTCAAACAGTCCAAAACACAGCTGCCAGACTCATATTTGGTAAACCAAAATATGAAAGCACCAAACCCCTAAGAGAAAAGTTACACTGGCTTCCACTTAAAGAACGTATTACGTTTAAGGTCTGTACCCTGGTTCACAAAATCATCCACGGAGATGCTCCGGCCTATATGACAGACCTGATTGACTTGCCATCCAGAAATGCTAAAAGATCAGCACGCACATTCCTGAATCTTCACTTCCCCAGTTGTAGAGGACTAAGTGTACAATGCTGCGTACGTCTAGTAGCGCTATAGAAATGATAAGTAGTAGTAAAATACAAACTAACACATGCATCTAGCTTCTCCTTTATGAGCACACAGCTGTGGAACGCATTGCCAATGGACCTGAAAATAATTTACAATCTAATCAACTTTCGCAAATCACTGAAGACCTATCTCTTCAACAAGGCATACCACAATGACCCATAATAGTAACTGTAATACAACACCTCTTACTTGATATCCAAAATTTTTTCTCCCTATACTTTTGTCTAGTTCTTGTAGATCATCTATATTCTCTGTAGTATACAATTTACATCTATACTCTGAAATGACGTTCTAGTAATCTGTTTAACCTACCAGGTCATCAATATTCTTTAGGTAACACCAACTGTCTCATTTACTCTGTAATGGTGATTCACTATGTTTATTCACATATCTAATTCTTTATTTCCTATCGCTCATACTATTATGAAGTTTAATATTCATGATTGTTTCAAACTAAGTTATCCCGATTTTATTATAAGACGAACTTTCCTTCCTGAATACTTACTCCATTCTGTCTCCTCTACCTTAACTGTGTATTTCTTGTTTTCTGGAACTGGTAATCACCATTATGGAACTATGTAAGCCACATTGAGCCTGCAAATAGGTGGGAAAATGTGGGATACAAATGCAGCAAAAAAAAAAAAATAAATGACATGGGAAGGGCACTTCTAAATCACAACAAACTGCAGAATCTCACAATTCCATGTATCTAGAAAAGCAAATACAGTAGCTGGTACTAACAAGTATTCAACTCAGGTTTTAAATAAATGAGAGAAAAAAAAAATAAATATTTATACACTATAGAAATAGACTCTTACATAGAGCACTCTATCATTTGCATTTCTCATGTTTATAAATCTTGTAAAAAATATCCAGCAATGTGTGGGATAGAAACTGCTGCATAATTTGTGAAAAACTCAACAGCTCTATCTAAGTAAGGAAGACTGGAGGGTAGCCAATGTTACTCCGATTTTTAAGAAGGGTTCCAGAGGAGATCCGGGAAATTATAGACCGGTGAGTCTGACGTCGGTGCCGGGCAAGATGGTGGAGGCTATTATTAAGAATAAAATTGCAGAGCATATACAAAAACATGGACTGATGAGACAAAGTCAGCACGGATTTAGTGAAGGGAAGTCTTGCCTCACCAATCTAATGCATTTTTTTGAGGGGGTAAGCAAACATGTGGACAATGGGGAGCCGGTTGATATTGTATATCTGGATTTTCAGAAGGCGTTTGACAAAGTGCCGCACGAAAGACTCCTGAAGAAATTGCAGAGTCATGGAATCGGAGGTAGGGTATTATTATGGATTAAGAACTGGTTGAAAGATAGGAAGCAGAGAGTAGGATTGCGTGGCCAGTATTCTCAGTGGAGGAGGGTAGTTAGTGGGGTCCCGCAGGGGTCTGTGCTGGGTCCGTTGCTTTTTAATGTATTTATAAATGACCTAGAGATGGGAATAACTAGTGAGGTAATTAAATTCGCCGATGACACAAAATTATTCAGGGTCGTCAAGTCGCAGGAGGAATGTGAACGATTACAGGAGGACCTTGCGAGACTGGGAGAATGGGCGTGCAAGTGGCAGATGAAGTTCAATGTTGACAAGTGCAAAGTGATGCATGTGGGTAAGAGGAACCCGAATTATAGCTACGTCTTGCAAGGTTCCGCGTTAGGAGTTACGGATCAAGAAAGGGATCTGGGTGTCGTCGTCGATGATACGCTGAAACCTTCTGCTCAGTGTGCTGCTGCGGCTAGGAAAGCAAATAGAATGTTGGGTGTTATTAGGAAGGGTATGGAGTCCAGGTGTGCGGATGTTATAATGCCGTTGTATCGCTCCATGGTGCGACCGCACCTGGAGTATTGTGTTCAGTACTGGTCTCCGTATCTCAAAAAAGATATAGTAGAATTGGAAAAGGTACAGCGAAGGGCGACGAAAATGATAGTGGGGATGGGACGACTTTCCTATGAAGAGAGGCTGAGAAGGCTAGGGCTTTTCAGCTTGGAGAAGAGACGGCTGAGGGGAGATATGATAGAAGTGTATAAAATAATGAGTGGAATGGATCGGGTGGATGTGAAGCGACTGTTCACGCTATCCAAAAATAATAGGACTAGAGGGCATGAGTTGAAGCTACAGTGTGGTAAATTTAAAACGAATCGGAGAAAATTTTTCTTCACCCAACGTGTAATTAGACTCTGGAATTCGTTGCCGGAGAACGTGGTACGGGCGGTTAGCTTGACGGAGTTTAAAAAGGGGTTAGATAGATTCCTAAAGGACAAGTCCATAGACCGCTATTAAATGGACTTGGAAAAATTCCGCATTTTTAGGTATAACTTGTCTGGAATGTTTTTACGTTTGGGGAGCGTGCCAGGTGCCCTTGACCTGGATTGGCCACTGTCGGTGACAGGATGCTGGGCTAGATGGACCTTTGGTCTTTCCCAGTATGGCACTACTTATGTACTTATGTACTTATGGTATATTGCGTTTGATATACCACCTTTATAGAATCAGAGCAGTTTACAATATAAAAAAAAAAAGATAAAGACAGACATACAGTAGCATAACTATATTATCATGCTTTAGACATAGGCAAATAACAAACACAGATCTCACTGGGGAAGGTTACAATCTGTTGTTAACAAAGAACAAAAGGGGATATCAATGGACAGTACTGAAGCCTTCTCCAACCTCAATGCGCCCTACCGAGCAGATTATTCTCTACATCCTAGGGTACTCAGTCCCAAGGCTTGCCTGAAAAGCCACGTTTTGAAAGACCTTTTAAATGTGGCTACCTTCCTCTTGACATAAAAGATCATGCGTTCAGTACTTTCCATGTGAAATACTGCAGGGCAAGAGACTACAAGTACATTTGCTTGAGATGATCGTAAGGATCTGTTTGAAAGGTAATTAATCAAAAGATTAAAAAAATTTTAGGATGCCCTCACAGAGGACTTTTAATTAAATAAAAACTATTTTAAATTGTATCCTCTCCTTAACTGGAAGCCAGCGATGCAAAATCAAGAGAAGGGTAACGTGGTGTGGTAACATGAACGAGCGTAGGCCCGGAGCATGAATAAAATGGAACTACGCATTGGGCTCCGGGGATCAGAAATAATATTTATTAAAGGTGTCAGGTAGGGGGTCCTGTTCAATTCACAGGTTGGGAAGAAAATAAACAAAAAACTGGTCTTTAGAAATAAGAGTGTCCCCTCATGGCCTGCTCCTGGCATACACTACTGTCTCTCAGCAAGGCAGAATACTCCGCTTGACTCTGATCTGGATCCCAGAGTTATCAGTACAAACGTTAGCAAATAACATAGTGTAGATCTCCTATGGGTGAGGTTTTAAAGAGGGCGGTAAAATGATCTAATCACGGTGTAAGGATTCCCATGCTAAACACTCACCGCTTAGGAAATTTACAGGAAAATTAAGGAAATTCTGTATTATGTACGTTATATAATGTGCAATTTAAGATGGTCAAGGAATTTCCTCTGATGTTCCAAGTTTTAAAGAATGATGTCAATATTGCACACTAAAACTTTAAAGTAATTTATTGCACAAGGTGTTTTAAAAAGTACAATAAATATTTTCAATAAATATGTTAAAATTAATTTTGTTAAAAAAAACAGCTGTATTAAAAATGTAATATTTTGATGTTAAATTGCATTTAAAATACAAATTATAAAGTGCAGTCAGTTTTTATATTGTACTACAAGCATATGTAAATATAATTTGCAACAATTTTACTTTCTTAAATTTCAGACATTGTGTATAGACATCCAGGCCACGTTATTCTGAATCCAGACCATGTCTTATTTTTTTAAACCCTTTATAGGCACCATTTTATACTATTTTCACCTGAAAACACCACTAAAGTTCAACGGAATTTAACCACATTTTCCACATATGTTAAGTAACATGTACGTTCACAAATGCCATTGTCGGAATTTCAAAATATGCAACCAAAGCAGTGCAGGACACTCTGCACCTAAAATAGCCAAAAAACTATTAAAAATTTAAATTAACATTAACATTTTTTAACATTAACATTTTTTAATGACTCAGTCCACCTAAAGAGATCCCTCAGACCCCCCGACCATTAAAATAAAAATTTTAAAATATTTAGGGAAGGCCCGACAAATAACACCACAAAAAGCTCAAAAATTAAACTAAATTATATTAAAGTAAGGCCCTAGGGCCTCTTACCTTGACCCACTGACATCCATCCTGGGTCCTTTAACTTCTTTGGGGTCCCGGTAGTCCCCCAACGCTCCTTCCATTTTCAGCAGGAAAAAGACGCGAAAGGCCTGGAACTCCGGCTGGGCATCTCAAAAATTGAGGCCTAGGCTTCGTTTTGCGGCCTACAAGAGCTCCGAACCCTATCGTGCATGCAATGGATCCGCCGGATCCAGCGCACATGTGCGAGACAGTTTCCTTTCTCCCCTGCTCCCTCGCATTCGTGGTGGCACGCCAGCTGCACTTTTGGGCGCTCCTGTCCTCCTCAGCCCCAGGACTTGCTCCAGTCCCGAAACGGGACCCAAAAACTTCAAAGCAAGCCTGGGGCAGCCCAGAAACACTGGTCACCAATGTAAAACCCCCCGGATGGGCCAAAAACGGCCCGAAAACGATGCAGACCCCAAAAAGGGTCCTTAAAAAATGGGGCACATCAAAAAGAGCCCCATGAGCCCATTGGACCCTGGAGCAAGCCCCAAATAGCCAAATGGCCTCCGTGACCATCCCGGAGCATAGGTAAGCCCCTGTAAAGGGGAAAACATTAATTTTTAATACCCCATTTACAATAGGTTGGCCTGCTTCTGGCCGGATCAAAGAAACAAGTCTGAAAGGTCCCAAGTTGAACTTGGGCTACCTGACTGTTGCAGTTGCAGTTCACAGATTCGTGAAGGCATATACAGTCAGGCATTGCTGCTTCCATAACCTAGCTGTGCCCCCCTGAGCTTTTATACTTCCTGCACCATGACTGGCCTGCCTCTGCCCCTCTTGTGTCACTTCCCCCCTCCTCCTGCAGTTAGGACTGTGAGTTTAAGGTGGTTCTGCCACCGTGAGGCAGTATCATTAAGGAGAAGTGGCAGTGTCCTATAGACTCCCTTACACATGGTCCAACTTTGTTGCTGAGCACAATTACTTAAAAGCAGTATTAAGTAATGCTGTCTATAGATGATACAAAGAGGTAGAAGTGATACCTGGTAAGGGAGAATTACTATAATTTAAGTGGCTTATCACCATGTAGGTCCTTGAGATCCAGAAGTGGACAGAGCTGCCTTAATTTGTTCAAAATCTGCTGTGACTTTTTTGCGTAAATTTCTATTGTACAAGTTGATCAGTGGACATTTTTACAATATTTATAAAATAATATATGGGACCAATTTCACTAAAAAGCGAGCAGGTATGTGGGGTTACGGCAGGGGTCGAGAGTGGCGGGGAGGCGGGACAAAATTTGTCGTCCCCCCCCCCCACTTTGGACTTACGCCCCCTCCCAAATCAAGGTGTGACTACGCATCGACTCTATTCAAAAACAAAAAATGATCAAATCAAATAAGTGGTCTTTAAGGCTTTTCATGGGGAAATTCCCAACACAGAAACCTTAAACTCCTCCACTCTGCTTTTACATGTAAGTTTTATTCCGCCTATTTAAAATCTTAGTTGAACGTTTGTTGGTAGTACTATGGGTTTGCTTTTCTATTTAATCTGCGTGGTATTTAGATGCTTTTTTTAGTAGCGTTAGTCCAAATAATTGCCAGGTGTTAAACAGCTCATACAGTTGGTTAAAAAATACAATTAGCTAGTCTGAAAGACATCATGAAAAAACGATCACACTCAAGGTCACGCTGCAGAAAGCTGCTGAACACAAAGGCTGCCCTGTAGCCTTTTCAAGAAAAGATTGAACTAAACAGCTACAAAGCAGAGTAGGTAAAAAAAAAAAAACAAGTTCAGTTTCAGCCTTCCGTTGTCCTGAATGATAAGCGTTCTTCAAAGCTGTTTAGTCCCCACCTGGGAGAAGAGGAGTTTGGGCTGAACAGATGCTGATGAGGAGGGGGCGAGGCTGCACACCACAAGAGGCCTAGATCAATGCAGGGTGACCTTCCATCTGAACCAATACTCAGGGGAAATGGAGACACACAAGGGTCCTCCTAACCCTCCAACTTTTGCATTCCTTTCCTTACTCCGGTACCATCTCACCTTCCTAAAATGTGGTGCACTGGAAGCTTCTGGCTGTACTCTAAAAAAAGATAAGCCATCACAGGTTTTCCATCCGGTAGCACAGTTTTACAACAGGACCAAAGGCTAGCACATCACTATTCATGGTACAACAGCATTCCAGAACTTTCACCCGCAAATGGGATTACAAACATAATCATTAGCACAGATTCCCCGAGAAGCTTTCAGAGTATTACAATTAGATTTCCCATCCTAGCAGCACCTAAATCAATATGATATGATTAGTTATTCGCGCAGATTACACACTGCTGTACAAAACCTTCACACGCAGAAATCTGGATAATTTAATCAGGTAGTAATGGATTCTGGGAACATTCTTGCCGTCTATAAACTCACAATGATTGTATCTCTGTAATAACTTTGTCGTTATGCACCTGAAGCTGAAAGGCATGGCAGATGCAGACGGAGGACACACGTGATTAAAACAGAGCAGTTGTTCTCTTCAGCGGTGGCCTCTCCTGCCATGTTCACTTAGACCAGGGGTGGGTAAGATTTGCACAATTAACATGCATGAGATGAATTTCCATACAATGGAAGCAGTACATGCAAACAGGGGCGTAGCTAGGTGGGGCCATAGGGGCATGGGCCCCCACAGATTTAGCCCTGGCCCCCCTGCTTTCACCCCTCCTGCCACCGCTGACCCTCCCCCGCCACATTCAACCCCCCTCCTGCCGCCGCCAACCCTCCCCCGCCACCGCTAGGTACCTTTGCTGGTGGGGGTCCCCAACCCCCGTCAGCCAAAGTCCTCTTCAGCGCCGGTCTCTGGCGCGTTGCTAATCTGGATTCTGTTTCTGTGAGTCCTGACATCCTGCATGTAGCGTGCAGGACGTCAGGACTCACAGAAACAGAATCCAGATCAGCGAATGTGCTGGACTTGGAGACCGGCGCTGAAGGGGACTTTGGCTGGCGGGGGTTGGGGACCCCCACCAGCAAAGGTACCTAGCGGTGGCGGGGGAGGGTTGGCGGCGGCAGGAGGGGGGTCGAATGTGGCAGGGGAGGGTTGGCGGCAAAGGTACTTGGTGGTGGCGGGGGAGAGTTAGCGGCAGCGGGAGGGGGGTCAAAAGAGACGGGGGAGGGGCGGTGGCACTGGAGGGGGCTAAAATGTGCCTCCTCACCTCGGGCTCTGGACCCCCCTCCCACCGAAGTCTGGCTACGCCCCTGCATGCAAATCAATCTCATGCATATTCATTGTGGCAATCTTGAGAAGCCAACTGGGTTGTGGCCCTTGAGGGCCATTGGTACCCACACCTTAGACCACTGAAGTAACACAAAGAAAGCTTGTGATGTAGCAGTTTTCCTTTATGATTCCTTAGTCTCTGCCCTCTCCCACCCTTCTTTTCTGCAAAAGGTAGCACTGCAAATATGACCTTCCCAGTACAGATATTTTTATTCTAAAAAAATAAAGGAGCCCTTTTATTAAAACCCATTAGGAAATGGGCTTAGCGTGTTTTAACGCAGGACTTCCCCACGCTCAAAACCCATTTCTGACGTGGCAGTATTAAGACATTTTTCAATTTTTTTTTCAGGTTTTGGGGTAATGTTCGCATTAGAGTGCATTATGTGAAAAAGGTTAATAAGTGTCCACGTACTGCTTCCTATTTAGGAGGAGCTTTGTGTTCTCACCCTATCTCCCATTAACCCAGTTAGCAGGGCTGATCTTAGGCAGGGGCGACAGGGGCGGTCGCACAGGGCCTCGCGCTCCTAGGGGCTTCTCCATCTCTGGCACATCTGTCCTCCTGTCTCGGAACACCTCCCTGCTCTGTACCTTAATGTGCATCCACATTCAGTAGAAAGCATCAGGCAGCGGCAGCGATTTTCATATCCTGTCAGCTGCCGAGCCCAGAGCCTCCTCGCTACTATGTCCCGCCCCCTTTTGATGCCACTTCCTGCTTCCGCAAGGGCGGGATGCAGCAGGAAGGAGGCTCTAGGATAGGCAACTGACGGGATGTGAAAATCGCTGCCACTGTCTGCCGCTCTCTACTGAAATGTGGTGGATGCATATCAAGGTATGGGGTGAGGTGGGATTCCGAGAGCTCTAAACCTCCTTTTAAACTGATAAATTATGGCTTATGGTGGCGGGTGCAGGTGGGGAGCGGGCAGGTGTGTTTAGAGGGCCCACTGAACTGGTCTGCACAGGGCCCCGCAATTTCTAAGACTGGCTCTGCCAGTTAGCACACAGTAATGTGAGCACGCTAGCTGGTTAACATTTCCCTGACCACTCTCTCAAAAAATATTTTAAATAAATGCCTAACACAAAGGAGAGGGAAACCAAAAGCACAACAGCAAAAGCAAATAGCAAAAAACGCACAAGGAGCCTTCAAGAACAGGGGTGTTTCAACCTTGATTTATTGGTCAGACCCGACAAGGTCCGTGTTTCAGCAAAAAAAAACCGCCTGCGTCAGGGGTGTAGATAAATAAACATAAGTCAACTTAACCGGCCAAGTCAATATTCAGCGCAGGCCAGTTAAGTTGAAACCAGCCAAAAATATACTGGATATTCAATGTCAGTCACGGGAAACCGCCCGGCATTGAATATCCGAGCTCAGAGCTGAACGTGGCTACCTCCCACAGTCTGAATATTGGGTTCTTTATAAAAGAGTGTGCAACCTTTCCAAAACAGCTCACACTCTTTCACAAAAACGCGATAGTTTACACATGCATGCACTATGGGGAAAGACCACACACATTTTCCAAAAGACTGCACCCTCTTTGCAGATAAGGGGTATTTCTCTGTAGATCAGCTAAAGTTAGATACCAGGCTGATGTGCGCTGAGCATAAGTTTTATAACGCTTTTATAGAATACTAGCATAAGTCTGTATTTATGCGCAAGCACTTTTGCTAGCTTAATGTACATAAGTATTGCCACACTGGGACAGACCAAAGGTCCATCAAGCCCAGCATCCTGTTTCCAACAGTGACCAATCCAGGTGAAAAATTATAAGAGGACCTTACGAGACTGGGAGACTGGGCGTCTAAATGGCAGATGACGTTTAATGTGAGCAAGTGCAGTGATGCATGTGGGAAAGAGGAACCCGAACTATAGCTACATAATGCAATGTTCCACGTTAGGAGTCACCGACCAAGAAAGGGATGATACGTTGAAATCCTCTGCTCAGTGTGCTGTGGAGGGTAAGAAATCAAATAGAATGTTAGGTATTATTAGGAAAGGAATGGAAAACAAAAGTGAGGATGTTATAATGCCTTTGTATCAGTCCATGGTGCAACCGCACCTCGAATATTGTGTTCAATTCTGGTCGCCGCATCTCAAAAAAGATATAGTCGAATTAGAAAAGGTACCGAGAAAAGCAACAAAAATGATAAAGGGGATGGGATGACTTCCTTATGAGGAAAGGCTTAAGCGGTTAGGGATCTTCAGCTTGGCGAAAAGATGGGTGAGGAGAGACATGATAGAGGTCTATAAAATAATGAGTAGAGTGGAACGGGTAGACATGAATCGCTTGTTTACTTTTTTAAACATACTAGTACTAGGGGGCACATAATGAAGCTACTAAGTAGTAAATTTAAAACAAATCGGAGAAAATAGTTCTCTAAAGGCAGTTATTTTCTGTTCCTTGGCTGCTGGAGAGGTAGCTCATCCAGCGACCTCAACTAAGTGTAAATTAAGCAGAATACTTGCATAGGTTGCTGAGTTAGCTTCAAAGAGCCTGTTTAAAAAAGGCCCCTTAGATTCAAAACTATATAAAGAGGAAAGGTCCGACTGAACTTTCTTTCTGAGAAGTTCCGAGAGAAGAGGACATTTCTCTGATAAGTGAACGCTATTTTGCTTTGTGCTTTGGGAACTTAAAGATTGGGGTTTAAAGGAGGAATTGTAGGTTAGTGTTAGGCGAAATAAAAATATAAAAAACAAATTTTGTCAACTGATCTCCATAGTCTTTTCCACTTAGTTTTAAAAACTTTGTACCACAGCATTAACAGATAGAATCTAGCAGGCACTAAAGGATCAAGTTTAGTCTTCCCACCCACCCCCAGGACAACTCTTCATTTATAGTCAGTTATTGTAATTATGGTAACAAGCAAGGAGTGCTTTTACAGAGTTTTAAATACATTTCATTACCATCTAAGAAGGAAACACTAAATAAGTTATACAATACACTATCCAGCTTATAATCGAACGAGAATAACGCCCAAGTTCCGACCTAAATCGGGAGATGGGCGTTCTTCTCACAAAAACAAATAAAGCGGTATAATCGAAAGCCGAACTTTGGACGCTTTCAACTGCACTCCGTCGCGGGTGCGGACAAAGTTGACGGGGGCGTGTCGGAGGCGTGGTGAAGGCGGAACTGGGGCGTGGTTATCGGGCGAACAGAGATGGGCGCCCTTCGCCGATAATGGAACAGTTTTGAGCTAGAATTTAGGACACTTTTCCTGGACCCTGTTTTTTCACGAATAAGGCCCCCAAAAGTGCCCTAAATGACCAGATGACCCCCAGAGGGAGTCGGGGATGACCTCCCCTGACTCCCCCAGTGGTCACTAACCCCCTCCCACCACAACAAATGATGTTTCACAACTTTTTACTTTCACCCTCAAATGTCATACCCTCCTCCCAAGCAGCAGTATGCAGGTCCCTGGAGCAGTTGTTAGGGGGTGCAGTGGACGTCAGGCAGGTGGACCCAGGCCCATCCCCCCCTACCTGTTACAATTGTGCTGCTTAATGCTACTAGTCGTCCAACCCCCCCAAACCCACTGTACCCACATGTAGGTGCCCCCCTTCACCTCTTAGGGCTATAGTAATGGTGTAGACTTGTGGGCAGTGGGTTTTGAGGGGGATTTGGGGGGGCTCAACACCCAAGGGAAGGGTGCTATGCACCTGGGAGCTCTTTTACCTGTTTTTTTGGTTTTGTAAAAGTGCCCCCTAGGGTGCCCGGTTGGTGTCCTGGCATGTGAGGGGGACCAGTGCACTATGAATCCTGGCCCCTCCCACGAATAAATGTCTTGGATTTATTCGTTTTTGAGCTGGGCGATTTCATTTTCCATTATCGCTGAAAAGCAAAAACGCCCAGCTCACACCTTGACGAATAAAACATGGGCGTCTTTTTCTTTTAAAAAATACGATCCGCCCCGCCCCTTCACGGACCCGTTCTCGGAGATAAACGCCCATGGAGATAGGCGTTTCTGTTCGATTATGCCCCTCCAGATAAACTAAAAGACACTTTTATATTAGGCTAATATCCTTAATACTGCAGCAAGTTCTAAATTATTGAAAAACTCAAAAACACTAAGATGGAGTCAGCAGTCCAGCAGCGAGAGGGGTGCTATCCACTCTTTTGCATTGAGTGTCACATGTATGATTATCTCCCAGTTGGTGAGATGTCATATGTGTGTGACCGATGCAAAGAGCTCCTAGCTCTCAGAGAACGTGTCCGTTCTCTTGAGGCTAGAGTAGCAGACTTGGTGGAGCTGAGGGAGACAGAGAGGTACATAGAGGAGACCTACAGGGATGTTGTAGAGAAGTCTCACCTCCAGTCTGGTAGCCCTAGTGCTACCTTGGAGGAGAGAGGTCTCGTAGAAGGAGAGCATCACCCTGGTGAAGTAGGAAGTACTCCTGTAGCCAGGACCTGCCCACCAGGGGATGTACTATCCTCTCGCACCAAGGATATGTCTCCAAGTGCTGACCGGGAGGAAAAGGTTAGGACAGCTGTTGTAGTTGGTGATTTGATCATTAGGCATATAGATAGCTGGGTGGCTGGTGGACGTGAGGATCGCCTGGTGACTTGCCTGCCTGGTGCAAAGGTGGCGGACCTCATGCGTCACCTAGATAGGATTTTAGATAGTGCTGGGAAGGAGCCGGCTGTCTTAGTACATGTGGGTACCAATGACATAGGAAAATGTGGGAGAGAGGTTCTGGAAATTTAGGCTCTTTGGTAGAAAGCTCAAATCCAGATCCTCTAGGGTAGGATTTTCTGAAATGCTACCTGTTCCATGCGCAGGGCCTAAGAGACAGACAGAGCTCCGGAGTCTCAATGCGTGGATGAGACTATGGTGCAGGGAGGAGGGTTTTAGATTTGATAGGAACTGGGCAACATTCTGGGGAAGGGGGAGCCTATTCCAAAAGAATGGGCTCCACCTTAACCAGGGTGGGACCAGGCTGCTGGCATCGGCATTTAAAAAGGAGATAGAGCAGCTTTTATTCTAGAAACAGGGGAAAGGCCAACAGTCGCTCAAAAGCGCATGGTTCAGGATAAGGTATCTTTCAAAGATATCACCAAAACAGGGAAGATAGGGTATCCTGATAGTGAGGTTGCAAAAGAAACTGTAGTAGATCAGGTGTCCTTAAATAAAAATAAAAATTAAACAAAAGATTGCAAATTAATACTATCAAATACTAAGCATCATATAAATAGGAACAACAAACATACTTTGAAATGTCTATATGCGAATGCCAGGAGCCTAAGAAATAAGATGGGAGAGTTAGAATATATTGCACTAAATGAAAAATTAGATATAATAAGCATCTTTGAGACCTGGTGGAAGGAGGATAACCAGTAGGATACTGTCATACTGGGGTACAAATTATATCGTAGTGATAGGGTAGATCGAATTGGTGGAGGGGTAGCATTGTATATTAACGAGAGCCTTGAATCAAATAGATTGAAAATTCTGCAGGAAACAAAACACTTCTCGGAATCACTGTGGATTGAAATTCCATGTGTAAAGGGGAAAAGGATAGTGATAGGAGTGTACTACCGTCCGCCTGGCTAGGATGAACAGACGGATGCAGAAATGTTAAAGGAAATTAGGGACGCAAACAAACTGGACAACACGATAATAATGGGTGATTTCAATTACCCCGATATTGACTGGGTAAATGTAACACCGGGGCATGCTAGGGAGGTAAAATTCATTGATGAAATCAAGGACAGCTTTATGGAGCAGCTGGTACAGGAGCCAACGAGAGAAGGAAAAATTCTAGACCTAGTCCTTAGTGGAGCACATGATCTGGTGTGGGAGGTAATGGTGCTGGGGCCGCTTGATAACAGTGATCATAATATGATCGGATTTCATATTAGCTTTGAAGTAAGTATACATAGGAAATCAAATACGTTAGCGTTTAACTTTAAAAAAGGAGACTATGATAAAATGAGAAGAACAGTGAAAAAAAAGCTCAGAGGAGCGACTGCAAGGGTCAAAAATTTACATCAGGCATGGATGCTGTTCAAAAACATCATCCTGGAAGCCCCGGCCAAATATATTCCGCGTATTAAAAAAGTAGTACGGAAGACCAAATGACAGCCGGCGTGGTTAAAAAGTGAAGTGAAGGAAGCTATTAGAGCTAAAAGAAAATCCTTCAGAAAATGAAAGAAGGAATCGACTGAAAATAATAAGAAACAGCATAAGGAATGTCAAAAGCAAAGCGCTGATAAGGAAGGCTAAGAAGGACTTCGAAAAAAAGATTGCGTTGGAGACAAAAAGGTTTCAGAGGAGATCCGGGAAATTATAGACCGGTGAGTTTGACGTTGGTGCCAGACAAAATGGTACAGACTATTATTAAGAACAAAATTACAGAGCATATTCAAAAGCATGGATTAATGAGACAAAGTCAACATGGATTTATTGAAGGGAAATCTTGCCTCACCAATCTACTACATTTCTTTGAAGGGGTGAACAAGCATGTGCTAAAGGTGAGTCGGTTGATATTGTGTATCTGGATTTTCAGAAGGCGTTTGACAAAGTACCTCATGAAAGATTCCAGAGGAAATTGGAGAGTCATGGGATAGGAGGTAGTGTTCTATTGTGGATCAAAACTGGTTAAAAGATAGAAATCAGAGAGTAGGGTTAAATGATCAGTATTCTGAATGGAGAAGGGTAGTTAGTGGGGTTCCCCAGGGGTCTGTGCTGGGACCGCTGCTTTTTAACATATTTATAAATGACCTAGAGATGGGAGTAACTAGTGAGGTCATTAAATTTGCTGATGACACAAAGTTATTCAAAGTCGTTAAATCGCGAGAGGATTGTGAAAAATTACCTTACAAGACTGGGAGACTGGGCGTCCAAATGGCAGATGACGTTTAAAGTGATCAAGTGCAAAGTGATGCATGTGGGAAAGAGAAACCCAAATTATAGCTACGTCATGCAAGGTTCCACGTTAGGAGTCACAGACCAAGAAAGGTATCTAGGTGTCATCGTTGATGATATGTTGAAACCTTCTGCTCAGTGTGCTGCTGTGGCTAAGAAAGCAAATAGAATATTAGGTATTATTAGGAAGGGAATGGAAAACAAAAATGAGGATGTTATAATGCCTTTGTATCGCTCCATGGTGCGACCGCACCTCGAATATTGTGTTCAATTCTGGTCGCCGCATCTCAAAAAAGATATAGTGGAATTAGAAAAGGTGCAGAGAAGGGCAACGAAAATAATAAAGGGGATGGGACAACTTCCCTATGAGGAAAGGCTAAAGTGGCTAGGGCTCTTCAGCTTGGAGAAAAGGCAGCTGAGGGGAGATATGATAGAGGTCTATAAAAGAATGAGTGGAGTTGAACGGGTAGATATGAAGCGTCTCTTTACTCTTTCCAAGGAGGCAGATAGACCCCCCCCCCCCCTCCTTGCTGTTACAAGTAGTAAAGCTACTAAACATAGCCTGCGATGTACTGAATATTAGCGGATAGCCAGCTATATTCACGATATAACCAGTTATCCACTACGCACTGACCGCAAATATTCAGTGGGAGATAACTAGCTATCCCCTGCTAAATATTTGCAGATAGCCGACTATACAACCGGCCAGGACCCATTCCTGGCTGGTTAAATAGCGCTGAATATCGGGCAGAAAGTGTGCACTCTGTTCCCGAATAGTGCATGCTCTTTCTGAAGGAGCGAGCACCCTTGATGACATTGAACCTATAAGAAAAAAATGCCACAAAGGCTTGAACACAGCTAATATTATTGGAAATGACAGAAAAACCTTCAAGCTGCACACCTCTACTGTCATTCTGCCGCCAAAATGGGGAGAAGCAAGGGACTACAGAAGCCAGAAATGTCTTCTACATTTCGTGGGGGGGGGGGGGGAGATTAGCTTATTCAGGTACAGCTACTGGGGGATTCGGGCATTGGACGTAAAGGCTGAGAATCACCGTTGGCCATAAAAGAGAAAGGGTACTAGGTGAGAACAGCACAACACTTATATCGGGAAGTAGAAAGCTATCTGAAAGCAGGACAGCCCCTGAGCACTGCCACATAGGGCGCAAGGAAGACAAGGGTTCAAAAATCTCTCCTTGTCCATTTTCCCTGCGGTGGCCACAGCCACTTTTCCCGCTAAGCTGAGTGGGAGTCTTCCAACTGATTTGCTGCCAGTGGGGAAGTGGTGCTTCATTATTGTGTTTTCAGTCACTAGGGACAAAGAGGTTCCCTGGAGTCCTGCAGAGCTTGCCTGTCCTCTATTATTGAAAATGTGATAGTGAAACAGCACCCTCTACTGGCAAGGCACTAGTTGGAGGACTCCTGCTCAGCTTAGAGGGAACAGTGGCAGGGGTATTAGGGGGGGTATCACACAGGGTATAACTCTGGCTTGGGACAGTCCTACCTGGAGGCAGGGCAGCCGAGAGACTGAGCCGGACCCCCACTGCCACTGCCCCCCCCCCCAAGGCCGCCAAAGCCACCCCGTCCCCCCAATCGCTACTCAGGCCGCCCGGTGCCGCAGTCTCCAGTCTCCATCCGCCCACCCCCGGCCCCGTCAACAACCCCCTCGGTCTGCCACCGGGCCCCCCGCATTCAAATCGGCAGCGCCTCACCTCCGTGTGAAAGCGGCAGATCACCTCCCTTCGGGCCTTCCCTCCCTGTGTCCTGCCCTCGTGGAAACAAAAGTTACATCAGACGAGAGCGGGACACAGGGAGGGAAGGCCCGAAGGGAGGTGATCTGCCGTTTTCACATGGAGGTGAGGCACTGCCAATTTGAATGCGGGGGACCCAGTGGCAGACGGAGGGGGGCTGTCGACAGAGCCGAGGGCAGGCGGGTGAGACTGGGGACTGTGGCGCCGGGCTCCCCTTGGAGGCCCGGGTCCAGGGAATTTTGTCCCCCCCTGCTCCCCCTCTCGGCGGCCCTGCCTGGAGGAATACTGGAAAGTGGGTTGGTATTTTTCCTCATTAAGAAAAGACAGGGACCCTGCCTGAGTGGAAGCACTCCATGAAACAATCCTTCCCCAAACCGATTCATCGACTTCATCCCACGACCGATGCAGCAGCTCCAATTTAATCCCAATAAAATAATTTTATGTTTTTCCCTGAATATCATCATCCTGAGAATAGCACGTGGAGCCAATTAAAAATTGTGTCCTGATACCATCTTCACAGATTTATAACATTCAGGGGAAAATATATCTATAGCTAGACAAAAGGCACTCTATTTTAATGCTGCATCTTTACATCGCTGGTTAGATTACCTTATTTTATTTATTTATTTATTGCATTTGTATCCCACATTATCCCACCTCTTTGCAGGCTCAATGTGGCTTACAATTCATCATGGGTACTGGAAATAGAAGTGAATATACATTTGGTTTACAGAGGGTTTTGTGTTACATGGTGGTGAAATACATGATGGTGTTAAAGCAGAAAGACATTATAAGACAGTTCTGGAAGTTTTAAAGATTATACAGTTACACATGTTGATCTTTGTGATATATCTTGTCGAAGAGATAGGTTTTCAATAGTTTGCGGAAATTGGTCAATTCCTCTCTATCACCTATCTCTACCTACCCATCCATCCTATTACTATGTTATACTTATTTTCCTACTTTACATAACAAAATTCTGTGTTACCTATTACTATGTAAGCCGCATTGAGCCTGCTTTTAGTGGGAAAGTGCGGGATACAAATGTAATAAATCAATAAATAAGACTCAAGAGTTCATAATTGCAACTGTGCAGTGTCTCTACTATATCTTACTGTACTATCTTTCAGGTATAGACTGCCTCATTAACTTGAGACTGTATCTGTTTGTTTACTGGCTATGTTTTGATAGCAATACTGCAGGTTAGGCAGCACCAGCCCTCAAGAACCCACAAACAAACAAGGCTGGATTTCAGGACATGGAGAATGAATATTCATAATTGAACTGCATACTCTTCCTTGGATAGCCAGAAAGCCAGCCCCGGCCCTGGTTCTTGAAGACCTGCAACAGCATAAATAAATCAACAATTACATTTCCCCCCACCCCCCCAAAAAAAAAAAAAAACACTGTGTGAATATTCAGGCTGAAAAAGTCTCCCAACACTTGGTGCAAGGCTTGGAAGCAAGCAAGCCTCCTACATTTTCCCCCCGGAAAACTGACTTTCTGCTCTAGCAAGTTGCAAAGGGTGAGGCTGGATTGTTTTTCTCTACAAATCTACTGCAGTTTTAGGCAGGGTCTCCTGCATCCAGGGCTGGATTTTGGGGTGTGCAGCCTATGGAATTTGAGGTACGGTGGTGGCTTTGAAGAGTTTCTAATGCTGTAGATAAATAAACTTCCTGAGCCGGTAGGTCAAGCTCCATCTCTGGCCGTCTTCAAATCTAAGCTAAAAGCCAGGGGTGTGCTGGTAAATTTTTAACAACAGGCTCTTTCTCAGGACGTAGCCAGCTCTGCAGTTGGAAGGGCCAGGGGTGGCCGGGGGGGGGGGGGGGGGGGGAGCAACACTTGCCTCTCTCTCCTCCCTCCCTTCGTGCAGGCACGCTAGGCATACCTTTGCTGGCAGCCAATAAATGGACTGCCACCACTCCCGTCTTGCTCGGAGCAGCATGCTGGAACTTCTCTCACATGCTCGAGAAGTCCCAGCCTGCTGCCCAGAGCTGGAAACAAGGAGCGGGGAGCAGCAGTAGTCTATTTACTTGGCTGGCAGGGCTCAGCATCCCCACCAGCAAAGTAAAAGAGAATTCAGCAGGGAGCCCAAGCCCACATTTTGGGAGCCAGTTGTTAAAGAAGCCATGGAGGGCCCTGCTTTAACAACCAGCTCCCAAAATTCTTAAAAACCTAACAACCAGCTCTTGTGAGCCTGTGAGAGCCTGCTCCAGCACACCACTGCTAAAAGCCCACCTTTTTGATGCTGCTTTTAACTCCTAACCCTTATTCACTTGTTCAGAACCCTTATTTTATCATCCTCACCTAATATTCCCTTATCTCTTGTTTGTCCTGTTTGTCTGTCCTAATTAGGGTTACCATATGGCTCCAGAAAAAGGACAGATTGATCCAGTCCAGGTTTTGCTTCCATAGATTGTAAGCTCTGTTGAGCAGGGACTGTCTCTTCATGTTCAAGTGTACAGCGCTGCGTACCTCTAGTAGCGCTATAGAAATGATAAGTAGTAGTAGTAGATAAAGAGGAGGGAGGGCAAATCTCTCCCCCTCCCCTGATCAAGAGGTTACAGTTACTGGCTCCCACAAAGGATGTAGTGCTAAAGCTAGCATTGCCTGCTCCTCCCCCCCCCCTCTCCCCCACCCCAGCAAATTGACTTTATTTTTCACTTCTGCATTCTCTGTAATAACTTGGGGCTTCATTGTTCTCTGATGATATACTAACCGTTTGGAATGTTAATCTTTCTGCTTTTTGCCTTTTTTAACAGTTTATCCTGAGGCTTTACGTGAGAAAACAGTGCCCAGGATTTGGTATGCTGCAGTGCCATCTGGTGGTCATGAGGGGGAACAGCAGGCAGAGTGCAATTAGAAAATCACTTCAGCTATGCAACTGCAGAGTAAAGCAGCTTAAGACGCTTTATTATTTAAAGTGC
The DNA here is from genome assembly GCF_901765095.1 of Microcaecilia unicolor. NCBI lineage: Eukaryota > Metazoa > Chordata > Amphibia > Gymnophiona > Siphonopidae > Microcaecilia > Microcaecilia unicolor. The sequence goes on along the minus strand of NC_044040.1, from coordinate 40,703,674 downwards.
TTTATACATTGAGTGAAAAAAGTTAAAATTTTAAATGCTGGCCAAATGTATTTGAGACATGTCTGTATGGAGCTAGCATGAAGGGAGTTTTTACACAATGCTGGCATGAAATCAGGCACCAATGCTATAATGTGATTCTTAAGTAGAGAGGTGTGGTAGCCGTGTTAGTCCACCTTTAAAGGTAATCAATAGAAATAAAACAAAATAAAACATGGAAAAGAAAATAAGATGATACCTTTTTATTGGGCATAACTTAATACATTTCTTGATTAGCTTTTGAAGGTTGCCCTTCTTTGTCAGATCGGAAATAAGCAAATGTTGGTAGATGACAGTATATATAAGTGAAACATCAAAACATTTCAGTGACAGTCTATATGCATGGAGATTCTATATGCATGTGATTCTTAAAAATCAGATGATTTATTAATAACCAGTCAGGCTATAAAGACACATTAATGCTCCTCAATGAGCCCACTGGAGCAGATGATCTATATATCTAAAAAAAATGAAGTGGCCCTTTTACCAAACTGCGGTAAAAAGAGACCTTACTGCATCCTTACACGGGTCATTCCCATGCACTAAGATGATTTTTACCACAGGGGTAAAATGGCCTACTTTTCTATTTTCTGTATTGTGTGACTTGTGAATTATTTGAAATATTATAAATAAATAAAAAAATTTAAAAAGCAAATTTTTATTTATTTATTTATTGCACTTGTATCCCACATTTTCCCACCTGTTTGCAGGCTCAATGTGACTTACAAAGAACTGTTATGGCGTTGCCATACCAGGATGAAGAATACAATTGGTGTTATAAAGAAGTCAAGGAAGACGAGGATTTGGTCAAGCAGTTGTAGAGAGATACATTCTGAGTAGAGTTGGATAGGTGTTGTGTTTTAGTTAGTTATGAGTTCTCGTGGTATGCTTTGTCAAAGAGGTAAGTCTTCAGAGATTTGCGGAAGTTAATTAGTTCGTTGATCGTTCTCAGTTGAGTTAGAAGTGCATTCCACAGCTGTGTGCTCATGTAGGAAAAGCTGGTCGCGTGTGTTAGTTTGTATTTTAATCCTTTACAACTGGGGAAGTGTAGGTTCTTGAGAAAGGTGCGGGAAGATTTTTTAGCATTTCTGGGTGGCAGGTCCACTAGGTCTAGCATGTAGGTTGGGGCATCTCCGTAAATGATTTTATGAACAATCGTGCAGATCTTGAACGTGATACGTTCTTTGAGTGGGAGCCAGTGTAATTTCTTTCTGAGGGCTTTTGCACTTTCATATTTTGTTTTCCCAAATATGAGTCTGGCTGCGGTGTTTTGGGCTGTTTGAAGTTTTTTGATGGTCTGTTCTTTGCAGCCAGCATAGAGTGCATTGCAATAGTCCAGGTGACTTAATACCATTGACTATACTAGGTTTCGAAAAATGGCCCTTGGGAAGAAGGGTTTTACTCTTTTGAGTTTCAACATGGAATGGAACATTTTCTTAGTTGTATTCTTCACGTGGTTTTCAAGTGTGAGATTTCGGTCAATGGTAACACCCAGAATTTTCAAATTATTTGAGACAGGGAGGGAGCAGGTTGGGGTGGTTATGGTGGTGAATTTATTTGTATTGTGTTGTGAGGTGATTATAAGACATTGTGTTTTTTCTGCGTTGAGTTTTAGTTGAAAAGCATCCGCCCAGGAGTGCATGATTTGGAGCTTTGGTTGATTTCGTTGGTGATTTCCTTGAGGTCCCCCTGCATGAACTTTGAAGACAAGGTACTTTGCAGAGTCCACCGAGGCCATGATCACAGACTCATAACATACTGAGCACACAAGTCTGCAGTCTAGCAGATTTGGCCAAGGTTGACCAGCATTTAATGTTGCCTGGTCTCCTTTTTCCTGCGGGATCTGTTAGTAACACATAGAAAAAAACATAACAAAAAAGGAAAAAGATCTCCTCCCCTTCACCTCTCTGCTTCTGCTGCTACCTGTGTCACTGCCTGGTTTAGGTACTGCTGCTGCACAGTCTGCTATCTTAGTCCCAGTGTATTAACTCATGCAAAAAAATAAAGAGAAAACCTTCTTTCTTAGCCCTTCCCCCTACATACAGTGCTGCTTCAGCTGGTGTCGCTACTTGACCTACCTGCTCCAGGCCCTGCCACTGCCCAGCCTGCTGGCTTGGTCCAGTGCATTAGCTCATGCAAAAACATAAAAAGCAAACTGAATTCTTCTGCCTGTGTCTGCAGCCTGTTCCACTGCCTGCCCTGCTGTTTTAGTTAAGTGCCACCACCCTGCTATGTTGTGGCTGTTAAGCTGCTGATGCTCTATCACTGTCTCCTTTCCACTGGGGAATTTATTGTGGAAAAGGAATTAAATAAAATAACATAAGAAAAAAAATTCCTTTTCAAGCATTAGTGTCTTGGGCTATTCAGTGTGCTCTACCCCACTACTGGTGTCTTGGCCTGTTCCTGTCTCTAGCTACTATTGCACATCATAATCAGCCTAGCCCTGCCTCTCTCTTGCTTCCACTGGGCTGTTCTTTATCAGAGAGCTGCTGTTGAAGTTATTAGTATGATTGTTTAATGTTCAAATTCTGGGTTGGGGAGCAGGAGCTAGTGACCTGGAGGTTAATTGAGAGTGCACAAAGCTGAAGATTCATTCTAGAGCAATACCCTTGTGCTGGCCTTACTTAAATGGCATAATGCAAAACTTCTGGATTACTGTAAGGTTATGGCTTAGCTAAACATTCTGAAGATGAGTAGGGGCACAAAGCTTTAGAAGACCTGCTTCTGATACCCAAAAAGAGGCAAACAAAATTCTTTATTTACCTATGCAAGCTATTAAATGTGCTTTTACTGATATTTCAGTTAAAATCACAGAAGTTAAGTTTGTCTTTTGATTCTAGTAAATGATGTTTAAGCCGTTAGACATCAAGCATACCACCTGTCACATCATAGTTATCTGAAGCTATAAGCAGCCTTGAGTAGACCTAGAAGAATCCAGTAGGCTTCAGCTGAACCAGGCAGATACCTTCTGTGTGCATAGGCAGCCTTCCAGTTGGATCGTGCCTGTACATGCTGACAGCCAGCAGAGCTTAAGCATGAGAAACCAAGTAAAGCTTGGCAGAAGGAGCTAGCAAACAAAGCAAACCTTAGGAAGGGATGAGGCAAGGAAGCAAGATTTGAACAGTAAAGAGGTTCCTGAATGCAGAGTTTCCACAAATGAAGTTTAGGAGGAGACAAAGTTCTTGCAATACGTAACCAGGACAGCTGAAAGTCTATAGAGATTTTAGGAAACATGACGACCATCGCGGGACATGTGTTCCATAGGGCAGGTAGAATTAGCCAGCTAGTCCCAGAAACTCACAAAAGGCATTATACTATCTACAGAGTCACAACAAACAAAAATCGCACTCGAGCAATAGCTTAGATGTTTCTTGAACTATCATTAAGATGACTGGGTTAAGTTACTTCCATATGCTGAGTTTGCCAATAATCATGCTAAACACTCTTATTTATGTTTATTATGCCACTTTCTATATAGTTTTCTATGTATATCACCTGGACCGGATGGTATATGTCCCAGAGTACTGATAGAATTGAAAATGAACTTGCAGAGCTATTGCTAGTAATATGTAATTTATCTTTAAAATCCAGCATTGCACTGGAAGATTCGAGGGTTGCGAATGTAACACTAATTTTTAAGGAGGGAAATTATAGACCAGAGTGCCTGACGTCAGTTCCGGGCAAAATGGTAGACACTATTATAAAGAACAAAATTACGGAGCATATACATAAGCATAGATTAATGAGACAAAGCCAACATGGATTTAGTCAAGGGAAACCTTGCCTCACCCATCTACTACATTTCTTTAAAGGAGGTGACTAAACATGTGGATAAATGTGAGCTGGTCGATATCGGATATCTGGATTTTGAAAAGACATTTGACAAAGTACCTCATGAAAGACTCCTGAGGAAGTTAGAAAGTCATTGGATATGAGGTAGTACCCTATTGTGGATTAAGAACTGGTTAAAAAGATTAAAAAACAAAGCAGAGAGTAGGGTTAAATGCTCATATTCTCAATGCTGAAGGGTAGATAGTGGAGTTCCCTAGGGGTCTGTGCTGGGGCTGCTGCTTTTTAACATATTTATAAATGATCTAGAGATGGGAATAACTAGTGAGGTAATTAAATTTGCTGATGACACAAAGTTATTCAAAGGTGTTAAATCACAAGAGGATTCTGAAAAATTACAAGTGGGCCTTATAAGACTGAGAGACTGGGCATCTAAATGGCAGATGACGTTTAATGTGAGCAAGTGCAAAGTGATGCATGTGGGAAAGAGGAACCCAAACTATAGCTACGTGATAGAGAGGGGCATAATCGAACGCGAACGCCCATTTGTAAAAACGTCCATCTCCGAGAACGGGTCCGTGAAGGGGCGGGCCGAACTGTATTTTCGAAAAAAATGGACTTCCATCTTTTTTTCGAAAATACATTGGATTAGGGCGTTTTTTGAGCTGGGCGTTTTTGTTTTTTAGCGATAATCGAAACCGAAGCGTCCCAGCTCAAAAACGACCAAATCCAAGGCATTTGGTCGTGGGAGGGGCCAGCATTTGTAGTGCACTGGTCCCCCTGAGATGCCTCTATGCCAGCCTCAAATATCATACCTAGCTCCATGACAGTAGTATGCAGGTCCCCAGAGCAATTTTACTTTAGTTGGTGCTGCGCGGGACCCATGCAGAGAGGAAAAATCGGAAGAAAAAAAAAACAAGCAAGCAACTGCAGTCAGGGACGTCCAAATTAAAAGATAGTAAAAGGGGGAATTGAACCAGCAACCTTTTGATTACAAGCTCAGTGCTCTAGCCAGTGCACCACTGATTAGACGTCCTTCCCTTTCCATTAAGTCTCTCCAAGTTTCTGTCAGCAATCACAGCTCATTTAGCTGACATCTGTGTCAGCTAAACAGCGGTGATTGGCTGACAGAAACTTGGAGAGACTTAATGGAACGGGAAGGATGTCTAATCAGTGGTGCACTGGCTAGAGCACTGAGCTTGTAATCAGAAGGTTGCTGGTTTGATTCCCCCTTTTACTATCCTGGTAATTTAGACGTCCCTGACTGCACTTGCTTGTTTTTTTTTTTTTTTTCTTCCGATTTTTCCTCTCTGCATGGGTCCCGCACAGCACTAACTAAACTAAAATTACTTCAGGGACCTGCATACTGCTGTCATGGAGCTGGGGATGACATTTGAGGCTGGCTTACAAGTTGGGAAAAAAGTGTTTAACATTCGTTTTTTTTTGGTGGGAGGGGGTTAGTGACCACTGGGGGAGTCAGGGGAGGTCATCCCCGGTTCCCACCGGTGGTCATCTGGTCATTTAGGGCACTTTTTTGGGACCTGTTCGTGAAAAAAACGGGTCCAACAAAAGTGACCTAAATTCTCTCTGAAAACGCCTTTCTTTTTTTCATTATCGGTCGAGCACGCACATCTCTGCTCAGCCGATAACCACGCCTCAGTCCCGCCTTCACCACGCCTCTGACACGCCCCCGTCAACTTTATGCGTTCCCGCGACGGAGTGCAGTTGGAAACGCCCAAAATTGGCTTTTGATTATACCGATTTGGGCACCCACAAGAGAAAGACATCCATCTCCCGATTTAGGTCGGAATTTGGGCGTTTTTCTCTTTCGAAAATAAGCCTCATAAGGTTCCACATTAGGTGTCACCGACCAGAAAAAGGATCTAGTCTCATTATTGATGATACATTGAAACCGTCTGTGGCGGCAGCTAAGAAAGCAAATAGAATGTTAGGTATTATTAGGAAAGGAATAGAAAACAAAAATGAGAATGTTATAATGCCTTTGTATTTCTCCATGATGCGACCGCACCTCGAATACTGTGTGTAATTCTGGTCACCTAGTAGTCCATGTATGTCTGTCGAAGCCATTCACAGATGATCCTTTTTCAGGCCAGACCCAGCCATCTTAGCCATCTTCTCTTTCACTCTTGGTCCAGAGGTATGAGTCATATACTATAGATGCTATTTAAGCCCAGTCCTAGATTTCAGACAATTCTACCCTTTTGTATCACAGCATCTGTAGCACTGATTTCAAATGGCAGACACTGGGACTACAAATACCACAATGCACTGGGCCACAAGATCAAAAACTCCAGACTGGCCAAACGTCTCCCTCCTGGAGCCGAGTCATTCGGCAGCTCTGTCATAACCAGCTTCTTGACTGCTTGCACTGATGAAATCAGTGTAAGCTCTCAGCACCCAAACATAGAAACTCTCTGAAAGAGTATAAATAAGGCCTAATATATGTTTTGATTGTCTGTGTTCTTTTCCAGATCAGAGCATCATCAGAGAAACTAAAATGTCTCGACAGTTTTACCCAGCTCTTTGTGCGCAAATAGACAGCCGACAGGCATCAGAAAAAAAAATATTTCTCGTGGCTGAAAGGCAGCAAGGCAGTCAGGTGCTCTCCCCAATTTCAGCATATCGTTAACATTTATAAACAGCCCTCCACAGCTGCTCCATAGGCCAGCTGACTGACTCCTGGCCTCAGTTAAATACAGAGAGCACAAAACACACATAGACAAATAACCTGCTCCCAATTTCTGATCGAAGGCTCTCACCCATTCCGTTTAACTCAGAGGCAGATAATCAACACTCCAGCACCTACTTTGAATAGCACTTTAAAAATAGCACCGGAACAGTAGCAGAAGAACAGCCTAATGCTCAAAGCTAATGAGATGCAAATCTAGGTGTGCTCATAGCAGGGGCATAGCTAATATGGGGCCACGGGGGCCTGGGCCCCCATAGATTTGGCCCTGGACCCCCCTGCCGATGAACCTCTCCACCCCACCTCCCACTGCCAACCCGCCATCACCGTCCGCTACCTTTGCTGGTGGGGTACCCCAACCCCCGCCAGCCGAGGTCCTCTTCTTCCTTCGTTTTGTTTCTGAGTCTGACGTCCTGCACATCAGACTCACAGAAACAGAACGAAGCCCTGCAGATCGCAAGGCTTCGTTCTGTTTCTGTGAGTCTGACATCCTGCACGTTGTGCATGCAGGACGTCAGACTCAGAAACAGAACGAAGGAAGAAGAGGACCTCGGCTGGCGGGGGTTGGGGTCCCCCGCCAGCAAAGGTAGGTGACGGTGGGCGGGGGGTCGAGAGGGTCGCCGGCAGAGGGGGGGTCAAAGTTGTTGGTGGTGGTGCTGATGGCAGTGGGGGTGTCGGCAATGGCGGCAGGGAGGTCGGCGGCGCCGGGGGGGGGTAAAATGTGCCCCCTTACCTCAGGCTCTGGACCCCCCTCCCGCCGAAGTCTGGCTATGCCCCTGGCTCATAGCTTTGAGCATTAGGGAATTCGGCAGGAAGATTGTGCTTGGTGCGTTCGCAGAAGAGTTCAACGGTAAGCTCAACTCCTGTGCGTATGCGCCTGGCAAAACCCGAACGTGAAGAACACATTGGCATCAGCATTCTGCAACCTAAATATAAGTGTTTTTCATTAATGTTCTTTTTTATTTCTGGAGGATGCTTATATGTAGATGCAAGTTAACAGACACCAATGTGTGCTTTGGTTTTTTGCTTATTTTTTTAAGCATAGCCGCTTTAAATTTAGACCCAGGACAAAAACGCCAATAAGTGCTTCACGTTCGGGTCTGCTGTTTCTCACAACCGGTGGTCAAGAGCTCGCACAGGCTTCCTTCTGCTTCCAAAAGCAATCAGAACTGGTAGATTTTGCAGAAAGAAGCACGAGAATCATGGGAAATCCTCTCTTCCAACAGCCTAATGTCCGCTCGGACCTGGCGTTATTTTTTTACAGCGGTAAGGCACCTTTGTTTCGAACGCTCTTTTCTGATCATTGGGGAGGAATACAAAATGACCTCATTTAAATGAGCTTGACTACATTTGCATGCTATCTGCGCTAAAGCCTGGCGTACTCGTCGTTTGCTGCACTAGACCCCTTTGATCATTTTGCACTGGTAAATGCAGGAGCTAGTATTGCGCTAATGGCCTCTAGCACTTGCGTTTACTTTTGATCATTGGCACCTTAGTGAAAGACTTTTTTAATCAGAAAAGAATTTAATTAGGGGCTCTTGGAAACCTCCTCTAGCACATCACTGACCCTGCCCCAGGACAGAGATCCTCAGCAGGTCGACACCCTGGAGTCAACATCACATTGTTTGAGTGGGCAAGAGAGATAGTTCTGCTGAATATTGAGTCAGAACTGGACAGTGCTGCAGCAGTCAATGTCAAGGAAAGGATCAATTACTTGAAAGGAAATGGATATACTTAATATCAATTCAGAGGCGTCTTCTGGATTAGATAAAGCAGAACATCAGAAATGCAAGTAACAGAAATGCATACACACCGGGGGCGTAGCCAGACTTCACAGAGAGAGGGGGCCAGAGCCCGAGGTGGGGGGCACATACGTGCCTTCGATCCTTTGGGCAGGTGTAAATCCCTTCCTTAGTAAAATGGGAAATAGTCGTATAGATTTTAGTCCCACCCAAGCTACACTTAAACTATACCCAAAGCATGCCCCTTGAAATCTCTAGGTAGTATCGATATCCACATCGAAATATCAGCTTTCTGAAATTAGCATTTACACATGTATGCAATATATACATGTAAATGTCACTGTTTGCACATGGCTATGTTTCTAAAATAAATAATTGCAATAGTGAACCATGCAGCATATGTCTCAGAATCATAGACCTTAATCTTCATCCCAAAAAAACTTTGGTATACCCAAAATTGTCATGGCTCTTGCAAAGACAGAAAATTTAAAATATATATATACACGTTAACCTCTGCAGTATCTCCAGGTATTATCTTCCTTTTATAATCCTTGAGTTAGAAAAACTGCACATCAAAATTCTCCTGTTAAAGTGTCTGGTTAGAGGCCAAACCACTTCTCAATATACATTGGGGGTCATTGGCTTAGAGACCCATGGAACACTTTTTATACCTGGAAAGCACCCACGGGGACAATAAAATCTCATATAACTAACATTCTGGACTTCTCTCTTTTCCAGACCTTTAATTCAACTGAAAAGAAAGTAACTTTTATAAAAAGCCTTCTATACAGTAGCAGCACTTCCACTAAGAAATAGAATAGCTAAAATAGGAAGACAATATTAGATTAATACATTTGCAAGAAAACATATCACAGAAAGCGGAAACAAGGCAAAATAAACAAAGAGGATCAGAACTTGTATATCATTTTGTAGTCAGTATTTTCAAATTTGTATAGTTTTAATAGTTTTCAACATTTTATCATTTTTTCTATTTTCAAAACATTTTAATGCATCTCACTCACATATCAAAATAAATCAACCATCAAGATCTTAGTTATCAATGAATATATTTATCCACCAAACAAAATCTTCTTGCTTTCTAGTCCTCTTGTAGGATGGTCACTGTTTAGTGTACTTCTCCACCAACTAAGCGATTCTTTCACTAAGACACAATAATGGATTTAGCATACTCTATTTTCATCAGCAGCAAAAAAAAAAAAAACAACACAGAAATGTCTCTTTATTTCTCTTTGCAGCTGTGGCGTCATGACGGCAACTGACACCCGGGGCGGGTCGCCGCTGCGCACCCCCCCCCCCCCCGGGTGCAGCGCGACGCACCCTCCCCCTCCGTAGTGCAACCCCCCCCCCCCGCGAGAACATACCTGGAAGGCGGTGAGGGGCAGGCGGGAGGGCCAATCCGCCGAGTGCACGCCGCTGGGGGGTGTCGTGTCGGCGCCTCGCTGGTTCCTTGCTCTCTCTGCCCCAGAACAGGAAGTAACCTGTTCCGGGGCAGAGAGAGCAAGGAACCAGCGAGGCGCCAACACCCCCCAGCGGCGTGCACCCGGGGCGGACCGCCCCACCGCCCCCCCTTCCTAAGCCACTGCTTTGCAGGAACTCTTCTGTGATAGTTAAGATACTTGTTTTAGAAGCACTATCCACGTTTCAGATGCGCATGAACTGGCGCTTGAACATCCAAATCTTGATTTTACATAGCAAGCATATGAACATCTAAAAGTGCAGAATGTACACTTAGCAAGGGGGTGTGGTGTGGGTGTGTTGGGTCAGGACCTGAACAGGCTGAAAGCATGGACGTTCATTCTACATCGCAGAAGTGGAAGGAATGTCCATGTCCATAAAGATAGATGCTGGGATACCTGGAACATCTAGGAGACCCTTGTTGGAAGGATCAGTAACTGTTTGCACTTACTCTGTGATAACTAAACACAGGATAAATGTAAAAGTCTTTGGGGTACATGCAGGGAATTGTGCCCATAATAGAGCCCCCATAATCTCACATACTATAATGGTGCACCCCCAAACCCATGCCCCTCTTCTGGCCACACTTCTTGGCAGGTCCAAAGTCCTGTGTCCCCCCCCCCCCCAAAAAAAAAAAACAGTTCTGATTCTCCTCCTAACTATCCCATATGTTCCAAACCCCCTCCCAACCCTTTGTGTTCTGATCCCCCAGATCCCCCCCCCCCTTGTGTCCTCACAGGACATCTAGCAGAGGCAGGAACTGTGGGCAGGCTGTGGCCCGGTTGTTGACATGCTCTGAATGTCAAAAAGTGTCACAAAAGCTACCTGAGAAAGCTTCACTAATACCCTTTCCCATCATGGAGCAACTACTGGATAGGGTGTCAATGGACATTGTAGGGCCCCTGGACCACACTAGGAGTGGGTTTCAGTATATTTTGGTGATGGTAGACTATGCTACCCGGTATTCTTGGGCCATCCCAATGAAGAAGACCATAGCCCAGAAAATAGCTTGTGAGCTGTTAGAAATATTTTGTCGAGTGGGGTTCCCAAAAGGAAATGTTGCTTGGCCGGAGAACCAATTTTTTGTCTCAGACTTTGGAAGAGATATTCCAGCTATTTGTTATTAGACACATAAAAATAGCTACATACCATCCTCAAAAGGATGGTCTGGTGGAATATTTTAATCAGACCCTGGTCCACATGATTAAAAAGAGTGGTGGAGGGGGGGTGCTGTAGACAGTTGGGATGTGGTTCTGCCCTATGTTTTGTTTCCATATAGGGAAGTGTCTCAGGCATCGGTGGGGTTCTCTCCCTTTGAGCTGATGTTTGGGTGGTAGCCTAGGAAGAAAGGAAATAACAATAACATCGGTACCCGAATATGTACCAGTGATGAGGAAGAAACTACTGCAAATTAGAAGGATAGCAAGAGACTTAACCCAGGCCCAAAAGAAACTATGATAAAAAGGCAAGGGAAAGGGAGTTTGAAACACGAGATAACATAATAGTGTGCTTTGTCTGACCTCCACAAATGAGTTACTGGCATAGTGGAAGGGCTATTTTGTAATATAACATGGCAAGTAAGCCCATGGACCTATGAGGTTAACCATGTTAACCTATTGAAACCCTAAGTAGAGAGGGAAGGGTAAATTGTGGAAGTAGGCAATGAGGAATGTGAGGATTTGGGACCAGATCTAGGGAGGGTGAGGGAAGAGCATCCTGTTAAAATTGAGGAATCCCCAGCCATCACGAAAGTTGTAGTTGCAGGCATTAGTTCACAGAATCCAGGATGTATTTTCCCCATTGCAGGATCATACGCAGGCTGTGACCAATATTATAATAACCCAATCTGGCAAGATAATAAGGCAGAAGCCGTATTGGTTACCCCAGGTAAAAAAGGAAGAAGTAGAGTGCGAAGTACTAGAAATGTTCAATTGGGGATAATCAAAGAATCCACCAGTGAGTGGCCTAACCCCATTGTGTTAGTTCCCAAGCCCAATGGAAGTACCCAGTTCTGTGTTGACTTTAAAGGGGTCAAAGTGTGTCCTGCTTTGATGCTTACAGGTTGATGATCTGAAAGAACAGCTGTGGGGAGGGGGGGCACTGTTTGTCAACCATTGATCTCATGAAGGGATATTGGCAAATCCCATTGGAAGAAGAATCATGTGAAAAAAAATACACCTCTATCGCTCATCAAATTTTATATCAGTTCACGGTGCTGCCTTTCAGACTCCATGGGACCCCACTACATTTCAGATGGTGATTAATCAGATACTCAAACCATACCAGGCCTATGCTCGGGCCCATTTAGATGATGTGGTTGTCTTCTTGACCGCCTGGGAGGAGCATTTAGAATAGTGAAGGGGCAGTCTGCGATGCTTTCAGGCAGGCTGAAATTTCAGCTAATTGGGGGGGGGGGGGCAAATAAGACCTATGCCCTCGAAAGTGGAGATTATTCAAAAAGTACAGGTGCCACAAACCCAAGAGACAGCTAAGGGCTTTCCTGGGTTTGGTAGGGTATTATAGGAAATTCATCCCCCAGTTTGCAGAATTAGCTGTGGATTTAACCGTAATGTAGCAAAATTCTCAACCCAATAAACTAAAGTGGGATAGGGTTGCTGACCGGTCCTTTGGCCACCTGAAGGAAGCCTTGTTTAGGGGTCCAGACCTGGAAAACATGGATTTTAGTTGGGAATTTGTCTTACAAACAGACGCCTCAGGGGTAGGCTTAGGGGCCATGTTAAGCCAATAGAGGTGAAAATGAGCACCCCATGTTATATCTTAGTAGAAAGTTAACTAAAGCAGAACACTATACCACAACAGAGAAGGAATGTTTGGCTGTAAAATGGGCAGTGGAGTCTCTCCAGTACTACCTCTTAGGGAGGCAATTTCTGCTACTCATCAACCATACTCCTTTAGGTTAGCCCTAGACCACATTAGAATAAAAAAATAGCAATTCTTGACTCACCAGGTGGTATTTAGCTGTTCAACCCTATAATTTCTTGGTAGAACATAAAGATGCCTGTAAATGCTAATTTCCTGACTAGAAAGAAACTCTACAATGCCATCCATGTATTCCATGCTACACCAATTGTATCTTCTTACTCTGGAATGGCAAATGCCATAATGGAATATTGTAAGCCACATTGAGCCTACAAATAAGTGGGAAAATGTGGGATACAAATGCAATAAATAAATAAATAAATAAAATAAATAAATAAATCTAGAGAATAAAGACCAGGAAGGGAGAAAAAAAATATGATAGAGTATACATTTATCACTGGGAAAGATCTCCCTTAGAAGTAGCATCTCTCGTTACATACAAGAAGACTGTTTGGGTATAGTTCATACTATCTTAGTTATGTTGAAGACCTGGGACCCTGCGTAGGGTGGTAGTAGTCCAACAGAGAAGTCTACATGGGAGATGGCAGGGGAGGACTAACCCATTCCCGGGAGGGAGAAGAGGTCATTTTGATTTCCTTGTTCTCAGAGGACTGAGGAAAAGAAGCAGCCAGGGAAATAGAACTGAATATTAATCAGCATATTAATTTGCGTACAGTGGACATCTAGGAGTTTGGATGGGCTGATTAGCATTCAGTGGACATCTAGGAAATTGGATGGATTTCAAGCTCTAGAGGAAAGGAAACTGGAACTCGGGGCCCCAAAGGGAGGACTGGAAACCCTTAGTTGGGGAAGACTAACCCAAAGGTTAGGTAAATCTCACCCTGAGCAAAGAGGGGATCCACAAACAGGACCTGGTAGTAGAGCAGCCTAGGGAACATAATTTTGCTTGGTTGGAGTTTGATTGGTAGTAGTTAGATTACTGCTTTAGTCTCTACTTTTAGGTTGTTGGAAGCTGGTTTATTTACTCAGGTTATGCTTTATTTATTTATTGCATTTGTATCCCACATTTTCCCACCTCTTTGCAGGCTCAATGTGGCTTACAATACATCATGAGTGATGGAAATATAATAGAAAAGGATCTTGGGTAACATGATAATGATAAAACATTATATTATTATAACAAGCAGATATTATAAGATAGTTCTGAATTTATGTGGAGGAGTTGCGTATATTCATATTGGTTGGTCTTTGTGGTATGCCTTGATAAAGAGATGGGTCTTTAGTAGTTTGCGAAAGTTCGCTTTTAAGTTGTGCGGCAGTGCGTTCCATAACTGTGTGCTCAAGTAGGTAAAGTTTGACATGTGCATTAATTTGTATTTTAGACCTTTGCAGTTAGGGAAGTGCAGATCAAGGAATGTGCGGGATGATCGTTTGGCATTCCTGGGTGGTAGGTCTATCAGGTCTGACATGTAGGCTAGTGCATCTCCGTGAATGATTTTGTGAACTAGGGAGCAAATTTTGAAAGTGATGCGTTCTTTAAGTGGGAGCCAGTGTAGTTTTTCTCGAAGGGGCTTAGCACTTTCATATTTAGTTTTTTAGATAAACAGTAACATTGTACTCTTATATAATTTTAAGAAAACCAAATAAACTCTTGTGGCTTTTGTTAATATATCCACCATCTTCCTGATAGTTTTTATCATTGCTATTGTTTAAGAATAGGGTTTTTCAAATTTTGCCTATGGGGAAAGCATCCCGATTGAGGACCGAGGGTGGGTTTTAACATTCTGATCTACAATGATGATTCTTTGGGCATCTCCCTCTGAAACTAATGGAAGTTTTTTGCTGCACCCCACAAGTACTGAGACGGTGATCCCCTCGTATATGTGTTTGAACATAGTAAAATCTTCAAGAGTGTTGGCCAGTTCTCGTTTGGGAAGCCGGTTCCAAAAGGATTTTCAGTTAGGTCCACAAATAATTTGCAGAAGCATAAGAAATGCAAAACAGAACCTGAAACTGTGCCAGCCCAGCTGCTCACCATCTACAGAAGACCATCACTGACCTGGCAGAGCAGCCAAATCCATTACCTTTGCATTTCAAGACAAACTGTTCCAAGAGCCCTTAATTACATCTGCAGTGACTGAATGGGCCAAGCAAGTAAAAAAATATCACTAAGGAAAAGCTCACTTTCTTCTGCAACTGAGCTTCACTTTTTCATTGGCTGACACATGACTTGTAACTTCTTTTATGGGGCACCATGCCACATAGGCTCTGCTTCTTGTAAATAGGCAGATGTTATCTCACAGAATAACTGGCGGTGAGCCAATCACAGTTAGTGGGTATCAGTGGCGTATTAAGGGGGGGGCGGTGGGGGTGGTCCGCCCCGGGTGCACACCGGCTGCTTCAACTCTCGGCAGCCATTTTGAAACGCTGAGAGCTGGACTCACCACAGGACAGGAGGATGCAGGGCAGCTAGCAGTTCCGGGCAGGAAAGAGGGGGCTCTTTCCTGCCCCGAAGAGGTACCTCTAGACCACCAGGGATTGGGATAGTAGAGTAAGGGGAGGGGGGATAGTTGCGTTTCACCGGGGGGGGGGGGGGTTGCGTTGCACCCGGGGGGGGGGGATCAGCGATCCGCCCCGGGTGTCAGCCCCCCTAGGAATGCCACTAGTGGGTATGTTCTGTTATTAGTAGTATAATTTGTGAACTGAGTACCGAATATGAGTAGCACTGTAGAGAAGTAGAAAGACCCTACTTCATGGAGCTTACAGCCAAGTCATGACAGACAGGACTTTTAGCTATGATATCAAGGCCATGACTGACAAGATCTAAGGTAGGTGGGAATTAACTGAGAGTGTACAGACTCATTTTCAAAAGAGAAAAACCATCCAAAAAGTGTCATACAGCACCATTTGGACAGATTTCTTCTCAAAACATTCAAATTGGTATTTTTAAAACTTGTTTTGCAGACATCTCTCTAAGCATTTTGTCTGCAGTGCACCCAAATCACAAGGGGGCATTTTGAAGGCAGGCTTAGGGTGTGCCTAACACTTGGATGTTTCACAGCCATAATTGAACAAAACCAAAACATCTAGGGCAAAACCTAACATGTTGGTCTAGATCTTTCTTATGAATAAGACACAAAAAGGTGTCCCAAATGACCAGAGGAGGGATTCAGGAGTTGACCCTCTTCCTCCCACCACCCAAAAATATGACTAAAGAGAGTACTCACCAGTCTCTATGACAGCCAGGTATTATAGCCAGCCAAGTTCATCAGAGCAGCATCCTGGTCCCTAGAATAGTATAGTAGTGGGTGCAGTGTAGTATACACAGGTGGACCCAAGCCCATACCTTCCCCTACCTGTTGCACTTGTGGTAGAAAGTGTGAGCCCTCCAAAACTCACCAGGAACCCACTGTACCCACATATAGGTGCCTCCTTCACCCACAAGGGCTACTGTAGTGGTGTACAGTTGGGGGTAGTGAGTTTTGGGTGGGTTTTGGGTGGGTTTTGGAGAGCTACTACTACTACTACTATTTAGCATTTCTATAGCGCTACAAGGCGTACGCAGCGCTGCACAAACATAGAAGAAAGACAGTCCCTGCTCAAAGAGCTTACAATCTAATAGACAAAAAATAAATAAAGTAAGCAAATCAAATCAATTAATGTGAACGGGAAGGAAGAGATGAGGGTAGGTGGAGGCGAGTGGTTACAAGTGGTTACGAGTCAAAAGCAATGTTAAAGAGGTGGGCTTTCAGTCTAGATTTAAAGGTGGCCAAGGATGGGGCAAGACGTAGGGGCTCAGGAAGTTTATTCCAGGCGTAGGGTGCAGCGAGACAGAAGGCGCGAAGTCTGGAGTTGGCAGTAGTGGAGAAGGGAACAGATAAGAAGGATTTATCCATGGAGCGGAGTGCACGGGAAGGGGTGTAGGGAAGGACGAGTGTGGAGAGATACTGGGGAGCAGCAGAGTGAGTACATTTAAAGGTTAGTAGAAGAAGTTTGAACAGGATGCGAAAACAGATAGGGAGCCAGTGAAGGGTCTTGAGGAGAGGGGTAGTATGAGTAAAGCGACCCTGGCGGAAGACAAGACGGGCAGCAGAGTTTTGAACCGACTGGAGAGGGAAGAGGTGACTAAGTGGGAGGCCAGCAAGAAGCAGATTGCAGTAGTCTAAACGAGAGGTGACAAGGGTGTGGATGAGGGTTTTGGTAGAGTGCTCAGAAAGAAAGGGGCGGATTTTATGGATGTTGTAAAGAAAGAAACGACAGGTCTTGGCAAGCTGCTGGATATGAGCAGAGAAGGAGAGAGAGAAGAGTCAAAGATGACCCCAAGGTTTCGAGCTGAGGAGACAGGGAGAATGAGAGAGCCATCAACAGAAATAGAAAACGGGGGGGAGCGGGGAGGTGGGTTTGGGGGGGAAAATGAGAAGCTCGGTTTTGGACATATTTAATTTCAGGTGGCATTGAGACATCCAGACAGCAATGTCAGACAAGCACGCTGAAACTTTGGTTTAGATGCAAGGTGAGATATCAGGGGTAGAAAGGTAGATTTGGGAGTCATCAGCATAGAGATGGTAGGAAAAGCCATGGGATGAGATTAATGAACCAAGGGAAGAAGTGTAGATAGAAAAGAGGAGGGGACCAAGAACAGAACCCTGAGGTACGCCGACAGGCAGAGGGATAGAAGTAGAAGAGGATCCACCAGAGTGAACACTAAAGGTGCGGAGGGAGAGGTAGGAAGAGAACCAGGAAAGGACAGAGCCCTGGAATCCAAGTGAAGACAGGGTATCGAGAAGTATGCTGTGATCGACAGTGTCAAAAGCAGCGGAAAGATCAAGAAGAATGAGGATGGAATATTGATCTCTGGATTTAGCCAGTAATAGGTCATTGGAGACATTAGTAAGCGCAGTTTCGGTTGAGTGGAGAGGGCGAAAACCAGATTGTAGTGGGCAAGAATAGCATGTGAGGAGAGAAAATCAGGCAGCGGCGGTGAACAGCACGCTCATGTAATTTGGAGAGAAAAGGAAGGAGGAGATGGGTCGGTAATTAGAGGGACAAGTAGGGTCGAGTGAAGGCTTCTTAAGGAGAGGTGTGACCACAGCATGTTTAAAGGCAGCAGGGACAGTCGCAGTGGAAAGTGAGAGGTTGAGAATGTGACAGATAAAAGGAATAAGAGCAGGAGAGATGGCATTAAGAAGGTGGGTGGGAATGGGATCAGAGGAACAGGTGGTACATTTTGAGGAAGAAAGGAGAAGTGTAGTTTCCTCAATAGTAACTTCAGGAAAGGAGGAAAGGGAATGAGGGGAAGGAGAGAGAGGGGAATGGACTAGTGGAGGGAGAGGTGGTGAGGTAGAGAAAGCAAGGTTTATCTTTTGAACCTTGTTGTGAAAGAATTCAGCAAGGGTCTGAGGACTACTACTACTACTAACTAACATTTATAAAGCGCTACTAGGGTTACGCAGCGCTGTACAATTTAAACATAGAAGAACAGTCCCTGCTCAAAGAGCTTACAATCTAAAAGAAAAGAGAACAATCTAAAGACAAGTGTACAATCTAGAGAACGAGTGAACAGTTAATCTGATAGGGTAGATAAGAAGATAATGAAGGGGGAGTTGGGGGAGGGGGCACCTTGAGGAGAGAGTTCAATGTGGTGAAGAGAAGTCGAGGATTAGAGCCAAGAGAGTTGGTCAGTTGGATATAATAATCCTGTTTGGCACGTAAAAGAGCAGATTGGAAGGAGATCAGCATGAACTTAAAGTGTAAGAAATCAGCAAGGGCCCGAGATTTCCGCCAGAAGCGTTCGGCGGAGCGGGTACAGGAACATAGGTAGCGGATATTAGAAGTCAGCCAAGGTTGGGGTTTTGTACGCCTTACAGGGCAGGTCATCAAAGGTGCAAGAGTGTCTAAGGCAGAGGATAGAGTACTGTTGTAAGAAGAAACAGCCTCGTTGACAGACGTGGATGGTGCCACAGTAGAGAGGAGGTTTGAAACATGGGAGGATAGAGATGAAGGGTCAATATCGTGAAGATTCCTAGATAAATTAGATAAGATAGGACGGGACTGGGAGGGAGGAGATTTAAGAGTGAAAGTTATAAGATGGTGATCAGAGGAGGGAAAATCAGAGGCAAGGAAACTAGAGGGTGAACAGTTGGAGGAGAAGATGAGATCAAGACAGTGACCATTTTGATGAGTGGGGGAGGTGGAGCATAGTTGGAGATTAAAGGAGGACGTTAAAGCGAGTAACTTGGAAATATAAGAGTTGGAAGGATCATTAGCAGGATTATTAAACTCACCAAGGATGAGAGAGGGGGAGGAAGGATCATGGAAGAAGGCAAGCCAGGTGTCAAAGTCACTGAGAAAGGATGAAAGGGACTTATCAGGGGGACAATAAATGACCGCTATTCGAAGAGACAGAGGAGAGAAAAGGTGGATAGAGTGGACGTCAAAGGAGGAAAAACAGTGAGATTGAGGTGGAAGAAGGGGTTGAAATCTGGAGGAGGGAGAGAGAAGTAGTCCAACACCGCCCCCACGGCCAGCAGGGCGAGGAGTATGTGAAAATAGATAACCGCCATGGCACAGGGCTGCGACTGAAGCAGAGTCATCAGGGCAGAGCCAGGTTTCTGTTATGGCGAGCAGATGGAGGTGACGCGAGATAAAGAGGTCCTGGATATACTGTAGGCGAGTTTGTTACAGATAGAGCGGGCAAGAGAAGGGCAGAGAAGAGGAGGGGAGTAGAGAAATAGAGATGAGGTTAGAGAGGTCGCGGTGAGATCTGTAGAGCTCAGCAGATAAGATAAGGCAGCAAGAGTGAGATGTGTACTTGGGAGCATTTATATGAAGTCCACAGCAGTGCCCCTTAGGGTGACTCATTGCTCTCCTGGGATGTCTGGGGGAACAGTCTGCTAAAAATGCTGGCCCCTTCTACATCCCAATTTTTCTAAGTTTTTCATTTATGCAGGGTTTTTTTTTCAAAAATAAAAGATAAACGCACAGAGCACAACACCTTGTTACAAATAGTATTTTTGAAAATGGTTACATTTGCTATTCGGATATTTGGGACGTTTAGTGCTAAATGTACAAAGTCCGACAATATATTTACTGTATGTAGATGATCTAAAACTATACGGCAAACAAAAGCTGAAACTGAATCTTTGCCCAACACAATTTGTATATTTAATGTAGACATAGGATTGAAATTTAGCTTAGACAAATGTGCAACGTTGGCAATTACAGGAGGCAAAATCAAAGATGGTTTATAGTTAATAAATGGACGTATCATTAAATAACTGGTACCAGAGAAGGATATGTGATGAGGATTATTAGAAGCCTGAAATTTGCTATAAGGAAAGATCAAAATGAAGACTTGCTCAAACTATATCAAATGTGTTCATAAAATTTTAAAATCAAAATTAAGTGGAGGTAACGTAATTAAAACTATTAATTCTTGGGCAAGTCCAGTCATCAGATACTGCCAGAACTGTAGACTGGACACAACCTGATTTAGATAAACGTGATTGAAGAACCAGGAAATTGATGGCAATAATCGTGCCCTACACCCACAAAGTGACATTGATTGATTAAAAATATACCAAGAGCCAAAGGATGCGGAGAATTGTTGCAAGTGAAGCAAACTGTGGAAGAAGAAAAGCATGGGCCCGAATAACTACATTACAAAAACCAGTCAATGTTAATTGATCTTTGCAAAGAAAAATTGCTAAAAAAAAAAAAAAAGAAAGAAAAAGATAATTGAAAATAAAAGGCAAATATAAAAAAACAATTCAAGATTCAATAATTGGAAAGGCAAGTCACTACACAGTCAATACATTTAACCCATATATATTATGATGTAGCCAGGAAATATTTGGGTTCATCTAGGGACTATTAACATCTACTGCACCTTTAGTGTTAAAAGAATATACTAGAGTAGAAACTTTTCCCCATAAAAAGATACTCCTGGAAAAATTGTTTACTTATCAAGAAGCCTTGCTTTCACTCCCATAGTCAAGCTAGAGTGTCCCTTTTTCCTTTAGGGTGAGTACTTCACTCACCAATGCTTTGATCCTATTTTCTGGTCAGTGATTAAAGATCTCTTACTTTACTAGTTCATCTCTTTTCCTTCTACCCATGAGAAGGAAGGAAAACAGCCATGCCCTTCATTAAAGATTGGGGAAAAAACATATGCAAATTAGTTCAGGTTCCTATATTCATTTCTCTCCTTCCCTGCCAGGGTCAGTCTAACTTCCCACATCTGTTTCCTGGCATTTTTTTTTTACAAAGTTATTCAACAGTTCTGTTTGAAACAAAAAGAAAAGTCTTCTTGTGTTTTCCCCAATGTATTTACTACAGTGCAGAGTCTTTCAAAAAATAAAATAAAACATTAGGTAGTAAACCTTCTCAGTCTTTTTTTAAATTTTAATAAACAAAATTATTCACAAGAAAAGGAATTTGAGCCCTCTCTCCGAGTAAGCCTAGAGCTCAAACACTGGCAGACCCAAAACCCGCTACTCCCAATCCAGCAGGTTTCTGCTGCATTGGGACCTACCCCTCTCTACCAACAAACAAAACTTGGAAAAAACAAAGGTGCAACTTATTTCCTCACTAGTAAAAGAGGCCCATTTCCAACAGAAAGGAAACGGGCGCTAGCAAGGTTCCAGGGCCCCCTCCCTACCTCCCTCCGTCCTCAGATATCCAGTTGCCCCTCCCCCTCTCCCTTCCCCCACCTCCCCTCCTCACCCCCTCCCTCTTCTCTTCTCCCTTCCCCCTCCCTCCTCACCTCTCCCTCACCTCCCTCCCCTTTCCCCTCCCCCTCCCCTCCCCCTCTCCTCTCCCTTCCCCACCTCCCCCCTTCTCCCCCTTCCCCCTCCCCTATTGTGCATAATAAGATACTTCCATCCACAGCACACCCAAAATTTCTTACAAAGATGGTGTCTATATTTCTTTTAACTCAATCCATCATACTTCCAGTATTGTCCACCTGCTCATACTGACAATAACCAGCATCAACTGCATACTTTAGATTGTGCGCGAACACTTAACATTTATTTAACTCCCCCGGGCACAATATCCCCAGGCACTCAGGATAGCGGTTTGTATCTTTTCCTACTGAAAACACGCAGAATCCTCATGACACTGCTCATCACCATCGGACTACGGCTAGTTAATAGAAAAGCTCACCTTCACATAGCTTCCCCCCCCCCCCCCCCCCAATAAATATCTGTAAAGCAGCTAACATGGGTATCCTTACATACTTTTACGGAACACTACTGCATCGACATTGGACGTTACTTAGTTAACCAACCCCTCCAGTTTTGATTTTGGACGTGCTGCGCTCCCCTCTGACACAATTTCCTGGTTCCGGCAAGGCATATACAGAGGCCAGAGGGAGAGAAGTAGGGAAGTTGTGTATCATAGGGGACGGGGCACCGGAGAAGGAAATCTGTGGGCTTGTTAGTAGGCGACTTCAGGTATGAGTTTGACGGAGGTGGGTGTGTGAGGATGAAGAGGGAGGGCCTTCTTCCCGCCGTGCCTTGTTGTGCCTCCTTTTGCTGCTGCTCCCTCCCGCTCACTTGCAGCAGCGCGCACGCATCTTTTTCATGTTTTCTTTTCACTTCTTTTCAGGGTTCTAAATGGAATTACAAATTGCGTCACGGTTTCCCAGGCAACATGGTGACTTCACCGGAAGGCTTCAGACATTATGAACCAAGCTTCAACTTCCTGCAGTCAGCTTCAGAACTTTGGAGGTGCAAATTATTATAGGAGATAGGTTGTTCACTCAGTTCCTTTCTCTGAAGCACTGCTTAATGCTACCTTTATAGGAAGTTAAATGTATTGAACTTCCATCTCCTCCTCTGGGCTTTAGGCATTTGGTATACCTTTTCTCATAACCTTGAACCTCCTCTGTTCTGGGATATTCCTGAACCTCCATGGGCTCACTCATCCTTCCCCTCTCTTCTGCTTCAATGTGAGGCTTTAATGGTTCCTGCTCCTCCCTAGGAAGCTTATCCCCCATTGGGCTGTACCACCACGGTTTTTCTAGATTATTCCCTTCCCCCCTGCCCCTCCCCTTCTGTCATCCCTCCCTCCTCTTGGCATAAGTGAGTCCCAGTGCCCTCTGCTGGGGGAACCCTTCATTTCACTAACTCTTCTTCACTGACCTTTTTCCCTTGAAATAAGAGTGAAAGGGGGTAGACCTAGGGAGGTTTCTCCTTTTGCTCCAGTTTCCCTCTTACAGTACGAAAAATGTGACAAAGACTTGTCATGGCAACGGCAGAAAATTGGAGCACTTAAAAAAGAAACTAAAGAAATGATCTTAGCAGCCTACAAACAAGCATTACAGATAGATGGTGTGAAAGCTGAGACAGAAAAAAAAACGTCAAATGATAGCAAATGCCAATTATGTAAAGTCAAATATGAAACTGCAGATCATCTAATCAGTGCCTGTAGCAAAATTGCCCAAACTATCTAAAAAAAAAAAACACATCATGATTAAGTGGCTAAGTTAATCCATTAGAATCTCTGCAAAAACTGTGGTTTTACTGTAGCAAAACAACAACACTTAGAATAGCCTTCCTGAATCAGTAAGTCATGCTCCATTTCTGGTTCTGCTCAATCATGACTAAAAGCACAACTTATTGAAGCTGCTTTTAAATCTTAATCCCTAATTTTCCTGTTTAATACTCATGTTGATTTGGTCATTCCTGTGTAGGAGACCTGGGAATCTGGAAATGAGGAACGTCTGCTTGGATTCACAGTGCCGCTATTTTAAACCAGTAGGATAATATTTCTTACCTCAATGGTAGGTAGGCAGGCAGAGTCTAGTGTCCCAGTGAACATTTTGACCTTTTCAAGACAGGACAGACGCTGAGAGAAACTAGGAAGTGTATTAAAATCAATGGGAGGAACTAATGGCAGCAAGTCAACCCCGCTCCCAACTATAAAATAGAGACTCAGTATTGAAACCCTTGTCTTTGTCTCCTGAGATCTTCCTGGCCATTGACCTTCACTACCAGAGGAGAACCTTCAAGCCTAAGCCTCAGCAATATAGATCGGAGACAAGGAGCCACATAGAGACTAAGGAATGCTACTGAAGTACACAGGTGTCAGAACCACTTAAGTTGCTGCCCTGTTTGGAGGTTGGAGAGCACAGGGGAATGTTTTACACTGTTACACTGAGGAGGAGACACTGGGCTATTGATTGTGAATTACAACAAGGCAACCTTCTTCACATGCTAGTGGTCCAGGAGCATCTATAAGGCTGAAGAATCTAGAGGATTCAAGAACTCTTCAACTGATCTTAACTGGCCACATAGAACATATATTTGAGTCTCAGAATCCCTGAGATGCATTATTATTATTATTATTAGCATTTGAATAGCGCTACCAGACGCACGCAGCGCTGATCACCTGATACAAAGAGACAGTCCCTGATCAAAAGAGCTTGCAATCTAAATAATACAGACAGACAAGACAGTTACAGGTGAGGGAAGTAATGGGTGAGAAGGAAGGAAGGGACAATGGGGGAGGGCAATTGAGTAGTGGCTAGGAGCTAAAAGCAGCAGTGAAAAGGTGGGTTTTCAGCATAGATTTGAAAACAGGTAGAGATGGAGCTACACGTATAGGTCCAGGAAGTCTATTCCAGGCATAAGGTGCCGCGAGAGAAAAGGAACGAAGCCTGGAGTTAGCAGTGGAGGAGAAGGAGGACGACAAGAGAGACTTGTCCAGTGAGTGGAGTTCATGGGAAGGAATGTAGAGAGAGATGAGAGTGGAGAGGTAATGGGGGGCTGCAGAGTCGATGCATTTAAAGGTCAGTACGAGAAGTTTAAACTGAATGCGGAAGCGGACAGGGAGCCAGTGAAGTGACTTGAGGAGTGAGCTAGTGTGGGTATAACGATTCTGGTGGAAAATAAGTCATGCCGCAGAATTTTGGACAGATTGGAGAGGAGAGAGATGGCTGAGCGGAAGACCAGTGAGAAGTAAATTGCAATAGTCCAAGCGAGAGGTGACAAGGGTGTGGATGAACTTTGCTGTCCTCTTACCCTCAGGAGTTGTCATTTACCTAAAGGAACTGTGCTTATATCTGCTATATTCAGTAGTAGAAAATAGGATATTAGAACAGTGGGACTTTCCCTGAGAGGGATTTGGGTGTGAAGGGGAAGGGAAGGGAAATGGGACTTGATATACTGCCTTTCTGAGGTTTTTGCAACTACATTCAAAGCGGTTTACATATATTCAGGTACTTATTTTGTACCAGGGGCAATGGAGGATTAAGTGACTTGCCCAGAGTTAAAAGGAGCTGCAGTGGGAATCAAACTCGGTTCCCCAGGATCAAAGTCCACTGCACTAACCACTGGGCTACTCCTCCACTCATTGTATATGTTTTGGTTGCTACTTGTTGCCTTTCTTTGTGAACCTATCACTTCTGCCACACTGACCCTGGTTCACCAAGAAAGTGTAAATAGTTGATTTAGAATAAACTTCTTTGGAGTCAGCTGAGTTATTGAGTGAGTGGATTACTTGAAAATCTGAGAATTCCTCATCAAGTCTGCTGGTATAAACCAGACCCAGCCATAGTCCCAACAACAACAGCAACAAATTCCAGCTGATAGCCCACAGCGGTCAGTGATATTTTAAACACTGACCCCCATGGACAGAATTAGCCCCAGATATTCAATGCCGGACCATGTCCGGGCACCAGGCCTAATTGTTTAGGTGCTGGACAGTAGTACGGGCCCCTGGCTGAATATCAGCTGGGACATGTATAATAAAAATAAATTTTTATAGAGGCCTGATGATCCCCCCCTCCTTCCAGTCTCAATTCCCCTCTCCCAACCACACAAACTCCCCCCTCTTACCCCCTCCCCACCAATCCGACATGCAGGATAGCCTCCCTCGGGCCAACCTGCAATCTTTGGTAGTCCAGCAGAGGTGGTGGGGGCAGAAGTGAAGCCCCCTCACTCCTGCCCCTAGCAGCAGCCTTTTCTTGGTAGTACCACGAGGCTGCCACAAGAGGTCTTCTTGGCATCCATTTGGGAAAGGCTGCCACTAACTACAGGAGTGAGTGGGTTTCACTCCTGCCTCTACCGCCCATGTTGGTGCCCCAGAGATTGTAGGTAGGCCAGGGGAGCTTATACTGCAAGTTAGGATGGGAGGGGGGTTGGGAGTCTGGGACCGCAGCCATAAAGTTCCCAAAAGAAATATATAAATTATTCAAAACATAATGTAAGGTTGAAAAACTATTTTATTTTTATTATATAAAATAAATGTACATTATTAAAGTATGCTAAACAATTCAAAAGGTGCTGTATACCTGCTACTGAATTTTCTAACTCTAACCACAGGAACCTGGGAGCTATGCTATAAGTACAGACTGTCATTCAACCAGTACAATTGCTCAACTGACTGGCTTGCTGATTTTCTAACACACAGTTTGCATTAACAGCAGAACACTAGTTGGAGGTGGGAGAACCTGCTTCGCTACAGACACAGACATAAAAAAATAAATGCATGAAGCATTTCCACTTGTGGACTAGACAGTGATTTAGAATAAGCTAAGATGTGTTAGACAGAAGCGTCTCTTGCCTTAGAGATGTGTAATGACTGCAAGGTTTGACTAGCAGAACTGCATACATTAATCCACTGGAAAAACAATAGCACACACTGAATTATGTTGAGCATCTTCCAGACATTAGTACTATAAATAGACAGGAGTAACTTTGGAACATACAGTACATTTTATTCCCATTTTATGTTTATTTTTTGATGACTTTAAATAGCGCTGATGACCTGCAGATCTCACATTATCACTTGATCTGCTTTGCCTCGGGCCTATGGCTCCTACAGCCACAGATTAAGTATCAGGATGTTGCCCCAGAGATAATTTCTGCGTATTTACTAGGACTCGCTCCGTATAAAGTTGATGCTCCTGAAGTTCATTCTCAGACATAATTTAGTCTTCAAGGATTCTGCTTTTTGCCTGGAACAGCATTTGCTTAGCCTCTGAAATCTCTGCCAGAGCCACAGTGCTGGGCTGTGCTTTGGTTCATTTCAATTTGCAAGACCTCTTTCATCTCTTCTTGTTATCTGTTCACTCCCAGCTCCCAAAGGAGAAGGTCCCATCAGCAAAAGCACTCAAGGGTACAGTGTGCATGATGAAAAAGACAAGAAAACCCATAGCAGGCTCATTGCATTTGCTGTGTCTCTTCTCTGGGAACACTGTTCCCATTTATCATTCACAGCAGTTGCTTTCCATTCTCCTGCAGCCAGGTTACAAATGGTTTTGTCATTATCATGAGTTCCTCATGTAAAGTACTGATGCCCATTTGCTGTTCCATTTGCAGCACACATATAGCTGTTAAGGTCCTAACTGTGATGTCACAAGTCAGATCAAGAGGAACTGAACTCAATACCTTGTTCTGTAAACAGCCCATTGTGCTTGCTGGATACGACAGGCAAGTGAGGAAAGAAAATATTGAGCCCTCTAGTGGTAAGAGATAAAAGCTGCAGCTAAGAAAAAGATTAAAAGTTTCTAGATTCAAAGCTTGGCCCCTTGACAGGGTACTTTTATGGCATGGCACATAGGTTAATTGAGCAGGAAGGTATCTATTTTGAGCCTATTTTATAAAGACACATGGAGGAGCATTTTCAATATGACGTTTAAGTCCGATTTTGGATGTTTTGCACAAAACATCCAAAATCCGAATAGGAAAGAAGGTCATTTTCGAAAAAGAAAAACATCTATCTTTTTTTTCAAAAATATAGTTTTGAACAAGGTTTTGTGCTTTGGACGTGCAACAATGCCTTAAGGCGATTGAGGCCTGGCAGTGGCGTAGGAAGGGGGGCGGTGGGGCGGTCCGCCCCGGGTGCACGCCGCTGGTGGGGTGTCGGCTCCTTTGGTTCCTTGCAAGGAACCAACGGAGCCGACGCAGCTCCCAGTCATGTGGACTCGGGGGCGGATCGACCCTCCCGCCCGCCCCTCGCTTCTTTGTTTCTTCATCAATTAAGAATGTGCTCCGGGGGGAGGGTGCACTCCTGAAGGGGGGGCGCCGTGCTGCACCCGGGGGGGGTGCGCAGCGGTGACCCGCCCCGGGTGTCAGCCGCCCTCGCTACAGCTCTGAGGCCTGGTATGGCCTTCTGGCTCTGGCCAAGTTGAAAAGTCACCCACAACAACAAGACTGAGACGTACGTGGAGCCGAAGTTGCTGGAGCACTATATTGAGGAGTTCAAAACTTTACAGGCAATGGATACTTGACTGTATAATTTTTCACTGTGGGAATCCTAATTAGTTGTTTGAAAGTTATGTTTTAATCACATGCTACATTTGTGTTGGATGTTAGTGTACTTTACTAGCAAAATTTGTTCTTTCTTTTCTGTGGTGAATGTTTTATTTGCATCTCCTGGGCTATCGTACCTCCCATGGGTGAATACTTTCTTGGGGTCACCTCTTTGGATGTGTGATTAGCTGTGGTTTAGGGCTATTGGATGGGTTGGTTGTGTGTGTGTAGGGTTGGTAGGAGCAGGGATGTTTGTGTGGAGGAGTGAGTGTGAGTGCTTTATATTATATCAGATGGGTGACAAATGCCTTCTGCTATACTCTGTATTGTTGACTTTTTCTTTCATCCTTGTATGCTGTCAAGATGATTTGGTGCAGGGACTATCGACATGTCCAATGCTTCAGGCTCTCTTCAGTTCTCAATTTTGTTTAATATTTTTCTTCTGTTCTTTAAGAGCATATGGGATCTTATAAGTTTTGTGTCACTGAACACTAAGGGGATTAATCACCCTATCATGCGTAAAAAGTTGTTAGTGTACTTCAAGCATTTGTAAGCGCAGATTGTGTTGCTACAGGAAACTAGATTCAATTCTTTGGACTTTTCCAAGTTAAAGTGTGACTGGGTACAAGACTACTTTTTTTTCCCCCTTCTACAGTCTCGGGTAAGTGTGGAGTGGTGGTTTTCCTCTCCAAGCAATTAAATTATTCTGTTCTTAGTCACTGTGCGGATGAGTACAGCAGATGGGTCATCGTTCTGGTCTCTGTTCTTTTTTTCATAATTTGATGAATCATCTAAATTAGGTACCACAAAAGAAAGTGGAAACAACACAAAAGAAAGTGGAGCCACAAGAATACAACACCACAAAAGAAAGTGGAAGACTAAATCTAAATTAGGACCATATACAATAACCAATGTATAAGTCTGTTGCTGAACAAACAACTGTTTCTTTTTCGAGCTGATTGTGTTATTGTAAGGGGAGACTGGAATCTGGTCCTGGGCCTGAATGTTGATGACAATATTCTGCAAAATATAGGCCTCATACTTCCTTGAAAGCTCTAAATCATCTAAAAGAAGAGCATTCTCTGTGTGATGTGTGGAGGCTCAAGCATCCCTCGGATGTTGATTTTACTCTCTGCTCCCTCTCCCTCCCCCCCCCCCCCCCCCCCCACATAATTCTTGCATGAGGCTTGATTATTTTTTAATCTCAACAACATTAACATCTGCTCTTGTTGATTGTACTATTGAGCCAATGCATTTGTCCAATCATGCTGGTGTAACTAATTTTAGAATTAGGTCCCCTGACCTCTAAATTGAGTAGCTGGAGATTTAATTCTTCTTTTTTTGGAAGAAAAGGAACTTATTTCAAGCATAGGGACCTGGATTCAGGAATATTTTAGTAATAAGACTGACAATCTTGGGTCTCATGTCATTTGGGATGCCTTTAACGCTTATATTAGGAGCAAAAACTATTACTTTTGCAGCCAAATGAGCTGCATTAAGGAAGGTGCAACTCTCTTCCTTGGAAATCAAATATTAAAGATCTGGAACAGCAGTTTTATAGGTGTTCTTCTGACTCACTTCGCTTTCAGCTCCAGAAATTCAAATGTCACTATAACTCTATATTGGCGGAGAGAGCGGGCATATTGTTAGCCAAAGAATATACTCTGTATTATGAGCACCACGATAGAGCAGGCCGTTTACCAGCCAATTATGTAAAAAAGAAGAGTAAGGTAACAAAAATTCAAGCTATTAGAGCTGGTGATATTCCTTACATGAACCCAAGTGATATTATGGTGCAATTCTGCCAGTTTTATGAACAGTGATATACTTCTGGAGTTGATCCTACAAAGGAAGAGATTTGTGCCTTTCTGGAAAATGTACGCTCACCGAAGCTGTCACAAACACAGATTGAGATCTTAAATCGTCCTATTTCTATATCAGAGATTCAGGATGCCATTAAAGGCCTAAAGCCCCAAGTGGCGATGGGTTCACCACTGAATTTTACACTAGGCTTTCCAAACGTTGCTTATGCCTAAATTTCTTTGTTTATACTGTATCAATCTTTTATTGATACACGCTGTAGCATAGGATCATTCAATGAAGAGGTTATTATTGTGTTTTCAAAGCAGGGTCGGGACCCGCTACTTACCAAGAATTATCAACCCATCTCTCTCCTTAATTATAATTGTAAAATGTTTTTCAAAATTACTTGCTGACAGTCTTGCTCAGGTGATGCCTGATCTTATACACTCTACTCAGTGTGGCTTTGTGAAGGGCCGAATGACTTCTGTTAACACTAGAATGTTTTTGTCATGTCTAGCAATTAGCAGCGAGATGTTCTGACCCTTTGTGCGTCATGTCCTTAGATGCAAAAAAAAAAAAGCTTTTGATCTTCTTGAGTGGAAATACCTGTTTGAGACCCTTAAATGGGTTTATGGAGCCGGCAAAAACATAGCTAGTTAAGTGCAATATTCAGCAGTTAACCGGCTATAGCGAACCAGATAAAGATATGACTGACCTTCATGCAGTCCTATTCACGCTGTTACCTCAGCCGGTTGACTGCTGAATATCGGCACTTAACCGGCCAAGTGCTGACTCCACCCCTGAAACGCACCCAAAATAGCCAGTTTTGAGTTGGGCGTTAAGCAGACATTTTCAGCGGCACTGAACAGTTAAATACTGCTGAATATTTTATTACCACTGCCAAAGGATGTTGCTGACGTAGGTGTTTTAATTTTTGAATGCATCTCAAAGACTCATTATGGGGCATCTTTGAATTTATTAAATTTAAACACAGCTAAGACCAAGTTATTCTATTTTGACTCATCAGTAACTAGAATTCCACAAAATCTGGTCCTTAAAACAGAAGAACTACTGTCCTTTGAAAAATCATCTAGAGTACTAGGTTTTATTTTGGATACACAGCTATCTATGAAACATCAAGTTGATAATTTGTGTAAAGGTGTGTTTGCTAAATTAAGACAGCATAGAGCTATAAGATCTTCCCTTTTTTTTTTTTTTGATAGATTGTTAGTTCAACAGTGTTGCCACATCTGGACTATTGTGGTTCTTTGTGTTGGTATCAATCAGGTTCTTTTAAAAGGACTTCAGTTGTTGCAGAATTGCGCAACGAAATTCATCTTTGGTTGTAAGAAATTTTGAACATGTGACACCGTTGCTTAGGGATCTGCATTGGTTACCTATTGCTGCAAGAGTGGACTAAGACGGTTTGTTTTGTCCATGAGATTTTTTATGGTTGTAGTCCATCAGACCACATTAATTTAGTCCAGTATATATCACTAAGTCAGCCTACTCGTAGACAACATTCTTTAAATTTAGCTCTTCCTTCAGCAAATAAGATTCGTTATAAACGTTATATGGATTGCTCTTCTAGCTATTTTGCTATTAAATTATAGAATTCCATCCCTACCCAACCTCAGGATAGTTCAGATTATTATTTGTTTAGGGAGTCTTTGAAAACTGTGGTATTTACTGGTACTTTCCTGGGTTATAGTAACTCTCTGAAGTACTTTCAGTGCCCCCCTGTTATGCAGTGGAATGGGATAGTGTCCCTGTCTGTGGTATTTACTGGTACTTTCCTGGGTTATAGTAACTGTCTGAAGTACTTTCAGTGCCCCCCTGTTCAGTGAAATGGGATAGTGTCTCTGTTACTGGTATTTTCCTCGGTTATAGTAACTTTCTGAAGTACTTTCAGTGCCCCCCTGTTGCGCAGTGAGATGGGATAGTGTCCCTGTCTGTGGTATTTACTGGTACTTTCCTGGGTTTTAGTAACTGTCTGTAGTATTTACAGTGCTCCCCCGTTGTGCAGTGGGATGGGATAGTGTCTGTGTCTAATGGTACTTTCCTGGCTTTTAGTGACTGTGTGTAGTGCTGCTGTTCTGTGTTACTGATTGTACAAATTTTAGTGCTCCCTCTTTCACCTTCTATGACATCAATAAACAAGATTTTCAAAGACTGTAAGAATAACAACTCTCTAAAGGGAAAAATGAATTTAAAAGGAGAAAGTACAGTGAAGCAGAAGAACACAAGAAGAAAAGGCAAAGCTTCGCGAGGCAGGATTTAGAGAAAGCGAGGCCAGCTTACTCCTGAGACTTCCTGATTTCCCTAATCTACCAAGACAGGTTTGTAGCCAAACTAACCCTCTACTGAGCCTGCACATATGTCCTGTGACATTCTAAATCACCAGAACAGGAAAACGAAGGCACAGAGGGTCTGGAGCAGACTGAGGCCTTTATAGTAAGAGTGACTGTGCCATGTTAGTAGTTGATAAAATTAAGAGGCAAAAGGATATCCAACCAGCAGAGCAAAGATGAGGTGTCTAAATCCATTTAGAGCAAGTGTGAAGAGAATGCATAAATGCCTTTTCCTCTATGTAAATTTAGTTTTGTTGTCTTCATGTTTTTTTTTTAATGGCCATGGCCCAGCAGTTTTCTTTTAACCAGCACTATGTAGCTATGTGATAATACTGGACAGGCATTCTGGGATCTGTTTCTGAGTTTCTTCCCTTTGTGTTCATGGCAAAAATCTTTCTTCTTAAAACAGGACCCTCTCTCTGATATCTTGATGAGAAAGGAAATATTGGGGGGGAGGGGCAGCACAGCAGTACAACAGTCCTCATCTTCCCCTTCACTTCCCTTTCCCCTGCCGCCACCACCACTATTGCCCTACCCTTCCTTTGTGGCTCCAAAGTACTTGGCTGCGCTAGCGTGGTACCATTTCATAGAGGCCCATTCTGAAACACTGCAAACAGGAAATGCAGGGGTTAGAAGGGAAAGGAAGCGAGATGCTAGATGTAGGGCTGAAATTAGGGCAGTGACTGAAGGAGGTTCTGACTCCCTTGAAGGTGGGAAACTGGATTTAACAAATTCTCTTTAAAGTTCTTCTGATAATATTACCTCTAGGGCTACTCTCCTGCTCACATTTGCTGCCTAGAAGGATAAATCAATGATTTTGAGATTTTATTTTAAGAAGAAAGAGTTTAGTTTTTATGGGCAAAGGATCCAAATATTTACAGATGTAGCAAGGGCTACACAGTTTAAAGAGGAAAACATTTTGGAATTGAAATCTAGGGTTCTTCTGTTGGCATGTATTTTTTAAGGTTTCCCTGCAAGTGCCTGGTAACTATAGCTAGAACTCAATATATCTTTTTGATCCTTCCTACGCAGAGAAACTGCTTATGAAAAATATTCATATTGAATGTACTAGAGATATTAATGTGAGAGAGCAGATGCTCGGGGCTGTGATATTATAGTCGCCATGCTATGATGAGATCCTATGGTTCTCTTGATTTCTTTGGTGAAAATTCTATACATTGTCACCAAGATTTAGGTGCCTCATTGCCAAACAGCATCTCGGCACAAATATTCTATTGTAGAATACTAGTGTAAGTGGGCATTGGCACAGCTGAAGCTAAATGTCAAGAGTTCCACCAAGTCAATGGTAGTTGTAACTATTGATGCCTAATTGTGCCCCAAATTGCTTGTAACTTGATACATTGCTTGTACGTGTATCTCAGAGACACACCCATGATCTGCCTATACTCTGCCCATCCCCCCATCCAACACTTACGCGCTAAGCGATTTTGGCACATATGTTTTCCTTCAATTACCTGCGCTTGCATACTGAAGCTCTTTTCACAAGTTGGATTTTTTTCAGACGGGTGCACTTGACAATTTAGGATTGGTGTTTTTTTCTGGACAGTTATGCATTGTTGCTAAGGCACCAATCAGGGCCGCCGAGAGACTGAGCTGGGCCCGGGGCAGGGCCGGGCCCAGGCCAGAATCGTCATCACTGCCACTGCCCCCACAAAATCGCCATCACCACCGCCACCTCCCCTCCCTCCCGAAGTACCTTGGCTGGCCCTGCCAGCTGCAGGCAGTGCGGTCCTTCCTCTGCCCAGCATTGCCTGCCCCTGCTTTCCTCAGGTCGCACATGCTCAGTCTCAAAATTGAGCATGCGTAGCCTGAGGGCCCTGCAGCTGCTAGGCAGGAACGCAAGGGGGGTCTAGTGCCAGAGTTTTCTCTCTCCTGCTCCTGTCGGGACGCAATCACCCGGGTCCCGTCAGGAGCAGAAGAGAGAGAGAGACCCCTGCGCCAGGCCCCCCCCCCCCGGAGGGCCGGGCCTGGGGAATTTTGCTCCCCTCTGCCCCCCCCCTCTCGGCAGCTGTGCACCAGTTCAGATGATACTGACCCCGGAGGCACGCAGCACTCCCGCTGAAACATGGACCATGTTGGTTCCTTGCTTCCATTGATGGTACATTGTTTCTTCAGTCCTTTTTGGCCTGTTGTGGTTTGTGATAGCCTTTGCCCGTCCCTATTTTTGGATTGTTTGTTCTTCATTTTCTAGGGATTTTTTTTTTATGCTGCTCACAGTTATAGAATAACACCTACCCACTTAGATTATAATTGCCAATTAGTGGTGTCATATTCATTGCTGATAATTAATTGATAATGAGTGTGACTGTTGGGCAGCCTGGTTGGACCATTTGGGTCTTTAATATGTTACTAGGTTTCTATGGTATAGCGTAGATGTTCTGTGTTGTTGTGTTTTCTGTGTCCTGCAAAGATATATTTCTTTGTTTTAGATTTTGAAATTTAAATTTTGAAATTTAAATTACAATAAATTTTCAATTAAAAAAAAACAAGGGAGAGAGATGGATGCCTCCTACTGCTGCTCCATTAGTACTGGTGTTGTCCCCCGCTAGTGCTTCCCCTATGTGCTCCAGTAGTGTCAGAGTTGCCCCTTGGTACTGCTTCCCATGCATGCTCCAATAGTGTTGGGGTTGCCCCCTAAAAGCTTCCCCAGTGTATTCCAGTAGTCTCTCGGCGGCCCTGATTCTAGCAGTGCTTTCCCCTTGAGCTCCAGTAGTGCTGGAGTTGCTTCCTGCTAGTGCTTCAGTGTTGCCCTGCTGGCCATTTATGTATTGATGTATGTTTTGTGTGTTTCTGGTACATAAGTACATAAGTAATGCCATACTGGGAAAAGACCAAGGGTCCATCGAGCCCAGCATCCTGTCCACGACAGCGGCCAATCCAGGCCAAGGGCACCTGACAAGCTTCCCAAACATACAAACATTCTATACATGTTATTCCTGGAATTGTGGATTTTTCCCAAGTCCATTTAGTAGCGATTTATGGACTTGTCCTTCAGGAAACCGTCCAACCCCTTTTTAAACTCTGCTAAGCTAACCGCCTTCACCACTTTCTCCGGCAACGAATTCCAGAGTTTAATTACACGTTGGGTGAAGAACAATTTTCTCGATTTGTTTTAAATTTACTACACTGTAGTTTCATCGCATGCCCCCTAGTCCTAGTATTTTTGGAAAGCGTGAACAGACGCTTCACATCCACCTGTTCCACTCCACTCATTATTTTATATACCTCTATCATGTCTCCCCTCAGCCGTCTCTTCTCCAAGCTGAATAGCCCTAGCCTCCTTAATCTTTCTTCATAGGGAAGTCGTCCCATCCCCGCTATCATTTTAGTCGCCCTTCTCTGCACCTTTTCCAATTCTACTATATTTCTTGAGATGCGGCGACCAGAATTGAACACAATACTCAAGGTGCGGTCGCACCATGGAGAGATACAACGGCATTATAACATCCTCACACCTGTTTTGCATACCTTTCCTAATAATACCCAACATTCTATTCGCTTTCCTAGCCGCAGCAGCACACTGAGCAGAAGGTTTCAGTGTATTATCAACGATGACACCCAGATCCCTTTCTTGGTCCGTAACTCCTAACGTGGAACCTTGCATGACGTAGCTATAATTCGGGTTCTTTTTTCCCACATGCATTACCTTGCACTTGCTCACATTAAACGTCATCTGCCATTTAGCCGCCCAGTCTCCCAGTCTCGTAAGGTCCTCTTGTAATTTTTCACAATCCTGTCGCAATTTAACAACTTTGAATAACTTTGTGTCATCAGCAAATTTAATTACCTCACTAGTTACTCCCATCTCTAAATCATTTATAAATATATTAAAATGAGCGGTCCTAGCACAGACCCCTGTGGAACCCCACTAACTACCCTTCTCCATTGTGAATACTGCCCATTTAACCCCACTCTCTGTTTCCTATCCTTCAACCAGTTTTTAATCCACAATAGGACATTGTATGTATTTAAGAGCTTTGGATCCAATTGAACTGGCTCCTAGCTAAGCCAAAATATGAAGAAATAGTACATAAGTACTTAAGTATTGCCCTACTGGGACAGACCGAAGGTCCATCAAGCACAACATCCTGTTTCTAACAGTGGCCAATGCAGGTCACAGGTATCTGGCAAGATCCCAAAACAGTACAATACATTTTATGCTGCTTATTCTAGAAATAAGCAGTAGATTTTCCCCAAGTCCATTTTAATAATGGTCTATGGACTTTTCCTTTAGGAAGCCATCAAACCTTTTTTAAACCCTACTAAGCTAACTGCTTTTTACTACTACTACTACTACTACTACTATTTAACATGTCTATAGCACTACAAAGCGTACGCAGCGCTGCACAAACATAGAAGAAAAACAGTCCCTGCTCAAAGAGTTTACAATCTAGTAGACAAAAAATAAAGCAAACAAATCAATTAATGTGTAGAGGAAAGAGGAGAGGAGGGTAGGTGGAAGCGAGTGGTTACAAGTAGTTACGAGTCAAAAGCAATGTTAAAGAGGTGGGCTTTCAATCTAGATTTAAAGATGGGCAAGGATGGGGCAAGACGTAGGGGCTCAGGAAGTCTATTCCAGGTGTAGGGCACAGCAAGACAGAAGGAGCGAAGTCTGGAGTTGGCAGTAGCGGAGAAGGGAACAGATAAGAAGGATTTATCCAGGGAACGGAGTGCACGGGAAGGGGTGTAGGGCAACAAATTCCAGAGTTTAATTACACGTTGAGTGAAGAAAATTTTCTCTGATTCGTTTTAAATTTACTACTTTGTAGCTTCATTGTGTGCCCACTAGTCCTAGTATTTTTGGAAAGAGTAAACAAACGATTCACATCTACCATTCTACTCATTATTTTATAGACCTCTATCATATCTCCCCTCAGCCGTCTTTTCTCTAAGTTGAAGAGCCCAAGCCGCTTTAGCCTTTCCTCATAGAAAAGAGAAGAATACACATATGTCTACTGAAGCTTTGCTTCTGCAGTGTTGCTCAGCCTGCACAATCCACCACATCATGACAAATATTCTGAAAACCACTAAGGGCCAGAAGGGCAAATCTGTAATACGCTGAATCATCAAAACCATGGCCGGTAAGCAGAATCCCCATTATCCACTCCTGAGTAATTAAGTTAACGTACCAACATAATTAACAGCATAATTACTGCACCAACATATGCAAAACAGCAGTGCCCTTTCCTGCAAAATGCCATCCAAACCTGTATACCAGATTATGTTTGCAAAAAAAAAAAAAAACCATATGTGGCTTTAGCTGAAACCCCAGAAATGTGAATAAGGAATCTTATGGAATTTTGCTTTGTACATTTTTACAGTTTGATACAGTTTCTTTAACCTGAGCCTCCTCTTTCTAGTGCTGCCTTTCCTTCTCCAAGACTCTTGCCAAAGTCAGGTTTCCCATTTGAAAAATCTCTCGGTCTGTCTGTCACTGGCACATAGCAGAGTATTAGGCTGTAACTGAGTCCTGGCAGGGCCAATGCAAGGGTATTTGCACCCCTCCCCTTCAATTATGGCAGTGGTTCCCAAACCTGTCCTGAGGGAACACCAGCTGAGCGGGTTTTCAGGATTTCTGCAATGAATATTAATTTGCATGCACTGCCTCCATTCCATTTAAATCTAACTCGTGAATATTTGTTTTAGATAGCCTGAAAACCTGACTGGCTGGGGAAAGGACAGGTTTGGAAACCACTGACCTATGAAGTAGCCTATTGGTTACAGCATCAGGCTTGATAGCCAAAGGTGCCCCATTCCTTGTGGTCTCCATTGCTTCAGGTACAAATATTAGAGCGTGAGCTTGTCAGGGAAATACCTACTGGACATTACACTACTACTGAAAAACGTGTGAGCAAAATACAAATAAATAAATAAATAAACTTTGAGGTCTGTAGATTCCCCCCCCCCCCCCCCAACATATTGATATTTGAAAAATGTGCACTTCCTTGTAGGTAGAAGTATATGCTGGTTGTTGGAGTTCTCAGGACTAACTGCTCTATGCCACCCCACCCCTCCCCCAGAAGCTCTTGCCCAGGGCTACCATCTAGTTTGCCTAACTTTGGGCTAGCCTTGAGTCCTTGCTTGCAGTTTACTTCAGACACAAAGAAAATATTGGACAGAAGAACTGAATACGCTCAACCAGCCATTCCAGCTCTTTGTGAACTTAAAATGTCAGCACCCTGTACATGCTACAGCAGAGCCTAGCATAGAGAGCTCAGCTTTACTTTCCTTGCTCTAACTCTATAAAAGGCATGCACAGTTAATGCCTCATTTGCGTATGTAGCTATAGAATTGTACCGTTTGCACACATAACTTAGGGGGTCTTTTACTAAGCTGTGGTAGCGTTCTTAGTACGCACCAAAAATAAGTGTTTGCTAAACGTGAGAGATGCCCATATATTCCAATGAGCGTCTCTAGCGTTTAGTGCACGTTAAATCATTAGTGCTCACTAAAAATGCTACTGCAGCTTAGTAAAAGACCCTCTAATTCATTAGCTCTTGAATGGCACTTAATTGGTGATAACCATCAATAATTGACCTTAACCTTATGCCTGGAATAGACTTCCTGAGCCTGTACGTCTAGCTCCATCTCTACCTGTTTTCAAATCTATGCTGAAAACCCACCTTTTCACCGCTGCTTTTGGCTCCTAGCCACTACTCAACTGCCCTCCCCTTGTTCCTTCTCACCCAGTACTTCCCTCACCCTTAATTGTCTTGTCTGTCTGTATTTTTTAGATTGTAAGCTCTATTGAGCAGGGACTATCTCTCTGTGTCAGGTGTTCAGCGCTGCGTGCGTCTGGTAGCGCTATACAAATGCTAATAATAATAACTATCCCTAATTTACAGTTGCATCAGTGAGTTATGGCCCTATTCTATAAAATATGCTCATAAATTGCCTAGTCCTGGAACGTTCACGTGTGTCGGGCATGGGTGTTCTGACTGTTCTATAGAGAATACTATCAGTTATGCATGCAAAGCGCCGCATTTAGGGGTGTTCCGTTACACCCGCCACAGACATGACATGACATTTTCTATCCTGCAGAATCCACAATAACTCCCCAACCAGCTATCCCTCATTAAGCACCTGCTCTTCAATTGGGGAAAAATTTAGCTTCAGGCAGAGGCATTCTACTTCCTGGGGCGGGGAGGGAAGGAGAGGCTGAGGTACAGCTTAATTTGTGGACAAAAAGGAAGTGGAACTGTGGACAGGGGAGGGGGCAGCCGGTGGGGGGATGCGGGGGTTGTTGGTTGAGAGGCGGGGATAGTGTTGGGCAGACTTATACGGTCTGTGCCAGAGCCGGTGGTGGGAAGCGGGGCTGGTGGTTGGAAGGCGAGGATAGTGCTGGGCAGACTTATACGGTCTGTGCCAGAGCCGGAGGTGGGAGGCGGGGATAGTGCTGGGCAGACTTATACGGTCTGTGCCCTGAAAAAGACAGGTAGAAATCAAGGTAAAGAATACACAAAAAGTAGCACATATGAGTTTATTTTGTTGGGCAGACTGGATGGACCGTGCAGGTCTTTTTCTGCCATCATCTACTATGACATAAGTGGTCATGCCTAAATGTTGGTATTTAAATACCTCATTATGCTACTCGTTTAATTGCTGCTTTAAAATTAATACTTAGCAATGAAATTTAGGCACCTAACTTTAGATGACCTTTCTTGATTTGACCCCTTACTATCTTGTGCTAGACAGGGGATGTTCAGAGTCTGCTGCAGCACAGCAGACAACCCCCGGACCTATTTTTTATGCTACAGAATCAAACTCAACCTGGTTGTCTCTATGCCCCTTAGAAACAGCAGTAAACTGTCTCTTCATGCTCAAGTGTACCGCGCTGCGTACGTCTAATAGCGCTATAGAAATGATAAGTAGTAGTAGTAGTAATGTCCAAATGAGGAAATTGTACAGATAGACAGGAACCACTAAAGAGTTCATGTGAAGCAAAGTTTATATCTGAATTTGAGCCCAAATTAAAGTTTTCTTATGATGCATTTCTCAGACATCTTTATTCCATTTATTGACAGACACTCAAAACGTCAGGGTCCAAACTGACAATTGCTGCCCCCTCAGCTGAGGCACTATCTCAATATTTCGCAAATAAAATTGTGACCCTATTAAAGCCATTTCCACCTCTCCCTGGTGACTCTTCTACTTCGATCTTGGGCCCCCCTCTCGACCAGCATCTCCTCACCAGGTTTGTCCAATTGGTCTTCTTTTCAAACCCAATCCATGTAGTCTGTCAAGAAGCTCCTGTCCTCAATGAAGCCCACCTACTACTGGCTGCATGACCCTATACCACCTTCTTGGCTGAAATTACCTAACCTGCAATTGCTTCACAATCTTAGCAGTAATAAATCTCACTTTAACTACTGGCCACTTTTCAAATTCTTGGAAGTATGCTATTGTCTGTCCCTTACTGAAAAAAACCAAGTGTAGACCTCTTCTCTACCCAACTATTATCACCCTTGGCTCTATCCTTTTTTTAATGTCAAAAATACTTTAAAAGGTGGTGTTCTTCCAGCTCTCCGATTTCTCTGAAAAGGTACTGCCTCTTTATCCCCGCCAATCTGGTTTTAGGTCTCATTTTAGCATAGAAACTGTTTTAGTATCATTGCTTAGTGAACTTCACTCCCACTTTGACCAGCATAAAATTGTCCTGATGGTTTGTCTTGATCTCTCGGCGGTATTTGATGTTGTTAATCATTCTCTCTCTTACTTTCGCATCTGTCAACTTTGGGTATCTCCGGGGCTGTTCTTTCCTGAATCGCCTCTTTCCTTTCTGACCGTTCTTTTCAGGTATTCACCCCCACTTCTTTGTCTCACTGTGGTGTCCCCTCAGGGATCTATTCTGTCTCCGTTGCTGTTTAACTTGTTTCTAAGCCCCATGGCAACCCTCATTCAGCCTTTCCAGTATCTCGGCCTGGTTTTGCATAGATGATATCCTCCTTCTTTATCCAACGTGCTCTTCCTCGCCCACAATTTCTCCACTTCAGTCTGTCTTGATTCAGTTGCCAAGTGGTTGTCTGACCACCATCCTGTGCTCAATGTTGATACAATTATCGTTTGTTGGTTCCTATAATCCGCCCTTACTAAGCCTGAGTAGTACTCTCTCAGGCTGAACTTGCACAGTGTATCTGGACCTGAGTATGGACCAGCAGGTGCAACACTAAACAAGGGTATAGGAGGTTACCTACATGGAGCAGTGGGTGCAACCCAGCCTTCTTCCTGGGCAGACTAGATGCGCCATGCTGGTCTTCATCTGCAACTTAAGGTTGCTCCTGGGCTGCCTGCTCTGTAAGTCCTCTGAAGGAAAGGTGACTAATTTAAATATGTACTTTGTTTGGCAACAGGCTACACAGCAAAATGGTACAGAGCACAGCTGGCATTTTTTTTAACTGACTGTAGTATTTGAATATTGATCCATCAAGTTTTAGCCAGCATATTTTTTTTAGAAACTCTCTCTATAAATTAGGATAAAAACAGCATCTTATCTTATAATATACGTAGTACCTCATAGTATTTTTAACTGTATATAAATGCATCTATGAAATATAACAGTCTGTTTAGTTAAGATATTAAGAGCTATCCTACAGCTTGTGGGTGTGATGTCACATCTTTACAGAATGACTTAAAGGAGATGACTGCCATGGATCTGAGGTCATATCCTGAACTCATGACCAGTCTGATTATAGCAAATTTCTTCAAATCAGAAAAACAAATCAACTTCAGCCCTACACAGATTTGCAAACCTTGTAAATGTCATAAAAAATAAGGCTGACTATTGACCGGGTAACCCAGATATATAATCGTCAGAAAACCTCCCACGGTTTCTTTGCAAACTTTGATGACATTTCAGAGGTAAAAAGTCAAAATTTGGCTTTTTACCACTGAAATGTCAGCTTACAAGCACTCACTGAAAGTTCAAAACAGGCCAAGCCTCATAGCTGTGGATTAAAGAAAAAGGTCCCCTAAACTACACAGCATAAAAATGAAAATCCTTCCCCTCGGTTTTAGATCTAATAATTAGATGTAATAATATTTAATCTTCTCAGTTAATTAATTTTTACTTCCGAGGAGAATAAAATGGTAGAAGGAGAGGCGACAAGCACTGCAACTGATGTCACACATTACAAAGCTAGAGGAGGAGGCTTTACGATCTATTGTTGAAATAAAAGCGTTAGAAACAATTAGCGGAAAATTCTATAGCATTGCCTACATTTTGGCACTAAGCTCAAATTCTATATCAGCAAGTATGCACGCAATGCCATTATACAATTCTAGTGTTAGTTGACATTTTAGTGTCTAACTTTAGTAGTAGGTCACAATAAGAAAACCAGGACTAACTACACCTGTACCGATATATTTTGTTTTATATCGTACTTCAATATCACAAATATTTTATGCCATGCATGAATGCATATAATATTTTGTAGAGTACCCTCAGATATTATGCATTGTAACAAGCAGATAAAAATACTACTACTATTTCTAAAGCGCTACTAGGGTTACACAGCGCTGTACAATTTAACATAGAAGGACAGTCCCTGCTCAAAGAGCTTACAATCTAAAGGACAAATGTACAGTCAGTCAAGTAGGGGCAGTCAAATTGGGGCAGTCTAGATTTCCTGAAAGGTATAAAGGTTAGGTGCCGAAAGCAACATTGAAGAGGTGGGCTTTGAGCAAGGATTTGAAGATGGGTAGGGAGGGGGCTTGGCGTAAGGGCTCAGGAAGTTTATTCCAAGCATAGGGTGAGGCGAGGCAGAATGGGCAGAGCCTGGAGTTGGCAGTGGTGGAGAAGGGTACTGAGAGGAGGGATTTGACCTGTGAGCGGAGGTTTCGGGCGGGAACGTAAGGGGAGATGAGGGTAGAGAGATAATGGGGGGCTGCAGACTGAGTGCATTTGTAGGTAAGAAGGAGAAGCTTGAACTGTATGCGATATCT
Source organism: Microcaecilia unicolor (assembly GCF_901765095.1). Lineage (NCBI taxonomy): Eukaryota > Metazoa > Chordata > Amphibia > Gymnophiona > Siphonopidae > Microcaecilia > Microcaecilia unicolor. The sequence continues at coordinate 40,660,707 of NC_044040.1, read as the reverse complement.
GATCGGAAGCCAGTGAAGTGACCTGAAGAGAGGGGTGATATGAGTATATCGGTTCAGGCGGAATATAAGACATGCAACAGAGTTCTGAATGGATTGAAGGGGGGATAGATGGTTAAGTGGGAGGCCAGTGAGGAGTAGGTTGCAGTAGTTAAGGCGAGAGGTAATGAGAGCATGGATGAGAGTTCGGGTGGTGTGCTCAGAGAGGAAAGGGCGAATTTTGCTGATGTTAAAGAGGAAGAAGCGACAGGTCTTGGCTGTCTGCTGGATATGCGCAGAGGAGAGGGAGGAGTCAAAGATGACCCGAGAATGAGGGACGGAGGTGAGGGATCAAAAAAAACAGAAAGCCAGGCATCGAAGTCAGTGAGGAAGGAAGAGAGAGATTTATCAGGGGGGCGGTAAATGACTGCCATTCTGAGTGGCAACGGGTAGAATAGACGGATGGCGTGGGCTTCAAAGGATGAGAAGCAGTGAGATTGCGGTAGAAGGAGGGGTTGGAAACTACAGGAGGGCGAGAGTAGTAACCCAACGCCTCCACCGCGGCCAACTGGGCGGGGAGTGTGGGAGAAGAGATAACCTCCATGGCATAGGGCCGCGACTGAGGCAGAGTCATCAGGGGAGAGCCAGGTTTCAGTTAGGGCGAGCAATTGAAGGGAATGAGAGATGAAGAGATCATGGGTGAAGGGAAGTTTGTTGCAGACCGATCGGGCATTCCACAGGGCACATCAGAAGGGGAGGGAAGAGGGGGGAGGAGGGGAATAGAGATGAGATTGGAGACATCCCAGAATCGTTTGCATGGATAGGACGAGGACAGGTGGGGGGGACCTGGATTGGGATTGATGTCTCCCGCGGATAGCAGGAGGAGGAGCAAGATAGTGCGGAGGAGGGTGGGGGAGGTAGGGCGATGAAGACGGGATGCACTTAGGAGGAATGGGGATGGGTTAATGGCAGGAAGGAAGTGTTGAAGGTTGAGAGCTAGGAAGGAGGAGGGGGACAAGAGAGATGGTGAGGTGGTGAGGAACGGGGGTGAATAGGGTATTGCAGTAGTGAGTAGGACTGGAGAGGACATGGGTGGGCAGTGAGTTTCAGAGGTAGACAGCGGTAGGGGGAGGGGAAAAAGATTAGGAAGGGATAGGGCAAGGAAGAGAATGTGTACATTGGCCATAAGTAGTGACTGAGGCAGGTAGGTTGGTAGATGGGCTGAGAAGAAGAATACTGCTGACAAGTAGCCCAGTGCAGGACGTAAGGCGTCGAAACAGCTGATCGCACCAGGAACTTCGTTGAACAAAAGCGCTACTCTGGTGCTGAAGAAGACTCTCTTCGGCTGGCGGGGTTCGGGGACCCCCACCAGCAAAAAAGGTATCTGATGCGGCTGCGGGGCAGGCAGCTACGGCGGGGGAGAGTTGGTGGCAGGAGGGGTGTTCAAGGGGATCGTCGGCAGGCCGGCAGGGAGGTCCAATGTGGCGGCAGCGGCAGCTTGGGGGGGGGCGGCTAAACAGTGCCCCCCCACCTCGGGCGCTGGCCTCCCCCCTCCCGGTGAGGTCTGGCTACGCCCCTGTAAACTACACTAAAATCTTAATAAATAAATACACTGTATATACAATGCAGATGGCTAAATGGATATCCTGTTTCCGATTGGGTTCATCTTACCAGTTGTAATCTGCCTTGGGAAGCTTGGTGTTATAAAGACGATGGAATATATTGAAATTAAATGAAAGTAAAATTAAACTCTCCTTTCATTAGGGCATATGTAACCACATCTTCATCTGTTTTGTAGAAGTTTTGAACATGTTTCAGAGGCAAGTGGTTTTGTAAGTCAAAATAAAAATAAATATTTTGTTTCATGCAGATCTCTTTTGTTTAAACTAAATGGGCTATAAGCCCCTAATGCATTCCATTGGTTTTCTTATATTTAGTTTTTGTGATGACTTATACTGTGCCAAAACTGAAAACTCTTCTCTCTATCTGGTCGATAATAAAAGGAGCTCATTGTGAACACTATCCACCCTAAAAGGTTGTTTTGTGGCTGTACATGAGGAATTGTGATATTGTGGTCCCTTGTTTCATATTGTTGACGGTCTGTGTGGATTAGTATACTACTTACAATGTCAACACAATATGTAATAGAACATTTTAATTGATAGTGAAGGGTAAAGCAAAGATGGAACATATAGATAGGTAAGAGAGTAAGAAGAGTTAGAAAGTAAGGTGACTGATTTAAAGAAAGTTGCACATGAGGTCAGAGAGATGGTTAAATATTATCTCAGCTAGGGAAAGCGTGAATAAGCATGTATAAACATGGTATGTGCAGGTGCAATTCTGTCTGGGAATGCACCTCTGTGGATTATTCTAGCACCTTACTCCATAAAGACACATCTCTATATATAAAAGGCACCTCCAACGTTCTAATGAAGCCTCAGCCAGAAGTTTGAAGCGGTCTAGATATCCGGTTTCCCCATGTGTCTGCCCTGCCCTCCCATCACAACGTGATGATGTTGAGGGCGGAGCAATGACACTCGACGAATCGCGATCTACCCCTGCCCCTCGGTGGCCATTTTCAAAAGGCAACCGGCAACACAGAGCGACAGCCGCAGCCAGGCAGGAACGTGGATCTTTCCTGCCTGCCACGAACATTTCCTAAAAAAGAACCGCAGTGGATGGAGGGGCAGGTGAGACAGCAGGGTCACTAGACATGGGTGTCTGCTGGGGGGGGCAGGGCGAGAGCAGGGTCACTGGCATGGGTGGCTGCAGGGGGGGCAGGGGGAGATGAGGGTCGCTGCTGCACATAAGTAGCTGCAACGGGGCAGGGGGAGAGGAGCCTCGCCACTACACATAGGTGCCTACAAGGGGGCAGGGGGATAGGAGGGTTGCAGGACATGGGTGGCTGCAAGGGGGCAGGAGGAGAGGACGGTTGCATGACATGGGTGGCCGCAGGGGGAGCAGGGGGAGAGCAGGGTGGCTGGAGGGGGGTAGGGGGAGAGCAGGGTCGCTGGCCATGGGTTGCTGCAGGGGGGGCCGGGGGAGAGGAGGGTCGCTGGACAGCAAAACCTTGCTAGCGCCCGTTTCATTTCTCACAGAAACAGGCATTTTTTTTACTAGTATATACATATGTTGCCTTCGTAAAACAATACAAAAGTATCGTGGTCTCTGGTAACATCCAAAAATGAACAAAATAAACCAGGACCTTAGCCACCCAAATATTAAACTAAAGTCTCAGCTAACACCAATGCACTAATCCACTTATCCAATATTTATAATACAATGCACACCCATGAGTAGCAAGGGAACCCTCAGATGATTTTCCCACTCCTCATGCAGTCAAGGATACTGCTATGAAATGGTATAGTGTTTCTTTCATCGGGTATCCCTGCAGTGAGTTCGGAAGGCTTTTTTTCTTTTTTTCTGTTTTATTGCTTCCCGACACCACTGTGCTACAAACTTTCAGTCTTTTTAAATGTGCAAGGTGAAAAGCTGAGTACTTATCTGGTCTCATGGGAATTCTTCCACTTTATTCCACAATGCCTTCCCCTGAAACCGCCCGACTCTGCAGGTTTCAATTGCTTGCTTCAGGGACGAGGGTTAAGGCATGAAAAACAACTCCTTCCTCTAGCTCAAATTAAAACGAGACTTCCTTCCCAAACATGTTGTGTGGCTTTTAAAGGCACCAGCAAGTACACATTGGCCGGAAGAATCCTTCTACTGACGTCAAAGGCACAACCAACTTTTTGATACTCACAGGGGCCAGGTACACAACGATCCAGCCTAAAAGTTATTCACAATGGGGAACAATGAAGGAGGAAAGCTAAATTATGGTGTTCCATTCCACACTTTCATTAAGTCCTCTAGGATTCACAGTGTTTAGAGTAAATATCCAGCGCAGCTCTAAACGAGCCAACTTTATATTATGATCCATTCCCTTCGTAAAACAGGTATAGAAGAGCTACATGTTTGGTATTGTTTTATAAATAGCCTGCTATAAAAAATTACCCTTTGTGTAGGCACTGAGGGGCTCACCAAAGAGCGACTCCTTGCGTGCGCTCCTTGGGTATAGCCCACCCAACCAAGAGCCAGAAGAAGTTTCATGACCTAGAACTGATGCCATTCCCTCGCAGCCTGATGGTCTAGCAGTCAAGTAGCTGATAACCAGAGGCGGTGAAAGGAAAGGAGTACGTGAGGATTCCTGGATGAAGGTATACTCAAATCCAAAGTGCAAAACAGGGGGAATCCTGTACGATGACGAATCACAGCAGGCAAAAGTAGAGGCTGACCAAAGACGATTCACCACTGGAGACTTGAATCCAACAGTCTTTATTAGTATAAGTGAAATAAGGACCCGACACGGTCCTTATTTCACTTATACTAATATATTTAAACGGTTTTTATTGATGATCAAACATTTGAAACAATTTATGAAAAGCAAACATTCTGTAATCATAGTGACACATCATATGCATTTATGTACATCTTTACTGTATCATCAATTTTTTACAACATTTACTCCCCTTCTACCCTCCCCCCCTATTCACTTATATACTAATAAAGACTGTTGGATTCAAGTCTCCAGTGGTGAATCGTCTTTGGTCAGCCTCTACTTTTACCTGCTGTGAAGGTGTACTCACTCATGTTGATGGGGAAGCTGATCACACATTAACTATAAATGTCCTGCCCTAAAGAGGATTATTTCTACTATATGCCAGTTAAACAGGTTTTGCTTTTTTTTTTATAGATATTTTTAGAGTTTTCTTATGTTTCTATTTTTAATAAGCAAAAAGACACAAATGCTACAGTCAAAGTGAACCGTTGCATTTTTCAACAATTACTTCCCTATGCACCAACCAGTCAGGTTTCTCAGAATTTAACTGAACATTCTAGAAAGCTCACAACTTCAATGACAGAATATGACAGGATCAGGACTGCTCAGTCTCTTGCTTCTACGTCAGGGCACCCCCTTCCCCTAACATGCACACAAAAGCATACATTTATTCTTCAGCCAGTAAGATTTCCAGCAGAAAATCACTCAAAGTCCGTAAAAGAACCTCAAAGCAACAGCAGAAAACAAAAGGCCATATAGCTATTAAACTCCAAATACAAACATACAAGGCTGTGGGTCTCTAAATGAAATTACTTTACCTTTTATTGTTCTTTATCGCCTGTGTCCTGACCATGAAAGTTAAAGTGCTGTCTGCAGTGGCTCAGTTTACTTCAGAAAACTTCCCTAAATCAAATTTAAAATGTTTTGGATTTCTCCAGAGAACCAACAAGAAATAAAGAGCAGAGAAGCGCCGCATTAAAGCATCTGGGCAACAGTCATCATTAATTCTGACAAGAAGAACTAGATGTCCAGAAAAGGCCCTGGAAAGTGGATTGCTCTCTGTTATGCTGAGCAATGCACTGAAGTATTTACCTGGAATGTGTCTTTTTTTTTCCAAAGGGCACTGCTAGATTGCATTGTTTTTATACCTGAGAAGGTAATCATTTTGGTCCTAGATAAATAGACACTTAACTAATTCCTAAATTATATAACACTAGCAAAAAAGGCCCGTTTCTGGAACGAATGAAACGGGCGCTAGCAAGGTTTTCCTGGGAGTGTGTATGTTTGAGAGAGAGAGCCAGAGTGAATGTGCGGGTGTGTGACAGAGTGAGACTGTCTGTGTGACAGTGTGTGTGTGAGAATGAGAGTGTGTGACAGGGCCCCCTCCCCTGTTCCTAATGCCCCTCACCCCGTTCCCTCCCATCCTTTTCCTCCTCCTTCCCACACTTTGGGTTCCTTAAGGCTTTCAAAAGTCTATGTACCCCCGTGGCCCTATCGCCCAGTATCCGGATACCCCACCTCTTTCCTCCTCACCCCTCCCCGAAGATGTAATACTTTCACGTCCTTCATTTTTTTAAAAAAAGTGTCCTATCTACCCTGTGTACAAATGCCCGGCATTCAGATTGTGTTCCTCTCGTAAATTTTCATTTCTTTCATTCATTCAGAACTTGCCCTCCCCCCCTGAACACTTTTGGTTCCTTCAGTCTTTTAAAACTCTCCTATGTACCCTGTGTGCTAATGGCCAGCATTGAGATTGTTTTCCTGTCCCAAATTTGCATGTCTTTCAGTCATTCACAACTCCCCCCCCCCCTTCTCCAGTTTAACACTTTCGTTTCCTTTAGTCTTTTAAAACTCTCCTATCTACCCTGTGTCCTAATGGCCAGCATTCAGATTGTTTTCCTTTCCCAAATGTTCATGTCTTTCAGTCGTTCAGAACTCCCCCATCCCCCCATTTAACACTTTCGGTTCCTTTAGTCTTTTAAAACTCTCCTATCAACCCTGTGTCGTAATGGCCAGCACTCAGATTGTTTTGCTTTGCCAAATTGTCTGTCACTGATGTCACTGAGGTCAGTGCGTGCCTGCCTAGCAGACCACTTCCGGCAGGCATGGTCCCAAGCACATCCTGTTGGAGGTGAGAATTATTATATAGGAAAAGCACTGGTATTATATTTAGCATAGTTTCTAATCCTATAGGTTTCTGACATCTCTTCTGTATTCTAATATCTAGCGGTGCAAAGAAAAGCTACAAAAATGGTATGGGATTTGCGTTACAAGACATATGAGGAGAGACTTGCGCACCTGAAAATGTATACCCTGGAGGAGAGGAGAAACAGGGGTGATATGATACAGACGTTCAAATATTTGAAAGGTATAAATCCGCAATCGAACCTTTTCCGGAGATGGGAAGGCGGTAAAACGAGAGGACATGAAATGAGATTGAAGGGGGGCAGACTCAAGGAAAAATGTCAGGAAGTATTTTTTCACGGAGACAGTGGTGGATGCTTGGAATGCCCTCCCGCGGGAAGTGGTGGAGATGAAAACGGTAACGGAATTCAAAAATGCGTGGGATAAACATAAAGGAATCCTGCTCGGAAGGAAGGGATCTTCAGAAGCTTAGCCGAGATTGGGTGGCAGAGCCGGTGGGGGGAGGCGGGGCTGGTGGTTGGGAGGTGGGCCTTGTTCTGGGCAGACTTCTATGGTCTGTGCCCTGAAAATGGCAGAAACAAATCAAGGTCAGGTATACACATGAAGTAGCACATATGAGTTTAAATTGTTGGGCAGACTAGATGGACCGTGCAGGTCTTTTTCTGCCATCATCTACTATGTAGATCATCAGCAGGAGGTGTCTCTCTCACATTATCAAAGTGGTGGAACAGAATGATTTAAGACTGGGGAGTGGGGGGAAAAGTTTCTGAAACAGTTTTTAACTGAAGAGGGGCAAAGGAAGGCTGGCGTCACCAAACACATGGAGAATAAGGAGGGAGGATGACCAGCTGGGGCTCATTTTCAAACCACTTAGACTTATAAAGTTCCATAGGTTCCTATGTAACTTTGTAAGTCTAAATGCTTTGAAAATACGCCTCCCCCAGATGTCCTAATTTATTGAGTATAGAGTTCTTTTTCTTTTTATATATTAATATTCTGAATTAAGACAAGTCTTAAAGCAAAACTACTCCCCAATTCTGTGGGGTGTGTAAGAAGAGAGAAGATATATATATATACAGATAAGAGGGATAGATATGAGTCAATATATCTAACAGTGAAGGGTAAGGAATGCAAGCAAGAAAAGATTCTAGTTCCTATGTATCTTTTGGGACAGACTGAAATAGCTAAATTTGTGTACTGTAGGGTAATGTTTCTTGATCCAGTCCTTGGGGCACACCCAATCAATATTTTCATTGGCTACGCCTTATACAAACAATTAAAAAAGAGCTCAATCATTTTGAAAACTTCTCATTTATGATCTAAGTAAAAAATTGTTAGTGGAAGGCAAGTTTGTCTCACCCATTTACAAAATTCTTAATAATTTCTCTTTTCATGCATATTATCACGGTTGTGCCCATGTTTCGTGCTCTCCTTCTTCTCGCCACCTGGTGGCTGCAATGAACTGTCTGGTTATTGCCACCCGTTCCAGATATCGGTCGAGTCTGGTCCGGATCTTCTGGGCTGCCAGACTTACTTGCTTGGATTGAACCTGCACAGCTCCCGTAGTTGCCTGGTGATTGCTGCAGCTGAGCCTCAGCTGCTGCTGGGCTTTTTAGCCATTCTGAAAGCTTTCTGCTTTGCCTTTGCATTGCCTAAGGCCCTGGTATGTTGGTGCTTGTGGCACTTCTGCCTAATTTAGTTTCTGGTTCAGTTCCCTGCCTGATTCTAGTTTAGTCTTTGTGTAGTTTAGCTTGTACTGTCCTAGTCTTGATTCTTGTTTGTATTTCTGTGTCTAGTTCTTGGTACTTTGTGTGTCTTGTTTGGTGGCTGCCTGGCAGCTTTCAGTCATATTTCTTATCTGTTTGTGTTTCTTGTTTAGTGGCTGCGCTGGCAGCTTTTAGTCCTTCTCTGTTGTGTGTTGCCTGTTGGTATCCTGCCCCTGCCCTGTCCTGCAAAGCCCTGCCGGCCACCTGCATCCAAGGGCTCAACTCCTGGGGAAAAGCGGCTAAGCGCAGGTGAAGACTAAGGTTCCTGCTCTGCCTGTTCCAGCTTGTTTGCCACTGCTGCAACCCCAGTCCGGGGTTCCAGTCCTGTTCTGCCCTGTCCCTGATTTGAGGGTGGTTTTGCCTGCCGCTGCCGCTCCTCAGCAGTGGCCCAAGGGCTCACAAACCCAGTTTCCAGGTTGGAAAACATGACACATATCTTGTACTTATAAAAGTCTGGGAACAAAATCTGGAAATTACTGATCAAACTATAAATTGTGAATTCTTTTGGTATAAGGTCAACAGACCTACACAATCACCTAGTTTATCCCAATCTCTATACTTTGTAGCCTATGGGATAATATGGACTCCGTTTAGAAAAGGGAGGACAAAGATTGCCAACACCAAGCTTTGCTGGCATTGTAAACACAATGAGACACCTTAGCTCTTATGATCTTCGACTGCTCATGTATCAATACTTTGTGGCAAAACATATGGTCAACTATCCAAAAAATTCTAAAAATCAACAATTCAATTTTGCTATCCATCATCATCCTACGTTTAGCACATCCTTTTTTATAACTAGATGATATATAACAATCTTTGACATATTAAGTGCGCTTGCAATACAAATGATTCTTGGTTTTTTGAAGACTGCCACAACTCTGAATGATAACGTTTGGTGGCATACTATCTATAAATAAGAATTTAAGGCTGCAGAAAAAAACAATAGATATAAAATTTGTGAGGTTTGGAAAATCTCTTGAAACTTATCTTTCACTGATTTAATTCACTGTCTCATCAATGGGTGCGATGATTGTTTTTCTGTTAATTATAAACTGATTATGATTGTAGCATTTTTTCCCTTCTGACAATCACAATGAATATAATTATGTTTTATTTATATTTTTTGTTTTATATAGTTCTCTGTAGTTGTATTTTGTTTGATATAAATATTCAATAAAATGTTTGAACTTAAAAGGAAAAAAATGACCCCAAATGAAGATTTTATGACCCTATTTGGGGTTGCAACCTAGGGGGCCCTTTTACTAAGCCACGTCGGCACCTATGTGCACCCGTGTGCCAATTTGGAACTACCGCCCAGCTTCTGCGTGGCCCGGGCGGTAATTTCATTTTTTACGTGCGTTGTTTTTAGGCTGCTTGTATCCCTTCCCAAATTAGCATAAACCAGCCATTCTCAACTGGGAGAGGTAAAAGAAACCAATACTAAGTAAACAGGATATGATAAAATATATTTTATTCACCATAGTTTCTCATGAGAGATCAATTCAGTAACATAAGATGTTTGTCTGCCTGAAATATTCTTCTGAGACAGCAGCTTATATCATTTGTTTCAAACAATGATTTACATGACTCTTGTTCTGCAAACTGTCTTTCTCACAGATTATCTGATTTCCATCTGGTTCTCTTAAGCTGGTAAAACAACATTCTTCTGCTGTTTACACTAGTCTCCTTCCCAGGCCCGCTTGCCTGCCCCCTAAGGGTATCATAAGTTCCAGAGATCACAAATCCCAAAGTTATGCAAGCTCATCAATCTCTGATAGATTCCAGAGTCATACAGACTTTATCAATCTCTAGCCTTTTAACCCATTCCATAATGCATAATTTGTGCTCATATACAGCGTCCACTACACACACACTGGAAATTATATTTTATTTTCCGGTGTGTGGCACTAACTGGGCGGTAATCAGCATTGTACACACGCTGATGATTACCATCTGGTTAACGCGTGAGACGCCAAGAGACCTTTTTTGCAAGTGCACTGAAAAATGGACCTGCACTTGTTCCAGGCCACTTTTCGGCGCACCTTAGTAAAAGCACCTGTTCTAAAGCAATAGATCATGGCATGAAATGTAGATTCGGGAGTAACACAAGGAAATATTTCTTCTTTGAAAGGGTGGTGTTGAATGCTTTGAACAGACTTCAGTGAAAGCAAGAAGGGCAAAAACAGTTTTAGGTTGTGGGTATGTAAAGGTAAAATCAGAGTTCAGACAGCGTCTGCAGCATCACATGTGACAGAACATGGTCAGAGTAGATGAACCTTGTGGTCTTTTCTGCCATCATGTTTACAGGTAGTTCCATATTAATAATGTGTCCACTTAGTTTTTACTGTGCATATGCTGCCATCTGGTGTTCAGTCTGTGTATGTCAGGCACTCCATCATGAAAGACTTGCACAGAGATGTAATGCTTAGGTACACCAGAACACACAGAAAGAAACATTTTTTTTTTAAATAAAATAAAAAAAGATCACATTTGAGTTTCTATCTAGAAACAGAAATGGGCAACTATTCAAAAGTTTAAAGAAATTCTCCAGTTGTCAAGGGCTCAGGGATAAACCAACAGTCAAGACACAGCCTGCTGAGTACAAATATTTCATTAACTAATAATCTATGCAGTAAAAATGGTCAACTTAGCAACTGTTTCAAATGTGTAAACAGTAACACCAGTTGTCAAGGCTTCAAGCTTGGCTACCACCTATTGACCCTGAAAAATTTGGTTTGATTTTGCCTCTTGTGAATTTCCTGTGGTCTGGTGTTCTATATACCGTATGCTAGATATACTGAATTTATTATCAGGTTGTTATGTCTTTGAGATTTTTTGTGTTTCCTACCTGCTGTCTTATTCTCATCATGTCTAATTGTTCATTAGTAGTTATTATTTCTTAGAATGCTTATTACATATGTTTCAGAGAAGGTAATTTTGATTTTCATTAGAATTATTGTTTTGTCTAATCTACTGTCTCTGTCATTCTTATCATTTACAATAATTTGCTATCAATTTTTAAGAAAAGAAGGGTTATAAGCACTCTATGTGTGTGTGTCTCCCCATCCCCCATATTTTCAGCACATAGCGTCCTACCCATACTACATTTTCTGCACCTATCAAGAGAACCAAGGAAATCCCAATAAGGATATTTTTCCAGGACTCCACAGACATATGCATTCTGAAAAACAGATTCCATTAGTTCTCCATGGAGCTTCATAGTTAACTTGTTTTTATACACATCTGGGATAGTGTTTCTCAACCCAATTCTCAGAAAATACCCAGCCAGTCACATTTTCAAGATACCTATAATGAACATGCATGAAATAGATTTACATACAACAGAGACAGTGCATGCAAATCTATTGCATATGTATTCTTTGAAGATACACTGAAAAACCAAGTGGTTAAATAACACTCTAACAAAGTATACAGCCTACCACTGAAAATAATTTTAAAGAAAAAACTCTCCTGAAATCAGTGGGTATTTCCTGCTACATACAAGAAGATTGTTTGGGTATAATCTGTGCTATCTTAGTTAGGGTGAAGACCTGGGATCCTGTGTGAGGTGGTAGTAGTCCAAAAGAGAAACCTACATGGGAGGTGGCAGGGGAGAGCTAACCCATTCCCAGGAGTGAGAGGTCACTTTGATATTCTCAGTAGTACTGAGGAAAAGAAGAAGCTAGAGAAGTAGAACTGAAGGCTAATCAGCATATTAATCTGCATAAGGTGGGCATCTAGGAGACTGGATGGACTTCAAGATCTAAGGGAAAGGAAACTTGACCTCAGGGCCTGGAAGGGAAGGTTGGAACTAGAGAGTTGCACGGGGACAGAAATCTTACCCATCCCCGCCCGTCCCTGCTGGAATCTTGCCCATCCCCACCCGTCCTCACTGGAATCTTACCCATCCCCACCCACCCCCGCAAAACTTTAGCCCATCCCAACCCATCCCCACCCGTCCCCGCAAGAATTTATCCCATCCCCACCCATCCCTGTAAGAATTTAATGGTACATAAAAGAAAATTCCAGTCAGCTCCCTCAGTCTCTCTCTGGATTTGAGCCACAGCACTGTAGGCAAGGAAGGAATGGAAGTTGAAACTTGGAACACTCTGGTGTGCACATGTAAGATTTGTCTCTGATTTACTAGCACTGTGTGCTGAGAGGTCACCACATGCACGCACCAGTAGGTCAGGTGACATCCGATGCTTATGCCTGTGTCAGAGCTGAGGTATACGCATCAGCCCAGGAGCAAAGAGGATTAATTGTAACATAGTAAGTGACAGCAAATAAAGACCTGAACGGTCCATCCAGTCTGCACAATAGTAACATAGTAGATGATGGCAGAAAAGGACCTGCACGGTCCTTCCAGTCTGCCCAACAAGATAAACTCATATGTGCTACTTTTTGTGTATACCCTACTTGATTTGTACCTGTCCTCTTCAGGGCACAGACCGTATAAGTCTGCCCAGCACTATCCCCGCCTCCCACCACCAGCTCTGGTACAGACCGTATAAGTCTGCCCAGCATTTTCCCCGCCTCCCAACCACCAGCCCCGGCACAGACTGTATAAGTCTGCCCAGCACTATCCCCGCCTCCCACCACTGGCTCTGCCACCCAATCTCGGCTAAGCTGCTGAAAATCCATTCCTTCTGAACAGGATTCCTTTATGTTTATCCCACGCATGTTTGAATTCACTAAATCAACAAGTGTGATATTATATACTTGATTATGGTCTTTCTTTCGTGTTTCTGGAACATAGACCATAGAAGTCTATCTGGCCCTATCCTTATGTTTCAACTACTGGAGTTGCCGTTGAAGCCCACTCCAGTCTATTTGTCTTCTCATTTGTGGGACACAGGCTATAAAAATCTGTCCAGCACTGTCCTTATGTTCCAGCCACTGAAGTTGCTGTCTAAGCCCTTTCCAGACCATCCTAAACCAGATTGCCACGTATGAGACACAGGCCATACAAGTCTGTCCAGTATCAGCCCTAGTTCATCACAGACAGAGTTGCCATCTAAGCGTCACTTGACACATCCATACACATGCAGCCATTTAAGGTTAGGTTTTTAATAACTTCCATTTTCTAATTAGAGATCCTCTGTGTTCATCCCATGCCTTTTTGAATTCCGTCATCATTTGTGTCTCTACCATCTCCTTAATGGAAGACTTTCCACATTTGTGCTGTTAAAGCAAGGAAGAAGAGGAGGAGGAGGAGACAGCACTCAAAGGACTTGGTACTCTGTAGATGAGAGGCTGGTGCAGGTGCAGCTTACACTTCCATGGGAACCCCACAGAACTGCTTCCATCCCCATGAGAACCCCACAGGAACTGCTTCCGTCCCCACAGGAACCCCATAGAACTGCTTCCATCCCTGCGGGAATCCCGCGGGTTCCATGTCCTACTTTGGTGTTTACCTGATGCCCCGGGTTGATGATCTGATAGAACTGCTGGGGGGGGGGGGGGGCACTATTTGTCAGCCATTGATCTCACAAAGGGATATTGGCAAATCCCATTGGAATAAGAGTCATGGGAAAAAATCACCTTTATAACCCATCAAGGTTATATCAGTTCATGGTGCTGCCTTTCAGAAACCACTGGGCCCCCACTACATTTCAGATGGTGATGAATGAAATACTCAAACCACACCAGGCCAATGCTTGAGCCTATTTACATGATGTGGTGGTCTTCTCCACCACCTGGGAAGAGCATTTAGAACAGTTAGGGGCACTCTATGAGGCTCTCAGGCAGGCTGGACTTACAGCTAACCTGAAAAAGTGTCCCCTGGGCGAGCAGGAGGTGCAGTACCTCAGCCACTGTGTGTGTGTGTGTGTGGGTAGGGGGGGGGGGGATAAAACCCATGCCCTTGAAAATGGAGGCTATTCAAAAAGTACAGTTACCCAAAACCTAGAGACAGCTGAGGGCTTTTCTGGGTTTGGTTGGGTACTATAGGAAATTCATCCCACAGCTTGCAGAGTTAGCTGCAGATTTAATGGTGGTGTTGCAAAATTCCCAACCCAATAAACTGAAGTGGGATATGGTGGCTGACCAGGCCTTTGGCCGCCTGAAGGAAGCCTTGTGTTGGGGTGCCGTCCCACAAAATATGGATTTTAGTTGGGAATTTGACTTATAAACAGACACCTCAGGGGTGGGCTTAGGGGCCATGTAAAGCCAAAAGATAAGGGAATATGAGCACCCTATGTTGTAGCTGTTATATTCTAGTCTTTTTACCACCACTTCAAAATTATTATGTACCAGCCACTCACAATTTGGAGTGATAAAAGACTAAGGCCATGTATGAGAAAAGCAAATTTTTATTACTTACCAAGGTACAGATACCATCAATAGTTTCTCATGGGAGGACAGCACTGCTACACATAGGTATTATCTGTAACTGTCTCTCCAAAGTATTGTTCTGATTCAACTGCTTATATACCTTTATTTTAGACAACACTTCACATAAGTTTAGCAAGTTATCTTCCTCAAAGATCATCCTGTTTTCTTTCAACACCATCTGTTTCCCAGCTGTTGCTAAACCACATTTTTTGTCTATTCATAATTGCTCCTTTCTCATGCCTGCTTGCACGCAGGAATGCCTTATCAGATCATGAGTTTCTGGTTCACATGCTTACCAGTTTTTGCCCTTTGGCCCTTTTCCATGGTGCATGACCTGTGCTCAATATTTACATATCTTAGTAGAAAGTTAACTGAAGCAGAACAACACTATGCCACCACAATGTTTGACTGTAAAATGGGCAGTGGAGTCTCTCCATTACTACCTTTTAGTTAGGCACTTCGTGCTAGTTAATGACCATGCCATAGCTAATCCCAATGAAAAATATTAATGCTTGACTTACCAGGTGGTATCTAGTTCTTCAAGTCTATGATTTCTCTCTAGAGCATAGCGCAGGAAAACCACATGTGAATATTGACTTCCTGTGTAGGAAGAAGAAGAGACTTGATGCAAAGAATAGAGACCAGAGATAGAAGGATGCAACCACCTAAAAATGAGAAAAGTATATGATAAGAGAAGACTGGGTATAGTCCATACTATCTTAGGGTGAAGACATGAGACTTTGTGTGGGGTGGTAGTAGTCCAATACAGAAGATTATGTGGTAGGTGGCAGGGGAGGACTAACCCATTCCTAGGAGGGAGAGGAGGTCACTAATATGCTGATTTGCCTTCTCTTCTATTTCTCTGGCTTCTTCTTTTCTTCAATCCTCCTGAGAATATCAATTTGCATAAGGTGGACATCTATGAGTTTGGATGGACTTCAAGCTCTAAAGGAAAGGAAACTGAAATTCGGGGCCTGGAAGGGAGTTGGAACCCCTCAGACTTAGTTGGGGAAGAATGGAAGGATGGCCCGAAAGTTAGGGAAACCTTACCCTAAGCAGAGGGGATCCATAAAGAGGACCTTGCAGCAGAGGAGCCTAGGGAGACAAAGAGTAATGGGTTTCTTTACGAGATCTTAGAGAGTGTAGGTGTGCTTCAGTACTAAGGATTTTCTTAGCAAATGTTTCTTGGTAGTGATTAGGTTACTGATTTAGCTTACACTTTTAGATAGGTAGAAATATTATAATCTCAAGAACCACATTGAGAACCTGTATTTTGTGAATCAAGTAAAATGGCCTATTTTGAAGAATTTGATCAAGTTCAAGTCCTTGTGCGGTAAAAAAAAAAAAAGATGAGATGACAATGATCTTTTGGCTAAATTAGGAATAAGCAACGTTGCTATCTATGAAACATTAGGGCAATTCTATAAAGTGGCCCATAAATCTAGGTGGAGTGGAGCAGCCTAAGATCCAGTGGAACCGGGTTCAATTCTCACTGCAGCTTCTTGTCTCTGGTCACTTAACCCTTCATTACCCCAGGTACAAAATAAGTACCGTATATAATATGCAAACTGCCTTGACTGGAACCCCTTTCCCTTTCAGAGTGCTCTTAGCACCAATTCTATAAAAGCAGTATGGTGTGCCTAACTCACTATAGAATAGTGAGTTAGGCACTTTAGCACACCAAAACATAGGCATAATCTGGCAGACCTAAGTATACCCTGCAATGCAGAGATGAAGACTGTGTCAGAATTTAAGAACGCATGGGACAGGCACGTGGGATCCCTTAGGAAAAGGAGGAGTTAGTGGGTACTGAGGAAGGGCAGACTGGATGAGCCATTTGGCCCTTATCTGCCGTCCTATTTCTATGATATTATTCTGTAAGGTGTGCTCATTGCTATGGGGCACACTCATGAGATGCCCACGCTCTACCCACCACTACAGCCCATCTGCTATGTGTCAATTAACTAGTGTGCCAATTTCATAAAATAGTGTCTAGCACATATGCGCATAATCACCAATTAAAGACACTAATCTTGCACATATGTACTTGTATTCTATAAACCTTGGCAAACAATTGGAGGTGAATTCTATATATGGTGCTGAGAAAAGCACTATTCTACAAGCCATGCTTAAAGTTAGGCACGGTTTACAGACCAGCACCTATGCCCGGGACTCACACCTAACCTTAGGCGTGGTCATGTGCACCAGCTGAAACGTGGTGCAAATGTACGCACTTAAAAAAAGGCGTGTATCCCAGTTATTCTATATCAACACACATAAATGCTAAGAACAACCCATTCTGCCCATGACCCTCCCATTTCCGCGCTTTTTTTTTTTACTCACACAAGATCCAATTATATCTAATTAGTGCCAACAATTACTTTTTAAAAAGCCAGTTATTGATATTAATTGGCTTGTTATTCAATGAATTTGCACATGCAAACTTGGTGTGTGCTCAAATTTGGACATGCAATTTTTGGCAACATATAGAATTATGAGGTTTGCATCTAACGTTTGGTACAATGCATAGTATTGCCTTTATTTTGCATAATGTGGCACAGTTTTGTAGTCTGGAAATTCTGCATGTGCTTAAGATACACACATTAGTGGTATAAATACTGGGAGCTATTGCTTAAAGCTGGTTGCTGATGGCGGATCGCATAATTCACTATATGGGCACATGGGATCAGAAGAGGGAGGAAGGAATAATAGATGGAAAGGATAGGCAGACTATCCATATGGTTTTTATCTGCCATCATGTTCTGTGTTTCTAAGCAGACATGACTGAGCTCCACAGCGATCACATCCTATTGCATAATTTGCCTGTTTTCTAGAGGTGGAGGAACTGCTCTATTTATAATTGTTCCTGAGCTATCATGCCTTAGTGCTTTTTGTCTGGGAGAGACACTAATGCATGCCACTCCACTCCCCAGCTCAATAAGAGAGGCTTTTATGTACTCTGTCTGGTTCTGAGGAACAAAGCCGGAAGCTCTGATGGGAATTTGCTGTATATTGTACTATGGAAATAATGTATTTCATTACCATATTGTTAGAATAAAAGAAAATTGTTTTCCTAGACTGTCTCCCATATAAGACTGAATTATTATAGATTGTGTAAAAATCCGTCGCTGGTTTAAGTGGGTCATTCCTACAGGAGTTCGATTATGAGTCACCACTATAAGGGAGTCATTAGAGGGTTTAGAGAGGTCCAAGCACACTATCTATCTGAAATGGATAGGAATATGTATTTCCAAGGATTTACTATACCACCAGTCCAGCAGAATAGCTTGCTGCGGTGCTTTACAAAGCTAATAAAGTATACAGAACAGAAAATATAGACAGGACAAATCAACAGAACGATCCTGTTATAGGCCACTCAGTGTACCCCATCCCCCAAAGAAAAGACTGGTTCAAAGAAGAGTTTTCAAAGACTTCATAGATTTGAGAAAGAGGCCTCCAGCTTCAGATATAAAGGGAGAGTATTCCGCAGGGTCAGAGCTGGACGAGGGACAAGATTGAGCTGTGAAGCCTCAGAAAACAGATCTTTATGAAGCAAAGAGTTAAGATTCACCTTAGTCCCAATCCACAGACAGATTTAACAAGGTCATACACAGAAAAAAAAAAAAAAAAAAAGACAGGCCAGTAGTCAAGAAGAATCTGAGTACAGCTTTTATAAACATTCATAATTCAATCAACATTTCATTTTTTAAATATGGGTGAAATATTAATGTTTGTGAAAGCTGAGCAAATCATAGTAGCCAAGGTGGAAGTTTCAAACTGCTGGTTGTTTCAGTGAACTAATGCTAGTTCACTCGAAGAAACCGCAAATGGCCCTGCTGAATGTCTAGTGGACAATTGGAATGAGGAGGTTGTCCAAATTTTAGATGAGATTACCCCATAGCAAATTTCCTATGAAGAGAGGCTGAGAAGGCTAGGGCTTTTCAGCTTGGAGAAGAGACGGCTGAGGGGAGATATGATAGAAGTGTATAAAATAATGAGTGGAATGGATCGGGTGGATGTGAAGCGTCTGTTCACGCTATCCAAAAATACTAGGACTAGAGGGCATGAGTTGAAGCTACAGTGTGGTAAATTTAAAACGAATCGGAGAAAATTTTTCTTCACCCAACGTGTAATTAGACTCTGGAATTCGTTGCCGGAGAACGTGGTACGGGCGGTTAGCTTGACGGAGTTTAAAAAGGGGTTAGATAGATTCCTAAAGGACAAGTCCATAGACCGCTATTAAATGGACTTGGAAAAATTCCGCATTTTTAGGTATAACTTGTCTGGAATGTTTTTACGTTTGGGGAGCGTGCCAGGTGCCCTTGACCTGGATTGGCCACTGTCGGTGACAGGATGCTGGGCTAGATGGACCTTTGGTCTTTCCCAGTATGGCACTACTTATGTACTTATGTACTTATGTACCTTTGCTCAAGCAAGTAGCCCACTGGTTCACAGACAACTGCATGCAGAGAAGAGAGAGATCAAGAAACTAGAGAGACAATGGGTAAAGTGGAATGATCCCAACCATTTAAGAAGGAATGACAGACTGTTGCAAATTGGTTTTCTGCTACGACACTTACTCCTATGTTTACTAAGGTGCGCTATGGGTGCGTTAGCGTTTTTAACATGCATAAATGGTTTATACGCATTAAACACTAATGCACTCATAGAAACGTATAGGCGAGTCAGTGTTTAATGCGACTTAGTAAACATACCCCTTAAGATGAAAGATTCAGACTGCGGGGAACAGCTCTAAGAAGTTGTTCTCAAATAGGCTATTTAAAAGGAAAAGGGAATGGATGTTGCAATATCGCATGATAGGTGTAGTCTTGCACATTTTTGGTATCAAAGACCAATAAATTATTTTCTAATTTAGGGCCTCTTATCGAGCTGTGCTAATGGATCCCGGTGCGGTTATGCCGACAAAGTCCATTCACTTTGAACGGGCTCCGTCGGCATTGCTGCGCGGGAACCACTAAAGCAGCTTGATAAAAGAGGCCCTTAGCTTTTAAGGGAGCAACTTTGGACTCATTATTGGTTGAATCTTATTGGACAGAGTCAGAGGGAGATACTGTTAAGCATCAGTTAGAGGCATATAGACTTTTTCTTTTCATTTACTATTTTTAAAACAAACAGGAGGAAATACTTTTTCACTCAACGAATAGTTAAAGCTCTGGAACTTGTTACCAGAAGATGTGGTATAAGTAATCAGTGAATCTTGGTTTAAAAAAGGTTTGGACAAGTTCTTGGATGAAAAATCCATAAGTCACTGCTTGTCCCTAGGATAAGTATCATGAATCTTGCGACTATTTGGGATTCTGCCAGGTACTTGTGACCTGAATTGGACGCTGCTGGAAGCAGAATACTGGGCTAGATGGACCATTGGTCTGACCCAGTATGGCTATTCTTATGTTTTTCTATCAGATAGGCAACAGTCTATACTGTTCGGCAGCACCTCATTGCCACTAAGGGCGATAACCTGTGGGATACCACAAGGATCGGTCACCTATTCTGTTTAATATCTACCTCAACTCACTAGTCGAGCTGATTCAGTCAATGGATATTCAGTTCTACATCTATGTGGATGACGTGCAGCTACCCTTACCCACTGAGCTAGACATACCTACAGCCCTGAATAAACTGACTACCTGTTTAACAGCAATTCAAGAATGGGCTAAAAAGAACACTGAGCTCCTATGAGTTCCTAACACCAGTGAGAACATATTTGATATCAAAATCTCTCTTGGGAGATATGAATTCCGCCACAAATCACAAGTCAGGTACCTTGGCATATAGCTAGACTCAACACTTACACTGATGCCCCAACTCCAAGCAACTTTCAGGAGCTGCTTCTATCTTCTGTGACAACTACACTGCCTCTCTCCATACATTAAGAAGGCAAGTCTTGTCACAGTGGTTCACGCCATGATAACATGAAGACTAGACTACTGTAATGCAACTACATTTGTCTGACTACAGAGGATTTCTACCAGCTCCAGTTGATTCAGAATGCTACAGCAAGAATGACAGAAATAGTAAGCGGCATGATCACATCACACCATCTCTGCAAAAACGTCACTGGCTATAGTACAAACAGAACTAAATTTAAAATTCTATGAGAGACATTTTCAAAAGAATGTCCAAGTCAGAATTAGGATGTCTTGCTCATCAAAAAAAAAAAAAAAAACATCTCACAGCAATTCTCAATCAGGAAAGACATCCAGATCTCCTGTTTGAGAATGAATGAGAAGGACGTCCTTACGCTGGAGATGTCTATCCTAAACAATCATTCTACAAACTGAGTGGGCCTTTTACAAAGGTGCACTAGTGTTTTTGGCATGCGTTAAAAATAAGTGTGCGCTAAACGCTAGAGACACCCATGTATTCCTATCTAGCATTTAGCATGCACTAAAAACGTTACCATGCCTTTGTAAAAGACCCCCTGAAGCATTTCAATTATGAGGGGAAATAAGGCACAGGGACACTTGTCTGGCAACATTCCTATGAAAATGGCCACAAACAGCCTTGCAGAACAGAGGTTTAGGCCAATGGTTAAGGTAGTGGACTACAAATGTTTGTTTTTTTTGTAAATGTGATCCCTCCAGGAACAGAAAAATGCCTACTGTACTTGAATTACAACAGTTCAATAGCCTTCAGGCTTATAGGTGTCTTATCCCACTTGGAGTATTGTGTTCAGTTTTGGAGGCTGTATTTTGCTAAAGATGTAAAAAGAGTGGAAGCGCTGCAAAGAAAAGCTACGAAAATGGTATGGGATTTGCGTTGCAAACCGTACAAGGAGAGACTTGCTGACCTGAACATGTATACCTTGGAGGAAAGGAGAAACAGGGGTGATATGATACAGATGTTCAAATACTTGGAAGGTATTAATCCGCAAACGAACCTTTTCCGGAGACGGGAAGGCGGTAGAACTAGAGGACATGAATTGAGGTTGAAGGGGGGCAGACTCAGGACTAATGTCAGGAAGTATTTTTTCACGGAGAGGATGGTGGATACATGGAATGCCCTCCCGCGGGAGGTGGTGGAGATGAAAACAGTATTGGAATTCAAACAAGCGTGGGATAAACACAAAGGAATCCTGTTTAGAAGGAATGGTTCCGTGGAATCTTAGCAGAGATTGGGTGGTGACGCCGGTAATTGGAAACAAAACGGGAGCTGGGCAGACTTCTACGGTCTACGCCCTGATTGTGACTAAATAAAAAGGGATGGGCTGGAGTGTAAATTTTAAGGGGCTTCAATGTTAGCTTTAGAACTTAGTACAAGAACAGTACTGGACAGACTTCTACGGTCTGTGCCCTGAGAAAGGCAAGGACAAATCAAACTCGGGTATACATATAAAGTATCACATACCATGTAAAATGAGTTTATCTTGTAGGACAGACTGGATGGACCATACAGGTCTTTATCTGCCGTCATCTACTATGTTACTATGTACAGTAAGCATTTTTCTGTTCCTGGAGGAAGCCCCTTTTACTAAGCTGCAGTAAACACTAGCTTGTGCTTACTGCAAGTTAAAATGTACTACCGCAGACACACTCAGGCTAAAAAGTAGTTTTTATTTTTTAGCGCTGGGGTAGGTCTGGGTGCGGAGAGTAGGCAGCGCGTGAACCCTCGCCTCCTACAAAATAGGTGCCAGTAAATGCTCACACACTAATGGGAAAATTAGTGTTTGGCCATTATTGCTGAAATAGAAAAATCAGCCATTTCCTGGCAGCACTAAAAGTGGCCTTAGCGCACGGGAAAGACCCTCGCTGGGGTTAGAACAAGCCATTTTTTAGGTACAGCAGGCAGTTGGATGTGAACCTGTATCTTTTTGTTTACAAGTCACTGCATGTGCCACTAGGCTGCCACCTTTGACTGCTTGTTGCCTTGTTCAGAATGGCTGACATAGAGCCTGGTGTTCCTTTCTGGTTTTACTGTCAGGGTTGAGGCAGGGGGACAGCAACCACTGGGGGATTAAAGAGTGGCCATACCTTAATCCCTCCAGTAGTCAGGTGCTCAATAAGAGCAACTTGCTGTAACTTGGATGTTACAGAAACAGGTCTAGATAAAAGCATCTTTTTTTTGTTTTGTTTTTAGACATGGTCATTTCTTCCCGTTCAAAAGTCGCTGCTGGACATCCTACTTTTGGGTCCTTCCTAGTCTGGCCCAAACACACTCACAACATGCCCCCTTGCTATTCAGACAAACTGTAGAGTGAAACATCCAAATTCTGAATTTCCAAAATCAGGATTTGGAACATTTTTTGCATACAGATGGTTTTTTAAGCATTTCGAGGCTAGCGGCCCGTGGTGCGGTAATGTTGACAAAGCCCATTCAAGGTGTTGATGCCCCTGTACAATTCGTTGGTGAGGCCCCACTTGGAGTATTGTGTTCAGTTTTGGAGGCCGTATCTTGCTAAGGATGTAAAAAGAATTGAGGTGGTGCAAAATTAAGCTACAAAAATGGTATGGGGTTTGCGTTACAAGACATATAAGGAGAGACTTGCTGACCTGAACATGTATACCCTGGAAGAAAAGGAGAAACAAGCATGATATGAAACAGACATTCAAATATTTGAAAGGTATTAATCCGCAAACAAATTTTTTCTGGAGATGGGAAGGCGGTAGAACTACAGGACATGAAATGAGGTCGAAGGGGGGCAGACTCAAGAAAAATGTCAGGAAGTATTTTTTCACAGAGAGAGTGGTGGATACTTGGAATGCCCTCCCGCGGGAGGTGGTGGAGATGAAAACAGTAACAGAATTCAAAAATGCGTGGGATAAACATAAAGGAATCCTGTTCAGAAGGAATGGATCCTCAGAAGCTTAGCGGAGATTGGGTGGCAGCACCGGTGGTTGGGAGGCAGGGCAAGTACTGGGCAGACTTCTACGGTCTATGCCCCAAAAATGGCAAGGATAAATCAAGATCAGGTATACATATAATGTAGCACATATGAGTTTATCTTGTTGGGCAGACTGGATAGGTCTTTATCTGCCATCATCTAGTATGTTACTATTTATGTTACTTTGAATATGCTTCGTAGGCATTGCCACATTGGAACCGCTAGCGCAGCATGATAAAAGAGGCCCCTAGTGATTTAAGCAGCCTGATACTATCCATAGGATTATTTTTTTTTTTTAAGAGAGAATATACTTTTCTTTTCTTATTATTTTTTTCAGATTTTATTGAATGTTTTTATGATTATAGCTTAAGTAATTCGTATGAATTGACTGGTTTGCTGTGCTTTCCTATCATAAATGGATTTCAGAGTATGTTTTATAGTATTTTAACGTTGTATTTTAATGTTATATTACATTGCAAACCGTTCTGACTTATTTTCGTAATAAGTGACGATCTAGTAAATTAATAAACGATATGGATAAGCAAGCTGTGCACTGATCACCCAGCGACTAGCACATAGCTTCCTTTGAATTTCAGCCTGAACGTGTCTAGTTAAAATGGTTCATTTGAGTTTCATGAACTTATGTGTAACTTTAGCTATATTCACTACTGTTTTTATGCTGTTGATGTCAGCACTCCTTGTCAAGAAAACAACTATCAACAACTACAGAACATAAATTTCAAAAAGCATAAACTAAACAAAGTGTGAACCTGGTACTGCAGAAATCAAGTCACTGGAAAAAAAATAATCTTTTCTCTCATAGGTCAAGCCTCATCCTATTCTGTTTAGAATTCAGCTGGAAGGAGCAGAAGGAAATTGCTGTGTTAAAAATAAATATAATCTCAGCAGATTATATAAAAATCATTACTAGAGCTCTTCAGTCACTAGCAACTTATGTTCTCAGCCTGAGTGAAAGATGGAATTTACTTGGACTAAGGGCATTATGACAGATGGAAACACAGGGGCTTCTCTTACCAGTCTCTGGCAGACTTGAACACTGTACACTCATATTATGGTATAAATTTTAACTGTAATCCAAGCTGACCACAATATTCTATTTAAGGTAAAATGAACAATTTTCAGACGATACATTCTATCTGAATAGCATCTTACGATCTACATCATGTTTTGCAAGGTTCAGTAGTTTCATACAAGGATGCCAGTAAAGGTGGTGCTTGAGGCCAAGCTCTTCTGGCACCTATATACAAGTCCCACCCATCAAGGACTGCTTTATTACATCCCACAGGTTCTGGACTGGTCTGGTAAGGATGATATGGAAGGAGAAATGATGTCATACCTGTTCATTTTCTTTCTTTTAGTTCTACCAGACTAGTCCAGAGATCCTCCCTAGTTGAATATTAATAGCCATGCTTCTATTTCTGGTATATTGTTCCCATTAACATTTTTACAGCTCAAGGTGCTTCTACCTTTAACTTATATGATTGGTTTCTGAGGCATCTCTTGTCCCAGTTGGAAAACTGTGGGTAAATAGAGCAAAGAATGCCTTATTTCATAAATGTAATAGATGAATATCCTAACTGAATAGAAGTACAAAGTTGAACAGTACTGCTTTGTCAGTCAAAATACTGAAAACCTGAGACTGCACAGTGCCTTTATAGGCTACAGCCCCAAATTCTAGAATCTCTATCTCCACATATGCTGACTGAGCGACACAACCTACAGGTTCTGGACTGATCTGCTAGGCATAAATGAAAGAAAATTATCAGGTAAGACATAGTTTCTTTCTTATTGCCTGTTTCATTGAAATATATTATTCCTTTTACGCATCAATCATTACACAATGACAAAAGAGATAACAATGCCTTTACATTTTGTGCTAGATTTCCATTAACATAGTAAATGACAGCAGATAAAGACCTGAATGGTCCATCCAGTCTGCCCTACAAGATAAACTCATTTTACATGGTATGTGATACTTTATATGTATACCTGAGTTTGATCTTTCCCTGCCTTTCTCAGGGCACAGACTGTAAAAGTGCGCCCAGCACTGTTCCTGCACTAAAAGTTTTGAAGCTAACATCGAAGCCCCTTAAAATTTACACTCCAGCCCATTCATATCTATTCAGCCAAGATCAAGGCGCAGACTGTAGGAGTCCACACAGCACTGGTTTTACTCTCCAATTACCAGTGTCACAACCCAATCTCCACTAAGATTCCGTAGATACATTCCTTCTAAACAGGATTCATTTATGTTTATCCCACGTATGTTTGAATTCCATTACCGTTTTTATCTCCACCACCTCCTATGGGAGGGCATTCCACTTATCTACCACCCTTTCTGTGAAAAAATACTTCCTAGCATTACTCTTAAGTCTGCCCCCCCTGCAACCTCAATTCATGTCCTCTAGTTCTACCACCTTCCCGTCTCCTGAAAAGGTTCATTTGCGGATTAATACCTTTCAAATATTTGAACGTCTGTATCATGTCACCCCTGTTTCTCCTTTCCTCCAAGGTATACATGTTCAGGTTGGCAAGTCTCTCCTCGTACGGTTTGCACCGCAAATCCCATACCATTTTCGTAGCTTTTCTTTGCACCGCTTCCAGTCTTTTGACATCTTTAGCAAGATACGGCCTCTAAAACTGAACACAATACTCCATTGTATATCCCACCCTTCCCTATCCTTATAAACCAATTCACCTTTCTAACCAAACCATAGAATCATCAATCTTCTAAATGACAAGATCAAATATTGTAGGTACAGAAACATGGTAGTTCGGGTATTATCAAGTATTCAATAAGGACCTCCTTGCTGTATATGGTATAGTATTGAGTTCCAAAAGGATTCCCAGATACTTTAAAAAGCCCTCTGATTTACAGGCATCATTTCATCTACCAATAATTTTTCTGTATTCACAATTTGAAATGACTGAATGTGCCACTGTGTCACATTGGGAGGATTTGGCCCTTTCAATTCATCAAGATCCATTTACAAGCAAGGAGAAAGGTCTTCTTAATGAAACTGCCCACCCCTTCTCGCGATGTGAGTTTTATAAAAGGAAAAGTGTAATGAACCTATAAAGAAGCAGCCTGTGACTGAAGTAAGCTGAAAATCAACAATGCAATTTCTTCTTTTGAAACCAAATTCAAAGGTTAATGCAAAACCAGTACGATTAAGAACAAAATGTAAATGCTTTATCTGCTGGTGCCCCAGCTGAGTAACTGGAATTGAAGTTTTGAGCAGAGGGGTTGGGGATGGTGAAGAAAAACATGGAAGAAAATTTGAGGGAAAGAAAACTAACATTATCTAACTATATAAATGAGAGGTGACCGACTCACCCGCAAATGCGCAGTAGACAGCAGCTGTCATCAACATTCCGCGCATGCGTTGGACTCACGGAACAGCTGTCAAGGGGAGAGCAACAGCAGACAAGCACCCCTCGCACACGACTGCAGACTCCAGCAAACAGGAAGGGGGAGGAGGGCCTGGAATACGGAAGGGGAGGGAAGGAGGGGGGGGCGTGTAAATCGGAGCACCAGACTTCAGGAACGGAGGGGAGGAGCCCTGGAAGATAACTCGCTGCGGAGCAGGACACTTAGGGGGACAGCAAAACAGCAGACAAGCACACCTCCCACAAAACCGCAGAGTCCAGCACGCCGTGAAAGGTAAGTGCACACGTGACCTCTGCATTCAACATCTACCAGCAGAGAAAAACAGAGAACCCACGGCGCTCTTTCCCACACGTCCAAAGCAAATACAAAAGTTTAAAATAATGTTGACGTTCTATGATGCGGAGGAGGTCAAAATCATGAAGTGCGAGCACAGCACACAAATCACACACACAGAATTCCACCACATACCCCCTCCCCCCTTTACCTCACCAAGCCGCGTTCGCACCTGCTACCAATGGACTATCACACAGTGGAAACACTGAAGGACCCACAATACACACAGAGACAGGGAAGAAGGCTGCAGACTGTTTATCCAAAGATTATTACTCTATTAAACAACACATTTAAAGCATCTTTCACCTACACTGTGTTGTTCAACAGGGATGTAACGGTGAGACTCATAACCCACTGTTTTTCAAATTTAGCCATGGACAACTATATGTTGCATTTTCAAGAGTAAGAAAGGCTTCAGACGTCAAAGTATTAGTTAAACAGACATCCGAACAAGGAAAATTGATTCAAGGATCAAATTCTATTTACACAAAAAACATCAATATATATATAAACGGCGAGTGACCGTACTCACTGCAAATGCGCAGTAGAGACTTCCCTCTCTGTCCCGCCCCCGCGTCAATACGTGATGACGGGGGGGGGGGGGCGGGACAGAGAGGGAAACTGCACCGCCGACGTTGCTACTGCTCCCCCCCCACTCGGAGTCGCCGCCGCCACCCCTCCACCCGGCCCGGGCCCTCTCTTCCCTTCTGAACTTACAGATCCATTCGCCGAACGCAGCAACGCACATCAGCTGAGCTGCAGTGAGCCCTTCCTTCTTTGCCTGTGGCCCCGCCCTCCTGTGACGTAACGTCAGCGAGGGCGGGACACACACAGGCAGAGAAGGGGCAGCTCAGCTGATGTGCGTTGCTGCGTTCGGCGAATGGATCTGTAAGTTCAGAAGTGAAGAGAGGGCCCAGACCAGGTGGAGGGGTGGCGGCGGCGATGACTTCGAGGGGGGGGGAGCGGTGGCGACTTCGTGGGGGGGGAGGGGAGCAGTGGCGACTTCGCGGGGGGAGGAAAACCTCTATACCAGCCCGTTTTTACGGGCTCAACGGCTAGTAGTATATAAAAGTGTACTGTAGACATCAACTCACAAATGTTGCTTACGCTCTTTCATTACATTTTTTAAAACAAAAGCTCGCCTGTTTTAACGGGCTTAATGGCTAGTATAAAATAATCTACAAGTATATATGGACAAGCCTCTAATTCTTTGGTAAGAGACACTGTGGTAGTTGATAAATGCACTGACTGCAGGAGTGGTGGCATCCTCAACTTCTTGTGGCAAGACCTTGTAGTTCACATCTCATAAAATAAAGTCTATAGAAAGGATTCAGGGCATGGTATTGGGCAAATGTAATGGAAACATAAGCCTGAGTTAATTTGCATATTTTGGTTCCTCTTCTGGTAGCCCTCGAGGACCAGAGTCATGGACCTCTTCAGTGAAAGATATCATGATGTGAAAGGAAACTAGGAGGTAACAGAGACAGGCAACACGCACAGAACAGGTTTAGAGTTGATCCACTGGAATCGTTAACTTTCCAAAATGATCTCTAGTGAGCAGGAATAAAAATCAGTAACATGACTCATAAACAGAGGTCCAACAACCTCCAGTCCCTATGATCATCAATCCACTCATTTTTTCAGGATGTCTCTAATGTACGCAAATCTATATCAAGATGGATAAAAATATATATTAATAAAAAAAGACACACAGACCGATGACGAATTTAGTGCATAATTCTTGAAGCACAAAAACTTACGGCTTCCAGTTGAACTACTGAGGTCTATGGAGAAGTTCTAAGCAAATGCATTAAATAATAAATTGGACTCTGGTTTATTTAATCTTAGTCTTGTGACTAATACTGGAGTTGGGAAGTTATTGATTGCCACATTATTAATGCAAATCTATATCATGCATAGACATTAGGGTCATCCTGAAAACCCCTGTGGATTGGTATCCACAGGGATGAAAGATTGCCCTCTCCTATGTATAACATTGTTTAAAGTTCCATGCTCCCCAGTTCCAATGTCAGCCACTGGGAAAGTTTCAGAATTACTCCTTTCTATTCACGTTACCCTACGAATGTGACAGTCTCATCTTTCCTGTTAGTGCAGATGGCATGGAGGCCAAACTGCTCATGCATTCTGTAACTTCTATTGCCTTAAAATGAAGTATAACTTCTCCCTCTTAGCAATTACCGACAGGAATTACTCCACGGGATTGCTGGATCTCATCTGTTAAAAACCAAATAAAAATAGGAGGCGGCTAATTAAACTGTTTGTGGGTACACATACCTTAAAAAGACAACCAAGGAATAATCAATTAGGATCCAACAATAAAAGTTAATGAGTGTTTCTAGTAAAACCATGTGCACAGTAAAGATGGCTGGTTTGATATTTTATGGAATCGTATTACCCCAACCAAATTCTTAAGGAAGCAAATTAAGATATTTACAAAGAGGACTTACAACATAAAGGATGTCTGCAGTTTATTACAGATGTTAATGCTTGCTGTTCTTTCATTTAAACTGATTCGTTACAATGGAAGTACACAATATCTTAGGGTACCCCTCACCTCTCTACTGTGCTCTGCTGAGTTTTCATGACCGTGCATTCAAATGCAGTGTGTACACACAGATATATACAGACACACACACTCGGTAGAACATTTTTTTAGCTGTCACAGAGCAGGCTACAGATGATGTAATAAAAGAATTTGATGGACTATCACAGACATTACTTCAGATCACATTTCTTCTTTCACCTTTTCCTTGACTCAGGATTGTGAGTTGCCTCACTGTTGCAGACTGTTCATTTTGATGATGAACGCATGTTAGATGCTTTCCAAATTAAAATTAAAAAAAAGAGGAAAAACAAGAGTTCACAAGTTGTAAGGTCGATACAACAATAAGATGAGACTCAATGTCAATTTCCTAACATCAGGTAAATCTCAGGTTATAAAAGGAGCCATCACATGTATACTTGCTCACTCCTGGTACCTGTGTAACTAGTGAGGCTATTATACAGTGACTTATAAAAAGTCTTCCCCGCCTTTATACATTTTTCACATTCCGCTGTCTAAACAAAATGTATTAAAGTAGAAGTTTAATTCACTGATCTAAACAACATATGTTACTCTCAAGATGATTGCCCTTTTTGGAATAATAACAGCCATGAGTCATTTAGGATAACTGTCTATCAACTTCGCACAACAGGATGGTGTTTTTTTCCCCCCATTCTTATTGACAGAATAATTCAAGCTCTTTTAGGTTAGCTGGGGATCGTATGTGGACTGCAGTCTTCAGCTCTTGCCACAGATTTACTATTGGATTCAGGTCTGGACTTTGGGTCAATCCATTGTTGCCTTTGGTTTGTGTTTAGGATCATTGTCCTGCTGAAAGATAAATCTTCTTCACAGATCCAGGTCTTTGGTAGCCTGGAACAGGACCTGCTTGTACTTTGTATCATCCATATTGCCTCGATCTTCTCAACCCTCCCTGCCTCTTCTGCTGCAAAATATCCTGACAACATAATGCTCCCGGCATCATGTTTAAGTATAGGGATGGTGTTAGCATGATATTTGTTTTACTCCACATATACCCCTGAATTCTATAACCAGAACACAGTGCCCATATCGAGTCCATTTCATAAAGGCTGTAGTTTGAACTGCACATCGCTTTATGCGTCTTCACTCTACCCCTTGTTTTGCTGCTGTTCCTTTGTAGAGTGTAGCACTTCCCTTCTTGTTTAGCTTTGGGATATGTGCATCACCGATCTTTGCATTGTGTGCAGTGGCTTAACCAGGCAGCTGATGGGGGGAGGGGCACTGACCCTGAGCCGGGCACCAAATTTTCTCCCTGCCCTCCCCCATGGCCCCAGCCCAAATGTAAAATATAAATACCTAAGCAGGTGGGGATCCCCAAGCCTCACCAGCTGAAGACCTCTTCCTCCAGTCTAGTAGCCACAACTCTTCAAGCTCTGCAGCTGGTGGAAGCTCGGGGGGGGGGGGGGGACTGCTGCTAGCCAAAGAGCTTGGAGATTTCTAGATGCTAGACCAGAGGAGGTGGTCTTCAGCTGGCAAGGCTTTGGGATCCCCACCAGCCACAACAAGGGAGGTGGCTACTTTTTTTGGGGGTGGGGGGGGGGGAGCCTGGGCCCAGGACCTCTGTGTCTTCAGTACAAAAAGAAGTGCATACATGTCTTTTTTCTCCAGTGTTGTAGAACTTGCTGAGTTTAACTTCTTGGGGTTCCCATTTTAATTTCCATTTCTATTTTTTTTTTGTTACATTTGTACCCCGCGCTTTCCCATTCATGGCAGGCTCAATGCAGCTTACATGGGGCAATGGAGGATTAAGTGACTTGCCCAGAGTCACAAGGAGCTGCCTGTGCCTGAAGTGGGAATCGAACTCAGTTCCTCAGTTCCCCAGGACCAAAGTCCAGCACCTTTGTGATCCCTTCTTCTGTATTTGGTGAGGGTCTGTCTGTGTTTTGTGTGTGAAGAAATCATTTAAAGTTGTTTTATATGGCAGGTGGAGAAATCGGGAAGAGGCAAATCTATCTCACGCATACTCATTATGGATATTCTGAAAACTTGATTGGCTGGGTGTGTCCCAAGGACTGGGTTGAGAAGCCATTGCCCTAATTTATGGTGATTTTCAAAATACACAGATGGGGAAATGCATATTCTAGAACAAGTGAAGCACTTATACCTCACCTTTTACTGAGGTTACCCAAATATTTGAAAGCATCAGGAAACAGATGAACCAGCCCTGCATTTCTGGACTTGTAGTTCTAATTTTTCTAACAAAAGTAGAGATACTAGCCCATGGATATACTGGGACCAAACTCTGAGAATAGATCAACCAAGCCCTGATGCCATGGAGTAATCTGTTAAGACCAACCACCAGCCAGTGAACTCAGGTCTACTATGTACTTTTCCGTCAAAGGCATTGCTTCATCAGCAAACAGTAATATAAAGGAAAACGCACACTAAAAAAAAAAAAAAAAAATAGAGCATGCATTGCCTCCATTGTAGGCAAATAGATCTCATGTATAGTCACTGGGGAAATCCTGAAAACCCAATCGGGTTGCAGCCCTTGAGGACCAAGGTTGCCCACCCCTGAATTAGAACGTTCACAGTGCCATCAGTGTGCCTGAGGATCCTCACTGTTCCCAATCTCCAAGTTAAACCAGAGCAACTGGAGATAAATGGTTTTCTCTAAGTAACAGAGGAACTCTGAACAAGCGTTGTTTAAGGTTTTCCATCTCTGGGCTTTATTCTATAACATATTACTGCCAGCAGCAGAACTCTGCACATCTCTTTCTGAAAATATACAGCTGATAAGCCTTACAAAAAGACAATGAAAACTTTGGAAAAACTTATTTTTCTATATTAGCAAAAAGTAGGTTTTGATGCTCTTATCTAGTCCTCCAAGCCTTGCGTTTTCTGCTAAGCATCACATTTTTGACTGGTATCTGAGCATCATATTGTACCTACCGATCACAGCCACCTTCATGGCCTCGCAGAAGCTAGTGGCAGCTGGAAACTTCTCTGATTGCTTTTTGTAAATTAATTTGAAGGCATAGCTTGACCCCTACCCTCTCCATCATTGTGGAGTTGTTAATTGGCAGCAGTTGTACTTAAGTTGTTTATTCAGTGATTTCCCTCTGGGTGCACAGGTTAAAGCTACCACATCAAACAGTATCCGATCAACTGTGAAAATCTAATTTAACCAGCCCACCAAGCAAAAGAAAGCTGATTTAAGTAACAGTATCCATCAGAACATCTGGGCGTAAAGCACGCTAGGGTAATTTGAATGCCAATTTTTCTCTGTATTAAATTCTCTGCAGGCTGTGAAACCTTGCACAGGACCAACATACAAATTATGCAGCAATGAAGGGGTAGATGAGCTTACCTGTCTGCAGAGGCCTTCCCCCTCCAATCTTTCTCCGATCCATCGTCACATTGACCAAATCTTTTTGTCCCGGGTCTATGACATTTGGTGGTCACTGTGGTTTTCAAACAGCTAAAAAGGAGACAGAAACTGATACTGAGAGATACACAAGGACACACAGCGTGACCAGAGGCTCAAGCCTGGTGGAATTCTGGCTGTTTTGTGTCCAATTTGTTAATTTTAGTTTATGGTTTAAATGGGATAGAGGAAGATTAGGTTTAAAAAACAGTGATGCAACATTGTAAACCAAATAGCCAAGTTATGTTTTCTTATTCTGTCAGTTAGAGGTCATGAGATTAGGGTGCAGAATCTTAAGATGATAAATGCTCAACCTCTTAAATAATTTTTAGGCTTCATCTACATTTAATTTTGGTTTATTTATATTTTTTAGGAGTGGAGTAGCAGCCTAGTGGTGACAGCACTGAGTAGAGAACCAGGGGGGGTCCCCATTGCAGGTCTTTGTGATCTTGGGCAAGTCACTTAAACCTCCATTGCCTAGACCTAGAAAAATATCTACTGTACCAGGAAGTACATTGCTTTGACAGCTTTTGGGCTTGTAGACATTGTATAATAAACTAAAATGAATATTTATGAGATATTTGTGTGTAACTGTTGATTTACTGATGTATTTCCTGTTTGTAGCCCTCAGGGGAGCAGCAGTCTACAAACCTGAAACTAAATAAATGTTAACATACAAGAATTTTTCCAATATTTCTTTCCATCTTTGTGTTCATTAATATTAATTTTTGAATCCCAGTGTGCACCTGAAATCGACTGCTAGAATTCCTTCTAAGGCTAACAGCAACTTTTCCGTTTTACATGTTCAGGAAGTTTATTATAGAGCTTTTGTCATTTCTTCGTATTTGGTCAATACCCAATCAATCACTTTTTTCCCGGCATATTGTTATGCATTATTATACCACTTCCCAAACGGTGTTGCAAAAAGCTCATGTGGGGTTATGAGCAGGTAGTGGGCCTGTGCCTCCCATTCAGCATACACACAAAAACTAAACCTGCATGGGCTCCACAGAATGCAGGAGATGGAAGCATCACAGCCAAAGCGATCGGAGAGCCAGAAACAGAAGCACAGATAGCAAAGTAGGGCTTGCCCATGGCCACTAAAATAGGCCTCTTCTCTGATCTTCCCCTCACCTAGCTTCTCTTAAGCTAAACCTAAAAAAGACTCCGACAATTCTCCAGCCTAGAGGAACAAAGCCTGTCTCACTATGGTGATCTTTCAGCAACAACGAGGATGATATTGGTGGCAGGGGGAAGCCACCGCTAGGCCACAGGGCTTTGAACCAGCTTATGCATTCAAGGACCCTATCATGGCTGTCATCTCCTCTACATGAGCTTCCAATCACCAAGAAAACCATGGCAGTAGATGGGCTACAGCTGGGTCTCTGAGCACACACACATACTGGCTGGTTTACAGGCCCCATGCTTATTTTTATTTATTTTGTTACATTTGTATCCCACATTTTCCCACCTATTTGCAGGCTCAATGTGGCTTACATAGTACCGTAATGGTGTTCGCCATCTCCGGTAAAGAAACAGATACAAAGTGATGTTGTGGTCGAATAGGGTTCATGTGTTGTATACACATTGGGGGAATCACAGATAGGAGGATTATGCAATGTTCATTACAAGATTTGGTTTTGTTGTGTAGCAGGGTTTAGGCCCTTAGGTAGGATCGATGGGGCATGCCTTTTCTTGACGTTTAGGTGGTCGTACGTTGTTTTCACGGCTTTTGGTAGTGCATTCCACAATTGTGTGCTTATTTAGGAGGAGCTGGATGCATAAGTTGAGTTGTATTTGAGTCCTTTGCAGCTTGGGTAGTGGAGATTTAAATATGTTCGTGTTGATCCGATTGTGTTTCTGGGTGGTAGGTCTATGAGGTCTGTCATGTACCCCGGGGATTCGCTGCAGATAATCCTGTGGACCAGGGGGCAGATTTTGAAGGTAATGCGTTCTTTGATTGGGAGCCAATGTAGTTTCTCTCGGAGGGGTTGGGCCCTTTCGAATCTCGTTTTTCCAAATATAAGCCTGGCTGCTGTGTTTTGAGCAGTCTGAAGTTTCTTTATGAGTTGTTCTTTACATCCCACATAAATTCCATTGCAATAGTCTGCATGAGTTAGTACCATTGATTGTATCAGGTTGTGAAATATTTCCCTCGGGAGGAAAGGTTTAACACGTTTAAGTTTCCACATTGAGAAGAACATTTTCTTAGTAGTAGCTTTCACTTGGCTCTCAAGTGTGAGGTTACAGTCTATAGTAACGCCAAGGATTTTCAGGCTGAGATAGGGAGGGTGTGGTCTGGTGTGTTTATATTTGTGGGTTTGTACGTATTGTGTTGGGATGAAAGGATGAGGCAGTGGGTTTTTTCTGTATTAAGTTTTAATTGAAATGCATTTGCCCATGAGTTCATATTTAAACTGAGCTTGATTTCGTTGGTGATTTCTGTCAGATCATGTTTGTAGGGTATATATATTGTAACGTCGTCTGTGTAGATGAATGGGTTGAGGCCTTGATCGGATAAGGCCTTAGCTAGTGAGGTCATCATTAGGTTGAAAAAGGTTGGTGACAGTGGTGATCCTTGTGGTACTCTGCAATCTGATTTCCACGGTGAGGATATGTTTGAATTTGATTTCACTTGGTATGTTCTTGTGGTTAGGAAACCTTTGATCAAGCTAAGTATGTTTCCACCGATGCCGAAGTAGTCTAGGAGTTTTAGTAATATGTTATGGTTAACCATGTCGAATTGAAGGAGAAGTATACTTTTACCTGTTGCTATTTCCTGCTTGAATTTGGCCAGGAGGGTAACTAGTACTGTTTCAGTGCTATGGAGGGGGCGAAACCCTGATTGTGATTCGTGTAATATTGAGAATTTATTTATGTACTCAGTAAGTTGTTTGGTTACCATGCTTTCCATCAGTTTGACTACTAGTGGGATAGACGCTACTAGGCGGTAGTTGGTAAGTTTGCTTATTTTTTTTTCTTGGGATTTTTTGGTATTGGGGTGAGTAGGATGTTGCCTTTTTCCTTGGGGAAGAGGCCTTGTTGGAGCAAGTAGTTTAGGTGGGATGTGAGGTCTGCTATGTATATATTTTTTCGTTCTTATTTCTGTGGAAAGATCACTGTGGAGAAACATAGGTTTAAAACTTTAGGATGGAGAAGTGCTTGTGTTGTGTTGAATTAATGCCAATAGTCTTGATTTTGTCTCCTTTTAGAAAATATCCAATATGGGAAGGAATCCAGTGCTTAATTACTAGAACAACTACTAATACAGACACCTAATATCTGCTCTCTATTAGTAGACTTAATTTGATGAAAAATGCCAGAACCTAAGCCCACCAACAGCTTTTGGAATGAATTTTGTTAGCTTTTAAGTTTACTCAAAGGTCAGGGCTGCAACAAGAACAATTTTTTGGCAAAGAGAATCATTTATCAATTTATGGCACAAAGCTGGGTCCTTGGAAAAGCAAAAAAACCAAACAGTATGATGCTCTTTTGAGAGCTCCTTTCTGATGCAGTAGATGGATTCACATAATGCATTTGAAAGATGTTTTTCCGCAATAGCTGCCACACAATTTTTATATTATTCTAAACATTTCTGCCTCACTTTGGTTCACCTATTGTGTATGTACATGAGTGAGACAGAGAGCTGTGTCCTGTGCTACAGAACTAGCTCCAATATTCACCCTGTAATCATTAAATTATGTAGTTTATCTATATATACATACCAGTGGCGTAGCCACAGGTGGGCTTGGGTGGGCCAGGGCCCACCCATTTATGGCTCAGGCCCACCCAACAGTAGCACATGTTTAGTGGTAACTGGAGGGAATCCCAAGCTCCGCCAGCTGAAGATTTTCCCCTGATGGTAACGAAAACGCTACTCTCCATGACAATGGCACCTGCGCATGCTCAGTTTTCAGTGCATGCCTGCTGCCAAGGTGGAAAGAAGCATTTTCCCACCAGCTGAGATACATTTTTTTTGGTGGTGGGGGTAGAACACTTGGTGCCCACCCAATTCTTGTGTAGGCCCATCCAAAATCTGTTGTCTGGCTACGCCCCTGATACATACCAGTGCTTAATCTTTGTGTCCACAACCCCCATTATCACAGTCAAAATTATGCAACACCCCCAGAAGTGCAGAATGATGCATCTATTTATTTTATTTATGCACATTTATACCCCACTTTTTTCCCACAGGTATGCAGACTCAAAGTGGCTTACAATGTACTGATAAGGCTAACGCCAGACCAGTGGTTATACAATTACAAATTACATTAAATAGAAGGACAGGGTAAGAAGAAAAAGGGGAAAGGGTAAGAGAGACTAAAACAGTCTATGGACATGTTATTAGGAAGGACTGTAGGTAATATGTGGAGTTTCTGAAGTAGGCTTTCCGAGATAGGCTGGTCTTAGGTAGATTCCAGATGCTGAGATGGTTCACAGTGGCTTGAACAGCTTTCGGCAAGGCAATCCATAATTGGGAGAAGTTGTAATACCCATCCAAACCAGGAGAAATAAGCATGCCACGATTAGAACCGTTGGAGGCAGGAAGAGATGTGAAGCGGCCGGACAGGCCATGTCGAAACAGCATGTTGCAAATGGAGTTGTAATCTATGGAGAGCCCACCCAAGTTGCAACTCCAAATGTGGGTTTTATGGCCCCATTGAGGTCTCAACCCCCAGTTTGAGGTCTAATTTATACGCATAAACACAATGAAATTACTGAACTGCTTTCCTACAATTGCCCTGAATTTCAGGGATTCATTAGTGGATTACAAAAGTCACTCATATCTTATACTTGCTGCATCTGATTAGCTCATAACCACTGATATCACATGTGAAAACAGACCCCTCATGAGCTAATCAGATTCCACACCTGGTAAAGTAATATATGCTGCTGCTACGAACATGGCTGCCTTCAGATGCTCAGCACTACAAGGGAACAGCTTAAAGAATTTCAAAAGCATCACTGGGAAGCAAAAGTTCTTATTAATAGAGGGTGAATAATATTACTTGGTGTGTAAAGGTAAAACATTGCATCACACAGCAGTTGAAGAAAGCATCCTTGGAATTTTTTCCCTCAGAGCTGGCCCTTACAACACAATAAGATTGAAGGTTTCCTATATATAAATTGCAAGCTTAATATGTTTTACAACATGAACATTTCATTATAAGACTTGTTCCATCACTCCCTACTAGGGGGCACCTAAGACGCTGAAGAGCTTCCATTGTGTTGAAAACCAAAACAACTGTAAACTGAGGAACAAGATTAACATTTTGAGAATCAACATTTTTTGTTGTTATCCAATTTCATTTTCTCTGTTAAATATTTGAACATATCCGTCACTATACTCTCTCGTTTCTGTGCATGAGTGTCATACTGCAAAAAAACAAAACTATAATTGACTCTTCAACTTCCACCCTACAGGAAAACAAGATTTGCTTTAAAAACGGAATTTCTTATGATGAAAACTATATCATAGGAAAAAATTTCATTCAAAGGTGTCAAAATAGTTTTAAGTAGATTATCTTGAACTTTAAAGTTTCTTTCGCCTAATCAGTCTGTATGTTTGGATCAGATTAGCACAAGTCACAAGGTTAAAAGTGATGTATTGGGGTGGCAATGTATGTAAAGCCATAATCCTGTGTACTAAATTACCGGGTAAAGGGAATTGGGATTTGATATACCGCCTTTCTGTGGTATTTTGCAACTACATTCAAAGCAATTTACATATATTCAGGTACTTATTTTGGACCAGGGGCAATGGAGGGTTAAGTGAGTTGCCCAGAGTCACAAGGAGCTGCAGTGGGAATCAAACTCAGTTCCCCAGGATCAAAGTTCACTGCACTAACCACTAGGCTGCTCCTCCACTCAACTAAAGGCAAAGTGAGGTGGGAATAGGCACGTCAGTTGTGTGCAACACTACCATGATGACGTCTGTCTGGGAAAGAACAGCTCAAGCATGACAGTCCAAGGAAGAGGGTTGAAACTGATTGGGAAATACAATGGAAAAAGGCAAAAAACCTCTTTAAATCTCAAATTATGCCCAGATCATCACTCATTAGCAATTTTCTAGCTATCCTTCCAGCATGATCATGGTAGAAAACGAAGAACATTTTTTTTTCCCCAATACCAGGGGAATAAACTAATGGGTAAAATGGTGAACTAAGAATCAGGCAGACTAAGGTTCAAATCCCACATCTCTGTGTGGCACACTTTGGTAGGTCATCTTACCCTTTACTACCTCGGATGCTAGCTTACTGCCTCCTGCAATAAAAACTATGTAATAATTTAGTGTTAGGTTTTTGGCTAGCTGTTTAAACCTTTTGGATGTCAGTACACCTGATGGACTTGGGCCAGACTAGTCAAATTAAACAGCACAGTAACCAGATGCTGAGAATATATCTGTGCAAGTTAGAAGCAATATGATGAACTAAATAAAAATAAGCATTTATTCATCACCGATTATGTTTGATCTTGCCTATTAAACAGCTGAAAAGGCCTGTATTTAATTGGTTATGTTATGAATATGAGAGACTTTCTTGTATACACAATCTTGTCAACATTCAAAGCAATTTAACCAGACAGGAGTCTCTCCTGCCCACTGAAATCGCTGGACACTACCTAAGTGGTGATATTCAGCAGAACTTAACTGGACAGAGCTCCTATCACTACATACCACCCAACAAAAAAAAATGGGAAGGTCAGGGGCAGCGTTAGGGAGGAGCCAGAGGTTATACAGGTCATGGTGGCCATTTGCAAAGACCAGCCACAAGGGGTAGGTGCGAGGGGGCTTCACTTACAACCCCCACAGACTACCAGGGACATCAGGTGGGTCTGGGGGGGGGGGGCTAACTAGATCTTGGGGCAGTTGAGGGAGCTTTGATTCCCATGGGCTGGGGGAGGGGACAGGAAGGGGGGGGGGCTATTTTGGAGGCTAGGAAGGGACTGTGGGGGATTTAAAAGTTAAAACACAGTTATGTGGGTCTCGGCCAATATTCAGCTAGGGCAACATAACTGTCTTATGCAGGCCCCGGCTAAATATTGTCCGGGACCCACATAAGATCCAGCCCCCAATATTCAGTGCCAGTGCCCGGACACAGCCTGGTACTGAACATCAGGGGCTAATCTAGCTAGCAACCGTAAGCATGTCAAAAAATGCTATCGCTGGCTGAATATCAGGGGGGGGGGGGGTTATTATTATTTTGTTAATTTACTTGAATTACCAGGGTTTTGTTTTTAGATATTTTACTAAGGATGCTTAATGAGGATATACAGGATTGTTGATTAGTGGCCCTTATAAAACCGGCACATACATGCCAGCCTAGGCAACTTTTGCTAAATTTACCTGTCATATAAGCCCTGAAAAGTCTTGTGATGAGTGTTTAAGGCTAAAACAAAGAACATACTGCTAGTTCTCATAGGACGTACGTTATGTACATTGTCCACCTGGTGGCACCATAACCTATAAAATGGATATGTTAGCTTCACACCCAGGAAAATGTAATGACTAACCTAGCCAAAACACAAATTAAAATACACCAATCTTGTTTTTTTTTATTTTTTATTTAAATAAAAGTTATAATTTATACAAGACTTTTAAACAATGAACAAGATTCTCTTAAAAAACATTAGGGCAGATTTTTTCATTATTTCAGTTTTTTAACAAAGAAGTTCTTTACGGACCCAAACATTACACTGACAAGGAATAATTATTCACAACTTCAAAATAGAGACTCTGACTCCAGACATAAAAATGTAAACATCTACTCTACTGCTAGAAATGGACCATCCGCGCAAAATGTACATGATTCTGTAAAAACTGCCAGTTTTCTTTGCTGAACGCTTCTATCGCTCACAGATCTGTGCGTTGCTCTTATCCTGGTCTGGGATTACTGTGATGAGCATCACAGAACACCTTCCAGGCTTTACAAGCAGTTTTATGAGGCATATAGGTACCTTTTCTTTTCAGCACTGCAAAAGGTTCCAGAGAACAGAAAGCCACAATGTAGCACATTCCAGATCAGGCTGCAAATTCTCATCCCTCTTACAACTACCTCTGGAAATGTGACCAGTTTTCATTTTCCCTTTTTTTTTTTTCTCTCCCCTCAAAGGGACTCAAACCAGTCACTGTGCTTCCGTTAAAGGAGTTCAATCCATTTAAAGCAATCAACTCATCAATCAGGCTGGCAAACTAACAGATCTGCAAAGCAGAGAGGGCAAGAAAAACATGGCAAGTTACTGCATTCCACTGCTGAGATGCAGCACATTACATAAAGTCGTACAAACTGCTCTTTAATGACGACAACAAAGGGAAACAAAATCAGGTATTGATGATTCTGTGGCTATATGGCATCAGACAGTGACCTCAATACTGCAGAATACAACAAGGACATCTCTGCAGTTACCCCTAAACCCCAAACATGTCAGGAGCCATGGCAAACAAGTATTATCACTGTAATCTGCACTGAAATCACTGAGTTATGCCATGCAGCTGCAGATGTGACTAAGCACTTTGCTGTACTGAGATTAATACAACTTAATACACTACTGGCTATGCCCATGTGCTTTCCTAGAAGTGCCGCTACACATTGCTTAGTGCTAAGTAAAAACAAACCACACATCCAGTTCATTTACTTTATGATGATATGAAAGATTGTTGTGCTCCGATTTGGTTTTGGTTTGTTTGGTTGCTTAACCAAATTCTAAAATGTTCAAATTATTAAAGTGCATGTTAGTATTACTTCTGCAATTACAAGAGGACTTGTGCATTTAAGTCTTGACCTGGAATTGGAAACATTGATTAGAATCGCATCATGAACAGAGCACAGTGAAAGAGCTGAAGAGATCAAACCTCTCCCCTTTTGCAAAGCCAAGTAAACTTATCTTGAAAGTGAAGAGCATCTTCCCGATAGCTCGCTAATGTATCGCACAGTCTGAGCCAGGAAAACTTTCTA
This sequence comes from Microcaecilia unicolor, assembly GCF_901765095.1. Classification (NCBI taxonomy): domain Eukaryota; kingdom Metazoa; phylum Chordata; class Amphibia; order Gymnophiona; family Siphonopidae; genus Microcaecilia; species Microcaecilia unicolor. The sequence goes on along the minus strand of NC_044040.1, from coordinate 40,618,635 downwards.
TCAAAAAGGCAAACCAAGCTACTTAAAGCTGGCAAAAGTACCAAGAGGTTTTTTTTTTAACCTAATATCAAGCATTTGGGTAGGAGGAATTTGAAGGAGGATGGCACCCTTTTTAATTATATAATTTTTACGCATAAATGGTCAATTTCCTTTCTTACAAGCAGCTTGACACCCTTCTCCAAAATGAATTTTACATCTCTCAGGACTCAAATACAAGGCATGTACATGATGGGAAGAATACATCAGGTAACTGGACCCTCTGGCACAGGAAGACAAACTATAGACAGGCAAAGAACAAATGTACTTGAAAACGACCCAAAAATAATCCCTCACGGTGCCTTCCCTATAAAATGTATCTCAAAGGCAAGCTCCTTATTAGTACCCAAAGGATGTCACATTGCATCCACATTAAACTTTCCCAAGACAGGATATATGCAGTACCAAAACAAACCATCCTTACAAATGTATGCATTTATACAAACTATTTGTTACAATGCTGAGTCAGAATTGTCCAAAACTTCAAGACATTTTTATGTCAAAAATCCAGTGATTCTATATAAAACCAGGACAGTTTCTCAGAATTCATCATACACATATATTAATATGTGGGGAGGGGGGATTAAATCAATGCAGAAAGCATTTAGTGGTTAATGCCCCTCACATTCCAGGGCTCTCCTTCACATCAACGAGCCAATGCTGCTTGCTTTACAATCATTTTTCTATTATGGTATGTTACAAACAGTGGTAGCGAAACCCTTTTTGATTGCTGAGATTATATAAACAAATCAGCAGACCCTTCCTCCAAGCTCCACCATGGCCCATCCCATTGTACTGACTACAATTACAAATAACAAACTGGGTTTTGAATACTGGAGAAGCCAAATGATTTAATGGCGGTCTAAAACTGGTTGATTTGTCTTTTTCCCCAAAGATTAAATAGGAAAGGCTCCTTTAATGCAAAGGGTCAGCCCCATCAGCAGGTCTGTGCTACAGCCTCTCCATACCAAACTGACCTATAGTCTTGTGCACTCAACTGTTCAAGAAAGCCCTAAACAGGCAAACTCCAGCTCAAACCACCTTTGCTTTTAATAAAAGTGAGGGTCTAATAAAAGGCTTTCTGGCCAGTTTGAGTGCAGGATGAAATTAAGAGCTGACATACAAGAGAACTCATCTCAGCTAGTCCCGGTGAAAAGATCACCCATCAAAGTCAGAACACATGTTCTGCCATCTTAACTCAATACCATTCTGAGATTTTAACTCAACTCTGTTCTATCTACTGTCACTGGAGCCACCAATTTCCAGATAAGCAAGAGAACACATATTGAAGATGCAAATTACAATGAGCCCAATGCTTCAGGACAGTATGAAGCTAAGCTGGCAACACACAGGGCCCAATTTTAGAACTTAAGCTTTCATCAGCCAAATCATCTCACTCGTTCAAGGTTCCTCATCATGTAAATCCCACTGTAAATTTGAAGGGCATCCAGTAGGAGAGTGAAAAGGGAGAGGGAACATAAGTGGGAGAACTGGACATGAGGGAATAAAAAAAGCAACTGTCCATGAGTCACAGATGCTCAAAAAGCAACAAGATGGACCGTCATCCATCCAAACTAAAGATTACAGGGCTAGCAGAAGAAAGAAATAAGAAAAGGTAAACATGAAAAGCAGAATTATTGATTAATCTCAATATGTTTCATTAGGGGGTAAAAATGCAGAAAGGCCCAACTTTCAAAGGATAGTGATGATATAGCACAGAAAGACGACGGCATTTTCTCTTAGTTGCATATCATCTCTATTACTCACAGAAGAGCAGTTCCTCAGGCCTTATCAATGTTTAACTACCCATTATTACAGAAAAATCTCTTTCCCCCTCCTTCTGTTTTCACCTTGGCTTCCATTAAGAAGGGAGGACAAGGTAAGAGAAAGATTCAAACCAGTATAAACATGATTCTCTTCACATGGAATCAGGAAGACAGCATCACAGTGTTCCCTAACACAGTTCCGTTTTGTCCCCCTGTTCCAGGGCTTTCACAGGGACTACCCAACTGCTTGAGTTTACAATTATTTCATAACCATTCGTGCCTCCCCTTAACAAAAATCTGTTACATTCCCACATATAAGCACAACCCAAGAAATGAGGCAGGAAGAAGGGGGTCTATGCAGGTATCTTTTTTTTGTCTTTCAGGTCTGCAAACGAACATTAAGGGGGTCATTTACTAACGGTTAGCACATGCTTTCTGCTGCGGAGCCCACAGGAAGAAAACGGCCCTGAAGCAGAAAGTATATGCTAATGCTTTTAATGAGCTTAGAATGATGATAGCACTTCCTCCTGTCATTGTACAAAGAATTTTAAAAGAAAAACCTATACTATACAAAATATGTTTCCCATGGCACCCCGACATAATAGCCCGGACAAAATAGCCTTGAAACAAAATAGCTCTTCTCAAAAAGTATAGGCTACCCAAATGGAACAAATCCTTAATGAAAAGGAGAGGGAGATTAAAACAAGTGCAATCATGAATTAACATTTCTCCCCTCTTCCCTTCCCTTCATATGCAGTCTTCCCTCCTTCCCATCCCGTAATCCCACCCCCATCAAAGGTCTCTTTCTCCACCAATGATGCCCCTCTGTCTCCTCCCCACCCATCCAACATTGCCCCTCTCTTTCTCCTTCTTCTACAATCACCCCTCAGCCTCTCTTCCACCACCATTTAGCACTGCCCAGGTCTCTCCCTCCTCCCCCAACTATCAAGCTTCACCCATCTGTCTCTTCCCTCTCCCAACTATCAGCTTTGCCCCTCTGTCTCTCCCTCACTCCTCTCTTTATTTCCTCCCATTTCCTGCCTCCAACATTACCCTCTCTCCTTTTCCTCCCAGCCCCAGAAAAGAAAAACAAACTGGGAGCTTCTCCTCCCGCTTACCTATCTGGCCGAACCTGCCGGTCTCCTCAATTCGGTGGTTATCAATAAAGAGAAACTCTACAAGGGACCATAGAGCTCTGCACGCCGCTGACAGCGCTGCCATTCCTGCCTGAACATGAAGTTGTATCACAGGGGACAGGAATGGCAGCACTGTCAGCGGTGTGCAGAGCTCTATGGTTCCTTGCAGAGATAGCAGGTTCGAGCAGACGGGCAAGCAGGGAGGGAAAGTTGCCGGTCCTGAATTAGTGAGAACAGATGAAGGTCCTGTTTGGCTTGGGCATTTACCCCCACCCATGGCCTCCTCCGCAGAGATGTCTATGCTTCCGCAGTTGACCAGGGATTAGCATTCATCGAACACAGGAACAGTAAGTTTTCTTCAGCTTGTTCTACCCCTGTTGGGTCCTTCTGTCAGGGCTACTTTGTCAGGAACCAAATTTTGGGCAGGCATTTTTCTCGGTGTCTAGCTTCTCAGGGCTATAATGTCGGGACTGTTTTCCATGACAAATATAAAGACCCTCCCATCCACAAAATTATTGCAAAGTAGAGGATATGAACACTCCATTTCAGATTCAGTACTGATCATATAAAATCCCCAAATAGAAGAGAAAAACAAAACGTAGCCAGAGCAAGCAGTTCTTGGAACCCATTAAGTCTCCGTATTAGACACTGCCGATGTTATTTTCATATACTGGTTGAAGATGGTCTCGAAGGCCTCATCCCTGTGTATCATGGCACCAAACACCAGTGGCTAAGGAGAAAACAAAAATGACAATCAACTCAAAAATGCCATTGTATCCATCTGATAGTAACACAACAGATAACACCTATAAAAGATCAGATCCCAGTCTGCTCAGTGTCCCTGTCCACATTGGAAGGATATATCCCAGATGCCAGCCACAGAGCAAGTTCACATGAAAGATATCTCTCCTCATCCCAAAATGTTTGTCATCCCCACCATCTGTACTCTACCATTTTGGGTTTTAATTGTTCCCACAATTAATAACTCCCTAATCCCTTATCTGTCCTCTTTGTCCGTCTTGAATAGATTTTAAGCTCCATCAAGCAGCGACCGTCTCATACATGTTTTGTGTATAGCAATGCGCATATGTCCAGCAAGCTGTCTGTTCACAACCAGCATCCTAACAATAATCTATAGGCATAAAGTTTTGTGCTAATCAAAAGAGTTTTCCTCTCAACAAGAGATGCCTATTCGCTTTGGAGATTGTAGAGAACTGCAGATAGGCCAGTGGAAATTTCTATTTTGTCTCCCTCAAACACATGCCACAGGAGACCTATCAGGAGTGGCCTAGTGGTTAGGGTGGTGGACTTTGGTCCTGGCGAACTGAGGAACTAAGTTCAATTCCCACTTCAGGCACAGGCAGCTCCTTGTGACTCTGGGCAAGTCACTTAACCCTCCATTGCCCCATGTAAGCCGCATTGAGCCTGCCATGAGTGGGAAAGCGCAGGGTACAAATGTAACAAAAATTAAAAAAAAACACTCCACCACAAAGTGTAAATTGCCCTGGTTTTCCAGGTTAACAATATATATAAATTCACCATTACTTAGCCCTGTGCTTGCAGCTAAATTATGAATATTCCCATTGGACAGCTTGACGAACATTTAACAAAAAAAATTTCCAAGTTAAAAAAAAAACAAAAAAAAAAAACAGATCTCTGTGGTTCTCGAGGACTGGAGATCCCAGTATGGATCTCTTGTTCATCTCCCCACTCCAAAGATACATTTATATTTGTCTCACTTTCTCACTACTGTGGAGGGAAACTGCTCTTCGTGATATTTCAAGAGTGACAATAGATTTCTGAATACTTCTTTTCTGAAGTAATAGAAGCATCCTGCCTCCGCTTATTCACAGTCGAGACAGTGCAGCTGCAACGTTGAAATATATATCAAAATGAAGAATACTTTAAAAAAAAAAAAAAAGCCACAAGCCACCTCCCTCCCTGGCACTTCTCACAACCCTAAGGAAAATCTGGGAAGTTTTATGAACCTGTCAATCACAAGAACGTACAGAGATAAAAGATGAAACTCAAACACCTGCAGCAAGGACAGTGAGGGAGCAAGCAGACACTAAACTGCAAAAGAGCCATTAATCACTAGGTGTTCCCCTTCCCAGCTTACGATACCACAGATTAACGCCTCATAGCTAACCAAAAGAAAGTGCACTGACTCTACTGTCAGGAATGAGAAATGTCACAATCCACTCCCCACTTTGGCAAGTTCTCTCTATATCAAATACCTACAGACTGCATGCCTCCCTTACACCCCCTCCAAAGGGACCCTCATCACCAAATATGCATTTCACTAATCTTAACATTTAGGATAAGTCCAGATTCCAGACCCATGAGCACCTCAAAAGAACTAGTATTGGTGACCCCCTACTTATGATTTTCAGTATTCTTCTGACCTTCTGCCATGGCAGCAAGTGACATGCAAGTCACTAGGCCGCACTGACAGTGCTGTTCTCCAAGTCTTAGTCACCCCAAAGAGAACAGCGATGAGCAGAGAATCCGGGGTCTAGTCTGTCACATGGTGGTTGGACCGAGGGGAGCAAAAACTCCACAAACATGCTGCATGTGCTAACTTCTTACCAGAGTAACCATGCATGTTTACGCCAGTTTCAACAAAGTTACCTGTGACAGATGTTCTCCAAGGAAAATGAAGACGTAGTGAGTGTGATACAAGCTTCAACACAGAAGTCTATCACAAAGTTCTTTATTGCACCAAAAAAAGGACCAGACACGGGGCCATGTTTTGGCGGTGAAAACCGCCTACCTCAGGAGTCAAGAGTACAATGTCTGCTACTGAGCAGATTGTAGAACAATGGTGCCAGATATTAATCCAAATTTGTAAATTGTAATTACCACTAGGTGTAAAACATAGGTACACTTATGTGATAAAATAGTAGCACTCTCTCCAGCATACTCTGCAGCACAACTTGCAGTTGTAGTGACAAGTCACAAGTTTCTGGAAGAAACCCAAACAGTAGCAACATTCCATGCTACCAATCCCAGGGCAAGCAGTGACTTCCCCTATGTCTATCTTGTTTATTTTCTCAGAATCTGCCTTTGCTAATCAAGCAGCGGAAGCAGTGGCCCGTCTCATCTCTCTGGGCAAAGTTACATATGCCCTCCAAATATCTAGCTTTCCCAACCTTGAATCTGCTCATGGCAGTTCAGTACAGGCTCAGCCGTAGCTAAGTTAGTGCTCTTCCATCTTGGAAAAGAGACATCTAAGAGGGGGATATAATTGAGGTCTACAAAATCCCAAGTGGTGTAGAACAGGTAAAAGTGAATCGATATTTACTCTTTCAAAAAGTACAAAGACTAGGGGACACACGAGGAAGTTACATGGAAAATACTTTCTAAACAAATAGGAGGAAATATTTTCTCAGTCAACGAATAGTTATGCTAATCGCTGTTACCACGTCATCTGCAATGAGTTCCAGAGCTTATCTGGGTTTAGAAAAGGTTTGGATAAGTTCCTGAAGGAAAAGTCCATAGTCTACTATTAAGATTGTATATATATGGCCATATATATATGTTTAGAAAGTATTTTCCATGTAACTTCCTCGTGTGTCCCCTAGTCTTTGTACTTTTTGAAAGAGTAAATATCGATTCACTTTTACCTGTTCTACACTACTTGGGATTTTGTAGACCTCAATTATATCCCCCTCTTAGATGTCTCTTTTCCAAGATGGAAGAGCACTAACTTTTTTAGCCTATATGAGAGAAGTTCCATCCCCTTTACCATTGTGGTCACTCTTCTTTGAGCCTTTTCTAATTTCGATATGTTTTTTGAGATACGCCTACCAGAAATGAATGCAATACTCAAGGTAAGGTTGCAGCATGGAGCATGGTTCCTAGCATCCTGTTTGCTTTTTTGGCCACCACTGTACACTGGGCAGTAGATTTAAGCGTTATTGTCTACAATGATACCTAGATCTTTTTCTTGAGTGCTGACTCCCTAAAGTGGAATCTAGCATCAGGTAACTATGATTTGGACTATTCTTCCCAATGTGCATCGCTTTGCATTTGTCCACATTAAATTTCATCTGCCATTTGGATATCCAGTCTTTCAATTTCCTAAGGTCTTTCAGCAATTTTTCAGTCCACGTGTGTTTTAACAACTTTGAATAGTTTTGTGTCATTTGCAAATTTAATCACCTCACCTGTCACATTCTGATTTCCAGATTTAATATCTTAAATAGATAGATAATTTATATTCGATATTCCCTACAATTAGAATATTTGGTATTATTATAGATCAAACACTCTTTAGAACCTCAGTTAAAAAGATTTTCTGACCAAGGGGGTTGTTTACTAAAGCTTAGCTCGAGCTATCTGCAGAAGGGCCCAGAGGAATAAAAAGGGCCCTGCTGTAGATAACTCAAGCTAAGCTTTAGTAAACAACCCCCTAAGTTACTTATCAGATAAGAAAACTGAGATGGATTTGGACATTTTTTTTAAGACTCTCATTTTAGGATGTTGAAACAACCTTTGGTCTTATCTCTGCTTGATTATTGTAATATATTTTTCAGATTGTCCTAAATTTATTAATAGAAGGTTACAAACTATTCAGACCACCACCATACAACTGATTTTTTTTCTCTCCAAATTGAAAGAATATCACCTTTTTTAATTCAACACTGGCTTCCAATACAAGCCCAGATTGTATTTAAGTTTTACTGTATGCTTTTTAAGATTCAACATGGTGTGGTTCCTGCTTATATGTACAAATCTATAAGTTACTCAAGATTTAATTCTTTTTATTAATTTCAAAATTTATATTTTTGCTTTTCCTGACCCTAAAGGGATGAAATTAAAAAAAAAAGTATTAAATTCTTTATTATCTTATCAGGCGGCAATATATTGGAAGAGATTACCTTTGCATAGGTGGTCCATTTCAAATTATATTCAATTCAGAACAGAATTGAAGCCTTTTCAGAATCTTTTCTTGAATAATTAGTTTATCTGTTAGTCATGATATCCAACTTTCTTGGTTTGACTGACGGTCGTATGGCTTTTGATTTGATTTTATAATGTACCATATGGTTTTATAACTGTATGATATTATTTGTATTGTTATTTTTTATGTACTTTTTTTTTATTTTGCACCACTATGGTTATTTTAACTACAGATGCAATACGTAAGATGTAATAGGTGTGCTAAATAAAACAACAGAAGACACCGAGTGTATGTGTATCTTTTACAGTGCCATCTGTGCAGTCTCAGAACTCTCCTCCAAGATCTCGTATCAAACTATTCTCTTATCTGTATTTGCCAGACAGAACTGCTGGAGAGGAAACATACAGGGTGTGACAAAAGTCCCAGTGCATCCAGTATCTTACTGATAGTAGGTACACAGGGCCATGTGACATATCCCTGTATTTTTAAAGCAATGATAGCACCTGCATGGGACAGTGGAGGAGTGGCCTAGTGGTTAGGGTGGTGGACTTTGGTCCTGGGGAACTGAGGAACTGAGTTCGATTCCCGGCACAGGCAGCTCCTTGTGACTCTGGGCAAGTCACTTAACCCTCCATTGCCTGCCGCATTGAGCCTGCCATGAGTGGGAAAAAGCGCGGGGTACAAATGTAACAAAAATAAATAAATAAAACTCTAAAAGGTGAAAATTCAAATAAAGAACCACTCACTGCAGATTCACATATAAATTATTTATTGGCTTACAAGGGCAAGTGAATAATTTAAAGCAGGCAGGGTGAGTCTATGACAGCCAGGGTAAGGAAAATGATCAGCAGTAAAATGGCCTTGTCAGAAGGTCAGTTGTAGTTTGTTCAGGATCTTCCATACTTCAGAGGTCACTGTTCCTTCCTGCCTCTGCCTGAACAATGCAATGTACCTCTGAAGATGTGGAAATGGCACAGCCCACAAAAAGCTTGTTTTAAACGGGAAAAGTAACTTCTCCTGACAGGATGACCTAACAGCCTGAATATCTGAACTACAGCAATAAAAATCTATAGTTATTTTTCTTTGAATCTGCACAAGTTTTACACTCATGAGTGTCAACCAGCCGACAGATAGGAATGCAATTTTCTCCATATATTTCTGTTGAAAATCAAGATTCTCTAAACACTCCTAGCTCCCAGCCGGTCAAACAGCTGTTTAAATTTCCAAGTCAAATCTTTGTAGGCATTTAATATAGCAGAGGAGATTTAGCACTGCCTTGCACTGTAAATCCTGCTTTGAAGCATCAATCTGGAGCCTAATTTGAGTAGGATAGCTATAAATGCCAAGTTCACTAGTATGGGAGAGATAAACCAACTTGGGGATCTGCTCAACTCGGGCATTCGGCACACACTCAGACGTATCAACCCCCGCCCCCTTCAATACCACACTACAAGCCGTATCTTCGATAGAATTGGATTTATTTTGGCCGCAGCCAGGAACATCAAAATTGTTACAACAAACAAATTACATTACATCTGCTACTAATCATTATGCCAGCATGCATTTCTACCCGGGTACATAGCTTCTACACGTAGTTGCATATTCTGGGCCACAGGCCAAGCCGTACCAAGCCCCTGTGGCCCCCTGTGCTGTTTTCCAAGCACCCGACGTCACTTGGTGTCTCCCGTTGAAGGAGGCACCTACCACATTTACAAAATGACGTTCTAGGCCTCCCGGCCGCCCAAGCCAGGAGACAAGCTGTATACACGTTGTTTCCCGTTGAAGGAGGCACCTACCACATTTACAAAATGACGTTCTAGGCCTCCCGGCCGCCCAAGCCAGGAGACAAGCTGTATACACGTTGTTTCCCGTTGAAGGAGGCACCTACCACATTTACAAAATGACGTTCTAGGCCTCCCGGCCGCCCAAGCCAGGAGACAAGCTGTATACACGTTGTTTCTTTATAACAAGGCTGCTCACATGCAAGCCTACCATTTGCATCAACTTGATAATTTTCCACACAACTCTTTCTGCAGCAGTAGTTACCCCAAACTTGTAACTGTTATGTGTCAAGCTGCTGTGTACCCATTGCTGGCTGTGCGTAAACATTGTAGTCTAACGCCTCGCTGCAACAAATCTTGCCTCTCAAGTGGGTGGGCGGGTGAGCGTTGCTCTTCTCCTGCTTCCAAATTCAAAAGGACTTCCTGTGCAGTTCAAATTCCTCTCTCCTCCTCCCTTGCTCCTCCCCTTCTTTCCTGCCCCCTCCCCTTGCTACCCCTTGTTTCCCTCCCACTACTACCTCTGCTCTCTAGCTAGGCCCTCCCTGTACCCTCCCCCACACTTCTGTCTTCGCTGGCCTTCAGCCCGGTTGTGGTCGGCCCCCCTTTAATGGGTGTGCCTGGTTCTCTCTCACTTCTCCAAGCTATTTAATTCTGAAACCGATAAACTCTTTTCTTCTACCTTTTTCCAAAATTACAATAAAACTACTCTGGGGCCTGCACACAGAAGCGATGGTCCTTGGCTTTGTACTGCAGCTTTCTAGGCAATGGGTATTTATTTATTTATTTATTGCATTTGTATCCCGCCTATTTGCAGGCTCAAAGTGGCTTACATAGTATTGATAATAGTTATTCCAGTGTATCAAGCATAGTTAGTATTGTGTAGAGATTAGTTAATGGAAGGAAGAAAAAGGAAGGGATTTATTAGGGCATTTATAGAATGTGGGCTTTCATAAATGAATGGGTTGGTGAAGTGGGTTAGTGGGGCTGTAGGTTCTCATTGTAGGCCTTGTTGAAGAAATATATCTTCAGAAATTTGCGAAAGGTAGTTGTTTCGTCGATTGTTTTTAGGTCTGTGGGTAATGCATTCTATAACTGCGTGCTCATGTAGGAGAAAGTGGTGGCGTCCATCACCTTGTATTTTAATCCTTTACAGCTGGGGAAGTGTAGGTTGAGAAATTTGCGAGATGATCTTGTGGTGCTTCTAGGAGGTAGGTCCACAAGGTTTAGCATGTAGGTTGGGACGTCTGCGTGAATGATTTTGTGTACAAACGTGCAGATCTTGAATGCAATGCGTTCCTTAAGTGGGAGCCAGTGAAGTTTCTCTCTTAAGGGTTTTGCATTTTCGTATTTAGTTTTTCCATATACGAGTCTGGCGGCCGTATTCTGGGCCATCTGGAGTTTTTTCATAGTCTGTTCTTTGCAGTCAGCATATAGTGCGTTGCAGTAGTCCAGATGACTTATTACCATTGGTTGTACCAAGGTATGGAAGATGTATCTCGGGAAGAAAGGTTTTACTCTTTTGAGTTTCCACATGGAGTAGAACATCTTTTTCGTAGTGTTTTTCACGTGGGCATCAAGAGTGAGATTTCGATCAATGATGACTCCAAGAATTTTCAAGTTTTGTGAGACAGGAAGAGAACAGTATGGTGTGGTTATGGTGGAGAAGTTTTTTGTGTTATATTGTGAGGTAAGTACAAGACATTGTGTTTTTTCTGCATTAAGTTTTAGCTGGAATGCATCTGCCCAGGTGTGCATTATTTGGAGGATTTGGTTGATCTCGTTTGTGATTTCATTTAGATCATGTTTGAACGGGATGTAGATTGTGACGTCATCTGCATATATGTAGGGGTTGAGGTTTTGATTGGCTAGAAGTTTGCCTAGAGGTATCATCATTAGGTTGAATAAAGTTGGTGAGAGGGGGGATCCTTGGGGTACTCCACATTCAGGTGTCCATGGTAGTGATCTGTCCGCGTTCGTTGTTACTTGGTATGATCTTGTGGTCAAGAATCCTTTGAACCATTTAAGAACTGTGCCTCCTACTCCGAAGTATTCTAGTATATGTAAAAGTATTTCATGATTAACCATGTCAAAGGCGTTGGACATGTCACAGGTATCTCAAACAAAACACAGGTTTTAGGTTTACCACTAAACAGAAAAATTTCTGAACTCGCAGCTTTTGGACAGTTTTTAAGAGTTTAGGATGTGTAACAGGAGCACACACACACATTCGGATCACTCACCAGGACAAAACAAAGTATCAATTCAGAACCCTTTCAGCTCTCAAGAGATGTCAATTCTTCACCCAGGTTACGGGACCTCCACCTCCAACAAGAATCCTCATTACAGGTAAGGACATTCATTTTGTGTAACATCTAAAGCCTCTTGGAGCCACAGGCTGGTCTGCCTGCCCCTCTCCCATAGCCAAAAAAACCACCCTGTGCTTGGCTGACACTAAACAACTTTTCTCTGTAATGCTGGAAAGGGAAAGACAGACAGACTGTGAATGTACTTTATAACAAGCTCTTCTGGGGGAATTCTACACAAAAATCCCATGCACGATATTTTAATTTCTGTATTCCTTATTTGTAATTTTTTTTGTGTGTAGAATTCCCCCTCCCCCCATTATAAAGCCTGACAGCTCCTCCAGCTTCTTCACTCCTGAGCATTATTATCCTCCAGGTTTCACTCTCTCTTATCCCAGCTTTGCTTGACTCTCTCCTCCTCCTCCGACAGGTTCAGCCACCCAATTTCTCTGCTTCTTCAGCAGAGAGAATTTATCTCTCTGCCCTCTACTCCTACCCCTCTCCCTGTTCCCCTCTTCTTTCTCTCCTTGCTTTCAGAAGTTTTCTCCCCCCTTTTTAGGCTTCTGTCCATTTAATCTTCCCTTCCTCCATGCTCACAGCCCCAAATTGCTGTGGCCCTCCTCAGCATACACCTCCGTTTTTTCTGACCCTTCCTTCCGCCACTGCATACACCCTCCAGCTGACTCTGCCCCCCCATATAGCTCAGGGGCCCCCTCCGCACATCTCACAGCCCCCCCAACCACAGTGTCCTAACCTCTAACAGTGCCCCCCCTTACAGCACACACCACCAGCTTGGTTGGGCCTTCTCACCCAGCATACACCCCCATCCCCAGCTTATCCTGTCTACCCCCCCCCCCCCCCCAACTGGATTAAGCAGTAAAAGGAGGCGGCACATAGCTACACATCAGGCCATGCCCTCCTCCTCTGCCAGCCCACATGCAAAGGACTGCTTATTTGAACACGACTGCACTGGGTCCTGCACAAGTCGAATAAGCAGCTGAGCCCAGGCCAGCAGAGGAAGAGAAAATGGCCTGATGTGTAGTCACTTGCCTCCGTTTTTGCTGCAAGATCAGAGACAAGGTAACCTGGGTGAGGAAGGCCCAATCAAGCTGTGGATGTGTGCCATAGGTGGAAGAGATCCAAGAGCTGCTGTTTTTCTGTCTCTTGTTTCCTGAGCTCTGCAAAGCAAGTTCAAAATTCAGCAAAAGTTGTGCTTTGTGAAGTAGTGCAGACTTCCCCCAGGAGTAAAAGGGAATCTGAATAATAAAAAAAAGTTGGTCCTTCCTTCCGTTCTCAAAGGGAGACTACATGAAGGGCACTTATGATAACTCCTTGGGTAAACAGGATTTATTATTATTCAGATTGGCTTTTAAAAAAGCCTGCCTTAAGTATCTGTAACAAATCAGACATTCCACCCAGCCACAGATTCAGTGAATCATTTTATTAAAAACAGAACACAAAAAAACAAAAAATCTAAAAGGTAACTCCTCAAAAAAAAATCTCTGTAGATGGCGTACTTATTGCTTCAGATGTAAACATATGGTAACAGTATCATAAAAGGGAGGAGAATGTTATAAATTAAATATTTTTAAAATATCGAGAGGCAGTCTCATGCAGCCTTCTAGGGGAACGAGTTACAATATCACAAAATAATAAACCAATATTGCTAACTCACCTTTTGCGTATAAGGTGTGGAGACTGCAATCCCCATCCCTGACCCCGGCAGCACAGACAGGACTTTATACTGCATGGAACAAAAACAAACAATCAGCTTTACTACAGAAGCAAAAATCTGTGAAAATGCAGTGACTTGACTATTAAAATACAGTACTGATATAAGATGTGACTAGTCAATGGGAAAAGAACAGCTAAAATGACCATTTTAACAGCACACAGGTGGTAAAATGAATCCAGCATGGACAATATGAAGGCATAAGATGGAGTGCCAGTCCCACAAATTCATGCAAGTTTTATTGGCAAGTTGGCATCAAAAGATTTATTATGGATCCTAGTTTGCAGGCGTCAATTCCATTGTGCAATATTTTGTCTAAACCTTAATAAACATCCTCTGAAGTCCCAAAGCTAAAGCTTATTGGAAAACTGTTCAGTACAAGTTGCAATGTAGGACAGGGTGGGATACCCTTTGGGATCCAGGTATTTGTCTCTTTAACAGATGAGTGCCCGAATTAAAATGATCACAATATGCTCTCTTCAAACATTGTTTTAATGCTAAGCCTGTGTTGGCAAGTGTCTGGATCTCATTACACCAACAGCGGGATGGGAAACTAATATATTTATGATATGGCGAAGCTACTGGCTGACAAGAGAGGTGCCCTTAAGAAATAGAAGATCTGGAAGCCTTTGACTGTATTCAGATCACCCTCTGGTACTGTTTAAACGTATGGTTATTTAGGTATGGGTACAGTTCTATAGCACTACAGTGTGATCAATGTGGGCGGGGGGGGGGGGGTTAATACGTTTCTACATCCACAGAACAGCTAATTCTGGGGCAATTCTGAGCAAAAAATTTTTAAATTCTGCAGACTTTAATATCATTTTCTTGTGCAGAATTCCCCCATTATAAGGCATCTCCTCCCAGGTGCACACACATGCCACAACCACCTTTTGCTAGCCCTCATCCCATGACACATACACACTAGCCACCGTTCTCAGCCCTTCCCCCCTCCATGGCACACACAATCCCATTCATTTTGCTCCAGTCCTCCCGCTCCCACGGAACACACCATCCCATCTGCCTTGCTTCAGCACCCCCTAATGGCATACACAACCCCCTTCCCTCCATGGCATACACAACTTCATCCACCTTGCTTCAGCCCCTTCACCCCATGGCATACACCACTCCCAGCACACAGACACACCTGATCCACCTTTTTTCCAGTACCCCTCCCCCCACTCCCATCCACCTTTTTCCAGTCCCCCCTATACTCCCATCCACCTTTTATTCTAGATCCCCGCCCCCACACTCCATCCACCTTTTTTCCTAGTTCCTCCCCTCTGACACTTCATTCACATTTTTTTTCTAATTCCTCACCCCCACATACACACACTATCTTTTATCCAGCGCCCACACACCATCCACCTTTTACCAAGCCCCCCCCACTCCCTCCACACACACTCTCATCCATCTTTTTTTCTAGTCCCCCATCTCCCTCCATACACACTCCACCCACTTTTTCTAGTCTTCTACCCCCCCTACACACACACACTCCAGACACCGTTTTTCCAGGCACCCCCCTCCATCCCTCTGCCTATCTGCACACACACTACATGAGCTACACAGCCACATATCAGGTTGCTTCCTCCTCTTCCCCTGCCGTCCTGGACCCAAGTGTTCCTTTGAGCTGTACAGGTCTACATATAGCCAACGTGGCTTGAAGGAACCGCTGGAGACTAAGGCAGAAGAGAAAGTGGAAGTAGCTCGATGTGCAGCTCCTGTCTCTTGCCATGCTGTGGCAGTGTGTGTGCAGGTAGGCAGAGAGAAGGAGGCAGCAATTCAGCTGGAAAGAGAGCATATTCAACAGACTGCACAGAATTCTGCATGGGAAAGGCAGAATTCTGCAGTCTGTGGAAGAGGTGAATTCTGCTCAAACTTTGCACTGCACAGTGGTGCAAAATTCCCCCAGGAATAAATTGTATGGAACCTCTTGTTGACTTCTGTATTGTTTTATTTCTTAGATACTGTCTTGCTACTATGTGCTGTATTCTGCTGTTCATTTTTAATAAAGCTCTTCCATAAATTAAATAAATTCTCCAGGCAGGCTTCCCTCAATTTCTGTCACTGCATCTAGTGCCTTATGTCCCCGGCAGGTATTACGTTCCAGTCAACACCACCTTTTGAGTGTCCCCACTGTTCAGACCATTTCATCTCATACTACGCTGAACATCAGTTTACAAAATATAAAACCTATGTTATGGAATGCCCTCCCCCTGTCATTAAGACTGGAGCACTCCCTTTCTTCATTTAAGGTGTTATTGAAAACCCACTTGTTTCAGCTAGCTACCTGGTCGATGTTATAATGCACTATTCTAATCCTGGAGTCCTGTAAGACACAGCAGCCATGTCAATTTTTATTTCTCTTTTATGTTTTACATATTGTATATCTTTACTCCTGTCATGTACTATAATTATTTATTTTAAAACACCTTAATGGCACTGGTTTAGGCGATCAATCAAATAAATGTACCCTTGACCCTTAAAAATCAAAGAAAACAAACAAACAAAAAAGGCAGCCTTTAGAGATCAGCCCAGTAGCAGCCATCCAACTTTACACCTCATTCAAGTAGAACTGAACAGAAGCAAGCAGTAAGAAATCTGATTATTACATCATCCTAAAAATGCACTGCAGTCATTTATTTAATACACAGAACTGAGGCTGCACTCAGTAACTGCAGGAGCAGTAGAAGACGTCCCTATGATGTGAACAGTAGGACGAGCCCCTATTCTGTAGGCTAAGGTACTTGGACTGGCAGAAAATTACTAAATAGCAATTATTCTGGACACGTTTCTAGGGGATGAGTATACCTCTTATTTGGCCTTAGGTTTCTGCCAGACTGACTGCCAATGAAAGGAAAAATGCCACAAATGGGATTATTTATTTATAGATATAAAAATAACAATGTGGCAAAATGCAAAGCAAGTTACAAAAATATACTTTTGCATTACGAAAATATAGATTATCACCAAGAAATATATTTATAAATATAAGATTGCTGCTAAATAAAACTACATGTATAAGAGATTACACAACTAATTTATTGTGGAAAATATAATTAGGAGCTTGTTATTCTACTGGCCACAAATCCAGAGACCAACCAGTCCTTCACAGATACAACCATGAACTAACTATATCCCTGAACTATAGGTAATAAATCCTGCTTCCTCTTACCCTGAAGTCTGTATTGCAGACTTCCTGGGGGATGAAGAATCTGATTCCTCCATTGAGACCCTAGCAGAATTCTCTGCGAGTCTATCTCCGTCCAGTAATAAAATCCAAGGTCTTTACTCTGTATACTGATTACAGTCTTTTGGGTAAGGCCTTAGTGCTGCAGTGGAACTGACCTTGTCAGCTTTATCACAAGAAATTCAATTTAGTGGTGTGTTTAGGAAAATCAGTGTCTCCAGCACCTCTCAGAGCAATCTATCCTCCAACAAGTCTTCTGTCTTCTCTCCTTCTTTTTTCCTCTTCAATCCAACATTGGCATCTTTTTGAGTCAGGTGATACCTATGGAACAGTCAGAAACAGTGTACTTCTGTCCAGCAGAGGTCATGGTGGATAATGTAAGGCCTTGGGATAGCAGCAAAGAAATTCTTATCAGTCACAATGCTGATGGTAGCAACCTCCCTCTTGATTCACATATACTCCTGGAGACCTCTGGGTCACCTCTCTGGGAGAAATTGCCTAGCGTGATCTGCTCCAGAGTAAGGCCATCTCTATTTGCCCCCACTTACGTTGGCAGTAGATGAGGCTAACGAAGGTCAGATTCCAGGACGGAGGGACGAGAAGCCACAAGTTGAAAAATCAGTCTCTCTATGCTGGTCTGCTGCCTCTGCTGGCGAGAGCTGTCCTTCAAGAATTTTTCTCTTATTTTTATTAATTGTTTTTATATTTAGTGTTACCCCAATGGAAAATTTATGCAAAAGGTTCTCCTGTTCACTATGCCTCTAGAGATTAGTAAACAAATGATTAAAAGTTTAACAAAAAACCCACCCACACATTTCACTAGGTCTGTTCTAAGGACAGTAAATAATCTCCTACAGTCACAAAACACCTAGCACCCACCTGGGGTTAACCTTGCGGCTACCAAGAGTCTGTCCCAGGAACGCTCAGGCCTGCCTGCACCTGTGCACACGCTCTACACTGACATAACCTCCACCCCACCGCACTGGGTCTTCTGTTGCCTCTGGGCGAGTCTCCCACCTGCAAGTTAATTCCCCAGTGGTTTCTAAGGACATTGGGGCCACATTCCCAGGGGTCCCACAGTTCCTAGAAAACACACACAAGCCAAGAACAGAAACCACAAGGATTCTTAGTCAGTCCAGCACAACACAGCTAATAAACTAATAGGTTTACTATCAGAAAAGTGGAAAAGTGAATGGTGAAAAAGATGAAAACAGCTAACAATAACAGGTAAAATAACTGGTATCAACAGTAAAACTAACTAGACATTGTCTCAATACCTGAGTAGTACCTGGGGAGCTCAAGAAAATAAGTGTACACAGGTTTTGAACAAGGTCTCAGTGCAGAGAAATTTATCCTCTACACTACCCCTCTGAGACTCGGGATTTCCAGCATATACTGGCTGGATTTTGAACTTCAGGGCCAATCAGAGCCCAGAGCATTAACAGTGAGGGGGTATTTGACCAATAGCAGTGCAGATTACTTTCCCTCAGGACTTAAGCTGAAAGGAAAACAGTCACCTCTGCAACATCTTTAAAGCAGAGGACACACACTACCTGCTGGCCAAACAAGAGAAATGTACTGGGGAAAAATATGTCATACAGCCACATAACAAATCACAGACATACGTCCCCCGTTTCTGAAAGCATTTGATCTGAGCATCCAACATTCTGATAAACAGGCCCTGTCACTATAAGAACTGGTTGATAAAAGCTCCTCGAAGCTCAAAAGTATAGGTCCCTTCAGCTGTCCTGAACACGTCCAAGTTATCTGCCCCCCTATGCACTGTCTGGATATCTCTAGAAAGAAGCAGGGTTTTTAAAGAACTGAAATGAGCCATCAGCAATGTAATCTTTCTAATGCTGCATCCACCTACCTTTTGAATATCTGTTATGTCTGTCAGTTTTATGACCTTGTTTTTCTTAGATGAGCCAGACTTGGAGCTCTCAAAACATAAATAACTAAAGAAAAGATGACAAGTTAAAACACAACAGAAAAACTTTTTATTTCTCTTCAGCTTTGTGAATCAGATATGAAAATGCTCCATTTTATTTAAAGCTAAGAAAATACATCAACTTATTTAACAGTTTAAGTGAACCAGACCCAAGTTTAATACTTGAAAGAGCGTTTGTAATTAATCTCTAGGGCTACCAGACCCCTTGGTCACTTCTGAGGCAAAGCTACCAGTTCAGTCAGAAAGGTCAAGGAATATAAGGAGGTACTCAAGGGGGTAACTCTCTCATGTGTATGGATAATTTACGAACTAGGGAGAAACTAAAAAGCAAGAACCCTAACACCTGTGTTATGGCTACAGCAGGCTTTCAAGAACTCCACAGAGCAGCCAGTGTTATAAGGCAAACATCAACCAACATGAGAAGGTTGAATGCTCAGACTACAGCCTCACTGATTTAATATTGTTTCTATTATTGCAAAGCTTTGTACTAAGATATGGGATAGGGTCTTTGCACTGGATTAAGCATGGAATCTGTAAGAATCAATGATGAAGACAAGAGAGCCTGAAGCAGCCTACCACCAGAAGAGATAATGGAGGTCAGCAATGTAAATTCTTATATAACATTAAGATGTTAGGAAGTGATTCAATTGTTTTCTGTTTAGTTTCTTTATTTCATTTCAACAGTAATTGGACACTATGTTTTTAAATTCTTTGCCATAATCCACCTTGAGCTTTTATTTTATTAAGCAGACTAGAAATGCAAGAATTAAATTAATTTAATTAAATGAACTGGCACAGATAGAGAGAAGTGGTTGGGAACAAGATTTAGAATGGCTGGGTAAAAGACACGGGTGGGGTGGTGGGTGGCTGATATTGACAAGTTACGTGAACACCTATCCAACAAGACAGAAGAAAAATGAGCAGATTGGATGAATCAAGTACCCAGACCACAGAGATGTAATGGGGCAGAAGAAGAGAGCTGTAAAAAAATGTTGCGTGTTAGTGACAGGTTATTATTGTTATAAGGCACGAGTGGGCAACCTCGGTCCTCGAGGGCCACAATGCGGATGGGTTTTCAGGATGTCCGCAATGAATATGCATAAGATCTATTTGCATACAATGGAGTTCATCTCACTAACCACAACCCTCATTCCAACAACACTATACAACAAAATAATTACTCACTTTTCAGTAACATACAGAATTCCATTCCTCATGTAGTCTGTGGGCATCTTCCTGTCTCGGTTTATCAAGTAGCACCGCCAGCCTGTCTCACATGCTAATGAAAGAACATACAGAGTTGGTAGGTGGAAGAAAGCTACTGTAATTATGACCTTTCTAACCACGTCAATTGACAGATCTGTTATTGGACCCTATCCACACAAACCTGCTTCCATGAGTTCATAGAGGAGCACTATGGACCTTGTGGTGACCAAGGCTATTGTGGCCTGCCAAGGAGATACATAAAGGAGAGCAACTGGATTTCAGCTCTGCTGGTTCGATGTTATATTTGAAATTCCATTTGCTCTCCTAAAGTGTCCCACCCCTTCATACCTGGATTGACAATTACTACTGAATCACTTTTATTCATTCCTGGTGTTATCACCATTTTGTGACATTTTACCCCTGATGCAGCCTGTGGGCGAAATATGACCCGATTGGGCATTTTCAATAAAAGGGCTTTAAATTTATACATCTTCACCATGTTAATACTTGTGTGTGTGTGGGGGGGGGGGGGGGGGGGGGTCTCTGCTTCATTTAAAGCCAGGCATTGTCTAGAAGTCCCATTGATAAAACATCCAATTATAATGATACCAAGGAAAGTTCACAAACAATTTGAGCACATTTCACAGGTAAAACATGGAAAAAATACAAATAGTAAATACAAAGGTCTAACAATGCTTTACTTTATCACCTACAAAAGGCAAAGCAGTCCATTTCAAGACATCAGGTGGCAACCTTATTAGTCGACCCTTGTTTTATACCATCACACCCATGGATGTCTCTCTCACGTCTCCTGAGCTAAAACCCAGACTAGGATCAGCTGGTAAAGAACCAGATGGCACCCTAAGATCTGAAGGGAACAGCTGGTAAAGAAATATGAAACCAGATGGCACCCTAAGATCTGAAGGGAAAAAAAAGCTAAAATGAAATTATAGGGAGATCAGAGGAACCCCCCCCCCCCCCCAAAAAAAAAATGAATGAATGAAAAGGCCCCATGATAGAACGAGAGGGGAAAAAGTGAAAAAAGCAGATGCCTAAAGAGGAAAAACTTGCACATCAGCCACATCTAGCTGGCTGGCAGTAGTGGCGCTTATGTCCAAGTGATTTCTCTCCTCAAGTGCTGCTTCTTCTACGAAAGCTTTAGCACTTGGACATGTTTATGAGAAGAAAGCCTTAGCTGTACTTGGAACCCTGATACAGGCATCAGCCAAACGTGGCCGTGTCAGATCTTTTTAATAAAAATTCATCTACCACCTAGGTTCCTGTGGTATTTCTCTTCACCTCTAGGCCATCTTTGCTGTTCCTTGCTTGTCTACAGCATTCATTACCGACAAAATCTCTGGTGTAAAATACTTCCCAAAAGGCAGAGGAGATTGCACCAGACATAAATTATGGACAAGATATTACTTTGCTTAGGTTAAAGAAAAATGAAATACGAATCTGTAGAATAAGGTTTCCCAAGTCCATCAAGGTGACCCCACAATTATTCAGTTTCATTTTTGTCATGGTATGTGCAAAACTAACACTCAGGAGTCAGCGAAGGTGACTCAATAAAATGATGATGCTGCATGGTCTAGAAGATTTGATCAGCAACAATAACTCGAGTCTTTGTATAAGAACATTAAAATTACATATATGAATGAAAAAAATAATTTAAAAAATTAAAAAATTGTACATATAAATAACATATTAAAAAACTTTATAAGTAAATAGACACAGAAAAGTCTAAATGATAAAATTTTCGAGCAAAGCCACATTCATTCAATTTCACAATACTGTCATCATTTTATACAAATTGACATCAAAATGATAATTACATAAATGAAAGAATAAAATCATTTTTACATATAGGCAACATATTATAAAAAATAATGTATAGTACCATCATGTTGTAGTGCAAAACCATATAAAAATAATATATCTGGCAGAACCTAACTATTTATATGAAAACATTAGGTTCTGTCAAATATATTATTTTTATATGGTTTTGAACTACAACATAATGGTATTATACATGTTTAATGTAATATTGATTTCTGTTTGCATGCAGCTCGAAAGACTTCTGATGCAGGCACTTAGGAGCAGAAACACAGATCCGTGTTGAGTTCATTCACACATAGAATCCTCACATCAATAAAATTGATCCTATATCTACTTCCAACAGTGTCCTTTGTGTCCTTTTCTGAAAGGCTACTTGTCCATTGCCTATGTAATAAATACATACATTGCCACTTTATTTTCTTCAAATGCATCTATGCAGAAGATGGCATTATTTATTTAATTTACTGTTACAACTACAAAATTAGGATCAAACCACAGGACAACTCTTACAACTCTTGTACCTTCTTCCATTCCCTATTATCACCCAATGAAGAGCTAACTGTGTGTGGGGGGGGGGGGGGGGGGGCCCTCTCCCTGTAATACAGTACACTTGGTAAATCAAGTTACAAGTCACAAATCTTAACGCAAGAGCCACTACAAACACTATCAGTAAAATGTATCGCTCTATTCTTCCAAGACCTCAGTAGTAACTCATTTCACATAGGAACCCAGTTTATTTATTTATTTATTGCATTTGTATCCCACATTTTCCCACCTATTTGCGGGTTCAGTGTGGCTTACAATACATTTTGTTACAACTTGGTTATGGAATACATTGTGAGGAGTTATGCGAAAACAAAGTCAAAGTATCGTTAAGGCAATAGAACAGTGGAGAAGAACAATGGAACAATGGAAAGAAACAACGGGAAACTGATAGGGCAGCTAAACAATAGTAGGAGAACATTTGGTATAACATTTTTCTGTGATTAGAGGTATAAATGTGGTGAAATTACGAGGGATGGGAAATTCAGAAGGGAGTGTATTGTTGCATTACTAACAGTGTGTGTGGACTTCATGTGTTTTCATCCTTGCAGTAAATCTTATCAAAGAGATGAGTTTTCAATGATTTGCGGAAGTTGGGTAGTTCTATGACTTACCCAACTCTTCATCGGTGTATATATATTAACTAACTTTACTTATCAATTTATCAATTTTTGTACCATTTTTTGCCTCTTTCAACATTTTAAAAAAATGGAAAGCTTTACTTAGCTTGCACAGAGAGACCCACAACCAACATGAATCATGTTTCGCCGATAGGCTGCATCAAGGTAGAACTCTGTCTCTGAAAACCTCCTTTAGAAAATCAAAATGGTATTATGTGTACTGTAATCAGGGCTTTTTTGAGGGGGTACTGAGTACCGGCACCTTTTCCATTGTCTGCTAAAATTGACCCATGGTCCCCAAGTTTTAATGAAAGAGTTCAGGCTCTACACACCAATTCTGCCTTGTCATAGATTCTGCGACTGGTTGCAGGGGGCTTGAGTGTTGTGGGGTGGGTCCCTCAGTGTTCACCCCACCCCTGAAGGGTGGCCTGGCATTTGAGTACCGGCACCTTTTTTGCTAGAAAAAGTGCACTGACTGTAATACAGTACCCACCAACCCTCCTTTGCAGGTTCCAAGACACATCCAAATTCTAACTGTATTGCAAATTAAATTAGGAATGTATTTCTAATAAGCCAAAAAGACATCTTAAAATGCATGATGAGAGCAACTACCTGGCAAGGGCCGCTCAGTTTCCGAAAGGTTAAAGATTTCATGGAAATTCCCCCTTTTGGTACTATGAAAACGGCCACTTTCTTCTTCTTTATTCATTCCCATGGGGACACCTGAGCTCATGTTACTTCTCGATGAAGTCAGCTGAACCTGTAAAGAAGGGCACTGGATATATGGAAGCAGCTATACTTGGCATATGGTAAGTCATCCGTCACTTACACACACATCATCTTTAATTAACCCACAGCTTTTAGAATAAAAGGACAAGTACTTGCATCCAAATGTGTAACTTCAGAAAATTTTAAAAATTACATCCAATATACAGCATTGCATATTAAGTAAAATAATTTTATTCACACACCTCACCACCTTCTTATAGAAAACAATAAAGGGCTGGTAAACTACAGCATTGCTCCAAGTCTTTCATCACTCCTCTGATGCCTCGATTTTATTTTCATTATTTACACCACATCCAAAGTTCACAGTTTTGCACAAAGTAAATGCCTTAGATAAATTAGACATTTTCATCACTTCACATGTTAAAATTCGTTTACTAGTATGAACTGCACAGCAGGCTGTTTAATACAAAAAAAATTCAAGGGGGTTGTATTTGAATCTAGTATTTAAGAGACAAGACAACCCAAAAGCAGTACACACGATATAAGTAAATAAAAAGAGCAAACACTGCTCAAGATGAACCCAAACTTGGAATAAAAAATGACTTCTAGGCTAAGATCCATACCTTTCCAAGCCCTGACAGCTAGCAGGAAAAGAAACAACAAACAGAAATATGACAGTGACCAAAGAAAAAGTGAAGTCTATCCAACACTATAAATACAGAGCAAGACATGAAAGCTTTATTACCTTAAGCACACTGTATGGGACAATATACTAAGCAGCTTTCGTTAATTTTGCCTTCTACCAAGAATTTGTTATAAGCAAGTTGTGCATCAGAAAAGTTTCAGTTTTCCTTTTACAGTGATGTGAAAGAGTTCCCCACCACCTGATTTCCCCCGTTTTCACATATGTGTCAAACTGAATGGTTTCTGATCTTTAAACAAAATGTAATATTGCGGAACCTGAGGAAAAGCAGTTTTTATTTTATTACTTTATTTAAGGAACACAACTTGTGATCTGAATTGGCCACTGCTGGAAGCAGGATACTGGGCTAGATGGACCATAGGTCTGACCAAGTATGGTTATTCTTATGTTCTTAAAAATATCCAGGATTTGATTCATTGATCTGCTTACGAAGGGACTGTTCTGGTTCCGGCTTTATCTAACAATTCAGTGCTTTGATCTTGTAAGAAGTGGAACAATCGTCTATTTTGTCATCATCGAAGAAGAAAGTTTCAGTTGCTTCTAAAACTACTACCTGACTGACCCCTGATGCAGGCGCTCAGTGCCGAAACACGGCCCACATGGGGTCATTAAGGATGAAATTGATGTTTGAAGCATACCAATAAAATTGTGTCCCAATTTTGAAGGCTCCTGGCACTTCTATTTGACACTTGGACTGGTTTTGTACTTTGGATCTCCTCTGTGTTATACTGTGTTTTAGCATGTCTCACGTCTTATCTCAATGAAAACCCAGCTATACATTATATATAAAACAACACAGTACAAACCCAAACACATATAGTAGGTATAGAACTGAACAACTTAGAGCAGTACTACTGGCCAGCTAAGCTAGTGTGGATTAAGAAGTGGTGGGCCATGAAAGGATGAGAGCTTTGTGCTCCACTAGAAGAGAGTCAAGCAGAAGGAATAAATTTAGGAACCTTGCCAACAATGAGTCCTAAGGATTCACTCAATAAGAAAATTTGCACACATGAGAAACTTGGAAGGAATGGAACACAAAAATTAAAGTTCCAACGGGAGAACTCTCATCAATCACTGTACAGAAAAGAATCCCCCAGTTTGCTCTCTGTACTCTCACAATAGTATGGAGGATGGTTAATTGGGATACCTAGGGTGATTAATGGAAGATGGAAGGCTTTTTATAGGCTATCAATGAAACATGACCTACCCATGTATAATAGGCATTCATATACACTTTTCAGTTGAGAACCATTTTGGACAGGAAAGAAGACTTAAATGAGGCAATTAATGGAGTAGCGGAATTGTTGAGCTCACAGGAACATTAATGAACAAAATTACATAGAGTTTGACAGACATTAACTAGATGAAGAAAAAGGACCAGTCCCAGCAATTAACAACGAACACAAAAGAGCTGTGAGAACCCACAAGTGAATACTCAAGGTTCTGCCATAGTTGAAAAAATGTATTGTAGCATCCAAAAGTATCTAGGCAATCACAGTGATCTGACACAGCCACGTTTTGGCATAGTTTACCTGCCTCAGGAGTCTAAGATCATTTCACACACATAAAAACAATTAAAACACATACAACATTTTTATAAAGTACCAACAGAATATTAACTCCAATCATTTCAGACCTTTTCCTGGTTTGTAAGATCAGTGGGTCATGTTAACATGTGCACATTTTATAACATCAACTCAATGATATCAACTACCTCTCTTTTTTACCCCCAAGTATTCCAGTTTTGTTTTTGGTTTTTTTTTTAAAGGACAGAAATAGAATCTGGTACATATACAGGTCTGATAATCCGTTTTTTTCTTCAAACTGTCCCTTAAATTATTTATTTTATGTTTGATGTAAATGTGTTTTAAGTATTTTTTTAAAGTGTTTTAATAGTATTGTATGTAATGGTATGTATGTCAAAGAGTCCTAGACTATGGTGGACTCTTGAGTATTCTGTTCCCCTCCCGGGCTGTCACAGCTGTTCTGAGTTATAACAGCCATACATGAGGGTACAATGGAATGAAGACTGGGGCACACAGTTGACAGAGAAAGACTGCAAGGAATCTGACCCAGTGCGCCCAGATGATCTCATGGTACTGGAAATGGAGAAGTGATAAGCTTCCTCTACATGGTAAATGGATTTACAATATTCTTTACAGAAGTTAACCCTGCAGTACATCCATCTTGCCGGAGGAATGTGGTCAAAAGGGATTTATGCCTATATGTGGTGGACATGCCCCTTAATGTCAGGAATTCTGGAGGGAGAATGAGAATGGTTAATTCTCAAGTAGATTTTATTCAGCAGATTTTACTTGGACATGCCAGGAGGTACAGTGGCCTCAAGTCCCATTTGTAAAATTATTAATCCAACTAGTATACGTGGCAAAATAAACCAAAGCTAAACAATGGAAGTGCCGGCCCACACAAAAACTGTGTAGAGGGCACACTCAAATACCAAGACTTTCTTATTCCAGCCTCAGGGTATGAAAAGATTTGGAACCTTATTGGCCTTTTCATAAAACAACAGGTTGTTAAAAGTTGGCTGGTTATGGAAATGCCAATATATTCAAAGATTTTGACTGATAACAAGACAGAATTGGTATTGGACTGCACTGTGCATCTGGACTGTTCGTGAAAAGAAATACAAAGATAGATTCACTTAGGTGAACTACTGTGCCATTAATAAATAGGTCCCACTGCATAAAATGGGCCCTGTAGTACATAGCATGCATTAATGCCTGTTAGCACATGGTAACACAGTAGTGCCTTTTAGTAAACCTGGCCCAAAGTTTATTTAAAAAAAATAATTTGTTGGTCTACTTTACATTTCAAAAGCATTCCCATTCAATACACTATAATGGAAAGTAGATGTCTTTTGAAGACTAAATGAGAACATGAGGCTTTAACATTTAGTACTCCTAGGCCTCATTCACTCAGGCTTTGCTTCCCTCCTACATCTCTGTGAAGAAAAACCTAAGTGAATTAGGCCATTATAAACTTCTGTTACTGAGAAAAACAGTACTTCACAAAAGAAATAGAAAAAAGGAGACTGGAATTTACCCGTCTCGACACTGTGACATTAGTTCTCTCTTTAAGCTGTGGATCTGTAGGCAAATTTGTCCAGATGATGTAAGGCGTATCATACTTAGCTCGAAGTCTCGGGCAACGTTTGAAGATAAAATCAATAAGGAAGAACTTGATTCCAGCATAAAGCCCTATACAGTTAAAAGAACACAATAATATATTTTAAGTGACATTGCTAACAACATTTATTCATATCAACTACACAAAGACTGGGTATTTGGAGGAAGGAAACAAAACTGCACTTAAGGATCTAATACAACAGTTCTCAACCCGGCCTATAGGACAGATTCAGCTACTTTTATTTCCAGAGTACTCAAAATGAATATGCCAGAGAGAGATCTCCATGTGGTGCTTCCAATCTGAGGCTATTCATTCTGGATATCCTGAAATCCAAAGGGTTGTATTGAGAATCCCTTATCTAACACATGTCTAGAAATAGGACATTATTGTGGTCTGATAATATGAGTGATCATTTTGCAGATCATAACCTCTAAAAACAGAGATTCTTTTAAAGCCTTAAAAACCACTCTTGCTTGTGGAAATGAATTAGTCGACCACAGGTCTTTGTGCCATGGCCATTCTGAACATGGACAAACCAGAAAGAAAAGAGATATGTCCTCAGATGCCTTAACTAGTGTTGATGAGAGAACATGGTTTAAAGACTTGAAATCTATAGTCTCACAAAAAAGGGATTTATGGTTAGAAACTTAGTATTGGGAAATTATTAGATAATCTCTCATTGTTTCTAGGATCTGTATTTTATTGGGGGCATGATGATCAAGTTTTATTCTCTATGTATATTCTCTTTTCCTTTTGTATTAATTTTTCTTAATTCTCGACAAAGTTGTTGCTTTTGTGGTTATTTGTAAACTCTGCATAAAAATATAATTAAAAAAAGAAACTTAGTACCGCCCCACTGTATTAAAATATTGTGTTCTTTGGACCAAAGAGCTAACAGCTTCCACTTCCTAATTAGCCATATCATTCTTTCATTTTTTTTTTATCCTGTATTTTCTCATTCCAGATTGACCTACCCACCCCTGACTAAATGTCAGGGCACCACACAGGATTCACCAGCAACAAGGAAAGAGGTTTGTTCCTTCCTCATATTACAAACCTCCAGGTGCTGTCAGAGAGGGGACTCCAACACTGATTGCTCTGCTTCTACAAGACTTATTTTAGCCTTTTCAAAAAGGCTTTCTAGTTTCTACCAAACTAATTTGACTATCTGATATACCGTAGCATTTCATTCTCCCAGTTTGTGAGCAAAACAAAATAGCTATTATAATGAAAACAGGTAGAAATGTGTGACAACTGGAAAAAAAAACCAGTATGTCAAGCATGTGCAGCAACTCAGCAACTGTGTACCCCAACTGTCACCTTTCTTTTCTTTCCTGCAATCTGTTCTCTCATATATATACAGACACAAAAACAACAACTTTTATTTTCTTTTAGATTGCCAGACTAGAAAATTTCTGGCAAAAAAGAGTTGTTTTTTTTGTTTTTCCAGACCAAAAAGTTTACACCTGCTCCTCTGTATTTCTAGCTCAGTCAAAACCAGAGCTGAAATTTGACATCACAAGTCTTCATTTGTAACTACCCAGGAACTTTTCCCTCCTTATTTTTATATCCTTCCTCTCTCAACGGTCCTGGGCTGGGTGCCATACAGCAAGGCTCCCTTACAGAACACCACAATCAAAAGAACTGAATCTGGCCACTAGAGGTCACTCAACAATGAGCAGAACTCCCTCTCTTACTCCACTCCAAACAGGTCCAGCCCCAACTGAACCAAGATAATTTACAGAATGTGGTGGACATCTGACAAAAGTATTTCTCCGAGTCCCATAATAGCTTGTTAACCTGTCATGTTATATATGCACTTCTGTATTTATAATTTTTACTCTAACAAAAAAAGTTCGAAGAAACTTGGCAACATAATGGCATGATGGGCATTTAGGACTGCACAGCATGGTGGTAATTTTATAAATGTTTTTCCATAAGACGACTTGTTTTACTTGCTGAAAATGGTTTATATAAAATTGCACAGCTGTATACGTGCATTAAAGTAGGTGTGCCAAAGGAATGAGCCAGTTGTCGAAATACAGGTGAATTCTGATTTCCTGGCGCTGAAGGAAGGCCGTCACCACCAACATTAACCTTGGTAAACTTTCTTGGTACCTTGGTGAGATCGAAAGGCAAAGCCCTAGATTGGAAGTGATGGCCCAGTACCACAAAACGCAGAAACCTCTGATGAGTCGGCCATATGGGTAAATGCAAGTATGCTTCCTTGAGACTGAGGGCAGTGAGAAATTCTGCCACTTGAAACGAGGCTATGACTACTCTTAGCGCTTCCATGTGGAAGCGGGACACTCTGGAAACAGCAGTTTAGACCTCTGAGGTAAGACTGGATGAAAAGCGGCTTTCTTCCTTGGGATAATGAAGTAGACAGAGTATCTGATTTGTTCCTGTTTGGCCTGAGGAACTGGAACAATGGCTCAAAGCACCACCAATAAATCTACGGTGGTCTGAACCTCGACCGCCTTGGTTCTCTTTCAACAAGGAGACGGGAAACTGCAAGAAGCAACCAAGCGGGAGAACTCCAACTTGTAAACTTCTGTAAGAATATCCAGAACCCACTGATCTGACGTGATTTTGACCCACTCGCCCCAAAACTCCTAAAGACATCCTCCCACTGGAAGAAGAGAAGAACGGCTCAAACTCACATTATTGTGAAGCTCAGGAAGCACTGGGCACCTTAGCTGACAGAGGAGGACTTCCTGTCTGCACGAAAGGAAGATTGGTGTACCAGCAAGGTGGTCTTCTTAGTCACTGCAACCAATGGGTAGAGGCAAGCCATGGCTCTTCTCACTCTCCACCCCACATCCGGTGAGACCCATTCTGCTGTGATTAGGTCCTGAATGTCAGGATGCATCAGGAAAACCTTAGAAGGAACTCTAAGCCACCTCATAATTGATGAAAATGGAACTCCTAACACCGAAGCAGAAAGCTCCTCAATGGAAAGCAGCACCAATGCCTCAGAAATAAGAGTACTGTGATCCTCTTTAAGAACTCATCTCAGGACTTCCTCTACTCAGGAGGAAGCTCTTCCCTCCTCTAATGGCTCCTTCAACAATGGCTCCTCTGAATAGACCAAAGCCACAACAGATAAGGAGGGAGAAGCAGAGAGCCTCATCTGCCCACTCCTGGAAGTCTAAACGATCTCTCTTAGAAGCCAGAGGGGCAGCAGGGCAAGAAACTGACACCTTGCAGCAACTCTGACTGTTCCTGCTTCAGTAAATATGCCTGGTATAAGAGCAATATAAACTCCGGACAAAATAAATATCCCGATGCAGCTAAATGCTCTTTCGGGTCCTGAAATTGTAAAATGGTGGCTATGCTCTGTGCATGATCAGAAAGAGGCTCTTCCTCATTAAGGGTTGGCCCCGACAAAATGGCATCCATTGCCACACTCTCCTGCATCAAACTGCACACCGGCCCTGCTGGAGAGCCAGAATTCCCTAACATATTCGAATGCTGTACCAAATCGAAAGACATGCTGCCGCCAACCGTTTCCCCTGCGCCCCGCAGGACTCCCAGCTTGCATGCACTGCAACACACCGATTCTGGCCAGTGGGTCCCACAGCGAGAAAACCGCTGAACTGTCTCCACGAAAGTCATCATTCACCCTGATGGCACAAGCGTAGCACAACGCAGTCCCAAACGGTGAGTCAGGATCCCTCCCCCGCACCAAGTAGAATTTGCAACTCTCCAAGCGGTTCCGAGTCAAACTTTAGTCACACTTGCCACTGCTGGTTGCTCCCCACAAGTTCATAATCTCCACACGTTTTACCCCAGATAAGACAGAATCAGGACTGATACTCTGTTCCATGCTCTCCAGTAAACCTTTTCCCTTCGTGTCTTTATTTTTTTTTTTAAGGTTGTTATGCTGGAAAAGGAGAGTTCTACAGGAAACGGGAGAGGTGAAGGGAGGGAAAAAGTAAATCTGCAAGGCATCAGAGACAGGGATCTGAAGACTTCCAGATATGATTCTGCAGACTCAAGCCACCCACAAAGCTTAACTAGGGACCAGCTGACCAACTGGACCAGGAGCAAATCACTCAGAACCAGAGGCTGAAAAGTGTGTCCATCCACCTGCTGGAGATAGAGAGATACGTCTCAGTTCTATACCTCCACCTGCTGGTTGATGGACACAACTATTCCACAGGTTCTGGAATAGAAGGAAGCTACATAATGGAAATTTACACTTGCTTCAGAGCGTAAGTATGTGTTTCCGTGCTGCTGGGGGACAAGTTCTGGGTGTTTATTTTATAAAGGCACAGTATCTATGTTGCCTTTCTGAAACAGGCACTCTCTAATAAAATAACCCCCTCCCCCACCATGTTTCTATTGCTAATTTCAGCTAAGTGCTTCCAATGGGACACGTACTGTGCTCAAAAGGGCATGCACAGAGACTGGCTGTGGTAAACAGCTAAGGCAAAGGAGGACATCCATTACAATTTGATTGCTCGATCAAGTATTTCTGAATACTGACTGTGCATGACACTTATTAACCCACAACCCTCTCAGTAATTAAGCTCCAAAGTTTGACAGGAACTCTGGAAGGATGCCCTTTTTAGTACTAGTTTTCCAATTTAATACATGCTTCACTAACAACCCCCTAAGCACGGTCAACCTCTATATAAAATGCTGCTGCTCACAGCATAAAAATGAAAAAGAACTTAAGAATCTTACTGCTATCAAGTTAGACACTCTTTTTTTCTGCTAATCTAAATGCCAACTGAAGGTAGTACCTATGTAGTTCTGGAATTACTTTAGTCCTGGGTGAATTCTGTGCAAAAAAAACTTTGGAAATTCTGCAAATTCTATATAGTGTATTTGTAGTGTTTTTGCACAGAATTGCCCCATCCTAGGGCCTGAAACCCCCTCTTGCCTTTCCCAGCCTCCCACATTCCATCTCTCACTCCAACTGCAGTTCTCTCTCCCTCTAAATCCCAGCAAGACCCCTAATTTTGTCTCCAAGTATCCTCCTGCAAACACTACCCCCATCTCTCATTCTCCCTCCCCCTAGGCACACATCCCTACTTCTCCTTCCCTCCCCAGCTTTGTTGCTCCCCTAACCCTCCCCTTTGGCATGATTAATTCCCCCCTCCCTAACCTTTACACTCTCTGCTTGCTCTGCTCCCAACCCTCATTCCCCACAGCGCACATACATTTTGCTCTGCCCCCACTCTTCATCTGAATAGCACACAGCCTTGGTTCTTCCCCACCCCTTAGGACACTCCTCCAAGCCTGCTCACACCTCTATGATGAGCTTGGTCTACCTTCTCTCTCTGCCCCGACTGCACTGCACAAAAAGGAACACAATTGGCCCACCTCCTCCTCCTGTACCACCCTAGACCAAAGTGTTCATGTATGCAACACAGGCCTCCATACATCTCTATGGATAAAATGAACAGTTGGCTCTAGACTGGCAGAGGTGGAGCAGTTGCTCACTTCACTTCCTCATGCTGCACCATCGCTGTGGCAGAAGGGGAGAAACTGAGGAGAGCCTCTAATGCTGGTGCCTGAGCAGGTGGGAAATTCTGTGCCAATTCTGCATTTCACAGTTATGCAGAATTCCCCAAGGTGTGTGCTGGTCTTTTAACAGACTATAAAAGTTCTAGTCTACCAACAATGGCCTCAGAAAACCCAAAAACTAAGCAGGATGTGGGCTAAGCCATCCGGGAGACCACCATTGAGAAAAGGGTGCTGGGGGCTGTAGAACGCAATGGCAAACGTCTGCCAATGTAAGTTCACAGGCAGCACAGTGAGGCTGTGATCACCCAACCCTCTATACCCCAAAACAAGTAGAAAGTGGGTATTATTTCTGTAAATTAATTTATATATTGCCTTTTGTACACAACAACCCAAGTTCCAGAGCAACTCTTACAATCTTAAATTTTGACATATGAAACCCCAGAGAGACTAATAACCTTACCTAAAAATAGCCCGACAAGCTTGTAAGGAAAAAAACAGGAGGCGATGAACGCTGCCCAAAGGACCACATACAATTTCTGTGTTATGTCTGGCCGGACCCACATGAACAAGCTGAAAACAAGGAAGACACAAAGAGAGCACTGTGCAATTTATTTGACAGGCTTTAAAGATGATCAAATCATGCATCCCTCCCCAACTTAGAAAAAGGAAAAAAAAAAAAAAAAAAAAAAAAAAGACATACTTCTTGATCTTTTCCAGTATGTCAGCCATCTTTCCAAACAGGTTCTGTGGTGAAAGTAAAAAGTGTCAAGTTTGCTATTGAGATTGACTAGTAATTTCAAGCACAGTCCAATGTTCATCAAGTGCCTTAGATTCCGGTTTCTAAAGCTTTCCCCAGAAGCCGTACAATGACATTTGGTAAACAAATTACTACTGCGCTACACCTAGAAATGCAACACTAACAGATTCAAGAAACCCAACATTTTAGGTTAGAACTCAGGCTCCAAAAGGAATTCTGCATTTCTGGAGATTTTCAATGAACTTCTCATTTACTAGAAAAACATTCTGTATTCCCTCACTAAGAGTTCTACAACTTCCAAAGAAGAAGTTGTGTTAACTTTGTTGTTTAGAAGCATAAATTAAGCAAATGTGGGCAATCTGCCCCAAAATAAACATCGAGCAACACTTTGCATAACTGACCGCCAGAAGTCACTGCTTACTTGCTTTTTATACCATGACCGCATGGGACGAGCTTAACACATGATCAGTGGTGCAAGAAAACAGCAGTGGACACCTTCACAGCTGTTACCTCTGCTCGGGGACAACATTTTAAACGAACTCTGTGACTGAAAGTTCTGCGTTTGTTACTAATCTAAAAAGGTCTTGCTAAATGTATGTTTGTACAACTGTTGTGCTTCATTCAAAATCATATTTTACAAGGTACAGCACGTTCACATGCATTGTTACTGCCTTGTTTCAATACATTTATGCACACTCGCTGAACACTTGGCTTAAACAGGTGCACAAGTAACTCAAGTTATGAAGTAAAATGCACAAGTTCCCTTTTTTCCCCCCCTTTCACTGTATAGTGTAAACAATGACATCACACTGACATCACTTTTGGACTGTAGAAAAAGCCAGCAGCTAGTTCTGCCGCCAGTTATACAACGTGTTGCTTTACATTTATTTTGGTAGAAATTACCCAAATTTGCTTCACTTAAACTGTTAAACAACAAAGCTGAATGACAAAATCTAGGGGGTTCCCTTTACCACCCCATCACCATATACAAAATGGGTTGGCTGAAATTCCTTACTGTGTATAAAAATGTACATATAAAGTAGAGAGCTGAACGACAGAAATCTTACCCATCCCCACCCGCCCCTAATGGAATCTTACCCATCCCCACCCGCCCCTAATGGAATCTTACCTATCCCCACCCGTCCCCTGCAAGAATTTAACCCATCCCCGCAAGAATTTAACCCGTCTCTGTCCGTCCCCGTAAGAATTTAATGGTATATAAGAGAAAATTCCGGTCAGCTCTCTGAGTCTCTCTCTGGATTTGAGCCACAGCACAGCAGGCAAGGAAGGAATGGAAGACAGAACTTGGAACACTCTGATGCGTACATGTAAGATTTGTGTCTGATTCACTGGCACTGTGTGCTGAGGTCACCACATGCACGCATCAGTAGGTCAGGTGACACCTGATGCCTCGTGCCTGTGACAGAGCTGAGGTCTGTGCATCAGCCCGGGAGCAAAAATGATTAGTAGTAATGATGGTAAATAAAGACCTGAATGGTCCATTCAGTCTGCCCAATAGTCACAATCATTATCAATTCATGATTAAATCAATGAGTGTGATATTATATACTTGATTATGGTCTTTGGTGTTCTGGGATATAGACTATAGAACTTTGTCCATCCCTATCCTTATGTTCCAATTACTGGAATTGCCGTCGAAGCCCACTCCAGTCTATTTGTCTTCTCATTTGTGAGACACAGACCATAAAAGTCTGTCCAGCACTATCCTCATGTTCCAGCCACTGAAGTTGCTGTCTAAGCCCTTTCTAGCCCATCATAAACCAGATTGCCATATATATGAGACACAGACCATACAAGTCTGCCCAGTATCAGCCCTAGTTCACCACAGCCAGAGTCACCATCTAAGTGGCACTCGACACATCCACACACATGCAGCCATCTAAGATTAGGTTTTGGGGTTGTTTTTTTTTTATAACTTCCATTTTCTAATTAGAGATCCTCTGTGTTCATCTCACGTCTTTTTGAATTCAGTCATCATTTGTGTCTCTACCACCTCCTTAATGGAAGACATCCCGGACCCCGTTCCCGTGCAGGTCTCTAATATAAACTTACAGTGTATGAACTGCAGATTGCCATTACTAATGCACATAGTGAGGACAATGCTATAAAGGATGTCTACTCTATAAAGCAAAGTAGGTCCTAATTTCCTTTAGATAATACTAGCATAACCAGGTACTGTATATACATGCGTATGTGTTTAGTTGCAAGTGCTTTTGCCAGCCATACGGCTACTGTAAATACTTGAACCTAGGTTCCTAGTTATGCATTTGAATGCATGCCCCGCCCATGCGAACACCCCCAACTGCAAACTACATGACTATATGCACGTAGTTACAGAATAGTGTGTGGCCAGAACATTGGCATTTACCTGCTGTGAGACCCCGAGAAAGGATTGGGGAGAGGGCCGGTAAAATAATACAGCTGGACAACATGGTGAAACCAAAATAAGTATTTATTCCAAGGGAACCTCGGACCTGTTCCTTTCACAGAGCCAAGATATAGGGTAGGCAAACTTCTGGGATTCGGTATGCTCAGTCTTAGCGGCCTCTGGTGGTAGGCCGGAGTCTATAACTACTAGGTTTGCCACACCCCAAACACAGCTGTTAAGTTCTCAGCTCTCCGCCGAGAAGCAAAACTTGCACAGTTCGATTCAATGGCTTACCTCAGCCAGGCTGCAATTATGGAATGGGCACTTCAGCGGCATATAGTGGGCATTCGCATTTCCCTCCCTGGGCCTCCTTAACCTCAGGTAAGCCCTGTCTTATATACGTTCTGGTTTTAGGCTCCACCCCCTCCTCCCGGCTCACTTCCTCCTGAGCGGGACTAATGCTCTTAAGGTGACTCAGGCTGTCTAAGGGTCTGTTCTTAAGGGTGAGGGGCAGAATTCTATAAACCCCCTCACACCTGTATATATGCAAGTATTCTGGTTTTAAACCAAACATACCAAAAATCCTCAAAGAAAACGTGCAAAGCAAAACTCTAAGAAGTGAATAGATGTTGGAGACGCTCTCAAACTACCATTCACACCATCCGTGTAGCTGAATTGCTACTATATAACTGTTAATCATTGAGTTTACTCCCAATAAATATTGTGCATTTTTATGCTAGTCTCCTTTAGTGATTAACATCCAACTCATTTAGTCACTGCATATGTGTTAATTCAAAACTCAATGTCCCACAGAAAAAAAAAAAAAAGAAAAAAAAAAAAAAGAAGTAAAACAGTATAAGGGAACCCCCAAAGCAGTTGCTTGCTGACGAAACTCATCGAGTTGGGCTCTGGGGACTGTACAGTACACGGACTTAGAGAAGCTTAGCTGAAATTGGGTGGCGGGGGGAAGAGGGGTTGGTGGTTGAGAGGCTAGGATGGGGGAGGGCAGACTTATACGGGGTCTGTGCCGGAGCCGGTGATGGGAGGCGGGACTGGTGGTTGGGAGGCGGGAAATACTGCTGCACAGACTTATATGGTCTGTGCCCTGAAAAAGACAGGTACAAATCAAGGTAAGGTATACACATGAGTTTATCGTGGGCAGACTAGATGGACCGTGCAGGTCTTTTTCTGCCGTCATCTACTATGTTACTATGTTACTATGAACCACTCTTAAGCAACGGACAGATAAGTTCTAACTTTCCTTTATCTGCAGTGTGAATATTTTACAGGTTTTTTTTTTTTAATTTCTAATGGGACATTTCAGTTTTGAATTCCTCATAGGCAGTGACTTAGAGTTATTCTGGATTATATGGCCCTGAGGAGACAATTGAAAACAATTTTTGTTTAAGCACTATTTTTATTTGTTTAGGACTGATCATATGTTGACAATAGCATCACTATATTTTTCTGGGCTTACAAATCGGCTGGTTTGTATGTATCTTTACAATTGATGTAATCCGCACAGAAGTTAAAGGCTGCTGCAGAATACAAGTATCATTATCAGTAAACGCAATGATTATAACAGACCATCCAACAGTTACATAGGAGCAATTCAGCTACCGGGATGGTGTCAATGATAAGTTTATGAGAGCTTCTCCAATATCTATAAATTATTCACTTTCTAGAGTTTTGCTTCTAGATGTTTTCTTTGCATATTCTGGTTTACACACATTTGGTGTCTAGAGGTTGACGTCCACTTTACAGAATC
Organism: Microcaecilia unicolor; assembly: GCF_901765095.1. NCBI lineage: Eukaryota > Metazoa > Chordata > Amphibia > Gymnophiona > Siphonopidae > Microcaecilia > Microcaecilia unicolor. The sequence continues at coordinate 40,580,655 of NC_044040.1, read as the reverse complement.
ACCTCCCTAGTGGCTTCCACTGTAGAGATCAGGGACGTAGCTATGTGGGGCCACGGGGGCGTGGGCCCCCGTAGATTTGGCCCTTGCCCCCCCCCCCCCACTGCCAACCCCTTCGACCCCCCCCCCTCCCGCCACCAACCCTCCCCCCCGCCACCGTCGGGTACCTTTGCTGACGGGGGTCCCCAACCCCCCCCCCTAGCTGAAGTCCTCTCGAGCAGGACGTCAGACTCACAGAAACAGAAGCCTTGCAGATCAGCAATGCGGCCGCGGTGGAGAAGAGAACTTTAGCTGGCGGGGGTTGAAGACCTCCATCAACAAAGGTACCAGACTGCGGTGGCGGGAGGGGGTCAAAAGGGTTGACACCGGGGGGGGGGGGGGGGGGCGGGGGGTCAAAGGTGGTGGTGGCGGCAGTGGGGGACCAAAAATGGCAGGGGGGGGGTCAGTGGCTAAAATGTGCCCCTCACCTTGGGCTCTGGACCCCCCTCCCGCCAAAGTCTGGTAGAGATGCCAGTCAAAATCAAAATTTATCCCATACATTTCCTCAATTCTTTAACACTATACAAATCTGAAAACATTAGCTCATTATAGAAAGCCCATATCAATTTAAATGTACATCTTCTAGAAGTGGTAATATAAGAGCTACATTTACTTTCCCATACCATCACATCTAAATAAATGTCCAACTGTAAATATTTAAAGAACTGTATCACTGGGATCTCAAATTCCTGTCAAATGTGCTCAAAAAACGAAAAACCCTTCACTGTAGCCGAGCTGCAGTACAAACACCTTTTGCTCCCTCCCAAGTTGGTACATAATTAAACCAGTACTGTACCTGAGCTTTCTGTGCCACATCCAGCACAAGCTGAAATTTCTCTGAGACTGTCAGATCTTCTTTTGGAGGTTCCTTAAAATGGAGGCAAATTAAGAAATTACAAATCCTTTTTTGTAAATCGCTCCTCACTACCCTTCCTCATATTCAACTCATCAGGAAATCACTCTCAATTGTGTGCTCCTCCTCCACTGCCACTTCCTCATTCTTGGTTTTCCATCTTGCTATCCAATATGATTGGTTTAGACTCCCCAAGTTAGTGCACCAGTTCCCTCTCTGATCATATTCAAATCTAACCCAACAATCTTTTTTGAGGCTGCTGTTAAATCTTAACTCCTGTTTGTCCTGATCATATCCTGGCTGGTTTCAACAATTCGATTCATAAATTAAATTCCCAAAGTCTTTTCTATTCCGTTTTTAGACTAAGCTCTACAGAGGAAGGAATATCTTTATTGCACTTAGTATTATTTAAATGTGTAGTATTAACACTTCAAAATATAGTCAAATTTAATATATTCTCATAAAAACTCAACAGTGTTAAGGGAAGTTAGGATTTCATCCTCTAAATTTATATGTAACATTTATATACAGGAAACCTACAGACAAATGCTGTTACCACCACAATTCCAGTTTCCACCCTGTGTATAAAATCCATTATACGTAGCCAAGCCACAAAATAGCACTGTATCTGCTCTGACCCAGGGGACAGAGATAAACACCTCAAAACACTGACTAAATCCTTCAAACAAAAAGGCTACAACCCCATAATAATCTCCAAGAATGTTGCCTCCTCCCTTAAAATACCCAAGGAAAACCTATTGCAGAACAAGGAAAAAAAAAAGCCACAGACAGTGACATACAACCCAGAGCTAGAAAAATTGAGAAGAATCATAAAAGAGTTACCGACACTACTCCAGGAGGATGAACTACTGAAAGATTTATTTTATTTTTTTTGTTACATTTTTCCCACTCATGGCAGGCTCAATGCGGCAGGCAATGGAGGGTTAAGTGACTTGCCCAGAGTCACAAGGAGCTGCCTGTGCCGGGAATCGAACTCAGTTCCTCAGTTCCCCAGGACCAAAGTCCACCACCCTAACCACTAGGCCACTCCTCCACAAGAGATATTCCCATCCCCACTAGTGCTGGCCTTCTGACAGCCACCCAACTTAAAACACAAACTAGTAAAAAGCAAGCTCCTGATAGAAACTCAAAAATAAGAGAGTGGCACACATCCTTGCAATATATCCAGCTGCGAACTATGCCAACACATTTCACAGGATCCCACAGTCATTCAAAAAATATTCAACATAAAGGAATCCTTCACATGCTCATCTTCCAATGTGGTATATATAATTCAATGTAAAAAGTGTGAAGAAGGGTGCTATATTGGAGAAACAAGTCAGATGCTAAAGACGATGAGATTTAATTTACATAGGCATCATATGAAAAATGCCAGTGCCAACCAGGATGTCACCTCTGTGGGATAGCACTTTACAAAATCAGAACACCATATCAATGATTTTATGGTGAGAATACTAAAAGGAAATTTTAAGACAACCCAGGAACGTAAGACCTTTGAAGTCAGAATGATTAAATGTTTTGAAACCCACCAGACAGGACTCAACAAAGATCTGGGTTTTCTAGCCCATCACAAACCATACAATTCTACTGCTTTGTCACCGTCTTATCTACCATGCATCTCTCCCTCGTCTCTCATCCACCCAGCTCCCATGTTTCTCACCTAACCCACCCCACCTTCTTCCTGTGAGACTGTCATCGGCATGCTTGATGTTTCACTTATATATGCCGTTATTTATCAACATTTGCTTATTTCCCATCTAAAGAAGAAGGGTTCACTTCGAAAGCTAATCAAAAAATATATTGTTAGTCCAATAAAAAAAAAGATATCATTTTCTTTTCTATGTTTCATTTTACTTCTACTTATTACGTTTAAAAGTAGACTAACACGGCTACCACATCACTCATCCTCTAAATTATAATTAGAGTTTTACAGTTTACAGTACTGTGGTTTAAGACTTACAATGGTTTCAGAAACTTGAGGCACAATGCTCCACTGTATTCTCCAGCCCCTAAAATACAAGAAACAGTTGTAAAAGATGAATGTATATGGTAGGAAATATTTACAACATTTGACAATATTAAATTTTCTATTGGGCTTGTCATTCTGGCCATAGAGAAGACTGAAAAGTAGCTCGAGTCAAGGTATAACCAACTACCCCTTTCTAGACACTTACAAATTCACTTATGAACTCACAAAAAAGGAAGAGAATTTCTCATTGACAATGATGATTATACTGGCTTATTTTATCTAGAGACTTTATGTCACTGCATTTACGGTGTATGTAAAACAAAAGTTTACAAGGTGAATCTGAAGTTCAACCTCTGCTGGGAGAAGAGGGAGCACCTCTGTCAACATGGCGCCGGTGGCCGGAAGCAGAGTCCACATTAGAAAGAGTCATGGATTATGGTACCCGATCAAAGACTATTGCTGCTATGGTCGGGCTGAGTTGGTGATAGAAAATATGACAGAAAACCTTGGACAGTGGAATATGAAGGCACAATGCATCAGAACCTAAGACAGGTTACAAATGAGCTAGAAGCCCAAAAAGTGTTAAAAAAAACTGCTGGACATTAAAACACAAACAAAAAAAAAAAAAAACATACAAAATTTAACAATATTCTACAACGACTGAAATTAAAAAGTATCTAGCAACAATTAGTATGTTTAACCTCAAGGAAAGAACTATGGTGGTGTATTATTAGCTAACAAATTAAAGCCTGTGTGAGGCTTCCTCAAGAAACCCTGTATTTCTGTAAACACCTCAAACATTGCTGAAAGATGCAAACTGGTTTATACTTGAGTTTTGCTATAGTAGGGAGCAATTCTGTTAACAGGCTGCATAGAGTTAAAGGCCATATGTTTACACCAATTTTCAAAGGGAAAGCCTTTGAAAGTTATCCCACCAAGACTATCAGCACTAATCATACCTAATTTTTGCAAAGAAGTTTTTTTTTTTTTTAATTTCCTGCATGCTTTTCAAAATCCAAATGTGTATGCAAAACCCCTCCCCAGCACTGTCCCTGGGAAAGTTTCAGGTTGCATAGTGACTCAACCCCAGCTCCATCCAAAATACGTCCCTGGGAAAGCCTATGAATGGTGAGCATAAATACACACAATTGTGTTGGCTCACACGCTTGTACATGGCACATGTGGTCAAGCAATTTTATAATGGCCATTCTTTGCATGTAACGCATTTTATAAAATTACCCCTATATGAACAGAGCATTCTGTCAAAGCCAATTCAATATACAATGCCACTATGAGAACCCAAAAGGCGTGCTGATGAATTACGGAAGGGAAAGGACTTTCCATTTATCTCACACCATCCTCACTGGTTCAAGGTTAGTTACACTTGGGTACTGTAGGTATTTTCCTGTCCCTGGGGGGCTTACAATCTAACTCTGTACCTGAAGCATTGGAGGGTTAAGTGAGCTGCCCTAGACCACAAGGATCAGCAGTGGGATTTGAATTGAGCTTCCTTGGTTCTCAGCCCCCCTCCCCCTCTGTTATGCTACTCCTCAAGTTCAATCGCTTCCCATAACCAGTAATAGTCTGCACACTGACACCAAATTCTTGGTTGGAATATATGCTTGAGTCTCTCTCAACATGTTTCAGTTCTTTTACCGGGATCTCATCAGACATTATAAGAAAACAGCATAACAGTGTGCAAAGAAAAATCAATATATATTACCTGGCTATGAGGTAATTAAGGGATAACCTCAAAATTGCTAAAAATAAGAACATAGGAATGGCCCAGCCATGCCACACAGCATTCATATAAATCTAAAAGTAAAAAAATAAAATAAAATAAAATTGGGTTACAAAACAAAATTACAAAAATCTCTCTCCTGGTCACACACAATATACATCATATCAAAATACATTTCATCAGTATAATGGCCATGTTCTGTTGAGTTTGCCTCCTTCGAGAGGATGAGGTGTTACTCCAATTTGTTTTTCTTGCACTCAGTATCTAAAGTAAAAATCACCTCCCTCTCCCCCAGCCCAGACATAGGCTACTAAAAAATGCAGTGCTTTACACAAAAGTCAAGCTGGCAATTCAACACGGTCATCATTCCTGCTCATATACAGCTCCATATTAAATGTGGAGCAGCAGCATGAATTATCAAGGGATATCACTTACCATATAAAACCCATTAGCATGCTTTTAAAGAAGAGAACACTTACAACAAAGGCAATTATAGATGTGTAGACAGAATGCCAGTCTGATAAGGCAGAAAGGTTCTTGACAAAACTGGTAACAGGTTTGGAACCTCTTTCTAACAATGAAAGAATAAAGCACAAACATTCATTTTCCAAAACTCCAATGGCTTATGCATATTTTTAAAAGAAAATGGCTTCACACCTCCCCCCATATAAAACACAAACGTATAGGGACAGAAAGATTTTTTTTTTATTGCTACTGAATGTCCCCTTATGTATACTAAGATTAGGCTCCAAATGAAAAACAAATCAATCTAAGAATTTCACCATTCCCCCTGCCCCTCAAATGCACACATGTGCGGTTCAGCTAGGAAACAGCGTGGAGAACTCATTTACAAAATCCTTGCCTCTCAGTTATTTCACAGCAAAGAAAACTAGTGGAGGAGTGGCCTAGTGCTTAGGGTGGTGGACTCTGGTCCCGGGGAACTGAGGAACTGAGTTTGATTCTCACTTCAGGCACAGGCAGCTCCTTGTGACTCTGGGCAATTCACTTAATCCTCCATTGCCCCATGTAAGCCGCATTGAGCCTGCCATGAGTGGGAAAGCGCGGGGTACAAATGTAACAAAAATAAAATAGATACTATTGGAGATTCTACATGAAATGTTGCTACTATTGGAGATTCTGTCAGACTCAAAGAAGCAGAAGCCTGCGCGGCCACATTGGTGATCTGCAAGGGCCGACTTCTACATGGAATGTTGCTAGTGGAATAGCAACATTTCATGTAGAATCTCAAACAGTAGCAACAGTGGAGGAGTGGCCTAGTGGTTAGGGTGGTGGACTCTGGTCCTGGGGAACTGAGGAACTGAGTTCAATTCCCACTTCAGGCACAGGCAGCTCCTTGTGACTCTGGGCAAGTCACTTAACCCTCCATTGCCCCATATAAGCCGCATTGAGCCTGCCATGAGTGGGAAAGCGCAGGGTATAAATGTAACAAAAATAAAATAGATACTATTTGAGATTCTACATGGAATGTTGCTATTCCACTAGCAACATTCCATGTAGAAGGCTGCGCAGGCTTCTGTTTCTGTGAGTCTGACGTCCTGCACGTACGTGCAGGACATCAGACTCACAGAAGCAGAAGCCTGCGCGGCCACATTGGTGATCTGCAAGGGCCGACTTCTACATGGAATGTTGCTAGTGGAATAGCAACATTCCATGTAGAATCTCAAATAGTAGCAACAGTGGAGGAGTGGCCTAGTGGTTAGGGTGGTGGACTTTGGTCCTGGAGAACTGAGGAACTGAGTTCGATTCCCACTTCAGGCACAGGCAGCTCCTTGTGACTCTGGGCAAGTCATTTAACCCTCCATTGCCCCATGTAAGCCGCATTGAGCCTGCCATGAGTGGGAAAGCGCGGGGGTACAAATGTAACTAAATAAATAAATAGTACTTACTCAATCTTCTCATATTTTCAGTTAACCTAGAAAAACAGCGAGTGAGAACTTGTGAGCATGAAAAATGATCTACCAATATAGAAACCTTTTTTAAGCCGACACCTTATCAACTCAAACGAACGTCACCCCATCCTATGGATTAACAAATACTCAAAGCTATTCTTACAAGGAACGTTTTACACAAGATGCCATACATGTACTTTAAAAAGGCTATTACAGTACCCTACCTTATACATTGTTGCTACCTGTCCCTGTTTTACCTGGAAATTGAAGAAAAAAAAATGTGGTAATCACAGAGGAATACCAAAAAAAAAAAAGTTTATAAAAACCCAAAATCTGGTATTCCACCCCGCTCTTCTGTACAGGAAAAGTGGGAAGGTCATCTGGCAATGAGCTGTCATGGCTCAAACGCACAGGAACAAAACACAAAGGGTGCAATTTGTTAATAAGGCGCCTGTCCAACAGCTCTAATACATCTGGCTCCAATTGCTTCTGTGTACCATGCCTTGTAAAAACCTTCAGTCCTTTGTATATTTTTCATAATATGCTGTCTAAAAAACTTAATTCAAAAGGCATCGACAAAAGCGCTTATATCACTATCCATTGTGAGGAAGGAAGTGGGGGACTGTAAGGACCCTGCCACTTCAAGCCCAGTACTCCCCTACTCCTTTATGGAATAAAGACAGCATAGGAAAACCAGCTGCAAATAAACTTGCAGCCAACAGAGGGCACCCACAGTCTTCAAACAAAAGGTGGATAGGCACTCGAGTAAGGTGATTCAGGAAAAGTCCTGGCTGCCCAGACAGGTTGGGACAGAAACCCTCAAAAGGGGGGAGAGCTTTTAAAACGCTAGAGAACCTGGGACTGGGAAGGGGAGGGGGAAAAGAAGGAGCATTTTCCCCAACCCATGGAAGTAGAAGCAACTAATACTCGGAGAGGAGCCCATGGAGTTTGAGGACTACACCCAAAGAGTGTGAAATAGAAATAGAAAACTGACCCCTGAAAGGCTTGCACACTTTATTCAAGTTCAACAGTTGGGTCCCTGTATTGCTCCAGAGCAAATGAAACCTAGTAGTTAATCCAGCTGACTGCTTTGTAAGTAAAGTGTGTGTGTGTGTGTGGGGGGGGGGGGGGGGGGGGGTAGGGCTGCATGTTATTTGCACAATCTTTGTGCTTAAAACATTAATAAAAACATTAATCACTAGTAAAATTAATCGCAGCATTTTCACTGTGCCCTCGCATCTGTGTTGCCGCCATTTACAGCCATTCCTTCTCTTTATCTGGAGTCAGCCTCACAAACAAGGCTGTGATGGGCTGTCTGCCTGGAGTTTGGGCAGGGAGCCAATCAGTAGTGCAGATAGTGAGGCCATTCAGAGGACAGCGGAGCTTGTATTCAGCCACCTCCTGCCAACTGCCCATGCCGCTGCCTGCCAGTGCCTCCACTTGCCTTAAGAAACCTGTAAGCAGTTTTGTAGCCCCACTGCCCCTCCAGGTCCTCTTCATTGCTGTGTCTCCCTTCCTCCCGGCAGTCCCATGATTCTGCCCCCCCCCCGCCCCCTCCCCTGAATGTAGAACAACAAGAGAAATAGTCAAAAAGTAATTAAGAATAAGAAAAGAAACCATTAAATAGAGGTATTCAAACTGACCGAATACTTGGTGGAAGCCCCTTTCATAGGAGTAACAGTTGTTTCATTCAGGATAAGTATCTACCAACTTTCCCCAACAGGATGCGGTAGGGTAGGTCTTGTCCACTCTTCTGAGCAGTACATAGCTCAAGGCTCTCTTAAGTTGGCATGGAATCGTCTGTGGACTGCAATCTAAGTCTGGAATCTGATTTTCTATTGGATTCAGGCCTGAGCTTTAACCGAGCCACACAAGGACATTTGCTTTCTTTTTGCTAAGCCATTCATTCCACTGTTGCTTGTGCTCTATGCATAGGATCATTACCCGGCTAAAAGGTGAATCTTCTCTGCAGTCCCACATTTATGGTGAATTGGAACAGGTTTCCCACCAGCATCTGCCTGTACTTTGCCCATTCATAGTAACATAGTAAATGACGGCAGATAAAGACCTGTATGGTCCATCCAGTCTGCCCAACAAGATAAACTCATTTTACATGGTATGTGATACAGCGAAGATACTTACCTGTAGCAGGTATTCTCCGAGGACAGCAGGCTGATTGTTCTCACACTTGGGTCGACGTCCACGTCGGCCCAGGATCGCAAGCCCCGCCAGCAAAAATCTCAAAAATCTTCCAGAGTCCCCCGGCAGGGTTACTCAATTCCAGTCCTCAAGGTCCACAGGCAGGCCATGTCCTCAGGACATCCACAATAGATATATATATGAGAGAGACTTGCATACCAAAGAAGCAGTGCATGCAAATCTCATATACATATTCACTGTGGATATGGATATCCTGAAAACCTGGCCCGCCCGTGGACCTCAAGGACTAGAACCGAGTAGCCCTGATTTAGACCCTTGTATTACGCTCACAAGGTCACAAAGGTGTATCCTGGGAATGAAGCCAGGTGCTTTGTCTCCTTTCACAGCATCAACTACAAAAGGTGAAGGCTAAGAACATGCATCACCACAAGAACAGACTGTATCACCTCAGTCTATTATGTTGCAAAAGGCTAATATATAAACCAGATAGGGTTTTGTAGAAAGGCATTCATCTTTCCTTTGATCTTTCCAGGCCTCTCTGATCCTGTTGCTTCAAAATATTCCCACAATATAATGTTGCCTTCATCATGCTTTACTATAGAGTGGTGTTAGCACAGTGATGTCCTGTGTTTCTTTTATGCCATACCAAAAAGGTTTCACTTTGGTGCTATCAGAGAGGGCAACTGAAAGTGATTTTTCTGTTTCAGCTAAAACCAAATCTGCTGTGGAAATTAGCTAAACCTATGCTAACATGTCCCCACCCCCGAACAAATGCAGGTCCCACTCTGATCCCCATCCACAACAAAAACAGATCCAGCCATAGCCCCTCCCCAGGCAAGCCCAGGAATGATCTCTCTGCAGTCCGTGCGGCAGTCTCATGAGACTGCCATGGCAGTCGTTTTGAGGTTGGAGCCAGCATAGGCAGGAGAGATCCAAGTAGTCTCGCGAGGGGAGTGGGGCCTATGGATGGAGACTGAAGTCTTTATTTCTGCTAAAAATGTGCCAGTATTTTAGGCTAAAACCATAACAAGGCTGAATTTGAAGAAAGTTTCAGCGCCAAAGCCGAAATTCGGTTGGCTTCTACCTATCAAACCACAAAACCTTCTCCCACGTGTGCACTGTCTCCTAAAATATTTTCAGGCTAATACTATGTACCCTGTTTCCCCGAAAGTAAGACATCCCCCGAAAATAAAACCTAGTAGAGGTTTTCCTGAATTGGTAGATATAAGGCCTTCCCCAAAAGTAAGACCTAGCAAATTTTTGTTTGAAAGCAGGGCCGCCGAGAGCCGGACAAGGCCACCCCCGGGTCGCCCCCTACTACTACTACTACCCAAGGTCGCCGGGCCCCCCCCTCCACCCACCCTCCGTCGCTCCCGGAACTAACCTTAAACGCCTCCTTTCACCTTCGCAGCAAGCAGCAGCAGGGCAGACCTCTCCTTCCTTCCGTGCCCTGCCCTCGTGGACGTTATGTCAGGCGAGGGCGGGACACGGAAGGAAGGAGTGGCCTGCCCTGCTGCTGCTTGCTGCGAAGGTGAAAGGAGGCGTTTAAGGTTAGTTCCGGGAGCGACGTAGGGTGAGTGAGCCAACCCCGATGTTGCCCCGAAAAATAAGACAGCCCCTGAAAATAAGACCTAGCGCATTTTGGGGGGCAAAAATTAATATAAGACAGTGTCTTATTTTCGGGGAAACACGGTAGCACATTATGGAGCTTCTTTTCAGTAGTGGCTTTGCTCTTGCCCCACTCCCATCCAGGCCACATTTGCAAAATAATCTTGAAATTGCTAAACAGTTGTCATTTTCCTCGGTCTCAGACTCTGAGACCCCTGTAGTTCTTTTAAACCAGCTGTAGGCCTCACAGTGACCCTTCCTAGCAGTTTTCTTAACCCACAGTTACTGATTTTGAGACAACTGCCTGTTCAAGGCTGTGTCTGGTGAAGCCAAACTGAATCCACTTATAGTGATTGACCTGACGGTGCCCGCAGGGATTTTCAAACACACTGTGTCTTTTTAATAACTTTATGACTTCATTCAACAGTTCCATGTCTGGTATGTTTAAATCTTTGCTTCAAATTCACTTCATACAATAGTTTGATGCTTCATCCAGAACTAGTTGAATCAGCTCACCTATTATCTTATTAATTTCTGAATATTTATACAATTGTTTTTTCACATTTAAAGTGTAGAGTATGTTGCTATAGATTAGTGAAAAACACCTACTTTAACACGTTTTTGAATTGTATTTTTTTTAGACAGCAAAATGTGAAAAATGTACAAGGGCATGAAGAGTTACAAGGCCCTATAAGTCTTTCTAGCAGTGTATTTGTGGGCATCTCTTGTTATTGACTGAACAGAACATTCAACGGAGCTCCACAGCTCTGTTTCAAGTTTTTAGTTTTGTCACAAACCCTTAAAGAAGCTGAAGGAGACTTGCCAACAGCATTTTTTTTTGCTACCATACTGCTTATTGAAAGGTAAATAAAGGATTATCTATAGCTATTACCTTCTCGCACTCAGCGGTTCTTCTGTTTCCACCGTGTTCTCTTCTGGTTGAAATCGAAAGTCTTCGATATATTCTCCAAACTTGTCATAGAACCACTTCTGAACTCTGGAACAAATCGTTTCACTGCGCTGCTTATCTTCAATACAAAAGGCCATCTATCAGAACATACTCCTGCTACTCTCCATTGCAAATTGTAACTAACATTAACCATAAACTCACTTTAAAAAGCTCAGATCAAATATACAAGAAAATGTGGTGATAAAGCTTCCAGAAAGGGAGCCCCACTAGTCTGGAGAGGCAAGCTGACACAGAGGCTGGTGGCCTCTTGCAGACTAACAAATTTATTGGCGCACAAGCACCAGACAAAGTGGAAGCTTGACCTTCAAAGCTTAGGCCTGAATAAATCTGTCAGTCCAGTAAAAGGTGCTATCAACCTCTCTCGTTCTTATTAAAATTTAGTTTATATAGTTTGTACTTTTCCTAAGCAAAGATCATTTTCACTTCTCCATTCAGAAGATGAACACATGATCCAGGATGCCAGACTTTGAGCCACCAACAGTAGCAAAGAGCAATGGCAATCAAAGCAAAACAATAGGTCCTGACAGCCACACAAACTCAAAAAACCCCATCAGCACATACCCTAACCTGTGTTTTAATAAGAGTTTTGTGTGACTAGTGAGTTTAAATATCAAAATCCTGAAGGGGAGCTACAGGCTGAGGGGCCTGAAATTTAACTGAAGAGGAATGGAGAGGGGGGAATACAAGACTGATGTTTTAGGGGCCCACTAACCTTGCATAAGCTCTGACCAAACTGTCTAGGTTCAAATACCCCAGCATGCATATAATTATATGTAATCTACAGTTAACTGGTAAAAGCTGGTTTATACTGAATTAGAGGGTTAGTCTCACACAAAGCTCATACCTCTTGTACTGCAAAGAACAGTCAGGGAATTAATAAGATATTCCCTTTTTAAAACTGTTTTACAAGAAGGGTCCATGAGTGGTGCATCCCACCTGTAACTCACACTAGTTGAATGTTTATAAGCTCCACAGCCTCTTCCATCTGACGCTATCATTATGACAGACCCTTCAGTTGCTGAGGCCTTGTTACCTCATTCACATGACATTTGGCTCTAAAGCAGGGGTTTTCAACCCAGTCCTCGGGACACACCTAGCCAGTTAGGTTTTCAGGATATCCACAGTGAATATGCATGAGATAAATTTTGCATACAATGGAGGCAGTGCATGCAGACTTATATCATGCATATTCATTGTGGGTATCCTGAAAAACTGACTGGCGAGGTGTGTCCCGAGGACCGAGTTGAGAACCCATGCTGTAAAGTGATCAGACCACATCAGTATCTAAAACTAAGTAGAACCTATCTTGCTTTACAAATCACAGATCAATCTACTACAGGAAGCTCTTGACAGCAGCCCAGATCTTTACAAACAATACAGACAGTGCTCAGTAACATCTCTGCTTACATTTTTCAAGAATACCATGAAACATTTTTTTTTAATTAGGTACATTTAATTAACTGAATTTTTATCTACATTGGTTTAAAACGTAGAAAGCTCCCAACCCTCCCAACAAACTACTTTTGTATATATAGAATCATAATCTTTGGATTTATGGACATCAGCATAGTATTTGAGAAGTTTTTATAATTTTTCTTTTGGTGAAATCATTTTTATTTATTTCATATTTGTATCCCACCTTATCCCAAAGCGGGCAACAATTAAAACATACATACAATCTGTTAAATAACAGAATAAATGTGTTCATCGTAAAAAAATCCTCTCCCAGTCATTTAAATATTTAAACACTGAAAAATATTTGTATACTCCAAGTAAACCTTTAAAAAATAATGGGTCTTCAAAAGCCTTATGAATTGCTGGAGATTACCACAATCATTTTGTGATCCTGAGTCTAGAATATCTATTAAGTGTCACTGAGTGGCCCATATTGTTTACTTTACACTCCCCTAATGTGACTGCTATATTAGTACATATAAAAAGGGGAAGGCTGGATTATGGATCAAGGCCACTCTTCTATACTCTGTGCCTTCCAGCCCCTTCCCTTCTTTTACCTGCAGCTATGGCTAGGAAGGGAGGGTCTAGACTAGAGAAAGAAGCAGAGGGCTGTCAGCACTTACTTTCCCATGGATGCTGTTTTTGTCCTTTTTTCCCAGCCAGTTGCTATCCCCAGCTTCCTCCTCCAGTCACTCTCCTGTTGCTGATAGCCAGTCCCCAAACTCCCCCAGCAGCAGCTGCCATAAACTTTTCCTCCCAGCCCCAGGCCCCATTCATCAGTACAAAAATTTACTCTGCCAGGTCCCAGGTAACTATTGCTACAAATCTCTCCAACCCCATCAGCTTCCATGGCTTTGTCTTCTCAGCCCTGCTAGCAGTAGCTACCTCAACTTCTTATGTCAAGTTGGGGGTGGGGGGGGGGGGTGCTCAGGAATATCCCGTCAAATACCAGGGACCACATTTTAGAAGCAGGGGTGAGCTGGTACCCTGACATTTTTAAGGGCTAAAACTAGATTATATACTGTCAAAGTATAGAAACTGAATAGGATACATCTTAGCACATGCCAAACAGCTATATATTAAACAAAAAGTCTGAAAACAAACGATCAATACTATATTCAGATTTGGCCAATTTCCTGCATGAGAGACATGAGCCCAAAGCAGAACCATAGCTGCCAAGATACCCAATTCAAGGAGGGAGATTTTCAGTAGTCCTGAATTTCTGACAACTCTATCCTGATGCATTATGGGATCTGCAGCACCAATTTCAATGTGTAGAATCAGGGACTACCAATCCTACACAACTCTGGAATATACATACGTTCAAAACCAGAACTGACCAAATGCTCTCCCCTCCTCAAACTGGGAACTTGGCAGCTCTGCAAAACAGTACTGCTGCTAGATGAAGTATTTCACTTAACTCCCTCATCCCTTTATCAAGTTCCTTTGTCTTCAGAGACTAAACTGTATAAAATATTCAAAACGCAAAAGCATTAGCTGGAGAGCTCCTGAGGCTCAGGAGATTAACTCCTGCTCTCACAGCCGTTATCTGCTGATAAAAATTAGTACCTTCACATGACTCTTGCCCAGCTGCACTTGGGAAACAGTAGTACATCTCATTAAGTCCACGTTCCTTTGGGAATTTCCAAATAGGGCAAATGGAAAAATTGGCAACCAAGAATTCCCAAAGGAATATGTAGGCAGTGGCGGCCCTACCATTAGGTCACCTGAGGCGGCACTCTTCCTTCCTCCACCTCCTTCCCTGAATTTACCTTCTTTGTCCATTTTTCACAAGGCGGCAGCAGCAATTCCTATACACTGCCCTACCACCGGCACCAGCCTCTTCTCTTTGCTGTGGTCCACCTCTCTGATGTAACTTCCTGTTTCCTCATAGGCGGGCCCACAGTGGAGAAGAGGCTGGTGCCAGCGGCAGGGCATGGGACTTGCTGCTGCCACCGCTGCCACCTTTTAGAAAGTGTGAAAAGAAAGTTAACTAGAGCAGGGGTAGGCAACTCTGGTCCTCGAGAGCCGCAGGCAGGTCAGGTTTTCAGGGTATTCACAATGAATATGCAGGAGATAGATTTGCAAGCACTGCCTCCATGGTATGCAAATCTATCTCATGCATATTCATTGTGGATATCCTGAAAACCTGACCTGCCTGCGGCTCTAGAGGACCGGAGTTGCCTACCGCTGAACTAGAGGAAGGAGGTGAAGGAAGGAAGGGGGGAGATGCCAGACCACAGCACGGGGGGGAGGGGGGGAGGTGGCATCTCAGCCCTGCCTCAGGCAGCATCTTGCCTTGGGCCACCTCTGACTGTAGGCGTGTTTTGTAAATATCAGAACAGTAAAGCATGCAAAATTATTCTATACCTTTTTATAGCAGTAAGGCCACCATGCTTGCATTTTACAGAGTTATGCCATTATCATCAGATCAAGGAGAGAACGCATGTGGCCCCTCCCCTCATGAGCACTGGAGGAAAGTAGGCAAGATTCATAAGTGCCACAGCTGGGCGTGACAGTGAAGAGCACAGCTTTCAAAAGCGGTACAGATGGGAGGGATAGACAGCAAAATCCAGGCTCAGGAGTGATCACATTAATTTGTTTTTATCCTCTTAAATTTTCCATTACTACAAATCACAGCAAAATATATGACATAAAAAGGAAAAATATATTACAAAGAAAATATCAAAAACTACAAAACAAATGTCACCCACAATACAAAGGAAATTTGAGGGCCTTATAAAAAAAGAGACATTAAAAAAAAATAAAGCAGCACAATTTGAAAACACCAGTGGAAAAAAACTGACACAGCCAGCCCTAGCAGCTGTGCGAATTCTAACCCTGGTAACTACACTCAGAATATTAATTTCTTCTTTCGAATTCAAAAATTCTAATAGTTGTTTTGAATCAAAGAATTAAATAAATTTTACCCTCAATTACAATCACACAATTAAAAGTAATTTGAACATAAAGCTTTCCCCTAAATCCAGAATCCTTAGTTTATAGGCCAAAAAGCCCCAACATCTCCTCTGGGTAGTCCTGGCTAATCACGGGCTAAATTAATTGGAGATCAAAAAAAAACAATGACCAGACGACAGTATTCCTATCAGACTCAAGCACAGAAGTACTTGCTAAAGTAGTTCTCTGCACAATTATTTCCAAAGGCGATATGAGAAATTCAAATAAAAACTTTTTGAGGCTCTTTCTTGCTGACCTGAAATCTCACTCTGATCACTTCCAATTAAAGATACCGTATTTTTCGGACCAAAAGACGCACCTACTAGGTTTTGGAGGAGGAAAATAGGAAAAACAATTTTGACACAAAAAGTGTGGCAGAGATCTGCTGGAGGACCACAGGTTATGCAACACTCTTGTACGGGGACAGCAGTTTTGAACAACCTGTGTGACTCTGCAGTGGAATTTGTCCTCCCTGTAATCCATGTCCAACGATTCTCCTCTCTCCCCTGCCCTCCCCTCCATGTCCAGCAATTCTCCTCCCCTCCCCATGTCCAGCGATTCATTCAAACCCCGCCCACCTGCCTGTCCGCCCTCAGCTCCCCGACTTTCTCTTCGTGCAACCGTGCTCCCTGCCTTAAAATCTTTCATTTACATACCCGAAGTTGAGGCGAACCAGCAGTAAGTAAAAGCAGCAGGCAGGCAGGCTCGCCTCCTCGTCGCTTCCCTTCCCTCTCAGCACGCCCCACCCTCGCGGAAAGGAAGTTACATCAGAGGAAGGCAGGACGTGCTGAGAGGGAAGAGAAGTGACAAGAAGGCGAGCCTGCCTGCTGCTTTTACTGCTGGTTCGCCGTGACTTCGGGTAAATTAAATATTTCAAAACAGGGGTTACAAAGATTTCAAATGGGGCTACAAAGCAGGATTTCAAGGGGGAACAAAAAAAAAAAAAGGAATGGCTACTTTAACAGGAAACCGTAAAATCAGCACGATTAATAAAATTCTTGGGATTACATTTATTTTGTTTTAAAAAGGGAAAAACTGTTTCAGCTATGGAGAGGTAAAATGCAACACATTTACAAGACGGAGTTAGAAGTTGGTCAGAAAAGAAATGCAAAAGTATCTGGGGTGTTTTTCAAATTCAAAAACTGGTTTACTTTGGAATGTTAATTTTCCTCAGTCATTATTCAGCTTTGGACCCTTTGAATTGGGGGTGGGGGGAGATGAAGGGATTTTAGAGATTAAAGTTTCCACTTTCCTAAAATTTCATACAAATATTCAAGATCATGTTTCTTTCACTTTTGGAGCTTTTTCTTCTTGTGCATTTGCTATTGTTAATATGGCATATTTTGGTAAATAATAAAAACTTCATTTAAATTTTTAGTACAAACTAAAAACTGTTGAGTATTCTACACTAAAAGAGGCAACGACAAGCCTGCTTCCATTCAGAGGTCTGTGGTAGCATTTTCAAAATGAAGCTCGTGTCTTGGGTATACATAAAATTAATGCACTATATGGAGTCCATGAATCAGCAACACCCAGTTCAAGACACTTCAGTGCAGTAAGAACTATATGTCATTGCGACATAATCTGAAAACCTGGCTCTTTAGAAAATATCTGACTGGAAACGCTCGATTGTTTGGAATTATTTTTTTTTTCTGTTATACGATTTTATATTGTACATTATCTAATTTTTTTTTATTTTTGTAATCCGCCCTGAACTGGTTGGTTGAGCAGAATATAAACGCGATGAATTCAATTTAGGGTCTGATTTTAAAACAGGGCACGTATGTTCAAAAAAGCCCCTATTTATATATATTACTTATAACTTGCCCAGTCATCATGGTTCTAGGCTGTGTACAATAAACACCTACAACAGCAACACATAACAAGGACTCGGGGACAATCCATTTACAGATTTAAGCAAATGATATGTTTGTATCTTATACATCATATGCTTGAGAAAGCAAGTAAATCTTTCAGCTCTTCCTGAACATCTGTAATGGCACACAGTGCATTAGGCAAGGCATTCCAACAGATTGGTGCAACAAATGAAAATGCCTTAGCCCGAGTATTTTATAAATCTATATTACTCTGCCTCTGCTCTGCCAAAATGCTCCCAAGAATGCCTATGTGCAGTACACATATAAGTACATACCATTTTGTTGCAACACTTACACATATAGATGTAAAAGGCCTTTTCTATACATAAAACTGCCACACAGGACCTATGACAACTGCCACTACTAGAGAAAGCTCACAGTGGACACCAAAAGGGAAGGGAAAGCCGTACTGATTTTGTGACCGCATCTGCTGATCATGCACCCCATTTGAGAACCACTGACAAACACTAAAAAGCTTTCTTGTCTCAAAGAAGTTATATCAAATGCTACGGGACCCACTTATTATGCAAGCATAATTACCAGATTCAATCAGGCACCACGAATGGAGGTTCACCAAGGACAGCAGGACAGCATAACTAGCTATTCCAGGAAGAAATCAAAAGGCTTTACTTTCAGTACTAAGTCTAAGGCATGCTCTAATAACTTAAGGACTGAACACTGAATGTGGCTATGATTTAGCAGGGCTACCGTCACAAATAGTTCATCAATGTGTGTCCCAAAATACTATCAATATCAGTGAAAATCCAACTGGAAGACAATGAAACAAAAGAGCTCTTTATTTATCTGAAAGTACCTGTGCCATTGACTTGGGTTTGTCCTTTCACAGACTGCTGAGCTGCTGACTCTTCAGTTCTTTAAAGAGAAACACAAAGCTTAGCATCAGAAGAAAAACAAAATGTTATACTGGGTCAGACCACAACACACCTTCAAAATTCCCCAGAAATAAATGTGACAATACCTTAAACTACAGAAGGTCGGCTAACACACACACACACACACACATATATATATATATATATATATATATATATATATATATATATATATATATATATAAACAAAGGTGGTACAACAGATGTATACCAAGGTGTAAAATGTATGAATGATAGCTAGATGACCGCATCTTACCAAAATGAAGAGGAGTAGGGTAGGACAATGGAAACTCACAAGAAGCCAAAAGGAAGTCTCACAGTTCAAGAGATTTATTGATAAAGCACTACAGTTGAACAGAACCAACAAGGAGCTGTATTTAGGCAAAGGTTGCCTGACTCGAGGGTAATAAAATCTTATGGAATGCTACCAGATTGTTCACTGCTGGACCGAAAAACGGCATTATGTGCAATTCCAAATCCTATCCACCATGAGGCTGAAGAAAAGAACCGCCTTCTCTGATGATGCCAAAGCTTTGGCATCATTGTAAAGGCAGCTCTTTTCTTCAGCCTCATGACAGATAAGATTTGGAAAGGCATATAACGCCATTTTTGCCAGTCCAGCACCGAAGACATTCTTCTTCAACAAGGCCTACAATGAGAACCTATAGCCTCAATAAGCCACCTCACCAATCCACTCAATTATGAACGCCTACCTCTATAACTACCCTAACCACTCTCTCCCTTCTTCCATCTGCCCTTCCTAATCGCTACACATTACTAACTGTATCTGATATCCTGCAATGACAATGTTAACAAATCTATGTAAGCCACACTGAGCCTGCAAATAGGTGGGGGAATGTGGGATACAAATGCAATAAATAATAACAACAGTCTGACAGATTCCATAAAATTTTGCAATCCATGAAACAGGCGAACTTCACCAAAACACGACTGTCCAATTGTAGTGTTTTACTTGGATTGAACTTCCTTTTGGCTTCTTGTGAAATTTCCATTGTCCTACCTTACTCATTTTCTTTTTGGATCTTCATCTATGTAGAGTATTTCTTCTAGTTCTGACAGTTCATATCTTCCTACCTACAGAGATGCGAAGTTACCCAGTTCCAAGCTGGAGACTTTGAGACAGTACTGGTTTTGAACTTACATCCCAAAGAATGTGGGATTTGAAATGCCTGGTCCTGCCCATTGACATCAGTGCTGCAAGCCCCTTAATACACCAATATGGGGTGGTTAGAAATCCAGGACTGTCCCAAAATCCCCAGCCTGGAACTGGGTAACTCAGCATCTCTGTACCTAGGAACTTCACAGCAACGGTTTCAGTTTGATGATTCTGCAGATGCTGCATCCATGCTACAATTTCCTTCTTGCCAAACACTATAGGAAGCGAACTGTTCACACCGTCTCCGCCCCCACATTTACTGCACCTACTCATTTCTTACAGTTAGGTCCTTCCAGGCCTGACACCTTCCTTCAGTTGCTAACCTCCTCCAGCCTTCTCTCTCCCCATAGCCATCATTTTTTTCTCTTCTATACACCCTCAAGTTGTTAGTTCCCTCTTTTCTCTTCTAACCATCCTCCAAGCTGATCTCTTCTTAGAATCTACTGCTATATTGACAGCGATGTTGCACAATTGTTATAGGTGTTCTCCGTGGACAGCAGGATACAACTGCCACAGATGTGGGTGTCGTCACTGCTGACAGCACCAATCGGCCCTTGTCCCATAGCCCAAAAACCTTGATTTCTGAGCATGCTCAGTAGTTCCCGCCCTTATTTGAACCACTTGAGGGAATCAGTTGTAGTTCATAGCCAACTACAACAAAAGGAAGGGCGGGACTGTGTGACTGTTGTATCCTGCTGTCCATGGAGAACATCTGTTACAGGTGTGCAACATAATTTTCTCCATGGATGAGCAAGAAGAGCAGCAGCAAAACACGTGGAGATTCACAAGCCGAGGGCTGCTTGGTGCGATTTATAAACCTGCAACCCAATACAAAAGGAGGATGTGGCCAAATTGAAGCCATTAAACAGTGGCAGAATTTATTACAGCATTAGCAAATGATCACAAAAAGATGATTGATTGATTGATTGATTGATCGATACAATAATAATTTGCAAATGTATGGGGCAATAACCATGTTGCTGCTTGGCAAATGTCTGTAAAAGAGACAGAATATAAGTAGGCCAGTGTTGTAGATATGGCCTTGAGTCTGTGAGCTGTAACTCTTAGTGGATCTGGACAGAATGCAAATGATAATAAAAAATGCCATCTGCTACCCAATTAGACAAAGTTCTTTTTGAAACAGGAAATCCCAGATTACTGAAATTTATTGAAAGAAAGAGCTGTGAGGGACAAGTTGGTTTTGCAGTTCTCTTAAGATATTTGAAGAGCCCTTCCACAGTCTAAAGTATGCAGCATGCTTTGAAGTGGAGTGAGTGTGGAAGGAGAGAAAAAAAATGGATAAAACTATTGGTTGATTTAAATGAAAATTAGAGACCACTTTAGGGAGGAATTTAGGGCAAGTGCGTAAAGCAACTCTGCCAAGAAGAGTGCTTGTAAGTTCACTATTTCGTCTTGCTGATGTTATAGCAAACAAAGAGTGTCTTCCAGGTGAGAAACCTTAGGTGTGAAGATGAAAGATCTTCAAAGGGAAAGTGAGTAAAGGCTTGTAGGACTAGATTCAAATCAAGGGTGGGGGGTCTGATGTTGGAGACCTTTCAAAAATCTGGAAACAACAGGGTGTTGCGAGATTGGCTGAGTAGGTGATCCCTCATGAAAAGAGCTTAAATGAGCTTGGACTGAAGCACGAGAGTCCAGAGTCAGAGAGATGAAGCAGGTATTGTAGTAAAGAAGATAGTGATACAGAGCATGCAAAAGACCCTTCTGGTGGAAGGCTTTTGAGACTGTAGAAGAACAGATTCAAAATCTGCTGTTAGGTTTAAGGATTTGAACAATCTCCGTTCAGTTTCCAGCAGTACTAGCGAGTGGATAATGGAATGAAAAGTGGAACCTTTGATCTTGAGTGTCGAGGTGCTGCAACAGAGGTAGATAGATTGGAGGCAGTTGGCTGAGCTGTTGAAGAAGGGAGAACCAAGGCTGGCAAGGCCAAATGAAGCTATTAATAGCATCTGGGCTTTATCTTGGTAAGTCTTTTGAAGAGTTTTCTGTATTAACGGAATTGGTGGGAAAGTGTACAAAAAGACCATTTGACCAGGAGATGAGAATGCATCCTTGGCTGTACTGAAATTGCTGAGATGGCAAGAGCAGAACTTCTTGCACTTGGTACTGAAGTCTGCAAAGAGGTCAATGAATGGGAAAACAAACTGCTGTGATTTGGTGATTGACAGAGAGGTCAAGAGACCACTCATAAGAACTGAGTCTGCTACGCCAAATTTGAAATGCTTCCTGGCACAGAGGAAAAGAACCAGTTCCTCCTTGCTTATGTAGTACATAGTCACTTGATTGTCCATCTGTATTTGAACTATGTGGTTGGACGTTAAGCTCTTTCAAAAGTGCCCTCATTTCTAAGTGGTTTATAAGGAACATCACTTTCCTTAGGTTTGAAAGTGAAATGTATGAGCTCCCCAAATGGTCCACGCGGCATCAGTGTGGTTTATATGCCAGATGGATGAAAGTATTTGCCTCAAAGACAGTTGTGAGACTGAGTCCACTATTGTACAGTTTGTCAAATAATGTTTGTGGTCTGAAGGTTCACCATGAGATGAAAATGCTGATGATTCCATCAAGTTCGTAAGACCCAGTGTAAAGGTCTCATATTTAAACAGGCAAATGGGACAGTATGCACCGCCGCTGCCATGTGACCTAATAAACATAGGAAATGCTTTGCTGGAGCTTGAGACATGGAAAGAGTGGCTGGTGTCAAAGATAAAATTTGTTGATGAAAAGCTGTCTTTATTGCTTTTGAAGTATGAGATGCAAGAGATTCCTGCCAAATTAAAATCTGTTGTTCTAGATGTTCATGAATAGGCAAGGATACAAGTGACTTAGAAGCTTCAAGATATTTGAGTGCTTTTAAATATTTCTTGGATCAGGTTTATCAGTAGTAGTATGAGTTAGTTGCTTTGCTAAGTTTTGCAAAAATGTAGGATATGAAACATCTTCAAGAGGAGTTTGATTCTCCGATAAAGGAGAAAGATCAGAGGAGAAACCTGAAAAGTGTCTACCTTTTGATGCTGCGGTGTGATCTGAGTATTCCATGAAAGAGGGAGAAGTGGATGGTCCAGGCTATATTTATGTAGATGCTTGAAGCCCAATGAAGAGGAGTTCCAAAGTTCTGTGAAGACTGGGTATAGTAACATAGTAGATGAAAAAAGACCTGCACGGTCCATCCAGTCTGCCCAACAAGATAAACTACATTTTGTGTATACCTTACCTTGATTTGTATCTGCCATTTTTAGGGCACAGACTGTAGCAGTCTTACCCAGCACTAGCCCCGCCTCCCAACCACCGGCTCTGCTACTCAATCTCGGCTAAGCTTCTGAGGATCCATTCCTTCTGAACAGAATTCCTTTATGTTTATCCCACGCATGTTTGAATTCAGTTACCATTTTCATCTCCACCATCTCCTACGGGAGGGCATTCCAAGTAACCACCACTCTCTCTGTGAAAAAATACTTCCTGACATTTTTCTCGAGTCTTCCCCCCTTCAATCTCATGTCATGTCCTCTAGTTCTACCGCCTTCCCATCTACGGAAAAGGTTCGTTTGCGGATTAATAGCTTTCAAATATTTGAACGTCTATATCATATCACCCCTGTTTCTCCTTTCCTCCAGGGTATACATGTTCAGGTCAGCAAGTCTCTCCCTCATACGTCTTGTAACGCAAATCCCATACCATTCTCGTAGCTTTTCTCTGCACCGCTTCTATTCTTTTTACACCCTTAGCAAGATACAGCCTCCAAAACTGAACACAATACTCCAGGTGGGGCCTCACCAAGGGACATAAAAACCTCTTTTCTTCTGCTGGTCACACCTCTCTCTATACAGCCTAGCAACCTTCTAGTTACGGCACCGCCTTGTCACACTGTTTCATCGCCTTCAGATCCTCAGATACTATTCACCCCAAGATCCCTCTCCCTGTCCGTACATATCAGACTCTCACCGCCTAAAACATACATCTCTCATGGATTTCTACTCCCTATGGCTGAGGCAGTGCAAGAACTTTGAGTTGCATCAGACTGAAGAGGAGGGTTGTTCTCCAATAGAGTAGGGGTAAGATGCTTCAGCTTAGCTGTGTGCTTCCATCTGTTTAAGGGTGGAAAGACTGAGCATTTAGAGTGCTCCAGAGAACAGTGAGAATAAGCTTCCAGTTTGGCAAGTGAAGGAGGAGGTTGAAGTTGTTCCTCTATATCAGAGGAGGAAGAACTGGAGGGTAAACATCTAGAGTTGCCCTTTAGAGGAGGCGGAAGAGCACCAATATCCATGATGGGTATTTTCCCTGGTAGCATACCTTTTTTTGTGATGGAACCTGGAGCATTTACATGGGTTGTAGCATGTTCCGATTGTGCATGTTCCGATTAGCCGCAGTGCCTAGAATGTTGAGACAGGCTTCTGTGCCATGAATGTTCCACTGAGTTGCAGCACCGAGGGGAGGTCTATGTGCTTTGGATGCCAAGAACGCCTCGAAGCAGTGCATCTCCAATGCTGATGTAAAGCCTTAGTGCTGACACCATGCATTGAAGACAAATGCTGAGCATCAAGAGAGGCAATGGAATCTCGGGGCATTGATGACAGAAGAATTTGCTGAAGGAGGCAGAACTGGACCAGAAGTTTGTGCAAGAGCAGAAAGCTTGACGTTGGAGCACTCTCTTACGGGTTTTTCAAGCTTTGGTCTAGGTGATAAAAGAGAGATGAGGTCGGGTTTGAGCCCGCCTAAAGCAAGTTCTCTGAAGAGGTATTACGTGCAACTAGTCGTACCATTGATATGGGAAAAGGGCACAGCTCCATAAATAGAGCTTCAATTTTTGCTCTCTATACTGGCCAGCCCGAGGTGCAGTGCTCACAGTGAGTGGCATTCTGTTTTGAGCCAAGGCAAAGTAAGCAGCTCTGGTATAAGCCTGTAATAGGCATTTCGCTGTTGTATACTGAGCACCTTTAGAACCCCAGCTCCTTTTCCATATAAAAAAGTAGAGCTGTGAAATCAAATTCAATTTTGAAAACGACAAAGTGAAAGACAAGGGAATTTCGCTGCCAACCGCAAAATAACCGACACACTTGAGCGGTTCAAATAAGGCCAGGAACTATTGAGCATGCTCAGAAACCTCTTTGAGAGGTACCAACTCTATCCTCACACAATCATAGGAAACTGGGGGCTATGGTAACACTGTACCACAATATGTACATACAGTCCTGGTCTATTGTTCACAACCAGAGCAAATTTGACTCCTTTTCATGCATGAGCGCAGAGTATGCAAATATTTGTGAAGGGGTCATAATGAAATTGGAAGTAGCATTTTCTATCTAAAATATTATTCTCAGGAATCATGTTCAGTCACACAGTCAAATTATTGAAAATAATACCAAAGGAAAGGGCATCAAATCTCAAAGGAACAGGAAAATTCATAAGAACTCAAAAGCTAGGGATTTGCATTAGGTGGTAACAGTTCCACTAAAGGAATACACACTGGCAAGGCAGAGAGCTTGAACACAAAGGAGGGATTACTTATGCCTCACAAGCCTGTTACACCCTGATCAGCTTGCAAATATGGTGCACAGCTTAGTTCAGACATGCTAGGATGACACAACAGAGGTAGCAAAACTCAAACAAGCCTTTGTTATCAAAAATGTTGCTTTTTCCTCTCAACCTGGAAAAAAGCAACATAGAAGTATCACTACAAATTTTTACAAACATCAAACTCATCAAGGTTTACTCCCCTGGTGTTCTACTTTAGTTTTAAATCCTGATACAGTATTATTTTATTGTATTTTCTGAAAATTCTTCCCCCCCCCCCCCCCAATTCTGATTCTCAGTCTCCGGGAGACTGCTGTACTGAACTTCATCAGAAAACAGGCCAATCGCTTACTAATATAGTTAAACCTACCTTACAACACAAGCAATTGCAGCATGAACTTGACAAAGAAACAGGAGTCACCCTAATAAAAGGTTGCTCTCTCATTTAATAAGAGAAAAAGGAAATAAGAGAATGTACAAGACTAAATGAGACCACCATCAGAGTCAAGAAAAACAGGCTGGAAATTGGATATTTTCAAGAATGAATCAGACCCCCATATAAAAAAAATAATAATAACAACACATCACTTGTACAACACCCTTACATTGCTGCATCACAAATTCTCAAAATAAAGTGCAGCTAATCTTCATATGCAAAAGCTCTTCAAATGCTTTTGAAACAAGATGATTTATTTAATTTACTTTAATTTCTTATATATCACCTGAAAGCCAGAAAGCTATCAAAGAGGTGTAATTCAGGTACACTAGGTATATCTGTCCCTGGAGGGCTCACCATAGGAGTTTGTTTTCTAGGCAATGGCAGGTTAAGGAACTTGCCCGATATCATCAAGAGCAGCAGCAGAAGGATTGAAACCAAGTTTCCCTGGTTCTCAGTCCACTGCTCTAACCATTAGGTTTGGGCCTACATGAAGAAATAATACTTATAAGGGCTTCCTCAGTCACCTCTACACCACTTGTGCTTAATGATAACATCATCCTTAGATGAAGAAAGCAGGTTGGTTGTCCCAGCCTCCATAATAGCACCACCCCGATATCAATTCCTGTTCCTGACCCCTAAACAAGCCAAAAGTTGCAATAGAAACCTCACCTACAAAGGCATGGGGTCCACAGAGGACCCCTGCAATAACTCTTTAACCTCATATAGGACTAATGCCAGCAGATTCATCCCTAGATGGTCAACATTATAGGAGGCAGGTAGGCTGGATATAGCATTTCAGGATAGGGTGGTTGGGATCAGGCAAAATAACTGAACTTTTGTGTTTTAGAGAACACTAGACCCTTCCCCAACATACTGCTACAATTCATATATTTCCAGGTATCCCTTTTACATTTACAGAATGTAATGTTCATTTCAATTTAAAAATACTGTAGTACAGCATTAGCCCAAGCACAAATATAAGGCTTATTTTAATCTAGGCTATACAGTCAAATGCACCAAAGATTCAGCTCAGTTTGCCAAGATGTCTGATTTTAAAGTCAAATCCAATCAAATCCTATCAAAATCCAGGATTCAAGCTGATGAAACCTCTCCAAAATATGAGCCCAAACTGAGAAAACTGCAAGCTCTACCATTCCTCACCAAGCCACACTGCCAAATCACAGATCTCTAAATGAAACTCAAAGTTCATGAACACCTCCACCCTTGCAGGCTTAAGAACACTATACAATATTTTATTGTCAATCTCAATTTACTTTACATTTTTCTGTTGAGTGGGGTGGGTGAAGGGAAATGAATATTAGTAGTTCTGGCAGATTGCAATGGAGATGTGACGTACTGGACTAAGAATACTGCATCTAGAGTAGAAACACCCTCATATCCATGCCAGAAGTCTGTTACATTATCAGAAATGCAGCTGTGTCTGGGCTTTGACTAACCAAATGTCTCAACAAGCAAAAACCTGGAAAACCTCCAAGTGGCTAAAGAAACCTCAGAAGCAGGCTAATTAAACCCACCTGGATCTGAAACATCAATTACTACTCTATAACCTGAGGCTGGCTCAGAAAAACAAATTCTGACTTGACTTACGACTCACTTATATTTTCTGGTAATGCCATCTTTTGCTCAATCTGGGGTTACCTGATGGAGGGAGCATCAGTGCCTCGAAACTAGTCAAGAAAAGAACAAACTTTTCCAATAAAAATACTAGAATAAAACCCTAGAATTTAGAAACCCATGCCTCTCCAACCTCATTCCTTTTTGGTTTTACTTTTTTTTTTTTTTTTTAAAGAACAGTTGGGGTCACCGTCCTTCGTAATATGACCATGGCATACAAAGTCTTAATGAACATAACTGCAGAAGAAATGGCAGTGGGTTCAAATGTTTACATTACACTCTGCCCACTGGGAGAAGGCCCAGCAATGCAGCCACAATATTTGGAAGCATTTCTGTTTTTACAGCTCTTTTTTCAAAGGTTATGTTGTGATGCTACAGAATTTAAACTTTAATTTTGCCTACAAAGAGCAAAGGAACTATGGCACATTTGTTCCAACAGCAGTCCGAGTTATGTTAAACTAGTAAAAAAGGCCCGTTTCTGTAGGCAAGGAAACGGGCCTTAGGCAGGCAATCCCCCCCCCCCCCCCCCCGTGCTACGGCCCCCTCGAACCTGTCGATCCCCCCCACCCCGGAACGCCGAAAACTGCTGCCGCCGTTGTTGTGCTACCTTCCCTTCCCGTAGGTTGTTCAAGCATCTTCTTAGAAAGTTTAACTCCGTGCGTCTGACGTCAGACGCACGGAGTTAAACTTTCTAAGAAGATGATTGAACAACCTACGGGAAGGGAAGGTAGCACAACAACGGCGGCAGCAGTTTTCGGCGTTCCGGCGGGGGATCGACAGGTTCGCGGGAGGGGGTGGGTTTCGAGGGGGCCATAGCGCGGGGGGGGGGGTGACTGCTGGTTCCGAGGCAGTAGGAGGAGTAGCTGTGTTGACGTCAGTGACGTCCTGCGTGTCTGCCTCGCAGACCACTTGCAGCCAGGGACCCACGGTCCCAAGCATGGAACGTTGGAGGTGAGAATTATTATATAGGAAGGAGACAATATACATAGTTACACAGTAAATGACAGCAGAGAAAGACCAGCTTGGTCCAAAGGAGGCCAAGGTTGAACCTGCTGCTCCATGGAAGTTAGCTTCCCCCCACCCCCCCTTGTTAGGGTTGTACCTACTACTCCATGCACGCTCTCCCCCCCCCCCCCCCCCCCCCCTGTTATCTGTGAGGGATAAATCTATAATCCTTACATGCTGAATCTGATGATTTAGCTGTTTCCTTCTGGCTTAAGTCTGTTCTGACCGCTGTTGAAATTTATGAAGCTATGGGAAAGGGGAGGTCGGTTTGGGGGGAAAGAGAGAGAGAGAGAGATCTGGGACCCAGCCTATACTTACACATGGGTCATAGCATTTTTGGCCAGTTTTAGCCCTAAAACTGCTCTCAACTTAAACTTATACATGAGTACATACAGTAACTGCTTTGACGAGCGTGTGCACATATGTAAGATTATAAACATCTAATATAATAAAACTCACCCTCAACGTTCTGAGGACATGCACGTCATTTCCGTATATAAAACTCACCCTCAACGTTCTGAGGACACTGACGTCACTTCCGTAATGAAGGGTTCATGGTGGTGAAGCTACCGAAAGCACCAAGTCGCTGGGCCCCGCCCTCGCGTCAAACATGATGACGTCGAGGGTGGAGCAATGGCATCAGTGGCTTCACAACCAAAAAGCTGATGAAGGTGCATTCACGAGGTGCGGACCTATGGTGTCAGTGGCTTCAGAACGACGAGTCAGTGGGTAGGGAGGGAGAGAGTGTTGGGGAGGAAAACCTTGCTAGCGCCCGTTTCATTTGATCCAGAAACGGGCCTTTTTTACTAGTATAGATATATATACATAAACCCAACAGCTCCCGTCTCATTCTAACCACGGAAGTGCACGCTCTGCTCACCTGCAGAAAATAATAAAAAGTTACTTTATAGTCTGAAAATACCTTCAACCCGTAAACTGGGGAAATGGCAACTCCTTGATCCAGGATACCTCCAAGGGAGAATAAAATGAAAAGAATATTTTATAGGAAAATGACTGGATGCTGAGCTCAGTTTGTGTGCAGTTTGCTACAAGTCTCTGATTTTTGCAACTCTGATTACCGTCTGCTGTCTGAAATTCTTTGGTACACTGAATATTCTACTAGCTTCCCATCCCCCTATGTCCAATGCTAATCTGAAAAGATATCCCAACAAATGTACTTCTGCCTTTCAGAGTGGAACTAATGGACAGAAACAAAAGCTATGAGAGCCCGAAATTAAACACTGCACAAACAAAGCGTTTCCAAAATATTTCTTAGTGAGCTCATGCTGCTAGAGGCAGGTGAAGGGCCTAGGTTTGAGTGACCTGATTCAGATACTCCTGCAGCTATAGCACCGTCTTACTGAAAACCAGCTAGAAAGCTCAGCAGAAGAACCAAAATAATAAGCCAATGAATCAATTTACCTTTCTTCCTAAAATGGCCACCTACCTTTTTCCACCTCAGTCTACAAACATATTATTTTGCTTTACATCTTCCATTCAGTTTTTTTTTTACATTGTATACTAAAAACGAGCAACTTTATTAAATACTGTGCTATTAACTCCTTACTGCTGAAAGTCAAGAGGGTCCTGGGGTCAAGTGGTACTGATTAAATGCATGGCTGCAACAAGAGATCATCCACTGAGAACAGAATTTGAAGTTTCAAAGATGACCCAAAAGCATTGAAGATGTTATCTGATGTAGGCAGGAAAAAGCTTGCCCATGTTTGGTTTATTATACATGTAGGAGAAAACCTGAGCGCAACTGAGGGTAGAAGACAAAGTTACATTTCTCAAAGCCAAGGGCAGAGGAAAAAAAAACTGCCTCCAAAGGGCGGCATAACTTCTTATGAGGAAAATAAATGTTCAGTTTATAGCAAATATGGTCAAGTTGTTTCCCTTTACATCATACTACCTGAAAAACCACAGGGAAAAAAGAAGCCTGCTTGTATCAGGCTCCTTACCATATATACTCTCCTTCTCACAGGGTAATATAGTTTTTTTTCCTCTGCCCTTGGCTTTGAGAAATGTAACTTTGTCTTCCACCCTCAGTTGCGCTCAGGTTTTCTCCTACATGTATAATACACCAAACATGGGCAAGCTGTTTCCTGCCTACATCAGATAACATCTTCAATGCTTTTGGGTCATCTTTCAAACTTCAATTCTTTTCTCAGTGGATGATCTCTTGTTGCAGCCATGTATTTAATCAGTACCACTTGACCCCAGGACCCTCTTGACTGTCAGCAGTAAGGAGTTAATAGCACAGTATTTAGTAAAGTTGCTTGTTTTTAGTATACAGTGTGATCTTTAAAACCAAGAGAAGAGCTGTTAAAGCTCTACAGCCATCTGAATATATATTCACCTTTCATCTGACCTAAGTGTCACAGCAAGTCACAGAACCGAAATGACCAAAGTGAGCTTCTACACATTTTCAAGTGGGGCTTGTGCCTCCTTAAGGAAAGCATACTGAGAACTTACCCCACAAGTATCCCTATCACCAATCTAACATACAAAAACAGGCGCTTCTCACAGGTAAATCTGAGCTTTGGGAACCCTGTAAACACACAGTTTATCAGCTGTATTAAACACTCCTTATTGTAGGGCTGATAAGCCATGTGTTAAGAGACATGCACTGAAGTTTGGTGCATAGATTCCTAGCACATGCGTAGAAGATATGTATTTAATGCTGTAAAATAACCTGTGCACAAAATATGAATATGAGCACACCAGTCACCATGAAAACAGGCATGCGTTAGCAGTACAACCAATATTTTGCATACAAAAAAAAATTATATATGCATGCAGCTCCTGGGGCTAATACACTGCACCCACCTGCACGTCTGAACATTTATTTTATTTGTTACATTTGTATCCCACATTTTCCCACCTATTTGCAGGCTTATAAATATTATAGTACCATTCACATTTCTAAAGTTGAGTGTGTTACCCTTCACTGATGTCTTTAAGTGCGTCTCCAACCATACACTTTATGATGACGACCACTGACCTTTCTAATAGCCGCCATCTGGAACAACTCCATCTTGTTTACATCTTTCTGAAGGTACGAGATCCAGAATTGTACACAGTATTGTACAGCGCTGCGTAACCCTAGTAGCGCTCTAGAAATGTTAAGTAGTAGTACTCTAAATACAGCCTCATCAGCGACTTATACACAAGCACTATCACATCCTTTTTCCTGCTGGCCATTCCTCTCCCTATGCACCCAAGCATCTTTCTGGTTTTTGCCTTCACCCTTTTCTACCTGTTTGACCACCTTAAAAACATCAGATACAATCACTCCTAAGTCCTGTTCTTCTTTTGTGCTCAGAAGTACTTCACCACCCCAAACTGTACTGCTCACTCAGGTTTTTGTAGCCCAAATGCATGACCCTGCATTTTTAACACTAGATCTTAGCTACCAAATTCTGGACTATTCTTAAAGTTTTGCTAGATCCCTTCTTATGCTATTCGCACCATTACAGGTGTCTACTGTATTCCAAAGTTTGATATCATCCACAAAGAGGCAACCTTGGCAGACAGCCCTTTCACAATACCACTCACAAAAATGTTAGAGAGAGACAAGATCAAGGACCCACCCCTGCAGCACACCACTGATAAAATCCTTCTCCTTGGCATGAACTCTATTTACTACTCTCTTCTATGGTCTTGCAGTCAACCAGTTTCCAGCCAATCACTTTAGAGCCCATACCAACGGCACTCAGTTTATTTATAAGTCACCTATGCAAATCTGTGTCAGAAATTTTGCTAAAATTCTACATACACCACATGTAGTTCTCTCCTTCAATTATATGCTCTGTCGAGCAGGGACTGTCTCTTCATGTTCAAGTGTACAGCGCTGTGTACGTCTAGTAGCGCTATAGAAATTTTAAGTAGTAGTAGTATATGCCTTCAATCAGAAGAAAATACTTAAATTTGGCATTAAATACAGCTTTTAAGATGTTTTAGTTCCACTCATATCCAGGAATAGCTCAGCAGTTAGAAAAGCAGGCGCAAACTAGGAAAGCCAGGTGTCAAATCCCATTTGA
The DNA here is from genome assembly GCF_901765095.1 of Microcaecilia unicolor. Taxonomy (NCBI): domain Eukaryota; kingdom Metazoa; phylum Chordata; class Amphibia; order Gymnophiona; family Siphonopidae; genus Microcaecilia; species Microcaecilia unicolor. The sequence continues at coordinate 40,548,376 of NC_044040.1, read as the reverse complement.
TCCCCTGACACCCTGTGACCTTGGGCAACTCACTTCACCCTCCATTGTCTCAAGTACAACTTAATATCAACAGGTAAGGAGAGGTACTAATGGTGGGGACTAGCTGAAGAGAAAGGGAAACTGACTAGAGAAGAAAAGAGAGGCTACTAGGGATTGCTTGGGGGAGAAAGAGATGTTGATAGGAATTAACTGGTGGAAGAGAGAAACAAACTTCTTCACCAGTGAGATTGGCTAGAGAAAAGGAGACTAGCTGGGGGGGGGGGGGGGGGGGGGGGGGGAGAATCCTAAACGAGTGGAGATAGGCTGGAGAAGAAGAGAATGACTGGGGTGAATGAGAGAAAGATGCTGGTGGGGACTGGTTGGGGTGGGGAGAAGGAGGGAGGAGACAGTAAACGGAAGAGGACCAATAGGGACAGTTTTGGTGCTGAGGGAAGGGGGGGGCTAGGAAGAGTACTGGGGATGAACTGAACTTTTTGGAGGTTAATAAAGGGTCCACACAATCAAAAAAAGTTGTGAACCTCTGATTTTGCTAGCCGGCTTGGGCAGAGAAATAACTTTCCTATAAGCTACCTGGATTGTAACTCATATTTGGACTAATTGAGTAATAAATCTGAAATCCAATTTAGCCAAAATTTTTAAATAAGATTTATTTTCCCTTTTCTGATTTACTAAATGTGGTTGGATTCTTTCCCATCTCCAGTTCCTGGTCTCTGTGACCCAGCACTGCCAGGTTTTTGTATTTTGAGGATTTTTTTTTTTTGTACTCACAATCAACCAGAGCCCCCCCCCCCCCCAAAAAAAAAAAAAAAAAACAATAACCACTTCCAGCAAGTCTGACACAATCATCCACTCTGAAGATGACCCCTAAGTTACACATATTCCCATTCAGAACTCGGCTAGGACTTAAATTAAACTGGATTTGGAAATTTTTATCACCAAAAATTAACACAAACAAGATGACATATCAAACTTACAGTACCTCATTTATAGAAAGCGAGAATTTTTGCATGTCCATATTTGAATGCAAGCTTACTTCTAAAACATATAATGGACACAGTGACAGAAAACTCTTGCATGCACATTCATTATGGATATCCTGTAAACCACACTGGCAGACTGTCTTGGGACTAGGCCAAGAGCCACCATTCTAAACCACAGGTGCAGTTTATAGGGATAGGGGAGATTTGAGATTCCCCTCCACCCCCCAACAAAAAAAAAAAGCTGCAGGAATTAATGATGGATTGGTCCTGCCCCCACCACCCATATGCCTTCCTTACATTTTGCCCAACTCCCCCAAATGTAAGCAGGCAAACTACACCTAAGTAACTAAACCAATACAGAGTGCAACTCCCTGTGTTCTGCTCTATCACCAGGGTGATTGGCATGCAGTTGAAACCAAAGTATAGAATATCACTAGGATAAGATTGAGAACTCTTGAACAAAATCTTTAATGCAGTAATCAAAGAAAAATAAATTACAGTTCATATGTGCTGGACAAGAATTTTGCCTTGCAAACTGGAATGTTTTAAACCAACTCTCTCTCCATGCATGAGAGAAGCTGGGAATAATTCAACGACAAGCTAAGAGAGATGTTGCATGTACTTTTACAGTGGTGAAAAAACTTGATGAAGTTACAAGGGCTTGTAGAGCTCAAGCAACAGACACAAATTAACAGCTACATCATAAAAGGAGCAAACTGCAGGCAGCTTAACAAATCTGATGGAGAGGACACCGAGGGGGGGGGGGGGGGGGCTCCAAGCCCAGCATGCTTAGAGAACCAAGCAAACCAATAGGAAGGGTCCCATAAGACACAGGGATCTGGGACACGTGCTCAGGAAGAACCTATTACAGAGAACTACAAGATTACAGGGGTTTGTAGTCCCAAGGGCACTTTCAGTCTTTTTTTTTTTTTTTTAAAGATTCAGACATTGTAATCTGTTACAGATAATGGCTAATATATATATATATATATATATATATATATATATATATATATATATATATTAATTCTGTAGTTCTCTGTAATAGGCTCTTCCTGAGCACGTGTCCCAGGTGGTTGTGTTGTTTATATCTCTCTCTCTATATATATATATCTATCTATCTATCTATATATCTATATAAACAACGCAACCACCTGCCTCCAATGGGAGCAGAACACCATGGACAAAACCAACATACTAGAAGCACCAGCTGTGTGAAAATAATATATACAAATTCATCTTGATAGGTAAGCGTATACACACAAGCACATATGTGAATTCAGTTTAAATTGTTCTACACAGAGTAGCCCATGCCTGCAATTACAGTCCGCTTCCTACAATGACATGCTGTTACACATTATATGTAAAGCTTTATAGACCTTTTAGTAGAAGCATATTTCCTTTAATATTTCTCTTGCAAGTCCACAAACACAGAAGATAGAAAACAGCTCTGGTGCTACACTTGTTGAGGGAATCCTTAGTACTCAGACAAAGTTTCATTTCAAGCTACATTTTCAATCAAGACACTTTACCTTGCTTTAAGTATTTCATTGATTTTGTGTTCTAATTCCAGTCTCCTGTTTCGTTCTTTTTCCAACTCTTGTTTTAGTGTTTCAGCGTTTGTCTCTTCCCTAAGCTTCCTGAGCTCCTCCTCTGTTAAGATTAAAAATATATAATAAATAATGTTAAGCAATATCAAAATATGAATAATATTTTAGCCCATGTGATAAACCTAAGTATTCACACATTTAATTCAAAGCAAAACAGTATAAGAAATGGTAATATCTATGACAGCAATAAATTCCAAAGTGTCTCACTTAGTAAGGTTATAAAATTGTACTTATAAATTCAGGCATCTTGGATTGGCCTGTTGACTAATGCTCTGCACTGCCATGAAGAAGAAAGCGTAAACAGATGCTTCACGTCTACCCGTTCAACTCCATTCATTATTTTATATACCTCTATCATATCTCCCCTCAGCCGCCTTTTCTCCAAGCTGAAGAGCCTTAGCCGCTTTAGCCTTTCCTCATAGGGAAGTCGTCCCATCCCCTTTATCATTTTCATTGCCCTTCTCTGCACCTTTTCTAATTCCATTATATCTTTTTTGAGATGTGGCGACCAGATTTGAAAACAATATTCAAGGTGCGGTCGCACCATGGAGTGATACAAAGGCATTATAACGTCCTCATTTTTTTTTTCCATTCCTTTTCTAATAAAGCGAATGCTACATACCTGTAGAAGGTATTCTCCGAGGACAGCAGGCTGATTGTTCTCACTGATGGGTGACGTCCTCGGCAGCCCCTCCAATCGGAATCTTCCTAGCAAAGTCCTTTGCTAGTCCTCGCTCGCCCGCGCGCACCGCGCATGCGCGGCCGTCTTCCCGCCCGAAACCGGCTCGAGCCGGCCAGTCCAGTATGTAGCAAGACAATACACTTCAAGGGAAGACACAACTCCAAAGGGGAGGCGGGCGGGTTTGTGAGAACAATCAGCCTGCTGTCCTCGGAGAATACCTTCTACAGGTATGTAGCATTCGCTTTCTCCGAGGACAAGCAGGCTGCTTGTTCTCACTGATGGGGTATCCCTAGCCCCCAGGCTCACTCAAAACAACAACCAAGGTCAATTGGGCCTCGCAACGGCGAGGACATAACTGAGATTGACCTAAAAAATTTACCAACTAACTGAGAGTGCAGCCTGGAACAGAACAAACAGGGCCCTCGGGGGGTGGAGTTGGATCCTAAAGCCCAAACAGGTTCTGAAGAACTGACTGCCCGAACCGACTGTCGCGTCGGGTATCCTGCTGCAGGCAGTAATGAGATGTGAATGTGTGGACAGATGACCACGTCGCAGCTTTGCAAATTTCCTCCATGGTGGCTGACTTCAAGTGGGCTACCGACGCAGCCATGGCTCTAATATTATGAGCCGTGACATGACCCTCAAGAGCCAGCCCCGCCTGGGCGTAAGTGAAGGAAATGCAATCTGCTAGCCAATTGGATATGGTGCGTTTCCCTACAGCCACTCCCCTCTTGTTGGGATCAAAAGAAACAAACAATTGGGCGGACTGTCTGTGGGGCTGTGTCCGCTCCAGATAGAAGGCCAATGCTCTCTTGCAGTCCAATGTGTGCAGCTGACGTTCAGCAGGGCAGGAATGAGGACGGGGAAAAAATGTTGGCAAGACAATTGACTGGTTCAGATGGAACTCCGACACAACCTTCGGCAGGAACTTAGGGTGAGTGCGGAGGACTACTCTGTTATGATGAAATTTGGTGTAAGGGGCCTGGGCTACCAGGGCCTGAAGCTCACTGACTCTACGAGCTGAAGTAACTGCCACCAAGAAAATGACCTTCCAGGTCAAGTACTTCAGATGGCAGGAATTCAGTGGCTCAAAAGGAGGTTTCATCAGCTGGGTGAGAACGACATTGAGATCCCATGACACTGTAGGAGGCTTGACAGGGGGCTTTGACAAAAGCAAACCTCTCATGAAGCGAACAACTAAAGGCTGTCCTGAGATCGGCTTACCTTCCACACGGTAATGGTATGCACTGATTGCACTAAGGTGAACCCTTACAGAGTTGGTCTTGAGACCAGACTCAGACAAGTGCAGAAGGTATTCAAGCAGGGTCTGTGTAGGACAAGAGCGAGGATCTAGGGCCTTGCTGTCACACCAGACGGCAAACCTCCTCCATTGAAAGAAGTAACTCCTCTTAGTGGAATCTTTCCTGGAAGCAAGCAAGATGCGGGAGACACCCTCTGACAGACCCAAAGAGGCAAAGTCTACGCCCTCAACATCCAGGCCGTGAGAGCCAGAGACTGGAGGTTGGGATGCAGAAGCGCCCCTTCGTCCTGTGTGATGAGGGTCGGGAAACACTCCAATCTCCACGGTTCTTCGGAGGACAACTCCAGAAGAAGGGGGAACCAGATCTGACGCGGCCAAAAGGGAGCAATCAGAATCATGGTGCCTCGGTCTTGCTTGAGTTTCAACAAAGTCTTCCCCACCAGAGGTATGGGAGGATAAGCATACAGCAGACCCTCCCCCCAGTCCAGGAGGAAGGCATCCGATGCCAGCCTGCCGTGGGCCTGAAGCCTGGAACAGAACTGAGGGACTTTGTGGTTCACTCGAGATGCGAAGAGATCCACCAGGGGGGTGCCCCACGCCTGGAAGATCTGTCGCACTACTTTGGAACTGAGCGACCATTCGTGAGGTTGCATGATCCTGCTCAATCTGTCGGCCAGACTGTTGTTTACGCCTGCCCGGTATGTGGCTTGGAGCACCATGCCGAGACGGCGAGCCCAGAGCCACATGCTGACGGCTTCCTGACACAGGGGGCGAGATCCGGTGCCCCCCTGCTTGTTGACATAGTACATGGCAACCTGGTTGTCTGTCTGAATTTGGATAATTTGGTGGGACAGCCGATCTCTGAAAGCCTTCAGAGCGTTCCAGATCGCTCGTAACTCCAGAAGATTGATCTGCAGATCGCGTTCCTGGAGGGACCAGCTTCCTTGGGTGTGAAGCCCATCGACATGAGCTCCCCATCCCAGGAGAGACGCATCTGTGGTCAGCACTTTTTGTGGATGAGGAATTTGGAAAGGACGTCCCAGAGTCAAATTGGACCAGATTGTCCACCAATACAGGGATTCGAGAAAACTCGTGGACAGGTGGATCACGTCTTCTAGACCCCCAGCAGCCTGATACCACTGAGAGGCTAGGGTCCATTGAGCAGATCTCATGTGAAGACGGGCCATGGGAGTCACATGAACTGTGGAAGCCATGTGGCCCAGCAATCTCAACATCTGCCGAGCTGTGATCTGCTGGGACGCTCGCACCCGCGAGACGAGGGACAACAGGTTGTTGGCTCTCGCCTCTGGGAGATAGGCGCGAGCCGTCCGGGAATCCAGCAGAGCTCCTATGAATTCGAGTTTCTGCACTGGGAGAAGATGGGACTTTGGGTAATTTATCACAAACCCCAGTAGCTCCAGGAGGCGAATAGTCATCTGCATGGACTGCAGGGCTCCTGCCTCGGATGTGTTCTTCACCAGCCAATCGTCGAGATATGGGAACACATGCACCCCCAGCCTGCGAAGTGCCGCTGCTACCACAGCCAGGCACTTTGTGAACACCCTGGGCGCAGAGGCGAGCCCAAAGGGTAGCACACAGTACTGGAAGTGGCGTGTGCCCAGCTGAAATCGCAGATACTGTCTGTGAGCTGGCAGTATCGGGATGTGAGTGTAGGCATCCTTCAAGTCCAGAGAGCATAGCCAATCGTTTTGCTGAATCATGGGGAGGAGGGTGCCCAGGGAAAGCATCCTGAACTTTTCTTTTACGAGATAGTTGTTCAGGGCCCTTAGGTCTAGGATGGGACGCATCCCCCCTGTTTTCTTTTCCACAAGGAAGTACCTGGAATAGAATCCCAGCCCTTCCTGCCCGGATGGCACGGGCTCGACCGCATTGGCGCTGAGAAGGGCGGAGAGTTCCTCTGCAAGTACCTGCTTGTGCTGGAAGTTGTAAGACTGAGCTCCCGGTGGACAATTTGGAGGTTTTGAGGCCAAATTGAGGGTGTATCCTTGCCGGACTATTTGCAGAACCCACTGATCGGAGGTTATGAGAGGCCACCTTTGGTGAAAAGCTATCAACCTCCCCCCAACCGGCAGGTCGCCCGGCACTGACACTGGGATGTCGGCTATGCTCTGCTGGAGCCAGTCAAAAGCTCGCCCCTTGCTTTTGCTGGGGAGCCGCGGGGCCTTGCTGAGGCGCACGCTGCTGACGAGAGCGAGCGCGCTGGGGCTTAGCCTGGGCCGCAGGCTGTCGGGAAGGAGGATTGTACCTACGCTTACCAGAAGCATAGGGACCAGTCTTCCTTCCCCCGAAAAATCTTCTACCTGTAGAGGTAGATGCTGAAGGCTGCCGGCGGGAGAACTTGTCGAATGCGGTGTCCCGCTGGTGGAGAGACTCTACCACCTGCTCGACTTTTTCCCCAAAAATGTTGTCCGCACGGCAAGGCGAGTCCGCAATCCGTTGCTGGAGTCTATTCTCCAGGTCGGCGGCACGCAGCCATGAGAGCCTGCGCATCACCACACCTTGAGCAGCGGCCCTGGACGCAACATCAAAAGTGTCATAAACTCCTCTGGCCAGGAATTTTCTGCACGCCTTCAGCTGCCTGACCACCTCCTGAAAAGGCTTGGCTTGCTCAGGGGGAAGAGCATCAACCAAGCCCGCCAACTGCCGCACATTGTTCCGCATGTGTATGCTCGTGTAGAGCTGGTAAGACTGGATCTTGGCCACGAGCATAGAAGAATGGTAGGCCTTCCTCCCAAAGGAGTCTAAGGTTCTAGGGTCTTTGCCCGGGGGCGCCGAAGCATGCTCCCTAGAACTCTTAGCCTTCTTTAGGGCCAAATCCACAACTCCAGAGTCATGAGGCAACTGCGTGCGCATCAGCTCTGGGTCCCCATGGATCCGGTACTGGGACTCGATCTTCTTGGGAATGTAGGGATTACTTAATGGCTTGGTCCAGTTCGCAAGCAATGTCTTTTTCAGGACATGGTGCAAGGGAACAGTGGACGCTTCCTTAGGTGGAGAAGGATAGTCCAGGAGCTCAAACATTTCAGCCCTGGGCTCGTCCTCCACAACCACCGGGAAGGGGATGGCCGTAGACATCTCCCGGACAAAGGAAGCAAAAGACAGACTCTCGGGAGGAGAAAGCTGCCTTTCAGGAGAGGGAGTGGGATCAGAAGGAAGACCCTCAGACTCCTCGTCAGAGAAATATCTGGGATCTTCTTCTTCTTCCCACGAGGCCTCACCCTCGGTGTCAGACACAAGTTCACGGACCTGCGTCTGCAACCGCGCCCGGCTCGACTCCGTGGAGCCACGTCCACGATGGGGGCGTCGAGAGGTAGACTCCCTCGCCCGCATCGGCGAAGCTCCCTCCGCCGACGTAGTCGGGGAGCCCTCCTGGGAGGTGGCCGCAGTCGGCACCGCACGCAGTACCGACGTCGGGGACCTCACCCCGGGCGATGGGCCAGCCGGCGCCACGCTCGACGGTACCGGAGGCGCAAGCACCGCCGGTACCGGAGGGTAGGGCGCAACAGCTCTCCCAGAATCTCTGGGAGAACGGCCCGGAGGCTCTCGTTCAGAGCGGCTGCAGAGAAAGGCATAGAGGTCGATGCAGGCGTCGACGTCAGAACCTGTTCCGGGCGTGGAGGCTGTTCCGGGCTGTCCAGAGTGGAGCGCATCGACACCTCCTGAACAGAGGGTGAGCGGTCCTCTCGGTGCCGATGCCTGCTGGGTGCCGCAGAGCTCTCGGTGCCGACGCGGGAAGGGGACCGGTGTCAATGCTTCTTCGACTTCTTCCGAAGCATGTCACCGGAGCTTCCCGGCACCGACGAGGAGGACGTAGAATCCATCCGTCGCTTCCTCGGGGCCGAGACCAAAGAGGGTCGATCTCGGGGGGGCTGTACCGCAGGAGCCCTCAGGGTAGGAGGAGACCCACCCGAGGGCTCACCGCCACCAGCAGGGGAAAGGACAGCCCTCACCTGCACTCCACTCGATGCACCACCGTCCGACGACATCAGGAGACGAGGTCCCGGTACCACCGACGCCGATGCAGCTATCCGATGTCTCGGTGCCGATGCAGAGGGCCGATGCCTCGATGCACTCGATGCACTGGCAGCCAAGGATGAAGGTCTGGACGCTGATGACGTCGATGCACACGATGACCCCGGTGCCGATGCCGACGAAGCGCCCGAGAACAAAACGTTCCACTGGGCCAATCTCGCTACTTGAGTCCGCCTTTGTAAGAGGGAACACAGACTACAGTTCTGGGGACGGTGCTCGGCCCCCAGACACTGAAGACACGAAGAGTGCCTATCAGTGAGCGAGATTACCCGGGCGCACTGGGTGCACTTCTTGAAGCCGCTGGAAGGCTTCGATGTCATGGGCGGAAAAATCACGCCGGCGAAGTCAAAATCCGAAATGACGAATTTGGAGCACCAAAACTTTAAGGGAGAAAAATCTCGACCGAGGCCGAAAAGAGGCCTACCCCGACGACGAAAGAAAACTTACCGGGGTAAAACTGAAAATACGGGAAGGGGAAAATGAAACCCAAGGGGGTTTTCGGAGCACTTCCCGACAGATATAGAAACTTTTCCGAAGAAAAACACGTCAATAAAACACGGACGCGCGAGGTCGACTCTCCGGGGCTCGACACGACAAAAAACACAGCCGTACCGAGTGCGGACGAAAGAAGACTGGCCGGCTTGAGCCGGTTTCGGGCGGGAAGACGGCCGCGCATGCGCGGTGCGCGCGAGGACTAGCAAAGGACTTTGCTAGGAAGATTCCGATTGGAGGGGCTGCCGAGGACGTCACCCATCAGTGAGAACAAGCAGCCTGCTTGTCCTCGGAGAATAAATAACATTCTATTTGCTTTCTTAGCCGCAGCAGCACACTGAGCAGAGGGTTTCAACGTATCATCAATGACGACACCTAGATCCCTTTCTTTGTCCGTTGACATCTAACATGGAACCTGGCATGACGTAGCTATAATTTGGGTTCCTCTTTCCCACATGCATCACTTTGCACTTGCTCACATTAAACGTCATCTGCCATTTAGACACCCAGTCTCCCAGTCTCGTAAGATCCTCTTATAATTTTTCATAATCCACCAACGATGTAACGACTTTGAATAACTTTGTGTCATCAGCAAATTTAATTACCTCACTAGTTACTCCCATCTCTAGATCATTTATAAATATGTTAAAAAGCAGCGGTCCCAGCACAGACTCCTGGGAAAACCCACTAACTACCCTTCTCCATTGAGGATACTGACCATTTAACCCTACTCTGTTTTCTATCTTTTAACCAGTTTTTAATCCAAAATAGGACACTACCTCCTATCCCATGACTCTCCAATTTCCTCAGGAGACTTTCATGACGTACTTTGTCAAACACCTTTTGAAAATCCAGATACACAATATGAACCGGCTCCCCTTTATCCATATGTTTTTTCACCCCTTCAAAGAAATGTAATAGATTGGTGAGGAACGATTTTCCCTTGTTGGCTTTGTCTCATTAATCCATGCTAATAGTCTCTAACCATTTTGCCCGGCACAGACGTCAATCTCACCGGTCTATAATTTCCCAGATCTCCTCTGGAACCTTTTTTAAAAATCGGCGTTACATTGTCCACCCTCCAATCTTCCGGTACCATGCTCTATTTTAAGGATAAATTACACAGTACTAACAATAGTTCCGCAAGTTCATTTTTGAACTCTGCACCCGAGGCAGGACTCTTCCCCACCCCCATTTATTTTTAAAGAAAGAGACCTCAGGAAATCTCATTAGTCAGCAAGAGAAGGGGGGAGGGAGGGATCCAGCAAACCAGGTATACCCCCCTCAAGGTTAAATGCACTACCTACACCCACACCTCAACTGTGATCACGGTCCACTGGACTAGAAATTAGAATCCACAAGCAACAATCCAAGAGCTGAGAACACCAAACTGGGAACATTCCATACTGCTTACATGGTACTCCTCAATTTTGAATCCCCTATCTCCACCTACTGGTAGACAAGCATAACTCACAAGTTTGGACTGATCTGTTGTAACGCTAAGGAATATGGGGTGGGGGGGTGGGGATATAAAATAAGAAAAACATTCCTGGAAAGTTGTGAATGAAGGAGGATTCATAGCTCCAGACTCCAGCCCTGATTTAAACTGAGCTTGAAGTAAAAATGAGAAAGAAACTGCCAGGTTAAAAAAAAAAAAAAATGCTTTTAACAAAATTTTGACTTTTATTGGAGTATCCTTCCACTACAAGAAGTAGTGCAAAGTGCTGAAGAACATTTTCTAATGCGTATTTCTATAGCTAAAATGGTAAAGAGTTAACCTCAAGAACAAGACATTTTTAATTCAAAACCAAAAGTTTCATAAAATTGGACATGCCTCCTTAAAACAATGTTTTCTTTAGGTTTAAACACTGACCAGTTTTTTGTAATGTCAAACACAAAGTATATTCTTTTAAAGAGAACAAAAATTTATATAGCATACTCACATAAATTGAAAACAAAGATCTCTAACATGTCAAGTGGATATAACCACAATATTTCATTTTATAGTAGAAAAAAAAAGTTAGTCCCCTTTTTTCAACCAAAACAGAAAAAGGTGAGTTTGTCTGAGACAAACTCTAGGGAAGGGCTCAACAAATCCTGGGTTCCAGGTCACCATGACACCTAGAAATTGCATCCTGGCACCTGGAATTTCATACCCCTGAAAGATTGTTTTCTTTTCCTACCGCAGCACTGCCTGAAACTGCTTCTCTCCACCCTGCGGTGCAGGGGGGGTTCAGGAAGTCTCACAGGACTTGAAACCTCAAGATTTCCCGAACTTGCTGCACTGCGTGGCTCAAGTATACAGAGAACCCGATCGCTGTGCAGGGTGGAGAGAAGCAGTTTCAAGCAGTGCTGTGAGTAAGGAGTGAAGGCTGAAAGAGGAGGGAAAAAGTTGGAGAGGGGCAGGAGAGAGACAGATTGAGTGAAGTCTGTGGGAGGGATGGACCAAGTGAATGATATGGAAGGCATGAGAGACAGACAGACAGATTGGGTGAAGGCTGGGGTAGGGTTATGAGAAGAGACAGACAGGCTGGGTGAAGGCTGTGGGGGAGGAAGTTATGAAAAGAGACAGACTGGGTGAAAGCTATGAGAAGGGGGTATGAAGGAGAAACGGATTATGATAATAGATAAAATAAAGAGGCAATTGCCTCTTTGCTTCACCTCTCTTGAGGGTGCTGTCAAACAGCTGACAGAACGCTTTGGGAAGTGAGACTATTGACTTCTGCAAATGATTAGCCAAGGCACCTTAAGGAACTGATTTATTAAAGTGTCTTTGCCCACAGGAACAATATGGAGAAGAAAAAATCAAGTCAATTTCTAAAAGAGCTACTGCTAATGTGGGAAGGGATTCCAACCCTTCCTCCCCCCCCCCCCCCCACCCACCCACCCAACTTCACTGGGGAGAATGTTGGAAGGGTGGGAAAGGAGAAGTGAGAAATGTCTTAGATGCTGGCTCTTAAGCTTTTGGGCTGGCTCCTAGATTTAATTAAGTTTTTTGAAGCCTGTGCTAGGGGGTAATATTTCACTTTTGTGCTGTTGCTCAGTCCAAGGGCAATATCAGTTTTCACACATCACCCTTTGTACAAAGGAAAATCATTTCTGTCACATTTACAGTAGCAATTATCCAGCCTACACCACTCTCAGCCTGCAGAAAGGCACAAAAGAATAAAAGCAGCAGTTCTAACGTTCAAAAAAACTGTCATGCTCCCAAAAATCGTGCAACCCAAAGCCAGAACAGTACTGTCCAGAACATTATGTGAGGTTGAAAGCAGACCAGAAGGGAATGTGCTGGATCTTGGCGTCCTTAGAATACTGCTGAAGCAGGATGCATAGTGCAACCTTTATGGCATACTCTCTGACTCACCATGGTTGGCAACTTTCTCAGCTTTAGTTCGTCTACTCAAGTAAATTCTGTACCATACTAGCTAGCAACTACCACTACTGTAATATTTACAACAATAATGAGAAATTAGTGGCCCCCAGAAGAGATAACCAAAAATGTAGCTGCAGAGGCGGGAAAGAAAACTGAACAGGCTGACCTCGCCTACAAGCAACGTTGCTGTAAGGCTGCTTCTGTCTAATCCCATGCTACCCATGCCAGGAGAGTAGTACTGCAGCCTTAAGAAGCCCAGATCTCTGCAGACAGGGAAAAAAGGGAAGAGTGCAGCTGAGGGCAACCATGAAAAGACCAAATCATCATAGAGAGAAAGCAGGAATGATCACCACTGCCACCAGGAGCCTGAACTGGCATATAAAGCAGATGGCGAGCAGCATGGCCGATTGCCAATTCCTGCTCTGAGAAGGAAATCCACTCTGCTACCGGTACCTTAATTTACTGCTGCTCCAGAAGACTGACAAGGAGGGAGAAAATAGCAAGAAGAATTTCCACAGGCATTGCTACATGTGCTCTGGCTGCTCTGATAGCGGGGAGAAAAGTCGCACTATCAAACGAGAAATGTGGCAGTGATTCAGGGGAAGGAGGGCAGGACAGGAAGATGGAGAAAGTAGCCCAGGATGGAAAACACAAGGGAAGAGGCCTTCAAGAAAGAGGTCAGGGAGAAGTGCATTCAAGAAGTGGCCATAAGGTAAGAACTAAAGGAACTTGGAAGACTGGGAAATGATCCACCATGGGGAAAAACAAAAAGCACAGAGACACCTTCAGGCACAAGACAATGGGAAAAGACCCAATTCTTTATTGAAAGGACCGAAATGGGCCGGTGTTTCACCAACTATTCACCTGCATCAGGGGTCACATGATTTTGCAGAATTGTCTTAAAACAGTAGCAAAACTGCCACTAACAGGGCAAGTTGTAAAAAAAAAGATGCGCTGAAGGTACAGTCCTGATAAGAATTAAACTTTCAATATGCATGAAAATGATGAAAATCTTAATCCAATGAACGCAGAGAGCATGGACAAAAATCCTGCAAATTCATGTGACCCCTTGATGCAGGTGATTAATAGCCGAAACATGGCCCCTGTCAGGTTCTTTTAACAAAGAACTGGGTCATTCCCCATTGTCCTGCTCCTGAAGGTCTCTCTGTTCTTTTTGTTTTGCTCCATTTGACTGGTTTACTTTGGAACCTATTTCCTGTCCCACCATGAGGAAAAGCAGGAGCTCAGGAAGACGCCATGAGTGAAGAGAAGCAGGGCAGCGGGAACAGCACTCAAGAAGGAGTTGGGGTGTGTGTGCAGAAGGTAGGAAGTGCAAGAGGAAAGGCACTTAGGAAGGAACCAGAAACAGGACAAAAGGTCATGGAAGCTGAGCAGCAGGAAGGAATGATGACCTGAGATCATGAGAAAGGTGAGGGAGGGGTAGAGAGCTACCAGGGATTAAGACAGATGGTGGGAGGGAGAGACAACCAACAGGGAATATTTTGATATCCCCACCTATAAAGTCTGCAAATGGACCCACAATTTTCAAAAGGAACACAATGTGGGGAGATTTCCTTTGAAAATTCAATTGCAGGCAAATGGATGCAAAGTTGCCACTGTGGGAAAGATGAAGGGAAGAGAAACTGGGCAAAAAAGAGACTGGTAGCATAGGATTGAAGAAAGAAATTGCTAGAGGGAGTCTGAAGAGAGAAAGAGTGACGGGTCGACAACTGGGAGGGGGGGGGGACTTATGAGAGAAAGACAGACAAAGGGTGGGGTGGGACTGAAGGGCAGAGAGTGCGCAGTAGGGAGGATCTGGAAGGAAAGCACTAAGGGAAAGGATAGAAACAGACTGGTGGGGGAGAGGATGGAGGTATATGGGAGAGCCTGATGGGGATGGACTGATGAGAAGAAAAAAAAGACTTGTGAGGCATGGCTTTTTGGGGAACGGAAAGATACTAGGGAGGGAGGAGACCAGTAGCGCTCCTAAAATTTTGAACGCTGAAAAGAGGTGCTCACATCCAAAAAGGTTTGGAACCTCTGACCTAGTTGAATTTTATGATCTGGCATGTATGAAATAACAAACTAGCCAATCTGACTGGCCAACTTCACCTTTTCTGCCCTTCCATCTGATAAACATCCATCAAGCACAAATCAAATTCAAGTTAATGAAAGATAAGGTTGGCCCAGGGGCTGCCATGTAGTTTGATTTCTGAACACAGCAGGCATTGAAATTGTTTAAACCCCTGGAGGGTGGGGGCCTTGGAAAAAATCTTGGTCATCATACAGCGACAATACAAAGCAGTCAAACTAAAGATGCATTTCTACTGGGTTCTGGACGGAACAAGCCTTCATTGGGAACCACAGAACATATCACTTCAATTGAATAAATGCACTGGAGGCAAGACTATCAGTGGAAAGGAAGCTCTACAACAGAGTCATGGGATAATGGTAGATAGAGAAGCAACTAAGAGAATATATCATTACAGAAAGGGCAGTGAACAGGAAACAGCCTCTGAGTGGAAGCGCCAGGGAAGGGGACAGTATTGGAATTTACGAAGGCACAGGATGAGCACAAATGACCAGAAGAAGCTAGTGGTGTCTTTATCTGCTGTCACATTCTGTTTCCAGGTGGGAGGGGAAAGGAAACGGACCGTTTAAACGGAAAAAAGGCACAAGATCACACTGACCAACCCGAACCACACATTTAATATACCCTTCCAAGACTCTCAACCCATTTAACCTACAAACTATGTACCCTCCGTCCACGGGATCTGGAACCCTGCCTGACCAATGATGCAACCCTATTCGACTATGTAGTGTTCTTTTTCTATAACTTTTTAACTGTTGTCATGTAACCCCCTTAGAATCTCCTATGTTCCTAACCTAGCTCCACGAGGAAGCTCCACAGACTCTTACTGTCTCTTCGAACTATTAACCCCGCTCAATACTCTGTAACCGCCACCGTTGTTCCATGTAAGCCACACTGAACCTACCAAAAGGTGGGAAAATGTGTGATAAAATGCGTGATAAAATGCAATAAATAAATGATTAAGAAAAAATACTCAAATCATAGTTGTACATGATTCCAACTGAGCTGGAAATGCTAGAAATAACAAGATTTGAATATCTGAGTGCTAGCAAAAGGTGGTTTACTTTGGAATGCACCCAGAACCCCACTGAGCCATCTTTTCAAAAATATTCTTCAATCAATTAAAACTACCCATACAACTAAATATGGTCTTTGAATGCATAAATGAAAGTTAGATGCAATGTTAAGCTGATTAAGAGTAACTATCATTGTACAGAGACACATTTTACTTTTCAGTGGGAAGGTAGACTGGATAACTAGTAAAGAGAAACCACTTGGGAAGAATAGCACTGGAATTAATGCCAAACAATTCTTCTGTAAACAAAGGTGGTGCCTAAACCAAATCTTGATTCTTTATGCAAAGGATGAAGTGCAAGACAAAAATAGTTCCCAGAAAAGTAGACTTACAGAAAGATAATCCCCCCAATGACCACAGAACACATAACTGGTATTGAACAGCACTCACACACTGACGAAACTGGATTGCATCAATGGAACTCCATCAGCTACCTTTAAATATGAGCCACTACTGCAAATACAAAAGTACTTATTTTTCAATAACCTATAATAATGTCTGTCATTTTTCACATCTGTGTATAAATATTAAAATATAAACTGACCAAAATGTAAGCTGTAATTATAAATATTATACTCAAATCTCCTTTTTACATCTAATTTTCACCATTAAGTCTACCAAAACTATCCACTGAATTACAGCTAGTCCAAACACTAGCTACATAAAGAAAAATAGCAATGGAGATGTTCACTTCATTTTCTTATATCTTTACTGCTCTCCCCCCCCCCCCCCCCCCAAAAAAAAAAAGTAATTTACAGGAGGCCTACTTCCCTTCCGTGAAAAACTCTTTTCTTACATTCTTTTTTATGCTTGCCTTCCTTTGGCTTCAAACGGTGACCCCCTCCCTCCTCCCCACCACCCTGCCCTTGAGCTTCTCATTCTAAGTAAAATGCTAACTTATAATATCGTCATTATTGGTTCATAGGCCTGATTGAGCAAAGCTAGTATTTCTGTTAAGGCCCAGTTGTTAATGGGACTAACAGAGCTGTCACGGATATGAGCAAAATCTCCATTTTCTGACAGCAACTCAAGTAGATTCTGTGGTAAGTTCAGAAATTCTGCTGTATCACTTTTTCATCAATCTGAATCATTCTGCTTATTAAATCACGCACACATATGTTTAAGAAGTTTTGCAAATTTGTCACAGATTTATGGGTGAGCAAACTCTGATATGTATGTGGGGGGAGGTAAAAAGAAGAGACACGGGGGAAAGAACAGCAAGTGAGGACCAAGGATGGGGAGGAGGAAAGAAGAAAAGGTGATGGTGGGAGGGATCCAGACAGCGATGACGTGTTTCCTCCACCTCCCCCACCCCCCAAGGCTTTGACTACAGCT
Organism: Microcaecilia unicolor; assembly: GCF_901765095.1. Classification (NCBI taxonomy): domain Eukaryota; kingdom Metazoa; phylum Chordata; class Amphibia; order Gymnophiona; family Siphonopidae; genus Microcaecilia; species Microcaecilia unicolor. The sequence continues at coordinate 40,531,423 of NC_044040.1, read as the reverse complement.
GAACCAGAAAATGTGATAAATGCAGTTAGCTTAGCAGAGTTTAAAAAAAAGGTTTGGACGGCTTCCTAAAGGAAAAGTCCTTAGACCATTATTAAATTGGACTTGAGGAAAATATTTCTGGGATAAGCAGCATAAAATGTTTTGTACTTTTCTGGGGATCGTGTCATCTATTTGTGACCTGGATTGGCCACTGTTGGAAACAGGATGCTGAGCTTGATGGACCTTTGGTCTGTCCCAGTATGGCAATAGTTATGTACTTATGCATGCTGCCTGGTTAGTAGTTCCCAGGCTCCAAGACTCATGCTATATCTAGGAATGGAGAGAGCCACACATGTGACTACATTATGTACTCACAAAGGACTGGCTGCATGTTTAAGAGCCACCAGTGGCATATTCACTGTGGTAACCCTGACTACCTGGCTGGCTAGGTGTGCCTCTGGGAGGACTGAAAAGTACTGCAATAAAGCAAAGAGCACATATCAAGAGGAAAGCCTTGCAGGAGCAGGTCCAAGGCTACATTTTCTACAATTTCATCTGTTTTGACATTTCATGAGAAAATAAAATTACCTTTGCCTGTCAGTCCTAGAAACATTGCAAAAAAATATTCTGAATTTTGACATGATAGTGGCATTTTTATTACACTGTATATCCCTGCTAGAATAATGCAGGTCAATCTCATACAGAAAAAAAAAAAATCTGTGTCACAGAAGTACTTCAAACTGCTCAGCAACTTCAGATCTCACGCTACACCTTGAACACATTACCTGGTTGGCTTGAAACAGCCAATCGCCACAAGTTCTTTAAACTGGTATAGTTTTCCTATTGTGAACTAAAACCCAATCATACTGGCCCTCTCTGAACAATGCCACTAACTCACAGCGCCTCACAGTGGAAAGTAAAGCTGCTCATTTTCTAATGTCATCCACTATTACTATGAAGCTAGTGTATGTCACTATAGACATCCGTAGTGACTTCTACAAATATCTGTGGTATAACCAAGGCCAGATGACGACGATTCAAACAATGGTTCTGGGCACACTGTCACAGCTTATTGAGGCACTAAATGTACTATCGGAAGCGACCGGTCATTTTGTACATACTAATTAGAATCTTTCAAAATCATTATGATTACAGGCAAGGAGAGAGGGGGGAAAAAAGGACAGTAGTCATGTATAGATCACAACATGTTCAGTGGACTCAGACTTCCTCTTTCTTTTTTTTTTAATATAAATTTATATATTTATTTTATTAAGATTTACCGCTTTTTTGAAGGACTTCACTCAAGGAAATGTACAGTAAGAATAAATCAAACATAATAGACAATTAAAAGTTGTATTGGAGTTGGTTAATAAAGTACTTCAACGGACATAACCATGGGGGGGCGGAGTACTGCCTACTCCACTTTAGACCAGCATCAATAACCAGCTGGCAGCATAGACTGGTGATTCAGTACTTTGTAGCGGCAAAACTAGGGTTGGCCCGAGCATGGAGACAAGCGGAACCACCGACAATGCAGGTGGTAACTCGGAAAGTGGACTCTCTCTACCAGATGTCGAAGTTAACAGCTATGCGGGGAGGCTCCATGATGGCTTTCACCAAGATCTGGCCACTATATGAACAGTATGCTGATCAGGTTCATTCACCACCGGGGTAGGGGGGGAAGAGTTGGGGTAAGGGAATCATTTGTTAAGAAGCAATATGTAAAAAGTGGATTTGGCTGTTCGCTGTTTTGTATTCAATAAAATTTTCAATTAAAAAAAAAAAAACATAATAGACAATTACAGCAGTAAAAATATTCAGATTGCAAAGTATGGCATACTATACTACTTACAGTCTGAATACGTAATAAAACATTTTAACAGACAGTGCAGGGAATAAGCAATGATAGAACATATAGATAGGTAAGAGAGTAAGAGGAGTTTGAATCTTATCCTGGAACAAGCTCGTTTTTTGGCCACTTCCACTCATTTTTGCTTGATCTGTTTCCCTCTATGGAAGTGTTCTTGTCTTCTCTCTTTTTGTACTGACCCTGTATGGTCATATGGGTTATTAGAAATACCAAGTACTATTGCAAAGTACTTAAGGGTCACAGTACATCTTGTGAGTAATGTTCTACCATAGTTTTGTTTTCCATTGTACATATAATACATTTCAATAAAAAATAAATGCCGTGCACTGCTGGAAATCAAAGCTGCCAGAGGAGGAAATAAAACACTGTCACGATAACATCCTAGCAGAGCTGTTCAAATGTAGAGAGCCAACAGATTTTATTTATTTATTTGTAGCATTTGTATCCCACATTTTCCCACCAATTTGCAGGCTCAATGTGGCTTACAGTTGCCGTAATGTAACATGTATGCTGAGAAGTTATAATGGAGGAAGGGGGGTTGTACTAACACAAGTCTGAAATGACTGAGCAGCACCACAGCACACCTTCAACCTGGTTCCAATCCTTCCCTGCCTCAAGCATACAACACACAGGGGCCTACAGTCAGATCAGTTCTTACTAGGTAATTTGATTTTTTTTTTTAATGCAGCTGTTTTGAGTAAATCTTATTTTTTTCTTATATTTATATTGTAGGTAGTTATAAAACTTGCCTGCTGTTAACAACACATGGTTTCATATAATACTAGGTAAGTCCTAGAGCTGACAAATACATCTTTTAAATGGCTCTGGGCTAAAAGGATGTGCTCAGTTTTGGATGAGGACAGTAAAAGGAAGGAGCATGCCTGAAGACAGTAGCAGAAAGGTCTTGTACCGCATGTAGACGGCACCAGAAGGTACCACAATGCTTTTCCCACTGGTTCTCAAGCTCTGCTTGCTGCCCGTTCAGCGATAGTCTTGCTGTACGAATTCTCCCTTCCACTGTGACTATGAGGCTAAGTCAAGCAGTTAGCAATGGCAGCAGGCCTCCTCCTCCTCTCCAGCCTCAGGGCTGTACTCAGCAGCAGTGCTGGGAGCTTGGTGACTGGGAAGGCAATGGCCAGTGAACCCCCAAGAACCCTCCCACCAGCTGCTTTTCTGCACTTCATAAACAAGCATTTAACTGGTCATGATAAATGAATATACAGTTCAGTCAAAGGTTACAGTACTGTGTAAAAAGAAAAAAAAAGTTAGGATCACCAGTACGTCACCAGATATTGCATCCAATTAACTATAAGAAACCATTAAGCATTATCCAGTTGAGCTGCTGTCTTCCAACAGAACTGTGCTTAGTTCATCAAGCTCAGCTTATAACTAACTCGAGGTACTCAGAAAAATCACTACAGAAATAATTAAGAAAGGGTTTGTCAGAGTAACTGGGTATGCCACAAATCACGTGTCACAGAAACAACTGAAGCATGAACATGGCTCCAGCAGAATGAAGTAAGCCCTGTTGCCTTACTCCAATCATCCTAGCTCTGCCTATAACTAATCCTGCTCTATTAAGTCCAATGGAAAGGAAACCCCTTGATAATCAAGTTTCAGGTCAGACGTTCACCACTGTGTGGTAGCATGAATGAGGAATGGGAGTGGAGACATACAGTGGGTTAAGGTAAATAGAAAATATTTCATTAATGTGCTGGGGTTGGGGGGGAAATCCTGTTCACTTCACAAGTATGAGGATAATTTATTTTTTTTTTTGTTACATTTGTACCCCGCGCTTTCCCACTCACAGCAGGCTCAATGCGGCTTACATACAGGTACTTATTTGTACCTGGGGCAATGGAGGGTTAAGTGACTTGGCCAGAATCACAAGGAGCTGCCTGTGCCTGAAGTGGGAATTGAACTCAGTTCCTCAGTTCCCCAGGACCAAAGTCCACCACCCTAACCACTAGGCCACTCCTCCATGAGCACAAACAGCCAGTTCTCAGGCTTCCGAATTGTCTTTTTGTGGCCTACCTTGGAAGGGCCACAGGGTGCACTACTGTCTTTCCACAACTGTCTCTTCAGTTTGCCTCAGGCCTAGGCCCAAAGATATAGCTCAGTCTCATGCAAGATAACCTCCACAGCCAGCCTCCAGCTAAGTTTCCATACAAGAGGTCTGCAAGGTTCAAAGACAAACTTGGCCTACCTGAAGGTAACCTCTGTAGGTGTCTGGGGTCACACATATGCAATACAGGCATAGGCAGTAGGGCTCTGCTTCTTCCCTCTGGGCCTCCACAACCTAGCTGTGCCCTGAGCTTTTATACTCCCTGGCCCATGCCCTCCTGGCTCCACCCCTCCCTGTCACATCCTCCCCTGGGTAGGACTGAGTTTTAAGGTGGTTCTGCCACTAAGGAGTGTCATTAAGGGGAAGTGGTAGGTTCCTATACACTCCCTTACACATTGCTACTGGAGATCCAGCAATGAAGCAAAAAAAAAAAAAAAAAAAAGAGCAGAAAGAGGACCCAAAGGATGTTTCTGTCCACAAAGTAGAAGATAAGGCCGGGAAGAATGGAAACAGAATCAGGATTAGCAGAAAAACTAATTGGGCCACGGCAACCAGAATCTGAACTCTAAAAGTTTCCCAGCACCATATTCCTAGTCCTAACCATAACCACATGGCTTTTCAGCGGTTGTGGCCTGGGATCTGACCTAGCATACAGCCTGAGGGCCTTAGATAAATCCTATAAAAAAAGATTTGATTATATCAGCTCTTTGAAGGAATTCACTCAAGGCAGTGTACAGCAAGAATAAGTGAAACATAAGCAGTAGACAATTACAGCACTAAAAATATTCAAACAATACATTACGGTGTCAACATAACATGCAAAAAACATTATAATAGCACAGGGTGTAAGCAAAGATGGAATATAGATTGATAAGACTGAATCAGAGGACATGGAAAATAAGGGAACTAATTTCACATGAGGTCAGAAAGGTACCTGAATATTATCTTAGCTAGGGTAGAAGTGAATAAACATGTCCTGCAATAATAAGTCAACCGCAATGCAAAGACACACAAACAAGAACTGTGCCCAACGTTCAGAATGAAACCACAAGGCTAAGGCAGCAAAACAATGTGCACAAGAAAGAATCCAGGACAATTTTACTAAACAGGAAAAGTAACACAAATACTCCAAGTGATGACAAATATTCTTCAATCAGGAGAAAGCTGACCATCCCGCTTCGTTCGCTATAAACATTACAAATAACTTTCACAAAATAAAGTGGACTTCACCATGCCAGCAAAAACATTTGGAGAATATCTGCAAATAAGAGTCTCCCAAAACTGATACTTTGCCCAGATCAAACATTTGTTTCACTTGAGGCTTGAACAAAAAAGGTACATTAAGAGGGAAATTGTATAACAAGGTGCCTCTTGTGAGCCTGTTCTATATATAAAAAAAAATGTAATACTAATACAAATGGCACAATACACGCTTACACAATACACATGATCACATACACTAGACCTATGACTGATGTAAATGCTCCCGCCTAAATGCTGGCTAGGTGGTGTGTAAATTATAGAATACTATAATTTAAACAGGAATTTACACATTCCATCTATAGTCAGCCCAAACTGCACCCATGTACACACCTAGTGGCAAAATACACATCATCAAAACATGGAGTGTACTTTTCTGCTAGCTGGTATTCTGTTAAGAGACCACGTTCATATTTTAATGACTAGAATACAGCCATTTACGTGTGTTCTTGTCCCATAAGACTAGGCAGCTTCTAATATTATTACCCCCTATGAGTTCTCTCCCTAGCAAAGCTCATGCTGCAAGAATAAACACTCCAGATTACTGTAGAAAACTGTGAAACAACAGATCTGTGAACAGCGATCTCTTGTGTCAACCCTGCCAAGCCTCAAACCACAATACCATGAACTTCAGTTTCCCTGACCTAACAGACTGAATATCACATTTAAAGCTCGGACACGAGCTAACCCCCCCCCCCCCCCCCCGAAAAAAAAATATGCATGTCGTCTACAAATCCATTCCCTTACACAGGTATCATCTTGCCTGTTTTTTGCCTTAGTTTTTAAAAATTTCTCGCAAACTCTAGAACAGGAAATCCCCACAGAAAATTAAAGTGTATGAAGCAAAGGTCTTATCCAAACTTTAAATGTAAGCCACCAGGTCACAACCCCACAACCTACTTTGTCACATTCTTAGAAGTGGTTCTTGGTTGGTTAAATTGAAAGGTCCTGCAGGTATATGGTGCTAAGCTATGGTACTCCACACCCATAAAAATTGTTATTATTTGGGACTTAAAATGCACCAGAATCTAGAACTACAAACTCTCGTTAACTCTCAAAACCTTGAATATTTCAAAGAAATGACAATCATCTAAGCGAAGAGAAGAGCAACCCAGAGACAAAGTAATAGAGGTCACTCTGAGGATAAGGGCATTAGAATGGTGTACCTCACGGATCGGTCCTTGGGCTGGTTCTTTTTAACATTTTTGTAAGCGATATTACAGAAGGAATCTCGAGCAAGTTGTTTCTTTGCAAATACCAAAATCTGTAATGGGGTAGACACCCCAGAAAGTGTGGATAACATTAGGAATTTGAAGAATTTAGCAGTTAAAATTGAAAGCTAAAAAATGCTGGATCATGCACTTAGGATGCAAAAACCCAAGGCAGCGGTACGGTATTTGGGGGGAGGGGGGAGCACTTCTGTGCTTGAAAGAGCAGTAACAGAGGTGATCATACCTGATGATCTTAAGGTGACCAAACCAGTAGAAAAGGTGACAGCAAAAGCCAGAAGGGTGCTTGGGTATTTAGGGAAAGGAATGGCCAGCAGGAAAAAGAAGGCAATAGTGCCTTTGGATATATCCCTAGTGAGATCTCATCTGTACTGTGCACACTTCTGGAGACGGCACCTTCAAAGAGACAGAACAGGATGAAGTCAGGCCCGAGGGCAACTACTAAAATTGTTTCCATAAATCATATAGGCACAGACTTAAAAAAATCTTAATTTGTATACTTTGAAAGAAAGGCAGGAGAGGGAAGATATGATAGAAATCCATAGGAGGTAGGCCTCTTTCAACTGAAAGGAAGTTCTAGAAGGAAGGAGCATAAGATGAAAGGGTTAGGGGCAATGGCGACCCTACCATTAGGTCACCTAAGGCAGGGCCTCAGACGGCAGTCTTCCAGGAGTGGCATATCCCCCCACACCAGCCGTGGTCTGGCATCTCCCCCGTTCCCCAAGCCTACCTTTGTTTATTAAAAGATGGTGGCAGCAGTGATTCCCATTGGCTGCTCTGCCACTGGCCTCTTCTCTCTAGTGTGACCCATCACTAACATAATGTCCTGCTTCTTCAAAGGCGGGCGCCGCGGGCAGGGCAGCCTATGGGAATCACTGCCACAACCACCTTTTAGAAGACAGATAGGTTTGGGGAAGGGGGTTGAATAAGGAATAGTGGAGACGAAAGATCAAGATGGGGGGGAGGGGGCACCATCTCAACCCACGCCTCAGGCAGCAGATTGCTTTGGCTAGCCCCTGGACAGGGGACAGGCTCAGGAGTAATTCAAGGAAAAATGTCTTTATGGAAAGGGCAACAATGGAGCCTAGGGCTCTATCTGAATTCAAGAAAACATGGGACAAACCGAAAGGATGTCTAAGGAAAAGGAAGGGCAGACCAGATAAGCCATGTGTCTTTAAATGCTGTCATTTTTTTTTCTTGCTTACAGATTTATGAATACAAACATACTAATCAAAGAGGCGAGAGTACTATTCAAGTTTTATTGCTTTCTTTTTAAGATTTTACAAGGTGAGGCACCTACCTACATATACGACCTCTTTAATTTTGTTTCAAATACAAAGGTGCAGTCGCTAAGAGATGCAAGCCCTTTTTTTTATTTATTTTTGTTACATTTGTACCCCGCGCTTTCCCACTCATGGCAGGCTCAATGCGGCAGGCAATGGAGGGTTAAGTGACTTGCCCAGAGTTACAAGGAGCTGCCTGTGCCGGGAATCGAACTCAGTTCCTCAGGACCAAAGTCCACCACCCTAACCACTAGGCCAGTCCTCCACTCAATTTCCAAATCCTAGACAGAAAAACTCTATTTAATTACTCAATTCTTCTTTTACCTTCCAGGTTGCGAAATTGTGGAGAATTCTTCCAATATATCTTAAGCATATCTCTGATCACAGAAAATTTAGAAAGGGTTTAAAAACTTTATTTCAAAAATTTGTTGCATGTTAATGGGTTTAGCTGGATAAATTGTTTTCCGTTGTAATGCTATGTTTTAACTCCTGGCAAGTTCTCCAGTTTTCTTTTATTGTAATTCGCATTGAACTTGAATTTATTTTAGGCATATGCAGAATAAAAGAATAAATGCTATGCTAAATATTAAAAAAATATATATATAATGGAATAAACTCTCATCCACTAAAGTCCGCCATAATGAGAGAAGGTAGCTGTCAAATACACAGGATATTTTAAACTCTTAAAAGAAAATAAGACAGACTGAGTGCAAACTAACCTCAAGAATTACAAAAATGAGTATTTTTTAACAAAAGGTACTAGTAGAGATTGGACAGATGGGGTAGAGGATCCTAAAAAGACATTTAAACAGACATATATTTAACATCACACTTGAATGGAAATTTTAAGAAAATTAAGGTACCAAACTGAAGGACCCTGCCCGCATCAAAAGAAATTCTCTTTTTCACTTCCGAGTCTTCCTGATAACATCTGAGTATTTTACTGTTCATAAACAAAACATCTCTATGCTTAAAAAAAAAAAAAGGATCCAAGATGGCGACGGTGTGACTTGCACTGACAGACACGTTCTGAATAGTGCTGAAGCTGCCTCTGGAAACAGCCTCTTACCTGCTGTTTCAGATGGGTAAGAGACAAGGGAAAATCAGGGAGATTCCCTCTGCCCCGCGCTCCAACAGCCGACTCTAGAACAATTTAGAATTGCGTCTGGCTCAGGTATGACCTCTACTCCTGCTGCTGAAGTCCGCCCCTCGGAGCCGACCGACAGTGTCGACGGGGCTTCTTTAAGCCCTGTCCCACGTACAGCACCACCCCAACCAGGAAGAGAGAGCTTTGTGGCGAGTCCTGTTGCTTCAATCCTGTCAGGTGAAAGGAGCATTCAGGGAGGGAACTTGCTCGAAGCTGGAACAAATGCTGTAAGCTTGAATATTCCAGAGGAAAGCTCTATTCCTGCTGTGACTGTGAGTATCCTGGAACAAGTTGTTAAAGCACCTCCACTGGTTTTTGAGGAGAAGTTGGAAAGACCTGCTGTAGTGACATTAGAGTCACTTTGGGATTTAAATTCCACAACTCTCTCTGCTTTACAAACTATGATAGTAAAGAATTCTGAAACTATCAAGGTTTTGGCTGGGTCTACATTGAAACAATTACAAATTAATGATCTCCAAGCAGCAGAGGTAAAAACCCTCTCTGGCAAACTTGAAAAAATGGAAATCGTGGAGCAGTCTTTGATTAAAGAAAGGAATTTTGCCTCTAAACGCTTGGAATATTTGGAGAATCAAAGAGACAACCTAAGAATTATTAACTTTCCTAAATCTCCACTTGTGTCACCAGTACAAATGGTTAAGAAATGTATAGTAGAAATCCTGGGACTACCTGAAAATTCTTTACCACCTATTACAAGGGCATACTATTTGCAAATTACTGGGAAAAACCCAGACAATTTAAACCCTCAAGGTGTAATGAACTTGACTGAGTTCCTGGAATCATCTCTGGAGGTTGTCACACAAAGAACTACTTTGTTAGTGACATTTGCATTAGAATTAGATAGAGAAGCTGTACTCAGACTGTCCTTGAGACATTTGAATTCTTTATTTTTAGGTTCAAAAGTAAGGGTTTTCCCGGATTTATCCAGGGAAACCTAAAAGAGAAGAAACTTATTTCTTTTACAGCGTCCTAGGGTAGTAGCTTTAGGAGCAAAATTTCAATTGAAATTTCCTTGTGTTTGTAGGATACTGTATCAAACAAAGCAATATCAATTTTTTGAACCTAACCAGTTAGAGGATTTTTTATTAAGCAAAGAGAGTGTAATTGTGAAAATTTAATCCTGAATGTAACACTGTATAGTAGCTTGGATTAAGTCAACAGAGCATGGTGCAGTCTTTGATTTAACAATTAGAGAACAGGCTTTGTTATATTAGCTTATAATTTAATGTCTTTTTCTTGGATAAATTCCTAAATTGTGGTCGATAAGAGGTTTTTTTTTCTATTTCTCTTCATATTATTGTTTCCCTATGATGATGTTGCATATTTCGTGCATTTTATTCAAGATTTATTGAATATTGTAATTATTAAAATTTGAAAATAAATTTAAAGAAAAGAGAGACAAGGGATCCAGTCTGTACCTGATTTTTTAATGCAAACGTTATCATTAATTAGTGTTGATGGAACCATCAATTCAGAATGTTACCAAAATCTCAAACATTCAATGGAGACTGTTCAGTTTAAGCAGGACTGTTACCCTCAGATTGTCTCTGGTACTGGTAGAAAATATGCTTGTGCTATTGAAGGCACAATCTCTAATGTGACTTTCAACATCTCTGGCATAAACTGTACAAAAAGCTTACATGAGATCTTAAAGGCACTTTAGAAAAATTAATCAAATGCAAATTCAAAGCTCTCGCTTGATTTTCTGAAGGAATAATTCATAATAGTATTATCTTCAATCAGAGCACTATCCAAGTAACGCTAAGCAGTCATATTGGTCTCGTATTCATCCACCATAGATTGCAAGGTTCTGACTTGAAGCACTAAAGTACTAACCTTTAAGTCTTGCTCTTACAATTTTAAATTTAAAGCATTAATAGGTGAACATAATGCTTGTCCCAACTGAGTAATCGAATTCCAAATAGACTCTAAAAGGAAATTGTTTAGGACGCTAAAGTTGGTGAGAGAACAAAGGACTGACCAAGATTCAAAATAGGAACACCCAAATATAACAAATACAACTCCATTTGAAGCAAGGAAGAGACTCCCAAAGGGACACCAAGAAAAGCTTCCTCACTTGTAAGCATGGCCATCTGCCATCATTTTAATTTTCTGTTTCTATGAGTCATTTACTAACATTCACGTACATTACAAGAAGTTCATGTTATGTCATACAAGGGAGAAAACTATATTCTGTTTCATTTCAGAGTGGGAATTTGGAACTAAGTAGTAGCTAGTTTTAACTGGGAGCACTGTTCAAGTTAAATATTCTTCAGGAAGAGGTTTGTCAGATATCGACGCTCGGCACAAATTTCAGGTGCCTACGACATCTCCTCATTATAAAGCATGTTCTGACTACCTCAAGTCACAGAAAACCTAATCACAACGTTATTCATGATCAACAACCAGCAGGACAAAAACTGATAGCTCATCTTATAAGTCAGAATTCAAACCAATACTGAAGCATAATAATTTTTAGAATCACTTAAACATATAAAAAGTTCATCTTCCTCAACTCAAATGCAAAGGTAAGATTAAAAAAACAGAATAAAAAATGTATTTACAATTTAAAATGTTGCATATCAATTTTTTTATTTTGACACGGCAAACTGTCCTCTTCATATTTGATGAACCTTGAAGTATGGCATGTATCCTGTTTATGGAGAGCCCTCATCAAGGCAAAAGTCAGAAAGTATCCAGGCTTTTATGAACACACATATTTAGTCTTTCATTTTCAATGTCGGGTCCCAGTATTTCTTCAGAAAAAATATTTCTCAACCAGAAAACATTAATAGTCTTGCTTGCTTCTTTATAAATATAACTTATAATTATCAATGTAAGCTCTGCAATTAGCCACATCTTGCGTTTGCAAAGCTGCAAGCCAAAAGAAACAATTCATGAGAAGTAGTTAGGATATGCTGAGAGATGTTTGTGAAAGGGATTTCTTATCAGCTATCATAGGTGACAAACTGTCAAAGCAACAGGGCCAACCCTAACTGAGAAGCAGTCAGATGGGTAAGATCATAAGAAGGCATGCATTACATATGCTGGACCTTGGCAGTAGCATAGCCATACATGTTGTGTATGTATCCCAACAGAAGCACTTAGAACACAGGCACTCCTTTCCGTGCTGGTTATAGGCGTTGCTATGGGGTGACAAGTGCCATCCCAAAAACCTACCTTGCCACTGCCACCAGAGTCAGCATACTCTAGAATCACCTCCTTATCTTTCTTCTCTCATCCCTCGGGTCTGGTTTCTCTCCCCTCCGCCTCAAGTTTACAAATTTGTTGTGGGTGCCAGCAGAGATTACATTAGGCTTTCTTCTGGCCAGCCCCGGGGTCCCTCGCTCTGTTACAACCTCCTTTTGCTGCATGGGCAGACCACAGCAGAGGGAAAGCCTGATCTAATAGCTGCCAATGACCACAATAAGTTTGTAAACGTACGGCAAAAGGGAGAGAGACCGAATCTGAAAGAAAGAAAAAGGTAGGGAAAGAGACTGGACCCAAAAGACAGAACGGGACTGGGAAGGAGAGGGAAAGATGCTGCACAAGAAGGAAAGAGAATTGAAAGAGAGAGGAGACAAGTTGCATACGAAAGGAAGGGGGGAATCCAGCACATGAAGGGAAGGGAGATGGAAAACTAAATTGCTTTGAGGCAGAAAAATGGAAGAAAACGGAATGTGAAAGATCAGTGCTAAACATAGACCTAGGGAAGGAAGTGAAGAAGAAAGGCAAGAAAAGAAATAGCAAATGAACAGAAGGCCCTGGAAACAGAGTTAAGAGGGAAGCAGAACCAGAGACTGAGAACAAGATGTGATTAGAAAAATAAAATCAGACAACAAAGCTAAGAAAAATGATTTTATTTTCAGCTTAGTGACTGAATATGGCAGTATTGAGAATTTACATCAGTTGGCTTTATTTTGCACTGTACAGGAAGACATGCATTTCCTTCTATTTCTGTGGTCATGTATGACATGCTGAGTCTGGTATCTCTGGTTTCTGTTATCATCACTGGTTTTAGTTTTTCTCTGCATGTTTTTTAGTCCCCTATTTTGAATCAGGTGAAAGTCATGTTCTGCATCTGGGACTGAGGTGAAGGATTCTGTAGTGTCTGTATAGGAATCTATAACAGTCCATCTTGTTCCACTTTCCCAGAAGCAGGTATATTGGTGCTCTAGGGCCAAGTGTAATATTTATAGCACCGTCTTTTCAACAGGACTACTGATAAAGGCTTGATAGCCGCAACACAGCCCATGTTGGTTCCATCTACCAAGTGTATGTGTTTTTACACAAACAGATGTGCTTTCATTTGGAACTGTGTATGTACTAATAGAAGCTTTGTTACATTTTATCCTGGAACAAACTCTGGTTTTGGCAACTTCCACTCATTTTTGTTTGCTCAAGTAAGCAGCGATTAGCGTATCTGGGTTTAAAAAAAGATTTGGAGACGTTGCTGAAGAAAAAGTCCATAGTCTGCTATTGAGACAAACATGGGGAAGAAACTGCTTGCTCTGGGATTGGTAACACAGAATGTTGCTATTATTTGGGTTTCTGCCAGGTACTTGTGACTGGCTTGACCACCTTTGGAAACAGGATACTGGGCTAGATAGACCATTGGTCTGACCCAGTATGGCTACTCTTATGCTCTTAGCAACGTTTTGAAATTCGTATTTAATACAGGTATAAGTTTAGCACTGGCAGTATGTTTTGTATTCCTTAATCAGCAGCCTGTAAAATACACGAGAACAGTAATAGTGCTGTATGCAAGAGCTGAACCCTAATGATTAGAAACTGTGTAATAACCCCAACCCGGCTAGAGATGTACCCCCCCTGTTGAAAAACAGCCAAGAGGATTAAACTTCCTTCTGTCCCAGGGACAGGTACATAATTAGCCTGCTAGTTTTATTTCTTACTTTTTTTTTTGTTTTGTATAATGCCTATATAGTACTCTATTCTCATGTTTGATTCCAGTAATGAGGACTTTAGCTATATGTAGATGATGGATGATTTTCTTTTTGTATGACATTTCCTGTTATTATTTTGCTTTTACATTAGGCTTTTCTGTAGAAGTCATTGCTTGATTATAGTTGAAGAGTTCTCTATAAATAAAAAAAAAATGTAAAATAAAAAAAAAAAAAAGATAGTAACCATGAAAATGGAAAAGAATATAAGCTTATCTTAGAGAAGTAATGGATATTGCTTCTCCTATCCTGTGGTTGTCTAATAAAGAAATTAGAACAAATCAAAATGCGGCTGTAACTTTGTTTACCAATTCCACTGACAAGTGTTGGAATCCTTCTGGGGTGCAAAACATTTAAGTAAAGAAAAAAATTTGTAAAAGCGAGGAAGTACATCCTCCCTCCTAAATATTATTCCTACTACACAATAGTATATGCTGAAAGTTCTCTGCAAAATAAGTTTTCTCGCACAGCATCTTCTTTTGCAAGAGGACATGTAAAACATCAGAATTTTTTTAGTTAATAAAAAATAGAAAACTAGTTAAATTTCTCAATTAGATGTGAAATTAACTTATGCTGGTACCTATGTGTTGAGTGCAGTCTAACAACCCTTCCTGTACAGTACATGTTAGAATGTTAGGAAGCTGTTTATGTTAAACTAACTGAAGTCACTGGGAACCTGAGTGGACACGGATGGAAAAACTTCTGCAGACAAATCAAACGAAGCGATGGTGCCAGAAAAAGGGGGCAAGGTACCAGGAAAAAGTGAAAAACCCAGCCGGTCAAGGCTTAAACGAGGCCTTATGATGTGGAAAATAAAGGAAACTTAAAACTGGGGGGGAGGGGGGGGGGGGAGAGAACTAAAACTATAAGACAAGAGGAAAAAAGGAAATCCGAACACGGGCACAGCAAAAAAATGGCTAAACAACATGCCAAAAAGACACCAAAAAGCTCTTTCTACACCAGACTGAGAAAAGCAGCCACAAAGAGCAGCCACTTCTCACTGCAGTGGGAAAACTTGCAGAAAACGCACTCTCAAGGCAGGCAGGAAGGCACTTGCACATGCACAGTGGAGCAACTCTCACACTCCACAAAGCTCTGATTAAGCTTATTAAAAGCTATCGACCAGGCAATGCGGGATTGCGTTAGCCAATTGAGAATTATGACCTGCTTGTCCTCGGAGACTATGCTTACTGCACCTCCAAGACATCATTGCTACTTACATAGAAAATGCAATGGAGTACTAGCCAAGTACTGATTGCACCGTTACACCAAAAGTTTTGAGAACATCTCTTTTCTAAAAGCTTTTGTGGTAATTTCTTTCATGGCTGTCAGAGGACAAGGTGTTCAAAATGGACTGCAATCGGGGTTTTTAATAGCACATTAATTGCAAGAAATGGCTCTGGCTTGATGTCAAGAGCCAGCCTCTCCATAATAGTCATAAGACATCTGGTGATTTCAATAAGAAGGATTTACCGGAAAAGAATGTAGCATAGTGTGAAACTGGAGGACAAAGTTTAACAGTTCAGCTGAACAGCAAATTTGCACAAAGCAAACTTGAGAACAAGAAAAGTAGGTAGTAGGTCAAAGATTTTGCTTTTGTTCCTATTACGTAAAGGACTGCAACCCTGAAGCTAAAAAAAATGGTCTTAGACTTGAACAAATGGCGATGAACAGCATCCACTTTACTTGCTCACTGAAGCAGATGAATTATAAACCAAAAACGGCCTGATGCACTACAGGTCTACTTGCACATATCAAACCATGCTACCAGAAGTAAAGAGGTGGATGAATAGGCCAAGCTGCAAGTCTTCAAGTGTTTTATTCTAAACAATTAGCCAATTATCAGCCTCCAATTCAGAAGCTTAAAAATACCAAAAAAAAAAAAATTGCACATCACCAAGTTTATTTAAATAACAAAGTAGAAGTAGCTCCATAAATTATTTCCAACTGTCGTAACAGAAAATCTTGGAATTCACATGTTAAATAAATCTATCTTCCCGAAGTGAAGGAATGGCCTAGTGGTTAGGGTGGTGGACTTTGGTCCTGGGGAACTGAGGAACTGAGTTTGATTCCCACTTCAGGCACAGGCAGCTCCTTGTGACTCTGGGCAAGTCACTTAACCCTCCATTGCCCCATGTAAGCCGCATTGAGCCTGCCATGAGTGGGAAAGCGCGGGGTACAAATGTAACAAAAATAAAATAGATACTATTGGAGATTCTACATGGAATGTTGCTACTATTGGAGATTCTACATGGAATGCTGCTATTCCACTAGCAAACATTCCATGCAGAAGGCTGCACAGGCTTCTGTTTCTGTGAGTCTGACGTCAGACTCACAGAAGCAGAAGCCTGCGCGGCCACATTGGTGATCTGCAAGGGCCGACTTCTACATGGAATGTTGCTAGTGGTATAGCAACATTCCATGTAGAATCTCAAATAGTAGCAACAGTGGAGGAGTGGCCTAGTGGTTAGGGTGGTGGACTTTGGTCCTGGGGAACTGAGGAACTAAGTTCCATTCCCACTTCAGGCACAGGCAGCTCCTTGTGACTCTGGGCAAGTCACGTAACCCTCCATTGTCCCATGTAAGTCGCATTGAGCCTGCCATGAGTGGGAAAGCGTGGGGTACAAATGTAACAAAAAAACAAACAAAAAAATATACTTCTGGTGCTCTGCTTCAGAAACAGAAAAGGAAAAAAAAAAAAACACTTTACCCTGGATCAACACATTGTTATTTTTTCACACTGCCACTATGGAGGTTTTCTGTTCTGTGATGCACTGGCCACTCACAGGTTTTACAGCAGTTTACAATCAGAGACAGCATAAAAGCACAGTGCGCTCTCTTAAAGGGAGTGCATGGTAATGCTGGGAAATGTAGTCCACGAGAATCCTGAATGAACAGGAAGTGAGCTCATACTGGAAATGGACAGTCTGAAAGAAGTAGTGAGGCAGCTGTTAAGAGAGTTCAGTACACAGGTGAAAGAAACCCAGTGCCTGGAACTATTTAGCAGTGTGCTGTGAATGAAACAAAAAGCCCACAGTGCAGGCTAGGCAGCTGGACAGATCAGGAGGCAAACAAAAGGTAGAATGAAATGAGCTTAGTTCTCAAACTCCAAAGTGAGGTAGAAGCTTGCTCAAAAAATGCTGCTTCAGATTATGTTAGGAAATTAAGGAACGGTCAATGTTTTAGGACGCTAACAGGAGGGTAATGTGTTTTCTGTGAGAGGTCCTGATTAGAAATCACAGAGAAGCACCTGCCTAGTAATTTAGAATACTTGGATAAGGAGCCCATGCTGGAGGCAGGCAGACAAGCCAGAGAGAGGCAACCTTACTGCCATTAACAATACACCCTAGATTAAAAATTTGTGCTAGAGGACTGTATGTTAATCTATTGAGGGATAAGATCTGTGCTATGGAGAAAGATAAGCCAAAAAAATATAACTGGCAAATAAGAAGCAACTAGGAGAACTTACATGGCACAAACTCCATGGGCCACAAATGGCTAAATTAATGGAACTTTGGGCAATAAATTTTGGATTTAGTACAAGGAACTGTTACATTAGCTGTACAGCTTAGATGGCATATTAGAAGTCTACAAGTCAGAACTGAAACTAGGGAAATCTTATCGCCTGACCATAACTGCACTTTGGATTAAAGCTCTGAATGAGGGCCGTATGTTAATTGTGAAAAGTGCTTATTAGAAACCAGTGGTGAAGAATCCATCAGAAGCTGTCAATAAACCACATAAATAATAAGTTAGTGTCCTGCATCATATATGGAAAGGAGAATTCCTGATCCAGAAGACTGATGTAGAGGGTCTGGCCTGCGACAGTTCCTTAAAACCACTCAAACTTGTATTTTACCAAAAGATTAACAATGTTCCATAGGACCAAGAACTAAACCAAGTTAAAATAGGCCAGTAAAACCAGGTTAACAGTGAATTTAATGCAAATATTAGGGTCACAGTTAACAAGATGTAATGCTACCGCTGGTAACAGATAAGTGACACTAACCACGTGACCACTATCCTCAATAGGGATGTACCCCTTTCCATACCCCCTCCCCAAGAGCTTTGATAAGGGCTGAAGGCATGATGTCTCCCCCTCCCCTACAACTCCCTAAATGTTATCATTACTCTTGGGGGGAATTATGCATAACTATGCAATGTAGAATTTGCACAGAATTACGTACAATTCTACACAAACAGAGGCAGCGGCTCTCCTGGATAAGAGGTAACGCATTTGATACACCATCTTCTATGGTTCAACCAAGGCAGTTTACATATTATATTCAGGTACTTTTTCTGTCTCTAGTGGGCTCACAATCTGGGCAATGGAGGGTTAAGTGACTTGCTCAGGGTCACAAAGAGCTGCAGTGGATCCCTTCCCACCCCAACCATCCATGATCACATGGCAAGAGGAGGTAGCACATGACTTCCCACTGGGCTTCATCCTCCTCCTCCTCTGCCATTCGGAGCCCATTTGAACCACTCAGCTGTATGGAGCTAAGCGCATGGTTCAAATGAACAGTAAGACCCAGAAATGTAGACAAGGAGGATGTGGCGTGATGCACAGCCATTAGCCTCCTATTCTTGCTATGCAATGAGAAAAGGAAGAGACTATAGGGAGAGAGAGAGAACTTGGGGAGGGGGGAGGAGAAGTAGGAGAGAACTGATGAAGGCAAAGAGTGTGCTGGAGAGAGAGAGAGCAGAGGGAATCAAAGAGAAGTCAAGAGATTTCCACACTGGAGAAAGGCTAATAGCTAGGTTGCTCTCTCTTTAAATTGCCCCTAAATAGGCATGTCTCAAGCTATTTCAGGCAACTTTTACATCCAGGAACTACCTCAACTCAGCAACAAAAATACACTGTCACTTTCACACTAGGGCTGAATTCAGCCTCATTTTGCAGCACTATTCGTCCAACAGAGCAAAAATGTAGCTCACTCAGCATTCATAAGCATTCTACCTTTAGGCAATCCAAAAAGGCTTACATTTATAGCCACACCATCCTCTGTAACACAACAGTACAAAGCACTACAAACTCCCGCAGTACCAAAAAGAAACAAAAAAGGTAAAGATCTTAACAGCCATAAGTAAAGCCAAGTACCTTGTTCTATGTACTCCATCTCCTCAGCGTTACAAGCAGCAAACTCTAACATAGTAGATGACGGCAGATAAAGACCTGTACGGTCCATCCAGTCTGCTCAACAAGATAAACTCGTATGTGCTACCTTAAATGTATACCTGACTTTGATTTAGTATCTCTATCTACACCCTGCTCTCTTTCTTCTCTCCTGGGGACGCTGGTCTCCATCACTCAGGCTCTACTGGAGATCCTTCCCCTCCTCCCCGCAGGGTTTTAATGCCTATTTTTTATATTCTCTGAGAAATCGCCGCTTCTCTTCCCAACCTATACTGCCTTGGATTTTGCTATTCTCAGGGCTTTACTCTTCTCCTCCCCATAAAGGCACTTTTACACAAGGATACAGGGAGCTTTTTATAATTACTACTTGTTCTATTTTGGCTCCCCTGGCTACTACAGTATGGGGAAGCAACTGCTTGCTCTGGGATTGGTAGCATGGAATGTTGCTGCTAATTGGGTTTCTGCCAGTTACTTGTGACCTGGCTTGGTCACTGTTTGGAAAAGAGAATACTGGGCCAGATGGGACCATTGGTCTCACCCAGTATGACTACTCTTATGTACTGCAAAAGAAAACATAATTGAAACTCAAACAGTATTTTGACATTCTACTTAAGACACTTTTTTTAATGGCATGGATGTTAAATTTACAAATAAAGTGGTTTAAAAAAAATTGGACAGCCCTCCGACTCAGATTTTAATACTGAACACTGATGTGAAAAATCCACAATCAGATCTTCCATCTAAAGAGGCCAATTAGGCCTTCTGTGGCACAGAGGTAAGATACCCAAGGCCAGGAAGGAAGGATGCAAAGAAAGCAAAGGAGGAGGAATGGCTGGCACTCCTGAGGAGTATCACTCTGGCAAATGAGCAGCATACACGTGATGCACCCTGGAGGTAGCAAGAGCCCCCTAGGCCAACCGGGCATGCTGTCTGGAAAGCAGGGAATCAAGATGATGGAATTAAAAGGACAAAAATCAATAAATGAGGAAAGAAATTTAAAATAAGATTTTAAAGCACTTTTTAACAGCACATTCAAATTGTTCCAAGATGATCTGCATTTTGCAAATGTAGGTCTTAAAGCAAATACATTTATCTTATCTTGTTGCAACACCTTTGAGTATTTATGACAATCAAAAATGCTCCACAAGGTCACTGAAAGATATGAAAACATTTTCATCTTTTATCTTTGGAAAGAAAGTGTTTTAGCAGCAGCTTTTTAATCAACTGGATGATCACAGAATGAGAAGCAGATCAGAGGAATGGACGTAAGACACACTTCTCAGCAGTGTTCCATGTAATAAAAACACACAAGCTTGCTGGCCCCAAAGTTTCTCATGACAATGTTAAAGACCCAACAACAATGGCGAAGAGAACCTTAGTCTCTACCATTAACCTAAATTTCACACAATGGAAGACCATGATTTTTGGTGATACTGGAAAAGAATAGGTGACAGAAACCTAACAGCTAAAAATGGACTTTCAAAATCCAAAAAGATCTAATTTAGCTGGCAAGGTTTATTCCTTATTCTGTCCTATACCTACAGAACAGATACGTACAAAATATAATTATACTAACAAAGACTCACTTAGATCTATCACTTAATGAAAAAAGCCATGATTTTTTATTAACTTTGTCTTCTAAGACCATAAGTTTTGTTGCAATCATGTTCATTCATAGTACCATTTAACACAGACCAAATTTCTGTAAACATTTTTAAGCCCCACCTGCTACCCTAGCAGAGGATCTCATCTCTAGCCACCCCATCAGGCACAGCAAACATTCCAGACATTTTTGTTTTAATTCATACTTACGTAAAAAATGTTTTTCCAGCAAAGCAATTTCAAGGTGACCTTTTATCTCACTGATCCTGTCAAACTCTGTTCTGTTAAAGTCCTGGATTCCTGAAGCCATGATGATGGTCCCTGTACCAGCCTCAAAGAGAATCAAAAATCCATAAGTAAAGTGTATGTACACAGGCACTCAGCAGCTAAGAAGCTATAAACCAGCATTAATAAATTACTACTTTAACAGTGAATGGAATACAAAAGGATGGGGCTTAATAAGGCCCCCGACACTGCAGTTTAGGATGTTAAGGCCTAACCACGTACATACTTGTCTGTGTACTTCTCTACCATCCTCAAATCACCCCAGCAAAGCTGCGGGTCTGCTGCAGAATCCAGCTCACAATGCACAATACTACGTGCTCAAAATGCTTTTCAAATGAGATCGGTCACCCACTCATCCTCTCTACAAAAGCCTGGTTAGAAGGAAAAAAAACAAGGCATAGTGCCCCTCGGGTGCACGAAGCAGACAATAACATGGCGCAGTGCCCCGACGAGCCTGCGCAGGGGATACAGCGGGGTGTATGCT
This sequence comes from Microcaecilia unicolor, assembly GCF_901765095.1. Lineage (NCBI taxonomy): Eukaryota > Metazoa > Chordata > Amphibia > Gymnophiona > Siphonopidae > Microcaecilia > Microcaecilia unicolor. The sequence goes on along the minus strand of NC_044040.1, from coordinate 40,510,103 downwards.
GGGTAGTAGGAAAATTTTCCCGCCGCGCATCTGCACTGGGGGTTTATAATCCCTGAGAAGAGCCCAAACGCCATCTTTGCACGGCGTTCGGGCATTAGCCTGCACCCATCCCTCGTGTCGGGAACCTGAATTTTACCAACTGTCGTCCCTGGGCTGAATGCCAGCCTGTGAGGTCTTCAAACTGCAGGTGCTGGCTACTTGAGGGACAGTTGTCTCTCACTGCTCTTCATAGGCGCCCGGTATAAGAGGCTTGGGGAGGCTAAGCCTCCTCAGCCAGTCCTCTCTCTTTTTTGCAGCGCCCCGCAGTTTCTCCTTGCTCTCTCCCTCCCCCGCACGGGCCGCGCAACTCTCACTTGCGGGCTGGCATCGAGTCCTGCTGAATGCTCCACTGCTCCCTTAATCACTAAGCTACCAGTAACGGTGCTGTAGCGATCTATTCGATTAGCAATCTCATCTGCTTCAGCGCCTGCGCCTCAGCCTTCCCTACCAGGGCTCCCATCATTTGACGCATCATGCAACTTCCTGTTCCACAAAAGCGGGAACGCGAGGGCGGGACACATCACGTCACCGTCATAGGGAAGGCTGGCTAAGTGTGGCTGTAATACTTTCCCAGACCTAGTAAATTCAGCAGGAAATTGTGGCACGCCGCACATACGTTGGATTTCAGGAGGAGAGGTGCTGACTCTGAGGCAGGTTTTATATTATAAGTCAAAATAAAAAATAAATATTTTGTTTCATGCAGATCTCTTTTGTTTAAACATAACATAGTAACATAGCAGATGACAGCAGAAAAAGACCTGATGGTCCATCCAGTCTGCCCAACAAGATATGTGCTACTTTTTGTGTATACCCTACTTTGGTTTGTACCTGTCCTCTTCAGGGCACAGACCGTATACGTCTGCCCAGCACTATCCCCGCCTCCCAACCACCAGCCCCGCCTCCCACCACTGGCTCTGGCACAGACCGTATACGTCTGCCCAGCACTATCCCCGCCTCCCAACCACCAGTCCCGCCTCCCACCACCGGCTCTGGCACAGACCATATAAGTCTGCCCAGCACTATCCCCACCTCCCAACCTGGTACTGTGTTATAAAAAAAAAAAAAAAAAAGCAAGCAAGCAGATCATTCCTGCGCCAATTGTCCAGGTCTATGGCAGGGGTTCGTAGGCCATCCCATCATATTCGGATTACTAGATCAATGAAGGATGGCCTAAAATTGTGGGATATGTTCCTAAGCAATTTCAATGGCAGGGTGGTATGGTTGGATGCCCCCTTGACCAATATTGACCTGCAGCTATATTCAGATGCAGCTGGCGGCATTGGTTTTGGGGTTTATTTCCAGGGTTCATGGTGCTCAGGGGTATGGCCTCAAGAATGGAAGGGCAGGGCAATCACCAGGAACATTACTTTCTTAGAGTTGTTCCCGATAGTGGTAGAGGTTTCCATATGGAAAAAGAGATTGAGAAACAGAAGAGTAATTTTTTGGTCAGACAACAGGGCCATAGTAGATATTATAAACAGGCAAACTGCACAATGTTCACGGGTGGTAGACCTGATGCGAGAGATGGTATTGTTGTGTCTATTCAACAATGTTTTCTTTCACGCAAAGCATGTCCCTGTCACATATAATGCAATTGCTGATGTTGTTTCTCGTTCCAAGTGGGAATTGTTCCGGGAGCTGGCACCACAAGCCGAAATGGAGGGACAGAGTGTCCCCACATACCTATGGAGTTTGGGAGCCCCGGAGCCTGGCGATTGCTGCAACACTCAGTTTCACCAGGAACTTGGAAAGCGTATACAACAGGATTCACAAAAGTCAGCTCCTTCCTGATAGAACATGGTTGGCACAGCGACCTCATCCCCAAGAATTTGATAATTAAATATATTGTATATTCAAAGAAAGAGGGCTTGTCATACGCATCAGTAACCAGTCACTTATCCGCAGTATCATTTTTCATGAAAGTAGCTGGATGGGGAGATCCAAGGAGAAGTTTTCTGGTTAGGAAGTTATTAGAAGGGTGGAAGCGGGACTGGGGAGCCAAGCCCAACAAAAGGTTCCTCATTACACATGGGATATTGTTGGGAATATGGCATGCATTAGCGGAAGTCTATAGTTCGCAGTTTGAGGCCAGATTATTCCGGGTACCATTTTCCTTAGCTTTCTTCGAGGCTTTCAGGATATGCCAAGAAATCAAGTGGCGGGTGCGGACTTCTGAACAGTCGGGTTACCTTGGAAAGAAATACCCTCCGACTCATGATTCATAGATCTAAGACAGATCAGATGGGCAAAGGGCAAGTGATCACATTAACACAGATGGACTTTCTACCGACATGCCCTGCTGCGAACACTAGGGACTATCTAGCATGGAGGCCCAATGGGAGTGAACCCTTTTTAGTACACCAGGATGGCTCCCCACTTACCCTGTTCCAATTCTCAGCAATGTTACGTAGATGTTTGCAGAGGGAGGGACATAACCCAAATAACTTTGGTACACATTCATTTAGGATAGGGGCTGCCACCTGTGCAGCAGCCGAGGGTTTCCCACCAAAATCTATCAAGAGGATAGGTAGATGGAAATCGGAGACGTATAAAGTGTACATCAGGGATGAGTTTACCAACAACCATGGGTCTTTTTGATGCTGATGACCAAACATCTATTTTATATTTCAGGGGTTGACTGTGGGACAAAAAGTGTGTGGACTGTCGGACACTCTTTGTCAAATAGGCTGCTCGCCGAGCCAAGACCTTATGGACCCACCTGGGTTTGGCTCCCAAGGGCTTTAGAGTGCATTGGATGGGAGTTGGAGGTATGAGATGGGCGCAGCTGGTCCCATTCCTCCAGCACAGAGCGGCCGATTTGGCCCCCCCCCCCCCTCTTGTGATACATCTAGTAGGAAACGATCTGGGAGCACAGTCTTGCATTGAATTGGTGCAAGCAGCTAAGTTTGATTTGTCCGTCATATTACAACATTTTCCCCATACCCTAATGATATAATTCCCAGATTGTGTCACAAACAATGGAGATTATGGGGCAGACCTAGAAAAAAGCTGAACAGGCAAATTGCAACCTGGGTTATGCGAATGGGTGGCTAACAGGTGACACATACATGGACTGAGGAACTATGCCCCAGGTACAAATAAGTACCTGTATACAATATGTAAGCCGCATTGAGCCTGCCATGAATGGGAAAGCGCAGGGTACAAATGTAACAAAAATAAATAAATAAATATGCGAAGGGTTCTTTTGGAAGGATGGAGTGCACCTGTCCGATATAGGAAATGATCTGTTCAATAATGATCTACAGAACGCACTAGAGGATGTGTTTTTGGCACAACTGGCCGCAGCCAATGGGTAGGGGCCTGGGGCAAGTAATTCTACCCCGGGCTGGTGGTGGGTGTACCCAAGCCTGATGGAGATAAGCTAGGCAGCTGCGCTTACGGTTGAGCCCCCTTGCTGCGTGGCAGGGAGCTCTGGTTACTGTTTGGGTCAGTCTTGCTAATGGTGACGGACTGTATTGGCATTTAAAGCTGGAAAGCTTTGGTTGGCTTGGGTACACTCAGTGCAAGTTTTGGTTGTATTTAAATAAAGCTGCGGCCAAGTTGTTGCCATGTTCATAAAAGCCTTTGAGTCCTGTTTTTATTTATGCCATCACAAAGTCTTTGGCGGGCACGAGACCTGCCTATGTTATCTCCTGCAGGAGAACAATGAATGCAAACAACTCTTGGAGGAGACGGGTGATAAGAGGGCTGGCCTCCAGAGTCCTTTAACACATCAACCTCCACAGCAAAGCAGCTTCAGACTATCTTTAGCTTCTTCTCAGTGCTGCCAGACAGTAATCAACAGCACAAGAAAGGAATGCTACAGGGCTATATCTCCAGCACCCAGCCTCTTTATGTCTTGATAACACAGCAAGAGAAGGAAATATTATAGGATTTCCTCCCCCCACAACTCAGTCTGCCCAGTATCACTCCTGGTGCAGTGTCACAGACCCCAGTTCATCTCTGGCTCTCCCCTTTCTTCAAGTCTGTTACTGCTCATCTCCCCCACCTCCCCTGGAAAGCCACTCCATGCACTCATCCCCCTTTCCATGGCGATATATTTTCTGACATGGCTCTTGAGACTACCCTCTCATACTGTGATTTGGATATTTATATTTTTTGCAGGTCAGCAGCACCAATATACTGGGTTTCAAGACGTCTAGATAATTTAAAGTTTATTATCGTGCAGTGAAAAGAAATTGCAGAATCATAAAACCATTTCCAAATATTTAAGCAAAATGAAGACAGCAAGATACATATGGTGAATTATTTATAGTCTCCACACAAACACTCAGCTTGTTTCACAGATGATCTTATGCAAGGAGGATGGGAGGGTGTTTGTGGAGAGGTGTGGACAAAGGAGTAAGAGGGGTGGAAGGCAGAGGACACCTGCTCACAGTGTCAAACACTCATTCATTTCTACAGAGATTCTGCTCCAGGCTAGGCTAGCATTGTTGGCAGAGATCTGGGAACCTCCCCAGGCAGTGGTCACTTATCCTTTGGTCTCTGTAACAAGGGTAGGTTTCAGATGCAGCATCTTTGGGGGAACAGGGCCTGACCACCCCACTACTGCTGAAGCTCTTTCTTAATCTGTCCATGTCTGTCCTTGCATCTGCAAACACACATGCATACAGGTGGATATACAGACAAGACAGAGTTTCAGTAATATGTTCTCTTGTTTAATGTGAAACACACTTAAAATCTCAAAATAATCCTCTTTGTAAGATAGATGGTTGGTACTTTGTGTGTGTGTGTGGGGGGGGAGAGATGCCCAGATTTTATGAACCTCTACTCAACACTGAATATTTAACTGCACAGTACACAGGGCTTTCTTTGAAGGGGTACAGAGTACAGGCACCTTTTCCATCGTCTACTAAAATCGACCCATAGACCCCAAGATTTAATAAAAGAGCTCAGGCTCTACACATCAATTCTGCCTTGTCATAGATTGTGACTGGTTGCAGGGCTGTTGTGGGGTGGGTGATCACCTCCCACCCCTGAAGAGCAGCCTAGCGTTTGAGTACCAGCAACTGTTTTGCTAGAAAAAAAACACACTGACAGTACAGTACTCTATTATGCTAATCAATCCACATGTAAAGAAGTGCAGAGTGATGCATTTGAGAGTAAAAATCCAAGAAAGCTCTATGTCTTAGGAGGTGAGGGGGACCTTGGGGTGATGGTGTCCGAGGATCTTAAAGTAACAAGGCAGTGGCCGTAGCCAGAAGGATGCTAGGCTGCATTGAAAGAGGCAAAACCAGCAGAAGGTGCGGATAACCCCTGTACAAGTCATTGGTGAGGCCCCACCTGCAGTACTGATGTGGTTGAGAGAAAAGCAACAAAAATGGTATGGGGTTTGCACCAAAAGATGCATCTGAAGAGACTGGAACACCTGAATATGTATACCCTAGAGAAAAGGAGGACAGAGGAGAAATGACATAGATGTTCAAATACTTAAAAGGCATTAATACAGAAACAAATCTTTTCCAGAGAAAGAGAAACAGTAAAACTAGAGGATATGAATTGAAGTTGTGAGGCAGCAAAAATAAGAGTAATGTCAAGAAATTCTTTTTCACAGAGATGGTGGTCAAAGACCAGAATGCACTCCCGAGAGAGGTGGTAAGACAAAAACGGTGACAAAATTCAAAATGGCGTGGGATGAATACAAAGGATATCTAATTAGAAAATGGACGGTATAAAAAAAAAACTAAACAAATGGCTGAATGTGTGTGGATGTGTCAAGTGGCACTTAGATGGTGAGACTTTGGCTGTGCTGAACTAGGGCTGGTGCCAGGCAGACTTGTGGAGTGTGTCCCATATGTGGCAATCTGATTTAGGATGGGCTGGAAAGGGCTTCAATAGCAACTACAGTGCTGGACAGACTTTTACAGATTGTGTCCCACAAATGACAAAACAGACTGGCGTGGGCTTCGACAGTAACTCTAGTAGTTGGAACTTAAGGATAGGGCCGGCAGACTTCTATGGTCTATGTCCCCGAAACGCCAAAGACTGACCATGGTCAAGTATTTTACATCACTGTTGATTTAATCATGAATTGATAACAAGTGTGGCAGCTGGGCAGACTGGATGGACCATTCACTTACTATGTTACATCAAACGAGTATCAAAGTGCCGTTTTATTTTTTCCAACCTAAGAGAACGTTAGAAAACCATTATCTGTAGAGTCGAGAATGCCTGTTCTCCTGGGGACAAACTTAAACAAGAACAAATGTGGCACTGGGGGTAAAAAAAAATCAGGTAAAAGAAGAGTTTATAAACAGGAGAGAGAGTTCCAGATGTTGCAGCATAGAAACACAGAAGCTAGGGAACCACTCTTTTCAAAACTGCCTCTCCAGGTCATAGACAAAGATATAAGCAAAAAACGGTTGGAAATCATTCTTGGAAGACTGCTACACATGCTAGTCCCACTGAACACACCCCTCCCCCTTGCTGTCACAGCTCCTAATCCAGCTTGCTGTCTCTTAGAGGGTCAGATGTGGATATCATTTCCTTTGTTGTAAATTCTTCTATGACTGAACATTAATAAAGGGCAATTCTATAACTGTGCGCCAGTGGTTAGGTGCTACATTCATGTATGAATAGCGCATTAATTGCAACTTACGCGAACACTTGCCCTAAGCACTCATCCATAAGGGCATGCGCAAGTGGCAATGCGCACATCTGCAAAGGGCCTTACCTCCCACCAACGCACGCACCTTTTAGAATACAAGATGCATGTGCCCATTTATGCCCACCGTTCACGTGCCATATGCGGGTGCATGTACATTTTGGCAAGCCAGTACCAGTTTGCACCAATAATCTATAATGGAATCTGGGTGCCCAAATGTAGGTACCAAATTCTAGAATAGCCACCTTTGGTTGACCTCTGTGGTTTGCTATAGTTGCTATGTGTACTACACAGGGGCATAGCCAGACGTCTCATGGTGGGAGGGGGCCAGAACCTGAGGTGGTCTGCCGCCCTGCCGCTCCCCGCCCAATGCCGCAGCAAATAACTTGGCTGGCGGGGGTCCACCCCGCCAGCTGAAGCCTTGTCCAACTGGTGCTGGACAAGGCTTCAGCTGGCAGGGGTTGGGGACCCCTGCCAGCAAAACCAGGGGCCCAGAGGAAGTTGGGGGGGGCCATGCCCCAGTGGCCCCACGTAGCTACACCACTGGTACTACATACTAAAGGTGGAGAAGCACAATACCTGTTGCTGTGGGATAGGCATCCACTGGTTAAACCATAAAATCCATCCTTTGCCATCTCTTATCAGTGACATCGAATGGTTTATCACCACACTTGGATTCATTTACCATTATTCTTTTCAAACAAAATGGAATCAAACTGTCCTTTCCCCTCCTGATCTAAGACACACAAAAAGGCAACAAAGGGATGGGATTCGATATACTGCCTTTCTGTGGTTACAATCAAAGAGGTTTATTTTGTACCTGGGGCAATGGAGGGTTAAGTGACTTGCCCAAAATAACAAGGAGCTGCAGTGGACATCTAACCCAGTTCCTCTGGTTCTGAGGCCACTGCACAAACTGTTAGGCTACTCTTCCATTTCAGAGCCATGACATTTGGCAATGCAATCACCTCGGCATCTTAACACCCTGCTGATTCCCCCATATACCATCCCCTTCAACTCTAGATGTCGTGGGAATCTGGACCACCTCAGTCAGAATGTGGCGGTGTCATTCAGGGAGGCTAAAAAAAACAGACTTTTCCACTGCAGGTGCATATTGTCTTCATGTTCATAAAATTGATGCACTTGGAAAACACAATATTAGTGCAAGGTCAGAGTTGAGGCTAATGAAAGGTATTTGACTGTAAAAATAAATCTTCTTGGACTGCACAATTTAAAAGGCCACTAATAGTGTTGAGTGGCTGACGTACACTGTACAGCTGTAGCACGGAAGCAGAGATGCACAGTTACTAGGGATGTACAAACTGCCAAAATGTTTGGTTTTTGGTTCAGGATTTTTCCTGATTTTCAGAGACGTTTGGTTAATTTCATATATTCATCCATGTCTGCTGGTAATCTGACAGGTTTCATGGGTTATGATTCTCTTGCACCTGAATTACTGCATCATCATTTGATCTGAATTATTTTAATACCACAGACTTATTAACCACTTACAAGTCCTCCAAAAAGAAAAATTAAACAAAATTTGGTTATGGGAGGTTCCAAGTGGAAGAGAGCGACTTTTTATTTTACTTAACTTCATCGACTATCACAGCTGCAACAGTTCAAATTTTCAGCGTTTAAGACCTTATAAGGCTTTGTGACTGTCTATTAGGAGATCATCTTATAAGAACAGCAATTTTTCCTTGTACTGAAATTGACCAACATGGCATGCAAATAATTTTAGAGATCTGGATGACTAAAATTAGAGCAAGGATTTCACAACAAAGCATCCTATTATGCATTTAACTACCATACTCTTGAGCAAATCAAAACTTCTTGGGTGTTTTTCTAAGTTGGAACGGACATGACAGCTTAACTGGAATTTATAAAAGGCAGTCAAATGCATATAGGATGCTTTGTTGTGAAATCCTTGCTCTAATTTTAGTCATTCAGATCTCTAAAATTATTTGTATGCCATGTTGGTCAATTTTAGTACATGGAAAAATTGGCTGATCTCAATTTCCAGTGTCAGGCTTTTCTTCATTGATGGTTTTTCTGGGAAGGGAGAAAAGAGGCAAATGTGATCATGGACACCACTGGTGCCACAGCGTGATCATCATTTTGCCTCACACAGTGTCACAGACTAGGAAGTGTGGGGAGTCAAAAAAATGGTTGGTTTGGCTCCATCAACCAAAAGGGTGCTCCACTGCCCCTGCTGGAAGCAGAAACCTGAGGCAACTCAAATGGGCTGCTTGGAGGCTCTTTGTGTTTTCACATGTTATAAAGTGATTTTATTATGTTGCCCAAGCACAGGTTTGCTTATTTATTCCACAAAGAAAAACTAGTAAGCAGATAGAATACTTACAGGGTCTTTGAGCTCCTCGTTGTCTCTGAGTGACGTTCGAGGCATTTTCAGTGGGATTTCATCGCCACATTCAGTATCAGAAGCATTTGGAGACTCTGCTAAGTCGAGGAATTCATCTCGCTTGTGACCTCTAAACCTGATTTTGTCTAACCTCTTTAGCATGTTCAGCACTGAACTCTTTTGCTTTACTTTAACATGTCGGTTGCAGTTCCTGTGGAAGACAAAAAACAGAAATAACAATTTTACTAAACGGATTTTAGGATCACTCAAAACCACACAATTAGAAACACTTGCAAATGGGATCCTAGCAATACACTGAATCACAGGGTAAAACCAGTATTGTGCAAGATTTCCAAACTACACCAGCACTCAGTTTTAGCCATATGAATTGTATATTCAGTCACTCTTAAAATTCTGTGCAGTTTCCTTCCTTAAAACTGCCCCGACTCTCCTGGAGAAGCCATGTTAGCAAGCATCACATGCTTTCTTGTTCACTGGATGCAGTGGATCTGCATCTTTGAGGCTAGAAATAGCATCATACGCTCCACAAAACAAGCGAGTCTTATCCTGGTAAAGTGATGTGTGTGGCAAAAGCGGCTCCCAGAGCAATTAGAGAAAGAACTGCTCAACTGTGAGGCAGCAGTGGCACAGATGGAGGCTGAGTAATATTACAGAGTGTATTGCACTGGATAGTGTGTTATTCAGCTAGTCTTCCTGTTGCCTACAAAACTCAAAACGTAACTCAAAGTCCCTACACAAACCTTTTCTGTCTTCTTTCTTTTAAAATGACACTTTGAGGTCATGTATTGTCAACCCGATTTAATCTGTAGACCAGTGATGCTCACTTTTAGCCCAATTTCATATGATATATTTACAAAATGTTAGATCTCAGAATCTGAACAGTTTGTTAAAAAAAAAGAAAACGAGAGGTCCCATCAAGTTTGCACCTCTTCCAATGCCCAATGACTTCTTTTTAAAAATGGCAATCCAAGGAGGTGGCAAAACAATTAAAATAATGTGAAGCAATTTAAATAAATAAATAAAAATAAGGGCCCATAGTTCACCTTAGAGCTGCTGCCTTGCATTTAGCTATAGCATCTTTGCAAGCATCTTATTTCTTTTACTTTATTCATGAAAAAATAAAAAGCACACACAAAATCAAACACATAAAACCTAAAAATTCATGTGTATAAAGTTTATTTCAAATATTTGTGTGTGTGTGTAAACTCAATCAAATGTCTGAAAACGAACACAAAATTCTTTGCCATGTACATCCCTTCATTTACTGATTTTGTTTTTTAAATCTACATCAAATAGATTTTATGCTATACCTATACCTACTAAGGATAGGCTGTCATTTGCAATGACGTGGAAAATGTCAAAATGACGTATCCCACACTAAATGTCGTTAAAACCCCAAATTGAGCAGAACAACATGAGCAGTCTTGTTTGTTTACTGATAATGGTGCACACTCTTTCCCAATAGTGCTCCTACTGCACATGTGCGAACCAACGCACATGCACTATCGGGAAGAGTGTGCCCATGTCCCCGAATGGGGTGCACACTTTGCTCCCTTGACCAAAAAAAGGGGTCAATAAAAACAAATCGAAATGAACATCAATGTGCCCCCCCTCCATTAGCAAAATTTTTCCTCTACTACCTTTTTTGCAGATTTTACTAGCTGTTACCTTCTCAGTCTTACAGGGTACACACCTGTTTCAGTTGCCATTTTCTCAAAAGACCAAAATGAGACTAAGAAGGGGGAGGGCGAAGAACCTTCCTGAGGAGTCTACTGAAATAGCCATATACATATCATTAAATCATCATTGAAATACAAAGAATGTTTCAGTGCATACAACTAGAAATCTTATATACCATTTCCACCTTGAGCTCCGTACGGTTGACAGATAAAAACCATCAAATCAGTGGAAGTAAGTATCAATTCACATCAAAACTAGACAACAAGGTCAACAAAAATACTTGCTAGAACAGCCAAGTTTTCAGGAGTTTTCCAAATTTAAAATAATGCTGTTCACACCTCAAAGATGTTGGCAAAGAATTTCATAAAAATGGGAAAGCAGTACTAAACAACTTCTTTCAAGCAGAGGACAAACAGGTAAAGGATGTAGAGGAAAGCATAAAACTTATTTGAGTGGATCAACCTTTGAGATCTTTGGCCAAAATTAGGCCCAGATGCATCAACCAAACGTAAAAAAATCTAACACGTAAAAGTGCTTACCGAATTTGAAAAAACGAAGAATGCACAAAAAAAAACAAGTCGCACATGTTCAGTGCGGTAGTGTAAAGTACAATGCATTACAGATTCGTAATCCCCGTCGGTAATCGGCCCCTAAAACATGCGCAGAGCAGCCAAGCGTTATGCTGGCTGCTCTGCGCATGCCACAAACGTCAACACAAACGTATTAAACCTAAGTAGGTTGCTTACGTCAGACAGGGGCGCACGAGGGGGGGGGATTGGGACATGCGAGCGTTTAGCTCTGTGATCCCAGCAGGAGAGTGCAGTTGAAGATGTCCTCCTCAAGATTCCAAAAAGGACGTCCTTCATAAACCCCCTTTAGCTCAGCAGAGAGACCTGGGCCCGCCCCCAGATGGGAGAAACAGAGGAATGGAGGGGGACCGGGGCAGCTTAAAGTTGTTTACAGAACCTGGGAAATTGGCTTCAGAGGAGAGCAGAGTGTTAATTTTCAAAGCTGTGGGAGAAGGAGAAATAGAGAGAGGAAGGGGGCTGTGGCTGCTACAGTTTTGAGTTTTCTTTTGATTTTTTTTTTAATACAGGGGGAAGCGGGGAGCCACGTGTTTGTGTGGGCTTTTTTATTTTCAAACATGCAAGCTCGGATTTTTATGCTGCAGGGAGAAGCGGGGAGCAGTGTCTGTTTGACAGCTCAGGCCTTAACGACAGCTCTGAGCTGACGTTAAATATTTCAAGGTAAATGATTCGGTGCATTTGTCGGTATGGTTAGTGCATTCCGATTCGCCCACATTTCAATGGTAGTTATTCGTCTGCATTCCGTTTTCGTTAGCTGCTAGCATCGTCGGAAAATGGCCTTTAATGCATGCCACGGTTGAAAATTTCTTCGTTAAAGGGTCGTTAAAGTTTAGTGCATCTTGCCCTTAATGTCATGTAATTGTGAGTTGCCTCATAAAGCAACTTGAAAACAAGACACAAAATCTTAAAATCAATACGGGTCTGAAGAGGAAGTCAGTGTTCCATTAGGAGCAGAGTTGAGCTGTCAAATTTAGTTTTATTTTGAATTAATCTGGCAGCCATGTTTTGCAAAAGCTACAGTCTGGCCAGATGCGTTTTGCTGCACCTCAAATAGGAGTTGCAATAATCAAGTCTAGAGAACACAAAACCATACACTAGTAGTTTCTGCAAACAAGCAACAGAAAAATAAGCTCTGACGCAAAAAAAAAAACCACAATTTGCTAAAAACTGATGGCATTAGCTGATGAACCTGGGAGGACCTCAGGGATCAACACACAAACAGGAGATACCTCTATGTCAGAAAGTCACAGTAGGCCAAAGTACAGGCTGGACAAGCACGAATCCAACAATCCTTTATTAAAGCAGATATGAAGGTCAAGGTACTTAGCAATGCTTATGATTATTTTTATTATTTGTTGGTATTTGATCATCATTTATTAGTTGTTTTTATTGATATATTTTTTTAGATATTTATTGTTAAAAATCTTTTCTATTTATAGAATTAATAATTTGACCCCTGATGTAGGCGTCAGGTCCCTTCATATCTACATTAATAAAGGATTGTTGGATATCTCCAGTGTTGGATTCGTCCTTGTCCAGCCTGTACTTTGGTCTCCTGGGAGGACCTCTCCAGATCAGAATCTATCCACATAGATAAACTGTGTAATTTAGAATGTAGGGGTAACAACATCAAGTGGGGCAGGGCACTTTTTTCCCTCCAATCCACAGCACAGCTGTTTTATCCACATTCAAATGTAACAAATGATCATTCATCCAAGACAAAGTTCCTTGAAAACAAAAATCCATAAAATCCAAAGTAACCTGTAAGGAAGACAACATTGGAAACAAAATTTGATCATCATCTGCATAGACAGGCAAGCCCAAATCCTGAAGTAAAACACCTAAAGAACTGAAAACAAAACATGATAACGGGTGGGAGAAAGAGGGGATCCCTGTGTGACCCCGCACCTAGGAGACCAGAAATTAGACAGTTTTTGTGATATCTTGAATACGAACGACTTTTCAGAAACCTTAAAACAATGACTGGACAAGGCCAGACAAACCATTATGGTCTAATTTTAACGAAAGCAAATCAAGTAAGTACCTGTATATAATTGTAAGCCGAATTGAACCTGCTATGAGTAGGAAAGCGCGGGGTACAAATGTAACAAAAATGAAGGAAAAGGAATGAGACACATATACAGGTACTTATTTGTACCTGGGGCAATGGAGGGTTAAGTGACTTGCCCATAATCACAAGGAGCTGCAGTGGGAATCAAATCCAGTTTCCCAGGATTAAAGTCTGCTGAACTAACCACTAGGCTAACTCTAAGACACAAGACCAAGTGTCCCTTTTTTAAGTTTAATAGCTGTTCTTTGTTTTTGTTAATATTTGGCTACCATTTTTTTTTTTTTGAGAATAGAGGTCAAACATTGATCCCTATATTCCAACTGTGAGCAGACACCTTGTTCCGTAGACGGGCCAAAGAAATAACAAAAGCACTTTTTCAACTTGCAAACGGACCAGGTCAAAGCTTAATCGAGGACTGAACAAACCTAGCACCAAGTCCGCATGGTGTTAAAGTTTCCCCAGACTGCCTGGAATTTGAGACCCTTGGGTTTTTTCCTGCCACTGCCAAACAGCAGTCTGCCTCATGTGGCTCTTACTACGTTTGAGTCACACTGTGCAAGAATCCTCAGACTCGTTTTCAGAGTTTCAACACCTACTGTACACCACTTCATTTTCCTGTCAGTGTATACTACCAGAACTGGAATGCAGAAATACTGAAAGGGATCCAGACGACCCTGAAACAGAAGCCTCTGGCCCTCCTGTGGTGGTCATTTAATGCCCGTTATGACATACGAATTACACCTTTGGGGAATGCTGCAATAATTGTCATCTATAATTTGGCATCTTTCTCAGGGGTTTTTTCTTTGCTTGTTTTCAGTGAGCTCCTTCCCTTTTTTTGTGCATTCAGGGCTTGTGACACAGAACATACTGTATTTTTCCCCTCTTAATTTTGGATATAAATTGTTCTCTGTTTATTCCATTGCTTTTCTGTATTCTAAGCACTGATCTTGAAAATAATTTAAAATGCAAAATTATAGAAAGGAAACCTAAAGGGTGACACATTCCTTCCCTAACAAACTTTTCCACAATCATATTGAAGTCTAACTAACCTAGGATACGCTCTCAAATACAAGCTCAATCTGTTCATTAATTCTAGCTGGATATAATCAAGCACACTAATGAGCAGTGACATGCATTTCTTTACTACAGGTCCCATTTTAGGCAGAGGAGGCCATTTACTACATTTTGAGCCTCAATGGCCTCAGAGTACTTTAGCAAATCTAGCCCTTGTCTACTGATAGTAGGCCACAGACAGACAAATCAACACGATTTCTACTTTGTACAAGAACACAAAAATTAACAAAAATTAAAAAAAAAAAAAGTGTTTCAAAAATCACTTAAATAGTCCAGGCGAGCAGCTGTTAAGATCTGTAGTTAGGAATAAGCCAGCGAGGAGCTGTTAAAATCTGTAGTTAGGAATAAGCCAGAGAGAAAAAAGTAGTCCCACCTCATACCCATTCCTAACACTGCAGCATACGGTTAATCTGCTGAAAAGATTGAAAACAGCTAGGTCAATCAACAAACTGAGCTGGTAAACACAAACACAGCAGGCATCAGTCGCACACTGCCTGTTCTAAATTGCACCCCTCAGACTCCAAAGCCACACAGAAAGGATGGACCAGGTGCTCAACACAAGTGACTAGCATGGATGTCTCCTGTGACCACTGGAGTGCACAGTAGGAGTGATGGACTAACTCCAGGAAGAAACACTGTGACCCTCCTGGGCTAAGGAACAGAGAGAAAGGGGATCTCTAACAAGGGGACCGATGCAGTAAACTGTGATTTGTTTTATTTTATAACAGCATTTATATCCCACATTTTCCAATCAGGTTTGGTTCAATTGAAGAGAGAAAGAGGCTAGACTACATTTTGAAAAATTGAAGTTACAAATGATTATACTTAGAGGGTTTACGGCAAAGGGATCAGAGACAAATAGTACAATGATAAAATTAGGACAGGGCCGTATAGCCTAGATAAAGTAACTACAAAGGAGTTTGATATTGGGAGTCTGGGTAAGGTGATGAGGAAGGTATAATTGGCTAAGACAGGGATGAAGGGGAAACAATCTGTATTTCGTATAAAGTCAAACTGTAGGAATTTTGTAAAAAGTCTGATGATGGGCCTTATGAAATATGGTATGTTAGTCTTTATCGTCGTCGAGGTAGAATTTTCTGAATAGGAATGTCTTGAGTTTTAGAAAATTGGCGCAAAAAGTTAAGGACCTTAAAGACTGATGGTGCTTCGGTGCAGTGGTTTACTCTAGATTTTCCCGCAGTAGGCTTGTGGCCCCTTGCACCCTGTTCCTCCCTCCCCTGACAGGGAAATGTTTGTAGGGTTGGGCGTGTCTGGAGAGAGTGGGGGTAGGGTGGGGAGGGCATTGGGGCCCACCAGGTTATCTGAGAAGTACAACACTTTACTTCGGATGTCCTTTTGCTTCTGTGCTGTATTTTAACACCAGCTCTGAACTGGCATAAAGACACAATGTTAAGGGAAGCGTGAAAAACTGTGCAGAATTCTACTGCAGGTTTTTTTTCTCTCACATCTGAAACTTTTCCAGGCTATAGAATGAAGCTTCATTCTACAGCCTGGAAAAGTTTCAGATTAAAGAAAACTTTATGGACACTTCCACTGGACCTATAACAAGTTTTGACGAAGTCAGAAGGATTCTGGTGTCCCAATATAGTGAAAGATAATCCATATGACATCTGGTGGAAAATCAGCAATGATGGACAATATCGACACTATTTAAGATCAAAATGGGACAATAAATACGATATACGATAGGACATGTCAAGATAGTTATATAAGAAGGTCCAGTTGATGTGCGATGATCTATATGTGCAATAATAAGATGTTTTAATGATTTATTAGAGAAGTATATCAAATTGATGTGGATGAATGAAAGATTGAGTGTGCAAGTGATCCATTTTATTGGATTTGTGATATATAAATATAAAAAATTTTTGAGACAATAAAGTTTTTTTTAAATTCAATAAGAAAACGGTTGTCTTCAATATTCAGTGTATTTGTAATGCAACCAATTAAAGATTTAAACCTATAAGTTAACATTATATATATATATATATATATATATATATATGCAATATTGACCTGACATATCTATGAATGTATTTTTGGTTACATGTTTTTGATTGTTCTCCTGATGATTTTGTTTTTCATTTAGATTGGTTTTTATTTAGAACTGTTTTAGATTTATTTGTTAGGGCTATATATACAGTATGTCAATATTTTTACTATTATCATCATTTATATGCTTTGAAGCATTTTATTTCATGTTGACCACAGTTTTTTTAGATGAAATACATAATTATTAATATTATTATGTTTTTATATTATTTCTTATATTTGTTATTTTGTGTGTTTTATAATTTTAGCCCCCGACGCAGCCCTTTTAGGCGAAACATGGCCTGTGTCGGGCATCGTTTCAGTATATGATACTATTAATAAAGTTTTGATATATTTTTCATTGATCTGCTGTCGTGTGTTCCACATTGGAGTTTGCAGATCGCTTGCCTTGTTGTTTTCCAGAATTGAAATACTGACATTTTCTGAGAATTTTTTTGCCTCTGCTCAGTACAATGTAGCAAATGCTCCAGGCTAAGGGTGTCACTAGCCTCTCCAGAAGCACAGATCAGAAAGTGTTAAAATTACAATCATGATGCAGGCTGGGTTCCTGTGCTTTTTGATGCACTCTCAACACTGACAGCAGTTACCAGGCCTTTTCAACTAAATTCTCTTAAGTGCCCCAGAGCTACAGAATATGAAGACGGAGTGCATGAAAGCCTCTTTCACTGGGAAAGAACATAGATTAGCATTTTCCGAGCACAGCACTGTCACTGTCCCACGCCAGAAGGAATATCTCAGCCCGGACACCATTGTGTTTCACACACACAAACTGTAGAGAGAATGACATTTTAGTTCAATTAGGTGGCGGAGAAAACACAATGAATATGTTTGTATTCTTTCCTTGTGAAACCCAATGTCATCACTAGAAAAAGATTCAGCACCCATTTACCTCTATATATGGTTTTTCTTCCATCATTTGGACTAGGGGACACACAGATTTACTCTGTGTAAAATTTTACCTGATGGGTTCGCATTACTTATTATGGTCAGATCTGATAGCCAATGTTTACATCCCCCTTCCCCCACCGATGCTCCTTGTGACAAGTCGTTTATCTGTTGTCATCTGTTACCCACTTAGGTTGTCAGCTCTTTATGGGGAAGGGGACTCATAATATTAGCTGAAATACTGAGAATGTTGTAGGCTGCCTTGGGCATTAAATTGGAAGAAGGCTAAATTTATATATATACATATATATATAGGCTTGATAAATCTGATAAAACAAATCACATGAGGATAACATTCTGAACTTCTAAAATACTGCATAATACACGGAAGATCAAAATTCTTGTAACAAACCGCTCTCACTCTGGCAGGTTCTGCCTTCAAACACTACAAAATACTGCAATTAAGATACAAATCATGTCTCTCCCTTATTTCAGCAAATACCACTGGCCCCCCACTGAGCAAAGAATCATTCATAAGCTCTTAACCCTTACCTTCAAGGCTTTTTGGATGGGTTACCCACAATGCCTAGCTAACCTTACCATTCCTAATTCTCCTAGGTGTTTGTTGCGATCTCTCAATGGCTACCATCTGGGTCCTCCCAACCCTAAACAAGCCACTTTAGAATCTAGCAGACACCATGCTTTCTACTTTGCAGCCCCGTTCTATTGGAACTTCTTCCATCACAACATAAAAACAGAATTGTCCTTAAAAAAAAAAATTCAAACCAGCAATAAAGGCCTGGCTGTTTCATCAAGCATATAATCTCCCATAGGGCTGTTTGCTGCTAGCACCAATGTATCTCGTCTATTCCTTCCCCCTCCCTCTTCTCGCCAACGTTTCTTGTCCTTGCCCTCACCCCAGTCTCCCTTTCTCTTCTACCCTCACTCTCTTTCATTTATTTGGTATTTGCTTTTGTTGGAACGAATGTTTTTACTTTCCTGTCAAATATTATAGTTCTTTTTCTTTCCTTCCTGACATTATAGGCTAGATTCTATATATGGTGCCTGAAAATTCTGTGCAGAAAAAAAATATGCCTAGGCGTATTCTCAATAGTATACCTATATTTTATAGAATAGGCTTAAATTTCTGCAAAGTATATATAATTACGCCGAGCGCCTCTCCACACAACCAAATCGCAGCCATTTACACCATGTTTTACTTGGCATAAATCCAGATGCCTAAATTAGGCGCACAGCAGGTGTATTCTATAATAACGCGTATAGATTTTAGAAATGCCCACACCCCCTTTTCAACTATTAGACTTAGAATGTACACGCGCCATGTTACAGAATATGCTTAGCAAGTTGTGTGCATAAATCTAAATGTCAATTAGTGCTAATAACTGCTTGTTAACATCTAACAGCGCTGATTAGCTAGTTAAACAATTAAGTTACAAATATTGTTATAAAATACACTTTGACTTCCATGCAGAAATTAAAGCATGATATATAGAATCCCGGGGTATATGATTTATTTCACTGTAAACCACCTAGGCCTAGTAGTTAGTTGAGGTGGTATAACAAATTATTTTTAAATAAAGAAACATCTCATACGTTACATAGTAGATGACGGCAGATAAAGGTCTGTACGGTCCATCCAGTCTGCCCAACAAGATGAACTTGTATGTGCTACTTTATATGTATACCTGACCTTGATTTGTCCTTGCCATTTTGAGGGCACAGATCATAGAGGTCTGCCCAGCACTAGCTTTGCTTCCCAATTACCAGTGTTGCCACCCAATCTCCGCTAAGCTTCTGTGGATCCATTCCTCCTGAATAAGATTCCTTTATGTTTTTGCCATGCATTTTTGAATTCCGTTACCGTTTTCATCTCCATCACTTCCCGCGGGAGGGCATTCCAAGTATTCACCACCCTCTCCCGACATTTTTCCTGAGTCTATCACCCTTCAAACTCATTTTATATCCTCCAGTTCTACGAAAATGGGGAAATCTAAGCATTTGTCTTTAATTATATAACTTCTAGCATATCTTTCTATAAAATGCCCAGTAAAAATACATCATGGGCATTAGAAATTCACACAGCACACTGACTGAGACAAACATTTATTATACTTGTGCTACAGAGCAAGTGTGGAGAGACAATCTAATTTATACTCAACATATTTGGAAGTTTACATAGCTGTCTTAGGGTAAACACCTAGTGATGCTTCAAAGGCCTGAAGCAATAGCTCCATCTGTAACAATTCCCACTGGAGGCCATGGAATGGCAGGGAAGGCTGCTGACAATCTGCTCTGATTCCTCTAAGGCCATAAGTAACCCATTAACCAACTGAAATGCACTCACAGCAGGTAACACACCAAAATCACTCACTGTAGCACCAACCCACTCAAACACAAGTTGCAAAAGAGACCATGATCGCCTGATCAGTTTCAGATGTACCACCATGGAAGATAAGGATCTGATAAAGCTAATAAACGAATAGTACAGGAAAAATACTATGAAAATCAGTCAAATATTTTTTAGAACTAAGAAAACTTATTAGCAATTTGTTTCCAGGTTTATTTTTTTTAGGGGTGGGGGGGAGCTGGGCTTTTATTAGTTTTTCTTATACAGTTTTTTTTTTAATTACTATATTCTTTCTCCTCCCTACAGCCAACAGACAAGCTGCTGCTCTAGGCCAAGGTTCAACTTCCTCCTCCCTGCAGCACGGTCCCGGGAGAGGCTCCAGATCTATATTCACACAGCTTTGGACCCAGCAGAGCTGTGATCTTACTTTATGAGTCCAGCAGTGGCTCCATATGGACTCGGGACAGAATTTTCTCCCCTCGGCCTTGGTATGGCTGATGCCTTCAGAGGAGTTTGCAGTCCTTGGCGCCCAAGTCCTGGTAACCGGGGAGGGGAAGGGAGGGAAGAGTTCTAACTCTGAACAGATCTGCATTCAACTTAGGGGTACGGCAGGATAGGGTAAAGAGCCAAGGGAGCAATAGATTAGATAGTAGACGCAGGTCCAAAGAAAAACATTTGAGTATATCCTATTATATCTATCTGTGTCCACAGAGAAAAGCAAGAGAGATTTCTGTCTGCACCATTTTCTTATCTGCTTGGATAAATATATATATGTACCTTATTTGGTTTTCTGCACCTGGCACTGGTAGTAGGATTTTATTACTCAAGTGCTGGCTGTTTAATTTAGCTTCTGAACATTTATTCAAGGGGTGGGGAGGGAGAAGGAAAGCAATGAGCGGAGGAGGGATCAGCTGCAAGACACACACAGGATTACAGAACCCAGTAATACTAGCATTGTGGCCTTTAAAACCTAACTAGTTTGTGTCACTAGCATGTTGGTTCAACATGACAGACCTTTTGGATTTTAAAAACCACATCCCCCTCCGTGTTCATTTTTTTTTTAAGTAACTTTGAAAAATAATCACATATATAAAATAGGAAATAAAACACCTTCCACACTAAAACATTTGCGGGGGGGGGGGGGGGGGGGAAGCAACAGTGCAAAGGTCTTCTACAATACAGTGGTTAGAGCAGCAACCTCAGAACCAGGGAATCATGGTTCAAATCCCACCACAGCTCCTTGTGGCCTTGAGCAAGACACTCAACCCCTCTATTGCCCCAGGTACAAAATTGGATGGTGAGCTCTCCGGATACAGAAAACATACCTACTGTATCTGAATTTAACTCACGTTGAAAAACAAAATCAAGGCAGAGAAAGAAACAAAATTGAAGGAAACCAGAGAACTGACTCCGTATCTAGAAGAGAACAGACAGAATTTAGCATAAATGAAAAAAAGAGAAGCAGAACCCTCAATCAGCGTGACACACACACTTCTTTGATCTGGCCATCTGCAAGGATAACAGATCCTATGCTCGCAAAGCTAGAGATAATTACCATGCTACACGATATAACCAGGAAAAATGGAAGTTTTACATCTCAAAATCCCCTCCCTTTATGGAAAAGTCTGTACCCACCCACACTGAGTGAAAGAAGCTAATTAATAGTGTAGAAATATTTCTAGAACTTAGGGAGTCTTTTACTAAGCCGCAGTGGCATTTTTAACTCGTGGCAGAAATCAGCTGGCGGTAAATGCCAAGATGCCCATTATATTCCTATGGGCGTTTCAGTGTTTACTGCCAGCTGATTTCTACCGGGAGCTACGAGCACTGCCACTGCTTAGTAAACAGAACCCCTTAAAGAAGTTTGCAAGAACCAAGATACAAGCGAATGTCCGAGGCTAATTGATCAACCTGTTGAGCCTCCACTAAGCTCAATTATTTTCTTCTATGGTAAATAGAACATTTTTTTTCAATAAGAAGCAATGTTTCAATACTCTACTTCCAGCAAATATTTTTTGAACATTTCACAAGCAAAGATCACTAGAAAAATGTAATATTTGCTAATTGTATCTTCTTTCAGAACTTCCTCAAACCCTCATTATAGCCCTAAGGATCCATTTTCTTTTAAAAGGCTTTGATCAACCAGTCACTCCAAATTCCCCAGCAGACTAGAATAATCTAATAATGTGTTAGCATAACAAAGGCTTAGTCTGGAATTCCTTATGCAATATAGAAAGCTCATCAAAATTGCCTAGTGACATACATCTCTAGGGTCCCAATCCCTATCCAAATAGAATCAAGCATCACTTTAGGCTTAGATTACCCATTCTAGCTCATGAAAAGTGTGTCTCACATAGCTTCCCCATACGGTTCCAAATCTGCCAAACTAGTTAATTGCAAATCAGATTACGATGTTTCCTCCATTCCAAGAAAACACTTCCTCAGCATAATACAGCTGTGCAAATTCCATCTCCAATGATATGGACCCTAGTGCTTCCCACCATCCACTAGGAATGCACCTGTGGAGGAAGAGAGGAAGGATGCTTTCCTCCTACATGTTGGCTGCTACAAGCAAAGGTTATCTTCAGTTCCACTACCACCTCAAATAATTCACCGTCAACAGAATGCACCAGAAGGGTCATAGAGGACAAAAAAAAAACATGTCCTCACCTTTCCTTCCTCATTGACCACTGTAACAAAAGGGAAGAATACTGCCATGGACCGTCCACATTAATCCAGCAATACTTTCCACTTAATTCTATTACTGAATACGGCATTTTAATCCCTTTTTTCCCATCAGAGTTCTATACATTTCTTTCCCTTAAGGGGACGTATAGCTTCTTGCACCTTGATGCACTCTGCCTGCTTTCCAGGGTCACTATGTTAACAGGTATACAGCAGGGCCGAGGTAGCTTTACGGAAACTGAACTCTGCAAAGAAAAATAACTCATTGCTTAACATTTAACAGCGTTTTCCACCTTTCCACACAATTTCTGTTTTATAAAGGAAAATCAAGCAAAGGGATCAAATGGGTTTTCAGTGACCCCCCCCCCCCCCCCCCCCCCCACACACACACACACACTTATGATCCTGAACTTTGGAACCTTCTGCTGTGTGTACACTTAGAGGAAATATTTTACATTATATACATACCAGATAACCAGTACCTTCTTTCCTTACCTAGAGACACCACACCTTGGAATTAATTCAGCGATCATGTGCTGCAGCGGATTAAACCAGCACTTAAAACTCTAACGAAACCAGTCAGCCAGGCTGAAACATCTGTCAGCACATTATCTACTTTCCCTGCCACAGGGTAAAAACAGATCAGGCCCTGTGAGACCAAACACAGATATAGTAGAGAGATCTGCAGACAAAATCACAGCAAAAGCGAAAAGTTCTGGCGCAATCTGGCAGTTACAACATAGCTGATGCAGATACTCAAGATCTTAGAAAACATTCAGTTCTACTCGGGATGGATGTAACTCACTGTATAATTGTAAAATCTTTACAGAAATAAAGTATTATTAAAAAAACAGAAACAATAAATTATTTATGATGGATCCTAGATGCATGCAGACTTTTAGACTACAGAAGGGAGAGGGAGGGGTTGAAAATGCCTCTAACATTATTTCAAGTTAGATATAGTGATGTGAAAAAGTATTTACCACCCCCCCCCATCCTGATTTTCCTTATTATTGACTACATGTCACACTGAATGGTTTCTGATCTTTAAACAGAATGTAATATTAGACAAAGATAACTTAAGTGAACATATAACACCGTTTATAAATCATTACTTCATTAAAGTAAGTTATCTAACACTCATTATCACCCATGTGAAAAAGCAACTGCCCCCTTACTCACTCAACCAAGTGACTACACTTAAGTGATAATTAGATTCAGCTGATTGAACACAACCAGGCTTGATTGCAATCAGCCCTGTTTAATCTAAACATTATTCACTATACAGTGAACCTTAACATTAGGGTGAAGTAGCCACTACAAGAACACTATGCCACTATCAAAGGAAATTTCAGAAAAGATGGAAAAAAACAAATGGTTTAAATATCTCATTCTGGAAAAGGTTATAAAGCCATCTCCAAAGCTCTAGGACTCCACCAAACCACAATGAGTTGGAAATACATACTCCCTGTAAGAAGGTTTAGGTCACAGGGAACACGCTTTTCAAACTCTGCCCAACTAGTGGTAGTGTATAAGCCCTGGTCTTAGCAGTCACTGGGCTAAATGGAATCAGGCTGGGGGTTTTAAAAAAAGAATAGTCCCAATCCAAGGTCATTATGAATGAAAATACATGGCATTGCCATCTGCGGACAGGCAGAATCACCAAACAGCTCCATGTCAAGGTGGACAAGCTGAGCTACACCTGGTTTATCCACCAAATACAGATCAATGTAGAGAAATGAAAACCACAACTCCCTGCATGACATGTGGCAAAATTAAAACCGGTTCAGTACCCTTCACACAGACCCACTGTCACGTCTGTGGTCGTGACCCCTCTCAGGCTTACCTTATTTCTGGCGGTCAGCTTCTGAGCTGGCTTCTGTCTGTTCTTCCTGAGTTAGTTCTGTCTCTGTGTGCTGGCTGCTTCCAGCATGGCTCTGATTTCTCCGCTACACTGCACCTGTGTGTGTTAAGCCTCTCTGTACTTCAGTATGCTTTCTGCCTGTGTCTTGGTTTGTGCTCCCCTCGCCCTCTGGTGACCAGAACCGGTGGCTGCCATAGACTGTCTTGCTGTCCCTACCCGTTCCAGGCTTCAGCTCAGTCCGGTCCAGATCTTCCAGGCTGCCAGACTTGTCTTTCTTGTTTTTGCCTGCACAGCACCCGTAGCTGCCATGTGATTGCTGCAGTAAGTCTCAGCTGCTGCTGGGCTTATTAGCCATTTGGAAACTTCTGTGTTTGCCTTTGCATCGCCTAAGGTCCCTGGAATGCGCTTCTGCCTAGCCCAGTTTATTGTCCGAGATTCTTGCCTGTTTCTAGTATAGTCTTTGTGTAGTTTATCTTGTACTGTATTGTTTGTTCCCAGTCTTGTTTGTTTTTCTCTGTCTAGTTCTTGGTTATATGTGTTTCTTGTTTAGTGGCTGCTCTGCAGCTTTCAGTCTTGTCTCGTCTGTCAGTATTTGTTCCCTGTTTAGTGGCTGCTCTGCAGCTTTCAATCTTGTCTCTTGTCTGTCAGTATTTGTTCCCTGTTTTAGTGGCTGCTCTGCAGCTTTCAGTCTTGCCTCTTGTCTGTCAGTATTTGTTCCGTTTTAGTGGCTGCTCTGCAGCTTTCAGTTCCTGACCCTTTTGGCCTGTCCCCTTCCTGCCTAGTGGGTATCCAGTTCCTGCCCTGTCCGGTAAGTCCTGCCGGCCACCTGCACCCAGGGGCTCAACTCCTGAGGAACGATGGTCAAGTGCAGGGGATGTCTAGCTGTCCCTGTCAGAGTTCTGTCTTATCCCTCTGTGGGGTGGTTTTGCCTGCCACTGCCACTCCTCGGCAGTGGCCCAAGGGCTCACAAACCTAGTTCCTGCCTTGAAAACGTGACACCCATATCATTACCAAGTCTATTTGGATGGAGCAGAATTGCTTCTGTAACACAAAGTAAAGTTCAGCTGTACAAATACTAATAGCTCTTTGAAACAAATTTTGGATATTGTGCTCCAACATTTATCAAGTTAATAGATATATAAAAATACAATTATTTAACAATACTTATACAACCCATCTACAATTCCGGGCACTTTACATTTAACAAGAAATAATGAAAAAAAAAAAAAGAAAACTAACTAACCATTTAAGCACTAACAAAATAAAAATGAAATGACAATTCAAGTCAAATAAGAGTGGTATTAGGTGAAAAATTTAAACATCAACCACCTTTATATTCAATAAAAAAATTATAAGCAGAATCAAGATGGCGACAAGAACAGACGTCGGGTTCCTCAGCTCCTGAACGCCCATAAGTGTTTAGACGAAGGACTATTTTCCCCGATTTGAAATGGGGAAAAGAAAAGGAAAAACGGCGATAACTACCACCAAAGTGCCGCCGTCGACTCCTGTCCTTCGCCAGACAACATTGCAGGGTGTTTGGGCTGGAAGCCCTGGAGTGCAGATGTCCACCTCGATTGGTTCGGCGCTATCCGGCGCCGAACGCAGCACTGAGGGAGCGACGCTTAGCCCCCCGTCTCTCACTACACCTCCGCAACCCGGAAGCGATTTTTTAGTTACGGGAGATCAGCATTTGGAGGCCTTGGAGCAGCCTAGAGCCTCAATGCTGGTGAAAGGTGGTCCCATGACTACTTCAACCCCGGGCAAGGAAACATCCCTGCAGGAACCCTTTGTGGGAAGTGAGCAGACTGCCTCGGAGATCGGAACTGTGAGTATCGGAGGATTACTGAGACCAAGGGTAGTGACAATGGATTCGCTATGGGAAGCCATCCAGAGTGTGAACAGCACATTGCTTTTGATTAATGTTTCCTTTAACAAAGAAATAACTGAATTAAAAAATATGAACCAGGTACAAAACGCTCAGATTCAGGAGCAGAGTGCTAAAGATTTGAAAACTCAAGAGGAAATTACTAAATTAAACCATGTGACTGAAGCTTTGATCAAAGAACGGGAAGTTTATGAAAGGAAGATCGAATATTTGGAAAATAATATTCGTAGAAATAACTTAAGATTTCTCAACTTCCCGAAATCGCCTTTGATCAATCCTCTGGATATGCTTAAAAAATATTTTAAGGAAGTTCTGAGAGTTCCAGAAGAGGCTTATCCTCCTATAACACGGACACAATATATAACTGGAATATTCAGTGGGCCTTTAGACAAGAAACAATTACCTACATCTCAAGACTTAAATTTGACTGAATTTTTGGAGTCCTCTCTGGAATTGATCACGGAACGAACGACATTACTGGTCACTTTTGCTCTCGAGTGTGACCGCAACAGTATCTTCAAGTCTTACTTCAGACACATTCATGAAACTTTTTTGGGACAAAAAATTCAAGTTTTTCCGGATTTAGCGCGAACTACTCAAAAGAAAAGGAAGGAATTCCTAATTTATAAATCTAGAGTTTTGAATATGGGTGGTTCCTTTAATTTAAAATTTCCTTGTCGTTGTTGTATTTCATTTCAATCAGTGAATTATCTGTTTTTTAGTCCTAAAAAGTTACTTGAATTTATTGAATCAAAAGAAAAGGCTGTATCACCAATAGAGATGGGCCCATAGTTAAGGAGAGTGCTGTAAAATTGGCTGTGGACATTTTGCTTTCTCGTCTGTTGAACTTTAAGTAACATTTCCTAATGATCATTTCTTAGTTCTTGATTCAATTCATTGTGGACAAAATGAAAAACTTTTTTCCTTTTTTTTGTTATAAGAGGTATCTTGTAATGCTGTACTATATTGCTGATATTTCTATACATTTATGTTGTTATTAATATAAATGAAACTAATAAATAAAGAAATTAAAAAAAAAAAAAAAAAAAAAAAAAAAAAAAATTATAAGCTATCCATTCCTTGTTCCAGATTCAAAGGAATGATGCTCTATCACCAAGACATAATCCAAACGTACAGGTTTAGACCTGCTTACAGTGACACATATTTATATATATCTCATTTTGGCCATCTACTTTTTACCTTGCCACTATAGACGACCAAAATGATTAAAGTGGATGAAACCACCATCATGATGAAAGGCTAAAGAGATTAAGGCTGTTCAGCTTGGAGAACAGACAGCTGAGAGGAGAACATAACAGAGGTCTATAAAAATCCTTAAGAGAATAAACAGGCAAATGTGGATCGATAGTTTACTCTTTCAAAATATATAAAGACACTCCATGAAGTTACACAGCAGCACATTTAAAACAAATAGGAGTAAATTTTTTTTCACTGAACGTATAGTTAAGCTCTGGAACTCATTGACGGAGCATGGGTTTAGAGACATTCCTGGAGAAAGTCAATAAACCTTAAGACAGACCTCTGGAAAGCCTGTGCTTTCCCTGAGGTTAAGTACCATCATATCTTGCTACTTTTTCAGGACTCTTCCAGGTAATTGTGATCTGGACTGGCCACTGTTGGAAACAGGATTCTGGGCTATGGGCACACTTAGATGAACGCAGTATGGCAACTCTTACATTATGTTTCTCAATTTGTACTTGAATCGATGGGAGGGTTAAGTGACTTGCCCAAGGTCACAAGGAGTTGCGGTGGGATTTGAACCCCGATTCCTTAGTTCTTGACCCACTACTCTAACCATTAAGCTACTCTTCCATTCCACTTACTGAACCGCATGGGCCTCCCGTACAGTCCCCTAGTTTAAATGAGCAGTCGGGTCTAGAACAGCGCCCAATGAGCAGCTGCTACCCTCCTCTTCTTGCCATGTGATGGGATCACAGCAAGCCCGATGTGTCATGGAGGTGAGGGGGGGCCAACCAGGTTAATTTAATGTGTCTAGCCTTAAGTTCAGTATTCTGCAAGACATCTAGCAGTGATATATTTTTTTAAGCAGTTTTTTTTTAATGTGCATCTTGTAGTGCCTTGAAATACCCACTGATGGATATATATAGTACAAGAAAATAAAAAGGACAGTGGAGAAATATCAAAGAGTCTCCTGTTCCCTCTGGCAGAGCTGCTACTTCCTATGGCTTTTCTGCCTGCCCCAGTCCTTGCTTTTCAGCTGTTGTACATGCATGGATGTAGGAAGGAATTTCTCCAAATGGGGAAACAGTACATTCTTACATTACCTAACAAAGCTTTCTATGGAACAGAGAGTAATAGGGTGGGTAAAGCCAATGAGAACTGCTTTAAATACATTATAGAATGCGCAAGTGGAGGGGAATAGAGGCAGCCGCAGGCAGTAAGTGGCTAAATCTGGAAGAGAGGTCAAAAGTCCCCTCTTGGTCTCTCCCCCCCCCCCCCCCCCCCCCCCCCCCCCACACACACACACACACACACACATACACACACCTGTGTGTACCTACAAAGTAATGGTGTCCACAAAATGGCATCCTAACTAATGCTGCAAATTTTTGTGCAGAATTTAGACCAATTAGAAGCAAAAGAAACCAGCTTTGCAGGTGAAATCTCTCATTAAGGGCCTCTTTTACCAAACTGCACTAGTGATTCCCACACTGCAATGATGATGAAGCCTATTCAAAGTTGGCATTGCTGTGCGGGAATCACTAAGGTATGATAAAAGAGGACCTAAGTTTTTGAGTCCCCAGAAGCAAAGTGCAGGGATTAATGTTCTGCAGAGGCATCATCAACAGAATATTTTGTGCTTAGATTTGCCACTTCTGTTTGAAATCTTCATTTTCTCCATGATATCTGTGTTCTGTGAATGAAGAAGGTTCAATTTTTGACAGGTAAATAACAACAGTGATCATTTTATCTCTGACAAGTGAACCTGGAGCAGCAAATTGTTATTTGCCGTAGTCCAATCAAAATATATTGCCTACAAGTTGCCTGTTGACCTTTGGTCCACCTGACAAGCTCTGGAAAGTTATCCTCACTTCATCAGATCAGAGAAGAAACAACGCAGTTGAAATAGGTTTAAAAAGTACTCTCTCATCTGAGTCTTTGGCTATTTGCCTAAGCCATTACTGCTCAGTACAAAGGGGTAGGACGGACAGAGGTGATGAGACAGTGAACACTTTGTAGCTGAAAGGCCCTACGGTGATAATGGGTAAAAAAGTCAATGTCTCAATTGAACCCTTTTTGTCCATATCAAAGTATTTGATCATCCTAATTTCTTCTTTCTTTTTTTGTAAACGCTGAAGTTTGCACTTTTATTGTAAGGTCATTACGAACATGGATCTTCCTCTGAGAAATGTTCACCTACTGAGCTGTCACTGTATTTTTTTTTTTTTTTACTGTCGTAGTTAAAAGTCAGTCTAGAAAGACAGATACATGTCCTTAATTTTTAGGATTTTTCGCTAATATAGCACCCAACCAACAAGCACCTAACCTGAAACAAAAATGTATAAAGAGTGAACTCCAAACAGCACAAAACGCTGCAAGACACCATGATGCAGGCTATACCAGCACATATCACAGGATTCTGGGAAAGACATGCAAAATACAAAGCTCAGATTCACACTTCTCTAAGAATATCGTACGTTGACCCAGTGCAAAACGATATGGCGCTAGTGATGGTAAAAAAAAAAAGCCAATATATATATTTTTTAATTATTATTTCTGCAAGTATTTCAAATCAAACATTTGAAATTATAGTGAAGGTAACACCAACAAAATATATTTTATCCACCATTAACCGAGTCTGCTTCTATGACTATCATCCATTCAAAACAGAAAGCCAGCCAGTGGGCTACAATGCTAGACAAGTCCAACCATGAAATAAAAGGAGTGCTTAAGAAAGGAAATAGCAAAAAAACAAAAGCTTGCCCTAATTATTACTGAGGACAGAATGTTAGGCTCATGTCTACATTAGTAACATTCTTTGATTGTGATGATTCAGCACTACTAAAGGAAACCACTGTAAATCTACAGCAAACTTAGGGCCCTGTTAACTGAAGTGTCCTAGTGTTTTTAGCACGTGCTAAACACTAGAGACACCTACATATTCCTATGGGTGTCTCTATCTTGCCTTACCAAGTTACTTGATTTCTTGAAAGTATAAACATGTGAATAAAAGTGACCCAGTTAATATAGGGGCTTATTTCAAAGTAGACTTAGACTTTACAAAGTTCCACAGTTTACTAGGAGACTCATTTTCGAAAGATAAAAACGTCCAAAAAATGTCATAAAGCACCATCTTGATGAATTTCTTCTCAAAAGTCCAAATTGATATTTTTTAAACCTATTTTACAGATGTTTTATCTCTGCAATTCCTCTGCAGTGTGTCAAAAATCACAAGGGGGGGGGGAGCATTAGGATTGGGGTGTGTCTAGCACTTGGACATTTTACAGCTATAGGAACAAAATCAAAACATCTAGGACAGAAACTTCAAGGTTTTGGTCTAGACATGTTTTTCTAATGAATAAGACACAAAAAGGTGCTCTAAATGACCTGATAACCACTGGAGGGATTCAGGGATAACCTTCCCTTACACCCCCCAGTGGTCATTGACCCCCCCCCCACCCACACCCCAAAAAAATGTGAATACAAATACTACTCACCACCAGCCTCAGATGTTATAGCCAGGTCCATTAGAACAACATGCAAGTTCCTGGAGTAGTCTAGTGGTGGAAACTGCGAGCCCTACGAAACTCACTAAAAACCCACTGTACCCACATATATGTGCCCCCTTCACCCATAAGGGCTACTGTAAAGGTACACAGTTGGGGGTAGTGGGTTTTAGAGGGCAGAGCAGACAAGATAAGACAGCAACAGTGAGATGTGTACCTGGGAGCATTTATATGAACTCCACAGCAGTACCCCCTCGAGAGCCCCACTGCTCTCCTGGGATGTCTAAGGGACCAGTCTGCTAAAAATGCTGGCCGCTCCTACATCCCATAGGCTTGATTTTGTGCATTTTTTACTTGGGGGGGGGGGCTAAAAATGGGCTAAAAAGATTTTTAAAAAGCACAAAAGGACCCCAGAACTGGAACCAATGATGTAATCTTTAAAGGACTGGACCCGACACGGGCCGTGTTTCGGCGCACAACAGCGCCTGCCTCAGGGGTCAGTATCGATCTCCTTAAGTGTATTAAAGGAGAACAGAGTGTCCTTGTGCGTAAAATTGCTGATTATCAAGCAGATTACATCGGTGCTCTCAACCGCTAAACTCGTAGTTCAAAAGAACTGCCAAAAAAACTTCCCTTTTGAGATCAACTCTGCAGAGAACACAAATTATTCAAAGTTGTTAAAACAGCAGAAGATTGTGGGAAATAGTAGAAAGATCCCATGAGACTAGGTGACCAGGGTACCAAAATGTCTACTTAAATTTTAAAAAGACAAGTGCAAAGCAATGCATATAGGGAAAAATACTTCTAATTACAAGCAACTCGGAACCCAACATTTTGTACAAGTCACCACTCAAGAAAAACTTCTTGGAATCACTGTGGACAGTACAATGAAATGTTCTCAGCCTGGAAAAAGAATGTTACGAATTATTCAACAAGGGATGTCAAACAAAACTGAGAATAACATTATGCTTCTGTATAGGTCCCTGGTGCAACCACACCTGGTGTAGCAAGTGCAGTACTAGTCATCCCATCTCAAAAGTGGGAAAAGATTCAGGGAAGCGCAACCAAATTAATAAAAGGATGGACCTTTGTATGAATTAGCATGGCTTATCTTATATACACAGACAGCAGGGCTGCTCTTACATTGGGGAAACATCTTACAGCCAGTTATAATCATTTCCCACAGTCCTTAAGTATGGTGGTTGTATTAAATAATAGGTTACAGATAGATGGAGGTGTAATAATAGGTGGATTGCAAGCAAGTATATTAAAATTTATTTTAATCCACGGCAAAATACAAATGAATAAAATAAAGTAAAAAATACAAACAATTGCTTATTTATTTTATTTGTTTGGATTTTGCTCACACGTTTTCAGTAGTAGCTCAAGGTGAGTTACATTCAGGTACACTTTATAGTTTTGCATTGCTTATTCTTTTGAAATCAAAAGAATGAGTCCTTGAGGTAATTGGAAAAAGGAATTTACATTACACGCAAAGAAGTAGATACAATAGAAAATTATTTTATATTTATGATAAAGAATAAAGCATAAAACTTTCATCCATCCAATAGGGCATGAGAGGTATACAAATATGCCATGTATTCACACACTTACTCCACAGAAAGATGTCACCAAGGTGAAGATGAGTGTGATTCACAAGAAAGATATAGATATCCCAGTTGCCTGCACTCTTGGCATTATTTTGCAGACATTTCAATACTCTCTTCTTGGTAAGGTCATCTACCAAAGTGAGGAAAGTGAATCAAAGTAGAGGCAGCGCAAGTAATGTAAGTTCATGCTGCCCACATCTCAGTTTGTAGGGCCTGGTCCTTGAGGCTTGCATCAGCTCCATCAAACCCATCACACACTTCCTACATACAAATATTTTTCCATCAAAACAAATCCTTGCTGACTAGAAAATTAAAAGCTAATAGGTCTTCAATGTTACAGATTTCCTCTCTGTCATTTAAATATTTTAAAAGGAATGATAGCAAACTCTAACAACTTTCAGGCAAGTAAACAACTACTCTCACATAAATAATCTGTTTTCTTGAAAACAGGTGGTTTTGCATGGTCTCTCAGTTCAAAACTCAGACCCTGCCTAGGATCTTAACTAAAAGACTTGAATTATATTTATGCTAGAGCTGTCTCCTTGCTCAAGCTCTAGTCATGAACGGTGACAGGCATTCATACTGAATCATATAAAAAGAAACAGCTTGTAATACATGCCCTTTAGCATAGGATGCAAAAGAGGAAACAGCGCTACAAGGACCTTTTAGACACATAAAACAAAAATATACAGGATGGGCAAAGAGAAGAAACAGAGGGAATTAACATCAAAATTGTTCGGAAAAACAAAGGGAAGAAATCCTTTTCCAATGTGAAATACAAACAAGCTCGCCGCTCTTGTTCTAAGCAGGTAACTACGATACCTGAACTGGCCCCTATCAGGAGTATCCAAAGCAGGTTGCAATTGTCTATTGCCTGTTCGACTTATTCTTGCTGTACATTGCCTTGGGTGAATTTCTTAAAAAGGCAGTAAAGAAATACAGGTTCCTCTGATCGCCCCAGTTGGCAGCTGCTTCGGAGCCCCGGGCCCTTTGTTTTGGGCCACACGTGTTCATGCGTTCCGTCCACCCACAGCGACACCACAACCTACCAGAACCACCAACAAAAGAAGAAGCTGCCTGCAGGAGTCAGGACCCAACCACACCTACCGATCCTCGAACCCCGCCCAGTGTTCGGCACAGGGGAAAGGTGCCGCACTACCGACTCAACAGCCCACCCAGTGCCGCTCCAGTACCACATCCCCAAGTCTCTTAACGAGAGATCTTGCCCACCCGGTGGCTAACGGGAGACACCGCTCCTCCTCAGTCTCCCTCCCCCACACCCACAAAGACCACCTGCTCACCTTCCGCGGAGATCAGTGCAAACTCTCATCCGCTCCGGGTGCGCCGGGCCCCGTGATGGGAAGATGCGGGAGCCCCGCGCCTATCGGTGCCCGCCGTCCTGTCTGTCCCCGAGCCTCACGCAGCTACTGATTTGCACAATCCCGTGGTACACAGTGATCCGCTCCAGGTTCCACAACTTCCCGCCGCCGACCGAGGAGGGCGCAAAACAACCCGCCTCCAGCTCAGTCACCCGTACCGCCACCCCTGCTGCGCAGGCGCAGTGCACTGCAAACGATTTCAGCACGCCCCCTCGCCGTCTTCCTGCCGCGTGCATGCGTGCGTACGTACCGGGTTCCCTTAAGGAGTTTCTTTCTCTTTGGTTCCGGACTCCCAGACGTCCCTAGCTGCTGGGGGGTGGGGTTAGGGGGAAGTATAGAAACTAATGAGCTCACAGCTCCGAGGGGAATGTGGGACTGGGCTGTGTGTTTCAAGGCGGCATAAGCTTATCTGGCTCATTATCTGGCTGAAGGCAGTGGGCGGAGCTTGCCGCCATATTGAGGCAGGGACGCAAAACATTTGCAGACGCGATTGAAAGCAATAGCAAACCTGTCCTGTTCGTGTCTATTGTTTTATGAAACCTCCTCCATGGGTTTGCATGCTTGATGTTGGGGCGTTTTCGGGGGGTCTGTAATGGGGATGAGGGTTAAATTCAAAATATGTTTGTCAGCGCTCCAGATCTCGCTTTATTTGCAATGCTGTATTGTGGTTTTTAGTATTGCACAATATGCCTTTATTTTTGCTTGTGCTGAGAATAAAGATATCTTATATATATATATAAAAGGCACCACTGAAGCTTCTAGCCGGATGTGTGAAGCGCCAGAGATATCCGGTTTCCCCATGAGTGAAGGAAAACAGCACGAAATCCCTCTCTCTCTAACAGTGAAGGACTCAGAGGGGGGAGGGGAGAGAGATGCCCTCACTCTCTCTGTAACACAAACACAGAACAGCAGGAAACTTAACACTGAAGGACTGGACTCGAAGGGGGGAGGGGGAGGGAGAGAGGGCAGGGGACACACACTCCCACATGCACACTCTGAAGAAAACCTTGCTAGCCCCCGTTTCATTTGCATCAGAAACGGGGCTTTTTTTACTAGTTTCTATATAAAAACAATAGCAAACGATTGCCTATGTGTGCATTTTTTAAAATTTGACAGCTTTTTATTTATTTGAAAGTTTCCCCTATGTGCATATATATCATTAAATAAAATTGCAAATCTCTAAGGGCCCCGTTTACTAAACCACGCTAGAGGCGCGTTAGTGCATTTAGTGCACCCTAACCATTAGTGCATGCTGTGTAATTGCCCATAATAGTTCTATGGGCGCCTACACAGCATGTGCTAAAATCACTAGCGCACCTTAGTAAACAGCCCTAAAACAGCATAAAAACATTATTGCAGCTGGTAGAAACAGTAGTAATAAACTATTTTGTGTTCATTTTTCTACACTGTTCTATAGAATACAGGTATACATGGCCAAATTTCAGTGAGGAGATCCTGTTTCCTGATGGGGTTCTTCTTAATTGTTTTACTCTGCCTTGGAAAGCTTGGTGTTATTAAGATGGAATATATTGAAATTAAATGAAAGTAAAATCAAACTCCTTTCACTGGAGCACATGGAATCACATCTTTACTTTATCTCATTTGTAGAAATTTACATTTTAGATACATAAATGGATTATTCCGTTTTGAGCATTGTGAGGGGGTTTATAGAACTCTGCCCATCACCCTTAACAATAATCTCATAGACAGCCTGAATCACCTTGGCAGCCCTCGTTCTGCCCAAGAGACAGTGAGCCGCAAAAAGAGGTAGAGCCAGAACCAGGCTGTACATAAGACAGCCAAAAATTTTGGGGGGGAACTAATCTTGTAGTTGAAGTTCCCAAAAAAAATATAAACTGTCATTACTAGAAAAAATAGGTTGTTACAATTTTCTTTATTACAAAAATAATATATTGTGATAATCGACCAAATTAAAACCATAATATGTAGGTAGGGAATTTTAGTTTAGTAGCATTGTGTGATACTTCTGGAGGGTGATACATTAGGTGGTTTTAATTTGGTCAATAATCACAATATATTATTTTTGTAATAAAGACATTTGTGACAACCTATTCTGGAACGCGCTGCCGCACAACCTGAAAATGATCTATGAATTAACTAACTTCCACAAAATACTGAAGACCCATCTCTTTAACAAGGCATACCACAAAGATCAACAAATGTGAACTCCTACACCTATATCCAGAATTGTCTTATAATATTTGCTTGTTACACTACTATCCTGTTTCATCAATATCATGTTACCCAAGATCCTATGTAATACTAAATGTATACTCTCTTTTATACTTCCACCATTCATGATGTATTGTAAGCCACATTGAGCCTGCAAATAGGTGGGAAAATGTGGGATACAAATGCAATAAATAAATAAATTCTTTCTGGTAATTACAGTTTATAAGACAGAGTCTGAGGGCGCAGGGAGGTTAAGGAAGACTAAAAGCCCAGCAGATGGTATTGTTTACGACTTGCAAGCCTTGTTTTGAGGTCTGGTAGAAGCCAGACCTGGGTCTCAGAGAAACTGAGAACTTACGGGCTGTGCTTCAAAGCGAGTCGGGCAGCCCCAGACTGTTTGTCCTGCTCAAGACTGTTATTGAACCACAGAGACTTTTGCACCTGATGTTCCTGGCCTGTGATGTAACAGGTCTCAACGCTCAGTGAAATAAACCATTTCACATTTATATACCTGTCTGGCTGTGTTATTCACAGGGCCACCCCACAACCCTTCACACATATATATCAAGACAAAGCGGTTTTATAAATCAAAATAATATACGGTTTCATGCAGATCTCTCATTTGTTTAAACATAACTAAATAGGCTATAAGCCCTTTATGCAGTTCATTGGTTTTCTTATATTTTGTTTTTGTGATGACTAATACTGTGCTAACATTTAAAACACTTTTTTTTATATTTGGTCGATAATAAAAGGAGCTCATTGTAAACACTACCGTAAAAGGTTGTTTTTGTGGCTGTACCTGAGAAATTGTGATATTGTATAAATAAGTGTGTGTTTGGGTTTCTAGTCATGCATCCAACGGTTATGTAATCTCTTTGAGAAAGCCAGTTAATTACTTATTAGTGGAACATAACCACAGAGGCATGGTATGGATGTGTTTTCAAGATGGTAATACTAGAGCCTACATAAGGAACAGATTATTTTGAGTTAGGGAAGGGACAAGGAAAGCAAATTTAGTCCAGTTAAGACTATCTAGTTGGATAGGTAGTGCCTTATAAGGTGGAGGATAAAGGGACCTTTTTTTTACATGTATATCCCACATTATCCCAAGCAAACTCAGGTTCAATGTGGCTTGCATTTGAAAATACAGTGAGGCAGGATAACAGAATTCAGTAACATCACTGGAGCAAATAAATGGATGTGTCTGAAATATTTAACAAAGTTGAGATGAGCATATATACCCAACTGGGCATTTAAAAGTCTGTCCTTTATTGATGCTGCATGTTCATAGCCGTAAGTATAGACAGTTATTCAAATACTATCATATATATACATATACCAGAACAGGCAGCCATACACATGGTATCAATCCCTAAACCTTTTCTCACCACTGAACTGAAAGCTAAAAATTACCCTCCAAGGGAAATGTGAACCAATAGATATAACTCCCCTTCCCTGCAGTGAGCAAGCTGTGACACTCTCCTATGATAATGTCCCCAGCTTTCCCTAACCTCACAACTACCGTTCCCCTGTCCCAACTTCTGCCAAGCAGGGGCGTAGCCAGACACCCAATTTTGAGTGGGCCTGGGCCCAAGATGGGTGGGCAGAAGAACTCCACCTTGTCCCACAAGTGATTTGGTCTCTTCTCTCTCTCACCTGCATGCCATATGGTCTCTCAAACATCCCCCCCTCCTCCCCTGCATATCTTTTAAATAGCAGATTTTCACTGGCAGCGAGCAGCAACTAATACACACTGCTCATGTGGGCCCCATAGCCTTCCCTCTGATGCAACTTCCTATTTCCGCATAAGCAGGAATACATCAGAGAGTAGGTTGTAGCGCCGGTGCGAGCAGTATGTATCAGTCACTGCTCACTGCAGGTGAAGATCTGCTATTTACAATGTATACAGGAGGGACAGTTGTTGGGAGTTTTTGGCTGGTGGGGCTTGGGGATCCCTGCCAGCCACATCATAGGTGTACTGCTATTGGGTGGGCCTGGGCCCACCCGAGCCCACCCTTAGCTACGCCACTGCTGCCAAGGAACCCAGCTCTAGGCTGCCAGATAGGTCTAGAATATCATCCATGTGCTGACCTTGATACTTGAGGAACAAGCTGGGCAGAGGCCTTACCACTTTTTCTCTACACTGAAAAAATTAATGTACCTGCAAAGGTGGCAGCCTCCTCTTGCTGAAAGGACTAAACTACTATTTCAGGTCCAGCAGAATGTGCCCAGTTTCATTTATTATTGCTTATTGCCTGCACTTATACAGAGCTTCTGATTTTAAGGTGTAACCAATATACACCCCTGATGCAATAAGATTAAAATAGGTGGTTAGTGGATAAGCACTGGGGAGGGGGGGCACTTCCCGTCCCTTGGCTTGTCTTGTATCCTTTGCTCAATAACTGTATATATTTGATAACTCTAGAAAAAAAAGTACCTTCTATGGTGTAAAAACACTAATAAACACTGAATTTTTATATCCTCAGAGAACCCCTAATTAGCTGAAAAAATATATGCACAAGTTATAAACACCTAAATATAGAAGCTGTACTACAAAGCAATATATATCTCGACTGTCTTCATGGTACTGTTGTGAAGCATGTTGAGCCTTACATTTGGTAGTACATAAGCATAATGTAACACAACCGACCATGTATTATCCACCCTCCTCCTTCCACTACAAAGCAACAACTGGCCTTGTGGAGGGCCTGAGAACCATAAATACCAGGATCCCCTTCACTACATTGCCAGTTGAGAAAAAAAAAAGATTACTCAGTAGAGTTATTCACTCTTGCAATTCCAGGCTCCTTTCCAGTGCTACATGTGGTTCTCAGGGGGGAAAAAAATTTTAATTTTTGTGTATGCGGGCAGTATTTGCAAAGAGCACAGAGGTTTAATTACATTGCCCCCATAATTTAAAAAAATATATTTAAAAAAAACCCTGAACAAAATAAAATTCCCATAAATGACACTGGAAACAGAAAAATCTAGTGCTTTGTGAGACAAAGGTATGTTACAGTAGGAGGCCCCTCTCTGAAGTCAGACTAGATACTTAACATGCTGGGAACTTTCCATGCCATAGTTATATTAACCATAGTTATATTAGTGATGGCTTGATACATCTCATGATGTTAACATGAGACCCTGTGTTTACTTTTCAGCCACAGAGTTGGAAGGATCAGTACTAAGCTATCTTACCATCATAATCTGCAGCTTGTCTTCATACAGGCCTTTATTGCCTTGAAGACTGATTGTTGAATCTGAGAAAGTTAGACCCGCCCCTGTTTTTTTTTTTTGTTACATTTGTACCCCGCGCTTTCCTATTCATGGCAGGCTCGATGCGGCTTACATGGGGCAATGGAGGGTTAAGTGACTTGCCCAGAGTCACAAGGAGCTGCCTGTGCCTGAAGTGGGAATCCAACTCAGTTCCTCAGGACCAAAGTCCACCACCCTAACCACTAGGCCACTCCTCCACTTGTCTTTCTCCTTCCCTGCTCCCCTCATCCTCACATGCAATGATCCCAGTATTATTATTTATTTATTAGGATTTATTTACCACCTTTTTGAAGGAATTCACTCAAAGTTGTGGGTTTACTTATAGAGTCACAAGGAGTTGCAGTGGGAACTGAACCCGATTCCCCTGGTTCTCAGGCCGCTACACTAACCATTAGGCTACTTCAGACCCTGTAAGGAAAAATCTATGAAGGAAATACAATAATAAATATGGGCTCGTTTTACAAAGCGGCGCTACTGATTAGCTTGTGCTGAATGTGAAGAAGTTCATGGGAATTAATTGAATGGGCTTCTTCACATTCAGCACACGTTAATCGGTAGCACCGCTTTGTAAAAGGAGTCCTAAGTTAACAAATAACATGTTTTCAGTTGTTTGTGAGAATGCACTAGTTAATTTTCCTATCACAAATCCAGTGGTAGAGTATTCCACAACTGAGGCTTTTGAACGGAAAATATTCTTGCTATGGCAGCCCTTTCTGATTAGGAATTGCAATAACGCAAAAGCTTTTGTGGTACGAGGGAAAACCTCTTCACTAATATACCATCTGAAGTGGCATCCTACTTGACCTCAACAGACTACATTTTTTTTTTAATACATTTTTATTATGGTATAACATCCTTCAACATAGAGGATAAAACAATTTCAAACAATGTACAAAGAATAGTCAGTAAATAGTAAAAACAGATAATGCCAACTGAAAAACTCTGCTTTCACTGGTTATATATTTGCAGTTTAAGACTATATCTTTTGATTCTGTTTTTATTGAGATTTTATCTAATACACTACAGCTCAACTACATCCTTGCTAGTTCAAAAATACATTTTAATGTTTTCCTAGAAATTAACAAGTACTTAAATATTTACTCTCTAGTTAAATTCAAACAATTACAGTTAGAAATTATAACATGTGTTTCATTGTACTACTAAGAAAACAGAATATATAGTGTGATAATCTACTCTTATGTGCATCTCTAAACACTTATGTAAAAAGCATATTCTAAGCACAAAAGTTACAACATTTTTGTTTGAAAATTTTCTACATACCAAGAACAAACTTGATAAAGACACAAAGAGGAAAACAGTGACATATTAACTTCGCAAGATATAGAAAAAAAAAACAGAATCATCATATACCTTATTAAAAACCCACTTTTTCAACTTAGCTTTTAATGATCCGTTGGGTTGAGCATTTGCTGCTGTTCTCTGTGAAATAGTGGAGGTTCAGTGTGTTTAGATGGCAAGTATTATTTGGTTTTATATAATATGATGATGATGATTGAGATTCTCATTGAATGTGTCTTTCCTGTCATAAAATGGAGCTCTTTTCCTACTGTATATATATTTTATTGTAATTGGAAACCACTTTGACCTTCTTAGGAAAGTACCAATTCAACATAAACATACCAGCTACAATTATAACCCATATAGTTAAAACTATTACACTTTGCCAAAGAATGTAATTCTGTATCCAGTGCCAAGAACTAATGAAGAATGCCTTGAGCACCATCTACCCTTTCTCGTTATATTTTTCATGTGCATTGGCTCCACCAAATGTCTGAAAAGTGAATTACCTAACACTAATTCACCTGCTCAGATTATGTGTACAGGGGAAATAGCAACCCAGGTCAGATGATGAAATTACATTATCAGGAATAGCTGTGGGGGTTTCTCCAGTGCTGGGAGCTAATAATTAGTCTGTTCACTTTTTATTGTCTAAGATCAATTACAAAACAAATAAACAAACAAAACTGACAGAAGCAGGTGGGACCTTATAAACACTACCCTATAGGAAGCACAGTGAAAAACTCAAATTAGTTTAAAATTCAAAAATGGTTTTACATAATTTTTTACAAATTCGGTGTCACTGTCTCCAAAATGTGAACAGGTGTACTTTACACAAAATACTTTTATTTAGAAATTATACATAACAATACTTATCTGTGTAACATCTTTAAAAGTCCCAGGTTAGCCACAATTGCTATACCGGTGTTAGTTTCTTTAAATAAATTCACCCAGTGGACTACCACTGATCCAAAATCCTGATAAATCATTGTGCATGTTCTATCCCAGGCAATCCTGCAACAAACCCGAAACATGTCCTGAAAACCTTGTAGCAGCACTCACCAGTTCTTGTCATTGTAATAAAAACACAATGTTCCCATGAATTTAATTTGCACCAGATCTTGAAGATGATTCCTACTTCCTCATAGCGCGACTCCAAAATGGAATAATCACAGTACCATAACACCTTGACTCTTGCAGAATTTCACAAACAGCATCTTCAAAAGGATATGCTACAACACAAAACAATCAGAGCAACCTGTTTACACACTGAAGACAGACACTGAATCACATTTTTTATAAACCCAACTCTCTTACATAATAATCAGAATTTAAAATACCTTTAACCTGCTTCGCACAGCTGCCTACACCACGGGGGAGCCAAACCCATAATGTAATTCTTCCAGCGGAAAGTGTCAAATCATCACTTCCCCCTTGAATTTATATCAAATTACATTTACAATTGTTGCCATTCAATTTCCCTGTTGTGACCCCCCTGGATAAGTGGTATTCCATAAAGCATTGTTCTTTATACAGTAATCTATTCGTCAACATAAACCTTGTCAGATGTACAAAGTGATGTTCAGGACATGGGTACATCTAAAGGAGCTTTGTGGGAGAGGGATACAAAGATAAAGTGTTGGAAATAGAATGCATTTGGAAAATGCTCACAACCTTGAGGATATCCCACAATGAAGTTTGAAGGTGGGCTGGTGGGGATGAATGTCATTGACGCACACTGGTCAGCAATGTTCTGGTCCCACATGGGAACATATTTGGTGGCTCTGCTTCAGCTCATTAGAGTCCAAAGTAGCTCCAGCTTAAAATTAATGAAGAATAAGTGGATACACATCTGATATTAGAAATGGCAACATTCAAAAACTAGTAGGTGAACATTTCAACCTTTCAGTACATATTAACTCCTAGAACCTTCCTCCTCCTACTCTGGGTCTCCCTGCTTCTTACTGGGCCTGGGTTTTTAACTTTCTCCCCTGGGCTCTGCTCCTGACTTCAGATTCTCTGGCTGTGCCCTTGTTAAGGTGGGTTGGGCTGTAGTCACATAAGAACCAGAGATTTCTTCTTCCTCAACTTCTACCTTAAAGATTTTTAAATATTAGCACATACAACAAGGTGAGGTGATGAGCTAGAGGTGTGCAGATATGATCAGTATTGCTACACCAGTAGCAAAACAAAAATTGGCTTTTATGATTCATAACCCAGGAGCCTCTGATCTACCCTGGCATCTTGTCCTGGTTGAAAATTATCCCCTTAAGGATGAAGGCACACTATACACATTTTTGTTGTTACATTTATACCCCACGCTTTCCCACTCATGGCAGGCTTAATGCGGCTTACATGGGGCAATGGAAGGTTAAGTGACTTGCCTTAAGGAGCTGCCTGTGCCTGAAGTGGGAATCGAACTCAGTTCCTCAGGACCAAAGTCCACCACCCTAACCACTGGGCCACTCCTCCACTGTTGCTACTATTTGAGATTCTACATGGAATGTTGCTATCACCAATGTGGCCACGCAGGCTTCTGCTCACAGAAACAGAAGCCTGCGCAGCCTTCTACATGGAATGTTGCTAGTGGAATAGCAACATTCCATGTAGAATCTCCAATAGTAGCAACATTCCATGTAGAATCTCCAATAGTATCTATTCTATTTTTGTTACATTTGTACCCTGCGCTTTCCCACTCATGGCAGGCTCAATGCGGCTTACATGGGGCAATGGAGGGGTTAAGTGACTTGCCCAGAGTCACAAGGAGCTGCCTGTGCCTGAAGTGGGAATCGAACTCAGTTCCTCAGGACCAAAGTCCACCACCCTAACCACTAGGCCACTCTCCTCCACTCCATGGAGAATGAGAGCAGAAGACAAGAGCACGGAAAGGACAGAAGACTGGAACACATGAGGATCCAGATGAGAAGTCACAGCTTGCTTACATCACTGACCTGTAGAGCAAAAGCAATACGAGGAGAATGAGGAGTCCAGATGAAGCATCAGTGCCACACAGGCACAGGCATGCTTGATGGTGCTTAAATGCAGCCACAAGGTGAACATAAAGATCTTGGAATGCATTTTGGACAACTACGCATCCTGCTTGCCAAAGATTCAATATGAGAATCCTTGACTGTGAAGCAACACATTAGAAATACTCTGGTATCACAAGACAGCATCTGAGGAATGTCTCCCAGGGCCATCAAGCAAATTTGATAATAACATCAGGACTGCAGGCAAGAAGACAGCCAGGACACTGCAATGTGAGAGCAAAACAGTAGGTGGCAGTGCATATTCATATCAGCTAAACAGAC
The DNA here is from genome assembly GCF_901765095.1 of Microcaecilia unicolor. Taxonomy (NCBI): domain Eukaryota; kingdom Metazoa; phylum Chordata; class Amphibia; order Gymnophiona; family Siphonopidae; genus Microcaecilia; species Microcaecilia unicolor. Next base: position 40,466,098 of record NC_044040.1, on the reverse strand, counting down.
TAGAACAAGGGACTAACCCACCCTAACAAGAGCATTTTTGTTTTGGGGCTAAGTTCTAATGTTCACCAACCTAACCTACTGTAAAAAGAGGCCTTAGCATGCCCTTACACAGATTTTTCCCACACACTAGAGCCATTTCTACCGCAGCCATAAAAATGGTCTTTTTCTATGTCTTGTATTAATGGTCACGTGTTAATGTTGCCATTAGTGCATGGACATTACAAAAAATTAGCGGGTGTGAACTTACCACTACCCATTTTGTAGGCGGTAAGGGCTCACACGCTATTCCTGCGCTAATCATTTAGCAAGCGGTAATGTAGCTCCACTAACTGATTAGTGCAGGAATTGCCCATTCTCTGCCCCCAAACATGTCCCCTCAAAAACAAAATTTAAAATATTATTTAGTGTGCAGTTAGTACGCACACCTTTGGCATTTATTGCATGTATTTTAACCTGCATTAGGTGTCTGTCAGCGCCTAATGCAGCTTAGTAAAAGGCCCTCTAAAAGAGTAAAAAAAAATTCATTAATGATTTTTGTGAGAGGAGTATTACTGCCTTGCCTTCCAGATTTCCTTAACCAGGATATGGAATATATTAACCACTGCAAAGCTGATAACAGAAAGAAATAATAATGTAAGTACTTTTATGATATATGGAACCTCTCTTGCTGGACTGATATAATGTGGAAGCCCTTCTCTCTTCTCCTTTTTGTTGGATCTGTTTTCATGCTTTTCTATTCTCTACAGAACAAAACAAAGTTTAAGAATATTTCATCTACATGTGATTATTTTGCTAGTTTGAACTGTTATGTATAATAAAGTGCTTTTCTTGATGGGAATTCCCTTGACCTTGTGCCTGTTCCGCCTAGCTTCAATTAACAGAAGAGTTAGAAAAGTTAAAAAGAACAAAACCTGCCTCCAGCCAGCAGCTAGTCAAAAAAATGTTCTCAAATCTATCTCTGGAAAAAATGTTAAACAGATGGTAAATAAACCAGAGTATAATCAATAAAGGAGATAAATAAGTGAGAGGATTGACCCAATACAGTTCTAGGTGACTGATTGAAATATCTAATAGATGATAGCGAAGTTCTCAGAGTTGTAAACTCACCCAAATGAGGCACCACCAAAGTGAATTACGCCTCTAAGGGTGGACAAATTTCTCAATCATGGAGCTTCTCTTTAAAAAATTTTAAATTTTTTGAGCATAAACACCCGTGTTCTAATGAATACTAAGATGATACCTTTTTTATTGGACATAACTTAATACATTTCTTGATTAGCTTTCGAAGGTTGCCCTTCTTCATCAACCTTCGAAAGCTAATCAAGAAATGTATTATGTCCAATAAAAAAGGTATCTTCTTATTTTCTTTTCCATGTTTTATTTTGTTTGATTTCTATTGATAATCTTTAAGAGTGGACTAACACGGCTACCACACCTCTCTACTTAATGAATACTAAAATATATATATATTCTTCTCTCACAAATCTCAGAACCGACTGAGTCAATCCTGTCACTTTCTCCAAAAAGCCTCGTGCACATCAAAAATAACAAATGTGCTATAATCCTCTAATTCTAATCTTCTAAAAATATACTGTCTCTGTAACGATCATGCACTAAATTTGTGCTATCTTCATAAACATTAATAATCAATGAATAGGCACTTAGCGTTAAATGGTCAGGAATATCCTCGATGGGCTCAGTCCTTGTCAGTGTATTGTGTCCATGTCTGGCTATATTCCAGTTCAACTGTATATCATGATCAGGCAAGAGCAGGTAAATTGTACCACTCGCCGAAACTTGTGACACTCCAAAGATATCTTTAACCCACTGCAAGGCTGGTTCTGTTAAGACCTTGTTTTAACTGTCCAACTGCTTAACTTTCGAGGGTCATTCCATGTCAAGTGGTCTGGTGGTCCCTGAACGAAGGCTGCAGTATGGGGTCAAACAGATCACTATATCTCAGCAAGTATTGCATCGGCGAACGTAAAACTTTACCAATGTTCATTGGGGACATGTATGAATGTTCACAGAAAATTTAATCGAAATCCGTCACCAGACCACTTGACATGGAATGACCCAAAGACTTCTTTAAACAAATCAAAACAATTTTAAGAGCTCTATGATTGAGAAATTTGTCCACCCTTAGAGGCGTAATTCACTTTGGTGGTGTCTCGTTTGGGTGAGTTTACAACTCTGAGAACTTCCCTATCATCTATTAGATATTTCAATCAGTCACCTAGAACTGTATTGGGTCAATCCTCTCACTTATTTATCTCCTTTATTGATTATACTCTGGTTTATCCAGCCAGCAGCTGGCATTAATAGAACATGCAAGCAGTGCATTAACAAACAGCCTGAAGGGCTCAAAGGTCCCACATTAAAACCAACAGCATAAACTAGGGTTACCATATTTGTGGAGACAAAAAAAGAGGACAGAAAATATAAAAATGGTTGCTACCTTTGCTAAAGAAATGTTTAATTGTAGTTAATGAACACACATCAAACAATGTCTTACTTACATTACAGGAGTAGCCATTCTACTTTTCAAGAACTTCTGGATTTTAGTTTGACTGAGTCTGGGCCTAAGCATACTTATCATAAGAGTGCAAATCCCTCTGGCTGGCTTCTGAGATACGTGTGAAAGTCTTTGCATGACACGTGCTTAAAATCATGCTGCAGAAACAAAATTCCTTTGACAGATTCAACCAGCAGGGGAGCAGAGAGTGGATCAGCAGTGCCTTTTTCTCTCTCTAGCACCCCCATGTATCTAGACTGACTAATAAGCCAGAGATGATTTCTCTCATTATGTGGGTAGGAGTGTTGGTCATAGGCTAGGGTTACCATACGTCCGGATTTACCCGGACATGTCCTCTTTTTGAGGACATGTCCGGGCATCCGGACAGATTTGGCCAGCCTGCCCGTTTGTCCGGATTTCTGGACAAATGGGCTGGCTGGCGGGGGCGGGACTCCCCTCCCCTTACTCTACTATCCCTGGTGGTGAAACGCCGAGAGCCGGACTCACAGGATGCAGGGCAGCTGAGCTGGCAGTAGCGCTCCGGGCAGGAAAGAGGGAGCTCTTTCCTGCCCCGAAGAGGTACCTCTAGACCACCAGGGATAGTAGAGTAAGGGGAGGAGAGGTGACGGGGGGGGGGGGGGAGTGCGTGAAAGGGGCGGGGCAGGGGGCGTGAAAGGGGCGGGGTAAGTGTCCTATTTTTATGAGGACAAAAAATGGTAACCCTATCATAGGCACATAAAAGAAAAAAAGAGGACATTTCCCTAAAAATTAAAAATCCTGAAGATGTCCAAAAAGAGAACGTCTTCTTAAAAGAGGCCATGTGGTAACCCTAGCACAAACCCCTTAGTGCAAGAACAGCATAGAAATCTAGCTCTCCAATGCTCAGAACAATGGTGTTCATATTTTATGCACGCCAGTAAACCAAAAGCAAGGGGGAAGAATACGCTTGGTGCATGCCCAGCTCTTGTGCGCATGCATAAGCATAACTGGAAGTACAAGCTCACATCTGTGCTGTTTCTCTGCGCCTTTAATATAAGCCTTTCAAACATGGTTTGCACTTCAGTTTTTGAAAGGCTTATATTTTAAGCACAGAAAAACAGGCACCAAGTGTGTGCCTTCACTTTTGGTTTGCTCAAACTGGCTGCACAGGCTTCCTTCCGCTTCCAGAACAACACAAAACTGAAAGTTTAATGTCATAAATTCAGAAGAAATCCTCTCCCCAAAACCTTCAACGCCACCCCCAAGTTTGCGGTAAGTTTTCAGCGTTAAGGCCAGCACTTTTTTTTCTGTGCTATTGTTTACACATTGGGAAGGAATACCGAGTAAACTCATTAACATCCATTTAAATATAGTATGCGGCCATTTCTGGCTCGCACATTGATCCTGTGCTATAGCCCTCTAAACATTCTGTGCACATTAATGTGTGTGCTACTCAGGCACTAATCATAGTAACATAGTAAATGACGACAGATAAAGACCTGAACGGTCCATCCGGTCTGCCCAACAAGATAAACTCATTTTACATGGTATGTAATACTTTATATGTATACCTGAGTTTGAATTGTCCCTGCCTTTCTCAGGGCACAGACCGCAGAATTCTGCCCAGCACTGTTCCTGTACTAAAAGTTCTGAAGCTAACGTCGAAGCCCCTTAAGATTTACACTCAAGTCCATTCATAAAGCAAATGTCTCTCTCTACTGGCAAAAAACACACATGCACACAATAAATAAACATGAGCGAATAACATACACCGCGAGAGGAAAAATCAACCCCACAACATTTTGGCAACAGATCTACCAGAAAGAATGGTCAACCAATGGTGATACTATCCAATTCCTCCAAGAATGGGACGATCTATGCACAACAACATTAGACAAAATCGCCCCAATCCAAACCAGAACATCACACAGAAAAAAATCAAACCCATGGTTCACCGAAGAGCTGAAAAAGCTTAAAACACAAGTCAGGAAACTAGAGCGTGCATGGATAAAAAAAAGAGATGAACATACACTAAATGCCTGGAAACTACTACGGAGGAAATACAAATATACCATTAAACAGACTAAAAGACTACACTACAAAACAATAATAGGACCAAACTACAAAGACACACATAAACTCTTCCACCTTGTGCACAAACTGCTAGACACTACACCAGTGACTAACAATAGCAAAGATATGCCAGACGTAGACAACCTTGCAAAATATTTCAAGGAGAAAATTATACAATTACGACACAGAATACCTGCCAGCCATAGCGAATACGCCACACTCCTAGAATGCCTAGACCCCAAAGACGGAATATACCCAGCAGACAGAACCTGGACTGAATTTGAACCACTATCTGAAGACCTCATCTCTGAAACACTTAAAAGATTTGCCAAATCCCACTGCAAATTAGACGTATGCCCAAACAACCTCATGAAATCAGCTCCTCAACAATTCATAACAGACCTAACGAACCACACAAACTTCATGCTACAAAACGGACTGTTCCCAAAAGAAAAAGGAAAAATGTTACTCACGCCTATACCCAAAGACACAAAGAAAAGCGCAAGAGAAATAACCAACTACAGACCAATAGCATCCATACCACTAACAACCAAAATAACGGAAGGAATGGTAACTAAACAACTTACCAACTATCTAAACAAACACTCAATATTGCACGATGCCCAATCAGGATTCCGATCAAACCACAGCACAGAAACAGTATTAATTACCCTCATGACTAAATTTAAACAACTGATTGCAACCGGTAACAATATACTCCTCCTACAATTTGACATGTCGAGTGCCTTCGACATGGTTGACCACGGAGTCCTATTACACATACTTGAATACTTTGGCATTGGAGGAAATGTCCTAAACTGGTTCAAAGGGTTCCTAACCAAGCGTTCATACCAAGTCACATCAAATTCAACCACGTCGGCCGCATGGACACCTGAATGTGGAGTACTGCAAGGATCACCTCTCTCACCAACCATCTTCAACCTAATGATGATCCCCTTGGCAAAAATCCTATCAAACCATAACCTCAACCCACATATATATACGCCGATGATGTAACAATATACATCCCTTTCAAACAAGGCATCAAGGAAATCTTCAACGAAATTAACCAAAGCCTATACATCATGAACACCTGGGCAGACGCATTTCGTCTGAAACTGAATGCAGAAAAGACTCAATGCCTGATACTCACTTCCCAATACAACACAAAGGAATTTACCGCTATAAATACACCAAAACTAAACCTCCCAATCTCAGAAACGTTAAAAATCCTTGGAGTTACCATCGATCGCCACCTAACGCTCGAAACCCACGCAAACAACACAACCAAAAAGATGTTCTACTACATGTGGAAACTGAAAAGATTAAGATCATTCTTCCCAAGATCCGTTTTTCGCAGCCTAGTGCAATCCCTCGTACTCAGTCATCTGGATTACTGCAACTCGCTGTACACAGGCTGCAAAGAGCAAATCCTGAGGAAACTTCAGACAGCCCAGAATACAGCAGCCAGACTCATCTTTGGAAAACCAAAATATAAAAGTGCAAAACCCTTACGAGAGAAGTTACACTGGCTCCCACTTAAGGAACGCATTACTTTTAAAGTATGCACATTAGTCCACAAAATTATCCACGGCGAAGCCCCAGCATACATGACTGAGTTAATTGACTTACCACCCAGAAACGCCAAAAGATCATCACGAACCTTCCTCAACTTACACTTCCCTAACTGCAAGGGCCTGAAATACAAGACGCTACACGCGTCAACCTTTTCCTACATGAGCACGCAGTACTGGAACACACTTCCGCGCAACCTGAAAACGATTCACGAACAAACCAACTTCCGCAAATTACTGAAAACACATCTTTTTGATAAAATCTACGGAAAGAACCAAAACATATAAAATCCACACTCACTGCTCCGTTATACATCAACACATCCACCTAAGAATTCCCAATCGTGAAATCACACCACACTCTTACCTTTAACCAAAGAAAATGTATACCATAGGCTATTCGTTTTTATATGCTATATATTGTCCTCAGAATCTCTAGTTTCTCGTTGTTTTCCTTTCAATGTTTCTATGTTCTTTTCCATGGATATATTCCTTAACGATACTTTGATTTGATTTGTTTTGTATAACTCTTCACAATGTAATCCATAACCGAATTGGAACAAAATGTAATTTCCATTATTCATAATGTATTGTAAGCCACTTTGAGCCCGCAAAAAGGTGGGAAAATGTGGGATACAAATGCAATAAATAATAATAAATAATAATATCTATTCAGTCACGATCAGGACATAGACCATAGAAGTCCGCCCCCTGCACCAGTTTTACTCTCCAAATACCGGCGTCGCCAGCCAATCTCCGCTAAGATTCCGTAGATCCATTCTTTCTAAACAGGATTCCTTTGTGTTTATTCCACGCATGTCTGAATTCCATTACCATTTTCATCTCCACCACCTCCCGCGGGAGGGCATTCCACGTATCTACCACTCTCTCCATGAAAAAATACTTCCTGACTTTACTCCTGAGTCTTCCCCCCTTCAACCTCAATTCATGTACTCTAGTTCTACCACATTCCTGTCTCCGGAAAAGGTTCATTTGCGGATTAATACCTTTCAAATATTTTAATGTCTGTATCATGTCACCCGTTTCTCCTTTCCTCCAGGGTATACATGTTCAGGTCGGGAAGTCTCTCCTCATACGGTTTGCAACGCAAATCCCATACCATTTTCGTAGCTTTTCTTTGCACCGCTTCCAATCTTTTTACATCTTTAGCAAGATACGGCCTCCAAAACTGAACACAATAATCGCCTTTAATGCCGGCATTAGGTTTTCAGCATTGGCCACAGAGTGTTAATTTGTGTAAGCTACATCCTATAGTATATCTCCTATCAAACTGAGCTCTCTTTTTCATCAAGCACTGCCATTTCCTCCCCTCACCCTCCCCACTGACAGTTTGAACTTCGTGGGTGTGGCTTGGATCTCTTTCAGGGAGAGAAAACTAACAACTTATAGCAGCAGCTTCAGAGAGCATTTTCCATCTCACAGATAGGCTGCAGAGAATACCTTCTCCTGCTTTAGACTTAGCCTGGCCTCAGAATGACATCCTATAGTATATCTCCTATCACCTTCTCCCACTACTCCAACCAGAGTTACACCTAATCACACTGACCACCCTTCAACATCTTCTGTCCTTCTGTGACTGTTCTCTTGTGCTTGACTGCTTAAATATTTTAAATTTAAATGCTTTTCTTTTTGTCTATTAGATTGTAAGCTCTTTGAGCAGGGACTGTCTTTCTTCTGTGTTTGTACAGCGCTGCGTACACTTTGTAGCGCTCTAGAAATGTTAAATAGTAGTAGTAGTAAGCTCATTATGTATATTTTCAATCTAAATGTTACTTTTTACCAACCACTCAGAAAGGCATTAGCAGATATCTTAGTGTACTTGTTAAAGTTTTAGTGTACAGAAGAGTAATGCTGATCACAGGGGGAAGGATAGGGACAGGACACAGAGGGGGAAATGCAGGATAGGGCAAGACACATACAAAGGAGACTTGCTGACTATAAGGGCTGGATCAGGACACTGAAAGGGCATATGCTGAAAATGGAGGAAGGTAAAAGACAGGGACACGGAGGAGAGATGTTAGACAGGACGAATAAGAATGCAAGAGGAGGATGGTGGACATGGAGAGAGAAGAAATGTCAAATGGACTGACCACGGCAAGACAAGAAAACAAACAGATGCAGAAAAGGGATACTGGGACCAAAGAGAACAGAAAAATAAAATGCTCAGATATAAAGGTCGAACAAAGTATTATATTCTGAATTTATTAATTGGACTATATCAGCTTTTGGAAATGCACATTTCAGATATTTTGTATTTTACTTTCAATTTCTGTAGTATTGTTGTATGCCAAGTCTGATTTCTTGAGGTTTTCAGTTCATTTTTTTTTTTTTACATTTATAATGATATCTGGTCCCTTGTGATACAATTGTTGTGTCATGTTCAGTGTGTTTTTTTTCTAGCAAAACGTTTAGTAGACAATGGAAAAGGTGCCAGTACTCAGTACGCCCTCAAAAAAAGTCCTGGTAATGTGTTTTTCATGTGTGACTACAGTGCGATATTCTACTAGCATGTGGTATCTGCATAGAGATTATGTTATGTTTTGGTTTTTTTTTCACTATGTACTGTATTGGTGTTTTAAGGCTCAGTGCGGTATCCATAGTGCTGATTTTTCACGCATGAGGTTGTAGCTCTTCGTGTCCTGGGAGTTAGTGCTATTATGGTAAGGTTCTGAGTGTGTTTGTGCTCAGGTTTGTGTATAGTGTAAAGATGTCTTTAAAAGGTGTGGTTTGGATTTTAAAACATGCAAGGGACAGTGCTTTGATTGTATAATAATGTCTCGAGAATGGTGTGCAAGCTAAAGTTTGGGAAATGGAGCCTAATGTTATCTTTGAATGCAATCTAAGAATTAATTTTTTTTTGTTCTGGTGGTAGTCGGAGGGAGAATATTGGGTTGTATTCAGTACCCCCCAATCATTTTGAAAAGTTGTCTCCTATGTTGAAATGGAAAACCAGGACCCACATTGATGATAATTACCACTGTCTTAGCATAATTTAATTTAAGCCCTACATAAGTCCCAAATGTTTTAAATTCTCACTGTTAGGGATTCTGTGACATCTGTATGAAAAAAACCCCCAAGATATCATCAGCAAAGGCTACTCAATTCAACTCCTTGCTCCCCATTCTAATCCCTGCAATACCTAGATTTTTTTCCACAAGCTGTATAACAGAGGTTCAAGAAATAGCGCACAAAGCACGGGAAAAGCAGTCATCCCTATCGTGTGTCCTGCTGTATGGCTAACCAATGAGACATCACTCCATTGACTAACTGCTGCTTGTAGTGTATCATAAAAGTGTTTGCAGAACATCTGTCAAAAAAAAACAAAAACCCTGTATGACCTAATGCATGAAACCATAGACTAAAAAAAAAGGCCTTCTCAGCATTGCAGCTAATGATAAGGGCTTCTAACTGGTGATTAAAACAGCACTCCCAGGTAGCTAATACTTTCCTAACATTATATGTTGCATGTCTGTTTCACAAATAAGTATTTTTAAATACCTGTAAAGCATAGCAGCAACAATGTTTAGGTAGCAAGGCAATATTAGCAATTTTTGCTTAATCACTTCTTAAAGCATGTTCTGAAATTCCAAACAAAAGGTTAGTGCGATAAATCTTTATTATGAAACCGCTATCCAGAAATATCCAGTACTACAAAGTGTCTCTTCCTTTGATCCAGAAAGTAGCATGTGCTTGCTTGTCTTTGCTCTGCTATTGCTTTAAATATATTTATACTGCTAAGGGTAAAAACACAGGATTAAATTAAGATGCTTCTGAAGACACTGCGTAAGGATTGATTAAGGAATGTGGAGTATCAAAAGAGATTCTATTTTATCTCGGATTATATTAAAACACTAGTAAGAAAGGGCCGTTTCTGAGACTAATGAAATGGGTGCTAGCAAGGTTTTCATCCCTAGCACTGCCATGATCAAGCTGGCTCCCTCCCTCCCTTCCACCCACATTCAGGCTCCCTCCCTCCCTCCCTCCCTCCCTCCCTCCCTCTCACCTTTAGGTTGTGTCCGTTTTTTTTGTTTTTTTTTGCAGCAGCGGCTGGACAGCGAGGGAAGGGTGGCAAGGGGGTTGATGTTGCTGTGGGGGGGGGGGGGGCGCGTGCAGAGCGTTTTGGAGCCTGGAAGGGGCGTCGCTTCCTTTGTGTCTCTGTGTCGTCGTTCCGTGGGTGGCAGGCTGGAGCCTGGAGGGACGGCGTGGGGCAGGCATTGCAGAGCGCAGTAGTTGTGTTGTCGTTTGTTTTTTGATGACCCGCCCTCAACGTCATGACGTCTAGATGCGAGGGCGGGACTGCTGTGCGATGCGATTCGTCGATTGTCATAGCTCCGCCCTCCACATCACGACATCGTGATGCGAGGGCGGGGCAGACAGTCCTGGGTGAAAAATACAAATTTCGATCTACACCACCATGCAAGAGGAAGTTGCAGCTTCATTTAGAACGTTGAGGTTGTGAATTATGTCCGGAAGGGGCGTGGTAGTGGGTGGGTCTCTGACAGAGTGAGTGGTGCATGAGGTGAGTGGTGCTGACAGCCTAGCCTACCAACACTGCAGGGCTTCAGTGTGTCCCTGCCAAGGAGTGACCTTCAGAATGTTCAAGGTGAAAATTATTTATATAGATGTCAGCCAAAAGTAAAGAAAACTAGAAGCCTGTTAGGAACTAGCGGAAAGGTAGAGAAAAGTTGAGCGGGAGCTGGGATTTGCTCAAAGTGCCATCTTGTAGTAAAACCAAGGACTGGATTTTCAAACGGCCGCTGGGCACCCTCTCGGGTCACCACCCATAAGATGCATTTAGAATTGAGTCCCATGCATGGATTCTCAAGCTGGAAAGGACCCAGGAATCAGGAGCTGCACTTGGGTAAACAGAGGTCTGGAGCTGGAAATTGCAGAACCAGAACTGGATCTTGCACTTGGGTAGACAAAGGCAAGGGCTTGTTACTTGCAGGCACATGAGCTGGAGTGAAAATGGTTCTGGACCAGGGCTGGAGACCAAGGGCTGCAGACCAAGAACTGGAGTCAGCAAAATTGCCACCAGACTGCAAGAGGGACTAGAAGTACACAAGAAAGGCAAGACTGGAACTGAAATCAAAAAGCAGGTAACAGGCAAGCGTGGAGCAGACAACAGGAACTCTATATACAAGAGATTTAATAACAAATGGACAGTTAGCCTTCAGTTTACTGCAAGCAGCTTCCTACTTCTTAGCAACCCCTTTCTAACAGAGCTCCAGCTACCTTTGGGGCTTGTTTAATAATCTTGGCCTCTATGGTCTCTGCTTGTTCTAGATCATTAGCTAGTCTAAGCTTAGGAATCCTAATGGTTTGTCGTACTAGGCCAGACAAACCATTAACTAAGACAAGGTGACCATCTAGGGTAGCAGCTTCTGGGGAAGAGAGCAAAAGTCAGTTGCCTTCAAAGCAAAACAGTAAGTCCCGATAGCCACACAAAGATCCATCAGCTCCTACTTTTACTTGCAAAACAAAGTATTATGTTTAAAGCCTCATATGTTTAACTTAATATTCTCAGAGTTCAATTATCAAAAGGTTGGAGGGGGAGCCCTCCAGCTAGGGACCTGAATATTACTTGCACTGGCCCTGGGTCTTACCCTAATAGCCCTTGATTTAGCTGTCTACAGTTTAGTTAGCTAAATTAAGCAAACAGTGAGTATTCCTTTGAGATAGTGATACTGGATACAATATTGTAGGTAATCACCACCATAAATAAAGTGGTTATTGGGAAGGTTTCTGATTTGAATAAAGAGGTTTAATTACTTCAGATTAAATTCCAGGAACATTAACCAGCTCATTTTCAAAGGAGATCGCCGGCCAAATCGGCATAATCGAAAGCCGATTTTGGCCAGCGCCAACTGCTTTTCGTCGCGGAGCCAGCCAACCTTCAAGGCAGGGTACAGAAGGCGGGATGGGGCGGTGTGGGGGGCGTGGTTACGAGATGGCCGGCTTCACCCCATAATGGAAAAAAGATGGCTGGCTCAGATGAGCATTTCACCAGCTGCACTTGGTCCATTTATTTTTAGGTCCAAGTTACAAAAAAGTATCCCAATTGACCAGATGACCACCGGAGGGAATCAGGGATCACCTTCCCTTACTCCCCCAGTGGTCACCAACCCCCTCCCACCCAAAAGAAAATAAAAAAAAAAATTCCCAGCCTGAAATGTCATGCCCAGCTCCCTGACAGCAGTATGCAGGTCCCTGGAGCAGTATTTAGTGGGTGCAGTGCACTTCAGGCAGGTGGACCCAGACCCATCCCCCCCACCTGTTACACTTGTGGTGGTTAATGTTGAGCCCTCCAAACCCCCCCCCCCAAACTCACTGTACCCACATGTAGGTGCCCCCTTCACCCCTTATGGCTATGGTAATGGTGTAGAGTTGTGGGGAGTGGGTTTTGGGGGGATTTGGGGGGCTCAGTACCCAAGGTAAAGGAGCTGTGCACCTGGGAGCTTTTTTTTTTTTTTAATTTCTAGAAGTGCCCCCTAGGGTGCCCGATTGGTGTCCTGACATGTCAGGGGGGCCAGTGCACTACAAATGCTGGCTCCTCCCATGACCAAATGCCTTGCATTTCGCTGGGTTTGAGATGGCCGGGCCCGGTTTCCATTATGGCTGAAAACCGAAGCCAGCCATCTCTAAACCTGGCGATCTCAACATTTGACCTAAATGTTGAGATTTAGCCGGGCCCAGCTATATTATCAAAGGAAAAAATGGCCGGCCATCTTTTTTGAAAATACGGTTGGCTCCGCCCCTTTGCAGAGGCCATTCGATTATGCCCCTCCACATCTTCCAAACTCAAAGTGCTAGGAGGAATTAAAGAGGGCCATGAAACTAAGTAAAGCTTTTAAGAATGAATGTAGTTAAATATTCTTTGGTTTCATCTTCTCATTTGGAGGCTTTTGAAAACTATGAAAGAAGACGGACTTTGAAGTTTTGAATATTTCATGTCCCCTTTTTATCTGTCCTTTGGAAATGTAGAAAAAGTACTGTTTGGCAATATTAAAGATGCCATCTAATGAATTGCAACTGACCTTCTGGGTGTTGTACATACTGAGGTTGAAAAACTGAGAGTGGAACCAGGGAATGGATCTGGAACTAATGTCCTGAAGGTTTCCAAGTTCTTGGAAGGAGCCAAGGATAAAGAATTGTAAGCCAGGATACTACTCATAACTGATAAAGACCAGACTTTATAGATCTGAATTATTTCTTGGCAAGCAGATTTGGATTTTTCCCAATTTTACTAGGAACACCCAGACTAGGAGGAATAGCTTTGTGACCATCAGGCATATTTTCGAAAGAGAAGGATGCCCATCTTTCAACACAAATCGGAAGATGGGCGTCCTTCTCACAGGGTCGCCCAAATCGGTATAATTGAAAGCCAATTTTGGACGTCCCCAACTGCTTTCCGTCGCAGGGAAGGCCAAAGTTCAAGGGGGCGTATCGGAGGCATAGCAAAGGCGGGACTTGGGCATGCCTAACACATGGACGTCCTCGACCCATAATGGAAAAAAAAGGGCATCCCTGATGAGCACTTGGATGACTTTACCTGATCCTGTTTTTCTTATGACCAAGGCACAAAAAGGTGCCCGAAATGACCAGATGACCACTGGAGAGAATCGGGGATGACCTCCCTTTCCTCCCCCAGTGGTCACCAACCCCCTCCCACCCTCAAAAAAATTGTTAAAAATATTTTGTGCCAGCCTCAAATGTCATACTCAGGTCCATCACAGCAGTATGCAGGTCCCTGGAGCAGTTTTAGTGGGTGCAGTGCACTTCAGGCAGGCGGACCCAGGCCCATTCCCCCCTACCTGTTACACTTGCGATGGTAAATGTGAGCCCTCCAAAACCCACCACAAACCCACTGTACCCACATCTAGGTGCCCCCCTTCACCCCTAAGGGCTATGGTAGTGGTGTACAGTTGTGGGTAGTGGGGTTTGGGGGGGGGGCTCAGCACACAAGGTAAGGGAGCTATGTACCTGGGAACAATCTCTGAAGTCCACTGCAGTGCCCCCTAGGGTGCCCGGTTGGTGTCCTGGCATGTCAGGGGGGCCAGTGCACTACAAATGCTGGCTCCTCCCATGACCAAAGGGCTTGCAGTTGGTAGTTTCTAAGATGGGCATCCTTGGTTTCCATTATCGCCAAAAATCAGGGACGACCATATCGAAGGACAACCTACATTTCAAGATTTGGGTGTCCCTGACCGTATTATCGAAACAAAAGATGGACGCCCATCTTGTTTCGATAATATGGGTTTCCCTGCCCCTCCATCAGGACATTTTGCGAGGATGTCCTCAGCAAACCTTGGGCGTCCCTTTCGATTATGCCCCTCCATGTGTCAGGGGCTCCTGGCATTGGGCACAAAGTTTTATTTGCAATTTCCTTGCAAATGTTGCCTGATTTTCAAATGAAACCTGTATATTTTTGTTGACTCCAAGCAGCTTCGAAACTTCCTGAATGCTACATCTTCTCTGGATAGGATGATTTGTTAGTGCTTGAATATATCTGATGTGTTGTAATGTATATCTGCCCTTAGCTTATATTTGAATGGTAATTTTCCCTGATAGTGCTCTTTTTTTGGGTGAAAGCTTCCTCCCTGATAATTGTGCGTTAATGATGGATACAGGTCAAGTTTTATGTTTGGGGGGGGGGGTGCAGGGCCGTGCCGATGCGGTAAGCGGGGTAAGCACCGCAGGGGGGCGCTATCCTCTGGGCGGCGCCACCGCTGCGTGCTTACCCTACCCTCCCGCTCCCATGTAGGAACTGCCCGCCCTCTTCTCCCCCCCAAGATCCCGTTCTTTTTTTTTTTCTTTAAATTTACCTTCCTCCGGCAGCGCAGCGTCAGTGAAGGAGGCGGCGCTCCCAGTCCCGACGTCTCTAGCCTTCCCTTGTTCGCTGCTCACTGCCCCGCCTTCTTCTGATGTCAGTTCCTACATGGGAGCGGGAGGGCAGGGCAGGGGGGAGAGGGGAATCGCTGCCTTGGAGCCAGGCAGGTGCGGGGGGGGGGGCGCCAACTGGTAGTCTGTAGGGGGGCGCCAGAGACCCTTGGCACGGCCCTGGGGGGGTGTGTATTACTCCAATATGTCTGCTCTCTTACAGGTATAGTAAAAACAGTTCTATACAGAAGGTCACAGTGTCCACCACAGGAGCAAATAGAACATTCTGTAATTCACTGAAAAAGGAGAGACAGACTCAGAAGTCTTGTTGTTTTTGTAATATGAGAATAAGCTCTTTATTAGACTTACCAAGTAAGAGGGTAACAGCAGTAATTCAGAATAAATTAATCAGGGTAATTCATAGGCGATTCTCATATGAGAGTAGTATATGGGTCCCAACCATGCATGTCCACAGTATTACATCTCTGGTTTGTTATGACACAAATTTGTCAGTTATATACCATTTCAATCACATGCTTTTACGTCATACATATTTCTATTCTTATGACATTACTCATTTACTCTATATCAGCATTCTACTTTGGCTTAGTTTCAGCATTAGTTGATTTCCATAGAATTCAGCAGTTAGTTATTTTAGACTTGCTTAGTCTTATATTTCTATTATAGTTTTACCTATGATTTTCATTACCTCTTGCTAAATGATTACTCATTAACCACAGGTGTTATTTACCTTTACTTCCCAAATATTCCTCTGCAATCAGCAGGGTCTATAAACTGTTTTACAATGAAATCATATTTCGATTTCTCAGTAAACTGTCAGCAAACCAAACTTCGTTTCCTTACATGCTTGTGGTGTGAGGCTCTAATATAGAACATCTGCCTTGCAAGCACATCAGTGAAATATCTGTTGCAAGCATTTTACTAAATGTACTTTTGACCTGAGTTGAGGCCTAGCTCAACACATAGTAATTCAGGCTGCTGTTGGCCTGGTCTTATGGTCATGTCCAGCATGCCAAATATACAGGGGGTAATAATGTTTTTTTTTTCCCTTCCCTTCTTTTCTACCGTATGCAGCATCATTGCTTTAAGCAAGAGTGTTCTTGATTACTATTAAGATGTAAGGGCGACTAAAATGATAGCGGGGATGGGACGACTTCCCTATGAAGAAAGATTAAGGAGGCTAGGGCTATTCAGCTTGGAGAAGAGACGGCTGAGGGGAGACATGATAGAGGTATATAAAATAATGATTGGAGTGGAACAGGTGGATGTGAAGCGTCTGTTCACGCTTTCCGAAAATACTAGGACTAGGGGGCATGCGATGAAACTAGAGTGTAGTAAATTTAAAACAAATCGGAGAAAAGTTTTCACCCCCCAACGTATAATTAAACTCTGGAATTCGTTGCCGGAGAAAGTGGTGAAGGCGGTTAGCTTAGAAGAGTTTAAAAGGGGGTTGGACGGTTTCCTAAAGGACAAGTCCATAAACCGCTACTAAATGGACTTGGGAAACATCCACAATTCCAGGAATAACATGTATAGAATGTGTGTACATTTGGGAAGCTTGCCAGGTGCCCTTGGCCTGGATTGGCCGCTGTCGTGGACAGGATGCTGGGCTCGATGGACCCTTGGTCTTTTCCCAGTATGGCATTACTTATGTACTTATACGTACTTATGTAATAACAATAAAACAGTTATTTATAAATCTACATGTATGGAGAAATAAGTCTATAAATAACTTGTACTGTACAGGAGTGGAGGAGTAGCCCAATGGTCACAGCAGAGTGCTGAGAAAGAGGAGACCTTGGTTTAAATCCCCGCTGTGGACTCTTTGTATCCTTGGGAAAGTCACTTCACCCTGTTATTTCAGGTACAAACTTAGGGGCCCTTTTTACTAAGCTGCAGCAAGCACTAGCCGCGCGCTTACCACAACTTAAGATGGTTTAGGGCAGGATGAACTCAGGCATCCTGCAGTAAGTTACAAATGTGCCCACACTAACCGCATGCTAAAAATACTTATTTTTCTTGGAGCGGGGTGTGCTGGGGTGGGGGGCAGAGAGTAGGTGTTCCTGCACTAATCAGTTAGGTGTTGGTAAGCGCTCACACGGTCATTTCTTTTAATGGCAACATTAGTGCACGGCCATTAAAACAAAAAATTGTAAAATCGCCATTTTACAGCTGAGGGCGCGCTAAGGCTTCCTTTTAATCACAGCTTAGTAAAAGGACCCCTTAGATTGTAAGCCCACCAAGGACAGGGAAAGTACCTATTGTACCTGAATGTAACTTGACTTAAAAAAAAAAAAAGGCATGAACTAAATGCTATAAATATATAATGAATCATTTCCATTCCTCACATAAAATAAGCCAGTCAAAATTCAAAGTCCACAGTCTGCATTTCTTTTAAATGCTGGCCATGGTGTTTATAACTTTATCTAGATTTTCAGCACCAGTATCCTGAGTCTAGAGGTGTCTGCTGCCACTATCTGGGTATTAGTGATACTCATCTAGTACTCCGGATAACCCTGGGGCAGTCTCTACAGGTTTTCAGTGGCATTATTTGGATATTACTGCAGAAAATCTGGATGTGGTCCCAGTAAATGGCACTTATCTGGGCATGAGGGACTCCTATCTACATAAGAGCCACTGACTATCAGGCTGAAGAACTTTCACACAACATGTGATACTGGAGGAGTGGCCTAGTGGCTAGAGTACCAGTCTTGCAAATCCAGAGGTGGCTGGTTCAAATCCCACTGCTGCTCCTCGTGATCTTGGGCAAGTCACTTAACCCTCCATTGCCTCAGGTACAAACTTAGTTTGTGAGTCCTCCTGGGACAGAGAAATATCCAGTGTACCTGAATGTAACTCACCTTGAGCTACTACTGAAAAAGGTGTGAGCAAAATCTAAATAAATAAAATATTAAGTACATAAACTTTTTAATTTTCAGTTTTTTAAAATGTAAACATCAGGATATTTAGATTTTATGTTGTCTGAGGCTGCCTAATTGGTTTTTGTTTCTAATTTTTAGCTTCACCCTGATATACTACTATTCCACCTCCAGGAGCAGTGGGAAACCGCATGTTCCTTTTGCCCTCCACCTCCCCCCTCATTCACAGCAAGGCAGAAACAGGACCTACAACTCCACCACTAATGCGGACTAGGACCCCATGCTTCTTTATATTTCTCTGCCTACGAGTTCAACCCTACTGGAGGCCCTTTGCTGCTGACATCTTCCCTTAGGAGATCTCAATCCTTGCCTCTCTGGTTTCCCTACTGGTCTTTCTGACTTTCTCATTTTAATTCCCCTTTCGTTTCCTTTGGCTGAGTGTGATATTCTTTCCTATTGGTTATTGTAGTTCCTTTCCTCCTGTGGAATTTTGTTTTTAGATTGTAAACCATTTAGATCTGCAAGTTAGTTTAGCCGGTATAGTAAGCTTCAGTAAACCATTTGAAGGACATCACCAATATATTTGCAGAAACAAAACCAATATATTCGCAGAAACAAACATAACAAATCATTGATAACAATATTCTTCATGCTTAGAAGCTTAATTTGTGCCATAGGTACAACATAGGGAAAACTCTTTTACCGAGCAGGCCCCTGGCTGCACTGGAAATGCTTCATATCCTGTGTTCCAGCTAAAATCTGTACTGCCAATGCTTTCTCCAGTTTCTTGCACTGCCCTTTGGCTGTCCACCAGCATAAATGAGCTACCAATAAGCAAATCTGCATCCAAAATCTAACAAGAGAAATATTAGGTATGAATACTTCCTACAGAGAGGTTCCAACAACAGAGGCATGCCATTACCCCTCTGTCAAAACACGGACAGCTTGATTAGCCATTGTACAGTCAGAGGGAAAAAAAAGAATTTGAACTTGTGTCAAAAGGAAACGATATCCACTGTGTGCTGTATAACACTGTTGACCTATCCCTGTGCCAATGCAAAGCTGTTCTTTTAAGCTGCCACTACTGGATTTCTATAAGCAGCTTTCTGGAATTCCCTGAACTTTTGAGAGCTATCACATGAACCCAGTAGGGAGAGGGAAAAAAACCCTACTGTACTGTAATAGATAAACTGCTTTGGCTGTATTACAGAAACGTAATATATAAAATCCATGACATTTTACCCTTTATATCAAGAAATCTCATAAACATGCATTATAACTATCTTACAAGTTATCAATATATATAAATGGCGAGTGTCGTACTCACTCGCAAATGCGCAGCAGAGACCCTGTCTGCCCCGCCCCCGCGTCAATACGTGATGACGAGGGCGGAACAGAGAGGGTCACTATTGCGCATTTCGAGGGACACCGCCGTCGCTAACGCTCCCCCCACCCGGAGTCGCCGCCGCCACCCACCTTCCAGCGAGGGCATGCAGCTCTGCTGAGCTGCCGTCGGCCTTCCTTCTTCTTCTCTGTGTCCCGCCCTCGACGACGTTACGTCACACGAGGGCGGGACACAGGCAGAGAAGAAGGAAGGCCACGGCAGCTCAGCAAGAGCTGTGTGCTACGTGCCCTCGCTGTTTCAATAGCGGAGCGAGGGCCCGACACTCGGAGGGGGAGCGGCAGCGGCGAACTCGGCGGTGGTGTGGGGGGCCTTTCAACTCCCCCCTCCTATACTAGCCCATTTTTACGGGCTGAATGGCTAGTAAAACATAATTCAGGAATAAAAACGAATATGCAGCTAAGTGAGCTGAATGTATTTCATGTTCATAGGAGCCACCTCTGTGGGTGACAGAGGAAGCTGAGCACCCCTAATATCAAGCAAGCTCTTTTACTAGGTCCAGGGAAGTGTAATTTATATTGTATTGGGCACCCCCCAATCATTTTGAACTGTGGGCACCTACTATGGTTATGTTGGTTGTTTTGTAAACTGATCAAAATATTATTTGATGAGCAGTCAATAAATATTATTGACATGATGGATGTGAAGCGTCTGTTCACGCTTTCCAAAAATACTAGGACTAGGGGGCATGCGATGAAACTACAGTGTAGTAAATTTAAAACAAATCAGAGAAAATTTTTCTTCACCCAACGCGTAATTAAACTCTGGATTTTGTTGCCGGAAAACGTGGTGAAGGTGGTTAGCTTGGCAGAGTTTAAAAAGGGGTTAGACGGTTTCCTAAAGGACAAGTCCATAAACCGCTACAAAATGGTCTTGGGAATTCCAGGAATAACATGTATAGAATGTTTGTACGTTTGGGAAGCTTGCCAGATGCCCTTGGCCTGGATTGGCCGCTGTCGTGGACAGGCTGCTGGGCTCGATGGACCCTTGGTCTTTTCCCAGTGTGGCATTACTTATGTACTTATGAGTATTGTATTGTTTCCAACATAAACAGGACATGGCTTTTTACAAAATAAAGTTAGATATTGTGTGTTTAGTATATGCAGATAGGCACAGACAGGCTAGGGAAAACTAAATTTTAGTATAAACCTCTTCAGAACAATTCTGGAAACAATGGTCAGTCTCAATCTGGTCCACAATTTCTCACAGGTGTATCACTTTTACCGTATAGATCGATGGCAGCTATGGGGTGAGAAGCCCGAATTCTAAAACGACTGCAGTCCCATTTACTGATCTTTTCCGTACCATAATCTCATAGGCACTGTTAGTAGGTCTCTGAGTCCCGTATAATTGATCTTTTCCCCAGAACTTTACTACTTTACCCAGTATCCTGGGTTTTAACTTGTCAGTCACTAAGTGAGCTTTCCAAGATGCTTCAACTCTCTTTCAAGCCACTCAGACCCTCGTCTACTTTGGCAACTCTGGTACTTACGGTTTTCTCCAAAGCAATAAGTGCAGTCCATATGAATTCCAATGGCACAGTAGCAGGTCTGGTCAAAACAAATGGCACTTGACGTGAACAATGGTACTCTCAAGGTAGAATCAACAATCCCAACACTGTCTCTCCTCCATAGACCTCACCACATCATGCCTCCTCCATTCAAATCTCCAAAGGGCTGTATCCACTTCTGGGAACAGTTCCCTTATCTCTTATTTGTCCTGTTTGTCTGTCCTAATTAGTAAGCTCTGTCGAGCAGGGACTGTCTCTTCATGTTCAAGTGTACAGCGCTGTGTACATCTAGTAGTGCTAGAAATGACTACTAGTAGTAGTAGTATACTGCATGATCAAAACTGAAATAATTCTACACTACACTAGATTCATTATAAACATGACCTTTAAAAAAATAAAGCAATTACAAAACATTGATAAAAGCAAGTTTCATGCTATATGAACCCTAATGTTTTATAAGAAGTCATTTTCCAGGATACCTTTGCTGCAACAGTGGTACTGTCTTTTCCCTCCACCTCCATAATAGCTTCTGCAGTTGTGATTGGAAATTCTGCTGGACAAATCCATGCCATTGCACATCTATCAACTAGGGGCCCTTTTACTAAGCCAAGCTACACAGTGGCCGGTGCTATTTGTAATGCCTGGGTTTACCGTGCACTGTGACCACTTTTAGCATTGCAGTAAAATTATCACATTTGTACCCTTCTGCTTAGACTTAGACACACACACGGCTTCTTATGATTAAGGGTTTTATTAATGGCCATTTAAAATACTCCTCGTGGCTTATTTCCTCCTTAACATCAACATTTCTTCTTCTTTAACATAAACATTTCTGGGGCACTTTACTCAGAGCCTGCTACTTAAACCCTTCTCAAACTTAAGACAGTTCCTCAAACTCAAACAGTCAAACACAAGCATCTACTTTCCTTCTCCAGCTGTCACCTTTTCCAGAGAGAGCTTCCCCAGTGTTTCCACCTACTTCCTACAGCTTTCCACCACTCTCTTAATACAGTTGCCTGCAACCCTCTCACACCTGGTTCAATTTCCCAATCAACTGCTGGCTTCTCACTCTCCTGCCTAGAGTCCTGCCCCTGACTCTGATTCCCTTGCTGCTGTAGTGCATTCTGGACCTTGTAGTTCCCTGCCTCCTCACAGCGCTAATTTGCCAATTAGCATGGAAGCCCTTACCACCATCTATTTACTAGGTGGTAAGGGTTCCCGTGCTAATCCAGCACTAATCGGGCAGGGTCCAGCAACGTACCCACACTACCCGATTACAGCAGGGCTCGTCTACTCTCTGCCCACAGACAAGCCTCCTCTACTAAAAAAAATAACACTTTTCTAATGCCGGAGTAACGTGTGCTGATTGGCACGCTACTGCAGGACATGCTTTTTGGTGTACGTAGGCACATGTTAGTGCCTATCGCAGCGTAGTAAAAGGCGCCTCCCCCCTAGTATTTTGAAGTAGCTATAGCCTCCACAAAATAATTTGTGGAAGGCCAACAAACAGCAAAATGCAATAATATGGCTTGGTAGTTATTGTATGCAGCAAGATAGGCAAAGAGCTTCTACCTAATGTAAGTTTACCCATACACTGTGGGGGTATTCTTGGAGTGCCATGTAGTATACGTCATAAAATTTATTTGTAAAATTAGCTAGGAAGTTTGTGCAAGTACTTTTTGTGAGGTAAGTTTCAAAAAGGAAAATTATGTGCTTACTTTTTCTTTGAAAACTGGTGCAACTTACATGCACATTTGACACATTATTATAAAACTACTTTTTATAGTAGATAAAACTGCTTTGATGATGATATTTGGTTGCAGACATTTGGTACTAGTTGCTTGTTGAAACTTAAATAAAACCTTTATGGGGTGCAGAGTTTGATTTCCCCCCCCCCAAAAAAATTGTCTCGTATAACTCAGGAGAAAAGGAAGACTTTTTAGTCTTCTTTCTGAAGCTATACAACATGGTGCCACCATATATCCAAGTAGATTGCCAAGCCTTAGCTAGAAGGTATAGTGGTAGGGGCCATTTTGAAAGACATTTCTACAGCTAAACTGGTATTTACCTGCAGAACACTCCTTTTAAATTGCCCTCTTACCTCTGCGGAGGGAAGGGGATAAAGCTGGGGCTGGAACAGCTTTAAAGTATGCAGAGTAAGTGATCCCTCCCTGCCACTGAATTTTGTACGGGATACTCAATGGGAAAGGAAGGGATATGGGATTTAGTCAAGCCTTTGTAGTAATACCTCAAGGAAAGTTATATTTGGGTATTTTCCTGTCCCTGGAATGGCTTACAATCTAAGTCTGTACCTGAGGTAAGGTGGAATTTGTTCTTACCTGTTAATTTCCTTTCCTTGGATTCTGCTAGACCAGTTCAGATCTACAGTTTTCGTTCCCTTACCAGCAGATGGAGGCAGAGAACTTGAAGATTCTGATGACATCATTGCTATAAAGAGAGGTGCAGGCTAGGAACTTTCCAATATGCTAATGCCAAAGCAGCACAAAGAAAAGCAAGATAATTAGGGAGAACATGACAAAAAAATCAACTCCATCCCATTCCATTGGAAAGGGACTTGGAGAGTGTTACCAACATAGAAGAGACTATCAACAGAGCAGTGACAGACCAAGGGCCCCAAGAAGCAGCAATATTGCCCCATCTTCCGGATGGGTCCTGAACTAGTCTGAGCCAAGGAAAGGAAATTAGCAGGTAAGAACAAATTCCACCTTCCTTATCATTCTACTAGAGAAATCCAGATCTATGGGATGTATCAAACCACTTATCCCACAGGGCAGGAGGAAGATATAGCCCCCTACAAGACTGCTCTGTCAAAGGCACTATCTTCCCTATCCCAGATATTGTTTACAATGCTTGACAAACAAATGTAAAGAAGACCACATCGATCTCCAAATATCCTCTGGAGCCACCACTCTCACTTCCACCCAGGAAGTAGCCTGATATCTGGTAGAATGGACCCTAAGGAACTGACTCTCCCTGAAGACTGTAGGCTGACTCAAAAGCTGACTTAATCCAAAGTGCAATGGACAACTTAGAAGCTCAACACCTCTTACAAAAAAACCATGGAAGAGGACAAAAAAGATGATCCGACAACGAAAAAGAATTAGTGCCCTCCGAGAACTTGAGATGAACTGGATGCCAAGGACTTCTGGAAGGCAGAACAATCACCTGGTTCAAAAGAAAAGACTAGACCAACTTTTGGAGAAAAGAGGGAACCATCCACAGTTAAACTGAATCAGAAGAGAAAGTTATATAGCAGTGGGCTTTGCTTCTCAGCCACCAGGCTCTAACCATTAGGCTACTACAGAAGCTCTTAATTTAAACATCTACCACTCCTAAGGACTGTTCTTTGATTGTTTGCACCTTTAAATGCACTAGTGCCACTCTTTCTAAGCCACAGAAAAAGCCTTTATTCAAGAGGGCACAATTTGAGCTCCTATCCCTCAGTGGGGGGAGATCTCAATTTGAGGACCACCCCCAGTAGGCAGAGCCAGAGCAGTGGTTCTCAACCTTTCTTCTGTTGTGACACACCAGACAGACTATATTTATGGGCATAACACGCTGAACAATCTGCAGCTAAAATAGCTCAAATATAATTTCTTAATAGTTAAGGTAAATATATGCCATTCTTAACAGAATGTACTTTTTATTAGCTGCTGTTGCTATAAAACCATTACATTTGATATTTTTCTCACTTAAATAACCTGGCACTGATATGCTACATACAGGTTTTAAATTACTTTCATTATGAAGACTTTTTTTTTGTATCTATTTTGGCAGCTATACATAGGAGACCTAGGATACTTCCCTTTAGGGCATGTAAAAAAAAAGTATTTAAAAAATATTCAAATCCTACTATCACCTTAGCAAGGTGAAGTAACAAAATTCTGTAAAGCTGTTACTTAGAATCAATGTAGTAAACCTTTCATATCATAACAGCATTAGCTCTAAGGACACAAACAGCAAGAAATGTAACTTTTAAAAGACACCAGTGCAGATGCACAGCACTAGTACACCTCTTAGTGGAAAATCCAAACAAATCAGACTGCAATACTTCCCTACAGAGAAACTACATGCCAGCGGAATCCTTCACCAATTATAGAATAAAGGACCAAACGTTAGAAGTTAATCCTGAGAAGTCAACCTCGAGCAGTATAACAAAGGAGAAATAAAAATAAAAATGTATTTCATCCTGTACTAAGCAAAATACAAAGATGTAGGAAATACACAGTGTTGAAAAACTGAAACAAATCCTCTCTTTTAAACCACAGCTGGGGGGTGATTTATTTTTCTAACTTGGATGTGCCCGGTCTCTTTCCATCTCTTTCTTGTTCTCTCATCCCTTATTTAGCTTCCCAGTCCCTATTTCACTTCCTCTATTTCCACCTTCTATCATCCCTTCACAGATTCCTCCCTTTCCACTCTCTTACACCCTTCCCCCTGCCTCCAAAGTTTCACACCATCTCTTCACCCCACCCCTCCTTTCTATGCCTTGTCTCAAATACTCCAGCCCATCTAACACATGCTTATAGATGCCCCCACCCAGCTGCCTTGCCCTCATTACCACATAATCCTTGAATCCCTACTTAGCCCCCCCCCCCATGCTCAAAAGTCACTTAAACACATCTGTGATTGAAATTTTGAAACAGTGATCAATGCTCAAAGGAAATAGCAAGCAAATAAGATGCATGGAAATTGTGCAAGCGTCTCGGTAGGGAAAGCACCTAGTACATGCGCAGAACAGTTTAGTGGACAGCGTCGATATTCTACGTATGCCCAGGGAAAAAAAGGCTACAATCACGTCGTATGAGTGCATCTAGTGACATCACATGGAATTTCCTTTTTGTTTTTAAACATCAACTTTTTAATACTACTGTTACGGCCAGGACACACACACACATATAATACATGTGCAGATACTATTAAAAAATGTTCCATGACAACTTTTTAACACTATTGCTATGTGTGGGACACGCACATGGCACATTTCACACATGCCTGCACATACTATTAAAAAATGCAAGCAGACTGCTCCAGGGCCGCAGAGAGACTGAGCCAGGCCCAGGGCAAGGCCGCCGCTGGGCCCACCCCCCCAGGATCGTCACCACTGCCGGGCCTCCTTCCCAGGATCATCGTCACCGCCTCCGGGCCCCCCCAGGAGCCGCTGCTGCCCCACCCTCCCTGATTGCTGCTGCCGCCCGCCCTGGGTACCTTGGCTGGCGGGGATCCCAAGGCCCTGCCAGCAGACGAGTTCTCCAGCGCTGCTCTTCTTCCTTCTGCCGCGTGGCCTTCCCCTACGGATGTTTTTTCTCTCAGGTCGCGCATGCGTGGCCTAAGGGGAAAAGCAGCCGCAGGGGAAGGCAATGCGGCAGACACTGTGTTTGTTCCTCCAGGTCCTCCCAAGCCTCCGAGGGGAGCCCGGCCCCAGAGTTTTCTCTCTCCTGCTCCTGCCGGAACACGATCTCCTGGATCCCGTCAGGAGCAGGAGAGAGAGAGACCCGAGTGCCAGGCCCCCCTTGGAGGCCCGGGGAATTTTGCCCCTCCCCTCTCGGCGGCTCTGGACTGCTCCACTGCGAAGCCACCCTCATGCAACAACATCTCCAGACCTGCTGGAACATTTTGAATGTTAAAGGTAGGTACTCCTTTCTGTGCATTGCACAGAATGCTCATTTTAATACTAATGAGTTTGTTGTAATACATTTGCATAGGCATATTGGTAACTGCTACCGCAAACAGTAGAAACGACGCAGAACCCCTTTGTGTATTAGATGCTGAATAACGCACATGCTAGACTGGCTACAACCAGTCTAAATCAAACATTGCAAGCACAGTAAGCTTTGAGAATCATGGCCTTAGTCTGCCAGTACACTCTTTCACCATCAAGTCTCCATTAAGCCACAAATGTCACATTCTCCTGCCTAGTTCCCCCAGTCCCCTCCCCCTGCCTCAATCACTGGGTTGCCACTTAATCTCAATTCTGATAGTTATTTTTCTGAAGGGGGTGGGCACTTGCCACACCTAGGGTTCTCCTTCTGTAATAAAAGACCACTGCTCCAGTTTTATGCTTTCTTCCTCCTGTCACCCAGGTCACCCCCTTTCTCCTAATCTCCATTCCTATTTTCTCTTTCAACTTTCAAACACTCCTTTCATCACCAGTCTCCTTTAAAACTTATCCAGAGAGGGCTGCAAGACCCCACATCTTTCTGGGCCACGCTTGCAGAAGTAATAATGGCCACAGGGCAGGGAGCAGAATGCATCATTTCCAGCCCAAGTTGGTGGCAGCGTCACATTTTCAAAGCTGGAAACTGGTTTGCGAGCCCTTGGGCCACCGCCGAGGAGCGGCAGTGACAGGCAAAACCACCCCACACCAGGGGCAAGGCAGAACTCTGACAACAGTTAGGCTTCACCTATACCTGGCCACTTTCCACCAGGAGTTGAGCTCCCAGCTTCAGGTGGCCGACAGGACTTTGCAGGACAGGCCAGGACTGGATAACAGCAAGGCAGCACAGGGACTGAGTGTCAGAGGGGAAAGGAAGGAACATGGGCAGGAAACTAGGCTAGACAAACTACACAAGGCAGGGACAGGACAAGCTAGGGGACAGAAACTGAAAGCTGCAAGCAGCCACTGAAACAGGGAAGAAAACACTGACTAACAAGACACAGAACTAAAAGCTGCAAGCAGCCACAAAGCCAGCACACAAACAGAAACTAAACACTGAGATACAAACAAGAAACAAGGCTAGAAAAACAAGTAAAACCTAAACTAAACCAAACACAGACTAACTAGAAACAAGCAAGAATTAAGGCAAGAATCTCAGACAAATCACTAGACTAGCAGAAGTGCAACAAGCACCAACATACCAGGGTCTTAGACAAAATGCAATGGCCAAGGCAGAGAGGTTCCAAATGGCTAATAAGCCCAGCAGGCAGCTGAGACTCAGGTGCAACAATCACCAGGCAACTAAGGGTCGGGCAGCCTGGAAGATCCGGACTGGACTGAGCTGAAATCTGGAACGGGTGACAGCACACCGACAATCTAATACAGCCAGCACACAGAGACAGAGACAGAGACAGAACTAACTCACAAAGAACAGACAGAAGCCAGCTCAGAAGCTGACCACAGGAAATAAGGTGAATCTGAGATGGGTCACGGCCACAGATGTGACAGGCAGCCATGATTGTGATGCCACCACCTGTAGGTTCAGGATGCACTCACGATGACTGCATTGGGTGCCAGGGAGAAACAGACCTACAATATCTCCAGCTTGGTCTGGTGGCAAGAGTGATCATTGGGAATGTGGAAGAGAAATAATTAGAACGCAGTTGTGGGGATTTCAAGTACCTGACTTGCTAGTTTGCACTGCCCACATGGTTGTCAAAAAAAAAAAAAGATTGGGTTTGCATGTCACACACCTTCAGCTCTTGGTGACACAATGGTTGAGAATTACTTGCCCACTGGAAATCTTGGATAATAAAGCTGTAACTTCTTGTCAATTGGGCAATAAAGGTTCAGAAAACGGAGTATAGGTTTCTGGGTGTATTTAAAGAATATGGGTGGGAAGCAGTGTTGTGCTGGAGCGGGCTCTCATGGGCTCGGGAGAGCCGTTTGTTAAGTTTTTAAGTAGAGGAGTGTGGTAGCCGTGTTAGTCCACTCTTAAGGTTATCAATAGAAATCAAACAAAATAAAACATGGAAAAGAAAATAAGATGATACCTTTTTTATTGGACATAACTTAATACATTTCTTGATTAGCTTTCGAAGGTTGCCCTTCTTCCTCAGATCGGAAATAAGCAAATGTGCTAGCTGACAGTGTATATAAGTGAAAACATTCAAGCATTACTATGACAGTCTGACAGGGTGGGAGGATGGGGGTGGGTCGGAGGTATGCATGGGGACATCAAAGCATATCATTGATATTCTAACAGGATGGGTGTGGATAGGTGAGGGGTGGGGTGATCAACAGAGACATACAGCTTTATGGTTTATAATGGGCTAGGAACCCCAGGTCCTTGTTAAGTCCTTTCTGTTGGGTGTTAAAATATTCAATCATTCTGACTTCAAAGGTCTTACGTTCTTGTATGGTTTTAAAGTTACCTTTGAGGATTCTCACTGTGAAATCACTGGTACAGTGTCCTGGTCCTGTAAAATGTTGACCAACAGGCGTGGGAATTTTGGGAGCTGGTTGTTAAAGTAGGCCTCCCCATGACTACTTTAACAACTGACTTCTAAAATGTGGGCTTGGGCCCCCTCCTGAATTCTCTTTTACTTTGCTGGCAGTGATGCTGGCCCCACCAGCCAAGTAAATAGACTGCTGCTGCTCCCTGCTCCTTGTTTCTGACTCTGAGCATCAGGCTGGGACTTTTCATGCAAGCTGCAAGAAGGTTCTATCATGCTGCTCAGAACCAGAAACAAGCAGCAGAGAATGGTGGCAGTCCATTTATTGGCTGGTGGAACTCGGCAAAGGTATGCCTAGCGTGCCCGCACAAGGGAGAAGACAGAGAGGCATGTATTCCCACACCCCAACCCACCCCCAAAATTTCAGGGCCGGCTATGCCCAGAGAGAGAGCCCGTAGTTAAAAATGTACCAGCACACCCCTGGTGGGAAGAGGCTTTGAGGTGGGGGGGGGTTGTCCTCAGCGGGTTCTCTCACGCCTTTTTCCGCGCTCCAGCGTCTTGCTCTGTAACAATACACCACAGGGAGGCAGCAAAGGGTTAGG
Source organism: Microcaecilia unicolor (assembly GCF_901765095.1). NCBI lineage: Eukaryota > Metazoa > Chordata > Amphibia > Gymnophiona > Siphonopidae > Microcaecilia > Microcaecilia unicolor. Next base: position 40,436,509 of record NC_044040.1, on the reverse strand, counting down.
TGCCAGCCCGGCCCGTGGCGCTCCTCTGAGACGCTTTACAGCCCTGCCCGTTTCCATGGAGACAGCAACCTGCGCCTCTCCGCGCGCTCCAGGAGCAGCGATTCACCGAATAGCAGGGAGAGTCCGCCGCCGCCGCCGCCGCCTCCTCCTCCCCCCCCCCCCCACCTGTCAGTGCTCGTCGAGTTACAGTGAGAGAGACCGCTGCAAAGTTTACTTTCTTGCATTATGCGCCTGCAGGCGGAAAGACTGGAATCCTGATAGAAAACAAAAACTCTGGGGAAAGTAAAAAAAAAAAAAAAAAGCTGAGGACGGCACTTTGCCGAGGGACTGAAGGAACTTTTGCGGTACTCTAAACCCAGGAGTCCTGGCCACGGAAAGTTAACTGGCAGCAGCCGACTTGGCCGAGAGAGGGGGGGCTGCAACTGCGGAGCCATTTTGGAAGTCACTTGCGACCAAAGTTTGGGTGGAGGAGAAGTTCCCTGCCGCTTTCATGAGGAGCGGAGCAGGGGAAGCCAGCGCTGGCTGAGGCGCTGGAAGCATGGAAGAAGCGCCGCCGCTGCTCCTCCTCCTCTTCGCCTGCCTTTGCGTCCCTTTACTGCTGGGCGGCGGCGGCAGCGCCCTGGACCTTCACCTTTCGGGCCCCGAGGCCGAGCTGTGGCTCAACCTTTCGCTGGGGGCGGACTGGACTTACAGAATCCACGGCGCCGGCCAGGCTCTGGACCTGAGCTGGGAGGAGGAGCGGGGGCTGCTGAGACTGCGGCCGCCCAGTGACTGCGCTCGGCTGCCCAGGAACCCCGTTCCGTTCTCCGTGCACTTGAGTGGTGGCGGTACCGGCACCGCGCTGCACCTGCGTCTCCGGGTCCACGTGCACGGCCCGCGCTGCGCACTGCAAGGAGAGGAGGAGCGGAAGGAACGACCACCTGATCTGCTCATCAGGCGATCCCGGCACCCCCAAGCCCCGCTCTGCCTCCCTGCGGGGGACGTCGGCGACCTGATCTCTGCCCTCTTGCTTTCGGGGGGCTGCCGCTGGGGCCTCGGGACGGCCGGCTGCGTTCCCCCTGGAGGTGAGGCGTGGGGGCACCTGCTCTGCCTTTTGCACCAGTGGCCCGGCGAGGTTCGAGTCCGGCTGAAAGTCGTGGGGACGGCCGGAGCCCGTTGGCCAGGCAGATCGGGGATGGTTCGGGCGCGCAGGAGCGCCAACACCAGCCCCCAGTTCCAGCTACCCAGTTACCAGGTGTCGGTGCCCGAGAACGAGCCGGCTGGCACCCGGGTCATCTCCCTGAGGGCCTCGGACCCCGACCAAGGGGAGGCGGGGCGGCTGGAATACTTCATGGAGGCGCTTTTCGACAGCAGGTCCAACAATTACTTTGCAATCGACCGGGAGACGGGGAGTGTGAGCACGGCGCAGGCCCTGGACCGCGAGACCAAGGACACCCACGTGCTGAAAGTCAGCGCCCTGGACGGGGGGTCTCCCCGTAGATCCGCCACCACCTACCTCACTGTCACCGTCAGCGACACCAACGACCACCAGCCCGTCTTCGAGCAGTCCGAGTACCGGGAGACCATCCGGGAGAATCTGGAGGTGGGCTACGAGGTTTTGACCATCAGGGCCACCGATGGCGATGCCCCTTCCAACGCCAACATGCTTTATCGGCTAGTCAACGGGGACAATGCTGCCTTTGAGATCGACTCCAAATCTGGCGTGGTGAGGACCAGAGCCCCTGTGGACCGGGAGGCCGTAGACGAGTATCACCTGATCGTGGAAGCCAATGACCAGGGCAAAGATCCCGGCCCCAAAAGTGCCACTACTACCCTGCACATACTAGTGGAGGATGAAAATGACAACTCCCCCCAGTTCAGTGAAAAGAGGTACGTGGTGCAGGTCCCTGAAAATGTGCCTGTGAACAGTCAGATCCTCCAAGTGATGGCTGCCGATAGGGATCGGGGCAACAATGCAGTTATCCACTACAGTATTGTCAGTGGCAACATCAAAGGCCAGTTCTACATTCATTCTTTCACCGGCAACATTGATGTGATAAACCCACTCGATTATGAGATGATCAGGGAGTACACTCTAAGGATCAAGGCCCAGGATGGTGGGCGCCCTCCACTTAGTAACAGTACTGGGGTGGTGGTGGTGCAGGTGGTGGATGTGAATGACAATTCGCCTATCTTTGTGAGCACCCCCTTTCAGGCCACAGTCTTGGAGAATGTGCCTGTGGGCTACTCTGTCATCCATATTCAAGCCAATGATGCTGATGCTGGGGAAAATGCTCGCATGGAGTACCAGCTAGTGGATACTCCACCTAACTGCCCCTTTCAGATCAATAACAACACAGGCTGGATCACAGTGTCTCAGGAGCTGGACCGTGAAACTGTGGAGCACTACAGCTTTAGTGTGGAGGCTAGAGACCATGGGTTGCCTGTCATGAGTTCATCTGCCAGCGTGGCCATCACTGTGTTGGATGTGAATGACAACAACCCCAGCTTCACTGAGAGGGTATACCACCTGCGACTGAATGAGGATGCAGCTGTAGGCAGCAGTGTTCTGACCCTCACTGCTGTGGACCGGGATGTGAACAGTGTGGTTACCTTCCAAATTACCAGTGGTAACACCCGGAACCGATTCGCCATCACGAGCCAGAGTGGGGGAGGCTTGATCACGCTGGCCTTGCCTCTGGACTACAAGCAGGAGAGGCAGTATGTGCTCACTGTCACTGCTTCCGATGGTACCCTCTCTGACACTGTGCAGGTGTTTGTGAATGTAACTGATGCCAACACCCACCGGCCAGTCTTTCAGAGCTCACACTACACGGTGAGCGTGAGTGAAGATAAGCCAATCGGCACATCTATTGTCACCATCAGTGCCACGGATGAAGACACTGGGGAGAACGCTAGGATCACGTACATTATGGAAGACCACATCCCACAGTTCCGCATTGATCCAGACACAGGCACCATCACCACTCTCATGGAGCTGGATTATGAGGACCAAGCCTCGTACACCCTGGCTGTGACGGCTAGGGATAACGGTATCCCTCAAAAGTCAGACACCACTTATGTGGAGATCCTGGTCCTGGATGCTAATGACAATCCTCCACAGTTTCTGCGGGATCGCTACCAGGGCTCAGTGTTTGAGGATGTGCCCCCTTCCACCAGTGTGCTCCAGATATCTGCCACTGACCGGGACTCTGGCCTCAACGGAAGAATAATGTACACCTTTCAGGGTGGCGATGATGGAGATGGTGACTTCTACATTGAGCCCACTTCAGGCATTGTCAGAACCTTCCGCAAGTTGGATCGGGAGAATGTGCCTGTGTACAATCTGAAAGCCTATGCGGTGGATAGGGGCAGCCCAGCCCTGAGAGCTCTAGTTGATGTGCATATTACCGTGCTGGACATCAATGATAATCCACCTGTCTTTGAGAAGGATGAGCTGGACATCTATGTGGAGGAAAATAGCCCTGTTGGCTCTATTGTTGCTAGAGTTACTGCCACTGATCCCGATGAAGGGACCAATGCTCAGATCATGTATCAAATTGTAGAAGGCAACATCCCTGAAATCTTCCAACTGGATCTATTTAATGGAGACCTGACAGCTTTAGTGGATCTTGACTACGAAACTAGGACAGAATATATGATTGTGGTGCAGGCCACATCAGCCCCCTTGGTGAGCAGGGCTACCCTCCACATCCATCTGATGGACAAAAATGATAATGATCCAGTGCTGCAAAATTTTGAAATAATTTTCAACAACTATGTCACCAATAAATCCAACAGTTTCCCTTCTGGGGTCATTGGAAAGATTCCAGCCTATGACCCGGATGTGTCTGATACTCTTCACTACTCCTTTGTGCAGGGGAATGAATTGAACCTCCTCCTGCTGGATTCCACCACTGGGGAATTAAAGCTGAGCCGAGATCTGGACAATAACAGACCCCTGGAAGCTCTTATGAGGGTGTCAGTTTCAGGTAAGCACATCCAAGCTTCTCTTAGTTGTCAAGCATTATATGTGATTGTATTAGTATCTGATTTCAGAAAATAAATTAAAACAATTCCATTTAACATAGGTATAATACCTCAGAAGAGGCTGTTTGATGTTTGTGGAACTTAAAATCCCTTGCCTTCAGGCTATGTCAGGTTGGTTGGGTTACAATTAGCAGTTAGATTAGCACAGTGAATCTGTTTGTGACTCCTTGGGATGGCTGATGCGTTTAGAGTAAACTGGCATATTGTTATGACTATTATGGTAACAATTACAGCAAATATTGAGAAAAATTAGGCAGACTGTTTCTGTAGAATTGAATGTTCTAGCCAAACTAAATTTCTTCCAGTTAAAGGTGCAGTGTATCATCAAAAGTGATCTAAAATCCCACCTGTAGTATGGGGATTTTTGAAAGGTCAGTGTTGCTGGATTGCAATTATAGTGAGAAGGTCTTTGATAATCAAGGAACAGTGGCAAAGCTCTGGATTTGGTTATGAGCTCTGATTTTACTGTCTTAATCTGCCATCGTTGTGTTTGAAGGAACATCTCTGGAGTGTAGGATTGTACTGTCCAGACCATTTTTAATGCTAGCAAAATAACTGCCATCTGAAGTATCAGTTTCTTAAAATGGTTTATTTTTTTGTTATTTGTTGTTGTTGGTTTTTTATTTTTAGACGATTGTGCTAAGTTTTGAAAACTTGTTCAGCTCCATCAGGTTTGAAGAGAAAGTAGGTCTTTTTGAGTCTGTGGGCAAATTATTATTATTATTATTTTGCACTTGTATCCCACATTTTCCCACCTATTTGCAGGCTCAATGTGGCTTACAAAGACCTGTTATGGTATCACCATACCAGGGTAAAGAATACAATTGGTGTTACACAGAAGTCAAGGGAAACAAGAGGATCTGGTCAAGCAGTTATAGAAAGATACATTCTGAATAAAGGTGTGATAGTTATGGGTTCTCGTGGTAGGCCTTGTTAAAGAGAGAGGTTTTCAGAGATTTGCGGAAATTAATGCTTAATGAGCCAGTGTTTTGGTATGAGAAGTTTTTTTCTAGGTATGATAGCTGATTATACGAAAACATAGTCAACAATTAGTGGTGGAACCACAGTTTTAAAGTTGTCTAATTTAAACAATTTGAAGTTTTATGTATTTTTTTTTTTAGTATTGCAGCCTGCATAAAACTTCTGGCTCTGAAAATTCAGCTACAACTTTTAAAGTTAGTTAAATAGCTACCTGTTGGCACTTCCCACAGACAAGGGTCAGCGGCTCAACATCTTCCAGCAGCTCTTTTCCAGTTCCAAAGCACGCCCCTTTTCATCAGATACATAAAAGTTGGCTGTTCACAGTCAAATTTATTTGTAGAACTGCCTTAGATTAAAATTCTATACTGTGTGTTGCAGCTGACTGCATAAATGCTTTTAATTTGCCCCAGCATGTACTACTTTCCAGCGGTAAGCAGCTATTTCAGAGCAAAAGGTATGTTTGTATTAAAAGCTGCATACTTAGTTTTAAAAAGCATAAATGTATAGGAAACAGGAGAAATAAGATTTTTTTTTTGTTTACTTGCTGTGTTAGATCTTTAATTTAGAATGTTTCACCTTGTATTACACAAATTATATGTTGGTTTGAACATGGTATATCATCAAAATGTAAAACTGCTTGCTTTGAAGATACTTTAAACATTACCAGTTCAGACAGTAAATTGACTTGAAGTGCTTGCAGGGTTGTTTCAGGTGGTCCTCTTGTTCTTCAGCACTCTTTATTGCTATATTAACCTTAATGTTATACTAAGACTTTTCTGAGACACTGCATTTCTAATCCTGGTGTATTTGTGCTGTAATATATGATATGCTTGGGGACTTGGAAATGTCTCTGCTGGAGTGCAGGATGTGCAGTTGTGTATCCTGCTAGCCATGGACAGACATGGTGGTTTGGGTCATCTAGAGCTGAAGAGCAGTACCGCTGAAGAAGGTGTGCTGGGGAGGGATGGAAAAGACTGAGAGTGTTGTGGGGAGGGAAAAAGGAAAGGGAGGAGAGTGTTGGGTGTGCTTGAAGAGGGCACCAGAGAAAATGCTGAGGGAAAAGGGGGGTAGTGGAGTGAGTGAGTGCTGGGGGAGGGAGAGTACCTGGATCTTGGCCTCTGCAGATGTTTTGCTGGGGTCTTCCAGGTGCTTGGAATCTGGACTGGCCACTATTGGAAACAGGATACAGGGCTGGATGGATCCTTGGTCTGACCCAGTAGTGTAACTGTTCTTATATTAAGTCTGTTAATGATATAGGCACAATAAGATTGGAAAAAGTTTCATTTTGTGTGTGTGTTTAAATTTTTATTTATAGAATTTCAATGTAACAAGTTAATCAAAAGTACACTTGTACAGTAAAGCTTTCAAAGTAGGAAAAACAAAATCAAGTATAAACATCAAACATATAAACGGCGAGTGACCGTACTCACTCGCAAATGCGCAGTAGAGACCTTCTCTGCCCCGCCCCCACGTCAATACGTGATGACGGGGGGCGGAACACAGAGGGTCTGTACTGCGCATTGCTGATTGAGGGACACCGCTGTCTAACGCTCCCCCACCCGAGTCGCCGCCGCCACCCACCTTCTACCCGGTCGGGCCCTCGCTCCACTATTGAAACAGCGAGGGTCCGGGAACGCAGCACTGAGCTCTGCTGAGCTGCCGACATCGCCCTTCCTTCTTCTTCTCTGCCTCTGTCCTGCCCTCGATGACGTTACGTCACACGAGGGCGGGACAGGCAGAGAAGAAGAACGAAGGCCGACGTCGGCAGCTCAGTAGAGCTCAGTGCTGCGTTCCCGGACCCTCGCTGTTTCAATAGCGGAGCGAGGGCCCGGCCGGGTGGAAGGTGGGTGGTGACGGCTCGGTGGGGGGGGGGGGCGCGAACTCGGAGGGGGAGGGGCAGCGGTGGGGGCGGGCCTTTCAACCCCCCCTTTCTATAATAGCCCGTTTTTACGGGCTCAAAGTCTAGTCAAACATATAAACGGCAAGTGACCGACTCACCTGCAAATGCGCAGTAGAGTTGGAATGCTGAGAATGTAGAAGTCCAAGCCCCGCCTCCACCAGCAGTACAGCCCAATAGGTAGGAGGGCTTGGACATGGGCGTGGAAATCGGAGGAGGAGGGAGCAGGGAGGGAAGGAGGGGGCGGAACTGAGGGAAACACGCTGGGGGGAGGGCAGGGGAGAGCAGGGTTGGTGGACGGGGGGGGGGGGCATAGGAAAACAAAAAACTAGCCCGTTATTACGGGCTTAACGGCTAGTTAAGGTATAATATAGGAACTGGAAAGCTAAAAATCCACAAAATTAGAATTCCAATATCAACAAGGAGGAAAAGGAGAGGAAAATGTTTCCCCCCCCCCCCCCCCCCAGCTAGCAATAAGGTAAATTAACATAACACATGAAGTCTGTGAGGATACAATTTGCATTACCCCAGCTCTATCTGTGGAGGTTATGCCAGGTGCTCCCCTGGCTACTAAAAGGATGTCAGATGAGAAAGGTCCCAAAAAATATATATTTCACAGTTTGATATCTCACAACACATTTGTATGGGAACTGAAGATGAAATGAGGCTCCAAGTTCTATCACTCCTGGGTGTAGCATCAAAACTGCCGCCTTCTCTTCTGGATCTCCTGTGAGACATACGGAAAAATATAAGAATAATTTGTTCAGAAGGAAAAATATGTATATTGAAAATATGTTTTAAACATGTTGGCCTTTGAGCACTGTTAGCTAAAGTCACAGTCAATGTAGCCATCTCCTGATCCCAAGTAGCAGAATGTTCGAGTTAGCCATAATGTCTCCTATTGATCTGTTCATAACATTCCTTTCCATTACCCTGCTTCACAGTATTCTAGAACCTGTGGAATAATTGGGTCCATCAACCAGCAAGTGGAGATAAGAGAACTGAAAACTAAGCTGAGACATATCTCTGTGGCATCCTGTCCTGCTGCTCAGTATTTTCTCTCCAACAGGTGGATGGACACACTTTTCAGCCACTGATTCTGAGTGATCTGCTCCTGGTCCAGTTGGTTAACTGGCCCCCATTTTGTTGGGGCTGACTGGCAATGAGGAACAGCCTCTGTCTGTTCATGTGTGGAGCACAGCCACCATTTTGCAACCTCAGGACTCGACAGAGCATTTAGCATAATCAAGATCTTTGTTTTCTCCGGACTTTATATTGTTCTTACACCAGGCCTGTTGACTGAAGCAGGGACAGTCTGAGTTTTGCTGCAGGGTGCTTCAGTTTCTCACTCCGCTGCCCCTCTGGCTCATAAGAGATGTCGTTTACACCTCCAGGAGCGGGCAGGTAAGGAGGGAGAAGCAGAGAGCCTCATCTGATATGGCCTCAGTCTATTAATTGGAGCCATTTTTGAAGGCGCTGTTAGAGGAGGAAGAGCGCCCTCCTGAGGAGGGGGGATGATCCAAACGTACTGAGGTTGTTTTATAAAGAGAAGCTCAGTACTCTTATTACTGAGGCACTGGTGGTACTTTCCATTGAGGAGCTTTCTGCTTTGGCATCAGGAGTTCCTTCTTTATCGATCATGAGGGGGCTTAGAGGCTCTTCTAAAGCCTTCCTGATGCATTCAGACATTCAGGACCTGATTACAGCAGAATGGGTCTCACCAGACACGTGGCTGAGAGTGGGAAGAGCCATGGCTGGCCTCTACACATGTAACTCTTTCAGGAAATAATCTCAATTTGAACTCCTAATCATATTATCCATATTTTCAAGCGTTTATCGAATTGCCGATACATCTAATAGTTCAAGTAATGCAAATTAAGAACTTTACTGGAGCTTTTGACACAAGTAAAAGAATTTCTCAATCCATGTCACAAGTGCCAGCTGTTCAAAATACTTACTTTTGAACAGCTGGAACTTGTGACATGGATTGAGAAATTCTTTTACTTGTGTCAAAAGCTCCAGTAAAGTTCTTAATTTGCATTACTTGAACTATCTGGTCTTTAATTTTAGTTTCTGAGGTTTGTTATCTGAGGTTTCATCTTAACAATTGATGATAGGATTTTAACAAAATCTGTAATGGCTAACGATATGGTATCATGCTATATCCAAGGGACTACCTGTAAAGATCCCAGAAAGATTAGACACTTCGAAGTCAGCCCTCAAACCTTCACTCTAAAATTCTCCTGCAGCTCCTAGGGAAACTTGCTTCTGCAGTTCTTCGGTCGATGATCTTCCCAGCTCCGCTTCACCTGTAGGTTGCCCCTAGGTCACTCTCCAATGGCTTGAAAGTTCTTTCTACCCCCAGCTCTGGCATCTCTCAAGGCCCTGGCACTCTCCATGCAGGGACCTAGATTCTCAATGCCAGGCAAATTGAGGGGACCAGGCTGCAAAAGTGGGGGTCTTGAATCTGGGATCAAAGAAACTTCCAGCCAAAGCGATCTATTTGGCCCTTCTGTTTGCAGACACTACTCTTTCAATATTCTGCTCACTGCTGTGGCAGCAAAGGAATCTGTGGGGCCTGATTTGGGTGTAACAGAGGCTGCAGAGAGTTTAGCCACCTGTCCACCTTTTCGTTTCCCCATTGTAAACAAAACCAGCAAAATTGCCAGCTTTGGAGGTAAGCATTCATTGGTGACTTTCATGTGTCAGCCATCTTGGAATCTGTTCTCTCATTTGATTTGTGTTAAAATAAATAGTAAAGCAGTAGGCAGAAATTCAGTGGAGTCTGGCTACTTTCAAGTTACAGGTGCCATGACCCTGCTTTTCAATGTTTATAGGTCTACTTCTATCTTTTTCTACTAGAGTTCAAAGGACAGGAGGAACAAAAAAGGTTTTGTAATGCTAGTAGCTGTGATTGGCAATCTGAGTCTAGAAGCTTTGTTTTTAAAACTTTTATTTTAACTGCAGTCATGTTTGCTAAGATTTCTTCTGTATCTACTAGCAGATATTTGCATAGAAGGCAATTCTATAAATGGGGTGCCTCTGTTTCGGTGCCCTAATGTTGCATGGTGAGAGCTTATTCTATAATGGCATCTGGGTGCCTAGATTCAATTATAGAATACTAGTATAAAAGGCCCGTTTCGGTAGGCAAGGAAACGGGCGCTAGCAAGATATTCCCCCTCCCTCCCTCCTCCCGAATTGCAGACCCCACATCCCTGCCGAGTTCCAGCCCCCCTCCCTCCCAGACTCCCCTCCGTCTCTTTCTTCCTTTCTTCCTTCCTTTCCTTCTGAGTTCCAGACCTCCCTCCCTCCCTTCCTTCCTGCCTTGCTTCCAAGTTGCAGACCCCCCTGATGCCCGTCCCTCCCTCCCAGTTCAAGGGCCTCCTCATGCCCCTCTCACCGAGTTCCAGATTCCCCCTCCCTCTGATTTCAACACCCCCCCTCGGCGTTACTGACCCCTTTATCCCCGTGCCGCGACCCTGTCGACCCTCCCCCTTCGCCGTGGCGTACCTGTGCTGACGATAGCCACATTTCTCTTCTTCTCTGTGCCGGCGATTGATGTTGTTTGGGTGGTGGATAGGTCCGTTATGCGTCTGAAAGATGCGATTCACGACGTCATGACGATCGGGCGCTAGCAACGTAATCCCCCACCCTCCCTCCTGTCCCTCCCACGGTGAGTTGGTGAGTGTGATTGCTCCGCCCTCGACGTCATCACGTTGTAACGTGAGGGCGGGGCACACACTCATGGGCAAAAGCGATCTACACAACTACAACTTCCGGCTTCATTAGAACGTTGAAGGTGCGTTTTATATAGAGAGACTAGCGTAACCCAGTAATGGCACACCTTAATTTTCTGTGCCTGCAGGTGCACTAGCCATAGAGCTGGCATAAGTGTGGTTGCATAAATGTGGCAGGTTTAACTGATAATAGTCTGTAAGTTGGGTGGGGCATATAAGCGGGAGCCCCACCCATGCCCACCCACATGTATGCCTCCCATGCATTTATGCTCTATGCACCATTACAGAATAGCAATATACTTTATGCATTTAGGTGACAATATTCTGTACGTATATATGCTGTAAATGTGGGCACCCAGTTATAGAATTGTCCTTGCAGTATTTAGCGGTGACCTCTGCATTTGCTTCTGTGCATCTCCCAACTCAACCCAGGCAGTCTCCCTTTCTGTCCCGCCCACCCACCCAGGCATGCACACACACTATGGCAACAATTCTATAAACTAGTGCCTCAGTTCGGGAGTGCCAATTCCATAATGGCACCTTAGCACCAAGATTCTGTTATGGAATAGCATTGTAAGACAGCATTGGAGTCCATGCTGAGGTGCTTCCTCTTATGCCATGTCAAAGACAGATGTAAGTTGGTTCACCAAGTGATGCATGCAACTTATTCTATAGGTTTGCAAATGGAAGACATGCCCATGCGGTGTCCATGTGTACGCTCCCTTGTAGTTGGCGCCTAAGTGCCATAGTATCTGCATTATAGAATAATGCCTATAGGTACTTATTTTCAAAGCACATAGACTTACAAAGTTACATAGTAACCTGTGTAACTTCGTAAGTCTGCTTTGAAAATGAGCCTACTAGGCACCTAACTGTCGATTAATGGCACCTTCTTTGAGGCATGTACCTCTAGGTGTCAGTTTATAGAATTAATTTGCAGTCTGATTAATTGGAAGTCTGATTTGCAGTTGTAGGATTCCTGTTCAAAATGATTCAGTTCAAAATACTTCTGGACAATTATAGATGCGCTAAAATGGTGAGATGTAAGATAATTTATATCCTAAATGCAGAATGGTAGGCATTCTTTTACATAGTCTGTCTATGCAATCAGATTTTCTGTTTCTAAAACAATACAAAATACCGTAAAGGACAGTGCTTGAATGTTTGGCTACTGCTTGCAAGTGACCGTATTAGAATTGTAAGTCCTGTACTCTTAAGAAAAGAGAGCAGGTTCCTTCTGATAGAAGACTAGGTTCAATGATTCTTGAAAAGATGTGAAACATAGGGAGGGCGGTCTGGAAGCACCAGGAATTTCCTTTCGGGCAGTGATGTATTGCTAACCCAGCTTTTAATTTATACTTCTGTATTGCAGGTTCAGTAACTAATAAACTTGTGGTTGTATAGTAGGCAACTTGTTTTGTATGTATTTCAGGAGAAAAAGAATTCTGGGTACTGTAATATCACACCAGGGCGTGGCACAGTCTATCATCAGGTGTAATATAGCTGCTAATTTAAATGCAACTGAATTACAGTAGTTTTCAATGTACTTATTTAATAGTTGTGCATGATAGATTTTGTTCTGGAAATCCGTTTTAATGTGCAGGTTAATAGGTAGGATGATAGATTTCCTCATAACTCTTAGCAGTATTTAAGCTGTTTGAAAGAACCATACTTGCCTGCTTGTTTTATGTCAGATATACCACTTAATAGATCTGTATACATTATATGCATGCACACTGGGAATGTGCACAATCTCTTACTCCTGCAGAGACCTCATTGTCTGAAGTTCCCTCTTGATGAGGTGCAATTAAAAAGCAGATATAACTGCTGTTTACCTTGAATGAGCTGCGAGCATTGAACCTATTATTTACAGATTTCTTAAGAATCCAGTTACAAAAATCACACTCATGTATTTTGCTGCTTGGTTCACCTTGACTAGTACTTTCTGATAGATTAGTTTGTACATTTCTATAGGCTTAATAGCTGACATTAAGTGAAAATCACTGGAAGATGCCTGCTTTCAAAACCCTGCTGCTGCCTGACCCACTTTCCTGTCCCTAAAGCATTAGGTGGCCTTTCCAAGCAGGCCAGATTACCAGCCTTATCAGTGAAGCTGCACTCCTCCCCAGAGCTACATGCACTGATGGAACCATTACAGGCACTGGCTCCATCTGCTTGCCTAACCATTTAGCCCAGTCCCGTTTGAGGATTAACTATTGAGGTGCTGATGCCCACTACTGACGGACATCATCCAAACCTGTTATATATTTATTTATTTGTTGCATTTGTACCCCACATTTTCCCACCTCTTTGCAGGCTCAATGTGGCTTCCATAGTATCGTGAGGTGTTAGCCACCTCCGGTGATGAAACAAATACAGAGTGATGTTGTTACAGAACATTAGAGAATCAAGAGAAGAAGAGGGATATATTGTTCATTGCAGGTTATGGCTTCGTTGTGTTGCTGTTTACTATATAATATCACAATATTATTTAGTAGATGACGACAGATAAAAACCAAGTGGTCCATCCATTTTGCAGTTTGAAAATTTTTTTCTTTGTCTATCACTCTAGGCAGGTGAGCATGCAAATTCTACAGTTTATACCAACACCAGCTCCTGTCCCCAGCTTCAGCACTGAAGACATTTGTCCTCATGTTCATGTCAAAGATTTTGTTGGCTATTCTTGAAATATGTTCAGATAATGTAAGGGCATGCGTCTTGCACATCGGAAAGATATTTGGGACATACTGATGTGACTTGATAACAGGCAAGGTTCCTATATTAAACAACCCTTATGAGATACTAGCTATGTTCTTGGGACTGTTACAGTTGCTCCTAAACTTGCTGTTTGTTTTCATCCCCCCCCATCCCCCTCCCAATTCTCTTCATTAGGAATTTCAGATTGTTACTGTAGAATGCAGTGAAATGACAGCTGCTTGATTAAGTGCAGGTATATTGTCGCTTGAGACCACGTTACCCATTTATATTTATTAATGAATGAATGAATGATATTTGTATCCCACAATTATCCCAAACAAGTTCGAGTTAAGTGTAGCTCTTCCCATTTAAAAATAGAACATTTTGATGATAAATCCAAGTTACATTAGTTAGAAAGACAAGAAACGTATGTGGATACAATGTAATAACAATAATAGATGCAAAAATCAACAGGATTAGTAGTACATCTTAAAGATTGAACAGTGAATTAGTTGCTTTCGTCAATGAGAGATGATCTTTAAGTAACTCCTATTCATTGTCTTTGCTAAAACAGCACACAAATGAGTAATGAGGTTTGGTGTCTTTCAGTCCTTTTTTTAATCTATAGTATTTAGTAGTGATGTGGACAGAGCATAATCGTTTGGCTTTCCCCCCCCCCCAGTTTTCAGATTTTGTTTTCTGGTTTTCAAAGTTTAATGAGCATTAATTCATGGGATAATGTGTGTTAAATCAATTTAGTGCATTAAATTTGTTAAGAAACACTAAATGAAGCAGATCATTCAAAGTGTACAATTATTGCTGAAGAATAGAAGTTAGTCTGTGTATATTATTTCATGGGTCTGGCTCAAAAGTTCAAGATAATGTGTGCGAAATCAATTTAGTGCATTACAGTTTTTAAGATGCACCAACAAATATACATCCCTAGTATCTAAGGAGTTTGAGATCGTACTCTAAAAACCATTAATAACTGTTTCCTTTACATCGCCTGGTTCACAGTCATAATATGACATTTAAAACTACTTGACGGCAATATGAACGCTGTCATTTTCTAAACTCAGATAAGGAGTTGTTAAAGTATATGGCAGGTTATTACAAGTAGTTTATAGCTGTGCAGACACCCTAAATATGTTTTTAAAGCTGTTTTTAATGACATATTTTCATTAAATAAACATATCTGTAAGCTAACATTTGTTTTCTCTTGTCTAAGACTGTTCTTTTGACCTTTTTGATATCTAAACTAAATAAGAACTGACAAAGTTGGTATACATTTGAAAGGGCAAGATGCATTTTGCTAGCCAAATGAAAGTTTTAATCTAGGAAAGCAGTAAACCTTATCAGTGATGATTTTAAAATCTGACTTTCTTTGCATCATGTAGTTGTTACTGATTTTCCTATGTCTTAGTCATATCCTTTTCCACATAGGGCCAGATTCTATATATGGTGCCTAAAAAAATCCACATGGAATTAAGTGTTTTCTATATAATTTAGGTATGGTGTATAGAATACGCTTATTTGATACCGTTGCACCTAAATTTACTCGCATCCATTTACGCCAATAAAACCTGGTGTAAATCCATGCAGTTAGATTTAGGCGCACTTACCCCTGTTCTATAACTATGTGGAAATTTTGGAACGCCCATGAAATGCCCATAAATACACTCCTTTTAAGCTAGATGTGTTTATTTTGAACTGCGTTCTTCGCAATTTAGTCTCAGTTCTTTATTTATTTATTTGTAGCATTTGTATCCCACATTTTCCCACCAATTTGCAGGCTCAATGTGGCTTACATTTGACGTAATGGCGGTTGCCATTTCCGGGTAACAGAATTACAAATGGTATTGTGTTCAGGTGCATACATACATGGTAACATACATGGAACATAACATATATGGAACAGGTTATGGTATATATATATATATATATATATATATATATATATATATATATACACCATGTGCATACATACATGGTAAAGAAGAGTTCGATATGGTATTGCATAAAGGTTACTGGGTAATAAATTGGATTGTAACATACGTTTGGTGATCAAGCACTAGTAATAGTGCTTGATCATTCATAGCAAAGAGGATAATCAGTCATGTGATGAGTTTGGTTTTGTATAGATCATGTATAATGTTATTATTTAGTGTTTAAGATGAATGTTTATGGTATGCCTTCTTGAAAAGATCTGTTTTCAGTAGCCTTCGGAAGATGTTTAGGGCTTCCGTTGTTTTTATGGCCTTCGGTAGTGCATTCCATGGCTGTGTGCAGATGTATGAGAAACTGGTTGCGAATGTGGATTTATATTTTAGCCCTTTGCAGTTAGGATAGTGGAGATTGAGGAATGTGCATGATGATCTTTTTGAGTTCCTAATAGGCAAGTCTTTAAGATCTAACATGTAGGTCGGGGCTTCCCCGTAGACGATTTTGTGGACCAGGGTGCAGACTTTGAACGCAATTTGTTCTTTTAGTGGGAGCCAGTGTAGTTTTTCTCTTAGGGGTTTGGTGCTTTCGTATTTCGCTTTCCCAAATATGAGTCTGGCTGCTGTGTTTTGAGCGGTTTGAAGCTTCTTAATGATTTGTTATTTGCATCCGGCATAGATGGCATTGCAGTAGTCTAGATGACTTAGCACCATTGATTGTACTAGGCTGCGGAAAACTTCCCTTGGGAAGAAAGGGTTGATTTTTTTAAGTTTCCACATTGAATAGAACATTTTCTTTGCTGTATTTTTCGCATGGTCTTCGAGTGTGAGATTTCGGTCAATTGTGACTCCCAGTATTTTCAGGCTGTCTGAGACCGGAAGTGTGTAGTCTGGGGTGTTTATGGCATTGGTTTTGTTTGTGTTGTAGTGTGAGGACAGGATAAGACATTGTGTTTTTTTCTGTGTTTAACTTTAATTGGAATGCATCCGCCCATGAGTTCATTATTTGGAGGCTGTGTGTGATTTCATTTGTGATTTCGATTATGTCTTGTTTGAACGGGATGTATATCGTGATATCGTCTGCATAGATGTACGGGGTTTATGGAATATGCTTAGTGACTTCTGTTCATAAATTGTAATTATTGCTAATTAATGCTCATTATTGCTTGTTAAGTGCTGTTATAAACACTGATTACCTTGTTATGCCAATTAAGTTATGCACGTATCTCTGCGCAGAATGTAGGTGCCATATGTAGAATCCAGGGGATAGTGTCTTGATAGCAATTTAAATGACATTTTTGGGGGGGATGGAGTGGAAGGGGTTTTTACTTTGAGATATGGAGTAATCACTACTACTACTTAACATTTCTAGAGCGCTACTAGGGTTACGCAGCGCTGTACAATTTAACAAAGAGAGACAGTCCCTGCTCAAAGAGCTTACAATCTAATAGACAAGTGAATGGTCGGTCCGATAGGGGCAGTCAAATTGGGGCAGCCTGGATTCACTGAACGGTTTTGATCTGTAGAACTCCGCTTGAGATCTTGATGCATAAATAAAAAAAAAAGAAGACAGTCCAGCCCTTTTTTATTAATGGTTCTTTTGGGCATCAACCCTTTAAATGGATTCTATAGCCTAGCTGTTGATATTCTTGGACTTTGTAGAAAACTAATCAGAGTTCAATATATTTGCATTTTAAAATGATTGGCCATGCACTGAAAAAAATACAGCAAATTGCTTAGGGCCCTGTTTACAAAGACACGCTAATCATGTAGATGCCCATAATACTCCTATGGGCATTTCTACAATTAGTGCGTGCTAAAAACTCTAGCGCTGCTTTATAAACAGGACCTTGCATAAACTTGGTGTGGATTTCAGCACTGGGATTTGGGTGGCTCTTGGATTTTATTAGTCCTTTTATTCTAATTACCAGTTTGTATGATTTTTATTTCTTCTCTTTACTGTATTTTGAGTAATACTGCTTGGAAATTGATCACTTTTCTGCATAATGTAGGTTCCACAGAAAAAGAACAGTCTCTCTTCTGTGGTTTTTATAAATTGCTGTGTTCAACTTCTAATGCTATAGAAATGTGTGCTAGTAATAGTTGTAGTGCCTGGAGACAAATCTTGGTGACAAGTCTCAAGTTACCTGTTTGCACCAGCCTACTGTAGTACTTTTGTTTTATGCTTCCTCATTTCTGTTTCTTGATTTCGAGCCATCAAGGTGGCTGGTCAGCAAGTTTTGCTTTCTTGACAAGTTGCTAATCCTTTGTTTTCTCATAATTGGCATGGTGATAACTATAAAGAAGTATAATAGCTTAGATATTCAAGCATGTCTTCTTCTATGTTTGATGGTGATGCTTTATAAGTTTGTAATAGAAGGATCTAGAACGGTCTTTGGATTGTTGTTGTTCATTTGCAATTACTGCTTCACTATAATCAGTAGGGATGAATGCAGGCAAACACATTTGGTTGTTTTTCATTTTTCCCCAGATTTTTTTCATGATTTTTGTTTGCATTTTTAAAAATTTCATACCTGTTTTACTGAAAATCAGATTAGAATGTTTTAATTATATGAAATAGTGATTTTTTTTTTTAATGCATGCTATAGTGTGTTAAGCTTTGGGCAAAACGGGACTCCATCGGGAGTATACCAACACTTATCTTAATAGTGGTATTCATTCACAGCTATGGAATCTCCTCATGCTGTGTCGAGAAGCTTGCCCCATTCTTTATGAGGAAATTCCATAGCTGTGAATGAATACCACTATTAAGATAAGTGTTTGTATTTTTCTCGGATTTGCAGCATATCGCTGTAGTTGTTTGATTGCAAGCAAATTCTTTTTGAACACTCTTTTTGAAGATTTGCGTTACAGTTAAATTAGTTGAAGCAATCAGTGAAGGTTTTTTGGTGGCCAATGATGAAGAGATGATCGTTATGATCTATTTAGCTCTACAGAAGTCGTTTGACCCTGGAGCTCTTTGAGGCCTTTTTCCTTCCTAACAAAGTGAGTTGATAAGGACCACAGCTGTATGCTTAGTATATGAAGATTAGTGTATAAAAGTTTTTTTTCCCTGGAAAGATTTTTTGGATATTTTAAGTGACTAAAATTTTAAGGCACATCATGAACTGAATGTGCACTAAAGAATGCATATCCCTAATTTAATCAGGGTTTATTTTGTATCTGGACTTCGTATTTAAGTATGTTCTGTTCAGTAGTTACAGCTGTCATTGTTTCTGACTGCATTAACAGGGGTGAGTGTCTGTCTTATATAAGCAAGGTCACAAGTAATACATGAATGTCACCTGGTGCCTTCCAGGATATCATCAGAAAGTCATAAGAACCATCTGAACAAATGACCTCAGTCAGCCAGCAGGATCTTCAACCTTCTTTACAGATAGTCTTTGTAATGTTAATTGCAATCCACAATATCTAAAGACACATTTTTATTTTGATCCTGCTGAGAAACCACCTAGGAAAGAGAGTGAATTGTGGACAGTTTTACAGTTGTTTCTTTTATTCTTTCCTCTTTTGATCTCGCTTGAACAAAAGAGTAAACTAACAAGGACAAATGCTTACATGCGGATGCTTCATTATTGAAAGGGTCAGCATCCTGAGCTTAATGAGAATGATCTGAATCAGAATATAAAGCAGTGTTTTGATATTTTGTATACAATGATTGGAATAAGCAAGTTTGACTGTATGTGTGTGTATAAAATGGTACATTATAATAGATGGGCAAATTTAAGATTTTATGTTGAAGCTGGAGTCTTTCGGTACATTTTTATCAACTCTGACTCCACCTACAATTGCTTCTGACTCCAACTCCACAGCCCTGGTTTGATCTTGAAATATACCGTGGGATTTCATGTAATTGGACTTTTTTAATGATGGAATGAGGTTTTCAGAAAAGTAGCTTGAAAATATAACCCAATGGTTTTGTTTGTGAGCAGGGTTTGTGGTTCTTCCAGATTAAATTTATATTAGGTTGGCGGAGTTTGACAATTACTGTGTATATGCACTTTGAAGTCAACACATTAAGTGCTTTGGGTGTCCCTAACATAACACTGTACTGTTGTGCAAAACCTTTCATGATGCAGTGCAAGCAGCTACATGCTCTGCATGCCATGAAACAATTTTTTCCTTCGTCCCAGGGAACTGCTGATACTTCAAGCTTAGTAAATGTGTTTCAGGGGCAAGAGGGGTTTCGCAACTTGCTGTTTAGATACGTTTTCAACTATTTGTTCAAATATGCAGTTTGGTAATCTAGGTTTTTCAGAAATTGTCCTTTTGAGGAGTTTTTATGTAGCATCGTGTATTTTATAGATACTGTGTTGCACTTCTCTGCCTATGAAACAGACGAATCGGTTTTCTGAAAAGATCAGGTGCTGCCACCTAACCTTCTTGTTTCTGTATAGGAAGTTTGGATAGACACAAGCAATGTAGACAGTAGATAGTGCTTTGCGAGAAGTAAAGGAGTCTAGATTACTAAAAATGTGAACCAACTAGTAAAACGTTTTGGGAACATAAAAGTACAATACAGTTCACTAAGTTGTATTTTATTTATATAAAAAAAAGTCGATATTGGTCAATATTATAGAGAAAACATTCATATATTTTTAATACATGAAGTGCTGTATATTATATCCCCAATAGTGTATTTCATAAGAACTGTAATGGTTTTGGGGTTGAGCACAAATTTTAGTTGGGAAAAGCAGACAGTGAAAGGAGCCCGCTTAAATGTAATTCCTCCAACCTTCTCACATACTGTATCAGTAAACTCATTGTGGCAAAGATATCCTTGGGCTAGGGATACCAAGTGATTACTTCCATTGTTTTGTCTACTGAATGTACATTTAGCACATCTGATGTACTGAAGAAGTTATATTATTGTTTCCCCCCTCAAATCATGTATTAGAAACCATGGCTTGCAATATGAAAATATTATTGTAGCTAGATGCAGGTGGCATTCAAACTAACAGCAGGTTATAATGCATTTTTTTAAAAAATAAAAATGTGTTTAAATAGTTTGAGGCAAATGATTAACATGAATCATAAACTCCTGCATCACTGTAGAGAGCTATACACGAGCTATACACTATATTCTTTCCTAGAAGGCTGCTTTTGATGGTGGTGGTTTTTTTTTTTTAAGACTCAAACTCCTCTCGTATTACTCAGTGTAAATCCATAATTAATCCTTTCAAAGTTTTCTTTCCCCTTGAAGCTCATTGTTCACCCTCTTGCATGTGGTTTATTCAGGTATCTGTATTTTAAATTTTATTTTCAGAAATTTACTGCTGGTCTGTAGTTTTGTAAAATATAAGTGGGTGTAATCATAGACATGCAAGAAAAAATGTCTCGTAGGTCTGTTTTTAAAAAAAAATAAAGTTCATTCTATATGTTTCAAGTGAGTAAAGGTGTTGGCACACTGTACAGTAAGTTACTAGAGAGGGGGGTATATATGAACCACTGGATGGTGCATTGAGCCAAAGGTCCATTTGTCATCTCTGGATACACATTTAGGATTTAGTTTGTCACTGTTTGCTGTGACCTTGAACAAATTGCTATCTTCTTATGCCTTGGCTTACTCAACTGTAATTAAATAGTAACAATACTAGCATTGCTCACTCTTTTGCTCTAAGAGCTTACGTAAACTCCAGGTATGAGAAGTGTGTTACTAGGCACAGCAACTTTCAATATAATTGCACCTATGGGCCTGAAATACCAGTAGTCTGTAAGTGTGCTTTTATCTTGTTCAAATGAATACTGATTACAGAATTCATTATTGATAAGCAGACAGAGCAGTGCTGTCAAAGACATCTTTAATCTTCTGCTTATGGTGTTATTTCAGGCATATTTCTAATTTCTGAAGTTCATTTGTCATGTTTATGTCTCTTTTTTTTTTTTTTGCCCTCTTAAAAAAAAAAAAAAAAAAAAAAGCTTGTCTGCTCTTCCTATTCATAATAAGTAAGTATAAGGTCCAGGTTTTTTTTTTTTTTTTGAGGGGGTACTGAGTACCGGCACCTTTTCCATTGTCTGCTATAATTGACCCATGGTTCTCCAAGTTTTAATGGAAGAGCTCAGGCTCTATACACACCAATTCAGTCTTGTTATAGATTCTGTGACTGGTTGCAGGGGGCCTGGCTATTGTGGGGTGGGTCCCTCACTGATCACTCCACTCCTGAAGGGTGGTCGAGCATTTGAGTACCGGCACCTTTTTCGCTAGAAAAAATGCACTGATAAGGTCACAGGGTAAGACCTCCATACAGTTTGTGTGTGTGTGATTTTGGAGGTAAATGGTAAAATTACAACATTCTGAATGTGGGAGTGAGTTCTAGTGGCCTGTCTTTGTCAGAGTTTCTAAGTTTCTAGTGGCATTTACTCATTGTAATAGGTAAATTTTGTAGTGACTTTCCTATGGATGCAAATAGAATATTTGGTGCCACTTGACGTCTGTGTAGGAAACATTTATTCCTTATCATCCTGCTAGACCAGTCCAGACTGATTGGTTATGTCCCCCTATCAGTAGATGGAGACAGAAACTTGATTCTGATGATATTAGTATAACAGAAAGTATAGCCATTTCCAGTATATTTCCGCCTCTAGCAGATGGTGGATATTTACTGCTGCAGCAAGATTCCCTGTGAATAGATCTTTCTTCTCACAATGCAAAGCACTGGTGCACATGCATGAGCCTTGGCCTAACAATAATAATACAAACTAGGGTATAATATGACAAGTGAGAGGATTGACCCAGAAGTCTACTGGAAATTGGTGCTCTATGAAGATATGAATATGTTTTGTTGGGAAGTTCTCAGAGTATAAACTCACCCAAGCGAGACTACACGAAGTATACACAAGGTGTTCTACGTCTCGGGTGGACAAGCTTCTCAATCATAGAACTTCACCTTGAGTCTTTTTTTATGTACTTACAAATGCATACCCGTGCTAAAATTAATTCAAATGACATAAATATGCACCCTCCTCAAAACTTAAACAACCAGTGGGTCAATGCTATAATTTGCTCCAACGCCCTCATGCACACAATAAAAAAAATTTTTGTAAGTGTGCTATAATGAAGCTCTCTTGATAGCTTATAAACTTTCTTATTCTCTAATATACATATAATAAATCAATCAAAGCACTTAGCGTAATATGGTCAGGAACACCTCTCCTCAGCTGAGTAATGTCCAAGTCTGTGAGCAATTGTAGACTCTATTTTTCAATTAATCAGCTGCTTTCCACTCATCAGCTCAATTCAATCCGTATCCACATGTGCTAGCGATACTATCATGTGGTTAAATCAGCCATGGTCTTGAAAATTATTGATTCGCTGACATACGTTTCCTCACAGCGTTAGTTCAGCTGTACAGCTACTCTGCTCTCGCTAAATATATCTTTTAAGCTGACATCATGAACAGTCCAGTACACTATAAAGTAGACTGCCCTCCTCTGGTATTTGGTAAACTCGCTGTTAGGCAATTCCCGTTAAAACAGAAAGTGGCACTTAAACCTTACCACTCCTGCTAAATATAACTTTCAAAGTGAAACTGATGAAGAGTCCAACTCTGCAGGGTTTCGAAAAAAAACTTCTTCAGGAACTCTACATATAATAAATTTCTACTTGCAAGATTTCTGCTATCAAAGGAAAAAACGATAAGTGCCCCTACTCTGTTGGTGCTCTATCACTACCCAACTGAGGTATTTAAATGGTCCTATGCAGGAAATGATGTCATCACATATCCTCTAAATTAATTAGATACTATTAAATTTGATCACAGGTGAAGATGTAATCCAACTAAATACCAAAGAGGTATTCTATTAAGTAATCCTGTGGTAATCAAAATTCAAATGACAGTGTTCCATTCAATAAAATCATTGAGTCCCCTAGGGACAATCGTATCGAGTTCAAAAATCCAAAATTGTTCTCTTCTATTAAGAACTTGATCCAAGTCCCCTCCTCTGATGGAATGTACCTTGGCCTAGGCATTGCTCCCAGGGATTGGTCCACAGATCTTACTTTGGTTGAATGTGGAGTTGTCTTTCCCTCTAAGGCAAGAGAAAGCAACCAACCCCCTAGTCGAAAAGGCAAAATCAAAACACAGCCAAAAAAAGAGGTGGACTAGTGGGTCTAACAAAGGATAATATTTATTAAAAGATACAGTAAAATGACAGACTCGACTTAGTCTGTGTTTCTGTGCCACAATGCGCATGCAACAGGAGTCAAAACAATTTTGATG
Source organism: Microcaecilia unicolor (assembly GCF_901765095.1). Taxonomy (NCBI): domain Eukaryota; kingdom Metazoa; phylum Chordata; class Amphibia; order Gymnophiona; family Siphonopidae; genus Microcaecilia; species Microcaecilia unicolor. The sequence goes on along the minus strand of NC_044040.1, from coordinate 40,412,988 downwards.
AATGTTATGCGTCCAAAAATGCTGAGCACAATGTCCAGTAAACAAATAATTCTTCATCAAAAAACACCAAAGTGAAGTGCAAGCAAAGCATAGGCTACTTAGTTTGTGGAATCTCAATCCATTTCTTTTCATGGAATTTGCAGGTTGGCAGCCTGGCCTTTGTTCGCATCTTTATGAAACATTACAGACTGGAAGTTTTGGTTTGAGGTGATCAGGTCTCTGTGGCCTCAGTTCTTTCTGCTGGGATTGCCATGTCCCACCCTATTTGAGGACTGTTTAGTTATATCCTACAAGTCTCTGGATTGAATTGGGGGACGACATGGAAGGAAAAATTAGATCTTACCTGATTAATTTTCTTTCCTTCAGTCCCAACAGATCAGTCCAGTGTCTCTCCTTGGTTCTGCAGTTCAGATTAGTGGGACAAAGCCAATATGGTCTCAGTCCTTTGGCTAAACCCATATTGGCTTTGTCCCACTAATCTATGCCTATGTATATTTTCAGTAAGTTTGTTCTTCATAACGTATCTTTTTCTTTTCCTTTGCTTAAGAGTAAGAACCTTGAATCAGCCTGTGAAAAGAGAGGGCAAAGGTGGGGAGGGGGGTGGACATGAGAGGGAGAAAAGGCAAGCAGAAACCAAGGGAGGGGCCTCAAGGGGACCACACCGCCCAGATTGTTGTAGGCCACCAGGAGAGAACTGTGGGTCTGAGACTGGTAGAGGGGCTTCCCTCCAGCTTAGTCAGGAGAAACCCAGGAACCCAGGGTACATTAAATCCTGCAGCACCAATTCAGACTAATCATCTGCTGTAAGCAGAGAATGCTAGCAAGTACCAAGACTGTATAAATCCTTATACTATTGATGATGTCACTGAAAGTCAGTGTTCTGTACCTCCGTCTACTGGTTGGGGAACATAATCCACTTATCTGGATTAGTCTATCAGGACTAAAGAAAAGGAAATTAATTGGTAAAATTGATTTTCCCCATGTCTTCCCCCACCTCCACACACACAAAAAAAATCTAGCTCCACATCAAGTTTGGTTGACCTAGAAACAGATGTTTAAATGCTATAAAAGGGGTGGGAGAGAGAAAACTCAACCACCAGAGGCTAAGAACAAAGTTGATGTGTTTACTTAAGTCATTTTGGATGTTTCTTTGCAATGGCTGAAAAACCTGCTTAGGCTTTTCTCCAAACTGTTTGTATTCTTATATAATTGTTCTTCTCGTTGAAGATTTGTAGAGAATGCGTGAGGAATGTCTTGTCTGATCGTAGTCTTTCATTTATAGTGCTTTATTACGTTCTATCAGCAGGATCTTTCTGATCTGTGTGTGGTCATTTCATAGCAGACATTTTTTTCTTTGAAATTTTTATCTAGAGTTTAGCAGTATCTGTTTACCTGCTGAACCGTCTCTAAAATATGACCCCTTATTTACCTCCTGAGTTTGAGGAATATGTGCTAGTGATGTGATATGTTCGGGTTTCCCCTGCACAGTAAAGTTAAAACATTCAGGACTTAGTCTACAGATATGCAGGAATTTATTTGCTTAGTAACTGAAACCAAATTATTATTCAGGAAATTGATCTTGCTCCCTCCCTGTCTAGATAACATTTCATTTTGGCACTAACCGGCCTGCCATGATCAAAGATTTTATCAACACTTAAATATATCTAAATATTTTTGTGAGAGATCTTGAAAGGCTAATAGTCATATTACCTTGCACTTGGATATTTTTACTTTCTATTTGTCTCTTATTTCTAAGTATATTAATTTTTTTTCTGTTTAAGCAGGTTCTGTACTGATTAAGTGAAACATCAGAAAAGCAGCCAGAAAGTCACTGTGGGGCCAATGTACTAAAGCATAAACCAATATGAGTGTTAATGTGACATCTGTGTTAATGTTGTAATAAGATAAAAAAAATATACAACATAGTTCATTGCCTATTAATGCAGTGAAAGTATATGTTTAAAAACATGCAGTAATATAAAAAGTTTTACCTAACAAGCATAGTTTTTTTTAATGCTACCATTTGCATGTACTATATTACTTGTCTCATTTTGCATCTCATTAACATCAGCCCTTAATACATGCAATAATGACACTTGAGTCAGTATTTAAACACTAAGGTGAGCATTTGATTAAATCACACATTTTCAGCACCACTATCTGGAGAAGTGGTGGCACTGAATATATGTGAAACAAACAAAAAGAAAGTGGGTAGACCAATGTAGTTCCAACACAGGGTGTCTATTAACAGTTAAACAACTTTGTGTAACAACAACAATGACTCAACACAGTCCTGTGTTTCGGCGTCACATGCGCCTGCTTCAAGAGTCAAATAATTTCTGCAAAATAGCACAATGTATTTACAGTGTGATAAAAATGGTAAAGTTAAAACAAATAATAATCAAACTAAGAAATTAAGAATATGAAACCTTTTTTATTGTAAAAGTCTTATGGCTCGCATATCAAAATATTCCTTTGCGGGTAACATAATTTACATACACAGATAAAACATAAACATACATCAAACATACATTTCCAAACAAAATAAAATTTCAAACACAACAACAAAACAAAATAATGACTCTCTTAAAAAAGACATCATACAGATAAGTAGCAGATCTTGTTTATTTTTCTGGTTTACCAAACATCATTTAGGGGTCTGTTTACTAAGATGTTGCTAGCGTTTTTAGCGCTCACCTAAAATTAGTACACGCTAAACACTAGACACACCCATAAATGGGTGTCTTTAGCTTTTAGCAAGCACTAATGTTTAGCGTGCGCTAAAAACACTAGAGCGCCCTTAGACCTGCTTAGTAAACAGACCCCTTAATTTACTCGACTAAAAACTTGCTGAAACAATGCTGCCTTTAATATCGACTTAAATTGTAAAATAGATTTTATAGAAGGCACTTGATATGCTAGCTCAGAAAGAATTTTTGATCTTAAATTTTTGAGTATGGCCACAAGAAAAGATGGCTCTCCCATATCTAAATGAATAATAGCTATAAATAAGAAAGGAAAATTAGCATACTAATCAAGGTTGATAAAACAAAAAATGTCCAAAGATCCAACAAAACAGCATCTATTAACAAAAAACATCAGCAATTAATGATGAGAGGTGAAAACATGGCAGAGACTATAATGGCCAGAGTAATAAAAGACACACCACAAATAAAAAATGATAGCAAAAATGTATTATTACGAAACTAGATGAGTAAAAACAGCAATTGAAAATAAATGAACTGAAAAAAGTGAAGTAGTGACACTTCAAAATGACTGAAAAAAACACAGTAGTGAAATAGTACTTAAACTTAAATAGTACTTGGCTTGGAAAGCAAATAGAATGTTGGTATTATTAGGAAAGGTATGGAAAACGGGTGTGAGGATGTTATAATGCCGTTATATTGCTCCATGGTGCGACTGCACCTTGAGTATTGTGTTCAATTCTGGTCGCCGCATCTCAAGAAAGATATAGTGGAATTGGAAAAGGTGCAGCGAAGGGCGACTAAAATGATAGCGAGGATGGGACGACTTCCCTATGAAGAAAGACTAAGGAGCCTAGGGCTTTTCAGCTTGGAGAAGAGACGGCTGAGAGGAGACATGATAGAGGTATATAAAATAATGAGTAGAGTGGAACAGGTGGATGTGAAGCGTCTGTTCACGCTTTCCAAAAATACTAGGACCAGGGGGCATGCGATGAAACTACAGTGTAGTAAATTTAAAACAAATCGGAGAAATTTTTTTTTCACCCAACGCGTAATTAAACTCTGGAACTCGTTGCCGGAGAACGTGGTGAAGGCGGTTAGCTTGGCAGAGTTTAAAAAAGGGTTAGACGGTTTCCTAAAGGACAAGTCTATAAACCACTACTAAATGGACTTGGGAAAAATCCACAATTCCGGGAATAACATGCATAGAATGTTTGTACGTTTGGGTAGCTTGCCAGGTGCCCTTGGCCTGGATTGGCCACTGTCGTGGACAGGATGCTGGGCTCGATGGACCCTTGGTCTTTTCCCAGTGTGGCATTACTTATGTACTTATGAGAAAAGCCACCGTAGGAAACGAATAGTTCAGTCATCCCTAGAAAATAATGCAGTTGTGTAGTGGCGTTGGTAAAACCAGGAATGCTAATGGGCACATAAGACCAATGATTTAAAATGACAAATGATGGCATAATGATGACATCTAACTGTTGAATGTGATAAAAAGACATAGTGGCTTCATGGAAGTGCTTTATTTACTTATAAGCACAGTTATTTACAGTTCATGTTTTTTCACAATTCATCATTTGTGTCAGGTTGCTTCATATTTATTGTGCCACTAATTTGTATTGTGACTACTTTGATATACTGCCTCTTTATTATTTCGGCATCAATATGCTTATTCGTAGTTTTTTCACAGCGTATTTTTCCACGAGTCATCTTTATATTTTTCTCACATTCAACGGCAATTTGCTGTCACCTTGCTGCTATTTTGTTTTTGAAAATCATGTTGGTCACATGGTTACCCCACAGCTGCTGTTCCTCTGAATGTTTTGTCTGTCACATTGTTTTCACAGTTACCGACCTATCACTGTGAATTAATATTCTTCTCCTTAGCGTCCTTTCTGCTTGCAATATAGAAGCTCATGTGAGCTTTCATCTACTTTTGCACATGGAGGGCTTGCTTTGTTATTTTTTTCCTACACTGACTATAGACCTGATTCAAGTAGACTTTTCAGTGCAATTTAAGAGACTCCTGATGTAGGCCTTGTTGGCCGAAATAGAGCCGTGTCGAGTCTCGTTTGCTTTACAATAAACATTTAGACCATCTGAAGCATCGTCGGCCTATTTTTGAGTCATCTTCACTGTTGTGTCATGTATTTCCTACTCTGCGAGGATTTGTTTCTTCTGTGTACACATTGACTACCACAGCATCATACAGAATCTTTAAAGAGTTTTAAGAGGAAATACTCATATTTTTAAGATATCTATAAAAAGGTTTTTAAAGTTATTTTCATAAAAATAAGGATCTAATATTTCTCAAAATTTTGTTGAATGACATAACTATGTGCATTAAGGGATCCTTTTACTATGGTGTGCTAATGGATTTAGAATGCACTAAATGCTAAGAAGCCCATTAAAACTTATGGGCTTCTTAGCGTTAGGATATCTTAGTAAAAGCATCCTTTAAGTTCTTTTGAAATCCTCAGGCAAATATTTTTACTCTAGCCTGAGTTGCTCTAGAAACATCCTAAAATATACACTCACTCTACCAAATTGTCATGCCTCAAATCTTTTCTTTTTCTTAACCATATGCAATATTATATATTTCTATCACAATAAAAGGATGAACCAAATATTATCAGTCTGTGCTGTCAAACACAGGAGACATATGGAATTGTATATTCCTTGAAAATTTCCTAAAAATTGGAAGCAGCTGATAAACGAATACTGTAGTTTATTTGTAAAAGATAAATTTGAAAAGGGAGATCTTAAATGTGAAAATTTTCCATTCTGATTTTTTTTTTTTACTGGTGAAAAAGGTATATTATTCTTACATGGTATCCACAACTATATTCCTCTGTTTTAAAGCAAAGTTTAAGTTTTGCTATACCCCAATTACTATAAAAGCAGATCACAGCAATGCACACCCTGAAAAAATAGTTCATCAAAAATAGGAGAGGAATCATTTCATAACCCATGTGTTATAAAAGAAAGACAATCATTCAGATAAATAATTAGAGCCCCAATCAGCCATAAAGGACAGCCATCTCAGTATCCCAGTCTCAAGAGTCCCCGAAGCCTGTTTAAAGAAAGACATCTTAACTAACAATTTAAAATGACTAAAAGATAATTCAGCCGTTAAAAAAAAAAGTAAAGAAAGGAAGATTATTCCATTGTGCAGGAGCTATGAAAAGAATGCACTATGGTGAGTGATTTCAAAATTTTGTTTGCACTGGTCCTGGAAGTACCAGTCAATGATTGGCTCTAAAATTAATAATAAGCAACTTAAGGTCCCACAAAACAAGTAGGCAAACAGTCTGCTAAGTCCCGAAGGAAAGAAATCATGGAAACAGACATGGTCGAAGTGGTCTTAAAAAATCTTTATTAAAGTAGGTTAAAATGCTGCCCGAGATGGCCATTTTTTGCCTTCCATATTTATGTTTTTAAGTTGTGGTGGTCATCCTATTTTAGCAATTTTTTTATTATTTCATCAAAATTTGTAAACACAACTTATTGAATATGAAAGAGGAGGTTGTACCCTTCATGTAGATATATTTTGATTTATGAGCAATTTTTATCACGATCGCAATCTTGGATTGCCAGTTTTAAAAATTCATTTGAGTTGTCCTAAATGTCATTTTTATATTTTTGGACAATTTTGAGTGGTCTAAAAGTTGTTATAATAGTTGTTTTATCTGGGTTTTTTTTGGTTGTTTTTTAGGGCCCTGTTTACTAAGGCGTGCTAGCATTTTTAGCTCGTGCTAATGCTAGAGACATTTGTATATTCCTATGGGTGCTCTAGCATTAGCGCATGTTAATTTTTAATGTGCGCTAAAAACGGTAGCGCGCCTACAGCACAGCTTTGTAAACGGGGCCCTTAATGTTTCTGAAGTATGCTTAGAGCCTCACTGTTTCACAGTATGTCTGTAAAGGTCATGTGACCTAATTCACAAATAAAAAGTCCAATGAATAGTTAACTAATGAATGAATAATAATAAATACTTAAATTTATCATGTACAAGGTATACGAAATGTACAAATTGTGCAGAGACTCATTATATATAAAATGTGTGAAAAACATCACCATAAGGTATTGCTGTGAATAGTAAAACTGGGGTACAATGAGAAAGTTTTGCTCAAAGTTATAATGCTATTTAGCCAAGGCAGAGCTCCTAAAATGACTTACCAGGATCTCCTGACTGCAGAGGATTCCTGCATGAGCGTCATGAACTGTTAGCGAGATTACGTTTTTCAATTGTTTGTTTATTTATTAGATTTGTTGTTTGTTCTTATTGTTTTTGTGCTTTGCTTGTACATAGCTTGTGTGTTAAGGTGTGTGACCTGTTAGATGTTGTATTTTACAGTAAAAGTTAAGCCCCTGAAGCAGTCCATGCAAGGTGAAGCGTAGCCATGTCGGGCAGTGTTTTAACCTTAATAAAGATTTTTTAAGACCTCTTCGACTTTGTCTGCCTCCATAATAAGCAACTTATACAGAATACTATATTGGACAGGCAAACAGTTGTATCGCAGCAATAAAACTGTCATGTGATCAAATTAACCCTCCATTGTGAGTCCTCCAAGGACAGAGAAATACCCAGTGTGCCTGAATGCAACTCACCTTGAGCTACTACTGAAAAGGTGTGAGCAAAATCCAAGTAAAAATGAATAAATCTGTTTTCATTTCTGCAGAAACAGAGAAGAAAGTTGGTGATAAGTACACACTCCTAAATATTGTAGAGTCAGATATGTGCATAGATGCTGAAACTCAGAGCCTCAAGTAACCATTTTAGTATCTATGGCACATAAATGCATTTGTGCGTGCTTCACTTTCACGTTGATTCTTAATCCTTTTTTCTCACCATTTGTCTCACCACTGTACCTTGCCACTGTGCTTCTCCACCCCCAAACTTAGATGGTAGGGGTCTGGAGGGCTTTTCATCTGCTGCTCTTTCCCCATACTTGAATTTGTCATTTTTCTGCCTCTGAGTGGCCTAGAGGGGCATAATCGAACTTCGCCGGCCAAATAGATCGCCGGCGATCTATGTTGGCGGCAGCGCTACAGCTGGCCGAAACTGTATTATCGAAAAAGATGGCAGGCCATCTTTTTTTTCGATAATACGGTTGAGCCCGGCCAAATGCCGTTGAGTTCGCCGGGTTTGAGATGGCCGGGTTTGTTTTTCAGCGATAATGGAAAGTTATGTCGGCCATCTCAAACCCCGGCCAAATTCAAGGCATTTGGACGTGGGAGGAGCCAGCATTTTTAGTGCACTGGCCCCCCTGACATGCCAGGACACCAACCAGCCACCCTAGGGGTCACTGCGGTGGACTTCAGAAAAGCTCCCACGTACATAGCTCCCTTACTTTGGGAGCTGAGCCCCCCAAACCCACTACCCACAAATGTACTGCACCCACTAAAATTGCTCCAGGGACCTGCATACAGCCTCTAAGACTTATTGCTGCTGTATAACTTTGGCACACCAGTTCACACCTGAAGACTAATCTCTCTGAAAAAGTCCTTTCTTGAAATAACCACGTTTACTCACAATTAACTGCAGGTCAGAGGTTGTGCCCCACTGGCAAAGAGTCCCCTGGTACTAAGATTAGCAGTAGGTCAGAGCTGGCACAATGGTGTACAATGCCCTCTTTCAGCACCATTGAAGGTAAGAACTACCTTCTCTAACGTGGGTAACACAGGAAAGGAAACTAAAACCGGCTTACAAAAATGGCCACTACCGCATGGACTACAACAGGAAACAAAACAGGGCACACTCTGACCCAGTTAGCAGGGGGGAAAAGCACCATGGGAGTAGAGCCCAGTACCCTACACCCACCACAATGCATTGCTAATGTGACTCTCTGCAGGGCACCTAACAGAAAAGGTGTCACACTCACCCCAGAGCCACATCGCAACCAGGGAAAGGCTGTCGGAGGATACAACAAATTCTGCTGTCATGGAGGTGGGTATGGCATTTGAGGCTGGCATACAGGCTGGAAAAAAGGTTTTTAGTTTTATTTTTTTTTAGTTTGGAAGGAGATTTGGTGACCACTGGGGGAGTATGGGGAGGTCATCCCCCATTCCCTCCAGTGGTCATCTGGTCAGTTGGGGCACCTTTTTGAGGCTTGGTTGTGAAAATAAAAGGACCAAGTAAAGCCGGCGAAATACTGCTTAACGCCGCTTTTTGTTTTCCATTATCGGCGAAAACCGGCCATCTGGTAGCCACGCCCATGCCCGCCCATGTCCCGCCTTCGCTAATCTACCGACGCCCCCTTGAACTTTCGCCGGCGAAGCGACAGGAAAGCGGCGATGCTGTCACAAATGCCGCTTTCGATTATACCGATTTCGCCGCTTTTAAGAAATCGCCGGCCATCTCCTGATTTATGTTGGAAGATGGCCGGCGATCACTTTCGATTATAAGCTGGTTAGTGTCCTAGAAGCTGGCCCTTTTGCCCACCCCTAATAATGGCCCATAAAGAAGAGGAAAAGTAGGGATGTGTGAATGGACCTCCAATCCAACACCAGAGATGCATAGTAATGCTGAAGATAATTTATCTGGAGAATATCACAAATATGCAAGCGGACCTTTTTTAAGGAGCTGCTCAGCACCTGCGCAGCTGTTTTCCCGTGCTATACAGTGGCATTCAGAGCACTGAGTGTTTATGAGTTCTGTGACAGCACATTTTTTGCTGCTAATACACCCTTGTATTAACTTAGATATACCGTGCTCAAGCGTGCCTTACTCCAGATACATTACTCCTGAGGCAGGCGCTGCACACCGAAACATGGGTCCGTGTCAGATCCGCTTGCATATTTGTGATATTCTCCAATAAATTATCTTCAGCATCACTATACGTCTCTGGTGTTGGAGGTTCATTTGCACATCCTTACTTTTCCTGGCTTGGTTTTTTTTAACATAGGGTGTTTTTTCCTTTTTGCTGTGTGGCCATAAAGAAGAGGGCTACTGCCCTCTTGGTATCCTCAAGTTCAAAATATAGGGCTGCTTGCACCTATATATAGTGATCAAAAGGTGTTTTCATTCTTTTGCTTTGGGATCAGTTGTAACAGTCATTCCCCAGGTTGCATCAGGTGGCAGGGCATTAATCCTCCATGTTGTACTGCTTGTCACTGTCAGTCAGGAAGGGGCCATCCTTCACTTGTAGCTCAGACTTTGTTCTTGGATCTCATTGCTTCCACTCTAGAAATTGTTCTAGTACTTCTTAATGTGGGTAAGACTTTTAGTGATATGGCTAAATCAGGGCTTGACAAGTCCTGGTCACCAGGTTGCCATAACGTCCAAAGTTTTGCATCTTAAGGGTCCTTCCTTGCCACTGCTCTAGCACAATGTGCCTCTCGGTGACTTTGAGCAATGTTTTTGAACACGTACTCTGGTTTCACAGTCTTGAGATTGCCAAGACCAGCATGTGAATTTGGATATCACATGGCTCTAATTCCGAGAGTTGTGCAGTGCCAGACCAGAAGGGAACAGATGTTCTGGGGATGATGGCAGCAGCAGCAGGAAGGTGAGGTTGAAGGATGGCTCAATTAGATTTTTTAAGTGTGGCGAGGTGATTGGAGCTGGCTGACTGCAGGGAGGAACTGCTATAGGATGGCTTGACTGCTTGGCTGGAGGGTGGGAGGGGATAGGATGACAGTGGTCTGTGATAGATGGCGGGGATGGGGGAAGGGGGTATTATAGCTGCCTCCTAGATGCAAAGAAAATTTGTCAAGTATTGAGACAAATAATGCTGCCAGTTCGGACAGTCTTATTTCACAGAGCTTAGTTTTTGAGGATACATTTTGTAGACTGTAGCCATTCTACTCATTTGGCAATACAAAATGTAAGATCCTACTAACATCATAGATGTGGAGTGAGGTTTGGTAATCCTTGATGTTTTCTAAGGAAAAAGTAAACACAAACTTACCAGATCAAGGAAACATAGTCCAAAGGGGAAATAAAGCAAGAGTGAAAAAATGATGAAGTAGCATTACTTAAGGAAACGGAAGATAAATCTAGGGGAAAAGGGTAGGTTTCTTGTAAGCCCTGCACGTTTTGAGTATCCCTTTTCTGTTATAAATATTCGTTCTGAATTGGTTCTGGCTAAGTATGTGATCTCCTGCAGAACAACTGGCTGGAAATATCACACGACTTACACACAGAAGGCAGCTAGCAACAGTACAAGCTGCTCATTAATTCTGCAGAGTAATGTGATTACTTGAACCACTTCTAACGAATTATATTTAATAATTTAGCCAGAACACTCTAAGCTTCCAGCACTTATTTGACTTTTGATTGGCATTAGTGGAAATGAATAAATAGCTATTTTAATAGCTGTCTTGTCCTCTTTTATGTTTGTATGTTTAGAAGGCAGAAGTGGTTTTGAATTGTGACATTTGAAGGCTGCAGTAATCTATGGAGTGATGCCATAAATGTTAGTATAAAAGTTATTTGCTGAGTTTCTGTACTGCTTCTACTAGGTGAAATAGTTTCAGCCCTTAGATTTGTAAGGTACTACATTATGGAACTGAATGTGAATAGTGTAAATTGGGGATGGAACTTCTCTCATATTAGGAAAGGCTAAAGAGGTTAGAGCTCTTCAGCTTGGAAAAGAGCCAGATGAGGAGAGATATAATTGAGGTCTACAAAATCCTGATTGGTGTAGAACAAGTAGAAGTGAATAGATTTTTTTTTTTTTACTCATCCCAAAAGTACAAAGACGAGGGGACACTCGAGGAAGTTACATGGAAATACTTTTAAAACAAATAGGAGGAAATATTTTTTTCACTCAGTGAATGGTTAAGCTCTGGAACTCGTTGCCGGAGGATGCAACAATGGTTAGCGTATCTGGGTTTTGGAAAGGTTTGGACAAATTCCTGGAAGAAAGTCCATAGTCTGCTATTGAGACAGACATGGGGAAGCTGCTGCTTGCCCTGGGATTGGCAACATGAATGTTGCCACAATTTGGGTTTCTACCAGGTACTTGTGACCTGGCTTGGCCACTGTTGGAAACAGGATACTGGGCTAGATGGACCATTGGTCTGACCCAGTATGTTCTTATATAATACTGATCTATAATACTAAGAAAACATTTTGGTTAATTTAAGTTTGAATGCATGAAAAGCGGGAATAGCTAAAGCCAAGATAATTCTTTGAAAGTGAAATGAGATCCAGATTAAAGGTGTATTAATGAGAATGTAATATAGGATTCTTAGAGGATAAAAAGGATGATAGTCACACACAAAGGTGACATCATCGATGGCGTGGACACCAATCGTCACTAGAGCAACGTGGAAAATCCTTGAACCGTTTTCAATATGGGGAATTTCCACTCATCAACTTGAAGAACCCTCTAGTCCAGTCCTTGTTGACTATATGGCTTTAATAGAGGTGTTCTCTGTTCCCTATAGAGAATTTCTCTTATTTGGACCTCCTCAGGTTGTGTTTTCCCCCTATCCTAGTAGTTTTTTTCTTTAGTTAGATAAGTGCTTGGTATTAAAATTCAGGCTAAATAATCCTCATTTTCAAGGCTACTTTTAATTAATCCCTGATTCACCCACTCACTTCCTTATTTTAATAATGTTTCCAATGTTCTGTATGTTTTTTGATTAGCTTATAAGCTCTACTAAGCAAGCATTGTGTCTTTTGTTTGTAATTGTAAAGAGCCAAGTATGCCAACTGATGCTATACTGAGCATGTGCCTCATAAAAGCAAGTTACAAAAATAAAAAACTAACACGTTACATTGCAATACACTTGGGGAAAAAAAACATAAAAAAGAAACCAGCAGTATGGCCCAGGAAAAAAAAAAAGCACTGTGCAAAAGCTACTTCTAGTCTTCTGACAGGCCACAGTGACTTTTAATACCTTCATGTGACCTATTTAAATGCTATCCCAAATGGCCATATTTCCTTTCAAAAGGCAAATCTATTGCTCCACAGACCATAATCATTGTACATATCCTGAAAACCAGACTAGCTGGGTGCATCCTGAGGACTAGGTTGAGAAACCCTGGTCTACACTGCAGCTTAATAGGCTCAGATATAGTTGGTACTGGCTTCTGAGATTACTGGAAAGATTTCATTAGAGTGTATAAAATTTAAAACAGGGCTGGATGAAATAATCCTCTCTTGATAAAAGAAAAACAACTTCAACATACAGCGTTAATCTGTTCTATAGGGTGCTAGTGCAAAGCTTATAAAATCAGAGGAGTTACATGATCCATGGATCATTATCAGTTTGAACTGCTATTTAGAGAGGCCACAATATAAAATATAATAGTCTAGCCTTGATATAATGAAGGCATGGAACATTGTAGCCAAGTCTTTCTGAGATAGTAAGCCCAAAATCTCTTGAAGCCAATACATTCTGGCATAACAAGTTCAAAGCACTCAAACTGTGGACCATATTTTGACAAGCCAACTACATGGCCTTTTAATATACGGTAGTTCCACCAATGGTCTACTGCATAGACTACAAAGACTTGTCATCTATACCAGACCAGTCCAGACTAATGGGTTATGTCCATTTACCAGCAGATGGAGACAAAGAAAAGTAGTTCCAAGTAATTTGCCCCTTAGGGATATCATGCAGCCTGGAATGTTCTGTCTCCAAACAAATGGTAGTTGGATCGTGCAGCTGCTTCTTGGTGTTGGTCTGACAGCTCCTGAAATGGTTTCTTATCAGTGTCAGTTGAGCAGGGGATTACTGCTGGATGAATTTGCTGTTTTTCTCTGGGGTTCATCCTTGAGCTAGATGAGACCTGGTGATTCAGGTTCAGGTTCCCTCATCTTCCCAGCTGGGTTGACACTTAGTGGTGCTGGGTCTCTTCCTCCCCCCCCCCCCCCCCCAAGCTCTTCTCCTTCCGTGGGTTGTTCCTATAAGGAGTGAAAGGCAGATGAACAGGATAAGACAGACAGTGCTCTATGTTGGGGAAGGGGGGGAGGCTATTTACTACTCTTCCTTCTAAAGCTGAGGAGTCCTCCAACTGGATTGCTGCTAATGGAAGGTGGTGATTCAATATTGTGCTTTCAACCCAGTCCTTGGGGCATACTTAGCCAGTTCGGGTTTTCAGGATATCCTCATTGAATTCAATGGGGATGTCCTGAAAACCCGGACTGGCTAGAGACAAGCAGGTTCCCAGGAGTCCTGCAGATCTTGCCTATCCGTCACTATTGAAAATGTGTTAGTGAAACAGCACCCCCCCCCCCCCCCCCCCCCCCGGCAGGACTGTTGGTGGGAAGACTCGCTCATCTTAGAGGGAACAGTGCCGTACACACTCAACCAGGAAGTGTTCTTTTTCTGTTTAATGTCTGTCCTTCTCTGTGCTTTTCTGGATGCTGAGGTAAGTGTTTATTTTTCTGCACTTGCAGCATTTTGTTCTATGGGATATGTTTTGTTTTGCTTTGTTCCATGGCCTTTTTCTTTCATGCTTATTTGTTCCAGTCATAGCGGCTGTGCTGATGTGGTTGGCAAGAAACTTTGGTGCACAAAGTGGCTCCTACGATCATGTTTTCTTCTCCTGGCTAGAGGTTGCTAAGCATTGCATTGTCTTCTTTTTGTTGTTTACTTTCAGCAGTACAATTCTCAGGCCTTTAGGCCTGGATGGTTTGTCTGCTGAAGAACTGCCTAGTTCCAGTTTTGTTCCACGGTTTTGTGGGCTTTGGAGACTGTTAAGGTTCTTCCCTCGAGATGAGCCGCGACCTGGTTAGCAGGGTCCTCGACTAGCTGTGGACAGTAATCGTTTCCCTGTGACATTTTTACACTTCTGTTTGCAGCCTGTTGTCCTCAGTCCTGGCTCTGGTGCAGTGTCACATTTCCCATGTTTCTCATTTCTATGAGATTGCAATCTGTTTCTCTAGGGTGCAGATACTTACATAAATCTTGTCCCTTGCTCTAACTAGGGCTGCACAAGGCTGTATACTCGGAGTGTGCGGGCATCTCTGGTTTCGGGGAGCCACATGTCTCATGGATGACACGCAAAACTTTTCCTTGTCACAGACGTCTCTTCAGGAAGCTACCCCTTGTCTCCCTTGCTGCGCCAATGGGCTAGTCTCTGTCATCTGGGTTGCACAAATCAGAAATTGTGTGCCTCCAGTGAGAAACACTTTTTCTTGTCCTGGGGACTGCTCTGGTGGCATTCCCATGTTTCAGATGCTGTTACAGAAGCATTGCCCTGTCTTAGATGCTACATCTGCCGCTCAAGCAGTGCTCTGTCGCTGATGCCGCTCGGGCAGCACACTCATGTCTCCTGTGTGGCACTATTCCAATATATTCATGGGTAGCATTTTGTGGTCATGCTGTGCAGTGCTGTGACTGTGTATTATGGCCAACGTTCTCTTGTGCTGTACAGTGGAGATTTTATGTTCTTTGTTTCTGAGCTTACTCATTCTTACACAGCTACAGCGTGGGGATGTAGGGATTCTATAGTCTTATGCTTCTTTCTAGCAGGCCTCTAGGCTGCCCAATTCCTGCACCCTTGTCCAGGGGCTACTCAGAAGCAGTTGTCCTCTGTGACAGCACCACGTTTGGTGAACTACCAGTAGTCCTGGTCTTTCGTGACCAGATATTATGTTGCCCATGCCCGGGTGGTCCAGTGGTATCGCTCTCTGAGATGTGGTGGTTTGGTACCCTATAGGTTCTTGGATTCACTATGAACCAAGGTTCCTAGCTTCTGTGGTGCCGGAGCCTTATGCTGTCTTTCCAGCAGTTTTTCGGTCTCCAGGGGCCTTCTGTTCTTTCCGCTTTGTAGTGCGGCTCCTGAGCAACAGTGGATGGATTATGCTGTACTGATGGACATTGATTGTCAAAGCTTTTTCTGTCTGTTTGATGCCCTAGGGGAATTTATTTCCTGGATAATTACACCCTCTTGCCATCAGTTGGGCTCTCATGCACCTACTTATATGAGTGCCAGTGTCTGGAGGTCTGAATATTCTGACCCAACAATGAATTGTCAATAGGTCAATTTTATCCCTGTTACTATTTAATGTGTTTTTATGTGTTAGAAGAAGGAATTGCACCTTATTTGTACTGTTTTTTTTACGTCTGGGGTGGTTCAGGTTTTGAAGTAAGCTCACACCAGCTAAAGATGGACTGAGGTTCTGGCCATCTCCTTGCCTCTGGGGTGGCTAGATACAGACTCTATGTGCAGAAGGCAACAATTTCCTTCTAAGGAACTGAACTGTAAGTTGGATTTTCTTTATTCTGAGTACTACAATAAAGAAGATTTGCTTAAGAATTGAGAGTCTACTGGTAAAGCTTCTGCTTGGGGATGGTTTATGCTGGCTGTTTAAGCTACTCTATACTTCCCCCAATAACTCTGATTTGAGCTAGCAGAAACAGTGGACATCAAGTGATACTTTTTTTTTCCTCAAAAGATGCTTTGTTAATGCCTGCTTTAAGTGATTTCAGGACAGCACATTAAGACAATGATGCATCGACTAACAAGATAACTGTTAAAACAAGGTTACTGCACCCTTTCACTAAATCCATTTGAATGGGGTCAAGTTCACAGGAAGCTAATTTAAACAGTCAGTATTTTCTAGTTTCTCTGTATGATATAAATGAATAAAATATCTAAGGCTGAATATTACCACTCAAAGATATTGAAAATGAGTCTTTTAATTAATTACTTCTGCAACAGGGAAAGACATCTGAGTACTTGAAAGATTAGATAATAAAAAGCAAATTTTTTTTTGTAATGGACTTGAATATTTAGTAGGGGTTTTATTGGATTTTCCTGCAGCCTTTTCTCTGCACTGTCATAAACAATAGGAGCTAAATTTGGATCTTTTGATCAGTGTGAATTCACATTTGAATATTATTGAATTTGGCGAGAGGCTTCATGGGCCCAGCAAACGGACTAGTAAAGTATTTTGCACTGCATATAAGGCACAAGCATGATGCCAAAAAGCTTTTGTTGAATCTGTATTTGTAGACTTACAAAAAAAAAAAAAAAGATTGTTCTTTCCTCTCTATAACAATCCGTTCAATGTGCTGTTGAAAGTTTTTACCTGTTGGTAATACTTTATGCCTACATAATTACTTGGGCTTGTCTTTAAAATACCCATATTATACGTACAGTCTAGCGTAGAAGATTAATCAATCCAATTACTCAAACAGTAAAAATTCTGCAAAAGCTTTTTATTTTTCATCCTTTTTGGTCCCCCCCCCATACTACCTAGTGTAAATATACTATCTCCCCAGGCTGTGAGGTTCTCGACTCTTCCCACCTCCCCCACTCCTCCATATCTTTTCAAAGCTTTTAGTTCTTTGCCGGCAGCGAGCAAGAACTCATACTTGCTGCTTGCGCTGGCCCTGAGCCTTCCCTCTGACACAACTTTCTGTTTCCACATAGACGGGACCAGAACAGAAAGAAGGCTTGGGACCAGTGCAAGCAGTGGGTATGAGTCACTGCCAGCGAAGAACTTAAAGCTTTAAAAAGTACAGGGAGTGGAGTTGAGAACCTGGCTGGATTGTTTTACTTGTTTTTGTATTTAGCATGGGTCTGATTTTTATTTATGTTAGATATTTATTTCTAGTTAGAATGTACTATTCCTACCGGAATGCCTTTTATAATCTGTTTTCCAGAATTACAAGCTCTCCCAATGCAGACAAAATTGTAGTCTTTCTTAAAAGATTTATTATTCTTTCACATTTACTGTATTTCAACAAGATTTTATTAAATTGCATTTTGTTATGAGATTTAATGCATCTTCTACTTTTTTTTTTAATCCCATATTTCCTACTTGAAAGCTTTTAAGTGTTATAATGGTCATATTAGTTTTTTTAATTCTGTAATCCAAATAGTCTGTAATACATGCATAGTAACATAGTAGATGACGGCAGAAAAAGACCTGCATGGTCCATCCAGTCTGCCCAACAAGATAAACTCATATGTGCTACTTTTTGTGTATACCTTACCTTGATTTGTACCTGTCCTTTTCAGGGTATAGACCGTGTAAGTCTGCCCAGCACTATCCCCGCCTCCCAACCACCAGCCCCTCCTCCCACCACCGGATGGAGCTTGTGCCAGGGTGGATTTCTGTCAGCACCAATAAAAATAGCAACTTGGTGGTGAAATTGAAGAATTGGAAAAAAAAAATGTAAGGCAAAGGCATGAGTGTTAAAATTGTATTGGTGATGACACTCATATGGGTTGCAGTGCTGTTCCAGGAGTTGGGAAGAGCAGAAAGTGAATTTGTCCTCTGATGGTTATCAATAGAAATCAAACAAAATAAAACATGGAAAAGAAAATAAGATGATACCTTTTTTATTGGACATAACTTAATACATTTCTTGATTAGCTTTCAAAGGTTGCCCTTCTTCGTCAGATCGAAAGCTAATCAAGAAATGTATTAAGTTATGTCCAATAAAAAAGGTATCATCTTATTTTCTTTTCCATGTTTTATTTTGTTTGATTTCTATTGATAACCTTAAGAGTGGACTAACACGGCTACCACACTCCTCCTCTGATGGTTAAACCAGTTTGGTTTAAAATCTGATAACTGCATGAATTAACATGCATTTGTTTTCTGAGTTTATTATCAAGAATTTACTTATTTGAGTACCTAGAGAATGATCTAGTAACCTCAGTACTGATAAGTGAATTAAAAAAAAACAAACCTTGTGGTCACTTCATAAATCTCCCAGCAGGAAACTTAAAAAAAAACCCCAAAACAAAACGCAGTTCACATGTGTCCTGCTTTTTTACTCGCTAATCTGATAAACCTATGATCTTGAACTTGTAACCTTGTTTTTCCTACCCATGTCATCTAACAGAACAGGGATCCTTTTTATGTGGTGAAAGAAGAATTGTGCTGGTTGTGAACAGTCAGTCATCAAAAGATTACTTCGGTAGTCACACCCTTCAGACTTTGCATTCATCATTATATCCTGGAGTTAAAAAGAACATGCTTTGCACTTGTATCGTGAACGACGAAATGCAATTAATTGAATTAAAAAAAACCACAATGTTTTCTTTTGCTGTTACAAATATTGCCTGATGATGGGTTTATCATAACTGATAAGTAAATATTGGACCAGCTGTAGCCCCTTACTGCTTCTTTAAGGACTTTTTTTTAAACTTTACAACTACTGTAACATAGTAATAGCTCTTTATTGATGGCTGTTCTGTGCCTTAAGACACAAATATGTCATAGTGTTTTGAAGTAGATTAAAACCACAGTGTGTTGCTAAGGAAATCTATTTTCTTTTTTAATAGTCTTTGTAATTTATACCGCTTTGCCATGTTTTTCATGAAAACTGATATAGCAAATCCAAATAAATCATACATTAGTAGTAAACTGTTTAAAGTATCAGGCTATGAAACAAATTACATCAACTGATGCTTTGGGAGGCTAGAGGGGCACGCTGGACACCAAAGAGAAGGACACAGTTTCTAAGCATCTGGGGGAAATACATAAACAAGATATCGCCCCGAGCACGTAGTCAAGTGCTCAACGGGCTACCCTGAGGATTGGGGGATACTGGATGAGCATAGGTAAAAGAGACACATACAGGAAGGGGGGAGGGGGAGGGATGTAGGGAGGTGAAGAACACTTAGGAAGGAGCATAGGGGTTAGGGAAGCGGGAGGGAAGGGTGGGGAAGGAATCTAGACAATAAAGAAAAAAGTAAATCATATGGGACATGTACCAGTCTTGGATAGATGTTATAAACATTGATTGTAACATAGCAAGCTGGGTTCAGCAAACAGAAAATTGTGTATGTTGTACATGTTTTAGTGTAATTGCAGTTTCAATAAAAATGATTTAAACATAAAGTATCAGGCTATGAATTGAACTAGTATCAATATGTGAGGGAGTCTATAGGATACTGCCGCATCCCCTTAAGCATACTCACAGTGTCAGAACTACCTTAAGATTCATAGTCTTGCCCAAGGGAGAAGTGACACAGGAAGGGTGGAACCAAGAGAGCAGGAACTAGGAAGTGTAAAAGCTTAGGGTACAGCTAGGTTAAGGAGGCCCAGAGCACGGTTGCCAGATGGGCGGTTTTCCGCAACCCACCGCGGGAAACTTTTGCCTGCGGCGGGTTGCGGTTTTTTGGGCTCGTTTTGTTTTTTTCTGTGTGGGTTTTGGGGCGGTTTTTCGGCCGGCAGGGGGTGGGGCTAATGGCAACAGAGGCGGGGTTTGTGACGTGTTGGGCGGGGTTTGTGACATATTGGGCGTGGCGATGGCGGTGTGGGCGGGGCTGATGATGGCGGGGGCGGGGTGATGACAGAAGGGGTGGGGCTGATGACGGCGGGAGCGGGGGTGATGACGGAAGGGGCGGGGTTGATGATGGCGGGGGTGGGGTGTGTGCAGTTTTTGGGCGGGTTTTGGGCCGTTTTGTGTGGGAATTTTTTTTTTAATTTGGCAACCCTGGCCCAGAGGGAAGCAGTGATGCCCAACTCCATATGCTTGTATCACCTATATATGAACTGCAGCCGCTACAGTCAGGTGGGCCAAATTTTGACTTGGAACTTTCTAATTTAGTAGTATTGACCTGGCTGGTTGCAGGCCGGCCTCGGTGAACTGCTAACGATTGTGCTGGTAAATCTGAGGAGCCAGACCAGAGCCGAGCCAGATATATTGCATGCTGTGGCCCTGCAGGAGTAGGCCGCAGGGGGATGCTCTTGTACAGAAGGACTTGTTTCGTGTTCACTTTTCTTCCCCACCTGTGACTTGAACCAGGACCCCCTACCTGACCCTTCAATAAAATATTATTTTGTTCAATTTAACCTGCTGTGTGGCTCCGGTTTATCCTGGCTCCAGAGCCCTCTTTAGTTCACATTACCACACAGTATAGTGAAAACGTAATAATGAGTATATGCGACTACCACAGCAGATGTTTGCCATTCAAAAGAAGAGACTACTGAGTATATTGAGTTCATACGTTCATATAATGCCTTACCCAAATTAGTTAAATCAACCCAGAACTATCTAAAGTTTAGAAAAATTATTAAAGTCCATCCTATTCAAAAAGGTCTGCTCCCCAGATGCAACTTAATCTGATCAATTTCTTTGGTTACAAAAAATCCAGTGACACTTAAACCTTTTTTCTTTATTATTCTGTTGTTTAATATAATGCCAATCTTTAATTTATTGTTTGCACTGTTTAAATTTACTATTAGTACTGTAGTCCTGATATGCTTTTGTAAGCCACATTGAGCCTACAACCAGTGGGAAAATGTGGGATATAAATGCTTTAAATAAATAAATATGTGAATGTTGACTAGGAATGAAAGGGCAGAGCAGTAAAAAGTGAGTAAATGTGTTCCAAGGTGATATCATTATAATGCATTCTTTTGAATAATGGTATATTTCTCAGCAACTGATTAAGGAGTCTGCTTTTATGAGCTAAGCACAAAAAGATAAGCCAGCTGCAGTGCACTCTTAGTCATTATATGAGTCTGCTGCAGGATAAATACATCTGCATGTCACTACATGAGCCTGCTATGGTCCACAGGTGATGCCAAAGGAGAGGCTAGCGTAAAGATAGCGAATCAGTTGAATGGTATGTGCCAAAATTTAGTTAAACTTGAGTTGGCATGCCATCAGGATACTGTTAGCCATGCATTTGGCCTAACAACTGTTCCTGTCCTTTATCTTTCTGTTTGTCCAAGGACAGGCAGAGTGGCATTCTTTCACAGAAAGGTGGTATCATGTGACCAAGTCTATGTGAGGAGAATGCTCTCTGCTCCTTATCTAACTCTAAGAGTTTTAAACTGACTGTCCATATGTGATGGTTCCTCCCTGAGTCTTTCTTAAATATACTCTGTTTGCAGGTTTGTTTGTTTTTTTTTTGCCTGATTCATTTGCTGTTTTCATGCTCTTTGATGGCTTAGACAGGCCATTTTTGTCCAAAACTGAGTCATTTGATTTTTGCCTCTCATTTTTTTCTGTGATATTCCAAAATAAATATTCCAATGGACTTAAGAAATGTGGATGGTGTGGCAAGACCATTTTTGGCATGGATATCTATAGCTCATTCTTAAGTGCCTGGACCCGGATCAGAAGACTTTTAATAAGTGTCAGATCGGATCGGCGGGCCCGAGTGGACTAACACGGCTACCACACCTCTCTACTCAATAAGTGTCAGGAAATGATACATAGAAATTTTTATGGCTGTGAACTGCAAAAGGAGGGGCTTTTTGGCTTATCAAAGTCCAATCCGTATTCATCAGCTTCAGAAGCATTAACCTGAAGGTATCTCGAGCTGTATTGGTTGCCAAGGATACATTTATATTTTGCTGACTCTGATCTCCCTCGATATTGAGCTTTGACAAGATATAGAATTAGACATTGACCAGTAACTGTCCAAAGAAGGCCAATGGCTATTGCCTCCAGTATAAACATTAAAAAAACCTGAAGCTGTCGAGTAAAAGCAAAAGCATTGGTTGTCCTTGAGCACAATACTGAGAGCATCCAGATATTGGTGGCCACCATATCTTCCATATGCCCACAAAGAACAACACTCAGCCTCATTGACATTGGATTGGGCACATTAATCGCAGGATATGAGACCAAGCCAGTGATACTCCTCAGGTGATCTAGTATAATCTTAGAGGAGGAGATGGATAGGAAATTGAGGAATGGCTTGCTAGGCGTCTGGTTTGACTCAGTAGTCTACTATTGGCAGCATCAACATCAAGGCAAATAGAGGTCAGCACTTAAGGGTCAAAGGGTGTTGGATTAGATGTCAGTCACCCCAGTGATATTAAGTGCATCTGGGAAAGAAACTTCCTTGAGTTGTCGATTGGTATCAAAGTCTAGACCCAATAATTAAGAAGCACCCTCACTGAGTTTCTGATTGCTAGTAAAGGCACACACTTGGTCCTCTTCTGCGGATATTTTTCCAGGGCAGTATTAGAAAATTTGTCATTCAGACTGTCAGTAATTTTGTAAAGTTCATCAATATTATTTGGTATTTGTTCCTGGGCTCTACTTTTCTGAAGGGAGGCTTTATTTTCTATGGGCCCTTTTAATAAGTCACATAGGTGCCTACGTGTGCCAATTTGGAACTGCCGCCTGGCTACTGCATGGCCCGGGTAGTAATTCCATTTTTTATGTGTGTCCGATACACACATCGGAAAATATGTTTTATTTTTCAACTTGCAGCACTAACCGGGCAGTAATTGGCAGTGTATGCGCGCTGATGATTACTGCCCGGTTAACGTGTGAGACCTTACCGCAAAGTCAATGGGTGGCAGTAAGGTCTCAGACCCGAAATGGACGTGTGCCAACTTTTATTTTGCAGCACGTCCATTTTTGGCCAAAAAAAGAGGCCTTTTTTCAGGCGCGCTGAAAAATGGATCTGTGCGTGTCTAGTAAATGCATCTACACTAGCGCAGGCCATTTTTCAGTGCACATTTATTTATTTGTTACATTTTGTACCTCGTACTTTCCCACTCATAGCAGGCTCAATGCGGCTTACATAGTAATAGGATTACAAAGTAAAGTGTAGAGAAAACAGGCTAATCTTAGCAGAGTAATGGAGATGCAGAGTAATGGAGATGTGTAGATAGGTAATATTATGAGGAGAAGGGGTAAAGGAGGTAGGAGGAGGTGCTAGTTTTAGGTTAAATAGAGGAGTGTGGTAGCCGTGTTAGTCCACTCTTAAGGTTATCAATAGAAATCAAACAAAATAAAACATGGAAAAGAAAATAAGATGATACCTTTTTTATTGGACATAACTTAATACATTTCTTGATTAGCTTTCGAAGGTTGCCCTTCTTCCTCAGATCGGAAATAAGCAAATGTGCTAGCTGACAGTGTTTATAAGTGAAAATATTCAAGCATTACTATGACAGTCTGACAGGGTGGGAGGAGGGGGGTGGGTAGGAAGTATGCATGGGGACATCAAAGCATATCATTGATATTCTAACAGGGTGGGTGTGGATAGGTGAGGGGAGGGTGATCAACAGAGACATACAGCTTTATGGTTTATAATGGGCTAGGAACCCCAGATCCTTGCACCTTGTATGTCTCTGTTGATCACCCTCCCCTCACCTATCCACACCCACCCTGTTAGAATATCAATGATATGCTTTGATGTCCCCATGCATACTTCCTACCCACCCCCCTCCTCCCACCCTGTCAGACTGTCATAGTAATGCTTGAATGTTTTCACATATATACACTGTCAGCTAGCACATTTGCTTATTTCCGATCTGAGGAAGAAGGGCAACCTTCGAAAGCTAATCAAGAAATGTATTAAGTTATGTCCAATAAAAAAGGTATCATCTTATTTTCTTTTCCATGTTTTATTTTGTTTGATTTCTATTGATAAGGTTAAATAGAGAAATCAGGGGAAAGGTCGGGGTGAGTATAGAGAGAAAATGAAAGGAGGTGTGGACTGAGTCATAGCCATTGTTGCAGGATCATGTGATGTATAGACGGGTTAATAGAGTAGGTTGTGCCGTTAGGGTAAGCTTCCTTGAATAGATGGGTTTTCAGGGTAGATAGTCTTTGATAGAGCGGATGGGTCTGGAAGGACCCCTTTGTCATAAAGTCCTATATCAACTGAAAATAGAAATCCATCCTCCTGATATTCAGTGCTATTTAACTGGCTAGGAATAGCGCCTGGCTGGTTAAATAAGCTTTAAGCCAGCTAAGCTCTAATATTCTGTGTGAGATAGCCGGGTATCTTGTCTGAATATTAGCGCTTAGCGTCTAGTCCAGTCACTGGCTATGTTGCGCCAATATTCATTGGCTGACTGGCTAAGTTTAGTGGCCAAATAGACCCGCATAAATAACAGGTCTATCTTTGGCTGCTATAACTTAGCTGGTCAGCTGATGAACATCAGCTTAACCAGCTATGTACAAAGCAGCCAAAAAAATCTGGAAATTCAATTCTGGTTGCTAGATACGGCCTGATATCGAATTTCCGGGTTTGCCGCCGACCACGGGAGTTAGCTGGGCTGCTTCCTGCAGTCTCAATATTGGCCCCCTTATTCATGTGGTGGTGTCTTTTTGTAGTCATGGCAATGTATTCTTGGATCTTGAATGATTTTGCTGGTTTTAGCTGCATGGGCACTTCATTGGATTTAAGAAGAGAATGAAATGAAATGTGTTAAGAGAAAATATGTTGCTTTGAATAGACTCATACAGTTGCTTTATTGTATTGGGATCATTTAATAGAGGCCAGAAGGTAGTCATTCTTGGTATCTGAATCAACTAGTACATTTTTAAAAAAAGATCAAAAGGTGAATTGGCTCAGTATTGCATTTTATTACATGCAGTCTAATCATTTTGTAATGCAAGACAAGGTTAGATACACTGAGTTTTAATAAACAATTGATGTTACAGAAACATGTAAACAAGCACTTAGTACAACAGATGTTTCAATAGTGGCAATTTTGAAATGGACTGCTGCGGTACCCATGACACACATCATTTTTCATCTGTCTAGTGACACTGCTTTCTTTGTCTAATACTACATTGTGATTGTTTTGGCATGTATCCTCCCGTACATGTGAAGACTTATGCTTGAATTTAGTTGGCTTCTCCGCAAATGCCTTTTAGCAGTGGGCGAGAGCATTTCAGTTTCAATCATGACAATAATTCATTCTCAGAAGCCACATTCATTCATGTTATGTGGATGCTTTATATCTCATTATGTTTTCCATCTTTCATCAGTTTTATTCAGAGTTGTAAAGATGGAACATGTGTTTGTGCTTTTTAGTGTTGAAGATGATGCCCTCTGTGCAAGAGGAGGTAGACATGGAGGGGATTCAGAGGAAGCAAGTGTGGCCTGATGTGGGGAGGCATTAATGTTGTTTTAGGAAACACAGGGCAGGAGGAGGAGGTCAGCAAATGAAGAATTCTTCACAGGAGGAGAATTTTATGCAAACTGTGTAATTCACACTTAAGCAGAATGCCCCAGCTTTGCTGGATTGTGAATGTGGTTATAAGACTAATAGCAATTCAGTGGTCCAGCCCATGAGGACATTTCAGGGTTTTTCTTTCCATTTTGGGCTAAAAACAACATAGGAAATGCCATTGACATTGCTGATGATCCAAATGAATTCAGATCCCTACTGTTTGCACCCTTGTCTTTTTTTTTTTTTTGAGCATCATTACCAATAATGTCTTTCTTGATTTGTATGTGAAACTACTTTTTAATATTTTTCCTGTGATCATAATTTTCAGAGTTAAATTTAAATCCAGTGAACCTCTCTGGATGAATTTTTTTTTAAATTGGTTTCAGCATTAGCAAGGGTTGGTGTAACAATTTTTTTTTGGTCAATGTTAGCTTAGTCTTAATTTCTGTATCTCTAATTTTAGTACACTATTCACAAAAGTTTAGGATGTTATTTTTTATAAAAACTGTAATGCCTTGTATTCATTGCTCGGTGTTTTATTCATGAAAGGAGAGAGAACCTGTTTATAAATTGGTGGGTTATTGCAGAAAGCTCTTTTTGATGGGCATTTTAATGATTTTGAGCATGGAGAAGTGTTTATATTTTAAATAATTAATGCTAAGACCTGTGACTGTTATTTTGAGCTGGGTCATATATATTCTGGCATCAGCAGGAGGTCCCTCATTCTTATCAGTTAGGAATTTTGTGTTATATGTTATTTCAGTTTCCTACACTTTTGAGTGCTTTTTAAAAAATTGTATTTTACAAGATAGGCTTCTATGTCCTGTTTAGAAATTAAGCACCCACAGCCATCCCCAGTAGTAATGCACACATGCTTAGCCAAGATTGGGAGGCGGGGCTGGTGGTTGGGAGGCGGGGCTAGTGCTGGGCAGACTTCTACGGTCTGTGCCCTGACAATGGCAGATACAAATCAAGGTAAGGTATACACAAAAAGTAGCACACATGAATTGATCTTGTTGGGCAGACTGGATGGACCGTGCAGGTCTTTTTCTGCCGTCATCTACTATGTTACTATGTTATACATAACATTTTATTCCTGAAAAACCTCACAGTTAGATGCAGATTATGATAACAAGAGCTGCTTATAAACACATAGAGTAAATTACAATAGAACATCATCCCCCATTAGCAGTTATTGGCCCTTGACAGACAAATTTTCTAAACCAATATGTCTTCAAATGTTTTCTAAATTCTAGATACCCTTTAGCAGTCAACAACAATCCTGTAATTTAATTACCCCACCTAGCTGCCTGACATGCCAATAAACGGTATATTTTGGTTTTCTCCTGCCTTTCACTGATGGGTAACTAAAAAGACTGCAGACTCTCCGCAGTCTAAAACATGATAGAAAAACCAATCAACCAAATGTGGAGGCACTGCCACAAAAGGAGATTTATACAATAAACAAAAAAATTCACATGAGCTGACTTCGGCAGCCAGTGAGTTTTAATGTAAAGAGTTGAAATATGCTTTGAAAGTGTATATGTGCTGGTAGTATCTATATATTTTATAGTAGAGAGCTGTGTTAGCCGTGTTAGTCCACTTTTAAAGGTAATCAATAGAAATAAAACATGGAAAAGAAAATAAGATGATACCTTTTTTATTGGACATACGTTTTATAAAATATATATATACATCCCTGGGAATGCCTACATGTAGCATGCATACAAATTATGCTTATGGCTACGGAATTTTATAAAAGCCCTGTTTTTTGTGTAAGATGGGTTTACATGAGGAAAAACCATTGTAAAATTACCTCCGTCAAGTTCTCAGATAGCGTAGTAAATTTTAAGTGAAACCACCCATCTGAAAAAAATTGCAGGCCTTGGTAATTTCCATTTGTTGGTAGTCTATTACACTTTTGATTAGAATTGAGCCTCAAGTTGGAGTTCCTTCTGAACTTAAGACAAATTATTTATACATCATCTAACAAATGTACCTTTGGTTTGTGAAGTGTATAGCATTGATAAATTGCTTTGCTTGTCTCACAATTTGTCACAAACTATATTAATTTATGTTTCTTTGTCTTGGGATTGTCAGTTGTAGATGAGTCAAAGTTAAATTCCTGCATCAACCTGTTCTTGCTTTCCCCAGGCAATGAAATATGTCCAGTCTGTGCATAATCATCAATATATAATGTTTTTACTTCTCTCCTCCGCTTGTTGATGGACTGCTGGTAGCTATAGTTTCAGGATAGGTGAGGATAATGGTTTCTTCCTAGGAAAGAAAGAGCTGTGATATGGGGTTTTCTTTGCAGACATGACAAAACAAATGAGGTCTGGCCACCATTGACAGTCTTATCACTTTTGAATCCTCAATAGTTTTAATACTGTTTTTGGTAATATTTTATAAATTTTTTAAAATATTTTTTAGTAATTTTTAATAATAGGGGAAAGGACCTAAGACACCAGTATTGCAGATATTCATTTAAAAAAACACTGCATCTCAGTCTAGTTCAGTTTTCTTTCATCAGTCCAGAAAACCCCTATATTTTAAATAATTTCTATACCAAAAAACTTTTCAACAATATTTTCTCAAGACATGCACTTATCTTCCAAAACCCAGAACATTTGCCCCTCTCAGTGGTGCTTGGTCTCCAGTACCCCCCCCCCCTCTCTTTTTAAACTGTTGATTAATGTTCTGTTTAAACCTTTTAAGCAGTATTCCTAGTGATTCTTTTACTTAGCACAGTGTGGGTCCAAGGGAGCCTTTAAAGGTGTATATGTGCATATTTTCTTCCTTCTCCATGGAAGTAGCTGCCTCCTTGCTGGCATGCAAAAAATAAAAAAAAGAGCCATACTGCAAAATGCCTGTAGATTGAGCATTTTGGTTATATGTCGAATAATGAGGCTTACACTCTGAAACTATTGGGGTCAGTATTCATGTGGTCTGAGGCAGTGCCAGTTGTATAAGTGTTTTTTGTTTTGTTTTTAATACCAGGGAATGTCCGAGTGTCCCAGGACTGGGCAAGGAGTTATCTATTTTAAGTGGCACCGCACAAATAGCAGGCATGAGGTTAAATAGGTATCTTATTCATTTAACTTTATCCATGTGTTTTCAGCTTCAATGAATAAACAAATAGTGCTGCTGAAATCAATATAAAGTAAAATGTTTATCTGTTTATAACCTTCCTGAGCCCTTACGCCAAGCCCCCTCCCTGCCCATCTTCAAGTCTTTGCTTAAAGCCCACCTCTTCAATGCTGCTTTCGGCACCTAACTCTCACCTTTCAGGAAATCCAGACTGCCCCAATTTGACTGCCCCTATTGGACTGACTGTTCACTTGTCCTTTAGATTGTAAGCTCTTTGAGCTGGGACTGTCCTTTATGTTAAATTGTACAGCGCTGCGTAACCCTAGTAGCGCTTTAGAAATGTTAAGTAGTAGTAGTAGTAATCTGTTTATGCAGCCAACCCTCTGCTGTCGCCTTCATTTTTAATTCTCCAGCCTTCCTGAATAGCTAGCCACCATGGTCACCATATAGTATATTTATTGTGAAAAAGAAACTAAATAGGAATACATTGGATGATAGAGCAAATAAAGCAATATTTCTAGGGGTGCCCAAACTTAATTTGCCTGCTTGGAATCAAACTTAATACTCTATTTCATTTATAATAGTAACTATAAAAGGGGTCTAACAGCTGTTTCCAGGTCACAATCTCAGGACCGTACCTGGTTGAGTTTGGAGCTTGACTCTGCAGCCCCCAGTTGCACTTTTTACTGTCACTGGGTGAGGGATTTCACCTGAGGGGTGTGGGTCCCCAACCCCCCACCCCTCATGCCCATTCAACCTGTTTGGGTGTGGCCCCCAAGGGCTCCGTCTGCAGCTCCCAGGTGCCTGAATTCTCCTCAAATTGCTCTGGGTGACAGCCTTTTTTCCCCTGTTTAGGGAATAAGGAAGAGTAGAGCAGAATCCACTTTGGTGGTTGTGGCCTTGCCACTGGGTGGTGGTTGCAGCCTCCAAAAAGCTGTTGAGTCAGCTGCCCTTTGGGGCTTCTGGTTGCTCTTTGGAAAGGACCTGGAGAATCTGGTAAAGAATATGGATGAGGCACAGCCTGTCTGGCTACCTGAGCTGCGACGGAAGGTCTCTCGGCGTTTCTCTGCTTCCAAGGGGTGCGCTAGAGGGTCAGTGCCGTTTTGGCCCGCCCACCACTCTACGTCTCAGGGAGGTGGCCAGGGCAGGTCCTTTAAGCAGGGTTCTTTTTGAGGCCCAAAACGGACCTGTTCCACTGGCTCCTCTGATAGAACCATGGCTCCCCTGTTCTTCCCAATGAGGGTGCGCCAGCCCCTCAACTGTGCTGGTGAGAGGCAGGCTATCTTACTTTGGAACGAGTGAGCCCGCATCACCTCAGGTCAGTTGGTCCTGGAGGTGGTTGGCAAGGAGTATTCTTTAATGATAGCCCGTCCAGTGTCCCACAACTTCATGGCCTCGCCCTATGGCTCAGCTCTGAAACAGGCAATCGCTTCCACCCTGCAGAACCTGTGTGTGCTCAGGGTGATGAAGTCTGTGCCTCCAGCGGAGTGTGGACTGGAGAAGCAATCCATGTATTTTGTGGTCCCAAAGAAAGGTGGCTCCTACCCCATCTTGGTTCTCAAAGGAGTCAACAGTGACGCTGACTAAAGAAAAGAAAATTGTCAGGTAAGACATAATTTCTCTTTAACTGGTTTCCTAAACAAGAGAGTTTCTTAATAGCCTAATAGAATACGATAGAGAGTTCAAAATCAAGGCTGCCTGATAAGAAAAAGAAGCTACCAACAAGTTATGGGACTTAGTAACATAGTAAATGACGGCAGATAAAGACCTCAACTGTCCATCCAGTCTGCCCAACAAGATAAACTCATTTTACATGGTATGTAATACTTTATATGTATATCCGAGTTTGATTTGTCCCTGCCTTTCTCAGGGCACAGACTGTAGAAGTCCGCCCTGCACCGGTTTTATTCTCCAAATACTGGCGTCGCCACCCAATGTCCGCTAAGATTCCGTAGATCCATTCCTTCTAAACAGGATTCCTTTGTGTTTATCCCACGCATGTTTGAATTCCATAATTGTTTTCATCTCCAGCACCTCCTGCGGGAGGGCATTCCACGTATCCACCACCCTCTCCGTGAAAAAATACTTCCTGCCATTACTCCTGAGTCTGTACCCCTGCAACCTCAATTCATGTCCTCTAGTGTACCACCTTCCCGTCTCCAGAAAAGGTTCGTGTGCGGATTAATACCTTTCAAATATTTGAACGTCTGTATCATGTCACCCCTGTTTCTCCTTTCCTCCAAGGTATACATGTTCAGATCGGCAAGTCTCTCCTTGTACGGTTTGCAACTCAAATCCCATACCATTTTCGTAGCTTTTCTTTGCACCGCTTCCAGTCTTTTTACATCTTTAGCCAGATATGGTCTCAAAAACTGAACGCAATACTCCAAGTGGGGCCTCACCAATGACTTGTAGAGGGACATTAACACCTCCTTTCTTCTGCTGGTTATACTCCTCTATATGCAGCCTAGTATCCTTCTCATCGTTTCTACTCCACCCAGGGTATCCACTCTATTGGCTATCTTCGTGTCATCCGCAAAAAGGCAAACCTTTCCTTCCAACCCTTCAGCAATATCTGTCACAAATATATTAAACAAAATGGGCCCCAGCACCTACCCCTGAGGAACCCCACTGCTCACCATCCTTTCCTCCGAGCGGATTCCATTTACCACCACCCTCTGCCACCTGTCGGTCAACCAGTTTTCTATCCAGTTCACCACTTTCGATCCTAAGTTCAGCCCTTTCAGCTTATTCACGAGTCTTCTGTGGGGGACCGTATCAAAGGCTTTGCTGAAATCCAAGTGGATTACATCTAGTGCATGGCCTTCATCCATTTCTTTTGTCACCCAGTCAAAGAAGTCAATGAGATTTGTTTGGCAGGATTTCCTTTGGTAAAGCCATGTTGCTTCGGGTCCTGTAACCCTTTGTCTTCTAGAAAGTTAACTATCCTTTCTTTCAGCAGCAACTCCATTATTTTTCTTACCACCGACGTGAAACTTACTGGTGTGTAGTTTCCCACTTCTTCCCTGTCTCCACTTTTGTGAAGGGGGACCACATCTCTAAAGATCTATTAAAAAAATCTTTAAGAGGTCCCGCCAGGACCTCTCTGAGCTCCTTCAGTATCCTGGGATGCATCCCATCCGGCCCCATAGCTTTGTCCACCTTCAGATTCTCCAGCTGTTTATAAACTCTTTCTTCTGTAAATGGTGCAGTATCCACTCCATTCCCAAATATTCTTTCAGCAGCCAACCGCGGTCTTTCACCAGGACTTTCCTCCATGAACACCGAAGAGAAGTAATTGTTTAGCACATTCGCTTTATCCTCTTCACTTTCCACATAACCGTTCTCATTATCTTTCAGTCTTGCAGTTCCATTCCTATCTTTTCTCCTTTCTCCAATATATCTGAAAAAAGGTCTTGTCACCTCTCTTTACATCTTTTTTCTTCCGCTCGTGTTTTGGCTAGCCGTATTGCCCTCGTCACTTCTTTGAGTTTAATCCGTTAATCTTTTCCATGATCCTCTCATTGCGTTCTTATTTTATTTTTTGAACAAAGCCTCTTTTGCTCTTATTTTTTCAGCTACTTGGTTGGAAAACCATATAGGCTTCCTGTTCCTCTTGGTTTTGTTTACTTTCCTTGTGTAAAGATCAGTCGCCATATTTATTGCAGCCGTCAACTTTGACCACTGATGTTCCACTTCTCCTATGCCTTCCCACTTCAACAGCTCCTTTTTCAGGTGTTTCCCCATTTTATCAAAATCAGTACGTCTGAAATCCAGTACTTTTAGTTTTGTGCGTCCACACTTCACCTTTGCCCTTATATCAAATCATATGGTGTGATGATCACTATTACATAGGCGGGCACCCACCTGGATATTAGAAACACTTCCTCCATTCGTGAGCACTAGATCTAGCATTGACCCTTCCCTCGTGGGTTCCGTCACCATTTGTCTGGGCAAGGCACTTTGACAGGCGTCCACAATCTCCCAACTTCATTCCGATTCCGCAGACAGGACGTTCCAATCCACATCAGACAAGTTGAAATCTCCCAACAGTAGCACCTCCCCTTTCATACTAATCTTTTGAATATCCTCTTCAGATCCTTGTGTAGCTTCTCTATTTGTGCCGGAGGTCTGTAGATGTGGGTACAGGTTCCATCTTCTCTTTCCAGGACAATCCATAAAGCTTCTTCCTTTCCCCAGGTGCCCCGCATTTCAGCCGCTCTGATATTGTCTCTCTCATATGGCGCCACTCCTCCACCCCTTCGGCCCTCTCTATCCTTTCTAAAAAGATTATAGCCTGGTATAGTCCCATCCCGTTCATGGGAATCATTGAACCATGTTCCTGTACTAGCAACAATATCCAAGTTTTCTTCAAACATCAGGGCTTGCAAGTCTTGAACCTTTTTACCTAGACAGCGAGCATTTGTGCTCATTGCTTTCCATCTGCGTAGAGAGTTTAGCTAGTTTTCTGTATTTAGATGACCTTTCCCTCTGCTATCAAGTTTATTCTGGGGGTGACTTTCCGAATTCCCTTGTTTCCTTTTGTCACCCCCGCCTTCTAGTTTAAATGTCTAGAAACATACCGTCTGAATTTCTCCCCAAGGATCCCTTTTCCCGTCTCTGAAAGATGTAGCCCATCGTTACAGTACAGCCTGTTGTTTTTCCACGTATTACCTCACGCCCCTATGTGACTAAAACCTTCTTCTTTACACCAAGACTCAAGCCACTTATTGAACTCCACTGTTTTGTGTAGGCTTTCTTCTGCCGTCTCCCACGTGGGAATTACTTCAGAAAAAGCCACAGTCCGAACCAAAGATTTCAGTCCCTCCCCAAGCTTCTGGAACGCTCTGTGTGCTGTAAATTTGCTATTGTTGGCCAGGTCATTTGTCCCCAGGTGAATTACAATATCAATATTCGAAGCCTCACTCTCTTCTCAAATCACTTTCAGAATTTGGTCGGTACATCTGGTAGCTGAAGATCCTGGAAGGCATTTCACTAGGTTGGAACCCTTGAACTGTGTTCCTGCCTCTGTTAATGGAGTCTCCGATCAGTAAGAATTTTCTGCTTTTCACCAATCTGTCATTTTTGGGGGGATGATTCTTGGGTTGTGCTACTTTCATAGCCTCTGGTTCCACCTCAGTACTTCTTTTTTTCAGCATCATAATGATGCAGCACAGCAAAAGAATTTGACAGGAGCAAAGGTTGGGAAGGTGAGAGCTTCTGTGTCACAGATCTTAGTCTACCTGAGCCTACTGTTACCCATCTATGCCTCTGTTGAATTCTCTGTGGCAGTGGTGGTGGTAAATTGACAGGGAATTGATTAATCCTGGGTGCTTTTTTAGTTGAAGCTAATTCTTTCTTGAGTTTGTTGATCTCATCTTTCAAAGCTGATAATTGGAGACAGATAGGACAAGCTCTAAGGTTCCAGATAGTTTGCCTTAGGATTTGTACGGCAGGAAAATGCAACCTCAGCTGGTTTTGGAAAAAAATGATTGATAGTTCCATTCAGCAACTGTATAAAATCCATCATGTATAAGGTGTGTTACCATATAAAATGTTAAACACCAACATACACAATTTGAATTGGACTCTTGCCTCAATTAGTAACCAATGTAATCTAAGAAAAAAAAGAGTAACACAATCAAACTTATGAACTAAATACAGTAGCCTAACGGCTGAATTCTGGACTATTTGTAACGTGATGGATTTCGACCAACTGGAGTAGGCAATATTGTAATAAATCCATCAGAAAGAGCAATAAGAATTGGACTATTAGTCTAAAAGCCGAACAAACAAAATATTTTCAAATAGTTCTGTGCTTCCTTAATAACATATAGAATTCTGATGTATCATTAGTATTATGCTCCTAAGCTGGGTGATGCTGTTATTTGAGGCAATTAAAAAATACTAATTAATATTATAGATCAACAATACACTATTTTCCTTTGCTAAGCTGCCTTTATGGTATTTACAATTCAAATGTCTTTCTGAATGATACTGCTGAGATCAGAACTCAAAAGGAAAATGCACAAACCATGGTTTTTTTAAATCCCTTGAATCTCTCACCCTTCTGTGTCGTATTTCTAGAATATGCTTACATTTTTCTGTGTGATTCCTGTGTAGAGGTTCCGCTTATCCCAAAGTGCATGGCCTTGTAAACGAGCAGCAACAAAGTTTCACTGCAAATGTTTTCGTCTGCTGAACTGTTGCTTTATCCTGAAGATGTCTGATTATCTTGGGGTTATGCCAGGAATCTTGCATCACAGAAGTGGGTTCCTAAGTGCTGTGACTTTTTAAAATTCCTTCTTCTCTAGTCTGTTGCTACTTTGTTGCAAGAGCTGCGAATCCAAAGAGCATAAATGGCACGCGCAAATCTTAGTTTATTAATGTTTTTGGCGCAGAGCTGCGTTAGATGTTCATATTTGTGCGACTGAATCAATTTGAAATGGGAAGCAGCATTGATCAGACTCTGTAATTCAGATGTTTCCAATGTTCACATTGGGCTGTACGATGATACCTCTCTTTATTCCTGATCCAGATAGAAAAAGACTTGAACTACTTCCTTGGGAAATGTTATTTAAGCTAGAAGTATTTTATTGAAGAAGCTTTTCTTTCACCATTGTGCTGTCAAGGCAGATTTATTCTCTGTTCTAATGGTAATCCTGTTTAGGTGTGTCAGGTGGCTTGATAAGTCACAGCATGTTCACCAAGCAAAAGTTTATTAGTCAGAGAATTGGCTTCTGTCTTTTTTTTTTTTCATATCAAAAGAAGGTTTTGAAGAACAGGTGAAGTCAGTCCAGTTGATGGGTTTTTTTTAGGATATTCCAATATCAGCACATCCCATGTCAAAAAAAATATAACATATGGGCAAGCCGTAGCCTAGTGGTTAGTGCAGTGGACTTTGATCCAGGGGAACTGAGTTCAATTCCCACTGCAGCTCCTTGTGACTCTGGGCAAGTCACTTAACCCTCCATTGCCCCTGGTACAAAATAAGTACCTGAATATATGTAAACCGCTTTGAATGTAGTTGCAAAAAACCTCAGAAAGGCGGTATATCAAGTCCCATTTCCCTTTCCCTAGTCCCAGTATTTGTTTACTAGTCCAAGTAGAATGGAAGATGAAGAAGCAGACATGATGAAAGGTGAATTAAAAGCCTTTATTGTAGAAAGTGGGTAACAGGGTGCCCAACGTGGCTGTGTTTTGCCCAACAGGGCTGCTTCAGTGGTGATAATAAATAAAAGCATAAATTGGCAAAAATAAAAGCATACACCTTGCTCATAAACATGAACAAATCATAAATATAACTTAAAAATCAACCGACCCTTAAAAAAACAACCATATTCATTAGTATAACAACCATAAGGTAATGAATAATAAATAAAGATATATAAATACATAAATATGAGATACATATATAAATAAGGGCCTGTTTACTAAGGCGAATTAGCATTTTTATGTTTAATTCTTGTTTTTATTAGAAAATTGTAAAGATATAAAACATTCAATAATAAACATGAAATATATCAAAATGTCTCATCATTTATAACTTGACAAACATGTGTTTTTATTATTTCCCCCCCCCCCTTTCCTTCCCCAACCCTTGTTCTCCTCCCTCCCTAATCTACCCCAATCTTCCCCTATTCCCTTTATTCAATATCTCTGAAAGGGTCTTTTATATGTAATTTACAGTCTCAAAAATTTAATAGATGGCTTCTGGCCGCCGGAGTCATTGTATTCCAAAAGGGGCACCATCTTTGCTGGAATGCTTTGCCCAGTCTCGAGTCTAAATCCTTTATAGCCATACGTTCCATCCGTAGCTGCCGCATCATCCGGGTACGCCACTGTTGCCAAGTAGGTGGTTGACCTGACATCCATTCTGATAATATGGACTGCTTACCAATCAGAACTGCTCTTAGCACAAATGCTTTATATCCTCTTTTGGTTGTTTTCCCCAATTGCGGGTGTCCAAATAACATGCTCGCGTCATAATACCAATGCTGTCCCCAGATTCGAGTCACCATGCTAATAATTTTTTTCCAAAATTTCTGGACTCCCACACAGAGCCAAAACATGTGACCCACTGTTGCACCAGAGGCGCCGCATTTTGCGCATTCACCCCAAGGTGAAAGTCCCATGTAGAATGCTCGCTTTGGTGGAATATGTAATCGAAGGGCCATCTTATACTGCATTTCCCAATGTGTAGCGGAATCTGTAACTTTCCTTATATGAAGGACGTGAGCTCGCAACTGCTGTGCCGTGACTTTTTTTTGTAAATCCTTAGTCCAGGCTTGCGCTAAGCTCTGATAATCTAGCTCCAAGGCTGTGTCTCTTATATGCCTATGATGGTATGTCATTGGTACTTTCTGCTGTGACTCCAAAGAGTAGGCGGATGAGAGTTCTTCTTGTACGTCTTCTGTCAACGTTGTCCATTTTAGTGTTGATATGTAGTGCCTTAGTTGTCCATAAAAGAATTTATCACTTGTTGGTAATTCATAGTCTTTTTGTAATTCCTCAAAAGATTTAATTTGGCCTTCCCTATTCACCACATGAAGGAGATATTTAATACCCTTGGTTTCCCATCTCCGAAATACTGAGTACATTTGTCCTGGTATAAAAGCGTGATTGTCACATATAGACAAATATGGTGTAGTTTTAGGTGAAAACTGATGCAGACGGCACACCCATCCCCAAACTGCCCTAGCAGTGGTCAGTATCCCCGAAGTTCTCAGTGCCGGGGGCATGGGTACTCCTGCACTGTGCAGATAGCTACTAAAATGTATCCCCTGCATTAAGCCCTGCTCTAAAGACGTGTTAGTGTAATCTTCAGTATGTCTATACCAATCATTTATATGCCTCATGCCACATGCTATACTCAAAAACTTTATATTCAATAGTCCTAGTCCCCCATACTCCACTGGCATGCTTAATATAGGGATAGAGAGTCGTGCCTTTTTCCCTTTCCAAAGGAAATGTTGCAAATGACGATGTAGTATACGTTCTTCCCCCCTTTTCAGATATAATGGTATTGTCTGAAAGATATATGTCCATTTCGGGGCGATAACCATATTGAACAATGCAATCCTACCTAACAAAGATATAGGAAGTTCCTTCCAGGCCTGCAGGGTCTGTTTAGTCTCATTTAATAATTTACAGATATTTAATTCGTATAGTTGGGACAAATCCGCTGGCACTCGTACTCCTAAATATTTAATGGAAGTCTGTTCCCAAGTGAGAGGACATTTATCTTTCCAGCCCCTGTGTGCGTCCGGTACTACCTCTAGGCCCACTGACTTAGTTAAATTTAGTTTAAATCCGGAAATCCTACCAAAATTTTTTATTTCTTTTAATAAGGGAGCCATTGAGCTGGATGGGTCTGTCACCGTTAATAACAAGTCGTCTGCAAAGGCCAGTACCTTTATAGTCTGTCCTGCTATCGATACCCCTGAGATTTTTCTTTTACTCATCAGTGTGCGAAGCATCGGCTCCAGTGACAGTACAAATAACGCTGGTGAGAGGGGGCAACCCTGCCTAGTGCCCCTTTTTATGGCAAATTCACTTCCTTTTATCCCGTTAACTAATACTTGTGCGGTAGGATTGCAGTATAGAGCTCTAACTGCTTGTACAAACCATCCTCTGATTCCCATCGCTCCCATAGTCTGAAAAAGATATCCCCAACTCACTCTATCAAACGCCTTATCAGCGTCTATACTCACTACTGCCAAGGGTACCTCTTTATCCTGGCATGACGCCATGGCCAAGAGTAGGCGTCTGACATTATGTGTTGCTTGTCTATTTCTAATAAAACCAACCTGTTCAGAGCTGATCAATTTTGGCAAACATTTTGCCAATCTCTCTGTCAGCATTCCTGCCAATATTTTGGTATCTACATTTAACAAAGATATAGGGCGGAAGTCCTCTGCTCTATTCAGAGGTTTCCCTGGTTTCGGTATTAAGGTAATTAACGCTGAATTGGCATATTTTGGAAATGTCCCTGCCTCTATTACTTCCTCATAATACGCTAACAGTGCTAATTGCGCTTCCTGGGGCAAGGTTTTGTAATATTCCCCGGTGTAACCATCAGGGCCTGGTGCTGTACGATGTTTTAATTTTTTTATTGCTTGTTGTAGTTCTTTTAGGGTAAGGGGAGCATTAAGCATCTCAAGGTCCTCTGGGCTTATTTTATCTATGCCTGCCTGTGTTAAATATTCTTGTGTAATTTTTGCATTTGCTAATGTTTCCTCAGAGTACATTCTTGCAAAATGCTGAGTAAAAATTTTTCCTATTTTCTGTTGTTCTGTTGTCAAACTGCCTTGCTCGTCCTGTATTGCCGACACTACCCTGGATCCTCCCCAGTTCTTTATAACTTTAGTGAGGAGTCGTCCCGCCTTGTTCCCAAAGCGGTGTAATCTATATTTATAATATATCGAGGATCTACGTTCATTTTCGTGTAACAGGGTATTAAGTGTGATTTGCAAAGCCTTCATTTGTTCTAGCGAGATCTGGGAGGGTCTGTTTATATAATTGCGCTTAGCCCCGACTAGTTGTTTTTCCAACTGTAATATTGTCGCCGCTCGGCGTTTTTTTTTTTTCAAACTGCAATATGCAATTATATTCCCTCTAAGAACTGCTTTGGAGGCCGACCAAAACAGGACCGGATCCTCCTGTGCATGTTCCTTATTATATGAGGCATATTCACCCCATTTTGTCAACAAATACTCTTGAAATTGAGGGTCATTGTTTAAGAATGCTGGGTATCTCCAACCTGCACCTCCCACGCTATCCCCTGGGGTTTCCAAATCGATCCACACCATAGCGTGATCTGATATTTCCTCTGGTCCTATATAGGCTGCTTTTACCTGAGGAAATGTGGTTCTATCTAATAGTATATAGTCTAATCTCGATAATGTGTCGTGTGCTCTGGATCTATGTGTGTAATCACGCTCTCCTGGGTGGAGCACCCTCCATGTGTCTATTAAACCTAGCATTTCCATAAACTTTTGTAATTCCCCTGCCCTTTGCCCTGAGTAGTGTGCCGATTGAGGGTTAGTAGTGTCTTCTTTGGGATCGAGGACTAAGTTAAAATCTCCAAGGACTACCAGTCGACTCTTTGAGTGTTGGAGACACCTACTTCCCAGCGTATGATAAAATTCTCTGTTACATTCGTTAGGGCCATACACTCCCACTAATAAAAATTCAAAACCCTGTATCCATACTTGTAGCATTATGTAACGTCCCTCTTTCCCTCTTTCTACAATTTGTACTTTACCGGCCAGGCCCTTACGGATGAGTACTGCTACTCCTCCCTTACGTCCTGCTGCCTCAACTGCACAACATTCTCCCACCCACTGTCGTTGTAGTTTTGCATGTTCTGCTTCATTAAGTCGTGTTTCTTGTAGACAAATTATATCTGCTCGTTGTCTTTTTAGGGCTGTTAATATTTTACTCCTTTTAATAGGGGACGATATGCCCCCCACATTCCATGTTATTACTCTGAGTGGCATATCTATGTTAATTTTTTTTTAAACTCCGTTTGTCCGTTAATAAATAACCGTATGTAGGCCCCTTCATGTTTACTGTGTAATGATTCGCCTCGTGTAATCTTAGTGTCTTTTCTCTTTAATAATTCCTTATCCATAACCCAATGTTGGTTAGCTGGTACATGTCCCTCCCTCCCAATATTCCCACTCCCCCCTCCCGTCCCTCTTCCCTCCCACCCATCCTTGAACCCTATTTCCAGCCGTCTAGCCATGCCAGGCATCTGGTGTGACATCTCAGTGAACTATTGGGGGGGCCCCAACCCCACCTGTCTTCCATACTTTACAGTTACATTTTATAGTCAAACAAACAATCATTATATGTGACTTGCAGTGCATCTCACCAATCCTTATGAGAACGCAATTCAGATATCTTCGAGTATCCTTTTGTCAATCAGGTGCTGTTTTGCTTCTGCTTCTGTATGAAATGTGTGCCATCTCTCCTGCGTAAACACTTTTAAGTGCGCTGGGTATTGTAGACGAAACCGCACCTTCTTTTGCACCATCGCTGAGCAT
This sequence comes from Microcaecilia unicolor, assembly GCF_901765095.1. NCBI lineage: Eukaryota > Metazoa > Chordata > Amphibia > Gymnophiona > Siphonopidae > Microcaecilia > Microcaecilia unicolor. The sequence goes on along the minus strand of NC_044040.1, from coordinate 40,372,331 downwards.
ATTGAGTGAAATTTTCTCCGTTTCTCTTGTATAATTGTTGAATAGTCTTGAAAGATCAAAATATTGCGCTGATTATATTTTAATGATTCCCGCTTTATTTTGAACCCTTGTAGGATTTCAATCTTGTGGCGATAGTTCAGCAGTTTTGCTACCACAACACGTGGCCGGGCCTGTTCTTCCGCCTTTCGACCCACGCGGTGCGCTCGTTCAATCACGACTGGGCCCATCGTGTCCGTCAATGCTAACTCCTTGGATAACCATGATTCTAACCATGTCTCAAGATTTCGTTCTGGCAATGCCTCGTCCAACCCCACAATGCGGATATTATTTCTTCGTGCCCTGTTTTCGTAGTCATCTAGGAGGTTACGTTGATCCGTGAGTTGTTGTCTCAGTGTCGTAATATCAGGACCGTATCTGCGGGAGTCATCTTCTACCGCTGAGACCCTGGTCTCTAAGTCTCCTAGTCTAATGCCATATCCATCCAAGGTTGTCTGGTAAGCCTCTAGTTTATTGTTCAAGGCTATCCATTTTGGCTCCCATGCCCGTTCGATCGCTTGCGTGAGTTGTAAAAGCTGAGTCTCTGTAAATGCAGGCTCCTGCGCCACAGTCTCCTCCGCTTGTTTAACATCTCCGCTGTTCGTTTTACCTCCTTTCTTTGCTGATTTTTGCGCCATAGTTAGAGGTGAGGCTGTGAGATATTTTTCCATAAATTGTATTCGCACTGCAACGTTTTAAACTTGTTCAAATTAAGTTTTTGTGGGGCTGGGGCCTCGGAGCTTCGGATGCTAGCTGCTCCTCAGCTCATGACGTCACCGGAAGTCCCCGAATTAGCATTTTTAATACACCTACAATTAGTGCGCTCTGTGTAGTTGCCTATAGGGATGTTGTAGGTGCGTTCACGGTTAACTCATGTATATGGTTAATGAGCGTTAAAAATGCTAACGTGCCTATAACGCAGCTTAGTAAACAGGGCCCTAAATCCATTAAAAAGTGTCTTGGTATCATTACATACTCTCAAGGTATGATAATGTCGTTCCACCAAAGGTAAAAGCCCTGAGGTGTAATACTGCCAGGTTTATGTTATACTAATGAATATGGTCTAACAGTCAATTTAAGTTACATTTATGATTTGCTCATGTTTATGAGCAATGTGTATGCTTTTATTTTTGCTAATGTATGTTATTCATAGTATAAATATTGCCCCTGAAACAGCCCTGCTGGGTGAAACGCAGCTGTGTCGGGAGCCCTGTTACCTGCTTTGTACAATAAAGGCTTTTAATTCACCTTTCCTCAAGTCTACTTCTTTTCTTCCATTCTACTGGTATTGGAATATGCATTTCCTATTGCATTTATTGAGCTAAATCTTGGGTTTCCCTACTTAACTTGCTGATAATATCCACAATGAATATTCATAAGAGATTTACATGTATGCAAATATCTCATGAATATTCATTGTCTATATCCTGAAAACCTGACTGGCTGGGGTGCCTCCAGGTCAAAGTTTGGGAACCACTGCCTTAATGATATTGTGTTTAGAAAGCTGGGCCAAAACATTAAAAATGCAATTCATGAATTTTCCAGGTACTTTTTTTTGTGTGTAGCTCAAGTGAAACAGGCCTCTACTGGGCTATGGTATCACGAGTCCTTATTCATCCTCGTTTCCCCCTATTTTATAATCCCTCCCCTCCCCCATCTAATCAGCTGTTGCAATGATCACCCTGGCAATATTGTGACTCTTCAGAATCTGTGTGTGTGTATCCCATATCTGTTAGTAAGCATCACTGGTATCTGAGACTTCTTCCTCCTGATGTTGTAAATGCTTCCTCTACAGCATCTCCAGCCAACTAAGGAGCAGAAGCCAGGCCTTGGGAACTAAAACTCTGTGTTCTGCATGACAGTGCATAACACTGCTACTCAGGTGCCAAGTTGGAAGATTATTTGACCTTCTAGAGAAACAAGCTGTTTCTCTCACCTAATCTTGCTGACTTGTAAGATATTTTATACTTCTAAAACTTAAAAAAAAAAAAAATATATATATATATATATACACTACCATTCAGTTTTCATGAAAACAGTAGTAGTCATTTCAGTGATCTCTGGAATGAAGTAGCAGTTTAGCATGCATTGATGATGATTTCCATATTAGGAGGTTATAGGTCAACAGCTGATAGAACTTTGTTGAGGCGTGAGATTCCTAAAACATTGCACCTCATCATTCTCCCTTAGTTGTCATTTCGTTATGCTTCAGAGTTCAGACTAAAAAAATTCAGGCTGTAAGTAAAACTGAAATAAGTTGATCTGTTTTCAATAGCCCACTAAAATAATATAAACACCAGATGAGAAACAGATGCACTTATCTGTGACCTTGGTCGAGTAAGACATTTTGAGCTTGGGAGGCTGAGTGATTTAATTATGGGGCTCAATTAAAAGTGTATGATATTAAAGTGGTAATTTTATAAAGATGCTTGTCTATCCTGCTAGACTAATCTAGCAGGTAATTGTAATTATATTTACTATGTAAGCCGCATTGAGCCTGCATTGTGTGGGAAAGCGCGGGGTACAAATGTAATAAATAAATAAATCTAGGCTATCAGCAGCTAGAGGAAGAGACTTGAATTTAGTATAGCAGGTGGTGCAGCCAGGAATATTCCCAGTATTTCTCTGCCTCCAGCATATGGTGCAGGTTGACTGGTATAGCAAGATTTCTTCTGAACAGACCTTTCTCCTCAGGGTGCAATCCGTGGCCTACAGCTCTTGAAGTTAAGGCTTGGCCTAGGCATTCTTTTCCAGGGATTGTTCCATAGACCTTCCTCTGGTCAAGCGGAGAGGTGTCTTGGGGCCCCAAGCGCTAACCCAGAGGATTCACTTGTGAGGCCAGTCAACAGTAACCCTAAGGGGCCTCATTCAGTGGGGAAGTGTAGTATTCCTCTCCCCTCCCTTCCCCCTGCTTTATTCCATGGGATACCTTCCCTCACGGAGTTAAAAAAAAAAAAAGTTAGAGCAGGGTGTACTTTTTTTTTCTGTCAGCTTTGGCTGCCTGTTTCAAGTTTTAAAAAAACAAAATAAAAGTAGAAACTAGAATTCTGATAATTGGATAGTGTTCATTAATGTAATTGAACAGGCAGGCAGGGGACTGACTGGGGTAGGCCTGTGCTAGGCTTCTGGGCTGCTTTTAATTAATTTCTTCTCAGTGAGGGTGCTTTAAACTTTTCTACCACAGGTTAAAAAAAAAAGTTCTTAATTTTATAAATTTGTGTCAGTATTGTATATCTAGAGCAGCAGAGTTGTCCCAAAACATTTATAGAAAACAAAGCTGGAGTTTTACACAAACTGATTTTCCAAAATTGATGCTGTTGGTTTATTGACACACATAAAATTGAGCTCTGCTTGTGAACACTCTGCACCGATACCTGCAAAACATTTGCAAGGGAATGAGTTGTTACATTGCTACCGTGTTTCCCCGAAAATAAGACACTGTCTTATATTAATTTTTACCCCCCAAAATGCACTAGGTCTTATTTTCAGGGGCTGTCTTATTTTTCGGGGAAACATCGGGGTTGGATCGGGGTTGGCCCGCCCGCCCTCCGTCGCTCCCGGAACTAACCTTAAACGCCTCCTTTCACCTTCCCAGCAAGCAGCAGCAGGGCAGGCCACTCCTTCCTTCCGTGTCCCGCCCTCGCCTGACGTAACGTCCGCGAGGGCAGGGCTGCCCTGCTGCTTGCTGTGGAGGTGAAAGGAGGCGTTTAAGGTTAGTTCCGGGAGCGACGGTGGGTGGAGGGGGCGGCCTGGGGACGGCCTTGTCCGGCTCTCGCGGCCCTGCTTTCAAACAAAAAATTTGCTAGGTCTTACTTTTGGGGGAGGCCTTATATCTACCAATTCAGAAAAACCTCTACTAGGTCTTATTTTCAGGGGATGTCTTACTTTCGGGGAAACAGGTTACATGTTTCACCCAACCTCAGCATTTGCTCCTCCAGTCCTCCTCTGTAGGCTTGTTTCCCCCTTTCTATTATTGCCGTGGCTACTGTGCCCCATGCAGAATAAACCACCTGGCACAGCTGTGTGCGGCATTGCTGGCCAACACCTGGGCCTCATATATAGATCTCCACAGGTTGTCTGGCAGACACAATGGCACACATTGCTGGCCCTGAGAGATACACTACTTGTATAAAAATTATAGAACTACTATATAGTCTTTTCTTAATCATACATTGTATATGTGTAGAGAATTTACAACTTCTTCAAATAATTCATGCAGCAGACAGTGGTGGATATGGTAGTCAAGTTTTCTAGGTTCTGCCATGCTGCCTTTATGTGTATATGTGTGTGTATGTATGTATATATATATTATAGAAGCTCGTAGAGCGGAAGATTCCTTTCTTTCAATATTTTTAAGTTTAGGATCTGCTGCAGAGAAAGGAGAGGTAGGTTGTGGATTTCATTCTTACTAGAACACCAACAGAAGTAGAAGTTATTTCCTTTAAATCAATTACTGATAAAAAGGCACCAAAGAAAGACCAGCCCCATGAGGGAGCATGAGAAAAGTGGTTCCATAGCGTCCCACAGATCAATCCAGAGACTTGTGGGTTGTGTCCTTCTACCAGCAGGTGGCGATAGAGGGAACCTCCAAGGTTTGCTATATGTGGACCTGTGCAGCCAAGTAAACCTCAGTATTCTCTCTACCTAGCAGGTGGAGGGACATCTCTGTGCAGCTCTGGTTTGATCTGGCTACTGGTGTCCTTTGGGCCTAGTTTAGCACAGTCAGGGGTTGAGTGGGTGTTTGTAGCTTCTGGTGTGCACCTGGAGGCATATTTTCAAAGCACTTAGCCTTTCAAAGTTCCATAGTTTTCTATGGAACTTTGGAATGCTAAGTGCTTTGAAAATATGCCTCCTGGTGGTGCCAGGTCCCTCCCGGTCTCCCCCTACCTTTCCTCTGTCGCCTGGGGCTGTGGGCCTGATCGGGTGTTACCTTTTTTTTTTTTTTTTTTTTTACTCAGAAAGGCAAGCGTCTCTTTATGAGACTTTGTTTTTGTTTAATCATAAGGAGGAGCTAGATGGGCTGCCGAGTCTGTTTGAGGGGCAGGCAATTGTGGAGCATGTCAGTGCCTTCTGAGGCGGCTAAGTGCTGCTCCCGGTGTGGGGGCCGGAGAGCAGCATCGGGGGAGTGTGAGTCGTGCCGCCGTCAGCCCACAGTGAGTGTTCAGCGAGACGGGGGTTCCCCTCAGGCGACCGGTGAGTCGGAAGCTCAGGGGATAGCTTTGGCGGTTTCCTTGGGGCAGTTAGTGCAGCGTGCATTGGTGGGCACCATTTTTTCCTTTCAGGCGTGACCCGCTCCGCACGTGGCGGTTGACAGACAGAAGGCACAGCACGCTTCTGTTGCACAGGCTCCTATGGAGGAAAGCAATTTAGAGGGAGCAGGGGAGTCCCTTTCAGTTTCTTTTCCCCCGGATTTTGTTTTATTAATGCACAATGCCTTTGTTCTGAAGAAGTCAGGAGGTTCTCTTCAGGCAGCCCTGTCTCTTCCTCAGCAAACTTCAGTTGCTGCAGCCTCTCAGTCTTTCCTGCCAAAACGTCCCGGGTGGAGATGTTGGATCCCGAGGAGCTATCTGACACAGATGGCCCAGTTTTGTCTCCGGGCTGTCCCTCAGAATCATTGGATTTGGCAGATGAGATCACCCTGCCTTCTGAGGAGGGGAATGACCTGACGGCTGCCCGCCTTTTTCACAGGGAAGAGCTTCCCTCCCTGATTGTTAGGGCTTTTGAGGTTTCACCCACTGAATCATCAGTGGGAACAGGTCCGGTGCCCTCTATTATGTGTGGCACCAAATGCCCACCTCGTTCCTGTCATGTGCATGAGGCCATGAAAATCCTTATTTTGGCACAGTGGGATATGCCGGACAGTGGGCTTAAGGTTGCTAGAGCTATGTCATGTTCTTACGTGCTGCTTGCTGCTGACTTAGACTTGCTGAAGGTTCCTACGGTGGATTCATTAATCACAGCGGTCACTAAGAAAACCACTCTCCCTGTGGAGGGTGGCACGGCACTCAAGGACCCTCAGGATCGTAAGTTGGAGACTTGTTTGAAGCTGTCCTTTGAAGTAGTGGCTCTTTCCCTGCAGGCCTCAGTTTGTGGCTCCTATGCGGCGTGGGCATGCTTATCGTGGGTACAGAAAGCCTCCTCTCCGGAAGATCTCATGGCTGTTTTGCCGGCCTTGGAGTCCAGTTTAGCCTTCCTTGCGGATCTTCTTTATGATCTTTTGAGGGCTTCAGCGAAGGAGGTTTCCCTAGCAGTCACTGCGCATCGCTGGCTGTGGTTGCAGCATTGGGCTGCAGACGTGGCCTCTAAGTCTTGGCTGGCAAGGCTTCATTTTAGGGGAAAGCGCTTTTTTGGGACAGACCTAGAACAGATTGTGAAGTACCTCGGTGACTAAGGGCCAGCGCCTCCCAGAGGACAGGTCCAAATTTGTGCGACCGGCAGGACCTAGACCTAAGTTTAGGGATACACGGCGTTACCGTCCAGGTCGTGGGGCATCTTTTCAGAGAGCAAGGTCTTCTCAGAGACCTCAGCCCCTTCGAGTTGACATGCAGGCCTTCCTTTCCGGTAACAGAAACCAGTCCACAGCCAGGTCCGCCCAATGATGGGGCCCTGGTCCATCTCCAGCCGGTTATTGGGGACAGGCTGTCCCTATTCCTGGTGGAGTGGACCAGGGTAACATCAGACTGATGGGTCTTGGAGGTTATCAGAGACGGCTACAAGTTGGAATTGGCTTGTCTGATAGTAGACTCATTTCTGGAATCTCCTTGCAAATCTCCCGCCAAGGTGCGGGCAGTTAATCACACCCTCCTCATCTTACGACTGGGAGCCGTCCAGCCTGTACCCCTAGCAGAAAGAGGGTACGGTCGATACTCCATTTATTTTGTGGTACCAAAAAAGGGTGCTTCTTGGCGACACGTCCTAGATCTCAAGTGTGTCAACAGGTCTTTAAGGGTTTGGCATTTCCGCATGGAAACCCTCAGTTCGATGATCGCAGGGGTACATGCAAGGGGAGTTTTTGACATCTCTCGATCTCAAAGAGGCCTATTTACACATTCCAATTTGGCCTCCCCATAGGCGTTTTCTTTGTTTTGCAGTGCTCGGTCGTCATTTTTAATTCAAAGCGATGCCCTTCGGCTCAGCCAAAGCACCTCGGACTTTTTCCATGGTCCTTGTCATAGTGGTGGCCTATCTCAGAAAGGAAGGGATTCAAGTCCATCCTTATCTAGACGACTGGCTTGTGCGGGCGTCTTCTTTTGAGGAGAGTCGGGCAACCGACAGAGTTGCTTGGTTGGGTGATCAGCTTTCCAAAGTGCAGCCTTACACCCTCCCAGATGCTGGAATACTTGGGAGTGTGCTTCGATACCTGAACAGGGATAGTTTCTCTTCCTTCAGCTCGAGCACAGCGGTTGCAGGGTCAGTTGCGAGCTCTGTTCCAAACTCCGAACCCGCGGGCTTGGGACTATGTAAAAGTTCTGGGTTCCATGGCCTCAACCTTGGACATCGTAAAATGGGCCAGAGTTCACTTGCGCCCCCTGCAGTGGCACCTTATGAGCCATTGGTCTCCTCTCTCGGAGGATTACGAGGTTCGGGTGCCATGTTCGACCCATCTTCACACAATCATGCACTGGTGGTTCATTCAAAAGAATCTGGTGTCGGGCATTCCTCTTCAAACCCCGGAATGGAAGATCGTGACCACGGATGCATCGCTGTCTGGTTGGGGGGCTCATTGCCTCCAGCAGACGGCCCAGGGCATTTGGACCTTGACGGAAGTGTCTTGGTCCATCAACCACTTGGAGTTGCAGGTGATTCGTCTGGCCCTTCGGGAGTTTCTGTCTCTTCTCCGTGGTTGCCCAGTTAAAGTTCTCTCGGACAATGCGATGGCGGTCGCCTACGTAAACCGTCAGGGGGGCACCAGGAGTGCACCACTAGCGCGCAAGGTGGCCCTGATCTGCTGTTGGGCAGAGACTTTTCTCTCTCTCTCTTGACAGAGGCTCATATAGTGGGGTCACAGAATGTGCAAGCGGACTTTCTCAGTCACCACCAGTTGGAGCCGGGGGAGTGGACGCTCTCCCCTCTGGCCTTCGATCAGATAGCTGCCCGTTGGGGGATGCCGGTGATGGACTTAATGGCCATCGCATTAAGGTTCCACATTTCTTCAGCAGGAGAAGAGAATTGGGCTTGGAAGGCATCGATGCTCTTCTATAACCTTGGCCCAGGGGCCTGCTCTATGCCTTTCCCCCATGGCCTATGGTGGGCAGGTTACTGACTCGCATTGCCAGTCATCCCGGTCGAGTGATCATGGTGGCCCCGGATTGGCCCAGATGTCCCTGGTATGCGGATATGGCCAGGCTCTGTTTGATCGTCCTTTCTGGCTCCAGGTGCAGGACGGTCTCTTGCTGCAGGGACCAGTCATGATGGAGGATCCTCCCCCTTTGGTCTTACGGCCTGGCCCTTGAAAGGGTGAAGTTGAGAAGGAAAGGGTATCCGGATGCGGTTATCGCTACTATGCTTCAGGCTCGGGAAAGATCCACCTCGATAGCTTATGCTAGGGTGTGGCGTACCTTTGATTCGTGGTGTGCGAGTTCGGGATTGTCAGCGGCTTCGGCTTCAGTATTGGTTATCCTCGCGTTTATTCAGGAGAGTGTACAGAAATCACTCTCGTTGAGTTCTGTTAAGGTGCAGGTGGCAGCTCTGGCATGCTTTAGGGGCCAGCTTCAAGGGGCGTCGAGCGCCTTCCACCCAGATGTGGTTCATTTTTTGAGGGGCGTAAATCAGTTGCATCCTTCACACGTGCCAGTTCTGCCGTCCTGGAACCTTAATCTAGTTCTCAAAGCGCTTTAGCGTCCTCCTTTTGAACCCTTATCGGGGATTACGGTTAAGGATCTCACCTTGAAGGCAATTTTCCTAGTAGCCTTTACGTCGGCTTGGAGAATTTCAGAGTTGCAGGATCTTTCTTTCAGAGACCCCTTCCTGCATTTTACGGAGGCGGGGGTATCGATTAGGACAGTTCCTTCGTTTTTGCCCAAGGTGGTTTCTCGTTTCCATTTGGGGCAGTCTTTGCATTTGCCAACTTTTTGCCGGGAAGATTACTCCGAGCAATTCCGGGCTCTTCGCTGCCTTGATGTGAGACGGGCTCTTCTCAGGTATTTGGAGGTGATGAATGAATTTCATCTTTCTGACCATCTCTTCGTCCTTTTTAGAGGCAGTAAGAAGGGTCATATGGCTTCCAAGGCCACCATAGCCTGTTGGGTACGGGAGGCCATCACTTCGGCCTATGTGGCATTGGGCAAGGAAGCCCTGCGCAAATTCGTGCTCATTCTACTCAAGCTCAGGCTTCCTCCTATGCAGAGTCCATTTGGTTTCTCTGGAAGATATCTGCAGAGCCGCTACATGGGCTTTGGTCCATACGTTCACCCATCATTATCGGGTGGATGTGGCAGCTTGGCATGATGCGGTGTTTGGCTCATCAGTGATTTCTGCTGGGTTGGGGGTGTCCCATCCTACTTGAGGACTGCTTGGGTACATCCCACAAGTCTCTGGATTGATCTGTGGGACGCTATGGAAGGAAAATGTAATTCTTACCTGATAATTTTCTTTCCATTAGTCCCAACAGATCAATCCAGAGGCCCCCCCTGGATTTACTGTCTGCGGTTTTGTTTCGGTTGGTTAGTTTTTTCGGGTTTCGTTGTTCTGAATGTTCCTTCATTTGATTAAATAATAAAAACAAATACATTTGAAAGTGGTGGAAGTATGTTGGGCATTTGGTCTGACAACGTCAGGAGAGTTTTCTATTGTTTCCATTCCACTGCTTTGGTATCGTTCATACTGAGGTTTACTTGGCTGCACAGGTCCACATATAGCAAACCTTGGAGGTTCTCTCTATCTCCACCTGCTGGTAGAGGGACACAAACCACAAGTCTCTGGATTGATCTGTTGGGACTAATGGAAAGAAAATTATCAGGTAAGAATTAATTTTTCCTTGGTGATAACTCTTGACCGGGGGATTGGATACGAATTTATGAATATGTCAAACATTATTCTGTTGTAACTAACTACCATCAATTACCATATATGTTAGTGTTGAGACTGCATTGGTACCCAGTCAAGGCCTGTGCTGCTTCTACCAGTACTGATGAGTTACAACTGTGTTGACATTGGTGTGGGCACTTGAGTAGCTATGAGCTTATGTGGTAGGATTGTCCCCACAGTAAGTATTTTTGGCAGTGAATTAGGGAGCAGATTAGATTGTGGAGTAGAGTTCAATGGGATTTCAATCCTTTGGTATGTTTGTTGGGCCTTCTGCCCTCTTCTCCACCATACCTGCCAAATGAACAGTTAGCTTTATTGCTACTTTTGGCCACCAAGATGACCCTTGTTAGAACTTGGAAGGATCCTATAAATCGTGGTGACAAATTTGTTCTGAACTGCGGAAATATGAGAAACTTGAAGCAACATTAAAAGGCCATGAGGCCAAATTTGAAGCTAAATGGGCTGTTGTGCCATATTAATTGTGTGTGTGTGTGGGGCGTGTATTTAGAAAACTGTTTTTGATCAATTTTTGATTAGTGTTGTTTTTGTTTTGTTTTGGCTTTTCACTGATAGCTGACATTATGTATTATTGAACAGTGGGTTTTGCTAACATTGCATTTGTCTTGACCTTTATCTCAAATGTTGTTGCTGCCTTTTGAAAGTTTTTAGCATCCTTCTGGAGTGGGGGGAAGAAGTATTTTTCTGTAAACATGTGTTAACACAAAAGTTTTCTTGTTCTACTGTTGATGTATTATTGTTTCTCGTATTGTTGTGTGTCTGTTACCTTTTTCAATAAATACAAAGTAACATAGTAAATGCAGATATAGATCTGCACGATCCATCCAGTCTGCCCGTCAAGGTGGCTGAAGTTAACTGTGTTATGAGGGAAGCTGGAAATTAATTTTGGATATCCTCTTTGTTACCATAGATAATGGCTATCACTTTTTGCCTTAACTATGAATTGTAGTAGTACTCGTTTGCCCATTAAGGCATGCATTTTATCTATTTTATTTACTTTGAAGGCTTTTTTGACCTTTTGGAAATTCACTTTCATTATGGGAACCATGTTGCATGTTTTTTGGTTCTGACTTCTGCCACAGGCCAGCTATGAAAAGCTCATTTTTCCTGTTGGCTCAAATAGGAAAGCCTTGAAGTACATTTGGCCCAGTATATTGTACGTAAGATATTGATTTCCTGACTTCAACTACATCAAGATTGTTCCCTAACTGCTGTATGTAACAGATTTTATTAATAAGTGATATTTATTTTCTTTCTAATTTTGTTTTAAACATAAATTCTCATAGGGTTGAACTGCAAAAGTATTTTTACCATGTTTAAGAAAGGCAGTGTGTAGCTTGAAATGTTAATTTTATAGCTGATTTGTGTTTAATTTGAGCTGCCTTCGCAATCAGAGCATGACATGCTCAGAGCTTCTCTTCACTGTACTTGTAGGTGTTGATGACTTCTGTGTCAGGAGAGGGTGGATGAGCCACTCTGCCTGTGATAATGAAGCTATTAATGTTCCATACAGTACTACTACTACTACTTAACATTTCTAACAGTACAGAGTGGGGATTCGGCTAAACTTATGTAAAGGGGATTTATCAGGTTTTTCTAAGATGTATAAGGCTTCTGTGTAGTGTGTGTGTCTATGGGGTGTGTTTTTTTTTTTTTATTTTTTAAGCACAAATTGAGTATTATTTGACAATTTTTCTAAACCTTGTCAATTTCATTCCATGTGGATGTTTTTGTTTTTCCTCTAGTGCTTCACATTACTTATTTTTGTTTCTGAGCTAATTTTATTTTCATATTTTGATTAATATTTTGATATATTTCCTCAATGTTTAATTATTTTTCCTTCTTCAAGTGATGGGCTATTTGCCATTCTTAAAGTGAAACTCAGATAGTTTTTTTTTTTTTTAATTGATTGAGGTTTTCCAAACAAGTAACGTCACTAATTTTCTTCAGTGCTTTCAAGCACAGTTTTGGCAGAGTCCTGAGACATACTCTTTGGGAAGACAGTTGTCCAGGCAAGATAAGTGTTGACATAAAAGGATGGTTGTCATAGTGATGGAAACCTTTGCATAGGCATTCTCCAGGAAAAGTAGACTGCAAGATGCACCTTTGTTCTGCCTTTTGCAAGCAGGGGATCCTTTAAATTGAAGAGCTCCTTTCATTGTCTAAATGCAGATTTCTGTCACTTGTGAAACAATTGTGCTTTGGAGTACTGTTTGTGCATCCATGCTTATTTTAATTACTTTCAACAAGAAGAGACTGAATGAGAAGTTACAGTTTCCGTGGCATTGGAGGCAGAACTTTGGAGGCCTATACATGGATCACAGCTTGGTTTCCGGAGACTGATGAAGGAGGCTTCAAAGATGGCTCTTAGATTTAAATACTTAGCTATGAATAGCCAGCTCTGAGGAGGCTTGAAAAGCACAGCTTGGGAAGTCTTCCTTTAGAATGCTGCAAGATTATTGGTGTCTTCTTGCAGCCGCACTGACTGGTACTAGGGATTAGCCTCTTTGCTGTCAGTTTGCCTCCTACCTGATGAAATCAAATATGGGATGGAATTAATAAGCATGATTTTTCCCCCTGGGGCTGAGATTACAGATTAAACATGTTGCACTTTGTTTGTCCTACACCTCCTCTACTGTCATTTGGTCTGAAATTAGAATTCACATTTAAATTTAATTTATTATACCTGTGCTTCACTGGCTGCTTGTAAAGTACAGCCTTACGAGCAGTAATAATGCTAGAGTTCCTAACCATAGGTTTTTAATTACACACTTGTGCTATTTAAAAAAAAAAAATGTCTTCTGTGGGATTTCTACAGTTGGTCTCATTTCAAATCTGCTGTTCTTTAATTATGGATCTAAAATAATATTGACTTTAAGAATTATTTCATGCTTGTTGCCATGGGTGTAAAATGTATCCTACACAGAAGTTAGCTTCCTGTTTTGTTAACAGTAATGTAAAACAAGAAAGATCCATACATAGTATCAAGAGTTAACCTAAGGAGGTAGTATATTAAATTTTAGGTCTTTATGATTTTGTTGGAAGCTACAGTTAATTTTAGGGCTACAGCTTAGTTACATATGATCCTCTGACCACTTTGAAGTCACATTGTTAGCATTTGGTTTCCCCCCCCCCCCCCCCCCATTCTTGTACCCCTCTATTTCCTATTTTCCCTAGTGTGTGTGATAATTTTAAACTACGTACATTGTCCCCTTAGTTACTCATAAATAGGCAGAACTGCCAAGAAAGAGGTTTTGAGCCTTTCAATGGTTCCCTGTTACCCTGGTAACCCAAGAGCTTTTCTGTATTGGTAAATGTGATCTTTGACCAAACTGGAAGGGTGTGGAGGAATTTTCACAGCTCTGGGAGAAGACAAAGCCCTTTAGTAGGAGAGATGTTGTAATAGGTTATTGAATACGGCACAGGTGAAATGTAGGTTTGAAAGATTGGCAGAGCAGTTTTTGAAAAGGAAAAAATAAGAATATAAACTTATATTTCATTAGAATGGAAGCACTACTTTTAAGTTTTCTGTTACATATCATTTTGTTCTGAGAAAATTCATTTTATGTTGCTACTTGCACTGGCTAGACTCAAAGGTAAATATTTGGTTGTAGCCTGAACATATAATTTTAAAACTCCATTTAAAGTTATATGTGGATTCTCAGTAGCAGTAATGGTATAGGTGTTGCCTCTGAAAATCTCCATATAACTTTAAATGGAAAAGTTATCCATTTAAAGTTATACCTGGTATTCATGAGTTAAACATGTAAATCATGTGTTCAGCAGATTAATTTTACTGCTGAACAGAATATTGAATGCTGTCTTCAGCCTACACCAAACTAATCCCCTTTTTAAAATGTGTAACTTTGGTTGTATGGCCAAAGTTATAAATTCACCTGCTGTTGATCTTAAAAAATATATATGACTGGTACAGTCAGTGACTGTATAACCCAAAAAAAGATTTATGGCAGATGTAGCATGGCATAGGGGGGAAGTTATGAAGTTGTGGTAAAAGAGGGACTTTTAGCACACCTTAATTTACTATGGAAGTCACCAACCTGCAGTATCTCAGTACAGCAGGTTGCTGACTCACATGGAGTAGAGAGTTGCATGGGGACGGAAATCTAACCCGTCTCTGCCCGTCCTTTCCAGAATCTAACCCACCCCCTCAGGAATCCAATCTGTCCCTGGCCACCCCCGCAGGAATTTAACCTATCCCCACCCGTCCCCACGGCAAATAATTGCCTCCATCCCTGCTCCCCGGATGAATAATGAATAATGCTATTTGTGAGCTACCTTGCAAGCCGCAGCATTGTACTTCCTAGGAGAATTGGGCCACCAAGCCACGGCCTGATGCTACCAGTTTGTTTCTTAAAGGGGCCAGCACCCATCTTTAATTGTGGTTGCCTGGGTGACCCTTCCCCCCCTACCCCCCAGGCTGAAAGTGTCTTGGCCTCCCTCCCAAACAAAAACCTCCAATGTGCTGCCCTAAGTACACCCCTCCCCCCAATTCTCCCCACATCTATCTTACTTGAAATCTTGGTGTCTGGGGATTATTCCTGCCCACATCACTAGTCATTCATACTCTTGCCGATGTCTTCTTCCAAAATGGTGCCAGTGACCCCTTGAAGTAGTTTCATCCCTTATGTGGAAACCTGATCGATACTTGTAGTTTGCATATTCAGAGTTTCCAGAGCATGTAAAATGATCTCCTGGTGGATATCTTAAAAACCTGATTGGGTGTGGAGTGTCTCCAGGACAGCTTTGGGAAACCCTGATTTAAGGGGAGGCAGTTTGTTCTTAGATGCTTAATTTTTCATCTCAGTGATATACCTTTTAGCTTGATATGTTTAGAAGCAAAAACCAGGCCCCAGAGACAGAGTTATCTGAGAAACCAGCTGGTTAGACTGTGCTGTGCTGTTATACAAAACAGTCGCAGAAGTTCTTGAGTATATATGGAACATGTGGTTTTGATTCCGTGCTTCACTATTACTGTCAACACAAATGTGGCTATTCTCTTAAAGAAATCAAGGATTTGTACACATTATCTCTAATGTAGGCTTCTGTGGATATGTCATACTGTGAATTTTTCTCATTAATTAACTAGCCTGCAGTTCTTTTATAATGACTTGGTCTTCTGAATGAAACTGTGACCCGCATACAGAGCAAGTCATGAGCAGTTGGCTCTTGCGTTTTGTTGTTGAAAGGAGGATTGCTTAATACATTGGGGTTATATATGATTAGGAACACAGTGAATGGCAAAAGTGTGCCCTATTTAAACTACTTTTGAAAAATGTTGCCATGTTTTCTATTCTTGAATAAAAGTGAATGATAAAATACTGAGGACTTCTGGAAGAGATAATTGTGCTGGTAGCTTTCTTTGCTGGTAATTCACAGTGAATCGGAAAGATGTAATAGAGCAAAGTGACTAATTAAAGAGTAACAAATCACTAGAACCAGATGATATATACCAAGAGTTGTGAAAGAACTAAAAAAATGAAACTGCAGATCTATTACTCATAATCTGTAACCTATCATTAAGATTGGCTACAGTGTCTGAGGATTGGAAGGTAGTCATTGTAATACCAGCTTTTAAAAAGGGCTCCGAGATGATCTGAGAAACTACAGGCCATTGAGACTGTCATTGTTGGGCAAGTGTGTGCAAACTTTTGAGAAATAAAATTCTTCAAGAAAAGGCAGTATAACAAGTTCTTACAGGTGGGTGATGTCTTCCAACAGATCCTGCATGGAAAAGCCTCTTCAGCTCCGAATATTTTCTAGAAGCTTTTAAGAAGCATAGGTGGGAAGCTGAATGCATGCACACTGGTGTCTATCTTGTGGGATTTTGCTAGTCTCTTTTCCATTGAGCTGAACAGACACCTCTAATCTTCGACTCAAGATCTTTATATTGTGCAGGCCTCTTAGGTTTTCAGATGTTTTTCTTTCTTGTTTTTTTCTCTTCTGCCCATTCTAATCAGGCCCTCAGTAGCTTTAAGATATAGTCATGAGTACAAACTCATGTATGCAGTGCCTGGGGCCTGGTCGCAAACCTTTTCAGTGTCGTCTTCGTTATCAGATGACAAAAAGAGGGCGCTGAAGCTGTGAAGAGCTACATGAGAAAATCTTTGGTGCACCTAAGTTAGGTCCATTGATGATGGCATCAGAGACACTTGTCTCAAAGGGTCCAAGAGCTACACCAGACACTGGGGATGCATCAATGTTGAGAGTACAGTGATCACCCAAAACAGTCCAAATTTCAAAACAAGTAAAGTCAGAAACAACCCAGTGTATACCTAATTGTTCAACCACCCTTAGGATTCACCTTTGGGTTTAAAAAGCAAAACCATGTACATGTAAGGACTGGATAAATGAGTTAAAACAAAGTTTAAAGCAAATGCCCTTAATATGTAATACTTGGTAGTAATAATGAAACAGTGATGGAATAGTCACATAGCAACCAGCCTGAGGCAACAGATTTATTTTCTACTGAACATAATTAACTTTGTATGAACTTGGCAGCTAATAGTGTGCTGAACTGGACCGTGTTAGCACATTTAGACTGATGCTGGACAAAACTTCTGCATGAAGGATGCCCTTCCCTCATTATTCAATACCTCTCTATGAAAAGTAGTAATAGAGGCAAGTGCCTTTTTAATAATATACCACTGCAATCCACAAAACAAAAGGAGCAAGTTCCTGCATGTCATCTTTTTCTTTTGATGTAGGCACAGGGAAAAAAAAAAGATGTTTAATGCTCCCATGTTTCAACCTAATTCATGTTTAATGTGGGATATAAATGTCATAAATAAGTAAATAGATAGAAACTCTGAATGTTGAGCACCTGATTCTCATAACATGATGTGTTTTAGTGGCTCTTTATCAGGAGAAAAAAAATCTCTGCACGAATATAATAGTACTAGGGTGTCCCTATAACCAGCCCCTCCAAATGACACACCGATTATGATTTAAACCAATTTCTACTCTACCCATGAAAAGTTATTCCATTATTATACTTCCTCTTTAAACAAAAATGTCACCAACAATAAAGAATGACAACGTGGATGTAGCAGCTCATAGGTTTGCTTGCTTTGTTTTGAGTGTACAGCAATGATGGCTGCATGAGGAAGGGGAAACTGAGACTAACAATTGACTTCAACTTTTTGACATCATCCCAACTCCAGCCATCCATCTGCCTCCCCCTCTGGCTGTGGGTGCCCTCCTGGCATCATGGTGGTCTAGTGGCTTTTTTGAGGCAGGAAAGATCCTCACTCTTTCCTGCCCTTCTGATGATCCTCTTGCTCTCTGTTTTTTTAAAAATGGCTGCCAAGACTTCCAGTGGGGGTAGGAGGTCCAGAGTGATAGGAAGAGTTGGTGGTTACTGAGGATAGGCAGACTGGATTGGTCTTTTGGCCCTTATCTGCTGGCATGTTTCTATGTTTCTATCTCCCAGTCACTCCCTCCAGTGACTGTCTACTAGGGCTCACTCTTTGGTATTCCCAAACTAACCTGGATTAGCATTCCCTTCAACCTGACACTAGAATACCATGAGGGATCGACTAAAAGACACTTCAGTTCTTCCCATTTCCCTTAACTCCTTCTTTTCTCACTCTTGTTTATTTTTAAGTATCTCTTCCTACCCCCATCTTTTCTCAATTTCCTCCTTCGCCATCCTTTAGAGTCCCCAAATGATTGTTAAGTCTGTTTGTATATTACTTTTCTATCCCTATGGTTTTAGAGTTCCTTTCACTTTCTGATTTTACTGTTACCTTTGGAAACCACTTTGATTTGTGTCAACATGAGCAGTATAGCAAATGTTTAATAAATGATAATTAATTTTGACCACTCAGGTTCTCACCAGTTGCCTGAGGAAGACCTTCTAGGTTCTGAGGGATTTAGTAATTACTAAAGCCTTAGAAGTTCTTAATATTTCATTTTCTTCTGTGAAAGGAACTTCCGTAGTTCCTTCTATTATGTCTGGCACTAAAAAAAAATTCTGAGTCCTTCCATATACATGATACCATGCATGAACTCATTCTAGCTCCATTGGAGGCCCCTGATTATAGCCTCAAAGTAGCTAGCGCCAGTGCTTTTTTTGTAGAAAAAAAGGTGCCGGTACTCATTATGGGCTGGGTCACCACATATGGCTCCATCCCTATGATAACCACACCCACATTAACCACACCCCTTACACCAGCCATGGCGCATATAAACAGACATCATTGAAAATATTATACTAGTTTAGGAGAAAAAAATAACGTGATTTTTTTTCATTATAAATCATTTCTGTAAGCTTTTACAGCTCCAGTATACCCAATGCAAAATAAGACAGCAGATGAAAATTCACAAATTGGACATATTCCAAACACTAAAATGAAAATAAAATGATTTTTTCTACCTTTGTTGTCTGGTGACTTTGTTTTTCTATCCATATTGGTCCCAGACTCTGATTCTGTTGCTCTCTATCTGTTCTCTTAACTCCGTTTCTAGGGCTTCCTTTCCATTTATTTCTTTACTTTCCTCCTATCTTCTTCATTTCTTGCCCTACATCCATAAGTAAAAGCTGTGTCCTCCTCCGTGGAATTGACTGGAGGAGGTATAACGTGGATCCAGCTTTTGCCTATTTTCTCCATCCATGTGCAGTTTTTCTCCTCTCTTCCCTTTCCCTCATCTCCATCCATGTGCATCTTCTTCTTTTTTCTTTCCTCCCATCCATCCATGTCCAGCACGTCTCCACTCTTCCCTCCCCTGTATTCATATAAAGCAATAATTCTCTCTCCCCTCTCCTCCATCCAAGTCCAGCATTTACCTCTCTACCCCCAAACCCCTCCATCCATCCATGTCTCCTGCTCTCCTCTCCACCCATTTCCAGCATTTCTCCTCTCTTCCCTGCCCTCCCCTCCCATCCATGTGCATCTCCTTCCGGTCTTCCCTCCCCTCCATCCATGTCCAGCGATTCTCCTCTGTCCCCTGTCCTCCTCTGCCATCCATGTCCAATGATTCTCCTATCCCCTGCCTTCCCCTTCCATCCATGTCCAGCGAATCTCTCTTCCCTGACCTCCCCCCCATTCATGTCCAGTATGTCTCCTCTCTCCCCTGCCCTCCCCTCCCATCCATGTCCAGCGATTCTCCACTCTCCGCTGCCCTCCCCTCCCATCCATGTCCAGCATGTCTCCTCTCTACCCTGCCCTCCCCTCCCATCCATGTCCAGCAATTCTCCTCTCTACCCTGCCCTCCTCTCCCATCCATGTCCAGCGAATCTCTCTTCCCTGACCCCCCTCCCATTCATGTCCAGTATGTCTCCTCGCTCCCCTGCCCTCCCCTCCCATCCATGTCCAGTGATTCTCCACTCTCCCCTGCCCTCCCATCCATGTCCAGCATGTTTCCACTCTCCCCTGCCCTCCCATCCATGTCCAGCATGTTTCCACTCTCCCCTGCCCTCCCATCCATGTCCAGCATGTCTCCTCTCTACCCTGCCCTCCCCTTCCATCCATTTCCAGCATGTCTCCTCTCTACCCTCCCATCCCATCCATGTCCAGCGATTCTCCTCTCTCCCCTGCCCTCCCATCCATGTCCAGCATGTCTCCTTTCTACCCTGCCCTCCCCTTCCATCCATTTCCAGCATGTCTCCTCTCTACCCTCCCATCCCATCCATGTCCAGCGATTCTCCTCTCTCCCCTGCCCTCCTCTCCCATCCATGTTACAGATGGACCAACAATAAAGAACAACGTGTATGCAGCAGATCATAAGCTTGCTTGCTTTAAACTGAACGGCAACGACAGCTGGGGTGGGGGGGGGGGAGGTGGAGCCAGATTACCCAAATTGGCTCCCTTGTTAAAGTGGACTAGATAGGCTCACTTCCACTCCGGTCAATTAAACCTCCCTTGGCAGCTTTCTCCCTTCTCCAGCCTCCCCTGGGCTGCTTTCTCCCTTCTCCGGGCCGCTATCTCCCTTCTCCAGCCCCCCCCCCCCAAGCGTTGGCTCTTTCACCTTCTGCCCGTCTCTCCCATCCGCATGGTCACTTTTTATTCCCTGAAGCCTTCCTGCACAGCACCGCACCACATCGGTGATTCCCAGTCAGCCTTCTGCCAGCATTGGGGCCTCTCAGGCGCGTCCCACCTCTGCGGAAAACAGGAAGTTGAAAATAGAGTAGGCGGGACGTGCTTGAGGAGAGGCCCCGATGCTGGCAGAAGACTGACTGGGAAGCGGTGGTGCGCAGGAGGGAGAAGGCTTCAGGGAAGTAAAAAGTGACCACGCGGACGGGAGAGACGGGCAGAAGAGACTGGAAAAGAATAAGAATTGGGAGGAAGGGAGCAAAAAAAAAAATTTCATTGTCACGAGGTGCTTAGGCACCATTTTTTCAAAACAGCTGTTTGGGGGACTGAAAAAAGGTGCTGGTACGCCGTACTGGTGCGTACCGACACAAAAAAAGCCCTGGCTAGAGCCATATCTGAACTTTATCCTGTCTTTCCCTCAGAAGTTGAAAAGTTTGGGCTCCCTAAGATAGATGCCTTCATCATTGCAGTTACTAAAAACACTGCTTTTCTTGTTGAAGGCGGTATAGCGCTTAAAGGTGTGCATGATCACAAAATAGAATCTGCCTTAAAGCTTTCTTTTCAGGTTGCAGTGCTCAGTCTTCAGTCTTCAGGCAACAGTTTGTGCCTCTTATGCTGCAAGAGCTTCCTTATCCTGGGCTCGGCAGCTTTCTTCCTCCTCTGCACCTTCAGATTTCATGTCTCTTGAAGCGGGTTTATCATATCTAGCAGATACATTATATGACCTTTTAAGAGCTTCAGCCAAACAGATGGCAATAACTGTTTCTGTAAGGAGGTGGTTATGATTAAGGCACTGGGCAGCGGACATAGGTTTATCTTCTGTTAAACATCAGAATTTAGAATCTCCAAAATCTTTAACTAACTTTTCTAGGTTTTCCTCAAAAAGCAACTTCCCTCTAAAAGGAAGTTAGCTAAACGAGATTTGGAAGCTAAGTCTCAGTTTAGATCTTTTAGATCTCACTTTGAGAGGAGAGGCGAGGCATTACAAGCCAGGTAAGATTGGTAACCAAAAATCTTGTTTTTTACAGTCATTCTTCCTTTTGAGGAAACAAAAAGAATGTGTCAGCTAATGCAGGACCCTCTTCTTCCTCAGTTACCCCACAATGACAGGTGGTTCACTCCTCACCCAACATTATAGAAGGGCATCTTTCCCTCTATCACGAGGAGTGGACCAAAGTAACCACAGATTGGTAGGTTTTGGATATTATAAGACATGGTTACAAACTAGAGTTTTGCCAGCCTATCACAGATCTTTTCTTGGAGTCTCCTTACAGAGCCCCAGCCAAGTGTCAAGCCATCCATTTCACTCTTCATTCACTGAGTCTGGGTGCAGTTCAACCTGTCCTTCCTCAAGAGTGTGGAACTGGCAGATATTCCATTTATTTATGCAAAAAAAGGAGGCTTCTTTTGTCCAGTGCCAGACCTCAAGGAGTCAACAAAACTCTCAAAGTACAGCATTTCTGTATGGAAACCTTAAGATCTGTGATAGCTTTTGTCCAACCAGGAGAATATTTAACATCCTTGGACCTCAAAGAAGCTTATTTCCATATTTCAATATGGCTTCCTCACAGGAAATTTATCTGGTTTTCAGTTTTCAGGAAACACTTCCAGTTCAAAGCCATGCCCTTTGGGCTCTCAGTGGCACCCAGAACCTTTTCCAGGTAATGGTGGTAGTGGCTACATTTCTTTAGAAGGGGAGGGGATTCAGGTTCATCCTTACCTAGATGACTAGCTGATTTGGGCCCTTTTCAAGTTCTGGGCTTGATGGCGGCCACTCTGAATGTTACTTCCCTGGGCCCGATTTCACTTGTGTCCCCTTCAAGCATCACTTCTGAACTGTTGGTCTCCAATTTCAGAGGACTATGAGCTTCGAATTCCTTGGTCCTCTCAGGCCTGGAGGAGCATGGTCTGGTGGCTAGTACCTCAAAATCATCAAGCAAGACTCCCTCTCTCCACAGAAGATTGGTGTGTAATCATGTCAGATGCCAGCTTTTCAGGTTGGGGAATGCATTATCTCCAGCACACACCGCAGAGACTATGGTCTCAAGTAGAGGCCTCTTGGTTGATCAGCAGGCTGGAACTTGGAGCCATCAAGAAAACTCTTCTGTCATTTGCTCCTCTCATCAAGGGCAAGACAGTATGGGTATTTTCAGACAACATGGTTGCTGTTTTCTACATCAGCAGACAGGGAGAACAAAGAGTGTTCCACTTGCCAAGGAGGCTCAACTATTTCTTCAGTGGGCAGAATTGAACATTCCCCTTCAGTCAGCTTCTCATATTGCGGGAATCATGACTACAGAAGCAGATTACTTCAGCAGAGTATCGCTTAATCTGGGAAGTTTGCCAAAGCACAACTAAGAAGGAGCATTGTGAAGTTCATCTGTTAAAAGAATTCCAGAGTAAAGGTCCTGCATACGAAAAGACTTTTTTTCCCCAGTTGTTGAAAGCTTAATGTTATCAAGGCCTGAGATCAGAAGCAAGCTTTTTTTTTTTTTTTTTTGCAGTGAGCATAATACCTTCTGAGGAGTATTTTATTTATTTATTTAGATTTTGCTCACACTTTTTCAGTAATAGCTCAAGGTGAGTTACATTCAGGTACAGTGGGTATTTCTCTGTCCCTGAAGGGCTCACAATCTAACTTTGTACCTGAGGCAATAGAGGGTTAAGTGACTTGCCCAAGATAACAAGGAGCAACAGGGGGATTTGAACTGGCCACCTCTGGATGTCAAGACTGGTGATCTAACCACTAGGCCACTCCTCCACTTGAGGTGTATTTTCAAAGCACATAGACTTACGAAGTTCCATAGTAACCTGTGGAACTTTGTAAGTCTAAGTGCTTTGAAAATGAACCTCCTTGTTAACTTATTTGAAAGATAGACAGGAGGTCCCAAATGAAATGATTTGTACACTAGACCCAACATCTTGAAAGTATGGTAATATGGGCAGTCACTGGAAGTAAACATAGTTGATACAGCACTGGAGTAAAATGGTCATACTTCTTATTTCCAGTTATTGATTGGGCAGCAGTATTTTGCACTAATTGTAAGCGTTATAGACAATTTTATTCAATCATTAAAAAGAGAATTGTAGTAATCCCACCTGCTAGTGACATAAAGCATGTACTATCTTCACCAAATTACATTCAGTCAATGTAATTGATGTATCATCTGACTAAAGCAAGATTTTACAATATTTCTAATCTGTTGATTAAATTTCATGCACTTTCACATTGACAACCCAAGGTTACTATGTCATACAGCAATGGAAGTGATTTGCCACATACCTTGGGTAATACTCGTAGTACACATTGTATGCGTGATACCCACATAGTAGGTGATAGATTGTTCTGTCTTTCTCAGGTAGATGTCCTGGTCTTGGCTTTGATCAAGAAGACCGCCATCCCACTAGAAGGGGGCTCTGCTCTGAAGGATACCCACTGTCTAGAGGTGGCACAGCAATTCAAGCAGGCATGTGCAGACTTGGCGATGGGGATTCAGGCCTCTCTGTGCAGGGGCTATGTGGACTAGCCTCTTTTGTAATGGGCCCTACAATTGCAAGAGCACATGGAGGTGGTCCGCTTGAAATCAAGAGTGGGTTTTCAGGTGGATATGCTTTATGATCTGTACACATCTGTTCATGGTTTGTGGCAACCCTGGTAGAGGCTCGGGAGTGTTTCTGGCTTCATCATTGTGTGGCTGACTCATTTAAGCAAGCTGCCCTTCAGGGGTCACTTATTGTTTGGAGAGGATCTGGAAAAGTTGTTAAAGACCTCAAGGAAGCCAGACCCCCAGTGGCTTCCAGAGGACCAGCTGTCAGCTCATCTGCTGGAGGCAGGCCTTGTTATAAGGACTTGGGCCAGTACTGCTTCAGCAGGCAGACCCTGGCCACCTCGCTGGCTATGAAATTGTAGAAAGAATCGTCCTTTCACAGGGCTCGGAAGTCAAGGGGTTCAAGAGTATCGTCTTTCTCAGCAGGAGGCTATACCATTTTTTCCATTAGTGTGCCTTCATAACCTCTGACCAGTGGGTCCTGGAGGTGGCCCAGCGGGGGTACACCCTAGAGCTTACAGAGCTTGACTAAGGCTCCTTTATGATGCCCCCCACTTGCAGGTCCCTCTCAAAAGAGAGGTAGTGGAAGTCACTATTCAGAGGTTGCTCCGGGGCGAATTAAGCCTGGTGTGCACCTGTGTGACATGCCCCCAAATGCGGCTGATGTGCTACTGCCCCACCCACTTTGCAAGGGAAGCCAATGAAAGGGGTGCAATTTTCATTCCCCAGTTTCCCTTGTGCTCTGTGCGGCCACACCCCTTGCATATAACTTTGCTGTGGCCCTGGATTGGGTTGCTTCACCCTGAGGCAGTGGAAATTAAACCATGTCGTGAACAGGGGCAAAGCTGATACTTGATTTATTTTGACATGCCCAGGAAGGACAGCTCTTTCTATCTTATCTTGGATGATGAAGGGAGTCGGTGCTTCCCTGAGAGTTCCCATCTTTCACATGGAGACAGTGTGGTTGGTGATGTACTTTGTCAGGCCGGTGAGTTTCTCATCTTCATAATGGTTTCACATCTTCCTAATTCTGGTGGAGGCCTGTCTGCATATTGTGATCAGATAAGTACACAGGTAGTTTCTGTAGTTTTGTGATCTCGGCAGGCATTTTCACTTCAAGGAAATGCCTTTTGGCCTTGTCATGGTGCTCTTGGAAGAAGGTAAGTTTTTCAGCCCATTTTTATCCTGGGGGCCCCGTGAGACATTTGTGCATCTCCTCATGTGACTTAAAATCCCAGATCAGTCAATCCCTATTGTGTGTGATAAAAGTGTGCAGCTAGGATCTGCGATCCATATGGTGATGGATAACTCATAACAAGTTGATTCTGTGTCTTCCATTCCAGCCACTGCAACACCAGGTGGTGCTTAGCACAGATGCTTCCAGCACAGGCTTCATGCAGTGTTCCAATGCGTCCAGGCAAATCTGGTTGACTTCTAAACAAGCCCATCAGATCAATTTACTGGAACTGAGAGCAACATTCAATACCTTCAAGTCTTCTTCTGATGCACAGAAAGGAGAACAGCTGCTGCATATACTCTAGATTGTAACAGAGCACTAGCCTACTATATGAAGAGAATACACTCTCAGCAATCTGGGAACTACACAGTTTTTGAAAGAACCTTGTCAAATTGGCTGGTGGACTGCATTTCCCATTGCCATTCCAGCAGAATATGCCTAACTAGCCTCAGTGAAAGGACATCAAGACAGCCTTTGGAGTATCAATGACCCATCTGCGTTTCCCATAGAAGACATCTGCAAACCAGAAACATGGTCTTCCATTGACTGCCCATTATTGCTTTGACACAATGCCTGGAAGAAATAGTGCCTTTGGGCAGGCAATTATTAAAGGACTTTTTTAATTAACATTCAAATCGCCCCCTCCCTCCCATAAAGTTTTTTTTTTAAATTGCTGCAAAAGATCACACTAATTGGAATCGCCACAGCCCTCAGCATTGGGATTCTGCATTAGTGTGTCTGATTTATTCTGCTTGTTGACAGAGAAAGTGAGGTTGCTTACTTGTGATGAAAGATCTCTATAGCATGCAGAAATGACTGTCTACTTGAGCTGCTTGTAGGGGGGAGGGGGCCAAGAAAACCTATTGATGTCCTTACATACTTTCCACAAGAGAGCAAGCGTTACAAATTAAGGAAAATGTTTTTATATCAGCAAATCAGTTTTCTCTTACGTGTGTTGACTTTCATGGGAGCTTTTTGCTTCTGTGGTGCAAATACTACAAGATACCAAAGGCCGAGAAAGTACAAATATTAAAGAAATGGGACTAAGCATCTATATCCCAGGATCCATAGTTATTGCAGTGGTTTGCAGTCTTCGTTTTGGATTATGGCATGAATGTGTATTTTGAAGCATTAGGGAGAATAAGTGAATCAAAAAGCTAGTTTGGAATAATCTTTTGGTTGGTTACAGCATCTGTTCTTATGACGTTTGCTTTCTAGAACTGTGGAAAATGCTTCTGTAAAAGCTCGGCATAGAAAGCAGGTTGGCGATTTACTAGTGAACAGATCCTTTCAAGCATTCATTTTCTGTGTAAAGTTTTGAAACAACAGCTGTAATAGTTTTTATTATTGGCGTATGCGTTGTGATTTGTGAATATTGAGTTGAAATCACTGGTTTTGTACCTTTAGGGATACTAATGAAGAGCACATGTATGTCTTTTTCTTTTTTTATTTTAAGCTCTTACAGCTTTCTGTAGCTTGTTGTAATGTTTTTGAATTTCTTTTACTAAAATGAAACTATCATTCGTCCATAGGCTGAACTTAAGTGCAAGTTGACGCATCATTGATTAAGTGGTATTTCATTGCTCGCCCTCCTAGAATCTTGTTCAACCAGGTGTTGTTGTAAGATGACTTTTTGTTTTGGTTCATATGGTAGTTCCATATAAACAAACTAAACTTAGAAATTTGTATTCTTTGTGGCCATAGCTTATTAAAAAAAAAAATAAAGTTCAGGGTTTATTATGTGACTTACAGATTCAGTGGTGGTGATTGTGCTTCCTCTGCTTAATGCTCTTCAAGTGTGCCCCAGTGTGTGTGCTGAAGTGACATACTTCTGTCACCTTGAGATTTATTTGATAACTTTCCATCTGACTTATGTATTGGTTTGTATTTTCTGAATTTATTATTGAAAATCACATTTGTTGTCGCTATGTTTAGCAGTATTATAGAAGTAATAAATAGTAATTTCTTAGTTGTCGGGTGTTTAGGCAGGTGTGACATTTCCTAAAACAGGTTACAGGCTAATGACAAAAAGAGGAATTAGATCAGTTCTATAAAACTGCTCCCTTAGGGGCTCATTTTCAAAGCACTTAGACTTACAAAGTTCCACAGGTTGCTATGAAACTTTGTAAGTAAATGCTTAAAAAAAATACGCCTCTGTATGTCCTACCTGGACTGAGTTGATCCCCATCTCATTCCCAGAGGAACAGTACAGAATCCTCATCACACCTCTTCACTGTTTTTGATAAGTTGAACAGAGAAGCCAAAAACAAGATCAGATATGGAGACTGAATTACCTTCCTACCCCTAGATCTTTCCAGAGCAGGTTAAGGCACACCGATAAGACAGTGTGGGGAAGCATATACTGCCTCTGTCCGTGCCATACATCTTCTATAGTAGGGAAGTGTATGATGGCTGCTGCTCCTTGACTATCAATAAAAGGAAGATGCCGCTTGTTAGTGCTGTCAGTCCAGCACCTTTCATGAACAGTAAACTCACTAGAAAACAAACAACCATCCCCCCATGAATAGAAAGAATTTGAACCATATCAAAATTAAGAGAAATACGATAAACTATTAAACATATAGGGCAGAAATGATCAAATTCACAAAGGAAAATGAAGCAGCCATAGTAGTACACATTGCACTGGTAAGAAACATGCAGCTGGCTAATAGTGCCAAAACAGTGGATGCTTCGCTGCAATCGTGTTCGGTGTCTTTTCATGGCAAAAGCTAAATAAACTCTTTATATTATTTTCAAGTCCTGCAGAGGTCTCCCCAATGTTGGCCACTGTTTCGCAGTGTCGGGCTGCTGCTTCGGGGGCGTTGGAACATCTCTCGGTTGTGCTCTCTCTTGCTGAGCAATTAAGACTACAGAGAGCGGGAGAAAAGAGCATAATTGAGAGATGGTCTGGTGCCCCCTGGGGCAGCGGTTTGGCATTGTGGGATGGTGGCCGGTGTTGGGGAGAACTCTGCAGTTGTTAAGCAAAGTAGCTAGATGCTATCAAGTGAAAAACTGAAAGAAAAATATTTACATAAAAAAAGTTGTATTATATAAATTAAAAATGAAAGATTTTTTTAGCTAATGATTGATGAAAGCAGGACTTGACAAATTTTCAATCTGCATGTTCTGAGGCTTTTTCCTTTAGTTTTTTCCCCACTGCTAACTCCCGGCTCCGTTCCTTCTATCTCGCTGCTCCCTATGCCTGGAATAGACTCCCTGAGCCAGTACGTCAGGCTCAGTCTCTGGCTGTCTTCAAGTCTAGGCTTAAAGCCCACCTCTTTGCTACTGCTTTCGACTCCTAACCATGACTCTCTTACTCAACACCCTCACTTATCACCCCTACCACTGCAATTTCCCCACCCCTAGCTGTCTGTTCGTCTGTCCAATTTAGATTGTAAGCTCTGTTGAGCAGGGACTGTCTTTTCATGTTAATTTGTACAGCGCTGCGTAAGTCTAGTAGCGCTATAGAAATGTTTAATAGTAGTAGTAGTAGTAGTAGTATGCACATCTTATAGAGGGGAGATAACCTGAATGGAGTGGGCAGAGTTGTGTCAGGAAGGTTATGAGTATGGTGATTATGATGGAATCACTTCTGTATTATATTTTCTACACCAAATTCAATTTAAGGTTTGTTTTCTTTTGTAAATTTTGCATGGTTTGGTTGTGCCTTACATGATTTTGTTAATTTCTTTGCTGACTTCTAATAGGATTTTACATTCAAATTGTTTTTGTTTCCCTGAAATTTAGAATCAAGTTGAAAAAAAAACCCAACTCGTATCTATATTTGGCTATCAGGCAGCATATTATATTTGGAATTCTCTTCCTGTATCTTTAATAAGAAATTCATCTAATAATCATTTTGCTGTGATTTGAAGACCTTATTTACTTAAAAAATTATTTTGTAAGTAATTTTCTTTGTAACATTGTAGAAATTGCTATCTTATTGTTTTGTAATCTGCCTTGGACTAAAGCAGTAAAGACCAGACTGAAAGTCACTGTATTAGTGTTAGAGCAGTGCAGGCATTAAAGCAAAGAAGAGTTTGTTCTGCAGACGTTTTTCAACCCTAGTTACCGAGAAGATGAAAAAATGGTTTGACTTAGTAAATTTAGCCACTGTAAACTTCCATGTAGTTACTGACTAGTCCCATTTGTACAAAGTGACATATGTATAACTTCATAGAGGTTCTAAAGAGTATCAATTAAGCTATGATAGAAAAGGCTTTTTATTCTTCTGAGGTGGCTAATTGGGAAGTTACTTGTTTTTTGATACACATGTGTTCGATAGTTAATTGTCAACCCCACCTAAACAGAGCTGTTGTGAAAATAGCATATATCGATCTATTTAAATATGTAAATCAAGTAAGCTAATGATGTAGCTGAGATGTTTGCTTCCAGACAAATGTTTTATCACAGGATAATGATCGGTAAAAGTTCAGAACATTCTTAACTATTACAATGTAGGATGAAAAAGTACTTACTGTTAGCTTCTGTTCATGAGGCACAGCACTGTAATGATGCCCTTAGTTTGCTTTCTGATCCTTTGCATTTCATATGCTGAATATAATATAGATCAGAATTATTGGAATGTCTGTATGGATCTTTTCATTACTTAATATAAGTGAGTTTTTTTTTAGTAATTACCATCCATATAAACACAAAAAGAAGTTTGTGGGAAGTGCTTAGGAGCAGGTAGGTATTTAATAATTAGTAGAAGGAAATATTTTTGCGGAGAATTTTGTAGTTAGAAATTTGTGGAGTAAGGCTTCCATACTTGTTATGGTGAGAGAGTGAAAGGGAAGGTTTTGCAGAAATGGACACAATGAATTTACTTTGTCTTGCTAAGGATGTAAAAAAAATAGAAGCGGTGCAAAGAAAAGCTACGAGAAAGGTATGGGATTTGCGTTACAAGATGTATGAGGAGAGACTTGCGGACCTGAACATGTATACCCTGGAGGAAAGGAGAAACAGGGGTGATGTGATACAGACGTTCAAATATTTGAAAGGTATCAATCCGCAAACGAACCTTTTCCGGAGATGGGAGGGCGGTAGAACGAGAGGACATGATATGAGAGTGAAGGGGGGCAGACTCAAGAAAAATGTCATGAAGTATTTTTTCACGGAGAGAGTGGTAGATACTTGGAATGCCCTCCCGCGGGAGGTGGTGGAGATGAAAATGGTAGCGGAATTCAAGCATGCGTGGGATAAACATAAAGGAATCCTGTGCAGAGGGAATGGATCCTCAGAAGCTTAGCCGAGATTGGGAGGCGGGGCTGGTGTTTGGGTGGTGGGGCTAGTTCTGGGCAAGACTTCTACGGTCTGTGTCCTGAAAATGGCAGATGCAAATCAAGGTAAGGTATACACAAGAAGTAGCACATATGAGTTTATCTTGTTGGGCAGACTAGATGGACCGTGCAGGTCTTTTTCTGCCGTCATCTACTATGTTACTATGTTTATAATGCATGTGAAATGTTAAACCATGTCGTTGTTACAAGTCCTCAGATATTACTGCCAAATAAAAAAAAAAAAAAGACCAAAGAAAACTCTCTTCTGATTGTTAGTGGATTTGACTTTTAGCTTTGGTTTGTTTGATGGAAAAACTTCAGCTTAATTGTATAGTATTTTCCCTATACTGTCATTTTATCTAATCTTGAATGCGGGGATTGGTTTTCTTGAAGTTAAAGGGAGTACTTATTTCTCCCTGCTGGCTGTGGACAGTATCCTTAATCAGTGGTGAATTTGTGTGGTGAAAATAAACGTGTAAAACAGATTCTGTTGAGAGCGAACATACTACAGAAAACAAATGGTTATCTTCATAGGTCAGTCTACTATCGTCGGCTTCCATTCTCAGTTTTGCATTTTGAAATGACCCGCTTTTGATAACCTCTAAATATATGCTGCATTAAAAAAAAAAAGCCTCTCCGTAATCTGTTTAAAACTCAGGGAAAGTGACATGAATGCTTGAAAACTAGTTGCATACTGATGTATAATGCTGGAATGTGGATGATTCAACTGAGGAATGTAAATGCATTCCTTCAGCACAGTGGTTTCCAAATGCCCTCAGTCTCTGGTCAGTAAGATTTGGCACCAGAGCTTTAGCATGTCATCTTTTTTTTTTTTTGTACTTGTGCACACTACTGCTTATTGAAAATTAATGAAAAATTGCTTCATAGCATTTATGTCCCCCATGATTCCTGTTGTGGCCTTTTGCAGATGTTAGGACGGGATAGCAGCAGCAGTGGCGTTCCTGGCCTGGATGGCACCCGGGGCGGAGTGCCGATGTGCCCCCCCCGGGTGCAGTGCCCCCCCCCCCATTAGATGACACCTTCCCCCCCTCCGGCGAAATGACACCCCCCCCAGGTGCATGCCGCTGGGGGGGGGTGCCGCGGCACGCGCCTGCTCCTCCGCGTTCGCTAAACTTCGTTCGCTGCAGCTCCCTCTGCCCCGGAATAGGAAGTAACCTGTTCCGGGGCAGAGGGAGCTGCAGCGAACGAATGAAGTTTAGCGAACGCGGAGGAGCAGGCACGTGCCGCGGCACCCCCCCCCCCCCCCACCAGCGGCGTGCACCTGGGGCGGACCGCCCCCACCGTCCCCCCCTTGGTACGCCATTGAGCAGCAGTATTGTCTACATAGAGTGCTATTTCTGGTCATTTAAGGAAGAGGAAAATACTACAGCTAATAGCAGCCTCTGAGACTCATCCATAGTGATGCATTGTGCGGGTGGTAAAGGCTGGGCATCCCATAGATGGGAGTCCCTGCATCACTCATACTAGCAGTTGGCCTGGACAGCCAGGTCCTGACATGCTGGGGCCCAAGGAAAAAACATTGAAGGGAGCACTCAATTCTAGATCCCTCTCTCTGAGGTCCTCTTTCCCCTTAGCCACTCCATCCTCTGTTACTCCCACCCCGCATTCCAGGTTTTCTCTCAATTACCTCTTCCTGGGTCTTTTGTCTTTCTTATCCTAATTGCCCGCCTTTGTGTTCTCATTGGTCCCTTTCCTTGCCCCTTCTTCTATGGCTCTTCTTTTCAAGATTACCTCCATCTTAACACACCCATTGCCACCCTTTAAATTAAACCCCCTATAGTTCCTTCCTGGGTTAACTCATCTCACCGTTGTTGCCATACTGTGGCCCCATTCCTCACACAGATTTCCTTGATCAAGAGAAGCTCAAGTAGGAGAAACACATGGAGCTATAACAGTGAACATATGCTAATACTGAGGCCCTGTGCTGATTCCCCCCCTCTCCCCCACTTCCTGTTACTTTATTATTTGACGTGTTCTACTGATACTGGCCCAGGCCTTGCTTTTTTTCTCCTCAAAGCTGATAGACCTGAAAAGTCCCAAGCAATTGAAGAGGTGAGTTCTGATGGGACAGACCAGGGAGCCCCTCAACCAGGAAAGAGGGATATTACCCAGAGGGGGAGGATCCTGAAGGATATCCCTGACACCAACCCTGAGAGGAAAACACTGAGATTAGAACAGAGAAATTCCCAGCAGTAGGATGGAAGTAACAAGAGTGCAAGCAGATACGTATTTGGCCAAATTATTCAGTTAAATAAACCACCTTCAAAGTTTCTATAATGCTATATTGGCTTTGTAATATAGCAGGAGAAAAAAAAGAGAGATCAAAAAACATTGAAGGGACCAGAGAGAAACTCCAGCCATACACAGCACCACATACAGTAAGAATAATCTTCTTACCTGATGCTAGATGGTAACTTGTATCTGTGGGCAACTTGAAACAGTCCAATTCAAAGTCTCCAGATTCCCATCCACCAATACCAATAAAGAATTAAATGACCAGTTCTCATAGCATTATAAGAAAATATTTATTGTATCAGCTCTGAGAGACAGGGATTCAGCAATCAGATTCTCTGAACTACAAAGCTTTGTGCTGTACCTTTATATAGTGTTACTGTGGTTTCCATAAGTACAACCAAGGATTATATATATATATATATATATGGCTTGTTGATGCATAGATGTAATGCTGATTAGAAACATAACACTTGCTAATCTTACTAACTGCCTCTCACTAATGAGTGGTACTCTCTAGCAGTACCTATTTTGGCAGAAGGTGCATAAAATGATACAAGTCAGACATGGGTAGTTTGCAAAATTCGGTCAAGGGGTAGCTTGAGGAGGTCAATACCTGACCCCTCATGTCTTCATACACTTTTAAGGAAAATAAATTCTGCCCAAAACCAGTTTGTACCTGTATGATAGGATTATACTGTGTGCCAGGTATTTTACATAAGACACCTTTCCATTATTTAAATAACTTCTTCATGACCATCTCATTTTGTTTCTGTGCAGACCCCCTTCTGTATGCCTGGAATGGCCTTCAGTGAATCACTGAATACTTGTTACTACTACCCTCCCCCACATCCTTTCTATGTTAAACTGACTGACTGCCCAGTTTATAATAGCAGAAAACATAGGCCTATGATTTCCTTCAGTTCCAAAACCAGCTAAGTACAAAAAGCTGTTCTCTGGATACATGCAAATTTTTATTTTAAAGAATTCTATCCAACATAATGGTTTTCAAAGAATATCATATATCTTAAGAATAAATGCTGTTTAGTGCAAATTTCAAATGTCATCCCTCAAATTCTATGTAGTGCGACCTAAGTTGCGTGCGCAAAATTGGTTGTATTCTGTTTTGCGTGTGCAACTTAATTGGCTTAACAAGCCACTCAGCACCGATAATTGGCACTTAAACAATTATTGCCACCAATTGGCTTGAATTAGAATTTACACACACAGCTTTCTAAGCATATTCTATAAAGTTATGCACATAAATTCCAAGACGCAGATCTGAAAATGGGACATGGCCGAGGGTGGGGCATGGACGTTCCTAGAATTTATGCGCAGTGTTATAGAATATTCCCTTTCAGCATGTAACTTAGGCATAGGCATAGGCATTTATACCAGGTTTTAGTTGGCGTAAATGGCTGCGACTAAATATAGTTGCAGAAAACGGAGACTCGGCATTTTCTATAAGCAACGCCTAAATTTAGGTGTATTCTATAAATTTAGGTGTATTCCATAAACTGTGCCTAACTTTACGGGTATTTTTTTTGGCACTGATTTTTTTAGGCATCATAAATAGAATCTAACCCCATATGCCTATCTATAAAGGCCTTCTGTTTCAAGTATGATCTCATTTTTGAAAGTAATGTATTTAACAGGTTTTGTAATATACCTCTTCAGTTGCTCTAGTCCCCAACTCCTCCCTCAAATGCCAGTCCTGCATGTAGCAGGACCCAACAGACCCAAGCTTAGAGCCTTCAATTCCCATATATGTGATGTTTTACTGAATTATTTAAATATGTAGTTTTCTGTCGGTAGTATTGGACATATACTGAAGCCCATACGGTAGTTACTGGGCGCTTAAAACAGGTTTCGGATAAACTAATTGCTTCTCAACCCTCTCCTGGAGGTCCACGTAATCTGACAGGGTTTCAGGACTACTATAATGAATATGCATGTTTGAATGTGCTTATATTAAAAACCCATTATATTTCGATCTATTTCATGCATTTTCATTGTGGTATTCTCAAAACCCAACTGGTTATGTGCACTTCCAGGAGAGGATTGAAAAACACTGCATTAACTTAATCAGTGCATTAAGCCATTATTCAGATAGACTTGGTAAAATGCACTGCTTCTTTCTTGGATAAGCAGCATAAAATCTGTTCTACTGTTTTGGGATCTTGCCAGGTACTTGTGACCTGGATTGGCTACTGTTGGAAACAGGATATTGGGCTTGATTGACCTGTCCCAGTATGGCAATTCTTACGTTCTTAGTAATGATTGGTTCCTTGTCAGTATTGGTAAGGTTCTGAGGATAAATGAATACAAAGTGCTGGCTATAGTAGTCCTTCTTATAATGAGGTGAAAGCTTCTCCTCCTGCTACTGGATTTGATTTCCTTGGTAATAAAACTAATGTAGGGAGAAAGGTATGGGATTGTCATAGATCAGTGAAGATAAGCTACTGCTCAGGCCCTATTGCAGCCTTTTTTTTCACCTAACAACTCCACTGTTTGAAAAGTTCTGCTTTTTTTCAGTTCTGAGTTGACAGGCCTGCAAAGCCGCCTTGATGTGGCTTGGGAGCCCTGAGCAAATTGTTCTAGTTGTCCTTACCAGTGGTGTAGCTACTGGGGCCTGGGCCCCCCTCAAAATCGATCCAAATGGATTTCATCTGCTATTTGGATGCTTATTCTTCCAGTTTCCTAAGGTCCTCCTGTAATTTTTCATAATCCGCATGTGCTTTGACAACTTTTGAATAGTTTTGTGTCATCTGCAAATTTAATCACCTCACTCGTTCCTATTTTCAGATCATTTATACATATGTTAAATGGCACCGGTCCCAGTACAGATCCCTGTGGCACTCCACTGTTCACCCTCCTCCTTTGAGAAAAATGGGCATTTAACCTTACCCTTTGTTTTCAATATCTGATTCCTAATCCAAAGAAGGACATTTCCTCCTATGACATGATTTTTAATTTTCTCAGGAGTCTGTCATGAGGAACTTTTGTCAAATGTTATGCTATATCAAGTGGCTCATCTTCATCTACATGTTTGTTCACACCTTCAAAGAAATGAAGCCGATTGGTGAGGCATGACTTCCCTTGGTGAATCCATGCTGACTCTGTACCATTAAACAGTGTTTATGTTCTGTAATTTTATTCTTTTTAAATAATTTCCACTATTTTGCCCAGCACTGAAGTGAGGCTTATTGGTTTGTAATTTCCTGGATCAACCCTGGAACCCTTTTAAAAAATAAGACATTACATTGGCCACCCTCCTATCTTCAGTTCTTTCAGTAACCTGGGGTGTATGCCATCCGGTCCAGGTGATTTATCACTGTTTAACTTGTCGATTTGACTGAGTATGTCTTCCAAGCTTACCAAGATTTTTCAGTTCTTCCTCATCTTCACTTTTAAAATGCATTTCTGGTACAGGTAGATCTCTTACATCTTCTTCCATAAAGACTGAAGCAAAGAATTAATTCGCTCTCTTCGCTGTGGTCTTGTCCTCCCAGAGTGCCCCTTTTGCTCCTTCATAATCTAATGGTCCCACAGATTCCCTCATAGGCTTTCTCCTCCTGATGTGCCTGAAAAAAGGTGTTGCTATGATTTTTTTTTCTCCACAGCAAGATTTTCCTGTTATTTCCTTTTAGCCTTCTTTATCAATGCTTTGCATCTAGCGTGACAGTGCTTATGTTGCTTCTTATTTTCTTCATTTGGATCCTTTTTCCATTGTTTGAAGGATCTTCTTTTGGCTCTAATAGCTTCTTTCACTTCACATTTTAACCATGCTGGCTGTCGTTTACTCTTCATTCCACCTTTGTTAATATGTGGTATACATCTGGTCTGGGCTTCCATGATGATATTTTTTAAACAACATCCATGCCTGATTTAATATCCTAACCTTTGAGGTTGTCATATGCTTCAGTAGCGGTTACAAACTAACATACCACCAATGCTTGCATATTTTTGTTGAAGATAAAGGGCTAACCTCAAAATGACAAGATAGAGAATTGTGTGCGTTCTTTGAAATAAAAAAAATTCTACAGGAAAGGACTGCTCTGCATCTAGTCTGCTTATTCCTGATACTACTACTACTTCTACTAATCATTTCTATAGCACTACTAGATGTACACAGCGCTGTACACATTATATGCAGGTACTTTTTCTGTCCCTAGAGAGCTCACAATCTAACTTTTTGTATCTGGGGCAATGGAGGGTTAAGTGACTTGCCCAAGGTCACAAGGAGCTGCAGTGGGAATTGAACCCAGGTTGCCAGGATCAAAGCCCACTGCACTAACCATTAGGCTACTCCTCCACTTGTGATGATGCAGTACTGCAGAGTCTATCCAAATGACAAAACTCAGGAAAATAATGACTATAGAATTTCAAATGCTCGTTTAAGATTCTTTAAAGTGTAAAAGGTAGAGATAATGTAGGTAAGTTGTTACAGAACAACCACTAGTGAAAATGGTGAAATATTTTACAGCAGGGAACAGATGTGCTCCATGCTTACCAAAAGCCATTGGTCTTGATACATGTTATAGCATAGGAACGTATGTAAAATAGAAAACTTTTCTTGTTTTGGCTGACCAGTATCTTATCTTCTCTTGTATGGGACATTAAAGGTTTCTGCTCTGTCCGATCATGAACAGCAGTAAACCTGCTGTACAGGTTGGAGTAGTTTGGTCTGGTGAAAACACACAGATGCGTTTGTTCAACCTCCTGTAGCGAAGAGACGTTTTGCAAATGTAACATTTATATTTCTGCAGAGTGTGTGCCCTGAAGAATAGATTTGCTTCCTAGTGATTAGGGGGGGAATAGAAAGATTATACTTAAAAGGAACACTGTTTTATGATGAAGGTGTTTAGATCCTACTCTATTGGATAATTCTCTGGTGTGCTTTGTTGTAAAGCACCTTCTGTTCTTCACTGTGCCTCATTTTCCAGTAGTGTTCAGTTATGAGGTTGGTGGTTAGCTGTGTAAAAACTAAAGAACATCGTGCCTTATGTTCACCTGTTCTCTCCCCCTTTGGTTTGTTTTTTTTTTGTAAAGGAAAATATTAATTTCAGTTGTACTGTATGGAGTGCTTTGTTAGGAAATTTTACAAGCAGGAAATGTAGAGTTTTTAAGTGTGTGGATTCACCTGACAATGTCTAGTACAGCTAATTATGGCTTGTTAACTTGTGAAGAAAACCAGTTTAAAATTGTGGCTATCTCCCTGCCATTGGGTAGGATAATTGTACTCTGCCTGTGTTATAAGTAAAATATAGGGACCTCATTATCCATTCTCACCTTGGGCCCCAGCATTTCTAACACAAGGAATCCCTTCTCCCTTGCCCACTGAGTTGGTTTTAGTGATTCATAAATGTATTTCATTTTCTTTGTTTTAATTTGGCCTGCCTGGTTTACCTTTGGTCCTCTGTTGGGGGAATTAAGTACATTCAGTAAAAAGCAAACCAAAACAAGCAAAAAAAGAGAAAAGTGTATGCCTAGTGAGCAGGGCGGATGGCAGAGACGCCATACCCCTGGGCCAAAGTTGGTCTGAGAGGTCAGGCAGGCCCACTTGTGACCGACTGTTTCCAACTTTAGAAACGGTGGTGGGTGGGTGTGGGGGGGGGGGCTGCTGGAGCCACCTTGCAGGTTCCTTGCATGAAGTCACCAATGTGTTTGGTGGGAATAGCAGCCATGTTGGTTTCTTGCCTTGGAGGGGTGGAAGGGGTTTCTCTCCTACCCACCCCGGTCCATCTTTGGGGGGGGGGGCACATTAGGGGGCTTTTAACGGCCCCTAAGATTTTTAAGTTCCAGAGCTTAACCCAAATAGTTAGGCAAGCCTTTTAGGCAGAGACTGGACCTTTGGTCAGAAGTGGGGGCCCAGGGGTCTCCAGCCAGGGCCCTGATCTGGGGGCCAAATGCCGCAAAGGGGACCAGGTGGCTGAGAAGGCTTTGGAGGGCTTGTGTGCTTCCTGAAGGCTCCAGAGGGTCTCTTGGACCCTTAGTCCCATTTGGATTCTGATTTTAAGTAGAAGATTCCCCAAAGGGAGCAGTCAAGTGATCCTGCTTTTCCAGTGAGAGGAGTGCTCTCATCTCATTTGACAAGGTTACTGAGACCCTTAAGTTGCTCAAGGCTCCTTCTGCTGACCCCTCTGAAGAGGATCCTCTGTTGGAGGAATTGGCAGGGTCCCATAGCATTTCCCACTTCACAAGGCTCACAACCACATGATATTAGCAAGTTGGAGTCCATGGAAATGACTTCCTGTATATCTTTTCCTCTGAGAAAGTGGACAGGTACTGGTTGCACCCCAAAGTGGACACGCTGGTCACATCTGTCACGAAGAAGACTGCTGTCCCCATGCAAGAGGGGTTTGGACCTCCTCAACAAGCATGTAGAGCAACAGTTTCAGCTAGCCTTTGCTTTGGGGCATCTAGTGTCCAAGCCGCCTTCTGCGGGAGCTATGTTGCTGGGCTGTGCTGCAGTGGTTGCAGCAGTCCCACCTGGAGTCTGGGGCAGCTTTCCTGGTGGATGTCTTTAACAATTTGGTGTGACTTTCCTCCCAGTCAGTGGCTTCCTGTGTAGTGGTTCACTGGTGGCTGTGGATGCAACTTCTAAGAAGCTCCTCAATTGGCTGCCCATTTTGGTTGGTTGTTATTTGGGGAAGACCTAGAAAGGTTAGTGAAGGACATGGTAGAAGCTCAGCCTCTCCATCTTCCTGAGCTGTGACAGAAAGGTTCTCAGTGGCTCAATACTTGACAGGGTCCCTTTTAATGCTTCAAAAAATCTGGAGGCTCAGGTTTCCCCAGCAGGGAGTCAGCTGCTAGGCCTGTCCAATGAGGGCATGCTGGGCTACTCACTGAGTTCCGTTGGTGGGGAGGGCAAGTTATCTCTCTTGTGCCATGAGTGGGCCTGCATCACCTCAGATCAGTGAGTTCTGGAGGTGGTCAAGGAGGGTTACTCCCTGGAGCTCACCTGCTCCATTCCCAATGCTTTCTTGGTGACGTCAGGCTGTCACCCTTACTGTACAGCATCTTCTTGAGCTGGAGGCAGTGGAGCCCTTCTTAGCAGCTGAACAGGGCCTAAGGCATTATTCCATTTATTTTGTGGTCCTAAAGAAGGGAGGCTCCTTTCAGCCCATCCTGTTGCTAAATGGGGTGAATGCATTTTCACATGGAGACCCTTCACTCTGTGTTCATCTTGGTTCATCTGGGTAAGTTCCTGACTATCTTGGACCTTACGAAGACCTTAATGCACATCCCCATTACAGATCATCTCAAGTGGTTCCTCTGCATTTGTGTGCCATTTTCAATTCTGAGCTCTGCCATTTGAGTTGGCCACAGCATCCTGCACCTTTTTTAAGTACAAAATGCAGCTGCTAGATTAGTTTCTGGTGTTTCTAATTTTGAAACAACTTCATTGTTTACCCGTGAAATATCAAGTGCAGCATAAAGTTTTGCGTATAATTCATCAAGTAATATATAGTAAAATGCCATCGTATTTTGGTCAAGTTTTTACTTTGTCTTTATCGGGGAGGCCTTTAAAATCAGATTTCTCCAAATCTCTGAGTTTGCAATTGGTATCTTCAGTACATTATGTCTGTACTCAGGTCTCAGCTTTCTCTATAGCAGGAACGTTAATATGGAATGACTTATCAGGTCAGCTTCACTTAACCACTAGTTTCCAACAATTTAAGAAACTATTTAAAACACAGTTTTTTATTCAAGCCTTTCTTTGATATATAGTACAGTTTTGGAAATTATGACAGCAGTATTTTAGGTTATATTTGTGTTAAGTGATATTATTTGTTTTATATTGCTATGCATGTTTTTTATGGCACCTGCCTAGTTTATAGGTGGATTAGAAGTGTTTTAAATAAATAAATAAGATGATGGTGGTGGTGACTGTGTATCTGTGGTGCCAGGACATTTGGGTTCATCCTAACTGGATAATTTGTTGATTTGGACCATCTTGGAAGCAGAGGCTGTGCTGGTTACTTCTCAGGTCATTGCCTTCCTGAAGGGTCTGGGCTTGGTGGTGAATTGTGTCAAGAGTCACCATCTCCTTTCCCAGGCCCTAGAATATCAGAATCCATTTTGACACAACTCAGGGGATCGTTTTCCTCCCAAAGTACCGGGTGACCAAGCTACAGTCCCAGAAATGCAGACACTGAGTTGTTGCCTCCCAGGGTTTAGGACTATATACATCTTATGGGCTTCATGGCGGTAACTCTGAAGGTGGTGTCTTGGGCACGAGCATACATGTGGATCTCTTGTCTCAGTGGGCTCCAGTCTCTCAGTACTCCCTGCCAGGGCAAGAGCCAGTTGGTATTGGTGGGACACACTTGTTCATCTTCTGTAGGGGGTGTCACTGGACTCTCCAGAGTGGGATGGTGATTACCATCGATATGAGTCTCCTCAAATGGGGAGCTCATTGCCTGGGCCAAGTGGTGCTGGAAGCTTGTCTATGTAAACGTGTGTATGTATATTTATATATATAATATGTTATAATTATGTACAAAGTATGATCTGCCCAACTTTAGAAAGAATACAAATAAACCGTAACAAGTCATAAGTCCAAAGTGCACTGTTGATTCAGCTTTGATAGTTTATTTAAAATGTTAACTAGACAATTATGTACAGCACTCAGCCTAGGAGGTTGACATTTTACCATTTATCTACTGTAGCTTAAGTAAGGGAAATGAGTGTGTCTTCTCCATTGTTTACAGTGGAGTGCCATTATTTTTTTTGTGTATTGGATATGTGCCTAAGTACTGGCAATTCCACAGCCTGAAGACCTGTATCTTGGAGTTAGGAAAATATTGTTGTTATTACCTTGTTTGCTTAATGTAGTTCAGAGACCTTGAGGGACAGTGGGGAATTGTTTGAAACACTTGATGATATTGAATGACTTGCTGCTTTTAAAGAATGCAGTGATAGACTTGTATAATTAAAGCGGCAGTTCTAGCTAGATGTGCAAAATACCTTTAGTTTCTTGGATATTTTCTTTCCCTTCTGGCCTTGTTTCTTTTTTGACTTTTTTTTTTTTTTTTACAGTTCTGCATATGTCTCTATTCTCAGAGGACAAGCAGAATATATAGTTGTCACAAATAGAGATAATGTTAACTTTCTAGAGCATTGAACTGTATACATAGAGCTTCCTGCGTTGTCATCGCATGGGACCATCTTAGTAATTCTTTCTCTGTGGAGTCTGGTGGGCATTCCTTATTTTGAAGTCCATGGTGTGGTAATTTTATATCTGTTTTTTTTGCTGCTGCTTGAATTTTTGTTTGACAGGTTGCTACCTTTTTTTCTAGTCCTTTTCCTTCTTTGAAAAATAGCCCTAAGTAGAGTTTTCTTTGTCTTCTAAGTTTACTTAATTCCTGGCATGGCTGCAGTTTGCACAAGTATTGGTACCTTTTACCTCTATGCACCCCCTAGGGGCAAGTTTATCTTATTATTTTTTTTTTTTTTATTTTAGTAGGCAGGAATTGGATGTGGTTTGATGCTTGATTTTATGTGCTAGATCAGCGTTAAATGGATAATGATAGATATGCTCCTCATTGTATTGCTGTTAGGCCCAGAATTCAGAAAAATGTTTCTTGTTTATTAACAGTCTATTGAGAAATCAGGAATTGTTGTTGAAACTTCAGCTGATAATTGCTAGGACTGTTTAGTCCAAAGCAACCTTTTTGCATTATTTTACTTTGGAACTTAGTATGTCACTGTTTTGAATAATTAAGATGCTTACGGAGTCATGTCCGACTATTCCCATCTTCTCTTGTGCTTGTCAGGCTAGAGGGGGTGGAGTTCCTTTTTATGGCAGACCGATCTTGCCCAGTACATCCCAGGATGCACCACACGGGGCAGGGCATCACCATTTTGAAGAGGATTGCGCTGGAGGCAGGAGTGGATCTGGAGGGAGGCCTAAGTAAGGGGTCACCACTAGACACCAGGCACTTAATAAAACAAAGTCAGGTTGGGCGGGGTGGGGGGGGGGGGAGTAGGAGGAAAGGGTCCACTAGACACTTGGGAATTATTATTATTATTTTTTTTAAGTTGGGGCAGGGAGCGAGGGGTAATGGGAGGTGGTGGGGTGCCCTAGACATTTTTTTTTAATATTGGGGAGGGGGTCGGATTGGGTTTTAAGTCAGGAGGGGACGATGATTGGGGCTGGTTGGGTCCAGTAGGGGTGGAGGGGGACATCCTGTAACATGAAGGAGAGGGGGGCATCCTTCAACTGCAAGGGGAGGGGGCCTGTAACTCTGAGGGGAGGAGAGGGAGGGAGGGAGGTAGGGGAGCATGGAACTCGGAGGAGAGGGGGAGGAGGAGAGGGGGGCCTGCAACTCGGAGGGAGGATGGGGGGAGGGAAGGGAGGCGGGGGCGATTCTCTACTCAACTCCGCTGGCTGGTGCTGGCTTCCCTTCCCTCTCACTGATACATCATCGCCAGGGTGGACCAATGGGAAGTGTGTTACGAATCCAGACGGAGGTGCAAATTATTATATAGGATTCTTTATATTTTTTCTACTTCTTGCTGTAATTCTTTTAGTTGGTTTAATTTATTTCTTCTGTGCATCCGCTTCGCTCTCATCGGTGTTCTACCTCTTTGAATTATGTTCGGACCTGGAGAATATTTGAGGCCTGGTGTGAGCAGCTCGGGATACCTCCCTTTTGCGTGTCCGTCTTGCAAATTTTGGATTTTCTGCAGCGTGGTTTCAACAAAGGCCTTGTTTTGGCCTCTCTTAAAGTGCAGATTGCAGCTCTGTCGTGTTTTTGAGGTTGTGTTCAAGGAAGATCGCTGGTTAGCCACCTGGATGTGTTCTGTTTTTTAGGAGAGGTTAACCTGCGTCCTCCATCTTGCTGTTCTTTTCTCCGCTGGGATCTTAATTTGGTACTCTCGGTTCTTACCAAGCCTCCCTTTGAGCCTTTATCTTTTTGTACTTTGAAGGACTTAACCTTGAAGGCATTGTTTTTAGTGGCTATTGCCTCAGCTGGGAGAGTTTCAGAGTTGCAGGCTCTTTCGTGTAGGTCTCCGTTTTTGGATTTCAGCTTGGATCAAGTGGTTTTAAGAACAGTTCCTTCTTTTCTGCCCAAGGTATTGACTCGTTTTCATTCATCTCAACCAGTGGTGTTGCCTGTTCTAGGTTCTTTCTTCGGGTCGGCGGAGCAGCGTCTCTTGAAGCGTTTGGATGTCAAAAGAGTTCTGAAGCATTATGTGAAGTCTACAGAGGAGATTTGTCAGTCTGATCATTTGTTTATTCTCATCGGAGGTTCACGCAAAGGGCTTATGGCTTCTAAGCCCATTATTTCTCGTTGGCTTAAGGAAATTATTGCATCAGCTTACCTTTCTGGGAAAGCTGTTCCGGAAGGAGTTAAGGCTCACTCTACCAGAGGGCAGAGCGTTGTCTGGTGTCTCTGGAGGACATTTGTATGGCGGCGACTTGGTCTTCTTTGCATTCCTTTTCAAAGCACTATCGATTGGACCTCCTGAGTCATCAGCAAGTTGTTTTTAGGGCACATGTTTTGACGGCGGGGCTGTTAGGGTCCCTCCCATAATCTTACTCCTTTGTTGTTTCCCATCAGTCGCATTCTGGGCTGGTCCGGAGGGACGCTAAGGAAGGAGAAATTAGACCTTACCTGCTAATTTGCTTTCCTTTAGTCCCTCCGGACCGGCCCAGATCCCTCCCTTTTAGGTATTCTGTGTCTTCAAGAGTTAAGTCATATTGTTTTCTTGGGCGCTGTGTTGCTGGTTTCTGGTTTCATTGTTTAAAAACAAAACAAAACACAAATTCTGTGGTTCAGTATGTAACCTTTTGGGCATGATAGCAGGGGCATATCATTGGTCACATTATTGTTGGTGACAGCTTGGTAGGGGGAAAGCCAGTCGCCAAGCTGCATGTGTACTGAACAGTCAGTTGCTAAGCATGGCTGCTCTGCACATGCTCAGTGTGATACCCATGGCTTTCATTTTTGTTTTTTTTTATTTTTTCCAAATGCTACCCGCGGCTTTCATACACACATCTAAACAGTGTGTATGAAAGCCGTGTGTGTCAAAACTGGAGTCACATCAGGCCAAAACCTGCCTGCTGTTTTTGGATCCATTTCTCCATGGGAAAGGAGCCAGGTAAGTGAGCCCTGCATCGGGGCGGCATGATGCTGT
The DNA here is from genome assembly GCF_901765095.1 of Microcaecilia unicolor. NCBI lineage: Eukaryota > Metazoa > Chordata > Amphibia > Gymnophiona > Siphonopidae > Microcaecilia > Microcaecilia unicolor. Next base: position 40,327,729 of record NC_044040.1, on the reverse strand, counting down.
GTGCAGAAGGCAGCCCACCCAAGGAAAAGCAGCAGGAAAGGCATAATGCTGTGTGCAGAAGCATTATGCCCAGGAAAAGGCTGGGAGTTGGTGAATGGCACCTGCGGGACCATCCACTCAGTACTGGATACCGTCAATAGCACAAAGATCGCTAGAGCAAGGGCTTTTTTTTTCTGTTGTTCACACACAAGTATTACACACTTTTAAAATAAAATCAGGCTGCAGTGTTTCCCCCCGGAACTTAACAATAATGTTGGCACAAGCACTGATGAGCCCGATCCAGAAGCTAACTATGTCTGCTTCAGACCCGAAAAAATTTCCATCGCAAAAGGTAGGTGGGCCTTTCTGTGCATTGCTTGTAAACAGCTTTTCATCCCACGAACTGCACTTTGAATATTAATCAGCTCATTTAAGTGTGTATTAGCATATGATTCACATTGTCTGCTGCCGCATCGTAACACAGCCCACAAAACTCCTTTGTGCATCTCCCGCAGAGTATCGTCCATGCTAAACCAGCTGGAACCAATCAAAAATTCACATTGCCAGCCCGATCATTTTTGTGCATCGGTCTCTGAGAGTACAAGATTTATGCTTTTGGGAAAGAAATATAGTTTGACATTTGGCGCTGTTAAGAATTTTAACTCTGGTAGCAATCAAAATAGTATAATAATAATAATAAAAAACTAATGGGCAAAACCCTACCTTGTTAAATGACTTTGGTAGTTAGGATCTGTTTTGTGTGTTTAAAATGGATTTAAAATTTAAGTGTCATTTTTATGGACTACTTTAATATCTCCTTTTAATATGTGCTTCAGTCCAGACTATCTGTTAGGGAATAGTTAAAGCATTCTAAGCCCCATTCTTCTGAATGGCTTTGTTAATCAGTAACTCATCTCATACTGAGTTGAGTACTCCAGCAGTGACCTTTCCAGCAAACTAGTTGATAACTGTGTGAATGCCTAAGGTTGTGCTGCTTAGAGGAGCAAGTGGGACATTCCTTTCTAGAATGTTAGGAATTAAGAAATGAATGGAGAACAAAACCGAGGATATTATAATGCCTTTATATTGCTCCATAGTACGACTGCACCTCGAATATTGTGTATAAGTTTAGTCACTGCATCTAAAAATAAATAAATATATTAAATAAATAAAATATGTATGTATATGTGTGTATATATATATGTATGTATATATATATATATAGGAAAGGCTAAAAAGGCTAGGGCTCTCCAGCTTGGAGAAGAGATGGCTGAGGAGGGATATGATAGAGATCTGTGGAATGGGTAAATGTGAATCGGTTGCTTATTGTTTTCAAAATTCAAAGACTAGGGGCCACGCAATGAAGCTACTAAATAGTAAACAAAACAAATCTGAGAAAATTATTTCTTCACTCAGAGTATGATTAAACTCTGGAAGTCATTACCAGAGAATGCGGTAACATCGGTTAGCTGGGTTTAAAAAAGGTTTGGATTATGGTGCCTTAAGTCTTTTTTTTTTTTGTTTCCGTTTCATTTATTGTGTGGGTACGTTCTCTTCTTTTTGTAGCGTAGACAGGTACCATGGATTAACTTGAATACCTTGCAACTCCCTGGTGGGTTAGAAGTCCCAAATTTCTGCACTTACTATTTGGCTGCCTGTCTAGTGGGGAAGTGGCTTGGTGTAGACCTGGACCCTCAGTGGTGCGACCTGGAGGAGTCACAGGCGGGAGGATGTAGCTTAGCATCTCTCCTACATTACACACCAGACACCCCTACCATTAAAGGACTTCATCAAATAAGTCCCCTCTTTTTGTACCAATATAGATTAGGTTAGATTTATTATTTAAATACATTGTAATTCTTGGGTCTGGCCACTTCTATTTCCTTGTTGTGGGTATTTTTTTTTTGGGGGGGGGGGGGGGTGAGGAGGGCTTGCTGCAAATGTTGAGGTATAAATGTGTGGGAGAAGGGCTATAAGAACCAAAGCCCTTCTTTTCTATATGTAGCTCCTTCGCCGGCGCTAATCAAAGGACTCGCCAACCCTTTCATCTGTGGGCAGTTCGTCACGCAGTGGTCCCGCACTTGCTGCTCAGGGGACAAAACGCTGGCCATCAGCGGCTGACCGCCGGTTGTCCCCTTCCTCTCAGTTAAAGTAGCTGCAATTGCAGAGACGAAATTTACGTAAAGAATACGAAACTTCAGAGGGCAACTGGGCCGTTGGGCATATGAACTTCAGGTCGCCATCTTACCACTCTCCCAGTTTGGGACACTCTTTGTCTGGTTTCTCCTCAGAGGCCTGTCTGATATGGGTAACCCTTCAGCATAGCCCTCTGAGTCATTGAAACACAGAAGCCCCTCTGCCACTACAAGGTGGTGTCCCTTCAGAGGGGTATTGTCAGTACTTTTATAAACCAGCAATCCAACAATGTTGTAAACAGACATTTTACTTGCCATCGACCCTTAGGTGAGGGTGACACATACGGTATTTCTTGATCTGCTCCTGCTATCCTCGGTTCATGGACCATAGAAGTCTGCCTAGCACTAGTCCTGCATCCTAGCAGGTGCATAGCCAGATCTCAGTTTTGGAGCGAGGCCTGAGCCTAAGGAGGGGAAATGTTGCCCCACCTTCCTTCTGCTCTCCTTCCGCCTCCACAACCCCACATATGGGTCACCAAGGCCCGTCAGCGGAAGCCTTCCTCCAGTGCTGTTCACTGCCATGCCGCCTGCCCTGCTTCTTCCCCTCCCCCTCCCTGTGGGACGCACTCTCAATTTCACTAAAACTGAGCATATGCGTGGTGGGGGGGGGGGGGGGGAGGAAGCAGGGCAGGCAGCCTGGTAACGAACAGTGCTGAAGGGAGGCTTCTGCTGGCAGGGACTTGGGGATCCCTGCCAGCCAAATCAGCAGACCTTGGGGGGCCCAAATCCAATTTGGGGACCCAGGCTGGCAAGCCCCCCCCCCCCCATGGCTATATTACTATTTCCCAGTCATTGGAGTGCCCTTCAAAGTCCACTCCTGCCCTTCCAAAATCGAGAGAGAGACCATAAAAGTCTGCCCTGTTTTGCCATACCTTATTGAATATGCTGGCATAATTTTGGCAGTGGTGATCAGCTTTGACGTATTTTCTTTAATTCTCAGAAAAACAGCAGAACCAAATCTAGCTTTATATCTCGGTCACATTTGTTATAAAATCAGGGGGGAGGGAGTGGTGTTAAAGCACATTGCCCTAATTAGGCAACTTTCACAAAATATCTATTCATCAAATTCGCTTACTAAGCAATAGTGTCTATTGGCAAGAAAGATAGTGTGAAATGCATGCACCCAATGAAGAGCATGCCAGGATGTGGAAACTCATGTACTTGACCTCTGCCCAACATACTAGTACCACTGTTGACTTATCAGTACTACTGCCATACTCCTACTTCTTCCGCCTTCAGCCCTCTTGTGTTGGCAAATCCAGAAGACTACTGGATCACTAACACAGGTTGAAGAAGACAGCGGTGGAAATAAGCGGCAGCAGGAGAAAGGGAACAGTAGTACGTATGCTGGTGGTTTGGGGGGTGGTTTCAGCGTTTGGGCTGCGGCAAGTGTTTTGCTGATTGTCTCCTAGTACGACAAAATAATACAACAGTGAGGAAGAACCTTAGGGTTTGACAGATCAAGCAATATTTAATAACTAGTAAAAAAGGCCCGTTTCTATAGGCAAGGAAACGGGCCTTAGGCAGGCAATTCCCCCCCCCCCCCCCCCAGTGCTACGGCCCCCTCGAACCCCCCCTTCCGCGAACCTGTCGTTCCCCCCCCCCGTGCCAGCGAAAACTACCGCCGCCGCCGTTGTTGTGCTACCTTCCCTTCCCGTAGGTTCCTCAATCATCTTCTTAGAAAGTTTAACTCCGTGCGTCAGACGCACGGAGTTAAACTTTCTAAGAAGATGATTGAGGAACCCACCCGAAGGTAGTGCACAACAGCGGCGGGAGGGGGGGGTGCGGTTTTCGGCGTTTCGGGGGGGGGGGGATCGACAGGTTCGCGGGAGGGGGTGGGTTTCGAGGGGGCCATAGCGCGGGGGGGGGGGCAGCTGATTCCGAGGCAGTAGGAGGAGTGGGGAAACACGCTGCGCGTGTTTCCCTACTCCTCCCCTTGCCTTGGAATCAGCTGTGTTGACGTCAGTGACGTCCGTGCGTGTCTGCCTCGCAGACCACTTGCAGCCAGGGAGCCACGGTCCCAAGCATAGAACGTTGGAGGTGAGAATTATTATATAGGATATCATGAAACTAAGTGAGCTTACAGCTGGTTGTCTTTATTCCTCAGTTCAAAGCAACTGCCTAGTAATTCACTGGTGGCACAAATTTCTTGGTTTCACTGTAGTTAATTGTAGGGCAGAATTGAGCAGGTGACTAGTGGCAGGGATTCTTGGCAGCTTAAAACACATTTGGTTTTACTCTAACTTATCTTGTATTCCTTTCACCGACTTGAGTGGCTGCTTCAAGACAAGCCAGGAGGAGGAATAGAATGCAAAGTGAGTAACAGCTGTGGAACGTGTAGCATTGAGGAAAAAGGGTTATAATGCTAGAGAACAGCTGCAATAGCCCTACAATGAGCAGCTCTGGAATGCAGCTTTCAGAGTACTGTAGATTCTTAAAGGCATAACCAAGAGAAACACTTATGTCATTCTCTAGATGCTGATAACGTTATTGGTGTGTACTTAAGGAGTAACTGACGTACCAGTTTTTCTGTGTTGATAAATTCAGCTGTTGTTTTTCAAATCAAATAGATTTTAAGATCCAGTTTTACTGGGAAAGCACAGCTGTTAACTGAGCTCTGTTGGGACCTATAGCTTTTTTTTTTTGTTGTTGTTAATTTCTTATATACTGCCTGATAGTTCAAAAGCTATTGAAGTGGTGTACATTCAGATACAGTAGATATTTTTACAATAAGTAACTGAAAGTAATGAATACAAATTTTTGTGGATGCTCTTTAACTAGTTCGGGGAAGCATACCTAATCAATTTGGTGTTCAGGATATCTGAAGTGAATATTCCAGAGATGGACTTGCATACATTGGAGACCCAATATATACAAATCTTTCATGCATATTCATTACCGAAACCAGACTGGGGTTGTGCCTTCTGGGCAGAGTTGGAAAACAGTTAACTAGAGTTATATAAATACTACTTTTATCTATTTCACTATTTGGATGTTATTGAAGAGTTGATAGAGTAGGTTATTTTAGTTCCTTTCATTGAAATTTCATTTGAGGCAGGCATGCATGCATTTGTGTGGTGTGAGTGATCTCTGTGGTATTGTTTTGAAGCTTGATCTCTACAGGTTCTAAGGAATGATTGTATGATGCAGCTACAGCTGGGTACACAGAAGCCCAGAGAGCTAGTGACTTGACTGAGGTCACACCAGAGAGGGTCAGGGCAGTGTTTGAACTCCTGTGGCCTTTCATTTTTCCACTCATCTGTGTGTGTGTGTATGTGTGCGCGCGCACGCTCTGACCACCTGATCTTGATTCTTTGTCCAAACCTTCTACTCCTCTTTCAAAACATCAGGTCGCAATCACTCAAAGAAACATATCTTTCTCAACACATGACAGATGATGATAGGTGAGGCTCCCGTCTTCTAGTATGCTTTCTAAACCAGTAAAGTTGCTGAAACTGAGTACCCAGCATCAACTCTTCTTTGTAACTCAAAAGACTAAACTAAACACACAAGCAAAAATGTTACACTTTTTTCTTACAGTTTCTGTAATCCTTATTTAGAATCCTTATGGAAGTTTACACACACAAATAACCCAAGTAAACCCAGTTACTGCTATGGATGTTTTTCCTTTAGCTTGTAAACAGCTTTGATGGGAGAGGGGGTCCCCTCAAAGAGGTGTTGAGTAAATTCTATAAACTAAACATGATATTTAAATTCAGCATAGACGCAGTGCTATTATACTCATCATTCTGGACATTTAATAAAGCATTTATTAGTCCAATAAAAGGCATCACACATTTTTATGTAAGGGACCGATATGACTCTAAATTGTTTGTACTGCAGAATTTTCATTGTCTTCTTGTTAAAGAAAGAGGGCAAAACCTACAAATAACATCTGAATGATTATAGATGTCTGTTGTCCACTATCAGACTTCCCATGTTCATAAGTCTTAGAATATTATATTGTAGACGATATAGATTATGTAATAACAGTATAAACAAGAGCCTGTCAAATTGGACATCAGAATGGAAGGGTAGGAGTGGTTTGGGATGTTTGTAAGATTAGGGGTAGATGATGCTATGCTTTTGAAGGTATGAAAGTATGTGTTTGGTTAACTGTTTCCTGGGAAGGAGAACTCATGATAGCAGGAGGGTATAATGCTATGGTGGGGAGGATGAATCAAATGTGAACAGAGGGAACTTTTTACAGAAAATGCTGTATCACAGACTCTTTTAACTTGAAATACATGATCTTCAAACATGAAAATTCTTGCTCTGTTTACTTGATGAACTTGTTGATTTGTATTGCAAACCTATGTATAGCTATATTGGCTTTGAAAAACTTTATAGTATTTGTGTTTTTGGGTTTATGGATTATGGACTAACTTCTTCTTTCTAGGAAAGATATAGTTGCAGTATTAGGACTGACTCCAGCCTTTCTTCTTTATTTGTAGATGGCATTCACAGTGTGACTGCATACTGCACCCTTCGTGTAACCATCATTACTGATGATATGTTGACTAACAGCATCACTGTTAGACTGGAAAACATGTCCCAGGAGAAGTTCCTTTCCCCTCTTCTCTCACTTTTGTGGAAGGTGTGGCAACAGTGTTGTCTACTACTAAGGATGGTATTTTTGTTTTCAACATACAAAACGACACAGATGTCAGTTCCAACATCTTAAATGTGACCTTCTCTGCTTTGCTACCTGGTGGAGTACGAAATAAGTTCTTCCATTCTGAAGATCTCCAGGAACAAATTTATCTCAATAGAACTCTGCTAACTATGATCTCCACTCAACGTGTCCTGCCATTCGATGATAATATCTGTTTGCGAGAACCTTGTGAAAATTACATGAAGTGTGTATCTGTGTTAAAATTTGACAGCTCTGCTCCTTTCATTAGTTCAAATACAGTTTTATTTCGTCCCATACATCCCATCAATGGATTGAGGTGTAGATGCCCTCCTGGATTTACTGGTGACTACTGTGAAACAGAGATTGACCTATGCTACTCCAGTCCTTGTGGCATTAATGGCCTTTGTCGCAGCCGAGAAGGTGGCTATTCGTGTGAATGTTATGAAGAATACACAGGTATGTGTTATATTTATACATATGAGTAATATACTTGATTTTACAGTTGACTTATTGCAGGTCATTTTTGCTACTGAAAGGTGAAAAGCCTACACGGTTTAATTTTATTCTGGCAGATGTGAAACCCAGTCTTTTTTTTATAACTCATCCAGGTTGAAATGATTTATTCAAGTAAAGACATTTACAATGAGCAATGTATTTTACAAAAGGTTCATTTAACATGTCATCTTCTGTAAAATACTTATATGGGCATGAGAGAGTACATGTATTTGGTTGCCTGGTCAGCAGGAACAGCCATTTTACAAAAATAGAAGTTTGAAAAACAGAGTGACATCAGTTGGGGTTCTGTACATTAAATTGCTGGTACCTACACATGTAGGCATGAGATTTTGCAACCTGCATTTGTAAGTGCTGACATTTAAATGTATAAGTAGCAGATTTTATAAAATACCTTCCTCCTTATTCTGCTAGACCAATCCAGACTTATGGGCTATATCCACTTATTAGCACCACCTATTAGCAGATGGAAGATTCTGGTGACATCATTAGCATGGTACAGCCAGGAATATTCTAGTATTGCTCTACAGTTAGTGAAGGTGGACTGACACAGCAGTTTGTCTTAGCTTTCAGGCCAGATGCTGCATTCCTCAGGCTATGGCTCTCTGGTTGAAGTCTTGCTGGAGGACTCCCCACGGCCAGACCACTGGTTGAGGTAGAAAAGGGCTGTTAGTTCCTCCTCAGTGGCTTGGAGCCCCAACCTATGGGCCTTTGCGCTGTGTTGGGGCCTGTGGGGCATACAGAGGGAGTAAGTTCTGTCCCCACTCCTCTCCACTGGGGCAGTGAGCATTAGAGGTTGGCCCTCTTTCTTTATTGACAAGAATACAGTTTAAAAAATAAATGGATGATAGGAACGGGGAGGCAGAACTGCATGTTAGTGGCATAACAGTCCTGTCAAGCCTTGTTCAAGCAGGTGACAGGCATGTTGTAGTTGGACCTTGGGTAGCTGATTCTGCCTCTTTAGTAGCTGAGGGAGGGCGATGCATCCTCTAGCTGCACCAGTGCAATTCTCTCCAGAGCTTCGGTCATGCTAGCTGGGACTGTGGGACCTGCTGGTTCTGGCACAAAAACACAGCTGCCAGTTCCTTTTGCCCCATGTGCAACAGGGATGGTATTGATTACACCATGAAGCCACAGAGAGTGCTCAGGGCTCTCTCCAGAGACAAAAGCGCTCCCTTAGGGAAGTCTCTATTCCTGCTGTGATTTAATTAATTTAAGTAGAAATGGTAGCCATTTGTCCCTGGACTGCATTTTGTATCTGCAATCTGAGGTGAGTAGGTTTCCTCCTTTGGGGAGGTGGGGGGGGGGTTGGCTAGGGGGACGCTTCCCCTTTTTCTGGATTTGGGGTCATTGGGGTTTGTTGGTCTCAGTTTTTGGCCCCTCTGTCTGAGTGCTTTAGGAAGGCATGGCCAGGTAAACTGTCCCAGGAACCTGGTAGTCCCTGGTAGTCCACTTGTTTCCTTAAGAGGAGTTGTCCTTCCTCATAGACAGGGTACTGTGATGATATGTAAAGTCAGCTGTGACTGAGTAAGAAGAGAGCTGGGCTTGTTGCAGATTACTGAACTTACAATCTGAATTTACTTTCATGTTCGATTGAAAAAAATCAAAACCTTTTCAAGGTCTTCCCAGATTTATTTAGTGAAGTGGATCTGAAACAATATGGGCCATTCTCAGGCATCTAATTTACATGATCAGATTAATGCCCAAGCTATCAGGTCAGGGCCAGGGTCCATTGGCTGAAAGGGACCTCATGGTTTCTGTTGAGGATTAAAGCTACATAAAGGAAGAGATCCTGTTGCAGCATCTAGTGGTGTAGCTTAAGTGGTGCTTGAGAGGAGCCCTACTACAGCTTCTGGTGGTTCAGTGCACAAGAGGAGCCCCATTTATAGCACCTGGCATGTGCAGTTGTACCGAAAAGGAGATTTTGGAGGTCAGGGAAGGAGGGATAAAGAAAGATGAGGGGGTGAGAAAGAGTGGAAGAAGAGAAATGAAAAGTGCAGGAGAGAGAAGAAAAAAGAGAGATGCTGAAGGTGGGAAGAATAGGAATGGTGGGAGTAAAGGAAGGCTATAAAGGATAGAGATTGGGGGGGGGGGGGATAATAGAGGAAAAGGAAATAGAGGCCAGAGCCCATATATGGTGTAGGAAATAGGATGACCACTCAGGTCACAAAGCCATAATTCCCTTTTGAGTCAACATGTCAATCTATGAGCAAGTGGGCGTAAAGTGGAAAGGGGCACCAAAAGCAGCTCTGTCACCCACCCAGCAGATGGTGTCAGAAAGTCAGGGTTCTCTTCCTCCATTTCTTGTATAAGATGTGATACAGCCCTGAAACTTGCCAGTATCTCTGCCTCCAGTAGGTGGGTGTAGAAGGATTCATTGTTGGCCTGGCTCCTGGTAGGATAGACTGGGGTCTATGGGTTGCTGGTTAAACTCCTCTGGCCTGTTAGGCTCTTATAGACTAGTATGTGGACCTTTATCCTAATTGAGCTGGGAGTGGTCCAGTTCCAGGATTCTGGCTTGAGGGTCTCGGTCCTGGTGGGCTTGTACTAAGGCAAGGGGACCTGGGGGAAGAGGGGCTTGTGTTGTACATTCCTTCTGTCATGCAATCTGTAAAAGACTTTGGCAAATGTTTAGCTACCCCTACACTTTGGTTCATTCTTGAGCTATGGTGTGGTCTGAAGGCATTCAGATCTCTTTAGCTGCTGAGATCAGGGAGTCTAAATAATTCAGGTTCTCTGGCTTTCCTGAGGAAAATGGCAGTGGTCTAATTCTCACCAGTTGCCTAAAAGAGGACTAGACATAGGAGCATGAGAAGATCTGAGAAAGGGATGAGTCCTTGGTAGTTTTGTTTTGGCAGGGTGAGTTTGCATCACTGATTGCTCAGGTGACCTACTCCCTATAGATTGTAGAGAGGGCACCTGAAGATGCATCAGAAGGGGACCCTTAATATGCATGAGAGATTTGCATATATTTGACCTAGTAGGCATGCAAATCTCTTCATGCATATTCGTTAGGAAAACCCTGAAAACCTGACCAGCTGGCAGCTAGGACAGTGGCTCTGTTTTGTCATATTGTAAAAGCTTTAAGTTCTAATGAGCTTGAGAGGTTAACATGTTGTAAACTTGAAGTTTCAACAAGAAAATTGTTAAAGTAAGCAGTAATATAACATTAGTACTGTATCAGTTTGAATGGTGTTTGTGAAAACTGCGGGGGTTGAAAATTGAAGGAATGCGTTCACTTTTTTCAGTTGCCATTGACTGGCTTCAAGCAGCATGTTAATAAGAGCCATTGTTGAGCCTTTTGAATGATCTTAAAAGAGGGATTATCTCTGGAGTGGTAATGCTGGATGGAATGCAGCTTTGCTTTGGGCGTTCTAAAATTTCACTTTCCCTATTAAAAAATAGTTTGGAAAGTAATGACTAGAGTGGTAGAATCTGTCATCTCTTGATAAGAGCCACTAAAACTTGATGAGGAATGATGCAGACAGAACTTTGTTCAAAAATGCTCTTAATGGTCAGTAACTAAAAAAAAAAAATTCCCAAAAATATGCCATGTGTTTCCTTTGGAGGATAATTATGCTCTAATAACATGGGTATTTCAGCTTTGAAGCTTGGAGTTGTGGTGCTGTAATTATTATTCATTTATACACGATGAAAGTTTCTCCATCCTCATGAGTTTTATGTTACTGGTGGAAAGGTAAGCAGAGCTTCAAGATCTGTTTTTGATACTGGAATGTATAGTGTGATTAGTTGGTTACTTAGACTTGGCTTGACTTCCTATGGTGATAGGAAGTGAGTGAATAGGAGACAGGCTATCACTGAGCAGGTAAGAATGTTATTTTGTGAAGAAGGAGATCTTGTCCAGTAGTTGAAGCATTCAGTGGAATTTTCAAGGTGACAAAACCCCCTGCACCTCTGACATTGTGCAAGAACTTAAAGCTTTTTAGTTACAAAAAAAAAAAAAAAGCACATTTATACTTATGATTTTAAAACTCATATGTGAATTCAATTTGTTTTGGGGCGACTACATAATGCACTCAAAAATAGTTAGAAAAATTCTTCCAAGACTTGCCTACCAGGGACAAACTACAATCACTACGTATTCTGGTAGTTGCAACTGCACTCTGGTATTTTTCAGGGGAGGAACTACAGTGGGAGTACAATGAGCACTTCTTTGCCTGGCAGGTATACCTACCTCTTACCCCATTCTCTGTTCTATCCCCACAGTGTATATGCAGTGTATTATCTGTATTGTAGTTCAGCATGTAACTGTGTTTACTCCAGCTCAGTGTATAGTCTTTACTCCTAGCGATCATTCCTTGGCACGTGACCTCAGCCTTCCTCTCAGCAGAGCCTGGGTCTTTCATCACCTTAGTGTCACTTCCTGATTGTCCTTACAATCTGTGATCTGATGCCTCTGCATGTGACCCTCTCCCTCCAAGCAAGTGTTGCCTTCAGTGACCACCTTTGTGACCTAGTTTCAGGCACTGACCCTTTTGGTGTCTTTCCTTGCCCTCTAGCTCTAGTCTTGTGGGTTTTCTTCCCACCTCCTCTCCGCAGTGCAGACTCCATCATGCCCCAGAGCATTTGCTCTCTGCTCTGTCCTCCTGAGAAGGTGGAATCCCTTTTTCACCATCAAGCATTCCCATCCATACTTCCCTTTTTTTTTTTTATTTTTTTTAAGCCTATCTTTTCAGGCACCATTCTTTATAATAAAGCAACTCATTCAACAGTCTTTTCCATAGCCCTCTCGCTACATTATCCGTCAACTTACTGAATAAAGTTTATAGTTAGATAAAAATTTGTTATACCGCAAGGCCGTTCACAATAAGCACTTACTATAAAAATATAAAAGCTATCACATACAAAGACTCTTGCCCTGGGTAGAAAGACTTCATGCTGTAAGTTCTGCTCTACTTATATTGCAATAAGTGGTTGAAATTCAGGAAAGTCTCTTTTTTATGGCTAGTTTATGGTTTATTAATTTGGTATACCACCTATAATCTATTTTCTCACCTTCTGGTCATTTTCTTCTTCCCCTGCCTTACTTCTGTAGCCATCTGTGTCTCATTCAAGACCTTAATTGGACTTAAACACTTGACCTCTTCTTGCCAGGCCACAGACATTTAAGCCAGAGACATTGTTGTATTGCTCATAGAAAAATCCTACTTGTCCCCAGGCAAGTGGATTTTCAATCTCCAGATATATGGTTAGCTTGTAGCAGGTTTTAATGATGGAGCTCTGGACTAACCTCGAGGTTCCTCCACTTCAGATCAACTCTTTTAAGTGCTTTTTCCTTGTCATCAAGCAGATGAAGCCATTACGTATGGGTTATGTCCATCAACCAGCAGGGGAGATAGAGAGCACTCAAACTTTCACAGTGCCCTCTTGGCCAGCTAGCTCCACTGCCTCTTCAGTATTCTCTATCTCCCCTAGCAGGGTGGCTGCAGCTTGTTCGAGCTCCAGAAAAATCTGCCGGGAGGTGGTTCCTGGCTTGCCAGTTGTTAACCGGGGTGTTGGAGGCTATAGCAGCCTCACTTTAAAGGCACATAGGTTAGCCCTTTCCCTGCCTTACCCATACCTCTGTGGATGTGGACATATTGCCTTGCTTTCCCTGTCCTTACCCACCAACAGTGGATGCAGGCATATAGGTTCGCCCTTTCCCTGCCTTTCCCAATCATCTGAGCCTCCGGAGTCTTCAATACCTCTGCTTTCCTCACAGCTTTAAAAAAAAAAAAAAAAAAAGGCGCGTCGCGTTTTTAAATGCAGAGACGCTGGAACAGAAGTTTTTGACCTGATTTTCAGCAGGATCGTAGTTGTACACTAGATCCTTTGAGGTAAGAGTGTTTTCCAACTCCTCCAGGGTGGGCCCGCGATCGGGGCGATTTTGGCGCTGAAACCGCCATCTTGGATTTTACCGCCGTTTTTCGGCGATGGCTGCAGACAATGTAAAGCGCTGTTCCACTTGTGGCAAGCGCAAATCAGCAGCAGGGCTCTGTAAATCGTGCTGTACTGGCGTAGGAGCCGGCCCGAGCATGGCGAGCGATGTTTTTTCCCGCTCTGAGCTGGCAGCGGGCGCCATTTTGCTTACACCACATGGCGCGGCCTCCGTGGACATGGAGAGACCTGAGCCGGGTGGGGCACCTCGAGATGAGGTTATTTCAGGAGTGGCTAGCACCGGACAGGATTTGGGTGCCCAGGGTGAGATTTTCTCCCCGGATTTTGTGCTTTTGCTGCATAAAGCATACATGATGAAAAGAGCCCTTCCTCAAGGGTCGCCTGAGGCTCCTCTGATTGCCCCCCCACGATGGATTCTGGCCTGGGACTGCCCAGTGAGGCTTTTTTCCCAGATGCTTGGCCTAAAGATAAGCGCAGAAGGGTTAATTCCCCTTCAGATTTTGGTGCACCTTTTTCCCCCCCGTGGTCGGGGTGTGAGGATTCGGAGAACTCTGACAGACGTTCTTGGTCTGAGGAACCAGAGTCAGGTGCGGATTTACCACAGGATCTGGATGATCCCTCCGCGGTGAGGATTTTCCACCGTGATGAGCTGCCAGCGCTTATTTCAGATACCCTGCAGGCCCTCTCGATTGAAGATCCTGACAGTGGCATGGCCTCCTCGGGTAATCCCAGGATGGCTAGTACCAAGAAAGCTGCTCGGGCCTTCCCTTTGCATGACTCCATCCTAGAGCTTGTTTCGGCTCAGTGGGCTGACCCCGAGGGACCTTTGAGAGTTTTCAGGGCTATGGGGCAGTTATACCCTCTGCGTGAGGGACATATGGCTCGTTTTCAGATGCCCTAGTCACTGCGGTGACAAAGAGAACTACCTTCCCTGTTGAAGGAGGTGTTGCCCTGAAGGATGCTCAAGACCGTAGGCTGGAAACAGCATTTAAACGGTCCTTTGAAATTGCAGGCCTCACTGTTCGGGCGTCTGCATGCAGCTGTTATGCTGTTAGAGCCTGCCTAGCTTGGCTGCAACAGGCAGTGGCTCAGCCCGGAGATGGAGCGGAGCCCTTCTTGGATGTGGCTCCGCGGATGGAGGTGGCCTTGTCCTTTCTGGCTGATGCCCTTTATGACCTTGTCAGAGCTTCGGCTAAACAAATGGCAGTAGCAGTGGCGGCTCGCCGTCGTCTGTGGCTACAACACTGGGCAGCGGACATGGCCTCTAAGCAAAGGTTGGTGAAGTTGCCTTTTCAAGGACTTCTCCTATTTGGTGAGGAGTTGGAGAAAATTGTGAAAGGCCTGGGTGATCCAAAACCCCAGCGCTTGCCCGAAGATAGGCAGAGGCCTTCCTCTAAGGGCCAGGCGGTCCACTCCTCGTACAGACCTCGCTTCCGTGAAGCTAGAAGGTACCGCCTGGGGCATTCTGCTGGGTTCACTTCACATGCCCGTGGTCAGCAGAGGAACTCCTTTCGCTCGGACAAGCGTCCCGCAGTCGGTGGCTCAAGACCAGGAGTTCAGGGGCGACCCTCTCAATGATGGTGCGCCGGCCCTCTCCTCGATGCCTGTCATCGGAGGACGGCTTTCCCTCTTTGTCGAGGAGTGGGCCAAGATTTCCTCAGATCAGTGGGTTCTGTACCTGATCAGAGATGGATACAGAATAGAATTCAGCGCCCCAGTAAGAGACGTGTTTGTGGAGTCCCGATGTGGTTCTGCCGTCAAACGGGCGGGCGGCGGCGGTGGAGTCACCTGTCCCCTTCACAATCTCTAGAGTTTTTGGGGGCAGGTTCGACACAGTCTCGGGCTATGTGTTCCTACCCGAGCTAAGGCGGTGCAAGCTTCAGAATCAGGTCCGTCTGCTCCTGAGGATGCCCCGCCCGCGAGCTTGGGACATTGTCCAGCTGCTGGGATCGATGACAGCCACGATGGAAGTGGTACCCTGGGGGAGAGCGCACCTGAGACCTCTACAGTATTCCCTACTCCGGAGATGGTCTCCTTTTTCTCAGGATTACCTATGCAGACTTACTTGGCTCCCTGCGGCCCGACTCAGCATGGAGTGGTGGCTCTCGGACAGCATGCTGCGGCGAGGAATGCCGCTGACGCTCCCCGTTTGGTGCCTGGTGGTAACAGATGCCAGCCTGAAGGGCTGGGGCGCATACTGCAAGGGGAAGCATGCCCAGGGTCTATGGACACCCGAGGAGTCGGAGTGGTCCATCAACCGCCTAGAGTTGAAAGCGGTGTTTCAGTCGCTTCTGGCCTTTCAAGTGACCCTGGAAGGATTGGCTGTCAGAGTGATGTCGGACAACACGACAACGGTGGCCTATATAAATCGACAAGGCGGAACAAGGTGCAGAGCACTAGCCGCGCAGGCCGAACTGATTTGCCACTGGGCCGAGCTGCATCTTCAGTGTCTGTCGGCAGCTCATATTGCAGGTCAGAGCAATGTGCAGGCCGATTATCTGAGCAGGCATCAGATCGATCCAGCAGAATGGAATCTGGCAGACGAAGTTTTCCTGCAGATCTGTGCCAAATGGGGCAAGCCCGTGATGGATCTAATGGCGACAAGTGCCAATACCAAAGTCCCGTGCTTCTTCAGCAGACGGAGAGATCCTCGCTCGGCGGGGTTGGATGCCTTGGCTCAACCTTGGCCTCCGGGTCTACTTTATGTGTTTCCCCCATGGCCCTTGATAGGGCGCCTGCTCTTGCGGATTCGGCTGCACCCAGGAGAAGTGGTCCTCATCGCCCCGGATTGGCCAAGGAGACCTTGGTATGCAGACCTCCGACAGATGCTCCTGGAGGCTCCTCTGCCGTTACCTCTGGTACCGAACCTGTTGACTCAGGGACCGGTAGCCATGGAGTGGTTATGGTGGTGAAGTTGTTTGTATTATGCTGTGAGGTGAGTACAAGACATTGTGTTTTCTCAGCATTCAGTTTTAATTGGAATGCATCCTCCCAGGCGTGCATGATTTGGAGGCTTTGGTTGATCTTGTTGGTGATTTCGTTTAAATCATGTTTAAACGGGATATAGATCGTGACATCGTCTGCATATATGTAGGGGTTGAGGTTTTGATTAGCTAGTAATTTAGCTAAGGGTATCATCATCAGGTTGAAGAGGGTGGGTGAAAGGGGGGATCCTTGGGGGACTCCACATTCGGGTGTCCATGGGTCTGATGTGTCCGCATTCGTTGTTACTTGGTTGTGATTTTGTGGTCAGGAATCCTTTGAACCAGTTCAGAACTTTACCGCCAACTCCGAAGTATTCCAGTATGTGTAATAGTATTTGATGATTGACCATGTCAAAGGCACTGGACATATTAAATTGTAAGAGGAGTATGTTGTTGCCAGTTGCACTTGATTGTTTGAATGAGTTCATTACAGACACTAGTACCATTTCTGTGCTGTGATTCGACCGGAATCCTGATTGGGACTCGTGTAGAATTGAGTGTTTATCTAGGTAGTCGGTGAGTTGTTTCGTCACCAAGCCCTCCATAAGTTTGGTTATAAGCGGAATGGATGCTACTGGGCGATAATTGGTTAAGTCCATATGCCTTTAGGGACCCTGATAGTGGAAAGTTAAGCCCCTGATGCAACCTCTAGGAGGTGAAATGTGGCCACGTCGGGCATCTGATTTTAATAAGCTGTGTTTGCTCTTTTATCTTTGGTCTGCTCTGTTGATTGGAGGTGGCTCTAAGCCTCTGTTGTCCTTGCTGTTACTTTGCATTTGTCCACATTAAATTTCATTGGCCATGCAGTCTTCCAGTTTTTAAGGTCTTCTTGCAATTTTTCACAATCTGCATGTATTTTGACAACTTTGAATAGTTTTGTGTAATCTGCAAATTTATCCAAGATGTATAGTCATCTTGCTGTTTAAGTAAATCGCTAGTAGATCTCTTAGTGCATGCTAACAGGAACATTTCCTCAAGATGCTTTAGTGCTTCCTGTTGTAAGCTTTTTGAGGTGTGCTAAGTCCGTGTTAGGGCTTAGCACACCTTAGTAAAAGGGCTCCTACGTGACATACTGGGGTTCACAGGGTGAGTAGCAGTGAATGGATTATACTGTGTAAGGCTTTGAACTTGATAACTATGGAGAATAATCTGTTTTTTTCAAGTACAGTTACCCTTACTGACACCTGGCAACAGGTGCCTTTTGAGAGTCAACTGACCCATATGTCCCCTGTTTTTTTAAAATTTGGTTCAATTTATTTGATATACTGCCTAAATAATAAAAGTCTAGGTGGTTTACAAGTAAAGTTATTGAATAATTCAATCTAAAAAGGGAAGTTGTAAATTAAAAACAAAACGAAGACCATAAAAGACAAGACATTAATACAAGAGGAAAATAGGAAGAGGCAAAATTACAAAATAGATGGACATCATGGGAAGGTAAAACAAGAGGAAGGTAACATAGTAACATAGTAAATGACGACAGATAAAGACCTGTACGGTCCATCCAGTCTGCCCAACAAGATAAACTCATTTTACATGGTATGTACACCCAAGTTTGATTTGTCCTTGCCTTTCTCCGGGCACAGACCGTAGAAGTCTGCCCAGTACTGTTCTTGTACTAAGTTCTGAAGCTAACATCGAAGCCCCTTAAAATTTACACTCCAGCCCATCCCTATCTATTCAGTCATGATCAGGGCGTAGACCGTAGAAGTCTGCCCAGCTCCCGTTTTGTTTCCAGTTACCGGCATCGCCACCCAATCTCCGCTAAGATTCCACGGAACCATTCCTTCTAAACAGGATTCCTTTGTGTTTATCCCACGTATGTTTGAATTCCTTTACCGTTTTCATCTCCACCACCTCCCACAGGATGGCATTCCACATATCCACCACCCTCTCCGTAAAAAAATACTTCCTGACATTAGTCCTGAGTCTGCTCCCCTTCAACCTCAATTCATGTCCTCTAGTTCTAGCGCCTTCCCGTCTCCGGAAAAGGTTCATTTGTGAATTAATACCTTTCAAATATCGTTCACGGAGAAGCTCCGACCTATATGTCAGACCTCATAGACCTGCCTACTAGGAACACAAAAAGATCATCACGAACATTCCTCAATCTCCACTACCCCAGCTGTAAAGGACTAAAATATAAAACCCCATACGCATCCAGTTTCTCCTACATATGCACACAACTATGGAACGCATTACCGAAGGCCATAAAAACAATACACGACCTAGCAATCTTCTGAAGACTACTGAAAACTGACCTGTTCAAGAAGGCTTACCATAACGATCCATCCTAGATACAAAATAATTAGACTTTACACGAACTAGACAAAAACGAACTATTGTCGCGCTTGACTGTTTAACCTCATTGCTATTAACGAAAGCTTCACAACTTGCACTACCACTTTATTTCCTAAGTTGAAAATGATATCTTTATAGTCGATGACCTAACTTATGTTACAACTCACTTTATCACTCAGATACCTCTATGAAATACCATAATGTATTCCTCGGCACCTTAAAGCAAAACCATTTGTAATTTTGTACCCGGAAAAGGAAGTCAATCAGAAACCTCTATGTAATACCACAATGTATTCTTCTTTACCATGTATGTATGCACCTTAATGCAATACCATTTGTAATTTTGTAATTCTGTACCCGGAAATGGCGATTGCCATTCCGGCATAATGTAAGCCACATTGAGCCTGCAAATAGGTGGGGAAATGTGGGATACAAATGCTACAAATAAATTATTAAAAATATCTCCCCTGTTTCTCCTTTCCTCCAAGGTATACCTGTTCAGGTCAGCAAGTCTCTCCTCGTAGGGTTTGCAACGCAAATCCCATACCATTTTTTGTAGCTTTTCTTTGCACCGCTTCCAGTCTTTTTACATCTTCAGCAAGATACGGCCTCCAAAACTGAACACAATACTCTGAGTGGGGCCTCACCAACGACTTATAGAGGGGCATCAACACCTCCTTTCTTCTGCTGGTTAATGCCCTCTCTACGCAGTCTAGCATCCTTCTGGCCAAGAGAGATCTCATCCTTTTGAGCAGTTGCAAGCCAAACATTTTAGAGCAGAGGAGTCGAGCCAACCAGTAAAAAGCAAAAGTTTGTATGTTACCTAGATAAATGAAATAAAAAAAATTAAAACTAAACTGAGAATATTACGATTATTGGTTTAAGAATTAACACTTAATTCTTGAATTTAGATTACTTCTTCTTCTAATTTTTATTTTATGTGACGTCAAAGATCATTCTATTTCTTGAATTAAATGTGCTAAAGCAAAAGCATTTTCTATGAAGAGAATACGAGTGTAGCCAGACCATTAAGGGCTGCAGCACTTGCCAACTGGTCTTTAAATTGCTAATCTGGTAGTCCTGTAGCACACAGTTAGAAATTCATCTGCTCACTTTGGGGCCTTTTGACTAAAGTACTGTAAGGTTTTGCCCTTACTATGCTGTAGCAGCAGGAATAAATATGCAAATAAGTGCTAAAATGTTCTTTACCATGCATTAAGACAGTGTGCAATTGATGTGCAAATCAGCACGCATTGTCATTCCAGTCTGGTACATTAACTACTTAATACATTTTAGTAAAAGGGCCCCTTAAAGATTGAGCATATCACACCTTGCGTTTTTTTAGATTCCTCTTCTAAACTGTGTTTTTTTTTAATGTTCACTAATATATTGTCTTGGAGCTATATATACTGAGTGAAGTTGTGTTAAGTGCTAATTGCTAATAAGTAGTTGACTCACAGATAATTAATCATCATTACTTATTTACTTTCATGCAGTATTGAAGCACAGTCCAGGGGTTTGGCATTTTACTGTAGGCAGGCAATATTGAAGTATGATCCAAGGCTTTTGTCATTTTACACTAATATAGGCAACAGTTATTACTGCACAGCATTGCAACCAATTACAATATATGACATTTATACAGTAATGAAGAAAACTCAGAATATTTGAAAAATGATTACATTGTATTATGGTAAACATTTATAACCCATGCATATCTCAGTTCACTGGGGCTCATAATAGAAAAGGTTGGGCGTACCCAAGTTACAAAAACATAAAAATCTAATCTTAATATTCAGAAAGACAGAAACTTTTGAAATAACCAGGTTTTTAACAGTTTACAAAAAGTCTTAAAATTAGTTTCATGGCATATGATCTTTGTAGCATATTCCACCATTTTGCCACCTGCTAAGAAAAGGTAAAAAGAAAACTCGGTTTTATAAATTAACCACACAGGAGGACGATACTGACGTCAAATAATGTCTAGAAATGGTATTATAATTTTTGTTAGATATATCTATGAGATTAATCATGTATAGTGGTGCTTGACCATACAAGGTAAGAAAAACAACAGCAAAATTTAGAAACTGAGCATGCCTTGTCAGATTTTTCTTGGACCTGGGAGCCAGCCCAAAAATATAAAAGTTGATGACTGAGAACTCTCAAGACATTCTAATTGTGCCCACTGAAGCTGAGCTTGGGGTTTGGTGGAGGGAAGAGGCTGAGAAACCTCTCCGCCATTAGCTTTTAAGTTTTGCAGGATTCACTTCTGAATCTACTGCATTTGTTTTCCCATTCTGTTTGTGTTAGGGAGAGGGAAGGCCATAGGGGACTAGGAAAGCTTTTGAAATCAGCACTCTTTGCTTGTGAGCAACACTGTGCTAGCGTGTCCTGGTTACTTGTATCTGAGGAAACTTTCTTTTTTTTGCTTCAACTATTGCCATTGTCTATCCGTACAAATCTGTCTTGTTACTTTTAGCACACACAGTTCTCTCCCCCCCCCCCCCCCTTCCTGTCTCTAATAGTCTCCCTCTGTGTCTCAACCCCTCTCACCGTTATCCCCAGCATTTTCTCTTTCATTTATGTCTGTCTTTGTGTCAGGGGTGGGAAACTTACCACAGCTCAAACTGTGTGGCACTAACCAGAAAGTTGGGTTATTCCTTAGGGCTACTCAAGGACAATTACCAGCAGTGACACATGTAAGGCTAAGTAACTGAGCTGAAGAAAGGAAACTATAACCTGGGCTGCTCAGAAATTGAAGTCAAGTATTTGCAGTACTGATCTCTGCGCTTTGTGTATCTCTATGAAAGACTGACATATGGGTCTTCATACATGGCGCTGTTGTCAGTCTGACAAGGCCTAGTAGCAGGCCACAGAGGGAGTGGAGGAGTGGCCTAGTGGTTAGAGCACCGGTCTTGCAATCCAGAGGTGGCCGGTTCAAATCCCACTGCTGCTCCTTGTGATCTTGGGCAAGTCACTTAACCCTCCATTGCCTCAGGTACAAACTTAGATTATGAGCCCTCCTTGGACAGAGAAATATCCAGAGTACCTGAATGTAACTCACCTTGAGCTACTACTGAAAAAGGTGTGAGCAAAATCTAAATAAATAAATCTCGAACAATAAGGCTTGTGTAAAGACCAGTTTTCACCTTCATTCTAGTGTGAGTTACATGTTATTTCAGTCAGTTGTTCTCGCTCCTGGATGTAAAAGAAACGGTTGCAACAACAAAAAACCTTCATTAACCAAAGTTTGGACAACTAGGGAGATATCTCAGGTGCACTACTCCTGCGGCAGACCGGACAATTTCCCCATGCTGTTTGAGTACCCTGGAAAGGAGACAAAGAGGATAAGACCTCAGTATTCCTCAATCTCCACTATCCTAACTGTAAAGGGCTAAAATATAAATCCACATACGCGACCAGTTTCTCATACATCTGCACGCAGATATGGAACGCACTACCGAAAGCCATAAAAACAACGCAAGACCTAACCATCTTCCGAAAACTATTGAAAACGGATCTTTTCAAGAAGGCATACAACAAACATACATCTTAAATACTAAATAACAACACTATGCAAGATCTATACAAAACCGAAATCTTACCACATGACAAACCGAAATCATACCACCTCTTTGCTAGTAATGACTAAGCACTACCACTTTAAACCTTATGTCGAATAGGGAATATCAATAGTCGCTGACCTAATGTATACTACAATCCAAACTATTACTCAGGAACCTTCATGCAGCACCATAATATATTCTGCTTTACCATGTATGTATACACATGATATATATATACACCACGACCTGTTCCATATATGTTATGCTCCATGTATGTCACCATGCATGTCTGCACCTTAACGCAATATCATGTATAATTCTCATACCCGGAAATGGCAACCGCCACTACGGCAAATGTAAGCCACATTGAGCCTGCAAAAAGGTGGGAAAATGTGGGATACAAATGCTACAAATAAATAAATAAGTATACCTAAGTTTGGTTGGCTCTCCCTTCATCTATCTCATATTCATATCAGTTAAAAGATCCATACTACAACATTCAGTTAAAAGCAGTCTGTTATTTTTCCAGAACCCATTTGTTGAAGTGCATACACTCCTAGACACGGTTCTCTTGTATTCCTGCTTATATTGCCAGCACTGCAGCCATGCTTCAGCAGATAAGAGATATCTGCTTGCAAAGCTATATAGTGATGTTGCTCTGCTTATATTTACTTAAACCCCTTCCTATGGAATGCCATCCTGCTTGATTTGAGGAATGGTGCTTCACTATGGCTGCCTGGGGCTATTCTTGGGCTTCCCTCCATGCTATTAACTTTACTGTTTTGTTTTCTTTTATATTCTCTTCTTTCTTTTCTCCTTTTACATTTTATAAACTGATTTATTGCATTTATCTGCAAAAAATGGTCTATAAAATTGTCATTAAAAAGTAAAATAAAACTTATCCATAGAGTTATTCAGTATTGCAAACACTTGATAAATGGGTATCCAGAAATTTATGAGTGAGTTTTTTTTGTGAAAGGTGATGAGTTGTTTGAGAATACATTTTACTATGACTTTTGATAGTGTTAGAGTGGGTAGTGTAACCATTTAGCAAAAAAATTGTAATATTGGTGTATGGCTAGATCGTATTGTGAATGATGACCATCGCATTATTAGGTTTTATGCAATTGCACGCTTTCCCTCAAAATTGATAAACAATTGGGCATGTGTTTGTAGAATAAGATCAGTTATGCTTGTAGCTTAATTGGCTAATTAGTGCTAAATTGGTGAGAAGTATCAATAATTGGCCTTAGCAAGCACTAATTGGCAGTTTGTGTCTATGTGCGTAACTGACATGCCCCTATTCTATAAACTGAACACCTAATTTCTATAGCACACAACTCCAGGTGGGCGTGGACATGGGAGAGGCATGGGTAGGTCAGGGATGTGCCAAGCAATTATTTTTTGTAAACTTTATTTATATTTTGCAAAATACACACAAATAACAATGAAACAAATCCAAACCCAACCAAAAGAAAGACCAATGCATATATCTTACTGGGTTCCTTCAATATGCCGCATTGTATAAATGCCCAACATCAGGTCATTAAAATCCCTTAACTCTCCCCATCCCCCCCCCCAACCAATCACCCCTCCCTCCCCCCTGTACAAGATGTTGCAGCACCAGGATCAGGTTACAATCCTTCTTCCTATGATCAAGGTTGAGTGACCTGAGGCAATACTGGCATCAATTTTTCCAACCAGGTGATATATCCATTGCAAGTGTGGTGAAAAGATAGGAGCCTAATCCTCTTAATTGCTGTCAATTTGGACATCAAGTAAATATGATATAGTTTTGAGATGAAGTTGGTGTTCCCTGGCAGAGCAGGTGTTTTCCATGCTGAAGCTATACCCAAGCAACCAGCTGTAACAGGTGAACCGGTTTCCTCTTATGAAAGGTGAGGATGAAGGGACCAATTTTGAGTAAACAGAACAGCCATAGATTTGACCAGTGGCACCTCCAAAATCTCCGAAGCCCTGACCTGATCCCAATAGGCATGGGCCACAGGACAAGACCACCATATTTTTTCAGAAAAGTCCCTTGTTCACTGCAGGCCCACCAGCACAGATCATTTCCCTGGCCATACATGGCTTTTACACAGGTGTGTGTGTGGGGGGGGGGGGGTTGGTAATACCATTGATACAGCATTTTATAACCATTCTCAACCATATTAGATGCTGTAGAGACACGCAATAAAGAATTTAGATTTTTCTCCCTTTCTGTGGTCTCAAAATTAGCACCCAAGGTATTCTCCCAGACCATATTATATTGAGTGAGTGGGGGATTCTGTTGTAGTAAAGCTCTATAGAATCTCTACCACTACTGCCCTGTACCGCCCGCTCAATGAGGGAAGTTTCCATCAGCAGCTCAGTCCAAGCTTTACAGCGGACAAAATACTCCAAGAAATTAGTTGTGATATTATATAATACTGTCATTTATGCACTTAACTGTCTGTATTTGGGTACAAGTGTTTACACCAGCCTTTGAGCAGGCATGAATGCTCGCACCATGCTGGTATTCTATAACAGTACTTCCACATGGAACTACCATATTTTTAAGGGTTCTCATTGACTCCTGATAGAACCCAAGTGTAGATTTGAGGTTATAGTGCTGACCTTTAAGGTGCTATAAGGAATGGGACTTGAGTGTTTGAGACTTACTGACCTGAACGTTTATACCCTGGAGGAAAGGAGAAACAGGAGTGATACGATACAGATGTTAAAATATTTGAAAGGTATTAATCCACAAACAAACCTTTTCCAGAGACAGGAAGGCACTAGAACTAGGGGACATGAATTGAGGTTGAAAGGGGGCAGACTCAGGAATAATGTCAGGAAGTATTTTTTCTCAGAGAAGGTAATAGCTACCTGGAATGCCCTCCCGCAGGAGGTGGTGGAGATGGAAACGGTAACAGAATTAAAAAATGCTTGGGATAAACATAAAGAAATCCTGTTTAGAAGGAATGGATCCAAAGAAGCTTGGTGAAGATTAGGAAACAAAGCCAGTACTGGGTAAACGTCTACAGTCTGTGCCCTGATCGTGGAGTGGAGTTTTTCAGGGGCTTTGACGTTAACTTCAGAAATTTTAGAACAAATACAGTGCTGGGCAGACTTCTATGGTCTAAGCCCTGAAAATGGCAAGGACAAACCAAGACCAGGTATACATATGATGTATGATAAATAGCAAGAAACTATAGTTCTGTGGAGTGCATTAAATTGTTAGAAAATGGAAAAAAGAACGCACACTGGTGTGTTGGACCGTTGACGTACACGTTACTTTATATCTGCACCTGCCTTTGAAAGTTAAGTTTTTCAAGTTTTTCACATTGTTTTGGATCCCTAGCTCTTCTGTGGAGGTTTAGCATTTTCTAGATTCTGAAATGTGGGGGTTTTTTATGCCAATGAAGATAAGACACCCAGAAAACTATGTCAACTTCTGTTGTTAACATTAACTTTTTGGGTTGGAAGCTGGGCTAGATTCAGAGGCTTCCCCCCCCCCCCCCCCCCCATTTTTTCTGTTTTCTAAGAATTTAATGCACTCCACAGAATTATAGTCCTTTGAAGAAGTATAGTTTCTTGCCATTTATCGTTATGAGAGATTTTTGTGTAGCAATATAGACTACTCTCTTTTCCTTTTTCTGGGATGTATAAATATGAAGTATCATATACCATATGTATCGAGTTTATCTTGTTGGGCAGACTTGACGGACCATACAGGACTTTATCTGTTGTCATCTATTAGTTACTATGAGCCTAATTGCTGTACTGTGCAGAGATGAATTTCCTGTTCATACTTTATGTAGATGTGACTAGATTAAACAAGGGATAGAGAATCCTCATGTTTTGGCACCAAGACTGTGGAACTCTATTCCAGAGAAAGTTCATGCACAGAGGAGAGCATTTGAGATTTCAAATGCGTGTAAAAGCATGGTTATTTGGGGCAAGCTTGTTAGGATATTTTATACTGAATTGGAATGGCATATAGCTGGTGGAAAGTAGGTCTGTGCTGGTGGGGAGGGAAATTTAGTTGGGGCAGAGATCTCTTCTATGTATTGATTTATTATTCTTTCCAAACCAATGGAAATAAAATATAAATAAGGAGTTGAGAAGTCTGGGGCCAAAATATTTCTCAGGGACCCCCAGGTCTAATCTACCTCATTTTTGAACCTGATGTCTCTCTTCACAAGTTTTCCCATCACACCCATAGGAGCCAACTTTTCAAAATTATTGGGGGTGCTAAGCCCAGTGGAAATAACCCCTCCCTAGACACATACAAGGAATTTTCTCAATACTGGGGGTGCTCAAGCACCCACAGCACCCACAGAGTCGGCTCCTATGATCACACCAGCTTTGGTCCTGTTTTGTCAAATTTTCAGAATTAAGTTTCCCCCTTCCCCATTCCTCCTCCCCAAATGGGAATTTAGCAGTTTCGCTTGTGCAGCACAGAAACTGATACACTGAAACATAGCAGGGGAATTGCCTCTGGCAAACTGCATGGCCCTTCTGGTCTCTCTCTCTCTGTCATGCACACATACATGCACCTGCACCCATGAAGCATGCTCTGTGTTTTTTCCCTAAGTGCTGCTACACCGCTTTCCCTGATCGGCTGCTTCTTAGTGATTCTGATATGAAACCTAGTGACCGAATCATATAGCTTGATTAATAGTTACTATGTATATCGCCATCTAATATATGTTTTACCACATAGTGGCACCCTGTGGGTAAACTGTAAAATCCCTCTGGCTTCATATATTGTATCGCCTGTTTTCATTTTATTATTCTTTCCATGCCAATAGAATGTGTATTTCTTTGTTCAAAGACAGAGATAGCAGAGATGCACACGTGTATTTATGCATGCAGAGTGGCTGGAAAGAATTCCATGAACTATGCTCCATATGCTTTCCCTATTTGTCTGAGTTATGTATAGTTGTGAATTGCTCTGGGTTCCTTTAAAGAAGGAGCTAGTAATACACATAAATTTATGTCCTCCTGATATTTCTTTTTGATTTATTCTAGGAGAACACTGTGAAGTGAGCTCCCGCTCTGGTCGTTGTGCCCCAGGAGTGTGTAAGAATGGGGGTACCTGTGTTAACCTGCTCATTGGAGGCTTCAAATGTGAGTGCCCACCAGGAGAGTACGAGAGACCCTACTGTGAGATGACCACCAGAAGCTTTCCAGCTCAGTCTTTCATCACCTTCAAGGGCCTGCGGCAGCGCTTTCACTTCACTGTTTCCCTCATGTAAGTTTACCTCCTTCACCAACCTGGACTGTGCAAGTTTCAAACTTTGTTTGCATTGTTGCTGACTCTGTCAGTACTCGCTCCTTCATCCCAAAGCTAGTCATTGAATCTGTTCAATTTTTCCTCTCCTGGAAGAATGTAGGGCTACCATCCAATAATCACGGTGTGTATGGGATTATCAGTGAACATAAGAAATTTGTATGGTTATATTTACATTCTTTTTGACCACAGGGAGGTTTAGTGACTTTTTACAAGGTCACTTAGCAAGCAGTAGATAAGTAATTAGAATTGTATGTACAAGTTGCGGACTCTGTGATTTTTCCATTGCATCACTCTCCCAGTCCTGATAGCATGTGCTACCTGTGACATCAGTGTAGCATGCTCTGTGCAACTGCTGCTTTAATAATAATCAAATATTAATGTCTGTGACAGCAGCTGGTCTCTGCAGACAGTGCAGCATTGTTCTACCTGACTAGCAAGGTGTAAATAACAGTTTTTTTTCTGAGATCCACCCTCATTTGCTTTTCTTTCTGCAGTGGAAAAGAAATCTAGGTTGAAAAATGGCAATGGGTACCCCCCCCCCCCCCCCCCGCCAGCACTTTTTCTTTATATTTTAGGAATTTAGTGCATTGGGGCTGTTGAGACCAGAGGGATGTTTGAAAATATATTGGTAAATTGCAAGGTAACAATATAAAAGGTAGAAACAACAAAGGAAGACATTTTGACTAAGAGGCAGAAGTCTTGGCATGTAGATGCAAATTTCCTCTATCAGGAAGTCTTTAGGAAACCCTGTTCTCCTATTTTCCAAAACTCCAAATTGCATACAGTCTGCCTGAAGTACTGCAGTGTTCAGAACTACTATAGTTAGGGTTACCATATGTCCGGATTTACCCGGACATGTCCTCTTTTTGAGGACATGTCCGTACAACCGGGTGGGTTTTGCCAATCTGCCCATTTGTTCGGATTTCTGGACAAACAGGCAGGCTGGTGGGCTACGGCCCGCCCGCCAGCCTGCCTGCCCGGTTTGTCCAGAAATCCGGACAAACGGCAGATTGCTAGCCTCCCTACCCTTACTTACTACTGCCCTGGTGGTCTAGTGACCTCTTCTGCCTTCGGGGCAGGAAAGAGCCTCCTCTTTCCTGCCCGGAGCGCTGCCCTGCATGCTTCCTTCCTGTTGCTGATCTCGGCGCCGATTCAAAATGGTCGCCGAGATTTGAAGTGACCTTGCGAGACTTCAATTCTCGGCGGCCATTTGAATCGGCGCCGAGATCAGCAACAGGAAGGATGCATGCAGGGCAGCGCTCCGGGCAGGAAAGAGGGGGCTCTTTCCTGCCCCGAAGAGGTCACTAGACCACCAGGGCAGTAGTAAGGTAAGGGGAGGGGCGTGACGGGGTGTGTGACAGGGGGCGGAGTGAGGATGTGAAAGGGGGCGGGGTGTGATGGGGCGTGACAAAATATGGTAACCCTAACTATAATACTCTTTCCAAAGGAAATCACTGAATGTAACATCCATCAACAAGCCACCTCTGGAGTAGCTCCCACACTCTGGATCACACTCCCAGCAAGTTTTCACTTAGGCAGGTGAAAGCTTGGCTCTTTTGCCAAGCATTTAATGCAAAAAGAAAATAATCACACGTGCCAGCCGCACTTATGTAGTAGGATTTGCTTATCCATTCTTTCTCTAGCTGAGATCATTTTCTTGCACCTTTTCTGACTTCATGCATAATTTTTGCTGAAGTTTGTCTAGCTCCTGTTATTCTCTATCTTAGCTCCATATATTCCACTTCCACTTTCACCCTGTGCTGTCTATTAAGATATTTTAATGTGTATTGTGTTGATATTGTAAGCAGCTTACTTATGCAATAAGTATACTATAATTTGAATATTTACTTCTGTAATCTATTGCTTATGTTTGGCTTATTCTTGGTGTACACTACCTTGGAGTGAATTTCTTAAAAAAAAAAAAAGAGGTGGTAAATAAATTGTAATAAATAATCCTTCATTCTATAAATGGTGGTGCCCTTTGTTTAGGAATAACTTCAACTAAAAATTTCCTGTAACTGTTGATTAGTCCCTCACATTAATCTTGAGGAATTTTGCATACTGTACCATACTGAACTGTATTGGCTCTGTGACATTTGAGGGCTTCCTTGCATGAACAGCTCACTTCAGGACATTTTAATAGGTTTAGGCCAGGATTTTGACTGGGTCAGATGAAAACATGAAATCTCTTCAGCCATTTTGTAGTAAATTTACTTAAAGGTTTAGAGTTGTCATCTTGATGCATGACTTACCTTTCATTCTAGCATGAATTACATGCCATTTCAATCAGTTCTTGCCCCTGGCTGTGGAAGGTGCCACAATAAAAGATCTTCACTGGCCAAAGTTCAAACAAGTAGGGAGATATCTCATGTGCACAACTCCTATGGCAGATCAGTCAGTCTTCTCTTGCTGTTTGGAATACCCTGGCTCACCTTCAGTTTATAGTTGGATGGCCCCATATTCTTCTCTAGACTTTTATGATATAGAGCAGAATTGATGTTTCCATAAATGATGGCAAACCATCCAGATCCTGGTACAGCAAAGTAGCCTCAAACCATGGTATTTCCACCACCATACTTGACAGATTGAGCTTCTTTCACTGGAAATGAAAAAGTCGTGCAAATCTTCACTGTTAGCCAAGCATTCATCTACCTCCTGAGTGGAGATAGTTTTATGTTAAATGAAGCTTTTCTGGAGCATGATCCAGGGTATGGAGGCTACTCCAGCGAAGGCGTGTTGATGGATGGTTTCATTGAGTGATTTCCTTTGGATAGCGAGTACTATAGTAAGGGACTTGTGGAAAATCCACTATTTCTGCGATAAGCAGTATAGAATGTTTTGTAATTTTTTGGGATCTTGCCTGGTATTTGTGATCTGGATTGGCCACTGTTGGAAACAGGATGCTGGGCTTGATGGACCTTTGGTCTTTCCCAGTATGGCAATACTTATGTACTTATGATTAGGACAGCTGTTGTTGTGGGTGATTCGATTATTAGGCATGTAGATAGCTGAGTGGCTGGTGGACGTGAGGATCGCCTGGTGACTTGCCTGCCCAGTGCGAAGGTGGTGGACCTCATGCATCACCTAGATAGGGTTTTAGATAGTGCTGGGGAGGAGCCAGCTGTCTTGGTACATGTGGGTACCAATGACATAGGAAAATGTGGGCGAGAGGTTCTGGAAGCCAAATTTAGGCTCTTAGGTAGAAAGCTCAAATCTAGAACCTCTAGGATTGCATTTTCTGAAGTTCTACCCATTCCACGCATAGGGCCCAAGAGAGGCAGAGCTCCGGAGTCCCAATGCGTGGATGAGACAATGGTACAGGGAGGAGGGGTTTAGATTTGTTAGGAACTGGGCAACATTCTGGAGAAGGGGGAGCCTATTCCGAAAGGATGGGCTCCACCTTAACCAGGGTGGGATCCTGGCATCGACGTTTGAAAAGGAGATAGAGCAGCTAGACGGAAGGGGGGGCAGTTATAGGACTACATTGATATTCGTTGGATTGTTATGTATTTGGAATGTTGTAGCCCGGGCTATTTGTGATGCCTGCTCTATGAAAGTCTGTAATGTTATAACAGGTGCAAAAACTAATAAAATTCATTTAAATATAAAAAGGAGATAGAGCAGCTTTTAAACTAGAGACTGGGGGAAGGCCGACAGTCGCTCAAAAGGTCATGGTTCGGAATAAGGTATCTTTTAAAGATATCACCAAAACAGGGAAGATAGGGTATCCCGATAGTGAGGTTGCAAAAGAGACCGTAGTAGATCAGGTGTCCTTAAATAAAAATAAAAATCAGACAAAAGATTGTAAATTTAATACTGTCAAATACTGAGCATGATGGAAATAGGAACAACAAACATAGTTTGAAATGTCTATATGCGAATGCCAGAAGCTTAAGAAATAAGATGGGAGAATTAGAATATATTGCACTAAATGAAAAATTAGATATAATAGTAATCTCTGAGACCTGGTGGAAGGAGGATAACCAGTGGGACACTGTCATACTGAGGTACAAATTATATCGTAGTGATAGGGTGGATCAAAATTGGTGGAGGGGTAGTATTGCATGTCAAGGAGGGCCTTGAATCAAATAGATTGAAAATTCTACAGGAAACAAAACACATCTGGAAACCCTGTGGATTGAAATTCCATGTGTAATGGGGACAAGGATAGTGATAGGAGTGTACTACCGTCCTACCTGGCCAGGATGACAGATGGATGTAGAAATGCTATTGGAAATAGGGAGGCCTAACAAACTGGGCAACCATGATATAATGGATTGATTTCAATTACCTCAGTATTGACTGGGTAAATGTAATATCAGGGCGTGCTAGGGTGGATAAAATTTCTTGACGAAATCAAGGATTGCTTTTATGGAGCAGCTGGTACAGGAGCCGACAGAGAAGGTAAAATTCTAGACCCAGTCCTTAGTGGATTGCATGATCTGGTGCGGGAGGTATGGTGATGGGGCCGGCTTGATAACAGTGATCATATATGATCAGATTTGATAGTAACATAGTAAATGACGGCGGGTAAAGACCTGTACGGTCCATCCTAGTCTGCCCAACAAGATAAACTCATTTTACATGGTATGTGATATTTTATATGTATACCTGAGTTTAATTTGTCCTTGCCTTTGTCAGGGCACAGACCGTAGAAGTCTGCCTAGTAATGTTCTTGTACTAAGTTCTGAAGCTAACATCGAAGCCCCTTAAAATTTATACTCCAGCCCATCCCTTTTTATTTAGTCACGATCAGGGCGTAGACAGTAGAAGTCTGCCCAGCTCCCATTTTGTTTCAATTACCGGCGTCACCACCTAATCTCCGCTAAGATTCCATGGAACCATTCCTTCTAAACCAGATTCCTTTGTGTTTATCCCACGCATGTTTGAATTCCATTACCGTTTTCATCTCCACCACCTCCTGCGGGAGGGCATTCCACATATCCACCACCCTCTCCATGAAAAAATACTTCCTGACTTAGTCCTAAAGTTCCCTCTCTTCAACTTCAATTCATGGTCCTCTAGTTCTATCGCCTTCCCGTCTTTGGAAAAGGTTCATTTGCGGATTTACCTTTCAAATATTTGAACGTCTGTATCATATCACCCCTGTTTCTCCTTTCCTCCAAGGTATACATGTTCATGTCAGCAAGTCTCTCGTACGGTTTGCAACACAAATCCCATACCCATTTTCGTAGCTTTCTTTGCAACCGCTTCCAGTCTTTTTACTCATTAGCAGATATGGCCTCCAAAACTGAACACAGATACTCCAAGTGGGGCCTCACCAACGACGTGTAGAGGGGCATCAACACTTCCTGTCTTCTCCTGGTTATGCCCCTCTCTACGCAGCCTAGCATCCTTCTGGCCACGGCCGTCTCCTTGTCGCATTGTTCTTCACCTTCAGATCCTTCGACACCAACACCCCAGGTCTCGCTCCTGAGTCGAGCTTACTAATCTCTCCCTCCTATCCGATATCTCTCTTTGGGTTTCCGCACCCCAGGGGCATCACTCGACACTTCTTGGCATTACATTTTACTGAAAAAATATCAAAGAACCAAAGAAAGTATATCATCAAACATAAGTGTTCAAAATTTTCTGTGCATGAAAAATCTTTATGCCAAAAATATCTATAAATATAAAATTATGATTTGTGATCAGTTTTCTGGTGTACCACATATTAGCTTGGAGTAAGTATACACAGAAATCCAATACATTAGCGTTTAACTTTTAAAAAGGAGACTGATAAAATGAGAAGAACGGTGAAAAAAAAATCTTAAAGGAGCAACTGCGAGGGTCAAAAATTTACATCCGGCGTGGATGATGTTCAAAAATACCATCTTGAAGCCCGGGCGAAATATATTGCTTGTATTAAAAAAGGAGAGAGGAAGACCAAACGACAGCTGGCATGGTTAAAAAGTGAAGTGAAGGAAGCTATTAGAGCAAAAGAAAGAATTCTTCAGAAAGCGGAAGAAGGAACTGACTGAAAATAATAGGAAACAGTATAAGGAATGTCAAGTCAAATGCAAAGCACTGATAAGGAAGGGAAAGAGGACTTTGAAAAAAAGATTGCATTGGAGTAAAAAATTTTTTTAGGTATATTAAAAGCAGGAAGCCGGTAACAGAATTGGTTGGACCGCTAGATGACCGAGGGGTAAAAGGGGCGATCAGGGAAGACAAAGCCATAGCGGAGAGATTAAATGAATTCTTTGCTTTGGTCTTCACCGAGGAAGATTTGGGAGAGATACCAGTGCCAGAAATGGTTTTCGAAGCTGACGAGTTGGAGAAACTGAATGAAATCTCTATAAACCTAGAGGATGTAATGGGGCAATTAGACAAATTGAAGAGTAACAAATCTCCTGGACTGGATGGTATTCATCTGATAGAATTGAAAAATGAACTGGCAGAACTATTGTTAGTAATATGTAATTTATCTTTAAAATTGAGTGTGGTACCGGAAGATTGGAAAGTAGCCCATGTAACGCCAATATTTAAAAAGGTTCCAGAGGGGATCCGGGAAATTATAGACTAGTGAGCCCGACATCGGTGTCGGACAAAATGGTAGAGACTATTATAAAGAACAAAATTACAGAGCATATTCAAAAGCATGGATTAATGAGACAAAGCCAACATGGATTTAGTGAAGGGAAATCTTGCCTCACCAATCTATTACATTTCTTGAAGGGGTGAACAAACATGTGGATAAAGGCGAGCCAGTTAATATTGTGTATCTGGATTTTCCAGAAGAAATTGGAGAGTCATGGGATAGGGGGTAGTGTCCTATTGTGGATTAAAAACTGGTTAAAGGATAGAAAACAAGAGAGTAGGGTTAAATGGTCAGTATTCTCAATGGAGAAGGGTAGATAGTGGGGTTCCTCAGGGGTCTGTGCTGGGACCGCTGCTTTTTAACATTTTTATAAATGAGCTAGAGATGGGAGTAACTACTGAGGTAATTAAGTTTGCTGATGACACAAAGTTATTCAAAGAGGTTAAATCACAAGAGGATTGTGAAAAATTACAAGAGGACCTTATGAGACTGGGAAGACTGGGTGTCTAAATGGCAGATGATGTTTAATGTGAGCAAGAGCAAAGTGATGCATGTGGGAAAGAGGAACCCTAACTGTTATGATTCTGCTGATAGGCAGGGGAATGCTTGGGACTCACATCCTGATTGGCTTGTCAGGGGCTGAGCCAGCAGACGTCAGAAGCCTGATCCATTTAAGCCTGCCTTTCTCCTGCAATCATTGCTTTGGCGTTTATTGCTCTGATTGCTTTGCTGAAGCCAGCCTGCACTTGGGCGCTTGTGTTCATGTTGGAGTTTAGCCTTTCTCCTCGTGCTTGCTTATTCTGTGTGTGTATGTGTGTGTGCGCGTGCGTGTGTGTGTGCGCGTGTGTGTGTGCTGGTATTCCCAGCATGAGCCTGATTGTCTCACTCCCCACACCCAGTTTGCTTTCTCCTGTTTAAAGTAGTGCTGTCTGGGGTAAGCTTGTGCCTTGAGTCATTTCAGTTGGTTTGTTTGTTTAGCTTTCTCTCCCTCGGTGTTCCCTTTGTTGTGCTGAGCTTCTGCTCTGCTCCCTGTGGTTCTGACTCCCCTATCCTTGTATTTTGCTCTTGTTTGTTTTAGTTCTCTTGGCTGTAGCTGTCTCCTGTATACGGGGAGCAGCGTTCCTTTTCTGGTCTGTATGTATCAAGGCGCTTCCTCTGTTTGCTTACTCTCCCCTTTATCTTGTCTGCTGAGTAGCTCTGCCCTGGTTTTTCCCTTTAGCAGTTCCCTTTGTTCCCTTGGGGTTGTTGGGGCCAGCTTTGTGTATTCCTTAGGTAGTTTCTCCCTTTCCTTTATTTGCTGTAATGTCAGCCTAGTGTATTCCTTTGTGGGGGCTCCCTGTATCATTGTATGCTGTAGGTACAGCCTAGTTCCCCTTGTGTACTGAATGGTTTAGCCTAGTGTGTATTCCTTAGGTAGTTCTCCCTTTCCCATCTGTATGCTGTATAGTCGCCTAGTGTATTCCTTGTGGGGGCTCCCTGTATCGTTGTATGCTGTAGGTACAGCCTAGTTCCCTTGTGTGCTGAATGGTTCAGTCGAGAGTGTATTTCTATAGTTGGTTTTCTTTTTCCTTGAGTGCTGTGTGGTATAATGCCTAGAGTGTTTTCTTCTGGGCTTCCTATATTCTTGTTCACCTGTGGCACAGCCTTGTATACCTTTACAGGCTTCTGCCTCTCACCCTTTCCTTTGTGGCTCTACCCTGCACTGTGTGCACTGTTGGTGACCCAGTTCCGTGTGGAACCCTTGTTGTTCTTGCTCCCTTCCGAGAGTGTGACTCGGTTCCCGGTCAGCCGTGAGGCCTGCTTGCTTGGTCTCTGTGTGAGTGGGTTCCCCATTGGCCGTGAGGTCCGCCTGAATGCTCTATCTCCCACTTCTGGCGGTGCCTGTTGGCTGTTGTGAGTGTGCGGGGCTTGGTGGCTGGGGTGGTGCTTAGGGCCTGTTCGTTCTACCCTAGGCCTTGACCAAAATCCTATACTAGGCCTCGGCCTGGCTCAAGGGCTCACGTCCGGAATACACTAACTATAGCTACGTAATGCAAGGTTCCACGTTAGGAGTCACCGACCAAGAAAGGGATCTCGGCATCGTTGTTGATGATACATTGAAATCCTCTGCTCAGTGTGCTGTGGCAGCTATGAAAGCAAATAGAATGTTAGGTATTATTAGGAAAAGAATGGTAAACAAAAGTGAGGATGTTATAATGCCTTTGTATTGGTCCAAAATGTCGCCTGTTCTTATAGTAAAATCTGTGGTAAGCTAGAAGACTTGAGACACGGAGAGAAAAGCATATACACCAAGTCCTTCCTTGAAAAAGCCCAGGAGGTGAAACAGGACCTCGTCAGATGGTGAAAAAAAAGATGTGTTATATGCTATAAGGATAATGAATGAATTATAGACAAGAATAAAAATGGAAGTTTTTAGCCAGTGATGAAGTGGAGTCCAGCGGGTCACAAGAAGTACATCTATGATCGAGGACATACAGAGGCTTTTTCCTTCACAACAAAAAAAATCAAAAAATGCAATAAAAAAATTGAGAAAAACTGAAAAATAAGTATATTTGAGAAAGCAGAAGTCACTATAATTTGGTCACCACATATATGCTTGTGAAGTAATTCGTTGTGTTTTGAGTGGTGAAGTTCATGAGAGTTTAAAGTGTTATTTGAAAGGACACCCTAAACCATGCTCAGAACATTCCTCCTTTTAAATCTGCACTTGGTGCTTCATATAGGTATAAGTCGAAACTTTTCTAAATCACCATTTATATGTATAGCCTGATTTGCACATGTAAGCAATACCTAGTCCTTCCAAAATTGCGTCAATCTACGTAGCTTTACTGGGTGTGGAATATGAACATAGTTACTGGTAACCATATCCTATTTACAGTCATAAACTCCTCTGTTTGCAGTTACGGTACATGTACATAAAATGCAGCAGTTCCACCCACTCACTGCAGAATTGAATGTGAATTACTTTTATTTCCTCTCTCACTGAAAGACATTGCATAAGATAATATTTACTGTTCTGCCTTTAGTTGCATATTACATGATCCATTCTTTTATTTAAAGTTAAAAAGGGAGTAATTAAATTAAAGTGTGTACAAGAAAGCTGACATTTGTATTTTACATTCTTTTATAAAGTAGCTGTGGTAGCCAAACCCATTAGGCACTGATATTCTCTTCTGGTTTATATTTGAAATCTTGGGGAGAAAAAAAGAGTAGATAGGTAATAAAAGTGTTTTCACCTAGATACTTCTATCATTATAAATCTAATTAAACTAAAGTGTTACTATGCTAATCTCCTTAGAACCCCACCCATTGCACTAATACATAAAGGGGGTAAGTTTATAAAATGATGCCTAAGTGAGAAGTCCAGTTTATAAAGTAACATGGGCACCTGTGTGACTTTAGAAATAGATTCTGAGATTCAGCCTCAACAGCACACGTGTCAACACATATTTATACCTGCTGTGAAAATGATGTAAATTTGTTCTTGTACTCTACTTTTATAAAATACGCACACATTATCTCCACCTTCTGCTATGCACAAACCCTATGTGCAGCTCATGTAAAAATAGGTGTATATTTATTGTGTGCTTTTTTTTCAAGTAGCAACATTGCACAATTTCTTAGAAGCCCCTTGTCTGCAAGTAAGACAGGCTTTACACAAAGAGAAAGCTTTATAAAATTACCGGCATAAAGTCTGAATACAGAACAAACAGATGAACAGTAGTCTTAAGGAAGGACTTTTGTTGAAAGAGGTATAGCTTTAATAAAAGAAAATTAGAAACAAATTAGACCAGGAAAGAAATAACATCATAGAGAAGTTGGTATTTTGAGTAACTTAGGCATACCTGGTGCTAATGTCCATACAGAAATAATCTAGAAATATTTATCAGATTCCTGCAGTGTGGTAAAATTGGGAATATATTATGTAGAAGTAAAAGGATGTTAGATTTCTGCTTACATATTTGGAATATGAAAGGATATATGCCTTTTAAGTATAATATGATCCGTTCAGACACAGTCATGCTTGTTTTGTTTCAGATTTCAGCTTTGATATACAGCTTTATCAGGGGTGATATCTAAGTAGTTTACAATGGTTTAAAAATAGACAGAATATATTAAACACATATAATAATAAACAGGTAAGCTTTAAGAGTGTGAAGGGCTTTTTAAAAATGGGAAGGGCAGGGTTGACGAGGAGAGGAGGGGATAGAAATTGCTCTTTTGTTAGTTGTCCAGGTCAACCCAATAGTCAAAGCCGCAAAACATCAGCCCTAAACAATGATATTAAAGGTGAAAAGGCAAGTCTGAAGTAATACGTTTTTAAAGCCAGTTTAAATTTTTTGTGGTAGGTACACGGTGGAGATCATAGGGTAGAAGTTCTATAAATAGAGATTAGCCAATTCAAAGTTAAATGTCTGGTCATATCTAATTTTATCCTAGTATGTGAGGGGACCACCAGAATAGTTTTTGTTGCATAGGTCATAATGCTCAGCTAGGTGTACGGGATTAGAAGACTGATTAAAAACATTGGTAATCCTGTGTAGACATTCCATGGGCCAACCTGAAGATCTTAAGTGGATCCTATATGTGATTGGTAGCCATTATTATTCTCTCATCAAGGGGCAATATGATCAAACCTTTTAGCACCTTCAGTCAGGTTCATCGCTGTGTTATGCACCGGTTGCAGTCATTTGAGAGACGAAGCTTTCAGACTCTGAAGTAATGAGTTGCAGTAGTCTAGTCAACTTATAACTAATATGAGAGTGAGAGTATGAATGACTTTGATAGCAGTGATTGATCGGCTAGCATAAATAATTTTTAATACAAAGAAGCATTTCTTCATTATGTTGGAAATGTGCCAATGAAAATTGAGCTCATTGACCAGGATCTTACCTGAAATGTGTAAGAAGCATCTAGTAGAGGTTCAATGAACTTGGAAGAATAGCTCATCAAGGAGGGAGGAGAAGTTTTATCTGAAAAAGATAAGGGTCTCAGTCTTTTCTAAGTTTGAGTTTCTTGTCATTTAGCCAGTTTACTGTGGATATATATAGATTTATAGAGTGAGGGTACCCTGCTCGGTGGTCAAAAGAGCCTATCAACGAGCATTCTGTACTAATCAGGAATGTCTTTAGTCCTTAGCAAGCACACAACAGGAGTCTAGGTTAGTGTGTGTATTACCTTTTTCTCCTTTATCTCATAAGGTTAGAGACATAGTTAATAAACACTGGTCTGTCTTGACAGTGCATACAAGTCTACAAGATCAGGCCAAATTTGCTTACCAGAGAAGTTCAAGTACGGGAGAAATACTATCTAACCCTTGTAAGAATCCATTTAATGTGGACCCCCACTCAACCTATAGGGTATTTTAAGTGTGGACAGTGTGCATATTGCCCTTTGGTAATTGAAACAGATATTATCAACAGTCCAATATTATTGACAAGCTTCACGGAGCTAGTCAGTTTAGATTACGCATACAAATGGATTGTTTATTTGCATGTATGTCCTTGTGGGCTCTACTGTATACATCAGACATGCAGACCTGTCAGAGAATTCGTGATCATTTGAGTAGTATTAGGAATGGTAGACTCGCTGCCACCTTAATGGAGCATTGGGCACAATATAATCACTCTTCGTTGGGTGTAAAGTTGTAGTTTTGCTCTAAGTGAATTTGCCGAGGGGTGGTGATATTTCCCATGTTTTGTTGTCTTAAGGAACAAAATTTCATTTTTACATGGGACATGGTCAGCCCTT
This sequence comes from Microcaecilia unicolor, assembly GCF_901765095.1. Lineage (NCBI taxonomy): Eukaryota > Metazoa > Chordata > Amphibia > Gymnophiona > Siphonopidae > Microcaecilia > Microcaecilia unicolor. The sequence goes on along the minus strand of NC_044040.1, from coordinate 40,288,084 downwards.
GCAGACTGAACCATGAGATAGACTATGAGAAACTGTATAAAAGCCTGGTTGTACTTTGCAGTTTAAATGCTTAAGTATTTGTACTGCAGTATTTTATGGGTTATTTCAGTTATATTAGGAATAAGTTGTTTTGAATTGTTTGATTAATTGATATGCCACTGTATTTATTGTATTTTGGACCTCACAAATGAGGTTATGTGAAATAAACTTTTAATTCTTGTATGACCACATAGTTAATGTTTTTATTTTCCTAAAGCCTGGGCCAAAAGCTTAGGAAAGTGTTTTCCGAGACAGAGCCTGAAGCTTTTTTATTTAAGATTCTTAAAATTGTTAAAATCACAAGTACCTTGCCATGTTATTTCAGTACTGTTTGCAAGGAAAGAGATGACGACAGCTTTCCACTATTATTAGGCAAGTTAGTATTTAATATTTAAAATGATGTAGAATACAACTTAAGTTGACCTGGCTTGTTGCTCGATTTTCCATGATTTTTCCAGTTCTTTTGTGGGGATAAGATCATCTTCAGGCATCTGCATGTTTCTCCAAGTACAGCATTCTTTCTCTAGATCAGTGGTTCTTAACCTTTCTTTTGTTGTGACAGACCGTGTTCTTGTATTTAACAGACCGACCACTAAAATTCACAGCTGAACAAAGCACGCCTAAATATTGTTTGTTTAGTATGAATTTGCTCACCCGATATCAGAAAGCTGTATGGAACACATCAGTCCCAGATTTTTCATTTGTCATGCAACAAAGTAAATATATATTCAAATTCTGGTGTGACCTCAGTAATAGCAATACAAAATCCCTCTACTGCCAGATACTGTGAAGCAACACAAAAACCTGCAAATATGCTACTTATAAACTATATAGCAAACAGAATCTATGGACAGCAGACCTGCAACACGTTCAGCATTTGTTATTGGGGGATGTAGGAAAGCAGAAATAGGGACCAGCTTGCAGGCAGTGATGGTTGTAAAGGAAACACAGGCTTCCATTTCTTGGGGACACACGGGTTGAGAACCACTGTTATAGATCAAACTAGTTTTGTAACATAAAGGCTCTGTCTGGCCAGAATGAACAGGTGAGAAACTTTTCAATTTGTAGTTCATTACAATGGAATTACGTCTTTATATTCTAGGTTTGCTACCCGAGAAAGGAATGCCCTTCTTCTCTATAATGGCCGTTTTAATGAAAAACATGACTTTATTGCACTAGAAATTATTGAAGAACAGATCCAGCTAACCTTTTCAGCAGGTAAGGAATTATTATCTTGCACTTACATATTTGTCATGTAAATAAGCCTTTCAGATCATCCTTTGCATCCAAACGTCATTCTTCCAGTGATGACCAGAATTGTACACCCTGTTACTAAGATGCACTTTCATACAGTGCTAGAATGGCATCTCGTGCTTTGTGCTTCCCCTGACACAACTTGGTATTATATTACCAATTATTATGAACCATATGCCACTGGTAATAGTTTATACTGTCTCCCTGTGTCTGTTTCTTGGCCATGTACTTGTTTTTTCATGTATTGGTTTCTACTATAGGTAGCTGCATTTACCCTGTTAGAGATTATCACCAAGTCATAGGAAGAAGGGTCTTCAGATGTTCATGACTTTGAGTTCAGGGTGATGCTTAAGGCCAGTTTAAACTATGCCCTTTTATTTCAGCTGCTTTCTAATTATGATTTTGAGGCACAATAGTAGTAGTCTCCTGCTTTCCTTCTGGAAGTATGACTGGTTTCTCCCTGCTCTCTGACTCACTTCCTCTCTGGAGATATAGGAGCAGGAAATGTGAATACCCAAGGTAATTGGAGTATCTGATGTTCCTGTGTACTAGTCAGTGCAATAATTCAAGGCTAGGTCAAGGATAGAAGACTGTGGGAAATATGCACAAGAGCAGATGAGTGTGTGGAATAAACCTGGGTGCAGTGGCGTACCAAGGGGGGGGCGGTCCGCCCAGGGTGCACGCCGCTGGGGGTGCCGCGGCGTGCGCCTGCTCCGAGTTCGCTAAACTTCTTTGCTCGTTCGCTGCAGCTCCCTCTGCCCTGGAACAGGTTACTTCCTGTTCCGGGAGAGGAGCTGCAGCGAAGCGAAGTTTAGCGAACTCGGAGCAGGCGCGCGCCGCGGCACCCCCCCCCAGCGGCGTGCACCCGGGGGGGTCATTTCGCTGGAGGGGGGAGGTGTAATTTAGTGGGGGGGGGGGCGCATCGGCGCTCCGCCCGGGTGCCATCCAGGCAAGGAACACCACTGCCTGGTGACTTGCCCAGGGTAACAAGGAGCTAGAGTGGAAATACTTTAACCTCTATCATGTGATACCATTTCATTTCTGCATTCATATGCATTAAGTCTATACATTTTTGTATTAAACAAGTTGAGTATTATCATTGCATATGGTCTTTCAATGGTGGGGATATGTTATAATTCTTGACTTTTAATCAAGAAGTAGAGCTATTAAACTACCAAACTGAACATGTCTCAGTGGATGATGTGGTGAGTTACATTCAGGTACAGTAGGTGTTTCCCAGCCCCAGTGGCCTTAAAATCTAATCTGAGGGCTCCGTTAACTAAGGTGCTTTTCAGTATTGTTTTAATAATGAGAAATTACCTCAAGGTTTACAAAATAACAGTAAATCCTGATGTAATTTTTAATGCTTATTACTTTGGCTAGAAATAGCACGTAAGAAAATTTCATAGAATAACCCCACTTTTGATTCAGCATCACTGGCTACCATATTTCTGATGAGTTCAGTTTAAAATCCTCATACTAACTCGTAAAAGTCTCTTTGGTACAACTCCTGCATATCTGTTTTCTCTTATACCCCACATCGAACCATCTGCCCTGTGCATTCTGCCCATGAGTACTGCTTGTGTTCCTTAATCTTCTGTTCTCAATTTGCATTCACATGTCAATCTGCTTTCTTCTGTGGTGATCCTGCTCGCTGGAACTCTGTTCCCACAGATTTCTGCAAGGAACCCTCTTACCTTTTGATTCAGGGCTGCTCTTAAGACCCATCTTTTCTAATTGGCCTGTAATTCTATAAGCTCTGTCCCCTCCCTTGGACCAGTGGCCACAGTCTCTGTGGCCTGAGTGTTGATCTGGTTGTGTGGGCTAATTAGAGAATGACATGGGGACAAGTTTCTCCCTATCCTCGTGGGTTCTGTCTCCGTCTCTGCCCATCTCCGCAGGCCCCGTCCCCGCTGGCTCTGTCTCATCTACAGAAGCCTTGAACACTTATGATTTTATATTTAAATCTTTTTATTAAAGTATAAAAAGAACAATATGCTGTGCAACTGTTGTGTATAAATTACAAAAAGAAACAATAATAACAATGAGCAGCTATAATAACCCCCTTTCCCACCACCACCCTCTACCCTTCCAACTAGAAAATAATACGGGGACAAGTTCGTCCCCGCCCCGTGGGATCTGTCCCTGCGAGCTCTGTCCCGTGCCCATCCCTGCGGTTACTGCAGTTCCCCGTCCCCGTGTCATTCTCTAGGGCTAATGTGAATAGTACTCTTTCTGTCCGGTTGAAATTGCACTCCATGTCAGGTGCACTGTTCCGCTCATGTTTAAACTTTCTTATAGATCCCTGGTGGTCAAGAGGCATTGTAGGAGTGCTCCCTTATTTTGGTAGCTCAGAACTAGCATTATGTTGTGATGTATAGCTTGGGTCAGTCATCACCATTTTGAGGATGACTGGGAATTGCTCCTGGCCCACCCATCTAGATCAGAGGTTTTCAATCCAATCCTCGTGGCACACCCAGCCAGTCGAGATTTTTAGGATATCCCTGGAATTGCTTGGAAATGGGAGACTGGTGGGGAGGGACCTTATTTTGTTACTTTTCTCAGGAGTATCCATTCACTTGTTAACATAGTAATACTGCAGCACAGCTTGTGAAGTTTACTACAATCTGCGTTATTCCATTTGTATAATAATGAGCTGCTTTGCATATATTTGCATGCAATATAGCTAATTTTTACTGGCCATAGGGCCCAATTTCTGCCATGTTAAGACTAAATAACATGCATTAAATGCAATTAATGTGCATTACATCAGATTTAGACATCATATCAAAAATTCCTCTTTACATATTCACAGTTTGGTGAGGGTTCAAACTTATCAATTAGTTGGCAGGGCATTAGCGCCCCATCTCAGTCAAAAACCAAGAAGGGACTCATGGCTCAGATCTTATCCAATATGAGAGGCAAAAAGTAGGTGTAAGTTTAGAACTGTGATTTGCCATCACTTCATTTTTGCCTACCTCTCGAAGCAGATGTTACTACAGGATTAGTGGTGGGGTTGATAAGTCTTCATTCCTTTGTCCCATTAATTCTACCAAATTGTCTAATGCTTACTAATTTAATTTGCTTTTAACATCTTAGCTATTGTTACATGGTACATTACCCAGGATAGTGTGGCTCACTCAATATGCCAGATTAATGATATTATCTTTCTCTGATCTAGACAAATCAAAATGTATTGATAAATAATAGAGACGCACCATCACAGTTTGGCACAAATTGATGCCATTGTTGGCCAATTCAGCAGGGAGGTCCTAAGACCACCTAGATTTGGAGACTAAATCTCCCTTTTACTTTTTTTTTTTTTGGGGGGGGGGGTTGCCTGCAGAACTGTGTAGAGGCATAGTGGGAGGGCAGTATATGTAGAGTGGGGAGAGTGCCGTGCTACAACCCAGCCCCCTCCCTTCTCTTGTTTGTTGATAAATAGAGGATTTCGGTTTCCATTGCCATCAGCTGATCACTTTTCACAAGCAATTCATAGTCTTTCTGACCTCATGTGCAACTTTCTTTAAATTAGTCCCCTTATTTTCTTACTCCTGCTACTACTCTATCCATATGTTCCATCTTTGCTTACACCCTATGCTGTTTATTAAAATATTTTATTAAATATTGTGTAATGTAGCATACTATGCCATACTTTGTACTGTTACTTGAATATTTTTATGGATGTAATTGTCTATTGCTTATGTTTGACCTATTCTTGCTGTACACCGCCTTGAGTGAATTCCTTCAAAAAGGCAGTAAATAAAATGTTATAATTGAGTTTGGTAAATAGGTCCCAAAATGTGTCCCTGAGGCAGTAGAGGGTGACGTGACTTGCCTGGCGTTACAAGAAATGTCATTGAAAGAAACGAGATTTGAACTGTGGCTTCCTTTATTCTCCATTTGTTGCTTTAACCACCAAGTTACTCCGTTGAGAATATGTAAGATGACATGTCCAAGATCACAAACAGTTTATGAAAAAAGATGTTTTTAAATTCGTATTGAAGTTCTGACTTGCAGGTTATTGATTTTGCCATTTAACCACAGTCTCACATACAGCAAAGAGTGAAGAGAGGAGGGTGTGTATTTACCATTCATTCTCTCCCTATATAATCTTCCTTTGCTTGTGGGCGGGAGACTTTTCTCCTATGACAAGCTAATCTATTCAAATAAAAAAATTGATATTTCTTCTTTGAAAGGCTCTATTGTTCTAGTGCTAAAAGGCTTGTTTAAAATGCCTAGCCTTTGTTTGTTTCTTTCTGTAAAGAGACAGTCAAGTAAATATTTAGGTTTTCTTTTTCCATACCTCACAAGAATAGTAGCACCCTGCCACCTTGCTGTGAATACTTTCTCAGGAATGCTCTTGTTTTATGTTTATACAGTTTAATGGGTGAGATAAGTCTGAGACTGAAAGAATGGCAAGTACACGTCAAATACTAGTGGGGAGGGCAAGCGTACGTTTATCTTATGATGCTATGCAAGAGTGGGAAGTTTGGTTGCTGATTGGAGCCTGTTTTCATCCTGCTAATCAAATCATGGGGGGGGGGGGGGGGGGGGTGACGAAGACAGTGAGACAACTCACCTAGAACTTTTGTGGTACAATTGGGAGCAGTCACACCCGAGGGAGGGAGTCCTGACCTGCCTCTAGTGTTACTGAAGATGTGAGCGAGGTAGAAGACAGAGTTTTGGCTGATAGCAGATCCACATTTAGGCATTTTAGCATGTGGGGCAGTCTGTAGTGCTTCCATTTACCCGCAATTTGATACATGTTCCTGTTTGCCGCCACCTTTATACCCAGTCCTTTTTCCCCAGTCTCACCTTGGCTGACTGTGAGAGCTGCTCTTTTTCTCTGCTGTCAGCTGGTACTTGCATTCCAGTCATTTGCTGAACCCTGGACACTCAGGGGTTGTTGCGACTGGCAGTAAAGTCCTGAATCAAATTGAATTGAAAAGAGGATGGAGTGCCTCTTAGTTGCTGATTCCTGAGAGGGCAGTATAGAAGCTGTTTGTGTGTTGGTGCTATGTGGCAAGAAGAATGAGAAAAGGTGTAGTTAGAGTCAGAAACTAATAGGCAGATTGTCAAAACTCCTGCACTGTTTCGAACAGCGCCGTAAAAATACTTCCAGAACAGCACAGAAGAACAATCCCTAATATTCAACGCAAATGAAATGCAAATATAGACACACTCAAAGCGTTGAGCATTAGGGAGTTAGACGGGAGGATTTTGCTTGGTGCATGCTCAGAGGAGTTCCCCAGTAAGCTTGGCTCCAGTGCACATGCGCCTTTCAAAACCCATACATGAAACATACAATGGTGTCTGTTTACTGCGGTCTAAATATAAGAGTTTTAATTTTTTTTTTTTAGCTTGGATGCTTATATTTGAACGCAGGAAACAGACACCAGTGTATGCTTTCACTTTTGGGTGCGCTGTGACGCGTGCATATTCGTTTCTCACAAACAGTGCTTAAGGGCTTCCTGTTTCCAAAAGCAATCAAAACCAGCAGATTTTGAAGAAAGAAGCATGAGAAATCCTCTCTTCCAACATCCTAACACCTTCTCTGACCTGGCATTATTTTTTGCAGCAGTAAGGCAGCTTTGTTTTGGGCACTGTTTTCTGAGCATTGGGGAGGAATACAAAATGACCTAATTTACATGAGCTTGACTACATTAGCATGCTACTTGCACTGTTCATCTGCGCGTTCATTCATTCCCACGCTCCCTCTGATCATTCTGCGCAGGTAAATGTGGGCACTAATGGCTTCTTGGGCCTGCATTTACTTTTTAGCACCAGGGCCTAAAAGAGAAGAGAAAACCATGAAGACAAAAAGAGGAAAAGAAATCTGTATGGCTTTCAGTTTTTTCTGTCTACTGTTTGAAGTAACTTATATTCTTGCACTTCAGCTGCCACCCCACCCTTCCCCCCCAACACATACACACACTCCAAAAACAAGCTCCTAAATCATGTTATTTCACTTCTCTGCCTCCGAAGTTTCAGAGCTAGGAGGGCGCTAATATATACTTGTTATGTTAGCATTTCCGTATCACATTTCAGGTTTTGTCCTTAACCTTTAGTCTACAGTAAAGAACTGGTAGCAATAATAAACAGACTGATGAAGCTGTTCAAACAGTAACAATACAATAACACAGGCTGCCCACCAGCTTTGTGAATAATTCTTTTACAACTTTGACAAAATGCAAGTAGAACCAGACTCGCATCTTTGTTGAGGAAAAAAAAAAATCTGTGAATGTAATAGGTGGTGTAGGCTGCGTAGAGAGGGGCATAACCAGCAGAAGAAAGGAGGTGTTGATGCCCCTCTACAAGTCGTTGGTGAGGCCCCACTTGGAGTACTGTGTTCAGTTTTGGAGGCCGTATCTTGCTAAAGATGTAAAAAGACTGGAAACGGTGCAAAGAAAAGCTACAAAAATGGTCATACGAGGAGAGACTTGCTGACCTGAACATGTATACCTTGGAGGAAAGGAGAAACAGGGGTGACATGATACAGACGTTCAAATATTTGAAAGGTATTAATCCGCAAATGAACCTTTTTCGGAGACGGGAAGGCGGTAGAACTAGAGGACATGAATTGAGGTTGAAGGGGGGTAGACTCAGGACTGTCAGGAAGTATTTTTTCACGGAGAGGGTGGTGGATATGTGGAATGCCTTCCTGCGGGAGGTGGTGGAGATGAAAACGGTAATGGAATTCAAACATGAATGGGATAAACACGAATCCGGTTTAGAAGGAATGGTTCCATGGAATCTTAGCAGAGATTGGGTGGCGACGCCGGTAATTGGGGAAACAAAACTGGAGCAGGGCAGACTTCTACTGTCTACGCCCTGAGTGTGACTGAATAGATAGGGATGGGCTGGAGTGTAAATTTTAAGGGGCTTCGACGTTAGCTTCAGAACTTAATTCAAGAACAGTACTGGGCAGACATCTATGATCTGTGCCCTGAGAAAGGCAAAGACAAATCAAACTCGGGTATACATATAAAGTTACACATACCATGTAAAATGAGTTTATCTTGTTGGGCAGACTAGATGGGCCGTACAGGTCTTTATCTGCCGTCATTTACTATGTGTACAGTGCTGCGTGTGCCTTGTAGCTCTATATAAATGATAAGTAGTAGTAGTACTATGTTATTATATTTGCTAGTACTGAATACTGTCAGGTCGCTCTCCCCCTCCCCTCACCATGTCCCACCTCACCCATGCTGATTAGCCCGGCATCTGCATGCCAAGGAATTATCCCACTGTGATATTTTTAACCAGCAGTATAATTTTTACACTTTAGTACTAATTCTGTGGCATGATTAAGTTCTCATTTTGTATGTCATTTTGCATTTTTTTTTTTTTGTTACTTGTTTCAGATAAGAATGGTGGGTTAAATATTCAATATTTTCCTATGTAAAATACAGTAGTGAACTACTTAGACTAAAGACATTTCAGCAGTGGCCCATCCCAGATCTAAAATGTATGGTGTATACTTCATCTGTAGGGTTATGTACAGATATCAGCATGACTTCATTGTCTCGACCTGCTGGTTACACTGACTTTTCCCCCCAGATTGCAAAAGTTAATTAAAATAATGGATCTACAAACTCTGTAAGTAACATAAAACCACATTATTTTTTTTAATTGATTCTGAATACGGTTTTAAATAATTTAGTTGGTTATAAATGCTAATAATATGAAATAAGTTGAAATATAGTATGACTGTATTTCAGGATGAGTAGAATAATTTTAAGATTTCAGTTAGAGGTTTAAACAGAAAACAAATGTTTAAAATCCTTCCCTTTATGATCTAATATACATTCAGTGTCTCAGATGATGTTGATTTTAAGCTGTTAAAAACTCATCCTATCACTCTCATATTTCTGAATGTAACTAAATGAAAAGCTTGCTAGGTCGATTTAGTCAAAATCCTACTGTGGTCATTCGGATTAAGGTGGATCAGTAGCCTGATGGTTAGTGCAGCAGGCTGAGAATCAGGGAGTCCAGGCTCAAACCTTATCACTCTCCTTGTGACCTTGGGCAAATCACTTATTCTATTGCCTCGGGTACAAAATTAGGGGCTGATTCAGAAAGCTAGCACAGGAAGAACATACAGTTAGATACCTGTGTGCAGTTTTATAGTCATTTGATGCAAAGAAGTGTTTTACACATAAGATAATGCTGCGCCAAGCCCCACTTTAAAGATTAGTGCCTGCAGTATTTAAACCCATGGAAATGCAAGGTTGTTTTTTTTTAACTAAACTGTGATGATGCAAAGAAGAGCTGAGAAGGCAGACAGGTTGAGTGGAAAGGCAGGGCTGAAATGCCGTCTGGAGTGGTATACATCTTGCCTTCAGTGCCATCTGAGGTGAAGTGTGATATTTCACCCCAGATGACCCATGGTCTGATGACTGACCAACCAACCCCCCCCCCCCCCCCCCCACATGACCCGACACATGAAAAGCTCTGATAGTTTAGTGGACTTCCCTCCCTCCCTCTCTCTCTCTCTCTCCTCTCTCTCTCTCCCTCTCTCTCTCCCTCAACATGGAAAAATAAATCCTTGGTATCTAGTGTACTTCCTGCCCCTCCCTGGACACTTGTTACACACAGTCAAAAAACCCCCAAAAAACATAATTTGCAGCTACAGCTGATTCACAGGAGGTTTGATTGAGAACAGGAGACAGCATGATGTCACTCAAAAACAAAACAAGCAACTTAGAGCTGCTACATCCTGTTGTTGTTCTTTATTGTTGTAGCATTTTTATTTAATCTCCAAACATGTCAGCTTGTGCACCATACAGGTGTATAAAGAGGAAGTGTAGTAACGGAAAAAGCTGGGGGCTTTTTACCTGCTGTGTTATAAAGGGCCCTGGCATGGGGGAAAAACGGCCCCGGCCACTAGCTCAGGGCCCTATTTCATGCAGCTTGGTAAAAGGACTCCATAGCTAGGTAAGAGAGTAAGAGGAGTTAGAAAATAAGGTGACTAATTTAAAGAAAGTTGTACATGAGATGAGCGAGATAGTTAACATATAAATAGGTAAGAGAGTAAGAGGAGTTAGAGAATAAGGTGACTAATTTTAAAAAAAGGTATACATGAGGTCAGAGATGTAACTCACCTGGAGCTATTACTTAGTTATTGTTAAATTTGTATCCCCATTTCCCCACCTATTGTAGCTCAATGTGGCTTACATAGTACCGGAGAGGCCTTTGCAGGCTCCGTGTGACAAATACAGGGTGATGTTGTGATAAGATCAAGTTCATGTGGCACAGCCACATTAGGGAATCGGAGAAAGGAAGAGTTGTGTTATGTCCATTACGTGCTTTAGTTTGGTTGTGTTGCAGAGATTACCCTTAGGCATTTAAGTTGGATCGGTAGGGTATGCCTTTTTAAACAGGTTGGTTTTTAGTGATTTCCGGAATTTTAGGTGGTTGTACGTCGTTTTTAAGGCTTTTGATAATGCGTTCCACAGTTGTGTTCTTATGTAGGAAAACCTAGATGCGTAAGTTGTTTTGTATTTAAGTCCTTTGCAGCTTGGGTAGTGCAGATTTAGATAAGACCGCGTTGATACTACTGAAGAAGGCATGAGCTAAATTAAAAATATCTGTATAATATAAACAGAACACAAACACTGGAAAGCAAGTTGAAGGACTGAAACAGGGTTTTGTTTATGTTTTTGTTGTTGTTTGTTAACAACTATTCTATAAGTTTACTTATTCTGTTGAATAATATGTGTTGGATGTAAAAATGAAACAAAAGAACTGAACAGAGCTAAGAAGTGTGCAAGCTGAGGTTGTAAAGAATCTGACCAATACTTCCGTTTACTTGCTGTTTAGGATGCACATTACATTGTACTAGTGTGGGGATAATCATGCATTCTGAATTTCACTGATATAGAGACATGTTCTAGTTACAGAAAAAAGAAAAATCTTGTAAGGTGGATAGCAATTTGCTAGACATTATTGTGGTTCCAAATGAATGTTCTCTTGTTGCTTATGTAGTTTGTAAAGTTTGTACATAAATAACATCTGAAATAAAGTTAGCCATACAGTAGATGCATGATATATTCCTTGACTTCTGTTTTACCCTCTGTTTCGAATAGCTGATTGATAGAAGATTGCTTAGGAAGTTAAACTAAGCCAACAACTAGAACAAGAAGTAGTATAGGCTACTCTCCATCTGGTCTCTGTAAGGTCCTAATATGCTCCAATGTGTCTCAGAGGAACAGACAGCCTCTGTGTTCCAAGCCTTTGTAAGCCTTGTAGATGAGAAAATAGTTGTTTGGAAGATGTTATATGAAGCCAGATAATTGAGTATAAATTTAAGAATTATACTATAATAAGCAGGAAAGAATTGAATAGATACTACTATTGGCAATCACATTTCCATTGGAGTCTGCTTGATTTGAAATAAATGCATTAAGAAATATCTAGGTTTTAATATCTATTAAGTATTTTAACTGACCTTGCAGGTGAGACCACAACAACTGTTGCCCCATTTATCTCAGGAGGTGTCAGTGATGGGCAGTGGCATTCTGTTCAGGTGCAGTACTACAACAAGGTAAGGCATTATGGGTTTTGTCAGATAATTGAAATGTGACTCGCCACTTAACCACACCACTTCTCTTACAGAGTGCTGAACTATGATTTACTTGTTATAAATCTTGAGTTGGTTAGCCCTCCTGTACTACTCGTTCGTCATGTCTGTAAGTTGCAGGGCTGTGGAGTTGGAGTCAGTAAAAATATATCAATACCAACTCCAGCTTCAAAATAAAAATTTACATCATCATAATGTATGGTAAATTTATTATTTTATACTTTGTGCTAGATCTAAGGGTATGTTTACTAATACTTTAGATCCAAAACAAAAAGTTTAAAGCCTAATAAGTACGAGCTGGAGTTGGAGTTGGTGCACTGACTCCACAGCCCTGGTTTAGTTGATTTTCAAGGTGCTCATTTTCAAAGCACTTAGACTTACAATTTTCCATAGGTTACTATACAATTTTATAAGTCTAAATGCTTTGAAAATAACACCTCTTAGTAACTTTGTAAGTCTGTGTGCTTTGAAAACGAGCCTCTAAATCTGCTTGCTTCTTTTGACATAATTGAACACAAACTGTTTGCTTTAATTTTTTGCTGAACAAATTAATGTTTTTATAAGCAAAATCACATCACAGAGAGAAATAATGCCTCCCTTTAAATTTCAAATATTCAGACTTTTGGGGCTTATTTCATAACTGAGTGTCTGAGAAAGTCCCAAAAAGCACCTATTGTTAGGAGTATTTTATAAGGCAACATAGGCATCTGTGTGCTTTTATAAAATACGCTTCCAGAACTTGCCCCAATAAGGCACAAATGCCCACATACAATTTTATACCAAGGTAAAGAGCATCAAATCACTTGGATCAGATGATTTAATTTGATTTGCTTTATTGACTTGATACACCCTTAATACAGAATTTGTTCTAAAGTGGTTTACAATATTAAAAATAAGCAAAATTAAAAATCACAAAGGAATAGATCATATTATTTCAATTTATGTAATTACAAAATATATAAACATAGCGACACCACATCAGTATCAATAAAACTGAATGAAATCTACATATGTATAAAACAATCGAGACAGATATAAGGCAGATCTCTTTTCAGACATGATGCATGGCTCTATATTAGGAGTTACCACCCAGGAAGAAAGATTTAGGTGTCATTGAGGCATATTTTCAAAGCACTTAGCCTTCCAAAGTTCCATAGGTTTCTATGGAACTTTGAAAGGCTAATTGCTTTGAAAATATGCCTCATTGTGGACAATATGTTGAAATCTTCTGCCAAAATAGCAAACAAAGGGGCCCTTTTACAAAGCGTCGGTAAACCCAATGCGAGTTTACCGCACACTAAACTCGGAACTACTGCTGACCCAACATGGCCGCTGGCAGTAGTTTCACCTTGAAAATTTTTTTTATAGCACGGTTCTAACCCGGCAGTAATTGAGCAGCGCCGCATGCTGCCCTGTTACCGCTGAGTTACCATGGGAGCCCCTCACCACCACCTCAATGGGTGGTGGTAAGTGCTCCCCCCCCCCCCCCCCCCCCCCCCCCCGCATGGCCATTTAGTAAGACTAATCTTACTACATGTTCATTTCTAAGGGGCTTTTTACTCACTGCAGTAAAAAGGGCCTTGGTACGTGGGAAAAACGGCCCCCGCCGCTACTGCAGGGCCCTTTTTCACGCATCTTAGTAAAAGGACCCCAAAATGTTAAGAATTATTACATCTTGATTGGGCTCCTCAGCTTGGAGAAATGGATGTGTTAAAAAAATGTTTGGACAAGTTCCTGGAGTTAAAGTCCATAAACTGTTGTAAAGGTAGATCCATGGAAAGCCGCTGCTTATTTTTGAGGATAAGTTGCATGGATTCTTGCTACTTTTGGGGATTGTGCCAGGGTACTTGGTGACCACTGTTACGAACAGAATATGGGGGTAGATGGACGGTTACTGTGACACCAGTATGGCAGTTCTGTTCCTTTTCTTAGACCTGTCATTTAAAAGAACTAGGGGCAGATTGAATGACTGGCTTATTTAGAGACAGTTTGCTGTCTCATAGCATCTCTTTAAAGGGCTCTTTTACTAAAGCGCATTAAGCCCAAATTCATGGTTAGCGTGACAAAAAAAAAGGCTTACCACAAAATTTGTTTGTGTGTGTCTTGGTAATTTGCCTGTTAAAATGAATAAATATTTTTGGGACCGAGTGTGCCTTGGGCAGGGAAGCGTTACCCAGCTGGCGTGGTCCGATTAGCACGCGCTAACTGGATAATGTGTACTGTACTTAATGTCGGAGTAGAAGGCAGTAACTACTTCTGCGTTTATTTTTTTTGCAAGTCCCGGGCACTAATGGAAAAATTAGCATGGGATCAGCAAAAAAACAAAACAGTTCTTTAAAAAGCTCTAGATATTACTGTGGAAAATCTGGGTTTCACATGTGGGAATGGCCTGAGTTAAAATGCATTAAGCCTAGATCTTAATGTGTTTTAGTAAAAGGGCTCATAAATGCAGTGGAGCATCCTTTTGACTTTTTATTCCACTAAATAATATATAACATATGTATCACACTTTCCCAGTTTAAAATGCTAGTGATACCTTTTTTTCCCCTTGGACAAGGCTTTTGGAATGCAGCTTTTGACCAATTGTATATACTAAAAACATAACATTTCTTAAAAATAAAATAACTGATAGGCATTTACACTATTCATTTGTTTGTGACATGCTTTCCAAATTATGCAGTTAGTTAAAAACCTTTTCAGTAAGTAGCTTTGCATGTATTTTGTTGGGTATGTGGAAGAGTTAACTTTCATCTTTATCCTGCAGCTTTGAAATTTAGTGATATGTTAGATTTTAATGCTTTTATCAGGTAGTGGAGATTTTGCTTCTGCTTTCGTGGACAAGAAAAAGTCTAGGGAATAGAACCTAGGGGCAGAGATGATTCATACATGGAAGGTGAACTAAAGGTGTTTCGTGATTTGTGAATGTACTCCAGTCACACTTATTTTGTAAAAGACTTGTCCATTACTCTCTTATGCATTATCAGCTTACATGTGATTCATATTTGCTTTGCTAAAGGTTGTTTGTTGAATGTTTAGGAACCAGTAAAAAGAGAGGGAGTCCAAAGTACAAAGTCAGAAGACACATCAAAAAAGCACTAGGGGCCTCCTGGATAGGGATAGCAAAATTTTATTGAACGATCCGACACGGACCATGTTTCAGCATTCTCGCCTGCGTCAGGGGTCTGTAAAACATAATGTAAACACGTGTTGTTTATTTGTTTACATTATGTTTTACCGATCTGAAATACAGCTTGTGTCAGATCTTTCAATAAAGTTTTGCTATCCCTATCCTGGAAATGCCTGGTGAATGTTTAGGAACGTCAGCTACTTAGTTGAACATTTTTTATTTTTACATTTCTCCTCCAGCTAAGTTTACTGCAGTAACTCGAAACCTGGAATGAATTTAAAATGTAAACTAGTGGTGGATTTTCTGCATTGTAGCAGGAAGGATTCACATCCCACCCACCCTCTTTTCCTCTCTTTTGCCATGTGTTTGTGTTGTGTGTCCTCACCTTCCTCTATCTAGCTTACTTTCCCACACTTGGACTCTGCTGTCAGATTGGAATGTGTGCTATCTACCATACTTCTGTGGGCTTCTCCAGCAGTCCTTTCAGCATGTAGTCCAGTCCGGTGTCATCCCATTTCCTCCATGGGCATGTATGCTTGCGGTGTTAGGAATGGGCCCAATTAGTTATAATGTAAAGATACAATTGATAAATGTTTAATATTTTGTCCATCAGCTGAAGAAGATTAATCAGATGTTCTACACAGTTATGATTGTTCATCTTTCTCCTTGTGCACTCAAGCATCCTTCTGTTTTTTTAATGTCACTTTCTACTTGTTTGTCCACATTAAGATCACCACATAGAGTGAGCACATCTCTGTGTAACTGTTTTGTTTGTAAATTGTGATAGAACTGTACCCCCCCCCCCAGATCAACCCTTAATTGCAAAGCCTTCACGATTGTTGACATTACAAAAATGTTACTCTTGTCAAAAGCAATCAGCATATAAGTATTTAGCAGCACGCCCTTTTTATCTTCTTTGTGTTAAATGGGCTTGTTGAATCAATCTGTAATCCAGTGGTTCCCAAACTTGCCCTCAGGTCATACTGTGTTCCCCAGCTAGTCTGTCTTTCAGGCCATTTCTGATGGATAAGCTTGAAAACTATATATGCCTCCATTGTATACAAATGTCTTATGTATATTTATTACCGTTCTACTCTAGGTACACTCTCAAGGATAAATTGTATACTGTAGATCATACAAATTGTATAACAACTTATGTGCCATCTATGTTCACTCTTTTTATTAGATACTAGGAGGCATATTTTCAAAGCACTTTGGGAGGCTAAGTGCCATAGATTTCTATGGAACTTTGGGAGGCTAAGTGCTTTGAAAATAAGCCTCTATATATCTCAAATTTAGTTCAACACATTGTTACTCCTGTCATATTAAAACTTAACATATACCAACATAACTACACTTTCTTACCACCACTCACACCTACAATCAACGTTACACATTACAAATCTCAGTCCATATTCCTCTCAATCGCTGCAAGATGTTGAAGTCTATGATTCCTCCAATACAAGGAGGTAGTTGTTTGTAACGCGTATTTCACGCTGACCTTATACTTGATATTCCCATATCTCAATGTTCGAATGTTCAATAAAACTGTAATTCTCCACTGAAATAATAGATACTTGCAAGCGTCACAATTATTTCCATACTTCGTAAAGGACAAGAGGACCATGCAACTGTCTCTTCATTATTTTAACCACAAACTGCTGGCTCCATATTGATTCTTGTTGTTACCACTTCATCCAGACACACGTCTCCAATACGTCTCCTTGAACTTTGGCCATCCCTGCAACGGAAAGCAGTTGGGGACATCCAAAATCGGCTTTCGATTATGCCGATTTGGATGACCCTGTGAGAAGGACGCCCATCTTGTGATTTGTGTCGAAAGATGGGCGTCCTTCTCTTTCGAAAATGAGCTCATATGTCATACTTTTTATTGTTTAAATATTTTTACAGCTGTAATTGTCTATTGCTTATATTTGACTTATTCTTGCTGTACACTGCTTTGAGTAAGTTCCTTCAAAAAGGTGGTAAATCCTAATAAATAAATAAAATAAAGTACTGGACCTTATTGTACTTCAGTTAGCATTTCTTGCTATTGTGTGAATTTCAGTCAGTATTTCATGTATGTAGTTAATATATAAATTGTTTCGTGTGCTAATCAGTGACTGAATTCAGTTCTCTGGAGCCCCCTAGTTTCCAAGTAAGCCATGTCTATAGCATATATTTTGCATATATAATGATGATTCAAAATCCAATGTATGGTCAGCTCATGCATATTTAGAAGAACCCATCTTTCTCGATTTTGTTCTGTTTTTGTACCCTGGCACTAGGAATGTTATAAATCCCAACTGTGTTTTTAATTGGTGGTAATTTACTTGTTTTATTTTGTTATAGAGTTTATCTTGTAGTTAATAGGTGTTGTCTGAGTAACATGAAAGTATAGTAAATTTCTACGAAGTGTTATGTCGCTCTTTTGTAGCTTTTCTTGACATGCGTGAGTTTTATATATGTTTTCATGGCATAATCACACAGCTTGAGCTTACTTTTAACACAACAGAAAACACCCATGATAGTATGAATTTTGTGAAAACTTGTAAATTTAATTGGGTTTTGATTTCTCATCCATGTCTAAGCAATATAAAGTATTGAGTTCCAAAAATCTAATTAGACTGATCCTGAGAGGTCTCTGTTGTGACTGGCTTCAAGTCATTTGTCATATATAGTATTGGGCCTGACAAGGTCAAGATACATTTATTTGTAAGGTCATTAGCATTATTAGATCTCTATAGTTCATCAAGAAAGATGAATGGTTAAACCACAATGTGTATTCTATATAACTGTGGTATAAAGGAAAAATAAGAGAGAGAGAGTAAGAGAGTATAAACCCCCCTAGAGACAAAGAAACAAGGCTGGAATTTTTCTCTTGACAGATACTTTTATCCTGCAAGTGTGCAGCTTATATATCCCTCATGTTCACAGGGCTTTGTAACCACTTGAAACCTCTTCAACTGTAATTACAAAGAAAATGGCCTCTCCCGATCCTATTGTAGATCTCTTGAGAATTTCTGCTTTTCAGTTAGAAGAGCAGCAATGGTTTGATATATCAGAAATCGTTGTGCTTTTCATTCTCTTCTTTCCGTGGAACTGGGGACTATCCACTCTTAATTCTTAGCTTTTTAAGTGCTTGTGTGGTGTTATAATAGCATTGCCATTTTACTAGGCAATAGAAAATAATAGTTTCATCTTCATAAAGTGTCAGGAGAGTTCTAGTATTATGAAATAGTAATGGAAAATACATTTTAAAATGTGTTTTCAGTCTGAAGATAGTTGTGGAAGGAATTTAGCCAAGTAAAAATTTATCCCACTGCATTCCTGGGGGGAGGGGGAGATTTTACCCTTCAGTGCAGCTTCAGTGCAGTTTCACTAGGTGGCTAGATTTAGTTGTGGCAAGAATGGGTTGTTTAGGGAGTGGAGATAAATTGGGGGAGGGAAAATACATGGCATATTTCAAGTACATAGTGTCAGTTAATGCATGAATTAGCATGTTAATAACATGGCTGACTTATATAGGGAGAAGCGGGGAATGCTGAGCTAGCTGTGAATTAAATTGAGTAAGTGGCCCAAAGAAGCAGGAATTAGCTGTCTGGACAAAACAAAATGTCAGTGAGACATTCAGTGATCTTTTACCCCTGTGATTATTATCCAGCCAGTTATGTTACTGTTCTGTGTTTATCAGAATTAATATGACAAAACTTTTTATGAATGGTTTTTGAGCATCAGATGTAAATACGGTTGCCTTTTAAATTAGGGGCAGATATTCAGAATGATTTAACTGAACTAGTTAAATTGCGGTGAGCTGGCTATCACTGGATTTTCCACAGCACTTACCCATTCACTGGGTAAATATCTCTTATCTGCACCCTTCTCTTCCACTGCTAACTCCAGACTCCATTCCTTTTATGTTGCTGCACCATATGCCTGGAATAAACTTCCTGAGCCGGTACGTCAAGCTCCATCCCTGGCCGTCTTCAAATCTAGGCTAAAAGACCACCTTTTTTTATGCTGCTTTTAACTTCTAGCCCTTATTCACTTGTTCAGTACCCATGTTTTATCATTCCCACCTTAGTAATTCCCTTATCCCTTATTTGTCCTGTTTCTGTCCTAATTAGATTGTAAGCTCTGTTGAGCAGGGACTGTCTCTTCATGTCCAGTGTACAGCGCTGCGTACATCTAGTAGCGCTATAGAAATGATAAGTAGTAGTAGTAGCACTTATCTAGATAGTGCTGCTGAAAATCTGGTGTGACTGCCATGGCACGGTCTGATTTGTAAGCACCAAAAAAGGAGAAAAAGTTCCCTGTGAAAAAATAGAAAGGAAAACAGAAGTAGGGGAGGACCAACAAAAAAGTGAAAGAAGGAAACCTTGGAGTCAAAAAAATGACACGTCAAGTTTATTGTTTAAAAAAAAAAAAAAAGAATTACTAAATAAATAAAACGTAGACTAACAGGTCTACATGAAAGAAATCTCAGTGAGAGTTTAGAGGAAGGACTCGACATGGTTCCGTGTTTCAGCACAGCCTTCCTCAGGAGTCACAGCGGTGTAGAGCCGCAGATAAAACACATAAAGCTCTTTTAACTATCTCTATATAATAATTGGTCAATCTGCCTCCCTGGATGGCTGGCTGGCTGGGTTTGTAACCGTATGCTAATGAGCTTACGTCAGCTCGCCTCCAGTGTTCCCTTCCCTCTCAGTGTCCCGCCTTTGCGGGAGGACGAAATGACATCAGAGGAGGGCGGGACACTGAGAGGGAAGGCTGGAGGCGACGCGAGCTGAGCCTGCCGTCGCTGCGACCTGAGGTATGGATGGGAGAGGAGAATCGCTGGACTTGGATGAAATGGGAAAGGAGGGCAGAGGAGGGGAGAATCGCTGGACATGGCAGGGAGGGCAGGGCAGAGGAGAATTGCTGGACATGGAGGGGAGGGCAGGGGAGAATAGCTGGACATGGAGGGGAGGGGGGAGGAGAATTGCTGGACATGGAGGGGAGGGGAGAGGAGAATTGCTGGACATGGAGGGGAGAGGAGAATCGCTGGACATGGGAGGGGAGAATCGCTGGACGTGGAGGGGAGGGCAGGGGAGAGAGATGAGAAAACGCTTAGACGATAGCCTTCCTAGGGCCTGTTTCATTTTTCGCAAAACGGGTGTATTTGCTTGTAAATATATAAAGCACAATGAACTTTATAATTTCCAGTAGATATAGATATATTTAGGGCCCCGTTGACTGAGCCACGCTAGAGGCGCGTTAGTGCTTTGAGCGCACGCTAACTGTGTAGAGGCCCACAATATTCCTATGGGCACCTACACAGTGTGTGCTAATTTTGTGCATGCACTAAAAAGGCTAGCGCACCCTAGTAAACAGGGCCCTTAAAGTTGCAAAAAGTATTAAGGTTTAAATATGCTGAATGACCATTAAATTACATGTCTACTTAAAGGTGGCTATTTGTCTTTTTTTTTTTTTTTTACTTCAAGGTTTCCATTTTTTCACCTTTTTTGTTGGTTCTCCCCTATTTCTGTTTTTTTTTTTTTTTTTTTTTTTAATTTATTTATTTATAATTTCAATATAATACAAGTTAAACTCTTGCTAAAGAAAAACAGACCATATAATTTCCAAAAATATACAATATCAACTCCTTTAAATTAAAAGGAAAAAGGAAAAATCAATACTCTTTCTTAGACCACCAATTTGAAAATTGTGGGGGCGTGAGGAAAGAAAACTGGTGGATTTCAATCTAAGGTAACTTATAATAAACAAATGAAAGGCCTGATTTACTCCTTATTATACATTCGTTAAACCTAGTTCTCTTAACATCAGAGTCTATCTGGTTATTTTCTTCATTTCTACAAAAACTTTCAGCTGCTCAGGTTCGAAAAATACATATTTTTTATCCAAGTAAGCCTATTTCTGTTTTAATGTCTGGTTTATGTCAGGCAATCTGGGGCTGGAGTTAGGATAATGCTGGGATTTACCTTGTTAGTGAAGATATTCAGTCTGTTAACTGGGTAAGTATCCAAGTTAGGACAAAAAAAAAGTGTTATGATTGGGGTCTGAACCCCTCTCAAACTTACCTCTTTCCTGGGAGTGAGCTTCTTAGCTGGCTTCTGTTTCTTTTCTCTGTCCTTTCTGAGCTGGCTCTGTCTCTCTGTGCTGGCAGCTTCAAGCAGCAGGGCTCTAATTGTTTCACTATACTGCACCTGTGTGGGTAGTCTGAGTTGCTCTAACTCTCTTTGGGTGTACTGGCTTCAAGTGTTTCACGGTGTTGCATTGGTGTGGGTTGGGCCTCTATGGTTTTCAGTGTGCTCTCTGGGTTAGTGTGCTGTTGCCTGGGTCTAGGGAGTGTGACATCATCTGGAAGGGCCTTGATAAGGAAGTGGGTTCTTTCCTTCAGGGCCTTCGCAACGTTTGCTTCTGGCTACTTGCTTTAGGTCCAGGTTAGTTTAGTGCAGTGTTCACTTGTGACTTGTGTGTTTGACTTCCCTGTTTTTCCCTTTTGTTACGGTGTGTAGCACTGCTGTTAGTGCAGTGCTGGAGTTTGGTGCTGGGAGCTCCCTTGTGAGTAAGTGTTTAGGAAGCACCTTTTGTTGTTTGGGTATTTGGCTTTCCTGCTTGTTTTCTTGTGCTTTCCCCGCTTTTCCTCGTGACCTGTGTTTAGCTGCTGTAGCTGGGTGCTTAGGAAGCACCAGGGTGAGAACCCATGTTTAGCTGCTGCAGCTTGGTGCTTAGGAAGTACCACTGTTAGGTCTGGCATTTGTCTTCCCTTCCTTTTCCCTTGTGGTTTCCCTGCACTTCTGTTAGTGTAGGGCATAGGGGCACCCCTGTTAGTTTCTGTTAGGAGCACTGCTGTTAGTGGAGGGCTTAGGAGCTTTTCTGTTGGTGCTGGGCTTAGGAACACTTTTGGTCACTTTAGGAGTTAGATGCACTTCAGTTACAGCTTGTTCTAGTCCTGGTCCCTGTGTCGTCCAGTAAGTCCTGCCGGCTACTCGAACCCATGAGCTCAACTCCTGGGGGGCTTAGTAGCTAAGTGCAGGTGATGCTGTGTGGACCAGTCCAGTGTGCTCCAGTCCCGTGTTCCAGTCCTGTGTCCTCCAGTCCGGGGGACCAGTCCAGTGTGCTCCAGTCCAGTGTGTTCCGGTCCGGTGTGTGTTCCAGTCCGGGGGATTGCAGTCCAGTGTTCCAGGCCTGTGTCCTCCAGTCCGGGGGATTCCAGTCCATGTGTTCCGGTTCGCTGGGCAGTGCCTGCAGTCCCTGCCGGTGTGCTTACCCAGTGTTGGTTGGTGGGTTTTGCCTGCTGCTGTCGCTCCTCGTCAGCAGCCCAAGGGCTCACGTTTGCTCCAGAGCCCAGCCCCGCGGGCTCTGAACCTGAGAACCTGACAAAAAGGCTGTAACCATTCAGTGCTGGTGCCTGGATTAGTCCCAACATTGAATATCAGCTCTTGGCAGTCAGTGCTTTTAAATTCACTAGCTGCTGTGGGGGTTAGATATATATTTTTTAATTTGTCACCATTATTTTAGGAAGGATAGAGAGGGGCGTAAAGGTGGAGGAGTAGCTCTGTATGTGAGAAATGATATCACAGCGACTGAAATGACAGGGAACTGGGGAAAGGAAGAAGCGATATGGATCACCTTAAAAAGAGAGGATAGAACTTCTGTCCATGTGGGTGTTGTCTACAGACCTCCGACACAATTGGAGGACCTAGATAAAGATCTGATTGCTGATATTCAAAAGTTGGGGAAGAAAAGAGAGGTGCTGTTGTTGGGAGATTTCAATCTGCCGGATGTAGATTGGACGGTTCCGTCTGCGGAATCGGAAAGAAGTAGAGAGATCTTGGATGCTTTTCAAAGTGCTTTGCTCAGACAAATGGTGTCAGAACCCACGAGGGAGGGAGCGACGCTAGATCTGGTACTCACAAATGGGGATAATGTGTCAAATGTCCGAGTGGGTGCCCACCTGTGCAGCAGTGACCATCAAACTGTTTGGTTTGATATGACGGCTGAAGAGGAGGGTGGCCACTCAAAACTCAAAGTCCTGGATTTCAAACATGCTGACTTTAGTAAAATGGGGGAATACCTGAGGAAGGAGCTGATGGGAGGAAATACAAGAAGTGGAAGGACAGTGGTCCAGGCTGAAAGAAGCTATAAATAGGGCTACGAACCTTTATGTAAGGAAAGTAAATAAAAGCAAGAAAAAAGGAAACCGATATGGTTCTCCAAGCAAGTGGCTGAGAAAATAAAGGCTAAAGAGTTGGCATTCCATAAATACAAAAAAACTCAAGAAAAGGGACACGAGGAGGAATACCAGATGAAACTGAAAGAAGCCAAGAGAGAGATACGTCTGGCGAAAGCGCAAACGGAAGAACAAATGGCTAGAAATGTAAGGAGGGGTGGCAAAATTTTCCTCAGGTATATTAGTGAAAGGAGAATGACTAAAAAGGGAATTGTGAGACTAAAAGATACTGCGAACCGCTATGTGGATGATGATGAAGAAAAAGCAAATTTGCTAAATAGATACTTCTGTTCTGTTTTCACAGAAGAAAATCCTGGAGAAGGACCGCGATGGACTGCAAAAAGTACAAATGAGATTGAAGTGGATAGAGCACCGTTCACAGAAGAGAGTGTGTATGAACAACTTGAAAAGCTAAAGGTGGACAAAGCCATGGGACCGGTTGGGATCCACCCTAGGATATTGAGGGAGCTCAGAGAGGTTCTGGCAGGTCCTCTTAAAGATTTGTTTAATAAATCCTTGGAGACGGGAGAGGTTCCGAGGGATTGGAGATCGGCGGATGTGGTCCCTCTTCACAAAAGTGGTGAGGGAAGAAGCTGGAAACTACAGGCCGGTAAGCCTCACTTCGGTTATTGGAAAAGTAATGGAAGCGATGCTGAAGGAAAGGATAGTGAATTTCCTGGAAGCCAATAAGTTGCAAGATCCGAGACAACATGGATTTACCAAAGGGAAATCGTGCCAAACGAACCTCATTGAGTTCTTTGATTGGGTGACAGGAGAATTGAATCAGGGACGAGCTATGGACGTAATCTACTTAGATTTCAGCAAAGCTTTTGACACGGTTCCACACACGAGGCTCTTAAATAAACTGGATGGGCTGAAGATAGGACCTGAAATGGTGAACTGGATTAGGAACTGGTTGACGGACAGACGCCAGAGGGTGGTGGTGAATGGAATTCGCTCGGAGGAGCGAAACGTAAGTAGTGGAGTGCCTCAAGGATCGGTGCTGGGGCCGATTCTGTTCAATATATTTGTGAGTGAAATTGCCGAAGGGTTAGAAGGTAAAGTTTGCCTATTTGCGGATGATACTAAGATCTGCAACAGAGTGGACACCCCGGAGGGAGTGGAAAACATGAAAAAGGACCTACGGAAGCTAGAAGAATGGTCTAAGGTTTGGCAATTAAAATTCAATGCGAAGAAATGCAAAGTGATGCACTTAGGAAGTAGAAATCCATGGGAGACGTATGTGTTAGGCGGGAAGAGTCTGATAGGTACGGGCGGAGAGAGGGATCTTGGGGTGATAGTATCTGAGGATTTGAAGGCGACGAAACAGTGTGACAAGGCGGTGGCCATAGCTAGAAGGTTGTTAGGCTGTATAAAGAGAGGTGTGACCAGCAGAAGAAAGGGGGTGTTGATGCCCCTGTATAAGTCGTTGGTGAGGCCCCACCTGGAGTATTGTGTTCAGTTTTGGAGGCCGTATCTTGTTAAGGATGTAAAAAGAATTGAAGCGGTGCAAAGAAAAGCTACGAGAATGGTATGGGATTTGCGTTACAAGACGTATGAGGAGAGACTTGCTGAACTAAACATGTATACTCTGGAGGAAAGGAGAAACAGGGGTGATATGATACAGACGTTCAAATATTTGAAAGGTATTAATCCGCAAACGAACCTTTTCCGGAGATGGGAAGGTGGTAGAACGAGAGGACATGAAATGAGATTGAAGGGGGGCAGACTCAAGAAAAATGTCACAAGTATTTTTTCACGGAGAGAGTAGTGGATGCTTGGAATGCCCTCCCGCGGGAGGTGGTGGAAATGAAAACGGTAACGGAATTCAAACATGCGTGGGATAAGCATAAAGGAATCCTGTGCCGAAGAAATGGATCCTCAGGAGCTTAGTCAAGATCGGGAGGCGGGGCTGGTGGTTGGGAGGCGGGGATAGGGCTGGCAGACTTACACGGTCTGTGCCAGAGCCGATGGTGGGAAGCAGGACTGGTGGTTGGGAGGCGGGGATAGTGCTGGACAGACTTGTACGGTCTGTGCCAGAGCCGGTGGTTGGGAGGTGAGGATAGTGCTGGGCAGACTTATACGGTCTGTGCCTGTGCCAGAGCCGGTGGTTGGGAGGTGGGGCTGGTGGTTGGGAGGCGGGGATAGTGCTGGGCAGACTTGTACGGTCTGTGCCCTGAAGAGCACAGGTACAAATCAAAGTAGGGTATACACAAAAAGCAGCAAATATGAGTTATCTTGTTGGGCAGACTGGATGGACCATGCAGGTCTTTTTCTGCCGTCATCTACTATGTTACTATGTTACTATTTTCTTTATGTAACGTGAGCCTAAATAGTAAGGTAGGAAACTTGAAATTTCCATAGGAGCTGGGTAGAAAAAAGAAAGAAACTTTGCTGGAAAATTAATGTATTCTAAAATGGAAATATATTCAGTAAAAATTATAGATTTTTTTTCCTCTAAGGGTGACTGAGAAAAAATCATTTACAATTTTTTGACTTTGAAGGTAGTATAAGTAAAAATGAAGTCTCACAATTTACACCCTATATTCTTTGCTTTAGATTTCTGTGCTATTTTTGATAAGTTTCATAATGTAAAAGCAATGAAATGAGGACTGAGGTTACTTATAAGGTATCAAGTGCATCAAATGTTTTTTTAGGTGATGCTGTTACTTTACACAGAGCTGGAGGAGATATGTATTGTCAAGAGAAGGACGCACGATTAGTGAAAGTACTAGTTAACAACTTGCTTATATTAAAAGAAAATTTACAAAATAGGTAGAGCTGAGAACTTTCTTGGATTAACATGTCTTAAGATAGAAGCTTTGAGGTCTTCCTTGGTTATTAATTGATACACTCATGTATTTCAGTCTTTTTTTATAAGCTGCCCACAGAGAAAGGAATTCACATGTAAAACTTTGAAGTAGTATGATGTTATGAAAAGCATTTTCCGTGTTGCTATCAGTGATGGGAGTGACTACTGTCCACCGTGAACTAACCCCCTCTTTGCAGTAATGCCGACACAGCCCATTCTAACTGTGAGTTTTTATCTGAAGTTGTAGATGTGACTTGCCTAATTTCACAAGGAGCATCAGTGGGATTTCAACCCTGGCTTCCTTTGACTTAACTCACTGTTCTCCTAGCCTATTTCTGTGAATGATGTTAAATGGAAAGAGCCATTTGGGGACAAAAACATAGTTTATGACTAATAGAACAATAAATATTATGTAAGTTACATATTTTGTTCTTGTTTTGTCTTTTAACTCTGTTGTCTAGCTGCAGTCGTTCATTGTGTATAACAATAAATGTTTGTATTTATTTGGGCATGATCATGACTACCAAAATCCATGATCCACAGGTGGTTCTAGACCAGGGGTGGGCAACCATGGTTCTTGAGGGCCACAACCCAGTCAGGTTTTCAAGATTTCCACAGTGAATATGTACGAGATCTGTTTGTGTACAGTGAAAGCAGTATATGCATATCAATCTCATGTGTATTCATTGTGGAAATCTTGAAAACCACGACTGAGTTGTGACCCTCAAGGACTGTGGTTGCCCACCCCTGGTCCAGACCAAGTAGAAATTCACCGTGTCTACGAGTGGAGGAGTGGCCTAGTGGTTAGGGTGGTGGACTTTGGTCCTGGGGAACTGAGGAACTGAGTTCGATTCCCGGCACAGGCAGCTCCTTGTGACTCTGGGCAAGTCACTTAACCCTCCATTGCCCGCCGCATTGAGCCTGCCATGAGTGGGAAAGCGCGGGGTACAAATGTAACAAAAAAAAATAATAATTACTATACATAAAAAAAAATCAAATGACTAATTCAATTCTATAACCATCTATAATCATACATTCACCTACTCATTCCTACTGTTTAAAAACATAGTATCTTTATTTCACAATATAATTTCAAACAAATAACATTTCTAATTAATTACTATAGAGAGCCAACTCCTAAAATCCTTAACTGCTTCCCTTAGAAACAGATGAATTTTAGTACTTTGTTTTGAGCAATGTAAAATTAATTTTGGCAGCAGAACAGTCCTATGAACTGGAAAGACAAAGCAAGCCTCATTAAAGGGAATATTAATATCCCACAGCTGTCCTGCAACTGGTGCTGAAAGATAGGTTATCACATTTCCTTCCCAAAACACCTCTCATCTCTTATGGAAACTCCATTATCCCAGCCTGTGTAATAATAATACTCACCTCTCTGTGCCAGAGTTTTTCAACTGTTGTTTTCAGAAAACCAGTCAATTTGACGTTGCATATAATGTACCCAGTAAAAATAAGGCTTCACTAATGAGTGTGTTCAAATACAAATTTCAATAACTTTATATTGTATTTTTTTTTAATTTAGGGTCCCTTTTACCAAACTGTGGTAAATAGTGGTCTTAGTAAGTCCTTATGCAGGTCATTCCTGTGCACTAAGGCCATTTTTACTGCAGAGGTAAAATGGCTGATTTTCCTATTTTCCTTATTAATGGCCGTGCACTAATTTTCCCACTAGCATGTGGCCATTAATTTCCTAAGCCCCTGCTGCCACCTATTTTGTAGGCAGTAAGGGCTCACGTGTTAATTGGTTACCCACTCTCCACCCCCAGCACACGCACATCCAAATATTAAATGGGCCCCTTAATTTCTTATACACTTCCTGCAAGACCAAAAGCTATCGAAGCAGTTTACATTCAGGTACACTAGCCAGCTGATTTTTGAAAGTGATGGCCGCCCATCTTCCCACACAAATCTGGAGATGGACAGTGATCTCCTGAATCTGCCCAAATCGTCATAATCGAAAGCCGATTTTGGGCGGCTTCAACTGCGTTCCGTTGCGGGGCCAGTGAAAGTTGAAAGGGGCGTGTCGGCATGGTAGGGAAGGCGGGACGGGGGCGTGCGTTGAGATGGCCGACTTCGCCCAATAATGGAAAAAAGAAAGCTGGCCATCAGGAGAATTTGGTCCGTTTTATTTGGACCCTTTTTTTTAGGTCCAAGTCCCAAAAAAGTGCCCCAACTGATTAGATGACCACCGGAGGGAAGCGGGGATCACCCCCCCTTTCTCCCCCAGTGGTCACCACCCCCTCCCACACACACACAAAAAAAGTCAGACATTTTTTGCCAGCCTGTATGCCAGCCTCAAATGTCATACCCAGCTCCCTGACAGCAATATGCAGGTCCCTGGAGCAGTTTGTAGTGGGTGCAGTGCACTTGAGGCAGGTGGACCCAGGCCCATCCCCCCTACCTGTTACACTTGTGCTGGTAAATGGGAGCCCCCTAAAATCCACTGTACCCACATGTAGGTGCCCCCCTTCACCCCTTAGGGCTATGGTAAAAGTGTAGAGTTGTGGGCAGTGGGTTTTGGGGGGGATTTGGGTGGCTCAGCACTCAAGGGAAGGGTGCTATGCACCTGGAAGCTAATTTTGTTTTTTTAAATAATTTTTTTAAGTGCCTCCTAGGGTGCCCGGTTGGTGTCCTGGCATGTCAGGGGGGCCAGTGCACTAGAAATGCTGTCTCCTCCCACGCCCAAATGCATTACATTTCGCCGGATTTGAGATGGCCGGCTCCGGTTTCCATTATGGCTGAAAATCGGAGTCTGCCATCTCATCTAACCCCGGCGAGCGATTTGGCCAGCGCCAAGCGTATTTCGAAAATACGCTTGGCTCCGCCCATTCGCGGAGCCGGCCCCAAAGATGGCCACCCATCGATTTGGCTGGCGCTGTTCGATTATGCCCCTCTAGGTATTCATATTGTTGACAGTTTTTATAGTAAAATAAAATTTGTGGTAGTTTTACAGTAGCAATTATTTTAAAACATTTTAATGACATAACACTACTACACTCCATGAGGCTTACTTGGCAATATCTGCTTACTTTACTAAATCAGAATCCCTACTGTACGGATACGATACCCCTCATAGGAAACTCAAACTTTCACCCCGGAATGGAGAAGGGGATTTTTCATTTCTGGGCATGGAAAGGGTGATCTATGTAGCAGACCTTTTGCAGGAAACAGAGGTAATGAAAACTGTAGAGATGCTGCAACACATCTTGGGAGGGAGACGTTCGGACCAGTTTGCATGCTTCACCTTCACCTATGTTAACCATCTTAAACAACGCAGTTGTTCTAGGGGGCTGTTCCAGCTATTAAAACAACTTTTCCTCTCCTCCGGGAGCTCCCAGAATACAATCTGTAGCCTATACAAAGCAATAGTTACAGCAATGCCTCATAGAAATTATGCAGATCTGGCCCAGACATGGACAGCAGAGCTGGGGGCAGAGGTTCAGGAGGGGGATATTTTAAAATTCTTACAGGTAATCCCTACAGCTCTACATAGTTTCAGCATAGGGAAACTCAATATAGGATGATAACTAGAGCGTACTTCTTCCCCAAGCAAGCCTTTTGTTTGGGGTGCCTCTTGGAGGCAAGGTGCACTAAATGTTGCTCTGCAGAAGCCACCTGTTTTCCTGCTTTATGCACTTGTCCCTACATAGGCCAGTATTGGGCAAGGCTTGATGGGTTTCTGTGCCCAACTGCTACACAAAACCATAGACCTTTCTCCTAAAGATATTCTGTTAGGCCAAGAGTGGAGAGGGGGTTCATTTCAGTGAGCAGAATGTCTGTTGCTGTATAAAGCTACTGTCATAGGTAAGAAATGCATTTTCCAGTACTGGATGCGGAGCTCACCGCCCACCTTCTGGCATTGGAGGAATGCCCTGCATGCGCTATTGTTACTGGAAGCTTGGGATGCATATCATACTCTGAAAAAGAAACAGAAATTTTGGGCCATTTGGGAACCTTATGTTCAATCCTTAACAGGATCAACAAGTACTTTAATCCTGAACCAGTTGTCACTGTAGCTGACCCACTGGACTTAGTACAGACAGACACTTAACCTGGATGGGGTGGAGGGGTGGTGGGGATATTAGTGGTGTTAATATTTAGGGCGAGGAGGTGTAAGAGTCCAGGTTCCTCACTCCTTGTTTGGTTCATTCTCAGTTTGATGGAAGTCCTTTTTTGGGGGAGGGGGGAAGTGTATTTAGTTAGGGGTAGGTGAGAAAGGAGTTAAGTATTTCATTGTCTAGTAAATGGAATAAGGTCACTTTCATGTATTGTGTCTGTTCATCTGAGCATTATATCATGAATTAGCATTTAGGTGATAGGGGAAGGGGTTGGGGAGAGGGGAGAATTCAGGGCCGTGCCGATGCGGTAAGCGAGGTAAGCACCGCAGGGGGGCGCCCACCTCTGGAGGGCGCCACCGCGGTGCTTACCCTTGCCCCGCGCCGCCGAGGCCTTTAAATCTTTTGGCATAGCAAGGGCGGGGCGGTGGGGCGGTCCGCCCCGGGTGTCACCAGAGAGGGGGGTGCCGCCGCTCCCGCTGCTCTTCATCCTGGCACCCCCCCCCCCCGCACCAGCCCCCACCCGCACCAGCCCTTTAAATTTATTTGCCGATGAGATAGCGAGCGCAGCACCTCGTGTGGAAGTAAAAGAAGCGGATCCGATCATCTCATTGGGCCTTCCCTCACTGTCCCGCCCTACTCTGACGCAGCTTCCTATTTCCTCTAGGGCGGGACAGTGAAGGAAGGCCCAATGAGATGATCGGATCCGCTTCTTTTACTTCCACACAAGGTGCTGCTATCGCGTCTGCAATTTCTTTTTAAAGACCGGGTGGCAGGGAGAAGACGAGGCAGGGTGAGGGTGGGGAACAGATGGGGTGAAGGTGGGGGGGACTCGGATAGCAGAAGGGACTGGGTGGGAGACAGATGGGGTGAGGGGGACTTGGATGGGCAGAAGGTACTGGGTGGGAGACAGATGGGGTGAGGGTGGGGGGCACTTGGATAGCAGAAGGGACTGGGTGGGAGCCAGATGGGGTGAGGGGGATGGGCAGAAGGTACTGGGTGGGAGACAGATGGGGTGAGGGTGGGGGGCACTTGGATAGCAGAAGGGACTGGGTGGGAGACAGATGGGGTGAGGGTGGGGGGCACAGGGAGAGGACAAATTGCTGGAAATGGAGGGGAGGGGAGAGAGGAGGATTGCTGGCTATGGATGGAGGAGGGAAGGGCAGAGAGGGACAAGAATGGACATGGATGGGAGGGCAGGACCCAGGGAGAGAGGAGAAATTGCTGGAAATGGATATAGAGCAAGAAATGAAGAAGAAAGGAGAAAAGTAAAGAAATAAATGGAAAGGAAGCCCTGGAAATGGAGTTAAGAGGACAGATAGCAGCAGAATCAGATACTGGACCAGCATGATTGAAAAAAGAAAGTCACCAGACAACAAAGGTAGAAAAAAATTATTTTATTTTCATTTTAGCGTTTGGAATATGTCCACTTTGAGAATTTACATCTGCTATCTTATTTTGCAATGTATAGCAATTTGTTTCTAAGAATATTGCTGACAATTCCTTTCAGTGTGGCAAGTGGTGAGCGATCATTTTCATGGGGGGGGGTGATCATTTTCACGGGGGGGGGGGGGGCGCCAACTGATAGACTGCAGGGGGGCGCCAGAGACCCTAGGCACGGCCCTGGGAGAATTGTTAAACATTTGATTACGATATATCTCTTTTTGTATTTCTTATGTATTACCTGCCAATTTACACTGTTTTCCCAGTTCCTGGATGTATTTAGGTTAATTTGTCATCAATAAAAAATGCACTATGAAAAAGTTTCAATAACTGTTACTTACATTATTTTTCTAACAAAACTATTAAAACATGATGAAACCAGAAATTTGTACTAATATTTTATGATAAACAAGAGGATTTGGTCACCAAGTCATTGAAGGAAATGTATTCTTATGCATCAGTTTTGCTCTTTCCAAGGTCTTAGGCAGGAATAGGAACATGAGCAAGTTAACAATAAAGGAAGTTTTCATGCCAAGCAAATGAGTTGAGCTGTCACACAAAATCATCCATTTTAAATAGTATCTGGGCAAAAAAATCAGAATCAACTGACTTTCTTTAGTATATGGAATCTGCTTTTATTATAAAGTGCTGTGGTTTGTCATCACAAGCTGTTGAAACTTATTTAGTAACTCAGAATGTGGGCTGTACTTTACAGTTTAGCCACTCCCCCTGAATCCTTGTGTTTCGTTTTTCCCTCTGATCATGGAAGATAGATGATATTGGCAGGATGTCCACCAAAAGCTGAATTGCAGCATTCAGTCTTGAGGATAGGGAAGTGTAGCTTTTTTTCTAGCACCTGCATAGACTGGCTGGGTGCACCAATTTGTACTGCATGACTTATCTTCTGTGTGGTCACCAGGAAATTGCAGCTGTTGCCATGGTTTTCAGATGGGTGGGTTTTTAAGGCATAAAGAACTTCAAGAATTTAAAGAAGCCTTGAAATTTTTATCATCACATGATTTGAATAAGGAGAGGTGTCTTCAGTCTGCAGATAACCATGGAAGGAGTTCTTGTTGGATAAAAGCATTGAAGTCAGTGATGCAGCTGGGAAGCCTC
Organism: Microcaecilia unicolor; assembly: GCF_901765095.1. Taxonomy (NCBI): domain Eukaryota; kingdom Metazoa; phylum Chordata; class Amphibia; order Gymnophiona; family Siphonopidae; genus Microcaecilia; species Microcaecilia unicolor. Next base: position 40,255,396 of record NC_044040.1, on the reverse strand, counting down.
TATTCCTTGGATAATTATAGACAATATAGCTACCAGTGTCCTGCAGAGCGATTTGCATGTTTAATTTACTCTCTCCCTAAGTGCCCTGAGGGTTGTCTTTGTAAACGATATGCTAACTAGAAACTTTCTGAGAGAAAAGCTGTAAAGAAAAAGTAGAATACTACTGATTGCATTAAAAAAAATATTTAAAAAATATATATATATTGGCCCCTTTAACCCTTTAAGTAAAGTGTAGTAAGTTTCTGCATTTGCCATGTTTTAACAGCAAACATTAACATTCGGTAAGTGCAAAGGCTATTCAGTAACTGTTGGAAACATGCCCAGCACGTTTCCAAAAGTTTGCTACAAAGAAGGGGTTTTTTGTTGTTGTTGTTTTTGGTTTTGTTTTTTTAGTGTGCATTAAGATTAGCAGTTAGCAAAGAGGCACTTAGGCCCTCCTCTTGAGGATAAATGATAAACCACATGGTTTACTTCAAATGTATTTCTGGTACGTTAACCATCTGTATTGGGAGATGTCTTTTGTTTATTTTGCTATAGCGTTGTATGCCCCTTTGGGGATTAAGAAAATAATTAATAGTCCTTTGGAGCAAGTTACTGTAGTTCTTTCCAGAACCACCTATAGCTGAATAATTAATGTGGCTAGGAGAATGTCATTGTTGAACAGTGAGGAAAGGCTAAAGAGGATTGAGCTCTTCAGCTTAAGAGATGGCTGAGGGGGAGATGGAGAGTTATGATAGAGGTTTATAAAATACTGAGTGGAGTGGAATGGATAGACATAAATCGCTTGTTTCCATGGCGTCCCACAGATCAATCCAGAGACTTGTGGGTTGTGTCCCTCTACCAGCAGGTGGAGATAGAGAGTACCTTTCTGACCATCTCTTCGTCCTTTTTGGAGGCAGTAAGAAGGGTCATATGGCACCCAAGGACACCATAGCATGTTGGTTGCGGGAGCCCTTCTCTTCGGCATACATGGCATTGGGCAAGCAAGCCCCTTTGCAAGTTCATGCTCATTCTACGTGAGCTCAAGCTTCCTCCTAAGCAGAGTCCCATTTGCTTTCTACATGGGCTTCGGTCCATACATTCAGTCGTCATTATCGGGTGGATGTGGCAGCTCATCAAGATGCGGTGTTTGGCTCATCGGTGATTTCTGCCGGGTTGAGGGTGTCCTGCCCTACTTGAGGTCTGCTTGGGTACATCCCACAAGTCTCTGGATTGATCCGAAGGAAAAATTAATTCTTACCTGATCATTTTCTTTCCATTAGTCTGAAAAGATCAATCCAGAGGCCCCCCCCCCCCCCCCGGGTTTACTGTCTGCAGTTTTGTTGCGGTTGGTTAGGTTTTTTTGGGTTCCGTTGTTCTGAATGTTCCTTTGTTTGATTAAAAAATAAAATAAATATAGAAGTGGTGGAAGTATGTTGGGCAATTGGTCTGACAATGTCAGGAGAGTTTTCTATTGTTTCCATTCCACTGCTTTGGTATTGTTCATACTGAGGTTTACTTGGCTGCACAGGTCCACATATAGCAAACCTCGGAGGTTCTCTCTATCTCCACCTGCTATCAGGTAAGAATTCATTTTTTCTTACTCGTTTCAAAAAATACAAAGACTAGGGGGTACGCAATGAAGCTACTAAGTAGCAAATTTAAAACAAATCATAGAAAATATTTCATTATTCAACATGTTATAAAACTTTGGAATTCATTGCCAGAAAATGTGGTAAAAGTAGTTAGCTTAGTAAGGTTTTAAAAAGTTTGGACAAGTTCCTAAAGAAAAGTCCATAAGCCATTATTAAGATGGAATTGGGAAAATCCACTGCTTATTCCTAGGATATACAACATGAAGTCTGTTTTACTGTTTTGGGGTCTTGCCAGCTGCTTATCACCTGGTTTGGCCACTGTTTGGAACATGATACTGGGCTTGATGGACCTATGGTCTGTCCCAGTATGGCAATGCTTGTTATGTTCTTATGATTTCTCGGGGTTCATGTTAATTTGTGGCTCTATGCAGCACAACAATGAGCACATTTGATATCACATGGAAATGAAGTTTTGCACTGATTTTGAAGCTACATAAGATCAACTGATCTGCAGTAAACCCGCGAGGAAGCCCAATTGTAGGATGAAATGGGCCCCACTGGGAAATTCTTTCAAGATAAGTATATTTTGAACAATGCAGTACCCTATTTATTGTGTTGGTTTGTTAGTGTTTATTTTTGCACATATAAATAATTACTTGAAGGTTTTTTAGACCAATGATGATAATGGGAATTGATGCAATTTTTTGTGATGCATTATCAAAAATGTGCTTTCTCTAGTTTTGAGGTCTTTTTCCGCCTAGCTAGTTAAGTGTAATTTGAAAAGTGTACAAATTCGTATCGATTGTGTTAAACATTTGTCCATCAATTTTAGTATTTTTGGGGACTGTTACTGAGCAGACTATTATTTGCATTGGACAATAATTGCTGCTTTTGGAGGCTAGGAAATAAGTGTGTTTTTGGGAATGTTACTGAGTAGACTATTATTTGCGTTGGACAATAATTGCTGCTTTTGGAGGCTAGGAAATAAGTGCATTCTGCTGCTGGATCATTGGACCATCCCCATAATTGTTTTTCAAGTAAAATTATCTATTATGAAGTTGCATATTTCAGGTGTTCGGTGGTCCTTTCTTTGTGAGGGACGACTATTTGCCGAGTCAGCTGGGTGGTTTAGAGAGAAAGGGGTTTATTATATGTCATCATCCTGATAACCACAGCCTGTAGCACAATCTTAAACATAGTCTCATGACTACAGAAGGAATTACATTTTTCCTTCATAAGCATGTACAGCAGTGTAATATAATGTGATATTGCTAGGAAGAAGCATATCAATACAGAAAATGATTGAACTCATTTTGGGTACTGAATTCCCTAGAGTCTTGAAATATTCTTAGAGAAAGTACAAGTGTTTCATGTTGTTCAGAAAAGTTTTTTTTCTTTTTTTTTTGCTTCACTCATTAATAGATACTAGAAAGGGAGATGATTTTCACAGATATAGTTCTCCTTTCGAGAATGTTTAAAAAATATAGGGGTCAGTGTACTAAAATGCACTAACATTGGCTGTTAAGGGTGTTTTTTCTTTAATTGATACCCAAATGAGGCAGACAGTAAAGTTTTTGTGTTAAAATTGTTGCAAGCTAATTAATATACATCAACTCTTGCAAAATCATTAATATGTTTTAGTACATTGGTCTCGTAAGTGCCAGCAAGAAAACCTGTTATCAATAGCTTATAAGTGGATTGGATTAGTTGCCAAGGCTAGGTTTTGTCCTTTTCCTTTCTATTTAAGGAGAATAAGTGCATTTGAACTTTCTAATTCTCCATTCCACAGGGTCTGCACATATCACTATGCTACTAGTCTTTTCATCTTCAGAGTCTGCTTGACAGAATGCTGAAGATGACCATTCTTTGTCCTTATGAGAGATGTTAATTCTTTGTGTCCACTCAGCCCTGCATAGTCGCAGAGTATGTAGTAACCTAGCACTTTCATCAGGAATGTCAGCTGTTCTCTCCTGGAATGTAACACTTCACCTTAGGGTCATTATATATGAAGAGAATTTACCATAAGATTTGGACTTGTCTGCACGGCATGCATTCTGCTATATTTCTTTGGAGCACATTGCCTGTAATAGTAATTTTCTTGTTTTCCATTTTCTGGTCTGTCCTAAACTTTATTTCCCTGATGGCATCATTTTGATCTTTGTTGTCAACATTGACACACTTCTCTCTTAAGAGCAACAGTTGACTTAGAGGCATATTTTCAAAGCACTTACACTTACAAAGTTACATAGAGGCATATTTTCAAAGCACTTTGGGAGGCTAAGTGCTTTGAAAATGAGCTTGATAGTGACCTATGGAACTTTGTAAGTGTAAGTCCTTTGAAAATGAGCCCCCAAATCACATTGATGATCCATGACACTTTTGGAGGCTTCAGTTAGCGTAAGTCATGTATAAATTTGACAGCTCAGAGAATTGGTTTCTACTTGTTGATGAGCACAAATTTCAGTAAAGTGAACCTTAACCGAATTGGTTTTTCAGATCGAAGGTATTCAAGCAGTGTTTGTGTAGGACCAGAAGTGATATCTTTGGCCTTAACCTTACATCAGACAGCAAACCTCCTCCAGTTCTAACCTTAATATTTCTTACTGGACTCCGTTCTGAAGCTTAAAAGGATTTGAGATGTTTTATTGGAAAAAAGCGAGGAACCATATTACATCCTCAACATTCAAACTATGAGGACCAGAGACTGGACATTGAGATTAATCATGCAGAACCTGGTGGCATTGCTCCAAGTTGGGTAAATTCCCAACTTGTTCTATTTCCATGGGGCCAAATACCTAACATAGTAGAAATAAATCAATTTCAGCCAAAAGAGAGTGAAGAGGATCAGTTCTGAGTGTGATTAAAACTTTGACCACCAGAGGGAAGATAGGCATACAAAAGATCCTCTCCCATTGAAAGTAGAACATAGAGCTTCCCCTACACCCCTTCCCGTGCACTCCATTCCCTGGATAAATCCTTATCATCTGTTCCCTTCTCCACTACTGCCAACTCCAGACTTCGCTCCTTCTGTCTTGCTGCGCCCTATGCCTGGAATAGACTTCCTGAGCCACTACGTCTTGCCCCATCGTTGACCATCTTTAAATCTACATTGAAAGCCCACCTCTTTAACATTGCTTTTGACTCGTAACCACTTGTATCCACTCGCCTCCCCCGACCCTCCTCTCCTCTTTCCTCTACACATTAATTGATTTGTTTGCTTTATTTTTTGTCTATTAGATTGTAAGCTTTTTGAGCAGGGACTGTCTTTCTTCTATGTTTGTGCAGCGCTGCGTACGCTTTGTAGCGCTATAGAAATGCTAAATAGTAGTAGTAGTAGAGCTGTACCGAATAGCATAGTTTACTATTCAACTGAATACGAATAATGAGCTTTGAGTTTTAACCTAACAAATAATAAAGGAAGCAATGTGAAATTAGAGATCAAGTGTTTATTTCAATAGGATTTAGCACAGTAGAGCCCTAGATTATTCGTATTTGAATTTAAATCACTATTCAGCCAAATATAAATAATGTATTTGGGGCCAAATTGAATTGAATACAAATATTCGGTACAGCCCTTGAACAAAATTGGCTCCTTCCTGTTCAAAAATATTGCAAATCAGTAATTTGCTATATTGTGAGCCAGGTGACAATTGAGTCTGTCTACCAACTTGTAGTCTCTTTCTGTCAAATACATGACTGTTGGGTAGTCTTATGAGATATGACTCCAGTTCCCCATTTTCACAGTTTGCTGACACAGGAGGACATACCTGTTATTTCTTACTTTGCTATCTGATTCATGAAAGCCTTTGGAATGTTCAGAACTATATGTAGCTCCAACAACTTGATGTGCAGCCTCTTCTCCTGAAGAAAATGAGCCATAGCTATGAAAACCTTATTGATGAGCTTTACAAGTTAGGCTGGAAGCATCAATGGCTAGGATTATTTGGTAAGAAGGAAACTGAAATGATAAAAACCAGAGTCAAATTAAAACCACTAAAACAAAGATTCTTTGAGCTCTTCTATGATATACCCATACTATAATGAAAATTTCAAGTGGCTTGGGTCCACTTGAGCTTTACGCTCCATCGGTTTGGTCTCATATGGAGATATGCAACAGGAGTTACAAAAAAAGTGAAATCCATAGGGCCTAGCATTCTCAAAATGGAGCAAGTTGACATCTTCTGACTCTGAACTAGTCCTTCCCAGGAAGTCATTAGACCTTTTGCCTAGTTGGCAGGGAGATCTGCCAAGATTTTAGCATCAGGTTTGTGACTTGGTGACGTGCTATTTCTGAGGATACCTACTGAAATTAAGAAGTGTCACTTTCCCTTCAACAGTCTTTTAATTGACCAGTTTTATCTTTGGATTTCCAATGCATTTTTTATGTTTCATACTGTGGATTGTAAATAGTATTGCATTCTTTCTCTGTTTTACTCTAGTGTGAGGAGTCAGCCTTTTGGTTTATGGCAGCTGTTTCAGTCAGTGATGACTAAAGTGCCTGCAGGGTAAGAGCAAGGTTGGGTTGCTGGCTTACAGACGTTGTGGCATTTCTAGATATCATTTTTTATATAAGAAGGATTGATTTAAGAAAATCAACTTTCAATTTACTTTTTTCATTCTTCGGGCTTTGCTATCACTTTCTACTTCCGTCTTGTTTACCATCATCATCTTTGATTTTAAGTACTTTTAGTTGAACCCCGATATCTCCTTAAGCAACACTACTGGTTAGAGTTTTCATATCTTTTATTTGGCAACCTTAAGATTATTCTTGTTTATATTTTTATTTCCTTGGGGCATTGTCTCCAAATGCGTTTGTTTTGTGCATACCATGACAGTAATGAACATCACTCCTAAGCTAGAGTATGTGGAGTATGATCTCAGTCTCCCAAATTTACTGCTAACCCATTGTGCCAAAGAGAGTTTCCTTTTGGTGTTCATAAGCTTTAACATACTTAAGCAACTTGTGCTTGAAAATTCCTTACCACCAAATAAGATGGAGAATATTTCTATATTTTTCTGCCATATTTTCTTGGACCCAGACTACATAGCTTGGTAATTGAAGATTTTCTCTTTTCCCACTCGATGCACAGAATGATCTCTTGGCATTGACACCTTTATTATCAGTGTTGTTCTTGTTCTTTTCTGCTTTACCGTGATGTCTGGCTTGCTTACATCAAGCATTTTGTCAGTTGGAATTAGAATGGCCCAAGTGATCATAACCCCTGTATTTTCTATAATTCTCTTAAAGTTACAATCCCAATGCTTTTAAGGTACAGTGATGTAATGTTTGTAGAGTTTGGGATGAATGAGACTTGCCACCTTATTGTGCCTTTCCATATATAAAACTTCTCCCATCAGAACAATACAGCCAGCTATAAGATGCAAAATCATTTCCAGCTCTTCCTTACAGAATCTTCATATGTCAGTTTTCTCTGTTTTTCTATACTTACTGTGAAACATGTCGACAGTAATCCTACATCCTGGGCTGTAACAATCAATCTCTCATCCTTTGGTTTCAGTTCACCTCTTCATAATCATTTGTGTGACTGGGTTTGGTCAACGTATGTTTCCTGGAGTAACACTTTCTATTTCCCATTCTATTTATGAATTTGCACTTGTTTCCATTGTTTGCTGATCTAATTCTTTAAAGAGTGTTTTTTTTTCTCTTTTGCAAATTCATCTGTTTCCTTCCTTGCATGGGAGCTAACTTTTCAAAATTATTGGGGGTGCTGAGTCTAGTGGAAATAACCCCTCCCTGGACATATACAAGGAATTTTCTCATTACTAGGGGTGCTCAAGCACCCACAGAGCTGGCTCCTATGCTTCCTTGTATGTACTGGTGCATTCTTACTAATTTCTTCTACCCATCAGAATGCTTGTTCACGTTTGGTGATAGAGATGGATTCTGGATGTGTACTGTCATATTTCAGTATTTTTTACATAACTGAATTTGTTGAAGCTGTCAATAGAAATCAAACAAAATAAAACATGGAAAAGAAAATAAGATGATGCCTTTTTTATTGGACATAACTTAATACATTTCTTGATTAGCTTTCGAAGGTTGCCCTTCTTCCTCAGATCGGAAATAAGCAAATGTGCTAGCTGACAGTGTATATAAGTGAAAACCTTCAAGCATTACTATGACAGTAAAATAGATACCATTGGAGATTCTACATGGAATGTTGCTACTATTGGAGATTCTACATGGAATGTTGCTACTACTGGAGATTCTACATGGAATGTTGCTATTCCACTAGCAACATTCCATGTAGAAGGCTGCGCAGGCTTCTGTTTCTGTGAGTCTGACGTCCTGCACGTACGTGCAGGACGTCAGACTCACAGAAGCAGAAGCCTGCGCGGCCACGTTGGTGATCTACAAGGGCCGACTTCTACATGGAATGTTGCTAGTGGAATAGCAACATTCCATGTAGAATCTATAGAAATCAAACAAAATAAAACATGGAAAAGAAAATAAGATGATGCCTTTTTTATTGGACATAACTTAATACATTTCTTGATTAGCTTTCGAACCTTCGAAAGCTAATCAAGAAATGTATTAAGTTATGTCCAATAAAAAAGGTATCATCTTATTTTCTTTTCCATGTTTTATTTTGTTTGATTTCTATTGATAACCTTAAGAGTGGACTAACACGGCTTGAAGCTGTCAAGAAAGCCTAGAGTCCTATGATAGAGATAAATTATACATATAGAGATACTATGAGCTTGAGGAACGTACTGGGGATTGCGGGTTGATGGCCCGTTTCTACTCTGACACTAGTTCTAATGGGCATGCAACTCAAACTTGCCTGTTCATTCAAATCTTGGGGTTCGTTTTGATTCCCATCTCAACTTTGACTCTCTTGTCATAAAGTTGTACTTTTTTAGCATATGGAGTATTAGAACCTTTGACCCTTTCTGGATACTAAAGCCCTGCATGTTCTAATCCATTCACATGCTTTCATGCTTGAATTATTGTATGACATATTTTGCAGTCCTCCATTTAGATTACATCTTGTGCAAAACACCACTATTAAATTGATTTATTCTGTTAAATACTATGATCATGTAAATACCTTTTTTTTTTATTAAGGCTGCCTGTAGCCTACAAACTGAAATTCAAATTACTTTGTTTAGTTCAGTGTTTTCCCAAGTCCGGTCCTGGAATACCCTTTGCCAGTCAGGTTTTCAGGATATCCACAACGAATATGCATGAACTTAATTTGTATACACTGCCTCCATTATATGCAAATCTCTTTCATGCATATTCATTGTGGATATCCTGAAAACCTGACTGGCAAGGTGTACTCCAGGACTGAACTTGGGAAACACTGGTTTAGTTCATAAGGCTCTGGCTATAGGCAATCTGCTTCTGCTATTCAGTCCTTTGATAACCTACTTATTGTGCCATTCACTACATTCTCAGTACGATAGGTTGTTGATTCCCTCTCCTGCCCATGCACATTTAGAGGACACACGATCCACTATGTTTCTTTATTTTAGCACTCCCTGCTCTGGAATAACATCCCCATAGATCTCCGATTGAAGATTAAATCATGTCTTAAAACCTATATTTGTGTTTTGGCTTATAGACTTCACTAAGGGGACTAGGTCTGCTGGATCTGTCAGCAGTTAAACTCTGTCCCTTTTTGCTTTTCACTTTTTTCTTTCTGCTTCTATTGAGTTATATTGTATTGATGTCTAACTTTGTTTTTCTTTTCTGGCTTTTGTTTGGTGAAGGGGATCTTCTCTTTTACAATTGATTACTTAATTGTGATGTGATGTAAACCACTCTGACAACTGATATAGAAAGTGTTGAATAAACATAAATACTGATTCTTATAAATGATTTTGTGGGTGTAAAGGAGTTTTCTGGTTCGTAGATCCAGTTTTTTTAAGGTGTTTAAGATGCTAGTTGATCAGAAGCTATAATTCATCAAATGGTACTTCTGGAATTTGGGGGAATACTTTGAAGAGCATTTATATGGGTCTTAATGTAACCCAAGACAGTTATATGGATTTGGTAATTTCTTCCAGGTCTGTGAGATGTGAAAAAAAAAAAAAAAGCATTCTGGAGGCTGAACTTAATGAGGTTGGACCTAGAGATCTGTAAATTGCTTTGTCAGTGATGAAACTCCTGGCAAAATGATAAAGGAGAATGAGCTTATTAAGTCTTGTCTGTCAGATCACACCTTGGTAAGCCATCCTTTAGCAGGGTGAGATTAATCGTAGTTGAAAACTTTGACACTTGAGAAAACTATTAATACTGTGTAAATAAACGTTGCAGGTTGAATTTTGTAGTCTCCCTGTAACTCTACAGTTGTTTCTGTTTCAGCAGCCTTCTCTCTGAAGGAATAGGAATGTTGTTCGGGGGGGGGGGGGGGGGGGGGGGGCAGTGGCCGCTCCTGTCTTGAATCTCTGTTGGTAATGTAAAAATCCTGAAAAGGGAGGTTGTACTTGGTTTCCATCTTCTTGCTATACTACTGTTCTTTTACATTGTGAGATTTTTTTTTCTTACTTCTATGTGACCACGGCTATTTTCCTGTGTCATTATGAGTTGCTTTGTTTATGCTTACTACTTGTATTGTATTGCATATTACTTCAATAAAAGACCTTCTGAAATGGGGAAAAAAAACCCCAAAACAATCCTGACATTTTACCAGAAACCGGGTCTGACATTTCTAGTGCTTGTTTGTTTTGTTGTTGTTGTTGTGGATGTTGTCCTTAATGTAGTGCAGTCAAGGCCTGATGCTTTTTTACTTTCTGATGATATGTGATGAAGCAATAGGCCTTTTCAAAGCCAGTAATGAGGAGAAAAAAAAAAGGTGCAGCATTCTAGATCCATTTTGCATGTGCAGTTATGTCTAAATTCATTTAATCAATAGTGAGGTGAAAACAGCCATTTAGGGGGCAATTCTTTAAAGCGTGCCAAAAGTTAGGCACCAAAATGCTGGGCACTAGCGTCCACTTATGCCATGTGTATTGCAGGCATAAATTTGGAGTGCTATGTAAATTACGGAGACCACATCTTCAGAAGGATATAAACCAGATGAAGTCCCGACTAGAAGGCAGCTATTAAAATGGTTAGTGGTCTCAATCATAAAGCATATGAGGACAGACTTAAAAATCTAAATTTGTATGCTCTGGAAGAAAGGTAGGAGAAGGGATACAGGATAAAAACATTTAAATATCTCATGGTGAAAGTACAGAGGAGGTGGGCTTCTTTCAGTAGAAAGGAATCTCTGAAATCAGGGTGAAAGGAGTAAGCTAAGGAAATGTTTTGTTATAGAAGGATGCATGGAGCTTCACAGAGGGAGGTGGTGGAGACAAGGACAGTGAATTCAAGAAGGCATGTGATAAGCACGGGAGGATTTGTGAGGGAGAGGAAGGAGTTTAGTAGTTGGTGTGTGCAGGATAGGCCATATGCAGTTGTAAATTATGGTCCCTTCATGACATTTAGGTCTAGTTTGTGTACCTTCATGTGAAGGTTTAATGGTCTGCTGTCTGATTCCCAGGAGTAGGGGAAGGAGCCCCAAATCACTGAGAGAAAATATCGCCACAGAAAAGAGTTTAATACTCATTTTTTTCTTTGTTTCAGTTTTTCTTTCCCACCCTCCCCCCTTTTTCTGTTGTGGTTTATTATATCAAATTTAAATCTGTGTTTTCCTGTTTTCCTTGGTAATCTTGTACTGTAAACACTGTGCAAATCTACCTACAGTCTGACTTCTCTGCATTAGCATAAGTTTTTATTTATGCATGCAGCAGTGGTGTCTCTAGACAGAAGTAGTTGGGTTTCAAAAGGGGGGCCGAGCAGTGTATGAAAGGGGCAAACCAAAGTGACATTTCCATGCATTATGCCCATCGCTTATGGCACTTTCCCACTTATAAATTAGCTATATAAGACACTTCAAGAAAAAGTCCCCAGGTCATTTTATGTACATAAAGTAACTCCCCAAGCTAATTTCAGCCACCCAGTAAAATTGCTATTATAATTGATAGCATCATTCAGCAAATTCTGTATAGGAGTGAAGTCTGGATTCTCTTCAGAAATTGTCAGAATCGCAGTATAAACACTGAATCTCCATTTCTTTTTTTTTTTTAATTCTTTATATCTTTTTACATTTTATTTCACAATATAATGTAAATGGAAATATTCAGAAAATACAGAAGGAAACAAAAAAAAATTTAAAGGAAATAAAGTTCTCTATAAACTTTGTCCACTACTCAATGATCCAAGTACCAGGAAAAAAAATATTAATTAATCTATCAAAGAAACTTGAATAACAGTTTATCCTGCTAGCCCACTTATAGCATTTCTCACTGGGTTGCCCATTCAGTGTTTAACAGCGCTTTCCTGTAAATCAATAAATTGTTGCAACTTTACAGGGTCAAAGAATACGTAATTATTAGCATTTAGGGATATCAAGCATCTGCAAGGAAATTTTAATTGAAAAACTGCTCCTAAGTTGAGAGCTCTTGTCTTATAAGACAAGAACTCTTTCCTCTTTTGAGTATCCCTCGCTAAATCAGGGAAAATTTGTATCTTTGAACCCATAAAGTTTGCATTTGCATGACGAAAATAAGTCTTGAAAATGTTATTACGATCTATCTCCAAAGCAAAGGTAGCAATTAAAGTAGTTCTTTCAGTCACAATTTCCAGGGATGACTCCAAGAATCCAGTCAAATCAAAGTCCGGTTGAGCTTGAAACTGTCCATCAGTCACTTTTTTAAATCCTGTAATGTACTGGGCTCTAGCAATGGGGAGAAACCCCTCTGCTGATATTCCCAGGACTTCTCCAAAATATTTACGCAACATGTCAAGAGTGGGAATTAGTGGAGATTTAGGAAAATGAATAAATCTCAAGTTGTTCCTATGACCTTGATTTTCAAAGAAATTCTATTTTGCGATGTTGAACCTCTCTCTCCCTGATCAGTGTAGCTGAAACATTTTGCAATTTATTAACCTCAGCTTCCAAAGTTGCTACCTTTTTTATATTAACTTGGACTTTTCCAGAAATTTCTTGATGATTTTGTTTCAAGTCAATTACTTCTCCCTTCAGGGAGTTTGTTAGTTTGTAAAGCAGTGCTAATACCTTGGATGGTGTCCCAGAGCGTTTCCAACGTAATCACAGCTGGTCTTCCTACACCACGGGTTTCAACAGGGGCAGGAGCTCGATCCACAGAAGAGATGTTATCCTTCGTTGTTAGTTTGGTCGGCGGTGAGGCGCTAACGGGCCCTCCTGGTTCAGACGACAGGGGTTGTATTCCACCAATCACCCCGTCGTTCTGAGCCTCCGTCAGTGGCATACCTGCTCCTGGCCTCGGGGGAGCTGTGTTGGAGGGTGGGCTAAGCGATACGCCCTCAATGCTATGATCAGCTTCAAATGAGGCTGATCTCGCGGTCGCAGGAAGCTGCTCTCCAAGTGTCCGAACGCCAAAAGACTCCAGCATGGTTTGGCGCACAGCGGGACTTGAAGCTTGACTCGAGGAAGTAAGAGTTTTCGCCTTCCCCTTTCTCTTCCCCATGATGTTCATTCGGGTTTCTGGCGTCTACCCCGCTAGGAGCTCTGGAAGTCCAAACACTCACACCGCTTCAGTCGCCATCTTAGATCGGGATCCCCCTTGAATCTCCATTTCTATATCACACACTCCGTATTTATTTAGATTTTGCTTACACCTTTTTTAGTAGTAGCTCAAGGTGAGTTACATTCACTTACACTTGCGCAGCCATGGAGCCAGGACCTTTCCGCTGGCATCTTGACATACAAATCATATTCAAATTGCAACTCTCAGATACTTTGTGAAATAATACAAAACTTTGCAAAAAGATATTTAGAACCTACATAGCAATCTTAACACACTGTACCAACCCTAAATCCCAGGATCCGCACTGCAGCAATGCTGCCTATGAAAAGACAGCATTGTAAATATTACATCAGGCCCTAGAGCACCAAAATACCTATTATTAGGAAGGTAGATCAAGCTTGGACTGCCAAAATTCCTACACAGACACTACACTAGCAGAATCCTTCACGTTGGTCACACATGCAGACTTGCCTAATACAGAATAGGGGATCACAAAACAAACACAAACATGCAGACAAAAGAGGAAATGCTCTACTGAATTGAAGCAGTGTTGATAGCTGTCCTTTGATTAGTTTGAGCATGGAGGTGGTATCTGGAAATTTGACTGTTCTTTTTCTTTTAGGTATTAGATTGTTGGAGTGAGGCTAACAGGTTAATAGAAAGGTTCTCTGATCTTTGTTAGTTGCATAGTTAGACTGAGAGTGTGATTTAAAAAAAAAACACCTCAGTCTTGCATGCTCAGTGGTATAATTTGAGTCACTTCATTTTCTGCCATTCATTACTAGTGCTATAGAACATGCCTTTTTTTTTTTGTTACACCTATGCTATGGAAGTCTTCTCATATTTATAAGAGCTAAAAGCTCCTTGAAGAAATTTAAGATTTTATTAAAAACATATGTTTTCAGAATGCTTTTGGAGTGGAGTCCCAGAGTTGATGGCAGGGACTTGTTGTGTGGGTATCTGTATATACATATGCGTGAGTGGATTATTTTCTCTGTTTTAGATGCTTTCCCGTTATTTTAATGGAGTTCTTTTCTTAATTTACTTGTTTTATTATTATAAACCACTATGATGTTTGAAAAGCTTGGAGGTATATCAAGTTTTAATAAACTGTACATATTTTGTACAAAAGGGCAGCATCTTATTTCCGTTTAATAAAGGTGAAAGATGCCAGACCCAAGAGCATTGGAAACCAAATCCTGTATTTGTTTAAAGAACATGTACCATCGAGGTAGTGGCATGCAACCTTTCTCATATTGGCCTGCTATTATAATTCAGCCCTGATCCTGAGGCTTCAGTTTGTTTCTAAGTAGTCTAATTGGTTGGAAAACTGGGCATCATGCCAACTAGAAGTTACCCTTTTTGTCTGAATCTAGCTTACAACTGTAATAAAAGTCTCTACGTAGGATGTATTTTGTGTGTGAATGCTCTAAATGATTTAAAGTCCCTCTGCATCTCTTCAGACCCTAGAGATGGCATTCACTGCCAGTAAATACCCTGGCACTTAAGGAGGATATTTGCTGATGTAACAGCAGTATCTGTGTTTGAGTAACAAGTCACCAGGAAAAAAGCAGCAAATATAAATCCCTGCTAAACCTAGCTTGCTTCCCAGTTTTGCATTTAGCAGCTTTACTATAAGCACAAGTCCTGATTACTTCAAATGGCAGAATGTCTTCATTATATAATAACACAAACTTGGAAGAAGGCCTATAATAGTTATATAGAAATAAACATTTGATAAATTGTATTTCTGGAATGCAGCATTGTTTTCCTTGAACACCCAATTTAGTCACAGCTGTGTTCTTGGTTGGGAATTTCTCTAATAGGTACCTATATTGACAAGACTGACAGCACAGCAACTGCTATCTGTTTATCACCTCGTATATTATTACTCACTAATCTGTGGCTTGCCCACATATACCACAAAAATATCTTTCCCTTTGTCATAATACCTGAAGGGCACAGAAAGATTTACAAATATATTCAGATAGCCTGAGAAAGCCCCCTTTAAAGGGATTATATACACCAAATTAGTATTAGATGGTAACAGGAAATCCACTATGATTCACTAGTCTTTCATCTTTTGTTTATATCAAATACTTTGCCTTCTGATAGTATGTGTGTACAAGTATTGCAAGTAGAGATGGGCCCAAGTGTCAGTTTCTTTCTTTTGATTGCCAAATTTCCAAAGTAGCCTTGAAAGTCTTTAATTCATTGTGGAAACTTAAAAGATTAAGACTGTTCTTTTCAAGATCAGTCTTTTGCACTTTAGTTCAGTCGTTAGTCGTAACTAAATTTGACTATTGCAATTCAATTTACGCAGGTATTAAGTGGAGTCTCCTAAGAAAACTACAAACTACACAAAACACGGCTGCCCGCCTTACAGGGGCGGTTGCACAGGGCCTCGCGCTCCCAGAGGCTCCCTCTCCCCACCTGAAATCCATCCTATCAACCTCCCTCCCCGTGGGATCTGGTACTATTCTCTCTCTTCCCGTTTCCTGTTCCCTGTATCGCTGCCCTCATTTAATCTTCCATGCCGCTGCCTGCTGGCAGCGTCAGTGAAGTAAGCAGACTACCTTTGGCAGCCCCGGAAGCTTTCCCTCTGCTACAATGCATCCCGCCTATGCAAAGCACCTGGAAATGATTGCTTTCCTGCAGAATTTTATTTAGCTTTTGCTAAATAAAATATCCTTAGTCCCCATTGAAGTCCTTGTATAATGCCTTTCTTTCCTCTACACATAATAAAGGAACCTTTCTTGAAATCCACAATCATAGTTGTAGCAAAACCAGAGACCACAGTAAGGCGGAAAATTATTGACAAATTTCACTAATAAGCATAGACAACAAAATATATGCCAAACTTCTGGCAAACCAGCCTGAGTAGAATTTTACCAACTTAATTCATTGAGAATAGAATGGGTTTACTACTGGTAGACTCCCCAGTGACAACTCCAGAATAATCTGGAATATTCTATCAAATTACAAATCCTACGAAGATCTCAACGTCGCAGTTTTTGAGCATTCGACAGAATAGAGTGGAACTACCTGTTTTACCCACTAGTTAGTTTAGCATTAATGACACTTTCATCCAAATGATCAAACTTTTATATGATCAGCCCTTAGGTTCCATAATGATCAATGGCAATCTCTCTATGCAATTCCCCTTTAAGAGAGGGACAAAGCTAGGTTGTCCTCTCTCTTCCCTCCTATTCAATTTAGCACTAGTACCTTTAACACTAGCTATTAAGCTGACACATCTGTTCATGGCATTCAGGCTAATGCTCATACGTTCAAATTATCCATATATGCGGATGATATTCTTTTATACACTTCAGTTAATTCACTTCCTTCTATCCTAAAATGTATCGACTCTTTCTCCCTCCTGACAGAATACAAAATTAACTGATCAAAATCAGCAGTCAGGCCCTTATCTTGTCACACCATGAAACATCATATAGCTGAATTTCCTTTTAAATGGGAACCGGAAGAAAATAAATACCTTGGTATATGGTACGGCATAAAATCTTCACAAACTATAAATATGCAATAACAGCAGTTAGGGTATCAGGGTTTTAAAAAGGTTTGGACAAGTTCCTGAAGGAAAAAGTCCATAGACTGCTATTGAGACAGACATGGGGAAGCTACTGCTTGCCCTAGGATTGGTAGCATGGAATGTTGCCACTATTTGGGTTTTTGCCAGGTACTTGTGGCCTGGCTTGGCCACTGTTGGAAACAGGATAATGGGCTGGATGGACCACTGGTTTGACCCAGTGTAGCTGTTTTTATGTTAGAAAATATTATTAATCTGGTTAAGGATAAACTTGATCACTGGTGTTCCCTATTCCTTAGCTGCTGGGGGAGAATGGAGTCAATAAAGATGGTACTAGCCTCCAAAATAGCCACCTCAACAAATTTATCTGGAAACATAAAGTCCCCCGAGTAGCTCTCAGTAAAATAAAATTTTTAAAAGTGTAATGGAATTATTAACTTCCCAGATTTTAAAACGTATCACATAGCATTCCAGGCCTCTCAGACGATCGATTGGTTTGACTTATCAAACTCCCCTGAACAACCCAGATGGCCCCTATTTGAAAAAGAGCTGATTTACTTCAACTTCTCCCAACAGTGAATAAATTCCCATTCTCATCTGCTTCTTTCATTATTTAAAATATTAAGGGGCCCTTTTACTAAGGTGTGTAGATGCCTGCACACATCCAATGAGCGTCAAATTTGAAACTACCACGTGCCCCGGGCGGTAATTCAATTTTTGGCATGCATCCAAAACATATGGTAGAAAATATTTTCTATTTTCTACCACGTGGCACTTACCCGGCGGTAATCAGCTGTGTATGCACGCCAATGATTACCACCTGATTAACGCGTGAGACCTTACCGCTAAGTTAATGGGTGGCAGTAAGGTCTCAGGCCAAAAATGGACGCGCACTGGTTTTAATTTTGCCGCACGTTCATTTTCGGCCACAAAAAAACCCTTTTTTTCCAGGCACACTGAAAAATGGACCTGCATGTGTCCAATACACGCACCTACACCAGTGCAAACCATTTTTTATTGTGCCTTAGTAAAAGGGCCCCTAAAAGACTTCCTACTGCATCTAAAATGGAATGTTACTTTGGTATAATAGCATCTTTAAAAAGTCAAACTCAGCCTCTCTTAACTGGCATAAATGGAAGCAGACTGGGTTGTGGTCACTTTCTCAACCTGTCTCGAAAGGCTCTATGATCCCCTTTGAAATGTTACAAGAAACGTACAATGTGCCTCAAAATGAATATTCTAATTGGTGTTGTATTACTAACCTTATTAAAAGTGCTATAGATGTAACTATTTATGACCCCATTCTTATCAAAGTTTTCCACTGGGTATCAGTCTGTTTTATTCTCCAGAACGACTGCTTCGAATATTTACAAAACAGTTCAATTATCTGAACCGAACTTATGCAACTCTCTGTAATCCGACTGTGAAAAAGACTTGGGCCACCCTCATGATCTTATTGACTGGCAATCCTTTTGGCCAAAAGCCAACTGACCTACTGTGTCAGTCTCTGTCATGTGATCCTCATATTACATTGTTCATAGAGGGACCCTTTTACTAAGGCACATAGGCGCCTCCCGGTTACCGCGTGCCCTGGGCAGTAGTTCTAATTTTGACACACGTCCAAAACGCGCATCAGAAAATAATTTCTATTTTCTACCGCATGGTGCTAACTGGGCGATAATCGTCAGTGTATGCTCGCTGATGATTACTGTCCGGTGTAATGGAAAAGTTTGTGCTTGACATTGAGTTCTGCCTAAGTATTGATATCATATTTAGTGTTTCCTTGAAAGTACATAATGAGTTCTGCCTAAGTGTTGTTATCATAGTTAATGTTCTCTTGAAAGTACATAATGAAGTAATGATATCATAGTTAATGTTCTCTTGGAAGTACATAATGGACTCCCATATTGATATTTAATGCTTTGTTGAAAGTAATGGACTATCAGGACAGGAATTGATAGCATTATCATATTAAATGAAGTAATTTGTACTAAATGGAATGACAACATGCTTAGGGCTAAGGATGATGTTTCATAAGAATCTCTGGAAACCTGGCCAGTTCCTGGGGATGCATTAAGAAACTGTCACTCCTTAACTACACGTCAGCCTTATTTAATTGAATGAAATCTTGTTTATTGGTCAGTATAAAAGCTGAGATTTAAAGGTGAACAAACAGAAGTCTCAACCAGGAACATACGTGTTGCCTAGGCCCCTTGTGCCCGCTGAGACTCTCTCTGTTTGGCTGCATCGGGACCTCCCAGGAACAGGAGATGTTGTCAACTCAAACGGTAATGTATGGTTTATGATTTACTTACTTGAATAAAGTTTATGTAATAACCTTTGACCACCTCTATAGTCTGTGTGACAGAGATATCCTCGAAAGAACCTAAAGCAGAACATCCGGTTAACACATGAGACCTTATCACTAAGTGGTGGTAAGGTCTCAGGCCTAAAATGAATGCGCGCTGGTTTTGATTTTGCCTTGTCCATTTTTGACCAGAAAAAGGGCCTTTTTTGCAAGCACACTGAAAAATGGACCTGCGCGCATCCAAAACATGCACCTACACCAGCGCAGGGCATTTTTCAGCACACCTTAGTAAAAGGACCCCAGGGTCTGTTGGACTCATCTATCAACGTGTCTCCTTCCTGCTGGTCCTGAGCACAAGAAACTGCAGATCTACATCACCTTCTATTACAATGTTCAAATGTCCATCTATTTTGGTGCGCAGTATGGGACAGAATAATATCAATTATTCCAGTGGAGAAACCCACCCATATATCCTACAGCATGGTTATTCTTTGCTCATCATGTCCTGATCTTACCCTCCAAGGATGTTTCTACAAATTATTAAGCGTCATGATGGCATCTGCTTCTCATATGATCATTTTACATTGGAAGGACAATTCTAAGCTCAGTTTTCCAGAGTGGTAGTCTCACTTATGCGCTAAACAGCTAACTCCATACATTTCCATAATTTTTCCCATATCCATATCCAGAAAGTGTGACTTCTCTTGGACAACTTCTGTGAAACTAATAACTCATGAATAATATATATGCTTTTGGTATCCATTTCTCTATTAGTAAAACACCCTTTTCAGTAAAACATCAGATAATATATTGCCCACATAGCGATAAATGTTAAACTTTCTGTATTACTACTTAAAGAACCTTATGTAATTCTGTTGTTGTTTACGTAATATGTTTACTTCATTGTGATGACATGAATATCATTTATGTGTGTTCACATGTTTAAGAAATTCTTTGAATAAAAACATTTTTAAAGAATGGCCACTTCTTGACCTAACTGTCTGTTCCAATCTCTATATTCTAAGTAAATTTGGGCTCTTTGTTTAAAAAAAAAATGAAAAAACAAACCCACAAACCTTCTTTCTATTTTTTGAAATAAATGATTTAACTAATGGAAATTGATACTGCACTTATATTTTTTGTGGTCAAGTTTTAATTAATTGTATTTGCAACTAATTTTCAATAAAGAAAATTATACAAGTGAAAGACTTTACAGTCCTTGAAATATTCTTTGCGACTATAGTGAACTAGCTGAGTTACAGGCTTATTTTCAAAAGTGATCGCCGGCCATTTCCCGACATAAATCAGGAGATGGCCGGCGATCTCTCAAAGGCGGTGAAATCAGTATAATCGAAAGTGGCGTTTTTGACAGCATCGCTGCTTTCCCGTTGCCTCACTGGCGAAAGTTCAAGGGGGCGTGTCGGCGGCTTAGTGAAGGCGGGCATGGGCGTGGCTACCAGATGACCGGCTTTCGCGGATAAAAGAATAAAAAAAAGCGGCGTTAAGTAGTATTTCACCGGGTTTACTTGGTCCTTTTATTATCACGACCAAGCCTAAAAAAGGTGCCCCAACTGACCAGTGGTCACCAACCCCCTCCCACACTAAAAAAATACAAATAAAAACCTTTTTTGCCAGCCTGTATACCAACCTCAAATGTCATATCCAGCTCCCTGACAGCAGTATGCAAGTCCCTGGAGCAGTTTTTAATGGGTGCAGTGCACTTCAGGCAGGCAGACCCAGGTCCATCCCCCCCTACCTGTTACACTTGTGGTGCTAAGTGTTGAGCCCTCCAAACCCCCAAAACCCACTGTACCCACATGTAGGTGCCCCCCTTCACCCATAAGGGCTATGGTAATGGTGTAGAGTTGTGGGGAGTGGGTTTGGGGGGGATTTGGGGGCTCAGCACCCAAGGTAAGGGAGCTGTGCACCTGGAAGCTATTTGTGTAATTTTTAAACATTTGTAGAAGTGCCCCCTAGGGTGCCTGGTTGGTGTCCTGGCATGTCAGGGGGACCAGTGCACTACAAATGCTGGCTCCTCCCACGACCAAATGCCTTGAATTTCGCTGGGTTTGAGATGGCTGGCATTTTTTTTCCATTATCACTGAAAAACAAAACCGGCGATCTCAAACCTGGGGAACTCTGGCATTTGGCCAGGCTAAACCGTATTATCGAAAGAAAAGATGGCCAGCCATTTTTTTCGATAATACGGTTCTGGCCAGCTGTAGCACCGCCGCCACACTAGATCGCCGGGACATTCAATTATGCCCTCTTAGCCTGTTGGATTATAACTTTTTAATAGAGTAGTAATGTCCTTTAAAATCCTTTAGTCTTCCCAGTTTCTTTAGCTACTTTCATTAATTTAATATAGGTGCACCTGGAGTGTTTTGATATTTGATCCCTGGCTGAGCTTATAATTTGATATGCATATGGGTGACACTTTGGTCAGTCCTTTTGCTCCATAGTTCTGCAATTTATATGTGTAGGCTTGGGTGCAGATTAATATAGGCTTTGGCATTTGTTACAGTACTCTGCTTCACTTATTTTGAACAGTATCCAGTGTTTAGAAGCTGCATAAATATGTAATTTATGGTGCATTTAGAAATTAAAATAAGCATCGTCCTAACAAAATCCAATATAATAATAAAACCTTGGAACACTGTTTTACAGAGGACAAATCCCTTACATAAGGAGTTGCCACTTAGTAGTTGCATGATCTGCTGCTATAAGAGAGAGAAAATAATATACAGCTGATTATGATACTGGACCGTCTGCCTTTGTAATGTTCTCTTGACTAGTATTGGTTTAAATTAGGTTAGATACTTCTTGTAATTTGCTGTCTATTCTTATGTAGTGTTCATTTTGTTTGAATTATAGTAGTTAATGCTGCTTTTGTATGGTAGGTTTCCTATATGTATGCTGAATTAGGATTTTTTCAGATTTTGTATTTCACAGTGTGCCTGGTAGTGAAGAGATTTATATTGCTTTTACATAGGTGAAATGATAATCATAATTGTTATTTTTATTTTTATGGTACTTTCCATGCAGAATGTTCTGATCTGTACCTGTTGTGTGGAGAGGATGGGTAGAGAGGGATTTTGTGGATGTAGAACCAATTACATTTAGTTCATAAGAACTGCCATACTTTGTCAGACCAATGGTCCATGAGGGTTTTGGAGTGTGCCATGTATGCAAGCATTAGCCGTCAGGTATGTTCTGATTTAAAAAAACAAAACAAAACATTGAGAACCACTGTTTTAGTAGGATGAAATGGAAGATGAAATATTTTCATACCTGTCAGTGTTCTTTCCTTGAGGACTTGATAGACCAGTTCAGGGCCCACCCTGAAAGACTATAGGGTTAGGGAATTTTCCTTTGGGCTCTGCCTGCTCTCTCCCTGATTTGAAATAATCCTTCAATAATGTTTGTGGTTATCATATTTTTCAGTGGTTCCTTGTGGGGTTTCCTATTTGATGTATAGTGGTTTTGCATTGTTCTGTTTTGGCAATAGAATACTGAAATTCTCCAGGTTGCACCAGGCCTTATACCAGTGATATCACTGGAAGTGTCCATGTTCTCTACCTTTATCAGCTGGTAGGGGGCACAACCCATTTGTACTGGTCTAGCAGGACTCAAGGAGATTAACAGGTATAATAGATTTCACCATATATATTTGAGAGATGTAAAGCGTGTATAAGATGTTGGAGCAAAGTTATGTAGATTACTTCCATTGTATGTGAAATATAACTACTTGAGAAACAGTGTAAATGTGGTTAAATTTATTTGCCCTATTACTCTGATTATGTTCATTTCTTTCCATCTTCTTTCTTGGAAGCCCAACATTGGAAGGCTTGGTATCCCCCATGGACCATCAGGGGAGAAGGTTGCTGTGGTTACAGTCGATGACTGTGATACTGCCGTGGCTGTGCGCTTTGGAAACCTCATTAAAAACTACAGCTGTGCTGCCCAAGGGACCCAAACTGGATCAAAAAAGTGAGGAGCTGTTTTTATCATTTTCATTGCTTACCTCAAAGCTAAACTCACTTGTCAGAATATAGAAAACTTTTGTGTTTTTTGGGAAGTTTTAGTTTTTGTGACACTGCTGATTTTCATGTATCCAGGCAATAATTTTAACAAGAGTGACCATTCCTTCTTTGGAACTGGGGATTAGTAGAGCAAATCTATTATTCATTTAAGGATTAAAATACATGTTAACAATATGTGGAAAGGAAGTAATTTTTAACTTAGATTGTGTATTTCTCAAAGGATGCTGGACTAAATTTAGGTTGCATTATACCAATAGCAGAGCTTAGTGTAAGACTGTTTACATAAAGTTCAATGGCCTGGCATGTGTTTTCTTTTCATTTGTTGTTGTTTTTGTTCTTTGATGAAAATAAGCCAAATGGTAATATGCGCTGGAAAACATTTTGAAAACAAATTCAGAGCAGACACCAGTCAAGACGACAAATTATGTTGATAAAAGATGGGTTTTTTTTTGTTACATTTGTACCCCGCGCTTTCCCACTCATGGCAGGCTCAATGCGGCTTACATGGGGCAATGGAGGGTTAAGTGACTTGCCCAGAGTCACAAGGAGCTGCCTGTGCCTGAAGTGGGAGTCGAACTCAGTTCCTCAGTTCCCCAGGACCTGAAAAACAGAATAAATAAAAGTTAAAAATAAGAAAGAAAATCAATTGAGCTATGTATTTTTTAAACTCGAAGAAAAATGTGACAATTTTAATGTAACAGTCAAATAACCTTAAGCCCCGTCCAATCTTGCATCTTTTGTTATATACATGTCACTGTAATTTTGCACGTGTTTTTGATAGGATTAGAATGCCGATATGTTTAAATTAAAGAGAAAGAACTTTCAAAACTTAAAATGTTACTGTCTTCTTTGGAATGCAATAAATATTAACACAAAAAATAAAGGATGTAATGAATTTGCAAACTATTGTAAATTTTTACATTTTTTTCTTAGTACTGCTGGCTCAGTAGTACTCTTCAGATTTCTTTTAATCAGGCATGCATTCTAAAAGCAAGAAGTTAATCTACATTGTTTCCTCTCCAGGTCTTTGGATCTGACAGGTCCTCTGCTCCTTGGAGGTGTTCCAAACTTACCTGAGGATTTCCCTATCCACAACAGGCAGTTTGTGGGATGTATGAGGAACCTGACCATTGACAGCAAGCAGATAGACATGGCTAGTTTTATAGCCAACAATGGCACTGTTGCAGGTATGAGCCAAACTTACACAATATAAGAGATCCTCATGCTCTTTCACCTCAAAAAGTGACTTTATGGAGCCATCCTTTCTACAAGGAATATGTCGAAGATAATGATGACTACTACCACTCATTTCTGTAGCACTGCTAAATGTACACAGCACTGTATAGATACACATAAGGAGTGCCATCTTTTTGTAGATTACAACCTAGTCAAGAGAGAGGGGAAAAATCTTTAGAATTTAATTTGTTGTAGCAAACATGGCTAAAACTAACAAGACTTTGAACTGGGAGAGCCAGTTTTTAAGATGTACTGTAGCCTCAAAATGGTAAGATTTTCAGCAGGATTTGAATATGACCACAGATGGGGGGCCACTGACGTGGATAGCAAAGTGGAAAATGCAGCTTTCGGAGTTGATGATGGGTAAGAAGGGCATAGATAAGAGCAGGTTGCCACTGAACTGAGCTTGCAAGGAGTGATATATGAGGGAGAGAAGAAATAAGGAGTAATAAGATGCTGTAGAGCAAAAACCTACACCTACAAGTTAGGTGAGGTAGGAGAAGCTATGAGGAAGGCAGATGGGGCACCAATGTAATGATTTAAGACCAATGGTTACATGTTTGTAACGATACAAAATCCTGAGTGGTGTAGAACAAGTAGAAGTGAATTATCTTTTTTTTTTTACTCTTTCAAAAAGTACAAAGACTAGTGAAAACTCAAGTTACAAGGAAATACTTTTAAAACAAATAAGAGTAAATATTTTTTCATTCAATGAATAGTTAAGCTCTGGAACTCATTTCCAGAGACATCGATGTGGTAATAGCAGCTAGTGTATCTGGGTTTAAAAAAGGTTTGGTATGTTCCTGCAGGAAAAGTCTATAGTTTGCTATTGATATAAAAACATGGAGAGGTCACTGCTTGCCCTGGGATTGATAGCATGGAATCTTGTTACTATTTTGTTTTTGCCAGTTATTTGTGATCTGGATTGGCTACTGTTGGAAACAGGATACTGGGCTAGATGGACCCGGTATGGCTATTCTTATTCTGAAGGAAGAGAAGTCATACAGCTGAATTTTGAATGGATTATACTGGAGATAGGTGGTTCAATGGAAAATATATGAAGAGTTGCTGTAGTCTAAACCATATTTATTCCAGTGTTACAAGAAAGGCAGGAGGACAGTGCATAGGTTGCAGTAATTGTTGGTCTCTTGTCTGACTAGGCTGTCACTTAGACACATCATGAAGGTGCCACACAAGCCAAAAGAGGGAAAGAAGGCCATTGCTGATACTAAAGCAACCTCTTCCACCATTTGCTACACTTTCTTCAGAGACTATAAAGGGTCTATTTCTTTACATAGCTTCCCACTGTTCCAGAACCTGTGGGATAGTTGTGTCCATCTACCAGCAGGTGGAGATAGAGCAGTGGAAACTGAGCTGAGACATATTTCTCTTGGCATCCAGTCTAGCTCCTCAGTATTTTATATCTCCAGCAGGTATATGGACACACTTTTCAATCTCTGGCTCTGAATGCTTTGCTCCTGGTCCAGTTGGTCAACTGGTCCCCCGTTGAGCTTTGCAGGTGGCTTGAGTCTGCAGAGTCATATCTGGAGGTCTTAGATCCCTTTCTGTGGAATTTACTTCTTCCCTCCTGTCACCCCCCCCCCCCCCCCCCCGTTTCCTGTGAAACTATCCTTTTCCAACACAACCTTAAAAAAATAAAAAAGGTGAAAGAAAGAGGTTCGCCAGAGAGCGTGGGACAGGGTATCAAACCTGAGCCTTTCTCATCTGTGTTAAGACTTGTGGAGACTGTGAGCTTGGGGGAAGCAGCCAGCAGCAATATGTCTGACTAAAGTTTGACCGAGAACCTCTTGGAGGGCTACAAGTTCTACTTGGTGCAGGGGGGAGGGATCCTGACTCACCGCTTGGGTTATATTGTGCTGCACTTGTGACAGTCAAGGTGAATAGTGATTCCCACAGAGGCAGCTAAGTGGTTTTCCTGCTGTGGGACCCACCAGCTGGTGTCTGGGCTTTGTAAAACATGCAAGTCAGGAATCTCATGGGATGCGGAGGAAACTGTCGGTGGCAGCACATCTTCGGATTTGGCACAGCTTCTGAATATGCTGGGGTCTTTGGGCTCTCTAGCAGAGCCAGTGAACAATTTGATGCAGGAGAGCACAGGAATGGGCACCATTTTGTCAGGGCTGACTGGCAGTGAGGAGCTACAATGGCATTTTAATATTTGTTTATTCTGGTACTGGTCAGGAATTTTATATAATTTTGTAATCTGCATTGAACTGGATAGGTGACTGAGGAATATAAGTCTTGATATATAATGTAATGGCACAGGGCACCTGGACACAACAGGAGTCTCAGTGATCGATTAATCACTTGCCTTACGCAGCTTTGCTGCCTTTCTGGTGGGGGCCCTGGTCTGAGTTTTCTCTGACAGTGCGACAGCGGTGGCTTATATCAACAAGTAAAGTGTGACCCACAGTCATCCAATGGTGGTGGAGGTGGTCTCCCTCATGCGTTGGGCAGCAAAAAATTCTTCTCTGCTTGTCAGCAGTTCATATCGTAGGATCCTTGAATATGGAGGCAGGCTTTCTCAGCAGACATTCCTTGGACCTGGGAGAATGGGAACTATCCAGCCAGGGGTTTCAGCTGATGGATCGATGGGGTTCTCTGCTTCTAGACTTGTCGACAAAAAGGAATGCCAAAGTGCCCAAGTTCTTCAACCGTTGGAAAGAACCAAGCTTGAAGGGGATCAGTGCCCTACTGTAGCCCTGGCCAGAGACACATCTACTGTATGTCTTTCCTTCTTCGCCCACAGTAGGCCACATGTTGAAAAGGATTGCATTGAATAATTCTCGTGGCTCCAGATTGGCCACGGAAGTCGAGATATGTGAACCTAATTCGACTACTGGATGGGGGTCCTCTCCGTCTTCCGCAGGTGCACGGCCTACTGAAGCAAGGTCCAGTGCTCTTGAAGGATCTGTGCCTGTTTGTTCTTACAGCTTGGCCATTGAAATAGCTTGGTTGAGACAAAAAGGTTATTCAGATTCAGTCATTGCTATCTTGCTTCTAGCTTGGTAATGCTCTACATCAACAGTGTATGCGAGGGTATGGAGGATGTTCGAGGGCTGGTGTTCTGTCCTTTCTCAGAGAAGAAGAAGAGGCTTAGTATTTTTGCTTGAAGCATAGAATCCTCATTAGATATCTAGAAGTCACAAATGAGTTTCAGAAATTGAACAGTTTGTGCTTTTTAGTAAACAGAGGGTTGGCCTCATGGCTTCAAAGTCCACAATTGCTAGATGGCTGAAGAGACTATCTCAGCTTATTTGCGGGGAAACAGGCTCTTCAGGTCTTGTGGGCTCATTCTACAAGGCATACAGCGATATTTTGAGTGGTGACTACCTTAGTGTCTCTGGCAGATATTTGTAAGCCACATCCCTTGGCCAAACACTACAGGGTGAACATTGCGGCACGCTTGGAGGCCAGTTTTGGGATTTTGGTCCTTAGGGCAGTGGTTCCGCCAGGATCCCACCCTAGTGATTGCTTTTGAACATCCCACAGGTTCTGGAATAGTGGGAAGCTACAAAATGGAAGGAGAAATTAGGTTTTACCTGAGATGAGAGAGGTCCACACATATTTGTTCATCAGCTTAGTGTTAGAATGCACAAAACCTTTAACTCCTTGCTAACCTGAGTTTCTCCTTACTGCTTGTCTATGTAAATACTGAGGAGCCAGGACTGGCTGCCAAGATAGATACATCTCAGCTCAGTTCTCTGTCTCCATCTACTGGTTGATAGACATGACTATCCCACAGATTCTGGAATGGTGGGAAGGACTAATGGAAAGAAAATGATCAGGTAAGAACTAATTCCTCCATACTGGACAGGCATGCTATGTGAGGTAGAAAGAAGGGCAATGGAGTTACCTTGAGGTAAACGCCTGAAAGAAGAGCAGTGGCATTCCTAGACTATTCACCACCCAGGGCAGGTCGCCACTGTGCCCCCCGGTGCACATCACCCCACCACCTTTCACCCCACCACCTTTCCTCTAACCTCCTTGCCTCCTACCAAGGTGGTGCACAGAGCAGGCGCATGGCCATGGAACAGGAAGTAACGTCAGAGAGTGCAGGGGGCCAGCAGAGCCAACAGCCGCACGCCTGCTTCACACACCCCATTGCTGCCTACACCCGGGGCAGACCGCCCCCACTGCCCTTGGTACACTACTGTGCAGAAGACTCGTGTGTTCCAGCATTTGTCTTGTAAATATTGAAGGCTGGGTCCTGCTTTATCTAACATTGTAGACCAGAAATGTATGGTGTGCATAGAATAAAAGATTTAGAGCCATTTAGTAAAATTTTGGGCAGGTATATTCCATATGATCAATTACAAATTAAAGAGAGAATACATAGAGGGCAAAACGTGTCATGCCTTACTTTGAAATATGTTGTTGCGGTAGGGAAGGAGAGGCATGTGAGTGGGTGGAAAATAAGAAAGGGAGTCTAAGAACAGTTTATTTTCTGTCAGAGCTGTTTTGATATACCTGATTTTCTGTTTGTTATACAATATTTTTATTTATTTATTATTTATTGCATTTGTATCCCACATTCCCCCACCTATTTGCAAGCTCAATGTGGCTTACATAGATTTGTTAACATTGTCATTTCAGGATATCAGATACAGTTCGTAATGTGTACCGATTAAGGAAGGGGAAAAAGAAGAAGGAAGAGAGTGATTAGGGTAGTTATAGAAGGTGGGCGTTCATACTTGAGTGGGTTGGTGAGGTGACTTAGTGAGGCTATAGGTTCTCATTGTAGGCCTTGTTGAAGAAGAATGTGAATGTTCTCTGTTTTCACTCGATTAATATTTGTTTTTATTGTCTTGAAACAATGGCATTTCTTAAAAAAAGTAATTTGGGTTACCCTGCAGCTATTCTTTTAGTTTTGAGTCAGCCTTTTATCAGTTTGGTTGTTACGGTTGTTACTGCACTAACACTGAGGCAATTCATTACAGTGCTTTTACTGTCAAGATTTCTCTTTTTAAGAAGAAATATTTTGACAAGTGCCCCTATGTGCCTTGAATCCTATTTATACTGCTTTCCTTTGGTCCATAAAATAAATGCTTATATTTGACTCTGCTACAGTTTATATTTGGAACTGATAAAAGTAAAGGGGATATTCTAAATTATATGCAACTGGTTTGAGACTATTATGCTGAAATGCAGTCAGTAGTTTATGAATATTAAGGATCACGGGATATATTTTGTTACACCACAGGCTGTGCATCTAAGAAGAACTTCTGCGACACCACTGCCTGTCAGAATGGAGGGACATGTGTAAACCACTGGAACACTTACATGTGTATGTGTCCCCTGCATTATGGTGGGAAAAACTGTGAGCAAGGTAGGATGTGGAATCATTGTACCCTTATAAATTTTGCTTGTATTGATGTGGTGTTAGCTTAAATAGCCAGCCCTGTATGCATTCTAATTTGTATTGCTTCTTTAATACAGGGTGTGACAAAACTGGGTATTTAAGCCTTTAAAACTGTATTATTTCTTGAGGTGTATTTCTCTAGTTTGGCCAGCAGGTGGTGCATGTTTATGTTTAAAGCTGTTTACAGAGAACTGGCTGTTCCTTCTTTAGTTAGCACAGATAAGAGATAACCTGCACTGATGTGGCCAGCTATTTTTAAAACTTGTTGTTCTGGGATCTGACTGGCCCAGGAGCTCAAAATTCAGCTAGGATGTACTGGCCTTTTCTCCAATTTCCCCCAACTGCCATTTTCCCTTACCCAAAGTCTTTATCCACAGGCAATCAAGAATGCATATGCCAGCTTAACTAACATTTCAGGTTACATATTGACCCCTCCAAGAAACCACCTCTCTTTAAACTGGCTAGAAGCAAAACCCAAGGAAAAATAGGAGCTTGCACTTAAGTTTTAATCTATATAAGCATTTAACTGAGAACACAAGCAGAAACCCCATAAAACAATACATCCCTAAATTCAAGCTTCTCTTGGCAGGTCCACCTTTCTGTAAACTTATTAACACAACCCATACTAATAACAGTAGGTTAACCTAGAGAGCAAAAATTCCACAGTTTATTGCAAAATTCCACTTTCATCAGAGGGGATGGTTTCCTCCATGCTTTAGCAATGTTACCCCTTGATGAAACCAAACACTCTCGCAGCAACCACTATGTGAAATGCTCCTAGGTTAATCATGACGTAGGCACATTATCTGATCCTTCTTAACCTCAAATTCCCTCTTGACATAATCCAAGCACAGTTCCCAGAACTCTTGTATCACTAGGCAAGACCATCATATATGGGACTACCCATCTGACCACACTCATGCCTACAATCTTTAAAGGCAGTTGGATACATTCTATTTGGGGTTTTTTTTAAGTGGTGTTCCAGCAATAGTACAACTTGTAGTCATTCTCCGCTAAAGCAGCTGAAATTGAATCTTTGTGATACTGGCCACAATATGGTTCCATTTCTTCTCATCGATCAACACCCTCAAGTCTCATTCCCAGTCTACTATGTGCTTCATCCTAAAGACACCTTGGGCAACTAGCAGCCCATGTATCTTTGATAACAGACCCTTCAAACAACCATCCCCTTTGCAATCTGTTTCAAAACATGGATATCTCGTTATCCATATCTTGTCTCACACCATTTGAAACAAGGAAGTGTACCACTTGAATATAGTTAAAAATAATAATTGGTGACATATATATTCAGTCTTCATTTTGTCATCATGCATAAATTAGCCCATCTTAGATAGCTCTTTCTTTTCCCAGCCCTCAAAACTGGGAAGAAATCCTAGTTTAGATGAAACTGGGGAGGAGTGAAAGTATATACAGCCCTCTCCAAGAACCTTTCCGAGCCTTGACTGTGTTAGACAAAAGGGTTCTGCAAGTTCCACCCTCTCATGGTTCCCATGCATTAATAAAAGAAGGGCCTCATATCCACATCCATTTGCTCTATTTGGATCTGGTGTTTGTTCATGTTCCTGTGCTGTTTCACCACATATTTGAGCTGCTATAAAATACTTCCTACAATTAGGAACAACCAGGTATTACTGCAGCATTCTTCTGGAAACGTTGCCAGGGATTCCCTATGCTGTAGTTCAAACTTTACACTGAGGTCTTGGTGGTGGTGGTGGTTATTATTATTATTTATTGGAATTTATTAACTACCTTTATGAACAGCTTTATGAATGTGATTACTTATGCATACATGTGAACGATGCACCGCCTACTTGAGAGTATAGGCCGAGTGTCCCACCATAAAGTCACCACTTGCCAAAGGTGCCAACAGAGTGTTCAGTATCCCAAGCCCCGCTTGCCGAAAGTACAAACCAAGTGTCCAATATCCAAAGCACCGCTTGCCGAAAATGCGAGCCGAGTGTCGACCAGACATTTCTACTCGTAAGGAGAGATCGGTCTCCCCTTCCTACTTTCCTCTGCTAGAGAATCTTGTCTAAGGGTCCCCTTTCCTCTCAGGGTGAGTTTTAACTCCTCAAACATTTTCCTGTGTTCATAGGTCAGGGCAAGGCCCAGAGGGTCCCAATAGCTCTCCCCTGCTCCCGGTCTCTTTCCATTTAAGCTCCCAGAGTCGTCTTTCAGTTATCAGGGCTTCTGATACTGTTCATCCATGTAAATCCAGTGCAAATGAACTGAGACCATTCAAACTCTCAGCTGTTCAGCTTTTTGTTCTCTCTCTCTCCTCTCAGAAGTAGTTCCACTAACCTCCAGAGGGATAGTCCTCCTCCCTCCCTTGCCGCCTCCCATGTAGTCTTCTCTACCTGACTACTACCACCCTAGCAAGGCCCTGGGATTCACCCAAAGTGTAATGGTGGGGACTAAACCCAAGTTGTCTTCTTGTAGAGACTTGGAGAAACCTCCTCTGGTCTAGGGAACCTAATTCCCAGTGAAGGGACATACACCCCCTATCATAACACATATCTGTTCATTTAGGGGCCACTGTATTTGTTTCAGTTTGTATTCATTTTTCAAGCTATATTTTTATCAAAATTACTGTTTTTCAACAAATCTGCATTTTGTTTGCTTTAATTTGACACTTCATATATTAATGAAAACAGCAAATGGTCTACAATGGTATCAGCACAAAAAAGCTCATTATTAGCATACAGATATTAAATGATTTAATAATTGAAAATTTAAAACTATTTCTCATTCATTTTATTTTCTGCTTATATGACCAGTTTCACATACTTTCTTCAGCTATACATACAATTTGCCTTCAGTTAGCCATTCATTTATCCCAATGTTCATGTGTCTATCGAGATGTTTCATTTGTATTGTTCTGAATCTGTGACTATCAACTCTGTTATATGAATGTGTTTTCTATGTTGCCTATTATGGTTCATTTGTACTCTGATGCCATTTATCATACTTCTATTATATGATTGTTCTACTGTGCTGTTGTGTATATTTCTGATACTATATTGGATTACTCCTACAACTTGGATTTAATTTGCCATCTCCAAGTTCTTCTCATTGATTGTATTTAGCTTATGTTTGATCACTTTACTAATTTTATTTTAACAAAATATTAAGTTTTGTTCCAAGCTGTAGCTGTTGTACACCACCTTGTGTGAATCTCTTTATAAAATGGTAAATAAATCCCAATCAATAAATAAAATTCTGATATATATATATATATATATAATATATATCTGATCCTCCTGCAAACATGTCTGCTTTTCAGAGTAGCTAATAAGGGAAAGGAAAGGGAATGGGACTCAGTGTACCACCTTTCTATGAGGCAGATGCACTAAAGCTAAATGAGCCTTTAATGACTCTCCAACGAGGAAAATTTGATCCGTTGCATGCATCAAAGGGCTTTTACCGAGGAAGCCAGCAGCTAACGAAAACGGAATGGAGATGAGCAATTAGTGTGAAAACCCCATTGAAACGACATGCACTAACCTTTTCCGATTGCCTTTACGCAGGAAAAAGGCAGGAAATCTAACGAGAGGTCTGGACCTCTCGTTAGGACAGCTCTGTGCCAGGAAAAATCATTAAGTGAAAAAATAAACAAACTTTGAGCCAATCCCAGCGCATTAGCAGAGCTAAAAGCGCTGTGATTGGTCCAAAGGACGTCAGAAAACACATAAAAAAATAAAAATAAAAAAAGGATCGGGAGGGGGCAAGGGCGTAGGTTACCGACGTCAGACAGGGGCGGGCCCAGGAGGAGAGAGACGCGCGACAGAAGCTGGGCGAAGGCAGGCATCAGCTTTCTTCTTGCCCGTGCAGCGCCTTCGGACAGAGGAGAGAGGCGCTGCACGGGCCCGGTAAGAGGGAGGGGGGCCCGATGGAGGAGGGGAATGGCGGCGATGACCCCAAGAGGGGGCGGGGCACAGGGCTGAGGATGTCAGGAGGCGGAGCTGAGGTGAGACAGAGTAGCGAGGAAGGGAGGGGGGCAGGGGCTGCTAGAATTTTGCTTTTTCGGGGTGGGGGGAGCGGCGGAAAGTGGTTAGCAGCGGGGGGGGGGGCAAGGCCGCCCGTACAGGACGCTCCTGATGAGCGCCCTTGCCCCCTCCCGACCCTTTTTTTTTTATTTTTGTTTTGATTTGGGAGCCATGTGCTTGTGATTTGACTGTGTTTTGACTGTTTGTGGCATGCGCAGAGCAGCTAACATAACGCTTGGCTGCTCTGCGCATGATTTGGGGGCCGATTAACGATGTGTATTGTGATTCTTTGATACATTGTACGTTTCAATACCGATCTCAGCATGTGTGACTTTTTTTTTTGGTGCATTTTTCGTTATTTTAAAATCGTTAGGGACTTTAACGATTTAGATTTTTTTACGTTTGGTTGCTGCATCTGCCTCTATGTTTTTTGCAACTATATTCAAAGCGGTTTGCATAGTATATACAGGTACTTGTATCTGGGGCAATGAAGGGTTAAGTGACTTTCCTAGAGTCACAAGGAGCTGCTTTGGAAATTGAACCCAGTTCCCCGGGATCAAAGTCTACTGCACTAACCACTGGCTACTCACACTGAATGTTCCTGAAATATGTTGCATACACAAGATCTGGGAAACAGATCAGTTTGCCTACTAGACTAGTTTGGAGGGAACTGCACTCACTGCTCCAACACTGTTCTTTTTAGATTCTGCACAGACAGGCTCACTTTGTCTAAGCCTTAAATATAAGTGATGGGAAACATAGCTGCAATACTATGAAGGGTATTGGTACAACACTGGAAAGCAACATCTGTGCTCTCTCTTTCCAGTTATGCCTTTTCCCCAGCATTTTCACGGTGAGAGTATCGTCTTCTGGAATGACTTGGATATCACCATCTCTGTTCCATGGTACATTGGGCTGATGTTCAGGACTAGGCAAGTTAATGGCATGTTAATGCAGGCTAATGCTGGCTCCTCCTCCAAGATCAACATTCAGGTGAGATGCTGATATTCCTTATCCAGATAATTCAAAGTACCTTCATTAATTAACCAAAAGCTGAGCCTTTATCCAAAGAAAACCTTTGGGCAAAAGTACGTACAATATCCAAAGTAAAACAAATAATATAAAGTGTCTCACATTGCTCCCTTTGTTGATTCTACAGGCCCAAGCTGTGGCCAAAATGATTTTTTTACATGCAAAATAAGGAAACACAAGTATGCAGTACCATAGACTATAACAACTGGTCTATTCATACTTGAAACTGTTAGGAGAGATAGTGCCAAGTTTGCTGGGTTTTATTGTTTACGTTGTCTTCAGCTGTGTCACAAAAGCTAAAGTGAGTAGTTACTTATTACCAAGCTTCCTATGGCACAAATGAACATGGAAAGCTAAAGCAATTTTCTCCTTATAGTCCTGGCTTTGTGCCGTACATTTTCTGGTGTCAGTTTCATTGATCTGCATTTATCACTAGTTTAGCGAATTTCCTCTAATAGGGAGGAAAGATTAACTCATCTTTGATATTGAAAAGCAACTTCCTTCCCTTCAGAATTATATAAAAGTAAATATTTTTAACCCATATCTTCTGAGTAATATCAAAGAGCAGGTTTCACTGACAGACAGTAATGGATTTTAAATAAGCCAATACGCAGTCTCTGCAAATCTATGTAGTCTTGTGCTAGCCTCCCTTTTGCATAGGGTGGCCATAGTAGTAATGGATTAAAATTATGGGAGTCCTCATTACCCCTGTCCTTTCTTCGGTCCTCCCTTCTAGGGTCAGTTGCTCTTGCCTGCATTGCTGTCAGGAAATGCCGCCAGCCCCACAACACCAGCTTGTCTTCCAAAAGAAACTTCAGCAAGGGGCATACCAGCCCTTGCACACTGATAGGCCCTGCAGTACTCTGTCACTTGCATGGGTTTCCAAACTGATAGGAATCTCTGCCAGTTGCTGCAAAGCCTTTTAGCGTGCAATGGTGACAGACCTCACATTGACGTTACTTAGAGAAGGGGTAGTTCTGCAGAGCTGGCAGCCCTTACCAATCACAGGCCCAGTTCAAGGCATAGTAATGGCGAAGACACTTTGATGTCTCTGAAGATTTGGTGCAGGAGTCAATTGTCTGTTCCTAAATCTGGGCCTCCTGTCACTGGTACAAAAGTTCAAAATCTTTTGTTCAGAGACATGGAAGGGGAGGTTTGACTGATCCATTGCTTTCCTTCTTCATTTATAAAAGCAGGTTATTCTAATACATGGCTTATTTTCATTGGTATAGAAGAGTTGATTCTTCTGATATATTGTTTGTTCTGGACAGTGTAGAAGAGCAGGTTTGACTGACCCATTGCTTCTCTTCAGTGACAATCTATTTCCCTTCATTAGTGTTGAAAAGGAAGCTCAACTTGACTACTGCTTTCCTTCATCAGTTTAGAAGAACAGGTTATTGTGACCCACTGTTTCCTTTCAATTGTATGGAAAAGCAGGTTCTTCTGATCCATTGTTTAGCTCAGCAGTATAGAAGATCAGATTCTTTTAACTCACTTTATGTGAAAGGAAGAGAAAAGCACCAACACTTTGATAAGCTAATATGTTAACATTTATCTCAGCCTATTTAAAAAGAAAAGATAATTGGGTATTATTGATTTAATGACATCATATAATTACGTACTGCAAGTTGATTCAAGTTGTTTCAATTTACCCAGCAGTCAACAAGGACGTTTGTGTTTTCTGTTTAACCCACCGTATTTTTCCTAGGCAAGCTGTAGCTTTAGGAAGCACTATTTTATCATCAGAGTTCCTGGTTCCTCATAATGCTGAATTGGGGCTGCAAAATCGATCCTTTGCCTTAGGGTTTGGCGATCCCTGTAGAGTAGCAAGAAAGCAGTCCGCAGAAAAGGGAGCTGGGTCAGCCACACCTTTCTTCCTCTTCTCCCATATTCTTCCCCTGCCTGCTTGCAAATTCCTGTTTCTCTAAGGGACAAGTAGGATGCAAGTCCTCCCAGCATGGATGAGGCCAGACCCAGAATGCTATTCCAGCTTTGATGACTGTAGGTGGATTTTTGGCTGGTTTTTGTTTCCTTTCTTTTTTCTCATTTGCACAGTACAGGCCTCTTTTGAGGGCTCTGGACAATCCCAATCAGGTATTTTGTTTTCAAAGCTGAGTTATTTGATTTCACTGGGGTTGTGTTTTTTGGTGATATGTCCCAAAAGAAATCCCCAGTGGCTTGAAAAGATGCACCTGGTGTGGCAAAACCACATCTGTAACAGACATAATTGGTGCTTGCAATGCCTAGGGAATGACTATGAATCCTCTCAATGTGATTTGTATTCACATATATCAGAGAGAGGTCCAGTAAAGAAAAGCAGTGCAAATTACTTTTTGGTATCTCTAAGCTTGATTCATCAGCATCTGAGAAATCAGTATCCATGGACCCAAGAACTTATTTGAACTCTGGCGATGCATCAGCATTGAGAGTGCATTGATCACCCTTGAAAATGAGCATCAATAGAGGCCATTAGGGTTGGTCACCTCCATTTCCTACCTGAAGAAGAAGGATTTGTCCTTGTCTTCAATATTGACTGCTTATGATGCCAAGTACTGGGTAAAGGCTGGGATTCATTGACATCGCACATTCTCAGAGACATTGAGAACACCAAGACACTGGGGTCCGCTCATCCTCATAGGTACTGGTGAGGATGTGGCAGCCTCCAAGGACCTGAGGCCAGGCTTCTGATAGACACCCCAAATGACTCAAGAAGATGTGGCCATATCTATTGTGTCTCTTAAACCTTTGTCAGTGGCAGCCTTTAAGGAGCTGTTCATGAGGAAGTTCGATGAGCTGATGGAGCGATTCTTTGTTCAGCACAGTGCTGCAGCCTCAGTACCTGCAATATATCAACTCAGGGTGGAAGTTACCATAAATCAGTCCCAAAACGACGACTAAAAATTGTATTAACCATGTTTATTCTTCAAAAACATATATCCACATTCTTCAAATGCAGCATACAAGTAATACCCAACATGGGCCGTGTTTCGGCATGCAGACCTTCATCAGGGGCTCTATAGGGCAGCAAACAGAATTTACGTAGGTCAACTCAACCATATGACCAACCATGAAAGCTGCATTTGATTAGATCAGCGATGAAACACACTTAAATCAGAATATTAATAGCACTAGCGATGCACACACAAATGTCTTCACTCTTTTATTTGTTTCATTACCTTAAATACCATCGATGTCTGTACAGCGAGAGATCCAGATGGTCCTCAAGACCTACTCACTGCCTACAAGAGAGACATTGACGCAAAGACCTTGAAGGGCCTTGTGATTGGTGTCTGCTGTACTACTGTTTATCTTCAGTGCATCAGGAGATGCAGTTTAACCCGGATATTGGAGATCCTCAGTATCTTGCTGCTCTCACTTAAGGCCTGTTCACACCAAGGCAGAGACTAACACAGGCAGAGACCCAGATTTTTCCAGAGTATTTTTCTAGGCCTGGTTGTAAGCACTCCCGGGATTCTAACTATGATCCAGAAGTGTTCTCTTAAGATGAGAGTTTGACTGGTGTCCCATCAGATCCATATCTACCACATTAAATGAGAAAGTTCCTAAATGAGGAACTGTCCTTCATTGAGTTTATCAGGGAAATGGCAAAAGCCATTCCTTTTAAGAGAAATGGAGGAAGAAACCTGGACATATTCCAATTCATTGTCTCTCTTTTAAGGAAGCTATGACATTGCCCATTCACAGAATCCTCAAAGTCATGGAGATGAGAATATAGAAGAACTATCACTTTTTGTGTCACCTGCTGGCACTGGTATTACTTAATGTTTTTCTTAGTCCCTTAGCTATGTTATCCAGTCTTGAAGGGCTGGACTTTTTTGTACTCTAAATGGGGCCTCACCAGAGACTTATACAAGGCCTCACCAGAGACTTATATTATCACCTCCTTTTTCCTGCTGGTCATTCCTCTCTCTCTGTGCACCTAAGAATCCTAACTTTTGTTGCCACCTTTTCTTACCTATTTGACCACCTTAAGACCATCAAATGCCATCGCTCCCAAGTCTTGTTCTTCCATTCACAGAAGTACTTCACTCTCTATACTGTACTGCTTCCTCAGGATAAATGCACAGGATACAAGTCTTTTTCAGTTGAAAGGAAACTCTGGAATGAGTGGACATGGGATGAAGGTGAAAGGGGATAGACTTGGGAGTAATGTAAGGAATCTCTACTTTTTTATGGAAAAGGTGGTGAATCCGTGGAATGGCCTCCTGATGGAGACAGAGACTGCATCATGAATTCAAGAGAGCAGGGGGACAAGCATGTAGGATTTCTAAGGGAAAGGAAGGGGGTAGTAGACAGTATAGATAGGCCATATGGTCTTTATCTGTTATCATTTTCTGTGTTTCTTTGTAAAAAAGTTGACTCTGTACAGAAGTCAGAAGGCTCCTAGATTTAAGAAGCAACAGCTTCTTCACCATTCTTGTGAAATCCAAGTTTCACTCCTCTTCAGTACCCCTGGGGAGAGGGGCTCAGACCATGATTCTCACTGCCCCCTTTTGGCTGAATCAGCTATGGTTCTTCAGCGGCTTACCTATCTCAGATGCTACCTGAGGTGTAGCACTCCCCTCCTACGAGCAAGGGGGTGCACGGAGCAGGAATGCAGCTGTCAGCTGTGCCATTCCTCTGTCCCAGACCAGGAAGTTAACATTGGTCAAACAAATCCAAACCTCAGAATCTTAAATCATCCCTCCCACCCAACCTCCTCCTCCCCCCTCCCACCCCAATTCTAGACACAACAGTGGGTATGACACTGAGGATGAGGTAAAACAGTAGGTGCCACAAATAGGAGCACAGGTTGATTAGGCATTCAAGGTGTGACTACAAGTCACTGAAGTTAGTGAAGTCCAAAAAGTTCCCAAATGGTAGTGTAGTGGCAGCCTACTGGGATAGTCAAGTCACGCACCTCCTGGCGCTCAAAAGCAGCTTGAAGAATCAAGTCAATGTGATAAAGTAGGACAATCAAGCAGCAGCCACTGCCGAAGGGTGCACTTTTTCCCCATAAGAAGGGCCCGGCAAACAAAGCCAGTAAATCCTTTAGAGCAACTGTACTTGCAACAATGATCAGTAATTCCAAATCAGACTTGATAGACATGATGAGGTGCTATATACAGTCGCATGACCAATTTATATTGTAAGTCCCAGTGTTGTACATTAGTAGTAAGCAGATGGAGACTACGCTGGAGCTGGTCTGCTGTAATAGGAAGAGCTAAATCTGTGATCCAGGTCAACGAGGTTGAATAGAGCGTGAGAAAATAATGGCATAATTGTAAATAAGGAAAAGCATCAGAGGGCATTAATCCATAATCTGCACACAATGAAGCAGAAGAACAGAGTTTGCCCTCTGCTGTACGAACCTGATATAAGAGGGCTAAGCCTTTAGTGCAGCAGGATTTAAAGACAGCAGTTGTAAGCCCTGGAGAAAAGGCACCATTACCTTGAAAAGACAACAGTGGGGAAGCCACAGAGGAAAGGTGTAAAGTTTTACAAACCCATCACCAGGTTAAGCATGCCAGCTGACATATTTACGAAAGAAACTTTCTAAACTGGCCTGTGTGTGTAACACACAACTATGATGAAATAACTTAGCTGGAGTATAAGAAAAGTGGGTAACAAGATGATACCAATCATTAATGTGACACGTGATACAGGCTAGAAAATATAACCGCACACTGGGCAGACCCAATCCACTCCTGTCACGAGGCAAATAAACCCTTGAAAGAGTCTTTCTGGCTCTGCAGCCACATCATAAATAGTGATTCAGGAGACAGGTGAGCTATTTATCATATTTAAGCAAAAATACCAAAGGGAGGGTTTGAAAAATGTAAAACCACTGAGGATTGAGTAGCATCATATTATACAGAGCTATACGACCCAACAGGGATAAGGGAAAGGCACACCCAATTTGCAACTTGGTCTTCGTTGCAGTCAGTAAGGGGTCTATGTTCTGAGCATAGTTTGTACAAGTCTTGGGGGATAATAACCCCAAGTATGTAATCCATCCCAGTGCCCACCACAAAGGGAAAGGGTCCTCCGGGTATCCCGCACCTTATCCTGCAGGGGTAATACTGTAGATTTATGAAGATTGAGGGTAAACCCAGAATAATAGTGAAATTCATCTACTAAGTCAAAAAACCTGTCCAAGGATTCCTGGGGGTTGGGTAAGAGTGAGGAGGATATCATTGGCAAATGCAAGAACTTGGACCTCATGAGGACCAATATGCACACCATTGATATCTATCTCACCTTGAATAGTACATAGGAAAGGCTATAGTTACAAAAAAGGGCGGGGGAACAAGGGGCAGCCCTGCCTCATGCCACAATGGGTCAGGAAGGAGACAGTCCTGGTCCCAGTCACCAAAACCTAGGCCGTGGGATTGGCATAAAGGAGACTGATATTTCGATAAAACCACCCCCCCAACCCCACTTTTTGCAAAGTTTGGAAAGATAAGGCCAGGCCACCTTATCAGAGGCTTTCTCCACATCCAAACTTACAAGCATGTCAGGCTGCCTAGTCGGCTGAGCATGAGACATTGCCAGAAAAGCCTACACACATTCAAAACATAGTGTCAGCTCTTAACAAAACCTACTTGGGCATCACTAATGAGGGATGGTAAGTGCTCCGCAAACCGAGTAGCTAATATTTGTACTATAAGAGCTCTGGCACATTTTTTCTCCTTCTCTGGCTTCAGTATTAAGGTAATGAGTGCTTCATTCATCCAAGGTGGAAAGACACCATTCTCCAAAGCTTCAGAAAAATAGGCAGTTAAAGGACCACACTGAAGAAGGGATAAGATCTTATAAAACTCAGGTGAATAGCTGTCCGGGCCTGGAGCTGTACATTTTTTTAGGCTCTTAATAGCCACCTGAAGCTCTTTACCCATTATGTACAATAACTTTATGATACAAACTATTTCAAAGAATTAAAAATTTCCTAAATAAAAATTCCTACTGAATGGCTCTATTACTTGACTAAGGAGCTTAATATCCTACATGTGCCAAAAATCTATAGCAAAGGAGCACAGAGATAAAAATGTAGCCACTCATGTTCCAGGTTCTCAGCCAGGGAACTATTTTTTGTTGGGGGGGAGGGGCACAGAAGTATTCCCTGAAGAACTGCAGGTACCCTTGGGGTCTTTCCAGTGTCAGGTGATAGTCAAGAGAAATAGCAGAATCAAGGAGCTCTTTCTAAAGACCTGCTGATGTCACCAAGTTGGTTTAAAGAGTCTTGGGGGGGGGGGGGGCATATGTTTCACACTTCTACTCTAAATGAGATCAATAGTCCTGTTGTGTGCATTGTACTTCAAAGAAAACACATTAACCATTAGTTTTTATTCTTTTTATGTGCTGATGGTTTTTATTTTGAAAGTATTTTGATATCTAATACTTTCAGTGTCTAGACATCAAGTAATTACAAAAATTAAATGAAATCTAGTTAGAGAGGTACTCATAGGTCATCTAGTGAAATAGAGAAAGCAAACACTGATTGAGGATTCTGTTTGCTTCTGACAGATACTAAACAGCAATCTACAGTTAGAAGTGTACAGTGGCTTCAGCTTGGTGGCTAGCTTGAAGCTGTCCCAAGCACGAGTAAGCGACGGCGAGTGGCATCATGCATTAGTGGAACTAAAGAGTTCTAAAGATGGCAAGGACATCAAATACCTTGCAATCCTATCCTTGGACTATGGCATATATCAGGTAAGGCGGTATTAGCCCCTGTAGAAGTCTATGGACTGAAACTGCTGTACAAATTCAGAGATTGCTAATAGATACATCTTATATATAGATGGAATATAGTGGTATTTATTTGGGTACTTATTATTTGGGGAGGAATCACAACATATAGCCCTCAGGGTAATTATTTTTGTATGATTTCAATGGTTCATTTCACCTCTCCAGTTTGATCTTATTTTACAACTGGAGCAAGGATAATCAGGCCAACATATATTTCCCAGCAGCTTAATAATACAAGAATGTGTTGTGTTTAGGGTCCTGTGTGTTAGAGATATGTATGTAGGAATAAAATTTGGTCTAAATGTTTTCTATTTTTAAACCTGGCTGTTAATGTTTTACTGGTTATAATAGAACTCTATAGAGATTGGGAATGAACTGCCTGGATTAAAACTGAAAAACATCTTTGTTGGAGGTCTTTCTGGGGAGGAAGACTCTGTAAAGCAAGGCTTCCATGGCTGTATGAAGGTAAGGTGAAGAAAATGAAGCTAACAGTATTTTTAGATCTTCAGTATTTGCAAAGAAATTTGCTTTTGGTCTAGTGTTTAAAAACATGGATTAAAGTCAGGATGCTATGGGTCTAGTTTATCAAGGTTTGAGCACCTTACTCACATTGGATGCATACAAGCTTTCTACACAAAGCAGACTAAATTCCTTAGACAATCCACCCAATCCTTTTTACTTCAATAAACCTGGTATTGCCATTACAAAACACACTATCCAGTTGGCTAGCTGGTTGCTGTTCCCTGAATAATGCTTTCTTGCATTATTCTTGTGAATCTTTGCTCTAAAACTTAGGTAAAAGAGTGTAGCCATTTTAACCTCAACACAGTTGCTTTTCTTGTCATGTTGAATTTTCAATTTTTAGGGAGTACGGATGGGAGAAACATCCACAAACATTGCAACCCTCAATATGAACCATGCGACAGTGATCAAAGTGGATGATGGTTGTGAAGTAGACAACCCATGTGATGCTAGTCCATGCCCCCAAAATAGCTACTGCAGTGATGAGTGGGAGAGCTACTCTTGTAACTGTGATCCAGGTAATCCAATTACAGGAGATTACAGAGTTCAGATATCTATTTAACAGTACTTAATATGGATTTTAACAATAGTTAGCATAGATTTTATGAGCATTTCAGTGTCTTGAAGTCTGTACAGTCCAGGGAAATTCTTTTTGTGTTAGATTTGTTTTCTTTCACCCCTTACATCTCACATGGGCCTTATTAAGTCTTAGTTCTCTGAGGACAAGTAGGCATGATGTTCTTACATGTCAGTGACGTCATCCACAGAGCCCATTGTGTACACCGCCATAGTACACTTGTCACTTTAGAACTTTGAGGCAGTGCCCCCACTGCGCATGCATGGGCGCCTTTCCGCCCAGCGCTCAAGCACGAGACCAGCAGTCTAGCTTTTTCCGTGAAGCAGAGAGGTTGGATTTCTAATCTCTCCTCAGCGCGTCAAACTTTCTATTTGGTGCTTTCCCTTTTTTGGGACATTTTCCCCCGTATTTTTTCTCTAATTTTTATTAAAATATTGGTTTGGGTTTTTTTTCAGATTCTTTTTCTTTTTTTTTTTTCTTTTTTCATCCTTTGAGGCTTCTGAGCCCTTCTTTCGGCCAGGAAGCATCGACCATTTTCAGTTACAGAATTACTGGAGCTCCCCTGGCCATTGAGCCTTTTGGTCTTGCATTGGCCATTCTTTCCCTCCATGTTAACAGGGGAACTGAGTGGCTTTAAAAAAGTGTACTTGATGCAATAGGACCATAACTGGTGTGTTTAGTGCCTGGGTCCAGAGCTCCAGCACATACAGTGTGGCCTCTGCGTGAAAAACTTTTTCTTTCAGCATCGAGCATGTCAGAGGGATTCGGCACTGGATGCAAAACCTGCATTAGCATCAAGAGCACCTATTCAACATCGACAATGTCCGACATCGAACTTGGTGGTGT
Organism: Microcaecilia unicolor; assembly: GCF_901765095.1. NCBI lineage: Eukaryota > Metazoa > Chordata > Amphibia > Gymnophiona > Siphonopidae > Microcaecilia > Microcaecilia unicolor. Next base: position 40,210,986 of record NC_044040.1, on the reverse strand, counting down.
GACCATTTAGGGACTCCACATCCTCCTTGTCGGTGCCATGTGCATCAAGGGACTCGCAGCATAAAAAGCCTAAAAAGCATTGCCAATCGTTGTCCCTCCAGGCACTTGTCAACACCTCCCCTTCATCAACATCCTCAATACATGAGACGTGTCCATGCCACAATCTCTCCTTCTCTACAACTTATTTCTCATCGAGAACCTTTGAGGTCCTTCAGATCTCTTATGCCTGCGCAAATTATAACTCAGACTTCCTCCACACTACTTTCTCAGCCGGTACCGACTCCTACTCTACAGGAAAAATTCTGGGCTATGCTCAAAGAGGAGCTCTCAGGCCTATGCATATGCAGTCTATTCAAGCTTACAGATACTTAACCTTTAGCAGGTGTTCTTCGAGGACAGCAGGCATATATTCTCACATCCTTTCCACCTCTCCTTGGAGTTGTCTTCTTATCTTTATTATTATACTCCTGGTCCCACACTTTAGCGGGAAGGTGTGGTGGAGGCACTGCCTCAGACTTAAACTGACAATGCACTATGGCAGTGTCCACACAGGGCTTCATGACTGGTATCACTCACATGTGAGAATATATGTCTGCTGTCCTCGGAGAACACCTGCTACTGGTGAGTAACTTTGCTTACTGTCAAATGATGTATGTGCCTGCCTTCTCCTCCAGGCACAAGAAAGAAAGCTGCTCCCTATAACATAAGCCATAAGGCTGATTTAGTAAGACATGGATTAATTGATGTGTAAGACAGGGGCATAGCCAGACCTTACGGTGGGAAGGGGCCAGAGCTTGAAGTTGGGGACACATTTTGAGTGCCACCCCGCCGCCACCCCCCCCCCCCCCCACCACCACCACGCCTCGCTTCGCTTCACCTCCTCCCCCGCCGCCGCCTCACGCCTTTTCGCACCCCCCTTTGCCTCGCAAATACCTTTTCTGGAGGTGGCCGAAGCCTTCTTCAGCGCCGTCTCCGGTGCAGCTGCGTTCCTGTCCTGCTCCTCTAGCTCCTCCTGTCCTGTACATGCTGACGCTCCTCAGTTTCACATAAAGGAGTGTTAGTGTGCACAGGACAGGAGGAGCAAGAAGAGCAGGGCAGGAACGCGGCTGTGCTGGAGACGGCGCTGAAGAAGGCTTCGGCTGGCAGGGGGTTGGAGACCCCCGCCAGCCAAACCAGGGGCCAGGACATAATTTGCAGGGGCCCAGGCCCCCGTGGCCCCCCATAGCTAAGCCCCTGGTGTAAGAGGGTAGTTTCAGGCAATTGGGGACATCCAAACTTGCACGTTCTTAGGAATATTCAGACCCTTGGCCCTTTTTTTTTATTAGTTTGAAAATAATCTGCTCACTTGACAGTATCTGAGAGGAAAATCTCCATTTATTTAAGATGTGTTAACTGTACCAAATAGTAAATTATAGTGGAGGATGTAACTATATTGCCTTGTTTTCCCCAGGGTACTTTGGGAAAGACTGTGTAAATGTTTGCCATCTGAACCCATGTGAGCATGTTTCTGCCTGTGTCCGTAAACCAAGTTCTTCTCATGGATATACCTGTGAATGTGGACAGACCTACTATGGCCAGTATTGTGAGAATATGTAAGTTAGGACAAATGTTTTCAAGTTTTGTCTGGAATAATTTCTTAGCATGTCACTTTTACAAAAACTATGAAAACCTGGGGGTAGATATTCAGTTGGCAGCAGTCAGTGTTTTTTTTTTTTTTTGGGACGCTGTCAACTTTATACCCAGGTATTCAATGCAGAGCCATGTCCGAACATCAGCATTGAATATCCAGGCATATGTGGCTGGATAAGACTTTACTGGTTAAATGCTGTATTGAGCACTTAACCGGCTAACGTGAACCACATAAAGATAGGGCTGGGTTTTATTCAATCCTGTTTATGCAGTTACCTTAGCTAGTTAAGTGCTGAATATTGGCACCAGTGCTGACTCTATCCCTGGAAGTCCCACAAAATAGTCAATTTGGGCTTAAGTGCTAACCGAATCTTTTCAGCGACTTTTTCTGGTTACGTGCCTCTGAATATGCCCAGTTATTCCCGGACAAGTGATTTAAATGGCCAGGAGCCTCTCCTGGCTGTTTAAATTGTTTTGAATATTGACCCCCTGGGTTTAAATCCAGCCTGATATTTCTGTGTTGGAAAGAACCACCTGGTGACATTTTCAAAACTAATGTTTGATGAGTCTACTGTTTAATTAACACTGGGATGAAAAACTGTACATCAGTAATGATTTAACAGGGCTTTATAGCTTTACTTTTAATAGTGATTGTGACCTTGTTTCTAGGAAATGCTTCTTAGAATTGTAAACTACTCTGTGTTTTGGTGGTATTTTTTTTAGAAGAGATCTAGGGTTGTATTGACATGATGGGATTTCAGTGTTTTGTCAATATGCATGCTGAGTTAAGTGCATATTTGAAGGCTAACATGAAAATTGTGAACCATTTGTGATTTTATGTTATGTAGTGGTGATTTTAAGACTGAAAATGTATCTGCCTTTTCTCTGAAGATAGACAATTTACTGAGTCACACATATGAGTCACATGACCATGTTTAGCACCAAATGGATGGATTCTTCAAGACGTTTGTGAAAAGGGCAAAAGCTCTCTCTCGTGTGTTGTAGCGATATAGAAATGATAAGAAGTAGTAGTAGTAGTGTGTTGTGGTTTCTGCTGTAATATGGCCCTGTAACTTCTTTAAGTTTATTTTGTTTGCTGAAATTGTTGGACATGTACTTTTCTCTTAAGGAGCCTTGCAAAGGTCATGAAGTCCTTTCCTTCAGGATCTTTGCTCCAACCTTGCCAGATCATCCTAGTTAGATTATTTTTGGCAGATTTTTTTCATTGTTCTGTTCAGCTTGCTTGATATTCTTTTTCTATGATGTGACTACACCAACAAACCACCTGTTCAAAGTCACCAGTTCATCTTTGTGAAGAAAATCAACAAGCTGAAATCAAATGAAGCTGTTTCTTTCTTCACAATATCTAAGAAACAAGCCAGTGACTTCAAGCTCTATCCCAAATGCAAATAAAACGTGTAATTAGACTCTGGAATTCGTTGCCGGAGAACGTGGTACGGGCGGTTAGCTTGACGGAGTTTAAAAAGGGGTTAGATAGATTCCTAAAGGACAAGTCCATAGACCGCTATTAAATGGACTTGGAAAAATTCCGCATTTTTAGGTATAACTTGTCTGGAATGTTTTTACGTTTGGGGAGCGTGCCAGGTGCTGGATTGGCCACTGTCGGTGACAGGATGCTGGGCTAGATGGACCTTTGGTCTTTCCCAGTATGGCACTACTTATGTACTTAACCAATAAAAAGTGTGTGATACAAAGCTATTATTCCTTTGTCTGTGACATCTGTGCAAAGACATCACCCAGAATGTTTCCATCCCAGAAGGATAGGCTCCTAGCCTTCCTTGAAGCTGTTGTTGAAGGCTTATGATGAGGAACATGGAGCCACAGTGATAGCTGGTGTCCAAAGTACACTAGAAAGGCCTTGGACTACTTATCCTTAGTCAAAGGGTAGACTCAGGAGTCAAGAACAATCTTACTTTCCTTCCTTCCTCTTTAACCAAGTCCAGGGCTGAGAGCTGGAAACTTTTGGGGAAATTATTTTAAGAACACTATCCTCCAATTCCATATAGCATTATTACCAAATCTCTGTCATGCAGTAATTGCATTCATTCCTGGAAAGGGCCCAGGAATTTATTACATTTATTTCTCAAAAGAAACAGGCAGAGCTTTTTGTTATTTGGTGGAGACTGAAGAGAAATTTCACAACATCTAGTCTGAATGACATGTAGTGCTTTTGAAAGAGTATTGAGAACTTAGCCTTGGTTGTTGATGTCCACAGGCTGTCTTGATTTCAAGGCCATGAATCTTTGCAAGGGTATCATGGTGCTTTGTAGTGTTGAGAATCCCTATGGAGAGAAGATCAAGGAAGTAACGGAGCTTATAAAAGACCATCATTCTATGCCTTAGACTCTTTCCTTAGCATGTCTGAGCCATCCTGTACATGGTTCTGCCTAGGAAGCATTTTTTTCCTTCAAAAGAAATGCTTCCTAGACCCTGCTTGCTGTGTTTGGTTGGTACAGTAAGATCTACTTTTATTGAGGAGATTTGCAAAACTGTGACACAGAATTTAGTTCACAGTCCAAACATTCATATTCTGTGAATATTTGGACACAGTCTCCCAGTGGGATAGTAGTTCTGGATGTCATGTGGTAAAAGCAACATAGCTGGTTTCAAAAATGAAAAGTCCATAAACTGCTTTTAAAGTTGACTTAGGAAAAGCAACTACTTATGCTTTGGAGGTAAGCAACTTGGAATATTACTACTTTTTGGGATTCTGCCTGGATTGGCAACTGCTCAAAACAGGATACTGGGCTTGATGGACCTTTGGTCTGACCTAATATAGTAATACTTATGAATGCTCAGTTTTCCAGTTAATTTAAAGTGGTTGAGCACTCTCTCCAGCCTTCTTAATGTCCATTAGAATGATTCTGGGTTATCTTCTTTGTTTTCTTAACAAAAAACAAGTTCTTTTTTGTGTTTTTTTTGTTCGTTTGTTTTTTTTTGGGGGGGGGGGGGGGATTGAGAGAATTAGTCCAAACAAAAGTATTTATCTCCTGTCTACTGGTGTGGTGGTCCTCCTTTTTATTAGAGATACCTCATATAACTATTCAGTCCCATGAAATGTGATTCAGTGAACTGCTAATCTTCAGAGAAAGTGACATTACTTATCACCAGGCAAAAAGACGTTCTCTTCTCTACTTTGGAGTTATTGTCCACCCTTTAAAGCCTTTTATATGACCTGAAAGGGAAATTTGGTACTACTGTACATGGGCAGCAAGAAGCTTTTGCCTTTTCCAGAGAAAACTGTGGAAGAATCTGTCCATTTGGACTGAGAGCAGCCTCTCGACCTATGTGTATGACATGTGAACTAATATCTTTGGAGAAATCCTGTAGTAATCAGTTTACTTTCCCCTACAGAGTCGACTTGCCTTGCCCCAAAGGATGGTGGGGAAACCCTATCTGTGGTCCTTGCAACTGTGAAGTCAGTAAAGGGTTTGATCCGGACTGTAATAAAACCAATGGAGCCTGCCGGTGTAAGGTGAAAAAAATAGACTCCATGTGTGCCACCAAACTTTATTTGCTTTGAGGGATGAGAGGGACCATCCAGTGAAAGACTGTTACATAGTGTAATAACATGTTTTCAAACCAGCCCTAAGAGTTATAAACATGCAGTTGATTGTACTGCAGAAAATATTGGATTGAGCAGTTTCTTCTCAAGAAAGGATTGTTTTGGTAGAGAAACAAGATTATTGAAAAATAGCCATGTGGGGATCGATATTCAGCCAGTGGTGGTGAGCCTTTTTTTAGCCGACCCCAATGTTATTCCCAAATATTCAATGCCGGGCCATGTCTGGGCAGCGCATTGAATATCTGGGTTTATGTGTCCGGCTATCTCTTATGCAGTTAAGTGCAATATTCCGCACTTAACTGCATAAGCGATACTGCACAAAGATAGGCTGACTTTTATACGAATTGATTTAACTGTTGAATTTAGGCGATTAAGTGCTAAATATCAGCACTTAACCGCATGAATGCTGAGTTCACTCCTGAACCATGCACAAAATAGCTGGCTTTGAGCTTAGCAGTCTGTGGTGATAATTGCATTTCACATCTATTAGTATACTGCTAATTTAAAAATATCTAAGTGGTTTACATAAAATCTGTAATTAAAAGCAGGGATTAAAAAGGAAAACCACAGATAGAGGCCTGAGCTACAAGACTTAAAATATAAATTCGAATTAGGTCTTATATACCACTAAAATTTACAGGGTTCAGTGCGGTTTACATCAATTAGATTACATTGCTTAGCACAGTGCAAGAGAAATCAAGCCTATAACAGTGAGAAGATGCAGAGACCTTACAAAAAAAAGCAGTCCTGTGAACAGTTAGTGTGTACCATGCAGTTGTGGTTTATCACATGGCTGTCTTTGGGATTAAAACGGTTTTTAACTTCTTCCTAAAGCTGAGGGTAGTTATCTGTTCTAATATCAGTGGGAAAGCAATTCCATAGATAAGTTCCCGACACAGAGAAGAGTGAGCTTAAAAGTCTTCTGAGATCTAATTCCCTTGTAAAACAGAAGATAGGAACAGTTGTTCTTTTAGTCTGTTGGATCGGGCCAGACATAAGGATGATCCATTAATCAAACAGACAGGATGTGATGCAATATAAGGGCAGGGAGATAAGAAGCAATTAAACCACACGAGGAAGGGGAAGGGTCAAAAACATAAATGGATAGGATACATCAATGGCTGTGAAACCTGAGGGCTGCACAGCAGATGATAACATGTAAATCATTTGGGCTACAGAAAGTTTTTGTGAAGAAATAACTGGTTAAGTGCAATTTAACAAGTCAGGAGCCATTTGTGGCTGGTTAAATCACTTTTGTATATCAACCCTGTGGTGTTCTACCTCAAGAAGCTAAAAGTGATATGAGTATGTTAGACTTATTCTGTGTATATTTTGGTATAAACTGTTCTTACTTCTTTTAGGATAACTACTACAGACCTCAGGGCAGTGACACCTGCTATCCATGTGACTGCTTTGCTTCTGGTTCCTATTCACGTGGCTGTGATATGGAGACTGGCCAGTGCCCCTGTAAACCTGGTGTAATTGGGCGGCAGTGTAATCGCTGTGACAATCCTTTTGCCGAGGTCACCAACCAAGGCTGTGAAGGTGTAGTACATATCCCAGCCCGCTCTGAAAAATATCCATTTTGTTTATCTAAATAAGTTAGAATTAATCAAGGATAAATGTTTAGTGAAGATTGAAGCAGTTGAGAGGAATATGAGTCTGAAGGAAGCAGAAATGTGTAGTACATGATTATTAAGAGATATCATCACAGGTCATTTAGAAAATGCACTGCCACTCATGCTACTAACAGACCAGAGATCATGCTTCATGTGGCAGTAATTTTTAATCTGGTTTGCTTTGCTATGAGATTATTTTTTTGTTTGTGTTTTGAATACAATACAAGCTAATCTGAACAAAATATGAGCATGAATTGGAAGCCAGTGGAGGCAAATTAAAAATACAATCATTCTAGTCCTTCACTAAGACGGAAGATCGTTTTTGCTGCAGTATTCTGCAGAATTTGGAGCCTACGAAGAAGCTGAGATTGAGAGGCCACATCAGGGTAATAAAAGACAAGCTGACACTTTCAAGAATTTAATTGGAACTGCTGTTTGAAATTGTTTTGCTATAGTTCCTAAGTAACATAGTAACATAGTACATGACGGCAGAAAAAGACCTGCCCAACGAGATAAACTCATATGTGCTACGTGCTACTTTTTGTGTATACCTTACCTTGATTTGTATCTGCCATTGTCAGGGCACAGACCGTATAAATCTGCCCAGCACTAGCCCCGCCTCCCAACCAGTGGAGTATCAAGGGGGGGCGGTGGGGGCGGTCCGCCCCGGGTGCACGCCGCTGGGGGGGAGGGTGTGCCGCGCGCCGGTCAGCGTCGTTGGTTTCCATGCTCCTTCTGCCCCGGAACAGGAAGTAACCTGTTCTGGGGCAGAGGGAGCATGGAAACCAATGACGCTGACCGGCGCGCGGCACCCCCCCCCCACCAGTGGCGTACACCCGGGGGGGGTGTCTTTCGCCGGGGTAGGGGGGTGTCCCTTCGCGGGGGGGGGGGGGTCGCTGCACCCGGGGGGTGGGGCGCATCGGCGATCCGCCCCGGGTGTCAGCGCCCCTCGGAACACCACTTCTCCCAACCACCGGCTCTGCCACCCAATCTTGGCTAAGCTTCTGAGGATCCATTCCTTCTGAACAGGATTCCTTTATGTTTATCCCACGTATGTTTAAATTCCGTTACCATTTTCATCTCCACCACCTCCCACAGGAGGGCATTCCAAGTATCCACCACTCTCTCCATGAAAAAATACTTGCTGACATTTTTCTTGAGTCTGCCCCCCTTCACTCTCATTTCATGTCCTCTAGTTCTACCGCCTTTCCATCTACGGAAAAGGTTCGTTTGTGGATTAATACCTTTCAAATATTTGAACGTCTGTATCATATCACCCCTGTTTCTCCTTTCCTCCAGGGTATACATGTTCAAGGCCAGCAAGTCTCTCCTTATACGTCTTGTAATGCAAATCCCATACCATTCTCGTAGCTTTTCTTTGCACCACTTCAATTCTTTTTACATCCTTAGCAAGGTACGTCCTCCAAAACTGAACACAATACTCCAGGTGGGGCCTCACCAACGACTTAAACAGGGGCATTAAAACCTCTTTTCTTCTGCTGGTCACACCTCTCTCTATACAGCCTAGCAACCTTCTAGCTACGGCCACCGCCTTGTCACACTGTTTCGTCGCCTTCAGATCCTCAGATACTATCACTCCAAGATCCCTTTCCCCGTCCGTACAAATCAGACTCTCACCACCTAACACATACATCTCCCTTGGATTTTTACTCCCTAAGTGCATCACTTTGCATTTCTTCACATTGAATTTTAATTGCCAAACCTTAGACCATTCTTCTAGCTTCTGCAGATCCTTTTTCATGTTTTCCACTCCCGGGTGTCTACTCTGTTACAAATCTTAGTAACATCCGCAAAAAGGCAAACTTTACCTTCTAACCCTTCGGCAATGTCACTCACAAATATATTGAACAGAATTGGCCCCAGCACTGATCCCTGAGGCACTCCACTACTCACGTTTCCCTCATCCAAACGAATTCCATTAACCACCACCCTCTGGCGTCTGTCCGTCAACCAGTTCCTAATCCAGTTCACCACTTCGGGTCCTATCTTCAGCCCGTCAGGTTTATTCAAGAGCCTCCTGTGGGGAACCGTGTCAAAAGCTTTGCTGAAATCTAAGTAGATTACGTCTATAGCATGTCCCTGATTCAATTCTCCAGTCACCCAGTCAAAATTCAATGAGATTCGTTGCAGTTGGAATGAGGGGTTATCAAGCCAGCTAAATGAAAGCTAAGTTTATCTATGCTAAGCTGTAGCTTGAGAATATGTGTTTACTCAGTAATGTTTTGAAACCTATGTTCAAATAAGAACAGTTTCACAGAGAGTAGGTGGGAAAATTTACCTTATGAAAGAGATTAGACCACAGACACAAAAATCTTATATAGACAATAGTGTCTTGTAGGTCAGACCTAGGTGGGAGCCTAGGTTTCTCAGGATAAATCCCACATTTTTGTTATTTACTCTATACAACCCTTTGGGAGTTTGATTGTATGTAGACAACACCCACATGGACAGAGGTTCTATCATCTCTTTTTAAGGTGATCCATATCGCTTCTTCCTTTCCCCGGGTCCCTGTCATTTCAGTCGCTGCGATATCATTTCTCACATACAGAACTACTCCTCCACCTTTACGACCATCTCTATCCTTCCTAAATAGATTATAGCCTGGTATGTTTGCATCTCATTCATGGGCACCATTGAGCCATGTCTCCGTGATTGCAATAACGTCTAAGTCTGCCTCCAACATCAGGGTTTGAAGGTCATGAACTTTATTGCTTAGACTGCGAGCATTTGTGGTCATCGCTTTCCATCTACATTTCCTGGTATGTGTTTCAACATTTGTGATTCGGGGGTGTCTTTTCTCTTTTGGTACCTTCATATCTTTTTGTTCCACCTTGAAGTCTTATTGCAACTGGTTATTCACTTGCCATTGACATGAGTGAGGAATGTTCATTCCAGATATGGGTCAGTTAGTGTCAGCTTCACAGAGGAAGTATTAAAGTACATCTAACAGTACTAAGTATGTCATATGTACAACTACACTAGAGACATGAAAGAAATATGCAGCAGCAAAGTAAGAAAGTGAGAAAACAAATAATGGTTTCCTAAGTTGTAGTGCAAAACCTTTTATTCTGTTGTCTTTACACTGCCTTAAGTGAATTCCTTCAGTAAATAAATCCTAATAAAATAAATAAATCCAGATTACCTAATGTAATGTACACTACTATTTGTTGCCTCACTTTTTTGTTTTGCAACAGTGTGTCAAGATCACATGTTGTGTGGATACTCACAACTGGTGCTTTCAGTGCTATGGAGCCTGATCATGAACCCTGTTATTGCTATTTGTGCTCACAGGCAACAAAGAGAAGGATACAGAGCTGTGAAGAATAGCAGGAAAAAAAATTCTTTTGGTGCTTCTAAGTCAGTTCATCAAAGTTAGCATTAGAAGCATTCATGTCAAGGGGTCCAAGAACTACACCAGTTGCTGGAAGACACATCAGTCTCCCTCATCATCAAACATTAATGGAGGCCACCGTATTTACTCATTTAAAATGATTGTATTATTTAGAACTTAACTTTTAGCAGTTAACAGTAAAGTTTGATGATGGCGTCTATGATATGGACCTGACCCTGACGCAGCTTCCGTGAAACATTCCGCATGTCGGTCAGAGGTCCTGATGGTTACTGTTAAGTGCTAAAAGCTAAGTTCTAAATAATACGGTCATTTTAAATGAGTAAACACAATTTAAGAATGAATTATGAGAGGACCCATGAAGAGCCAATGGCGTGTCATGAGTTGAGAGCAATCGGGTCTTGACAAATGAATCGCCGCCACACTCATTGTGCTGCTGAGGTCCCTCATGGTTTGATTGCAATCATGCTGTAGGAGTTTGTCGCTCTACACCTTCCTGACTTGTCCCTTCCCTTTGCTTTCCACCTTTATTATTTGTTTTTGTTATCTTCTGCTGTATGAGTGAAAATTTCCCATCTTTTCCTGTCATAAATTGTAGCTCCTTTCCTGCTCTTTGATTTTTTTCATTGTAAACCACTTTGAACTGTGTGTTAGCAAAGATGATATACCAAATGTGAATAAACTATAGTATATGCTATCCCATGTAACATTCATTAACAATTTTAACATATAGAACAATCTTTGCAGTTTAATACATAGGGCTTTAAACATGAATTGTATTTAATAATACTTGTGAATTTAATAAAATACATAATCACAAAAGGGCAAGCATGGCTTTTAGTTTTATTACAGTAACAAAGTAAAGAACCTCAGACAGAAGGTACTATATAAATGGCATTTCCAGTTTTAGTTGTATTCTATATTGTTGGAAATGTTCTCTTTGAATTCTTAATGCTTGTATTTTATGGATTAGCTCCAGTTTTAATAATGATAATCATTATTAGCCCAAAGCAGATTTTAAAATCAATATTTTCAGTTTGATAAATACCCTGGTGGTTCTATTGTACTTTAGAACTGGGGGGATTGTCGTATACATTCCCACTTCAGTATGTGCTGCATTGAATCTGTGGTTCATGGGATCTTTGCCGTAGCCTTAGCAAGGAAGAGGTTTATGTTTACTTTGAGATAAATGTGAGCAGGTTTTAGTCAAAAGTTCTGAAATATTTCTTTATTTGCTTGCTTGCAGTGATTTACAGTGGATGTCCAAAGGCTTTTGAGGCTGGCATATGGTGGCCACAGACTAAATTTGGGCAACCAGCAGCGGTACCTTGTCCTAGAGGATCTATGGGTAAGTGCAAAGAGAATAAGAATGCAGTCATTGCTTTACAGGGACAGACTGTTGGTCCATCAAACCCATTACCCGTTTCCAACAGTGGCCAATCCGGGTCCAAGTACCTGACAAGATTCTAAAAGAGTAAAACAGATTTTATGCATCCTGAGTTGTCTGCTCTTGTGGTTGCCAAATGTCAAATGTTCTGTGAATGTGTTTCATTTAGAGTTAAGATGCAATATGTATAATTAATGTATTGGTTTTTTATTATAATTCCATATTTCAGTTTGCAGTAGCTCGTGGTTCTCACAGCCTAACTACTTACATATCTATTATCAGTGGCACAAGTTCAAATTTGGGGCCTGCAAGCAAAATTTTACTGAAAGCCCTCTATAGCTTGGTGAGATCTTTTGAAACTTCCCCCCATCCAAAAATAAATAAATAGTGTTGCCACATCATTTCCTAGTATCTTTATTCAGTTAAATGACCCAATCCCTCCTGGCAGCTGGGAATATGCTGGAATGCATCATCATCATCTGGTTCTAGGGCTGAGTTTCTCAGCAAGAGTGACAAAATTATGCAGCTCTTGTTGTGGTACTTGGCTCCGGCAGAATGAGAAAATAAACTCAAGCACTTTATCATGTGAGATCAGTTCAGAGGAAGTGATGTCAACGTTGCAGATGGCAGCTTAAGAGCTGATCTCAGGCACAGCCCAAGAAAAAAAATGAGCATTCTGATCAGTGCCATTTATACCTAGTAGCAGTTTGGCTGCTTAGACATTGCAGGTGTCATGGATCTCGGATATGGCTTCAAAGAAGAAAATAACTTACCTGAAAGTATTTTGCTTATCATAGAGCTGTGCCAGCCCTAGATCATGTGGCTAAGATGTTATCTTTCATTTGGTATGTTTGTGGTAAAACCCTGCAGATTTCTAATGGATTTTGTAGGATTGAGACGCTACCCATTTATATTTGGTATATTTTTTACTTTGTGTCTTCTGAAAGATACACCTCAGGAAACTGAAAAGTAATGGAATACGAGGCATTGTCCTATGTGGATTTGTAACTAGCTAATAGATAGGAAAGTAAGGGCAGGACTAAACAGTTTTCCCAATGGAATGAGGTAAATAGGATCATGGAGCCATTGTGAACAATGTTGAAATTCTCGGCCCAGTATTTGTTAGCAGTTAAAAGAGCAAATAGAATTTTAAGAATTCTGGAATGAATGAAAAGCTAAACAGGGACTATAATAATGTCTGTGTGCAGTTCTGGTCACCTCATGTCAAAAATAATATTGCACAACTAGAAAAAGTGCACTAAAGAGCAACAAAAATTATAGATGGAATGGTTTCCTTATGAAGAAAGGTTAAAGAGGTTAGGACTCTTCAGCTTCAAGAACAGATGGCTGGGTCAGAATATGATAGAGATTTACAAAATCATGTATAATGTGGAGCAGATTATTAGGGAACAGTTATTTACCTTTTCAGCTAGTACTAGAGAGGAAGGATGCTTCATCTACCAACTGGTAACAGATTGAAAATAAATTTAAGAAAATATTCTTTATTGATGCACAATTAAGCTTTGGAATTTGATGCTGGAGAATGGGGTCAACATTAATAGCATAGCTTGGTTTCAAGAAATGATAATGTATACTTAAAGTAAGATTCAATGGCATATTTTAGTACCCTTCCCTGACCCCCAAGTCTGAGGGAGGAGAGCACTGGAGGTGATGGAGATGGCAGCAGTGGCAGGAACACAAATATCTACTGCCTGTCTTGATCCTCCACTCAGCAGAAACTGCTATAGGCAGGGCTGGTCTTAGCAAGTGCGGGGCCCTGTGCAGACCAATTTGGTGGGGCCCCATCCTAGCCCCGCCCCCACCCTAGCTCCACCCCCACCCTAGCTCCACCCCATTGATAAGATTATTCCATTTTTAGAATTTTTTTTATTTATGAAATTTCAAATAAAGACAAATGAAGCTAAACTTGTACAAAAAAACTGATTGAAATAATAAGCACAATGCTATCATCATGAAACCTCCCCTCCCCAGAAATTATTCAGTTCAAGCCCACTACAATTAGTAGTTCCAATTCTCATAACAAAGGAGAAAATAAGGAAAAATATTAAGAAAAGATCCAGCACAGTGCTACAGTGTACAAGGTATGCCAGGAATGCTTTATCTGCCTATGGCTGGAGAGAGGTTTAGTGACTCGATGCGGTCCGGGTCGGAGCGGAGGCACGAGGCAGAGTTGAGGCACGCTGAGCGGGGCCCCCTTAGGTGCGGGGCCCTATGCGGCCGCCTTGGTCGCCTCTGCCTAAGACCGGCCCTGGCTATAGGGTTGAAAGGGAGTGGTGGCATCATAAATTTCCGCTGCTGTTCCTACTGTCCTTGTGGTCGTCCACTGCCTGACATGTGATGTACATGGTTTCTTATATAAGTGCCTGCAGCAGTGCATGCAAACACATTGCCAACAGTCCCACTCACTTATATAAAATGTCTCTATCAAGGTTTCGACAAGTTTCTGGAGGACAGGTTCATTAATACTTAGCTGTCTCCTACATCTGGGAATGAGTAATTGGAACATAATCTTTCATATACTTCCCAAGTGAGCTGGTTTGCCTTCACAGGATACTGAGCTTGATAGAGCATCGGTCTAACCCAACAGAACAGGTCTTATGAGATTAGTTAGTGTACTTTTTCCACTGATGCAGGTGTCTGCACATGTTGTCAAAAGAATTTTCACTTACTTTGAGAGAGTACATCATACCCTGTTGAGCATGCACTCCCATAAAACCTTATATTATAACAGGACCTCTATATTAGAAATCCCAAAACATGCCTAGTTTGTAAAAGCAACGTAGCACCCATGCACAATTTATTTATTTCCAGCTCCAATTGTCCACAAATGTGTAACTTCTCCAAAGAAAGTAAAGGAATTTAGATGTAGCTCACACATTTCTCGGTGGTTCAAAGCAAGATATATTGAGGGCTTACAATATGTTTGCACCTGAGCCAATAGAGGATCAAGTGACGTGCCCAAGATCACAAGAAGTGGCTACAGAATTTGAAGTTGGTGTAAATTTGGGTGTGTATTCTGCATGTGTATAAAATGTGTGAACATTGGAATTCTGCCTCCGCTTCACTCAAACTACGCCCCTAGGAATGCCTAGATACAGATCATATTAAAAAAGTAGTCACACATTTTCCATGAGGCTGCTTTTTATACTCGTATGTGATTGTAAACATTTATAAAAGCTCTATTCTCTGTGTGAAAAAGACTTCCTATATGAAAAACACTTTATAAAATTGCCCACTTAGTGTCCCAAAAACTAGTGAGAATGAATAAAAAAAGTTTTGTTTTAATAATATACCCTGTATAAAGGTGTATAGTACTGTACTTTGTTTTATGCTCTTCTTACACACATTACAGCTGGGATAAAGGCTGTTGGGCAAGACAGACGACTGCCTGAGTGCCAGGCTGAGGTGGTGGAAAGATGCCACCTTTTTGAGTCAGATGCTGCAAGAATGAAAGGGAAGGAGGCACCAAAAGCAGCACTTGCCCAAGGTACAGTTTTGTCCAGTGACTGTCCTGGATAGGGTACATACAGAGGTTAATCAGCTAAAGGCAGAATCTTGACTGTTGTCTCATTTTTGCAGCAACAGTAAATTATTTATATATCTCATCAATGCCTGAACATAGGGCTGTATTAGTGCTCACATAGTACATCTGGTTTCCATTAAGTAAAATAAGTTAATTGGCGCCAACTTTGGGTACATATGATGCAGAATGCTCCAGGCACTGCTCTTACATTCTGGTTAGGAAAACAATAGGTATAGTGTGATCCTTAGCAATCATGACAGATTTTGGAGCGGGCTTTGCATTCTGCATGATGAATACAAGGGCTATGCAGTTATGGTAGGAATAGGATAGAGGCTGATGAATTTGGGACTTATGAACTTTTAAAACTTATGCAAAGCTTACCTCTTTTAGTGCACTCATTAATTAACATTCTTTGCACTAAGAGGTGTTGTTTTAACTTTATTTCATGCATATATCGGCATTTTTAATGACGCTTTGGCACTTATCTGTTATGCGGTTTGGACTAATGGGTAACACCCGACAGCGAGCTCCTGTTTCGCAGAATGATTCATAAGGAACGGATCCCTTAGTCTGCCTCGCTGTGTTTCTCCATTTTACTTCCGTCTTATGTACCTCATAACCGCATAACAGATAAGTTTCAAAGCGTCATTAAAAATGCCAATATATACATGAAATAAAGTTGAAACAACACATAGATAGGAGAGGTTTTTTGAGACTCGTGAGAATGCTCGACAGTCAGTTTACATAAAGAAAATTCATTTTCAAGAGTAAACACTGAGCAGCACGATACCTACTACAAAATATGTAGTTGAGTTATTGAGCGTCTGAAGTATTTTCCTCTCATTAATTACAAAATTGGAGTTAGTTAAGAAGGCTTTTGTGTAAGTGAATTGTGAATGAGACTTCTGTAGATACGGCCTTAGTGGAGTTTAAAGTTGAACTATGGAGGAGTGGCCTAGTGGTTAGGGTGGTGGACTTTGGTCCTGGGGAACTAAGGAACTGAGTTTGATTCCCACTTCAGGCACAGGCAGCTCCTTGTGACTCTGGGCAAGTCACTTAACCCTCCATTGCCCCATGTAAGCCGCATTGAGCCTGCCATGAGTGGGAAAGCACGGGGTACAAATGTAACAACAACAACAAAAAAACTACAACCAGAAAAAAAGGTGTGAGCTAAATCCATATTCCTCCCCCCCCCCCCCCCCCAAGGTCAACAGTAATGAATCTGTTTACACACTTTGGATTGCATAAGAGCCCTTAGCCTTGTGGTTGGAGAAAATAAAGCCTTTATTAGAGTCTTTTTGGTTGTTTTTCACCCCAATAAGCTTGGGACTACCCTTGCCTAGCATATACTATCAAATTGACTAGTAGACTTGCATCTTCACTTATTTCTAAGCAGGCCTCACATTATAGGATCATGTCAAGTCTACTAATATCTAAGCAATGGCCATGTTGGTATTCACTTGAGATCAGCCGATATAGAGGAATTTCCATAACTGTGACAGTGACTTCTGTCCATACATTAGCATCTCACTTCTGGTTAGAAAGAAATTCCTGACATATTAGAAAGTCGTCTGTCCTCCAAAATCTCTGAGGTCTTGAATCAATATCAGTAAAAGACTTGTATACCACTATATCCCTTTTTGTGCTCAACGTGGTTCACAAATTATCTAAATAGTAATAACAAATAAAAATATTGATACAATAAGTTGATACAATCTCCACAGTTAACAAAATCTATATCATTTATTGAATACAAAAGCTTTTTGAAAAATCAAATTAGTAGGTTCCAATCAAATCCATGCCAGTAACAAATTCCATGAAGAGATTATAGAAAAGGAGTACAAGGTAGTAAAAATTTGCAGGTACCAAATACCTCTAGCGCAAGGAGGTTGAAAAATCAATGAAAGACGCAACTGGAGCTATGTATAGGAATATTGTTTACGAGTGTAATACTTTGTTGGAATATTAATAAAAAGTTTAACAAATAAAAAAAAAAAGAAAGACGCAACTGAGATGAATAACCAAATAGGGCAGTATGTAGTTGACCGCTTAATAATTAGGAGGTAACTCCGTAATCCACCTATAATAATGAACACAATGATTTAAACAAGATTCTCTAGTGTATCAGAAACCAATGTAATATTTTCAATATGATAACACATTGTCACATTTTGAGCCTATAAATCAACTTTGCTGAGATGTTCTGAATAAGTTGCAACTTATTCAACAATTTAGAAGAGAGAACCAGATACAACATATTACAGTAGTCTGTATGAGATACTACCAGCATCTCCACCAACACAGCAAAAGAGGTTTGATCAAAATAGGATCTTATCAGCCATAAGTATCTTAATTTGAAAAACATCTTTTGCCAGAGGTGATTTGAGGTTCTAAGGATAATGCTTGAATCCAGGATTACGCCTAGAACACTCAGTGGGGGAGGAGCTACTCGATGGAACAACAGCAGCATGGGAACGACAAATCCTGGGTTTTAAAACCATAAAATTTTTATTTTGTTGGTATTTAACTTTAATTTGTTACTCAGAGCCCAATAAGTGACCTTCTGCATGCAGGACGCTAATTCCCTGATAATATCCGAAAAATTGTCAGCTACTGGAAGCAACATAAAAATGTCATCAGCATATGAAAGAAGCAACTCATCTGTTTTCAGTTGAATGGCACCCAGTGACAACATAAACAGATTAAAAAGCATAGGAGAAGGTGGCAATCCTTGTAGTAACCTCATGCTGCTACCGCTAGGGATCATGTTTCCTTACATTATACAGACACATGACCCCTAGAGGTAGTAGCATGAGAGTGCTGCTAGGGTTGCCATTTTGGGAGTTGGCGCCGGCAAAGCAGAAGCAACTGGGGATTGCTCCTGCCCTAGGGCCCACTGGACCACTAGGTACAAGACCAGTAGACCTCTTATGATGGAGAGGGGGTCCTGTGAAAGGAGACTAGGGAATATGATCGGGAGGGATGCATTGTGGCCCCCATTAGGCTCCAACCTTGGGAGCATTGGGACATGACTTTAAGGCCCTATGCTTCTGGGCTGCTGGAATAATGCTACTTGTGAGGTGGCTTGCAAGCAGTTTTTTACCATAAGAATTGCAACTAGTGGTACTGACTCTATGTGGTAAATCAAGGTGCAGTAAAAGTTTGCCTTGTTCTGTAAATGTAACAACAGGAGAGCCAAGGCAGTGGTGTTTGTACTTAGCTTGCTTGTCACCTGGGGCAGGTTGCCGCTGCTTCTTCCCCCCCCCCCCCCCCCCTAGCAAGGGGGTGCATAGAGCAGTTGCATGACTGTCGGCTGCGCTGGCCCCCTGCCCCAGAGCATGAAGTAAAGTCAGAGGGGGCAGGGGATGGGCAGAGCCAACAGCCATGCCACTACTCCGTACACCCGGGGTGGACTGCCCCCGCCCTTGGTATACTACTGAGCCAATGGAAAGATGCAAGAAAAAACAAAGTTTTTCAGCAAGGTGCCAGAGGAGAGCAGATAGGTGAACACTCTGGTCTGACAAGAGCAACTGTAGGCTGCTAATCTAAAGAAAAGCCCAAGAGACTAAATGGGCTTTAAGGCAAGTCTTAAATTTCTGTTCAGGGTTCTAGTAATATACTAGTGCATGAATTCAACACACTAGCATTTTACAAATGAAGGGAGGCCTTGTCCTTAACCTTCCCTAAACAGCTTTGCCACCTTCTTTCATCTCACCTGAGGGGCTGATCTGTTCTCTCCCAGGAGTAAACTGTTTATGTTAATACATAGATAGCGATATCTTCCTCTTAGATGTATCAATTATAGTAATTTTACAAAAGTTGGTAGCAAATAAATTTGAAAAAAACATGAAGCTTAGCTATAGGCATTGTTCTAGTAATGAAAACCAAAATAGAGCAAATAGTAATTCTAAGAAACCCTTTATATCCTTGCATAAAAGTGCCTTAAGGGTAAATCCTGGAGGCAGACAGAACCCCAATTAAAAGTACAGGTAGAGCATGACAGCAAAATTGTAAGGTAGTATGAGTTGGGAGGATACGCATGTAAAATATGCATTAGAGTCCTTCCAGGGGAGGGAAGGACCACCAGCAGAGTCTGAGTGGTGGAGACCAATAAACCCAGGAGGAAGAGAGCATGGGTGTGAATACCGAGATTTCAGAGCCTGCTGCTCCTAACACTGAGGAGATAAGAGTACATAGCGCAAGGTACTAGCTTTTACTGTTAAGACTTTTTTACCCTATGTTTCTTTTTGGCACAGTGAGAGGTTAATGCTGGTTAATGCTTTTTGCTGTTGTGCTAAGGAGGTTGGTGTCCCTGTAAACCTAAACCTTTGACTACCTTTTGGATTGCCTGAAGCCTTAGGAACACTGAGTTGAAACTGCCAGAAACTTCATTTTTGTTCCAGAATCTTTTTATTTTTTTTTTCTGTTCTTGTGGAAGACTAGTTCTGCAAGACTGGGCAACTTTTCTTGCTGCTGAGTTGACACGGTGCCTGGACATAAGAGCTGCCTGAAATAGTTTCACACTGTGCCTGTCACACTGTTATGGTTTTGTTACTGAGACTGTGACTGCTGTAGCTGAATAGCCTCTGAATTCCTGCCAAGGGAGTATTATATGGGAAGGTGGTTGAACAGCCCTGCCCAAGGCTCTGTGGAAGTGTATATTCCACTGAATGCTACAGAAAGCATTTATATCCTGTCTTTTAATTTATTTATTTATTATTTATGCATGCATGCATGCAATTTTTAAATTTCACAAGCGTTAATCTTGTTACAAGAAACACAGAATACATATGTGAGACATACATGGTATAGGAATATAAAAAAAACAAAGAAATGAAGGTATTTAAATTAACTCACAATGTCTCTTCCTTAGACAGGGCCGTGCCAACACGGTAAGCGGGGTAAGCGCCGCAGGGGGGCGCCTGCCTTGCAGGGGCGCCGTTGCGGTGCTGCCCCACCATACCGCTCCCGCTGCTCTGCCTCCCACCTACCTTTAAAAAAAAATTTGTAAAGCCGAGTTGCAGGCAGCGCCTCGCGTCTGCCCGGCTGCTTGTGAAACAAGTAAATCTATCTCTTCTCTTTGTCATCGTCGGGCCTCACTGTGTCCCGCCCTCCTCTGAGGTAACTTCCTATTTCCGCAAGGGCGGGACACAGTGAAGATGGTGGCAGTTGGGGAGGGGAGAGGGGTGTTGTGGGGTCCATAGCTCTTGGAGGCAGCTCTGGGAAGAAATAATCTTTCATTTTGATACAAAGGCAGGCTTGCGACGAGGGCTTGGTGGCCACTCTGGGTAACATCACCCCCAGTCCTGGCTGAACTGCTTGCCCCTGTTCCCAGGAGGTCCTCTCGGTTTCCTTCCTCTGGATCTCCCAGTTGTGGGGGTGCCCCTGGGCGCAGATTGGGGTTATCCTCGTTTTGGTGCCTCTTCCTTGCAGGTTGGCGCTCCTTCTCCCAGCAGTTTGTTCAGCATGGAAATGTAGATCTTCGCCATTTGCAAGGTCTCGGACTTAGTCAGTTTCCTCTCGTCCCGCCAGGCGGGGATGATGCTCCGCAGCCGATCGAAAGCCACATTCAGCGCCACCATGCGCCTCCTCTCCTGAGCGGCACAGCCATGTGGGCTTCCTCGCTCCTCAGTTCCAGACACCGCGCATCCCAGCCGGGGCTGAGGAAACGTAATTTTCACATGGTCAGGTGAAAGGAACAGAAATATGGTCTCATCACTGAGTACAGGCACTTGCACGATGGGGACTGCGGTGTCCCGACTTTCCATTAAGCCTGCACTTCTCCCATCTGAGTGTGCAGTGTCCTGTGAACCTTTCCCTTCTGTTGTATGTTGCCAGTTGTAGTAGCTTTCATTCGTGGTATTTACCATAGCCGTAGCCCGTAGATTGCTGAGTTAAGGAAACGTCCATAGTTGGCTGGACTACTGAAAAAAACTAATATCTCTCCTTGTAAAGTCTGACCACACGTGCATAGAGCAGGGAAATTCCTGGTTGGTGTGTTTATAAACTGTGAAGAGCACACTGCACACGTGGACAGAGAGTGTCCCTGGGAAGAGATGAAGGGTTAAATAAACAATATTTAAGGTCAAAACATCATAACCATGGATAATGTATGTCGTTTATAAAAGAAAGCCTATTAAACAAGTTCATTCAATTTGGATTAGATACTCGGTGAACGCTTGATGAGACGCACCAGGAGTCAAATAGACATTAATCCTATAATCTAGAATGTAATTAGATCGGGAGCATCTTTTTTTTTTTAACTTTTCCAAATGAAAGACTGTTTTATAATGCAACACTTTGCAAGAAAGCAATAGAATATCTGTTGCTAAGGAAAGCTATTAAATTCAGTGGAACACTAAATTTTAGCAGGAGCCAAAATATGGAGAATGGGTTTTGGTGACCACGTGGGAAATTTAGCATTTATAAACTGCATCTATTACTTTCTAGCATGCTGCCAGGAAAAAAAAGCAGAAGAGCTGTCTACAACTTTATTTCCTTTTTTGGGGGGGGGGGGGGGGCAAAATGATACTACCCATCATAAAATCAAATCAGGCATTATAATTGATGCACTATAGTAATGTAACAGCAAGATTAATTTAAACACAGGAAAACCAGCACTGGAAAGCAAAGGGTTCCAATGAAATCCATTTTCAAATGGTGCCTTTCATATCTTTAATAGGACGCTTATGTTCTTTGTATCATATCAGACGTCTAGATTATACGTTTATCCAGTCATTTTAATGTATTTTTCTTTTGTGATATCACTATATTCACGTTCCAATTGAAAAGCGAACTTTTGTAATGGCGTTCATTATTCTTAGGTAAATGTACTGTACCACTTTCTAAGGATGTGTCCTGCCTGGATACCTTTTGCTTTCTCTACCATAGGCTATGGGGGCTGAAAAGGGGACAGGGAGAAACTGGGGACTGGTGGGATAGTGGGGCTGGAACTGGGGGCTGAAAAAAAGGGGCAGAGAAAGGAGATAGATCCTGGATGGATGGAAGAGGAAGACAGTGAAAAGAAGATGAGGAAAGCAGAAACCAGAGACAACAAACTGTAAATAAAATATATTTTTTTATTTTTTTGCTTTAGGATAAAGTAGTATTGTAGCTGTGTTAATAAATGTTTATAATAGAACATGTAAACAAGGTAATATTTTTATTGGACTAATTTTAATACATTTTGGTTAACTTTCGGAGAACAAAACCCCCTTCCTCAGGATAGGATACTGTAACAGCACTATACTGTATTGACCTGAGGAAGGAGGTTTTGGCCTCTGAAAGCTAAATATATTAGTCCAATAAAATGGTATTATTTTATTTTCTATATTTTTTTTATTTCTATTTGTTAATTTATAAAGTTGTGATTGGTACTTGTTAGTTTTTTCAAATTTACATCTGCTGTTTTTATATTTTCCACAGTATGGTATTTTGGTATTTATGGTATTTTATGCTAGACGGGGGGGGGGGGGGGGGGGGGGGGGGGACGCCAACTGATAGTCTGCAGGGGGGCACCAGAGACCCTAGGCACGACCCTGTCCTTAGACCACAATACTGGAAGGGGGAGGGGGGTCTTAAACAGATTCAGGGAAGTCTATTGTTTCCTGTCTTTTTTATTATGTGGTACAAATTATGGGGCCCCACTAGCTGTGTCAGGACAACTGCTGGCCTAACGCAACCACCAGCGGTAGTCCTGCCCCAAGTGCACGCCATTTCCGGGGGGGGGGGGAGAAGAAACCCCCAGGAAATGGCTAGCGCGGCGGTAAACAGGTGATAATCGGTCATTGCCACGCGCTGCCAAGTTAACGCCGGAGCCCTTATCCACTACCTCAGTGGGTGGTGGTAAGGGTTCCCCGCCACATGGCCACACGGTGAGAGTTGTCTCACCGCATGGCCATTTCTTTTTTTTTTTTTCGGGTTTTACTAGCTGCGGGGAAAAATGGCCCCTCCGCCAGTGCAGGGCCCTTTTTCCCACACAGCTTAGTAAAAGGGCCCCTATGTTCTTGCACTGGGAAAATGACACACACTGAATTTTCACAGCTGTAGCAGAGTCCTCATTTATTAGCATATTTCTTTTATCAGTTCTTGGCTTCAGTGGAAAAGCCAGAGTGCTGGAATTATGATGGGTTTTAGAGCCTATCCTGGAGTATCTTGTTGCCTTTTGCAACAAAACTAGTACTTCCTAGACATGGAGTGCAGTGACCTCAGTGTGTCTCTGTGGTTATCAGCAGGCATTTCCAAAACAGATGTTCCTTTGATCTTCCTCAGTCTGGCTGATAACATTCCATGATCTCTGCTTTGTTGCAGTTGGCTTATCTGTAAATAAGTGACTTTGTGGTTTACTTTGCTCATATTTTTTTCATTAGCAGTTTACGGCATTCAATGAAATGAAAAGCCTGAAAAAGCTTCAGAAATCCCACAACAGTAGTAGTTATTCAGTTTATTTTCTGGTTCCTCATGAGCTGCAAATTGTTTTGACTGTAAGAAAACAATTTATTTCTTGCCTTTTGTCCTGTAGAACCAGAACTGGAAGTAAATCCTCAGTGATGGAGACTTTTACGTTCTAGGTCTCTTCAAGAGAATGTGGTATAAATTCTTTACTAGTACAATGGCTCAGATGTTATTTGGGTGGGCTGAAGTCAGAAATCTGTTAAAATAGCAGGTCTTACGGGGAAAATCAAAGCACTGCAGATCTCTGCTAATAATTTCCTATTGAGCAGTTTTGTAGTGAGAAGGCTGTAAAACTAAAGCATTACGTCTCTTTAAATTTTGACGCGAGATTGTATTTTAAGCAAGATATCTATATATTCAAATTAGAATCCATCTTTAGAACTTTTGCCACTCCCAGAATAAGAAATAGTGCAGTAATATGTACACACGTGTATGACAGCCTGATGCTTTCAGTGTTGCCAGCATCCTCTCAGCTCTTAGGTGGCCAGTGCAGAAAGCAACACATTACAACTGCAGTCAGCATCGGAATGTAGTAATCAGTGAGCATTCAGATTACTGCTGTGTTAAAATTGTGGCAAGTAATCCTCAACTCATTGCATGAGCTGCGAATGGTTTAGGGACTGACAGAAAGGGTGCCTTTTTTCTTTTTAATGGTGACAGCAGTTTGCATTGGCCTCGAGTGTCCTGTCAACCATCCCCTGACCCCAACTTAAATACATGTATTTAGTGCACCCTTCCATCCACCCCTCCCCTTGCACCCTGACTGTAAGTAAATCCCACCTTTCTCTATAATTCTGGTTCCCCTCCCACCTCTACAGGCTGCTATAATTCTGGTCCTTTTCCCTCCCCCACCTCTGTAGGCAGCTATAACTCTGGTCCCCCTCCCACCTCTACAGGCAACTAGTTCTGGTCTCCCCCCCCCCCCCCCCCCCCACTTCTGCAGGCAGCTATAATTCTGGTTCCCATCTACCCTCACCTCTGTAGGCAGCTATAATTTTGGTCCCCTCCCCCCACCTTTCCAGGCAGCTGTGATTCTGGTCCCCCTCCCCCCCCTCAAAGGAGCTGTGATTCTGCCAACAACAGAATTCTGCCAACAATGTCATTAGCACATCTGAAAGGGCACTGACTATAGAATTAGCTAAAATGCCCCAGCCACCACTAAATGTATAAATATCTTTGAACGCTGGCCGAATATTTTATCATTTTGGGTATTCCATTATGTGAATACACCAAGAAGGCCTCTAAGATCAACTTTTTTACTTTTTGTAACACTATGCAGAAGGATTTTAATCTTCATAAGACTTCATTTCTGGCAGCAAGCTAAAACAAAATCTCTTTTCTAAAGTAAGAGTTGTTGATGTATGTTTTGTTGGAAAGGTAATATTGGAAAGTTAGTTAAGAGTTAGTTGAGCACCAAGGAGATAATTTTATAACAAACAACACTTATATCAAAAATAACCCACCCATTTTATGCCTATACTCCTGTACATAGTATATAATACTCCAATATAGGGAAGTTTTGGGGGTTTTTTTTATCACAACTCAACTAAACACTTCTCATAAATTCTTTTTTTATTTTGAGTGCATCTTCAGATAGTGGGCTCTGTGTCTAATTCTAACACACACACCACAAGAATAATTCTTTGATCCAAAATTTTCTTTAAATATATTCATTTCAAACATTCTTTTCCCAGATTAATTATCAATATCTCATACTGTACTTGTCTTATAAAGTCTTCATAAACTCTGCATGAATAAAAGCCACCTCTCGACCTGATATCATATTTTGAAATCTGCGTCAGGGTCAAGGTGCTTACAAAGCATAAATAGAATCCAATCTTTAATGTAGCTTAATAATCTTCAGGCATATTATATGACATCAAGGGCCCTGTTTACTAAGATTAACTAGCGTTTTTAGCTTGCGCCTAAAATTAGCACGTGCTAAATGCTAGAGACACCCATATATTCCTATGGATGTCTTTAGCGTTTAGCATGCGCTAAAAACGCTAGTGTGCCCTTAGCACTGCTTAGTAAAAAGGGTCCTAAAAGATTCAAAAAAATTCTTACATACATTCAAAAATATGCTACTCTATCAAGTGCCCTTATGTACTTCATTCCAAGATGGTGCCTGCATTTTTCCTTTGCATTTAAATACTTGTCAACTGATTTCAGTCTCAAATCAAACCAGTGGCATCCATTCCAGCTCTTCATTTAACCCACATGTTTCAACAGAATTCAACATGAAAATCCAATTTTGTTTCTTATTTAAATATCGCTCAAAAATACCATCCTCCCACCTTCTCTTTACTACATCTAAAACACGTCATTTAATCTCAGTGAGTGGTGCTTTAAACGAATATATTAAGTAAAGAAAATTTTGGATCGGTGAAGAATTTGGTGAAGTGTGGATGTCAAAATTAGCCACTGAGCCCACCATCTGAGGATACAATCAAAATTTTTTAAAAAGTTTATAGGAAGTATTTAGTTGAGTTGTATTTTATAAAGGTAACATAAGCATGTATGTGCCTTTTTATAAAATTGAATCCTAGAAATTCAATCCCTAGTAACGTACAAATACTGTCACACAAAATTACACCTGCTTCATAGCAAAGATAAACCAACACGAAGACGGTCCAAGTCTCCCGCAAAGCACACGTAAAACAACAAAAAGAGCGGAAGAAAAACCAAAACAGACCAGAAAAAGCCATACAGAATAAGAGCACCAAAGAAGTTTATTAGGACCCAACACGGTCCATGTTTCGGCCAACCGGCCTTCTTCAAGGGTCTTCAAATTGACATATACAGAGCGCCTCCTGGATTCACAAGAAGTGAAAAGCATAAACACTGGTGCTGACTGGAATCAAAAAAAGGGTCCTAATAAACTTCTTTGGTGCTCTTATTCTGTATGGTTTTTTCTGGTCTGTTTTGGTTTTTCTTCCGCTCATAGCGAAGATAACCATATGCACATACGCCTCAAAATGCCTTCCTATCTCCACCAAAAATGCAGCCCCCCACAATGCCTATACTAGGACTGCGTAAAAGCATATTTGGTCTTGTCAGCACGTGCACTTGTATGTGTGTTTATACCCAGGCACTTTTATAATAATCATTTTTGTGAGTAAAATATGCTTCACACGTGAAAAATACTTTAAAATTACTTTCAAAACAACTTGATGTATCTTGTAGACCTCAGGTGATAACAGATTGCATTATTTTTTAGGGAACGCAATTCGACATTGTAGTGAAGAAAAAGGATGGCTGCCCCCTGAGCTTTTCAACTGCACCACAATTACCTTTGCAGAGCTAAAAACCATGGTAAGGGTCCTGGTTACTTAGCATATTTGAAGCCCCATTTTACCTAGAACGTTGAGATTGGAGTTCAGACGTCCAGGATGGGATGTGCTTATTTCTGGTGGTATTTTACAAAAGGCTCTGCCAGCGCAGAACCTTTTCTAAAATAACTGCTGGAGTACACGTGTACATGTTGAGAGACAGAACAGGAGTAGGCATTGTAGCAATATGCACATGAGTAAAATTGGCAGCATGAATCTGGCAGTTTCCACATAAAAGTGTCAAAGTCATTACTACCATGTATAGCTGTCCCATTTTACAAATCTACATGTGTAAATGTCAGTTAAGTAGAGGCTGTAATTTTAATTTGTTTTTATTTTGTTTTTGGAGGCAGAAATAATGGGGAATTAAGGAAAATGATTCCCTTACTAGTTCATGTAAAACTGCCACCAAAACAAACACTTTTTAAAATCTATGCATGGCTCTCAGCTCATGTAAAACATGTTCTCTTAGGCTTCTGCAGCTGGCATCATTTTGTTTCAGTTGTCTGGGTCCTGCCATGTTATATAAGTAGAACTGACATTTCAGCCATTATGCTGTGGCTTTCTTCAGGGTATTCAGAAACATCGGATCCCAGGCAATCAGGTTTGAGAACCCAGTTATATATAAAGACAAACTGCAGACCTGACAGCATACCCTGAAGAAAGCCACAGTACAATGGCTGAAATATTGGTTACACTTACTTGGACATGGAAAGACCCGGACAACTTCAGTGATGATGTAAAACATGATGGGGATAGTTTTTCCCATAAACGAGTATTCCCTTTGTGAAATGGGTAATATACGTATAGATTTTTGCCCCACCCAAGCTGGATCCACAGCGTGCCTGCACCATGCCCCTTTGCCATCTCTACATGGAGTGGATCTCCACTTGTAAATAGGGAATGGCAGAAAGGGTGACTTTTTTTTTTTTTAATAGAGCCTTTCTATAATTGCTATTTGCATGTATATGTGATCTACACATATAAAAGCTACTATTTATACATGGAGATGCTTTTAAAATAGAGGCCATTGTGTACTAGTAAGATGAAATTATGAAACCTGATTTTGTAAGTATTTCAACTATTGTAAACTGCCTCAAACTCCTTGGGTATAGATAGTAATGTTTTTAGTTCACACAGACCCTTCTTCTCACCTCATCACTCTGTACCTGTAGTTATGCAAACTTCATGCCAAATTCTGATCTCTAATCTGGAGTCCCTTAAAAAAAACTTAGTGGTGTGTATAATTTAATATGTTAAACTGCAATCCTTGAAGTCTGCAAATCAGTTATATTTTTATGATATACCTCATGAATGTTCATGAAATGTTTGCATATAATTGAGGTAATGCATGAAACTATATCTCTTGCATATTCCTTGAATCAAAATCAATTTGCAGCCCTTGAGGATTGCAGTCTGAAATCCCTATTAATTGTCACATTTATAAGAATCGTATCCATAAATTCACTTTTATCTGCCTTCCACTTTATTTTCAGAATGAGAAATTACATCGTAATGAGACCAAACTTGATGGTGAACAATCAATCCACATTGCTAGGGTATTGCAGAATGCTACCAATCATACACGGTCCTTTTACGGGAACGATATCCGAACGGTATATCAGATGCTCATCAGAGTGTTGCAGTATGAGATCCAAAAACAAGGTTTTGACTTGGCTGCAACAAGGGATGTGGAATTCAATGAGGTGAAAGAGATTTGATATCTGTGATATACTGCATCTTTGCACTGAAAATAATCAGAATACAGGATTTTAATTGAACTAACCTAAAAGTACACATCTCTGGTCATTGTTAGCCATGAACAGAGCACTTTTTGCAATATGATTTGCAGTGTGTGTGTGCGCACTTCTTTCCTACTTTGCCTGATCTGAGCATTTGAGGGAGTAGTACGAGAAGTCTGTGAATACAGTGCCAGGGATCACACAAGATGAAAGGTACAGATCATTTTGTACATTCATTTTCTAATACTGCGAATCACTGAATGTTAAATACATACAGAATGGCTTTTTCATGTAATATAACTCGGGTTGATAGTTTTCAGAATGTATACTTTATTGACTCCTGCCTTTGTGGCTGCCTTCTTCAAAATGGCCATCGACCCCTAGCAACAGTCTCATGATTCTATCACTAGGGGGTTCAAGCTGCCATATAAAGCAGCCGCCAGAGCAGGACCCATTTTCTTCTGTCACCTCATTTCCAGTCTCACTCTTTTCCCAACCTCCTATTCACTTCTGTCTTTCAACTACTCCCCGTTACCACATTGCTATCCTCTGTTCTCACTATCCTCTTCTCACTTACCTCCTTGATACCTTCCCCACCCCCATGGCCTCTCACACATGGTTCTACCATTCCCAGCATCTCCTCTCCCTCCACCCTTGTAACCCAGCATCTTTTCCCTCTCTCTCTCCTTTTCTCTCCCCCTCCCACCCTTGTAGCCTGATGTTTCCATATCCCTTTGCTTCCACCCCTCAGCATCTTCCTCTTGCTCCTCCTGCCCATGTTTTTTCAACATCTCTCCTTCTTTTCCCTCCCTTCCTATGTCCAGCATCTCATCTCATCTCTCTCTCTCTCTCCCGCCTTCACACCCCCTAGGGTCTCTCTTTCTCTTCTGCCTCTCTCTATCTCTCTCTTTCTCTCTCTCTTTCTCTGTCTCTCAATCTTCCTCCCCCCCCCCCTCCCAGAGTTTGCCATCTCCCCATCTGACACCCCCTCCTCCAGTTTACATTAAAATCTCAATCTCTCTACATCCTTTTAGAGGTCACCAGAAGCATACACGTGTTGTCTGCAGCCTGATCCAGACCCTCTCCTGTGACTCAACATCCTGTTTCTGCATGGGTGAGGCTGTCAGAGGAAAGGCTCCAGGTCAGATCGCAGGCAGAACATGTGAATCGCTACTGCACCTGATGACCTCTAAAGAGAGAGAGATTTAAAGGTAAGCTGGGGGGGGGGGGGGGTTGAGTGATAGGGGGAATGCCAGTGTGCAGATGAGCAGTAGAGAGAGAGAGATGCCTGAGTGGGGGAGAAAAAAGGTGCAGAGTGGAAGGAGAAGGGCCTGACCAGGGAAGGAAGTGGAGCAAGTGGGTGGAAGAGGGTACTTGGCATGTGAAAGCATAGCAGTGAGAGCAACACATGCTTTCGCAGCTATGAGGCGGGCTTTTGGGAACCCCTAAGCCTTGGCGCCCTGAACCAGTTGCTCACCTGGCCCATACCCTGAGCCAGCCCTGTCTCCGAGTATTATTTTAAAAATACTTATATGGTTGGCACTGATGCTGCTCATATAAGTCTCTTTAAATATTGTCTGAGTTCATAATCTGTATTTTAAAAAATGGTTGGAGAGTTTTTCATCTTTTTGTTCATATGTACTAATTATTCTAGGCCTTTTAAATGTAGAAAAGTATCAACTTCCACATAAATCTCTTGATTGTGACAAAGTGAACTCAAAAGAATTTAGAAAAAAAACATCTTGTTAATATGTCCGTGTTCTCTGTCACAGCGTATTCTTTACTGTGAAAGTAATTGCTGTTATTAAACTGATCTGCTTAGAAAGCAGTTTTTAAAATCTTATCCAAAGGCTGTTCTTCAGTGATCAAAACAAGATCAAAACAACCTTCATGACTGAGGAGCTAGAGCTGAGCTTTGCTGTTTTCTTAATACTCCCAAACATTTTGGGTTATTCACCAACAGATAGGGAAATGACTTCAATATGCTTTAACTCTTTAGATCCCTGGTTAAGATTTTCTGTCTCAAAGCAGATTTTTTTTTTCTATACATAAAGATTTATGAGGCGAAAAATAATATGCTGCTCATTGTATCAGTCTCCAAGGTAATAAGACAAAACAGCTGTATTAGACTTGCCTCTTCTTTTTATGGATTGGCCATGTAGGAATTAAGGCTGATGATTTTGCAGATTACTTTGTTGATTAAGTAGGACTGCTTCAAACATCTCACAGTCTGTGTACAGTTGCATTGGTATTAGGCTAGAACAATATGCCTTTGCCCTCTAGTTCTTATTTATGGTCAGGATTCAATATGGCTTCCCATCATTAGTAACAGAGAAAATTCTTTTTTTCATTGAGAAACTCTAATTCACTAGCTGATCTTTTACCCTCATATTTGCTCAAACATCTATACTTTTAGTTGCTTCCATATCATTATAGTATGGTAAATGGTAGTTATGCAGAGAGTTCTGTCCCTTTCAGTTGCAAGGAAGCATGGGTGAAGCCAGTTTTAAAAATCCTAACCTTGATCCAGCTAGAGACATAGTAACATAGTAGATAACGGCAGAAAAAGACCTGCACGGTCCATCCAGTCTGCCCAACAAGATAACTCATATGTGCTAATTTTGTGTATACCCTACTTTGATTTGTACCTGTGTTCTTCAGGGCACAGACCGTATAAGTCTGCCCAGCACTATCCCCGCCTCCCACCCATCAGCCCCGCCTCCCACCACCGGCTCTGGCACAGACCGTATAAGTCTGCCCAGCACTATCCCCGCCTCCCACCCATCAGCCCCGCCTCCCACCACCGGCTCTGGCACAGACCGTATAAGTCTGCCCAGCACTATCCCCGCCTCCCACCCATCAGCCCCGCCTCCCAACCACCGGCTCTGGCACAGACCGTATAAGTCTGCCCAGCACTATCCCCGCCTCCCAACCACCAGCCCCGCGTCCCAACCACCGGCCTCTGGCACAGACCGTATAAGTCTGCCCAGCACTATCCCCGCCTCCCAACCACCAGCCCCGCGTCCCAACCACCGGCCTCTGGCACAGACCGTATAAGTCTGCCCAGCACTATCCCCGCCTCCCAACCACCAGCCCCGCGTCCCAACCACCGGCCTCTGGCACAGACCGTATAAGTCTGCCCAGCACTATCCCCGCCTCCCAACCACCAGCCCCGCGTCCCAACCACCGGCCTCTGGCACAGACCGTATAAGTCTGCCCAGCACTATCTCCGCCTCCCAACCACCGGCCTCTGGCACAGACCGTATAAGTCTGCCCAGCACTATCCCCGCCTCCCAACCACCAGCCCCGCCTCCCAACCACCGGCCTCTGGCACAGACTGTATAAGTCTGCCCAACACTATCCCCGCCTCCCACCACCGGCTCTGGCACAGACCATATAAGTCTGCCCAGCACTATCCCTGCCTCCCACCACCGGCTCTGGCACAGACCGTATAAGACCTATTTTTAATCTTTCATTGGTAGCATAAAGTCAAGGTAAATTCATCCATGGCAAACTGGATTCAGAAAAGATCGTAGCACAGAAACTGCTATAGTGGTGATGTTTAAATATGCTACCACTTGATGCTGAGAAAAGGTTTCTCCTTATTTTACTAGTAAACTACTGGTTGCTGTTGGAAAAGTTGTATGATATTGGTATTAGAAAAAAAATCTATTTTGTGGTTTGAATCTTATCTAGGCGGGTTTTGAGGTATTTTGTAATTGATATGTCCACACCATTAATATGTGGGGTCGCACAAAGATCTATTTTAGTCCCCACATTATTTAACATCTTCGTTGTTCCACTGCCAATTTTTGGGCAGAGCTATTGTATTAGCATCTACATGTATGCTAACAATATTCAGCTAATACATATTTGTGATACCATTGAGTAGCTATGCTGGGTCAGACCAATATCTAGCCCAGTATCCTGCTTCCAACAGTGGCCAATCCAGGTCACAAGTACCTGGCAGAAACCCAAATAGTAGCAACATTCCATGCTGCCAATCCCAGGGCAAGCAGTGTTGACCTTTGTGTTGATACTACTGAAGAATCAGAGCTATGTTGCTTTGCAAGAAAGATTTTTCAGAGGCTTTGTGGCTTCTCAGCTTTTTCAGATTCTTCTGCACAATCAGTTTCTAGTTAAAATCTCTTTTTGAGAGAGTCTGTTAGAGTCCTCAGTTTTATTTTTTGATCAGCAACTTAATTTTACCTCACACATGTTGACTATGACCAAAAATGTATTATTTGAACTATGAATGATCTGAGCTGTGAGACTACCCTTGACAAAGCCACTGTGCAAACACAATTACATATTTTTGTGTCTAGTGGATTATTACAATTCCCGTCTTTGCTGGCATCAGTATGGTTAATATAAAAAGGTTTCATTTGTTGCAAAATGCAGCAATTCGACTATTTAATCAGGTCAAAAACTTTGAACAACAACTTATAAAGAAAGATCACGTGGTTCCAATAGTATCTAGGATTAAATATAAAATTGATTGTTTTCCAGATATATTGTATTATATGGGTCTCCCTTTTTATCTGGAATCATCCAGAAGACCTTGCATATCATGAGCAAAATTTAGATGTGAATAGACTTTGAAGATCAGCTTTTGCTGTCTATAGACCAGCAATTTGGAATTCTGTGCCTCATTATATTTGGAATGAGGGCATACCAAATAAGTTTTTAAAAACTATAAAAATGTAGCTTTGTTGTGAAGCTTATGGATCACATTTGTGACTGACCTTGGGGTGCACATGATTACCCTGACATTTATAAAGTGCTAATACTCATTTCCCAAGCCTTGTGGTCTCCATTTTTACTGTTATTATTGTAACTGTCTTTTTCATTGTTCTTTGTTTTTTATCTGACTAGTCTTGCTGTGTTTATTTTTCCCCCTGTATACTCTTTTTTTTCCTCTCTGAATACTGTCTTTAAAAAAAAAAATCTTTATGTTCTATATACTGTCTCCTGCTTATCCTGCAAATCTGGTCTGTTTGCAGCTATTGAGAAAGGGACAAACAAGTCTATGCTAGGCACTTTATGAAGATGAAGTATATTTATTATTATGGATATATTCACCAACAGTGGAAGTGTCTTTCATGGAGTTTAGCTCAAGATTCAAGTAGCCATTTTTCCTAATCTTGTGGGAGAATACTCCAGTATGTAGATAACCTACTGAGAGAAGAAATGAGGAAGAAAGACAGGAGGTGGTTAAAAAAACGCACATTATGAAGCAAGGATGAATGAAAAGGAAATCCATTTTTTTTTTAATAAGGAGGATTTCTGTGTATGCAGTGTCCTTCAGTAGTACATGATCACCAACATATTTAGACTAGAAAACCTGTAAGACAAGGAAGGGAAAAGGATGAAAGGGTAAGGTGTTGAAAAAAAAAATTGAGCAGAAGCCAGGGAGAAGGAACAGAGATTTTCCATGTTTCCTGTTGGGGTATTTGGATTTGAACATTCCTTTCTAAAATGTATAAACCAACAAGAAGTCCTTGATCTCTTCGAACTGGTGAGCTCCAGACTAGGTATTTGTAGGGCTCTCTCCTTCAGTTGCAAAGCTTCCAGTTCAAAGCATCTTGTAGTCTCTGATTTTGGCCAAGGTTCCTAAGATGCTAGGTTTAAAAGATTACTTGTTAAGAATACAACATCACGGTGACTAATAGGTTTGCACTTTGTAATAAAGTTGGGAAAGAACATGCCTGGATTAAGGTGAAGTCTTGGTATGTGATTGTCTGCTGCTTCAAAATGGATCGCTTGACATCTTCCTCATGTTTGATCCAATGCAGCTAGGAGCCATTCATCACTTTTTTCATGTCAGATGAGCGCTGTATTTATTTACATATATCTATATATATATATTGCTCCCTCTTTCATCCTTTATATAGAATATTGTAAAAGCAGGTAGTGCCATCCTAGACCCCAGCAACAAGGAACATTGGGAGCACATCCAGCGAACAGAAGGAGGTACAGTTCACCTGCTGAAACATTATGAAGAGTATGCAAGCAATATGGCAAAGAACATGAAAAAAACGTATATGAAGCCTTTTGTTATCGTAGCAGCTAATATGAGTAAGTAGTCCTGATTTGGAATTGTTCATTTTCTAACTGTACGCTAGTGTCTGAATGAGGTTTGTGAAAGATAGAAGTGCGCATTATTTAAAGGATATCACTGTAAATGAACACACTCACTTTTCATGAGAGACTAGGCTTTTGGAAACAGCATCTGCTTTTAAAAATCAGTTATCTTTATATATTTTTCAATGGTATACTGTTGTAGTAGCAGGCTGACGTTTTGTTGTTTATGCTGCTTTTACTTCTGCCGCGACAATATTGTAGAAATAGTTCCTCATGCGTAAAACTGTAGTGATGTCACTGTAGGAATTTCATGCCTACATGAACGGTAGAAGCCAGGATTCCACTATAACAGTACCACATCGAAAATAAGAATATAAAAAGCAGGAATGCGGAGTCGGAGTTGGAATCAATTTTAGGTGGTCGGAGTTGTCAAAAATGTACCAACTCCAGCCTCAAAATAAAAGCTTGCAACATTATAATGTATGGTAAATTTGTCATTTTATATCTTTGTCCTGGATCTAAAGTTATATTTACCAGAACTTTAGGTCCAGAACAAAAAATTTAAAACCTAGTATCAGTAGGAGTCGGAGTCGAAGGTTTGGTGTACTGACTCCACAGCCCTGATAAAAGGTGCAATGCCAAAACAGTCCATTATCTGTCAAGTCTAGCATCCTATCTCTGGGTCACTTGGAAGAGCCCAGCATAGCCGAATAGGAAAGTCCATTCCCTTTATCACGAGAGTTGCTTCCAAAATCACAGGCATATAGAATTTATTTATTTATTTATTGCATTTGTATCCCACATTATCCCACCTCTTTGCAGGCTCAATGTGGCTTACAATATAAAGTGGAAATGAGAGGAGAGTTAATATTAGTGTAACAGAAGTATATTGGGTAATGGAAAGTATGATGAAGATATGATATCAGGCACTGTTAACAATGCTTACTAGATATATGTGGGGTTTTCATATGTTTTATTCATTGTGGTATGTCTTGTCGAAAAGATGTGTCTTCAGCAGTTTTCGGAAGTTGGTCAGTTCATAGGTCGCTTTTAGGTTACGTGGCAATGCGTTCCAGAATTGCGTACTCATATAGGAAAAGGTTGATGCGTGCATTAGTTTATATTTTAGGCCTTTGCAATTTGGGAAGTGAAGATTAAGGAATGTGCGAGATGATCTTTTGGCATTCCTGGGTGGTAGGTCAATCAGGTCAGACATGTAAGCTGGGGCTTCGCCGTGGATGATTTTATGTACTAAGGTACATACTTTAAACGTGATGCGTTCTTTGAGTGGTAACCAGTGTAGTTTTTCTCGTAGGGGTTTTGCACTTTCGTATTTTGGTTTTCCAAATATGAGTCTGGCTGCTGTGTTCTGGGCTGTTTGGAGTTTTTTGAGTAAGTGCTCTTTGCAGCCAGCGTATAGTGAATTGCAGTAGTCTAGGTGACTGAGTACTAATGATTGTACCAGATTCCGGAAGATGGTTCTTGGGAAGAATGGTTTTACTCTTTTTAACTTCCACATTGAATGGAACATCTTAGAATGTTTTGCTAAACTATTAGCTCAAGAAACAGACTCTCCATGGCATTGCAATATCTTTTCCTGAATCTTGAGAAAAAAAATTTTATAAACTCCAAACAGCCCAGAATACCGCCGCCAGACTCATATTTGGAAAAATTAAATATGAAAGTGCAAAACCCCTAAGAGAGAAACTTCACTGACTCCCACTCAAGGAACGCATTGCGTTCAAGAGTTGAACGATTGTACACAAAATTATTCACGCAGACTCCCCAATCTACATGCTAAACCTTGTGGACTTGCCTCCCAGAAATGCCACAAGATCATCCCGCAATTTTCTCAATCTGCACTTCCCCAGCTGTAAAGGACTAAAATACAAGCTGATACACGCCACCACCTTCTCCTACATGAGCACGCAGTTGTGGAATGCATTACCTACAGCCTTAAAAGCTATTGACAAAATAACTAACTTCCGCAAATCATTGAAGACATATCTCTTTAACAAGGCCTACAAAGAGAACCCATAACCTTACAAAACTACCTCACTAATCCACCCAGTTATTAAAGTCCACCTTCTATCCT
Organism: Microcaecilia unicolor; assembly: GCF_901765095.1. Classification (NCBI taxonomy): domain Eukaryota; kingdom Metazoa; phylum Chordata; class Amphibia; order Gymnophiona; family Siphonopidae; genus Microcaecilia; species Microcaecilia unicolor. Next base: position 40,174,144 of record NC_044040.1, on the reverse strand, counting down.
GCTTAATGCTTTCCTTCTCTCTTTCCTTACTTAATCTTTGTACAATACTAATTGTATCTGATAACGTGGAATGATTATGTCATAACCAAACTCTGTAAGCCACATTGAGCCTGCAAATAGGTGGGAAAATGTGGGATACAAATGCAATAAATAAATTAGGATTTATTTACCTCCTTTTTGAAGGAATTCACTCAAGGCGGTGTACAGTAAGATAGATGATATTGTACATTTTCTTTTCATGCTTTATACACTTTCTTCTTCGTGTAGCTTCTTTAAGAATAAAGACACTTTATAAAGACACCAGTAATATGTTACAGATCCATTTTCTCAGTGAATGTGGAAAAAATGAAAATAAACATTTGAGTTCCACATAAACAAGTACAAAAGTGATGTCATTAATGAAATAGTAAATTAATCACTTATAATTGTCATACAGCAATAGCAGTTAAATTGTATTATTTCATACAAAATACTAATAAAATGTGTGTGTGTATATATGTATATAATATTAATATTTATAGTATGCTAGTGTAGTATATAAAAGGCAAAAAATTTATACAGTATTCTCTGTATATTTGGAGGGGCATTTTTGGTATAATGTCTAAATTCGATTTTGGATGTTTTTTTGAAAAACGTCCAAAAATCCAGTAGCAAATATGGCCATTTTCAAACCAGAAAAACATCCAGCTTTTTGTTTTGAAAATGGCCATTTGCTAGATGTTTTTGTGCTCAATATATCTATCTTTTAGGGCCATTTTTGAAGAAAAAAAAAAAAAAAGTCCAAGGGAAAAACGCACAAAAACACAAGCCATTGGGGTGTACTGTATGGGGGGGGGGGGCAGCGTTCTTAGTAGACTGGCTATACAGACATCCCAGCAGAGCAGTGAGCTACCTTTGAGAGCATTTCAATGGGCTTCACATAAAAGGTCCCAGATACATATATCCCCTTATATTGTATGGTGAGCCCTCTAAAATCCACCAAAAAACAAATGTACCTAACTGTACACCACTACAGTAGCTTGCAGGTGTCACTTATATATAGATACAGTAGGATTTTGGTAGGTTTTTGGAGGGATCACACTTTCCACCACAAGTGTTCCAGTTAGAGTTTGATATGGGCCTGGATCCCCTTCTCTATGTTGCACTGCATCAACCACTAGGCTAGTCCAGGGACCTGATGGCTGCTCTAATAGGATTGACCGTAACATCTGAAACTGTCAGAGGGGGCTAGTATGTACTATTTCTTTCACAACTTTGGGGGGGGGGGGGTGAGGGGGTCAGTGACCACTCAGTGAATAAGTGGGTTTATGCCTTAATCTCTCCAGTAGTCATTTGGTCATTTAGGGCACCTTTTCGTCACTTAATAGTGATCAAAACAGGTCTTAATTTTGGCCCTAGATGTTTTCATTTTGTTCCATTATTGCAGAAAAACATCTCTTTTGGTGATGCCCATGTCCCACCCAAAACACGCCCCCTTGAAAGTTTGGCAAACTGTGGCGCAAAAAGTCTAAAATCAGGGTGTCAAAAATTGCAACTTGGATATTTTTCTCTTTAGAAAATGAGCCCCATTGTGTTCTAATATATTAAGAACCGGTGGACAAAATAATACAGATCCTGACAGACTCAGTACTTCCTTGTCCAAATAACTAGCACAGCTCAGATCTAAACACTGTCTTTAGATGGTAATCTTGAGGGGTCATATTCTTCAAACTAGATCATTCTGCAACACCTATTACTTCCAGAAATGATTTGTAATCTACAGAAGATCTCAGAAATTAATTCTGAAAACTACTTTTTATTTATTTATTTTATTAATGCATTTGTATCCCACATTTTCTGATCAGGTAGTCTGTTCAATGAGGCTTACAAGTTACTTTACTTAGACATGTTACATAGCCTTTAGTAGTTAGATCTGTCCTTGATTCATGTTCTGCTAGCGCTGAGGTATCATTAGTGTGTTGGTTGGTGCTCAGGTGGACTTTCATGTTTTTTTGGAATGTTAAGTAATTGCGCATACATTTGAGGGCTTGATGTTGTAGCCAATGTATTAACTCTTTCAATGGTTGCATATACCTTGAAGCACTTTGTGAAATTACAGGCCATTTGCCAGGAGTCTATCTAGGGGTCCCAGCATTGAATTTGCAACCCTATGGAACCCAATCAGGATTTCTGCTAGTGAACTAAAGGAGCAGCTTTCCTAGCTAAACTGGTCAGAGAATCCTGGTTTGATCTTTTCCCTCACTGTATTGTATAGTAGCTTTCCTGGTCGTATGGAAGATCTTACTCATGTTCCACCACCATATGGGACAGTTTTTTGCACCCCTTGAAATGAAATGTCCAATTCTTTCTTTCATCAGTTATTGCAGTTGACATCTTTGACAAATCAAATTTTACGGGAGCGAGAGTGCCACGGTTTGAGGAGATCTATGAAGTTTACTCAAAAGATTTGAAGTCATCTGTTCTCTTCCCTGATACTTTGTTCAAACCCCTAGACAGAAAAGGTAAAACAGAAAATACAAACAATATATTCTGTAAGATTTTGTTTGGAAACTATCTCACTTCTATTTTATGTTCAGATGGCATCTTGTGTTTTAAATGCGCATGTAATGAGTTTAAATGGTTTGATTGAGGAAACGTAGGGTGGGAGGACAGTAGTAAGCCCTAATGCAAAGCTTATGTCTTGCAATTGAAAATGCCTGTAAAATCTTGACATTATTTTGTGTTCAGTTTCATTAAGTTAGTGAGGTCCTTCACATCAACACGTTCCACAGCTGAACCCTTTTGATGAAACTGTTCTGTATCTTGTTGCCGGTTAAAACATACGTTAATAGATACTTAGCTTTCATCTAATGACCTTCAGTATGAATCAGGCATAATAAGTCCAAAACTTTTCTTTCTTTGTGGGTAGGGGAGGGTAACGTCTTAGAAACCTCTTTGCTGGGTCTCAGTGGTGAGTTAAGATTCAAAGTGACAACCCAGCTGCTTATGTTCATCTTGTAGTGGTACTGCCTACAGCAAAGCCTTCCAGTCACAAACTTTCCTCTGAAATGGATGATGATGGTGCATTGAATTCTGATAATGCTCTGGCAAAGAGGAAGAGGAGGCAGCCAGATCCATCTGATCAAGTTGCTGTTGCCGTCGTAATTGTATACCGGTCTCTGGGACAACTCTTACCCGAGCACTATGACCCGGACCGACGGAGCCTAAGGTAAAGCTGTATATGCAGATGTTGATGCTTGACTAAATGTGCTCCTAGAACTCACTTTCACCTCCAGAGCATTGTGCTAATGCAGAATGACTTTTAATAGCCATGCTTTATGTAGCATTTCTTGACTTTAAAGAATTAATGAAAAAAAGTCTTTCAGAAGTGATATCTGAAGTGTTCATGTCCTACTTTACCTGCCAGCTGCACTCTGATGCCAATGACAAAATAATTTTCTCTTGAAGGCGGCCAGTCACATTAATCCACAAAGAAATAGAACCTAATGTGTACTGCTTAATGATGTGATTTTTGGAACTAATACAATTAAAGAAAATAGTTACGGAAGTAATGAGACTGTCTTTACAGCACCACAGGTATATAAAAAAAGTACATCTATGCCTGGACCAGTCTAATGTAGTTGGCTTTTAGTCAGGTTACCTGATCTGTGGTTTCAAGTGGCTTCCAGTGAGATCCTGCAAGAGGAAAGAGGGTCAAAGTGCAGCTGGAGAGGATAAGAAAAATTAGATTGTCAGTTGTGTTGTCTAGTAAGCTTTTTTTTTGCATAGGTTGTCTTATAGATTCTTTTGGTATGAGATGTGGTTATGATGTGATAATAGGTATGAGATGTTATTCAGAACAATTATTTTAGTCTTCTTTCTTACTATTTGGCACGTCTTTCAAAAAAAAATGTCCCAGGTACATTTCAATCACAGGCACAAAATGCTGGAACGATCTTCCCTTGGGAAGAAAAGAATTATCTGATCTTTCAACAGAAGCTTAAGGCTTTTCTTTTTCATGGAGCATTTAGTTCATTAAAGGATAACTAGACTATGGCTAGGACTTTTTTTTTTTTTTTTTAATTAAGGGACCCTTTTACAATGCCGCAGGAGGGCTAATGTGCAGGTAGCGTGCACCAAATCGGTACTACTGCCGGGGGTAGTTCGTGCGCCTAGTGGTAATTCCAAGATTGGTGCATGCCGAATCTCGCGGTAGAAAAATTTTTCTATTTCTACCACGGAGGGTCGTTCCTGGCAGTAATCGGCAGCACGGCCACATTGGCGCACGCTGCGTGGTTACCGAGCGGGTAGCGCATGAACCCTTACCACTAAGTCAAATGGCTGGCGGTAAGGGCTCAGGCCATAAATAGACGTGCGCTAGTTTTAATTTTTTGCGTACACCCATTTCCCACCCCTTTAAAAAATGGTCTTTTTCCCAACCACGGTAAAAAGTGGACCAGAGCATGCCCAAAAGACACACCCATACTACCGCAGGCCACTTTTTACTGATGCTTTGTAGAAGGATCCCTTAAGGATGCTGTCTTAAGTATAGTTAGTACAGTTCAGTTTGTACAGTTTGTTGAGCCTGTATGTGTTTGTGTGTAATTATTGTTTTTATGTTTTAATTTTCTACAAAGGGAGGGATGCTTTTATATTTGTGGACTATAACATTTTCACTAAATAAAAATATTTTTTTCAGATTGAGTTTTAATGATAATTTTAATCCATTAAGTAAATAAAAGAAGAATGACAGTAATAACTAAATAGCTTCTCTCTTTCCCTGATGCTTTGTTCTCAGAGTGCCTAATCGCCCCATCATTAACACTCCTATAGTGAGTACCACAGTTTACAGTGAAGGGGACCCATTTGCAAGCCCACTGGAGAATCCTATTACCCTGGAGTATACCCTTTTGGAGACAGAGGAGAGGACCAAACCTGTTTGTGTTTTCTGGAACCATTCCATTGCGTGAGTTTGGCAGCATATTTTACACCACTGTGCCAAAATAGGACATTTGGGGTGGCTGCTGTTAGCATTCTTTTCTTTTAAAGGAAAACTTCCTGGTACTCATTAACAAATAATTTAGTAGGGATGTGCATTCTCCGAAATCACGTGGGATGTATCCCCAGTTTCCAGGTTGTTTCTTGTCGGTTTTAACTTGAAAGAAAAGTGGGGGGGGAAACCTGACATTTCATTGTTTTTTCTGTTTCACCAATAGTGTAATACGGCTTAACTAGTACCACCCTTTGAACTGCAATAAAAAAATATCATATAAAGACAGATAAAGTAAGGAAGGAGAGCGTGGATCTAGATAGAGACAGAGGGAGAGACAATGAAGAACAAGAGCAGCAGTAGCCTATCATATTTATGAAATCCAGCAGAGATGAAGAAATAGTAATGGTGATCTGGCCCCGTGGTTCAGCAGCAGCATACTTGTGTTACACATCTGTCTGGCAGGTCATTGGGATTCAGGTTTTCCACTTGGGTCCCAGAAGAGAGATATGTGCTACTGCAAGGATGACTTTTCAAGCCAAAGAACAGTGCTGAAGGGCTCAGTTGTGGATGAAATACTGAAAAAAGCAGCGCTGCTCGGACAGCTGTCCTGGGGTTTCACTTTCTTTTTTTTGTTTTCATATCATCTGTTCTGGGTTGTTTGTAAAGTGGACCATCAAGTTAAAATAAAGAAGTCCTTCTCTTCCCCAAAATAAAGTAAAACTGCTGTTCTGAATGCCAGTCATCCAAATCAGAGTGGAGGAGTGGCCTAGTGGTTAGGGTGGTGGACTTTGGTCCTGGGGAACTGAGTTCGATTCCCACTTCAGGCACAGGCAGCTCCTTGTGACTCTGGGCAAGTCACTTAACCCTCTATTGCCCCATGTAAGCAGCATTGAGCCTGCCATGAGTGGGAAAGCGCGGGGTACAAATGTAACAAAAATAAAAAAAAATAAAAATAAGTGTTATTGTGTTTTCATAGTGGTTTTAGTGACAGTGCAAGAAGATAAACTGTATCATTAACTATGTGACGGGGCGGAAGGATGCTTTTAAATTCTGAAATTTTAAATTCACTTTTAAAGCTGATCAAAGTGGCTCCTTATCCAGTCAGCTGAAAATCTCTTCTTCTTTACACATGAAATTTTAGACTCGTGTGAATAGCGAGTTCCTTATCTTCTGCTACTGTTAAAAAAAAAACATTCTGTACCAGCTGCAGCACAGCAGACACGACATCTCCAAGGGCTTCATGGTAGTGATTTGCTGCCATTGCTGTTCTGCTAACACAGAGTTTCTCAGTGCTTTTTGTTATAAGTCAACCAGCACAATGCAAGGAGCTCCCAAAAATATCAGATGCAAAATCCTATATAATAATTTGCACCTCCAACGTTCTACATCTGGATGCCTGGGTTCGTAACACAACCCATTGGTCTGCCCTCGCATCAGAATGTGATGACATCAGAGGGCGGATTAATGAGATGGAAGGGAACCCAGCACCAGCCAGTCACAGAACATTGAAGGTGAGGATTCAATCGCGGGAGAATCGCCCCACCCCCTCCTTCCCCCCATGTCCTGCGAGTTCCAGGCCCGCCCCCTCCTCTCCCCTCCAAGTTCCATGCCCCCCTCTCCTCCCCTCCGAGTTCCATGCCCCCCTCTCCTCCGAGTTCCAGACACCCACGCCTGGGGGGCTGACAAAGTTGCAGTTATGCATGTAACTGTGCATAGTCAGTATTCTTTAAACTCAGCCTTCAGAATCTATAGCGCATAACTGCAAGGGGATGTGCACATGGGAGGGGCGAGTCAGGAGCATTCACAAAAGATGTGTGCCATGTTACAGAATAGCAGAGATTTGTGTCCAACTTGTGCGCCAGGATTTGCACCAGGTTTCAGTTGGCAAAAGTCCTCGCACCCAAAGTTGAACGCACAATTCGGCGCTCAACGCTACTGTATAGAGTTTTATCCCTGCTTTAAATGTAAAATTTTACTTGTACGCGGACAATATCTTATTGTTGATTCCACTGAATGATAATCCTGACCTAAATTAAATAAAGAGAAAGGATAGTTCTTGTTCAGCATTGGTAGATCTCTTGCTTATAATTTAAAGTAGGGGGTGTTGTAAGGTACATTCTGCTTGGTACTCTACCTGTGCCATGTGGCTATCTTCTTTATTCTGTGTGAAATGGTGTTTGGCAAGTAGAAGCTGCACTTTGGCCATATCTTCTCATCGTGACGGTTTCTTTACTGTGTTGAATCTTATTTTTTTAACCAACAGGATCCGGGGGATGGGAGGTTGGTCCTCCAAAGGCTGTGAGCTCATTTCTAGAAACCAAAGTCACATCAGTTGCCAGTGTAACCATATGACAAGTTTTGCTGTCCTGATGGATATTTCAAAGAGAGAGGTGAGTTGCCATGCATTGACATGCAGAATATTTCCTGAGATTCCAAGACTAAAACAAAATTGTATTGCAAATCCTCTAAGTTGGTGTACCATTTGTGTCTGGTATATTCCCATACTTCTTGATAATTATGCCAGTTGCAAAATGTCCATAACAGTGGCCTTAGGTCAAGGGTTCCCAACCCAGTCCTTGAGACACACCTTGGCAGTCAGGTTTTCAGGATACCCACAATGACTATGCACAAGATAAATTTGCATGCACTACCTCCATTGTTTGCAGATTGCTCTCATGCATATTATTGTAGGTATCCTAAAAACCTGACTGGCTAGGTGTGTCCCTGGGACTGGGTTCCACAACCCCTGCTTAGATTGACCAAATTCATAGTTGTGTCCTGAGACAGCAACATATTGTACTCACAAATGTAAAAGGATATGAACTGAGACAATACAGTGGAGACTAGAGGAGGTTTGTTCTTAGGGTTACTTATTTTTAGCCCATTTCAAAATTTTGAACAGTGCTTTTAACTTTGTTGTGGGCATCTGTCTTGGCCTAGGAGCTGTCCGGATCAAAGTGCTGAACAGGAGTAAAATACCTTGTGGAGTGGAGTGGAGGAGTGGCCTGATGCTTAGTGCAGTTGCCTGAGAACCAGGGGAACTGGGTTCGATTTCCACTACAGCTCCTTGTGACTATGGGCAAGTCACTTTAACCCTCCATTGCCCCAGGTACAAAATAAGTACCTGTATATAATAGGTAAACACACTTTGTAACCACAGAAAGGCAGTATATCGAATCCCTCCCCCTTTCCTCTTAATGAGCTGTAGATAACTGTAAGGAAAGCAATGTACCCATCCCCTGCTTTCCAGAAGCAGATTTTTTCAAGATTGTGGGGAGTGTTTGCAAATTTCATGCTATAATTTTAAATTCTGTGGCGACTTTATGCACATTTTCATATATATGCATACGTTGTAATTTTTTTAAATGTTTTATAAAAATATCATTTTCCTTTTTATGTCAGACCAGTCAAGTGGGTAAAGTCCCGGTGCAAGCAGATTGAATCATACTGGAAAAAAGAGTTCAGAACTGAGTTCACTCCTCATAGAAACATACTCAAAAACCATCACGTATCCAGCTAAATATGAACATGTAAAATACAGCATATAAATAATGTCTAAGGGTGCTCATTACTTACATTGTGCATAGGTGGCACACATGAATATATCACAGTTCCTATTCGTGAAAAAAACCAAGCAAACCAGTGAATGTGCACAGCTATACAATTAGGGATGCAGACTGGCAATAGTATATATCTAGAGGGGGAAATTAAAAGCACGCTTCCCTCTAGAGCTAACGGAATCAGGATGAAATCTAAAACAATTATCACAAAAAGCTATTGAATGTTGCAGCAAATACTAAAACTCCTAAAATATACAGATTAAAAACATCAAGGTCATACAAAATTTACTTTGACAGGCTTGCTGCAATTACTCCAGAGTTTCTCTAATGAAACAGGCAAGTTTGGTAGCAGCAGATTTATGTCTTATGTAAAAGTCAAATGTCACTAATTTTAGGAGAGCTTAAAAGAAATCATGATTTCAAATCACTCTAATTGGAAACCTCTTAAGAAGCCATAAGTAAACTATAAAATTGTTCAAAGCATATTCAGAATATGATAAATGCACTTAAAAAATCCAATTTGAATTCCCATGGCATCGTTTTACACAAACATTTTGAAGTGCTTGAAATGGAAAGGGGAACCAGCGCCCTCCTAGAAACTCTAAAAATCACTGCAAACCACTGTAAAAAAAAAAAAAAAACTTTTTAATCTAAAATTAATATGCGTGCCAGCAGTCATTTCCATTGACGTGCTGATGATGTCATCAGAATCAGAGCCAGCCGGAACACCTCCAAAATGATCAAAATAATAAAAAAACATATCCGGGGAGATTCTGTATATTGCGCCTAAAAAAATCCATGTGGAAAACAATTCTGCCTAAGCATATTCTATAAGCGGAGCCTAGATTTATGCGCGGTATATAGAATACGCTTAGTTGATATCCCATTGCCTAAAACTATGTGCGTCCATTTACATCAGTGAAAACATGGCATAAATCCTGGTGCATAGATTTAGATGCACTGAGCCATATTCTGTAACTACACACGTAAATTCTGGAATGCCCACAAAATGCCCTTTTCTCCACCCTTAGCCATGCCCCTTTTTGCATGTGCGCGTTAAAATTTAGGTGCTTTGCACTACAGAATACGCCTAGTGATTTGTGCGTGTAAATTCTAATTATTGTCAGTTAGTGTTCATTACTTAAGTGCTGTTAACACTGATTGGCTTTTTAAGCCAATTAAGTTACATGCACTGATGAAGGAATTTAAAGGGTATGCTGGCAGGGAGAGAAAAATGTTGGAAGAGGCAGAAAGGGAATTGTAAATAGAGGAAAGGCTGGGTAATGGGGATATGTACTGATAATGGAGCTATGGGAGAGGAGCAGAAGCAGGCTTTGAGGGTGGGAAAAGCATGGGCTGTGTGGGGGAAGGTTGTTTTCAGAAGGAGATATGATCTGGGAGAGTGAAAGAAGAGCAGGCATGTAGACACAAGGTGCAGAGAGAAGAAGAGCTGAAAAAATGGTGAGTAGTGTGAGACTGGGAATAGAGCAGCTGAGGGAAATGGGGGTCATGGTGGAGAGAACAGACATGGCAGTGAGAAAAGGGTGAGAAGTGGAGGAGGGAGTAAGACTTGAAGGAAGTGAGATTAGAGAAGCTGTAGAGAGAAACCATGGAGAGATAAATATACATAAAGGAGAGAGAAATTATGATGACACGGGAGGAAGACTGGAAGAGAATCCTTAAAAGAAGGAAGATGAAGACAGAGAGAAAACCAAGAACAAGTAGAAACAGAGGACTGAAATTATTGTTAATATTTTTTTATTGAACAAACAAGACAAAGCAGAATACAAAGCTGAGAAACAGTTGAACATGAGTAACCCCCAACACACACACCCTCCCTCCCTCCCATCCTCCCCCTAGTAAAGAAGCTAGCTCAGTAATTAGCCTAAAAACACAAACGGGACATAATCTGAGCCTCTGAAGTCTTGTTTTTCCTCCATTTTATCTAGTTAACTACTACTACTCAGGGGCGTAGCTACGGGTGGGCCTGGATGGGCCCAGGCCCACCCAATTTAGCCTCAGGCCCGCCCAGAAGCAGATCCTTGCCGTGACCGTCTCCCACCCCTGCCGCAGCGCTTCATTTAATGTTGTCGGCGCTGCTGTTAGTTTCCTACCCCCCGCGGCGGCGCTTTACACTTTACCCGACGGCAACGCTACAGATGCAGCGCTGACGTTCGACGTCCTGCTCCGGGGCCTTCCGCGTCCCGCCTCCGTAACAGGAACTTACATCAGCGTGGAAGGCCCCGGAGCAGGACGTCGAACGTCAGCGCTGCATCTGTAGCGTTGCCGTCGGGTAAAGTGTAAAGCGCCGCCGCGGGGGTGGGAAACTGTAACAGCAGTGCCGACAACAACATTAAATGAAGTGCTGCGGCAGGGGTGGGAGAGGGTGAGGAAGTCAGTGGGGTGCTGCGTGCTGGCCCAATAAGGGGAGGCAGGGAGGGGAGGGAACAGAAGGGTGCTGGACTTGCAAGGGTTGGAGGGAAGGGAAGAGGTTTTTGATTTGCAGAGGGGAGGTTGGAAGGAAGGGGAGAGGTTTTGGGAATTTGCAGAGGGGAGGTTGGAGGGAAGGGAGAGAAGTTTTGGGATTTGCAGAGGGGAAGTTGGAGGGAAGGGGAGAGGTTTTGGGATTTGCAGAGGGGAGATTGGAGGAAAGGGCGAGGTTTTGGATATATAGGGGGGGTGGAAGGAAGGGGAGAGGTGCTGGATATGCAGGGGGGTGGAGGGAAAGGGGAGAAGTGCTGGATATGCAGAGGGTTGAAGTGAAGGGGAGAGGTGCTGGACATGTATGGGAGTTGGATGAAAGGGAAAGAGGTGCTGAACATGTAGGGGGGCTGGATGAAAGGGAGAGATGCTGGATGTGTGTGTGGGGGGGGGGGGCTGAAGGAGAGGTGCTGGATATGCAGATGATGATATGCAGAGGGAAGGGAGAGAGATGCAGGGAGTAAGAGCCAGATGCATAAGGGGAAGGAAAGAGAGGAAGAGAAGCTGGTTGGGGGGTGGGGATCAGAGAGGAGAGGGACACATTGGTGTGGAGGAGGGAGAAAGGGGACATAGGGAAGTATACAGATAAAGAAGGGAGATGATGGGTATTAGGTGGGAGCATGGGGACAGGGACACAAATGTGAGATGCTGTATGGAGATGGCACATGGGCACAGAGGGGTAATGCCTGACCAAGGGGGGGGGGATATAGAATAGAGATAAAATGCTGGACACTGGAGAGGGGGGTATATGGACACGTGGGGGGGGGAGATACCAGACAAGGGAGAGAATAGGAACGCAGAAGGAATATGCTGGGCATGGGGTGCATAGGTGCACAGAGGAATGATGATGGATGAGGGGATATGAACACAGGGGAGATACTGAACAAGGAAATATAGGAAAACAGAGATGGGAGATGGATGATGGACATGAAGAAAGAAGAAATGTCAAATAGGAGACCCTGGCAAGTGAGTTAAGAGAAGACAGAGGGAAGCAGAAACCAGAGACTGGGACCAATATGATTTGAGAAAAAATGACCAGACAACAAAAAGGTATAAAAAAATATTTTATTTTCAATGTTGTGAATATAATATGTTGGATTTGGAATGTACATCTTGCCAAAGTTGATGGTAAACATGGCTGGGGTCCACGACAGAAATCTAGGAAAGGACCCCAAAGTCCATTACCAGGCTGCTCCTTCAGCTTCCAGCATGCAGGCTTTCTCTGGCCAAGGAACCAAGCACAATTGCCCTAGTTGCATCCCCTAACACCATCCCTGGCATGTGCCATCTTTATATTTTGCACAGGAGCAAGTGCCTTTCTTTCTTGTTTCTCTGGTGGTGTACTACATGCAAGGTCTAGTTTCTTGGGGTTTCCGTTTAATTTATATTTCTAGAGTTTGTGGTCACTTATTCTGTATTTGGCATTTGTGTCTTGTGTGTGTGACTGAGGTATTCTGTTAGCATGAAGTTTCCATGTAGCATTCTGTAGTAATTTGGCTTGTTCAGCTTTCCTGATAAATGTATTTGTATTTTAGGGCCCTACTATAATATTTAAGGCACTTCTTTTTCATAGGTAGGATCTTTGTTTTTGGAAGTTAGTGTTGGCATGGTAGATTTGCTCTAGGTTCTGAGTGACTTTTGTTTTATAGATTTGTTTAAAGTTAATTTATAATATGTCTGTAATTGAGATTACACTAGAAAACAAAATTTCTTTATATGATGAGTTTTATGGAGAATTGTCCTTGCTGTGCTCTGTATCCATTGTTGGTGGACGGCCAGGAGGTTCTCTGGATGCAGAATGTGTTTGGCTTCAATACCATATATGTGTTGGAGGACCATGGCTCAGTGGGGCTGAATAGTGCAGTCTATTGTACTTCCCTTAGCTCTCAATTGGCCTGCAGCCACTGAAGCCTGCACTGCAACCCTCATTGAAGTTATGGGGAGTGGGGTAGGGACAGAGCATGGGTGCATCAGGTTTGCTGTTTTTTTCTTTTTCAAAAAAGTTGGCAACTCTAGTGCCCACCCATCCAACCTGTTGGCCCACCCAAAAATTGCCTTCTGGCTACGCCACTGCTACTACTACTACTATTAAACATTTCTATAGTGCTACTAGACTTACGCCGCGCTGTACAAATTAACATGAAAAGACAGTGCCTGCTCAACAGAGCTTACAATCTAAATTGGACAGACGAACAGACAGCTAGGGGTGGGGAAATTGCAGTGGTAGGGGTGATAAGTGAGGGTGTTGAGTAAGAGAGTCATGGTTAGGAGTCGAAAGCAGTAGCAGAGAGGTGGGCTTTAAGCCTAGACTTGAAGACAGCCAGAGACTGAGCCTGACGTACTGGCTCAGGGAGTCTATTCCAGGCATAGGGAGCAGCGAGATAGAAGGAACGGAGCCGGGAGTTAGCAGTGGGGGAGAAGGGGGACGACAGGAGACATTTACCCAGCGAACCTGTCAATTAGAACTTAGCATTTACTGTGATTACTTACACTATTTGAAAAATGATTGTATCAGCATTGTAAGCAATCAGCCTTATTAGATAGATAATTTAAGCATGCAAATCACATAATATGCATGGGTGGGTCTAACATTTACGCGCATAACTTATAGAATACTGTAAGTTAGACGCATTGATGCCGACATGCTAGTGTTCTATAAGCATACTTAAGCTTGTGTCTTTATAGAATAGGCTCACAGTCCATGTGAAGTGGACGGCTGAATTGTGGCACCCAGATATATAGAATTGCCCCCTTTATACCGAAGTATGATATTGGTAAGTATTTTGCACACAGGGAAGAATTCAACTATTATTTCCTGGCAGCTTGCTGCAGTTCGTTTTAAGCATTCGTGTGGTGTGAAAATATTTAAAAGGTAAAAATACAACTCTAAATAAATAACTGTGATTCATAAGCCCCAGGCATCATCAAGCTGGTTAGAGCAGGAGTGCAAAGACAGTGACCATGACCTTGAGCTTCCCTGCACTGTTGAGCTTTGGGGGTAGAAGCATCAGTGCACAAAAGGTATTGAAGCTGGAGTAATAGTAACAATCTCTGCAAGAGATCAAACAAAGCGCTGCATGCTTAACTTGAAAACCAGTGCAGGAATGCAAATGTTGTCATCATGTCTTGTGTTCAATTGTTTGTTTTGTGTTAAGACAGTTCTGAAGTTGTTGTTGTTATTCTGCTGTGACATGAAAAAATCTTCAGCATTCTGTTTCAGCACAGCAGATGAGGTCAGGAAAGTTCATAGTTAATTCTTAGAGTAGGGTTTCAATGGCTGAAAGTGCTAATTAGAAGCTGTTCTAACAGTAGCAGCATTGTGGGACAGGGGATTTACAGGCTTAACGAGAAAGTCTGACCACTACGGAATTCATGAGCTGCTGAAGTGCTTCTTTGGCACTACCACAGTGAAACTGAGCTTGGCAAAACCATAAAATTTATCTGCTGTAGTTCATATAAACTATCTTCTCAAATCTGCCCACGCTCTGTAGGGTGACAGTATTTTTATTGCACACACTCATACAGGAGATTTGTATAGCAATAAATTACCACGGTTTCTCCACACATATGTAGTTCTAAATACATTCAGACAGAAAAAGAACAAACTAGCTGAGCATAAAACTCTTACCATGAGTATCTGCATATTTTATTTTAGGTTGTTATGATTAGTACAATTGTGACACATTGTTAATTTTATTTGTAAATAATGTTATAATAATAAGCATTATTATGCCTGCCAGATGCTCTTGGCTGAATTTGACACTAAATATCGAGACCTTTCCAAGAACCTAAGGAAGAGGAATCCTTGCAGGATGTAGGCAGTTCCAAGCAGTGTAGCCTTCTGTAGTTGACAGATGCTGATTTGTCAACGCTCAGTATGTTTGGATGATGTTCCAGGTCTTTTGATATTGCTCTAAGGACACCACAACTGCAGATTTTTGCCAGGGTTCTTTAACTTCAGTCAGGTCTTGATATTTCTTGATGATCTTCAATTGTCTCTTCAGCATGGCTCTCTCCTGGTATTGCTGCATCTATAATCAACGCTTTTTCTTTTCAACCACAGTGATATTGGGTGTATTGTACGGCAAGTTAGTCTGTGTCCTGATGTCCCAGAGAATTTTGGCTTGTTCGTTTTTTATCACGGTTTTGATTTTGTGGTTCTACCAATTTCTGGTTACAGGCAAGCAATACTTTTAGCAGATATTCCAGTCTATCATAGCGACTACTTTGTTGTGTCTTTTATTGTAGTTACAATCACACACTGTGCACAATATTATATATACTCTTATAGTGTTAACACGATCAATATTCCCCAGATTTTTTCTGTTTTAAGGGTTTTAGATTTCTTCATTAGGAGGGAAAAAGACCTCAGAAGCCTACCGTGCTCAGTGCTGCAGCACAGACAGTTTTTAGCACTAAAATAGGTGCACAGCTCAATCATTGGTCAAAAAACTTCCATTTTTTGTACTTTTGGGATAGGAGGTAGTGTTCTATTGTGGATCAAAAACTGGTTAAAAGGTATAAAACAGAGAGTAGGGTTTAATGGTCAGTATTCTCAATGGAGAAGGGTAGTTAATGGGGTTCCCCAGGGGTCTGTGCTGGGACTGCTGCTTTTTAACATATTTATAAATGACCTAGAGATGGAAGTAACTAGTGAGGTAATTAAATTTGCTGATGACACAAAGTTATTCAAAGTCGTTAAATCGAGGGAGGATTGTGAAAAATTACAAGAGGACCTTGCGAGACTGGGCGTCTGGGTGTCTAAATGGCAGATGACGTTTAATGCAAGCAAGTGCAAAGTGATGCATGTGGGAAAGAGGAACCCGAATTATAGCTACGTTATGCAAGGTTCCATGTTAGGAGTCACGGACCAAGAAAGGGATCTAGGTGTCGTCGTTGATGATAACTTGAAACCTTCTACTCAATGTGCTGCTGCAGCTAAGAAAGCAAATAGAATGTTAGGTATTATTAGGAAAGGAAAAAAAATGAGGTAGTTATAATGCCTTTGTATTGCTCCATGGTGCGACCGCACCTCAAATATTGTGTTCAATTCTGGTCGCCACATCTCATAAAAGATATAGTAGAATTCAAAAAGGTGCAGAGAAGGGCGATGAAAATGGTAGCGGGGATGGGACGACTTCCCTATGAGGAAAGGCTAAAGTGGCTGGGGCTCTTCAGCTTGGAGAAAAGGCGGCTGAGGGGAGATATGATAAAGGTCTATAAAATAATGAAAGGAGTTGAACGAGTAGATGTGAAGCGTCTGTTTACGCTTTCCAAAAATACTAGGACTAGGGGGCATGCAATGAAGCTACCATGTAGTAAATTTAAAACAAACTGGAGAAAATGTTTCTTCACTCAACATGTAATTAAACTCTGGAATTAGTTGCCAGAGAATGTGGTAAAGGCAGTTAGCTTAGTGGAGTTTAAAAAAGGTTTGGACGGCTTCCTAAAGGTAAAGTCCATAGACCATTATAAAGTGGACTTGGGAAGGAGTGGCCTAGTGGTTAGGGTGGTGGACTTTGGTCCTGAGGAACTGAGTTCGATTCCCGGCTCAGGCAGCTCCTTGTGACTGTGGGCAAGTCACTTAACCCTCCATTGCCCGCCGCATAGAGCCTGCCATGAGTGGGAAAGCGCGGGGTACAAATGTAACAAAAATAAAAAATAAATAAAATAAAATGTTTTGTACTTTTTTGGGATCTTGCTGGGTATTTGTTACCTTGCTGGATTGGCCACTGTTGGAAACAGGATGCTGGGCTCGATGGACCTTTGGTCTTTTCCAGTATGGCAATACTTATGTACTTATGTAGGTGTTCCACCGTCTGTTTGGCTTTTTTATACAGATGACACTTGCTGTTGTTGGATGTTTTATCAATTTTAGCCATTATTCCATTTGTTGCTGTGCTGCCATAAGTCCTTTGGTTTCTTTCTTCATAGTCCCTTTCTTCATTTTAGATTTATCGACTTTTCCTTTAGTGGCACAAAGTGGTTTATTGTGTCACTTTTCTCTTTGATTTCTTGCTTGTTCTTATTTGTAGACCTGTGTGGTTTCTTTGGTCTTAAGTAAACCTTGTTGATTTAGGGGTCCTTTTACTAAGGCGCACACTAAATAAGATGCCTATAGGAATATTAGTGTCTTAGCATTTAGCACTCACTAAATCCATTAGCATGTCTTAGTAAAAGGACCCTTAAGTAATTTTAGTTTATCATCTTAACTAATGTTAATATAGGTTATAAATAGATACTTTTTTTTTTACTGTAGTTTTTGAAAGAAAGCCGCTCCTTCAGGTCAGGAATGAGCAAAACATCCAATATCAGAATATATAAGCGAAACATGAAAGAATTCCAATGACGGTCTCATGGGGGAAGGTAGGGGTGGGAGAGGATAAGAAACAGGGAGAGATTGCTGGGTGATCGAATGGTGACAAGGCAATGTAATTTTATGGCTTATATTGTGATTGGATACCTAGATATCTGATCAGACTTCTTTTGCTGGTGTCAAAATATTTCATCATCTTAACTTCAAAGGTCTTACTTTCCTGGATTGTTCTGAAATGTCCTTTTAGTATGCTGACATCATGTTATATCTGTTATTTGAATATTCTTCCATTCTGTCTATTATGGTATTGTTTGTATTGTACTGACATCATATTTCCAAATTTACCTCGTTTATTGCATTTATGTTTTTATTTGGTTTTTACAATTGTTGCGATGTTAACAAGATTGTAAGTTTTATGTTAAACTGTACCTGCTATACACCACTTGGTTGAATCTGTTCATAAAAGTAGTTAATAAATCCCAATCAATAAATAAATTAAAATATTCTGAACGTAAAGCCATTAGTGCAGTGCATTGGTCTTGCAAAGTGCTCTTCCACAGAGGTGTCACCCTGGTTAACTTTGTGGTGTTTAATGTGGTGTCTGTGTGACTTGATTTCTTTTCTTTAGCATCTGTCCCATTTTTCCAGTGTAGTACCCTTCTTCAAATTTTCTGCATCGAGGCCCTGATGCTCAAAAGTAAACATGAGTGTTAGTTGCCATTACTGCCACACTAGCACCCGCATTTGCTTGTGCAAAATGTTGACACCTGGAGCGTGGGAACAAACGAGCACTCAGACGAACAATGCAAGTAGCATGTTAATGTAGTCAAGCTCATGTTAATGAGGTCATTTTGTATTCCTCCCCAGTGCTCAGAAAAGGGTGCCTGAAACAAAAATGCCTTACCACTGCAAAAAACAAAACACCAGGTCGTAGCAGGTGTTGGAAGAGAAGATTTCTCATGCTTCTCATGAATCTTTCTGCAAAATCTGCTGTTTTGATTGCTTTTGGAAACAGAAGGAAGCCCGTGCAAGCCCTTAAGTGCTGGTCATGAGAAATTGCAGACCCCAGCGAAAGCACACATTGACGTCTGTTTTCTGTATCTAAATTTAAAGCGTCCATGCTAAAAAAAATAATTTTAATGCGTAAAGTGAATACACACACTGGCGTCTATTTCCTGCATCTAAATATAAACATCCAAGTTAAAAAAAAAAAATTTAAACACTTATATTTAGGCCACAGAAAACGGACACCAATGTGTGTTTCACATTTGGGTTTTACAAGGCGCATACACACAGCAGCCAGGCTTACCGTGGAACTCTTCTGCGCATGTGCCAAGCACAATCCTCCTACCGAACTCCTTAATGCTCAATGCAGTGAGAGCACCTACATTTGCATCTCAGTGTCAAGCATTAGGGTGTTATGCTCTGTTCCGGCAGTATTTTTATGGTGCCATTCGGAACAGCACCGGAGTTTTGAGCATCGGGGTCTGAAAGGTATACACCAGTGGTTCTCAGACCTGTCCCTGGAGACCATCAGCTTGTTGGGTTTTCAACATATTCCTGATGAATATGCATGAGAGAGAGAGCTCCTTATAATGGAGGTGACGGGTATGCAGGTCTGTCTCATGCGCATTCATTAGGAATATTCTGAAAACCTGACTGTCCACAAGAATAGGTTTGAGAACCACTGATGATTACTACATTTGAGGAAGTGCATGAATTGCAAGCCTCAGTTTAGGAATCTAATTTTGGCTGTATTGGTCAGTATTCAGAGATACAGTGGAAGACTTGTTTACCTTTATGTCCGATATTCAGCATTGTAAGCATTATTTGGAAAGGTAGAGAATAGATCTAATAACAGAAATATGTACCTGTAATATACTAATTATTGTTTTACTAGGAAAAAATGCCCGTTTCTGAGCGGAATGAAATGGGCGCTAGCAAGGGGCCCCCTCCCTCCGTCCCTCGAAGCTACTTGCCTTGTTCGCTGTGGGCCGTTTCGGCCCTCGAGTGTCAATAGGTCCGCCCTCGACGTCATGACGTTTTGACGCGTCATGATGTTTTGACGCGAGGGCGGTGCAGACACTCCAGGGCACACCGGATATCTCGGGCGCCTCAACTTCCGTGGAGGCTTCAGAACGTTGGGGTTGCCTTTTATATATATAGATTATGCCTCCATAGTTTTAGTCTGTTGGTAATTTGTTTTGTTTTGATGTTAGAAAGAGTTACGATCCTGGTATAGCACACTGACATTTATATCTCGCTTGTCTACAGAATGGTGAAGTGCTGCCACTGAAGATTGTCACCTACACTACTGTCTCGGTTTCACTGGTGGCCTTGCTAGTGACATTTGTCTTACTGGTTCTGATCCGATCCCTGCGCTCAAACCTACACAGCATCCACAAAAACCTAGTGGCGGCCCTCTTCTTTTCTGAACTTATCTTCCTCATCGGCATCAACCAGACGGAGAATCCGGTAAGAAGTGAAGCATTTGTTCACTGAAAGAAAAGATAACATTTTCATTTCATTGAATAACCACTTACAGAATGCATTCCTGAGAACCAAATAGGTCTACCCAAAGCAGTATATATAGGGCTTCTGATTTAGGTTTTAACTGATAAACACAAAACATCCCTGATGTGAAAAAATTTGAAATAAATGTATGTTGAGTACACTTCAGAAAAACACTTCCTCTAGTACTCTCTCACTCCTCCCCATGTTTGTCCTGTATTGTCCACTCAGTTTTTTGCCTTTTACTGCATTTGATTTCTAAGTGACACAAACATACATATTTGATTACACTAGTAAATTTACCCAACAATAGAACCCATGGAGTTAAAACACCAATAAGTTTGTCAATATGTTCATACAAAACAAAGAAATCCATATAGTCTTTCATATTAATGTGCATATCTTTCTATTTGCAAATAAACATTTAAAGTTTAAAAACACCAATGAACACTGATTTCTTCATACCCTCCAACAACCCCTAATTAGCAGGAAAATAAATACCTAAATTTATTATTCATAAGTACCTAAGAACAGAAGCCCTAAGTATACATAATATTTATTTACTTAACAATACTTATAACCCGCCTATCCAGCCATCTGAGCGGGGTACAACAAACACACATAATAATAATGATTAAAACAAAAACAATAATACCAAACAATTTCAATACAACCCCACCCACTCAAGATCCACCAAAAGCCTTAGCAAATAAAAAAGCCTTCAGCAGTTTTCTAAACAATCCATAAGACGACAGTTGCGTCAGTGCATCCGGAGGAGCATTCCACTATCGTGGACCAATAACTGAAAAAACCCTAGCCTGAATCGTCTGCAACCGAACCTCAAGCACAGAGGGAACATCCAACAACATCTGATTTTGAGAACGTAGCTGCCGACCAGGATGATAGAACTGTGATCTTTACTTCAATTCAAAAGGAGCATTATCATGCAACTCTTGAAACACCAGTATCAACATTTTAAACTCAATGCGCCACTAAATCAGCAACCAATGTAATTCCTGCAATTGGGGAGAAATATGATCAAACCTGCTAGTCTTAATAATCAACCGTGCAGCAGGATTCTGCACTATTTGCAAAGCCTTTCTACGTAACACGTGGTAAACCGCACAACAAAGCATTTCAACACAAACATCCTTTCAACACAAGCCCAGAGCGGTGCTAGGTCTATGATCTGACTGAGTCAAATGTGTAATCCATGTCCTCTTCCAGTTAGAGAAGATGTGAAAGCCTACAAAATATTTTTAGAAGTCACAAAAAGTGTGGCGAGGAGCTACCATTTATCTCCCGAGGCCAGATGTGAAAAAATAGAAATAAAATTCCTTTGAATTTTTGAGAATGATGCCTGAAATGCATTTCAAGACATGCTTTTAAAATATTATTGTTACCTACTCATTATTCTCTCAAAATGCTTGCTAATAACTGTAATAAGAAGAAAGATAATGGAAAATATTAGATAACTAGTAAAAAAGGCCCATTTCGGTATGAAAGGAAATGGGCGCTAGCAAGGTTTTCCTCCCCCCCCCCCCCTTGCGCTCTCCCTCTGTCCCCCCCAAGTCCCATGGCCCCCTTTCCTCCCCTCCGTTTTCCCTGGCTTCCTCCCTCCGTCACTCTCCACTCTGTTCTCCCTCCGAGTTGCAGGCCCCCTCCCTCCCTCCCTCTGTCATTCTCCTTCGCTCTGTCCTCCCTCCGAGTGCCAGTCCCCCCCCCCCCTAAAATCGCCAACCCCCCTCTCCCCCTCTCTTACCGGTGTCCTGTCAGCAACATTGAAGAGCGAACAGATTCAGCGAGTCTACTGCCTTTCCTTCTCTTCGCTCTGACTCTGGTCCCGCCCTCATTTCCTGTTTGCGCAAGGGCGGGACCAGAGTCAGAGCGAAGAGAAGGGAAAGCAAGCATACTTGAAGGAATGTATGACGCCAGTATTATCTACCGCACGTAGCAGACCACATCCGAGGGAGCCACGGTCCCAGGCAGCGTCAGAACGTTGGAGGTGAGAATTATTATATAAGGATTACAATCTCAATCCTGAGCAAAGTATTGTGGTTGCTATTAGAGGGCTCAGGAAATGTTTCTTCTTTGTTTTCAATCTAGGTAATCCTGCCTCAGGAAAACTGTACCTAATTTCAGATTATAAATTACCTTTAATTTTCTACAGTGCTGATAGTTTTTATTTTCAGATCAACTCCCTAATTTCAACTGCCAAAATCTCAGACATGTTCAGATCTGAGGTTGCAGCAGCTTGCACATCAATCGCTAACACTAGATATATTTGCAGTAACTGTTTAGTACACTTATGAAATGCCTTAGTTTTGTATTAGTTTAGTAAAAAATCTTCTGTGCTAACTGTGCTGTACATAGTTCATTTTGATTCTTGAAAACAGTAAGACTAAACATTATAAACATTTAAACATTTGGGCTAGTATTTAAAAGAAAAGTGTAACTTGACTGTGTATTTTTTTTTTTTTTATATAGAGATGGTATTGAACCAAATACCTGAATGGCCATATATTTCTGGACTGGGGTAGGGGAGGTTCCATTTTATGCAATGAGACCTAGTTACTAATAACTGAGGTTAACGGTAAAGTAACACATTTTAACGGTAGTGTACCTTAATAACTCCCCCCTCCCCTTTAATTTAGCTTGACAAAACTAAACAAGTAGTACATATATTCATTGCCTCGTCTGTATAGGTAACATCACTCGATATATGGATATTACGGTCAATGTGCTGGCGCCAGTGCTTAACTTAGAATGGTTACCATACCAACTAAAATTGGCCCATTAAGCACATTTCAGATTTTATCAAAATTTCCTTTATTTTTCTAATCGTATCAAAATATCTGAAAATTTTACATCTCTAGGCAGAACATACAAATTTCAATCAGATTGCGGTAGAGTATTCCAGAATTTACAGCTGTATGATTCTATGCATGTAAAGTCCATTACAAATTGCTTCTTTGCTGCCCTTCTGATTTAATGGTTCACTGACCACAATGCACCTTCTGAATTCATGCCAAACAATAAATAATCTGCCTCAGACAGTGTTTACCTTCCATAACTGTTTCCACACTGCAGTCTTTGTTCTCTTGTTCTAAATTGTTTTTGCCAAATCATTGGTAATCTGTAACAGATTTCTCTTTATACCTTGTAATCAGTAATTTGTAACTGATTCCTCTCCCTTCCCGTGCATATAATCCATTCTGCAGTTTTGCAAAAGTAGGTTTGCAGTGCTTCTGTGCAGCAAGTTTTCCTAGCAGGACACTCTGTATACATTGTGTGCATGTCAAGTAAGTATTCATGCACACAACTGCAGTGACAGACTGCCCAACAGGTCATGCACTGGTACACCTGAGAAAGGGGAAGAATGTTGGCGCCCATACTGTTCAAATGTGGTTGGCTCTTGGCCTACTCTCAGCAGTTTCTGTAAAGCTAACAATACAGTTTCAGGGAGAGGTACTAATCCCCCAGGAATTACTCATTGACAGAAATGATTTATTATCCCTCTACCTCCTCTTAGAACAAAAAGACCAGAAGCTTGAGTTTTAATTCATATCTGAAACAAGAGTAGGAGAAAAATAGAGAGGTATCAGAAAGAATTACTTTTACGATAAGGAAAATAAATGTCTTCTGCATTGTATGTTCCTCTTAACCTGAAATGCTCATAAAATAAAAGGTGTGTGTAAACAAAGATTTTTTTTCCTGAAGTCATGCTTTCAGGAATGATGAACCCAAATACATAGAAAAATGTAGGCAGATAAAGACCATACAGCCAATCTAGTCTGCCCATCTACTCTCCCAATCACTCCCTTAGAGATCCTATGTATTTGTCCCACACTCTCTTGCATTCAGATATTGTTTTTTGTCTCCACCACTTCCACCTGGAGGCCATTCCATGAATTCACCATCCTTTCCATGAAGAAGTATTTCCTAGGCTATTTCTGAGTGTATCCCTTTTCATCTTCATCCTATGTCCCCTCGTTCAAGAGCTTCCTTTCAATTGAAAGAGACTCACCTCCCGTGCATTTATGCTGCATAGGTATTTAAATGCCTCTCTCCCATCTCCTACCTTTCTTCCAAAGAATATGTATTGAGATCTTTAAGTCATTGCTTCCCTGGGCATTAGTGAATGTAGCACAATACTTATTAAAAAAATAAATGAATAAATAATAGAGGGGGTAATTGCTAGTACACCCTGTTCAAGTGCAAAGTCCACCAGTACTTTGCATCCACAGAGTTTGTACAGATTTTCAAAATGAAAGGGCAAATAGACCCACAAGTATTCTGGCAACCGATATATGACAACGAATGGACAACACGAATGGATCCATACACTATCTCAATCACTGGGAGAATAGATGCAGAAGCGTATTAAACGAAATAACACTTCTAAAGACAAGAATATCAAGAAGGCAAAACTCGATACCATGGTTCAATGACGAATTAAAAAACTCAAAACACAAACCAGGAAAATTGAACGAGCATGGAAAAAAATAAAAGATGAATATACACTCAATGCATGGAAACAAGTACACAGAAAATACACATATGCAATAAGACAAGCCAAGAGGTCCTACTACAAAACTAACATAGGACTGGATTACAAAGACCTGAAGAAACTATTTCAACTCGTAAATAAATTTCTAGACGCCACCCCTATCACCACTACCAACACAGATATCCCATCCGCAGACAAACTTGCTAACTACTTTAATGAAAAAATAATAAAATTATGCAATACACTTCCTCAGCACAACACCAACATCAAAAACTTCAATGACCTGGACCTAATCCCTGATGGATACCCAGCTGACCGTATCTGGTCAACGTTTACCCCCACCCCCCCCTCACCACTGAATCAGTTACACAAGCGACTCATAGGTTTGCCAACACCCATTGCAAACTGGATATATGCCCCAGTCACCTACTCAAATCTGCCCCCGGCTGTTTCATAGCAGACCTCACATCCCACCTAAACTTCATGTTACAACAAGGTCTCTTCCCCAAGGAATATGGCAACATCCTACTCACCCCAATTCCAATTCCCAAAAGACACTGAGAAAAACACAAACGATCTCACCAATTATCGCCCAGTTGTGTCTATCCCATTAGTAGTCAAACTGATGGAAAGCTTGGTGACCAAACAGATTACGGAATATGTGGACAAGTTCTCATTACTACACGACTCTCAATCAAAATTCCACCCCCACCATAGCACTGAAACTGTCCTAGTCACAGTCTTGGCCAAATTCAAGCAGGAAATAGCCACAGGTAAAAGTATACTTCTCCAATTCGACATGTCAAGCGCATTCAACATGGTAAACCACAATATACTAATAAGACTCCTTAGCCACTTTGGGATTGATGGAAATGTACTTAACTGGATCAAGGGTTTCCTAACCACCAAAACATACCAAGTAAAATCAAACTCAAACATCTCACCACCGTGGAAAGCAGCCTGCAGAGTACCTCAAGGATCACCACTATCACCAATACTCTTCAACATAATGATGATCCCACTGGCAAAGTCCCTATCCAATCGAGGCCTCAACCCGTTCATCTATGCAGATGACGTTACAATCTACATCCCCTTCAGACATAACTTAACAGAAATAACCAATGAAATCAATGATGGCCTGCATTGGCTCCCAATCAAAGAACGGATGATCATCTTCAAAATCTGCACTTTGGTCCAGAAAATAATGTACAGCGTAGTCCCAGGATACATGACAGATCTCATAGATCTACCAACCAGAAATAGAATCGGATCATCACGATCATACCTAAACCTACATTACCCAAATTGTAAAAGACTTAAATACAAAACAACTTACGCATCTTTCTTCTCCTACATAAGCGCACAACTGTGGAATGGACTCCCAAAAGCCGTGAAAACAATCCATGACCACCTAAACTTCAGGAAATCACTAAAAACCAACCTCTTCAAAAAGGTTTACCCTACTGACCCATCGTAAATCCCCACACCCAGCAACACAGCAAAACCAATGACTGTACTGGACAACATACAATGTTCACTCCCTTTGACCCTCATAGTGCCTGTTACACATCTACCTCATTCAACCACAATATAACCTTGTATTTGTTATCAACTGACTTGGCGAACGCCTTGACGGTACTATGTAAGCCACATTGAGCCTGTAAATAGGTGGGAAAATGTGGGGTACAAATGTAACAAATAAATAAAGTATATTCATAGTTTCCCTTGGAAAATTACCACACTGCAAAGTATCCACAAACATTTACACCTACTTTTCTGTGCATATGATGCACATTACCAGTATTTTCCTCCCCCGTCCTAAACACTTCCTTAAGAATGCTGCCATTGCCTCCTAGTACAACTAAAAGTACATCCATTTAGGAACGCTACCTGTAATTTTAGCCAGGTTAAAGATGAGCAGCCCTCGCTGGTAAATGTTTTTGAAAATAGACTTTTGGAGATCAGCACATCAGTACCTGCATAAAAATGTCACTTGAAAATTGTCCTCTGTGAATACAAATAAAAATATGTGCATAGTATGACAGTGTGCGTACTTTTACTTGGGCCAAAAAGGGTGGGGTTAAGAGGTGCCTAGGAACTTCATTTTCAAATCCGTGAGAATTTTTACCCCGCATAGTTTGGGATTTTTAAAGTGCACAGATAGGCTGCTGTATTTCCTACAGTCCCTTAAATTTTCAAAGAGAATGTCCACAAGCACCATAGATAATATGAAAATTACCCCTAAGGGGAAAGACTGCTGCATATTTGTAATCTGCTAATTTTAGCAGATTTGAAGAATGTAAGAAGACGGCCAATTGTCTAGTACAGACGATCGATCTTATGTAAATTATCTAAAGCTTTTGATTTTGTAGTCCAACCATATGTTAACTATGATTCCCTAACATTGGGCATTCAGGGCTGGCCTAGGCGAGTCTTCAGTCATGCACTCCCCCCCCCTCCATTTGTGGTTCGAAGCCCCTGCCCATGCTATAGTCCTGTATCTGACATCCTAGGAAAATCTTTACCATATGCTCCCTCTTCCCCCCTCCCTTTCATTTATGGCTCAAGGCCTTTAGCCTCTGCTCACTCCATAGTCCAGCATCTCCCTTCACAATAGTTCAGCATCTTTCCTTCCCTTCCTTACCCCATCCCTCCCCGTAGTCCAGCAACTTAGAACAGAGTCAACAGGAGAGGATGTACCTGCCCAGCCTAGCTGGTGAAAGGAAGCTGTGATCTGACTTAATCTCAGCAGAAAAGACCATAGCTTATTTGGACTAGTGGAGCAGGAAGCAACAACCTGCTCAGGTTTGGCAGGGGAATACGCATCTCAGGGTTGACAGGAATGATAGAAACACTTTGATGCAAACATAATTATCTACCATATTGGTAATAATATATGTCACATTGCTTTCTGTTCAGGCCAGTGTGATACACATAGTAGAGATGCTTCTATTTTAATATAACTTTTTCAAAAATATAACATATATGGCCCTCAAAGGAGAGGAATTCAAGCCATTGCACAATTAAAAGTGTGGTTGGGATACATGAATATTATATTCTGAGGCAAGTTGCAGTCTTGGGCCACTGCCAAAGAAAATAATTGCTGGCTGGTTAATAGAGGGAGGAAAGTGGGGAATAATGAGGTTGCAACAATAATGAATGCCTATGGCACTTCAACTTCAGACCCTCTCCCTTCAGTCGTAAGTAATAATGTTTGGAACTGGGACGGGAAGCTCAGAAAATGAGCCAGGCCAATATTAGTCATCCAGTGATAGAAACAATGGTGTGCCCATAAGTGTTCTAAACAGGTTATTTGCAAGGTAAAGTACCTGGAAGAAACTAGCAGCTGAATATCTACTACTACTACTACTTGACATTTCTAGAGCGCTACTAGGGTTACACAGCACTGTACAGTTTAACAAAAAGGACAGTCCCTGCTCAAAGGAGCTTGCAATCTAAAGGACGAAATGACAAGTTGGTGCAGTCTATATTTCTTGAATAGAGGTGTAGTGCTTAGGTGCCAAAGGCAACATTGAAGAGGTGGGCTTTGAGCAAGGATTTGAAGATGGGCAGGGAGGGGGCCTGGCATGTGGGCTCAGGGAGTTTATTCCAAGCATGGGGTGAGGCGAGGCAGAAAGGGCGGAGCCTGGAGTTGGCGGTGGTGGAGAAGGGTACTGAAAGGAGGGATTTGTCTTGAGAGCGGAGGTTACGGGTAGGAACGCAAGGGGAGATGAGGCTAGAGAGGTAAGGAGGGGCTGCAGGTCGAGTGCATTTGTAGGTTAGTAGGAGAAGCTTGAACTGTATGCGGTACCTGATCGGAAGCCAGTGAAGTGATTTGAGGAGAGGGGTGATGTGAGTATATCGGTCCAGGCGGAATATCTAGTGTTCAGAAATTGTTTGCAAAAATGAGTTCAGAAATAGCAGACCAAAGGAAGATGTAACATACTGATGATTATAATTCTATGTTTATTGCAAGCCAGGGTGGTTCATATCTTCTTTGGAGAAAAAAAAATACTGGAATCTCATAGCGGCATTGATCTTGTGATATGCAACTCGGCAGTTTTCATTATGTGCTGTTGTCTCCTCCAGTTTGTGTGCACAGTGATAGCCATCCTCCTGCATTATTTCTACATGAGCACCTTTGCCTGGATGTTCGTGGAAGGGCTTCACATCTACCGCATGCTGACAGAAATGAGGAACATCAACTCCGGCCATATGCGGTTCTACTATGTTGTTGGCTGGGGGATCCCCGCCGTTATAACAGGTGAGCTGCTGCAAACTAAGGCGCCAAGCACCTCGAATGCTCCCTTTCTTTTTCTCTCTTAAGCAACAGCAATCCACACTGCGCACACTGTTTTTCTCCCTATGAAACATGATTTCATTTTCTAACATAGTGGTTAGGGTGGTGGACTTTGGTACTGAGGAACTGAGTTCGATTCCCACTTCAGGCACAGGCAGCTCCTTGTGACTCTGGGCAAGTCACTTAACCCTCCATTGCCCCATGTAAGCCGCATTGAGCCTGCCATGAGTGGGAAAGCGCAGGGTACAAATGTAACATTCTACATGGAATGTTGCTACTATTGGAGATTCTACATGGAATGTTGCTATTCCACTAGCAACATTCCATGTAGAAGGCTGCGCAGGCTTCTGTTTCTGTGAGTCTGTACGTGCAGGACGTCAGACTCACAGAAGCAGAAGCCTGCGCGGCCACATTGGTGATCTGCAAGGGCCGACTTCTACATGGAATGTTGCTAGTGGAATAGCAACATTCCATGTAGAATCTCAAATAGTAGCAACAGTGGAGGAGTGGCCTAGTGGTTGGGTGGTGGACTTTGGTCCTGAGGAACTGAGTTCGATTCCCACTTCAGGCACAGGCAGCTCCTTGTGACTCTGGGCAAGTCACTTAACCCTCCATTGCCCCATGTAAGCCGCATTGAGCCTGCCATGAGTGGGAAAGCGCGGGGTACAAATGTAACAAAAAATAAAAATAACATATTTGGGGCCCTATTTACTAAAGTGCACTAGCTTTTTCAGCACGTACTAAAAATTAGTGCACGCTAACTATGTAGACACCCATCAGAATATTATGGGCACCTACACGGTTTGCTTGTGTTTGGAATTTCTTGAGCATGTTTTATGCTTTCATTTTACTTTGAACAGATAAACATTTTATACACAAAGGAGCTGAGAATTTACTGAATTTCTCTGTGGTTTTGTACTTTTTATTCAGCTCTGTGTACTTGTTAGAATAGATGATGCATTTAATGTCCTCACTCAGATTCTTTCTGGAAACTATTTGAAAGTTGAGTATAGCACTACAGTAAGATTGGGGTTAAAAGTGAGTCCTTTGCTCAGTAAAACTTGAGGTGGCCCAAGGTGCACATGTGTTTTATTTATTTTTGACATTTATACTCCGCATTATCCCGAACATACTCAAGTTCAATGTAGCTAGAGTAAATAAACAACAAAGCCATAAACAAAATATCAGATATAGACCATTGATGGCCAGTTGCAATCTAAGGTACTCCATCAATGGATGGAAACCTCTCAAAGAGGAGAGTTTTCAGTCTTTTTACGAAATACCAAGTAATCAGGCTGACCCTTGATTGCCATTGGCAGTGAATTCTACTACTTAGCACCCTGATATCTAAAGTCAGCGGAGTGAACTGACTTATAATGCACTCTCTTGCAGTCTGGAAGATGAAGTCTAAGGTAGTCCCTTGAACCAGGGATTATATTGCGTAGGGGAATACTTATTAAGGGCTGCGTATAATCCGGTGTCATGCATATAATCTGGTGTCATGCAATATAATATATGAAAGACAAAACACGTAATTTAAAAAATAATCCTGGCTTTAACTGGCAACTAGTGCAGCTTGCATAATAATGGAGTGGCTCTATCAAAACACAATACCTTGAGGACAAGTATTTTGGGCCATTTGTAGTCTTTTTAGGACACCATCCTTACATCTAGCATAGTTGGAATTGCAGTAATCAAACTGAGTTAAAACGAAAGATTGAACTACCAGTCTAAAGATGTCTGGCAAAAAATATGATCTGATTCTTAGCTTCCAAAGAGACCTGATGGATTTTTTCACTACTGAGGAAACCTGAGGTTCGAATATGAGGTGACTGTCTATTAATACAGCCAGTACCCTAAGCGTAGAGTCTAGGGGGTACGACACGTCAATAGTAAAATTATTATATGCAGTACAGTTTGATATGGAAATGCTCTTTATAAACAGGTAAGAATAGTGGGAGATCCCGGAGGAAAATGTCTTTTTCTCAGCATTATGCAGATCTGTATTACAATGAGAGTCAGTTGTTAGAAATTACAGTAGATGGCTGGCTTGATGTCCATAACGTGCAGTGCTCTGCAAAAGAAACAGGTTTTGCTTTTGGTTCCTGGGATGATTAGGGATACTATAGAAGCAACATGCATAGCTGCAATCATTGCTCACTGGTGATACCTACTGACTAGAGCTAGAAAACCCATTCTGGTTTCTGGAAGGAGCGAGCCGTGGTCTGCAACTCATTGTAATGGCTCAGCTACGAAAAGATGTTCTTAAATAATAGCTGCAACTAGAGAAGAGTGATTTTGTAATTGGTGATATTGCGTTTATTGTAGTTCTTTTTCTTTGGGCTAAGTTTTAATGAGACCATACTGATCCTTGGCTCTTCCAGCAGTTAATTTGCTCAATTTAGAAGCATTTGGTAGAGGTAGTAGAGCTTGCTTGTTATCTAGCCCTGAAGCTATGTGCTGCAATAGAGTTACATGTAGTTTTAAGGTGAATTACAGGGTCTTCCTGGATTGTAATTGATATGCTTGTGACAGATTGAAGGCAGAATCAGTCAGCAATTTGTGTGGCAATCAAATCCAGTGCCCTGCTAGCCTCAGGGGGATTGAAGTAGACTACCATGCTGTAACTGGAATAGCAAGTTGAAACTCATTTTTGGCTCTTAGTTCAGAAGTCAGCATTGGTTTTCAGTAGGGAGAAAGTGTGCAACTACAGAGCTGGAGCTTGGGGTAACTCCCACCCTGCTTGCTTGTTTGTTTAAGGTGTGGATAGCAGGTTCTACTTCTCATATACTGCAAACAGGTTTGGTTGTCAGGTTGGCCGCGTTATGTAAATTAATCTTGGATCAAATGTAGGCAAATGTATCTCCTGGATAGTCATAGTGGAAATCTCAAAAAAAAAAACAGGTCTGTTTCTGGGCACCTGCGGACCACAGTTTGTCATCTCTAGCTTAAAGCAATTCAGGTTATGTTGTAATTTGCTCAGTTTTCTCTGTAGCAAAAGGCAGGCTACGAAAGCCGGAATTCTTTTGGGTGAAACCCTTAAACAAGCAGAACTTGAACAGTTTAGCTATATTGACCCAAAGTATGAGCCCTTGCTGTGCAAGTATTTCCTGAGGAGCAAGTTTGTAGCCTTTTCACCTCCTTTCATGCACTACTAATCAATCTGTTCTAAAATCAGGTATACGTTTCAAACCAGTGGCATAAATTCAGGTTTGGGACTCATTCTTCTGCAGTAGTAGCATCAGAGAGGGTTTCACTCTTGTTTCTTCCCTTTACTGCAAGCATAAGGCCCCAATGCTCTTTTTCTGGCTTCCATGAAGGGCACGGTTAAAAAAGAAAATAATAAAAAAAAAGAGAGAGCTGAAGAGTAATGTGCTGATCAAAGAGTAAAGTACTGGAATGTTATTGACAATGGATATCAGCACTCACTGGCTTTCATGCACATATATCCACACATTGTATAAAATGCACATATGTTAGAATGTACATCGTATAATATGTCTTGCGGATATATGCACATGCAATTTGATGAGCTCTGATACAGTTTTTTGTGCTCAAAACATAGCGTAGACCCATTGTGCGTGCATCCAGTGTAATATCGCATGTTAGCACACTTTTGTTATGCTCGAGCTATTTGTTTACTGCATTGGGGAGCAAATTTTTGAATTATGCTTAAGCTAGGAAGCTGTGCACTGAGCCTGAGCACATGGCTCTAACACGAGGTTACTGCATCATTTTCAAAGACCCCTGGGTGAATTCCCTTTAAAGATTCTCATTTGAAACCTGGGTTGCATTGGGGTATAAGTAGTAGGTCAGCTATACAGATAAGTTCTTGTTGCATACTGAGCTAAAATATTAAAGACGTTTTTAAAGACCTATAAAAGGGGTCATCAGCCTTCCCCCATTTCGCCATATGGAGGGACCCCTCCTGGTCCTGGCCCTGCTCTGTGTCAACAACACACATTGCCCCTCCATAAGGCTGCCTTCCTCAAACTACCTCTGAGGCGGCAGTTTCTATCCCTCCTCTTCCCCCCACTTTTGATGGTCTTGGCACTCCAGCAGTCCACAAGTAGATGCTGCATTTTTAGAGGGATTCTGCCACTGCTGACCCTTAGTCTATGATTTATTAAGAGATAAGTGAAATAGAATGACAATATCTGGAAGCCTGTTAAGAAGCATTTACCTGTTTATAGTTTATTTTTGCTGTTCCATTAGATCTGTATACTTATTTTTAGAATGGTGAGAGCTGCAGTTGCCGGACTATCTTTAAATGATTTTCTGCCCAATACTATGAGTCCTAGTCAGTAAACAATGCAGATGTAAATAAAGGAACCTCGGATATAAACGAGGCTTTAATATGTTTACAGTAAATAACATGGTTTGGTCTCTCTCACCTGCTATGTGGGATCTACTTACTAAAGCAAAAATTTAACCTCAAATCAGGCCTTAAATTTATCAGCATGCTTACTAAAGAAAGAGCTCAGCTGCCAGCAAGCATTTTATACACTCAATATAGAAAGTACAGTAGTTTATTTTGTCTAATATAGGGTCATGCCACTAGGTGCTATCAAAAAAGTGTGGCTGTGATAATCATTGATGTCCTATGCATGCTTACTTTCTTTTTATACAGCTTGTTAGGATGTAAGTGAAAGCTGAAGCGGTTCTTTATTTGCTTTTTGGTTGAGGTTAAAAATCTGTTGGATATAGGGGATCAACGCCCACCTTTGGTGCAGTGAGGGGGGCACTATCATTTAATAGCATAGTAACATAGTAGATGACGGCAGAAAAAGACCTGCACGGTCCATCCAGTCTGCCCAACAAGATAACTCATATTTGCTGCTTTTTGTGTATACCCTACTTTGATTTGTACCTGGGCTCTTCAGGGCACAGACCGTATAAGTCTGCCCAGCACTATCCCTGCCTCCCAACCACCGGCTCTGGCACAGACCGTATAAGTCTGCCCAGCACTATCCTCACCTCCCAACCACCAGCCCTGCCTCCCAACCACCGGCTCTGGCACAGACCGTACAAGTCTGTCCAGCACTATCCCCGCCTCCCAACCACCAGTCCCGCTGCCCACCACCGGCTCTGGCACAGACCGTACAAGTCTGTCCAGCACTATCCCCGCCTCCCAACCACCTGCCCCTCCTCCCAACCACCGGCTCTGGCACAGACCGTACAAGTCTGTCCAGCACTATCCCCGCCTCCCAACCACCAGTCCCGCTGCCCACCACCGGCTCTGGCACAGACCGTACAAGTCTGTCCAGCACTATCCTTGCCTCCCAACCACCAGCCCCGCCTCCTGATCTTGACTAAGCCATTGCTAAAGCACCTCATCATTTAAAATAAAAGCTTCCCCCCCTCCAAAACAAACCCAACTGTTCTTGATACGTGCATGCTCTCTAACCATATCCACTCTATAAATAATCAACTCTTCTCTCTCTTACTTTAGCATGGACCTCAGTGGTGTCTCTGAAAGGCTCAATACATCATTGCCCTTAAGTTTTACACACCCACCTCATCACAGGTCCCCTGTATTCCTTAATTGTTCATTATTTCTTATCTCCACTAGAATTTTTCATAGCAAATATAACTTTTATTTGATATTTCTCCTTTATATAAAACAACAAAGAGGACTCATCTTATCATGAACTTCTAATATAACATCTAATATAGGGGATCTGGGATGAGGTGGGTGTGTAACGCTTAAGGACAATGAAGTATTGAGACTTTGAGTAACACCACTGAGATCCATGAAAGAGAGAGATGAGTTGATTATATATAGAGTGGATGTGTTTAGCTCTTCAGGAACTGTTATCACCTTGGAATCTGTGCTCTCCAACCATTGCATGGTGATGCATAATAATTTCATGGACACACTATTAGAAGAGTGTTTTACAACGCTCATTCAAAATCTTATTGCTGTGTGTTAACTCATTTTACAGTGCAAAATACATTATTATCATCTCACATGTTAAACAGTTTTTGTGCAAGTTTTAATGGATAAACTTCTGTAACCTCCTTTGCCTAAACAGGCAAAATTTTACAGTGATGTATTCTTCTACCAGGTGTTCAGCCAAAAAAGAAATGAAATAAACTGCAACTGATACTATGGTTTTTAGTATTTTGATATGGACTTGTAAGAGGTTAGAATTACCTTGATTCTTTTATTAAATTCCTCCATATTTTTCTATAATTTGTAAGTAACTTTTGCCAAGCAGTGGTACACAGAGATCTCAATAGATAAGTTGAAAATTTTGAAAAAAATCAGTGTCCAGCACTTTGCTTCTGTAGTCCCCACTTGCAAATTGCGCTTCTGCAAGGCATTAAATTTATGTAACTCATTATAGCATTGATTGGAACTATAAATCAGGACAGACAGATTGTTTTATTCTGGAGCAATCCATATAGCAGTGTGTGTCTGCTACTAGGTGGGGCTGTTATGGAAACATGGTTCTTATGGAAAATCTAATCCGGTCAGAGCATACCTGAAGGATCCAGGAGAATCAGAATGTAATTATGCATATCATGGCTGTCTTCCTTGCAACCTGATTGTTGTTTGTTTGTTTTTTTAAACAACTGCTTTCTTTTTTAGGGCTGGCAGTTGGCCTAGATCCCCAGGGCTTCGGCAACCCAGATTTCTGCTGGCTTTCTGTACATGACACCCTCATTTGGAGTTTTGCTGGGCCCATTATAGTATTAGTAACTGTAAGTTTGACTGTGTGATGCTTATCAATGTCTGTTCTCTTTCATTATTATCTTACTGTGTCTTTCTGCATAAATACATAGGGCCTTATTCTATAGAGGTTATGCTTCTAAAATGAATGCTCATAAATTAGGTGCATAATCTATTTTGGAGCATAGAGTAGGCTCCTAATTTAAGAGCATAACCTTTATAGAATAAGGCCCATAGGGGGGTCATTCTCAAAAGGATGCCTAAAGTGTGTGCGCTAAGCAAAAATTCTGTAATTGCAATTACACGCACAGTTGCTGTCATAGAATACTTGCGAAAGTCCACTGTTACACATCTAACTTTAGGTGCAAGCACTTACACTAACTCAAAGGTTGGTGCAAATGCTCACACCTAACTTCTGTCAGGCGCATAGATGACAGTATTCTATAATCTGCATATGTAAGTGCTGGGCACTTATCTGAGTTTTGACATTCTAGATTATTGTTTGCACATAAATTGCATGAATTTACAGATTGTGAATCTGAAGGGGCTGTTCATGTAATTCCCTGCATCCTTTTATATATTGGGAAAGCGTTGAGAAAAGTGAAAGTTCTCATTAGTGAGCATTGTTCAGCTATTCAGTATCACAGGGAGGGTAACCCCTCTCACCCAACACTGGGAAGAAAAAGATCGTAGGGTACATCTTAAGTTCAGTGTTTTGGAACAACTCCTCAGGAGAGGGTATGGTTTGAATAAACATTTGTTACAATGGGAACAGTTTTTCATTTTTACATGGAAAACTTTGGCCACTTTGAGGTTTATTTTTTATTTTATTTCTTGCATTTGTATTCCACATATTCCCGCATATTTGTAGGCTCAATGTGGCTTACATAGTACCGGAAGGCGTTTGGCGGCTCCAGTGAGAACATTACAAAGTGATATTGTGGGAGGGTAGAGTTCCTGTGGTAAAGTCACGTTTAGGGGAGCGTGCAGCAGAGAAAATGAGTTTATGTCCATAACATACTTTAATTTTGTTGTGTCGCAGAGATCAGGTATTTAGGTTGGATCGGCAGGGCATGCCTTTTTGCATAGGTTAGTTTTTAGTGATTTCCAGAAGTTTAGGTGGTTATGTGTCGTTTTCAAGGCTTTTGGTAATGCGTTCCAGAGTTGTGTGTTTATGTAGGAAAAGCTGGATGCGTAAGTTGATTTGTATTTGAGGCCTTTGCAGCAGGTTAAATTCAGAGATTGAATTGCAAGTGTTCCTATAGGAAGTATAGTTTTTAGATTATGTATATTCTTAGATGGACCCCTTTTTATCTAAAAGTTGGGCGCGTGTGGATTGTTTTGGTGCGCATGCCCTGATTGTTTGGCACTGATATAAGGTGCACATTCACATGTATGGTTTTCGGCACAGCCGTGGTCTTGGCATGGTTTTTGGACCGCAGTTATTGAGTATGCATGATTGAGTATATGTTTTCTTGAACACATATATGTGGGCACTTTTAGGAATTGAGCATGCATGCACGGGCACCTTTAGGAAACAAGCACACATGCATGGGCATCGTTAAGAATTGAGTGTGCATGCATTGATGATCTTCTGGAAACTCTGCCGTATTGCCCCAGTATGGGGGGGGGAAGTGATGCAGTCTAGTGATTTAACTTTTTATAGCCTTTAATGTATATGTTTTGTATTGTATCTGTTTGGGGTTATATGTTGCTTGTGTTTCTTTGTTTTTATGTCAGGTTCTAGGGTCTGCTTCCTGAAGAAAAGTCCGTGGAGGGTGAAAGTGGTTGAAGCAAAGAGTATAAAATTGTTATGGCAGTTTGGAGTTGATTGGACATTTTGGGGTGGTTTTTTTTTTTTTAAATGTTTGTTTGTATGAGGTTGTTCACTTCTTCTTTCTATGGGAGCTCAACCCTGCTGGAGAGACTATGGATATTGTTGGATTAATAAAGGGCTGTTTACATTTTTCATAAAGTTTTTTCTGAGTCTCTTGTACGTTTTATAAAGTACTTAAAAGGATGCCATCTATTTTTGGCTATAATCCTATTTGTTCATTTCTTACCTTCTGTATCTGGAAATTGATGCCCTCTGTGCAACTTTCTGGGAGATTCAAGAGCAATGAATGTGTTGCTTTGTTTGGTCTCATGCTACTTACATTTCTCTTCCCATAGATCAACACTGTAATTTTTGTAATGGCAGCAAAAGCTTCTTGTGGACGGAGACAGCATTCACTGGAAAAGACTGGCATCATGTGAGTTTGCAGACAGACACATTTGGTTAGATTGCTGTTGCAGTTCAGCAATACTTATCACCTGCATAATGAAGGGGCATAGTTATCAACCTGGGCTACTGTTCAGACAGGTTATTTTATCCCAAATTGTACTATTTTAACACATCCCATTTTGTACAGTGAGACCTAGTTACTAATAACATAGGTTAATAGTAAAATAACCCATCTTTGCTTAAGTCTTTGCTTAAAGCCCACCTCTTCAATGCTGCATTCGGCACCTAACCCTTAACGTTCAGGGAATCCAGACTGCCCCAATTTGACTGCCCCTATCGGACCGACCGTTCACTTGTCTATTAGATTGTAAGCTCTTTGAGCAGGGACTGTCTCTCTTTGTTAAATTGTACAGCGCTGCGTAACCCTAGTAGCGCTCTAGAAATGTTAAGTAGTAGTAGTAGTTAATAGTAAAATAACCCATCTTAATGGTAGCCCATGTTGATAACTCTCCCCAAAGTCATCAGTGAGTTTGTTTTAGGATTGACTAAACAGCCAAGAAAATGTACTCCTGCCAGCACAACCCCTCTACCACTTCTTTCCCCCTTATCTGTCAGGTACCAGCCTCCATGACACCATTGGCCCTCTCCCACCTAGGCCTTTTATTAACTGCTGGTTCCTCTGGGCCTCCATTGTCATCTGTACTTTCCATCTGTCCTCCACAACAGCCACTCACTGCTGTTGTCTTCAGACAGCCCAAATTTAGTTTGTAAACCAGTCTGGTTGGGAGAAAGGGGAGAAGCAAAATCAGAGTGCTTACTAACACGTCTTCAGAAATCGATATAAAGCACAATTGTTTGCTAATAATTGCAGGGCAAATAGCTTGTAAAGGTGAAGCACTGCTACCTGACATCTGTCAATTATTATATCTAGAATTTTAGTCTGTCTTGGTTATGATACTGTTTAAAGGAAATCAGATAGAGCTCTATCGGGCAATTCTAAGGTTGAATACAATGTGTAAGGTTAAAACATCTTATTTTAAAAATATAGAAATACACAAATCAGTATAACCCAGTATAGTAAGGTACCTACTCTTCTACTCAGTAAAACTAAGCAAAATTAAGTACAGTGTAAACATTAATTAAATATAATGGGTATAAATAATATCTGGGTACCCTTTTCCCTTCTTCCCTCCCTCCCTCCCCCCCCCCCCCCCCCCCCCCCCACTCTGCTACCAAACTTACACATTATAAAATGCATTTTTTTTCCAGAGCTGGTGGGGCTTGGAGATCCCTGCCAGCTGCGGTATTTTAACTCTTAAGTGTAAGATTAGATTATTAAACGTTAACACTGTGAAAGAAAACAACATCCAAAGAAAAGCAATTCTTCACTGCCCTCATGGGAAAACAAGGGTCTCTTTTAATAAATCGCGCTAGCAATTCCCACACAACAAATGTGATACAGCCTGTTCAAAATGAAGGGTCTGCGGCACATTTGCCTCACTGGGAATCGC
This sequence comes from Microcaecilia unicolor, assembly GCF_901765095.1. NCBI lineage: Eukaryota > Metazoa > Chordata > Amphibia > Gymnophiona > Siphonopidae > Microcaecilia > Microcaecilia unicolor. The sequence goes on along the minus strand of NC_044040.1, from coordinate 40,135,083 downwards.
TAGCGCTGTTTAGTAAAAGAGGCCCTAAATACCTTATTGAAAGGAATAAACCAAATATCATAATAACACAGGTGCAAATTGGATAGTTTTCTTCGTTGCCCATAACACATTCTGGATGGAGGCTCTATCCATATGTAGTAGAGTTAGCATTGATAGGAAGAGCAGGGTGAATGTGGCCTAGGCTCTGTGGTTTGCAATGATCACTGCTTGTAGCACTGTCTGTCCTTGTGTTTGTAACACTGCTGTGTTGATTCCCTTTAGTTCTGTGCTGAGAACAGCCTTCATCCTGCTGCTCTTGATCAGTAGCACCTGGTTACTTGGGCTTTTGGCAGTGAACAGTGATGTCATGACATTTCATTATTTGTTTGCCATCTTCAGCTGCTTACAGGTAGAACATGTCATTCCTTCCTCTTCTCATTTATGTCTTGCCTGCTGGAAGTTGTGAATTGTTGTCTTTCCTGTAGCACATACACTTCACGGTACTGGGGGTTTGATGGAGTAAGTTGGGAGCCAATACTTGGCAGCAAGTGGGTGAGGTGCTCCCTGACAGCAGAGGAATCAGTAAGAGGCTCCCTGAGAGGTACAAAGATGTGAAATTTTAAAATCCTAGTGCAGGTCCATATGCAGAATCAAAATACTAGATTGGGGATCTAAAATATTCTGGTTAAAACTAGGTTGGAATGACTGATGTCTGTAGTGACTTTGGGAATATTTTAACTGCTGGAGGCCGAAGTTACTGGACCAGCTGCATCCAGGATTTTCTATCAGTGTTTACATTTTGGAGTATTCTGGCCTTTACCCTCTATTTGTAATATTAAATCTCCAGCCCCTCCTGCGTGTTCCTTTGTGCTGGAAGCAACAATGCTTCTCCCCTCACCTTATCTTTCGTTGTGTCAGAAAGGAATTGTGTGTCAGGCATCACTTTACACCATAGGTGCAGTTATCAGCCCTTTGAGGGCTGCAAACCAATGAGGTATTCAGGAGAAACAAAATATGCAAACAAATCTGTTTCTTAGACCAAATGTGTATATCAGTGATTCCCAAGCCTTCAGTCAGGTTTTCAGGATATCTGCAATGAATATTCATGATATTGATCTGCAAACACTGCCTTATCTATCTTATCTGACAAATTATGCAAATTCATTGTGGATATCCTAAAAATCTGACTGACTGGGGTTCCCCCAGGACAGGTTTAGGAACCGCCTGATGTAAATTATTGTGGATATTCTGAATATGAGGCCTTGATTTTTGCACCCTTTCCTTGTACATATCTGTTTGTAGCCTGGAGCATTTTTATTGAGACGGTAAGTGATAAATATAATGAATACTTAGGCTGCATGTTGCAGCTATGCACTTACCCCACTCATTTCTGAAAATGTTTTCTCTGTCAGATTTTAAAATCATCTGTTAAATTTGTTTTTGTATACACAAAACATATTATCACAGGTAAGTCTTCTCTACCGGTATAATACAGACTAGTGTCTGCGTCTTCAGCTTATTTGCTTTTTAAGGAGGGATTTATAGTAATCTAACTACTAAATTCCAAGTAACTTGAGCTACTGGTTGGCAGTGTCAGAAGAGATTCTGCATCAGCCATCTGAAGATCATTTGATTTAAACCTAAGCTGCTGTGTAGTTTGTTAAAATCTGGTTGACTGTTCATGCTGCACAAGCTTTGCAAATCCATTGTTTTGCTGTAACTCAGTACCGGAAGCATGCTTAGGAAATACGGTAATAAAGAAATTGTGCTATACTGAGTATAGTAATATAATTCCGCACTATACCACTGGTATGTAAATCATCAATCATTAATATAAACCAGGGTTTTTAGAACTATCTAAGAGGTTGTGGGTAGAAAACTTCATATGAAATCAAATTAATGAATAAAAAGCTTTGTATGAAAAGGAGAAATTCTCAGAGTACGGACTCACCTAAGTGAGCCTTTAACCCTAGGGTTTAAAGGCTATTCCTAGAAGGTGGATAAGTTTCTTTGTCATTGAAAATCTCCCATGTGCTGATATAAACAACAGTGAGCAATCTTCAGTGCTCCCAATCCAAATAAAGTGACAAGCTTAACAAATAATGTATAATTACTTTTTACCATTAACAAACAGAAGCTATCTATGTCCTCGTATATGAGAATTACTCACACATACATACACTTTCACTTATATGCAATACTCATTCTCTCATTCATTACATAATATCATTATATCGACCAGCTCACCTGTATTCACAAGTTTAGTCATCTCTTCAAAAAAATGTAATCCATGTTGGCTTTGTCTCAGTAAACCATGCTTATGTATATGCTCTGTAATTTTGTTCTTTATAATAGTCTATACCATTTTGCCCGGCACCGACATCAGGCTCACTGTTCTATATTTTCCTGGATCACCTCTGGAACCCTTTTTTTTTTTTTTAATTGATGTTACATTGGCCACCCTTCAATCTTCCGGTACCATGCTTGATTTTAAAGATAAATTACATATTACTAACAATAGCTCTGCAAGTTCATTTTTCAATCAGTACTCTGGGAAGTATACCATACGGTCAAGGTGATTTCCTACTCTTCAATTTGTCAAATTGCCCCATTATATCTTCCAGGTTTATAGAGAATTCATTTAAGCTCTCCACTATGGCCTTGTCTTCCCTGAGTGTCTCTTTTTACCCCTCAGTCACCTAGTGGTCCAACTGATTCTTTTATCGGCTTCTTGCTTTATTATGTGTTTTTGCCCCCAACGCAATCTTCTTTTCAAAATTTGTCTTTGCCTTCCTTATCAGCACTTTGCATTTGACTTGCCATTCCATATGCTGTTTCTTGTTATTTTCAGTCGGATCCTTCTTCCATTTCTGAAGGATTTTCTTTTAACTCAAATAGCTTCCTTCACCTCCCTTTTTAACAATGCCAGCTGTCGTTTGGCTGTCCTTCTGTTTTTAATACATAGAATATATCTGACCTGGGCTTCCTGGATGGTATTTTTGAATAACATCCACACCTGATATAAATGTTTGATCTTTGCAGTTCTTCTAAATATTTTTTATCATGCTCCTCATTTTATCATAGTCTCCTTAATGCTAATGTATTGGATTTCCTGTGTGATCACTGTTATCAAATTGCTCCAGCACCATTACATCCTGCACCAGATCATACGCTCCACTAAAGACTGGGTCTAGAATTATTCCCCCTCTTGTTAGCTCTTGAACCATCTGCTCTATAAAGCAGTCCTTGATTTTATCAAGCAACTTTACATCCCTAGCATGCCCTGAGGTTGCATTTAACCAGTCAATATTGGAGTAATTGAAAATTGAATATCATTATTGTGTTCTACAGTTTGTTAGCCTAATTTCTAATAATTTCTGCATCTGTTCATCTTGGCCAGGTGGACAGTAGCATACTCCTATCACTATCCTTTTTCCCTTTACACATGGAATTTCTATCCATAGGGACTGGGTGCTAGGCGCTATTCTGCAAAGGCTGCGTGCCCTTTATGGAATAGCACTTAGCGCCGGTTCCCGTGCCCAACTCCGGGCACCAGACTTACACCTACTGAAACTTCACACACCTACACAACATTTTTGAAATGCACATGCCTCGCCCATGGCCACACCCCCTTTTGAGTTGTGCACCATGGGATTTAGTCACCTAGCATTATAGAATAGCAAGCACAAATCCTAATTGGTGCCAATTAACTTCAATAATTGGTTGTTAGCATCCAGTTATTGATGGTTAACTGGCTGTTAAGTTGCATGCGCATCTCAGAAGTGTGCCCAAATTTGGACACCATATATAGAATCCAGGGGATATTGACTTGCCCAAGCCATAAAAGGGGGGGGGGGTAATTCTATAAAGGGGCACCATTTAAATACCTCCATGGCACAAATGCACAGAATGAGAGGGCATAGGATGAAGGTGAAAGGGGACAGACTCAGGAATAACCTAAGGAAAAACTTCTCCACAGGAAAGGGTAGTGAATATGTACAACGGCCTCCTGGCATTGATAGTGGAGACGAAGACTGTATATGAATTCAAGAAAGCTTGGGGCAAGTACATAGAATCTCTAAGGTAGAGGAAAGAATAGTAGGTGGTATGGATGGGCAGGCCATATGGCCTTCATCTGCCTTCATTTTCTAATGTTTCTTTTCTGTAAAGGAAAGTAGGCACCTATTTTCATTTATACAGTACCAGTTTGTATTTTCAGCATGGCCATTTAAACCAGCCATAGAACTAGTGTAAATGTTTGTACCTAGATTGATTTAAAAAACACACACACACATGTAAATTATAGTATTCCATAATTTACATGCATAACTGTGCGCCACCCATCTTCAAAGTACACGCCATTACATTTAAGTGCCACATTATAGAATAGCACATACCTGGAATATTGGCATTTACAGGTGAATGTGCCTACATATGAGTGAATATGTTGGCATTCTGGTCATTTACACACGTTCTTGGTGTCTAAATGTTGCCCTTCTTACATAAATGCAATCCATGAATCTCAGTGAGAGAATCAAGAGTCATACCATGGCTTCCCTTCTTCACAACCCACTTCTGAGCTGCTCCTCCATTCCTTAGGTTAACACTGGCTTTTTCTGTAATAGGGCTATGGCACAAATGAGACAATATTTATCTTTTCTGCTGTACACAGTAACTACATTTCTAGTTGTACTGCTACATATAAATCTACTTTTCACTTTGAATCAACAATTCTCTGATGTGTAACTTCTACTTTGTTTTATTTGACAATCCAGGGGGTCTTCATTTTCTTTTTCCATTGTGTATTTAACAAAGAAGTTCGAAAGCACTTGAAGAATACTTTAACGGGAAAGAAGGCTTTTCCAGATGAATCAACAACAACAAGAGCTACATTGTTAACTGTAAGAAATTAGCCTAGAAACATATTTATGAAAGGAGTCATCTAGCTTAGAAGCCTTTGAATAGAGCCCTTTGCTGGCCTTGCGGAATCTAATTTCTCTCTGTGTTGGATCATTCTGTTGTAAAATTATTATGAATACTCCCAAGATTCTCAGCACATTTTGTTGCTCTGCTGAGAATATTTGAGTATATATAAGTCTTTAGATATAAATTATATGAATATTGTGTCTGTCAACCAAGCAGGAAGTAAGCATATGAGGTCACACCCAAGAAGGTCACAGCAAGTATCTTCAAAGAAGTGACTGGATGCTGTTTTGGGCTTAAGGGCCTCTTGCTTCCCTTATTTACGCTCTGCACCAGCAAAAATATAGAGGAACCCATGATTCTGATGCACAGCAAACTTAGAAAGAAACTGAGTTGAGGGAGAGTGATAAAGGTAGTGTCTGTCAGTCCAGTGGAATCCATGACAAATCCCACATGCGCTCCTTTGGCTAGGTAAACATTTTAGGGGAATTTTCCCTCCTTTATGTATTTGGAGGAGTTGTGTGGAACAGGATTCCTTTTGAATGGTATTCTCCTTTTCCTTTGACTTAAAATGTGGATGCAAGTAAGATCTACTGTACCACACCAGCTCAAAAAGATGCCTACCTGGAAACACTTCAGTCTTCCTGTTGATGAGTCTGAAGTGTTTCTTTCTTGACGAGGTTATGACTTGAATTGTTTTGACTTCCGATAACACACTAGAAACCCTAAAGTGATTTACAATTAGACCTCCCGTTTGAACTTGTAAAATGGAGTCCCAGCTTCTCTTGCTGGCATGGTTTAGTTTGCATTTCCCAGGTCACTGGCTGGTAGGAAGAAGTAACCGCTTCAGACAGATGCTAATGTTCTCTTTCTCGTTACCAGCGCTCTCTGAACTGTAACAATACATATATGGAGGAACCAAACTTATACCGCACTACCATTGGTGAATCTACAGCCTCGCTGGAGAGCACCATCAGGTCAGCCAAGTGCCAGAATAGCTACCTTGCTTATATTCTCAGGTAATCAGGTGGTGACTGCATGGCTTTTGGGATCTATTCTTTCCTTCCGCATGTTCAGTTCCATTAACCCAGTACTCTCTGCTGTTTTGATTTTTGCTTGGTTTCATAAAATCATTAATTCTGCAGGTTCCTTTCTGGTTTTCATTTGCATCCTGCTTAGGTTTGCCTTTATAAGACAGTCTAGTGAGAAGACATTCTTTTGTTTGGTTTTGTTGTACATGTTAGAGATGATATAGTCTGAAATATTTATTTTGGTAGGGATGAAGCCACCCAGAAGCTCAGCGTTTCCTCAAGCCAAGCCCGTGCTGGCCGCTCAGAAGTAGATTCCTCCATCTTCCGTCGGAATCCGACAAAGGCAAATGGTAAATGAAGTGAAAAAGGAAACCTCTTTAGAAAAACAGAATGTAATATATTCTTTAGTACTATATATATATACTTTAATACTGTCTTTTGGTTACAAATACCAATACTCAGTAATCCCATTAGTAGGTACTCTGCACTGGAGTTAAGTTTTACAATATGGGGGTGATTCTCATCTTATAAGTCGAGCCACTAATGCAGCTAAAACTATATAGAGTAGAGCTTGATGTAATCATAGATTTCTGTCTATAAAAATCTGCCCAATTATGTCCAATAAAGTACACAAAACTTCCCACACTCCAGTGTGCAATGAGTACTAATGGGAGTACTGAATATTGGCATTTGTGGATTATCCCGTGAGAGGGAGGATTTTTCTGTTTGGTGATTCCAGTAAATGCAGCATAGGTTCCGAATTAAACTGACCTCTTCAGCCAAGAATTGAACTTTTTTCTTGCAGTAAGTGCCTTTACCTAGTACTCAGTGGATGTTTGTCCCCATTACAAACATTAGAATTCAGCGTGTTCGCGTATGCAGACAACATCAAGATTCTAATCCCCCTTGACTTGCATATCTCAGACCAGTTCCAGACTGTTTCATGTAAGTTAAGTTGGTTGAAAACTGGATTGCCCTGAACGGTTTAACACAATCTGGGCAAAACAGAAGCTATGATTTTTTTTTTTTTAACCAAGAAACATTTACCACCTCTATCGAGTATACTCAGTATTAAGGATTTGTTTTTTCAAATAAAAGACACATGGTCTCAGGAGTAGTTTTATATAATCAGTTGAATGTTGATATGCAGATTTCTGCAGTGTTCAGAACCTTACTGTGCTCTAAGACTGCTACATGTAATTGAATTTATAACTCATTGCCAGGGAATGTGGTAAAAACATTTAGCTTAGCACGGTTTAAAAACAGTTTGGATGATTTTCTAAAAGAAAAGTCCATAAACCATTATTAAGACGGACGTGGGAAAATCCACTGCTTATTTCTACAATAAGCAGTATAAAATCTGGGATCTTACTGCTTTACTGCTCTTGGATCTTTCCAGGTACTTGTGATCAGGAATTAGCCACTGTTGGAAACAGGATACTAGGCTTGATGGACCTTCAGTCTGTCCCAGTATGGCAACTCTTTTGTTCTTATGGTTTAACCAGGGGAACCAGCTTCAATCCCCACTGCAACTCCTTGTGATTCCAAGTCACTTAACTCTCCATTGACCCAGGTACAAAATAAGTACCTTTGTATAATATGTAAACCATTTGATTGGAACCACAGAAAAGCAGTATATCAAGCCCATCCCCTTTCCTTTCCTTAAGGCTTGTAGTGACGTTTTCACCATTATTTTAAGAAATGGATAGTAAATCTGCATTATATTTGCAGTTATGTAAAATCATTGTACTGAGCAGATGACTCTGCTTTATGCCAGTACAACTAGCTGTGTTTTAAGCCCTTAGGGCCCAAGATGTGTGCTGTTATTTCAGATCTCAAAATATCCATTCATAATGGAAACAAAAGTGTACAGAAAGTCAAAGAGGTGAAGGGTTTAAAGAGTCTTTTACGGTGGGGATTGCTCCACTGCATTCCTTAAGTTCCTCTAGCTCTCCCTCACACACACCTTCACCTTGGTAATTTGCTGCTGCAGGTAATGCTTGAGTTATTGCCATTTCTAATGAAGCAATTCCCTACCAGATCCCTCACAAGATGTGGGCAAGAAGGGTGACCATCTTGGCTGCCTAGGTAATGGGCACACAACTCTGTCCTTCTAAACCAGTCTTGCAAATCAATGAGCCTGAAAATGGAAAACGTGTTGCAGGCTGCCGTTTTATCAAATGATAGCCGTGCATCTGTGTTCTGATAACTTCTGTGGCTGATCTGCAGATTCAGATTCTGACAGTGAGCTGTCCCTGGATGAGCACAGCAGCTCCTATGCTTCCTCTCATTCATCAGACAGCGAGGATGACGGCGTGGAAACAGAGAAGAAATGGCAGGCACCCACTCAACAAAACAGTGAGCGAGGCCCTTTGCACAGCACACCCAAAGGTAACTTGCCCACACACTGAGAGTGACTACAAAGTGCCACTCTCAGAGAGAGACACAGCACAATTTCTTGTTCTACTGTCACTCAATATCCAAAGGTAACAAACCTTTTAAAAGACCCATAAACTAAACATTGGACTACCCCATAGCCTCTGAGTGGCATTGAACAAGTCAGTTCAGGGTGGTTTTACAATGTACTGCTCAAGGTTTTTGAACAGAGCTCTCCCAGTATCATCAGTGGAGAAAATAAATCCAATTGTGAGCCCTTCATACTTCAGTATATTTAACTGTAATTTATTAATAATAATATGATTACATCTTCTCTCTCCCCTACAGAAGATGTAAAATAGACTTTCCATGCTAGTCATGGCTGTGTTTGTGTTCCTGACGTGTTCTGTATGTAACTCATTAGGACTCCCCTTTTTGAAAGATATTGCATATTTCAAAAGTTATATTATTGAGGAGCCAGAGGTATTATGATTTAGAAAATTAACTGTAAATGAGAAGAATTCTATGAGCCTGAGTTCAGAGCCTGCAGTCCTGGGCAAGTTCCTTAATCTTCCTTGCTCTTGACTAACTCAATAGCAGCAATATTGTTTTTCCTCGTTCCTTTTCCAAGATGTTTTACCAGTCAGGCACCAAAATTAGTAGAGGTGGCTGCTTTGTATAAACTCATAAAACGTGTTGTTTAGATGGAAGATGCTATATATACCCAGTAACACTGGCGTTGCTATGAGGGGCCACAGGGGCCTGGGCCGCCTCAAATTTCCTCTGGGCCCCTGATTTTGCTGGCGGGGGTCCCCAACCCCCGCCAACTGAAGCCTTGTCCATTGCCGGTCTCCAGCGTTGCCGCATTGCCTGCCCTTCTCTTTCTTCCTCCTCACATCCTTCATACTCCTTTTAGTGAAATTGCTCAGTTTCACTAAAAGGAGCGTACAGGATGTGAGGAGGAAGAAAGAGCAGGGCAGGCAACATGGCAGCGCTGGAGAAGGCTTCAGCTGGTGGGGGTTGGGGACTCCCACCAGCCAAGGTATTTGCTGCAGCAGTGGGTGGGGAGCAGCAGGGCAGTGGTAGGGCAGCAGGGGAAGCGGCGAGGTGGCTGGCGGCGGGGTGGCATACCAAACTTGCCCCCCACCTCAGCCTCTGGCCCCCTCCCACTGCGAGGTCTGGCTACGCCCCTGCCCAGTAATGGTGGCTATTATCTTGGTTTTTACCTTGCAGTTGATTCTGTGCCCAATCATGTAAAAGCATATTGGCCTGATGAATGCGTAACAAGTGACACTGAGGATCCAGGAGGAAAGTGCAGACTGAAAGTGGAAACTAAGGTGAATGTAGAACTGCATAATGAGCACAAACCAACCCACACCAGTGAAACACTACAGGACAAGCAGAGCGATATAGAACCCATACTCCACCAAAACAATCAGCAGCCGGAGCAGAGGAAAGGTAAATCTTACTGAAGCATCTTCTTATAACCTTTATTGCTGAGTATGCTGTGGTATATAGATGTACTCAAAGCTGGCATGGTTGGTAAATGTAAGAAAAATGTACAATTTCTGCACCAGTCTGGTAACAAACCTTAGGATTAATATGGCCCTGTGGGTATTAGTAACTTCAGAAAGCTTATCTTGGATTTGTATTCATGGGCGTAGCCAGACAACAGATTTTGGGTGGACCTAGACAAGAAGTGGGTGGGCACCAAATGTTCTCCCCCCCCCCCCCCCCCCCCCACCACCAAAAAAATATCTCAGATGGCAGGAAAAAGTTTCTTTCCACCTTGGCAGTCTGCAGCAGGGATGCGCTGAAAACTGAGCATGCACAGGTGCCAGTATCGTGGAGAATAGTATTTTCATTACCATCAGGGGGAAGACTTCAGCTGGCGGAACTTGGGATCCCCACCAGCTACCACTAAATGTGTGCTACTGTTGGGTGGGCCTGAGCCCTAAGTGGGTGGGCACTGGCCCACCCAGGCCCACCTGTGGCTACGCCACTGCTTGTATTTGCTGGCAGGTATGCTTACTACTAGCTCCTCGAGGAAAGGTCCCTCTAAGGTGCACAGGAATCTGCCACCCGCGTTCCTACTAAGGGGGCTGATGCAGCACAATCACGGTTTTCAGTTGTGATTTTGATTAAAACAACGATATTGCTATACTAGTTGATCATTTGAGAGGCATTGAAGGGGCTTAATGTCCTGGAAAAGGAGTAATAACTGTACTTGAGGGGGACTAAAGTAGCTTTACTTGAATAAATATATTTTCTGTTTCCATACTATTGCTTGCTTTAGGGTTGGACAGAGGTGGAGAAGGGAGGGTGGATGGGATAGGGGATACTGCTTACATTTTCTGTAGGTGGTGCATAGAAGAAACTACATGCATCTACTGAATGTTATGTTCCTGATGGGTTTCTGTTGAAGTCGAACATGTATTCATATGAAACTGTTAATAAAAGAAAGTAAAAAAGAAACAGTAATATTGCTGCACCACCCTTGATGTTAGGAACTCAGGTGGAGACCCCCCCCCCCCCAGTTTACCTTAGAGGGAATATTTGTGTGGGGTAATTGGTGGTGTACTAAGAGAGCCACTAGTATCTCGGCATTCACTGTGAGGGAATATACCCTTGGAAGCAGGATAAAAAGGCTAAATTGGTCTGCGGAGGTAAATCCATTGATCAATGACGCTCCATTGCTTTGGAAGTTACACTGGCTGCCCATAAAAGCAAGAATTGAGTTCAAATGTTTGTATTTCATTTTTAACATTTTATACAGCTTTGTTACAGACTATCTTTGTGCATCAATTTCTTTATACTTCTCCATTAAACTCTTACATTCATCTCAAGAAGTTTGACTATTCCTTCAAATTCGTTTTGTTGGAAGTCTTCAACAAGAAAGAGATCTGTTGGTAGGGGACTGGAGCTATGGAATAGGCTACTGCGTGCGTTGAGAGAAATAGAATACTATTAGTCTTTTAGATGTGCCTTTGAAAACTTATTTTATCTATATTAAGAATTTAATCATGGGCTTTTTGTTTTACTGTATTTTCTGATGAATATGTATTTTTGAGGGATATGGCCGAATTTCTTTGATTGTTATCCACTTTAAGCCTCAACTTGGTTAAGCAGAATAAAAATGCCCATATTAGATTAGAATAGTGTTGGCAGATATTTCCCAGGACTGCAGATTGTTGCCCTAAAGAAAATGTTTTTCTCAAATATGACTAAACTGAAAAACCCTCTCACTGATCACTTACCACATCCACAGGCCAATTTGCATAAACACTAATTAAACTATGGAAATAAATTGTTACACAGGTATAAAAAGACGGTAAGGACAAGAGAGGCATATGGTGTTCCTTCCCCCAGTTTAAACTACAGAATGCAGGGATGTTCTTGTCTGATCCCGGTAAATTACTGTAGTATCCTGATAGTACTCTTCCAAGCTATGAAAGCTGTTATTTGAAGAACCATCCTTGTGGACTAAGCATTGCAGTAAAAACACACCATGAAGTAATATACATGCGTTGCCACTTCTTTGCAAGTCTAGGCACAGTATTTATAGCCACTCTATCCAGAGTAAGGGAAGGGGTGCAGTTACTGCTTATGGCATCAAAATAAAGCAAGTTTCTGATGATACAAGCTCCTCTGGAATCATCATTTCATTAGAATCACACACACGGGTCACGTGACTATGCTGTTCACCAAAGCTATGGGTTTCCAGAGATTTCCAGAAAGGCATAATAGCCTTTAACTGCCTCTCTGTGCTAGTATCCTATACTAAAGTAGCTTTTTTTATTAACCTTTTTTTTTTTAGATCAAGCAATTATTCAACTCTATTATATAATATGCTGCAATTGACATTATTCCAACAATAACCCACATTGTTTTACCCCTGTATCTTTTTTTCACCCTCCTTTCCCTCCCAAAGTCAAAGCACCCCATACTCCTCCAACCCTCAACCAACCCCCTCACCCAGGGCTCCATATATTGACTCTTGAATGGTTTTTGGAAGGGGGCAGGGTTGTGGCGGGAGAGGAGAGCTGTCGGCTCTCGACGGAGCACCCCCCCCCACACCCGCTGACACCCGGGGCGGACCACCCCCACCGCCCCACCCTTGCTACACCACTGGCTAAAAGCCCACCTTTTTTATGCTGCTTTTAACTCCTAACCCTTCTTCACTTGTTCAGAACCTTTATTTTATCATCCTCTCTTTAATATTCCCTTATCTCTTGTTTGTCCTATTTGTCCATCCTAATTAGATTGTAAGCTCTGTCGAGCAGGGACTGTCTCTTTATGTTCAAGTGTACAGCGCTGCGTACGTCTAGTAGCGCTATAGAAATGATAAGTAGTAGTAGTAGTTCTCAGGCTTTAAACACCTGCTTTGTGCTGTATAATCAATGGAAAGTCACCCAAATCCTATCAAATCTCCCCTCCATTATGTGCTATTAGTAATTCCATGGTTATAATATCCCAGACCTTATCAAGCCATCTGCCTTCCTTGCGTGCGCCTCCCTCTTTCCAGGAAGCTTGCTGCATTTAAAAAAAAAAAGTCTAATTAAACTCTTTATTTTATTTATTTATTAGGATTTATTTACCACCTTTTTGAAGGAATTCACTCAAGGCGGTGTACAGTAAGAATAGGGCCCCCTTTACTACTATCATTCTTTTGTTAAGATTTAAATGCACAGGTCCTATGGCAGATCCACCCCAACAACATGCTTGATGCGTTATTGAACTATTTTCCGAAATGCCCTGATCGTTCTACTTGTCCACCAAATATTTCCCATGCTACCTTTTTACCCACAACATCGCCAACAGCTATCTGTGAAATTTGGAAACAAATTTCAGTTGAACTGGTTTAAGATACCACCTATACATCATTTTGTTATAATTTTCCTGTATATGAACTGCCAAGAATGACTTTGAAAGCGTCTCTTCCATCTGTTGCCCACAGCTTGCCAGCACAGGTTATCCTGAGATTTTTTTCCCCACTCCTCTCTGTGACTTTGATTTACTTTTATAAAATCTCTTAAGTGAGTTTATAGTATCAACATTAGGCCTTTTGCGGACTTGCAGTACTGGTTCAGACTTATTAATATTCTTCATCCATCAATCTCTGCTTAAAATCTTTCTTGCCTGGTATGTGCATTATTTGTAGATAAGCATAGCAGTGTATGTTTGGAGGCCTGAACTGCTGCTTCAAAATCTCAAAACGTAGGTAAGATCCATCTCCCACCAGCTGATCCCAGTATTTGAGACCATATTTATTTATTTGGATTTATTTACCACCTTTTTGAAGGAATTCACTCAAGGTGGTGTACAGCAAGAATAAGTCAAACATGATAGATCTTGGCTAGAGGTATATCTTGTACACATACATAACAAAAAATACAACAGTGCCCTTTATATAACTACAGTACAACTCCAATTATCTGGACAATCCTCTGCAGAGGGTGGTCCAGATAATCAAATCCAGATAATTGGGCATTTGTTTTTGAATGAGAAGCGTTACATGTTAGCATTATTTTTTGCTTTCAATTATAAATAGGTAAAAATATCAAGCTATGTGATGTTATAACATTTTTTACTGTATATTAGGAGTCGTGTGATAACTATTGTACAGAAATTATGTTGTCTCCCTACCCTAAATATCTATACTGCGTGTCAAAGTGTAGTATTAAATTGCTCTGTATGTGCATTAAAAACAAATTGTTTATTTATTACAAGTGTTTGATATACTGCAGAAGATGCAGAAGCATATCTCAGCAGTATCCAAAAAAAAGGAAAGTGACTCAACATGTCCCATCAAAAGGCAAGGGGAAGGAGACAACACAAAATAAAGCTGAAAACTAACAGGCCTGGAATCTTCTCCATTGAATATTACATAAGTATTACCACACTGGGACATCAGGCCCAGCATCCCATTTCCAACAGTAGTCAATCCACTTTCATAGCCAAAGGCTCCATTGCCAGTGCAAATAACAATAATGAAAGGGGACATTCCTGGCAGGTGCCCCTGTCCTGGTTTTAAACATCTTGGAGTCCCGTTCCCCCCCATTTATTCTAGCAGATTCTGATGAGGCATTTTACATGCCTTTGATCCATATTCTGAAGTTTGGCCCTATTCCTGTCTTACCCAGCACTCCTTCCAGCTATTCCCAGCATAGCCAATCAAAAGCTTTCTCTGCATCAGTCATGAGGAGGAAAGCCTTGTCATCTGAGTTCTGTGCCACATCAGTGAGATTAAGTAGTTTTTCTTATATTGTCTTCTGCCTGTATCCGGGGCACAAATCCGTGGAGAAGTGTTCTAGTGGTTAGAGCACCGGTATTGCAATCCAGAGGTGGCCAGTTCAAATCCCACTGCTGCTCCTTGTGATCTTGGGTAAGTCACTTAACCCTCCATTGCCTCAGGTACAAACTTAGATTGTGAGCCCTCCTGGGACAGAGAAATATCCAGTATACCTGAATGTAACTCACCTTGAGCTACTACTGAAAAAGGTGTGAGCCAAATCTAAATAAATAAATCCCCCTGATCAAGGTGAATCAACTTTGGAATACAATCAATAAGACTAAGCCTGTTTGCCAGCACCTTCACCAAGATTTTTGTGTCTATATTAAGCAATGATATAGGGCAATAGGAGGCACATTTAACCCAGTCTCTTTCGATATTAACATAATCCATTGCTCTCCGATGTTGAGAGGAGCAGTGACCTAGTGGTTAGTGCAGCATGCATCCAGGTTGATCCTGGCAACCTGGATTCGATTCCCACTGCAGCTGCTTGTGACCTTGGGCAAGTCACTTAACCCTCTGTTGCCCCAGGTACAAAAAAAAAACTTAGATTGTGAGCCCTCTAGGAACAGAGAAGGTACCTGCATATAATGTGTACAGTGCTGCGTGTGTCTAGTAGCGCTATAGAAATTAGTAGTAGTAGTCTGTCATAGACTGTGGCATGCATTCCCCAGTAAAACCCAATTAACAACCATCAATGGGAGGAGCCACCTGGCTAGTAAATGCTTGATAACATTTGTCAGTAAAACAATCCAGCCCTGCTGTTTTGCTCTCTTTCGTGAATTTAGTGGCCCAAATCATCTCATAATTAGGGTATTGTGATGAGCAGACCCATTCTCTCAATGTCTTCCTGGTCCAGCAACAGGGAACTCTTCTGTTGATTCCTGTGTGATAGCTGCATCCCAGGAATATAATACACTTAAGAAGTCCACATACCTGTTTTTGAACTTCAGCTGGGTGAGTCAGCAGGTTCCCTTTCTTATCCTTAATCTTGGGTATATATCCATCTGCTTGAGCCGTGCGTAAGCACTAACATCCTGTCCACCTTATTACCCCATTCATAAAAATGCTGCTGTAGGATCATCCTCTTAACTTTACTTTATTTCTTATTAGTCACAAACATACCCAGAGAAGAGAGTTCATTACGATTTACAGTAGAAGTACATCCAAAGATTACACAATAACAAAGTAAGAATAGAAAGAAAGTAGCTCATATCCTATATTTTTCAAACAGATAAGTTTTCAAAAGCTTGCAAAACATTTGGTAGCAGGATATAGTCCTTATTTGAATTGATAGATCATTCCACCATTTTGCTGATAAATATGGCAGAGTAATTTCATGTAATGTCTTATATCTAATGCCTCTTGGTGAAGGAAAAATTAAATCCAGATAATTACCCGCTAGCCTCCTATTCCTATATTTAGGAAATAAAATCCAACAGCTCAAATATTCAGGCATTGTTCCATGCAAGGTGTTTTGCCGAGAGAAGTTACTAGCATGTCTACAGACTTCGGATCTACTTTGTTTATTTAAAGTTGCATGTTGTCTTGGAAACGTCACCTACCTTTGCACAATGAACATCACAAGACTCCTGAAGCAGGCATTTTCACACCGAAACACAGCAGCTATGTAGAGTCTTTTGAGTTGTTCCAGTAAAGATCATCTTTTGAACTAACGTCTTCTTTGGTCCTTTGGAAGAACCTATCTACCCAACTCCCTGGACTTTCTCTCACCACTGGCTTAAATGCATCCCAAAATACTGCTTTGGTTGTTGCCCCGTTATCATGCAACTCAAAATACGACTTACGTTCTCTAGAGAATTCCCTGATGATATCTTCACTTTTAAGTAGGGTATTGTTAAACATCCATTTAACTTTCCTAGCACCATGTACCCCTTCCTGGTACCCCATACTGGTACATGGTGTTAATAGGTTATAGTATCCGTCTGGGGCTCCCTCATCACTGAGAGCAGAAAATGCAGAAAAATATATTCTTGTGTAACTCTGGGACACAGGATTAAAAGAAATAATCCCCCTCCTTTGAATACTTCCCCCACCCCCAGAGATCCCCTACACCTAAGTCCTTTGAAGCCTGGCAGAGTTCCTTCCCCTGAGGTAGTCGTCCAATATGCTTCAATATCATATTTCAATACCCCTGCCTGTAAGACTAGTGTCTCTCTCCTAGCAAATGCTGCCAGTCTTGTCTTAAGGTCTCTAAAGAAGGGGACCTGGTGTTCACTTGAGGTGTTTACACTAGACAGCATATACTGCAAAAACTGTATGTGGGCATTTATTTAGGTATACCTGCCCCTTGGCTTCCTTCTCACCTCACCAGTCTTTGGATGGAATTCACTGCAAAATACTATAACTGCCTCTCTTTTCTTACAATTGGTGTTGTCAGAGACCAACAGCCTTATATTTCTTATTCACCAGTAGATTCACATTTCTGTGCCACAGGTGGGTTTCCTGAAGCAGAATCACATCAGCTTGAAAATGCTGAACCTCTTTAAACAGGAGCTCTCTTTTTCTTGGGGACTTCAGACCTGTAACATTGAGTGATACAACTCTCACCATCTTGTTTTGTTATTAATTAAGTATTTATCAGTCTTACTGTGCTCCTAACAGAGATGACACTTGCAAGACTAAGGCTCCTCATCTCCCTTGTGCATTCTTAGGCTTGCCCTCTCCCCCCCCACCCCCCACACACTTTTTCTAATCCCCATTTTGACCTACACAAAGCATTCCCCAGCCTCCCCGTTTTTCTTCCCTGTATATGTATTTCACTCAGTTCCAAGGGGCTACCTCCTCTGCCACAAGGACAGGCCACCTCCCCCCAATCAGGCCACCTCTCACATCAGTCTTTGCAATACACAGATCACTTATGTCCCTCATTCTACCCCATTTCTCCCTACAGAAACAGCAACGGCGCAGTGGGATCCGCTTCTGTTGACTCGAGTTGCTTTTGTACTTGACATCCCTTAACTCCCAAGTTTTACATTGTATTTCTTTTGTGATGTTTTTACCTGATGTGGTGTTAACATTTTTTTGCATTTTGTAATTTTATTGTATCTGGTTTGAGTATGAAGTCTCTGTACCACTAATTGTGAGAATTAGACTGCTTGATATGGGCACTGAAAGTAGAGCAGGTATGTGAACATGAAGGACCTGTCTTTTTCCATAATCAGATAATGCTGTTGACAGACAAGGTTGCAATTCAGAAAAGGAGATCAGTTTCATTTAACCCCATTCTCACTGCAGCTCCGAGTATGCTGCTTGAGTAAACATGTCCACAGTTTTTGCATATACCTTTTGTTTTTAAACTAAAACTATTTTTCTGTCTTTTGCGTCCCACAGGCATTTTGAAAAACAAAGTTACTTATCCTCCTCCTCTGACAGATAAGAACATGAAGAATCGATTACGGGAAAAATTATCAGATTATAATCAAACCACTGTGTCTTCAAGGACTTCTTCCCTAGGGTCAAATGATGGGGTTCGCTCTCTTACAGACCCTGGGGTAACAATAAAATCACCTCGAAGGGAGCAGCTCAATGGGATGGCTATGAATGTGCGCACAGGCACTGTCCATGCTGAAACATCTGATTCTGAGTAAGTGCAACATTTAGCAATGATTCTGAGAACAGGAGATCGGATGTCTAGGGAGTAGCAGAGGGTGATTGCCCATTTCTTAGATTCAGACTTTGAGGAACTTCCTTTTATAGCTCTTAACCAGCAATGGAATCTGGATTAACCAGGATAAACTGGGGGTAAGACCTGTCTTCATCCTTTCTTCCCCCTCACTCCTACCTGCCCAATACCTCCAGTGCTGAAAGTGGGTGCATTAGAACTTGAATACCCTACAAAACAATGGGGCTTTTTTCTCAAATTTAACAATTTTATATAGTAAAATTATTATTTTTATTCTTTACGGCAACAACAAAATTCAAACTTGTGACCCAGTTGTTTCTTCTGTGGGCCAGTCTTACATCATTCAACAACTGTAACAGTTTTTATTTTATTTCCCTATTTACCCTCCCTTCCATAACCTAAGCATCTTATCTTGACTGTTCTATACTTTCAGCCCCGCTTCCCTTCCATCCCCCACCCCCCTTTGGTTTATTTAACATGTAAGCACATACACTTCTGGTACACAGTTGGCTCTTCAGTGCACTATCTACAATGAATACCAAACCAATAACAAGTAGTCCAATTTTCCCCTGAAGTTGCCTATACTTCCCAACCCCCCTCCCCCTCCCCTGGCTCATTTCAAACTCCACTGACCCTTTTTGGGTGTGGCCAATCTACTATAGGTGAACCTTCCCTTCATTTTTCCTCCACTGGACATATGATCCCCTATATTTCATCAAACTTTCTCATACTCAAGCAATTTTGCTTGGATGTCATTTGCTTTCAGAGTTATATGCTGGATGTATGTCGAGTCTTTGGAAAATGAATAAAATAAAACAAAAAAAAGAGAGTAACTTTGCAGCACATCCAGCACATATGTGCAAATGTACCCAGTTCATATTCTCTCCAACATTGAGTGCTTCTGTTACCGAATACCATGCATAACTTAACTGGGGTCTTGTATTTTGTAGCTATTTTTCATCTGATTGGCATTTATCAGCAGCCCCTTATACAAGGTCTCAAAGTGGTGCCCCAAATCTGCCTCCCATTTTCCTAAATGAAAACCTCTGGGTGGATATCCTGGATATACCTGCTTTGATTCCTCCCCTTGCCTAGTGCCCTCTCCGGTAACATATCTATTTTCCGAAAAGGGAATGTCTAACTTGATAATATTGGACGATATTACTCCCCTCTTCTTTCCTCAAACAGCTAGGCTTGCCCCTATATAATGATAGATTTATCAGAAGATATGATTCTCTTCTACATCAGCTCCCTCTTTATGTTAGTATACCACACAATCACACTCCCATCCCACTCCTCGTCATTTTAACATCATCTTTGTGTTGCTTTTCCCCCCTTAAGATCAAGAAATGATTCTCTTCTACATCAGCTCCTTCCTTGTGTTAGTTTACTACACAATCACACTCCCATCCCATTCCTCGTCGTTTTAACATCTTCTTTGTGTTGCTTTTCCCTCCTTAAGATCAATAATAAATCACATTATCCCACCTTGATACCCTGCTGCAGTGACGTAGACAGAGAGTCAATTTTGGGTGAGCCTGAGCCCAAAGTGGGTGGGCACAAAAATTTCTCTGCCCTGCGCTGCCCTACCTCAAAATATAAATACTTTAGCTAATGTGAATCCTCAAGCTCTGTCAACTGAAGACTTCCTTCGAAAGTGGCCAGAACTCCCTTTTACCAAGCTTGGCAGGCAGTAGCAATGTCCCTAAGCCATCGATGCTGGCACCCCTTGCTTGCTTAGTTTTTGGTGGCTCAAGGATGCTGTTGCTGACGAAGAGCTTGGTAGAAGGGAGTGCTGGCCATCTTTGGAGGAGGTCCTTAGCTGGGGATGCTTGGGGATCCCCACCAGCTATACAGCAGGGGTCAGGACTGGTGTTAGACCTGCTTGGGCTCAGGTCAGAAAATAAAGGAAGTTCCCCCTTCCTAATTCCATGTCCTCTCTGCCTTCCCTCCGATTTCCTCACTTGCCATTGCTATCACACCAACAGACCCTCACCAAATACAGAACAAGGGATCACAAATTAGAAATAAAAATATTAAGACAAAAATTGAACTGGGAACCCCAAGGAGTTAAACTTAGCATTACTGCCACACTGGAGACATAAAGCTGAAATTCATTTCCTTTTCTACTGAACACAATACAAAGACATTTACTATGCATATTTCCAAAAGCTAACATATTCCATTGAAACCATTCAAATTAAAATGCTTTGTTTCTACCTTTGTTGTCTGGACATTTTATTTTTCCATCTTTCTGGTTGCAGTTTCTCTTTTCTGTCTGTCATCTTCTAATTCTCCTTAAAGCGGCTGCAGTCCATTTGTCTTTTCTCCTTTCTGATGTCTATTCCCTCATTACACCTGCCTCTGACATATTGATCATTCCGTTTTAACTGTTTTCTGTCCCTCTTACCCTTCTCCTCCTTTTTACTTTTCAACTATCAAATTTCCATCTTCTTTTACCTACTAGCACATCCATTCTGCATCTCACTCCTTCCCCAGCCTTACATTCCCTTTCATCATCTTTAATCTACTCCCAATTACCATATTTCTAGCCTCTCATTCATTTCCTTGCCACTCCCTCTTGGCCTCTCCCACAGGGTTCCAACTTTCTAGCCCAGCATCTGATCCCTTTTCCTCCCCACCCCACCCTCGTAGTCTAATATCTCCCTGTCCCTTCTCTTTCTGCCTTCACCCCCTTGGTCCAGCATTTTTCCCTCTCTCTTCCCTCACTCCCATTGTCTGGCATCTCTCCATCACTCTCCTGGATCCAACATCTTCCTCTTTCTTCCCTCTCCACACCTCCTTTATACTTCTCCCTCCATCTCATCCACCCTCATGTCCAGTGTCTCCCCCTTTCTCCCACTGTCCACCATCTCTGTCTTTCTCCCTCCCTTGTGCCCAGAGTCCAACATCTTTTCCCCCTCCCCAGTGCAGCATTCTTCTTCCTTCCTTCCTTCCTCCCTTCCACTTCCATGTCCAAAAATTCTGCCTCTTTCCCCCTCCTTTGTCGTCTGGGTCAAATGTCTCTCTCCCCCTCCCATGCCGCATCTCTCCCTTCCTCCCCTCTACAATCATGTCTAACATTGCTCCCTTCCCTCCACCCCTATGTCTAACATTTCTCCATCCTCTCCACCCACCCCTGTATCTAACATTTTTCCCTCTCTCGCCCCCTATCCCCTCTCCATGCAGCATCTCTCCCTCCCTTCCACCTCATTTGCAAGATTTATTTATTTCTCACCCCTCCACCTCTTTACTACTTCTCTGCCTTCCTCCCCTCCACCCCATGTCCAACAGTTCTCCCCCCCCATGAAGTATCTTCCCCTGTGCAGCATCTTTCCACCCCAGGGAGCATCTTTCCTCCATCTTCCCCCCACCTCCGTGCAGCATCTTTCTTCCATCTTCCCCCCACCTCCGTGCAGCATCTTTCCCCTCCCCAGGCAGCATCTTTTCCACATCTTTCCCCTATCTTCCCTCTCCCCCTCGTGCAGCATCTTTCCCCCATCTTCCCTCACTCCCATACAGCATCTTTCCTCCCCATGCATGATCCATTCTCTTCTCTACCCCACCCCACTCGCAATTCTCCTTCTCGCTCTTCCATGCCCCTGCATTCAACCTGCAAACCTACTCTGGGCCTCCTCTGTGGAAGGCTCCCACCCATCTCAGAATGTCTTTGCAATTTCCCACCACCTTTTTTACGATGCCATTTCTTGACAGGCCCCAAATGTGAGCCTGTGCTGGTGGAATCTGTTCTAGCAGACTCACAGCTTCTATGACTTCCTTGGCTCTATATGTTTTTCCACTCACAATAAATACAAGACACAGCAGGAACAACAATCGGTATCACACTTGTTCCTTACAGAGCCTTTTATCTTTGAATTCCCATTGGTGACACATTGTCCTTGGTGCAGTTCCTGGGAAGATTCCAGCTTGTGGTTCTGCCACTTGAATTCACCTCGCCTCCATGCAGCCTGCAATTCCATTCTTTATCATGATTTTTAGTTCACTGAGCCATGCTTTCATCTCTGCATGACCTGGCCAGTTTTCCAGCTCTGCACCATAAGTTTGGTCAGACCTCACCTCCTGGTAGGTATGCAGTTTTGCTGCCTGCACCTCCACCACTAATGCCATTTTATGTCCTGCATGCTACTCCTGCTCTGACCCCAGGAAAGCAAATGTTTCTAAATCTACTGGGCATTTCTTTACAGCTATGAATCCTCCGGACCTTTTGGTACTTGGGCACCATCTCTCTGCTTCCAGAGATCTCCAGTTCCCACAGTGGTGTTATTTCCTCTGCTATAAAATTATTCTTAATTATCTAACTTCTGCCACTCTTTTTACTGGTGTGGAAATAACCAAAAAAAAGTCTCAGAATGGGCCAGGTCCCTCTTCTCAGTACCTCATACATTCAGGGTGGGTGAGGAGGAAAACTAAATCAATATATATATTCATGCTGGATAGGTACCCTAACAAACACTCACAGCCTCTTCTTCCTTGTGTTCTTTATGCATGGACTAACTTATTTTAGTCTTATAATGGTGAACAACTTTCCCAGTAGGCAGTTCTTTATGCAAATTAGCTCCACCTGTCTTTGGCTGGAGCTAGAAAATATACAGATCAGTTCATCTCAGCAAGACTTCCCTCACAGCAGAGTTTAATTATCCTCTTTATCCTCTCTAGTATCTGTGTGTGTCTCTCTCACACACACATACACACTAATTGACACTGATAAAGACAAAAAGGGGAGAGTTTTACTTTAATGTCAAAAACAAAAACAAGGCTGGCTCCTTGTATCACTGGCTAGAACTCAGCCTTCAACAGCCTCCACACCCTGGATAGGACCATAATACTCTTCAGCATTTTAACCACTCCGGTTCCTATCCCCCACCGGCTGTGAAACAAAAATCAATACTAGGTGATGTACTCCAAATCAAAATACAAACGAAATGCCAGCCGATTCACTCTTCTGGCTTCCCCCAGCAGTTCAGTCTTTAAATTTGCACAAACAGTCCCTTACTCATTCCCTTTCTTGGTTCTGGGGTAACAGGTTTCCTTCACAGAGCTTTACTGCTATGGTCCTTCTAGGTCATACATTTTAGCTTCTCCCTTGCTCTTCTGCACTTCTCACAAGATGTTGGCTCCTAACCCTTCACTCATCCAGAAAGGTTTATATGCTACACCGGGGAAACTAACACTTCTCTCCCCTGCGCCTCTGGGCCACTCAGCTAGCTAATCAGTGGTTAGAGTGAATGCGATCCTAACTCCACCCAGTCTTGCTCCATGTACAAAGCTAGCTTTCTTGCCTTAGATATATCAGAGTAATGTGTCCTTCCCCTCCCTCAACCTTTTAAGGGGGGCATGCTCCTTTTCTTTGAATTCCAAGTTAGGCAAAACTTTCTCCCCTTGGTCCATGGCTGTCCGTAGCAGGCTCTGTTTCCTTGCACAATTCCAAGGACACAGTGCTTATTCTGTGGTAACTTTTGGATTTACTTGAATGTTACTGCTTTCTAAGCTTTCACATACACATTTGATGTACTTTACAGGTGTGGCTCTCTTTTGGGGATCAGCATACCAGTACACACATCGTTAATCAAGTCCTGTAATTTGGCATCCAGTATCAGTTCAAAACCAAATACGGTATATCTTTCTGTATGGTTTTTAGTACACTGTAAAACAACATTAGATATTTGAATTTTTCTTAGATAAATTCCTGAAATGATTTTACCTCCAAATGTCCATATTTTTTAAATTGACTTTTATGAAATTTCAGTCCAATCAGTAGCCAACAGCTGAAAAACAGTAGTAGCTTTGATACAGAAACAACTCAAATGTGTGTGTCATCAAACTGCAGATTCAAGACACTTTTGGCTTTATTGATGGCTCCTCTCTGAGTTGAAGTTGGACATTGTGTTATACATATAGGGCACGCTAAAAGATTTATGTGTGCATCTTTATAGACTACTGTTTAGCAAGATGTGCGCATAAATCCAAGTCGTTGCCAATTAATGGCGATAATTATTAGTGTCCAGTTAGGGGTGCTAATTGGCTCGTTGTGCAAATTGGGTGTGTGCCCAAATTTACATGCACAATTTTGAGTGCCATATATATAATCTGGGGGCTGACATATTTGGTCCATGTTTGTTTAAATGATTTTTATTGATACTTCAGCATATTAAACCTTATCGATACATTACATTATACAAATTTCACATCAAATCATGCTGTATAAAGACAACTTAATACTAAACAGCATCCAAAATGTTTTAACATTTTCTCCCCTATCCACCCAACTTCCCCCTCCCCTCCCTTTCCCCAGTACTACTATCAGACCTCACAACCTGAACTAGAAACACTACTATCCCTAACCCCAAATAGAAGTATAGCCGAAAAGTCGTAGTAAATATTAGTCTATCCCAACCACGAGGTCTTCCCTCTCTCCCTGTTACAATCTCCCCCCCATCTATGCCCCGTGAGGTCTGGATGGTCCGTGTTTATATATATTCATTTGATATAAATAAACCAATATTTTATTCAAAGTTATTTTGACTGTATTTAGTTCACAGTCTTAAAAGAAACTTTAAAATCAATTCCTGATACTTAATCAAAATCAAGTGTTTGTTCTCTTGCTAACACAGGACACTTGGCTCCATCTGTTTCACAAGTGACATAACATGATATGATATATGCACATACTAACTCTATACATCTTTTGATCTTTTTTTATACTATTTATATGCATAGATCACTGTTTCCAACCTCATCCTTGGGATATGCCCAACCAGTCAAGTTTTCAAGATATCCACAGTGAATATATGTAAGAGATTTGCGTATAGTGCAGACAGTGCATGAAAAACTTTCTATTATTAATTGTGGATATCCTGAAAACATGACTGGTCAGGTGTGTCCCAAGCACTGGGTTGTGAAACAGCAGTAGAAGCCATGGCTCAACAAACTTGGGTGCCAGGTTGCCATTATGCCTAGAAATTACACCCTGGTGCCTGGGATTTCATGTCATTGAATCTTTTCTTCTTACATAGCTGCTTCAGAAACAATGCATCACCTACTTCCACACTGCAATTCGGCTGTCCGTAGTCTTGAGCCATGTAGTGCAGGAATTTTGTGAAGTTTGTTGTTTCTTTTAAGGTTTAGAACCTTGAGACCAGTCTAAACTTCCTGCACTGAGTGGCTCAAGCTTACAGAGAGCCAAATTGCAGTGTGAAAGTGGGAGTTGAATTGTTTCTGAGGCAACTCTGCAAATAATAAAGCAACAGGAATAAATGCAGACTCCGAAACACATTAGTTGCCTGGGGGTGTCAGATATAAAGGTGAGACAGAGAAACTGGGTGAAGGCTAGGAAAGGGGGTATGAGCTTGAAAGAGACAGGGTGAAGGCTGGAAAAGAGGGTATGTACAGGAAAGATTGGGTGAAGGCTGGTGGGGGGGGGGGGGGGGAAGAGAGAGAGAAATTGAGACTGGTGGGGACCCAGGCCATGGTGATGCATGAAACAAGGAGGCAGTTACCTCTTTGTTTCACCTGTCAAATGCTGTCACACAGGTGACAGCATGCTTTGCAAAGAAAGGCTGCTGGCTTCTGCCAGTGATTTGCAGAGGCAATTTAAAGGCCTAATTTACCAAAGTGTCTTTGCCTATAGACACAGAATAGGGGGAAAAAAAACCCTTAGTAAATCAGTTTCTAAATTGGCTACCACCCTAATTGAGGACAAAATGATGACATCACTGGTCATGTGTTACAGTTTTCAGGGTAGGTGTTTGATGAGGCATGAGTCTCCAGTGCATGACACTTTTTACTAACTCGAATTAACATCTTTTTCTTTAACCCTAAATCCTGCATGGTTACTTCTCCTCATGAACAGAGGCAGTAATGAAACTTCAATTTGACTCATCAGGAAACGCTGAAGATGCCTGAACTCCAAGAGTGCTTGCTGTGATGTCACATCCGTGGTACCTCAGATTTCACAGGAATGTGCATGCAGTAAAGAGGGAAGACTTGACTTCTTGTGCAATTGCTACTTCTTATGGCAGACTTGTGACTGCTGGTAATAGATGTCTCCTGTTGATATTTGATGAGGTGCTTTCCGGTGTTTGTTTTAAGATGCAACTAGTGCCAAAATATCTGCAGATGAGTAACTAAGATCTGTTGTTACAAGGAAAGGATATCCAACTGATGGAGAAAGCCAGTTGTGTTGGCACTGTGGAAGCCACAAGTGAGCTACAGAGGTTGTTGGAGTGTGCAGCATGTATGGATGACTCAGAAAGAACAAAGCCTTAAAGATATGCATGAGGAATCTACAGAAAGCACAGAGAGTCAGTATAAAGCAAGTCCTCAAATGGAGGATCCAACCAACTTGAGGTCTTTAACCCAATGATGCTTCAGTCTGTAGAAGAATAAGAAGTATCACATCAAGTGCCCTTTCATAATCTTCACCAGCCTATTTTGGACACGTTTGTCTTTTTTAAAAATCTTTTTTATATAAAATAAACTGTAGATAATTGTTTATATATTTTGTATGGTGACTAAAGAAGAAGCAGAAAGCTTTCTTGTATATTTTCCGTTTTTACTGATTTTTATTAATTTGATACTGGGGATGTGCTGATAAGCTCCCCTGATATTTTTATGTAAAGAAGATTGTACATTTGTACTTGAATCTAGCATTTGCTTAACCTAGTTTCCCATGAAGGCACCCTCCTGAAGCCTTGTACCAGAAGGGTTGCTTAATCTTTCCAAAGAAAGGGTGAATCCATGCTAAGAAATACACATGTGCTGGGCTTTATAAAATTCCAAGATAACCACTATCCAGACACAAACCAAAGCAGATGTCATTTTTAAAATATATTACTTTTTGCTAGCATTGCTGTATTAAAATTCTCAATGCGGGTGATTTTAAAACAGCAGTGTTACCTCCTGGCTGAACTGGTGAGGTCTACAGTGGCTTTTTACTCTTGTAACTAACTAATACTGAGGTATTGCAAAAGTAATAGAAAACATGCTTAAGGCTAATGTTCGCAAATTCAGAATAAATGTGATGCCTATTGTACTTCACATATTTTTCCAAGCTATAATCAAATAGGTTGTCCTCTATCATGGCATGGAAGCACCTATTGGTTAAAGAGTTAAGCATGTGACAAGGTTAAGTTTAGGGATTATTGCAGATGTAGTGGGCAAACTGCAAAAATCTTGTATTATGGCACCCACTTAATGTATGGCTTCCTAATGCAAGCATAATGTCAAAGTTTTGCTCATCAATGCAAATAGGCCTGGTGCAAAAAATGTGCACCAGCATGGAAGAGTGCACTGGGCATATGTGCACAAGGGTTGGTGCTACTGGCAGCTATATCTTGAGCATAAATCAGCAGCCAGAGTTGCACATGTGCTGGAATGCTATTCTGTGCATAAATCTGTAATATTAATATTTATGCTCAGGCAACTCAGTGTGTCAGTACACCTGTGCATTCATGCAAGTCTCAGCAGTCCAGCACTTTGCTCTTCCTTCCAGCACTCCTCCCTCTCAGTACTGTGGTTTTTTTTTCTTGTTTTTTAACCTATGCTGTTTATGGGTCTTATCTGCTGGCAGTAAAGAGAAGAAATAGGCTTGAAATCCTCACTAATGCTGACCGCAGAAGAGCAAGCTAACCTTTTGTATTAAAGCCTCAGCACTGAGCTCAGCCTTTTGGTCTTTTGCCCACTTCTCTGCATCTGTGCTGAATAGCTAATAACTTCATTAGCATAGATTTACATGTGCTGTGCACTGGTGTCTACACTCTTGCACAGAACGTGTTTTTTTGCATTGTGCACCCACATTAGTTGCTGCACTAAAGCTGAGCTGGCCAGTGCACAAAGCCTGGCGTGCTTTTCTGCATCAGCCCTTGTGGTAGGCAAACTGCAAAAAAAGAATAGAAGATTCAGTGGGACTAACTTAGAAAAAAAAAATATGTTCCAAAATAAAACAAACTTTTAAGAGAAGAGAGAGAAAATTGTAGGATCAGTTTTGTGTATGTTTCTAGGAGGCAGCATTGCTGTGACTGAATGCAAAGTTTATGTAGTTTGGTTTGCCAAGTAACGTTCACATGGTTAACAAGCCAGTTAGTCTTTTACTGAGCTTAGTTTTTCTAATTCAGGCCTTCAGATATGCACAGAGCACAGGTTCTGGAGAGGTACGTATCTGAATGATCAGGATTTTCTGCTCCATATTTCTGTGGTGTATTTTTGCACTATTGAATTGTCCCTTAAAGTATAGTAACAGGATTAAATCTGGCAGCTACTGTAATGAAAGTTTTGATATTTTCCATGTCTAGCTCTGATACGTCTTTAGCCTATCCTTACACTGCTAGCCATTCCATATTTCCCCACTATTTTAAAAGGTAATTTGCAAATAAATGAAGGTTGTGTCACTGAGGGCCTTGCTGCTGCTGCATGCAAGCTCTGATTTTGTACTCATTTGCCCAGGTAGCAGCTTTCAACCTGAAGGGAATTAATTTACTATAAAACGTGAATCTTGCTTTGTTTCTTTAAAGCATATTTTAAAATTATGAGTAAAAGGTTAATACTCGATTTGCACATTATATTTAAAAAGGGGTGTCCATACTGGGTCCCGGAGCACTGTGATATTCCCAATACCTGTCAAATTATAATATAGGACTTGTAGAGCTGAAATTGAAAGATATCTCTTGTTCAAAACACAGTCATTCTAATTAGTAAAACTGTAATATTTATATGTTGTACAGAGTGCTAATTAGGAAAAGTAATGTGGATACAGTGTGTACCCCAAAGAGCTTGCAAGTGTGACTTGAGCAGGAAATGCAAAGGGAGGAGAGGTTGTTTCTAAGTGACTGACTCACACAAGATGACAGCGAATGGTGCAGAAAAGATTTGGAACCAGGGTCTCGAAATCCACTTCTCTGCTGTAACCACCACACTGCACTTCACAGCCACATTCTTACACTTAGTTCCTAGAGTCCCAGAGAAGTAAGTGAAAAAGTGATAACCAAAGCTGCCTTCTTGTAGAGGAGTTGAACATGGATGTAAATGCAGTGGCGTAGCCAGACCTCGATGTGGGGGGGGGGGCACATTTTGGCCCACCTCCCCACCACCGCCTCCTCACATACCTTGGCTGGCGGGGGATGGCGACCCCTGCCAGCTGAAGCGTTTGTCCAGCGCGGGTCTCCGCCACATTGCCTGCCCTGCTCTTCCCCTCACGTCAAGTGCATTCTCATTTTAGTGAGCAGTGGGGACCCGCGCTGGACAAACGCTTCAACTGGCAGGGTTCCCCAACCCCCACCAGCCAAACCAGGGCCCCAGAGCCAATTTGGGGGGGCCAGGCCCCCGTGGCTCCCTGTAGGTACGCCGCTGTGTAAATGTAACATCTTCCATGGTACGAATTCCAATTGATGCCCATTCATGAAGTACAATCCACTGGTTAGCAAAGGTGATATTTAAAGACACTTGCAATTACTAATTTATCGTCTAATTCAGATCTCTCTGCCCAGTATATAATAGGCTGATCTAGCATGTTAGTTTGAGCAGCTGAACATAAATGCCATGTATAATGATCCTCACCAGGAAGTTCTGAATGAGGCAAACGTAAATTCCATGCAAGAAGTTTCTGCAAAGAAAGCTAAAACTTGAGATACAAGTGTGATATCTTCTGTGTTATCAAGCAATCTGTACCTTCAGGGTATGCATTTTCATAGCTGTTGAGTGATTAAATACAACAAAATTTTTATAAATTTGCAATAAATGTTTTGTAAAAACATCCTGTTCTGCGTACTTGACAGTAATCAACGGTAAAAACATGATGGAAAGAAATTGGTGGTATAAATTTCTATCAGTGTTTTTCAGATACTTGAAAATAACACAAGCGATTTTTAAATAAAGAGAGAAAATGGATGTTGTCACATGCTGTAAAATTTTAAGAAGACAAGTTTGAGGTAAAACATGTTAGTGATTGGAAAGTTTAAGTGCCTGTAACTGCTGCAAGCGCCTCACCAGCTGGAGCACTGTGATTACTAGTGAAAATCGGTGCACACCTATCTTTAGGCTTTGCCCCAGAAGATAAAGACCATTTTAATTTGATAGGAGAGCTTACAATTCTCTGATAATGAAATAAAAATGTAAACATATGTTTGACTTGTAAAACTGACAGATTAGACACTGGAATTTTTAAAAAGATGTATATTTATTAATGTGCAGAATACTGGAAATAAGGAACAGATGAACGATGTGAGAATAAATTAAGATTCTGAATTTGTACTCCTGCTGTGTGGATTTTTCTTTACCCTCCAATTTACCAATGCAGATCCAGGGTTTTGGTTTTTTTTTATGGCACGTGTATTCATGGCAAAGACATCAATTGGCCCCTAGATTGATCGTCCATTTACTGCTCTCTTGGCCAATCTAGGTTTTTGAACTCCCGCATTTCCAGGTGTGTAACCTGATCTTAGTACTAAGAATATACAACTGCAAAACCTAAAGTGTCTTGGCTTTGGAATGTGATAAGGTATCTGTCACCAGGGCTGCTGAGAGACAGAGCCAGACCCAGGACAGGACCACCGCAGCCACCGCCCCCACACACCACCACACACTTGTGCCCCAGCTGCTGCCCCCACCCTTCCCACACACACACACACAGTCGGGCTGACCCTACCGTCCTGTGTCTGCCCCTCCTTCAGTCTCTCGCTCTCCTGCTCCTGTGTGCCATGACCAGGTTATCGCTTAATGCAATCACCCAGGTCCAGAGAGAGATGGGTAACCTTGGAGGTCAGGCCTGGTGAGTCTTGACCCCTGCCCCCTCTCTTGGCGGCTCTGTCTGTCACCCCTAATTAACCATGAGTTCCCTCTACATTAATCTGGACCTCTATTTGCATTAGATATATTGTAATACAGTGCCAAGGTAACACTTTTTAATTGTGAATATCTTAAATTATATTGTCTAGCATTAGGTAGCCTATAGCTGATGTTCCTTACCTCATTATGGGGCAGTAGGATTTGCTCTTAATCTCAAGTTAACAACAAAAATTAATGTGCAGTAAGGGTAAAGTCTGTATGGTAAATGCAGGGAGCATGCCCAGCATCTACTCTGCATTTAATGTTAGCGCACAGGCACCATGTTATATGACGTGGCAGATAATACAAGAATATCTGCCATACTATCTAAAGTAGTGTGGGCCCACTGAAAAATACATAAGGAGAGAGATGCCCCTGCTATGACCCCCCCAAACAAAATCTACTCTCCTGAGCTTACTGCCTCCCTATCTGTCACAATCCCATACCTGACCCCCCCCCCACACCCGATCCTCACAGCCTCATCTCTCCTGAACACAAAAACCCCAGCCCCCTGACACAATTACCTCTCCCTTGACAGAACACCTCCACTTTCCAACAAAATCCCACTCCCGAGAGCCCTACTTTCCTCTGACTCCCCCCCCCTTGAACTACCCGAGGGGTCTGACGTGATAGTTCAGGAGGTCCCCAGCAGCTACAATCACCCTCTGCTGCCCTGATTGGTGCCATCATCCAAAATGATGCCTCTGTCCCCTAGTGAAAGTCTCATGGTGCTATCACTAGTGGCCATCCTTGGAATGATTAATTTTCATTGCTATCTACATGTTTGTTTCACAGTCTATGTCTACACATGGCAAATACATTATTTTTTAGAATAGCTCTTCTTTGAAAAATACTTGTGCAAAGTACCTTTATTTTTTGCCTATTTTATAAAGATGCGTAGAAACACCAGTGCAAATTCTGACAAAATCACTCCTACATTGGAGGTGCAGATATTTATGTTGCATGAGAACAGGAGCAAATATTAGTAGTTAAGGTATGTACTTATGTGCATATTTTATACAATTATGACTGTCCATTCTCCCTTTGAGCATGCTTACTCTAGAAATAGACATCTACTCGCACTGGGTATACTTTAATTTTATAAGAGATCTTTTACTTTGAAAAAGGTTTATTCGATTGCCTCCTTATTGTCTTCAGAAGACTTTCTCCTCAACAATTGAAAGGCTTATTTCCAAAACCCTCTAAGTCCAATGCATCTAACTAATATAGACTTGACACTACTAAATGGACTTGGGGAAAAATCCACAATTCCAGGAATAACATGTATAGAATGTTTGTACGTTTGGGAAGCTTGCCAGGTGCCCTTGGCCTGGCCGCTGTCAGGGACAGGATGCTGGGCTCAATGGACCCTCGGTCTTTTCCCAGTGTGTAGGTTATGTAGGTTTTGGAAATAAGCCCTTCAATTGCATTATGAATCTTTAAAAAAAAAAAAAAAAAGTAGGAAAAAATACCGATAGACTAAAAGATCCAACCGGGGTGAGGAACCTTGTATAGCTAGTTCAGTTTTGTTTCCCCAGATCAATATTAACTTAAATACACCACACATTTGACACTCCTGGTATATTACCTTGTCTTGATGTTAGTGGTATAAGTGAGTTCCAGCATTTTCCCTGTGGTCTCCCTGAAGAAGCCAAAGTGAAACATGGTCCATGTTGAGGACAAACAAAAAGGATAAAAAGACACAAAAAATTATTTTTAGACTGTTTTTTGTTCACTTATCACCACACAGTTAAGTACTTTAACAATGCTACTGGTGAACTGGTATTGCTCACAGTTTTTATTTTAGTATTTCCATAAGAATAAGTTTCAGTTGTTTTTATGATTTTGTGCAATGATTACACTAAAACAATTGGCTACAATAACCTGAATGTTTGGGCTAGTTAGTGCCACTATATGATAAGAGCACAACACAAATAATTTCTGTAGAAACATTTTGAAGATGTTTTTGGAAGTTTTATGTATATATTGGAGGGGGGGGGTTCAGTTTATCATTTCCCCTTCCCCTTTATGGGTGTGCTTAGCACTCCTGATATTAAGCATGTAGTAAACGCCAGTGTGTCTCATATGTTATATCAGGATGATACTACCCACATCTTTCATCATCAGAGACACCCTCAACCTCTATAAACATCAATGTGCTGGAAGGTAATCCCTGGTTAATAGCATTACTGAGAAAAAAGCTTGCAAACCTCCTAGGATGCTCTGCATTTCAGCATTTTTTTATGCCCAGAATATGATTAAATGCTAATCTTAACCCCAGTAAGAAAGAGAGACAGTCCCTTTGAAGAACACAGACAGTAGGATATACTGTACTTAGATCCCATTACCCTATTTACTAATAACAAGTATTGGTAACTCAAGCCCCTAGTTCTACTAAAAAACAATCGAGCACTTTTCCAAAACTCAGTCCATTTTTTGTCAGTTTTGAGCTATGCGATTTTGTTCATCAAGGCAAGATTCATTTACCATGAGTTTTGGCACAGGAATAAACCAACGTAAATGACTCTTGCCTTGATGAACAAAATGAATCGCATAGCTCAAAACTGACAAAAAAAAAGAAATGGACTGCTTGTGTTTTGGAAAAATGCTCTCTAATGACAGAAGTAATTATGTTAAGGAAAAATCCAAACACAAGTGTAATCGTGGATGGATTGCTGCACTGACTAGTCAATGCATGATCTGAAATTAAACATTTGTTACTGTTGGAAGAATGGAAACGTGATAGACTTGCACATACATTAACATCTTTCACGTTTTCATAAGCAAAGTTTGGAAATCTTTAAGAGAATCTGGACATAAATCTTGAGGTAAGCTCTGAGAACCTTTTACTAAAGGGTTGCCGTGGAGCAAGGCAACCCGGAACTACCGCCAGCCCAACACAGCTGCCGGCTGTAGTTCTGACCCCAGTGCACGGCATGTCCGGTGCGCAGGGGTTACCTGGTGGTAATCATGCAGCGCTGTGTGCTGCCCAGTTACCACTGGGTTAGCATGGGAGCCCTTACCACCACCTCAATGGGGAGTGGTAAGTGCTCCCCCGGAAATGGCAGCATGGCAAGTGCGAACTTACCGCTTGGCCATTTCTTTTATTATCCCACCTTTTTACCCACTGCAGTAAAAAGGGACTCTGCACACAGAAAAAACTTGCGCTAGCGCAGGGCCCCGTTTACCGCAGCTTAATAAAAGGGCCCCTTTGACGTCTGATAAATAATTCAGCCTTGATTCTGTGCTCCTTGCTGCGAGCAGGGCCGCCGAGACGGGGGGACAGGGGGGACAAAAGTCCCCGGGCCCGGCACCACCGCAGTCAAGCCCGCCCGCCGTCGCTCCCGAACTAACTAACCTTAAACGCCTCCTTCCTTTCCTTTCACCACCTTTGCGGCAAGCAACAGCAGGGCAGGCCACTCCTTCCTTCCATGTCCCGCCCTCGCCTGACGTAATGTCCGCGAGGGCGGAGCACGGAAGGAAGGAGACTGGTCTGCCCTGCTGCTGCTTGCCGTGAAGGTGGTGAAAGGAAAGAAAGGAGGCGTTTAAGGTTAGTTCAGGGCCCGGTAGCGGGTGGAGGGGGCCCGGCGGCGACGATGACCTCGGGTGGGGGGGGCCCGGGGGCGGCCTTGTCCCGGGCCCAGCTCTGGCTCTCGGCGGCCCTGGCTGCGAGACTTGAAGTGATTTGAGCAGTAAAATGCTGTCTACTTAAGATGTTTTTCAAAAAAAATAAAATCCTTGAATACAAATAGTGTCCTTAGTCTCAAATTGTAAGGTCATGAAAGGCAGAAGGACAAACATAGGAAAAGATGTTCTCAGATTATGGCGAAAAGCATGGATACATGTCCTACGGCTGTGATGGAAAAGCATCCAAGAAGAACCAGTTTATCCAGATGATGGATAACAAACCCAAGTAAATTATTAAAGATGTGTTTAGATAAACTGGTTTGTTACAATTAAAAGCAATGATGTCTCTTTTATATCTTGTTTTTCAAACCTGCCAAAACGACTGGAAGGCGTTCAATAAAAATTTCCCCCTGGAAATCTTAAGAAGGATTGAAAAACCAAAGTTGTTGGAATCCAGATCTCCAAGTAAGTAATAATAGCAGCAGTCTCAGCACAGGGATCAGGTTTTCTGGTTGTTGGTTTGCTACTTAGGTTGCAAACAAAAGGTGCTTCTCTCCGCTGTTTTCTTCTATTCATGTGCTGATGTGCTGCTATTGTGTAACCTCACAGCCCAGTACATGACCTCTGGGTTTCCAAGGAGCAGAATGGTTTTTCTCTCCACCCCCTCCCCCCCCCCCCCCCACTTTTTTTTTTTTTGTAAAAGAATCGGGAGTAAATAGATCTGTTATTGTGCTAGATTAATGAATGACTGCTCTGCCTTTCTTATTTGAATGCTTGGCAAACTTGCAAAGCAGATGTTCCATCCTTTCCAATGCACTTCCCCTGCCTGATCTCTCTTCACATTGATTTCCTAAAGATTTTTTATTTAACACGCCATAAATAGCAACATGAAAGCAGTAGCCATGAAATAGTGTGATGCTGGGGTGCCAGCTCTTTGTTTTCATCTGCTATTGCAGTGGTTCCCAAACCTTTGTCCTGGAGAAACCCCAGCCAGTCAGGTTTTCAGGATACCCACAATAAATATTCATTGTGGGTATCCTGAAAGGACCAGGCTTGGAAACTACTGTGCTACTCTAAACCTTTGTTTAGCTTATATACAGTGGTGGAAATAAGTATTTGATCCCTTGCTGATTTTGTAAGTTTGCCCACTGACAAAGACATGAGCAGCCCATAATTGAAGGGTAGGTTATTGGTAACAGTGAGAGATAGCACATCACAAATTAAATCCGGAAAATCACATTGTGGAAAGTATATGAATTTATTTGCATTCTGCAGAGGGAAATAAGTATTTGATCCCCCACCAACCAGTAAGAGATCTGGCCCCTACAGACCAGGTAGATGCTCCAAATCAACTCGTTACCTGCATGACAGACAGCTGTCGGCAATGGTCACCTGTATGAAAGACACCTGTCCACAGACTCAGTGAATCAGTCAGACTCTAACCTCTACAAAATGGCCAAGAGCAAGGAGCTGTCTAAGGATGTCAGGGACAAGATCATACACCTGCACAAGGCTGGAATGGGCTACAAAACCATCAGTAAGACGCTGGGCGAGAAGGAGACAACTGTTGGTGCCATAGTAAGAAAATGGAAGAAGTACAAAATGACTGTCAATCGACAAAGATCTGGGGCTCCACGCAAAATCTCACCTCGTGGGGTATCCTTGATCATGAGGAAGGTTAGAAATCAGCCTACAACTACAAGGGGGGAACTTGTCAATGATCTCAAGGCAGCTGGGACCACTGTCACCACGAAAACCATTGGTAACACATTACGACATAACGGATTGCAATCCTGCAGTGCCCGCAAGGTCCCCCTGCTCCGGAAGGCACATGTGACGGCCCGTCTGAAGTTTGCCAGTGAACACCTGGATGATGCCGAGAGTGATTGGGAGAAGGTGCTGTGGTCAGATGAGACAAAAATTGAGCTCTTTGGCATGAACTCAACTCGCCGTGTTTGGAGGAAGAGAAATGCTGCCTATGACCCAAAGAACACCGTCCCCACTGTCAAGCATGGAGGTGGAAATGTTATGTTTTGGGGGTGTTTCTCTGCTAAGGGCACAGGACTACTTCACCGCATCAATGGGAGAATGGATGGGGCCATGTACCGTACAATTCTGAGTGACAACCTCCTTCCCTCCGCCAGGGCCTTAAAAATGGGTCGTGGCTGGGTCTTCCAGCACGACAATGACCCAAAACATACAGCCAAGGCAACAAAGGAGTGGCTCAGGAAGAAGCACATTAGGGTCATGGAGTGGCCTAGCCAGTCACCAGACCTTAATCCCATTGAAAACTTATGGAGGGAGCTGAAGCTGCGAGTTGCCAAGCGACAGCCCAGAACTCTTAATGATTTAGAGATGATCTGCAAAGAGGAGTGGACCAAAATTCCTCCTGACATGTGTGCAAACCTCATCATCAACTACAGAAGACGTCTGACCGCTGTGCTTGCCAACAAGGGTTTTGCCACCAAGTATTAGGTCTTGTTTGCCAGAGGGATTAAATACTTATTTCCCTCTGCAGAATGCAAATAAATTCATATACTTTCCACAATGTGATTTTCCGGATTTAATTTGTGATGTGCTATCTCTCACTGTTACCAATAACCTACCCTTCAATTATGGGCTGCTCATGTCTTTGTCAGTGGGCAAACTTACAAAATCAGCAAGGGATCAAATACTTATTTCCACCACTGTATATACTAGTAAAAAAGCCCCGTTTCTGATGCAAATGAAACGGGGGCTAGCAATGTTTTCTTCTGTGTGCATGTGGGAGTGTGTGTGTCCCTGCCCTCTGGCCTCTCTCCCCTCCCCCCTCTGAGTCCTTCACTGTTACAGAGCCAGCGATTTGATTTCGTGCTCTGCTGTTTTCCTTCACTGACTGTGTTACAGAGAGGGCGGGGCAGACACTCATAGGGAAACCGGATATCTCGCCCCCTTCACACTTCCGGCTGGAGGCTTCATAGAACGTTGGTGTTGCTTTTTATATAGAGAGATTTTCTTAGTTCATTTCCAGCTGTTTTATGTGATGTGAACCAGTGACGTAGGTACGTGGGGCCCGGGGGACCTGGGCCCCCTCAGATTTGGCTCTGGACCCCTCCCCCGGCGGCGTCAACCCTCCCCCATCGCCATCGAGTACCTGTGCTGACAGGGGTCCCCAATCCCCGCCAGCCGAAGTTCTGTGTCTTTAGCCCGTCTCTGGGCCAGCGCATTGCTGCAGCCTGCAGCAGCTGATCTGATTCTGCAAGCGGGAAGCCGATTCTCTTTGCGTGGTATGAATCATCCTGACGTCCTGCAGCAACGCGCTGACCCAGAGATGGGCTGAAGAGTCTTCAGTGAAGACACAGAACTTCGGCTGGCGGGGATTGGGGACCCCCACCAACACAGGTACTCAACGGTGACGGGGGAGGGTTGACGTCGGCGGAGGGGGGTCAAAAATGGCAGCACGGGGGAGGGGAATGTGACCCCTCACCTTGGGCTCTGGCCCCCCCTCCCGCCGAAGTCTGGCTACGCCCCTGATGTGAACATAAGGTTTTACTCTTATGTTGCTGTCTTTGAAACTCCTGTTTTTACCTAAGTTGAAACAAGGATGTCTGTAAATTGGTTGATGATAAAAGATTCAGCAAGTGCAGCCGACCATTTATATTATGGCCACAGGGGGATCCCCTAGACCAGTGATGGCGAACCTTTCAGAGACCGAGTGCCCAAACAGCAACTCAAAATCTAATTATTTATCGCAAAGTGCCAACAGGGCAATTTAACCCGAATAACAGGTGCCGGTACTCATTATGGGCGGTGTCACCACATATGACTCCACCCCTATGATAGACCACTTGGCATGGAATGACCCAAAACAGAAAAAAAAAAAACAATGAAAACCTCAGGTGGAGGACTGGTTTATTTAATCTTCAAATCAAACCAAATGTGATGCTTTAAAAAACAAAACAAAATGATTTTCTCTACCTGTGAAACAAAACATAAAACTTAAAAAAAACATCAATATCGATTTTTCTTTAACTACCAAAAGAACTCTGATTTTTAGAAACTTAAAAAGGCATTCCACACCTTCTGCTTATGGGGTGCTTTGTTATGGTCCTCCAGGGCCAAGGATAGATCTCCCAATTAACCTCGTCTCTAGAGTAAACGTAAGCATATATATATTTGCTGGACATCCACAGAGAACAGCCTAAAAATCACAACCATCCATCGACTTGTCGTAACGCAAAGAATCCTTTACTTTTCACACTCATCTTCAAGATTCCACATTCCAACTGTAGAGCTTCAGTTCAGAGGTTACGGTTTCACACAAGTACAAAGTGCAGGAGTCACAACACATACATAATTGAGTGAATGCATAAGCATTCATCCGGCGGGCAAACTGCAGCGAAGTTCACTAGACAATCGTTTACACAAGATACGAGCCAAAGCTAAGTCTGAATCAAAGCGCAAGGTTCAGAAAGAGAATATTTTCTGGACTATACAGTCCAGAAAAGTCGCATGCATATACTTTGCATCGTACGTCTTTAAGTGCATGAAAAACTTTTTATCAAATCACGTCGGGAGTCAAATAACAACACCCACTTCCGCGGCTAATCGCTTTGAGAATTCTTGCTCTGCGTCCACGTTCTTTACCTTGCTGAACAGCTCCAGATCATCGTCTTCATCGAGCGCCGAACGAGGGACCCCTGCAGCGGCTTCCATCGCTCAGGCTCCAGCCGCCATACGTCACTACTACTACTACTTAGCATTTCGGGCCCCGGGCGGCTGGCATTCCCGCTGCGCAGGCCCAGAGGTGGCCGGCACTCAGCAGGGGCATGAGAATGGACGACCCCACCCAGGGATGTGGCGACTGGCGTAGTACCTTAAAGGAACAACCCCGCCCAGGGACGTGGCGACTCGCGTAGTAGCTTAAAGGAACACACGGAGGAGAAACAGAAAGAAAGTGGAGGCGCAGGAAGGGCCGACCAGCGATGGCGCGCAAGCCAACAGAGAGGGCTCTGTGTGCCCTCTCTGGCACGCGTGCCATAGGTTCGCCATCACTGCCCTAGACCCCACTGGGCCTCTCTTTCTAGGAGAGATGGGTGTGGGTCAGGTGGTTCAGCCGAGCAGATAAAGAACCAATCACAACTGAGTGCAGGGTATGAATCTGAATCCCCCACTTGGGGATTGGATGAAGAGGAGTGCCAGCGAGGTACATGTGAAATGGCAGAGGAGTGCTTTGTGTCACCTTCCTTCCTTGCTGCACTGTGCAAAACCCCTGCCACATGAGTCGAAAGAGAAATCAGCAGTGGTTACCATATGTGCTGAGCTGTTCAAAGATTGTTTCTCATCAAAGTGAAAGAAAACTGATACTATTTAGATGAAAGCTCATCCAGGATGGCTGTTGGCACTGTGCCAGTGCAGCATTGGTTGATGGTAACTATCCTGGTGCGCGTTCACCTTTGAACTTCTGCAGGATGGTGTGGGCGTTCAGAGAAGGGGCAGCAAAATTTGATCTATAAGAGGTTCCAGCAGATAGAATTTCCCCACTGCTATATCAACTACACTGGCTTCCAATAGAAGCTAGGATACAATTCAAAATTCTTACATTGGCACATAAAGCATTTTGTTTGTTGAGTCCATCGTGCTTGTCCAATCTTATTATTCCCTATACACCAGTGCGGACACTGCGGTCATTGGCAGACAACAGACTGGTAATTCCATCCCTATCTAAAGCCAGATGGGAATCTACGCGAACATCTGAATTCTTCTTAGCCCCTATCCTTTGGAACTGTCTTCCTAAAGAACTTAGGCTTAAACTCCTAAGCCCATTTCTGCAAAATCCTAAAAACTAATTTTTTTTGAGACATATTTCAAGATAGTCTAATACTAAATTAAATATATAATAAGGAAAAGGGATAGAAAAAGTGAAGAGAGATGGAAAGAAAGAGAGAGCAGAGGAGAACAAAAGGGGGTGTAATAAGGAAAAAAAATCTGGAATTTTTAATATTTGTTTTTATTATGTTATGATAGTTATTATAATCTGAGTAATTTGTATGAATGTTCCTAATTGACTCTGGTTTTGCTGTGCTTTTCTATCAGATATGGATTTCAAAGTGTGGTTTTATTGTATTTTAATATTGATTTTATTGTTATATTATATTGTAAACCATTCTGATTTACTTTTGTAATAAGTGACGGTCTAGTAAATAAACGATAATAATATGTACACTTAACACACTCCAGGGCATTATGTACCAGAAAAAAAGTACCAAAATCAAACATAGTAAACAGAACAGCATTCAGCACACAGTTGTGGAACGCTCTCCCAAATCACTTGCAAACGATTAAGGAAATAACAAACTTCTGCAAATTGTTGAAAACTTATCTCTTCACCAAAGCCTACCACGAGAATCCATAACTAACTACAACACATCACCACGCCTTCCTTACTATGATCATCATCTTTCTACAATTGCTTGACTAGACCGACTATTAGCCTTGTTATTACCGATTTCTTTCTAACATCAATTGTATCTCTGTACCCTGAAATGGTCATGCCATGACAGGACTTTGTAAGCCACATTGAGCCTGCAAAAAGGTGGGAAAATGTGGGATACCAGTGCAATAAATAAATATATGCTGGTACTTTAACACTTGTCTCTCATTCAGCACCTTCCTCTTGGCCACGTGAATAATGCTCAACAGCACTGTAACAGAAATCCTGTGGTTACCAGTAATAATAAAATCATTTGCTCACCGATGTTTTTGGAAGATCACCAAATGGCCTCCAGGGTTCAGATCTGCTGCCCTTTGATTTATTGCTCAGTTACCAAGCATGTTTGGATTATTTATCTGTATTAGCTATATCTAATGGTTAGAGCAGTGGACTGAGCACCAAGGAAGCCAAGGTTCAAATCCAACTGCCAGTCCTTGCAATCTTGGACAAGTCACTCAGCGGTCCAATTTTTGTATTAATGGCCATGCGCTGTTGCCATTGGCACACATTCATTAAAAAGTTAACGCTTGTACACTTACAACACCTATTTTGTAGGCGGTAAGGGTTTACCTACTAATCCTGCGCTAAAGAGCATGAGGTAATGTAGCTGCGCTGAGTAGCGCAGGAATGTCCGCTCTCTGCCCCAGACACACTCCCTCCAACAAAAGGTTTAAAATATTTTTTAGTGTGCACAAATTAGAAACTTACCATAGGACATCTCAATCCATCTCGTAGTAAGCCGTTTTAAACTGTGGTAACATGTGCTAGCACATACCTCAGCTTAGTAAAAGAGACCCTTAACCCTCTACTGCCTAAGATACAAACTCTGACTGTAAGCCCTCTGGGTTATCATAAGCCCCCACCCCAACCAAAGCCCAATGTCAGTTGCACCCTGAGCTGTACACCCCACCCCCAAAACAGCAACCTTTTATGATGTCCCCATAGGGAGAACAAAGCACAGAAAAACCAGGCGGACCCAGGCAAGTTGGGGAAGAAAAGAGAGGTGCTGTTGTTGGGAGATTTTAATCTGCCAGATGTACAGTGGTGGAAATAAGTATTTGATCCCTTGCTGATTTTGTAAGTTTGCCCACTGACAAAGACATGAGCAGCCCATAATTGAAGGGTAGGTTATTGGTAACAGTGAGAGATAGCACATCACAAATTAAATCCGGAAAATCACATTGTGGAAAGTATATGAATTTATTTGCATTCTGCAGAGGGAAATAAGTATTTAATCCCTCTGGCAAACAAGACCTAATACTTGGTGGCAAAACCCTTGTTGGCAAGCACAGCGGTCAGACGTCTTCTGTAGTTGATGATGAGGTTTGCACACATGTCAGGAGGAATTTTGGTCCACTCCTCTTTGCAGATCATCTCTAAATCATTAAGAGTTCTGGGCTGTCGCTTGGCAACTCGCAGCTTCAGCTCCCTCCATAAGTTTTCAATGGGATTAAGGTCTGGTGACTGGCTAGGCCACTCCATGACCCTAATGTGCTTCTTCCTGAGCCACTCCTTTGTTGCCTTGGCTGTATGTTTTGGGTCATTGTCGTGCTGGAAGACCCAGCCACGACCCATTTTTAAGGCCCTGGCGGAGGGAAGGAGGTTGTCACTCAGAATTGTACGGTACATGGCCCCATCCATTCTCCCATTGATGCGGTGAAGTAGTCCTGTGCCCTTAGCAGAGAAACACCCCCAAAACATAACATTTCCACCTCCATGCTTGACAGTGGGGACGGTGTTCTTTGGGTCATAGGCAGCATTTCTCTTCCTCCAAACACGGCGAGTTGAGTTCATGCCAAAGAGCTCAATTTTTGTCTCATCTGACCACAGCACCTTCTCCCAATCACTCTCGGCATCATCCAGGTGTTCACTGGCAAACTTCAGACGGGCCGTCACATGTGCCTTCCGGAGCAGGGGGACCTTGCGGGCACTGCAGGATTGCAATCCGTTATGTCGTAATGTGTTACCAATGGTTTTCGTGGTGACAGTGGTCCCAGCTGCCTTGAGATCATTGACAAGTTCCCCCCTTGTAGTTGTAGGCTGATTTCTAACCTTCCTCATGATCAAGGATACCCCACGAGGTGAGATTTTGCGTGGAGCCCCAGATCTTTGTCGATTGACAGTCATTTTGTACTTCTTCCATTTTCTTACTATGGCACCAACAGTTGTCTCCTTCTCGCCCAGCGTCTTACTGATGGTTTTGTAGCCCATTCCAGCCTTGTGCAGGTGTATGATCTTGTCCCTGACATCCTTAGACAGCTCCTTGCTCTTGGCCATTTTGTAGAGGTTAGAGTCTGACTGATTCACTGAGTCTGTGGACAGGTGTCTTTCATACAGGTGACCATTGCCGACAGCTGTCTGTCATGCAGGTAACGAGTTGATTTGGAGCATCTACCTGGTCTGTAGGGGCCAGATCTCTTACTGGTTGGTGGGGGATCAAATACTTATTTCCCTCTGCAGAATGCAAATAAATTCATATACTTTCCACAATGTGATTTTCCGGATTTAATTTGTGATGTGCTATCTCTCACTGTTACCAATAACCTACCCTTCAATTATGGGCTGCTCATGTCTTTGTCAGTGGGCAAACTTACAAAATCAGCAAGGGATCAAATACTTATTTCCACCACTGTAGATTGGACGGTTCCGTCTGCGAAATCGGAAAGAAGTAGAGAGATTGTGGATGCTTTTCAAAGTGCTTTGCTCAGACAAATGGTGTCAGAACCCACGAGGGAGGGAGCGACGCTAGATCTGGTACTCACAAATGGGGATAATGTGTCAAATGTCCGAGTGGGTGCCCACCTGGGCAGCAGTGACCATCAAACGGTTTGGTTTGATATGACGGCTGAAGAGGAGGGTGGCCACTCAAAACTCAAAGTCCTGGATTTCAAACATGCTGACTTTAGTAAAATGGGGGAATACCTGAGGAAGGAGCTGATGGGATGGGAGGAAATACAAGAAGTGGAAGGACAGTGGTCCAGACTGAAAGAAGCTATAAATAGGGCCACAAACCTTTATGTAAGGAAAGTAAATAAAAGCAAGAGAAAAAGGAAACCAATATGGTTCTCCAAGCAAGTGGCTGAGAAAATAAAGGCTAAAGAGTTGGCATTCCAGAAATACAAAAAAACTCATGAAAAGGGACACGAGGAGGAATACCGGATGAAACTGAAAGAAGCCAAGAGAGAGATACGTCTGGCGAAAGCGCAAACGGAAGAACA
Organism: Microcaecilia unicolor; assembly: GCF_901765095.1. Taxonomy (NCBI): domain Eukaryota; kingdom Metazoa; phylum Chordata; class Amphibia; order Gymnophiona; family Siphonopidae; genus Microcaecilia; species Microcaecilia unicolor. Next base: position 40,090,682 of record NC_044040.1, on the reverse strand, counting down.
AATGGCTAGAAATGTAAGGAGGGGTGGCAAAATTTTCTTCAGGTATATTAGTGAAAGGAGAATGACTAAAAAGGGAATTGTGAGACTAAAAGATACTGCGAACCGCTATGTGGATAATGATGAAGAAAAAGCAAATTTGCTAAATAGATACTTCTGTTCTGTTTTCACAGAAGAAAATCCTGGAGAAGGACCGCGATGGACTGCAAAAAGTACAAATGAGATTGAAGTGGATAGAGCACCGTTCACGGAAGAGAGTGTGTATGAACAACTTGAAAAGCTAAAGGTGGACAAAGCCATGGGACCGGATGGGATCCACCCTAGGATATTGAGGGAGCTCAGAGAGGTTCTGGCGGGTCCTCTTAAAGATTTGTTTAATAAATCCTTGGAGACGGGAGAGGTTCCTAGGGATTGGAGATCGGCGGATGTGGTCCCTCTTCACAAAAGTGGTGATAGGGAAGAAGCTGGAAACTACAGGCCGGTAAGCCTCACTTCGGTTATTGGAAAAGTAATGGAAGCGATGCTGAAGGAAAGGATAGTGAATTTCCTGGAAGCCAATAAGTTGCAAGATCCGAGACAACATGGATTTACCAAAGGGAAATCGTGCCAAACGAACCTCATTGAGTTCTTTGATTGGGTGACAGGAGAATTGAATCAGGGACGAGCTATGGACGTAATCTACTTAGATTTCAGCAAAGCTTTTGACACGGTTCCCCACAGGAGGCTCTTGAATAAACTTGACAGGCTGAAGATAGGACCAGACGTGGTGAACTGGATTAGGAACTGGTTGACGGATAGATGCCAGAGGGTGGTGGTTAATGGAATTCACTCGGTTGAGGGAAAGGTGAGTAGTGGAGTGCCTCAGGAATCGGTGCGGGGCAGACTTATACGGTCTGTGCCCTGAAGAGCACAGGTACAAATCAAAGTAGGGTATACACAAAAAACAGCAAATATGAGTTATCTTGTTGGGCAGACTGGATGGACCGTGCAGGTCTTTTTCTGCCGTCATCTACTATGTTACTATGTACAACATTCAATGATTACCAGTACTTAGTTCTTTATATGATGTTAGAGCTCCCTCTCTCCTTGTAATTTTCAGTGTAACTCTGAAGAATGTACTTCTTTTCTTGATGTAAGTCACATTGAACTCTATATGGGAATATTGGCGATTAATAAGAAATAAAGAAAAGATTCTTTTTGCTAAGGTTGAGCTATGTATAATTGTTTTTCTCCTTTTGAAAAATATGAAAATTAAAACAATAAAAGCATATTCATAGTGACAATACTATGTAATTTCCCAATGCTTGAAGAGCACTGCTGTGATAGAAAGAGTACATAAACACAGATGGAGTTGATGTAATATTGAGAGTGTATTCACTCGACTGGCACACAGCGGAGGTATTTGGGCATTCCTGTTAGGCTTGCATGAGTTTTGTTGATCCTTTTATACACAATTCCCTTTTTTTTCTGGTAACTTATCTAATACTATGGGTATGCAACCTAAGTCTTGTCTTAAAGTTTGTAAGTGATACCTTGAATTCAACGTAAGAACCTCCTTAAGCCGGGTTTATGCTGCAAATACAGAAAAGCCCAAATGAAACATATTCCAGCAAGCAACAATGAGCTTCCTTTAAAAAAATTAAATAAAAAGATGTCTAAAGCAAAACACAACTGCCCATTATCTTGTATCCTTTCCAGCTGTGTTAGCAGGAAAGCCTGAAGGCTGATCCTGTTCTTAAGTCCTCCCAGCTACTGAAGCTCTGAGCCCTGCAGGCAGGCTCCAGAGAGCACAAGCTCTTCTCTCACTGAGACAGAGCTCAGGTGAGATTAGGGCTGGCAGGTTCAGCTCAACATTTTATGGCTTGGAATGTGCTTTCATTCTAATTTATAGCCTATGAACAAGAAACAAGACAAGTGGCAAAAGTGAGAGAATCTTTTCATCAGCCTCCCTCCCCTGTTTCTCATGTTCCTTCCAGAGCTCTGGGATGGCTTTAATCATAGGTGCCAGTTCTGTGGGTGCTTGAGCACACCCAATATTATGCACATACCTTCACTTTGTCCAAGGAGGGCTAATTTGTGATGGGTTTAGCACCCCTCAATCATTCTGAAAAGTTGGCTCCTTATGGCTTTAATTATTATTTAATGTTATATTCCTCTGTATAATCTTCTGTTTTTATAACTCTTACTCTAATATTCAGGAGCAGCTAGAACAAGAAGAGGCCACATGCAGGCAGGTGACCGGTTGATAGCTATTATAGGGTAAATATTTTAAATGATTTAACTGGACAGAAGAGGGTCCTGCCCTGTTGGAACACAGAGCCTGGGTTACACCCCGATAGTACTGCTGAATATCTAGGCAGACAGCCATAGTACTCTCTTGTTAGTGCTGAAGTGCTCTGGGGGCAGAGCTGGGTGGACACGGAAGTAAGGTTGCCAACTGGATCCACATTAGCCTGACAAGTTGATTCAGTTTCTGAGTTTTTACCCCACTGCATGTAGAGACTGTAGTTTTGCTTTTCTTAGGGAATGCAATGGGGTAAAGGATTGGATCAACTTTGTTGGGTAAATCTGAATTCAGCTGGCAACCTTACCAGGAAGTTATCAGAGCACCACAGTTGTTCTATGCATGTAGGAACACACAAAAGGCATTCCACACCAGGAATGGATTTATGTATAAACTAGTAAAAAAGCCCCGTTTCCTGATGCAAATAAAACGGGGGCTAGCAAGGTTTTCTTCAGAGTGTGTGTCCCTGCCCTCTCCCCCTCCGAGTCCAGTCCTTCAGTGTTAAGTTTCCTGCTGTTCTATGTTTTTGTTACAGAGAGTGAGGGCATCTCTCTCCCCTCCCCCCTCTGAGTCCTTCACTGTGTGAGATTTCGTGCTGTGCTGTTTTCCTTCACTCATGGGGAAACCGGATATCTCTGGCGCTTCACACTTCCGGCTGGAGGCTTCATAGAACGTTGGTCCTGCAGCTTAAGGTGCCTCACTAGCACCCAAACCTATTTTACCTAAAATGTATTTCCTACTTAATGGAGAGGCAGGGGTTTCTTAAATGTTACAGCATAAAGGCCATTATGTACATAGATCTAGCCCTGGTTCTAACTATGCCCGGTTAGCTATCTGCAAACAGCACTGAATATTGATTGTACCCAGATAATTGTTGGGTGCCATTAAGGCCCGGATATTCAATGTCTGGATCTGGATTACACCTAGCATTGAACAGCCAGGTCAAATTCAGCCCCTTGTGCTTAATGCCTTTAAAAATCGCTGACCACTGCTGACTGAATATCAATTCTTGTATGTTTTCCTTTTCCCAAATACTCCTTAGGATAGACACAGTCAATGGAGATTGTGGGTGGGGCAGGGGAAGTGGAACTGTTTAGGCCAAGAGATGTCATAGATGAGACGGGGGGGGGGGGGGGGGGGAATTCATGAAGGTATGATAAAAGTTCCTCTTTTACTGCACCTTGACTTCTCGTGGGATTCAGCAACCTACAGGATACTGGGACCACAAGTTGCTGAATCCCACCGTACAGGAATAACACTGCTTGCGAGAGACTTCACAACCACCATTATTCCCACTTCTTGGGAGCATCAGAACACTGTGGACCAATACCAATGGCCTTGCAAACCTGGCTCCCCCAGACCCTCCGACAGCATCCACAGGAGTCTGGCTGTAGTTCCGACTCTCATCGCTTGCCAATTCCAGCTCTAGAAACTACTTAATTTTATAGCACTGGGGGCACACCCAGCAATAATTGGAGGCAAATAATAAATAAATCACCTTAGTCAAAAGACCCCTAAATAAATTAAATTTAAAATAAATAGGATGTAGTAACAGCTTCCCAGGAAATGGCTGTGTGACAAGTGTTTAGATTCTAGTACATGGCCATTTCCTTTCAATATAAAAACAAAAAACCTTTTACCGGTGGTGGTAAAAGTGAGCTTTATAGCACAGCAAACCCGAGTGCCAATACAGCAGACCACAAGTGCCAACACCATAACAGAGCCTCTTTTACCGCCATTTGGTAAAAGGACCCCTTAAGGTTTTCTTTACAACGCTGCGCTAGCGATTCCCGCATGGCAAATAAGAGGAAGCCCATTCAATTCCTATTGGCTTCCTCACATTTGCTGCATGAGAATCGCTAGTGCGGCTTTGGAAAAGAAGCCTTGGTTAGTAGGGGGTACTTTTACTAAGGCACGGTAAAAGATTTAGCATGCACTAAATGATAAGGCGCACCTAGGAATATAATGGGCATCTTATCAGCGCACACTAAATCTGTTTGCTCCTTAGTAAAAGGACTCCTTAGTTTGGGGTCCTTTTATGAAGCGGCTATATGAGGCCCTAAGATGGTGTTGGCACATGGGTTTGCCATACACCAATGGTGACGGGCTTTTTTTTTTTTTTTTTTTTTTAAAGCGGAAGGAAATGGCCATGCCCTAAAGCAAAAGAATTGGTGCACGGCCAGTTCCTGAAGAATTTCTTACTGCCTCCTATTTATTTTAAATTTAATTTATTTAGGGGTCCTTTGACTAAGGCGTGCTAACAGATTTAACACGTTAACAATTAGCATGTGCTAAATGAAAAGGTGCCCATAATATAATGGGTGTTTTATTTAGAGCACACTAAATCTGTTAGCTAGAAGGTTGCTAGGCTGTATAGAGAGAGGTGTGACCAGTAGAAGAAAAGAGGTTTTAATGCCCCTGTATAAGTAGTTGGTGAGGCCCCACCTGGAGTAGTGTGTTCAGTTTTGGAGGCCGTATCTTGCTAAGGATGTAAAAAGAATTGAAGCGGTGCAAAGAAAAGCTACGAGAATGGTATGGGATTTGCATTACAAGACGTATAAGGAGAGACTTGCTGACCTGAACATGTATACCCTGGAGGAAAGGAGAAACAGGGGTGATATGATACAGACATTCAAATATTTGAAAGATATTAATCCGCAAACAAACCTTTTCCGTAGATGGGAAGGCGGTAGAACTAGAGGACATTAAATGAGATTGAAGGGGGCAGACTCAAGAAAAATGTCAGGAAGTATTTTTTCGTGGGGTGAGTGGTGGACACTTGGAATGCCCTCCCGCGGGAGGTGGTGATGAAAATGGTAACAGAATTCAAACATGCGTGGGATAAACATAAAGGAATCCTGTTCAGAAGGAATGGATCCTCAGAAGCTTAGCCGAGATTGGGTGGTAGAGCCGGTGGTGGGAGGCGGGGCTAGTGCTGGGCAGACTTCTACTGTCTGTGCCCTGAAAATGGCAGATACAAATCAAGGTAAGGTATACACAAAAAGTAGCACATATGAGTTTATCTTGTTGGGCAGACTGGATGGACCGTGCAGGTCTTTTTCTGCCGTCATCTACTATGTTTACTATGCTACTATAGGAATATGGAACTAACATACAATCTGCATATTTCACTTCCCTTCCAAACATACAGGTTCTTAGTGACACGTCCCAGCATCTGAACAAAACATTCATTACTTAAGCTTGCTGAAACTGTTAATTCAACAAGTGTCAGCAAACTATAACTAGGTTAAATGCATCTGTCCTGCTCTCTCTTAAAATTATCTCAATTTCACAATTTTTAAAGCTTAACTCTTGATATTCCTATCATTTTCATAATACATCCTTAATATCTTCAATCCCCCCTTTTATTATGAATATGATCACAATTTCATATTCAGCCCAATTCAACCATGGAAGTGGTGCATGATCTGTTGCAACAGTATCTTAATTTTAGGTTTGGGTAATAAGTTTCAAGCCATCTGTTATATAAAGTAACAATAACTAATCTTTAAAACACAGGACTAGGATGGCACATCTAGAAAATACTTTTGAATACATTTGAACTATTCATAATAGAACTCAATAACGTTCCAGTAGTTTACCCTTCTGGGGAAAGGAATACCATCAATGCAAACCAGGAATAGAGACACATCATAATAAGCATTCAGACAATGGAATTATAGCAATCATGTTTATAATTCTACTGACTAGGAAACTAATACCTATTTTTCTAGGAGCTGGCCAGTTCATTATCAGTCCTAGAGCTGTTTATTTTTGCTAGTAATTGCTTGATTGCAGCTTGGTGAAAATCGCTAAAATAATACACATACGTTGATCAAATAAGAGTTTATTTTAAAAAATAAATAATTTCTTTTTAAAATAAAGCAGATTTCAAACCAGGACAAAGTGTTGACTATGAACTAAAGACCAGTCTTGCTCAAACTTTGCTCTAGCAGTGTTGATTTATTAGTGTAAAACCATTTCTCTGAGGACAAGCAGGCTGCTTGTTCTCACATGTGGGTCGACGTCGGCACAGGAAACGGCAAATTTTTCCCAGCAAAAATAAAAGTTTTGCCAGTCTTCTGGTGCATGAGCAGCGCACATGCCCGGACAACTTCCCGCCTGTTGCGCGTGTCCCCTCAGTTTTCTTTTCTCCGCATTAAGGTGCAGTAGTATTTTTCTGCACTCCTCTCAGGCCCAGGAAAGAGTCTTCAAGTTTTTTCTCCTAATTTTTTCTTTATTTTATTGTTGTCATTTAAAAAATAAAAAAGTTACCCGTACTGTATTTTAGTTTTATTCCCTTTCAAGTTTCCTTTGTTTTTTCGTCGCAGCTGGTTTTTAGGCCGCGCAGTCGGGTTATTCCCTTATTTTTTGTGCCCTTTTTCTTTTATCAGGCACAATTGCGTCTTTTGGTTTCACTGAAACCGTTTTCCCTTCCATGTCATCAAAGACACCCAGCGGCTTCAGACGTACTCGGTGCAACCGGACCATCTCAGGTACCGATACCAACGACAGGTGTATCCAGTGCCTTGGGCCCGACCATAGTCCAGCCGCTTGTAGTCTGTGACTTTGTATGAAGAAACGGACCCAAGCGTCCTGAGAGGCCCAATGAGAAAAACATTTTGGGGCTCGGTCCAGTCCTTCGAGGTCGGCGTTGACATCGAAAGGAGCATCGTCGGGAAGAGAGGTAATGGCTACTGAGAGACCAACTCGCGCTGGGAGCAGCGAGGCGTCGAGTGGGTCCCCACCTGCCTCGAGGCCTCCTGTTATGCAGGCACCCCGGGACCGACCTTCGTCAGACCCGGCCCCAAGGAGATATGAGGATTCCACATCCTCCTCATCGGTACCGAGGATTCACTCTGACAGGTGTCGAGTGAAGGTGAAGAAGCACCGTCATCGTTCTCCTTCGACACACGGTGCTGGGAGCTCTGGGGCGTCGAGTCAGCACCCAAGAAGCGTTGGCACCGAGAGGCTCACTCCCTCTCAATACAGGAGGTGCCAATGCGTCGGTCTCCTAGCAGCCCAGTACCTGCTCCCAAGCCTCTACAGACTCTGACACCGCTTGTTCCACCGACCCCGCAGCCTTCTCTGATGGCGGCTCTTGACGAGTGCATCTGGGTCTTGTTTCCAGAACTTCTGGAGGGACTGCTATGTCAGTCAGCTTCGGTGTCAGGGGTGCTTGTGCCATCTGTACCGTCTGCTGCAACGGTGTCTACCCCTTCTCCTGCGGTGAGGTCCCCGACGCTGCCTACGGCATCGGCCACCACCCAGATCGACTCCCCTTCAACGGGCGTCTTCTGCTACTACCTTCTCATCTAGGAGGTATTTTGGGGGGGGGGGGAAGAGGAGTGCTCCCTATTGCTATCCTAGGCGTAGGTACACTCCTATTTCTCGACAGCCTTCCCAGGCTCAGCCCCAGTGCGCTCGTTCTTGTCAACAGCATGCGTCTAAGGCCTATGCTGCTCCCCAGCAAAAGCACTGTTAGTTCTTTATGGTTTCAGGTCAATCTATGTTATGTCCTCACCGTTGCGAGGCCCAATTGACCAATGTTCATTGTTTTGAGTGAGCCTGGTTGCTAGGGATACCCCACATGTGAGAAAAAGCAGCCTGCTTGTCCTCGGAGAAAGAGAAGATACCTGTAGCAGATATTCTCTGAGGACAGCAGGCTAGTTGTTCTCACAAACCTGCCCACCTCCCCTTTGGAGTTGTTGTTAGTTTATTTGTTTGCTTTTTGATTCAACTGAGGGGACACGCTCACGCGACGGGCGGGAAGTCGTGCACGCTGCTCGTGCGCCAGAAGACTCTGGCAAAACTTTTATTTTTGCTGGGAAAAATTTGCCGTTTCCTGGGCTGACGCAGACATCAACCCACATGTGAGAACAATCAGCCTGCTGTTCTCAGAGAATACCTGCTACAGGTAAGTATCTTCGCTTTATCTGCTTTCAAGAGGTGCATTTGATAAAACTGCTCAGATCTTCACACTTTGCTCTTCCTGCCTTCTGAATCCAGAGACCAGATGTTAGGAGAGAGGAAAAACAGGCATTATATGGTTGACTCAGGTTGTGGTGGCCTCTGCAGGCTGCTCTCTCTTCTGCCCCTGTTGTAAGGTGTACAGGGAGGGGCCCAGTCTCATGATTTTCCCACTGCCCAGGCATTCACCACCCTTATAGAAGACGGCAAACTAGAAAAGAAACACAAGACAAGCATTATATATGGCAACAAGAACACTGCCTGCAGAGTGTCACATGTTCATAGCTGAACACACACCAACAACATTTTAGCTTAGCAGGGTTAAAAAAAAAAGGTTTGGACAATTTCATGAAAGAAAAGTCTATAAACCAATATTAAAATGGACTTGGGAAAATCCACTGCTTATTTCTTGGCTAAGCAGCATAAAATCTGTTTTACTCTATTGGGATCTTGCCAGGTATTTGTGATCTGGATTGGCCACTGTTAGAAAAAGGATAATGGGTTAGATGGATCTTCAGTTTGTCCCAGTGTGGCAATGCTTATGTTCTTATTTACTGAAAAGCTAAAACATAGCTGAGTAGACCTCAGAGCATGACTTTACTGCTGCTCAGGACCATATACAACTCCTTAACTCTGTAATACACTAAACTCGATGCTCCTTGGATCAGCAAAGAACATCTTGTTCCAACATTATTGAGCTACTACTTTCAAAAGCATAGAATTAATGAGAAAATGTACTTTATTCACACAACAGAGAAGGTAAGTGATACCAGGATAAAGCTCACTCCTTCTGGATACAGCTCGGCTCCTGAATTTAGGTCTGCTATTCACGTCTCTAAGTTCAATGTCTACCACTGAAAATAGCACCCAACCCCACCCATTTTTTAGGCCCCTAAAATTTAGGTACGCAGAGAACATTTCAGTTTGCCAGATCTTTGCATGTACCTCCTTAAGTAAAGCACCAAGATCAGTAGTTCCCAAATAGGATTATATCCAGGGTTGCTCCCCTTTCTTCCAGACTTCCACCATAACCTATTAACAGCAGTGGAAATCAGCATAAGGCCTGTGAGGCAGTGAATACTCACAGGTCCTTCCCCCTCCTCCTGATGGACTTCCGTTAGACTGGAACCCTATACAGAGTTATCAGGTTGTGTGTGCACACCGACACACGGGAAGGGAGTCTGGATTCAGCTCAATGTGAGTTACATTCAGTAAGTATTTGTGTTTCTGGAGGGCTTACAATCTAGGTTTGTACCCGGGGCAATGGAGGATTAACTGACTTGGATTACAATAAGCCACATTGGGATTTGAACTCTGGCTTCACTGGTTCTCAACCTGCTGCTATAACCACTGCCCCTCCACTGTTGCTACTACTGGTGCTGCCATCATGCTTTGGATAAGTAGCTGGAGGAGGTGGATGACAGTGGAGATCTGTTTTGTTTTCATCATCATAATGGATCATGTGAATTCTTTATGAAAATGGAGTTATTCGAGATAAACAATTAGGAAGGACTTGTCTGGATCTTCTGATTATCAATCTCTCTGTATAATCTTAGGCATTCACATAGATACTCCTCTCCCCCACCAGTCACATGCATCAGCTTTTGATGACACAGCTACCATTCACCACAGTTATCTACCATGGAATGCCCAATATACCAAACTCAATTCTTGAAAATGTACAGAAGACCTTTTAGGATATTTGCAGTTAAAAGAAAGTGTTTGTAGCGAAGTGCATAACAGTAGCGGCAAGCTTTACACTTCATATCAACATAATTAAAGGAAGAGTGGAGCAAAGAGAAGAAGTCTGGTTAAACTAATATATTCAGGCCCTTGACTGCTTGTGAACAAGAACACCCAGAAAGAAAAACGTTTGAACACTGCCTTTCATGTGTACACTATTTATATTCAGGAACCAACACAAAATTGTGCAGTTTAAAAATGTCCTCATAAAATACCAACTTCTGTGCAGAACAATGGCTGAATCATCTCACCTGTCCTAGAGTCATGGCTCTCAGCGGCTTCTCTAAGGTCACCCACACGGTGCCATCTTGGTTCAGGGTCAGCATACACGGCACTGTGAAGAAAAATGGTAGGCAGCATATTTACACTCTCCTCTCCCACCGTCCTGCTCTGGACCAAGGCTTCACCTCCACTGAACTGAAAGCAACAACTTGGCGTTGGGGTACTGGTGTCAGACAGGAATGTTGTATGTGCCGAAACAGGAGAGGGGATGTAGGTGATTACAGGGATTCAGTGTGCAAAAATCAGAGCACTGTGATAGAGATGCGCTATCTCTGGCTAGCTGTAGAGAGATAAGGGGAAATGCTGCCTTTGAACCAGGTTTAAACAAGCCCATTTTTATGGACTGAGAAAAGAAAGGCATAATGGTACTTGAGGAGGGAGGGGAGATTATTGCCTCTGAAGAACTCCAGCAGTGATTAGTATCTAGATGGTGCAATAGGTGTTTGCCTATTACCAACTCAAACATTATGTTGCATCCGTACATAAGGACGCTAAAAAGGCGAATAGGGGTATGAATTTGAAACTTTTTTTTAATTCTTTTTAAATATCATCTCTGAAAAGGAGATAACTGTGTGCAAAGGGCCCTGAGCAAACTAGTGCCAACTAAAAATATGGCAGATACATGACACAGAAGGGCAAGGGATTTGGGGCTGGACCTAACTGATTGGGCTATGTTGGTCGACATTAGAAGTGCACCTGCACTTACTACTTGTGCACAGCTACGAGAACGTTACTACTGAGAGCTGCTTAGGGCATATTTTACTCAAGGACAACTTCATGTTACAGTCCTCTCTATGCCCTGTGTGGTGGAGGTGTAAACACCTTTTATCCTACTCGCTATGCAGCTGCTCGAGGCTACATAGGTTTTGAGTAGACAGCACTATATGGCTCGCCTCCTGGGCGTAAGGTTACCGCAATTGTCATTGGATAAGTCAGGGGCTTTTGGGGGGAGGAATCAGTATACCACTTTATTACTTCACAAAATGACTTGTGAGGAAATCTTGCAACAGTGGATGCTTTTGGAGCCTCCAATGTTTTGGCAATGGAGGAACCTGTTGCATTTATTGGCGACTTGGGAAGAAGCCAGGGGTGCCAAAGGTTCTCCTAAAAGAAAAAACATTACATGATGGTGTGGGAGCCTTATATCCAAAGCCCTCATGTTCTGTATGATGGAAGTGATGCATGATAGCTTGGGTAAGTACATAAGTAGTGCCATACTGGGAAAGACCAAAGGTCCATCTAGCCCAGCATCCTGTCACCGACAGTGGCCAATCCAGGTCAAGGGCACCTGGCACGCTCCCCAAACGTAAAAACATTCCAGACAAGTTATACCTAAAAATGCGGAATTTTTCCAAGTCCCTTTAATAGCGGTCTATGGACTTGTCCTTTAGGAATCTATCTAACCCCTTTTTAAACTCCGTCAAGCTAACCGCCCGTACCACGTTCTCCGGCAACGAATTCCAGAGTCTAATTACACGTTGGGTGAAGAAACATTTTCTCCGATTCGTTTTAAATTTACCACACTGTAGCTTCAACTCATGCCCTCTAGTCCTAGTATTTTTGGATAGCGTGAACAGTCGCTTCACATCCACCCGATCCATTCCACTCATTATTTTATACACTTCTATCATATCTCCCCTCAGCCGTCTCTTCTCCAAGCTGAAAAGCCCTAGCCTTCTCAGCCTCTCTTCATAGGAAAGTCGTCCCATCCCCACTATCATTTTCGTCGCCCTTATATAGTTGAAATTAGGTCCAAAGGGTCATAAGAAACAAAGACCTTCTGTTGGCTGATACTGTTATGTGCTTTCATTTTGAGGGGGATGGGTGGGTTCGTATTAGAACTTGTAGACTGCTGGAGGTGGGCATCGGTAATGGTCTAACTGGATAATTCAGATGCTATAATTTTGATACCCTAGATGCCAGCTCCTTGCGTCCATGACCTACAGATTATAGGGTAGAGGAGGAGTTTGAGGGGAGAAGGGTTTGAGATTGTTGTATATGGGATATAACTGAGCAATGCACAAAGCAAATTTGTCACAATCATATACATTTGTATGGCACTTGTTTTGTTGTGTTACGTACATGTTCATTAAAAGATTGTTTATAAAATAAACATCTTTAGTTAAGCTACAAGACATATATGCATTGACATTCTGGCAAGATCAGTGCTGTCTCCATTACAACAGCACAAAGTATAGCACAGAAAGTTTCAGATTCCTGTGGAAATCTGTGTCACAGTTCAAAAAACCTGTGGTGTGCCCTGTGTGTGTCTGTGGAAATTTAGAACTTTTCAGCCATTTGTCTGTACCCAAGTCAATTTAACTGTAATAAAGCTACAGGATACCTAGCATGTGTGTTACTACTTTAAAGCAATGCAAAGCTGCTAATCAATCTTTCTCCTGCTCCATCAGTGACAAATATGCCCAGTACAAATGCTGTGAACAGCTTGCCTCACAACCCTCAGCTGCTAAAAATAACCCTGTCATGTTCTTCAGTATGTTCTAGGTCTGGTTTAATCCCCATATGCTGGCCACCTGTTTCCCCTCCTTCTACTGGGAAAAGCAGACCTAGTTGTCAGGGTGGGAATGAGCATGAGGGCCGAGGGTGCGGAGTTTAGGTAAGCAGACCAAGAGGCTCATTTTCAAAGCACATAGACTTACAAAGTTACTATGCAACTTTTTAAGTCTATGTGCTTTGAAAATGAGCACCTATACTTCCTCAATTTGATATCTCTGCAGCTTTTAATGCAGTAGACCACACTTTATTGATTAAAAGACTGAGTGAGAAAGGTCTCACAGGTTTCAAGATTTTTAAATTAGTCAGTTATTGTGTCCAGAAAAAGTTGTTCATTGTCTCCACTGCTCTTTAATCTTTTTCTGTCTCCCTTAGACTCCATTAAACTGAATGAATACGAGCATTTATTCACTTATGCAGATGATTTACTGATGCTCAGTTCTGCTCTCCGTGTTGTGGGGTTCCCCATTGTCTCCACTGCTCTAATCTTTTTTGTCTGCCTTAGGCAGATGATGTACTGATGCTGGCCCCTGTTTTTGATAGGTGACACTTTTGGTTTTTTTGTAATTATTTTTATTAACATTTTGAAGTCAAACAAGAGTCATATCTCATGCGTTTATAGTACCAGCTAGTAATCAACAGTTACAATAACATCCCAACCCCTCCCCCCCTTTATTCCGCCAATGATCTCCATAACTTGTAAATCGGGCAAGCTAACAAATCCCATATCTCAATCTAGAACAACGGTGAAATTATCAGTCTAGGGGCATCCAAGTCCACCCCTATCTCTAGTCTCCAGGTAACGTATTTGTCCCATTGTTTGTAAAAAGGTATTATTTGTCCATTCCTTATTGCAGTCATTTTAGACATTTGGTATAGATAGTCCATTTTATGTATCACCTTGACCAAGGGGGGTGTGAGAGGATTCTTCCATGCCGATGCTAGCACAATTTTTCCTGCCACCATAGGCGACACTTTTAATAGATTATCTTGTATGGATAGGATCCAACATTGGGCTCTGACTAATATACTGAAGTTGAATGATAAGACCAAAGTCCTTTGGTTTAAGGATCCTAAGATAAAAGTACCCAAAGCTATTTTACTATCTTCTGGCAAATCTTTACCAGTAGAAGACAAGATCAAGAGTCCTTAAATTATCTTAGACTTGTCATTGTCTTTAGAGACACAGATAAATCATCTTTGGCAAAAAAAAAAAAAATTTTAATTGAGACAATTGCATCTAATTTGATCTTATTTTATGTGTCAACTGTTTTTATTGATGATTCAACATTATAAACATTTTAACATTGCCAGTATATCTAACATTGGGCATTGTAAGTAATACAGCATAGTAACTTGCATACATCGATAGATTCCATCATCAATATTTTTGTAATTCTCCCCCCTTTCCCCTTACCTACCCTCCCAAGCATGCTCACTAACAGCCAAACATTTATGGGGTGTCTGTTAAATATACATCACAGTCATCTTATGCATTCCCCCCCCCCCACCCGCCTTTCCCCACCCGCCTTTCCCCCCCCTTCCTGTCCTCCCCCCCACCCTCTCCCCTCCTGATGTTCACTAATAGTTACGTTGTACTTATGGGTTTAATTCGATCTTATTTTGATGAAACATCTTTTGTCTTGCTGGTTCAGATGCTGCTATTACCACAACTTGATTACTGCAATATTCTTTATTTGGGTCTGTCCACTAGGTTACTAAACAAACGTCCAGAATGCTTCAGCCCAGTTAATTTACAGGATTAAAAAAATCTGATAGCATCTCACCTTTTCAGGTAAAATTACATTTTTTTTTGTTACATTTGTACCCCGCGCTTTCCCACTCATGGCAGGCTCAATGCGGCTTACATGGGACAATGGAGAGTTAAGTGACTTGCCCAGAGTCAGAAGGAGCTGCCTGTGCCTGAGGTGGGAATCAAACTCAGTTCCTCAGGACCAAAGTCCACCACCCAACCACTAGGCCACTCCTCCACTGTTGCTACTATTTGAGATTCTACATGGAATGTTGCTATTCCACTAGCAACATTCCATGTAGAAGTCGGCCCTTGCAGATCACCAGTGTGGCCGCGCAGGCTTCTGCTTCTGTTAGTCTGACGTCCTAGAAGCCTGCGCAGCCTTCTACATGGAATGTTGCTAGTGGAATAGCAACATTCCATGTAGAATCTCCAATCTCCAATAGTAGCAACATTCCATGTAGAATCTCCAATAGTATCTATTTTTGTTACATTTGTACCCCGCGCTTTCCTACTCATGGCAGGCTCAATGCGGCTTACATGGGGCAATGGAGGGTTAAGTGACTTGCCCAGAGTCACAAGGAGCTGCCTGTGCCTGAAGTGGGAATCAAACTCAGTTCCCCAGGACCAAAGTCCACCACCCTAACCACTAGGCCACTCCTCCACTCTCTGGCTTCCTGCATGAGATTGAATATTTTTTTTTCTAAATCAGCCTGTTGGGCTTTAGTCTTAATTCTGAATTACTGATTAATCTATTGATGGTTCCCCTACTTTGGCATTCTTCTCATTTACAGGACCAATTGCTGGTTCGACCGACTACATCCAAAGGAGTTAAGTTTTCTGAGAATTTTCAATACCTTATTTTCTTTTTCTGTGACTCTTTTTGGAGCACCTTGCCTTTATTAGAATAGAACCAAATTATTTATAATTTCGTAAAAAGTTGAAAAAAAAAAATTTGGCAAATTTTGATTAGGATCGTTTGGGTTTTTGTTTGTTATAATTTTATGTATTTTACTTATTAATCTTATTTTGTAAACCGAAGTGGGATAAAGCAGTAAATAAGCGCTGTATTAGTACTGGTATTGATAAGTAAGCCAGCCTAGACATAGGGACAAGCTACACCATCACATCTTTGCAAAATCTCATACTCTCTCCAGCGTGCATACTGACTCACCTAGTGGCATCTGGTGCTGGAATCGAAAGCTGCATGGCATCATCTTTTCCCTAACCAGCTGTTCAGGAGGCTCCTCCGTAATCCAGTGTGCACGGTCTGTTCTCAGCAGTTCTCTATAGAGAGCAGGGTGACATGTAGTGGGTGCCTGGAGAAAAACAACCCCCCCCCCCCAAAAAAAAAAAAAAAAAAACACTACAAATCAATGCTGTAGAAATTGATGTTTTATACAAAGCCACCAGTCAGAGAACATTTCTTGGAAATTCTCTTGGAGCCTAATTATTACATATGATTGTATGGGTAGACAAATCAGAAGGAAAAAAAAAAAAAGGATTAGAAGAGTTTGACCACTACTAAGAAATAAATGTAGTGCGTATAAAAACAAGAAACTTGCTGTCCTGCCTTGTTACTTTGTTCTTCTGTTCAATCTTCATGCAACGTGACTAGCAAGTCAAGTTATCTATCAGGGCCTGGCACCTTGAAAAGATGCCCTACACTAAGTTGAAACTACTTAGCTAGTATTTTTAATGTTTTATCACCGCTCCCTCTATGTCTAGAATAATCTGCATATATATGCGCATAAGTGTCACTTATGTAAACATACTACTTAGAAAAAACCTCTCACTCTATATAGTGCACAACACAAAATGGCAGCAATGTGAAAATGGCAGCAACGTAACTAAATGGTAGATAAGGTAAAATTATGTATAATCATACCTGATAATTTTCTTTCCATTAATCATAGCTGATCAATCCATAGACTGGTGGGTTGTGTCCATCTACCAGCAGGTGGAGATAGAGAGCAAACTTTTGCCTCCCTATATGTGGTCATGTGCTGCCGGAAACTCCTCAGTATGTCGATATCAAAGCTCCATCCGCAGGACTCAGCACTTAGAGAATTACACCCACGAAGGGACACTCTGCCCAGCTCACCACCGCCGAAACGGGGGAGGGGAATCCGTCCAGCTCATCCCCGCGGAGCGGGGGAGGGACACCACACCCGCCGATGCGGGGGGATCTGGCTTATCCTGCAACCGGAGCTGACTGACCCTAACACCGCCGAAGCGGGAGGGGTACAAAGCTGCCCTACAGCCGCACGAAGCGGGAGGGAGTGCCGGCAGAATTTTAAGTCTCAATCCAGCCCCGTAAAACGGAGGGGAGAGGAATGCAGCAGCTCACTGTAACACAAACTCGTCTTAACTCTTGAAGAATCCAAGTGAAAAAACTTGAACACGAAGTCTTTCTGAAGTAACTGAAGACTAAACTTGAACCTGAAATGCAACCAGAATAAAAACAGTACAGATATCTGGGAGGGGCTATGGATTGATCAGCTATGATTAATGGAAAGAAAATTATCAGGTATGATTATACATAATTTTACCTTCCATATCATCAAGCTGATCAATCCATAGACTGGTGGGATGTACCGAAGCAGTACTCACCCAGGGCGGGACATTGAAATCCCTGACCTCAACACTGAAGCTCCAAACCGGGCCTCCGCCCGTGCAGCCACAGCCAAACGGTAATGCTTGGAGAATGTATGAGCCGAAGCCCAAGTTGCCGCCTTGCATATCTCTTCCAAGGAGACGGATCCGGCCTCTGCCATCGAGGCCGCCTGAGCTCTCGTGGAGTGAGCCTTCAGCTGGATAGGCGGCACCTTCCCCGCGGCCACATAAGCCGCTGCAATGGCTTCCTTGACCCATCTTGCCACTGTAGGCTTAGCAGCCTGCAGACCCTTACGAGGACCTGCAAACAGGACAAACAGATGATCCGATTTCCGGAAATCATTGGTCACTTCCAAGTATCTGATGATGACTCGTCTCACATCCAGATATTTAAGAGCAGAGTACTCCTCTGGGTAGTCCTCCCTACGAAAGGAAGGGAGACAGAGCTGCTGATTCACATGGAAGCGAGAAACAATCTTGGGCAGGAAGGAAGGCACTGTGCGAATAGTCACTCCTGCCTCAGTGAACTGCAGAAAAGGCTCTCGACATGAGAGCGCCTGGAGCTCGGAAACTCTTCTGGCTGAAGTGATAGCCACCAAAAAGACTGCTTTCAACGTCAGGTCTTTCAGAGATGCCCTCGACAAGGGTTCAAAAGGCGGCTTCTGCAATGCTCTTAGTACCAGGTTGAGATTCCACGCAGGCACCACTGAGTGCAGAGGAGGGCGCAGGTGATTAACTCCCTTGAGAAAGCGCACCACATCTGGCTGCGAAGCCAGGGAAGCACCCTTCAGGCGGCCCCTGAAGCAAGCCAGAGCCGCTACCTGGACTTTAAGGGAACTGAGCGACAGGCCTTTCTCCAGACCTTCTTGCAGGAACGCCAACACTGAAGAAATTGGAGCAGTGAAGGGAGAAAGTGAGCCTGCTTCACACCACGCTGCAAAGATACGCCAAACCCTGGCGTAAGCAGTAGAAGTAGAGCGCTTCCTCGCTCTCAGCATAGTGGCGATGACCTTGTCTGAGAAGCCCTTCTTCCTCAGACGCTGCCGCTCAATAGCCAGGCCGTAAGACCAAAGGGGGAGGGATCCTCCATCACCACGGGACCCTGATATAACAGGCCCTGCTCCATTGGCAGCCGCAGAGGATCGTCGACTGAGAGCCTGATCAAGTCCGCATACCAGGGACGCCTGGGCCAATCCGGACCCACCAGGATTACCCTGCCGGGATGCTTTGCCACCCGGTCTAGCACCCTGCCCAACATGGGCCAGGGCGGGAACACATAGAGAAGCTCTTGTGTCGGCCACTGTTGGAGAAGAGCATCTACTCCCAGGGATCGAGGGTCCCGTCCTCTGCTGAAAAAGCGCGGCACTTGGCAATTGGCCGATGACGCCATCAGATCTAGGCTCGGCTGGCCCCAGCGCTTCGTGATGTCCAAGAACGCCTGAGCAGATAGCTGCCACTCTCCGGGCTCCAAGGTATGGCGACTGAGAAAGTCCGCCTTGACATTCATGACTCCGGCAATGTGGGCCGCTGAAAGCTGCTCCAGGTTCGCTTCCGCCCACTGGCAAAGATTCATAGCCTCCTTGGCTAGAGGGGCGCTCTTGGTACCTCCCTGGCGGTTGACATAGGCCACAGCCGTGGCATTGTCCGACAGGACCCGTACAGGCTTCAACACCAGTACCGGGATGAACTCCAAAAGCGCCAACCGAATGGCTCTGAGTTCCAGGAGGTTGATAGACCACTTTGCCTCTGCAGGAGACCAGAGCCCCTGCGCTGTCCTTCCCCAGCAGTGGGCTCCCCAGCCCGACAACGAGGCGTCCGTCGTGACGACAATCCACTCTGGGGTCACCAGAGGCATTCCCGCAGACAACTTGTCTGTCTGCATCCACCAGCTCAGCGCCTTGCGCACTGCTGGGTCCAAGGGAAGGCGCACAGCATAATCCTCCGACATCGGAGTCCAGCGCTGCAGCAAAGAGTGTTGAAGTGGTCTCATATGAGCCCTGGCCCAGGGCACAACTTCCATCGTGGCCGTCATAGAGCCCAACAGCTGCACATAGTCCCAAGCCCGAAGGGGAGAGGCTACTAGGAACTGGCCCACCTGAGCCTGAAGTTTGACAATCCGATTGTCTGGCAGGAACACTCTGTCCACTTGGGTGTCGAATCGAACTCCCAGGTACTCCAGGGACTGAGTCGGGCGCAGCTGGCTCTTCTCCCAGTTGATGATCCATCCCAGGGAGCTCAAAAGAGCAACTACCCGGTCCACAGCTTTGCCGCACTCTGCATAAGAGGGGGCTCGGATCAACCAGTCGTCCAGATAAGGATGGACTTGTACCCCTTCCTTTCGTAGGAAGGCCGCGATGACCACCATTACTTTGGAAAAGGTCCGCGGAGCAGTAGCCAACCCGAAAGGGAGGGCTCTGAACTGGAAGTGTCGTCCCAGGACTGCAAAACGCAGAAAGCGTTGATGAGGAGGCCAGATGGGAATATGCAGGTACGCTTCCTTGATGTCCAAGGATGCCAGGAACTCTCCTGCCTTCACTGCCGCTATAACAGAGCGGAGAGTCTCCATGCGAAAGTGCCGCACTTTCAAGGCCCGATTGACCCCTTTGAGGTCGAGGATAGGCCGGACAGAACCTCCTTTCTTTGGTACCACAAAGTAAATGGAGTAACGTCCCTTGCCAAGCTGACTTTCTGGCACCGGAACGACCGCGCCCAGGCGGATCAGATTGTCCAAGGTCTGCTGCACTGCCACAGCTTTGACCGGAGACTTGCAGGGAGAGAGTACAAACCCGTCTTTTAAGGGTCGGCAGAACTCTAGTTTGTAGCCGTCTCTGATGACTTCCAGCACCCACGCGTCTGAAGTTATTGTGGTCCACTCGCCCAGAAACGAGGACAGCCGTCCTCCAATCTGCACTGGGGCGTGGACCAAGACCCCGTCATTGGGTACGAGACCCTGGGGGAGGACCGGAGGGAGCACCTCCGGGACGGCGGTCTCTGCGAAAGGAATGCTGCTTGGGGGAGAAATTCCTCTTGAAGGAAGAGGGGGCAGAGGAACCAGACTTGCCCGGGCGGTACCGACGGGCTTCCTGCAACCATCCTCTGGAGGTACCGGGACGAGTACTAGCCCAAGCCCTGACCTCTGGTAATTTCTTGCCCTTAGACGTGCCGAGATCGGTCACGATTTTGTCCAGCTCGACCCCAAAGAGCAGCTTGCCTTTAAAAGGCAACCTAGCCAGGCGGGATTTAGAGGCGTGGTCAGCAGACCAATGTTTCAGCCAAAGCCACCGCCGCGCAGAGATTGTCTGAGCCATGTCTTTCGCTGAGGCCCTCAAGACATCATACAGCAAGTCTGCCTAATCTTTAAGTTTGTACTCTTATTTAACTTACTGTAAGCCACATTGAGCCTGCACAAGTGGGAAAATGTGGGATATAAGCAACAAATAAATAAATAAATAAATAGGCTAAGCCCGATTCCAGGGCCGGCCAATCAGCCCTCAAGGAATGATCCGAGGGGGAAGCCCGCTGCACCATAGTCAGGCACGCCCTGGCCACATAGGAGCCGCAAACTGAGGCCTGCAAACTTAAAGCAGCCGCCTCAAAGGACGACCTTAAGACCGCCTCCAATCTTCTGTCTTGGGCGTCCTTTAGGGCCATGCCACCTTCCACCGGCAACGCCGTTTTCTTAGTCACCGCAGTGATTAAAGAATCCACGGTAGGCCACAGATAGGCCTCACGTTCACTCACAGCCAAAGGATAGAGGCGGGACATAGCCCTAGCCACTTTAAGGCTTGCTTCTGGGACATTTCATTGAGCCGAAATTAAGGTGTGCATGGCATCATGCACGTGGAAGGTTCTAGGCGGGCGCTTCGTCCCCAGCATAATGGCAGAGCCAACAGGGGCTGAGGGAGAGACGTCCTCCGGAGAGGAAATCTTCAAAGTGTCCATGGCCTGTAACAACAGGTTGGGCAAATCCTCTGGGCTAAAAAGCCGCGCTGCAGAGGGGTCATCCGCTCCATCCGAGCGGGGATCCGTCTCCTCCAAGGAATCTGCAAAGGACCGTTGGGAGACCTCAGACACGCTGCCCTCATCTACATCGGAGGAGACAAATTCCTCCAAGGCCTGGGAATCAACCCGAGGGCGTTTACCTCTGGGAACCTCAACCTCTTTACCAGACGAGGGAGCAGGGGCAGCGTTGTGCATGAGGAAGGCCTGATGCAGCAGCAAAACAAACTCGGGGGAGAAACCCCCCAGACTGTGCACTTCCGCAGCCTGGGCAACAGCCCTAGACGCACCCTCAACCGGCGCTCGCAATAGCGGGGGGGAGACATGCTGCGCATCCAAAATGGCGTCCGGCGCGAAACTCCGCGAAGGAGCCGCGCGGGAAGAACGGCTCTTAACTTTAGCTGCTTCTGTGCCGTCGCCCAAATTAAGGGCGTTCATGGCATTAATGTCTCCAACCTCAAGGGCGGCCCAAGAAGAAGCCGTCCGAGCCGCGTGGCCGGCCAAGATGGCGGAGGCGAGGAGCAGGGGATGGGCGTTTATGGCGGGAAAAACCGCCACGCCGGAAGAAGGACCGGGACATTCATCGGTCACGAAACTGTCACCCAACAAGGGCGAATCAGGCTTTAAGACCCCCGCATCCCCTCTAGAAGCGCTCAAGCGACCCGGGGAGCGACCCTTTGCGCCCTCGCCCTCCGACGCCATATGCCACGAGGAGAAGAATCGGGGAACCCCCTGCCCGCTATAAAAAGGTAAAAATTACCTGCTGTCCGCTCCGAGTTGTAACGACCTGGTGTCCCAGTGAGTAGCTGCAATAGACGCTTAAATAAACGTCGAAATAAACGCCTTTAAGGACGTTCAAAATTTTTTTTTTTTTTAACGGAGCCAGCGGGAGGGGGGGAGAAAAGGAGGGACCTGGCACCACCAGGTTTGCACTTGCTCAAAAGAGCCCTCAACCCCAGGCACTCAACAAAACCTAAAAATTAGGCTTGGAGGCCTAGCCAGAGCTGCTGCTGTGTGTGACCACCACCTGCTGAGATAGAGAACATACTGAGGAGTTTCCGGCAGCACATGACCACATATAGGGAGGCAAAAGTTTGCTCTCTATCTCCACCTGCTGGTAGATGGACACAACCCACCAGTCTATGGATTGATCAGCTTGATGATATGGAAACAGCAGTTACGCAAACGTAACTGCGCTTAGGGACTATTCTATAACTTCACGCCATCACGAGTGGTGTGGAATGGTCAAATAAGGGATGGTTTCTTTAACCTTTTAAACAATAAAACAAGGGGACACTCCATGCAACTAATTCAGTAGACTAGAAAAAAAAAAATTGTAAAAAATGTTTTGCTTTATGCAGAGCACAATTAAGCCTTGTAATATGCTGCCAGGAGCTACCACAGTGGGGTTCAAAAGAAGTTTGGGGGACCTACCACAGTGGGGTTCAAAGGAGGTTTGGACAAATTCAGGAAGGAAAAAGTCTATACAAGATTGGCAGCCAGACAGACTTTGGAAAGGAACTGCTTATTCCTGAATATGAGCTATAAGAAACTGATCTACTTTTGGGGCTCTGCCAGGTATGTTTGACCTGGACTGGCCACTGCCAGACAAGATGATGGGCCTTGATGACCTTGGTTTGACTCAGTATGGCTTTTCTTATGTTTTTACCTTATGATTTATTGCTCAGAACATGCAACAGCCTAAATTACTTTATGCATGTTAAATCAGCTCCAGTTCATCCCAATGTGTACCAAAAAAAGCTCAACCTAGTTTATCAGAGCAGTCCACACCCTTTTCCTCTAATATCATCCCAGGATAGTATCAGAGCAGTCCCGTTCCCCCCCCCCCCCCCCCCCCCAAGTGTCATGGGAGCTCACTCCCTCCTCCACTCGGTGTTACAAGAGCCCTCTTCCTAGTGTCAGCATTGTATGACCTCCTGCAAATGCACCCTCAAAAATCTTACTTTCACCCCAGGCCCCTGCATAAAGGGAGCCCATTTGCCCACTGACAAATTTTATGTTTATTCCAGCTTGATATACTGCCATTATTTCAGACAAGATCAAAGTGGTTTACAATAAAATTCCAAATAATAAATGATTAGTGAGGGAAGGGGATACCAGGGCTACATTCAAACTAAGAGTCAAAGAGTTACAGCAAGGTCCCTGAGTCGAGGGCCACAACCTGGACTGGTTTTCAGGATTTCCACAATATGAATGAAATCTATTTGTATTCACTGCCTCCATCATATGCAAATAATCTCATGCATATTCATCATGGAAATCCTGAAGGGATGGTGGCCCACAAGGGGTCACAAGTTACAGAAACACTTATTTAATAGGCAACTATTGTACAAAGCAGAACCAGAGGAACTCATCAGGATTCACTTACCACAAAGACAGTCCCAGAAGAAATGTCTTTATCTACAACAAACCAGGCATCTCGCTGACCTCCTATTCGGGCCCTTTGGCCCAAGGTAAATAAGAACCAGCCTGGGGAAAGAAAACAGGCAGATTTTAAAATCTGCTACCGAGTGGGTTTCAAAGGATCTAGATGTGTACCCACTGACCTGAAGTAAGGAATTCCCGTTACTGGATGAAACTGTGTCAAGAAGGGGTAACTGGTAGATGTTAAAATGTACTACCACTTTTGTTACAAGATAGTTAGGGGATACACAAATCTGTGAAAGTCAGTTTCAAATGGATGCAAAATGAAACTTAGGCTAATAACTCTACCTAGTGTTAATGGGAAAGGCAGTGACAGTTGCAAGGGGTGGGGGTGGGGAACACATTACTAGAGCGCTGTGAGAGGTACTATGGCTCTCAGAACAGAGTAGTAAGTGGTAGTGGGGTTACTAACATGGGATGCTGCATCTAGAAATGAGGGACAGTTGGAGTACTTTGAGTTGGCAATGAAAAATATAATAGTGCGGCTGATGGTGTAGCCCACTGGGCTGCGAAAGTCTACCACCCTGACCCCATAGCCCTCCATATTATTCATTGAGTGACTAAGTCATTTAACCTCCCTTGCTCTCATGACTTTAAGCTCACTGACAATGGACAGTTCAACAGAACTTCTGGCAAACTGATGATGGATTTAGAGACATGCCACCAGCTCCCCATGAATACCAGAAGTAAAAAAAAAACTCTCAAATGCAGCTTTATTCACAGGCCTTTCTGGATCATATGTTATGTAATTGCATGAGTCAATTCTTCATCACCACAAGTCTGAACAACTTACCTAATAACACAGAAGAAAGTAACATAAACCTGAGGAATCTTTTCTTGTGACTTATTTATTGCATTTGTATCCCACATTTTCCCACCTCTTTGCAGGCTCAATGTGGCTTATTGCACAAGGTGGTCACATCCACCAACATCCTTTTCACTATTGGCTAAATGGACTTCTGCAATAGCTTAAGCATAGGCATCCCAGGTAGACTCATGCAAAGTAGCCTCCCTTATGGGCTTTACATTGGTTTCATTGTAAAAAATGAGCCATTTTGCATAGTTTTTAGGTTGTATGTGTCAGCTTACACTCTGTGTGGTAGCCAGAACTTCTTTCTGGCTTCCTCTTTCTGGGAAACAGTCCAGAAGCCATTTCTGTGAGAGAACTTGCTAGCACGGCTGCAGCCCGCGCTGACCCACATGGTGGGGAGCTCAAAATTGTATCCGAAGTGCGCTGTCCAGGATGGCTGACACGGCATGCTGAAAACGGAGTGTGAAGACGAACCCTGCACCCGGCGCCTCCACACGCACCCCTGCACTAGGGAAAAAAAATGGCGCCCACCAAAGCGCATGATAAGGAGCCAGAAGAGGCGCCCACCGCCATGGGTCCCAAAGCCGCACACGGGGAATGCCACCCAAGTCATCCGCTGCTGGGCAAGAAGAAGGAAAGCCAGAGAAGCCCACCAAAAGTGAAACTGCCTCCTCCACACGCTCCCGACACTGTGTGTCCCTGGATCTCGGTCGACTGCTCTTCCAGTGCTGGACCACGAGCGCAAGCCTGGCAAACCCCCGAGACTGCTCTCTGGCTGCCACACCAGGAGCAGCACTTCGCAGACTCTGAGGGAGTTGCCATAAAAAACACCGGACCCCCTCCTGTGTACTGCACCAACTGTGCACCCCACTCAGCAACCGGCAAAAGGAAGACAGGAGCCCTGCTTACTGTGAGTGCCGGCTAGAATTTTTTTTTTTTTCAAGACAGAAGAGAAACGCTGCCCCACACTAAACTCACATAGAAGAGCTGGAGAAATGGGGTCAGGCAGGGGGATGAAGGGAGGGACGTTTACCCTGCTCACCACCAAAAGGGAGCCCTCAACCCCAAAAGGGAAGCTCAACTTAGTCTGAGGGAACGGGCCAGGAACCCAACAAACCAGAGCTGCAGAGATATGACCCTCCACCTGCTAGACAGAGAGAATACTGAGTTTTAGGTGGCTGCACATGACCACATATAGTGAACTTCAGAAGTTCTATCTCCACCTGCTGGCAGAGGGTCATAACCCACAAGTCTCTGGATTGATCTGTGGCACGCTATGGAACCCCAGATTTAGACAGAAGTAACTCACCTTAACTTGGGGACTGGAACTTCATGCATTCTTTGTAAACACATGATCACTCACCTCTGTGACTCCCCATGACTTTTCCATCTTCAATGGAGATGAATTTACCAGGCCGAGGCTCCAAATACTACAGGAAAAATGATAGGAAGCACCAATTTGACAAGTCACATTAGGTAAAGACATGTCTTATGTGGCAATCCAAATGATTTTCCCCTCAAACATTATTTACAACTTACCTCAAGAATGAAATTCTCGAAATCTCTTTCACCAATGAAGCATATTCCCATACTCTGGAGAGGAAAAAAATATGTTTCTGACACAAATGTTCAAAGGATGGACACTGACCAGGAAAACTGACTAAGGCAAACAGATGGTTTCCAGAACAATTTGCTCTAGACTGAACTGAGAATCAGAAGAAAGTCATGAGCTCTTGAACTCATAGCCTATTATTTCTCTCAGCTTATGCAGACTAATGCCCAAAGCCTCCAACCTCAACTCCTCATGCCTGCTTACAGCAGGAGGCAGACATAGGCCAAAGGCTGATTGAGGTTGAACAAGGCTTGTGTTGGCCAGAAGGAATTGCCAGACATCATTTTACAGAGAAGACCGTCATAACATTCCCACCCTTTATCTTCTGGACTACAGCTGGGAAACAGAACTAAATCCACTATCCAAGTAAAGTTATGCAACACTACATGGACAATGTTCCTCACTATAGTGAGACATTTGAACTTTCTTCACATATTGCACTGGAAATTTATCCCACGTGGTGATGTGCAGCAAAGAGCCACCAACTTCTCATTACTATGACCAAGGATGCCATTCCATTCCTCATGTCTGTCCAAAATGTGTGCAAACGCCTGAGGAAGGAGTCATAGTTGTACTATGGTAACACGTAGTGGATATATTAGGGTCCATGAATGTAGAGTTCCAGGAGTCCTGCTAGATAGTCCTCGGCCTAGAACTATAGCTGTAGCGACTACACTAAATGTGGAAGAGAATTTCAAGTAGGGGGAAAATCCTCAGGGACAGAAGGCTGATGGCACCAGAGCCATTAGAGGCTGGTTCTGATTGAGACAGAAACCCAGAGGAAAAAACTAAGCCACACAAAAATAAATATTGGTTGCAAATTAAAACAAATCTTTTATACAATCAAAAACAACAAATGAAATGTCTTCATATAATATAGCAAACAAAAACAAACTTGGATAAAAATCAAGACACTCTTGGTTAGAGCTTCCCAAAGGCCTCAAGTGATTTCAGGTTTGAATTAGCAGGGAAGGATGAATACATCATGACATACGTTTAAACAGAGAGCTTGGTGGTTGGGTTAACATCTACTTGTGGACAATAGCATACTATGCCATACTTTGTATTGTTATTTGAATATTTTTACTGCTGTAATTGTCTATGCTTATGTTTGATTTATTCTTCCTGTATAACACCTTAAGTGAATTCTTTCAAAAAGGCGGTAAATAAATCCTAATACAGGTGTCAAGCTTTTCAGAGAGTTTTGATAAGCATATAGGGTATAGCAATACCATATATGTAAACAATTTTTGTGTTTTATGCTCTGGATAACTGAAGTCATTAAGCAAAACATAACCATGTTGGAGTACTACTATTGTGGATGGAGGGTTTGTTACTTTTACTGAAAATGTTGATCAATGTTTATTTTGTGAAGTTTGTTATTATCCATTGAAAATGCTATGAAGATTATTCTTCAGTTAAGCACACTTCAATAATTTAGTATTTATATATGATACATTTTTAAATGCATCTTTATGAACAGAGTGTTTAGAGTCACTGTATGAGACCAGGAGTTTTTAAGCGTGTGGTGATTATAATTTGATTGGACAGGTTGACCTATTGCCTTGAAGTTTCCCGGTCTGAATATGAGCCTGCTTTTTTC
Source organism: Microcaecilia unicolor (assembly GCF_901765095.1). NCBI lineage: Eukaryota > Metazoa > Chordata > Amphibia > Gymnophiona > Siphonopidae > Microcaecilia > Microcaecilia unicolor. Next base: position 40,063,053 of record NC_044040.1, on the reverse strand, counting down.
CCTCCATATATGTTAATTAAATTTTTATGCAAACTAATTTCTAGGATCCAAAACACTGAACATATATTATTATGAAAGTATACTATCTTCTGCTCCTACAAACACATCATGCTCCAGGGTATACACTGAAGGACTTCCATGTGTTTCCCACCAGTCTTAGAGGACCCTCCGTCTTTGTTATCACTTACTCCCCAGTTCACACCTCTTTCTTAGTCAACACGTGCTGAAAGCCTGCTTCTGCTGCCATCTTCTTTACAAAGTCTTTGGTTAGTCCTCCCAGTGGGAAGATGGTTCTTCTCAAGGCATCCTGGGAAATCTGGCTCAGGAAGAAGGTCTGGTCTTTGACGTGGTCAGCGCTTTGAAGAAGTTTAACAGCTGCAAGGTGAAAAATACATGACATGTTACAGTGACACATGGGCAGGATATAGTGGATACTTTCAGTACCATAGACATAGTAATAACTGATGGCAGATCAACAACCAAAATGGCTCATCCGGTCTGTCCTGTTGAGATTTATCCAGAAATCTCCACACATAACCCACCATCCCTCCTACTACTGCCCTCTTTCTATATCGTGTCCCAAACAAATCCAAAAATCTATTACATGGATAGCGTTCACCATCTCCACTGCTAGGCATTTTCAGGCCTTGCCATCTTCAATACTGCCTCCTATAAAAAAAACATCCTTCATCCTGCACACAATATTTTAAAATTCAAAATACTACATTTAACAAAATAATACAGGATCCAAGATGGTGCCGTGACGACTTACCACACCGGCAGCTCCCAGATCTTAACCTGAGCCACTCGTTGAAGCGGATCCTTGCGCTTCAGTTATGGGGAAGAGGAGAGGGAAGGTGCGGGAGCTTCCCTCGACTCCCACTGTGACCCAGGCTTCGACGCAGACGACCCTCGAAAGATTCGGATCTTAGCTGGACCCATACAGGCGTCTTCTCCCTCTGTTGGAACTGACGCTTTGGCATCAGTAGGCAGTGTAGACGGGGCTTTTCTAAGCCCTGTTCTGTGAGCGGCACCACCACAGCCAGGAAGTAATGCAGCTATAGTTAGTCCTGACCCCGGCCGTGAAGAACCAGGTAAACAGGAAGGGCACGCTTCCATAGCAGCAGTGAATTTGATTTTTGGTCAGGAGATAATACAGAATGCAGCACAAACTTTACCTCAACAAAGTGAGTACTCTTTACCAGATATCTAGTTCAGTTACTCCTGAGGTATCTATCCGGGTTTTAGCGAAACCTGCCGTTGTGACATTGGAGTCACTTTGGGACCTTACATCTGATATACATTCTTCCTTTGAAAAATACTAACGATATAAATCTTTGTCTGAAGCTGCTCTTCTCCAAGCACAGGAAACCGCCCAGCAAGTCTTCTAAAATAAATTCTCTAGACACTAAAATTCAGACTTTGGACTCGTTGGGTACAGTTTCAATTAAGGATAAGAATTTTACACATCGTCGGTTGGAGTACTTGGAAAATCAAGTCCGTTTTGCAGTAAGCCTTAGGAGGAAACGGAGTGAAATGGCAGTGGATGCAATTTTGTGATTAAGAACTTTGGAAATTACCCCTGACGCAGCATTCGCGAAACGGGGGCTCCCTCTCGGGTCATGAAGTGAGAAGTGCCGCCCAGAGAAGGACATTTTAGCGATAACATTCAGCTAAGTGGTTTTGGGTGACTTCTTCTTGAAAGACTTGTTAGATTTGCATTCAACAGGATGTAACAGGACTTGGGTCGCTTAAGAGTTTTCACTAAGAGGATACAGTACATTGATAGAAGTTATAGTGGACACACAAAGTAGACAGCAGATCACATAATAGAATTGGTGATTGACATTTAGTAGATGTGGAGTTTTTGGTTTTTTTTTAAGCTATATGATGGCACGCCGAGCTCATGCCTTATAGTCCGCTGAGGTGGACTGGCTGGGCGGCGACTCGAAGTCTTTTTTTTCTCCACATTTAAAATATTTGATTAAGCTGCTGACTTGGTGGGAGTTCCACAATATATTCACACAGGGAGTGTGAGCCTGTGTTAGGAATTTCAATTATTGATATAGCTTGAGTGTATTATTGTAAATAGTATACCATGCCATACTTTGTATTGCTTTTTGAATATTTTTACTGCTGTAATTGCCTATTGCTCGTGTTTGATCTATTCTTACTGTACACTGCCTTGAGTGAATTCCTTCAAAAAGGTGGTAAATAAATCCTAATAAATAAATAAGCTAACCACGAATATTCATGTGCTGGTCAGCTAAATCTAGAAGGCAAAATTGGACCGCCAAAATGCTATCTTTAACTACTATTAATTTAATCAGCCAAACGCTGAATATTCAAATAGCCAGTTAATTACAGACAACCAAAAAAAAAAAAAACCCCAGATATTCAATACCAGTCACCGGAAACAGCCCGGTATTGAATATACCAGGGTCAGCACTGATGGCAGCAGCTAACCACGCTGCCTGCTAAATATCTGGGGGATAGTCTTTACCCACCATCATTTTCTACATTTTTATGTTTTTAATCATTTAGCCTTCTTTTGTTTTAAGCAATATAAATTTTTGCAAGACAGTATGATATAATTTTCTTCCTCTTTTCCTTTCTATGAGGTGGCTTCATTACTTCAGACTGAATTTATCTCCAAGACATGAAACCTGGCAATAGACAAGTTCTTTCTATGTTAACTCCTCCTGCCTGTCAAGAAGTTTAAAAAAAAAAAAAAAGAAACCCTGAATTTTACAAAACGTCCTCTGGCCAAATGTTCCCAGGAAAGATGCATACTAGTTTCTTTAAAGTCATGAAATCACAGCTTCTGCTTGACCAAATGCAACCTTATACAGTATTATGAGCAATCAAATCATGCTCCAGCAAACAATTTGTGTCATACAGAGGTTATTGAAGACAGTGGTCACTAACACATTCTCTGTCAAAACATGCAAGTTTGCTTCATCATGCCACCTTCTACAATTGCCAAGTAAAACTTGTATTCAGGGCTTTTTTAGGGAGTACTTGGGGGTACTGAGTACCGGCACCTTTTCCATTGTCTGCTAAAATTGACCCATGGACCCCAAGTTTTAATGAAAGAGCTCAGGCTATACAAACCAGTTCTGCCTTGTCATAGATTCTATGACTGGTTGCAGGGGGCCTGGCTATTGTGGGATGGGTCCCTCAGTGATCACCCCACCCCTGAAGAGTGGCCTAGCATTTGAGTACCGGTACCTTTTTTGCTAGAAACAACGCACTGCTTGTATTAAGCACAGTGCCCTCCTGCCCACCCTGGTACTAGAGGGTGCGAGGGTAGGATGAAGGACAGAGGACACAGTCCTGTAACACCAGACTGAAAAAAGAAGGGGCCCCTTTATTAATGTTTCTTCTCTCGAACCATGCAGTTCCAGCACAGATACACCCTCATGTACATCTGGGAGAATCTTCTGTGACTCTCTGTCACTTACCATTTCTAACTTCAAATCTGTTCCTAAAAAGTCCTTCTGGCCTTTCCACGTGTCGTTGGTGAAATACTTCCTCATCCTCTTGGGAGGTTCTGGCATAATGGCCTGTAGCAATTGCATCAGCCCCTGTGCATCAAAAATGTGATTGTAAAGCTCAGTATCTGCTTGGTATGGAAAAAAAAAAAAGTACATAGTACAGGGTAGACAACAAATAGCCAAAATGGTAAATTTCATCTGCCCAGTAAGGAGGTTAGCAGTGTATGCTCCTCCTTGCAGGTTAACTCTCTAAAGCCACTGAGGCAGGGTTTTCAAACATTTTCATTTCCAGTTCAGAACATGATATGATCAAATGACTCTGAATTGCAAAAAGTCCCAGACGGTTTCAAGAGCCTTTACAAAATTCCAGTTTTTAAGATGATAGCTTCTGACAATGCAATCCATACAAAACACCTGGATAACAGGTCAGGTTCACAATTAAAGTGAAGCATGTATCACTAGAGAGACTGATGCTTAGACATTCTTTCTCTGGGGACTGTCATGGCTGCTCTCCAGCATCTCCAGTCTAGGACTCCAACCCAGAGCTTCTGCCATTCAAACATAACAACTATGCTTGTGAAATCTGTATGTGTGTTGACTTTTTGCAGTGCTTTTCTATCATAAATGGATTTCAGAGTATGTCTACTGATTATCTTAATGTTATGTTGTATTGTAAACCGTTCTGATTTACCTTTGTAATAAGTGACGGTCTAGTAAAGAAATAAACGATAATGGCAAGCATGCTCTCCCAAAGTCAGTCACCAGGGGGCTCACTCAGCAGCTGAAGGAACTCATTCTAACACATGCGCAATGAAAAATTTGTGGAATTGGAAATACAATCATGGTGGTCAGAGGACAATGGCAGCTCTAATGGGTAGGATACAAGAGGACAGTTGCAACAGGAGCATAGAAGGGAGATGCATGCTAGCATTACCTTAATTAGGTAGAGGACATGTGCTGGGGAAAGGGGGACTGTGCTAGTATCAGCCTGGAGAAAAGCGGGGTCACACACGTTTCACTGAAGTTTCAATAGGCTGCAGATCGTTTATTAAAAAAAAAAAAGATAGATATAGATAGATAGATAGATATATCACAGCTTGTCCCACTAACCAGCAGCTGGAAAGCTCCTTCAGTTGTGGAGCTTCTTCAGTTCCAATGCTATCGCTACTGAGCTGGGTACTGGTATTTCTGGTATACTAGGTCCAGAGCTCTGCAGTAGCAAATGTAGGGGATGGGAGGTATTAATTAGCAGGACCCTGCTCTTCTGCTCCCTCACTGATTATTTTTAAAAACAAGCACCTCTATTCTACTACCTCTGTGTGAGAGTGGTGCTTTTTGAACGGGTGGGGGTGAGGTTATGGTACCAACACCACCTTTTTCCCCTCCCTAGAGAAAATCCTCTAGAAAATAAGCACAATGAGAAAGCTTACCCACTACAAACAGAACCTAAGCTAAAGTCTGGGGCAGCCCTCAGAAAATGAGAAAGCAATTTACAAGAACTGCAGTGGGCTGGAGGAGGAAAGAGCTGGATTCAACATTCTTATGTCTTTATTCTTAGAGCACACTAAGCTCTGTCTCAGTGTCAGGACCTGAAAAGAGGTTCATCCTGCAACATCCAATATAGCAGGCACAGGCGAACATCCAAATTCTTTTTGTAATTCACAGAGGTGTATTTTGCTAATTTTTACAGTTGTCCTTTACAGTGGAGATGAAACATCTCAGCGCCTCATTCTATTCCTATAAGCCCTGCAGCAGACAGCATGAATGACCCCCCTCAACTCTGGGACACACCAGCCAGATTCTAGAAGGAGCTGAAAGCTGAGAGGAAAGAGGTTCTAAAAATGGAGAAAATTACATGACAGTTATGAATCAAAGCTCATAGTACCATGGACCAGAAGAAACTAAATGCAATAAAATTAAATAAAGAAAAGTACACACACACACTAAAGATCATAAACTTATGTATACCCGTGACTAGCGTATTTCTACTATGACGCATGTACAGCATAAGCAACATATACAACAAGTGAACTGACATATAGCTTTACACACAGCTCTCACACACAGAACTATTTTACAGAAAGCCAGCCCAAAGCTCTGCTTGAGCACCTACTGAGGCACATAAAACAAGAATATTTTCTGTTACAATGGAGACAGAAATTTCAATTCAAGGTGATTGTGTCTCCACCTGCTGGTGAAATCAAATAGACATCTCTGCTGATAATGCTATATTTCAAGTTTTAACAGGTACAGGTTCCTTTTAAACAGTATTTTTATGGTATCAACCTTTTCAAGTTGAACAATTTCCTTCTATTTGGCAAGAGTAATAAGTGTCATACAGCATAAGATAATAAAAAAGGGAAATATGGCACTTACCTAGTTTATCCAAAGCATAACGAATAAAATAATTAAATTTTAAATGCTTGTTGCATATTATATCAGGATTAGGGGTCCGTCCTTTTTCATATTCATTTAAGAGATAGCTACAATAAAAAAGGATGATAATTAATAAATTCTTGCACACATTGCACTGCCTTATTCTTGATTACATTTCCCAAGCTACATAATGTTATTCAAATACACTTGACTATTCTAGTTTCAAGATTAACAATCATGGTATGCACAAAACTAATCCAAATCAATAAACCACCCAAACTGTGTAAAAAAAAGATGGAAATTCCACCTGCTCAAAGTCAGTGGAGAAAAGACCTCAGTGGCAAATATTGGAAAAAAAAAAATAGGGAAACAAACCCTGAAAAAAAGTCACCATCACAGGTTAGAAAAACTCCATTGCTTACATAAAATATATGGGGCTAAAAAACATCATATTGCCAGTATCCATTAATCATTTCAATGGAATAATAAAACCCTAAATTGAGGCTTACAAACAAGCAAAAATATGCTAAAAAATTATGTAGCTTAGAGAGCACATGTAGAGAAATCCAGTGACTATAATGTTGACGGCATTATGGACTAAATTCTATACATAGCATCTGAAATAAATAAAATAAATAAAAATGTGCCTAGGTGGATTCTACAAATTTCACTTAAAGTTAGACATGGTTTATAGAATACACCTAGTGGCCACCCCATGATTAAAATGTAGGCGCATTTATTTACGCCAACTAAAACCTAGTGTAAATACCGGCGTCTAATTTATGCAGAGATCAGGTGTATTCTATAAGACTATGCAGAAAATTTAGGAAAGCCCACGACCCGCCCATGCGCCCTTCTGAGATACATTTGGTAGAATTTGCACAAAGCACTTTATAGAATATGCTTAGCAAGTTATGCACATAAATTCTAAATTAGTGCCAATTAATGTTAGTGGCCAATTATTGGCGCTGACCGGCTGGTTAATCAAGATATGAGCATAATTTGGCCCACAACCAAATTTGCATGCATAACTAGTCGCCATATATAGAATCCAATGGTATGTGCTGAAGAGCAAAAGACAATTTAGAAGCTGTATGATTGCTTCATGTATCAGTCTGACATTGCCATGTCATTTTGGCTCTGAATGGCTGACCCAGTTCATTTTAAGATCATGCTTTGAGAGCTCATAGAAAGAATTCTTGTAAACTGTTCCCCCTTTCTCCTGGGTCCAGAGCCTGACAACTGAGAAAGTCTGCAGACGCATTCTGTGAGCCGGTTACATGAGCTGCGGACAGATCTAGGAGGTGACGCTGATTTCAGTGTACTGTCAACAATGACAACTGGGTCTTTTTCTTGAGAGCCGACTCCTAAAGTGGACCCTAGCATTAGATAAATTATGATTCTGATTATTCTTCCCAATGTGTATCACTTTTCATCTGTCTACATTAAATTTCATCTGCCATTTGGATGCCCAGTCTTCCAGTTTCCTATGGTCATCTTGCAATTCTTCACAATCCGCATGCGTTTTACAACTTTGAACAGTTTTGTGTCATCTGCAAATTTAATCACCTCACTAGTCATTCTGATTTGCAGATAATTTATAAATATGTTAAACAGCATTCTCCAATGTCCTGGTTGAAGTCATTATCAAGGTACCACAGGAATCTCAAGTAGTTTCTGTAGTCTGGGTGTACAACAAAGCAGTAGAACATTTGCTGGATATCTACCATTATGGCGATAGGGTTCTTTCTGAAGCGAATCAAGACTCCATTAGACTGTTAATCACATCAGGCCCAGAAAGTAGCCCCTTGTTGATTGAGATTCCTTGATATTGAGCACTGGAATCAAAAACAATCCTGATCTGGCCTGGTTTTTGTGGGCGATAACCCAAAGGTGGCCAATGTAATGCCAATTTTTTAAAAAAGGTTCCAGAGGAGATCCGGGAAATTATAGACTGGTGAGACCGACGTCGATGCTGGGTGAAATGGTACAGACAAAATTACAGCGCATATTCAAAAGCATGGATTAATGAGACAAAGCCAACATGAATTTAGTGAAGGGAAATCTTGCCTCACCAATCTATTACGTTTCTTTGAAGGGGTGAATGAACACGTGGATAAAGGCAAGCCAGTTGATATTGTGTATCTGGATTTTCAAAAGACGTTTGACAAAGTACCTCTTGAAAGACGCCAGAGGAATTTGGAAAGTCATGAGATAGGAGGTAGTGTTCTATTGTGAATTAAAAACTGGTTAAAAGATAGAAAACAGAGAGTAGGATTAAATGGTCAGCATTCTCAATGGAGAAGGGCAGATAGTGGGGTTCCCCAGGGGTCTATGTGGGACCGCTGCTTTTAAACATATTTATAAACGATCTAGAGAGGGGAGTAACTAGTGAGGTAATTACATTTTCTGACGACACAAAGTTATTCAAAGTTGTTAAATTGCAAAAGGATTGTGAAAAATTACAAGTAGACCTTACGAGACTGGGAGACTGGGCAGATGACGTTTAACGTGAGCCAGTGCAAAGTGATACACGTGGGAAAGAGGAACCCAAATTATATCTATGTAATGCAAGGTTCCACATTAGGAGTCACCAACCAGGAACGGGAACTAGGCATCATCAATGATACATTGAAACCCTCCACTCAGTGTGCGACGGCGGCGGCTAAGAAAGCAAATAGAATGTTGGGTATTATTAGGAAAGGAATGGAAAACAAAAATGACACAAAGTTATTCAAAGTCGTTAACTCGCGACAGGATTGTGAAAAATTACAAGAGGACCTTACGAGACTGGGAGACTGGGCGGCTAAATGGCAGATGACGTTTAATGTGAGCAAGTGCAAGGTGATGCATGTGGGAAAAAAGAACCCGAATTATAGCTACGACATGCAAGGTTCCACGTTAGGAGTTACGGACCAAGAAAGGGATCTGGGTGTCGTCGTCGATAACTCACTGAAACCTTCTGCTCAGTGTGCTGCTGCGGCTAGGAAAGCAAATAGAATGTTGGGTATTATTAGGAAAGGTATGGAAAACAGGTGTGAGGATGTTATAATGCCGTTGTATCTCTCCATGGTGCGACCGCACCTTGAGTATTGTGTTCAATTTTGGTCGCCGCATCTCAAGAAAGATATAGTAGAATTGGAAAAGGTGCAGCGAAGGGCGACTAAAATGATAGCAGGGATGGGACGACTTCCCTATGAAGAAAGACTAAGGAGGCTAGGGCTATTCAGCTTGGAGAAGAGACGGCTGAGGGGAGACATGATAGAGGTATATAAAATAATGAGTGGAGTGGAACAGGTGGATATGAAGCGTCTGTTCACGCTTTCCAAAAATACTAGGACTAGGGGGCATGCGATTAAACTACAGTGTAGTAAATTTAAAACAAATCGGAGAAAATTTTACTTCACCCAACGTGTAATTAAACTCTGGAATTCATTGCCGGAAAATGTGGTGAAGGCGGTTAGCTTAGCAGAGTTTAAAAAGGGGTTGGACGGTTTCCTAAAGGACAAGTCCATAAACCGCTACTAAACGGACTTGGAAAAATCCAAAATCCCAGGAATAACATGTATAGAATGTTGGATTGGCCGCTGTCGTGGACAAGATGCTGGGCTCGATGGACCCTTGGTCTTTTCCCAGTATGGCATTACTTACAGTGGGGGAAATAAGTATTTGATCCCTTGCTGATTTTGTAAGTTTGCCCACTGACAAAGACATGAGCAGCCCATAATTGAAGGGTAGGTTATTGGTAACAGTGAGAGATAGCACATCACAAATTAAATCCGGAAAATCACATTGTGGAAAGTATATGAATTTATTTGCATTCTGCAGAGGGAAATAAGTATTTGATCCCCCACCAACCAGTAAGAGATCTGGCCCCTACAGACCAGGTAGATGCTCCAAATCAACTCGTTACCTGCATGACAGACAGCTGTCGGCAATGGTCACCTGTATGAAAGACACCTGTCCACAGACTCAGTGAATCAGTCAGACTCTAACCTCTACAAAATGGCCAAGAGCAAGGAGCTGTCTAAGGATGTCAGGGACAAGATCATACACCTGCACAAGGCTGGAATGGGCTACAAAACCATCAGTAAGACGCTGGGCGAGAAGGAGACAACTGTTGGTGCCATAGTAAGAAAATGGAAGAAGTACAAAATGACTGTCAATCGACAAAGATCTGGGGCTCCACGCAAAATCTCACCTCGTGGGGTATCCTTGATCATGAGGAAGGTTAGAAATCAGCCTACAACTACAAGGGGGGAACTTGTCAATGATCTCAAGGCAGCTGGGACCACTGTCACCACGAAAACCATTGGTAACACATTACGACATAACGGATTGCAATCCTGCAGTGCCCGCAAGGTCCCCCTGCTCCGGAAGGCACATGTGACGGCCCGTCTGAAGTTTGCCAGTGAACACCTGGATGATGCCGAGAGTGATTGGGAGAAGGTGCTGTGGTCAGATGAGACAAAAATTGAGCTCTTTGGCATGAACTCAACTCGCCGTGTTTGGAGGAAGAGAAATGCTGCCTATGACCCAAAGAACACCGTCCCCACTGTCAAGCATGGAGGTGGAAATGTTATGTTTTGGGGGTGTTTCTCTGCTAAGGGCACAGGACTACTTCACCGCATCAATGGGAGAATGGATGGGGCCATGTACCGTACAATTCTGAGTGACAACCTCCTTCCCTCCGCCAGGGCCTTAAAAATGGGTCGTGGCTGGGTCTTCCAGCACGACAATGACCCAAAACATACAGCCAAGGCAACAAAGGAGTGGCTCAGGAAGAAGCACATTAGGGTCATGGAGTGGCCTAGCCAGTCACCAGACCTTAATCCCATTGAAAACTTATGGAGGGAGCTGAAGCTGCGAGTTGCCAAGCGACAGCCCAGAACTCTTAATGATTTAGAGATGATCTGCAAAGAGGAGTGGACCAAAATTCCTCCTGACATGTGTGCAAACCTCATCATCAACTACAGAAGACGTCTGACCGCTGTGCTTGCCAACAAGGGTTTTGCCACCAAGTATTAGGTCTTGTTTGCCAGAGGGATTAAATACTTATTTCCCTCTGCAGAATGCAAATAAATTCATATACTTTCCACAATGTGATTTTCCGGATTTAATTTGTGATGTGCTATCTCTCACTGTTACCAATAACCTACCCTTCAATTATGGGCTGCTCATGTCTTTGTCAGTGGGCAAACTTACAAAATCAGCAAGGGATCAAATACTTATTTCCCCCACTGTATGTACTTATGTAACGTCTTTGTATCGCTCCATGATGCGAACACACCTCAAAAATTGTGTTCAATTCTGGTCACCACATCTCAAAAAAGATATAGTGGAATTAGAAAAAGGTACTTTTTTGGGATCTTGCCAGGTATTTGTGACCTGGATTGGCCACTGTTGGAAACAGGATGCTGGGCTTCATGGACCTTTGGTCTGACCCAGTATGGCAATACTTATGCACTTATGTAAGGGGACGAGATGACTTCCCTATGAGGAAAGGCTAAAGCGGCAAGGGCTCTTCAGCTTGGAGAAAAGACGGCTAAGGGGAGATATGATAGAGGTCTATAAAATAATGAGTGGTGTGAAATGGGAAGATGTGAATCATTTGTTTACTCTTTCCAAAAACACTAAGATTTGGGGGGGGGGGGGGGGGGGGCACGCAATGAAGCTACAAACTAGTAAATTTTAAATGAATTGGAGAAAATATTTCTTCACTCAATGTGTAATTAAACTCTGGAATTTGTTGCCAGAGAATGTAGTAAAAGCAGAGGGAGGTGGTAGAGACAAAAACGGTGATGGAATTCAAAAAGGCGTGGGAGGAACAGGATCTCGAATTAGAAAATGGATGATTAAAAAAACAAAACCAAAAACCTTGAAGGACTGCATGTGTGTGGATGTGTGAATGGCACTTAGATGGCAACTCCAGCTGTGATGAACTAAGGCTGGTGCTGGGCAGACTTTGTACTTGAAGTAAATACAACCTAAGTTCATTCAATTTCAGAAATATACCCACCTAAAAACATCATGCCAGTACTCTTTCACATAGGAAACCTGGTGAAAGGGGATATCCAACTTCTGGCAAACCTTGTAAGCATCATCACAGTCTCTGTCACTGGTGCAGATTCCATGCTCGTCCACAGAGTCCCAGTTCTTCATAAATACACCCATCACTTGGTATCCTACCAAGACGACAGTCATAGACCTGAGACCTCTTTAGATATCAAATATTGCATTTTTACAATAATAATTTAATAACTGAACCAGTGAACATTACAGCAGATTTCTCTCTTGATAAATAGGAAAGCTTCCAAAAAGGCAACGAAGTCATACAAATATAATTCTCTAATACACAATCAAAAGTTTGCTGAAAATAAGAGGAAAGAAACCCCACACTAGTTTCACAGGATATCATTTTTACCAACTGAAACCTCAAAGCTCCTAATAGCGTTACTTTTCCATGAAAATACACGATATTATTAAAAGCACCATATCATTGGTTTCTCATTAAAAGGAAGCCCAAAAAAAAAAATCCCCCAGTGGAAAAACCCTCCTGATCCAGGAGAAAAATAAATGTTCTAAAAAAAAAAAATCCCTTTAAGATATAAAATATCCAAATTCAGAATCCCCTAAAGCAGTGTTTCCCCAAATGCAGCCCTGGCATACCCCTTGCCAGTTAGGTTTTCAAGATAGCCACAATGAATATGCATGAAAATGATTTTCATATAATGGAGGCAGTATGCAAATGAAGTTTATGAATATTCATTGTGGCTATCCTGAAAACCTGACTGGCAAATGGTACTCCAGGACCGGACTTGGGAAACACTGCTCTAAAGTAAAAAGCCATTCCAATATAAATTATTCCAAACAACCTGTACTAACCCGCTCCAATCAAATAATGAAGCAACTGATCTTAAATGTATTGTCCTCTCCAAATACATCATATTGTGTCCTCCTCCTGCGTTATGCATTACTTCTTTGGCTCTTCTTGCTTCAGACCGGCTGACGTCCGAGGGAAGAAAAAACCCCACTGTGTTAACTTTGACAGGAGATACACACAAACCTGAAACAGGCACAGACTCTGTATTCATTAAACCCCAACAAGGGCGCCTTTTTTCACCACCTGCTTCTTCAGAAGATAAATCCTTTTCAGCCTCCTGACGCAGCGAGGCCCCCATTTAGAATACTGTGCAATTCTGGAGACCGTACTTACAGAAAGATATAAACAGGATGGAGTCGGCCCAGAGGGCAGCTACAAAATTGGTCAGCGGTCTCGGTCATAAAACATATAGAGCCAGGCTCATGAACTCTCAATGTATATGCTGGAAGAAAGGTAGGAGAGAGGGGATATGATAGAGACGTTTACTTCAGTGGCATTAATGTACAGGAGGTGAGTCTTTTCAAATGAAGGAAACCTCTGGAATGAGAGGACATAAGATGAAGTTAAGTGAAAATAGGCTTAGGATGAATCTGAGGAGGAGTGGCCTAGTGGTTAGGGTGGTGGACTTTGGTCCTGGGGAACGGAGTTCGATTCCCGGCACAGGCAGCTCCTTGTGACTCTGGGCAAGTCACTTAACCCTCCATTGCCTGCCGCATTGAGCCTGCCATGAGTGGGAAAGCGCAGGGTACAAATATAACAAAAATAAAAAAATACTCTTTCATGGAAATGGTGATGGATGCATGGAACGGCCTTCCAGTGGAGGTCATGGAGACAAAGACTGTGTCAGAGTTTAAGAAGGCATGGGACAGACACATGGGATCTCTTAGGAAAAGGGGGATTTAGTGGTTACTGAGGATGGGCAGACTAGATGGGCCATACAGGCCTTATCTGCCATCATGTTTCTCTGTTTCTATACAGCAGATAGCAAAACAAGGCAGCCTTGTTGGAGTTTAATGAATGCGGAGTCTGTGCCTGTTCCCGTTCAGGTTTGTACGTATCTCCCGTCAAAGTTGGCGAGGTGGTTTTTCCTTCCCTATGACCTCAGCCGGTATGAAACAAGAAGAGCAGCAGAAGTAACTCGTAACAAAGGAGGACACAATGGGGCTCATTTTCGAAGCACTTAGACTTCAAAGTTCCATAGGTTAATATGTAACTTTGTAAGTCAAACTGCTTTGAAAATACACATAAATACGATGTGTTTGAAGAAAACAATACATTTAACTTGCTTCATTTTTTGATTGGAGAAGGTTGGAACTGATTCTGTGGAATAATTTATATTGGAACAGCTTTTTACTTTAGGAGATACCTACAACGGGTTCCTGAATTTAGATATTTTATATCTTAAAGGGGGGTTTTTTTTTTTTTTTGAAACAGTTATTTTTTTCCTGGCTCAAGAGGGGTTTTTTCACAGTTTCTTTTTTTCTCTTTAATGAGAAACCAATAATACTGGTGCTTCTGATAATATAGTGGATTTTCATTAAAAAAGTAATGCTATTAGGAGCTTTTGAGGATTCACTGGGTAAGACGTTATACCCTGTGAAACCAGTGTGGGTTTTTATTTATTTATTTTATTACATTTGTACCCCACGCTTTCCCACTCATGGCAGGCTCTATGCGGTGGGCAATGGAGGGTTAAGTGACTTGCCCAGAGTCACAAGGAGCTGCCTGTGCCAGGAATCGAACTCGGTTCCTCAGTCTCCCAGGAAGTCCACCACCCTAACCACTAGGCCACTTCCTCCACTCCCCCTATTTTCAGCAAACCTTTAATTGTGTATTAGGTATTTAAAGTTTGCTGCTCCATATATTTTTCACAAATGTAACTGTACCATACAGCAAAAGCTGGGAAACCCGATGCAGGTACATTAAAATAAAGTAACTTGTTCAAGGTCACACAGTAGGTTACTAGCAGATGCTTTGGACAATGAATGAACAGGATTTTCAGCAAGTTAAAAAGTTTTCACCTAGTTTTGTAGAAATAAAATAAAAAAATAATCAGTAAACAAGGTAGTCAGGAAAGATCTTCACTAGCCAAACTGTACAAATGATTGAAATAAATCATTCTGACCCTTCATGAGGTCATTAACCGCTGCTGTTATACTGTATACTTATTACATGCTTACTTCATACTAACTCCAGTCAACCACTAGCAAATACTACATGAGAATTACTCTGCAACACAGACACCACTAAAGCAGCCGTCTAAGAAAGAGCTCCTTGTGTTGCCGTTAGATCCATATCGTGCTCTTTCCCTTTCTTATTCCATAAGTTCGTGGGCAGATACCCCGTCCCCAACCCCTTCCGGGTGAGCCAACAG
This sequence comes from Microcaecilia unicolor, assembly GCF_901765095.1. Taxonomy (NCBI): domain Eukaryota; kingdom Metazoa; phylum Chordata; class Amphibia; order Gymnophiona; family Siphonopidae; genus Microcaecilia; species Microcaecilia unicolor. Next base: position 40,047,923 of record NC_044040.1, on the reverse strand, counting down.
TAGAGCTCAGCTCACCTCTCCGCTTCAGCAATAACGCGGCCACCGAGCTGTCCACGCCGCCCGACATAGCGCACACCACCCGCCGCATTTCTCCCAACAATTCAGTATTAACAGTTTGGCAATTATAGAGATTTGTTCTACATGGAAACGCATAACTCCTTCACGTTTCTCTTACAGACGCCATCGAATTCCGAAGTAAAAAGCAACGAACTCACAAAAAGGGCACCACAGACAGACACAACAAGAAAGCAACGTGTTCTAGAACTGGCCGCCTGAGTGCCCTTTCTAATGACGTAAGCACTTCTACAGACCAATCGAGGCCGAGGTGTCCAGGAAGTTTAGTCAGAGATTGGCTGAAAAGCTCCTTCGGTTTAATTGACAAGAGAAAGCGTCACGAGACAATGGGAGGCTGACGCTGTCTCACCCGAGGTCTGTTAAACTTAAACCTCATTGTTTGCTTATTTTGATCTCAAGAAGGGTTACCTTCGAAAGCGATGTTGTTAGTCCAATAAAAAAGGGATCTCGTTTTCTCTTCTATATTTTATTTTGTTTACTGAAAACCTCCTTGTTGAAACCAATTAGGATAATCTCTGTTTCTACTCCGCCGTACAGCCATCATCCAGTACACTCAAAACAAAGTTAGATTGTAAGCTCTTTCAGCAGGGCCTGTTCTTTTATGTTAAATTGTACAGCGCTGCGTAACCCTAGTAGCGCTTTAGAAATGTTAAGTAGTAGTAAAGCAAACAACTTTATGAGCTGCTGCATCCTCGTTGTCGTTCTTTGTTGTTGGTAGCATTTCTTTCTAACCAGCCACATGTAGCCGCCTACCTTTTATTTATTTGTTACATTTGTATCCCACATTTTGCCACCTAGTTGCAGGTTCAGTGTGGCTTACATAGTACCGTACAGGCAATCACCAATATCGGTATGAATACAGCAGTGTGTTTTTATGTAGCAAAAAAGGTGCCGGTACTCAAATGCTAGGTCACCCTTCAATGGTGGGGTGATCACTGTGGGACCCACCACACTAACCAGGTCCCCCGAAACCAGTCACAGTATCTATGACAAGCAGTGGCGTAGCCACAGGTGGGCCTGGGCCCACCCATTTAGGGCTCAGGCCCACCCAAGAGTAGCACACGTTTAGCCGTAGCTGGTGGGGATCCCAAGCTTGGCCAACTGAAGACTTACCCCCTGATGGTAACAAAAGTGCTACTCTCCACGATACCGGCACCTGAGCATGCTCATTTTTCAACACATGCCTGCTGCAGCCTGCCAAGGTGGAAAGAAGCATTTTCCCGTCAGTTGAGATATTATATTATATAGTGTTTATATTCCTTAACAACACTCCGATTGTCTTGTATAACTCTTCACAATGCAATCCGTAACAAATTGTATTTCCATCATTCATATCGTATTGTAAGCCACACTGAACCTGCAAAAAGGTGGGAAAATGTGGGATACAAATGCAATAAATAAATAAATTTTGGTGGTGGTTTGGGGGGGGGGGGAGAACACTTCATGCCCACCCACTTCTTGCCTAGGCCCACCCAAAATCTGTTGTCTGGCTACACCCCTGAGACAAGGCAGAATTGGTGTGTAGAGCCTGAGTTCTTTCATTAAAATTTGTGGTCCCTGGGTCAATTTTAGCAGACAATGAAAAGGTGCCAGTACTCAGTACCCCCTCAAAAAATGCCCTGGAATAGAGTGATGTTGTAGTAGAAGATGGTTCATGTGTTACAGACACATTAGGGAATCGTAAAGGGGAAGCGTTATGGCCAGTAGAAGCTTTGGTTTCATTGTGTTGCAGGGTTAAGGCATTTAAGTTGAATGGGTAGGGTATGCCTTTCTGACCAGGTAAGTTTTCAGTAATTTCCAGAATTGTAGGTGGTGGTTGTGTGCTTATATAGGAAAAGGTGGATGGGTAGGTTGATTTGTATTTGACTCCTTTGCAGCTTGGGTGGTGGAGATTTAAGTATGTTCATGATCTTGATGCATGTTGATCTAGATTCTCACTGGCTACATGTAGCCACCTAAAGGGCAGCTGGCTACATGTGCCCAGTTAGAAGGTGGTCAGCTACATCTGGCAGGTTAGAAGGAAATGCTACCAACAATAAAGAACAACAATGCCGATGCAGCACCTCATATGTTTGCTTCCTTTGAGTGTACTGGATGGAGGCTGCGCAGAGGACTGGCAACAGCGATTAACTGGTTGCAGTGTTCATGTCACTTGGAGGCATATTTTCAAAGCACTTTGGGAGGCTAAGTTCCATAGGTTTCTATGGAACTTTGGGAGGCTAAGTGCTTTGAAAATATGCCTCATAGTCTCCCATTCCATTAAAACACCTTGGGGATTAGCTAGTGCTAGATGGGTTGAAAGCAATAGTAAAATATTAATAGACTGGCTATGTGGTCTATTTGTAAAAAGTTAAAAGCTGTTTCAGTTGGAGGACAAAATTTTTTTTTAACTTATGTGACAGCTTTTTTTTTTTTATTTGAAAGGTTCCAATAGGTAGATATAAATATCATGAAATCAAAACTGATCACAAACACAGCTAATTTTTCTGCACTGTTCTATACACTACAGTAATACATGGCCAATTTTCAGTAAGCAGATCCTGTTTACAACAACAGTTAAGATGAACCTATCAGTAATCTTCCCCATTATAAAGATTGGAAGTAAAATTAAACTCTTCCTTTCATTGGGGCACATGGAATCACATCTTCATCTCTTTTGTACAAACGGATTATTCTGTTTTGAGCACATTTCAGGGACAAGTGGGTTTCATAAGTCAAAATAATAAAAATATGTTCTTTTTATGCAAATCTCTCATTTGTTTAAACATAACTAAATGGGCTACAAGTTGCTAATGCAGGCCACTGGTTTTCTTAGATTTTGTCCTTGTGACTTCTATCATGCCAAAACTGAAAATACAGAAAAGAATTAGATTGAAACCTTGGTGCATTTAGTTATTTGGATGTTATTCACACCTTTTTCAGTAGTAGCTCAAGGCAAGTTACAGTTATAAAAAGTGCACTGAAGTATACCCCCCTAAAAAGTTACAATAATTCATCATACAGTGTTCTTGAAAAATCCTCTCAGTATAACCAATGATTAAAGTCCCAAGTTCCTGTGTATAAGTAACATCTAGTCAAGTCAGTTCTTCAAACTTAGGGAACAATTTGTTCTTCTCACAGATGTATCCAATGAGTTGTTTCCACTCTTTCTAAAGGCATTTGTCTACCCTTTAGTTATCTCCCCTCTTTCAAGCTATTTTTCAGCTCAACACAAATTTGTTTCACCACTGAAGCATCCTCAGCAGCCGTTAATCTGTATGTACAATATCCATTATCATTCATCACATATTATAATTCCAATAGTTTATACATTTTTAACGTAATCACATCTTCACTCACCAATAAATGAAAAATCCAACACTTATAGCAGGACAGCGAACCAGAGGCCGATCATGCAGCCATAAATATTCTGAGTATCCCAGGACATAGGGAGGTTCTCCTCCATCTTGTTCTGGAAGCCTCATCATAATTCAACCAAGCCCACCCACCAAAGCGCTAGTAAGCACCGAGTCCAGATAAGCCCACAGAATCCCAGTGACCCTGATTAGCTGTCTCACAAACACTGGCCAAGCAAGTAAAGGAACACACTATGCTCCTGAGCACCCTCCTGTCCTACCTAGCCGTTTTTTCTTCCTGCCTTTCCGCTTGGCCCTGCCCTCCATCAACTTGAAGATGTCAAAGCATTTGCGCTTCCTTATCTTGTTGTGCAGGATTTGTTCCTACAGTTCAGTCAGCGCCACTAAGGCAGGTGCACCCCTAGAACCTCCCACTGCCACCCCTGCCTGGACAACTGCCCAGCTACCTGAAACAGGAGAAGAGGAGATGGACGATGCCTATGCCTCCTGCCCCACCCTTTTTTTCTTTGCTGCTCCTGAAGACCCTGTGCTTGAGGCAACATCATTACCAACAGCTGAGAATCTTCTACTCGCAGATCCTGCACCAGAACTAGCAGCACATACAGCAGTTACTATACCACAGAAACATCACTACGCTCTAGGCCAGATTGTACAACTAAACATGTAATCTATGGAGTTGTTTATCCATGAGTCAAGTGGTACATAAGGCAAACCGTGCAAATGATTAAGCATAGAATTGCATAACATCCCAGTAATTTACACTTACATCGGTTAGAGGCGCCTTTGGCGTCTCATTGGCTTTCAGTGGGACGCAACCCCCTTAGATCTACATTTTGTAGTTTTGTTGCATGTCACTCTTTGGAGGGGTGGGGATCTCTCAGGTTTTTATTCACAAAGAACAGCGGTTAATCTATGCATGGAAAACAGTAGAGGCAATTGGCTCAAACACAGAAGCTGATTAGGTATCATTTAAAGTTGGGGTTTATAGACAGAGGCCATCTTGGAGGAGGTACCTGGTTTCATGGCTGTGCCCTAGTGGTTTCGCTCCCGTGTGGTCTGAGCACTTTCAACATCATATTTGGTAAGTCTGTATTGTTTATATTATTGTAGGGTGATAGAGTGTGACATTTTTTGTTTCAGCGCCGGTTCCTGAAGACATCTTGAGCAAAACATGAGGTTGTGTTGAGCCTGGAGCTTTGCAATTTAATGTGGGTGATTTGAGCATTGCCACAGTAGATGTTGGTTTGATATCTCCCACATGTGCAGGTCCTTTACTCTAAAAGAACGTTTGCCCCAAGTCTTTGAAGTCCTGGTACAGTGGACTTCTATGGATTTTTGAGTTGCTATTAGCTGCATACAGATTTGAGGGTTTGGTATCTTGTTTGCCAACTGGGATCAGCATAGCTGACCATATGGAACGTTTTGGCATCCTGATTGCCATTTGACCTCAGCATGACGACTCATCAGTTTGGACTGGTTGTGTATTATGGGTGAACATTTAATCTCCAACCACCATACAATTGCTTTATATTTTTAATGATTTTCAATAAAATGTTTTATAATTATTTGTTGGAGGAGGGAGTAGTACACTCCCTCCTCTTCTAGCACCACCTTGAAGATGGCAGCACTATGGTGCCCAGCCCAGTGCATCCTGGGATGTGCTGGGTGGGGCTTCACCACCATATAAGGAGCATGGCTGGGTGCTGCCATTTTCAAAGCAGTACTCCAACAAAGGTAAGGGGGGGGCAGAGAAGAGGGCTGCTAGACCAATAGGTTTGGGGCTTGGTTTCAGGTAGTTAGAGGGGTTGAAGATTCACCAGATTCCAGCACCCCCCCCCCCCCCCCCCAGGGATGTGTTGGGGGAGGGGGGTCAAGGGGACTGCCACACTTCCAGCCCCCATGTTGATGGCTTTTTTTTTTTTTTTTGGGGGGGGGGGGGTTATATTGCGATTCTGTAAGTCCTCCAATTTACCATTTTGAATGTGCAAGGGATCCAGCAAGCCTCCCATGGTCATCACTTATGCAATGACCCTGTGTTCTACCATTCTCACCACCTGCACTAACAGCACCTCCATCTCATGCAGGGAGAACTGGTGCTAGGACATTTTATCCTCCAGAATGGCCTTCACACACCAAGTGAGATGGCGGGTGATCTCAACCGACATGAGCACCAGCTGATCTCTCTCAGGTGCCATCTTGGGAGGCACAGCTGTGCACTTTTAACAGCCAGAATTTTCCTGGATTTGCAAGACATACCAGTCGCTGCCCCTCTATAGATGAGGTTCCCCGAACACTGGACATTCAAGGATTCTCTGATCCAGGTGGCAAGCTATCAGAACTTGATCATGTGACTCCTCAGGAGTCTTCATTTTCAACTTACAGCCCCAGCGTGGTTATTTGTAGTCTAATAGCACCCACTGCAATGAGTGCTGCCAGTCCCTTAAATGCATCTGGATGGTGTTGTCAAATCCTGGACTAGCCTGAACTCTTCAGTACCTGTGTGAACTGAATAGTAGCAGCCTCCTACACCAGAGATTGAACATACATATTTACACACAGAGGCAGAAAAGTTTGTCACTATATCTTTAATCATACAAAATATCTTTTTTTAAAAGAGACAAATGTTAACTAAACTTTCATAGCAAAAAAAATGTGAAGACCCTGACTTTTCAATTTTTTCAAAATTATTGTTTTTTAAATTTTTAGGTTATCCTTACCATTCTGTTTTTAGGAGAAATTCTCACTTCTGTCCATTCTATACCAAGTGATAAGTCTTGGTGCAAGAGATGAGGGTCTAGAGAAGTTATAGGAAATATAAAATGGTTTCCCATTTTCCCAGTACACCACTTTGTCTTGTTCACTCATGTCTAGTTTGTACACAATGCTAGAAGTTGTCCATCATATATGGAGTTCTAAGACGCTAGCCAATCCAAAGAGCAGATATCCTACCATTTCTTGGGATACAGATTTTAAGTTTATACAAAAATAAAAATGAAGTTGCATTTTCTCTTCACCTCTGTTTTACAAGTGATAGATAACATCCTTTAGCCAGTATTTTAGAATTTCAGCAGAGGTGAATCCATTTTTATGTTTTCTTTGTCAGGACTCAGGTTAATAAGTGGAGAACTCAGATCGATCAGCTGAAATGAGAAAAAAAAAAAATCATGCATTAGATGCACTCAAGGAAAACAGTATTGTCAGCTATGTGATCAGGCAAGTTTATTTACCTACTGCCTTTTTGAAGGAATTCACTCAAGGTGGTAAATTTCTTGCTTTAAGTTTTGTTGGTTTGAAGTTTAATGACTACAACACCATTTGCACTAAATACTTGTGGTAAACATATGGTCCAAATTAACTATCCTCAAGATACAATGAAGACCAGAAAAGGTCCCTGGATAGAATGTCTGATGTCGGAACACAAATTTAATGCTTTACTTATATAAAAGAATGTACTGGTTGCAGTTGTGGTCGAGAATAAACTAGGATTCAAAATGCGTTTTACAGCCCTGCAAAATCCAATCTGGATGATGCTGCATCACAGGCAAGCGAGTAGTTTTCAGCACAATCAACTGTAGAAATTCAGGACCAATCCAATCAGTGGACCGTATCCAGGTCTAAAACAAGCCCCTAAAGCAGTGGTTTTTGCTAAGTCAGGACCATATTGTGTCCAGAAAGGTTGAAGGAGAACCAAATATCTTCCCACATAGGGCCATGACACAAGCCAATGCATGTAGACAGCCAACCCCTCCAGAACACCTGGCCTCTATCACACATGCAGAGCACAGATATCCTGTGTTTGAAGAGGAACTAAGTGACCACAAACTAAAAAGTACCAATGCAAACAAGACAAAAGCATAGTGACTCAAATGTACTGTGTAACATGCCCCCCCACCAAGCACTCCCACCCTGCCCACAGTGTTACAACTGAATAAGGGCAGCCAGTGGACAGAGTACAATTTTGGCGACACTACCCATGCCCTGTGTGGCTTCAGCAGCTGCCCATAGCTAGCTATGGCCATGCCCTAATATGCCAGACACTGAATGCATTCAGTGCACCACCAGAAAGAAATAGAAAAAAAACCTGCAATTTTTCCTGAACAGTGCAAGATAAAGAAATTCTCAAAACGGACACGTTTTTCACTAAATTGAAAAAAAAAAAAACCAAAAACCTTGCTACCCTTGTCTGGTAATTTTCTTCTAATGTAATCTTGTTCCCTGTTTTTACTTGTGCTTCCCTCCGTCTGTGCTTTTAAATCAGTTTCTAGTGCCTCCTGTCCATTTGCTATTTCATTCTCTAACATTGTGCTTTACATCCATCTTTGGCACTGTTTTCACATTCTTCCATTTTCCTGCCTCTCTCAAATCTACTTCATCTCTTCTCTTCCCTTCCACTTCCCCTCCCTCCTGCTCTCTTCTCTTCTATCATCCTTCTGTATCCCTCTCTTTCCCCATGCTTCCTCCCCTTCCAGCATTTCTTTGCTCTCTTTACTTACCTATGTCTAGCTGCCCCCTTTCTTTCCTCCCACACTGCATCCTACCGGGCCTGTAGGCCAACATTTCTCACTGCAGCCCTCCCTCCCCGAGTCTGGAAACTCTCCCCCTCTTCTTTCCTAGTCCAATCTAGTCTGTTTTCCTGCCCTTCCTTCCTCTCCCCTTTGTGGGTCCTGTATTTTTCCTTACCTCTCACCCGCAGTTTTGTCACCACACACTCTATTCCTACCCAACTCCAGTGTCTCTGCCCCTTTCTGCTCAGTCTGGTCTTTCCCTACCCTTCAATGAGTCCAGCTCTCTCACTCTCCTGACAGTCTTAGAGTTGGTTGTCTTCCCAGCAGCAATTCAGTGAAGCCAACTTCTGGCCAGCCCTAGGGACCACCTCTCTATGCACTCCTCCCACATGGCAACATGAAGTTGCAGCCCCCAGGGAAGGCGAAGTAATCTTCAAAATGCTCATGGCCTGCACAAGCAAGCTGGGCAAATCCTCTGAGCGAAAAAGCCGTGCTGCAGAGGGGTCGTCCGCTCCATCCGAGCGAGGATCAGTCTCTTCCGTCGATTCCACTAAGGATCTCTGGGAGTGTTATGGTATAAGCCAATCATCAGAACTAAATGTGTAGCATGATATTTTGCTGGATTATATATACACCAATATATTTGTGCAGCTTTTATATATTTGACACTGCAGCAGAGAGAATAGTTTCATTTCAAGCCCCTCTCTCCCCATCCCTTTTTCTGGGAACTTCTGATAGCAGGGATAGTTAATTACAAACACTTAACAATGACAAAAGAGAGATATATAACTCTCTCTGCCCTCCCACCTAAAAAGACTGAACAAAAGCTTGACTAAGGTGGGTACCTGGACGCTCATCAGGACATCTCTGAAAACCAAAGACCCAAGAGACAGAAAGTCTGGAGAAGCCATTGAAGACAAAGAACTCAGAGGAAAAGCATAAACAGGACATTTGCTTGTCAAAGGTATACCTGCCCCTCCCATCAGCTTTCAGACATGTGCAGAAAGGAAGGACTTGTAATGTGTATCTGCTCCAGAGACTGAGCAGGAAGCCTTTTCACATCAAAAGACCATTTGTCAGCAAGATCCAGACAGCAAGTCTTGTGATGTCATAAGACATGAGACCAAGATACCACAATGCTTTGCAAATGCCCAAGGGTCGTGTGGAAACCAGGACAAAGATCCACATGGCATATCCTCCTGCAGCTTGCAAGGTATAAAAGGACAAGCTGTTTCCCCAAGAAACTCTCTCTCTTCAAGACTCTCCCCTCCAGGAGATTCTCTCTTCAGCACCAATCCAGATGCCTTGCTCCTGATCTGCAGTCCACCTGCCTCATGGCTTTTCAATGGACCACAAAATGCTTTTGCAACAGACTGCTTTGTAAGTTATAACTTTTGATCTAGACCTGCTACTCTACTTTACCTTACTTAAGCACAGATTATCTGTAAAGATCTCTTAAAACCTACCTCTCGTGTGCAATTGTATATTAAATCAACCTTTTTGAAGCTAAAAATACGGCCTCTGTGTTCTGAGTATATGGTATCTTTTATATATACTTAATTTATTTAATTTATTGCAATTATCACCTTTGGTGATTGGAGAAATTAATATCCTAAAACTTATAAATACAGTACCTGCTCTTAAATTATAAACAGTAGCGAGTGCTCTAGAGCTCTTTCCCCCAAGATAAATCATTTCTTGTAACAGGAGAACTCAGACACGCTGCCGTCATCCACATCAGAGGAGAGTCCCCCGAGGGCGCTTAAGCATAGAGGCCTCATCACCCCGATCAGAGAGGTAGGCAGGGGCAGAGTTCTGCATAAGAAAGGCTTGATGCAGCAGCAAAATGAACTCCGGGGAGGAAACCCCCAGCCTGTGCATTTCTGCAGCCTGTGCCATGGCCCTAGAGGCGCCCTCCCATCTGCGCTCCTAGTAGCGGGGCAGAGGCGCGTTGCGCGTCCAAAATGGCGTCTGGCACGAAACTCCGAGAAGGAGCTGTGCGGGAAGAAGGGCGTTTTAATTTCGCCAACTTCTTACTGTCGCCCAATTCAAGGGCGACCAAGCTGTTAACGTCTCCCATCTCGAGGGCAGCCCAAGAAGCCGACCGAGCCGCGTGGCCGGTCACGACCGGGAGGGCGGCCAGCAGGAGATGGGTGCCTAAGGCGGGAAAGGCCGCCACGCCAGCGGAGAAACCGGAGAACTCTCCCGGTTCCGAAAGGGCGCCTCTACCTTCGATCCCCCCGCTTCCCCGCTAGGCGCGCGAACGCGTTACGGGGAGCGTCTTTTCGCACCCTTGCCATCCGAGGCCATAGCCACGTGGAGACCGTTCGGGGAACCCCCTGCCCGCTAGTAAAAGGTAAAAATTACCTGCTTCCTGCATCGACGATTTGTTCCAGTGAGCAGCTGCAAATGGACGTCCTTTTTGAACGTTTAAAAAAAAATTTTTTTTTTGTTTAACGGAGCCAGCAGGAGGGGGGAGAAAAGGAGGGACCTGGCACCATCAGGTTTGCACTTGCTCACAAAGAGCCCTCAACAAAACCTAAACAATTAGGCTTGGAGACCTAGCCAGAGCTGCTGCTGTGTGACCACACACCTACTGAGATAGAGAACATACTGGGGAATTTCCAGCAGCACATGATCACATATAGGGAGGCAAAAGATTGCTCTCTATCTCCACCTGCTGGTAGATGGACACAACCCACCAGTCTATGGATTGATCGGCTTGATGATAGGGAATGAGGTTTTCAGGATACCAATATGAATATGTATGAGAAGATTTGCATATAACATCTCATGCATATTCATTCTATCTTGAAAACCTGACTCAGGTGGGTCCCAGAACTAAGTGAAGAACCTGCTCTACCTTATGTAAATTTGCCTTGAGCTTGGATTTGGAAAACATGAATTTCAAATCTAAAATCCAAAGTCTGGTGCCCATATACCCCTGTTAGCTGCTAACATGTTGCTACGATTACAGTATTTGTAGTTATACCAGTAACCGTATAGTAAGTTTCAATAAATTCCTCATTGAGACCCCTCCCCACACCTCACCTGACCACTGGTTAAGAACCCCCGAGCTCCTGTACTGAGGATAGTGAGAAGATACTCGAGTCACACTTGTTTTAAAGTGAGATTATGGTTAGAGGTAGATATCACCAAGAATAATAATCCAATTGGAAATACTGGAGCCTTTACCAAAATACTTGGATTGTTTTTTGAAACCAAAATTCAAGCAAAGTTAAATTGTATGTACAATATATTTCTCATACATTAATGAGATCACTGATCAGGATTGGTTTGTGACAATTGATGTAACATTTCTGTGACATTTAGACCACAAGATAAAGGGAATATCAACTGCATAATCCTGCAAAATTTCAGCCTCGGGTGTGGACTAATTACATCTTTAAAATTTATTATTATTTTTTTTAATAAGTGATCACCTGCCCCTCTTTAGGAACTTGAAGTTTTTAGACTGTAGGACATGATCTTAGTCCCATTCTACTTGCCCTATAGTACACAACTTCAAAAAATTAAAGCTGCCCCTCAACTTTATACCCTCTTATTTATAATCCCATTTATGTAACTTACTGAGCTAAAAGGTACCAATAGTATCCCACAGGATAAAACATTTCATACACAGGTATCACCATTCTTTGATCATAGTCTACTGCCTTACCTGCCCTACAGTTGGCTTCCGTTGAGCATTTAAATGCACTTCAGGAGTGTTAGTGAAGTCAATGAGTGGCTTATTTTCTACTTCCGTAGTGAAAGCAGGCTTTTCATCAGCTACAAAGTCAATGAGCAATACCTGAAATTATATAATCAATGCAGTCAGTGTAGGCTGTTCTACTTCAGTCCAGTGTAAACATTAACGTGTTACTTAATACAAAATGACCGACTATAGGCATAGCCGATTAAAACAAACCGGGTAGTGAAGGTCAGCATGGAGGAAAGTCTAAAAACCACACACAGGACCTAGAGTCATATGATTAAGGCATAAACCAAGTTATAAACAGGGACGGTAGTACATGTCATTAAGACTAGAAGAGATTAAGAAAAGCAGACATGGGATGTTACCAACTGATGTGACGGAGTATTGCAATAAGTCCCAAGCTGGCACAAGATTGTTTAGCTATAACAAATGAGAAATAGCCAACGGTTTCTATGTATCTATTTTTTTTAATATTTTTACTATGCTGTGACCCAAATATACTGTGCTTAAATATTACTGAAGTGCATAATACTCAGGCGAGTCAACTGGAAAAGTAATATGTCTCTTTAAACATCGCACTTGCCCCCTCCCTCACCTCCTGTAGCTTGTATGCTGGATAAACGTTACTATAATTTAGAAACACTTAGCTGCAGGCAGGAACAGTACGATGTGATCACACTGTAGCCAGTTGTAGTTACCCCAGTGTTATTCTAGTACACAAGATTGTTTAGGCCAAGAAAATCAACTCTGGAGCCCTATAGGTTTCCCTCAATCTGGCTGGATCTAAATGCCACTCATTTAACAAAAGGAAGGAAGGGATTTGGGGCTGTATGAACATTTGCTAATTTACAAATCTGACTATTCTGGTCCAAGTTCTGATTCAGTGGAGCCTATAAAGAAATTATAAACACTAGCTCTTACAAGTCTTCAGATCTTGTAATGCAGGCATTCAGTGTGTACATGATATATTATATATCATGGCAAAAAGACCAGCATGGGCCATTTAATCTAGTAGGATGATTTAGAGTCGTTAACTGCCACACTGTGCAGGTTACTTCCTTCTACGCTTTTTTTTTTTGAAGTATGAAAGTCATTTATAGTCCATTTTGAGCAGAAATGCCCTATACTTGGTTCTCATTTTCTTGATGAATAGAGGTCTTGTGTTTATCCCATCACTGTTCCTTCTACCTCCATCAGGACAACATTCCAAGTATTCACCATCCTTTCTATGAAAAATCTCAATGTTGCTTCTATAATTTTCCACCTTTTAGTTAATGTCCTAAAGTTTTCTTCGGGGGGGGGGGGGGGGGGGGGGGTGGAGAAAAAAAAAAGGTCTGACATCAAGTTTCTGCTCTTGTCTTTTGGTACATATCCTATACCATTTTGGTCACTCATCTGAACTGCTTCAAGTCTCTCCTTGGTGATATACAGCCTCCAAAAACTAACACATTTCAAGCGAGATCACCAATGACCTGTACAGGGGGAGCAACCAACTCCTTCCTGCCATTTATGCCTCTCTATGCAGCCTAGCATCCTTTGGGCTTTAGCAACTTGCCTTGTCATAGTAACTGAGAATCTCAATATGATAAATGATTACTACCAAGGTCTCTCCTGGACCATGCACAATTGCCTCTTGCCCCCTATTGCATATAGGTCCTTATATTTGTGTTTTATTCCAGCACTTTATATAAAAGCACCTTTTAGTTACATAAGTACATAAGTAATGCCATACTGGGAAAAGACCAAAGGTCCATCGAGCCCAGCATCCTGTCCCCAACAGTGGCCAATCCAGGTCAACGGCACCTGGCAAGCTACCCAAACGTACAAACATTTTATACAACTTATGCCTGAAATTGTGGATTTTTCCCAAGTCCATTTAGTAGCGGTCTATGGATTTGTCCTATTGGAAACCATCCAACCCCTTTTTAAATTCTGCCAAGCTAACAGCCTTCACCACAAGTGCATAACTGCCAATATTAGATCATTCTTCTAATCTTTGTAGATCATTTCTAATGTCTGCTTTGTTACAAATCTGTCTAATCTGCAAAAACAGAATCTTTTCCTTCCAACCCTTCTGCAATGCTGCTCAAAGATATTGCACACATCAGTCCTAGGACTGATCAGAGATACTCTATTCATATTTCTTTCCTTTTGAGTGAATTTTATTTACCACACTTTGTCATCTGTCAGTTAATTAGGCTGGGTTCTAATTTCAGGTTTCTCATTTTATTCGCGAGTCTTTTGAGGAACTGTATCCAAATCTTTGATGAATCTAGTTAGCCTACATTCACAGCACATTTGAGGTTTAGTCTAGAACACCTTTGGATTACATTCTTAGGCCTGCATATTCCATGCCAGAGTGAAGATCCTTCATGACACTTCATCGGGGATAATCTCTAGATGGATGAATGTTTATACTGTGCCACGAGACTACTCAACTTTGAAAGATTCAGCGTCCTATCACCACCATATATATGTGGAGAGCAGTGCTCCATTTGCATTAAACAGTTACCTTTTCAGAACGCCTAAATAGTTTTAAATTCCCAAACGTTTCTGTGCTACAAGTTAGAGAATTTGAATATTCTTGTCAAAACTGCCCGTTATTGAAACGCACTCTGGAATGCACTGCCTGAAAGTCTTGTGTTAAGCGGAGCCTCTCTCTACTTCAGGAAGCAGGTGAAAGCTTGGCTTTTCAACTAGGCCTTTAATGGAAGAACTAACTTGCTAGTCTCACTCACACAAGGAGTGACTCGGGCTGCACATACTGCAGCAGGACATGTTTATCCACTCGTACCCTAGCTGAGATAACATTTAACCATCTCTGACCTCATGTGCAACTTTCTTCAAATCAGTCACCTTACTTTCTTACCCATCTACATGTTACAACTTTGCCTTGCCCTTCACTATCAATTATAATGTTCTATTATGTATTTTGTTGACATTGCAAATAGTACACCATGCCATACTCTATTATCTGAATATTTTTATTGCTGTAATTGTCTTATTCTTACTGTACAGCGCCTTGAGTAAATTCCTTCAAAAAGGTGGTAAATAAATCCTAATAACCTGCAAGCATATGGACAGCTTTTTCAGTTATCTAAAGAGCCTACATTCTAACTTTTGTACAATTAGATTTCCAAGAACACTGTTAGAATGATGCTCTGAAGCATTAGGCTTGATGAATCGTGCCTCCATTTTTAAAGTGCTAGGTCCCAAGTTATGGAATTAGCTGCCTTTGAGCTTACCTTTTAAGAACAAACTAAACATTTTTATTCCAACAGACTTTTGATAAGTAAGCTGTTTGCCTGTATTAGATGATTTATTGGGCTTTAATAACCACCTTTATGAACAGATTCACCCAAGGCAGTGTAAAGCATGTCCAATTTAACAAAACTTCGTTTTGTTACAGATATTAAATCAGTGTAGTGAATATATGAACTGTTTTATGTTAAATTGGTTTGTTTTGTATGTCATGTTATATTACACTGCCAAGTACTCTTGGATCATGCATTTACAAATAATATTTAAAAAAAAATAAAAATTAAGAATCCAACTTTTAGTTACTACCACACATTATTCAGTTTTAAACACAGCAAAAATGCTTTAACACAGAAGGAAAAAAAAATTAAACGAGTGCTGTGTGGGGGAGGGAAAGGAGGGTTTTCTAGGATTTACATGGCTCTCCTCACATACTGTAACCCTATTGTATATTATCTGTCAAAGTGGGAGGCAGCCTTGGGGGTGGCTTATGATTGTGAACAATGGGAACAAGTTTTCCACTCTTTGCTTCATGTGTCTACCTCCAACGCCTTGGTGGAAAATCGTTACAAAATACTCTACTGTTGGTATTACACTCCTCAACGTTTGGCTAAGATGTTCCACCAGGAATCAGCTTTGTGCTGGCGCCAGTGTGGGTTGGAGGGGGACATGTTCCATATTGGTGGACATGCCCCCATGCACAAACATTCTGGACCAGGGTTTTGAAGTAGTGTAACGAAAGTTAATTATAAAACTAAAAATGGAATATTGTGTTCTCCACTTCAAACCCCGAGTGAAGAAACACACTCACCACCTCGTTTCACAAATGTTTGTGGCCAGAAGGTTGATCCTGGCCGCGGCATGGAGGAGCCCCCACCTTCCAGGGCTTCGAGTGATTGTGCAGAAGCTTGATTACATTCATCTAATGTCTAAGTTGACAGCTTTGCGTACAGGACAGCTATTGAAATATCACAAGACTTGGGACCCATGTTTTGTGGACCGCGAATCCAGATCCTTCCTTGAGCATTCAATAGGGGGAGGGAATTTTTTTTTTGGGTGGGGGGGTTGGGGTTGTACTAGAGAACAATATTGAACTGTTGTGCTTGAATTGAGACCTTGTTTGTTGAAAGTTTGATTTATGATTGCTATAATACATGACTTGTCTCTGTTGCTATTAACATCCTATATAATAATTCTCACCTGGAACATTCTGAAGCTCACTCTGTGGGAGGGAAACACTGAAGGCTAGGCTGTCAGCAACACTCACTCTCACTCATGCACCACTCACTGTCACTCAGGACCCGCCCTCAGCCACACCCCTTCTGGACATAATTCTCAACACCAACGTTCTAAATGAAGCCTCAAAACCGGAACTGTGAGGCACCAGAGATATCCTGTTTGCCCATGCCTGGAAACCGAAAGTCAGAACTGTGACATCTCCCCCTGCCCCAAAACCTTGCACTTTTGCCTGTAGTCATAATCGAACAAGAGGCAGAGAACAGCAGCACAAGAATTTCTAGAGGAAAAAAAAAAGGTTTTGTTTGCCTACTACAAAGAGAAGTTTTCAGCTCTTCGTTCGCCAACACACAGCACAGGAAAAGAGTCTCAGCAATCTGCTCACACACACACAAAAAAAAAACCAACAGCTGAGCAGACTGACGTCCTCTCGAGCACTAAAAACTTCCTCTTTGCAACACATTGACAATTTTGCCTGCAGTCGTAATCGAACAAGATGCAGAGAAGAGGAGCAAAAGAATTTCTACAGAAAAAAAAAAAAAAAGTTTTGTTTGCCTACTACAAAGGGAACGTTTCAGCTCTTCGTTTGCCAACACACAGCAGAGGAAAAGAGTCTCAGCAATCAGCTCACAGAAACAAGAAAACTGACACCGTCAACACTCGGACAACGTACAAAGCAAAACGGCAAAGGGACCTTTTCTTTCACATTCATACATTTGCTTTTCCTGTATGTGCCACATTGCAGCTGCAGGACATCGGCATACATTCACATCTGGGGCTGGGTTTTACTTTTTTTTTTAGGAGACAGGGCCAAAACGACCCTGGGAGGGAGGGAGGGGGCCTGACCCTGGAACTTGGAGGGGGGCGTGCACACGGACCCTGCAACTGGGAGGGAGGGGTAGAGGGCAGACCCTGGAACTGGCAGGGAGGGGGCCGGGCCACTCTCATTCTCACACTAACACTCTCTCTGTCACACACATTCACTATCACACACTCTGTTAAACACACACACTCCGAGGAAATCCTTGCTAGCGCTGTTTCATTTCTGTCAGAAACAGGCCTTTTTCACTAGTTTTTCAATAAAAGAAAAACATAAAAAACGGAGTGCTGTGTGCACCAGTCAAGAGAAGGGAGAGAAAGAAAGATATCTGACCTCATCTGATTGACTTGCTGTTGCTGCTTCTTGGATTTTGTCCTTGGTGACTTTTGCTTCTGGAGAGAAGTCCAGAATAAAAGGTTCCAGAAGTGGAGGTGAAGTTTCTCCATCAGAAGACAATGCTGGATTAGAGGCAACCTGTGACTTGGTTTCTTGAATCTGTGCAGAACTAAGAGGTGAGAATAAAACAGACAATGGTTCATAAAGATGAGCATTAAAAAATATGCATCATGGTCAAGTTGCAATATTTAGAAAAGCTAAAATGTCTATACAGAGAAAACCCATGACTCAGTTCAATTTTGAGAAGTATTTCCCAAGCAAACTTAAAAATCTGTCGCGTGAAAATTTAGTTTTATTGACTATTTCCATAACATAAACAAAATATAAATAAGCCATATGATATGGTGTTACAAACACATCGTTCTGATGTCCCCCTCCCCCGATGAAGCCCTAAAGAGTTAAGAATTAGCATAGAGATCAGTAAAGTCTCAGATCTACTGATTGTGAAATCTCAATATAATGTTCCCATAATTCAAATATTATTAACAGCTGGATATCAAGGAGCGAAAAATATTTTCAATACCTGCTTGTTAAGCTTTGTCAAAAGTTGGAATGAGGTGCTATAAGTATTTGTAAGAAACCTAATCAATATTGTATAAATAATACTTACCCAACCACCAGTTTTTTGGTGGACATACTAGAGGTTTGGCAAGGCAGTGCAAGTTGTGGCGATGACCAGCACTCTATTGGCAGACGTTTTGGAGTCGCTGTTGGAATTCCAGATACTCGTCGACTCACAGGTGTAGGCAAGGCAGATGCTCGTCTGGCACTTGACTTCACCAATACAGATTTAACATTTAGACCTGGGGTCTGTGTTTCTCCGTGTGTAGGTTGTCTGATGGGAGTACTGGCAACAATACCACTAAAAAGATAAGTCAGTGTATGATAGCATATCCAAGAAACTGTTTCTATAGATTACTACCTTATTAACATCTCAATTTATAGATTTGATAGTACCATCCATGGCATTTTCAATAAAAATGAATTTCAAAACGTTAATTGTGGTAGAACTACAAGAGCACATGATCACTAGAAGGCAGTGAAAACCCATTTCTTTCCCTGCTCACTCCAAGTTTTGACTGCTCTTATGATCAAAGCCACAGTTTCATGTACTTCACATATCTAAATTTGATATTTTACTAAGGAATATGTTTCCCACCATAAACAGGCAGATTTGTTGTTTTCTCCACAGGATTCAAAGATCAAACTACTTAAAATACCACCTACCACTTAAGATGGAATTTATTAATTTCTGGCTCTCTCCAACATTAAGTACACTTACAAAAGCTCAAAGTCTCCTTTACTAGATTTTGAAAGCATTACCTAAGAGCCATTTTTACTTTTTTTTTTTTTTTTTTAAGTGTCACCATACAAATTCCCTGGAAAATCTGTTCCATGGCCCGCTACAATTCTGAGGTAAAGCAGGGCCATGAGAAAGTCGACATTTTACGTAGAAAGAAACAAAATTAAAGAACTTGACATGGCCTGTGTTTTGGCAAAGTGAACTTTGTGATACAAGCATGGAGCTACAGGCAGCAGTTATTTACACTACTGCAGTGTATCCGTTTTGGAATGCCTTTGTGGCTGAATCATACAGGAAGTAATCTTTGAGACCATATGACCCCCAACATAAGCACTTTGACAACACACGGGTCGTGTTGGGTCCTTTGATGAACTTCGCCTCTCAGTTCCATCTGTGGCCCACTTCACTTCTGTTGTGTCCTGCTTAACTTACAGCCAGTGGTTAATGCCAACAATACAAGACTGGCAGAATGAGAGAAATAAACAGCAGTTCAGTAAGTCTCTCTCCACCCCCCACCCCTGAACTGTTGCTACCTATTTAGATTTAAATTTTTAAGTTTTGTAAAACTAATTATGTTTAGTCTAAAACTTCAGTTAGAGCAAGGAGTAAACTCTCTTTGAAGGATAAAAATATGATAGCTTTCCTATAAGTAGTTCACTCAAATTGAGTCCATGCTTGGCACAGGCATCCCAACATCATTTTTTATATTATAGGTTTTTTTTTTTTTTAGAGCTCTGTTCAATTTAAAAATATTGCACATCCGCACCGTCCTTAGGCAAGTCTGCCCAAGAAATTAAAACATAAAACTCAAAGACATCAATTGACTAGATAGAGCACATAGAATTCATGTCTTTAGCATATTGAAAAAACCTCTTTTCTACTGTATGGTAAATATTACCTGACACGTGAACTGCAAGAGAACCTCCTGTTTGGCTGCATTACCTTTGGCACAACATTTTCAGGTGAAGGAGCTGAGCGAAGAGAAGAAACTTGTTTTAACCATTGCCACAATTCTTATTTTGCTCTTCCAAAGCTAATTTATCAACCCCATGATTCACCAGTAATGCTGTGCACCATACCAAGACCAGGATTCAAGCTCCAGACTAGCTTCTGCACATTAAGCATCCGGGGGGGGGGGGGGGGGGGGGGAGAAGAAAAAGAAAGAAAGAGAGAGAGAAAGAGAGAGAGAGAGAAAGAGAAAGAAAGAGAGAGATGGGACTTGATATACCGCCTTTCTGAGGTTTTTGCAACTACATTCAAAGCGGTTTACATATATTCATGTACTTATTTTGTACCAGGGGCAATGGAGAAAGGAGGAGGTCATCCAGGCATCAGTGAGAACACTTATAGGATACAATAGCCAAGATTGAAGAAGCAACAGTTTGTGGTCCTTGGCCAAAGACCTGTTGCTACGATGGACAGAGTTGGGAGGGAACTAGCAAATAAGGAAAACAATCCCAGTAAAGGGTTATGGCACTGTAGCTCAAGAAGCTGGTTACAATGGAGATCTCTTAAGGAGACGGACTATCAAGACTCATTTTAAGCAGTTAATATGCCTGCCCAATCACGAATCACTAAAGCTCTATGACAAAAAAAAAAAAAAATACAGCTTCCTACATGTTCTGCATATCCACCCCTGGTTTATCTTTTAAGTATTGAACATGCCAGAACGTACATCACTCTAAGTGACAGAATTGTGTGTTAAAGAATTAGCACAGTAGGTTGTTAAATAAACACACAGGTGGAGAACAATGAGCTTCTATTTTATTTTAAACGACAACTGAAATGAGTAATCTAAATGCATTTTTTTTTTCAATACAGAAAAAGAAAAAAAAAAAAAAAAAAAAAAAAGGCCAAGTCCCCACTCTAGCCAACAAGAGACCCAGGCTAAGGTGAACAGATGAAGATAGCGCTTCCCTGCAACAGCTACAATTTAGTTTGTACCTGGTCCAATTCTTTTATTCAGTATGCAAAATATCTCCGACAATGGTCAAGGAAGGAGGGAGGGTAGGGAAGCTCATCTTGATCTACTTCTTCTATTTTAGGTTTTAAAATTCTTAACTTGTTTTGTAAAACAAGCCACACAACTCCATTCATGTTTTTTTGAATAAGATTTAACAGTATTTTGATGCCAGAGGAAAAAAAAAAATCTAGTCCTCCCTAAGTTCTTACCTCAACAATGTACAGACAAAAGCTGAGAAACTTTGGAAGCTGCATTTCTAATGAATTCCTGCTCAGATCTAAAGCAACAGGGAATAGCAAGTGAAAGTGATGTTTTAGTCCTGAAGAATCAAATTATGTTTTTTTGTTCCTTCTCCAGTTTACTTATAGCGGCAGGTTGTAACAGACTATGGCCCGATACACAAAACTGAGTTTAGCAATGTGCAATTCGGACTGGTTCCAGCTGGTTTAATGAGCCCAGTATTCAGCAAGAAATGCACAAAGGGCTCTGTGTGCTTTTTACCACTTGTGGTACCAGAAAACAGGAATCACACGGAAAACATATTTTTTAAAAATGTGCATTCCGAGAGATGCACAGTCGTTTCCCAAGCTATGTATAAACAAGGAAATTTTTACGGGAGGTCAGGAGCTGGTCGAGCATGGTGGCCTCTAGGCAGAGCATAGGAATAGTATGTAGAGGGCAGGGGGAGACATGAAATGTGCTGAATCCACTGGCTCCACAACACTTTAAGTAGCTTGAAATTCTTATGATTGTAAAAATTGTAAAAAGCAGAGGAAAACAATTATTCCTCACACTGGTTTGTTTTTGCTCAGGGAAATTGAGGAGTTTGTTTTCTGGAGTTTTCTTTTTTTTTTTTTGGGGGGGGGGGGGGGGGTGCATAAAGCTACATGCAGCTTTCATATACACACATTGCAAGCTTTTGTGTGTCTATGAATGTGTGCAGCAAGATGCTGTCGATCAGGTCTCCCGTTCTGCGCCAGCTCCTGGCACTCCTCCACCACCACTATCTCTTCGGACTTCTGCATCCCCTCCACGTGGAGTCGATGGTGGCAGATGCAGCCTCCAGCCACATGCAGGATGTTTTGCTGAGGTTCGCCATCTCGCTAAACCCCTCCCACCCATAGGGTATGTAAAGAGAACTCATGTGTTTTGTTTGGGGGGGGGGGGGGGAGGGGGGAATGAGGAGGAGGATTTCTGAGCTTCGCGAGGCATCAACACTTGCTGAGTTGCTGCTCCATGCATGTGCTAGGCACTCTCAATTGAGCTCCCCAATGAAAATCTGAGACGCTCATTGGCATGCTATTTTGACCTTGGTAACTTTTACAGAAGACCTCAAGGCACACGGTTGTTTCCGGGGACATTTGTGCATCAGCTCCCCAGTTTATTTATACAGAAATACCCTTAAATGGCAAGAATGGGAACCAAGCACTGAACTCTGCAGCTCAGAATTGTAGTGGGGAGGGGTAGGTAATATAGTAGATGACAGAAGATAAAGACCGGTACGGTCCATCCAGACAAGATAACTCTGCCCAGCACTAGCTTTGCTTCCCAATTACCGCTGCTGCCACCCAATCTCTGCTAATCTTCTGTGGATCCATTCCTTCTGAACAGGATTCCTTTGTGTTTATCCCATGCGGTTTTTAATTCCGTTACAGTTTTCATCTGCCATCTCCCGCAGGAGGGCATTCCAAGTATCTACCACCTTCTCTGTGAAAAAATACTTCCTGACATTTTTCCTGAGTCTGCCCCCCTTCAATCTCAATGCATGTCCTCTAATTCTACCGCCTTCCCGTCTCCAGAAAAGGTTTGTGGATTAATACCTTTAAAATATTTGAATGCCTGTATCATAACACCCTTGTTTTTCCTTTCCTCTAGAGTACACATGTTAAGGTCAGTCTCCTCATACATCTTGTAACAAACCCCATTTTTGTAGCTTTTCTTTGCACCCCTTCAAGTGTTTACATCTTTAGCAAGATACGGCCTCCAAAACTGAACACAATTACTCCAGGTGGGGCCTCACCAATGACTTGTACAGGAGCATCAACACCTCCTTTCTTCTACTGGTTACACCTTTCTCTATACAGCCTAGCATCCTTCTGGCTACAGCTACCGCCTTGTCACACTATTTTGCTGCCTTCAGATCCTCAGATAGGGATATCACTCCACTCTTCTTGTCTGTGTATATCAGACTCTTACCGCCTAACACATACTTCTCCTTACGTGCATAAATTTTACACTTCTTTGCATTGAATTTTAATTGCCAAACAATTCTTGTGCAGTGTACATAGAGGTGTTGATGTCACCTCTTGGAGAGGTATCTGGGTGACGGATTAAGTGCTTGTCTTCTATATAGAGGAAGTCCGGAAAAGGCCTTCTGATTGAAGTCAGTACCTGAACATGCTTAGAACCGATATGACAGTCCAAAAGAGAGCAGTTAAAGATGAAGTAAAACGGGTGAGGGAGGGAAACAGCATGTCTTGCATATGGGTGTTGTACAAATAACTGAAGTGGAAGAAACTGAAGTCGAAATAGGCCAACTTCAGTCATTCTGCTGTCCTTTAATGTTTCTATAGACCTTATAGATCCAACCCACAGAAAATCCCTTGATGGGGAATGTTCATGGTCATATGTCACTCACCCCAGGGAACAGCCTTGGCCCTCAATGCAACGGGATGCCAAACACTGGTGGTCTGACTGGGAGATACATTTTCAGATATAGACGTAAGAAGGCTTGGTGCCATTAGAACACTGCTTTTAAAGTTTGAGGAAAACATTTTTTATTCCTTGCACAAGGTCATTTGTATTAAAACACAGGTATGTGTGTATACTACTGTTACTCATTATGGTTAGGCTCCAAATTCCTAGCAGTTTTGGACCAGTTTGCTGTGTGTCTGTGTGTCTGTGTGTGTGTGTGTGTGTGTGTGTGGTAACCCCCCCCCCCCCCTTTTTTTACATTTATGTTGTGTTCAGGAAATTTGTTCCCCCCACCAACACACCTCCATGTGCTCACAGCAACACTGGATAGAACCACTCTGCACTCATACCTACACAACACCCCCCCCCCCCCCCCCCCCCCCCCCCCCCCTTTACTTACAGCATGTACTGAAAATGTACAGAATTCCCTAACACTGCTTACCTCCAGCTTGCTTGGGAGCCTTCAGCTGGCCATTAGGTGTAGGTACAACTGAAGCTTTAGGCTTTGAGGATGCATTTTCTTTACCAAAACTTTCAGGTTTACTGTGTGTGGACAATCGTTGCAGACCAGGTAATGAACTCTGCCTGTGAAGTTTATCAACTGGAGTCTGTGTTTGCAGTAAGGACCTTGAAGCAGGTTTGATGGCTTTCACGGCATTTGACAAATGGGAGGTTTTATGTGGTTTTACCAGTTGATTGGACTTGGAGCAATCCAACTGTACAGATGATCTGACATTATGTCTGACCGTGCCAAGTCTGCTTGTGTTTGATGGCAGTTTGCAGCTGATGACTGAAGTATTTAAAGCACTGTTCGGTTTAGCTGGGAAGGAAAGCACAGTGACAGACCAACATTCAATTGTTTCTTTCCAATAAGTCATTATGCAAATTGGATTTACTAATTATCTCCTGTAGACAAACTGAGAAAAAAATCCTTTAAAGATTTAAGAGCAGTCAAAATGCTAAACAATTAGAGCAAACAATGTAAAGGATTACCCTCTAAGTAAGTTTTCTCAGCAAGTAAGATACAGCTGGTTAGTGGCACACAGAATACACCCCCCCCCCCAAAAAAAAAAAAAACTATTCCCCATGGTCTAAGAACAGGGGAGTGATCTTGCAGTCTTATAGGTAGTGTTTCAGACTTCATGGATCTTCATTTTGCAATCTGCAAAGTCCAAGTAGTAATTTCTTCAATAAGCCAGCACCCTGCAGCTCAGAGCTCCCCTTGGACTCTATTGCAAAAGAGCCACACACCCCATTTACTGTATGGTTCACTATTACCGTACTCCTGGGAAAACCTGCAAATATTAAGTTTTGCCTCCAAGTGTGGGAGTATACAGAATTCTTATTTTATGATAAATTCTCCCAGGAATATAAATTGTCTATACCCCTAACTGGAGATTCTTCATCTTTTGGCTCTGGGTTTCTTACCAAACCTCAGCTCCACTATCACAGCTTTATACAGGAGATAGGATGGCAAATGTGTTGTCAGTCTTCCCATATGCCTACACCTGGCCAAGTGTTAAGTCAGTACTGTTTTTGTACTCTAAGGTGTCACCGTCTTTCAGCAAATGATGTTTTTATGTACTCTGTTCAATCACGGCAATGGTGCTACATGCCAGCAGATCTCATTCTCTCTTCCTTGCCCAGTCGAGAGAACAGGTCTAAAGCACCTATGTTCTAAACTAAGGTGAGACTAGAGGCCTCTTTCTAACCTCCCATCCCACAATTTTGCTAGGAAACCACAGTTTAGCATTAAAAAGTTGAAACCCTAACCCCCAAGGGTGAAAGAGACGTCATGTACCAATCGAAAGAGAGGGGAGGGATGGGAGTGCCTTCCTTCACACATTACTTACAAGCAGCCCACCTTAGAGTGATAGCTACATGGCTTCAGGATACAGGGAAGGCCTGGTCAAGGGTGGAGCAAAAATGGATGGGACCTTTTCTGCTGCGAGCTATCCCCTGGTTGTCGCGGGAAGATTTAGGAGAAATAATCAAAGGAAGCCCGCCTATGATGCGCTGGCCTCTATTGACATGGAGTAAGATAAGGGGATACTTTTTCCCGGGGTGAGTATACTATAGGCATATGTTCCTTCGCTTTGCTCCCCAGTTCAGACCAGGCAAGCAGGATATAGCTTTCCAGCGATGGGAGGAGATGGGGCTCTATGAATTAGGCCAAATGTGGGAAACGGACAAGACGGTGCCATTCCAGGAGTTGTGCCAGGAGCACGGCCTCTCTCCCCTGCAAGCTTTTCAGTACTATCAAGTGAAGGACTTTATAGCTCGTAGAGCACAGGACGGGTTAAAGCTACCGGAAACTAAATTGGAGGCGGGGCTAATGAAGGGAGGAGGAAGGGGTAGCATCTCAAGAATATATAGGGCACTACTTCTACATGCTAACCCAGTGGAGCGATACTTATCAAGATGGGAGAAGGCCATGGGGGAAACCTATACAAAGCCTCAGTGGAAAGTGGCACTTAGATCTCTGCTAGCAGTCTCGGTGTCCAGTGCCTTAATTGAAAACGGTCATAAAATATTATATAGCTGGTACTATACTCCCCATCGCTTGGTTAAAATGTTTAAAACAGGGTCAGCTCTGTGTTGGAGGCAATGTGGGGTAGTGGGGGATATGACTCATGTGTGGTGGGCATGCAAGCATGCGCAGGAGTACTGGGGGGGAGATACTGAAGTTTCTGGGTGAAGTTACAGGAGCGAACTATCCGATGAGAATGGACTACTGCTTACTCCACTTTAGACCTGCAGGAATTCCTAATTCCATACACCGCTTTGCCGCACAACTATTCGTGGCCGCCAAATTGGTGCTGGCTGCGGCATGGAAGCAACCCACACTTCCAGAACTGCGGTCTGTGTTGCGGAAACTAGACTATATTCATCTGATGTCGAAGTTGACAGCTTTACGCACTGGCCGTATTCCGCAGTACCATAAAACGTGGAATCCCTATGAACAGCTGCTGAAGTTTTTTCAGAGATTCTAAAAATGTATAATTTTCAAAGCTCTGGAAGAAAACAGTTTAAATTCCCTATATTTTAGGGAGGTAAAGGAAAATCAATATCCAAACACCAGTTCCTAAAAGCTAGAACATTTATATACAGGGCTCCTATTGTTAAGATACACAGGATTTAGGCGTTTCTTTTCCAGCTAATTAGTGGTTCTGCAAAGTTAAAAAAAATCCATGCTACGAGTACTATTGCTTGGTTTCTTTTCTGGAAAAGTGATACATGTGTCAGTCCAGAAAAGGCACAAAACCAAGAGCAGAATACAGGGAAGGGCAAGTACTACAAGGGGTGTTCTGTGTTTCATTTAAGGTCTAAAATCAAATCTTATTTATATACTCACCATTTCCTTCTACTGGAGAGACAGACAGACTGGAATTCATACTTGAGTTTATACTACAGAAAGAGGATGAGGAAGATGAAGATGAGGTGGTGGTGTTCTTCCTTGTTGGACCATTAGCAGATGGTGGCTTCAGCTGCGTATTTAACCCGAGCTACAGAAAAATATCAATGTTTACATAAAAAAGTGTTTTAAGTACAGATTCTTCTCTACTGCTTGAATTTTTAACTTCATTGGATTGAGAAACACCTACAGGTAATAGTAGTGCACATAGTTGGAGTCCAGCGTGTGCAAGCAGATTACTTGAGCATTTTTTTTTCTCAACATGCTCTTTATATTAATGGAATCTGGTGCTGCACAGTGCCTCTTAATAGGGCAAAGCTCGTATAATATTACATCTCCATCTCTTGGCTAAGGGGCATAACCCATGAGTTTTTTTTGCATTGGTCTGGACTTGAAAGAAAATTAGAAGATGAGACCAATTTTAGTTTCCTCTTTCTTGCTGTTGTCATCGCTGATCTAATCTTGTGGGGTAGGTGAATTGTGCAGTTGTCAGAATACTTTAAAGACATGTTTGTTCATCTCATTGGTTGAAAAGAACCACCTGCATTATAGTACCAGGTGTGAGGTAACTTCGCAACAAGTGCTTGAATGAGCTAGGAGTCTTAGCTCAAGAAAAACCTTGCCCCCTTGAGTACTGAACAAAGCCCCCAGATATTCTATTTCTGGGAGGGCTTCAATCTGCTCTTTGAGATTGATTATCCAACCTAGGGAATGCACAAATTTGTACTACCTAAGCTGTAGCCCACCGAGTCTTCTGGCTTTGCTCTGATGAGCCAGTCATCCAGATTTAGGTGGACCTGAACCCCTTCTTTACAGTAGAGCTGCCACCATTATTGTTATCACTTTGGAGGTAGCCTGTGGTGCCACAGTTATCCAAAAAGCAGCGCATGGAACCAAGTCAACCTAGAACAGCGAGTCTCAAAATCTAAGGTTCAGATAAACTTATTTTGGAGGTCCGAAGAGGAAGTGAAAAATCACAGAGGGGGATGGCTGCTTGAGTCAGGAGCTCTGGTCGAGTCACAGAATTCCTATCTCCTCCTTGCTTAAATAGCACTATTGCGGTGAATATCTGCAGAGGCAAAGGCAGCAAGCAGCTCTGGGACGACAAAAAAAACTCATGGCGGAGATGCACAGCAGGCAGGGAAAGTAGGAGAGAAGCTGGCAGTCCATGGGCCACATGGCTCCAGTGTGCAACCTGACCGTGCGGCTACACTGCTGGCAGCATCTCCGTCAGAATCGGCAACTAGCGAAATGGCTGAAATTGCTTCCGACAAAACACAAATTAAGGAAGCGGTGCAAGAGATCAAGTTGGACCTAGCCAGTATGGGCTATCGCACTGACCAAGTGGAGGAACGGATAGAAGTGTGTGAAAACAATGCGACCGAGGTGCAACGAACCATGGTGGAAATTTGGGAAGAACATCAGACTTCTTTATAAATGGAAGATTTAGAGAACCGCACCCGGCACAATAATGATTTATCTGCTATTGTGCAGGGAATGGCCTGGAGGTGGAACTGTTTCTAGATCTGGCTGCAGTTATCCTGGCTAAAAGGAGATCTTTTTGGGAGGTGACCCAGGTGTTGGTGCAAGCAAAGCTAAGGTATTCTGCTTGGGCTGCTGGTGGTGTGCCAAAGTTTACATCAATATCCATGGCATGGGATGCCTTACAAAAAGTGGGACTGTCAAAGCTGGTTGTAGACTGGCACTGGGAGGAGAGTCATCAGCGGCTGAATAGATACCAGTGCCATGGCGTTGGGCATCGACAGAATTGTGTGCGGAGAGAAGCAGACCAGAACCAAATGGATGTTCCCCAGGGCCAGCCTTGAAAATTGAACATTTGTTCTATTATCTGTGTGCCTCTGCTGATAATTTAACGCGTGTGGTGGGAAAGGAATTACATAGCATTTTTATTATGTCTGTGGAGAATGGGAGAGGTATGCCTGTGGGTAGAATGAGTGTGAAATCATGAGGAAAGAACTCTAGTTTTACTTCCTCATGAGGAGTAGTAGAAGATGGTGGTGGTTGATTGGGAGTTTCATGTATTGTTAAAGGTGGGGAGGAAGAAGGAAAAAAAAACACCATGGGGAAATCAGAAGTGAAAACTGAGACTAATGTTAAGGGCCTTAATTCACCTACAAAACAGTTTGCTTTATCGGGAATTGAGGCACCTGAAGAGAGATATTTGTTTTGTCCAGGAGACTCATCTCCAGCGAGAACATGAGAGGTTGATGACATCTACAAGTACCCTATGAGTATCTGGACTGCTAATTTACGAGGACCAAGGAAGGGAGGAGTGGGTACACTATTGTCAAGGGCTTTGGGAGTATATATCAAGCAGATTAAAAGGGATGCCACAGATAGGGTATGATACATACCTGTAGCAGTTGTTCTCCGAGGACAGCAGGCTGATTGTTCTCACGACTGGGTTGACGTCCGCGGCAGCCCCCACCAACCGGAAGAAGCTTCGCGGGACGGTCGGCACGCAGGCCACGCCCACCGCGCATGCGCGGCCGCCTTCCCGCCCGTGCGCGACCGCTCCCGCCAGTTGAATGACAAGTAATAAAATATGAAACACAACTCCAAAGGGGAGGAGGGAGGGTAGGTGAGAACAATCAGCCTGCTGTCCTCGGAGAACAACTGCTACAGGTATGTATCATACCCTTTCTCCGAGGACAAGCAGGCTGCTTGTTCTCACGACTGGGGTATCCCTAGCTCTCAGGCTCACTCAAAACAATAACCCAGGTCAATTGAACCTCGCAACGGCGAGGGTACAACAGAAATTGACCTACGAAGAACAACTAACTGAGAGTGCAGCCTGACCAGAATAAATTCGGGTCCTGGAGGGTGGAGTTGGATTTACACCCCAAACAGATTCTGCAACACCGACTGCCCGAACCGACTGTCGCGTCGGGTATCCTGCTGGAGGCAGTAATGAGATGTGAATGTGTGGACAGATGACCACGTCGCAGCCTTGCAGATCTCTTCAATAGTGGCTGACTTCAAGTGGGCCACCGACGCTGCCATGGCTCTGACACTATGAGCCGTGACATGACCCTCAAGAGCCAGCCCAGCCTGGGCGTAAGTGAAGGAAATGCAATCTGCTAGCCAATTGGAGATGGTGCGTTTCCCGACAGCGACCCCTAGCCTGTTAGGGTCGAAAGAAATAAACAATTGGGCGGACTGTCTGTTGGGCTGTGTCCGCTCCAAGTAGAAGGCCAATGCTCTCTTGCAGTCCAATGTGTGCAACTGACGTTCAGCAGGGCGGGTATGCGGCCTGGGGAAGAATGTTGGCAAGACAATTGACTGGTTAAGATGGAACTCCGACACCACCTTCGGCAGGAACTTCGGGTGAGTGCGGAGCACTACTCTGTTGTGATGAAATTTTGTATATGGAGCATGAGCTACTAGGGCTTGAAGCTCACTGACCCTACGAGCTGAAGTAACTGCCACCAAGAAAATGACCTTCCAGGTCAAGTACTTCAGATGGCAGGTATTCAGTGGCTCAAAAGGAGGTTTCATCAGCTGGGTGAGGACGACGTTGAGATCCCATGACACAGTAGGAGGCTTGATAGGGGGCTTTGACAAAAGCAAGCCTCTCATGAATCGAACGACTAAAGGCTCTCCAGAGATGGCTTTACCTTCCACACGATAATGGTAAGCACTAATCGCACTAAGGTGATTCCTTACTGAGTTGGTCTTGAGGCCAGACTCTGATAAGTGCAGAAGGTATTCAAGCAGGTTCTGTGCAGGGCAAGAACGAGGTTCTAGGGCCTTGCTCTCACACCAAAAGACAAACCTCCTCCACTTGAAAAAGTAACTCTTTTTAGTGGAATCCTTCCTAGAGGCAAGCAAGACCCGGGAGACACCCTCAGACAGACCCAACGCAGCGAAGTCTACGCCCTCAACATCCAGGCCGTGAGAGCCAGGGATTGAAGGTTGGGGTGCAGCAACGCTCCGTCGTTCTGCGAAATGAGAGTCGGAAAACACTCCAATCTCCACGGTTCTTCGGAGGACAACTCCAGAAGAAGAGGGAACCAGATCTGACGGGGCCAAAAGGGCGCTATCAGAATCATGGTGCCGCGGTCTTGCTTGAGCTTCAGTAAGGTCTTCCCCACCAAAGGTATGGGAGGATAAGCATACAGGAGGCCGGTCCCCCAATGAAGGAGAAAGGCATCTGACGCTAGCCTGCCGTGTGTCTGAAGTCTGGAACAGAACAGAGGCAGCTTGTGGTTGGTCTGAGAGGCGAAAAGATCCACCGAGGGGGTGCCCCACTCTCGGAAGATCTTGCGTACCACTCTGGAATGGAGCGACCACTCGTGCGGTTGCATGACTCTGCTCAGTCTGTCAGCCAGACTGTTGTTTACGCCTGCCAGGTACGTGGCTTGGAGAAGCATGCCGAACCGACACGCCCAACGCCACATACCGACGGCTTCCTGACACAGGGGGCGAGATCCGGTGCCCCCCTGCTTGTTGACGTAATACATTGCAACCTGATTGTCTGTCCGAATTTGGATAATTTGGCAGGACAGCCGATCTCTGAAAGCCTTCAGTGCGTTCCAGATCGCTCGGAGCTCCAGGAGGTTGATCTGCAGATCCTTTTCCTGGAGGGACCACAGACCCTGGGTGTGAAGCCCATCGACATGGGCTCCCCACCCCAGGCGAGATGCATCCGTCGTCAGCACTTTCGTGGGCTGCGGAATTTGGAATGGACGTCCCAGGGTCAAATTGGTCCGTATGGTCCACCAGAGCAGTGAAGTGCGGCAACTGGTGGAGAGGCGGATGACATCCTCTAGATTCCCGGTGGCTTGGAACCACTGGGAAGCTAGGGTCCATTGAGCAGATCTCATGTGAAGACGAGCCATGGGAGTCACATGAACTGTGGAGGCCATATGACCCAGAAGTCTCAACATCTGCCGAGCTGTGATCTGCTGAGACGCTCTGGTCTGCGAAGCCAGGGCCAAGAGATTGGTGGCCCTCGCTTCGGGAAGGTAGGCCTGAGCCGTCTGGGAATTCAGCAGCGCTCCTATGAATTCCAGAGACTGAGTTGGCTGGAGATGGGACTTTGGGTAATTTATCACAAACCCCAGCAGCTCCAGAAGCTGAATAGTGCACTGCATGGACCGGAGGGCTCCTGCCTCCGAGGTGTTCTTGACCAGCCAATCGTCGAGATATGGGAACACGTGCACTCCCAGCTTGCGTAGGTAGGCCGCTACCACCACGAGGCACTTTGTAAACACTCGTGGGGCAGAGGCGAGCCCAAAGGGCAGCACACAATACTGAAAGTGCCGTGCGCCCAGGCGGAATCTGAGATACTGTCTGTGAGCTGGCAGTATCGGGATGTGAGTGTATGCGTCCTTTAAATCCAGGGAACATAGCCAATCGTTTTTCTGAATCATTGGCAGAAGGGTGCCCAAGGAAAGCATCCTGAACTTTTCTTTGACCAGGAATTTGTTCAGGCCTCTCAGGTCTAGGATGGGACGCATCCCCCCTGTTTTCTTTTCCACAAGGAAGTACCTGGAATAGAATCCCTGCCCTTCCTGCCCGGGTGGTACGGGCTCGACCGCATTGGCGCTGAGAAGGGCGGAGAGTTCCTCTGCAAGTACCTGCTTGTGATGGGAGCTGAAAGACTGAGCTCCCGGAGGACAATTTGGAGGCAGGGAGGCCAAATTCAGGGCGTATCCGCACCGCACTATTTGGAGAACCCACTGGTCGGAGGTTATGAGAGGCCACCTTTGGTGAAAAAATCTTAACCTCCCTCCGACCGGCAGATCGTCCGGTACGGACACTTGTAGGGCGGCTATGTTCCCGTGGATCCAGTCAAAAGCCCGTCCCCGGCTTTTGCTGTGGAGGCGCAGGGGGCTGCTTAGGCGCACGCTGTTGACGAGAACGAGCGCGCTGGGGCTGTCCCTGTGCCTGACGAGGCCTTCGGGCCGGCTGGTTGTACCTACGCTTCGCAAAAGAATAGGGTGCAGCCTGCCGAGCCCGGGAAAAACGCCCGCCCGCGGGGGCGGGTGCTGAAGGCGCCCGGTGGGAGAGCTTGTCGAGAGCGGTTTCCCGCTGATGCAGTTGGTCAACCATCTGCTCGACCTTCTCGCCAAAAATATTATCCCCCCGGCAAGGGACGTCAGCCAGTCTCTGCTGGGTGCGGGTGTCCAGGTCAGAGGCACGCAGCCATGAGAGCCTGCGCATCACTATACCTTGGGCCGCAGCACGAGATGCCACGTCACAGGTGTCAAAAATCCCCCTGGACAGGAACTTTCTGCACGCCTTCAGCTGCCTGACCACCTCCTGATAAGGCCTGGACTGCTCCGGCGGGAGCTTATCGACCAGGTCCGCCAGCTGTTGCACATTGGTCCGCATGTGGATGCTCATATAGAGCAGGTAAGATTGGATGCGGGTCACGAGCATGGAGGATTGGTAGGCCTTCCTCCCAAATGAGTCCAGAGTGCGAGACTCCCGCCCCGGGGGCGCCGAGGCGGTATCCCTCGAACTCCGTGCCCTCTTGAGAGCAGAATCCACGACCGCTGAGTCATGGGGCAACTGGGGCCGCATGAGCTCTGGGTCAGAGTGGATCCTGTACTGGGACTTTGCTTTCTTGGGAATGGTGGGGTTAGTTAGTGGTTGCACCCAGTTCCGAAGCAGCGTCTCCTTCAGGACATTGTGCAGCGGTACCGTGGAGGACTCTCTAGGTGGTGATGGATAGTCGAGGACCTCGAGCATCTCGGCCCTCGGCTCTTCCACAGAGACCACGGGAAAGGGAATGCTTATAGACATATCCCGCACAAAGGAGGCAAAGGAGAGACTCTCAGGAGGTGAGAGCTTCCTCTCCGGTGACGGCGTGGGGTCCGAGGGAAGGCCCGTAGACTCCTCTGAGGAGAAATATCTCGGGTCCTCCTCTTCCCCCCACGAGTCCTCATCCTCGGTATCGGACATTAGCTCATGTAGCTGAGTCCGGTACCGGGCCCGGCTCGACGTCGAGGCACCAAGGTCTCGGTGTCGTCGAGCGGTGGACTCCCGCGCCGGCGGGGACGGAGCTCCCTCCATCGACGTCGACGGGGACTCCACCTGCGTGGCGGTCGAGACCGGCACCGCAAGCGGCGGCGGTGTCGACAGCCCCGGCGCCGGGCTAGAGCTCGCCGGCGCCACAGTCATCGGCGCCGGGGGCGCAAGCACCCCCGACGCCGGCACAGCCTGGCGCATCAGCCCTTCCAGGATCCCCGGAAGGATGGCTCTGAGGCACTCGTCCAGGCCCGCTGCCGGGAAAGGCGGTGGGGCCGGTAAGGGTGTCGGTGCCAGAAGCTGCTGGGGGCCAGGAGACGGCACCGAGGTGCCGGAACCCCGACGCGTCGGTACCTCCACCACCGACGGAGATCTCTCCTCTCTGCGATGACGCTTCGGCGTCGACTCCTCTTCAGGGTGCACCGAGGGCTCCCGGTGACGGCGCTTCTTATCTTTTTTCCGGTGCACGTCACCGGTGCCGGAGGGCATGGAGGAGGAGGAGGTCGATCCCCCTCGGTCTCGAGGTACCGGGTCCGACAGGGTTCGGTCCCGTGGCTCACGAGTTGAGGGAGTGACCGGGGCCGACTGCCCACGCGGCCTCTCAACCCCACTCTCACCGGCGGACCGGCGGGCCAACGGGACCTGTTCTCCTGGGGTCGCTGCCATCGGTGCCGATGTCTCGGGCATCGATACCGGTACCGAAGAACCGGCCTTCGATACCGATGCTGTCGAGGTCGACGTCGAGGGGCCGGCGCAAGTTCCAAAAAGACGGTCCCGCAGAACTTGCCTCGCAACCTGAGTCCGTTTCCGGAGACCGAGACACAAAGCGCACGACTTGAGATTGTGCTCCGGCCCGAGGCACTGGAGGCACCAAGCGTGGGTGTCGGTCTGCGAGATCGGCCGGCCGCAGCGACCACACTTTTTAAATCCACTCGGGACCTTCGAGGACATCGACGGAAAAATCGCGTCGGCGAAGTCAAAGTCGGCAATGGTGGCTAAAATCACACCACGAAAAAATCAACCGACCGAGCGGCCACTAGGCCGCAACGTGGCGTCCCCGCTAGAAAGCGAGGGAAAAGGGGGAGCGCGTGCTCCACACGCGCAAAAAGAAATTTCTTTTTTTTTTTTTTTTTAAACAATACAAACAAAAAACAGAGGGAACCGAACGGTCCAAGCGACGATCCGCGTAAACGCGGTCGAAAATCCGGCGGCTGAACAGAGAGAGAGGCAAACGCACCACTCTCTCAGTCGCGGGAAAAAAGTAACTGGCGGGAGCGGTCGCGCACGGGCGGGAAGGCGGCCGCGCATGCGCGGTGGGCGTGGCCTGCGTGCTGACCGTCCCGCGAAGCTTCTTCCGGTTGGTGGGGGCTGCCGCGGACGTCAACCCAGTCGTGAGAACAAGCAGCCTGCTTGTCCTCGGAGAAAGTTTGTTATTAGTTATACTTAAGGAAGGAAGGGTATTTACGTTAGTCAACTTTTATGTGCCAAGTGAGGGACAAAGGAGATTTTTTAGATCAATATTTGATAGAAATTTTAGGATAACAGGAGGGAGAAATGATAATAGGAGGGGACTAACGACCTCTGCTCCCAGGCTTGACAATGCAAGGGGAGGTGGAATGGGTTATGGTAAGGGAGATAGGAAATATTTTCATAAATTTTTAGAAATCTTGGATCTAGTAGATGGGTGGAGAGAGTTACATTGTTTCGAAGGAACATA
This sequence comes from Microcaecilia unicolor, assembly GCF_901765095.1. Lineage (NCBI taxonomy): Eukaryota > Metazoa > Chordata > Amphibia > Gymnophiona > Siphonopidae > Microcaecilia > Microcaecilia unicolor. The sequence goes on along the minus strand of NC_044040.1, from coordinate 40,012,471 downwards.
CTTTTCCTTGGTACACCACAATTATTCTAGAATTGACTATATTTTTCTAGCAAGGGGCCTATATCTACAGTTTACTGGGTTGGGTATTGAGGCAATTCTGTGATCAGACCAAAAGTTTTCTTGCACTTCAGGACACCAACTTAAGGTTGCATCAACCTACATCTAGTGCATATGTTAATTACAAATATTAACTTTACCAAAACTTAGTTTTAACAGGTCTACAATTAGCATAGACCTGGAGTTCTCAACCCAGTCCACAGGACATGCATAGCAGCTGTTTTCAGGTGCCCCAACTGAATATGTATGAGATAGATTTGCATATAATGAAAGTAGTGCATGCAGATCTAGCTCATAAATATTCAGTGGGGGCATCCTGAAAACAGAGCTGATATGAATGCCCCGAGAACTGGGTTGAGAACCTCTGGCATAGGCTATTGCAGTAACCTAGCTGTTCTGAACAGGAGATGTAATTATGTTTGTCTGAAGAGGGTCCATTCTCTTGTACGTTTAAATGCAAGTTACTTTTCTATTTAAATGGGTAATTAGCTATTTTGAATATCATTACCCAAATAGCCTAATTTTTTTTTTGTTATGCAAAAAAAGAAGACTTACAAGCTCACATTAAAAGCAAATTCTAGTACATTGGCCTTTTGCGTATTTAATTACACATGCTGCTGACAGGAGTTTGAGGAAAGGCAACAGACTTGTTAAATATTAACTTTTTTCATAAGACATTATGGGGATTATTTACTAAACACCACATTTTAACACCATTAATGGACATTTGCATAAAAATGGGCCCTGTGGACAACAACCACAGAATGCAAAGAAGGGTCCAAACAAACCCACCTCAATAAAGAAACGGCAACTAATAGAAGTCCACACAACACCAAACGCAGAAGACCCATGCCAAACAATCCAAGTAGGCTACATCAACGCCAGATCCGCATTAAACAAATCAACACTGGATCCTGGCAGAAGACCTGACCTACTCTTGGTCATGGATCCAGGTTTCATTGATGAAAAGGACCCCATAATACTAGACCTGTGCCCTCCAGGATACAAAAATCACACACGGGACCAGCAAGGAAAAGAGAGGCGGAGGCATATCACTAATCTATCGAGCCCACTTTACCACTGCCAAATCCACGACACCTCAACTTGAAATTGCCTCAGTCAGAATCCACAACAAGACCCTTCACGATCAATTAAATTGTGTCCTGTTTTACAGACCTCCAGGTAATTGGAACGAAGGCCAGACCAGCTTCATGGACTTCATTTAAAACACATGTGCAACCAACTCCAACGCACTAATAAGAGGAAACATCAGTCTTCACTTAGACCCAAACTCAAACGCATGAGAACGTAAGGAATTCCTCCACTTACGGGATCTCAAATGGCCACAAATGCAAGCAACCCATGTCAAAGGGCACACACTTGATCTCATCTCACACAAACTCTCAACAGACACTAAAAGGTCAGAAACACCCTGGTCTGACCACTGCAAACTAAACTTATCCCTACACTAGCGGAAGAAAGGATCACACCAAATACAAGAACACACATCCTACAGAACAAGAGGTTAAGTAGACACCATGGTTCAACGATGAACTGAAAAAGCTAAAAACACAAGCCAGGAAACTCGAACGAACATGGGAAAAAAAACAAAAGATGAACACACACTCAACACATGGAAACAATCACAAAGAAAGTACAAATACGCTATAAGACATTCCAAAAGATCTTACTATAAAATGAAAATAGGAACAGATTACAAAGACACGAAGAAATTATACCAACTCTTGAACAAACTCCTAGACACCAACCAGGTCACTACATCGAAGACAAGACATCCCATCTGCAGATAAACTTGCTAAGTATTTCAATGAAAAAATTATAAACCTATGCAACACTACCTCAGAACACTGACATCGAAAATTTCCTTAATGAATTGGACCCCAACCAATGGAGAATACCCGGCTGACCGAACCTGGTTAAACTTTGCCCTCCTTACCGTCGATACAGTTACACAGGCGATCAGCAGGTTCTCCAACACCCCAAACTGGATACCTGCCCCAACTAATGAAATCCGCCCTAGAACGCTTCATAGCAAACCTCACATCCCACCTAAATTACATGCTACAGCAAGGTCTCTTCCCTAAGGAAAATGGCAATATCCTACTTACTACGATACCAAAAGTCACCAATAAAAAAACCCAATGAAATCACTAACTACCGTCCAGTAGCATTCATCCCGTTGTCAGTCAAACTGATGGAAAGCATGGTAGCCAAACAACTACAGATTATATAAACAAGAGTCTCAATATTACACGAGTCAGGTTTTCACCACCTCCACAGCACAGAAACAGTACTACTCACTCTAAGCAAATTCAAGCAGGAAATAGCAATAGGCAAAAACATCCTCCTCCTCCATTCAACATGGTAAACCATAACATAATAAGATTACTAGATAAGTTCGGAATTGGTGGACACACACTTAGCTGGATCAAGGGTTTCCTAACCACAAGAACATATCAAGTAAAACCAAACATATATATCACCATGGAAAGCAGACTGCGGAGTACCACAAGGATTACCACTATCACCGATCCTCTTCAATCTAATGATGACCCCACTAGCCAAGTCCTTATCCAACCAAGGCCTTAACCCCTTCATCTATGCAGACGATGTTAAAATATACATTCCTTACAAATCTAAACTGGGTGTAAAATCACCAACGAAATCAAGAACAGCTTGAACATGGACTCATGGGCAAATGCATTGCAACTAAAACAACAAAGAGAAAAAACACACTGTCATCCTCTCATCACAACACAGCGTGGACAACCCCACAAACACCCCAGATTACACCCTCCCTAACTCAGGCAGCCTGAAAATCCTCGGCGTTACAATGGACCGACCACAACTTAACACTGAGTGCCAAGTGACATCAACAAAGAAAATGTTCCACTCAATGTGGAACCACGCATAAAACAATTCTTCCCGATGGAAACATTTTGCAATCTGATACAAATCAATGGTACTAAGCTAGGTACACTACTGCAATGGAATTTATGCGGGATGCAAATAACATTAAAGAAACTTCAGACCGCTCAAAACACGGCAGCTAGGCTTATCTTCGGAAAAATGCAATTTAAAAAGCGCAAAACCCCGCCACAAAAAAGTACACTGGCTCCTAATCAAAGAACGCATTGCCTTCAAAATCTGCACTCTGATTCACAAAATTATCTACAGTGAAGCCCCGGGATACATGACAGACCTGATCGACCTACCAACCAGAAACACATCCGAATCAACACAAATGTACCTAAATCTGCACTACCCAAGCTGCAAAGGACTCAAATATAAATCTCCTACATAAGCACACAACTGTGACGACCTCTGCAATGCACCAAAACTAAAGCACGTAAAGGACTTGACAACTCTTCCGTTGTACGATTCCCAAATGTGGCTATGCCACATGAACTTTACACCTTACCACATCACTTTGTATTTGTTTACACCGGAGTCTGCAAATGCAGCTCCAGTATTATGTAAGCCACATTGAGCCTACAAATAGGTGGGAAAATGTGGGATACAAATGTAACAAATAAATAATAAACATGCTTTAATGGGCATTAGTGTGTAATCATTAGTAAACAGCCACTCATGTTTTACACTTCATCTTTGTAACTTGAAACAAAGAAAACTATTACCTTGCGAGGAGCTGGAAGAGCTCTCTTACTATTAAAGGATGAATCGCTCATATCAGATACGATGCTAGATTTCTCAGAACACAGATCTTCAGATGATCCCACACCACTCAAGTGTTGCTGTCTCTGCGCAGTGATCTTTATTTCTGGGGTTGGCTGAAATTGTTTTTGAACATGTGAAAGCAGTTCCAGATTCCTAGCAGCTAAAGACAGCAAGTTTGGACATGAAACTAGCCATTACAAAAATTACTGGAGCCTTGCAGCTATTGCACTGCTTTTGTTTTTATTAATAATAAAGGCAAGCAGTGTTTTTCCCTGATTGCCGTTACACATGCCAAGGATGAACAAGGTAACAGTCTATGCTAATAGGTGTAAAAAAAAAAAAAAAAAAAAAAAAAAAAGTGTTTCCAAAGTACAGCCATTTTAACACATACCAATACCTTGCTTGAAAGTTCCTTAATCAATGCGTTTGGGAGAGCTAGCAGCACTCATTTCACAACCAAGGTTTAATACAGCAAGAGGCCTCTCTGAGCCCAGCGAATGTGGGAGTTAAGCCCTACCCACCAGACACATACATGGTTCACCCTATTTAGAATAAGCTCATCTCTTGAATGCATATAAGGAGAGCCTGCTCCTACAGCTCCTTTGGGCATAAGAAATTTTATTTTTATTTGTTGTCTTTATGGTTTGGAAGTTTGTTTATATTTAAACTTGTCTTTTACATGATTTTTCTTCTATTATGACTGTTGGTTCTTCTATTCCAGTTCATTGGTTGGATAGATCCAGCATTTACCAACGTCCTTCAGTGGTTGGTCTATGATATCTTTGGACTTTTGCCCATGTGGGACCCCCTTCTGCTCAGTCATCTTCTTTGAGCCTGCTTCGTTTGGATCTTTTAATAAATCAACCTCTAAAAAGGTAAGACTAGGTTAGAGGATCTTTTGGAGCGTTGTAGCTTTGATATTTTATATTTGACAGAGACCTGGTTGCAAGCAGTTCCCGCAGGTTATACCTTTTTACATAGTTCAAGGAAAAATGAGGGTGGTGGACTGGGGGTACTCTCATTCTACATTAAAGCTTAGTTTGTTATCTGCTACACAATCTGCTCCCTCAAAATCTTTTGTTTTGCAGCTTTATCATCCATTTTCATTGAACATATTGATATATTTTTCCTCTCCCTGATACAACTGGCACATTGCAATCTTTATTTACTTTGTTTGGATCACGTGCTTTAATGTTTCAGTCACCTCTGATCTTGGGGGATTTCAATATTCATTGGTATAATCCTATGGCACCCTTTGTTTCTGATTTCACGACTGACCTTGGTCTTTCACAATTTCTTAAAGGCCGCACACATGCTCAGGGACATTCTTTGGATTTATTATTTTACCCCTAGTTGTCATTCTGATACTGTTTTCTCAATCCCTCTCTCCTGAGGAGAGAATCTCTTGCCAGTTACGTGGTGTTTTGTCACCTCTTTTAAATCGGTGGGTCTTCTACTTCATATAGATACATTGGAGAATTAAGCAAGATCTTTTATGCTTGATCTTGAATTTTCAAATCTCTCTTTAAGAAAAAACAAAACAAAACACTGCACTATGGAACTCATCTTTGATAGTAGTGTATACTACTTTGGCCCGTTTAATATCACGCTCTCTTGTAGCCCAAACGCAGCCCACTTGGTGCACTTATTCAATAGTACTTCAGAGGCCAACTTAGATACCATGAGCATTTATGCCAGAATGTGTACACTATATCTACTTTTCAGGATTAAGCACGGTCAGCTGCATATTATAAGCGATCTGTTCAGTTGTCTAAGAGGGAATATTATTTCTCACAGATAAAGTGAGCTCCTCATTTGATAGCTCTTTATAGAATTCTCTCAGTTCTGACTATGGAGCAATTGTGACCAGCAGATGATGCACCCTCAGCTCAAGCACTTAGACTATTTTTTCACTAATATTTCTGTTCTTCATTTATCATTACTTCCTGTTTACCCTTCTTTGAATTGTGGTTTGCCATTTACTCCCTCATGTTCCGATTATGTGTCGGAGACTTTTTCTACATTTTCTTCTTTTGTTCTCTCATCTAGGGATTCAGTAGGAAACATGTTGGGTTCACTTAGGACAGCTACAGCCGTCTTCGATCCTATTCCATCTGTATTTTGGGCTGCATACCAGATGTATGGAAACAAACAAGTTGTTTGTCCTAAGCTTAAGGCCTCTAAACAAAAACAATCAGATGTTGCCAATTACCATTCTATTGCTAACCTGCCTTTCTTAGGGAAATTAACTGAATCGATTGTTCTCTCTCAATTGGAGGAATTTTTAGACAGTAAGGACATTTTACATCCTAACAAAACAGGATTTAGGAAGGGACAAAGCATGGAGACAACTTTAGGTGGATTGACAGTTTCTTTTTCAGCAATTTGCCCAGGTTAAAAAAAACAATGACTTTTGTTATGTTGGATCTCTCTTCGGCCTGTGATACCATTGCCCATTACCTCATGCTTCGCAGATTGGCAGACCTTTGCCTTGTTGATTCTCATCTTAAAAACCATTCTTGGTTGGGTTCCCGCTCTATATATTCACTTGCATCTGGGGTTCCTCAGGGGTTGTCATTAGCCTCTATCTTTTTATTTATTTATAATTTTAATACATTTTTAACAAGGATAAACCTTGTAAGAGAAATACAGGCAAAAATTAATATAAAAGAATAATGTTCCATTCATAGTAACAAGGTATTTAACGCGCTAAAGAAAAATATCTATTGGTACATTTATACAAAATAATATTTTACAGCCTTAGACCTCAATAGTAATGTGAGAGAGAAGAGTTAGAGAAGATCAAAAAGAAAAAAAGAATAATCTCATAGGTATAGGCTGTTATTAACCAGTGCTTCATTACTTTTCACTTCACTTTCTTCATCTCTATAAACACTTTTAGCTGTTCCGGTGAAAAGAATGTATATTTTGTTTGAGCCAGCTTGACCACGCATTTGCACGGATATGCAAGAAAAAAAGGAAGCTCCAATATCAATTGCGTTTTGTTTTAAAGAAAGAAATTGCTTCCTTTTTTGCTGAGTTGACTTAGTAACGTCAGGGTATACCCAAACCATAGCACCATAAAATTGTGACTTAAGGTTTTTAAAATAAGATAGTGTTATAATCTTGCTCAAAAACGAATGAAACAATGACTGTAGCTCTGTTCACTATTATTTCCGAGGATTGTTCTAAGATATCAGAAATATTTTGCAAATCAAGATTGTCTTTAGCAGGACCTTGACCCTCATTTCTAACAGGAATATAATAAATCTTATTTAACGGAGGTATAGCCTCTAAAGGAATATTCAGAACTTCCATCAAGTATTTCCGAAAAATGTTAGAGTTTCCCCTGTTATTATTGGAACATTAAGTAAACGGAGGTTTAGGCGCCTGTTAAAGTTTTCAAGTTGTTCGATTTTATTTCTAGTGTCCAAAGAGTCTTTTATTACCACATTTTTAAAGGAGGTTAGGGTTTCAACTTTTCTTTATGGCTTGGACTTGCGTCGATAAATCATTCTTAACAGAATCTACAGTACTTTGTAATTCTTCAAATTGACCACATCACCTGACGTTTTCTGTAGCGTGGTGGAAATCTGGTCCAACATCATCTTCAAGGTCTGTAGGGTTACCTCAGAGGTCAAACTACCCACAGAGCCCCAGAACGCCGTTTGCATGCCTGGGTCCTCCACTGTCGCCCCTATCGACGCATCATCGGAGCCGATGGGGTTTCCCGCCAGGGTCGCTCTCGACGCCGGGCTAGGAGGAATAAGCGAGGTGGACGGTGGTGATAAGGAGACTTCCTCTCCCGGCGGGGATTCCGCTCCTCCGGCTTTCCCCGCTATGGGATCCGCTCCTTGCTGTAGTCTGGTAGCGCCGGGAAAGAAACGCTCAAGGGACGTCTGAGCTGGTGAAGAAGTTGCGGTGGGTGGAGGTACCAATCTCACAATTCCTTTTCTTTTAGAATGGGGCATTTTCTATTTAGAAAACAAGAATTGTTCGCTCATAGATATGAGAGCGTTTCAACAATCAACCTGCGCGGCAGCCATCTTGAATCTCTCTCTAGGCCTCTATCTTAATATATGTTTGGCACCTGTTCTTTTCCTGGGACAGTCTTTAGGTTTTTCAATATTATACATACATGGATGATATACAAATTCTGTATCCTATTGATCATACTTCCATATTAGACATTTTTTTTTTTTCATTAAGTTGGATCTTCTTGCTGCCTGGTTTACATCAGAGTTTGAAGTTAAATCCAGAAAAATCATCAGGTGGTTTTTTTTTTTTGCCAGAATAGGATTACCCACGCTGTCTGATGATTGCAGGGAGCAGTGTACCTTTTCAGCCAATGGTAAAAGTCTAGGGCTTTTTTCTGATCAAAATCTGAATTTTACATCACGTGGTAAAGCATAGCTTTTATAAGCTTTGCACATTATATTCAGTTCGTGATCTCCCCCCCTCCATCGGCCCTTCAGGTCTTAATACATTCCTTTGTGATCAGTTTGACTATTGCAACACCTTAGTGACTTGTGATCTGATCTTTGGCGTTTTCAGAGAGTTCAAAATGTAGCTGTACAATTACTGACTGGTTCCACTATGATCACGTAACCCCCTTACTATGTGAAGAACACTGGCTCCCTGTCAACTTTCATAGTTCTTTTAAGATTCTATATTATTTATTTTTATCAGTGCAATCTCCTCAGTATCCTTTGCATGTATTGATTTCTTATGCTCCAACACATTCGCTTGAGTCCTCTTTGCAGAACCTACTGGTTGTTCCACCTGTCCGGGAGGATATCATTACAGTCTCTGGACACAAATCATGGGATCCATTACCACTGTCAGTTTGACAAGAACCAAAGTCATTCTTTAAGGGTCAGTTGAAGGCATTTTTGTTAACAGCTGCCTTTGGGCTTTGATGTTTGCTTCCTGCAAGTTTGTGCTGCGGGGGGGGGGGGGGGGGGGCACCCAAAGAGGCTCTGGAATCTGTGGTGTCTTTATGATTCTTACTTTTACTCACTATTTTTTTTTTTTCTGTTGATAATGGTGTTCTTTTCTTACTTTGTTTTTATATTTTATGTTTTTATTGATTATTGTAAACTGCCTAGTATTTACTGTGTGAAAAATTTTACTAAACTTAAAAACAATTTAACAGCTGTCCTGTAATATAGGGAAGCCAAATCTGGATTCTTTGGTCTCTTTAGAAGAGGCTTTCACTAAAATTACACATTCTGCACATCTCACAATATAGGCTTTCAGACTCACAGGTCATATCTGAAGAGCTCATCCATGCTGCACATTGCTGTTTTGAAAGCATAAAGAATATTGCTCATTAAGGGAAGATAGTTTGACTGTAAAGTCTAGTATACATCTTGCAAGAGGACTAGTAGAGGTGCTGTGCCTCCATCTGCCCCTATATCATAAGAATCTTGGTACCTGGTTATACACCTAATAAAAATTATACCACTCTGAGGGACACAAATGTGACAGGTTTTCAAGGTATCCCTACTATGAATATCTACAATTGTATGCAAGTCTCATGCATATTCACCCTGAACCCACACTACAACCAATACCCACACTCCAATTCCTTTCCCCAAATCTCATACTACTGTCCACTCTTTTTAACTGTGTTATCTCCATGATACTTTGTACAATACTTCGTATTGTCTCTATGATACTATGTACCATACTTTGTAAGCCGCACTGAACCTGCTATTGAGTGGGAAAGAGCGGGGTATAAATGCCACAAATAAATAAAAACCTGACACATTTGTGGCCCTCGAGGACTGGGAGTGAATACCAATGCACTACATCAACATTCATTTCACTGCTTTGGGAGTTAACAAAAATCACCAAATCCAAGCTTTAGACAAGCCTTGGGGGAGGGGGAAGGAGAATTATGTGAAACTTTACCTTTGCTAACTGTTGACTATTTCCTTGCATGGGAACAGCTTTTATATCTTGCAAGTTGCCGCCTCTTCTCTTTTCAGAGATGTTCTTGGTTTGAGAGTTACAAGTCTTTTGTTTCTGTACCAAAGGTGAAGCATTTTTAGGAGTCCTCTGGACTTGAACTGGCTTCTGTATGCTGTGAGGTACATCTAAGTTCTGTTGGACAAATGGTGGTAGCAGGCTAAATGGGCTATTAGCCACACAGTAGGTTTCCCTTTTATTAGGAGTGGGTCCATTAGGCACACAATAGGTTTCTCTTTTACTAGGAGTAGACCAGTCAGTTTCCTCCTTACCAAGCTGGAACATTTTCATTTTTGCTTTGGATTCTTGCACAAATTCTTCCACAGCCGAGTTCTGCATGCAAGACTTGTCAATTTTGCTTCGTTGATTGCGCTTGTTGCTACTTAACTGTAATGCCAGCAAATGAGATTCTTTGAAGATTTCTACAAATTTCTCCCCACTCAGAGGGCTCCACATTCCTTGGGCACTTGGCTTTGAAGAGTGCGTTTCTTCAGCATCATGACTCTGAATTTCAATACCAACAGCGACACATCTCTCTTTATGCCCAACAGGTCCAATGAACACTTCATCATCATCCTCCTCTTTTTCACTAGTTTTCAAAAGAAAGTTATTTTTAAACAGCAATGTATTTTATATTTGCATAATCTGCATCATGAGATCTAAATTAGGATAGCTTCTGTGGCTTTACCTTTTAGGTGATAATGATAGATCAAAGTCGAACTTCTCATCCATCAAGAGGGTAAAGCCTACTTTAAACAAAAAAAAAAAAAGTTACAAAAAAAATTTTAAAACTTCCAGGTAACCTATTATCAATATCTTGCTGACAAGGTCTCTCTTGCAAACAGTATTTACTGTAAGGAATGAGGAAACATGTAACAACCTTTTATTTGGATGACTAGGGATTCAAATTTTTGGCACAAATGACAAAATGTTTTACGTAATAGCAGCGGTCAGTTAACAGGCTGCACCGATTCAAGTTCTCTGAGGAAAGGATTTCCAAATCAGAATTATAGAATATATAGACACACTTCAAATTTAACTAAATGATTACTAGAGAAACACAGTTTTAAAGAATAAGGTTCATATATTTGAGAAGCACTTAGTATATCACAGTTGCATCCCTAGCAGTCTCATAATTAAGCTGTTAGAACCATCTGTAACCAGCAGAATGTAACACATTTTAAAAAGGACTGCAGGTGTGATCTAGAGACTAGCAAGTTCAATGTCAGCACCAGGCAAAATAGAAGCCATTCCCTCAACAGAATTACTATGCATATGGAGAGACATGCTTTAATAGGGCAGAGCGCAATATATTTAGAAAAGAAGTCTCGTTTTACCAAAGAATTTAAAGACAGAAATCATTTTAGATGAGGGTAAGCTGGTTGGTAAGAATATCTGGATTTTCACAAGTTGGAGCTTCTCCTGAGGGACTAAGAGGTAGATGCACTAAACGTTTTTCATCGTTAAATGAGCCCTCAGGGAAGAATTTCCTATCCTTTCCATGCACTTAAGCCTATTTTCCGACGACAGTAGCAGCTAACGAAAACGGAATGGAGATGAGCAATTAGTGTGAAAACCCCATTGAAACGACATGCACTAACCTTTTCCGATTGCCTTTACGCAGGAAAAAGGCAGGAAAACTAACGAGAGGTCTGGACCTCTCGTTAGGACAGCTCCGTGGCAGGAAAAAGTGTTAAGTGAAAAAATAAACAAACTTTGAGCCAATCCCAGCGCATTAGCAGAGCTAAAAGCGCTGTGATTGGTCCAAAGGACCTCAGAAAACACATAAAAAAATAAAAATAAAAAAAGGATCGGGAGGGGGCAAGGGCGCTCATCAGGAGCGTCCTGTACGGACGGCCTTGCCCCCCCCCCCCCACACTTTCCGCCGCTCCCCCCCCCCCCGAAAAAGCAAACTTCTAGAAGCCCCTGCCCCCCTCCCTTCCTCACTACTCTGTCACCTCAGCTCCGCCTCCCGACATCCTCCGTCCGCGCCCCGCCCCCTTTTGGGGTCGTCGCCGCCATTCCCCTCCTCCATCGGGCCCCCCTTCCTCTTACCGGGCCCGTGCAGCGCCTCTCTCCTCTGTCCGAAGGCGCTGCACGGGCAAGAAGAACGCTGAATCAGCTGATGCCTGCCTTCGCGATGGGCGTCTTTCTCCTCCTGGGCCCGCCCCTGTCTGACGTCAGTAACCTACGTAGGTTACTGACGTCAGACAGGGGCGGGCCCAGGAGGAGAAAGACGCCCATCGCGAAGGCAGGCATCAGCTGATTCAGCGTTCTTCTTGCCCTTGCAGCGCCTTCGGACAGAGGAGAGAGGCGCTGCACGGGCCCGGTAAGAGGAAGGGGGGCCCGATGGAGGAGGGGAATGGCGGCGACGACCCCAAAAGGGGGCGGGGCGCGGACGGAGGATGTCGGGAGGCGGAGCTGAGGTGACAGAGTAGTGAGGAAGGGAGAGGGGCAGGGGCTTCTAGAAGTTTGCTTTTTCGGGGTGGGGGGAGCGGCGGAAAGTGGGGAGGGGGCAGGGGCTGCTAGAATTTTGCTTTTTCGGGGTGGGGGGAGCGGCGGAAAGTGGGGAGCAGCGGGGGGGGGGGCAAGGCCGTCTGTACAGGACGCTCCTGATGAGCGCCCTTGCCCCCTCCCGACCCTTTTTTTTTTATTTTTGTTTTTATTTGGGAGCCATGTGCTTGCGATTTGACTGTGTTTTGACTGTTTGTGGCATGCGCAGAGCAGCTAACATAACGCTTGGCTGCTCTGCGCATGATTTGGGGGCCGATTAACGATGTGTATTGTGATTCTTTGATACATTGTACGTTTCACTACCGATCTCAGCATGTGTGACTTTTTTTTTTGGTGCATGTTTCGTTATTTTAAAATCGTTAGGGACTTTAACGATTTAGATTTTTTTACGTTTGGTTGCTGCATCTGCCTCTAAGTCATGGGATAAAAGACAATGTCCTGCTGTGGGATAAGTAGTTACAAAGAGACGGACTAAATGGCTAGTTTTCCCAAGGCACAGATAGTGACTCGCTCCAAAGTTTTATAACAGAACAAATGCTGTTTTAACTAGAGCTGCATGTTGAGGGGGACAATGCATTTCCTCTCCCTACTACTACTAATAAATTTCTATAGCGCTACAAGGCATATGCAGCACTGTACTCCCTCTCACCACATTAGATACATCTTAGCTGGTAGGGATGCCGAAGCTCCACCAGAAGAAATCCAGTGCCAAAGCCACCCTCTTCCTCCTTGTACTGCCTCAGGAGCTGCTTCCAGCTGCCAATCCCCAAACATGCTAAGTTCACATGAACTGAGTGTGCTTGGGGAGTGTGTCGGTGGCTGGAGGCATGCTGCTAACTTTCTCGCTCCTGAAGCAGTTAAGAGGAGGAAGGGGGTAACTAAGGGCAGCAAATTTTTTCAGCTGGCATGGTTTCAGCTATCTATCCCATCAGTGTCTGAACAGGTACTGCAACTTTGGAGGGGGCCTGAGCCCAAGGTGGGAGGGGGGCAGGTCTCCAAGGAGTGCAGAGAAAGGTTTTAAAACTGGAGGGAATTTGCAGAAACTTTCCAGAGTGAATGCTGTTAAAACTACCAATAAATGTGTCACAGGAAGGGGGTGCAAAGGTTTCATCATTAACTAAAAAGATGAGGGAGCCAAAAAGGGTTAACCCCCCCCCCCCCCCCAGGCAGTCTCTCAAAGCTGGAACCTAAAAAGGTAAAAAGATTACAAGAATATATCTTGTCTTGTGCCAGGAGCCAACAATCTTTTCTGCCCCTGATGCTAGCTATAGAAAACAACTCATCTACACTCACTTGCAACTTCTTCCTCATACTTGTGTTCTCCCATCTGCTTCGTTGGCTAACTAAGGTCACTAGGTGTTTTATTTTAGCTCCTTTGCAAGGAACACACTGCTTCTTCATTGGAAAGCTGAGGTTTTTCTCTGTTGCATTTAGCAGTTCCTAGGGTGCTGGCAATGATTCATCAGGTTGTATCATTTTTGCCTGCATTCTTTTCCCCTTCTATTCCCACCCTCCCTCTATCCCCTTTGTTATAAAGGATTACAGCTTTAGTGATCCTTTTAGTTGTATGGCATTCCTTTCTATGACCATTTGTTCATAAAAGGTGGTATAGCAAGTATAATGTAAAATGCAAAAATTGGGTCAGATGAAGCTGCTATAGAGAATTCACAGCTCCCAGGGAAAAATAGAGGGGGTCTCAAAAGCTGTTAACACCTAGTGAGCAGATATAGAGCTTCATGACTTCAGGATACAAGGAGCCTTTGCACAGGGGCTAGCCAAGGACTGTCACTGCAGTGGGAAAGCTAGACAAGTGCCAAATTGGGGAAAATTCCTAATTCAGGAGGTGCCATCGAGAACTGGCAAGCCCAAACAGGATTGTTATATTTAACAGTCACTTTGCTCATGAAAGCACAATGTGGTGCATTGGCTTCTAGTCCTTATTTTAGAAGGCTTTAAAAAAAAAAAAAAAAAAGCTTCCCACTGGTACAGTTTAGTACATTCTAAGGTATACACGTTGCAGAATATTTGGAAGCCTGGATTTTAGAAAAAGAAAAAAAAGAAATCAGTAGCAGTTTTGATCATCAATTTTACAGACGTAAAAGTTGATGAGAATTGCAGATCACAATAAGTCAGACCAGTTTATTAGAATGGGAAGTTAGTCTACATTTAGAAATAAAACTAGAGCTATAAATTTAAATAGGTCACCTAGATCACCAATTTGGGCAAGTTATGTATCTTTGGGAGAGCAGATTCTTTGGATTTTCAGGGTCCTTGATAATTGTCAGAATCTAATTTGTAACCATTACTATCATTTATAGCACCAATACAAAACCTGAAAGCAGCTTTGGCATTTTCTTGTTGACTTGTGTAGGGAAGAAATCCGCCAGAGGGCGGAGAACTCTAGACACCCCACGGACAACAACAAGAAATGAAAAAAGTGGGAGGACGACCAAGGATTCCAAAGACTGAAAGGATGTATAATAATAAAGATGTTTATTGAGGTATAAAGACTTGACACAACGTCGTGTTTCGGCCTGCATCAGGAGTCTATAATCAAAATTTGAATAGATTATAAAAACACAATATAAAAGTAGACTATATATATTTAAAATATGTTTTGGAAAAAATTGATTCTGCATATATATGTAATTATATATAAAAATAAATGACAAGAAAACATTGTGAAATAGATACATTTAAAAATAAACACATATAAAGATGAATTTCACAATTTTCTTATTTTGTCATTGTTTTTTTATATATAATTACATATATATGCAGAATCAATTTTTTTCAAAATGTATTTTAAATATATATATATATAGTCTACTTTTATATTGTGTTTTTATAATCTATTCAAATTTTGATTATAGACTCCTGATGCAGGCCGAAACACGACGTTGTGTCGAGTCTTTATACCTCAATAAACATCTTTATTATTATACATCCTTTCAGTCGTTGGAATCCTTGGTCATCCTCCCACTTTTTTCATTTCTTGTTGACTTGTGTGCCAGATTAATGTATTCAGTCAACTAAATACCTCTCCTGCAGAGAGGAAAACCCTGCTAGAAAAAATTAATTCATGGGGAGACAAACCTGCCTGATAAACTTCAAATCTGGTCTCACATGAGTACCAAGGGAACACACAGACAAATGGACAAATTACAGCCTTAAACTGTTTCAGAGATCAACCTTCACTGCCACTTACCACCAGCACTGTGCAAATCCATCTTCATAATATTTTTGTTAAATACATCAATATTTTCCTTTTATCTTCTTAATCTGTAAGACTGAAAACAAAGCTGTAGTTTCAATCAAAATGTGTTCTTAGCAGAACCATAAGCCTAAATAATTTTATTGCATGTCCTAGCAATGTTGCTATTAGTCACACACATTACACCACTATTATTTCATTTTATTACCATGGGATTTAAGAAGTTCTCTTGAACCTGTTCTGGATCAATCAGCCTGTTGACTAAAGACTCATGTTGTGTAGGACAACCAGTCAGAAGTTCTTAGCACATCTCACAATAATTCAGAGTAGAGGTATGCACAGGGATGGGGACAATGGGAAACCCGCAAAAATCCAGCGTTGTTAACAAAACAGTCATTAATACCATGGAAATGGGAAGGGATAGGAGAGGACAGGAATCAGCAGAATATGCCCCCGTGCATACCATGACTTGGAAACGTGAATACCAAACACCTCAGCTTAAGAAAAAAAAAAGTTTTGCATATTTAACAAAAGTACTATTGTTTTGTGTTACATTTTATTTGTATCCCACATTTTCCCACCTATTTGCAGGCTCAATGTGGCTTACATGGTTCCGCAACGGCGTTTGCCAGTTGCGGTATGAACAAATGCAGGTGTTATTGTGGTAAAAGAAGGTTCGTGTTTGGGAGATACATTAGGGAAGTTTGGGGGGGGGGGGGGTGAGGGTTAAGGTATGTCCATTTTAACAAGTTCTGACAGATTATGCTTTCGTTGGATTTACAAGATATTTTAAAATGCAGGTGGGATACAACGATGAGAAAGAAAACTGTGGGGATAGTATCAGTATGATGGGGACCAGACTATGACCCTGTGCACACTTCTAATTCAGAGGCTGATGCACAAAGCTACCATGAGCAGACACGTGTCGATACTGCAAGGTGTACATGCGCATTATTGGGCGCACAATGTACACAAAAAGTGTTCAGCACAGAAGTTAACTCGCATAGTACGTGTACAAGAAATTCATCATGTCCGAGGCAGTATAGTAGGGTTAGTTGGGAGGATTAACATCAGTTTTAGGGATTTACTGTGACCATAGCAAGTTGCAACTAGTTGTTAAAAAAAAAAAAAGACAGAATGGGCGGAACCAGCTCTGTGCTTATGTCTAAAGAAAAAAAGTACCAGCATACTTCTCTCCATGAACCAGAATGTTATTTCTATGCATAACTGAACCTCACAAAAATTATGTGCAATAAATTTTTGCAAGACTAATATTTAAATACATAGTACCGACACACAGTGAAAGCACCCTTAACTGCAGAACTTGTGTGCCATGGGGCTCATTTTCAAAGCACAGACTTACAAAGTTCCATAGTAACTTTGTAAATCTATGTGCTTTGAAAAGGAGCCCAAATGTAACTTTTTAAGTCTAAGTGCTTTGAAAATATGCCTCCATGTGTCTGGCAGGATATCTCCTATTAGTGCAAATTCTGCATGCTTTAACTTTGCATTTTTTTTTTTTTTACTTCATCACCATGGAATATTTTCTTGATAATCTCACAGTAGAAACTGCATGCTCAGCCATTGGTGCACAGCTCTGTGTGGCTTTCTGCATCAGCCTCAGATGACAGAGAATAAAGGACTAACATCCCACTCAAGCTGCTTATTTATCTTCTTCTGGTTCTCTACTGCTGGGTACATGAGCACAAATTCCAGCCTATGCTTCCTTCAGCTTTCCACAAAGACCCACACTGTTTTGACTGTCAGCAGTCCCCCCTGCATGTTCAAAACTCATGGGCCTGCACTCTGCTGATCTCATAAACGCATAAAGTCAACATTAGAGCTGGGAAAGATGTTTCACAACCTGCGCACAGGGTCTATAGTTCCATATCAGAGTAAGTCACGTCAAGGGAGGAGAGAGAGTGTGCTTTTGGTAGTGGTGGAGTCATCTTCTTATATTCCCTCTGTCTAAAAGAGGTCCCTATAAAACAAGCCAAATCTAAAATAAATCTATGCCAAAGTTGTAATCCTGGCTTAGGGTCCTAAAAATAGGCCAGCTACATCAGGAAACAAGACCCTCTATTTCCAGAGATTAGTACTAATGGAACACTCACTAAAACCCCGGTCTCCTGAAAATGACCCAACATGCTCATATTACAAAAAAAAAAAAAAAAAACTCCAACCAAAGTATGAGTTAAACAATCCTCTTTAAGGACTAATTAAAGCTCTACATCAACTGAAACAGTCTAGAGGTGCACAGCAGGGGCAAAAAATTCAAACTTCAGGAAAACTCAGCACCAAACTATTACCACTTTCAAAAGTTGTGGATATTACCCAACTGACCTTAGTAGTGACATGCATACACACTGCTTAACTTGCTTGGCAATTTTAAATCAAGAATAGCAGACCTACACCAACATGGTCCATGTTTCGGAAACCTGCCTTAGGGTCTGGTCCTGAACCGCCCTAGCTTCTAGTTATTCAATCTCATTTTCATTAGGGCTAGAAGATTAAACATTACCCCTATCAATATATTTCTACAACTATACCAGATATTTAGTTAACTAAAGTTGCATGAAATTACAGAATATTTCCAAATTTCCATATGCTGGTTTCCCCCCCCCCCCCCCCCACCCCATCTTTATACTGCTAAATTAACCAAGCTCAATATGATCACCTCACATCCATTGCAACTATAAAGCATCTACGTATTGCCATACTGGGACAGACTAAAGGTCCATCAAACCCAGTATCCTGTTTCCAACAGTGGCCAATCCAGGTCACAAATACCTGGCAAGAACCCCCAAAAAAGTACAATACATTTTATGCTGCTTATCCTAGAAATAAGCAGTGGATTTTCCCCAAGTCCATTTTAACAATGGTCTATGGACTTTTCCTTTAGGAAGCCATCCAAACCTTTTTAAAACCCCAGTATGCTAACTGCTTTTACTACATTCTCTGGCAATGAATTCCAGAGTTTAATTACACGTTGAGTGAAGAAAAATTCTCCGGTTTGTTTTAAATTTACTACTTTGTAGCTTCATCGCATGCCCCCTAGGCCTAGTATTTTTGGAAAGAGTAAACAAGCAAACCATGTCTACCTGTTCCACTCCACTCATTTTATAGACCTCTATCATATCTCCTCTCAGCGGCATCCTGACTTAATAGACCATACAAAAAAAAAAAAAACCAACAAAACAGACTAAAACCAAAACAGACTATGACAAAAAAAAAAAAACCTCAACAAAACAACCCAAGACAAAATAGACTCTTAATCAAGCTGGATTATGTTTTCAAGCAGATTTATGATTCTCACTAGATACCAAGTGTGGATAGTGAAGTCAAGCCATAGGCAGGTGCCAGGACTTTGAAGTGACAAAGCCGTGGACTTTCTCAGTAATTTATGGCTCCTCCACTTCTTTGTACCCTTCAAATTCGTACCATTCAAAAATAAATCTATTTCATCAGGGACTTTTTTGTCTGGAGCTCGCTTTGTCCAGTCTCCCTCAGCCATCTTTTCTCCAAGTTGAAGAGCCCTAGCCGCTTTAGCCTTTCCTCATAGGGAAGTTGTCCCATCCCCTTTATCATTTTTGTTGTCCTTCTCTGTACCTTTTCAAATTCCATGCTATCTTTTTTGAGATGCGGTAACCAGAATTTAACACAATACTTGAGGTGTGGTCGCACCATGGAGCAATAAAATAACATCCTCATTTTTGTTTTCCATTCCTTTCCTAATAATACCTAACATTCTATTTGCTCTCTTAGCCACCGCAGCACACTGAGCAGAGGGTTTCAACATATCAACGATGATGCCTAGATCCCTTTCCTGGTCGGTGACTTCTAATGTGGAACCGTGCATTACGTAGCTATAATTCAGGTTCGCTGTCCCACATGCACAACTTTGCACTTGCTCACAATGTCATGTCATTGAGATGCCCAGTCTCGTAAGGTCCTCTTGTAGTTTTTCACAATCCTCTTGCAATTTAACAACTTTGAATAACCGTGTCATTAGCAAATTTAATTACCTCAATCTCTAGATCATTTATAAATACTTTAAAAAGCAGTGGTCCCAAAACAGACCCCTGGGGAACCACACTATCTACCCTTCTCCATCGAGAATACTGACCATTTACCCCTACTCTCTGTTTTTCTATCTTTTAACCAGTTTTTAATCCACAATAGGATACTACCTCCTATCCCATGACTCTCCAATTTCCTCTGAAGTCTTATATGAGGTACTTTGTCAAACGCCTTTTCAAAACCCTAATACGCAATATTGGCTCACCTTTATCCACGTTTGTTCACCCCTTCAAAGAAATGTACAAATACTTCCAAATGCAGCAATTCAGGTATACTACTACTACTAATCATTTCTATAGCGCTACTAGGCGTACGAAACGATGTACTGTAGAAGAGCGCATGGCGATGTCTTTGTGCATCACCAACAGCTTCTGTCTTGTTAAAGAAGAGTGTGAAGTTCTCGTTCTTGCTCAAAGCCCTTTATGAGAGGACCCTGCCCTAATTTGATACCGCCCTTTGTGCCTGGGAGATTACTTAGATCACTGGCTCCTCACAAGTTGGTAGCTCCAACCCCAGCCATAACCCACCTGGTGTCTTCACAAAACATGCTTTTTTCCTGGCTCACCCAAGCTTTTGTAGACTCTGCTTCGAGACCCATTGAATCACAATGGTGCCTATATGATGTTCTGTGCACTTTTAGTGGATGTCCTTAGTGCTTTCCTGTCAATTTTGTATTTCTTCTCAGTTTTTATCATCAATTTGAAAACTGATTTAACTTGTTATAGATCGATATTAAACGATAAACGATCTGTTCCATTCCAAGTGGGTTTCAAGTTCTTAATCCACATCATCATAACTGTCTTAAAAAAATGGGTCCAGTCAAGAATCAAAGTGTATTTAAATAAAAAAAAAACCTCCTTAAGACTTATCTTTTCAATCAAGAATTCACATTCTTGACTGACTATGTCTAGGTTACATTACCCTTTGTTTTTCTCCCTTCCGCTTAGTTCCTTACCTGATTTAACAGATTGTAATTAGGGACTGCCCTCATATGTTTCCCTTTTGCTTGCTGTCTAGTTATGCTTGTGGTATGTCTTGCTTTATTATCTCCCCCCCCCCCCCCCCATTATGTAAACCACTTAGGTGTTTCTTTTATGATTTATCAAATCAAACTAGATCTAATCTTTAAAGATCTGATTTCACTCAAAAAAAAATTATGCATGCAGTCCAAATATTCATATGCTGTAAAGAATACCAATTCTGGTACAGATATAAAAACTCATTTGTAAGTTAATATGAAGCACTTTTTTTTTTTAATGTTTACAAGTGTCTTATCCCACATCTTTACTGATTAAGGAACATGCTTCAAAAAGATCTTTTACATTTTGAAAGCTGAACCTCCCCTCCCACCCCCACAAATACAAATTCATGTTAGAAACACTGGTCTATCTGCTCAGAAGCCACCAAAACAGATGCTCAAACTTCTTAGTAGCTTCAATTTGATCCTATTATCTAGATAACAAATTCTATCACCTCAGTGAATCAATTCTCAAGGCAGGGGCATAGCCACAGGTAGGCCCATCCAGCAGACGTGCATGTATGACAGCATCCTTGAGCCACCAACAACTAAGCATACACAGGGTGCTAGTAACATCCCTGAGCCACTGATGCCATCTGGCAGATTTCCCCTAAAGGAAGCCAGAACGCCAGCTGACAGACCCTGGGGATCCTCATTAGCTAAGAATGTATATTTTGAGCTAAGAGATGCCTGGGGAGGGATGCAGAGGGCAGAGGCCGTGGAAAAATTGTGTCTACTCATTTTGAGCTCAGGGTCACCCAAAAATGGCTGTCTGGCTACACCACTGTTTCAAGGATCTTAACAGCACATACAAGTTAACATAACAACAATTTTGGGGGAGTGGTAGGGGGAGGCTAACCATCACAAGTCTAGGGATTTTCTATTACCTATCTTTCTAGACAGGGGACAGACAGCCTTCATTTCTTTTCCCCTCTACATTTGGGGACACTAGAACCACGTGTGTTGACACCTAGTTGCAAAAACATTGGTAGGCTGCTATATTTATTTTATTACATTTGTACCCCGCGCTTTCCCACTCATGGCAGGCTCAATGCAGCTTACATGGGGCAATGGAGGGTTAAGTGACTTGCCCAGAGTCACAAGGAGCTGCCTGTGCCTGAAGTGGGAATCGAACTCAGTTCCTCAGTTCCCCAGGTCCAAAGTCCACCACCCTAACCACTAGGCCACTACCCTATTGAACCAGCAAGATTTTCCAGTTTTTCTCAGGAGACATACTCACTACCTGAACGAAATAAATAAAACAAAAACGGACTAACCATAACCACACTAAAGCAAAACAGACGATTTCCCAAAAGACCATATAACTATAAGCACGCTGGCAGCCGACAGGCAAGCCGCTCATTGTATTAATATATAGGCTATACCTAGGAACCGACCCAGTTACTACCTTCCAAAGAGACACGAAGAGCTCATTACTTCTTCAATGCTCACAAAACAAAGGCAGCAACTCCAGGACCACGGATGCAAGTTCAGACGGAAGTACCGACAAGGCCTCTAAGGAAGGGGATTAATAATAATAATGTTCTTGGTTACCATGTGACCCAACACCGGTCCCCAGTTGGTTGGGGGGTGAAGACACCGCACCCCCTTTCCTAATCTTACCTCCCCCCTCACATGCGACCAGACTTCCCTTCCAGTTCCCGTGCCCTGCCCCTCTCCCGACCGCCGAGTCACTTTTTAAATTTGGACGCTGCTTTGCGTCACTCACGTCTGCGCTCCCCCATTGGGCCGTTTGAACCGGACTCGCGCTGCGTGACCTGTCACCCCAGCGCATTGCTCCCTGGGAGCTGTAGTTTCTGGAGGGCGCCGTCGCTGACGGATTGGGGCAGGCTTAGTGAGTCGAGCTCCAGAATGGTAGTACCACGGCAGGGGAAGAAATGGGGAGATTAAATAAATGTTAAAAAAAAAAAAGGCATTCGTGATTCTTAACGTATGGAATGTGAGAGGGTTTGGGGATCGGCCAAAGGAAGCCCCGCAGACATAGAGATGCTGTAAGAAAATCGCAGCGCTCCTGGTTTTTTGGTTATTCGGGCAGCTCCAGTGGTGAAAGATCTTAGCTACAGGTTAAGAGGACTGGCCGCTGGTGCTGCTGGCACAGAAAATTGCGTGATAGAGATGCCAAGGGTGACCCATCCCGGTGCTGGAGACTGAAGGCCAAATGAGTGAGATTTTTCTTGCGGGCCCCAACCATGTTTCAAACTAGTTCTGGCAGATACACATTCTAAAGACTGACATATTGCAATCAATACATAGAAAAATTCGTTTTTCTATCTTTGGTCATTTTACTTTGCTTATTATGTTGGTCCTAGTCGCTGGTTTGTTTCTTTTTTTTTTTTCTTCTTCAACATTTGTTGTCTGGTCATTTTATTTTGCTTATTAGGTGGTGGGTCTTAGTCTCTGGTTTCTGCTTTCTTCTCTTAACTGCCTTGTTAGAGTTTCCATAGCCATTTGGCACTTTTCTTTCCATGTCCACCATCCATTTTCTGTGTCTCTACTGACCCAGCTTCACCCCTATCTTCCTGCCATATTGAGCATCTCCCATTTCTGTGTCCCTTCTCACCCCCCCCCCCCATCTCTCTCATGCGGTGGGAGGGGGCCAGGTCCCGAGGTGGGCCGCCCCCGCCGCTCCCCACCCACTACCGCAGCAAATACCTTGGCTTGCAGGGGTCCTCAACCCCCGCCAGCTGAAGCGTTGTCCAGCCCCAGTCTCCGGTGCCACCGCATTGCCTGCCTTGTCTTCCCCTCACATCCTGCATGCTCCTTTTAGTGAAATTGAGCATTCTCAGTTTTACTAAAAGGACCGTGCCGGATGTTAGGGGAAGACAGAGCATGGCAGGTTATGTGGCAGCGCCGGAGATTGGCGCTGGACAACACTTCAGCTGGCAGGAGTTTTGGACCCCTGCCAGCAAAACAAGAGGCCCACAGGAAATTTTTGGGGGGCCAGGCCCCCGTGGCCCCACAAAACTATGCTACTGCATTCACACACGTGTGCCTATTTTATAAATTAGTACTATTGATTCTTATATTTATAGTCTTGCTCTTTAAGGTTTTTGTACCTGGGGCACTGGAGGGTTAAGTGACTTGCACAGGGTCACAAGGAGCCACAATGGGAACTAAACCCAGATCTCATGATTCTCAGCCCACTACACTAACCATTAAATTACAAAACTAATTATGTTTATTCCACACTTGATATACTGCCTTTCTATAGATACAGTCAAAGCAATTTACACCACAAGGTATCTTGCTAATGGTATGATTTTGTTTGAACTGCCAACTAAATATATTTTCTCAACAGGCATCAGGTGATATCATCTACTGTTAAAGGTCAGTTTTTCAGTCTGGCTGTCCATCCCTACACATCAGTTTGCACATGTGCAAAATAAACAGTTGCCTGCTGAGTAATGTAACATGTACCAGCGGGAGTCCCCAGCTCCAACCAGTGAAGATCCTGCCAGAGTTGTGCCATGATTCTGGCCATGTAGGAAGAGCTGGGGAGAGGGGGCAGAAGGTAGGGGCAGGGCAAGAGGGGAACAAAAGTGACAAGAGGAAGGGAGGGTAGATGGCGGGAAAGGAAGGGTAGCTGAAGAAAGGGAGGAGGTACATAAGTATTGCCACACTGGGACAGACCAAAGGTCCATCAAGCCAACATCCTGTTTCCAACAGTGGCCAATCCAGGTCACAAATACCTGGCAAGATCCCAAAAAAGTTCAATAAATTTTATGCTGCTTATCCCAGAAATAAGCTGTGGATTTTCCCCAAGTCATTTTAATAATGGTCTATGGACTTTTCCTTTAGGAAGCTGGCCAAACCTTTTTTTTTTAACCCTGCTAAGCTAACTGCCTTTACTACATTCTCTGGCAACGAATTCCAAAGTTTAATTACACGTTTAAATGCACACTTTTTCTGCACCTCACTCATTCACACCCTACTCTCTACACTCACAGCATCTAAAGGCCCTCCCATGCACACCCCACACTAACTGTGCATTCACTGCTATGATTCCTTGCACTCACCCCGGTCCCACAAATCTCCACACATCACATGAGTCATGAACCTGCAGTACCTGCTTAACTTTGGATGACAGTGAAGAGGTGGAAGATGTTCATTATGCCACAAACTCCCACTCCCTGATGTCTTCTACAAAAGTGATTTGGAGATTATTATCAATGAGGGTAAATCAACAGGGAAGTCTAATATCCACTTTTTAGGAGCAGATGATGTCTGTGTGGTATGAGGCACAAGAAAGGGAAAATGCAATACAGAGGGAAAGTGTTCTTCTAGGATGAGAAGCATGAATCATAACATGCAGTCTAAGAGATGGTGAGCGAGCCAAAGGACAGAGACAGTAAGACATCATGAGATACAGAGGTGGAGGATAGGATACCACAATGCTAAAAAGCAAATCTTAGATGGGATGCTGGGATTCCTAAAACTTACAGTTTCCTGGAACCCTTCTCACTCTGTACTGTAGCATTTTTACTATCAACAACACTAAAGCTTCTGGAAAACTGGGCACTCAAAGCACGGTAGAATACTAAAAGCCTGCATTATTCAGGGAGTTGTGAGGAAGAAGGGTGCACGTACAATATCTGAGACTACCAAAAGCAGCATAAATGGAGAGCCAGTCATTTTTACTAGTTTTGGCAAGAAGAACTTACTGCAGTTTATTCATTCATCTTGTCTTGATAGCAGGAAGGCCAGATACATTTATATGTAGCCAATAAAAAGCACCTGGCATCCAAAGCCTAAATCATGGCTATTTTTAATACGCTGTAGCTTTTCCACAGTTTGGCTTAAGGTGTCCTGCTTTGAGAGACAGATATTCCATGACAATGTGAATGACATCACCAACTGCTTCATTGCGCTGTTTGCATTAACACTAGAACAGCTTGAAATATGCCAACAATGTCCCTTCTCTTGGACTACAACAATTATATATGGCAATAAGCTTTTAAACATTTTGCTTTAATATAGGTATTTCTTTTCTATTTTTGCATTTGTTAATTTGTAGTAACAGTACTAGAGTCTTCAAAACAGCAACTTACCTGTTTCTGGGCATTGTCACACTCTCTAGAGCCCGATATTCAGAAGGGTTTAACCAGGTGGGAGAGGGTCCTGCCTGCTTAAATCCCACTGAGCTGGTCAGCTGCTGATATTCAGCTGCACTTGACCAGGCAGTGCCACGGAATATCAGCTTCTACCAGCCATTGTGAAACCAGCTAGTCAAGGGGTGGTTCATGGGTAGAGTTTGGGCAGAGACAATACTTAATTAGTTAGTGGTGATATTCAGTCTGCTTAACTGATTAATTAAGGAGATAAGGTTAAGACAGCAAAAAGGCTATCTTAACTTTATTTGCTGAGCTACCTGGGCACCAGTAGTGGGTGCAAGGGGAGCGGCTGCTCCTCCCAATGGATTTTGAATGAAATGGCACCTATGTAGATTGGGCCTGCAGCCTCACACCAGCAACTATTGTACAAAAGGTCTGGTCTCTGCCGTCAAAACCTAGCTACGCTTCTGGTTTGAATATTGGCTGCTGCCCGGTTAACTTGGTTCATAGTTCATTTTATTGGTTGTCCCTGGCCTGACCCATCGTATAATTTATAAAATACTGCTCCTTATTTACAAAATCCATTCCTCAGGTGAACCAGCTTATCTCTCTCGATTTACAACCCCATATAGTCTTTCATGAACAGTTCGATCAGCCCAACAAAATCAATTAGTAATTCCATCTTTTCATGAAATTCGTTTTGACACTGCTAGACAGTCTATTTTTTCGGTTCTAGGTCCTGAACTATGGAATAAATTGCCATCTCACCTATGTTTATTACCCTCGTGAATCAAATTTAAGTCAAATTTAAGGCAGATTTTAAAACATTTTTTATTTTTGGATTCATACTAACCTATAAATGTATTCACTCTGCTGCTCCCCAGTATCTCTCCACACTCGTCCTTCCCTACACCCCTTCCCGTGCACTCCGCTCCATGGATAAATCCTTCTTATCTGTTCCCTTCTCCACTACTGCCAACTCCAGACTTTGCGCCTTCTGTCTCGCTGCACCCTACGCCTGGAATAAACTTCCTGAGCCCCTACGTCTTGCCCCATCCTTGGCCACCTTTAAATCTAGACTGAAAGCCCACCTCTTTAACATTGCCTTTGACTCGTAACCACTTGTAACCAATCGCCTCCACCTACCCTCCTCTCCTCCTTCCCGTTCACATTAATTGATTTGATTTGCTTATTTTTTATTTTTTGTCTATTAGATTGTAAGCTCTTTGAGCAGGGACTGTCTTTCTTCTATGTTTGTGCAGCGCTGCGTATGCCTTGTAGCGCTATAGAAATGCTAAATAGTAGTAGTAGTAGTAGTAGTTATTTCTGATTTTCATGCACCTGACGCGGGCAGCGTTCTGGAAGACACAAATTCCCCTCCCGTTAGTGTTTCCCTCTCTTCTTCTTTTACATTATGATTGTAGTTCCTCCTTTTTCCCCCTCACAGTCACTTATTAATGAACTCCTCCCAATTTTGAATAATTTTATTGTAAACCACTCAGACATCTTTGATGGGCGAGATATAAGTCCCTAATAAACTTGGAAGCTAAAGTCCCTAATATAATGCCAATCATTAGTGCATATCTAGTCAGTTTACATTTAAAAAAATAAAAGGAAAGTATATAGAGGGTAATATCAAAAATGGGTGAGTAATGGAATCACACAGGAGGGAAAGGGAAATGGGATTTGATAGTGAGTGGCCTAGTGGTCAGAGTGGTGGACTTTGGTCCTGGGGAACTGGGTTCGATTCCCACTGCAGGCACAGGCAGCTCCTTGTGAATCTGGGCAAGTCACTTAACCCTCCATTGCCCCAGGTAGAAATAAGTACCTGTATATAATATGTAAGCCACATTGAACCTGCTATGAGTGGGAAAGCATGGGGTACAAATGTAAGAAAAAAAATATACTACCTTTATGAGGTTTTTGCAACTACATTCAAAGTGGTTTACATATATTCAGGTACTTATTTTTGTACTGGGGCAATGGAGGGCTAAGTGACTTGCCCAGAGTCTCAAGGAGCTGCAGTGGGAATCAAACTCAGTTCCCCAGGATCAAAGTCCACTGCACTAACCACTAGGCTACTCCTCCACTCCTAGGAGGAAGCCTAGGTTACATATCCTAATGCATAAATGGTAGGGAGGGGGTCAAAGATAAGAAAATGACAACTAAGGGAAACTGACACAGGAAGAGGGAAAGGGTAGGGAATATAGACAGGACCAAATTAAGGGGGTCTTTTGCTAAAGCTTAGCTCGAGTTATCTGCAGCAGGGCCCATTTTATTCCTATGGGCCCTGTTACAGATAACTCGAGCCAAGCTTTAGCAAAAGACCCTTTAAAGTAACTGCAGGAGTAGTATGGGGTGCTGAGTATCTGCCTATCAATCTGGAGAAAATGCTTAGTAAAGTAATAGGTGACTGCACATACCTGGATATTCAATGCCAGAAGCCAGATATGGCCTGGCATTAAATATCCAGGCTTGATTCAGCCTGTGGCAGTAAGTGACTTAAAAAACACTGCTGGCTCAATATTGACCCCATAGGAAGCAATTCTATCAAAGATGTTAAAAGTCAAGAGCCCAAAATATAGACGCCAAGCTTGTATTGTATAATGGCAAACTTGTGTGCCTAATCCATTATAGAATACTAACAGAAGTCAGCAGTTAGATGCTTAAATGTAGGTGCCACCACTTACACTTGCTCTATGGCGGGTGTAAATGGGCATTGCCTAAATGCAGCAGTTAGGCCCTTAACTGATGGCATTCAGTAAAACACGCAATAGTTGGAACACATATGATCTGTCCATGCCCCTCCCATGAGATTACCCCCTTTGCAGTTACACACTAGAACACATAGGGGCTCTTTTACTAAATCTTAGTGTGCTAATGGAGTTAGTGTGCCCTAAATCAGAACTGCCAAGTCTCCCGCATTCAGCGGGTCATCTCTCGCCAAAGCGGGAAAGTCTCCCACAGAAACACATGGTGGCGCTAAGCTCCCTCCATTTCCGGCCACTGCTGCTTCTCCTGTTGAGCAGCAGCGACCGTGACAAAAAAAAAGAAAACAGCTAACAAACAAAAAAAAAATGTTAAAAAGCAAGCAGGGCACCGCAGGCAGCCTTCAGGCATTGGCTGCAGCCTCTCCTCTCTCCTCTCACGTCACTGCCCCTGGAGCGCTGGAGCAGGAAGTTGAGATCGACTTCCTGCTACGCTGTGCTCCTCCGGGGACAGAGAGAGGAGCGGCTGCAGAGCCAACAGCCAATGCCTGAAGGCTGCCTGCGGTGCCGCGCTTGTTTTTCTTTTTCAAATTTTTTAGCTCTTTTTTTTTTGCGCAGCCGCTGCTGCTCAACAGGAGAAGCAGCAGTAGCCAAAAAAACAAAGATCTGGTGGAAGGAGGATGCAGGAGGTAAGATGGAGCAGGAGGTAAAAGAGCGGGGAGAGAAGGAGGGGACATGGAGCGGGAGGCAGGAGGTAAAAGAGAGTGGAAAGAGAAGGAGGGGAGATGGAGCGGGAGGCAGGAGGTAAAAGAGAGTGGGGAGAGAAGGAGGGGAGATGGAGAAGGGCTGGAGAAAGAGAGAAGCTGCTGGTGATAAGGATGGGGAGAAATGGGGGGGGGATCCTGGCTGAGATCGGAAAGAGGGAAGACACTGGAAGGAAGGGTAGGGGGAGAAACAGAAGAGACATTGAAGGATGGGGAGAAAGAGGGGGGAAATGAATGTAAAAGGGTAGAGAGAGAGACACTGGATGGAAAGAAGATGATAGACACTGGATGGAAGGATGGGGAGAGGGGGTAGATGGATGGAAGGATGGGGAGATAATCAGAAGGAGAAGTGAGTGGATGTGGGTAGAACTGTAAGGGTGGAGGGGGCTAGAATGATGCCTGTACATACCAAGAACAAAGGTCACCCCATATCAAATGAAAACTTCTGCTTATATGCATGACAGGCCCTAACTGACAATATAATAAGAGAATACATTATAGAATTTGATTCATAACAGGAAACAGAATATTATGGAAAAATGCATATTCAATAGGTAGGAAGGGTAATTATAAGAAAGAAAGGAAGGAAAAAGTATTTAACAGGAAACAGAACTGAGGATGGAGAGCCTCAATGTGCCTACACTAGGAGGTGGACATATTGACAGCTCCCAGGGAAAACTCTATTTTTATTGCTACATATTATACTGTATTGGGAGTTTTATTTGTTACTGTTTTAATAATTACTGATTGGCTTCTTTGACAATTTGAATAAACATTTATTATGTCTAATACTTATTTAGTAGCCAGAGTTTTTATTATCTGGAGAGTAAAGATTTACTCTTTCAGAAGGTTACTTCTGTTGCAGAGGCAAGACAGAAGTGAACAATAATAAGAATGAATTAAATCTGGACAGAGAGAGAGAGGCAGAAAAATATTGAAGAAAACAAAGAAAAAGGAGAGAAAAATTACAAATGGCCAGGAAACCCTGGCAAAAGAGTTAAGAGAAGACGAAGGAAAGCAGAATCAAGAGACTGGGAGCAACACAATTAGAAAAAGTAAATGGCCTTACAACAAAGGTAAAGAAAATAATTTTATTTTTAATTTAGGATGAAGTAATATGGTAGCTGTGTTAATAAAGTTTCAGAGACCAATACTTCCTTCCTCAGATCAGGAGAGGATACCATAACAGCATTATACTGACCTGAGGGAGGAGGTTTTGGCTTCTGAAAGCTAATTGAAAAGGGTGTTAGGCTATTAAATAAATTATTTTCTGAAATGACTGTGGGTTCGAGGTGTGCCAGGGGGTGAAGCCATGCAGAATGTGTGGAGCTAATGCAAAGTGGGCGGGGCTGTGGGCATGTACTAAAGTCTCACTCTCAAAAATTGGGACCCCTTGGCAGCTCTGCTAAATGCTAAGAAACCCATTTTATACCCATGGACTTTTTAGCATTTAGCTTCCATGCACCTGTTTCTGCTGTCTCTCTGCCGGCTTCCAGGCTCCTTGATTGCTTTGCTTCCACCCACCTGGGTCTGCTCTTTCTCTCCTATTGGTCTTCCGGTTCCTCCTTCCCCTGCTCTTCCTGTTCTGAGTCTGACGTCCTGCACGTACAACGTGCAGGATGTCAGACTCAGAATTTGAAACTGAAGGAAGCTTTGCTGCAACGGAAGAGAGGACCTCGGCTGGCGGGGGTTGGGGTCCCCCGCCAGCAAAGGTAGGTGACGGCGGCTGGGGAGGGTTGGCAGGGGGAGGGGGTGGAGAGGGTCATCGGCAGGGGGGGGGGTCAAAGTTGGCAGCGGGGGGGGGGGGGTCCAGCAATGGTGGGGGGGTCCGGCAATGGCGGGGGGGGGGGGGGTAAAATGTGCCCCCTCATTCTGGCAGTGGCCCCCCTCCCGCCGAAGTCCAGATACACCTCTGGTACTTATCACCAAATATTTGCTAGTTTAGTGCTGTTACTGTGTCTCCAATTATGTTTGGGCGCCATTATAGAATTTGGGAGTAGAGGGTAAATTGTACTGTAAAGGCACAATTCTAGCAAAACACATGGGAAATAGCTCAGCTGAAAGTTCACATCCACAAATTAGTAGAATGTCAAAGCTAATCCCATGGCTCAGGCTGTAGCTCTGAAATCTGTGATACAGCAGACTTGGGTTTGGGGCTCAGGAACACTTGATTCTAGAGAGGCAGGGAAGAGAGGGCTGAGGGATTTTGAAGGCATTGAACACATGGGCTAAACAGAAGTCTGATTCTGCTTGCTTTAGGAACTGTGCTGTATAATCCAAAGGGGCGAAACCTCCCCTCATTACCACTCTCTGGTTCTGACTATAGGCGCCATTGTGTTACATCTGTGCCTACATGGGGATAAATATACAGGGCAAAGTTAAAAGGTTGGGTAAGATACTGTTGTGGGAGGGGGTTGGGTAACTGGGATATTGGCTTAAGTACTGGAACTTATACAGTGGTGTGCTGGTAAATTTTTAACAACAGGCTCTCTCCCCGGTCCACCTCGGCGCCCCCCATCCACCACTGCGCCCCCCCATCCACCTCTGCGCCCCCCCAAAATTGCAGAGCTGGCTATAGCCGGGGGAGCAATGCATTACTCTCTCCAGGAAAAAAAAAATTAAATGATCTCAGGTTCCAATCTAATTCATGTTTAATATGGGATAAAATGCCATAAATAAGTAAATAAATATAAACTTTTAACGTTCAGCACCTGATTCTCAAAGTGGACATATTCCAAACACTATAATGAAAATAAAATTATTTTTTTCTACCTTTGTTGTCTGGTGACTTTGTTTCTCTGATCATGCTGGCCCAGTATCTGATTCTGCTGCTCTCTATCTGTTCCCTTGACTCCGTTTCCAGGGCTTCCTTTCCTTTTATTTCTTTTCTTTCCTCCTTTCTTTTTCATTTCTGGTCCTCCGCAGACTTGACTGTACAGTGGATCCAGCTTCTGCCTATTTTCTCCATCCATGTGCAGTTTATCTCCTCACTTCCTTTTCCCTCATCTAATCTTCCTCTATCTTCCCTCCATGTCCAGCATTTCTTCTCTCTCCCTTCCCTCCCCTCCATCCATGTCCTGAAACTCTCCTCTCTCCCCTGTCCTCCTCTATCCATCCATACCCAGCAATTCTCTTCTCTCCCCTGCCCCCTACCCATCCATGCCCAGCAATTATCTTCTCTCCTCTGCCCCCCTCTATCCATCCATGCCCAGCAATTATTTTCTCTCCCCTGCCCCCCTCTACCCATCCATGCCCAGCGATTTTCCTCCCTCCCCTGCCCTCCTCTCCGGCTCCCATCCATGTCCAGCAATTCTCCTCCCTCCCCTGCCCTCCCCTCCTGCTCCCATCCATGTCCAACGATTCTCCTCCCTCCCCTCCCGCTCCCATCTCATGCCCAGCGATTCTCCTCCCTCCCCTGCCCTTCCCTCCCGCTCCCATCCATGTCCAGCGATTCTCCTCCCTCCCCTGCCCTCCCCTCCTGCTCCCATCCATGTCCAACAATTTTCCTCCCTCCCCTGCCCTCCCCTCCCGCTCCCATCCATGTCCAACGATTTTCCTCCCTCTCCTGCCCTCCCCTCCCGCTCCCATCTCATGTCCAGCGATTCTCCTCCTTCCTCTGCCCTCCCCTCCCGCTCCCAAACATGCCCATCGATTGCCCTTCGCCCCCACAGTTCCCTACTGCTCCCATCCATCTTTTTAAAATACCTCCTCGCCGTTGAAGCGCCGCGTTAAAGCCCTGCTGCCCAAGCTTTTCCTCCCTGTTTGCTGCAGTTTGCAAACTGCAGCAAACAGGGAGGAAAAGCTTGGGCAGCAGGGCTTTAACGCGGCACTTCAACGGCAAGGAGGTATTTAAAAAAGATGGATGGGAGCGGGAGGGGACGGTGGGGGTGAAGGGCAATCGCTGGGCATGTTTGGGAGCGGGAGGCGAGGTAAGCATGGCGCTCTCCTGCCATGCTTACCTCCTGCAATGGAGCCAGCTCGCCCCGAACAACAACCGGCTCGCAAGAGCTGTCAAAATTTAACAAGCGGCTCTTGCGAGCCGGCTCCAGCACACCACTGAACTTATAAGCTTATCTATTCAGAATGGTAGAGAAGAGAGACAATGAAGCTGACCAACTGGTCTGCCCAATCTATCCAGTTTTTCTTACTGATACTGTTCAAGCTAAAAGATATATAGCCATAGAAGTCAGACATTTCAGCTTCTATGGCTGACAGCTTGGCTATACCCTTAGGTTGAACAGTGTCAATAGGAAAAACTGGACAGATGTGGTAGAGCAATGGGTCCTTATCTGCCATCATCTCTAATACTACAATGTATTTCTATTTATCCTGTTGGACTACCATGAAACCACTCTACACTTTTTTTTTGTTACATTTGTATCCCGCGCTTTCCCTCTCATGGCAGGCTCAATGCGGCTTACATGGGGCAATGGAGGGTTAAGTGACTTATTATGCAAGGAATCCAAAAAAATCATTATTAATTCTTATGTTTATGTTTATTCAATAATTTTGATATACCGCCTTTAGTAAGTAGTAAGTCAAAGCGGTTTACAAAAAGAATAAACAATATACAGCACAAACAAATTAGAAAGGAACATCATTTTAAAATAGAAAAGTAACATTCACTCTAGGTAGATATAACATGGGGGTATTTAAATGCTCATTGGAAGGGGGGGGGGGGATACAAATTTGCTGGACTGTGGCTGTCAGAAGAGGATCCTTTAAGGTGCTTGGCCTTAGTAAAGCTCATATCAGAAGCTATTAAGAAATTAACAGTAGGAAATATTAATCTCCTTTTGAGTCATTTATTTAGAAAAACATAAATTTTAAGCAGGATAGCAAAGAGATGAAAGAGTCATCACCAGAGCATGAAAGAATCATCACTTGCCTTGAGTTTAGCCACCTGTCTATTTATCCCAACTGACTCTGTACCGCACATCTTGTCCCCATCTGTATATCTACACTTGGCCCCTCAGCTATATGGTAAGCTATACTGTAGAAAAGTATTAGTATCCTATAGCTATGATATTTGAATGTTCTAATTGTGTGCTTATTAGTTGTTTCATTAGTTTTATGTTAAATGTGTATTTTTTTGATCCTCTTTCATGCTAGTTCTATTATTAAGTTTCGATTTGCTGTTTTCAAGTTTACCTCATTTATTGTATTTATGTTTATACTTGGTCATTATATTATGGTTATCCTTTTAACAAAATTGTAAGTTTTATGTTAAACTGTATATGCTGTACATCGTCTTGGGTGAATCTTTTCATAAAGGCAGTTAATAAATCCCACTAAATAAATAAAAAGGTGTGGCTACCTTTAGAACACTGAGAGGTCTGCACAGCCATCTTTAAAGCACATCCCTTAGAATGAGTTTTGAATGTCTTTGTTCAGTCTTAGAGGTATTGGAGTAGATGAATTGGTTGGTAAGATTCAGTGAGTGAAATTGTAGAAGGCCTTGCAGAGGTTTGGGTTGGGTTGTGAACATAAGGCATTTTCTCTGGGTTAAATGGATTCATACTGTGACAGAACAGTGTGTTATAAACCTGTAAAATTGCCTTTATTAAACCTTGAAATGCATTTCTCTAATTTGGCCAGCAGGTGGTGAATGTTTCATATTAAATCTGTTATAGAAAAGTGAATGCCTCTTTTAGTTTCACTCAGTGAAGAAGTGAATCTACAGTACTGTGAGCAGTATACTTTTAAAACTTGTTGACTGGGCTTTGATTGGCCTTGAGTTTGAAATTACCCTGCAGTTGCTGGCTGTTTCTTCAGTCTTAGCCAGAGAGAAAAGAGAGACAGATCTCTTTGCTGAGGCTCTGTGAATAGTTATATATCCTGATCTTCCCAAATGTTTAGTTAGTGTTATAACATCCATATTTTAGTTACCTGTTATTGTTTGCTGATTGCACATATTTTGTTAATTGTTCAATTTTTAAGACAATAAATAATTGTGTATTGCCTCTGCCTGTCTGGACTGATAAAGAATCCTGGTGGTTTATGTGTTGGGTCAGTGAGTGCTTTCTGGGACCTGAGGGACCACTGGGAGTGTGGCCTCCAGTAACCTAGAAATCACTGGGGATAATTTTGGGAGCAGGAGACTCGCCGTGGTTGTGACCCAGTCGGTGGGGGGAGGGTGCTAGTGTAGAGCAGGTGGACCTGAGCTGTGATGGGGATAGACCCTCTAAGTGGCCACTGTGTAATCCCAGGCAGGTGGCTAGGTGTTTCATGACACATGCATAGGGTGGCCAAAGATCCTGCTAACATCAAAAAATCCACTTTAACCTCTAGATTTGTGATTAATGAAAGACCAGCAGGAGGCTGCCTAGGATGACCAGGCTGAATATATGTATTTTATTTAAAGATGCAATAAAGTTGTTCATAGTCTTTGAGAACAGTACTAGTCATTGCTCCAGCGCAATTTCTATGGGCTGGGTTGAAGATGCACTTGTGATGGGTTTTTTTGTTGTTGTTTTGTTTTTATTTTTGAAGAAAGTGTGCTTCTGAAAGAATTGCTTTTGTCACGACTAGACTAGATAAGGGGAGAGGGTTTATAAATGGGGAAACCCTCAGGTAGTTGCACAGTGCAGACTCTCGTTGTCTGAACCCTGGATCTTCACCTGTCAAAAATGGCAATAAATTAGGCAGGGGGCAGGTTCCAGGTGGACTGGAAGCACAAAAAAAAGAAAGAAAACAAATGACAAAGGTTTACTTTAACTTGTGTAATACATATGTACAGTGTTTAACAGGCTGGAACAATACATGGGAGTAATAGGAATATGGGCCATGTTGTGTCATATTTAAAATAAGACAGCATGAATCCCATAGGCTATAAATCTATATAGGTCATTTTTCCACTGATCTCTCCCAATACTGAACATATTAAATTCTTCAAAATCATTAATAAAGTTGTTTGGCGTGCAAAATAGATACTGATGTTTTCCTAATAAGTTATTTCATAATCGAATAAGCACATGATGCAAATTAAGTATTCCTAGCATACAAGATGCAATGTCAAAATGTTCTTCAAAAGATATGAGAGGAATGAAGGTCCCAATTCTTTAGCTTCAGTCCACAGAATAGTTTCAACAGTTTAATAGCACCTCCCAAGGGCTACTATAAATCTCTATGTAGATGTCTTCAGTACGGAGTTCTTCAACAAATCACAATTTCCTCAGTTACATGTAAATATCTTTCCTTGACCAGGCCCCCCACAGGGCAACTAAGATGACCATGATGATTACTGTATATGTTATGAGTTCATCAGTGCACCACTGGTCTGCACAACTGCATGAAGGGGTCTGCCAGTTGTCCCCAAAATGTACAGGAGCTTTCTGTCTGTGGGCACGAAGAGACTGGATTCTGTAAAAGGAAAGAGACCACAACCTATTTTAATGACTACTTTTCCATTAAGCCTACAGTTCCATTTACTCAGCAGATCTCACAACAAACTGCCTCAGATGATGAATGGATTTGGTACGGCATCTATAACTCACACTGCCAGCGGTGGGAGTATCTCCATAATAGGAAGCATTTGAAGATTACCGGACCATTAGAACTTTTCATCCAAGGATGATGATTGTACATAGGAACTTTTGAGAACACACAGCTCCCATCTTTTCATGTGCATTATCATGTTTATTTAAAAGGTCTCACAACCTTCAAAAAAGCAAAACACTAGGCAGGTCTAATTACTGAGCTTATATAACACCAAACACATCCAAGTGCAGTTTAGTGACTAGATCCAGTACACTTTTCTGTTCTCATACTTACATCATATAAGTAGTGATGTAAGTTGGCATAGACAGAATCCACTTCACCTGGACAGTACATCATAGTAAACATTTAACATTAAAACCAGAGCTGTCTTTAGATTGGAATGAGGCCCAGTGATGGTACTCAAACGACAGATTCTCCCCCTTTACTGGCAATATTCTTGCCAGCCTTGAGAAAGTCTGATCACAATATTGTGTGTCAAGATATTTGGCTTTTCACACCTGGATCCCAATATGTTTTGTGTAGTATGCTCTTCAAAGCCCTTCCTCTTTCAAGTTACATAGAGTTGTCTTTGGACTGGCATGAATGGTGCCATTACATCAGTCCTAGAACCCAGAGGGTTTACACCCTTTTTTCAACTTTTCTTCTTCAGCTGGGCAAACCCAGGACTTGAATCCTGATCACTCCTTCCATTGCTACCTCTGGCATGCTTACGGGTAGACCCTGAGGCCAAGTCAGTCACCAGGAGGAGGAGAAGGAGCAGATGCAGCCTTTTCTGCAGGGGCGTAGCCAGACAACAGATTTTAGGTGGGCCTAGGCAAGAAGTGGGTGGGCACCAAGTGTTCTCTCACCTCCCCCCCCCAACCACCACCAAAAATATATCTCAGCTGGCAGGAAAATGCTTCTTTCCACCTTGGCAGTCTGCAGCAGACATGCGCTGAAAACTGAGCACACACGGGTGCCGGTATCATGGAGAGTAGCATTTTCGTTACCATCAGGGGGAAGTCTTCAGCTGGCGGAGCTTGAGGTCCCCACCAGCTACCACTAAATGTGTGCTACTGTTGGGTGGGCCTGAGCTCTAAGTGGATGGTCTCCGGCCCACCCAGGCCCACCTGTGGCTACGCCACTGCTTTTCTGACCCCTTATAACCACCAGAATGCCCAAATCAGAAGGACTTCTCATAGCAACTAGAGGAGCCAGTTTTGCTGTAG
This sequence comes from Microcaecilia unicolor, assembly GCF_901765095.1. Lineage (NCBI taxonomy): Eukaryota > Metazoa > Chordata > Amphibia > Gymnophiona > Siphonopidae > Microcaecilia > Microcaecilia unicolor. The sequence continues at coordinate 39,974,664 of NC_044040.1, read as the reverse complement.
GCATTTACTTCAGGAACACAGAAGGCAGCTAAGGAAGTTTAGGAGGGCTGAAAGAGGGGAAGACAAGGAGGATGACAGGAGAGGAGAGGACAGAGAAAGAAATTGCATGAAGAGAAGTATTTGGGCATGATGGACGAGACAAAGAAGGAGAAGGCACAAGCAAACGAGAAAGGGAGAGACATATTTGTGGGGTAGAGAGGAGAAAGAAGAACAGATGAGAGAGCAAAGGGAAGAGGGGCTATCACTTTCTTGAGCCCTGCATTTCAGTAGGATATGCAGCCCTCCAACCTGAAAGGAGTCTGAAACAGGGCCGCCGAGAGCCAGGCCCGGGACAAGGCCGCCCCCGGGCCCCCCCACCACCCGAGGTCGCCGGCCCCCCCCTCCACCCGCTACCGGGCTGGGCCCTGCACTAACCTTAAACGCCTCCTTTCAGCACGTTTGCAGCAAGCAGCAGCAGGGCAGACCTCTCCTTCCTTCCGTGCCCCGCCCTCGCGGACGTTACGTCAGGCGAGGGCGGGACACGGAAGGAAGGAGTGGCCTGCCCTGCTGCTGCTTGCTGCGAACGTGGTGAAAGGAGGCATTTAAGGTTAGTGCTGGGAGCGACGGAGGGAGGGCGGGTCAGACTGCGGTGTCGCCGGGCCCCCTCCGGAGGCCCGGGGACTTTTGTCCCCCTTGTCCCCCCCCTCTCGGCGGCCCTGGTCTGAAGTTGCTGCTGCCACTGCCCTCCAAAATCTGCTGCCTGAGGTTAGTGCCTCACTTCACCTAATGATAGAGTTGCCCCCAGTTAAGGATCTTATTCCTTTCAGCTTAGAGGTTATGGTGCAGCTCTGCCAGCTACTATATTTTCTTAATACAGATCCAGTTGCAAAACTGACTCCTGCTTTTTGCACACCAAAATTAAATCTGAAGTTTGCTCCAGGGAAAAATATTCTCCCAAGCAAATCCTATAGTTTTCTTTACCTTGCTTTACTCAAAACATTGATATACTGCTCATCATCAAAAACATCTAAGTGGATTTTGTATTCAATGTCAGACATCAGATTTTGGGGAATAGTTTTTGATCCTATCAAGGAGCAAGAGTCTAAGGGCCTGATATTCAAAATGATGTAAGTGGGCAGGAGAGGCTCCTGCCTGGTTAAATCAAGCTGAGTGAGCCGGGAGGTGATATTCATTTGCACTTAACCAGGCAGTGTGGAGTCTGAGAATAATTGGGAGTTTTGCAGGCAAAAGTGATAGTAGTGTCAGTGCACTCCTTGCTAACTGGGTGAGTAGGACTGCTTAAATAGTAATCCTAATTTTGCCTGGTTAGCTATGCAGGTACAACGCTGAATATTGACCATGCTTGTGTAACTTTATGTCAGGGCCGCCAAGAGACTCGGCCGGGCCTGGGGCAAGGCCGCCCCGCCTCCGTCCCCCCCCCCCATCGCTGCTGTCCCCTGTCGCTCCCCCTGCCGCTGACGCTCCCTGCCCCCGTCGCTGCAGTCCGCGGTCTCACCTGCCTGCCTCCATGGCTCCGGGCCCCCTGCATTCAAGGCGGCTGTCGCAGATCCCTGTGTCCCGCTCTCGCGGAAACCGGAAGTTACATCAGACAAGGGAGGGAAGGCCAGAAAAGAGGCGATCTGTGACTGCCGCTTCGAATGCAGGGGGCCTGGAGCCGAGGAGGCAGGCAGGTGAGACCAGGAACTGCAGTGCCGGTGACCTGGCGCCGGGCCCCCATTGGAGGCCCAGGGAATTTTGTCCCCCCCCCCTGCCCCCCCCCCCTCGGCGGCCCTACTTCATGTGCCGCCAAAGACCCAGATGGAGCCTAGCACTAAATATCTGGGGCTGGCTCAACCTATGGACCAGGTGAGCACTGGCTTAGGGCGCCTGGTGAGAAGGGGTGCAAACATCCTGGTCCAGAATTTCTCCCTCCACTTCCTCCTCCCTCTGCCCATGATCCAGTATCTCTTTTTCTCTCCTAAGCCCCTCCAACCACCGTCTACCCTGGTCTACCTTCACACTCAAGAGCAGTGCTTCTCAGTCCTTGAGGCACACCTAGTCCCATCAGGTTTTCAAGTTGTTCACACTGATTATGCACGAGATAGATTTAGAACATATGAACATAAGAGTAGCCATACTGGGTCAGACCAAAGGTCCATCTAGCCCAGTATCCTGTTTCCAACAGTGGTCAAGTCAGGTCACAAGTACCTGGAAGAACTCAAATCGTGGCAACAATCCATGCTACAAATCCCAGGGCAAGCAGTTGTTTCCCCATGTCTGTCTTAATAGCAAACTATGGACTTTTCCTCCAGGAACTTGTCCAAACCTTTTTAAAACCCAGATATGCTTGCCACTGTTACACATCATCCAGCAAAGAGTTCCAAAGCTTAACTATTTATTGAGTGAAAAAAAATATTTCCTCCTATTTGTTTTAAAAGTATTTCCATTTAACTTTTCTATGTAACTTCCATGAGTGTCCCCTGGTCTTTGTACTTTTGGAACGATTAAAAAATTGATTTATTTCTGCTCGTTCTACACCACTCAGGATTGTATAGACCTCAATCATATCTCCCTCATCCATCTCTTTTCCAAGCTGAAGAGCCCTAACCTCTTTAGCCTTTCCTCATACCAGAGGAGTTCCAGCCCCTTTATCATTCTGGTTGCTCTTCTTTGAACCTTTTCTAATTCCACTATATATTTTTTGAGATATGGTGACCAGAACTGAATGCAGTACTCAAGGTGCGGTCGCACCATGGAGTGATACAGAGGCATTATAGCATTTTTGGTCTTATTCACCATCTCTTTCTTAATAACTCCTAGCATCCTGTTTGCTTTTTTGGCCACTGCCGCACACTGAGCAGAAGATTTCAGCGTATTATCTACATCAACACCTATATCTTTTTCTTGAGTGCTGCCCCCCAAGGTGGATCCTAGCATCAGGTGACTATGATTTGGCTTATTCTTTCCAATGTGCATCACCTTGCATTTGTCCACATTACATTTACATACCAAGGAAGCAGTGCATGCAAATTTATCTCATACATATTCATTGTGGATATCCTGAAAAACACTGATGGGTTGAGAAGCACTGTTCTAGAGGGTGTTGGCAGCACCAGCAGCAATCCACATGTGCATCCTGTGCCCAGCCTGGAACCTCTCTGCCTCTTCCGCTGGCAGAGTGACCACAGTATCTTGAGCTAGCCCTGACTACCTCCAGCTGAATACTGACCCATATGAAGATAAAATTAGGTGCCTCCATATAAAATTAAGTGCAAAGAATGTGCATAAATGGTGACATTTGAATTATTTAGGCATATCTGTGATCACATAGGCATGTCACTGAGCTCTTTTTCCTCTGTGTGTGGTTTTATAAGTACTCATGTAGACTCAGTGGCACACACTTTGCCATAGAGGTGCACATGGGTGGATTTGGGGCAGAGTTATATATGTAGATGATAAAATTTGATAACTTACAGTGTTCTTTTGAAATTCAGGCACAGGCATTTACACCAACTCTAGGGTTGGTGCAGATGTCTACTACTACTACTACTAATACTATTTAGCATTTCTATAGCGCTACAAGGCGTACACAGCGCTGCACAAACATAGAAGAAAGACAGTCCCTGCTCAAAGAGCTTACAATGTCCACGCCATACATACACCAGGGGCATAGCCAGACTTCGGCAGGAGGAGGGTCCAAAGCCCGAGGTGAGGGGGCACATTTTAGTCCGTCCCCCCCCGGCGCCGACGACCCCCCCCCATTGCTGACATCAACGCCCCCCCCCCCGCCGCCGACCCTCTGGTCCCCCCTCCCGCTGCCAACCCGCCGTTGCCTACCTTTGCTGGCAGGGGACCCCAACCCCCACCAGCCGAGGTCCTCTTCTTACCGTAAAAGGCTTCCTTCTGTTTCTGACGTCCTGCACGTTGTACGTGCAGGACATCAAAAACAGAAGGAAGCCTTTTGCGGAAAGAAGAGGATCTTGGCTGGCGGGGGTTGGGGTCCCCCGCCAGCAAAGGCAGGCGATGGTGGGAGGGGAGGTCGAGAGGGTCGTTGGCAGGGGGGTCCAGGGCCAAATCTATGGGGGCCCAGGCCCCACGTAGCTACACCACTGACATACACTAGAATTTATTAAGAAAAGTATGCACCTACTTTACTTTATACAATAGCAGGTAAGTAGGTACCTAGTCTCAAGTTTAAAGTAATCAATAGAAATAGAATAAAATAAAACATAAGAAAGAAAATAAGATGATTCCTTTGGACTAACTTAATACTTTTTTTTTTATTAGCTTTTGAAGGTAGCCCTTCGTCAGATCAGAAATAAGCAAATGTTGATAGATGACAGTATATATAAGTGAAACACAAAGCATTTCAGTGACAGTCAAACGGGGAGGGTGGGGTGGGTTAGGTGAGAGACAGGGGACAGGGCGATATGCATGGTGATAAGAGGGTGACAAGGCAGTAGAATTTCTATGGTTTATAATGGGCTAGAAAAGCCAGGTCTTTGTTAAGTCCTGTCTGGTGGGTGTCAAAATATTTAATCATTCTGACTTCAAAGGTTTTACGTTCCTTTCAAACAATACAGGAACGTAAGACCTTTGAAGTACGAATGATTAAATATTTTGACACCCACCAGACAAGTACTAAAGAAAGATTTGGGTTTTCTAGTCCATTATAAACCATAGAAATTCTACTGCCTTGTCACCCTCTTATCACCATGCATATCTCCCTGTCCCTCATCCACTCAGCCCTCCCTGTCTCTCACCTAACCCACCCCCCCCTCCCCCTGTTACTGTCATTGAAATGCTTTGATGTTTCATTTATATATACTGTCATCTATCAACATTTGCTTATTTCTGATCTGACAAGAAGGGCTACCTTCAAAAGCTGATCAAAAAATATATAAAATCAGTCCAATAAAAAAGGGTATCATCTTATTTTCTTTTCTATGTTTTATTTTATTCTATTTCTATTGATTACCTTTAGAAGTGGACTAACATGGCTACCACATCTCTCTACTCAAGTTGAAAGTAGGCATCTCCTTATAAAATGACCCTCTAAACTCCTATAATCTGGTTCTAGTTTTATGATTCCCTTTAGCTTTTATGTTATTTTTCACAGATAACACCTTCCAAAACATGTCAATGCATTCACACAGTCTCTATCCTAGGCTACAGAATACCTTACTGCACCCTATACTTGAAATACACTTCCAGCCTCAGTATATGAAGCTGTGTTTCTGGCCCTGTTCAAATCTTTTAACTCCTATTCACCTGTTTAGTACCCATGTCCATTTTAATTATTCCCACAATAAGTAATTCTCTAATCTGGAGGTTCCCCAACCTGGTCCTGGCGGCACCCCAGCCAGTCAGGTTTTCAGGATACTCACAATGAATATTCATGAGAGAGACTTGTATGCACTGCCTCCACTGCATGTAAGTCTTCTCATGAATATTCATTGTGAATATACTGAAAACCCGACTGGCTGGGGTGCCTTGGGAACCACTGATCCCTTACTTTTGTTCTCTTTGGGTTCCTTTTACTAAGCCACAGTAACATAGTAACATAGTAGATGACGGCAGAAAAAGACCTGCACGGTCCATCCAGTCTGCCCAAGAAGATAAATTCATATGTGCTACTTTTTTTATTTGTACTGTTCTCTTCAGTGCACAGACCGTATAAGTCTGGCCAGCCCTATCCCCGCCTCCCAACCACCAGCTCTGGCACAGACCGTATAAGTCTGCCCAGCACTAGTCCCAAAAGTGGCTTGTGGTAGTGTAGGCGTGGGTTTTGGGCGCGCGCAGAAATATTTTTCAGCGCATATACCCAAAATGCCGTTTTTAAAATATGTTTCCCGAAAATGGACGTGCGGCAAAATCAAAATTGCTGCGTGTCCATTTTGGGTGTCTGACCTTACCGCCAGCCATAGATCTAGCAGTAACGACCTACGCGCGTCAGATGCTACTTGGCGCATGTCCGCTACGCGCATCTGAAAATAAAAAAATATTTTTCATACGCATGTAGCGGATGTGCACCAAAAATGAAATTACCGCAAGAGGCATATGGTGGGCGGTAAGTTCATTTTGGCGCACGTTGGGCGCGCACAGATGCTTACGTGGCTTAGTAAAAGGGGCCCTTTGTTATCTAGAACAAGATGTAAACTGTCTCATACTGTATAGACACAGCATATGCTCTAGAGTAACGCTATCGAAATGATAAGTAATAGGATACATCCTCTGAGCTAGTGGGGTAATTTAAATTACAACCTTTAAAGAAACATTGCATGATAAAGTCTGTACAAAAACAGAAGCAGTTACTGTCACGTATTTACCTCTAAACCCCCCTATGAAATGTAAAACTGCGCCTCGGGCTCGGAAAGCTTTCTTGGCATGGCAGTTGTACAGTGTGTTGTCAAAGGAATACTTAAGGTGATCGAAATTAAATAATAATAATAATAAAATGAAAGGGAGGCCGTATCTTGCTAAGGATGTAAAAAGAATTGAAGCGGTGCAAAGAAAAGCTATGAGAATGGTACGGGATTTGCGTTACAAGACGTATGAGGAGAGACTTGCTGGCCTGAACATGTATACTCTGGAGGAAAGGAGAAACAGGGGAGATATGATACAGGCGTTCAAATATCTGAAAGGTATTAATCCACAAACGAACCTTTTCCGGAGATGGGAAGGCGGTAGAACTAGAGGGCACGATAAGAGATTAAAGGGGGGCAGACTCAAGAAAAATGTCAGGAAGTTTTTTTTTCACGGAGAGAGTGGTGGATGCTTGGAATGCTCTCCCGCGGGAGGTGGTAGAGAGGAAAACGGTAACGGAATTCAAACATGCATGGGATAAACATAAAGGAATCCTGTTCCGAGGGAATGGATCCTCAGAAGCTTAGCTGAGATTAGGTGGCAGAGCCGGTGGTGGGAGGCGGGGCTGGTGGTTGGGAGGCGAGGATATTGCTGGGCAGACTTCTATCTGTCCCAGAGCTGGTGGTTGGGAGGCAGGGATAGTGCTGGGCAGACTTATACGGTCTGTGCCCTGAAAATGACAGATACAAATGAAGGTAAGGTATACACAAAAAGTAGCACATATGAGTTTATCTTGTTGGGCAGACTGGATGGACCATGCGGGTCTTTTTCTGCCGTCATCTACTATGTTACTATGAAAGGGTGAGCTCACCTCCTTGAAGAATTCATCCTGCTCTCCGGAGGTTCTGAGAAACTTTCTCCCTCGTGTCTTGAGTTGAGGACGAGGATCGGAAAAGCCGTTAGTCGATGTACGTTTTGAAGACGGTGTTTGCGATCAGTTTTGCTGCTTCCTGCAGGACGACGATGCGGACAACGGGAGAGTCCCGGCTTTTCTGGTCTCTGCCCTGGATGTGCAAAAGAAATCTGCAGAAAACCCTCTGGAACTTCTCTGATGCTTATCTATCAGGCTCACACTGTTCTCGCAAATAATTCCTTCGTATTAGCAGAGCAGTAGGGGGAAAAAAATAATCATCTAGTGAGAGATGTAAAAACTGGAACCTGACCTGGGGCTTTAAAGGAAAACGTATTTCTCAGCTGCTGCGCTGTTAAGTCTTACAGATAAATAACAGTGGCCATGGTCTGGGCTCGCGTCACTCCCCTACCTCCAGTCCTTATAAATCCCGGCAGTGACAGGTCCATTTAGCCCTCAACTCCAGCCCCACCCCCGTATAGTTTCCATCCATTCTGCTTTATAAACATTAGTTAAGGAGACTTTTCTCTCTCCCCTCCCCCCCCCCCAATATAGTTTCCATTCATTCTGCTTTATAAACAGTAGTTAACGAGATTTTTGTCTCCCCCCCCCCCCCCCCCCCATGCAGGAGATCAAGAAAGACTATGCTAGATAATCTATACTATACCCAGTTTATGATATGGGAAATAGCAAATTACTTGAGTTTAATCTGTTAGCAAATCAAACCTTCACCCCCGTTTGTTAGAGAATATTTTTCAAGATTCTGCCGAAAGAGGTAGCAAATTCCGTGACAAAGTTTCCATAATTATGTTGCAATAATGGGACACGTTTGCATAAATGTGAATTGTTTTGCATATTAAATATCATTTATTTTGCATACTAAACATTAAGTACTTTTCCTGCCTTATTTTGTGGCGTGCGTGATTAATTCTTGTTCTTTTGGGAGTTTGGTGTATGGGGGAATTTCAAGTATGGATGTGAGGGAGGAGAACAGTTCTCACATGGCGAGAAAAGAAGGAGAGACGATCAGAGATTGGGAGACAGGAAAAGAGAGGACCCAGTGCCTTCCTTGGAGAGAAAGAAGGACAGATCATACTAACTGTTCCTTAAGCTTAATGTTCTTAAGCATGCATATCTCATATAGATATACTGCCTCTGTATTGCTCCATGGTGCTACAATTGCATTACATTCTGGTTGCCATCTCAAATAAAAAGAATCCCCCCCACCCCCGTACCTGAGTGGTGAAGGGGGTAGTACACGCCCTCCTCTTCCAGTGCTGCCCAGCCCTGCCCAGTGCATCCTGGGATGCGGTGGGCAGGGCTTCACCACAGTATCAGATGATTTCCAGTCCTTGTGAACTTGTATCAGGGGGACTGGAGGTTTGCTGGATCTCCAGCCCTTGTGTTGCTGGCTTGGAGGGGCACTAGGTTACCAGGGCCTTGCATTGCAGGAAGGGTCTCAGGGTCATGGACCTTCAGCCCCTGTGTTTGACAGGTCTGGGCTCTCCCACACTTTTTATCCTACATCAGAGATAATAGGATTTGCATATTATTATCTCTGATCATAGGGGCGATAAAGCCCCATGCTGTTCCAGCTCTATTTGGAGAGACATTTGATCATCTGCACCTTAGATTGTAGGCCCTATTGCAGACACAGTCTCTCTCCCCTCATTCCCTGTCTATCGGTGGATTGATTTAAGTAGTAGCTTAATCACCAATAAAAGAGAAAGCAGGCATAGATTTTCTACAGACTGCACCATGCTCCGGGCATAGTTTGGGTCCAGGACTGTACCTGAAGGTAACTTACCCCAAATTCAGTTTTGGAAGGTGAGTTATTAAAATCCAAATTCAAAAAAATCAAAGTGAAAGACAGAGAGAATGAAGGGAAATGAATACTGAATGAATAAGTGTGTGGGGAGAGGGAGTGGGAGCTAAAAGGCAGAGATTAATCTTAAAGTAAGTCACTGGAGCAGGGGGGGAGTTAAAGGTGGGCTAACTCAGTTTAGGACCGCAGTCAGTTCCACAACAGATTGTACATGTAGAGGCGTATTTTCAAAGCACTTAGACTTACAAAGTTACATAGAGGCCCTTTTAGTAAGCCGCAGTAGGTATACAGTGGCATGGCACGTGGCACATCGGCCCTACCACTACTGCAGGAGCCCAACGGTAGTGCCAATGTGTGCCACGCGCCATTTCCGGAGCTCAAAAAAAATAATTTTGTAACCGCCAGGTTAGAGCGAGAGTCCTTAATGCTTCCGAAATAGGAGGTGCTAAGGGCTCCCTCAGGAAACGGCCGCACAGCAAGTGCTCAACTTACTGAATGGCCATTTCCATTAAAAAAATCATTTTACCCGCAGTGATAAAAGGGGTCTTGGTGCATGAGTTTGCCGCATGCTGATGCCACCGGAGGCGTCCTTTTACTGCAGCTTGGTAAAAAGACCCCATAGTAACCTGTGGAACTCTAAGTGCTTTGAGAATGAGCCCCCATAGTATGGTCCACTGAAGAATTCAAACTGCAGAGATGCAATTCATCATCTATAACCAGCTAAAAACAAACTCCAGGAAAAATCAAAGAAGCTTAAGAAATGTTTATTCTGAGTCACACTTGTGGACAAAACTAACCCAATCAAGAACAGGCAACCCCCTGCTAGAAAGTATGTGCTAACACCTAAACAAGCTTGTATAGGGGGACAAAAAATATTGGACATGTTCAAATAAGGCTGTGATTTAAGTGTACCTGTCCAATGAAGTTATCTTAAGCTACCAAAATAGTGTCACGTGCAGGGCCAGTGAGTTCTGTGAGGCTCTCCATGAGCCCTCATTGTGTCAGATGGTTTATACAAAGCTTTCCATTTTCCATGGCACTGGTCTAGGGCTGCATTCGGGAATGTTTTATTTCAGAAAGTTCTGTCTTTTCCTTCTATTTATTCTCACTGTTTTCAAATCCATCTGTGAGAATTTCCTGCTTTCGAAAAACCAGTCTGTTTTGGAAAGAACAGTTTTTAAAGTCAATCCTGAAACTAATGATGTTTTTCTTCCACAGAATTATGATTTCTCTCTCCATCTCCAAAAACATTGTTTTGATTCTTTGTCTTCAATCAAAAAGGACAGTAAAGTCACCTTTTTAATGCAGGCAATCCAGCTGGGATAATTGGAAGAAGCCAAATAACTGGATGTGAACCAGTGGCATAGCCAGACAGCCAATTTTGGATGGGCCTGAGCCCAAAGTGGGTGGGTACATTTTCTCTGCCCTGCCCCCACCTCAAAATATAAATACATTAGCTATTAAGGATCCTCAAGCTCTGTCAGCTGAAGACTTTCTCTGAAGGTGGTCAAAACTGACAGCAGCAACGTCCCTAAGCCACTGATGCTGACACCCCAAGTATGCTTAGTTGTTGGTGGCTCAAGCATGCTGTCACCCACGGCAGAGCTTGATAGAAGGGAGCTGTGGCTATCTTTGGAGGAGGTCCTCAGCTGGGGAACCGATGTTAGACATGCTAGGGTCCAGGTGAGAAAAAGGAGGGCCCACCTCTCCGATCCCCTTTCCTCTCTGTTTTCCCCAACTACCATTATTATCACATCGACAGACCCTCACCAAATACAGAACAAGGGATCACAAATTAGAAAGAAAAATATTTAGACAAAAATTGAACTGGGAACGCCCCAAAATTACACTTAGCATGTACTGCAACACTGAAGAAATAAAAACAGAAATGCATTTCCTTTTCTACTGAACACAATACAAAGGCATCTGCTATGCACATTTCTCAAAGCTAACATATTCCATTTATTTAAAACCTGTTTATTGAGAGATCAAGAAGACAGAACCAAAAGGGGGGAAAAAAACCTCAAACAGCACAGACAGCTTGTTTTCTTATACCCCCCCCCCCCCCCCCATTCAGAAGTACAAACAGAATACAATTGTTTCCCCAACTGAGCTAACATATTCAATTTAAAACATTCAAAATAATACCTTTGTGATCTGGACATTGTATTTTACCATAATGTTGGTTACAGTTTATCTTTTCTGCTTTCCTGTCTGTCGTTTGCTAATTCTCCTTCAAGTGGCTGCTGTCCATTTGTCTTTTTTACTCTCTCCTGTCTATTACTATATTATTATTATTAGCATTTGTATAGCGCTACCAGATGCACGCAGCGCTGAACACCTGACACAAAGAGACAGTTCCTGCTCAAAAGAGCTTACAATCTAAGTAATACAGACAAACAAGACAGTTACGGGTGAGGGAAGTAACAGGTGAGAAGGGAGGAAGGGACAAGGGGAGGGCAATTGTGGCTAGGAGCTAAAAGCAGCAGTGAAAAGGTGGGTTTTCAGCATAGATTTGAAAACAGGTAGAGATGGAGCTAGACGTATAGGTCCAGGAAGTCTATTCCAGGACTATACCTACCTCTGACATACTGATCGTTCCTTTTTAGTTCTTTCTTCTTCTATTTTCTGTCAATTCAAATTTCACCCTTTCTCACCCTTCTTCTCCTTTTTGTTTTACAGCTACCTATCAAATTTCCATCTTCTTCTCTTACCCATTTCCCATCTCACTCCTTCCCAGTGCATTTTTTGTAGAAAAAAAGGTGCCGGTACTCATTATGGGCGGGGTCACCACATATGGCTCCACCCCTATGATAGCCACACCCACATTAGCCACACCCCTTATATCAGCCATGGCACATATAAACAGACATCATTGAAAATATACTAGTATAGGAGAAAAACAATAACTTGTGATTTTTTTTCATTATAAATCATTTCTGTAAGATGTTACAGCTCCAGTATACCCAGTGCAAAATAAGACAACAGATGTAAATTCTCAAATTGGACATATTCCAAACACTAAAATGAAAATAAAATAATTTTTTTCTACCTTTGTTGTCTGGTGACTGTTTTCTATCCATACTGGTCCAAGTGTCTGATTCTGCTGCTGTCTATCTGTTCTCTTAACTCCGTTTCCAGGGCTTCCTTTCCATTTATTTCTTTACTTTCCTCCTTTCTTCTTCTATGTCCAGCATTTCTCCTCTCCCCCCGCCAAACCCTCTATCCATCCATGTCCAGCAATGCTCCTCTATCTCCTGCTCTGCTCTCCTCTCCATCCATTTCCAGCATTTCTCCTTCCTCTCCTGCCATCCCATCCATGTGCATCTCCTTCCTGTCTTCCCTCCCCTCCATCCATGTCCAGCATGTCTCCTCTCCCCTCCCCTCCCATGTCCAGTGATTCTCCTCTCTCCCCTGCCCTCTTCTCCTATCCAAGTCCAGCAATTCTCTCTTCCCTGCCTTCCATGTCCAGCAATTCTCCATTCTCCTCTCTCCCCTGCCCTACTATCCCATCCCCTCCATGTCCAGCGATTCTCTTTTGCCCCCTATCCTCCCCCTCCCTTCAATGTCCAGTGACTCGCCCCAGCCTCCACCTGCCCCTGAGATCATTCAAACCCCAGCCCCATTTGCCCAGCCCCCCTTGCCCATACACACATACCCCCAGCCCTACTTGCCCATACACACACCACCAGCCCCACTTGCCCACACACACACCCCAGCCCCACTTGCCCACACACACATACCCCCAGCCCCAATTGGCCACACACACCCCCCAGCCCCAATTGGCCACACAACCCCCCCCAGCCCCACTTGCCCACACACACACCCCCCCAGCCCTACTTGCCCACACACACACCCAGCACCAATTGGCCACACACACACCCCAGCCCCAATTGGCCACACACACACACCCCAGCCCCAATTGGCCACACACACACACCCACCCACCCAGCCCTACTTGCCCACACCCCCCCCAGCCCCAATTGGCCACACAACCCCCCCCCCCAGCCCCACTTGGCCACACAACCCCCCCCCCAGCCCCAATTGGCCACACAACCCCCCCAGCCCCACTTGGCCACACCCCCCCCCCAGCCCCACTTGTTCACCCTCCCCTGCTCGCTCCCTGCTGTTTGCACCGATCCCTGCCTCCTAAAACTTATTTTTTCGCGAACCGGCAGACTGAAGAAATAAAAGAAACAGCTGACAGGCTTGCCTCCTTCGATCGCGTCGGCCGCTTCCTTTCCCTGCATTCTCAGCGCGTCCCGCCCTCGAGGAAAGGAAATGACATCAGAGGAGGGCGGGACGCGCTCAGAATGCAGGGAAAGGAAGCGGCCGACGCGATCGAAGGAGGCAAGCCTGTCAGCTGTTTGTTTTATTTCTTCAGTCTGCCGGTTCGCGAAAAAATAAGTTTTACGAGGCAGGGATCGGTGCAAACAGCAGGGAGCGAGCAGGGGAGCCCCAGAAAAAAGGTGCCGGTACGCTGTACCGTCGCGTACCGGCACAAAAAAAGCACTGCTCCTTCCCCAGTCCTCCATTTCCTTTCATTTTTAATCTATTTCCCATTTACTATATTTCTACCCTGTGTAATTACTATCCTCTCATTAATTTCCTCGCCACCCCCTTCCTCCCCCTCCTGGCCTCTCCCACATGGTTCCACCATTCCCAGCATCTTTCTTCCTCCACTCTTGTAGCCGCATCTGCTCTCTTTCTCCCCTCCCCACTCTTGTAGCTTGACCTTTTCCTGTCCCTTCTCTCTTCCCTCCTGCCCTATCTCTCAGCATTTCTCCCTCTCTTCCCTCACTCCCACTATTCAGCCTCTGTCCATCACTCTCTTCTGCTCTTGGATCCAACATCTCCTTCTTTCTCCCCTCTCCCTTCCTCTCATCCACCCCCATGTCCACCATTTCTCTCTCTCTCCCTTTCTTGTGCTCAGGAGCCAATATCTCAGGTTTATTAAAAGCTTGCTATCCCGCATATAAATAAAATATATCTATATGGATTACAGACTATAGGAAAGATAGAAAGAGGTAGATAGGAGGGGGAAAGAATAGCTGGGAAGGGGAGAGAAACAGAACTCCATTATTGATAGAAGGTATAGCAGCATTCTCCCCCTTCCTATGCTATGTCCAACATTTCTGCCTCTCTCCAACTGTCCACCATATCTCTCTCCCCCTCCCTTGTGCCCCAGGTCCAACATCTCTTTCTCCCCCCATCCCATGCAGCATCTTTCTTTCTCCCCTACACCATCTTGTCCAACATTTTACCATCTCTCCCTCCCAACCACCCCTATGTCCAACATTTCTCCCTCCTGTCCACCCTCATATGCAAGATTTTCCTTTCCTTGTCCCTCTCCACCCCTTTGTTGCATCTCTCCTTTTCTCTCCCTCCACCCCATGTCCAATAATTCTCCTCTTGCCCCTCCCCCTTGTGCAACTCTCCTTCCCTCCCCCACCCTACACACCTCTCCCTCTCTTCCTCCACTCCCTGCAGCATCTCTTCACGGGTCCACAGCAAAATTAGCAATTCCCACACGCTGCCTGCCGCTAACCCGGAAGCCTTCCCTCTGCCGCGTCGTGCCCAAGTAAAACAGGAAGTTGCAACAATGGGGAGGGGGACACAGCAGAGGTGATGCTGCCAGGTTAGTGGCAGGCAGCTTGTGGGAATCACTGCTGCTGCGGGAGGGAGATGCAGGATCGTAGGAGTCCAGCCTTCTCCCCCGGGCCCTACGCTGGCACTGTCAAGGTGGTGCCAATTTACATCAATAAGTAGCAAGCATCCAATTATTGATGGTTAACAGCTCATTAGCCAATTCAAGTTGCATGTGCATCTTGGGAGCACACCCAAATCTGGGCGTTATATACAGAATCAGGGGATACTATCCGATATAATAAGTACTTCTATTTGCACAGTTCCCATACCATGAAAAACAAAACCTGCTTGGGTCTCAAGGACCACATTTTGAATATGTGCATTCTGAAGTAGAAATTGGGCTTTGTGATGTAGCCCATGGGGTGGATGCCCCAAAGTTAGTCATAATGAACAGGTTTATAGCAAGACTAAGGGCTCTGTTTACTAAGGCGTGCTAGTGCTTGTAGTGTGCGCTAATGCTAGAGACATGCCTCTAGTGTTAGCGAGAGCTAAAAACAGCATGCCTACAGAGTGGCTTAGTAAACAGGGCCCTTAGTGATTAAGTGGCAACAATGGAAACGCATCCTTCTGTTTAGAATCACACTCTCAGCTTGTTCACATTAACCACTGTCTCCAATGTTTGTAAAACGCAGCTCTGACCACGCCAGACAATGCAGATGCCAATGCCTCCAAATACCTCCTTTTCCAACATTGTCCATATGCCCATTAAGTTCTTCTGAGTTCCACATAATGCTTGATGGATTTAGCACTAATGCAGTGTGGATTAGATTCTGGACTTCTGAAGCCTTTAAAGATATTATTTTTTCCACTTGCTACGCTCTTATTCACTTATAAATCTAAAGGAAAATACTTTAATGCACTGCGGTATTTAATACTAACATGATGACTAAAACCTCACACAGATGCAGTGGCCTTCTTTAAAAGTTTCCTTCCAGTCTGTATCTTTTTAAGAACTTTGTTTTTGTAAAATATTGCCCTATGGGACAAAGCTGTATAATCAGTATGCATTTTATTTATTTCCTTTAACTTCATGCTTTCACAAATAGTTATATATAAACT
This sequence comes from Microcaecilia unicolor, assembly GCF_901765095.1. Taxonomy (NCBI): domain Eukaryota; kingdom Metazoa; phylum Chordata; class Amphibia; order Gymnophiona; family Siphonopidae; genus Microcaecilia; species Microcaecilia unicolor. The sequence continues at coordinate 39,958,936 of NC_044040.1, read as the reverse complement.
TCCTGTAAATTTCAATATGAAATCAGACATTTGCAAGGTTTTATAAAAGGTTTTGAAACATTCTGTTCTACGATGGAAATTTTAAATGGCAAGACTTGTGAGTTCTTTCAGTGTTGCACTCAAGATGTTAGGCAACAGCAATGAAGAAAAACACAATTAGACTATAAAACAATCATCCAATGACCTTGCTTTTTGCCATTCTGTTCTGCACAAACATTTTTCTTCATAAAAACAGCACAGAAGTGCTCAGTATATCTGGGAATGACAACCAGGACATTCTCAAGGGCATGATCTACAGAAATGGCCTTAACAGTGACTGGCTATCACTCCCTGGTTTTCCTTCCAGAATGGAATGTTAAAGCAACCATTTCCATTTAATTCAATTCTTCTTAATAGCTATTTGCCTGTCTGTGCCTCTTGCTCACCTCCACAGTCACACTTCTAGGTCATCTTTCTTTGTTAGCAAATGTTGTACGTGTATGAGTAATTTTATAACTAGGAGTCTACAAATTTTCCACAAACATGCCTATTTTATAAAGGCTCTCCAAAATTCTTTATAAAGGACTGATGACGGAGTGAGTGTGTAAATCACAGTGGCTTGAGAATATATAACCACCTAATGTCATGGTTGAGGTCCCACAAATAATAGAAATTAATATATGACTTTATACAAGTGCATGTGGGTTACAATAGAAAAAATTCAGGTCTTGCAGATATGTGGAACATATTCAACTGTACAATTTTATACTACCCAATTTTCTTCATGTAGAATATGTTTTTCATTCGGGAAATGGTCTATAAAATTGTGCACTCAAAGGGTCGCATCTTTTATCAAGGCACTTCTCATCTTCCTAAGGTGAAGGATGTGGTTATTATAGGCAGAGCTTTCTAAATCTTCAAACATTGCTTTAGCTGACAACTGAATTACCTACAAATATTCCCGCAGGCAGCTGCATTAATACTGGCATTTGTTTCAAGGAACCAAAGTCAATGTCAAATATAAATTTTCCATGGGATGAGTTTTGCCATCTAAAAACTTGGTTACGCTGGACTTTCCATATGTTAATATTACGAAAATTATTGAAACACAAAAATACATCCCTATTCTGCCTCTGTACTCAATACAGGAAACCTTTTGTTCTCATAAGAAAATACAGGGGCTTATTTATGTTTTTAGTAGAAATCATTCTACAAATTGGCTCCAGTTATTGTCAGCCAGACAACCATGGACTATGTGACAGCAGATTTTTAGAGTACATACAGTTAAATAACACCTGTCATAAGAAATCTAAAACCTTTTCTATATATCTATGCTTATAATTTGCAAGACTCATGTTCCTAAAAATAAAAGTACAGATTGGATAGTACTAGCCATTTTTAAGGTAGGCCTGGAAAAATACCTAGAACACTTGAGTGGCCGTCCAAATTTTCTAGGAGCTAGGGGTAAAATAAACATTTTTCCTTGAGTCTACTTTTGTGTATATTTGTCTTCTTTTTCTTTTTTTTCAGTTTTTGATTTTCCCTCCAGCTTTTTTAACCATGCCTCGATCCAATTTCTCCTCTTTCCTGCCAGCTTCTTACCACCTTCTTGTCCAGTCCTCCATCCAGTCTCCTGCCCTAACAAACATGCCAGATTCTCCTCCCCAACTCTGACCTCCAGGCAGTCTGCCTCCTTGCCTAAGCCCTGTGGCAAGGTGCAGGCCCAGTTAGTGGCATACAGCAACTATGTTGCCACGTTCCCTCTTTGGTCCTGACCTGGAATCAGGTGCTAAGGACTTTTCCACCTCTGCTTTAAAGACAAGAACATAAGTGTTGCCATACTGGGATAGACCAAAGGTCTCTCTTCAACAGTGGCCAATCCAGGTCACAAGAACCTGGCAAGATCCCAAAACAGTACAATACGTTTTATGCTGCTTATTCTAGAAATAAGAAGGATTTTCCCCATCTTAATAATGACTTACAGACTTTTCTTTTAGGAACTTATCCAAAATGTGTGTTAGCTAAAATAAATTACAATGACAATTTAAAGCCAGTGGTGAAGCAGAGATTTTTGAATCAAAAAAGTTTATGATGTATAAAATATATGTGGTGCATGTTTAGGGTTACCATTTTGTGTCCTCTGAAAAAGAGGACACATGTCACGCCCCCTACCCCGCCCCCTTCAGGTCGGGTTCCGCCCCTATTCCCCCCCCCCCCCGTCGCATAGTCCCCTCCCCCCCATCACATACCCCCCCCCTCACTTACTATCTAGCCCTGGTGGTCTAGTAGCGTCTTCTCTTCGGGGCAGGAAAGAGCCCCCTCTTTCCTGCCCGGAGCGCTGCCTGCCCTTGCCTGCTGCATCCTCCTCGGTATGGCTGGGGATTCAAAATGGTCACCGAGAGTTGAAGCAGCCTCGCGAGAGTTCAACTCTCGGCGGCCATTTTGAATCCCCAGCCAGACCGAGAAGGATGATAGACAGGGGAGGCAGCGCTCCAGGCAGGAAAGAGGGGGCTCTTTCCTGCCCCGAAGACGTCACTAGACCACCAGGGAACATTGGTAAGGAAGGGGAGGGGACGGGAGACCAGGTCACCAGACCCACGGCGCCGATCGCCCGCCCACACTCCCACCGCACGCACGCGCCTGCCCGCACCCACGTTTGTCCAGAAATCCGGACAAACGTGGGCGCGGGCAAAATCCGCCGGATGCCCCGGACATGCCCTCAAAAAGAGGACATATCCAGGGAAATCCGGACGTATGGTAACCCTATGCATGTTATGTCTGCTCCTTGTGCTTGCCTGAGAGACAGCAGAAGGAACTTGAACTCAGGAGCCCAGACTACTTCATTCAGTGCCTCAGGTCTCAGTGTCTCCTGCTCAGTGTGTGACTTCAATGTACGTGATTTCAACCAGAATTAAGGCAAAGAAGGGGGTAGAATGGGGAAAATTGCTGGTCACCTTATTCAAATCATCAAATAGTGGTGGCTCTAAAGATTCATAAGATCGGAAACATTGAAAAATATCAAAGAGCACAGAAAAACATGCTAAAACACATACAGTTTTGCTATCCTTTTATTAAGCCATTTTTTGCTACGCACAGAATTATCTGTTTTGAACTTCAACCACCACACAGCAACTACATTTGGTTTTGCCAAACTCTTCCCCCTGATCACCCCCTTTTATCCTCCTCCACACCAGAATTCCATTCTCTCCTTTCATGCGAGGTTTGGGCTGCCCTGGAAGCTGACTTCATACCCAGCGCCTCTTTTCGGTCATCATAGCAATATGTTTCTTCAACTCAGACAAGACTTATCAGGAATGGTACAAAAGAAAAAAAAAAATCAGCTTTCACAAAACTCACAAAATAAAACTAAATATCCAGAAAAATACTATACGAGACAAAAAATTAAAATGTCCTCCATAACAACACCGGATGTTATCTTTCAGGTTTCTATAAACAAGTGCTTAAAATGAAGGCATTCAAGAACAATAAAGATCTCTTTTACAAAGAATTGAAATGGAAAAAGCCCTCCTTAAAATACTCCTTTAATCACCTAAGCTAGGTAATTCAACAGAACACAAGCTCTCCAAGCTTGAAAGAATCTGCTTTGCTACCTCTTGAATGTTTTAAGAAGAAAGGCTGGATTACCCTACACATCTTTTGTTGACATTCGGCAAATAATACCATCTAACAATGTGCCAATCTTTTCTTCTTGTTGGGTAAGTTTGTATATCTGTTAAAACACAAAATAAAACACGAGTAAGTATATAAAGCAGGGAAGTGCAGCAGCCATTTAAATCAGTGGTGGGAAAGCAGTGGGGACATAACCGTTTTAATCAAACTTCCTAAGCAGGAACAGAAATGAGAACATACAGGGTGTACCATTGTATGGTGGCTGAGAAATTGAACTGAAGACTAATTAAACTCAAAGGGATAAAAAGTAGCCTTAGTCCTACTGTGGTCATTAAAGATGAGCGCAACACTGGCTACTCTAGCTGGTTCTGTTCTACATGAATTACCCTCCTGTTTTGCTAGGAGATTATCCTAAAGTATAAGAGGTATAAGAGACAATTTGTTGATAACATCTTGGAAGTATTGAAAGTAAAAATATTAACACATATTATAAAGACTTTATAGGACACACATTGTCTTGATGCTTAAAGAGCTTTTGATTCAGAACTTGCTGGTAAACTGAGACAACATTTAAAAACTTTAAACCATGCCCTACTTGGGAATTATGGGGTAGAAATGTTGCATATGAGGTATATGACTTGAAGATTTGCTTCTGTTTGTTTGGCTGCGCCCTGTGCTTTGTGGAAGAAACAATTACTGAAGTCCATGGAGATGATATATTCATACATGTGTTATAGACATTTATTGTAGGTCAGATTTGAAGTCCTATCAGTGTGATGCTGACACGTAACTTTTTATTGTTTAAAGGTTGCAAAATCATTGCTACCCATTCCACTAATGGTACCTGGATTAAACATATATATTATGTTGATTCCCTCCCTGCATGACTTAATCCAGTGAAAACTCAAACGGCCAGCAAAGGTATTGCTCTCAGCTTGTCTGACTCTCCATGGTACAGACCTCAGCCTGAGCCTTTTATCCACCCTATTGTTAACATCTCAATGTGAATACCCCATAATTACACAGTGAAACAGTCTTTACCATACAAGGAAGCAGTAGTACTTCTGTCAGGTTTCTAGCTGACTTTTAGGGTCCTTATCATCCACCTCTCCTCCCGCCTTCTTTACGAGTAATCTGGCTTTTGTTTTATCCTTCCAGCAGCTTCCCAAAATTGGTTTCATTCCTTCTTCCCAAGCTGTCATTCTCTAAAATCAATTCACTTCCTACGAGCTTAGAACCCTCTAGAACTACTAAAACCATGAATTTGATTCCTTTCTGAGCTCTCATATGTTAGGCTACACAGCTCTTGTGGTGAACTGTTGTGTAGCTAGTGACAGGCTCCCAGCTTAATGCTTTACTGAACTTGGGTGAGTGCACTGCTAGAAAACACATTTTGCAGTGCTTTATTTAATGGAGATAAAATATTTGCAGAGAAAAATACTTATGGTGCACATTTTTTACATTTTCAAATGTACACACATTATTTTACCCCTATTAGTCACCTGTATGAGGGCAGGTTAAATAGTTAGACAGACCCAGCTGCTGCATGGATGTCTGCATTACTGCTAAGACTTCATATTAACTTCTGTTGTCTCCTCAAAATTCCCCCTCATATCTATAGCGAAAATTCTGAAAATATTGTACAAGATTTTCTGCAAAAATGGTCACATTCTTAAATCTCTGAGTTTTACACACTCTTAGTGGCTAGCTTTCAAAACCATGATACATATTTCTCCATAGGGATGAAAAAGGCATAAGAACATAAATAAAATTTTACATTGTCCTTTTTAACTGTTAAATAAATTGTTTAGTAGTAGTACTGCTTTTTAAAATACTGCTCAAGGTGGATCAATGTGAAATCAGACTGCTAATTGTCCTCTCCCTTTTCATACCTTTTTGACTTTTACAATGTCTGCCATTTTCGATAGTTCCATTACAGAAACCTGCTGGCCCTCTACTTGGGATGCTATTTCTTCAGGATTTACAGCTTTCATTCCATCTTCAATCAAAACAATGAGAACTGTAGAGTCACTGTCTGAAATGCCAAATTTCTTAAAAGCTTCTGAAATCTGAGCAAGAAAAACAACAGAAGTCCATTTCCATATTTCACTGAAGTGGTTGCACATGGAGAACATCTTAAAAGTAAAGGAGCACCTCAAAAGGGTGATGTCTCACAATTAGACAGTAATGTCTATGCCACAGTGGCTCTGTATTCTCAGCTCTTCCTTATCCAGTTGCTCACACTCACAACTACATACATCCCTTCTAGGGCTTTTTAGCAAACTTCTTATAGGCTGGTTCAATCTGTCTGTTTGTAGATGCAATAACTGAAATACACCGACTGTGACTGGATCCAAAGAGGAAGAAGGAGAAACGTGTAGCTGGCACCTCTCCTATTGAAAATGATCTTGGTCTGACAAATGGGTCAAAGTTAAAAATGTTTCAGATTATTAATGCCCTCATGTTTTTGTGTACATCACATGGATCAAAAACTCAAATAGAAAACCAAAGGCTTCCACAAAGCAATCTGGAAGAAAGAGCCACGGGAATGGAAGCAAATGAAGTATCAAGAGACCACAGGTCAGAAAAATATATATTTAATAAAACATGTCCCAGTCACGTTAGCTCTATACAGACTGTGTTTTAACTCCAAAAGCCTTCATCAGGAGTTAACTTAAGAAAAACAACCAAAATTAACATCAAAAACATCTTGTCATACAATAGATACTTATAAAATATGAAATATAGAATATCAAACATATAAACGGCAAGTGACCAACTCACCTGCAAATGCGCAGTAGAGACTTCCCTCTCTGTCCCACCCTCAAGTCAAGACATGATGACGTCAGAGGGCGGAACAGAGAGGGAAACGGAGTCGGAGTCACTGTCGGATGCTGCCGCCTTGAAATGGACATCGCACGCACCAAACTCCCCCCTCCCCCCTCCTCCGCATTGGGCCTCCTGCACTGACCTGACAGCGCCTCTCACCTCCGTGACTGAATAGATAGGGAATGGCTGGAGTGTAAATTTTAAGGGGCTTCGATGTTAGCTTCAGAACTTAGTACAAGAACAGTACTTCTACGGTCTGTGCCCTGAGAAAGACAAGGACAAATCAAACTCAGGTATACATATAAAGTATCACATACCATGTAAAATGAGTTTATCTTGTTGGGCAGACTGGATGGACCATACAGGTCTTTATCTGCCGTTATTTACTATGTTACTATGTAAGGAACCAGGAGTGCAAACAAGATAAAAGAGTGCAAAGACTAAATATATGAGTGAAAGTCAAGGGAACTTATAAACAGTGATGATAATTGCTATTATAATGTGAAATGTGTGAGAAAAAAAACCCTTAGTGCCGGAGTAATTTACAGACGTGATGTAATTTAATTACTTGCTGAATCCTCTCTCAATATATGTGTGTCAAAGTAAAAAAACAAACGAAAAGACCTTAAGAGAACACAACTCTAACCATCCCACCTCCCACCACCCGTGGATGAGGGACATTGCAGACTTTGCACTCTTGTATCTTATTTACACTCCTGGCTCCTTGTAAAATTCATTTATGAGCGTTTCTTAAATTATCAGTTATTTTTATACATGTATATTCTATATTTCATATTTTATATAGTATCTATTATATGACAAGATATTTTTCATGCGAATTATGGTTGTTGTTTTTTTTTTTTACTTTTCTCAAGTTAACTCCTGATGAAGGCTTTTGGAGCCGAAACACAGTCTGTGTACGTAGACTTAACGTAACTGGGACTTGTTTTATTAAATATATATTTTTCTGACCTGTGGTCTCTTGATACTTCACTTCCTTCCACTCCCGTGGCTGTTTCATCACATGGATCATCCACTTTTCCCATCCTCACACTTATCATCTTATTTTCTCTGTCATGGCAGGTCTCATCTCACTGGTTCTCCGAAATTCATTCTCCTTTCCCAGCACAAGCATCCAGAAATGATCAATGTATTTTAGATTTGGGATTTTAGACTGAATTACATGCCTTTCCAAATCCAAGTTCAAGTCATGCTACAATCAGGTAAAGTAGACAGTTCCCTGTACAACAAGGCTTGCAATCTAAGGGCTAGATTTACCTAATTTGCATTAATGGTTTAACACACGTTGATGTGATTTAACTTATGTTATTGAATATAAGCCCCATAATTATCAATGAGGCCTATTTACTAATAACTCGTATTAATTGCATTAATATGCATTACATGGTTTATTGCAGGTTAGTAAATCTAGACCTAATTTTGTACCTGAGGCAACAGAGGGTTAACAAAAGTGGAAGGAAAGATGGGACACGGAGTAGGGAAGAAGATGAACTCCTCTTCACCTAGAAAACAACAAGGCAGGCGATCTGCAAAATCCAACGTGGAAAACAAACAAGCAGATCAGTATAATATCCAACAAACTTTATTAAAGAGACGGTATCTTCAATAAAGTTTGTTGGATATTATACTGATCTGCTTGTTTGTTTTCCACTCCTCTTCCCCTATATACAATTGTTCCCTTGCATATCTCTGATGCCACCCTGCCACTCATGCACAAGACTCCCCACTGGCAAGTCCCACAGAACTCACCTAGTTAATCATTGCCTATACAATCTCACATTCACTCACGTACGTACCTACCCACCCACCCACTTATTCAGCAAAATATGCCTCTGTGCAACATATAGTGGGTGCCTGTAGTTACACATGCCTAGTATGCATGCCATGATAATTGGCACTTACATGTGTAATTGCACTATGTGCTATTCTATGAGGTAGCACATTTATTTTATTTATTTGTAGCATTTGTATCCCACATTTCCCCACCAATTTGCAGGCTCAATGTGGCTTATATTTGCCGTAATGGCGGATGCCATTTCCGGGTAACAGAATTACAAATGGTATTGCGTTCAGGTGCATACCTACATGGTAATATACATGGAACATAACATGCATGGAACAGATCATGGTATAAATATATATCATGTGCATATATACATGGTAAGGGAGTATACATTATGGTAATGCATGAAGGTACTGGGTAATAAATTGGGTTGTAACATACATTAGGTCATCGGCTATGGAAAGACCATATTCGACATGAGGATTAAAGTGGTAGTGGTAGTTCATTAATATCAGTCAAGTGATAAGATTTCAAGTATGTCTAGGTCATGTAAGGTCTTATTATTAGTATTTAAGATGGATGTTTATGGTATGCCTTCTTGAACAGATCTGTTTTCAGTAGCCTTCGGAAGATAGTTAGGTCTTGCGCAATTTTTATGGCCTTCAGTAGTGCGTTCCATAGCTGCGTGCAGATGTATGAAAAACTGGTTGCGTATATGGATTTATATTTTAGCCCTTTGCAGTTAGGGTAGTTGAGATTGAGGAATGTGCGTGCTGATCTCTTTGCGTTTCTGATAGGCAAGTCTATAGGGTCTGACACTGCAAGGGTGCAGCATGGGAGGGGCATGGGCATGTCTCTAACTTATGCAATACTATAAGGTATTCCACAGTGCACTTACAGCAGATGTGCCCATTTACGCCTGCCACTGACCTGGTGTAAATATTTGTGCCAATTCAGGTTTATACTTATATTCTATAAGGGCATCTCAGTGCACAGATATCGTCCTGTACACAGCATCAGCACACCAGCTTACAGAGTTGCACACTTCAACGTTTTAATAAAAGAACATAAATATGCCCCAAAGACTATAGAACACTCAGTAATGTTAAATATGTAAAGCATGCAATAAGGTTTTCATGGTGGTTGACTTCTCTCATAAAGCTTTAGAGTGTTCCGAAACAGACTGAAAGGGGGGGGGGGGGGTTAAAATGGTGACTAACACAGGTTAAAAAAAAACCTCAAATATGTCAGGATTCAAAAAAGCATACAAGCTTTAAAAAAAAGCAAAATACAGGAAGAGGTTTGCTACTTCCTTGGATATCACATGTGAAGTTTATATTAAACACAAATATTTTGCAGACAGTATTAGCCCTGGTCTTTGCAGTTCAGGTTTAAAAGTAATGTTCTAAAACAAATTCACACACTGCAAAGTAAACTTACATTGTTGGTTGGTGAAAGATTAAAAATGATTTCGGCATACAGGGTCCGAGTCTTCATTTTGCCCAGTTTTTGTAGATGAACTGCTTTGTTTGCTGCCACAAGAACTTGAAATGGATCAACAATCTGCCAAAAAATGAAAACACGGCAACTAAATAAAATACCTAAGTGCAATAACACTGACAGGTTTTACTCTTTCTAAGTAATGCAGTTTAGATACCAAACTGTCCATCCTCGTATATTCCTATAAGATTGTAAACTGTTGTGAAACTGAAGACCTCCTTCTTTAAAAGTATCTGATAAATACACACGATGTAGTAAACAAACAACATGTAGAGACCTCGGAGTCTTTGGGAGAAAGAGCATTAGGTGAGAACACTACACTGGCATGACACCAAGACAATTTAGAACTACTGTCTAAGTATCTTAACTAAGTCTTAGAATGTAGAGGTAATATCAGTTCCACTTTATTCAGTAGACAAAAATGTAATAACTGAAAAAAGAAGACATGAAATGTGGTACAGAAACTGCCCATGCCAAAGTCTTCAGTGACCTACTTGTAGCCAAATCTAAGGGTCTTTACTTAATCCTCATCTTTCTTGCACTATCGGCTGCTTTTGACACTGTTGATCACCACCTACTCCTTGATACTTCGTCCTCACTTGGATCTGGGGGCTCTCTTCTGTCTTGGTTTTCTTCTCCCATCATGATGTTAGTGTATGCTCTTGTGGATCTTCCTCGATTGTTATCTATCAGTCGGTGTATCTTGGGGCTCTGTCTTGGAACCTCATTCCTTTGGTGCTCTGATCTCCTCCCATGTCTTTAAGCTGATGACTCCCAGATCTTTCTCTCTACACCAAGGTTTTCCTTAGGCATCCAGTCCAAAATCTCAATCTGTTCCTCTGACACTGGTGCTTGGATCCCACAACCATTTGAAACTTAACATGGCTATAATAGAGCTTCTCATTTTTTTTTCTCTAAACCCACTTTCTCCCTTCCCCCTTTTACTATTTTTGTGGATAACACTGTCAACTTCCCAGTCCCCTCTGCTCATAACCTTTTTCTACACATGTCCAACAGACTACTAAAATCTACCATTTCTTTCTTTATAAACACTATCAAAACCCTTATCCAAATCCTCATCATCTCCTATTTTGACTACTGCAACCTGCTCCGTGCAGGTCTCTCACTGAATCATCTCTCTCCACTTTAAGCTATTCAAAACTCAGCTGTACTACTTATAATCTGCTAGTAGAGGAGTAGCCTTGTGGCAGCACAGGGCTTTACATGCAGGGGTGCCTGGTTCAAATAACATTGCTGTTCCTTGTGATCTTGGGCATCACTTAACCCTCCATTGCTTTAGATTGTAAACCCTGCAGGGACTGGGAAATTACTAAGTGTACCTGAATGTAACTTTGAGCTACTACTGAAAAGGGTGTGAGAGAAATCCATATAATCCTTCTTTTCAAGTTACTTCATTGGCTCCCCACCCATTTCGGTGTTCAGTAGAAAACTTCTCTTACATATCTACAAGGGCATTCATTTTGTATCTCCTCATTACCTTTTCTCTTCTCTCTCTCTACACCGCCCCTTGGAAACTCTGCTTATCGGGTAACTCAGTCTTCTCTGTGCTCTTCTCTTCTACTGCCAAATCCAGACTCTGTTTTTTCTACTTTGCTGTGCTGTTCAGCTGGAATAAACTTCATGGATTGGTGTGTCATGCTTCTTCTTTGGCTCTATTTAAATCCAGGCTAAAAACTCACCTTTTTGAAACTGCCTTTAAATATTAACCCCTTATTCTCATGTTCATCTGCATGCAATTTTTAAACATTCCCTTGACAAATTAAACTCCTTAATTCTATTTGTCCTGCTCGTCTGCCTTGAATAGATTATAAGCTCTGTCTCCTATGTGTACGTGTACAGGCTGTGTACATCTAGCAGAGCTAAAGAAATGGGATACCAATACAGCGGCGCATATGATTTGTAGGGCCCGGAGGGATGACAGAGTAACACCTTTATTACATCAACTGCACTGGCTTCCGGTTGAAGCAAGAGTTAAGTTTAAAGCCTTAGTTTTGACCCATAAGGCTTTTCACACACTAAACCCTGACTACCTGTCAAATTTAACAATTCCTTACACTGCTACACGAACCCTTAGATCCCTAACAGATAACAGGTTAGTGATTCCTCCTCTCGCTAGGGCTAGATGGGAATCTACGCGGAGATTGGCTTTTTTCTACTTGTCCCCTTCTCTTTGGAACGGCCTTCCAAAAAAGATCAGACTTGAGAAATCTTACTTTCATTTTCGGAAACTTTTGAAAACCTTTTACTTTACTAATTATGTAGAACAGAATTTAGAATAATGGAGGTAAGGTTATAAAAGGGTATCTTCAATGTATTTTAAATCATAATTTGTACTGTTTATGTTTGTGTAGTTTATATTATGTACTCAATTTTGTATTTGCGGTGCTTTCCTGTATACTAAATTATGACTTATACTGTTTTTATCTTATGTAGTTAATTCTTGGTTTTGCTGTGCTTTCCTATAATGATTGGAGTTCCATTGTTTGTCCAAACTGTACATATAATGTTGTATTGTTCGTTTTTCTTTTTTACAAACTGTAAACCGTTCTGTCTTGCAGTTGCAATAAGATACGGTATATAAATTGACTTAAATAAATAAATAAATACTACTGCTACTATGACGACTGTTCAACATTTATTTTTCATGACCACTACAGACATGGAAACGTCCCTCATTACCTCTCTCTTATGGATACCGTAACATTCACCAGGGCTAGAAAGTGACTGAGCTCTCTGAAGAGCAGCTTCAGCACTGGATCTCACGTAGCAAACCATGGGGAAAGGGACTCTAGGGATGCCATTACCTTGTTAAAGAGCTCCACGTGTGGATACTCATTCCTTTTGCTGGTACACAGCATTATACTTTGGCGCTGTGCACCCACAAATAGCTTTTCCAGCAGGATGGAAATACTACTTTACTATCCGACCTTCAAGAAATAACTGGAAAAAATGCATCAGTCATAATCAGACCAGTTTCACACGTTACTTCATACTCTTAGAACATAAGAAAGTAAGAGTAGCCATACTGGGTCAGACCAATGGTCCATCTAGCCCAGTATCCTGCTTCCAACAGTAGCCAAGCCAGGTCACAAGTACCTGGTAGAAACCTAAATCATTCCATGCTACCAATTCCATTGCAAGCAGTTATTCCCTATGTCTGTCTCAGTAGCAGACTATGGACTTTTCCTCCAGGAACATGTCCAAACCTTTTTTAAACCCAGATACACTAACCGCTGTTACTACATCCTCCGGCAAAGAGTTCCAGAGCTTAACTATTCGTTGAGTGAAAAAATATTTCCTCCCATTTGTTTTAAAAGTATTTCCATGTAATTTACTACTACTAATTAACATTTCTAGAGCGCTACTAGGGTTACGCAGCACTGTACAGTTACATAGTAACATAGAAGATGACGGCAGAAAAAGACCTGCACGGTCCATCCAGTCTGCCCAAGAAGATAAATTCATGTGCTACTTTTTTATTTGTATTGTCCTCTTCAGGGCACAGACCATATGTCTGGCCAGCCCTATCCCCACCTCCGAACCAAAAACCCCGCCTCCCACCACCAGCTCTGGCACAGACCGTATAAGTCTGCCCAGCACTATCCCTGCCTCCCACCACCGGCTCTGGCACAGACCGTATAAGTCTGCCCAGCACTATCCCCGTCGCCCAACCACCAGCCCCGGCACAGACCGTATAAGTCTGCCCAGCACTAGTCCCGCCTCCCAACCACCAGCCCCGGCACAGACCGTATAAGTCTGCCCTGCACTAGCCCCGCCTCCCAACCACCAGCTCTGCCATCCATTCTAGGCTAAGCTCCTGAGGATCCCTTCCTTCTGAACAGGATTCCTTTATGTTTATCTCACGCATGTTTGAATTCCGTTACCGTTTTCATCTCCACCACCTCCCGCGGGAGGACATTCCAAGCATCCACCACCCTCTCCGTGAAAAAATACTTCCCGACATTCTTCTTGAGTCTGTCCCCCTTCAATCTCATTTCATGCCCTCTCGTTCTACCGCCTTCCCATCTCCGGAAAAGGTTTGTTTGCGGATTAATACCTTTCAAATATTTGAACGTTTGTATCATATCACCCCTGTTTCTCCTTTCCTCCAGGGTATACATGTTCAGGTCAGCAAGTCTCTCCTCATACGTCTTGTAACGCAAATCCCATACCATCCTCGTAGCTTTTCTTTGCACCGCTTCAATTCTTTTTACATCCTTAGCAAGATACGGCCTCCAAAACTGAACACAATACTCCAGGTGGGGCCTCACCAACGACTTGTACAGGGGCATCAACACCTCTTTTCTTCTGCTGGTCACACCTCTCTCTATACAGCCTAGTAACCTTCTAGCTACAACCACTGCCTTGTCACACTGTTTCATCGCCTTCAGATCCTCAGATACTATCACCCCAAGATCCCTCTCCCCATCCGTACCTAGCAGACTCTCACCGCCTAACACATACGCCTCTCTTGGATTTCTACTCCCTAAGTGCATCACTTTGCATTTCTTCGCATTCAATTTTAATTGCCAAACCTTAGACCATTCTTCTAGCTTTTTCAGATCCTTTTTCATGTTTTCCACTCCCTCCGGGGTGTCCACTGTGTTACAAATCTTAGTATCATCTGCAAATAGGCAAACTTTACCTTCTAACCCTTCGGCAATGTCACTCACAAATATATTGAACAGAATCGGCCCTAGCACCGATCCCTGAGGCACTCCACTACTCACCTTTCCCTCCTCTGAGCAAACTCCATTCACCACCACCCTCTGGCGCCTGTCCGTCAACCAGTTCCTAATCCAGTTCACCACTCTGGGTGGTAAACAAAGAAGGACAGTCCCTGCTCGAAGGAGCTTACAATCTAAAGGCAAAATGTCAAGTTGGGGCAGTCAAGATTTCCTGAATAGAGGTGTAGTGGTTAGGTGCCGAAGGCGACATTGAAGAGGTGGGCTTTGAGCAAGGATTTGAAGATGGGCAGGGAGGGGGCCTGGTGTATGGGCTCAGGGAGTTTATTCCAAGCATGGGGTGAGGCGAGGCAGAAAGGGCGGAGCCTGGAGTTGGCGGTAGTGGAGAAGGGTACTGAGAGGAGGGATTTGTCTTGAGAGCGGAGGTTACGGGTAGGAACGTCCCTTTGTACTTTTGGAACAAGTAAAAAAAATTATTTACTTCTACTCATTCTACACCACTCAGGATTTTGTAGACCTCAATCATAACTCCCCTCATCCATCTCTTTTCCAAGCTGAAGAGCCCTATCCTCTTTAGCCTTTCCTCATACGACAGGAGTTGCAACCCCTTTATCATTCTGGTCGCTCTTCTTTAAACTTTTTCTAATTCCGCTATATATTTTTTGAGATACAGTGACCAGAACTGAACATAATACTCAAGGTGAGGTTGCACCATGGAGCGATACAGAGGCATTACAGTATTTTCGGTCTTATTCACCATCACTTTCCTATTAATTCCTAGCATCCTGTTTGCTTTTTTGGCTGCCGCTGCACACTGAACAGAAGATTTCAGCGCATTATCTACAACAGTACCTACACCCCCAAGGTGGACCCTAGCATCAGATAACTATGATTTGGATTATTCTTTCCAATGTGCATCGCACCTTGCATTTGTTCACTATTTGCTCACCATTGTAGAGTTCAGTAATGCTCCATCAATTGATCCTGACATTGCTTTTTTCCTTAAAGTTTCTGCATTTCTTACATCCTTAAACAACATAAGGGTGACGCTAGTATCGGGAAACAGCTCCAAGTGATGTGTCACATGCATTATTCAGTCACGTTTATTCTGTAGCAGACCCCAGCAACCAAACCTAAGACAGCTGAGGGAGAAAAAGAAGGACGATTACATATAAAATAGTCCTTATTCATTTTTACTATATTTACTAATAACTAATATACCTCTGAAATTAACATTTACTCCTATTGCTACTTGAAAATTTCTACCTCTCACAAAACTAAAAGAAATAATTCTGCACCAGTTCAATATTAACATTTTTCTCCCATCTGCTTTAAAAAAATGCACTTGCTATTGGGTTCTTTTGATGGAAATCTTGCACAGGGTTTACATGTGGCTCCATGTTTGAGTACTGAAAGGTTAGGTGGCTTTCTGAATGCGCAAGGAGCTGGAGCACTACAGAAGATGTCAACTCACCCAGTTTCAAGAGGAGATTTGCAGACAATCCTGGATTTCTGACTAGAGGCTGACTGAATTTTGGTTACGGTGTGGAAATCAGCCCCAAACCCTTTTTCTGCCCAGTTTTGACTGAAAGATTTAAATTTTTGCCCATATTTCAGTTTTGGCCAGAAACGACCATATATTTTTGGTGGAAGCTGGCCGAAAGGTTATTTTAATTTTCGGCCATATTTCAGTTTTAGCCAAAAACAACCATGTGTTCTGGATGGAAGTTGAAAATGTGTGCTTTGTCCTGTCTCCCTCCCCTCAAACAGGAGTTGTCCCTTCTCCTGGACTCCCATTCCAAGTGCCTCCCCCACCCACCCATTGATCCCCTGGGCTTATTTTACAATCTTTGGTGGTCTAAGTGTAGCTAGGACAGGAGCAATCCCTGGTTACCCCTGCCCATTCTGATTCTGCTCTCAAAATGGATGCCATGACAGAAGCATTGCTGCTGCCCTAACTATACCACAGAACTAACAGGAATTGTAAGGTGGGGAGAGGGAGGGGGCTAGGGCTACTCTTTGTATTCTTTTTTTTTTTCATACTGCGATTGCAAGTAACGCAGTTATGATCTTGCACAATAGTTTATATGGTAAATAAAGTGCTCCAAATAAATGTTTTTTCATACAAAATTTTAGCAGAACTTTTTGGGATGATAAGCTCCTTAGGAATTAGCTGCTCTGTGGAGTTAAGACATCAGCTGACGCTCTTGAGTGTAGCACAAATTAACATTTACTCCTATTGCTACATGACACATTCTACCTCTCATGAAACTTTCAGTTTTCATTAACTGTTGTCTGTGTGCTTGGAAGCAAAATTCGGTCTTTCATTACTTAAATTATTATATTCTAGCTTGGATACTGTGGGTTTTAGCAATGGGATGCAGATTGTAAACGCTGACAATTCCCAGCAGCCCACAGTAGTCCACATTCACACATAGTTTTCAGTTAGACTTCAGCCGAAACCAGTGTGATGAGCATCAGCTGAAGTTTCGAAGTTGGCCAAACAAAAGCATTTAGACAATCTCCGTTTCAGCCAAAACTGACCCCCCCCCCCCCCCTCCCTCCCACCCACAAAAACAGTTTTGGCTAGCCTGTATTTTTGACCACCCATCCTGATAGACTTCTCGAAGGTTTTTTTTCACAGCAGCAGAACGGATCTGATTAATATGGGGGAGGGGCTCTTTCAAGAAACTGGGGCAGCAACAACAACACACCTTTTCCCCTTCTCCTGGCCCTACCACCGACCTTGTTGTTGTAACTTCCTTTTCTGCTTTCCCTACGTTTTTCTTTCTTCTCTCCATGTATTTTATTATTATTACGATTGTAAACTGCTTTGCTATAAGTTAGTGCATCAAATTCAACAATCTAAATTAAAGACAGGACCTACATATCGCGATACTGATTTAAGCCTGGCTGTGGGTCACTTATTGGCTCTGCACTCTATAAATAATAACATTAGTGGGTGTGCGTTAAGGCAGCTGAGCTCTCACTTCCTTTGGGCTGAACGGTGGCCCAGGCCTGGCTCATTAGCAGTGAATCAACCCGGTTCGGCTCTTGCCTGTCTTTTGGCACCGGTCGCTTTGAGATACCTGGACTGGAGTTGGCCGCGCGCTGCTGACGCTCCGAGTCCCGACCCAGCCGTCCTCGGCTTCCGCTTCCGTTCGAGGACAGAGGGCGGGGCCCGAGGCGAGGCCGCCTCTCCAGTGCAGGTAGCGCACGCCTGCTGCTGTGCCGGGCCTGGCATGGAGCGGCCGGAGGGCTGGTGCTTCTCGGCGCTGCTGAGCGGCAGCTTCCTGCTGTCTTGCCTCCTCTTCTCACACATCAGCCGGCAGCAGAGGCAGCCCTACATGGACGAGCTTTTCCACATGCCGCAGGCCCAGCAGTATTGTGGGGGTCACTTCCGACAGGTACGACCCCCCCCCCGATATCATTCCAAGCCTAGCCCGCACCCCTAGTATCAGTTTCCCAGGTGCCAACAGGTATCACCCCCGACCCGGATTGCGAGCCCCCCCCCCCCGTGTTAGCCTCTCGGAGTTACTTCCGACAGCTGCCACCCCAGATTTGGAACCCAAGATCAGCTTCCCGTGGATCACCGCTAGCAAGTATCACCCCTTATCCTGGCCCAGGAGCTCCCCCCCCCCCCCCACCTAGCCCAGCCCTGAGACCTGGGCCCTAGCTTTGGAGGGGAGGGGGGCACGTCCAACAAGTACCACTCCTGACTGGGACTCCTAAACTCACTCTAAGTCCAGCCCAGAACCCTAGTATTGTTTTCTCAGGGGTCTCTTCCAACAGGTAGCATGCCCAATCTGGACCTCTACTGTCAACTTCTTGGCAGTCAGTTCCACCAGAGCATAGACTAGTGTCAGCTTCCTGGGGTCACTTCTGACAAGTACTACCCCCCCCCTATGAACCCCAAATTTACCCTAAGATCATCCCACACTCCTAGTATCAGTTTCCTGGGGGGTTCATTGCTGTGTTTTTTTGTTACATTTGTACCCCATGCTTTCCCACTCATGGCAGGCGCAATGCGGCTTACATATTGTATACAGGTACTTATTTGTACCTGGGGCAATGGAGAGTTAAGTGACTTGCCCAGAGTCACAAGGAGCTGCCTGTGCCTAAAGTGGGAATTGAACTCAGTTCCTCAGGACCAAAGTCCACCACCCTAACCACTAGGCCACTCCTCCACTTTTCACGCCTGTCCCTAATGTCAACTTCCCAGGTGTCAGTACCAACAAGTACCACCCCTGATCTGGACCCTATTCCCAGCCCAGACCCCTAGTGTTGGCTTCCCAAGGGTCACTGCGAATAAGCACCACCCCATTCTGGACCCAAAACTCACCCTGAGTTCATCTTGGCCTTTTAGTGTCAGCTTCCCAGAGATTTATTGCCAACAGGTACCAGCCCAATCTGGTCCCTGAACTCACCCTGAGTTCAGCTTAGACCCCTAGTGTCAGCTTCCCTGGGGCTGCTTCTGACAGGTGCAGTTTAGCTCCTCCAGGCTCCCAAGTTCTGGAGGTGAGGGGAAGAGTTTGGATTCTGGTTAATTTGCCTGATGGTGTTTCTGATCTCTGTTCTCCACTGGCTTGGATTAGGTGATAGGGGCTGCATAGCCCTCTCCATTTTTAGTTAGTTCAGTTTAAGAATGATAAATCAACACTCGGTTATGGGATTGCTAAACCCTGTGGACTAAGGTCCCTGCTCTTAAACAACTGGAGCTAAGTTCTCCAGGGCTCAGGTGATTTACTTGATCTTGAAGCCCTTAGCCATGGTGAGTGTGAAGCTGACTTCTGAGGTGAGGCAGAGCCAGCCCGAGTAGTAGGCAGGATTAGACGGTCGCCCAGGCAAAGCAAACAGTAGGTGCTGACAATTGCACAGAATCAAAGAAATAACAGGGAATTTTTTTAAAAAAAATTTTAATTTTGTTAATGCATATCGAGAAGAATTTGATACAAAAAATAGGAGTATATAAATCAAGAAAACAAATAGCAAAGAAAAAAGTAAAAAGAACAAACAATAGAGATAACTGTGTGCTACTAGAGTGCTAATTAACAAACCACAGGGAGATGAATTAAAGTTCAGGATGGGGGTGGGGCAAAGAAAAGGGAAAAACAATGACTCCGATAAACTTAAACAGTAAGATTCAAAAAGAAAAGGTACAACTGGGAAGATTCATAAAAAAACGTAAGATGTATTAAGATATTTAGGGGCTCATTTTTGTAACAGAAAAATGTCCAAAAAGCAGCACAAAGTGGCAGATGGACTTTTTTTTTTTTTTGCCAACAGTCCAAATCGCTATTTTCAAAACCAATTTTAAAGATGTTTTTCTATGCAGTTTGAATGCAGTGCGTCCAGATCACAAGGGGACATGTTGGGGGTGGGATTTGGATGTTTCCCAAACTTGAACATTTTTCTGCCATAATGGAACAAAGCAAAAAAAGTCCAGAGCTAAAAATTAGACATTGGGGCTCATTTTCAAAGCACTTAGCCTTCCAAAGTTCCATATGGAACTTTGGAAGGCTAAGTGCTTTGAAAATGTGCCTCATTATGGTCTAGATCAGTTTCAGTTATGACTAACCAAAGCACGCTAGCTGCTGTCGGTTTGTTAATGCCGGCCCAGCCCATTCACTTTGAACGGGCTGTGTCGGCATTGCTGCATGGCAGCTGCCAGCACAGTTTTGTAAAAGGGGGGCCTAAGTCACAAAAAGATGCCCTAAATGATCAAAAGACCACAGGAGGGATTAAGGCATGTGACCCCCCCCCCCCCCACAAAGATGTGAAAGAAACAGTACATACCAGCCTCTAGACAGCTTCAGATGTTATGGCCAGGCCTATTAGAGCAGCAAGCAGGTCCCTGGAGTGGTCAGTGCGTGCATTGTAGAGAAGGCAACCCAGGTCCGTCTCTCACTCAATGGTACACATGTAGTTTGTAAAATGTGAGCCATCCAAAACACACTAAAAACCTACTGTACCCACATATAGGTGCCACCTGCAGCCATAAGGGCTATTGTGGCGTGCAGTAGGTTTTTGGTGGGTTGTGGAGTGCGCACCATACAATATAAAGGGGTAACAGTGAGATGGAACGTTTTTTATATAAAGTCCACTGTAGTGCCTCCTAGGGTGCCCCACTACTTTGCTGGGATGTCTGTGTGGCCAGTCTGGTAAGAATACTGCACCCCCCATCCAAATGGCTTGTTTTTATGTGTTTTTCCCTTAGATGTTTTTTTTTTTTTTTTTTTCGAAAATGGTCCAAAAAGATACACACTTAGTATAAAAACATCTAGCAAATGGCCATTTTTGGAACAAAAAGGTTCGAAAATTGCTATTGTTGCAGGAATTACCACTATTGTTAGCAGAATCTGTGGTACTTCAGAAGTCAAACACCACACACCAGAATGAGAGAGAAATCTTTATTTGCCAGCAAACAAAGTAGGACATCAGCACTAGGTCTCTTCTTCTCTTTCTCAGCTCTCTGTGTCTTGTGGCTTCTGTCTCAGCTCCTTCTCTTCTTCTTACGTAAGCTGCTTCTGCTCTGTTATATAGGGTCCTACACCTCTCTAGCCCCCCTTTCTCACCAGATGGTAAAGAATAGATTGATTACCCTGCCTTGAACTAATTATCTCTATACATTACGCCAAAATATCAGTTACATAGGTTTGAGATATTTCCTAAACTGACCTATGACCTGGGGCCTCTCACACTAGACAATATGGCACCTATCTCTTGCATTTTATTATTATTAAATTCTCATATTCCCAGTCATAGCTTCATACTAACTGCTAACTGGACTCTGGCATTCATTAAGGGGTCAAGGGCCAATCTTGCTTAATAGCACACATACATGATTTGTTATTACTTTCAGAAAACCAGTCCTTCATTTAGCTATTCATCAAGGAGATGACTTGACTTTCCCTGACCTCTTTCACCTAGCTTCCTACACAGAACTAGCTAGGACTGTGGATAATTCAAACCAGATGATGACCTCTTAAACTACTACTACTACTATTTAACATTTCTAGAGCGCTACAAAGTGTACGCAGCGCTGTACAAACACAGAAGAAAGACAGTCCCTGCTCAAAGAGCTTACAATCTAATAGACAAAAAGTAAAGCATTTAAATTTAAAATATTTAAGCAGTCAAGCACAAGAGAACAGTCACAGAAGGACAGAAGATGTTGAAGGGTGGTCAGTGTGATTAGGTGTAACTCTGGTTGGAGTAGTGGGAGAAGGTGATAGAAGAATAGAAATGGGTGAGGTAAAGTAATGAGTGGGTTGATAGGGAGGTTATATAAGACATGTCACTCTAGGGGTGGGTGGGTAGAGGGGTAGGGTGGGTGGAAGCAGGAGAAGGTATTCTCTGCAGCCTATCTGTGAGATGGAAAATGCTCTCTGAAGCTGCTGCTATAAGTTGTTAGTTTTCTCTCCCTGAAAGAGATCCAAGCCACACCCACGAAGTTCAAACTGTCAGTGGGGAGGGTGAGGGGAGGAAATGGCAGTGCTTGATGAAAAAGAGAGCTATAGACAAAGCTTCACTTGAAAAGTCAGTCAAAGATGTAACACTGAATTGAAAAGATATTCTACATAGAAATAGAACTTATTAATTACACAGAATAAGACATATTCTAAAATAAGCAGAAATCAGAATTCCTTATAAGACAAATTCTAAATCATCTAGAATTATTTATCTCTAAACTATCTCCTTCTAACCAGCATTAGCCTAATCCTTTTAAACTGCCTGCAATATGTCTTACTTATAATGGTATCCAGATGTGGTAAATAATTACTTCTCTCTGACCTTTCTAACCTCTGGTCTAGCAAAAGCTAGACTTCTGAGTAAATTAAACCCAGATGGCATTCCTCCACTTTACAGGACTGAACCAAATTTAAACACCAAATTAATATGACTTCTTTGCCCAAGCTGCCTCACTATGTTCGCCACTTGATTTTTGGACGTTTTCAGCAAAATGTCCAAAATTTGATTTAAGATGTCATATTCAAATGCTCCTCTTAACACAACTACAAGGAAAACATAAATTAAAGGTCCCCCCCCCAAGGATAGAGCTTCCTGGAGCTTTCCCACCTTTCTTGGGTCTTTTTAGATATGTTGGGGAATATTTGACCATTAGCATTCATAAACAAATCACACTGATGTTGAGAAATAGAAACACATAATATAGTTCTTGTTGAAAAACAAACAAAAAACGATGGGCTACTTCAAGTATGTCCACTCTTTCTAGAGTCCACTCAAAACCAACGAGTCACTAGGTAGAATCCCCTGCCGCAAATCTTGATGTTTATCTGTAGACTTACAACAATCCTCTGGAAGCTAATAAATCTTCTGCAATGGAGGTAATTCAGCCTCTGGTACTCCCAGAAATGTCCTAAGATATATATTTGAACATCTCTCTAGGAGTCAATGCTGAGGACTGATGGAAATTCAGTACACTTAGATTCAAACCTCAGGTAAAATTCTCAAGATTTTCAATCTTCCTATGAACAAGCAGCTTATCTTGTTCCAGGGACACCTGTAACTCCTTTTTCTGATTAGGAGTACCTGATAGATCTTCTAAGTTTTGTGTCTAAGCAGCCACTTAACCTTGTAAAACAGGGCTTCTCAAACTGTGGGTCGTGACCCCAAGTTGGTTTGCTACTTAGGTGAACTCCATGGAAGGCAGGGAGGGGATGGTAGCACATTGGCAGTGACTCTGCAGAAGGGCCAGGTGCAGCAGTATGGAAAACAAGGTAGGCCTTTGGGAGTCACCTGCTTCTGTCACATTGTCACAGAAAGTTTGATAAGCGATGTTCTAAAGACTTTAGAATCTTTGAGAGTATGAGGTGCCTGTTTACCTAGATTATTCAGGGAAGTGTGATGTTGAGGTGATCATGATTGTTTAGAGGGATCTGAAAGTTAATTGGAAGGTTTGCCTAAAGCGCCTAATATCACATCCACCCTGTGGCGAGGAAGGCTTCTGGCATCCCCCCAACCCCCATGTGAAACAATACTTTATACGATTGGTCCTTAAGTTTCATGGAGTGTTCTCTTGGTTTTGTGTTGTTTTAAAGGTTAAACCAGTGTCCACTATGTCCCCTATTTAACTCTACAAACAGAGCCAGGGTAACGGACAAACAAAGAGGAAATGTTCTCTGGTGCTTCACGATCTTTATTATCAACTATGTGTGGAGACAATTTTTGTTTTTAATAACAGAGAGATGTTTTTGCTTGGACTATAGAATGGTTTAGGCCTTGATGAGGTCTAGAAATTATGAATAATCTTTCCATTTTCAGTGTTAATATTATTTATTAGATCTATTTTCTATATATCATAATTATATTTTTTGTTGATTTTATAATGTATTGTTTGTTTATAAATCACTTTTTGGTTTGGATAATATCTGTTTGTTTACATGACATGCTATTTTTTGATGCACATTTGTACAAATGTGGATTTTTATATTTTGCTGTTTTAGACTCCTGACGCAGGCCAGGTAACCAAAACGCGGCCCACGTCACATCTCATTTCATTGATAATAAAGATCTTGAAACACCAGAGAGTGTTTCCTATTTATTTGGCCATCACCCCTGCTGTGTTTGTTCTGTTTGACAAGATCTGCGGAGGCTGTTTCTTCTGTTTTGTGTTAACCCTATTTAACTCTTCCATTCCACTCATGGTTATATAAACCCTGTTGGTCATCTTTTCTGAAAACTGAAGAGCCCTAACCTATTTAACCTTTCTTCGTAAGTGGTGTGCTCTGTTTCCTTTGGCATTTTTGTTGCCCTTCTCTGAAGTTGTTCTAGTTCTGCTATTTTCTTTTTAAGACAGAGTGACCAGAACGGCATACAATGCACGAGGTGTGGTCACACCATGGACCTATACAGAGGCGTATTGATATTCTCAGTGTTTTACATCCCTTTCCAGTGGCAGATAATTCCCAGCATTCAATTTGTTTTTAGCTGCTGTGGCTGAAAATTGCAACCTATTATCCAAAATGACTCCAAGGTCTTTTTTTAGGTGGTGATTGTGAATTCAGAACCCAGCATTTTGTACTGGCATTTGGAATTATTTTTTCCTATGAGCATCACTTTGCATTTGTCCATGTTAAATTTCATCTGCCACTTCGATGCCCGGTCTCCTAGTCTCACAGAATCCTGCATTTCCTAATAGTCCTCTGCTGTTTTAACAGCTTTGAATAATTATCATTCATAAATTTGATCACCTCACTCATTGCTTTCTTGTCCAGATCATTTATGAAAATGTTAAACATCAGAGGTCCCAGTACAGAACTGTAGGACGCTCCAATATTGGCCTTTTTTCCTTTTGGAAAGCTGACCATTTTGTCCTACTCAGTTACCTATCTCTTAACCAGTTATCAATCCACGATAAGATTCTGCCTCCTATCCTATGACTTTAATTTCTTTGAAGACCCTCGTGAGGGACTTTATCAAATGCTTCTGAAAATCTAAGTATGCTACATCAACCAATTCACTTTTATCCACATTTGTTTACGCCTTCAAAAAAATCTAATAATATTTCTCTATGCTAAACCCATGCAGACTCATTCTCATTAAGCTATTGGAACAAGCTTCCATCATTTTGCCTGGCACTGATGTCAGGTTCATCAATCTTTAATTTTCTTGATTGCCTCTGGAGCCCTTTTTAAAAATTGGCATTACATTGATCATCCAGACCTTCAGTATTGTGCCTGCTCCAAACGATAGATTACAATTAATAGGTTAGCAATTTCATCTGTGAGCTCTTTCAGACCTCTGGGGTGTATGCCACCCTGTCCTGGTGATTTGTTACTCTTTAGACTGCCACCTGTTGTACCATCACCATTTCGAGCACATGCAGAGCTTTTACAAAATTGTGTCTGACTGAGGAAAGGCTAACCTCTTTAGCCTTTCCTCATACGGGAGCAGTTCCATCCCCTCTATCATTTTGGTTGCTCTTCTTTGAACCTTTTCTAATTCTGCTATATCTTTTTTGAGCTACGGCGACCAGAATTGGTCTTGTTTAACGGAATCTTTGTGCCATTGCAAAAAATGAGATCACAGAAAAAGAGTCTCTTAAAAACAACTGATGGCTGAAATCTGCCACTTTATATATAGGCAATTAATTGAAAACGTGCCGGCATACAGAGGACTGAAAATGCTCTCCGTGCCTGAAGCAGCCGTAGTCGGGTGAAACGTGGACCATGTGGGTTGTATTTTAATAAAGTATATTTTCTTTGAACTCCAGTTCTGCTTCGGTTCTTTTGTCAGAATGTGTCATTGACATCCATCCCTTTCAGCCCACCTTCAAATTTTTCATTGAGGGTATTCTCAATGGAGAAAGGTAGTTAGTGGGTTCCCCAGGGGTCTGTGCCAGGACCGCTGCTTTTTAACTTGGTTATAAATGGTCTAGAGATGGGAATAACTAGTGAGGTAATTAAATTTACTGATGACAAAGTTATTAAATCACAAGAGGAGTATGAATAATTGCAAGAGGATCTTACGAGACTGGGAGATTGGGCATCCAAATGGCAGATGATATTTAATGTGATCAAGTGCAAAGTGATGTATTTAGGAAAGAAGAACCCAAACTATAGTTATGTGATGCAAGGTTCCACATTAGGAATCACCGACCAGGAAAAGGATCTAGGTGTCATCGTTGATATATGTTGAAACCCTCTGCTCAGTGTGCAGCGGTGGCTAAGAAAGCAAACAATGTTAGGAGTTATTAGGAAAGGAATGGAGAACAAAACTGAGAATATTATAATGCCTTTGTATCACTCCCATGTGTGGCCACACCTTGAATACTGTGTGCAATTCTGATCACCACTAAGGTTCTTCAGCTTGGAGAAGAGACGGCTGATGGGAAATACGATAGAGGTCTATAAAATACTGAGTGGAGTGAAATGGGTAGATGTGAATTGCATATTTACGTTTTCCAAAAATACAAGAACTAGGGGGCACTGCTTACTTCTAGGACAAGCAGCATAAAATCTGTTTGGGATCTTGCCAGGTACTTGTGACCTGGATTGGCCACTGTTGGAATCAGGTTGTTGGGCTTATTTTCTTAAGGAGGGGGGTGTTTCCAAATGTATTCTCTTCGTCCAATGAGAAATACCTTGTTCTTCAAGCATGTGGCTCTTCCACCTATACACTTCCCGCTTTCTGTGTCCCAGAGGTCTCCAGGGGCTGCTATTAGCCCCTGGGCCTTGCGTTGAAGAACAGTGCATTATAGAGTAGGTGTTCACGTTGCACCACTGGGGCACCTAACCAAAGGCGCTCAGTTATAGAATTGTTCTTATAGGGTACACACGTGTTTACTTCTTTGGAGTGAGTGTATGTGAGCATTTATATACTATGGAGGAGGTTCTGTATATGGCACCTAAACAAAAAAGCAGTGCTGACATCAGTGCCAAGTAAGTGTATTCTAGACTTAGGTACTGATTATAGAATACTAGTAAAAAAAGCCCCGTTTGTGATGCAAATGAAACGGGGGCTAGCAAGGTTTTCTTCAGAGTGTGCATGTGGGAGTGTGTGTCCCTGCCCTCTCTCCCTCCCCCTCCCCCCTTGGAGTCCAGTCCTTCAGTGTTAAGTTTCCTGCTGTTCTGTGTTATAGAGAGAGTGAGGGCATCTCTCTCCCCTCCCCCTCTGAGTCCTTCACTGTTACAGAGAGAGGGATTTCGTGCTGTGCTGTTTTCCTTCACTCATGGGGAAACCGGATATCTCTGGCGCTTCACACTTCCGGCTGGAGGCTTCAGAACGTTGGTCTTGCCTTTTATATATATAGATGCTTAGTTGATATTTTAGCGCTGATATCTGCGTGCATCCATTTATGCCAGCGAAAACCTGGTGTAAATCTCAGCGTGTAGATTTAGGCGCAGTGGGCCATATTCTATAACTAGGTGCCTAAATTTTAGAACACCTAGGAAACACCGATTTCTCTGCCTATAACCATGCCCCTTTTTCCTCTGTGCGTTAGAAATTTGGTGCACATCGTTACAGAATACGCTTAGCGAGTTGTGTGCCTAAATTCTAATCAGTGGCAATTAGTTCTCATTATTGCTTAAGTGCTGTTAGCGCTCGGTTTGTTAAGCCAATTAAGTTACGCACGGTGTTATAGAATCCAAGCTGATTTTGGTGCCTAAATCTAAGCGCACTATATAGAATCCAGGGGTACAGGGGGTTGCTTCTATGTGCCTTTATAAGATAGGCTTAAAAGAGGTGCCATTTTGGACTTTTCATATAAAAGGCATTACACAATGTGATACCCGCAAGTGAGCCTTCTCCGGAGTAGCCCCCACACTCTGGAATGCACTGCCTGAAAGGCTCTACTTAACAGAAGACTATTTCTACTGCAGGAAGCCGGTGAAAGCTTGGTACTTGCAACCAGGCCTTTAATGGAAGAAGTAACTAACTAAGTCTCACTCTCACACACAAGGAGTGTCTGGGGCTGCATATACTGCAGCAGGACATGTTTATCCACACCTACCCTAGCTGAGATAATATTTAACCATTTCTCTGACCTCATGTGCAACTTTCTTTAAATCAATCACCTTACTTTCTAACTCTTCCTACTTTCTTACCTATCTATATGTTACATCCTTGCTTTACCCTTCGCTATCAATTATAATGTTCTGTTACGTATTGTGTTGACATTGTAAATGGTATACCATGCCATACTTTGTTTTTTTTGAATATTTTTACTGCTGTAATTGTCTATTGCTCATGTTTGATCTATTCTTACTGTACACCGCCTTGAGTGAATTCCTTCAAAAAAGCGGTAAATAAATCCTAATAAATAAATAAAATACTCTAGTTCCCACATGCTAGGATTCATTTTCTTATGTACCAACATGGTTTCGGACTTCCAAGCAGTGCAGCCTGGCAGAGCCCAAGTCTGACAGCACCAGAGAAATGGGACATTACATTCATGGCATTTATAGTGACATGAAATTATTTTTACAAACTTTTTTTTTTACTGACGTTTGGTTGCCATGTTTTTCATACATCAGGTTTATTGCTTCATCAGCTAATGCATTAATTGGGGTGTAGCCAAAACACTTACCATTTTCATAATCATTTTGCACATCAAATGCCCAGCTATTCCATCTGAGGTAAAAACTCAATTTAAAATGAGCTCTGAGCAGGCGAAAATGTATCTGAAAACTAAAATGTAATTGCCTGATGCCATCAGTTTTCATAGATTATCTCAAAAGTATGATGCTAGGATCTTGTCGCTTTGCTTTTAAAAGTAAAGATGAAAGGGGGAGCACAGTGTTTTGTAAAGGAAAATTGTAACCGCTCTGAAAGTGTATGTTGGGGGATTTCCTTACAAAGCCCTGGAAGGACTGTGGTGTGGAAAACAATTGACCATGTGCTTTTTTTTGAGTTGTCGCTATGGCGAATCATGCCAGCATGTGTGGGACCCACAGTTTTACTTTTGAGGTTGTCTAAGATGGAGATGAGAGTTTTTTTTTTTTTTTTTTTTTTTTTAACTTTAGGAACATTCTTCACAGTAAGGGAAAGTAAACCCCTGGAATATTCTGCTGTTGGAGTTTGTGAGGTTTCTTGAGTACAGCTTTGGAAACGGGACATGTTAAGAGTACTGGCCTGGATATGGTCTGAGTGGCAGAATCTGTAAGGAATTTCCCAAGAACTCAGAGTACATTGGAGCAATGTTTTTATTTGATCTGTTGTGTATATTATACCATTACTAATGCAATGACCTTTTCTTATGCAGTGGGATCCCATGATTACGACCTTGCCTGGCCTCTACCTGGTGTCTGTGGGACTCTTGAAGCCTGCAGCCTGGCTTTTTGGATGGTCACAAGATGTTGTTTGCTCCCCAGGAATGCTCCGATTTGTTAACCTGCTGTTTGGCATTGGAAATCTTTACCTACTCAATCTCCTTATTTGTAAGATCCATCATAAGAACAAGGTACAGATCCAGTTGAACAAATATAAATACACTTTTTTGTATGGAAGACACAAAAAATGTATGTAACTGTTGCTTGGTAGGTGTGTTGCAAATTCCCATCCTGGTTACAGGATTCTTAAAATAATGGTCTTGTAGTTCTTGTGCCATGCTTCCCAACCCAGTCCTTGGGGTACACCCAGCCAGTCAGTTTTTCAGGATACCACAATGAATATACATGAGAGAGATTTGCATACTAGCGGGGATAGAATGTGGCAGCAGGGGTGGGAGTGCATGACAGGGATAGCATTTGGAACAAAACCCCCTTAAGAGATACTAATTATGGTTTACGGTTTTTATTGGTGAACATCAAGAAAAACAATATAAACGTACTTACACTTATCCCTTAACAATTCAATCACATTGTGTCGTCAGCCAATAATATAAAGAACTGAGGGGGTCATTTACGAGTTATCTGCAGCAGGGCCCATTTTATTCCAATGGGCCCTGCTGCAGATAACTCGAGCTAAGCTTTAGTAAAAGACCCCCTGAACATCAGAACGCCAATATTTTACCTCGTATTCCACTCCCCACCCAAAAAAAAATTATAATAGAACCCAAGCTATGCTAACTCCCCGTTTTTTGTTTAATTTATTTTTCAGTAGGGGTGCATGGCCATAAGAGTAAAGGCCCTTGACTTACCTTTAAATAGAGTACTTGGCTGTTGTTCAGGAGAAACATCCAAGTACTCTATTTAAAGGTAAGTCAAGGGCCTTTACTCTTATGGCCACGCACCCCTAGCTGGAAAAGAAATACAAAAAAAAAAAAAAGGAAGATCCTGACATCCCTTCTTACCTGAAAACCTCCAATCAATCCCCTCCCACCCTCCCAAGTGGGGTTATCAGTTGCAGCTGTCTTTTATTATAATAGGAACAGCTTTGAAACTCTGTTAAAACAAAAAAAAAACTTTAATGTGAAAAAATCCTATAAACTTGGTCACACAATTTTAAGCCTGTTGTGCAGGCAAGTTGTAGAATAGTGTCAATTACTAATATAACTTTACCAATTATTTGCTATAATTGATGTTAGCACTGATTAGCAGTTATGCACATTAACTGCCCTTATTTGGGATTCTGCAAATTGCATGTGCAAAATTCACATAGTGTGGAATTGCGAGGGGGATGGGTAAAGACCTGGGAGGGTCCTGGGCAGGTCAGGGGCATGCACATCACGCATATCTTATAGAATACTGGTATTACATGTACAGTTGCTGATATAGAATTTGTGTTTACAGCGCATCGTCCAGGCGCTTAACTTTAGGTGAGCTGTAGAAAATTACCCCCTAAATGAAGTATAGGTCCAATAGGGTAAACACATCATTCCAGTTTGTTGTAGATCTGATAGTGTAATAGAATACAATGCATTACCTGTTTTTTTTTTCTCCTGTCTGTCCCTAATCAGGAGATACACTAAGGAGAAAATTTCAAAACTGCCCAGATTGCTGCAAAGTCCATGATTTTTTACCCAATCTTCAATGGAAAAGTTTAAGTATACTTTCTTTTTGAAAATTGCTTTGGGGAACAAAGCACCTGCTTTTCTTGCCAGTACATTTTCCAAGGTGGTGGTTATCTCTCATGACCAAACACCTCCTCCAGGATTTCCTCCTCAAGATGTGGGTAAAACTAGGCCTAGTGTAGAACAGTACATATAACTTTAACTGCAGGATAGGCAGTTTTCAGCCAGCCAGTTTACCACTTTTGAAAATTGACCTCTTAGACTCTGAATTAGAGGCCAACCGAATATCGGTTTCGTTTTTGGCTCTGGTGCTGAAAACTGACCGAAATCCGTGTTCACCGTGCTTTTGGTCTCATGAGGCTACCACAGGAAGTCGCAGTAGCTATTTTGACTGTTGATCCAGCAAAGGCAGGAACGACTCGGGATCACTCCTACACTGAAGAGGCCACTAGACCCTGAGGTCTTCTAAATGTAGGCCCACGGAGGGCCTTTGGGTGATGGGAGAGCAGAGTTTGTGGTCAGGAGGGGTGGCCCGACTGGGGGGGGGGGGATCTGCTATCTGCCGTGGGGTGGGGGTGGGGGGGTTGGTTTTGGGTTTAGTCCCTCCAGACCGGCCTAGAACATGCCTGTACTGTTGTGATCTGGCTTTCTGCGTTTTCTATTATCTGTGCTGGGATTTGTTCTGGTGTACTTCCTTTTTGGATGGAAGTGGGGAGTTTTTATTACACAAAAAAAGACAGAAAAAAAATCAGCTTCTTTAAGTGAGAGCTCTCTTCGTGGAGAGTAGAAAAGGAACCAAAGAGCGTTGTACAGCTCTTTTGTGGCAGCAGATTCTCTGTGACCGCTCTTGCTGTTTGAGTCAGCTGCTTCCGAGGTATCACAGCTCTTGCACATTGTGTGGGATTTTGAAGCCATGGGAGAGAAGGGTTAGGGGAGATTTGTTGGTTCTTATTCTATTTGTTTCTTTCTGCTTGTTACGTTCATACTGACTCTGGGAGGGACTGCACAGCTACTTATAGGTTTCACCAGAATTCTGTAGTTCTCAGTCTCCACCCACCTGCTGGTGGGAGTGCATAACCCATCAGTCCAGGCCGGTCTGGAGGGACTAAAGGAAAGCAAATTAGCAGGTAAGATCTAATTTCTCCTTAGGCACCCAGGGAACACGTGGTAGAAGCTATTCTATAAAGCATATCAAGGAAACTGTGTGTGCAAATTTATCTCATGAAAATCTGACTCTGGGTTTGCCCCGAGGACTGGGTGGAGAAGCACCACTATAAAGGAACATAGGTATCTACTTTCCTCTTTAGTGGTGCTTATTGATCTTTGTGTGGCAGTGACTCTGTGATCATGGCCAAATAAAATTGTGTGACCCCCTCCCCCCACACCCCGGAGGTACAGAATAATGATGGAGACCTACAGGTCACTTTCAGTCATAGGTCCAGAGAAACTCCTTGAACTGTCCTAATACACCTTAATGGTGTCTTTTCCAATGCATTGAGAAGATGTGGAAAGAAGCTCTGCTCCTGATGTAGCATGAAGGCATGCAAAACGAAGGCCTCAGTTGGACGTTTTATATCATATCATAAAAGATAAGTTTAAGATTTTGAGAGAAAGTATTAATGTATATTGATCTTTGAAGTGAACTTATTGTATTATTTGAAAAGCTAGTGTATTTGGACAGTTTGAGGAGTGACCCAGTAGGCTAACAGCTTGCTTTGTGTCTGTTTTTCTCAGGTCTCTTTCTCCTTCATTAGAGAAAGTAAGTGAATGAATTGGGCTACTCTCTAGCAGCTTGGCAAAACACTAGTTCTGTAAAAGGCCTTTACTGGTATCATTTAATGGGAAACTACTATTTTAGGGCACTAGATAGTAATTCTGAATCACCTACTTTGCACTCCTGTGGAAAGGTTGTTGCAGAGGTGGGGTGACATGAGAGCAATAGAATGGGCTTCTGTTCATTCACAGAGAGGGGACATTACATTACATAACATTAAAATTTATATTCTGCTAATCCCGCATAGTTCTAAGCGGATCACAGTAAAAGAACTAGAACATCTCTAGGAATTAACAAATAATGAACATATATATTTAATCTTAAAAACATTTTACAGAACAAAAATGTTTTAACCAATCTTCGAAAGATTAGATAGTCCAAAGTTAATTGTATTTCTCTGGGGAGCTCTTACCAAATTTTCATGGCTTGGTATACAAAAGAAATGCGAAATAAGACACTTGATCTCTTACCCGTTTATAAAGCGCTTTCCTGTATGACAGAAAGGTGAGGTCAAATGCGTTACCCCCATTTAATTGATTTTCTTATGTGTAGTTGTTTAATGGCTATGTTTGTAAGTGAGTATAACAAGTTTTTTTTCTTCCCTTCCCAGGCAGCCTTTGGCTTCCAGAGAATCTTATCATCACTTACACTCTCCATGTTGCCTCCGCTGTATTTTTTAACATTTCTTTACTACACAGACGCTGGCTCCACATTTTTTACCCTTTTTATGTATCTAATGAGTCTGTATGGTAAGCATAAAACTGCTGCTCTGCTGGGCTTTTGTGCCTTCCTGTTCCGTCAGACAAATATCATCTGGATCATCTTTTGTGCCGGAAGTCTGGTTGCAGAAAAGCTCACCGAAGCGTGGAAGGTCGAATTATCAAAGAAAGACAAAAACGTTTCAACCAGCACTGGCTCACTTCCAGAAAGTGTGGAAGGACTGAAATTTCTTGTAGGCTATCTCATGTCGTTTAAGAATGTAAAGACGCTTTTAATTTTGACCTGGCCGTATGCCTTTTTGGTTCTCGCCTTCTTTGGATTTCTGGTATTTAATGGTGGGATAGTTGTTGGAGACAGAAGTAACCATGAAGCCTGCTTAAACTTCCCTCAGCTCTTCTACTTTTTCTCTTTCACTCTTGTCTTTTCATTCCCCTACCTGTTGTCACCTCAGAAGATTGCAAACTTTCTTTTGTCTGTGTGGAGGCAACCTGTGCATTACATCTTGCTTACCTTAGTTTCCCTGTTGCTGGTCTGCAAATTCACGTACGTTCATAAGTATTTGCTTGCAGACAACAGACATTACACATTCTATATCTGGCAGAGGATTTTCCAGAGGCATGAACTGGTGAAATACGCTTTGGTTCCAGGCTATATATTTGCAGGCTGGCGTTTTACCGACTCCCTGAAATCAAAATCTCTTTTCTGGAACCTGATGTTTTTTGCGTGTATATTTGTGGCCACAGTTCCTCAGAAACTGCTAGAGTTTCGTTACTTTATCTTACCATATCTAATTTACAGGCTCAACGTTCCGCTGCCCTCCGTTCCCAGACAGCTTCTTGAAGCTGGACTCTGTGTTGTGGTGAACGCCTTGACTGTTTACCTCTTTCTAAACAAAACATTTCAGTGGCCTGGTAGTGAAGACATCCAGAGATTTATGTGGTGATTCCATTTATGTGTCTACCCTTTGACTTTTCTCTCACTGTGGCTGAGTAAGGGACTCAAAGCTGGCCACGTTATTTGAAGAAATTGAGATAATGGGGCCCAGCCTCTCATTGTAGAAGGATTTATAAAAAGGTACACAAGGATTTTGTCATGGGGAAAAAAAATTAACACTTTTTTTTTTGGTATGTATTCTGATCCCAGGCAGGTGAAACAAGTTAGCTTTATGGTATCTGTCACCAGGGGTGAGTGGAAGACATACAGATAGTGATGGGGATTGGGGTTATGCTATAGTATTGTGTTTCCATATATGTAATTACATTTCAAGTGAACAGTCCTAGAATGGAACCGGTAAAAACTAAAGACCCTGTTTACAAAGGCGCATTAATCCTGTAGATGCCCATAATATTCCTATGGGTGCCTACACGGTTAGTGCACCTTTGAAAACAGGGCCATAGGAAATTAACATTTT
Organism: Microcaecilia unicolor; assembly: GCF_901765095.1. Taxonomy (NCBI): domain Eukaryota; kingdom Metazoa; phylum Chordata; class Amphibia; order Gymnophiona; family Siphonopidae; genus Microcaecilia; species Microcaecilia unicolor. Next base: position 39,924,166 of record NC_044040.1, on the reverse strand, counting down.
AAAATAAATGTGAAGTGAAATGTATTGTTTTTCACATGGCCTAGCAATATTTGTATTTCAGGATTATAACGTTGGAGCTGTAGAAGGATAAGTAGCATGTTTCAAGTGAAAACGCAGAAACAAAAGTTGCATAATTAAGAAAAACACACCAGATGCAGTCGGGATACAATACATTTTACAAGGTGGCAATTTACTATGTGGCCTTAATTCAGGGATGCATAAAAATTTATGGATAGAACCAGATTTTGTGGGACAGAGCTGAATGTTTCCCATGCTACCTTCATTTTTTTTTTTTGGAGCAGACTTTGTCCAAATATTTCATGACGACATGCTAGCATGAGACATAACTTGACCAAGAAACACTTTCTACCTCTAAATGAGTGCTCGTGTTTGCATTCTGTGTGTTTTTTAGGTCCTATGGAGCTGAAAACAGTAGAAGACAGATCATATCCATTGTACTCTGGCTTAGGAGTGAGGTTCATTACTATTCATGATATATGGAAAACTAGCTCATTTGCAGACATGGCCACAAAGAAAGTCCACCTAAATTGGCATCAGCAGACTTTAGACCAGGCTTGTCAAGGTCAGTCCTCGAAGGTCGCAAGAGGCCAGGTTTTCAGGATATCCTTATGAATATGCAAAAGAGAGACTTGCATATCCGAAACCTCCATCATATGCAAATTTCTCTTATATATATTTATTAATTTTATATTTCTTGTTTTCTAATGCTAATAACCATACTAATATCAAACTAATACACCTCACTATAATGTGTGAAAATAGTGTTAAGTACATCCCCATCATTTCAACCCTTGAACACGATGGTAATGAAAATTATCACACCGACAGCTGTAATATTTTCTCAAGTGAAATAAGATTTAAAAATCCACTTATCTTAGAAACTGAAGATAAATCAGTTGCTGTCACTGCTATCCATGTGCAATCTCAGTTCTTGTTCCAGAGAAGAAATGTTTCACTCCCTTATTTGAAATTCTGCATGGAGTTTGGAGTTTCACATAAGGGGGTAAAACGTTTCTTCTCTGGAACAAGAACTGAGATTGCATGGATAGCAGTGACAGCCACTGATTTATCTTCAGTTTCTAAGATAAGTGGATTTTTTAATCTTATTTCACTTGAGAAAATACTGCAGCTGTTGCCGCAATGATTTTCATCTGTTTACCATCGTGTTCCAGGGTTGGAATGATGGGGATGTACTGAGCATTATTTTCACACATTATAGTGAGGTGTATTAGTTTGATATTAGTATTGTTATTAGCATTAGAGAAATATAACACTGAGGCAATTACATTTGTTGATTTAGAAGTGTTTGAGGAGCCCGTATTTTGATAATACATGATATTCATTAGGGATATCCTGAAAACATGGCCTCTTTTCAACTCTTGAGGGCTGAATTTGGACAAGCCTTCTTTAGACCCATTGGTGTACCTTCTGTATGTTTCCTCAGATTTATTGTGGAATCAGTTCTAAGATTCACATTCTGGGGGGGGGGGGTATGCTGTCCTGAAATTGTTTCATCACGTAACTTATTGCATGTTTTTGTAAGCTATTTGCTGCCTTTCTAACTGTGTAAGCCTCACTCTACAGTCCTTTATCTGTCACACATTCCTATGGTTTGATTTCTGATGAGAAATCTTGTAAAGAGGTCAAATGTTTTTATGAGGGACTTGCCACAATTAGTTTGAGAATAGTTTGTTTACCTCTGTTTGGGATTGCAGGTTGAGAAAAATGCTCTTCCCCAATTGGATAATATAGTTTGGTTCTCATGTTGGTCAACTGGAATGTACAGAAATTAAGGTTAATAAATAAAAGCAAATAAAAAATAATATAAAGTGATACCTCTTTATTAAACTAACTTGGTACCTTTTTGTAACTAGCTTTTGGGAGCTAAAACCTCTTTCTGAGGCAAAATACTATGCAAAAGGTGATGATAATGAAATAAAGTGAATCATAAAAGCTTTCCAGTGCTAGTCTGAAGGGATGATTATGGGTGATCAGCAGGTGACAGGAAGTAGAAGTTTATGGTTTATAATCTGTTACTTATACATACAAGGTTTTGTAAACTGGTTTGACCCCTGGCATGTTGCGGTATATTAAACATACATGTTAACTGACTCAAGGATGTCCTCCGTTTTATTCCATGCATTCCTGCAACTGTTCTGGTAGGCGGGGTGTGGGTGTGGTTTTTTTGTTAGGAGTTCTTATAGGGCTTCTCTTCCTTTATTCATTTAAGAATCTTGAGGCATTGACGGTTCACGTGAGTGGTTTAGTTCCATTGTATTTTTTTGTGTTTTGTTTGGTGCTGCCAGTGACATCTGTTGCTTTGGAGGAGCTTAGTAACTTGTTGATGTAGTTTAGTCTCTTTGCTGGTGAATTTTTTTTTCAGGGTGATGTGAATGTTCATTTAGAAGATCTGGGTACTTTTTGTGAAGTAGCTTTTTTTGACATTGATTGCTGATTTGGGTTTTGTATGCAGTATGATTAAAATTTCTAATCTCGATTAACTGCACAATAAAAACAAATTAATAGTGGTTAATCGCACATTTAAATGGATTTTATTTATTTATCACTGCAGCTCCTTGTGACTCTGGGCAAGTCACTTAACCTCCCATTGCCCCATGTACAAAATTAGTACCTGTATATAATATGTAAACTGCTTTGATTGTAACCACAGAAAGGTGGTATATCAAATCCCAGCCCCCTCCCCTTCACTAAAGGACTAATAATCTCTCTCCCACCCCCATAGCCAACATCTCTCCCTTTCTTTTCCTTCCCTCTCTTTTCCTTTCCCAGATCCATTTTCTCTCTCTTCCCTTCCTTCTGTCTTTCCTCCCTCCCATTGTCCAGCACTGTTCCCTCCCTCCCCTAGTACAGTCTGGGTGCAGTCAGAGCCTGGATATTCAGTGTCAGTACCTGCATAAATGCAAGCATTAAAGATCAGGGTCTTATTCAGCCCACGGTGGTCAGTGTTTAAAAAAAAAAAAAAAAAGCTGACCTCCGCTGGCTGAATATTAACTGGATATGTGTGTGTGGGGGTTTTTTTTGTGTGTGTGTTAGCTTTGATTCCTTGTGATTCTTTCTTCAGCTGGTCTGTAAGGTCAGGATTTTGTTCTTGCATGGTCCTTTCGATTTCCCCTTTTTGGATTTTTATCATTTTTTTCTTTTTTTTGTAGAGTTGGTTTTATAAATCTATGTCTAAGTTTTTAACTAGTACATTTGCAAATTTTTGTGTAGTCAGAGTTGTATATTGGTTTTTAGAGGATTTTTGATCTTAAGTCCTAGAGGGATGATGATGATCTTCTTTTAGTGTGTAAGAAAGTTAAGGGGGGCTGTTCAGCTGTGTTTCCTTTTTTGGTGAGTTTACTCCTTTTGTTTTCTCATTTGGCTATATGCAGTATCTTCCACCTGGATAAAGTAATTCACTTGCCATGTTACTTTCTGATATGGGAAATGATGGTTCTGTATATCCTCACAAGATGGCACTGTTGGACTTTAGTATAGCTGTCTGTCTATTTATCTATATTGTCATGTCCACAGGGTCTCCCTCCCATCTGATGGTCCAGTAGAATGTTATATTCTGGTGTTGTGATCCACAACAATGTAGGAACAGTGCTTGCTAACTTGGGCAAGACATGGAAAGAACAGACTTCACGCGTTCAAAAGATAATTTGTATTGCATTTAACAAAACAGAAAAAAAAATTCTCTTAGGCCAGTCTGTTTTAATCCTCACAGCCCCATTTTGTGATCAGAGGTTTTTTTTCCCCAGCACACTTTTAGTCTCACTGCTCCAATTTTATATATCGCTTTTCACTTTGGAATGAGTAAAAAATCGGTTTACATTTACTCGTTCTACATTGCTCAGGATTTTGTAGACCTCAACCATATCTCTGTTCATCCATCTCTTTTCCAAGCTGAAGAGCCTTAACCTCTTTAGCCTTTCCTCAGACGAGAGGAGTTCATCCCCTTTACCCTTTTGGTTGCTGTTCTTTGACCCTTTTCTAATTCCGCTGTATCTTTTTTGAGATACGGTGGTCAGAACTGAACGCAATACTCAAGACTTAAATATTTACTTAACTCCTGTACAGCATTCAAATATGGTAAAGAAAACAGATTTTAAAAGGGATGAGAATAAAGTTGGTATTATTCCATCACACTGTGGAGCACCAGCCTTGCAATCCAGAGGTGGCTGGTTCAAAACCCACTGCTGCTCCTTGTGATCTTGGGCAAGTCACTTAACCCTCCATTGCCTCAGGTACAAACTTAGATTGTCAGCCCTCCTGGGATAGAGAAATAGCCAGAGTACCTGAATGTAACTCACCTTGAGCTACTACTGAAAAAGGTGTGAACAAAATCTAAATAAAATAACAAATACCCCAAGGGCTTTGAGATAGATGGTTGTCAGAGATACTATCAATGAAATGTCACTTATGTTTTGAAAACATGCTTGAAATGTGAGCCAAAGGATTTGTCAAAAATATCTATGCTATAGTCAGCCTAAGATCTACCACAAAATGAATCTTTTTCCTTTATACGGTTTAGGTGCACGAAAGATTTGGATAGTGATGTGAGCACAGATCTGGAAAGTCCAGCCTGGGTAAAGAGGCCTATGCACTAGAATGTCACTAAAGGTATTTTAGCAAGCCTGAACTAAAGTATTCAAAATGCATAGTAAAAACATCATTTACCAAGCAATGCTCAGCTTTTAGTGCATATGCCTAGAAATAGTTCTGTTAGCATGGGAGCACCTCTGGACCACAGCAGGGGAACTGAAAGAAGACATTCAGTAGAGTAAATACTAGACAAGGTCTCTTCAAGGAGGAGAAAGTGGGGATGCTGTACCAGGATTCATTGAATTAAATGGATAACCAGAAGGCCAATAGGAGGTGGTGAGTGCTCCTCTGTTATTTTTAGGCAGGTGCCTTGTGCTAATGGGAACATTAGTGCAAGACCTTTAAAAAAAAATAAAATGCCCGACTTTAATGCTGTGGTGTGGAAAAAGTCCCACATAAGAATGTGCTAAGCCGCAGCTTAATATAGGGACTCCTTAATTTGTTCATTACTGTCCAGGGCTGCCGAGAGACAAAGGCAGGCCCAGGGCAAACACCCCCCTTGCTGGGTGGGCCCACCACTCACCCTGCTGCCGCCCCGCTTACTTGTCCTGCACTCCTGCTCCAGGCTGTCACTGTGCACAGCAAACTTCCCCAGGGCCCGGCGCTAGCATTACTCTTTTGTTCCTGTGTGCAGCAGTGCCACAGAGCAGAGTCTTTCCTTCCTTCCTGCTGTGTCCAAAGAGGCTGTTTGGACGTGGCAGGAAGGAAGTACTCTGCGGCACTGCTGTGCACAGGAACAGGAGAGTAATGTTAACGCCGGGCCCTCTGTGTGGCACTGCTACTGTCCAGTAACTCCTGCTGTCCAGTTACCTCACCCATCCCATGCTAGGTCACAGCTGAGCTCTTGACATAGAATGAACACTAAAAAGTTCTGCCTAGCAGAAGGCAAATGTTAATTTTTAGCAAACGGATGTTAAACAGTGGAGGAGAATATACCATGCTACTGAGACATGCACCCACTGAAGCCTTCATTTGCATCTGATGTTTATTTAGCAATTTTATGCTAAACGGCCTTAGAGGCATATTTTGAAAGCACTTAGACTTACAAAGTTATATTACTTTCCGAGGGATATATTCCGAAACTTGACACAATCAATGGTATTGAGCCACACAGATTATGCGGGTTGCAAAGTACAGCTTATGAAAAAACTCCAGACAGCCTAAAACACAGCTGCCAGACTGATAGACCGCATTACTTTCAAAATTTGCTCTCGGGTGCACAAGATAATCTACGGTGATGCCCCAGGCTATATGATTGATTTAATAGATCTTCCAGCCAGAAACAGAATTAGTTCATCTGAACCTTCACTATCCAAGCTGCATTGGACTCGGATACAAATCAACCTATGCATCCAATTTTTCTTTCTTAAGTACGCAAATGTGGAATGCATTACCAAAGAGTGTGAAAACGACGCACAACCATCAAAACTTCAAGCGAACTTTAAAAACCTATCTGTTTTGCAAGGCCTACCCTATTGATTCTACTTAAATGCATCAACTCTACAATGCATCTATACATACATTACAATGAATATTTTATTATTTCCTTGTCCCTTATTGTACCCATTTACCCCTACCTTACCTGACCCTTTTTCTAATTGTATTTGTTTAAAACCGACCGTACTTGGCGTCCACCATTATGGTATTTTGTAAGCCACATTGAGCCTGCTAATATGTGGGAAAATGCACAAATGTTACGAATAAATAAATATTATAGTAACCTATGGAACTTTCTAAGTCGAAGGGGCCCTTTTACTAAGGAGCGTAGGTGTCTACGCGATGCCAATATGTCAAATTGGCACTACTGCCCGGTTCCCACGTGCCCCGGACGGTAATTTCATTTTTGGTGTGCACCTAAAACGTGGTAGAAATTTTTTTTTATTTTCTACTGTGTGGTAATTGGCAGTTGATGTGCATTGAACTCTTACCGCCTGGTTAGCTCGTGAGACCTTACCGCTGAGTCAGTGGGTGGCGGTAAGGTCTCAGGCCGAAAATGGACACTCGGTTTTAATTTTGCTGCACATCCATTTTCCAGCACAAAAGAAAGCACCTTTTTTCCAGGCGCGCTGAAGAAATGGACCAGTGCGCGTCCAAAACACCCGCCTACACCAGCACTTTTAGGCTTACCTTAGTAAAAGGGCCCCTAAGTTCTTTGAAACTGAGCCTCTTAGTGTGCTTGCTAAGCTTTACTGCTTAGGTTCCCTTAAAGTGCTTATAAAATACATTTTCTTCCAAATTTGTTTTTTAGGTGCACAAGAACAAATTGCTTTTGTGCCCCTCCAAAATAAATTTGGCTGTATGTTTCAGTGTGTTCAGTTCTGATTTCATCATAAACAGAACGGTGAGAGTAATTAGAGCTCTGCTGTCTTGAAAAATGCGATTATATTTTTCTCCGAGGACAAGCAGGCTGCTTGTTCTCACGACTGGGTGACGCCCGCGGCAGCCCCCACCAACCGGAAATAAGCTTCGCGGGACGGTCGGCACGCAGGGCACGCCCACCGCGCATGCGCGGCCGTCTTCCCGCCCGTGCGCGACCGCTCCCGCCAGTTACTTTTTTTCCGCGACTGAGAGAGTTGTGTTTTCCCCTCTCTCTCGTTTCAGCCGCCGGATTTTTTCGACCGCGTTTACGCGGATCGTCGCTTTTGGCCTGTTCGGCCTCTTCTTCTTCTTCTTTCTCTTTTATTAAAAAAAAAAAAAAAAAGAATTTTGCGCGTGTGGAGCACGCGCTCCTTCTTTTCCCTCGCTTTCTAGCGGGGACGCCTCGTTGCGGCCTAGTGGCCGCTCGGTCGGTTACAATTTTCGTGGTGTGATTTTAGCCACCATTGCCGACTTTGACTTCGCCGACGCGATTTTTCCGTCGATGTTCTCGAAGGTCCCGAGTGGATTTAAAAAGTGTGGTCGCTGCGGCCGGCCGATCTCGCAGACCGACACCCACGCTTGGTGCCTCCAGTGCCTCGGGCCGGAGCACAATCTCAAGTCGTGCGTTTTGTGTCTCGGTCTCCGGAAACGGACTCAGGTTGCGAGGCAAGTTCTGCGGGACCGTCTTTTTGGAACTTGCGCCGGCCCCTCGACGTCGACCTCGACGGCATCGGTATCGAAGGCCGGTTCTTCGGTACCGGTATCGATGCCCGAGACATCGGCACCGATGGCAGCGACCCCAGGAGAACAGGTCCCGTCGGCCCGCCGGTCCGCCGGCGAGAGTGGGGTAGAGAGACCGCGTGGGCAGTCGGCCCCGGTCACTCCCTCAACTCGTGAGCCACGGGACCGAACCCTGTCGGACCCGGTACCCCGAGACCGAGGGGGATCGACCTCCTCCTCCTCCATGCCCTCCGGCACCGGTGACGTGCACCGGAAAAAAGACAAGAAGCGCCGTCACCGGGAGCCCTCGGTGCACCCTGAAGAGGAGTCGACGCCGAAGCGTCATCGCAGAGAGAAGAGATCTCCGTCGGTGGTGGAGGTACCGACACGTCGGGGTTCCGGCACCTCGGTGCCGTCTCCTGGCCCCCAGCAGCTTCCGGCACCGACACCCTTACCGGCCCCACCGCCTTTCCCGGCAGCGGGCCTGGACGAGTGCCTCAGAGCCATCCTTCCGGGGATCCTGGAAGGGCTGATGCGCCAGGCTGTGCCGGCGCCGGGGGTGCTTGCGCCCTCGGCGCCGATGACTGTGGCGCCGGCGAGCTCTAGCCCGGCGCCGGGGCAGTCGACACCGCCGCCGCTTGCGGTGCCGGTCTCGACAGCCACGCAGGTGGAGTCCCCGTCGACGTCGATGGAGGGAGCTCCGTCCCCGCCGGCGCGGGGGTCCACCGCTCGACGACACCGAGACCTCGGTGCCTCGACGTCGAGCCGGGCCCGGTACCGGACGCAGCTACATGAGCTAATGTCCGATACCGAGGATGAGGACTCGTGGGGGGAAGAGGAGGACCCGAGATATTTCTCCTCAGAGGAGTCTACGGGCCTTCCCTCGGACCCCACGCCGTCACCGGAGAGGAAGCTCTCACCTCCTGAGAGTCTCTCCTTTGCCTCCTTTGTGCGGGATATGTCTATAAGCATTCCCTTTCCCGTGGTCTCTGTGGAAGAGCCGAGGGCCGAGATGCTCGAGGTCCTCGACTATCCATCACCACCTAGAGAGTCCTCCACGGTACCGCTGCACAATGTCCTGAAGGAGACGCTGCTCCGGAACTGGGTGCGACCACTAACTAATCCCACCATTCCCAAGAAAGCAGAGTCCCAGTACAGGATCCACTCTGACCCAGAGCTCATGCGGCCCCAGTTGCCCCATGACTCAGCGGTCGTGGATTCTGCTCTCAAGAGGGCACGGAGTTCGAGGGATACCGCCTCGGCGCCCCCGGGGCGGGAGTCTCGCACTCTGGACTCATTTGGGAGGAAGGCCTACCAATCCTCCATGCTCGTGACCCGCATCCAATCTTACCTGCTCTATATGAGCATCCACATGCGGACCAATGTGCAACAGCTGGCGGACCTGGTCGATAAGCTCCCGCCGGAGCAGTCCAGGCCTTATCAGGAGGTGGTCAGGCAGCTGAAGGCGTGCAGAAAGTTCCTGTCCAGGGGGATTTTTGACACCTGTGACGTGGCATCTCGTGCTGCGGCCCAAGGTATAGTGATGCGCAGGCTCTCATGGCTGCGTGCCTCTGACCTGGACAACCGCACCCAGCAGAGACTGGCTGACGTCCCTTGCCGGGGGGATAACATTTTCGGTGAGAAGGTCGAGCAGATGGTGGACCAACTGCATCAGCGGGAAACCGCTCTCGACAAGCTCTCCCACCGGGCGCCTTCAGCACCCGCCCCCACGGGTGGGCGTTTTTTCCCGGGCACGGCAGGCTGCACCCTATTCTTTTGCAAAGCGTAGGTACAACCAGCCGGCCCGAAGGCCTCGTCAGGCACAGGGACAGCCCCAGCGCGCTCGTTCTCGTCAACAGCGTGCGCCTAAGCAGCCCCCTGCGCCTCCACAGCAAAAGCCGGGGACGGGCTTTTGACTGGATCCACGGGAACATAGCCGCCCTACAAGTGTCCGTACCGGACGATCTGCCGGTCGGAGGGAGGTTAAAATTTTTTCACCAAAGGTGGCCTCTCATAACCTCCGATCAGTGGGTTCTCCAAATAGTGCGGTGCGGATACGCCCTGAATTTGGCCTCCCTGCCTCTAAATTGTCCTCCGGGAGCTCAGTCTTTCAGCTCCCATCACAAGCAGGTACTTGCAGAGGAACTCTCCGCCCTTCTCAGCGCCAATGCGGTCGAGCCCGTACCACCCGGGCAGGAAGGGCAGGGATTCTATTCCAGGTACTTCCTTGTGGAAAAGAAAACAGGGGGGATGCGTCCCATCCTAGACCTGAGAGGCCTGAACAAATTCCTGGTCAAAGAAAAGTTCAGGATGCTTTCCTTGGGCACCCTTCTGCCAATGATTCAGAAAAACGATTGGCTATGTTCCCTGGATTTAAAGGACGCATATACTCACATACCGATACTGCCAGCTCACAGACAGTATCTCAGATTCCGTCTGGGCGCACGCCACTTTCAGTATTGTGTGCTGCCCTTTGGGCTCGCCTCTGCCCCACGAGTGTTTACCAAGTGCCTCGTGGTGGTAGCGGCCTATCTACGCAAGCTGGGAGTGCACGTGTTCCCATATCTCGACGATTGGCTGGTCAAGAACACCTCGGAGGCAGGAGCCCTCCGGTCCATGCAGTGCACTATCCAACTTCTGGAGCTGCTGGGGTTTGTGATAAATTACCCAAAGTCCCATCTCCAGCCAACTCAGTCTCTGGAATTCATAGGAGCGCTGCTGAATTCCCAGACAGCTCAGGCCTACCTTCCCGAAGCGAGGGCCACCAATCTCTTGACCCTGGCTTCGCAGACCAGAGCGTCTCAGCAGATCACAGCTCGGCAGATGTTGAGACTTCTGGGTCATATGGCCTCCACAGTTCATGTGACTCCCATGGCTCGTCTTCACATGAGATCTGCTCAATGGACCCTAGCTTCCCAGTGGTTCCAGGCCACCGGGAATCTAGAAGATGTCATCCGCCTCCCCACCAGTTGCCGCACTTCACTGCTCTGGTGGACCATCCGGACCAATTTGACCCTGGGACGCCCATTCCAAATTCCGCAGCCCACGAAAGTGCTGACGACGGATGCATCTCGCCTGGGGTGGGGAGCCCATGTCGATGGGCTCCACACTCAGGGTCTGTGGTCCCTCCAGGAAAAGGATCTGCAGATCAACCTCCTGGAGCTCCGAGCGATCTGGAACGCACTGAAGGCTTTCAGAGATCGGCTGTCCTGTCAAATTATCCAAATTCGGACAGACAATCAGGTTGCAATGTATTACGTCAACAAGCAGGGGGGCACCGGATCTCGCCCCCTGTGCCAGGAGGCCGTCGGGATGTGGCGTTGGGCGTGTCGGTTCGGCATGCTCCTCCAAGCCACGTACCTGGCAGGCGTAAACAACAGTCTGGCCGACAGACTGAGCAGAGTCATGCAACCGCACGAGTGGTCGCTCCATGCCAGAGTGGTACGCAAGATCTTCCGAGCGTGGGGCACCCCCTCGGTGGACCTTTTCGCCTCTCAGACCAACCACAAGCTGCCTCTGTTCTGTTCCAGACTTCAGGCACACGGCAGGCTAGCGTCGGATGCCTTTCTCCTCCATTGGGGGACCGGCCTCCTGTATGCTTATCCTCCCATACCTTTGGTGGGGAAGACCTTACTGAAGCTCAAGCAAGACCGCGGCACCATGATTCTGATCGCGCCCTTTTGGCCCCGTCAGATCTGGTTCCCTCTTCTTCTGGAGTTGTCCTCCGAAAAACCGTGGAGATTGGAGTGTTTTCCGACTCTCATTTCGCAGAACGACGGAGCGTTGCTGCACCCCAACCTTCAGTCTCTGGCTCTCACGGCCTGGATGTTGAGGGCGTAGACTTCACTGCGTTGGGTCTGTCTGAGGGTGTCTCCCGGGTCTTGCTTGCCTCTAGGAAGGATTCCACTAAAAAGAGTTACTTTTTCAAGTGGAGGAGGTTTGTCGTGTGGTGTGAGAGCATGGCCCTAGAACCTCGTTCTTGCCCTGCACAGAACCTGCTTGAATACCTTCTGCACTTATCAGAGTCTGGCCTCAAGACCAACTCAGTAAGGAATCACCTTAGTGCGATTAGTGCTTACCATTATCGTGTGGAAGGCAAAGCCATCTCTGGAGAGCCTTTAGTCGTTCGATTCATGAGAGGCTTGCTTTTGTCAAAGCCCCCTATCAAGCCTCCTGCTGTGTCATGGGATCTCAACGTCGTCCTCACCCAGCTGATGAAACCTCCTTTTGAGCCACTGAATACCTGCCATCTGAAGTACTTGACCTGGAAGGTCATTTTCTTGGTGGCAGTTACTTCAGCTCGTAGGGTCAGTGAGCTTCAAGCCCTAGTAGCTCATGCTCCATATACCAAATTTCATCACAACAGAGTAGTGCTCCGCACCCACCCAAAGTTCCTGCCGAAGGTGGTGTCGGAGTTCCATCTTAACCAGTCAATTGTCTTGCCAACATTCTTCCCCAGGCCGCATACCCGCCCTGCTGAACGTCAGTTGCACACATTGGACTGCAAGAGAGCATTGGCCTTCTACTTGGAGCGGACACAGCCCAACAGACAGTCCGCCCAATTGTTTGTTTCTTTCGACCCTAACAGGCTAGGGGTCGCTGTCGGGAAACGCACCATCTCTAATTGGCTAGCAGATTGCATTTCCTTCACTTACGCCCAGGCTGGGCTGACTCTTGAGGGTCATGTCACGGCTCATAGTGTCAGAGCCATGGCAGCGTCAGTGGCCCACTTGAAGTCAGCCACTATTGAAGAGATCTGCAAGGCTGCGACGTGGTCATCTGTCCACACATTCACATCTCATTACTGCCTCCAGCAGGATACCCGACGCGACAGTCGGTTCGGGCAGTCGGTGCTGCAGAATCTGTTTGGGGTGTAAATCCAACTCCACCCTCCAGGACCCGAATTTATTCTGGTCAGGCTGCACTCTCAGTTAGTTGTTCTTCGTAGGTCAATTTCTGTTATACCCTCGCCGTTGCGAGGTTCAATTGACCTGGGTTCTTGTTTTGAGTGAGCCTGAGAGCTAGGGATACCCCAGTCGTGAGAACAAGCAGCCTGCTTGTCCTCGGAGAAAGGGTATGATACATACCTGTAGCAGTTGTTCTCCGAGGACAGCAGGCTGATTGTTCTCACCTTCCCTCCCTCCTCCCCTTTGGAGTTGTGTGTTTCATATTTTTTGCTAGTCATTCAACTGGCGGGAGCGGTCGCGCACGGGCGGGAAGACGGCCGCGCATGCGCGGTGGGCGTGCCCTGCGTGCCGACCGTCCCGCGAAGCTTATTTCCGGTTGGTGGGGGCTGCCGCGGACGTCACCCAGTCGTGAGAACAATCAGCCTGCTGTCCTCGGAGAACAACTGCTACAGGTATGTATCATACCCTTTCTCACTTTTCAGCTGCTTTCAGCTCTTTTATAATCAGCTTTGCCTTTGAGGTTTTCCATCCAGTGTTCGGCATAACTGTGTGGAACAAAGTATTGATATATCATATTAATATTCCTGTAGCAAGCAAAAGCAGAAATGCAGTGAAAAGAGTTGGGAAATGGTCAACTGTACATTAGCTATTTAATTTAAATACCCAGTGAGAAGATAGATGTAGTACATAATAAGCATAAAATAAATACCAAAATACAAAACAAACAACTTCTCAAATCCCCAACCATGTATCAAAAGACCTAACTACAATACAACATTACATATTGTGATAAGGCTAAGCACACTGATCCATGCCAAGGGCAGGCAGGTCCGGAACTACCCTACCCAGAGTTCTCCAGGAGACCTACAGGAAAGGGTATACCGGAAATCCCGTGCGGGTTCCTGAGACTTACTGGAAGGGAGGCAGCTCAGGAACAGAAATGCCATTGAAGTCAGCCACCAGTAGGGACTAATAAAAGATGATGGGTTTGTAATCAGTACTGGATACCTCCCACCTGTGAAAGGGGGGGGGGGGGGGGAGGGAGGAGTGGGATTCCCTGAGAACGGTGAGCAGTGAGGGGGAGAGGGAAGGTTGGAAGGAGAGGGCAGAGCCCATGGAGTGTGTGGAAGAAGGGAGGGAGTCCCCTTTTGAATGGCCCTGCTCAGAGGATCCTGCACATATGGACTGGGAGGAAAACAGCTAAAAGGTAACCGTTTTTCAGCACTAAGCAGCAGAGTGTGGGTGGTCACAGAAGTGCAAACTTTGAAGAGGGTGGTGCTCTGCTAGGCCTGCATTGGGCAGGTCTCTTCCAGTGCTATGGGACAAGACTGAAAGACTTTAGTTTGAACTTTTTGGTATTAGTGTTTTGGTGAAGTAAGAGAACTGAAATCTTTGGACTTATTTTTCTTTTCCTTTTTTTTTTGTCTGAGGTTTTGTGGATTGCACTTCAGCTGCCTGGTGGAACTGTGCTGAGCTGAAGTGATAAACTGAGTGATTTTTTTTTTCTTCCTGTTGAATCTAAGCAGGCCAGCACCTTGCTCAGGAGGAGCTGATAACCGAGTGGGTTGTTTTTTTTTCCCTTTTTGTGTGTTGCTTTAAAACTGAGTTGGATTACAGTGTGATGCAACTAGATCCGGAGGTGAGAACTGGACACCAAGAAGCCATTCCCTGACCTGTGAGGCTGAGGTGCTTACAATAAAAAATCTACTATAATAAAACTCACCCTCAACGTTCTGAGGACACTGACGTCAGTGAAGCCAAGCCCTGACTTCCTTCAAAAAGGTTCGAAGGTTCGTGGTGGTGAAGCCACCAAAATCGCTTTGGGCCCCGCCCTTGAGGGCGGAGCAATGGCAGAACAACGAAGGGGTTGGCAGGGAGGGAGGCAGGGAGGCGTGGGGGGGGGGAATCACTCCGGGCCCCGCCCTCGAGGGCGGAGCAATGGCAGAACAACCAAGGGGTTGGCAGGGAGGGAGGCAGGGGGGGTTGGGAAATTGCTCCGGGCCCCGCCTTTGCGTCAAAACGTCATGACGGGGGCGGAGCAATGGAAGAATAACGAAGGGGTTGGCCAGGGAGGGAGGGGTGTTGGCGACGAACACCTTGCTAGCGCCGTTTCATTTGCTCTGAAACAGGCCTCTTTTACTAGTGTAATAATAAAGAACGTGGAGGGGCATTTTTGATATGATGTTCAAATCCAATTTTGGATGTTTTGCAAAAAAAAAAAATGGTCATTTTGAACAAGAAAAACATCGTTTTGTTTGAAAATTACCCTATTTTATTTATTTTTATGCACAAGTGTGTCTTTCTTTAAGGGCCATTTTCAAACAATGAACGTCCAAGAGAAAAATGCATAAAAACAAGTCATTGGGATATCTGGGGCCAGCAGTCTTAGTAGACTGGCCACACAGACATCTCAGCAGAGCAGTGGGCCACTCTAGGGGGCACTGTAGTGAACTTCACATAAAAGGTCCCAGGTACATCATTACCTCTTTATATTGTGTGGTTAGCCCTCTAGGAATAGGAAAAGATGGACTGTATCTAACTGTTTACTACTACAATAGTCCTTATACTTGCAGATATCACCTATATGTGGGTTCAGTGGGTATTTTGTGGGTTTTTTTCGGGCACACACTTTCCACCACAAGTGTACCAGTTATGGTGAGATATGGGCCTGGGTCCCCTTCTCTACCATGCACTGCACTTAACTACTAGGCTACTTCAGGGACCTGCTTATTGCTCTATGAGGAATGGCCATTGTATCTGCAGCTGCTATAAAGCCTGGTACGTGCTGTCACTTTCACCTCTTCTGGGGGTGGGAAGAGGTCAGTGACTACTGGGGGATTAAGAGGGGTCATGCCTTTATCCCGTCAGTGATTATCTGGTCAGATTTGGGCACCTTTTGGCCCTTAGTAGTTATTGAAACAGGTCTAGTAAAAATGTTGTTGTTTTTTTTTTTTTGCCCTGGATGTTTTTACAATGTTGTAATAGCGCAGAAACATGTCCAAATTGTAAGCCCACCCAAAACACACCTCCGGCATTCCCCTCCTTGAGATTTAGACGAACAAAATAGAAAAATGTGTGGGGCATACACAGATTACACTCTTTGTGGGTGTAATTGGGGAACAAAACTCAGTATAAATTATGGAAAAATATGAAACAGCAACACTTTGCTATTAGTGTACCATATGAAAAGTAACTACATTCTTTAGCTATAGATCCAAATCCTAAAGCCCAAATATACTAACAAGCACTAACACCACACCCAAAGGTGTTATAAAAAGATTGCTTATTTACATAACAGCAAGAACACAATGAAAAAAAGACAAGAGTGTGACAAAGATGGTCTTATTATGAAAACAGCTCAAAACAAATGCACATAACCCCCAAGGTAGGTTTCTAGTCCAGCCACATATGCTAGCCCCATGGTAATAACACAGCAATTACATGGTAACTATACAACCTGAATGTAATGACATCAGACGTCCAGCAGATGGCAGGATGTTTCTCCGGCGGATCAGTCAGGCAGAGCAGGGGCTGCACTTCAGATCAGTTGGAAAGCAAGCAGCCATTTGCCTCGGATATGAGCCTCTTTTATGTAGAAACTAAGCTGCAACTGGTTTGGTGATGTAAATCTTGGCCTTGCAGTTGATACATAGATCCAGAATGTTTATAAATCAGTTTGTTTCAGATGTTATGACTTGAAAAGCCACAATACTGTCCCACTTACGTCACGCTACATGGTCACACTGACCATAAGCCTTAGTTACATAAGCAATGTGCAGTTGTTCCAGTCACTGCATCAGTTCGGCTGGCAGGGGAACTCTGGCAGTCCTTGGCTGATACCAATATGCAGGTGCTATCATGACAGTCCTTGGCTGGTCTGGCCCTATGCCTGTAGTCTTTTTGAAGGTTTTGTCCCAACATGTGTCAGGATGTCTTAAATGAGCCAGGTTCTGACTTATGGTGCCATATAATGAAATAGTATATAGCTATATTATGTAGTGCCACATATATAGTGCTTTTTGCTCCCACAACCATCTTAAAAATAAGTTTCAAAAATAGCGATTTGAACGTTTTTGTGAAAAAAAGTGTCCATAAGCACATAAGTAATGCCATACTGGGAAAAGACCAAGGGTCCATCGAGCCCAGCATCCTGTCCACGACAGCGGCCAATCCAGGCCAAGGGCACCTGGCAAGCTTCCCAAACGTACAAACATTCTATACATGTTAATCCTGGAATTTTGGATTTTTCCAAGTCCGTTTAGTAGCGGTTTATGGACTTGTCCTTTAGGAAACCGTCCAACCCCTTTTTAAACTCTGCTAAGCTAACCGCCTTCACCACTTTCTCCGGCAACGAATTCCAGAGTTTAATTACACGTTGGGTGAAGAAACATTTTCTCCGATTTGTTTTAAATTTACTACACTAGTTTCATCGCATGCCCCCTAGTCCTAGTATTTTTGGAAAGCGTGAACAGAAGCTTCACATCCACCTGTTCCACTCCACTCATTATTTTATATACCTCTATCATGTCTCCCCTCAGCCGTCTCTTCTCCAAGCTGTATAGCCCTAGCCTCCTTAGTCTTTCTTCATAGGGAAGTCGTCCCATCCCCGCTATCATTTTAGTCGCCCTTCGCTGCACCTTTTCCAATTCTACTATATCTTTCTTGAGATGCGGCGACCAGAATTGAACACAATACTCAAGGTGCGGTCGCACCATGGAGCGATACAACGGCATTATAACATCCTCACACCTGTTTTCCATACCTTTCCTAATAATACCCAACATTCTATTCGCTTTCTTAGCCGCAGCAGCACACTGAGCAGAAGGTTTCAGTGTGTTATCGACGACGACACCCAGATCCCTTTCTTGGTCCGTAACTCCTAACGTGGAACCTTGCATGATGTAGCTATAATTCGGGTTCTTTTTTCCCACATGCATCACCTTGCACTTGCTCACATTAAACATCATCTGCCATTTAGCCGCCCAGTCTCCCAGTCTCGTAAGGTCCTCTTGTAATTTTTCACAATCCTGTCGTGATTTAACGACTTTGTGTCATCAGCAAATTTAATTACCTCGCTAGTTACTCCCATCTCTAAATCATTTATAAATATATTAAAAAGCAGCGGTCCTAGCACGGACCCCTGAGGAACCCCACTAACTACCCTTCTCCATTGTGAATACTGCCCATTTAACCCCACTCTCTGTTTCCTATCCTTCAACCAGTTTTTAATCCACAATAGGACATTTCCTCCTATCCCATGACCCTCCAATTTCCTCTGTAGCCTTTCATGAGGTACCTTGTCAAACGCCTTTTGAAAATCCAGATACACAATATCAACCGACTCCCCTTTGTCCACATGTTTGTTCACTCCTTCAAAGAATTGGTCAGGCAAGATTTCCCCACACAAAAGCCATGCTGACTCGGTCTCAGTAATCCATGTCCTCGGATGTGCTCTGTAATTTTGTTTTTAATAATAGCCTCTACCATTTTCCCAGGCACCGACGTCAGACTCACCGGTCTATAATTTCCCGGATCTCCCCTGGAGCCTTTTTTAAAAATGGGCGTTACATTGGCCACCCTCCAATCTTCCGGTACCACGCTCGATTTTAAGGATAAGTTGCATATCACTAGCAGTAGCTCCGCAAGCTCATTTTTCAGTTCTATCAGTACTCTAGGATGAATACCATCCGGTCCAGGAGATTTGCTACTCTTCAGTTTGCCGAACTGCCCCATTACGTCCTCCAGGTTTACCGTGAAGTCAGTAAGTTTCTCCGACTCGTCCGCTTGAAATACCATTTCCGACACCGGTATCCCACCCAAATCTTCCTCGGTGAAGACCGAAGCAAAGAATTCATTCAGTCTCTCCGCTACGTCTTTGTCTTCCTTGATCGCCCCTTTTACCCCTCGGTCATCCAGCGGCCCAACCGATTCTTTTGCCGGCTTCCTGCTTTTAATATACCGAAAAAAAATTTTACTATGTTTTTTTGCCTCTAATGCTATCTTTTTTTCATACTCCCTCTTGGCCTTCTTAATCTGCGCCTTGCATTTGCTTTGACATTCCTTATGCTGTTTCTTGTTATTTTCAGATGGTTCCTTCTTCCATTTTCTGAAGGCGTTTCTTTTAGCCCTAATAGCTTCCTTCACCTCACTTTTCAACCAGGCCGGGTGTCTTTTGGACTTCCGTCTTTCTTTTCTAATTTGCGGAATATGTATGGCCTGGGCCTCCAGGATGGTATTTTTGAACAGCGTCCACGCCTGTTGTACAGTTTTTACTCTCTCAGTTGCCCCCCTAAGTTTTTTTTTTTACCGTTCTTCTCATTTTATCATAGTCTCCTTTTTTAAAGTTAAACGCTAATGTATTTGACTTTCTGTGTACAGTTACTTCAAGGTCGATGTCAAAACTGATCATATTATGGTCACTGTTATCAAGCGGCCCCAGTACCATAACGTCCCTCACCAGATCATGCGCTCCACTAAGGACCAAGTCTAGAATTTTTCCTTCTCTCGTCGGCTCCTGCACCAGTTGCTCCATAAAGCTGTCCTTGATTTCATCAAGGAATTGTATCTCTGTAGCATGTCCCGATGTTACATTTACCCAGTCTATATTTGGATAATTGAAGTCACCCATTATTATCACATTGCCCATTTTGTTCGCGTCTCTGATTTCTTTTATCATTTCTGTGTCTACCTGCTCATCCTGGCGAGGCGGACGGTAGTACACTCCTATCACCATTTTTTCCCCTTTTATACATGGAATTTCAACCCACAGTGATTCAAAGGTGTGATTTGTGTCCTGCTGAATTTGTAATCTATCTGAGTCAAGGCTCTCGTTAATATACAATGCTACCCCTCCACCAGTCCGGTCCACCCTTTGTTCCATTTTTGGATGTTTTCTGTTTTGAAAATGAGCCCCATAATTTTCAAATCAAATAAAATCCTTAAAGGAATAACAACCTCCCTTGCCTAAAATCTTAATAAAAAAAATTAAATAAATACCAACACAGGAACCCCACACATCTGACCCCTCCATGCCTCCAAGGAACAAATACTTGGCCCCCCATACAAGCAATCCCTGGTGTGGACCCCGATACCCTGACCCCCCCACACCCCTCCCAGCCCCCATACACAAGCAATCTCTGGTGGTCCAGTGGACCCCAACACCTTGACTCCCTGCACCCCCTCCTGACCCCCCTTGAAGCAAGAGTGGCCCTGTGCATTACTGGCTAGATAACATTTGCTTTAGACTAGCTACAACCAGTGCATCAGGCCCTGAGAATGGTGAAACCATGTGGGAGAGGCCAAGCGGGGGGAGGGGGAAGGTGGCAAGAAAATGAATGAGAAAAGAATAATGATGCAAGGGGTTGAAATTTAATAATGAGGAATAGATTAAATATGAAAGGGAATGGAAGGCTGAGGAAGGAGTGAGATGGAGAATGGGAGAGCTAGTGGGCTGAGAGAAGGAGATGGAATTTGATAGGTAGCTAAAAAGTAAAAAGGAGAAGGGTGAGAAAGGGTGAAATTTGAATGAACAGAAAGGCAGTAAAGAAAAAAAAGAGAAGAAAGCTAAAAAGGAAAGATCGTTATGTCAGAAGCAGGTGTAGTGAGCGCAGGCAAAAGAAGAAACGACAAATGGACAGCAGCAGCTTGAAGTAGAATTAGCAGAAGACAGACAGGAAAGCAGAAAAGAGAAACTGGAACCAACATGATGGAAAATTAAAATGTTCAGACAACAAAGGTAGGAAAAAGCATTTTATTTTAAATGTATTAAATAGAATATAGTTTCTGGTTTATTATTATCTTTGATATACCGCTCTTCCTTAAATTAATAATAAAATGGATCACAATACAAAATCAAAACAGATAAAATCATATCTAAGGAATGCCATTTAATAACAGAAAAATACAAATAGAGTTATTAGAACAGAAAATATGATACTAGTAATTACATCAAGTAACATAACTTATACACTAGACAGACAGAGAGACTCGCAAAGGTCAGTGAATCCCAGGAAGGACAGACCTGTAAACTGTAAATTGTAGGCTTTCTCAAATAATATGTTAGTGTTTGGGAAATGTGCATAGCAGATGTCTATGTATTGTGTTCAGTAGAAAAGGAAATGCATTTCTATTTTTATTTCTCCAGGGTTGCAGTACATGCCACCCAGTTCAGTTTTGGGATCCCTTGTTCTGTATTTGGTGAGGATCTGTCGGTGTGATAGTAATGGCAGATGGGACAAGTGAAAGGGAGACAGGGAGGAGAGGAGATTGGGAGGGGTCCTATCATGTTTAACACCAGCCCTGACCCTTGCTGTAGCTGCTGCGGATCTTCAAGCATTGTTAGCTGATGATCTTCTCCAAAGGAAGCCAGAACTCCCTTCTACCAAGCTTTGCAGTTGGTGGCAGCATCATTGAGTCACCAACAACTAAGCATGTATGGGGTGCTGCCAAACTTGGTAAAAGGGAATGCCTTCGGAGGAAGTTTTCAGCTGACAGAGGTTGGAGATTTTGGAGATCGTAATTAGCTAAAGTATTTATATTGAGTTGCATCATGCCAGGGTAGGGCAAGGGTGGCAGCAGGGATAATGTCTTGCCCACCCATCTTGGGCTTAGGTCCCCCTAAAATTGGCTGTCTGACTACGCCACTGGAATAAATAAGAAGGTGATGGAATAAAGAGCATAACCATGGGTAGGCCTAGGTTGGCCTGAGTCCTTCCACTTTTGCCTCAGGCCCATCTAACAGCCATGTGCACCAATGGTGTATCTAGCAGGGATCCCTAAGTCCCACCAACTGAAGAAATCTGGATCTACTTCCAGTCAGTAAAGCTCAGCAGTCAGTAGCAACATGCTGACTGGCTGATGTCAGCACTGTGAGCTTGCTCAAGTGCCAGCATCAGCAGCTCAATGTGCTGCCACAGACTGCTGAGCTTTACTGACTCGGCATGCTTTGGGTTTCTTCAGCTGGCAGAGCTTGGGGATCCCCACCAGCGAAGGTATGTTTAATTTTGATGATCCTGGTGGAGAGAAGGAAAGGGGAGGCAGAGGAAATGAAGTTTCTATTGACCTCCCAAGTTAACTGTTGTCCCCCACAAAAATTTGGTTCTGGCTACTCTACAGGTTGGACTGTTTTGTACATGTCTTGAGCTTTCATGGCTCAGATGAGGAGTTTGTAAGGTAAGCAGCTTTGCTTTGGCTACTTCACTATCCTACCAGATCCTTTTTGGAGTTACATATAACACTCATCTGTTAGACACAAGTTGCAAAACCCTTTTACTCAGGTAACCAGGCTTGGAACAATACTCTAGCTTCCATTGTGGTGTAAATTCCACAGGTAGTTGTGCTTAGATTATTGCTTCAGGGAAAAGCATCTACAGAAATTTGCACCTGCCTTCTGATCCAGCCATGCCCACAGGAATGTCTCAAACCAGGGTGGGTAAAATCATACATGACATGAAACAACAATCATAACTATACCAGCAGAGAGGGTGAGCAATTTGAAGCTTTGAAAATGTTCTTCAAAATGGGGAAAAATGTCCCTATAACTTTTATTTATAACAGTTCTTCTGTACAGTACTTGGCATCTTTTTGTCCCCCAGAACGTTATTCTGATCATGTATGGAACTATATTTACAACCTTTATCTGGAATGATTCTCTTCTTAAATTGAACTGCATTAAAGCCCATAAAATAGGGCATCTCAATGTTTATGGCCCCCTGAGTCATTTCTGGAAAGTGTATTTCAAAACTGGCTTTTCTAAAAGAAGCGCCTTGTTCCTTCAGCTTTACCCCTGAGACAGATAGCCAAACTGCATTCTTCATAGAGCACTCTTCCCTCGCTATCTCTCAAATGTAGAATTTTCTATTTTTGTATGCAAACATCCTGTCTGGAAAGATAATCTCTCTGAGAACTGCATTTTGGAACTGTGATGTGTGAGCTTTAAATTAATCTTTTCAAAGCCAAACAGTACCTCATGAATATTAACTAGGCTAGCCTTGCTATGTTGAAAAGGGTTAGGCTTAGATTTGATGTGAAAGAAATTTCTAAGGCCTGATTTGTGTAATTGATTGCGTTTTTATTAGCATTATCAAATATTTGTAAATGGAAGTTGTCTTTGAGGGGGGGCTTTTACTAAAGATTAGCTCAAGTTATCTGCAACAAGGCCCTTAGGAATAAAATGGGCCCTGCTGCAGATAATTCGAGCTAATCTTTAGAAGGCTATTGAAGGTATATGGGGTGGGGGGGGGGGGATGGAGAGTGAGTGGCAGGCCAGGAGGGGTGGGCCGGGAGATGGAAAGAGAAGTGGCAGACTGGGAGGGGGGCAGGACATGCTCTGAGGCAGGCGGAATGAGTACTGAGAGGATAGCAGGCCAGCTGGCAGCAAGGAGAGAGTAGAGAGCAACAAAGTACTTCATATATATATATATATATATATATATATATATATCACATGTTGCCTCTAGCTTCTGTCTGCTCACCACTCATTTAGGGCTGTTCTTCTGCGCAATGCCGCTCATTGAAGAGTTCCGCCTGAAGCTTCCTCCTTAGTTGCAGAGGTGTAGCCAGACAGCCAATTTTGGGTGGGCCTCAGTCCAAGGTGGGAGGGCACGGAATTCATGCTTGCCGTCCCTAGCCCCTCCCCCCCGCTCTGCTTTGCTCCGCTCTCTGCTCTTTGTCCCTCGCCCTCTCCACCTGCAAGCCCAAAATATTAAATACCTGAGCAGGAAGGGATCTGCAAATCTCATCAGCCGAAGATTTCCTCTTGCTCAGGCAGTCAGCACGCTTCCAAACAGC
This sequence comes from Microcaecilia unicolor, assembly GCF_901765095.1. NCBI lineage: Eukaryota > Metazoa > Chordata > Amphibia > Gymnophiona > Siphonopidae > Microcaecilia > Microcaecilia unicolor. Next base: position 39,900,764 of record NC_044040.1, on the reverse strand, counting down.
AGCCAGCAGCACTTTCCTCGAGCTGATGCCATTGCCAGCAGGCTGTGAATGCATGAAAACTAAGCATGTGCAAAGGGGCTGATGTTGGTGTCAGCTCGAGGCAAATGCTGCCAGCTGCTGTTTGGAAGAGCACTGGCTGCTTGAGGAGAAAATCTTTAACTGGCGGGGTTTGAGGATCTCTGCCAGCCATAGCAAGAGTGCCAAAATTTTGGGTGGGCCTGAGTCCAAATAGGATGGGCCACTGCTTAGTTGGCCTAATTATAGGGCCGCTCTTGACTGTATGCATCCATGTTTACTTTTATTCAGTCTACATGTAGGCATTCCCAGGGGCTTAGTGTGGATGGAGCAAAGACAGAGTTGTGATGACCATGCATAATTTATAACATACATACACTCAAATTTACACTTTCTTCAGCGTACACAAAAATTGTGCATGGGCATTTGTGCACTACAGGGGGGGGGGGGGGTCACTTTTTTGCCTTTATAAAATAATTGTAATTTTCCAGATATGCAGACAGTATGAGATTTGCCCTTTATGTTTGCAATAATTGATCATTTTCTCATTGTCTTTTTTATTAGCGACACTTTGATGATCTGATGGGCTGGAGAATGTCATTTAAATTTACCCTGGGATCGGTAGCATGGAATGTTGTTATTTGAAATTCTATACATAGTATACAGGGGGAAAAAGGAAACTACTCCGCAATAAACAATTTCAAAAAAAGGAACAGGAGTATTAATCTCGTGGCAACAATACCAACACTCGCTCAAAAATAATTTAGTAATTTTTCATCTATGTAACAATATTTTCATTTTTTTATTCGGTTTTATTTGTGTGTATATCAGGCAATGAGGTATCAGAAGTTAACTGCAGCTTAGAAAAAGGACACCTCCATGTCTAAACCATCAATATTTGTGCAATTAAAAAAAAAGATTTTTAAAAAGAGCAATAGTTACTTTGGGGCATGCTTACTAAGGCGCGTTAACATTTTTAACGTGCCTTTAAAGTTAAGGCACGTTAAACACTAACACGCCTATACATTCCTATGGGCGCGTTTAACACGCATCAACCATTAACGCGTATTAAAAACACGTTCCTTTATATGGAAGCTAAGTATTGCTCCTTTTAACAATCATTTTTGGAATTGCACAAATCTTGATGGTTTAGAATCGGAGGGGTCCTTTTACTAAGCTATGGCGTGCTTAATGCAGCTTAAAAGGATTTGCTGTGGGGCATGCATCCCGTGGTAAGTTTCAAATGAGAGTGTGCTATCCATATGCTAAATTAAAAAAAAAAATTTGCCCAAGGGGGCTTGTCTGGGGGGGACTGAGAGTAGGTGTTTCTGCATTAACCAGCAGGAATTAGCTCTCTGGACAGAACAAAATGTCTGCGAGACATTCAATGATCTCTTACTTCCCCAGCCAGTTATGTCTTATGAATTAATATGACAAAGGTTTTTGTGAATGGTTTTTGAGCATCGGATGTAAATACGGTTGCCTTTTAACTTAGGGGCAGATATTCAGAACGATTTAACTGAACTAGTTAAATTGTGGTGAGCTTGCTATCACTGGATTTTTCACAGCATTTAACTGTTCACTGAGTAAATCTCTCTTATCTGCACCCTTCTCCTCCATTGCTAACTCCAGACTCTGTTCCTTTTATCTTGCTGCACCATATGCCTGGAATAAACGTCCTGAGCCGGTCAGTCAAGCTCCATCTCTGGCTGTCTTCAAATCTAGGCTAGACGTCCACCTTTTTGATGCTGCTTTTAACTCCTAACTCCTATTCAGTTGATCAGTACCCATGTCTTATCATTCCCACCTTAGTAATTCCCTTATCCTTTATTTGTCCTGTTTGTCTGTCTTGATTAGATTATAAGCACTGTCAAGCAGGGACTGTCTCTTCATGTCCAGTGTATAGCGCTGTGTATGTCTAGTAGTGCTATAGAAATGATAAGTAGTACTAGTAGTAGTAATCAGTTAGCATGTCAGCATTACCACACTCTAACTAATTAGTGCAGGATTAGTATGTGAGCCTTTATCGCCCACAAAATAGGTGGTGGCAAGGGCTCCCATGCTAATTTTGTTAATGGCTGTGCGCTAATGATAGTGCGTGGTCATTAATTCAGAAAATGGAAAATCAGCCATTTTCTGGCTGTGGTAGAAATGGCCTTAGCATGTGGGAAAAAGACTTGTGTAAGGCACACTAAGGTCACTTTCTACCACAGTATTGTAATAAGGACCCTGTAGTGGGGTATTCAAAATTATCACATAATATACATATAGATCTATCACTACAGAGGAGATAGACTATGTTAAAGTGGCTGCACAGTTGTCCTCTGATTTGCAGGTGTTGATTACTTCTACACATCTGAGGGATTTTATACTGGGTATCCCTAAGTATTCTGTGAACATGTAACATAAAGAAACTCTCTATAAGTTTGCATTATGTCTATATATATATATATATATATATATTGCCTCACAGGGCCCGATACGTGGGCTTAACGTCTGTGAGGCTTTGTCCTAAGTGCTTGGCTTCTGAAGCTACATGGGTCCACATGTTTTGGCATTGCCCAGTGGTGGTGACGTTCTGGACTCAAATACTGTCACTCATTGGGAAGCTTTGGTCCTGAATGCTTCTTCAAAGTCCATTGTTTCTGTTTGGAGTTGGAAATGCAGATGGCCCCTGCTGTAAGGGGTTTTCTGACTTTCTGTGTATAGCAATTTTATTTGCCCTTAAAGTGATTCTTACATCAAGGATGGAATACCTAGAACCCATTTTATAGCAGTGGAGAACTTTAATGATTACTCAGTTATGAATGGACCATCTGATCTGAGACATTTCTCATGCAACTGGGCGATAATTTCAAGTCATTTGAGAACCCTTTTGGGGGACCCTTGCCCCGAAAGCCTGCAGCCATCTTTTAAATATTTAATTGTATTATGGGGATCAGGATTATAGGGGGGTGGGATGTGTAGACTCTGTTGTAAGTATGGTTACCTCAGACTATTATTTAGCCTGTTGAATATTGCTTCATTGTGCATGGTTGTACTGCTGTTTTGAGATGGTTTTCAATAAAAATGAAACATGACGGCAGATAAAGGCCTAATGGCCCATCCAGTCTGCCCATCCTCTATAACTCCTAGCTCTTCTTTTTCCTAAGCGATCCCATGCCTTTTTAAATTCTGACATAGTCCTTGACCCCACAGCCTCCTCCGGGAGCCCATTCCACGCTTCTACCACCCTTTCTGTGAAATAATACTTTCTTAGATTTCTCTTAAGCCTATTTCCTCTTAACTTCACCATATGCCCCCTCGTTCCAGAGATTTCCTTCAGTTGAAAAAGGCTCGCTTCCTGTACATTAATGCCCTTTATTTAAACATAAATATGGACCTATGATTACAACTTACAGTATGACTGGAGGACTGAGTTGTCAAAATTTCCTAAAGACCTTTTGTATGGAGGTCCTAAAAAATATTTACTATGTGGCTCATTTTCGAAACAGAAAAACATTAAAAAAAAAAAACCAGCACAAAGTGGCAGATGGACTTTTTTTTCCCACAAAAACAATCAAATCACTATTTTCAAAACTCATTTTAAAGATGTTTTTCTATGGAGTTTGTCTAAATCTCAAGTGGATATGTTGAAGGTGTATTTTGGGTGGGACAATGATATGATATGTGCAGTTTTCTGCGATAATGGAACATTGTAAAACCACCCAGGGCAAAAAATAGAATGTTTTTGGCTAGACCTGTTTCAGTGACGACTAAGTGCCAAAAAATTGTCAAACTGGAGAGATAAAGGCATGACCCCTCTCCCACCCCTCTAAGAAGTGAAAGTGACAGTACATACCGGGCTCTATGACAGCTGCAGATATAATGGCCAGTCCTTTTGGAGCAGCACGTCGGTCCTTGGAGTAGCCTAGTGGTTGGTGCAGGCCAGTGGCGTAGCAAGGGCGAGGCGGTGGGGGCGGTCCGCCCCGGGTGTCAACGGGTGGGGGGTGCTCCCTCAACCTCCCCCGGCATGGCACGGCACTCCCCCTGGCGTGGACCCCCCGGCGCAGTGCCTCTCACTCCCCCCCCATCCGACAGTCCCCACCTGCTTATCAGCTGAGCTCCGTGCACCTCGAATCTGCAGTGCTGCAGACTAAAAGAAGAGAATTGTCTCGTCATTGGCCCTTCCCTCACTGTGTCCCGCCCTCAAGGAAATAGGAAGTTACATCAGAGGGCGGGACACAGTGTGAGGGAAGGGCCAACGACAAGATAATTTTCTTCTTTTACAGTCAGCAGCGCTGCAGATTCGAGGTGGCGGGTGCACGGAGCTCAGCTGGTAGGCAGGTGGGGACTGTTGGGGGGGGGAGTGAGAGGTGCTGCGCCGGGGGGTTCACGCCGGGGGGAGGGGGTGCCGTGTTGCACTGCACCCAGGGGGGGGGGGGTGCGCAGCGGCGATCCGCCCCAGGTGTCAGCCAACCACGGAACGCCACAGGTGCAGGCTCATATCCCACTCTTACTGGTACACGTGGTGGAAAGTGTGAGTGCCCCCCAAACTACAAAATACCTACTGAACCCACATATAAGTGGCACCTGCAAGCATAAGGGCTATTGTAGTAGTGTACAGTTGGGTACAGTACATTTTTTGCTATTCCTGGAGGGCTCACCATACAATATAAGGGGGTTATGATATGTTGTGTACCTGGGACCTTTTATGTGAAATTCATTGCGGTGGCCCCTAGCTGCCTCACTTGGATGTTCATTGTTTGAAAATGGCCCTTAAAGACAGATGCACTGAGCACAAAACGTCTAAAATAGGGCGATTTTCAAACCAAAAAGATAGACATTTATCTTGATCAAAAATGACCATGTTTGGCACTGGATTTTTGGACATTTTTTTTTGCAAACCGTAGAAAATCGGATTTGGAAGTCATCTCGAAAATGCCCCTCCACATATTTTTGTTATAGATATACACACATTATTTTTGGAATGCTATTTTGAAGATTGGCTTAAATAGGCTTAACATAGGCATCTTTTTGGACTTCTTATATAGGTTTCCTGTTATAAAATTGTTGCCTCCAAGCCCATTGATGCAGCAAACTAAGATGGCTCAGAGTTCCTTCAAAACTTAAAAATAGTCAAAGAATCCTAAATTCTAATGTACATGATACCAGTCAACAATGCAAATCACAGAGTAACAGGGTTATATGATTCTGTAGTTTCTTTCCTGTAATCAGTCTTCTGTGTTCTGTATTAATTGAAACCTTTTCATTAATGTACCTGACAAACCTTGTAAAACCAGATTATAATATCTCAGGTGTGTAGTTACTAGTGGATACAATATGGCTGCTAAATCAGACACATCAAGAACTGACCAGTATCGCTGTAGAGGTTGCTAGAGGGATATATTGAGAACTTCTGGGCACTGGTAGTTTTTCTGGGGCAGTCCCAGATTCTCAGAGCTGCCAAGTTACCCATTCCAGGAGAGAGACTTTTTGGCTGGTCCTGGTTTTAAACTTACATCCCAAAGCCGTGTAGTATTTGTCAGTGTGTTTTTTCTAGCGAAAAAGGTGCCGGTACTCAAATGCCAGGCCAGCCTTCAGGGGTGAGGTGATCACTGAGGGACCTACCCCCCTGCAACCAGTCACAGAATCTATGACAAGGCAGAATTGATGTGTAGAGCCTGAGCTCTTTCATTAAAAGTTGGGGATCATGGGTCAATTATAGCAGACAAGGGAAAAGGTGCCGGTACTCAGTACCCCCAAGTACCCCCTCAAAAAAAGCCCTGGTATTTTGTACTCCATGATTCTATCCATTGAAATCAGTGCTGCAGGTCCCATGATGCACCAGGATGAGGATGTCAGGAATCTAGGACTAGACAAAAAGTTTTCCTCCTGGAATGGGTAACTTGGCAGCTCTAGATTCTAGATACACTGTTGTGGAAGGAGCCAGAAAGTGCTGCTAGTAGAGAGACCGGTTGTGTTGTTCGTAATAATTGCGTTGATTTTAAAAGAGAGCTTTGGAATGCAGCTAGATCAAGCAGGGTAGCTGGGTTTGATATTTCTAATGCAGAATTGCTGTTTTTTCATGTTTTTGCAATACTGAAGTATTTCATCTGTCTCATTCATCATGCTGACTGATTGTCAGGGCAAATAGATTTCACACTTGCACCGCCCTGTGATAAATGTTCATTTGCAGTAGGACTGCTTCTGACCTCTAGATGTCCTCGTAGCACAGTGTGCACAAAGGAAATTGCTGGTCGCTGTTCCACTTCATGTCTGGAATAGACAGCTTCACTGCATTTAATTCTTTAGAAAGTTCCATGGGGGTCGATTCTTTATATGACACTTCTTAAAGAATAAGACCTTTTATTGGCAGGCTGCATTCATACGCCTACAAGTTTATTTCCCAACCAACAAATGCCTATAATAAAGGCTGCAGTCAAATCGCCGGTGAATGCTAATTTGCATTATTACAGAGTCTTACATCCTGCAGTGTGATCACCCTCCTTTCTTTTAGCCCAGAGCTGATTCAACAGTGACCTGGAAAAATCCTCTTCTGATTCTGGGTGAACTTTCTGCTATTGGAGATTGAAGGGAAGTGAATCATAATTTGTCTGGAAGTCAAGAGAACAAAGAGCTTTAATTGCTTTTTCTATCATTATTTCAGGTTTTTACAGGCACTCAATACATCTCTGGCAGGAATGAAAAGGGGATTGAAAGACCACATTTTGGTATGCAATTATGACATAAAAGCAAATGTTGCTTTTCCCATCTCTCATTTCAGTTGCTGCAGTTAGCATTCAGTATTTACTTTGATCAGAAACCTGTAAAAATGGAACAAAATGAAAATGTACAGGGCCAAAATTAAGATGTTTTTGGCTGTATCTGTTTCAATCACAACTAAGGGCCCTATTTACTAATCCGCACTGTAGGTGTGCTAGAGTTTTTAGTGCGCACTAATGCTAGAGACACCCATATTCCTATGAGCATCTAGCGTTAGTGTGCGCTAATTTTTAGTGCGTGCTAAAAACGTTTGCGCATCTTAGTAAACAGGGTCCCAAGTGACCAAAAGGTGCCTAAATGACCACTGGAGGAATTAAGACATAACCCCCCTTACTCCACCAGTAGTCAGTGACCCCCTCCTAGCCCCAAAGATGTGACAGTGTCAGTACAAATCAGGCTCTATGACAGTTTCACATATGATGTCCATTCTTATTAGAGCAGCAAGCAGGTCCTAGGAGTAGCCTCATGGTCAGTGCAAAGGACTGTAGAGAAGGGGATCTAGGCCCATTTCCCACTCTAACTGGTACACTTGTGGTGGAACATGTGAGTCCTCCAAAAACCTTTAAATGCCTACTGTTCCTATATATAGGTGACACCTGCAAGCTTTAGAGCTATCGTAGTGGTGTACAGTGATGTAGGTATTTTTCTCCTCCTGAAGGGCTGGCCATATAATATAAGGAGGTTATGGTGAGGTGTGTACCTTGGACCTTCTATGTGAAGTCCACAGCAGTGCCCCCTAGGTTACCCCACTACTCTGCTAGGATGTCTGTGTGGCCAGGCTACTAAGCATGAAGGCCCCCAGGCATCCCAATGGCTCGTTGTTGGTGTTTTTCTCTTGGACATTTTATTTGCCAAAATGGTCCCAAAAGAAAAACGCACTGAGCACAAAACATCTAGCAAAAAGGTGATTCTCGAACCAATAAGATAGACCTTTTCTGGTTCCAAAATGGCTCTGTTCATCACTTAACTTTTGTACGTTTCTAGCTAAGCATCCAAAACTGGACTTAGACGTTTTATCAAAAATGCCCCCTATGTCTTTCTTGGGAGGCTCTTTATAGATTTTATTCAACTTAGCAGTTTCCTCCTGCTCCATTTGGGTTTTCAGATGAATGAGAGCCAGCTTCTTCTGGCTCTGAGCCTTCATTTGCAGCCACTCTGTTTTTTTTGCCACCATTGTATATCCCTTCTTATGATGACAGTCTTTGAACTGGAGATAAAAAGCCAATACTCAATTTATGTACTCAATAGAAATAGAATAAAATAAAACAGAGAAAAGAAAATAAGATGATACCTTTTTATTGGACTAACTTAATACATTTTTTTGAAGAAGGGCTACCTTCGAAAGCTAATCAAAAAAATGTATTAAATTAGTCCAATAAAAAGGTATCATCTTATTTTCTTTTCTCTGTTTTATTCTATTCTTATTTCTATTGAGTACCTTTAAAAGTGGACTAACACAGCTACCACATCTCTCTACTCAATTTATGTAGACACTGAATCTGGCCACCAGATGTCAGCATTGAGTCATGGCTGTCTCTCCATCTTTATAGGTGGATAGGAACACTGTTTGCAGCATTTCCAACCCTGACATACCAGGGGCCAGATGCACTAAACTTAATGAGCCAGCAATGTGGTTTTTTAAACTGGTTGTAGCCAGTTTAGCGCGCAAGTAGTAAACCGGGACATGCACAAAAGGGTTCTCCGAGCCATTTTCCTGTCACGGTAGCAGCTAACGAAAACGGAATGCAAATGAGCTAATTTTTATTATAATGTGATGCACTACCGTTTCTGACCCCATGCACAAAAGCAGTCCCTACCTTTACCGTGGAAATTTTAATGTGAGGTGTGAACCTGCTGGTTCTTCATTATTGCAAGAAGGAGAAGGGGAGAAACAAGGCAGGGAAGATGGAGCACAAAAAAAATTTGTATAACAGCTTACACACAGCTTCTTTGCGTGTATGAAAGCCGTGCCACATATGTTTCTTTTTCAAATTACATTTACTGGCTAGAAATTGGGGGGGGGGGGGAGAAATACTGAAATGTAAAGCATAGAAATAATGGTGACTTACCAAAAATGCAAGGAAGTTAAGGGTCCATCAAAGAAACAGCTTCTGTGGGACATGGGCTTGGTTCCACCCCCAGCTGTTCCTGCTGCTTTCTTCTATTGGCCAGCTGACATCCTAGAATGCCCATCTCCCTGTAACTAACAATACAAAGTATGGCACGGTATACTACTTGCAATGTCAACACAATACGTAATAGAACATTATAATTGGTAGTGAAGGGTAAGGCAAAGTTGTAACATATAGATGGGTAAGAAAGTAGGAAGAGTTAGAAAGTAAGGTGACTGATTTGAAGAAAGTTGCACATGAGGTCAGAGAGATGGTTAAATATTATCTCAGCTAGGGTACGAGTGGATAAACGTGTCCTGCTGCAGTATGTGCAGCCCGAGTCACTCCTTGTGTGTGTGAGACTAACAAGTTAGTTATTTCTTCCGTTAAAGGCCTGGTTGAAGAGCCAAGCTTTCACCTGCTTCCTGAAGTAGAGATAGAGTTAGAACAGAAACAAATCCAAACTTTTTAAAGCTGAGGACTCTTAATATGTTTACTTTGAAAAGTGTTTCTAAAAGTCTGATCCTTCAGGATCAAAGCATGCATCAACGTGGGAAGAAATATCAAGGAAATGGCATAGTTTGTTGGTATTTTGTGGTTTCCTAATCCACTGAACCCAGTCTCCACTGATATTTAAGGAAAGGCTGTGAAACACCTTAAAACAGATAAATGGTGTCAAAAAGGTGCAACAATCAAATGAAAACAATTCCATTAGAGGCTGTCTTTGAGCACTTTAACTCTGCCAGACTGGATGTATCGACCACTTCTTTCACCATTAGTGTTGCCAGTATGACAAGACTGTGTTCTTAGACTAATGTAACCCCGAGCTACCAATTGCTGCATTATTTAAAGGTTGCAACCCATGCAATTTATGTGTGGATGTCAATGAATGAATTGAGTCAATAATAAAGAAAGAATTAATGACAATGGCTGTGCTTTATAGTGAAACACTAACAGAGGAGGAAAATTTTCTCCCATTCTCAGTCAATAAGACATTTTTTTAGGTCATTTGGACCCATGGAGAGGACATCTTTATAAAATTTCTCCTGCCTCCTATTCCCCCTACATAGACACCAAGGGGTACTTTTACTCAGGTGCGCTGAAAAATGGGCTGTGCTAGTGTAGGTGCTTGTTTTGGGCACGTGCAGATCCATTTTTCAGTGCGCCTGTAAAAAAAGCCTTTTAAAAAGTTTTGCCGAAAATGGACGTGCGGCAGAATAAAAATTGGCGCGCGTCCATTTTGGGTCTGAGACCTTACCGTCAGCCATTGACTTAGCGGTAAGGTCTCTCACGTTAACCATGCAGCACTCACCTATGCGCATCAAGTTGGAGTTACCGCACGATTTTCGCCACGCGCCAGAAAATAAAATATATTTTCTGACATGCATAACGGACGCATGTCAAAAATGAAATTACCGCACGGGCCATGTGGTAGCTGGGTGGTAACTCCAAATTGACCCGCATTGGGCGCACGTAGGCGCCTATGCAGCTTAGTAAAAGGGCCCCCAAGCAAAGTCATTTGGCAAATGATTTGGAAGAAAGCGAATGCTACATACCTGTAGAAGGTATTCTCCGAGGACAGCAGGCTGATTGTTCTCACTGATGGGTGACGTCCACGGCAGCCCCTCCAATCGGAACACTTTACTAGCAAAGGCCTTTGCTAGTCCTCGTGCGCTCATGCGCACCGCGCATGCGCGGCCGTCTTCCCGCCCGAACCGGCTCGTGTTCGTCAGTCCCATAAGTAGCAAGACAAAGCAAGGGAAGACACAACTCCAAAGGGGAGGCGGGCGGGTTTGTGAGAACAATCAGCCTGCTGTCCTCGGAGAATACCTTCTACAGGTATGTAGCATTCGCTTTCTCCAAGGACAAGCAGGCTGCTTGTTCTCACTGATGGGGTATCCCTAGCCCCCAGGCTCACTCAAAACAACAACCATGGTCAATTGGGCCTCGCAACGGCGAGGACATAACTGAGATTGACCTAAAAAATTTACCAACTAACTGAGAGTGCAGCCTGGAACAGAACAAACAGGGCCCTCGGGGGGTGGAGTTGGATCCTAAAGCCCAAACAGGTTCTGAAGAACTGACTGCCCGAACCGACTGTCGCGTCGGGTATCCTGCTGCAGGCAGTAATGAGATGTGAATGTGTGGACAGATGACCACGTCGCAGCTTTGCAAATTTCTTCAATAGAGGCTGACTTCAAGTGGGCTACCGACGCTGCCATGGCTCTAACATTATGAGCCGTGACATGACCCTCAAGAGCCAGCCCAGCCTGGGCGTAAGTGAAGGAAATGCAATCTGCTAGCCAATTGGATATGGTGCGTTTCCCCACAGCCACTCCCCTCCTATTGGGATCAAAAGAAACAAACAATTGGGCGGACTGTCTGTTGGGCTGTGTCCGCTCCAGGTAGAAGGCCAATGCTCTCTTGCAGTCCAATGTGTGCAGCTGACGTTCAGCAGGGCAGGAATGAGGACAGGGAAAGAATGTTGGCAAGACAATTGACTGGTTCAGATGGAACTCCGACACAACCTTTGGCAAAAACTTAGGGTGAGTGCGGAGGACTACTCTGTTATGATGAAATTTGGTGTAAGGGGCCTGGGCTACCAGGGCCTGAAGCTCACTGACTCTACGAGCTGAAGTAACTGCCACCAAGAAAATGACCTTCCAGGTCAAGTACTTCAGATGGCAGGAATTCAGTGGCTCAAAAGGAGGTTTCATCAGCTGGGTGAGAACGACATTGAGATCCCATGACACTGTAGGAGGCTTGACAGGGGGCTTTGACAAAAGCAAACCTCTCATGAAGCGAACAACTAAAGGCTGTCCTGAGATCGGCTTACCTTCCACACGGTAATGGTATGCACTGATTGCACTAAGGTGAACCCTTACAGAGTTGGTCTTGAGACCAGACTCAGACAAGTGCAGAAGGTATTCAAGCAGGGTCTGTGTAGGACAAGAGCGAGGATCTAGGGCCTTGCTGTCACACCAGACGGCAAACCTCCTCCATAGAAAGAAGTAACTCCTCTTAGTGGAATCTTTCCTGGAAGCAAGCAAGATGCGGGAGACACCCTCTGACAGACCCAAAGAGGCAAAGTCTACGCTCTCAACATCCAGGCCGTGAGAGCCAGAGACTGGAGGTTGGGATGCAGAAGCGCCCCTTCGTCCTGTGTGATGAGGGTCAGAAAACACTCCAATCTCCACGGTTCTTCGGAGGACAACTCCAGAAGAAGAGGGAACCAGATCTGACACGGCCAAAAAGGAGCAATCAGAATCATGGTGCCTCGGTCTTGCTTGAGTTTCAACAAAGTCTTCCCCACCAGAGGTATGGGAGGATAAGCATACAGCAGACCCTCCCCCCAGTCCAGGAGGAAGGCATCCGATGCCAGTCTGCCGTGGGCCTGAAGCCTGGAACAGAACTGAGGGACTTTGTGGTTGGCTCGAGATGCGAAGAGATCTACCAAGGGGGTGCCCCACACCTGGAAGATCTGTCGCACTACACGAGAATTGAGCGACCACTCGTGAGGTTGCATAATCCTGCTCAACCTGTCGGCCAGACTGTTGTTTACGCCTGCCAGATATGTGGCTTGGAGCACCATGCCGTGACGGCGAGCCCAGAGCCACATGCTGACGGCTTCCTGACACAGGGGGCGAGATCCGGTGCCCCCCTGCTTGTTGACGTAGTACATGGCAACCTGGTTGTCTGTCTGAATTTGGATAATTTGGTGGGACAGCCGATCTCTGAAAGCCTTCAGAGCGTTCCAGATCGCTCGCAACTCCAGAAGATTGATCTGTAGATCGCGTTCCTGGAGGGACCAGCTTCCTTGGGTGTGAAGCCCATCGACATGAGCTCCCCATCCCAGGAGAGACGCATCCGTGGTCAGCACTTTTTGTGGCTGAGGAATTTGGAAAGGACGTCCCAGAGTCAAATTGGACCAAATCGTCCACCAATACAGGGATTTGAGAAAACTCGTGGACAGGTGGATCACGTCTTCTAGATCTCCAGCAGCCTGAAACCACTGGGAAGCTAGGGTCCATTGAGCAGATCTCATGTGAAGGCGGGCCATGGGAGTCACATGGACTGTGGAGGCCATGTGGCCCAGCAATCTCAACATCTGCCGAGCTGTGATCTGCTGTGACGCTCTCGCCTCTGGGAGATAGGCGCGAGCCGTCCGAGAATCCAGCAGAGCTCCTATGAATTTGAGTTTCTGCACTGGGAGAAGATGGGACTTTGGATAATTTATCACAAACCCCAGTAGCTCCAGGAGGCGAATAGTCATCTGCATGGACTGCAGGGCTCCTGCCTCGGATGTGTTCTTCACCAGCCAATCGTCGAGATATGGGAACCCGTGCACCCCCAGCCTGCGAAGTGCCGCTGCTACTACAGCCAAGCACTTTGTGAACACCCTGGGCGCAGAGGCGAGCCCAAAGGGTAGCACACAGTACTGGAAGTGACGTGTGCCCAGCTGAAATCGCAGATACTGCCTGTGAGCTGGCAGTATCGGGATGTGTGTGTAGGCATCCTTCAAGTCCAGAGAGCATAGCCAATCGTTTTCCTGAATCATGGGAAGAACGGTGCCCAGGGAAAGCATCCTGAACTTTTCTTTGACCAGATATTTGTTCAGGGCCCTTAGGTCTAGGATGGGATGCATCCCCCCTGTTTTCTTTTCCACAAGGAAGTACCTGGAATAGAATCCCAGCCCTTCTTGCCCGGATGGCACGGGCTCGACCGCATTGGCGCTGAGAAGGGCGGAGAGTTCCTCTGCAAGTACCTGCTTGTGCTGGAAGCTGTAAGACTGAGCTCCCGGTGGACAATTTGGAGGTTTTGAGGCCAAATTGAGGGTGTATCCTTGCCGGACTATTTGGAGAACCCACTGATCGGAGGTTATGAGAGGCCACCTTTGGTGAAAAGCTTTCAACCTCCCTCCGACTGGCAGGTCGCCCGGCACTGACACTTGGATGTCGGCTATGCTCTGCTGGAGCCAGTCAAAAGCTCGTCCCTTGCTTTTGCTGGGGAGCCGAGGGGCCTTGCTGAGGCGCACGCTGCTGACGAGAGCGAGCGCGCTGGGGCTTAGCCTGGGCCGCAGGCTGTCGAGAAGAAGGATTGTACCTACGCTTGCCAGAAGAGTAGGGAACAGTCTTCCTTCCCCCGAAAAATCTTCTACCTGTAGAGGTAGATGCTGAAGGCTGCCGGCGGGAGAACTTGTCGAATGCGGTGTCCCGCTGGTGGAGCTGCTCTACCACCTGTTCGACTTTCTCTCCAAAAATATTATCCGCATGGCAAGGCGAGTCCGCAATCCGCTGCTGGATTCTATTCTCCAGGTCGGAGGCACGCAGCCATGAGAGTCTGCGCATCACCACACCTTGAGCAGCGGCGTTGGACGCAACATCAAAGGTGTCATACACCCCTCTGGCCAGGAATTTCCTGCACGCCTTCAGCTGCCTGACCACCTCCTGAAAAGGCTTGGCTTGCTCAGGGGGGAGCTTGTCCACCAAGCCCGCCAACTGCCGCACATTGTTCCGCATGTGTATGCTCGTGTAGAGCTGGTAGGACTGAATTTTGGCCACGAGCATAGAAGAATGGTAGGCCTTCCTCCCAAAGGAGTCTAAGGTTCTAGAGTCCTTGCCCGGGGGCGCCGAAGCATGCTCCCTAGAACTCTTAGCCTTCTTTAGGGCCAAATCCACAACTCCAGAGTCATGAGGCAACTGAGTGCGCATCAGCTCTTGGTCCCCATGGATCCGGTACTGGGACTCGATCTTCTTGGGAATGTGGGGATTAGTTAGAGGCTTGGTCCAGTTCGCCAGCAATGTCTTTTTTAGGACATGGTGCATGGGTACAGTGGACGCTTCCTTCGGTGGAGAAGGATAGTCCAGGAGCTCAAACATTTCAGCCCTGGGCTCGTCCTCTACAACCACCGGGAAGGGGATGGCCGTAGACATCTCCCGGACAAAGGAAGCAAAAGACAGACTCTCGGGAGGAGAAAGCTGTCTCTCAGGAGAGGGAGTGGGATCGGAAAGGAAGACCTTCAGACTCCTCGTCAGAGAAATATCTGGGGTCTTCTTCCTCTTCCCACGAGGCCTCACCCTCGTTGTCAGACACAAGTTCACGGACCTGTGTCTGCAACCTCGCCCGACTCGACTCTGTGGAGCCACGTCCACGATGGGGGCGTCGAGAGGTAGACTCCCTCGCCCGCATCGGCGAAGCTCCCTCCGCCGACGTAGTCGGGGAGCCTTCCTGGGAGGCGACGGCAGCCGGTACCGCACGCGGCACCGACGCCGGAGACCTCACCTCGGGCGATGGACCAGCCGGCGCCACTCTCGATGGTACCGGTGGCGCAGGGCGCAACAGCTCTCCCAGAATCTCTGGGAGAACGGCCCGGAGGCTCTCGTTCAGAGCGGCTGCAGAGAAAGGCATGGATGTCGATGCAGGCGTCGACGTCAGAACCTGTTCCGGGCGTGGAGGCTGTTCCGGGCTGTCCAGAGCGGAGCGCATCGACACCTCCTGGACAGAGGGTGAGCGGTCCTCTCGGTGCCGATGCCTACTGGGTTCCGACTCCCTCGGCGACCCAGAGCTCTCGGTGCCGACACAGGAAGGAGACCGATGACGATGCTTCTTCGACTTCTTGGAACGAAGCATGTCACCGGAGCTTCCCGGCACCGACGAGGAGAACGTAGAATCCAACCGTCGCTTCCTCGGGGCCGAGGCCGAAGGAGGTCGGTCTCGGGGGGGGGCTGTACCGCAGGAGCCCTCAGGGTAGGGGGAGACCCACCCGAAGGCTCACCGCCACCAGCAGGGGAATGGACAGCCCTCACCTGCACTCCAGACGAAGCACCACCGTCCGACAACATCAGCCGACGAGGTCCCGGTACCACCGACGTCGATGCAGCTGTCCGATGTCTCAGCGCCGATGCAGAGGGCCGATGCCTCGATGCACTCGATGCACTGGCGGCCGAGGATGAAGTTCTGGACGCTGAAGACGTCGATGCACTCGATACCCCCGGTGCCGATGTCGACGAAGAGCCCGAGAACAAAACGTTCCACTGGGCCAATCTCGCTACCTGAGTCCGCTTTTGCAAAAGGGAACACAGACTACAGGCCTGCGGGCGGTGCCCAGCCCCAAGCACTGAAGACACGACGCGTGCCTGTCAGTGAGCGAGATGACCCGGGCGCACTGGGTGCACTTTTTGAAGCCGCTGGGAGACTTCGATGTCATGGGCGGAAAAATCACGCCAGCGAGATCAAAAGTCGAAATGGCGGAAAAGGCACCCGAAAAACAAGGGGAAGAAAACTTCGACCCGAGGCCTAAAAGCGGCCTACCCCGACGACGAAAGAAAACTTACCGGGGCGAAAAAGCTGGAAATAGCGGGGGGAAAAGAGACTGAAGAGTCTCTTTCCACACACACAATGGTTTTTTTTTTTTTGAAAACAACACGAAGAACGCGCGAGGTCGACTTTGCGGGGCACGACACGGCGAAAACACGACCGTACCGAGCGCGGACAAAAGAAGACTGACGAACACGAGCCGGTTCGGGCGGGAAGACGGCCGCGCATGCGCGGTGCGCATGAGCGCGCGAGGACTAGCAAAGGCCTTTGCTAGTAAAGTGGTCCGATTGGAGGGGCTGCCGTAGACGTCACCCATCAGTGAGAACAAGCAGCCTGCTTGTCCTCGGAGAATAGATATTATATATTGTAACCAAGTACCTCTCTTGTGCAGCCAAGGATAGAACAATCTCCTCTAGCCACAGGCTCTCAGTACAGTCAAGAAATAAATGTCCACCCACAACTTCAGTCTTAAGGACTTTATTCCATGCAGGTTTCTAGTAGACCTGATACACAGTTCTAACAGCTGCATTCACCTTCAATCTTAAGCAAATATAAGCCACCTGAAAGTGTGTGGCAAATAGACCCCTTTAAGCAGTAGGCTATCAGCACATACCAGGATTCAATACAGGCTCACAGTCAGCTCCAGTCTGGGCTCTTTATCCAGTGCACAATAAACAGTAGTTCAATTCCAAATAGAAGAAGTTCATTCAGTTCATCATCACAGTTAAATCACAAAGCAGCAGTTTCTACCTTCTACTCTCTTTACCTTCAGAAGGGGTTCCATACTTTAGGGATTTCTCATACCCCAAGGGATTCCTCTTTATATCGGCTTCACTGGTAGATTCAATACTTTAAGGACCTCTATTACCCAAGAGTTTTCAGCCTGCAAATACTTTTGGGACTTTCTCACACCCAAGGGATTTCACCCTGCATCTGCTTCACTCTACCCTCTTCTCTCCTTCTGCTTCTCTCTTCCCTGGGACTCCTTCCCACCTGCCTAATCAATCCCTGGCTTCTGCTCTCACAACCAATCAGTCTCCTTCCATTAGCTTCCCCTACACCCATACCAACTGAGTTGAGCATTAGACTAATGATGAGCTCCTGCACACAGGGTTTCCTATCTCTCTTTCCCCCTAGTGGCAGCCAATCTACATGTCCTGCCAGCTTACACCCATGTCTTCCCCTATTGCAGCTAGGAGTCCAGTCCGGATTCTTCATTTCACCCCCTGGCTCCTTGCCTGCAACGCCTTCTGGGACTTGTATTTCAGACTGAAACTGCCTTAACCCAACTATCCTGGATGTGACTCTATCACAATATAGTGGCCTGATATTCGAAAGCAGCTGCTATCTGAATAAGGGGTTCTATCTGGGTCCTGCCATGAATTTTCAGTGGCCTTGTAGGATAGTACTGATGAAAATTCTTACAGACAACGCTGGCAGTGTCTGGATGGTGCAGAGGCAGAGCAAGGACCTCCAAACTCTCTATATAGTCAGCAATATTGAACCACTATCTGGTCTGGATGGCTGTGCAAATAAAGTTAGGACATAGCTATCCAACTAGCAGCTGATTATCATTTCTATCCATATTGCTAATGGTGGTCTCTGCTAAGTACAAATATTCAGTTCCAGTGCTTCTGGGATAACTGTGCTGAATTTGTGAGGACAATTTAAATCCTACAACTGGCATTTAAAACAAATGCCGACAGTGACATTTGACTATTGACCCAAATGTGTATCATGAGTAGATGTTATACACAGTCTAGTCAATTCAGTTCATTTAGCAATATGTTTTATTGTACTTGATGTCAGAAGATCCTTTTATCAATTCATCGTTATGAAACATAACTAGCTGACCTCTGCAGACGTACGACTCTGTTGGTAGTACAAAGACGGAGCAGGCTACGTTTTAGCGCAAAGGGAGTTCCATGAAGATTAAACACAGGCACAACAATCACTCAAAGATTTTACTTGCAAGAGGTATTTTTTCCACTACTGGGAGCCAATTAGTTGGTGAGCGTGTCCTGGCCCTGCTCTCAGTACTTCTTGCTCCATTGATCCTGCATCGCTACATCAGATATGACAGCTTCCAGCATTCCCTGAAGACATCATTACCCTAAAAGAGGAAAAAGGAAACATTTTCTTTAAAAAAAAACACAAACCTCTGATTTTGGGCTTGAGCAGATGAATAAGCCATCTGAATTGCATTTGCAAGCAAAAAGAGACCCACTTAGGGTGAGTAATTGAGCATAGCAGTAAAGCGAGGGAGCATGCAGATATTAAAAATAGAAACTCTGCAAATGAAATTTTTTTTAATTAATTTATTTAAAGTTTCAAAATTATTACAAGCATTACCTTTTGTTACAGAAAATCAGAGCATATTAACATTCATGAAACTAAATAATTAGACCTTCCTAATAAATAAGAACGTACTAAAAGGAAATAATTAACTCTTTCTTAGACCACCTAATCAAATATCAAAAAGGGGCGTTAGGAAACAAATGGTGGTATTATATCTTAAGAAAACAAAAATGAAAACAAAGATGGCCTGGACTTAACTTCCACTTTAATTGAATCTTAACCCAGATTTCTTACTATTCTTACTATCTGGAAAATTTCTTAATTTCCAAAAATTCTTTCAGTTGCTGAGGTTCAAAGAAAATATATTTTTGTATCTAAATACTTAATTAAGCATTTACAAGAATAAGAAAGAGTAAAACTAGCTCCTAAAGAACGAGTCTCTTCTCGAAATGCCAGAAAAGCTTTTCGCCTATCCTGTGTGGTTTTCACCCCATCAGGATAAATCCAAACTCTATCTCCCATAAAAAGTTTCATGGAATTTTTAAAGAACAATTTTAGTATTGAGTTTAGATCCTGCTCAAAAACCATCGAGACAAGTAATGTTTTTCGTTCAAGAATTTCCACCTCTGATTGTTCAAGAAACTCAGTTAGATTTTGCAGGTCTTTAACATCTTTCTTCTTCTCCATATTCTTTGAAACAGGCAAATAGTAAATCTTAGCTACCGGGGGAATTAAATCTGAAGAATATTGGAGAGTTTCAACTAGGTATTTCTTGAACATTGCCATTGGAGTCATTTCTAGAGATCTGGGAAAATTCAAAAGACGTAAATTCAAACGCCTATTATAGTTTTCAAACTGTTCGATTTTTCGATGTATCATAGTCTTATCCTTAATAAGCAAATCAGTCTTTAGTTTTAAGTTAGAAATATCGTCTGGACCTCATTGTTTACTTTTTCAGAATCTTTCTTTAAAGTCTCAAATGCTTCATTTAAGGAGTCTAGTTTACTCACAATAGATGCAACCGTTATAGTTAACGTTTGAATCGCTTCCGAGATAGAATCCAAACTTGCTGCTCCTGGAGCCTTCCGCTCAACAGTGTCTTCCTTTCCCTGAGCTTCAGATAGGGTTCCAGCAGCAAAGCTTCCTGTCTCGCCCACTTCAGACGTCTGTAGGAGCAACCCACTTCTGTAACCCGCTGGGCAGGGCGGTGGATTAAGCTCCGGCGAGGATAAGGTCGTATCTGTTCCAAATAGGGAAGGTGTTCCACCTCCGTCTCCCAATGCTGGAATCTGACTCAAGCCCGTTCGATGTGGAGTGCTGGTGGCATATCTATCAAGCGTTGACTGAATCAGAGCTGGGTTAGAGCTCACTGCCGGTAAGCTCTTAACAGCTCCTTTCCTCTTAGTATGCGGCATAATTAAAGAGGGAAAAAAAAGAAAGCTATCGCCGAGGAAAGGTTCAGAAGCTTGCAGCGTGTCCTCCAGCTAGAACGCCATCTTGACACGCCCCCACGCATCTGCAAATTAAATTTTAAAGTTAGGGTATCCTATTAATTGTCCCTACCCCCAACAATTCTATAAATAGCTCTGTTTTCACACAGTATTTCCTAAAAACCCACAAATCCAAATGGGATCAGCAGCAGATAATAAACAATCCTCACACTCAAGAAGATAGAGAATATTTGAAAAAGTCACCTGTCAAAATACCAGTGAAAGTAATAAGAAAGTCATTGCTTCAGTTTTGATAATGCACGGAAGCATCTCATGCGGTACTCTTGAGAAAAGAGGATCATTAGGTTGTTATTGTGTGTGAGCGAAGCATCAGCAGCACATTGAGGAGTTTTGTCTGAAGTGGAGAACACTGGGCACTGAAAAGCAGGATTTTTGCTCTTACACATTTGCTAAAGCTGTTCATTAAATGCACATTGTATCTTTTACAAACCCTTTTCTTAGCCAGTAATATCACTATTTTAAAGCGGCACTTTGTGAGAAGAAACCCACTAAGGTCCTTTTACTAAGGTGCGCTGAAAAATGGCCTAAGGTAGTGTAGGCGCGGGTTTTGGGCACGCACAGATCCAGTTTTCAGCACGCCTGCAAAAAAAAAAAAAAAGCCTTTTTATTTTTTTTTATTTTATTTTATTAAATCATAACAATACACCACAGAAAATGCAACAGAACAGAACAAAACACACAATATGGTACAGAGTGCTGAGTTCTAACCCTAAAATTAGTCCTTATTGGATAGAAAAAGGTCTAAAGACTTCCATTTGCAGATAGCTGATTTGTGTCCAGACAGGGAGAGTACTGCAGATTGCTCATATTTTTTATAAAGCAGAATCCAATTCCACCACACCACCACATTCACATGGGAATTATCCTTCCAGTGCGAAATGACCAGTTTCAGCGCAACTGAAACCAAAAAGTCATACAATAACTTATCATTGTCCGTGTAGAGAAATGATATACAAACAGATTTCCATATCACATATTTAGGTAAAAAAGATTCTTGGAAACCAAAAATCTTTTCCAATTTTTCCCAAACATCTGACCAAAATGTTACAAGAGGTGGACATTCAAACAGTAGGTGTGTGAGAGTTCCAGTTTTGTTTTTACAGGACCAACACAAATCACAACTAGAGGACTCAGACAGTTTACTCTTTCTAGGTGTCCAGAGGGCCCTGTGATACATGAAGAAGAGGGATTGAGTTATTGCAGCCGACAATGATGCCCGGGGGCCGGTCGACCAAAGATGCGACCACTGGACATCCGACAATGCATCATTTAAATCCAATTCCCACACATGTTGCGTGGAACTGCGTGACGTGGCAGCACTGGACCTCAAGGCTTTGTAAAACAATGAGGCTGCGTGCTGCTGCCGGCACTGAATGTCGATAAAACCAGAAAGAATGGTCTGCTGGGATACCCCATTTAGTGCCCACTTTTTGGAATTGACAGCACTACGTAACTGATACCAATGCAAAAGTTGAGAGTTAGGGATTTGAAATTCTGCCTGTAACTGGGCAAACGTCTTCAGAGTACCATCAGAGATCAGTTGGCTCAAGAACCAAATTCCACAGTTTTGCCAAAGAGGCCAGCCAATTAACTGTTTACCTATCATCAGCTGTTTATTATGCCACAAAACCAAATTACCAGGAGAAACTTCTGGTTTGGGAAGAGACTTTTTTAAGTCAGCAAAAGCCGATACGGTAGCATGCATAACCGTTCTATTCTTTGAAAGCAACCCTTTGCAGCTCTGAGGCCCAAGTTCAGCCAACACCCTTAAAGGGAAACGACCAGACAAGGACCTTTCCACTACAAGCCAAGAGGGAGCACAGAAAGTGCAATCATCTAAAAACCAAAAAAACCCCTTTGACAAAATGAAAGCAGAGTGGTACATGGAAAAGTCTGGAAAATTCATCCCTCCTTTCTGTTTGGGCAATTTTAAGGTGCGAAGTGAAATTCGGGGGGGTTTAGACTTCCACAGGAATTGAGAAAGTGTCTTATCAACCCTGCAAAAGAAACCAGCAGGGAATGGGGCTGGAAGCATACTCAAGACAAAAAAAAATGCCTTTTTAATATTTTTGCCGCAAATGGACGTGCAGCAAAATAAAAATTGACGCTCATCATTTTGGGTCTGAGACCTTACCGCCAGCCATTGACTTAGCGGTAAGGTCTCTCACGTTAACCGTGTGGTAATCACTTACGCGTGTCAAGTCAGAGTTACCACCCGATTTTCGCTGCACGCCAGAAAATATATTTCAGTGGACGCATAAAAATGAAGAAATTACTGCACGGGCCACATGGTAGCTGAGCGGTAACTCTGAATTGGTGCGCGTTGGGCGCACATAGGCGCTTATGCGGCTTAGTAAAAGGCCCCCCCCCCCCAATTTTCTGTCACCCTTAAGTATTGCTGGAATTTCTGCATAACTGTATTATCATTTAAAGTACACATTCAATCTCCTCCCTTACCATGAGCAATGACAAAGTTTTTGCCTAGATATTCAGTCTTCTAGATCCCGTGTGTAGCCTGCCATACAGATCTGGCTATGTCAGGCCCGGCATTTCCATTAGGACTTTATCAATACTGTATTTCTGACCCACCAGACAAATGCAGCACTCCCAAAACACCTAAAAACAATCAATGAAATAACCAACTTCCGCAAATCATTGAAAACCTCTCTTCACCAAAGCTTACCACGAAAATCCTTAACTAACTACAATACACCACTACGCGTCCCTGACTATGAATGTCTTTTTTCCTTCAACTGCTTGATTTTAATTTATTTATTTATTGCATTTGTATCCCACGTTTTCCCACCTGTTTGCAGGCTCAATGTGGCTTACAATACATCATGAATAGTGGAATGACATTAGAAAATAGACATTTAGTGTTACAGAAAGATCATTGGTAAAATGATAAAGAAGAAACATGAGAGTAGTGTAACAATCAGATATTATAAGACAATGCTGAATATATGTGGAGGAGTTGTGTATGTTCACATGGATCAGATCAATATGTTAAGATTACTATTCTTGTCATCTTTTTTTAACACCAATTGTATTTCTGTAACCTGAAATGGCGTTGCCATTACAGGTATTTGTAAGCCACATTGAGCCTGCAAATAGGTGGGAAAATGTGGGATACAAGTGCAATAAATAAATAAATATAGCCTGCCAGATCCAACTGCATCTTTCTCAAAAGAAACTTATGCTATATTTTTCTTCCCAGACCATAGGAAAATTATATTGTTTGAGTTAATATTTCATATATGTTCTGTCCCTTGACCATCCTTGTGGTGTAGGAAGCCATCAATAAATGATTATGAAAAATGCAGAGCGGTTTAATGGATTGACTCCAGGACACAGGCGTTACTGCAGAGCTGGTACAAGAGCAGTAGGCACCCTAGGCAAACCTTCAGCATTATACTCACTCTCAATTAACTTTTAGGCCCAGAGCTTGCAGCCTACCCTCTTAAGATTTTGATTTTGTTACAGTACACTGCCAATATGCTTATGATTAATCAAATAAAGTTAATCAATCAACAATCATGATCATCACTCAAGAATCCTGTAAATTAAACTATGTGCTGACAGTTCTTTCAGTTTGTGTGGCACTCAGGACCCATTTTGCTTTGACTGCAGTTGCTTTTTGCTGCCCTCAAGAATCTGTCACCCCCAGGCAACTGCCTAGTGTAACCTAATGATTGGGCTGGCTCTGCACCAGTGGGCTCATTTTTCAGTGAAATAAGCTTTATTCATGATGCAGGATGCTCGTTAGGCCCAATCTTAAAGCTTGATCTTACCAGTCAGCTTTCTATTGTGAATAACTCCCACATCAGCTGCATAAACAGTTTGCTTGAATATTTGTTTTTCTATTTTTTTCTTATTATATTCAATGAAATGATAGCATTGGAGTTGACAGAATCCACAGTTGAATACAGTGAAGTGTGTCTGGGAAGAGTGCCCAAATCCAGGACCAATCGGCAGCAGAAGTGGTTTGCTATTTAAACCAACAATGAAGGATGCCTGGGAAAGCATAAAAGCTTACTTCAAAGGCTATCAAAAAGTATTTGATTTCTATAATCTTAATCCATGCTTGCGGGAACAGAAAACAATTCAAAGTTATAATTCTAGACTATGTTTGGAACCACAATGCTTGCTTATTTCTTCCTCCATGTGTTTCTTTATTGTCTGTTCAAACATTAATTGGAGTTAGCAGAGACGCATGCCTAACACAGCTGCGTGCATTTGCTCACGCTATAACTAGGAGCACTTAGGGCTGTCATTAGTAATTAGAGATGCAACACATTATTCCACAGTGGTGTTCGTGGGGATCAACTGCAATTGTTCCCTTGTTCTTGAGCCTAAAACCCAATAACCGTTCATATCATTATGACTGCACACCGCTCAATCAGAGGAACTGATTATTGTACTTGCGGCCTCTGGTGTTATGAGGCACCTTGGGGACAGATTCTGCAGCAAGGTTTACAAACCTCCATGGCAGTATCTGCAAATAATTTATCTTGTGTACAAAATCTGAAGTTTTAGTTAAAATGTTTGAATTAGTTTTCTTGGGCACTCCTAGTTCATTTCTTTCCTTTTTCTGTTTTTTTCTTTCTGTCTTTTTCTGTCATGTTTATAGTTTTTATTTTTTTATTTTTCCTTTCCTTTCCTTTCCTTCTCTTCTGTTCTTCTCTCTGCCTATATCTGTCTCCCTCCTGGGACTCCGTAATTGGGTCTTTCCCCTCGAGTCTCTCAATCTCTCTTCCTTATCCCCACTATTTCCTCTGACATCCATCCACTCTTCTCTCTTCTTCCCATTTATCAACTACCTCCCTTCAAAACCTGAGACCAAATCCAGGGCTCATGTTAGGGGGTGGTTAGCAGGGCAATTACTCTGAGCTCCATGCCATGGGGGGGGGGGGCCTACCTCAAGCAAAAGGTCCTCTCTCCCTGGACCACTGATTGTCCTGCTGCCTTTCAGAATTATTAGCAGGTTGTTGCCAGTAGCAGCAGCAGCCCTAGTTACATGGTTCCAAGTAACCAGTGGCGTAGCCAGACCTGACATTTTGGATGGGCCCAGAGCTAATATGGGTGGGCACTATGTATATAGGTACGAGTCGTGTTTCATGGGACAGTCTAAATAATGCCTTAGTGTGCACTTGATGACAAAATTATCTGCCCAACAGATGTCCTGCATCAACATAAACCACATACATACTTTATGGAACACAGACATTTTTAAAATAAATTTAAAAATGTCAATCCTGCACTATCTCACAATTCTAGGTAGGTTACAACTGTTACATACATAAAATGTCACTAGAAGAAACCTCTCCCAAAAGTGCCAGCCAAAGCACACACCACCCAACCAATTGCACACCCAAAGTTTCAGAGTATATGCCACTTTGAGTCTATAAATAGACAGAAAAGCAGCACGTAAGTGTACGCATACCTGTGTAATTGGCAGCTTTAAATGTGCTATTGGCTAAATAGTGTATGCTTGAGCTGGCACCCCTAGGAGCGGTCTCTTCTCATGAGATTTAAATTGGTCTCTTCTACCTTCTGATTAATAGTGTGTAGAAGCGGCTTTAAGCAGCGATTTTTCTCCCAATTCAAACCTCTGCCGACATGGCCAGGTTTCGAAATTCTTCTTCAGGGAAGAGGTTCGCTGGGAAGAAGAACATCATAACAATTAACTGTAAACATCTCCATAAACACATAAGTATCTTCGTGATAAAATAACACACTGCGGTATTACCATCTCTGTACTCGCTCCTGCGTATAGAAAAAATGGCTGCGGCATCTCAGTCAGCCTTAACATCTTAAATAAGCCACAGCTGATTGCAACCTTCAGTTTTGACAGGGCCACGTAATCCTTGTAGCTACCAATCAAATTAGCGACCACCAGTCCACTTCAGAATTCAACCCACGAGGTTGTAACGCATGGAGTTGAAAAATCCATCTTTGCTCTTTATAATTTAATAAAGGTCCAGCACAGAATACTGTGGTTAAACTGTGGTAGAATTTAATATATTAGACAGTGTTCGGGATATTATTAGGATTGCATATTGATACAATCTCCACACTAGAATTAAAAGGTCTTTTGAATTCGCATGCCCAAAGTTAGGCATGAAATGCGTGCTAAGCTGGAATCCTGTAAAGGACGTTGCAGATGGAGAACTCTTTACAGAATACTAGCTTAGCATGGATCATCCTGGTGCCTAACTATTTTTCACTGCTCTCTACAGAGACTGTTCGTCACTTCGCAGCATTTCTTCAACTGAAGGTATAAACTTCAACCTTGTTTCTCAACTAGCTTATTGACAGCTTCCCGTCTCATTAGTAGATACTCTCGAGGCTGCATACTCACAGACTCCTGATGCAGATGGAAATGCCAAAACATGGCACCATGTCGAGTCTTAGAGATGCATTCACTTCAATGAATTTTTCTACTATGTTGAACTTCATTGTTCCTGGTTTTGTGTTGGTGGGCTTGACAGCAACTTTGCAAGTATTAGAGTATTTACAGTGATGTTTGACTTTTCACTGTTTTCTTTGTGCACCAGCTCATACCATTTTTGCTCTTCTAGAGTGTATGACCCACAAGGCAGATGGATGTTTCCAGTCGAAACACGGCCCCCGTGTCGGGTCTGTTACAAGAGCGGTGCCCAATAAAGATTTATAGACTACTCATTCATCTGTGACAGTCTTTGTGGTTCATCTCTACTCTTGGCTTTGTTTGTACTGCACGTAGCGTGTTCCTTTACCTTTTGGTTTTTGTGTGTTTTGTGTTGGAAGCACCATTGGATACCATACACCTTTTGTTTTCTCCTTGTGACTTTTCGTAGTGGTGTCTTTGTTCATCCACCTTTGTGTGGTTTTGCCTCATATGCCTAACTTTGGGTGCCATCTATTGAATCTAACCCATTATGGCTTAGTCAAGCCAAAGTTAGCCTGGCAATCACAGCCTCATTGGGAGCTTCACTCAGCTGTACCTCCTCAGAAGATGTTTCTAATATAATGTTTTATAGATACTGTAGTGACATGATTAAATGACAAAACAGAGTCATCGTCTAACTAAAATTTACACACGTACTTATTTTTGGTTCAGATAGTCACTGCACAGTGACTGAGATAACAGTGTTCCCTCTGCCAAAAAGACACGACAAAGCAAAGCAACTATTATTCCCCTGCTATGAACGAAGGGCTTATGAGTCATGACCAGCACTGAACCACCTTCCTCTATTTTAAATCGACTATAAATGTACTAGTCACAATGTGATCTTTTCTTTCTTGGAATCTCAGGATGATGCTTGTGATTTTCTTTTTAGCAATTTTTGTTTGAAATACTGTAATCTTGGGCAGCTACTTCTAAAGAGCAGGAAAAGTTATTTAAAGAGAATACTGCCTCTTTGTTAAATTGCAGCAAACCCATTTCCATGTCATACATCAAAACTGTAGCTGTTAAACAGGATGAGTTATGCTGGTGTCTCATGTAGGATGTAGATATCTGGATTTTGTTTTGTTGTTTTTAGCTGGTCTTTAATATGCTGGTGATTTTGTTTTTGAGAGGTCTTGTTTGTTATTGTATGTGATATGTTTGGCATATGTATTATATTATATCTTATGGTGAATTGTATTACTGCTTAGTACTATGGCTTGGAGGTTTATACGTATTTTAAAATAAAATAGAGTAGGTTTCTTTTTGCATATTGTACTTTTGGCTGCCATTCTCTTTCTTCATGACGAATCTCGATCAGATTTTGAAGATATAGTGAAGCCTACGTGCACATACAAAGATTTCCCCTTTCTCTTATTCTTGTAGAACTGCAGCAGCAACAACAACACAATATCTGAAAAATACTTTGTACCAAAGCTGCTTTCTCTTCTAGTTCATCCTCTCCCTGACTCCAGACAGATATCCTGACTCTAGATGCTGCCATTCAAGGGCTTTCAGGATATGGCTCCTTGTCAGAGAAAGGTATGAGCTCCAGCCAGTGTGGAGATGCCTCTTGATTGACCTCTCAGAAGGTAGGGAGACGATCTATTGGAGGAAGTGGCAAGGTAGATGTTGCATCTGGAGAGTGAGCCCTTGGTCCACAGGGAAAGCCCAGCTGTGGTTGACGAGTCATGGCCTAGCACAGGCGACAGGAGTAATAGTGTACCAAGGCAAGGTGCCATAACGTCTCAGGAACCCTGTCAAGGCACAGACGCTGTAACAGTTCTGGAACACACGTAGGAACAGGTGTACCAAAGTTTTGGGAACACACTCTGGACCAATAGGATTACCGTGCCAGGAGCTGAAGCTTCTCAGGGTACACTCAGGAACAGACACTGGTGTCTCAGGAACTCACACAGGAGCTGAAGCATCTCAGGAGATGAATCATCTCAGGGTATTCTCAGAAACAGACGCTGGCATCTCAGGAACTCCACAGGAGCAGGAGCTGAAGCATCTCAGGGTACTCTCAGGAACAGATGCTGGTATTTCAGGAACTCACATAGGTGCAGGAGCTGAAGCCTGTCAGGAACTCACACAGAAGCAGAAGCTGAAGATGCAATGGCACTGGGATGGGTCTCTGGTGTGGTTTAGTGTCTCAGGGATGTGATATCACGTGCTGCATCCTGCAACGTTTCTGCTGCCGTATGGCTGAGGTGTGCATGCATGTAGGTATGCCCTGGGAGTGGCTTCTGACAGCATAGAGAGCACCTGGAGATGCTGAGAAATGGGAAAGGGAAATGGGACTTGATATACCGCCTTTCTGTGGTATTTTGCAACTACATTCAAAGCGGTTTACATATATACAGGTACTTATTTTGTACCTGAGGCTATGCAGGGTTAAGTGACTTGCCCACAGTCACAAGGAGCTGCAGTGGAAATCGAACTCAGTTCCCCAGGATCAAAGTCCACTGCACTAACCACTAGGCTACTCCGCCACTCACAGTAAGACCATGACAGTTGATGAGTATTCAGCAGGGATTCCCAAATTTATCCTGGTGACTCCATAGGATATTCACAATGAAAATGCAAGACATGAATTTCCATATATTGGAGACCCAGTACATGCAAATTTAGCTCATGCATATTCATTGTGGATATCCTAAAAGCCCAACTGGTTATGAGGACACAGGATAGGTAAAGCTCTGATCTAGGGTAGGGAACACTTAGGGCATGATATTGAGTCCCCACGGTTTGCAACTTTGACAGCCCTGACCACCTCAGGCAATAACACCCTCCACCCCAGATATTCAATACTGACCCCAATCTAGGCACTGACAATGAATATTCAGATAACCAGAAGTCTCTGGAAGTTCTTTGGGTTCTTGCCAATATTGAGATTGGTACCTGAATAAAGTTAGGACAGCCTTTTTGCTGTCCTAACATTATCTGGGGACTTACCTGGTTAGCGGACTGAAAATTGCTGCTAACCCTGTAAGTTCCAGCTCCACCCTGATTCTGCCTTTAGACTGCCCTGGCATTAACCAGACAGTGCTGTGATGATCTGTCCAGATACAGTGGCACAATCCATATAAGTGCTGCTGAATATTTGGGTATGGCCTGGTCAGCAAGACATAAAGGGGCCTACTCATGCCCAATGCATGCCAATTTGAAACTACTGCCCAGCTATTGTGTGGCCTGGGTGGTAATTTCACTTTGTATGTGTGTCCAGTAGGCATGGCGGAAATTATCCAGTGCGCGGCACTAACCGTGTGGCAATTGGCATTGTACGTGCGCTGACGATTACCGCCCGCTAAGTCAATAGTGGCGGTAAGGTCTCAGGCCCAAAATGGACATGTGCCAATTTTCATTTTGCCGCACGCCCATTTTTGGCCCCCCAAAAAAGGCCTTTTTTTGGAGGTGTGCTGAAAAATGAACCTGTGCACGTCCAATACACGCGTGTACACCACTGCAGGTCACTTTTCGGCGCGCCTTAGTAAAAGAACCCCAAAACCAGGTAATCACAGTGAAGGCAGAGGCTGGGTTCATATCAGGCTCCTGCACTTTAGGTTAAATAATATACTTTTTGTTTATGGCTCAGGTATTTATATACTTCTTCTCAGTTTGTACTGAGGCACTAGTCCTCAGTTTAATTTTTAATTTCTTTCCTTCATACGGTCTCATTTCATTTGTTTTGTTTGGAGAAAGGCAACTTCTAGCTTCCTTGCACATTACAAGCAATCATCTTCTCTTCTCTGGTGATCTGAGCTGGATCTATGTCTAACCCGCCTCCTAGACAACAGCAAAAGCCTCCAGTGATCTGTATCAACTGGGCCATCCAAGGACACCAGAAGCAGAAACTGCAAAGTGAAACAACTACAATCTGTGAGTTGAAATGTATATATCTTTAACTACATAATTCTGATATACTGTTGAAAACAATGTTTCCTTGATCTCCCGCTGCATTAAACCTCTAGGAGAAATTTGCACAGGAGTGAGAAATACATTCATTTGATTTACAATACAGAAAAGTCTTTGCTCTCTCAGGCCCAGATGCACAAAACCTAACGAGCCCACAACTTGCGTTTTAAACTGGTTCCAGCCAGTTTAAAACGCAAGTAGTTCACCCCGGGCATGCACTAAGGGCAGCAGGCATCGAAAACGGAATGCAAATGATTGAAAAGCTATTATAATGAGCTGCACTACCGTTGCAGCCCATTATAATGAGATGCACTATCGTTGTTCCGATTCCCTTACTGTAGGAACCCTAACGAGATGTCTGACCTCTTGTTAGGGCTCCTGTGAGGGAATCGGAAAGGAAAAGGGCCCCCAAAAAAGGTAAAAAAGAAAAAAAAAAAAAGCAGGGAGCGCATGTGAGGGGCGTCCTTTAAGGACGTACTCTCCCTGCGCTTCTGAGAGACGTCTTTTTTTTCGCATTTTTTTTAGCTCTGCCGGCGCTGGTGTTTTTTCCCCCCTTCTATTTTGTCTTCGCCGCCCCTCCACAGCAAAACTTTTATGTTTTCTTGCTTGCCGGAGAATCGGGACGTCCCTTTAGATTAGGCTCCTCTTCCTGGTCTCTTCAGCCAATCAGAGCGCGTTTCGCTGACAACAGCCAGCTAAGCCCGCTTTGATTGGCTGAAGAGACCAGGAAGAGGAGCCTAATCTAAAGGGACGTCCCGATTCTCCGACTCAGGTACCGAAGGACTAGAGAATGCAAGTGAGCTACAACGAGTAGCTCATTTGAATTCCCTATCGTTGATGCATTCCCGTTCCCTACCGATTCGATATGGAATCGGTAGGGAACGGGAATTACCAATGTCTTTCATGCATCTGGGCCTCAGACCTGTGGATCTACAGAGTCTTTAGGATTGTGATGTCACCTGGTAAAACTTACCTGTTGAACCAGACTTACCTAGAGTCCTGAAAAAACTGATTACCTATTTAACAGCAACTCAAGAGTGGACTAAAAACAAACAAACCTTACCTGAACCCAAGTAAAACTGAGCTCCTGTGGGTCCCTAACACAAGTGGTCACATACCTATCATCAACGTTCCTTTAGGGAGCTATGAACATCCCTTTAAATCACGTCAGGAACATTCAAACACCACAAAGCAGCTGGGAAATATACAAAATTCAAAATATACAAAATCAACCTCCACCTAAATATAATGTGAATACTGCTCAGGGTGCTCTCATAAATCCTCATATCATATAACTTGAGAGGAAAAAGCCTCAAGGAGCCTAGGAACAAACTCATAATCCACTTAACGGCTCTAATCTTATCACAGTTAAAGAAAACCTCTCGATCAATACTTTCTCCCAACTGTTTCTTTAAATAAATTATTCAACTTTTTATCATTTTTCACTACTACTACTATTTAGCATTTCTATAGCGCTACAAAGCATACGCAGCGCTGCACAAACATAGAAGAAAGACAGTCCCTGCTCAAAGAGCTTACAATCTAATAGACAAAAAATAAATAAAGTAAGCAAATCAAATCAATTAATTTCACTTAAGAAAACATCACTTATCTTTGAAAAGCTCCCACTGTAGCACCCTTGATAGCTAATTCAAATCTTTATTACCTATGTCCAACGGTGGCCAGTGTTTTGCATAGCTGTTTCAGGGATTCGTGGACCACTATGAGGGAAAAATAAACATCAAAAACAATCCTTCAGAAAACAAACAAACAAACAAAAATTACTGTGTCTCTAGAAACCCAGAGTTTCAGTATTCACTGCTCCAAAGTTTCAACACATTCTGCTGCTATCAGGGGGTAACTGTCTTACAAAATATACAAAAATAACAATCATCAAAAAACATAAAATAAGAAACGTTTATAAAACAAATCATAAAACATATACAATATAACCATACTGGGTCAGACCAACAGTCCATCTAGCCCAGTATCCTGTTTCCAACAGTGACCAAGCCAGGTCACAAGTATCTGGCAGAAACCCAAATTGTGGCAATATTGCATGCTACCAATCCCAGGGCAAGCAGTTGCTTCCCCATGTCTGTCTCAATAGCAGACTATGGACCTTTCCTCCAGGAACTTGTCCAAACCTTTCTTAAACCCACACACACTAACCGCTGTTCCCACATCCTCCGACAAAGAGTTCCAGAGCTTAACTATTCTTTGAGTGTAAAAATATTTCCTCCTATTTGTTTTAAAAGTATTTCCATGTAACTTCCTTGAGTGCCCCCTCCCCCATTCTGATCTCCCTCCTTCACCCTGAAGACAGTGTTATGTCCAGATATTCAATGCCGGGCCATGTCTGGCTAAAATATAGCTGCTTAAGTCGATATTCAGAACTTAAGTGGCCACAGGTTGCCACATAAAGATAGGACTGTGTTTTATGTGGTCCCCTTTATGTGGTTACCCTGGCCCGTTAGGTGCTGAATATCGGCACTTGATTGGCTAAGTGCTGACTCCGTCCCAGAATGCACCCATAATAGTCGGATTTCACTTAGGCCGCTAACCACTTATTTTCAGCAGTGCCACTGAAAATTAACGGATAACCCCAAACAAGTGATTTAACTGGTCAGCGTCCATTTCTGACCAGTTAAATAATTTTGAATATTGACCAGGATATCTCTAAGATCCAGCAAAATGTCAGAAGAGGCTGTGAAATGACTAAAATCCCTGTAAGTTGGAATCCAAATGTCTTTTCCTTTTTATTGTGGTACCATCTGGTGTTCCAGTGACTGAGAAAGAATTGATAGACTGTTCTCATCACTAAACCAATTCCCTCTGGAATGGAAGCAATACATTTCTAATTATTATTCTGGCACATCTAGCTGTCTATATTCCAGTTTAATAAACCTAAAGACAAGATGCTTTCTTATTTGTGCTTCAATATTTTGCTGCACATTAAATAGATGTTTCAGATGCCAATAAAGATGGGAGTCATTCTGTTTTGATAAATGTCCAAGGCATGTGATATTGATGGCAAGGCTGAGGATATAGTAAGCTGTATATCATCCACTTTTACCTTGTCAGTGGCCTCCAAGTGCTGCATAAAAAATGGTAAAATATACAAATCGATAGTCTGCAAATGTCCAGTTAATACAAAACAGCATGATAGAGAAAGTCTTTGGTACACCGCCCAACTTATTCTTTAAAGATGAATATTTGCTAAATTAAAAAGGAAAGGAAAACTTTCAAGCCAATATTTTCATTAGCTGCTACAATCAGACTTGCAGTCTAACCCAGTGTTGTTCATTTAAGACCTGGGAACCACTAAGAACGGCTCTCTGAGGGACCTTTTTACTAAGCCGCGTAAGTGTCTATGCATGCCAAAATGGAGTTACCATCCAACTACCGCGTGGCTCTTGCTATAATTTCATTTTTAGTGTGCGTCTGAAAATTTAAAAATTTTTTGGATGCGCATAGCAGATGCGTGCCAAATGGCATTTGACGCGTGTAGGTCATGACTGCCCACTTACCGCGTGAGTCTTTGCCGCTAGGTCAGTGGCTGGCGGTAAGGTCTCAAACCCAAAATGGATGCGCGGCAATTTTCATTTTGCCGTATGTCCGGCGATTGCCATTTCCGGAGTGAGAAATACAGAATGATTCATAAGTGATAGAGTAGGTTAAGCAATCAAGTGTAGCGAGTTCATTTCTGGGATGAGAAAACATAATAAGCAAGAAAACAGAAACGTAAAGACATTCTATAAGTACATACATAAGTATGTATCAACATGCTATGTCACACACTTTGATTTTCAACAGTATAATTGAATGTATTCGCACAAAAAAGTAAAACCAGTTTCCAAACCTTATTAAATTTAGAAATAGAGTTAGTGTTCTCCACCAACTTAGCCTCATACTTGTACATTAAACTAAGAGAATTCCACCAAAAAGTGACATATTTTTCTATTATCCTTCCATTCCATTAATATTATTTTAAGGCAGTTGCCATAATAATATCAAACAATTTACATTGTTCAAAGGAAAGAAAATCAAGGCAAATGGAACAAAAAATAATTAACTTAAATGTGATGAGAATGGATAAATTCAAAAGGCCACTTATTCTATCCCAGACTGAAGAGCAATAAATTTTAAGTTGCGGACGTGAAAAAAGCATATGTTCTAAATAACCAATAGATTGATTACAGGACCAGCATTTGTTATTTCACTGGAGTCCACAGAGACCTACCTATGCATTAAGAAGAACATAGATTGCAAAATAGGAGCAGAGGCCAATGGTCTATTTGTTTTGGTCCAGAAACTTAACCATTGAGAGTCCAAGATCTGTTCACCAATTTCATCTGGCAATAGTCGCTGTAATGTGGATACAGTGGGTTTGAGGTTGGATATTAGTACTTATAAAAACTGGAATCTTATTAGCATGCATATGACAAGGCGTCCCAATACAGGCAGTCCCAATACAGGCAGTTTGCATATTGTCCCTTCAATGCTTCCTCTAAGCCGCTGTGGTTATTAGAACAAGCTTTGTGATAAGTTTAATATACTTCATTCCAATATATCTCTTAAATATATATAGTGGCTTCCGATCAGATACCGCATTCAGTTCAAGCTTCTCCTTCTCACCTACAAATGCACTCAGTCTGCAGCCCCTCATTACCTCTCCACCCTCATCTCCCCTTACGTTCCTGCCCGAAACCTCCGCTCACGGGACAAATCCCTCCTCTCAGTACCCTTCTCCACCACCGCCAACTCCAGGCTCCGCCCATTCTGCCTCGCCTCACCCTATGCGTGGAATCAACTTCCTGTGGCCCTACGCCAAGCCCCCTCCCTACCCATCTTCAAATCCTTGCTCAAAGCCCACCTCTTCTAATGTTGTCCATTAGATTGTAAGCTCTTTGAGCAGGGACTGTCCTTCTATGTTATATTGTACAGCGCTGCGTAACCCTAGTAGCGCTCTAGAAATGTCAAATAGTAGTAGTAGTAGTAGTGTCCTCAGCAATCAGTAGGGTATCTCATATTAAAAATCAACTGCAAAAAGAATAATGGGGTCAATATTCAAAGGCACTTATCTGGTTAACAGATGGTGATAACTGGAAAAGTGCCAGGGAGAGGGATATTCAGCGGTAGTAACCAATCAGTGCCACAGAATCTTTCCTCTGATCCCTTGGCACTATCCAGATAGTCTCAATGGTCTGTGGGCGGAGATTGGGCAGAGCTGGAGGTCATCTGATTAGTGCCAATATTCAGATCATAATATCACCACTGACCAGGTAGCACCGCTTGTCAGCGCTGATATCTGAATATTGGCACTGAAAATCTGGTTCTATTTTAACTGGTCAGCCTTTTAAAAATGGTCAGCCTTTTAAAAATGCCAAGCTGAATATCGGCTCCAATATCTTTAGAGGCTAATCTGTGAATGAGTCAGAGGCTGTATTTGCTTTGCTTAAGGCTCATGCGCAGTGAAATTGTGCTACACAATACTGGAAGAGTCTTTTAGGACCAAGCACCCTTCAAAGCCTTAGCTCTGCAGTTCATTGTTGTTACTTTTCTCACTAGTTACTTATTAGCTTCATGCCAAAATCTTCTCATCTAGGCTCAGATAGGCAAACGCCTAGAGTGACAACTATTGAAGCAGCCAAATACCTGCTTACTTGAGGGCCATATGCCTGTGCTGCTCCAAAGAGACGTCATGGAGCACCATGGCCTACTCCTCTTTGCTTTCTAGTTTTTGAGATCTCCGATACCTCCCAGCTCTCTAGAATCTTCATTCTGGTCTTATTTTGTTAAATCTGACCCCTGTTCAGATCATTAGTAGATCCTGCATCTTGATTCACAGCTTTTTTTAAAACCGAATGTGGTCATTAGGTCAAGTCATAACCTTGGGGTCATCTTTGACTCCTCTCTCTCCTTCTCTGCACATATTCAGCAGACTGCTAAAACCTGTTGTTTCTTTCTCTATAATATCACCAAAATTCGCCCTTTCCTTTCTGAGCACACTACCAGAACTCTTATCCACACTCTTATCACCTCTCGCTTAGACTATTGCAACTTGCTTCTCACAGGTCTCCCACTTAGCCATCTCTCCCTTCTTCAATCTGTTCAAAATTCTGCTGCACGACTTATATGCCGCCAGTGTCGCTATGCTCATATTAGCCCTCTCCTCAAGTCACTTCACTGGCTCCCTATCCGTTTCTGCATACAGTTCAAACTCCTCTTATTGACCTATAAGTGCATTCACTCTGCATCTCCTCAGTACCTCTCCACTCTCATCTCTCCCTACACTCCTCCTCGGGAACTCCGTTCACTGGGTAAATCTCTTCTATCTGCACCCTTCTCCTCCACCGCTAATTCTAGACTCCGTTCTTTTTATCTTGCTGCACCATATGCCTGGAATAGACTTCCTGAGCCGGTACATCAAGCTCCATCTCTGGCTGTCTTCAAATCTAGGCTAAAAGGCCACCTTTTTGATGCTGGTTTTAACTCCTAACTCCTATTCACTTGATCAGTACCCATGTCTTATCATTCCCACCTTAGTAATTCCCTTATCCTTTATTTGTCCTGTTTGTCTGTCCTAATTAAGCTCTGTCGAGCAGAGACTGTCTCTTCATGTTCAAGTGTACAGCGCTGCGTACGTCTAGTAGCGCTATAAAAATGATAAGTAGTAGTAGTAAGTCTGCCTCCACTTAGCAGATTAGCAAAGCCGAGTGACAGCAATGCCACAGGACATTTCCCCTTTTGAGCAGGTAAAACTATATTGTTTTCACCCTAGAGATTCCCTTCAGCAGTATCCCAGGAATGTATGGTAGAAAAAGTAATCTTGACCCTTCTTATCATGAAAAATATCCTACTCAGTTATAAAATGGAGCCTGCTACCCAGCCCTGGCAGCTGTTATACCTTGTCAAGGTACTAAATATATATATTACAGTATTTCTTCCTTCCTGCAAGGGGACTGTTAGCGTCTACGGACGGGAGTGCTTGTGAATGCCTTGCTGTAACATGGAGTGAGTTGATATCTAGATCAGTACACTGTCTAAACTGAATGTGAGAAAGCTACACTGACACGTGACCCTTAACCACTTATCTGGGATAACTTCATTATCTAGGATAAGGGTTACTTCCAAGCAAGCATTTGAAAGATTTGTATGAGAATCCATTATTTGCAAGTGAATCCCAGTGGGAAGTTTGATTGCAGAAATCTCTCAACACCATGCCACAATTTTCTGCTGTGGTTGAGTAGAATTACTGAGCTCATGCTTATATTAAAGAGGGAATTACCATCAATCTTTTGTTTCCCCAAGCATCAGCTTAGCTGGATGATAGTTATTGAAGAAGAAAGTGGACAATTTTGAAACGCTGTTTTTGGCTATGTTTTCTCTGTTCCAGTATCTCATTTTTATGACATTTTTTATAAGACCTACGTGCTCATACATGCAGGCAGGAAATAAAAACAACCAGCTCAGGCAAACCATTCAGTTAAAACTCCTTGGAGGTCAATCTAAGCAGCAGTCACAAGTAGAGCAGGTGCAGGGTCGCTTATACGGGAAGGATTTTAATTTGGGGCTGGAGAGATTAGGCAGCAATCCAAGAGCCTTCCACTACTGTAAAAACAAGTTTTGAGAAAAAGGAAATAATCATAATTGCTATTCTATTTCTTTTTCTTCATGTTAAATTGTGAAGTGTTGCGTACGACTGCTATAGAAATGATTTATAGTAGTATTTATAGTATTCCTTATGTCCTCAGAAATTACTTTTGCAATATTAAATAAAATACTACTCAATCGTTTTGTTCGCAATAAAGCCTATGTGAAATTGCGGTCTTTATCATGAAAAAACTGAAACATGCCTGTTTACTTTCTCTAGAGCAGTCATTATAAGCCTCTTTTACAAAGTGGCAGTAAGCCCAATGCAGGCTTACCACTCGCTAAACAGGAAGTACCGTCGGGCTACCGCAGCAGTCCAGCGGTACTTCCCACCCCCAGCACGCTGCCATACCTGGCAGTAATTGGGTAGTGCTGCTCCCTGCCTGGATACCGCTGGGTTGGTGCTGGAGCCCTTACCACCTCCTCAATGGGTGGCGGTAAGTGATCCCCCTTGAAATGGCCGTGTGGCAAAAGGGGGGTCTTGGTGCACATCAAAAACACGTACCTACGCCAGCGCAGGCCCCCTTTTGCCGCAGCTTGGTAAAAGGGGCCCCTCTGGTGACTTTTATGAGGTAGGACTTTGATACCTTCTTCACAATTACCCTCTAGGAAAAGCTTATGGGGCAATTTTATAATTCGGCGTCACAATGGAGATGCACTTAGCACCAGTTCTGTACTGGCACTTGGGCACGCCTAAACTGGTATAGAATACTAGTGCACAGCTGCATTGGCATACCAAAATTTACACGCAGTCACACTGCTGCAGGCCACTTTTTGCCACGGCTTAGTAAAAGGGCCTCTTAATGAGTGCCAATTAACATCAATAAATTGGTTGTTAGCACTGAATTTTTCATGGTTAAGATCTCATTGACCAGTTAATTTGTGCGCACGTCTCAGGAGCCTGCCCAAATTTGGGCGCCATATATAGAATCGAAGGGGGGAGGGCAGGGAATGTGCACGTAAATGTTAGTGCCTATTTTACAGAATTGTCCCCAACATTATCGCACTGCAGTTGTTTCATGGCCTTCATTAAGCAGAAGCCTCTGCTGTAGCCACCGTTCCCTCTAAGCTGAGCAGCAGTCCTCCACCTACAGTCCTGCCAGTGGGGGGTGCTGTTTTTCAATAGTGAGGGTCAGGCAAGCTCTGCAGGATTCCAGGGATCCCGCCTGTCCCTAGTGATTGAAAACATGAAATACCACTCTGACTCCCACTCAGCTTAGAGGGGAATGTCTTCTTTCACTTTTTAAGCTTAGTAACATAATTATAACAGAAAGGGAGCAAAAGCCCACTTGTCC
The DNA here is from genome assembly GCF_901765095.1 of Microcaecilia unicolor. Classification (NCBI taxonomy): domain Eukaryota; kingdom Metazoa; phylum Chordata; class Amphibia; order Gymnophiona; family Siphonopidae; genus Microcaecilia; species Microcaecilia unicolor. The sequence continues at coordinate 39,861,448 of NC_044040.1, read as the reverse complement.
CTCTAGTTTTAAAGAAAATTCAATAAAAACATTTGGAATAGAATGTTCATTCAAAGGACATATATCCCAGAGCTTTATATACAAACAAACACTAAGAAGAAACTTAATTATCAAGAAAAATCAGCTTTTCAAACTTTTGTATGCTAACGTATATTAATCATCGGTGGGTAGTTCATTTGCTATTTATTAGCTGCTCGTCTCAGTTGGCCTTTTACAATCAAGAAATGTCCTTTCATTTGTTCTTTGTTAAGAAAATAATTACATTGTTACACACACTGCATGCGTTCAGAACAGTATTCCAAATCCCTTAAGTTTCTGTTCACATGAGTCTTTGCATTAGGTTCTTTAGAACACATCTATATGGACTCTGGCCTACAAACTTGCATATGCGCTGAGCAAAGGCAACTAGGCAGCAGCCTGTTGCAAAAAAGTGGTAAATCTTGGTACTGGCTTTCGGCCATTGGTTGCTGAGGTATGCGTAGAGGAGCTGAAGCTGGTCGGTAGTCATTTTTTTCATTTGGCGCGGGGTTAGTAGTTATGTGATCATTGTTGGTGAGAATTGTGAGGAGAATGCGATTATGCACTTCTCTGCAATCATGGAAGACTCTTCTGTAATTGTTTTGGAGCAGTGGCTGTTTGGACGGAAGACTCTTCTTCTGAAGATTCTATTGATTCCTCTTCTGCCATTTAAGATATGTTTTTTGAGAGATTTTTGAGAGAAATTTGACGAAGAAGGGCAACCTTCGAAAGCTAATCAAGAAATGTATTAAGTTATGTCTAGGGTTACCATATGGCTCCAGAAAAAGGAGGACGGATTGAGCCAGCCGGTGGTAACCCTAGTTATGTCCAATAAAAAAGGTATCATCTTATTTTCTTTTCCATGTTTTTTATTTTGTTTTATTTCTATTGATTACCTTTAAAAGTGGACTAACACGGCTACCACGCCTCTCTACTCTGAGAGAATTTTGATATTGTGTGGGAGGCCTTTTCCATGTGCAGTGATGAACTTGGCACTCGGCTTTGGTCTTAGTGATGTGGGCTTGAGCACACGATTTTTCCTCCATTTATTATTTATAATTCTTATTGCTTTTTTAATTTTAATTCTATTGTTTAATTATTTTGGATTATAAATATGAATTCTTTGGACCGGGCTTTTGTAGATCATTTTTGGTCCAGTTTTTTGTTGTTGTTGTTGTTGTTGTAGTGGTCTGGGCCTTCGTCTAAGCACGGTGAAAGGTGCCAGTGTTAGGCAGCTGTTTGCCTCCAGATGTTGTGCTTGTGTAGAACATACAATAGTAACTGTACAGGAGGAACTGTGCATACCTGTGGTATTGCCTGTGAAAACCTAGAACATGGCAGTCATGCATTTGGACTGCAAAAACTCAAGACAGCAGTACAGTATAGACAGTTCTGACAAGGCAGTAACAAAGGCTCGTCACGAGAGTAGGGGAAAGCCCTACTACAGGTCCCATAAGTCATTGGGAGCACCAGCTCAAAACCAGGAGTGGTGCTGCCTTAATGGAACAGGGTGGTTTCCCTCAGAATCTGTAAGGGAAACCTCAGCACGAAGTAGGAGGGGACCCATAAGGATACAGTCAGCAAACAAGCTCTTACCTGGAAAGAATGACCAAGAGTGGGAAGCTCTGGGGCTGTGTGTCTGTTGCTCAAAGCTGAGTGGAGGGTTTTCGTGTTCTCCATGGGAAGGGAGAGAAGCTAATCTCCAGGCCTAAATCAAGTGATCCTCAGATAATGCTTTGTAAAGGATTCCTTCCTGAGAGAAGCAAGGGAGTGCTCATGGAATAGAAAAAATCTATATATCTGTGCTCAGTGGGGGAGGGGCAAATAGGCTGCTTGACCACAGTAGCTAGAGTCTAGGGAATGGGGCTAGGTCTTCTGGGAATTGTAGTCCAGCCCTATACCCCACAGAAAGTAAGAGGACTGGTGATATCATCCCCTGGGGGGAGGAGAAGGGCGGAGTTCTAGAAGCACCTGACAGTACTCTGTTCTAGAAAAAGGTTTTGCAGACAAACAGAGAGGGAGAGAGGAAGGAAGGAAAAGAAGAGAATGAAAAGCCAGAAGGATTCTTGGGTGCATAAGGAGAGCAATGACCAGCATGAAAAAGGAGGCGATGGTGCCTCTATATAAGGCCCTATTTAGAGTACTGTGTACAGGTCTGGAGACTGCACCTTCAAAAAGATAAAAACAGGATGGGGTCAGTCCAGAGGGCAGCTATTGAAATGGTCAGTATCTTCATCATAAACCATATAGGAACTAACTTAAGTATCTCAATATATATACTTTGAAAAAACAGCTTGAGAGGGGAGATAATGATAGAGCCAATTAAATATCTCAGTGATATAAATGCACAGGATTTAGACCTTTTTCAATTACAAGGAAGCTTGGGAACAAGGGGGCATAGGATGAAGGTGAAAGGGGATAGACTCTGAACTTAAGTAAATCTAAGGCAATACTTCTTTACAGACAGGATGTGGATGCGAAGAACAGCCTCACAGCAGAGGTGATAGAAATGAATATCTGAACGCAAGAAAGCACAGTACAAGCACACAGGATTTCTAAGGCAGAGGAAGGATTATAGAGAGATTTGTAGTTGGTATGGATGGGCAGACTAGCTAGACTATATGGTCTTTATCTGCCATCATTTTCTTTGTCTCTTGAGTTTTCTCCTGTGAAGTAGATTCTCCATTTTGTATGTCAGAACTCTGATGGTCTTACAGTTTCACCTGCCTACTTTTGCAGACCCTTCAAAAGGCATTGCTTTAACCAATTAATTCAGCAAACATACTCTGAGGGCTCACACAATTCCTGAGGACTCTCAGGGATAGATTTATTAACCTGAGTACATTAACATGCATTGTTTAATGCAGGCCTTATTATTGTTAATGGAGCCTATCTCTCTATATAAAAGGCAACCCCAACGTTCTGAAGCCTCCATGGAAGTTGAGGCGCCCGAGATATCCGGTGTGCACTGGAGTGTCTGCACCGCCCTCGCATCAAAACGTCATGTCGTCGAGGGCAGAGCTATGACACTCGACGAGGGCCGAAACGGAAACGCCACAGCGAACAAGGCAAGTAGCTCCGAGGGACGGAGGGAGGGGGCCCCTTGCTAGCGCCCATTTCATTCCGCTCAGAAACGGGCATTTTTTCCTAGTTTACTTATAATGTGTTAAATAGTATAACAGACATTAATGCATTAACATAGATTAGTAAATTTATCCTAAAACATATTTTCCAGTTCAGTTACCTGTTTCAATAAACTTATAGTTCTTCTCTTGGGATTTGTAACATACAATTTCTTCCTCTTCTTCCAACCTTAGGCTCTGTGTGGTCCTCTCAAGAACTTCGAGCCCAGTGCAACCCATCACTGGGGACTCCAGGCACACTCCTTTGCTCCTGGCTACTCACCAGCAGGGTGAGAACGCCTCAAAGGATTTCTGTTTCCTATCCCAGGTACACCCCAGCCTAGCAACTCCTTAACGAAAAGTTCAGGCAATCCTTTTGGGTCCTGGATGTCTATCAGTAGGGTGGAGAACAATGCGGAAACCCTTAACCCTTCTTCAGGCAAGGCTTATATTTTCCTCTAACTACCTTATATCTGGGAACATCTCCTTTGGGTATATCATACAACTCTCCTTCCAGGATACAGCTGGGCCGCCGAGGAAGTTGCGTCAGAAGGGGCGGGATGGTTCACAGAGAAAGTCCCGGTGCAGGCTGCAGGCAACCTATGAATCAGGGGCATAGCCAGACTTCGACGGGAGGTGGGCCAGAGCCCAAGGTGGGGGGGGGGGGGGGGAACATTTTGGCCCGCCTCCCTGCTGCCGCCCTCCTGCCTTCACTTCTGCCTCCCTGCCGACACTGCTCCCCCCCCACTGCCGTTTCTGCCTCCCTGCCGCCACCGGAAGGTACCGCTTCTACCGCCGCCGCTCACCCTCGCTGCCACCCCCTCTCTTGCTCTCCCTGCCGCTGCCGCTGGAAGGTACCTTGGCTAAAGCATTTGTCCTGCGCTGCTCTTACATTACCTGGCGCCTTGCCCTGCTTTCAGCGCGAGCATACTCAGTGTCATTAAAATGAGTGTGCACGGTGCTGAAAAACAGGACAGGGTGCTAGCAATGTAAAACCAGTGTGGGACAAACGCCTTAGTTGGTGGGGGTTGGGGACCCTCGCCAGCTAAACTGGGGGCCCCGGAGCCAGTTTGAGGGGGCCCAGGCTCCCATGGCCCCCCTAGTTATGCCACTGCTATGAATGCCAATGCTGGTGCCCCGGCAAAGACTGAAGGGAGATGATTTTAAGGCACAGGCAGGGAAAGGGTGGGGGGCAGTCTGACAAGGTGTGAGTAGGCAACACATGCACCCGGAATAAATACGCCACTGCTGAATAGATGTGGTTTTTTTTTTTAATGCCGCAACTGGTGTTAAAAAACAAACACTTGCTGTTATGGCTGAATATTGAGCTGAGGATAGATAAGGAACTACATCCGTCCTGGTTTTGTGACTCACCTCAGTGCAGGCTTACATGTTGCCCTGCAGACTAGGATAAAGGCCTGGATCATAGTAATGTGGTACTAATTTATCAAAGAACTCTTTTCAGCTAAACACTCTTTGTATTCATAAAATATTTAAATGTGCCCCTCTTCAGCACATCACTATTCATCACCAGCTCCCAGTGACCTTGAAATTAGGCTGCCAACATTGCAGACTCCTCAAGTGCTCTGACCTCATCAGAGTAAAGTTGATTAGCAGAGCATGAGCAGGCTCTTCCTAGAACACAGCCAAGAAAAATTGTAAAGGCTGAAAAGCAGAAGACGAAGAGAATGTGCACCATGAAAAAAAAATCTATATCAAAAATGTAAAAGCATTAAATGAAAATAATCAGGACTGATGCTACTGGCTGTGTTTTATTTCTGGTGTGAGACTGGTGAGAAGACAGATTTACATCAACACAGGAATGAGTTAAGCCTTGGTAGGCACTAGCTCAGATGGGGAGGATGTCTGAAAGAACCATGGGCTCCATCATTTCATCTGCTGGACAGATAGGTATGCACGACCTGCTTGGTCTAAAACGTCACCTGATTTTATGGAGACAACACAGGGCTATACTAGATCCAATTAGCCCAGAGGTTTCTGTTGAAATGTCAGGGACAACTGCTTGTGTACTATATTTTAACATTGTAGACAATCAGCGACTATCTACCCTTCCGGAGGTCACTAAAAACCCATCTGTTCACGCAAGCTTACCCAAATGACCCAAACTAATCCTATGAACCCATCTCCCTAACGCATATCCAGGAGACTACGACAATGACCCAGACTACATCTCCTACCAAATTTCCCTATGCGTTTCCCGTATCCCATCCCGCCTCCTCTACCCCTCCTCCAATGCTCACCTACCCCTTGCTCATACCTCCCCTACTCCCTTCATCCTTGCCCATCTCTACCTACATATCTCTTTTATTATTCCGCTTTAGTTAACCTATTTTCTCTTTATCAATTCTCTGTAATCCATATTATTATGTAAGCCGCATTGAACCTGCCTTGAGTGGGAAAGCGCGGGGTACAAATGTAATAATAAAATTAAAAATACAATAAATAAAATAACTATGGGGGCTTTTACTAAGCTGTGGTAAAAAGTGGCCTTAGTGCGCCCTTCCACAGGTTTTTCCCCACTCGCTTTTTCTATTCTTTGAATTAGTGGCCATGTGCTAATGCCTGCCATTTGTGAATGGCCATTAAAAAGAATGAGTGCATGTGCACTTAACACCACACATTTTGTAGACGGCAATGGCTAACACACCAAGGGCGTAGCCAGACCTCGGGGGGAGGGGGGGTCCAGATCCCAAGTTGGGGGGGGCACATTTTAGCCCCCCTTCCCCAGCCGCCGACCCTCCCCCACCAATTTCGACCCCTGCCGGCACTGCCAGGTACCTTTGCTGGTGGGGGTTGGGGACCCCCGCCAGCAAAGGTACCTGGTGGCAGCAGGGAAAGGGTCGGCGGTGGGAGGGGGGGGTCGAAAGTAGAGGGGGCCAGGGCTAAATCTGTGGGGGCCCATGCCCCCGTGGCCCAACCTAGCTACGCCCCTGTAACACACTATTCCTGCGTTAACTAGTAGCACATGGTAATGTAGCTGCACTGGCTAATTAGTGCAGGAACGCCCACTCTCTGCCCCAGTCACCCCCCAAAAAAAATATTACAATATTTTTTCGTGCAGCTTTGTAAAAGGGCCCCAGTGTGATCAACTGACATGGCTATGTTTCGGCTTGTCACTGTGTCTGGTTTAAAACATAAAATATATCAAATTTGGATAAATAAATATGAACATAAGCAGTTAACCGTATATGCTTTTCTCCTTCAGAAAATATACACAAAATAATGATGAATTCCAATGCCACCCAATGGGTAAAAATGATTCCCTTGTCTGTAATGCTACAATTGCAAAAAAACAAAACAAAACTAGAAACGAAGACAATATATACTGTCCTTTTAAACAGTTAAACCAATCTATCATACTGAATCCCTTTTGAACACTCCAAAATGTTTTAAGATCCTGCAGTTAGTAATCACTGTTTATCCATTTAGGGGGTCTTTTACTAAGTTTAGCTGGCGCTAAACGCTGAGATGCCCATGGGTGTCTGTGTTTAGCACCAGCTGATTTTTAGCGTGATCTTAATTCGCTTAGTGCACCTTAGTAAAAGTCTCCCTTGGTGAGCTAAGAAAACAGTTTTATTCTAATGAATGCATTGAAAAGATGACATAAAACATTTATATGCCCTTTTACTAGAGGTCATTAAGCCCTTAACGAGTGATTAGCACATGAGAACATGCTACCAGGACAGGGTTACCTGTTTGGTAGGCCCTAGGCAAACAAGTCCATTGGGCCCCCATTGTAATATAAATATATTTTTCAACTTCTGCAAGCAAGGCAATGCAAAGAGGGTAGGGAAAATAGACAAACCTCTGCAGAGAGTGGGGGGCTATGGTTTACCTCTCGCTGTTCTTTCTGCCAGCAGTTGACTTAACAGGGAAATATGTGCCTTGGGAGGCATTGAATTATTATTTATTTTGTTTATTTGTTTGTTACATTTGTATCCCACATTTTCCCAACTATTTGTAGGCTCAATGTGGCTTACATAGTGCCGGAGAGGTGTTTGCAGACTCCGGAGTAAACAAATACAAGGTGATGTTTTGGTAGGATAAGGTTCATGTGTTAGGACCACATAAAGGAATCGTGCAACGGAAGAGTCGTGTACTGTCTATTACGAACTTTAGTGTTATTGTGTTGCAGAGATCAAGCATTTATGTTGGATCGGTAGGGTATGCCTTTTTAAACAGGTGAGTTTTTAGTGTTTTTCTGAGGTGTAAGTGGTCGTACGTAGTTTTTCAAGGCTTTTGGTAGTGCGTTCCACAGTTGTGCGCTGATGTAGGAAAAACTGGATGCGTAAGTTGATTTGTATTTGAGTCCTTTGCAGCTTGGGTAGTGTAGATTTAGGTACGTTCGTGTTGATTCGGATGTGTACCTGGTTGGTAGGTCGATCAAGTCTGTCATGTATCCCGGTGCTTCACCGTAGATAATTTTGTGAACCACAGTGCAGATTTTGAAAGCAGTGCGTTCTTTGATTGGGAGCCAGTGTAGTTTTTCCGAAGATGAGTCTTGCTGCCGTGTTTTGAGCGGTCTGAAGTTTCTTTAAGGTTTGTTCTTTGAATCCCGCATATATTCCATTGCAGTAGTCTACATGGCTTAGTACCATTGATTGTATCAGGTTGCGAAATGTTTCCCTCGGGAAGAATTGTTTCACATGTTTGAGTTTCCACATTGAGTAGAACATTTTCTTTGTTGTGGATTTTACTTGGCTCTCTAGTGTTAAATTGCGATCTATTGTAACGCCGAGGTTTTTCAGGCTGTCTGAGACAGGGAGGGTGTGAATTAGTGCAACTGAGAAGGCTACTCCTGTATTTGTGGGCCCTAGGCATGCGCCTAGTTTGCCTATGTTTTAATCCTGGCCTGCAGACTAGCACATCAATGCAGTAAAGTGTTGTGCAGAATTTTCCCTGGTTATGCACACTGATATGGGCTATAAACCTTATTTTAAAATATTTGTGGGAGGAGGCATGGTATAGGTGGTGAATGGACATGTCTGCATTAACTAGATAGCATGTTTTGGTTAGCGCAGATATGATACTGGCGTACAGCGTCTGCTAAATAGGAGGTTCTACAGTAAATGCTTCCACAATGCTTTTTCATGTTTTGCGTGCTAATGGCAATATTACTGCACAACCTGAATAAAAATCTGAAATGAAAAAGACCTAAAAACAAACGTATAAATTATGCAGTTAACATGCAGTAAATTCCCACTTTAAACTGTTCTAATGGCTGAATAGTAACACGTTTTAGTAAAAGGGGCCCTTAATTATGATTATGGACTCAGGTGAACTATTTTGTATAATATGCCTATATTTTACATGTATTATGTGCCTTTCTGTGACTTCTGTTTGAATAAAAAAAAAAAAAGTAGAACAAGGTATCTGACACCGAATGAAATGGTAATTTGTTTTAAACTGAAACGACTTCAAACTAATGTTTGTAACAGTTTCTTTTAAGTGTGCAATTATATTATTGTTATAAAATTAAACATAAGATATATGTAGATGGTATTACAGCTAAGTAAAGGTAGTGTGATGTTTTTCTTGGCCAGTGCTAACATTTACAAGGCACCACATTCATCTGTCATGTTAAAAATCTCCTTACAAATTAACTTTAATGTCAGCCTATAGGGCAAACAAAGAACTTTAAAATGATATTCTACAGTTGCTAAGTGACTTTCTTAGGAGTGGGAGGTACAAGGCAGGTTTCCTTAGGAATACTCCCTCACTGAAACAGAGCCAGGAGAGGGGGCTCAAGCAGAACAGAACAGAGAGGCGCCCCCCCCCCCCGACCCCCCTTAATAAAAGGAAGGCATCTTCCCTCCCTGGGTGTTCCATGCCCAGGCTGCAGTACCTGAGGGAGAGAGAAGCAGAGTGGCCTTTCAGCAGATGCCTGTATCCTTACTCCAGGTAGGAGAAAGTTTATCTGGAGTCCTGCGAGGTATTAATTCTTGAGGCCAGGCTAGAGGCAGGCCTAGGTGTGGTTAATGTGGAGCCTGTCAGAGACAGGGCTGTGAGAAGATTATAGAAAACCCTAAGTGCATATGGAACCTGTCAGGGACAGAAGTATGGGACGTTTACAAGAACCCTGAGTTCATATTGAGATTGTGAAATCTGTCAGGGACAGGACGATAGGAAGACAGCAGGAAAATAAAGAGACATTTTTTTTTCCAGTCTGTGAGCTAAACAGGCTAGTAGTATACATGAAAATACAATAAAAGTGTTTGTGTTTTGTTTCCAACCTTTTGTCTGGCTGTACTTCTGAGGGTGCCAAACCTGACCACAGGTCCACACTACTACAAACTCATGGAGCTTGTACCTCCCCCAAAATCTCAAGCAGCAGAGAACCCTTTGCTTCTTGTGCCAGGGTATGAGCCTGAAGAAAACAGATCAGAGCAAAAAAGAGCCACTTTGCCATCTACTCCGTTCCTTGCCCTTTCAGGGAAGGAAGGGGTAAGGCTGGAGAACACACCACAGATCAAAGGAAGTCCTCTACTCTCTCTATCTCTTTCCTCTTAGGCCCACTCTTCCAAAAAATGTAGCATGTTTGTGTAGAGAAGTGACAGTACAGAAGGGCTTAACAGCCTTCTCAATTACCTTAGTATGTGGAAAAGTCCTGCATTAAAACACTCAAAGCCTGTCTTAATAAAATGGCCCCTAAGTTTGTATTTGAGGTTAAGTGACTTGCCTTAGGCTACAATGAGTGCTAGTAGGATTCAGATACTGGTCTCTCTGGTTCACTGCCTGCTGCTCTAACCACTGGGCTACTAAAGACCCAACAAATAAAGTCCCATTGGCCACCCATATAATAAATTATTATTATTATTACACTTGTATCCCACATTTTCCCACCTATTTGCAGGCTCAATGTGGCTTACGTAATACTGTGAGGCGTTCGCCAAGTCCGGTAAGGAGACAGATACAAGGTGATGTTGTGGTAGAATAAGGTATGTGTGTTTCAGGTACTATGGGGGTTGAAGAGAGGAAGGTTATATAGTGTCCAATACAATCTTTGGTTTTGCTGTGTTGCAGAGTTTAGGTATTTATGTTGGGTCAGTTAGGGTATGCCTTTTTGAACAGTCAGTTTCAACCACCCATTAAACTTATCTGATAGTATCATTCAACCAATTCTTCTAGAAAACATGAAATCTATATGTAACAGATATAGAAGAAAAGATTGACCACTGGGAAAGGACAGTTTAATAGAGAAAAGCACTTGTGAAGATGGAGCTTCACTATGCGTTGAGTTAAAAGAATACAAGAGGTGTAAGGTTTTTAAAAGAATAGATGTTTGAAAAAGAAGAATTTGTTTCTAATTGAAATGCCATATTCAATAAATGTTCCTTGGACCTGATGATTTTCATAATTAGTACTTGTAAAAAGAAAGCAGACATTGCTAGAAAAAATTGAATGATGAAATTAAATACTTGAAAGGAAATCACTTATGTTTTGACATGTTAATTGAAGATTATAATAAGAACTTGAAAAGGTTTAGAAAAGAAGTTAAAAAGATTAAATTTGAAAGAGATGAGCTACATTATTATCAAATGTCAATACATCCATGGAGTAGACAGAAAAGAAGTAGTAAAGTTATCTGTGAAGAGTGGACAGATAATGAGGAGGTTGAAGAGGGAGAAAAAAATGGATTTGGATTTGGAGGTTTTTGACCCCTTGACTTCATTCCATGATAAAGTATGGAGTGGGTAGGGTACTCCTGAAACCTTCACCAAAAATGAGATAGTGATGAGAAGGACAATAGGTCTATGTAAGGTGAGAGGAAGAGGAAAGGATCAATACGGAAAAAGTTCTGTTCAGTTAAGACTCCATCATTAATGTATGAGACAGACTACTTATCTCCACAAAGAATAAAGATTTAGAAAAGGGGTCTGACCTTTGTCCTGATGCATAATCCTGCAGACAAAGATCCAGATGTGCTCTTAAGTTGGGCTGATGCCTGGTGACCACATAGTGAGGAACCTTGCCTTGTGGTTTTCTTGTCAGGATACAGGAATGGTTTTCCATTGTCTTCTCTTGTGCAGTGTGAAACACCCAACATAGGAGATGTGACCTGCATTAGCAGTGCTGCCAGAATCTACTTGAGGCATTGGAGGGTTAAGTGACCTGCTCAAGGCCACAAGGAACTGCTGTGGGATTTGAACCTAGGTCTTCCAGGTCCCAACTTGCTGCTCTAACCACTAGGCTACACCTCCACTCTGTTGACATCTATAAGTTAGATTTAGATTTGTTATTTATAACCTGCCCCTATCCAGGTGAGGTACAATACACACACACAAAAAAATACATAAAGCATACAAAACAATAACATTACAAAAAAATTCAAATTCTAACCCACACCATAGTTCATAAACAGGCAACCAGAATATCCAAAGCACAACCTTACACATGACCAGCAGTAGCATATAAAGCTGGACACATCAAATGTGCCTTTAATTGACGCTTAAAGGTAACCAAAGAGTCTCAAATTTCAATCCAGCTGGCAGTCGGTTCCATTCGAAAGACCCAGCTGTAGAGAAAGTTCCTCCTCTAGCTACATCCAGATGAAATTGATTCATAGCAGGCATAACCAAATTTCCAGCATTCAATGACCACAACTGTCTCTGTGGAACATAACTCTGAATAACATTCGTCAAATGCACAATAATATCATGAAACAAAACATGATGAATTAACATCAACAGTTTAAATTTCAGCCTGAATGCAACTGGCAGCCATATCAACTGCTTTAAGTTGAAATATGGTCATATTTCAACAAACCAAAAACAAGGCGTACTGCCGAATTCTGCATAATTTGCAAAGAGTGAACGCAAGTGGCAGGTAACTCCAAATATATAATGTTACAATAATCAAGGCCAGTTAACACCATGGCCTCCACCACCCTCACAAGTCCTTGGCTGGAAGCAAATGACGCAACCTACTCAAAAGATGTAACTTGGAAAAAAAGGAAGTTTGAATCAGGTGCTGAATCTGGAAAGTTCATAAGAAGATTGAAAAATATTGATTTCTTTTCAAAACAACTACATTTAGATATCTCCATAATAAGAAATTACTCTACCAGTTTTATTTTTTTATTTGTATGTATTAATTAATTTTGTAAAATAAATTATCTTCTGGATTTTTATTCCAGCTTTCATGCTGGGCTTTGGTTTCTGCCTCTTTCTCTTGTTTTTCCTGCATCTTTCAGACTCCTTTCTCCTTTTGTAGTCAGGTTTTGGTCTCTCTCAGTCTCTCTATTCGTTTGTAAGTGGGGAAACGAGAGTGGTAAGAAACAACTAAACAGCAAAGTGTAATTTGCACAGTGAAATATATAAAACAGCAAGGTGCTGGAAGACACGTGATATTGGGAGGGGGGGACTGAACAGGGAGGAAAGAAAGAGTGAAGGTTCATGGTATGAAGAAGATCTAAAAGTGGATGACAAGATAATGAAAAAACACAAATCTGAGAGGAAGAGGGACCTTGAGTGGCAGAAGTCTTAATTGGTTGGAGCAGGTGATGTGTGTATGACGGAAGACCAGCAAGAATGGAATTGCATTAATCTAAGCATGAAAAGACAGAGGCATGAGTCATAGGTTTGGTGGAGGCAGTAGTCAAGCAGTAAGGTATGGGCGAGATATTATAACAATGTGATTTTAAAGATGATGGAAATGCATGAATAAAAGAGAGGGTAAAATTGAAATACCATATCAAACCGCAAGGTGGACTGTTCATTGCTTTCTTGCATTTGTTTGCTTGTTCTGCACTATTCACTATCATCAGTGACATCTTCTTAAAATTAAAAATACTGGGTTGAGGCCAGCGGAGCTAAGACAAGGGGGTTCCACCTTCCAATCCGGATGCAATGGGAAAACAGAAGCAAGTTGAGAGAGGTTATTCGGGTTGACAACCTTGCAGAAAATCACCGCTCACTGTCATTAAAAAGTTCAATTCATAAAAATAACACCACAGGAGATGCTAAAGATAAGAGTGACTACAGACTGAACAGGAAGGAGATTCTGGGAAAGAAAAAAAACAGGAAAGTAAAGAAGTTCCACTTTACAACGCTGGTTTAAAATTCACCAATGCTTATCTGAGACTGACAGAATGTATGCAGTAACTCCATGTTAATGCTTCAATAACCGATCCAACACTGTCAGCATATCACAAAAGCTGCTTCAGGGATAGTGATCTAGCATTCTAAACACTCTAGAAACATTTTCAATCAATGGAATAATTAACCAACTACACATTTTTGAAAATTTCATTCTCCGCCTACTAACTCTACAGAACTGCCATAATTTCCAATTGCTTCATATGCCATACCCTGTGTTAAATCAGAAAACATTCACCTGCCATTTTATTATGAAAGTTGACTCTGTCTCACTCCTCAAGTGCACCAGTCACAATTCTTGAAATGTCCCAAATCTTCCTAATTAATGCTCTTCTGTATCCTACCTCTATTACTTGGATAAAATAGCCCTCCATTCTATGCCAACATTTAATCCCGATACTCTGGAATGAACTTCTGGCTTACATAAGAACATAAGTATTGCCATACTGGGAAAGACCAAAGGTCCATCGAGCCCAGCATCCTGTTTCCAACAGTGGCCAATCCAGGTCACAGATACCCGGCAAGATCCAAAAAATGTACAAAATGTTTTATACTGCTTATCCCAGAAATAGTGGATTTTCCCCAAGCCCATTTAATAACGGTCTATGTACTTTTCCTTTAGGAAGCCATCCAAACCTTTTTTAAAACTCCGCTAAGCTAACTGCCTTTACATTCTCTGGCAACTAATTCCAAAGTTTAATTACACGTTGAGTGAAGAAAAATGTTCTCCAATTCGTTTTAAATTTACTACATTGTAGCTTCATCGCATGCCCCCTAGTCCTAGTATTTTTGGAAAGCATGAACAGATGCTTCACATCTACCCGTTCAACTCCACTCATTATTTTATAGACCTCTATCATATCTCCCCTCAGCCGCCTTTTCTACAAGCTGAAGAGCCCTAGCCGCTTTAGCCTTTCCTCACAGGGAAGTTGTCCCATCCCCATTATCATTTTCGTCGCCCTTCTCTGCACCTTTTCTAATTCCACTATATCTTTTTTGAGATACGGCGACCAGAATTGAACACAATATTCGAGTTGCGGTCGCACCATGGAGCAATACAAAGGCATTATAACATCCTCATTTTTGTTTTCCATTCCTTTCCTTTGAAATGTGTTAGAAAACCCAGATCCTTATTAAGTCCTGTTTGTTGGGTGTCAAAATATTCAATCATTCTTATTTCAAAGGTCTTATGTTCCTGTATTGTTTTAAAATTACCTTTCAGTATTCTTACTGTGAAATCACTGTTGCAGTGTTCTGGTCTTGTGAAGTGTTGGCCCACAGGGGTGGGGGCCTGACTGGCACCGGCTATTTTCATGTGATGTCTGTGTAGATTGAATCTTGTCTTAAGCATCTGGCCTATTTCCGATCTGACGAAGAAGGGCAACCTTCGAAAGCTAATCAAGAAATGTATTAAGTTATGTCCAATAAAAAAGGTATCATCTTATTTTCTTTTCCATGTTTTATTTTGTTTGATTTCTATTGATAACCTTTAAGAGTGGACTAACACGGCTACCACACCTCTCTACTTTGAAATGTGTGAAATACTATGGGCTAGATTTAGTAAAGTTAGCTACCATGCAAATGTAATTAACACTGATTGGTAGTAACTAAGTCTAATTGCATAAAATGGGACCTTTGGTGGATAATACACATTAAGGCATGTTAGTGCGTGGTAGCACCTTTTAGTAAATTTAGTTCTAGCCGTATATGTCCTTTTGTAAGAAGCTTAAGACGTTGGCTTTCAGACCAACTGATGACCAGGGTATGTATGAGCAGTGTTTGGCCATGTATCAGTGAATGTTAATGATGTATGGCATACTGGAGACTGATGGTTTTTATTTTTGGTTTTATATTTGAGTAAGTGTATGACTGGGTGGTGTGCTAGTAATTGGTTTTTCTTTGATATTGTGTTCTGCCTTGAACTCAAAAAGTAGAAATGGATTATAAAGGTCTATTATTATTATCATCATCATAGGAATTTTCATCCTGCCTATTAATATTGTTTCATAGGCTCATGCGTCGTTACTCATTAGTTCCCATAGACCGTGGGGAACCACATGGGTCAAACCATGAAATGATTTGAACATATCTGCATTGGTGTCCGCTAGTGTAGATTGTAGTATCATCTGCCAAAAGACTAATTTTTCCTACATACCCTTCTGCAATATCACTCATGAAGATATTGAACAGAACTAGGCCCAAGAATGAAATCTGAGGTATTCAACAAATCATTCTTCCATCTTTGGAGTGAACTGTATTCACTACTACCCTCTGTCTGCTCGACCAATTTCTAACCCAGAGACAGTGGCGTAGCTAGGGTAGTTGACACCCGGGGCCGGTCATTTTTTAACACCCCCCTCCAAAATCCAGTACTAGTCATATTGAGAATACAAAACACTCAGGATCTCTAGAACAATTTTACCATACCATAAGCGGTAATTTCTATGAGTCACATAAGGAAAAGGAAAGCATCTTAAACACTACAGTGAGCACTAGAACATCAATTCGCCTATTGTAAAATGTAACCAGACAGAATAGTACAGATCGTCGATCCTGCACAGTCAATGCCAACTGAAAGCCGTGTCTTTTTCACAAACACAGATAAACTCTAAACCACTATAGAATAAGTAATCAAACTTTCTATTTAGACAAAAATTAAACTGAACCCCCAAGAGGCCAGACTGAGCATACAATGCAACACCACAGAAACAGAAAATAAAATACCACCATTTTATTGGACTAATACATTTAGCTTTCAGAGACCAAAACCTCCTTCCTCAGATCAGATCAGTACAGTATAGTGATTTTACAATATCCTATCCTGGCCTGAGGAAGGGGGTTTTGTTCTCCGAAAGTTAGTCAAAATATACTAAAATTAGTCCAATAAAGATTACCTTATTTCCATGTTCTATTTATTAACACAGCTACAATACTACTTTATCCTAAAGCAAAAAAATAAAAATATATATTTTACTTGCAGTTTGTTGTCTCTGGTTTCTGCTTTCCTCATCTTCTTTTCACTGTCTTCCTTCCATCCAGCATCTGCCTTCTCTCTCTCTCCCTGCCATCCAGTGTCTGCCCTCTCTCTCCTGTCCCCTCCATCCAAAGTCTGCCCTCTCTCCCTGCCCCTTCCATCTAGGATCTGCCTTCTCTCCATGTGCATCTCCTTCCTTTGTCTTTCCTTCCCTCCATCCTTGTCCAACATTTCTCCTCTCTTCTCTTTTCCATCCATGTGCATTTCCTTCCTGACCTTCCTCCCCTCCATCCATCCATCCATCCATGTCCAACAACTCTCCATTCTCCCCTGCCGTCTCCTCCAACCACCCATATCCTTCAAATTTCCTCTCTCCCCTGCCCCCATTCATCCATCCATATCCAGCAATTCTCCATCTATGTCCAGGAACTCTCCATTCTCTCCTGCCGTCTCCTCCATCCACCCATATGCTTCAAATTTCCTCTCTCCCCTGTCCCCATTCATCCATCCATATCCAGCAATTCTCCATCTATGTCCAGGAACTCTCCATTCTCTCCTGCCGTCTCCTCCATTCACCCATATCCTTCAAATTTCCTCTCTCCCCTGCCCCCATTCATTCATCCATGTCCAGCAATTCTCCTCTCCTCTACCCCTCCTCCATCCATCCATATCCAGCAAATTTCCTCTCTCCCCTGCCCTCCCCTCCTCTCCAGTGATTTCTTCTCTCCCCATGCCCTCCCCTCCCATCCATGTCCAGCGATTCTCCCTGCCCTCCCTCAGCTCCCCCACAGCCCTCCTCTCCGTTCCTTCCTGCCCTCCCCTCCATCCATCCACCCATGTACAGCAATTCTCCTCCCCTGCCCTCCCCTCCAGCGATCTCTTCTCTCCCCCATGCCCTCCCCTTCTCTCACCCATGCCCTCCCCTTCTCTCCCCCATGTCCATCAATCTGTTCTCCCCCTGCTCTCCCCTCCCATCCATGTCCAGCATTCTCCTCTCTCCCCTGCCCTCTCCGTTCCTTCCTTCCCGCCCATGGCAGCCCTCCTCCTCCTCCTCCTCCTCTCTGCCCCCCCCGTATCACAACCTTTTACTTCCTGTGGTGGCAGCGGCGTCAGTTCCGTTACAAAGAAGGCACTGCAGGTTCCCCTCTGGCTTCAGCTTCTCCCTTCGCTCTTCACACAGTGAGTGTCCCGCCTTCGCGATGACGCATTTCCTGTTTCCGCGAAGGCGGGACACTCACTGTGTGAAGAGCGAAGGGAGAAGCTGAAGCCGGAGGGGAGCCTGCAGCCTTCTTCGTAAGTAACTGACGTCGCTGCCACTACGGGAAGTAAAAGGTTATGATATGGAGGGGGAGGGGGAGGGGGAGGGGGGGGGGCGGAGAGGAGGAGGAGGGCTGCTGAGGGCAGGAAGGAAGGAGGAGGAGGGTTCTACAAGGCGCGCCCATGGAGGGGGGTGGA
Organism: Microcaecilia unicolor; assembly: GCF_901765095.1. Taxonomy (NCBI): domain Eukaryota; kingdom Metazoa; phylum Chordata; class Amphibia; order Gymnophiona; family Siphonopidae; genus Microcaecilia; species Microcaecilia unicolor. The sequence goes on along the minus strand of NC_044040.1, from coordinate 39,843,761 downwards.
TTTTGGGTGGGGGGGGGTGCCTGGAAGCAGCGGGGGCGGCGGAGCCCCCCCCCCTTGTGCTGACACCCGGGGCGGACCGCCCCCTCTGCCCCCACTTGCTACGCCACTGCCCAGAGAACCAATTTGTGACCAACCCCCAAATTACTTGATTTATTTATAAGCTTCCAAAGTGGGACAGTATCAGAAGTATTATTGAAATCAAGGTCAGTGTACATCCACCATGTGCCCTGATTTAATATTTTGAACACTCACTATATTTTGCTTCAGTAGAGTCTTCATCCATTTTTCAGCCACTGACATCAGTCCAAATGGGTTGTAGTTTCCAACCTCTTCCCAATAACACTTTAATGAGGAGGGACATCCACCCCTTTTCAGTCTTCTAGCAGCTCTGCTGGTTGATCTTTTCAATGCTTCTCTAGAGTTGGGAGTTGTCCTGGAGGACTGGAGAAGAGCAGATATGTTCTGTCTCCACAAAAATGGAAGTAAGGAAGAGGTTGGGAACTACAGGCTGATAAATCTGACTTCTGTGGTAAGTAAATTAATGGAAACACTTTTTAAATAGAGAATAGTAAAGTTTTTGGAATCCAATGGATTTCAGGGCCAGAAACAACATGGCTTCACTAGAGGAAGGTCTTGTCAGACAAATCTGATTAATTTATTTGACTGGGTTATCAAAGAATTGTACTGAGGAAGAGCGCTAGATGTAGTGTATTTAGATTTTAGCAAAGCCTTTGACATGGTTCCACATAGATGACTAATAAATAAACTGAATGCCTCGGTATGGGCCCTAAAGTGACTGACTGGGTTAGGAACTGGTTGAGTGGAAGGTGATAGAGGGTAGTCGTAAATGGAGCTCATTCTGAGGAAGAGGATGTTACCACTGGTGTGCCGCAAGGTTCGGTTCTTGGGCCGTATTTTAAAAACATTTTTGTAAGCAATATTGCTGAAGGACTGTCCGGTAAGGTTTGCCTCTTTGCAGATGATACCAAAATATGCAATAGGGTAGACACCCCAGATGGTGTGGATAACATGAGGAAGGACTTAGCAAAGCTAGAGAAATAGTCTGGAATTTGTCAGCTTAGTTTTAATGCTAAAACTTGCAGGGTCTTAACATTTGGGCTGCAATAACTTGAGGGAATGTTACAGTTTAGGTGTTGAATAACTTTTGTGCATGATGGATGAGTGGGACTTGGGTGTGATCATATGTGATGATCTTAAGGTGGCAAAACAGATAGAAAAGGCGATGGTGAAAGCTTGAATGTTGCTTGGGTGCATAGGGCGAGGACTAGCCTGTAGGAAAAAGAAGGTGATGATGCCCCTGTATAAGAATCTGGTGAGACCTCATTTAGAATATTGTGTACAATTCTGGAGACCGCATCTTCAAAAAGATGTAAACAGGATGGAGTCAGTCCAGAGGGTGGCTACTGAAATTGTCAGCAGTCTCCATCATAAAGCAAATGGGGACATGCTTAAAGATCTCAATATATATACTTTGGAAGAAAGGCGGGAGAGGGGAGATATCATAGAGACATTTAAATACCTATATAGCATTAACGCACAGAAGGTAAGTCTCTTTCAAATGAAAGGAAGCTCTGGAATGAGAGGGCATAAGATGAAGGTGAAAGGGGATAGACTCAGAAGTATCCTAAGGAAATACTGTTTCACGGAAAGGGTGTTGAATTTGTGGAATGGCCTCCCGGTGAAAGTGGTGGAGACAAAAATAGCATCTGAATTCAGGAGATCTTGGAACAAGTACATAGGATCTCTAAGGGAGTGATAGGGAAAATGGCATGGATGGGCAGACTGGATAGGCCATATAGTCTTTATCTGTCTATATTTTTCTATATTTCTATGTAATCTACAAAAGTCAGTGGATTAACCAGTACCGCTCCAGCGGAAGTAGAAAAGGTACAGAGAAGGGAGATGAAAATGATAAAGGGGATGGGACGACTTCCCTATGACGAAAGGCTAAAATGGCTAGGGCTCTTCAGCTTGGAGAAGAGAAGGCTGAGGGGAGATATGATAGAGGTATATAAAATAATGAGTGGAACAGGTAGACATGAATCACTTGTTTACTCTTTCCAAAAATAATAGGACTAGGGGGCACACAATGAAGCTGCAAAGTAGTAAATTTAAAACGAATTGGAGAAAGTATTTCTTCACTCAACGTGGACTCTGGAATTTGTTGCCAGAGAATGTGGTAAAAGCAGTTAGCTTAGTGAGGTTTAAAAAAGGTTTGGATAGCTTCCTAAAAGAAAAGTGCATAAGCCATTATTAAAATGGACTTGGGGAAAATCCACTGCTTATTTCTAGGATAAGCAGCATAAAATGTACTGTTTTGGGATCTTGCCAGGTACTTGTAGCCTGGATTGAACAATGTTGGAAACAGGATTCTGGGCTTCATGGACCTTCGGTCTGTCCCAGTATGGCAATACTTATGTAGCTTAACTGGACAAATATCAAGTGGACATTGATATTTTAATTGCTTAAGAAGGCAGAACTTGATTTCATTCATTGCAACAGCTTGGATAAAAGACAAACATCTGGCCCTCAGTATTTATTTTTGTTGTTATCATGTCTAAATTCATGTACAGCGCAAGAGAAGATTCATTTATAGGAAGTAATCATTTCATATCCCACATGTCTGACATAGCAAAACAGTAAGAAACAGGAGGGAATGAAAAAGATTAATGGCAGTTATATTACAGATAGATGACAGTGTGTTTTTAATGGCAGTTATATTACAGATAGATGACAGTGTGTCTCAAGAGAGACTAATGCATGCTGACATGCATCCAGTTCCAAAATCATAGTCTCTGAATATCAATGAAACTGAAATAAAAGAATATGTAGTCACACTGTGAAGGCACAGGTTAAAGAGTCACTTCGGTGACTCAGTGCTTAGGCTATGCTCTGGCAGAGGGAAGACTTCTATTCCTTGGGTCACCCAAAGCTGGGGATGCTGTCGAGCAGGGTTTCTGAACCCATTCCTCAGGATACACCCAGACAGTCAGGTCTTTAGGATACCCAAATTGAATATGCATGAGATAGAGCTGCATGGAAACTTATCTCATGCATATTCATTGTGGGTATCCTGAAAACCTGACTGGATAGGTGTGTTCCAAGGGCTGGGTTGAGAACTCCTGCTGTAGAGCCAGAATTCATAATCCCTGGAAGCAACATCAAAAAGCGTGGCCAGACTCGTTATTCTACACTTTGTGTAGTTGGTGTTTGTATCTGAGCATGTTTTTTGATGTTGCTTTGCTGGTTAATTGGATACTTTGTTTTGTCAACCTTAACTTACCAAATTTTATCAAAATTCCTTGACTCCTGAGGTAGGCGCATGTGGCGCCGAAATGCAAGTTGCGTAGAGTCATTTTTTGCTACTGCACAAAGTTGATTAACTGTCAATAAATAGCCTGTGTTCGAACTACATCGGTCTACCCCTTTCTTTTTGTTTTTTTCTGTCTTGTTTGGTTGATTGGGGGATATTTCTACATTTTTGCTTACTGTATCCATAACGGGTGCAAATTATATAGAATATAGTGGCACAACTGATATATTCAGCTCATAAATTTGATTCTGTCACCCTATTCTTCATGGAGTTGCATTGGCTCTGAGTAGAGGCCAGGGTACAATTTAAGCTTTATACCGTTATTTTTAAAAACGTGAATGGTGATGCTCCATCTTACTTATGTGATTGGATTAAATTTCTTCATAATGGTCCTGTCAGATGATGTTACGCTTTCCACCAGTAAGGCAGTTTATGGAAAATGCTTGGTTCCTCATGCACGACCTAACAATCTTCCGAAAACTAGTGAAAACCAACCTGTTCAAAAAGGCATATCATAATGACCCATCCTAAATACTGGACAACTAGACTCTACATGAACTAGTCAAAACCGAAATCTCCACACTAGACTGATAACCTACGTGCTACTAATGAAAGTTACACAATACGCACTACCACTTTATTTCACATACCGGAAATGAACTTTCTATAGTTGATTGTCTAACTTATTCTATAATTCACTTTATCATTTAGGAACTTCAATGCAATACCACTGTGTACTCTGGTTTACCATTTATGCACCTTAATGCAATACCACTTCTCTATCCGGAAATGGCGATCGCCATTAAGGTAATAATGTAAGCCACATTGAGCCTGCAAATTGGTGGGAAAATGTGGGCTATGAATGCAACAAATAAATAAAATAAAATAAATTTAAATATCAAGTAATCTCAGTTCGGAACTCGCTGCCTTTTCAGATTCATGTATGCACTAATTATTTGGTTTTTAGAAAGACATTAAAAACTTTGTAATTTAACAAATATGTACTATTTAAAAACTAGATTGTATTGGGTAATGAGATTGTAATTCCTGGATTTATCCAGTTCTTTTATGAATTTTGTAATCTGCGTAGAACTGTTCAGGTATTTGCGGAATAGAAGACTTATGTAACATAACATACTGGCTCTGCCTCGCCCTTTGCTGCTGCCGTTTTTCTCTCCTGCAGCCAGAATCTTTCCCTTTGACATAGAAAAACGTGGTATTTTAAGTGCTTCTTTCTGGTGTGCAGACCAGCCTCACTGGTATTATCTCCAGTCCTCATGTTCTGTGGCCATGTTAAATGACACTTTATAGCTTATTAGTAAACAGTATAGCAATTTCATGTTTGAGGTCTTTCAGAACTCTGGGGTGAATACTATCTGGGCCTGGTGATTATTATTCTATAGCTGTCAGTTTGAACTAGTACATCTTTTAGATTTACAGCGATTTGCTTTAGTTGCTCCAAATCATCACCACCAGTCCCTTTTTAAAGGGTAGATAGAGGCTCAAATTATTGGAGAATCTTTTAGTTTTATTTAATTTTGCTGCTTGAAAAGTTATTTTGAATTTTATGCTTTCTGCTTTAGATTACAGGCATTTTAGACATATGATTAAAGCACACTTGTTTAGAAAATTTGTGTTAAATTCTGCGGACTAACGATTACTGGTTGTTCTATTCTGTTACTGATTTTATAGTTAGTTTTTAAGTTGATTTTATGTCTGTCATAATGTAACCTTATTAACTTCTGGTAATTTCTATTATGTATTATTGTTAATCTCTGGTCATTTCCAGATCTATATGTTGTAGTCTGCATAGAATAGATAGTGGAATATAAGATATTGTGTTATGTGTTATGTTATATGCATGGCTTATACCTTGAGACTGGCCCCCACATCAGAACGAAGCAGGCGTTGCACTGAGTCCCACTTCTCCATGTAGGAGGGAGGCTCACACAGGGGAGGGGAGAAACAGCATTGCAGGGTGAAACTGGAGAGGAAACTCAATAAAACAGCACTGTTGCATGGAGGGAATCAGAAGGGGGAAAGGGAGCATAATTCAATTCAATTCTTGCATACCTCTTAATATTACCTTTCCAGGGTTCAGTTTGGTTTACATTCTAGGTCAGACAAAAGCAGATAGTGTTAGTGTGAGGTATGAGAAACATTAGAGACCATTGGTGTAATAATGCATGAGACTAAAAACATTAAAGGAAAGGATAAGGGGTGATACTAGGAAGTACAAGTCATGATGGATTATTATGAAACAGTCTTTGGGAAGAGAAAGGTTTTTAGCCTTTTCCTGAAGTTGAGGTACCTATTTTCTGTTCTGATGGGAATAGGTAGAGTGTTCCACATTTTGACTCCAAGTACAGGGAGTAGTGAAAGCAGGAGGGGATGAGAGAAAGCACAATGAGGGCAGTGCAAGACTGAAGGTTGCTGTGACTGAAGGTTGCTTCTAAACTGGAAAATGTATTGTTTTGAATTATCATGGAATACAATTGAGTGTCTGTCTAAAACAGAATTCAAATGTATATGTCCAATAGCCATCAATGAATTGGCATATTTTATGTGCAGTGTTTAAAGGGTATCCCTTGCTTTTTATAGTTTCCCTGGCATTGGGAATAGAAATCATTAGGCAAGCACTGAGAAGCATATGCTCCTAACAGAATTTAGACTCATCATTTTTCATTATGTAGTCGTGTTAATAATTATCAGTAATTATAACATCATCATTCTGTTAATAATTTATTGTCAACGTCTCCCAAGGGAAGCCCAATATGCCAGTGCAAATGTCAGGAACAATTATTCACAGTGGTAGAGTCCCATGCTGCCAACACGGTGAAAGTGTAGGGTTTTCTTTTCAGGGGAAGGGTGGATCAAGGAGGAGGGGGAACCCCTTATATTTCCCTCTATTCTGAAAAATAGGAACTGATTTTAAATGATGGATGGAATCAGGCCTGGATTTAGGCACACAATGTAGGCAATTGCCTAGGGCTTGAATTTAGAAGGTACCAAATCCCTGGGCAGGACTGGTGAAGCACAAGCAAGATAAGCTTGATAGGGGACACCAAAGTTTGGGGGGCACCAGGCTTGCTCAGAGCAGTGCCAGGTCCACACACCATCACTGTGCATCTTGCGCCTTCTAACAGGAAGGGGCAGAATGCAGAGGCAGGGCATGCATCACTGGAGTGCAGCTTGTGGAGGAAGGTCTTGCATTACTGCTGAACATATAAGGCAGTGGCTGCAGCAGGCTGGGGGGGGGAGGAAGGGGAAGGAGAGGCAGCCAATAGAAGCAGGGGAGTACTATCTCCAGTGGCAATCCTAGGTCGGCTGCCACCCAGGGCGGATCGCCGCTGCGCACCCCCCCGGGTGCAGCGGCGCCCATCCCCCCAGGGTGCAGCACGACAATCCCCTCCCCGGCGCAATGACACCTCCCTCTCCGGCGCATCAAGCCACCCCCCCCCCCCCGGGTGTAGAGAGCAGCCGTTCACCTGTCGGCTCCACTGGCTCCCTGCTCCCTCTGCCCCGGAACAAGAAGTAACCTGTTCCGGGGCAGAGGGAGCAGGGAACCAACGGAGCCAACAGGCACGCGGCTTCTCTCTGCACCCTCCAGCAGCGTGCACCTGGGGTGGACCGCCCCTTCCGCCCCGCCCTTGCTACGACACTGACTATCTCCATCCCTGACCCTGGGCTAAACAGAACCCTGATGTTGTATGATCTCAGGGAGGAAGGGAGGGGAATAAATCTCTCCTCTACACCTCTCAGGTCCTGCCTAACATCTTAAATCTGGCTCAGGTTACAATTAGGCTTGACACATCTCAGTGCAGAGAGGCTGATCTTAAACCCACAAGTGAATTCAGAGACCTGAGATGTGGAGGGGGCATTTTCGATATGATGTTCAAATGGCAAAATAGACATCTAAAAACGAAAGAAATGTTTTCTGATATTCGAAAATACAGAAAAAATTGTTTAGAAAGAGGACACACTGCAAACGTCATAGATGTTCAGAGATAAACATTTCTGCCAATCAAAAATACCCTAGGCAAAATGTGCAATGGCGGAACTGGTCCCCGGGTTGAGAAAACATCTGCAGCAATGGCAGGACATTCCCTCCATGTGCAAAACGTGCATATATACCTTTGCAACCACAAATGGACCTCACTGTATGTGACCCTGCCTGTGTATGGTGCTTGCACATGAGTAGTGTTGTGATCCTGGGGGGGAGGGGGCAATGCTTCACACTCACCTTGCCAGGATGCCTCTGATGGATCTCTATGCCCTCATGGAGATGTTGTGGGGAGGCAGGTGGTGGTGGTGGTAAAAATTTTTCTTTGACACCAGGAACTCTTACCGCATGGCCAAGCGGTGGGGAGCCCTTACCACAACCCATTAAGTTGACGATAAAGGCTCCCGCACTAACCCGGTGGGAACTGGGCGATTCCCGATTACCGCCGGGTTATCACCGCGTAAGCCATTTCTGGGTGTTTTCTTTTCACTCCGGAATTGGCATATTCTCGGGGCAGGACTACCTCTGGCAGCCGCGTTGGGCCGGTGGTAGTCCTGGAAAACTGGTAAGCTCGCGCTGGGTTTACCGCCGCTCTGTTAAAGGACCCCTCAGTCTCTTACCTTCTACTCCATCTCCTTTTGTCTTTAGGCTACCTCACAAATGCGCACCGTTATTGCGCATTATGATATTTTTGGGAGGGAGTGTGATATGGGTGGGGAATGGGGCATGTTTGCATACCAGCTAGCATGTTATGAGTAGCACACACGCTAACTGGTTAACAGAGCTGCAATGCAGGAGTTACTCACTGCCTCCAGTAGGAGGCACTAACTTCTCCTGCATTGTTTTTGCAGGTCTTGCACATTAGTGGCAATATTAGCAAGAAATGTGCTACATTTTTTCAGGTAGTACATGGGAAAATCCCACATTAAGCTACGTTACCTGCAAATTTGAGCACATTTCAGTAAAAGGTAGCTTGGAGAAGCAAACCGAAATCATATTCTGACTCTTACTTTTTTTGACTGACTGTCTGGGTTCTTTTCAAATTATTTCTGGTGTCACAGTTGCGACCAAGGTACTTCATCCACATGAATTATTACTCTGTCCGTTGCTTGTTACGGATACATGTTCTCATAAAAATTCATTAATGTATTTTTTTCCTGAGGAAGTCAGTGGTAGAAAAGAGAGAGCAATGAAGTATCTGGTGTGGAGCCAATATATTTCATAAATTCAAACACCACCAGAAAACAAGAGGAGCCTTCCAGCTCTCTGTAGATGGAGGTGTGAAAATACTGACACGGTGACTCAAAATTCAGGGTCAGAATGCGACTTCATCAATCATTCTCAGACACTTCTCCGCTCTCAGAAAAGGGTCCAGGGAGTGAGTCACATTTTGGGGATTCCTCAAACATACAAATAACTGAAAAAGATAAATAAGAAAAGTTAAAACTCCTTTAACAAAATTGGCTTTATTTATATAATTTGTAAGATGCATCAATGAATGAAAAATATTTGCCTAATTATGTTTTCCACATTTGGATATTATTTTCATACTAGCATGATTGTATGGATAAATGTTTTGTTTGCTTGCATGTGCTCATTACAGCTGCCTTTTTGTTTTTACTGTTTTAATTTGTGAGTAGGTCATCAAGAGGGGCACAATCGAACGGGGCGCCCAAGTTTTCCTGAGGACGTCCTCGCAGGACATCCTGTGAAGGGGCGGGGAAACTCGTATTATCGAAACAAGATGGGCAGCCATCTTTTGTTTCGATAATACGGTAGGGGACGCCCAAATCTCAACATTTAGGTCGACCTTAGTCCAGGATTTTGGACTGATGTAGGGGAAGGACGAAGCATAAAGGGTCTTGTATTTAACATTCCTGCAGGTGGGGTAATGTAAAGTGAGGTAGGTCCTTGCAGATGCTAGGGCATTCCTAGAGGGGAGGTCGATTAAATGAAGCATGTATTCAGGGGCTTCCCCATTTATGATCTTGTGCGTTAGTGAGCAAATCTTAAATGTGATACGGTTCTTTACTGGGAGCCAGTGAAGTTGAAAACGTAGAGGTTGAGCAGGGACAAAGCATGATTTCCCCAGGATTAGCCTGGCAGCCATGTTTTGAACATATATTGATGTGTTACTTTATGGCTGATGGTGGCGACTCCAAAATCATGATCAGTTTTCCCAATTTATTATGGGGGCAATTTTCAAAACTTTGGGGTCCTTTTTCTAAGGTGCACTAATGGATTAGCATGTGCTAAATGATAAGACACCCATTATATTCCTATGGGCATCTTATCATTTAGCATATAAAGGGCATACCTTAATAGAAGGACCCCCTTGCATTTTGATGCAAAATCTGTGGGCACTTTTTGCCTGTGACCTATGCTATGATTTTCATAGGGAAAATATACCATATACTTTCTCTTCAAAAATTACCCCAGAGGGTTGCGTTTGTTTTATGTAAGGATACTTTTTCCCTGACCAAACAATGCAAAAACCACACCGGTTGTATCCTCTGGTTTAACCCCACCTTTGGAAAACTTGTCAAAATGCGGTTAAATGTTTACATGTGGTGGAATAAGGCATTTACCTTTACCCGCACACACATAGAGATCTAACCTGGGTAAAATGCTTTTGAAAATTGCCTTCTATATCCAGGCAGATTATATAATAGTGATTTTGGAAAACGAAAAGAACAATCTGATTTAGGTGCCTACAAATATTTGAAGTCACTTTATTATGCAGTGCTGTCAAAGCCTGAAAGATATTCCTGGCACATTTCATTCTGCATAAAATTGACGTTCAGTGCAAAGGTCTCTAGCTGCAAGAAAAGTGCATAAGAAATCAAATGAATGGGGCTTTGTCACACTTCAGGGGTAGAAAAATGGGAAGCGAGCTCTAATGCCGTCACCATGGTGGAGGTGACGGCTGACGACAAACCCTGGGTTCTTCACCTAAACCGGCTACTGTTCCCCGCAGGTTGAGCCCACAGGTGCAGGAGGTCAGCAGGACTTACAGGATCCTCTGCAGGGTCGTGGAAAGGTGCTTAAGCAGCACTAGGGCAAGGACGAGGAATGGAGTGAAGTGGAAAGGGGTCCAACTCCCACCTGGAGAGGAAAGAGTGGCCCAAGAATGAAATCAGATCCTGGCAGAAGGTAGGTCAGCAGCAAACCAGCAAAGTCAGGTTCAGGCGGGAGGTCAGGTCAGGTAGCAATCTAGTGAAGTCAGGTGCAGGTGGGAGGTCGGGTCAGGCAGCAATCCAGTGAAGTCAGGTCCAGGTGAAAGGTCAGATCAGGTAGGTAAGCAGCAAAGAGCTCAGGCAGTGAAGAGCACCGGCAGACAAGCACGGAGACCTGTTGCCAATGTGTTCAGCTGCCTGCAAAGCACAAAAATGAACGGCTGAGGGCATCTGACATCACCCCACTGCCCTGGTGTCTAAGCTGCACCCTGGAAGCACAACATGGATTCAGTCAGAAAGGGGAGCTGCCAGTGTACAACCACGCCACCACAGAATGTGCCACTGAGAGGAAAGCTGGGGAAGGCACTGGCAGACAGCCACGAGGCAGTGGACATGCCGCCAACAGGAAGGCTGATGGCCCTGAGGCACACCACTAAGGTAAGGTGGCGTGGAAGGCTTAACTTTTCATAAGAAAGATGAAGCTTTAAGAGGCCTTTTTACTAACCATGTTCAGCACTAACATGCGCTTAATATGCAGGAAAAAAGACGTACTTACCGCAAAACATGTTAAAGCTTTGTATGACCATTTTCCTGTCAGCTCACGCTAATAGTGCACTATTTTTTTTTTAATTTTTCAGGAGAGGGTGTGTCATGGGAGGGGAATGGGCATGGCAGAGTTATTCAGCTAGTGTGTTCACATTAGTGCGAGCTAACTGAATAACGTAGACTTAATGTGGGAGCACTTTTATAAGAGGTGGTAAGTGCTCCCACATTTCTACTTGGCAGGTCTCAAGTGCTAATGCAAAAATTAGCTTGGGACCGGGAAAAAGAAGTCCTATTTCTTGGCCACCTTAGTAATGGGTGTAGGGCATGGGTAAGTCCATTTCTTAACACTTTTTAGTAAAAAGGCCCCTAAATAATTACAATGAGGGCAATAATAACTCTTTCCCTTCTTCTTTCCCATGCCATACCCCATACCCCTCCTGTCCAATTAAACAAGTTTCACCTATGTTTGTGCCTATGGGCAAATAAGACATCTGTCCTCCAAAGTTCACATTTTGTTGCATAAGTTTTTTAAAAAACACATCTGTTTAAAAGAGATTAATTTCCATTTTTTAGATTTTTCTGCTTAGAAGTGAGATCCTTAAAGAGAAGCAGTCCCTCAGGCAAGGTGTGTGATATGAAATGAAACCTCTTATCCAATATTGCAAATGGTTTTCAATGTAACAAGCTTTGAGTGACATTCAAGATTCCTGTTGGATATTCCCTTAATAAAGCCAATTATTGAATACATGATATTGGAATCAGGCTGAGGTCATTGCAATTGGAAATCTTACTGGGGCATTTTTAAACTTGAGATGATTTCTGTAAGAGCTTATTTGAAAATGTAGACATAAGCATAGTATAACAGATGCACCTCCCATGAGCTGCAATTAGCATGAAGATTATGGGTTGATAGGAGGAAAGGTATTTTATGAAAAGAACTAATGAGTTTCAGTTTTTAGAGTTTGCCCGCCAGTTACACAGTCTCATCCTTTTTATGGTCTTCAGCTTGAGACAGGCTCTTTGGACTTTATTTAGTTAATTAAGCCATTCATTTTGTTTCTGATTGCTGCTGGAGTTTTGACTGAGGCACATTTTATCATGGAGTATTCTTGGGCAACACGTCATTCCAACAATTACTCATTCTATTAACTGTAGGCAGGGCCCTTAAAATTAGTAACTTTCCAGGGAATTAAGAAAAAGGGTATTTTTTTTTCTCTTCTGTTTCACAACTGTCAGTAATTCAATATTTCTTTTACTTTACTTTGAAAAGTGTTGGTGCATGTAACATACCAAATATTAACAATCAGTTTCCTTACAGAGACAAAATGGGATTTATTCTTTTGAATCACAAAGCCTCTTTATCCAATAATTGAAATATCTATTTATTGTGTCAAGGGCATGGAAGATGGGTCTCCCTTCTGATGGTACCTGTCTAAAAATGTCATGCTCCTAATGCTTCCTATCAACATTATGTTTGGAAGTGTCCAGGAAGTCACCTTTTTTGGAGAGCCATGTGGGTCCATCTTAGTAAACTTTACAACTGGCAGTGGGATGCCTCTCCTAGGGTGAGTCTGTTGGATGACATGTCAACTGTTGTGGAGGTGCACTATTTCTTCACAAAGCAACATTAATCGCAAAGAGTGCATTTTACTCCAATGGATTCACCTTGATCCCCTCCTTTGACACAGTAGCGCAATCAGATGTACAAATTCCTTAACATGGAGCGTTTGTCAGTGGAGGTTAAAAACACTAAGGCGAGGAAAAAGTTCCTTGGCATATGGTCTCCTTATATGCATAAGCCAAACAGAGAGGGGAATCAGCATACATAGAAAGTACACAAACAAAAAAAAGCAATACTGGGCCTTCAAGACTGAGACAACAGGAGTATTTTATTGATAATTGACCCGACAAGGCTAACACAGGAGTTTTCCTGTATCGCGGCTGTCCTTTTTGACAGCCTCACTTAGATTTTTCCATCAACTGTTTTTGGAGGCATTGGATAGACACAAATTTAACATTATTCACAACGGAACTTCGATCCCTGAGGCAGGCATTGTTTAACGCTGAAACACGGCCCATGTCGGGTCAATTATCAATAAAATACTCCTGTTGTCTCAGTCTTGAAGGCCCAGTATTGCTTTTTTTGTTTGTCTCCTTATATGCATACCTTCTCAACTAGAGTGCAATCTGCTCTCCTCAATGCCTTGCAACTTTAATTTGATTGCTGGGCATTGTTAACAGTTTTGATGCGGGGCACACTACTGTGGGATTCATTGGGATTTTTGGTAGTGGGGTTACCAATAGAAATACACAGGTTCTAGATGTAGAAATGCAATATTGGGGAGGCAAAATAACTGGCAGTGATAGCAAGTAGTTTCATACCTGATACAAGATAGGCAACATCAGTGCATGACTTGCAAAAAAAGAGAAAATGCTTTTAAAAATGCGGCATAAAGTCTGGGTTTAGCACCTACCAGATTTTACCTCTCCCAAGTTACCCAGTTCCAGGCGGGAAATTTTATGCAAGTCCTGAATCCCATCCTGATGCATTATGGGACCTGATTTCAATGAGCAGAATCAGGAACTTCAAATATCACTGCTTTGGCATGTAAGTTCAGAACCAAATATGGCCAAAAGGTCTCCATCCTGGAACTGGGCAACTTGACAGCTTTGAGAAGACACGGATTCCATCACTTCTAACCTTCTAAGCTCATTGGAAAGTATGTTTTCAGTAGGAATGTGAGGAGGTGAGCACATCTACTATAATAAAACTCACCCTCAACGTTCTGAGGACACTGACGTCAGTGAAGCCAAGCCCTGACTTCCTTCAAAAAGGTTCGAAGGTTCGTGGTGGGGAAGCCACCAAAATCGTTCTGGGCCCCGCCCTCGAGGGTAGAGCTATGGCAGAACAACGAAGGGGTTTGGCAGGGAGGGAGGCAGGGGGGGTGGGAAATCGCTCCGGGCCCCGCCCTCACGTCAAATGTCATGACGGTAGGGGCGGAGCAATGGCAGAACAACGAAGGCGTTGGCCAGGGAGGGAGGGAGGGAGGGGGGGTGTTGGCGACAAAAACCTTGCTAGCGCCCGTTTCATTTGCTCAGAAACGGGCCTCTTTTACTAGTGGATAATAAAAGACAGTCCAGGTGATTGAAGGATGCTTTATGGCCTACTTCATGTAAAGAGGCCCTAAAATTCTATGAACACGCTTCAGGAGAAATTTAGAATACCATCTAGTGCCTTTGGCTTTCTCTTTCATCAAGCCCTGTATAACAGGGACACATAGGTAAATTCTTCAGTTGCTGCTCTCTCCTCCAGGTCATCTCATACAGAGTACATATCCAAGTTTTGTACGAGCCTCTTGGCTCCACTTCTCACGTGAGTCCTGAAGGGAAACTGGACTTCTTACCACAGCAGCTGCCACAGGGCAGGTTCCAGAGAGGCGGAAGTCATGGAACTGACATGGCAAGAGGCCCATCCTCAAAGGTTTGCCCAGTGCCCCATATGTAGCACTACTCTCCATAACAAAAGCTTAGTGGAGGAGTGGCCTAGTGGTTAGAGTGGTGGACTTTGGTCCTGGGGAACTGGGTTCGATTCCCACTGCAGGCACAGGCAGCTCCTTGTGACTCTGGGCAAGTCACTTAACCCTCCATTGCCCCAGGTACAAATAAGTACCTAAGCCGCATTGAGCCTGCCATGAGTGGGAAAGCACGGGGTACAAATTAAAAAAAAAAAAAAGTTAGAAAATACCTCAAGATTGATGATGGACTCAAAAAAAATCCAAAACAAAACATTTTGATTCTCCCTTGCTATAAAGATGCAGACTAATAATCAGCTTCAGAGATTGCTTGGCAGTAACCAATTGACAGTGAATTCTCATTTTGCAACAGAGTGAGCCAATACATTTATGTTAGAATCGGTGATAAGACTATTAGATATTTAAAATCAACTCAGACAGATTGTAAAGTTAGCCTTTCAGTATCAAGTGGTTGAAAATGAAAACAATAACCACAATATTTGTAGCTGAATGTGCTACTAACGTTTTATCACTGCTGTGTTTTTCAAAAGAAGCAAAGCACTTGAAGACCATACTCACCAATCATTTTATTACCCCAAGAAAAATAAGCATGCACGCTGTTATTATCTTTCGTAAGCATTCATTAAGTATAACCTAATTAGAAAGCGATTGCACAGCTGCTCTGAGCAGATAGGTAAGCACATTGGTAGCAATCAGACACAGAACAGTCTCTGGTAATCACACAGACTATGGAAGATGACAGAAGGAATGTGAATAATGATCCTTCACCTACAATAGACATAGTCCGCCTCCCACCCCCTCTAAAAAAAATCCAGGCAATAAAAGCAATCAGACAGCATCTTCAGCCTGAGTGACAGCCCTCTGAGACTCTTACCGAGAAAGTGTCAGCGCTGGAACTGTTTGCTATTGCCCCTGAGATCACTTGCCATCATGCACGTCACACATTCTCTGATCCAAAAGGTTTGGCCAAGGGAGGGAGACTAAACATTTCCTCATCAAAGTCCTTGTTCTTTCTAAGGGTAATTTTCAAAACCATTTGTGCAGGTAAAGCAGTGTTCTGGGAAACTGAGGGGTCCTTTTACTAAGCTGCATTAGGCAGGAACGCATGCCTAACTCAGCAAAAAAAAAATGGCCTAATGTAGGACACGCTAAAGCATCATATGTTAGTTTTTGCATTGCCAGTAACTATGTTTTTGGAATTATTTTTGTTGAAGAGGCGTGATTTCTTTTTGTATTTTTCTTCTCCCTGCAGTGTCGTGGGCTATATTTACTGTAAGTTTTATTATTTATTTATTAGGATTTATTTACCGCCTTTTTGAAGGAATTCACTCAAGGCGGTGTACAATGAGAATAGATCAAACATGAGCAATAGGCAATTACAGCAGTAAAAATATTCAAAAACATGGCATGGTATACTACTTACAATGTCAACACAATAGGTAATAGAACATTATAATTGATAGCAAAGGGTAAAGCAAAGATGTAACATATAGATAGGTAAGAAAGTAGGAAGAGTTAGAAAGTAAGGTGATTGATTTAAAGAAAGTTGTTGACTATGATTATTCATGTGTATCTGATGCAGGCTTATTGTCAAACCGTGGCCAAGCAAGTTTTAAAGAATTTTTCATATGGTCATAATGTTTTGGTTTCTCTGAGTAATTTGTTATATATATTTTTTATGTATCCCTATGTTGAATATTTACATTGTTGTAGTGAAGTTGCTCTTTATTTTGGCCTGTGCAAGGTTGTTTGTTCTGCTCACTTTTTGATCTATCCTTGAGTAAGATGTGGTAGCCGTGTTAGTCCACTTTTAGTTGTGATTTCTCGTTTATGATATGGCCTGGTGCCTTGTTTTTCTTTCTTTTCTTAACATTTTTGTATTTCCTTCTAAGTGTTTAACCTTGGAATAAATGATTAAATTGCAATAATTAAAAGAAAAAAAGGGGACGGCCTTTTTGCTGTCCTGTAAACTGCATATTGTCACTAAACAGATAATTCATAACTCCGGATTAGCTCCACTCGCAGACCATCCTGGATAGTTCCAAGGCGATCTGGATAATGCTGCTGAGAATCTGGGTATGGAATGGGGAGTGGCACGCATCTGGATAGAAGTCATTCCTACCTGGATAAGTCTGCTGAATATTGATCCCATAGGTTTTGTTATATTTTGCTGTACCGTCCTGTTCTGCTTTTTGCATGAATACTTTTTTTTCTTGCATCACTTCATTAATTTATTATGTATCTGATACTTCATTTTTTCCATCTGTGAGTACTTCAAAAGTTTTGACGTTTTAATCTTTGATGGCATACCATTGTGTAATGATGCATAACGGCATGCTGATTCATTTAAATAGTCATTTTATGCCTGTTCTATTTTATGAAAATTATTATGCCATTATTATTCTGTGGAAAAAGTATATCCAAATAGAGGAAGGCCAAAAGACATCAAAATTCAGCAAGATGGCCGTCTCCCTCCTTTCACACTTGAAGCAATTTGTTGCTGGATTTGCATTTGTCTTTCTGAATTATTTAAGCCAACTGCAATGATTTTATTTTTCTTACCGACTGTCAGTGTCACAGCAAGAGATTGTAACAACCTGTGTCAAAACAGTGGGAAGTACCCTTCTCCTCTCCCCTCCTTTTTCCCAAACTGTGAGCTAGATTTAAGTACCCAGAAAATAGGAAAGGAATTAAAAAGCAGTGTTCAAATCTACGCAAACGTTGAAAGTTTTGTTAAATGATAGTACTGTAGAGTGAGTGCGTCATAACACAAACGCTTGTTTTCCGTTTTTCTCTCTAGTGTGCTCTTTTGATTTAAATAGTCACCCCTGCGACTCAGTGAATGACAAGTGAGTTATTGGTAACAGTTGTTGCTCCTCTCTCTCTCTCCGTCATGCTCCGTCAGCCTTATGTGAAGGTAGTGGGAGACAGCAAGGGAACAGATGTTACGAAGATTGGAGAGTGCAAACATTCAGATGTGGCAACTGGCAATATTCTTTTACAGTTTTAAGCATTCCTTTTGGCGGGGGAAGGAGGAGACGAAGTAGTTATACCCAGGGGCGTAGCCAGACCTCACGGTGGGAGGGGGCTAGAGCTCGAGGTGGGGGCACATTTTGGTCTGCCGCCTCCCCCCACTGCCGCAGCAAATACCCCAACCCCCGCCAGCTGAAGCTTTATCCAGCGCTGGTCTCCGGTGCTGAAGTGCCGCCGCTTTGCCTGCCCGGCTCTGTCTTCCCTTCACGTCATGCACGTTCCTTTTAGTGAAATTGAGCATGCTCAGTTTCACTAAAAGGAGTGTGCTGGATGTGAGGGGAAGACCGTGCAGGGCAGGCAACGTGGCGTCATCGGAGACCAGCAATGGACAAGGCTTCAGCTGGTGGGGGTTGGGGACCCCCACCAGCAAAATCAAGGGTCCAGAAGAAATATTTTGGGGGGCCCAGGTCCCCATGGCCCCACATAGCGACGCCACTGGTTATACCTCTGTCACTGTGTTATATCTCTAATAGCCTTATCTGTGCCTCTCTGAAGGATGTTCCTGTACCAGCACACCTCTGGCATCCTGATCTGTGGTCTTCCTAGCTGAGGTGGCAGAATTTCCTAAGAGCAGTTTTCAAGTTTTACATTCTTTTTAGTTATCTGTGATTTAGTTAAAAATTGACATTTGGTATTTCAGAAATAATTTTATCTACACTCTACACCATTTGGGAAGGAAGGGAGAGCGAAGAGAATGGGGGGTGGGGGGGAAGGTGAGTGTGAAAGGAGAGAGATTGTAGGAATGGGAGAGCATGAATAGAGGCAGGTTGGAGTAGAGGAGGTATGGCTGCTGTTTGTTGGGGAAGCGAATGGTTGCCTAAATATAAAAATGCAATGGGGGATTGAAAAGTTGCGGTGTTTGGATTCTTCTCCTGGCGGATATTTGGTATTTTTGACAAGAACAAGTAAATGTTGTGCTGTCTTTATCCCTCACAGACACCCGCAGAAACACATTCTCCAGAAGAAACGCTCAAGTCTTGTATTAATTATTGCTACTGTTTCCATTCTTCCTACTGGTCCATTTCAGCACCACCTGGGGACTTGCATTGGCTCTACCAATGGGCTGGACTCCTCAGATGACCTGATTTACTTCTAGAAAGGAAAGGTGTTGATTGAAGGGTGGGTGTGCTCTAGTGGGGGACAGGACTGGGGGGGTTTGGAGTGGTCATTGGGTGCATGAGATTAAGGTGTGGCTCAGGAGCATCAGACTGCAACTTGGTGGCTCGATGCTCTGGGCTGATAGAATAATGTTGCTTTCAAGGTGGCTTGTAAGCATTATTCTTTTACCACAGGAGTCAGCAACATGCAGTACTGGGAAATCAAGATACAGTAAAAGCTTGCCTTTTATCACACCTTAACTCTCCCTCCCCAAGTGGCCCATTCATTCTGTCTGTTTATTTCTGTTCACACTGTTAAGCAGGGGAGGACTAACCATTCGGGCAACCGGGCAGTACCCGAGGGCCCAGAGGCTCTATGGGGCCTACAGACTCTGCCCGGTTGCCTGCCGCTGCCACACACTACAAACATCCCCGTCCTACCTTGAAGGGACCTGGTAGTCTAGTGGCCTCTGTGGTGGTGGTGGTGGTGGGGGGAGAGGCAGGAAAGAACAACATTCTTTCCTGCCCGCTGCCGCTATTCTGCCCAGCACCACCGTGTTTTAAAAATGGCTGCTGAGACTCCCTGTGGCAGTCTCGTGAGACTGTCGAGACTCGCAAGACTATTGTGGGAAGTCTTGGCCGCCATTTTGATAACACGGTGGCACCAGGAAGAATAGTGGTAGTGGGCTGGAAACAGTGAGGTTCTTTCTTGCCCACAAAGAAGCCACTAGATCCCCAAGGCCCTTCAAGATAGGACCAGGAAGGACCCACTGAGGCTCGGGGGACTGTGCTGTGTGGGAGGGGATGGCAGCACTGCGGTGTGGGAGAGCAGCGGTGGGGGAACCCAGATCACTCTGTCTACCCCTGCTGTTAAGGATACATTATAGCTGCCAACCACTAAGCATGATTTTCTGTGAAGGATCTCTACTTAATCAGGACAGTCTGTTTGTCTCCCTCCTCTGTACCCCTTGTTCCTGGGTACATAAGTTCACCAGATCCCACGTAGTTCCCTCCTTCCAGTTTTTCTTTATTTTGTGCATGCTGTAAATCCAAATGGCTCCAGCAACGATTTTCAAAAAGAAATGCTAAGGTTTTCGATACCCTCTTAGTGCAGTTACATGAGTAATTGCAAATTAATGCCAGTCAGCTCCAGTTAACACCAGTTATCAGTAATTGGTTATTAATGCCCATCAGCAGCTAATTTGTCAATTACAAAAGTATTCTAAAACCTGCACATGAAATTTTGTATGCTAACCCCTGGATTCTATATATGGCACCAAAATTTTTGGGTGCGCACCTTAGTTGTGCACACAACTTAATTGATTAATGAGCCCTTAACTAGCAATAATTGGGTGCTAACAAATTATTGCAGTTAATTGGCGTCAATTAGAATTTACATGTGCAACTCGTTGCACACTATTCTATAAGGCTTGGTGCCTAACTCTTACAGCACGTATCTGAAAAGGGGGTATGGCCAGGGGCATGTCAGGGGCGTTTCAAAAAGTTGTGTGTGGAATTACAGAATTTGGCCTAAGTTGGTCACCAGCATTTATACCTGGCTGGAGCGGGCATAAGTCCAGTGCCCAAAAGTTAGGCGCAGGATCCGTGCCTAAGCATTATTCTATATAAGGAGTACACCCTTTATACAATAGTGCTTAGTGCCACATTTTTTCAGTGCCGTAGTTTCAGCACCATTTGAATAATTTCCCAGGCTCTGGCTGGCATGCCGTCCCTCTTCCCTCCCCCCCTGAGCCTCAGTGTGTCCTTGTCGAACCTACTTTAATGTACCCTGGTGGTCTAGTCGTCTCCTTGGTGCAGGAAAGAACCCCACTCTTTCCTGCCCACTGCTGCTGCTCTGTTCACTGTTGCTGCTTTTTCAAAGTGGCTGCTGAGACTTCAGCAGTCTCACAAGGCCACCGCTTGAAGTCTCGGCAGCGAGCAGAGCAGCAGCAATGGGCAGGAAAGAGTGGGGTTCTTTCCTGCCCCCAAAAGATCACAAGATCACCAGGGTGTATTATGGTAGGTTTTGGAAGGGGCAGGCAGGGCCGGTGGATGGATGGAGTCATGTGGGTGCAAGGAGGGTGGACTGTAAAAAATGGTTGATGGATTGCAGGGAGGGAGAGGGGGACTGTAAAAAAGGTGGATCATTGCTGTGGGTGCAGGGAGGGAGGAAGGGAGAACTGTAAAAAAAAGGTGGATCATGGCAGGGGTGCAGGGATGGAGGGAGGCTGGAGAAAAGGTGGATTATGATGGATGTAGGGAGAAGGGCTGTAAAAATGGTGGAGGGATGGATGGAGAGGGGCTGTAAAAAAGAGATGAAGGATTCTGCTGGCATGTAGTGTCTTGTGTAGGAATGTGTAACAGTCCAGCTTGTTCCAGTTTCCTAGTAGTGGGTATATTGGTATATAGGATGAGAAATAGTCTGACAGTAAATCATATGTCAGATTCAATGTCAATAAATTTATTGGGAAAAGAGTAAGCAGATTGGGATGCAACTCCATTTGTTAAATCTTGGATGAATAGCAAACATAGGTTGGCTACAGCTACAAGAGTGTGGCAAAAATCAACTAAAGCATTCTATGAAAATCAATTGGCCATATAGAACTTACAGTAAAAGAATATTTTACGTTTTAATATTTGTAAATTGGTTGCTGCCTACACATATCTTCTATACCAATAAAATGTATAATACAACTATGTACATATATACACTTTTGTTTTTGGGGTTTTTTTTTTGAGAGAGAGCCCATTGTTAAACATTTTAACAGCACACCACTGCCCAAAGAACAAAAGTAGGTCTTGGGAATTGGTCCAGATGTCTGCATGAACACAGAGATTGGGGAGATGCATCTATTAAGACATTGAAACATGTGGCCTCCTTGAATGCCTATCTGCTAGTATGCCTAGTATGTAGCATCCTTATGTAAGACCATAAAATTAGCCATACTGGGTCAGCCCAATGGTTCCATCTAGCCCAGTATCCTGCTTCCAACAGTGGCCACTCCAGGTCACCTGGCAGAAACCCTTCCTTCTCTTACATGATTATTTAATAGCCACTAAACCCCGGAAGAAAAGCCACTTCCAGATCTGGATTTTCTATTCAATTCTATTCTATAAGGAGATTTATAATATTCGTTTAAGCCCTAAGGTGCAAAGCGGAGAACAGAACAAGAAACTTCCCAATGTGAAGGAATTTATATCACATTTTGCAATTAAAATATAACAATAAAAATGCTTAAAATTACATCATTATTAATTAAGATGTTCTTTCATTACATTGCCATCTAGGACCTAAGTATGAAGTTAATGAGCAAAATATATGGATACAGTTACTTGAATCTGTAGAAATAAAAATTGACAAATAACTTACAGGTGGTGTTTTACTGGATTAATGTAATAACATATTTACTACCTACACTATCTAACATTCTAAGCAGGGAAACAAAAAGCAAACATAAAGCATAAAACAACTTAATACCATCTACAAAAACATATAAAACTAATTCAAAACAAAGAGAAAACTCTGAATCAAGTCAGAAAGGATCACAGCACTCAGGCTAGGCACAGATATATTAGTATAATAAAAAGGTATTATCTTTGTGATGTACTGTTCCCCAGGGCTTTTCTTGAGGGGGGTACTTGGGGGTACTGAGTACTGGCACCTTTTCCATTGTCTATTAAAATTGACCTATGGTCCCCAAGTTTTAATGAAAGGTCTCAGGCTCTGCACACCAATTCTGCCTTGTCATAGATTCTGTGACTGGTTGCAGGGGGCCTGGCTATTGTAGGGTGGGTCTCTCAGTGAGCACTCCATCCCTGAAGGGTGGCCTGGCATTTGAGTACCGGCACCTTTTTTGCTAGAAAAAAATGCATTGCTGTTCCCTCACACTTTCTGCATGATTGTTCTTTGTTTTTTCAAATTAAAAAAAGTCTTTATTAAATAAATAGAGATAATACAAAGCAACAAATACAACTGCAATAAACAGACAAGAAGAAACAGCTTAAAAATATGATAAACCTCTAAATATCAGTAAATTGTACACTAAATTATGACTTCTATTTTTTATAACAATATTCTTTAAAAAAAAAAAGCCACAAAACTGATGAACATAAAGGGAAGAGAGGAAAAAGAAAAAATTAATTGAAAAAAAAAAAAAAAACCCCCAACACTACCTTAAAAGAATATGCTTAAAAGGAACAATGTGAAACAAAAGGCTCCCAAATCACATCCCATTTAGAAAACGTTTTACAACGAATAGCCTTCAATCTTTCCATTTCACAAATACACCACAGCTTATTCAACCACTTAATCAAAGAAGGGACCTGAGGGGCCTTCCAATAGGTGGCTAGTGTAACTCTAGCTGCTGATTGTTGTTTTTAAAAAGTTTAACTTTAAGTTTATCAATTTGATATACTGTCTCTTTCGAAGCATGAATTGAAGCAGTTTACGTCAGTGGCGTACTAAGGGGGGGCGGTGGGTGCGGCCTGCCCCGGGTGCACGCCGCTGGGGGGGGGGTGCTGCACGCCGGTCAGCTTCGTTGTTTCCATGCTCCCTCTGCCCCGGAACAGGTTACTTCCTGTTCCGGGGCAGAGGGATCATGGAAACAACGAAGCTGACTGGCGCGCAGCACCCCCCCCCAGCGGCGTGCATACAGTGGGGGGTTCTTTTGCCGGGGTGGGGGGGTGACGGGGGGGCGGGGTGCTGCACCCAGGGGGCAGGGCACATCGGTGACCACCCCGGGTGTCAGCGCCCCTAGGAACGCCACTGGTTTACGTATAATTTTACAGGTACTTGTACTGTTCTTGATGGGCTCAGAATTTAAGTATATTGTACAAAAATAAAGATTTGAAACACATAAAGGTATCATTTACAACTTGCTTGCTGACACCTATTTCTGCAAGGTGATGAGCAAGCTGGTTTTGCCTTAATTCTAGATTTCAATATGGTTGAAAGAAAAGACGGTTAAATTAGAGGAACATTTAGACAACTATCATATAGTAAAGACTGAAATTATTCTATTAGTTGTAATTATGATGGAAGCCATTTGTAATACTGACCTATGCAGTATATTTTTTCACACCTTTTTAAAGGTCGCTATCTCGTTAGAGGTTCTTCCACTCAAGCATGCTGGCAAAGTAAATTCAGACTTGGTATTGATTAGCCGAGCTGCCTGCAATGATTGACAGCAGCCTATGCTATGCCACCCCTTGTTCTCTGCCATTGTTGTCAGCCCTCTGAACCGGTAGAGGGACATTTCTGTTACACAGACGTCAATGGAAGCTAAAGCTCCAGCTGTTTCCTTTAATTACCTGAACAAAATCCACTAGCGGGTTGTTTACATTTTAATTTACCCCCTGTCATCTCAACAAAATGTCAAAAGGAAAGCATGTGATAATAGAGACAATTAAAGTTCATGGAGCAACATAGGAAGTTTGCTTGCATTTTCCAATCATGTTTACTTTAGAAAATGTGCGATCTTTTATTTCTAATGCTACCACTTTTCCTTATGATATATACATGTTTTGGTTTTGGCCTGTCTTTCTCCCCACTAGGCAATGGGTGCTAAAATAATTTTCCCATGTGATGTTTATTGAGGGGGAGCTTTGTATCTTTGGCTCTTCTTAGCTGTGATTACTATTCCCCTTTTTCATTTGTACAAAATACTTTATCATTCTTGCGTTTTCAAACTAAGGGCCCAAAGGTCCAGTTGAAGAGTGACTGATAGATTAGTGCCAGTTGTTTTCAATGGGGAAAACCAGGGCTGGTGCAACTTTGTAAGCATTGTAAGCATGAGAGGTGGCTCCAGCTTTTAGAGGGCGCTGATGCTGCCACACGCCAAGTACCACTTTACCTGTTGCACTGGCCCTCGCGAAAACACTGGTGCAAACTCAGCACTAACCCTTAATAAATCAGCCTCTATATTTCACTGTAGGGATCATATAGAGATGCATAAGAAAAATGGTATACTGTTGATTCATTTATGACTTTTAAATTGTATTGTAGTATTAGTGCTTTAACATATTAGACATCTATGGTGGGAGGGGGGGCAGAGGGAATCATTGTTATTTCTTCAGCATATTACTGTAAAGCGAATGCTACATACCTGTAGAAGGTATTCTCCGAGGACAGCAGGCTGATTGTTCTCACTGATGGGTGACGTCCACAGCAGCCCCTCCAATCGGAATCTTCACTAGCAAAGTCCTTTGCTAGCCCTCGTGCACCTGTGCGCACCGCGCATGCGCGGCCGTCTTCCCGCCCGAAACCGGCTCGAGCCGGCCAGTCCCATATGTAGCAAGACAAGACAAGGGAAGACACAACTCCAAAGGGGAGGTGGGCGGGTTTGTGAGAACAATCAGCCTGCTGTCCTCGGAGAATACCTTCTACAGGTATGTAGCATTCGCTTTCTCCGAGGACAAGCAGGCTGCTTGTTCTCACTGATGGGGTATCCCTAGCCCCCAGGCTCACTCAAAACAACAAACATGGTCAATTGGGCCTCGCAACGGCGAGGACAAAACTGAGATTGACCTAAAAAATTTACCAACTAACTGAGAGTGTAGCCTGGAACAGAACAAACAGGGCCCTCGGGGGGTGGTGTTGGATCCTAAAGCCCAAACAGGTTCTGAAGAACTGACTGCCCAAACCGACTGTCGCGTCGGGTAT
Source organism: Microcaecilia unicolor (assembly GCF_901765095.1). Taxonomy (NCBI): domain Eukaryota; kingdom Metazoa; phylum Chordata; class Amphibia; order Gymnophiona; family Siphonopidae; genus Microcaecilia; species Microcaecilia unicolor. The sequence continues at coordinate 39,818,378 of NC_044040.1, read as the reverse complement.
CCTGCTGCAGGCAGTAATGAGATGTGAATGTGTGGACAGATGACCACGTCGCAGCTTTGCAAATTTCTTCAATAGAGGCTGACTTCAAGTGGGCTACCGACGCAGCCATGGCTCTAACATTATGAGCCGTGACATGACCCTCAAGAGCCAGCCCCGCCTGGGCGTAAGTGAAGGAAATGCAATCTGCTAGCCAATTGGATATGGTGCGTTTCCCCACAGCCACTCCCCTCCTGTTGGGATCAAAAGAAACAAACAATTGGGCGGACTGTCTGTTGGGCTGTGTCCGCTCCAGGTAGAAGGCCAATGCTCTCTTGCAGTCCAATGTGTGCAGCTGACGTTCAGCAGGGCAGGAATGAGGACGGGGAAAGAATGTTGGCAAGACAATTGACTGGTTCAGATGGAACTCCGACACGACCTTTGGCAAGAACTTAGGGTGAGTGCGGAGGACTACTCTGTTATGATGAAATTTGGTGTAAGGGGCCTGGGCTACCAGGGCCTGAAGCTCACTGACTCTACGAGCTGAAGTAACTGCCACCAAGAAAATGACCTTCCAGGTCAAGTACTTCAGATGGCAGGAATTCAGTGGCTCAAAAGGAGGTTTCATCAGCTGGGTGAGAACGACATTGAGATCCCATGACACTGTAGGAGGCTTGACAGGGGGCTTTGACAAAAGCAAACCTCTCATGAAGCGAACAACTAAAGGCTGTCCCGAGATCGGCTTACCTTCCACATGGTAATGGTATGCACTGATTGCACTAAGGTGAACCCTTACAGAGTTGGTCTTGAGACCAGACTCAGACAAGTGCAGAAGGTATTCAAGCAGGGTCTGTGTAGGACAAGAGCGAGGATCTAGGGCCTTGCTGTCACACCAGACGGCAAACCTCCTCCATTGGAAGAAGTAACTCCTCTTAGTGGAATCTTTCCTGGAAGCAAGCAAGATGCGGGAGACACCCTCTGACAGACCCAAAGAGGCAAAGTCTACGCTCTCAACATCCAGGCCGTGAGAGCCAGGGACCGGAGGCTGGGATGCAGAAGAGCCCCTTCGTCCTGCGTGATGAGGGTCGGAAAACACTCCAATCTCCACGGTTCTTCGGAGGATAACTCCAGAAGAAGAGGGAACCAGATCTGACGCGGCCAAAAAGGAGCAATCAGAATCATGGTGCCTCGGTCTTGCTTGAGTTTCAACAAAGTCTTCCCCACCAGAGGAATGGGAGGATAAGCATACAGCAGACCCTCCCCCCAATCCAGGAGGAAGGCATCCGATGCCAGTCTGCCGTGGGCCTGAAGCCTGGAACAGAACTGAGGGACTTTGTGGTTGGCTCGAGATGCGAAGAGATCCACCAAGGGGGTGCCCCACGCTTGGAAGATCTGGCGCACCACTCGGGAGTTGAGCGACCACTCGTGAGGTTGCATAATCCTGCTCAATCTGTCGGCCAGACTGTTGTTTACGCCTGCCAGATATGTGGCTTGGAGCACCATGCCGTGACGGCGAGCCCAGAGCCACATGCTGACGGCTTCCTGACACAGGGGGCGAGATCCGGTGCCCCCCTGCTTGTTGACGTAGTACATGGCAACCTGGTTGTCTGTCTGAATTTGGATAATTTGGTGGGACAGCCGATCTCTGAAAGCCTTCAGAGCGTTCCAGATCGCTCGCAACTCCAGAAGATTGATCTGTAGATCGCGTTCCTGGAGGGACCAGCTTCCTTGGGTGTGAAGCCCATCGACATGAGCTCCCCATCCCAGGAGAGACGCATCCGTGGTCAGCACTTTTTGTGGCTGAGGAATTTGGAAAGGACGTCCCAGAGTCAAATTGGACCAAATCGTCCACCAATACAGGGATTCGAGAAAACTCGTGGACAGGTGGATCACGTCTTCTAGATCCCCAGCAGCTTGAAACCACTGGGAAGCTAGGGTCCATTGAGCAGATCTCATGTGAAGGCGGGCCATGGGAGTCACATGAACTGTGGAGGCCATGTGGCCCAGCAATCTCAACATCTGCCGAGCTGTGATCTGCTGGGACGCTCGCACCCCGCGAGACGAGGGACAACAAGTTGTTGGCTCTCGCCTCTGGGAGATAGGCGCGAGCCGTCCGAGAATCCAGCAGAGCTCCTATGAATTCGAGTCTCTGCGCCGGGAGAAGATGGGACTTTGGGTAATTTATCACAAACCCCAGTAGCTCCAGGAGGCGAATAGTCATCTGCATGGACTGCAGGGCTCCTGCCTCGGACGTGTTCTTCACCAGCCAATCGTCGAGATATGGGAACATGTGTACCCCCAGCCTGCGGAGTGCTGCTGCGACTACAGCCAAGCACTTTGTGAACACCCTGGGCGCAGAGGCGAGCCCAAAGGGTAGCACACAATACTGGAAGTGACGTGTGCCCAGCTGAAATCGCAGATACTGTCTGTGAGCTGGCAGTATCGGGATGTGTGTGTAGGCATCCTTCAAGTCCAGAGAGCATAGCCAATCGTTTTCCTGAATCATGGGAAGTAGGGTGCCCAGGGAAAGCATCCTGAACTTTTCTTTGACCAGATATTTGTTCAGGGCCCTTAGGTCTAGGATGGGACGCATCCCCCCTGTTTTCTTTTCCACAAGGAAGTACCTGGAATAGAATCCCAGCCCTTCTTGCCCGGATGGCACGGGCTCGACCGCATTGGCGCTGAGAAGGGCGGAGAGTTCCTCTGCAAGTACCCGCTTGTGCTGGAAGCTGTAAGACTGAGCTCCCGGTGGACAATTTGGAGGTTTTGAGGCCAAATTGAGGGTGTATCCTTGCCGGACTATTTGGAGAACCCACTGATCGGAGGTTATGAGAGGCCACCTTTGGTGAAAAGCTTTCAACCTCCCTCCGACTGGCAGGTCGCCCGGCACTGACACTTGGATGTCGGCTATGCTCTGCTGGAGCCAGTCAAAAGCTCGCCCCTTGCTTTTGCTGGGGAGCCGAGGGGCCTTGCTGAGTCGCACGCTGCTGACGAGAGCGAGCGCGCTGGGGCTTAGCCGGGGCCGCAGGCTGTCGAGAAGGAGGATTGTACCTACGCTTGCCAGAAGAGTAGGGAACAGTCTTCCTTCCCCCCAAAAATCTTCTACCTGTAGAGGTAGAGGCTGAAGGCTGCCGGCGGGAGAACTTGTCGAATGCGGTGTCCCGCTGGTGGAGCTGCTCTACCACCTGTTCGACTTTCTCTCCAAAAATGTTATCCGCACGGCAAGGCGAGTCCGCAATCCGCTGCTGGATTCTATTCTCCAGGTCGGAGGCACGCAGCCATGAGAGCCTGCGCATCACCACACCTTGAGCAGCGGCCCTGGACGCAACATCAAAGGTGTCATACACCCCTCTGGCCAGGAATTTCCTGCACGCCTTCAGCTGCCTGACCACCTCCTGAAAAGGCTTGGCTTGCTCAGGGGGGAGCGCATCAACCAAGCCCGCCAACTGCCGCACATTGTTCCGCATGTGTATGCTCGTGTAGAGCTGGTAAGACTGAATTTTGGCCACGAGCATAGAAGAATGGTAGGCCTTCCTCCCAAAGGAGTCTAAGGTTCTAGAGTCCTTGCCCGGGGGCGCCGAAGCATGCTCCCTAGAACTCTTAGCCTTCTTTAGGGCCAGATCCACAACTCCAGAATCATGAGGCAACTGGGTGCGCATCAGATCTGGGTCCCCATGGATCCGGTACTGGGACTCGATCTTCTTGGGGATGTGGGGATTAGTTAAAGGTTTTGTCCAGTTCGCAAGCAATGTCTTTTTTAGGACATGGTGCAAGGGAATAGTGGACGCTTCCTTAGGTGGAGAAGGATAGTCCAGGAGCTCAAACATTTCAGCCCTGGGCTCGTCCTCCACAACCACCGGGAAGGGGATGGCCGTAGACATCTCCCGGACAAAGGAAGCGAAAGACGGACTCTCAGGAGGAGAAAGCTGTCTTTCAGGAGAGGGAGTGGGATCGGAAGGAAGACCCTCAGACTCCTCGTCAGAGAAATATCTGGGGTCTTCTTCCTCTTCCCACGAGGCCTCACCCTCGGTGTCAGACACAAGTTCACGGACCTGTGTCTGCAACCGTGCCCGACTCGACTCCGTGGAGCCACGTCCACGATGGGGGCGTCGAGAGGTAGACTCCCTCGCCTGCATCGGCGAAGCTCCCTCCGCCGACGTAGTCGGGGAGCCTTCCTGGGAGGCGACGGCAGCCGGCACCGCACGCGGCACCGACGCCGGAGACCTCACCTCGGGCGATGGGCCAGCCGGCGCCACGCTCGACGGTACCGGTGGCGCAAGCACCGCCGGTACCGGAGGGGTAGGGTGCAACAGCTCTCCCAGGATCTCTGGGAGAACGGCCCGGAGGCTCTCGTTCAGAGCGGCTGCAGAGAAAGGCATGGAAGTCGATGCAGGCGTCAACGTCAGAACCTGTTCCGGGCGTGGAGGCTGTTCCGGGCTGTCCAGAGTGGAGCGCATCGACACCTCCTGAACAGAGGGTGAGCGGTCCTCTCGGTGCCGATGCCTGCTGGGTGCCGACTCCCTCGGCGACCCAGAGCTCTCGGTACCGACACGGGAAGGGGACCGGTGACGATGCTTCTTCGACTTCTTGGAACGAAGCATGTCACCGGAGCTTCCCGGTACCGACGAGGAGGACGTAGAATCCAGCCGTCGCTTCCTCGGGGCCGAGGCCGAAGGAGGTCGGTCTCGGGGGGGCTGTACCGCAGGAGCCCTCAGGGTAGGGGGAGACCCACCCGAAGGCTCACCGCCACCAGCAGGGGAATGGACAGCCCTCACCTGCACTCCAGACGATGCACCACCGTCCGACGACATCAGCAGACGAGGTCCCGGTACCACCGATGTCGATGCAGCTATCCGATGTCTCGGCGCCGATGCAGAGGGCCGATGCCTCGATGCACTCGATGCACTGGCGGCCGAGGATGAAGCTCTGGACGCTGAAGACGTCGATGCACTCGATACCCCCGGTGCCGATGCCGACGAAGAGCCCGAGAACAAAACGTTCCACTGGGCCAATCTCGCTACCTGAGTCCGCCTTTGCAAAAGGGAACACAGACTACAGGCCTGAGGGCGGTGCTCGGCCCCCAGACACTGAAGACATGACGCGTGCCTGTCAGTGAGCGAGATTACCCGGGCGCACTGGATGCACTTCTTGAAGCCGCTGGAAGGCTTCGATGTCATGGGCGGAAAAATCACGCCGGCGAAATCAAAAGCCGAAATGGCGAAAATGAGCACCAAAACTTTGAGGGAGAAAAATCTCGACCGAGGCTGAAAAGAGGCCTACCCCGACGACGAAAGAAAACTTACCGGGGCAAAATCTGAAAATACGGGAAGGGGCAAAACGAAACCCGAGGGGGCTTCCGGAACACTTCCCGAACAGTTTTAAAGGATTTTCCGAAGAAAAAACACGTCGAAAAAGGACGCGCGAGGTCGACTTTCCGGGGCTCGACACGGCGAAAACACGACCGTACCGAGTGCGGACGAAAGAAGACTGGCCGGCTCGAGCCGGTTTCGGGCGGGAAGACGGCCGCACATGCGCGGTGCGCACAGGCGCGCGAGGGCTAGCAAAGGACTTTGCTAGTGAAGATTCCGATTGGAGGGGCTGCCGTGGACGTCACCCATCAGTGAGAACAAGCAACCTGCTTGTCCTCGGAGAATAGGTAGTCTCCATAGGAGCCAACTTTTCAAAATGATTGGGAGTGCTGAATTTTTTATTTAACAGGTGGTGCATTCGTCCCCCCCTCCCTCTCCCCCTCTCCTATGAGTTCCAGGCCCCCATCCCTCCCTCTCCCTCTTCTCCAAGTTCCAGGCCCCCCTCCCTCCCTCTCCCCCTCCTTCTCCTCCGAGTTCCAGGCCTTACTCCCTCCGAGTTCCAGTCCTCCACCCGTCCACCCTTGCCTTCCTGCGTGCCGCCCAGAATTTTAAAAGTCATCTTACCTCGGGGTCCTGGCGGCCACAGTGAAAGGCGAGTAGGCTCAGCACATCAGCCTTCCCTTCTCTCTCAGCTCTGGTCCCACCCTTGAGGGTGGGACCAGAGCTGAGATAGAAGGGAAGGCTGAAGCACCGAGCCTGCTCGCCTTTCACTGCTGCCGCCGGGATCCTGAGGTAAGATGAGTTTTAAAATTCTGGGCGGCATGCAGGAAGGTGAGGGTGGACTGACGGAGGACTGTTGAGGGAGAAGAGGGTGGGCACTGGGCAGGTCGGGCTGGCTGGGAAGGTAACTTCTGACTTCTGGCGGGTGAAAATATTGGGGTGCTCGAGCACCCACAGCACCCTCAGAGTCGGCGCCTATGGTAGTCTCATAAGTAGATACTGGTTGTCACAGTAACTTAAAAATACTACTGCAAACTTGAATTTGCTGTAACTCTGTTGGAGCTCTTTCGTTAGGCAAAGTGTGTGAAAATGAATCAGACAGATTTCACTCAAACAGCAAGGGGACCTACCAGATTAATATGATAGCAAGACATGGAACTCTGCATTGGGGGTAGAGCAGGGGGTTGACCATATAGGTGTGGAATTTTATGCAATTGAGTGTGATAATCTGAGAATTTAAATGCTATTTGTTAGGAATGTACACAGAAAAAAAAATTCGGTTCATTTTCCAAAACAGTTTTTGTTTCATTTAGTCTATTGTTGTTTGTGCACTGGAACTCATTTGTTTCAATCTATTTGTTTTCATTAAAGTCAAACTTGATTAAAACTTGCTAAGCAGGCAACAAGCAGACCAATACACCAAGAGTGGCATGAAAACGTTACGGTACCAAAAGAGAACATTGTACATTTAAATACCTGGAGGGCACCTATGTGGTGCCTACTTTCCTTTATAGAATACTAGCATAAAATTTCAAAAGCACTTATATAGAAAACGCTGTAAGTGCTTTCCTCCTAAATGCTGGAGATAAGATACATGCAGTAACTCCCAGATTCTATAAAGGTCGCTTAAATTTGCACACCAAAATTTGAGCATGCTCCTGGGATCCACATGCATTTTAATTGGTTAATGAGCCATTAACAGTCAATAATTGGATGCAAAATCATTATTGTTAATTGGCACCAATCAAGATTTGTGATCAAATCCCATAGCACAACCTAAAAGGAGGTATTGCTATGGGAGGGACATGTGTGGCTCAGGAGCATTCTGTAACCTTGTGCTGAGTGTTATAGAATTCCAAGGATGCATGCTCAACTTGCATGCCTGATTTTATACCAGGTTTCAGTTAGTGTAAATCCTCATGCCTAAAGTTGGTCGTGAGAAATGGTGCTCATGGATAGAATAGTGCTGAGTGCCGATTTTTCCCAGCATCTAATTTTCAGCACCATTTACCAAATCTGGCCCTAAGTGTGAGTCTTGCCCATGCTGTGCCCAGATTGCCCATGTGGACACCCTACCTGTAAATACCTGTAAGATAAGCAGAATCATTCCAAGGCAGAATTGCACCCTGTGTGACACTCCCTAGCATCCTTACCCTGCCCACTGAATGAACCCAGCCTGATCTGAATTAATCAGCATGGGCATCTGTGGGGCCAGTCTGTTCAGTAAGAGCTTAGCTAGTATCTTCAAGTCCTCGTTTATAAGAGAGATTGAACTATACAGTTCACAACAGGTGGGATCCCTGCCTGGTTTACAAAGAATAGTGATGCCCATGGTGTTCATTAAGGTCAGCAGACCTGACAGATGGTTAAAAGAAAGACCCTGGTTAAAAGAGCCGCCAGAGGGAATTTAAATGTCTTGTAAAAAGCATTAGTGAGCTCATCAAGGTCTGGAGATTTCCCCTGGGGCAGGTCTTTTATAACAGACAGGATCTCCTTACCTGTAATTGGGGTATCCAGTTGATCTCTAATGCCCTCTGGCAAGTTAGGCAGCGGCAATCCCTGGAGATATTGAGCAATACCCTGAGGTGTCATAGAAGGATCCTTGGCGTACAGTTGCGTATAAAATTCTAGAAACCTATCATGAATCTCCTTTTCCTTAATAAGGAATTCTCCTTTAGCATTGCAGATTTTTGAAATGCTAATTTCAAATTGTTTCTTTTTAAGCTTCGGGGTATTGAGTACTGGCACCTTTTTCATTGTCTGCTAAAATTGACCCATAGTTTTAATGAAAGAGCTCAGGCTCCACACACCAATTCTGCCTTGTCATAGATTTTGTGACCAGTTGCAGGGGGCTTGGCTATTGAGGGGTGGGTCCCTCAGTGAACACCCCACCCCTGAAGGGTGGCCTAGCATTTGAGTTCCGGCACCTTTTTTGCTAGAAAAAACACACTGAGAGGGGCATAATCGAAAGGGGCCGCCCATCTCTAAGGGCACCCATCTCTGGGAACGGCTACGAGAAGGGGCGTTCCCGACCATATTATTGAAAAAGATGGGCGGCCATCTTTTCTTTCGATAATACGGTTGGGCCCGGCCAAATGTCAGAGATGGGCGGGTTTGAGATGGCATCGGTTTTCAGTGCTAATGGAAACCGAAGGCAGCCATCTCAAAAATGAACAACTCCAAGGCATTTGGTCGTGGGAGGGGCCAGGATTCGTAATGCACTGGTCCCCCTCACATGCCAGGACACCAACCGGGCACCCTAGGGTGCACTTTTAAAAATTAAAAAAAAACATTAAAATACCTCCCAGGTGCATAGCTCCCTTACCTTGGGTGCTGAGCCCCCCAAATCCCCCCTAAACCCACTACACACAACTCTACACCATTACCATAGCCCTTATGGGTGAAGGGGGGCACCTACATATGGGTACAGTGGCTTTTGGGGGGGGGGGGTTTGGAGGGATCACATTTATCACCACAAGTGTAACAGGTAGAGGAGGGATGGGCCTGGGTCCACCTGCCTGAAGTGCACTGCACCCACTAAAAACTGCTCCAGGGACCTGCATACTGCTGTCATGGAGCTGGGTATGACATTTGAGGCTGGCTTAAAGGCTGGACAAAAAAAGTTTTTAAAGTACTTTTTTTGTGTGGGAGGGGGTTAGTGACCACTGGGGGAGTCAGGGGAGGTCATCCCTGATTCCCTCCGGTGGTCATCTGGGCAGTTCGGGCACCTTTTTGGGAGTTGGACCTTAAAAAAAAGGGGTCCAAAAAAGGTGAAATATATTCTTGCTACGAGCGCCCTTCTTTTTTCCATTATGGCCTGAAGCCGTCCATCTGTTAACCACTTCCATGCCCGCCCCTGTCCCGCCTTCGCTACTGTGCCGACACCCCCCCGTGAACTTTGTTCGTCTCCGCGACGGAGTGCAGTTGAACGCGCCCAAAAATCGGCTTTCGATTATACCAATTTGGGCGCCCTCGGGAGATGGGTGCCCTTCTCCTTTCGAAAATAAGCCTGTGAGTAGCCCTCAGCTGGGGACCTTGCATTAGGAGTCCTTCCAAAATCCTATAGTCATGACTTTAAATCTGGTCATAGGGTGCCTACTAAAAGTATTGGTTATGACACTTATTTTGAGCCTATTCTATCAAGAAAAGTAAGTGCTTATTTCATATTATAGAATGTTAGTGCAAGTAGCTGAAGACCCTAGAGTGGGTGTAAATGCCTGCACCTTGTTGTGAGCTGGAACAGATGTTAATTATGGTATTCTATAGTTTATAGAGAATGGGGGAATAGCCTAATGGTTAAAGCAGCAGGATGGAAACAGGAAGTCCCAGGTTCAAATCCCACAGCAGTTCCTTGGACAAGTCACTTAAACCTTCAAGCCTTGGGAGAAAGTAATGGCAAACCACTCCTGTATTGTGCTAAGAAAACCATAAGGGAAGGGGGGGTCCCCTCATTGTGGAGTCACCAGGAGTTGAGGGGCACATCTGAATAGTTTTGCATGTACTTCAGTGTTCCAGTCATGTGCACCCCCTCTGGCAAAGTACATGACTTCATACCTAATTACCCCTAGACATGCAGTGACTGTGATGCCCTACCTAAGGATTTGTAGCATACCTAGACCAAAGCTGGAACTTAAACTAAAGTCCCACTGTAGCAAGGTTTCTCAAGCAAGTCTGGTTTTCAAGATATTCACAAGAAATATACATGAGATATATTTGCACGCACTGCCTCCATTGTTTCTCATTCGTATTCATTATGAATATCTTGAAACCCAGACTGACTTGGAGCTCTCCGGGGACTAGGTTGAGAAATCCTACTCTGTAGGGTAGTACACAACATTTACACTGGACCACCCTGTTGCCGGATCTTTTAATTAAAGATCCCCGTGGAACATAAATAATGCATGATCTCTAATACACATAGTTGGACCTCTTGGTCTCATCTACCCGTTTAATTCTTGAGGAAAGACTCTCTTCCTATTCTTTATTCCTTACATTTCTAGTCTTACCACCAGTTTGACAGAACAAAGGATAAAAATGATTTCTTGAAAAAGTCTATTATTTTCAGTAAGTTCAATACATGTATACAGTCAAAGACTTCTATTTCATTTATAATTAGCTGTATTCAAGCTTGAAGACTATTTTAAGAACTGATCACAGACTGCTCATTAAAATTAGTCACAGCAGTGATTCTTTAACAGAGGAAAGGTTTTAGAAGGAAACCTTCGAAATTATGTTCTATAATACAACAATAGATAAGGAATTTAGCCTTTCATTGACTTAAGTCAATGCAGCATCTACATTTTCTTTGATTTCTTGTTTCAATGTTTTTGGAATAATGTATAAAGCCATTGCAGCCTCACTTTATTTCTTGGAAGTATCATTTTAGGTAAGGGCTTCCCAAACCTTTCTGAGGAACCCCACAGCCAGTCAGGCTTTCGGAATATCCAGAATGAATATGCATAAGTTTGAATATATTGAGGTTTAAATGTATACACATTTATTTTGTGCATATTCACTGTGAATATCTTTAACGCTTAAAATGGTTATGGACAAGTTTGCGAACGCAACAATGATTTTGCTACTGAGAGAAAAACATGTGATTTATACTAAATTGAACCCGCCGATTCCAAATATGAACTCCGAATTTGCCTAACATGTCTAGATTTTTACATGCAAAGCCTATTCACTTATAATATTAATGCATTATATATTGGAAAGATTCCAACGGACATGCCCAGACCTGTCCGGAATCGCTCAGGCAGGTCTATTGGCTGATGTCAGCAGTAAGTATATAAGGCAAGATGGATAGATGCAAATGTGTTAACGATCCAGACAATTTCTGCTACATATGTGGCAAATACACTGATCAGCGCAAGAATCTGACAAAGCGAGTGCGCCTTGCTTACAAGTATTACTTTGACTGTCAAATTGGAGATCAAGATAAAAACTGGGCACCTCATGTTTGTTGCACTGTGTGTTACTCTGGGCTAATGCAGTGGTTGAATGGTAAAAGGAAAGGAATGGCTTTTGCAGTGCCGATGGTTTGGTGTGAGCAGAAAAATCACCATTCAGACTGTTATTTTTGCATGACTAAAATCGCCAGATATTCAAAGAGAAACAAGTCACAAATTGTGTATCCTGACTGTGAGTCTGCTCTTAAACCAGAACCACACGATGTAGAGAATCCAGTGCCTGCCCCTCCCACAGCAGGAACAGCAATTGAAACTGATGCTTCTGATCCTGTTGAAGAAGAAGATGTTGATTGGCATGATGTATTTCCTGATCCAGAACAACTGGAGGGTCAGCTGCACTTGCTGAGCCAATCAGATTTAGATAATCTGGTAAGAGATCTGTCATTATCTAAAGAAAAGTCAGAACTACTAGCTTCTAGACTTCGGGAATGGAATTTGCTACAACGAGGCACCACAACTTCACACTTTCGTCATCGACACACCAAGTTAGCTGCATACTATGCAATGGAAAGCGATGTCTGTTTCTGTACTGATGTAAATGGTCTTATGATGGAGTTAGATGGTACAAATTTTCCCGATGAATGGAGGCTATTCATAGACTCTAGCAAAACGAGTTTGAAAGCTGTGTTGTTGCACAATGGTAACGAAAAACCACGTGTTCCATTGGCTCATGGGGTTGGAGTGAAAGAGACCCATGCTTCTATGGAGTTAATTTTGAAAATGATCAAATACTCTGAACATAAATGGAATATTTGTGCTGACCTGAAAGTGGAAGCATTGCTGCTTGGCCTACATTTAGGGTACACAAAGCATATGTGTTTCTTGTGCCTATGGAACAGTCATGATGACAAAAATCATCACAAAATGAGACAGTGGCCTCTCAGATTTGAGCACACAGTTGGTTGGTACAATGTACAACACAAATCATTAGTCGATCCACTTCAAGTTTATCTTCCACTTCACATTGGTTTAATAAAATATTTTGAGTAGAGAGGTGTGGTAGCCTTGTTAGTCCACTTTTAAAGGTAAGCAGTAGAAATCAAACAAAATAAAACATGGAAAAGAAAATAAGATGATACCTTTTTTATTTTTTTTTTTATTGGACATAACTTAATACATTTCTTGATTAGCTTTCAAAGGTTGCCCTTCTTCGTCAGGTCGGAAATGTCCAATAAAAAAGGTATCATCTTATTTTCTTTTCCATGTTTTATTTTGTTTGATTTCTAATAAAAAATGTTGTAATTGCACTTGATTGTGATGGAAATGGTTTCCAATATTTGAAGGAGATGTTTAGCACACTGAAAACTAAGGCTAAAATAAAGGCTGGAATTTTTATTGGCCCCGAAATCAACAAACTAATGCATGATGACACATTCAGAACAAAACTCAACCCTCTGGAACTTGCAGCTTGGGATGCATTTGTGCTAGTAGTGCAGAACTTCCTTGGGAACAGACAAGCTGAAAACTATGCTGAACTAGTAGACAACATGCTTAAAGCATATGAACAACTTCGCTGCCGAATGTCATTGAAAATGCATTTCTTACATTCCCATCTTGACTTTTTCCCACCCAATTTGGGACACATAAGTGACGAACATGGAGAGAGGTTCCATAAAGACATTTCTACAATGGAGAACAGATATCAAGGCCACTGGAATCCCAACATGATGGGGAACCACTGCTGGTTTTTGCAATGGGAAAATATGACCAGTCACAAACGCAAAAGCAGATGCCTGAAGCACTTTTAACAGTACTGGGCCTTGCTGAAGTAAGACTTTTAAACTGGAATACGAGACTTTTTTGAAATTTTGTTATTCCATTACATTTTCAAATACTGTTTACTATGAAAACTTTGATGTAGTTCAGGTAATTGTTGGAGTAAAACTCGTTCTGTAAAAAATTATTCAATGCTTTCCAAGTGCTTAATTAATTTGGGCAAACTTATGCATAACAAAATTTCCTGACGTGTTACAACAATTCTGACTTCGGATTTGGAATACGCACACTGAATTTAGTATAGAACAAGTGGTTTTTGCCCAGTGGCACACAAAAAATGTTTTTTTGTTGTGCTTTGGACTGTGGTGGTACATTGAGAAATCAGTAGTGCTGATAGAAAGCTAAATAAGATAAGGTATGCATAGGAATCACTCAATGAAAATTGGATATTGCAGTATAAAAATACATATGAATTATCAGCGTGCCTTGCCATGAAAACCAAGACATGAATTTATTCCTACAATGTGATAATAATTACAGTGGGCCCCGTGAAGTGCAATTATTTAGAGGAGGTGGTTAATTACCTCTGTTAGTCTTGCATAGTCATGGCATAAGTATACTTCATGCTTTATAAGGTGCATATGCTACAGCATAATTTTATGGGAAAGGTTAAAACTCCTTCTAGCAATTCTCATGGATTATACACACGGGAAAAGATAGTTAACTTTCTAGAATCCAACGGGTTGTAGGATCCGAAGCAACATGGCGTTAGCAAAGGAAAAACCTGCCTGACGAATCTGATGGGCTGAACTTAGGACCCAAAGTGGTGAACTAGTTTGGAAACTGGTTAACCGACAGGTGACAGAGGGTGGTGGTAAATGGAATCCATTTGGAAAAAAGGAAGGTGAGTAGTGGAGTGCTTCGGGGTCATTACTGGGGCCGATTCTGTTTAATATATTTGTGAAAGACATTGAAGGTTTAGAAGGAAAAGTTTGCCTTTCTGCTGATGACACAAAAATAGCCAGATACCCCAGAGGGAGTAAAAACCATGAGAAGAGATCTCAAAAAATTAGAAGATTGTTCAAAGATATGGCATTTAAAATCCCTGGTGCCTTTGGCGACAAGGCTGCTCAGTTAACTGTGACTTCCTGAACCACAGTGTCCAAAGAACCATAGTAACATAGTAAATGTCAACAGATAAAGACCCACACGGTCCATACAGCTGCCCAACAAGATGTCCAGAGTTGTATCTGTCACTGATTAAACACTGGCATACTTAATCTCTATCTCTCTCTACTGATTCTGGGGCACAGACTGTAGAAGTCTGCCCAGCACTAGTCCCACTTCCCCACTACTGGAGTTGCCATTGAAGTCCACTCCAGGCTTGATCCTGATCTGTCTTTGCCATTTAAGGGGCCCAGAGCATAGAAGGCTGCCCAGCATTGGTCTTACTTCCCAACCTCTGAAGCTGCAGTCAAAGTTCACTCCAGCTATGAGATCATTTAAGTTTTTTGCTTTAATTGGATTCCATCCTTTTTCTACATAGAGATCCTCTGTGTTTACCCATACATTCTTGAATTCCATCACCATTTATGACCTTCCCTGCAACCTCAACTCATGACCTCTAGTTCTACTGCTTCCCCATCTCTGAAAAATATTGGTTTGCATATTAACATCCTCTCTTCACCACTGAATGCTCTCCCTTTCCCTTTCTGCTTTTGGCATTCCATTCCTTGCATTGATTCTGTTATAATTTTATTGTAAAACATATATGGAAGGCTGACCTCTAGTGGTAGAACTGCAAGACTACCATTAGTGTTGTGGCCACTAGGAGCAGGAACAAGTGGGGTTCACTTTTGCCCTGATGACCCACTGGACTATCAAGAAGATTAAGGTAGGCCGGGGAGGAAAGGGACTACTTTGGATATGGGGGGATCGGAACCTGTATCAATGGTGGTCCGGGGGGGGGGGGGGGGGGGTGCTTGAAATTGTGACACAATATTGGGGGATTGAAATCAGGGGGCTTGTAATGGTTGTGGTGTTCTGGGGTGGGTTGGTCATGTTGTGGGGGTGGTGGGGGGAGGGGAGAAGGTGTGAGAGATACAGGCCACCACTGACAGCTATATTGGTGCTGACCAGTATTCAGTACCAGCACCCGCATAGCTAAGTGACCAAAGTTAGAACAGTTATTTATGTGGTCCTATTTGGTTGCTTAGCTATGGGGGCACTGGCACTGAAGGTCAGTTAGCGGTGATATTCAGTGGCACTAATCAGTTAAGTGTCGCTGAATATCATGTACTGGGGTCGCTGAACAGGGTTTAACTAGGCAGGAGCCTCTCCTGCCCAGTTAAACCCTTTTAAATGTTGGGTGGTTTGAATATCAAACCCTAAATGTCTAATAAAAAATTCATTTTAAGAAAAGGATTCTAAGAAAAGAAGAAAAGGATGGGGTCGATATTCAGCCAGTGGTACTTAGCATTTTGCTGTCCACCCCTCAGGTCCGGTCTTAGAAATTGTGGGGCCAGTTCAGTGGACTCCCCATACCTATGCCCGCCTGCTCTCATAAGCCATAATTTATCAGTTTAAAAGGAGGAAGTGACATCAAAAGGGGCGGGACAGCAGTGAGGAAGCTCTGGGCTCAGCAGCTGACAGATATGAAAATCGTTGCCACTGCCTGATGTTCTCTACTGAAATGTGGATGCACATTAAGGTACGGAGGAGGGAGGTGTTCCGAGGCAGGAGGACAGACATGCCAGAGATGTGGCGCCCCTAGGAACGCGAGGCCTTGTGCAAATGCTCCTGTTACCCCTGGCATTATGCCTGAAAATTCAATGCTGGGCCACCTCTGGGCTTTGGCATTAAATTTCTGGGTTTGCAGAGCTGGCTAAAGCATAGCCAGTTAAGTGTGATATTCCACACTTAATTGGCTAGGGGGAACTGTAAAAAGATAGGGCTGATTTTTAAGTGGTCCTATTTATGTGGTTACCTTGGTAGGTTAAGTGCTGGCTCCTCCCCTGGATCACCCCCAAAAAGCCAGTTTTGAGTTAGGTCAACTGAAAATGTCCAGTTAGTGCCTTACTGGCTAAATGCAGCTGGAAATGACCAGTTAGCCTTGAACAAGTGATTTAACTAGACAGTTAAATTGCTTTGAATATCGACTTGCATATGCCTAGCTATGACAGGCATTATCAGAAATTCATTTTTATGTTATGAGAATATTCAGGTACATTTCAAAAGCATGTAGATTATTATGCAAATTGGAATCACTCTGTTGGCCAGTCACCTGCAAGAATCTGTCTGGAAAAGCCCACGAGAGCTTTGCAACTGAAGAGGCAGTTGAAAAACATAGTAAATGTTCTGCAAACTAGAACTTTTCACCTCATTTAACTGAGGCTGTCTCTGGCTTGGAAGTTATTTTGGACATGGATGATTCATAGAAGTCAAGAGGTTTTTCCTTCACTACCTGCAGTTTTTGATTTCTGCATGAGTCAGGCATGATTCATTTTGAAGGGCAATCGACACATGGTCGATGCAGTGTTCAGGGATGTAATTTTTGTTCCTTTTCAAAATATTTATGCTGAACTGTATGCTGTGCACTATGACACT
Source organism: Microcaecilia unicolor (assembly GCF_901765095.1). Lineage (NCBI taxonomy): Eukaryota > Metazoa > Chordata > Amphibia > Gymnophiona > Siphonopidae > Microcaecilia > Microcaecilia unicolor. The sequence goes on along the minus strand of NC_044040.1, from coordinate 39,801,799 downwards.
ATTACAAGAATTTGGGGTCCTTTTACTAAGCTATGCTAACGGGTTTAGCGTGCACTAAATTTTAAGAAGCCCATTTTATTCCTATGGGCTTCTTAGCATGCTAAATCCGTTAGCACACCTTAGCAAAAGGACCTCTTTGAGACAAGATTGCACTTGATTGAATATTGTCACAATATTCTAGCACTGCTTTATTTGAACATAAGTACATAAGTACTTATGTATTGCCACACTGGGACAGACCAAAGGTCCATCAAGCCCAGCATCCTGTTTCCAACAGTGGCCAAGCCAGGTCACATACCAATGGCATTTTTGCCACACAGATTTCATTAACCTCCCCTAAAAAACAAACAAAACACGTCTCAAACAGAGATGTAGACTATGATTAGAGCAGCAGCAGAACAGTGGACATGACATAAAACACAAATCACTTCTATAGGTGCGAAAAGATTCGTTATAATACTGGACTTGACTTGGGCTGTGTTTCGTTCAATAGGCCTGTGTCAAGAGTCTGTCGCAATGTCACAAAGGGGTCCTTTTACTAAGGTGTGCTGAAAAATGGCCTATGCTGGTGTAGATGACTGTATTGGACGTGCGCAGGTCCATTTTTTAGCGCAACTGCAAAAAAGGCCTTTTTTGTTTTTGGCCAAAAATGGATGTGCAGCAAAATAGAAATTGGCATGCATCCATTTTGGGCCTGAGCCCTTACTGCCACCCATTGACTTAGCGGTAAGGTTTCACGCGTTAACCGGGCGGTAATCATCAGTGCATGTACACTGCCGATTACTGCCCGGTTAGTGCCGCATGCAGGATATTTTCTGGCATGTGTACTGGATGTGCGTAAAACATGAAATTACTGCCCAGGCCACGTGGTAGCTGGGCAGTAGTTCCGAATTGGCACATGTTGGGTGCAGGTAGGCGCTTACACAGCTTAGTAAAAGGGCCCACAAAAAAGGTAGGGTGTGATGATATCATGCACCAATGGCAGGGTATGATCAACCTAAGCAAAAAGCCTATGGCGTTGTCTCAGGAATCTTCTCAGTGTGTAACAGAGCCAGAAGTGCTATTGGTGATTGAGGCATGAATCTGACCTAACATCTGTAGAGCACAGGTCACAGAGTGGTTAAGGGAGCATACAGTATATACCTTTCCTGAACTTTGACAGTATTGTTCAAAGTACTTGACCAAAGTACTTAAGAAAAAGTAAAAATAAACATATATTTTAATACTTAAGTACAGTGAAAAAAACACATTAAAATTTTTACCTAAGTAAAAGTTATGCCTAATATAATACTTTTTGTGTAAAAAGTAAAGGTACCAGAACTACATTGAATGCAACTATTGTCAACGTTTTCATCCCAACAACTTTACTGCTCTATAATTCAATCCGCTTTGATTTTAGTAAAACTTCATTTTTGAAAATGACTGTCACTCATGCGAGTGTGCTTGTGAATCATTAAAACCTGCACAGCTAAAAGGTTATTCAACAACTGCACTAGCAGAAAGTGGATTATTCAGTCTGCTAAAAAGTTCCTTCAAATCAGGCCAGGTTGCAGTATTACTGATGTCTTCTCACTGGGTCTGCAGATTTTGATCAAGAGAATCTCTGAAACATATGACTTCCGTATAGCAAAGAGTACTTTACCATCATCATTGTCGTTATCATCTGCATTAGTAGCAGTGCTAATTCATCACTGGCATCTTCATCTTTGTTATCAATCGACATGCTGTCCAGTTACAAAGATGGCTTTCACAGTGTTGGAATCACTGTTGTTGTTCTAACAATTTTTTTGTCTGATGACAAACTCTGTTTGAATATCTTTGAGAACTAATGCATGAGCATCAAATATGTGTGAACCCTTCAGTCTTAAGGCCAGACAAAAAAAACATCCTCTATGAATCAAATGCACAGTCATCCCAATGTAACATTTTCTATGGAATGACCAGCAGTCTGTTGTGATAGAGACATATGTCTATTAACCAAGAATTGCAACAAACAAAACAGAACAGAAACCCTTGCAGTCGCAGAAAACAAGTCAATCACAGCGAGGGTGACAAAAGAAGGAGCAGAAAGCGATGGCCAAGAAACAGTTAGCTTTATTATGACTCAACATGAGCCGTGTTTCGGCCTGAAAAGGCCTTCTTCAGGAGTCTTTTGTTGGATGTGAGGTGTTGCTTAGCTGACCTCTATGAAATGCACATGGTGTCTAATGCCTTACTGTTTCCTGTTCATAAAGGTTAGCTAAGCACCACCTCACGTCCAACAAAAGACTCCTGAAGAAGGCCTTTTCAGACTGAAACATGGCTCGTTTCGAGTCTTGGATGTCATAATAAAGATAACTATTTCTTGGATATCGTCTTCTGCTCCTTCTTTTGTCACCCTAACCAAGAATTGCAACCAGCTTCATCTCCGCTTCAAAGTGACCCAACTCATCACTGTTCTGAATGACTGGAGACTAGTAAACAGTTCAACAAACACAGGCAAATCCACTGTCCTTATAGGTTATATTAACTGAACAGCAAAGTTTAAGGTTAGATGGACTACTGTTTGTGTGACGAGATTTGCAATAGCAAAATCCTGTTTCCAGTTTTGCTGTTTCATTTGGTTTACTGAGGAATCGTCATTTACATCTCGCTTCTGCTTTTGCTTTTTACTTTTAACTGAAAGCATCAGATGTAACTGAGTAAAAGTAGTAAAAAATGCCGAAATTATTACTTTGGTAAAATTAAAAGTAACAAATGTTATCCTGTACTTCTTTACAAGTAAAAGTAACAAAAAGCGTTTACTTAAGTACAGTAACTAGTTACATTTAGTTAGTTACTATACAACACTGAACTTTGAGTAGCTGACCATTAGAGGGAATGCTAGAAACCAGAAAATTGTTGGTGTCATTCTTGAGGAGGGATGTCATGTAGAAGTGGAATTAGAAATCAGGCCAGACTGTGCAATGGCTGATTGTGTGCAATTAAGAAGCCTGGGCAGCCTGCTGTTAAGGAGTTTTAGTAATTTGGTGCACAGAAAAGCAGGGATTGTTTTCTCACTGCATGGTTTTTGGCTGGCTTGTGTTTAATTCCTCATCTGCATGTCCAGAATGTCCTGATGCTTCAGTCTTTAGAACTGAGCTATGACTGTAAACAATGGATGGACTGGTGAGCGGAAATAAAGAGAAAACAGGTGTCTGCATTTTACATGCATCTGGAAGTGAAGAGATGTCCCTACCCAAAACAGCTTGCTGAGGGGATGGCTATCTGGGATTGTTCTACATAAGTACATAAATATTACCATACTGGGAAAGACCAAAGGTCCATGGAGCCCAGCATCCTGTTTCCAACAGTGGCCAATCCAGGCCACAAATACCCGGCAAGATTCAAAAAATGTACAAAACATTTTATACTGCTTATCCCAGAAATAGTGGATTTTCCCCATTTAATAACGGTCTATGGCCTTTTCCTTTAGGAAGTCATCCAAACCTTTTTAAAACTCTGCTAAGCTAACCGCCTTCACCACATTCTCTGGCAACAAATTCCAGAGTTTAATTACACGTTGAGTGAAGAAAAATTTTCTCCAATTCGTTTTAAATTTACTACATTGTAGCTTCATCGCATGCCCCCTAGTCCTAGTATTTCTGGAAAGCGTGAACAGATGCTTCACATCTACCCGTTCAACTCCACTCATTATTTTATAGACCTCTATCATATCTCCCCTCAGCCACCTTTTCTCCAAGCTGAAGAGCCCTACTTAGCCTTTCCTCATAGGGAAGTCGTCCCATCCCCTTTATCATTTTCGTCGCCCTTCTCTGCACCTTTTCTGATTCCACCCAGTGGCGTAGGAAGGGGGGGCGGTGGGGTGGTCCGCCCCAGGTGCACGCGCTGGGGGGGGGGGGGGTGTGTCGGCTCGCTGGTTCTCTGCTCTTTTCTGCCCCGGAACAGGTTACTTCCTGTTCCGGGGCAGAGAAAGCAGGGAAGCAGCAGAGCCGACGCAGCTCCCAGTGACGTGCACTGGGGGCGGATCGGCCCTCCCGCCTGCCCCCCGCTGCAAGGTAGGGTGCGTTTCGGGGGGGTGCGCTCCGGAGGGGGGGCGCCATGCCCTGCACCCGGAGGGGGGGGGGGTGCGCAGCGGCGACCTGCCCCGGGTGTCAGGCACCCTCGCTACGGCACTGATTCCACCATATCTTTTTTGAGATGCGGCGACCAGAATTGAACACAATATTCTGGTTTATTTATTTGCTCTTAAAATACATGGGTATATTTTATATATTTCAAGTTCTTCATGTGTGCACGTCTTCCAAACAACTTTTAATGTAGTAGCGATCAGGATCAGTGCAGTGGCTTCCAGACTAATGAGTGGCTTAAAGAGTATATGGATGAGAGAGCCTTCAGATGAGTGTGAGTCACTCCTAACCAGAGATTTGGCTTCTCTGATTTCCCTTGATTCCTTTGCAAATAAGGATCCTCTCTGCTTGTCTCGGACTTTTGTTAACTCTGTTGCTGTTTTTGCCTCCACTACTTTCCCTAGAATGATATTCCATGCACCTGCCATGCTTTCCATGAATAAAACATTTTCGATATTGCTCCTTCATCTATGCCCTTTCAGCCTCATAATCATGACCTCTTCTAGAATTTCTTCTTTGCTGGAAAATGACTGATTTATCTTTGGGGTTCCTTTTCCTAAGCTGCAGTAAGAATTGGCCACAGTGCACCCTTACGTGGGTCGATTCTGCCATTTTTGCCAGGGCTGTAGAAACCCCTATTTATTTAATTTATGGCCATGGGCTCATGTTGTTACCATTACCGTGTCAGCAATTACTATCACCTATTAAGGAGGCAGTGTGGGCTCCCACATTAACCGTTCACTAACCAGCTAGCACGCAATAACTGTCTACCCCTGACACGCCACCTCAAAAAAATTAGTACAAAATTAGCGCATGCACATCCCAAAACTAATGCAGAAAACATTATTGCATCCACGTTAGGCTTTTTTTTTGCTGTGCTGTGTTTTATAGCTTTGGGACTTGAACATGATTTGTTCTGTGTGATGGTTTGTGTTCTTTGCTGTCAGAAGCATATGCCAAATCTCAGACCTATATATTGGTATGCTAAGTTTGCTGATTCTGCTTCACTCTACCCTGAAGCTGCCTTGCAGCCTTTGAATCATGCCAAGGCTTAATAACCTTTTCCAGTACCGGACTCTAGTTTGTTATTCAAATAGGGACCTCAGGAACCTGATCATATATCCTGTTGTATCACCCTTTTCTTTGAAAAGTCTTTGGACACTGCACCAAGACATTTAGTAAACCCATCCAAGGAATTCCCTGAGGCTCTAGAATTCATAAGTCCTTCACCAGTCTTACTCACATGAGAGTTCTGGGCTCTGGAAATCCATAATTGTTCCAGTGTTTTTAAACCAGTAAGCCTGGTTCAGCAATTGTGCAAAATGACATTTCTGTTTTCTATGTATAAATTATAAATAAGTAGAGGATGTACATCTTTATGTATTTTAAACATTTATCTTGGAACATAAATTATTTCTCTTCTAGTCTTGTAATGCACTCCCATAAGCCTGCCAGCCTGCTTTTTCAATTCTAATGGGATTTTCGAAAGTGTCCGTTAAGATTAAGGGAAGAAATCACATCTCCTTCCTTGGTGCCCATGTCACTCACACTGTCACGCTGCTGTAGAGTTGGAAATAAATGCCCTTCAATGTTTAACTGAGTTTCCAGATTGTGATTCCCCCCCCCCCTTTTTTTTTAAAGGAGAACTGTACATATATTTCAGATTAATCAGTCCATGTACCCAAATATGATGGAGATCATATTTTAATTTTCAAAATATTGAAACGTGGATTTACCTATAGTTTTGTTTATACAAAATTCTAGATAGTCTATGATGTTATGATGCTCTCAGCTTCTGTACCGGTGTATGAAAGAACAAACCTCCAAGTTCACCTGTTAGAGTAATAAGCAAGATATAAATTGGTCTTTCATTCGATTACCCAGTTTGGTCACATGCTATCACTTGACAGTCCATCACTGAGACACTTCATCACCACGGAGATTTCATCAGGTATTCAAGCTAACGCCTATGTTTACTAAGCGGCGCTATGGGCACTTTAGCTTTTTTAACACACGTAAATGGTTTACGCATGTTAAATGCTAATGCGCCCATAGAAATGTATAGGCACATTAGCATTTAATACGCCTTAAATTTACACACCTTAGTAAACATACCCCTAAATGTATTCAATATGTGGAAAACTAGTGTTAAATGGGAGGAGACATGCTAGCACACATCTGTGCCTGTCCTTTTGTGCCTAAATATGAGCCTTGCAAAAACTTTGTGCACATAACATTTTTCACGAGACTCATATTTAGGCACAGAAGAACAGCTTTTTCATCACCTGACGCTTCATCACATGCAGAAAGCTTAGAGGGGCATTTTCGACCGGGGACGCCCATCTCTAAGGGCACCCATCTCCGAGAATGGCGCCGTGAAGGGGTGGGGCTGACCGTATTATCGAACGAGATGGGCGTCCATCTTTCATTTCGATAATATGGTTGGGGCCGGCCAAACGTCAGAGATGGCTGGGTTTGAGATGGCCGGCATCGGTTTTCACCAATAATGGAAACCAAGGCCGGCCATCTCAAACCCGGCCAAATCCAAGGCATTTGGTCATGGGAGGGGCTAGCATTTGTAGTGCACTGGTCCCCCTGACATGCCAGGACATCAACCGGGCACCCTAGAGGGCACTTCTAAAAATTAGAAAAAAATAGCTCCCAGGTGCATAGCTCCCTTACCTTGGGTGCTGAGCCCCTCAAATCCCTCCCCAAACCCACTCCCCACAACTCTACACCATTACCATAGCCCTTATGGGTGAAAGGGGGCACCTACATGTGGGTACAGTGGGTTTCGGGTGGGTTTTGAAGGGCTCCCATTTTCCACCACAAGTGTAACAGGTAGGGGGGATGGGCCTGGGTTCGCCTGCCTGCAGTGCACTGCACCCATTAAAACTGCTCCAGGGACCTGCATACTGCTGTCATGGAGCTGGTTATGACATTTGAGGCTGGCATAGAGACTGTGAAAAAATTAAAAAAAAATTTTTTTTTAGGGTGGGAGGGGGTTGTAAGGGAGTAAGGGGAGGTCATCCCCGATTCCCTCCGGTGGTCATCTGGTCAGTTTGGGCACCTTTTTGAGACTTGGTCGTGAAAAAAAAATGGACCAAGTAAAGTCGACCAAATGCTCATCAGGGACGCCCTTCTTTTTTCCATTATTGGCCGAGGACGCCCATCTGTTAAGCATGCCCCAGTCCCGCCTTCACCACGCCTCCGACATGCCCCCGTGAACTTTGGTCGTCCCCGCAACAGACTGCAGTTGAGGACGCCCAAAATCAGCTTTCAATTACGCTGATTTGGGTGACCCTGAGAGAAGGACGCCCATCTCCCGACTTGTGTCAGAAGATGGGCGCCCTTCTCTTTCAAAAATGCCCCCGTTAGGTGCATAATAACAGGTGCCAATGTGTGCCGGCACTTCTGGTTTCCTTTGGACTTGTGCACGAAGGAGCTGCAATTGCCGGCATCCTCTCCCCATTTGATGCAAGTTTTCCACATGTATAATTTGAATGCATTTAAGCTTGAATACACAATGATGTGTCACATGATAAAATGTCTGCGGAGGTGAGGTGTCATGTGATGAAGTGGCAGATTAAGGTGATGAAAATGCTGTTCTTCTGTGCCTAAATATGAGCCTTGGGAAAAATTTAGGTGTAAGAACTTTTGGCAAGGCTTATATTTAGGTGTAAAAGAACAAGCGTGGATGTGTGCTTGCATACCCCCCCCCCCCCCCCCATTTGATGCAGGTTTTCCAAACATATATTTTGAATACATTTATCTTGAATGTGTGATGAACGACAATGTGCTGAAATGTCTGTTTCTCTTCATTTACATTTCATTACATTTTTGACGTGTAAATCATTGTGACTTGCTATGCAATCAGTGACGGTATTAATATTATTACATTTGTACCCCGCGCTTTCCCATACATAGCAGGTTCAATGGGGCTTACATAGTAAATGGAATTACAAAGTATTGAAGGAGTATATTACAAATTGAAGTAAACATAGTAATAGTGGGGTTTTAGGGATATGTAAATTGAACATGGAGAGGTAAATAAAGATAGGATGAGCAAAAGGAAAAGAGATTGGGAGAGGTATGGTGTAGGGAGGATGGAGAATAAAAGATTGGGGAATGAGCATAAGGAGATTGGGAGACATGGTCTAAGGTGTAATAGTCCTCAGGACAGGAGTCAAGTGGGTGGGCTTAAAAGTTAAGTTGGGTCGTTAGGGTAAGCTTTCTTGAAGAAAAGGTATAGTAAACAATAAACGATAAGTGCCAATTCCGCCCCTGGGATGCCCACAATTTGAGTCTTGTGAAAATTTTATGTATAAGCAGTTTTAGTGAGGCTCATATTTAGGTGCAGAAGAACAGATGCAGATGTGTGTTGGCACGCCCCTCCATTTGCCGCAAGTTTTCTACTTGAATATGGCATGGTGAGTGTACAGAAACTGACATGCTGCACTTACTGCATGCTAACTGCAACCTGATTACCATATGCTAATGCAAATGTTAACGCATGACCTACAGTGGAAAACGCTGGGCAACTCCAATTAGTTGTGCATTAGATTTCAACTACTGTACATTAATTTTCTGCATGAAACCACAGTAACTGCAAAATCTAATGCACTTTAATAAAAGGAAATCTTAGTCTTTATAGTATGCCCCAATGAGATATTTATCTACTTAATCCTGAGGCAGCTGAAATCTGTTAGTCTTCTTAAATTCTGTTACAATTTCACTGTTTGTGTCTTCATCCTGTCAAGGTGATGGTAGTATACCCCCACCACTATGCTCCTCCCCATCACACATGGAATTTCTACCCATAAAGATTATATATTACATTTTGTTTCCTATAGAATTGTATTATGTTTTATTATGTGCCCTTGCATTCAACTTGGTTAATAATTACTTCCTAGCTCATACATGGCCCATGGATATTAGCACTGAAATTCACAGTACTGTGTCCTGTTCTATGAGTTCTACTGAATCCTGGGTGAAAAGAGAATGCATGGGAATGTTCCCTGGAATCCTGAAACTACAATGGCAGATAAGAAGCCACTTTCATGCTGTCTTTCTATAAGTCCAACAAATACTTCAGGTTGTTCACAGCAGTTGGGTTTATATGATTTTCACTAATGTATTCATGATAAAATAAAATTAACGTTCTTAATCTTATTTCCTTCTGAGTGTATGCATGAAGCAAACTTGAATGCTCATTTATAGTCACAAAACAGCACTTCACATTTTTGGAATTATGCCGATAACTGTCATAATGGGCTATGACTGAAAATGAAACACAGCTTTCCCTCTTTTTAGTATTGCTCAACACTGGAAATTTCTGGAGGGAACAAATAAGAGATGAAGACCTCAGAACATTACCCCTTTTTCCACCCTCTTACAAAGATTGTACAGAATATGAACACTTGCATGCTGAGGGGAGCTAACTCAAATATGTGCTTCTGGCTTCCATGTTATCTGCCTCATTTCTACACATAAAACAGCCTTTTGAAGTAGAAAAGTTGAATGGGCCAAGATTCATACAGAAGTTAAGGTTATTTTTTTTTGCTTAGTTGTTTGAAAAAATGGACCACTTGCAATAGTTGTTTCAAGGTCAGTGTAATCAGTAGAAGACAAAAGAAAGTCTGTACAGCAAAGAAAAGCCAATCGGTTCACAGAAATTCATTTTTTCAATGTTCTATTGTAAAGGTTTGAGAAATATTTCAGCCAGCTTTTAAAAGAAGTCTTCAAAGAGCCTTACAAGGATAAAGCCCTGACCTTTCACGCGGACCTTTTTTTCAACAGATGCCACCAGCTGCAGGCAACAACCCGTGTCATGTAAAAATCACAATAAACCATCGTTCATTTACGTTTATATATCTTACAAAGACGGTGGTACCAAGGCCGGTGTTTTATCTTAACTCGCCATCCCCTGCAAACATTGTTAGGGAAATAAAACCAGTTAGATGGTGTTATAGAAAATACCTTCTTTGTCAGTGCTGGAAATAGACAGTCAACAATCAGATTCCCTGCCCGTCTTACACATTGTTTTCTGTTTTACATATACTTCGGCCGATATTCAGCCCCGTGCACTGGCATTGAATATCCAATTTTAGCTTGGCTGCTAAAGCTTATGCAGTTAAGTGCAATGTTAAGCTCTTAATTGCATAAAATGAACCACATAAAGATAGGTCTGGTATTTATGTGGCTCATCTTATGCAGTTAAGGGCCGAATATCAGAAATTCTATTGATAAAGACTCCTTGTGTATCTTAGCCTATGCCTACATTACAACCCGTTTTGATTACTATAATATTATTTATGCAAGCATTACTAAGTCTAACTTAAAACATTTACAAACAGTTCAGAACATGGCCGCCTGCATTATTTGTCGAGCCTCAAAATATGATAGGGCCACGCATCTTTTACGTCATCTTCACTGGATCCGCGCTTCATTCAGCTACTCCATATTACTGTGCGAGCTTAACGATTCCATACACACGGACACGAACGCTCCGCTCACTCACTGACAATAAACTAGTGAGCCCTCCACCCTCAAGCACTGTGGAATTCCCTTCCACAATCAATTAGGGTAGAAGAATCATACCCTCTTTTCCGTAAAGCTCTGAAAACTTTTACCAAACTGTTGTTGAAATATAACTTTAAGCTGAATAAGAAGACCACCCAGGTAGAAACAAACAAAAATAAAGAATTCTTTACACTATACAAGGAGAAATAAATCATTAGATAATTGTGTGTGACTGATGTAATGATTGTCTATGTTATTATCTTCAGTATGGAAGTTCTGTCTGTGCTATCCTATCAAATAATGGATTTCCTAGCTTAAACTATATTGTATGTTCTTATACATTTTGATGTGTAAATCGTTCTGACTTGCTATGCAATCAGTGACAGTATAGTAAACAAACGATAAGTGCCAACTCCACCCCTGGGATGCCCACAAGTTAGTGCCTGCACCAAAATTGGCTAACTGCAAATATTCAATGCCACTAACTCGTTAAAAGCCTCTGAATATCGGTGGTTAGCCACAGACAAGCGGTTTAAGCATGCAGGAGTCTCTTCTACTTGCTTTAATCGTTTTGAATGTCAGCTGGACTGTGTCCAAGTTATAATTATCAAATCTCAGCCATAATTGTGCATGGATGGTTTTGCTTTTGCATCAGCTCAATACAATGTTGCAACATAACACCTGGTCATTTTTCTCACGGATGAGGCGTGCTTGCTCCTAGTGTTCGATTTTGTGCAGAAGAGAAGAATATGATGTGTAATGCATGCCCTACAAGCTCGCCTCAGTCAAGTATTACACAAGTTCTCTACAACAGGGGCGTAGCTACGGGTGGGCCTGGCTGGGCCCAGGCCCACCCAATTTCAGCCCAGGCCCGCCCAGTGCCAGCCCCAGCACCCATGGCCGGCCACTGCTGCTTTTCCTGTTGAGCAGCAGGGCCGGCGCTACAAAAAGAAGAAGCGCTAACGGCGCTAAGGACGAGAAATGTAAAAAAAAAAAAAGCGCGGCACCGTCCGGCAGGCACTGTCTCGGCAGCCTTGAGGCATTGGCTGCTGGCTCGCAGGCTCCTCCCGTCTGCGGGAGGAGCCAGCAGCCAATGCCTCAGCAGCCAATGCCTCAAGGCTGCCGAGACAGTGCCTGCCGGTGCCGCGCTTTTTTTTTTTTTAAACATTTCTCGTCCTACGGTCCTTAGCGCCGTTAGCGCTTCTTTTTGTAGCGCCGGCCCTGCTGCTCAACAGGAAAAGCAGCAGTGGCCGGCAATGGAAGCTGGCGCTGGCATGCAGGGCGGGCCTCGTCGAAGAAAAGAGGGAAAACATGGAAGGATGGGGAGAAAAAGAGGGAAAACAGATGGAAGGATGGGGAGAAAGAGGGAAAACATGGAAGGATGGGGAGAAAAGAGGGAAACATGGAAGGATGGGGAGAATGAGGGAAAACATGGAAGGATGGGGAGAAAGAGGGAAAACAGATGGAAGGATGGCAGAGAATGAGGGAAAACATGGAAGGATGGGGAGAAAGAGGGAAAACATGGAAGGATGGGGAGAAAAGATAGAAAACAGATGGAAGGATGGGGAGAGAAAGAGGGAAAACGGATGGATGGGGAGAGAGACTCTGGATGGAAGGATGGGGAGAGAAAGGGGAGAGACTGGAAGGATGCAGAGAGAAAGGTGAGAGACTGGAAGGATGTGGAGAGAGAAGGGACACTGAACAGAAAAGGGTAGAGTGATACAGAGACACTGGTTAGAAAGAGGGAGAGAGACATTAGATGGAAGGATCAGGAGAGAGGATAGATGGATGGAAGGATGGGGAGAGAAAGAGGGAAGACGCTGGATGGAAGGGTAGGGAGAAAGAGGTGACACTGGACGGAAGGATGCAGAAAGAAAGAGGAGAGACTACTGGAAGGATGGGGAGAGGGGAGACTGGAAGGATGGGGAGAGAAAGAAGAGAGCTGCTGGATGGAAAAGGAGAGTAGTGAAAGACTGGAGAATAAGAGGAAGGGGCATGGGGAGAACAAGGGTGAGAAAAAGATGAAAAGCCATAAGTAGATGAAGGAAATTAAAGAATGGATAGTAAGAATGAATTAAATCAGGACAGAGAGAGAGAGGCAGAAAAATATTGAAGAAAGCAAAGAAAAAGGAGAGAAAAATGAGAAATGGCCAGGAAACCGTGGCAGAAGAGTTAAGCGAAAATGAAGGAAAGCAGAATCTAGAGACTGGGAGCAACACAATGAGAAAAAGTAAATGGCCATACAAGAAAGGTAAAGAAAATAATTTTATTTTTAATTTAGGATAAAGTAATATGGTACCTGTGTTAATGAAGTTTCAGAGACCAATACTTCCTTCCTTAGGTCAGGCGAGGATACCGTAACAGCATTATACTGACCTGAGGCAGGAGGTTTTGGCCTCTGAAAGCTCATTGACAAGGGTGTTAGGCTATTAAATAAATTTTCTGAAATCTGATGCACTGAAAAGCAGCACTTTACCCTGTGTGACAAATGCATCTGATTAGCGTGACTAAATTTTGCTGGGGGAGGGGGGTAGAGAGAAAATTTTGTGCCCACCCACTTTGAGTTCAGGCCCATCCAAAATTGGCAGTCTGGCTACGCCACTGCTCTACAAACCATCCTAAGGAAGTAAATTCTGCATTGGACTGGCTTCTCCCTGTTAGATGAGACTTATTTGAGCAGTCGGATTATGTACATAGATACATACCCTCTGTTTGCATTCTTGACACGCTCACATTCCTTACACAGATTTCCACATTCAGCTATCCACTTTTCTTCTTTCCCTAACAACACGAACATAGGCTGGAAGCAATTATTACTGCACTGGGATAATAGCAAGGCTTATTTGAGCACTAACCCCTTCATTCTGTAATCTTGATTTTACATCTATTGCAGTGGTTCCCAAACCTGATCCTAGAGGCACCCCAGCCAGTCAGGTTTTCAAGATACCCACAATGAATGTTCATGAGAGATTTGAATGCAGTGGAGGCACTACATTCAAATCTCTCTCATGAATATTCATTGTGGCTATCCTACACTCTCTTTTCAACAAAGCCAACACCAGCCCAAGACCCTGCAACAGCAGGTAGAGGAACCATGGTAGTGTAGGATGCCCTGTTGGCTCTTTTGGTGCTTCTGAAATTGGCTTTTTCATTGCTCCTTGCTGTCTTCCTCTCAGCCCTGTTGAGCTCCTGTGGCATACAACAGGTGGCATCCTAGAACTCTTGAGTATCACAGCACCTCAGCTCAAGATGAGAAGCAGGAACCACAGAGTGGACAGACCAGGAGTTGGGAGAAGGGGCGGAGTTTAAAACCTTAACCTCTGACCAGAAGCAGAGCACATGCAGGCAGGAGGATGTGGGTGTGTATAGGGGAAGGGGGACCAGGCATGCACAAGCAGAGAGCAGAATGAGTCAAGATCAACATGTACCCATGCAGATGGATGAACAGACAAATCATCTACAACAGGCAAAATGCACATATTAAAGGCTGAGAAGGGAGAGATTCGAATAAAGAAGATGAGGAAGAAGAAGGCAGTACCATGTTTTTTTGATAAATGGAAACAAAAACATATAATTATTTCAAAGTAAAGCAAATGTCAACCTTTCTATTTTCTTGGGCCCCTCTACACTTTCCCTTTTAATAAGAATGGGACTGGAGGGACTGATATAAAGTGTGTCCCAGTACTGTCCTATCTTACAGTGATGTCTAAAAGAAACATTGTGCAGTATACACAGAGCTTTTCCACATTTTTACAACACGTGGAGTTGTGGGGCTGGCCAGAGAGGCCTTGGGGGTTTTTAAATGGGGTTTATTTTTTTCATAGTGAATCCCATTGCACTATTCCTTCTGTGATATGACCTTGCCTAAGTCACTTAATCCCTTTTGTATGAAATTCTTAACCTTTCATTCTCCATCCCTTATGAAAGAAAACACATCGATGTCTACATTCAGTAACAATGCCTTATTTTTAGTTTCTCTTTCTATCTGCCTGCTGTGGAAGCACTCGGGTTCAGCTTGTATGGACAGAGACAAAGAAAATCTAATTCCTTTGCTCTTCTCACGTTGCTGTGCAGGGACAAAAAGAATGGGGGCTGGATGTTTACTCAATTTTATTTTTCTGGAAATCAGCCTCAGCAGCTTTTCTCGATTGCTAAGTCTGTGCAGCACAGTCTGTCATGTACTAACTAACCAGATTGAACGGCCTTGTTTGGAAGAAGTCGAACCCCATTATAAATCAGGTCTAGAGGCTGAATTGGTCTTCAACACAATAGTTATTTAGTTTAGAGGTTTTTTCATCAGCCTTTATGTGAAGCACAAAGATTTATCTTCAAGTGCAAGAAATAGACAATCCCAACAGCTAATTTTCAGTCGTACAAAGCGGCCTGAGGAGCCAGCAACAATCCCCTGTGGCTCTATTTGTCAGCAGCAAACTCGGATTATAAAAGTAAATAAATAACATTTTAAATCAAGAAAGCAATAAATACAGTTTTACGTTCAGGTTTCCTAGCTGTATTCTTTTCCTCGGTGAATACCTGAAACATTTCTGATAAGAATTAAGAAGCCCGAGAGCTTGTCTCAAGGGTGTCAGTTAACTGAAGGCTGGGCACACTCCGGGGCCTGAAGTTAGGATAAAGGGTTCTAGAAGTTGGTGGTACAGGTGGAAGGAGTGTGTGTGTGTGGGGGCTGGGGGTGGGGAACGGGTGGACAGAGAGATGTCAAGTTGCACAGGACCTTTTCCACATTGCGAGTGGCCCATTTGAGAATATGCAGGGCCAGGATTGGCTGGAGCAGGAGAAAATAGTTCTATAAGGTCTCTCCCCCCTCCCCGAGGCTCAGAGGGCTTTCCTACCCTCTTCATCCTTCAGGCACTAGTGATGGTGGAGTCTTTGGGTTCTAGGGATAGAAGCCCTGGCACAGCTGGTGATTACTATTACTACTACTACTTAACATTTCTAAAGCGCTACTAGGGTTACGCAGTGCTGGTGATCACCAGAATTACAGGGACTCTGGCTCATAGGGGATGAGCCTTGAGATTAACTATTGAGTCAGGTGACCCTGGCAAATAGGCTTGGACTGGAGGTCCATATCTGCTCTGTAGGCCCCTGCTGTCCAGGGCGGGGCTAAGGAAGAATTTAAGCTGCTCTGCTGATAAGACGAGTGGTGTGGTGGATAACAAATTTTGTCAAGAAGGCGTTGTGTATAGCTCGGGTTTTGCCATAAGTTGAGTTAATAAACAAAGCTGTGGTCTCTGTTACTCCAAGTTGGTGTTGTGTGTAAGGGGGGGAGGAGGCAGGGGTTGGGACTAGGTGGAGTGGGTCCTAGCTCTGAGTGTTAACAGCTATCTAAATAAGCATGAACACAGTAAAATAAATTGATGCTTTTTTTTAAGGCATAAAGCTAAAAGATTAGTCATACATGCAAAACCTTCCTTCACAATCTGCACATTTACTGATGGATGGAGTTTCGTGTCAAAAGTGACAATTTTGCCTGAAAGAGAGGAAATGGCAAAAATAACCCTTGCTTTGGTCTATTATCCTATCCAACAACTTCCTTGAGTCTCCATAAGTTACAGTAACACAGAGTCTGTGCTGGGTGTTTATTGACCGAACAGCTCTACACATCACCAGCAGAGGGAAGCAGTTATCTGCAGCTTGTGGATAGTGAGACACTTGGTCAGAAGCAGAAACTTTCAGGCAAATCAGTAAAAAAAAAAAAAAAGCCAATTAGGTTGATACTTCATAGCACTTTTATGTTCAGCTCCTGATGCTAAATGCCTTTTTTTAAAAAAATATTTCATTGGAGGATAGTTGATACATTTTGGCAGGGTAGCTCAATTTCCACCCATAATTTATCTATTTTGGTTTAGGAGAGACCAGCAGTGTTCCAGGGCCAGTTCCAAAATTTATCTGGATAGCAGTGATATAAAGCCACTATCTGGATAAATTTCTTCTTCTAAGAAATCTCAGACATAGCAGACCTAACTTAAATGGATCAGTGCTTAAAACACACTTGTATTTGCAAACTTTTCCCAACTCTTGAGTTTGAGTGTGATTTGTTTTGTTGTTCAGTAATTTGCTGTGTATGATGTTTTGATAGTATCCAATTTTAGCTTGGCTGCTAAAGCTTATGCAGTTAAGTGCAACATTAAGCTCTTAACTGCATAAAATGAACCATATAAAGATAGGTCTGGTATTTATGTGTATCATGTATGTGCCTTATGTGGTAGCTAGGGCTCTAAGCATACTGATCCCAATATTGTTCTCTGGGCATGAAGTATGCAGTACCTTTGGAGGTGAATAAGAAATGGACATTTTTCTAGTCTCTAATGTGTGTTCTGTGTACTAGTAACTAAAGACATTCTGCCAGGCCATGAGATTCAAGAGTTCTGCTTTCTAACACCTGTTTGCACAGTTAGCCCACTCAAAGTTGCAACAGCTAAACCACATTGTTCTGTAAACAGCTCTTTCTTTATGTCAACTCTTTCTATAAGCTTGGCAGCAAGCCTGTCATGAGGGATCATAGGACTGTGGGTCACACACAGGCTGATTTCTGTGGGCCTAGTTCACAACTTCAGGCCTCTTGACCTATTTTCTGGTGTCTGGGCTGTGACCATAATATACACCTACTACATTAATTTTATGCACATCTGTTTCATGCATATTCAGTAGAGGCATCCTGAAAACCTGACCTGTTGGCTGCCCTTGAGGACCGGAAGACCAACATCCAGATTGCTATGTCTAGATCAGGTGTCTAGAAATGGTAGCGCACCTTAGTAAAAGGATCCCTGAATGAATTCCTTCCTTTGTTTGTCTCACCTATGATATAATTTTTTGAACTATTATTTGCAGTTTTTTTTTTTAGTATTCATTTCATTATCTCATACAAGTAAATTGAATATTCATGAGTTGGAGCTAACCTTTTTAATATGTTCAGCACCTGCTGTGATTAGGATTGGTTGACTTTGGGTAAATATAATTTACTTGTATATAGGAAAGAAATGCAGAAAACTTCTGGTGCTTGTGCAATCTTAACCAAAAGGCCGGGGTACTTGTGTTCTAAAAGCTGGAAGCTACTGCCACTGTGCTGCTTAGAACAGCTGCTGAACAGAGTTTGCCCGTAAGTGTTATAGCTGGAAATGGTATGGGTGAGTTTTTAAGATCTTGCAGTATTTCATATGCACTTGAAATCTGTATTTAATCATATAATTTATACAGCAAGTAGACGTAGCTCCTCTTCACCTGGCTAGCCAAACTGAGGGACACATTTGGGACGAGTAGGGCAAGCTGGTTCCCCGTGTTCTTCAAGCTTCTGAGGTGGCTGCCTCAAAGGAGATTGAAGAAAGTCAACTTTGCAAAGGAAGAAAGAAGGTGTCTCTTTTTTTTCTATTGAACTGTACAGTAGAAACGAAAATACACAGCACACCCAGCTGAGGTGATAACAAACGACCTATATTTAGTAACTTATTCATAGAGGTACAATCAGCATGTGTAGTGCAACTGGTCCAGGTGCATGTCTACTGCAAACACAATGTGGTGGTGAGATACCCACACTAGTCCACTCCTCAAGTCACTTCACTGGCTCCCTGTCCGCTTCCGCATACAATTCAAACTTCTCTTACTGACCTTTAAATGCATCCATTCTGCAACCCCCCACTACCTCTCCATTCTCATCTCTCCCTACATTCCTCCCCGTGAACTCCGCTCATTGGACAAATCTCTCTTGTCGTCCCCCTTCTTCTCCACCGCTAACTCCAGGCTTCGTCCCTTTTCCCTCACGGCACCTTATGCCTGGAATAGACTTCCTGAGCCTGAACGTCTAGCTCCATCTCTACCTGTTTTCAAATCTATGCTGAAAACCCACCTTTTCACCACTGCTTTTGGCTCCTAGCTACTACTCAATTACCTCCCCTTATTCCTTCTCACCCTGTACTTCCCTCGCCCTTAATTGTCTTGTCTGTCTGTATTATTTTTAGATTGTAAGCTCTATTGAGCAGGGACTTTCTCTCTATGTCAGGTGTTCAGCGCTGCATGTGTCTGGTAGCGCTATACAAATGTTAATAATAATAATAATGATGTCACTTTCAAGTACAGAGCCAATGTTACCTATTAGGTGGCACAGGCAGACGCCTAGGGTGGTAAGCTGTAGAGGGTGCCCCAAACTTCCTCATGGCTCTCCATCACTGCTAGGCTTTCTCCTCTTACCCTCCTCCCTCTGCATGGGAATAGGGTGGCAGTGACGGAGGTTGGAAGGGTGCCACAGTTTGGTGCCATCTAGGACAGGAAATTCCTTGCACCAGCCCCAGTGGAGCAATAACTAGAATTCCTTCTTCCTGAGGAACTGTAAATGCGGCTTCTCCAGGAACTGTAAATGCGGCTTCTCCAGAACCTTCAGCCCCAGCCAGCCGGAGGAGCAGAAGATGAGTTCTAGTGGACTGGCTTATTTATTCCCTTAAAGTTCACCTTAGAATAACTAAGCCTACCAAAAAGAACAGAAATCCCTCTCTGAGGCAGTGACATTTAAAATGCCCCTCAGGTGAAAATGGTTTTGTAAAATGGCAGACTTTTGTTTCCCATCTATTAAGCCTCTATGATTTTTATGTCAGGTTTGTTTAGTTTACTAGTCAAAGCTAGTTTCTGCTGCTCACAAATGTGCTACTGAAGGTTAGCACAGCTAAATCAAAGGCAAATTGCTTGCTTAGTTTACTGCAAGCAATGTCAACACAGAGAGTAGGCAGGTAATGAAAACTGGGATCAATTTCCCTTTGTTTATGAACTCTGATCCCCTTAAGTAAGACTTCTGATTCCAGAAAGTAAAGGAGGAGGTAGGAACATAAAGTAGAGCACTTTAAAGAGCCTGCCTGGAAATTGCTGTACCACTAAGGAATCCTGTGTTGTAATTTCTCATGCCCATCTATCAAATCATAATCCTCTTCCTAATGAATGCATTTCAAGTCTTGTCAGTTGACCTCAGCAAGATCCTATACCATTCACTGGGTGTGCTAGTGCAGTGGGCAGACTGAAAAGTGTTGCACGGTCTGCCTCAGTACAAGTTCAGGTCTCAGGTTTGGTAGAGAATTTCCATTTTGCCTTACTAACTCTTACATAAGAACATAAGAGTAGCCATACTGGGTCAGACCAATGGTCCATCTAGCCCAGTGTCCTGTTTTCCAAACAGTGGCCAAGCCAGATCACAAGTACATGGCAGAAACCCAAATCGTGGCAACACTCCTTAATACAAATCCCAGGGCAAGCAGTTGCTTCCCATGTCTGTCTCAAAAGCAGACTATGGACTTTTCCTCTAGGAATTTGTCCAAACCTTTTTAAAACTCAGATATGCTAACCTGTTACCATCTCTTCCGGCAAAGAGTTCCAGAGCTTAACTAATCGTTGAGTGAAAAAATATTTCCTCCTATTTTGTTTTAAAAGTATTTCCATGTAACTTCCTTGAGTGTCCCCTAATCTTTGTATTTTTTGGAACGAGTAAAAAATTGATTTACCTCTACTCATTCTACACCATTCAGGATTTTGTAGACCTCAATCATATCTCCCCTCATCCGTCTCTTTTCCAAGCTGAAGAGCCCTAACCTCTTTAGCCTTTCCTCATATGAGAAGAGTTCCATCTCCTTTATCATTTTAGTCGCTCTTCTTTGAAACTTTTCTAATTCCACTCAAGAGAGAGATTAGGCATAATCCGGATGACATTCAGGGCTATATAAGTGGCCAGGAATGGCTCCTGGCTGGTTAAATAGCGTTCAATATCTGATAATCTTCAGTGAGTATTAGCACTTAGCATATAGGGAGAGATTCTATATATGGTGCCTAAAAAATCAGCATGGAAATCGATGGCAACTAAATGTATTGTATAAGCGTTGCCTAAATTTAGGCGCAGTATATAGAATACACTTAGTTGATATCTTGGCGTTTAAAACTACATGCATCCATTTACACCAAAGAAAACATGGTATAAATCCTGGCATGTAGATTTAGGTGCACTGGGCCATATTCTATAACTACGTGTGTAAATTTCAGAATGCCCATGAAAAGTCCATTTCCCTGTCCATAACCATGCTCCTTTTTGCCTGCACACTGCATTACAGCAGTAGCGTAGCCAGAGTTTAATTTTTAGATGGGCCTGGAGGTGGACTGGGTGGGCACAGGCCTCGCATTTCCTCTCCACCCGCCCCCCGTCCACCACATTTCCTCTCCATCCGCCCGCTGCCGCCGCATTTCCTCTCAACCCGCTACCTCCCCCCCCCCCCCCGTGACAGCCCCCTGCACATGGTCAGTTCTGGTCATTTTTACTGACCTGAAGCGCCGTTCTCCCTCCAGCACCGGCGATTCCCATAGCCAGCCTTCTGCCAGCACGCGTCGTCAGAGCCTCTTCTCAGGCACGTCCCGCCTACTCGTCAACTTCCTGTTTTCCGCAAAGGTGGGACGCAGGAAGTTGCAGAGTAGGCAGGACATGCCTGAGAAGAGGCCCTGACGATGCACGCTGGCAGAAGGCTGGCTATGGGACTCGCCGGTGCTGGAGGGAGAACGGCGCTTCAGGGCAGTAAAAGTGAGCAAACCACGTGGACGGGGAGAGCGGGCAGAAGAGGCTGGGTGGGCCTGGAGCAAAAGTGGCTGGGCCTGGGCCCGTCCAGGCCCACCCGTGGCTACGCCCCTGCATTACAGAATGCGCTCAGTGACTTGTGCATGTGAATTGTAATTACTGCCAGTTAGTGCTCATTATTGCTTGTTAAGAGCTGTTATCAACGCTGATTAGCTTATTAAGCCAATTAAGTTATGCGTATTAGTATAGACTAAGCTTGGATTTCCGCACAGATCTCTAGGCGTGCTATATAGAATCCAGTGGATAGCAGCTAACCAGCTATATTGCACGATATAACCAGCTAGCTGCGAATATTCAGTGCTTTGGCAGCTACGTCTAACAGCCAAATTGGACCGCCTAAAAGCAGCCCTATCTTTGGCCACTATAAACATAACTGGCAAGTTATGAATATTAATTTGGCAGGTTAAATTTAAGCTGGCCGGGAAAAAAAATGGATATTCAAAGCCAGTCACCAGAAATGGCCCGGCATTGAATATCTGGGCTCACCACCGATCGTGGCACTTAGCTAGCCTGCCTCTCGCGGGCTGAATATCAGCTGGAATGGGTTTCCAATACATGCAGATTTATCTCATACATATTCATTGTAGTATCCTGAAAACTGAACTGGCTAGATGTGTCTCCAGAAGAGAGTTGAGAAGCACTGTTGTAAAGTATAGGGCAGAACACTCCAGGCATTATTACGTACCAAAATAAGACTATCAAGAATGGATATGTGTGAGACACCTGCTGTCTCTAAGGAAATAAGATCTCGAGGTATAGTTTGTGGGTTGGCCTATCTAGAAGAAATAGAACTTACTTCTCTATTTCTTTATGGCTCTTTTCTATTCTCAAGACTGTAAAATTCATTTTTGTCTTCACTTTTCTTCTGTGGTTACTGCTGGTCCTAAGAACATAAGAATAGCCTTACTAGGGCAGTTCAATGGTCCACCTAGCCCAGTAACCTGTTTCCAACAGTGGCCAATCCAGGTCACAAGTACCTGGCAGAAACTCAAATAGTAACGAGATTCCATGCTATCAATTCCAGGGTAAGCAGTGGCTTCCTCCATGTCTATCTCATTAGCAGACTCTGGACTTTTCCTCCAGGAATTTGTCCAAACCTTTTTTAAACCCAGATACACTAACCGCTGTTACCACATTCTCTGGCAACGAGTTCCAGAGCTTAACTATTCGCTGAGTGAATGTTTTTTTTTTTTATTTAAACAAGAATCTTTATTGAACAAGTAAGACAAAATGTGAATACATGCACAACAGTAAGCTCACAGGCTCCAGTATATACTGTAAAACTTGGACCTTGTTTCTACAATACTCATCCATTGAGTAATAAAACATTCAGTATTCTTGTTGTTTTACATATTTTTCACACCCTTCTTCCCCCTAAACAATCTGCATCAAAACATTTCCACGTTATTGGTCAAAATCCCCTCCAAATCCCCCTTCCCCTTACAGTGTCTAAGGTAGCAACAGTGATCCAACATATCAGATGTTTCTCTATAGCTCATTAAGTCTTCGGTATATCCAAAGGTTCCCAGATCTTAGTCCATTTAGACAACTGGTGTCTCTCTTTTGCCATCAATCTTTCTCTCTCCGCAATGTTCCGCAGTAGGGTCATCCATTGGACTACAGACGGGCTATTTTTTTGCTTCCATGAGTGAGCAATAAGCAATCTGCCCGCACATAAGCAATGTTTGATTAACACTTGACCATAGTCATTCACCCCCAGGATAGTTTTATGAAACAAAAATACAGCAGGGTCATGTATCTCAACTCCCACCCAGTATCTAATCCGGGCCTGGACAGCTTTCCAGAAGGCTTTTACTTTGTAACATGTCCACCAAATATGGCCTAATGTACCACGTTGGCCACACTTATGCCAACAAGTCGGGGAGGCCGTTCCAAACATATGATTTAACCTTACCGGGGTTAGATACCAACGGTATAGTACTTTTGTTAAATTTTCTTGGACATTTACGGCTGGAGATATGCGTACGGAACGCCTCTCCATTCTTTGCCACTCCTCTGTCGAGTAACTCACCCCTAATTCTTTCTCCCACAGCACCCTGTGTTTATGGCTAACATACAGGTTATCTCGCAGGTGCCCATAAATCAAAGTAATAAGGCCACGTGTCCCTTGTTCCCGAACACAGAGTTCTTCTAAAAATGTCACGTCACCAACTAAATAGGCACGTCTGCCTTCTGATGACAAAAAATGAATCAATTGAGTGTAGGCATATTGATCTGTTGAGGGTAACCTATATGTATCTGCCAATTCCTGGAATGATATAAAAGTATCTTTATTGATCAACTGTCCCCAGAGATCTAACCCTTGCTTTTTCCATCTAGTGAAAACTGAGCGTGTGCAGCCTAATGGGAATGCTAAATTACAAGCAATAGGTGATAACCGAGCGCAATAGATTCGTTTTAAGCGTTCCATTTTATCCCAACATGATAAAGTGAACTCAATGATTGGGCTCACCTCCTCCCCTAAACAACGATGTTTAGGCGGCAACCAGAGTAAATGGCCTAACTTCAAAGGGCTATGTAGTATATATTGTTCCATCTTTACCCAAAGTTTGTGAGGGGCTTCTTGAAACCATTCCACTGCAGATTTAACCTGAGCCGCTCTATGATATAAATCCACTCTAGGGATCCCTAGACCACCCTTGGTCTTACGGTCTGTATACATTATGGAGGGGTGGATTCTAGATTTGCCTCCTTTCCAGATGAACTTCTGCAATCGTTTCTGCAGAGAGTGAAGCACATGGTCACTAATAGGGAGTGGCAGGGCCTGGAAAAGACACAGTAATCACGGTAATATATTCATTTTCACTGTGGCTATTCTCCCAAACCAAGACAAACCAAGAGGCTCCCATCTCTCCAAATCCTCTCTAATGTCTTTCAGTAACGGTGTATAGTTAGCCTCAGTAATGTCCTGTAATTTAGCAGTAAGGAAAACCCCCAAATATTTAAGACCCTTAGGGGCTCATTTTCAAAGCACTTAGCCTTACAAAGTTCCATAGTAACCTATGGAACTTTGTAAGGCTAAGTGCTTTGAAAATACACCTATTAGTCACCCACCTCAAAGGATATAGTTGCTTACAGCGCTGATAGTGTTCCTCTGTCATTCCCCCTGCCATTGCTTCTGTTTTCGCATAGTTAATCTTAAATCCTGACACCCGCCCATAAGTTTCCAATTCACATATAACCTGGGGTATAGAATCTAAAGGCGAGGTAAGGGTTAAGAGGACATCATCTGCAAACAATGCCACCTTTGATTCCCAGTCTTTCACCCTCACTCCCCTTATCCCTGGATGATTCCTAATAGCCCATGCCAGTGGTTCCATTACTAAAGCAAATAAAAGTGGCGATAGAGGACACCCCTGGCGTGTTCCTCTGTTCAGCTCAAAGAAGGCGGATATCTGCCCATTAATCTTTACCCCTGCTTTCGGCTGAGTGTATAGTTCTTTAATCCAGTCCCTAAAATTAGAACCAAATCCAAACTGTTGTAAAACCTGGTGTAGAAGTGGCCAATGCACCCTATCGAATGCTTTTTCAGCATCCACACTCAATAAACAATACGGTGTTTTACTCTGCCAGGCAATATACATAGCATTCAGAGTTCATCTAATATTGTCTGAGGCCTGTCTATTGGCGACAAAACCCACCTGATCTGGATGTATTAAGGTCGGCAGAATTTCTGTTAATCTACTTGCTAGTACCTTTGCCAAGATGCGAACATCCACATTGAGCACAGAGATGGGGCGGTAAGAAGAGCACTCAGTTGTCTCCTTCTTAGGCTTCAGGTTCACTGCAATCCATGCCTCTTTCATAGTTGGCGGGAGATTATTGCCTTTCACTACTGCATTAAGCACATCCATTAAAACAGGTGCCAAGTAAGGGGCAAATTTTTTATAGCCGTCCAATCCCAGTGATTTGGCTGTTTTCAAGGTTTTTATAGCTGCTAGTACCTCGTGCATTTCAACAGGGGCATCTAGCACTTGTTGTTGATCTTGTGTTAAGGTTGGCAAAGCCATTTTTTGCAAATATGACCGAATACTCTCCTCCTGTATACCCCCATCTCCGGCATAAAGCTTAGCATAGTATTCATTGAAACGGGCTCTAATCTCTGGAGATGTTCGGAGCACCTCTCCTTTGGGTCCCTTAATACGATAGATATTACGATCTGCCCTTAGTTTTCGCAATTTAATAGCTAACTGCCTACTGATCTTATTTCTGGTGGTATATGTGTGAAGCTTTAGTTTTTCATTAATATATTCAAGGTCTTGAGCTAGCAAGGCGTCTAGTTGTATTCTGGCAGCTTGTAGAGCTCTATATATCTTAAGAGCCTGTGGCTTTATGTTTACTTTCTAGGATCTCAATTTTCTCTCTTAGCTGCAAAGTGGCTTGCAACCTGTTTCTTAAGCTTTCCAGCAACCTTAATAAAGTGACCTCTGGACATCGCTTTAAGGGCTTCCCACACTATAGCAATCGAGGGCCCTGAGGTTAAATTAAAAGACAGGTATTCCTTCAGGACCTTTACATATTCCTGACAAACTGCGTCCTGTTTTAACAGTCCGTTATTTAGTGTCCAGTGCCCTACCCGCTGTTTTCCTGTCTGCCAATCTAGTTGTATCACACAAGGAGCATGAACAGACACAGTAATATTATTTATATGTGCTTTTGTGAGTTGATCTCCTAATAACTTGTCAACCAACAAGTAATCAATCCGTGAATATGTAGAATGTACTGGAGAATAAAAAGAGTAGTCACGCTCAGTAGGGTGCATGTCTCTCCAAGAGTCAAAAAGTCCCATATCCCTGATAAAAGTAGTATAGTGTTTGGCTAAGACTTTGTCACTACCAGAGTTGCGTCCCGATTTATCCACTTCGGGGCAAAGAGTAGCATTGAAATCACCACCCAATATAAGTTGACCTCCCAGCACTGTGTGTATTTGTTTCTTAATTAATTGAAAGAAGGATGGTTGATTAGTATTTGGCCCATATATAGATCCCAAAGTAATCTCCTGATTTTCAAATGTCCCTCTAAGTAGAAGATATCTGCCCTTTGGGTCTCTTTTTACCTGATGGATTTGTATAGGCAGGTCAGACTGGAGCAATATCGCTACCCCTCTTTGTTTCTTGTCAGATATGTCTGAGGCAAAATAAATCTTAGAGTAATAAACATGTCTAAACAAATATTCATGTGCCCTTTTCAAATGGGTTTCTTGCAACATAACCACCTGGGGTCTATGTCTATTTATCTCTTGCCAAATCAGCTGTCGCTTTCTAGGAGCATTTAGGCCTTTGACATTGAGAGTCATAATCTTTAAAGTAGCTGCCATAGAGTATACTTAACAAAAAGAAAAATAAAATTCATTTACATATCTAGATGTCACCTGCGAACACTGTAATGCCCTTCCCTCCCGTTTCCCCTTAACCCATCCCCCCTTCGCCTCCTACCTCCCGTCCTCCCCTATCCCCTTCATAAGTAGAGTAATGAACTTCCACAGGAAATAGAATTCCCCGGAGGAGCCCACTCACTTCCTAGCAAGATCAACCCCCGCATTATACAGCCCATCCACACCACCTCCGCCCAACCCCGCATGACATCCTCCATATACCCGACAGACTTATCTCCGCTGCAAATGTAGATCACAAGAAAATAAAGCAGAAAATGTCAACCTTCGCGTACTCTTTCAGCAACCTCACTTTGGAGTAATATTACAGTCAGGTGTTGTGCGCAGTCAGCCGTGGTTTCTTTGCCTTATTAAAAACTTGTTGCCATTGTCGCACTTTGTCTCTCTTGTCAACAGTAGTCTCCAAGTGTAGTTCTGTAGTCGGTCCCATCACACCCGCTGCTTGTAGAATCTGCTGTGCCACCTCCGGGGAGCGAACTTTGTGTAGCTTTCCAGCAATAGTAAAGCATACTGCAAAGGGAAAAGCCCATCTGTATTTTATGTTATGTTGCCCCAATACCTCCAGTATCAGTTTCATATTTCATCTTTGTTGTAAAGTATAGGCTGATAAGTATTGGAATACCGAAATAGGTGTATCTTGAAAGCACAAGTCCTTTTGTTGCCTAGCCAGGCCATATAGGTGTTCTTTCTCTGAGTATTTCCAGAAGCGGACCACAGTGTCTCTGGGTTTATTAGGGAGCGACTTGCCTAGCACTCTATGGGCTCGTTCAATTTCCGGAACCTGTTGGTCTGGGTTTCCCTTCAAAATATGCTTACACAGTTCATGTACTAGTTTGGGAACATCTTCTTGATCTCCAGCCTCTGGTATGCCCCGAAACCGTAAATTATTTCGTCTCCCTCTGTTCTCGATGTCATCAAGTTTGTATTGTAATTCCTCCATTTGGTTAGCAAAATCCATCTCCTTCTCTTTCATTTGGTTCATCAGATCCACGTGTTCGTCCACCCGGCCTTCAAGCTCCTCCACTCGATTACCAATTTCCTTGATTTCACCTCGCACATTTTCAATGCGTTCCACAATGTCTGATTTCATGCGAGCTAAATCTTTACGGAGTTCTCGAAGCACTTTGGTGAACTGTGAATCCTTATTGTTGCCAGCATCTTCGTCGGAATGTGCCGAATCAAAATCTGAGGCCTCCTCCTCCCAAGATGAAGCATGGCTGCTAGCAGTTTTAGCATTACGGAGGCTGCCTCGCACTCCTGCTTTGGGATCCGCGATTTTCGATTTCTGTAACTATCACTTGTATATTCGTCCTGCCTTCGTTTTGCGGTAAAGTCCGTCGGTTGTATAGCGAAAAAGTAGCGATTTTAGCGGGGCTGAGTCGGAGCGATGAGTTCAGGCTGCCATCGAGGTTGCTGACGTCACAGGAAGTCCTGAGTGAATGTTTTAAAATTATTTCCATGAAACTTCATTGAGTGTCCCCTAGTCTTAGTACTTTTTTGAGTGTAAAAATCTACTCGTTCTACACCGTTCCTAGAATACTATCAAGCTCATTTTCAAAGCACTTAGCCTCCCAAAGTTCCATAGAAACCTATGGAACTTAGCCTCCCAAAGTGCTTTGAAAATATGCCTATAAGTGCTTCTTTGACTTTTTTCATATTCAGCTTTCCAATATTGCTGGAACCCGCCCCACTGCCAAATTTATGCTGTGATGAAGAAGAGAGCTCAAATTTGGAGTACCACTAGCTTTCATGGTGCTGCCTTTTATCTGGGCCTCTGTTCCCCACGTGACTGTGATCAATTCTTCCATTTCACTCTCATTCCTTTGTTGGTCTGATGAACAGAATTTTGATCAGGTGCTTGAATCTAGGCCCTATATTCTTTTAATAGAATCAATAAGTGATAAAAATAGGTAATAGGGGCATTGATTTGTAGGGTGGTTAAGATAGGTAATATGATTAGTGACTGATTAGGTGGCCATTCAAGGAAGGACTCCAAAACCATAAATGCATTACTGATGAGAATTAAAGAATTTTCAGTGAGCATTTAAAATAATGTATTTTTCTGTCTCTATATGTATAGTAGGAACACTACCATTCTGGCTTCATTCGTAAGCTGTAAATATGATCATTACTTCAGTCTGTTAGCTCAAGGGATGTGAAACTCAGATAAATCTTGATAACGACTTTAAGATTACTACTGAGGAAATAGACTTTGTGAGCCTTGATTTGTTTCAGTAATAGCCTGCAGTTCAGAATACATTGGTAAGTGAGAAGAATGTTTTTATTGATGACTTGTTAAATAAGTTCTTGTTTTGTTTTTTTTCTTTGATTTTAGTTACATACATAGAAAAATGTAGGCAGATAAAGACCATATGGCCTATCCAGTCTGCCCATCCATGCCATCTTCCTCAGGTTACTTCTGATCTATCCCCTTTCACCTTCATTCTATGCTCCCTTGTTCCAGAGCTTCCTTTCAAATGAAAGAGACTCACCTCCTGTGCATTTATGCCATGTAGGTTTTTAAATGTCTCTATAATATCTCCCCTCTCCCACCTGTCTTCCAAAGAATACATATTGAGATCTTTAAGTCTGTCTCCATATACTTTATGACGAAGACCACTGACCATTTTTGTAGCCACCCTCTGGACCGACTCCATCCTGTTTATATCTCTTTGAAGGTGCAGTTTCCAGAATTGTACACAATATTTTAAATGAGATCTCATCAGTCTTATACAGGGACATCATCACCTCCCTTTTCCTACTGGCCATTCCTCTCCCTATGCACCCAAGCACCCTCCTAGCTTTAGCCATCAACTTTTCTACCTGTTTGGCCACTTTAAGATCATCCATGGAGTAAATGCATTTTTAGTGTGTATGGACTTAAGCATAGGTGGTCAGTGACGCAGCTGTTTGGGGGGAAAAAGTGAGGTGGGGTGGAATGAGGTGTGGTGGGGCAAGTTAAAATTCTTGGGATGGGGGCAACATCTATGTTAGCAGTATAGCGACAGTGAAGACACTTAAACACAGCAGGAAACGATGCCTTCACTGTGTCTGTGGTGCAGATGCACTAGCTGCATCCCCATAGTACCTCTGCTACTGATAATATGTGCTTTGAAGATACTCTAAGGAATTAGAGGCCAAAATGTTAAAATAATGGTCCAAAATAATCCAATACATTGAACAGAACAGCTCTAGCTTACCAAGGGCAGGGTGGTAGTGGTGGTCCGCCTTGGGTGCAGGCAGCAAGGGGATGCACAGAGCCATCATACAGTTGTCCCTGCCCCCCTCTGACATTACTTCCTGTTCCGGGGCAGGGGACCGGTGCAGACGACAGTCACGTGACTACTCAGTGCATCCCCAGGTGGTGAGGCGATATACTTTGGAGGAGGGGAGGTGGGTTATGCGCCGAGATGGGGGAGGAGGTTGATGCGCTGGGAGGGGTATAGTGGCAACCCACCCCGGGTGGTAGCCAACCTAGGTACGACACTGCAGAACAGTTATTTGTAGCATTTTGGAAATATATGCAGGTACTTTAACACTTGGTTCCCAGTCAGCCCAAATTTGCCAGTCTGGCATCTTTTTGTTGGCCATACAAAATGGGTGTTCAGCAGCACTGTAACAGAAATAAAATAATTTGCCTATCAATGTTTTTGGTAGGTTGCCAAATGGCCACTAGGCTTCAGATTTGCATTTTAACATTGAATACATGCAAAGTAATCTGATGCAATCACCTTAAAATTAGCTACTCTTATAGGGAGGGAACTGGAGATAGCGTAGTTTTTACTGTACTTTTGTAATGGTACAACTTTTAAAACTTTGAATGAAGATGATTTAAAAAAAATGTCTACTCCTTTGACACCTGGCCATGGGGCAAAAACTATAATTCATATGATAAAGCAAATGAATGATGAGGAAGATGCAAAAAATTCTTAGAGTGTTAGATTCATGGTTGATTTGTGACTTTTATAACAAACTGAAAAGCTGAGCTGAAATAGAAATCATTTTGGGATCCTTTCACTAAGCCACACTAATGATTAGCATGTGCTAAATGATAAGAAATAATACCACAATATTATCTTTTCCACTGAAATGAAAATGGTGCAGGGATCAGTGCCACTTACAACTAAAATCATTGAAATCATTATAATAATTTCTAATGATTTTAAATGGAGGCTTGGTGCGGCAGAAAGAAACGGGGTTCAAGTCTTCCAGTGTGAAAGATAAGTGCTCTTTCGGTAATTTTTGCTATCAGTTAGTGTTTACTAAATGATAAGAAGCCCATAGGAATATAATGGGCACCTTATTTAGTGTGCTAATCATTAGCACACGCTAACCTGCTTATAATCAAACGAGAAAAACGCCCAAGTTCCGACCTAAATCGGGAGATGGACGTTTATCTCACAAAAACGAATAAAGCGGTATAATCGAAAGCCGATTTTTGGACGTTTTCAACTGCACTCCGTCGCGGATGCGGACAAAGTTGATGGGGGCGTGTCAGAGGTGTGGCGAAGGCGGAACTGGGGCGTGGTTATCTGCCGAACAAAGATGGGCGCATTTCACCGATAATGGGAAAAAAGTATGCGTTTTTAGCTAGAATTTAGGACACTTTTCCTGGACCCTGTTTTTTCACGAATAAGGCCCCAAAAAGTGCCCTAAATGACCAGATGACCACTGGAGGGAATCGGGGATGACCTCCCCTGACTCCCCCAGTGGTCACTAACCCCCTCCCACCACAAAAAAATGATGTTTCACAACTTTTTATTTTCACCCTCAAATGTCATACCCAGCTCCCTGGCAGCAGTATGCAGGTCACTGGAGGAGTTGTTAGGGGGTGCAGTGGACTTCAGGCAGGTGGACCCAGGCCCATCCCCCCTACCTGTTACAATTGTGCTGCTTAATGCTTATTAGTCGTCCAACCCCCCCCAAACCCACTGTACCCACATGTAGGTGCACCCCTTCACCCCTTAGGGCTATAGTAATGGTGTAGACTTGTGGGCAGTGGGTTTTGAGGGGGATTTGGGGGGCTCAACACACAAGGGAAGGGTGCTATGCACCTGGGAGCTCTTTTACCTTTTTTTTTTGGTTTTGTAAAAGTGCCCCCTAGGGTGCCCGGTTGATGTCCTGGCATGTGAGGGGGACCAGTGCACTACTACTACTACTACTACTACTTAGCATTTCTATAGCGCTGCCAGGGTTACGCAGCGCTGTACAAGTTTAAACACGGGGAGGGACAGTCCCTGCTCAAGAGAGCTTACAATCACTACGAATCCTGGCCCCTCCCACGAATAAATGTCTTGGATTTATTCGTTTTTGAGCTGGGCGCTTTCATTTTCCATTATCGCTGAAAAACAAAAATGCCCAGCTCACACATTGTTGAATAAAACATGGGCGTCTATTTTTTCCCAAAATACGGTTCGGTCCACCCCTTCACGGACCCGTTCTCGGAGATAAACGCCCATGGAGATAGGCGTTTTCGTTCAATTATGCCCCTCTATATCTGTTAGCGCTCATTAGTAAAAGGACCCCTTTGTGCAGTAAAGCTAATATTATGCTTATTTAATATGGCCTCAATCTTACACAAATCCTCAGAAAGCAGCAGTTTGTTGGTGTAATAATAAATTTCTAATCCTTTCCAGAAATGGCATGATTTCAGGCTAGCATCCAAAGGATAATATGTGAAAGCTCACACTTTCACGTAGACATTGACTGTACACCTTTGCTATTAAAAATAGAATTTTAATCTCTTTACATAGATATCAGAAAAAAAAAGCTCCATTAGAGAAAGGTGTTAAAATCTTTCTAAACCATGAATGAAGTCAGTGTAGAAATTATATTGTGAGTCATTTCCTTTTAAGAAATATAATGCAAAAATATGTCTTTTTTGCTAATAATATCCTGTTCTTATCAGGAGCGGACTGTAAGAAAATAAAAGCCCCGGGGATCTTATTTTCACATCAGCTCATAGATATCAAATTACTCAGAGGTTCTATAACCTCCAGGCTCTGCTTACAGAATATTAGTGCTGTCCAGCTAAAGTATAACTGTGTCCTGGAATCACCTCATTCCAGGCAATGAGTTAACCAGACAAAATGTACCTTTTCAGGACTAGATCGTGTTGAAGCATCGAGCTCTAGTCTACAAAGGATATCCACATTTTATAGAATAGCCCCTAATCCGCATTTAACTTAAGGTGTCTGCATTTACGCCTGGTGAAACCAGGTGTAAATGTCAGCTCCTAAATTAGGCGTAGATTGGATATATTCTAGGAACGTCCTCAAAACGCCCCTAAACACCCCCCCTTGAAGTTATGCGCTATAGGATTTATGCGTACATCGTTATAGAATACAATGTGTGCAAGACTAATTAAGGTCAATTAACGCCAATAATTGGTTATTATCAACCAATTATTGGCACAGATTGGCTCATTAATCAAGTCGCAAGTGCAAATCGGCTATGTGCACACAAATCAGCATTCAACTTTAGTCACTATATATATAGAATCCATGGATCAGTAGGAGTTGAAAATGTCTGGATTTGGACAACTAACTCCAGAAGTTTAATATAGATCCATATTTGGGTATTGTCATCCTTGGGTGACAAACCCTCTGTTTTGGCATGGTGTCCAGAAAAGAGTACACTGTTGATCTAACCACAGATCCAGACGTCGATGCAATCTTACTCTATTTAAAAGGATATCCCTGTGTCCTGGGACCTGATGCTTATAAGTAAACCTGTTGGCAGGGAGAAAGGAGAGAGGATAATATATCTGTATATTTTGTTTTTCATTTTGCTTTAAATATCTGTAGAGCTTACCTGATATAAATGTAAGCCATCGATGACATCAATCCGGTATTTACCTATTTGCAGTTGAAATCCCTATCATGATGGATCCAATTCATAACCCCTTAAATGGGGTGCATACCCCCTCTACCCCTATATTTGGGAAGGGATGACTTCTTTTTTTTTATTTGAGTTTGAGGTGATTTACAGATGAAAATGAACAATATACATAAAATCCCATAAAATTCTAATTTGGAACTACTAATACATAGATTTGTTTTGCCTGTCCTATTACTTTCCCCATCCATTACACGATCCAAACAGCTTAACACAGATGACATAGCAGGCCAAAAAATAGCAGATTGATAAGCAAACAAACATGTAAATAACTTCTTTGAGGTGATTTCCCTGAGGACTAGGGAAGGAAAAAAATAATGATTTACAAAAATAATATCGAGATAATGAATCCAGATAACATACTATAGAAAGCATATAACAAGGAATCAGGCCACAAACAATCTTATATAATAAGCACCCCAGTTTAAAGAGCATTCTAGCTTCTACTGGAAGCCAGTGCAGTTTAATGAAAAATGGAGTAATATGATCAGTTTTCTTAAGAGAACAAATTAATGAACTGCCACATTTTGAATAGTTTGGATTTTTCTATTAATTTGTTTCGGTAAACCCAGGTATACAATATTACAGTAATCCAATTTGCTAAGAATAAGTGACTGTAACATCAGTTTAAACAGATCTTCTGGTAAATATTTTCTAATGTTTCTTAGTTTTTTCATCATATAAAAAGAGCTTTTTACTAAAGAGTTTTCTTGATGTTCCATTGTTAGACTTAAGAACACTAAAACAGGTGACAGGGGAGATCCCTAGGGGACACCAGATGGCAATGACCAGCTTTTAGAAAGCAACCCTTGCATCTTTACTCGATAAGTTTGAAATGTAAGAAAAAACATTGCCCATAATACCAAAATCATCCAAGACTGAGACACATGCAACAACTCAAATTGTTCCAAATAAACCACCAGCTGTCTAGTCACCATGGTCTCCATTATTTTAACAATATATGGTATTGAAGCAACCAGTCTATAATTGGTTGGATCACATTTAGAGTTTAAAGAGTTTTTTGGAGTAAGAATAATCTCGGAGAAATCCTTTGGAAAAATACCAGAAACAAGAGAATTTTCAATCCAGTAGAGCAAGGCCTTCTTAAAATTTTTCGGTGCTATTCTCATTAGGTATGTCAGACAGTTATCAATATGACAGTGTGATTTAGCAAACTTCATACATAAAAGATTTAATTCTTCCATGGAAAAACTACGAAATTCACCCCAGGAGAGATCAGCTGTCCAACCATCTTTATAATCGAGAATATAATTTATTCTATCATTGTTACATTGTTAACATTATGATTATGCAAAGTGACATGGATGGGCATAATTGAACGGGGTGCCCAAGTTTTCCTGAGGACATCCTCGCAGGACGTCCCCACGAAGGGGCGGGGAAACCCATATTATCGAAACAAGATGGGTGGCCATCTTTCATTTCAATAATACGGTCGGGGACGTCCAAATCTCAACATTTAGGTCGACCTTAGAGATGGTCGTCCCTAGAGATGGTCATACCCGATTTTCGGCGATAATGGATACTGAGGACGCACATCTCAGAAACGACCAAATCCAAGCCATTTGGTCGTGGGAGGAACCAGCATTCGTAGTGCACTGGTGCCCTTGACATGCCAGGACACCAACCGGGCACCCTAGGGAGCACTGCAGTGGACTTCAGAAAAAGCTCCCAGGTGCATAGCTCCCTTACCTTGTGTGCTGAGCCCCTCAACCCCCCCCCCCCCCAAAACTCACTCCCCACAACTGTACACCAGTACCATAGCCCTTAGGGATGAAGGGGGGCACCTAGATGTGGGTACAGTGGGTTTGTGGTGGGTTTTGGAGGGCTCACATTTACCACCACAAGTTTAACAGGCAGGGGTGGGATGGGCCTGGGTCTGCCTGCCTGAAGTGCACTGCAGTACACACTAAAACTGCTCCAGGGACCTGCACACTGCTGTCATGGAGCTAGGTATGATATTTGAGGCTGGCGGGAGGGTAGGAAGGGGTTGGTGACCACTGGGGGAGTAAGGGGAGGTCATCCCTGATTCCCTCCAGTGGTCATCTGGTCATTTAGGGCACATTTTTGTGTCTTGGTTGTAAAAATAAAGGACCAAGTAAAGTCGTCCAAGTGTTCGTCAGGGATGCCCTTCTTTTTTCCATTATCGGCCGAGGACGCCCATGTGTTAAGCACGCCCCAGTCCCGCCTTCGCTATGCTTCCGACATGCCCCTGTGAACTTTGGTCATCCCCGTGATGGAAAGCAGTTGAGGACGCCCAAAATTGGCTTTCGATTATGCCAATTTGGGCGACCCTGGGAGAAGGACGTCCATCTCCCGATTTGTGTCGAAAGATGGGCGCCCTTCTCTTTCGAAAATAAGCCTGAAAGAGTCTCAATCTTCATTTTAATATAATCAGCCAACTGATCAGCACGGGTGACAGCTCTTCAGGTTTCTCATGAATATGTGATACATCAAATAGATTATTTACTACCTGAAACAATGCCAAAAAAACAGACACAAAACCATCTGGCATCATTTTTACAAAAATGGCAACACAGACATTCCTGCAAATAATTCAATCACAGTTTCCCTTCAAAAGGGAAGCCCTCTTCTTATTCTGGCAGCTACAGGAGTGGAGGAGTGGCCTAGTGGTTAGGGTGGTGGACTTTGGTCCTGGGGAACTGAGGAACTGAGTTCAATTCCCACTTCAGGCACAGGCAGCTCCTTATGACTCTGGGCAAGTCACTTAACCCTCCATTGCCCCATGTAAGCCATATTGAGCCTGCCATGAGTGGGAAAGCGCGGGGTACAAATGTAACAAAAATAAATAAATATTTAGAAGTCAAAGTCCAGTATTTTAGTACAGCCACAAGAGGTCTCTGCTATCCTTAAAATGCAGAATCTTATAGGAAATGACCCTGAGTATCTGAAGAACAGGATGATCCTCCACACACCGCCAAGGACACTAAGGACCTCCCAAGGACTTTCACTAACCACACCCTCTCCAAAAGACATTACACGATGTGATACCCACAAGCGAGCCTTCTCCGGAGTAGACCCCATACTCTGGAATGCACTGCCTGAAAGGCTTTACTTAACAGAAGACTATTTCTACTGCAGGAAGCAGGTGAAAGCTTGGCTCTTCAACCAGGCCTTTAATGGAAGAAGTAACTAACTGATTAGTCTCACTCACATACACAAGGAGTGATTTGGGCTGCACATACTGCAGCGGGACATGTTTATCCATCCTACCCTAGCTGAGATAATATTTAACCATCTCTCTGACCTCATGTGCAACTTTCTTGAAATCAGTCACCTTACTTTCTAACTCTTCCTACTTTCTTACCCATCTATATTTTACAACTTTGCCTTGCTCTTCACTATCAATTATAATGTTCTATTATGTATTGTGTTGACATTGCAAGTAGTATACCATGCCATAGTTTGTATTATTGTTTGAATATTTTTACTGCTGTAATTGTCTATTGCTCATGTTTGATCTATTCTTACTGTACACCGCCTTGAGTGAATTCCTTCAAAAAGGTGGTAAATAAATCCTAATAAATAAATAAAAATGCCTAAGTTTTCCTTTATTTCATGGTCTGTTCCTTGGCCGCTGAAATCCAACATCCAAAAGATGTTGGAAAGAAATTTATACATTAGAGGCTTGGTACACCAACACCATCACCATAGGCCCTTCCCAGGCCTACCTATATCCCTAGTGGTACATTAGGGGTAAGAGTGAAGCCCACTTGCTCCAGCCCCCTAGCAGTGGCTTCTACAAAATGGCTGCTATGACCTCACAGCAGTCTCGCGATACTACTGCCAGTATGTTTTTATTTGACCTATACCTTTAAATCTTAAATGGAGTTATAACAAATACTGTTTTCTTTTTCTTTTTGTGTTTCTCCTTTTCTCCTCTTAATGTGGGCTTGGTGGCAAAGATTTATTTTCTTATCCAGTTTTGGATATATTTTTGTAGTTTGATTTTCTGTTATTTACTTGTATTATTTTCATGGGTTCTATGTGGAAAATTAAAATTAAATAAAAAACAGTATACTAGCATAAGTGCTATATATGTGCATATGAATTTAGGTATCAGCACTTGCATCAAGCAAGCATCGAGCTGGTGTAAATGCTCACACCTAAATTTTGGAGATACGTGTATAACTTGGTTCTAGGTGAGTTCCCATTGGACAGTTCCCACCCACCAAGTACCCCCTGGGTAATTACCATCTAGGTCAATTTCTCCCCTAACCCGTTCAACCCCACCCCCAGCAAAAGCAATTCCCCTCCATAACATTTATTGCAAATATACTTATAACACAGCGTATATCTAAACAAAAAAGAATATTACTTACATATAACCAATTAAGAAATACTCAATTATAAATAAATAGTAAGTTAGAAATCAAGTCTTATTCCAAGAATTTAGCAAATATATTAAAAAGCAAGATTATGAGCTATACCTCAAAGAAAATCTTTCACAGGTTTCTTGCTAAAATCTTCATCAAGAGCAACCAGGCATTCCTGAGATGCTTTATACTAACAACGCATTGGAGGTGGTAGATGCCCAGCCATAAGACGTTCCTGTTCAACCTTGACCATCATCTGCTCCTTCTGTAACATTTTTATAATGTGCCAAATATTTGGATGATGAGCTGTAACACTGGACTGCAACTGATTATGGTATCTCTCAATAGCATTGTTGGTATGAGGCAGCTTACTCTGCACACGGTCATACACACTCCAGAATGAAATTAGAAATATAGGTTGCCTTCTTATTCTCTGCCCTGGTGGTTCAGTATATGTATCTTCAAAATAATCAACAGCACTTTGCAACTCTGATGGAAGATTATGCTTGATAGTTTCAAAACAATCAACTACCACAACATTTATATTGCAAATATACTTCCAACGTGGTGTATATCTAAAGAAAAGTGGTGTAAAACCTGCTAGGAAACCCTGAGCAAGCAAACGCTGCAAGTAACCCATATAAGTTAGGAAGACTATAATTAAGATATCAAGGAGAACAGGTGGGTGGGAATCTATCATGGGGGAATTCTGCAGGTAGGAATTGACACCTCACGGTGGGAATTGGTTAGGGGGAAATTGACCTAGATGGCAATTATCTGGGGGTAACCGGTGAGGAGGGGGGGGGGGGGAGGAATTGTCCAAGTGGGAACTCGCAAGATACTGTATAACTTATAGTATTCTATGAGTTATCCCCCTGATTCTATAAAGGTTGCCAAAGATTGCACAAATTTAGGCCCATTCCCAGTTGTGAGCACAATTTAATAAAATAATGAGCCAATTATTGCCAATAATTGGCTTTTTTAAAATTATTTATTTATTCAGTTTAATCAAATTTATACAAGAAACATCTGGTAAAGCATCATAAAAATAAAATTTGTAACAAGGAATATCAACATTGATTTAGGCAATAATTGACAATCAAGTCCATAAATAACAGATCCAAAATTTAGGAATTCAGGGAGCAAGAAAGGTATAAGAAATTAATATAATTGGCTTTTTAACAAGCAATAATTGGCACTAATTAGATTGTGTGCGATCCAAAAAAAAAGGGGGCACGGAAATGGGAAGATCATGGATGTTTTTGGTGGAACAGAGGTGTGGTTTCAAATTACACTCGTAATTACAGAATAATGGTGCTCCATGCATAAATTTAGGCCCGGCCATTTGCACCAAACATGGTGCAAATGCCCACACCTAAATTTACACCCAACTCTCCGCTTAAGCGTGTATTCTGTAAACCATGCCAAACTTTAGGTGAGGCTTATAGAATACTGTTTTTAAGCAGGTATTGTTTGGCACTGATTTTTTTAGGTGCTATATATACAGAATACACGCTTAAGCGGAGAGTTGGGTGTAAATTTAGGTTTGAGCATTTCCACCATGTTTGGTATATATATATGTTTGCACCATGTTTGGTATATATATATGTTTGGTATATATAATCCAGCCCTATGTGTGTAATAGTGTGCCCCACCCATATGATTGCCCCCCTGCAAACTAGATGCCGGATTTCAAGAATTTACATACATATGTGCTCAGGTATGCACGTATATGCCTGTATGCTGGTTACTGCCTAGTGTACCTGAGTGCAACTCACCTTGAGCTACAATTGAAAAAAGGTGTGAGCAAAATCCAAATACATAAATAAATTTACCTACATATGTGCTACATAAATGTTATAGCCTTCTTTCTAAAATTATCACCCCTGCGGATATATTAAATTACTCAGCAAGATCCTTTTGAGAACTGTCCTCCCTGTGCCTTGATAAATGTGTATATTTAAATGTCTGGTACTTTCCGTCTTCTATCCATGAGGTTATTTTTCACGAGCTGCAAGCAAGTTCTAGGAACAAAACCAAGACAGGGTAGTGACATGCACAGTATAATAAACCTCATTTATAAAAGGATAAAAAGAAGCATTTGTCAGATGAAGGTTTTTAGTAATAAATCCACAGTCAGTTAAAAGAATGCACAAAGCAAGAAGAAGCAGAAGAATAATAGATTGAGTAGGTGTGAAAAAGGGGATCGATTAAAGAAGAGTTTACGTCAGGCTTAGAGAAGGAATACAACAATGTAGCAGATGTTCTCCAGGATCTGAAAATGAGAAATCAAACAGACCGTAAAAGAACAGAACACAGCTGATACAAGGGAACATGCTGAGAGAAGAGAGTAGAAAGACTCAGAGGGACAGACAGAAGGACTGATGTTAAGCCTTGGGCCGATGGCTGAATATATGGCTTCTAAGGTGAACGTAATGTGAAAGTTTTGCACACCAATGCATAACCTAATGGCATGTGAATTACTGCAGTGCTAAAAACTATGCACTGCCAGGAACCCTCCCCCCCCCCCCCCAGCATATACTGTGGTATATAGCCATTTGCTGCAGAAAAGCAAAATAAATGTCTCCTAGGCAGCGCCTGCTGCCATGCAAGGGGTCACCTCCGCCCCCTAAAAACCCTCCAATCCCCTGATGATCCATTCCCTCCCACACACTAACCAAAAGTCCCTGGTAGTCTCCACACCACAGTCTGAATTTTCATCATTGATTTTCACTGACATTATAACCCAAGCAGGTTTATGTCTATTATCTTTCTGTACTGCAGTTCACAATGCATTAGAGCAGTTAAAAATCAAATATATGAGGCATACAGTAACATGTTAATAAGAGAAGGAATGGAAAAATAAAATAAGGCAAAAATAGTATGGTTTCCTTCTCTTTTTCTGTAGGGGACTTAGCATGTCTGAAAAGGGATATCTCAGTTCATGCATAGGAAAATAAGGTGTGTAATGCACTCCACAGCTTGGAGCAGTGTGAATAAGAAATATTTCATTATATGCTCTTTTATTGACCAATTTGCTACTATTGAACCTCAAGTACAGTCTCTAGTGCAGCTTCCTTTCTGGCCTCAACTGTGATAGCTACTCACTGACTTGAGCGTGTAAGAGGATAAACCTACTTCAGTACTATCTTATTCCTATCCTCTTCCTAATCTGGAACTCTTTATGTATGAAATTGCTTGGTCTTCTACGTGTTGGAGGAAAAGCCTCAACAGACTCCTTGACGTGGCTCGTAGGCTGTTAATTATCCAGAGCTCTTGCTGTCATCACTGGCATAAAAACCTCCAATCTCTTTTTTTAATACGTTAAATGTTAAACAACACTTGCTGTTGTTCAGTTTGCTGTCACTCAGTCTCTCCTTCCCACGGCCGACAATGGCCAAGGTTTCGGTCCTTCCTTCGGTTCCTGCCTCAGAGTCCGTGGAATTGGCGACTGTCTACACAAGAGATCAGCAGTATAATTAGAGTCTTAAACAGTCCTTCAAATCGCAAATGTATAGACAGTGCAATTTTTCTAGCAAAAAAGGTGCTGGTACTCAAATGCCAGGCCACCCTTCAGGGGTGGGGTGATCACTGAGGGACCAATCCTACAATAGCCAGGCCCCCTGCAACCAGTCACAGAATCTATGACAAGGCAGAATTGGTGTCTTGAGCCTGAGCTCTTTCATTAAAACTTGTGGTCCATGGGTCAATTTTAGGAGACACTGGAAAAGGTGCTGGTACTCAGTACCCCCGAGTACCCCCTCAAAAAAAGCCCTGTGTATAGAGCTCCATCTGCATTCCTCACTTCACTGCAGCGCGGTATTCTCTCTGGAAGTGTTACCTACTTCCCTTGAAAATTGGTAATGTCTGCACAATGTGCCAGTGTTTCTTAATTGTTGCTGCAACTTGTGCTGCCATAGTAGTATATCTCCAGACACACGTAATTTTGTCCTCTGCTGTGTCATCTCTA
Source organism: Microcaecilia unicolor (assembly GCF_901765095.1). Classification (NCBI taxonomy): domain Eukaryota; kingdom Metazoa; phylum Chordata; class Amphibia; order Gymnophiona; family Siphonopidae; genus Microcaecilia; species Microcaecilia unicolor. The sequence goes on along the minus strand of NC_044040.1, from coordinate 39,759,921 downwards.
TTTCTCGGCATTAACAAATACTCCCGGTTATTAAATTTAACTCTTCTGTACGCAGGCTGAATGAACTATGTGCTTCGGATATCCCTTCTCACGTAATCTCTCTCTCAAATCCTTAGAATTTCCCCTGAAGTAGATTGGAGGTTTTTATGCCAGTGATGACAGCAAGAGCTCCGGGTAATTAAGAGCCTAAGAGCCACGTCAAGGAGTCTGTTGAGCTTTTCCTCCTACACATAGAAGACCAAGCAATTCCATACATAAAGAGTTCCAGATTAGGAAGAGGATAGGAATAAGATAGTACTCAACTGTGATAGACCAGGCCCTAAATTTTAAGCCAGACATGTCCAACTCAGTCAGACCTATTTGCAGCCTTGAGGGCTTTCAGGCTAAACCGAATGAGTATGAATGCAATATAGTTGCATATATGTATATTCATTAGGGTAGCCTGAAAACCAGACTGAGTTGGACCCTGCAGTTTTATACTCAATAAGCTGTAGATGAATCAGATTGGTCCGGGCCCCATATTTGTACTCACGGACAACCACCCTGAATTGAGTGTTCCCATAGTGCACCTTGATTCAACACACTATTCTGGAAAAGCACCTTTAGTGCACGGGATTAATCATTCAAGGGACTCACTACTGTGCTACCAAAACTCTGTTCCACTTATTAGGACACTCCAAAAGCTGCAATAGATGTTTCCAAAGGGCTCCTGGCCCAGAATGGTTTCTGCTATGACTCAAAGGGTGGGGAGAGGAAGGAATATAATATAGTAGGGGAAAAAACCACCCTTGGGTATACAAATAAAGGCTTACAACGCCCCATTCAAGCCTCGTCTCAGCTGAGCTGGAGAGAAAAGGATCAGGTGAAAACATCCAGATAAAAGAAAAGCACCATAAACAGAGAAATAAAAACATTTAAGTATTGCACTCTCATAAGGAGGCAGATTTACAAGCTGACAAAATTCTGTTCCAAGTGTGTGTACATGTGCACACGCAATCTAAACTTATCTTTTCAGCAATAGTTTTCTAATCTGTACGTCTTTATGTCTCAGCTGACAGTAAATCTCTGTGCTCTCTGAACCAGTTAAAATGAAAAAGACAAGCCAGCAGCTGGAAGTGGCTACCAAAAAAGTGGTTTCCTTAGTAACCGTAACTGGCAAATGATTGCACAGCTACTTGCTCCAGTAATGGAAATAGAGGCAGGTGTGCATAAGAGCCAGCTCAATGGGTGCCAATGGGTGCTGGGCACTGCCAATACTGAGTAACCTCGGAGAGGGGGTGTAATTTGTTTTATGTTTGGCACCTCCATTCATTTTGACATGTTGGCACCTATGCCTGTGTGGGTGTACACATGCACTTTGATACATACATGAGTCCGAAAAAATTCAGTACAATCAAACTATTTGAAGTGATTGTGGACAAAATATGCGTAGTGTGTATGTCAAATAGCAGCAGCTTTCAAAAGCCACCATGTGCCCTGGGTCACCAAAACAGAATTAATTTCCAATAAATTTGCATATCTTTCATTCAAGCTGCTAATCAAACCAAGAACTCTGCTTCCACTGCGTAGGTTTTCAGCTGTGGTTTCAGTTATGGATGCTGGTACTGTATCTGCCAGATAAGCCACTAATAGAAATGGAATAAGATTACTTTGTATCTGTACACCAACATTTAAATAATTGAACTGTTTATTCTTTGCAGACAGCTCACAAAATTATTCGTCAATGCTCTAAATATATGAAATGGAAGCAGAGCTACTTGGAAGACAAACTAAACTTATTAAGTTCACAGAAGCACAATGGAAGATGCTTTAATCATTGTTAATTGATAAAGTCAAGTTTGGTTAGACTATCCTCCCATTTTCTATAAGAAACTTAAAAACTTGCTCAGTAAGAGATTATAGCAGGGGATGTAATCCAGTTTAATATTTTTATTTTGAACTGGTTATGTACTCATAGCTAAAAATAGTGGTATGAACCTGACTTCTGATAAAGAAATTGCACTGGTACCAATTTAAGCTGCTGAAAGAACTCTGTGCATGATGCATTTTGTCGCTATGGAATCTTCCTTAGGGCAGAAATGTTTGCTGTCTCCCACACTCTTATCAACAGGGAACACTGCTAATCTACATTAAATACCAGATCTATATTAAATACCACTTGCTTATCAAATGTTGTTAATCTTGGTTGGAATCAGCCAGACTCTTTTTATAGCCTATGATTGTTAATGTAAGAATTTCAAGACCTGAGAGATTCTTTGTACAGTTTATTGAAAAAGAAATATTTCATGGTTTTGTGGGTGGGTGGGGAAGTAAAATTAAACCTTTATTTCATTATGGGAATAATTTTATAAACCTTTTAAAGTGTGCATGCTTAAAAGTGCTTTTATAAAATAGCATGACCGCATACACATGTAAAAAGTACACATACGGAGAATGTGCATTTATTTTTACGTGATCTGGGGTAGGCATTTCTGGGAGCATAGTTTGTGTAGAACAGAGGGAGCTATGGGCTATTCAACTTGGAAAAGAGACGGCTGAGCGGGGATATGATTGAGGTCTACAAAATCCCAAGTGGTGTAGAACAAGTAGAAGTGAATCAATTTATTTTTATTCTTTCAATGGTTTTTAATATCAGGGGGTTTGGATTTTGTGTGCACAATTTGTAGAATACTATCTAAGAGCAGTTACTCACAACTACAAATTAGTGGCAATTAGCACTGATTAATGCCAATGATAGCTAATTATTGGTTAATCTAATTAGCAGCTAATTAAGGGGCCCTCTCATTAAGGTGTGCTAAGCCCTAATGAGGGGTTAGCATGCTGAAAAGGTATTACTGCAGGATGCACTAAAGCATCTTGCAGAAATTTTCCTTTTTGCATGCACTAACAGCTCAGTATTTTTTTTGTATTTATTTTTGGAGGGGGCATAGAAGTACTGTTCAGGTAGCATGCTAACATCAGCGTGTGCTAACTAAATAATGCAGGGTTAATGCGGGAGCCCTTAACACCTCTTAAATAGTAGGCAGTACGTGCTCCCATGTTATTTGCAGTTGTTGTGTGCTAATGATATTACCACACTACATTAGCACTCGACAGTGGCATTCCAAGGGCGGGGTGGTTGGAGTGGTCCGCTCCAGGTGCACGCTGCAAGGGGATGCAGGGAGCAGATGCATGGCTGTTGGCTCTGCCGGTTCCCTGCTCCCTGTGACGTTACTTCCTGTTCCGGGGCAGGCAATTGGCAAAGTCAACAGCCATGTGACTGCTCCCCGCACCTCCAGGAGGTAATGCACCGGGGGGGGGGGGGGGGGGGGGGGGGGGAGGTGATGCGCTGGGGGTGTGTGTGTGTGTGTGCAGTGGCCATCTGCTCTGGGTGGCAGCCAGCCTAGGAATGCCACTGGTGCACAACCTGTAAATTAAAAAAAATAAAAAATGCCCTATTTTATGGATGGTCTAGACATGGATTTAGCATGCAGGAAAATCCCGTGTTAGGATACACTAAGCCCATTTCATAGAGCATCTCAGTAAAAGGGCTTCTAAGCAGTTAAGTTACAGGCATAACTGACATTATTCTATAATTGCACATGCAAGGGTAAAATAATTAGGGGTTAGTGGGAGTCCTAATCTGCAGGGGTGAATCTGTCTCTTAATTTTGAAGCAATGGGGAAGGGAAGTTTCCTTTTTGTCTGGCTGGGGAATAAGAGTCAGAAAGCAACAAGGCAGTTGATCCGCCAAATACAAAATGGACAATAAAACAATGAGGCAGACCTTGTAAAAATATGATGTCTTTATTTGTAGATTAAAAGCTCCAAAGGTATTCAACATAAAATGCCTGACATGGCCATGTTTCGCCAGTATAAAAATGACTGCATCAGGGGCAATAGGTCACTATAAATGAAAATAAAATAAAATGGTGCTGTTATTTAAGAGTTTCTCTGATGTTCTTAGAGCTTATTTATTTATTCAAATTATGCTTTTAAGATTTGTATTATTAACAGTTTTTACCTAAGTACTTGAAGCGTTCTCAGCTTGAGGTTCCCCTGAATGTTCCTTTGGTGTTTTTAGTTTATTTGTTTGTTTATTTAATTGTTTATTATCATGTCTTTTATATGTTGTTTTTAGATACTGAATGATTTTATTTTATTTTCATTTATACTGACCTATTACCCCTGACACAGCCATTTTTATACTGGCAAAACATGGCCATGTTGGGCATTTTATTTTGAATACCTGAGAGCTTTTAATCTACAAATAAAGACATCGCTTTTTTACAAGGTCTGCCTCATTGTTTTATTGGCTGGGGAATAAGCCACTCAGGGGGAGATGCACAGAACTCTGGCACAGTAGGGAACAGCGCCGGAAAATACCAGCAGTCGCAATGAAAATGAATTACTAACCAATGCTCAACACTAACAGCATGCAAATTCTATGCATGCTTATTAATATTGAGCATTGGATGCAAAAGGGTGAGGAACGCTCTTGTGTGCATGCCCAGTCAATGGGCACCGTAAATGCTGGGATGTTTTCTGCCCCTTTCTCTGGAAACATTTTTTACAGACTCCTAGCCCAGGGGGGTGGGGAGTCTTGGGATCAAAGTGATGAGGACCAGAAGCTGTTCAGGTGGCAGAATTGGTGCGGAGAGGTGTGCCATATAGCCATGCTTCCTCCGTGTTAGGAGGCATCACTACAAGTTCAAACCCTCAGAAGACAACTTTATAACAGTGTCATAGCCAGAAATGAATTGATAAGGGGAGCAAACATTTCACTCAGAGCAAACCGGTCTTGCAAACCTACTGACAGCTCCGAGCTGTCAGTAGATTTTAGTCAGTAAGGCATGGGGTTTTCATGCGCCATTTCTCTGAGCATTGGAGAGAATTGCTAATATCTCATTTGAATACTAGTGAGCTCATTTGTTTAAGGCTTTTGGTCACTGCTTCTGTGCACAGTAAAAGGAGGACCGAAAGCCTTTGTGCATTAGGTGCACAACAACGTTTCATTCAGTCTAAATGAAAAGTTGCAAGCCTGGTTTGCTTTGAGCATCTCCCCCTCAATGTCAGGCTGACTTTTCTCTTTCAAACTGCTAATCAGCCAGAGTTCATCATATAGATTACAAAATGTTTAACTTGCATTGTTATTTTCTATAGTTTAGATATGTTATACATGTTTCTCAGACATCTTTCTAGTTCCTGGTATAATTGGTGTATTTCTTGGAACATATTGTAAGCTTCTGTCATGTTTGTTTTGCTTTGTGCTCTTTTTGTCTCTCTGCTGGAGAGCTACTGGTGTGAAATCTTACCATTCCTTGAAGAGTGTGACACAGTTCAGCTAAGGTTGGAGACAATGGAGACTGAAAGCCCTCTGTTAGGGGAGGGCACCAGACGTTCTCTACTATACAATTCTAATATCAAACTAAAAAGAATAGAGGCCTGTGAGCTTGTTCAGGCTTCCTGCAGTTGAACATTTCAGTAAATCGTCTTGGTGTTGATTAAATCTTTATCGACATTAACAATCACTTCTAAAGGCCCACACGGTCGAGCCCATTCCACCAGGGGAAGAAGGGAAGGGAATCTATTCCAGGTACTTCATTGTCCCGAGAAAACAGGGGGGGATGTGTCCCATCCTAGACCTAAGGGGCCTGAACAAATTCCTAGTCAAAGAAAAGTTAATGATGGTTTCCCAGGGTACCCTTCTCCCAATGATTCAGGCTCAAGATTGGCTATGCTCTCTGGACTTAAAGGATGCCTACGCTCACATCACAGGGAATACCTCAGATTCTGGGTGAGAACACGCCACTTCCAGTAACGTATGTTGCCGTTTGGCCTCACACCATCTCCCAGGGTTTTCACCAAGTGTCTAGTGGTGGTCTCAGCGTTGCTACACAGATTGGGAGTTCATGTGTTTCCCTACCTGGACGATTGACTGGTGAAGAGCATGTCAAAGGACAGTGCTCAGGTGTCCATGAGAAGAACTATTTGGATACTAGTGCAACTAGGGTTCATTTTAAATTACCCCATGTCCCATCTGCTTCTGGTTCAGCATTTGGAGTTAATAGGAGCCCTTCTAGATACAAATCAGGCTCGAGTCTTTCTCCCCGTGCTGAGGGCGGACACTCTACTCACTTGCCACTGAGATTTGAGCCAGCCAGTGGGTCACAGCTCAGTAGATGTTGAGGTTGTCTGGCCTCATGGCCTCCACAGTGCATATCAAACCAATGGCTTGTCTTCATAATGAGAACTGTCCAGTGGACTCTAGATTCCCAGTGGTGTCAGGCCTTTGGGAACCTAGCAGATGTTATCCGAGTGACACTGGAGTTGGTTCAGTCCCTCCTTTGGTGGACAATTCAATCCAAGTTGACCATGGAACTTCCATTCCAAATTGCTCAGCCCCAGAAGGTGCTGATGATAGATGCATCCCACCCAGGGTGTTTGATCTGCTCAGGAGGCAGATCTTCAGATCAATCCCCTGGAGCTACGGGCAATCCGGAATACTCTAAAGGCTTTCAGAGATCGTCTGTTCAATCAAACTGTACTCATTGCAATGTATTACACCAACAAGCAGGGGGGTAATGGATCATACCCTCTGTGACAGGGGCACTGGGCTGTCTAGAACAGAATAGTTCTCAGGGCCACATACCTGGGGGCAAATCTGACACACTGGCCAATAGACTGAGCAGGGTCATGCAACCAAACAAGTGGTCGCTCAGCATGAGTGAAACCCATGAGAGTGGAGCGCCCCCTCGGTGGATCTGTTTGCCATTCCATTCAATCACAAAGTCCCTCAGTACTTCCAGGGTCAGGGCACACAACAGCGTCAGATGCCTTCCTTCTCCATTTGGGGAAATGGTCTTCTGTATGCATATCCTCCCATGCCTCTCATGGGAAAGACCTTTCTGAAACTCAGGCAAGAACGAGGGACTATGATTCTGATCACCCCCTATCGGCCCAGGCAGATCTGGTTCCCTCTATCTTCTACAGTTATCCGCCAAAGAACCTCGGAGATTGGATTGTTTTCTGACTCTTATCACGCAGAACAAGGGATCTCTTCTGCATCCCAACCTCCAGTCCCTGGCCTTCAAAGCCTGGATGTTGAGGGCTTAGAATTTGCTTCCTTGCATCTTCCTGAGGGTGTCTCCAAGGTCTTTCTGGTTTCCAGGAAAGCTTCCACTGAGAGGTGCTACTCTTTCAAACGGTGTGAGGACAGGGCCCTAGATCCTATTTCTTTCCCTACTTAGACCCTGCTTGAATACCTTCTGCACCTTTCCGAGTCTGGTCTCAAGACCAAATCTGTAAGAGTTTACCTCAGTGCAATTAGTGCTTACCATCACTGTGCAGAAGGTACACCCATCTCTGGACAGCCTTTAGTTGTTTGCTTCATGAGAGGTTTGATTTTGACAAAACCCCATGTCAAACCTCTGCCTGTGTCATGGGACCTCAACATCATCCTCACCCAGCCGATGAAAGCTTCTTTTGAGCCGCTGGATTTCTGTCATCTAAAGTACTTGACCTGGAAGGATTTGTTTTGGTGGCTGTTAATTCAGCTTGCAGGGTCAGTGAGCTTCAGGCCCTAGTGGCAGATCCACCTTACACTACATAACAGAGTAGTTTTCCTCATGCACCCTATGTTCCTGCCTAAGGTTGTGTTGGAGTTCCATCTGAACCAGTCAGTCATTCTTCCAACATTCTTTCCCAAATTTCATGTCCATCATAGCGAAAACACACTGCACACACCTTGAATTGCAAGTGAGCATTGGCCTTTTACTTGGAGCAGACTAGACCTTACAAACAGTCCACCCAGCTCATTGTTTCTTTTGATCCCAACAGGATGGGGGTTGCCATTGAGAAACACACAATCTCTAATTGGCTGGCAGATTGCATTGCTTTCATTTACGCTCAGGCTGAGCTGACTCTTGAGGGCCATGTCAAGGCTCACAAATTCAGAGCCATGGCTGTGTTGGTAGCCCACTTTAGGTCAGCTTTCATAGAAATTTGCAAGGCTGCAACGTGGTTGTCTGTCCACACATTCATATCTCACTACTGCCTTGAGCAGGATACCCGACGCTATAATTGGTTTGGACAGACAATTTTGCAGAATTTGTTTGGGGTCTAGAAAACAACTTCACCTTCCTAGGCCCATTTTGTTCTGTTCCAGGCTGTACTCTCACTCAGTATTTATATAGTTTTAGGTTAATTATTGTTTTGAACTCACCGTTGCAAGTACCAATTGACCTGTTGCTGTTTTCGGTGAGCCTGGTAGCTAGGGATTCCCACAAGTGAGAATATGGCCTGCTTGTCCTTGGAGAAAGCGAAGATACTTACCTATAGCAGGTATTCTCTGAGGACAGCAGGCCATTTATTCTCACATACTCTCCCTCCTCCTCTTGGAGTTGTTTTCAATGCTTTTGTACTAAATTTCTGGGCCCACACTATCGCAACGGGCAGGAAGGCATTCACGCATGCTCTTAGCCATGTATGCTTTAAAAGTGCTCCATACCAGGTGAAAAGGATGACGTCACCCACACATGTGAGAATGAATGGTCTGCTGTCCTCGGAGAATACCTACTACAGGTAAGTATCTTCATTTTAGCACGGGGGAAAGTCTCACAGAAGGGTATGCTAAGGCCATTTTATACCACAGTTTAGTAAAAGGATCCCTTAATTAAGATGGAAAAAATCCTCAGAGAATTTCAGTGCAACAGTCACTACCTTTATAATCACTGGCTAAAATAACTTTCCTTTGCTTTAGTTAACAAAATCTTATTTAAATTAGTAAAATTAAAAAATTAATTACTCAAAAAATCAATAATCTTAGCTTTAATACTTGACTGCTCCGTAGCTGCTTCTTTGGCAATATTTAAAGCACTTTGGGGTAAATTCAATAAAATGGTGGTGAAATTTAGGCACTGGGTTGATGCTCACTGAGCGCGAATTCTAAAACTGCAGTTCCATAAGGAACTGCCATTATAAAATTCTAGTGTAAGTTCACAGTTTCACAACTATCCTTAGGGGTGAGCACTTATGCCATGTCAAAGGCTGGTATAAGTGTTCATGCCTAACTGCTGGCAGTTATGTATAATAATCTGTAATATGTGTAATAATGTGTAACCCCTACTATTCTGTAACCTGTATGTGTAACTCATAGGCACGCCCCTGACCTGCCCATGCCCCTCCCATGACCACACCCCTAGACATTGCACGTGACAGAAATTGCACGCATAGCTTCTAGAATAGCGACTATGATCCATTGTGCACGCAACTGGTGACAGTTAATGCTTTTTAACACCAATGTAAGCCAAAAATGCCAATTACTAAATTAAGTTGTGTGCATGACTGACATACTATAAAGTGGGCTCCCAACTTTGCACACTAACAGGCTTATTTTCGAAAGAGAAAGATGTCCATATTTCGACCCAAATCGGGAGATGGGCACCTTTCTCCCATGGGCGCCCAAATCGGTATAATCGAAAGCCGATTTTGGGCGCCTCCAACTGCAGTCTGTCGTGGGAACGATCAAAGTTGACGGGGGCATGTTGGAGACGTGGTGAAGGCGGGACTGGGGCGTTTATCGGCCGAGGAGAGATGGGCGCGCTTGGCTGATAATGGAAAAAAGAAGGGCGTCTGAAGCGAGAATTTGGGCCGCTTTTTATGGACCCTTTTTTCACGAACAAGTCCCCAAAAAGTGCCCCAACTGCCCAGATGACCACCGGAGGGAATCGGGGATGACCTCCCCTGACTCCCCCAGTGGTCATTAACCCCCTCCCACCAAAAAAAAAACTTTAAAAACATTTTTTTGCCAGCCTGTATGTCAGCCTCAAATGTCATACCCAGCTCCATGACAGCAGTATGCAGGTCCCTGGAGCAGGTTTTAGTGAGTGCAGTGCACTTCAGGCAGGTGGACCCAGGCCCATCCCCCCCTACCTGTTATACTTGTGGTGGTAAATGTGAGCCCTCCAAACCTCCCCAAAACCCACTGTACCCATATGTAGGTGCCCCCCTTCACCCTTAAGGGCTATGGTAATGGTGTAGAGTTGTGGGGAGTGGGTTTGGGGGGGATTTGGGGGGGCTCAGCACCCAAGGTAAGGGAGCTATGGACTTGGGAGGTATTTTCATTTTTTTTAAAATTTTTACAAGTGGCCCCTAGGGTGCCCGGTTGGTGTCCTGGCATGTGAGGGGGACCAGTGCACTATGAATCCTGGCCCCTCCCATGACCAAATGCCTTGGAGTTGTTCGTTTTTGAGCTGGGCGGCTTCGGTTTCCATTATCGCTGAAAACCGATACCGCCCAGCTCAAATCTGCACAAATCCGTTGCATTTGCCTGGCACCAACCGTATTATCGAAACAAAAGATGGACGCCCATCTTTTTCAAAAATACAGTCTGTCCCGCCCCTTCACGTACCCGTCCTCGGAGATAGTCGCCCATGGAGATGGGCGTTCGCGTTCGATTATGCCCCTCCAAGTGTAAAGTTAGGCGTCCAATTTTATAGAATTAGGGGCTTTGTAGAATAGCACTGGGTGACATTTACTGAATCTGGCACTTGATGACTAGCTTTTTGGGTTCTGGCACTGTGAGGAGGAGGGACCTAGCACTAAACTATTTCCATTTTTTTCTACCTTCTCTATTATTTTGTTACTTGTTTACTCTATTAAACACTACTTTGATACATTTTAAATTGTGGTAAATCAAGACTGGGAATAAATAGACATATTAAGCAGAGAGCAGCCTGATAATGGAAAGTATAGCCAGATTCTGCCTTCGCGTACTCTGAATAGGATCTTATGAATAACCTTTCTAATGCTTCAAAGCACTCCTCTTTCATGACAGTAGATATTCAGCTGTAGATTTCATGACAGTAGATATTCAATATTCAACTGTTGTCACCTCCTAGAGGCCAAAACCAAGAGTAAATCAGTCTTTCAATACATTCCAAGCAATTATTCCATAGACATAAAGGGAGAAAACTTTTTTGCATCAGGCACTTTAATTACTTCCTTTCATGGATGTAACAAGGTTCTTACATGCCCCCCTCCCCTTTCCAGGAATGTCACAGGGTTTGTTTGTTGATGAGTATAAAAAGACTATGCTGAAACAATATACAACAATCTGGTTCTTTGAAACAAAATCCTACATGTTCTCCCACTTGCTCTGGCTCCTGCACTCTTTCCTCTGGACAACTGCTGTGTACACTTGCAGTGTTTTCTTTATTATGTAAATTCTTGCAGTAAGGCCATTGTGGCTTAGTCTAAGTTCCTGTTCCTTCACTGTTTCTCATCTGTACAGTTTCTCTCTCTTCCTGTTTCTTTAACGTTTGTTTTCCAATTCTCTCCACTTGTGATATTAAAGGTCTTTTTTCTGCCTCTTTCTTTCCACTCATGTAGTGAATTAACCCTGTTGCCCAACTTTACTCCCTTTTGCTATATTTTTATTCATCATGTTCTTTTTGGCTCCTGCACGGTTGTCACTGTTCATTTTTTTGATTTAATACAATTAGGTTTCTTTGTCCTACCGTGTAGTAGAGAGTAGAGCACATTGTCACACAGGACATGTCAGTATAATTCTGATTTTTGGTATTCCTGTGTCTCAGGTCATCACAAGAAACCGCAGCTGAGAGTTGAAGTAAACTAGCTGCAGCAGAAACTGGAACTTCTTAGTGAAATGTCATAGTTTCGGCAGGCAGAATCATCAAATATTGCCAATGCTGATTTTAATATCTGTAACAGCAGAGAAGTCTCATTCTTTCACCATGGCTGCTATGAAGTCAGCAACCTTTGCATGCATTTGCAATTTGGTCTACAATTATGTTGAAGAAATGAGTTAACCCAGATAAAGGGTTTGAGGTTGACCAAGAGGATAATCTTGAAGCATGGCTTTAGATGGCTAGATACTGCACCAGAACTCTGTGCGTTTGTAGGTAAGGAAAAGGAACAGTAAAAAAGCCAGTTTAAAATCTTTAAAATTACCCAATAAAGACTCTGAGGTCAATATTCAAACCTAGTTATCCAGGAGGCAACACCTGCTACCCGGAGTCAGTGATGTTCAGTGGCATTATCTGGATAATACTGCTAAACATCATGTCTGACCACCTTGGCTCTATACAGGTTGTGCCAGGGTGGTCCAGAAACATCACGAAGATGGAGACAGCTGGGTACTGCCGATATTCAGCATTGGTACTCAGATAGCAAAATGGCTGTTCTAACTTGTCCAGATAACTATCCAGGTATCGATGCTGAATTTTGGCAGTACTTGGGTAACCTCTGATGGCTGCCAATTACCCTGATATTTATGCTGGTGTCGAGGTACAACTGTGAAATGCATTACCAAAAGCCGTGAAAACAACATATGACCACCTAAACTTCCAGAAATCACTAAAAACTAACCTGTTCAAAAAGACATACCCTACCGACCCAACTTAAATGTCTGAACCCCGCAACACAATGAAACCAAAGCACGTAATGGACTTAACATCTCTCTTCCGCTCTACGATTCCCTAATGCGTCTGTTCCACATGAACCTTATTCTACTACAACATCACTTTGTATCAGTGGCGTAGCCAGAAGTCAATTTTTGGGTGGGCCAACAGGTTGGATGGGTGGGCACTAGACAGTGGTGTGCTGGTAAATGTTTAACAACAGGCTCTCTCCCCGGTTCACCTCTGCCCCCCCCCCCCCGTCCACCTGTACACCTCCCTTCAAAATTGCAGAGCTGGCTATAGCCGGGGAGAGAGCCTGGGGGGTGGAGGAGGCAATGCATTACTCTCTCCAGGAAAAAAAACATTAAATGATCCCAGGTTCCAATCTAATTCATGTTTAATGTGGGATAAAATGCCATAAATAAGTAAATAAATAAATATAAACTTTTAATGTTGAGCACCTGATTCTCAAAGTGGACATGTTCCAATCATTATAATGAAAATAAAAATTTTTTTTTCAACCTTTGCTGTCTGGTGACTTTGTTTTTCTGATCATACTGGCCCAGTATCTGATTCTGCTGCTATCTGTCCTCTTTACCCCGTTTCCAGGGCTTCCTTTCCATTTATTTCTTTACTTTCCGCCTTTCTTCTTCATTTCTTGCTCTGGGTCCTCCGCAGACTTGACTGTCCAGTGGATCCAGCTTCTGCCTATTTTCTTCATCCATGTGCAATTTTCTCCTCTCTTCCTTTTCCCTCATCTCATCTCCTTCCTCACTCTTCCCTCCCCTCCATCCATGTCCAGCATTTCTTCTCTCTCCCTTCCCTCTCCTCCATCCATATCCAGCAGCCTCCTCTCTCCTGCCCTTCCCTCCATCCATCCATCCATGTCCAGCAACCCTCCTCTGCCCCCTGCCCTCCCCTCCATCCACCCATGTCCAGCAACCTTCCTCTCTCCTCTTCCCTCCCCTCCATCCACCCATGTCCAGCAACTCTCCTCTCCCCTCCATCCATCCCCAGCAATTCTCTCCCCTGCCCCTATCCATCCATCCCCAGCAATTCTGTTCTTGCCCCTGTTCCCTCCATCCATCCATTCCCAGCAATTCTCCTCTCTCCCCTGCCCCCCCACCTCCATCCATCCATCCCCAGCAATTCTCCTCTCTCCCCTGCCCCCCCACCTCCATCCATCCATCCCCAGCAATTCTCCTCTCTCCCCTGCCCCCCACCTCCATCCATCCCCAGCAATTCTCCTCTCTCCCCTGCCCCCACCTCCATCCATCCCCAGCAATTCTCCTCTCTCCCCTGCTCCCCACCTCCATCCATCCATCCCCAGCAATTCTCCTCTCTCTCCTGCCCCCACCTCCATCCATCCATCATCCTCAGCAATTCTCCTCTCTCCCCTGACCCCCACCTCCATCCATCCCCAGAAATTCTCCTCTCTCCCTTGCCCCCCACCTCCATCCATCATCCCCAGCAATTCTCCTCTCTCCCCTGCCCCCACCTCCATCCCCAGCAATTCTCTCTCCCCTGACCCCCACCTCCATCCATCCATCCCGTGACTCTCCTCTCTCCCCTCCCCTCCCATCCATGTGTCCAGCGATTCTCCTTCACCCCCATGCATCCTTCCCTCCCATTCCACCTGCCCGCCCTCTCTCTGACGGCAGCGCTTCCCAGACGCTGCCTCCGCCGCCACGATCTACCTCCTCCCTCTGTCTCACTCTCAACAGCAGCGGTAGCGATTCAAACACGCTACCTCCTGCATCTAACCCGGAAGCGTCTCCTCTGCTTCCAGGTTAGAAGCAGGAGGCAGCGTGTTTGAATCACGATGCTACCGCTGCTGTTGAGTGAGACAGAGGGAGGAGGTAGATCGTGGCGGCGGAGGCAGCGTCTGGGAAGTGCTGCCGTCAGAGAGGAGGCAGATGCAGGATCAGCGCTGCCTGCTCCCTCCGCTCCGCTGCTGGGTGGGCCTGAACCCAAACTGGGTGGGCCTAGGCCCATCCAGGCCCACCCGTGGCTACGCCCCTGCTTTGTATTTGTTTATACTGGAGTTGGGAAACGCCTCTCCGGTACTATGCAAGCCACATTGAGCCTGCAAATAGGTGGGAAAATGTGGGATACAAATGTAACAAATAAATAAATAAATAAATATCCAGGTTTAAAAAAACATGCATAATAACTCCAGGGCTTATTGCTCCAACTATCACCCAATAGCCAATCTACTATTTGTGGCAAAACTCACTGAGAATGTCTTTTCACAACTTGATTTTTTAAGAAACAACTAATGTGTTCCACCTGAATCAGACTGGCTTCTGCTGGCATCACTGCACGGAAACCACTCTGATCGGTGTCACCGCTTTCATGAAATACTTCCTAGATCGCGTCAGATCTGTACTACTTCCTTCCGTAGACTTGTCTGCTGCATTTAGTCTAGTAGATTACTCAATCTTGCTTCAGCAGTTACAAGATATTGACATCACAGACTTGGTTCCACTCATATCTGGCTGACAGAGTATTGTAAGTTTTAACAACAGAACCTCTGAACCCTTTTCTACCAACTGTGGAGTGCCTCAGGGCTTGATCCTGGCACCCACTTTTTAATGTTTTTAATGCTCCTCTTCTGATCCTTATTCAATCTATCAACCTCACAGCCTATGTCTATGCTGATGATATTCAGATTCTCTCCCCTTTAGATCCCTCTGACCCACATGACATACGCATTATCAATTCCAATCTGCAACAGATAACATCCTGGCTTACCATCAATAGACAAAATCCAAAGTCAAAAGCACAATACCCAGGTTCCTTTAGTCAATTCTTTAAGAGTTCTTGGCATTACATTAGATTTTGCTCTTAATTTCCAAACTCAGATCACTGTTTCCATAAACTTCACATGATCCATTCAATTAGATCTCTTCTTCAGCAATCAGCGCTTGAAACACTAGTTCATTCTCTTGTGCTCAATCAGGTAGACTACTGCAACTCACTATACAAAGGCTTCAGACAGAAAAACCTTCACCGCATTCAGCTGATCCAAAACAAGTCGATTAAAGGAAATTTGATCACATCACCCCTCTCCTTAGAAATGCACATTGGCTCCCCATAATTCATCGTATTTTTTACAAAATTCTTCTTCTAGTTTTTAAACTCGGGAATACTGGCCTCCCAGTTTTCTTGTCTTGCTTTCTGACATCATACTCCCCCCCTCCAGAGCCCTTCGTTCTGCCCAGCTTAACCTCTTGGTTATTCCCTCTTTCAGGCAGATAACCCATGAAACTACACATCACTCCATTTTTTCAGTTGTTGGTCCCATTCTCTGGAATGTGCTTTTCCGACCTATGCCAGCTTGACTCTCTACAGAAATTTAAGTCCCAATTAAAAACATACTGTCACAAAATGGTTAACAACCCGCCTGGGGTTACCCCTTAGCCACTTAGAGGGTCTATCCCCAGCACAGCTTAGGTTCGCCTGCAATTGCTGCTCATGCTCTACACTAGTACCCTCCTCCCACTGACTGGGTCACAACAGCCTCTGGGCAAGTCTCCCATTCTCCAATTTCCCCCCTTGGTACGCCACTGAGGTTACTGGAGCAACACTCCCAGTGGTTCCACGGTTCCCAGAAAGCACTTACAGACCCAACATACAAACCACCAGGATTCTTTATCAGGCCAGACAGAGAGGCAATAAACTAACTATTGTTTATTGTCTTTTAAAAAATGGAACAGTGGAACAAAATAGTGCAATTAGCAAACAATAACAGGTAACTGAAATATGGATCAATTATAACACTAACTAAACATTTGCATACTTCCTAGAAAAGTACCTTGGAAGATCAGGATATATAACTGTTTGTTTACTGAGCCTCAGCAAAGAGATTCTGCTCTCTTTTCTTCCTGGCCAGGACTGAAGCAACAGCCAGCAACAACAACTGCTGGGCAATTTCAAACTCCAGGCCAATAAGAGCCCAGTCAACAAGATTTCAAATATATACTGTGTCTTGCTTCCTGTTTGTGTCAAACTAAAGAAAAAACACACAGTTCTCTGTAACAACTGTACAGCAAAGAAGCACCACCTGCTAGTCAAATAGGAGAGATATACTTCAGAACATAATCAATGCAGGAAAATATGCAATACATTTTACAGGCTTAAAACACAGTTTCTTCACATATAACTCTTTGCAGATGCTTTTACTTAGGCACGTGATGGATCTTCCACTAGAGAGACCTGTCAGACACAGCTACTGCTTTCTTCCCTACTGACTCATTGTCCACTTTCTTCTTTCTTGTTGTATACTGTAGTTCACGGTATCATACCCTTCCTTTTCTTCTCTTTTGCCCTCCTCCTTCTCCTGCTGTTTTTCTATTCACTATTCTCTGTACCCTCTATTTTTTTAGTTTTGTACACCGCTCAGATGGCTCCCCCGATCTGTGGTATATTAAGTTCTAAATAAACTTGGAAACTTGATGTTTCATCTGTGGAGGTCCTCTGCATATTAAAAATGCTAGTGAATGAGCTTGAAATAGATTTCAGTTTGGCTGAAAGCACAGAAGTAAGGGGAAGCTAGCCAGTCAAAAACATGTGGAGGGTAATTCTGTAAGGGGTCATCTAGATATAGGTATTAGGGAAGCACCTATTTGAAGCCTTCAGAGGTTGGGAAATAAGACCAATGCTAGGCAGATTTCTACAGTCTGGGTCCTGTCAATAGCAACAGGTCAGGATCAAGACTGGAGTGGGCTTTGATGGCAACTCCAGTAGTTGGGTAGTAGAGCTGGTGCTAGGCAGACTTCTGCGGTCTGTGCCCCAAAATTGGTAGGGAGAGACAGTGATTAAGTATGTCAGTGTTAAATCATGCAGAGTGCAAGATACAACTCTGTCCACCTTGTTGGGCAGACTGGATGGACTGTGCAGGTCTTATCTGCCAACATTTACTATGTTATTATCTATTCTAATCCAAAGATTTATATATCCCAAAATCCAAACAGGTTCTCATCAGTTTACAACTTTTAGAACTGCCACTATTGATCATAATATAAACACAATAATCTAAAAGATATAAACAAGAAAAAAATACAATGAACATAAATTAACATAATGAAAATTACACTGACAGCCATTTCTCAAAGAGATGGGTCTTCAATCTTCTCCTGAAGGAGTAGCATAAAGGATCTAATCAATGAGCCAAAGCCTAATCATTCCATACTGAGACTGAAAAAAACAGAAAACATTTACTATACTTTTGGGCTCATTTTCAAAAGAGAAAAACGTCTAAAAAGTGGCATAAATCTGCATTTGGACGTTTTTCTCACAAAAATATCCAAATTGGTATTTTCAAAACCAATTTCTAGGCGTTTTTCTATAGAGTCCATCAGAAGTGAGTTTAAATCACAAGGGGGTGTGTAAGGGGCGTGTTAAGGGCAGGATCTGGGTGTTCCTGACACTTGGACGTTTTTCAGCCATAATGGAACAAAACAAAAACGTCCAGGACTAAAACTAAGATGTTTTGAGCTAGACCTGTTTTTATGACGAATAAGGCACAAAAACATTACTTGCCACCCTCAGATGTTATACTCAGGTCCATTAGAATAGCATGCAGGTCCCTGGAGTAGTCTAGTAGTGGTGCAGTGCACTGCAGAGAGGTGGACCCAGGCTTCTACCTCCTCCTACCTGTTACACTTATGGAGGAAACTGTGAGCCCTCCAAAACACACCAGAAACCCACTGTACCCATGTATAGGTGCCCCCTTCACCCGTAAGGGCTATGGTAGTGATGTAAGTTGGGGTTAGTGGGTTTTGGGTGGGTTTTGGGGGGCTTAGTAGACAAGACAAGGGAGCAATGGTGAGATGTGTACCTGAGTGCATTTTATTAAATCCTCAGCAGTGCTCCCTAAGGTACCCTATTGCTTTCCTGGGATGTCTGGGGGACCAGTCTACTAAAAATACTGGCTCCTCCTACATCCCAATGGCTTGATTTTGTGCGTTTTGCACTTGGACGTTTTCTGTTTGAAAATGGACCAAAAAACCAAAATGTCCAAATCACAAAACCTTCTATTTTTGAAAACAAAAGATAGACGTTTTTCTTTTTTTGAAAATGACCTCCTTTCCTATTCAGATTTTGGATGTTTTTTGCAAAACGTCCAAAGTCAGACTTAGATGTCAAATCGAAAATGCCCCTCTTTATGCCACTAGGTGATGGGAAAAACTATAAGCAACGATTTTTTGAACAGCGTACATTTTCAAAAGAAGAAGAAAAATTCAGTTGTTCAATAAAAAAAAAAACAGATTCTGAACCATAAATTGCCATATGAATAAAACATAAAACTTTAAACATCACTATTGCGTGCAGAGGAAGTCAATGAAGAGTTCTCAACAAAAGAGAAACACTATCAAACTTGGGGGGGGGGGGGGGTCTTTTACTAAGCTGCGGTAGTGTTTTTAGCTCGTGGTAGAAATCAGCTGGCAGTAAATGCCGAGATGCCCATTGTATTCCTATGGGCATCTTGGCATTTACTGCCAGCTGATTTCTACTGCGAGCTAAAAATGCTACCGCGGCTTAGTAAAAGACTCCCTTAGTGTGACAAACAAATCATCTTTGCAGCAGTATTTTGAAGCAGCTGCAGCCTGGTCTGCAACCTCTGCAGGAGGCCAAAGTATAGTGAGTTACAGTAATCCAAACAAGACAATATCATGGCCTATAAAACCATGGCAAAATGTTCTTCGTGAAAATTTGAAAGAATTGTTCTCAATTGCTTAAGTTTAAAAAAATGTTTTCTTAACCATGTTACTTGAGCCTTAAAGGACAAAGTCGAGTCCAAAAGAACTCCCAGTACCCGAGATTGTTGAGTTACTGATAGCAATATCCATCTGGTAAAGGGACAGCCACAGGGATATGTAAATAAAAGTAGGCACCTACTTTTCTTTATAGAATACTAGTATAAGCCACCTTTCAAGTGCTTATTTTGTAGGCACACTGGCCATCGAACTTGTGTAACTGCTCATGCCTAGATTGCAAAAGAACATGTATATAAGATTTCATAATCTCTATTATATAAATGCTCATGCCCAACCTGCCAACGTGAATGCTCAACTGGAAGGTACGCGCCACCGCATCTTGGCATATACTTAAAGAATATCATGTAGCCAGGCATGTACTTAACAGAATACTAGGCAATTTCTTATTGAATTACCACCAAATGCTTTTAGCCATGTAAAAGTGAAAAAAAAATAATCCAGCAATCATTCACCCTGACTAAAAATAATTTCTTTGATGCAGTTTTCATACTTTTGGGTTTTAGATGGATCCTATATTGATGTAAGGAAATGTTGCTTCTGTTTTGGTAGAATAATGATTGGTACTTTTTGGAATTAGAGCTGGTTTTGATAAGCCGCTGCCTCTGATATTAAATATGTGAGAACTCTTTCAGGGACTGCCAAAAGCTCTCGCTCCATAGTTAAAAAAACAAACAAACCAAAAAGGCATTTTTCAATCCTTTGAGCCCATTTTCTTGTTATATCAGGGAAAAGCAGTGCTGAGTTTCACGTAGGCAAAAATTACAGTCATCTGCCTGTGTGCTTGGAGAGTAACTGAGGTTCACATCTTATCACAATGTGATTGCTTTGGCACATCATTCTTCTAAGTCAGTGCTGCTAGACCTAAAAGAAATAATGAAACTGACAAATGGATGTTACTCAAAATGCAATTAGTTTTGTTCTTTGGTGTTCTTTCAGTACAAACCTTTGAGAACCTGGTCCCATGGAGATAGATAGTTCCACAGTACAGCCCTCAGAGCCTAAATATCAAGCCATGAGTAGAGCGCTTTAAGATTCAATAGGTGGCTCTTCCACTACAAAATATTTGGAAAAGGGAACACAGAGGAATAGCAGCAGAACTAAAATTCTACACTGTTAGATTAAAAGAACCAAATCTGTCTTTGAGACATGGTATTGTTGGACATTTTTGGAATGAACATTTAAGGACACTGGGTTAGCAGATTCTCAATTACATCTTACTCAGTCAATATGAAGACAATTTTATAAACATTTGGAAAAGGGCACACAGAGGAATAGCAGCAGAACTAAAATTCTACATTGTTAGATTAAAAGAACTGAATCTGTCTTTGACACATGGCATTGTTAAACATTTTTGGAAAGAACATTTAAGGACCACTGGATTACAGATTCTCAATTACATCTTATATCTTACTTGGTCAGTAAGAAGGCAATGTTATAAACATTTTCATGCATAAAGTGCCGATTTGCATGCGTAAAAGACCTCATATAATAATAGATCATGTCTGCTAGTATACATGCTGCAAGCAGGTGTGCGTCTGTAGTGTCGGCATTCTTAGGGGAGAGGTTTGGGTGGAATGTGGGTGAAGTCACAATTTCCATGCATATTTTGTGTGCCTTTGATGTAGGCATAATTTCTGCAGGATTTTGTTCTAGTATTCTACAAAGACATATAGATGCTTATATGTCTTTATAATGTAGGCTAAAAATAGGTGTCTTCCCACCCAATTAAGCTATGTGCTCTGTTATGAAAGTACCCTCTAGGGGGCAATTCTGTAAGTGCACCTAGAGAGTGCTTATGTGTTGCCTATTCTATAAAGGAAAGTAGGTGCCCACTTTTCATTATAGAAGACTAGGGTAACAGGTGCAATTCATGCCTATAATTTAGATGCAAGTACTTGTGCCAGCCATACAGCTGATGTAAGTGTGGAGATATGTGCATAAATTATAGCGTTCTATAAGTTATGCATATAAATGTAAGACTCACCTAATCTTTGCCCATGCATATCCCTACTTGAAAATTACATACTCCTCCATATTCTATATAGTGTGACTAAAGTTGTGCGCACAAATCTGGGCATATGCTGATTTGCATGCACAATTCGATTGGTTAACAAGCTAATCAGCACCAATAATTGAAGGTTAACAAGGAATTATCGGCAGCAATTGGCACTAATTTGAATTTACACGCACTACTTGCTAAGCGTATTCTATAAAGTAGTCCGCATAAAGTTTACTGTATGGATCTCAAAAGTGGGTTTGGCAATGGGAGGAGCATGGGCATTCATTGGCGTTCCTAAAATTTATGAGTGGTGTTATAGAATAACCTGTTCTGTGCTTAAAGTTAGGAGTGGGCATTTACACCAGCTTTTCATTGGCGTAAATGGCTGCACCTAGATTTTAGTCACGTGGATGGCGTTACATTTATGTTATAAACTGCGCCTAACTTTAGATGTGGTTTATTTAATACATATAGAAGCTTTTTTCATTGTTCTAAATGTTTAAGAGCCAAATATAGAAACTGGCACACTAGATAAGATATGCATGTCTATAGAATAGCAGGTGGAATTTTGGCATTAAAGCACATATGTGCACATGCAATGTGCATATACCATTATCAATTTTTTAATTAAAATTATCAGTATATAGTACATGAATTTATAGAAGAAAGAGACTACCTATCAGGAAAAGCTGCAGCCAAGCTTTTTGGACAGCTATTGGGGCTTTCATTGGTAATTGTGGAATTCAATACACCTTTGAAGACCCGTAAATCTAAAAACAGGTCACACAATTTTTTTCTTTGTTTTCGGAGGAAAAAAGCCTCAGCAGTCAAGGGCTATAAACTGTGGAATTCAAACACTGTCAAATACACTCCAACCGGAGGACCACAGCAGTTTACTGACTCAGACTAATCATTGGGAAAAACCTCCTGAAAAACCTTTTTAATTTTAACTTTTGACTTTTTTCTTGTTTTAACATCTTTAAACGTTTTCAAACATCTTCAAAACCTTCCTTTTTGACAACTTAACAACTTTCTGGCAGCCAGATTTCAAAATTATGAACAATATATACTTTTCATATCTAACGGCACTTAACTTTGAAGCTGTTTCATCTTAGCCCCGATCGGTACTTTGTGGGGTGAATGCCAGTTACATAGAACACCCTTCATCTTAATTTGATATAATCTATTAGCTAAAATGCCATAAAACCAAAAGAGAACCCGTCCTTTTATACCAAAATCATTCAGAAACTGCAATAGAAAATTATGATCCACCAAATAAAAGGATCTTGATAAATCAAATTGAAGCACAACTATTTGCTTACC
Source organism: Microcaecilia unicolor (assembly GCF_901765095.1). NCBI lineage: Eukaryota > Metazoa > Chordata > Amphibia > Gymnophiona > Siphonopidae > Microcaecilia > Microcaecilia unicolor. The sequence continues at coordinate 39,737,417 of NC_044040.1, read as the reverse complement.
CAAACTCAACAGCTACTTTCCTGGTGCAAATAACGAGCAGAGAAATGTTTCTGTGCTGAATTCCTTATGAAAACCTGACTGAGTTCTATGTAAAATATTATACATATCCAAATAATTTTCCAATGTCCAGGCACCCATTCTTCTATAATCTTTATAAACAGCAGAATAGAAGCAACCACTCTGTAATTAGTTACATCAGAGAGACTAATATTTGTATTCTTTGAAATAGGGGTAATAATTATACCATACAAAGACAATGGAAACCTCCATCTGACAAATAATGATCCAGTCAATGAGTTATTGCTTGTGCAAAGGTTAGAGGAGCTGAGATCATCAAGTAGGGAGGATAAGAATCAAATGAACAAATTGATTTAGCATATTTTCTCAATAACTGTCCTATATTCTGAACTGTGCAGATCCACAGATCAATGTTTCTAAACATGCTGATTTAGATAAGATATTGGATAGTGTTGTTAAATGTATTTGTGAAGTGGAATCTCAATCTTCTACTTTTTAAGCTATTGTTGCTTCTAATATTAAAGATAGTTTTTCAGATCTGTAATCATTTGGAAATGTTATAGAATGTGATGAGATAAAAACATTTGCGTAAACTGAATTTTCTAATTACTCATTATTTGTCACCCCTTGACCTCCTTAGGAAGTGTTTGAAGGAAGTTGTGTCCTCTCCTCAAGCAGAATCCATGCTATATATTACTGTATCTTTCTAGGTTAGCCAAGGTGGAGGTATCAGAAAGAAAGCAACCTTGTTCCAGTAGCAGCTGAGAATAGATTAAATTTGATTGAGTTGTAGAGCCATCTATTGATAACGGATAAGTGAGCTACATTAGTTATGTCTTTACATTCTGAAAAAGAAAAGAAGACTATTCTAAAACTTTATTTTTGACAATAAAGATTCTTTATTCTGTGATCAAAAACTTAATATATTTTCTGATGTTGCCAAGCATACACAATTGCACAGAAAATCTTTTGTCTCCTTGAAGCCAAGCGTTGGCTTTAGAAGCTACTTTCTTTTAAACATTTCTCTGCAAATGCCTGATAACATTTGAAGGTAACAAATGTGTTGTTATAGATTCTGCACAACTAGAAAAGTGTTTGTTAGAACATTCAGTATGGGATTTCCTTTTTGATTGAGGAAGTATAAGGGGTTTATATGCAGTTTCTTCACTGTGGGAATTGATCAGCTTTGTGATGTGGACTTTAGCATGTGATAAATATTTTTTTTCCTTTGTTTGGTTATTACTTTGTAGAAGCTTTCTTTGGTTTCATTTATTATAAATCATTTTGAAAATCTAATAAAAAATTGTATAAGGAAAATGGAAAACAAAATAATTATGAAAACAAACAGTTGCACCATCTGTACAAAGGAAAATAACACAATTCCAGGTCCCCATCATGGGAGAAATGAAGAAGGGGAGAGAGAGAGAGTCAAACAATTAAATTAAACACCATTTTCCCCAAATTATATTATCACTAAACAAAATACCACTACTAATCCTAACTTGCCTTTCATTTAGAAAGATTCCAATTGCACAGGTTCAAAAAACACACATTTATCCCCAGATGAGGTCATTAAACAGTCACTGGGAAACTTCAAGAACAATGAGGTCCCTACAGCCAAAGCCTGAGGCCTAAGTTGCAGGAACTCCCTCCTTCATAGCTGAGTAGCTCTGTTCACATCAAGAAAAATGATTACATTATTGACTGCAAAAGAGAATATCCTTGTTCTGAAAATATACCTTTTCAATTTCTCTAGCAAAGGAAACAACAGCTATCCATACATAAATGTCAGTGCCCACTTTATAGGTCTAATAGGTATCTTGAGTTTGATCTGAGCCCTCTATGAATAGATAATTGCTTCATGATACCACTGGATATCCTAAACAAAATTTCAAGTCTCCTTTAGCTTTCATTTGGATTCATATAGTGATCGTCAAATATCTTATTTGCCTGTTTGATAATACTGTATATAATTTTAAATGGAAAGAAATTCATATGCCCCCCTCCTTGATGTGCAGAATCTTACAAAAGGAATTTTTTCATGATGTAAAGAGTTTCTAGGAGTCATCAAACTCAATACAACGATTCCTAGGCATTAATGCTGTCTTGTTTGGTGAATTCTTCATATTATGTGAACAGCAGGACATATTTTAACAGCTTATTGTTTAGGCATTGGTTAGGTTTTGTCTTGAAACAAAGGGACATGGCTGTCCTTTCTTTCAGAATAAGAAAAGCAGTGGCCTTGGATCAACCACTCTTTTATTGCACAATAGAATTTTCAGGTGCACAGGGACCCTTTTATTAAGTTGCGGTAAAAAGTGGCCTGCGGCAGTGTGAGCACATCTTTTGGGTGCGCTGGACCAGTTTTTGCCGTGTCCTGGAAAAAGGGCCTTTTTTTAAGGGGCCGGAAGATGGGCGTGCGGCAAAATAAAAACCAGCGCATGTCCATTTTTGGCCTGAGACCTTACCGCCACCCATTGACTTAGTGGTAAGGTCTCATGCACTACTCGGGCGGTAGGCATGCAGCACAGGCCCACTGCCATTTACCGCTGGGTAATTGCCACACATTAGAAAATATTTTCTACCGCGTATTTTTGGCATGCGCCAAATTCAGAATTACTGCCCAAAGCACGCAGCTTAGTAAAAGGGCCCCACAGAAAGCCATGTTTACTTAAGCTTAACATACGCTAGTGGACACTACCTTTCACTAAGTGCTGTATGGCCCATTTTATTCCTATGGGCCATATGGCACTTAACACATGCTAATGTCTGTTGGCATACACTAAACTTTAGTAAACATGGTCCAAAATATTGGTAAAAACTCATCAACATTATATTGTTAGATGTGTTCCGTATAGTGGGTCTGAGACGTTTTAAATCAGCTGATGCGTGTTGAAAAACTCTTAATGTGATAATGTATGGAGTGGGTCTTTAAAAAGACCTTTATAAAAGAACTTGCACGTAAGCAAACAAGATGTCCGCATACACGTTGAGTGAGACTCCTGATGCAGGCCTATCGGCCAAAACACAACGGTTGTATCGAGTCTTTTTTCATCAATAAACAAGTATTTTTAAGATCCATTTCTCCAGGTCTTGTATTTCCGTGGTCAAACATCCCACTTTCTTCCATACCTTTGTTCTCCCGTGGGGTGTTCGAGTTCTCCCAGCGGATTTTTTTTGAACAGATAAGCCTGAAGTTTTAGAAATAAATTGACTCTATTTTAAGTTATAACTAATATTTTGCTCTTTCCACAGTATTAAAGCTGTATTTGATCAGTCAATGGAACAATGGAATTTCTGACATTGCTAAGCAGGATCTGTACCTAAGCTCTAACTTTAGAATATATTTTCAGCATATGACATGATTCAGTTCTGCAGTCTGATGTTTCACATATTATATTTTAGCTCAGTTTCCAGCCATCACTCATGTTTGTCACAGTTGTTTTCAGATCCCTGAAAGCTTCTACTTTGCTGCTGTTCTTTTTTCACAAAGTCAGGGGGCGGATCTGTCTTTGCTATTCTGCAAGCAAATGCAGATATAATTGGAGGCTGTGGTACATTAAAAGCGTGCAAGTGTAGGCTGCAGCAACACATAAGCAGAGTATTAGTTTAACATTGAAGATCACAGTATTTGAGGTGTTCATATTAGAAAGTGTTATATAATACTGGGATAATTTTCAAAACGTTTTCCACGAATAAACAGGTAAAAATGTGATTTGAAAATGATCCCTATCCTATGAATGCAGGTAAAAGTTCAACAAAGGGGCAGAACAAGGGTAGGGTAGGGTAGGGTAGGGATTATATTGTATTTATTTATTTAATCAATTTATTTACCTGTCCTGCACAATCTAAAATTCTCTGAGGGGTACAAAAATTACATACATACATACAGGCTTATTTTTGAAAGGGATCGCCGGTGATCTTCCGACACAAATCGGGAGATCGCCAGCGATCTCTGAATTCCGGCCAAATTGGTATTATCGAAAGACAATTTTGGCTGGCCCCAATTGCTTTTTTTCGTTGCGGCGCCGGCCAACCTTCAAGGGGGCGTGTTGGTAGGGTAGCGAAGGTGGGAAGGGGGCGGGGCTACGAGATGGCCAGCTCACCTTATTATGAAAAAAAAAAAGGCCGGCTTGAACAAGAATTTCGCCGGCCGGACTTGGTCCATGTATTTTTAGGACCAAGTCCCAAAAAAGAGCCCCAACTGACCAGATGACCACCGGAGGGACTCCCCCAGTGGTCACCAACCCCCTCCCACACACACAAAAAATTAAAACATTCTTTGCCAGCCTCAGATGTCATACCCAGCTCCCTGACAGCAGTATGCAGGTCCCTGGAGCAGTTTTTAGTGGGTGCACTGCACTTCAGGCAGGTGGACCCAGGCCCAACCCTCCCCCTCACCTGTTACACTTGTGGTGGTTAATGTTGAGTCCTCCAAAACCCCCCAAACCCACTGTACCCACATGTAGGTGCCCCCCTTCACCCCTTAGGGCTATGGTAATGGTGCAGACTTGTGGGCAGTGGGATTTGGGGGGCTCAGCACACAAGGGAAGGGTGCTATGCACCTGGAAGCTAATTTTGTTTTTTTTTTAAAGATTTTTTAAGTGCCCCCTAGGGTGCCCGGTTGGTGTCTTAGCATGTCAGGGGGGCCAGTGCACTACAAATGCTGGCTCCTCCCACAGCCAAATGCCTTGCATTTCGCCGGGTTTGAGATGGCCGGGTCAGGTTTCCATTATGGCTGAAAATCAGAGCCGGCCATCTCATCTAAACCCGGCGATCCTGTTGCAAACCCGGCGAGTGATTTGGCCGGCGCCAAGCGTATTTCGAAAATACGCTTGGCTCCGCCCGCTTATGGTGCTGGCCCCGAAGATGGCCGGCCATCGATTTCGCCGGCGCCGTTCGATTATGCCCCTCATAATGTCATTAAAATAAATGACATTTAAGGCCATTTATTAAAATAAATAATGACAAAAATAAAAGAACAACTTTTATTGCAAATATTCTCTTCTCCTTAGTATTTTCCTCCTTCTTATTTACCTCTTTACAATTGAATTCCATATCTTTAAAAAAAACGTATTTCATCAAACTCATTGAACACTAAAAGCCTGCTGAAAGAAGAAATGTTGCAATTTTTTTTAAACTTCTCCAAATCTTGTATTACATATAATTGAAAAGGAAGGGAATTCCAGAGCTTTGGTCAAGAAATATAAAAAAATAGTTGATCTACACTCTTCTAACTGCACATTGAAAGATGGAACATTCAATATAGCCATGGTAGATAATCTCAAAACTCTTGCTTTGAGTACTTTATCCATGTGATTTGCACCTGCAAAGCATGTAGGTAAGATATGCAAGTTCCCACATGCCATGCAAATTCCCTGAATATTCAAAGGAAAATTCCACAGTGTTTACAGATACTAAAGAAAATTTGAAATAAACCCTATTGTGATCCAAATTTCTAAAGAAAAATTGTTTGAAAGCAATACGTTCCTTGATTGGTAGCCAGGGAATTTTTTTCCGGAGGGGTTTTGCGCTTTCAAATTTAGATTTTCCATAGATAAGCCTGGCTGCCGTATTCTGAGCAGTCTGTAGTTTCCTTAGGATTTGTTCCCTGCAACCTGCATATACTCCATTGCAGTAATCGACATGTGTTAATACCATTGTTTCAATCATGTTGCGAAAAGTTTCCCTTGGGAAGAATAATACCTGATGCTGTCATAGAGCCTGGTATTCTTTTCAGTTTCACTTTCAAGGGAAGGGGACAGCAATCACTGGGGGATTCATAAGGGTTCATACCTTAATCCCTCCAAGCTGCTCAATCAGAGCACCTTTTTGTATCCTGGACATGATTGAAACAGGTCTAAATAAAAATGTACTTCTTTTTAGACTTGGATGCAGTGGTGTGCTGGTAAATGTTTAACAACAGGCTCTCTCCCCGGTCCCCCTCTGCGCCCCCCGGTCCCCCTCTGTGCCCCCCCCCAAATTGCAGAGCTGGCTATAGCCGGGGAGAGAGCCTGGGGGGGGAGGGGGCGGCAATGCATTACTCCAGGAAAAAAAAATTAAATGATCCCAGGTTCCAATCTAATTCATGTTTAATGTGCAATAAAATGCCATAAATAAGTAAATAAATATAAACTTTTAATGTTGAGCACCTGATTCTCAAAGTGAACATATTCCAAACACTATAATGAAAATAAAATGATTTTTTCTACCTTTGTTGTCTGGTGACTGTTTTTCTGATCATAAGTATATAAGTACATAAGTAATGCCACACTGGGAAAAGACCAAGGGTCCATCGAGCCCAGCATCCCGTCCACGACAGCGGCCAATCCAGGCCAAGGGCACCTGGCAAGCTTCCCAATGTACAAACATTCTATACATGTTATTCCTGGAATTGTGGATTTTTCCCAAGTCCATTTAGTAGCAGTTTATGGACTTGTCCTTTAGGAAACCGTCTAACCCCTTTTTAAACTCTGCCAAGCTAACCGCCTTCACCACCAACGAATTCCAGAGTTTAATTACGCGTTGGGTGAAGAAAGATTTTCTCCGATTTGTTTTAAATTTACTACACTGTAGTTTCATCGCTTGCCCCCTAGTCCTAGTATTTTTGGAAAGCGTGAACAGACGCTTCACATCCACCTGTTCCACTCCACTCATTATTTTATATACCTTTATCATGTCTCCCCTCAGCTGTCTCTTCTCCAAGCTGAAAAGACCTAGCCTCCTTAGTCTTTCTTCATAGGGAAGTCGTCCCATCCCCGCTATCATTTTAGTCGCCCTTCGCTGCACCTTTTCCAGTTCCACTATATCTTTCTTGAGATGCGGTGACCAGAATTGAACACAATACTCAAGCTGCGGTCGCACCATGGAGCGATATAACGGCATTATAACATCCTCACACCTGTTTTCCATACCTTTCCTAATAATACCCAAAATTCTATTCACTTTCCGAGCCGCAGCAGCACACTGAGCAGAAGGTTGCAGTGTATTATCCATGACGACGACACCCAGATCCCTTTCTTGGTCCGTAACTCCTAACGTGGAACCTTGCATGATGTAGCTATAATTCGGGTTCTTTTTTCCACATGCATCACCTTGCACTTGCTCACATTAAACGTCATCTGCCATCTAGCCGCCCAGTCTCCCAGTCTCATAAGGTCCTTCTGTAATTTTTCACAATCCTGTTGTGAGTTAATGACTTTGAATAACTTGGTGTCATCAGCAAATTTAATTACCTCACTAGTTACTCCCATCTCGAAATCATTTATAAATATATTAAAAAGCAGCGGTCCTAGCACAGACCCCTGAGGAACCCCACTAACTACCCTTCTCCATTGTGAATACTGCCCATTTAACCCCACTCTCTGTTTCCTATCCTTCAACCAGTTTTTAATCCACAATAGGACCTTTCCTCCTATCCCATGACCCTCCAATTTCCTCTGTAGCCTTTCATGAGGTACCTTGTCAAACGCCTTTTGAAAATCCAGATACACAATATCAACCGGCTCCCCTTTGTCCACATGTTTGTTTACTCCTTCAAAGAATTGAAGTAAATTGGTCAGGCAAGGTTTCCCCACACAAAAGCCGTGCTGACTCGGTCTGAGTAATCCATGTCCTTGGATGTGCTCTGTAATTTTGTTTTTAATAATAGCCTCTACCATTTTCCCCGGTACCGACGTCAGACTCACCGGTCTATAATTTCCCGAATGTCCCCTTGAACCTTTTTTAAAAATGGGTGTTACATTAACCACCCTCCAATCTTCCGGTACCACGCTCGATTTTAAGGATAAATTGCATATCACTAGCAGTAGCTCCACAAGCTCATTTTTCAGTTCTATCAGTACTCTAGGATGAATACCATCCGGTCTAGGAGATTTGCTACTCTTCAGTTTGCTGAACTGCCCCATTACGTCCTACAGGTTTACCGTGAAGTCAGTAAGTTTCTCCGACTCATCCACTTGAAATATCATTTCCGACATCGGTATCCCACCCAAATCTTCCTCAGTGAAGACCAAAGCAAAGAATTCATTCAATCTCTCCGCTACGTCTTTGTCTTCCTTGATCGCCCCTTTTACCCCTCGGTCATCCAGCGGCCCAACCGATTCTTTTGCCAGCTTCCCGCTTTTAATATACCAAAAAATTTTTTACGATATTTTTTTGCCTCTAATGCTTTTTTTCGTAATCCCTCTTGGCCTTCTTTATCTGCGCCTTGCATTTGCTTTGACACTCCTTATGCTGGCCCACTATCCAATTCTGCTGCTATCTGTCCTCTTAACTCCGTTTCCAGGGCTTCCTTTCCATTTCTTTCTTTCCTTTCTTCTTCATTTCTGGTCCTCAGCTTCAGCCTATTTTCTTCATCCATGTGCAGTTTTTCTCCTCTCTTCCTTTTCCCTCATCTCATCTCCTTCCTCACTCTTCCCTCCCCTCCATCCATGTCCAGCATTTCTTCTCTCTCCCCTGCCCCCCATCCACCCATGTCCAGTGACCCTACTCTTCCCCTGCCCTGCATGCACCCATACCCAGCGACCCTCCTCTCCCCTGCCATCCATCCACCCACGTCGTGACCCTCCTCTCCCCTGCATGCACCCATACCGTGACCCTTCTCTCCCCTGCCCTCCATGCACCCATACCTAGTGACCCTCCTCTCCCCTGCCCTGCATGCACCCATACCCAGTGACCCTCCTTTCCCCTGCCCTCCATCCACCCATGTCCAGCAGTGACCCTCCTCTCCCCTGCATGCACCCATACCCAGCGACCCTTCTCTCCCCTCCATCCACCCATGCCCAGTGACTCCCTTCTTTCCCCTGCCACCCCCTCCCGAGTTGTTCAGCGAATTCTCCTCCCTCCCTCCGGATCCGGTCCCTCACCGACTCCTTCTCCTTCGAATTCTTCGGGGCAGGCAGTCTTGCCTGCCTGCTGCCAGCACTGACTCTCCCCCGCTGCCAGATTGCGCTTCAAAATGGCCGCCGAGACTTCAGTAGAAGTCTCGGCGGCCATTTTTAAAGCGCAAACCGGCAGCGAGGGAGAGTCAGCGCTGGCAGCGGGCAGGCAAGACTGCCTGCCCCGAAGAATTCGAAGGAGAAGGTGAGAGACTGGATCCGGAGGGAGGGCGGAGAGCCAGAGCCGGCTCGCGCATTTTAACAACCGGCTTGCAAGTCGGAAGAAAATTTAACAACCGGCTCCTGCGAGCCGGCTCCAGCACACCACTGCTTGGATGTTTCCTCCTGTTCGATTATCATTGTTGGATGTCTTGATTTTAGGCCCTCCTTAGTCCCACCCAAAACACACCCACAATACGCCCCCTTGCTATTTGGATGAACTGTAGCGTAGGACATCCAAATTCTGCCTTTCCAAAACGTAATTTAGATGTTTTTTGGCAGATGGAGGGTTTGTTTTTTTCTATTTTGAGACATCTATGTGCTTTGAGAAAGAGAATCTGATCAGATTTGCAGAATGATAGAAAATAAATGGGGGGGGGGGGGGGCGGGAGAAAGACCTCAGACAGGTGATGATCAGCCAGATTACTGGAATTCCTCTTGAAAAATCACCATATATCAATCACTGGTCTTGACCCAACCTCCTCCCATGGTGTAAACAAATTTTTATGTGATTTTTTATAATGAATATGCTAAATCCACTGTGTTCGTCAAAGCATTCAAAACATGAAATGCAAAAGAACACAAAAACTACTTAGCTTGAAGCAGTGTCATGCTCGGGCATCTCCAATGGTCCCGTTTCACCAATGGGGCTTCTTCAGGGAAAGGACACCCTGTCGGGAAGCACTGCTCAAAATGGCAAGTAGTGGTGTCTACTTGCCAGGGCTACTGACGGATCAAAAATTGTGAGACAAAGACTTTGGGATAAGTGGGAGGCTAGACTCAGGGAAAAATTTCAAAGAGTCACAAATACAAGACTCAACCCCCAATGTCCATTATGGTAGAACAAACTATATGGCACCCAAAGTGCCTCTATGGCAACTGAATTCACAGTGCCCATTGTACTCTTTCCTATATCAATCCTCACTAACCATTTATGAGGGTCCTCTTGTGTAGCAGACAACAATGAGCACATCATTATGGGGCACTTGGGAATTTGGCGGGGTATTGTAATACAAATGTAATCTTACCCACTAACTTGGAACACATGGTTGTATCCTCCTTCCTCTAAGTGGCCATGTGGGATGAGTTGTCCTTGAACAATGAAACACACTGATCCTGATAGTGCCGGTCTTTTATTCTTCTATATTCATGTAGCAGGGTCAATTTATGAGCAAATTTAAGTATCTTTTCAATGACCACTCTTGGTTTTGCCACTTCTGGATGCATAAAACCTAACCTCTAGGTCCTTTCAACCCAGAGCTTCCCATGATGCTGGCCAATCTGAAGCAGGTTGGGGGATCAATTGATCTAAAAAAACCTGTCAGCTCCACTTATTGCAACATCTCAGGGAGGTCCATATCCATATTTATTTAAAAAGAAACCTTTTTATTCTGCACAATCCAGCAGTTCTTAGCAAATAACAGGTTAAAACATATGTAGGTGTGATACAATCACCACTAGGTGTGGTAAGATAGAAATGTGCAAAGAATATGTTTGATAGCACTCTGGAATTATCATCTTTATATGAAAACACACCTCCTGTAAACGAACCTGAGTTCTCATTCCTTTATCTATATACCGATGAATCATAAAAACACATATCTATGAAAATGAATCTATTTACTTAGGGCACAATATTCAGACCATGGGAGGCAATCAAGTGCCACAATTGGCGCCGAGCTGTTTCTGGTGACCAGCATTGAATATGTTTTTTTTTGGTCAGCTCAAACTTAATTGGCTAATTCAGCATTGTCCAGTTAAGTTTATAATGGCCAAAGACAAGAATGCTATTTAGGCAGTCCGATTTGGCCACTAAACTTAGCCTGCCAACACTTGAATATTCGCAGATAGCTGGCTATGTGCTAACTGTGAATATTCAGTGGAGATAACCAGCTATCTCTCGCTGAATATTAGCAGTTAGCCAGTTAAATACTATTTAACTGGCCAGGAGCCCATTCCTGGCTGGTTAAATAGCATTGAATATTGATCGGTTACTATTTACATAGAGTAAAAAGCTCGTTGCAATACTGGAAAATTAAGAAATGTTCAGAAATAAAGTTTTTATTGAAAAGACAGCTCACATGTATCAGAAATTTGTCCATATAAGCACACACTCTACCCTATAGGCCAATGCCTAGTCTGTCACCCCTTATAAATAACAAAGTTTGACCATAGAACTTGAACATGTTACCAGTGTCACTTGGGGCCTCTGAAGAAGCAAGGTTGGCCTTCTTGAAGGCAGTGTTCCCCTCTGGAAGGTTTGGGTACTCGGTCTGTTGCCAGATCAGATGAAAGTCTGAGTCTAGAGAGGCTAGGAGCAAGAAAGGTGTAAGGTCCCTTTCAGCTAGAGATGTCCATCATTTATACCATTCTGGTACCAGTAATGTCTGTTACTCTGATGACAATGAAGGTGATTGGCTGTTGAAACCACAGGAATGTCTTTGAGATCATTTGAGAGGCATTTCTCAGAATTCTGGCTCCGCACAGTCTTTTGATATCATTCTAACTGCATTTCTTAGAATTCAGGGCTCAGACTCATCTTGTGACATCAGTTCTGGGAATTTCCCCTGAACCCAGGATCCAATGAGTCTGGCTCAGTCTTGAGGGTCCATTTTGACCCAAGATTACTTTGTATTGCACCAGCTGATATCAGGACACAAGTCTCATTCCAACAGGCATGTCCTTTAATTACAACACAAGTCTTAGAATTGTCTCTGTATTGTATATCATAAGGCATGGCATGACTGTTGAGCTCCTTCAGGTATCCACAGGTATACTCAATCAAACTCAGTGATATGGTGGCAGGGGCTTGTACTCCTACACATACACAATATCAAAGACAGAAAATCAAACAGTGACATAGGACAAGATCATAAGATAATCATCTATTGTTCCTGTGGGATGTATTTTCTAGATCCTCAAGCTTCTACCGAAATGCAGCGGCCATGGTCTGCAGGGCTTAAAGTTGTTCGTCATCCCCACATGCTCTTTCTGTCTTTGTTATCGAGAACTCTCAGCTCCACTGCTGAGAAGTGTGTCATGTATTTGGCCAGTGACTGGATAATCACTATATGTTGTCCCTAGAGCTTTTCAAATGTGTTATCGAACGCCAGCACCACCATATTGGTATGTTGCACAATATAAGACGTCATTGACTGGCTGCACATCTCTATTGCTCTGTCATGTTAACATTATTGGGATTAATATAACACTAAAGATTAGTGTTATATTCAACTCTTTCATCCTCTTTATTATTGAACATTGGTGGGTTTACCATAGGTTTTGTCCTTTTTGTTTGGTTTTGCTGACATCACTAGATCTCTTGGTCAAAACTCTGCTCATCAACATTTCCAGAGAGGTTGCCACCACAGAAAGGCAGTGATCAGGGCCAGATCTTAAGGGGGAACCCTCAGAACATGGGACAAATGAAGTTATCCTGCTGAGCACATCATGTGACCTCCCACTGCCCCTTTTTGAGCTTTTAATTTCTGAACAAGTCCATTGATATATGTAATTCAGTCAATTGCAAATAAAAAAAATGTCTATTACATTCACTCTTCAAAATAACCAATTTATCATCAATTCTTTTTTGATCATAGTAGTAGAAGTTTTAGTGGTTTAAATAACATGTGATCAAAAGCTTACTTAAGTATTGATTTCCATTTTCCCACAAATTTCTGGGCATGGTATTGTGGTATTATGTTTTAAGATTGCATTATATGTAACTGTCTATATTGGGTTAGAATGGTGGCAAATTGCAGACTGCCCTGTTTGTGATGCCAGCGTTTAGCAGTCAGGTGGATTTTTGACATTCAAGTGTTATGTATGCATATATGTGTGTATATGTTGATATTCTACATCAGTGCTTCTCAAACCAGTCCTAAGGGCACACCCAGCCAGACAGGTTTTCAAGATATCCACAATGAATATGCATGAGATAGATCTGCATATCTAGGAGGCAGTGCATATGAATCTATCTCATGCATATTCATTGTGGCTATCATGAAAACATGAATGGCTGGGTGAGCCTGGAGGACTGAGTTGAGAAGCACTGTTCTAAACATTTATATGTGTATTTGGTATGTAAATGTTAGTAACCACTACATAGAAATACCCTATTTGTTTGTTGCATTTGCCTAGAAACATTGTTGCAGATAAAGCTGGTTTATTTATCCATGATGCACATATTTGATAAAATACGCATATACATAGCAATTATACCTCTGCTCCACTCACACTGTGCCTTGTAATGTATGTATTAGTGGATACTTTTAAATGGATAATTTGAAAGTTAAAGTTTTGAATACAAAATTTGTAGGTTAGAAGTACCAAAAAAACTTTGCAAGGCACTCTGACATAATAGCCCAAACAAAATGGCCCCTCCCACAAAATAACCCTGACAAAAAGAAAAAGTATAGGCTATTGAAATGGAACAAATCCTTAATAAAAAGGACAGGGAAATTAAAACAATACAATCATCAGTTAACATTCTCCCCTCTTCCCCCCCTTCCCATCCCTTCATATGCAGCAATCCGCCCTTCAGATGTCTCTCTCTTTCTCCACCAATGATGCCCCTCTGTCTCTCCCCCACCACCCGGCACTGCCCCTCTCTCTGTCCTCCCTCTACCATCACCACTCAGCCTCTCTTCTCCCACCATTCTGTATTGCCCAGTTCTCTCCGTCCTTCCCCCACTATCAACCTTTACTCCTCTGTCTCTTCCCTCCCCCAATTATCAGCTTTGCCTCTCGGTCTCTCCCTCACTCCTTGCTCTTTATTTCCTCCTATTTCCTGCCTCCAACATTACTCTCTCTCCTTTTCCTCCCAGCTCCAGAAAAGAAAAACAAACTGGGAGCTGCCTCTCCTGCTTGCCTGTCTGTCAGAACCTGCTGTCACCTTGATTCAGTGGTTGTCTATAAAGAGAAACTCTAAATGGGGCCATAGAGCTCTAGATGCTGACGTTAGGCTCACTGGTCTCTAATTTCCTGGATCACCTTATAAAGAACAAAATTTATGGAGCATATATATAAGCATGGATTAATGAGAGAAAGCCAACATGGATTCAGAGAAGGGAAATCTTGCCTCACCAATCTACTACATTTCTTTGAAGGGGTGAACAAACATGTGGATAAAGGTGAGTTGGTCAATATTGTGTATCTGATTTTCAAAAGGCATTTGACAAAGTACCTCATGAAAGAATCCAGAGGAAACTGGAGAGTCATGAGATAGGAGGTAGTGTTTTATTGTGGATTAAAAACTGGTTAAAAGATAGAAAACAGAGATTAGGGTTAAATGGTCAGTATTCTCAATGGAGAAGGGTTGATAGTGGGGCTCTGCAAGGGTCTGTGCTGGGACCACTGCTTTTTAACATATTTATAAATGATTTAGATATGGGACTAACTAGTGAGGTCATTAAATTTGCTGACAACACAAATTTATTCACAGTAGTTAAATCGCAAAAGCATTGTGAAAAATTGCAAGAGGACCTTAGGTGACTGGGAATCCAAATGAGATGACATTTAATGTGAGCAAGTGCAAAGTGATGCATTTGGGAAGATGAACCCAAACTATAGCTACGTGATGCAAGGTTCCACTGACCAAGAAAAGGATCTAGGTGTCACCGTTGATGATACGTTGAAACCCTCTGCTCAGTGTGTGGCTGAAGCGAAGAAGGCAAATAATGTTAGGTATTATTAGGACAGGAATGGAAAACAAAAATGAGGATGTTATAATGCCTTTTATCACTCCAAGGTGCAATCGCATCTTGAATACTGTGTGCAATTCTGGTTACCGCATCTTAAAAAAGATATAGTGGAATTAGAAAAGGTACAAAAAGGACGACGAACATGATAAAGGGGATGGGACAACTTCCCTATGAGGAAAGGCTAAAGCGGCTAAGACTTTTCAGCTTGGAGAAGAGACGCCTGAGGGGAAATATGACACAGGTCTATAAAATGAGTGGAATGAAATGGGTGGATGTGAATCGCTTGTTTACGCTTTCCAAAAACACTTGGACTAGGGGGCACACAGGGGCCCTTTTACAAAGCAGCGGAAAGCCCAATGCGGGCTTACTGCTCACTAAAAGGGAAGTACTGCCGGATAAGACGTGTGCTTGGCATAGCACTGGTGGGTATCCAGAGGTAATCAGGCAGTGCCATGCACTTCCTGGTTATCGCCGGGTTAGTGCAGGAGCCCTTACTGCCACCTCAATAGGTGGCAGTAAGTGCTGTCCACCAAAATGGCTGTGCTGCAACTGCTTCATTTGCTGCATGGCCATTTCCTGAACCTCCCCCCACAAGAGACATAAATACTTGCCAATGCCAGCGCAGGCCCCTTTTACTACTAAGTAGTAACTTTAAAACAAACTGAAGAAAATATTTCTACACTCAATGTGTGATTAAACTCTGGAATTCATTGCCAGAGAATGTGGTAAAAGCAGTTAACTTAGCAGGGTTTAAAAAAGGTTTGGATATCTTCCTAAAAGAAAAGTCCATAAGCCATTGTTAAGATTGATTTGGGACAATCTACTGCTCATTTCTAGAATAAGCAGCATAAAATGAATTGTACTGTTTTGGGATCCTGCCAGATACTTGTGACCTGGATTGGCCACTGTTGGAAACAGGTTACTGGGCTTGATTGACCTTTGGTCTGTCCCAGTATGGCAGTGCTTCTGTTCTTATGTTATGTTCTTATCACAGCACTGCTGTTCCCACCCCCTATGATAGAACTTTATGTTCGGGCAGGAACGGCACTGCTGTCAGTGGTGTGCAGTCTATGGCCCCATGCACAGTTTCTCTTTATTGACAACCACTGAATTGGGGAGACAGCAGTTTCGGGCACACAGGAAAGTGAAGCTCCCAGTTTGATTTTCATGCTACCACCGGCCCCGAATAAGTGAGAAGGCAGGAAAGTCAGGTTGGGCTGGGGCATTTACCCCACAGTGAAGCCTATGTGTCCGGAATCAGCCAGGAATCAGTATTCATCGATTACGGGAACAGTAAGTTTTCTTCTCTGTTTGTTCTACCCTTGTTGAGCCCTTTTGTCAGGGCTATTTTGTCAGGAGCCAAATTGTGGGCAGGCTGTTTTGTGGGCAGGCTTTTTGTCAAGGCTACTTTGTTTCTGGGCTTTTTTGTTGTGGCTATAATGTTGGAGATATTTTGACCCGACACCACTTTGCAACAATGTGGGCAGTGTAAAAATTGCCCTCTCAACATCAGTCTGTGAATCCAACATTTCAAAATGGGTCCCTATTACTATATTTTGTATTTTTCCCTGCTGGCAATAAGCAATGTAAGAAGTCAATTAATATGAAGCCATTCAGCGATACAGAAACACGTTTATTAGTAAAATTCCTTATCAACTTTTTAAGTTAAAAATTAACAAGATAATCCAGTTTCCTTGTTTTGGAAGAACTATTTGCAGAAGTAAGTTCCCTCATAGAGCTACTACTTTTAGAAAGATTCAATATAAATAAAAATGTAAGTTTTGTATTACATAGATATATGCCACTGATATGTTTATTCATTAAACTACCTTAAATCGTGCTTTCAGAAGAATGATTTGCCCTAGTGTGATATTTAACAGTACAGCATAGAAAAGACAAAATAGTAAACAAGATTTAAGGAAATAAAATTACATTACAAGGATGAGACAAAAACATTTTTCAATATTTGAAGGCAATTCACGATCATTTTGAGGAACTGAGTGTGAGTTTAAGGCCATTTGTTCAAAATAAATTGTATTTGACACATATTTTCACAGAATTATGAAAATGTACATGCAAAACAACTGCACTATTAGCAAGCTTATGACATATTTGGGTAGTTTAGTAAACATAGTTCCAGTAAACAGAGTTATAATGATTGAGAAATTTTTATTCAGCTAATTTAGCAGATGGCAATATCTGTGTATTCTAAATGGTATAAGGAAGCAGCTGAACTCAAGTTTATTACTGTAGTATGTGAGACTCAACACGGCACCATGTTTCAGCATGGAAGCCTCAGGAGTCTTGTGTTAAAGTTCCTTGTGGAATGAACGACCTTTGAGGTTGAGCAGACAAATATAAAGTGGTCTTTAAAAAGACCGTGTTTTTTAAAAAGTTGCACTCCTCAAAAGGGATAGACATTCTGGGTTTGGAAATGCCAAACGAGCATGTCAAGTGCTGTGTTTGGCTCTCCTCTTTGATGAGCTTATGACATAATATTTGGGTAGTTTAGTAAACATAGTTGCAGTATACAGAGTTATAATAGTTCAGCAATTTTTATTCATCTAATTTAGCAGATAGTAATATCTGTGTATTCTAAATGGTATAACATGATTAGATATTAACAAAGACAAATAATTAGAGCCATTGTCCCTTTTCACGGACATATTCAGATAACATGCACTGTGTAGTATTTAGAATTTATGGGGGGGGGGGGGGGGGGGAGTTATCAGTGTGTTATTTTACTGTTAAACTGGGTTATTAGTAATTAGGTCTCATTGCATAAAATGGGACCTATGCTAAAATAGAATGAATTAGTGGTAAAATAACACTTAACTGCAAGCCCACATTTGTAACTCTCCCTCCCCCTCCAATGTATAAAATGGCTTACTGTAATCAAGGTAAATGAAAATCAGCACATGCAGACGTTTGAAAATTAGTCATTACTTGATGCATAATCACTTTAGTATAGGGGTGGACAACCACAGCCCTCAAAAGCCACAACCCAGTCAGGTTTTCAAGTTTTCCACAACGAATATGCATGAGATTGATTTGCATTTACTGCTTCCATTGTATACAAATACATCTCATGTATATTCATTGAGGAAATCTTGAAAATCCGACTGGGTTGTAGCCCTTGAGGACTGTGGTTGCCCACCCCAGTTTTAGTACATGTAAACTGAATGTGTCTAAAAATGACTCCCCAGATTCCTTGTTCTTACCTTGAAAGCATATACTCTATATATTTTATCTGTTCTGCATATAATGTAGATAAGCACTCAAGATACACAATTCATATAACACCAGCAGGCCTATTAGGAGGTAATTTTAATATGGGGAACCTAGTTAAAGGGACTTTTAAGGTGCCTTTGTTAAGGGGAAAGAGGATGGGACTTGATATACTGCCTTTCTGTGGTTACAATCAAAGCAGTTTACATATTATATATAGGTACTTATTTTGTACCTTGGACAATGGAGGATTCAGGGACCTTTTATTAAAGGGTTGTCGTGTGGCAAGCTGGAACTACTGCCGGTCCAACACAAGTGCTGGCGGTAGTTCCACCCCCAGCAAACACCATTTCCGGTGCTAGCAGAAATATTTTATTTCTGCAGGGCTCCTGGGTTACCACGGGAGCCCTTTCTGCCACCTCAGTGGGTGGCAGTAAGTGCTTCCCCTGAAATGGCCGCACAGCAAGTGCAAACTTACTGCATGGCCGTTTCTTTTTTTGGCCCCTAAGTGACTTGCTCAAAGTCACAAGCAGCTGCAATGGGAATCAAACCTAGTTCACCAGATCAAAGTCCACTGCGCTAACCACTGGGCTACTCCTCCACTACTACTTGTTTTTACAACATACTAGTGTAAGTGGTAGGCATGGACAATTACACCAGCCCTAGAGCAGGTGTAAATGTCTGTACCAATATTTTTCAAATATCATGCAAATTATAGTTTTTATAATCTGCAGGCATACTTGCATATCCCATCCAAACTCTACCCCTGTACAGCACTTAGTCAGTAATCTATAACTTTGGCGCACAAATTCTACAGCACGTAACTGCAAGAGGAGGTGGATGGGGGGGGGGGGGGGGGGGGAAGGTAGCATGAGTGGGTCAAGAATATGCCCAGACCTTAAGCACTAAGGTTATAGAATACCGCAGTTACATATTCAGCTGTAACATTTAGTAGCAGACATTTAAACCAGCCAGTTACATGGTCTAAGTGGCTGCTCCTAAATGCTGGCATGTAAATACCAACTTACACTAATATTTTATAAATGGCAATTATACATGTAATTGCTGATACAGAATTCATGCTTAGTGTGCACCATCCCAGAGCCTAACTTTTTTGCGACCTGTAGCGAATTACCCCCTTAGAGGGTAATTCTATAACAGATCACCTATTATTAGGTGGAAAGATGTGTGTAAATGACCAGAGTACTGGCATATATGCACACACATGTGTAAATGCCAATCTCCCGGTTACACACTATTATAGTTACTGGCGCCTAAACGTGATGGCACATAGTTTGAAGCTAAGTATACAAAAGGGCAGAGTCTGGGCTGGGTGCACTGCTATGCATACAAATTGTAGAATATGTGCAATCTTGGCAATCTAGGTACAAGCATTTGTACCAGCTCTATAGTTGGTATAAGTGGTCACACCCTAAAATACAAGCTCATGTTTGCCCTGCTACTTTTCTTTATAGATTAGGCTCCAAATAAGTGCCTTCTTGTTGCCTAAAACAGGCGCATTGTTATAGAATTACCCTCTTAATGTGCTCAGTAGTTCTTTCATTTGTCCTCTGGTACCCCCAGCTGGGTAGCTTTTCAAGATACTCGTAATGAATAAATGAATACGCATAAGATTTACTTGCATATAATAGAGGTAATGCATGCAAATATATCTCATATGTATTTACTGTGGATATTCTACACAGTTAACTGTTTAGGAGTATCTGAAGTGATCTAGCCTTTTATGCTGAGCAAATACTTGATACATATTTTCATGTTGTCCATGTTAAAAAAATATATAAAACTGCACCTTTGTGAATATGTTTCAAAATCCAGTTTTCGTTCTACAGTCCCATTTGTCTAGGCGTCCTTTGAAAGGGCTATTGCTGTTTTATAGCTATAACTATTGCAAGCAAGAAGACATAATTCAATATTCAAAATTATTTTTTAAGAATAGTTATAAAAGTATTTAAATTTAAAAAGTAGTAACATGTAAACATTGATACAGAGGAACAGCATTCCCATATATATATTTATATAAATATACATTAGTCAGAGGGTACTGAAAGACAGGATTGAAAATGTGGCATGCTTTCCCTAAAGAAACTATGGAAAATTCAGAGTTGAAACAAGCATTTTGCTCTGACTATTCAAAGCTTTTAAGTTGCTTGTGGATCTTTATTTACAATTTTGGTCTGTAAACACAATTCTTCTTCTCCAAAAACCCATCAAAATAAACTAGTAGGAGAATGGTCTTGTTTCCTGTTCTTCATAGTGCACATGATTTAAAGCAGTCATTTAGCAGTTCTAAATGTTTTAAAGAACTATTTAGCACAATTAGATTTGAGTCTGTAAAACATGAGTAGGTGGTGAGTGAATAGGTGGTGTATACGGAGGTGGTGCAGGGAATGGCTTGAATCCTCTTGACCTCATATATAAAAGAAACTGGTCTGGGATCTCAGCTAGGACATCTTTAGCAAGTCTTGCCATGCTTAGTATGTGATTTCCAGTTCTGTCAATGTAATCCCGGAATGGAACAAACTAGAAAGGCAAAATAAGAACATACTGAGACTGTAAAATCTGCTTTGGAAAACTGAAAGCATCAAGTATGAAATAGTGTACTGATGTTAATAAAATAAAAAAAAAAAACTAAGTCTGACCCTTGGCAAAAAAAAAAAAGAACATACTATGGAATCTATGTATTAAAGGTTAGTGTACATACTAAGGCCATTTAGCTTGCACCCTAAAGAGAAGGTTTTGCACTAAAGCGGTAATTCTATAGCTGGGTGCCTCCATTTAGGCACCTGGAGGGAGTGTGATAGGAGCTATTCTATATGCTATATGCTACAAAATGGACTCTTCCCGAAGGAGAAAGGAAACATTCTACTCACCCCTATACCTAAAGACACAAAGAAAAATGCCAGTGAACTAACCAACTACAGGCCAGTAGCATCCATTCCATTAACAACCAAATTCTCAATACTCCACGACTCCCAATCAGGATTTCGGTCTAACCACAGTACTGAAAACAGTACTAGTCACTCTCATGCCTAAATTCAAACAAATAATTGCAACTGGAAAGAACATACTACTCCTACAATTTGATATGTCAAGCGCTTTTGACATGGTTGATCATGGAATACTACTACATATCCTTGAATACTTCGGAATTGGAGGTAACGTTCTCAATTGGTTCAAGGGATTCCTAACCACACGATCATACCAAGTGACATCTAACTCGACTACCTCAGCCACATGGACACCCCAATGCGGAGTCCCACAGGGATCCCCCCTCTCGCCGACTCTATTCAACTTAATGATGATACCCTTGGCCAAACTATTATCAAATCAAAACCTCAACCCATACATATACGCAGACGTCGTAACGATTTACATCCCATTTAAACAAGATCTAAAGGAAATTTCCAATGACATCAACCAAAGTCTCCACATCATGCATTCATGGGCGGATGCATTTCGGCTGAAACTTAATGCAGAAAAAACCCAAAGCCTAATACTCACCTCTCAATATAACAAGAACAAATTCACAGCCATTAACACACCAAATCTGAACCTTCCAATTTCGGACACCCTAAAAATTCTTGGAGTGGGTTTGGGGGGGGGGGGGGGGGGTTGGGGGGCTCAGTTACCATCGATCGACATCTAACACTCGAGAGCCATGCGAAAAACACAACCAAGAAGATGTTCCACTCAATGTGGAAATTAAAAAGAGTAAGACCTTTCTTCCCAAGAACTGTTTTCCGTAACCTGGTACAATCAATGGTGCTCAGTCATCTAGATTACTGCAACGTACTCTACGCCGGCTATAAAGAGCAGATAATCAAAAAACTTGACCCACTACAATCTGGTTTTCGCCCTCTCCACTCAACCGAAACTGCGCTTACTAAAGTCTCCAATGACCTATTACTGGCTAAATCCAGAGGTCAATATTCCATCCTCATTCTTCTTGATCTTTCCGCTGCTTTTGACACTGTCGATCACAGCATACTTCTCGATACCCTGTCCTCACTTGGATTCCAGGGCTCTGTCCTTTCCTGGTTCTCTTCCTACCTCTCCCTCCGCACCTTTAGTGTTCACTCTGGTGGATCCTCTTCTACTTCTATCCCTCTGCCTGTCGGCGTACCTCAGGGTTCTGTTCTTGGTCCCCTCCTCTTTTCTATCTACACTTCTTCCCTTGGTTCATTAATCTCATCCCATGGCTTTTCCTACCATCTCTATGCTGATGACTCCCAAATCTACCTTTCTACCCCTGATATCTCACCTTGCATCCAAACCAAAGTTTCAGCGTGCTTGTCTGACATTGCTGTCTGGATGTCTCAACGCCACCTGAAATTAAATATGACCAAAACCGAGCTTCTCATTTTCCCCCCCAAACCCACCTCCACGCTCCCCCCGTTTTCTATTTCTGTTGATGGCTCTCTCATTCTCCCTGTCTCCTCAGCTCGAAACCTTGGGGTCATCTTTGACTCTTCTCTCTCCTTCTCTGCTCATATCCAGCAGATTGCCAAGACCTGTCGTTTCTTTCTTTACAACATCCGTAAAATCCGCCCCTTTCTTTCCGAGCACTCTACCAAAACCCTCATCCACACCCTTGTCACCTCTCGTTTAGACTACTGCAATCTGCTTCTTGCTGGCCTCCCACTTAGTCACCTCTCCCCTCTCCAGTTGGTTCAAAACTCTAATGCCCGTCTCATCTTCCGCCAGGGTCGCTTTACTCATACTACCCCTCTCCTCAAGACCCTTCACTGGCTCCCTATCCGTTTTCGCATCCTGTTCAAACTTCTTCTATTAACCTATAAATGTACTCACTCTGCTGCTCCCCAGTATCTCTCCACACTTGTCCTTCCCTACACCCCTTCCCGTGCACTCCGCTCCATGGATAAATCCTTCTTATCTGTTCCCTTCTCCACTACTGCCAACTCCAGACTTTGCGCCTTCTGTCTCGCTGCACCCTACGCCTGGAATAAACTTCCTGAGCCCCTACGTCTTGCCTCATCCTTGGCCACCTTTAAATCTAGACTGAAAGCCCACCTCTTTAACATTGCTTTTGACTCGTAACCAATCGCCTCCACCTACCCTCCTCTCTTCCTTCCCGTTCACATTAATTGATTTGATTTGCTTACTTTATTTATTTTTTGTCTATTAGATTGTAAGCTCTTTGAGCAGGGACTGTCTTTCTTCTATGTTTGTGCAGCGCTGCGTATGCCTTGTAGCGCTATAGAAATGCTAAATAGTAGTAGTAGTAGTAGTAGTAGTTCAGACAGCCCAGAACACAGCAGCTAGACTTATAGTCAGCAAAACAAAATAAGCCCCTACGAGAAAAATTACACTGGCTCCCACTTAAAGAACGCATCACATTCAAAATTTGCTCCCTAGTTCACAAAATCATTCACGGAGATGCACCTACCTACATGTCAGACCTGATAGACTTGCCACCCAGGAATGCCAAAAAATCATCCCGCACATTCCTTGATCTGCACTTCCCTAGCTGCAAAGGTCTAAAATACAAATTAACTTTACCTACTTGAGCACACAATTTTGGAACGCACTGCCGCGCAACTTAAAAATGATCTACAAACTAACAAACTTTCACAAACTACTGAAGACCCATCTCTTTAACAAGGCATACCACAAAGATCAACCAATGTGAATATACACAGCTCCTCCACATACATACAGAACTGTCTTACAATATCTGCTTGCTATACTACTATCACGTTTTATCATTATCATGTTGCCCAAAATCCTTCTTGTTATACTACTATTATGTTTTTTCATCAACATGTTGCCCAAGATCCTTCTATAACACTATATGTCTACTTTCTAAAATATTACCACCACTCATGATGTATTGTAAGCCACATTGAGCCTGCAAAGAGGTGGGAAAATGTGGGATACAAACGCAACAAATAAATAAATAAAAAGAAAGTAGGCACTAAGTATCAACGTGCTTAACATTATGTGTGCACATATGCTTGGGAAGGCAGAGGTAAGTTCACATCGCACTCCTACAATTCAGGTTAAATAATACACTGTTTATTAACTGAACAAATGTTTCTATACTTCTACTCAGTCTATATTGGGGTACCAGCCCTGAGTTTTATTTTGAGTTTTCTTTCCTTCATTTTACTTGTTTTGTTTGGATAAAGGCAACTTTTTGCCTCCCTGCACTTTTCAAGTAAACACCCTTTCTCTCTGCTTGTAATCTGAACCAAATCTGCAACAAAAAAGCATCCAGTGATCTGCATCAATTGGATCATCAAAGGACATCAGGACCAGAAACAGCAAAATGAAAGCATAACTACAATCTGTCAGTTGACATTCATATCTTTAAAATATTACATCTAAATTTCTGATATCCCACCGAATCTCCCTCTGCATTAGAACTTCCAAATAATTTCACAGGAGAAATAGTCTTTTGAGTTATGTCTCTAGCAACTCATTCAAACATGTCACAGAGGAAGCTCTTGAAAATATCCAGAAAGGTCTGTGGCCAACAACCTGCCCTCCTGACCCCTGCCCTGCAAAGACAGTAGAACAAGCGAGCATAGGCCTCACTGAAGGGGTCACTAAAATTTAGGTACCTATATTGCTAGTGTAAATTGACATCAATGTGCCTATATTTAGATGTGCCCACTGATGCCATGTCAACAGCATGTCTATAAGTATTCTACAAGTTACATCTGCAAATGTTTCTCCTGCCCATTGTCCTCTCCATAAATGTCCCCCTGGCATTTACACAGTAAGGGTCCTGTTTACTAAGGTGTGCTTGCGTTTTTAGCACAGGCCAACACTAGAGACACCCATGTATTACTATGGATGTCCCTAACATTAGCATATGCTAATTTTTAGCACACACTAAAACTGATAGCTTGCCTATAGCGAGGCTTAGTAAATAGGACCCTAAGAGAACTGCACATGTCATTTATAGAATAGTGCTAGCCATATAAATGGCTTTTTAAAACACTTTTAACCTGTATAAACATTCTTAAAATCACCTCCTAAATAATAAGCTTGTCTTATTATTGAACAGTACCACATAATTTTGTGCTTATTTTTTTGTGTGGGCACTTTATAAGGCAAACGTGCATAGATGTAATTATTCAAAGCTATGCATGTACTTCATTTTATTGACCTAATGCCACCTTGAGAATATCTTCTAATCTTCTAAACCCAGCTGTTCAAGCCACACACACATCAGGGAGATGTATGCAAGTTTTACCCGTGTTCAGGCTGAGCGATTACCAAAGAACCCATTTCAATAAGTAAAAGAGAAAAGGGCTTTTAACTTTCAACAATCTTTATTGATGATGAAACAAAATTGTGATAGCACAATATGAAATATACATAATGTCCAGAAGCAAAAACACATTGAGTATAAATGGTAGGTAACAACTGCCATCAATTAATTCCAAGATAGTCCTCCCCCAAACCCCCAGCCCTTAATTTCCCGACCTATTGCATTAAAAAAAAAAAAAATCTAACATAGTACAACATTGAATACAACAATGAAGTTGAACTACATGGGTTGTTAGAAGTCCAAACAAGGTATGTCTCTATAAATATTTCCCTCCATCCCTAGGCAGCCAAAGCAAACTCAAGGAGAGGACTGATGCAGTGTAATTCTTAATTGTAAGCAGGACCACCGTCTTTTAGGTTCCCCCCCCCCCACATGATACCAAGTACAAAGTCCCCAACTCCATCCCAACCCCCCACCTCTGGTGTACAACGCCTCACCACCATCCACCCTAGCCGCCCTCAGCACCCCAGTGAAAACCTATTCAGGACCTGGCTACGAGCCATCAGGAGAGAAAAGGGCTTTTAAATTGCACCCCCCCCCCACCTTTGTCAATAACAAGTTTTAAAATATTTGTAAAGATTTCAAAGAGACGAATTCTTCCGAATATTTGTAATTTTTCAAGTGAAATAAAAGCAAACGTATCTATACTGCATGCATTAATGCTTGGTCTTTCATCATATTTACCTGCACAATATCTCTCTCTGCCATTCTTCCTCTTGATGACACTCTGACTTCATCCCCATCCAGTTCTACCATGGCTTTAAAAGTGAAATAAGCAATGGACAATATATCAGCAAAATTATATATGAAAATTTTAAAAAATCAGCAATACTATCTTACATGCCACCTCGGTATTCTCTGGATAGTGCTGGAGCAGTCTATGGGTGGTTATCTTTATTTTTTTATTTATAATTTTCAACTTAATACATAAAGATGATATTACATCAAAATGCATGGAATTCACAAAATATATACAATCCAACAGAATTGTTCTATTTATATAAAAATAAAAGAAACTACCAAAATAATTAGTCCACAATGGAGAGGATCCAAGAGAGGAAATAATATAAAGCAATAAACTTAATCAACTTAAATTAACGACCAGATGGAAGTTAGAATCAAGCAGTCTAGTCAGCACATTTAACTAGGAGATACTAATACAGGGGTATCCCTTACAATCTCTCGAGCCAAAACAAATTCTTGTAGTCTTTTAGGGCACGTAAAAAGGTAATTAACACCATGCATAGTAATCATACACTTACAGGGAAATTTAACTAGAAAAGTACCCCCAAGTGAAAGGATTTTTGGTTTAAAAACCATCATTTCCTTCCTCCTGGCTTGTGATTCTTTAGAAAGATCAGGAAAAATCTGGAGTTTAGCGCCCATAAAGACAGCATTCATTTTCTGGAAATAAGTAACTATGGGTGGTTATCAGTTATCCAGTTAGCGGCACTAATTAGCGGCACCATTAACTTTATCTGGACAGCAGACTGAACATCTCTGTTATCTGCATTCTGGAATTGAATATCTGGATTTTATTTAAACTCTGTGCCAGAGTTAAACAAACAAACCAACCAACCACTTATCAAGGAGTTTAAATATTGACCAATAAACTAAGACTGCTATTTGGATAAGCAACAGTGGGAGTTTCACAGTGCTCTGGGAAACTGAAGTGGAAGGTGAGCTACAGGCCCATATGAAGGAGGGCCAAGTTAGCAGAGAGAAAAATTTCTTTGTTTATTTTTCTCTCTGCTAACTTGGCCCTCCTTCATATGGGCCTATAGCTCACCTTCCACTTCAGTTTCCCAGAGCACTGTGAAACTCCCACTGTTGCTTATCCAAATAGCAGTCTTAGTTTATTTCAAATGCTTTCTATGTGAAAAATAAAAAAGGTGGGAATATAAATGCTTTCTATGTCCAGAGCTACTTTAGTTTCCTGGCTTGGCTCTCCTTCCTCAAGACATTCTGTGTCCTTGGGTTCTCTAGTAAGGGGGCTTACTAGAGGGGGCTCTTTCCTGCCCCAAAGAGGTCACTAGACCACCAGGGCAGTAGATAGTAAGTAAGGGGAGAGGAATATGTGACCCAGGGGAGGTGACGGGGGCAGGGGAGGGGAATATGTGACCCGGGGGAGGGGAGGTGATGGGAGAGGGAGGGGAGGGAAATATGTGACCTGGGGAGAGGGGAATATGTGACGGGGAGGGTGAAAGCGAGAAAGGGTGGGGCAAAGGATAAGTCTTTTCCTACTCATGGATAGGGTTACCATATTTTGTCCTCTGAAAAAGAGGACACATGTCGCACCACCAGCCCTGCCCACACCACGCCCCTTTTGCATCCTTGCCCCACCCTTTCTCGCTCTCACCCGCCCCGTCACATATTACCCCGTTTACCTCACCTCTCACCACTGCCCTTGTTTGCCTGCGCCGCCCTGGGGGGGGGGGGGGGGGGGGGGTTAAATCTTTTTTTACTACCTCCGTCCAGCCACGTCATTGAAATCCCTGCCCGTCTCTAGCCTTCCCTTCGTGAATTCGTTCCCTCAGAGTCCCGCCTTCTGAAGTCATTTCCTCTTTCCGCGAGGGAGGGACTCTGAGGGAATGAACTCGAAGGGAAGGCTAGAGACGGGCAGGGCTTTCAATAACGCGGCCGCTTCGATGGAGGTAATCAGGGGAGCGAGAAGAATCGCTGGGTATGGGTGGCTGGACTGGGGGGTAGGGGAGAGAAGAGAATCGCTGGGTATGGGTGGCTGGAGGGGGGCAGGGGAGAGAAGAGAATCGCTGGGTATGGGTGGCTGGGGAGAGAAGAGAATCGCTGGGTATGGGTGGCTGGAGGGGGGGGCAGGGGAGAGAAGAGAATCGCTGGGTATGGGTGGCTGGAGGTGGGGCAGAGGAGAGAAGAGAATCGCTGATATGGATGGATGGAGGGCAGGGGAGAGGAGAGTTGCTGGACATAGGTGGATGGAGGGGAGGGCAGGGGGGAGAGGAGGGTTGCTGGACATGGGTGGATGGAGGGGAGGTCAGGGGGGAGAGGAGGGTTGCTGGACATGGCTGGAGGAGAGGGAAGGGAGTGAGAAGAAATGCTGGACATGGATGGAGGGGAGGGAAGAGTGAGGAAGGAGATGAGATGAGGGAAAAGGAAGAGAGGAAAAAAACTGCACATGGATGAAGAAAATAGGCAGAAGCTGGATCCACTGGAGAGTCAAGTCTGTGGAGGACCCAGCTTTTACTTACGGATGTAGGGCAAGAAATGAAGAAGGCGGAAAGTAAAGAAATAAACAGAAAGGAAGCCCTGGAAATGGAGTTAAGAGGACACATAGCAGCAGAATCGGATACTGGGCCAGCATGATCAGACAAGAAAGGTGTTTGGAATATGTCCACTTTGAGAATCAGGTGCTCAACATTAAAAGTTTATATTTATTTATGTATTTATGGCATTTTATCCCACATTAAACATGAATTAGATTGGAACCTGGGATCATTTAATTTT
This sequence comes from Microcaecilia unicolor, assembly GCF_901765095.1. Taxonomy (NCBI): domain Eukaryota; kingdom Metazoa; phylum Chordata; class Amphibia; order Gymnophiona; family Siphonopidae; genus Microcaecilia; species Microcaecilia unicolor. Next base: position 39,708,570 of record NC_044040.1, on the reverse strand, counting down.
TTTTTTCTGGAGTAATGCATTGCCCACCCCCCCCCCCCCCAAGGCTCTCTCCCCGGCTATAGCCAGCAATTTGGGGGGGGGGGGCGCAGAGGTGGACGGGGGGGCGCAGAGGTGGACTGGGGAAAGAGCCTGTTGTTAAACATTTACCAGCACACCACTGAATATAGGCCATATAGTCAATGGGAATTATGCATCTGCTGGCACACATTCAACTCATAATTCACTTATTCCTCAAATATTGGCATTTGTATGTATAAAATTGGGCATTTAACTCACTAAGGTGGAAGTTATAAACGCCATTTACAAAATCTGGCCCTATATGTATATTCAGTGACGTCAGTTAAACAGACAGCGCTGCTGAATATATGAATAAATTCAAGTGGCAGAACTTACCTTATATGCTGGTGATCACTACTGAATATTGGGATAATTATTATTATTACCATCATCATCATCATGCACTGAAGATGTGGATCAGGTGAACATCAGGAGAGGAATATTTCAGAGACACTCATTCTCACCTTTGTTGCTTGTGATCACTATGATTCCACTGTCAGTTACACTGAAAACAACAGTGATAGGCTACTAGAATGGAAAGATATCTCCCAAAATTTTGCCGCTACACAGTCCGCAGGTTCTTTTACCTGCAGACTTTGCAGGAGTTCTGAAAGGAAATGTACCTTCTTTTGAAAACCACCTAAGGAAAAGCTACCTACAGAGATTTGTACCTACTTATGGTTTTCTTGTAGGTAAAAGTACAAATGTTGTTGATCATGCACACATTTTCCCCCCATGTACAGGGAAGGAACATCTCAGACAACCTCTTTATTCAAGTTAAATAGCTTTTGAAAACTCCTTTCCCAATGATTACCATTCATCCTTTATTTGTGTATTTAAAAACCTGTGCAGAAAATTAAAAGTACAATGCCATCACTTAAATGATAATTTGTATTACCAGTTTAAGAGTTTTGTTTTAAATTTGTGCTTACCATCAAATTCTGCTGTTCCAACACCTACAATAATTATTGACATTGGAAGTTTTGAAGCCTTTAAAGGAAAAATAAGATTTAAAAAAGAAATGTTATGTTTGAAGCAAAACATAATAGGCTTCATTCACCACAAAGACAATATTTACACTCTAGACTTAGGGCTGATTTTCTAACAGGATGCCTATATTAGAAGTGCAAAAAGGCACCTATTTCAGCTGGACGTTTGTTTATTGTTACATTCTGCTTTCCTATTTTATACTGTAGTTCTTTTCTGACTTTTGCTATTTTAGTCTGTAAACCGCATAGGTCTGTACTCAGGTATAGCGGTATAATAAATGTTGTGAATAAAATAAATAAATAAATAAATAAATTAAAAAAAAAAAAAAAATATATATATATATATATATATATATATATATATATGCCTTTACTTTGTAAAATGGGTCTCCAGATCCCACCCTATTAGCGCACAAATGCCAACACATCTATTTCTATCTGCTGTAAGGCAAGTGTAAATATATGTGAGCAGTCAATATCTCCCAAATTCTATAAATGGCTCAAAAAGTTGCACGCACAATTTAATTGAATAACAAACCAATTAGCACCAATAACTGGGACCTAGCAATTATCGGTGCTAATTGTCACTAATTAAAATTTGCATACTTATATTTATTTACGCATAGATCTAAAAAGGGGGCATGGCCACGGGAGGGTCATGGGTAGATCGGAGGCATTCCCACAATTTATGCATGCTATTATAGAATAAAGGGGATCCATGCCTAATTTAAGTGTGGAGATCTACACAAGGGTTTCATCAGTTGTGCCTAAAAGTAGATGCGGTTTCCAGCGTTAAACCCTGGATTCTATATAGTGCACTTAGATTTAGGTACCAAAATCAGCTCAGATTCTATAACACCACTCATAACTTAAATTGGCTTAACAAGCTAATGAGCGTTGACAACAGCACTTAACAAGCAATAGCGATCACTTATTGGCACTGATTAGAATTTAGGCGCACAACTAAGCGTAGTCTGCAATGATGTGTGCCGAATGTCTAACGAGCTGAGGCAAAAAGGGGCATGGTTATGGATGGGGAAATGGGCGTTTCATGGCCGTTCCAAACTTTAGGCACCTAGTTGTAAAATATGGCCCAGTGCGCCTAAACATACACGCTGAGATTTACACCAGGTTTTCATTGGCATAAATGGATGTGCGCAGATATAGGCGCTGAAATATTAACTAAGCATATTCTACAATTGGCGCCTACATCTAGGTGCCGATTATAGAATACACTTAGTTGGCACTGATTTCAGCACCTAAGCCATATATATAATCTCCTCCTAAGCGCTATTCTATAAACGGCACGTAACTTTGTGTGCCGTTTATAGAAAGCGAAGGTACTTAACTGTAGCAAGTGTTCTCCAAGGACAGCAGGCTTTATATTCTCACAAGTGGGTGACGCTGACCCGTGTCGCCTGGTTAGGAACTTATAACAAGTATAATTAGCTGGCCATTGGGCTCAAAAGAAACAAAAAACTGGGCAGGCTGGGTGGATTGTCTGTGGGGCCTGGTCCGCTCCATGTAGTAGGCCAATGCTCTTTTGCAATCCAAGGTGTGCCAACTGCTTTCACCAGGATAGACATGAGGCTGGGGAAAGAATGTTGGCAAGACAATTGGTTCAGATAGAATTCCGACACCACTTTCGGCAGGAACTTAGGGTGCTTGTGATGAAACTTAGTATGAGGTGCATCCACCACTAAGGCCTAAAAGCTCACTGACTCTACGAGCTGAAGTGACAGCCACTAAGAAAAAGACCTTCCAGGTCAAGTACTTCAGATGGCAAGAATTCAGTGGCTTGAAAGGAGCTCTCATCAGCTGGGTGAAAATGACATTGAGATCCCATGACATAGGTGGAGGTTTGACAGGGAGCTTTGACAAAAGCAAACCTCTCATGAAGCGAACAACTAGAGGCTGTCCAGAGATGGGCTTACCTTCTACATGCACTAATTGCACTAAGGTGAGCCCTAACAGAGTTGGTCTTGAGACATAAGTACATAAGCATCGCCATGCTGGGACAGACCAAGGGTCCATCAAGCCCAGCACCCTGTCACCGACAGCGGCCAAAAGAACAAGCAATTTGTCTCACCCATCCTAGAAATACTGTATTATTCCCTCGTCCATTCAATAACATTCTATGGCTTTTTCTTCCAGGAAGCCGTCCAACCCTTTTTTGAAGTCCACTAAGTTAACCGCCTTAACCACCTTTTCTGGCAGCGAATTCCAGAGTTTAACTACACGTTGAGTGAAGAAAAATTTCCTCCGATTCGTTTTAAATTTATCATACTGCAGCTTCTTCGCATGCTCTCTTGTCCTAGTATTTTTGGAAAGCGTAAACAGATGCTCCACATCGACCGTTCCATTCCACTCATTATCTTATAGACCTCTATCATATCTCCCCTCAGCCGCTTTTTCTCCAAGCTGAAGAGCCCCAGCCTCTTCAGCCTATCCTGATAGGGATGTCGTCCCATCCCCTGTATCATCTTTGTTGCCCTTCTATGCACCTTTTCCAATTCCACTATTTTTTTTTTGAGGTGTGGCAACCAGAATTGAACACAATACTCGAGGTGCGGTCGCATCATGGAGCGATACAACGGCAGAATAATATCCTTATTTTTGTTTTTAATCCCTTTCCTAATGATACCCAACATTCTATTTGCTTTCCTAGCCGCAGCAGCACACAGAGCAGAAGTTTTCAACGTATCATCGACGACACCTAGATCCCTTTCTCGGTCCGTGACTCCCAACGCTGAACCTTGCATGATGTAGTTATAGTTTGGGTTCCTCTTTCCCACATGCATCACTTTCAACTTGTTCACATTAAACGTCATCTACCATTTAGACGCCCAGTCTCCCAGTCTCGTAAGGTCCTCTTGTAGTTTTTCACAATCTTCCTGTGATTTGACTACTTTGAATAACTTTGTGTCATCGGCAAATTTGATTACCTCACCAGACTCTGATAGATGTAGAAAGTTATTCAAGCAGATCTGTGTAGGAAAGCAAGGAGATCTAGAGCCTTGTTCCCACATCAGATGGCAAACCTCCTCCATTTGAAAGAATAGCACCTCTTAGTGGAGTCTTTCCTGGAAGCCAGCAAGACCCGGGAGACACCCTCCAAAAGACCCAAGGAAGCAAATTCTAGGCTCTGTGAGAGCCAGAGATTGGAGGATGGGATGTAGAAGAGACCCCTTGTTCTGCATGATGAGGGTCAGAAAACACTTCAATCTCTACGTTTTTTCGAAGGATAACTCCAGATGTAGAGGGAAACATATCTGTGCGATCAGAATCATGGTTCTGCGGTCTTCCTTGAGTTTGAACAAAGTCTTCCCCATTAGAGGTATGGGAGGATGCGCATACAGAAGACCTATCCTCCAACTGAGGAAGGCATCTGACACTAGTCTGTCGTAGGCCTTAAGCCTGGAACAGAACTGAGGGACCTCTCATGCCATCCTTGATCCGCTTCAATCCGGTTTTCGCCCTCTTCACTCGACAGAAACAGCACTCTCTAAAGTCTGTAATGACCTGTTCCTTGCCAAATCCAGAGGCCACTACTCCATCCTCATCCTCCTCGATCTATCCGCTGCTTTTGACACTGTCAATCATGACTTACTTCTTGCCACACTGTCCTCATTTGGGTTCCAGGGCTCTGTCCTCTCCTGATTCTCCTCCTATCTCTCCCACCGCACCTTCAAAGTTCACTCTCATGGATCTTCCTCCACCCCATCCCCTTATCTGTTGGTGTTCCCCAGGGATCTGTCCTTGGACCCCTTCTCTTCTCAATCTACACCTCTTCCCTGGGCTCCCTGATCTCATCTCATGGTTTCCAGTATCATCTCTATGCTGATGACACCCAACTGTATCTCTCCACACCAGACATCACCGCGGAGACCCAGGCAAAGGTATTGGCCTGCTTATCCGACATTGCTGCCTGGATGTCCAACCGCCACCTGAAACTGAACATGTCCAAGACCGAGCTTATCGTCTTTCCACCAAAACCCACTTCTCCTCTTCCTCCACTTTCTATCTCAGTTGATAACACCCTCATCCTCCCCGTCTCACCTGCCCGCAACCTCGGAGTCATCTTTGACTCCTCTCTCTCCTTCTCTGCGCATATCCAGCAGATAGCCAAGACCTGTCGCTTCTTCCTCTTTAACATCAGCAAAATTCGCCCTTTCCTCTCTGAACACACCACCCGAACTCTCGTCCATGCTCTCATTACCTCTCGCCTGGACTACTGCACCTTACTCCTCACCGGCCTTCCACTTAGCCATCTATCCCCCCTTCAATCTGTTCAGAACTCTGCTGCACGTCTCATATTCCGCCAGAACCGATATACTCATATCACCCCTCTCCTCAGGTCACTTCACTGGCTTCCGATCAGATACCGCATTCAATTCAAGCTTCTCCTTCTTACCTACAAATGCACTCAGTCTGCTGCCCCTCACTATCTTTCTACCCTCATCTCCCCTTACGTTCCCACCCGTAACCTCCGTTCGCAGGATAAATCCCTCCTCTCAGTACCCTTCTCCACCACCGCCAACTCCAGGCTCCGCTCATTCTGCCTCGCCTCACCCTATGCTTGGAACAACCTTCCTGAGCCCTTACGCCAAGCCCCCTCCCTGCCCGTCTTCAAGTCTTTGCTTAAAGCCCACCTCTTCAATGCTGCGTTCGGCACCTAACCCTTACTGTTCAGTGAATCCAGACTGCCCCAATTTGACTGCCCCTATCGGACCGACCGTTCACTTGTCTATTAGATTGTAAGCTCTTTGAGCAGGGACTGTCTCTCTTTGTTAAATTGTACAGCGCTGTGTAACCCTAGTAGCGCTCTAGAAATGTTAAGTAGTAGTAGTAGTAGGGACCTTGTGGTTGATCTGAGTGGCAAAAAGAACAACAAAGGGGGTACCCCACGCTCGGAAGATCTTGCGGGCTATGCCCATATTGAGACACCACACACACGGTTGCATTATCCTGTTCAGACTGTCAGCTAGGGTTTTGTTTTTGCCCACCAGTAAGTGGCTCGAAGGAATATGCCATGTTGACGAGCTCAATGCCACATCCGGACGGCCTCCCGACATAGAGGGTATGAGCCAGTGCCCCCGCTGCTTGTTGGTGTAATACATTGCCACCTTATTGTCTGTTTGGATGAGTACAAAATGATGAGACAGCCAATCTCTGAAAGCCTTTAGAGCGTTCCAGATTGCCTAGAGCTCCAAGAGATTGATCTAAAGATTCGTTTCCAGAGTAAACCAAAGACCTTGGTTGTGAAGCCCATCTACATGAGCTCACCCATCCCAGGAGAGATGCATCCGTCAGCCCTTTTTGTGGCTGAGGAATTTGGAATGGAAGTCCCAGAGTCAAATTGAATGGTCTACCACTGAAGGGAGTTTACAAGCTCTGGGGACACTTGGATGACATCTTCATGGCTCCCCGTGGCTTGAAACCACTGAGAAGCCAGGGTCCATTGAGCTGATCTCAAGTGAAGACGTATCATAGGTGTAACATACTCTATGGAAGCCATGTGGCCCAATAATCTCAACATTTGCCGAGCTGTGACCTGATGAGAGGCTCGAACCTTGGAAGCGAGCACAACAAGAGTGTCCACTCATGGCCAGAAGACAGGCTTGAACCTTCTGTGTATCGAGCAGGGCTCCTATGAAGTCCAATCTCTGGACAGGGTGAAGATGAGACTTGGGGTAGTTGAAACAAACTCTAGTAGCTCAAAATCTGAATAGTGATTCACATAGACTCCTGAGCACCAGCCAAAGTACTGCTCTTTACCAGCCAATCATTGAGATATTGGAACACATGGACTTCCAGTCTACGTAGTGATGCTGCAACTACCACTAGACATTTGGTGAAGACTCTGGGAGCTGAAGCAAGGCCGAAAGGCAAGATGTGGAGCTGAAAGTGATGTCTTCCCAGCCAAAATCGAAGATACGTCTGGTGGGCTGGAAGTATTGGGATGTGAGTATATGCATCCTTTAAGTCCAGAGAGCACAGCCAATCATTTTCCTGAATCATTGGGAGAAGAGTGCCCAGGGAAACCATCCTGAATTTTTCTCAGACTATGAATTTGTTCAGGGTCCTTAGGACTAGGATGGGATGCAACCCCCGTCTTCTTTTGCACAAGGAAGTACCTGGAATAGAATCCTCTAGACCGCATGGGCCTTCTAGCTAAGGAGGAAGATGCAAAAGGCACCCAGCAGGAGAGAGAAGAGTTGGTATCAGTATGTTTTTTTGATTTGGTCAGTGACCTCAACCTTCTCTCCAAAAAGGTTATCCCCCCAGCCTGGTGCATCCACCAACAAGTCAGAAACACGTAGCCATGAGAGTCTGTGCATTGCTATACTCTGAGCAGAGGTCCTGGATGCCACATCAAAAGTGAACGTTGACACGCCTTCTGCTGCTTGACCAATTTGCCAAGTGTCTCGGCTTGCTCCGGAGGGAGCATCTCAGCCAGGTCTGACAACTATGCACCGATTTTCTCAAGTGGATGCTCGTGAAGAGCTGGTATGATCGTATTCGGGAAATGAGCATTGAAGCCTGGTACATTTTCCTTCCAAAAGAATCCAGGGTTCTAGCTTCTCTGCCTGGGGGTGCTGAGGTATAGACCCTGGAACTCTTGGCCCTTTTTAGAGCAGATTACACCACCATAGAATTGTGAGACAACTGAGGCTTATCAAAACCAGGTACACTGTGGATCAGATACTGGGTGTTGATCTTATTGGGCATCGCAGGGACGAACAGAGGGGACTCCAGTTCCTAATGAGGACTTCCTGGAGTACCTTGTGGAGAGGAACAGTCACAGCCTCCCTAGGAGGAAATGTGTAGTCCAGGATCTCAAGCATCTTGGCCCTTGGTTCGCCTTCCACTTACAAAGGAAAGGAAATAGTATCAGAGATTTCCTTACAAAAGAAGGGAATGAAAGGCTCTCCGGAAGAGACTTTCTCCTTTTCAGGTGGAGGGGAGGGTTCAGAGGGAATTCCACAGGATTCATCCAAGGAAAAGCACCTTGGATGCTCCTCTGAATCCCATAAGTGCTCCTCTTCGGTGTCAGATAATAACTCCTAATGGGAGTGTTGAGACCGAACCTGCCTCGACGTGGAGGAACCATGCCCTCAAGAATGGCATCGAGAAGACGGTTTCCGCCTTGATTCCAGCGAAGCTTCCTCCACTGATGTCGAGGGAGTGCTGGCTTGGGTGGTAGTCGACACCGGAGCTGCATGCGGCATTGATGTTTGAGGCTGCACCGCAGGCTGAGGGCCAAGCGGGGCCGCAACAGTAGGCAAGTTAGGTGCAAGCACCCCCAATGCCGATACACCCCATTGCATTAGGCCATCCAGTAGCTCAGGGAGCAAGGTCCGGATGCTCTCATTGAGGGCCGACACTGGGAAAAGCTGGGCTGCCGGTTCAGGCGCAGGTTGCAGAGATGCTAGGGACGATTCAGGAGCTGGGTCTTGGCTGCTGGGAGACCGATGCACTGGCACTTCCTGCATGGAGAGGGAGCAGTCCTCCTGGCGTCAACACTTCTTGGGTGCCGAATCCTTTGATGCCCCAGAGCTCCTGGCACCATGCATCGAGACTCCTCAGTACCGACGTTGAATCCGCAATTCGCCTCAGGGTTGTGTCCAATGACACAGCAGGAGGCCTTGAGGCAGGTTGAAACCCATTCGATGCTTCACTGCTCCCAGTGTCTAAGGGTCTAGCAGCAGCCTTGCTTACCGACACTCCCAATGCCGACGCCTTCGACCTCGATGCCGAAGTCAAGCAGCCGGACTTGGCTCCAAAAATCCTCACTCGTTGAGCCTCTCTGGAAACCTGTGTCCTCTTCTTCATGCAAAGACAGAGAACACAGTGATGATTTTTTACTTCAAATCTGGGATACTTTTTGTGGCTGGGATGGGTTTTTATGTGAGTGTAACATTCTTAGAGATTCGGAGAGCATATATAGTCTCCCTTAAGACTGGAGCCCTAAACACATAGGGGTCCTTTTACTAAGCTGCAGTCAAAAGTGGTTTTACGTGCCCTTATGCAAGTCTTTCCCATGAGCTAAGGCCATTTGTACTGCTGCTGGAAAGTGGCCTATTTTCTATTTTTCAATTAATGGCTATGTGCTAATTTTGCCATTAGCATGCCTACATTAAAAAATATTAGTGCTTGAGCACCTTCCACCACCTATTTTGTAGGCAGGAAGGGCTCATGTGCTAATCGGTTAGCGCATCTATATTACTATGTGCTAACTGATTAGCGCAGAAATACACACTCTTCACCCCCATTCTCCTCTGCACTACATTTTTTTTTTTAGCATGTGGTGTGTGCATGCATATCCAAAAATTACCACAGGTCGATCTTTAACTCTTGCTGAAGGTAATATCAACATGTTCAATAAACAAAAAAACAAAAAAAGTGTGGAAAAATATACATAGCATATCAATATTATCACTATACCATGTTCAGAAGACCTCAAGGAGGAGAAGGGGAAGGAAGGAGATATTAGGTTATACATGATAATTTTTTTTCTATTAGTCTTTCCCAATATTCCAGAACCTGTGGATAGTTGTGTCAATCAACCAGCAGGTGGAGACAGAGAACTGAAAACTGAGCTGAGAGATATCTCTCTTGACATCCAGTCCAGCTCCTCCGTATTTACTTAGACAAGCATTAAGGAGAAACTCAAAATAAATACAACAGCCTTAAACAACTCGCTTACCTAATACTAACCAGATGAGCAAACATGTGTGGACCTCTCTCATCTATGGACAATTTGTAGAGGACAAGAGATATGCAGAAAGCACTATGCAAGGTGACAGTCATTATTTGACCCATTATTTCGCACCAACTAAACATCTCAGAAACCTCAGACAGGCCTCTGGAGTAGTGGGAAGGACTAATGGAAAGAAAACTATAAGGTAAGACTTAATTTCTCCTTCTATTATGTAGCTTCCCACTATTCCAAAACCTGTGGGATGTTCAAAAGCAATCCCTAAAGTGGGTCACATCCTGGTGCCGCTACCAAAGGACCAAAGCCCCCCAACTGGCTTCCGAGCACGCTGCAATGTCCACCCTGTAGTACTTGGCAAAGGTATGCAGCATCGACCTCGTATCCGCACATATCTGCTAGAAACAGTAAAGTAGTCTCCCACTCAGGATGTCGCTGTATGCCTTGTACAAAGAGTCTGAAAGGCCTGAGGAGCCTGCTTCCTCACAAGCAAATAAGCTGACATGATACTCTTCTTCAGCCATCTAGCAATTGTGGGCTTGGAAGCCATGAGGCTAAGCCTTTGATTACCAAAAAGCACAATCTGTCCGATTTTTGAAACTTATTCGTGATTTCCAAATATATAATGAGGACCCTATGCACATTGTGGACCTTCAAGGAAGAATACTGAGCTTCTTTGTCCTCTTTGCGAAAGGATGGAAGCTCCATGGGTAGAAACTGTGCAAGGTGACCCTCCTCGTCCAAAAGGTGAAGGGATCCCGATAAAAGAGAGCCTGAAGCTCCAAAACCCTACATGCCGACACAGCAGCAACCAAGAATGCTGTCTTTAGTATAAGAACATTCAAGGAGTTCTTCTGGAATGGCTCAAAAGGGGCTTCTGAAGAGCCCAAGGGACTAAATTAAGGTTCCACTCTGGACATGGTATACAAAAGGGAGGCGCCTGCAAAAATCAAACAATATCCGGGGTAAGGTGCATTAGGTGTCTTCTGTTATTGGCCCATAAAAACAGGCTAAAGCCGCAACATGAACTTTTAAAGAACCCAATGCCAATCATTTCTGATTGGAGAAATGCTAGATGTGCGTGATCTAAGCAGAGAAGGGAGACAGTCCGTGCTCAGAACATCAGCCCTCAAATGTCCTCCACACCCTTGCATTTAGTAACATACATAGTAAATGACGGCAGAAAAAGACCCGCATGGTCCATCCAGTCTGCCCTACAAGATAAACTCATATGTGCTACTTTTTGTGTATACCTTACCTTGATTTGTACCTGTCCTTTTCAGGGCACAGACCGTGTAAGTCTGCCCAGCACTATCCCCGCCTCCCAACCACCAGCCCCGCCTCCCACCACCGGCTCTGCCACCCAATCTCGGCTAAGCTCCATAGATGTAGAGCGTATCTGAACCTGAAGTAAGGTAGCAATGACAGTATCAAAATAACCTTTTCATCTCAACTGAGCCCTTTCAATGGCCAAGCTGTAAGACCAAAGGGGCACGGATACTCCATGTGGACCAGACCTTGTTTCAGCGGGCAAATCAGGTCTGCATTCCACGAACTCTGCGACCAATCTGGGGCTACGAGAATAATTCAACCTTGGTGCAGTGCGATGCTTTTCAACATGCAACTACTATGGGTCAAGGAGGGAAGGCATATAGTAGATGTGTCTTTGGCCAAGGCTGCAGTAGGTCATTGGTCCCCATTGAGCCCGGTTCTTTCCAATGGATGAAGAACTTGTGCACTTCAGCATTCCTTTTTGTCGCCATCAAGTCCAGAAGTGGAGAACCCCATCAGCTGAAACCCCTGGCTGGATAGTTGTTGATATATGCCACTGTCATTGCATTATTGGAGAAAACTCGAACTGGAGCCCCCGCCAGAAAGGGAGTGAAGTCACAAAGGGCATTCCACACTGCCCTGAGCTGCAAGTGATTTATCAGCCACTGAGACTCATGTTTCATCCGGATTCCCTATGCCAGATGGAACTTCTAATGAACTCCCCATCCTAACTTGTTGTAATCTGTAGTAACCACCTCCCATTGGGTTAACAGAAAGGGAGCTCCGACAGTCAGATTCCTTGGCGACAACCACCACTGCATACTCCGTCTGGCAACCAGCATCCAAGGATGATGAAAGTCATACTTCTGCGACACCGGAGACCAGCAGACTTACCACTGCTGGCTCCTCCCCCCAAGCTCACAGTCTCCACAAGTCTTACCACAGATGAGAAAGGCTCAGGACTGATACTTTGCCCCACGCTCTCCAGCAAACCTCTTTCCTCCTCCTCCTTTTTTTTTAAGGTTGTTGGCCTGGAAAAGGAGAGGGAACAGGGGCACCAGAGACAGGGATCTGAAGATTTCCAGATACAATTCTGCACTCAAGCCACCTGCAAAGTTCAACTGGACCAAGAGAAAAGCACTCAGAACCAGAGGCTGAAAAGTGTGTCCATCCACCTGCTAGATACAGAAAGTCCTGAGGATCTGAGCTGGATGCCAAGAGAGAGATGTCTCAGCTGAGTTTTCAGTTTTTTTTATCTCCACCTTCTGGTTGATAAACACCACTATCACACAGGTTCTAGAATACACATTAAACCTAAGGAAAACCAATAAAGAACATTATTCCAAATTTTGAACCTGCTTATTATTTATTTAGGTGCATTTGTACCCCACACTTTCCCACATAAGCAGGCGCACAAGAAGTGTTGAATCTATAAAACATATTTTTGCCCTTGCCATTTTAATTGCTTCTAAGCCTGCAGATTCAAAGTACCTGTGACATGCAAAATGCTGGTAGGGTTTCAAAACTGCACCTCCTATTTAAGAGGTATTAAGATCAACAGAAAGAAGAAACTGAAGGTGAAGGTGAAGTAATAGTTCAAATCTTTCTAAATTTAAAACAAATTGCATGGTGACAGTATTTCAGAATTAAAATGTTTTATACTCACATTAACTATGGACTCCTTTGTCTGTGCCATGTCAGAGATAACTCCATCTGTAATAATCAGCAGAACAAAATATTGGGAGCCATCCTTTACTGAAGAGGCATACCTATATGAACAAAATAAACTAAAGTTACTGCAGAATAACATAACAGAAAATAGTCTGATAAAAATAATAATTACAATGATTGTAAAATATATTGTCATATACAAATCTTTCATTTTCTTCAGTAGATATTCACTAAAGTGCAGTAACTCACTCTATGGTTAAAGTGAAGGTACTTACCTGTAAGCAGATGTTCTCTGAAGACAGCAGGCTTTTTATTCTCACAAGTGGATGACGCCAACCCGTTTATCCTGGTGCAGAATTTACCAGAGATAATGAGAGCTTTGTGGAGAGCGAGACACACTTCACCGCGGATGTGGGAGTGCCTTCCGCATGCCGCGAGATTGCAGTCTCCTCAGTTTAATAAAGTAAAAATAACAAAGGAGACAACTCCAAGGGGAGGTGGGAGGGATTGTGAGAATATAAAGTAAGTACCTTCACTTTCTCTGAGGACAGGGGGCTTTGTCAATAGCAAACCTCTCATGAAGTAACCAACTAGAGGTTGTACAGAGATGGGCATACCTTCTACCTGGTGATGATAAGCACTAATTGCATTGAGATGAACCCTTACAGAGTTGGTTTTCAAACCACACTCAGAGAGGTGCAGGAGGTATTCAAGCAGCTTTTGTGTAGGGCAAGTGAGGGGACCTAAAGTCTTGCCCTTAGACCAGATGGCAAATCTCCTCCACTTAAATAAGAAATACATCTTAGTGGAGTCTTTCCTGGAAGCCAGCAAGATACAGGAAACACCCTCCTACAAATCTAAGAATTCAAATGATCTTAACACCCAAGCCGTGAGGGCCAAGAATTGGAGGTTGGAATGTAGAAGGTATCCCTCGTTCTTTGTGATGAGGGTCGGAAAATATTCCAATCTGCATGGCTCTTCGGAGGACAAATCCAGAAGAAGAGAAAATCAGATCTGCTTCAACCAGTAAGGGGTGATTATAATCATGGCTCCCTAGTCTTGCTTCAGTTTCAGCAAAGTTTTCTCTATGAGAGGTATTGAAGGATACACATATAGAAAACCCTCCCCTCAATGGAGAAAGGTATCTGACACTAGTCTGCCATGTGATCTGAGCCTGGAACAGAACTGGGGGACTTTGTTGTTGAGATGAGTGGCAAAAAGATCCACTCTCAGAAGATTTTGTTGGCTACGCCCATGTTAAGAGACTACTCGTGTGGTTACAAAATCCTGCTCCATCTGTCTACCAGGCAGTTGTCCTTTCCTGCTAGGTATGTAGCTCAAAGTACTATTCTGTGAAGGAGGGCCCACTGTCACATCCCCTCTGCTTTCTGAGAGAAGGGGTAGGATCCCATACCCCCTCCTTGTTCACATAGAAGATTGCAACCTGGTTGTCCGTTTGAATGAGAATAATTTGATTCTGTAGCTGCTCTCTGAAAGCCTTTAGAGCATTCCAAAAGGCCCACAGCTCAAGGAGGTTGATATGGAGATCTTTTCCTTAGCTGACCAAGTCCCTTGGGTGTGAAGCCCATTCACATGAGCTCTCCATCACAGGTTGGATGCAGCCATGGTTAGCAACTTCTGAGGAAGCAGAATTTGGAATGGTAGTCCCACAGTCAAATTTGTCCAAACTGTCCACCAGATAAGGGCATGAGTCAACTCTGGAGGAATCTGGATTACATCTGCTGAATTCCCAGCCACTTGAGACCATTGGGAAGCTAGGGTTCACTGGGCCTCTCTCAAATAGAGACTTGCCAAGGAAGTGACATGCATTGTTAAAGTCAAAATCTCAACATTTGCCGAGCTGTGACCTGCTTGCTGCTTCGGACTTGTGAAGCGAGTGTTGTCAAGGTCTTTGCTCTCGCTTGTGGAAGAAAAGCCTGAATCTGCAATGTAATGAGCTGGGCTCCTGTGCACTCCAATCACTCAACCAGAAGAAGGTGGGATGTGGGGTGGTTTATGATGAACCCTAGTAACTCCAATACCTGAATAGTTAGGTGCATTGACTCCCTCCTGTGATGTGCTCTTCCATCAGCCAATCATCCAGCTAGGGAAACACATATACTTCCAGTCTTCAGAAATATGCTGCAACTATTGCTAGACACTTGGTGAATACCCTGGGAGCTGACGTGAGGCCAAATGCGATACTAGTAGTGGTGTTTCCCTATTCGGAATCTGAGATACTTCCTGTGACTGAAGTATCAAAATGTGGATATAGGCATCCTTTAAGTCCAAAGAATATAGCCAATCTTTTTCCTGAATCATTGGGAGAAGGGTGCCCAGGGAAATCATCCTAAACTTTTCTTTGACCAGAAATTTGTTCAGGTTACTTAGGTCTAGGATAGGCAGAAATCATCCCATCTTCTTGGGCACAAGGAAGTACTTGGAATAAAATCCCTTCCCTTCTTCCCATGGTGGCTCGGGTTCCACCACACTGGCCTGTAGGAGGTGGAGATTTCCTTTACAGTGCTCTCAGATACTAAGACCTTGGTATTTTCTAATTGCTCAAGCACTGTCCGTTTAGTGAAGGGGCAGAATAAGGATGGCTATCCATATAATGGTGACAATCAGTCATGACTAAACATATACAGGGCAATTCTATAACAGGGCACCTGGTAGGAGCCTATTCTATAAAGTAACATAGGTGCCTATTTTTTAAATAAAATTCTAGCCTAACACACACCTAGAAATTAGGTGCGAACACTTATGCCAGTCATAGAGCTAGTGTAAATGTTCGTGCCTAAAAGCAAGATATACGTGCATTACTTATAGTATTCTATAAGTTATGCACGCAAGTGTGAGCCCACCATGTGAATATGCGTTGTGCCAGACATGTGCATATTTAGAGAATGGCGTTTAGGTGGAATACTGGCATACACAAGCATATTTATGTACATAGTTATATTCAGCAACCTTGACTAGATGTATATTGGAACTCAATATACGCATTAATTTAAATGCTACCCACTAGCATTTAAATTAAAACACTGGCCACCACTGTTGAATATTAAGCACCCTCCCCCCCCCCCCCCAGTTATTTCTCATAGATAAAGAATGGAAAAAGCCATAGGAATAGATATTCGAAAGATATAGGTACCCAACTTCAGATCTGAGGTGGTGACTTATAGATCACATGCAAGAGAATCCAAGTGGGAGAGATCCTTAAATTTTGCTAAACTTGGGGAACAATACTGGATATATTTGTTGAACACAGTAGAGCCAAAAGGTGTGAATACGGAAATGTTACAGCAAAACATGATATAATATTTTTAGTTAAATCAAAATATAGATTTGTAGAAAGATACCAATGATATTCATTTTACTATTGATCAATGAGAATGTGCACCACTAATGCTATCACCATGAGTACTATTTAAGAGAATGAAGTCAGGCAGAAGCTTTTGGACTAAATAAAGGTGTTTGAGCCTTAAAGCAGAATTATTCATAACTATGATTCTGT
This sequence comes from Microcaecilia unicolor, assembly GCF_901765095.1. Classification (NCBI taxonomy): domain Eukaryota; kingdom Metazoa; phylum Chordata; class Amphibia; order Gymnophiona; family Siphonopidae; genus Microcaecilia; species Microcaecilia unicolor. Next base: position 39,692,345 of record NC_044040.1, on the reverse strand, counting down.
GTGCAATGACTCAAGAAGTAAATTTGAATAATGCTTTGAGATCAGGTGCTTTCATCAGTGACTCAGCTCATGGTTTTCTAAAGCTAAGTACCAGTTTTTTAGTTTTTTATGTTTCAACAATTTTTTATTGATGAGGTCACATGGTATACAATTCCATCTCAGTCAATATAAATCGTATAACAGCGAAGTCTAGTACACATTACTAAACCTGAAACGTCCATCATCAATGTTTTCCAAACTTTTCTCCCCTATCCCTTCCTTCTTGTCTTCTCCTATATTTATAATGTGTACATGTATAATTACTGTGCAGTTGCATAACTATTAACAATAAACTTTTATATGAAACTCCAATATTTACAACTCGTGTTTTACTCAGTGTATTATCCCAACAATATTTACTGGTGGGTCCTCTTAATGTGCTCCTTCGAAGGATTGTTCTCCTATCTAATATTACACATGTCCCTCTACTATGCATTGAACATTACCCTTCCCACTCCTATAGTTTTTTAGTTTTTAAATGTAGTAAATAATAATAAAGTTCAAATAGACCAATGATTATAAGTAAGCATAAGACTAATAAAAAAATGTGTACTCTTTATATGATGATCCACAGAGCTGTAGTTCTCACTATAAAATTATAAGATATCCGCCACCAGGGTCCCTTTGGGTCTTAATACAGTAGTCCTCCTTCAATCCAATTCTTCCATAATGTTATTCCATTGATCTTTTAAGCTTCTATTCTTTATGTCACAGGTCAAGGTGTCTATGAGCAAAATGCTGAACACACTATGCAACCACTCAGATTGGGAGGGAAATTGCACACTCTTCCTTCATGGCAACAGAACATTTGGAAACCAACAAGTAATTATCACTTTTGCCTTTTTTTCTGTGCACAGCTGGTAACATAACCCATAGAAAAAAGTAGTCTGGAAACCATGTAAAGTGTTTTTTCATGTTCCAAATATCTTTATTTCCTTAAGAACACAACAATAATATAACTTAGTAACAACAACCAAACAATCACTAATATTCACTCTGTTACTATTACATCATCCAGCAACTTTCATTTATGGTTACTCTATTTTTCATTCATTTCTCCTCCGCTATCTTTTTGTACCTGCGACAGAGGCATATTCCACCTAATTCTATAATCTTATGCACATATTTTCACACTTACTCGCTAATTCTATAAATGTCGTCAAAATCTGTGCATGCAAATTTGGCCGTGCGTCCAATTTATTGATACTAATTACATTTAATTGGAATTTATGAACGAGTAAAAAAAATAAAATAAAATAAAATGGGTGCAGAAATGAGAGGGTCATGGGAGGAATCGGAGCCTTCCTAGCATTTACGAGTGTTGTTATAGAATAAGGGGGCTACACGTCCAATTTAGGTGCATACATTTGCACCATATTTTAGTTGGTGCAAATGGCCAAGCCTAAAGTTAGGTGTGCGTCCAGGCATAAGCGCTATTCTAAAAACCATGCCTAACTTTAAGCATGGCTTTTAGAATGCACTTTTTTTTCGGCCCCATATATAGAATTCATCCCTTAGCATGCAAAATTATGTACACAGGTTATAGAATACTGGCAGTTATGCACTTATATAAATTGGTAAATTAGGGGCTAATTGGCACTAAAAACCAATAATAAGCAATAACTGGAGTTAATTGTTGTTAATTAGCACTAATTTGCAGTTATATGTGTAACTGCACTTAGTCACTATTCTAGAAACTTAGACGGGCATTTTTGATAAAACATCTAAGTCTGATTTTGGACGTTTTGCTAGAAACGTCCAAAAATCAAGTGGTGAACATAGGCATTTTTCAGGTTCGAAAATGGCTATCCTTTTGGTTCAAAGATCATCTGTTTCCTACATGTTTTGTGGTTATTGCATTTTTCTTTTGGGACTATTTTGTAAAGTAAAACATCCAAGAGAAAAACGCCCATAAACCAGCCATTGGGGCCATTATTCTTAGTAGACTGGCCACACAGACATCCCAGCAGAGCAGTGAGGCAGCCTAGGGGGCACTGTAGTGGACTTCACATAAAAGGTTCCAGGTACACATCTCACTATAACCCTTATATATTGTATGGTGAGTCCTCCTGGAGCAGAAAAATACCTACTGTAACTCACTGTACACCACTACAATAGCTGTCAAGCTTGCAGTTGTCACTTATATGTAGGTACAGTAAGTATTTAGTATTTTTTGGAGGGCTCACACTTTCCACCAAAGTGTACCAGTTAGAGTGGGATATAGGCTTGGGTCCCTGGCTCTACAATCCACTTGTACTGACCACCAGGCTACTCCTAGGACCTGCTTGCTGTTCTAATAGGAATGACCATCATATCTGAAGCTATAATAGAGTCTGGTATGTACTGTCACTGTCACATCTTAGGGGGCTGGGGGGGCAGTGACCACTGGGGGAGTAAGAGGGTGTTATGCCTTAATCCCTTCAGTGGTCATTTAGGGCACCTTTTGGTCACTTAGTTATGATTGAAACATGTCTAGCCAAAAAGTCTTAATTTTGGTCTTACAAGTTTTCATTTTGTTCAGTTATTGCAGAAAACCATCTATCTTTTGGTGCCACCCATGTCATGCCCAAAACATCTAAAATAGGGGTGTCAAAAATCGCAACTTGGACATTTTTTTTTTAATTTATATGAAGTCTTTATTGAAAAAATATGAACAATTGTCCAACAAAACATAACAGGAATGGACCTTATATGTTACATAGAATGTCATACCACATAGCGTAAACAACACATTAATCAGTGCAGAACACACAAACCCCACGTTGCCAGCCAAATAAGCCCAGATCCATATACTGGCTTGCTACTGTACATGTACAAACAAAGCCTCCAACACTTCAATCTTTATGGAACTTTTACATTATAGAACAACACCCCTCCCCCTAACCCACCCCTCCCCCCTTACCCCCCTCCCTGTTTGGACTTGCACAAATAGTACTCGTATCATTCTGCAGGTTTTGTAGTTATGAGAAAAGAATCCCAAATTGAGTGCCACCTACTGAGTTGGTTACACCTCTCAGCTATTAATTTTTCCATCTCACAGACATATCCCAGTTTCTTAAGCCACCGAGCTAATGGTGGGACTGCAGGTTGTTTCCAACATGCGGCTATGACAATTCTAGCAGCACATGTGGCATAACGTAAAAGGTGATATTGAGCGGGAGAAAATCCCACCACTTTTGCTGAGAAGAGGAGGACTGTGGGGTGCCACGGGACAGGGCTTCCTAACCACACCTGCAGTCTGCTGCGAACCGCTTTCCAGAAAGCCCTGATTTTCCTACAGTTCCACCAAACATGCCCCATAGAACCCTTAACCCCACAACCCCTCCAGCACAACCCCGACAACGCTGGGTAAATGCGCTGAAGGCGATCAGGTGACATATACCACCTAAATAGGACTTTAATGGCATTCTCCTTAAAAGGAACATGAGACGACACCTTCGCCGCATCTCTCTCCATCCTCTCCCATTCCACCTCCTCCACCTCCATGCCCAACTCCTGCTGCCAACTCCTCCTATGAAGAGTGTATCGGGGTGCTTGCTGTATGATGACATTGTGGAGACGTGATATCAGCCCACTGTTCGTTTCCGTGCCCTCACAAAGATGCTCTAATACTGACTCTTCCCTAAGCATCACTTCCCGGACTGCTCATGTTTTAAGGAAATGATGCAATTGAAGGTAGGCATATTCATCAGTCTCCACTACTGAGAATTTCTCTCGGGCTTCTGGGTATGACATAAGAGACTCCCCCTCAAACAGCTGTCCCCACCTTCGCAGCCCTCCCTCGTACCTCGTTCTATTCCCGGGTAAAACAATGTGTTATACGCAATAGGGGACAGGCAGACAGTGTGCACCTACGATGTGGAAAAAGACTATCCCAGTTAGCTAGAGTAATATATATAGAAGGACACAGGCCCTCCCCCAATGACCTAAGGGAGCTCGGAAGCCACATTATCGCCCCTAGGGGCCTATCACCCACAGTAAATTGCTCTATATGCACCCAATGCCTATCGGGATGATCCTGAAACCAGTCCACAGCCGCACGCGCCTGCACTGCCCAATGGTACCAACTCAAGTTAGGAACCCCAAGCCCACCCCGATTCCTTGCTTGATATAAGAAGGCCCTCGCTAATCTCGGCCTCTTGCCTGCCCATATAAAGCGCACAATACGATCTTTTGTGCAGCTAAGAACTTGCGGGGCATCTCGATTGGGAGGGCATGAAATAGATATAGCAGGCGCGGCAAAACATTCATCTTAACTGCGGCTATACGACCGAACCAGGAAAGTTCCAAGTCACCCCCACCTTTCCATGTCCGCTGTAAGCGCCCGAGCCATTCCCTTATAGTTAGCTGAAAAGAGGTCTGAAAGCTTAGCCGTTATGTTCACTCCCAAATATCGGAGGCTCTTATTAGCCCACCGAAAAGCGTACAAGGACTTTAATTCTTCCACTGTTTCTGTAGGAAGCGACACGTTTAAGACTTCAGATTTTGACATATTCACTCGAAACCCTGATACTACCGAGTACTCCTCAATGTCCCGCAAGAGCACAGGAAATGTGGTCAGAGGCCGAGGGACAAAGAGCAGCACATCATCAGCAAACAAAGACAATTTATGCTCCCTCCCCGCTATCGTAATGCCAGTGATCCCCGGATTTGATCTGACCCTAGAGGCAAATGGTTCCATCACCATAGCGAACAATAGCGGAGAGAGAGGACACCCCTGCCTAGTACCTCTATGTAAGGTAAACAACTCAGAATTCCCCCCATTCACTCTAATACACGCTTTTGGCGAGCTATAGAATGCTTGAATCCACCCTCGGAACTGTGCCCCAATCCCAAATGTCTCCAGAACTTTGTACATAAATGGCCAATGCACCCTGTCAAAAGCCTTTTCGGCGTCTAGACTAAGGAGACACAGAGGCCTTCTAAATCTTTTAGCCAAGTATATAATATCTACAACTCGCCTGGTGTTATCCATTGCCTTTCTGTGTGGAACAAAGCCCACTTGATCTGGATGAATGATTGTGGGAAGCAGAGGGGCCAGTCTGTTGGCCAGAACCTTAGCTAATATTTTAAAGTCTGCGTTTAAGACCGATATGGGGCGATAAGAGCCACACTCTAAGAGGTCTTTGTTTGGTTTTGGTAGCACAGCTATCCAGGCCTCAAGCATAGAAGGAGGTAAGGCCTCCCCCTTCCCAATTTGATTGAACAAGTCTGCCAAAAGTGGGGCCAGTTCCGGGATAAATTTCTTATAGAATTCGTTAGGGAGCCCATCCAACCCCGGGGACTTACAAGATGGTAAATTCTGGATAGCCTTTTGGATTTCAATTGGGGTAACTGGCGCATCTAGAGTTGCTCACTGTTGGTTTGTCAAGGATTCTAGCTCACTCTGTGCTAAGTATTCTGTGATAGATTCTGCAGATGGATTAATCTCCTGATCATATAGCTCCTGATAAAACTCGTTAAAGCGCCTACGTATAGCCTCTGAGGTGTTAAGCATATCTCCCGCACCACCCCGGACCTGAGTCACTGCCCTCTCCACCTTCTGTTTTCGCAGTCGTATGGCCAAAAGACGGCCTGCCTTATTAGTAAATTCATAGGAACGAACTTTAGTTCTTGATTGGAGCTGGCATAAGTGCTCTGAATAGATAGAATCCAGCTGGATTCGCTGGCTGCGCAGCTCCTCCAGGACTTCCTGGGAGCCACACACCTTGTGCCGTTCCTCTAGTTTCCGAATCTTATCCAAACATTGAGCCAATTGATGCCTACGGGCCTTAGCTCGCTGGCTGGCCAGTTGCAGGAAGTAACCTCTTGACACGGCCTTCATAGCGTCCCACACTATATTGAGGGGAGGGCCCGACTCCATATTTAACTCCAAATACTCCTTTAACACTTTCCTACATCCCTCCACAACCTCCCTTTCTTGCAGCACATTTGCATTGAGCGTCCATCTCTTATCTTTATGCTCTGCCTTGATATTGGGCAGCGTAACCCAGACCGGCGCATGGTCCGATAGTGTCACACTGCCAATACCTGTGCTCGGACCTCTTTCTACTAGGGCTACATCAAGAAAGATATAATCGATTCGTGAGTATGAGGCATGCACTGCAGAGAAGAATGTATAATCTCTCACATGTGCATGACCCAGCCTCCAAACATCAAGAGTTCCCAGAGAGTGAGCCAGAGAACCTAAAGCCAAAGAGTCCTTACTCCCTACTTGCTGGGCAGATCCAGATGGTAAAATTATGTATCATACCTGATAATTTTCTTTCCATTAATCATAGCTGATCAATCCATAGACTGGTGGGTTGTGTCCATCTACCAGCAGGTGGAGATAGAGAGCAAACCTTTGCCTCCCTATATGTGGTCATGTGCTGCCGGAAACTCCTCAGTATGTCGATATCAAAGCTCCATCCGCAGGACTCAGCACTTAGAGAATTACACCCACAAAGGGACACTCTGCCCAGCTCACCACCGTCGAAACGGGGGAGGGGAATTAACCCAGCTCATCCCCACACAAGTGGGGGAGGGGAATCTGTCCAGCTCATCCCCGCGGAGCGGGGGAGGGACACCACCCCGCCGATGCGGGGGGATCTGGCTTATCCTGCAACCGCAACCGCGGGAGGAGCTGACTGACCCTAACACCGCCGAAGCGGGAGGGGTACAAAGCTGCCCTACAGCCGCACGAAGCGGGAGGGAGTGCCGGCAGAATTTAAGTCTCAATCCAGCCCCGTAAAACGGAGGGGAGAGGAATGCAGCAGCTCACTGTAACACAAACTCGTCTCAACTCTTGAAGAATCCAAGTGAAAAAACTTGAACACGAAGTCCTCCTGAAGTAACTAAAGACTAAACTTGAACCTAAAATTCAACCAGAATATAAACAGTACAGATATCTGGGAGGGGCTATGGATTGATCAGCTATGATTAATGGAAAGAAAATTATCAGGTATGATACATAATTTTACCTTCCATATCATCATGCTGATCAATCCATAGACTGGTGGGATGTACCGAAGCAGTACTCACCCAGGGCGGGACATTGAAATCCCTGACCTCAACACTGAAGCTCCAAACCGGGCCTCTGCCCGAGCAGCCACAGTCAAGCGGTAATGCTTGGAGAATGTATGGGCCGATGCCCAAGTTGCCGCCTTGCATACCTCTGCCAAGGAGACGGAGACGGACCCGGCCTCCGCCATCGAGGCCACCTGAGCTCTAGTGGAGTGGGCCTTCAACTGAATAGGCGGCACCTTCCCCGCGTCCAAATAAGCCGCTGCAATGGCTTCCTTGACCCATCTTGCCACTGTAGGCTTAGCAGCCTGCAGACCCTTACGAGGACCTGCAAACAGGACAAACAGATGATCCGATTTCCGGAAAGCATTGGTCACTTCCAAGTATCTGATGAGGACCCGTCTCACATCCAGACATTTGAGAGCAGAATACTCTTCTGGGTAGTCCTCCCTACGAAAGGAAGGGAGACAGAGCTGCTGACTCACATGGAAGCGAGAACAATCTTGGGTAGGAAGGAAGGCACTGTGCGAATAGTCACTCCTGCCTCAGTGAACTACAGAAAAAACTCTCGACAAGAGAGTGCCTGGAGCTCGGAAACTCTTCTGGCTGAAGTGATAGCCACCAAAAAGACTGCTTTCAACGTCAGGTCTTTCAGAGATGCCCTCGCCAAGGGTTCAAAAGGCGGCTTTGTAAGGCTCTTAGCACCAGGTTGAGATTCCACGCAGGCACCACTGAGTGCAGAGGAGGGCGCAGGTGATTAACTCCCTTGAGGAAACGCACCACATCTGGCTGCGAAGCCAGGGAAGCACCCTTCAGGCGGCCCCTGAAGCAAGCCAGGGCCGCTACCTGGACTTCCAGGGAACTGAGCGACAGGCCTTTCTCCAGACCTTCTTGCAGGAACGCCAGCACTGAAGAAATTGGAGCAGTAAATGGAGAAAGTGAACCTGCTTCTGTAAGCAGTAGAAGTAGAGTGCTTCCTCGCTCTCAGCAGAGTGGCGATGACCTTGTCTGAGAAGCCCTTCTTCCTCAGACTCTGCCGCTCAATAGCCAGGCCGTAAGACCAAAGGGGGAGGGATCCTCCATCACCACGGGACCCTGATGTAACAGGCCCTGCTCCACTGGTAGTCGCAGAGGTTCGTCCACTGAGAGCCTGATCAAGTCCACATACCAGGGACGTCTGGGCCAATCCGGACCCACCAGGATTATCCGGCCCGGATGCTTTGCCACCCAGTCTAGCACCCTGCCCAACATGGGCCAGGGCGGGAACACATAGAGAAGCTCTTGTGTCGGCCACTGTTGGAGAAGAGCATCTACTCCCAGGGATCGAGGGTCCTGTCCTCTGCTGAAAAAGCGCGGCCCTTGGCAATTGGCCGATGACGCCATCAGATCTAGGCTCGGCTGGCCCCAGCGCTTCGTGATGTCCAAGAACGCCTGAACATATAGCTGCCACTCTCCGGGCTCCAAGGTATGGCGACTGAGAAAGTCCGCCTTGACATTCATGACTCCGGCAATGTGGGCCGCTGACAGCTGTTCCAGGTTCGCTTCCGCCCACTGGCATAGATTCATGGCCTCCTTGGCTAGAGGGGCGCTCTTGGTACCTCCCTGGCAGTTGACATAGGCCACAGCCGTGGCATTGTCCGACAGGACCCGTACAGGCTTCAACGCCAGTACCGGGATGAACTCCAAAAGCGCCAACCGAATGGCTCTGAGTTCCAGGAGGTTGATAGACCACTTTACCTCTGCAGGAGACCAGAGCCCCTGCGCTGTCCTTCCCAAGCAGCGGGCTCCCCAGCCCGACAAAGAGGCGTCCGTCGTGACGACAATCCACTCCGGGGTCACCAGAGGCATTCCTGCAGACAACTTGTCTGTCTGCGTCCACCAGCTCAGCGCCTTGCGCACTGCTGGGTCCAAGGGAAGGCGCACAGCATGATCCTCCGACATCGGAGTCCAGCGCTGCAGCAGAGAGTGTTGTAGTGGTCTCATATGAGCCCTGGCCCAGGGCACTACTTCCATCGTGGCCGTCATAGAGCCCAACAGCTGCACATAGTCCCAAGCCCGAAGAGGAGAGGCTACTAGGAACTGGTCCATCTGAGCCTGAAGCTTGACAATCCGATTGTCTGGCAGGAACACTCTGCCCACTTGGGTGTCGAATCGAACTCCCAGATACTCCAGGGACTGAGTTGGGCGCAGCTGGCTTTCCTCCCAGTTGATGATCCACCCCAGGGAGCTCAAAAGAGCAACCACCCGGTTCACAGCTTTGCCGCACTCTGCATCAGAGGGGGCTCGGATCAACCAGTCGTCCAGATAAGGATGGACTTGTACTCCTTCCTTCCTCAGGAAGGCCGCGATGGCCACCATTACTTTGGAGAAGGTCCGCGGAGCAGTAGCCAACCCGAACGGGAGGGCTCTGAACTGGAAGTGTCGGCCCAGTACTGCAAAACGCCGAAAGCGTTGATGAGGAGGCCAGATGGGAATATGCAAGTACGCTTCCTTGATGTCCAAGGATGCCAGGAACTCTCCTGCCTTCACTGCCGCTATAACAGAGCGGAGGGTCTCCATGCGAAAGTGCCTGATTGACCCCTTGAGGTCGAGGATAGGCCGTACAGAACCTCCTTTCTTTGGTACCCAAAGTAAATGGAGTAACGTCCCTTGCCAAGCTGATTTTCTGGCACCGGAACGACCGCACCCAGGCGGATCAGATTGTCCAAGGTCTGCTGCATTGCCACAGCTTGACCGGAGACTTGCAGGGAGAGAGTACAAACCCGTCTCTTAAGGGTCGGCAGAACTCTAGCTTGTAGCCGTCTCTGATGACTTCCCGCACTCAAGTGTCTGAAGTTATTGTGATCCACTCGCCCAGAAACGAGGACAGCCGTCCTCCAATCTGCACTGGGGCGTGGACCAAGGCCCCGTCATTGGGTACGAGACCCTAGGGGAGGACCGGAGGGAGCACCTCCGGGACGGCGGTCTCTGCGAAAGGAATGCTGCTTGGGGGAGAAGTTCCTCTTGCAGGAAGAGGGGGCAGAGGAGCCCGACCTGCCCGGGCGGTACCGACGGGCTTCCTGAAACCGTCCTCTGGAGGTACCGGGGCGAGCACTAGCCCGAGCCCAGACCTCTGGTAACCTCTTGCCCTTAGACGTGCCGAGATCGGTCACGATTTTGTCCAGCTCGACCCCAAAGAGCAGCTTGCCTTTAAAAGGCAATCTAGCCAGGCGGGATTTAGAGGCGTGGTCCGCAGACCTATGCTTCAGCCAAAGCCACCGCCGCGCAGAGATTGTCTGGGCCATGCCTTTAGCTGAGGCCCTCAAGACATCATACAGCAAGTCTGCCAAATAGGCTAAGCCCGATTCCAGGGCCGGCCAATCAGCCCTCAAGGAATGATCCGAGGGGGAAGCCCGCTGCACCATAGTCAGGCACGCCCTGGCCACATAGGAACCGCAAACTGAGGCCTGCAAACTTAAAGCAGCCGCCTCAAAGGACGACCTTAAGGCCGCCTCCAATCTTCTGTCTTGGGCGTCCTATAGGGCCGTGCCACCTTCCACCGGCAACGCCGTTTTCTTAGTCACCGCAGTGATTAAAGAAACCACGGTAGGCCACAGATAGGCCTCACGTTCACTTTCAGGCAAAGGATAGAGGCGGGACATAGCCCTAACCACTTTAAGGCTCGCTTCCGGGACATCCCACTGAGCCGAAATTAAGGTGTGCATGGCATCATGCATAATGGCAGAGCCAACAGGGGCTGAGGGAGAGACGTCCTCCGGAGAGGAAATCTTCAAAATGCCCATGGCCTGCATTAACAGGTTGGGCAAATCCTCTGAGCTAAAGAGCCGCGCTGCAGAGGGGTCATCCGCTCCATCCGAGCGGGGATCCGTCTCCTCCAAGGAATCCGCAAAGGACCGTTGGGAGAACTCAGATACGCTGCCCTCATCTACATCGGAGGAGACAAAGTCCTCCAAGGCCTGGGAATCAACCCGAGGGCGTTTACCTCCGGGGGCCTCAACCTCTTTACCAGACGAGGGAGCAGGGGCAGCGTTTGCATAAGGAAGGCCTGATGCAGCAGCAAAACAAACTTGGGGGAGAGACCCCGCATACTGTGCACTTCCGCAGCCTGGGCAACAGCCCTAGATGCACCCTCAACCGGCGCTCGCAAGAGCGGGGGAGAGACATGCTGCGCATCCAAGATGGCGTCCGGCGCGACACTCCGCGAAGGAGCCGCGCGGGAAGAACGGCGCTTAACTTTAGCCGCTTGTGCCGTCGCCCAAATTAAGGGCGTTCATGGCATCAATGTCTCCCACCTCAAGGGCGGCCCAAGAAGAAGCCGTCCGAGCCGAGTGGCCGGCCAATATGGCGGAGGCGAGCTGCGGGGGATGGGCGTTTATGGCGGGAAAAACCGCCACACCGGAGGAAGGACCGGGACACTCATCGGTCACGAAACTGTCACCCAACAAGGGCGAATCAGACTTTAAGACCCCCGCATCCCCTCTAGAAGCGCACACGCGATCCGGGGAGCGACTCTTTGCGCCCTCGCCCTCCGACGCCATAGGCCACGTGGAGACCAATCGGGGAACCCCCTGCCCGCTATAAAAGGTAAAAATTACCTGCTGTCCGCTCCGAGCTGTAACGACCTGGTGTCCCAGTGAGTAGCTGCAATAAACGTTTAAATAAATGTCGAAATAAACGCCTTTAAGGACGTTCAAAAATTTTTTTTTTTTTTTTTTTTAAACGGAGCCAGCGGGAGGGGGGAAAAAAGGAGGGACCTGGCGCCACCAGGTTTGCACTTGCTCAAGAAGAGCCCTCAACCCCAGGCACTCAACAAAACCTAAAAATTAGGCTTGGAGGCCTAGCCAGAGCTGCTGCTGTGTGTGACCACCACCTGCTGAGATAGAGAACATACAGAGGAGTTTCCGGCAGCACATGACCACATATAGGGAGGCAAAGGTTTGCTCTCTATCTCCACCTGCTGGTAGATGGACACAACCCACCAGTCTATGGATTGATCAGCATGATGATATGGAACTATCTAATTTCGGATCCATGACCCCATTGAAGTCCCCCCCCCCCCCCCCAAGATGATGGATCCCTGGGCAAATGTAGCTAAAAGGTTCTTTACCTTAGTGTAAAAAGCCCCTGGTGGTCATTTGGTGCATATATAGAGGCTATTGTTGTGTCAACTTGATCTATAATGATATGTAAAAACAAAAAACGCCCACCTGGGTCCCTCTTAACTTTCACTATTTGGACTGATATAATCTCGTGGAACAACACCGCCACCCCGCACTTCTTTGAGCCATCTGCAGGGGAGGCAAAATAGGCCCTAGGGTAGTTAGGATGGGAGAGGAGTCTCTCATGCCGCCGGCGAAGGTGCGTCTCCTGCAACATTACTATATGAGGTTTCAGCTGCTGAAACTCCTTAAAGAGTTTTTGCCTTTTTTGAGGCACATTAAGTCCCTTTACATTATAATATAAAACCTTCAAGTCCATACTCATTTCAAGTAATCAGAACAAAAACTATACAAACTAAGGTGAACACTTCATACCATACCATTACAAATGTCTGCAACCCCCTTTTCCCCAAATGTGCAAGTCCTGCCTCTCCATCCCTACTTCCCGACCCCCTCCCCCCACCCTCCCCCTGTCCTTCATCCCCCCACATCCAGCCACCACCCAGAGGAGATTAACCCCCTAGATGGGAATCAGAGAAAGTACCCCACCGTGCTCCTGACAACCCAGCTCCCCCGCCCCCCCCCCAGCCGTCTCCCCACTACCACCATTTCCTTAGTCCATCTTCACACATTCAGCCTATAAACAGGTCAGAAACACTCCCCGTCTCCCCTCATGCTCCCACATCCCTCCTTGTTGTGCCCTCCCTCCATCTCTCATGCATAACCCTCACATCATATAGCGTCTCCCCGTACAAGTTCCCTCTCTCTTCCAAACAGTTTTACGTGCAGAGAAAATCCTTCCTCTAACATAACATTCCAGGGATAACTGACAACATTGCAATACTTTAGTATTCTAAACTCGTTATCCCCGATTTACCACAAAGGTGTCCATTGTCCCTGCGATCTCCGCAGGAGCACTGTATTCAACTAGCAGACCCCAACGAGACTGCTTCACCCCGGCTCAGGTTCCCTCTGCCGTTACTCCTCGCTTCGGGTTACTTCACTTAGTGGTCTCAGGGATCCGCTGCCATTTTTGGAACTTCGCTTTAGTTGCAGGTGCCAATGCTCCTGGAGGTGCCTTTGAGGGCACTAATCCAGCTGCATGCAGGGTCGCCCAGGCCTCAGCAAGTGAGCTAGCTCTGTGCTTGGCTCCCTTAATTGTGAAGTTCACAGAGAAAGGGAAACCCTGTGGAACAAACTCCCCGAGCCCATACGTCAGGCCCCCTCCCTCCCCATCTTCAAATCTCTGCTTAAAGCCCACCTCTTCAATGTCGCCTTCGGCACCTAACCTCTACACCTCTACCCAGGAAATCTACACTGCCCAACTTGACATTTCGTTCTTTAGATTGTAAGCTCATTTGAGCAGGGACCGTCTTTTTTTGTTTATTTTGTACAGCGCTGCGTAACCCTAGTAGCGCTCTAGAAATGTTAAGTAGTAGTAGTTATTAAAACATCCAGAGCCGGTTTCAATAGACGTCTCTGTTGCAGGGTGAACTGTGAAAGATCTTGGAAAACAGTTATTTTAGCTCCCCCAAATTCCAGGTCCTGTTTCTTCCGGGCACAAGCAAGTATTTGCTCTTTAACTTCATACTTGTGGAAACGGACGATTACATCGCGTGGTCTGTTCTCCTGTCGTTGACCTAAGGCTCTGTGTGCCCTGTCCAGCTCTACTGCCACTGTTGCTGCCACCTCGGTCCCCAGCAAGTTAGTGCAAAGAGTTTGCACAATTTGGCTGACATCCTCCGTTTCACCACCTTCAGGAACTCCGCGTAATCGGAGATTATTTCTTCTAACCCGATTTTCGAGGTCGTCCAATTTATAATTTAGCTCCCTCGTTTTTTGATCCAGCTCCTGTAAGTGCACCGCATGTGCATTCAGAGAGTCCGCATGCTCTTCCAGCCGCAGTTCCGCATCTTCCACTCATCCCCCCAACTCCCGAAGATCCGAGCTCAATACCTCCATCCGGTCCAGTATTTCTTCTTTGCATTTTTGAATGTCACCCTGGATACCGGAGAGGAGCTTTCGAAGCTCGCCGGAGACGCCCTTTTTAGCGGGGGGCCTCCGTGATTCTGCCAACGATAGCGCCGAGTCGGAGTCCGATGGTGAGGCCTGCGCCATTGCCTTGTGGTGCTTCGGTGTCTTGCTAGGCCCTCCCCCCTGCGGACTTCTTGGGGTCTTTGTTTCGCCCCGTTTGCGCTTTGCTCATGGCGATACACGGTAAGTCACCTCCAAGGACGCGTTGTAGGCTGTCCAAAATCGCTGATGGCTGCTAATTATTGCTTTTTGTAGCTGTGGGAAGTGGGAGCTATTGAGCTAAGCTGCCATTGCCAGCTGTGACGTCACTTCCTTCGCAACTTGGACATTTTTGAGAGAAAAAAGTCCTTCTGCCACCTTATGACTTTTTTTGTTTTGAAAATGAGCCCCTTAGTGTGCAAAAGCTACAGTACATATAGGGGCATGCATGTAGGACGAGCATTGGTGGGTCAGGGGCACGCCTACCACTTACGTGCTAAGATTCTAGAATGTTGTCATTTATGTGCACTGCTGCAACACTTACTTTTGGTCATTTACCAGGAATTGACATGACGTAAATGGCAGCACCTAAATGTTGGCTCGTAAATGCTGACTTACGCTAGTATTCTGTAACAACTATTATGCATGTAATTGCTGACTACAGAAGGTAAAATTATGTATAATCATACCTGATAATTTTCTTTCCATTAATCATAGCTGATCAATCCATAGACTGGTGGGTTGTGTCCATCTACCAGCAGGTGGAGATAGAGAGCAAACTTTTGCCTCCCTATATGTGGTCATGTGCTGCCGGAAACTCCTCAGTATGTCGATATCAAAGCTCCATCCGCAGGACTCAGCACTTAGAGAATTACACCCACGAAGGGACACTCTGCCCAGCTCACCACCGCCGAAACGGGGGAGGGGAATTAACCCAGCTCATCCCCACACAAGTGGGGGAGGGGAATCCGTCCAGCTCATCCCCGCGGAGCGGGGGAGGGACACCACACCCGCCGATGCGGGGGGATCTGGCTTATCCTGCAACCGCAACCGCGGGAGGAGCTGACTGACCCTAACACCGCCGAAGCGGGAGGGGTACAAAGCTGCCCTACAGCCGCACGAAGCGGGAGGGAGTGCCGGCAGAATTTATGTCTCAATCCAGCCCCGTAAAACGGAGGGGAGAGGAATGCAGCAGCTCACTGTAACACAAACTCGTCTCAACTCTTGAAGAATCCAAGTGAAAGAAGAACTTGAACACGAAGTCCTCCTGAAGTAACTGAAGGCTAAACTTGAACCTAAAATTCAACCAGAATATAAACAGTACAGATATCTGGGAGGGGCTATGGATTGATCAGCTATGATTAATGGAAAGAAAATTATCAGGTATGATTATACATAATTTTACCTTCCATATCATCAAGCTGATCAATCCATAGACTGGTGGGATGTACCGAAGCAGTACTCACCCAGGGCGGGACATAGAAATCCCTGACCTCAACACTGAAGCTCCAAACCGGGCCTCCGCCCGTGCAGCCACAGTCAAACGGTAATGCTTGGAGAATGTATGAGCCGAAGCCCAAGTTGCCGCCTTGCATATCTCTTCCAAGGAGACGGATCCGGCCTCTGCCATCGAGGCCGCCTGAGCTCTCGTGGAGTGAGCCTTCAGCTGGATAGGCGGCACGTTCCCTGCGGCCACATAAGCCGCTGCAATGGCTTCCTTGACCCATCTTGCCACTGTAGGCTTAGCAGCCTGCAGACCCTTACGAGGACCTGCAAACAGGACAAACAGATGATCCGATTTCCGGAAATCATTGGTCACTTCCAAGTATCTGATGATGACTCGTCTCACATCCAGATATTCAAGAGCGGAGTACTCCTCTGGGTAGTCCTCCCTACGAAAGGAAGGGAGACAGAGCTGCTGATTCACATGGAAGCGAGAACCAATCTTGGGCAGGAAGGAAGGCACTGTGCGAATAGTCACTCCTGCCTCAGTGAACTGCAGAAAAGGCTCTCGACATGAGAGCGCCTGGGGCTCGGAAACTCTTCTGGCTGAAGTGATAGCCACCAAAAAGACTGCTTTCAACGTCAGGTCTTTCAGAGATGCCCTCGACAAGGGTTCCAAAGGCGGCTTCTGCAATGCTCTTAGCACCAGGTTGAGATTCCACGCAGGCACCACTGAGTGCAGAGGAGGGCGCAGGTGATTAACTCCCTTGAGAAAGCGCACCACATCTGGCTGCGAAGCCAGGGAAACACCCTTCAGGCGGCCCCTGAAGCAAGCCAGAGCCGCTACCTGGACTTTAAGGGAACTGAGCGACAGGCCTTTCTCCAGACCTTCTTGCAGGAACGCCAACACTGAAGAAATTGGAGCAGTGAAGGGAGAAAGTGAGCCTGCTTCACACCATGCTGCAAAGATACGCCAAACCCTGGCGTAAGCAGTAGAAGTAGAGCGCTTCCTCGCTCTCAGCATAGTGGCGATGACCTTGTCTGAGAAGCCCTTCTTCCTCAGACGCTGCCGCTCAATAGCCAGGCCGTAAGACCAAAGGGAGAGGGATCCTCCATCACCACGGGACCCTGATGTAACAGGCCCTGCTCCACTGACAGCCGCAGAGGATCGTCGACTGAGAGCCTGAACAAGTCCGCATACCAGGGACGTCTGGGCCAATCCGGACCCACCAGGATTACCCTGCCGGGATGCTTTGCCACCCGGTCTAGCACCCTGCCCAACATGGGCCAGGGCGGGAACACATAGAGGAGCTCTTGTGTCGGCCACTGTTGGAGAAGAGCATCTACTCCCAGGGATCGAGGGTCCCGTCCTCTGCTGAAAAAGCGCGGCACTTGGCCATTGGCCGATGACGCCATCAGATCTAGGCTCGGCTGGCCCCAGCGCTTCGTGATGTCCAAGAACGCCTGAGCAGATAGTTGCCACTCTCCGGGCTCCAAGGTATGGCGACTGAGAAAGTCCGCCTTGACATTCATGACTCCGGCAATGTGGGCCGCTGAAAGCTGCTCCAGGTTCGCTTCCGCCCACTGGCAAAGACTCATAGCCTCCTTGGCTAGAGGGGCGCTCTTGGTACCTCCCTGGCGGTTGATATAGGCCACAGCCGTGGCATTGTCCGACAGGACCCGTACAGGCTTCAACACCAGTACCGGGATGAACTCCAATAACACCAACCGAATGGCTCTGAGTTCCAGGAGGTTGATAGACCACTTGCCTCTGCAGGAGACTAGAGCCCCTGCGCTGTCCTTCCCAAGCAGTGGGCTCCCCAGCCCATCAAAGAGGCGTCTGTCGTGACGACAATCCACTCCGGGGTCACCAGAGGCAATCCTGCAGACAACTTGTCTGTCTGCGTCCACCAGCTCAGCGCCTTGCGCACTGCTGGGTCCACGGGAAGGCGCACAGCATAATCCTCCGACATCGGAGTCCAGCGCAGCAGCAGAGATAGCTGTAGTGGTCTCATATGAGCCCTGGCCCAGGGCACTACTTCCATCGTGGCCGTCATAGAGCCCAACAGCTGCACGTAGTCCCAAGCCCGAATAGGAGAGGCTACTAGGAACTAGTCCACCTGAGCCTGAAGCTTGACAATCCGATTGTCTGGCAGGAACACTCTGCCCACTTGGGTGTCGAATCGAACTCCCAGATACACCAGGGACTGAGTCGGGCGCAGCTGGCTCTTCTTCCAGTTGATGATCCATCCCAGGGAGCTCAAAAGAGCAACTACCCGGTCCATAGCTTTGCCGCACTCTGCATAAGAGGGGGCTCGGATCAACCAGTCGTCCAGATAAGGATGGACTTGTACTCCTTCCTTTAGCAGGAAGGCCGCTATGACCCCCATTACTTTGGAAAAGGTCCGCGGAGCAGTAGCCAACCCGAAAGGGAGGGCTCTGAACTGGAAGTGTCGTCTCAGGACTGTAAAACGCAGAAAGCGTTGGAGAGGAGGCCAGATGGGAATATGCAGGTACGCTTCCTTGATGTCCAAGGAAGCCAAGAACTCTCCTGCCTTCACTCCCGCTATAACAGAGCGGAGAGTCTCCATGCGAAAGTGCCTCACTTTCCAGGCCCGATTGACCCCTTTGAGGTCGAGGATAGGCCGGACAGAACCTCCTTTCTTTGGAACCACAAAGTAAATGGAGTAACGTCCCTTGCCAATCTGATTCTTTTTTTGGCACCGGAACGACCGCACCCAGGCGGATCAGGTTGTCCAAGGTCTGCTGCACTACCACAGCTTGACCGGAGACTTGCAGGGAGAGAGTACAAACCCGTCTCTTAAGGGTTGGCAGAACTCTAGCTTGTAGCCGTCTCTGATGACTTCCAGCACCCATGCGTCTGAAGTTATAGTGGTCCACTCGCCCAGAAACGAGGACAGCCGTCCTCAATCTGCACTGGGGCGTGGACCAAGGCCCCGTCATTGGGTACGAGACCCTGGGGGAGGACCGGAGGGAGCACCTCCGGGACGGCGGTCTCTGCGAAAGGAATGCTGCTTGGGGGAGAAATTCCTCTTGAAGGAAGAGGGGGCAGAGGAACCCGACTTGCCCGGGCGGTACCGATGGGCTTCCTGCAACCGTCCTCTGGAGGTATCGGGACGAGTACTAACCCGAGCCCTGACCTCTGGTAATTTCTTGCCCTTAGACGTGCCGAGATCGGTCACGATTTTGTCCAGCTCGACCCCAAAGAGCAGCTTGCCTTTAAAAGGCAATCTAGCCAGGCGGGATTTAGAGGCGTGGTCAGCAGACCAATGTTTCAGCCAAAGCCACCGCCGCGCAGAGACTGTCTGAGCCATGCCTTTAGCTGAGGCTCTCCAGACATCATACAGCAAGTCTGCCAAATAGGCTAAGCCCGATTCCAGGGCCGGCCAATCAGCCCTCAAGGAATGATCCGAGGGGGAAGCCCGCTGCACCATAGTCCGGCATGCCCTGGCCACATAGGAGCCGCAAACTGAGGCCTGCAAACTTAAAGCAGCTGCCTCAAAGGACGACCTTAAGGCCGCCTCCAATCTTCTGTCTTGGGCGTCCTTTAGGGCCGTGCCACCTTCCACCGGCAACGCCGTTTTCTTAGTCACCGCAGTGATTAAAGAATCCACGGTAGGCCACAGATAGGCCTCACGTTCACTCACAGCCAAAGGATAGAGGCGGGACATAGCCCTAGCCACTTTAAGGCTCGTTTCCGGGACATCCCATTGAGCCGCAATTAAGGTGTGCATGGCATCATGCACGTGGAAGGTTCTAGGCGGGCGCTTCGTCCCCAGCATAATGGCAGAGCCAACAGGGGCTGAGGGAGAGACGTCCTCCGGAGAGGAAATCTTCAAAGTGTCCATGGCCTGTAACAACAGGTTGGGCAAATCCTCTGGGCTAAAAAGCCGCGCTGCAGAGGGGTCATCCGCTCCATCCGAGCGGGGATCTATCTCCTCCAAGGAATCCGCAAAGGATCGTTGGGAGACCTCAGACACGCTGCCCTCATCTACATCGGAGGAGACAAAAGTCCTCCAAGGCCTGGAAATCAACCCGAGGGCATTTACCTCTGGGAACCTCAACCTCTTTACCAGAAGAGGGAGCAGGGGCAGCGTTTTGCATGAGGAAAGCCTGATGCAGCAGCAAAACAAACTCGGGGGAGAAACCCCCCAGACTGTGCACTTCCGCAGCCTGGGCAACAGCCCTAGACGCACTCTCAACCGGCGCTCGCAATAGCGGGGGAGAGACATGCTGCGCATCCAAAATGGCGTCCGGCGCGAAACTCCGTGAAGGAGCAGCGCGGGAAGAACGGCGCTTAACTTTAGCCGCTTTTGTGCCGTCGCCCAAATTAAGGGCGTTCATGGCATTAATGTCTCCAACCTCAAGGGCGGCCCCGAAGAAGCCGTCCGAGCCGCGTGGCCGGCCAAGATGGCGGAGGCGAGGAGCGGGGGATGGGCGTTTATGGCGGGAAAAAACCGCCACGCCGGAGGAACGACCGGGACATTCATCGGTCACTAAACTATCACCCATCAAGGGCGAATCAGGTTGTAAAACCCCCGCATCCCCTCTAGAAGCGCTCCAGCGATCCGGGGAGCGACCCTTTGCGCCCTCGCCCTCCGACGCCATTGCCACGAGGAGAAGAATCGGGGAACCCCCTGCCCGCTATAAAAAGGTAAAATTACCTGCTTGCCGCTCCGAGCTGTAACGAACTGGTGTCCCAGTGAGTAGCTGCAATGAACGTTTAAAGAAACGTCGAATTAAACGCCTTTAAAGACGTTTAAAAATTTTTTTTTTTTTTTTTTTTAAACGGAGCCAGCGGGAGGGGGGAGAAAAGGAGGGACCTGGCACCACCAGGTTTGCACTTGCTCAAAAGAGCCCTCAACCCCAGGCCTCAACAAAACCTAAGGATTAGGCTTGGAGGCCTAGCCAGAGCTGCTGCTGTGTGTGACCACCACCTGCTGAGATAGAGAACATACTGAGGAGTTTCCGGCAGCACATGACCACATATAGGGAGGCAAAAGTTTGCTCTCTATCTCCACCTGCTGGTAGATGGACACAACCCACCAGTCTATGGATTGATCAGCTTGATGATATGGAATTTGTACTTGGCTTACAGCATCCTAGAACATAAATTTTAGTGACCTTTTCAAAATGAACCCCAATCAACTCTCACTCAACACTACCAATGTAAAGTGTTTTTTAAAAATTATCTCACAAATTTGCTACCAAAGCTCCTCTGTCTTAGTACATGCCCACCATCAGGTGCAGGAGCTGCAGCCATGTGATTTCAAGCATTCAGAGGCAGCAGGAAGGAAATTACTGTGTTGCATGGTTGGGCCTGTGCTGGCTGCAGAAGGACTGGGGCAATCAGAGAGGTAGGTTGGAGGAAAGACAAATCATAATGGGGTTGGCATGAGGAGTGGATAGGTAAGAGAAAGAGAAGTAAAGGGGGGAGGGCAACATGAGTAATAGATAAGAAGTGAAAAGGTATAGGAAAGAGTCTTGCACTGCTAACATTTTGCAGGTTGCATCTAATATTTACACATGTATGTCTGTCTGTCTGTCTGTCTATCTATAAATAAATATAGCCCAGGTCTTCTGTGATAGTATTTTTGGCTGCCACCTCCAGTGGGATACACTAAAAGTATTTATTTTAGCTCAGTATGTGGATCCTGATGGATGGGGGAGGCAAAAGCCTCAAGGCCCTCACTGGATGATTTTGGCAAAAAATACCTTCACTTCTGTCCACTTCGCGTTTTATGCTTTTCAATAGCATTCCACCTTTATTTGGTAATGTTCCCTTTACAGTTTCCTCCAAAGCTACAAAAATGGGAGAACCATTTACCAGGGATGGGCACTTAGGCTCATTATATCACCTTAAAACACCTAAGATTAGTAGCAGACTCCAGATTTTTTCCTATCAAAAAGAGTAATAAAATAAAACTTAGAGAGGCAAGTTGGAGCCCTGTTACATATATATTACATATTCCAAATCTCCCCACATCCTTCTCTTATGTGATACCGGAATTCTCAGACCCGATATCTAGGTCAAGGATCTTCTTCTTTCAAGTCACAAAGGTACACTAATTCCTACAAATGATTCCAGTGTCAGGGAGCTATGACACCAGAATCATCTACAGGTCAAAGTAATTTTATACCACGTTTCTCCTACCAATCTGGAGGCTAAGAATCAAACTTCAGATTAATTGATATGTATTTGATTTTCAAAGTTTTGGACTTTTGTGTTCATGAACTTAACAGCATGTTTTATCAACAATAGCTTTGATAGAATCAAGCTTCTCTCACTTTTTTTAAAAAGTTGTTGTAATATTATACATTTGATTATGTATATTACCACCCATTTGTTTATGGAAACAAAGCTGGTTTGAGCACAGTATCACACACTTACCTTGCAACATGGTTTATTACAGGAGCAAAATTTGTTGGACCATAAAGCTGTACAGTTTTTAAACTTCTATAGTAAGCCTCCATCACACCATCAATTCCATTACAGTAAGGGTTCTGTGGATTTCCATTCTGCAAAAAAAATGAAAGATGAATGCAAAGAACTGAATGAAAAAAAATGTATGCTTTAAGAAGTAGATACCATAATTAATTATATGCTATGAAATATGTTAGCATATTCAGTCCATCAAATTCCAAGACTTAATTATTTTAACAGAAAGTCTCTTTGTAACTGGATCATGTTATTACCTCTGTTTGCACAATGCTATTTTCTTTTAGATAGACAATGCACCCCCAGATTGGTGCAATTATTAACATCCACATTAAAGGTTGTTTTAAACTTAATATTAAAGGTCAAAAAGTCAAGAAGAAACACAAACAGTTACAAAATATGGCTGTATTTTGATTAACATTTTTAATTATGATTGGTTGCACAATTAAAGGTATTTTATTTATTTCCTACTGCAGCTCCCTCAATGTGACCTCCTCCCCTGTCATAGAAAAATAAATTACTGGAAGGCTAGTGGCCACCCAACCCAAGTTCCCTCCCTCCCAACATAATCTTAGATTGTGAGCTCATTAGGGACAGAAATTACCTTCAAAAATATGTAAACCACGTTGACTGTATCTACAGAAAGGCGGTATATCAAGTGTGATGCAAAACCATGAACTATAATATATAATATATATGTGTATCAAATAGCCTCAATAGCCCAGGGAACCTTAAATTAGGACTCCACTGAATTGGCCAGCATCATAGGCTGACAGCTAGGGACCCACTGTTTCGCAATCTTCGTCAGGAGAAATGTTGAAAAACAAAAAAATATGTTTCCTTTCAATCCATCGCGATGGATTGAAAGGAAACATATTTTTTTGTTTTTCAACATTTCTCCTGACGAAGATTGCGAAACAGTGGGTCCCTAGCTGTCAGCCTATGATGCTGGCCAATTCAGTGGAGTCCTAATTTAAGGTTCCCTGGGCTATTGAGGCTATTTGATACACATATATATTATATATTATAGTTCATGGTTTTGCATCAACCTACAGAGCATACAGCAGGAGTGAATTTTTGTATTTTGTTGTATATTATTGCACTCCAGACAATTGAAAAAATTTTTTGGTATATCAAGTGTGGAATATGAAGAAAATAAATTCTTAATAGTCTAGCGCAGGGATGGGCAACCTGCGGCCCACAACTGAATTATATGTGGCCTGCGAGACCATGGGAAGCATACACAGAAAATGTTATTAACCACAGTTTTGGCAGTTTTAAATATTGTATTTCACAAACATTTTCAGAATGGCCACTCTTGCAGTTTGTTTCCATCGATTTTAGTTTAATTTTTATGTATTTATCACAGGTCGTCTATAGAGCTCTGTGCATTTCTGGTTCCCCCCCACACACACACAAACACTTTGGGCTCACCAAATTGAGGTCTGACTATGCCTCTTGCTCTTTCCTAACTGAAGGTAAGGCACACCAGTCCATATCAACAAAGCTAGAATTGATAAGTTTAAAACACCCTTCTAGTACAAACTAGGATGTGTGAATCAAGGAGAAAATTAGATTGCACCTGCCATTTTCTTTGCTCAAATCCTTCTAGACCAGTCCAGATGCATGGATTTATGCTCCCCTGCCAGCCTAAGGAAACTGAGAACCCTGGTTTGACGATGTCATTCTATATAGGGACCTGTTTGGTCCACAGTCAGCTAGTATTTCTATGAACAAAGTAGACTACCAATAACTCCTTTTGAGAAACAGCGGGCAACAGAAACAACTGAAAACAAGCCTGAATTTGGCTCAAAGAAGCAAAATGGCAAAACTTTCCTTTTAAAAAACCTATTTAGCAATCCTTCTGCTATAGCCTCTCATCTTACTACACAAGTAGAGACACAAACTGACCAACAGGCACCTCCCCCCCCCCCCCAAGGGCTAGGCTCTAGAGAGACTGAAGGAAAGAAAATTATCAACTAAGTGCTACTTCCCTTCCCCCTTTGTTCCTCCAAATCACTCCAGATGCCTGGAAAGTACCAAAGTAATGAATAAGGTAGGTGGGAGCCTGGTAAGTCTACCTGATACATGCTCCAAAATCCTAGTCCTACCATGTCTGAACATCCAGCAAAGGAATGCAGGGATGCTCAAATGGCCACTTCACAGATCTTCTGAGCCAGCATTAAACTATACTTTACCCAGGATGGAGTCTGTGCCCTAGTCAAATGAGCTCTCAAACCAAGGAACACTGAGGCAGCCTGGGCAAAGAAATCATATTAATTTGGTGTTTAACTTTTCAGTCCTGCAAGTGATGGAATGCCATCTGGTTTTAATTGCTCAGAAGTCTAGCTTTTGTCCGAGAAACCCATACTCTCTGATGACCCCTCAGATCTTGAGCCACCACCTTATGGCCCATTGTTGGGGTTCCGCTCCACCCCCAGAGATCCACGGCGTCCAGCCCAAGCCTCTTCAGCACAGGCTTCTCCGGATAGTTTCTCCCCTTCTGTGCAAACCCCGCCACATCCTAGGTTGGACTTTTCAACCAGCATCTACCCTTCTCTGCCACATCCTTCCCTGCTAACCTCCCATGACCCGCTTTGGGCCACACTCCCTGACTCCTCAACTCCCGACAGTCCAGCCTTTCCCTCTAGTACCCCTCCCCACTCATCAGGGGCCCAGCATCTCTTTCAATGGACTGAATCACCTGTGATCACCTCTCAGCCTATGAGTACCCCTCCCCATCCCTCAGGGGTTCAACACACCTCCCCTGAATGGGTTAGACCCTTTGCAATCACCTTTGAGCATGATAAGAGGGTAGCTTCTAGCTCTACCTCAGGTTCCATTCCCACCTCCTCGAGAGCTCTGCCACTCCGACAGGTAACCACCACTCGACCGGATCCTAATAATCAGGGTCAGGTTATACAGGCACAGGCCTACCAGTATGTACCCTTCACAACCACCGATCTCCTGAATTGGAAGACGCATTACCCCTCTTATACTGAAAAGCCTCAGGCAGTGGTGGACCTAGTGGCTAGTATTATGGCCACCCATAACCCAACCTGGACTGATTGTCAACAACTTCTCCTGACCCTCTTCACAACTGAGGAGAGGCGGAAGATTTTACAAAATGCTGAGGCCATCACGCGAGCGCGTGCCCCCGAGGGGACACAGGACCTAGAGGAATGGGTTAGAACTCGGTTCCCTCGCGCAGCTCCAGCTTGGGATCCAAATAATGGGCAGCACTATGAACTGTTGTCTGGCTATTGCCGGGACTTGCTGGAAGGTATGAAGAAAGGCATAAAGAGGCCCATTAATCTGGCAAAGGTCTCTGAAATTCTCCAAGGGGCAACTGAATCCCCTGGGGCCTTTTTAGAGCGACTAATTGAAGCCTACAGAACATACACCCCATTTGACCTGAGGCACTAGAAAACCAGAGAATGGTGAATAGTGCATTGGTGGCCCAGAGTATGCCAGATATCCGGAAGAAGCTGCAGCGTCAGGAGGGATTCGCAGGGATGAATACCACCCAGCTAATTGAGATCGCAACAAAGGTTTTCGTTAATAGGGATCAGGAGATGCGCCGAGAGGCTGACCGGAAGATGCAGAAGAAGGCCGACCTTTTGGCGGCAGCCATTACTAACTCCACCCTTAACCGAGGTCGACCTCTAGCCAATGGGAAGCCAAAGTGGGACCCCGGACCGCCAGCCCGGCCTCGAGATTCCTTCAATCAATCCCGGCCACGAGGGGAGAATCCCAGACCACGATTGGAGAGGGATCAGTGCGCCTACTGCAAGGAAAGAGGGCACTGGAAAGATGAATGCCCCCAGAGGCGCCAGGGACTGAGAAGGGGACCAGGAGATCGAGGAAGCCGAGGCCGAGTTCGAGAGGGAAGGTATGAGCCTTCTGAATCTGACATCATTGGGATAGCCGAGATGGCAGAATGGGATGAATAGGACAGACCGGGTTCCTACAAACTGGGCTCCCAGGAACCCATGGTCAAGCTAACCATAGGGAGCCGCTCAATTCCATTCATGATTGATACAGGAGCTGAACACTCGGTTGTGACGGAGCGATTAGCGCCTGTGTCTGGAAAAACTGTCCGAGTGGTGGGAGCCACGGGGGTGCAGAACCGGAGGCCCTTCCTGACGACTCATAGATGCCAATTAGGCTCACACACAGTCACTCATGAATTCCTGTATAAGCCAGACTGTCCAATCCCTTTGTTAGGCCGGGACCTGCTGTCCAAGCTTAGGGCCCAAATTTCCTTTGACTCAGATGGCCAGACTTCAGTCTCCTTTCGGCCCCCGACATCCAGCCCTAAGGGCATATTGAGTTTCTGCTGCCCCCTTGAAGAAGAATGGCGGCTGCATCAGTCGCATGGCCAAGTTGACCTATCCCTGGCCGACAGCTTCCAGGTCAATGGGGTATGGGCAGAAGATAATCCCCCAGGGTTGGCCCAAAATATTCCCCCTGTTCGTGTAGACTTACTTCCAAGTGCCCGGCCAATCCGTCTTCGCCAATACCCAATTCCCCGAAAGGCTCTGGAAGGGATTCAAGCACATCTGAATCGTCTGTTATCCCATGGAATTATTCGACCTTGCCAGTCTCCATGGAATACGCCGCTGTTGCCAGTTCAGAAGCCAGGGACTGAGGACTACCGGCCAGTCCAAGACTTACGAGTGGTCAACAAATCCACTATTTCATTACATCCTGTAGTGCCTAATCCATATGTTCTGCTTGGATTGATACCTTCTGGAGCTACCCATTTCACAACACTGGACCTAAAAGATGCCTTCTTTTGTATTCGGGTGGCCCCCGCCAGTCAACTGCTTTTCGCCTTTCAATGGGAAAATCCAGTAACAGGACGGAAGCTTCAGTATACATGGACCCGCCTGCCACAGGGGTTCAAGAACTCCCCCACCATTTTTGGGACTGCCCTAGGACAAGACCTTAAGACTTTTAAATCTGAGCCTTCCAGGCGAGTTTTACTCCAGTATGTAGATGACCTCCTGATTGCAGCAGTGACCCAGGAAGAGTGTTTCGAGGCTACCAGAGAATTGCTGGAGTTACTCTTGGATGCGGGTTATAAGGTCTCACGCTCGAAGGCCCAACTCTGTCAGTATCTGGGCTTCTGCATTTCCCAGGGAAGTCGGAGACTGGATGTCAGTAGGAAGCAAGTCCAGAAGGGAAGTTAGGGAATTTCTGGGAGCAGCCGGATTCTGCAGAATTTGGATTCCGAATTTTGCACTGATGGCGAAACCCCTTTACCAGGCCACAAAGGGGGGTGAAAAGGAACCATTTGAATGGGGACCTATTGCTCAACAATCCTTCATCGCCATAAAGAAAGCCCTACTCCAAGCCCCTGCGTTAGGCCTTCCTGATGTGGAGAAACCTTTCTCACTGTATGTCCACGAGCGACAGGGGGTTGCTCTGGGTGTGCTGACCCAGATGATGGGATCCTGGCAGAGGCCTGTTGCATACCTGTCTAAACAGCTGGATGGAGTGGCTAAAGGATGGCCAGCCTGCCTGAGGGCCATTGCAGCAACAGCCTTACTGGTCCAGGAAACTGATAAGTTGACCTTGGGGCAAGAACTGGTTGTCAAAGTCCCCCACGCAGTTCTCACCCTCATGGAGTACAAGGGCAACCACTGGTTTACAAATAGCCGCATGGAAACAGTGGCTACATTCAATCCCGCCACTCTTTTGCCAGCATCTGAGGACCACCGGATCATGACTGTATCCAAACCATGGATGAAGTGTACTCCAGTCGACCAGATCTTAAAGATGTTCCTTGGAGGGACCCAGATGTAATTTATTTCACAGATGGAAGCAGTTACGTGGAGAACTCCAAGCGATTGGCAGGCTATGCTGTGGTGACAGAGGACAAGGTGATAGAAGCAAGGGCCCTGCCCCAAGGAACTTCAGCCCAGAAAGCAGAACTTGTGGCCCTCATACGAGCTCTGGAGCTAGCAGCAGGACTGGTGACCAACATTTATACTGATTCCAAGTATGCCTTCACAACTCTACACACTCATGGAGCTTTGTATAAGGAAAAGGGACTCATACAGTGGTGGAAATAAGTATTTGATCCCTTGCTGATTTTGTAAGTTTGCCCACTGACAAAGACATGAGCAGCCCATAATTGAAGGGTAGGTTATTGGTAACAGTGAGAGATAGCACATCACAAATTAAATCCGGAAAATCACATTGTGGAAAGTATATGAATTTATTTGCATTCTGCAGAGGGAAATAAGTATTTAATCCCTCTGGCAAACAAGACCTAATACTTGGTGGCAAAACCCTTGTTGGCAAGCACAGCGGTCAGACGTCTTCTGTAGTTGATGATGAGGTTTGCACACATGTCAGGAGGAATTTTGGTCCACTCCTCTTTGCAGATCATCTCTAAATCATTAAGAGTTCTGGGCTGTCGCTTGGCAACTCGCAGCTTCAGCTCCCTCCATAAGTTTTCAATGGGATTAAGGTCTGGTGACTGGCTAGGCCACTCCATGACCCTAATGTGCTTCTTCCTGAGCCACTCCTTTGTTGCCTTGGCTGTATGTTTTGGGTCATTGTCGTGCTGGAAGACCCAGCCACGACCCATTTTTAAGGCCCTGGCGGAGGGAAGGAGGTTGTCACTCAGAATTGTACGGTACATGGCCCCACCCATTCTCCCATTGATGCGGTGAAGTAGTCCTGTGCCCTTAGCAGAGAAACACCCCCAAAACATAACATTTCCACCTCCATGCTTGACAGTGGGGACGGTGTTCTTTGGGTCATAGGCAGCATTTCTCTTCCTCCAAACACGGCGAGTTGAGTTCATGCCAAAGAGCTCAATTTTTGTCTCATCTGACCACAGCACCTTCTCCCAATCACTCTCGGCATCATCCAGGTGTTCACTGGCAAACTTCAGACGGGCCGTCACATGTGCCTTCCGGAGCAGGGGGACCTTGCGGGCACTGCAGGATTGCAATCCGTTATGTCGTAATGTGTTACCAATGGTTTTCGTGGTGACAGTGGTCCCAGCTGCCTTGAGATCATTGACAAGTTCCCCCCCTTGTAGTTGTAGGCTGATTTCTAACCTTCCTCATGATCAAGGATACCCCACGAGGTGAGATTTTGCGTGGAGCCCCAGATCTTTGTCGATTGACAGTCATTTTGTACTTCTTCCATTTTCTTACTATGGCACCAACAGTTGTCTCCTTCTCGCCCAGCGTCTTACTGATGGTTTTGTAGCCCATTCCAGCCTTGTGCAGGTGTATGATCTTGTCCCTGACATCCTTAGACAGCTCCTTGCTCTTTGCCATTTTGTAGAGGTTAGAGTCTGACTGATTCACTGAGTCTGTGGACAGGTGTCTTTCATACAGGTGACCATTGCCGACAGCTGTCTGTCATGCAGGTAACGAGTTGATTTGGAGCATCTACCTGGTCTGTAGGGGCCAGATCTCTTACTGGTTGGTGGGGGATCAAATACTTATTTCCCTCTGCAGAATGCAAATAAATTCATATACTTTCCACAATGTGATTTTCCGGATTTAATTTGTGATGTGCTATCTCTCACTGTTACCAATAACCTACCCTTCAATTATGGGCTGCTCATGTCTTTGTCAGTGGGCAAACTTACAAAATCAGCAAGGGATCAAATACTTATTTCCACCACTGTAAATGCCGCAGGCCAACCTGTTAAGTATGGACCTGAAATACTTCAGTTGCTAGAGGCCGTTTGGGCCCCTAAGAAGGTAGCTGTTATTCACTGTCGGGGACACCAAAGGACAGATACTCCAGTGGCCCGTGGGAACCGCCATGCTGATCGGGTGGCCAAGGAAGCTGCTCGAGGACCCCCAGTAGGTACTGTGACCCCCCTGTTCCAAATTCGACTGCAAGAATGGACGCCTATGTACACCCAAACGGAAGAGAAATGGGCTCAAGAAGAAGGGGCAGTAAGGAGACCTGATGGCTGGTTACATCTCCCTGATACCAGAGTTCTGGTGCCACGCCACCTAGCTTGGCCTGTATTGTCTCAGGCTCATGACCTGTCACACTTAGGGAAAACAGCACTAGCCCGCCTACTCAGTCGAGTAGTGGTCCTGGAAGGATTGGATAGTCTGGTTGCCACTGCCTCTGCCCGATGTACTCTCTGTGCCCAGAATAATGCTTGTCAGGGACCCCGTATTCCACCAGGAGTTCAGTCTAGAGGACTAACACCCTTTGAGTCCCTAGTCATAGACTTCACAGAAATGCCCAGGAGCGGTAGGCTCCGATACCTCTTGGTCATGGTCTGCACTTTCTCTGGGTGGGTGGAAGCATACCCTACAGTCACTGAGAAAGCCACAGAAGTAGCTCGAGCCCTCCTTAGGGATGTCATCCCCAGGTATGGACTGCCCCTTGCCATAGGCTCAGATAATGGTCCCGCCTTTGTTGAAGCCACACTTCAGGCCCTGTCCCGCGCATTGCGCATTACCTGGAAATTGCATTGTGCCTACCGTCCCCAGAGTTCAGGGCAGGTTGAGCGAGCAAACAGAACCTTGAAAAATAGCCTAGCAAAGATTTGTCAGGAAACCCAACTGAAATGGCCACAGGCACTGCCACTAGCCCTCTTCCGCCTCCGATGCACCCCAACTAAAGGAACGGCCCTCTCTCCCTTTGAAATTGTGTATGGGAAGCCCCCAGCCATTTTGCAGGGAATTAAGGGAGACATAGGGACTTTAGGGTCTGCCCAGGTGCAGGAGCAGGTAGCCCTCTTGGGCCGGATAATTTCTGAGCTTCAGTCTTATGTGAGAGAAATAAACCCTGTCCCCTTCCAGGCTCAGGTACATTCCTTCCTGCCAGGGGATAGAGTTTGGGTGAAAGACTGGAGGCTCCAGCCCTTGGGGCCCCGGTGGAAAGGACCTTTTACTGTTTTGCTTTCTACCCCTATGGTCTCGAATCAAGTCTGCTGACCAGACTGAGCCCAGCACGGATCAGACGGAGCCTAAACAGTGGAGAGCAGAAAGTGATCCCGCGGAGCCATTGAAGCTGCGCTTGACCCGAACCAAAGAATCTACTAGCTGAAAAGAAGGGTCAACTGCATACCGCAGGAGCTGCTGGACTTCGGCTTCATACTGAGACTCTTTCTTGCCTGATTCTGGCTTTCCTGGAATTTGAGAGCTTGATCCTTGTCAGTTGAGGTTCTATCCCAACTGGTATAAGAACTCAAAGACTGAGAACATTATATTAATCTGTGACTAGCACAGACTGTTGGAATATTATTGCTTGATTAGTTTGCTGTATTTGTTTTAGATTAGGAAGAAAGAAAATGTTAGTAGTTTGGGTGCTTTTGTTGTTTTGTACTCCTTGCCTCCTTGTTCCTAATACCCTAACTCGCTCCAACCTTTGGCTACACTCTGTCCAGGAACTAATTAGCCAGGCAAAGATTACTTCCCCTTGTATTGTGTGTTCCCGATTTTCTCCTTATACCACCAGTTGTTCCTGTCCCTGTGCCGCTTACAGCTCTTATACCTCCCTACTTTTCGAGTTCGGGCCCTTGGAGCCAGGATTATACTTGGTGGTCCTTTTATAATGCTACTTCCCCCTCTGAATCTTCTCTACGGCCAATCTTTACGTCTCCCTATCCAGCTTCTGGAGTGTTTTGTTTAACAAGAAACATCTCAACTGTTCTTCCCATTTCCTGTAATTATACCAATGTTCTCCCAGAGAAGGGGGAATCTGTGTGGGTAGTCTCTCCAGGTACTCCTATGTGCCCTACTACCGTACCTGTAGATTATGACCCAGGTGATTATCTGGCTCCTAAGCGTACCACTGAGAGGACTATAGTGTCCCGGCTTATTTTCTACTTTCATAAGTCCCCGGGGTATGAAGAGTTTATAACAGGTGAGCAGCCTGTCACAATTGGGGATTGGCACCTATGGTGTGCAAAGTCTCCATATCGTCTTCGTTCCCCCTGGGATAGGGGCTCGCATTATGGGCATCCTAAGTACCTTGTCCAGCCTGAGCCAACATTTATTGGGAACTTCCCTCACCCTCTCCTTGGCCATTACTGGCTCTGTGATAATGTCCTCCACATGATTCTTCCCCCCATGTATGATTTTTGTGTATTGGTAACCTTGAATTATTTTCCTAAAGTTATTCCTCTTCTCAGGTCACCATCCCCGCACCGCTCTAAGCGAGAGGCCTTGTCCTTACCCTCCTCCATTGCCACAGAGGATGAGGCGATTGAATTAGCCCTCCAGTACATCAACTCTACTTATCCTCTGACTAAAAAGAGACTTGTGGCCCTTTCTGCCACGGCCTGGATTCCAACTGGGGGCCCGGTAGCGGGTATCACTGAACTAGGCATGGCTACCCGGCGATTTCAGTCCCTACTCCATGTTTTAGTCCATGAGCTGAACGTGGTAGTCAATGCATTGCAGGATCAAATTAATGAATTAAGTGTAGTTTCTCGGTATAACCGTATGGGCCTTGACTACCTCTTTGCAGCCCAGGGTGGCCTCTGCACAGTGCTCAATTCTTCAGAGTGCTGTACCATTGTCATAAATAGGACGCATGTAGTTAGGCATGCCATGGATAAAGTCCTACAGTTGGCCAGTCTTAATGTGGAGGATTACCGAGGAGGATTAGACCTTACCTCCTGGTGGTGGTCATTGACCTCATGGATACGTCCCTTGTTCATTTCCCTAATAGTCTTAGTTTTAGCAGGATTGTTGTTTTGTTTCCTGGCCTCATGTGCTTCGGCAGTATGCCGTCGGATCTTAACGAGTAGGGTAATGGTGATTCACAAGCCTATTCCTAGAAGTTATGCCCCAGGAGGAGGTATGGAGTTGGGATCACTATAATCCCCAGAGTTTGAGTTGTGAGACTTATCTCTGCATAAGCTGATTTTAGTCTCAAAGGGGGGAATGAGGCAGCCTGGGCAAAGAAATCATATTAATTTGGTGTTTAACTTTTCAGTCCTGCAAGTGATGGAATGCCATCTGGTTTTAATTGCTCAGAAGTCTAGCTTTTGCTAGATTAGAGGTTAGAAAGGTCAGTGAGAAATGAAACTTTCTTTGTCCCTTTTTGAGTGATGGATTGTTAAGGCTAGGTATTATTTACCACATCTGGATGCCATTCAATCTCGAGGGGATCAGCAAGCAAGGCATACTGGACAGTTTTGCAGGCAGTTTAAAGGATTAGGCTAATGCAGGTTAGAAGAAGATAGTTTAGATACAGATAATTCTAGATGATTTAGATTTTGTCTTATAAGGAATTCTGATTTCTGCTTGTTTTAGAATATGTTTTATTCTGTTTAATTAATAAGTTCTATTTCTATGTAGAATATCTTTTCAATTCAGTGTTACATCTTTGACTGACTTTTCAAGTGAGCTTTGTCTGCAGTTTAAGAGGTCATCATCTGGTTTGAATTATCCACAGTCCTAGCTAGGTGAAAGAGGTCAGGACAAGTCAATTCTCTTCTCCTTGATGAATAGCTAAATGAAGGACTGGTCTTCTGAAAGTAATAATAAACCATGTCTGTGTGCCATTAAGCAAGATTAGCCCCTCAATGAACCCATATGACCGGGAATCTGATTATGAGAAATAATAATAAAATACAGGAGATAGGTGCCACATTGTCTAGTTTGAGAGGCCCCAGGTCATAGGTCAGTTTAGGAAATATCTCAAACCTATGTAACTGATATTTTTAAGTAATGTGTAAGTAATAATTATTTCAAGACAGGGTAATCAATCTATTCTTTACCATCTGGTGAGAAAGGGGGGCTAGAGAGGTGTAAGACCCTATATAAATGGGAACAGAAGCAGCTTACGTTAGAAGAGAGACAACAGACAGAAGAGAAGGAGCTGAGACGAGAGAGAGACAAGACACAGAGAGCTGAGGAGGAGCTAGAGAGACCTAGAGCTGATGTCCTACTTTGTTTGCTGGCAAATAAAGAAGATTTCTCTCTCATTCTGGTGTGTGGTGTTTGACTCCTGAAGTACCACAGATTCTGCTAACAATAGTGGTAATTCCTGCAACAACACATCGCGTCGGCATATATCATACACTAACACGATAGCTTCCTTAACCCATCAGGCTACCGTTGCCTTAGATGCCTCTTTCCCCATCCTGGGCTCACTGAAGATGAAAAGATGATCTGACTTCTGGAAATCTGGAATCCTCTTTTAAAAAGTCTGCAAAACCTGCTCTATATCTAATTGATGCAGGACCATCAAACCACCATGATCCCTTAGATTCTGAAACAGAGCCAGGGAGACTGAATGGGGGAAACAATCTTCAGAAAAAAAAAAAAAAAAGAGGGAACCAGCTAGATCACGGTTGTCCTTTTGCTATCACCTTCTAGCTGAGCAGTTTGCCAGAAGGAAACCTGCTCTAAGCATTTTATCTTTCAGAGAAGCCTAGGGAAGTAGCTCACACAATGTAACCTCTACAAACTGACATCTGCAGAGAAAGCATGGAGATCTTGTAAGACTCTTTCAGCAGCACCACCGTACAACAGTCCTGCAGGTCCTCAAGAGCTGTGCCTCCTTCCACTGGGATGGTTGCCTTCTTGGTAACAGCCGATACTAAGGTGTCCACATTGGGCAGCTGTAGTTTATCCTTCTCCTCTGTGGTCAGTGGATAGACCCTGACCATAAACCTATCCACCTTCAGGCCCATGTGCGGTGTGTCCCATTTGCCATGATTGTGTCCTTGATCCTCCTGTGGCAGGAAAGGCCTTAACTGGCTTCCCGATGCCCTCAAGCAATAGGTCAGAAAGAAGGATCTGGCCTTCAAAAACTAGTCAAAATGTATTGTTAGTCCAAAAAAAGTATCACCTTCCATTTTTTCCTTTTTGTTTTGTTTCTATTAACCTATAAGGTGGACTAACACAGCAACCACACTGTTTTATATTACAAAATTCCACAGAAGAATGTCAGGCCACTGTCCATGAGCAGAAGCTGAGCAGAAAGTGGGTCATGCAGCAAGACAGCAACCATAAATATTCAAGAAAAACTTATCACAGAATGAATGAACAATCTGTGTATTCTGGATTGACCAAGTTGAACCTGAAGCAAGGTGGTAATGAAAAGCCTCAAATACCAAAGTTTAAACAGTTCTGTATAAAAGAATGAGCCAAAATTCTTCAACAGCAATCTGAGAGCTGAAGTTACTGCTACTCAAGGACATGCAACCAGTTACAGAATGAAGAGCTCACAAGGATACTTACTACTGAATTTATTTTTTTTGAATAAGTAAATCAAAATAACTCTACATGAATGAGTAACTCATTCAAAGAGGATCTTTCTCTCTCAACAGGGTTTAGATTAGAATCTGCTTTTGAGTATAAATTGTGCTAAAATACAAACTATATAACCCACAAATTCCACTATTGTATACCTGGGTATTGGAGGTGTGTGATCGCTAGCATATATGAAATGTGGAGAAAAAAAGACTTCAGAAATCCTAGAGAATGCTCCTGTGTGGAAACCACCATATGTCTGTGGAGCACCCCACTTCTTCAATCACTAGTCTTCACAAAAAAAACTCCACTCTTCTTATTCATATACTGCGTGCACAAACACCTAACACAATACTCAAAGGTGAAGGCAACTAATCCAAAACATTCGGTGAAAGAAAAACTACTTAACTTAAATATTCTTAGAACTGTCCAGTCTTCATCTATTTCCAAAGCCCAACAGGAGACCCTGTTTCGCCCCAAATAGGCTGTTTCAAGGGCAAAAACTTTAATCCAGACAGCTGATTTCCATAATTCAAAGTCACCGCATTCAACTGCCTCCGGTTGGCGTCTTAAACGCGAATCTCACTTCCTTCTTCTATATATACGTCATTTCCTTGTTCTTAAACATGATGAATTCAACACAATAACTTTATTGGCAGACATCCAATTCACAAAAAAGCTTTCCATTCGATTGAAATGTTCAACCCTTTAGGGATTACAGTTTGCAGCGTGTAAATCCATCTTTGTTCTTTCTGTCTTAATTTCTTTCTTATATCCCCTCTGCTAAAATACAAACCACATCAGAGAGTTCATAAACTTTTTTTCAGCACTGTATTGACAGGTACTACTCAACTTTTTTTTAGCTGTAACATCTAACTAATATTTGTGAGTTATGATGTGTTCATTTTTTTATATCAATCTAATAACAAATGTATTGCTTTATATCCAGCATTTGTTCTATTGGAATTGCTCAAACTGCACAGTAAAACTGAAAGAGTCTTCATACAGAGTAATTTTATAGCAGGCTAGCTGTCAACAGATCTTATTGCCAAGTCTGCTAACCAATTTTCAAAGGGAAACTCGCCACAGAATTCCCCTTTGAAAATCCTGCGATAGCTAGTGACACTGGGATTCTTTGCAGGTGCAAAATACATGCAGTAAAGAACATGTTGCAATTTCAAAATGAAGCCATTACACATACTTCATCAAGACCACCCTAACCTCACCACTGCCCTTTTTCCTTCCATGGAGTGGGCAACTTTCAACAGGATTCACCTTCCCTCTTTCTCTCTCACACAAACACATGTGTACCTGTGGATATCCCTTTGAAAACTTCCCCCCTTAAATACATCTGATGCATATGCTATTTACCAGATTTGGTAAGTATGTACAATTAGGGAGTGTAGTATATAAAGCAAAAAACAAGGAACCAATACACATATTATCATGGATTGTTTTCACAGCTTTTGGGAGTCCATTCCATAGTTGAGCGCTTATGTAAGAGAAGCTGGATGCGTAAGTTGTTTTATATTTAAGTCCTTTGCAATTTAAGTAATGTAGGTTGAGGTATGATCGTGATGATCCGATTCTGTTTCTGGTTGGTAGGTCTATGAGGTCTGCTGTTTATACTTATAATGTGCTGAGATTAGAACACAACCCTCTTAGTATCAAAGTAGTTCACAATTAATTTCAATGCAAATATTACAGACATTCAATTCCACTGTAATAAAATCTCTGTCATTTTAGAAGCACTAATTGTGAACTACTTTGATACTAAGAGGGTTGTTTACTAAAGCTTAGTTATCTGCAGCAGGGCCCATTTTATTCCTATGGGCCAGTGGCGTAGCCAAGGGTGGGCTTGGGTGGGCCCAGGCCCACCCAGTAGCAGCATACCTATGATGTGGCTGGCAGGGATCCCCAAGCCCCACCAGCCGAAAACTCCCAACAAGTGTCCCTCCTGCATACCTTGTAAGTAGCAGATCTTCGCCTGCAGTGAGCAGTGATATACATACTGCTCGCACCGGCCCCACAGCCTTCCCTCTGATGTATTTCTGCCTAGGTGGAAACAGGAAGTTGCATCAGAGGGAAGGGTGTGTGGCCAACATGAGCAGTGTGTATTAGTTGCTGCTCACTGCTGGTGAAAATATGCTATTTAAAAGGTATATGGGAGAGGGGGGGGGATGTTTGAGAGACCATATGGCATGCAGGCAAGAGGAGAGAGCAAATCACCTTTGGGACGGGGCGAGGTTCTTCTGCCCGCCCATCTTGGGCCCAGGCCCACCCAAAATTGAGTGTCTGGCTACGCCCCTGCTATGGGCCCTGCTGCAGATAACTCAAGCTAAGCTTTAGTAAACAACCCCCTTAGGTATATATGCGGTATATAAAAATCAAACCCAATCAAATACAATTCAATCTTATATATAAATGCATTAATTAAATGTACAAACACAACGATAAATGATTAATCAGAATATATGTACAGTTTCCTACCAAAGCAAATTCGTGACACACTCTTCCGTCTGGTGGTAGTTTTGCTCCAAAACCTAAAGCTGGGAACATTTTATCACTGTCATAGTCCTGAATGATTTCTCCCACTGCCTTCAATGCCAGTGCATATGCATTTGGTTGGTAAGGATTCATATAGTGAAGAGAAGTAGGTTGTGCAGGATTACCTGTTGGAATATAAGGAATAGATAAAGGGTTCATATAGTGAAGAGAAGTAGGTTGTGAAGGATAAACAAACACTATACCATTTATTTATGTAACCCTTCTTTTCACCCAGATAAGCATCAGACAGGTTACTTTAGTAAAATATTAAGGTTTGTAGGGAGGTCAGGGTGGGACGAAGTAGTAGGCACATAAAATCCACTCACTCTGAATTTCTTTGGTATACAGTAACTTAGTCCAGGACAAAATGTTTGTTCTGAACCAAAAGGGTTTACTAAGTCTAGGAGTATTTTTTTTTTTAAGTAAGAGGGATAGCTATTTACAAGTAGAATCAAAGCAAAAATAGTTTCCACCACATACAGTCTCTTATCAGCTTCTTTAGGGCTCTTGCAAACAGATGATCAAAACCCCGCGCTATTCCAAACAGCACTCTAAAAATAGCGCTGGAACAGCGCGGGGCGTTATTAGACCTATGATCAGAGATAAGCACGCAATTATCTCTGATCGTGGGGTA
This sequence comes from Microcaecilia unicolor, assembly GCF_901765095.1. NCBI lineage: Eukaryota > Metazoa > Chordata > Amphibia > Gymnophiona > Siphonopidae > Microcaecilia > Microcaecilia unicolor. Next base: position 39,653,834 of record NC_044040.1, on the reverse strand, counting down.
GAAGTGCGGGAGAATTGTGCCTGAGTATGCGCTCAGCACAGTCCTCCCGCACTTGTTTTATAGGCCTGGGCTGTCAAAAGCCCAGACCTCTCAAACATAGGGGCTGGAGGTCCATGGGATCAACAGACCCCAACTACCCCTGCCCTTGAGCAAGGCAAAACGGGGACTGGAGGTCCGGTGGGTCTCCAGCCCCCCCCCAACTCCCCTCAGCATTTCTAAAAGGTCCCTGGTGGCCCAGTGGGCGACCGACCCCCTCCCTCAGCGACAGTCCCCCCCCCGACACAGTTCAGGGAGGGCTGGAGATCCGGTGGGTCTCTAGCCACCCAACCCCCTAGCATTAACAAGGGGTACCTGGTGGTCCAGTGTCAATCCCCCTACCCACCTCCACCATCCCCTACCTCCCTCCTCTTCCTTCGACGCCGCCTGCAAAATGGCGGCGCCCAGCCCTGCCCAGTGCATCCACATTGTGAAGCCCCGCCTAACGCATCCCAGGATACAATGGGCAGGGCTGGGCGCTGCCATTTTGCAGGCAGTATCGAAGGAAGCGGAGGGAGGCAGGCAGGCTACCTCCCTCCTCCAACTCAAGGTAGGGGGTGAGGGGGTAGGGGGATTGACACCGGACCACCAGGAACCCCTTGCTAATGCTGGGGGGTTGGGGGGCTGGAGACCCACCGGATCTCCAGCCCTCCCTGAACTGTGTCAGGGGGACCCTGTCGCTGGAGGGGGATCATCGTTTTTTTTTTGGGGGGGGGGGGGGTTTCTTCGTTGGGGGGAATGGGGGCCTGCTCACCATTCCTCCCCAATGGTCTGCAAATCCTAACACCAGCTCGAAGCTGGCATAGGGTTTGCTGCGACCAGCGACCCAATCTTTGGCGCGCTGATCAATTTGTTGCCAGAGAATGTGGTAAACGCAGTTAGTTTAGCAGGGTTTAAAAAAGGGTTGGATAATTTCCTAAAAGAAAAGTCCATAAGCAGTTATTAAGATAGGCTTGGGAAAATCCACTGCATATTCTAGGATAACCAGCATAATATCTGTTTTGTTGTTCTGGGATCTTGCCAAGTACTTGTGACCTGGGTTGACTACTGTTGAACAGGATGGTGGACTTGATGGACCTTCGATCTGACCCAATATGGCAAAGCTTATGTTTTTAAACATGGCTACTGTGAGAGGGTAGGTGAAAGGGGATCCGGGAAGGCACGCAGAAGGTGGGTGCAGGCAGCCGGGGAACCCCAACGGGGCAGACTTCATGTGCACAACACCCACATTCAGAAAGCTGCGCTACCGGAGGCAGAGAGGTTGGCCGGGTTAAGGAAGAAGAGGAGGAACTACCAGTCCCAGAATCCCTATCTTCCCCACCCGGCTGTGCAAGAGTTAGGGGAGGAGATAGAAGATTGGGAAATGGTCTCTGAGGAAGGTGATGAGGGCCAGCTGGAGAGGTTGGGGGCGGGGGAAGTTGAAGAGGAGGATAAAATGGAGGTTACTGAAGGACTAGAGGAGGAACAGATGGAGATTGGAGCTCTGGCTCAAACCCGAAAAGCTGCTGTAAGAGGATGGCTAGCTGTGCCTTGGAGAGACTAATGGAAGATCAGGGGAGACAGACTGAGGCGCTGGGGGAGATCTCTACTAAAGAGGAAACAGGTGCAGCCCCTGGGAGAGAAAGAGGGCTGGGCACAATTGAAACCCCAGTCTGAACCAGGTGGGACCAAAGCTGTGTAGCTGTGCTGTAAGAAAGACTGTGTAAACTGTTTCATACTGAAAAGGTCTGGGCCTGCAACCTACCAAGCTATGGTGTTTTCTTTCTGATAATGTACTGTTCCCTAAAAGAAGTAATTTTGGCTAAAGTGAAGTTATATGGACTGTTTAAACCCTAAATGAGACTTTGGCAGCAAACCTTAACAACCTGGGCGTAAGGTGTTTTCCTTTTGTGTCTATGCTGAATGGAAGCAAGAAAATAAAGTTTTTTTTATAAACATTTTGCCTTGATTGAGCCTCTGTGGAAACAACAGAGAGAGGAGGAAGTCCTGCAAGCTCTCAGGGGGTCTGGCGCTGAGTTCCCAGTACAGGCCAAGGTGGTGTGGAGCGAGGCAACAGTCGGGTGAAGAAGGAATATAAGCAGGGTTGAGCCCGGCTGGGTCCTGGAAGGGGGACCCAGCTACACTACATATACATACCAGCCTCATGAAAGACTCCAGAGGAAACTGGAGAGTCATGGGATAGGAGGTACTGTCCTATTGTGGATTAAAAACTGGTTAAAAGATAGAAAACAAAGAGTTGGGTTAAATGGTCAGTATTCTAAATGGAGAAGGGTAGTTAGTGGGGTTCCCCTGGGGTCTGTGCTGGGACTGCTGCTTTTTAACATATTTATAAATGACCTAGAGACAGGAGTAACTAGTGAGGTAATTAAATTTACTGACAACACAAAGTTATTCAAAGTCGTTAAATTGCGGGAGGATTGTGAAAAATTACAAGAGGACCTTACGAGACTGGGAGACTGGGCATCTAAATGGCAGGTGACGATTAATGTGAGCAAGTGCAAAGTGATACATGTGGGAAAGAGGAACCTGTATTATAGCCATATCATGCAAGGTTCCATGTTAGGAGTCACTGACCAAGAAAGGGATCTAGGTGTCGTCGTCGATGATATGTTGAAACCTCCTGCTCAGTGTGTTGCTGCAGCTAAGAAAGCAAATAGAGTGCTAGGTATTATTAGGAAAGGAATGCAAAACAAAAATGAGGACGTTATAATGCCTTTGTATCATTCCATGGTGCGACCGCACCTTGAATATTGTGTTCAATTCTGATTGCCGCATCTCAAAAAAGATATAGTGGAATTAGAAAAGGTGCAGAGAAGGGTGACAAAAATGATAAAGGGAGATGGGATGACTTCCCTATGAGGAAAGGCTAAAGCGGCTAGGGCTCTTCAGCCTGGAGAAAAGGCGACTGAGGGGAGATATTGTAGAGGTCTATAAAATAATGAGTGGAGTGGAACGGGTAGACGTGAAGCGGCTGTTTACAATTTCTAAAAATACTAGGACTAGGGGGCATGTGATGAAGCTACAAAGTAGAAAATTTAAAACAAATTGGAGAAAATGTTTCTTCACTCAACGTGTAATTAAACTCTGGAATTCGTTGCCCGAGAATGTGGTAAAGGCGATTAGCTTAGCAGAGCTTAAAAAAAGGTTTGGATGGCTTCTTAAAGGAAAAGTCCATAGACCATTAATAAATTGGACTTGGGGAAAATCCACTATTTCTGGGATAAGCAGTATAACATGTTTTGTACTTTTTTGGGATCTTGCCAGGTATTTGTGACCTGGATTGGCCACTGTTGGAAACAGGATGCTGGGCTTGATGGACCTTTGGTCTGTCCCAGTATGGCAATACTTATGTACCTATGTTTCCCTCCAAGAGGGGTCTTCTCCCACCATGTCAGTCACTGGTTAGGAGAGTCCTCCCCTTGTTCCAAAATCTGTAGGAGTATCAATGTCTTATTAGAGCCACTAGAGGTTTTTGCAATCCTTAAGAGAGTAGAACCTTAAGGGTCTCTACATTTAAATCAACATTTTAGAATAGTATACATTATTATCTTGATGGATACCTACTTATGAATTTGTTTTATAGCCATTTAGTATTAAAACACATGCTCAGACAAAAAGGGTGGATTACAGGCTGATATTTAGGTCCAATCATTAAAGGGGCAATTTTGAAGAACCTGACTAGTCACAAAGTTTGTGGATACTTTTACAGCATGCATTTTAAAGCTAATCTTTGAAAAACCTTGGTCAGGTAATTTCTCTTTTAAAATAAACTAAAAGTTATAATATAAAGATGCATTTTGAAATCTGAGTAAGCAGAGGAGCATGCTTAAGAGTGATGAAAACCAAAACAGCTTTTTGCCCCAAGGATAGCAGGAGCCCAGCCCTCACAAATGTGTGAGGTTGTCTGATGGAGCCCGGGACAAGGTGTGGCCAGACCTTAACTTGCTTCCTTCCAAAAGAATTGTGAGCTTCCGGATTTGTACTCTCCCCTCTTGAACAGACCCCACTCCAATCACTTCTCCTGTCACATGCTGCAGCTCTGATGGCCCTTGCTGATGATGTCAAGGATGGATGTGGGGCTTCCTCATATTGGACCATGGCTTGCTTCTTTCCAGGAGAATTAATTACAAATTTCTGTTGTCTGTATGCTCCCTCTTGTGCAGGCCTTACTCCAGCTGCTTCTCGCCATATACCATTTGTAAAGTTTTAAGTGCACTGATCTTGTTTCATCACATTTATGCCTTAACTTGAATGATAAGTACTTTCTACTTTCAAAGAGGATGACTCTAGGCTCAAAAGAGTTCAAGCTTTTCTTTTGCATCAAGATGCTAACTTAGTTGAAAACTAGACCAACACAGCTTAGCCACCAGTACTGTTATCCTCAACCTGTAATTTTATAACAAGCCACCTAACTTGTGTTACATTATAGTAACATAGTAGATGACGGCAGAAAAAGACCTGCATGGTCCATCCAGTCTGCCCAATAAGATAAACTCATATGTGTACACCTTACCTTGATTTGTACCTGCCTTTTTCAGGGCACAGACTGTACAAGTCTGCCCAGCAGTATTTCCCGCCTCCCAACCACCAGTCCCGCCTCCCATCACTGGCTCTGGCACAGACCGTATAAGTCTGCCCTCCACTATCCTCACCTCCCAACCACCAACCCCTCTTCCCCCACCTGCTCCGCCACCCAATTTCGGCTAAGCTTCTGAGGATCTATTGCTACTGCACAGGATTCCTTTATACATATCCCACGCAAGTTTGAATTCTGTTACCGTTTTCATCTCCACCACCTCCCGCGGGAGGGCATTCCAAGCATCCACCACCCTCTCCGTGAAAAAATATTTCCTGACATCTTTCCTGAGTCTGCCCCCCTTCAATCTCATTTCATGCCCTCTCGTTCTACCGCCTTCCCATCTCCGGAAAAGATTTGTTTGCGGATTAATACCTTTCAAGTATTTGAACGTCTGTATCATATCACCCCTGTTCCTCCTTTCCTCCAGGGTATACATGTTCAGGTCAGCAAGTCTCTGCTCATACAGTGGGGGAAATAAGTATTTGATCCCTTGCTGATTTTGTAAGTTTGCCCACTGACAAAGACATGAGCAGCCCATAATTGAAGGGTAGGTTATTGGTAACAGTGAGAGATAGCACATCACAAATTAAATCCGGAAAATCACATTGTGGAAAGTATATGAATTTATTTGCATTCTGCAGAGGGAAATAAGTATTTGATCCCCCACCAACCAGTAAGAGATCTGGCCCCTACAGACCAGGTAGATGCTCCAAATCAACTCGTTACCTGCATGACAGACAGCTGTCGGCAATGGTCACCTGTATGAAAGACACCTGTCCACAGACTCAGTGAATCAGTCAGACTCTAACCTCTACAAAATGGCCAAGAGCAAGGAGCTGTCTAAGGATGTCAGGGACAAGATCATACACCTGCACAAGGCTGGAATGGGCTACAAAACCATCAGTAAGACGCTGGGCGAGAAGGAGACAACTGTTGGTGCCATAGTAAGAAAATGGAAGAAGTACAAAATGACTGTCAATCGACAAAGATCTGGGGTTCCACGCAAAATCTCACCTCGTGGGGTATCCTTGATCATGAGGAAGGTTAGAAATCAGCCTACAACTACAAGGGGGGAACTTGTCAATGATCTCAAGGCAGCTGGGACCACTGTCACCACGAAAACCATTGGTAACACATTACGACATAACGGATTGCAATCCTGCAGTGCCCGCAAGGTCCCCCTGCTCCGGAAGGCACATGTGACGGCCCGTCTGAAGTTTGCCAGTGAACACCTGGATGATGCCGAGAGTGATTGGGAGAAGGTGCTGTGGTCAGATGAGACAAAAATTGAGCTCTTTGGCATGAACTCAACTCGCCGTGTTTGGAGGAAGAGAAATGCTGCCTATGACCCAAAGAACACCGTCCCCACTGTCAAGCATGGAGGTGGAAATGTTATGTTTTGGGGGTGTTTCTCTGCTAAGGGCACAGGACTACTTCACCGCATCAATGGGAGAATGGATGGGGCCATGTACCGTACAATTCTGAGTGACAACCTCCTTCCCTCCGCCAGGGCCTTAAAAATGGGTCGTGGCTGGGTCTTCCAGCACGACAATGACCCAAAACATACAGCCAAGGCAACAAAGGAGTGGCTCAGGAAGAAGCACATTAGGGTCATGGAGTGGCCTAGCCAGTCACCAGACCTTAATCCCATTGAAAACTTATGGAGGGAGCTGAAGCTGCGAGTTGCCAAGCGACAGCCCAGAACTCTTAATGATTTAGAGATGATCTGCAAAGAGGAGTGGACCAAAATTCCTCCTGACATGTGTGCAAACCTCATCATCAACTACAGAAGACGTCTGACCGCTGTGCTTGCCAACAAGGGTTTTGCCACCAAGTATTAGGTCTTGTTTGCCAGAGGGATTAAATACTTATTTCCCTCTGCAGAATGCAAATAAATTCATATACTTTCCACAATGTGATTTTCCGGATTTAATTTGTGATGTGCTATCTCTCACTGTTACCAATAACCTACCCTTCAATTATGGGCTGCTCATGTCTTTGTCAGTGGGCAAACTTACAAAATCAGCAAGGGATCAAATACTTATTTCCCCCACTGTATGTCTTGGAGCGCAAATCCCATACCATTCTTGTAGCTTTTCTTTGCACAGCTTCCATTTTTTTAACATCCTTCGCAAGGTACGGCCTCCAAAACTGAACACAATACTCCAGGTGGGGCCTCACCAACGACTTGTACAGGGGCATCAACACTTCCTTTCTTCTGCTGATCACACCTCTCTCTATACAGCCTAGCAACCTTCTCGCTACGGCCACCGCCTTGTCACACTGTTTCGTCGCCTTCAGATCCTCGGATACTATCACCCCAAGATCCCTCTCCCCCTCAGTACCTATCAGACTCTCACCGCCTAACACATAAGTCTCTCGTGGGTTTCTACTCCCTAAATGCATCACTTTGCATTTCTTCGCATTGAATTTTAATTGCCAAACCTTAGATCATTTTTCTAGCTTCCTCAGATCCTTTTTCATGTTTTCCACTCCCTCCCGGGTGTCCACTCTGTTGCAAATCTTAGTATCCTCCGCAAATAGGCAAACTTTACCTTCTAACCCTTCGGCAATGTCACTCACAAATATATTGAACAGAATCGGCCCCAGCACCGATCCCTGAGGCACTCCACTACTCACCTTTCCCTCCTCCGAGCGAACTCCATTTACCACCACCCTCTGTCGTCTCTCCGTCAACCAGTTCCTAATCCAGTTCACCACTTCGGGACCTATCTTTAGCCCATCTAGTTTATTTAAGAGCCTCCTGTGGGGAACCGTGTCAAAAGCTTTGCTAAAATCTAAGTAGATTACGTCTATAGCACGTCGATGATTCAATTCTCCAGTTACCCAATCAAAGAATTCAATGAGATTCGTTTGGCACGATTTCCCTCTGGTAAAACCATGTTGTCTTGGATCTTTCCCTTTTTAAATTTATCCCAAAGAAAGCACATGTACACATTTATACCTGCTATTTAGTATGCACTGATAGTCTGGGCTTATTTTACATTCATATTTTATAAACTACATACATAAGCATTACCAGGGTAATTATATAAGATGGTGGTGCAACATGGTGACAGCCTTTCTATAATGGCATATGGGCGCACTGATTTCATTATAGAATACCAGCGCAAACCAATATTGGACTGCTTAAAATCTAGGGACTTGTAGTTTATTTATTTATTTTAATTTATAACAGTATTTATACCCCACATTTTCCAGAGGGGTCTGTTTCATTGTGGCTTAAAAACAACAGGTTTGGGTTTATAAAGGTGACATTACATTGGATGGCATAATAGAACAAAAAATGTGTTTTTGTTTTCTATATTAAAAAGAAAAGGAGCAGAAAGAAAGATGATGAGATTTGAGTCCGATGGGTTTACAATGATTTGAGTATGAGGTTGGGAGGGTATCAATGGTGGTCCAGGGTCTGGACAGTGTGTGTTTTGGAAGGCAGTTTTAGGCAATGGGATTCAGGAAAGTTAGTTTAATGTCAGCCTTTGTCCGTTTTGATGTGGAATTTTCTATACAGGAAGGTTCTGAGATGTTTGCGAAAGTTCACATAGGTGCTCAGGGCTCTGAGGGTTTTGGGTACAGTGTTCCACCACTTGGTGCTTTGGTAGGAGAAGCTCACTATGAGGGGCATAATCGAAAGGGACGCCCAAGTTTTGCTGAGGACATCCTCGCAAAATGTCTCAATGGAGGGGCGGGGAAACCTGTATTATCGAAACAAGATGGATGTCCATCTTTCGTTTCGATAATACAGTCGGAGACGCCCAAATCTTGAAATTTAGGTTGTCCCTAGACATAATCTTGCTATCCCCCCTCTGTGTTCCGTTGTATATGTGTCACCCTAACCCTGTTGAATGTAGTCGTGCCAGGTAGGGGTACACTTGAGAACACAGGGGGAGATACAAGTTCACTAACCTCGCTGTATACCCTCAAAGGGTATACAGGGAAAGAAAACTAAAATTGGATTCCACCTGAATTACTCAAACTCAATTCTGATTTTACAAGGAAATTAACATTTATTATATATATATAACAGATACAATTTTACACAGAATATTATACTAACAGTGAACTAATTTCTTTTTCTTTCTTTTATTACAGAAGCTTCAGGACACCACAAAAGGAACAGATCAGATAAGTATTCTTCTTTCTTTTCTTATTTTATTTTCTAAACATTCAATGAATTTTTTAATATTTTCTAATTTTAAATCTTTATCAATAAAAGAAAATGATACTTTGTGTGCAAATTTTTTTTCCCTCTCTCTAGGAGTACAGCACTGTGATCAACTCAGGTAAGTTTGTAAATTTATATTTATGTAATATAGTCACCACATGGGTTACACCGGCCGGTTGTCCTCAGGATCTGTCTTGCGTAGGGGCCCAAGATGAATGTTTTCAGATGTTTCAGGATTCCTGATGACCGTCACCTACACCTCACACTTAAATAAATCAAAAGGAAGGAAAACCCTAACTACCTATTAATCACCCCACCCCACTAATGACATTAATCCCAGCTTAAATTCTATAAAATGGTCACCCCTAACTAACAAAATTAAAATAACAATACCCTCACTAAAACTCCCTAATCTTACTTAAATGATCCCTATCCTAAAGAGCATTAACATATATACACCCCCTTTTTCACCATACACTTAACACCCAAAAATCACAGCACACCTCTGAAAATTCTCTCTTCAATTCTCCAACCTCTCACAACTCTCTGCTTATCCCCAAACTACAAACCTCAACCACTTCCAACCTCCACAAACTCACTCCCAAACCTCTACCTCATCCACACCATCAAAAACACCTCCTCTCCTCACCTCAGTCAGCAATGCTCTGCCAACTGCCAGCCTGCCCGTTACCTGGGAGACGGACCCTTGGCTTGGGGTTCCGCAGCCCATTCAGCCAATCCTGAGTCCTGCTCAACATTCCGCATCCTCCTGCTGACCAGCGGAATGTTGAGCAGCACTACTCAAGCCCCATTTTAATTAAAGATTTCCCATAGGAATCAATGGGAAAAACTTTAATTAACATAAAACCCCTGAAAATTTTACACAAATTACCCCAAATTTCACATACTAATTAAACCTCCCATCCTCTATTGACCTATATCTTTAAAATTTAAAAATCCCAAAATTTAATGTCCACCCTAAAAAAAACTTCCTAAAATCCCGGAAAAATTCCCAAAAAATTTAAAACCCCCCTCAAAAATTCTAAAACCATCTCCCGGACATACTACGTCGAAATTTAAAAATTAACCCTTTCCTAACCCCATAAAATAGCACCCTTCCCAAAAGACCCCCTAAAAATATTAAAATTCAAAATCTAACACGACAGAAAAATTCTAAAAAATTCCCCGACCCCAAATCCAAAAACCAAATTTAAAAAACTCAAAACCCTGATTTTTTAAAAATAAAAGTTCCTATTTCCACAATTTAAAAATCAACCAATCAAAATTTTGGGTTAAAAACCCCTTACCTGTATTCCTGATTTTCCCCTAACGTTTCCGCTTCCCTCCGTTCCGGTCCCGGTCGTCTCCTCACCGAAACGGAGCCAAAATAAAAAAACTTCCGAAGCCGGGCCCAAAATTTAGGCCCCGGCTTCGGCCTACACGCGAATACGCGCGTTCGCGAACGGGAGCGCGCCCGCACTTTTTCTTTACTTTTCGGCGCTCCTCTTCGCTTGGCGCCTAGCGCCAAAGCCAAAACCGGCCCCGAAACGGGGTGAAGAAACCTCCCCTCGTCCTGCTACACCCGGGGACGTGTCCAACCGTCCCCGAGCGTCAAAAAAAATAGCGATGCTGCCCCAGCAGCGTCCCCCATGGCCTCCAAACTCCCGGATCAAAAAAAACGCCTCTCCCTACAGCCCTGCAATGGCCCCAGACAGCAGCCCCCCAGGTAAGTATTATTTTTTTTTTCCTTTTTAAATTTTCTCCCTTATATTACAATAGTCGTTTCTGATTTTCGGCGATAATGGAAACCAAGGACACCCATCTCAGAAACGATCAAATGCAAGCCCTTTGGTCGTGGAAGGAGCCAGCATTCGTAGTGCACTGGTCCCCCTGACATGCCAGGACACCAACCGGGCACCCTAGGAGGCACTGCAGTGGACTTCATAAATTGCTCCCAGGTACATAGCTCCCTTACTTTGTGTGCTGAGCCCCCCAAAACCCACTACCCACAACTGTACACCACTACCATAGCCCTTACGGGTGAAGGGGAGCACCTAGATGTGGTACAATGGGTTTGTGCTGGGTTTTGAAGGGCTCACATTTACCACCACAAATTTAACAGGTGGGGGGGATGGGCCTGGGTCCGCCTGCCTGAAGTGCACTGCACCCACTAAAACTGCTCCAGGGACCTGCATACTGCTGTGATGGACCTGAGTATGACATTTGAGGCTGGCATAAAATATTTTTAAAGATTTTTTTTTGAGGGTGGGAGGGGGTTAGTGACCACTGGGGGAGTAAGGGGAGGTCATCTCCGATTCTCTCTGGTGGTCATCTGGTCAGTTCGGGCACCTTTTTGTGCCTAGGTTGTAAGAAAAACAGGACCAGGTAAAGTCGTCCAAGTGCTCGTTAGGGACGCCCCTTTTTTTTCCATTATGGGTCGAGGACGTCCATGTGATAGGCACACCCAAGTTCCTCCTTCGCTACGCCTTCGAACGCCCCCATGAACTTTGGCCGTCCCTGCGACGGAAAGCAATTGGGGACGTCCAATATCGGCTTTCGTTTACACCGATTTGGACAACCCTGTGAGAAGGACACCCATCTTCCAATTTGTGTCGAAAGATGGGCGTCCTTCTCTTTCGAAAATAAGCCTGTATGTATACCAATTTGTATACGAATTTTTGACATTTATGGAAATGGAGTGTTAGGTAGTTTCTGGCTTCTGTTGCAGTGTTCTTCAGTGGTATATTGATCAGGTCTGTCATATATGCAGGGGTATCTCTGAAGATGATTTGGTATACCATGGTGCATAGTTGGCTATGCGTGCTTTGATCGGGAGTCAGTGTAGAGTCTAGAGTAGCAGACTGCCTCTGTCGAAGCATGGTTTCCTAAAAATTAGTCTGGCGGCCATGTTTTGGGCCGTTTGTTGTTTTTTCAAGACTTGTTCCTTGCATCCGGAGTAGACTCCATTGCAGTAGTCCATGTGTGTGAGTAAAGTTGATTGGACCAACATACGGAATACCGTTCTTAGGAAATAGCTCCTGATTCCTCTCAGTTGCCACATTACTCGGAACATTTGGGACACCACTTTTGCTGCTTGGGATTCGAAGGTACCCCCAGAATCTTCAGGTTATCCGAGGGGGTGTAGGCCACTCCATCTATGTTGATAGTGGAATAATTGATGTGGTTGTAAGGAGAGGTCACAGCTAGGAACTGGGTTTTTTCTTTATTCAGCTTGAGCTTGAATGCTGTGGCCCACGCTTCCATGATATTTACCCCTGTTCTGATTCTGTCCAGGATGTCATTCAGGTCATTTTTGAAGGGGATATATATGGTGACATCATCGGCATATATGAATGGGTTTAGGTCTTGTTTAGCTAACACCCTGGCCAGTGGTGCCATCAAGACCTTAAACAGTATGGGGTGATAAAGGAGAGCCTTGGGGGAATCCACAGATGGCTTTCCATGAGGTTGATATCGTGTTGCCCATATTAACCTGATATGTTCTAGTGGTCAGAAATCCCATGAACCAGCCAAAGACAACTTCCCCAATTTTGATTTCATCCAGAAGTTGTAGCAGGATTTAATGGTTGACCATTTCAAAGGACAAGGACACGTCAAACTGTAGGATCAGGATCTTTTTGCCCATAGTGATTTCTTTCCTAAGGATGGTGACGAGGGTGGTTAGGGCCATTTCAGTGTTGTATTTTGATCTGAAACGTGATTTGGAGTCATGGAGTTTCGAGAATTTGTACAAATATTCTATCAATTGCTTGGCAACTATTCCTTCCAAGAGTCTGGCAATGAGGGGGATGGACACCACTGGTCTGTAGTTCTTGATATCACTTCTACCTGCTTTCGTATTTTTCGGTATTGGTGTGAGGATGATGTTACCTTTCTCTTTGGGGAACAATTATGTTCTGAGGAAGAAGACAAAGTGATTCTACTATCTCCATTGAAAAAGCTGGAGGGTGAAACGGGTCCCTATCGGGAGTTTTGCAGCTGGATTAAATGAGAAGCTAAGTCGCTCTATATATACATTTTTTTGTTTTTCTTATGTTTGCATCATTTCATTGTTCATGTGTATGGATAAGCACAATATGATTTTTTGAGCACAAAAAAGTACAAAAATATATTGTGTGGACAAAACCAGGCATGGGCACCTGCCGCAGGAGTCTAAGAAAAACATGTGATTTATTGAATTAAAAGTTTGTAGAAGTAAAAATATAAAATAATGTGATAAGTAAAAATAATATAGACACATTTGAAATATAAACAAACTATGGACCCTATTTACTAAGGTGTGTTAGTGCTTTTAGCACGCCCACACTTAGCACGCGCGCTAACCATGTAGCGTTTACAGGGATATTGTAGGCACGTACATGATTAACGTGCATACATGGTTGACACACATTAAAAATGTTAACGTGCCTATAACGCTGTTTTGTAAACAGGGCCCTTTAAATATAAAAAGGTATATACTAATTCCTGCCAACCAGAAACACCACAAAATCTGCACGATCATATCTAAACCTCCACTACCCAAGCAGCAAAGGACTCAAATACAAATCCACCTATGCAACCAGCTTTTCCTACCTAAGCGCACAACTATGGGAATACATTGCCAAAAGCAGTAAAAACTACGCTCGGCCACCTAAAATACTATGTATTTGTTCAAACTGTAATCGGCTAACACTGTTAACTGTTATATGTAAACCACATTGAGCCTGCAAAAGGTGGGAAAATGTGGGATACAAATGTAACAAATAATAATAATAATAATTAGCCAAAGTGGCATATAAAATGAATGGCTGAGCGAGTGCTATAACACTGTAAAGCAAAAATATAAAACTGATCAAATGGTAATTTTCAGAAAAAAACAGAAAATAGTGCGGATGTTGCAGATGCAGTGAAGAAGATGGTTTGAGCTATTCTAATAGAGAAGTCACTTTGAAGAGAACGCAAGAGAAAACAAATCTGACTGTACAGAGAAATTCTGGAGGAATGATGCGCTATTAAGAGAAAACATGTGGATGTAAACAAATGCATTAAAAAGGGCAATCAAGGCTTACGTAATGGAGAAATCACTTCGGGTCTCAAAGCAAATCACAAGAGTGAACCATTGGACAGCGTCGAAAAGTATAAAGGAGTGATGCATTAAAGCGGTAGATACTGAAATGTAAGTTTGGTGCCAAAACACTGTCCAATAAAGTGCACATGAATGAAAAATAAGGAAGTACACTGCTTTAATACAAGTCATATGGCAAGTGAGAACTGCCTGATCAGGCCATTTGGTCGTGGGGCTAAGATGTCAGGGGCCATACTGTGGGCAGGCCATTTTGACACAGACTATTAGGTTGGGGGCTTTTTTTGTTAGTTTTTTTTGTTGTTGTTGTTGGGGCTTTTTAGACAGGGCTATTTTGACCTGGTACCACAGGACACCTGACTGCTAAACCCTAACTTCTGAAAACAAATTCCACCTCTTGATTTTGCATTGACTGAAAAGATACCATCTCCCATTAGTTTTAAATCTGCTACCTACTAATTTCATACATTGTCCCCTACTCTTAGTAGCATTTGAAAGTATAAAACAACCCCCACATATACTCAAAACAGACACAAGTATACACACAAAAACCTTACAGTCACCACATATAGTTCCATATCCCTTGCTGCCTTAATGAGACACACTATCATGTCTGTTCACACTAAGCTCCCCCACATAAATATATGAGTTTGCAACCTGAGAAAGGGAAATATGTCATTTTGTTACAATATAAGAGAACACTTTTCAACTTGTTTAAATCCACCTGCACTACTTCAGCCTTTACCACATCCTTTATCAGGAGAGATTACACAGAGACAGGTACTTATGTTTATGAGTCTAAAAATTTGTACAGATGAACTCATCAAATTTTGCAGACAGACATGCATCATACTTACCATTTGAAGCTGTGAAATCAATGGCAACTGTAAAATTGATTTGGGTCCTGTGAATCAAACAAATACAAAGCTTTTTTTTTAAAGGGATGTATTATTTTCACACAGATTGTCTTTAACATATATACTTTTATTACCTTTGTCAGCTTGCACTTCTAATATTCTGAGAATCCAAATACTGTACTTTCTTTTCTATCATTATTTATTTGGGGCCTGACATTGGAAAAGACTTGTATAGTTGCTGTGACACTGCGCTCTCCTTTGTCCAATAATATTCTATATTAGGGGTTCTGAACCTTTTTTGGTTTCTGTACCCCTTTAACAAATCAATGAAAACCTTGCATACCCTCCCTAAACCATGTGTCCACCAGTGATTACTGACAGCTATATATGTCGTTGTTAGTTTCTAACAGTGCTAACTGCTAACATGTTGCTAAAATTACAGCAGTACAGTTATACTACCAAAGAAGTCACACTTAAATCTACGATTCATAAATTGTACATAATGTTAAATATGACCATTTACAAATGATACGTAATAGGAAATATTTTGTTGTTAAGCATTGCAACAATTCAGAAATTTCAGTCATTAGGTCATAGTCTTTCTCACAAAGACATGATTGTGCAACCTACAGAAGAAGTGTGCAAATGAAGTAAATAAAACCCCAAACAAACATAAGCTCTGTTGCCATTAGAGAGAACACTGCTGTTGTTTACCTTCAACCAACACTCAAAACTGTAATTCAGTTTTCAAAAGCGCAACACACGTCACACATATATTCAGTCTGTTTCTGTTCTGGTTGGTGCCACTACCTGCAGCGATGGGTGACCTAAAGCACATTGGAGGGAGTGAGAGGGATAGAGATGCGATGCTAATTATAGGGACTGCAGGGAGGGAGATTGCGACCGATAAACAGTGCATCAGGGGCGTGGGGCTGGGGGGGGGGGGGGGATGAGAGAGAGAGACGCGGCTGGGGAGAATTAGCCTCCCCAAGCCTCTTATACCGGGCGCCTATGAGCCTAGGTAACACATTCATCTTCACTATTGCCATGCGTCCCCACCAAGATAACCACAAGCCCTTCCACCTAGATAACTCCACCCAAATTTGGTTCACTATTTTTCCATAGTTCAAACTATACACTTTACTCAAATCCCTAGGTATCTGAGTCCCCAAGTATTGGATGCTATGCTTGGCCCATTTAAAAGCAAACTTTGCTCCTCACCATGAGTCAAAGAGATCCCCAGCAGCTCGCTTTTATCCATATTAACCCTCAAGCCTGCATGTTTTTCAAATTCCCGAAGGATCTTTAATGTCATAGGCAGCGTCCTCCCTGGATCCACCACATAAAGCAATACATCGTCCACAAACAAAGCAATACAGTGTTCCCCCTCCCCCACCTTATACCCTGAATATCTTGGATGTTGACGCATCAATTCCGCTAGAGGCTCAAAGTATATCGCAAAGAGCAGAGGTGACAAAAGGGCACCCCTGCCTAGTTCCTCTACAAATGGGGAAGAAGGAGGTGTAACTACCATTAATATCAAGGCAGGCCCTCGGGTCCTTATATAGGGCTTCCAACCAAGTACTAAAATTCTCTCCCACTCCCATCCGTTTCAGGACCTCCCTCAAAAACCTCCGGGTTACGCGGTCAAAGGCCTTTTCTGCATCTATGGCCAACAAGGCCGTACCCGGTACACTTCTTTGCGCTTCCCATATCAAGTGGGATCATACATCCACTTCTGAACGCTCATCCCCCGTAATCTCACATCACTCATACCTTTACTCACAGAAATATGTATACCATATGTCTTTGTGTCTTAATATTGCCCTTTAAGCTTCCCATTGTCTCCTTCCAATGTTTCAATGTTTGTGTTCCATTGTTATATTCCTCAACGATACTTCGATTGTCTCGCATAACTCTGCACAATGTAATCCATAACCAAGTTGTAACAAATTGTATTTCCACTATTCATATCATATTGTAAGCCACACTGAGCCCACAAAAAGGTGGGAAAATGTGGGATACAAATGCAATAAATAAATAAATAAATATGCCCTAGAGAGGCACAGGGGCGTAGCTACGGGTGGGCCAATCTTGGCTTAGGCCCGCCCAGTTTGTCTGATCCACCAACTGGCGCTGATCTTCTAGGCGCCGGTTAAGCTGCACAAGCCTGGGTTGTTACCGGTTTTCTTGCAGTGCTTAGGTCCGGATCGCTCAGCCTAAGTCGGTAGTGAAGTTAGACTGCAGCAGCTGGGAGGACCTTCGCTGAATGCATCGCGGCTGCTGCTGTCGTGGTGCTTTGTCTGTGCTCTGCGGCTGCTCTCACCGATGCCTGCTTCCCTGCCCCCCCCCCCCCGCGGTGTGGATGCGACTCGTCGGGCCCGGTCTCTTCCGGCTGTGCCTGTGTGTGCCACTACTAGCGCTGGGCTCCTCCTGGGACTCGTCCCAAATCTGGGTCGGAACCTAGGAGGAGCTCGGTGCTGGCGGTGGAGGGGACGGGGCCCGATGAGCCGCATTCGCGCTGCGGGGGGAGGGGG
The DNA here is from genome assembly GCF_901765095.1 of Microcaecilia unicolor. NCBI lineage: Eukaryota > Metazoa > Chordata > Amphibia > Gymnophiona > Siphonopidae > Microcaecilia > Microcaecilia unicolor. The sequence goes on along the minus strand of NC_044040.1, from coordinate 39,636,556 downwards.
TGTGTGGGGGACAGGGCAGCAGGGCTTCGTGCAAGAAATTGAAATCTGTAAAAAAAAAAAAAAACCCTCTATGCCCCAGTGCAAAAAAGGCAGTGGTAAATCCCACGTCTGCCTCTGGTGCTTCTAAGATGGCGCCATCAGACAGCAATGTAGCGGGGGGATTAGAAGTGGTAAGAGGCTCTGATATTAAGAAATAGATGTTGGACTTGAAAGTGGACTTTAAATTAGTGCGGCAGGATCTCTGAGTCTCTTGAGGGTATAAAGAAAGAAATTGGAGCCTTATCGACCAAGCAGGAAGAATTGGAGGAATGAGTAGCACAGTGTGAGGAACAGATGGAGGACATAAGGTCTATCACGATTCTCAGAGCGCTGATAATGAAAGCACTATAGGCCCATGTAGAGGACCTCAAAAATAGGCATAGTCTCTGGTTTAGGGGCATACCCGAAGAGCCTGTTTTTGCAGATTGCACTGTAGTGGTGTAAGAAATTGTGCGACATTTGCATAGATCCACTGAATCTTAGACCCAGGAGACCCCAGAGATTAGATTTGATAGAGCGCACAGATCATTGGGCACCAAACATGACAGTATGCCATATGATACACTGGTATGTTTTTCTGAGTTTCCTCTGAAAGAAAAAAATTTTGAAACAGTAGGTTATGCAGCCTGATTCAATGGAAGGCCCTGCAAGTTGACATTTTTAAAGATATTTTTGCATTAACGCTGAGGAGACGATAAGACTTTTTTCAGGGGTGACAAAATTCCTGTGAGGCCAATATAAGTGGAGCTTTCCATTTTGCCTGAGTTTTACTGGAATAACTAAGTGAGTTCAAACCCCAGAGTACACGTGGCAGGTGTTACAGCAGCTACATGTGGAAAATTTACCTTCCGAATCCGAGGTGATGGTTCTGCCACAGAAATGGGAAGCCACTCGCAGATCTGCTAGATGGCCTAGGGTATCCAAGGCCAAACAGTGTGCCAAATCCAGTGATGCCGCAACCAGAGTCTCCTTGCAACCTACATGAAGATGCGGAGGACTACCTAGGTTTTTAAGCATTCTATTGACTGGTTTATTTCATTTGGTGACTGTGATCTTTTTGGACTTTCTGGATTTCTATTCACCTACGACTTGATTTGATGGGCTGCCCATGGCAGTGGGATGCTTTTGCTACAATTGGAACAACATAAGTGCTGAGCAGGCACCGGTGGGAGTGGATGCGGAGTGCAGACGGGGCACTATGGCGGCAGCGACTTTGGCATCCACGATGCTGTGTCACTTCAGCCTCAGTCGGGCCTCAGCACTCCCGTGCTGCCACAAACAGGGCCAGGTGCAGGATCCAGCGCAGTCTGCAGTGCTCTGCTCCACGTGCACACTGACTGCATAGTTTGCATAACTGCAACAACATTCAAGCCCAGGTAAAAGCAAATGTTTTAATTTTTATTATGTGTATTGCTGGACTGCTGGTGGGGATAGGCTCAGTGCCCAGGTTAAAATAAAATTTAAAAAAAGGTTGTAGATTTCATGTTGGTGTGGATGGTCACTTTTTTAATTTTAACCAGGGCACTGCAGAGCCTATCCCCACCTAGAAACCCACCAACATTAAATACAAAAACATTAAAAAAAATTATTTTAACCTGGGCCTGGGTACTGCAGAACCCAGGATTTAAAAAAACAACAACACGTTTTGTATTAATTTAGGTGGGTTTCTGGGTGGAGGTGGGCTTTGCCATGCGCAGGACATTAAAATACAAAATGTTTTATATTTAATGCTAGTGTGCTTTAAGGTGGAGTGGGGATGAGATTAGGAAGAGCAGGGGAGATGCAAGAGATGGGGCATGGTTAGGGCTTAGGACAGGGCTGATGTTGGGGTGGGGGTAGGGTAGGGCTAATGCCTGGGTACAGGATGGATGGTGGAGATCTTGTCATATGTTGAGGTGTTTGCCATTATAGTAGACTTATGTCTGGTCAAGTTTAAGATACGGGATAATGTAACTCTATAAAATATTGTTTTTTTCTGTTAAGTATGTTTGTGGTTTATATTGATGCAGGGCAGCTGTTGGGCAGACTACTTAGAAATTAATGATCAAATGCATTCTAAGGCATTATTTTGTAGTATTCCAAGAAATACTACTCATACTTATATATATAGTGCCCACTCATATTAGCTCTTGGCCCACCCAAAATGTCAGGTCTGGCTACGCCACTGGAGAGGCATAATCGAACGCGAACGCCCATGTGTAAAAACGTCCATCTCCGGACACGGCTCTGCGAAGAGGTGGAGCAAACTGTAAAATCGAAACGGGATGGCCGTCCATCTTTGGTTTCGATTATACGGTTCGGCCCGCTGAAATCCCATCATTTGTGTCGACTCTAGAGATAGACGACACAAATGGTGAGATCGCTGGACCTAGAGATGGCGTTCCGCGGTTTTCAGCAATAATCGAAACCACTGCCGGCCATCTCAAAAACGGACCTAATTCAAGCCATTTGGTCGTGGGAGGGGCCAGCATTCGTAGTGCACTGGTCCCCCTGAGATGCCTCTATGCCAGCCTTGAATATCATACCTAGCTCCATGACACAGCAGTATGCAGGTCCCCGGAGCAATTTTAGTTTAGTTGGTGCTGGGCGGGACACATGCAGAGAGCAAAAATCGGAAGAAAAAAAAACATGCAAGTGCAGTCAGGGACATCCAAATTAAAACAATAGTAATAGGGGGATTTGAACTAGCCACCTTCTGATTACAAGACCTGTGCTCTAACCACTGCACCACTTATTCAGCTGCTTAGACCTCCTTCCCTTTCCATTAAGTCCCTCCAAGTGTCTGTCAGCCAATCACAGCTTGTTTAGCTGACACGGATGTCAGGTAAATGAGCTGTGATTGGCTGACAGAAACTTGGAGGGACTTAATAGAAAGGGAAGGAATGTCTACGCAACTGAATAAGTGGTGCAGTGGTTAGAGCACAAGTCTTGTAATCAGAAGGTGGCTGGTTCAAATCCCCCTATTACTATTGTTTTAATTTGGACGTCCCTGACTGCACTTGCATGGTTTTTTTTTTGGACATCCCTGACTGCACTTGCATGTTTTTTTTTCTTCCGATTTTTGCTCTCTGCATGGGTCCCGCGCAGTACCAACTAAACTAAAATTGCTCTGGTTCAAATCCCCCTATTACTATTGTTTTAATTTGGACATCCCTGACTGCACTTGCATGGTTTTTTTTTTGGACGTCCCTGACTGCACTTGCATGTTTTTTTTTTCTTCTGATTTTTGCTCTCTGCATGGGTCCCGCGCAGCACCAACTAAACTAAAATTGCTCGGGGGACCTGCATACTGCTGTCATGGAGCTAGGTATGGTATTTGAGGCTGACATAGAGGCTGGAAAAATATTTAAACAGTTTGTTTTTTTAGGATGGGAGGGGGTTAGTGACCACTGGGGGAGACAGGGGAGATCATTCCCGATTCCCTCCGGTGGTCATCTGGTCAGTTTGGGCACTTTTTGGAAGCTTGGTCGTGAAAAAAACAGGACCAACTTTGTGTGGACTAAATGCTCATCGGGGATGTCTTGCTTCTTTCCATTGTCCCGCCTTCGCTACTGTTCGGCCACGCCCCCAAGAATTTCGCCAATCCCCATGATGGAAAGCAGTTTGGGCCGTCCAAATTCAGCTTTCGATTATACCTGTTTTTGAGATGGACGTCCATCTCCCGATTTATGTCGGAAGATGGGCGTCCGTCTCTTTCGAAAATAAGCTGGCTAATATTGTCCCCTACCTGCCTCCCTGGCACAAACCCCGACTGGTCCCCATGAATTAGCTTTGGTAGAACCCTTCCCAACCTATTAGCCAAAATCTTGGCCATTATCTTTGCATCCACATTCAACAAAGAAATAGGCCTGTAAGAGCCACACACCGCTGGGTCCTTCCCTGGTTTAGGCAAGACAGTCACCCCTGCCTCTAACATAAATTTTGGGAACTCATTACCCTCCAAAACACCGTTACCCACCCGAACCAAAAGATCCCCTAGTTCACCCACGAAACATTTGTAAACCCGTGCCGAATACCCATCTTACCTAGGAGCCTTCCCGTTCGGAAGCCTCTTAATCACCCTCTGAACTTCCCCCAGCCTAATGGGCTCCCCAAGCTGTAGTCTTTCTGATTCTTCGCGCCATCTGTCTCGCTGCACCCTACGCCTGGAATAAACTTCCTGAGCCCCTACGTCTTGCCCCTTCCTTGGCCACCTTTAAATCTAGACTGAAAGCCCACCTCTTTAACATTGCTTTTGACTCGTAACCACTTGTAACCACCTGCCTCCACCTACCCTCCTTCCTGTACACAATAATTGATTTGATTTGCCTACTTTATTTTTTATCTATTAGATTGTAAGCTCTTTGAGCAGGGACTGTCTTTCTTCTATGTTTGTTCAGCGCTGCGTATGCCTTGTAGCGCTATAGAAATGCTAAATAGTAGTAGTAGTAGTAATTCACTCAATCGTTGCAATTGCACCTGATCTAAATAACTAGCGATGTCTACCTCCGGTTCCTCCTCCGGGACCTTATATGATTCTTGATAATACTTCAAAAAACAGCTTGCTATCTCAGAATCAGCACAGTGCCATCCTCCCCTACCATCCCTCATCTTTTGAATAAGGGATTTAACTCTTCTACTACTTAACATTTCTAGAGCACTACTAGGGTTACGCAGCGCTGTACAGTTTAACAAAGAAGGACAGTCCCTGCTCAAAGGAGCTTATAATCTAAAGGACGAAGTGTCAAGTTGGGGCAGTCTAGATTTACTGAATAGAGGTAAAGTGGTTAGGTGCCGAAGGCGACATTGAGGAGGTGGGCTTTGAGTAAGGATTTGAAGATAAGCAGGGAGGGGGCCTAGCGTATGGGCTCAGGGAGTTTATTCCAAGCATGGGGTGAGGCAGAAAGGGCGGAGCCTGGAATTGGCGGTGGTGGAGAAGGGTACTGAAAGGAGGGATTTGTCTTGAGAGCGCAGGTTACGGGTAGGAACATAAGGGGAGATGAGGGTAGAGAGGTAAGGAGGGGCTGCAGATCGAGTGCATTTGTAGGTTAGTAGGAGAAGCTTGAACTGTATGTGGTACCTGATCGGGAGCCAGTGAAGTGAATTGAGGAGAGGGGTGATATGAGTATATCGGTCCAGGCGGAAGATAAGATATGCAGCAGAGTTCTGAACGGACTGAAGGGGGGATAGATGGCTAAGTGGGAGGCCAGTGAGGAGTAGATTGCAGTAGTCAAGGCGAGAGGTAATGAGAGAGTGGATGAGAGTTCGGGTGGTGTGCTCAGAGAGGAAAGGGCGAATTTTGCTAATGTTATAGAGGAAGAAGCGACAGGTCTTGGCTATCTGCTGGATATGCGCAGAGAAGAAGAGGGAGGAGTCGAAGATGACTCAGAGGCTGCAGGCGGATGAGACGGGGACGATGAGGGTGTTATCAACTGAGATGGAGAGTGGAGGGAGAGGAGAAGTGGGTTTGGGAGGGAAGACAATAAGCTCGGTCTTGGCCATGTTCAGTTTCAGGTGGCGGTTGGGCAGCAATGTTGGATAAGCAGGCTGATACTTTGGCCTGGGTTTCCGTAGTGATGTCTGGTGTGGAGAGATAAAGCTGGGTGTCGTCAGCATAAAGATGATCTTTTGAATAAGAGATTTAACTCTTCTAGCCCTTAAATACCTGGCTAGCATTGCACTGGATTTATTAGCAAACTCAAAGTATTGCTGTTTAAGCTTAGTTCTCATAAAGTCTACTTCCATCATCTGCAATTGATCTAATTCTCCCCTAACTTTTTAAAGTTCCTCCCATACCTGCACTGTGGTCTTCCGTTTGTGCAATTTTTCCAAATACACTAAGCACGAGCGAAGGTCAAGGGAACACTGTCACCTTTCCATCTTCCTGCGTGCCCCCAACTTGATCAAAGTTCCCCGCACCACCGCCTTCAATGCATCCCACAATACAGCTTCTGTGACCTCACCATTATCATTAAAGCAACAAAATTCCTGAATAGTCAATTTAATCTCTTCCCTCACTTTCTCATCCCCCAAAAGTGAATCATTCAACTTCCACCTGCTCCTCCGCTCCCCTTGATCCAGCCCCTTAAGCCTAATCCACATTGGTGCATGATCCGAAATTTGAATGGCCCCTATCTCAGCCTTCCACACCATTTGCCAGCTATTTCGATTCACCCACAACCCGTCTAAATGGGTGTATGATTGTGCTGCATGGGAGTAGAAGGTATAACTCACAGACTATCTAAACAAGTTCTCAATACTACACGACTCCCAGTCAGGATTTCGTTCCAATCACAGTACTGAAACAGTACTAGTTACGCTCATGACTAAATTCAAACAAATGATTGCAACCAGCAAGAACATACTACTTCTACAATTCGACATGTCAAGCGCCTTCGACATGGTTGATCATGGAATTCTATTACACATCCTTGAATACTTTGGTATCGGAGGCAACGTTCTTAATTGGTTTAAAGGATTCCTAACCACATGCTCATATCAAGTGACATCAAATTCGATTACATCAGCCACATGGACACCTGAATGTGGAGTTCCACAGGGATCCCCCCTCTCACTGACCATATTCAACCCAATGATGATACCCTTGGCCAAACTACTATCAAACCAAAACCTCAACCCATACATATACGCTGATGATGTAACGATCTACATCCCATTCAAACAAGACCTAAAAGAAATTTCCAATGACATCAACCAAAGTCTACATATCATGCACTCCTGGGCAGATGCATTTCAGTTGAAACTTAATGCAGAAAAAACCCAATGCCTAATACTCACCTCTCAACACAATACGAACAAATTTACCACCATCAACACACCAAAACTAAATCTACCAATTTCGGAAACCCTAAAAATTCTTGGAGTTACCATTGATCGGCACCTAACACTTGACAATCACGCGAAAAACACAACCAAAAAGATGTTCCAATCAATGTGGAAATTAAAAAGAGTAAGACCATTCTTCCCAAGGACCGTCTTCCGTAATCTGGTACAATCATTAATACTCAGTTATCTAGACTACTGCAACTCACTCTACGCTGGCTGCAAAGAACAAATACTCAAAAAACTCCAAACAGCCCAGAACATGGCAGCTAGACTCATATTTGGAAAATCAAAATACCAAAGTGCAAAACCCCTACGAGAGAAGCTACAGTGGCTCCCACTCAAAGAACGCATCATGTTCAAAGTATGTACCCTAGTTCACAAAATCATCCATGGCGAGGCCCCAGCCTACATGTCAGACCTGATAGACTTACCACCCAGGAATGCTAAAAAATCATCTCACACATTCCTTAATCTTCATTTCCCCAACTGTAAAGGTCTAAAATACAAATTAATGCACGAATCAATCTTTTCCTATATGAGCACGCAATTCTGGAATGCATTGCCACGCAACCTAAAAGCGATCTATGAACTGACCAACTTCCGCAAACTACTGAAGACCCATCTCTTTGACAAGATATACCACAAAGATCAACACATCTGAAACTCCCCACATATACCCAGAAATGTTTAATAATGCCTTCTGTTATATTACTATCATGCATTCCATTACCATGTAACCCAAAATCCTTCTGTAATAACAAATGTCTATTCTCTTCTTATTTCCACTATCCATGATGTATTGTAAGCCACATTGAGCCTGCAAAGAGGTGGGAAAATGTGGGATACAAATGCAATAAATAATAATAATTCTGCTGCACTCCACGTAACAACCTCCAACAATCTACTACTTCCAGCTCTTTCATAAACTGTAGCAATGCTTTTCGCCCGGTTGAATGGTCTAATCGTGCATCCGGAGCAACGATACAGTCCCCTCCTACCACCACTTGCCCTCCAACAAATCCCTGGATCTCCTCTTTTAATGTTTGGAAAAATCCCCTCTGACCCACATTCGGGGCATAAATATTGATCAATGTAAGCTCCTTACCCTGCATCAACTCTCTAATGGCCACACAACGACCACTGGAATCCCGGAACTCCTGCTGGATTACAAACCCACAATTCTGTCTTATCAAAATGCCCCCCCCCCCCATCCTCTTGGGTCCTCCTCCCTGGTGAACCACGACCTCCCGAAAGGGCTTACGATGCAACATATGTGCATCTCTTGGTCTCAAATGCGTTTCTTGAAATAACGTCACATCCCACTTCAATCTATTCAACTCCTTAAATATTCTACTCTGCTTCCCTTGGTTATTGAGCCCATTTACATTCCAAGAACCCACAATGTCTCTCCCATGCCCTCACCCGCCCTCCCCCCGTCCACCCCTTCCCACACCCTCCCTTTTGCTGATCTCTGTGTCATTGGATCAGCCATCCCTCGAGGAACAACCCCACTCCTCAGGAGGCACAAGCACTTCTACATCTATCCCTTGACTCCCCTCCAATTCCTCTCTCACACTTACCACCACACTCATTCGTCTCTTCACTCCTACCAGGCTTCCTTCCACTCCTCTCCCCTGGACTCACAAATTACCGACATGTCGCCCATAATCCCAGCCATCTTATCCTCTCCTCCGTCCCCCTTCACATTCATCCAACATGCTCCCACTACCTCCATTCTCTACAGAGACCCGTATCCCTCCTCCCCTCTCCCCATCAAGCCCCCTGCACGGGTCACACCCTGCATTTTCCTCAATGATTCAAAGAATCTTCCACCAGTCCTCTTAAATCTTCTCTCTTCAAGAAGCATGCTTGTTGGACTTCTTTCCACGATCCACCACCAGTTGCCAAGCTGAATCCGCCCTAGGTTCCACTGCAGCAACTGGTTGCTTTGCCTCAGCTGGAACTCCACTACATCCCAAAGCACGCAATGCTGACCATGCTTCGTCTGGAGCCTTAACTTTGCATGATTTCCCGTCCACCATCAGCCACACCGCAAATGGGAAGAGCCACCTGTAGCGGATCCCCTTTGATCTCATAAATTCCGTAACTTCACGAAAAGATCTGCGTTTTTGCAAAGTAGACCCTGCCAAGTCCTGATACACTCCAATCCCATAGTTTTTCCACTGGATCTCTTTTTGCTGCCGTACTTTAATCAAGATCTTCTCTTTCGTGGTAAAATCTGCAAAACATACAACAATGTCCCTCGGGTTAGAATCTCATTGCGGTCCCGCAAATCGATGCACTCTTTGTATGCGAAGGTCCAAAGACTGATTACCATCCTCTAAAGACAATATATGTCCACACAGCTCCTGTATCACCGCTTCACAATTACTAAATATATCCAGGTCTGGAATTCCTTTAAATCTCAAATTATTGCGCCGCGACCTGTTTTCCAGGTCCTCTATCTGTTCCTTAAGTTGTTGTACTTCGGTAGTGTCCATATCCACCTTCTTACGAAGGTTTCCCATGTCCATCTTCAGCGTCACCAGCCCCTCCTCCACCTCACTGACGCAAGCACCGAGGTCCCGAATTTCAGCCTGAATATCCTTCAGAGCATTCTGCACATATTTTCGGACCCCCACCAAATCCGCCTTCAAGTCCTGGAACCACCCCACCACATTCGATTTGGTAATCTCACTGGTCTCTGTCACACCATCACACCATCTGCAGAGCACTCTTCCTCCGCCTCCGAGGGAATTGGCGCCATCTTGCTCTTTCGAGGCTCAGGCCCTGCCATGCCCGCCTTCGTTTTCTCACTCTGCAACGTCGTGTAACTAAACCTCTCCAAGCTCCTTTTCGGCAGCATAGCACTAGGAGCCTTCCCCTATTATCTGGGACTTCGGGAAGCCTGGCAAAACAGCGGGATATATTCAATTGAACAACAGCCCCGACGGAGCTCCGCGATTATGCTGCCATCCCAGTCAGTGACATCACTTCCTCCCGATTTCAAGACACTTTTGTGCACCCTATTTGACCCTTTGGGGGTGTGGACACCAGGCGCATAGACAGACCTCAGATTTTGGGGGTCCTGAGCTTGTGTGGGGAGGGGCCACAAAATTTTGCCCCACTCACATCTGTGCTGGCGCGGGTCCCCAAGCCCCACTAGTGGAAGCCTTCCTCCCCGTGAAGCCAGGCAGTTGGTGGTATTTTTCCTGGAACGCTGCACTGGCTGACAAAACACCCCCTCCCCTGTCATGCACATGCTTGTTTTTTTGTGAAACTGAGCATGTGTGAGGGAGGCCCTTCCTGAGTGCATGTGCAAAAACAGAGCATGTACAGGGGCGGACCTCCCTCGTGCATGCTCAGTTTCACAGAAACCCACCATGTGTGATGCGTGTTGGGGGAGGGGGAGGGCTGGTAAGGGGTTGGCCAGTGTGGTGGCAGACCATGAAAAGTGCCACTAACTGCTTGGCTTTGCCAAGAGGGCAGCTTTGGCTGGTGTGGCTTGGGGACCCCTGCCAGCCAAAACAGCAGACTGCACCTCAATGGGGGGGGGAGGGCGAACTCAAATTGGGGGGGGCCCAGGCCCCTATTGCACAGGTGGGCACTAGTAGTTATGAACCCGTTCTATACATACAAGATAGAACTTGCCCTATATACAGTGGGGGAAATAAGTATTTGATCCCTTGCTGATTTTGTAAGTTTGCCCACTGACAAAGACATGAGCAGCCCATAATTGAAGGGTAGGTTATTGGTAACAGTGAGAGATAGCACATCACAAATTAAATCCGGAAAATCACATTGTGGAAAGTATATGAATTTATTTGCATTCTGCAGAGGGAAATAAGTATTTGATCCCTCTGGCAAACAAGACCTAATACTTGGTGGCAAAACCCTTGTTGGCAAGCACAGCGGTCAGACGTCTTCTGTAGTTGATGATGAGGTTTGCACACATGTCAGGAGGAATTTTGGCCCACTCCTCTTTGCAGATCATCTCTAAATCATTAAGAGTTCTGGGCTGTCGCTTGGCAACTCGCAGCTTCAGCTCCCTCCATAAGTTTTCAATGGGATTAAGGTCTGGTGACTGGCTAGGCCACTCCATGACCCTAATGTGCTTCTTCCTGAGCCACTCCTTTGTTGCCTTGGCTGTATGTTTTGGGTCATTGTCGTGCTGGAAGACCCAGCCACGACCCATTTTTAAGGCCCTGGCGGAGGGAAGGAGGTTGTCACTCAGAATTGTACGGTACATGGCCCCATCCATTCTCCCATTGATGCGGTGAAGTAGTCCTGTGCCCTTAGCAGAGAAACACCCCCAAAACATAACATTTCCACCTCCATGCTTGACAGTGGGGACGGTGTTCTTTGGGTCATAGGCAGCATTTCTCTTCCTCCAAACACGGCGAGTTGAGTTCATGCCAAAGAGCTCAATTTTTGTCTCATCTGACCACAGCACCTTCTCCCAATCACTCTCGGCATCATCCAGGTGTTCACTGGCAAACTTCAGACGGGCCGTCACATGTGCCTTCCGGAGCAGGGGGACCTTGCGGGCACTGCAGGATTGCAATCCGTTATGTCGTAATGTGTTACCAATGGTTTTCGTGGTGACAGTGGTCCCAGCTGCCTTGAGATCATTGACAAGTTCCCCCCTTGTAGTTGTAGGCTGATTTCTAACCTTCCTCATGATCAAGGATACCCCACGAGGTGAGATTTTGCGTGGAGACCCAGATCTTTGTCGATTGACAGTCATTTTGTACTTCTTCCATTTTCTTACTATGGCACCAACAGTTGTCTCCTTCTCGCCCAGCGTCTTACTGATGGTTTTGTAGCCCATTCCAGCCTTGTGCAGGTGTATGATCTTGTCCCTGACATCCTTAGACAGCTCCTTGCTCTTGGCCATTTTGTAGAGGTTAGAGTCTGACTGATTCACTGAGTCTGTGGACAGGTGTCTTTCATACAGGTGACCATTGCCGACAGCTGTCTGTCATGCAGGTAACGAGTTGATTTGGAGCATCTACCTGGTCTGTAGGGGCCAGATCTCTTACTGGTTGGTGGGGGATCAAATACTTATTTCCCTCTGCAGAATGCAAATAAATTCATATACTTTCCACAATGTGATTTTCCGGATTTAATTTGTGATGTGCTATCTCTCACTGTTACCAATAACCTACCCTTCAATTATGGGCTGCTCATGTCTTTGTCAGTGGGCACACTTACAAAATCAGCAAGGGATCAAATACTTATTTCCCCCACTGTATCTGCCTAACTCTGGAATGTGCCGTATGGACTGCAAATCTAAGTCCCTGGTTTAAAGTGTCAGCTTGATTTATCCTCAGCCTCAGTCAGGACTTTCTACAAGTCCCTCTCACCCAACCCCTAATACTTTGGATTTCTGCAGCCCAATAACGTAATTTAAGATTGGACAAAGCTGAGCTTCCAATCTGTCTAGGGTTTGAAGTTTCCTCTTTAACTCACTTCTACTGAGCTCATTTTGAGAGAGATGCTACATGGAACATGCTGTAACAAATGTACCAATGTGGATAGAACAATCGTTTTGAGGACATCAGTCCTTCCTATCCATGATTACAGCCCTGATCACTCATATATAGTAACATAGTCTATAACGGCAGATAGACCTGTACTGTCTACCCAGTCTGCCCAACAAGATAAACTCATTATACATGGTACGCGATACTGTATATGTATACCCAAGTTTGATTTGTCCTTCCCATTTTCAGGGCACACCCTCAAGATTTCCTTGATTTTCCATATCACTGTAAGAAAATTACTGTTAAACTGGTCCTGCAGTAGGCTAATAAACAAAGCTCCTATTAGCCAACTTAAAGCTTAACAAACACAGAAGAATAAGAAATGTAGGTCTAATGGAGACAATTTCAGATTTGAAAATTTATTTCAGTACCCCCCAAAAAAAGTCCTAAATTCATAAAGCAAGCAGTTCTGATATGTGTGTGTGTGTCTTGGATTACATATAGTAGGACACTGTCAGAGCAAACAGAGATCTTGTAAGTTATCTCTTTAAAAGTGAACGCTGTAACAACAACCACCTCTCATATGCAACGGGCCAAAGGCTGTATTATTAAATCAAACAGCAGAGAGGGGAGGCAGCCTTGCTAGGTATTATGTGTAAAACTGTCAAAATAGTGCAACAAATGCTTGTTAATGCAAATCCACGTTCTAGCATCTTTGTATAAAAACTACACCAATGAGTAGGCACTATAAAGTAGGCACTAACGTGCTAATTTCACACATAAATGATTTGAATAATGACATACACTTGCGTGTGTACACGTGTGTGTAAATGCCGAAAATTCTGCCTCTTAAGAATAACTCACCCTATTCATATAATGTGGGGACCAAAAAATTATCAAAGTTCATCTATGTCCCAAACATTTCATATCAGATGTAAAATATGGACACCTCAACAATTTTTTCTTTTTATTGGGAAAATCAGATTAGCTGCATATCACAACCATATGAATAGTCTTATTCTTTCGCTCAGGCGAAATGGTGTGTAGCAAATCCTCATATATCTCCCATCAATCCATATTTTTTATACAAAATTTTGTTCTTAAAGATTATGCATATATATATATTTCACTCCCAAAGGCTGTGTAAGTATGCCCAGAGCATCACATATAGTTTTTACAATCATTCACTTATCTGTGAAACGGCAATCTAGCAGTAACAGGGAACCCCCGCCGACATGGCCAGGTTTCGCATAGCGCTTTTTCAAGGAAGAGGCTCTCTTAACATCCTGCTTTACTCCTGTATCTTTTGGTATACAGGAGTAAAGCAGGATGTTAAGAGAGCCTCTTCCTTGAAAAAGCGCTATGCGAAACCTGGCCATGTCGGCGGGGGTTCCCTGTTACTGCTAGATTGCCGTTTCACAGATAAGTGAATGATTGTAAAAACTATATGTGATGCTCTGGGCATACTTACACAGCCTTTGGGAGTGAAATATATATATATGCATAATCTTTAAGAACAAAATTTTGTATAAAAAATATGGATTGATGGGAGATATATGAGGATTTGCTACACACCATTTCGCCTGAGCGAAAGAATAAGACTATTCATATGGTTGTGATATGCAGCTAATCTGATTTTCCCAATAAAAAGAAAAAATTGTTGAGGTGTCCATATTTTACATCTGATATGAAATGTTTGGGACATAGATGAACTTTGAAAATTCTGCCTCAGCACTGTTCTGTAAATAAGCATACCTTACAGAGTGTGTATTTTACAGGTAGGTATACACATTGCAGCTGGGGGTTCACATGTGTGAAACCCACACTTCCATGCATAACATAATAAAGCAGGTATCTCCAGCATTTAGGTGTCAGCTCTTACACCAGCTCTATGGCTGATTTAAGCGCTCACACCTAAATGCTGGCATTCTATAAAGTAAGGCACATACATATAGGACTGCCCCCCCCCCCCGTATAAATTATTGAGGAAACGAAGGGACCGTGTTACTCTGTCAAAACATTTTGCATGTAAAGCTGGGACAAATGTTACAGCCAGGCCTATTCCAGAGAACACTGGGTATCAAGGAGGTGCACTTATAACAACCTTCTTTCTCTTTGGGTTGTGCCATCCGGTGCTCAGAAGCTGCTAGGATTTACAGCACTGGTGTTCTTGCAGAGTGGAATGGACACTGAACATCAAGCACGGTAGGAGGCAGAAGAACAACTGGAATAGAACAAAACCCAAATGGGAAGTAGAGGCAGAGTCTAAGAACAGGCAGAACAGGTTCATTGCCAATAAAGTCCATTTCCAAAAAGTCACCAGAAAACAAGGCACTCAGAGCTTTAACAAAGGACCTATCTGTGGACATGGAGGGCAATTCTAGAACAGGGTTTGTAGAAGTAATTTAGAGGATATACTGCAGGAACCTATTTTATACAGGAAAGTAGGCATCTACTTTCCTTCATAAAACACTAACATTTAGGCATGAGCACTTACTCTAGCCGCTGAGCTGGTATATGTGTGAACAGCTACATGTGGCAGAGTCCCATTTCTGTAAAATACATGCGTAAGTGGGAGCTCTGCCTATGTCCCGCTTATGCTCCACTCCTGTGCATGCCTCTCTTACATGTAAATTAAGCGGGTATTTGCAGAAAAGCGCTTAGGCAACATACTGGCATTTACCATGGATTCTCAACCTAGTCCTTGGGACACACCTAGGTTTTCAGGATATCCACAATGAATATGCATAAAAGGTCTGCATTCACGGCCTCCACTGTATGCAAATCTATTTGCATATTCATTGTGGATATCATGAAAACCAGAATGGCCTGTGTCCCGAGGACTGGGTTGAGAACCCCTGGCATTACCCATGTTTATGCTAGCATTCTAAACATTTACATGCATAACGCAAATATAAATGTGAGCGCCTAGTTTATAGAATTGCCCCACTAGAGCCCCAATTTCTTTTCTCTGTTCACAAGCAGGATTCAACCAGGCACATAAGTAGGTGCCTCCCAAGCATACGGTTTCTCCAGCTTCCAGATAGCTTTCTCAGCATTCAGGTACAACTCCAGTCAGAAGTGCAGGCAAAAAAACAATTTCGTTTAGTTTCCTGTACCATTCACAGGCCTTTTCTTTTTGTTTTTATACCGTGGAAGGCACAACTGGACAAGAACACTGAAGCAACAGGAAACAAGAGGTGGGGCAGAAATGTGCCAGTCAGGAAATAAGAAAGCTAAGTTACTTAACTGTAACGTGTTTTCCGAGGACAGCAGGCATATATTCTCACATGTCGGTGATGTCATCCACGGAGCCTGGTGTTGACACTGCCATAGTGCACTGTCACTTTAAAACTTTGAAGCAGTGCCCCCATTGCACATGCATGGGTGCCAGCAATACAGTACTAAAGCTAAGAAGCCAACTCCAAGGGGAGACAGGAGGGATGGGAAAATATGTGCCTGCTGTCCTTGGAGAACATCTGCTACAGATAAGTAACTTAGCTTTTCTTCGAATACAAGCAGGTATAATATTTTCACATGTAGGACTCACTAGCTACCAGGCTTACAGTATGCATGTGTTTTAGCAACTAAGTACAGAGTGAACTTTGTGGAGAAAAAGGGCTGGAGGGTAGAATTGATTTTTACGTAGTAAAAAGATTCTAAAGGACAGCTTGTCCAAACCAGCTATCCCGCTTAGAATGATGCTCCAGACAGTAGTGAGCAGTGAAAGTGTGGATAGAAGACCATATTGCTGCCTTGCAAATTTCTTCAATGGAGGCAGAGCGGAAATGGGCTACTGAAGCCGCCATGGCTTTTACATTGTGAGCAGTGACACGGCTATGAAGGGTCAAGCCCAGCCTGAACATATGTGTAGGAGATAGAGAGGGGCACAATCGAACGGGGGCACTCATCTCTAAGGGCGCCCATCTCCGGGGACGGCCCCGGGATGGGCGGCCATCTTTCGTTTCGATAATATGGTTGGGGACGGCCAAATCTCAACATTTGGGTCGACCTTAGAGATGGCCGGCATTGGTTTTTGCTGATAATGGAAACTAAGGGCGGCCATCTCAAAACCGGCCAAAACCAAGGCATTTGGTCATGGGAGGAGCCAGCATTTGTAGTGCACTGGTCCCCCTCACATGCCAGGAGACCAACCGGGCACCCTAGGGGGCACTGCAGTGGACTTCATTAATTGCTCCCAGGTACATAGCTCCCTTACCTTGGGTACTGAGCCCCCCAAATCCCCCCCAAAACCCACTCCCCACAACTGTACACTACTACCATAGCCCTTATGGGTGAAGGGGGGCATCTACATGTGGGTACAGTGGGTTTCGGGTGGGTTTTGGAGGGCTCATATTTACCACCACAAGTGTAACAGGTGGTGGGGGGGATGGGCCTGGGTCCGCCTAGCTGAAGTGCACTGCACCCACTAAAACTGCTCCAGGGACCTGCATACTGCTGTCATGGAGCTGGGTATGACATTTCAGGCTGGCCAAAAAATGTTTTTAATTTTTTTTTTAGGGTGGGAGGGGGTTAGTGACCACTGGGGGGATGTCATCCCCGATTCCCTCCGGTGGTCATCTGGTCAGTTCGGACACCTTTTTGAGGCTTGGTCCTGAAAATAAATGGACCAAGTAAAGTCGGCCAAATGCTTGTCAGGGCCGCCCTTCTTTTTTCCATTATCGGCCGAGAGCACCCATGTGATAACCAAGCCCCAGTCCCGCCTTCGCTATACGTCCGACACGCCCCCTTAAACTTTGGCTGCTCCTGCGACGGACTGCAGTTGAGGGCGGCCAAAATCGGCTTTCGATTATGCCAATTTGGCCGCACCTGAGAGAAGAGTGCCCATCTCCTGATTTGTGTCGGAAGATGGGCGTCCTTCTCTTTCAAAAATGAGTAGGACAGTCAGCCAACCAAGAAGAGATAGTATGTTTGGTAATGGGAATCCCTAATCTATTAGGGTCAAAGGATACAAAACGTTGGGACGAGTTCATATGAGGTTTTGTACGCTCCAGATAATACACTAGAGCATGTTTGCAGTCTAAGGTATGCAGTTCTGCTTTTCCAGGCTGAGAGTGTAGCTTAGGGAAGAAGACAGAAGTACATGGACTGATTAAGGTGGAACACCGATACCACTTTAGGGAAGAATTTGGGGTGGGTTCAGAGTACTATTCTGTTGTGGTAGAACCTAGTGTAAGGTGGGTCTGCCACAAGGGCTTGAAGTTCATGGACTCTTCGGGCAGAAGTGCTATTAAGAATGCTACCTTATATGTGAAAAACTTCAGAGAAAAGGAATTAAGTGGTTCAAATGGAGGTTTCACAAGACTATGAGGATGACGCTGAGATCCTACTCCACTGGAGTTGGTTTGATAGAAGGTTTGGTATGAAATAAACCTTTCATGAACCATCTATCAAAGGATGAACAGAAATTGTTTGTTATCAACTCTAGCATGAAGAGCGCTAATAGCACTTAAGTGTACTCTGACTGAGTTAGTTTTGAGGCCAGAATCAGAAAGATGGAAGAGGTAACCTTCTGTGTAGAAGGTTTACTCGAGGCTAATAGTATTCTAGAAACTTCTTCTAGAAGGTTTAAAGAACACAAGTCTATGTTGTCAGGAAGCAAGCCATTAGGGCCAGATAGCAAGGGTTTAGATGTAAGATGGTGCCCTTGCTCTGTGTTATTAGGGTTGAGAAAAGATCTAACCTCAATGCTTCCTTGAAGAAGAGGGAATCCAATTTTTATGCAGCCATTAGGGAGTAATTAGAATCATGGTCCCTTAATCTTAATGTAGTTTGAGAAGAGTTTTCCCAATGAGAGGCAGTGGGGGAAAGGTGTATATGAGATCTGCACCCCAGTGAAGTAAGAAGTCGCCTGGAGCTACACGGTTGGGAGTATAGAGCCTGGAACAAAAGTGGGGTAGCTTGCTGTTCAGAGAAGCAGAAAGGTCTATTGCTGGGGTTCCCCGCTGCTGAAATATTTGACAAGCTACTGCCTACCGACATGCGGACGGATCATTCGTGAGGCTGAAGGAGTCTGCTCAATTTGTCTGCCACATCATTTTATTACGGGCTAGTAAACAGCTCTTACAGATATGTTTCCAGAAGCTGCTCAGTTCCATATCTGGATTGCTTATCGACAGGTGGTAAGAACCTGTTCCTCCCTGTTTGTTCAGGTAATACATTGCAACCTGGTTGTCTGTGTGAACAAGTTTTACCTGGCAAAGTAATTGGTCTTGGAAAGTTCTGAGAGTGTTTCAGACTGCTCACAATTCCAGGAGATTGATATAATGTAGTTTTTCCTGTGGGGACCAAGAACTCTGTGTGTGGACACAACCAAGGTAAGCATCCTAACCTACCATGGATGCATCTGTGGTGAGGACTTTGTGATGTGGAAGGGGCTGAAAAGGAAGTCCCCAGGTGAGATTCTGGGAAACCATCCACCACTGTAAAGAGTGTCGTAGCTGCGGAGTAACTTGAATACAGGTGGAGAACAATTCCATGGCTTAGGATCACTGAGAGGAGAGTTCCACTGAGGAATTCGGAAATGAAGTCGAGCCAATGGTGTTACATAGACTGCTGACACCATCGGGCTCATTTTCGAAAGAGGACGTCCATCTTTCGACATAAATTGGAAGATGGGCGTCCTTCTCCCAGAGACGTCCAAATCGGTATAATCAAAACCCAATTTTGGACATCTCCAACTGCAGTCTGTCGCAAGGACGTCCAAGTTTCAAGGGGGCATGTCGGAGGCATAGCAAGGCTGGACTTGGGCATGCCTAACACTTGGATGTCTTTGACCCATAATCGAAAAAAACAAGGATGTGTTTTTATTACAAATAAGGCACAAAAAGGTGCCCGAAATGACCAGATGACCACTGGAGAGAATTGGAGATGACCTCCCGTTACTCCCCCAGTGGTCACTAACCCCCTCCCACCCTCAAAAAACATCTTTAAACATATGTTGTGCCAGCCTCAGATGTCATACTCAGGTCCATGACAGCGCATGCAGGTCCCAGGAGCAGTTTTAATGGGTACTGCAGTGCACTTCAGACAGGCAGACCCAGGCCCATACCCCCCCACCTGTTACATTTGTGGAGGAAACAGCGAGCTCTCCAAAACCCACCACAAACCCACTGTACCCATATATAGGTGCCCCCTTCACCCGTAAGGGCTATGGTAGTGGTGCACAGTTCTGGGTAGTGGGTTTTGGGGGGGGGGGGTTGGGGGGCTCAGCACACAAGGTAAGGGAGCTATGTTCCTGGGAGCATTTTATGAAGTCCACTGCACTGTACCCAAATGCTGGCTCCTCCCACACCCAAATGGCTTGCATTTGAACGTTTTTGACATGGATGTCTTTGGTTTCGAAAATCGCCAAGAGTCAGAATGTCCATGTCTAGGGACATCCAAATTTAAGGATTTGGACGTCTCTGACGGTATTTTCGAAACGAAAGATGGACGGCCATCTTTTTTCAAAAATACGGGTTCCCCGCCCCTGGATTTCGCTGTTTTGCAAGGACGTCCAAATCGCAACTTGGACGTTTCTTTCGAAAATGCCCCTCCACATGACCTAGGAGGTGGAGCATCTGATGAGCAGATACCTGGGTACATTTGGAAATCTGAGTGGAGAGATGTATTATGATGTTTGCTCTCGGTTCAGGAAGGAAGGCTCGAACCTGAGTAGTGTCCAGGATAACCCCTATGAACTCTAAAGTTTGAACCTGTTGGAGATGTAATTTGGGAAATTTATCACAATGAGGAGTTCTGGGAGCCTTCTGGTGGACAGAATTGAAGTCTGTGCTGTTTGTTGAGGGGCTGCCTTGATTAACCAGTTATCAAGGTAGGGGAAGATGTGTGTTCCCCACCTGCAGAATGCCATAGCTACCACTATGAAGCATTTCATGAAGACCTGAGGAGCCGAAGCCAAGCCGAATGGTAAGACCTTGTACTGAATTCTGAGTTCCACAGCAAAAGCGCAGGAACTTTCTGTGGGCAGGGAAGATACGCATATGAGTGTATGTCTCTTTGAGATCTAGGGAGCAAAGCCAGTCGTTGAGTTGGATCATGGGAAGAAGTGATCCCAGGGAAACCATGTACAATTTTTCTTTTAGTAGGAATTTTAAAAAATCTTGCAGGTTGAGAATTGGTCATACTCCACCCCCCTGTCTTTTTTGGTATGAGAAAGTACTTGAAGTAAGAATATTGGCCCCTCTCCAGTGGAGAACTGGTTCTATTACATTTTTATTATACTCAAGGAGACCTACTATGTAAGGGGAGATAACTGTTACCATTTACTTCCGAAAATATACCTCACCACCTTTTAATTCCTTTACAAATATATCAAAGTTTAATAAAGCAGAAGTTAAAACCTTATTCATACATACTATTAGTCACATAACAATTCGTTTCTTTGCTTATGGGTAGATAAATTTTATCCTAATCAGTGCACACAAGGCATTTAAGTCATCAGATTTTTTAAAGCCACCACTTGGGGCATACGTCCTTCAATAAGTCTGTAGTCCCAATTTTACTCCAATGTGCGACCCCCTTATATTTCCTTTAAAAGCGAGAAAACCTGATGTAGATGTTTTCAATCAGGGGAGAACACTCTCCTCGAAATGCATAGATGAAAACTCAACTGGAATATATCTCTTATAGCCCCCTAAACCTTCATTCACAACTATGCTAGGCTTTTCCTCACTTTTAACTTTCTTTCTTTTTCTTCTAGCCTAGTCATTACAACTGAAGTCTTTGCATAAGGGCTATAAACCTCAGCTCCCTCAGGATCCCATCACACCTGTGCCACTGTGTTATAGCTGGGGCTCCCTTCCCCTGGGAGTCTGTGAATGTTGCCTATACAGCATCCTTAGCCCCAGCTAGCCCAAAGAACAGAAGTTGGATTCAGGAATCAAATCCAGGTCTTCCCCACAATAGGGCATAGCACTGCCACTAAGCTACTGTATTTGGTTTCTAAAACAAAATTTTGATGTATTTTAAATTTATTGTTTACTCTCTC
The DNA here is from genome assembly GCF_901765095.1 of Microcaecilia unicolor. NCBI lineage: Eukaryota > Metazoa > Chordata > Amphibia > Gymnophiona > Siphonopidae > Microcaecilia > Microcaecilia unicolor. The sequence goes on along the minus strand of NC_044040.1, from coordinate 39,615,193 downwards.
ACATACCTGTTTATGTGAACAATTAAGTGAGAAAGTCAAATAGTTAGCTCTAGAAGTGTCAGAACATTACAGAAATACTTACAGTACTACTGCTGTAGATTACCGAAAAACTAAATATATTTATTTCATGTATAGAAATGTAAATAAATTCAGCATCTGTGTGATTACAAAAGAACTGCTTATTATATTCACCTGAATTTAACAATGCACTTTACAAAGGTAAACTGAACTCCTGAAACATGCACAACTCCCTGGTGAGTAAAACCTGAGTGTTTACAAAGTGACATGCTCTCTCTAAGGATTTTTCTGAAGTGAAACCTGATTGTTTACAAAGTGATTTACTCTCTCCAAGGACCACACAGCAAAGATGGTTAAAAGTGTTTTTTTAAGTAGTATCTATGTTTTCCTTAATAATTATGACTATTGTAGCATGTACAAACTGCCTAGAAATATTATTCGCAATTTTATTGCAAGTCAAATGTTACAGAATAATCCTACTTGATACAAATAATTTATTTTCAAGCAGCCACATTTTTGCAATTAAAACCCTATAGAGGTTTTTGAAAAATGAAAGAACACATGAAATCATCAGTATCCATTTTACTTGTAAAAATAATTTAAATCATTATAATATTTTAGATACTTCTGCTTTGAAAAGTCACCCCAGCAAATTTATATGCATGTATTTATACTTATATTTTGGCACATACAAATTTCCAAATTTAATTCATGTACACACATGTACATTATCCCTCTAATTCTATATATAGTGTTTGAAATTGTGCGCATAAATTTGGGTGCATGCCCAAATTGTGTGCGCGCAATTTAATTGCTGAACAAGTCAACTAGTGCTGATAATTGGTGCTAATTTCCAATAATTGGAATTTACACGCACATCTTTATAGTCACTGTTCTATAAAGATGTGCATATAAATGTTTCCACACAGATCCGAAAAGGGAGAATGGCCATAAGTGGGTCGGAGCAGTTCTAGAATTTGAGCACAGTAGAATTTGGGGCATCAGTGCCTAATTTAGGCATGAGGATTTACACCAGTGTTCAGTTGGTATAAATCCTTCCGCCTAAAATTGGGAATGGATCCTGGTGCTAAGTGCTATTTTATAAACAGCGCCCACCTTGGAGTGCCGTTTATAGAACAATGCTTAGTGCACATTTTTTGGCGCTCAATTTTGGGAGCCATTTACAGAATAACAATGTTACTCACCTGTAGCAGGTGTTCTCCGAGGACAGCAGACCAAATATTGTCACAGCTGGATGATGTCATCCAATGGAGCCCGGTGCAGATGCTGACTAGCAAGATCAAGAACTTTCTAGCAGCATCCCACAGCGCATGCATTAGTGCCTTCCTGCCCAACGTGCAAGTGTGGATCCCCTTAGTCTTTGTTAAAAACTAAAGAACACAACTCCAAGGGGAGGTGCGAGGGTATGTGAGAATACTTGGCCTGCTGTCCTTGGAGAACACCTACTACAGATGAGTAGCTTCACTTTCTCTGATGACAAGCAGGTGTCATATTCTCACAGCTGGGAATGCCTAGCCACTAGGCTCAACAAAAACAACAATGCTATGACAATAGGGACTTGAAATATCAAGGCCTGTTATTCAATCAACCTGAAACAATTTGTTTACTAGTTGTGGAGATGCAATCTGGAACAGAAGAAAACTGAGCTTAGGGGTGGAGTTGGATTCTAGACATCGAACAAATTCTGCAGGACTGCTTGCCGAAGCCGGCTGTCTTGTCCGGTGTCCTGCTCAAGGCAGTAATCAGATGTGAATGTGTGAGCAGATGACCACATTGTAGCTTTGCAAATCTCCTCTATGGAGGCTGACCTCAAATGGCTACCGACATAGCCATGGCTCTGAAATTATGAGTCTTGACACGTCCCTCTAGAGTCAGCCTAATTTGGGCAAAAGTAAAGGAGGTGCAATCTGCTAGCCAATTGGAAATTGTGCATTTGTTGATGGCTACCCTCATCCTGTTTGGATCAAAATAAACAAAAAGCTGGATGATTGTCTATGGGCTCTAGTCTGCTCCAGACAGAAGGCTACAGCTCGCTTGCAATTCAAGGTATGCAGTACGCTCTCAGCAGGTTGGGAATGTAGTTTTGGGAAAAATGTTGGTAGAATGATTGACTGATTAAGATGGAAATCTGACACTACCTTAGGAAGGAACTTAGGTGTGTGCGGAGAACTACTTAGTTGTGGTGAAACTTAGTGTAAGGTGGGTCAATTACAAGGGCCTGAAGCTCACTGACCCTGCGAGCTGATGTGACTGCCACCAGAAACACAACATTCCAGGTCAAATATTTCAGATGACAGAATTAAGCAGCTCAAAGGAGCTTTCATCAACTTGATGAGGACAACATTGAGCCTATATGCTATGAAAATGAGCACCTTAGTGTATCGCGGACAAAAAATTGCAAGTAAAGGCTCGTTTAATGCTGGTAGGACTGGATGTGGGCAATGAGCATCAAGGTCTGAAAAGTTTTCCTCCCAAATTAATCTAGTATCCTGGTGTCTCTGAGGGCACTGAGGCATGAGTTCTGAAGCTCCTAGCTTGTTTGAGAGCAGATTCAACCACCAGAGAATAGTGTGGCAGCTGAGCCCTCTCAAATCCGGGAGCCTTTTAGCTACAGTGCTATGTATCCAACTTCTTAGGCGTAACCTGCACTGAGAGGGGAGATTCCCAGTTCTTCATCAGTGCATCCTTAAGGATAAAGTGCAATAGTACAGTGACCCCATTTCTTAGGAGGAGCCCTTGGCTTTTCCTCCATTTCTAACTTAAATGGGATGGCAGAAGCTATTTTCCTGCTAAAACAGGTGAAAGAGAAACCTTCAGCTAGAAAAGGATCAGAAGGTATCCCAGAAGACTCCTCCTCTGAAAGTTAATGTGGGTTCTCCTCTGAATCCCATGAGCAGTCCCATTCAGATTCTTCAGTGTACTGAGGTTGTACTGAATGAGTCTATGCCTGCCTCATCTCAGTGGATTCATGTCCATGCCCTGAAGAGCACACAGGTACAACCCTATTTCTCTGACTCTGGGGAAGCTTCTTACCCCGACGTCAAGAGTGGTACTATATGCATCAAGGTTGACACCCCTCAAGGTGTCAGCATCGAGGATCTCTGCATCAGCACGAAAGGAGCCTCAGAAAGAACCTGGGATTGATCAGCAGTTGGCCCAAGAGTCGTCAATGCATGAGTGGTTCGCAACTGCAGCATCTGTGCCAGCTGCTCCCTGAGCATGGCTCAGAATTGCTCATCAAAGTAAGGCATTGGCAAAGGCGGGGGAGCCGGAAGAGAGGCAGCCTGAGAAAGCATTGGTAGTGGGGACCTGGCTGCTAGGAGACTTGCACACCAGCACCTCTTCCAAGGAGGGGGAATATTTCTCCTAGTGCCAGCGTTTCTTGGGTACCGGCAATGCCAATTCCCTGGCACTCCTGTCACCGTGTGTCGAGGAGGACCAATGCCTATGCTTCTTGGGTTTTCCCCCAATGCTGATAAGGATAATGTTGTACCCTTGCTGTCGGGTCTGAAGCTGACCGGTCCTGGGGCCTACTCTCAGCACCTGATGTCGACAGAGGTGGAGACCTCCTCGACGCCAGTGCACTCCCAGTAGATACTGAAGTCTTGGCAGCCATCCAGGTTGATGCTTCTGGTGCTGATGTTGATGTATAGGTCTTCGAGGAGCCAAAAAATCTTCTCCTGTTGAACCTTCTGTACCCTCTGTGTCTTCAGAGTTAGGCTCATAGTCAGGTTCAAGGCACCTGATGCACCAGTTGTGCGAGTCCATCGTGGAAATCACCCAATTACATTGGGTGCACTTCTTGAAGCCACTGGGAGTCTTTTTGGACACTGAGAAAAGGATCACGGTCAAATTAATCTCAATTTTTTTTATATATATATTTTTTTGAATTTTAACAGCAAAAGAAAAAGATAAGAAAAGAATTTTAACAAGATATCCAGCTGGATAATTTCTCCAATACAAATAACACATTACAAAGTGATATTACAATTGTTTCTATCTCTCCCCTTCCCCCCTTAATCTTCTCAATTTTGAACCGGAAAAAGGGGCAGTATTCAAATCAAGGTTGGGGCTCTAGCCTAAAAGGACCTAGCAATACATAAAAAATAAAGGAAAGCTCAAGGGCCAAAAAACTAAAAGAAATTAAAAGGAAAACTGAAGAAAGGGGAAAACAAATAGAAAAATATATGAAAGGACTTCAAAACCTGCATGGGAAGGCACAAGAAAAAAAGGATAAATCGCACTTGTGTAGAACACAAAGACGTGTGTCCTTCCTGCTCCGCAGAAAACGAAGATTGAGGGACCCACGATTGCTCGTCGGGCAGTAAGGCATGCATCAAACACATGTATGGTGGGATGCTGCTAGAAAGTTATTGATCTTGCTAGTCAGCATCCGTACCGGGCTCAAGTCACAGAGAACATGGACATATCTAGACATGACCACTTACACAAGCACTATAGCTGGTATAAATGCCCACACCTAGCTGCATGCATGAATAAGCAAAAATTATTGTATTCAATAATTTATGCACATACACATACGCTGTACCCAAACTCCACCCACCCACATGCCCACTGCATGGTGCGTACTTTTCCGCTAGATGGCTTTCTAGAAAAATGGTCACTTATACACATAAGGGACTAGAATACTTGTTTTTATGTGCCTTCTTGCTACCTAAAACTAGGTGGCTGCTTATAGAATTACCTCCATGTATGTGAACCAACAAAACAACTACTCAAATTGTAAACAGGAAGTTCCTCTCAAATTATTTTACCAAAGTTTCATGGGAAAAATTCAAAATAAATGGAGAAAAAAAAGACCACTATCCAGCTTATTTTCGAAGGAGATCGCTGGCCATCTTCTGACACAAATCGGGAGATGGCCGGCGATCTCCTAAAGCCGGCCAAATCGGTATGATCAAAAGCTGATTTTGGCCGGCGCCAACTGCTTTCCGTCGCGGAACCGGCCAAACTTCAAGGGGCATTTCGGTAGGGTAGCGAAGGCGGGACGGGGGCATGCTTTGAGATGGCCGGCTTCGCCCGATAATGGAAAAAAGAAGGGCGTCCCTGGCGAGAATTTGGTCCATTTTATTTGGTCCCTTTTTTTTAGGTCCAAGTCCCAAAAACTGCACGAACTGACCAGATGACCACTGGAGGGAATCAGGGATCACCTCCCCTGACTCCCCCAGTGGTCACTAACCCCCTCCCACCCTAAAAAAAAACCAACTTAAAAAACTTTTTTTGCCAGCCTCAAATGCCATACTCAGGTCCATCGCAGCAGTATACAGGTCCCTGGAGCCGTTTTAGTGGGTGTAGTGGACTTCAGGCAGGCAGACCCAGGCCCATCCCCCCCTACCTGTTACACTTGTGGTGGAAAATGGGAGCCCTCCAAAATGCACCCGAAACCCACTGTACCCACATGTAGGTGCCCCCTTCACCCCTTAGGGCTATGGTAATGGTGTATAGTTATGGGTAGTGGGTTTTGGGGGGGATTTGGGGGGGGGCTCAGCACCCAAGGAGCTATGCACCTGGGAGCTATTTTAATTTTTTTTTAGAAGTGCCCCCTAGGGTGCCCGGTTGGTGTCCTGGCATGTGAGGGGGACCAGTGCACTACAAATGCTGGCTCCTCCCAAGACCAAATGCCTTGGATTTATTATTGGCAAAAACCGAGGCCGGCCATCTCAAACTCCGCTATCTCTGACATTTGGCCGGCCCCAACCGTATTATCGAAACGAAAGAAGGCCGGCCATCTCATTCGAAAATATGGTCAGCCCCGCCCCTTCACGGCGCCGCCCTTAGAGATGGGCGTCCCCGGTCGAAAATGCCCCTCTATGGATCACCATTGAGGTTGGAATTATATAACCATAGGTCAGAAAAAAAAATTCACTTGTTTTCAAAAACAAAACTACCAAATATGGTTGAAGAATTCCCACTATACAAAAAGACAAAACTAGAACACTCTTCTTTACATGTTTATGAAGCCATTGTTGAAAGAGGTAAAAATATATATATTTCACTGCAGTAATATTTACTGCATTTACCATTATTAACTCAGTACCATAGCTTGCTCCATGGCAAATATCAATTTCTATAATTGCGGCCAGGAACACTGAATATATATTCTAATGTGAAGGTCTTAAGAGTGATTGCTTATATTACAGTAAGAATTACAGTATACGTTTAAAATAAACCTTTTCTTTTTTAAAACTTAAAACAAGAAAACACTGCTAAAGTCACCTACCCGCCTTTAATATAGTCAAGGAATGAAACCTCTGTCTCCACTAAGAAGGAAAGCAATGTTACCTGAAAACAAATTAAACAAAACAGCCATGACCAATTATTTCTTTCAACTCAAGCATTCCAAAAAGAAAAACAAAAAACCTGTGTGTGATTATAGCCTTTTACATTAATGCAGAATTAACAGTAGGAGTCCTGTACATGACGGGCAGTAACTGGGATCTAATCTAGTGGACATTATTACAAAAGGCAGTTTGAGGCCAATTCTGTAATAGTGTGATTGGAGCATATTCTGTAAAAGGAAAGTAGGTGCCTATTTTTCTTTACAGAATATTAACATAAAAGATTAGATATGCATGTATAATTTAGGCACAATCACAGAGCTGGTCTAAGTGTTCGCATTTAAATGCTGAAGATATGTGTGAAACGTAGTATTCTATCAATTACACACGCAAGAGGGAGTCCTGCACAGACGTTTCCGATGTGTATGCCTACCTGTAAAATATGTGCTATGTAAAATATTCATGTATTTACAGAATAGCACTTATGTACAGGCATATGTGCATACATATGCTCATATATGCCATTATTGTAATCGTTTATGCATGTAATCAGAGCATAAATGTTAGTGCTCAATATAAATTTACCAGTTTGTGGGCAGGCATCTCACAAATTTGAATAGCTAAACAAACACACAAATGTATACACTGTGATCACACAAAATATGATACCCACCAGAATACACCCTAGTGGCCTCAATACCCAAGTATTAAACAGCAGAAAACCTACAGGCTACAGACTGCTTTACATTTGGTATTATATATCTATCAGGCTTCCCTGAATGAGACACTGTGTGATTTATGAGTGTTGGTGAGGCTGTGGAGAAGTATGTACATATCACACAAGGCAGATGTCCCTAATAATTACAATCTGTTGGTTAGAAATAATGTTTTGGGTTCAACAACCCCTAGAACCACTGATGATATATTATTAGGCTTGCAGATACCAAAAACTCTTCTGCAAATAGCAAGGGGAGAGGGGGGTTATGTGTGCGTTTCTTGCAGGCTTCAAGACAAAATGTTGCACTTAACTGGAGATTGCTAGGGAAGTGGCCAGTTGAAAGCTGGATAAAATTTGATGTTAAGTATTCACTGTGAAGCTAATTACTTTTTATATTAAAAAGGCAGAGCTAAATGATTACCAAGATAAGGAAGTATGAATTGTATTTGTAATTTGTTTGGGTGGCAAGCTATGTATTAACCGTGAACTATTCATACCAGGTGACTCTAGCCCATGGGGATTAGAAACCTAATTTGGATTTATTTATATAAAAAAATTATATTCCGCTCTATCACCAAAAGCTCTAGATGGATTACATGATCACATGCACAATAGTAAAAACTCATACAAATGATATAACAATAAAAACTCAATACACACACAAAATTTCTCTTCATAGAGCATTTTATTAAATGCTCCAATTACATATATATCACCATACTGTGCTCATGATCTAAAACAAATTAGGCTCCACCATAAGCCTCAATAAATAACAAGGTTTTTACTTCTTTCCCGCGTTCCAATTGTAATTACTTGCCTTTTACAAATCCAAGTTCAAAGTTAGCAACATATTCAGGTAAGCCCATGTGGACTTAGGGGCCGATATTCAGCCAGCACCACTCAGCATTTTGCTAAATGCCTCATCGCTATTCCCAGAAATTCAATGCCAGCCATGTCCAGGCTCCAGCACTGAATTTCAGGATTTATGTAGTAAGTGAACCACAGCCAGTTAAGTGCGATATTCAGCTCTTAATTTGTTGTGGTGAACTGCATAAAGATAAGACTGACTTTTATGCTGTCCTACTTATGTGGTTACCTTGCCTGGTTAAGTGCTGAATATCGGCATTTAACCAACTAAGTGCTGACTTTGCCCACAGAATGCCCCCAAAATAGCCAGTTTTGAGTTGGGCTCTAACCAGACATTTTCAGTGACACTAATTGGTTAAGTGCTGTTGAATATGACCGGTTAACCCCAAACAAGTGATTTAACAGGCCAGAGGCTGTTTCTGGCCTGTTAAATTACTTTAAATATCATCAACCCTTAGAATCTAAACTGCACCTGAGACAATGCTGGGTGAAGTGACTTGCCCAAGGTCAAGGAACATCAGCAAGAGACTTCATTAATTGTCCCTGAAAACTGCAAACAGGTTGGGGTGTCAGGATTCCCTTAACGCATAAGCTCTGGAGCATGTACACACAGGAAATCCAATGTTACCATTTAACTTTCAAAACGGACACTATGATAAAATGAAAAGAACTAGAAAAACTTAGAGGAGTAGCTGCAAAGATCAAATATTTATATCAGGTGTGAATGCTGTTCAAAAATACCACCCTGGAAGCCCAGGCCAAATATATTTTATGTATTAAAAAAAGGAGGAAGGAAGACCAAATGACAGCCGGGATGGTTAAAAAGTGAGGTGAAGGAGCTAAAACAAAATTCTTCACAGTATGGAAGTATTCAACTGAAAATAATAGGAAACAGCCAAAGGTGCCCGGTATAAGAGGCTCCACAGCAGGATGGATCAGTTGTTTCTATAGAAATGCTAAATAGTAGTAGTAGTAGTTCTCCCGCGAGTCCCGCTGCTCTGGGGGGTTTAAATAGCAGCAGCTGCAGTGAAAGCCGTCCCTAGCCTTGTGTATAACCAGTTGTAATTTGATTACCTTACTGCTGGGAGAGCAGAGCAGGGGGGTTGGCTGGAGGTGTCCTGGGTTGCCAGGGAGATATTTAACTAGGATGAATTCCTGCACATGAGCACTTCATACCAAAGAGACTTGCACTAACCCCTGAAATTTTAAAAGTGCTAAAAATAAGTTTTAAAAGTATTTGCATTAAATCTAATTGCAGAATTTAGGTGCTAGGAAGTGGGATTGGTATGCTATGTACTCAAATTTGCTCAAGCCATATGCAAATTAGTCCGTTTTTGGGAGGTTCTCATTTGCATATTTATGGGTAAAAATTGTTGGAAATGTTTACAGCCTTAATGTTAGGGCATGGCTCTGATCAAAAATGTGAAGTTTGATCCAAAAACGAAGGGTTTAGCTAGTGTTTTTGACTGAAAATTCCCATTAGAGTGTCTGTATGTTAATCTGCATTCTGTTTATTTTCTTAGAATCTGCCTTTAGTAATCAGGCAGCGGAAGCAGTGGCCCGTCTCATCTCTCTGGGCAAAGTTACATATGCCCTCCAAATATCTAGCTTTCCCTACCTTGAATCTGCTCATGGCAGTTCGGTACAGACTCAGCCGTAGCTAAGTCTGTAATTAAAGAGGAACCCAGTTTTAATTAGCTAAAGAGATATAGTTTATTAGTATTAATTAGCATTGATACATTATCCAATAATGAGGATACCAGCAATTCAGTCAATCATACAGTGGAACAGAATCACACGACACATCAGCTCTCGGTGGTGCTCTGTCTCTCTCCTCCATCAGCATCTGCATCTGCCTCTGCGTCTTCGTCTCACACCTCTCGGGGTGTTTCCTTTATACTGTCTCAACCCAATGGATTCCAATGGGATCCAGCTTTGTCAGCAGAACTTGCTATCCCTTATCAGTTGATAAGGAACCGATAAGGGTGACTTCATTAGGTCCCAGGTTCTAACTATACACAAAAGGGGTGCAAAGCACAGCTGGCGAGATGACTTCATCGGTCACTCTGCCCTTCTCAGCTCCCCCCTCCCTCTGAGTACTCTCTAACTACGTACATCTACCCCTTTATCTACTTTCATTAGCCCAAAACATCTTTCATGACTCTTCACCGATGCCAGTCCCAGGCATGTTTATAAGAGCAAAGGACCCCCTCCCGTGCCAGCTCCCTGAGAACTCAGTTCAGCTTGTGCTGCAGAAAAATGTATTTTGTATCAGAGATGACTTTGGATTTTTAAGAGAAGCCTAGCTCTTATTATGAGCCATTTGCTTGTAGAGGCCTAGCTCTTTAGCCTGAGCCATTGACCTGTATTTTACTGAGAGCAAGGGCGGCCATATATATACAATTCAAATAGAGCTCTCTGATTGGATGAGCAGCTCCTGTTAGAAAATCTGCCCAGGAACAGAGAGGAGACGAGAGAATCAATGGATGGGTGGGTGTGGATGGCTGGAGGGGGGGCAGGAGAGAATCAATGGGTGGGTATGGATGGCTGGAGGGGGGGCAGGGGAGCGAAGAGAATTGCTGGGTGGGTGTGGATGGCTGGAGGGGGGGCAGGGGAGAGGAGAGTTGCTGGACATGATTGGAGGAGAGGGAAGGGAGAGAGAAGAAATGCTGGACATGGATGGAGGGGAGGGAAGAGTGAGGAAGGAGATGAGATGAGGGAAAAGGAAGAGAGAAAAACTTAACATGGATGAAGAAAATAGGCAGAAGTTGGATCCACTGGACAGTCAAGTCTGTGGAGGACCCAGCTTTTACTTACGGATGTAGGACAAGAAATGAATTAGAAAGGCAGAAAGTAAAGAAATAAATGGAAAGGAAGCCCTGGAAACGGAGTTAAGAGGGCAGATAGCAGCAGAATCGGATACTGGGCCAGCATGATCAGAAAAAAAAAAGTCACCAAACAAAGGTAGAAAAGATCATTTTATTTTCATTATAGTGTTTGGAATATGTCCACTTTGAGAATTATGTGCTCAACATTAAATGTTTATATTTATTTAGTTACTTATGTATGGCATTTTATCCCACATTAAACATGAATTAGGATGTTTTGTGGCTCTACATGAGAATTGTGATATTATGATCCTTGTTTCATATTGCTGACGGTCTGCATTTTCCGTATGGGTGGTATATTGGTGTATTAGGTTCTGCCCAGTGTAATATTTATGGTACAGTAATGTTCTGAGTGTGTTTTTGCACAAAGTTGTGCATAATGTTTTGCAGCTGAGCGATTGTGGTTAGTATATGCTTTGAGCAACCACTTTATTCTTTGACATATGATACATATCTAATATCTAAATTTAATAAAAGGTATTAATTGCTACTTTTATTTTTATTTATTTATTTTTTCTGTGTGTTATCAGACAATTATGGATTTAAGCTCCACCCCTGGCCCCACCCCTAACCCCGCCCCCTTTAGCCTCCCCAAACAGTTGGGCCACTGACCGCCTATGGAAACAGCATAAGGAATGGCAAGTCAAATCCAAAGACAAAGAGAAACTTTGAAAAGAAGAGGCAAAAACACATAGTAAAAACATTTTTAGGTATTTAAAAGCACAAAGCAGGCAAAAGATTCAGTTTAACACTAGATGACCGAGGGGTAAAAGGGGCACTCAGAGAAGACAAGGCCATAGCAGAAAGATTAAATGAATTCTTTGCTTCAGTCTTCACCAAGGAAGATTTGGGAGAATTACTGGTGCCAGAAATGGTATTCAATGCTGACAAGTGAAAGAAACTGAATCAAATCTCTGTAAACCTGGAAGATGTAATGGGGCAATTTGACAAACTGATGAGTAGCAAATCGCCTGAACCGGATAGTATTCATCCCAGAGTACTGACAGAATTGAAAAATGAACTTGCAGAACTATTGTTAGTAATATGTAATTTATCTTTAAAATCAAGCATGGTACCAGAAGACTGGAGGGTGACCAATGTAAGGCCAATTTTCAAAAGGGTTCCAGAGGTGATCTGAGAAATTACAGACTGGTGAACCTGACGTCTGTGCTAGGCAAAACAGTAGAGACTATTATAAAGAACAAAATTACAGAGCATATACATAAGCATGGATTAATGAGACAAAGTCAACAAGGATTTACTGAAGGGAAAGCTTGCCTCACCAATCTACTACATTTCTTTGAAGGGGTGAACAAACATGTGGATACAGGTGAGCTGGTTGATATTGTGCACCTGGATTTTCAAAAGGCATTTGACACAGTATCTCATGCAAGACTTCAGAGGAAATTGGAAAGTAATGGGATAGGAGGTAGTGTTCTAGTGTGGATTAAAAACTGGTTAAAAGTATTCTCAACGGAGAAGGGTTGATGGTGGGGTTCTACAGAGGTCTGTGCTGGGACTGCTGCTTTTTAACATATTTATATATGATCTAGATATGGGAGTAACTAGTGAGGTAATTAAATTTGATGACACAAAGTTATTCAAAGTTGTTAAATCAGAAGAGGAATGTGAAAAATTACAAGAGGACCTTATGAGACTGGGCATTCAAATGGCAGATGACATTAAGAGCCCTGTTTACTAAACAGTGTTATAGGCACTTTAACAATTTTAACGCGCATTAATCGTGTATGTGGCTACAATATCCCTATAGGCGCCTACATGGTTAGCGCGCATGCTAAAAACACTAACGCACCTTAGTAAACAGGACCCTAAACGTGAGCAAGTGCAAAGTGATGCACGTGGGAAAGAGGAACCCTAACTATAGTTATGTGATGCAAGGTTCCACATTAGGAGTCACCAACCAAGAAAAGGATCTAGGTGTCTGTCATCATTGACAATATACTGAAACCCTCTACTCAGTGTGTAGCGGAGGCAAAGAAAGAAAACAGAATGTTAGATATTATTAGGAAAGGAATGGAAAATAAAAATGAAGATGTCAAATTCCGCAGATGGAACTTTCTAATCTGCATCCAGCAGGTTCAAATCTCCCAGAAACAGCACATTCCCTTTCTTTCCCAACTTTTGGATATCTACAACCAGATCTTTATCAAGTTGCTCTGATTGTGTCAGAAGTCTGTAGACAGCACCCACGTGGACAGAGGTTCCATCTTCTGTTTTCAAGATGATCCATATCATTTATTTCTTTCCCCATGCCTCCTGCATTTCAGTCGCTTTGATATTGTTTCTCAAATAGGGCCAGGTTTACTAAGCGGAGCTATGGGCGCATTAGCATTTTTAACGCGCGTAAATGGTTTATGTGCGTTAAACGCTAACGTGCCCATAGAAATGTACAGGCACATTAAAAACGCTGAGTGAATTCCTTCAAAAAGGTGGTAAATAAATCCTAATAAATAAATAACACACCTTAGTAAACATACCGCATAGAGAGCTACTCCTCCACCTTTTCGACCATCTCTATACTTGCAGATCATGAGCTTTGTTGCTTAGACTGCAAGCCTTTGTAGTGATTGCTTTCCAGTTATTCAGTGGCAGTCTCATCTTCTATATAGTTTTTTGTTAGTTTCACCTTCTACTGTGTTACTAAGAAGTGAATTGCTAAGATTGTTGTTTACATTGCTTGCTTTACTACTGTCACATCTTGTCTTTTGCTGGGGGTAACTACTGGAAGTGATCTGCTTCCATATACCACCTCCACATTCTAGTTTAAATGCCTAGAAACATATTGTGTGAAATTTTCACCAAGGATTCTTCTACAGAGTACATCCAAAATTTTATTTTTATTTTCTAATTTCCATCTTCCAAAATTTTAGACAGCAGATGTATAGATCCACAGGACTCAAAGCACTCCAAAACAAGTAAAATAAGAAACACAGTTTATACCTAATTGTTCAACCATCCTTAGGATTCACCTTTGGGTTTAAAAAGCAAAATCATGTGCATTGTAAGGTCTAGATAAAAAATTAAAGCAATCAAAGTTTAAAACAAATGCCTACAATATGTAATATGTGGTGAAGCAATAATGAAACAATGATAGAATAGTCACAAAGCAGGCAGCCTGAACCAACAGATTTATTTTCCACTGAACATAATTAAGTTTGTATGAACTTGGTGGTTAATAGTTTGCTGAACCGACGATGGACAAAACCTTTGCATGAAGGAAGCCCTTCCTTCATTATTCAATACCTCTGTGTGAACAGTAGTAATAAAAAAAAGAAAGTGCATTTTTATAATATACCACTGCAAGCCACAAAAGAAAAGGAGCAAGTTCCCATATGCCACCTTTTTCTTTCAATGTAGGCACAGGAAAAAAAAAAGAATTTAAATGCTCCCAGGTTTCAACATAATTCATGCTTAATGTGAGATATAAAAATGTCATAAATAAGTAAATAAATGGATAGTGATCACCTGATTTTCATAAGATGATGTCTATTTTAGTGGTCCTTTTACCAGAAGAAAAACATTTTTTGCACGAATATAACAGTTCTTGGGTGTCCCTATAACCAGCCCTTCCAAATAACACACTGATTATGATTTATAACAAATTATTACTCTACCTATTAAAAAGTTATTCCATTATTATACCTCCTCTGTGTACAACCATATGCTGCACAAGCCGGCATATTCAAAAACATAAGTGAGATTAAATAAAAATACCATCAACAATAAAGAACAACAACATGAGTGCAACAGCTCATAGCTTTGTTTGCTATGAGTGGATGCAGAACGACAGCTACGCAGGGAAGGGGAAACAGAAACTTACCTAATTGGCTTCAACGTTTTAACAGCACCCCTTCTGTTTTTATCCAACAACCTTGCTCCCACGCGATGCAGTACCTCGTCTTCTTGCTGCGATTAACTTTTTTAAAGTAGTACCAGCTGGCCTGGCACCCAGTACCGTCCACCAATTATGGGGGCCTTTCTTCAGCTTGTCCCGCCCTCGGGGGCAGGACAGGCTGAAGAAAAGACCCAGGATTGACTGAAGCAGCCTGCTTTTTCTGATGGTACCGGTCCAGCACTGCTTTAAAAAGATTAATTGCTGAAAGAAGAGGTGCTGCATTGGGTGGAGGGGCAGTGGGGAGAGATGCCTGAGCGAGCCACAGGGAAGAAGGACGCCAAGAGGAGGCATGATGAACCCAAATTTTGGGAGCCGGTTGTTAAAGTTCTTAAAACATTCTTTAAAAACTAACAAATGGCTCTCGCAAGCCGGCTCCAGCACACCACTGGGGACAGAGTGTATGGGATTATGGGTTCCTAGGACTGTAGGGATATTAAGATACATATAGTACTAGAATACAATAGTGCTATACTGACAGTGATTCAATCATACAAACCATTTACAGCGCTGCATAAAGTCATTTCTCAATTACACAAGCTAACTGTACATACATACAAATAATAGCTATCTTTACACTTCACACAGAAGTTCAGCAGCAGTGGCCGCTACAAAAACAAAAAGTGCTACCAAAAATGTTTTTAAAAAGCAAGCGCGGCACCGCAGACAGCCATCAGGTGTGCCCTCTCCTTGGGTAGAGTTGCCAAAGAAAAACCTGACACCTGCCCTGCCCATGCTCCTCCCTAGTCCCACTCTCATGCCATGCCCCAAGTCCCTTGCCAGGCCTCCTGTTGTAGCCTTCTCCTGCCCCTCTCAGACTAGAGCTGCCATCGGAAAAGAAAAAACTGCCACATGGAAAAAACATGCTATGAGCTACCAGGGCTTGAAGCTCACTGACTCTACGAGCTGAAGTAATTGCCACCAAGAAAATGACCTTCCAGGTCAAGTACTTCAGATGGCATGAATTCAGTGGCTCAAAAGGAGGTTTCATCAGCTGGGTGAGGACGACGTTCAGATCCCATGACACTGCAGGAGGCTTGACTGGGGGCCTTGACAAAAGCAAGCCTCTCATGAATCGAACGACTAAAGGCTCTCCAGAGATGGCTTTACCCTCTACACGATGATGGTAAGCACTAATCGTACTAAGGTGATTCCTTACTGAGTTGGTCTTGAGACCAGACTCTGATAAGTGCATTAGGTATTCAAGCAGGTTCTGTGCAGGACAAGAACGAGGTTCTAGGGCCTTGCTCTCACACCAGACGACAAACCTCCTCCACACTTTTTAGTGGAATCCTTTCTAGAGGCAAGCAAGACACGGGAGACACCCTCAGACAGACCCAACGAAGCAAAGTCTACGCCCTCAACATCCAGGCCGTGAGAGCCAGAGACTGAAGGTTGGGGTGCAGAAGCGCTCCATCGTTCTGCGAAATGAGAGTCGGAAAACACTCCAATCTCCACGGTTCTTCGGAGGACAACTCCAGAAGTAGAGGGAACCAGATCTGACGGGGCCAAAAAGGCGCTATCAGAATAATGGTGCCGTGGTCTTGCTTGAGCTTCAGCAAGGTCTTCCCCACCAAAGGTATGGGAGGATAAGCATACAGGAGGCCGGTCCCCCAATGGAGGAGAAAGGCATCCGACGCCAGTCTGCCATGTGCCTGTAGTCTGGAACAGAACAGAGGCAGCTTGTGGTTGGTCTGAGAGGCGAAAAGGTCCACAGAGGGAGTGCCCCACTCTCGGAAGATCTTGCGTACCACTCTGGAATGGAGCGACCATTCGTGCGGTTGCATGACTCTGCTCAGTCTGTCGGCCAGACTGTTGTTTACGCCTGCCAGGTATGTGGCCTGGAGAAGCATGCCGAACTGGCAAACCCAACGCCACATCCCGACGGCTTCCTGACACAGGGGGCGAGATCCAGTGCCCCCCTGCTTGTTGATATAATACATAGCAACCTGATTGTCTGTCCGAATTTGGATGATTTGATAGGACAGCCGATCTCTGAAGGCCTTCAGTGCGTTCCAGACCGCTCGGAGCTCCAGGAGGTTGATCTGAAGATCTTGTTCCTGGAGGGACCACAGGCCCTGGGTGTGGAGCCCATCGACATGAGCTCCCCATCCCAGGTGAGATGCATCCGTCGTCAGCACCTTCGTGGGCTGCGGAATTTGGAATGGACGTCCCAGGGTCAAATTGGTCCGAAGTGTCCACCAGTGCAGCGAATTGCGGCAACTGACGGACAGGCGGATGACATCTTCTAGATTCCCGGTGGCTTGGCACCACTGGGAAGCTAGGGTCCATTGAGCAGATCTCATGTGAAGACGAGCCATGGGAGTCACATGAACTGTAGAGGCCATATGACCCAGGAGTCTCAACATCTGCCGAGCTGTGACCTGCTGAGACGCTCTGGTCTGGGAAGCGAGGGACAGGTGGTTGTGCGCCCTCGCTTCGGGAAGAAAGGCCTGAGCCGTCTGAGAATTCAGCAGCGCTCCTATGAATTCCAGAGATTGGACTGGCTGGAGATGGGACTTTGGGTAATTTATCACAAACCCCAGCAGCTCCAGAAGGTGGATAGTGCACCGCATGGACCGAAGAGCTCTTGCCTCTGAGGTGCTCTTGACCAGCCAATCGTCGAGATACGGGAACACATGCACTCCCAGCTTGTGCAGATATGCCGCAACCACCACGAGACACTTCGTGAACACCCGTGGTGCAGAGGCGAGCCCAAAGGGCAGCACACAATACTGAAAATGCCGTGTTCCCAGACGGAATCGGAGATACTGTCTGTGAGCTGGCAGTATTGGGATGTGAGTGTAAGCGTCCTTTAAATCCACGGAACATAGCCAATCATCTTTCTGAATCATGGGTAGAAGGGTGCCCAAGGAAAGCATCCTGAACTTCTCTTTGACCAGGTATTTGTTCAGGCCTCTCAGGCCTAGGATGGGGCGCATCCCCCCTGTTTTCTTTTCCACAAGGAAGTACCTGGAATAGAATCCCTGCCCTTCCTGCCCGGGTGGCACGGGCTCGACCGCATTGGCGCTGAGAAGGGCGGAGAGTTCCTATGCAAGTACCTGCTTGTGCTGAGAGCTGAAGGATTGGGCTCCCGGTGGGCAATTTGGTGGAGTGGAGGCCAAATTAAGGGTGTATCCGCACCGCACTATGTGGAGAACCCACTGGTCAGAGGTTATGAGAGGCCACCCTTGGTGAAAAACGTTCAACTTCCCTCCGACTGGCAGGTCGTCCAGTACGGACACTTTGATGGCGGCTATGTTCCCATGGATCCAGTCAAAAGCCCATCCACGGCTTTTGCTGTGGAGGCGCAGGGGGCTGCTTAGGCGCACGCTGTTGACGGGAACGAGCGCGCTGGGACTGTCCCTGAGGAGGCCTTCGGGTCGGCTGGGTGTACCTACGCTTGCTGTAGGTGTAGGGTGCAGCCTGCCGGGCCCGGGAAAAACGTCCACCTGCAGAGGTGGATGCTGAAGGCGCCCAGTGGGAGAGCTTGTCGAGAGCGGTTTCCCGCTGGTGTAGTTGGTCCACCAACTGCTCGACCTTCTTGCCGAAAATGTCATCCCCCCGGCAAGGGACATCCGCCAGCCGCTGCTGGGTGCGGTTGTCCAGGTCAGAGGCACGAAGCCATGAGAGTCTGCGCATCACTATACCTTGGGCCGCAGCTCGGGATGCCACATCACAGGTGTCATAGATACCCCTGGACAGGAACTTTCTGCACGCCTTCAGCTGCCTGACCACCTCCTGAAAAGGCCTGGACTGCTCCGGAGGGAGCTTGTCGACCAGGTCCGCCAGTTGCCTCACATTGTTCCACATGTGAATGCTCGTGAAGAGCTGGTATGACTGGATGCGGGTCACGAGCATGGAAGATTAGTAGGCCTTCCTCCCAAACGAGTCCAGAGTGCGAGACTCCTGCCCCGGGGGCGCTGAAGCGGTATCCCTCGAACTCTGTGCTCTCTTGAGAGCAGAATCCACGACCGCCGAGTCATGAGGCAATTGGGGCCGCATCAACTCTGGGTCAGAGTGGATCCTGTATTGGGACTCCACTTTCTTGGGGATGGTGGGGTTAGATAATGGCTTCAGCCAGTTTCGAAGCAGTGTCTCTTTGAGGACATTGTGCAATGGCACCGTGGAAGACTCTCTAGGTGGTGATGGATAGTCGAGGACCTCGAGCATCTCAGCCCTCGGCTCATCCACAGAGACCACGGGAAAGGGAATGCAAATAGACATATCCCTGACGAAGGAGGCAAAAGAGAGGCTCTCAGGGGGCGAGAGTTTCCTCTCCGGCGAAGGAGTGGGGTCGGAGGGAAGGCCCACAGACTCCTCTGAGGAGAAATATCTGGGGTCCTCCTCCTCCCCCCACGAGGCCTCTTCCTCGGTGTCGGACATGAGCTCCTGTAGCTCAGACCTCAACCAGGCTCGTCTCGACTGCGAGGAACCATGTCCCCGATAATGGCGTCGAGCGGTGGACTCCCGCGCCGGCGGGGATAAAGCTCCCTCCATCGACATCGACTCCACCTGCGTGGCGGTAGACACCGGTGCTGCAAGCGGCGTTGGCGGCCGCAGCATCGGGCTAAAGCACACCGGCGCCTCCATCAATGGCGCCAGGGGCGCAAGCACCCCCGGTGCCGGCAGAGCCTGGCGCATCAGCCCTTCCAGAATCCCCAGAAGGATGGCTCGGAGGCACTTGTCAAGGCCCGCTGTCGGGAAAGGCAGGGGGGCCGGTGTACTTGTCGGTGCCGGAAGCTGCTTGGGTCCAGGAGACGGTACCGAAGCACCCGCGGACTGACGCAGCGACACCTCTTCAACCGAGGGGGAACGCTCCTCTCGGCACTGCCGCTTCCTCGGCGTCGAGTCATCCCTCGAGGTGCCGGAGCTGGCAGTCCCGTGCGCCATGGGCGACCGATGACGGTGCTTCTTGGTTTTCTTTCGGTGCCCGTCATCGGTGCTTGGTGGTAGAGATGAAGAGGAGGTAGAACCCCCCCGGCCTCAAGGAATCGGGTCTGACAGGGTTCGGTCCCGATGGCCCTGGGTAGAGGGAGTGGCTCGCGCGGCTGCTCACCCACCGGCAGGCCAGCGGGCCAACGGTACCTGTACTCCTGGGGTCGGTGCCATCGTCGGTGTCGATTTCGTCGACATCGGTACTGGTACCGAAGATCCAGCCATTGACACCGATGCCGTCGAGGTCGACGTCGAGGGGCCGGCGCAAGTTCCGAAAAGACGGTCCCGAAGAACTTGCCTCGCCACCTGTGTCCGCTTCCGTAAGCCGAGACACAAGGTGCACGTCTTGGTATTATGCTCCGGCCTGAGGCACTGGAGACATCAAGCGTGGGTATCTGTCTGCGAGATCTGCCGGCCGCACCGACCACACTTCTTTAATCCCCTCGGGACCTTCGAGGACATTGACGGAAAAATCGCGTCGGCGAAGTCAAAGTCGTCGATGGTGGCGGTGAAAAGCACACCCGAAAAAGAAACGACCGCGCGGCCACAAGGCCGCAACGAAGCACCCTCGCGACTAAAAACGACGAGGGGACTTTTTTTTTTTTTTTTAACACAATTGAAAAAGGAAAGAAATACGCGAACGCGTACGAAGGAGAAAAAGCTTGCGGCTAGGCTGCGAACCGGTTTCCGGAGCTGACAGAGAGAGAGAGACGGCAACACGTCTCTCTCCAGCGCGGAATAGAAAAAAACTGAGCGGGAACGGTCACGCACGGGCGGGAAGACGGCCGCGCATGCGCGGTGGGCGTGCCCTGCGTGCGGGACTGCCCGCGAAGTTTTGTTCCGGTTGGTGGGGGCTGCCGTGGACGTCAACCCAGTCGTGAGAACAAGCAGCCTGCTTGTCCTCGGAGACAGAGGGAAGACACTGGATGGAAGGGTAGCGAGAAAGAGGAGACACTGGATGGAAGGATGCATAAAGAAAGAGGGGAGACATTGGAAGGATGGGGAAAGAAAGAGGGGAGACACGAAGGATGAGGAGAGAAAGAGAGCTGCTGGATAGAAAAGGGGAGTAGAGAAAGACTGGAGAATAAGAGGAAGGGGCACGGGGAGAACAAGGGTGAGAAAAAGATGAAAAGCCAAAGGTAGATGAAGGAAAAAGAAGGAAATTAAAGAATGGATAGTAAGAATGAATTAAATCTGGACAGAGAGAAAGGCTGAAAAATATTGAAGAAAGCAAAGAAAAAGGAGAAAAAAATGACAAATGGCGCAGAAGAGTTAAGCGAAAATGAAGGAAAGCAGAATCTAGAGACTGGGAGCAACACAATGAGAAAAAGTAAATGGCCATACAACAAAAGTAAAGAAAATAATTTTATTTTTAATTTAGGATCAAGTAAAATGGTACCTGTGTTAATAACGTTTCAGAGACCAATACTTCCTTAGGTCAGGAGAGGATACCATAACAGCATTTTACTGACCTGAGGCAAGAGGTTTTGGCCTCTGAAAGCTCATTGAAAAGGGTGTTAGGCTATTAAATAAATTATTTTCTGAAACCTGATGCACTGAAAAGCAGCACTTTATCCCTGTGTGACAAATGCATCTGATTAGTGTGACTAAATTTTGCTGGTAGAGAGAAAATTTTGTGTCCACCCACTTTGGGTTCAGGCCCACACAAAATTGGCAGCGCGAATGGTGCAGGCAGTGATTGAAAGAGGCTGTCAGTGTCGGAGATTTCCTCTGTGAGTCCCACCTATGTTGTTTCAACTTCCTGTTTCCGCATGTTGGACTTGCAGAGGGAAGCTCCGACGCTGACAGCCTTTTTCAATCGCTGCCTGCACTGTTCGCGCTGCTGCGTCCGACGCTGGCAGCCAGTGGAGAAGGAGGACGGGCTGGAAGAAGAATCGCTGGACATGGGAGAGGGGAGGGCAGGGGAGAGAGGAGAATCGCTGGACATGGATGGAGAGGAGAACAGGAGATAGAGGAGAATTGCTGGACATGGTTGGATGGAGAGGTTGGCGGGGAGAGAGGAGAAATGCTGGCCGGGTGGAGGAGAGGGGAGAGAGAATTATTGATTTATATGGATACAGGGGAGGGAAGAGAGGAGAAATGCTGGACATGGATGGAGGGGAGGAGAGAGGAGAAGTGATGGACATGGATGGAGGGATGGAAAGAAAAAAGAAGATGCACATGGATGGAGATGAGGGAAAGAGAAGAAAGGAGAAAAACTGCACATGGATGGAGAAAATAGGCAAAAGCTGAATCCACGTTATACCTCCTCCAGTCAATTCCATGGAGGAGGACCCAGCTTTTACTTATGGATGTATAGCAAGAAATGAAGAAGAAAGGAGGAAAGTAAAGAAATAAATGGAAAGGAAGCTCTGGAAACGGAGTTAAGGGAACAGATAGAGAGCAGCAGAATCA
The DNA here is from genome assembly GCF_901765095.1 of Microcaecilia unicolor. Classification (NCBI taxonomy): domain Eukaryota; kingdom Metazoa; phylum Chordata; class Amphibia; order Gymnophiona; family Siphonopidae; genus Microcaecilia; species Microcaecilia unicolor. The sequence continues at coordinate 39,593,116 of NC_044040.1, read as the reverse complement.
GAGACTGGGATGGACAGAAAAACAAAGTCACCAGACAACAAAGGTAGAAGAAATCATTTTATTTTCATTTTAGTGTTTGAAATATGTCCAATTTGAGAATTAACATCTGCTGTCTTGTTTTGCACTGGGTATACTGGAGCTGTAACAGCTTACAGAAATTATTTCTGATGAAAAAATCACATTATTTTTTTCTCCTATACTAGTATAATATTTTCAATTATGTCTGTTTATATGTGCCATAGGGGTATGGCTAATGTGGGTGTGGCTATCATAGGGGTGAAGCCATATGTGGTGACCCCGCCCATAACGAGTACTGGCACCTTTTTTTCTGCAAAAAAAGCACTGTGTGTGTGTATATATATATATATATATATATATATATATACAGTGGGGGAAATAAGTATTTGATCCCTTGCTGATTTTGTAAGTTTGCCCACTGACAAAGACATGAGCAGCCCATAATTGAAGGGTAGGTTATTGGTAACAGTGAGAGATAGCACATCACAAATTAAATCCGGAAAATCACATTGTGGAAAGTATATGAATTTATTTGCATTCTGCAGAGGGAAATAAGTATTTGATCCCCCACCAACCAGTAAGAGATCTGGCCCCTACAGACCAGGTAGATGCTCCAAATCAACTCGTTACCTGCATGACAGACAGCTGTCGGCAATGGTCACCTGTATGAAAGACACCTGTCCACAGACTCAGTGAATCAGTCAGACTCTAACCTCTACAAAATGGCCAAGAGCAAGGAGCTGTCTAAGGATGTCAGGGACAAGATCATACACCTGCACAAGGCTGGAATGGGCTACAAAACCATCAGTAAGACGCTGGGCGAGAAGGAAACAACTGTTGGTGCCATAGTAAGAAAATGGAAGAAGTACAAAATGACTGTCAATCGACAAAGATCTGGGGCTCCACGCAAAATCTCACCTCGTGGGGTATCCTTGATCATGAGGAAGGTTAGAAATCAGCCTACAACTACAAGGGGGGAACTTGTCAATGATCTCAAGGCAGCTGGGACCACTGTCACCACGAAAACCATTGGTAACACATTACGACATAACGGATTGCAATCCTGCAGTGCCCGCAAGGTCCCCCTGCTCCGGAAGGCACATGTGACGGCCCGTCTGAAGTTTGCCAGTGAACACCTGGATGATGCCGAGAGTGATTGGGAGAAGGTGCTGTGGTCAGATGAGACAAAAATTGAGCTCTTTGGCATGAACTCAACTCGCCGTGTTTGGAGGAAGAGAAATGCTGCCTATGACCCAAAGAACACCGTCCCCACTGTCAAGCATGGAGGTGGAAATGTTATGTTTTGGGGGTGTTTCTCTGCTAAGGGCACAGGACTACTTCACAGCATCAATGGGAGAATGGATGGGGCCATGTACCGTACAATTCTGAGTGACAACCTCCTTCCCTCCGCCAGGGCCTTAAAAATGGGTCGTGGCTGGGTCTTCCAGCACGACAATGACCCAAAACATACAGCCAAGGCAACAAAGGAGTGGCTCAGGAAGAAGCACATTAGGGTCATGGAGTGGCCTAGCCAGTCACCAGACCTTAATCCCATTGAAAACTTATGGAGGGAGCTGAAGCTGCGAGTTGCCAAGCGACAGCCCAGAACTCTTAATGATTTAGAGATGATCTGCAAAGAGGAGTGGACCAAAATTCCTCCTGACATGTGTGCAAACCTCATCATCAACTACAGAAGACGTCTGACCGCTGTGCTTGCCAACAAGGGTTTTGCCACCAAGTATTAGGTCTTGTTTGCCAGAGGGATCAAATACTTATTTCCCTCTGCAGAATGCAAATAAATTCATATACTTTCCACAATGTGATTTTCCGGATTTAATTTGTGATGTGCTATCTCTCACTGTTACCAATAACCTACCCTTCAATTATGGGCTGCTCATGTCTTTGTCAGTGGGCACACTTACAAAATCAGCAAGGGATCAAATACTTATTTCCCCCACTGTATATATATATATCGTGCATTCCAATTAAGTGCACGTCAGATAAGCGCATGCTCTGTTTAACTGCATGCCATACTTCGGTCCCGTTTTTGGCGCCATCAATTTCTATGGGGACAAACTTCGGTTTAGCATACCACTGATAAGTGCAAGATTCACTTATATGCATGATTTAAGACCGCTCCTCTGCAGGAAAGACTCCACATGAGCGCACGCACGGAATATGGAAGCTGATTGGCGCGTGACAAAGGGGCGGTAAATTTGAAATCTCGTTGGTTAACTACCACAGGCAAAATAAGCGAAAGAATGTTGTTAGAGTGTACACTGGAGTCGTCATCGTCGCGCAATTGTAAGACTTTAACACTGGCTGAACGAATAGAAGTTCTTAAAAAATTAGAAAACAAAGTCAATCATCTATTGCTAAAGAATACGGTGTCAATCCCAGTCAAATTTCACGTATCTTGAAGCAGAAAGACAAGCTTCTGGAAGACTGGCAAAACAATACAAATCCACACCGGAAACGTAAACGGGTGGGAAAAGCTGAGGATGTAGAAGATGCTCTTCTTCGGTGGTTTTCTCGAGTCAGGAGCAGACAGTTTCCTGTCAGTGGTCCACTGCTTATGGAGAAAGCTAATCAGCTAGCTGAAAATCTTGGACTAACTGAATTCAAAGCCACTGTTGGATGCTTGGAAAGATGGAAGGAGAGGAACAACATAAAATTCAAGAAACAGTATGGTGAAAAACAAGACGCTGATGACTTTGGTGCTGAAAATTGGGTTGTTTCAGTTCTTCCTACCATCTTGAACGAGTTTGCACCTCATGACATTTTCAATGCTGACAAAAACGGTCTCTACTGGCGAGCGATTCCTGATGGAACACTTGCATTCAAACAAGCCAAAACTACAGGAAGTAAAACATCGAAGGACTGACTGACGATCCTCCTTTGCTGCAATATGGATGGGAGTGAGAAGTTGGAACCACTCGTCATTGGAAAGAGCAAACAGCCCCGTTGCTTCAAGAATGTTAAGCGACTTCCTGTGTCATACGAGGCTAATGCAAATTCATGGATGACTGGGGAAATTTGGAAGCAGTGGCTAAAGAAGTTAGACACTAGAATGCGGGCACAAAAGTCTGCTCATGGCTTTTGAAGCCAGAGACCGGAAAGTGTTGAGCTATGGGAAGAACACGTTTCTCTGGGGGTCCGAGATAATGAGTCAGTTGCCCAAAAGTTGGAGTTTTATCTCAACATCCATTTTGCAGTTTTCCCTTGAAAGCACTCAGTAAGTACAGTGCATCCCTCTTTTAAAGAGCTCTTTCAGGATTCTTGGACCCCAGAGCTGAAGACAAGGTTGGAAAAATTCCTGTCTGTGATGTTGCAAGCAAGCAGTACCCCTCAGCTCTTCACGTTATATCAGGACAGTAGACAGAGCAGCAAAGTACCACACTGCAAATGCTTTGTAATGTTACTCTTCCAAGAGACACTTTGATGCATGCATGGCTGAATGAGAGGGTGCTCTTTCCCTAATAAGGTTAATGCAGTTGGTGTGCCCTCTCCTTTGGTAGAGTTGCCAAAGAAAAACCTGACACCTGCCCCGCCCATGCTCCTCCCTAGTCCCACTCTCATGCCATGCCCCAAGTCCCTTGCCAGGCCTCCTGTTGTAGCCTTCTCCTGCCCCTCTCAGACTAGAGCTGCCATCGGAAAAGAAAAAACTGCCACATGGAAAAAACATGGTATGGAATGCATTACCAACTGACTTGAAAACGATCAACGAAATAACTAACTTTCGTAAATCACTGAAAACCTATCTCTTCAACAAGGCCTACAAAGAGAATCCATAGCTTATTATAACACCTTACCACTTCACCCTACTTTGACAGTCATCTTCCTATAACTTTGTTCTGCTCTTTTCTCCTCATCCATGATCTTATTGTAACACCAATTGTACCTGTCTCCTGGAATGGCGATGCCATAACAGGTTTTTGTAAGCCACATTGAGCCTGCAAATAGATGGGAAAATGTGGGATACAAATGCAATAAATAAATAAATAAATACATAAATAAACTTCAGTAATCGGGAGTGGAGTGGAAGTGAGCCAGCTCATCTAGTCTACTGTAAGGAAGGAAGCCATTTGGTAAATGTGTTTCCTCTCCCCCGCGCAGCCGTCGACATTCAATCAAAACAGCAAGCAAACCTGGGGACAGGAGGACAAGATTGGTAAGGAAATAGGAGGATCCTGGGAGAATAATCCTTAGCGTTAACTACATCAGCTGTCTTCTTCTAAAAAAATTTATTTTGGAGGATATATGTAAAATGTCCACATGTAAACGACTGGGCAAAGAAAAAAGGTCCCAGTGTCTTCTGTTTTATGCAGTGTCTTCTTTCCATTTGATATTTTTTCTCTCACCATGTCCACCATCCTCCTGTGTCCTTATGTGTCCTGTCTACCATCTGTAGCCCTGTCCCTATCCTTCCACGAGTTTCAGTATCTGCCCTCAACGTGTTCCAAACCAGCCCTTAAACTCAGCAGGTTTCCCCCCATCCATATCCAGCATTTGTCCTCACTCCCCTCCATCCATGTGCATCTACTTCCTCTGTCTTCCCTTCCCTCCATCCATGTCCAGCATTTCTCCTCTCTCCCTTCCCCTCCATTCATGTGCATCTCCTTCCTTTGTCTTTCCTTCCCTCCATCCTTGTCCAACATTTTTCCTCTCTTCCCTGCCCTCCATCCATGTCCAGCATTTCTCCTCTCTTCCCTCCCCTCCATCCATGCGCATCTGGGTGGGCACGCACTGTCTATATAAGTATGAGTAGTGTCTCTTGGGATCCTACATAATAATGCCTTAGAATTCACTTGATGATGGATTTCTAAGTAGTCTGCCCAACAGCTGCCCTGCATCAGTATAACCACATACATACTTAATGGAAAAATTGATATTTTTAAATATAATTACATTATCCCACAATCTCTCCATTGCAAAATGCTGTACACAAACGTGTGCAAAAACACACTCATATACTTACTAAACCATAACAGCACTAATTCCAAGGACAGGATGAGCTACAACCTTATGCTTGAAAAGGCAGAACTGTAATTACACTAGGCTCTAAAACACCAATACACTACCTCGTGAAAAAAAAAGCAAAACAAAAAGGGCTGCAAATACTACACGCTAGCAGAATACTGCACCTTGATCACACATGAAAAACACATGACACAACAGACATGACACAAGGAACTAGAAATCAAAAAATATGAAGGCAAAATACTGAACTGGACAGTTAACTCAAGAAGTCAGACTCAGCATGCAGCAATACCAGAAAAATTGAAACTTACGTGCAAAATATCACAGAAGCACATTTCCAAAAGCTGACATATTCCAATTAACAAATTCTGAATAAAATACTTTTTTTTACCTTTGTTGTCTGATCTACTGATGCAGGGCAGCTGTTGGGCAGACTACTTAAAAATCCATCATCAAGTGAATTCTAAGGCATTATTTTGTAGGATCCCAAGAGACACTACTCATACTTATATAGACAGTGCGTGCCCACCCATATTAGCTCTGGGCCCACCCAAAATCTCAGGTCTGGCTACGCCACTGGCAAGCTTTGTTAGGGATGTGGAGAGGGAAGAAACAGATGCAGCTGTTGCAAACGCGTCAGATGAACAGGCTATTGACATCCCAGCCAGTGTTACTGAAGAGGAGTTTCATCACTATGTAGCTGTTGATTACGATCTACAAACAGCTGACGACAGCACTGATGTCGAGATATGCGCTTACACACAGGCAACAGCAGATGATGAAACAGATGATGAAATAAGCTGCGAGGCACATGCTGACGAAATTCAACAACCTCCTGTCACTTCTGCAAGAGCGCTGGAGAGTTTCAACACTGTGCGGGCCTATCTGGAGGCCACTGGATGTCAGTGCTATGACAGTTTTTACCGTCTGGCAGATGTAGTCCATGGAACTCACAGACACAAGAGTGTAGAGAGGACTATGACTGATTACTTCAATTAAGCCTAACGTCAGTTAACAGAGACTGTATAATATCAGTTAACGGAGACTGTATACTGTACGTATAATAAACAGTACTGTACATATGTTTAACCTGATGCCAAGCTTCTTTGGGTCACAACGGTTAAGTGCATGCTCCGGTTAACTGCATGTATTTCTTTGGTCCCAGACCCTTGCACTTAAGCGGATTGCACTGTATATATATATATATATATATATATATATATATATATATATGCTTGGGATGGAGTCTGGATAAGGAGTTGGAAAAAAGAGCCTGATATTCAATAGGATTTAATCAGGCTGCCTATTTATTTATTTATTACATTTGTATCCCACATTTTCCCACCTACTTGCAGGTTCAATGTGGCTTACATGGTACTGTAAAGGCAACTGGCAATTCCAGTATGAACAAATACAAAGTGATGTAGTGGTAGGATAAAGTTCATATGTACCAGATAAATTAGGGAATCGTAGAGGGGGAGAGTTAATTTGCGTCTGGTACTAGCTTTAGTTTCTTTGTGCTGCAGTTGTTCAAGCATTTAAGTTGGGTCGGTGGGGTATGCCTTTTTGAACAGGCTGGTTTTTAGTAATCTCCGGAAGTTTAGGTGGTCATACGTTGTTTACACGGCCTTAGGTAATGCGTTCCATAGTTGTGTGCTTATGTAAGAGAAGCTGGATGCATAAGTTGATTTGTATTTGAGTCCATTGCAGCTTGGGTAATGGAGATTTAGGTATGCTCCTGTTGATCTAGTTGCGTTTCTAGGTAGTAGGTCTATGAGGTCTGTCATGTAACATGGGGCTGCGCCGTAGATAATTGTATGAACCATAGTGCAGATTTTGAATGCGATTCGTTCTTTGATTGGGAGCCAGTGCAGTTGTTCTCGGATGGGTTTGGCGCTTTCAAACCGCGTTTTTCCAAATATAAGCCTAGCTGCCGTGTTTTGGGCAGTTTGAAGTTTCTTTATGATTTGTTCTTTGCATCCAGCATAGATTCCATTGCAGTAGTCTACTTGGCTTAGTACTAAAGTTTGTATCAGGTTATAAAATGTTTCTCTTGGGAAGAAAGGTTTCACTCGTTTAAGTTTCCATATTGAGTGGAACATTTTCTTCGTTGTAGATTTTACTTGGCTCTCTAGTGTGAGGTTTCGGTCGATTGTAACTCCGAGAATTTTCAAGTTGTCTGAGACTGGGAGTGTGTAATCTGGGATATTTAAGTTGGTGGGTTTGTACGTATTATATTGGGATCACAGGATGAGACAGTGTGTTTTTTCTGTGTTGAGTTTTAGTTGAAATGCATTCGCCCATTAGTTCATGATGTTCAGGCCGAGTTTGATTTCCTTGGTGATTTCTGTTAGATCATGTTTGAAAGGGATGCATATTGTAACATCGTCTGTGTAAATGAATGGGTTAAGGCCTTTGTTGGTTAAGGACTTGGCTAGTGGGGTCATCATTAGGTTGAAAAGGGTCGGTGATAATGGTGATCCTTGAGGGACTCTGCAGTCTGCTTTCCATGGTAGTGATATATTCGAGTTTGATTTCACTTGATATGTTCTGGTAGTTAGGAAACTCTTGATCCAACTAAGTACACTTCCTCTGATCCCGAAGTAGTCTAGGAGTCTTAGTAGTATTTTATGGTTTACTATGTCGAACGCACTAGACATGTTGAACTGGAGGAGTAGTATACTTTTACCTGTTGCTATTTCCTGTTTGAATTTGGCTAGGAGAGTGATTAGTACTGTTTCTGTGCTGTGGATGGGGTGATATCCTGATTGTGACTCATGTAGTATTGAAAATTTGTTTATGTACTCAGTAAGGTGTTTGGTTACCATGCTTTCCATCAGTTTGACTACCAGTGGGACAGATGCTACTGGGCGGTAGTTGATGATTTCGTCTGGTTTTTTTTTTTTGGTGTCTTTTAGTATTGGGGTAAGTAGGATGTTGCCATTTTCCTTAGGGAAGAAACCTTGTTGAAGCAAGTAATTTAGGTGGGGTGTGAGGTTTAATATGAAGCGGTGAGGAGCGGATTTTATTAGGTAGCTGGGGCAGGTATACAATTTACAGTGAGTACTGGAGAACCTATTGATCGCCTGGGTGACTGTTTCAACGCTGAGGGGAGAGAAGTTTGACCAGATTCGGGCCGCTGGGTATTCTCCGTGGGTTGGGTCCATACCATTGATGAAATATTCGATATTGGTGGTGTTCTGAGGTAGTGTGTTGCGTAGGTTTGCAATTTTTTCGTTGAAGTATTTGGCAAGTTTGTATGCAGATGGGATGTCTGTATTGGTCGTGGTGACCGAGGTGGTGTCTAGTAGTTTGTTCACGAGTTGGTATAATTTTTTCGTGTCTTTGTAGTCTGATCCTAATTTGGTTTTGTAATATGACCTTTTGGTTTCTCTTATTGCATATTTGTATTTTCTTTGCAGTTGTTTCCATGCATTGAGTGTGTGTGTATCTTTTAGTTTTTTCCATGCTCGTTCGAGTTACTAAGTACCTCGGGGAAGTGATGCCACTGAATATCCGCTTTGATCACCGTAGCACTGTTGAGTACTTACTGTTCCAGAGTTAAGATATTTTTTCTTTTTTCCTTTTTTCTTTGGATTAATTACCTAGAAAAGAGGCAAAGAATTACAATGCTGTTGTGTAGCAGCACATATTTAAGCTCTAGAAAACAGAAACTGTATATTTTGTTAAAAGATCAGAACCATTCAAAGTGACATATATGCAATAATAACAGAAATCAGGGTATTGGAACTTTTTCACATCAAATAAGTTATGCATGAGCAAGTCCCTTCCAGACTTCACCCATGGGTACACACCCATCTGTAAATTATGTGTGTATAAGATATGGACTTCTATAAATAATTCTGGCATATACGTGCATATGTGCACACATACGTACGTATATGCCATTATTCTAATAATATGTATAATCTGCATGTAATAGTTCATGAACACTTTATAGAATTGCCCTGCATGTTAATGCATGTTAAACAAGACTGTCAGGCTTATTTTCGAAAGAGAAGGACGCTAATCTTTCGACACAAATCGCAAGATGGGCGTCCTTCTCACAGGGTCGCCCAAATCGGCATAATCGAAAGCCGATTTTGGGCATCCTCAACTGCTTTCCATTGCGGGGACGACCAAAGTTCATGAGGGCGTGTCAGAAGCATAGCGAAGGCGGGACTGAGGCGTGCTTAACAGATGGGTGTCCTCGGCCGATAATGGAAAAAGAAGGGCGTCCCTGACGAACACTTTACTAAGTACTTTTTTTTTTACGACCAAGCCACAAAAATGTGCCCTAAATGACCAGATGACCACCGGAGGGAATCGGGGATGACCTCCCCTTACTCCCCCAGTGGTCACTAAACCTCTCCCACCCTAAAAAAAATTTTTTAAATATTTTTTCCAGCCTCTATGCCAACCTCAAATATCATACCCAGCTCCATGACAGCAGTATGCAGGTCCCTGGAGCAGTTTTACTGGGTACTGCAGTGCACTTCAGGTAGGCAGACCCAGGCCCATCCCCCCGCTACCTGTTAAACTTGTGGTTGTAAATGTGAGCCCTCCAAAACCCACCACAAACCCACTGTATCCACATCTAGGTGCCCCCTTCATCCTTAAGGGCTATGGTAGTGGTGTACAGTTGTGGGGAGTGGGTTTTTTTTTTTTTTTTTGGGGGGGGGGGGGGGGTTGGGGGGCTCAGCACACAAGGTAAGGGAGCTATGCACCTGGGAGCTTTTTCTGAAGTCCACTGCAGTGCCCCCTAGGGTGCCCGGCTGGTGTCCTGGCATGTGAGGGGGACCAGTGTACTACGAATGCTGACTCCTCCCACGATCAAATGGCTTGGATTTGGTCGTTTCTGAGATGGGCGTCCTCAGTTTCCATTATCGCCGAAAATCGGGGACGACCATCTCTAAGATTGACCTAAATGTTGAGATTTGGGTGTCCCCGACCAAATTATCGACACGCAAGATGGACGCCCATTTTGTTTCGATAATACGGGTTTCCACACCCCTTCGTGGGGACATCCTGCGAGGACATCCTCAGGAAAACTTGGGCGCCCCGTTTGATTATGCCCCTCTGTGTGTACTACATTTTTTAAGGCAAACTAATGAACTGAATGCATGTTAATAAATGAACATGCCTTAAAAATGTTTTTAATTGAATTTCTCCTTTTAGGAACAAAAAAACAGTAACATCACTTACCTCATATACATTAAACTGTGATTGCCCTTTGGACAATTCCCTGTAACTTGTTGTGAATTCTCCAATGAAGTCATGACTATAAAAAAAGTTAAAAGCATACATGCTGTATAAGTAACTAAGAAAATATACAGGAAGTATTGTTTTAATGATTAGTTATTTGAGAAAGCACAAAAGTTTGGGAAAGCAGTGCACAATAAAAACTCAGGGGTAGATATTAGCATTGTTTAAGCAGGCAGGAAAGGCTGAGCTGGCTTGTTGGGGATATAGCAAAGATACATACCTGTAGCAGATATTCTCCGAGGACAGCAGGCTGGTTGTTCTCACATGTGGGTCGTCGTCCGCGTCGGCCCAGGAACCGGCATTTTGCAAGCAAAATATTTAAAAAGCCTTGCCAGAGTCTTCTGGTGCATGTGTAGGGTGCACCGCGAATGCGTGGACCGATTTCCCGCCCGTCGCGTGAACGCACTCCTCAGTTAAATCAAAAGCATAAAAAGAAACAATAACAACTCCAAAGGGGAGGTGGGTGGGTTTGTGAGAACAATCATCCTGCTGTCCTCGGAGAATACCTGCTACAGGTATGTATCTTCACTTTCTCCGAGGACAAGCAGGCTGCTTGTTCTCACATGTGGGGTATCCCTAGCAACCAGGCTCACTCAAAACAATGAACATTGGTCAATTGGGCCTCGCAACGGCGAGGACATAACAGAGATTGACCTGAAACCATAATCAACTAACTGAGAGTGCAGTCTGGAACAGAACAAAAATGGGTCTAGGGGGGGTGGAGTTGGATTCTAAACCCCGAACAGATTCTGCAGCACCGACTGCCCAAACCGACTGTCGCGTCGGGTATCCTGCTGAAGGCAGTAGTGAGATGTGAATGTGTGGACTGATGACCACGTTGCAGCCTTGCAAATCTCTTCAATGGAGGCTGACTTTAATTGAGCCACTGACGCAGCCATGGCTCTAATATTATGAGCCGTGACATGGCCCTCTAAAGACAGCCCAGCTTGGGCATAAGTGAAGGAAATGCAATCTGCTAGCCAATTGGAGATTGTGCGTTTTCCGATGGCGACTGCCCTCCTGTTGGGATCAAAAGAAACAAACAACTGGGCGGACTGTCTAAAGGGCTTTGTCCGCTCCACGTAAAAGGCCAATGCTCTCTTGCAGTCAAGGTGTGCAAACTGCTTTCACCAGGGCGGGTATGAGAACGGGGAAAGAATGTTGGTAAGACAATTGACTGGTTCAGATGGAACTCCAACACCACCTTCGGCAGGAACGTAGGGTGCGTGCGGAAGACTACTCTGTTGTGATGGAATGTGATCCAAGGTGCGTGCACTACTAAGGCCTGAAGCTCACTCTCTATGAGCTGAAGCAACAGCCACCAAGAAAACGACCTTCCATGTCAAGTACTTCAGATGGCAGGAATTCAGTACCTGAAAAGGAGCTTTCATCAGCTGGGTGAGAATGACGTTGAGATCCCATGACACTGGTGGAGGTTTGTCAGGGGGCTTTAACAAAAGCAAACCTCTCATGAAGCGAACAACTAAATGCTGTCCAGAGATAGGCTTACCCTCTACATGGTGATGATAAGCACTAATCACACTATGGTGAACTCTTACGGAGTTGGTCTTGAGACCAGACTCTGACAAGTGTAGAAGGTATTCAAGCAGGGTTTGTGTAGGACAAGAAAGAGGATTTAGGGCCTTGCTGTCACACCAGACAGCAAACCTCCTCCATTTGAAAGAGTAACACCTCTTCGTGGAATCTTTCCTGGAAGCAAGCAAGACTCGGGAGACACCCTCTGAAAGACCCAAGGAGGCAAACTCTACACTCTCAACATCCAGGCCGTAAGAGCCAGAGACTGGAGGTTGGGATGCAGAAGCGACCCCTCGTTCTCAGTGATGAGGGTTGGAAAACAGTCCAATCACCACGGTTCTTCGGAGGACAACTCCAGAAGAAGAGGGAACCAAATCTGATGCGGCCAGAAGGGTGCAATGAGGATCATGGTTCTGCAGTCTTGCTTGAGTTTCAGCAAAGTCTTCCCTACTAGAGGTATGGGAGGATACGCAAACAGAAGGCCTGTCCCCCAATGTAGGAGAAAGGCATCTGACGCTAGTCTGTCATGGGCCTGAAGTCTGGAACAGAACTGAGGGACTTTGTGATTGATCTGAGTGGCAAAAAGATCCACCAAGGGGGTGCCCCACGCTCGGAAGATCTTGCAGACTATGCCCATGTTCAGTGACCACTCGTGAGGTTGCATTATCCTGCTCCAGACTGTTGTTTACGCCTGTCAGATAAGTGGCTTGAAGAAACATGCCGTCACGGCGAGCCCAAAGCCACATCTGGACGGCTTCCTGACAGAGGGCGAGATCCGGTGCCCCCCTGCTTGTTGGTGTAATACATGGCAACCTGATTGTCTGCCTCGATTAAAATGATTTGGTTGGACAGCCGATCTCTGAAAGTCTTTAAAGCGTTCCAGATCGCTCTTAATTCCAGGAGGTTTATCTGCAGACCTGTTTCCTGATCCATCGTCAGCACTTTTCGTGGCTGAGGAACTTGGAATGGTCGTCCCATGGTCAAATTGGATCGAATCGTCCACCAGTGGAGAGAATTCCGAAAGCCGGTGGACAGTTGGATGACATCCTCTAGATCCCCCGCAGCTTGAAACCACTGGGAAGCTAGGGTCCATTGAGCTGATCTCATATGTAGACGTTCGATGGGCATGACATGAACTGTGGAGGCCATGTGCCCCAGAAGTCTCAACATCTGCCGAGCCATGACCTGGTGAGACGCTCGAACCATGGACACCAGGGCCAGAAGATTATCCGCCCTTGTCTTGGGAAGATAAGCTTGAGCTGTCTGAGTGTTCAACAGGGCTTCAATGAATTCCAATGCTTGGACTGGGGTGAGATGGGACTTGGGATAATTTATGACGAACCCCAGTAGCTCTAGCACCCGAATAGTCATCCACATGTACTCCAGAGCACCCTCCTTCGAGGGTCCAGAGAGCATATCCAATCGTTTTCCTGAATCATGGGAAGAAGGGTGCCTAGGGAAATCATCCTGAACTTTTCTCGGACAAGAAATTTGTTCAGGGCCCTTAGGTCTAGGATGGGATACATCCCCCGTTTTCTTTTGCACAAGGAAGTACCTGGAATAGAATCCCAGCCCTTCTTCCCCTGGTGGAACTGGTTCGACCACATGGGCCTTCAGAAGGGCGGAGAGTTCCTCTGCAAGTACCTGTTTGTGCTGGGAACTGTAAGAATGAGCTCCCGGTGGACAATTTGGAGGTTTGGATTCCAGATTGAGGGTGTATCCTGACCGGACTATTTGAAGAACCCACCGGTCGGAGGTTATGAGGCCACCTTTGGTGAAAAAATATCAACCTCCACCCAACCGGCAAGTCGTCCAGCATGGACACTTTTACTGAGGCTATGCTGAACTGGAGCCAGTCAAAAGCCCGTCCCTTGCTTTTGCTGGGGAGCCGCAGAGGCCTTAGGCGCACGCTGTTGATGAGAACGAGCGTGCTGGGACTGAGCCTGAACAGGCTGCTGAGGAGTGTACCTATGCCTACCATAGGAATAGGGAGCACTCCTCTTCCCTCAAAAAACCTCCTAGATGAGGAGGTAGTAGCAGAAGACGCCCGGCGGGAGAGAGAATCCATAGCATCATTGTGCTTCTTGAGCTGGTCAACCAGATCATCTACTTTCTCACCAAAAAGGTTATCCCCCCGGCAAGGCACATCCACCATCCGCTGCTGGACCAAATGATCCAGGTCAGAGACACGCAGCCATGAGAGTCCGTGCATCACTATACCTTGGGCAGCGATCCTGGATGCTACATCAAAAGTGTCGAACGTACCCCTGGCCAAGAATTTTCGACACGCCTCCTGCTGCCTGACCACCTGGTGAAAAGGCTCGGCTTGCTCCAGAGGGAGTGCATCAACCAAGCTAGACAATTGCCTCACCAAGTTCTGCAAGTGGATGCTCGTGAAGAGCTGGTACTGTATGTTTGGATCTTGACAGCGAGCATAGCGGCCTGATATGCCTTCCTCCCAAAAGAGTCCAAGGCTCTAGATTCTCTGCCTGGGGGCGCCGAGGCATAGTCCCTAGTAATCTTGGCTCTTTTGAGAGTGGAGTCCACCACCATGGAATTGTGAGGTAGCTGAGACTTCATCAATCCAGGCTCCCCGTGGATCCGATATTGGGATTCAGTCCTTTTCGGGATCTCGGGATTAAACAGAAGGAACAACCAGTTTCGCATAAGGACTTCCTTCAGAACATTATGCAAAGGAGCCATTGCAGCTCTCTAGGCGGAGAAGGATAATCCAGGACCTCAAGCATCTCAGCCCTGGGCTCATCCTCAACCTCCATAGGGAAGGGAATGGTCCCTTCCTAACCTTGTCCCCCTCCCCCTACCGCTGCCTACCGCAGGAACTCACTACCCATCCATGTCCTCTCCCGTTCTGCTCACTACTGCAATACCCTACCCACCCCTGTCCCCCACCACCTCACCATCTCTCCTGTCCTCCTCCTCCTTCCTAGCTCTCAACCTTCAACACCTCCTTCCTGCCGTTAACCCTTCCCCATTCCTCCTAAGCGCATCCCGTATTCGTCGCCTTCGTCGCCCTACCTCCCCCACCCTCCTACGCACCCCTCTTGCTCCTTCTCCTGCTATCCACGGGAGACATCAATCCCAACTCAGGTCCTCCACACCTGTCCTCGACTTATCCATGCAAACGATTCCGCGATGTCTCCAATTTCATCTCTATTCCCCTCCTCCCCCCTCTTCCCTCCCCTTCTCTTGTGCCCTGTGGAACGCCCACTCGGTCTGCAACAAACTTTCCTTCACCCATGATCTCTTCATCTCCCGTTCCCTTCAACTGCTCGCCCTAACTGAAACCTGGCTCATCCCCGACGACTCTGCCTCAGTCACGACCCTATGCCATGGAGGTTACCTTTTCTCCCACTCTCCCCACCCAGTTGGCCACGGAGGAGGTGTCGGGTTACTACTTTCGCCCTCTTGCAGCTTTCAACCCCTCCTCCTACCACAGTCTCACTGCTTCTCATCCTTTGAAGTTCACTCTATCCGTCTATTCTACCCGCTGCCACTCAGAGTTGCTGTCATTTATCGCCCCCCTGACAAGTCCCTCCTCTCCTTCCTTACAGACTTTGATGCCTGGCTCTGTTTTTCTTGAACCCTCATCCCCGTCCCTCATTCTTGGTGACTTTAACATACACGCTGATGACCCATCCGACCCTTACGCTTCTCAGTTCCTTACTCTGATCTCCTCCTTCAACCTCCAACTGAGCTCCACCACCCCTACTCACCAAACTGGCCATTGTCTTGACCTCATCCTCTCCTCTACCTGCTCACCCTCCAATCTCTGCGCCTCAGCTCTTCCTCTCTCAGACCATCACCTGATCACCTTCACACTTCATCACCCCCCCCCTCAGTCCCGCCCAACACTAACCACTACTCCAGGCTGTCGACCCTCCCACACTATCCTCTAGTATCTCTAATCTCCTCCCTTCCATCAAGTCCTCCGAGTCTGTCGACAAGGCTGTCTCCACTTACAATACCACTCTCTCCTCTGCCCTGGACACCCTTACACCGTCCATCTCCCGTCCCACAAAGCGTACTAATCCCCAGCCCTGGCTGACCCCTTGCATCCGATACCTTCGCTCTTGCGCCCGATCGGCTGAACGCCTCTGGAGGAAATATCGATTTCATTCATTATAAATTCATGCTATCCTCTTTCCAGGCCTCCCTATTCCTTGCCAAACAGGACTATTATACCCAACTGACTATTCTCTCAGCTCTAACCCTCGTTGTCTCTTCGCCACCCTTAACTCCCTCCTCAAAGTGCCCTCCGCTTCCACCCCCCCCCCTCACTCTCTCCTCAATCACTAGCTGACTACTTCCGCGACAAGGTGCAGATCAACCTCGAATTCACCACCAAGCCTCCTCCTCCTCTTCACCCTTTAACCCACTCCCTCAACCAACCAACCCAGGCCTCCTTCTCCTCTTTTCCTGATATCACGGAGGAGGAAACCGCCCACCTTCTTTCCTCCTCGAAATGCACCACCTGTTCTTCTGATCCCATCCCCACCAGCCTACTCAACACCATCTCTCCTACTGTCACCTCCCCCATCTGTCATATCCTCAACCTCTCTCTCTCCACTGCAACTGTCCCTGACACCTTCAAGCATGCTGTAGTCACACCACTCCTCAAAATAACCTTCATTTGACCCTACCTGTCCCTCCAACTACCGCCCCATTTCCCTCCTGCCCTTCCTCTCCAAGATACTTGAACGCGCCGTTCACAGCTGTTGCCTTGATTTTCTCTCCTCTCATGCCATCCTCGATCCGCTTCAATCCAGCTTTCGCCCTCTACACTCGACAGAAACGGCACTATCCAAAGTCTGTAATGACCTGTCCTTGCCAAATCCAAAGGCCATTACTCCATCCTCATCCTCCTCGACCTATCCGCCGCTTTTGACACTGTCAATCACAACTTACTTCTTGCCACACTGTCCTCATTTGGGTTCCAGGGCTCCGTCCTCTCTTGGTTCTCCTCTTA
Organism: Microcaecilia unicolor; assembly: GCF_901765095.1. Taxonomy (NCBI): domain Eukaryota; kingdom Metazoa; phylum Chordata; class Amphibia; order Gymnophiona; family Siphonopidae; genus Microcaecilia; species Microcaecilia unicolor. Next base: position 39,576,330 of record NC_044040.1, on the reverse strand, counting down.
TCTCTCCCATCGTACCTTTAGAGTACATTCTCATGGATTTTCCTCCACCCCCATCCCACTCTCTATTGGAGTTCCTCAGGGATCTGTCCTTGGACCCCTTCTTTTTTCAATCTACACCTCCTCCCTGGGCTCGCTGATCTCATCTCATGGTTTCCAATATCATCTTTATGCTGACGACACTCAGCTTTATCTCTTGTATAATTATGGTACAGCCAGAGACCCCCCCCCCCACTGGAATGGTGGCGGGCCCAGTCATAGAGCTCAGGCCATTACAGGCCTTGGCTGAGTCAGAAATCTGATGGCTGACATAACTGGGAACTTACTGGAAAAGTATGGCCTAGTTTGTAGCCCGGATTGAGGCCTAAATAAGCTAAATTAGGAAAAGTTAGGTCAATAGATATGGAAACAAAATGGAGGATTTCAGCACAAGATGGAAGCCGTATCTGTTACAAAGTGGAATTTTCTCTAATGTAAGTTAGAAAAACAAGTTGAGAAATGAGTGAGTCATGCCAGGTGCAAAGAAAATAGGGAACTAGCTGTCCAAGAGGGGAGGGAGACTTTCCTGTGAGCAGGATTGTGGTCAGCCATGGTGTGAGAAAGGAAAGGTGTAGCTGGATGCAGGGTCTTGCTTAAGATTTGTGGTCAAGCGAGCTAAAGACAAAACCATGTTAGCAAGATAGAAGCTACTCATTAGCATGAGCCAATCAGTGGTAACCATGATATTAGCATAGATCCAATCAGGTATATCTATTGTCATATTATCCATATCCTGAGGGCACCTATAAAAATCAGAGTATTTCCTGGTTTGAGCTAGAGAGAAGGGTTGGCACTCTCTCTCTCCAAGGGAAAGCAATGTGACCAGAAGAATTGACAAATTACCTAATTGCTTTCCCTTGTAAAACCTTTAATTGGTAAGAGAAATTATAAAAGATTAGGAACTAATTAACACCTGTTTGCAGCTGGATTATTATATTCCTATAACTAATTGATTGTACGTGCCTGTTGTCAATCACTGATTTGACTTGTATCTTGGCAAATAAACTCCTCATCCCAAATGATGATCTGTGGGCTTCAATTAATGATGAAAGGCTGTAAGTATAAATGTGTTTGCTGTATCAGGCTATGCTTCGCTGCATTGTATAACTTGTATAACTTGTAATCTAAATCCAGTTTGTCATAAGGCTGGTATCCTTTCCTTAGACCTAACGTCTCTCTTAGTGGCAATTCCTTTTAGAACTTCACAACTCCTTGATTACCCCAGTACTAGTGCTATTTAGAGATGGAGTCAGATTTAAGGTCACTCCAGCCTTCTTGGGGGTCTTTGAACCCCCATTTTAAAACAGACATCACTGCGGAAACCCAGGCCAAAGTATCGGCCTGCTTATCTGACATTGCTGCCTGGATGTCCAACCGCCACCTGAAACTGAACATGGCCAAGACCGAGCTTCTTATCTTTCCACCCAAACCCACTTCTCCTCTCCCTCCACTCTCTATCTCAATCGATAACACCCTCATCCTCCCTGTCTCATCTGCCCGCAACCTCAGAGTCATCTTCGACTCCTCCCTCTCCTCTGCCCATATCCAGCAGATAGCCAAGACCTGTCGCTTCTTTCTCTATAACATCAGAAAAATTCGCCCTTTCCTCTCGGAGCACACCACCCGAACACTCGTCCACTCTCTCATTACCTCTCGCCTTGACTACTGCAACCTACTTCTCACTGGACTCCCACTTAGCCATCTATCCCCCCATCAATCCGTTCAGAACTCTGCTGCACATCTTATCTTCCGTCAGGACCGATATGCCCATACCACCCCTCTCCTCAAGTCACTTCACTGGCTTCCGATCAGGTACCGCATACAGTTCAAGCTTCTCCTACTTACCTACAAATGCACTCGATCTGCAGCCCCTCATTACCTCTCTACCCTCATCTCCCCTTACGTTCCTACCCGAAACCTCCGCTCACAGGTCAAATCCCTCCTCTCAGTACCCTTCTCCACTACCGCCAACTCCAGGCTCCGCCCTTTCTGCCTCGCCTCACCCTATGCTTGGAATAAACTCCCTGAGCCAATACGTCAAGCCCCCTCGCTGCCCATCTTCAAATCCTTACTCAAAGCCCACCTCTTCGATGTTGCCTTCGGCGCATAACCACTATACCTCCATTGAGGAAATCTAGACTACCCCAACTTGACATTTCGTCCTTTAGATTGTAAGCTCCTTTGAGCAGGGACTGTCCTTCTTGTTAAACTGTACAGCGCTGCGCAACCCTAGTAGCGCTTTAGAAATGTTAAGTAGTAGTAGTAAGGGAATAGCCGCAGCCATTTCCAGGACAAAGGAGAAAGACTCTCCAGTGGAGAAAGTCTCCTTTCTGGTGGAGGAGAAGGTTCAGAAGGAATCCCATAGGACTCATCAGAAGAAAAGTACCTGGGATCCTCCTCTTCCTCCCACTAACGCTCATCTTCAGCATCAGACAAGACATCTCTCAGAGCAGTCCAAAACTGAGCCTGCCTCGATGCTGAGGAACGACATCCTCAATGGCGGTGCCGAGCAGTCGACGCCTGCCTGAACTCCGGTGAAGCTTCCTCCACCGACGTCGAAGGGGAGTCGATCTGGGTTGCAGCCGACACTGAAGCCGCAGGTGGTACCAAGGTCGGGGACCTCACCACAGGCGAAGGGCCAGATACCACTGCAGCACACGGTATGGAAGGCGCAAGCACGCCCGACACCAAAGCAGACTGGCGCAGCAACCCTTCCAGAAGCTCTGGAAGGAGGGACCTGATGTGCTCGTCGAGAGCCGCCGTTGGAGAAGGCTGCGGGGTCGGTAAAGAAGCTGGTGGCAGAATCTGTTGAGGCTCGGGAGCAGGTACCGAGCTGCTAGACCGATGCATCGGCACCTCCTGAATAAAGGGAGAGTGATCCTCTCGGTGCCGGCTTCTTGGGTGCCGAATTCCTCGACGCCCCGGAGCTTCCGACACCATGTGTCGAAGGAGATCAATGACGGTGCTTCTTCACCTTCGTTCAACGCCCATCATCGAGACTCCTCGGTACCAATGAGGAAGACGTGGAATCCTCACGTCTCCTCGGTCCCAGGAGGCCTGCATAACAGGAGGCCTTGAGACAGGTGGAGACCACCTGATGCCTCACTGCTCCCAGCATGAGTTGGTCATTCGCAGCCATTCCCTTCGCTCCCGACATTGATGCGTCCCCCGATGCCGATGCCGCCGACCTTGGTACCGATGTCGAAGGACCAGACCGAGCCCCAAAAAGCTTCTCTCGTTGGGCCTCTCGAGACACTTGAGTCCGTTTCTTCATGCGAAGACACAGACTACAAGCGGCTGGGTATCGGTACCCGAGATGGTCTGGCTGCACCGAGTACAACGTTTGAAGCCGCTGGGTGTCTTCGATGACATGGAAGGAAAAACAGCTTCGGCGAAATCAAAAGACGCGATCGTGACTGTTAAAAGAAAAAAGGGCACGAAAAGAAGGGAACAACCCGACTGCGCGAAAAACAAAGGAAACTTTAAAAGGGCAAAAAAATAAAAGAAAACTATGGGAAGTTTTTTTTTTTTAAACTGTAAATTTCTACTAAAAAAAGAAAAGAAATAAGGGAAAAGCCACAAAACGAATGAAACTTTCCTGGGCCTGAGAGGAGCGGGGAAAAAACTCGACCCACCTCAACGTGGAGAAAAAATAACTGATGAACGCGTTCACACGATGGGTGGGAAATCGGTCCGCGCATGCGCGGTGCATGCACGCCAGAAGACTCTGGCAAGACTTTTTTTTTATATTTTGCTTGCAAAATGCCGGTTCCCGGGCCGACTCGGACGTCGACTCACATGTGAGAACAAGCAGCCTGCTTGTCCTCAGAGAATTAATGGTACATAAACAGGAAGTGCCACTAAAGATCAACCCTGACTGCTGACCCTGCATGCTAAAGTGACCACTACCAAAAACAAAACCTTTCAGGTCAGGTACTTCAGATGGAAGTGTCAAGTGGCTCAAAAGGAGTTTTTTTCAGCTAGGCGAGGATGACGTTGAGGAACTATGACACTGTTGGAGGTTCTGAGGTTTCAGCGAGGGAGGTACAGATGTCAGTTAATTTCTAGGAGTTCATGTGAGCTAGCTCTGTCCTTTAGGGTTGATGATGAAAATGTCTGAAATGTGTATTGGCTAGTTAACAATATGGTGGGCTGCTATACTTGTGATTTAAAGCCACTGTTAAAAGCTGATAGCTTAGATGCAGCAATATACCATTGTCACGAAACGCCTAACCATCCGCCTGGGGTTACCCCGCGGCCACTTAGAAGGTCTATCCCTAGCACAGCTCAGATATATCTGTACTTGCCACTTGTGCTCTAGACTAGCACCCTCCTCCCACCGACTGGGTCACAACCACCTCTGGGCGAATGTCACGCTCTCAAATTATCCCCAGTCATTTCTAGGTTACTGGGGCCACACTCCCAGTGGTCTCACAGTTCCCAGAAAGCACTCACAGACCCAACACACAAACCACCAAGATTCTTTATCAGTCCAGAAAGGCAGAATGAACAAACAAATGTGTTTATTCTCAGAACTTGGAACAGTGGACAAAAAAATTTGCAAATTGCAAACAGTAACAAGTAACTGAAAAATGGATCAGTTAGAAAACTAACTAAACATTTCCATACTTCCTAGAAAGTACCTGGGGAGATCAGGACATATATTTGATAAGTGGTGAACAGTTATATAACTGTTTTTTTACAGGGCTTCAGCAAATAACTCTCTCTCTCTTCTCCCAGGATGAAACTGAAGCAACAGCCAGCCACTGCTGGGTAATTTCAAAACTCCAGGCCAATCAGAGCCCAGAACAGACAAGTTTCAAATAAAAACTGGTTACATCACTACAGGCACTTCCTATTATCTGTGTGCCAAATAAAAGAAAGAAAAGTTAGTCCTCTGTAACAGCTTTAAGTATAAACATGACCACCTGCTGGCCAAACAGGAGAAATACACTTCAGCCATATTTAAGACAGGAAAATATCCTACAGGCTTAAAAACATACTGTTTCTTCATACCTCTCCCCTTAAGAGAAACCCCGGACTGCGGCCTCCACAAACCGCTGATTGGGTCTCGATAGTCCAGTGTCAGGGTGGGTCTGGCTCTTGCTTTGTGGAGAGGCCATTAGCTTTGCCATGTTCTTTGCTCTTCCAGTGTTTATAACAGAAGTTTTTACCACACTCAGCACATATGAATGGTTTTACTTAAGTGTGTATCCTCTGGTGTTTTATTAGCTGTGATTCAGTACATGTAAACAGTTTCTTCCCTGAATAGATTCTATGCTGCTTTGACAATTTCTGGCAACTGAAAGTTTTCTTATACTCTGTTCTTGAAATTGGTTTCTCTTCTGGGTGCAATTTTGAATTTCCTGTGCAACTTTCTTCCTGGTTGAATCTGTCATAACCAGGACATGAAGACAGTCTTTTTTATCAGTGTTTTTTTTAATATTCTGTAATGTTTGCTTTATTGATACAGTTTTTCCCATATTCTATACTTCTACATAAACTACTACTACTATTTATCATTTCTATAGTGCACCAGTTTCTTTACTATTTTTCAGGTGCTGTATTAGCTCCTTTTTCATACTGTAATCTTTTTTGGAGCATGTAAAATGTGTCCTTTTATACAAGTTTCCTGTTGTTCTAGTTCCTCCTTTTGACTGAAAGTGTTTTCACGCTCACCTTGGGGTCTCTCCTTCGACTGATTGAGGCACTTTCATGTTTAGATTTGAGGCCAAGAGATCCATGATAGGAGGTCCCCAGCAATCCACGACTTTCTGAAACGCCTTTGTCCCGAGAGCCCATTCTCCTAGGTCTAGAGTGTGGCAGCTGAGAAAGTCTGCCTGAACATTCGCCGTCCCTGCTATGTGCGACGCCGAAAAAGTGGCTAGATGACTCTCTACCTAACTCATAAGCTGCGCTGCTTCCTGTTCCAAGAGACAATTGCTCGTTCCCCGTTGATGATTGACATACACCATTGCCGTGGCATTGTCTGACAGGATGTACACCGATTTGCCTACGAGCAGAGGGTGAAACGCTTTCAACTCCAACCAAATCGCCCTGGTTTCCAAGAGGTTGATCGAGCAGGAGGCCTCCTAGTAAGACTACAGACCCTGAGCATACTGACAAGTGACCTCCCCAACTTTGAGGCTGGCATCTGTTGTGACTACTGTCCATTGTGGCGGGTCCAGAGGCATTCCCCTGGACAGGATGAGTATCTGTAGCCACCAACATATGCTGCTGCATTTCCGAGTTCTCAAAGGCAATTTCCTTAGTAAGGAATTTCTCTGCGGAGACCCTCTGGACAGAAGAGACTTTTGTAGAGATCTCATGTGCGCCCTGGCCTATGGTACCGCTACTATCGTTGCTGCCATAGAGCCCAACACTTGAAGATAATCCCTTGCACAGGGAACTGACCTAAAAAAGGAATGTCTGAATCTGGGCCAGCAACTTGTGGATCCTGCTCTGGGGGAGAAACCCATGGCCCTGAACCGTGTTGAAAGAAACCCCTAGGTAGTCGAGGGATTGAGATGGAACTAAATACAGACTCTATGTGCAGAAGGCAACAATTCTCTTCTAAGCAACTGAACTATAACTTGGATTTTCTTTGTTTATTATAAAGTACTACAATAAAGAAGATTTGCTTAAGAACTGAGAGTCTACTGGTAAAGCTTCTACTTGGGAATGGTTTAGTTGACTGTTACACTATATTTTGTCTAGAACAGTACAAGTAATGTACAGAAAAGTTTCTTACATTTATCCAGTGCTGCCAAGTCATTCTTTGTCTAAATGTTAGAATACAATAATTATGTTTCTCAAGAGAAAAGGCAATAAGGCAATTTGCTTGACACACAGGGTTTTCCTGAAGCTTTATTTATGATAAAGTTATACTTTACCTTCCATCTCTGTCCCAGTCATACACTTCTATTTTAATTGTTCTGTCAACAGAAAAACAAAATCCCAATTTAATTTGTTTTAGCATTTTTACCAACAGAAAATATATAGAGAAAGAAACAAAAACATTCACTGTCATTGTATGATTATTTGCTACCTTGCTAAATTATCACATTTGGAACTGCCCAGTTTTACTAACAGAAACCTATTTAGGATAATTTCAGATTTTAGTGATGAACCTTCATAACAAAGCTGTACTTAGGCTCATTTCTCTCCAGTCTATAATATTCTCAGATTACATCAATTAACATTTGTGCTTAATTTATTTTACTTATTTACAATGCTTATACACCGCAGTATCTACCATTCTATGCGGTGTAAAACTAACTTACAAATTAGCAAAAAAAAACCCCACATAAAACACAATAATCATCATTAACAAAACATTGCCTCCTATTTAGTTCTTACAATATTTCAATAGCCAGATACTGTTGCTAGTCCCATTCCTGATTTTAACTGGTAATGAAAGCACACTGAAAAAAAGATATGTATTTAAACATTTTTTAAAACTGAGTTAGGGAAAGGGGATGGGAATTGATATACCGCCTTCCTGTGGTTACAATCAAAGCAGTTTATATATTATACACAGGTACTTATTTTGTACCTGGGGCAATGGAGAGGGTTAAGTGACTTGCTCAGAGTCACAAGGAGCTGCAGTTAAAGATCTGATCATTCTCAAAGAAGCTGGCAATTTGTTCCAGAGTGTTAGGTTCCAATATAAAAAATAGCATTTCTATGTACTACTGGAAACGAGGGAATATCAAACATGTTGGAATTGGCAGATCTAAGATATCTCGTTGGCTGATATAAATGTAAACCTGCTGAAATAATAGGTGACACAGATTCAGTTACAACTTTAAATATTAACAACAGTTTATACTGTTTACGATACTCTATCGGAAGCCAATGCAGTTTTATCAGTGCTGGAGAAATATGATCAACAACTTAAGCCAAACATAATCTGAGCCATGGCATTCCGAGCCACTTGGAGAGCTCTTAATGTCTTTTTAGATGTACCCACTAATAGACTGTTACAGTAATCAAAAGATGCTATAACAATGCTTTGTAGAACTAGTCTAAAATTCTCAGTTGAAAGAAAATCCCTTAAACACCTAATCAATTTTAACTTCATAAATATTGTACCCACAAATTTCTTAACCTGATCTCTTATACATAAAGTGGAATCAATCGTAACACCCAGCGTATGCATATTCTGTACTATTTTAATCTGTAGCCCATCAAGAACAAAAGGTTCAGGTATATTTATAATTGGAGAACATGTCATCATCGTTACTTGCGTTTTAGCCATATTCAATTTTAAATGATTCCCTCTTAACCAGCAATTAATGGCTGTCAGATATAAACATAATTCGTTTGATACCATCAGCAAAAGAGTTCTCAATCCTGAATGCCATCAGCATATATTCTGTACTACAAACCAAGACTGTCTAGTAATTTACACAGAGGATGTAAATAAATGTTAAATAACGTGGCTGATAATGCTGATCCCTGAGGAATACCAATATGAACCTCAAAAAACCCAGGCCGTTTTTTGTTTACAACCACACAAAATTCCCTGTTTGAAAAGAAAGGTACAAACCACTGTAGCACTGTCCCACTAATACCAATTTCCTTCAGTCTCTGTCAGAGGCATAGCCAGACTCGGTATTCTGGATGGGCCCTTCCACGTGCACGTGCCCCCTCCCCCCCAACCACACACCACAAATATCTTCCCAGAGATATTTTTTAAGAACATAAGAGTTTTTTTTTCACCTACTCTACATCTTCTCCCTCTCCTCTGCGGCGTCCCAGCATCTGCCCTCCTGTCTCTGAACTCTGTCTCTCCCCCTCCCCGATGTCAGTACAGGTGTCCTTAGCGCCTGCAGCTATTCATTCTCACTGCTTGTGCCAGTCCTGCAGGCTTCCATCTGCCATGTCCTGCCCTCGCTGACATCATTGCCTGTTTCCTGTCTGGCGGAACGTGGCAGATGGAAGCCTGTGGGGCCGGCACAAGTAGCGAGAATGAATCGCTGAAGGTGCTGAGGACACCTGTACCAACACTGGGGTGGGAAGAGGTTAAGAGACCAGAGTGCAGATGCTGGGATGCCACGGAGGAGAAGGGGGAAGATAGCAGTGTGTGGCACTGCAGCTGGGTGGGCCTGAGCCAAGATTTAGGGGCCTGTGCCCACCCAGGTCCACCCGTAGCTACTCCACTGGTCTCTTGATATATCTTCACTGTATCAAATGCTGAAGATATATCAAGAGTTACTAAGATATAACACATCCCTTTGTCAAAATCTGTATTTAATAATATCTAACATGGAAATTAATAATGTCTTGGTATCGTGTGCGGACCTAAATCCAAATTGGTAGCCATCCTAAAACATGATAGATCTCTAGGAAATCATTTAATTAATCTAATATTGCTTTTTCAAATCAATTTACAAACAATGGCAAAGCTGAAATAGGTCTATAATTCCCTATAGATGAAGGGTCCAGTTTGGTGTTTTTCAACAATGGTCTCATAGCAGCTCTTTTAAGAGATTTAGGCATTTCTCCCTTCTTCCAAAGACTTATTCAAAATGAAAAAAACCAAAGAATCAAGTGAAACCTTCTTCAAAGCGCTTATAATGGAGGGATGACAAACATCTAAAGCACATGGAGAATTATTCACTGAGCAAGAGCTGGCTAACTTGGTTTTTGGTCAACAGAGAAAAATTCAACCATACACTATCAGTTTCTAATAAACATTCAGAGTCTAGAGGCAATGGAAGAGCTTTAAACTCTGCAGCAATCGATGTAACCTTAGCTACAATACCACTACCTAAATCCTCACAACTATCTACTATAATAAAACTCACCCTCAACGTTCTGAAGACAACGTTCTGAAGTCACTCACTGAAGGGTTCATGGATTCATAGTGGTGAAGCCAGAACACTGTAACAAATACAGAAGAAACCTGTCTTCGCGAAAAACAGTAATCAAAAAACAGCGAAGATGTCATCTTCGCTGTTTTTTGAAGCCAGAACACTGACCATGTCTCTCTGCCCCGCCCTCGCATGACGGACCAATCAGAAAAAACACCCTCAACATTCTGAAACACAAAGGACCATCACAACACCGTTCCCAGGCAACACTAGGCAACGTAAGACGGATCAATCAGAGGAAACTACGTGACAATAAGGGAGGAGCATTCCCCAGCAGAATGGCTCATTATCTGTGCAGCACGGAGAGCACAGAACCACCGCTGGAACGAGAGAAGAATATTCCTGCTGTGGGTATGTGCAAAAATAGACCGGGGGGGGGGGGGGGGGGGGGGGGGGGAGAAATTTTTAAATGCCTAATGCCAGTACTGAAGAGTGCCAGAGGGCCTATAGCACAGACTATATTTGGGATCGCTTGACATGGAGTCGGAGGAGCCGGAAAACAACGTGCCCGTCACCATCTGGGACGTGGGCAAACAGGACAAGCTGTGGCCCAGCTGGAAGGATTACCCACGACCCAGCCAGCAGCAAACATCGACCAAGGAAGGGGGAGGAGTACTCCTTCCCTGCCTAGGAATCGCTGGAGACTGGCTGCCAAACTAACGAAACAACCGCACACCGCACACCGATGCACCACCTCCATCATTCGAAAGGCATCCACTCTTTCTTCAACAGAAATGCAAACTAATAATACAAAACAAACAAAGAATACATGGTTTCTCAGGCGGCTGCAGGTAACTCCCCACCCCCTTCCTCTTCCCCTTTCGCCAAAGCGGCCAAGGACGTGCCCAACCATCCCCACCCTCAGGCAACCTGTCTCCCACCTCGGGGATTCCCCGAGCACCCGGAAAAAGACGGCCCTGATTCCTGCAGCGCATAAATGTTCCAGCATTCCCCTGCAGCCGGCCTGAAATGGACCAAACATATCGGATCACCCCCCCCGACGGCCCGAGACCATGCTCTTCTCCCGCCAACTTAAAACAACCATCTCCGTCCTCAGGCAAGGCGTCACCCACCTCCAGGATGCCCAGAACCCCAGCCCAATGGAAAAAGATGGCGCAGCTTCCAACAGCACATTTCTCTTCCAGCATTCCCCTACAGCAGCCCTGAAACGGCCAAAAAATACCGACAAAGAACGTGCTCCTCTACCTTCCGCCCATCTAAAACAACACTGCTGCCTCAGCACAACACACAAAAAAAAAACCTGGAAAAAAAAAAACAACACTCAGCAAAGGCTGACCCCCCTACAACCACATTTACATTTCACCAACAGAAAGACCCCCCTCCACAAACCTCCTTGACAGACAAAACCACACACACACAATACAACAGAAACACACCCTCAAAGCCACACACCAATCCAACCCACTTTGCCAGTACAGCACATCCCCCAACCCCCAAGCAAAAAACAAAACAAAACAAAAAAAGACACATCAACAACCTGCACACACACCGCACCCTCACACACTCACACACACACACACACAAAATAACTGTGACACATACACACACACACAAAAAAACCCCACATGCTAGCACCCGTTTCATTGGTTTCGGAAATGGGCCTTTTTTTACTAGTGATGAAATAACATTGACCTAGCATGAAAATCAATTGAACTCAATTTACATGATGCAGATTCATTCAATCTGTGTATTAAAATATTCTTTCTTCGCTAGCAAAGCAGTATGTTCGATAACGCTGAAGACTCAAGTTGTAACTCTCTAAAGTAATCTGTGAGAGATAATGTCTCCATTCATGCTCAGCTTTCCGTGTCAATTTTTCCAAAATTTTTCAACTTATCATCAACTTAGGGCACTGCATCATTATGCGTCTTAGAATATTCCTTCATTGGTGCTAATTCATTCAATTACTCTAAAAGTACATTGTCCCAATTTTCAGCTGCATTCACAGCATCTAAATTTCCTACTTCATTCAAACAAGAGGCTAAGAAGGATTTTAATGCCAAGATATCAAAATCATCTCATCTGTACTGTTTGATACAACTTCTGATCGACAACAGAAATAAACCACATAATAATCAGATCAATACACCGGATCAACATAACTAATATATGCTTCCTCAAATGCAGTCCTTTTATCCATGAAAATCAAATCTAATGTATGCCTGTTAAAATGTGTAGCTTCAGAAACAATCTGGCACCAACCTAATCCCAATAAGATTTGTATCAATTCAGCAGCTAATTTGTCCTGCAAATCATCCATATGAAGATTAAAATCTCCTAAAATAACCATTCTAGCAGGATATACATTTAATTCAAGCATTAAGTCAGTCACATTAGACATATTCTTGACCAAAACACCTGGCGGACAATAAAACAATGGAAAATTAAACTGAAAAGAGATTAATACCAACAACTCAATTCCTAAAATCATAGGTACCTATTTTTAAAAAAAATTTAAAAGAATCCTTGAATAAAACCACCACTCCACCCCCTCCTTTATCTAAATGAGATTTGGAAGGTAAAATTATGCCTTACCTGATAATTTTCTTTCCTGTAGTAGCAGCAGATGAATCCAGAAACTGATGGGTTGTGTCCATATACCAGCAGTTGGAGATAGAGAATACTGTACTGAAAACAGTGGTCCTGGATGGCCAGCCCCCTCGTCAGTCAGTATATGTGGCATCACATAGCAGAACCACAAGAGAAAATCCACAAAAAAACCTTCCTCACAAAAATGCCAACAGTCAAACAAGAACGGAGGCAAGCTCCGAAATGCAACTGCATATGCCAAACGTAGCAAGGTATGTGTTTCTCTTCTGAAGAAATTGAATCCTCTTTTGTATCCTTACATAGGTGCTCACTAGTTTCCTTGTCCTTTTTAAATTTTTTTGTCAGAAAACCTAAGGCAAGAGAGCCCACCGTCAAAAAAGAACTGTAACGCGGCCGAAGAGGAGGGATTCTGGATTCATCTGCTGCTACTAAAGGAAAGAAAGTTATCAGCTAAGGCAAAATTTTACCTCCATATGTGTCAGCAGCAGATGAATCCAGAAAATGTGGGATGTACAAACACATTCCCTAAGAAGGGTGGGAAGCTGAAGCTCCCCAAAATAGTACCGTTGCACCAAAACTGGCATCTGCCCGGGCGGATACATCCAGCCGGTATTGTTTTGAAAAAGTATGCAAGGAGGCCTAAGCAGCCGCCCAACAAATCTCCTCAGCAGACAAAAGGCCCGTCTCTGCCCACAAAGCCGCTTGCGCTTGCAATGCCAGAGAAGTTACCTGTCCTTCCAACAGACAAGCCGAAGCAATCGCTTCTTTGATACAAAACACCAGTCGCTCTGGATGCAGTGTATCCCCGTTGAGGACTCAAGAGGAGAACAAAGAGATGATCTGAACTCCAGAAGTCATTAGACATCTGCAAGTAATGGAGGAGCACCCTCTGAACATCCAAGAACCGAAGCTTGGCAAAGTCTTCCGGGTAATCCTCCCTAGAAAAGGAAGGAAGGAAAAGAGGCTGATTGAAGTGAAAGGCAAAGAGTATCTTAGGCAGGCAGGAAGGAACCGTTTGTAGCGTGATCCCCGATTTTGAAAACTGGAGAAAAGGATCCTGACTTGAGAAGGCCTGAAGCTCAGAGATCCTGCATGACGAAGCCATAACCACCAAAAATACCGCCTTCAAAGTCAAATCTTCATCAGAAGCCTTCCACAGAACTTTGAACAGAGCCTTAAACACCAAATTCAAGTTCCAGGTAGGACAAGGATGATGAAGCAGAGGACGCAAATGAAGGGTGCCCTGCAAAAACCTAACCACATCAGAATGTGCTGCCAGAGACGAACAGAGATGCGCCCTTGGAAATGGGCAGCACTGCTACCTGAACCCAAAGAGAATTATAAGCCAACACCTTCTGCTGAGGTACCATCATCGCTCATAGAGGGGGCCAAATGCTATCTACACACCATGACTCAAAGGTGCGCCACACTTTAGACGCTGTCGTAGTAGAACGTTTCCTGGTGCGAAGAACGTAGCTATTACCGCGTCAGAATACCTTTTCTTCTTCAAGTTCAACTGCTCGAGAGCCAGGCTGAAAGACCAAAGCAGGAGGGATCCTACAACAGAACCGGATCCTGATGTAACAGGTCAGGATCAGAAGGAAGGCGACGAGGAACATCGACTAGAAGTCGGACCAAGTCTGCATACCAAGGAAATCGTGGCCAATCCGGAGCTATAAGGATGACTGTTCCCTTGTGCCATCTGATCCTGTTGAAGACTAGCCCTATGAGGGGCCACAGTGGAAAAATGTACAGAAGTTCCACTTCTGGCCAGGGCTGTAGAAGAGCGTCCAATCCTTCGGAGCCGACATACCTTTGTCTACTGAAAAACCGGGGCACCTTGGTGTTGAGATGCATCAAAATAAGGTTGATCTCTGGTGTCCCCTACTGCTGCTGAATCAGAAGAAACGCTGCTGCCAAGAGCTCCCATTCTGCGCAATCCAAGATATTGCGGTTGAGAAAATCTGCTTGTACATTCAGCAGTCCTGCTATGTGTGCCACCGACAGACAAAGAGAATGGACTTCCACCCAGTCCAGTAGATTCCAGACCTCTGCAGCCAATGCCACACTGTGCGTACCACCCTGCCGATTGATATATGTCCGAGAGAAATCAAATTACTTTGCCCTCCAAGAGGTCCTGAAAACTCCAAAGGGCGTTGTTCACTGCTTGCAGCTTCAGTCGATTCATCGGCCAGCTGGCTTCCTGCTCCATCCACTGCCTCTGCACATACCAATGTAGACAGTAAGCCCCCCAACAGATCATACTGGCATCCGTAACCACTACCACCCACAAAGGGGACACCAGAGGCATCCCCCTCCTCAAGGTGGCATGCAGCAGTCACCAGCACATGCTGTGCCTCACCTGAGGCAACCACAGTAGCCTGCGCTGGTAATTCTAAGATACAGGAGACCACCTGCTCAGCAACGAGTACTGTAGAGGGTGCATGTGTGCCCTTGCCCACGGAATCACATTCAGAGTAGCTGCCATGGATCCCAGGAATTGAACATAATCTTCAACAGGAGACGGACCTGCCCCTGAAGTGAGTCCCAGCTTGGATCTGGTAAAAAGATTCTGCCCTGCGCTGTGTCGAATCGCACTCCCAGATACTCTAGCAACTGGGACGGAACCAGATGACTCTTCTGAAGGCTGATCATCCAACTGAGGGACTGCAACAGAGACAACACTCGCCCAGTGACCTGATGACTCTCCTTAGCCAAGGCCACACAAAATCAACCAGTCATCCAGATAGGGATGTACCTGGATTCCCTCCTTCCTGAGATTGGCAGCCACGACCACCGTAACCTTGGAAAAGGTCTGGGGGGCCGTAGCCAGACTAAAAAGTAAAGCCCAAAATTGGAAACGACGACCGAGGATGGCAAAATGAAGATACTGCTGATGAGGCCAAATGGGAATATGCAAATATGCATCCTTGAGGTCCAATGCCGTCAGGAACTCCCCAGGCCGCACCGCTGCTACCACCAACCGATGAGTTTCCATGCAGAAATGTCTGACGTTTGGGGACTGATTGACTGTCCTGAGGTCCAGAATGTGGCAATAGGAAGCCCCTTTTAGGGGCACCATGAAGTACATGGAACCAGCACTATGGCTCCAAGTACTAGCAGAGACTGCAAAGTAGCCAGTACTGCCAGCCGCATCGAGACTCCAAGAAATAATCTGCGACGGGAGAGGAAAATTCTAGACAGTAACCATCTCGGATAATATCCAAGACCCACTGATCCATGATTATTCTGGCCCACTCCTCATAAGAGAGAGAGTCAAGCGACCCCCTACCTGAAATGGCGACAAGAGGGCCAGCGCCCCATCATTGGGAGGAGTGTCCTGTGGCCCCTTGACGGGCCATGGTGCCCGCAGTTCTTTTGTCACCTCAAAAAGAAGATTTCTACTGAAGCGAGAACGCTGGAACCCTGTGTTCGCATGCCGAAGGTGATATCGTTTCGCCTCACGAAGCCTAGGCCTCAAACCTCCTGACCGAGAACTAGGCTTCGGATTACCCTCTGGGAGGTGCTGAGATTTAGAATCACCCAAATCCTTAACCAGCTTCTCTAGATCCTCCCCAAAAAGTAGTTTGCCTTGAAAAGGCAACTTAGTAAGACTTGTTTGGAATTCATGTCAGCAGCCCAATGCCACGGCCACAAAAGACACTGGGATGTAACTGCCAAGGCCATTTCTTTAACCAAGGCCTGGTCTAAATCAAATATGTCAGGCCCGACTCCAATTAAGGAGCAGATATGACCAAAGAAGAGGAAGTTTCACCATCCTGCTCCAGCACCTGATGAAACCAACTAAGACACGCCTGGGCCACATAAGAGCTACAAATAGAAGCCTGTAAGGCTAGAGTGGACACCTCAAAGGCACGCTTCAATGAAGCCTCCAGGTGCCTATCCTACATATCTTTCAACGCCACCTCACCCTCCACTGGGAGAGTGGTTTTCTTAGGAAGAAAAAAACTCAGCCACCCGGTCCAGAACTATCAGATAAAGGTGTGACATAGCCTTTGTCACCTTCAGACTAGCATTGAGATCAGCCACTGAGAGATAATCAGCTCTTGCATGGCCTCATGCAGCAGAAATGCTCTACAGGGTTTCCTCATGCTTGCCATCTTCGGGTTAACTGAAGCAGCACCCTGCGCCTCTGGGTCAGCATTATTGAGTGCTTCTAATGCCCCTCAGATAAGAAAGAACAATTCCTCTCTCTGAAAAATGTGCACAGCTGTGAGGTCATCAGGCTCCTCTTGAAGAAGCTCCCCTTCTTCCAAGTCATCTAAGCGTGAGGGATGCAAGGACTCCCCAGATGGAGCTGTCAGGGAAGTTGCTGGTGAAATGCGATTCACTGACCCCCCTCTCTGATAAAGGGCTCAAGTGAGACCGTTTGGATGCTGGGTTCCCCAAAGGAGTGGACGAAGGCTCCCTCAAAGTTCCCAGGGGTCCAACCAGAGACTGAAGGGAAGTAGGAGGGGGGTAGTTATGATCAAGGGGGAAAAGGACACCAGATTTTACACTTTTCAAAGTTGGTGAGTGATTTTGGGTAGGAGAGGTACAAATTTATAATGTTTTCCAAGGAAATGCATTAGGGATTGAAGTGAGGCTAATTAGATTGTTAAACTTTCTTCTGTTAAATTTCAGTGGCCTGAGTAGATATTACATAAATATATCAGGTGGTGTTCTTTCAGAAATAATTAAAATTTCCTTGAAGACATTAAAATATCAGTATAAAGACTTGTTTAGTATGCTATGCTTTTGGACGTAAAGGTAAGGACATCCATTATAATGATTGTTTCAAGTTTAGTACACTAAGAATTTAATGGCTGAGAAATATTAACTCTGCATAAAAAATTTAACAAATTAATTACCTTTCAAAATCTCCATTACACAGTGCTCGGACTGGGATCTTAAATGCTTGCCACACTGGGTTTAGAGTATTTTTTATAACTTCTGTCTTATGACAAATTGTAAAGCTGAAAGAAGAAAAATAATATAAAATGAAAGGTTTTCTTTACAGTACTTCTTGTGCTATTAAATTAGTTAAAGAATTGCAGTCTCACAGCCAACGATGTTCAAGTATAACCTGCAGGATTTCTTGTAGGTTAATGGACTGTTTTTGTCAAAGATTACTATGGATACAGATGAGCTCCACACAGGGGCGGTAGCCAGACCTCATGGTGGGAGGAGGCCAGAGTCCGAGGTTGGGGGGCACATTTTGAATGCCGCCCCGCCGCCCCCCCCCCCCTCCGCCTTGCCTCCTTGCCACTTCCCCTCACAAGCAAATACCAGTGTGCACAGGAGGAGCAAGAAGAAAGAAGAGCAGGGGGCAGGCAGCAAACGTGGCTGCATCGGAGACCGGCACTGAAGAAGGCTTCAGCTGGCGGGGATTGGGGACCTCCGCCAGCCAAACCAGGGGCCCAGATGAAATTTGTGGGGGCCCAGGCCCCTGTGGCCCCCCGTAGCTACGCCCCTGGCTCCATAGCAAATGTTTGAAAGAAGATTAATGTCACTAAGGTGTAGTTATTTTTTTTCCCTTCAGAAACCAGTCCACATATTCAATTCTGCATATTGCATCACAGCAGCGCATTAATGCAGAATTTTAGTAAACATCTGCATATAGCAGACTGCATGCAAAAGTTCAGTTTATGTAAAGGGAAAATATGTGATGTTATTTCACAAAAGGAATGGTCAACTGAAGCATATGCATTTTTTTGTGGAAAAAACCTTTTCATAAAATAATTTTGTACAGGAAGAGAGATACTGTTGCCGGCACCCACTGCAACTATCAGCCAGCATCCCCACTGTTGGGCCTGTGGCTGCCACTGCTGCTATACCTTCCTTCTTCCATAGGCCCACATTTCAGCACTGCCACATGACTTCCTGTCAAAAGGGACAGGATGTGCAGTACTGGAGCATGGGCCTGGCACCACTGTAAGCAAAGTAAATGTAGGCCTCTCCAAATGTCATCACCCCACTATCATGCTTACCTTGTTCTGCTGACTCTGATTTGGAAATGTAGTACATCAGGGCCCGAGTCCTTACATTTCTTTAATGAATTTAAAGATGAATTTGCAAAGAGTAGTACTTCCCAACCCTGTTCTGGAAGCATACCTAGCCAGTCAGGTTTTCAGGATTGCCACAATGAACATACATCAGAGAAATTTGCATACCTTGAAGGCAGTGTGCATGCAAATCTACCTTGATCATACTTATTGCAGTAACCCTGAAAACCTAATTGGTTAAGTGTGTCTTCAGTACATGGCTGGAAAACACTGGCACACAATAACCTTTGTCCGGGTATTATACTCTGTTTACAGGAAGTAACCACTTATATAACCTATTCAAAGGCAATACAGAAATGTTTTAAAGGAGGAAGTGACATCACTGCTTGGTAATGGACATCTAGTTGCTTAGCTCTGCTGGAGACTTTAATTAAACTTGATATTACCCATTCCCCCGGGTGTCAGAAAACCCCCACTTACTTGCTCCAGGTGCTGAAGAATCATGTCAATGCGCAAAAAGTTGGAGAAATTTAAATATGAAGCCAATTGTGGAGAGAAGTCCCAGGAAGCTCTGCAGGAGGGAGCAGTGAACCAGCGCAAAATGGCACCTGTGGAGTATGAGGAGAGTGTTGAAACTGACAGTGAGGACTCCAAGAGGGAAGTGGCCAAGTGGTTTCAAGATTTAAAGGCTGAGATAGTGGCGGTCCGCATGGACATTAAAATGTGATAGCAGAGTTGCCATTGGAAATGTGGGAGATTGGACACCAGATCAAGTAGGAGGAGGAAAGGCTCGATAGTATGGGATCAGGCGCTGCATATGCTGGAAACAGATCTACAACAAGAGTGTAAAATGAGGCAGGACATATCATCAGCTTTGGAGGAGCTGGAGAACCGCTCCAGATGCAGCAATTTATATTTTAAAGGTATACCTGAGATGGATAAATACTGGAATTGTCAGCAAGTAAAGATATTTGTGAGTCACTTTTAAGGGAGAACGATGGAGTAGGAGCAGAATCAGCTGCTTGCACTATTACATTAGACAGTGCAAATAGGAACCTGGGGCCTTGGTGAGAATCAGCTCAGCGTGATATAATAGCCTGCTTCCATGACTATGGGGTAAAAGAAGCAGTGTGGCGGAAAGTTTGAGCTTTGGGAGAAGTGAAATGGTTCAACTGTTTGATTTCTGTGTTTCAAAGATTTAGCTAATAGCACTTTACTGGAGGGAGCTGCACGAAGTAACTAATACCTGAAGAAAGCAGGTCTGCGATACCACTGGCTACATCCTTTTGGCCTATGGATAATGGTAGGGGACCAGTCTCAGAAGGTACATACTGTAACGGAAGCCTGGAGTGCATTAGCGGACTTGGGCTGCTCGGATTTGCCAATGCATGTGTCTCCACAGAAGTCTCCCTGTAAGCAGCATGGCTTGGGTTCCTGGCAGAAAGTGCACTCCAATCAGGGGCGCTCTGCAGCAGTGGATTTGGAAGTGAGATTGACAACTACACGATTTTTCTGATTAATGTGGACAGTCTTGGTTTACTTCTTATCAGGGCTTTTTATGTGCTGGTTTGCGCTGGTACAGTGTACCAGCATCTTTTTTTCCCTTCCCCGCTCATCCCCCACCTCTCTCCCATGGCCACAGCTGCTTTTCCCAATGAGCAGCAGCAGAGGGCAAAACAAGAAGTAGCAGGCATGGGGCTGCAGTGCTAGGATATGCGCAGTTGGCTCGGCCAATCCCCTGCCCCGAACAGGAAGTTGACATCAGAGGGGCAGGGGATCGGAAGAGCTGATAGTGCATGTCTGAGAACTGCAGCCCCATGCCTTTTACTCTTGATTTGCCTGTCATTGTTGCTCATTGGGAGAAGCAGCAGCAGCTGTAGGAGAGATGCTGGATGGGAAAGAGGAGACAATGGGAGAAATGCTGGATGGGGAGATAGAAGGCAAGGGAAGATGCTAGATGGGGGAACAGGGGGAAGGAAAGAAATACTGGATGGGGAGAGGGGCAAGGGGAGATATGCTGGATAGGGAGAGGGGGCAAGTTGATATATGCCAGATGGGGAGAGAGGGGACAAGTGGAGATATGCCAGATGGGGAGAGAGGGGACAAGTGGAGATATGCCAGATGGGGAGAGAGGGAGCTAGTGGAGATATACCAGAAGGGGAGAGAGGGAGCTAGTGGAGATATACCAGAAGGGGAGAGAAGGGGCAAGGGGAGAAATGCCAAATGGGGAGAGAAGGGGGAAAAGGGAGAAATGCCAGATGGAGAAAGAGAGAGCAAGGGAAGAAATGAGGCAAGGGGAGAAATGTGGATGGGTAGAGAGGGGGCATGAGGAGAAAGGGAAAAAGGGGAGAAATGCTGGATAGAAGTGGGGAGAAGAGAGAGAGGGCAATGCTGGTTGGGAGTGGGGAGGAGAGAGAGGGGGCAAATGCTGGATGGATGTATTGATGGGAGAAATACTGAATGGGGAGATAGGGGGGCAAGGGGAGAAATGCCGAATAGGGAGAGAGTGGGCAGGGGAAGAAATGCTGGATGGAAGTTGGGAGAAGAAAGAGAGGAAAATTCTGGTTGGGAATTGGTGGGAGAGAGAGAGAGTAAATACTGGATGGATGTGTGAAGGAGAGAGAGGGCAAATGCTGGATGAATATGTGGCGGAGAGAGAGGGAGGACAAATGCTGGACAGAAGTGTGGAGGTGAGAGAAGGAAGAGGGCAAATGCTGGACGGATGTGTGGAGGAGAGGGAGAGAGGGCAATTGCTGGACGGATGTGTGAAGGGGAAAGAGAGAGGGCAAATTCTGGATAGATGTGTGGAGGGAAGAGAAAGAGAGAGGGCAAATGCTGGATGAATGTGTGGAGGAGGGAGACAGAGATCCGGCAAATGCTGGATGGATGTGTGGAGGAGAGAGGGAGAGAGAGGGGGCAAATGCTGGATGGATGTGAGAAGGAGAGAGAGAGAGGGCATATGCTGGATGGATGTGTGGAGGAGAGAGAGGGCAAATACTGGATGAATGTGTGGAGGAGAGAGGGCAAATGCTGAATGGATGTGTGGAGAAGACAGAGAGGGCAAATGCTGGATGGAAGTGGGGAGGAGAGGGGGAAAATTCAGGGTGAATATGGGAAGGAGAGGAGGGGCAATGCTGGATAGAAGTGGGGAAATGCTTAAAAAGCCTTTAGTATATTTCAGATCATTTTTAGCTCTAGGAAATTTATCTGATGAAGCTTCTCCTGAGCAGATCACAGACCTTTGGTGTAGAGCCCATCTATGTGATCTCCCCTGCTAGCTCAGGTTGAATGCATCTGTCCACAACATCTTCTGATACCCCTGGCCAGACTGGTATGAGCTAATCATCCATGAACTAACCACTATGACAGGGGCTCCCTGAGAAGAGATATGACAGGTATTATATCCTGCAAGTTCCTCTTGGCCTATGACCACCGGGAAGATAGGACCCACTGGGCTTGCCTCAAATTGAGGCGTGCCATGGGAGTTGTATGAACAGTGGAAGCCATCTGGCCTAAGATTTTCAACATCTGCAGAGCCAACACCTGCTGACTTGGGTGCACTTCTGCAACTATAGAAGTCAGAAATTCTATCCACGGCAGCGGAAGAAATATGCAAGCCTAATCGTGTCTAGCAGGGCTCTTATAAACTTCAACTTTTGGGATGGGCTGAGCTGAGATTTTGGATAATTTATGAACCCTATTAGCTCCAGCACCCAAATGGTCAAGTGCATTGATTCTTTTGCCCCTTTCTCCAATGTGCTCTTGACCAGCAAACTGTGCCCCTCTCCAGCTTGAGTAGAGTTTAAGTGATGACTGCTAAGTACTTTGTGAACACCCTGGGTGCTGATGTAAGGCCAAACAGAGGTAGGTGATACTGGTAGTGGTGTTTCCCTATTTGAAACCTCAGTATTGTGACTTGGATGTATTTGCATGTGGGTATAAGTATCCTTCAAGTCCAAAGAGTATAATCTCCTTTTTTGATTCATGGGAAGCAGGGTGCCCACGGAAACCAGACTGAACTTTTGCTTGACCAGAGATTTGTTCAGGGCTCTCAGGTCTAGGATCGGACACAATTCCCTCATCTTCTTTTTGACTTGAGGTAAAATCTCTTCTCTCTTGGTAGACTGGGTTCAACCGTATTGGCCTGTAAGATGGAAGGGCTGTAGGGGAAACTGAGCTTGCACAGGGTCTTTGGATAGAATCAGTGGAACCAGTTTGGCTAAAACTACAATGCTGGCTTGATACATGTTTTTTGGGAGCTGCTTCTCCTCCAAAGACCCAATTAAAAGTTTAACAAAGAGGAGAAAACCTCCCATCCAAGAGCTGGACAAGATTCACCAGGATAGCTATCGTCCCCTGGGGACTTCCCTTTAGGAGTGTTACTAGTTACTTATGTTCTTTTTAAGAATAAGTGTTATATGATTGACCAGACCACTTTGGCCCCTGATGCAGCGCACTGATAGGGCAAAACATGAATCACATTGGGCTTTGTGCTATTTTGAAGTTGTTGGAATAAAGCTCTACCACATTTAAGACATGTTTTCTGCCTTCTTATTGGACTGCTTGGTGCTGCCTGCATAGTTTCCTCATCTTTATTTACCTTATCTCTCTTAGAGCTAGTCAAAAGCTTGCACCATTTTGACTGAGGTTTCTTGGTCCTCTGGTATCTCAGGCAAAAGCAAAGTCCCTGAGTCATCTGGGGGGAGCAGAAGAGGGGGATGATATCTACACCTTTGAGAGTAGTAGGATCTCCACTGCCATCTGCCAAAATATATCCTGGCTGAGGAGACTGAGCTGCGAGTATGCCAGAATACTGATTTGAATGTATCCAAGTGTTTCTTTAGATCCACAGCCTTCTGCATTTTGTCACCAAAAAGATCATTGCCCCTGCACAGAACATCCTCCCCGTTTCTCCTGTATATCCAGCTGGAGATTAAAGGTCCATAGCCACACAAGTCCGTGGATTCTAATCTCCACGGTTAAGACCCTGGATGCCGTATTGAAAATATCATAGGTTGACCTGAATGTGTATTTTCTGCACTTCCCCACTCTTTAGCTCATTGGCCTTCTCCTTAGAGTGGAGCGTAAAGAATAGAAAAAAATAAGTATGCTGAGTTTCAAAGCTCTTACCCCCTAGAATTGTTCCACCTTAGCTAAAAATATTTGCCAAAATGTTTGAACCTTTTATTTGAATGTCTAGAGTTAGCTGAATCATCTCAAAGCTGATGAAAATAACAAATTTATTAACAAAAATGCAGAAACACATATTTGTTTCATGAATCAATTCTATATCAATTATTCAACATATTCAAACAAACATTTTGCCACATACAAGTCTATAATACAGCAATGCTGTAGAAAAATAACAAAAGTTGGTGTAGTCCTACTGATGTCAGCTTCTTGCTATCTGGATAAACCTGCCAGTGCTACTCAATAATTTGCAATAAAAACTGATGTTGTGACTCTCTTTTGTCATGAGACCACTGGACTACCTGCATCCTCATCATCGGAGGTACTACTGGATGATAAAATACTGCTGTTTCAGTTTCTCTTCTTTGCAAATCTTTCATTTTACGACATCTTGCAAGAGTCTGCTCTTGTGCTCAGCTTCTCTTTTGCGGCTAATGGTGCATCGATATATGCCGTTGATCCTCTTCTTCCCTTTTCATGTTGAGCCAGCAAGAATTCCTTGTCTTCAACAATTGTCATCATGCTAAGAACGCTGGCATGAATAGTGTCTGTCACAGTTCAGGAAAGGTGAGCCCCTTAGCTGCAGACGAGCTGGAGTAACACGGTCAACCCGAAGGTTAGCTGGGCCCTGAATGGCAGCAGACAAGTCACCCAGGCAAGGCACAGGACAGGGTACAGTACAGAAAGATGGAACTGGAAGGCAGGGCATGAATGGGAAGGCAGGACTGGAGCTTGGAGGCAGGGCTGGAGCTTCAAGATGAGCTTGGAGCTTGAAGGAAGGCTGGAGTAGGACTGGACACAATGCAAGAGCAAGCTGAGGCAAGTTTGGAGCCAACAGGAACAAACAAAAGCAGGGCTGGGGACAAGGCAGGGACAGGCTGAAGGCAATGGGAAGAAACAGAGGCAGGACTGGAGACAAGGCAGGAATAGGCTGAAGCAAGGCTGGAGGCAACAGGAACAAACAGAGGCAGGACTGCAGACAAGGCAGGAACAGGCTGAGGCAACAGGAACAAACAGAGGCATGGCTGGAGACAAGGCAGGAATAGGATGAGGCAAGGCTGGAGACAAGGCAGGAACAGGCTGAGGCAAGCCTGGGGACAAGGCAGAAAGGTTGAGGCAAGGCTAGAGGCAACAGGAACAAACAGAGGCAGGGCTGGATATCTTCAACGCCTAGGTTGAAAGTTAAAACATCTTCCTATATCTCTAAAAGGCAACTAATTGACTACCTGGATTTTTGTCCTCGTAGTAATATTATAGGAAGAAGAACCTTGTCTGATTCATGTTCTGAAACTAAATCTACATAAAGTACATATAAAAATGTAACACCTTTATTGATACATCCAACTCAACCTTATTTTTGTTCTTTAACTCCAGTCCCAGCATTTTATGTCAACGCTAGTCCTCTTAATAACAAGCTTTTAATATTTCAGGATCTTCTTTCTACATCAGATTTAGGTTTTATGTTTATTACTGAAACTTGGATGTTAGAGGATGATACCTCAATTAAATCTCACCTCTGTTTACCAGGTTGTGATATGCTTTATTCCACTAGAAGGAGCAAAAGAGGTGGAGGTCTAGCTATAATTTATACGTTTTTTAAGCTTTCTATTGAATCTTCTATGAGCTCTCCCAGTTTAGAATTTATGCTATGTAGTTTTCAAGATGACTGTACAATTATACCACTAGAAAATATTCTACTTTTGTTGAAATTCTGACAATTTATCGAACACCAGCCCCTTGGTGAAAATCAGAGCAGGACTTATTGGATGTATTTACACAAGCTTCCTGTAAATTTGAAAGATTATTTTGGGTGATTTGAATCTTCATTTAGAGGACTTTTGTGATCCTAATGTTGTTAATTTTAAAGAATTTTTACAATCCTGTAACCTCAATTTGATGAATAGTGGTCACATGAAAAGGGACATGTCCTTAAGTGTGTAATTAGTAGTTCAACTGTTTTGATAGATTTTAACATCTGGTCTGTTGTTTTTCAATTTATGTCTCAAGAAACCATTTAAATACTCGAATACTAAAACCATTTTGACCAGAGGGAAAGTTGATAGTAATAGTTATTGGTCTGAAATGCAACTGTGTCTTGATACTCCCAATCTTAACAACTCTTGAAATCTTGTTGGGATTTGGCAACTTTATTTGTTTTGGATAATATCAGGCTCATTTTCGAAAGAGAAAGATGTCCATCTTTCAACATAAATCGGAAGATGGACGTCCTTCTCCCAGAGACGTCCAAATCTGTATAATTGAAACCCGATTGTGGACGTCTCCAACTGTAGTCCGTCGCAAGGACATCCAAAGTTCAAGAGGGCGTGTAGGAGGCGTAGCAAAGGTGGGACATGGGCGTGCCTAACACTTGGACGTCTTTGACCCATAATCGAAAAAAACAAGGACGTCCCTGACGAACACTTGGACGTTTTCACCCGGACGTGTTTTTATTACGAACAAGGCACAAAAAGGTGCCCGAAATGACCAGATGACCACCGAAGAGAACTACTACTACTACTATTTAGCATTTCTATAGCGCTACAAGGCATACGCAGCGCTGCACAAACATAGAAGAAAGACAGTCCCTGCTCAAAGAGCTTACAATCTAATAGACAAAAAATAAATAAAGTAAGCAAATCAAATCAATTAATGTGAACGGGAAGGAAGAGAGGAGGGTAGGTGGAGGCGAGTGGTTACAAGTGGTTACGAGTCAAAAGCAATGTTAAAGAGGTGGACTTTCAGTCTAGATTTAAAGGTGGCCAAGGATGGGGCAAGACGTAGGGGCTCAGGAAGTTTATTCCAGGCGTAGGGTGCAGCGAGACAAAAGGCGCGAAGTCTGGAGTTGGCAGTAGTGGAGAAGGGAACAGATAAGAAGGATTTATCCATGGAGCGGAGTGCACGGGAAGGGGTGTAGGGAAGGACGAGTGTGGAGAGATACTGGGGAGCAGCAGAGTGAATACATTTATAGGTTAGTAGAAGAAGTTTGAACAGGATGCGAAAACGGATAGGGAGCCAGTGAAGGGTCTTGAGGAGAGGGGTAGTATGAGTAAAGCGACCCTGGCGGAAGATGAGACGGGCAGCAGAGTTTTGAACCGACTGGAGAGGGGAGAGGTGACTAAGTGGGAGGCCAGCAAGAAGCAGATTGCAGTAGTCTAAACGAGAGGTGACAAGGGTGTGGATGAGGGTTTTGGTAGAGTGCTCGGAAAGAAAGGGGCGGATTTTACGGATGTTGTAAAGAAAGAAACGACAGGTCTTGGCGGTCTGCTGGATATGAGCAGAGAACGAGAGAGAAGAGTCAAAGATGACCCCAAGGTTTCGAGCTGAGGAGCCAGGGAGAATGAGAGAGCCATCAACAGAAATAGAAAATGGGGGGAGCGGGGAGGTGGGTTTGGGTGGGAAAATGAGAAGCTCGGTTTTGGTCATATTTAATTTCAGGTGGCGTTGAGACATCCAGACAGCAATGTCAGACAAGCACGCTGAAACTTTGGTTTGGATGCAAGGTGAGATATCAGGGGTAGAAAGGTAGATTTGGGAGTCATCAGCATAGAGATGGTAGGAAAAGCCATGGGATGAGATTAATGAACCAAGGGAAGAAGTGTAGATAGAAAAGAGGAGGGGACCAAGAACAGAACCCTGAGGTACGCCGACAGGCAGAGGGATAGAAGTAGAAGAGGATCCACCAGAGTGAACACTAAAGGTGCGGAGGGAGAGGTAGGAAGAGAACCAGGAAAGGACAGAGCCCTGGAATCCAAGTGAGGACAGGGTATCGAGAAGTATGCTGTGATCGACAGTGTCAAAAGCAGCGGAAAGATCAAGAAGAATGAGGATGGAATATTGACCTCTGGATTTAGCCAGTAATAGGTCATTGGAGACTTTAGTAAGCGCAGTTTCGGTTGAGTGGAGAGGGCGAAAACCAGATTGTAATGGGTCAAGAATAGCATGTGAGGAGAGAAAATCAAGGCAGCGGCAGTGAACAGCACGCTCAAGTAATTTGGAGAGAAAAGAAAGGAGGGAGATGGGTCGGTAATTAGAGGGAGAACCGGGGATGACCTCCCATTACTCCCCCAGTGGTCACTAACCCCCTCCCACCCTCAAAAATCATCTTTAAAAATATGTTGTGCCAGACTCTATGCCAGCCTCAGATGTCATACTCAGATCCATGACAGCGCATGCAGGTCCCAGGAGCAGTTTTAGTGGGTACTGCAGTGCACTTCAGACAGGTGGATCCAGACCCATACCCCCCCCCCCCCCACCTGTTACATTTGTGGAGGAAACAGCGAGCTCTCCAAAACCCACTGTACCCATATATAGGTGCCTTCCTTCACCTGTAAGGGCTATGGTAGTGGTGTACAGTTGTGGGTAGTGGGTTTTGGGGAGGGTTTGGGGGGGCTCCGAACAACAAGGTAAGGGAGCTATGTTCCTGGAAGCATTTTATGAAGTCCACTGCAGTGCCCCCTAGGGTGCCTGGTTGGTGTCCTGGCATGCCAGGGGGACCACTGCACTACAAATGCTGGCTCCTCCCATGCCCAAATAGCTTGCATTTGGACGTTTTTGACATGGACGTCTTTGGTTTCGAAAATCGCCAAAAGTCAGAAATGTCCATGTCTAGGGACGTCCAAGTTTAAGCATTTGGATGTCTCTGATGGTATTTTCGAAACGAAAGATGAACGCCCATCTTGTTTCGAAAATACGGGTTTCCCCGCCCCTGGATTTCACCGTTTTGCAAGGACGTCCAAATCGCAACTTGGACGTTTCTTTTGAAAATGCCCCTCTCTATCTCCTCTGCAACTTAAAAAAGTAAATACTCATAAGAATTCACCATGGTTTAATTCTGAATTAAAAATGTTAAAACTTAGTTGTTAAAAACGTGAAAGACTATGGCGCAAGACCAATAAATTAGAAGATAAGCTGGCATGGAAATCCATCTTTAAACAATATTGAAAAAAGTTTATTGAAACCAGGAAAAAGTTATTATAGCCAATTGACAAATGAGGGTGACATCAATAGTAAAACTTTTTCATTAGTGAAATCTCTAATAACTATGTCTAATAATTCTTTAGATTCTTGCGTGTTTGTACCTTCGGCTCAAGACTTAGCAGACTTTTTCATAATAAGATACTAAAGATTTGTGCCAATGTATTGACCAGCACTACTGACAAAATGGTTTATTCATTCAATTCTTCTTCTGGAGTTAAGTCCAATCAAATTTGGGAAGCTGTTACATATCTGCTACTATTACATCTAACTTGCTGAAGAAATGCTCACTTTCACAATGTATTCTAGATCACTGCCCCGTTTTTCTGTTTTCTACTGTTCCTCATTTTATTATTCAATGGTTAACAACAGAACTCAATTTTTTGTTGACTAAAGGTTCATAACCGGTTGATATGGGAAAAATTATTCTTACACCTATACCTAAAAGTAATAACTGTGATCTTTCTTTACCTTCTAATTACCGACCAATTGCAAGTATAACAATTTTTATAAAGTTAATTGAAACTCTTGTGAGTAATTTGTTTCAGGAATATATCGATAAATTTTCTTGCTTGCATCCATCCCAATTTGGGTTTAGCACTTCCCATAGCACTGCGACACTTCTTTTGGTACTAACTTTGTATTTAAAAGAGTGGCTTTGTACTGGAAGGCAAACAATTTTATTACAGTTTTACATTTCTGTGGCATTTGATGCTGTAGATCATTCTCTTTTACTTACTAAGCTATCAGACATAGGTGCTGGGGGTTCTGTTTACAACTGGGTTCAAGAATTTTTTTATGAAATTGAACGTATAGTGTAAGTTTCCATAAAAAATTATCTGGTTTTTGGTCATCGGGGTGTGGATTCCCTTAGGGCTCCCTGCTCTCTTTTAATTATTTTATGTCATCTCTGGGTCAAATTAAATTTAATATAGGTGAAAAATTATAATATGCGGACAATATATATATATATATATATTTTTTTTAACTTGTACTAGTCCCTGACATTATTTCTGATTTATTGGACACAATTACTTATGGAATAAATAGAATACAAGAATGGGTGTTATTGTATACACTGAAATTAAATCCAAATAAAACTAAAATGGTTTAAAAGACCAGAAAACATAATTCCTATACAAATTGTAGAGAATAATGCTTTAATGGTTGAAACAGAGTCCCGAGTTTTGGGAGTCATACTTGATTCTTCATTACCTTATCATTCACAAGTGAATTTTCTATGGAAGAAAATCTTTTTGAAATTGAGACAACTAAGATTAATACATGCATTCTTCACCAAAGATACTTTTGCTTGTGTGGTTCAAATGTTATTATTATCTCATTTAGATTACTGTAATGCCTTATATTTGGTGCTTAATACTAAATATCTTAAGAAATTCCAACTCATGCAGAAAACGATGGTGAGATTGATTTTTAGGCTTAAGAAATTTACCAGTGTTTCCAACTGTAAGAAGATTCTGCATTAGTTGTCCGTAGCTGAACATATTCGATTTAAAGCTTTTTGTATTTTATATCAAGTAATTCATGGCATGGCACTTTATTTTCTGATTAATTCAATCTCTACATCTCTATGGTAAGATTTGCTTTTCTCTAATATTTAACACTATTTTTGGAGTTGTACTAATAACCTTATGGAATTCTCTTCCAGTTGATGTCTGAGTGGAATTGAATTATTGAAGTTTTAGGAAAAAATTGAAAACCTATTTTTTTAGTGTTACTAGTTTTTATGAAATGTTATCTGTACTTTGTTTATTGATAAATTTTATTTGCAAATCGCAAATCAGGGGATATAGCAATTAATAAACATAACATTGATATTAAATGTTTTTAAGAGACCGCACAGCATCGCCACAGCACATGTGAGAGTGCCCTCTTGCCTGCTGTCAGAGAGCAGGATCATCAGTTTAATACTCTAGCTCAAAAAAGAGGAGAACTCCAAGGAGAGGCAGGAGGAATGAGAAGAATGAATGGCCTGCTGTCCTCAGAGAACACCTGCTACAGGTGAGTAACTTCACTTTCTCTGAGGACAAGCAGGTCATATTCTCACATATAGGAATCCCTAGCTACAAGGCTCACTGAAAAAAAAAACAATCTACCCTCGCAACGGTGAGAGAAAACTCAGTTATTGGAACTATATACATTCCAGTGAGTGTGCAGCCTGGGACAGAACAGAAAAATTGGGCTAGGAAGGTGCACTTGAAATCTAGACCCCAAAGAAATTCTGCAGCACTTTCTGCCCAAATCAACTATCACGTCATGTATCCTGCTCAAGGTAGTAGTAGGACGTAAATGTATGGACTGAATACCACATTGCACGTTTGCAATTTTCTTCAATGGAGGCCCAGCACGTGGGCTACCGATGCCGCCATGGCTCTGACTTTGAGCCATGATATGACCTGCAAGAGTCAGGCCAGCCTGGGCATAAGTAAAGGATATGCAATTTGCTAGCCTATTGGAAATAGTATGCTTACCAATGGCAATGCCCATCCTGTTAGGATCAAAAGATACAAAAAGTTGATAGGACGGCCTTTACGGCTTAGTTCATTCCAAACAGAAAAACAATGCTCACCTGCAATCCAAGGTGTGAGGTGCACTCTCCCCAGGATGGGCACAAGATTTATAGAAGAATGTTGGTAGAACAATTGACTAGTTGAGATGAAACTCCGATACAACATTAGTTAAGAAATTAGGGTGGGTTCAGAGGACTGCCTGGTTATGGTGAAACTTGGTATAAGGTGCAGTCACCACCAACGCCTGAAGCTCAATGACTCTATGAGCTGAAGTTATAGCCACTAAAAAGATGACCTTCCAGGTTAAATACTTTAGCGGACAAGAATCAAGCGGCTCAAAAGGAGTGTTCATCAGCTGGGTGAGGATGATGTTCAGATACCAAGACACAGGTGGAGGTCTGAGAGGGGGTTTTGTTAACAACAAACCCTGCATGAACCAAGCCACTAAGGGCTGTGCAAGTGACAGGCTTACCCTCAATATATTGATAAGCACTGATTGCATTGAGGTGAATCCTGACAAAGTTGGTCTTAAGACCTGACTTAGAGAGGTGAAGGAGGTATGGTGAAGGGCAGGCAAGTAACAGGATCTAGGGACCTGCCTGCACACCAGACGGCAAACCTCTTCCATTTGAAAGAATAAACACCTCTTCGTGGAGTTTTTCCTCAAAGCCAGCAAAACACTGAAAACACCTTCAGCAAGATACAAGGAAGCAAACTCCAAGATCTCAACATCCAGACGGTGAGAACCAGAGACTGGAGACTGGGATGTAGAAGGGACCCCTCGTTCGACATTATGAGAGTCAGGAAACACTCCAGTCTCCAGGGTTCTTCTGAGGATAGCTGCAGAAGAAGGGAGAACCAGATCTGCCTGGGCCAACAAGGCAGGATTATGGTTCCGCAGTCTTGCTTGAGTTTAAGGAGAGTCCTTCCCACTAAAGGAATGGGAGGATACGCATACAGAAGACCAGTTCCCAATGAAGAAGAAAGGCATCTGACGCTAGTCTGTTGTGGGTCTGAATCCGTGAGCAAACTTGGGAAACTTTGAGGTTGGGAAACTTTGAGGTTGAACTGATTGACAAAAAGATCGATCGAGTGTGTGCCCCACTTCCGAAAAATCTTGTGGACAACAGACATGCTGAGGGACCACTTGTGGGGTCACAGAACCCTGCTCAGCCTCTTGGCCAGAGTGTTGAATTTGCCCGCTAATTAAGAGGCTTTGAGAAGCATCACATGCTTGTATGACCAGTGCCACATTCGCACAGCTTCCCAGCAAAGAGGGCAAGATCCTGTGCCCCCTTGTTTGAAGGTGTAGTACATGGCAACTTGGTTGTCCATTTGAACGAGAACTTGGTTAAACAAACAATCCTTGAAAGCCTTCAGAGCACTCCAGATTGCCCATAGCTCCAGGAGATTGATCTAAAGCAAGGATTCTTGGGCTGACCAAGCACCTTGAGTGTGAAGCCCTCCTGTGTGAGCTCCCCACTCTAAGTGGAAAAAATCCATTGTCAGCACCTATTGAGGCTGAGGAGTGGTGAATGGGAGTCTCAGAATCAAACTGGACTGAACTGTCCACCAAAGCAGGGAGTAGACTAATTTGGGTGTCACACAGATGAGATCAGTCAGGTTCCCTGATGCCTTCGACCACTGGAAAGCTAAGGTCCACTGAGCTGTTCGCATGAGAAGACGCACACTGGGATTCACATGAACGGCAGAAGCCATGTGATCCCAGAAGTGCAACATCCGCCGAGCAGTGACTTGCTGGCTGGCACAAATCCATACAGCAAGAGCTACAAGAGCATCTGCCCTCGGCAGAGGAAGAAAAAGCTTTTAGTTGCTGCATGTCCAGCAGGGCTCCAATGAACTTGCTCCAGTAGTTAAATAGTCCATTGTATGGATTGCTGAGCCCCGCCCTTCGATGTGCTTTTCATGAACCAGTCAACCAGATAAGGGAAGACATGGACTCCCAGTCTGCATAGCAATGCTGCGACCATTGCAAGGCACTTGGTGAAAACCCTGGGAGCCAACAATAGACCAAACAGCAGCACCCGGAATTGGTAGTGCTGCACCCCTAGAAGAAAGAGAAAATACTTCCTGAGTGCTGGAAGTATCAGAATATGAGTGTACGCATCCATTAAGTCGAGCGAGAATAGCTAATTGAATTCCTGGATCATGGGGAGAAGAGAACCCAAAGAAACTATTCTGAACTTTTCTTTGACTAGATACTTGTTCAGAGCTCTTAGATCCAAAATAGGATGCAATCTACCAGTTTTCTTTGGCACAAGAAACTACCTGGAGTAGAAACCTAGCCCTTTCTCTTGTACTAGAACAGTTTCGACTGCATGATTGGAAAGAACAGCAGCAAGTTCCTCTGCAAGCACCTGTTTATGATGAAAATTGCAGGTTTGCACCCTTGTAGGGCAATGGGGAGTTCGTTGATGCGAATGCAAGGTATAACCCAGACAAACAATTTGAAGATGCCACCAGTCTAAGGTGATAAGGGGCCACCTTTCTTTGAAAAAACTGACCCTTCCTCCAACTGAGAGGTCATCTGGAACGACCACTGGTACTACGGTTATGCACTGCTGGAGCTAGTCAAAAACCAGTGCCTGGATTTGACTGGGCTGCTAGGGCAGCCTTGGCGTGAACAGGCATGCTGAGGCTGTTGAGAAGAAGGCCTCTAGGTTTACTTGAAAACTGTCTAGATGAAGCAGACTCTGAATGCAGTCAACGGGAAAGAGTATCAATAGCATCTGTGTATTTCTTGATGAGGCCTCTTCCATCTTCTCTCCAAAAAGGTCATCTCCCTGACAGGGATCATTTAGCAACCTTTGCTGTAGTGTCCAAATCAGACTGAATGCAAGAAATAAGCATAGAGGCCTGATAAGATTTTTTGCCCACAGAAGTTCAAAGTTCTAGCCTCCCTACCTGGAGGTGTCGAAGTCCAAAGTTCTAGCCTCCCTACCAGGAGGCGTCTAAGCATAAACTCAAAAAGTCCTGGTCCGCTTAAGCGCCAACTCCATTACCAGACAGTGGTGAGGAAGCCTGGGTTTGTCGAACCCTGGTGTACTTTGAAGGTGATACATTAAATCTGCCTTTCGCGGGACAAAAGAAACTGACAGTGGAGATTCCCAATTCAACACCAGCACATCCTGCAGGATCTCATGAATCGGTACAGTGACAGCCTCTTGAGAAGGCATCTTGTAGTCAAGGACTTCATACATTTTAGCCTTGGGTACATCTTCCATCTGCAGATGAACTGGGATGGCAGCAGCCATTGACCACATAAAAGAGGGGGAAAAAACGCTCTCCTGCAGAGATTGTCACTGTTCCAAAGTGGAGAGGAATGAAAAGGGACATCTGAAGTATCGAGGATCCTCATCAGTGTCGGCAAAAACATCCTCATGGGAAGGCCAAAGCTGACGCCGGCGTCGTCAAGGAGAATGATGCACCATTGAATGCGGTGCTTCCTTCTCAACCAACGTCGAGGAGGTGGCAGATGTGGCAGTGGATACCTGGGCTGCAAACAGCATTGGCATCGGAGGCCTCACCACAGACTGGTAGTCATATGGGGCAGCAGGCACTGTCATGGCAGGCGCAAGCATCTTAGAAGTCAATGGACACCGGCATAACATCCTTGCCGGGAGCAAGGTCAGGATTTGCTCAAGAGATGTCATCGGAAAAGGCTGGAGAACCGGGTCAAAGACAGGCTGCTTAACTGCCGGGGTCGATGCAGACGGCTGGTCCTTTGGCACCACTAAAATAGAGGGGGAGCTGACCACCTGGCACCGACGTTGGCTGGGGACTGAGGCCTGCGATCTCGACAACATGCATCGAGGGAGACAGATGACAATGCTTCCTTGCTTTTGCTCAAGGCCAATCATCAATACTACGCAGTGCCAATGAGGATGACGTGGAATCATCACTTGTTCTCGGTGTGGCTCTGAAGCTGACTGATGCTGGAGGTAAGGCCAGCCATATGGACACTCAATGCCGGTACAACACCCGACTTTGATTCCGCCATTGAAATAGTCAATTCCAGAATCAACGTCACAGGTTTGAACTGCATGCCAATATGTTTTTGCCTCTGTGTATCTCTGGCAAGCTGAGTTCTTTTCTTCATAAGAAAAGAAAGAACACAGACAGAGGGGAGATGATCAGGCCCTAGACACTGCAGACACAAAAAATGTGTATCGCTGCCTGAAATATTTCGGTCGCACCAGACACAGTGCTTAAAGCCACTGGGGACCTTTGCTGACATGGAATGAAAACTCGCCGTGGCTAAATCAAAAGATTCTATGGCACCAAAATAAAGAAACAACACCACAGAGAAAAGAGGGTACTAAGCCTTTTCTATTCAGAACTGAAGATACCGAATATGGAAAAGAAAAAGTACGGAAAAGGAAAAAAACTGGTTTAAAAAAAACCAAAACATACAAATCTCACGTAGAAAAAATGGAAAAACCAAAAGAAGCACAAATTGCTGAAAAAGAATGTATCAGGCGCTATGAGAAGCGGAACACAAACGCATCCACTCCTCACAGCGAATGAAAAAAAAAACTTGATGATCCTGCACTCTGTCGGAGATGGGAGGGCATTCGCTCCTGCATAGTGGGAATGCTGCACATGCTCTTTACGGTTAGAGCTTGTTAACGCTCTACACTGGATGACACTGGTGGTGTTACCCGTACATCAGGATATGGCCTGCTTGTCCTCAGAGAACTTAAAAGTATACAAAAAAATGAAGGAGAAATTACCATAATTGCAGAGCCAGAAAAAAATGCAACCTGTGAGCCTTGCATAAAAACTGGAACTGAGATGGTCCCGATCAATATGTTGACAAAGGAATTCCTGCATATGTTCAGCAGAGTATTCTTGGAAGTTCCTGTACTCGCTTTACATTGTTCTGGCCCTGGGCTCTGCTGGATGATGTCAGATACCTGCGGGGTTTGTCATCCTGCTTATTCCCAAACACTGTTTCACAAATGAGAATGGTTTTGCAAACAGAAAATCAGAAAATTTGTAGCCAAGATAGGAGAACTACTTTTGTTTTATTTCTTGTGCTTTATATTGTTTGTTGACTATTTAAGTTTTATAAACCACCTTGCCCAAGATTTTGGTGGTTAGTAAAGTGCGGATCATAAATCCTGCAAATTAAATAAAACAAAGTTAAATTAGATTAAATCTACAGTACCTGCCGTCTTCATTGCTTCGATAAAAAACCATAAAGGGATCAGACTTCCCAAAAAAGTCTTTCTTATCCAATTTATTGGCACAAAATTGCATCAAAACAGCATCCTGAAAAGAAGACTTATATATCACCAAACAAGGAACACAACAACAAAATGTTGGCTAAGCATTGACTATGAGCATTCTGCAATCTAACTTTCATGTCAATTCTACTTCTTATTTTGTTTTCCTTTTATTTGTGTAAAGAAATGACTACTATGTGTACTCAATAATTACATATAAGCAGAATCACATACCCTCCGATATTTAGTTTGCGGTAGGCAGTGCAGTTAACTGCCGCCGCTGGCACTGACCCCAGATATTCAATGCTGGACCATATCTGGCGACTGGCACCCAATATCCGGTTTCAGTTTTGGCTGTGGCAACTTAAGCAACTAAGCAAATATTCAGCGCTAGCTGGTTAAGTTAATAGTGGTTATAGATAGGCCTGCTATTTAAACAACCTATCTTAACATCTCAGCTTAGCAGTTTAGAGCTGAATATGAACACTTAGCCAGTTATGTCAAACAACATAGCCAGGTACTAATATGTAAATGTTTGGAATATTATCATATATCCACATATATCCATCCATCAAAGATGAACCATTCCAAGGAGTGAAATTTACTACTCTGATGACTGAGATTCAAAGAGTGAAATTTTTCAGACTGTATGCCTGTGCTATAAATCTCTAAAGATTTCAAAATAAAAGAATCAACATAAAATTATATCTTCCTTTCTTTGGTGTCTTTGAAAGAACATAGACAGAGGAGGTGATATGAGGGCAGTTTTCAAAGGAATTTGCCCACGTAACTGATTAGTTGACTGGGTAAATTCATGAAGCTGAAAATTGCCTTCAGTTCAGTGGCTATAACTATACAAAAAGGTTCACAGCACACATACTTTTAGGTGCAGAGAAAATGGATGGGTTGGTTGTGGGGGGGGGGGACGACGACGACAAAATACACATGGGAATTTGATTTTAAAATTTCTACTTGTATACTGTTGGTATACATTGCCTTTGCAGTGAAGCAGGTGCAGTCCACAGGTATTTTCTACTGCTAGAATTGAAAACTCTAATTTCCAAAAGGAAACTAATTATATTTATTTATTTGTTACATTTGTACCCCACATTTTCCCACCTATTTGCAGGCTCAATGTGGCTTATATAATGCCGTAAAGGTGTTCACCAGTTGGTAGATAACAAATATAGGTTGTATAGTGGTCGAATGAGGTAGGTGTGTGTCAGACACCTTGAAGGTCGAAAGGGGATGAAGATTGTATATTGTCCATTACGATCATTGGTTGTACTGTGTTGCTGTACTGTGTTGGATTGGTGGGGTAAGCCTTTTTGAAGAGATTGGTTTTCAGTGATTTTCTGAAGTTTAGATGGTGGTGGATTGTTTTTACAGCTTTTGGGAGTCCATTCCATAGTTGTGCACTTACACAGGAGAAGCTGGATGCGTGAGTTGTTTTGTATTTAACAACATATTTTGTATATGACAATGTAACCACCAGAAAAAGACACACATACACAAAAAAAAAGAAGCACATACACAAGGAGAGGAAGACACACACATACACAAAATAGATGAAAAGATACATTCACACAGATACAAGAGGTGAGATAGATAGACAGAAACTTCTATAACTGGGTGCCTAGATGCAGCTTGCTGAGCACTAATTATAAAATTGCATCTAGTTATCCATTTCCATTACAGAATACTTACATAAGTCAGTATATACCCGCCTACATTTAGGCATGCCAACTATGCCATGTCAATAGTAAATATAAATGTGTGTGCCTAAATGCAGCACTTTAGCACATAACTTGCAACACTAAATTACGTGTATAAATGTTGGACATACACATGCCCCACCCATTCAACTTCCCCTGTACATACCCCCTTACATTTA
This sequence comes from Microcaecilia unicolor, assembly GCF_901765095.1. NCBI lineage: Eukaryota > Metazoa > Chordata > Amphibia > Gymnophiona > Siphonopidae > Microcaecilia > Microcaecilia unicolor. The sequence continues at coordinate 39,538,002 of NC_044040.1, read as the reverse complement.
TGCGCTAAGCAAGTTACTGGCACCTACATGGGTAACAGTACCAGTCACATGTGTAAGTGCTAGCTTGTATTCTACAACTTATGTGAAAAAAATTTATATTTATATATATATATATGTGTGTGTGTGTATGTGCGTCTAACTCTCCTTTCATATTTATAACTCAAGACTACCTCTACTTCAGGAAACAGGTAAAAGCCTGGCTCTTCTCCTAAGCCTTTAATATATATGGTGACTGATTATTCATTCTTTCTCCACTCGGACTAGCTTGTTACACACACTGCAACTTAGATTTGTTCCCTATAACTGCTTCACTGTACAAAGAACTTGTGTTGAGTTTAGCCAACTATCTATTTATCCCAACTGACTCTGTACTGTGCATCTTGTCCCCATCTGTATATCTGCACTTGGCCCCTCAGCAATGCGGTAAGCTGTATTGTAGAAAAGCATTAGCATCATATCTATGTTATTTGAATGTTCTAATACGTGCTTATTAGGTGTATCATTAGTATCATGCTTACATTGTATTATATCTCTAGTATTTCAATTTTAGTGCTGTTAAATGTGTATATTTTTGATATTGTTTCATAGCAGTCCTATTATTAGGTTTCACTTTTACCTAGTTTAAGTGGTGTGCTGGAGTTGGCTCACACTGGCTCACGAGAGCTGTTTGCTAGTTTTTTAAGAATTTTGGGAGCATTGTAAAAGTAGCTGCTTTAACAATTGGCTCCCAAAATTTGGGCTTGTCGAGCCTCCTCTTGGTGTCCTCCTTCCCTGTGGCTCACTAGGGCATCTCTCCCCACTGCCCCTCCCCCCCACTCGATGAAGCACCTCTTCTTCTTGCAGCAATGAATTTTTTTAAAGCAGTGCCGGGCCAGCACCCTCAGAAAAAACAGGCTGCTTCAGCCAATCCAGGGGGCTTTTCTTCATCTTGTCCCACCCCCGAATGTGCTCCAGCCCCCCCAAAAGAAAAATTGCCGGGCTGGCTTCACCTGGAGAGCCTGTTGTTAAAATTTTCCCAGCACAACACTGCCTAGTTTATTCGATTTATGTTTAAACTTGGTCATTTTACAATTGTTATGATATTAACCAGAGTACTGATAGGAATTGAAAAAGGAACTTGCGGAACTATTGTTAGTAATATGTAATTTATCTTTAAAATCGAGCATGGTACCAGAAAAGATTGGTGGATGGCCAATGTAACACTGATTTTTTAAAAAGGTTCCAGAGGAGATCTGGGAAATTACAGACCAGTGAGCCTGATGAGGGTGCAGGGCAAAATGGTAGAGACTATTATAAAGAACAAAATTACAGAGCATATTCAAAAGCATGGAATAATGAGACAAAGCCAACATGGATTTAGTCAAGGGAAATCCTGCCTCACCAATCTATTACATTTCTTTGAAGCAGTGAACAAACATGTGGATAAAGGTGAGCAGGTTGATATTGTGTATCTAGATTGTCAAAAGGTGTTTGACAAAGTACCTCATGAAAGACTCCAGAAGAAATTGGAAAATCATGGGATAGGAGGTAGTGTCCTATTGTGGATTAAGAACTGGTTAAAAGATAGAAAACAGAGAATAGTGTTCAATGGTTAGTATTCTCAATAGAGAAGGGTAGATAGTGAGGTTCCCCAGGGGTCTGTGCTGGGACCACCAATTTTTAACATATTTATAAATGATCTAGAGTTGGGAATATCTAGGGAGGTGATTAAATTTGCTGACGACACAAAGAGGGGTATAATCGAACGGGGCACCCAAGTTTTCCTGAGGACGTCCTCGCAGGACATCCCGTGAAGGGGCGGGGAAACCCGTATTATTGAAACAAGATGTGTGGCCATCTTTTGTTTCGATAATACAGTCGGGGACGCCCAAATCTCAACACTTAGGTCGACCTTAGAGATGGTCGTCCCCGATTTTCGGCGATAATGGAAACCGAGGACGCCCATCTCAGAAACGACCAGATCCAAGCCATTTGGTCGTGGGAGGAGCCAGCATTCATAGTGCACTGGTCCCCCTCACATGCCAGGACACCAACTGGGCACCCTAGGGGGCACTGCAGTGGACTTCAGAAAAAGCTCCCAGGTGCATAGCTCCCTTAACCTTGTGTGCTGAGCCCCCCAAAATCCACTCCCCACAACTGTACACCACTACTATAGCCCTTAGGGATGAAGGGGGGCACCTAGATGTGAGTACAGTGGGTTTTGGAGGGCTCACATTTACCACCACAAGTATAACAGGTGGGGGGGGATGGGCCTGTGTCCACCTGCCTGAAGTGCACTGCACCCACTAAAACTGCTCCAGGTACCTGCATACTGCTGTCAGGGAGCTGGGTATGACATTTGAGGCTGGCATAGAGGCTGGAAAAAAATATTTCTAAAGTTTTTTTTTTAGGGTGGGAGGGGGTTAGTGACCACTGGGGGAGTAAGGGGAGGTCATCCCTGATTCCCTCTGGTGGTCATCTGGTCAGTTCGGGCACCTTTTTGAGGTTTGGTCATAAGAAAAAATGGACCAAGTAAAGTCGTCCAAGTGCTCGTCAGGGCGCCCTTCTTTTTTCCATTATCGGTCGAGGACGCCCATGTGTTAGGCACGCCCACCTTCGCTATGCTTCCGACATACCCCCATGAACTTTGGTCGTCCCCATGATGGAAAGCAGTTGAGGATGCCCAAAATCGGCTTTCGATTATGCCGATTTGGGCGACCCTGGGAGAAGGACGCCCATCTCCCGATTTGTGTAGAAAGATGGGCGCCCTTCTCTTTCAAAAATAAGCCTGAAAGTTATTCAAAGTTGTTAAATCGTAAGAGGATTGTGAAAAATTACAAGAAGACCTTACGAGACTGGGAGATTGGGCATCTAAATGGCAGATGTTTAATGTGAGCAAGTGCAAAGTGATGCATGTGGGAAAGAGGAACCTGAATTATAGCTACATAATGCAAGGTTCCACGTTAGGAGTCACCGACCACGAAAGGGATCTAGGCGTCATCGCTGATGATAAGTTGAACCCCTCTGCTCAGTGTGCTTCCATGGCTAAGAAAGCAAATAGAATGTTAGGTATCATTAGGAAAGGAATGGAAAACAAAAATGAGGACATTATAATTCCTTTGTATCGGTCCATGGTGTGACTGCACCTCAAATATTGTGTTCAATTCTGGTCACCGCATCTCTAAAAAGATATAGTGGAATTAAAAAGGTACAGAGAAGGGCAACAAAAATGATAAAGAGGATGGGACGACTTCCCTATGAGGAAAGGCTGAAGCGGCTAGAGCTCTTCAGCTTGGAGAAAAGACAGCGGAGGAGAGATATTATAGAGGTCTATAAAATAATGAGTGGAGTGGACAGACGTAAATAGTTTGTTTACTCTTTCCCAAAATACTAGGACTAGGGGGCATGCGATGAAGCTACAATGTAGTAAATTTAAAACGAATCGGAGAAAATGTTTCTTCACTCAACGTGTAATTAAACTCTGGAATTCGTTGCCAGATAATGTGGTAAAGGCGGTTAGCTTAGTGGGGTTTAAAAAAGGTTTGGCTTCGTAATGGAAAAGTCCATAGACCATTATTAAAATGACTTGGGGAAAATCCACTGCTTATTTCTGGGATAAGTAGCATAAAATGTATTCAACTTTTTTTAGGATCTTGCCAGGTATTTGTGACCTGGATTGGCCACTGTTGGAAACAGGATGCTGGCCTTGATGGATCTTTGGTCTGTCCCAGTGTGGCAATACTTGTTAACTGTTTCTGCTGTACACTGCCTTGAGTGAATCTCCTCATAAAGCCAGTTAATAAATCTAAATAAATAAATATGTGCATATGTGTCTGCACATGTATTTGTGCTTTTGTCTTTGAATGTGTCTGTGTCTCTTTCCATTGATGTGCCTCTCCCCATTATTCATTCTATAACTTGGCGCCTACATTTATGCAGGAGAATCACAGACAGACAGAGATAAAGATACAGTTGAAGAGACTCAGGCAGACACAGAGATGGATGAAGAGAACAAGGATGGATAGGTAAATAGTAAATGCCCTTGTTTATATGTGACTAAAGATTAGCATGTGCGAACATCATTATCAAGCGTTATTTGCCACAACACCCATTTTATACAAGGAAAAATTATGCTTCTTACCTGATAATTTTCTTTCCATTAGTCCCAACAGATCAATCCAGAGACTAGTGGGTTATGTCCCTCTACCAGCAAGTGGAGAAAGAGAGAACTTCAGAGGTTTACTATATGTGGACATGTGTAGCCACCTTAACCTCAGTATTGTCGATATCAAAGCAGTAGCAGAAGAAAGAGGAAATCCAACAGGAAAGTCCTCTCCTGCCTCTAAAAAGTCCATGTATGCTCCACCTCAACCGTCAAAGAGAAAGTCTTGACCATCAAAAGGAGGAAAGCTCTATATCTAGAAATGGTGCAAGACTCAAAGACCAACGAACGCGAATACCCCAGCGTCCAAAGACAAAGAAAGGCTCAACCTCCAGAGCGGATCCAAGCTCGAGCCCCAGGACAGAAGAAAGTCTAGCCTTTAATGATGGAGCAAGCCACACCAGACCGCGGTGGAGCAAAGCTTGAGAGCTCGTGATGGAGCAAAAGAGAACAATCAGAAGCTGCGCATGCAACACTAGCCAGCAACAAAATAAGACACGGCAGTCATAACTGGAGCAAGGATAAATCACCAGCAGCGGAGCAGGGCTCACTGTCCAGAAATGGATCTCGGCTGGACAGCTGGTGGGAAGGCCAGGCTCAGCTGCCATAGATGGAGTAAGGCTCAACTGCCATAAATGGAACAAACCCCGACACTCAAGACTGAGCAAGGCCTGACAGAAGCGGAGCAAGGCCTGACACACAGAAGCAGAGCAAGGTACGACTGCCAGAGGCAGCGCCAGGAACGGAACTGAATGATGACACAAGGCTCAGCATTCAGAGGTTGAGCAAGGCTCAACGTGTGGAGGCAGAGCAAGGTTCCACATGCGGAGGCAGAGCAAGGTTCAAAGTGCAGAGGCAGAGCAAGGCTTGACGTGCAGCAACGCAGACAGATTAGCTGACATGTCAAGACAGAACAAGGCCTGACTGCCCCGCTGTGGAACAAAACTCGATCACTAGAGAGGGCATAAGGCTCAACATCAATATACGGAGCAAGGCTGGACCGCCAAAAAGGGAGCCACACATGATAACCAGAGACAGAGCAAGGATCCACCTCCAGGGGGCGGAGCAAGGCTTGACCTGCCAACAGCGAGCTTGATGGCCAGAAAGCCTGACATGCAGCAAGGGCGGAAGGCACAATAGCCAGAGACAGCAAGCTGTCACTGCCATAGCGAGAGCAGGGCTCAAAAACCACAGACAGAGCAAGGACCGACCTCCAAAAATGGAGGAAGGTTCAGCATCCTGAGACGGAGCAAGGCTGAACATCAGACATAGAACAAGGCACAACCTCACAAAAGGGAGCAAGCTTGACCTCTGGCAGTGGAGCAAGGCCCAACATCCAAAGATGAAACAAAACTCTATATCCAGAGACAGCCCCAACATGCAGGGTGGAGCACCTCACCTCTCTGGGTTGTGTGCATGGGAGGATAGCCCGCAAGGGAGTGAAGCTCACCAGGCTTGAAAGAGCAAGTTCCAACAACCAGTTCCATCCAACTGCTTCTTCCCACAAGAGATGCTTGCCAGAGACCAGATCAGTAACGTACCAAAGGACAGTGCATGGAAAAAGGACAGTACTGAAAGCAACAGGACGCCAGCCAGGAAAGAAACCAGAGGGCAGCACCGCCCAAGACCGGCTGCCAAAGGTCGGGAGACAAGTTCAGGGAAGCAGGAACCGACCCCAAGAAATGTCAACATGGCACAGCACATGAGCCCCATGGCAATCACACCTGGGGCCAATGGAGAGCAGGCACCTAACCGAACCTAAGAGCAGCCTGCAAATCTGGGAAGAGAAGAAGACAAATATGGTTAGAAGAACCATCCTGGAAAGGAAAACATAGGCTGGCACTTCCAAAGACAGAGAATCCTGAAAGTGGCAAAAGAAAAACCCAGAAGAGGGCACAATGGTGGCAGGCCTTGAGCTCCAGGAGAGACCCTCGACCTGAGAAGAGACAGGCAACCAATTCAGAAACTGAATGGCAGGTCTCCGAAGGACAGCGTGTCAAAAGGTAAAAGACACGAGGATGTGGCTCCAGACGGGATGGCAGAGCAACCTGCCTGAAGCCAGGAAGGCAGACTGGCCAAGGCAGGGAGACAGAACCTACTGCTGGCACGCCCCAAGACTAGCTGGAAGGCCTTGAAGAAACAGAATGCCCGTACCTATGCCCTGTTAGTGCAACGCCTGATAGCCAGGACTGCAGGCCCTGGGGGAAAGGCCCGAAGGGCCCTGACCCCAAAAGCCAGACGCCAGCCATGCAAAGACCGCCAAGCTTACAACAAAGGGGCAGATGACTGATGTCTCGCGTGCAGGATGGCAAACAAATATCAATTCCTGAAGGGATACAGCACAGAAAGGTAGGCACATTCGTGATGTGCCGGAGAATGACAAGACGTCTAGCAAAAGAAAGGTCTAGCCGAACAGTAATGGCAAAGTGAGGAACCCAGAGAAGGGAACTGTATGCCGACCGAGCGCGAGGCTCACTCAAGAAGGTATGAGTCTACAGGGGAATGTAAACGAAAGGAAGGCAGTAAGTGCCCTGGCCCTATGGACAAACATACCAAGCAGGCCATGATAAAAACAAAAGGAAGGCGCCACTATGATAATGCACACACGGGGTGTGAAAAGAAACAGTCAAGGCAACGCTAAAAACTAGACCTCCAGGCCAGAAGCCACAACCACCCCAAACCCCAGCCGAGGAGTCCAGGTACCATGCACCAAGCAACTCCCAGCACCAAGCCAAACCACTCAGCCAACGCCCCTAAAGGACAGAAGAGGTACTGAAAGAAAAGGCAAGGACTCACTGAAGCCCAGAACATATCGCACACAAGAACCCACTGACGAAGACAACAGGCAAACTACTGCCAAAAAATAAAAGGAGGATCCCCAAAAGGCATCCCGAGGGCCTAGTGAAGCACCTGAGGAGGGCGCCAACTAACCACAGGTCCAGAAAAGAAACAAACAAGCACCCTCAAAGGCCAGTAACACCAGGAGACCTAGCCCCATACCAAAAACAGCAGACCATAAGGCGAAAATACCGGTATAGTGGCGGAAAGAACCCTCACCAAAGTATGAGCTGTTATTTTTTTTTCCACGGGAGCTACAGCCTGTCTAACAAGACTGCCGGCCATGTCCCGAAGTCATCACGCCACCACAAAAGGGACACTAAAGGTGTAGGACACTAACCCCAGTAAAGAAATCCGGCATCCGTTGTAGAGGGAGCCACCCCTGGAATCACTGACTATGAGCCGGACGAACTGAGCAACAGGTGGCCTAAAGAGCAGGGCGGGAAGCAACCTAACGTGCCAGGCCGAGAGATATATATATTTTTAAACGTGGCTAAAGCACGCGATCTAAGATGGCCACTGCTGGCGATAAACTGTCTCAGAGCCCACCAAAACACAGTGCTCCCCCCAACCAGCACTGAGAAGACCCCTGACCAGCACAGCAAGCTGTTAACAAGTGCACTGCATCAGTCCAGCTGGCGCTGTCCAGGATCTGACTCAGGAATGGTACGAACCGCTACCATGCAGACTGAGGAAGGCAAAACTTACAGGCAGCAATTCCCATCTTTGCTCCACATACACCACAGCATTTATGAGACAAGGAAAGGATGCCAACACTTACAAGATCCCAGTCAAATCCCAAATGGAGGGAAAGTGCTCCGGATTGTTCTGGCCCATCCTACTAATTCTTTGGCAGGAGATTCAATGATCTAAACCAGAGCACTGGCATGCTGGCACGCAGGAGAGGGAGAGAGGGAAGGGGCAGGGGAGGAACCTAGCACAACCAAGTGTACACCCAAAATGGCAGAGTTCAGCCAAGACCTGAAGCTCAACTAAACCTGAGGGAACAGGCTAGGAGCAAGACCCATCCAGACAGCTGTACAGGATATGTCCATCCACTTTCTGAGATAGAGAGAATACTGAGGTTAAGGTGGCTGCACATGCCCACATACAGTAAACCTCTGAAGTTCTCTCTCTATCTCCACCTGCTGGTAGAGGGACATAACCCACTCATCTCTGAATAACAACCTTAGTAAATGTGGGGAACACTCAGAGTTGTTAATATATATTTGAAGAAGAAATCTCTTCCTTCTTTTTTCTCCTGCTCAATTCTCTCTCCTCACTTTGTGTCTTGTAAAGTGCTTTTGAACTCAGCTACTTAATTCCCACCCTTCATACTGACTGGTTCTCAGGAGCTAAAAGAGCCAATCAGCCATAGGAGATGGGAAGGTGTGCTTAGATTTTTTCTGCTGGTGGGGTCACCTCAAATAAAAGCAGTTATCAGGATCAGTGAACTTGCACTGAGGCTCTAATGAGTAAGAGAAGGGGTGTAAAGAACATCACAGTGAGACTGCTATAAACCAAGTGTGGCACACTCCTAATGAGTGAGAATTGGCATTTCTGGTCTATTCCTATGCATCACTGGTAGTATAAAATGTGCATACATGGCCTGCAGCCACAGGTGAAGCAGTACAGGACACAAGAAGGAGCAATGAAAGCCAGTGCTACCATGGCTACTGCTGCAACCACTGTTCCCTGTCTATACCAAACGTATAGAATTTCTGGAAAAGGGTTGAGTAAAGGGAACCTGCCTCTATTTAGTACTTGTTAGAACTACTTTCCAATGCTTGAGACACTTAAGACTACATCCTCCTTGCTGGGAAACCTGTGGGGATAGGATGAGCTGGCACACATATGCACAGAATGTGAAGTTCAAGAAGTCCTCCAACACTAGACTATGGCAACAAACCAATTCCTCATTCTGCCTCTGACACCCAGTGCTGACAAATGGTCAATAAAATACTGGGGCCAATATTCATGTAGCATGATCACTGGATTAAGTTAAGCACTGGTGCTTACCTTAATTCATATATCCAATGCAGCTACTCATACAGCAAGCAGCGCTGAATAAACTTGTAGTGCAGTGACCATGCTAACATTATCCATTTAGTTCAGACCCTTTCCAAAGTCTCACCCCTTAACTGACTGTGGTGTACCACAAGGATCACCGCTATCACCGACCTTCTTCAACCTAATCATGACCCCCACTAGCCAAGTCCTTACCAAGGCCTTAACCCTTCCATCTATGCAGACGATGTCATAATTTACATTCCTTACAAAACTAAACTGACAGAAATCACCAACGAAATCAAGCTTAGCTTGAACATCATGGACTCATGGGCAAATGCATTTCATTTAAAACTCAATAAAGAAAAAACACATTGTCTCATCCTTTCATCCCAACACAATGCGGACAACCCCACAAGCATCGACACCCCAGATTACACCCTCCCTATCTCAGACAGCCTGAAAATCCTCAGCGTCATATTAGACCGCAACTTAACACTGGAGAGCCAAGTGAAATCCACAACAAAGAAAATGTTCCACTCAATGTGGCAAATCAAACACGTGAAACAATTCTTCCTGAGGGAAACATTTCGCAACCTGATACAATCAATGGTAATAAGCCACGTAGACTACTGCAATGGAATCTATGCAGGATGCAAAGAACAAACCTTAAGGAAACTTCAGACCGCACAAAACATGGCAGCTAGGCTTATATTTGGAAAAACGCGATTTGATAGCGCAAAACCCCTCCGTGAAAAATTACACTGGCTCCCAATCAAAGAACGCATTGCCTTCAAAATCTGCACCATGGTTCACAAAATTATCTATGATGAAGCCCCTGGATACATGACAGACCTAATCGACCTACCAACCAGAAACACATCCGAATCAACATGAACATATCTAAATCTACACTACCCAAGCTGTAAAGGACTTAAATACAAATCTACCTATGCATCCAGCTTTTCCTACATAAGCACACAACTGTGGAACACATTACCAAAAGCCTTGAAAATGACGTACGACCACTTAAATTTCTGGAAAAGAATTAAAACCAACCTGTTTGAAAAGGTTTACCCTACCGATCCAACGTAAATGCCTGACCTTGGCCACACAACAAAACTAAAGCACGTGATGGACATAACACAACTCTTCCACTTTACGATTCCTAATGTGGCTGAACCACATGAACTTTATCTTACCACACCATCACATTGTATTTGTTCACACCGGAGTCAGCAAACGCCTCTCCAGTACTATGCAAGCCACATTGAGCCTACAAATAGGTGGGAAAATGTGGGATACAAATGTAAAATAAATAAATAACCAAGAGGGTCAAGATTAGGTCAGCCAGACCCATCCTCAGTCTTCCCCTTTCCCCCAGTCTGCCACACCGTACCGCGCCACCCTTTCCCCCTCCCCGGCATACTGACTCACCAAATGGGGCCGGGGTAAATGATGGGGGTAGGATCAACCCCCACTTGTTCCTGCCCCAATAGCTGTTTTCTTCAAATTGAGATTGTTGATCCCTACTGGCAGTGTCCTTATTTGGTAATCTGTTCTCTAGTGGTAATACCATGAGACTACCACTAAGGGTCAGCAGTGCCACTTTAAGAAAAACAGCTCCTGCCTCCATTGCTCCCTAGAACCTTTAAGATGAGTCAGAGTGGTAGGAAGAGGATGGAGAAATGGGGGGAAAAAAGGAGGACAGGGGCAGGCTGACCTGATTTGCTCCATAGTTAAAAGTGTAGGGCTTCGAAGTGGGGGGGGAGGCTGTTTAAAAACTTTCTAACCCCAGATTGGAGTAGGAGAAGAGGGGTATCACACCTACTGGGCCACCAGGGAAATGAAGTCCTCCCTAGGGACAGGGTCCAGAAGACCTCTAATTCAAGCCAGAAGACCCTTCATTTTCACTGGCTGCTGCACAAAAGGATATTTAAAAATAATAATATAAAAAGAAAAGACCTTCTCACACGTTGCCATTCAGGAACACAGGAAGTTCCTGGCTGTGACAACGCATAAGAAATGCCTTGAAAAGTTTAGCTAAATACTGCAGAAATGGGTAGTAACCCACGAACATGTTTGTATATAGGACTTTATATGCAACCTACACATATCATATTGTATAATACTATTTGAAATAAAATTCATTCTACTTACTCTGCAATTGTTCAGCTCCTCTGCTGTTAATATAATTATTCCACATTTCTTTCCTGGAATCCCTCTGCAACAAATCCAAAAGAAAGTTTTCAGATCTAATGTTACAAAACTATTGCTACCACTCAGACACATAAAAGTGAAAGTTCCTGCTCAATGGAGCTTACAGTCTAGTCAGCAGAGGAAGAGAGGCCAGAAGGTTGAAGAAAGATGGAAAATAAACATTTAAAGGTATTTAAAAAAATGAGGTGTACAATTTTACAAAATGATGATGCAAGCATTTGGGGGCAATTTCAATCTGGATTGGAATAATCTGTGAGTAGTTTGCATCTGCAAACCTTACACACATTCTCAGAGGGAACATTAATGGCAATACTATATACTCTAAATGTCTAAAATACTAGCACATATGTATGAATTTACCCCTAGCAGGGTAGCAAAGCACTGCTTGGGCATATTTGCAAGGGGTTGTATACAGAGGCAAAGCATGGGCAGGACTCCTATTTATGCCAGAAAAGTGAAGGTACTTACCTGTAGCAGATGTTCTCCAAGGACAGCAGACTTTATATTCTCACATGTGGGGTGATACCGACCCACGTCGCCCATTCTGGGATTTACAAAAATAAAAACAGAGCTTTGTGGAGCATGAGACACGCTCCACTGCGCATGTATGAGTGCCTTCCCGACTGCCGTGTGAACGCAGTCTCCTCAGTTTTATACTAAAGCAAAACTAAAGTACAAATGACAAAGGAAACAACTCCAAGGGGGAGGTGGGAGGGATTGTTTAGGAGTGAAATTCACTGCTGTTAAGGTAACCCATTTGGAGACATTGCTCCAAAGGAAAAATACTGGAGAAGGCATTTGTAAGGTCTAGGTAGGCGGCAACTTGAGCATCAGTGAACATCAAATATAACAGCAATGGCCGTGGGGAGGGGGGAGGGGCAGGATGGGGAGTAGCACAAAAGACCAAAAAATCTATTTTGGTAAAATGTGAAGTACCTTAAAGAGGAGCTGGAAGGGTAGAGGATGTAGGCAAAGTGGAGAACAATGAGACAGAGGGAAGACTTCTGGGATCCATGACTAAAACATCTTAATCTGGTTTTTATCTATGCCCCTTTATCTCATTTCTGCATTTGATGGTGCTGCTGCTCTAATGTAGTACTTCTCAGCCTTCTTCTGAAGGCACACCTTGCTAGTTGGGTTTTCAAGATTACTATAAGGAATATATATCAGATAAATTTAGACATATCAGAGACCATAGGCGCCCGGTATAAGAGGCTTGGGGAGCCGCAAGCCGACCCGATAAGCCTCCGCTGCCTCCCCATATCGGAGCACAATGCACGCACCACAGCATCAACACAAAGGAAGAGCAGCAACTCAGCGCATCCCGGGTATCCAAGAGGCAGAACTCTGCCTGAGGCCGTTACACGCTCTGGCCAATGCCCGAAACTACAGCGCAGAGACCAGAGGCAGGCGGGAACGGGGCCCCGTGGTCCGACCTGCGCGTCACCCATCCGCGAGCCCCGCCTCCCCTCACAGCTGCTGCTCCTCAGCACTATCCGGTCCCCGACCTGACCTCACCTGGATCTGACCCCGTATCTTGCTGGGGGGAGCCGGGTAGCACTTCGGGCACGGTAACGCAGTTCATGCTCAGTCAAGATGAGCACCAGACGTGAATTGACGCGGGAAGGAAGGGGAACCCACGTTACCGGCTCTGTCGAACTTTCAAAGGTGTTTCCCACGCGGCGCGCACACCGCACGCCTATTTCCTTATCAGTGCACTACAACCAATCAGAAGCAATGGCCCACAGAAACCAGCCAATCAGAAAGGGACAAGGCGATACCACGCCCAGAAGTAGGTGGGGCACAAAGGAAGGATGTATGATGTAAAATACTTGACGGGGGGGCCGGGGAGGGGAAAACTGAGAAGGGGTAGGGAGTAGGGATGGAAAGGGAGGGAGTGAAGACGCTCAGATAGGATGAGGAAGAGGGAGGAAGGCAGGCTGGAGATGAAGGGGAGAGACAGGCTGGGAGAGCGTGATAAAGGGGAGAGGCAGGCTGGAGGAGGACAGAAAGGATGAGGAAGGGGAGAGGCAGGCTGGGGATAGGCTGGAAGACGCAGGTTGGGATAGGAAGGCAGAAGGGAGGCAGGTAGCGAAAAAAAGGATGAGGAAGGGGAGAGGCAGGCTGGAGGAAAAATGAGGAAGGGGAGAGGCAGACTGGAGGAGCGATGAGGGAAAGGGAGAGGTAGGTTGGGAGAAGAGAGGGTAGGAGTAAAGGGAGGCGAGAAGAGGGGAGGCCGCAGAGGATGAGTTCAGTATTTTGCCTTCATATCTGTTGTCTCATGTGTTTTTCATGTGTGATCGAGATGCAGTATTCTGCTAGCGTGTAGTATTTGCAGCCCTTTTTGTTTTGTTTCACTTTTAACGCTGGTTGTGTACTGGTTTTAGAGTCCGGTGTAATTACAGTGCTGCCTTTCCACGCATAAGGTTGTAGCTCGTCCTGTCCTTGGAATTAGTGCTGTTATGGTTTGGTAAGGTTATGAGTGGGTTTTTGCACAAATTTGTATATAGTGTTTTGCAATAGAGAGATTGTGTGTTGGCCTTACTGAGGTGGCACCAAAACATCAGAAAGGGTGTAGAGCCTAAATCATGACACACTACCTCTTGAAGGATCTACATATGGTCATTAATAAAAGGAGCTCATTGTGAACACTATCCACCCTAAAAGGGTGTTTTGTGGTTCTACATGAGAATTGTGATATTATGATCCCTTGTTTCATATTGTTGACGGTCTGCATTTTCCATATGGGTGGTATATTGGTGTATTAGGGTCTGCCCAGTGTAATATTTAGGGTACAGTAAGGTTCTGAGTGTGTTTTTGCACAAATTTGTGCATAGTGTTTTGCAGTTGCTTTGAACAACCACTTTATTCTTTGACATACGATACATATCTAATATTTAAATTTAATAAAAGGTATTAATTGTGACTATTTTATTTTTACTTTTTGTTTTTCTGTGTTGTCAGACAATTATGGATGTAAGTTCTGCCCCTGGCCCCACCCCTAACCCTGCCCCCTTTAGCCTCCCCAAACAGTTGGGCCTATGTCAGAGACCCATTGCATACAAATTTATCTAAAAACCTAATTGGTTAGAAGTGACTGCAGAAGAGGGTTGAATAACACTGTTCTAATATACCATTTATCTATTCCTGATAAGTCCAAACTTTCTGATGGCCAAGACTGTACCAGTGCATCCATTCCTAGGGAATCTTTCTCCCTGAAGTGGCTGTAGAATCTGTGTACTTGTGCATTGAGTCTGGATGTCATGAGGGACAGAACTAGAAGGCCCCACTGTGTGGAAATAAGGCGAAATACAGTCTTTGACAGTTGCCATTAACCAGGGTCTAGAGACACTCTGCAAAGGAAATCTGTTTATGAGTTCAGTGACTTTGCTATGTGAGACGCTGAAATCATCAGAATGTTCAATTCTGCCCACTGAAAAAGAAGCCGTGCCTTCTGGGCTACAGATACACTTTTTGTTCCTACTTGTCTGTTGATATAAGACATGGCCATGACATTGCCGAGAGCACGTGCACTGGCCTCCTGCGAAGAAGAGGCACAAAGGCTAGTAGAGCTTTCTGGACAGCTTGAAGTTCCAATCTGTTGATGGACAAGGAAGCCTCCACTCTCGACCAACGGCCCTTTCCAGAGTGGTAGAGATAATGGGCTCCCCATCTGAAGAGGCTGGCATCAGAGGTGAGAACACACCAACCCTTCCTGAGTATGCGCAGGGAGATGCCACCAAGTCAGACTCTGTCTGGCTTGAGGTGTCCATGGCACCAGCTGGTCGTAAGTACCCGAGACCGGAGACCATCGGCTCAATAGGGACGACTGAAGTGGCCCCATGTGGAACTTCGCCCAAGGCAGAACATTCAAAGTTGTCATCATAGAACCGAGAACCTGAGCATAATCCCATGCCCACTGGACAGGGAAGAGAGAAAAGCCTGAGAATTTGCTGTCTTAGCTTGAGCCAACGATGCTGAGACAGGAAAACCTTCCCTGCCTGGATACTGAAGCATACTTCCAGAAACTCCAGGGTCTGGGTGGGAGCGAGATGACTCTTCCTGTAATTCATCACCCAACCTAGCACAGAAAGAAGAGACAGGACTGCCTGTGTACTGTGAAGGCTCTCTTGATAAGAAGGCGCCAAATTACCTGGATCCCTTGCCGGCAAAGAAAGGCTGCCACCATAACTTTTGAAAACGTGTAAGGTGCAGTGGCGAGGCCAAAGGCATGGCCTTGAATTGAAAATGATCTCCCAGGATCAAAAACTGGAGAAATTTCCTGTGAGGAGGTCAAATTGGGATATGAGAATAAGCCTCCTTGAAGTCCAACAAGGTGAGAAACTCGCATGGCTGGATCGAGGTTATGATAGGTTATATTGAGGACCCATTGGTCTGCAGTAATGGTGGTCTACTCCTTGTGAAAGTGGGAAAGACCTATGTCTACGTACAAGGAGTGAACCTCAACCCCGTCATTATGAGGGCTGCGAAGAGGGCTTCCTAACGACTAGAACATATCAAGTGAAATCGAAATCGACCATATCATCACCGTGGAAAGCAGACTGTGGAGTATCTCAAGGATCAAAAACGCATCAAGCAGTCAACCTGTGTCTGCTCTTGAACAGGGGAAAAAGTCTCAAATACTGCTGCCTCCTGTTTAATTCTCGGGAGGACATGCAGAATTAAACAGAAGGCAGAATTAAACAGGAGGCAGCAGTATTTGAGACTTTTTCCCCTGTTCAAGAGCAGACACAGGTTGACTGCTTGATGCTTTTTTGATTATATCATTATTTTGCAAGCAGCCATTTGATCAGTGTGAGATTTTGTATCTCAAGGATCACCACTATCGCCGCTCCTTTTCAACCTAATGACGACCCCACTAGCCAAGTCCCTATCCAATCAAGGCCTTAACCCTTACATATACGCCGATGACGTCACATTATACATCCCTTACAAAAATGATCTAACAGAAATAACCAAAGAAATCAAACTCAGCTTGAACATCATGAACTCATGGGCGAACACTTTTCAACTAAAACTTAACACAGAAAAAACACACTGTCTCATCCTCTCATCCCAATATAACACAAACATACCAACATAACCACCCCAGACTACACCCTCCCCATCTCAGACAGCCTGAAAATTCTCAGAGTTACAATCGACCAAAATCTCACACCAGAGAGCCAAGTGAAAGCTACAACAAAGAAAATGTTTCACTCAATGTGGAAGCTCAAACGAATGAAACCTTTTTTCCCCGAGGGAAATATTTTGCAACTTGGTACAATCCATGGTACTAAGCCATCTAGATTACTGTAAAGGAATCTATGCGGGACGTAAATCTTAGGTATTGGGGAAACAAAATGGGAGCTGGGCAGACTTCTACAGTGTACGCCCTGATTGTGACTGAATAGATAGGGATGGGCTGGAGTGTAAATTTTATGTTTCAATAATTTTTATTGATGAAGTACCAATGGAAACAACAGATAATCAACACTCTCGACATATTCCACTAGCAAACAAAAATCAAGGAGAGTGTAAGAGAAATAACAAGTTCTTCATCTCCATTTTAACATTCCCCTCCCCTCCCTCCCTTGCCGCTTCCCCTCTCCTCTATAGCATCTATTGTATGTTATACTTCAAACCAACATTTACCGTATTACAGAACAATCAAATTTAGTAGCTGCAGTAAATACAATTGTCAGACTTAAACCTGGAGAGCTTGGAGTCTTATAGCTCTCCACCTTTCTTTACCTATCATTCTGCTATAAACAAACCCCTCCCCTCCCCCCCATTTCCAGTCCTTCCAAAGAAAATGTGGTTGACACAGATGACCTCTTAGCTTAGTCCATGGAGGGTACAGCTTTATTCCTTTGCCAGCCTTTCAACTTATGAAGAATTTGACGCTTAGACGTAGGATGGAGTGTGTTCCAATATTTTCCCCAGATCTTTGTGAAAGTACCTGAGTCCTTCTCTTGGTCAGTTAGGGGAACCGTGCCACAAAGCTCCAGATGCAATAATTCGGTCATCTTGGACCTCCACATGTCTCTGGTCGGAGCCTGCTCATCTCTCCATTTAAGCAGGATCACTTTTTTCCCCACCAGGGTCGCTCTCTGCAGAAAACCAATAAGTCCCGATGGCACAGGTTGCCCTACATTAAAAATGTCAAACAACACCAGAGAGTTCGTTGTTATTCTCCGTCTCCAGTATTGTCCAGATTCTGCCATTATTTGTATCCAAAACTGTTGAATCTCCGGGCACAGCCAGAACATGTGGCCCAAGGTCACTTGCGCCTCTCCACACTTGGGGCATATCCCTGTGCCAAATCCTGCTCTCAGTGCTCTGACCGGCGCTATATAGGCTCTCAGGAGGAACTTGTATTGCTGCTCCCACTGTCGAATGAAGGTGGATTTACGCAGGATAGCCAGTAAAAAGTTCTGAAACATCTCCACAGTAATTTCAGTCTCAAGGTCCCGCGACCAGCTTTCCGCTATTTTGGTATAGTCAATGTCCTCCGTAGTGTCCAGGAGATTTCTATGATGGAAGCGCAAAGGCACTATATTTTGGGATCCCAATGTTAGTGCTGTAGCAAGTATGTCCTGTACGTCTTCACTTAAATTAAACGCTCCCAATGAATGAGCATAGTGTTGTACTTGTGCATGCGCATAAAAGTCATTGGCTGAAATATCATATTCTCTCGTCAGCTCCTCCAAAGTTTTGAGCTGTCCCTCTTCATCCAGTATCTGGTACAAATAATAAATTCCTTTTTGCCTCCAACGCACAAAGGCTTTTTCTGTTGTCCCCGCCGGGAAGTCTGGATTCCATTTCAAGGAAACAAAAGGCGTTGCTGCTGCGGAGAAGTCATGTCTCTTGCATAGCCATCTCCACATCGCTCTCGCTGAGCGCACAAACCAGTTCATAGGGGACCTGGCCCCTGTCTTCTTCTTAGTGATGTGCAATAGGTAACTCAGATGCGTTCTAGGTTCCAATGAGGCTTCTAACAATGTGTTTGTGAAATGTTGACTACCTGCCAGCCAGTCCCTAACATGTCTCATTGTACAGGAAATAGTGAGGTATCTTATGTTGAGCAGTCCCATTCCTCCATGTGTTTTGGGCTTATACAATACTTCTAAAGGGAGTCTGGGTCGTTTGATGTTCCATAGAAACTGTCTTAGTGTCACTTTCAACTCCTTCTCCTCCCTCCCCCGCAAATGCAGCGGCAACACTTGGAATTTATATAGCCACTTAGGGACTATCAACATGTTGTAAAGAGCTATACGCCCCGCCAGAGTAAGAGGGCAGGATCCCCAGATTCCCAGTAGATGCCTCGTTTCTGCTAACAAGGGTCTCACATTTATCTTATAAAGTGTAGATAGTTGTGCTGGCACTTCCACCCCCAGATACTGCAACCGACCCGCAGCCCATCGAAAAGGAAAGGGACCTATCCATTCCTGTCCAGCCTCCTCTGTCATCGCTAGTGCCAGAGACTTAGACAGATTTAATTGAAACCCCGAGAGGCCTCCATAATGTTCTATCTCCTGTAATAGACACCTTACCGATGTCTGCGGATCATTTACCATCAATAACAGGTCATCCGCATACGCCAAAAGTTTTAGCACTGTCTCTCCCACCATTATGCCTTTAATTTCGGGGTTGCGTCTAATGTGGCACAAAAGTGGCTCCAGGACTAGTAAAAAAAAGCAGGGGGGACAATGGGCAACCCTGCCTCGTCCCTCTCCCTATCACAATTTCACCCGTTCGGACCCCATTTACCCGCAATCTGGCACTCGGGTCTGTGTAAAGCGCCCCCAGTGCTCTCGCGAACCAGCCCCGTACTCCAATCCAGCGTAGAGTCTCATGCATAAAAGGCCAAGCAACCCTGTCAAAGGCACGTTCTGCATCTAAGCTAATCACTAAACCTTTAGGTGCCCTCTCCGGGGCCACGGTCATCGCTGCGATTAACTTCCTCACGTTCATGACAGAGTGCCTGCCCCTCACAAAGCCTACTTGCTCCTCTCCAATTATGGAGGGCATTACTTGTGCCAGGCGCTCCGCCATGACCCGCGAGAGGATCTTTATGTCGACGTTTATTAAGGAAATGGGTCTATACGCAGTCGGATCATCCAAGTTTCGCCCGGGTTTCGGTATTAAGCTTATCAACGCTTCATTAGCATATTTTGGAAACTGCTCTTCTTCCGTCACTTCTTCATATAAGCTCACTAGGGGCCCCACTACCTGTGTCCTAACATACATAGAGGGGCATAATTGAACGAAAACGCCTATCTCCATGGGCGTTTATCTCCAAGAACGGGTCCGTGAAGGGGCGGACCGAACCGTATTTTTGAAAAAAATAGACGCCCATGTTTTATTCAACAATGTGTGAGCTGGGCGTTTTTGTTTTTCAACGATAATGGAAAATGAAAGCGCCCAGCTCAAAAACGAATAAATCCAAGGCATTTGTTCGTGGGAGGGGCCAGGATTCGTAGTGCACTGGTCCCCCTCACATGCCAGGACACCAACCGGGCACCCTAGGGGGCACTTTTACAAAAACAAAAAAAAAGGTAAAAGAGCTCCCAGGTGCATAGCACCCTTCCCTTGTGTGTTGAGCCCCCCAAATCCCCCTCAAAACCCACTGCCCACAAGTCTACACCATTACTATAGCCCTAAGGGGTGAAGGGGGGCACCTACATGTGGGTACAGTGGGTTTGGGGGGGTTGGACGACTAATAAGCATTAAGCAGCACAATTGTAACAGGTAGGGGGGATGGGCCTGGGTCCACCTGCCTGAAGTCCACTGCACCCCCTAACAACTCCTCCAGTGACCTGCATACTGCTGTCAGGGAGCTGGGTATGACATTTGAGGGTGAAAATAAAAAGTTGAGAAACTTCATTTTTTGTGCTGGGAGGGGGTTAGTGACCACTGGGGGAGTCAGGGGAGGTCATCCCCGATTCCCTCCAGTGGTCATCTGGCCATTTAGGGCACTTTTTGGGGCCTTATTCGTGAAAAAACAGGGTCCAAGAAAAGTGTCCTAAATTCTAGCTAAAAACGCATACTTTTTTCCCATTATCGGTGAAATGCGCCCATCTCTGTTCGGCAGATAACGACGCCCCAGTTCCGCCTTCGCCACACCTCTGACACGCCCCCATCAACTTTGTCCGCATCCGCGACGGATTGCAGTTGAAAACGTCCAAAAATCGGCTTTCGATTATACCGCTTTATTCGTTTTTGTGAGATAAACGTCCATCTCCCGATTTAGGTCGGAACTTGGGCATTTTTCTCATTCGATTATAAGCAGGATAGTAACATAGTAGATGACGGCAGAAAAAGACCTGCACGGTCCATCTAGTCTGCCCACGATAAACTCATATGTGTATACCTTACCTTGATTTGTACCTGTCTTTTTCAGGGCACAGACCGTATAAGTCTGTCCAGCAGTATTTCCCGCCTCCCAACCACCAGTCCCGCCTCCCATCACTGGCTCCGGCACAGACCCCTAAGCATTTTGTAAAATTCACCCGAGAAGCCATCTGGGCCTGGGGCTGAATGTAGCTTTAATGTCTGTATAGCACCTCCTTTGCTCCCAAAGGGGAGTCTAAGACACCTCTTTGTTCCTCTGTCAACTGAGGTAGGGTTGATTGCTGCAAGTATTCCCTAATTGTATCCCAAACCCCTTTCCCTTCACCCTCTCCTGTGTAGAGCCTGGTGAAATGTGTGTGGAAGGTGTCTGCTATCTGTTCTGGATTTGACGTAAGGGCGCCCGAGAGGGTCCGTATCTGTGTAATAACATGTGGTATGCGGGAGCCTTTTATCAGCCGCGCCAACATACCGCCCGGCCTATCCCCATAGCGGCTAAGATTATACTTGCGTGTAATCGTTGCCTTGTTATATCTGTCTTGTAGCAAACAATTCAGCTCCACACGTATGGCGATCAAGGAGTTCAATAGAGCCCTGTTAGGGGTTTCAATGTATTTCTTCCTAGCTACCTTAACCTTTCGTTCTAGTTCCACTATTTTTTGCGCTATTGTTCGATTCCTCTTGGAGACATAGGCTATCACCTCTCCACGCAGCACTGCTTTGGCGGTGGACCAGAAAAGGCCCGGGGTTCTAATATGTTGCTCATTATGTTTCGCGTATTCCTCCCATTTTTTTGCTAAAAATTCTGCAAACTCTGGGGAAGTGTACAGATATGCAGGGAATCGCCAACCACCCAACCCACGGTAGTACGGCTGAGATTCAATGTCCACCCAAATCGTGGCATGGTCTGAAAGCTCCTCCGGGCCCACCTCCGCCCCCACGATTCGAGCAAACACCCCAGACGCCACCAAGATGTAATCAATTCTGGACTGTGTTCCATGCACCCTTGAGGTATGCGTATAGTCACGCTCCTCTTCATGTAATAATCTCCAAGGGTCCACCAAACCCAGTCCATTACAGAAGGTTTCGAGCACCCCCAACCCGGAACTCCCCCCCTGCGTATGCCCCGTCCTGTCTAGCTCCGGGTCCAGTACCTGGTTCATATCACCTGCCACTATTATGGGATCCGATCCCTGCCCCTGGCACCGCGCAAAAATTTTTTTCCCTCCCGTCTGTGGGGCGTACACTGCTACCAAAAGATATGCCTGCCCCTGTAGGTTCAACCGGATCCCCACGTATCGCCCCTCGTCATCTGCAAAAAGGAATTTGGCCTCTGCCACCACAGACTTGTGTATCAATATTGCTACCCCCCCGCGTCTGCCCACTGCTGGAGAGCCAAAAACCTCGCCCACCCAATTTCTCTGCAATTTCTTGAGTTCTACTGCGGACAACCGGGTCTCCTGAATGCAAGCTATTCCCGCTTTGTGCCTCTTAAGCGCACTTAAAATCTTTGCTCTCTTAACCGGGGACGTTATCCCACACACATTCCACGATATTACTCGTGTAGTTCCATCAGATTGTTTCATCGTTATCCACTGTCTCCATTAAGTAGATCAGCTTGTTCTTTATCCCTACACCTAGGGAGCCCAGCCTCCCCCCAGGGATCCATATTGCTCTCATTAAATCCAGCCCCTTTTTTCTCCACTTCTTCTGCTGTTCAGTTCCCTTTTTTCCCTCCATAATGTCGTTTAGTCTCCATACCCAACCACTCTTTATGTACCTCACGTTTCCTTTACTCCCCTCCCCCTCCCCACCCTCTACCCTCCCATCTATCCATCCCCTCCCCCCCTTTCCCCCCAATTCCCTATATCCCATACTATCTTGTGGGATGCTGGGGTTCCCCGCATCCTCCGCTCTCCCCTTCCCCTGAAAATGTTAATTAAATCTAACACTGGTTGATTCTGTGCCTGCTCCCTGTGTGTGGTCTCACTAAATGCCCTTAGTGATTGTACCTCCTGTAGGCCTTTCTATCAGCTGTTGTCATTTATCTTCTGCCTGTTCGGCAGTCTTTCTCAATTGCACCAGTTCCTGCACATGCTTTTGTGCTTCCTTAATGTCTGCAAATTGTCTCCAGCGTCCCTCTGTCTTCACCTTCAATATTGCAGGATAGATCAGCATAAACGGCACCTGTGCCTCGTGCAACTGTTGGCATAGTGGCGTGAACCGCCGGCATTTCTCTTGTAGGGCCATCGAGTAGTCCTGGAAAATTCGTAGTTGATGCCCATCGTATCGCAATTCATTCCTTTTAAGTCGGGATCCACGGAGTATTTCATCCTTGTGTACATAATTGTGCACCTTTACGATCACTGTTCGCGGAGCCTGTTTCCCTTCTTGTTTCCTGCCAACACGATGTGCACGCTCTAAGCATAATTTCCCCGCGTGGTCAGAGAGTGCAAATTCCTCTGCCAGCCATTTCTCCAGGACTGTCGGGAGTACATTATCCGGCACTGTTTCGGGAAGCCCCACTATCCGCAAATTTCCACGGCGTGACCTATTTTCCAGGTCATCCACTTTTGCCTGTGAAGTTTCTAATGCAGCAGCCATATTGTGTGCTTTCTGTGCTACTGGACCCGCTGCGTCTTCCGCCTCAGACACCCGGCGCTCGAGCTCCCCCAGTCTCTGCTCCGCGTCTGCTGCTTGCGCTTCCAAATTAGACACCTGGGAGTAAAGTTTGTCCAATTTCTGGTCCAGCGCGATACTCACTGCCTCCGTTAGCTGCCGCAGTTGCTCCTCCGTGAACGGACCACTACTGTTCGCCTTCTGGCCTTCCTCAACGTCGCTTGGCGCCTTCGATTTTTCTTTATCTTTCTTCGTGCTTCTGCTCGCCATGGTGGGTTGTGGCGAGCTCAGGTATCTGTTCATAGGGCTTCCCACTGCTATTAAGCAAGGTTTGTCGATTTATTTCGTTCTATTTCCAGTGTTTAAATGCGATTATTGGAGTCGGGGCCTAGGAGGACGCGGGACCACGTCTTCCTCTCTTTAGAGCATCACGTGACCCCTGGAGTGTAAATTTTAAGGGGCTTCGACGTTAGCTTCAGAACTTAGTACAAGAACAGTACTTGGCAGACTTCTCCGGTCTGTGCCCTGAGAAAGGCAAGGACAAATCAAACTCAGGTATACATATAAAGTAACACATACCATGTAAAACGAGTTTATCTTGTTGGGCAGACTGGATGGACCATACAGGTCTTTATCTGCCGTCATTTACTATGTTACTATGTAAAGAACAAATCATAAAGAAACTCCAAACTGCTCAAAACACAGCAGCCAGGCTTATATTCGGAAAAACAAGATTTGAAAGCACCAAACCCCTACGAGAAAAACTACACTGGCTTTCAATCAAAGAACGCATTGCGTTCAAAATCTGCACCCTGGTTCATAAAATCATCTACGGCAATGCCCCAGGATACATGACAGATCTTATAGACCTACCAACCAGAAACACAAGATCAACATGAACGTATCTAAATCTCCCCTACCCTAGCTGCAAAGGACTCAAATACAAATCAACCTATGCATCCAGCTTCTCTTATATAAGTACACAACTATGGAACGCACTACCAATTGCCGTGAAAACAAGATACGACCACCTAAACTTCTGGAGACTCCTAGACTAATCTGTTTGAAAAGGCATACCCTAACGATCCAACCTAAATGCCTTAACCCTGAAACATAACAATATATAAGATCGTACTGGACATAACCCAACTCTCCCTCCTCATGACCCCTAATGCGTCTATCATACTGATCATTACTCTGTCATAACCTCACTTTGTATTTGTTCATAACAGTATTGGGTTCCAGGGCTCTGTCCTCTCCTGGTTCTCCTCCTATCTCTCCCACCGCACCTTCAAAGTTCACTCTCATGGATCTTCCTCCACCCCCATCCCCTTATCTGTTGGTGTTCCCCAGGGATCGGTCCTTGGACCCCTTCTCTTCTCAATCTACACCTCTTCCCTGGGCTCCCTGATCTCATCTCATGGTTTCCAGTATCATCTCTATGCTGATGACACCCAACTGTATCTCTCCACACCAGACATCATCGCGGAGACCCAGGCAAAGGTATCGGCCTGCTTATCCGACATTGCTGCCTGGATGTCCAACCGCCACCTGAAACTGAACATGTCCAAGACCGAGCTTATCGTCTTTCCACCAAAACCCACTTCTCCTCTTCCTCCACTTTCTATCTCAGTTGATAACACCCTCATCCTCCCCGTCTCATCTGCCTGCAACCTCGGAGTCATCTTTGACTCCTCTCTCTCCTTCTCTGCGCATATCCAGCAGATAGCCAAGACCTGTCGCTTCTTCCTCTTTAACATCAGCAAAATTCGCCCTTTCCTCTCTGAACACACCACCCGAACTCTCGTCCACGCTCTCATTACCTCTCGCCTGGACTACTGCAACTTACTCCTCACCGGCCTCCCACTTAGCCATCTGTCCCCCCTTCAGTCTGTTCAGAACTCTGCTGCACGTCTCATATTCCGCCAGAACCGATATACTCATATCACCCCTCTCCTCAGGTCACTTCACTGGCTTCCGATCAGATACCGCATTCAATTCAAGCTTCTCCTTCTTACCTACAAATGCACTCAGTCTGCTGCCCCTCACTACCTCTCTACCCTCATCTCCCCTTACGTTCCCGCCCGTAACCTCCGTTCACAGGATAAATCCCTCCTCTCAGTACCTTTCTCCACCACCGCCAACTCCAGGCTCCGCTCATTCTGCCTCGCCTCACCCTACGCTTGGAACAACCTTCCTGAACCCTTACGCCAAGCCCCCTCCCTGCCCGTCTTCAAGTCTTTGCTTAAAGCCCACCTCTTCAATGCTGCGTTCGGCACCTAACCCTTACCGTTCAGTGAATCCAGAATGCCCCAATTTGACTGCCCCTATCGGACCGACCGTTCACTTGTCTATTAGATTGTAAGCTCTTTGAGCAGGGACTGTCTCTCTTTGTTAAATTGTACAGCGCTGCGTAACCCTAGTAGCGCTCTAGAAATGTTAAGTAGTAGTAGTAGTAGTAGTATTGGCGATCGCCTTTACTGTACTATGTAAGCCACATTGAGCCTTGAAATAGGTGGGGAAATGTGAGATACAAATGTAACAAATAAATAAATATTACTAACAATAACTCCACAAGTTCATTTTTCAGTTCTATCAGTACTCTGGGATGAATACCATCCGGTCCAGGAGATTTGCTACTCTTCAGTTTGTAGAACTGCCCCATTACATCCTCCAAGTTTACAGAGAATTCATTAAGTTTCTCCGACTCGTCAGATTTCTGGCACCGGTATCCCATCCAAATCTTCCTCGGGGAAGACCGAAGCAAAGAATTCATTTAATCTCTCCGCTACGGCTTTGTCTTCCCTGATCGCCCCTTTTACTCCTTGGTCATCTAGCGGTCCAACCAATTCTTTTGCTGGCTTCCTGTTTTTTATACCTAAAAAAATTTTTTTACTATGTGCTTTGGCCTCCAACACAATATTTTTTTGAAGTCCCTCTTAGCCTTCCTTATCAGCGCTTTGCATTTGACTTGACATTCCTTATGCTGTTTCTTATTATTTTTAGTCAGTTCCTTCTTCCATTTCCTGAAGGATTTTCTTTTAGCTCTAATAGCTTCCTTCACCTCACTTTTTAACCACACCGCTGTCGTTTGGTCTTCCGTCCTCCTTTTTTAATACAAAGAATATATTTGGCCTGGGCTTCCAGGATGGTGCTTTTGAACAGCATCCACGCCTAATGTAAATTTTTGACCCTCGCAGCTGCTCCTTAAGTATTTTTTCACCGTTCTTCTCATTTTATCATAGTCTCCTTTTTTAAAGTTAAACGCTAACGTATTTGATTTCCTATGTATACTTACTTCAAAGCTAATATCAAATCCGATCATATTATGATCATTGTTATCAAGTGGCCCCAGCACCATTACCTCCCACACCAGATCATGCGTTCCACTAATGATCCATAGTGATTCCAAGAAATGCTTTGCTTCCTGCAGAATTTTCAATCTATTTGATTCAAGGCTCTCGTTAATATACAATGCTACCCCTCCAGAAATTCGATCCACCCTATCACTACGATATAATTTGTACCCTGGTATGACAGTGTCCCACTGGTTATTCTCCTTCCAGATTGCGAGGTTGCAATACAGACCATAGTAGACTAGGGGGCTCATTTTCAAAAACTTAGACTTACAAAGTTCCATAGGTTACTTTGTAAGTCTATGTGCTTTCAAAATACACCTTCAGGTGTCTTTAAATAAAAAGCAGACAGATTTTCAAGATTGCAAATTATCACTGTGGAGTTATTAGAGCTAAAAGAAAATCCTTCAGAAAACGGAAGAAGGATCTGACTGAAAATAATAAGAAACAGCATAAGAAATGGCAAGTCAAATGCAAAGCGCTGATAAGGAAGGCAAAGAGAGACATTGAAAAAAGATTGCATTGGAGCCAAAAACACATAGAAATACATTTTTTTATATTAGAAGCAAGAAGCTGGCAAAAGAATCAGTTGGGACCGCTAGATGACCGAGGGGTAAAACAGGAACTCAGGGAAGACAAAGCCATAGTGGAGAGATTAAATTAATTCTTTGCTTCAGTCTTCACCGAGGAAGATTTGGGAGAGATACCAGCACCAGAAATGGTATTCAAAGCTGACGAGTCAGAGAAACAATCAAATCCCTGCAAACCTGGAAGATATAATGGGGCAATTTGACAAACTGAAGAGTAGCAAATCACCTGGACTGGATGGTATTCATCCCAGAGTACTGATAGAATTGAAAAATAAACTTGCAGAACTATTGTTAGTAATATGTAATTCAGCTTTAAAATCAAACATGTTTACTAAGGCCGTTAGCGTTTTTAACGCGCCTTCAATTAGCACGCATGCTAACCGTGTAGGCACCTATAGGGATATTGTAGGCACATATAAGGTTAATGCATGTTAAAAATGCTAACGAGTCTATAACACGGCTTAGTAAACAGGGCCCTTGGTGTTATGGGTATGTGAATTTGTTGTTTATCTTTCTTGGAATCAAGAACAAATTAAAATTTAAAAATAAAAAAGAATGTTAAATCATCAGCCAATTAGCTGAAGCTGAGTTGAAAGTGAGGGATGCAACAAGACAATGACCTTTTCAAATAAATCTACTACAGATCAGTTCAACCAGAGACTGAGCGGCATTTTAGACAAGACACACAAAGTGAAATAGAGATATACAGCCTGTTCTAAAATATATCCAGGAATAGATGTGTATGCACCAGTTATGTGCGGCCCCCGTTCATCCATTTCACAAGAAGCAACATCGACAATAATGACAGGAACTGAATGGCAAATTAAATACATATGCGCTGTTATTTCAGAAATGGGGAATACATGTCTAAAATTTTGGCCTGCCCTAGTCCCACCCAAAATCTGACCACACTATCTTGCCATTTGCACAGTTCTGGATTTTAGATGATTGTGAAATTGACATTTAGATGTGTATGCAAGATACGCATTTACAAGTCGGTTTATCACATCCAAAATGCACATGTTTATAAAAATAAGCACCTCTTTGTTTTGGATCAACCAAATTAATGATTTAATTTAAACTTAATGAAAGATGTGGCAAGATTTGATACAAGTTGATTATGCAAGGAAACCTTCAAATGTTACAGAGCTGAAACAGTTCTGTATGGAAAGGCGATATGAGAAACAAAATATATCTTTTTCTTGTCTAAATTATTTATTCAATGGAAGTATCTTTCCTCTCTTATCATGGTGTAGATTGGGAACTAATCAGGTTTTAAGTGCTAAAACAGATCATCCTAGGGCGCTCACAAGCTTTCTTTTTTGTGAATGCACTGTATATCACTATTAGGTTCTAAATTTTAAAACGTTATACTTACACTACAGATTTTTCCAGTCTGCTTCCCTGTGATCCAACTATTTCTCCTAGAGTACAAAACACTTGCCCAAGAAAATCCTGAACAAAAAAATAACAAAAAACAATATAAGAAACTAAGAGAGCTGTCTATAAAGCTACGTTAAGGTTTTAACATTCGCTGAGCACAGAATGAGTGTTAAAATGCATCAACATGGCTTGTAATACAAACTAAATCCGGGCATCCTGCAGAAATATGAGATATGCCATATGTAAAATATCTCTTTATGCAAAAGAATTGAAATGGCTTGCATTAACCCATTAACCATGCTTTCAGGTCAGAAAGATAACTACACCTCCGGAGATGTAGTTAAATTTCACTCAGGATCATCGGCTTCCTAACCAGTGGCGTAGCCAGAAGGCAATTTTTGGGTGGGCCAACAGGTTGGATGGATGGGCACTAGAGAAACACCTGCCACCTGATATGCCCTGCCCACGCCCCTGCTGCTACAGCACACCTACCCCACTCCCAATAACTTCAATGGAAGTAGCAGTGCTGGCCTCAGTGGCTGCAGGCCACATTGAGAGCTAGGGGAAATATAAGAGGGTGCACTCTTCATCCTCCACTGAGCCACGGTCCGCCAACACACATATTGCTTCCCCCAAATGTGCCCTAAATATTACAGTGGGGCCCTAAAATATCAATACAACTATAAAGAAAACTGAACAAGCCAAAGTACTATAGAATACTACATAGAAAATTGATGCTAACAGAATACTTTGGTTACACACAAAAGAACACAAATGCCAAATACAGAATAAGTGACCATAAACAAATTAAATCAAAATCCCAAGAGGCCAGACCTTGCATTTAGCACAGCACAGAGAAATACAAAGAGATGCATTTTCTCCTATACTGTGCAAAATATGATAGCACATGCAAGAGACAGTGTTAGGGGAGGTACAACTAGGGCAGCTGGGTTTGGCCCCCTAGCCAGAGAGAGCCCCATGCCAGCTGGAAGCTGAAGAAGGTGCTGCCTGTTAGTAAGCTTTGGGGTCCCCTCCTAAATATCTGCCTTGGGCCCCAGTCATATTCTAACAGCTCTGGCAGGATGTACATTTCAAATCTGACATATTCTAATCACAAAATAGAAAAATAAAATTCTTTTTTCTATCTTTTGTTGTCTGCTCATTTTATTTTTCCAAGTCATGTTGGTCCCAGGCTCTGGTTTCTACATCCTTCTGTCTTCTCTTAACTCACTCACCAAGGTCTCATCATGTCCATTTGATATTTCTACTCTCTCTCCATGTCCACTATTCATCTTCTTCCATCTCTGTACCTCTATCTTCCTCCATGTTTAGCATCTCCCTTACTCTGTGCCCCTATATTTCTCTGTCCAGCTTCTCCCCTCTCTTTGTCCCCAGTGCCATTATATCTCTACCCTCTCTGATCCTACCCCATCCAGCTTCTCTCCCTCTCACTCCCTCCCCTTTCCAGCATCTGGTTTGGTTGCTTGATTCCCTGCCTGCCCGCCTTCCTTTCCTTCCTCCCTCATGCTGTAGGTTTAGTATTTGTTCCCTTTTCCTTCATCTCCTTGGTCTGGTATCTCTGTTTCCCTTCCCTCCCTCTTTGTGCTGTACCAACAGTTCTCTCCCTTCCCTCCAGTTCTCCTTCCCCTCTTTCTCCTACATCCAGCAGCTCTCTCCCTTCCATCCAGATCCCCTCCTCCTCTTCCTCCCACATCCAGCAGCTCTCTCCCTTCCATCCAGTCCCCTCTTCCTCCCATGTCCAGCATCCATCTGGCCCTACGTAAACAGGAAGTGCATAGAGAGGGCTGGATGGATGTGGCAGGGGGGAGCGGAGCTGCCTGTGAGAATGGCAGCGTTGCGCGACGGGCAAAAAATCGATGCAGCTGAGCCTGGGGAGAAGAAGAATTATTTCAGAGCAGGTAGGCAACGCTGAACGCTGCCTCCCGGACAGCTGTACCTGGAGCCGCCGGAAAAGGCAGCCACAGCAGCGAAGGATGTTGGGTGGGTGGTTGGGCGGGCCTAGAGGGAAAAAGCACTGATAAATTAAAAAAAAAACTAAAAAATAACACCGGAGCTGCAGGGCTTAGTCGGAGGTACTTCTCTGCTTCCTACATATGGCTCAGCTAATGTGATTGGAGTATTATGGTTGGCAACTGATTGGTGGATCACTGAGACTGGGTGGGCCTGATCCAAAAATGGGTGGGCCCAGGCCCACCCGTAGCTACACCCCTGTTCCTAACAAAGGAGCTAAAGATTTTCAAAGGAACCAGCTAAATATTTAAAAAATAATCACCCCCTTTCTCCAGCAGTCCTTCCTGACAGAAATGAAAAACCTCCTGGTAGACCAGTGAACCCAGTGTCTTCCTCTCCCCCCTCCATCTGTGTGATATCTCTGGTAGGCTACTTGCCCAATCAGTGCACCATCCTCTCCCCTACATTTGCATTGTAGTTTGTTATTTTAAACTTTAACCATTTAGATGTTATACTATTGAGAGGGGGTTATTTATAAAAAAAACAATATATATCTGCTCAGAAACCTCTTTTCAGCGTTTTAAGGCAGCTTTAAAAGCCTATTATAATTGTCACAAAATGCCTAGCCACCCACCTGGGGTTACCCCACGGCCACTTAGAGGGTCTACCCCCAGCACAGCTCAGGTCCGCCTGCACCTGCCTCTTGTGCCCTACATTAGCACCCTCCTCCCACCGATTGGGTCACAACTGCCTCTGGGCAAGTATCCCACTCTCCAATTATCCCCCGTGATTTCTAGGTTACTGGAGCCACACTCTCAGTGGTCCCACAGTTCCCAGAAAGCACTCATAGTGTACCCAATACACAAACCACCAGGATTCTTTATCAGTCCAGACAGCAGCGTCAACAAACTAAACAGGTTTATTGCCTCACTGGAACAATGAACAAAAAATGTGCAATCAGCAAACAATAACAGGTAACTGAAATATGGATCAATTATAACAGTAACTAAACATCTATATACTGTAAACCATCCATTCCCAACTCAGTCCTCGGGGCACACTAGTCCTATCAGGTTTTCAGGATATCCACAATGAATACGAATGAGATAGATTTGCATGCACTGCCTTAATTACATGCAAATCTAGCTCATGAATATTCACTGTGGATATCCTGAAAACTTGATGGGACTAGGTGTGCCCTGAGGACTGGGTTGGGAATGATTGATCTAAACCAGTGATGGCGAACCTATGGCACGCATGCCAGAGAGGGCACGCAGAGCCCTCTCTTTTGGCACACGCGCCGTCGCCTCAGCCAGAGTCGCCTCCCAGTTCCAGAGTCCCCCCTCCCCCTGAGTTCCAGAGTCGTCATCCCTCCCTTCGAGTTCCAGGCCCCCTCCCTCCCTCCAAATTTTAAAAGTCATCTCTTGACTTACCTCGTCGGGGACGGGTTACGGCGGCCGGCAGCAGCGCTAAAATGCGTGCAGGCTCGGCTCTTCTCTCTCTCTCTGAGCTCTGGTCCCGCCCTTGCAGAAACAGGAAATGAGGGCAGGACCAGAGCTCAGAGAGAGAGAGAAGGGCCGAGCCTGCATGCATTTTAGCGCTGCTGCCGGCTGCCGTAACCCGTTCCCGATGAGGTAAGTCAACAGATGACTTTTAAAATTCGGAGGGAGGGAGGGGGCCTGGAACTCGAAGGGAGGGAGGGACGACAACTCTGGAACTCGGAGGGAGGGGGGACCCTGGATCTCGGGGGGGGGGGAGGACCCTGGAACTCGGAGGGAGGGAGGACCCTGGAACTCGGAGGGAGGGGGATGGGGAGGAGGGAATGGCACTTTGCGATAAATAATTAGATTTTGGGTTGCTGTTTGGGCACTCAGTCTCTGAAAGGTTCGCCATCACTGGTCTAAACAGTACCTGGGATGGTCAGGATATATAATTCACCGAGCCTCAGCAAACAGATCTTTCTTTCCTCATGGGCTAAGACTAAAGCAACCAGCAATCAGAGGCCAGAATAGTTAAGTTTCAAATAAAAACTGGTCACATCACTGCAGGCACTTCCTATTATCTATGTGCTAACTAAAAGAAAGAGAAGTCAGTACTCTGTAACAGCTCTAAGCATAAACATGCACCATCTGCTGGCCAAACTAGAGAAATACTCTTCAGAATTAATTTAGGCAGGAACATATCCAAAACACACTGTTTCTTCAAAATAATTTCATAGCATTTCCGCCTACTTAGTGATGTCTGGGACCCTAACCTCAAGGTGATCTCTAATGGCAACTAACCTTTGTCTTCACTGTATTGTGATATATCACTGTCCTCCCCCCCCACCCCCCCCCCCTCATGTGTCTCAACACAGCATGCTATAAGTTCTGCTAGTTACTGGAATTTTTCCAGGTAGACAATATATGTTACTGACAGTGTTTATGCATAAATCTTGTACTGTAATTAAGACCTTTTTGTTTGATCCTTCCTTGTTATCAATATCCCCTTTATTTTTTCCCTGTAAACTACATAGATATTTTATGATTGGAGGTATATCAAATAAAGCTGAACTATAAATTTAGATGTTTTCACAAAGGCAGTCTATTAATAATAATAATAATAATAACAACCACCCCAGTGTTTTGCAAAAGGTAAGATTTGAAAAGTATCTGTCTGTAGCCCTGCATACCCACAACCAAGGTAAATCACTGCCACAGACTACTGGCTCCTCCCCCTGGGCCCCCCAATTTGCCATTCAAAAGTAAAATCCATAGGAATTAGAAGCAATCCCTAGTAGCTCCAGGCTCAGTACCACCATATTTTAAAATGGCAACACTTGACCACTAATGGTAATGTCAGCGCTTTTTTTTTTTCGTTGTCAGAATAGTATACCATTAGATGACAGGAGCTGCTGTATTGAAACTTGGTGGTACTAGAGCAGGAACAACTAGGGTTCACTTCTGCCCCTTATTGAATTTAAGAAAACAAGTAGGCAGGCGATTTACATGGAATAAAAAAAGAAGCTAATCGCCCAAAAATTATATATTTCAAAATTGTCCGATTTATTTACCACTAAACCCATACATAGATAAATAATTAGAAGTCTGACACAGCCATGGACAATTTTGAAATGTACAATTTTTGAGTTATTTGCTTCTTTTTAATTTCCTTCTGAAGTTTATACATAGGAGTGAGTTAGGAGCTGAGGTTGGAAGGCAATGAAGACTGTGGCCAGCAGCCAAACATTCTTTTCTGTATTTCCAAGGATATGTGCAAATAACTCATTCAGACACCCAGAAAGGATTAGATATAATACTTAGATTTTTATTGTGTACAGGTGAAAGGTCATGGAAAGTAGATAATCACAACACTCTAGGGCAGCTGAGAGCAATCAGATGTGCACAGGAACAAAGAGATTTGAACCACCGATCTGTCAGTTTCCATATTCAGGCTAAAGCACACTGAGAGGAAATGAAACAGGTCCTGAGTTCTAAAACCTTCTCTGCACCTAAACTGGTGCAGGTGTGTCCACGTTTATGTGTGTCCCAAACAACAAAAAAGCGAAGATACTTACCTGTAGCAGGTATTCTCTGAGGATAGCAGGCCAGTGGATAACGCAGGCCACGCTACCCGTTCTGGTTCTTTATGACAAGCATAAGGAAAGCTTTGTGGAGCGCAAGGCACATTCCACTGTGCATGCGCGAGTGTCTTCCCGCCTGCCACACAAACAAAGTTATCTCAGTTGAGTATTACAGCAAGTAAGTAAAAAATAAAAAAACAAAGGCGACAACTCCAAAAGGAGGCGGGAGGGATTGTGAGAATATAAGGCCTGATGTCCTTGGAAAATACCTGCTACAGGTAAGTATCTTCACTTTCTCTGAGGACAAGAAGGCCTATTTATTCTCACAAGTGGGGAATCCCTAGCATCCAGGCTCACAGAAAACAACAAACACTAGTCAACAGGGCCTCGCAACGGCGAGGACATAACACAGATTAACCTGAAACTATATACAATGTGAATGAGAGTGTAGCCTGGAACAGAATAATACGGGCCTAGGAGGGGTGGAGTTGGATTCTAGACTGCAAACACATTCTGCAATACTGTCTGCCCGAACTGGCTGTCACGTTGGGCATGCTGCTCAAGGCAGTAGTACGTACAATGTAAATGTTTGGACTAAAGACCACGTCGCAGCCTTGCAAATTTCTTTAATGGAGGCTGACCTCAAGTGGTGTGTTTCCCAATGGCAACCCCCATCCTTTTGGGATTAAAAGACATTAAAAGTTGGGCAGACTGCGGGGCCTGGTCCGCTCCATGTAGTAGGCCAATACTCTCTTGCAATCCAAGGTGTGTAAGGTGCTTTCACCAGGATGGGCATGAAGTTGGGGAAAGCATGTTGGTAAGACAATCAACAGCTTCAGATGGAACTCCAACACCACTTTCGTCAGGAATTTAGGGTACATGCGGAGGACTACTCTGCTGTGATGAAACGTAGTATAAGGCGCATCCACCACTAAGGTCTGAAGCTCACTGACCATATGAGCTGAAGAAACAGCCACCAAGAAGATGACCTTCCAGGTCAGGTACTTCAGATGGCAGGAATTCAGTGGCTCAAATGGAGCTTTCATCAACTGGGTAAGAATGACGTTGAAGTCCCATGACACAGGTGGAGATTTGACAGGGGGCTTTGACAAAAGCAAACCTCTCATGAAGCAAACAACTAGAGGTTGTCCAGAGATGGGTTTACCTTCTACATGTTGATAAGCACTAATTGCTTTAAGGTAATCCCTAACAGAGTTGGTCTTGAGGCCAGACTCTGATAGGTGTAGAAAGTATTCAAGCAGGGTCTGTGTAGGGTAAGCAAGGGGATCTAGGGCCTTGCTCTCACACCAGAAATTAAAACCTCTGAAATTCAGTACAAACCTCTGTATAATCTTAGTACTCTCAGTTAAACTATTCTCAATCACTCTTTTATTATTACACTCAAACTTTCTCATATATTCTTTCCTTTCAGACCTCTCACACAGACACATCAAGAAGCAGGTCTTCTCTCATCAAAGTCTTCCGTTGCTCTATCTCCAACTGTCACTAATTAGGTCCCTTACTAGAGCAGTGCAGCCAAACAGAAAGCTCCTTTTGAGATCAGATTTCCATACTGACATTCCATTGTACATTTTAGGTTAGAAACAGTATATAAAACCTTTGCTTTTGGATTTAAATTACATAGCTCAGGTCAGAGCCATGCCCTAACGTTTGTTCTATAAAAAATTCCATTCAAATTTACCCCCAATAGCCAAACTGGAATATCATAAAATCGGAATGGAGGGTCATCTGATGCTTTGAGAGAGACGAGTCCACCTCATTCTCCGGGACCTCTGCATACCTTATCATCTATAAGTAACCTTTTTTCATCACACCTTGAGTCTTGATGCTGTTGTAAACATCTACTAAATGGACAAATACTTAGAATCGTCGCCGAGTAGTATGGTGGGTAAGGAAATAAAACGAGAAAACGAAGGCGACTGGCAAAATGGAGAGGAAGCTGCAAAAGGAAAACCAACCCTTCTCAGCAGAACAATTGCAGCAGCTGACGTTAGCGGTGGTGGCAGCTCTTGAGCCGAAGTTGGGAAGACTATCA
Source organism: Microcaecilia unicolor (assembly GCF_901765095.1). NCBI lineage: Eukaryota > Metazoa > Chordata > Amphibia > Gymnophiona > Siphonopidae > Microcaecilia > Microcaecilia unicolor. The sequence goes on along the minus strand of NC_044040.1, from coordinate 39,501,905 downwards.
GATCAACTCTCCTCCTTTGAGACCCTTTTAGCAGATGTCAATAAATGTGCAGGCGAGCTGGAACAAAGAGTTTCGGTGTTGGAAGCCGCTTCTCCTCCGGCTCCAGAGACCATGGCAAAGCCTACCAACACGGTGCGGGCGTTGTCCAAGAAGGTGGACGATTTATAAAACCGCTCTCGGCAGTCCAACCTAAGAATCATCGGAATGCCAGAAACTGTAGGAGATGCAGTTTTGACGACGGTAGTAGAGAAATGGTTGAAAAGAGAGTTTGCCTTGTCAGATAACACGGGGCCTTTGTGCCTAGAAAGAGCACACCACGTGGGCAGGAAGCAAAATGGCTGACAAACACCGAGAGCAGTGCTTATTAAACTCCACAATTATATTCTCAAGGTCGAAATACTACAGCAACTTGATCTGGTGATATTACTCTACTAATTATTTTCTTCATTCTGTTAGCTAACATTTTTGCATAAATGTTATAATCTGAGTTAAGAAGGGAAATGGGCCTATAATTCTGTATCAATTGAGGATCTTTATTGGGTTTGGGTATAACAGATTATAGCTTCTGTGAATCTGCTAGTTGAAGCATTTGAGGGGTCCAGCAAATTGATTAATTGTATAAGGAGTGTAGAGAGATATCTTTGAAAAATTTTATGAAATTCAACAGGGATGCCATCTGGGCCAGGTGTCTTGTGGGAAGCAAGGTCTTTGAGTGCTTGAAGAAAATATTCTAAATTGTATGCCTTTTAGAAGAATTTCTTTGTCTGAAGCAGACCATTGCGGATGTTCAAGATGAGCAAGGAAGCTCTCTATTTTTTGTAGAGTCAGCATCAGTCTCTGATATTTATACAGTACTATAGAACTGGTGGAACAATTTCAAAATATCAGCTGTTGATTTGACTTTATTTTTATTGTTTTTTAATTGATGGAATTTGGACTTTGATTCTTTTACATTTAAGATAATTTGCTAGTATCTTGCCACTTTTGTTACCACTATTATAGTAGTGTGATTTGGTTTGAAAATTTCCTGTGTGGCTAAATCACTAGCTATTTTGTTATACTTATACTTAAGTTGGTATAGTTTAGTTAGAAACTGTCTGTCTTGTGTAGATAGATAATTGCCCTCGCATTCTTTGATTTGTTGTCCTAAATTTTCAAGCAAAACATTTTGCTCTTTTCTTTTAAACGCTGCAATAGAAATCATTTCACCTCTTAATGTTGCCTTAAAGGCTTCCCATATGGTGAGAGGGGATAATGTATCATCTGTGTTAATTCAAAAAAACTAAGAGATGAAATTACTGATCCGTATTTTAGTTTCTTCATCTGAAAAGATATTAGCATTTAGGTGCCATATAGGGGATTAAGCACAAGTAAGCTGAGATAAAGATAGATTTAATGTGATGGGAGCATGATCAGAAATGACAATCAGATGTATGCTGGTATCTAACACAAGTGTAAGCAAAGTAGAGGAGAGCAGAAAATAGTTAATTCTAGAGAAACTGTTATGAGGAGGAGAAAAATGTGTGTAATCTCTTGCATCTGGAAACTTAGTTCTCCAGGGATCTATTAGATTAAATTGAGCAGTTAAAGACTGTAACGCAATATTAGCTTTAGAGACGGGTTTAACAGTGTGGATGCTTCTATCTAACCAAGAATCAGGTGGGAGGTTAAAATCGCCAGCCATAAATTGAGGCAAATGGAGAAATTAAATGAAACAATGAGTGAAAAAAGTCTGGCGAGTCAACATTAGGTGCATACATATTCACCAATAAAAGTTGCAGAGTGGCAATTTCTACCTTGACAATTAACCAGCGCCCTTCAGTATCAACCAAATGTTCAATAATCTTAAATTGGAGATCCTTATGCAAGAGTATGGAAACTCCATTCCTTCTACCCACAGAAGGAGCATCTATGGATTGTGATACCCATTTAGAAGAAGAAATTAACTTGTTTAGGTTGGGGATATGAGTTTCTTGTAGGAAGACAATAGACGGTTTACATTTTTTAAGGTGTGTGAATATCTTCTTGCGCTTAACAGGGTGCTTTAAACAATTTACATTCCATGATACGCATTTTAGAGCTGCTCTGGGAGAGACATTAGAAATTAAGGTGGTTGGCATATGATGAAAATACATTCAGCAAACATTTTGATACCTCTCATGTAATAACAATTAGAAAAAGAAAACACTTTCCTATGCATGGTGAGACAAAAAGACATAAAGAGCTAATTTATGATTAGCTCAGTCACTGTAAGAGAACTGTGATGAAATGGTGCCATTGCCTGTGACAAAGGAGGGGTGAGAACAAGAGCCTAATTGGGCAGGTCCTGCCAACTGTATAGTTATCAACTGTAGAGTTGCGGAAGAACAGGAACTTAAATAGCAACAACAGAATCAACTATACTTGATAATCACTTATAGAGAAATCAGAAATCATTGCAAACAAAATAGATTTAGATTAAAGAGTTTACAGTATAAACTTTAGATATCCCATCGGGGAGTATTAGCAATCAATAAACAAATGAAAAGGATATACAGTTACTTCATGACATCAAATTCGAGTGAAGTTGATCCAAGTGATCCTGAAGCTGTTCTGGAGAATTGAGCGTTTTAGTGGTGTTGTGCAGCGTGACAGTCATTCGGGCAGGATATTGCAGGCCGAACCTCGCTCCAAGTGATTTAAGCTTCGGGCTCATTTTGAGGAAAGCTTTCCTTTTCCTTGCCGTTGTTTTGGCTAAATCAGGCACGATCAAGATAGTTTTGCCATCGATGTTTGTAGCAGGATGGGAGCAGGCAGTGGTGAAAATCTGCAACGCTTGCTAGAATCTGAGAAGCTTCGCCACTATGGGCCTAGGATGAGACTGATTCAGTTTCTTGAACAAAGGCACACAATGAGCATGTTCAAACTCCAATGGAGGCTCAAAATTAATATGTAGTATAGAAGGGATCCATTTGCTAAGGAAATCTAATATATTGGCTCCTTCTAGACCCTCCTTGAGACTGAGGATTCTGATGTTGTTGCATCTAGATCTGTTTGCCAGATCTTCAATTTCCAATTCCAGCTTTTTAAAGTTAGTCGCTGATGTCTCTTGCAAGCAGGTAAGTTGCAAATCTGTGTGATCAGACCTCTTCTCTAGATCCTCTATTCGGACTTGAAATGCAGATAGCAAACTAGTTATGTTCACAATTTCCATTTTCAGTTCACAGGTAGTGTCGTAATGTTTCGAGGAGAAGTCCCTAAGAGCCCGAAGTTCCTCTAAGACCAACTCGGTTAGCGCTGATGAAGATTTCCTGGGCGCCATTTTTTCTGGAGTCAGGGGGTCTAGTTTTGTTCTTTTAGAACCAGACAAAGTGGAAGCATTAAGTTCCGCTTTAGTTGTTTTAGAGCCTGACATGAGTTGTCGTGCATATAATAAAAAAGCAAAAAAAATCTTGCAAGAAGCACTACTCCAGTCGATATTCTTATCCAGTTGGCAGGAGACGAGAAATCAAGCGTCCATCTTTGCCAATAGCTCACTGGCACCCCCCCGCAAGCATAGCTCTAACATTATGAGATGTGACATGACCCTCTAGAGTCAGGCTGCCTAAGCATTAGTGAAGGAAATAGATTCTGATAGCCAATTCAAAAGTATGTTTGCTAATGGCAGCCTCATCCTATTTGGGTCAAAGAAAACAAAAAGCTGGGTGGACTTTCTCTGGACTTTAGTCGACAGGTACAGAGGTCGTATTGCAGCAGTTTGACATATCGGCAGCTTTTGATGACATCAATCATGAGTTACTTCACTAGATTGAGTGAGATGGGAATAGGAGGGACAGTATTAAAATGGTTTTCTTCACTTTTCAAGTTCCAAACAGTATACTGTATAAAAAATGGTAAGATGTCCACATTGTGGAGTTCCTCAGGGGTCTTCTTTATCGCCTCAGCTCTTTAACATCTACATGAGCCATCTGGGAGAATATTTGCAATCTCGAGATATTTTTTCATTATTTTTTTGCGGATGATATTTTCGTTCTTTGCCCAGTACAAAAAACTTTAGACAAGACTTTTTTATTGATAAAATATTATACAACATTGATTGAAGAATGGGCATTAGCAAATTTACCAAAACTTAAGACCCAAAAGACTAAAGTTGTATGGTTTGGTGACTATCAAAAGATCAGTTCTGAAAGAATAAATTTTCCTCAGGAGCCTTTCTAAAGACTGAACCTAGTACTAAAGTATTAGGAATATTGCTAAATTCTAACCTAACCTATAAAAATCAGATGAATGCTTTAGTAAGAAAATATTTATTTATTTATTGCATTTGTAGCCCACATTTTCCCACCTCTTTGCAGGCTCAATGTGGCTTACAATACATCATGGATAGTGGAAATGAGAAGAGAATAGACATTTGGTGTTACAGAAGGATTTGGGGTTGCATGGTAATGGAATACATGATAGTAATATAACAGAAGGCATTAATAACATTTCTGACTATGTGTGGGAGTTTCACATGTTTTGATCTTTGTGGTATATCTTGTCGAAGAGATGGGTCTTTAGTAGTTTATGGAAGTTGGTCAGTTCATAGGTTGCTTTTAGGTTGCGTGGCAATGCGTTCCAGAATTGCGTGCTCATATATGAAAAGGTTGATGCGTGCATTAATTTGTATTTTAGACCTTTACAGTTGGGGAAATGAAGATTAAGGAATGTGCGAGATGATTTTTTAGCATTCCTGGGTCGTAGGTCTATCAGGTCTGACATGTAGGCTGGGGCATCGCCATGGATGATTTTATGTTCTAGGGTACATACTTTGAACGTGATGCGTTCTTTGAGTGGGAGCCAGTGTAGCTTCTCTCGTAGGGGTTTTGCACTTTCGTATTTTGATTTTCCAAATATGAGTCTGGCTGCCGTGTTCTGGGCTGTTTGGAGTTTTTTGAGTATTTGCTCTTTGCAGCCAACGTAGAGTGAGTTCAGTAGTCTAGATTACTGAGCACTAATGATTGTACCAGATTACGGAAGACGGTCCTTGGGAAGAACGGTCTTACTCTTTTTAATTTCCACATTGAGTGGAACATCTTTTTGGTTGTGTTTTTCGCGTGATTCTCAAGTGTTAGGTGCCGATCAATGGTAACTTCAAGGATTTTCAGGGTTTCCGAAATTGGTAGATTTAGTTTTGGTGTGTTGATGGTGGTAAATTTGCTCGTGTTGTGTTGAGAGGTGAGTATTAGGCATTGGGTTTTTTCTGCATTGAATTTTAACTGAAAAGCATCTGCCCAGGAGTGCATGATATGTAGACTTTGGTTGATGTCATTGGAAATTTCTTTTAGGTCTTGTTTGAATGGGATGTAGATCGTTACATCATCAGCGTATATGTATGGGTTGAGGTTTTGGTTTGATAGTAGTTTGGCCAAGGGTGTCATCATTAGGTTGAATATAGTCAGTGAGAGTCTGACTCCACATTCAGGTGTCCAGGTGGCTGATGTAATCGAATTTGATGTCACTTGATATGAGCATGTGGTTAGGAATCCTTTAAACCAATTAAGAACGTTGCCTCCGATACCAAAGTATTCAAGGGTGTGTAGTAGGATTCCATGATCAACCATGTCGAAGGCGCTTGACATGTCGAATTGTAGAAGTAATATATTCTTGCCGGTTGCAATCGTTTGTTTGAATTTAGTCATGAGCGTAACTAGTACTGTTTCAGTACTGTGATTAGAACGAAATCCTGACTGGGAATCGTGTAGTATTGAGAACTTGTTTAGATAGTCTGTGAGTTGTTTGGTTACCATCCCTTCTGTTATTTTGGTTATTAAGGGAATGGATGCTACTGGTCTATAGTTGGTTAATTCACTCGCATTTTTCTTTGTATCTTTGGGTATGGGGGTGAGTAGAATGTTTCCTTTCTCCTTTGGGAAGAGTCCATTTTGTAGCATAAAATTCAAGTGTTTCGTTAGATCTGTTATAAAGTGTTGGGGGGCCGATTTCATAAGGTTGTTTGGGCATATATCTAGTTTGCAATGAGATTTGGTGAATCTTTTAAGTGTTTGGGAGATGAGATCTTCCGATAGTATCTCGAATTCAGTCCAAATCCTATCTGCTGGGTATATTCCAGGGTCTGGGTCTAAGCAGTCTAGGAGAGCAGCGTATTCCATGGGGCTGACAGGTAATTTAAGTCGCAGTTGTACTATTTTCTCTTTGAAGTACTTTGGGAGGTTGTCAGCTCCTGGTGTGTCTTTGCTGTTGTTCATGACTGGTGTGGTGTCTAGTAATTTATTCACGAGTTGGAAGAGTTTGCGTGTGTCCTTGTAATTTGGTCCAATTTCAGTTTTGTAGTATAGTCTTTTGGTTTGTCTTATGGTATATTTATATTTTCTTTGGAGTTGTTTCCAAGCATTAAGTGTGGGATCGTCTTTCTTTTTATTCCACGTAAGTTCTAATTTCCTAACTTGTGTTTTGAGTTTTTTCAGTTCTTCGTTGAACCACGGTATTGAGTTCTTTCTGTGCGAGGTTCTAGTTTGAGTTGGGGCAATGTTGTCTAATATTGCTCTGCATCTATCGTCCCAATCTAGGAGGAATTTGGTTGTGTCTGCCTTTGTTGTCCATCTGTTATAGTAGATCTTTTGCCAGAATATAACCGGGTCTATTTTTCCTCTCGTGGTGTAGGTTTTTCGTTCTTGTTTTTTGATTGTGGTTTTCGTTCGCCATTGGAGGGAGATGTATGCTCTGTAGTGGTCTGACCACGGTGTGGGTATCCATTTTGTATCTGCTAGTATAAGGTTTAAGTCTAGATCGAATTTATATGTGATAATGTCTAGTGTGTGTCCTTTGGTGTGTGTTGGTTGTGCATTTGGTACGTGAAGATCCCATAATTGTAGGAATTCTTTGCATTCTTGGGTGCTTGTTAAGGCAAGATCTTCCACGTGCAGGTTAATATCGCCTATTATGATAAGGTTTGAAGTAGAGATACATGTGTTCGAGATGAAGTCCATGAGGTGTGTTTGAGTGTCGTGCCAGTTGCCTGGCGGCCTGTAGAGTAGGATTGCGTTAAGGTGTTCCTACAGGTTTGGGTGATTGATTCTTACCGATGCAATTTCAAGTTGAGGTAGGATGGATTCAGCTGTGGTTGTGACAGTGAACTTGGATTTGTATATTATGGCTATACCACCTCCTCTTTTCCCGTTTCTTGTCCAGTGGGTAATTTTGTATCCTGGTGGGCATAAATCTAGGATTATGGGATCCTTAAGGTCGTGGATCCAGGTTTCAGTGATGAATAGGAGGTCAAGATTGTCTGTGGTGATCCAGTCTGTTATAATCTCTGTTTTGTTTACTACTGACCTGGCGTTTGCGTATCCCAGTTGGATTGGATGGTACGGTTCGATCCAGGCCGTAGATGTGTTAATTTTTATTAGTTGCCTGTTTTCTTGGTATTTGGTTTTGTTGTTTCCTTTCTTCCCTTTCTGTTGGTTATTTCCATATGTATTTGTTTTTCCTTTTAGTTGGTTATTCTTTTGGTCTGGTGAGTTGTAGATGGGTTGTCTATAGGGTTTATGTATCGTGGGTAGGTTGTTGTTTAAGTTGGGTGTGGTCCATGCGTGGTAGATTAGGGGGAGGAAGTAAATTATCATGAATAGTTTTTTGGTATTCATGTTGGCTGTGGTTCGTGTTCAACTTAAACAGTAAGCAGTACAGCATACGCAGTACGGTATAAGCAGTACAGTATAAACAGTGCAGTATAAGCAGTGCAACTTAAACAGTAAGCAGTATAGTATAGGCGGTACAGTATAAGCAATACAGTGTAAGCAGTGCAGTTTGAGCAATGCAACTTAAACAGTAAGCAGTGCACAATATAAACAGTATTCGCAGTGCAGTATAAGCAGTACAGTCTAAGCAGTGCAACTTAAACAGTAAGCAGTGCAGTATACGCAGTGCAGCATAAACAGTAAGTTAGTGCAGAGTTAAAGTTCTTTAAAACAGTATTAAGGTAATACAGTTCTGGTATACCGAGTTGGATGTGGGTTTTTGTTTTCTTTTCAGCTGATCAAATAGTTTACCTGGAGGAGTGTTATTCTGCAGCTGCCCTCATAGTTTGTCTGCGGCATGTGGTTTGTAGCAGGACAGAGGGTTTTGTCTGAGCTGCAGCTATTATCTGGGCTCAGATCGGGTCGACCATGTTTCGGGCAGCAATGGTCATTCAGGAGCCCTCACAGTCTCACCTTCTGTTGCGTGAAGGCCTCTCCGGACCAGGTCACAGGCTATCCTGGGGATGGGGGGCGGCGTACTAATTAGGCGTGCTGGCTCCGTGTTGCAGGTCTGGATCTACGCTTCCTGGTTCCAGTCTGCAGTGCTCATGGGCTTTAATATTTGTGGATGTCCATTGACTGAATTGTGCAGCCACGTGGGCACCGTGAGTGATGAATCGGTGGTCTCCTCGCTCCGTTCCGGAGGGGAGATGAGTGGAGGGAAGGGCAACCTCGGTCTTGTTTCAGTCCTCAATCTCCGCTGGGTATGGAGTCAATCCGTGTTCGGCGTATGTACCTCTGTGCAATCGCTGGAGGACTCGCACCGGATGTGCATGCGGCAGTTCCTCGCCACCTCGCTCCTCTCTGTACGTCCGGACTCTGTGATCGGTTCCCGCTCTCGGTCAGCATCAAGCTTTCGTTCACCTGGCTGCGCGCTCGGCGCGTAGGGTGTAGCAAAGCGACGATCTCTTTCATTTGCATAAATTTTGTGTCATAATATCGTTATTGAGTTCATCTAGTTTTAGAACACTTGCTCAGGCGATCTTGATCCCTCTCCTTGATTATTATAATTCAATACACCATAATATCGGTAAACAGCAGCTGAACTGTTCACAACTATTGCAAAATTCAGTTGCTTGCTTAATATATGGTTTGGGAAAATATAGTGAAGCTAGCTCCTTATTGCAGGAATTACACTGGTTAAGAATGGGGCACGCATTAAAATCAAATCGCATGTTTAGTTCACAAAAGTGTTTATGTGGAAACCTCAACAATGGTGTGGCACTTGTTACCATCTCTAGGCACTAGAGGAACTCCAAAAACTTTAAATTAGATATAGCAATAGTAAAGAACTTGAAGCTGAAATTAACATGGGAATGTTCCTTCTCTTTCCAAGTTCCCAAGATCTGGAATTCAATCCCAGTTTCTCTACGGACTATAGCAATTTATATATCTTTTTGTAAAGCTTTAAAAACACATTTATTCTGACAATTGTAAACTTTTTGTTGTTTTGATACTGTATGTTTTTGACTGTAAACCGCTTTGAAGCTACGGTTATAAGCGGTACAGAAGTATCTATATAGAACAGAACAGAATACGCCACAGCCTTCAAGGAACTTATTTTCTGTTATATTTACCCTTTTTAAGAGCTAATCGTTTATGTACATTTCTTATATCCCAACAAATTATCTGCTATATCCATCAACAATAATGAGCGCAGAATGGAGATGCTGGACTTGGGGCGGGCACAGGGACACAGAGAATTGGTGTTGGACTTAGGTGGAGGGGATAGGGACATAGAGAAAGGAGAAATTAGATCTTACCTGCTAATCAAGAAACTTCAAACCGCCCAAAACACCGCAGCCAGACTCATATTTGGAAAAACAAAATATGAAAGTGCAAAACCCCTAAGAGAGAAGTTACATTGGCTCCCTCTTAAAGAACGTATCACGTTCAAGATTTGCACGATAATTCATAAAATCATTTACAGAGACGCCCCGTCATACATGCACGACCTAGTGGACCTCCCACCCAGGAATGCAAAAAGATCTACCCGTACTTTTCTTCAGTTACACATCCCCAGTTGCAAGGGATTAAAATACAAACTAATACATGCGTCCAGCTTTTCTTACATGAGCTCGCAGTTGTGGAATACACTACCAAAATACTTAAAAACAATTAATGAAATAACCAACTTTCGCAAATCGTTAAAAACCTATCTCTTCACTAAAGCATACCACGAGAATCCATAACTAACCACAACATACCAACACGACTCCTTGACTATGACTGTCTCCTTTCTATAACTGTTTGATTATATTGACATGTGAACCTTGTTATTCTTAATATCTTTGTAACACCAATTGTATTTTGTACCCTGAAATGGCAATGCCATTACAGGTATTTGTAAGCCACATTGAGCCTGCAAACAGGTGGAAAAATGTGGGATACAAGTGCAATAAATAAAAAATAAAAATAATTTGCTTTCCTTTAATCCCTCCGGACCGGTCCAGCAACTGACTCGTGGTGTACTCCTTCCAGCAGGTGGAGACTGAGAATTGTGAATCTTGGGAGCCAATAAGAGCCCTAAGCCACTAGTCCCAGATTCAGTAAACAAGTAACAAAGCGGAAGAAGAATAAAGAACTTTCCCCTTCCTCTTTGCCACCGGGAACGTGAGCAGCCAATCCATACAAGGCAAGATAGCGACACCTCCATGCTGAACTGACCAATGGAAATGAATTCCTTGTTATTATAATTCTTTTTTTTTTTTAATGCAAACAACAAAACAGCTCCAACTTTGACCCAAAAGCCAAATATCATACGGAACAAGCAACACAGATATACACCGTACATGGATCTGGGAGGGATCTGGACCGGTCCGGAGAGACTAAAGGAAAGCAAATTAGCAGGTAAGATCTAATTTCTCCTTCCTTAGCGTCCCTCCGGACCGGTCCGGCAACCGACTCGTGGGAAGTAACAAAGCAGTACAATTTAATGGAGGGACCCCAGCAATCCTGCTGTGAGAACCCTTGCCCCGAAAACCGCTTCCTGACGGCACTGCACATCCAATCTATAATGCTTCGAGAACGAATGCAAAGAAGACCAGGTTGCTGCCTTATAAATCTCCAATGGAGGCACCAAAAAACATTCGGCCCAAGAAGCCGCTTGACCTCTGGTAGAATGAGCCTTGATCCCTCGCGGAGCTTGCTTACCTGAAAGAATGTAGGCAGACTCTATCATCTCCTTCAACCACCTAGACAGAGTTGGCTTAGAAGCTGCCAGTCCTTTACGGAATCCCCCGATAATAACAAATGATCAGAGCATCTGAAATTCTCCAAAACTTTCGGATAATGCCGAAGAACCCGTCTGACATCAAGAAATCGCAATCTACGTTGATCCTCAGAACCCGATGAAAAACCTAAGACTGGCAAAACCACAGACTGAGAAAGATGAAAACGGGAAACCACCTTAGGAAGAAACGAAGGAACTGGCCGCAACACGACACGCTCCTTAGAAAACTCCAAAAACGGCGATCTACAGGAAAAAGCCTGCAATTCCGTCACCCATCTGGCCGAAGCAATGGCCACTAAAAACACAGTCTTGAGAGTCAAATCCTTAAGAGAAAAATCCGTTAAAGGTTCAAAAGGAGGCCTAGTAAGCACAGACAAAACCAAATTAAGATCCCAAGCTGGAACACCACTCTCGAGGGAGGCCTCAAAAGACCTACCTCTTTCAAGAAACGAGAAACATTCGGAATGCTCGCCAAAGACTTGCCCTGTACACGCCCCTGAAAACAAGATAAGGCCGCAACTTAAACCTTAAGGGAAGCCAGAGCCAAACCCTTATCAAAACCACACTGCAAAAAATCCAACATCTGTGGAACCGAAGCACGTAAAGGAGAAATATCTCGATCCACACACCAGGCTTCAAAAATCCGCCAAACTCAGATATAATTAAGAGAAGTGGAACAACGAAGGGAACAAAGCATGGTAGAAATGACCTTGGAAGAGTAACCTCTCTTCGTTAATCGCGCCCTCTCAAGAGCCATGCCGTAAGACAAAATCAAGCCGGATCTGGATTAGGAATCGGCCCCTGAACGAGCAGGCCAGGATGGTCTGGCAACCGAAGTGGAGGAGCATCCAAGAGATGCAGAAGATCCACGTACCATGGTCGACGCGGCCAATCTGGAGCTACCAGGATCACCTTTCCCACGTGCACCTGGATGCGCTGGAGAAGCCTTCCAAACAGAAGCCACGGAGGAAACGTGTACAACAGACCCTGAGGCCAAGGCTGGAGAAGAGCATCTATGCCTTCTGCCCGAGGATCTTTCCTGCGATTGAAGAAACGACTGACTTTGGTGTTGGCCTGAGTGGCTAATAGATCCAGTACTGGCCGCCCCCAGTGATCTATTATCACCTGAAAGGCCTGTGCTCCCAGAGCCCACTCTGCTGGATCTAGCAGGTTGCGACTGAGGAAATCTGCCTGCACGTTTTCTGTTCCTGCCACATGTGACGCCGAGAGAGCACTCAGATGAACTTCTGCCCAGGACTTGATTCTCGACGACTCCAGATGCAACATCCAACTCCTCGTTCCTCCCTGCCGGTTGACATAAGCCACCGCAGTCGCATTGTCCGAAAGAATACGAACTGACCTGCCTTTCACTAGGGAAGAAAACGCCTCCAGAGATAGAGAGATCGCCTTGGTTTCCAGGAGATTGATGGATAAGGACGTCTCCGACTGCGACCACTGACCTTGAGCAAACTGTCCCCGGCAATGGGCCCCCCCCCCCCCCAGCCTTTGAGGCTGGCATTTGTAGTTATCACTGTCCAGCTGGGCTGATCTAATGGCATGCCCTTGACCAAGTTGGACGTCCTCAACCACTAAAACAAGCTGCTGTGCTCTGACATCCGCAAAGGTAACCTCACTTGAACTGGATCCGTCTGAGGAGACAACCGGGACAGGAGCGAAGCCTGAAGACTGCGCATGTGCGCCCTGGTCCACGGAACCACCTCTATTGTTGCTGCCATGGAGCCCAACACCTGCAAATAATCTCGAGCACACGGGATCTGGTTGCGTAGCAAGGCGGAAATCTGAGATTGGATCTTGAGAATTCTCGCTTGAGGAAGAAAAATATGACCCTGTGCCATGTCGAACACCACTCCCAAGTACTCCAGTGTTTGAGACGGTACCAACCGACTCTTGGCTGAGTTGACCACCCAACCAAGGGACTGCAGCACCTGAACTACTCGATTCGTGACCTGCAGGCTCTCATTCCAGATATGAATAAACCAAAATACCTTCCCGTCTGAGCAACGCTGCGACTATTACCATGACCTGGGTGAAAGTATGTGGCACCGTGGCTAAACCGAAGGGAAGCGCCCTGAAATGAAAGTGCTGGCCCAGGACGGCAAATTGGAGAAATCGCTGATGCACTTTTCAAATTGGAATATGCAAATAGGCCTCCGTCAAATCCAAAGCCGTAAGGAACTCTCCCTTCCGAACAGCCACTATCACCGAGCGCAAAGTCTCCATCTGAAAACTGGGAACCTGAAGCGCCCGATTGACCGCCTTGAGATCTAGAATTGGTTGGAAGGATCCTTCTTTCTTTGGAACTACAAAATAAATTGAATAACGACCCTGCCTGACTTCCAACAGAGGAACAGGGCAAACCGCCTGCAGCTGAAGAAGCCTTAACAGAGTGTCCCGAACTGCACCCGCTTTTAGCCGAGAACGGCAGGGAGACTCTAGAAAGGCATCAGAGAGAGGCTGAACAAATTCTAAGATGTACCCGTCTCGAATAACCTCTAAAGCCCACTGATCTGAAGTGATTTGGGCCCACCTCTGAAAAAAGAGAGCCAGACGAGCTCCCACTGGAACCAGAGGCAAGGCCCTCACACCTTCATTGGGCTGGATGGGTAGAGGATTGAAAGGAAGATAGGGAATCCTTACCTCCCCGGCAGGACCCGCGAAAGGACTGATTCCTCTGAAAAAAACGAGAGCGTTGTGGCGGAACAGCTCAGACAGGCCTAAAGTGACGGAAATCCCGACTTTGACCCCGACTAGAACAAGAATAGCGCTGAGAAGCTCTAGGACGATCCTCTGGCAAGCGAGGCAGCTTGGTGTCTCCCAAACTACTGGCCAGCTTATTCAATTCAGGACCAAACAAAAAGGAACTCCGAAACGGGAACTTACTCAATTTAGACTTTGAAGCAGCATCCGCAGACCAGCCTTTCAGCCACAAAGACCGACGAGCCGCGACTGAAAGAGCCATGAACTTCGACGACGCCCTCAACAAATCATACAAGGCATCTGCTAAAAAAGCGGAACCCGTCTCAATCTTAGCCACTTCCGTATCAACAGCAGATAAGTCATCAGAAGACCTGTCTAAAATTCACTCAGCCCAACAAAAACAGGCTCTAGCTACCAAAGAACCACAAATAGCCGCCTGCACTGCCAGGGAAGAAACATCAAAAGCACAGCGTCCACAACAGGCACCTTGAGAAGAGATCTATCCTGTTCAGGAACTGGATAAAGCCGAACCATGGATCTAGCTAACCTAAAGGGAGAATCAGGAAAATCCCACTGGGCCTGGATAATATCCTAATATCCTGATGCACAGGAAAGGTTTTCCTGGAGTGTCTAAATCCGTTGACCAAAAGATCAACCTTACGCACCTCAGGAACTGCGGAAGTATCTTCCTCAAAATGCAAAGTGTTGGCCACTAAGGAGATTAGCTCCTGAAGGTCTTCCTTATGAAAAATCCGCACCACTGACGGATCTTCACCTGGAAACACCGAATCTGACCCTGCCTCCGCTGGACCAGATTCCCCCAACTGAGACTCAGACTCAAAATCCTCCAATGTGGGCATATCCAGCTCTGGATCCGATACCTGATCTTCCTCTAAACAGTCCACTTCTCTAACTCGCTTGACCGGTCTGCGCTGGGGCGGAGGAGGATTCCCTGAAGCCACAGAAGCCACAGAAGGAAATAACTGAGTACCAGACTGCTTCAAAAGAAAAGCCTGGTACATTTGAAGAACAAATTGTGGAGGAAAACCGTCCTCCAGAACCCCAGACGCCGAAGGCCCTGCCAAACACTGATTCTCAGTGAAACTGACAGGCCGAGCTCAGCTGAAGCTGGAGCAGACAAAAAGGCCGCCGTTCCCGCCAAATTGGGAGCGCGAACCAGCTCTGAGGGTCATGTCGACCGGACCGTCGCCGATGCACCCAATGGTTCGTCCAAACCCGCAGAAGAAAGCGAAACCGCCGGAACTGGCAAATCAGCTGATTCCACGACGGTGCAGTACTTACAAGCGCCGCAGGATCCCACCCAGCAGCGCTGACAGACATTACAACGGCGCAGCTTTTTGGCTATCCCGCGGTACAAAAATTGCAGAGCAGGGAGATTCTGCACTTTAAAGATAACCACTACGAGCAAAACTGTTAAAAGAGCCTAGTCTCCGATCTATGCCATGCCGTTTGCTGCTGGAAATCGACATTCAGCCGATTTGACTTCCAACGGACTCTTTTTTTTTTTTTTTTCAATTTAAAAAAGGGCTGCCTCTCCCAAAGCTTCAGTTCTCTTCCTCTGAAGAAACTATGCTGGCCCCCGAAGGCAAGAATCCACTGCCGGGACTCCAGGACTCCGAATCCATTCTTCCCCAACTTGAAATAGCCTCAGTCAGAATCAACCACCCAACTCTACACGACCACCTAGACCTTATCCTGTTTTACAGACCACCAAACAATTGGCAAGAATCCCAAACGCATTTTGTGGATTTCATATCAAATACCTGTGTCTCCACCCAAAACCTTCTCATAGCAGGCGACATCAACCTTCACCTTGAGGATACCAACCTAAGCAACGTATGCGAATGCAAGGACTTCCTTCAACTATGGGAACTCCACTGGCCAAATATATACCCCACCCACAATAAAGGGCACACACTAGATATCATCACCTACAAATTCTCTTCAGAACCAAATCTAACACTAATAGACACAAGATGGACAGCCACACCATGGTATGATCACTACAGAGCAAACCTCTCCCTTCACTGGCAAACAAAAAATATACAACAAAAACAACAAACTTATACTACGAGAGGCAAAATAGACCCGCCAACATTTTGGCAACACTTCTATAATGACGAATGGACAGCACTAACAGACTCACCCATATTTCTTAATGAATGGGACAACAGATGCAGAATAGTTCTAGACAACATTGCACCGCTTAAAACCAGAACCTCACGTAGAAATAACTCTATACCATGGTTCAACGAAGAACTGAAACAGGTCAGAAGATTAGAACGAGCGTGGAACAAGAAAAAAGACGAATCCACACTCAAAGACTGGAAACAACTACAAAGAAAATACAAATATACCATTAGAAAAACTAAAAGAACATTTTATAAAACCAAAATTGGACCAAACTACAAGGATACACACAAACTCTTCTCACTCGTAAACAAACTACTAAATACTACACCGGTTACTTCCAACAGCATAGAAACCCCATCTGCTACCAATATAGCAAACTACTTTAAAGAAAAAATTATAAAGTTGCGACTCTTGCTACCTACCAAACCAACCGATCATTCAAACCTCCTTGAATGTTTAGACCCAATACCTGGGGAATACCCAGCAGACCGATCATGGACTAACTTTGACACACTCTCATCCAACGACATCTCACAATCGCTTAGAAAATATGCCAAGTCCCAATGCAAATTAGACATCTGCCCCACCAGCCTTATTAGATATGCCCCTCAACAACTCACAACAGATCTCATGAATCACCTAAACTACATGCTAAAAAATGACCTATTCCCCACGGATAAAGGAAACATTCTACTAACCCCGCTACCTAAAGATGCTAAGAAAAATACAATGGACCTAACCAATTATCGCCCAGTAGCATCTATTCCGCCTATAACCAAACTCATGGAGGGCATAGTGACGAAACAACTCACCAACTACCTAGATAAACACTCAATTCTACACGAGTCTCAATCAGGTTTTCGGTCGAATCACAGCACCAAAACTGTACTAGTGTCTGCAATAAACTCATTCAAACAATCAATTGCAACTGGCAACAATATACTCCTCCTACAATTTGACATGTCCAGTGCCTCTGACATGGTCAATCATGAAATACTACTACACATACTAGAATACTTCGGAGTTGGAGGTAAAGTTCTTAGCTGGTTCAAAGGATTCCTGACCACAAGATCATACCAAGTAATAACGAACGCGGATATATCAGCCCCATGGACACCCGAATGTGGAGTCCCCCAAGGATCCCCCCTCTTACCTACCTTCTTCAACCTGATGATGACACCCTTAGCTAAATTACTAACTAATCAAAACCTCAACCCCTACATATATGCAGATGTCACGATCTATATCCTGTTTAAACATGATCTAAACGAAATCACCAATGAGATCAACCAAAGCCTCCAAATAATGCACTCCTGGGCGAATGCATTCCAGTTAAAACTGAATGCAGAAAAAACACAATGTCTTGTACTCACCTCACAGCATAATACAAGCAACTTCACCACTATAACCACTCCAAACTTTTCTCTTCCTGTCTCAAACAATCTGAAAATTCTTGGAGTTACCATTGACCGACACCTTACATTCAAACACTACGAAAAAGATGTTCCACTCCATGTGGAAACTCAAAAGAGTAAAACCTTGCTTCCCGAGATCCATCTTTCGTATCCTGGTACAATCAATGGTACTAAGTCATCTGGATTACTACAACGAACTGTATGCTGGATGCAAAGAACAGACCATCAAGAAACTCCAAACAGCCCAAAATACCGCCGCCAGACTCATATTTGGAAAACCAAAATATGAAAATGCAAAACCCTTAAGAGAGAAACTCCACTGGCTCCAACTTAAAGAACAGACCACGTTCAAGATCTGCACGATCGTACACAAAATCATCCACGGAGACGCCCCGACCTACATGCTAAACCTCGTGAACCTGCCTCCTAGAAATGCCAAAAGATCATCCCGAAAATTTCTTAAGCTACACTTCCCCAGCTGTAAAAGACTGAAATACAAGCTTAAACACGCGACCTCCTTCTCCTACATGAGTACACAGTTATGGAACGCACTACAAGCTGACCTGAAAACAATCAACGAAATATCCAACTTTCGTAAATCCCTGAAGACGTATCTCTTCAATAAGGCCTACAAAGAGGACCCATAGCTTAAATATGAGCACGCAATTCTGGAATGCATTGCCACGTAACCTAAAAGCGACCTAAGAACTGACCAACTTCCGCAAACTACTAAAGACCCATCTCTTCGACAAGACATACCACAAAGATCAAAACTTGTGAAACATATATCCAGAAATGTTAATAATGCCTTCTGTTATATTACTATTATGTATTCCATTACTATGCAACCCAAAATCCTTCTGTAATACCAAATGTTTACTCCCCTCTCATTTCCACTATCCATGATGTATTGTAAGCCACTTTGAGCCTGCAAAAAGGTGGGAAAATGTGGGATACAAATGCAATAAATAATAATAATAACTATACCACATCACCAATCCACCCGTATCCGAAAGTCCTCTTTCTATTTTCTTAGTACCTCTTTCCATCCTTAATCTCTCTGCATCACCAATTGTATCTGATACCCTGGAATAGCAATGCCATAACAGACCTCTGTAAGCCACACTGAGCCTGCAAACAGGTGGGAAAATGTGGGATAAAAATGCAATAAATAAATAAATAAATAAAGGGGGAGGGACCCAGTTACCCCCCCCCCCCCCCCCCCGGGTGTAACACGCCAAGGCTGACTGAGGTGTGCACTGCACACAGTCACAATAGAGCCTGACTCCGGGTCACAGAGGAAACAGAAATACAGGGTCCAACCAGACCACAAATCCACTTTAAATACTCCATTAAAAAACCCCTATCCAAAAGACAGAGAAAGAGAGGAGACAAAAGACTCACCTCCTTCCACCTGCTGGAGACTGAGTTTACTGAATCTGGGGCTAGTGGCTTAGGGCTCTTATTGGCTCCCGAGATTCACAATTCTCAGTCACCACCTGCTGGAAGGAGTACACCACAAGTCAGTTGCTTAGAATTTTCTCAGTCTCCACCTGCTGGTAGGCGTACACAACCCATCAGTCCAATCCTTGTCCGGAGGGACGCTAAGGAAGATTTTATTGGCGGCATCCTGGAAAAAGGCTGGCATGCCCACCGTGGACACGGTACTATGCAAGATGGATCATATTCATCAGATAAGTAAACTAACTGCAATTCAAAATGGCACAGTGGTATAATTTCATAAAATTTGGGGCATTTATCAAACCTGGTGCACTCCAGCGGTGGCTGGGGTTGCCAATTACCTTAATTTATTCTTTTGGATGTTTTGCTGGACTTATTCCTGCTATGCTGGCACTTACGTTAATGTCATATGGAGTTGTGTGCCCTGGCTGTTCGGGGTGGGGGGGTGGGGGGTTGGGAGGGATATTTCTTTCATGTTGCTTTTCTGCTTTGGTGTTTATTTGCTTATATGTCAGTTTAGCTTTTCAATAAAGAATTTCAACTTAAAAAAAAAGATAACTATAAAAGAGAACTCTGCAGATAAGACCTACTAACTGAATTCATATTTTAAATATTATCACTATGTAACTGTGTACATTTTTTTAATACATTATTTTTAATCAATATCCACAAGATGTAAAATATAAGTTAATGCTCTATTGTAAATTTTAAGCTGACAATAAATGTTAACGATAATGTTTTTCCTTCCTAAAATAAAACTAAGGGGCCCTTTTACTAAAGTGCATTAGACACTTAGGACTAGATTCAGTAAATAGTGTCCAAATTTGGGAGATGAAAAAAAATAAGCTCTGAGCGCTATTCTATTAGCGGAGCTCCGAGTTGGGTGCTGTTTATAGAATAGCAGTTAGCACCAGGATCCACGCCCAGTTTCAGGTGTGAAGATTTACATCAACTGAAACTTGGTGTAAATATTCACATATTAATTAGGCTCCTATCCCCCAAATTCTATAATGCTGCATGCCCCTTCCAAGGCAAGCAGATCCTCCTTCTATAATAGTGCCCTGACCCGCTCATGCCTTACTTGGCCATGCCTCATTTTCAGTTGCGCGCTAAAAAAATTCACGCATACATCTTTATAGAATAGTGACTAACAAGATGCACATGTAAATTCAAATTGTCGCCAATTAATGCCAATAATTGATTGTTAGCACCCAATTATTGGCACCAATTAGCTTAGTACTCAATTAAATTGCACATAAGAACTGGGCGCGCCCAAATTTGCTTGTGCATTTTTGAGCACCATTTATAGAATTTGGGGGTTAAAGTGCAAATTGGTGCGTGTTAACTACTACCGCACAAACGCTGTAACTACATTTGTGTTATTTTTACAATTAGTGTGTGCTAATTTGCTCATTAAGGAGAAATTAGATCTTATCTAATTTGCTTTCCTTTACTCCCTCCGGACCGGACCAGGATTGAACTGATCGGTTGTGCTCGCCTTCCAGCAGGTGGAGACTGAGAAAAAACTGTGACTCTAGAGAGCCAATAAGAGCCCTGATCATGTGACCCTAGCCTCAGTATTTGACTAACAAAGCAGGAAAGAAAGAAAGAAAGAAAGACCTTCTGTGCCGTATGGAATCCTAGCAGCCACAAAGCACTCGGCAATGCCAAGTATCAGAGCTCACCAGCAACTCTCACCAGAGAAGTGGTATGGCTCACTTGTATTATAGCTCACCAGAAACTCCCACCAGAGAAGTGGTATGGCTCACTTAAAGTTTCACATATATATACCAGCAACTGAGCACCCCAGCATCTTTCACCAGAGAAGTGGTATGTCCCTCTTGTAGTAAAGCTCACCAGCAACTCCTACCAGAGAAGTGGTATGGCTCACTTGAATTATAACTCACCAGCAACTCAGCAGAGAAGTGGTAAGGCCCTCTTAAAGTTCTATATATATACATATACACACACACACACACACACACATATATATATATATATATATATATATATACATACACATACATACATACATACATATATATTCCAGCAACTGAGCCCACCAGCAATTCCGCCAGAGACGTGGCATGGCCCACTTAAAGCTCTCTATATATACTAGCATCTGGTTTTTTTTGGGTTTTTTTTAAATATTCCGTTGAAAAAGTGACGAAACATGGGAGGGGCCTGGTCCGGTCTGGAGGGACTAAAGGAAAGCAAATTAGCAGGTAAGATCTAATTTCTCCTTCCTTAGCGTCCCTCCGGACCGGACCAGGATTGAACTGATGGGAAGTACCAAAGCAGTAATCTTACGGGAGGGACCCTATCAAACCCGCTGAGAATACTGGAGTTTCAAAGACCGCCTACTGGCGACAATGACCATCTAGTGTACAAAAGTACTCTGAGGGCCCAAAGAAAATCATTCTGCCAAGGAACAACCGATTATCAAGTTGTGGAATGTGTTTTAGCCCCTACTGTAACTGTACCCCCCAGTGAGAAGACAATTAGAAGTTCTGATTTCCTTAATGTATCGAGATATAGTAAGGTAGAAACGACCAAACCCTTACGCCGACCAGCTAGAAGGACAAAAAGACAATCCCAGCGCCGAAAATGTTCAATAGCTGTGAAATACCGTGTAACAGCTCCCTCAATTGGTAAGATCTCTGTTAACATCGAAATTATTGAATTTCCTGTGATCTTGTACTCACGAAGAAGACCCCAGAACAGAAAGAAAAAAACAATTGAGAAAGATAAAAAAACATGAAACTCCGGTAGACAGAAAAGAAGGGACCAGAAGAAAAACAGCTGCAACCTGCAGGTAAAGAAAAGAGAGAGAGAACATCCATTATCCAACAGTGAGAGACGTGGTCCGACGACGCAACCGCAGCATAGTAACAATTACTGAAGCATCAAATCCTGTCTTAGCTCATCAAGGCCGTAGAAGAGCCAAACCATAAGGCAAAAACAAAACTGGTCTGGATGAAAGATGGGACTTTGGAACAGCAGGGCCCTGCTAACAGGAAGATGTAGAGAAGACGCCAAGAAAGTCGCTGAAGATCCACATATCACGGACCACAGGACCTATATGGAGCTGCCAGATCTACCGGATAGTGAATGATACATACCTGTAGCAGGTGTTCTCCGAGGACAGCAGGCTGATTGTTCTCACGACTGGGTGACGTCCGCGTCAGCCCCCCAACCGGAAGAAGCTTCGCGGGCGGTCCGCACGCGGGGCACGCCCACCGCGCATGCGCGGCCGTCTTCCCGCCCGTGCGCGACCGCTCCCGCCAGTTGAATGACAAGCAAAATTATGAAACGCAACTCCAAAGGGGAGGAGGGAGGGTAGGTGAGAACAATCAGCCTGCTGTCCTCGGAGAACACCTGCTACAGGTATGTATCATTCACTTTCTCCGAGGACAAGCAGGCTGCTTGTTCTCACGACTGGGGTATCCCTAGCTCTCAGGCTCACTCAAAACAAGAACCCAGGTCAATGGAACCTCGCCACGGCGAGGATATAACAGAAATTGACCTACGAAGAACAACTAACTGAAAGTGCAGCCTGACCAGAATAAATTCGGGTCCTGGAGGGTGGAGTTGGATTTACACCCCAAACAGATTCTGCAGCACCGACTGCCCGAACCGACTGTCGCGTCGGGTATCCTGCTGGAGGCAGTAATGTGATGTGAATGTGTGGACAGATGACCACGTCGCAGCCTTGCAAATCTCTTCAATAGTGGCTGACTTCAAGTGAGCCACCGACGCTGCCATGGCTCTGACACTATGAGCCGTGACATGGCCCTCTAGAGACAGCCCAGCCTGGGCGTAAGTGAAGGAAATGCAATCTGCTAGCCAATTGGAGATGGTGCGTTTCCCGACAGCGACCCCTAGCCTGTTAGGGTCGAAAGAAACAAACAATTGGGCGGACTGTCTGTGGGGCTGTGTCCGCTCCAAGTAGAAGGCCAATGCTCTCTTGCAGTCCAATGTGTGCAACTGACGTTCAGCAGGGCGGGTATGCGGCCTGGGGAAGAATGTTGGCAAGACAATTGACTGGTTAAGATGGAACTCCGACACCACCTTCGGCAGGAACTTCGGGTGGGTGCGGAGCACTACTCTGTTGTGATGAAATTTGGTATACGGAGCATGAGCTACCAGGGCTTGAAGCTCACTGACCCTACGAGCTGAAGTAACTGCCACCAAGAAAATGACCTTCCAGGTCAAGTACTTCAGATGGCAGGTATTCAGTGGCTCAAAAGGAGGTTTCATCAGCTGGGTGAGGACGACGTTGAGATCCCATGACACTGCAGGAGGCTTGATAGGGGGCCTTGACAAAAGCAAGCCTCTCATGAATCAAACGACTAAAGGCTCTCCAGAGATGACTTTACCTTCCACACGATAATGGTAAGCACTAATTGCACTAAGGTGATTCCTTACTGAGTTGGTCTTGAGGCCAGACTCTGATAAGTGCAGAAGGTATTCAAGCAGGTTCTGTGCAGGGCAAGAACGAGGTTCTAGGGCCTTGCTCTCACACCAAACGACAAACCTCCTCCACTTGAAAAAGTAACTCTTTTTAGTGGAATCCTTCCTAGAGGCAAGCAAGACACGGGAGACACCCTCAGACAGACCCAACGCAGTGAAGTCTACGCCCTCAACATCCAGGCCGTGAGAGCCAGGGACTGAAGGTTGGGGTGCAGCAACGCTCCGTCGTTCTGCGAAATGAGAGTCGGAAAACACTCCAATCTCCACGGTTCTTCTGAGGACAACTCCAGAAGAAGAGGGAACCAGATCTGACGGGGCCAAAAGGGCGCTATCAGAATCATGGTGCTGTGGTCTTGCTTGAGCTTCAGTAAGGTCTTCCCCACCAAAGGTATGGGAGGATAAGCATACAGGAGGCCGGTCCCCCAATGAAGGAGAAAGGCATCCGACGCTAGCCTGCCGTGTGTCTGAAGTCTGGAACAGAACAGAGGCAGCTTGTGGTTGGTCTGAGAGGCGAAAAGGTCCACCGAGGGGGTGCCCCACTCTCGGAAGATCTTGCGTACCACTCTGGAATGAAGCGACCACTCGTGCGGTTGCATGACTCTGCTCAGTCTGTCGGCCAGACTGTTGTTTACGCCTGCCAGGTATGTGGCTTGGAGAAGCATGCCGAACCGGCCGGCCCAGCGCCACATCCCGACGGCTTCCTGACAGAGGGGGCAAGATCCGGTGCCCCCCTGCTTGTTGGTGTAATACATTGCAACCTGATTGTCTGTCCGAATTTGAATAATTTGGCAGGACAGCCGATCTCTGAAAGCCTTCAGTGCGTTCCAGATCGCTCGGAGCTCCAGGAGGTTGATCTGCAGATCCTTTTCCTGGAGGGACCACAGACCCTGGGTGTGTAGCCCATCGACATGAGCTCCCCACCCCAGGCGAGATGCATCCGTCGTCAGCACTTTCGTGGGCTGCGGAATTTGGAATGGACGTCCCAGAGTCAAATTGGTCCGAATGGTCCACCAGAGCAGTGAAGTGCGGCAACTGGTGGAGAGGCGGATGACATCTTCTAGATTCCCGGTGGCTTGGAACCACTGGGAAGCTAGGGTCCATTGAGCAGATCTCATGTGAAGACGAGCCATGGGAGTCACATGAACTGTGGAGGCCATATGACCCAGAAGTCTCAACATCTGCCGAGCTGTGACCTACTGAGACGCTCTGGTCCGCGAAGCCAGGGACAGGAGGTTGTTGGCCCTCCCTTCGGGAAGGAAGGCCTGAGCCGTCTGGGTATTCAGCAGAGCTCCTATGAATTCCAGAGACTGGGTTGGCTGGAGATGGGACTTTGGGTAATTTATCACAAACCCCAGCAGCTCCAGAAGTTGAATAGTGCACTGCATGGACCGGAGGGCTCCTGCCTCTGAGGTGTTCTTGACCAGCCAATCGTCGAGATATGGGAACACGTGCACTCCCAGCTTGCGTAGATACGCCGCCACCACCACGAGGCACTTTGTAAACACTCGTGGGGCAGAGGCGAGCCCAAAGGGCAGCACACGATACTGAAAGTGCCGTGTGCCCAGGCGGAATCTGAGATACTGTCTGTGAGCTGGCAGTATCGGGATGTGAGTGTATGCGTCCTTTAAATCCAGGGAACATAGCCAATCGTTTTTCTGAATCATTGGCAGAAGGGTGCCCAAGGAAAGCATCCTGAACTTTTCTTTGACCAGGAATTTGTTCAGGCCTCTCAGGTCTAGGATGGGACGCATCCCCCGTTTTCTTTTCCACAAGGAAGTACCTGGAATAGAATCCCTGCCCTTCCTGCCCGGGTGGTACGGGCTCGACCGCATTGGCGCTGAGAAGGGAGGAGAGTTCCTCTGCAAGTACCTGCTTGTGATGGGAGCTGAAGGATTGAGCTCCCGGAGGACAATTTGGTGGCAGGAGGCCAAATTCAGGGCGTATCCGCACCGCACTATTTGGAGAACCCACTGGTCGGAGGTTATGAGAGGCCACCTTTGGTGAAAAAATTTTAACCTCCCTCCGACCGGCAGATCGTCCGGTACGGACACTTTGAGGGCGGCTATGTTCCCGTGGATCCAGTCAAAAGCCCGTCCACGGCTTTTGCTGTGGAGGCGCAGGGGGCTGCTTAGGCGCACGCTGTTGACGAGAACGAGCGCGCTGGGGCTGTCCCTGTGCCTGACGAGGCCTTCGGGCCAGCTGGGTGTACCTACGCTTTGCAAAAGAATAGGGTGCAGCCTGCCGGGCCCGGGAAAAACATCCACCTGCTGAGGTGGATGCTGAAGGCGCCCGGTGGGAGAGCTTGTCGAGGGCGGTTTCCCGCTGATGCAGTTGGTCCACCAGCTGCTCGACCTTCTCACCAAAAATGTAATCCCCCCGGCAAGGGACGTCGGCCAGTCTCTGCTGGGTGCGGTTGTCCAGGTCAGAGGCACGCAGCCATGAGAGCCTGCGCATCACTATACCTTGGGCCGCAGCACGAGATGCCACGTCACAGGTGTCATAGATACCCCTGGACAGGAACTTTCTGCACGCCTTCAGCTGCCTGACCACCTCCTGATAAGGCCTGGACTGCTCCGGCGGGAGCTTATCGACCAGGTCCGCCAATTGCTTCACATTGTTCCGCATGTGGATGCTCGTATAGAGCTGGTATGACTGGATGCGGGTCACGAGCACGGAGGATTGGTAGGCCTTCCTCCCAAACGAGTCTAGAGTGCGAGACTCCCGCCCCGGGGGCGCCGAGGCGGTATCCCTCGAACTCCGTGCCCTCTTGAGAGCAGAATCCACGACCGCAGAGTCATGGGGCAATTGGGGCCGCATTAACTCTGGGTCAGAGTGGATTCTGTACTGGGATTCTGCTTTCTTGGGGATGATGGGATTAGATAGCGGTCTCATCCAGTTCCGAAGCAGTGTCTCTTTGAGGACATTGTGCAACGGCACCGTGGAGGACTCTCTAGGTGGTGATGGATAGTCGAGGACCTCGAGCATCTCAGCCCTCGGCTCATCCACAGAGACCACGGGGAAGGGAATGCAGATAGACATATCCCTGACAAAAGAGGCAAAGGAGAGGCTCTCCGGGGGTGAGAGTTTCCTCTCCGGTGAAGGCGTGGGGTCAGAGGGGAGGCCCGCAGACTCCTCTGAGGAGAAATATCTGGGGTCCTCCTCTTCCCCCCACGAGGCCTCTTCCTCGGTATCGGACATGAGCTCATGTAGCTGAGTCCTTAACCGGGCCCGGCTCGACGTCGAGGCACCAAGGCCTCGGTGTCGTCGAGCGGTGGACTCCCGCGCCGGCGGGGACGAAGCTCCCTCCATCGACGTCGACGGGGACTCCACCTGCGTGGCGGTCGAGACCGGCGCCGCAAGCGGTGGCGGTGTCGACGGCCTCGGCACCGGGCTAGAGCTCGCCGGCGCCACAGTCAACGGCGCTGAGGGCGCAAGCACCCCCGGCGCCGGCACAGCCTGGCGCATCAGCCCTTCCAGGATCCCCGGAAGGATGGCTCGGAGGCACTCGTCCAGGCCCGCTGCCGGGAAAGACGGTGGGGCCGGTAGAGGTGTCGGTGCCAGAAGCTGCTCGGGTCCAGGAGACGGCACCGAAGTGCTGGGACCCTGACGCGGCGGTACCTCCACAACCGAAGGGGATCTCTCCTCTCGACGAGGACGCTTCGGCGTCGACTCCTTGCCGGCACCGGAACCCTGGTGCATCGAGGGCGACCGATGACGGTGCTTGTGTGACTTTTTGCGATGCCCGTTATCGGCGCCAGGTGGAGCAGAGGAGGAGGAGGTCGATCCCCCTCGGTCACGAGGAACCGGGTCCGACAGGGTTCGGTCCCGAGGGCCATGGGCCGAGGGAGTGACCGGGGCCGATTGCCCACGCGGCCTCTCACCCCTACCCTCGCCGGCGGACCGGCGGGCCGACGGGACCTGTGCTCCTGGGGTCGATGCCATCGGTGCCGATTTCTCGGGCATCGATACCGGTACCGAAGAACCGGCCGTCGATACCGATGCCGTCGAGGTCGACGTCTAGAAGCCGGCGCAAGTTCCAAAAAGACGGTCCCGAAGAACTTGCCTCGCAACCTGAGTCCGTTTCCGGAGACCGAGACACAGGGAACACGACTTGATATTGTGCTCCGGCCCGAGGCACTGGAGGTACCAAGCGTGGGTGTCGGTCTGCGAGATCGGCCGGCCGCACCGACCACACTTTTTAAATCCACTCGGGACCTTCGAGGACATCGACGGAAAAATTGCATCGGCGAAGTTAAAGTCGTCGATGGTGGCGGTAATCACACCTCGAAAAAAGAAATGACCGTGCGGCCACTAGGCCGCAACGCGACGCCCCCGCTAGAAACGAGGGAAAATGGGAGCACGTGCTCCTTTTTTTTTTTTTTAAGAAAAGAAAGTGGAGCGCGCGGCAACTAATAAAGTAAAAATAAAGTAAGAAATAAGAGACTCGCGTAAACGCGACGGTTTTTCCGGGGCTGAAGATAGAGAGAGCGGCAAAAGCACGACTCTCTCCAGTCGCGGAAAAAAAGGAACTGGCGGGAGCGGTCGCGCACGGGCGGGAAGACGGCCGCGCATGCGCGGTGGGCGTGCCCTGCGTGCGGACCGCCCGCAAAGCTTCTTCCGGTTGGTGGGGGGCTGACGCGGACGTCACCCAGTCGTGAGAACAAGCAGCCTGCTTGTCCTCGGAGAACCCCATGTGTCTCGATGTCTTGTAAAAGACGAGCAAAGAGAAAAAATGGAGGAAAGAGATAGAGAAGACTACTGCTGCAAGAGGGCATCTACCCCTGCCGCTGACGACACTTTTCAGCGAGAGACCAAGTGAGGAACCTGTGAGGACAGAGCGAAAGCAAAAGGTTGTAGAACTGAAGCGTCCCATTAAGGTACTATCAGCTGACAACGCTCAGAAGGTGAGAGTCCATTCCCCTGGAACTAGGATGAAATAAAAGAGAAAAATGCACTTAATTAATCTTTTCTTTTTTTTTTACTCTGACCACATGGAAAGGTGAAAGTGGCAGTAAGGCGAAAACCTACCCATGCTAAAAGACTCGTCTTCTGCCATGTGAAGAGTAGATTCTACATTCTTCTTTGAGAAAAGACATAGGCTATTGCCAAGGAATTGTCCGACAAACTCTCACCACCTCACTATCCAGAAGGGAAAGAAACTCCTCTAGATCTAAACAAATTATGCAAATTTCCAAGAAATTGAAGGATTGACAAGCTGCCAAAGGAGACCACTGAAAACGGGGTAGCCTGCCTAACCAACGGGCACCCCAGCCACGGAAACTGACAAGGAACGATAAAAACTGTCCACTGTGTATATTCTACAGACATAGCTGCAGTGAGGATGTTTAATCTCAACCACCAGAACAGAGTGCTGCACTATTGAGAATACAGAGACTACCTCAGCTGAAGGGATTCCATCCAAGAGGAATATCCGGATATGAGAGAATATCAGAGAAATGTCAAGAAAAGTATAGCCCAGGAAAGAACTCCAAAAGTCACTGTCATGGACGGTAACCTGAATATAACGTTGAACATAAAGAACGCGACCTAGAAGCAATATTTGAATCTGGACCACCTTTAGCAGCCAGCCTAAGAACTGGAAAAAAATATTGTCCCGCTCGATCTAAGACCTGCCAACTCTCTTGATAATATGTTTCCCTGATTAGCCGGCCATCTAGATACTGGAAAGTAGAATTCCCTCTTCCATAAGAGCCACTGCCACCAGTACCAAAAGTTTGGTGACAGTGGGAGGGACTGTTGCGAGATGCAATGGCAGAGCCTAAAGTCGAAAAATGGTGTCCCAGAATCTCAAACCGCACAAAACTTTTGGAAATCGGTCCTGAAAGGAATATGTAGATAAGCTGCCAGCAGATCTAAGGACATTAAAAACAGTGCCCTGCACGAACTACCAGTAGGACATATTCAAATGTCTCCATACGAAAAACATGTGACATTGAGAATGGGGTAGACTACCTTGAAAACAAACAAAATAGGATGCTTACAAAGCCAAAAGCTTGAAGATCCAAGAACCGCCAACAAACAAAATAGGATGATTCCATAGCAAAAAGCTTGAAGATCCAAGAGCCACCAACAAACAAAATAGGATGATTACAAAAAAGCTTGAGGGTGCAAGAGCCGCTGTAGATTGTCCCCTACCGCACTAGCAGTGCAACGAGAAGGACAGGGGGACTCTAGAAAGACGACTGAAAGAAGGCTGGCAAAGCTAGAGGCATAGTCGTCTCGAAAAATCTGCAGTGATTCCGCCTCAGCTGTAGAAAGTGGAAACAGGAATCCTGAACTACAAACTCCTACAGTTATCGGAGACCATTGCCGACTGAGCAACAGATAGCAAAGTATGTAAAAGCTATCATCGAGAAAGTACCTGATCACCTGAAGCTAAAGAGGTGAAAACCAGAGTAAAGTCAAATAAACCGTCATAGAAGAAAATGTCATGCACGAGAAGGTATATAAATGTTTGTTGCAGACTTGAGTGAAGGTCCAGATAAACTGCTAGCCGCTGCAGTTACACAATATACCCCTGAGACACATATGATATCAGAAGAAACATATCCCAGAGCGCAATTCATATGAGACAGAAAACAAAACGCCTGTGGCTGCTGCCTCTGCAAGCAGATCACCTGAAACTCTTGCGCTTGACGCCAATTTGTGGGAAACTGAATTAAGCAAAAGTAGGCACTTGTTAGTATAAATTGTTTTATATACCAGTCCAGAAACCACTACTAAATGGACTTGGGAAAAAATCCACAGTTCCAGGAATAACATGTATAGAATGTCTGTACGTTTGGGAAGCTTGCCAGGTGCCCTTGGCCTGGATTGACCGCTGTCGTAGACAGAAAGCTGGGCTCGATGGACCCTTGGCCTTTTCCCAGTGTGACATTACTTATGTACTTATGAACTTATAACTATATATATATATATATTACAGATACAGCCACAAAAAACAATACCTGACTGAAATCATGCTCATGGGAAAAAATGCACATACGTAACCCAAATGGTGAACTCATGACATTTTGAAAGTTGCTAAAACAGAAGGCATAACTGCGCACTACAGACTCACAGTGAAAATCACCGTAGATTAAAGAGAAAGAAGCATCAAAAGGCTGTCCAAATACTATAGAGAGTGGTTCAAAAACAAACAGAAATGGTATTAAAAAAAAAAGTGAAAACGAGTATAAATGCATAAGGCTCAAGTAAACAATCAGTCTATGTAAAATATACATAATAGAGAAGCGTAGTGGTCTGATTCTGGGCCAAAAAGAAGCCCCATTATAGATCTCAACCAGTAGGACAGATGAAAATGACTTCTCTGGAAGGTATTATTATTGTTATTATTAGTATATATATATATATATATATCTATATATATCTATATATATAGCACTACCAGACGAACGCAGCGCTGAACACCTGACACAAAGAGACAGTCTCAAGTGGAGTCCAAAGAGTAGATATGAATGCGTGCTATCAGTGAGGAACAAACTGAGAGGAAAATCCCCCCTCCTAAGTTCCCCTAGACTGCCCCCGAAACACGATCTCCATCGTCCATGTGTCATCCAGCTAACTGAGAAGCAGATAATAGCTCCTTCGCTGAAAAAGGAGCAGCTGAAGGCAAGATGGCGGCCTTCCGCGCGAAATCTAAAAAATCCAGAGAAACGGAGAGAAGTGAGGCAGACGCGACGGACCGGCAAAAAAGAAAACAGTTGACGCGAACCGCAGAAAAGAAACCGAAGAAAACATCTAACCTCGCCATGCAGGAAAGAAACCGAAGAAAACATCTAACCCCGTCATGCAGGAGTCACGAGTAATCATACCCCGGCGCTGAGAAGGAACGCATTGCTTGCCCATCCTCACTGAGCTCTCTGTGCGGCTGTGCCCCAGAAACAATGCTTCGCGCCTTTTTTTTTTTTTTTTTTTTTTAAACAGCATGGCGCTGCCAAAACGCGAGGAAAACTGAGAATCAAACCTCCAAGTAAGAAATATCGCTCGTTAAGGCCATGGGGACCGTAAAAATTAAGTCTGTCCATTTTTTTTTAAACAAAGAACTGGCCATGAAGCAGAACGAAACTGCCTGCTCAAAAGCAGTCTGGGGAAAGGAAAGGCTTCACAATATAACTTCTCTTCTTTTTTTTTTTTAAGTAACAACTAAAAGTGGCTGCCTCTCCCAAAGGCAATACACCTTTCTAACCAAAGGGTAGCCCTTCCCAGCTAAGTATGGGAGATGGGGAGAAAGGGGGGGGAGGGACGGGGCACCCGAGTGTAACACCCCAGAGGCTGTAAAAGAAAGAACAGAAAAGAAATCCCTATCTGCTAAGCCTCTAACACAGATTTCCTAGGCACAGAAGAAGTAGCATTATTGTTCTTAACCTCTAAAAGAGAAAGAGAGAGAGAGAGAGAGACTAATGGGCTCACCTCCTGCCTGCTGGAGACTGAGAAAATACTGAGGCTAGGGTCACATGATCAGGGCTCTTATTGGCTCTCTAGAGTCACAGTTTTTTCTCAGTCTCCACCTGCTGGAAGGCGAGCACAACCCATCAGTTCAATCCTGGTCCGGTCCGGAGGGATGCTAAGGAAGGGCATTTTGTTTTAGGGGGCATAACTAGGCATTGCACGAGTGGAGAATGGGCATCGAGAGTATATTGTGGTTAACACATCACAACTACCACACACAAACAGACAATTTTGTGGTTAGCACAGATCCACTTAGTGCCTCCTAAATACAAAACTCTAAGAGGAACATTCAATACATGGTGCACAAAGTTAGGCACCAAGATGACCCATGTTAAGCCAGTATTCTGTAAAGGACGCTCTACATGGAACAACCTTTACAAAATAGCAGTGCAAATTTTGCACCTAACTTTGGGTGCGAGCATTTGTGTCTGCCAAAGGCTGGTGTAAATGCTTGTGGCCATCCAATGGCAGGTAGGCATGCAAACTCAAGTATTCTATGACATTGTGCCTAAATTCTGGGAACGCTCCTGATCTGCCCCAAACTTGACTGTCAAGACCCTCTACAACAGCAGCAGGAAGGAAGGTGCATAAATATATGAAGTTTTTCAACTGTTCTTATATGGAGGCTTTGTCTGACAGTGTTACCCAAATGTGAAGATTTAATTTCTTGCGTTAAGGCATGGTAACTGCAAAATTTAAAGCACTTTAGCCAAAGTACCCCAAAGCACATATAGCAGATATATGGAAAGGACAAAATTATTCACTAAGAAAATGACAAAAATATATAATTATTAAAATATAGTCAACAGAAAGCCTGCACATCCTGGACTTAATTTTTAAAATATGTGGATTCCTATTTACAAAAAAAAAAAAACTTCAAATAATTATTTAGGTTAAAGAAAACTTACATGTTTTGATAGGTTATGACTCTTTGAATCAACATCATACCTGGAAATTGAAAAAAAAAGTAGTGAATTTATAGAGATATGAAATTACTACTACTACTACTATTTAGCATTTCTATAGCGCTATAAGGCGTACGCAGCGCTGCACAAACATAGAAGAAAGATAGTCCCTGCTCAAAGAGCTTACAATCTAATAGACAAAACATAAATAAAGTAAGCAAATCAAATCAATTAACGTGAACGGGAAAGAAGAGAGGAGGGTAGGTGGAGGCGAGTGGTTACAAGTGGTTACGAGTCAAAAGCAATGTTAAAGAGGTGGGCTTTCAGTCTAGATTTAAAAGTGGCCAAGGATGGGGCAAGACGTAGGGGCTCAGGAAGTTTATTCCAGGCGTAGGGTGCAGCGAGACAGAAGGCGCAAAGTCTGGAGTTGGCAGTAGTGGAGAAGGGAACAGATAAGAAGGATTTATCCATGGAGCGGAGTGCACGGGAAGGGGTGTAGGGAAGGACGAGTGTGGAGAGATACTGGGGAGCAGCAGAGTGAGTACATTTATAGGTTAGTAGAAGAAGTTTGAACAGGATGCGAAAACGGATAGGGAGCCAGTGAAGGGTCTTGAGGAGAGGGGTAGTATGAGTAAAGCGACCCTGGCGGAAGATGAGACGGGCAGCAGAGTTTTGAACCGACTGGAGAGGGGAGAGGTGACTAAGTGGGAGGCCAGCAAGAAGCAGATTGCAGTAGTCTAAACGAGAGGTGACAAGGGTGTGGATGAGGGTTTTGGTAGAGTGCTCAGAAAGGAAGGGGCAGATTTTACGGATGTTGTAAAGAAAGAAACGACGGGTCTTGGCAATCTGCTGGATATGAGCAGAGAAGGAGAGAGAAGAGTCAAAGATGACCCCAAGGTTTCGAGCTGAGGAGACAGGGAGAATGAGAGAGCCATCAACAGAAATAGAAAACGGGGGGAGCGGGGAGGTGGGCTTGAGGGGGAAAATGAGAAGCTCGGTTTTGGTCATATTTAATTTCAGGTGGCGTTGAGACATCCAGACAGCAATGTCAGACAAGCACGCTGAAACTTTGGTTTGGATGCAAGGTGAGATATCAGGGGTAGAAAGGTAGATTTGGGAGTCATCAGCATAGAGATGGTAGGAAAAGCCATGGGATGAGATTAATGAACCAAGGGAAGAAGTGTAGATAGAAAAGAGGAGGGGACCAAGAACAGAACCCTGAGGTACGCCGACAGGCAGAGGGATAGAAGTAGAAGAGGATCCACCAGAGTGAACACTAAAGGTGCGGAGGGAGAGGTAGGAAGAGAACCAGGAAAGGACAGAGCCCTGGAATCCAAGTGAGGACAGGGTATCGAGAAGTATGCTGTGATCGACAGTGTCAAAAGCAGCGAAAAGATCAAGAAGAATGAGGATGGAATATTGACCTCTGGATTTAGCCAGTAATAGGTCTTTGGAGACTTTAGTAAGCGCAGTTTTGGTTGAGTGGAGAGGGCGAAAATCAGATTGTAGTGGGTCAAGAATAGCATGTGAGGAGAGAAAATCAAGGCAGCGGCGGTGAACAGCACGCTCAAGTAATTTGGAGAGAAAAGGAAGGAGGGAGATGGGTCGGTAATTAGAGGGACAAGTAGGGTCGAGTGAAGGCTTCTTAAGGAGAGGTGTGACCACAGCATGTTTAAAGGCAGCAGGGACAGTCGCAGTGGAAAGTGAGAGGTTGAGAATGTGACAGATAAAAGGAATAAGAGCAGGAGAGATGGCATTAAGAAGGTGGGTGGGAATGGGATCAGAGGAACAGGTGGTACATTTTGAGGAAGAAAGGAGAAGTGTAGTTTCCTCAATAGTAACTTCAGGAAAGGAGGAAAGGGAATGAGGGGAAGGAGAGAGCGGGGAACGGACTAGTGGAGGGAGAGGTGATGAAGTAGAGAAAGCAAGGTTTATCTTTTGAACCTTGTTGTGAAAGAATTCAGCAAGGGTCTGAGGAGATAATGAAGGGGGAGTTGGGGGAGGGGGCACCTTGAGGAGAGAGTTCAATGTGGTGAAGAGAAGTCGAGGATTAGAGCCAAGAGAGTTGGTCAGTTGGATATAATAATCCTGTTTGGCACGTAAAAGAGCAGATTGGAAGGAGGTCAGCATGAACTTAAAGTGTAAGAAATCAGCAAGGGCCCGAGATTTCCGCCAGAGGCATTCGGCGGAGCGGGTATAGGAACGTAGGTAGCGGATATTAGAAGTCAGCCAAGGTTGGGGTTTTGTACGCCTTACAGGGCGGGTCATCAAAGGTGCAAGAGTGTCTAAGGCAGAGGATAGAGTATTGTTGTAAGATGAAACAGCCTCGTTGACAGACGTGGATGGTTCCACAGTAGAGAGGAGGTT
Organism: Microcaecilia unicolor; assembly: GCF_901765095.1. Classification (NCBI taxonomy): domain Eukaryota; kingdom Metazoa; phylum Chordata; class Amphibia; order Gymnophiona; family Siphonopidae; genus Microcaecilia; species Microcaecilia unicolor. The sequence goes on along the minus strand of NC_044040.1, from coordinate 39,466,930 downwards.
TGAAACATGGGAGGATAGAGATGAAGGGTCAATATCGTGAAGATTCCTAGATAAATTAGATAAGATAGGAGGGACTGGGAGGGAGGAAATTTAAGTGTGAAAGTTATAAGATGGTGATCAGAGGAGGGAAGATCAGAGGCAAGGAAACTAGAGGGTGAACAGTTGGAGGAGAAGATGAGATCAAGACAGTGACCATTTTGATGAGTGGGGGAGGTGGAGCATAGTTGGAGATTAAAGGAGGACGAGAAAAGGAGGATGAGAAATTTTTAGTTGACTAAAATTGTCAACTCAGTTGTTTTCAGTTGACTCAAAATTGTCTCCACTTATTTTATGTATTTCTTCTATTTTAATTTTATATCCACTCTTATTACAATAGGGAAAAAATTTGTACTTGACTTTGTGGATATAAAATTCAGAAAGAAGAAATACATAAAATAAGTGGAGACAGTTTTGAAGGTCCCCTACCTCCAGTAAATTTATGTGATGAAATTGTTCCTGGGTAGATCAGCACCTCTAGGCATGCAGTTCATCTACAGTGGGGGAAATAAGTATTTGATCCCTTGCTGATTTTGTAAGTTTGCCCACTGACAAAGACATGAGCAGCCCATAATTGAAGGGTAGGTTATTGGTAACAGTGAGAGATAGCACATCACAAATTAAATCCGGAAAATCACATTGTGGAAAGTATATGAATTTATTTGCATTCTGCAGAGGGAAATAAGTATTTAATCCCTCTGGCAAACAAGACCTAATACTTGGTGGCAAAACCCTTGTTGGCAAGCACAGCGGTCAGACGTCTTCTGTAGTTGATGATGAGGTTTGCACACATGTCAGGAGGAATTTTGGTCCACTCCTCTTTGCAGATCATCTCTAAATCATTAAGAGTTCTGGGCTGTCGCTTGGCAACTCGCAGCTTCAGCTCCCTCCATAAGTTTTCAATGGGATTAAGGTCTGGTGACTGGCTAGGCCACTCCATGACCCTAATGTGCTTCTTCCTGAGCCACTCCTTTGTTGCCTTGGCTGTATGTTTTGGGTCATTGTCGTGCTGGAAGACCCAGCCACGACCCATTTTTAAGGCCCTGGCGGAGGGAAGGAGGTTGTCACTCAGAATTGTACGGTACATGGCCCCATCCATTCTCCCATTGATGCGGTGAAGTAGTCCTGTGCCCTTAGCAGAGAAACACCCCCAAAACATAACATTTCCACCTCCATGCTTGACAGTGGGGACGGTGTTCTTTGGGTCATAGGCAGCATTTCTCTTCCTCCAAACACGGCGAGTTGAGTTCATGCCAAAGAGCTCAATTTTTGTCTCATCTGACCACAGCACCTTCTCCCAATCACTCTCGGCATCATCCAGGTGTTCACTGGCAAACTTCAGACGGGCCGTCACATGTGCCTTCCGGAGCAGGGGGACCTTGCGGGCACTGCAGGATTGCAATCCGTTATGTCGTAATGTGTTACCAATGGTTTTCGTGGTGACAGTGGTCCCAGCTGCCTTGAGATCATTGACAAGTTCCCCCCTTGTAGTTGTAGGCTGATTTCTAACCTTCCTCATGATCAAGGATACCCCACGAGGTGAGATTTTGCGTGGAGCCCCAGATCTTTGTCGATTGACAGTCATTTTGTACTTCTTCCATTTTCTTACTATGGCACCAACAGTTGTCTCCTTCTCGCCCAGCGTCTTACTGATGGTTTTGTAGCCCATTCCAGCCTTGTGCAGGTGTATGATCTTGTCCCTGACATCCTTAGACAGCTCCTTGCTCTTGGCCATTTTGTAGAGGTTAGAGCCTGACTGATTCACTGAGTCTGTGGACAGGTGTCTTTCATACAGGTGACCATTGCCGACAGCTGTCTGTCATGCAGGTAACGAGTCGATTTGGAGCATCTACCTGGTCTGTAGGGGCCAGATCTCTTACTGGTTGGTGAGGGATCAAATACTTATTTCCCTCTGCAGAATGCAAATAAATTCATATACTTTCCACAATGTGATTTTCCGGATTTAATTTGTGATGTGCTATCTCTCACTGTTACCAATAATCTACCCTTCAATTATGGGCTGCTCATGTCTTTGTCAGTGGGCAAACTTACAAAATCAGCAAGGGATCAAATACTTATTTCCCCCACTGTATATGGGCTCCCTAGCTCAGCCTAGACATATCTGTGGTGAGGACTATTTCTATATAGGAAGAATTTTCAAAGGGGCAAATATAGTCAGTCCATCCACCAAGACCATCTTTAGAGGTATGCTAATGCAGACTGCATCTTCTAAACGCTGGGTGGCCCAAGTCCACTGTGAGCATAAAGTCTATTAGGCATGTCTCATTCTGACATATATCAAAGAATCACATGTACTGACAAAGCCATGTGGCCCAACAACTCAACATGCCCCAAGCTGATGTTTACTACTTATGAAAATCTCCTGCACCATGGACATAAGGGTTGTGATCCTTTCTAGTTGGAGAAAGACTTCAGCCTGAGCTGTCTAGCAAAACTCCTACAAATTCCAATTGAGGTAACAATTTCCTATTGCATTTTGAGAAAGTTATGATGAACCCTAGAAGTTTAAAGAGCAAATTTATAACCGAGTGCCCACATTTATGTGCGACTTGAGTGCTTAAATACGCAGAATACTAGCACTTCCATAGGTAAGTTTACAGTACACTTAAATGCGTAAGGGTGCAAGTAAATGGCATCATGCATAAATGCAAGGGGGTATTCACATGGGTAGGCTATCAGTTACACGTTCCCTGGCACATTTAAGCATACGCAATTACACCAGGTCTGACTGATTTAAGTGTGGCCGTGTACATGTAGACGCACCAATGATAGGTAACGATAGCATTCTATCTCACCTTACAACACTGGGGCACCTAAAAGGAAGCACCCCTTGTCCCCTTTGTATATGGATAATGGAGTTTCTTCCTGAGATGGGCTCTTGACTAACCAATTGTCCAGATAAGGAAGAAAGGTGCACTTTCAGTCTGTGCAGGTGTAAAGTCACCATAATTTGACATTTTGGGCCTGATTTTATAACAGGATGCTTATGAAATGTCCAAAAATGTTGCCTATGTGCCTTTATAAAACAGGCACCCACAATAAGCACCAATAGCACGCAAATGCCAATGCACACATTTATATCTGCTCTGATGTTGGAGTAAATGTGCATGTACTTACATATTTTAGAAAATATGAACATACATTGCACCTCTGTCGTTTTTCTGACCGAACTATAACTCAAGGAATGCCTATGCACAAATCGTGTAAAAGTACTATATTCCACTCTAATAATCTAACATAGTATTCTAACTTACATGCATACATGTGCGCCACCCATACGCACGTCCACTGGCACAGTATGTGCAATCAAACCTTAGCATGTACCTTTCCAGTAGACTCTATTCTGTTATGAGGTCATTTATGTGTGTAAGTACCTTCTTATGTGTGGAAATTACTAGAATACCATCATTTAAAAAGCTCGATATAGAACTACCCTCTAAATACAAATCAAATCAAATAAAAAAAAAATAAAAATCACAGTGCCAAGACATTGCCAGATTCATGAATGGATTTCTTCATATCAAACCACCCATACAGAAGCCTCTTATTTCAAGAGACCTCTCTGTATTGTTAGATCTCTCATAAACAAACATCTGAGCCCAGGAAATACACATTTTCACGCATCTCACTTGGAAAGGAAGATCTTTTGAATTTAACTTGTGCTTTTCTCAGGGTGAGTTACATTCAGGTACAGTAAGTATTTTCCTGTCCCCAGAGGACTTACAATCAAAGTTTGTACCTGAGGCAATGGAGGGTTAAGTTCCTCGCCCAAGACCACCAAGAGTGGCACTGAGATTTGAACTTGGCTTGTCTGTTTTTCAGCCTACTGCTCTAAGTGTTAGACTACTCTTCCATACACGTGCTCTTTCTAGATGCATTCACTTCAGCTAGAAGGATCAACACTTCAAGCATTGGTCACCTAAGAACCATACAATCTGTTTAATCACAATAATGTATTTCTACACTACTACATGTATATGCTGGAAGAGAGGAGGGAGAGAGGATATGATAGAGACGTTTAAATATCTCAGGGGCATTAATATACAAGAAGTGAGCCTTTTTCAAATGAAGAAAAACTCTGGAATGAGGGGGCATAGGATGAAGTTAAGAGGAAATAGGCTTAGGAGGAATCTAAGAAAGTATTACGGGTGGTGGAAATGTGGAATGGCCTCCCGGTGGAGGTCATGGAGACAAGGACTATCTTTTTGAATATCAAGCAAATTAAATAATGAAGAGGGGCGGCAGCATCACATACTACAGAAAGAGGACATACGGATTAATATCTAAAGAGAAGGACTACATTTAAGATAATTTTTAAAAATTTAACTGGCCAAACTGTTTGAAAAGATTAAAGATTGGAACTAGGTTTACTTAGGGACATACCCACAATGGGTTATTATAAACAGGATTTTTGGGGGACAGTCATTATTCCCCTGATTGATTAGAATTTTTTCACCGTTCCTTTTTTTCCCTCTTTTAAAAAAAAAAAACGATGATAGGACTGGTGCTTCTAAAAAAATAGTGTTTATATTTTTTAATCTGCACTACTGGGAACTTTAAGGTTTTATCTGTTTATGGAATTATATCCTGGGAAACCCTTATGAGTGTGTGTTCCTACATAATGTTTTAGCAAACTAATAGCACACATGGAGGCATATTTTCAAAGCACTTTGGGAGTCTAAGTTCCATAGGTTTCTATGGAACTTTGGGAGGCTAAGTGCTTTGAAAATGAGCCTCCATGTGTGCCTTACTTCTGCTAGCAAAGCTACATTCCTATCAGCCTCTTGCCTTCTTACACATATAGGGGGTCTTTTACAAAGCAGCGGTAAGCCCAATGCAGGCTTACAGCTCACTAAAACAGAAGTACCGCCAGGCTACCACAGCAGCCCAGTGGTAGTTCCCACCCCCCAGCATGTGCCACTTCCAGCGCTATAAAAATATGTTTATTTTAGTAGTGCCAGTATGTACCCAGCAATAATCAGGTAGTGCCGTGCGCTGTCTGGTTACCGCTGGGTTAGCACAGAAGCCCTTACCACCACCTCACGGGTAGCGGTAAGTGCTCCCACTAAAATGGGCATGTGGCAAGTGCTTCACTTGCTGTATGGCCATTTCTTTAAAAAAGAAAGACCTTACTTTTACCCGCTGCAGTAAAAGGGGGCCTCGGCACGCGTCAAAAACACACACCAGCACAGGCCCCGCTTTGCCACAGCTTCATAAAAGGATCCCCTATTTTCTTCAACCCTATTATCTATAGTATCATCATACTCAGTAGTTCACATACCATGTAAAATGAGTTTATTTTGTTGGGCAGACTGGATGGACTATACAGGTCTTTATCTGCCGTCATTTACTATGTTATTATGTTATAGATTGTGGCATAGATTGAAATAGTTTGCTTCTCCATTTATTTCTTATTGGATGACAGAGTCCACAGCAATATTTGGTTTTCAAAGTTTGCTGTATAAATTCAGTAACAGTGATACAATTATTTAAAAATCAAATATGCATTTTATAACTTACAGATCAAATCTAAGGTTTTGCCTCTCTTCAAAAAAGTAGTCCATTACAAATTTTTTAACAAAATCTGGATTTAGAGTGTTGTCAATCACTTCTGTTCTTCCAAACTGAAAAATAAAACAAAAAATATAGATAATCGCACTCAGTGGCACCTATATACTAGTAGTATACTAAAAAAGTAACTTTACTAAGGAACGGCAGTTTTCAAAGGCATTTACCCAGATGAACTGACCTAACAGAAAATCATCCTCTTTAAACATGGCTAAAAGTATATACTGTTTCCTTAGTGGGCATACTTTTCAGATGCATTAAAAGATATTTCACAGGTGTCTAAGTGAAGGAGTAAAATATGTAGTAATACACTAAATGGCACCAAATAAACAGCAATTGAGATTCATATTCTTTTGACAGATATGCATACAAAATTCTCAAATACAACCAAGCAACAACTCCTCTTTGCTCATGTCTTTCATCTTACTTCTAAAACCTCTTCTCACACTTGTCACAAGTATGCCCAAAATCCATCAAAGTGTTGGCCTCCCTATTCTTTCTTGGATTCTTGATGTACCACTTCTCTTTAGGGTTGTAACTACCATTCCATGCTTTCTTGGATCCTTGATCTGTTTAAGGTTGTGACTACTGTGCCATGAAGACTACCCCTAATATGATTCATTCATATTTATATTTAGTGCATCATACTTGCATCTTGCATACCACTACCTGACTATATACAAGATATGTTTTTAATGTGTAAGTGTTTGCATACGGGTCCCTTAAATTTTCCCTATGCAAACTGGTCTGGTTAGCACAGTGGGACGGTGGAGATACCCATTTACTATTTTCAATCCCACCTCCTTCCTCCTAAGGAAAACTCTCCAACAGTGTTCCCTATCCTTCAGGACCACAGCAAAAGAATCACCTTCTCCCAAACAAGATCCTTCTCTACAGACTCATCAAAGGAATCCTGTTCTCCCATCCCACACCACCCCCCTTAACCTTTGTAAAAATTATAGGTCTAACAAGCAGAAAAACTGTTCCTTACATTTGTTAACTAGTTGCCGGTGCATCATGCCCCAGGACTTAATGCTGTTCTTCAGCAGGGTGGGCATCTCCTCAGCACACTAAACTACAGTGGCTTACGTGTTTTGAATAGAACATGGTTATATGGCCTTGTCTATTAATCCCTTCAGGAGCAGTATCTGTGACCCTATGCAATATTGGCTTCCCAATCAGAAGGAAGCCATACTCAGCAACTCAGCAGCTCTACTACTTAAACTCACTGCTAAATAATACCTGTGCTCCACTTTGGATTCAACTCCTGGTCTTGGCTTCTGTTATGCTGTTTATTGGCATTTTTGACTCCAACTTACTCCTGATCCGGCTTTGCTCTTGACTTCACTACCATCCTGTGTCTTGGAATATAGCCTGATTCTGACCTCACTACCCACTGGTGCCCTGGACCTCTGGCAAGGCTTCTGGTCTTGTTTATACTTGTAATAGGTAATTGCTGTCCTCTTCTGCACTAGGATCAACTATGTCTTCAGCACCCTCATTGCTCCCCACCTTATTTTGGTGCACCCAAGTCCTGTTGGTCACTGACACTCAGAGATTCAAGAGATCCTGTTGCTAGGACCTGTCCTCCCAGTATTACAATATCCTTTTGCATCAAGGATGGGTCTCCAAGGGCTTGTGCTCAGTTGAAAAGAGTTAGGGCTACGGTAATAGTTAGTGATTCAGTCATCATGAATATAAATAGTTGGTTGTTGGTAGCTTCTCTGTTCTGGACACTCTCGCACCATCCACCTCCCGTCCCACAAAGCGTGCTACCCCCAGCCCTGGCTGATCTCATCTCATGGTTTCCAGTATCATCTCTATGCTGATGACACCCAGCTGCATCTCTCCACACCAGACATCACCGCGGAGACCCAGGCAAAGGTATCAGCCTGCTTATCCGACATTGCTGCCTGGATGTCCAACCGCCACCTGAAACTGAACATGTCCAAGACCGAGCTCATCGTCTTTCCACCAAAACCCACTTCTCCTCTTCCTCCACTTTCTATCTCAGTTGATAACACCCTCATCCTCCCCGTCTCATCTGCCCGCAACCTCGGAGTCATCTTTGACTCCTCCCTCTCCTTCTCTGCGCATATCCAGCAGATAGCCAAGACCTGTCTCTTCTTCCTCTTTAACATCAGCAAAATTCGCCCTTTCCTCTCTGAACACACCATCCAAACTCTCGTCCACGCTCTCATTACCTCTCGCCTTGACTACTGCAACTTACTCCTCACCGGCCTCCCACTTAGCCATCTTTCCCCCCTTCAATCTGTTCAGAACTCTGCCACACGTCTTATATTCCGCCAGAACCGATATACTCATATCACCCCTCTCCTCAGGTCACTTCACTGGCTTCTGATCAGATACCGCATTCAATTCAAGCTTCTCCTTCTTACCTACAAATGCACTCAGTCTGCTGCCCCTTACTACCTTTCTACCCTCATCTCTCCTTATGTTCCCGCCCGAAACCTCCGTTCACAGACAAATCCCTCCTCTCTGTACCCTTCTCCACCACCGCCAACTCCAGGCTCCGCCCATTCTGCCTCGCCTCACCCTATGCTTGGAACAACCTTCCTGAGCCCATACGCCAAGCCCCCTCCCTGCCCATCTTCAAGTCTCTGCTTAAAACCCACCTCTTCATTGCTGCGTTCGGCATCGGCACCTAACTCTTACAGTTTAGTAAATCCAGACTGCCCCGATTTGACCGTTCACTTGTCTTCTAGATTGTAAGCTCTTTGAGCAGGGACTGTCCCTCTATGTAAATTGTACAGCGCTGCGTAACCCTAGTAGCGCTTTAGAAATGTTAAGTAGTAGTAATATGAGAATTGCTTGATTAACTCACTTGTCTGGTGCAAAGGTGGCAGACCTCATGAGTCACCTAGAAATGATTTTAGACAATACTGGGGAACAGACAGCTATCGTGGCATATATGAGTACCACTGACACAGGAAAGTAAAGAAGGGAGGTTCTGGAAGGCAAATTTAGGCTTTTAGGTAGAAAGTGGAAATCCAGAAACTTCTGACTAGCATTTTCAGACATGCACCTAATTCCATATGCAAGACCTGAGATGGGCAGAGCCCCGGAACTCAATATATGGATGAAAAGGTGCAGTGAAGGGGAAACGGGAGCCTATTCTGAAAGTATGGACCCCAACTTAACCACAGTGTTGATGGAGCTAACATTTAAAAAAGTAGATACAGCAATTTTTAAACTAGAAAATGGGGGAAATCTGACAATTGCTCAGCAACATGTGATTTGGAGGTGCTATCTTTAAAGGATACTAACAAAATAGGAAAGACAGAGAATCCTAACAGAGAGGATAAAGCAAAGGCAATAGTAGCTCAGGTATCTTTAAGAACAGCACTGAGTTAGAGGATGAAAATTCTGCAAGAAACAAAACACATTAAATGTTTATTAGTATTTGGATATACTGCTTAATCTAACACACAGGCTAAAGAAGTGTACTATGAAAAACTGAAATATGGAGAAAAGAACACCAACCAAATGATAGGACAGGATTTTCCACTGAAACAAAACACACTCAACAGGTAACAGAAGGGGGGGGGGACTTCTCCTGGAGAATATTACCCAGCTTGTCCAGTTACCTGCCTTACTGGCCAGTTCCTGGGGGCTGGTTGCCAAATACTAGCCAAAAATATTGTTTTAAACGCTGGTTGGTTACAAAGAAGAGGTGGTCACCTGTGCTGTTCCAGGCAAAGTATAGTGTAGCCTAAACAGTCTAACCATTCCCAAGTAGAAGCTTTACCAGTAGACTCTCAATTCTTAAGCAAATCTTTGCTGTAGTATTCATAATAAACAAAGATAATCCAATTTATAGCTCAGTTGCTTAGACACAATTATTGCCTTCTGCACACTGAGTCAGAAATCTACTCATCTCAGAGGCAAGATTTTGACCAGATTCTCAGCCCAGCTGAGAGGAAAAGCTGTAACACTAGAAGGGGAATAAGGGGGAAAAACTCAGGGAAAATGAATGGGGAATGACTTGGGGAGATGGTGAAAAATCTTGATGGATTTACAGTAGATTAAGGAGGGATCAGCCCCTAGAACAGCTGCTGATCAAAAAGGCATGCTATGAAGACTGGGACTCTCTCATTTAACTCAGGGTCAAAGAGGGAGGGATGGCCCTAGCTCAGAGTTAACAGCCAATAAGGAAAGCTCACAATGAGTCAATCACTTGATACTGCAAACTACAGGGAAGGGAATGGGAAAGGGAATTGGGACATGATATACTGCCTTTCTATGGTTTTTGCAACTACAGTCAAAGTGGTTTACGTGGAGGGGCATAATCGAAAGGGGCTATCGAAACAAGATGGATGTCCATCTTTCATTTCGATAATACGGTCGGGGACGCCCAAATCGCAAAATTTAGGTCAACCTTAGAGATGGTCGTTCCCGATTTTCGGTGATAAAAGAAACTGAGGACGCCCATCTCAGAAACGACCAAATCCAAGCCATTTGGTCATGGGAGGAGTCAGCATTCGTAGTGCACTGGTCCCCTTGACATGCCAGGACGCCAACCGGGCACCCTAGGGGGCACTGCAGTGGACTTCAGAAATTGCTCCCAGGTGCATAGCTCCCTTACCGTGGGTGCTGAGCCCCCCAACCCCACCCCCCAAAACCCACTCCCCACAACTGTACACCACTACCATAGCCCTAAGGGGTGAAGGGGGGCACCTACATGTGGGTACAGTGGGTTTCTGGTGGGTTTTGGAGGGCTCACATTTACCACCACAAGTTTAACAGGTGGAGGGGGGGATGGGCCTGGGTCCACCTGCCTGAAGTGCACTGCACCCACTAAAACTGCTCCAGGGACCTGCATACTGCTGTCAGGGAGCTGGGTATGGCATTCGAGGTTGGCAAAAAATATTTAACAATTTTTTTAAGGTAGGAGGGGGTTAGTGACCACTGGGGGAGTAAGGGGAAGTCATCCCCGATTCCCTCCGGTGGTCATCTGGTCAGTTCAGGCACCTTTTTGAGGCTTGGTCGTAAGAAAAAATGGACCAAGTAAAGTTGCCCAAGTGCTCGTCAGGTCCGCCCTTCTTTTTTCTGTTATGTGTTAGGCACGCCCCAGTCCCGCCTTCGCTATGGTTCCGTGAACTTTGGTCGTTCCCGCAACGGAAAGCAGTTGAGGACATCCAAAATCGGCTTTTGATTATACCGATTTGGGCGATCCTGGGAGAAGGACACCCATCTCCCGATTTGTGTCGAAAGATGGCACCCTTCTCTTTCGAAAATAAGCCTGATAGTATATACAGGTACTTTGTACCTGGGTACCTGGGCAATGGAGGGTTATGTGACTTGCCCAGAGTCACAAGGAGCTGCAGTGGGAATCGAACCCAGTTCCCCAGGATTAAAGTCCACTGCACAAACCACTAGGCTACTCTTCCACAAGAGCAAGTGGATACGTGATAGAAGCGATGGATGGTAGAAACAAGACCCATTTACTGACTCTTATTGAATGTAATTAGATACCTGACAACCAAGAAGAAATTCCAACACCAGAGGTTGCACAACACCATTGTCATCTCCCTTAAATCTTGATGGAATTACAGTAGATTAAGGAAGGAACAGCCCCTAGAACAGCTGCTGATCACAAAGGCATGCTAGTAAGACTGGGACTCTCTCACACAGCCCAGGGGCACAGAGGGAGTGCTCCCTAGCTCACAGCTAACAGTCAATAGGGAAAGCGCACAAGGAGTCAGTCACAGGATACTGCAAACTATAGAAAAAGCAGCCCTAAAACACAGTGCTAACTATATATAAACAATGCAACTGAATACAGATAATACTCATATTAAATATACATATCAATACACTTTGGCTCCATGAACATTCCAAAATTTTGGGGTGAGGAAGAAACAAAAACGGAGTTCCTAGTGGATTCATAATGTGCTTGTCTGGGAGCTGGGAAGCCCAGGTGGTACACATCAAGAGATCTCAGTTAAAGGGAGGGTGTTTAGTGGATAGTTTAGAGAAGCAATTTGGAATGCCTAAATGGTAGGCGTCATGAGCAAGACAAAGAACTTTAAATCAGGAATGGAATTGGTCAGGTATAATCTAATCACATAATAAGTGAGTAGAATTTTGTAATGTTTGAAGACACTTGAGGTCAGATAGGCGTAAGTTAGGGTATGCAGAACAGAGAAGTCCAGAAAGATACATAATGAATGCATTTTACATAAGGCCATAAAGCCTAATTTCAAGACTTGCGAAATTTGCCTATTGAAGGATAGTTCAAAATCATGGTAATGGAAAGAATTTACAGTAGAGATAGGCCTATCAAATAAAACTGGGACCAAAGAAAGCTGTGAATCACCTGTAATCTAATAGGTGAGCATTTTGTTTCTAAGTTTCAGACCAGTTTGTGATAAGAAAGTCAGCCAGCTAAAGCCTTATGACAGGACTGAAGTAGCTGAGAGCCAGGGGAATGGGGGGGATGCAGGAAAGAACAAGATAATACCATCTGTATAACAGAATGCCATAATGTTGAAATCCTGAATAAGGGTTGCCAAAGAGCTCAAGAAGATGCTAAACAACGGAGGAGAAAAGTTTGGAACCTTGGGGGACACCATAAGAGATGTAGTGAGTTGAAGAAGTGGATGTAAATGTGTTACTGAAAAGGAAAGGTTTGACAAAAACAGGTAAATCAGTACAACAGTGTCTCCACGCCCAATTTCCTATAAATGACTACAAAGTTAAATAATGCAATAAGACTAAGTGAGGCCAAGACAGCCACATCACCCCTATGAAGAATGGAGGAGATCTCTAAGAAGGAAACTTATAAGAGCTTCAGTGCTATGGTTCTGTCAAAAGCCTGATGGATAGCAGCACATTTTTTCAATATGAGAAGTTCGCTGAGTAAAGACAAGCATGGGTTCAACTGCATGGAACTGTAGAAGGGAGGAGCGATCCTCTGTCAGCATTTCCTAGTGATGAGCTGAATTTTGTCTCACTCAGTAGGTGTACACCAATTTACAATGTAACCCTCCCAGACAATTTGAGACCGATGGGTTATGCAAGGAGCCACCTTCCTCAGAAAAAAATTTCAGCCTTCCTCCCACCGGTAGGTCATCCAGAATGGGTACTTTTATGTCAGCTATGTTCTGATGGAGCCAGTCAAAAGTCTGTCCCCTGCTTAGACTGGGGAGCTGGTAGGGGTTTTTGGGTCCGTTGCTGCTGGGGATGGAAGTGCAAAGGCTGAGCCTATTGTGGAAAACAGGGCAAAGAAGTGAACCTACACTTTGAGAGTAGGTTTGGCCTGCACCTGAAAATCTCTAAGATGTGGAGGCCGCAAAAGGAGTTGGCCGAGACAGGGACTTGATGATGTTAGTTCTCTTCTTTATGAGGTCAGCCACCTCATCCACATTGTCCCCAAAAAGGTTGTCTCCTCAGCAAGGGAAGCCCACCAGTTTTCCTGAACTACTAGTTCCAAGTCCAAGACACGAAGCCATGAGAATCTGCACATACCTATGCCAGAAAGTCTAGGCACCATGTCAAAAGTATCAAAAGTAGCCTGAGCAATGTGCTTCTGACACTCCTCCTGCTTATTTGCAAGCTGGTGAAGCTGTGCAGCCTGTTATGGTGGGAGAGTGTCCACAATCACACTGATTACCAAATTCTTCAAGTAGATGCTCAAGTAGAGCTGATAAGACTGGATGCAGGAAATGAGCATCAAGCCTTGAAAAATTTTTCTCCCAAAAGATTCCAGAGTGCAAACCTGGAGGAGTCTACACATAGGTCCTCAAACTTCTGGCTCTTTTGACAGTAGATTTGACCACCATAGAATGGTGAGACAGCTGCAGCCTCTCCAATCTAGGAGCCTTCTGGACTCTGTATGTAAAACTCTGCCTTCTTTGGAATAACCTGCACAGAGCACGGAGTTTCCCAATTCTTCATCTATGCGTTCTTTAAGATGTTGTGAATGGGCACTGTCACAGTTTCCTTAGGTGAGGAGTCATAATCAAGGATGTCCAAAATCATGGCCCTGGGTTCCTCCTCCATCTTCATCTTAAATGGAATGGCTTCTGTCATTTCCCTAAAATAAATTCTACAAAGGATTGCTCTTCTGGGGGAGATTTCCTCCTTTCTCATTTGGGGAGGGGTCTGAAGATAGGCTAAGGTATCTCTCATCCAAGAAGTTCTCTGTCTCAACCTTAGATCCCCATAAGCAGTCCGACTCAGCAAAATATTCCTCATGGGAAGTCTGAGTCTGTGCCTGCCTCAATCTACTGGACACCTCGCCAGGCTCTGGATAACAGCTCTCCCCTGGACTATGGGTTTGCTTCCTCCCCCAATGGGCTGGAAAGGAGCACCATATCGGTTGGTGCCAGCACTGATGTCAGCGATGGATCTTCCTGAATTGGTTGGAGCGGCACCATTAGTAGGCACCGTCATCAATGCCTTGGTGTTACGCCACCCTAGGATGTGCCCCAACTCCTCCTATAACAAGGCCGTCAGCAGCTCCTCGAGGGCAGGCATCGGTAGTTTATAATTTAATAAAAGACTTGCTATACAGCCCATGCTAACTTGCACATCTAGGTGGTTCACAAACTAAAATTACATATACCAGAAGTAGGATAGGAACTACAAAATTCTGATAGGAAAGAGTCACAATAGACAAAACATTCAATCAAACCAAAGGTAAAACAGGAAGTGGAAACAGAGAGGGGGGAGAGTAGGGGGAGAGGGAAAAAGGGAGGGTCAATAAAAGAAAATAATGGATAGGAAGGAAGGAAAAAACAGTGAATCCGATGCTAAGCCCTCACCATTATATTGTGGAGTTGAATGCATGTTTGAAGAACCAGGCTTTTAGTGTTTTCTTGAAGTTTTTGAAAGATGGTTTTGAAGGGGAAGTGAGTTTCATTGGAACGCACTAGTGAAGAAAAATGCATGGTGATGAGTAAATTCAAACTGAGCACTTTTTGGATTAGGAAAGACTAACCAGTGATCATTGATGGAGCAGAGAAATTGGACGGGGGAATAACGAATGGTAATAAATGCAAGATACTGGAGAGACCAGAACTAAGGACTTTAAAAGGTAGGACAAGAAGCTTAAACAGAATGCGTTTCTCAACCAATAAAATTTTTGCAGAGTGGAGAAACGTGGTCATACTTGCGAGCATGGCATATGAGTTTTATGGTAGTATTCTGAATTGTTTGTAGCTTTTTCAAATTTGACAGAGAACATCTTAGATACACAATTTTACAATAGTCGAGTCATGTAACCAGCATCAATAAAACTAACGAAGGTATCTTGATCAAAGAATCTACGAATAGCATAGAGTTGGCATAATACAATGAAACTTATTTTACAGAAACTGAATATTTGTGGGGAAAAGGTGAGTCTGGAATCTAATATAACTCCGAGGTATCAGAAAGATTCAACTGGGTGGATTGTTGTGTCAAACAGATTCAAAGTAACATTGAGAGCAGTTAGCCACCAGTGAACCTGTAGGCCACCGTCTTTTCCTTGTTGAGAACTAATTTGTGAGAACTAAACCAGTTAGAAACTAAGGTTAAACAGTTTTGAAGTGGACCGGTGGGGTTATAAGAATTTGTTGGGAAGAGAAGCAAAATGTTGTCCATGTAGAAGTGGAAAGAGATCCCTGTAGTTTGAATAAGTAAAGCAAGTGGACTTAGGAACAGGTTGACAGCAACGGAGAGAAAACAGACCCCTGTGGAACCCCACACGTCATCGAACATGGTGATGCACTAGAAGACGACATGACAACTTTGTAAGACCTGGCCAGAACCGATGTTGATATGGTAGCAGTCTGCGAAGATGATGGAGCCCAACTGAAGGCAGGGTCCCAGCGTAGGGGAGACTGGCACATCGGTACTCTTTCCACATAGGGGTAGCAGTCCTCACAGCGCCAATGCTTCTCGAATACCAGCAACGCCAGTGTCCCGGAGCGCCTGGCAACACGCCTTGAAAAGGACCAATGCTGATGCTTGTTTGCCTTCGCTCGATGACCAGCATCAGGGTCCCTCAGCGCTGACAAGGACAAAGCGAAATTCTCATGCGTCCTTGGTGTTGGGTCTGACAATACTTGGCCCAAGCAGGCACTACTGACACCCGATGTCAAGGATGATGGAGACCTCCTCCATGTCAATGCAAATCTCGATGCCATCCAGGTCGATGCCTCCGATGCTGATAGACTGGACTTCTGCGCACTGAAAAAATCTCTCACATTGGGCCTCTCTATCCTTCTGTGTGTGTTTCTGCATTTTAGCAGTTTACATTGAGAGGGCAAATGATCAGGATCGAGGCATGGAAGGCCTCACACCTTGAACACTTTTTGAAATTGCTGGAAGGTTTCTGGGACATCAAGAAAACTGCTGAAATGAAATCAAATGACTCAATGGTAAGAGAAAAGAAAAGAAAAAATGATCACCCCCCTTTTTTTTTCAGCGTGACCAAAAGCTCAGGCCTAAGCAGGTTGCAAGTTGCAAAAAAAGAAAGGAGAAGATCAAACCAAGGTCCCGCACAAGTACAGCAGGCAACAAAGCACCTGCACATGTGTGGTGGAGCCTGCCAAAGGCTTCAGGAATGTTCTGAACGCTGCTATGGTAATCTTTCGTCCTGCTTGTCCTCAGAGAAAAGGCCAGACTTTAGATAGAATGGGGAGAAAAAAATTCACATGTTCATGTCACAATGTGGGCAATTCCCATATTATTTTACAAGAGGCCTTTTGTAAAACAGATAGAGGACTGCATGTAAAAGTCCCTCAGTGTAGATGAGGGAGCAGCAGCTTTCTAAAAATCGCTGCTCCCTCTGTAAAGGGCACTGATCCCAGCATCAGTGCTCCTATCTGATGTCAGCTGGCCAACTGAGCACATGCATCCCACCCCCAGATCCAATTACCCCCATGGCACAGACAATCATGGCCAGCCACCACCCCCCACAGCTAAGATACACACCTTGGTGTGAAGACCCCCCTCCATGGCAATCCCCCATCTGAGTGACCCCCTCCCTCGGCAAACTGCCCAACATATGGAAGCCTCCCCCCACCAGAGGGGCAACCTATTTACATACCCCCCCAAAACCACTATCCAAGCTTGCAATGGGTCCCTGGCCAGTGAGACTTCTAGTGGTAATATCATGGTATTATTGCTAGGGTCAGGATTCGATATTACCACTAGATGTCTTGCCATTTTGGATGGCCCAATAAGTCCAACAGCTTGTGTAAATAGTTGTGTCTGGGGGTAGGGTGCTATGGGGAGGCTCAAATGAAGGGTTTGTGTCATAGGAAGCCCTGATCAGGGGGAACAGCAGGTATCAGGGGAGGACAGATTCATTCAGGACAGGCAGGGAGAGATTGGGAGGGGGGGCCAATATGTCGGTATTTACAGCTGCTCCCATAGCAGAAATGCCTCGAAGCAGCTGTAAATACCGACATTTGTTTTCTATACAGGCATGGATTCCCTAAGTGAAATAGGGAATCCACAGCTATATTGTAGGTACACTCAAACCACTCCCTCTTGTTACCTTCTCCTCGTCCAATTGAAATCTAAACAGTAGCATTCCTAGCCTGTTCACCACCAGGAGCAGGTCGCCGCTGCGCCCCCCCCCCCCCAGCGTGTCACCCCCTCCCCCCAGCGCGCATCATCAGACCTTTCATCCCAGCATGGAGGTGTGCGAAGCAGGCACGCGGCTGTCAGCTCTGCCGGTTCCCAGCCATGGAACAGGAAGTAACGTTAGAGGGGGCAGGGGACTGGCAGAGCCGACAGCTACATGCCTACTCCATGCACCCCCTTGCTGCCTGCACCTGGAGCAGACTGCCCCCACCGCCCCGCCCTTGGTAGGCTACTGCATCCAAATATACTCAGTTTCCCCAAATGTGAATGGCCCCCATGTTGAAATGGCATTTAAATGTCTGGGCCTCTCTACACGTTTAAATTATGCCATTTGTACCTGGGGATGCTTCTAAAATAAGAGAAATAACATTAAGCAACCTAGATCAAAAGGAGGTGGGATTACAAAATAAGATTTATTTTCACATTATGGATAAAGCAGATTAACACGACATACCTCTCTCCATTCCTTATTTCCAATACCTTGAGTATACAAAACACAAACTGCAAAACAAGAAAAAAGAAATAATGTTTAATAGTTTTCTGAATGTTTTCAATTAAACATTGCCTTATCTTGCTGGCATAATTGCAAAGAAACCAAATAGAGTACTATGTTTTATAAATATATCTGCATATAAACTTATACTTACAGAGATAAAATTCCTACACAAATCTCTATAAATTACACCTAGTCTATTATTATTTACGGGGGAATTTATCAAGGTACAGTAAAGTTGGGCATTCACCACACCTTGATTTACCACAGGAGTTGCTAACCCGCAGTATCACAGTACCACGAGTTCCTGATTCTCGTGGTATACAAATAACGCAGATTGCTTGCAATCTCACAGTATTTAGCTCACGTTTACATAAATTCACTCTGTTTCCACTGGCTTCTATCTACCATATTATCAGATTTACATCATTTTCTAATTTTCGGAACTCCTGTTTCAACAAATGAAGAAGAGAAGAATGCCAAGGGGATGTTTTAGTGTTAAACACTTTCTTAGGAATCAGGGGGCCCAGAAAATCCACAGCAACAGAAACTGCAGAATTCTAACTTTTTATAGGATATCTAGGAGCCAATATAGTTTTCTCAACGGTAGAGTAAACATGACTCCAAACATTATCAATACGTATTTTTCCTCTGGCTAAAACAGTTTTAAGTGTGGGCGGTAAGCTCTGGGTTTTTTTTTTCATGACAGTATTCATGACAAATTCTGACATAAAATGGTCAGACCACAGAACTAGAAGCTTGGTACAAGCTGAAATCAGAGGACTGGAGAATACATTTGAAGAGTAATTGAAGAGCACTTTTCTGAAACTCAGTCCATTTTTTGTCAGTCCAAGAGTTTTAGCACAGGAATAAGGTACAGTAAATGAGTCTTGTCTTGATGAACGAAACTAATCGCATAGCTCAAAACTGGCAAAAAAAAAATGGACTGAGTGAGTTTTGGAAACGTGCTCTTCAATTAAATCCAGAGAATGACCTTTCTCATGGGTTCAAGTTGTTGAAGCATAACATGCAATAACTCTAAAAGACAATAAATCACAATCACTGGGGTCTGCATGATTTTTCATCTGTAGATTAAAATCACCCAAAATGAGTAGTCTAGAAACTGAATGGATAGCTGAATTATGATTTGAAATAATTGCAGTTGAATTTTCTTCCAAATGCCTGGAAACCAATATATTACTAGCATGCCAATCAAACCATTAGTGAAATCATCCTGTACTTTTCCAATCTTAGGGCCCTGTTTACTAAAGCGTGTTAGCGTTTTTAACATGCCTACAATTAGCGCGCGCCCGCTAACCATGTAGGCGCCTATAGGGATATTGTAGGCACGTGCACGGTTAACACATGTACATGGTTAACACACGTTAAAACTGCTAACGCGCCTATAATGCGGCTTAGTAAACAGGGCCCATAATCTCTAAGCCATTAGTCCAAATGAAGTAAAAAAAAAAAAAGCTTCTATAGGTTACTGTCAAACCACCTTCTTTCTTTTTAATCTAGGACAAGGCTGTCCAACCTCAGACCTCATGAGATTTGCACGCACTGCCTCCACTGTATGCAAATAGATCTCAAGCATATTCATTGTGGAAATCATGACAGCTGGACCTGGCAAGGGCTAAGGTTGGACACCTCTTATCTAGGATAATGAAGCATATTATAGCCTGGGGGACAAATATCTTCCAAAAGTAGGCTCTCTCAGAAAGCCATGTTTCAGTAATTAAAGCAATCCCTGCACCAGAGTCTCCTATCAGTTCCTTTAACATAAAGGTCTTGTTACAGACCGATCTAGAGTTAAAATAAAGACAAGGCACAGGAACGTGGAGGGGTGGGGGGGGTGGGGGGGGGGGACTACAGGAGTGTTATAAAGATCCCAAAACATTATTTTTCAAATAAGGTTGTTTCTTGAAAGTGTTGTAGGTAGTATCACTAATAAATGGCCTACTACCATAGTTTAATTCTATTCTATGTTGCATAACACAAGAACGGTCTTTCATTTGCACCTCTCTCCTGCCTATATTTCATATTCCTATTACAAGATACAATCACTGGAATTTATTTTAAAAAAGAAAAAAAAGGCCTCACTTTACTTCTCCAGAACTGATGCCAAGCGTCCTATAGCTACAAGCAAAAACCAATGCATGATCAACTATTCATATAAGACTGTAACATAAGTTAAAACTAAAAAGATCTTTTGCTAAAAAAAATGAAAGTATAATTAACATTTCAACTATTGCATAGTTTCCCGTCAGGTTACCCACAATAAGGGGGCATAAGACACCCCTTAGGCGTGCCTTCGGTGGTATGCCTCAGAACTGTCTTGCTTTTAAACAGAACCCAGGCAGATGATGATGCCACAAAGGTGGGGAAACAGCCACACTGCCGAGGTTCTCAACTAGCAGTTCAGTCAAATGGAAACTGCTCCAGTTGGTAGAAAAAAACAGAAGGTGAGTCGTTCTGCATTTGATGGTAGATGGATACTCAGGAACTCAGATCTAGCGCACTTTTAGATAAAATCTGATGATGATTACATCGCAAAGGGGTGGGACAAGAGCTGACCCACTGAGGCTTAGAGATAACGGTGTTATTCTTGGGACCCATCCATAAACAAAGGAGATTATCCAAATTTGGAAGCGCCTGGAAACCTACAAGGGAGGCCTACGCTCAACTTGAGCAATGCAGCTCCTGTCCTCACCTGACTTTCCTACAATCAGAAATGATGAGCCTGAATTCAAATAAAAGAGGTTTTTTACTCTCTGAAAGCAAACTTACAGAAACAGAACCCTATGAGGCCTGAGAGAAAGAAAGGTTAGAGCTAACAGGATTAAGCTCAGGTTCCAAGGAGATAAGACCATTTAAAGCAGGGCTCTCGCATGCTTTTCTCCATATAATCACTGCAAATTGTGGCCAGAATACTGGACATCTCCCATACAAAAGGCAAGAGTTGCTGCTCCACCTTCTTGTCATGGAGCTACTTCAGAGCCAAATTCCCCTGGACTAGTACAGCGGTCACCTTGGTGACTGCCGTGACCAGAGCGTCCACCTTAGGAAAAGACCAATACCTTTCAACCTCCTCCGGAGCAAAGGTATAAAGGTGATCCAGAGACCTGGCACATCTAAGGGGACCATCTGGATTTTCACACTCCACCATTATCATACAGAGAAGAGGGCCCAGCAAATCTCTCCAGCAGCGGATCCCCCTCAATGGGGTCCGCATCTGAAGTTTGCAGCACAGAAAGGGCCTTAGTAACCTCGTCAATAAGAGGAGACAACTCCTCTCGCTGAAAGAGACGGATCACATTGGACCACTCCTTCTCAGCTTCCTGAGATAGGGGAGCCTCAAATCAGAGTTTCCTGTAGAATGAGAGTACAAGAAGACCTCAGCCACCCCCACCTCCTCCGAGGGAATTGGCACCTTTCCCTCGTCCTATGCCACTTAGAACCCAAACTGTGGCCCTCAGGGGTCATGCCAGAGGGAGGGAGGGCCCCCATCTGACTGTAACTGCTGTCGGATCAATTGTGCCAAACTATGGAGCCAAAAAGCTTCAGGCTTCCCTCCAAATGGAACCAAGAGGGGTAGAGAAGATAGGCCTCCCATATCCCCACGAGCCCTGATGTGGAAGGAACAGGTTCCTTCTGCTGAGAAGCAGCAGGATATGAAATCCCCAAGGGAGACAAAATGGCTGACATTCCTGTCAAAATTAGGACCGTGGGTCCTGATGCCTCGGCAGGGGGGAGGAACCATCAACTCCAGAGAGCCCCCTCTACCCCCCCGTCTGTTTCCAAAGTCGGAAATGGCCCATCATATGGTGTGCAGACAGAACCAGCAGTGCTTCTCTGTGTGCATTCTGTGCTTCCTGGAGGGCATCCCCAGCCATGTGTCAAGCAGGTGCAGGCCTGACACATTGCCCAAACCTGCTTCGGCCCAGGGAACCAGATGCTGCTCCATCCTGGGTTCTCTGGGGATGCCAATTGAGGCAATTCCTTTAATTACAGGGAAATCCATCAACCTCTCAACCACGGGGTAGGGGATATTTCCCTGTTCAAGGCTGCTCTGCTTCTTTTCTTTTTCTTAAAATGACAGGAGCAGCAAAAAAGCTTATTCCCTAAAATAGGGAAAAATGCTGTCCACAGCAATTTGGGGGGAATTTAAGTGCTTGGGGACTGCAGAGGGGGTTAGTGGGGGACACATCCAAAGAGGGTAAACAGGCAAGAAGGGAGGGGGAATGGGGACCCACACCCCTCAGGTGAGTTCCCTCAGGACCAAGCAAAAGCCTCGCCCAGAGACACTAAAGGGTATGACTGGGGGCTGCGGAGCCAAGCTCCGAGCTCAACCGGGTACAGTGCTGAAACTGTGACTTGGGAACAGCCATTAGGCTCATCCATTCTGTGCAGCAGCAGCCAACAGAGTAGGGAGACAGGCCAGGGACAGAACACCACACTACAACCTACCACCTGCTGGAAGGTAGAAAAAAATATTGGACTGCTCCAGAGAGCACTAAAGATTATAACTGGTATTGTCACTGGTTGAATTCAGTTTTCTCTACTTCCATCCGCTGGTGGGAAAGGATAGCACCTGCTGGATCAGAACAGTGTAAGGAAAAATTAATTCTTACCTGATAATTTTCTTTCCATTAGTCCCAACAGATCAATCCAGAGACTTGTGGGTTGTGTCCCTCTACCAGCAGGTGGAGATAGAGAAAACCTCTGAGGTTTGCTACGTGTGGACCTGTGCAGCCAAGTAAACCTCAGTATGAACGATACCAAAGCAGTGGAATGGAAACAATAGAAAACTCTCCTGACTTTGCCAGACCAAATGCCCAACATACTTCCACCACTTCTAACTTTATTTCTTTTTGTTATTTACTGACACGAAGGAACAATCAGAACAACGAAATTCGAAAAACTAACCAACCGAAACAAAACCGCAGACAGTAAATCCAGGTGGGGCCTCCGGATTGATCTGTTGGGACTAAAGGAAAGAAAATTCTCAGGTAAGAATTAATTTTTCCTTCCATAGCGTCCCACAGATCTGTCCAGAAACTTGTGGGATATACCCAAGCAGTCCTCAAGTAGGGTGGGACACCCCCAACCCAGCAGAAATCACCAACGAGCCAAACATCGCATCTTGCCGAGCTGCCACATCTACTCGATAATGATGAGTGAACATATGGATCGAAGCCCATGTAGCGGTTTTGCAGATATCTTCCTGAGAAACCAAATGGGACTCTGCATAGGAGGAAGCCTGAGCTCGCACAGAGTGAGCACGAATTTGCGCAGGGGCTTGCTTGCCCAAAGCCACGTAGGCCGAAGTGGTGGCCTCCCGCACCTAACGGGCTATGGTGGCCTTAGAAGCCATATGCCCCTTCTTACTACCTCCAAAAAGGACAAAGAGATGGTCTGAAAGATGAAATTCATTGGTCACCTCCAAATACCTATGAAGAGACCGTCTCACGTCGAGGCAGCGAAGAGCCCGGAATTGCTCGGGGTAATCTTCCCGGCAAAAAGTCGGCAAATACAGGGACTGCCCCAAGTGGAAACAAGAAACCACTTTGGGCAAAAACGAAGGAACTGTCCTAATCAAAACCCCCGCCTCTGTAAAACGCAGGAAGGGGTCTCTGCAAGAAACCGCCTGCAACTCTGAAATTCTCCGAACCGAAGTAATGGCTACTAGGAAAATCGCCTTCAAGGTGAGATCCTTAACCGTAATCCTTGATAAGGGTTCGAAAGGAGGACGCTGAAGCGCTTTGAGAACTAGATTAAGGTTCCAGGATGGCAGAACCGGCACATGCGGAGGATGCAACCGATTTACGCTCCTCAAAAAACGAACCAGCCTCTAAAGCATGCCAGAGCTGCCACCTGCACCTCAAGAGAACTCAATGAGAGAGATTCCTGTATACCCTCCTGAAGAAACATGAGTATAACCAATACCGAAGCCGCTGATAATCCTGAACTCGCACACCACGAATCAAAAGTACGCCATACCCTAGCACAAGCTATCGAGGTGGATCTTTTCCGAGCCTGCAGCATCGTAGCGATAACCGTATCCGAATAGCCTTTCCTTCTCAACTTCGCCCTTTCAAGACCAAAGGGGGAGGGGATCCTCCATCATGACTGGTCCCTGCAGCAAGGAACCGTCCTGCGCCTGGAGCCGGAGAAAACGATCGAACAGGAGTCTGACCATATCTGCGTACCAGAGACGTCTAGGCCAATCCAGTGCCACCAGGATCACTCGACCAGGATGACTGGCAATGTGAGTCAGTAACCTGCCCACCACTGGCCACGGGGGAAAGACATAGAACAGGCCCCTGGGCCAAGGTTGTAGAAGAGCATCGATGCCTTCTGAGCCCAGCTCTCTTCCCCTGCTGAAGAAACGGGGAACCTTCGAACTGAATGCGGTGTCCATTAAATCCATCCCCCAACGAGCCGCTATCTGATCAAAGGCCAGAGGGGAAAGTGTCCACTCCCCCGGCTCCAACTGGTGGCGACTGAAAAAGTCCGCTTGCACATTCTGTGACCCCCTGCTATATGAGCCGCCAAGAGAGAGAGAAACGAGTCTCCGCCCAATGGCAGATCAGAGCCGCCTCGTGCGCCAGTGATGCCCCCCTGACGGTTCACATATGTGACCACCGTTGCATTGTCCGAGAGAACCTGAACCGAGCAACTGCGGAGAAGAGACAGAAACTTCCAAAGGGCCAGACAAATCGCCCGCAATTCCAAGCAGTTGATGGATCAAGACGTCTCCGTCGAGGTCCAAATGTCCTGGGCCATCTGTTGGAGGCAAAGAGCCCCCCCAGCCGGACAGTGACACATCCGTGGTCACAATCTTCCATTCCAGGGTTGCCAGAGGAATGCCTGATAGCAGATTCTTTTGAATGAACCACCAGTGCATGATAGTGTGCAGACGGGCCGACCATGGCACCCGAACCTTGTAATCCTCCAAGGGCGGAGACCAACAGCTCAGAAGGTGCCACTGCAGGGGGTACATGTGAGCTCTGGCCCACTTTATGACATCCAAGGTGGAGGCCATGGAACCCAGAACTTGTACATAGTCCCAAGCCCACGGGTTCGGAGTCTGGAATAGAGTTCGCAGCTGACCCTGTAACCGCTTTGCTCGAGCTAAAGGAAGAGAAACTAACCCTGTTCAGGTATCGAAGCACACTCCCAAGTATTCCAGCATCTGGAAGGGCGTAAGACTGCACTTTGGGAAGTTGATCACCCAACCAAGCGATTGAAGCAACTCGATCACTCTGTCGGTGGCCCACCGACTCTCCCCGAAAGAAGACGCCCGCACCAGCCAGTCGTCTAGATAAGGATGGACCTGAATCCCTTCCTTCCTGAGATAGGCCACCACTACAACAAGAATCTTGGAAAAGGTCCGAGGCTTTTTTTTATACCCACGATAAGCATGCCCGTGCCGCATAGGAGCCACAAACTGAGGTCTGCAGGGAAAGGGCCGCTACTTCAAAGGACAGCTTCAAACAAGTCTCCAACTTATGATCCTGAGGGTCCTTGAGCGCCGTGCCACCCTCCACAGGGAGAGTGGTTTTCTTAGTGACCGCTGTGATTAAGGAATCCACCATAGAGACCTTCAGCAAGTCTAAGTCAGCAGTAGGCAGCGTGTAAAGACGCAAAATAGCTCTAGCAACCTTAAGCCCACTGTCCAGCGTATCCCACTGCACCGAAATAAGGATCTTCATGGCCTCATGCACATGAAAGGAACGAGGTGGGCATTTGGTGCCACACATAATGGAGGGCACCGGACTCGTTCCCCCCTGACGATTCAGGGGGTGAAATAGCCAAAACCTCAAAAGCCCGAACTATCAGGGAGGGAAGCACTTCCCTGAGAAAAAGGCGGGCAGCCGTCAGGTCACCCCCTGCTCAGAAGGCAGGGTGACCTCATCTGCCAAATCCAATGATTCTGAGGGAGAGCCTGGAGACAATACCGGGCCACCTGTGTCAGATAGCTCCTCGGGATACAAAATCTCCACTCGGGGACGTTTTGGCAGGAAAGACTGAGATGCTGCCACAACTACTACTACTACTATTAAACATTTCTATAGCGCTACTAGACTTACGCAGCACTGTACAAATTAACATGAAAAGACGGTCCCTGCTCAACAGAGCTTACAATCTAAATTGGACAGACGAACAGACAGCTAGGGGTGGGGAAATTGCAGTGGTAGGGGTGATAAGTGAGGGTGTTGAGTAAGAGAGTCATGGTTAGGAGTCGAAAGCAGTAGCAAAGAGGTGGGCTTTAAGCCTAGACTTGAAGACAGCCAGAGACTGAGCCTGACGTACTGGCTCAGGGAGACTATTCCAGGCATAGGGAGCAGCGAGATAGAAGGAACGGAGCCGGGAGTTAGCAGTGGGGGAGAAGGGGGACGACAGGAGACATTTACCCAGCAAACGGAGTTCACGGGGAGGAGTGTAGGGAGAGATGAGAGCAGAAAGGTACTGGGAACTGCGGAGTGGATGCACTTGTAGGTCAAAAGGAGAAGTTTGAACCATATGCGGAAGCGGATAGGGAGCCAGTGAAGTGACTTGAGGAGAGGGCTAACGTGAGTATAGTGACTCTGGCGGAATATAAGACGTGCAGCAGAGTTTTGGACAGATTGAAGAAGAGATAGATGGCTGAGCGGGAGACCAGCGAGAAGCAAATTGCAATAGTCTAGGCGAGAGGTGATAAGGGTGTGGGTAAGGGTTTTGGTAGCGTCCTCGGAGAGGAAAGGGCGAATTTTGTTAATATTATAGAGAAAGAAACGACAGGTTTTGGCAATCTGCTGAATATGAGCAGAGAAGGAGAGAGCGGAGTCAAAGATGACTCCAAGGTTGCGCGCAGACGGGAGAGGGAGGTTGAGAGTGTTATCTACCGAAATAGAGAACCGAAGTTTGCTGAGGAAGAGACGGGGCTGCCTGAAGAGAAGCTCCTGACTTTTGACTCGTAACCACTTGTAACCACTCGCCTCCACCTACCCTCCTCTCTTCCTTCCCGTTCACATTAATTGATTTGATTTGCTTACTTTATTTATTTTTTGTCTATTAGATTGTAAGCTCTTTGAGCAGGGACTGTCTTTCTTCTATGTTTGTGCAGCGCTGCGTATGCCTTGTAGCGCTATAGAAATGCTAAATAGTAGTAGTAGTAGTTCTTCAGAAGAAAGGCATTGTGCATTAATAAAACAAAATCTAGGGAAAAAAGAACTGAAAGGGACTCCCCTGCTCCCTCTACATCGCCTCCCTCCATCGGAGCCTGTGCCACAGAAGCGTGCTGTGCCTCTTGCCTATCTACTGCCACTTGCGGATTGGGTTGCGCCTGAGAGAAAAAATGGCGCCCGCCGACGCGTGCTGCACTAACTGCCCTGCTGAAACCGCCAAAACTAGCCCCTGCGCTTCCGACTCACCGGACACCTGAGGGGAACCCCCGTCGCGCTGAACACCTGTTGCGGGCTAACGGCTGCAGGACTCACACTCCCCTGATGCTGCTCTCCGGCCCCCACACCGGGAGCAGCGCTTAGCCACCTCAGAAGGCACTGACATGCTACACAAACGCCTGCCCCAAAACTGACTCGGCAGACCGTCTAGTTCCTCCGTATGATTAAACAAACACAAAGTCTCTTAAAGAGATGCTTACCTTTTCTTTTTTTTTTCAGGAGAGAAAAGAAACACCCAATCAGGCCAATAGCCCCGGGCAATGGAGGAAAGGTAGGGGGAGACCGGGAGGGACCTGGCACCACCAGGTGTACACCACAAGCTGCAAACAGCCACTCAACCCCTGTCTGTGCTAAACTAGGCCCAAAGGGCACCAGTAGCCAAATCAAACCAGAGCTGCACAGAGTTGTCCCTCCACCTGCTAGATAGAGAGAATACTGAGGTTTACTTGGCTGCAAGGTCTACATATAGCAAACCTCAAAGGTTCTCTCTATCTCCACCTGCTGGTAGAAGGACACAACCCACAAGTCTCTGGAATGATCTGTGGGACGCTATGGAAGCTGACGCTAAGAAAGAACTCATTATTCAAAGGATATGTGCTCCAAACTTTGAGAATTATGCTCATAAATTAGCCTCTGAAAACTTATTGGTGCTCAATACATATAGCTTTATACTCAAAACTTCACTTAAATCCAAAATTTAGAAGCATAAAAAATGGATGGCATACCTATCAGTATCTACTCTACCAGTGGGAGCCAAAGATGAATTCCAGACACTGCCTAACTGGAGGCTGGAGATCCAGGAGCATGCTTACCAGCACCTGCAGTACAAGGGGCAGATGAAGGCTGAACCCTGGATGCCTGCTCAAAGAAGACTGGGAGCCTACAAGCACCTGCTATGCCAAGCAGTTGAAAGTCAAACCGTTGGAATCTGCTCAACCAATGACAAGAGACCATACTTACCAGTTCCTCCTCTACTAGAGGCAGCTGAAAGCCAAATCCTGCAACTTGACCATCAGGAGGCCAGTGCCCCAGGAATATACTTAGCAGCTTCTGATCTACCAAAAGAAGCACACAGTCAAATCCTGGGAGCCTCCTCAATTGAAGGTTGGAGTCCTGTGAGCCTTACTGCTTCCAAGAGATTCAAACCAATGACTGTTGCCCTGGGAGCCATGAATCCTGCTCTACAAGGGAAATCAACCTTCAAACTGCCACTCTGGAAGCCTGACTGGAATCCTGTTCTGCCAGGGGAGGAAGGCCCAGGACTACTACACTGAGATCCTAACAACCCTACCTGCACATTACGTCAGACATAAGAGAATTAATATAGAGGGGGGAAATAATACCAGTCCTATATAAGGGGCGTACAGTCAGATCTGAGCTTTTTTCTCTGTCTCTGCAGGGAAGGAGATATGACCTACTTGTGTGGAGTAGTCTGGTATGGACAATAATGAAAGAGACCTTAATAAAAAATACATTTAGACAATCCTCTGAAACCAGAAAGCAGAACAAGAATATCATATTAGTCTAAAGTAAAAGTAATTCAATGAAAAAATATTTTGGTAGCATTGATACATCAATAATGTTACCAAACTTTTAACTAAAATAGATCAAATTTACATTAACAAAAATGAATTACTAGTACATGTTAATGATATGAAGTCTGCAGTTCTAATTCGTCATTCATTTTATGTCTACTGATTACAGGTTACTCCTTTATTTCTTCAACTAAGCCACTGAATGATTATGACAAATGTGTTGTAGATTTATGAAATATTTGCCAATACCAAAATGTCAGTTATCTTCCTATACTTTATATTATACAGTATAAAACAACATTTTTTTGGATTCCAATTACAATGATAAAATATATCTGTTTATTCATCTAGTATGATGGTTTCACAGAAATAAAATGCATGTTACATATAAAAGTAAAATATTAATTTAATTTCTTCGTGCAGTATCGTAATGACTTAAAGATTTCTCTATTAACCACATCTCTTATCAGTGAAATTTATATAGATGCAAACAGAATGGGCACTTACTTGGGTCTGATTTTGAAAATGTGTCT
This sequence comes from Microcaecilia unicolor, assembly GCF_901765095.1. NCBI lineage: Eukaryota > Metazoa > Chordata > Amphibia > Gymnophiona > Siphonopidae > Microcaecilia > Microcaecilia unicolor. The sequence continues at coordinate 39,437,694 of NC_044040.1, read as the reverse complement.
CTGTCCAAAAGGTTTCTGTTAAAGTGAAAAACATAAATAATTTGTTGGATCAAAAAGTGTTACTGGTTATCATATCATAAGAAAATAAAATAGCATTGCAAACTATTTTCTAGATTTAAGGGGGGTAATTAAAAAGGCATTTATACAAGTAGAAATGTGACATTTACTCTTACCTGATAATTTCCTTTCCTTCAATCCTGCTAGACAAGTCTAGACTAGTGGGCTATTTTCTCTTACCAGCAGATGGAGATAGAGAAAAAAATGGAGATTCTATGGACATCACCAGTATAACAGGTGGTACAGCCAGAATCCTAACATAAGAATAGCCATTCTAGGTCGTACCAGTGGTCCACCTAGCCCAGTATCTTGCTTCCAACAGTGACCAATCCAGGTCATAAGTACGTGTTAGAATCCCAAATAGTAGCAAGATTCCATGCTACTGATCCGAGGGCAAGCAGTGGCTTCCCCCATGTCTATCTCAATAGCAAACTCAACGTTTTACCTCCAGTAGTTTCGGCATGTTTGAATGCAAGTGTTCCATCAGGAATTGCTCGCCAGTAGAGACCGTTTTCGTCAGCATTGAAAATGTCACGAGGTGCAAACTCATTCAAGATGGTAGGAAGAACTGAAACAACCCAATCTTCAGCACCAAAGTCATCTGCGTCTTGTTTCTCACCATGCTGTTTACTGAATTTTATGTTGTTCCTTTCCTTCCATCTTTCCAACCATCCAACAGTGGCTTTAAATTCAGTTACTCCAAGACTTTCAGCTACCTGGTTAGCTTTCTCCATAAGCAGTGGACCACTGACAGGAAACTGTCTGCTCCTGACTCAAGAAAACCACCGAAGAAGAACATCTTCTACCTCCTCAGCTTTTCCTGCCCTTTTACATTTCCTGTGTCGATTTGTATTGTTTTGCCAGTCTTCAAAGAAGCTGATCATTCTGCTTAAAGACACGTGAAATTTAACTGCGATTGACACCATATTCTTTAGCAATAGATGCTTGACTTTGTTTTCTAATTTTTTAAGAACTTCTATTCGTTCAGCCAGTGTTATTATTATTATTATTAGCATTTGTATAGCGCTACCAGACACACGCAGCGCTGAACACCTGACACAAAGAGACAGTCCCTGCTCTATAGAGCTTACAATCTAAGTAATACAGACAGACAAGACAGTTATGGGTGAGGGAAGTACTGGGTGAGAAGGAGGGATGGAACAAGGGGAGGGCAAATGAGTAGTGGCTAGGAGCCAAAAGCAGCAGTGAAAAAGAGGGGTTTTCAGCCTAGATTTGAAAATAGGTACGATGGGGCTAGACGTATAGGTCCAGGAAGTCTATTCCAAGCATAAGGTGCCGCGAGAGAAAAGGAACGAAGCCTGGAGTTAGCAGTGGAGGAGAAGGGGGATGACAAGAGAGATTTGTCCACTGAGCGGAGTTCACGGGGAGGAATGTAGGGAGAGTGGAGAGGTAATGGGTGGCTGCAGAGTGGATGCATTTAAAAAGGTCAGTACGAGAAGTTTAAACTGTATGCGGAATCAGACAGGGAGCCAGTGAAGTGACTTGAGGAGTGGGCTAGTGTGGGTATAACGATTCTGGCGGAAAATAAGTCATGCCGCAGAATTTTGGACAGATTGGAGAGGAGAGAGATGGCTGAGTGGAAGACCAGTGAGAAGTGAATTGCATTAGTCCAAGCGAGAGGTGACAAGGGTGTGGATAAGGGTTCTGGTAGCGTATTCAGAAAGGAAGGGGCAAATTTTGCTAATGTTGTAGATAAAGAAACGACAGGTTTTGGTGATCTGTTGAATATGTGCAGAGAAGGACAGAGAGGAATCAAAGATGACTCCAAGGTTACGAGCCGAGGAGACAGGGAGGATGTGATAGCCATTAATAGAGATAGAGAAAGGGGGAAGAGGGGAGGTGGGTTTAGGGGGAAAAATGAGAAGTTCAGTTTTGGTCATGTTTAGCTTTAGATGGCGTTGAGACATCCAAGCGGCAATGTCGGAAATGCAGGCTGAAATTTTGTCCTGGATTGAGGTTGAGATTTCAGGGGTGGAGAGGTTGATCTGAGAGTCATCAGCGTACAGATGGTATTGAAAGCCATGGGATGAAATCAGGGTACCAAGGGAAGAGGTATAGATGGAGAAAAGGAGGGGTCCAAGGACAGAAACCTGAGGCACACCAACAGAAAGCGGGATGGAAGTTGAAGAGGATCCACCAGAGCGAACACTGAAAGAACGAAGTGAGAGGTGAGAGGAGAACCAGGAAAGAACAGGGCCCTGGAATCCAAGCGAGGACAGCGTATCCAGGAATTTAGTGTGGTCAACAGTGTCGAAAGCTGCAGATAGGTCAAGAAGGATAAGGATAGAATAGAGACCTCTGAATTTAGCCAGTAGCAGGTCATTAGAGTACATAAGTACATAAGTACATAAGTAGTGCCATACTGGGAAAGACCAAAGGTCCATCTAGCCCAGCATCCTGTCACCGACAGTGGCCAATCCAGGTCAAGGGCACCTGGCACGCTCCCCAAACGTAAAAACATTCCAGACAAGTTATACCTAAAAATGAGGAATTTTTCCAGTCCATTTAATAGCGGTCTATGGACTTGTCCTTTAGGAATCTATCTAACCCCTTTTTAAACTCCGTCAAGCTAACCGCCCGTACCACGTTCTCCGGCAATGAATTCCAGAGTCTAATTACACGTTGGGTGAAGAAAAATTTTCTCCGATTCGTTTTAAATTTACCACACTGTAGCTTCAACTCATGCCCTCTAGTCCTAGTATTTTTGGATAGCGTGAACAGTCGCTTCACATCCACCCGATCCATTCCACTCATTATTTTATACACTTCTATCATATCTCCCCTCAGCTGTCTCTTCTCCAAGCTGAAAAGCCCTAGCCTTCTCAGCCTCTCTTCATAGGAAAGTCGTCCCATCCCCACTATCATTTTCGTCGCCCTTCGCTGTACCTTTTCCAATTCTACTATATCTTTTTTGAGATACGGAGACCAGTACTGAACACAATACTCCAGGTGCGGTCGCACCATGGAGCGATACAACGGCATTATAACATCCGCACACCTGGACTCCATACCCTTCTTAATAACACCCAACATTCTATTCGCTTTCCTAGCCGCAGCAGCACACTGAGCAGAAGGTTTCAGCGTATCATCGACGACGACACCCAGATCCCTTTCTTGATCCGTAACTCCTAACGCGGAACCTTGCAAGACGTAGCTATAATTCGGGTTCCTCTTACCCACATGCATCACTTTGCACTTGTCAACATTGAACTTCATCTGCCACTTGCACGCCCATTCTCCCAGTCTCGCAAGGTCCTCCTGTAATCGTTCACATTCCTCCTGCGACTTGACGACCCTGAATAATTTTGTGTCATCGGCGAATTTAATTACCTCACTAGTTATTCCCATCTCTAGGTCATTTATAAATACATTAAAAAGCAACGGACCCAGCACAGACCCCTGCGGGACCCCACTAACTACCCTCCTCCACTGAGAATACTGGCCACGCAATCCTACTCTCTGCTTCCTATCTTTCAACCAGTTCTTAATCCATAATAATACCCTACCTCCGATTCCATGACTCTGCAATTTCTTCAGGAGTCTTTCGTGCGGCACTTTGTCAAACGCCTTCTGAAAATCCAGATATACAATATCAACCGGCTCCCCATTGTCCACATGTTTGCTTACCCCCTCAAAAAAATGCATTAGATTGGTGAGGCAAGACTTCCCTTCACTAAATCCGTGCTGACTTTGTCTCATCAGTCCATGTTTTTGTATATGCTCTGCAATTTTATTCTTAATAATAGCCTCCACCATCTTGCCCGGCACCGACGTCAGACTCACCGGTCTATAATTTCCCGGATCGCCTCTGGAACCTTTCTTAAAAATCGGAGTAACATTGGCTACCCTCCAGTCTTCCGGTATTACACTCGATTTTAGGGACAGATTGCATATTTCTAACAGTAGCTCCGCAAGTTCATTTTTTAGTTCTATTAATACTCTGGGATGAATACCATCAGGTCCCGGTGATTTACTACTCTTCAGCTTGCTGAACTGACCCATTACATCCTCCAAGGTTACAGAGAATTTGTTTAGTTTCTCCGACTCCCCCGCTTCAAATATTCTTTCCGGCACCGGTGTCCCCCCCAAATCCTCCTCGGTGAAGACCGAAGCAAAGAATTCATTTAATTTCTCCGCTACGGCTTTGTCCTCCTTGATCGCCCCTTTAACACCATTTTCGTCCAGCGGCCCAACCGACTCTTTGGCCGGTTTCCTGCTTTTAATGTATCTAAAAAAGTTTTTACTATGTATTTTTGCTTCCAACGCTAATTTCTTCTCAAAGTCCTTTTTTGCCCTCCTTATCTCCGCTTTGCATTTGGCTTGGCATTCCTTATGATCTATCCTGTTACTTTCAGTTGGTTCTCTTCTCCACTTTCTGAAGGATTGTTTTTTGGCTCTAATGATTTCCTTTATCTTACTGTTTAGCCACGCCGGCTGACGTTTAGTCTTTTTTCCCTTTTTTCTAATACGTGGAATATATTTGTCCTGAACCTCCAGGATGGTGTTTTTAAACAGCATCCACGCCTGATACAAGTTTTTTACTCTGCGAGCTGCTCCTTTCAGTCTTTTTTTCACCATTTTTCTCATTTTGTCGTAATCACCTTTTCTATAGTTAAACGCTAGCGTACTTGATTTCCTAGTTTCACTTCCTTCAATGCCAATATCAAAACCGATCATATTGTGATCACTGTTATCAAGCGGCCCTCGTATCGTTACCCCCTGCACTAGATCATGAGCACCACTAAGGACTAAGTCTAGTATTTTTCCTTCTCTTGTCGGCTCCTGAACTAGCTGTTCCATGAAGCTGTCCTTGATTTCATCAAGAAATCTTATGTCCCTTGCGTGTACAGATGTTACATTACCCCAGTCTATATGCGGGTAATTGAAATCCCCCATTATTATTGTGTTGCCCAGTTTGTTTGCGTCCCTGATTTCCTTTAACATTTCCGCATCCGTCTGTTCGTCCTGGCCAGGCGGACGGTAGTACACTCCTATCACTATCCTTTTCCCCTTTGCACATGGAATTTCAATCCACAGTGATTCCAAGGAGTGTTTTGCTTCCTGCAGAATTTTCAATCTATTTGATTCAAGGCTCTCGTTAATATACAATGCTACCCCTCCACCAATCCGATTCACCCTATCACTACGATATAATTTGTACCCCGGTATGACAGTGTCCCACTGGTTATCCTCCTTCCACCAGGTCTCAGAGATGCCTATTATATCTAATTTTTCATTTAGTGCAATATATTCTAACTCCCCCATCTTATTTCTTAGGCTCCTGGCATTCGCATATAGACATTTCAAACTATGTTTGTTGTTCCTAAGTACATCATGCTTAGTACTTGACAGTATTAATTGGCAATCTTTTGTCTGATTTTTATTGTTATTTAAAGATACCCGATCTACTACAATCTCTTTTGCAACCTCACTATCAGGATACTCTATCTTCCCTGTTATGGTGATATCTTTGAAAGATACCTTATCCCGAACCATGCTCTTTTGAGCGACTGTCGGCCTTCCCCCCATTTCTAGTTTAAAAGCTGCTCTATCTCCTTCTTAAACGCCGATGCCAGCAGCCTGGTCCCACTCTGGTTAAGATGGAGCCCATCCTTTCGGAATAGGCTCCCCCTTCCCCAGAATGTTGCCCAGTTCCTAACAAATCTAAAGCCCTCCTCCCTGCACCATCGTCTCATCCACGCATTGAGACTCTGGAGCTCTGCCTGTCTCTTGGGCCCTGCGCGTGGCACAGGTAGCATTTCAGAAAATGCTACCCTGGAGGATCTGGATTTCAGCTTTCTACCTAAGAGCCTAAATTTTGCTTCCAGAACCTCTCTCCCACATTTTCCTATGTCATTGGTACCCACATGTACCAAGACAGCGGACTCCTCCCCAGCACTATCTAGAATCCTATCTAGGTGACACGTGAGACTTTGGTAAGTGCAGTTTCAGTAGAGTGAAGAGGGTGAAAACCAGATTGGAGTGGGTCAAGAATAGGTTGTGAAGAAAGAAAGTCAGGGGGTCACATGATGCCTGCTTCCTGATCGGCAGCACAAGAAGTGAGCTCCGCGGAACCTCAGCTAAAAAAACAGCAAAATATCAGATACTAGTATAAAAGGCCCGTTTCGGTAGGCAATGAAACGGGCACTAGCAAGGTAACCCCCCCTGCAGCGTCCTTCCTGTCTCCCATGCAGCCACCCATCTGGTCTCAGGACCCCCTCCCCTGCCCCTGCAGCCACGCATGTGCAGCGGCCCTCCTCTCTCCCCTGCTCCCCCTGCAGCCACCCATGTCCAGCGACCCTCCTCTCCCCTGCCCCCCCCTGCAGCCACCCATGTCCAACGACCCTCCTCTCCTTTCCCCTTGCCCCCCTGTAGCCACCCATGTCCAGCGACCCACCTCTCTCCGCTGCCCCCCTGCAGCCACCCATGTCCAGCGACCCTCCTCTCCCCCTGCACCCCCCTGCAGCGTCCCTCCTCTCCCCCTGCAGCCACCCATGTCCAGCGACCCTCCCTACCCCCCCCCCCAGCGCACCCAAGCCCCTACCCCCCCCCTCGGGCACATCAACCCCCTCGCCACCCGCAGCCGCCAATACTAACGCTGTCCGGCCGCTGCTGCGTCTCCTGTTGAGCAGCAGCGGCCGGTACAAAAAGAAAAAAGCCAAAAAAAAGATTTTAAACCTGAAACACGGCTCCGTAGACAGCCATCTGGCATTGGCTGTCATCTCTGCAGCCGCTCCTCCTCTCCCCTCTGACGTCGCTGCGCTCCTCCGGGGTCTTCCTGCAGGGGCAGTGACGTGGAGGGGAGAGGAGGAGCGGCTGCAGTGACGACAGCCAATGCCAGATGGCTGTCTACGGAGCCGCGTTTCAGGTTAAAAATCTTTTTCTGGCTTTTTTCTTTTTGTACCGGCCGCTGCTGCTCCACAGGAGAAGCAGCAGCGGCCAGACAGCGTTAGTATTGGCGGCTGCGGGTGGCGAGGGAGTTGATGTGCACGAGAGGGGGGGGTAGGGGCTTTGGTGATGCGTCGGGGGGAGGGTCTTGGGTAATTCATCGAGGGGGGGTAGGGGCTTGGGTGCTGTGCCAGGGCGGAGGGGCTTGGGTGTTGCACCGAGGGGGGGGCACTGACAGCTGATTGGTAGGCAGGGGTAGGAGTAGGGAATACTCCTCCCCCTGCCTGGCTCGCGGTTTTGCAGGGCAGAGGCTTGGGTGTTGCGCCGAGGGGGAGGGGCACTGACAGCTGTTTCCCAGGCAGGGGGAGGAGTGTTTCCCTACTCCTCCCCTTGCCTTAGAATCAGCTGTCAGTGACATCACTGACGTCAGTGCATTCTAAACTGCCTAGCAGACCACCTCCGAGGGAGCCACAGTCCCAGGCACATTAGAACGTTGGAGGTGAGAATTATTATATAGGATTATCACCCCGGAACTTTTCTGAGTGACTGAGCTTTAAATGGAGCCCTATCAGGAATTGGTGGGGCGAGAAAGGGTGCAAGGTACTGGAGGGTATGCCCACGAGGAGCCAGAGAGGCCTGAAGGGAAAAACCACGCCATCCACTTCAGTGACAAAGATGGCGGAGAAACGGGATGTACACCAATTGCCTGCATCGCAGACGGGAGAGTGGGCGAGAGAGATATCCCTGACAGTGGCGACGGCGTTAGAGGCTCGCCTGAACAAGATTCAAACTGCAGTAGACGAAATAAATGAAAAGTTTGATACCCAATCGAGAAGGCTTGACGAGGTCGAACACCGAGTCTCGGCGCAAGAGGCATCACAAGGCATGGCAACCCAGATCTTAGCCCTGCAGAAAGAAGCGGCAGCTCTAAAAGACAAGCTGGAAGAACATGAAAATCGGAATTGCCGCAATAATTTGCGGGTAATTGGGCTACCGGAGTCTGTCCAGGACGCTGCGCTGTACTCATTCTTTAGCAAGTGGCTACCGGAGCGACTGGGAGTTGCAGGCAAAGCGGAGACATGGCAGTGCGACCGAGCACACAGGATTGGGTTGCGCAGAGAAGGGGAAAGTAAACCACGCATGGCTATAGCACACTTTCCGAACTGGATGGGCAAGGAAATGATGCTTAAGGCATTCCAATCGAGAAAGAGCCCATTGGAGTATGAGGGCCATAAAATTCTGATATTCAATGACTACTCGGCGGCGGTAATGCTGCAACGAAGAGCCATGGCGCCCGCTTGCACACTCTTATTCAAAAGAGGAATCCATTTTTCCCTGGCATTTCCAGCTAAGTTGAGAGTGTGGCATGAGGGGAAGCAACTAGCCTTCGTGGAGGCGAGGGCAGCTCAGGCGTTCCTGGACAATTTAAATACCTCGGAGTAGCAGGAAGGTGGACAGTGACTGTACCAGTGTTGGCCTGAGTAAGTGGCATTGAGTAGATACACAAGATGGAGCTTTTAAAGTTTGCAGTTCCTGGTTATATTATTGTTTCAGACCCTTGGGAATCGAACTTTGTGTTCTGAGGGAGACATTGGCCCTAAATAAGTGAACAAACTGTTTTGAAGACATGGGCACGGTAGAGGCCCTTTTTGTTGTAATACTATAAACGTTAAGTGGATGTGAATTAATGTTGAGGGGAACAGCTTTGTATGGGATAGGGGTGTATGGAGGGCTGAGGGGGAGCGGGGTGGGAAATGTTTTTCTTTTGCTGCGTAGATCGGGACAGAAGGAGGATGGTGAATCGGATGGGAGGGGTGGAAGGGGGTAGAGCGAGAGGGGGGAGAGGGGAATGGGGGGGTTGCATGGAGAATATGGGGCAGCAGGGGGGGCGGATTAATCACCAAGTACTTTAAAATCAGGGTAGGATCCGTTGAAAGCGCAGGCGAGATAAGGGTGGACTCACAGAGTGCAGCGGGGTCTGGCAGGCTTAGCTGGAAGGCCTATATGGGTCTGTACTATTTAGTAACTTGGCTAACACCGACATGAGTGCTGGATATAGTTAAGTTAAAAATCATATCTATGAATGTGGATGGCCTGCATTCTCCAGTTAAGCATACTAAAATACTATCTTGGATGAGGAAAAATGGGGCGGATATTGTTTACATGCAGGAAACGCACTTAACCAATGCAGAACATGCTAAATTGAAAAGAGGCTGAGTGGGCGAAGTAGTGGGCTCAGCCTTTAACAGCAGGCAACGAGGAGTAGTTATATTATTCCACAAGCAGCTACCGTTTCACATACACAAAATATACCCTGACAAAAGAGAGATATATAATAATATTGGGTGAGTTATGGGGACGAAAGTTAGGGTTGTGTAACCTTTATGGTCCCAACGTCTATAACCACAAATGCTTTTCAGAGGTAGTGGCCAAGTTGGCGCTGCATTCGGAATATCAGATCATTGTAGGGGGAGATTTTAACACCATTGTGGACCCCACCATTGACTTTAAGCCCACAAAACCTAAATCTAGTGTCTTGGAAAACAAAGGGGGATGTTTTGTGATGCATCAATTGGGGCTGGTGGACATGTGGCGAACACTACACCCTCATGAAGTGGATTTTACCTTCTACTCACACCCACACAATTTTTATTCAAGGCTAGATTATTTCTTAGTATTGCAAACACTATTTCCAATAGCAAGGGAGGTACGCATAGTTGACCAAGTCCTCTCTGACCACTCAGCTATCACTTTGGCTCTCTCTTATTCGGCTGATGGGACGGAAAGGGTATTGAAGTTTTCCTCAGCGCTTTATAATGATGCTACGTTTCGTATATTTTTAAGAGAAAAATGGTTAGAATATCAAAAGCATAATATGACCCCAGAGATGAATGCACTTATGTATTGGGAGGCCTCCAAGGTGGTATTGAGGGGACATATCCTGGCCTATACCGCGACTCGGAAAAAAAAGGTGGAGGCCGAATTGTTAAAGCTGTCCCAGGAATACCAGTCTCTCAGGAGGCAACGTATTAGGAGTTCGGATAAATCGTTGCAGATCAGGTTAACTGAACTCTGTGGCCAAATTGATCAAATACTTATAGACAGAGCGGAAAAGGACATATATTACCAAAGATTTAAATTGTTTAAATGGGGAAGTAAAGCAGGAAAGATCATGGCCAACCTAGTGCGTCCTTACAGAAAAATACAGGTCATAACAGTCATTAAAGACATGAAGGGGAACCAGTACACCCAGGAACAACAAATACAACAGCAATTTGTGCAGTACTATCAAGCACTTTATGGAGAGAGGGAGTTTGACCCAGCAAAAAGGGATGAGTTTTTCAGGGACATTTCCGTGCCCCAATTCAACCTAGAACAACTGCAAATCATGAATAGGCCTATAGATACAAAGGAGGTTAGACAGGGTATAAAGGCACTTAAATTAACAAAGGCCCCAGGACCAGATGGGTATGGGCCCGAGTACTATAAAATTTTGTCAGATCTGGTGGCGACACCGTTGGTTGGCATGTATAATAGCCTGGGACGGGAGGGGTTGGGCCTCCACCAAAACGTAGCACACTTTATACTGTTACCTAAGCCAGGGAAGGACCAGATGCAGGTGGGGTCGTACAGACCCATCTCCTTACTCAATCAGGATGTGACGTTACTAGCAAATATAATGGCAAAAAGAATGAATGCCTTCCTGCCGAGTGTCATACACGCAGACCAAGTGGGATTTGTACCCGATAGGTTCGCATCGATGAATTTAATACGGGCTTTAGCGGCCATTCATGTCTAAAGAGGGAAGGGAGGAAAGGAGGCCATAACAGGATTGGACATGGAAAAGGCATTCGATAGCATATCCTGGCAATTCCTGTTCTGGGTAATGGAGCAATATGGCTTGAAAGGCAGATTTGCTGACTGGGTTCAGGTGTTGTACACTAATCCACAGGCACGCCTATTAGTAAATAACAATTTAACTGGACAGTTTGAATTGCAGAGGGGTACAAGGCAGGGGTGTCCCATGTCCCCCTTATTATTCTGATTAGCTATAGAACCCCTAGCGATTAAGCTCTATCAAAGCAAGCAGATTAGAGGGCTTCAGATGGGGGGACAGGAAATCCGCATCAATTTGTTTGCGGACGACATCCTGTTATATCTGGCAGATGCTCCTTCCCACCTGGAACCAGCTCTACAGATAGTTAAAGATTTGGGGGCTATTTCAGGACTCAGAGTGAACTGCACTAAGTCGGAGCTGTTACCCTTGGCAGGTAACGCACACAAGGAATGGTTTGAACACCTCTCGATACCACCGGTGCAACATCCGATGCAGTATTTAGGTATATACTTGAGCACTAATCCAGAGGTTATGTATCAAAGGAACATTGGGGCTCAGATAGAAAAAAATTAAGCAAACCTGTCAACGATGGAAGGACCTCCCGGTCTCCCTCATGGGGCGGGTGGCCCTGGCTAAGATGATCTTGCTCCCAAAATTATTATATCCTTTACAAACTATGCCCATATGGGTTAAAAGGAAAGATGAGAGGTTGTTCCACTCCTTGTTGCGCGATTTTATATGGAGACAGAAGAGGTCCCGAATTGGACATCATTCTCTGCTACTAGATAAAGAGAAGGGGGGACTTAACCTGCCTGACTTAAGACTTTACAATGTGGCCGCCCTGTTGAGACTGGTGTTTGAGGGAATTAGCGGACAATCGAAGTTCACACCGAAGGATTGGTGGGTGGGCTGCTGTTCTCCGTATGCATTTATAAATCTATTACATGTGGCCCCGGGAATGGGTACACGGTTTAACAGGCAATATGAGTTTTTGAGGCCCGTGCATTTAGCTTGGAGATGGTGGAGGATTAAACAAGCACATAGTCCCTATGCATCACCCTTTTTGCGATTGACTGGTTTGATGGATTTTCCGGTGGGTATGGGCCCGTCGGTTTTCCAACAGTGGGTAAAGAAGGGGTGCAGCACCATAGGTCATTTGCTTCTTCCAGGGGACGAGCAGTTCATGACTTTCACTCAAGTGAAAGACACTTGGAAGATTCCAACCACACACATGATACATTATCTGCAGGTTAGTCATTATTGGCAGAAGTGAAGGGGAAACACGGGGGCACCTGGCAATATGGCAAATTGGATAAGTTGGTGCAGGGTCTACCAGTAGCGGGAAATAAATTGTCTATATGGTATCGAATGGTTAAAATGACTAGTCCTGAAGGGGGCTTGACAGGTGTAATTGACAAGTGGAACGAAGATCTGGGAGTGCAATATTCAAAGTCACATTATAGGTTACTGTACAAAACACTATACGAAATGGTTAAATCTGCAGAGTGGCAGGAAACCCAGTACAAATTGATCCACCCTATTCCATAAAGTCAATTTGGGGCATTCCAGAAAGGAATGTACAAAGGTACCAAACCCCGACTGGCATTTCTGGCAGGTGTCTGTGTCCCATAGATTCATCAACTTCCCCATTCCTCGTGTGATAAAAGCTCAGTGGATCAATTTGTACTGGGTTTCCTGCCACTCTGCAGATTTAACCATTTCGTATAGTGTTTTGTACAGTAACCTATAATGTGACTTTGAATATTGCACTCCCAGGCCTTGCTGTTGGGAGATCAAGCGGGGCTGATCAAACAGGGATTGACGTTTCCGCAGCGCAGATTCCTGTATATGTCGGTACTGGCAGTTAAAAAAGTAATACTGCAATTCTGGATAAATGAGGAATCAGCCCCATACTCCTGTTGGGCGGCTAAGATAACAGAACTGGTGCAATTTGAGTGCAAGGCATATGGCAGATCCCCAACTTTACATAATAAACAATATGCGTCTCTGTGGCTCAGACTTATGCGGGTGGTAGGACAAACGGATACTAACTCACAAAGGGAATTTAGGGGAAGGGGGGAGGGGTGAAGGGTGGGGGGGTTGGTACCCTAGCGGGTGACTGAAAGAGGGTATGAGTGGTGAGTGCACGGGTGTTTGGCAAGGGTTTTTGCTGCCAGGGAGGGGGAGTGTGTTTGGGGTTTAATTCTAAAAGATAAAATTGTCAATGTGAGAAGGATGTCATTAGTTTCTCTGTTAGTGAGAACATCTTGTTTATGTTCAGTCATGCACCAGCTTGGATTATATTGGCTTTGTAGTATAGCATTATGTATATCAGTTGTTTTGGTACTGTGTTGTCTTGTATTGATATTAATAAAAAAGAATTAAAAAAAAAAAGAAAAGAAAGAAAGTCAAGACAACGGCAGTGAACAACACATTCAAGTAATTTGGAGAGGAAAGGGAGAAGGGAGATGGGGCGACAGTTGGAGGGACAGGTAGGATCAAGTGAGGGTTTTTTAAGGAGTGGAGTGACAACAGCATGTTTGAAGGCCATAGGAACAGTTCAGTGGAGATTGAAAGATTAAGGATGTGACAGATGACTGGCATGATAGTAGGAGAGATAGCGTTAAGTAGATAAGTGGGGATGGGATCAGAGGAACAGGTAGTACATTTAGAGGAGGAAAGAAGAAGGGCAGTTTCCTCAGTAGAAACTTCTGAGAAGGAGGAAAAAGAAGAAGAAGGAGAGTAGGGGTTGAGGACTAAGGGAGAGAGAGGTGGGGAGGGTTTGGATGAAAATTCAAGGTTAATCTTACGGATTTTATCGTGGAAGTGCTCAGCTAGGGTCTGAGGAGAAAGAGATGGGGAAATTGGGGACGGAGGTACCTTGAGAAGAGAGTTCAGTGTGGCGAAGAGAAGTCGAGGGTTGGAGCCAAGGGAATTTGTCAATTGGGTGAAGTAATCCTGTTTGGCAAGTGAAAGAGCAGACTGGAAGGAGTTAAGCATGAATTTGAAATGAATGAAGTCGGCAAGGGTGTGGGATTTAAGCCAAGAACATTCAGCAGAGCGGGCACAGGAACAAAAGTAGCGGATTTTAGAGATCAGCCAAGGCTGGGGTTTGGTATACCTAGTAGGACGGGGCATGGGAGGGGCAAGAGTGTCCAGTGCACAGGAGAGAATAGTATCATAGGAGGAAACAGCTTCAGTGACAGACTTAGATAGAGTGGTAGTAGAGAAAAGGTTAGAGACACAAGAGGATAGAGTAAGGGGGTCAATAGCCTGAAGATTCCTAGATGTGGGGGTTGAGATTGGGTGGGATCGGGGAGGAGGGTGCTTAAGTGTTAAAGTCTTACAGTTCTGCCATGACGACGACGACGACGACTCCGGTGTACACTCTAACAACATTCTTTCGCTTATTCTGCCCGTGGCAGTTAAAGGGGTGGTAAATTTGAAATCTCACTGGTTGTCACGCGCCAATCGGATTCCATATTCCATGTGCGCGCTTATGCAGAGTCTTTCCTGCAGAGGAGCAGTCTTAAACCATGCATATAAGCAAATCTTGCACTTATCAGTGGTGCGCTAAACTGAAGTTTGTCCCCATAGAAACTGATGGCGCCAAAAACGGGACCAAAGTACGGCATGCAGTTAAACAGAGCATGCGCTTATCCGACGTGCACTTAAATGGAGTGCACTGTACTTTCAAAAAGTACAATGTAGTACTTTTTGAAAGAGTAAAAAAGCTGATTCACTTTTACCCATTCTACACCACTCAGGATTTTATAGACCTCTATCATATCTCCTTCTCAGCTGTCTCTTTTTAAGCTGAAGAGCTCTAACCTCTTTAGTCTTTTCTCACATGAGAGGAGTTCCATCCCCTTTATCATTTTGGTCGCTCTTCTTCGAACCTTTTCTAATTCCGCTCTTTTTTGAGATACCGTGACCAGAACTGCAAACAAAACTCAAGGTGAGGCCGCATCATGGCACGATATAGAGGCATTATAATATTATTATTATTTTTCATCCCTTTCCTAATAACTCCTAGCAACCTGCTTGCTTTTTTGGCCACTGATGCAAACTAGGCAGAAGATTTCAGCATATGGTCCACGATGACATCTAGATCTTCTTCTTAGGTGCTGACTAAGGTGGACCCTAGCATTAAGTAACTATGTGCAAAACTTTGCATTTGTCCACATTAAATTTCATCTGCCATTTGAACATCCAGACGTCCAATTTCCAGGTCTTCCTGCAATTTTTCACAGCCCACAAGTGTTTTAAAAACTTTGAATAGTTTTGTGTCATCTGCAAATTTAATCACCTCGCTTGTCTTTACAATTTCCAGATCATTTATAAATATGTTAAATAGCACCTGTCCCAGTACAGATCCCTGTGGCACTCTACTATTTACCCTCCTCCAGTGAGAAAAATGGCAATTTAATCCTACTCTCTGTTTTCTATCCATTAACCAGTTCCTAATCCACAACAGAACATTGTCTCCTATCTCGTGACTTTTTAGTTTTCTCAGAAGTCTCATGAAGAACTTTGTCAAAAGCTTTCTGAAAATTACTATCCTAATGACAAAGCTATGACAAAGCTATAAATAATTGTAGAAACAGATAAAATACTTGAGAAAAAAAATACCCTGTGCAGAACATAAAAGTTATTTAGAAACCATTGGCAGGCAAAGAACCTAAGGATATCTGAGAAACCTCAGTAGTCCATGGTAGGTCCTGGACTAGTCTAGCCGGATTCAAGGAAAGGAAATCATTAGGTATCTCTTACCTTCCCTGTCATCCTGGCTAGTGGGATGTACCAAAGCTTATCCGTCAGGATTGAAGGAACACAAAAAGTTCCATCCAAAATAGCCCTTCCAAACAGTGTTCCCTCTAAGCCATGCATATGTGCACAAGCAAACGGATCAGAAAGGGAGGGCACATCCTAGCAAATGCGCACACATTTTTGCTGGCTTTCTTTATTGTGAAGATGTGTCAAGTCAAGGCTGAAAACATGCACACAAAATGTTTTTTCACGCACATGGGCCAGCAAAAATTAGCAAGAACATTGCTTCCAAAGTTACTGTCCCTTCTGGTGAAAAATCAACTTTATAATGCCAGATGAATGAATGCAGCAATGACCAAGTTGCCACCCTACAAATATCCCCTGGAGTCACTGCTCTTGTTTCTGTTCTGCCCAAGAAGTCTCTCATTGAATGAGCATGAAACCCTTGTGGAATGACTTTTTGGTTAAGAATGTATGCCACTTCCATTGTTGTCTTGAACCAGAATGATAGAGATGACTTAGAGGCTACTTACCCTTTTCATGGGTCACAAAAAAAAATACAAACAGATAATCTGATTTGCAACAGGAAATTGGTGTCTCCAGATAATGAATGAGGACCCTATGAACATCCAGTTTATGCACAGTGAAAGATTTCTGGAAAGAAGGAAGAGAAACCACCTGATTCACATGAAATGGGGAATACAACTGTCAGCAGAAAAAAGGGAACTGCAGAAAAGTAACCAAGTTCACTGACAGATAGGAATTTCTACCAGAAACTGCCTGTAGCTACAGAATCCTCCTATGGCAACAAGAAAAACTGTCTTAATAGACAGATTTTTCAAGGAAGTCCAGTACAGATGCCAAAAGGAGGCCTAGCCAATGACAGCACCAAATTAAGATCCTACTAGGGCTCTATCTTTCTTACAGGAGGACAAATGTGCTTGACTGCCCACAAAATACAAACTACAACTGACTGGACTGCAATAGAAAATCTACCAATTTTGTCCCTGAAATAAGAGTACCACCGCCTATAGCTTAAGCGAAACTGAGACAAACCTTGCTCTAGCCCCTTCTGCAAAAAAAAAAAAAAAAAGGAATTAAAGGGATATCTACTTTCCAAGGAGATATATCACAAACTCCACATCGGTGCTCAAATACTCTCCAAACTCTCACATTGGCTGCGGAATTAGACAATCTGAAGTCCTTCAGCATAGTAGCAATGATGTAGACTAAAAACCCATTTCATTTTAGGTTACATCTTTTGAGGTCCAAGAAGTAAGTTATAAGGGACCCAGAGCTTCCATGAGCACGGCTACAAGATCAATCAACAAAAGACTGAACTCCTCCCTCTTAATTCATATGCTCTTCCTGACACTGCTAAATCTTTCGATTTAGTTTGGGCCAATCCTAAAATTGGATATCATGGTACTGATTTATATACTTCTCTACAAGACACTATACAGTACAATGCTGATGCTGTCCTTAAATTTCTCAAATCCTTATTATCTTGGCACCCACATAATTTGTCTTGGTGGGATCAATTAGAAACTACTAAAATGATGGTTTTCCCCAAGATAAATTATATCTTGAGTACGTTGCCAGTAATTCTTCCTTTCTCCTATTCTCAAATAGATAAATTACCAACTACTTTTCTATGGAAAAATAAACAGCCCAAAACTGTCCTTAAAAAGCTCAAAGGCACAAGAGACTCTGGAGGTGTATTGTTTCCCGATTTCCTTATTTACCATAAGTCTTTTATTTCACAGCAAGGTTATAATTGGTTTTATAAAGATTCTCTTTATACCTAACTGCTTAATCTACTATGTCAATCATGATCCTTAATGCAATACCACTTGTATCTCTCACTCCGGAAATGACGATCGCCATGTCGGAACAATGTAAGCCACATTGAGCCTGCAAATAGGTGGGAAAATGTGGGATACAAATGCAATAAATAAATAAATAAACCAGCATGGTTAATGCTAGAGGAAGCTATGTTATACCCTTTTCAACCTTGATTACTACTCTCCTCTACTTCTTTTCCATCTCACAAGATAGAAATTATTACAGAATCTACCATCAAATGCATGAATGAACTGGACAAGCTACAATCACATCCTTTTACCTTATCTTTGACTATGTCACTATGGTATAATCCTCATGTTTTAATACACAAAGCGCCCTTCCTTTGGAAAAAATGGATTGATAAGGGAATTTGGACTATCTCAGATGTAATAACTAAAGATATAAGCTATCCTGTCATTCTCAGAATTACAAGAAAGATTTTCTCTGCCATCCTCTGCATACTTCAAATGGATTCAACCGTGTCATTGCATTACTACACTACCTTTTTATTCCTCATCTGTCACATCAGTTGCCTTCATTAATCTCCACTGCTCAAATACTACTTGTCAATGGCCATACTGCATCTAATATCTATAACCAATTCATTAAGCCTACATTCAATTTCAGTTTAGTACTTCAAAATGCCTGGCAAACAGATCTAGGTCATACTCTAAGAGGAAAAACGGTCTCAATTTTGGTCTAAAACTATGAAACCATTGCCTTCTACTGCATCACTACAGTCCATGTACTGATTATACCACAAAACAACTTTGATACCTCGTAAGCTTGCTCTAGCAAGACTCATCCCTTCTGATAAATGTTGGAATAGTTCTAAACATGTGGGTACCTTGCTCCACATGCTTTACAAATGTGAACGTACATTTACATTTTGGAAGGAATTCTGGTATGTTGTACAGAAGATTCTTATTATTGACTTGGATTTAACACCCTCTATAGTAATCTTCAAATCTTGCTTTCAGCAATTTTTTTTATTTGTTGTATTTGTATTCCACATTTTCCCACCTATTTGCAGGCTCAATGTGGCTTACATTGTTCCGTAAAGGCGATCGGCATTTCCGGAATGAGAAATACAAAGTGGTATTGCATTAAAGTTCATAAGTGGCAGAGTAGATTAAGCAGTCAAGTATAGAGAATTCATTTTCGGGATGAGAGATAAAGTGGTATAGCATTAAAGTTCATTAGTGACAAAGTAAATGAGGTAGTTAAGTATAGAGAGTTCGTTTTGTCCAGTTCTGGTATAAGTTTCGTTGTCTGGTGTTTAGGATGGAACATAGTGGTATGCCTTATTGAACAGATTGTTTTTTAGTGATTTTCAGAAGTTTGTTAGATCGTGCATTGTTTTTATGGCGTTTGGTAGTGCATTCCATAGTTGTGTACTTATGTTGGAGAAGCTGGATGCATATGTTAATTTATATTTTAATCCTTTGCAGCTGGGGTAGTGGACATTCAGGAATGTGCGTGCTGATCTTTTTGTGTTCCTGGTTGGTAAGTCTATGAGGTCTGACATGTAGACTGGGGCGTCGCCGTTGATAATTTTATGAACGAGAGTGCAAATTTTGAACGCAATACATTCTTTAAGTGGGAGCCAGTGTAGTTTTTCTCTTAGGGGTTTGGCGCTTTTGTATTTCGTTTTTCCAAATATTAGTCTGGCTGCAGTGTTTTGGGCAGTTTGGAGTTTCTTAATGATTTGTTCTTTGCATCCGGCATAGATTGCATTGCCGTAATCTAGGTCGCTTAGCACCATTGATTGTACCAGGCTGTGGAATATTTCCCTTGGGAAGAAAGATTTTACTCTTTTGAGTTTCCACATTGAATGGAACATTTTCTTTGTTGTATTTTTCACATGGCTTTCTAGTGCGAGATTTCGGTCAATTGTAACTCCTAGAATCTTCAGGCTATCTGAAATAGGAAGGGTGTAGTCTGGGGTGTTTATAGTGGTGGGTTTGTTCGTGTTATTTTGTGTGAGAGAATGAGACATTGTGTTTTTTCTGCGTTGAGTTTCAATTGAAATGCATCTGCCCATGAATTCATGATCTGGAAGCTGTGTTTGATTTCATTTGTAATTTCTGCTAGATCGTATCTGAACGGGATGTAGATCGTGACATCATCTGCATAGATGTAAGGATTGAGGCTTTGGTTGGATAACGATTTGGCTAGAGGTGTCATCATTAGGTTGAAAAGGGTCGGTGAAAGCGGTGATCCCTGGGGTACTCCACATTCTGGTTTCCATGGTAATGATGTATGTGAATTTGATATCACTTGGTATGTTCTTGCGGTTAGGAAGCCTTTGATCCAACTAAGTGCATTTCCTCCAATTCCGAAGTATTCTAGGATGTTTAATAGTATTTTTTGGTTTACCACGTCGAACGCACTGGAGATGTCGAATTGTAGGAGAAGTACACCATTGTAAGTTGCAATTGCTTGTTTGAATTTGGTTAGGACAGTGATTAGTACTGTTTCGGTTCTGTGGTTAGATCGAAATCCTGATTGTGGTTCATGTAATATTGAGAATTTGTTTAAGTAGTCGGTAAGCTGCTTGGTTGCCATACTTTCCATTAGTTTGATTGCCAGAGGGATGGATGCTACTGGGCGGTAGTTGGTTATGTCATTTGCTTTTTTCTTTGAGTCTTTAGGTATTGGGGTGAGTAGTATAGTTCCTTTATCCTTAGGGAAGAGTCCGTGTTGTAACATGTAGTTCAGGTGTGACGTGAGGTCTGTTATGAAGCGTTGAGGGGCGGATTTTATTAGGTTGTTGGGGCATAAGTCCAGTGTACAGTGAGATTTGGTGAACCTGTTGATCACTTGGGTGACGGTTTCATCGGTAAGTACAGCAAAGTTTGTCCAGATTTGGTCTGCTAGAATGATATTCGTCGGGGATTGGGTCCAGATAGTCAATGAATTTTTCGTGGTCTGTGGTATTAAGTAGTAGCGTGGTTCGTAGCTTTATAATTTTTTCGTTGAAGTATTTAGCAAGATTATCTATTTAGCAGGCTAAACTCTTGGACATCTTACTTACAATTGTTCAAAAACATGTTTTACTTAACTGGAAACCTGCTCATTTGTTAAACATCCATTTTTGGTGGAATTCTATTTTACAGCATCAGGAATTTGAGTTTGCTTTGGCAGAAAATATGGAATAATACTCAGCAAGAGAAAAGACTGGGCTCCTTTGGAACAATACTTACAAACTTTACAAACTACATTATAGTCCTAATGTATTGTGTATAGACAGATGTCTTCTCCCTTGTTTTAGATAATGTATGTGATTTTATTTTTTTTTATTTTTGTTACATTTGTACCCCACGCTTTCCCACTCATGGCAGGCTCAATGCGGCTTACATGGGGCAATGGAGGGTTAAGTGACTTGCCCAGAGTCACAAGGAGCTGCCTGTGCCTGAAGTGGGAATCGAACTTAGTTCCTCAGGACCAAAGTCCACCACCCTAACCACTAGGCCACTCCTCCACTGCATACTGACAATGTATTTCTCTTTTTCTTGTTTATGTTTTCATATTTTTATACTTGCCATGTACTTTGCTAAAACTCTAAAATATAATCGGAATAAAAAAATGAAGAGCAAAACCCCACCAGAGCTCAGGCCTAAATGCAGCCTACAGAACCGTCGTAATGAAGAGAAAAAGAATAAAAGAAAAAGAAAGAAAAAAAATCAAACGGGAAGAAAAAGAACCCAAATGAGGCACATAAGTAAAGAAAAGAAACGAAAAAGGCACAATAAGAAACTCTGGTAAGAACCGAACCGGGAGCTGTGAGGAGAGAGGAAAAACTGCGTCCTCTACTCACCAAAGAAAAAAATAGACTGTTGGTCCTGCATCCGCATGGCAGGCGGGAAGGCACTCGCGCCTGCATACCGGAGCATGTCTCGCACTCCAATGAGTTCTGTGAAAAGCTTGATAGAAGCTCCGGACCGGGCAACATGGGATCACTTTACCCCATTGTGAGATTATTGGCCTGCTTGTACTCGGACAAGCAGAAATTATATCTTACCTGCTAGCTAATTTTCTTTGCTTAGTCCCTCTGGACCGGCCCAGCAAAGGACTGATGGCTTATGCACGTCTACCAGCAAGTGGAGACTGAGAATTCCGATTCCAAAAGGACAATAAGTACTCTGCACAATCTCAATTAGCCTCCGTATAATCATAACAAAGCAGAAGTAGGAGAAAAGAACAAAGTGTACATCTGTGCCAACGGCGAACCACAAACAGCCAGAAACAACACAAGCAAAGAGCTCTGCACAGGCTGGACCCATGGCTGACCCTGCTTGAATTAAACTGTTTACATAAATATCACAGTATCTTTTTTTTTTCCAATGAGCAACCAGATCTGCAACAAACGGAGCAGATTCCTGTAGTAAAATACTCACAGAGAAAGAGCCAGTCTGGAGGAACTAAAGGAAAGAGCAGGTAAGATCTTATTTCTGCTTCCTTAGCTTCCCTCCCGACCGGCCCAGCAAAGGACTGATGGGAAGTAACAGAGCAGTACCTTTAAGGGAGGGACTGATGCAAACCCATCATAAGAACTCTGCCACCAGAAATGGCATCTTGCTGAGTCTGCACATCAAGTTGGTAATGATGAGAAAAGGAATGCAAAGAAGAACAAGTCACCGCCTTACAAAGGAGGGACCAGAGAACGTTCAGTCCAAGAAGAGGCCTGATGCTACTGGAAAGGATGTAAGCAGAAGCAATAGCCTCTTTAATCTAATGTGCAATGGTAGCCTTTAAGGCCGCCATGCCATTGCAACCACCACCAATGAGAACAAACAGATGGTCCGAGAACCGAAACTCCCCAGTGCAACTGAAATTTTGTTTAAGCACCCTCCTAACATCCAGCAGAGAACGCTGTTCCTCCAAGCCAGAGGATGACCCCAAGATGGGCAAATGTACAGACTGGTTCAAGTGACAGACTGACACAACTTTAGGCAAGGAAGACGGAACTGGGGAAAGCACCACCCGCTCTAGCATAAACTGTAAAAAAGGAGGCCTACAAGACAAAGCCTGTAATTCAGACACAAGACTTGCTGAAGAGACAACGACTACAAACATCATCTTCAGAGTGAGATCTTTGAAGGAACATGATGCCAAAGGCTCAAAAAGAGGGCAAATAAATGCAGAGAATTAAACTGAGATCCAAGCAGGAAAAGGATTGCAATGTGGAGGCCGAAGTCCGATCCCACGGAGAAAACCCACCACATCCGGATGACTCCCCAAAAACTTACCTTTTACGCAACCACAAAAACAGGCCAAGGCTGCAATCTGTACCTTAAGAAATGCAAGGGCCAAACCTTTCTCAAACCTGTCATGCAAAAAATCCAGAATTTGAGGTGCCGAAGAATGCCGGGTCACCACTCTATGATCCGAACACCAAGCCTCAAAAATCCTCCAAATCCTAATATAGGGTAAAGACGTAAAGAAGACACAACTGCGGAGACCAACAGGCAGGAGAGAGCACTGAAGCGGATGCATATGTGCCCAGGCCCACAGCACCACTTCTATGGAGGTTTGTTTGTTTGTGTGACACCGAAGCGAGCATTTGTGAAAAGCCTGGGAGCTGCATGGGGAACTCGTGGGGAGTACACCCAAACAGGGTGAACAGGCAAGAGAGTTGGGGGGTTAGGCTCCGCATGACTGAGCCAAAGTATTACACAGTGGCACTAAGAAGTGTGACTGGGGGCTGCAGAGCCAAGTTCTGAACTCAAACAGATACGGTCCCAAGACTGTGATCTGGGGGTGGCCGTTAAGACTTGACCACACTGTGTGGCCACACCCAGTACAACGGTGAGCTAGGCCAGGGACAGGAGCACCTTCAGCATGACCTACCATGGGGAGCTAGGCCAGCGATAGGAGCACGGTCAGCATGACCTACCACCTGCTAAAGTTAGAGAAAAATGGTAAAATTATGTATAATCATACCTGATAATTTTCTTTCCATTAATCATAGCTGATCAATCCATAGACTGGTGGGTTGTGTCCATCTACCAGCAGGTGGAGATAGAGAGCAAACTTTTGCCTCCCTATATGTGGTCATGTGCTGCCGGAAACTCCTCAGTATGTCGATATCAAAGCTCCATCCGCAGGACTCAGCACTTAGAGAATTACACCCACGAAGGGACACTCTGCCAGCTCACCACCCGCCGAAACGGGGGAGGGGAATTAACCCAGCTCATCCCACACAAGTGGGGGAGGGGAATCCGTCAGCTCATCCCCGCGGAGCGGGGGAGGGACACACACCCGCCGAGCGGGGGGATCTGGCTTATCCTGCAACCGCAACCGGGGGAGGAGCTGACTGACCCTAACACCGCGAAGCGGGAGGGGTACAAAGCTGCCCTACAGCCGCACGAAGCGGGAGGGAGTGCCGGCAGAATTTATGTCTCATCCAGCCCGTAAACGGAGGGGAGAGGAATGCAGCAGCTCACTGTAACACAAACTCGTCTCAACTCTTGAAGAATCCAAGTGAAAGAACTTGAACACGAAGTCTTTCTGAAATAACTGAAGACTAAACTTGAACCTGAAATGCAACCAGAATAAAAACAGAACAGATATCTGGGAGGGGCTATGGATTGATCAGCTATGATAATGGAAAGAAAATTATCAGGTATGATTATACATAATTTTACCTTCCATATCATCAAGCTGATCAATCCATAGACTGGTGGGATGTACCGAAGCAGTACTCACCCAGGGCGGGACATTGAAATCCCTGACCTCAACACTGAAGCTCCAAACCGGGCCTCCGCCCGTGCAGCCACAGTCAAACGGTAATGCTTGGAGAATGTATGAGCCGAAGGCCCAAGTTGCCGCCTTGCATATCTCTTCCAAGGAGACGGATCCGGCCTCTGCCATCGAGGCCGCCTGAGCTCTCGTGGAGTGAGCCTTCAGCTGGATAGGCGGCACCTTCCCCGCGGCCACATAAGCCGCTGCAATGGCTTCCTTGACCCATCTTGCCACTGTAGGCTTAGCAGCCTGCAGACCCTTACGAGGACCTGCAAACAGGACAAACAGATGATCCGATTTCCGGAAATCATTGGTCACTTCCAAGTATCTGAAGATGACTCGTCTCACATCCAGATATTTAAGAGCAGAGTACTCCTCTGGGTAGTCCTCCCTACGAAAGGAAGGGAGACAGAGCTGCTGATTCACATGGAAGCGAGAAACAATCTTGGGCAGGAAGGAAGGCACTGTGCGAATAGTCACTCCTGCCTCAGTGAACTGCAGAAAAGGCTCTCGACATGAGAGCGCCTGGAGCTCGGAAAACTCTTCTGGCTGAAGTGATAGCCACCAAAAAGACTGCTTTCAACGTCAGGTCTTTCAGAGATGCCCTCGACAAGGGTTCAAAAGGCGGCTTCTGCAATGCTCTTAGCACCAGGTTGAGATTCCACGCAGGCACCACTGAGTGCAGAGGAGGGCGCAGGTGATTAACTCCCTTGAGAAAGCGCACCACATCTGGCTGCGAAGCCAGGGAAGCACCCTTCAGGCGGCCCCTGAAGCAAGCCAGAGCCGCTACCTGGACTTTAGGGGAACTGAGCGACAGGCCTTTCTCCAGACCTTCTTGCAGGAACGCCAACACTGAAGAAATTGGAGCAGTGAAGGGAGAAAGTGAGCCTGCTTCACACCATGCTGCAAAGATACGCCAAACCCTGGCGTAAGCAGTAGAAGTAGAGCGTTTCCTAGCTCTCAGCATAGTGGCGATGACCTTGTCTGAGAAGCCCTTCTTCCTCAGACGCTGCCGCTCAATAGCCAGGCCGTAAGACCAAAGGGAGAGGGATCCTCCATCACCACGGGACCCTGATGTAACCGGCCCTGCTCCACTGACAGCCGCAGAGGATCGTCGACTGAGAGCCTGATCAAGTCCGCATACCAGGGACGTCTGGGCCAATCCGGACCCACCAGGATTACCCTGCCGGGATGCTTTGCCACCCGGTCTAGCACCCTGCCCAACATGGGCCAGGGCGGGAACACATAGAGGAGCTCTTGTGTCGGCCACTGTTGGAGAAGAGCATCTACTCCCAGGGATCGAGGGTCCCGTCCTCTGCTGAAAAAGCGCGGCACTTGGCAATTGGCCGATGACGCCATAAGATCTAGGCTCGGCTGGCCCCAGCGCTTCGTGATGTCCAAGAACGCCTGAGCAGATAGTTGCCACTCTCCGGGCTCCAAGGTATGGCGACTGAGAAAGTCCGCCTTGACATTCATGACTCCGGCAATGTGGACCGCTGAAAGCTGCTCCAGGTTCGCTTCCGCCCACTGGCAAAGACTCATAGCCTCCTTGGCTAGAGGGGCGCTCTTGGTACCTCCCTGGCGGTTGATATAGGCCACAGCCGTGGCATTGTCCGACAGGACCCGTACAGGCTACAACACCAGTACCGGGATGAACTCCAATAACACCAACCGAATGGCTCTGAGTTCCAGGAGGTTGATAGACCACTTGCCTCTGCAGGAGACTAGAGCCCCTGCGCTGTCCTT
Organism: Microcaecilia unicolor; assembly: GCF_901765095.1. Classification (NCBI taxonomy): domain Eukaryota; kingdom Metazoa; phylum Chordata; class Amphibia; order Gymnophiona; family Siphonopidae; genus Microcaecilia; species Microcaecilia unicolor. The sequence goes on along the minus strand of NC_044040.1, from coordinate 39,411,782 downwards.
CCCAAGCAGTGGGCTCCCCAGCCCATAAAAGAGGCGTCTGTCGTGACGACAATCCACTCCGGGGTCACCAGAGGCAATCCTGCAGACAACTTGTCTGTCTGCGTCCACCAGCTCAGCGCCTTGCGCACTGCTGGGTCCACGGGAAGGCGCACAGCATAATCCTCCGACATCGGAGTCCAGCGCAGCAGCAGAGATAGCTGTAGTGGTCTCATATGAGCCCTGGCCCAGGGCACTACTTCCATCGTGGCCGTCATAGAGCCCAACAGCTGCACGTAGTCCCAAGCCCGAATAGGAGAGGCTACTAGGAACTAGTCCACCTGAGCCTGAAGCTTGACAATCCGATTGTCTGGCAGGAACACTCTGCCCACTTGGGTGTCGAATCGAACTCCCAGATACTCCAGGGACTGAGTCGGGCGCAGCTGGCTCTTCTTCCAGTTGATGATCCATCCCAGGGAGCTCACAAGAGCAACTACCCGGTCCATAGCTTTGCCGCACTCTGCATAAGAGGGGGCTCGGATCAACCAGTCGTCCAGATAAGGATGGACTTGTACTCCTTCCTTTAGCAGGAAGGCCGCTATGACCCCCATTACTTTGGAAAAGGTCCGCGGAGCAGTAGCCAACCCGAAAGGGAGGGCTCTGAACTGGAAGTGTCGTCTCAGGACTGTAAAACGCAGAAAGCGTTGGAGAGGAGGCCAGATGGGAATATGCAGGTACGCTTCCTTGATGTCCAAGCCTTCACTGCCGCTATAACAGAGCGGAGAGTCTCCATGCGAAAGTGCCTCACTTTCCAGGCCCGATTGACCCCTTTGAGGTCGAGGATAGGCCGGACAGAACCTCCTTTCTTTGGAACCACAAAGTAAATGGAGTAACGTCCCTTGCCAATCTGATTTTTTGGCACCGGAACGACCGCACCCAGGCGGATCAGGTTGTCCAAGGTCTGCTGCACTGCCACAGCTTGACTGGAGACTTGCAGGGAGAGAGTACAAACCCGTCTCTTAAGGGTTGGCAGAACTCTAGCTTGTAGCCGTCTCTGATGACTTCCAGCACCCACAGCGTCTGAAGTTTAGTGGTCCACTCGCCCAGAAACGAGGGACAGCCGTCCTCCAATCTGCACTGGGGCGTGGACCAAGGCCCCGTCATTGGGTACGAGACCCTGGGGGAGGACCGGAGGGAGCACCTCCGGGACGGCGGGTCTCTGCGAAAGGAATGCTGCTTGGGGGAGAAATTCCTCTTGAAGGAAGAGGGGGCAGAGGAACCCGACTTGCCCGGGCGGTACCGACGGGCTTCCAGCAACCGTCCTCTGGAGGTACCGGGACGAGTACTAGCCCGAGCCCTGACCTCTGGTAATTTCTTGCCCTTAGACGTGCCGAGATCGGTCACGATTTTGTCCAGCTCGACCCAAAGAGCAGCTTGCCTTTAAAAGGCAATCTAGCCAGGCGGGATTTAGAGGCGTGGTCAGCAGACCAATGTTTCAGCCAAAGCCACCGCCGCGCAGAAGACTGTCTGAGCCATGCCTTTAGCTGAGGCTCTCAAGACATCATACAGCAAGTCTGCCAAATAGGCTAAGCCCGATTCCAGGGCCGGCCAATCAGCCCTCAAGGAAAGATCCGAGGGGGAAGCTCGCTGCACCATAGTCAGGCACGCCCTGGCCACATAGGAGCCGCAACTGAGGCCTGCAAACTTAAAGCAGCTGCCTCAAAGGACGACCTTAAGGCCGCCTCCAATCTTCTGTCTTGGGCGTCCTTTAGGGCCGTGCCACCTTCCACCGGCAACGCCGTTTTCTTAGTCACCGCAGTGATTAAAGAATCCACGGTAGGCCACAGATAGGCCTCACGTTCACTCACAGCCAAAGGATAGAGGCGGGACATAGCCCTAGCCACTTTAAGGCTCGTTTCCGGGACATCCCATTGAGCCGCAATTAAGGTGTGCATGGCATCATGCACGTGGAAGGATCTAGGCGGGCGCTTCGTCCCCAGCATAATGGCAGAGCCAACAGGGGCTGAGGGAGAGACGTCCTCCGGAGAGGAAATCTTCAAAGTGTCCATGGCCTGTAAAAACAGGTTGGACAAATCCTCTGGGCTAAAAAGCCGCGCTGCAGAGGGGTCATCCGCTCCATCCGAGCGGGGATCTATCTCCTCCAAGGAATCCGCAAAGGACCGTTGGGAGACCTCAGACACGCTGCCCTCATCTACATCGGAGGAGACAAAGTCCTCCAAGGCCTGGAAATCAACCCGAGGGCGTTTACCTCTGGGAACCTCAACCTCTTTATCAGAAGAGGGAACAGGGGCAGCGTTTTGCATGAGGAAAGCCTGATGCAGCAGCAAAACAAACTCGGGGGAGAAACCCCCCAGACTGTGCACTTCCGCAGCCTGGGCAACAGCCCTAGACGCACTCTCAACCGGCGCTCGCAATAGCGGGGGAGAGACATGCTGCGCATCCAAAATGGCGTCCGGCGCGAAACTCCGCGAAGGAGCCGCGCGGGAAGAACGGCGCTTAACTTTAGCCGCTTGTGCCGTCGCCCAAATTAAGGGCGTTCATGGCATTAATGTCTCCAACCTCAAGGGCGGCCCACGAAGAAGCCGTCCGAGCCGCGTGGCCGGCCAAGATGGCGGAGGCGAGGAGCGGGGGATGGGCGTTTATGGCGGGAAAAAACCGCCACGCCGGAGGAACGACCGGGACATTCATCGGTCACTAAACTGTCACCCATCAAGGGCGAATCAGGTTGTAAAACCCCCGCATCCCCTCTAGAAGCGCTCAAGCGATCCGGGGAGCGACCCTTTGCGCCCTCGCCCTCCGACGCCATATGCCACGAGGAGAAGAATCGGGGAACCCCCTGCCCGCTATAAAAAGGTAAAATTACCTGCTTGCCGCTCCGAGCTGTAACGAACTGGTGTCCCAGTGAGTAGCTGCAATGAACGTTTAAAGAAACGTCGAATTAAACGCCTTTAAAGACGTTTAAAATTTTTTTTTTTTTTTTTTAAACGGAGCCAGCGGGAGGGGGGAGAAAAGGAGGGACCTGGCACCACCAGGTTTGCACTTGCTCAAAAGAGCCCTCAACCCCAGGCCTCAACAAAACCTAAGGATTAGGCTTGGAGGCCTAGCCAGAGCTGCTGCTGTGTGTGACCACCACCTGCTGAGATAGAGAACATACTGAGGAGTTTCCGGCAGCACATGACCACATATAGGGAGGCAAAAGTTTGCTCTCTATCTCCACCTGCTGGTAGATGGACACAACCCACCAGTCTATGGATTGATCAGCTTGATGATATGGAAACTGGGATTGTTCCAGGGAGCACCTCAGTTTATGCTGGTGATGTCACTGGCAGAATTCAGTTTACTCTACCTCCACCTGCTGGCAGGAAGGGATAGCACCCATTTGTGCAAAACAGTGGAGCTGTCACTAAGAAATGGTCTATATTCTCAACGGAGAAGGATAAATAGTGGAGTCCCCAGAGATCTTGGTGGGGACCATGCTTTTGTAACATATTTATAAATGATCTGGAAACGACGCCCATCAGGTTTCTAAGATATCTACAATGAATACATGAGCTAAACTTGCTAAGGATCAGCAATAAGATGGACTGACACAATCACAATAAGGAATACTCCATTAAACACCTCTGGCCACAAAAAGAAGACAGGGTGTTCTGGAGAAAATTATACCTCCACTGTCATTGTGATAAGACTGTTTTAAAAATATGACTTGGATGGCATTAACTAATTTTTAAAATTTTAATTTATATCATTGGAAATAGTATAGCATAAAACTTCCCATTCATTCCTCCAGCAGCCTGGGCCTCTAACAAATAAACCTAGAATAACAGAGACTGCAATAATTTGTTATAAATAAATAATTTTGCTTCTCAGTTTCCATGAAAACAAAACTGTTTTTTGCGTATGATCAACAATGAAAATCTCCTAATCATAATTAACACTGGTTTAATGATATTTTCCAGATGATAACTTTAGATAACAGGTTACAATAATCATTAGTTTTGGGCACACAGTTAAATTCAGACTGATTACAGTCTTTATTGCAATTTAACTAAAATATAGCATATCTCTACTAATTTTCAAACAGACTGCAATTTGAAATAATCAGTAATTATTTAATCAGTAAAAAAGCAAACAAACTGCAGACTCTAAACAAATCTATTGTTATTTATATTATCCTGATTACTAAAATACCCTTTTTTCAGAGAATACATTTGTATTATAATTCCATTGTTTTTTTATTTTTTTTTATTTTAATTTATTTTATACTACCCAAGGGCCTGCAAGATATTGAAGCAGTGTAAAATCAAGTATGTAATTTTCTTTCCCTGAAGGGCTCATGAATTTAAGGGGCACTTTTACTAAGCTGTGCTAAAGGGGGCCATGTGCTATGATTAGCCACTTTAACATAGATGCAAAAGGAAAATCATCTGATATTTTCTTTCCACTAGTCCTTCCCACTATTCAGAACCTGTGGGATAGTTGTGCCCCATCAACCAGCAGAATTCAGATAGAGAACTTAAAACTGAGCTGACACGTATCTCTTTTGGCATCCAGTCCAGCTCCTCAGTATTTATGTAACAAACAATAAGGATAATCTCAGAATAACACAACAACCTTAAACTCATTAACCTAACACTACCAGACAAACAAACACGTGTAGACCTCTCACATCTCTAGACAACCTGTAGAGAACAAGAGATATGCAGATGCAACATGCAAGGTGACAATTGTTATTTCACCCATCACTTCACAGCGACAACTAACATCTCTGAAACCTCCGGTGGGCCTCTGGAATAGTGGGAAGGACTAATGGAAAGAAAATTATCAGGTAAGACCTAATTTCTCCTTCCATTATGTAGAACCTGTGGGATGTTAAAAGCAATCCCTAAAGTGGGTAGGATCCTGGCACTGCTGCACTGAGGACCAAAGCACCATAAATGGCTTCCGAATGTGCCGCAACAACCACCTTGCAGTGATTGGCAAAGTTAGGCAACATCAAACACATCGACGCCTTGCAAATATCTGCCAAGACAATAAGATAGGCAGTACACCTTGTAGAATGAGCCCACAAAAGCCTGAGGAAACTACTTCCCCATAAGCAAATATGCTTATATGATAGTCCCCTTCAGCTTGGAAGCCATGAGGCCAAGCTCTAATGAGGATTCTATGCACACTGAGAAGCTTCAATGAAGAATACTGAGCATCTTTGTCCTCTTTGCAAAAGGACGGAAATTCTACAGATTGGATGAGATGAAAAGCTGATACCACTTTTGGAAGAAAGAAAAGAATTCTGCGCGGGGAGACCCCTTCCTCTGAAAAGCAAAGATAGAGATCCCGACAAGGGAGAGCCTGAAGTTTCGAAACCCTATGTGCTGATGCAACAGCCACCAAGAATGCTGTCTTTAGCGTAAGATCTTTCAAGGAGGCCTTTCAGATTGGCTCCAAAGAAGGCTTCCGAAGAGCCTGAAGGATTAAATTAAGGTTCCATTCTGGACACAGCGTACGAAAAAGAGGCTGCAAATGTCCCACCCGGAAGATATCCAGACGAGCCGCAAGAGATGTCTCCTGTAGTTGGCCCTGAAACAGGCCAAAGGCCTCAACCTGAACTTTTAGAGAAATCAAACGCTATTCCTTTCTGAAGACCTGCCTGGAAAAAATGCTAGGATGTGCACGATCTGAGCAAAGAAGGGAGAAAATCTGCACTCAGAACACCAGCCTTCAAATGTCTTCACACTGTAATTTAATGAATGCTCCTAGATGTCTGGTCTGGTTCTCTTATTGTTATCCACTTTGAACTGCACTTGGTAATAGCGATTTTAAGCTTAACTGTAACTCCCTTACCTATGCCATGGATGTAGCCAATCAGAATAGCGTATTCATCTCAACTGAGTCCCTTCCATGGCCAAGCTATAAGACCAAAGGGGCACGGATCCTCCATGAGCACCAGACCTTGCTTCAGTAGCCCGTGTACCTGCAGAAGAGGGATAGGACCACCAGCCAGCAGTCAAATCAAGTCTGCATACCATGGCTTCCGTAGTCAATCCGGGGTTACTAGAATTATTCAACCCAGGTGCAATGCGATCCTTTTCAACATGCAGCCCTACCAAGGGCCAAGGAGGATAGACATACAGTAGACGTGTCTTCGGCCAGAGCTGCAGTATGGTCATCGATCCCCATCAAGCCTAGTTCTTTCTGACAGCTGAAGAACTTGGGTACTTTGGCATTTTTTTGTCACCATCAAGTCCAAAAGTGGAGAACCCCATTGGTGCACTATCAGCTGAAACCCCTAGTTGAATAGTTCCAATTCTCCTAGGTCCAAGGAGTGCCTGCTGAGAAAGTCCACCTCCAGGTTCAAGGGCCCAGCGATGTGAACAGAGAAAATTTTTCTCCGCTCAGCTCCTGAGGGAGGCAGTCTCCACCATCATTGGAAGACTGCTGGTCTCACCTTGCCTGTTGATATAAGCCACTGCTGTTGCATTGACGAGACCAGGGAACCCGTCAGAAAGGAAGCAAAGTTGTGTAACTCATTCCGCGCTGTCAAGACCTCCAAGAGATTTATCGACCACTGAGACTCCTGTTCCATCCAGGTGACCTGTACCAGATGGGACTTATTTATTTAAAAATTTACAGACCACCTAAAACTAGCTGGTTTCCAATAATACATTCACAATCCAATTACACATCATAGCACAAAAACAGTATATCAGAATACACTATGACAAATTCCTCAGAACATCAACAAAGTGTTCAGAAAAACGAAGCCACAGAAGCCTTGTCTTCAATAATTTTTTAAACTGCACAGCACTATCAGAAAAGTGAAGCTGTCCAGGAAGAGGGTTCCATAATAAAATTCCTGCTGAGGCAAAAGCAGTAGCTTGTGTGTCAGCATAATATAAATGCACTCTCTTCTGTTGACAGTCGCATAGCAGCCTCTGATCTTAATACCCGTCTTGGCTGACACATAAGTAAACTCACTTCAGATAATACAGAGCATCACCATACAATGTCTGGTATACAATCATCAATAACTTAAATTGTACTTTCTGTAGTACCGGTAACCAGGGCAACTGCTTAAGAACTGGAGATATATGAGAAAACTTTAATATTCCTACTAGGACTCCCCAATCCGAATTGCTGGCGTCCGTTGTCACCACCTCCTATTGTGTTATTGGAAAGGGAGCTCCGACGGTCAAATTCCTGGAGAACCACCACTGCATACTCCATCTGCCAACCAGCATCCAAGGAAGATAAAAGTCATACGTCTATGACAATGGAGACCAGTGGATGAGAAGAGATTCCAGTAATGGCTGTATATTATTCCTTGCCCATGGCACCACTTCTATCACCACTGTCTTTGATCTCAGAACTTGAGCCTGCCTTGACTGAGGAGAAGACAAATCTGTTGAACCACCTTTGATCTCCTGTGCTCCATGAGGAAGATCCTCTCCCATGCTGTATGAAAAAGAATGCCCAGATACTCTAGCATTTGCGATGGAGATAGTCTGTTCTTCTTGGAATTGGTCACCCAACCCAATGACTGCAAAAAAAGACAGTTAACTTTGTCAATCACCACCATGCTGTCCAAATAGGACAAAGAATGAATGAGCCAGTCATTGAGATAGGGGTGAGTTCCGATTCCCTGGCACCGAAGGAAGGCCGCCAACACAACCATACCCTTGGTAAATGTTCTTGGAGCAGTGGTGAGACTGAAGGGCAAAGCCCTGAACTGGAAGTGGAGGTCCAGTACCGCAAAATATAGAAAACACTGATGCGGCAGCCATATGGGTATATGCAAGTATGCCTCTTGAGATAGAGGGCAGTGAGAAATTCCCAGCTTGTTGTTAGTGATAGCGAAAGAGGGACACTCAGAGGCAGCAGTTTAGATCTTTGAGATCTAAGACCAGACGAAAGATGCCTTCCTTCTTTGGGACAATGAAGTAGACAGAGTATCTGCCTTGTCCCTATTTGGCCTGGGGAACTGGAACAATGACCCAGAGCAACAGCAAGGAATCTATGGTGGCTTGAACCTCTAATGCTTTGCCCCCTTTCAACAAGCTGCGACCGGGCATCGGAACTACAATTTCGATCTGACTTAATTTTGGCCCACTCTTCCTGAAACTCCTGGAGACGTCCTCCCACCGGAGAAAGAAAAGCATGGATCCCCCAGTTCTTTCACCAAGTTACTGAGATCTTTTCCAAATAGCCACTTGCCTCAAAAGGGCAGTTTAACTAAACATGACACTGACACTGCCCAGCTGCCCAGAGTTGCCGATGTGCCATAATAACCAAAGAATACTGTGGGCCACAACTCATAAGATGTTATAAGTAGTATCTGCCAAACAGGCCAACACCTCTTCCAACTGAGCATTATGGTGCCCATCTTGTGTTGCCGACTGCTGATTCTGCTTCATGCATGCTCTTGCCATGACTGAGCTGCACACTGTCGCTTGAAGTCCCAAAGAGGCCACTTCAAAGGCTTGTTTCAGCGAGCCTTCTAGCTTTCTATCCTGTAGGTCTTTTAGGGCAATGCCACTTTCCACCGGTAAGGTGGTCTTCTTAGTCACCGTCGTAACTAGGGAGTTCACCTTGGGAAGCTATAATTTATCTTTCTCCTCCGGAATTAACAGGTAGAGGCGAGTCATGGCCCATACCTGGTGAGCTCCATTCTGCTGTAATCAGATCCTGAATGTCTGAATGCATCGGAAAGTCCTTAGAAGGGCCTCTAAGCTCCCTCGTGATCAATGAAGATGGAACGCTCCTCAATGAAAGCACCAACAGTGCCTCAGAAAAGAGTACTGAGCTCCTCTTTATGAAACAACGTCAATACTTTCAGATCATCCTCCTCCTCAGAAGGGAGCACTCCCTCTAATGGCTCCTTCAATGATGGCTCCTCTGAATAAACCAAGGCCACATCAGATAAGGAGGAAGAAAGCAGAGATAACCTCATCTACCCACTCCTGGAGGGGCAGCAAGGTAAGAAAACTGAAGCACCTTGCAGCAACTCTGAAGGTTCCTGCTTCAGTAAATAGACCTGGTGTAAGAGCAATATAAACTCTGCAGAAAACAAAGATCCAGAATGCTCTGTCAGGCCTTGAATTGTAAAATGCAGCTGTGCTCCACACGTATCAGATAGAGGCTGCTCCTCACTGCCAGTCAGGCCCCAATAAAATAGCGCCCATTCCCACGCTCTCCTGCATAAAGAGCAGAGCCCGAAGACCACAGCATATTCGGATGCTGCGCCAAATCTGAAGATGTTGCCACTGACCCTTTTCTCCGCGTCCTCCTGGATTCCTGGCTTGCACAAACTGGACATGCCCCAACACTGGCCGTGGGTCCCACAATGGGAACACTGCTTAACTGCCTCCACGGGAGCTAAACTTCACCCAAGACTGTCACAAGTGTAGCACAATCAGGTGAATTTTCGAAAGAGAAGGGTGGCCCATCTTCCGACACAAATCAGGAGATGCGTCCTTCTCGCTAAGGTCGGCCAAATTCGGCATAATCGAAAGCCGATTTTGGCCACCCTCAACTGCTTTCCATCGCAGGGATGACCAAAGTTCACGGGGGCGTATCAGAAGCGTAGCGAAGGCAGGAATGGGGCGTGCCTAACACATGGGCGTCCTCGACCGATAATGGAAAAAAGAAGGGCGTCCCCTGATGAACACTTGGGCAACTTTACTTGGTCCATTTTCTTTCACGACCAAGCATCAAAAAGGTGTCCGAACTGACCAGATGACCACAGGAGGGAAAGCGAATGCTACATACCTGTAGAAGGTATTCTCCGAGGACAGCAGGCTGATTGTTCTCACTGATGGGTGACGTCCACGGCAGCCCCTCCAATCGGAAACTTCACTAGCAAAGTCCTTTGCTAGCCCTCGCGCGCCCGCGCGCACCGCGCATGCGCGGCCGTCTTCCCGCCCGAAACCGGCTCGAGCCGGCCAGTCCAGTATGTAGCAAGACAATACACTTCAAGGGAAGACACAACTCCAAAGGGGAGGCGGGCGGGTTTGTGAGAACAATCAGTCTGCTGTCCTCGGAGAATACCTTCTACAGGTATGTAGCATTCGCTTTCTCCGAGGACAAGCAGGCTGCTTGTTCTCACTGATGGGGATCCCTAGCCCCCAGGCTCACTCAAAACAACAACATTGGTCAATTGGGCCTCGCAACGGCGAGGGACATAACTGAGATTGACCTAAAAATTTACCAACTAACTGAGAGTGTAGCCGGAACAGAACAAACAGGCCCTCGGGGGTGGTGAGTTGGATCCTAAAGCCCAAACGGTTCTGAAGACTGACTGCCCCGAACCGACTGTCACGTCGGGTATCCTGTCTGCAGGCAGTAATGAGATGTGAATGTGTGGACAGATGACCACGTCGCAGCTTTGCAAATTCTCCCCATGGTGGCTGACTTCAGTGGGCTACCGACGCTGCCATGGCTCTAACATTATGACCGTGACAGACCCTCAGAGGCCAGCCCAGCCTGGGCGTAAGTGAGGAAATGCAATCTGCTAGCCAATTGGATATGGTGCGTTTCCCTACAGCCACTCCCCTCTTGTTGGTGATCAAAAGAAACAAACAATTGGGCGGACTGTCTGTGGGGCTGTGTCCGCTCCAATAGAAGGCCAATGCTCTCTTGCAGTCCCTGTGTGCAGCTGACGTTCAGCAGGCAGGAATGAGACGGGGGAAGAATGTTGGGAAGACAATTGACTGGTTCAGATGGAACTCCGACACGACCTTGGCAGAAACTTAGGGTGAGTGGCGGAGGACTACTCTGTTGTGATGGAAAATTTGTTGTAAGGGTCCTGGGCTACCAGGGCCTGAAGCTCACTGACTCTACGAGCCGAGGTAACTGCCACCAGAAAAATGACCTTCCAGGTCAAGTACTTCGGATGGCAGGAATTCAGTGCTCGAAAGTAGGGTTTCAATTCAGCTGGTGAGAACGACATTGAGATCCCATGACACGTAGCGAGGCTTTGACAGGGGCTTTGACAAAAGCAAACCTCTCATGAAGCGAACAACTAAAGGCTGTCCTGAGATCGCTTACCTTCCACTGGGTAATGGTATGCACTGATTGCACTAATGTGAACCCTTACGGAGTTGGTCCTTCAGACCAGACTCAGACAAGTGAAGAAGGTATTCAAGCAGGGTCTGTGTAGGACAAGAGCGAGGATCTAGGGCGCTTGCTGTCACACCAGACGGCAAACCTCCTCCAATGAAAGAAGTAACTTCTCTTAGTGGAGTCTTTCCTGGAAGCAAGCAGATGCGGGAGACACCCTCTGGCAGAACCCAAAGAGGCAAAGTCTACGCCCTCAACATCCCAGGCCGTGAGAGCCAGGGACTGGAGGTTGGATGCAGAAGAGCCCCTTCGTCCTGCGTGATGGATGGTCGGAAAACACTCCAATCTCCACGGTTCTTCGAGGATAACTCCATAAGAAGAGGGAACCAGATCTGACGCGCCAAAAGGGAGCAATCAAGAATCATGGTGCCTCGGTCTTGCTTGAGTTTCAACAAAGTCTCTTCCCCACCAGAGGAATGGGAGGATAAGCATACAGGCAGACCTTCCCCCAATCCAGGAGGAAGGCCATCCGACGCCAGTCTGCCGTGGGCCTGAAGCCTGGAACAGAACTGAGGGACCTTGTGGTTCACTTGAGATGCGAAGAGATCCACCAGGGGGGTGCCCCACGCCTGGAAGATCTGTCGCACCACACGGGAATTGAGCGACCCACTCGTGAGGTTGCATAATCCTGCTCAACCTGTCGGCCAGACTGTTGTTTACGCCTGCCAGATATGTGGCTTGGAGCACCATGCCTTGACGGCGAGCCCAGAGCCACATGCTGACGGCTTCCTGACACAGAGGGCGAGATCCGGTGCCCCCCTGCTTGTTGACATAGTACATGGCAACCTGATTGTCTGTCTGAATTTGGATAATTTGGTGGGACAGCCGATCTCTGAAAGCCTTCAGAGCGTTCCAGATCGCTCGCAACTCCAGAAGATTGATCTGTAGATCGCTTTCTTGGAGGGACCACCTTCCTTGGTGTGAAGCCCATCGACATGAGCTCCCCATCCCAGGAGAGACGCATCCGTGGTCAGCACTTTTTGAGGCTGAGGAATTTGGTAGGGACGTCCCAGAGTCAAATTGGAGCAAATCGTCCACCAATACAAGGGATTCGAGAAAACTCGTTGGACAGGTGGATCACGTCCTCGTAGACCCCCGGCGGCCTGATACCACTGGGAGGGCTAGGGTCCATTGAGCAGATCTCATGTGAAGGCGGCCATGGGAGTCACATGAACTGTGGAAGCCATGGTGCCCAGCAATCTTCAACATCTGCCGAGCTGTGATCTGCTGGGACGCTCGCGAACCCGCGAGACGAGGGACAACAAGTTGTTGGCCCTCGCCTCTGGGAGATAGGCGCGAGCCGTCCGAGAATCCAGCAGGGCTCCGATGAATTCGAGTTTCTGCACTGGGAGAAGATGGGACTTTGGGTAATTTATCACAAACCCCAGTAGCTCCAGGAGGCGAATAGTCATCTGCATGGACTGCAGGGCTCCGGCCTCGATGTGTTCTTCACCAGCCAATCGTCGAGATATGGAACACGTGCACCCCAGCCTGCGAAGCGCCGCTGCTACCACAGCTAGGCACTTTGTGAACACCCTGGGCGCAGAGGCGAGCCAAAGGGTAGCACACAGTACTGGAAGTGGCGTGCGCCCAGCTGAAATCGCAGATACTGTCTGTGAGCTGGCAGTATCGGGATGTGTGTGTAGGCATCCTTCAAGTCCAGAGAGGCATAGCCAATCGTTTTGCTGAATCATGGGAGAAGGGTGCCCAGGGAAAGCATCCTGAACTTTTCTTTTACGAGATTATTGTTCAGGGCCCTTAGGTCTAGGATGGGACGCATCCCCCCTGTTTTCTTTTCCACAAGGAAGTACCTGGAATAGAACCCAGCCCTTCTTGCCCGGATGGCACGGGCTCGACCGCATTGGCGCTGAGAAGGGCGGAGAGTTCCTCTGCAAGTACCTGCTTGTGCTGGAAGCTGTAGGACTGAGCTCCCGGTGGACAATTTGGAGGTTGTGAGGCCAAATTGAGGGTGTATCCTTGCCGGACTATTTGGAGAACCCACTGATCGGAGGTTATGAGAGGCCACCTTTGGTGAAAAGCTTTCAACCTCCCTCCGACAGGCAGGTCGCCCGGCACTGACACTTGGATGTCGGCTATGCTCTGCTGGAGCCAGTCAAAGCTCGCCCCTTGCTTTTGCTGGGGAGCCGCGGGGCCTTGCTGATTCGCACGCTGCTGACGAGAGCGAGCGCGCTGGGGCTTAGCCTGGCCGCAGGCTGTCGGGAAGGAGGATTGTACCTACGCTTGCCAGAAGTATAGGGAACAGTCTTCCTTCCCCCGAAAAATCGTCTACCTGTAGAGGTAGAAGCTGAGGCTGCCGGCGGGACGAACTTGTCGAATGCGGTGTCCCGCTGGTGGAGAGACTCTACCACCTGCTCGACTTTTTCCCAAAAATGTTATCCGCACTGCAAGGCGAGTCCGCAATCCGCTGCTGGATTCTATTCTCCAGGTCGGCGGCACGCAGCCATGAGAGCCTGCGCATCACCACACCTTGAGCAGCGGCCCTGGACGCAACATCAAAAGTGTCATAAACTCCTCTGGCCAGGAATTTTCTGCACGCCTTCAGCTGCCTGACCACCTCTGAAAAGGCTTGGCTTGCTCAGGGGAAGAGCATCAACCAAGCCCGCCAACTGCCGCACATTATTCCGCATGTGTGATGCTCGTGTAGAGCTGGTAAGACTGGATCTTGGACACGAGCATAGAGGAATGGTAGGCCTTCCTCCCAAAGGAGTCTAAGGTTCTAGCGTCCTTGCCCGGGGGCGCCGAAGCATGTTCCCTAGAACTCTTAGCCTTCTTAGGGCCAAATCCACAACTCCAGAGGTCATGAGGCAACTGAGTGCGCATCAGCTCTGGGTCCCATGGATCCGGTACTGGGACTCGATCTTCTTGGGAATGTGGGGATTAGTTAATGGCTTGGTCCGTTCGCAAGCAATGTCTTCTTCAGGACATGGTGCAAGAAGGAACAGTGGACGCTTCCTTAGGTGGAGAAGGATATCCAGGAGCTCAAACATTTCAGCCCTGGGCTCGTCCTCCACAACCACCGGGAAGGGGATGGCCGTAGACATCTCCCGGACAAAGGAGGCAAAGACAGACTCTCGGGAGGAGAAAGCTGTCTCTCAGGAGATGGAGTGGGATCAGAACGGAAGACCCTCAGACTCCTCGTCAGAGAAATATCTGGGATCTTCCTCTTCCTCCCACGAGGCCTCACCCTCGGTGTCAGACACAAGTTCACGGACCTGTGTCTGCAACCTCGCCCTGCTCGACTCCGTGGAACCCCGTCCACGATGGGGCGTCGAGAGGTAGACTCCCTCGCCCGCATCGGCGAAGCTCCCTCCGCCGACGTAGTTCGGGGAGCCTTCCTGTGAGGTGGCCGCGGTCGGTACCGCACGCGTACCGACGTCGGGGGACCTCAACCTGGGCGCTGGGCCAGCCGGCGCCACGCTCGACGGTACCGGTGGCGCAAGCACCGCCGGTACCGGAGGGGTAGGGCGCAACAGCTCTCCCAGAATCTCTGGGAGAACGGCCCGGCGGCTCTCGTTTAGAGCGGCCTGCAGAGAAGGCTGAGAGGTCGATGCAGGCGTCGACGTCAGTACCTGTTCCGGGCGTGGAGGCTGTTCCGGGCTGTCCAGAGCGGAGCGCATCGACACCTCCTGAACAGAGGGTGAGCGGTCCTCTCGGTGCCGATGCCTGCTGGGTGCCGAATCCCTCGTCGACCCAGAGCTCTCGGTGCCGACACGGGGAGGAGACCGGTGTCGATGCTCTTCGATTTCTTCCGAAGCATGTCACCGGAGCTCCCCGGCACCGACGGGAGGACGTCGAATCCATCCGTCGCTTCCTCGGGGCCGAGACTGAAGAAGGTCGATCTCGGGGGGGCTGTACCGCAGGAGCCCTCAGGGTAGGCGGAGACCCACCCGAGGGCTCACCGCCACCAGCAGGGGAATGGACAGCCCTCACCTGCACTCCACCCGATGCACCACCGTCCGACGACATCAGCAGACGAGGTCCTGGTACCACCGACGTCGATGCAGCTATCCGATGTCTCGGCGCCGATGCAGAGGCCCGATGCCTCGATGCACTCGATGCAGGGGCGGCCGAGGAAGAAGGTCTGGACGCTGACGACGTCGATGCACTCGAAGATCCCGGTGCCGATGCCGACGAAGAGCCCGAGAACAACACGTTCCACTGGGCTAGTCTCGCTACCTGAGTCCGCCTTTGAAGCAGGGAACACAGACTGCAGTTCTGAGGGCGGTGCTCGGCCCCCAGACACTGAAGACACGACGAGTGTCGATCAGTGAGCGAGATAAACCCGGGCGCACTGGGTGCACTTCTTGAAGCCGCTGGAAGGCTTCGATGTCATGGGCGGAAAAAATTCACGCCGGCGAAATCAAAAAGCCGAAATGGCGAAATTTGAAGCACCAAATTTAGAGGGAGAAAAAATCTCGACCGAGGCCGAAAAGAGGCCTACCCCGACGACGAAAGAAAACTTACCGGGGCAAAAAAGCTGGAAGTACGGGGAGGATTTACACGAAACCCGGCGGGGGGTTTCCGGAGCACTTCCCGACTAGGACAAAGCTTTCCCGAAGGAAAAAAACACGTTCAAAACAATTGGACGCGCGAGGGTCGACTTTCCGGGGCTCGACACGGCGAAAACACGACCGTACCGAGTGCGGACAAAAGAAGACTGGCCGGCTCGAGCCGGTTTCGGGCGGGAAGACGGCCGCGCATGCGCGGTGCGCGCGGGCGCGCGAGGGCTAGCAAAGGACTTTGCTAGTGAAGTTTCCGATTGGAGGGGCTGCCGTGGACGTCACCCATCAGTGAGAACAAGCAGCCTGCTTGTCCTCGGAGAATCGGGGATCACGTCGCCTTACTTCCCCAGTGGTCACTAACCCCCTCCCACCCTCAAAAAATCTTTTAAAATACTTTTTTGCCAGCCTCTACGCCAGCCTCAAATGCCATACTCAGGTCCATCGCAGCAGTATGCAGATACCTGGAGCAGTTGTAGTGGGTGCAGTATACTTCAGGCAGGCAGACCCAGGCCCATCCCCCTACCTGTTACACTTGTGGTGGTAAATGTGAGCCCTCCAAAACCCACCACAAACCCACTGTACCCACATGTAAGTGCCCCCCTTCATCCCTAAGGGCTATGGTAGTGGTGTACAGTTGTGGGTTTTGGGAGGGTTTGGGGGGCTCAGCACCCAAGGTAAGGGAGCTATGTACCTGGGACCTTTTTCTGAAGTTCACTGCAGTGCCTCCTAGGGTACCCGGTTGGTGTCCTGGCATGTCAGAGGGACCAGTACATTACGAATGCTGGCTCCTCCCACGACCAAATGGCTTGGATTTGGTCATTTTTGAGATGGGCATCCTCGGTTTCCATTATCGCCGACCATCTCTAAGGTCGACCTAAATTTCATGATTTGGGCGTCCCAACCGTATTATCGAAATTAAAGATGGATGCCCATCTTGTTTCAATAATACGGGTTGCCCTCATGAAAACTTGGGCGCCCCGTTCGATTATGCCCCTCCACGTGTCCCAAGTGGTGAGTCAAGATCCTTCCCCTGTACCAAGTAGACCTGGCAGACCTCCAAGCAGTTCTGAGTCACACTTTAGTTGAACTTACCAGTGGTGGCTGCTCCCCCCAAGCTCAGTCTCCACAAGTCTTACCACAGATGAGAAAGGATCAGGACCAATACTCTGTTCCACGCTCCCCAATAAACCTCTTTCCTTCTCCTTTCTTTCTTTTTATTTTTCTAAAGTTGCTGTGCTGGAAAAAGAGAGCTCCACAAGAAACAGGGCAGAAGTGAAGGCAAGGAAGAAGAAGTAAATTTGTGGGGCACCAGAGACAGGGATCTGAAGACCTCCAGATAAGACTCTGCAGTTTCAAGTCACCTGCAAAGCTCAACTGGGGACAGTTGACCAAATGGACCAGGGTAAATCACTCAGAACCAGAGGCTGAAAAGTGTGTCCATCCATCTGCTGGAAATAGAAAATAATGAGGAGCTGGACTGGATAACAACAGAGATATGTCTCAGCTCACTTTCAGTTTTTTCTCTCTACATGCTGGCTGATTGACACAACTTGATCTACTATTCATCACTGAAACATGACCAGAAGGTTATCATCTTAAACCTATGTCCCCCAGGATATAAAATCACCCACTGGACCAGAAAAGAAAAAAAGAGGAGGGGGCATAGAGCTTATATACCGATCTCATCTCACGATTGAAACCACAGCAGAATCCATAACAACCCACCTCGAAATAGCATCAATCAGAATTCACCATAAAACCCTGATCGACCACTTAAATTGTGTACTATTCTACAGGCCACCATGCAGCAGGAACGAAAGTCAGATGGACTTTATGGATTTTGTTTCAAATGTATGTATATCCAACTCCAATATACTAATACTAGGAGACATTAACCTTCACCTTGAAGACCCAAACTCTACCAACACACAAGAATGCAAGGATTTCCTTCATCTATGTGATCTTACATGGCCATACACGCAAACAACCCACGTGAAGGGTCATACACTAGACCTCATCTCATACAAACTGTCCACCAACCAGAACATAACCATAACACAAACTAGATGGCCAGAAACACCATGGTCTGACCACTCCAAATTAAATCTCTCTCTAAAATGGCGAAAAAGTGGCTCGCTCAAAACACAAGAACACACAACTCACACCACAAGAGGCCAAATAGGCCCGATTATCTTCTGGCAACAAATATACAACAATGGCTGGACAGCACAAACAGATTCCATATACTACCTTTCAGAACGGGACAAAAGATGCAGACACATACTAGACGAAATAGCACCCCTACAAACAAGAACTTCACGCAGACATAGCTCAATACCATGGTTCAACGAAGAACTAAAAACACAAGCAAGGAAACTGGAACGAGCATGGAAAAAAATAAAAGACGAACACACACTCAACACATGGAAACATCAAAGAAAATACAAATATGCAATAAGGCAGACCAAAAGGTCGTACTACAAAACCAAAATTGGACCAGATCACAAAAACACAAAGAAATTATACAACTTCATGAACAAACTACTAGACACAACGCCAGCCACTTCAACCAACACCAACATCCCATCTGCCGACAACCTTGCTAAATATCTCAATGAAAAAATCGTAAACTTACGCAAAACTCTACCTCAGAACAACACAGATATAGAAAACTTCATAAATGGTCTAGACCCAACCCCTGGTAAATACCCTGCCGACCAAATATGGTCACACTTCGCTCTCCTCAACACTGACATAGTTACTCAGGCAATTAAAAAATACTTCAACAGCCACTGTCAACTAGACACCTGCCCCAGTTACCTCATATAGTCTGCCCCTCACCGCTTCATAACAGATCTCACATCCCACTTAAACTTTATGCTCCAACAGGGTAGCTACCCTAAAGAGAAAGGCAACATCCTACTCACCCCAATCCCAAAAGACACCAAGAAAAAAAATCTAACGACATTACCAACTATCGCCCAGTAGCATCTAGCCCATTAGCAGTCAAACTAATGGAAGGACTGGTGACCAAACAACTCAACGACTACATAAATAAATTCACTATACTTCATGAGTCACAATCAGGATTTCGACCCCAACACAGCACTGAAACAGTACTACTCACTCTCCTAACCAAATTCAAGAAGTAAATAGCATTAAGTAAGAGCATTCTCCTCCTCCAATTTGACATGTCAAGCGCTTTCAATATGGTTAACCATAGCATATTGCTAAGTATCCTATAATACTTTGGAATCAGTGGCAACACCTTCAATTGGATCAAGAGTTTTCTATCTACAAGAACATATCAAGTGAAATCAAAAACAAACACATCGCTACCGTGGAAACCAGGTTGCGGAGTGCCTCAAGGATCACTGATCCTTTTCAATCTCATGACGACTCCACTAGCCAAGGCCTTATCCACCCAAGGTCTAAACCCATTTATCTACGCCGATAACGTTACACTATACATCCCCTACAAACATGATCTGGCAGAAATCACCAACGAAATCAAGCTCAGCTTAAACATCATGAACTCGTGGGCAAACGCATTCCAATTAAAACTCAACACAGAAAAAACACACTGTCTCACCATATCATTCCAATACAATGCTTACAAACCCACAAACATTAACACCCCAGGCTACACCCTCCCTATCTCAGACAACCTGAAAATTCTCGGAGTGACAATCGATCGTAACCTATCACTAGAGACCCAAGTGAAGGCCACCATAAAGAAAATGTTTTTAGCAATGTGGAAAACTTTCTTCCCGAGGGAAATATTCCGCAACCTGATACAGTCAATGGTACTAAGTCACGCAGACTACTGTAATGGAATCTATGCGGGATGCAAAGATCAAATCATAAAGAAACTTCAAACCGCCCAAAACACAGCAGCCAGACTAATATTTGGGAAAACGTGTTTTGACAGCGCCAAACCACTACGAGAAAAACTGCACTGGCTACCAATCAAAGAATGCATCACTTTCAAAATCTGCACGACTTGTTCACAAAATAATTTACGGCGAGGCTCCGGGATACATTACAGACCTCATCGACCTGCTAGTCAGAAACACCACAAAGTCTACACGATCATACCTAAACCTCCACTACCCAAGCAACAAAGGACTCAAATACAAATCCATCTACGCAATCAGCTTTTCCTATTTAAGCACACAACTATGAAACGAACTGCCAAAAGCAGTAAAAACTACGCTCAACCATCTAGACTTCCAGAAAGCACTAAAGACAGACCTGTTCAGAAGAGCATACCCCACCGTCTCAACATAAAATACCTGGACACCTACGTCATAATGAAACCAAAGACCTTAATGAACATTACCTGACACCTACATCATAATGAAACCAAAGACCTTAATGAACATTACCAGACTCTTCCTCCCCTCTCCCTCTCTAAGACCCCCAATCCAAACTACCATAAATGTACTTCACCCCACCACAATATCACTTTGTATTATTCACACCATGTATTTGTTGATACCGGAATCGGCTTTCGCCATTAATGGTAATATGTAAGCCACATTGAGCCTTCAAATAGGTGGCAAAATGTGGGATACAAATGTAACAAATAAAAATAATAACTATCCCACAGGTTCTGGAATGGGAAGTTACGTAATGGAATTTTCTTTCCTTTAGTCATAGCAGACAAAATCTAGA
This sequence comes from Microcaecilia unicolor, assembly GCF_901765095.1. Classification (NCBI taxonomy): domain Eukaryota; kingdom Metazoa; phylum Chordata; class Amphibia; order Gymnophiona; family Siphonopidae; genus Microcaecilia; species Microcaecilia unicolor. The sequence goes on along the minus strand of NC_044040.1, from coordinate 39,391,470 downwards.
CATTTGTGGGTTATGACCATCTAATAGCAGGTGGAGATAGAGAGAACCAAACTGAACTCAACCATATAGAACTATATTCTCCTTGGTACGTCAGTATTTTATGTCACAGAAAGAATAAACATGTCAACTATGCCCAGGGATATCAAATGGAGAAGAGCCCAGTATAAATTTCCAAATGTGTATAGTCTTTATGAAATTAAAATTAAAACACGAGGAGAAAGACCTCAACATACCCTGACGCTTAATGCAATTTCAGCGTATTTGACTGGGGTTGTTTACTTCATCACTGGTCTTAAGGAAGGGGTACAGATACGATGTGAAAGATCTGTAGAAGTACAAAAAGGACTAAGAAAGCGCAGAAATAATGTAGGAATGGAAGCTGGGTAGAGGGTAAGAGAGAATAAAGGGCCTAGATATCAGGAAGGGTTGAGATACATGAAATGAGTTAGGACTGGTAAGGGAATGAGAGTCATAGGAAGATAGCTGAGGACTTGGGAAGTAATGAATACAGAGGATGGAAATGGAGGACTAGATAGTGAATGAGTGAAAGAAGAAGATTAGGCTGGGAAGTAATGAATACAAAGGATGGAAGTGGGGGGACTAGAGAGTGAATGAGTGAAAGGAGGGGACTAGGCTGGGAAAGGAAAAAGAGAGAGAGAAAGAACAATGGAAGGCCTGGAAAGGGGATAACAGTAGGAGTCTGAAAGCTGGTAGGTGAGTGAGAAGAAAAAGAAGGATAATGCCTAACTATGAATGAAGAAGTGTCTAGTAGCGCTTTAGAAATAAGTAGTAGTAGTAGATGAGATAAATATAAAACAAAAATAAATGAAGATAAATGCCAGACCAATGTAGAAAAGGAACGGAAGAAAACATTGAGGAGAAAAAAGAAATTGAAAAGAGACCCTGATAATTAAGGAGAAGACTGACAAAAAAAAAAGAGTGGAAAAGAGACTGGAACCAACAGGATTAGAAAAATAAAATGCCAAGGCAGCAAAGGTAGAAAAGAAAAAAATATTTTAAATTTTTAGGGATTGAAATGTGCATCCACTATTGCACTGCTGATAGATTTCCATTTCAATTTTTGTCTGTATGTTTCTGTTTCTATTTGTGGTCCTCTATTCTGTATTAGTTGAAAATCTGTCTGTTTTCTGCTAGTGTGTAGCGTCTGTGTAGGAATCTGTAACAGTCCAGCTTGTTCTAGTTTACCAGTAGTGTGTTTACTGGTGTTCTAAGGTCTGGTGTAATATTTATAGGGATGTATTTTCATATGTAGCATTGCTGCAAGTTCAGTCCCGATAGTAAGAGCTATTATTATTATGGTGTGGTAAGTTTGCAATGTGGGTTCTCAGTGTCTTTTGCAGGGTTTTCTGTTATTTTGCAAGTGTCTGGCAGTGGAAGGAGTGATACCATCTCAGAACTGCACACACAATTTGAATATTTTTGGTTGGGGAATTGTAAAGGGGATGATAGTTCCTTGTTAGGTAGGAGAGTTCATTTGGGCATGTAAACAATGTGTGTGCAAATAGCTTATATGTGCATGTACAAATTGATAAGCATATGAAAAAGATTTTAGTACAGATACAAGGTGCAAATTTACAATGAAATTGTGAAAAAAATCCCTGTTCTTGAGGAATATGGAATTAAATTGGCTTTCGATAAATATGTTAAAATTTGTATCTTATAATAGGTATCTAAGGCACATAAACAGGTCCTTAAAATTGTATAAGTAAACACTTAATCTGTCACAAGACCTTTGCAAAACCACTGAATATTTATTTGTGTGTAGGGAAAAGAACCTCAGAAAATACCCGGTATGTATTAGCCTTCATGCCTAATGGTTTATTGGCTCATTGTGGCTTTTTGAAACACTCTCAGGTAATTGATCAATCACTGGTTCAGAAAAACCCCAAAACACTTTAATTTTCACAAAATACATTTTCTGTCAATGTCTGATATCCTTTTTTTTAAGTTCTTTGTAATGTTTTATATGAAATGATCCAAAACAATTCAGAAGATAAACTGTGTTTGTTCACTTATCTGTTGGAAAAGATCCTAACAGGCACCCGTTTCACAGAACCTGCTTCCTCAGAGGATCTTCAGCACAGATATCAATTTAAGAAGATCACAAGCCATTGTACTGCAATTTGCCTGAATATATGCAGTTTTATTTTCAATGTTTAACTAGCAAAGTAGTGCGCTATCTTATGAATCAGTTTTTATTAACTTTCCCATCAGTTAGGCATGTGGAACGTTGTCATATCAGGAAGCTCTATCTTGGAATGCACTACCTTTGTCACTTACATCTATCAGACATTATTATTTTAGAAGACAACTTAAGATGTTTTCATTTATTAAATTTGTAACCTGATTTGGGTGGGTATTTTTGGCTTTTTTTGCATTGTAATTTCCTACAGTATGCTCTAGCTCTTTTCTTGTTACCCACATTGAACTATATAGGTATATGTGGGCTAGAAGACTCAATGTAATGTTACGATCTGGGAGATTCCTGGGTTTTAAAGAGATTCTGTCCACTCTGTAGAGCCGAGTTTCTCAAAGTGTAGGCTGGGGCCCCAAATGAGGTCATAAAAACTGCATTTGAAGTCACAACCAGAAGGGCTTTCCATAGGTGCATTATTCTGCACTTCCTGGGGGTTACACAATTTTATCTGACCACAATCATGGGGTCATGGCCACATAAAGATTGAGTAGCACTGCTGTACAGAATCCAAATATCACTCTCATGTTAACAAACTTGTTGAATACAGGGCTGGCGTAACACGGTAAACAAGGTAAGGGGGGAGTGCCAATGTTGAGGAGGGGGGTGTACAAGTTGTATGTTGTACTGAACGTGCATCAGACTACCACAGGCATTGAAATGGGGGGGGCACCAAGATTAGGGCTCCACCAAAAACTGTCCTCCCCAGCTGCCCTGCACATTAAAATCATATGCAGAGCGACGGAAGCATTTCCTTTTCTGCCACCATTCTTCCCACCCTTGATTAGCTCTGGCCACTGGCACCACATGCTTATTCAAGTCAGAGACTAACTACTTCCTTTTCCTCACAAGAAACAGGATATAATTAGTCTCTGATTGAACGAGCCAAGGAGGTTTAATGACAGGAGACAGCATGAGCCTATCTAGCCCAATATCAAGCTGAAGCAAGTGAGTGGAGCTTGCCGCCATATTAATTAGTCAAAAACAACAGCAAACTTATGAGGTTTATATTGTTTTGCATTCTTTCTGTTAGGAGGGGATTGGGAGGAGAGGTTTGTGAGTTTTTGAGGGGTCTTTGGGGGAGGGTTATATTCAAAATGTTTCTGTCATTGCTCAACAGCTTGCTTTGTTATTTGCAATGCTGGATTGTAAATTTCAGTTCTGCACTATATACCTTTATTTTTGCTTACGATGACAAAGATATTTCTAGATAAAAACAACAGCAAACACTTATGTGTGGTCCATCTCTAAAAAAAAATTAAAGCTGTTCCTGTTGGATAGTTTGATTGTGAGACTTTGCTATCTGTACACCTAGTACGTCTTAGTAATGTTTGCAACCTATTTACAGTGAACAGGATTAAGAAGAGGTAGCTGAGACACAAGAGAGAACTTGCTGAAGCAACATCCCATCCCGTTCCTCCTCAGACTTTTCTCTTACAGATGCTACAAGGAAACCGCTGGAATATCATTTTAGCAATTTTGTTTAAGGCTCAGCCACATTCAATGAGCACTACAAAAAATGTGAAACAGTTAAAGTACATGTACTCATAGATATAGGACACTGCACACCTCGCTCACAGCATATTATTTTGGCAAGTAAGAACCTATGTCATATCTCATAAACCAAACCAACCCAACAATAAAGGGTGGGTTTCATGGTACACCCACTTTATGCATTCAACACTGCCATAAAGTGATAGCGACAGCCATGGCCCAGGTGCCTCTATCTATCCCAGGATTAGACTCCAACTGCCCAATGCAAAGCAATTTAACTGGATAGGAAAGGCTCCTGCCCGATTAAAATGATTGTGGCAACCTAAGTGCAGGCTGAATATTGACCAGCAAGTTTCCGTCTTCCTCTCTCTCCATAACTCTGCTCATTGTCTTGCACATAGAATCCCCTTCCTCCTGGAAGCCTTTCACCATTCCACATGCTCTCCGACAGCTTTTTTATTTATTTGAAGGATTCCAAAATATGTAGTTCTGTGTACATAACTGATAAAAAATAACAATGAACAACGACAACATGGATGCAGCAGCTGCTAGTTTGTTTTAGAAGTACCAAGATGGTGGCTGCTGGGGGAAGCCAGCTTCAGTCTTGTGACATCATTATGTCTCATGTCTTATTAAACCTCCTTAGAATGAGCAAATGGAGCAGGTGGCCAGAGTCAATCAAGGCTAGGCAAAGCAGCAGCAGCAGCAAAAAAAAAAATAAAAATAAAAACACACACACACACACCCACTCCAGTCACTCTGCAGACAATTTTAAAATGCAGGGAAGGCAGGAGAAGGGGACTGGCATTGGAAACAGGATAGACATGTCTGATACTGGCAATGGAAAAAGGAGGGCTGACAAGGAGATAGATGGGAGATGACCAGGGGGTGGGGGGCTTGGAAATGGGTCTAACGCAAGGGCTAGGGCTGGGAACTGAAAAGGGAGCAGGTGAGAGAAGGGGGTTGGAGCTTGGAGATGGCCCTGATTTAGGAGCTAGAAAAAGGTGGCTGATGCAAGGATAGAGATAGCAAATAGGGGCTGATGCTGGCAGATGGTAGGGGTGACAGAAAGGTTTTGATGCTGGGGACAGAGGCCATAAAGGACTAGATTCTATATATCATGCCTAAAAAATTGGCGTCAAAATGAAATACACCTAAGTTTCTGTGTGGTATATAGACTACGCCAAGCGCCCATCCGTTCGACTAAATTTAGTCGCAGGCAGTTACACCAAGTAAAATTTTGTGTAAATGCCAACACATAAATTGGGTGTGGACCGGGTGCATTCTATAATGTTTTATAATAGTTTAGATTAGATTGTAAGCTCTATTGAGCAGGGACTGTCTCTCTGTCAGGTATTCAGCGCTGTGTGCATCTGGTAGCGCTATACAAATGCTAATAATAATAACAACAACAATGCGCATAGATTTTACAACCTGCCTATGACTCGCCTATTCCCTGCCCCCTTTTCAACTATGCAACTTAGAATTTACACACATCACATTATAGAATACACTTAGACAGTTGTGCGTGTAAATTCTAATTAATGCCAATTAGTGTCAAAAATGGCTTAGTTGGCAATTATCGGCACTGACTGGCTTGTTAGATAATTAAGTTGTGCGCAGAAATCCAGAATGAGCTATATAGAATCTGGGGAGAAAAGGCTGATGCTATGCCAGAAAGAAAGGGGATGTCTTTAAAGGGGTGGCAAATGGAAGAAGGGGTTTGGGGGCTGATGCAGGGATTGCTGGGAGAAGAAAAAGGGCAGATACTTTGTGGGGAAGGGGAGAAGCAAGTGGATATGCAGGGGAAGGTGAAGATGGAGGAGCACAGGAATGGGTACTGGGGTTATAGATGATGGAGGAAAGATAGGGAAAATGAATACTGGAGGAGGAGGTAGATGGACAGATATTGGAGAAGGAAGTATGGGAGAAAAGACAGGGTCAAAGAATTATGGGGAAAGGAGAAAAGGGAAAACAAAGAAGGAGGGCTATGAAATAAATTAAAACCTCTTTCAGAAGCATGTTTTGGGCATTTCTAATAATATATTTATGTATAATCCTAGATATATGATCTAGTATTCTTTTTGTGATTCATTTAGAACTAGATCTGGTAAAAGCGGAATATAAGAACTGTAACTTTGTCTAACTGGAAGTGTACTGGTATTCTAGAATATTTGCAGTGCTGATTTTTCATAAGTAGTGTTAGAACAGTTTTGAGTGTCACTTCTCAGTGTCTGGTACTGAAAGGAGTTTGTGTTGCTCTCATTAATATGACACCAGAGTTTCAACAGAATGTTCTTGTAATTCTGCTTTTGCTCTGTACATGTTGCTAAGAGTTTTATTGGTTGGTTTGGGAATATCCCATGTGAATGAATAATTATCCTCTATTATGATTTACATAAAATTAGCTATATGTAAATTAGTGGCGGAATTGGAGGTACAGGTGGGGAGTAGAGTTCGTGCAGCCTAGCACTAACTGGTTGAATGAAACTATTAATTATAAGAGTTTTATTGAGTGATAAAACTGGTTGGGAGGGATTATGCATACAAGACCCTGGGGCCTTTTTTTGTGTCAACTTATATAATTAAAGGCAGCTAGGGGAGAGGAGTATGATGTGCAGAAATGTCACTTTGGCTTGCTCCCTCCTTGTCACCCCAAATATTCTGTCTACAGACACCAAACAAGCACATTACTAACAAAACAGCATCTTCGCACAGCGCATGACTAACACTGTGCCTACTCCTACCAGAATCCTGAAGCAGAGGAAGCCTGCCCATAACTTGGGCGTTCACCACAAGCTGTAATTTTATCTTGAACGCGTTGTAACCAACATTCTGCAGCACGGTGACACGAATATGCTCAAAAGCAATACAAGAGAGTGAAATGACAGCACACTCGCAGCTCTAGTGCCCTTTTCCTAAATACTATGTACTACAGGGAGCAGCAGAATCACTTTAAATGCTGTAAATCAAATTTGTAAATGTTGCTTGTCCCACAGATGCTGAACACTGGATCTTCCAGCAAAACACTGAAGTTTTAAAAAGGAATGTTGCAAGTGCGAAGAGGAAACTACATTCAAGCGGTAGGTACCATAACAGGAATTTCCTCTTCACTGTTACAAAAGACCCCTTCCCGAAACTGTGAGGGCATTTCCTTCAAGCGTAAGAGGGAAACAGCGTGGGTGACTGAGACGAAGATATCAGGGAATGCCTTGTACTGAGAGAGATCCTCCATTTCATCCTAGAAACGTATCGCATATGTACTCTGTTTGTTTACTTCATTAATAAAAGAATCTTAACCTCTCAGAGTGTAAAAATCTCTGAAGTTTTTTTTTTAATCGGAGGAAAATTATCAGGCTGTAAAGTTATGTCATTCTTTTCAAGCTGAGATATTTCGCTGCCTGCATGTGCATGTACTGGAATGTGGTAAAAAAAAAAACCCCGCATTTTGAGCCAGGGTTAAAACAAGATCTACCCGACTTTTGCGATTCCCAGTTCTTTATGAAGAAGGCTCTTTCCAGCTCTTTTCCTTAGTTGAACCATTTTTGAGTTTTGTGTAGCAAAAAAAAATTAACAACTTGTTTTCTACACATCATTACGTTCGAGCAACAAAGGTGTGATTTTTTTCCAAGTTCCAGTTGTACCTGCTTATGAATTGGGGGGTGGGGGGGGGGAGATAATGCTTTAAATCAACATGATAAGAAATCAGTAAAAAGGAGTGAAAAAAGTTCCCAATACAAAAGAAGCATCCCAGGAGTATATAAATACCCCACTTCCACGAGTCCAACTCGTGCAGCCCGTGCCTGGAAGTAAAAACGAGCGCACTCACCTGCAAGAGACAGTTATCTCCACTCGGGTGGCCGGGATGCTGTTGCTGAGAGGGTTAAAGTCCCCCAGGGACGCCATTTTCGGGTAGCCGCCCTCCGCCTCCAGCCTCGACTTGTCCAGTAAGTACATGAGGGGGGACGCAACCGACCGAGTCGGAAGAAGCGCGCCCCGCGAGGAGCCCAACTGTACACTGATTAGTTAGTGACTACTGTATCAGCTCAGAGGCGGGAAGGAAGGAAACTACCAGAGGAAAAGGAGGAGGGAAGGGAAAAAAAATCCGAGAAGTAAACGTCAAAGGAGCAGTGGGGGAGGAGGGCAGACGGGAGGGAGACACTTGTGTGGAAAGTAAGTATCGCAGTAGAGACGAACTCACTGTCGGCGCTGGGTGACAGGGAGGAGGGACTAGGGAGAACTAAACTTGCGTGCGCGCTGGGAGGGAGGGGGAAGCAGCGAGCGAGCTCGTGGCGAATGATTCAACCTCGAGACGTCGCCGGCCCTCACAACAAACAGCTGCACGTGACCGCCGGGAAGCAGCACTGAAGGTTTCCCTTCGGTGCTTCTCTCGGGTACATTCATTGCTAGGGGCAGGGGGGGATATGGCAATCCAGAGAAGGGAAGGAAGATTGATCGGTAAGAGCTCGGAGATCCCATGCTTTCCCCAGTCACATGGAGCCCCCCAGGTGCTGTTTTAATAATAACTGTACGGTAAACACAGCCCTACACCCAGCAGCAGGTAAATAGAACATGCAGAAAGTGTAGTTGTGTATGACATAAAACAAGTAGCACATTTCCCCATTTCTCAACACTGCACTTCCTAATTGCATTTTTGCACAGGGCTTGATTTGCTTGGCCCTCCCTCCTATGCGAAGAGATGTCCTGGTTTAACTTAAGTAAGTCATATTTCTAGATTCCAGTTTATTGAATGTAGGGAAGAGGCAATGAGATGGCAAGTTTACTTTGCAAATGTTTCGCAAATACTCGGTATCCTAAAACTGGACCGGTTCCCAGATTGTGCAGTATTTCCCGTAAGGAGTACATTTTGACGTTTGCAAACTTGATTATGCAATTCAGGAAATATTTGCAGGTTGTTTTTATGTAAGCTGCATTTCGATTCGCTAACGCAGTGGATGACTGGTATGTTTTAGACTCTCAGATGAGATGCCCTACTCTTAAAGATAGCCGACCGTCACCTTCCAACCACGAGGCTGTGAACGCCGCTAAACCAATCCCTTTGCTGCTAATGCAGTCCTTATATCGCCCACCAAGTGGCGCTGCAGAACAGAATCTCTAAAGCTAAACGAACACTTCGTCGCAGGGCAAGTTGTTGCGCTCGAGACCCCTATGATCAAATCCCCCGGGCTGTTCCGGATAGCACTAGAAAATTAGCTCTGGAATAGTGTAGGGGATTAAAGCCCTCATGATCAAAAGTAATAGCATGCAAATTCATGCACGTTATTAGGGGTCCTTTTACAAAGCGCTCACCAATATGGAGCAACCACTCACCCAACGCAGGTGCGGGCGGTAGTTCCAGGCCTAGTGCACACCATTTCCCGTGCTAGGGAAAATAGGGCACGGTTTTCTAGAGCAGCAGTTACCCGGCGGTAATCGGACAGCATCACGTGCTACATGGTTACTGCCGGGTTAGCGCAGGAGCCCTTACCACCACCTCAGTGGGTGGCAGGAAGTGCTCCCCCTTGCATGGCCACACGGTAAGAGCAATCTTACCACCTGGCCATGGCTATTTTCAGACTTTTTTCCCGCTGCGGTAAAAAGGCCACAGTTTGCAGCAAAAACAGACCCTGCCACTAGCGCAAGGCCCTTTTTACTGCAGCTTAGTTAAAGGACCCCTTAGTTTTGATCATGGGGGTACTTCTGCAGAAGGATGCAGAAGTTATTTGACAGGTCCGGGCTATCAAAAATAAAAGTAATGAATCTATAATCCTCTGAGAGGAATTGAAAGGTTTTTAAATAATAAAGCCCCACTTCAAGAAGGATTATAGACAGTGCCATCACAAGAAGTAGGTAATAAGGTGACCCCTCTGGATGCCAAGCCAGGGAGGTTGTCACCACCTGCAAACCTTTAAACACATGAATACTCCCGAAAAGGGATTAATGGCACAGTTTCTTTCCTCCGTGTTTGATTTGGATTTTTCCCAGGTAGTTCATTTTTCAATACACAGTGCCAGCTAGCTTTGACCTTTTGTTTATGCCTCTTCTGGGTAGAAAGCACGATTGCTGCCCAAATAAGTTATTGAATCAGCCTCCACCAGTGGTTCTTCACTGGATTACAAAACTTATCGTTTATTGATTTACTAGACCGTCACTTATTACAAAAGTAAATCAGAACGGTTTACAATATAAAATAACACAAAGTAACACTAAAAGCAGTAGATAAACATACTCTGAAATCCATTTGTGATAGGAAAGCACTACAAAAAGTCAACAAACATACAGATTTCACAAACTGTGGACTTTTTTTCCCCTTTCAGTTTGTTTTACTTTATCCATATTTTGGTTTTAGGTGATTATTTCTAGTGACTCTCGAAAGAGATGTGTTTTTAAAGCTTTACGAAAATGAGTGTAAGAGTCTTCAAGTCTAAGTTCTTTAGGAAGACAGTTCCAAAGAGACGGAGCTAGAAAAAAGAATGCCGATGTTCGCGTTGATTCCCATCTAGCTTTGGATGGAGATGGAATTACAAGTCTATTATCTGTCAATGACCGCAGTGTCCGAGTTGGTGTATAAGGGATAGTAAGGTTAGACAGATATGATGGACTAAATGAATAAAAAGCTTTGTGTGTCAATATCACAACTTTCAATTTTATCCTTGCTTCTATTGGAAGCCAGTGCAATTAATATAACGATTGAGTAATCCTATCATATTTTGAAGCTCTACGGATAATAGGAGCTGCTGTGTTTTGTATCATCTGTAGTCATCTTAGATTAAATTTTGAGAGACCTGCATACACTATGTTACAGTAGTCTAAACATGATAAGATATAAGCTTAAGTTGGTGTACGCAGGGAAGATTTATCTAAGGAATTTCTAATAGAGCGTAATTTACGTAATTGATAAAAAGATTTCTTTACCACATCAGATACTTGCTCATTAAAGGATAAGGCAGAATCAATATTAATACCTAGGTATCTAAATGACTGTACTGTAGGTTTTTGTTTACCAAACAAAGTTGGTGTTAAAGATGGGATAGGTCCAGAACCTGTTATCCATGAAGTTATCATTTTTTCTGGATTTAATACTAGTTCTTGCTTTGCTAACCAGTCAGCCACCTTCTCAAGACAGATTTGGATCGATGTTAAGGCAATATTTATTGCTTTTGCATATTGTATTAGAAGGAAGTATGTTGCAGTCAGGTTTTTATTCAGAATCTTTAGGCAGATACTTTTAACTCCTATTCCAAAATTGCAGAATCTGGACCCGGTTGAACCATCTATGTATAGGCCAATAGCTGATATTCCGCTGTTTGCCAAATTAGCAGAATCTTTGGGTTGCTAAACAATTGACAGAATATTTAGATTTTCAGCTTTGAATTCCATTCAACATGGTTTCAGGAACTTGCATAGCACAGAAACAATGCTTCTTGCTTTGGTTTCTAAAGTCAAAAAAAGTGTGGTCAAGCTGTGTTATTGCAGTTTTGATTTGTCTGCTTCATTTCATACAGTGGACCATGAAGATCTCAGTAGATTGAATTAGTTTGGAATGTATGGAACAGTCCTAGAATGGTTTGCAAAGTTTTTGGTTAACCGAGTCTTATGAGGGGAAATGAGAAGGCATGTTTTCTCATTTGTGGCATCCACTATGTGGGGGTTCTCCTTCCCCCCCATTTTGTTTAATATTGTTATGTGTTCTTTGAGAGGGTTAAAGTCCCCCCAGGGACACAATTTTCGGGTAGCCGCCCTCCGGACAGTACCTGTATTGCAATGACCATATACCTATGAATGTGACTTTATTCTGCAAGATTGAATCTTGGTCTAAGCAAAACTGACTCAAGTTAATTTCAGCCAAAACAAAATTTTATGGTTGGGAAATGGCAAAAAGTTCTGGTCACTATTCGTTTCCGTAATAATGAGGTCCTGAATTAGAAAATGACACAGGGACAAAGTTTGTCCACATCCCTGCGGGCTCTGTCCTTATCTGCACAAGCCTCAAACACTTATGATTTTGTATTTAAATCTTTTTGTTAAAGTATAAAAAGGAGCAATATTCTGTACAACTGTTTATAAACCAGAAATAGAAAACAAAGATAACGAGCAACTAAATGAAATAACCAAAACGAGATCAACCAGAGCCTCCAAATCATGCACTCTTGGGCGGACTCATTCCAGTTAAAACTTAACGCAGAAAAAACTCAGTGTCTAGTTCTCTCTTCGCAATATAACACAAACAACTACCCTACCGTAACCACACCATACTGCACAATTACTATTTCAGAAAATCTGAAAATTCTTGGAGTCACTATTGATCGAAACCTCACACTCGATACCCACGTGAAGAATACAACGAAAAAAATGTTCTACTCGATGTGGAAACTCAAAAGAATAAAACCTTTTTTCCCAAGAAACATCTTCCGCACCCTAGTACAGTCATTAGTGATAAGTCACTTGGACTACTGTAACACCCTGTACGCAGGCTGTAAAGAACAGACCATTAAAAAACTCCAAACAGCCCAGAACACCGCAGCCAGACTCATTTTTGGAAAAACTAAATACGAAAGTGCGAAGCCCCTAAGAGAGAAACTGCACTGGCTCCCGCTCAAGGAACGAATTGAGTTCAAAATCTGCACAACCGTTCACAAAATCATCCACGCAGATGCCCCACTCTATATGTTAAACCTAGTGGACTTACCGCCCAGAAACGCCAAAAGATCGGCCTGCAAATTCCTCAATCTGAACTTCCCCAGCTGTAAAGGAATTAAATACAAACAGTCGTATGCCACTACTTTTGCGTACAAAAGCACACAGATATGGAACACATTACACATGACCCTGAAAACCATGGACAATCTAACCAACTTTCGCAAATCGTTGAAGACACATCTCTTCAACAACGCCTACAAAAGACATCCTTAATGAAACAAATCATTCCTTAAACTGCTCAGGTTCATCAAAAAAACACCTCTCACACGACCTTACCTAACACCTTCCCATCTAAATCCTCATATACCTTCAGCCTATTATCGATTGTATTTAAGATCATGTAATGACTACATCATGATAACACTCTAAGCCACATTGAGCCTGCAAAAAGGTGGGAAAATGTGGGGTACAAATGCAATAAATAATAATAATAACTATAATAAACCACCTCCCCCTGCCACCCTCTACCCTTCCAACCCCAAAAATAGCTGACTTCTGCTACCTCAAGGAACCCTAATCTACCCTGTTAAAATGTCAAGCAGTGCAAAATACAGCCTGTTCTGTATGCCCTAGTGGGGGGAGGAATATGCCCTTTGAAGCACTGTTATGATTTTTAAAATCTGTGAATGAATAATAAGTCTTTAACAATCTCAGGACTTAGTCTAGCTCTCCTGTCTTCCACAGAATCCCATAATAGAAAATGTCCTCTCAGAAGATATGCCAGTAGCAGGAATGCACAGGAGCCCCCGTGCAAGTTTTGGCCAGCACTTTTGCTTGTTTTTCCAAAACATCAAAACATAAGAATAGCCATACTGGGTCAGATCAGTGGTCTATCTAGTCCAGTAACCTGCTTCTAACAGTGGCCAATCCAGGTCACAAGTACCTGACAGAAATCCAATTACTAGCAACACTCCATGCTACCAGTCCCGGGGTAAGCAGTGGCTTCTCCCATGTTCATCTCAGTAACAGACTATGGGCATTTCCTCCAGGAACTTCTCCAAATCTTTTTTAAACGTGTGTTAACCATCCTCCGGCAGCGAGTTGTAGAGCTTAATTCTTTGAGGGGGTGCACTAGAGGTTTTACCGTGCGCTAAACATTAGAGACGCCCATAGGAATATATAGGTGTCTCTAGGATTTAGCACGTGGTTATTTTTAGCATGCTTCTATAAAAGGGGCCCTGAGTGAAAAATATTTCCTCCTATTTGAAAAGTATTTCCATGTAATTTCATTGTGTCCCCTGATCTTTGTACTTTTTGAAAGAGTGGAAAATTGATTCATTTCTACCCATTCTACACCACTCAGGATTTTATAGACCTTAATCATATCCCCCCTCAGCCATCTCTTTTTTTTTTTTTAAACTGAAGAGCCCTAACCTCTTTAGCCTTTCCTCATATGGGAGGAATTCCATCCCCTTTATAGTTTTGGTCGCTCTTCTTTGAACCTTTTCTAATTCTAATTCTTCTATATCTATATCGTTGTCTGCATTACAGAATGACACAGGGACAGAGACAAAGTTTGTCCCCGACCCCATGGGCTGTGTCCCCATCCCTGCGGGCTCTGTCTCCATCCTTCCCCCGTCCCCATAGTTAACTGCTTGTTCCCGTCCCCCATGTCATTCTCTGTTCTGAATATTGTAAATTCATCTGAAGTTTTGGCTTTCATATTAGATTGAGTTCTGACTTGTGAAGCCCATATTAATTTATATAAAGTTTTTTTTTTTGTTTTGTTTTTTTAATTAAGGCAACTGAAGACTATTCGTCCTTACATCCATGAAAGCCAATTTGCAGTGTTGATCCAGGCTTTGTTTATATCTCAGTTGGACTATTCTCCTTATGTTCTGAGATTTGATATGTTCTCATGAAAATATAACATAACACTTTGTTCTTATAGCCCGCAATACCTTTAGTTCAGTGTGGATTACATACAAAGAGACTGGACATTCCAGGAAATACAGCAACAAAAAAATTAATCAGCAAGCCTAATACATTCACCTTCTTCCATGGATCCTAAATAAATAAGTCTTAAGCAATCACCTAAAGTGCATAATTTTGACTCCTGAATTATCAAAGGAGAAACATCTTTGCTTAATTTAGCAGCCTGATAAGAAAGCAGAAAGTCTATGCATTTCTTTCTTACTTTACCCTTCATTGATGGAAAGGAGAATAAATTGATAGATCTGAATAGTAGTTGACAAAACAAAACATTGAGTCAAATAACCAGGAGCTAGACCTTGAGAAACCTTGTACATCAAATAAGCTAATTTGAACATGACCTTTGGGACTACTGGCAACCAATGAACTTTAGAAAAATATTCTGACAAATGATCAGAACATTTAAAAGAAAAAAAATCAACCTTAACGCAGTATTCTGGACTGTCTATAACTTACACATAAGGATTTGAGAACAGCCTAGATAAATGCCATTACAGTAATCCAAAGAACGCAATAAAATATTACAACTTTTGCAGAATACGGTTGTTAGATTGATTTTTGGAAAGAAAAGGTTGGATTATGTTTCTCCATCTGTTCATTGGCTTCCCATCAAAGCATGAGTCTTGTTTAAGTTAGCTGCTTCTTATTTAAAATTTTATAAGGTTTGGCTTCCCACCCCGGCACTTGATAGACTGGGTACTATGCAGGATAGCCCAGCATCCCTTTCTAGTTCTTGTAGGAGTAAGCCTGTGTCTTCAGTTGGTGGCTTTCTTGTTTCTGAGGTAAAATCCTGGAACTTCCTCTCACCACTTATAGGGACTTTGCTTGATTTTAGTAGACCCCTGCCTTACAGAGTGTAATGTATTATTGCCTTCATTGTAGTATGCAAAATGTTCATTATTGCTTTTCACATGTGCAAAATCATTCGACAGATGTCAGCAACATTTGGAATACAGTGGAAGAGGAGCATAGACCATGCTAATGATATACCTATTTTATTTGTATTGACATTTCTACACGATGTCCAGAAAGAAAAAGGACCCTCAATATTTTTCAAAATAACTCCAAAACATCCTAGTGCTACAGAAACCTCTACCTGAAATTCAAGACCTTTCTGAGTACTTTATTTTTCAATAGGATGCTCCAGTTCATCGAGCTCGCAAAACAGTTGAGGTCTTAAGGTCTTAATTAATGAAACTCCAGAATTCATTGAAGCAACAACTCAGTGACATTGAAGACTTGTCAGTGTGTCAAGGTTTAAGGAGGCCACTTTGAACACAAATTATGAATTAACTAAGAAAAAAACCCCATTATACTAATGTATTTTCAAAGGTCATACTAAGGTGCTCATTTTCAAAACAAAAACATCATAAGGTGGCAGAAGGACATTTTTCTCTCAAACGTCCAAGTTGCAATTTTCAACTCCCCGATTTTAGATGTTTTGCTCCACAGTTCATCCAGATTTCAAGGTGGCATGTTGGGCAGCATGTTTTGGGCAGGACATAGGTGGCACCAAAATATAAATGTTTTTCTGCAATAATGGATCAAAATGAAAATATCTAGGTCCAAAATTTGGACCTTTGGCTAGACCTGCTTCTATCACTACTAAGTGACTAAAAGGTGCCCCAAATGACCACTGGAGGATTAAGGCATAACCCCCTCTCAGCCCCCTAAGATTTAGCAGTGACAGTACATTCCAGGCTTTATGACGGTTTCGGATGTTATGGCCAGTCCTGTTAGAGCAAAAAGTGGGTCCCTGGAGTAGCCTAATGGTTGGTGCAGTGGACTGTAGAGAAGGGGACCCAGACCCATATCCGGCTTTATGACGGTTTCGGATGTTATGGCCAGTCCTATTAGAGCAAGAAGTGGGTCCCTGGAGTAGCCTAATGGTTGGTGCAGTGGACTGTAGAGAAGGGGACCCAGACCCATATCCCACTCTAACTGCTATACTTGTGGTGAAAAGTGTGAGCCCTCCAAAACCCACCAAAAACCTACTGTACCTACATATAGGTGACATCTGCAGGCATAACGGCTATTGTGGTGCTGTACTGTTGGGTACAGTAGGTTTTTGGTGGGTTTTGGAGGGCTTGCCGTACAACATAAGGGGGTAACGGTGAGATATATACCTGGAACCTTTTATGTGAAGTCCACTGCAGTGCCCTCTAGGGTGCCCCACTGCTGTACTGCAATGTCTGTGTGGCCAGTCTACTACAAATTCTGCCCCCCCCCCCCCCCATACATCTCAGTGGTTTGTTTGTGTATGTGTTTTTCCCAAAAAATAGTCCTAAAGGATAAGATGTACACATTAATTGATTTGATTTGCTTACTTTATTTCTTGTCTATTAGATTGTAAGCTCTTTGAGCAGGGACTGTCTTTCTTCTATGTTTGTGCAGCGCTGCGTACGCCTTGTAGCGCTATAGAAATGCTAAATAGTAGTAGTAGTAAGATGCACAGAGCATAAAAATGTCTAGCAAATAGCTGTTCGAAAAATATGTGCTATACCTGAAAAAGACCTATTCCCAGGCAGGCCATAGCTGTCCCTGGAACTTCCAGTATCTCTCTCCAAAAGAACTGGTGCACATCTTGGAACATAAGATCACAGCATAATCTCTAAATAACATGGTACTAATCCAGTCTCAACTTTAAAAGTAAAGGAATCTTACATTTAGCCCATTTTCCAGTGTTACATTGACCAAACAGCTCAGATATTCTCACCTGGTCTAAACCAAACACCAAAAAAGTAGTTAGTGAAATGTAAAAATCAAGAGATTTAGGGCCCTATTTACTAAGGTACGTTAGTGTTTTTAGCACGCCTACACTTAGCGTGTGTGCTAACCATATAAGCGCCTATAGGGATATTGTAGGCGCATACATGGATAACGTGCATACATAGTTAACGCGCGTTAAAAATGTTAACACACCTATAATGCTGCTTAGTAAACAGGGCCCTTAGACTGAAAGACGACATTAGTTCAATACCAGAAGTGATAATTCTGTAGGATAGTTTGCTCCCACAGAAGTTCCATGGGTTTGAAGCACCAACTTAGCAGGGATGATTTTACATTTAAATAAATTGAATCTGATATAGTGCTCCTATTTTCTTAAAGAACTAGGAGTTTAGCAAGATGACTGCTGCAATTAGAAGTATAAATTATGACATTCAATAGTATATATATATATATATTGCAATCCAGCTATCCTAACAGAATGCTTTTGCATAAATGATAGTGTGATCATTCCTGTATCAGTCATGTTAATTATACTGCATTCATGCTTAATTGATACTGCAATTATGGTTTGTGTATGCTCGTATCATATTCCTAATAGCAATTATCCTCACAAAAATAATGTTCTCAATACTGTATAAAGAGTACTATGCATCTTTGATGCTAAATTGCCCTTAGAGAGATGTTATTTTGACATTTACTGGTATAATTTAACATTTTTTATCAAGCATCATCTGGCTGTAATTTAAGTAGTTTGTCAATTCGAAAACTGGTTAAATATCTAACAGTTCTTGCTACCCATAAGAAATATCATATTGGGTCAGGTCCGTCAAGCCCAGCATTCTAGTGGCTAAGCTAGGTTATTTGAAGATGTCCCCAGCAGATACTAATGGGCAGCTGTGCTCTCTGTTCACTCTCATCTTGAGGCAGTAAAAGTTGGCATTCCCTAAACCACCTTAAGTAACATCTGTTACTAGATGTTGTTCTTCAAACGTGTCCAAACCTTTTTGTAAATACAGCTGTAAAACTAGTCTAACCACATCTTATTGCAACAAATTCCATCCCTTGTTTGCAGACTGAAAAAATACTTTCATAAATTTGTTGGATTTGGATCCACGGAATCCAAGGAATGGAGCCATGGAATCTTAGCGGAGATTGGGTGGCAACGCCGGTAATTGGGAAGCTAAACCAGTGCTGGGCAAACTTCTATGGTCTATGCCCTGATCGTAACTTGGATGGGCTAGACCAGTGATGGGCAACCTTTTGAGCTTGGTGTGTCAAAATTCACCAAAAAAACCGAGCATAACTCGGGTGGTGTGTCACTTCAAGAAAAATCACTGCTACTAGGACCACCCCCGGGCCCCCCCCCCCCCTCCACTCGCTACCGGGCCCGGAACTAACCTTAAAGCCTCCTTTCACGTCACAGCAAGCAGCAACAGGGCAGACCTCTCCTCCTTCCTTCTGTGCTCCGCCCTCGCGGACGTTACGTCAGGCGAGGTCAGGACACGGAAGGAAGGAGTGGCCTGCCCTGCTGCTGCTTGCTGCGACGTGAAAGGAGGCTTTAAGGTTAGTTTCCGGGAGCGAGGAGGGAGGGCGGACCACACTGCGGCGGCGCCGCGTGTCATCGAAAATGGTTAAGCGTGTCAGTGCTGACACGCGTGTCATAGGTTCGCTATCAGGGGGCTAGACTGTAAATTTTAAGGGGCTTCGACGTTAGCTTCAGAACTTTTAGTACAAGAGCAATGCTGGGCAGACTTCTACGGTCTGTGCCCTAAGTATAGGAAGGACAAATCAAACTCTGGTATACATATAAAGTATCACATACCATGTAAAGTGAGTTTATCTTGTTGGGCAGACTGGATGGATCATTCAGGTCTTTATCTGTCGTCATTTACTATGTTTTAAATCTGCTACCAATTAATTTCATGGAGTGTCTCCTAGTCCTGGTACTGTTTGATAAGGTAAATTAACTATTCTCTATTTGTTCTATACCACTTAGGATTTATAAAATCAGTCATATTTCTTCTAAGCCATCTCTTCTTTAAGTTGAGCAGCCTTTATATTGTCTTTCTAGATCTAGGCAGCCATTCTATTCCCTGTCTGTTTGTTCCAAAAAAAATAAATATAAAATAAAAAAGGGTTTGATTCACCTAGCTCAGAAATTCAACAAACATCCTGCAAAATTATAATTGCTGACTTAGACATAATTATTTAATTATATCTCGTGCTTCACAAGTAGTATTGAATTGAGCAGTTAGTGCTGCTGCATATTGCCTGTAACCACCCAGGCACTGTCCGGTTAGTGCTGAGTTGGAGGCAGAATCTAACCAGTTAGCGGCGATATACTGTATGCTAATCCACTAAGTAAGCAGATAAACTTAGGGTGGGAAAAAAGCCAAGATGTATCCACCAAGCTAACCAGGACCGGTCAGAATATTGGTGGGTGTACAGTTCGGGTAACCATACGTGCCCAAATATTCAAAGCCGGAGCCCGGACATGGTCCAGCATTGAATATCCGGGGTTAATTCAACCTGTGGCTATAAACAGCTTAGAAACCGCTGACCACAGGCTGAATATCTACCCCTTGAGTGGAGTAGAAGGGGTAAATAGGGACTTATTAACACTTTCAAAATACAGTCTCAATTATTCAACCTTCACTAATCCAACCATCCAGCATATCCAAGTGATGTCATTGTGTTGCCATTAAGAAGTGCACAGTTCTCTTCCTGTTTTCTGGCTTTTAGCACTGGGTTTCCCACGAACACGTGGTACGCTACGAGAGAGAGACGGCCCCCTTCTGTCCGCACTCTGGTCTTGAAGCATGTGGCTCTGCTCGCTGGCCGGCTCTTCCTGGCCAATCGACACTCTTCAGCACTGCGGTATCATTCCATTTAGGGGGGATTCTGACTTGGTGTTCAATCATAATCCCACAGATAGTAGCTTCACCCCATTGGCTCCTCAGTCAAGAATATACACCAAGTATCTGAACCTGTGGTTCCTCTCGTACTGAGCAGGATTACTGTTGCTACAACGCATCATCAGTAGGGTTAAACTAATCTCACAACAGCTTCACACACTGGTTACTGGTTAGTGTTAATAAAAAAATGTTTAAAATATAGATTTTCCCTTTGTGAAACATGTTTACTTGTATTTTTGTGTACCATTTTGGATGGAGCTGGAGAGGAATTGCGATTTACACAGATATGTGTAAAACACATACATACATGCACAGAGAGCACAGGACACTGAGCTTGATGAACCTTTAGTCCGAGCCAGTTCTTATGTAAAAGTTAAAAATAAGTTACAGCGGAATCCACTGCTATGTATATGCTACCTACATAATGATATGTAGACACGATTCAAAGGATGTGCTGTATGGAACTTTGACATAGGCACCATGTTATGAAATTATCTCCAACTTGTCTCTTCATGAGTGGGTTGATTCAGGGTTGGTTTATCATTTTTTAATGTCCCATGTGGGGGTGGGGGGGGTGGGTTGGTTTGTTCCACATTGGCCGTGATGCATGTATGGCCTGCATCTTGAAACAGATAGCAACCCAGGAGCATTACACAACATGGCTAGTAGTGTGGAGGAGTGTGGCAAAGTGACAGAAAAACAAAACACCTGGGCTCTGACAGTTAAGTGCATCGGGCAGTTAGGTGATGTACCTGGTAAAATATCTAGAACCTAGCAAGGAGGCAGCCACACTGATGTTTGTTGGCAGGGAGTGGTATGAGGACCTTCCTCACCAATGTAAAGGAGAGGCCTCTTCATGACCATGCAGAAGCTGCGTCTGCCCTTCATTTATGATGGGCCTTTTCAGTTAAAAATTCTCCATGAAAGAGACATTAAAACTGAACTGTCTGAAAAGAATATAATCATTTTTAGGGAATAGATGTGTAATAATGATTTTCTGTTATTGTTATGCAGAGAAGAGAGATGTGGATTCTAATAGAATGACAGAATGCATTTGATTTTGGAATCCCTAAAAGCCTATTTTTTTCTAAACTTTGTCACTTTCCCCCTTGCATTCATACTCTGAATAGTAGATAATTAAGTGTTAACTGGGAAGTTTTACAGATTCTCTGTGAGGAACATGAGGTACCTGACATTTTCTTCAGCGAGTGGCATTCTTTAGCTTGCCTCTAGCACCAGATACTGTATGTGTTCAGAAACAACACTGTATAATGGGCAACTCTGTTATGTAAGTGCAAACTTTTCCAGAAATATTACATCACATTTTCCTGAAATGAATAAAATAAAGCCGCACAGTGGCATGGCCAGTCAACAGACAAACTAAATTTATATACACTACCATGGGTCTGCTATTATACAGATCTATCATAGTAACATAGTAGATGACGGCAGAAAAAGACCTGCATGGTCCATCCAGTCTGCCCAACAAAATAAACTCATATGTGCTACTTTTTGTGTATACCTTACCTTGATTTGTACCTGTCCTTTTCAGGGCACAGACCGTGTAAGTCTGCCCAGCACTATCACTGCCTCCCAACCACCAGCCCCGCTTCCCACCACCGGCTCTGGCACTGACCGTATAAGTCTGCCCAGCACTATCCCCGCCTCCCGCCACCGGCTGTGCCACCCAATCTTGGCTAAGCTCCTTAGGATCTATTCCTTCTGAACAGGATTCCTTTATGTTTATCCCACGCATGCTTGAATTCTGTTACCGTTTTCATTTCCACCACCTCCCGCGGGAGGGCATTCCAAGCATCCACTACTCTCTCCGTGAAAAAATACTTCCTGACATTTTTCTTGAGTCTGCCCCCCTTCAATCTCATTTCATGTCCTCTCGTTCTACCGCCTTCCCATCTACGGAAAAGGTTCGTTTGCGGATTAATACCTTTCAAATATTTGAACGTCTGTATCATATCACCCCTGTTTCTCCTTTCTTCCAGAGTATACATGTTCACATCATCAAGTCTCTCCTCATACGTCTTGTAACGCAAATCCCTTACCATTCTTGTAGCTTTTCTTTGCACCGCTTCAATTCTTTTTACATCCTTCGCAAGGTACAGCCTCCAAAACTGAACACAATACTCCAGGTGGGGCCTCACCAACGACTTATACAGGGGCATCAACACCCCCTTTCTTCTGCTTGTCTCACCTCTCTCTATACAGCCTAACAACCTTCTAGCTACGGCCACCGCCTTGTCACACTGTTTCGTCGCCTTCAGATCCTCAGATACTATCACCCCAAGATCCCTCTCTCCGTCCGTACCTATCAGACTCTCCCCGCCTAACACATACGTCTCCCGAGGATTTCTATTCCCTAAGTGCATCACTTTGCATTTCTTCACGTTGAATTTTAATTGCCAAACCTTAGACCATTCTTCTAGCTTCCTCAGATCCTTTTTCATGTTTTCCACTCCCTCCCAGGTGTCCACTCTATTACAGATCTTAGTATCCTCCGCAAATAGGCAAACTTTACCTTCCAACCCTTCGGCAATGTCACTCACAAATATATTGAACAGAATCGGTCCCAGCACTGATCCTTGAGGCACACCACTACTCACCTTTCCCTCCTCCGAGCGAATTCCATTCACCACCACCCTCTGGCTTCTGTCCGTCAACCAGTTCCTAATCCAGTTCACCACTTCGGGTCCTATCTTCAGCCCATCCAGTTTATTTAAGAGCCTCCTGTGGGGAACAGTGTCAAAAGCTTTGCTGAAATCTAAGTAGATTACGTCCATAGCTCGTCCCTGATTCAATTCTCCTGTCACCCAATCAAAGAATTCAATGAGATCTATCAGGTAGTATGACATATCCTTTCTGGGCTAAATTAATATTTTAATTTTTTTATGTTAAAGATTATACAAAGCAATTATAAGAAACATCTTGCTTTAGTAAAGACAGAAATAATCAAGAATAATATTTAAGCAATTACAGCTTAAATTAGATTACCTCATCTACAGTCTGCAAAGAAGGAGAGGAAAAAAACAAGGCACAATTCCAAGAGCCTATTATCAAAAAGTAGAAAAATTTATATTTTAAAAAATATATCAAAAAATTCAGGGGACAATATTCAGCGTGGTTTAAGCAGGCAGACTCCTGCCCATTTAAACCGCATTGAGTTAGCCAGCTACCAATATTCAGAGGCAGTGGCAGAGGAACTGGGCAGTGTTGATATCAGCTCTGACACTCCTGACAGTCCTGTTTTTGCCTGGTTAAGTAGGCAGGTACCAAGACTGAATCGACTGGCAGCTGCATTACTTCCAAGTTTGCTGAAGACCTGAATATTCAATGTCAGGGCCCAGGCATGACCCGGCATTGAATATCTGCATCTAATGTAGCCAGTGGTGGTCAGCACTTTAAAAAACACTGACGCTACTTACTGAATATAGACCCATCATTATGGCATCAGCCCCCTTGAACAATCAAGCAAAGGAGCGGAAGCAATCAGTAACCAGGATGGTCCAGGGTTGTTTAAAAACCTTTAATTGGTAGCTGTAACTCCCACTGTCTCAAGCGGATCTGATTTTTAGCATGAGCTAATAACGCTAGTTCACCTTAGAAAAAGACCCCCTTAGTGCAATAAGTCTAAACATTGTCATCACTGATGCAAAGCCGATTTTGGTCTCAAATAATTTTCAGCAGTTCATTAGAATAAGGTTTCTGTATGTTTTTTTTAAATTATTTATTTATTGGGCTTTATTAACCACCTTTATGTAGAACAAGTAGAAGTAAATCGATTTTTTACTCGTTCCAAAAGTACAAAGACTAGGGGACACTCGAGGAAGTTACATGGAAATACTTTTAAAACAAATAGGAGGAAATATTTTTTCACTCAATGAATAGTTAAGCTCTGGAACTCTTTGCTAGAGAAGGTGGTAACAGCGGCTAGCATAACTGGGTTTAAAAAAGGTTTGGACAAATTCCTAGAGGAAAAGTCCATAGTCTGCTATTGAGGCAGACATGGAAAGCAACTGCTTGCCCTGGGATTTGTAGTATGGAGTGTTGCCACGATTTGGGTTTCTGCCAGGTATTTGTGACCTGGCTTGGCCACTGTTTGGAAAACAGGATACTGGGCTAGATGGACCATTGGTCTGACCCAGTATGGCTACTCCTGTGTTCTTATAAGATTCACGCAAGGTGGTGTACTTCAGGTACCGTTTAACACAAAACTTACAATTTTAATAGTAAAAATTGCCAAATATAAACTTGAGAGCAGCAAATTAAAACCTAATAGAACTACCTTGAAACAGTATCAAAAATATACACATTTAACAGCACTGAAATTCAAATAACAGATATAATATGTCAGCATAATACTAATGAAATATCTAAAGCATGCATTAGAACATTTAAATAACCTTGATATAATGTTAATGTTTTTCTACATTGTAGCTTACCATGTAGGTGAGGGCCCAAGTGCAGATATTGGGATTTATTAACCGCCTTTATGAAGAGAGATATAAATGGGAACAAGATGGGTGGTACAGAGTCATTCGGGATAAATAGATGGGTGGCTAAACTTAAACATGAATACTGAAAGAACTAAAACATGAAATTACTGATCTGCTGTTAGTCCTCTGTAACATGTCATTAAAATCATCTGTGGTACCTGAAGATTGGAGGGTGGCCAATGTAACATCGATTTTTTTTTTTTAATATTTAAATGATTTTTATTGGTAACCACAATCAACATTACAGTCAGAGGAATCAAACAATTGACCAAATACAAAGTTATATAAAATGAGCAAACAAATAATGAATATAGTAAAATTTTAAACAATGTTCCCACATTTTCTGAATAATACCTGTAACCTTCCACCCCAAACTATCTTCCTATATAACAGCTGTAACTCTATAAACATTCTATATGTCTATTATTGATGTTATGTCCATAATACCACAACAATAAAAGTTAACTGTACCCACCAATGTGTGTCCAGAATCTTTACAGAGTTTACTATACCCAGTTTAGTATATAACACCGATCTCTTTTTAAAAGGGTTCCAAGGGTGATCTATGAAATTACGGATTGGTAAGCCTGATGCCTGTGCCAGGTAAAATAGTGGAAACTATTATAAAGAATAAAGTTGCAGAACACACAAACATGTTTTTTAATGAGACAGAGTCAGCATGGTTTCAGCCAAGGGAAGTCTTGCCTCACTAATTTGCTTCCTTTCTAAGGCGTGAATAAACATGGCAATAAAGATGAGTTAGTTGATGTAGTGACAGAGGCCTTCTCTGCGCATGCGTGAGGGCGGAGAGGGGAAGCCCAAAGGAGGGGGCAGGAACAGGGGAATCAGCAGAGGCCCGGATGATGAAGGGTGTGAAGAGCGCCAAACCTAATTGGCCCAGCAGGGCCCAGCAACAAGGGGGGGGGGGGGCAGGTGAGTGGCCCATAGTCCTCGGATGTACATAGTCATGAAAAGCACTGAAAATGAATGACCCTGATTGGCTGGGAAGCCCAGCAATAAGGGGGAGGAGGGGCAGGAGCAAAGTGCCTCAATACCTGCTGTGCTAGGGAGTTCAGGGACAGGTTGGAGAGCAAGGGAAAACATGGCAATGTGAGGTTTGTCCCATGGCTGAAATTTTTTTTTAAAGTACTCTTAGTTCTACAGAGCGCAGAGGTGGAAAGGGGTTGGAGAACCTTGTACTGGAGAGTGGAGAAGTTGGCTGGCGATAACAGAGTGCTGGCATGGAATGTGGCTAGTAGCCATGGCTGGAGGTTGCTTGGGATTTGGAGCTGGCTGAGAGGTGAGATCTGGCAGTGGCAGTGTTTCTGGAGATAGGTGAAGTGTGTGGGAGATGTCTGAGACAGTGGGACAGAGCTCTATGTATCTGTAAGTGTGGGGATCTTGCCAAGTATTTGTGATCTGGATTGGCCACTGTTGGAAACAGGATGCTGGGCTTGATGGACCTTTGGTCTTTCCCAGTATGGCAATACTTATGTACTTATGGTGTGTGTGTGCATGAGTGAAGAAGGGTTTTAGGGGAACCTCTAGCCTACCAAGGGCAGGACAGTGGGGGTGGCCTGCCCCGGTTGCAGGCAGCAAGGGGGTGCACAGAGTAGTCGCACAACTTTTGGCTCTGCTGGTTCCTCCCCCTCTGATGTTACTTCCTGTTCCGGGGCAGGCGTCAGCAACCGGCGGAGCCAACAGCCACGCAACTGCTCCGTGCACCCCCCGGTGGTGAGGATGATGCGCTTCGGGGGGAAGGGAGGGGTGATGTGCCGGAGGGGCAAATCAGCAACCCACCCCGGGTGGCAGCCAACCTAGGTATGCCACTGAGGGGAACATATATAAATTTTAATGCTTGGCACTTTGTGCTTGCAAAATCATTTGCAGTAACTTGGAATGTACCTGAAAGTAGTGATGTCACTAGGAGAGAACCGTTGTGGCAGTTGGAGACTAATAATGAAGAGAGCAGAGTGCTGTAGTGTGTGTGAGAGAGATTCTTTTAGGTGTAAGTGCCTGAGTTTGGTTTAAGTGTGATTTTACAGAGCTTAGATTAGTTTAGGGGAACTTGTGGAGCAATTTGGAAAGATTTTGTGTGTTTTTTTACAGATAGGCTGAGCAGGGAAAAACCTGTAGGGAAGTTAGAAGTGGGAGCAGTGACTGTTAAAAGGGGCTGCTTTAATTTATTAGGCTCTGATCTAGTTTGGGAGTATTTTGATGAGTTTGGAGTTCTTTGTCTTTTCTAGCACTGGCTGAGAGCTCTGGGAGAGGGCTTTGAGACATGTTTAAAAGTGAACTAGGCAGTATTAGTTGAGGAATTAGCTTCCAGTTCAGCTCAGCTTGCCTTCACACAAAAGCTTTTAGCGTACACAAGAACCTATCTGGGACACGTGTGCTGCCCAACATTCCTTGACTGCTGCTGAGGCTTAGGCAGTCTGAGAAGCTGTACTGATGGTGAGCTGTCATAAAGTCTTGCTGATAGCACTGGGCAAGAACAAAAGTCTGTCCTCTGACACCCTGGATACTGGTCCACAGGTACCCAGATGCAGAGGGCAGAGACAAACCTTAAAAGCACAAAAGCTGCTTGCTTTGGTGAATTGCTAGGAACTGGCAAAGTTGGAGAAGCTTAAATGAAAGGTGCAGGAGGCACTGGCTAGGGTGTAAATTGCCTGAGTCAGGGGTGAGACTAGCAGAGAGAGAGAGTGACCATGTGCCTGTGGTAATGAGATTTAAAAAACCCTTTACCCCCGATTGACACATTACGTAGATATTTGACTGAGATATTAAAAATTCCCCTAGACTCTATTCCTCCAATAAATAAGATTTATTTTATCCCAAAACCAAAGGGGGAATTACAAGGTATTGAGCAGAATATGCCTAACTTACAAAATATCTCTGAAATTTTGGAACAATCTATGGAAATAGTATTGGATAGAGCTACATTAATAATTTCTTTGGTTTTTGAGCAAGACTATAACAATATCCTAAGACTTTACTTCCGGAATTCCAAAGCTCAATTTTGTGGATCTAAAGTCTGGATGTATCCAGACGTGACAAAACAAACACAACAGAAAAGAAAGGCGTTTCTTGCTTTGAAACAAAAGACCATGGATATTGGGGGATCTTTCTTTTTGGCATATCCGGCTAAATATGTAGTCAAATTAGGTCAAACTAAATATAATTTCTTTTCACCGGAACAACTGAAATCGTTTCTAGATATGAAACAACTGAAGTAATATGTAGGAATAATTTGGAGAAATGGCAGCTTTTACTTCTGTTAATGTTATTTGTTTTGATTACTTCTCTAATTCTATCACTCCCCCCTCGTTTTGAGGTCTAAGAAAGGTTAACTGTGTTTCTTAATTGATTAATTTAATACTAATCTTCTTTTCCTGTATAAGATATTTCCTCTTTTCCATTTCTTATTCTCTTTTGTGAGTTTTGAATAATGCAGGATGAGAACATTAATATTACTTATTACTTGCCTGTTTTATGTTCGCAAGGTTATTCTTGTAAATGATATATTGAAAATATAAATAAAGAATTTAAAAAAAAAAACCCTTTATGTTCCTACCTGGGAAGGGTTGGTCTCCAGTTGGGGCTTTTACTTACATTTTATTTTTAGGGATTAGTTAATACAATAAGGTTCCAGCTGAAAAGCTAGAAACACATTGATGCACCATAAAAGTAGAGAGAGATTTCTCCTTTAATTTTATTAAGAAAGGTACTAGGTCCGGATCCTGTTCCTGTTGCTGGTAATTCAGATCCAGGTCCTGTCAGAAGTTGATTCGTGTCTTGAGGCTGCCGTTCCTGATCGGTGAACAGGTGCCCAACGCAAGCAAGCGTTGAGCCAGTGAAGTTGATATTTTGTGGGGGGAGGGGGGCACATTTTGTTTTATTTTATTTTTCCATTTTTCTTGACTAAGCTGAGTACTCAAATTGGGACATTGGCTATAAAACACTGAAAAGTAATGTATTCATAGTTACCTGTCCCTGGTGTGGCAGAACTGAAATTGGTTGCAAAGAGCCTAGAAAGAAGCAGATGCGAAAAGGAGAGTTTATCACAAAGCAGCTGATCTTAAGGGAGAAAAGTGTATCCAAACTTGGAAGAAGATCATTGTAAAGTACTTATCTGATATTACTAGTTGGGGCATATCGGCCAGGTAAAGTCTGAGGGTCTGAGTTAGTTCCTGAGGAGAAAGAAGACTCATAACTCTGAAACCGAGGTCAAAGATATTTCATTAAAACTGTCTAGAATGTATTTGCAAAATCTTTAATGCAAGGTTTATGTTGATACTGAGCCAGAGTTTTGAATTGCTGGTTTGCTTAAGCATTTATTGTGCAATTTCAAAGAAAGCAAAGTTTACAGATTTCAAGCTGCCAAACTAGGTCCTGAGTATGCAAAAAGTATTCATTTCTGTAATAAAGCAATTAATTGTTACTGACTGATGGCAAGACTGTTGCTCATGTGATTGCAGGGACAGCACTCCTCTTTATTCTAAATAGGTTTATTTTAAAAGCGGTTGTAGCCTTAGTGGAAGTGTGCTCTGACTTTGGGAAACTCCATCTACCATCAACACCATGAACAATAGTCCACCCAGCTATTACCCAGAGAGAGCATCGCTGAAGCTAAGCGGGTGCTACATCTGCTATTGAGAGAGACATGGGGAAGCCACTGCTTGCCCTGGGTTCGGTAGTACAGAATGTTGCTATTTGGGTTTCTTCCAGGTTCTTGTGACCTGGATTGGCCACTGTTGGAAACAGGATACTGGGCTAGATGGACTATTGGTCTGACCCAGTCTGGCTATTATTATATTCTTATGTTCAAGTTCTTTATACAGTTAAACAAGATATAAGGAACTGGTCTAACAGTGTGTGTAGCAAGCTAGTCCAGGTGCAGAGTGGTGCATAATAGATTCAAGTTTTTAGATCTGTTTTATTTTTATCTTTTGATATACTGTGTGAGGATGTCAAAGTGGTTAACAATGAAAAAGTCAGTATAATATAATCTAATGCAATAGTGGGTATTGAAAATAAATCATAATATGAATGGAATTAAACTAAAACAGAGAGGACAAGAAAATAAAATTAATACTATAAGATACAGCATACCAACTCTAATATAAATGTTATGTTCCTTTTATAAATAAACTGCTGTAATGACAGAGAAAAGAGAGTAGCTGTGTAATACATACAGTTAGTGAAGTCATCTTTGCACACCATTTAGCAGAAATGTAAAGTTGTTTTAAAAGATGTTTTATTGCACTGTCAGCTCTGTTGGGATTTTCCCTTTCAAAATTAGCTGGCAGACCCATGGATGCTTTGTAAGCACAGATTAAATCAGCAATAGGGAACAAAATACCACCAATGTAAACAAAATAATTCTGAATTAAGAAAACATGGTGTCACAGATTTCAACCAAAAAATGGAATATGTAGGTGTCTGATGTCTTCTCTGCCACTTGTATGTGGGGAGAACACTCTAGATGATGGTGTTTGCTTGAGTTGGTTTTTTTTTTTTTTTTTAAATTCAGGGTTAGTTATGTGGACATTAGGGCTGGTAATTCTGGCTGTTTTTAAAGTGTCGAGCTGAAAATTCTTTGAAAACTCCTCACTGTGGGCCCTGTTTACTAAGGTGCGTTAGTGTTTTTAGCGCGCCTACACTTAGCGCGTATGCTAACCATGTAGGCGCCTATAGGGATATTGTAGGCATGTACATGGTTAATGCGCATTAACATGCCTACAACGCTGCTTAGTAAACAGGGCCCTGTGAGACTTATTTAAACCTCAATTTCTTTTCAGTTTTCAAATGTTTGAAGAGATATTTTATTATTATTATTATTATTGAGGGAGGAAAAGACCTCAAAAGTCCTCACTCGGCAGCAGACAAAATTTCTCAATGCTGGCTCTAACCTCCTTTTTATAAAACTTTTTGTTTGTTTCTGACTGATGATAATATCGGAGTCCATGTAGAGCCGGCATTGAGAAATTTTGTCTGCTGCCGAGCGAGCACTTTTGAGGTCTTTTCCTCCTTCAATAATAATAATAAAAATCTCTTCAAAACTTTGAAAACTGAAAAGAAATTGAGGTTTAAGTAAGTCTCACAGTGAGGAGTTTTGAAAGAATTTTCAACTCGGTAGTTTGTTATTTATAAGATTATTCACTGAAAGTTTGTCTAGTTTGTACATTTTAAGAGTG
The DNA here is from genome assembly GCF_901765095.1 of Microcaecilia unicolor. Lineage (NCBI taxonomy): Eukaryota > Metazoa > Chordata > Amphibia > Gymnophiona > Siphonopidae > Microcaecilia > Microcaecilia unicolor. The sequence continues at coordinate 39,360,779 of NC_044040.1, read as the reverse complement.
ACAGCTGGCTGATCAAGCTGTCTTGTGTGCTCAGAGCAAGCCATTGTTATACGCTTTCAAACAGAGTCAGCATTTCCTCTGAAGAAGTTGGGGTGCAATGAGGGGCCCTCGCCATCAGGAGTTTCTGCTATAATTTGCTGCTACCCCCTGCTATCAAGGCTGCATGGAGATCTTTTGGTATGACAGGCTGTTGTGATGAGCTGCACTTCCTGTTGTAAAGACAACATCAGTGTCTACAAGAAGACCATCTGAATAATAAGTACACTTGATAGCTTATCCACTACAGCCAATCTCTCCAGCTTTTAATCCTTATATGTGTTAACTCCAGATTTAAGTAAAGTGACTGAGCATAATTATAGAGACCATATACTAAATTATAAATGATAGATGTGCACATAGTTTTGAAACTTTTGAGAACACGAGTATATGTGGTGCCACATTTCATGGAGATTTTTTTTTTTTTTTTTACCTTACTGGCTTTTTTTTTTCTTCACAAACATATAATCTTTTGAAATTTGCTCACACTTTGGGGCTCTTTTATCAAACTGTGGTAAAAAGTGGCCTTACTGCATGCTGTGGCTTATTTTCACGTTCTTGGACATTCAGTTTCTCTCTTTTTTAACTCTTTGTGGGTTGCTATTAATGTACTAATTCCTTTGACATTTTCATCTGACAGTACACAGTGGAATTCTTCCATCTAATTCCAGAGCTTGTTGATGTCAGGAGAATACTTCCTATACCACGAAAGAGATAATAAGAGTCATGCATATTGTAAGCAAAATAATAACTAGGGCTTCTGATTTTAGGTTTGATAAACACAAATAGAACACCTCTAATGAAACAAACTGAAATACATAAACAAAAAACATTGGATAGATATCAGAAAATCCCCACTTTCGCTAGTACTCTGTCACCCTTCCCATGACTTGTGTAGCATGGAATCTTGCTACTATTTGGGTTTCCGCCACATACTTGTGATCTGGATTGGCCACTATTGGAAACAGGATTCTGGATTAGATGGACCATTGTTCTGACCCAGTATGACTATTCTTATATGTTGTATCCCCCACTCAGTTTTTGTGCTGATGAATCATAAGTTATACAAATGTACACCTTTGATTCTCCAAGAAAAGCTACCCAGCAATAGAATATGTAGTGTGGAAACAACAGTAAACACTGGTACCTCTATAGAATGCCTAATTATCTAGAAAATAAACACCTATATTTACAATTATAAATATATAAGAATAGAAGCCCTAATAATAATTTAGAGCAAGACCAATTAAAAAACCCATGTTAAAGGAGGTTTGATTTACATTTTCCTGAGAAATGCTGTGCCTCTAAATCATGCTTCTTTACCACAGAAAGGAGTCCTTTTACTAAGGTATACTAACGATTAGTAAAATGAGCTCAAAGATATTATTTTTATTTGTTTTAACTGGCAAATAACTTTCTACCAGAAAATTGTCCAGGACACAGATAATCAGTGAAACAAGCTCATTATGAATCACAAAAAATCTTGGGACTGCATTTGCAGGTTTTTGTTTTTTTAACTGTGAGCAGAGCATGAAAATAATTCTTATAGCATACAAAAAACTAAAACCTGGAAAGAAAATAGTAACTATTGAATAGGGCAAATATAGAATTCATAAATATCCCCCAAAAACTGTTCAAGTCTTTAAGCTATAGATATATTCAAGCTAATCTAATTAAAAACATTCTTCTATTCAAAATAACTACTGTGTGTACAAATATGTGTGAGGGTTTTTTCTCCTGTGTTTTTTTTTTTTTTAAGGAAGGTCAATTGGCTTTTGCTGTTAAGGCAAGTGGGTAGAAGCCTTCCTCTTTGCTTTATCCTGATCTGTGGGAGTGCAAACTAAATATTAGGTGTGAATTATTTGGAAGAGAATTGAAGTAGAGATCTGTTTGCTGTGCAGAAGCTATTCCCCAAAAAGGTGGTTTAAGTTTGGTTGGAGAGAAATTGTGTTCTGGACTATAATTCAAAGCAAAAGTGAAAGATTGTTTATAGTTTGGCTGTAGTTAGATTTCTGGCTGGAGAGGTTGTGGCCTGGAACTGAGTAATAAACTGATGAATCCAGCCAAATTTCTGGGATTGGAAGAGCTGCAGATAAATATTGGGTTTTGTTTGACTATCAGGCATATTTTCAAAGCACTTAGCCTTCCAAAGTTCCATAGGTTTCTATGGAACTTTGTAAGGCTAAGTGCTTTGAAAATATGCCTGTTTATCTCCCTTAATGTTTGAGCACCACTGATGTGGTGTTTGGATTCTAGCCACAGAAAAATAGACTTCTAAAGCTTATTAGCTGTGAGAATGGAAGCCCTCCCATGTGAACTGCTAACTGAGATTTATATTTAAGGGACCCTTTGGCAGCCAGCTGACTATCGCAGCCTACACAAAGGAGCTACCTCCAGAGAATCCAGTCCCCCACTTCCAGGTTATCAGTGTAGCCATGGCTGGGCATTGGTGCAGCCTTGACCATTGGCATGGAGACTTCTGCTGTCCCACATTTCCTCTCCCTTAACAAGTTTCTCTCTTATAATCCCCCGTTATAATGGGGATTACTAGATTATGGAGCAATGCCTCCTTAGAGTCACTGGGGGGGGGGGGGGAGGAAGGAAACTGATTGGAAAGGGGGAGTAAGAAGCCCAGTCTCAAGGGGAGTATTCATGGGAAGCTGCTGAGGGAAATGTTCTTGGTTGTTGATGACAGTAGGAGTGGAGTTTAGAGTTAATAAAATTTGTTGGGGAAAGCACAAGGTCTTTGGTAGCCTCTACCCCCGCCAGGACCCCTGAGAAGAAGAGGGTGTCCTGGATGGGTTCAAGAAACTAAAGTTGAACTAAAGTGGAGGTTTCTGCCAGTAAAACATTAACCATGAAGTGGAAGAGTGCTCTAGGTGGGAGGCAGGAGAACCTAGCCTGGGAGCAAGAACAGAAAAGAACCTGTTTGGAGTCAAAGGTAGTAGCCCGGAGAGGTATACCTTTGGAGAGAGAGTGGACAGACAGGGAGGTCTAATCCACAGTGGAGATCGCTTGCTGCACCAGTTCTGCAGGCACAGCCTTAGGTTGTTTCACCCACAAAAAATGGGTAAATGGACAGGAGGAGCTGTAAATATGTATATACTGCAGGATATGACAAAATTTGGACTGGAGGATTTATACCATATCCTTGAGTTTGACTCTGACTTATTTGTACCGGATATCAAGTTGGATTACAAATTAGCTGGTTTTATTCTGAAAGGAAATTAATTGCCTGTTGCAGAACTTCAATAAAGTTCTTGTTTTCATATAAAATCTGGATTGGAGTTTGTTTGTTTTTTCTTTATGTGAGAGTGAAACTTACTCCCAGACTAACAAAGAAAAGAGAATAGAGAGTAAAAACCCCAGCGTAACACCCTACAGCCTACTGGAGTAAGTCCGGCCCAAGCCTGCGCCCAGCTCCATGAGTAAGAAAATTTAGACTCGGTAATTTTGTGTCCCTGGTCTTGGGTGCTGAGCCACAAAGAGCTAGCTGGTGCCTGGACTCAGTGTGTGGTACCAGGGTTACACTCTCTTGAAAGGGTCACCGGTAGAGATTCCCACATGTGGCCTGAGGCTGGCCTGGATCCTTTCCTCTGTTGTGTCTCACCCCACTCTGATACAACATTCTGTTTTAGCCTAAGCAGAACACAGCAGAGGGGTGGTTTCCATGTCAGCGGCAAGCAGCATGTGGGAATCGCTGCTACTGCTTGTGACCCTTTTGAAAAAAGATATGCATGTTAAAGTAGACAGGGAGAAGATCCAGAGAAGTGCTGGACAATGGGGAAGGAGGAAGGGAAGTGAGAGGGAGAATTGTTGTACATGGGCGTGGAGGAGAGGAAGAGAAATGTGGTACAGGGATTGAGAAAGGGAGAAATGTTGCAAATAGGAGTGGGGTGGAGGGGTGAGACATGGAGAAATGCTGGACATTGGTGTGGAGAGGAAGGAGGGAGAGATACACGTGGGGGATGGGAGAGAAATGTTGGACATGGGGGTAGAGGAGGAAACGGATAAGAAAGGGAGAAATATTGGACATGGCAGAAGAGAGGGAAAGATGCATTTGTGGAGGAGAGAGAGATGTTTGACCCAGGGCATAAGTGAAGGAGAGAGAGAGAAAGAAAGAGATGTTGGGCATGGAGGAGAGGGAGAGAGAGATGCACAGGAAGTTGGGAGAAGAGAAAGAGGGAGATGTTAGATCTAGGAGCAGAAGAGAACGAGGGAGAGATTCTGGAGAATGGGAGTGGAAGAGAGAGAGAAATGCTGGACCATGGGGGAGGGAGCAGGAGGGAGGAAGAGAGGAGGGACAGGGAGATATCAGGCAATGAGGTTGGAGAGGGGAGAAAGAGGGAGCAAATGCTGGGTTAGAAAAGTGGACGAAGGAAAGTGCTGGGAATGGTGGAACTGTGTGAGATAGGCCAGGAGGGGGTGACATGGAAGTGAATCAAAGGAGGACAGTGATTACAAGAGGTGGTAATATGGAGTAGATTAAAGATGAAAGGGAATGGAAGGCTAAGGAAGGAGTAAGATGGGGAATGGAAGAGCTAGTGGGTATAAGAAGGAGATAGAGGAGTGTGGTAACCTTGTTAGTCCACTCTTAAGGTTATCAATAGAAATCAAACAAAATAAAACATGGAAAAGAAGGAGATAGAAATTTGATAGGGAGCTGAGAAGCAAAAAGGTAGAGAAGGTGAGAAAGATGGTAAAATTTGAGTGGACAGAGAGGCAGAAAAGGAAAAAAAAGAGAGGAAAGTGCTAAAAAGGAATTACCAGTATGTCAGAGGCAGGTGTAGTGAGGGAATGGAGGGGAGATATGACAGAGGTCTATAAAATACTAAGTGGAGTGGTATGGATAGAAATGAATTGCTTGTTTACTTTTTCCAAAAATACTAGGACTAGGAGGCACACAATGAAGCTACTAAGTAGTAAATTTAAAACAAACCAACTAGGAGTAGGGGGCACACAGTGAAGCTACTAAGTAGTAAATTTAAAACAAAGTGAAGAAAATATTCACTCAATGTGTAATTAAACTCTGCAATTCGTCACCAGAGAATGTGGTAAAAGTAGTTAGCTTAGTAGGGTTTTAAAAAGGTTTAGATAATTTCCTAAAAGAAAAGTCCATAAGCTATTATTGAGATGGACTTGGAAATAAGCAACATAAAATGTTTTACTATTTTTGGATCTTGCCAGGTACTTGTGACCTGGATTGGCCACTGTTGGAAACAGGATACTGGGCTTGATGGACCTTCGGTCTGTCCCAATATGGCAATGCTTATGTTCTTGAGACAGGAGAGAGGAGAAAAGATAAATGGACAGCAGCTGTTTGAAGGAGAATTAGCAGAAGATAGATCGGAAAGCAGATAAGAGAAACTGGAAACAATATAATGGAAAAATAAAATGCCTATACAACAAAGGTAGGGAAAAAAACATTTTATTTTGAATGTTTTAAATGGAATATGTTAACTTTGGAAAATGTGCATAACAGATATCTTTGCATTGGGTTCAGTAGAAAAGGAAATGCATTTCTATTTTCATTTCTTCAGTGTTGTAGTACATGCCAAGTTTAACTTCTTGGGGTTCCCAGTTCAATATTTGTCCACATTTTTATTTCTAATTTGTGATCCCTTGTTCTATATTTGGTCAAGGTCTGTCAGTGTGGTAGTAATGGCAAGTGGGGAGATCGGGGGGAGGCAGGAAGGAGAAGGGATCTGGATGGCCCACTCCTTTATTTTCTGACCTGGGCCCTAGCATGTCTAACACTGGCCCTGGCCCTTGTAGCTGGTGGGATCCCTAAGCATCCCCCACAGAGTCACTGAAAACTAAGCATGCTTGGGGTGCCTGTATTGGTGGCTCAGGGATGTTTCTGCTACCTGCCAAACTTGGTAAAATGAAGTTCTGGCCGCATTTGGAAGTAGTCTTCAGCTGACAGAGCTTAAGGATCCTCGTTACTAAATTATTTATATTTTGAGGTATGGGTAGGGTGGGGCAGAGAATTTTGTGCCCACCAAAATTGGCTGTAGCTATGCCAGTGCATCAGACTATTCCTGTAAGACTCCTAAGCCTTCCCACCACCAGAGGATGGAACTTTCAGGTACAGTAGGTGGTTTTATTTCTGTCCCTGGAGAGCTCACAATCTGAGTTTGTACCTGAGACAATGGAGGGTTAAGTGACTTGCCTGGTTCTCTAAAGGGTCATGGATTTGATATACCACCTTTCTGTAGGTTCAACCAAAACAGTTTACATATATTATATGCAGGTACTTTCTCTGTCCCTAGTGGCCTCACAATCTAAGTTTTGTACCTGAGGTAATGGGTGGTTAAGTGAATTGCCTAGATCACAAGGAGCTGCAGTGGGAATCAAGCCCAGTTCCCCAGGTTCTCAGCCCACTACACTAACCATTAGGCTACTACTCCTCTCCTGTGTAGCTCTGATGGAGTTCATGATAGTTGATTGTGCTATAAGTGAATCCATGTTATATTGGGATATCTGTAATGAATATGCACAAAATAGATTTACTGTGCTACTTTACTATACTATACTATCAGAGTTTTCTATACTGCTATCATTCCTGAAGGATTTGAAGCATAGTAACATGGTAACATAGTAGATGACAACAGAAAAAATACCTGCATGGTCCATCCAGTCTGCCCAACAAGATAAATTTATATGTGCTACTTTTTGTGTATACCTTACCTTGATTTGAATCTGCCATTTTCAGGGCACAGACCGTAGAAGTCTGCCCAGCACTAGCCCCGCCTCCCACCACCGGCTCTGCCACCCAATCTCGGCTAAGCTTCTGAGGATCCATTCCTTCTGAACAGGATTTCTTTATGTTTATCCCACGCATGTTTGAATCCCGTTACCATTTTCATCTCCACCTCCTGTGGGAGGGCATTCCAAGTATCCACCACTCTCTCCATGAAAAAATACTTCCTGACATTTTTCTTGAGTCTGCCCCCCTTCAATCTCATTTCATGTCCTCTATTTCTACCGCCTTCCCATCTCCGGAAGCGATTTACATTTTTAAGACAACTCCAATAATAGAGGAGAGAATTACATAAAGACAGATCAATTAAAAAGAAAACAAGTTTAAAAAATATAAAAATTTTGACTTATTGTTCAAACAAATACATTTTCAACAGTTTCCTAAAGGACAGATAAGAAGGTGAAGATCACAATTCTAAAGGAAGTTTAATCCATAGTCTGACGCCAACAAATGGAAGGAAGTTTCTAAAATAGATTTAAACCTAAAATTCTTCAAAGAGAGAAAACCTAGCTTCAATGTTCGCAAAACGCCCAAGGTTATCTCTATAGATGGAAAAGTTAGTAACTCAATTACTCTCATAGTTTGAACCTGAGATAGATCAACTTAAAAATCAAAGAATCTTAAAGTCAATCTGTTTACTTATCATAAACCTATTAAGCTCTCAATAGATGAAGGAAACACTATCAAAGCACTCAATCCCACTAATCAATCTGATGGCTGTGTTCTGCCTCAATTGTAGACTCTTTAAATTCTTCGCTGAAACGGAAGAATAAAGTGAATTACAATAATCCAACTGTGGTAACAGAACTTCCTGAGCTACTGTTCTAAAGTCATCTTTCGTTAACGAAGACCTTATTGCAAGAATTTGACAAAGCTTAAAAAAAACCCTTCTACTAAGGACATTGACCTGTGATCTGTTTCTCAAAAGATAAAGTTGAATCTAAAATCACTCCCAACACCTTAGACTAATATTCATTATTCAGCACCTCTCCAGAAAATAATGTAATGATTATATTTAGTATTTTGGCTATATCTCCAAACCAGAGTACCTTCGTATTCTGTTTAATTTCAAAAGGTGATTCGTAGTCCCAGAGCATGCAAATCTATTTCATTTATGTTTGTTGTGGCAATCCTGACCACCCAGTGGGCTTTGTGTGCCTTCAAGAGACTTCAGGGAAGCATTGGGTTAAATCATTTTTCCTACAAATGGCATATGTGGCGTACATGATTAGCTTACTGGTATGCACAGCAGGCTGAGAGCTAGGCAAGCCCAGTTCAAATCTCACTGTGGCTCCTTATGATCCATTTCCTTAGGTATAAACTTAGATTGTGAGCCTTTCAATATTTGAATGCAACTTACCTTGAGCTACAACCAAAAAAGGCATGGGCCAAATCCTGATAAATATGGTGCTAGGTAAATATAGAATCCTAATTCAACATATTGGACTTGTTGAAATGTTTTAAATGCTTTTAATCATATCTTTGGAAGAAGCTCTTTATCTGGACAAGAAAATATTGAATAAGTGTTTCCCTTAAAATAAACCACTAGGAAAACAGCCAGATAAATGCAGATGTAATTGCAGACTGCATATTCATAGCTTTTGTTTTATCACATTCTTTCCTTCACCTTTCACATTCTCTAGCACACCTCAGATCTTTCACACATTCTTTTAGTTTATTTCACATAATTTCTTTTGGCCTAGTTTAGCTATCTTTCTGAGGCCAAATAGTTTCCTGGGATGCAAGATCAGAGCAGAATGACTGAAGATCTTGCATTCATGACCTAAGAACAGAGGCTTAAATAGAAGATGATATACACAACAATCAACAGCATTTATGAAGTATGAATGGAGAGGTTATTGAACATGTAGATTGCATCATCAACAATGCATTAAAATATCCTTGCATGATATTAAAAGGAGTGGAGGAATGGCCTAGTGGTTAGAGCACCAGTCTTGACATCCAGAGGTAGCCAGTTCAAATCACACTGCTCTGCCTTGTGATCTTGGGCAAGTCACTTAGCTCTCTATTGCCACAGGTACAAACTTATGGGCAGATAATCAGAATCAAATGTGGGCGCTAGAGGCTATTAGCACCATACTAGTGCCTGCGTTTGCTACTGCCCCATGATCAGAGCCCTCGATCGCGTGAAAGTGCTCACGGGCTCTGAATGCAACTAGCATGCAAATGCATGCTAAGCAGGGCTCTTAGCACAAGTAGGATGCAAATGCATGCTAAACATATTCCACCCCAATGATCAGAGAGCAGCATGCCAAACATTGGCGCTCTGCTCACTTCAAACCCTCGGAGCTGGCGTTAGGGTGTGCAGACCATTGGGGATGAATGGTGAGTCCTGTTCAGCATGCATTTGCATGCAAGCAGGCCCCCTTTCCCCCCCCCCCCAGTACAATCCTCCCCTCGCATAAGCAGAACCCCAACCCCCAGCCAGCAACATGACACAAGTTCAAGGGCACTGGAGTTTCTCTCTCATATGGTGTGAAGCCCTGCTGGAAGAGGAAGGTGTGTACCTCACCCCTCCAACAAAGGTAGGGGGTAGGAAAGAGGACCGCTAGACTACCAGGTTTGGGGGGTTTGATTTGTGGCCCACTGGGTCACCAGAGCTTTTTTGGGTGGGATGCAAGGGGAGGTTAGGGGGGCTGGAGACCCACCGGATCTCCAGCCCCCCCTGAACTTGTGTCGAGGGGGTCGGGGAGACTGGAGGTCCGCCAGAATTCCAGCCCCCATGTCACTGGCTGGAGGTGGGGTTCGGTGGGGGCACAGGGTTATGCTGTTTGCGGTCTGGTGGTCTCATGGACCTCCAGCCTCTGTGTTTGACAGGTCTGGGATTTTGAAGCACTCAGGCACAATCCTCCCACACTTTACCCTATGATCAGAGATAATAGCGCTCATAAATTTGCATGCTATTATCTCTGATCATAGGAGCGGTAAAGCCCCGTGCTGTTCCCGCGCTATTTTTAGAGCACTGGTTGGAACAGCACAGGGCTTTCAACCATCTGGGCATTAGATTGTGAGCCCTCCAGGGACATGGAAATACCCAGTGTACCTGAATGTAACTCACCTTGAGCTACTACTGAAAAGGTGTGAGCAAAATCTAAACTAAAACACTGGTAAGACATTTGGATAAAACAGAATAACCATTAGTTTTATATGGTGGAGTTTGAGGTTCATCCTGATTTCGATTACTTATATGGCAAGATATACTAAAGTACACCACTGTGTTAGCACTAATGCCGTTAACTCATGTTATTAGTATATAGGCCTTTTGCATAAAATGGGCCCAATGGTAAATAACATTAATTAGGGGTAGTAAAAAAAATGAGACCTATAAAAAAAATTAAGTTGTCATTTTATTAAGGTGTGCTAACCAATTTAGTATGTACTAATAATTATCATGCAGTAAATAAGACCCCCATAGAACTATAATGGGCATTTTATCATTTAACATGCACTAATCATTAGCACATGCTAAATCCATTAGCGCACGCTAGTAAAAGGATCCCATAGAGAGATGTGTGCTCAGTAAACAAGTGTTATAATCAACAATAAGCTCAGGCAACATTATCACAAGTTATCACATCACTGCACCAGTTGCTCACCTACCAAAGGGTTTCTTTTACAATCTGTAGCGTGGCTTTGTAAAACAGGCCACAGTTTGTAATAATATCCATTGAACTGCAAAAACACTAGTGCACCTTAGTAAACAGGGCCCTTATTGTGATAATGTGAAAATGTACTTATCTCCAATGCACAGAAGAGTGAGAATTCACTGGTACAGGCCATACTGTTGCCAGTCTATAAGAATAATATGTGTCAAAAAGTGATAACCTTGAAACTCCCTCAGGGCTCCCTCTACACAGAACAGTGTTTCACCATAACAGCTTCTTCAGGAAGCAGCTAAAAATGAATTTTGCAATGGGCTTCAATATAGGGCTCACTGGAGAGGTGGCAGGGGAAATTATTAGAAATGACATGAGAGGTTTGTCTGTTGTAAAACCCTAAAGGAAGGGTTTTACAACAGCAATAAATCTAGGCAGCCAATTCCGGGTCCTCTTCTTTGTGAAAATCTTTTGAAGGAATATCCTGCCTCAACTGGTTCTCCTAAGACATTAATAACAATCACTTCACATTCTGAGTTGGACCATAAACAGTCAGAATTCATAGTGGCTAAAACAGCTCCTGAGTAGACATGTCACATTTCCGTAGATCAGTGAACCTATGCTTCAGCAAGCGTACTGACTATGTTTCACCTGTTCGAGGGGCTGAAACCCCCCCCCCCCCCACACACACACACACATACTCCTTCCCCAGTTAAAGCTACTAAATCACCTTCCAGTGACATTGGCATCGGAGATAGTAAAATTCCGGAAAAGCTTTTCAATGAAGACATCTTAAATGATTTATGCAACGAAACAATCTGGCTCAAGCCAGGAAGATCATTTAAGAAGCTGCTTAGTAAAACGAGGAAAATAAAGAGAGAGGTAAGGTACTATCCAGCTTATAATCAAAAGAGAAAAACGCCTATATTGCGACCCAAATCGGGAGATAGACGTTTATCTCCCCAAAACGAATAAATCGGTATAATCGAAAGCCGATTTTGGACGTTTTCAACTGCACTCCGTCGCGGATGGGGGCGTGTCAGAGGTGTGGCGAAGGCGGAACTGGGGCGTGGTTATCGGCCGAACAGAGATGGGCGCATTTCACCGATAATGGAAAAAAAGTATGCGTTTTTAGCTAGAATTTAGGACACTTTTCCTGGACCCTGTTTTTTCACGAATAAGGCCACAAAAAGTGCCCTAAATTACCAGATGACCACCGGAAGGAATCGGGGATGACCTCCCCTGACTCCCCCAGTGGTCACTAACCCCCTCCCACCACAAAAAATGATGTTTCACAACTTTTTATTTTCACCCTCAAATGTTATACCCACCTCCCTGGCAGCAGTATGCAGGTCCCTGGAGCAGTTGTTAGGGGGTGCAGTGGACTTCAGGCAGGTGGACCCAGGCCCATCCCCCCCCCACCTGTTACAATTGTGCTGCTTAATGCTTAGTCGTCCAACCCCCCCAAACCCACTGTACCCACATGTAGGTGCCCCCCTTCACCCCTTAGGGCTATAGTAATGGTGTAGACTTGTGGGCAGTGGGTTTTGAGGGGGATTTGGGGGGCTCAACACACAAGGGAAGGGTGCTATGCACCTGGGAGCTCTTTTACCTTTTTTTTTGTTTTTGTAAAAGTGCCCCCTAGGGTGCCCGGTTGGTGTCCTGGCATGTGAGGGGGACCAGTGCACTACGAATCCTGGCCTCTCCCACGAACAAATGCCTTGGATTTATTCGTTTTTGAGCTGGGCGCTTTCATTTTCCATTATCGCTGAAAAACAAAAACGCCCAGCTCACAAATTGTCGAATAAAACATGGACGTCTATTTTTTTTTTTTTAAATACGGTTCGGTCCGCCCCTTCACGGACCCGTTCTCAAAGATAAACACCCATGGAGATAGACGTTTTCGTTCAATTATGCCCCTCTATATCTATGAGATGGCAAGAAAGATAGCCCCATGTTTCAACTTGGATGACAGAAATAATAGAAAAGAACGTGATTGGATAAAGGAAAAAGCTTTTCTTACTCTATGGGAGTCTAGATATAATGAATTGCCAGATAATGATCCAGTTTACATCAAAGTACTGTATGAGCTGCTGCACTTTTGGCATCTTGGACGGAGGGTAAGAATGTATAGGGTTGAATACCATGGCTGCATGGAGGAAATACATTTTATAGCATTCTTGGGAATAATATGGATAAACATGAACCTGAACCAGGAGATAATTTTATTTTATAACAGGACACCTAAGTTGTAGAGACCCTTAGGGGGGGAAGTTATCAATGCGGGCTACTGTTAAGTCAGGTTATTTTAGCACAGGGTCTCATTGCATAAAATAACCCAACTTGTGGTAGAATAACCTTACTTCACAGTAGCTGACATTGATAATTCCCCTCTTAGATGTGTATGTTTAGCCTATTTAATTGCCAGCTCGGTGGTCCTTTGCTTGGAGAAATGTTATATTTATGCTTTCCCCCTTCCCTTATGTGTTCAGATTACTTGTTCATATATACTAGGAATACTACTGTTGTGTAATTCAACTCCCACCCCCCCTTTTTTTTTGTATCTTTTGTTTTTTAGTTGTACTTGTGCTTATGTTTTAGTTTTGTTTTAAAATTTGTTCTAATGTAATTTTTTATAATGTATAGAACCTTGATGTGTTTTATGAAAGATGATATACTAAATACCTCAAAGAAATAAATATTTTTATAAAGGCAACATATACACCTATGACTCTCTGAACCATTATGTATAAAGTTATACCATCTCCAAGGCCATGCACTAATGTCCTCCAATGGCCATTACCACCGGGAGGCCCTTACCGCTACCCAGAGGCGTAGCTAGGTTTTGATGTTTGGGGGAGCAGACTTTTGTAAAATAGGCGCCAGACATGGGCGTAGTTTGACCTTTTCATTTGGGGGGGGAGGGTGTGGCTTTGACATTTGCATATTCATTTGCATATGCACATCATACATATTCATTATGGGTATTTTTTTTTTAAAACAACAACAAACACCCACATGCACCAGACTAAAATGCTGAATATGATACCAGTATATCAAAAACAATAGTGCCAGACACTTTATGAAATAACACAAAACCTTCACATAAAACTTAACACACACCAGCCCTAACCTACCTATGAAAAGACATAGCTATAAATATTACACTGAACCCTAGACCACCAATATACGTGCTACTGGAAAACTGGAACAAGCTGGACTGTTACACATTCCTACACAAACACTACATGCTAGCAGAATCCGTCACGTCAGTCACAAATGCAGAACATGGACAAACCCTCATGTGATACAAAATAGGGAACCAAAAAAAACATGCCCAGAAAAACCGAAATATAGATCTCATCAAGAAAGCCAGACTGTAAGCAGTGCAAATACTGGTAAAAGAGAAACAGAAATATATTGTCTCCTGTACTCTGCAAAATACAACAATAGAAAAAAATGTACATTTCACAAAGCAGGCACATCTTAGTCCTTAAAAAGCATTAAATAAAAAGAATGTTTTCTTTTCTACCTTTGTGGTCTGAGCATTCTATTTTTCTAGTTAAGCTGGTCCCACTCTCTTTTCCACTTTCCATGTGTCAGTCTTCTAAATTCTTTTCCAGGTTGGCTTTTCCATTTCTTTGCTCTTCTCTTGTCTTCTTCCTGTCCTTCTCTGCATCTGTCTGGCACTGATCTTTCATTTTACGCTTTCCCCCCCCCCCCTACTTTTCTCTCACTCTTTAGTATTTAGTATCCATCCACCTACTGGCTTTGACCATCTCCCAGCATTCCCTTACCCAGTCTCCTAAATTCCTCCCATCTTTCACCAAATTCATTAGTCCCCCATTCCCATCCTCTGTACTCACCCTCTTTGCCCTCATCTACCCTCCACTGCACCTCATCACCCTATCGTCCCAGCTCCATCCATGTCTCTCCTTCCTTCCTTTGCCTCCAAGGCCACTCTTCTGTCTGTTACCCTATACCCCATTCCCAATAGCTTCTCTTTCACCATCTTTTTAACCCCTTTCTACCCTAACTCAACCCCCTTCAGAGACTCATCCCCTTCTCCTATACCCCTCACTAGTACCCCAATCCCTTTTCAATGCCTCTTATCCTCGCTCCAGTCTTCCAGATCATTCACATTATTCTCAACCTTTCCCCACATCATCCCCTTTTCTTGCCCTTCTTCTCATATCCCCATTTTCACATCCTACTTCTTCCCCTCTCCCCCCCCCCCCCAGTTTCATCCATCTTCTGCTCCTTCCCTCTGCTCACCACCCCTGCCAGTCCCATCCATCTCCTACTCTTTCCCTCTGCCCCAACCTCTCCCAGTCCCATCCATCTTCTACGCCTTCCCTCTGCCCAGATCCGGCACCTCCTCATTCCTCCCCTTGCCCTCCCATGGTGTATCTTCTCCTTGTTTCCCTTGCCTCCTCCTATCCCATCAAGTCCAACCTCAAGAAGTTTGAAGAAAACAGGAAATGGGATGATGACATCAAAAAGTTGAAGCCAATTAATTTAGTTAGTCTATGTTTCCCCCAGCCATCTAGTACATTCAAAACAAAGCAAGCAAACCTATGAGCTTGCTATATTCTTGTTGTCATTCTTTATTGTTGGTAGCATTTTTATTTAATCTTACTTAATTTTCAAACATGCTGGCTTGTGCAGCATACGGATGTACAAAGAGGAAGTATTGGTTTACTCGATTAGAGTACTAATTTGTTCTACATTTTAAATCAGTGTCATTTGGAGGGGCTGGCTATGGGACTCCCCCTGTATTCATGAAGATGTTTTCATCTAGTAATGGGCCACCAAGTGACCAAAACAGACATCAGATGCAAATGTGAAGATTCCATGTGCCCCAATGAAAAGAGTTTAATTCTAGTTCCATTTAATTTCAATATATTCCATCTTTATAACACCAAGCTTCCCAAAGGCAGATTACAGAAACAGATGAACAGTTAAGATGAAAAAACAGGGTATTCTCACTGAAATTTCTCTGTTTTGTATAGAACAACATAGAAAAATTAGCACAAAATACAGAGATTATAACTACTGTTTCTACCAGCTATAATAATTTTAAGCTGTTTTAGTGATGTTCAATTTTTATTTCTTATTTAAATCTAGCTATGGGAAGCTTTCAAGTAAATTAAAAGGCTGTCAAGTAAAAAAGAAAGCAAAATCTTTTGTCCTCCACCTTTTAAGACACTGCCATTAATGCTTATCCAATTCATTGGCACAGCTTTAGACCTTGGACCACGCATTTATTTTTAATAATCTCACACAGCACGCGCCATAGAGTCCCTGGACCCTTCTTACCTTACCCCCAGCCAAGCCAGCAGTCAAAGAAGAGCTCACTTCCATCACAGCGTCAACAAGCCAAGGCCAAACACCACCGCCAAACAGCTAGCTGCCCTGCACCAACCACACACCAGGCGACGCAGACCGTGTGAAGAGGAGGACCCTGGCTAGGCCCCGCACGCCCCCACAGTGCTGCCTGAAGCCAGGAGGAGGAGAAGAACGTTGTCAAGAGAGCTCACCTCAGCGCAGCGGCCATGTAGTAAGTAACAATGATTAAGTTACTACCACAATGGCCGCTGTGGATCCGGCTGAGCGGCTCTCTGGACAACGTTCTCCTCCTGGCTTCAAGCACTTCTGCAGGACAGGAGATGGGGAGTGTGCGCTGTGGGCAGTCTGTTGTTCTTCGCTTTTGGGGCTCAGGCAGGCGACGACAATGATCATCTGCAACGTTTCCAAAGAGCGGGAAGGTGGAAGTGCAGTGCGCACGGCGCCACCGTGTGAAAGTGGGAAGGTGAGGCGCATGCATCAGCATAGGCGCCGTATTTTTTAGAATCTATTTGAGGGAGCGACCGCTCCCCCTGCGCCCCACCTAGCTATGCCACTGCCGCTACCTATTTAAGGAATCCTGCTCTACTCCTGCACTAATCAGGTGCATACACCAGCCGATTAGTGCAGGCATGCCTACTCTCTGCCCCCAGACACGCCTCCCGTGGCAAAAAATAAAATATATATTTTACTGTGGGAGTAGTGCGTTCTGCTGGCCAAACTACTGCAGGATGCCTCAGTGCATCCCGTGGTAGTGCCCTTTTACTGTGCAGTAGGCCTACATTAGGCCTACTGCGCCAGGCAAGATGCTGCCCCCTCCCCAGGCCAAGTGGGAAAGGGTACTTTAAGGGCTTTTACAAAGCCACATTAGTGATTCCCATGCAGCAATTGAGAGGAAGCCCATAGGAATTGAATGGGCTTCCTCTCCTTTGCTGTGCGGGAATCGCTAACGTGACTTTGTAAAAGTCTTAAAGTACCATTTCCCACATCTTGCAAGTCCATTTTGAGTACAGTATTTCTTTGCTTATTCAACTCTGTACTTTTTGCTTTACCTCCTTTCAATCCACATTCCAGGTATCTTCTACCCACTATAGCTGAAGAAACATAGACACCCACACCTTATTCAACTCATAATATCATCACAATAATAATCAGTAGTCAGTACTGTGTGGGAAAATTAAAGGCACAGTTTTATTAAATCCAAACACAACAAAATTCAGGAGGAACTTGAGCCATATCAAACTGTCCATTAGTTCTCTCTCTCTCCCCCCCCCCCTTCCCCCCAGCCCGCCTTGTCCTTTGAGCTAGGGAGTTGCATCTTTTGATGACAGGCAGTGACCTGCCTTGTTGCCATCCAGCTAGATCATGCAATGCGTTAACTTCCCCATACAGTGAAGCTTAAGTCCACACCAGCCTTGTCCTACATCATGGCACTGCCACCACACCAACCACTAGAGGGATACTCAAAAAGTCATTTGTGCAAGGCACTATGCACTGCCGTTTTCAGTATTCTTTGTGTCAAAGAGGATCTTTTTGCTCGGGCGCCCCCACGGCTGTGACAGCTACTGAACTGATACAATCAACGAGAACACTACATTAAACTAATCAACAAATTATTGTATAACTTAAACATAGCAGAATGATATAAAGACAGCATAGAACACAATATTAGGGGATGAGGTGGGAAACCAGTCAAGAGTGCAGAGAACAAGAGGCTATAGCATGGCAAACACACGCCTTTAAGCAACAGACCCATGCTAAGCTAAAGCTCCTCCACCCCAATCCTCCACCAATCAGTGGAGGGATCCCTCACGATGTTATCCTGAGGCGGGCTTCAGCTAGGTAACAACAAGGGGAACAGCCAACCAGGATGGGGAAGAGAGGAGTGCACAGGAGATGAGTCAATTGAAAGGAAGTTCTGGAATGAGGGGGCATAGGATGAAGGTGAAGAGGATAAATTCAGACGTAACCTCAGGAAATACCTCTTCATGGAAAGGGTGGCGAATTCGTGCAGCAATCTCCTGGAGGAAGTGGTGGAAATGAAAACAATATCTGAATTCAAACAGAGCTTATCATAAGTACATAGGATCTCTAAAGGAGTGATAGAGAGAGTAGATGGCATGGATGTGCAGGCAGGATAGGCCATATGTTCTTTATCTGCCTACATTTTTATGTGTTTCTATGTGAGACCACTGCCTTGTTTCAGGGGGAGTTTTGAGGGCTTGGTCTAGATGAGTCAAAAATCTACCTGTGTATTTTCCATTTTGTAAGGGTTTATAGAATTTGTATGTATAGGTTTGCAAAATGACTCATATATACACATGTAAGTGCCAACACTTAAATGTGTAAGTTGCGAAATACCAGCTTATACATTCCAAGTTTCCTCCACTGATTTTTTTCCAAATGTATCTTTGTGAAATGGCTGCTCCTGCTGCGTGTGCAGGCAAATACATGTACACTCCTTAAAAGTATTTTAGGAAAGGCTCTGACGTTGCCCGACCTCACAGAAACCTACTTACATATCCCTATTCGACCAGCACACCAACATTTCCTTCAGTTTGCAGTGCTTTGCCAGCATTTTCATTTTCGGGCTCTTCGTAGTAGCCGCAGCACTCAGAATGGAAGGCATTCTAGTCCATCCTTATTTAGACAATTGGTTGATCAGAGCAAAGTCTTACCAGGAGAGCATTCAGATGACAGCTCGAGTAACAGACTTCTTGAAGTCCCTAGGTTGGGTAGTCAGTGCACAAAAGATCCGTCTGCAGCCATCTCAGTCATTGGAGTACTTGGGAGTCTGTTTTGACATGTTGCAGGGCCGTGTTTTTCTTCCGCTGGCTCGTGTCCTCAAACTGCAGTCACAGATTCGTCACTTATTGCAGTCACCGAGGCCAGCGACCAAGGATTAACTTCAGGTCCTGGGTTCCATGGTGGCAGCGATTGAGGCAGTGCCCTGGGCCAGGGCTCACATGAGGCTGCTTCAGAGGTCACTTCTTTCTCGGTGGTCGTCACAGAAGGACTCTCTACATCAGAAATTGTCACTTCCGGCTCAGGTGAAGAGCAGCCTACATTGGTGACTGCGAGATGCCAGTATAACCAACGGAATGCCTCTGGATCAGCCCAACTGGAGGGTGGTCACAACAGATGCCAGTCTCCAGGTTTGGGGAGCTCACTGTCAGAGACAGTATGCTCAAGGCCTGTGGTCTCCTCAGGAGAGATCTTGCTCAATAAATCTATTAGAGACCGGGGCAGTTAGACTAGCAATCCAGACCTTTGTCCATCTGTTGAGGGGCGATGCAGTCTGCGTGATGCCAGAAAATGCCACCACGGTGGCTTACATCAATCGGCAAGGAGGAATGAGGAGTCGGCAGTTGGAGCAAGAAGCATCACAGCTGTTACAGTGGTCGGAGGTGCATCTGGTGGTGCTCTCAGCGGCTCATGTGGCAGGGGTTCAGACTTTCTCAGTTGAAACATGCTAGATCTCGGGGAGTGGGCTCTAAGCGATTTGGTGAACCGTTGGGGGTTCCCCAAGATGGACCTGTTTGTTTCCTGGCCGACCGGTCTTCTTTATGCCTTTCCTCCCTGGCCATTGATAGGACGTCTACTTCAGAGAGTCGAGATGCACAGGGGCCGTCTGATCTTGGTGGCACCAGATTGGCCTCGCAGACCGTGGTACGCCGATCTTCAGCGGCTTCTAGTAGAGGATCCGTTCAAGCTCCCAGTCAGGCAGGATCTTTTGGCTCAAGGCCCGGTGTTTCATCTGGATCTGGGTCGATTCTGTCTTACGGCTCTTGAGCGGGCGAGACTGGCAAGAAGGGATACTCCGCTAACATAATTGCTACTATGCTTCACTGTCATCGGCATTCTACCTACATAAGTACATAAGTACATAAGTAGTGCCATACTGGGAAAGACCAAAGGTCCATCTAGCCCAGCATCCTGTCACCGACAGTGGCCAATCCAGGTCAAGGGCACCTGGCACGCTCCCCAAACGTAAAAACATTCCAGACAAGTTATACCTAAAAATGCGGAATTTTTCCAAGTCCATTTAATAGCGGTCTATGGACTTGTCCTTTAGGAATCTATCTAACCCCTTTTTAAACTCCGTCAAGCTAACCGCCCGTACCACGTTCTCCGGCAACGATTTCCAGAGTCTAATTACACGTTGGGTGAAGAAACATTTTCTCCGATTCGTTTTAAATTTACCACACTGTAGCTTCAACTCATGCCCTCTAGTCCTAGTATTTTTGGATAGCGTGAACAGTCGCTTCACATCCACCCGATCCATTCCACTCATTATTTTATACACTTCTATCATATCTCCCCTCAGCCGTCTCTTCTCCAAGCTGAAAAGCCCTAGTCTTCTCAGCCTCTCTTCATAGGAAAGTCGTCCCATTCCCACTATCATTTTCGTCGCCCTTCGCTGTACCTTTTCCAATTCTACTATATCTTTTTTGAGATACGGAGACCAGTACTGAACACAATACTCCAGGTGCGGTCGCACCATGGAGCGATACAACGGCATTATAACATCCGCACACCTGGACTCCATACCCTTCCTAATAACACCCAACATTCTATTCGCTTTCCTAGCCGCAGCAGCACACTGAGCAGAAGGTTTCAGCGTATCATCGACGACGACACCCAGATCCCTTTCTTGATCCGTAACTCCTAACGCGGAACCTTGCAAGACGTAGCTATAATTCGGGTTCCTCTTACCCACATGCATCACTTTGCACTTGTCAACATTGAACTTCATCTGCCACTTGCACGCCCATTCTCCCAGTCTCGCAAGGTCCTCCTGTAATCGTTCACATTCCTCCTGCGACTTGACGACCCTGAATAATTTTGTGTCATCGGCGAATTTAATTACCTCACTAGTTATTCCCATCTCTAGGTCATTTATAAATACATTAAAAAGCAACGGACCCAGCACAGACCCCTGCGGGACCCCACTAACTACCCTCCTCCACTGAGAATACTGGCCACGCAATCCTACTCTCTGCTTCCTATCTTTCAACCAGTTCTTAATCCATAATAATACCCTACCTCCGATTCCATGACTCTGCAATTTCTTCAGGAGTCTTTCGTGCGGCACTTTGTCAAACGCCTTCTGAAAATCCAGATATACAATATCAACCGGCTCCCCATTGTCCACATGTTTGCTTACCCCCTCAAAAAAATGCATTAGATTGGTGAGGCAAGACTTCCCTTCACTAAATCCGTGCTGACTTTGTCTCATCAGTCCATGTTTTTGTATATGCTCTGCAATTTTATTCTTAATAATAGCCTCCACCATCTTGCCCGGCACCGACGTCAGACTCACCGGTCTATAATTTCCCGGATCTCCTCTGGAACCCTTCTTAAAAATCGGAGTAACATTGGCTACCCTCCAGTCTTCCGGTACTACACTCGATTTTAGGGACAGATTGCATATTTCTAACAGTAGCTCCGCAAGTTCATTTTTTAGTTCTATTAATACTCTGGGATGAATACCATCAGGTCCCGGTGATTTACTACTCTTCAGCTTGCTGAACTGACCCATTACATCCTCCAAGGTTACAGAGAATTTGTTTAGTTTCTCCGACTCCCCCGCTTCAAATATTCTTACCTCTTTGAATTATGTTCAGACCTGGAGGATTTTTGAGGCCTGATGTGAGGAGCTCGGGATAGCTCCCTTTCGCGCATCCGTCTTGCAAATTTTGGATTTTCTGCAGTGACAAAGGCCTTGTTTTGGCTTCTCTTAAAGTGCAGATTGCAGCTCTGTCATGCTTTCGAGGTCGTGTTCAAGGAAGATCGCTGGCTAGCCACCTGGATGTGTTCTGTTTTTAAAGAGAGGTTAACCTCCTGCGTCCTCCTTCTCGCTGTTCTTTTCCCCGCTGGGATCTCAATTTGGTACTCTTGGTTCTTACCAAGCCTCCCTTTGAGCCTTTATCTTCTTGTACTTTGAAGGACTTAACCCTGAAGGCATTGTTTTTAGTGGCTATTGCCTCAGCTAGGAGAGTTTCGGAGTTGCAGGCTTTTTCGTGTAGGTCTCCATTTTTGGAATTCAGCTCGGCTCGAGTAGTTTTAAGACTAGTTCCTTCTTTTCTGCCCAAGGTATTGGCTCGTTTTCATTCATCTCAGCCAGTGGTGTTACCTGTTCTAGGTTCCTTCTCTGGGTCCGAGGAGCAACGTCTCTTGAAGCATTTGGATGTCAAAAGAGTTCTAAAGCATTTTGTCAAGTCTACGGAGGAGATTTGTTGGTCCGATCGTTTGTTTATTCTCATTGGAGGTTCACACAAAGGGCTTATGGCTTCTAAGCCCACTATTTCTTGTTGGCTTAAGGAAATTATTGCATCAGCTTACCTTCTTTCTGGGAAAGCTGTTCCGGAAGGAGTTAAGGTTCACTGTACCAGAGGTCAGGCTACTTCTTGGGCAGAGCGTTGTCTGGTGCCTCTGGAGGACATTTGTATGGCGGTGACTTGGTCTTCTTTGCATTCCTTTTCAAAGCACTATCGATTGGACCTCCTGAGTCATCAGCAAGTTGTTTTCGGGGCACACGTTTTGACGGCGGAGCTGTTAGGGTCCCTCCCATAATCTTACTGCTTTGTTACTTCCCATCAGTCACATTCTGGGCTGGGCCGGAGGGACGCTAAGAAAGGAGAAATTAGACCTTACCTGCTCATTTGCTTTCCTTTAGTCCCTCCGGACCGGCCCAGATCCCTCCCTTTAGGTATTCTGTGTCTTTAAGAGTTAAGTGATATTGTTTTCTTGGGAGCTGTGTTGCTGGTTTCTGGTTACATTTAAAAAAAAAAACACACAAATTCTATGGTTTAGTATATAACCTTTTGTGCATGATATGCAGGGGCATGTCATTGGTCACATTATTGTTGGTGGCATACACCCTGTGTTGGCAATGTGCCGGTGGCTGCTCAGGCTTTCGTATGCACAGACCATTTACTTATTGTTTTACTTCCTTCTGCTTTGGTATTTTGTTACTGGATCTTTCTCTTGTTGCCAAGGGCTCTTATTGGCTCTCTAGAGTCACAGGTTTTTTTCAGACTCCACCTGCTGGAAGGCGTGCACAACCCATCAGTCACATTCTGGGCCGGTCTGGAGGGACTAAAGGAAAGCAAATTAGCAGGTAAGGTCTAATTTCTCCATCGTTTACCTATTAAAATCACATGCATTTAATTGAACCAATAATCTCTTTTTTATAAATTAGTAATTTTTATATTTTTTCAGACACAGGGGCCCTTTTTACGGAGCGGCAGTAAGCCCAATGAGGGCTTATCGCTTGCTCTTCCAGGCTACCGCCGGCCCAACATGGCTGCTGGCGGTAGTCCCATACCAAGCGCACGCCATTTCTGGGGGGAAAAAAGTAAACCCCTGGAAAAGGCTTGTGCAGCAGTAACCCAGCGGTAATCGGGCATCACCACACACTGCCCAGTTACCGCCAGGTTAGCGCAGGAGCCCTTATCGGCATCTCAATGGGAGGTGATAAGGACTCCCTGCCGCATGGCCGTACAGTAAGAGTTCTCTTACTGCATGGCCATGTGTGCTGGGGGCTTTTTTACCTGCTGCGGTAAAAATGGCCCTGATGGATGGGAAAAATGGCCCCCACCACTAGCACAGGGCCCTTTTCCCCGCAGCTTGGTAAAAGAACCCCTTAACATCTTAAGTTACGTTTGCCTTTGCAAGATGTTATCAGGGCTCTCGAGGCTCTATGGAGCCGTCCGTCTCGCTAGTGCTTGCTTCTTCAGGAGCCTGTCTGCCAAAATATTTTGCTAAGGCAAAAAAATGCCCTCAAATGCTATTCAAGAACCTTAGTTCTGAAAGTCCATGCTTCTGCCCCACATAGGCTTTAATATGCCTAATACTTGCTATGAAGCCACTGAGGTCTTTTCCCCCCATTGGAAAAATAGTGAGGGAAATATAGTGGTGAAAACATGGTGATATAGTTCATTTGATTAGTGTGGTTAACTTGTTAGCACACATTAGAAAATGAGTTCTTTAAATTATGATCTCTGTGGGGACAGGGAAATATATACAGTACCTGAAATGTAACTCAGCTAACAATGAAAAAGTAGGTACTAATTCTAAATTTAAAAAAAACACTCTAAAGCATATTAAAACTGAAAACAATGCACGTAGTGTGAAGTTTTCAAAACAGCATGCATTTGACTAAAAAAAGTACACATAGAAAAAGCAGGTGTAAACCTCTGCAGGTGCTTTTTCCAGCAGCAATAATCGATCAATAATCACTCTGCATGTGTACTTTTGCTTTGATTATTGTTACTGTCCATTTGGGTAAAAAGTACTTGAAGTGCTTGCATCAAAAGAAGCAGTTTTAAAAAATGGGAATTGTGTGGAAACTTTTTTAGAAATTCAATTTAAATATATAAACACAGAACCCCCCTCCCCCTGTCTCACTGATCTGCTGCTGCCTGAGAGAGAATCCTGTTTTGGATTAGCTTCTAGGCTAGAACAGTTTCATCCCAGTTCTGGTTTGCAAACTTAACCTTCTGTGACTAGTCCAGAGCTGCCTCTATCACTGTTCCAGACCTTAACTCCCACCCTTCCCTTTCAGTCTTCAGGCTTTCATCATCTTCTGTAGTACTTGTCAGCATTGCTAAGGTACCCACATTTCCTGCCTACTAAATGAGACAGGTGCATTCACAGCCCAGGATGAGGCTTGGCACAATTCTGGACTTTTTCAGAACTCCCTAGGACAATTCACAACAACTTATCCTTCCTTGCCCACAATTTTGCATAATACTTAATGTTTACTTCTTCTTTGGCACAGACTAGTCATACCAGCCTTCTGAGTAATTTCCAGTACCATATTTTCACAGGCATCGCCCCACCAAGATTATCCTCATTGCAGTCATTGTTAGAACAATGTATCTTTATTCTAAAAATAGATATGTTCTACTTCACATAGATTACTTCAAATTAAACAACCCGAATTGCAGATATTACTCGTAAGTAACGCAAATGGAGTGACTGCAATTATATATATTATGTGTTGGGAGGTTCACTTAATTATGGAGGAAAAAGGTCTCAAAATACCAGTTTGCCCATATATATGAATATATCATAAGGCATATCTTAGGCTGAACTCATCATCGACCTAAAAAAAACCTCCTTCAATTTTATTCAAAAGACTTTTCACAAAAAGAAATTTTCTTTGACATAGCTTTTGTGTGCTGGATTGTCTCACGTCTATTTTCTTATTTCCCGACGGGGACCCGTTTCGCTCCACCGCTTTCTCAAGGGAGAGACATTAGACATGCCTAAAAAACAAAGTAAGTCAAAGCCCAAAATTTGAACTTACTATTTTATAGCATAGTCAACTCTCCAACACACTTACTGATGTGTCTCTTGAAAGCTAACTGGGACATTACGAAAACCCATAGTCTGTTCAACGAACACAGGCTCCGCATAGCATTCTCTAGAAATCGAAATCTGAAGGAAATCCTGAGCCCATCAGACCTGCCAGTAAAGCGTGATCATACAACAGAGAGCAAGAAACATATGAAATGTGGAGCATGCAGCATGTGTGACATTATGGAGGCGTGTGAAACATTCACTAATCCTATGGATTTGAAACAATATCATCTACAGTCAAATACAAATTGTCAATTGATGCACGAAGTGTATGTTATGCAATGCCCATGTAATAAAATATATGTAGGCAAAACAAGTAGGACTTTATATGTCCGACTAATAGAACATAAGTCATGCATATCCACCCACAAGGTAGGAGCTCCTTTAGTCCAACATTGTAAGGAAACCCGTCATGTCTTTAAAGATTTCAGATGTTGTATTATACAGCAGGTGGAACCTCCCTCTCGGGGGGGGGGGGGGGGGGAAATCATGATAGGAAGTTGACTCAATGTGAACAACGATAAATACATGCCCTACAATCAGTTGCACCGAAGGGGCTAAATTCCACTATCGAATGGACTGCCTTCTTTTAAGATCCTATAGAGGGAGCTGAGGAGTTTCATCAATGATTTGGACTAAGTACATAAGTGTGTCCTCTCTGAGACACCATATCTAGCATCAACTACTTGATTAACACACACAAAAGCATGTCCTTTCTGAGACACCATATCCAGCCTCAATCAGCTAAGACACACTCTAGTTTCCAAGGTATTTAAATAGGAAGCCATTTTGTATAAACTGTTGGTCTTGCTGTACACAGAGAGACACATCAGTAAGTGTGTTGGAGAGTTGATTATGCTATAAAATAGTAAGTTTAAAGTTTGGGCTTTGACTTACTTTGTTTTTTAGGCATGTTTATGTCCCTCCCTTGAGAAAGCGGTGGAGCGAAGCTGGTCCCCGTCGGGAGATAAGAAAATAGACGTGAGACCATCCAGCACACAAAAGCTAAGTCAAAGAAAATTTCTTTTTGTGAAAAGTCATTTGAATGAAATTGAAGGAGGTTTTTTTAAGTCGATGATGAGTTCAGCCTTAGATATGCCTTATGATATACTCATATATATGGGCAAACTGGTATTTTGAGATCTACTTCACATAGAAACATATCTTTTAAGCAAATGGTATCCACCGATTTTTTTAAAACCAGGTTTCATGGCCATATTTGACCACGTATATTTTATTACATGGGCATCGCATAACATACACTACATGCGTCGATTGACAATTTGTATTTGACTGTAGATGATATTGTTTCAAATCCATAGGATTAGTGAATGTTTCACACGCCTCCATAATGTCACACATGCTGCATGCTCCACATTTCATATGTTTCTTGCTCTCTGTTGTATGATCACGCTTTACTGGCAGGTCTGATGGGCTCAGGATTTCCTTCAGATTTCGATTTCTAGAGAATGCTATGCGGAGCCTGTGTTCGTTGAACAGACTATGGGTTTTCATAATGTCCCAGTTAGCTTTCAAGAGACACATCAGTAAGTGTGTTGGAGAGTTGATTATGCTATAAAATAGTAAGTTCAAATTTTGGGCTTTGACTTACTTTGTTTTTTAGGCATGTCTATGTCCCTCCCTTGAGAAAGCGGTGGAGCGAAACGGGTCCCCGTCGGGAGATAAGAAAATAGATGTGAGACCATCCAGCACACAAAAGCTAAGTCAAAGAAAATTTCTTTTTGTGAAAACCTGGTATATCTTTGGCCGATTTTAAAGATAACCGGCTAAGTCTGAATATTGCCTTATACAGTTATCTTTAAACTGGCCAAAAATAAGCAGGATATTTACCAGAAACGGCCCTGCATTGAATATCTGTGCTTAGTGCCGACCATGGAAGTTTAGCCAGTCTAACTCCCATGGTCTGAATATTGGCCCCTATGTCTATAAATTTAGGCCTGCCATTCATTTGTCTAGACTTATGAGCCTAGTGTTGAAAATCTATGCTAAGGCTCTAACATTATTTCCCTTCCCTAAAACCACCCCTGTTGTCACCACTTTTAATGCTCCTAAATTTAGGAGTTTAGTGGAATTTTGAGTATAAACATTAGGCATTCAGACCTCATAAATGTTCAAAGAAGCTAATCTATGAGCATAACTTCCAAAGGTTAAGCCCTAATGTGAGATTAGCATGGGAAAAACAGGTGTTAAAGCAGTTTGCAGTATTTTGCCTGTATGTATGTGGCAACCCATGTGTTACTTAATTGTTCAAAATATTTTTCCAAGGAGTGTATCTTGGGCCGAGAATGAGTGTGGAAGCATTAAGACGAGAGCACATAGCACTTCTTAAATATGAAGTGGTAAGTGCTTATGTTAACTTTTTGCAGGTACTGCACTCTGATGGCAACACTAGTGCAGTACCTGCAAAAAATAAAAATAAAGGAAATGCTTTAAAAATGCCATGTAAAATCTGAGCTTAGCATGAGGAAAAGTCCCACATTAGGATATGTAAAAGTGCCCCTAAGTTATGAGTATAAATCCTTTCAATATCATCCCATATTGTTTAAATAAATGTGAAATTCTGTTTTAGAAATTACCAAGCATATGTTTGTGGTGTGTCTCTTCTCTGGCCTTTTCCTCTTTTCCACCTCTCCCCTGTCCTGTACTCCACAGCTCCCTAAATCCCAATACATGACCTTAGCTGAACCCTTTAAACAGCATGTTGGCTAAAAAGTTGAAGCCTGCTGGTTCAAGCAGGAGTTAAATTTCAGGTTTTAGTGAGGACGTGCTAAAAGCACATGGAAATCTGAATGTACAAACAGAGTACCTCGTGTGTATACAAGCTAATTCCTCCGAGACTGGTTTAACACACACACAAACGCTTCAGTGTATGGCATGTAAGTCTGCATACACACTAGGCCAAAATGGTTTTAATGTCTAAGTTAATTGTTAGTGTATAAACCCCTTAATTTCTGAAGACATCCTGATTTAGATCAACCTTACAATCAGATCACAAAGAATGTAGTCCCTTGGTACCACACTCCTCTATTTAAAATTAGAAAAACAGTAAGAATTTTCTCCAGTTTTGTAACTAAAACTTTGACTTTGAGTGGGGAATTTCACTTCTCTCTGTTAAAAAGTTCTGCCTCCCATCTACTGTCCTCCTTTCCTGCTGCAAGAATGAAAAGAGAGGACTCAAGTTTTAGAAAAGGTGAGAATGTGTGAATATTTTATGAATGGTGTGTGAATCTACAGCAATGTGGGTTGAAATCTTGGCAAGGTGTTACTGTATGCAAGTTTCTAACTTATGCTAATACAACTGCTTTTTCTCTAAGTTACAGCTTTAAAACATTCTAGTTGTTGGTAGGATGTTAGCTAAATTATTCACTAATATCAAATGCACAGATGCAGTCTCATCAGAAAATGAGTCTCAAGAATATATATATATATGGTGGGGGGTCAAACTTTTGTTGGAGGAAGCTGTTATTTACATATAGAGGGACATTTTTGATAAAATTACTAAGTTTGATTGTGTCCAAGTAGAGAAAAGAAGCACTAGAGTCTTCAAAATCAGGACACAATTTATTTAATCATGTAACTTGAACATCAATGCTTTCCTTAGTGACCCGACACAGGTCGTGTTTCAGTGCACAGCGCCTGAGTCAGGAGTCAATTAAGTTGCGACTTCTAAGAAGCAACGGAACTTTCTCCTTTGAAGATTCATGAATCAGAGCATGAAGGGACCATCTTTGCTTTATTTTGCTGAGCGATTCAGCATATGTCATCTGTCTAGAGCAGGACAATTACTCAACTTGTCATCTTCAAAGGAGAAAGTTCTGTTGCCTCCTAGAAGTCACAACTTAATTGACCCCTTCCGCAGGCGATGTGTCGGGTCACTAAAGAAAGAATTGATGTTCAAGTTACATGATTATTTATTACATTTGTACCCCGCGCTTTCCCACACATGGCAGGCTCAATGCGGCTTACATAGTAACAATAAAAAGAATTACAAGTCGTAAGAAGAATATACAATTTGTAGTAAACATAATATTAATGGGGTAACAGATAAGTAAATTGAACATAGGAGGGATTAGGTGTAGAAGGAAATGGGTGTTAGGAGGTAGGCTTAGGAAGATAGAGAGGAATAGATGGAGAGGAAAAGATTAGGGATAGCAATAAGGATAATGGGAAACATGATCAATATATAACAATCATTAGTAAGAATCATGTGGGCATGCTTTAGTTAGTTGAATCATTAGGGTAGGCTCAGTTGCTTCTTAATCTTGAAAGTTCACTCGCTTCGGTCTTTAGGCTCTCGATACTTCCATTGGATATATTTAAAAATGTCCTCTTCACTCTGTACTGGGAGGGGCTCTCCAGCAACACCTGTGACTCCCAGTGGACGGATTGTGTATTCATTCAGTGTGAAACCCATTTCTAAAGCATGGGCTCGCATATTAAAGAAACTATGTCTCGATTTTGAAGGTTCCTGGTGTTTCTTTTCACTATTTGGACTTTGTTCTGTACTTTAGACCCTCTCTGTGCTTTAGGACATTTTGCTAAAAGTGTCCAAAGATCAAGTGGCAAACATACCATTTTTGAACCTTAAATACATCTGTTTTTTGGTTAAAAATCACCTTTTTCTAGATGTTTTGTACTCAGTGCATTTTTCTTTTGGGACCATTTAGAGGAAAAACAATCCATGAGAAAAATGCCCAAAAACCAACCATTGGGATGTCTGGGGGGTTGGCCACACAGACATCCCAGCAGAGCAGTAGGGCAGTCTAGGGGACACTGTAGTGGACTTCACATAAAAGGCCCTAGGTACACATCTCACCATAACCCTCTTATATCGTATGGTGAGTCCTCCAGGAACAGAGAAACACCTACTGTACAATAGCCCTCAAGCTTGCAGGTGTCACCTATATGTAGGTACAATAGGTATTTAGTGGTTTTTGGAGGGCTCACACATTCCACCACAAGTGTATCAGTTAGAGTAGGATATGGACCTCGGTCCCCTTCTCTACAGTCCACTGACTACTAGGCTACTCCTGGAACCTGCCTGCTGCTCTATCAAGAATAACCATCATATCTGAAGCTGTCAAGAGCCTGGTATGTACTGTCACTGTCATATCTTAGGAGGGGTGAACGGGGGTTATTTCTTAGTCCCTCTAGTGGTTATTTAGGGCACCTTTTGGTCACTTATTCATGATTGAAATAGGTCTAGCCAAAAACTTCTTAAGTTTAACCCTAAAAGTTTTCATTTTGTTTTATTATTGCAAAAAACCTTTTGATGCCGCCCATGTCCTACCTCCAAACACACCCCAACACACCCCCTTGAAATTTTGACAAACTGTGGAGAAAAACATCTAAAACTGGAGTGTTGAAAATTGTAACTTGGACATTTTTCAGAGAAAAATATCCATCTACCATCTTATGACTTTTTTTTTATTCTGAAAATGAGCCCCTTAATTTAATATATGTATTCTCTGTTGCTCCTTTGGGTTTCCAGATCAATTGAAACTGGCCAGTACTGGGGTATGGTGCCATGAATCTTCATTTGCAACTACTGGGGAGTGTGTTGAGGCTGCAAAAGGTAAATTCTACATCAGGAGTTCTCAACCCAGTCCCCAAGCACTCATAGTCAGTCACGTTTTCAGGATACCCACAATGAATTTACATGAGCTAAAATTGCATGTACTACCTCCATTGTATGGAAACCTATCTCATGAATATTCATTGTGGTTATTCTGACAACCTGTCTGGCTGGTGTATCTCCAGCTTAGGTTGAGAACCCCTGTTCTACATGGATGCGGAAGTGTTGTGAAGAACGTCTTCTATCTTACCAGCTGTTATTTTAGGAGGAATATAAGAGAAAAATCTCATTACTTTCTCTGAAGCATGAGCAACCTTTATAAGCATCAGGGGTCTGTCATACAAATATAACAATTAGAGTGTAATTAAAATCATCAAAAAAATAAATATGTACAAAAGTAAATGAATATATATAAATACCAGTTGATGGTCAAACAAAAAATATGTATCTTGAGAATTCTTCTCAGCAAAAACCATGCAAAGAAAATGCTGTAAATATAGAAAACATAAATAGTACGATAAATCCTTAAAAGAAATATATATTACTCGAAGAAGTAGATGTATAATATAAATACAAACATCTGGTTAACTTTAACCGAGTATTTTCAAAAACACAGAAATACTGGATATCTTTAAAGGTATTCATTATCTGAATATTGCCTTCAAAATGGAAAGCCCCTTTAATATATCTTGGCCAAATTTTTGATTCATACCCACATTCCATGAGTGGTAGGGATGTACTGTACATGGGAAACAAATTGGTTTGGTTTGCTTTTGGATCACCCTTGCAGTTCATTTTCAGATCCCGGAACAGTGGCATGAAAACCGCAAATCCTGTGGACATGGTGCAAAGAAACACTGATAGGTTTACGTTAGGGTCAGAATTTTGTGGGCAAATTAAGGGCCTTTTTTATCAAGCCACACTAGCAGTTCCTGCACAGCCTCAACACACTCCAAAAAAAAAAAAATAGTGAAAAAAATTGGTGCTATGGTTCTTTCTGCCAGAGATGGAAAAGGCAAAGAATAATTCTGTGACATAAATACCCTTAGCAGTTTATGCTGGTTTGTTCTAGCCATTCTCATTTTGGCTAAAAACTCCAAAAATGGATGCTGTAGACATGCACAGCCATCCTGTATATGACTGTCTTGGAAAATAATATAAACCATGGCTTCAAAAGATAATGCAGGTGGCAGGATAGAGGGAAATACCAATACAAGGAAATATTCAAACAAAATAAATAACACAATAGGCCAGAAATGATGATGGAGATAATGTGTATTCAAGAAGAAGAACCTGATGTGGCCAGTGTTTCGGCAAAAATGTTGCCTACCTCAGGGGGTTTATATGCTAGTTTCCCTGGCATAGGTGGGATTCTCCTCACCAGGGCAGCCTTTGCGAAAACTCGCTACTAAGGACTGCAATACAAAGCTATGGACTAACAGCCTCAGAATCTTTGTGACTGTGATGACCTACAGCTCTGTTTAATGGATTGAGGAGACTAGCGTATAACTCCTGTTTTGTCAGCTCGTGACCGTGGGGTTAACTTTGACTCCTCTCTCTCTTTCTCTGCACATATCCAACAGACTGCTAAAATCTGTCATTTCTTGCTCTATAACATCACCAAAATTTGTCCCTTCCTTTCTGAACACAGTACCCAAACCCTTATTTACACTCTTATCACCTCATGCATAGATTACTGCAACATGCATCTCACTGGTCTCACACTAAACCGTCTCTTTCCTTTTCAATCTGTTCAAAATTCTGCTGCATGACTTATGTTCCACAAGTGCTGTTACACTCACATTAGCCCTCTCCTCAGGTCACTTCATTGGCACACATAGTTCAAACTTCTCTTACTGATTTACAAGTGCATTCATTCTGCACTCCTCAGAATCTCTCCACTCTTATCTCTCCCTATACCCCTCCCTGGGAACTCCGTTCATATGGTAAGTCTCTCATACCTGTATTCTTGGAGTACGTGTACTGGCCACAGAGTTTATTTGTTACATTTGTATCCCGCATTTTCCCACCTATTTGCAGGCTCAATGTCGCTTACATAGTGCCGGAGATGCGATTGCAGACTCCAGTGTAAACAAATACAGAGTGCTATAGTCACATGAGATAGGATAAGGTTCATGTGGCATGGACACATAGGGGCGTGTACTCAGGAGAATTGTATTGTGTCCATACTGTATTTTGGTTTTGTTGTGTCCATACTGTATTATGGTTGTGTTGTGTTGCAGCGGTCAGGTTTTTATGTTGGCTTGGTAGGGTATGCCTTCTCATCTTGACACTGTGTACAGCTATGCCAGTCTTATCTAAGTCCTGTTCTACAAAATCAGGACTTTGTAGATAATATGGATAATCAACAACTATACCAACAACGGTGGATTCACAACATCCAGAACGATAAGAGACTTTTTGACTTTTAAATTAACTTTATTTTCCAGTGCAAGTCAAGGTTGCCTGAGATCTGAAGGAAGTGGGTTGATTTCATATAAAAACCACCTGCATTAGACAATGAATTATCCACGGATATGTAAGGCAATCGATATGACTTACGGATAAAAGCCTGGTTAACAAAATAATGTATGCATGTTAAGCTGCTGGTTGTTAGATGATAAGGGAAGAAGTGATGTTCTCAAAACTGATAGTGGGTTTGAGTATACAGTATAAAATGTTTTGATATTCAAGTTGTTTAAATTGATAAAAATATACGTTTTTCTAATATTGAGTGGAGTACATTTGTTAGTGGATTGCGTTTAGTTAGTACTCTGCTAGTAACTATCTCCCCTGCATTTGTAAATTGTTAGTCATAATTAAAACAGGTCTAGCTCAAAACATCTTAGTTTTAGTCCTGAACATTTTTGGTTGGTTTCACTATGGCAGAAAAAAGTCCAATTGTTAGGAACACCTTAATCCCACCCCCAACACGCCCCCTTGTGATTTGGATGCACTGCAGATAAATGCATAGATTAACATCTGTAAAATAGGTTTCACAAATAGCAATGTGAACATTTTGGCGAGCAAAACATCCAAATGCTGCTTGATGCCACTTTATAAATGCTTTTCTCTGTCAAAAATGAGCCCCGTAATAATACAAATGTAAAGAAAATCAATAAAAACATAACAATCACTAATAAAAAATGTTTACAAAACACATCATATATTGTGAAATACTAAACAATTCAATAAATATACTGAGCTGTTTGTTCAATTTACAATTCAAGTCACACCTGTTTGAATATTTCCATAAGGTTTAATAAACAACTGAAAAACAATTACTGCAGTTTGGATTCAAAACAATTCATATGGTTTTCATTCAAGCACTATAACATGCATTATAATCACATGAGTAGCTGGGCTTTTTCCGGGAATATGATCTCCACGAAACCGCCAAATTCAACTCATCAGTTGAAACATTGCCGTTCCTCTATGCGAGACCGCATTTCAGAATTTCCTTCCTCAGGAGGAACTATTTCTTTGATCCTACGGGACTGATCTCCAAGTGGGGTGTCCTAAGCCCCGCCCTATGCAAGACCGCATTTCGGAATTTCCTTCCTCAGGAGGAACTATTTCTCTGATCCTGTAAGTGAAAGTACACTTTCATTTCAATTAATTATGACTAAAGCCACAAAAAAGTGCCCTAAATGACCAGATGACTACAGGAGGAGTAAAGGAATGACCCCCCCTTATTCCCCCAGTGATCACTGACCCCCTCCAACTCCCCAAAGATGTGAAAGAAACAGTACAAACCAGCCTCTATGACAGCTTCAGATGTGATGGTCAGTCCTATTAGAGCAGCAAGCAGATCCCTGGAGTAGCCTAGTGGTTGGTGCAGTGCACTGTGGAGAAGGGGTCCCAAAATGGACCATGTTTCACATATCGCTTTTTCAAAGCACCCGCATGAGAATGATCTTTAAAATGTTTGTTCTGTCTCTCACCACATTTTCTTGCAGGGTTTCATGAAGGACGCCAACATAGATCTAGTGTTAGCATTGTGTAATGTACAAGTTTTTGTGGATCTGTTTGAATTTGCATTGTTTGGATGTATCTTAAGTCTGTCTCCATACACTTTATGACAAAGACCACTGACCATTTTAGTCGCTACCCTCTGAACTGACTACATCCTGTTTGTATCTTTTTGAAGGTGTGATCTCCAGAAACGTATGCAATATTCTAAATGAGATCTCATCAGAGTCTTATACAGGGGCATTATCATCTCCTTTTTCCTACTAGCCCCCCCCCCCCAACCCTGGGTCCCACATCGCTCCCCCCTTCTCAGATTCAACATCTTTCTCCCCTCCCCCTAATGTAACATATCTCCCTCTTTCTTTCTTTCTTTCTTTCTCCTTCCCCTCAATGCACCTTCTCTGCCCCTCTCCGCAACTCCACCATCTCTGCCCCCTCTATCTCTTCCTTCTTTTTCCAAGTCCAACATCTCTCCTCCATCTCTGCCCCCTCTATCTCTTCTTTCTTTTTCCAAGTCCAACATCTCTCCTCCCTCCTGAGGCCAAAATTTCTCCCTCTCCTCTCTGTCTCTGGATCTGGCTCTCTCCTCTCACGTTTACCTCAAAAGTCCCTTTCTCTGTACAGGGCCCCAGCTGTCTGCTGCTGACTGGAACCTGTCTGCTACAGCCCACCCTTGCAGAAGAAGGAAGTTACATCAGAAAGGGGCGGACCACGGCAGAGAGAAGGTTCCAGTCAGTGGCAAACAGCTGGGGCCCTGTACAGAGAAGGGGACTTTTAAGGTAAATGGGAGAGGGGGAGAAAGAGGGGAATGCTGGAGGGAGAGAGATGTTGGACATATGGGGAGGAGGTATTGGGTCCCCCAGCTGCACTGAGCCCTCGGGCACTGCCCAGTTGCCCAAATGATCAGTTCTCCCCTGCATTCCTTTCACTGTGCACCCAAGCATTCTTTTAGCTATTCCCATTGCCTTTTCTACCTGTTTGACAACTTTAAGATCATCACATGCAATCGCACCCAAGTTGCACTCTTCTTTTGTGTACAAAAGTTCTTCGCCCCTAAACTGTACTGTTCTTCAGATTTTTGCAGCCCAAGTGGATAATCTTGCACTTTTTAGCATTAAATCTTAGCTGCAAAATTACGGACCATACTTCAAGCTTTGCTAGGTCCTCCCTCATGTTATCCACACCCTCAGCCGATTGTAGATTTTGGTATCATCTGTAAAGAGGCAAACATTACCAAATAGCACTTTAGCACTATAGCGCTTACAAAAATGTTAAAAAAGAACTGTCCCAAAAACCAAACCTTGCAGCACACCACTGGTAACATCCCCTTCCACAGAATTAGCTCCATCTACCCTCTTCCACTCAACCAGTTCCTAGCCCAGTCAGTCAGTCAGTCAGTTTAGGGCCCATACAGAGGGCACTCAGTTTTAGTCGTCTATGTGGAACCATGTCAAAGACTTTGCTAATAAGTACATCACATCTAGCACTCTTCCACCATCCAACTTTCTGAAAATTGTTCAGGGTATACCACCCCTCCATTCCTATTTGTGTTTGTTTTCTGCAGTCCTGCACCCGGCCCTTCAACTGTGATCACCAGGGCCGCCGAAAGTGGGAGACAGGGGGGACAAAGGTCGCCGCCGCTGCCTGGCCCGCCCTCTGTCACCGCCTGGCCCGCCCTCCGTCACTCCCAGAACTAGGCCACTCCTTCCTTCCATGTCCCGCCCTCGCCTGACGTAACGTCTGCGAGGGCGGAGCACGGAAGGAAGGAGGAGAGGTCTGCCGTGCCGCTGCTTGCTGCGAAGTGAAAAGAGGCTTAAGGTTAGTTCCGAGGCCCCGGCCCGATAGCGGGTGGAGGGGGGCCCGGCGACCTTGGATGGGTGGGCGGCGGGGGGCCCGGCGACCTCGGGTGGGGGGGGCCCCAGGGGCGGCCTTGTCCAGGGCCCGGCTCCGGCTCTCGGCAGCCCTGGTGATCACAGAACTGAAATATCTGTTAAGCAATTCTGCCTTATCTTTATCAGCTTCTACATATTCCTCTCCTTCTCCTTTGAGCCTCACAATGCCACATTTGCACTTCCTTCTATCACTAATATATCTAAAAATTGTCCTGTCCCCCCATTCTACAGTATTGGCTATTTTTTCTTCCATTTGCATCTTTGCTTTCTTGACTGCTCTACCAGCTTCTCTTAGCCTTTCCAGATATTGTCATCTATCTTTCTTTTTCTGCAATCTCTTTTAGTTTATGAAGGCTAACCTCTTTTTCCTCATCTTTTCAGCTACTACCTTTTGAGAACCAATTTTCCTCATACTTTTATTTACTTTCCTTACAAAAAAGTTTGTTGTCCTTAAAATACCCTTTTGCCCACTGCTTTCCTACTTCTTCTAGATGTTTTCTTCCAGGTAACTATTCCTTAAGATAATCCCCCATCTGAACAAAGTTAGTTTTTTTTTTAAGTCTAGAACATTCATTTTTAAATAAACCCTCTCCAAACCTGTCTTAATATTAAGCCACACCATCCAGTGATCACTGGATGCCAGATGATCACCCAATATAACATCAGAAACACTCTCCCCATTTGTAAATACTAAGTCCAGTATGTTGTTAATTTTTTTTGGGAGGTACATGAGAATGGGCATGGAAGCTTGCATGTTTACATTAGCATGCACCGACTGGCCAACACTGAGTTAACATAGGAGCATTTAGTGGCAGGAGGTAGTAAGTGCTCCCATATTAATTCTTTGCAAGTCCCAGTGCTAAAGAAAGATTCATGCAAGGCTTGCAGAAAGAAAAAAAAAAAAAAACCTAGACACTGCCATGTTGAATCTGGGCTAAGCCTGTGAGAAAATCCTGCATTAAGACTCAGTAAGCCCATATTCTAACACTCTTTAGTGAATGGGCCCCTAAATCTCAACGAGAAAGGAGAGAAATCAGGAAGAAAAATATAACAGAAAAGACAGACATTCCTGTCCCTGAACAGCACCACTACAAACCAAAAGAGGGGGGCACAATGGAAATTTCCATCAACATGCATTGCTCATTTACTAAACTGTTTACATGCCAGTCATCTGACCTTTCAGACACAAAGGTATGTCTAATAAGGAGCCATGTATTGTATTGTTGAATTTCAGCATTGAAGGGTTGAGAAAGATGATGATGATTTATTACAGAGGGTAATAAAAGTAAACAGAAAATAACAATAGCTTACCTGTCAGGGAACCAGGTCAACTGGTTTACTTAGCTGACTTCAGTGTAGTTGAGCAATGCTCTAGTAGCAAAACTTGCGATGCACAATGAGGTTAATAATCAAAACAGAAGTGTGTTGCTTCTGTCAACCCAAAAGTAAAGGCTGGTCTGGTAGCGGTAGTGCATGTGGAAAAATTGGGTTTATTTCCAATTTCCATTTCTGCTCCCCAGGATAGCTGAGGAGCCCCCAGGGACAGAGGGAATGTTGGTCTTCACATATGCAAGCAAGTCAAACACAGCGAGGGTGACAAATAATTGAACAGCAGACGATGATCAATGTATTGTAGCTTTATTGCAACATCCGAGACTCAGCACGAGTCGTGTTTCGGCCAAAAGAGTTCTTCCTCAGGAGTCTTCTGTTAGATGTATAGAATTCTTAGCTAGCCTCTGCAAAAATGCATATGATGTCTAATATCTTACTGTTCACATCTTATAGAGAAATCATGAACGCTCAAACTCTCATATGCACCAGAGTCTCAAGGTTTATGGAAATTCTGCTGAAGACTGTCACTGGGATGATTTCAAAAATGATGGAGAGGAAAGGAACAAGGCTAGTTATAAACAAATCGTTCAATTCTTAATGTCACCAGTATCCAGATCTTTAATATTTTTATATAAATTTTTATGCTGTGCTCAGTCACACTGTCGTGCCCGTTATACCAAAACTAACTCTGGAAAGGGTACACAGTCACCAAACATCATCACACATGCCCTTCCTTCCTTCCATTTAAAATGCGAGTGAGATACTCTGAATGTTATATACTGTAAACATTTATAGGGGAATGAAACTTATCTTGATTGGCGATGTGCGTTGACTGTGGCACCTCCAGACAACATAAAACTAGTGCTTTGTGATTAAAATTCTGACTCCATAATAATCCCCAACGTGGAGCCACTGGTGACATTAAGAATTGAACGATATCCAACACCAGGTTTATTGTTTGTATCCCATACTTGATTAAGTAGTTATAAACAAAAACATATTCCAATGTGCTGGATGCCCAAAAGAGCAGGTAGAAATTGGCAGACCACAAAAAAAAGACCCCTTCAAAACACACAAAAAAATGTATTGTCAATAGAATCTTAGGTTATAACTTACAGATTTTTCAACCTTGAAAATGTTGAAGTTTTCTAAAAAAATAAGACTAAAAAACAAAATCTCCCTAACAGAAGAAGCTAGAGAAGTGATGTCCTTTCCAATTATTATCTGGCATTAATCTACCTCCATCACCAAACATTTTCATGGTAATTCCTATTGTATAAAGGAATATTAGCATTATTGGTGAGATAAGTTAGAAACAAGTATTCAGCCAACCACAGGGTCTAAGATCCAGAGATACTCACGTGATTTTTCATCTTGCCCATGCGCCGCAGTCTACCCAGGCTCTGCTTGTGTTTACATCCACCCTCAAACTATCTGCAATGTAAGACATGCACTTATTTACGGAGTAGCGATTAGGCAGACATTTGGCATATATGCAAGTATTTGCACACCTATGTGTGTTATCTCACTGTTCTAATGGTTTACATGTGTATCTACATCATTGGAGCCGACTCTGTGGGTGCTGTGGGTGCTTGAGCACCCCCAATATTGAAAACATTCCTTGTATGTGTCCAGGGAGGGGTTATTTCCATTGGGCTTAGCATCCCCAATAATTTTGAAAAGTTGACTCCTATGTCTACACTTAAATGTAGATGCTTTCTTTATGGAATTAACCCACATGGATAGAAGATATCATTAGCCACTTCAAACTACTAGGGCTGGACAGAGGGAATGGAAATCCTCTTGTTTACAGGTATTCTAAATTCTGACTCAGGTTCAATGAAAATAAATGGATCGGTTTCTGTTCTGGACCTGATGGTTTACTGATCATTATTTATATATTTGTTTAATGTTCACTACTTTTCTAATCACAAAGACTGGCTAAAGCCTAGGAACTATCCAATCTCTCTTTTACAAAGTATAAACTAAAGTGAGGACTCAAACTATTGTTATAGTGCTCCAAATGCTAACAAATCTTGTCAAAGTACAAACCTCTTATTACAGCAGAATGCTGTGATGTTAAAGTCCCAGGTGCCAATTCACACAAATTATACTGATTCAAATCAGCAGGACTGTACCTACGAAACATTTTTTGTTCGGTTTCTTTTCAGATCAATCACCCTTGTGGTTCATTTTCAGGGCCTAGAAAAGTTTATAGCAGAAAAATATTTTCTTTGCTGTATATACATAATCAACCCCTGAGGTCCTTTATAAAAGCTACGTAAGCATCTTTTTATATGGATTTGTATGCTGGCGCTCCTCAGTGGCGTCCCTAGACAGAAATATCAGGGGTGGCAACAGGAGGGCAAGCTATGTAGGAGGGGTGGAAGGCCAAACAAAACCATTTTCACACATCAAAACTAGTGACGGTGCTTGTGGTGGTGTGCCAAGGGGGAGGGGTACAGAACAAGGGGGAGGGAGAGAGAGGAAACTGTTGGACCAGAGTGGGCCCTGTGCTAAGGACCAGTTTTACACAGTAGTTTTTGTTTTCTACAAAAAAAGGTGCTGGTACTCATACAGGGCCAACCTTAGGGGACAGTGTAACTATCCATGGCTCCACCCCACAGTAGCCACATATCCCTGTTACTAGCAGCAGAACATATAAAAGAGCTAAAATTGTTGCAAATGACCCCTGACCCTGTACATTGGACAATCAAGGTATTAAGTATAAACATAATCTGCATTCACAGAAGCCTTACTGATACAACAGTAGGTATAGAGCAAAACCAGGACATTTCCGCATGCAACTGACCATACAAAATAAATGTCTGATTTTTATGTCATCTCAGTAACGGCAACATAAACCTTCTCTAGTACCAGGTATCTTGTAAAGTAATTTAAAAAAAAGCCCTACAAAAGAGCCACTCAGGACTTACAGAACAAATCTACTATTTCATAACAACCCTAACTTCTAAAACTCACACAAGAATATACCTAGGAAAACATAGCACAGTAAATATTGCAATGAGCCTAGAACATACACCAACTGGGAAATTGAACAAGTTGAATTACTATAG
This sequence comes from Microcaecilia unicolor, assembly GCF_901765095.1. NCBI lineage: Eukaryota > Metazoa > Chordata > Amphibia > Gymnophiona > Siphonopidae > Microcaecilia > Microcaecilia unicolor. The sequence continues at coordinate 39,319,779 of NC_044040.1, read as the reverse complement.
ATCCCTGCTCAGAGACTTAGCCTTGTAGTCACACATACAGAGCAGAGGTAAAAATTAACCTGAGATCCCAAGCATCCAGATTCTGCATGCAGCACAATACCAGGAAAACAGTTTCTTCCTGTACAGTGCAAAATGAAGACAGCAGATGTAAACTCTCAAATTGGACATATTCAAACACTAAAATGAAAATAAAATTACTTTTCTACCTTTGTTGTCTGGCAATTTTGTTTTTCTGATCATGCATGTCCCAGTCTCTGATTCTGCTTCTCTCTATCTGTGCTCTTAACTCAGTTTCAAGGGGGTCCTGTCCATTTACTATTTTTTCTCAAGTCCTTCACTTCCTTCTCTTCATCCATCTTTATTGGCACTTATCTTTCACATTCATTTTTCTGTCTTTCTCATTTCTAATTTTCCATTTGTTCCCTCTCTCTTTCCTTCGTTTCCCTTCATCCATTAGGACAAGCCAGATCCTCCAGATCTGCTCTATACCTTCTACATTGGGGTCTGTGAAGGGTCCAGCTGTAACTTATGTGCCTCCCCAGATCCTATGCTGCCTTGGACATGGGACTCCAACTTGCCCTGTTCTTTCTGGATCTTCTGCTACCTTGGTCTACTACTACTACTACTAAACATTTCTAGAGCGCTACTAGGGTTACGCAGCGCTGTACAGTTTAAACGCAGAGACGCTGGTCTGACCTTAAATGCAGAGACGCTGGAACAGAGGTTTTTGACCTGATTTTTAGCAGCATCGTAGTTGTACACTAGATCCTTTGAGGTAAGAGGATGTGTGATTCCCTCCAGGAGGCGCGTGTGTTCCCCTCCACTTATACAATAAGGAGGATGAGTTTATTCCCTCCAGGAGGATGTGCATTCCCTCCTTTATGAGTTCATGCCCTTGTGATGGGCCATCGTTCGCTGTGAGGAAAGCTCTTGTGATTCCCATTGCGGTTTGACATACTGCTTTGGAAGCTTCAAATACTGAAGAGGCAGTGGAGCTAGCTGGCCAAGAGGGCACTGTGAAAGTTTGAGTGCTCTCTATCTCCCCTGCTGGTTGATGGTCTGACCTTGATCTTCTGCTGCCTCGGCTGGATCTTGTGGCTGCCCTGGATTCTCTTCTGCCTCAGTCTTCCCCGGATGCAGTGGCTACTGTAGCCACTTCTCCACCATGCCCTTCTCTGCTTCAGCAGGGCTTACCTTGCCCAGGAGCTTCAGTTTATTTATTTTTTTTAACGTTAAAGTTGTTTCCGGGAGTCTCCCTTGGATCCAGCTTTAATATTAAGGAAACAAAATCACAAAGGTAAAGGCACATCCACGGCAGATGGAGGCAGCAGTGGATCTTGGGCAAAGCAGGGCAAGTTGGAGCCCCATGTCCAAGGCAGCAAAGAATCCAGGGAAGCTCATAAGTAAAAGCCGGATTCTCTGCAAACTTGATTGGAAGAGGTATAGAGTGGATCCAGCAGATCTGGAAGATCTGATTTTCTCCATCCATGTGCAGCTTTTCCCGTCTCTTCCCTTTCCCTCTTCTCCATCTATGAGTATATCCTCACTCTCTTGCCTTCCATTCATGTGCATCTCCTTGTCCTTCCTCTACTCTATCAATGTGCATCTCCTCCCTTTCTTTCCTTCTATTCCCCTCCATCCAAGTGTATCTCTTTCCTCTCTCTTCCCTTCCTCTCCATCTATGTGAATTTTCTCCTTCTCTTTTCCCTTCCCCTCCATCCATATCCAGTATTTCTCCTTTCTCAAACTCCCCTACTCCCACCCAGAATAACCCACTCTATCTCCCCACGTTCCTCGGTCCAACATGGCTTGTGCCCGCTCTCTCTCTCTCTCTCCACCTCCCTCCTTCCCAAATCCAGCATTTCTCCTGAAACCTACCTCCTGCATTGCCATGCTCCTTATTGCTGAAGTTATTGCTGGTCACGGTGGTAGGTTTGGTACTTTCTCCTCGCTTCTGGGAGCCTGAATTCAAAGACATGGCAGTGGAAGGGAAAGAGAATCAGTGCAAACTGCGGTGGCAGAGGTGTGGCAAGCCATTTTTATAGGGTGGCACTTGCCATCCCATAGCGACGCCTGTTGCCCTCCTTCAGAATAATACAAGTCACACATAAAAAGGGGAACCTAATTACAAAAATGTCAATATCTAATACATAGAGCCATCAGGAAGACATATCATAATATGTATCAAATGATTAAAACATTTTTATTACAGAAATAAATCTACATAAAAACATAAATTAAATCATACAGCACAATTGGTTGCCACAGAAATAAAAACAGTGATTCACAAGAAACATACAAATAACTGTCCACTTTCAGGTCATTATATTTAATTTCACCATATTTCAAATGCTCAACATGTTTCAGCATAATGCCTGCTTCAGAGGCCTCCTAAATGCTTAGGGTTCCTTTTACTAAGCCGTGGTAAAAATAGGCCTTTGCACACCCTTATGTGGGTTTTCTCCATATGCTAAGGCAGGGCTAGACAAATTCCAAGCGATAGATCGCCATGGCAGCTAGAAATTGTATCCTGGAGCCTGGGATTGAATACCCCTCCCAAAATATTTTTTTTTCCCGACTGCAGCAGTGCTTGAAACTGCTCCTATGTGCCCTGCATGGTGATCAGGCTCTCTATATATTTGAGCCACATAGTAGGGGGTTTGGGAAGTCTTGTGGGACTTAAAACTGCAAGACTTCCCCAAACTCCTGTCCCACATGCTTCAAATATATGGAGAGCCTGATCAAAGTACAGGGCAAGAAGAAGCAGTTTCAGGCACAATTCTGTGAGTAATGAGTGAAGGCTGGGGGGGTGAGGAAGAAGGCTGGAAAGGGACAGGAGAGAAACTGGAGGCAGACTGGAGAGGGGCACAAGAGGGTAAAGACGGGGGGGGGGGGTTATGAGAAGAGACAGATAGACTAGGTGAAGGCTATGGGATGGGGGTGTGAGAAAGAAATTGATGAGGACCCAGGCTATAATGATAGGTGAAACAAAGCTGACAGCATGCTTTGGGAAGGGAGACTATTGACTTCTGCAATTGATTAGCAGAGGCACCTTAAGGAATTGATTTAAAGTTTCTTTGCCCATAGACCCAAAATAAGGAAAAAAAAATCTTAGTCTTTTTCTAAAAGAGCTATTGCTAATCTGGGAGGGGATTCCAAACCTCCCCGCCCCCCAATTTTCACTGGGGAGAAGGGTGAGAAAGGAGAAGCAAGAAAGGTCTTAAGTGCTGGCTCTTAATCAATAGTTTAGTTTATTTGGCATTTGATATACCACCTCTCACTTAATAATCAAGGCACTTCAAAACAGGAGACCAGAAAGGAATTACATAATGCATAGGACAGAAAGAAAAGAAGGAAGAGAAATAAGAAGAGAGAGGAGTGAAGGAAGAAGGAATGCAGAGTCATCTACCAACTTCAACAATAAGGACAAATCTGTGTTAACTAGGCCATGTTTGAACAACATCACATCTTCTCACCTGGGTTCCACATATAGTGTGCCTGTTAGTCTACTCCATTATCTCATTATCTGTATCACCTGTGAGAAAGTGTCTCTTGTTTTTCTACTTTCAGATGTTGGTGTCATCCACATAGCAGGGAAAAGATAATGAAGCTCATGCATATTGAAATGAGGTTGGGAAAGTAATGCAGTAATTTGAGCAAAGCTGATCTAAAAGGGCAAGAAAAGAGGTTTGTGAAACTTTTCCAAGACACACAGGGGGTCCTAGCTCTGTATTGGATGCTTTGATACAGGATGTCACCAAATAACTTACTGCTGTAGGTTTTTGTAAGTCTTGAATCTGAGTGAAAGGAGCTCTTTAGAAATCTCATGGAGCTGGAGATTAGTTTTTCCTGTACATTTTATTTTGTTTTATTTTTATTGGATTATTGTAAAATTACCATAGTGCAGGCGATCAGGATTTTTTTTTTTTTAATGAAGTCACAAGGTTGGAAGGAGCTTAAAAAGTGGGCTATCATGTTGGGATTGAAATATCATTTTGCCACATTGTATGTCCATTTACAAAAGAGATCACATGTTCAGGGTTGCTCGATACTGGTCAAAGAATTGTTCACAGGCAGGCAAAGTGGACATGAGAATTTATAGCCGTGTCTGTAGAGGTCTCAATATTATGTAGAATCAAGGGGTCTTGTACTAAAAATTAGCTTGAGTTATCTGCAGCAGGGCCCATAGGAATAAAATGGGACCTGCTGCAGATAGCTCGAGCTAACCTTTAGTAAAAGACCCCCTAAGTGAATGAAATGTATCAATAGAGAAGGGCTACCAATAATATAATAACACAAGCTTAGGAAAAGGTAGAGGATGAGGACATTTTAAAAAGGTTTTAAAATATAGAACAGAACCCAAAAGGAGAGAAACTTCAAATTCACATATAGTATACCGCTTGAGGAGGGGTTGTTAGTAGTGCTAAAGGTTTTGCATCTTTAAACATTCATTATTCTAATAAGAGAATATCGTCTCTATTTGTGGGGATCACCATTAGAGGCATGTGAATTTCTGCATTATCCATTTATTTCACTTCTGTGTAGATTTGGAACTTTGTCTCCCCCTATCCACCAGGACCGTTTGCACTACTTTGGCGCACTGCCTTGTATATTTCCTATTTTCACCCTTTCTCCTTTCTTTTTGTGTGGGATCTCTGGGGTCACCCTCACCCTATCAGAGAGGAAGGCTTCATTTATGCAGTACTTGGAGAAGAAAAGAAAAACTAATGCTTCCCCCCCCCCCCCTCAAAATCTGTTTCTGACCTCATCACTTACCTTCTGTTGCTTTGAAATACAGTTTTAATTTTAAAATGATAAAGCTTCATCATTGTAGACCCCAGTTCCATAAAAGAAAACACGCTATCCTATTGTTTGTCAGAGTGCAATCCCCTGCACAGAGATAAACTGGGAGGTCACCTGCTCAGCAGCATTTCATTTTGATTACAACAGCATGAAAAGAATTATATCCTTATGATAGTTCAGCTTGACATTTCTTCTCTCTAGATTAAAAGTCAGAGGTTTTTTTACAATGCTACAAGAAATTGTAGTATTTGATGGATATTGTAAATAGATTTATGCTGGAATTTGCACTTGCACCATTAGAAATGGAAATTCCCTTGTGTTTATTTTCCACTCCAATGTCTAGCTTATGCTAAGGCCCAGTGGGTCAGTAATAGTTCCCTACACTACCATCCAGGTTTAATTTCCAAGTTTGTTTTTTCCTTCTTAGACAACTGGAGATGGGAATGCTGTAGGAAGAGCTCCAGGGCAGAGGGAATGCTCTCTTTCAAAAAATGATGATACCTACTGGCCAGACTTTGAGTGTATTATGCATATGGAGTATCTTCTGTGGTCTGTCATCCCTAGCTGGGGATCGTCAGCAGAATGGATGGGCTAGATGGGAAAAGGGGGAGGAGGAATACCCAGGCAGTAGAAAATGAAGGCTCATGATAGCATTACGACAGTAGGCACTGGTTCTAATTGAGCTGGAAGCCCAAAGAAAGATGAGGAAAGTGATGAGTTAAAATAAAATAATATACACATTTATTTATTTGTATAAGCATTTCATACTGTTTAGATATTTTTTCTTTGATTGTAAGTTAACAGTTTGAAGAGGTTGAGGATTTGGGAGAGTAATGTGTATTTTGTTGTGTTGCTTGTTATTTTTATTGTGTATGTCTTTTTTTGTGCTCCATTTAGGTTATAGGCGGATTATGTTTTTTAAATAAATAAATATACATTGTCTTTAATATTTTTTTGGCTTTTACTCAGGTTACTTTTACTTACAGCCACTTTTTTTCCCTGTTAATTCTCCCTTTGTACTTTCACATTCTTATTTCAAAAGCTCTATAGCCTACTCAATCTTTAAATAAAAATCAGAGCAGCTTGACAGAGTTGCATAGTAACTATAAATAGATCATGACAAATCAATACTTTCCTGCTTTTTGTCACAGGGCTTCCTGTGTATATAATGTGATTATGCTTGGGCCACATACAGAGGCTGGTATTTTAAAATTTTTCATGTTGTAGGCACTTTTATATTGCAAACTCTCAGCCACTTTTTGGGTATTCTTTGTTTTCACTGCATTTGATTTTTTTTTCCTCCCTCAGTCAGAAACAGACTAGCAGTTTCAAAGTTCAGCCCCAAGTGTAAACAGAAGATCTCCATTACTCACCATAATGAAGTTTACTACAAAAGTTTCTGGCCAGGCTCGGGTTCCTTTTTTAGCCAAGGGGTTCTTTCATTAACTGTGCTAAAAAATGGCCTTAGTGCACCCTTACATGAGTCATTCCCACATGCTAAGGCCATTTTTACCGCAGTCATTTATTTTAAATTCTTTTTATTAAACAAAATTACAATAATTCAAAATGAAAATTGTACATTAAATTTTATCACCAATGTTTGTTCCCTACAAAATCACTGTTCCCTCTAAGCTAAGTAGGAGTCCAACTACATTGCTGCCAGTAGGGGGCAGTGCTTCTGTATTTTCAGTTAGGGGCAGGCAGGTTCCCTGAAGTCCTGAAGAACTTGCTTGTCTCTCACTATTGAAAATGTGATAGTGAAACAGCACCCTCCACTGGCAGGACTGTAGGTGGAGGACTCTAGCTTAGTTTAGAGCAGGGATTTCCAAACTTTTTTGGTTCGCGGCACAACCCCTTCCCTCCCCATCACATGGGTCTCTGCCCTCTCCCAGGTATAAAGGTACTAGTTACCTGTAACCTGGAATGTCCAGCACTCCAGGGATTATGGTCCTAACGCCACCACGTGGAGGGACAGAAAGACACAGAAGGCTATAGTAATATGAGAATAATCAGTAATTGTTTATTACACTTACCAATCAGGGCTACAATTAGAATACGTAATATAATTAATTAATTCTCATATGAGACAGCAACCGGGACACAAACGTGACCTCTGACATTAGCTCTCTGATTGCCTCTGTCCATGATTCGCCTTTTATACCCTCTTCTCTCATAGGCTAGTATTGGAAGTACAAAATCAGCATGTTCTAACATATTCCAGCATATTCTAGTAAATTCTATTTTACAGAAGGAAAGTTCTTCATAACATATTTGCTTATCATAAGTAAGGTCAGTAAGGTTATCCTACTTTGCAAAAACCATCTTCCCAGCAACCGAAGTTGTGTCTCTTCATTATCTGCTTTCATAGTCAACAGCAAATTCCCCCTTACATTACTATATTCATGTATTGTCCTGCCACACACATCTCTGTTATGACTCCATATCTACATGTCTGTCCAACAGAAGGGGCAAGCTGACATGAGATTCACATTCTGTGTAATTCTTATTATTTAGCTTCTCAGTGACCCTTAACCTGTTCATAGTCTGTTCACAGAGGCCTAGCTTTGCTCATAATTCTCAGTTATTGTTGTAAAGTTATTTTATGGTTCATGTCCTGCACACATGGCAAAGCTAACAGAACATTTTAACATGTCCCGTATTAGGCATGCACTGGCACCTAACATAGCATAGTAAAAGCACCCCCCAAATGTTTTAGAAACTATTTGTGTGCTACTAAGACTCAACCATATCATTAGTTATGTGTAACAAATTCTTTTTGTTTCTTCATGCACTTCTAGATGTAAAATTTTCCTATTGTGGCCTGTTGAGAACCATATTCATTTGACAGTTGGGATGTGGTTGTGATGGATCTTTCAGAAACTACTAATATCTTTTATCTCACGCTTGTATGTTTCACCTCCACTTACAAAAAAAACACAAGAGTAGGGTGTCTGATGGCACTTCCAACTACAAACGAAAAACATCAAATCCAGTAAGATAGAAAGTTTATTGTGGTAAATACACTTCTGAGACTCGACACTTCCATCCTGTTGTCTATTAAGATGTACTGTGTTGACACTGTAAATAGCTTACTAAGCCATAATGTGTCCTGTTATTTGAATATTTTTTATTGCTGTACTTGTTTATTGCCTATATCCAGGTTATTCTTGCTGCACACTGCCTTGGATGAATTTCTTAAAAAGACAGTAAATAAAGTGAGAGAGAGAAATAGATGAAGTAGGGTTTCAGAGGGAAAGAACAACTGGATAGCTTGTTCTAGCTAGAGAGGATTTGATCTGTTGCTAACAGCATTTTCAACTGGTAGATGTTTATCAGCCTGTTCTTGTTGGCAGTATCTACATAGATGATCTTCTCATTCTCAGAGGAAATCTGTCCATGACAGCACAGAAGCAATTACTGCTACTACTACTACTTAACATTTCTAGAGCGCTACTAGGGTTATGCAGCGCTGTACAAGTTAACAAAGAAGGACGGTCCCTGCTCAAAGGAGCTTACAATCTAAAAGAACAAAATGTCAAGTTGGGGCAGTCTAGATTTCCTGAGTAGAGGTGTAGTGGTTAGGTGCCGAAGGCGACATTGAAGAGGTGGGCTTTGAGCAATGATTTGAAGATGGGCAGGGAGGGGGCCTGGCATAAGGGCTCAGGGAGTCCGTTCCACGCATGGGGTGAGGCGAGGCAGAAAGGGCAGAGCCTGGAGTTGGTGGTGGTGGAGAAGGGTACTGAAAGGTGGGATTTGTCCTGAGAGCGGAGGTTACGGGTAGGAACGTAAGGGGAGATGAGGGTTGAGAGATAAGGAGGGACTGCAGATTGAGTGCATTTGTAGGTTAGAAGCAGAAGGTTGAACTGAATGCGGTACCTAATCGGAAGCCAATGAAGTGACTTGAGGAGAGGGGTGATATGAGTGTATCAGTCCAGCCGGAAGATAAGGCGTGCAGCAGAGTTCTGAACGGACTGAAGGGGGGATAGATGGCTAAGTGGGAGACCAGTGAGGAGTAGGTTGCAGTAGTCAAGGTGAGAGGTAATGAGAGAGTGGATGAGAGTTCGGGTGGTGTGCTCCGAGAGGAAAGGGCGAATTTTGCTAATGTTAAAGAAGAAGAAGCGACAGATCTTGGCTATCTGCTGGATATGCGCAGAGAAGGAGAGGGAGGAGTCGAAGATGACACCGAGGTTGCGGGCAGATGAGACGGGGATGATGAGGGTGTTATCAACCGAGATAGAAAGTGGAGGGAGAGGAGAAGTGGGTTTGGGTGGGAAAACAAGAAGTTCGGTCTTGGCCATGTTCAGTTTCAGGTGGCGGTTGGATGTCCAGGCAGCAATGTCAGATAAGCAGGCCAATACTTTGGCCTGGGTTTCCGCAGTGATCTCTGGTGTGGAGAGATAAAGCTGGGTGTCGTCAGCATAAAGATGATAGTGGAAGCCATGAGATGAGATGAGGGAGCCCAGGGAAGAGGTGTAGATTGAGAAAAGAAGGGGTCCAAGGACAGATCCCTGAGGGACGCCAACAGAGAGCGGGATAGGGGTGAGGAAGAACCATGAGAGTGTACTCTGAAGGTACGACGGGAGAGATAAGAGGAGAACCAGGAGAGGACAGAGCCCTTGAACCCAAAAGAGGACAGTGTGTCGAGAAGTAAGTTGTGATTGACAGTGTCAAAAGCGGCGGATAGGTCGAGGAGGATGAGGATGGAGTAATGACCTTTGGATTACTACTACTTATCATTTCTATAGCACTACTAGACATATGTAATGCTGTACACTAAACATGTATAAGACAGTCCTAGCTGGACAGAGTTACAATCAATTCAAGACAAATAGGACAAATAAGGGATTACAGGGTCCTTTTACTAAGCTGTGGGAAAAAGGGCATTTTCCCATGTGCCAGGGCGCTTTTCACTGCAGCAGGTAAAAAGGCCCAAAAAATCCACGCGGTAAGGTAAACATTGCCTTGTGGCCATGCGTCGGAGAGCATTTTCCGAAGGCTGTCATGGTAACCGGGCAGCGTGCAGCAATGCCTGGTTAGCGCCACTGACAGGACTGTAGGTGGAGGACTCCAGCTTAGAGCAGGGGTTCTCAAACTTTCGGTTCATGGCACCCCCCCCCCCCAAGACTGAACTTCTTATCTTTCCTCCTAAACCCACCTCTTCTCTTCCCCCATTCTCTATCTCCACTCTCATCCTCCCTGTCTCATCAGCTCGTAACCTTGGGATCATCTTTGACTCCTCTCTCTTTCTCTGTACATATCCAACAGACTGCTACAACCTGTCGTTTCTTTCTCTATAACATCACCAAAATTTGTCCCTTCCTTTCTGAGTACACTACCAAAACCCTTATCCACACTCCTGTCACCTCACGCTTAGATTACTGCAGCCTGCTTCTCACAGGTCTCCAACTAAAACATCTCTCTCTCCTTCAGTCTGTTCAAAACTCTGTTGCATGACTTATATTCTGCCAGTATTGCTATTCTCATATTAGCCTTTTCCTCAAGTCACTTCATTAGCTCCCTATCCATTTCCACATACAGTTCAAACTCCTGTTATTAACTTGCAAGTGCATTCACTCTGCAGCTCCTCAGTACCTCTTCACTCTTATCTCTCCCTACACTCCTCCCTGGGAACTTTGTTCATTGGGTTAATCTCTCTTATCTGTACCCTTCTTCTCCACTGCAAACTCCACACTCAGTTCCTTTTATCTTGCTGCACCATTCATCTGGAATACATTTCCTGAATCAGTACATCAAACTCCAACTCTGGCTGTCTTCAAATCTAGGCTAAAAGCCCACCTTTTTGAGGCTGCTTTTAACTCCTATTCATGTGTTCAGTACCCATGTCTGTTTTATCATTCCCACCTTAAGTAATTCCCTTATCTCTTGTTTGTCTGTCCTAACTAGATTGTAAGCTCTGTCAGGCAGGGACTGTCTCTTACACGTTCAGTGTACAACGCTGCAAACATCTAGTAACACTATAGAAATGATAAATAGTAGTAGTAGTAGTAAAGGCTAAGCTGAAGCTGTTTTTAATGAATGAGGCCACTTCTGAATACACTTATATGACTACAAAAGAAGGTGTCCAATCACAGTTGGTGGAATTTATCCACATGATTTGGATTGGCATCTGTAAAAGACTCGGGCACCATGTTTGGCCATAGGAAACGAAGCAAATGGTAGAATCCCTCAGAAAAAAATTGGTATGGATTTCTAAACATGAACAGGACTAATGCTATGAAGGAGAAAAAACTACTGAAGTTATTTAACAATAGTGACTTCTGCTTCTTGATGGAGTTATTTCTTCTGAGATCTTTTTCTCCTTTTATAAATTAAAAAATGTAAACAAGTAAAATCTAGAGTTGTAAAATAGGTATTTGAATACCTAAGAGATTTTTTAAGGATTATCCCCCAGATTCTATACAGCGTGCCTAGAGATCCACACCAAACTCGGCATGGATTCAGTAACAATGCGCATAACTTAATTGGCTTTAACAAGTTAATCAGCGTTGATAACAGATCTTAACAAGCAATAATGAGCACTATTGGCACTGATTAGAATTTGCACGTACAACTCGCTAAGCGTATTCTGTAACATGTAGTTTTAGGCACTGAGATATTAACTAAGTGTATTGTATAATTGGCGCCAGTGGCGTAGCTAGGTGGGGCGCCAGGGGAGCGGCCGCTCCCCCAAACGGAGTTTTGCCGGCGCCTATTTTTTTCTCGTCATGTTGCATTGAAACTGTGTGCAGGCAGAAGTCCGCTCTTGTGCCACTTTCGCTCCCCCTGCACCGTCAACCCGGCTCCACTTCTGATTGGCACCTAACTCTAGGCACCGATTATAGTACATTGATTTCAGCACCAATTTTTTAGGCACCATATATAGAATCTCCTCCTATATCTTTGAGCAGATCAAAAAAATCTTAGGCAGCATTTTTACTTTATAAAAATGGGGGGGGGGGGTGAATTATTATTGTGAGTTGAATTTTAATAACATAAGGTGCACTTTAATTTTATTCACAAAACTCATTGAATAGCTTTCTGGTAGCACATTTTGCTGAGTCTAAGATTTTGGTGAATTAGGTCTGAGAAGAGCAACACAGGAGCCAATTAAACTCAACCTAAATTACCCTACTCTGGACACAATGAAGGAGCTTGCTCAATATTGGGGAGGGTGTTCAAGCACCCACTGTACCCACAGAGCTGGCATGTATGAAAGATGAACAATAAAGAAAACTTTATGCACTACAATGAGAAAATACCATTTCAGCTGTTTTCTCTGACCATTCTTGATTAAAAAAAAAAACTGGAACAGCAGTAGTAGCGACACACCATCACAAATGATGACTGTTAATTTGCTATCCCTGAATAGTAACATGGTCAACTTTGTTAGATGAAACCAGTAATCAGTAATAACAAATTATACAGGAGTACAGTACAAGCTGTGAATGCTGCAGGTGGAGAATGATGCACTGTTTTAGGAGACCGGGCATCACACAGCTTAGAGGAAATGAAGAGAAAGCTGGACCTTTTTGTGTCAGTTTTTTCTATGTTGAAAAAAGCCACATGTGAGTGTAACTGAGATTTAACTAGATCTTAGAGATCACTTTGTGCTCAAGTGGATTCTATTTTTTATGCATATCATTTTTCAAAATTGTTAAAGATTTTTAAAAATAATTTACATTCCCTTTTTAGTTGGCAGCCCATCCCGTTGCACACTGGTTTTCTCAATGACATTTACATTTCCTAAGGCAACCCCTTGAGAGCTGCAGCCAGAAGGTTCAGCCTCTTCTAAGCCAAGCATGACGTAAGTGAATGCAAGATGCACTACTTCAATTTTTAGACAGATTGTTTTAAAGATAATTGAACAGTTGCTATAGTTGAAACCTTGGTAATACTTTTTTTTAGACTTGATTTGTCACATTTCCAAATTCAAGCTGATGCAAAATTATATATAAGAACAGTAGATATTTCCATGTCAAAGAGGCTTACAATCTAAGGGGTCCTTGTCCTAAGCTGTGGCAAAAAGTGGCCTTTGCGGAGGTTTCTCCCACAAACTACTGCCATTTTTTTGCCATAGCTGTAAAATGGCCGACTTTCCATTTTTTTTTATTAATGACCATGTGCTAATGTTGCCATTAGTACACAGAGAGAAAAACAGCAAAGTTGAGAATGGCTGGAGACCATTTATTGTCAATTTACGTGCTTGGCGGGAGACTCGCATGATGCACTAACCTCATTTATTTATTTGTTGCATTTGTATCCCACATTTTCCCACCTTTTTGCAGGCTCAATGTGGCTTACATTGATCCGTCATGGCGATCGCCATTCCAGAGTAAAAGATACAAGCGGTATTACATAAAGAACATAAGTGATATAGTAGAATTAAGCAAACAGGTATAAAGAGATCAAATTTGGAATAATAGATACAGTGGTTAGCTGTAGCAGCAGCTCTTGACTCTCATTCCAGCCTCTGATTGTTTAGCAAGAGAGGTTGAAGACCCAATTGCCATAGATCTTGTCTATTTTTAGACCCATATTCTCTATGTGAGTGTTAGACTGTTGACACAGGCTCGTCTCTAACACAGACCGTGTTGAGTCAAACTGTTAAATTGACAATAAAGAGTCTGGAGCCATTCTCGTCAACTTCGTTGTTTTTCTCTGCTTGCTTGCTTGCTTTGTGTAGAGTGTGGACTCTTGCTTGTTTGTCTTGCTGGCCATTAGCATATGGCCATTAATAAAAATACTGCATGAATACTTACTGCCACCCACTTTGTAGGTGGTAAAGGCTTACGCGGTAATCCTGTTTTAACCAGTTAGGGGTATCAATAGAAATCAAACAAAATAAAACATGGAAAAGAAAATAAGATGATACCTTTTGTATTGGACATAACTTAATACATTTCTTGATTAGCTTTCGAAGGTTGCCCTTCTTCGTCAGATCGGAAATAAGCAAATGTGCTAGCTGACAGTGTATATAAGTGAAAACAATCAAGCATTACTATGACAGTCTGACAGGGTGGGAGGATGGGGGTAGGTAGGAGGTATGCATGGGGACATCAAAGCATATCATTGATATTCTAACAGGATGGGTGTGGATAGGTGAGGGGTGGGGTGATCAACAGAGACATACAGCTTTATGGTTTATAATGGGCTAGGAACCCCAGATCCTTGTTAAGTCCTTTCTGTTGGGTTAGGGGTAAATTCTATAAGTGGCACAGAAAAATTGGCACCAAATACTTTACATCCTAAGTGCTATTCCATAAAGGGTACGCATCCTTTATAGAATAGTGCTTAAGGTGCTGGCAATTGCGTCTGCTAAAAGCAGGTGTAAATACCGGTGCCTAAATTAGGTGCAGTTAGGCTGAATTCTATATTTATATGCGTAAAATTTTGGAATGCCCCCAAAATGTTTGTAGCCACACCCACAAAATTTATGTGCCTTAGGTTTTATGTGTGGATTATTATAGATTACAGAGCTCATAAATCCTAATTAAGGCCAATTAATGCCAATAATTGATTGTTAGCAGCCAGTTATTGGTGTTGGTTGGTTTCTTAAGCAATTAAGTTGCACACAACTTTAGTCAGAATCCGGGGGTTAGTGCATAGAAATGTAGCTGTGCTAACTGATTAGTTCAGGAATGCTCCCGACATGCCCCCTTCCCCAAAAAATAGAAACATTTTTTAGCACATGGATTAGTGCACACTAAATGGCTCTTACCATGGAATGCCTTAGCCAATCCCACTGTATGCCATTCTAAGCTGTGTTAGGCACATGTTAGCACCTAACACAGCTTAGTAAAAGGACCCCTAAATTTCTTTTTCTACCTGAGGTCATAGATGGTAAAATGAGTTGTCCAATTCAGAAGCAGCATAAGAGGGGGTGGTGGGATTTGAACCCTGGCTTTGAGCCAGCTGCTCTAACCACTAGGCTACTCCTCATGAGTTGCGCTTCTGCTCATGAATTTCAAAATTGAGCTAATTTTATAACAGGTCACTTGTGTGTGAAGGCCACATAAGTGCCTATTTTTAGCTTATTTTATAAAGTCACATAGCACAAATCCTGCAGAAATAATGGCTACATTGAAGACCTCTGGTTCTAGGGACTACCTTAGACTTCATCTTCCAGATTGCAAAAGAGTGCATTGTAAGTCAGTTCACTCTGCTGAGTTTAGATATCCGGGTGCTAAGTGGTGGAATTCACTTTCATAAAAGACTGAAAACTCTCCTCTTTGAGAGGTTTCTGTCCATTGCTGGAGTATCTTAGATTGCAACTGGCCATCAATGGTCTATATTTGATATTTTGTTTATGGCTTTGTAAACCTTGTCTGTTGTTTATTTACTGTTAGCCACATTGAACTCAAGTATGTTCAGGATAATATGGAGTATAAATATTTAAATAAAAAAATAATTTTGTACCTGCTCCTGTTGGCACATAAGGAATGCAAAAATGCAATATTTTATAAAATAGTCCTGCTCCTCACCCAAAGTCCTCCTCTAAATCTAACTAGCCTAAAGAACTTTTACATATATAAGCTAATTTTTAAGAAGTCTTGTACCTGGGTATACCGAGTACTTTTGCATAAAAAAATTAAGGGGTCATTTACTGGCATATTAGCACAAAAAAACCCTTTACAAATTTACCTCCTTTTTGTCTTCTTTAAAGTCAAATTTCTATGAGGTTTAGCACACACCGTTTAAAAAAAATAATTGTTGCATGAATGAGGAGTGAGAATACCTGACAAGATTGAAAAAAAGCCTCTGATTCTCTTAATTTATATTCTGTGGGCATCAATGTAATTTCATGTATCAGAGATAGGGAGGCATATTTTCAAAGCACTTAGACTTACAAAGTTACACAGTATAACAAGTAAGGAAGAATGTCAAATAACATGGTGGATTGTCTTTGTCTTGCCAACTGTGAGGGTTAGTTTTTCTGTTTCTACATGGTCAATGCAAAAAGTGCAGAATCATGCCATTGAAAACAGAAATCCAATTCTGGAGGTCAAACCTCCAAAGGGGGTAAAGGGTACAGGGTCATGGATTTGATATACTGCCTTTCTGTTGAACAACCAAAGCAGTTTCTATGTATTATATGCAGGTACTTTCTCTACCCCTAATGGACTCACAATCAGGAGTGGAGGCAGTACCGAAAAGAGCTTTTCAAATGTTCAGAGTCTTCCCCCAAAGCCATATGAGTTCAACGTTAAGGATCTAAATATGTATATCGTAGAGGTGAGGAGAGATGTGGAAATAAGAGACATTCGGATAGGCCTAGATTTAGGCTTAGACAGCACTGGTCACCTGCTTAGGATGGCTGATTTTGCATGCACTATATATTTGGGGCCAGAGCTGATCCCACTAACTTTAGTGCCACGTGTACGGCATCTACTGCTTCAGAGAGGCACAACTGTGGTACTATTTATTTATTTATTAGGATTTATTTACCACCTTTTTGAAGGAATTCACTCAAGGCCGTATACAGTAAGAATAGATCAAACATGAGCAGGAGGCAATTAGAGCAGTAAAAATATTCGAAGAACAATACAAAGTATGGCATGGTATACTACTTGCAATGACAATACAAAAATATGTACCAGAACATTTTTTTTTCTTACATTTGTACCCCGCGCTTTCCCACTCATGGCAGGCTCAATGCGGCTTACATGGGGCAATGGAGGGTTAAGTGACTTCCCCAGAGTCACAAGGAGCTGTCTGTGCCTGAAGTGGGAATCGAACTTAGTTCCTCAGGACCAACGTCTACCACCCTAACCACTAGGCCACTCCTCCACTACATTATAATTGGTAGTGAATGGGTAAGGCAAAGTTGTAACATATAGATGAGTAAGAGAGTAGGAAGAATTAGAAAGTAAGATGATTGATTTGAAGAAAGTTGCACATGAGGTCAGAGAGATGGTTAAATATTATCTCAGCTAGGGTAGGAGTGGATAAATATATCCTGCTGCAGTATGTGCAGCCTGAGTCAATCCTTGTGTGTGTGAGTGAGACTAACAAGTTAGTTACTTCTTCCGTTAAAGGCTTCGTTGAAGAGTCAAGCTTTCATCTGCTTCCTGAAGTAGAGGTAGTCTTGTGTTAAGCAGAGCCTTTCAGGAAATGCATTCCAGAGTGCGGGGGCTACTCCGGAGAAGGCCTTCCTCTGCTACTCTTCTGGCTCATCAACCTTTGGGGTCTCTGATACCCCCACCTCCACTCTCTGGGCTCTGTCTGGTCTTGCCCATGGATGCCAAAACCTTAAATCCAGCCCTGCATTGAAATACCTTGAAGGTATAAAAATGCACAACAAAAACCCCCTATTTTCATATCATGATATGAAGCTTTAAGGAGAAACACTCAGAAGTAACATAAGAAAATATTTCTTGATGGATGTACGGAGCAGCCTTTTAAAGGTCATGGAGGCAAAAAATGTATGGGATAAACATAGAGAATACCTAATTCCTAACAAGTGAAAGGAAAGTCTGAGATTAACTGGGGTCTATGGCATGAATCAGGAAGTAATCGAGCACCTGCTAAGTGTCTATGTTTGCTTTTAATTTACAGTTTATAGAATATTAAACATTAGATATGATCATTATAGAGAATCGGCCAGACATCTCTAGTAATCTGTAATTGTCATGAAGGTCAGCTGGCAAGCATTTCTGGGGACAACATTCAGTGTTTACAAATGCAATTAGAGTTAACTGGATATACTGTACCCTTTTATCAAATTACTCTCTCACAGTTGTACCTACTAAAAACCTATCAACACGTTGAAGGATAAGTTATAGGTTCAGTGGCTGAACGTCACTGCGAACTTGTTTCACCACCCTCACCCCTTCCCAAGCCACACATCTTTTCCAGCTGGATAAATTCGTTCTTTCTACAAATTAAAAAAAAAGGCCAGATATATCTGGCGAGGGGGGAACTTATGTAGTAGACATTGCCTCCAGCTGCCTAAAGATCCTGCTCTTAACTGTCAGTACGCTGGCAGCAAAAGACGAAAAAATAACCTTTGAATGCAGAGGCAGATTTTAGAAAGGATACACAAGTCAGAATTAAGATATCCAAGTTCCAGTAACATTTTAGAACAGAATCTGCTGACATAGAACCTGTTCTAAAGTACATCCAGAAATGGACTTGTATGTGCAGCGTGGCAGGAGCATCCATTTCACCAGCATCAATGTCTAAAATATCAATTGTCATCACAACACCATTAACATGTATGTGCTAGCACATACATGTATATATTGGCATGCCAAAACATACAGGTGTAAGTGCCAGAACATACACATATATGTCTGCCACTTGAGAAACATACTGTACATATGTCTGTTTCAGAAGCTGTCATAGTGTCCCGTATCCTGTGTCTGTACCACTTTCAGGAGGTACAAAAACACGGGGGGATTTAAGGGGCAAATGTCCCTAATCCGTCCAATAAAGCACTACACAAAATGCGTAACTTTCTCTAATCTAGATGTCTCCAGGAGCAGATGTAAGTCCCAACATTGATGTCAGCAGACATAAATGTGCATTCCTCTTCTGAAATGGGGAATGCATATGTACCTTTTCCCCCACATTAGTCCTGCCCATAACATGCCCCATTGCCAAAAGCATGCATTCATGTTTTGATTTAATAGAAAGACAATCTTACCGGCAGGGGTGATGTTAATAATAGAAATCCCTACGCCCATACACAAGGACTCAACTGCAAAGGAACCATCAGCAGTGACTAGTTTCAATGAGCCATACACTCATAGCTTACTTCTGCTCATCATCGATTCCATTAAATTATAAATACTCTTTAATTATCTCGCAAAAACCCAATTTAAATATGGTCATCTCATAGCTTATTATTTAAAAATGCTTATGTTTCAATATCAAACTGGTATCTCGGGCCAGCTGTCTTTGTGTATGGGCTTAGGGATTTGTATTTTTCTATTCTGTATTCAAGTTTGGGGCATGTAACATCCTGGCTTAGTGGCTTACTAACATTTGTATTTAAATATACACGTTTAAGTGCCAATTTATGCACTTTCAAAATGCACATAGGACTTCTAAAATGTCTACTATTTCTGCTTTTGTTCTGATTTAATACAGAAAGATTAGTCCTAGAATGTAGGGACTGAATTTCAAACCTTGTTTTAACATAGAAATATCTAAATGAGTGATTTTTATTTCCAGTGCATTTAACATATGTTATGTAGCTCATTACAGTTGCACACTGTTCTCAGACATCCCATTCACTGACCTTTCAAAAGTATTTGGAATAAATGCATATTATTTAATTCATTCATTCTCTCGCTCTCGATTCCTGGTATGTGTTGTTGTGCAGCATGACTAGGACTGATAACGGAGTTTGTCTCTAGTACACCTTTGGTCTCCATCAGGCAAGAATAAAGCCTGTACTTGTGGCATATAAAAGAGGAGGAGATGTCATGGAAACAGGAAGAAATTATTGTCAGGCAATTTGATAATGGAATTATTTAACCATTGGGTTGAGAACCAGGGAAGCTAGGGTTCAAATCCCACTTCAGCTCCTTGGAATCTTGCACAAACTCATTTAACCCTCCATTTCATCCGGTATAAACTTAGATTGTAAGCCCTCCAGGGGTAGGAAAATACCTGCTGTATATGAATATAGCTTGTCTTGAGCTACAACTGTAAAAATGTGTGAGCCAAATCTAGTCTCTTCCATGCTTATTTGGCTCTCACCTTTTTTGGTAATAGCTCAGAGTGAATTATATTCAGGCACACTAGTATTTCTCTGTCTCCATAGGGTTTACAGTCTAAGGGACCCTTTCACTAAGCTGCGTTAAGAAATGAGCATAGCGCAGTGGTTCCCAAACCCGGTCCCCAGCTAGTAAGGTTTTCAGGATATCCGGTCCTGGAGGCACCCCAGCCAGTAAGGTTTTCAGGATATCCAAAATTATTATTCATGAGAGAGATCTGCATGTAAATCTCTCTCATGAATATTCATTGTAGATGTCCTGAAAAGCTGACTGGCTGGGTTGCCTCCAGGATCAGGTTTGGGAACCACTGGCATAGCGCATCCTTACGCAGGAATTTCTCATGCACTAAGCTCATTTTTAGTGCTGCCATCAAAAATGTGGTTTTTTTTCCCTATTTGTTGAATATATGGCTGTGTGCTAATGTTAGCATTAGTACATAGTCAATGAAAAAAACAGAGCAGTGGTGATGTCAGCATGCTAGCTGATTAGTGCATCCTTGCCCATTCCACACCCTGACACGTTCCTTCCCAATAAATAATATAAATAAATAAATACCACGCACTTAGCGCATACAGATGGCAAAAACTAATGCAGAACACTTTAGCGCATCAGGCCATTTTTGCTGTGTTAGCACCTAATGTAGCTTAGTAAAAGGGCCCCTAAATTTGTACCTGAGGTAATAGAGGGTTAACTGATTTGTCTAAGGAGCTGTAGGAGGATTTGAACTCTGGCTTTCCTGGTTTACAGCCTGCTGCGCTCACCACGACTATTTATCCGGTCTTTAAAGGATGTGGTAGATCTAAGAGAAATCATGGCAACACATAAATATGAGTATTGTATATGCTGTTAACATTCAGTTTTGGGATTGCCAATCATTTTGTTCTTTACAGGACAGTCAGTAGCATATCTAATCTGTTTCACTGGGCTCAAAGTCCAGACATAATCTAACTCACAAAGGCATCTTGTTTGCTTCAAGCTCAGATCAAGAAGAGTTCTAAGAGGTGAGGCCTCACACATTGGTTCACTGGAAGAAACAAACAGAGAAAAATGTAGGCAGATAAAGACCATATGGCCTTCCCAAAGTGCCCATCCATGCCAGCTACTCTGTCACTCCCTTAGAGATCCTATATACTTGTCCCAAGCTCTGTTGAATTCAGATACTGTTTTCATCTCCACCACTTCCACCAGGAGGCCATTCCATGAATTTACCACCCTTTTCATGAAGAAGTAGTTCCTCAGGTTACTTCTGAGTCTATCCCCTTTGTTTCATCATATGCCCCCTTGTTCCAGAGCTTCCTTTCAATTGAAAGAGACAAGCTTCCTTTCAGTTGAAAGGTAGTGCTATGCATAGCCACACAGAGGACTTGAGCTCAATTCTGAGGTCAGGCTTTATGTTCCCTGAGCCGCTAGGGCTTATGATAGTGCAGAGGAAGGAGCCCAAGTTAAGAACATAAGCATTGCCATACTGGAACAGACCGAAGGCAAGTATCTGGCAAGGTCCAAGAATAGCAAAACAGATTTTATGCTGCTTACACTAGAATATGCAATCTGTCCCTAAAATCGAGTGTAGTACCGGAAGACTGGAGGGTAGCCAATGTTACTCCGATTTTTAAGAAGGGTTCCAGAGGAGATCCGGGAAATTATAGACCGGTGAGTCTGACGTCGGTGCCGGGCAAGATGGTGGAGGCTATTATTAAGAATAAAATTGCAGAGCATATACAAAAACATGGACTGATGAGACAAAGTCAGCACGGATTTAGTGAAGGGAAGTCTTGCCTCACCAATCTAATGCATTTTTTTGAGGGGGTAAGCAAACATGTGGACAATGGGGAGCCGGTTGATATTGTATATCTGGATTTTCAGAAGGCGTTTGACAAAGTGCCGCACGAAAGACTCCTGAAGAAATTGCAGAGTCATGGAATCGGAGGTAGGGTATTATTATGGATTAAGAACTGGTTGAAAGATAGGAAGCAGAGAGTAGGATTGCGTGGCCAGTATTCTCAGTGGAGGAGGGTAGTTAGTGGGGTCCCGCAGGGGTCTGTGCTGGGTCCGTTGCTTTTTAATGTATTTATAAATGACCTAGAGATGGGAATAACTAGTGAGGTAATTAAATTCGCTGATGACACAAAATTATTCAGGGTCGTCAAGTCGCAGGAGGAATGTGAACAATTACAGGAGGACCTTGCGAGACTGGGAGAATGGGCGTGCAAGTGGCAGATGAAGTTCAATGTTGACAAGTGCAAAGTGATGCATGTGGGTAAGAGGAACCCGAATTATAGCTACGTCTTGCAAGGTTCCGCGTTAGGAGTTACGGATCAAGAAAGGGATCTGGGTGTCGTCGTCGATGATACGCTGAAACCTTCTGCTCAGTGTGCTGCTGCGGCTAGGAAAGCGAATAGAATGTTGGGTGTTATTAGGAAGGGTATGGAGTCCAGGTGTGCGGATGTTATAATGCCGTTGTATCGCTCCATGGTGCGACCGCACCTGGAGTATTGTGTTCAGTACTGGTCTCCGTATCTCAAAAAAGATATAGTAGAATTGGAAAAGGTACAGCGAAGGGCGACGAAAATGATAGTGGGGATGGGACGACTTTCCTATGAAGAGAGGCTGAGAAGGCTAGGGCTTTTCAGCTTGGAGAAGAGACGGCTGAGGGGAGATATGATAGAAGTGTATAAAATAATGAGTGGAATGGATCGGGTGGATGTGAAGCGACTGTTCACGCTATCCAAAAATACTAGGACTAGAGGGCATGAGTTGAAGCTACAGTGTGGTAAATTTAAAACGAATCGGAGAAAATTTTTCTTCACCCAACGTGTAATTAGACTCTGGAATTCGTTGCCGGAGAACGTGGTACGGGCGGTTAGCTTGACGGAGTTTAAAAAGGGGTTAGATAGATTCCTAAAGGACAAGTCCATAGACCGCTATTAAATGGACTTGGAAAAATTCCGCATTTTTAGGTATAACTTGTCTGGAATGTTTTTACGTTTGGGGAGCGTGCCAGGTGCCCTTGACCTGGATTGGCCACTGTCGGTGACAGGATGCTGGGCTAGATGGACCTTTGGTCTTTCCCAGTATGGCACTACTTATGTACTTATGTACTTATGTACTTATGATTTTCCCAAATCCATTTTAATAATGGCTTATGGACTTTTCTTTTAGGAAATTAGCTAAACCTTTTTTAAACCCTGCTAAGCTAACTGCTTTTACCACATTCTCTGGCAACGAATTCCAGAGTTTAATTATTTGTTGAGAGAAGAAATATTTTCTCTGATTTGTTTTAAATTTACTACTTAGTCTTTGCGTGCCCCCTAGTCCTAGTATTTTTGGAAAGCGCTATTAGGGACAGATTTCAACATGCCAGAAGCAGCTCTGCTGCACAGCTCCTAAGAATTGGCTTAACTAAGTGGATTGGGCGCATGATGTAAAAAGAGGGGGGAGGGAAATGGAGGAGGGAAACAGAACCCTGGGTTCTTGTAAATAAAGGTTCATGGTGCCCATAGTCCAAAAGAAATGTGTTCTGATGGACCTGGAAGTCATAAAATAGGAAGAAATCTCTGGTTCAAAACAATAAAATGGAAACATTTCTTTGCTACTGTTTCAGTGCAGCATACTTCATTAGAGCTATGCCCTACTACTGTTAAAACTGTCCTGTCTGTTATATTTTATGTAGATGGCTCAATAGCCAATTAACTTTTGCAAAATTACAGCACTGAAAACTTGCCTGGCTGGGTGTCTCTGGAGGACTGAATTAAGACTCTGCCTTTGGGCAATATTTACTTATTCATCTGAATGGAACGTTTTGTTAAGGAAGACATTTTACAGCACAATGCTATCGCCACTGTATTTAAGTAGCAGGATAATTGCTATTACTGCAATAGGAAAATTAAATGGGAAAACTGTCAAATTATTGAAGACTAGTAAAAAAGGCCTGTTTCTGTTTGAAAGGAAACGGGCGCTAGCAAGGTTTTCCTCTGAGTGTGTATGTTTGAGAGAGTGTATGTGAGAGTGACTGTGTGAGAGAGGCTTCTGTTCCTGCTGCTGTGCATTCCCCGTGTTGTGCTGATTCGCTGCTCCCTGTATCGTGGCTCCGCCCCTCTCCCTTCTACTGGCCAATCTGGTGTGGGTTGTGTGACATCACTATTATCTACTCCAACATGATCCACGGTTCCAGGCAGCCTCAGAATGTTGGAGGTGAGAATTATTATATAGGATTATTAGATCAGGGGGTCTTGTACAGCACTACTAGATGCAGTGCTGACCATAAACATATAACACATAGTTTGGGGTTTTTTCCCCCATGAAGCTTATACTCATACTCAAAACTTAATGCCGACGCCAGTTTTGATTTTATTTGAAAGAGGAAGAAAGTCCGTGGAAGTTTCTGAGCGCCAGTGGTGAGGAACAAATGCGCATGAGTCCACGCAAAGCCAAAAGTGGAGAACACATTGGCACCTGTTTTCTGTACTTAAATATAAGCTTTTCAAGTGAAAAAAAAGTTTGAAAAGCTTATATTTAAGGAGCAAAAGAACAGCAGCGCTGATGTGTACCTGCACTTCAGGGTTTGAAAGGGCATGCACATAAGAGCTTTGCTTACTGCAAAACTCTTGTGCACATGCACCAGGCACATTCCTCTCCCTTGCACAGTGTGCATATACTTTACATGCTGTTAATGTTGAGCATTGGGAAGTTATTTTTGTGTGCTGGTTCCACAGTATTTTCTGGTGTTGTTCTCTATAGTGCTGGAGTTCTGAGCATCAGCCCCTGAAGGGTACTGAGGGCGGGGAAAGCTAATAGAGTGCATAAGAACATAAGCATTGCCATACTGGGACAGACGAAGTCCATCAAGCCCAATATCCTATGGCGTCCGTGTCTTACATATCTGAAAAGATAAGTGCCAAAAGTTAATTTAACAGTGAAAACAGGAAGTCAAGTGCAGTTGAGTTTGTCTTCTTTTGGGATGACTTCTTCTGTATATGAAAACTTGAAAGTGATTTTCTACAGTTTTGGAATAAAAAATTATGAAGAAAAGGGAAGAAATTCTTGTGTGTTATAAAATGGACTAAGTCACATCAATTAGCTGGGTAATTAGGAGTTTTTAAGTGTCCATGCTAATATTTCAGTTTTTTTTTTTTACCTTTTATTGGATTCAAAATGTAACACTGGCACTAGAAGCATTAATCAATCGTAAGTCTACAGACAGCACACCATAGGTTTAATTTAATTAAAGAATACTCCAGTCTTCAACTACTTATACATAAACTGTAAGAAAGACACATTCATATCATAACAAGGACTTTTTCAATAGCATTAAGCCAGACTAGCGCCAGCCTTAGTGAGCGCAGAATGCTCAGAGAGCTGTAACGCAGGAGACCATGGGGCTCGTTTTCAAAGCACTTAGACTTACAAAGTCTAAGTGCTTTGAAAATATGCCTCCATGTAACTTTGTAAGTCTAAGTGCTTTAAAAATACGCCTCCTTATGCGTGCCAAAGATTAGCACAAATAGCATGCAAATGTAGTCGGATGGATGTTAATGAGGTCATTTCCTATTCCCTCCCAATGCATGGAGAACAGCGCACAAAACAAAGCCGCCCTTTGCACTGAAAAGATAATGTCAGCTTGGAGCAGGTATTAGGGTGTTCGAAGAGAGGGTTTCTTTAAAATCTGCTGGGTTTGATTTTTTTGGGGAAGTGAAAGAAAGCCCATGTAAGCCTGTAAGCACCGGTACTAAGAAATAAATATGCCCGAGTCTGAATAAACCCGAAAGTGAAAGCACACATTGACACCTGTTTCCTGCGCTTAAATATAAGTCTTTCCAGTAAAAACAAAAACAAGAATAAAACATAAGCTCCATATGAAAAAGAGACAAAAATCGCTTATGGGGCACATGCACCCAGTATAGACAAAAAGAAAGAGTTTAAGCCAGCATACAAAAATATGATACCATACATAGCAACAAATACATATATATCCATTGGAACATCAGCACTTTAAAGTGATCCAAATATCACATACTAGTTTATCAAGACATTTTTGAAGGTCAGCAGGATCAGTATAATATTTAGTATTATTCTGAAAAGTTATCTTCATGGTTGCAGGATATAAGATGCCATATTACTACTACTACTACTACTACTATTTAGCAGTTCTATAGCGCTACAAAGCATATGCAGCGCTGCACAAACATAGAAGAAAGACAGTCCCTGCTCAAAGAGCTTACAATCTAGTAGACAAAAAATAAAGCAAACAAATCAATTAATGTGTAGAGGAAAGAGGAGAGGACGGTAGGTGGAGGCGAATGGATACAAGTGGTTACGAGTCAAAAGCAATGTTAAAGAGGTGGGCTTTCAATCTAGATTTAAAGATGGTCAAGGATGGGGCAAGACGTAGGGGCTCAGGAAGTCTATTCCAGGCATAGGGCGCAGCAAGACAGAAGGAGCGAAGTCTGGAGTTGGCAGTAGCGGAGAAGGGAACAGATAAGAAGGATTTATCCAGGGAACGGAGTGCACGGGAAGGGGTGTAGGGAAGGACGAATGTGGAGATATACTGGGGAGCAGCAGAGTGCGTACATTTTGTAGGTTAGTAGAAGAAGTTTGAACAGGATACGAAAACGGATAGGGAGTCAGTGAAGCGACTTGAGGAGAAAGGTAGTATGAGTAAAGCGACCCTGGCGGAAGACGAGACGGGCAGCAGAGTTTTGAACTGACTGGAGAAGTGAAAGGTGACTAAGTGGGAGGCCAGCAAGAAGCAGATTGCAGTAGTCCAAACGAGAGGTGACAAGGGTGTGGATGAGGGTTTTGGTAGAGTGCTCAGAAAGAAAGGGGCGGATTTTACGGATGTTGTAAAGAAAGAAACGACAGGTCTTGGCGATCTGCTGGATATGAGCAGAGAAGGAGAGAGAAGAGTCAAAGATAACCCCAAGGTTTCGAGCTGAGGAGACAGGGAGAATGAGAGAGCCATCAACAGAAATAGAAAACGGGGGGAGCGGGGAGGTGGGTTTGGGGGGGGGGGGAATGAGAAGCTCGGTTTTGGTCATATTTAATTTCAGGTGCCTTTGAGACATCCAGACAGCAATGTCAGACAAGCACGCTGAAACTTTGGTTTGGATGCAAGGTGAGATATCAGGGGTAGAAAGGTAGATTTGGGAGTCATCAGCATAGAGATGGTAGGAAAAGCCATGGGATGAGATTAATGAACCAAGGGAAGAAGTGTAGGTAGAAAAGAGGAGGGGACCAAGAACAGAACCCTGAGGTACACCGACAGGCAGAGGGATAGAAGTAGAAGAGGATCCACCAGAGTGAACACTGAAGGTGCGGAGGGAGAGGTAGGAAGAGAACCAGGAAAGGACAGAACCCTGGAATCCAAGTGAGGACAGGGTATCGAGAAGTATGCTGTGATCGACAGTGTCAAAAGCAGCAGAAAGATCAAGAAGAATGAGGATGGAATAATGACCTCGGATTTAGCCAGTAATAGGTCATTGGAGACTTTAGTAAGCGCAGTTTGAGCACCATTGTTATCCCATTTTGAAGATGTGAAGTGAGAGGTGTATATTGTACTTTTTCTTTTTTCTTCATGTATATTATTACCATCTGTGTCACATGCATGAACTTTATACTGCTTACATACTTTAAGGTGTCTTGTATTTTATTTTAACTCAATTTAAATATCATATTGTAGTACAATTGTTGTTATTAATGTTCTCTCTTTATTACAAAATCAATAAAAATATTAAGACTAAAAAAAAAAAACCAAAACAATTTTTTTAAAGGTACAGAAAACAGGTGCTAAAGTGTGCTTTGCTTTTGGGTTTGTCTGGCACATGCAAACAAGAGGTTAACGTACTGTAAAACTCTTCTGCGCATGCTCCAAGCATGTACCCCCTTGCTTTCGCTTTTCCAGTGTGCATATAATTTGAATACCATTTCCTCTGAGCATTGATGAGCTAGTTTTCTGTGCTGTTCCAGCAGTATGGGTTCAGCGCTGTTGGCTTTACTGCAGGAGTTCTGAGCCCTAAGAGAAGAGCTGGAGTATACACAATTCTCTTTAACCTTGTTCCGACTGTGGAAGGCAGATGGGATTAACATGATTATTAATTCATTTAACAGTTGGTTATCGCTTACAGTTGGCTGACAATAGTAGTGAGACTCCAGCAGACTGAGCTTAGATGGGGGCTCATGCACAAGGCAACTGCAGGCTTAGCCACAGGGCTACCAAGGGTGAATGTGGGATTACTACTACTACTTATCATTTCTATAGCGCTACTAGATGTAGGCAGCGCTTCACACTTGAACATGGAGAGACAGTCCCTGCTCGATAGAGCTTACAATCTAATTACGACAGACAGGACAAGTAAGGGATAAGGGTTAGGACAGACAGGACATATCAGGGATATGAGACAGTTGAAGGGTTAGGTTTAGGTGTTAAAAGCAGCATCGAAGAGGTGGGTTTTTAGCTTAGATTTGAAGATGGCCAGAGATGAGGCTTGGCGTACTGGCTCAGGAAGTTTATTCCAGGCATACAGTGCAGCAAGATAGAAGGAACGGAGTCTGGAGTTAGCAGTGGAGGAGAAGGGTTCAGATAAGAGAGATTTGCCCAGTGAGCGGAGTTCCCGGGGAGGAGTGTAAAGAGAGATGAGAGTGAAGAGGTACTGAGGAGCTGCAGAGTGAATGCATTTGTAAGTCAGTAAGAGGAGTTTGAACTGAATGCGTAACAGATAGGGAGCCAATGAAGTGACTTGAGGAGAGGGCTAATATGAGCATAACGACACTGGCGGAATATTAGTTGTGCAGCAGAATTTTGAACAGATTGAAGAAGTGAGAGATGGCTCAGTGGAAGACCTGTGAGAAGCAAGTTGCAGTAGTCTAAGCGGGAGGTGATAAGAGTGTGGATGAGGGTTCTGGTTGTATACTCAGAAAGGAAAGGGCGAATTTTGGTGATGTTATAGAGGAAGAAACGACAGGTTTTAGCAGTCTGTTGAATATGAAAAGCGAAGGAGAGGGAGGAGTCGAAGATGACCCCAAGGTTACGTGCTGATGAGATGGGAAGGATGAGCGTGTTATCCACAGAAATAGAGGAGAGGAGAGGTCGATTTAGGTGGAAAGAAGCTCGGTCTTGGTCATATTTAGCTTCAGATGGCAGTGAAACATCCAGGCAGCAATGTCAGACAGGCATGCTGAAACTTTGGCCTGGATGCCTGCCGAGATTTCTGGTGTAGAGAGGTAGATCTGGGAGTCGTCGGCATAAAGATGATACTGAAAACCATGGGATGAGATCAGAGTACCAAGCGAAGAAGTATAGATGGAGAAGTGTAGCGGTCCCAGGACAGATCCCTGAGGTACACCAACTGACAGCGGGATAGAAGAGGAGGAGGATCCACCAGAGTATATGCTAAAAGTACGTTTGGAGAGATAATTAGAAAACCAAGAAAGAACAGAGCCTTGAAAACCAAGTGAGGATAGCGTATCGAGGAGTAAGCTGTACTACAGGTTGTACACGCTGAGCAATGCAGAAAGGACTTGTGCACAGGTGTTAACTCACATGAGAAACACAGCTACAAGTTGTACTAAAATTTATGCTGATGATCTAATTTAGGTATTCTGTGCAATGCCGTGAGTATGCCGCTCATTTTTGACGTGGGCACAACATAAGAATTTTTCCATTAGGGTCTAGGGAGGCGTAGAAAGCTTTATGAAGAGGATTTAGTGCCAGTCTTTCCAATTTAACTGTTGATTTTGTTTTGTTTTGCAATTAGGGGGATGCCTCTCCAAAGTTTGAAGGTAGATGGACTGTAACAGACATGTGCGTGTCAGAACAAAACCAAAAGTGAAAGCATACATCGGTGCTTGTTCTTTTCTGCCTATATTTAAGCCATGCAAAAATTTTGTTTGTAAGCAATTTTTGTACGGCTTATATTTAGGGGCAGAAGACAAACACTGATGTATGCTGACACTTGTTTTTTTGTTTCAACATGCACACAAGAAGCTGCTCTTATGGCGAAACCCTGTGCGCATGCATCCAGCATACTCCTCAGGGGCAATGCTGGAAAAGGGAGAGAGGGACAAAGGGAACATAGAGGGGCAGTGCTGGAAAAAGGAGAGAAGGACACAGAGGGGGGAGTGCTGGAAAAGGGAGAGAGGGACACAGAGGGGCAGTACTGGAAAAGGGAGAGAGGGACACAGAGGGGCAATGCTGGAAAAGGGAGAGATAAGGACACAGAAGGGTAATGCTGGAAAAGGAGTGGGATAGGAGCACAGATGGGCAATGCTGGACACAGGAGGAGGGATAGGGATACAGAGAGGTGATGCTGGAAAGGGCAAGATATGAACACTAACAGGGTAGATGCTGAACATAGGGGAAGGATAGGGATAGGGACATAGAAGGGAGATGCTGAACAGGACAGATAGGGATGCAGAGAGAAGATGGATGGTGGAGATGGAGGGAGAAGAAATGTCAAATGGAGACCCTGCATAGACAGGAAAAGAAAAACACAGAAAAGAAAGAAAAGACACTGGAATTAAAGCAAATGGGAAAATTAAATGCTCAGACAACAATTTCTTAATTGGAATATGTCAGTTTTGGGAAGTGCACATCTCTGATATCTTGCATTTCAATTTCTATTTCTCTTGTTTGCTGTATATGCAGTCTGGCTTCCTAAGATTCCCATTCAGAATTTCCTTTCATATCTCTATTATTGATCTGTAGTCCTTTGTTTCATATTTGTTGACTGTCTGTGTTTTGCACGTGTGACCAAGGTGCAGTATTCTGCTAGCATGTCGTTTCTGTGTAGAGATTTGAAGCAGTCCTGTTCTGTTTTCTTACTAAGTGGTGTATTGGTGTTTTAGGGTCTGGTGTAAAATTTACAGTTCTGCCGTTTCATGAATAAAGTGTTGCACTTTTACTCCTGGGAGTTAGTGCTGTTATGGTATGATAAGGTTCTGAGTGTGTTTTTGCACAAGTTTGTACATAGTGTTTTGCAGTGGGGGGGCCTTACAAAGGTGACATCAAAACAGTTTGTCATAATATCAAATGGGGCTTAGAACATTTTACAGGATCTTTTTTGTTTTGAAGTGGCAGTTTTCACAGCAGACTTGTGTCTGTGTACCTGGTTTAGAGTTGGTAAGTGTTTGAAATAATTGAGTTTATTATATGTAGTGTAACTTGCTATGATACATAAATCTATTGTTAGGTTCACACAAAGGCATTACTTGTCAATAAAAGAAGCCAGCAGCCCTTCCTAGGGCCTCAGTTCCTTCACTACCATGTCAAATTTATACCCCAAATGTTCTACAAGAAAAACTTTACTTATTGGCTTTCAATCTCACTCTTTGGGGTGGGCCACCCTTGGCATTTCTGCACTCTGGCCCACACCTTCATTCCCTCCCCTTCCCTGGTCCAGCAACTACCTTATCCCCCCTCCCCATGCCCCATTGCTTTCAGTGAAAAAAGAAAGTGGTATTAGGGTGTGGAGCTACACAGCTGATATGGACTTCCTGTTTCTGAGGAGCAGAGCCATCAGAGATGTGACCTAGACAGCAGCTTTATGCCACATTGTTTTGGCAGGAAGTGGCTTGGCTGCCAGGGGGCTAAGGAAGCTGTGCCGCTGGACTTAGGACGAGGTGGGCCCATACACAAAAGCTTGCCCAAGACCCCATTGGCGGGTGGCTCTAGATAGTGCTACTGAACATCTGTGTGACTTTAAATGGGTTTCTTATCCATTAAAAGCAATCCAAGAGCAAGTGATACACTTCAGTAAGTTCACAACCAGAAAATAAAGGGATGCTGACCATCCTGGCCCATTTTTAAAATACCCCCAGCACCTGTTTTAAATAATTGGGGGTTTCTTTCCATGCTTATATTCATACAGTTTACAGTACTCTTAAAACAGAGTGCCACAAGTTTTGCATTTTACCAGAACAGGTAATATGTTTGACTTTGAACTTAACAGCCCTAATAACTTGCTTCTGAAAACATTCCTTAGCATTATAAAACTATTATCTTTACCCTACTCCTTGGCCAGAGTTCTTTCAACTAATTTCAGTCTTGTGGGCTAGGGGCTACCAGCAGTGGTGTGCTAGTCAATGTTTAACAGGCTCTCTCCCCGGTCCATCTCTGCACCCCCCCAAAAAAAATTGCAGAGCTGGCTATAGCCGGGGAGAAAGCCTGAGGCGGTGGGGAGGGCGGCAATGCATTACTCTCTCCAGGGAAAAAAAAATTAAATGCTCCCAGGTTCCAATCTAATGCATGTTTAATGTGGGATAAAATGCCATAAATAAGTAAATAAATATAAACTTTTAACGTTAAGAACTTGATTCTCATAATATGATGTCTGTTTTAGAAGCCCTTTACCAGGAAAAAAAAATCTCTGCAGTATACCCAAAATGACACAAACCAAATTAGCATACAGACCAGAAATTAGGAGAACAGACAGTTTTGCCAACTATGAAAAACAATGTGTTATCAAAATCTCAGAACCTAACAAACAGATCCCTGTTCAGACACTTGGCCTTGCAGTCATATATGCAGAACAGAGATAGCCCCTATTCAAATTCTTCAAAAATTAATCTGAAATCCTAAGAAGTTAGACTCTGCATGCAGCACAATACCTGAAAAACAGAAAGAAACGCATTGCTATACATTGCAAAATATGATAGCAGATGTAAATTCTCAAAGTGGACATATTCCAAACACTAAAATGAAAATAAAATGATTTTTTCTACCTTTGCTGTCTAGTGACTTTGTTTTTCTGATCATGCTGGCCCAGTATCTGATTCTGCTGCTCTCTATCTGTTCCCTTGACTCCGTTTCCAGGGCTTCCTTTCCATTTATTTCTTTTCTTTCCTCCTTTCTTCTTCATTTCTTGCCCTCCATAAGTAAAAGCTGGGTCCTCCGCAGACTTGACTGTCCAGTGGATCCAGCTTCTGCCTATTTTCTCCATCTATGTGCAGTTTTTCTCCTCTCTTCCTTTTCCCTCATCTCCTTCCTCTCTTTTCCCTCCATGTCCAGCATTTCTTTTCTCTCCCTTCCCTGTCCTCCATCCATGTCCAGCATTTCTCCTTTCTCCCCTCCATTCATGTTCATCTCACTTCCTCTCTCTTCCCTGTCCTCCATCCATGTCCAGCATCTCTCTCCCTTCCCCTCCATCCATGTGCATCTCCTTCCTGTCTTGCCTCCCCTCCATCCATGTCCAGAATTTCTCCTGCCCTCCCCTCCATCCATCCATGTCCAGCAGCCCTCCTCTCTTCCCCTGCCCTCCCCTCCATCCACCCATGTCCAGCAACCCTCCTCTCTCCCCTGCCCTCCCCTCCATCCACCCATGTCCAGCAACTCTCCTCTCCCCTCCCTTCCATCCACCCATGCCCAGCAAACCTCCTCTCCCCTCCCCTCCATCCACCCATGTCCAGCAACTGTCCTCTCGCCTGCCCTGCCCTCCCCACCATGTCCAGCAATTTCTCCTCTCTCCCTGGGCCCTGCCCTCCCATCCATGTCCATCAATGGCTTTGATGCTCCTCTCTCCCCTGCCCTCCTGCTCCCATGTCCTCCTGCCCGCCCTCTTCTCCCCCACCCCAGCATCCCTCTTTTTGATCCTGCCACCCTGCATGGTTTAAATCTTTTATTTACCTCCATCGCAGTGGCCGCATCAGTGAAAGCCATGCCCATCTCTAGCCTTCCCTTCATTTCCTGTCGGTGTCCCGCCCTCGCGGAAAGAGGAAATGATGTCAGAAGAAGGCGGGACACTGACGGGAATGAAGGGAAGACTAGAGACGGGCAGGGCTTTCACTCCAACTGCTGCGATGGAGGTAAATCAAAGATTTAAACCCCCGCAGGGCGGCGGGATCTGAGGTAAGTATGGCTTGTGGTGTCCTCCTGCCATGCTTACCTCACTTACCGCCGGGTTGCACTGCCCCTGGGAGCCGGCTCGCCTGCCAGAACAACCGGCTCGCAAGAGCTTTAAAAATTTAACAACTGGCTCTAGCACACAACTGGCTACCAGTGATCCCTGTGTAACTGCTAAATTTAACAAAGAATACAAACAATTTTTACTAAGGCAGAATCCTATTGCAAAAGCAAAGCTTAGTCAAGTTCTCTGTTTTCAAATGTGAGCAATAAAAGATGTGCTATATAACATCTTCTCTGTAATAAATACATTTTCTATAGAGTCTGTGACCTTAAGAAATTAAGCCAGTGGTGGTTAATATACTACATTAAGTAAACCCTTTGTCATTTTTTATAAGACAGAAAATATATAAAGCAAACAAGTCCTAAGGCACATCAGTGTAAATGATGATTCACCAGGCAATCAACTGTTCGGCATACATTTAGTAAGAAAATAACTATAGGCCATGAACATAAATAAAACGCTGTCTAAAAATGGAATTCACCTGAAGGTGCAACACAAAGTAATGGATGTGACAGCATATTTTATTATTTGAAACTCTAAGGATAGAAAGGGGACCAGAAAATGGAAATTATAGCTCAGGCCTGTTCAGTAGTAGCTCAAAGTGAGTTACAATCTGATACACTAAGTACTTCCCTGTCCCTGGAGTACTCACAATCTAAGGCAGTGGTCCTCACTAATTTTTAAGCCAGGGCCACATTAGATCCTAATGAGCTGAAGGAGAGTCACCAAATATATTCCCATGTGAGGCCTTGGCACTGCTAATCAGTGTGTGTCGATGACATTTGCCCCATCAGTCTGCCTTCAAACTTTTTATTGGGTGTATCCTCAAGGAGTGGGCTTTTCCAAATTCATTTTCTTCATCTACTGAAAAATGCCTTGGCCTTCGAACATTTGTATCAGACTTGTGAGTTCTTGTACCAAGTAGAGCGCTGCTGAGCCCGGTACTCGGACCAGGTTCTGCTTGGCGGCTGGACAACCCCGAGTTTCACCTACGCTGACCACCATTCCCCAGAGGTTGAGCCCCTAGGTGCGGGCGGCCTGCAGGACTTACAGGACAGAACTGGAAGTGGGTGATGAATGTATCGGCCAGGCAGGCAGCAGGTCAGGAGAGTAATCCAGGTACAAGCGGCAGTCAGTAGGCAGGCAGCAGGCAAGAGAGTAATCCAGCTACAGGCAAGTCAGTAGGCAGGCGGCAGACAAGAGAGTAATCCAGGTACAGGCGAAAGTCAGTAGGCAGGCAGCAGGCAAGAGAGTAATCCAGGTACAGGCAAAAGTCAGCAGGCAGGCGACAGGCAGGAGAGTAATCCAGATGCAGGCCAAAGTCAGTAGGCAGGTGGCAGGCAGAAGGGTAATCCAGGTACAGGCAAAGTCAGCAACGAGGGACCAGAAGATAAGAAGCATACTACAGAGTTAGAAACACCTACCAAAGTAGAAGCCGAAGCATGGAGTCCAGGGAGAGCTCAGCTGATAAAGTGCTGGCATCTGACATCAGCAGGGAGAAGGGGCACAGCCATAGGACAAGAGCAGGGGAAAGAGGAACCAGAAGACCAGTAGGAGAAAAGCAAGGGAAGCCAGGCAGAGGAAGAGCAGACCCAGGTGAGTGGAAGCAAAGCAATCAAGGAGCCTGGAAGCCTGGCAGAAAGCAGAAACAGGTGCATGGAAGCAAAGCAATTAAGGAGCCTGCAACCACCGCTCTCTGAACAAACCCAGAGAGGATTACACACACATGGCTCAGGCAGTGACAGACAAGTGTGTGTGTCAACAGGACCCTGCACAGCTCAAGGATGCTGCTTGCGTTGAGGTAGGGGACATGACAATTTGGTTCTTTCTTCCATATGCTTCCCCCTTTCTGTTGTGATCTTGGGTAGAGAGGCAGAGCGTAGCAGAAAAAAAGCCAGAATGATGATGAGGACTACCCCAGATGTCTCTATGGGCCACACTGGCTCCTGAGCCTTGCATTGAATACTGATCTAAGGGACCCTTTTACTAAGGTGTGCTGAAATCTAGAGTTCGAGGTCTGTTTAAGCGCTGCTTAGTAATCCAGTGCGTTAGTGAATTCTAACACAGAACTTTCCTGTGTACTAAGCCCAGATTTACTATGACATATTTTGTAGGATTTTTTTTTTCTTTTTGCAGGTTGTGCACTAATGTTTGTATTTGTGAACAGTACCTGCAAAAAAATTAATGCAGGAGTACTATTTATAAGACGCTAAGGGCTCCTGTGTTAACCCCATGTTATCCAGTTAACATATACTGATAGAGCATTTCCATACCCATTCTCTATCTTCTCCAAAAAAATATTTTTTAAAAATTAGTTAATATGTGGTTTAGAGTGTGCTAATAGGCCAAACACCGCAAACCTTTCCAGGTGCTGGACCTGAACCAAACTCCTGCAAAGTAAAGTAAATTCTGACTATTTAAATTCCAAACTTCTCAACTTTGTGGCTTTAGGTGAGATACCTGATATTCTCTTTAATTTAATGCTTATTGCTTAATTAATTTGCCCTGTGAACCCTCTTTCTTTCTTTCTTTCTTTCTTTTCCTGCCAAGCTCTTATAGAGAGGATAGGCTGTTCAAACTGCATTGCACTGTGGCTCTAAAGTTGCATTTTACATTGCTGAAACTGCTATAATTATTGGGAATAATTAGATTTATTTACCAAAGGAAAGTTATATTGGGAGGCGGGGATAGTGCGGGGCAGACTTATACGGTCTGTGCCCTGAAGAGCACAGGTACAAATCAAAGTAGGGTATACACAAAAAGCAGCAAATATGAGTTATCTTGTTGGGCAGACTGGATGGACCATGCAGGTCTTTTTCTGCCATCATCTACTATGTTACTATGTTACTAAGGTGTGCAGAAAAGTGGGTGTAGACGCGTGCATTGGACACGCACAGGTCCATTTATCAGTGCACCTGCAAAAAAGGCCTTTTTCTTTAGCTGAAAATGGATGTGTGGCAAAATAAAAATTGGCGCGCATTCATTTTGGGCCTGAGACTTTACAGCCACTCGTTGACTTAGCAGTAAAGTCTCACGTTTTAACTCGGCATTGTCAGCGCGCATACAATGTTGATTTCTGTGTGGTGAGCGCTGAACATCAAAACGTTTCTGGGGTGCGTAGTTGGCATGCATTGAAAATTAAACTACCACCCAAGCCACATGGTAGCTGGGCGGTAGTTCAAAACTGACGTGCATAAGTCGCGCATACGTGCCTAAGCGGCTTAGTAAAAGGGACCCAAAGTTAGGCACACAATGTTGGGCACCATACACCGAAACCAGGGTATACTGCGGTAGACTCAACGCGCTTGCAGTGTGCACCAAAATGAGACTACCACCAGGTTAATGCACCCCCCTGGCGGTAATTTCAGATTTGGCACATGCCCATACTGCCAGGACAAATTATTTTTAAATTTCCTATCAAACGCGGTGTTTCCAGCATTAATCAGCAGTTGGCACGCACTGACTGGTCACCACTTGTGTAGCACGTGAGCCCTAACCGGTAGATCGATGGGTTCAGGCAATACATAGGTGCGCACTGGTTTCAATTTTACCACAGGCCCTTTTCCTGACCTATTGAAAAAAAAACCCTCTTTTTCCCAGATGTGGTAAAAACTGGCCAGGTGCATGCCAAAAACATGCGCCCACACTACTGCAGGTCACTTTTTGCCGCAGCTTAGTAAAAGGACCCCTCAGGCAGGTGCTGATACCTGCATAAGTGCTTTTGAATTTTGACCAGAGCGTATGCAGGATTTACCACTGTGCTTTACATTTTTTTAATGTAATAATAAAAAAAGGATCTAGATATCATTCACATTTGATAGAAGCAAGTTCTAGTCCATCATGACATTCCATTTCCAGAACAGTGCTGTAAACTCTAAAGCCTAAAATAAGCTGTTTTTGTAATATTTCCAGCAAGTTTAATGATTGCTTTAAATACAAGATTATCTTTGAAGTGGCCTTCCAGTTCTCAAAGTCACTAGAATGGAATGAAAAATTCTGAAAGGTTCTTTAAAGAGCTGATATCACAAATAGGATAGATATTGCAGAATGTTTTCAGCTCCTATATCATTTCAGTGTGCACAAACTGAAATATTACACCAGAGATTATTAGCTACTTAACTGAACAGGTATAAAAATCTGCAGCAACCTAACTAGGGACTCAGAATTTCCAGATGTCAAGAGTTTATTTCAGGCGTGGGCTGATGTGGTTTTCTTTCCTCCTGTGGGGGTGGCATGGATCAAGCTCGTGTGTATTCAGCTGTAGAGTGCAGATTTTGCTGAGAAGTCCCTATAACTTCTATGCAAATAAGCTGTTTTATGCAAATGCAAGCAAAACATCAGACAGATGTGGATCTTCACTCCAGGACCTCCAGATATTTGGGATCCTGCAAGGTACTTGTGGCCTGGATGAGCCACTGTTGGAAATAAGATACTGGCTGGATAGATATGGCAGTTTATTTATCATACTTGTTATACTGCCCTTCTGTTAAATCAAACAGAGTGGCTCACAATAGAAGCTCAGCCAATGTATAAAAACAATTGATTACAAATAAATCTTTAATTAAAACAAAAATAGTGAGATAGACAAGACAAAATGTAAGTAGTAGCTTAACCAATGGGGTTCCTTCATGCCATGCTTGCCAAGATGCCCTAACACTAGACTAGGTCTCTGGAAAGGCTAGCAAGAAAAAAAAAAAAGGTTTACAAATGCTTTTTAAAAATATCTAGATGACGCGCTAAGGTGGTCTTTTTCTAAGCGACAGTAAGCCCAATGCGGGTTTACTGCTCGCTAAACCGGAAGTATTGGTAGTTTGCATCCCCAGTGCGCGCCATTTCTGGCGCTACAAAAATATTTTTCTTTTTGTAGTGCCAGTGTTTACCCGGCGGTAATCGAGCAGTGCCGTGTGCTGCCTGGTTACCGCCAGGTTAGCATGGGAGCACTTACAGCCACCTCAATGGGTGGCAGTAAGTGCTCCCCTGAAATGACCATGCCTGCATGGCCATTTCTTTAAAAAAAAAACCAGCCTTTTAGCCGCTGCGGTAAAGGGGGCCTCAGCACGTGTCAAAAACACATGCTCATGCCAACACAGGCCCCCTTTTGCCACAGCTTAGTAAAAGGTCCCTTAAGTGCACATGTTGTGGAAGTTCTTATGAAACTGCATGGACCACCATATTCAAGCTAGAAGAATGCAGTGGTTCTCAACCCCATCCTTGGATCCACCCAGTTAGTCTAGTTTTCAGTATATCCGCTATGGGCTAGATTCTATATAGGCACCAAAATAGCAATGCCAAAAAAAGTGCTATTCTATAAGCTGTGCTTAAAGTTAGGCACGATTGATAGAATAGTGTTTATGCCCGGGAACCATGCCTAACTTTAGGCATGGCCATTTGCACCAAACTGAAACGTGCAAATGTACGGGCCTACATTAGGCGTTTAGCCCCATTATTCTATAACAATGTATGTTAATTTTAGGGACACCCCCATTATGGCCATGCTTCTCCCATTTCTGTGCCCCCTTTTTCAGATTGCGTGTAAATTTGCATGCATAAATGCCTATTAAGTCTAATTAGTGGCAATAATTGCTTGTTAAAAAGCCAATTATTGGCACCATTTGGCTCATTTATTCAATTAAATTGCGTGTGTACAATGTTTGGCGACGTTTATAGAATTAGTGGGGGTATAAGTATACATGGATGGATTTGCACACAATGGAGACAGTGCACACACATTTTCACTTGATATACCACCTTTGCTGCCGCACAAATCAAAGAGCTTTACAATAAGGGATGTAGGCAGTGGTGTGCTGGATCAGGCTCTCACAGGCTCGCAAGAGCCGGTTGTTAAGTTTTTAAGAATTTTGGGAGCCGGTTGTTAAAGTAGGGCCCTCCATGGCTACTTTAACAACTGGCTCCCAAAATGTGGGCTTGAGCTCCCTGCTGAATTCTCTTACTTTGCTGGTGGGGATGCTGAGCCCTGCCAGCCAAGTAAATAGACTACTGCTGCTCTCCGCTCCTTGTTTCCAGCTCTGGGCAGCAGGCTGGGACTTCTCGAGCATGTGAGAGAAGTTCCAGCATGCTGCTCAGAGCAAGACGTTGGGAGTGGTGGCTGCCAGCAAAGGTATGCCTAGCGTGCCCACACGAAGGGAGGGAGGAGAGAGAGGCAAGTGTTGCTCCCCCCCCCACCCCCCCCCCCCCCCCCCTCGGCCACCTCTGGCCCTTCCAACTGCAGAGCTGGCTACGTCCGGAGAAAGAGCCTGTTGTTAAAAATTTACCAGCACACCCCTGGATGTAGGTATCTTGAAAACCAGACTGCCTAGGTGTATCCGGAGGAATGGGTTAAGAACTCCTGGTCTAATGCAATTTCAAACCCAGAAAATCAATTTTAAAGGAATGAAATAACACAGCTTGAAGAGACGGACTTAGAAAAAATATTTGTATGTGTTTCTCCTAAGTCACAGTGCTTTCCAATAAAAGTCTGATCTAATATATATTTTACAAAATTTATTTTAGTTTGACCAACTGTTTTCTAATATGTGATATATAAAATATTGGAATTCCTGAGCAATACTGGATAACTCAACTAGTCTAATATGGCCAAAATGCATTAGTAAAAGATATTGAGGCAGATTTAAATGCTAAAGAACACAGTGCACATAATCACACATATGTGATAATATGTGCACGTAAAAATGGATCTTAAAAATAGCAATAATAAATGAAAGAGCAAAAATGCACAAATTTGGTAATATCAAAAAATGTTTTGCTCTAGAGAGTTGAGAAAAGAAACACTGGCAATCAATAATTGTGGTTAATTAAATAAACCTTAATTTCCCTGGGAAAAGTCATAGACTTAGTGAGTTTTTTCTAGCAAAAAAGGTGCCGGTACTCAAATTCTAGGCCACCTTTCAGGGGTGGGGTGACAAGGCAGAATTGCTGTATTGAGCCTGAGTGTTTTCATTAAAACTTTGGGTCTATGGGTCAATTTTAGCAGTCAATGGAAAAGGTGCCGGTACTCAGTACCCCCAAATACCCCCTCAAAATAAGCCCTGCTTTTACGGTATCCAACCAAACAGGGTTCTCTCTCATCGGCAGATATAATTCATAATAAAAATATAGATGGGGAGGGAATAACTCAAGAGAGAATAACTCCCCAATACTATTCAAGGAATGGATCATGGGGGATTATTCTATAAACTAGGCATCAACATTTACGTGTGCGCTACACATGTAAATGTTTAGAATACTAACATATACATCCCTAAGTGTGTGCAAACGTGTATGTACCAATATGACACTTAGCACTATTCTGTACCAGTGCAGGTAACTTGCATAGCAGAATGTACAAGGGAGGTGAACATTGGGGTGGGATCCAAACTTAAATGCATATCTTATAGAATAATGTATGTTACATGCATACCTGCGATACTTAGCTGCTAACACTGCTTTATGGTTGGGGTAAGTGATCATGCCAAAGGGGTCAATTTACTAAGCAATGCGAAAAGTGGCCTACGCTATATGCTAATTTTCCCATTGCCACATTGCCATTAGTGCTTGAGCACTTACCAACACCTATTTTGTAGGCAGTAAGGGCTCACGTGCTAATCCTGAGCTAATCAGCGCGCAGCAATGCCCACATGCTAACCAATTAGCATAGCTGCAGCCAGTCTCCATCCCCAAGCACACCCTGTAATAAAAATAAATTTTTTTAACACAAGTAGCACATGCACAGGCAAACCTTACTGTGGGATGCCAGAGTGCGCCACAGTAGGCCATATTAAGGTGTGGTAAGCATTCATTAGCGCTTACCACAGCTTAATTAAAGGGCCCCTAAATGTTAGGCCCATAGATATCCAGTTAGGCTAGTTTCCTATAATGGAAAGTAAGCTCCTAGCCCCCCGTTATTCAAAAGCATTTAACTGGACAGGATCGACAAATATCCCAAAACCGGCTATCCATGAATTTTCAGCAGGAAATGGCCGGCCATAACCCGCTGAAAATTTGC
Organism: Microcaecilia unicolor; assembly: GCF_901765095.1. Taxonomy (NCBI): domain Eukaryota; kingdom Metazoa; phylum Chordata; class Amphibia; order Gymnophiona; family Siphonopidae; genus Microcaecilia; species Microcaecilia unicolor. Next base: position 39,278,356 of record NC_044040.1, on the reverse strand, counting down.
GGCTAGTGGCTAGCTGGTTATATCACGTGATAAAATTTTAGCAAGAATTTGGCAGCCATATTTGGCCATGTGAATATTAGGACTATCTTTGGCCAGTTCAAACTTAACCGGCCAGCGCTGAACATCGGCTTGGCCGGTTAAGTTTTAACTGGCCAAAATTAACCAGACATTCTATGCCAGTCACCGGAAACAGCCCAGCATCGAATATCTGGGCTCAGTGCCGACCACGGGAGTTAGCCGGGCCAAATCCCGTGGTCTGAATATTGGGTCCTAGGTTCCTTTATCCTGTTATAGAATAGCCCCATAGCAGTCCGATAAAAGGTTTCACTTTCTATCTTTCTATTAGCTTGATCTTTATTTTTATGGATTCAAGTGGACTAACATTGTAACCATACCATTTTGTCTACCTGATCCTTTTTGAAATGGAATATAAGGTAGACCTGGGGAAAGCCACTTCTTAACCCTGGGGTTAAGTAACATGGAAACTATTGTCTTTTTAGGATCCTGACAAATACAATGCCCTAAATTTCAAATTTTTCTCACCTATAGTGTTAGATACCTTATCTCACAAATTTTCTTAAAATTCATATATTCCTTTTTTAATTATGTAGGTGTGAAGATTCTGTTAAAATTGCCTGATTCATATTCTCTGAACTAGTGACATTATTGAAGCAATGGTACAGGACACATCTAGAAAAATAATTACTGATGTGTTCATGAGATGACAGGGTCAATTCCATAAATACCTGCCTTTCCCAAAAGCTCACAAAGCCATTTACAGCAAGCAAATAGTACATTTTGCATACAGTGGAACAATATTCTTAGCTAATAAAGTTAATGAAACTAATCTACACAGTTAAAAATAATCAAATGTTAATCAAACGTTCATCAAAAATCAATCAAAACCCTCCCCAAAGACCTAGGCTTTACATAATTAAGGAACATAAAAAAGCTCATCAAACATTTTCAAGTCATATAAACCTTTACAATAAAAGCCCTATGATTTCTGACCACCAGCCTGACTGCAGTGAGAATCTGCAACAATGCTTGATCACAAGAGTGTAAATTATGACTTGGAACATAAAAAATACTAAAACACAAGTGTGACAGGGGAAAGTAGCAGCAGCAAAAGTAGAACCATAGAATCAACCCATCAGAGAAGAGGAAAAGAAGATAGGAGGGAGATGAGAAACACAAAATAAAAGCCCCCAACAGAGAGAGCTAAGTGGAGTCGGTTACCTGGGCAACTAGAGAGGGTGGAACCACAGGAGGAAGGAGTCAAGAGCCCTATAAAAGGGAGAAAAAAAGGAACAGTCTTTGCTGGGAGACTGAAGAGAGAAAAGTTCCAGACTGGACTGTGCCAGCCAAGCTACAAGGTACAGAGCATTGTATTGACACTTGGAACTTGCATCTGAGATTTATCTGAGAAATTCTATTCTGATTGTAAGGAACCCTGGTTGACTTACCTGACAGTGGGAAGATGTAGCCATGTGGAGAAGATTACAGCCCAGGAGCTATGAGGGAGGTAATAGGGAGGCTTGCAAACCTGATCTTTTCTTCTTGTTGTTTTGGATTCCTTTTTAGACTGAGTTAAGCCTGATGATTAAGTACATTTAGGGCTCCTATTGCTTTGAACTGAGTTAAGATTGATAATTGAGGATATATATGGATCCTCTGCTTGCTGAAATACAGCTCCAGTCCATTCAAGGGACCATCCCAGGAGGGGCAACAAATTAAGGATCAGAAACCCTAGAGGAGAGAGTGTTTCTGATGTAATAGTAAGTGATCATCTGGCATCCAGTAATCACCAGATGGTGTAGTTTAATATTAAGATAGGTAAGGAGAAGGTTCATTCAAAAGTGAAGGTTCTAGACTTCAAAAAAACTAACTTTGTTCAGATGGGAAATCAATTCCTTGAAATATTGTCTGGAAATCTGAAAGGAACTATTGTAAGGGTAACAAACCTTTTTGCAAGGAAAGAGGAAAAGAAGGCTGCTTTGGTTCTGAAAAGGTAAAAAAGCATTTATAAATTACAAGAGATCGCAGAATGAGGAAGACAATATCTGGAAAAGCTAAGAGAAGCTGGTAGAGTAGTCAGGAAAGCAAAGATACAAATGGAAATAAAAATATCCAATTTGGTAAAATTTAATTTAATTGACAAGACACGTTTTAGAAATGCTAGTGACAGGAGGAAGTGCTAAAGTGGCATTGTGAGAATCAAAGGTGAAGAGGAGGATTATGTAGAAGCTGATAAAGATGAGGCGAAATTGCTTAACAAATATTTCTGTTCTATGTTTACAACTGAAGGGCTGGAAGCAGAACAGCAGAAGACAAACACAAATATGAATGGAGGGGTGGTAGTCCCTGAATGATTTTCAGAGGACTGTGTTCGTGAGGAGCTGGCTAAAATAAAGGTGGACAAACTGGCGGGGATGGATGGCATACATCCAAGAGTACTAAGGGAACTTAGGGAAGTTCTGGCGGCTCCCCTGGCTGACCTTTTCAATGCTTCTCTAGAGTCAGGAGTAGTCTTAGAATACTGGAGAACAGCAGATGTGGTCCCTCTCCACAAAAGCGGAAATAAGGAAGAGGTTGGGAACTACAGGCCAGTAAGTCTTACTTCTGCGGTAAGTAAATTAATAGAAACACTTTTAAAACAGAGAATAGTAAAATTTTTGGAATTCAATGGATTACAGTACCCAAGGCAACATGTTTTCACTAGAGGCAGATCTTGTCTGATAAGTCTGATTAATTTCTTTGACTGGGTGACCAGAGAGTTGGATCAAGGGAGAGCGCTAGATGTGGTGTATTTAAATTTTAACAAAATACAAAATCCACTCTATGAAAAATGACTAGTACACCATTTTGTTAAGGGGAAGGAAAAGTCTCAAAGAGCTCAAAATCCCATAAAAAGACTAAGAGCTTCTCAAAAACAGCCATGCAAGAAGCATACTGTGTGCCGTGCTTAAGATACTCAGCCAACCGGGACCCTGAAGCAGCCTAAGTGAAATGCTGGCCATCGTTGGCCTAGGGGGTGTGTACACAGCATGAACAGTGGTGTTTTGGCTCTGAATCTGTATATCACAATAGCACTATAAAAGATTAAGGTTAGTTTGTGTTACATTGCATAAGGAATGCATTGATAAATGATAAGGGCTTATATTCTTTTTGGAAAGCTCTTCTGGGAAGGTTTTTGCCAATGATGAACAATTAAGTGTATTGAATTGATCTCTTCAGCTCTTAAACTCTTTTTATGGGATTTTGAGCTCTTTGAGGCTTTTCCTTCCCCTTAACAAAATGGTGTACTAGTCATTTTTCATAGAGTGGATTTTGTATTTTGGTTTGATTGTATCATCTGTTGTATCCACACCCGCTTTTTTGAATATAGTGTATTAAAATTTTAGCAAAACCTTTGACACGGTTCTACACAGATGACTAATAAATAAACTGAGTGCCCTTGGTATAAGCCCTGAAGTGACTGACTGGGTTAGGAACAGGTTGAGTGGAAGACGACAGAGAGTAGTGATAAATGAAGCTCATTCTGAGGAAAAGGATGTTCCCAGTGGTGTGCCTCAAGGTTTGGTTCTTGGGCTGGTTCTTTTTAACATTTTTATAAGTGATGTTGCTGAAGGGTTGTCTGGTAAGGTTTGCCTCTTTGTGGATGATACCAAAACCTGCAATAGGGTAGACATCCTTTATGGTGTGGATAACGTGAAGAAAGACTTAGCAAAGTTAGAGGAATGGTCTGGAATTTGGCAGCTAAGATTTAGTGCTAAGAAATGCAGGGCCATACATTTGGGCTGCAAAAACCCAAGGGAACAGTATAGTTTGGTGGTGAAGAACATTTGTGCATAAAAGAGGAACAGGACTTAGGTGTGATCGCATGTGATGAACTTAAGCTGGTCAAACAGGTAGAAAAGGTGATAGCGAAAGCTAGAAGGATGCTTGGGTGCATAGGGAGAGGAATGGCCAGTAGGAAAAAGGATGTGATGATGTCCCTGTATAAGACTCTGGTAAGATCTCATTTAGAATATTGTGTACAATTCTGAAGACTGCACCATCAAAAGATATAACAGAATGGAGTCAGTCCAGAGAGAAGCTACTAAAATGATCAGTGGTCTTCATTATAAAGTGATGGGGACAGACTTAAAGATCTCAATATGTATACTTTGGAAGAAAGGTGGGAAAGGGGAGATATTATAAAGAAATTTAAATACCTACACAGCATAAATGCACAGGAGGCAAGTCTCTTTCAGTTGGAAGGAAGCTCTGGAACCAGGGGACATAAGATGAAGGTGAAAGGGGATAGACTCAGACGTAACCTGAGGAAATACTTCTTCACAGAAAGGGTGGTGAATTCATGGAACAGTCTCCCGGTGGAAGTGATGGAGATGAAAATAGTATCTGAATTCAAGAGAGCTTGAGACAAGTACATAGGATCTCTAAGGGAGTGATAGGGAGAGTAGAAGGCATGGATGGGCAGACTGGATAGGCCACATGGTCTTTAGCTGCCTACATTTTTCTCTGTATTTATGTAAGTTCAAGGAGGACCAGCTGCTAACTGGTCAGGACCCTTGGGCTTCAGGAGGGTGTCAGCACTGCATGATTGGTAGCAAATCTGGATAGAAGGAATCTAGGGTGGCCACTTTCTCACAATAAGTAAAGCAGAGACTTCTTGTAAATATATTGTATAAATCAAGAAACTACAAATTTGAACTGAATGCCCTGTCTGGAGGGGCTCAGCGCTGTGTGCTTGGCAGAAATCCTGGATAGATGGGATCCAGGGTGACCACAGTCTCACAATAAATAAGACAGAGCCTTCTTGTGAATAATCATATGAATTAATAAAATGCCCTGATAAATTAAGATATTGTTAGGCTTTAAGTATTGGCATACTATGATCAACTAATTTAAATCTTGAAAGAATATGTGCTGAAGCCTCTGGGGTCCTTTTACTAAGCCGCAGTAAAACGTGGCCTGCGGTACTATAGGCGCGAGTTTTGGGCGCGCACAGAATTATTTTTCAGCGTGCCTGTAAAAAAGGTCTCTTTTGTTTTCCCCCAAAATATGGACGTGTGGCAAAATCAAAATTATCGCATGTCCATTTTGGGTCTCTGACCTTACCGCCAGTCATAGACCTAGTGGTAAAGAATTTGGGTGGTAATGACCTACATGCATCAGATGCCACTTGGTGCTGTCTGATACGCATGCCAGAAAATAAAAAATATTTTTCAGATGAGCATAGCAGACGCACGCCAAAAATGAAATTACCACAAGAGTCATGCGGTAGTCGGGCAGTAAGTTCATTTTGGCGTGCATTGGGTGCGCGTAGACGCTTACATGTCTTAGTAAAAGGGACCCTCTATATCTAAACTTTATGCAGGCCTATTTAAAGGGAATTAAAATCTGCTGGTGCACGGTGGGGAAAACATTATATGGGAATATAGGGAGGGTGGAGGGGGTAGAGGAAGGGAGGGGGATATATGGGTTCAAATATAATGAAAACGATTTATGTTGTCAGGGTGATATAGCAGCAGAATATACTGTGTATATGTTATTTTGGTGTTAGTGGTTTTGTAATTTGTTATCACTAAAAAACTGTTGAATACTAATGGGGGGGGAGGGAAGGGGGGAGGGGAAGGGGTATGGAATGGGGAAGTTCAAATGGGGGGGGGGGGAAACTTGATGGCGTTTTGTATTATACAGGAACACTTGATGGGTTGTTAATAGGTTATATATTTTGTATCACCAGATGGCTGTATGTTTCTTTGCTTAGTCAAGTCATCAATAAACATCGTTGAAATAAAAAAAAAAAGGGAATTAAAATCATCTAGATGAGATGGGATCAAAATATGTGTAATGGTAAGAAATTTCTTCTTCCCATAATAAGGCTATATATCTCGGATGTTTAATAAGTGGAAAATCATGAGTTAACAGTTGTGTGAATTTGTTCCTTTATACTTATAAGATCAAGAAAAATGTTTACCATGAACCATTTGGACCACGGTTATGTTCCCTGTCAATGAAACGTAAATTTAAAGAAAGCAAGCTTCAAATCACCCAGGGTGAGATTACATATTATTAAGCACCCCCTACCAGACATTTCATCACAGGCTTACCGCCAAACCTAGAAAAAACAGCAGTGAAAAAAACTCCAAAAAACCAAAACAAAACCTAGAGAAAACCACTGCTGCAAAAAAAAACCAAGTCTGGAGGCACTCTATTTACAAAAATTACAAATCCCGCATAACCATGTTCCAAATAGGTAGAACATGTTTACAAATGGGGTAAAAAGCAATCCCAGCCCCAGTGATTAGTAACTAGATCTCATTGCATGAAACGGGACCTGTGCTAAAGTAACACAGCTTAACAGTAGCCCACATTGATAACTATGTCCCATAGTTGGACATTATCTGTATATATCATGTATTTTAATCCCAGCCAATTTAGAGATCTGTTCAAGAGGTTGTACGTAGAGACTGAATAAGTTAGGGGACAAAACTGATAGTTCATAGTTCATTTTATTTGATATATCACTCAGCGCAAAATATCTAAGAAATTTAGAATAAACAATTGGACCTATATTACAATAGAACAATTTTTGAACACCTTTATAAAATATTAAATTAATAACTTTAGAAATAAAAGGTAGGTTTGATATGGAGTGGTAATGAACAGTATCTAAAGGATACAGTTTTACATCTTCAAGTCATGGATTAAGAAAAGATCATTTCCATTGTTGAGGAAAAATGCTAGACTGACAACTAGATATAATGGTGTAATGTAAAGCAAGCAATAAAGGCTTGAGGCACTGCTTCGGGAGGTAGGTAAGTATAGGGTCAGAAGGAAAAATGGAGAATTGAAAAACTTTGAGGGGGTGGAGGGAGCTATGTTAGCACAAGTCCCATTTTATGCATTGAGATCATGTTACAAATAACTGGAGTTAACAGTATAATAGCATGTCTTTATAGTAGCCCACATTAATAATTTCACCCCAAAGTACTTGAGGTATTTCCAATCTTATCGGCAGTGCAAAGTTGCGAAAAAAACATCTTTAGGATTAGGAACTGGTGAATTAATGGCCTCTACAGGTGGAGTAGCTTGTGGTGGAGAGTTTGGAATAGGTAGCAGTGAGAACTGTATGGATATTCTTTACAAAAGCTGAAGCAAGAAGCTCAGGTGTGTGATCAGAGGAAGGGGCAGATTGAGATGGAGTACCACAGAGCTGTCTAGGAAGGCAAAAAAGCCTGGAAGGGTTAGTGTCCTTCTAAAACAGATTAGAGTAATAGTCTCTTTTAGCTTTATTGATTGCTTCCCTATATGCTCTTGATGATGGATTAAAAGCCCTTAGCAATTAGGGGGAAGGAGTGGTTGTTGTACTTCCCAGGGCTGGGATTGCTTATTATCCCATTGTAAACATGTTCTGCTTTTTAAAAAGGGATGAAAATCAATAAAACACATTTCCTCTGTCACTACAGGCTGAGAATTGTGACAGTAATATCTTATCATCTAGAGTGTTGAAGATTGCCAACAGGTTCCACTGGATAATGATACAAACAGGCCCTACATCTACATTTCTATCTAGGTCATCCATCAGAAATAACGAAGCATTCTTAGTACTGCCTCGTAGCCAGAACGTGGTTATCTTCTAGATGGTCGACAAATTGACTGCCCACAGCTTTCTCGATCAATTTTCCTATAAAAGGAAAATGAGAAATAAGTCTACAGGCACTAGGACCATCAAGCATGGAAAATGTCTTTTTTAGAATAGGCGTGACAACTGTTTGGAAGTTCTTTAATTTCTTTAAAAAATATTGGGGAAGGGGCAGAAGGGAAAGAGTGCCCGTTTGCAGATAAAATTGAATTTTGAAGTGGAGTAGACATACTAGAAGTGGTAAAATGAAAAATGATTTTACATTTGTAAAAATGCTCAAAACTGTGGTGACTACATTTTATTTTTTTTATTTGCAAGACTTTCAAAACTCAAGCACAATAAACTTGACATTCTTAAAAATGAAAATACAACTGAAGAATCTAATTACAGTCATGCTCCAAAACAAAGGAGGCTATCAAAGTTGCTTTAATGACAACAGAGCTTGAATGATCCAGAAACCCCAAAATGTCAAATCTAACATCAGCTCCCACTCTACAAGCCCCTGATACTCTTGAGGTCGCCAAATCTACATAGAAAGCCTTTGTCATAAGTGGCATCAAGTCATTAGGGATCTACAATATCTCCTTTAGATATTTCTTCACCAACTCTACTGGGGAAAGAACAGGAGACTTGAGGCAATTCAAAGTTTGTAGGTTCAGCCTACGATTATGGTTTTCCAGTGATTCCAATTTCTGATGAATGTTCATACTAACTTTTATCAAAGTTACTTGTCCAGACTGTAATTCCTCCATCTGAGATTCCATAGTACTTATCATCTTTTTCTGTTTCCCAACAACACCCCCACATTGCTTAATATATGATTGAATTGACTCAGGGATTTGCAAAACATTATCCAAACAATTCAGCAGGGAATATCCCAAATCTCCCAAAGCCTCCTATACTTCCTCTAAAGTGATTTTCTCAGGTCTCTTCAACCTCATTAAACTCTCTGTACTAGCTTCCCCTTCTTCAAGCTCTCAGATATCACCAGTGTGTTTTTTTCTAGCAAAAAAGGTGCCAGTAATCAAATGCTTGGCCTCCCTTCAGAGGTGGGGTGATCACTGAGGAACCCACCGCACAATAGCCAAGTCCCCTGCAACCAGTCACAGAATCTATGATAAGGCAGAATTGGTGTGTAGAGCCTGAGCTCAACTTGGGGACCAATTTTAGCAGGCAATGGAAAAGGTGCTGGTACTCAGTACCCCCAAGTACACCCTCAAAAAAAGCCCTGGATATCACTCATTTGAACATTGAAACCACTCACTACACCAAGTGATACCTCATCATCAAATGGCACTCGGTCCAATGCCTTCTCACACTCTTGAACAATAGTTTGCAGTGTCCTAACTGCTGAGGAAATAGCACCAACCACTTCAGCATCCAATGCTCCCTGCAATGCTGAATCAACTAGAGTACTTCCAGGTCAAGGGGAAATCTCATGGTTCTCAGGGCTCAGCATGGTGTCTAACATGCTCATAGCCAAAGCCCCTCTTCAGCTTAGAAAACAGGCAGTTGAGGGAGGATATGATAGAGGCCTACAAAATACTTAGTGGTGTAGAACGGGTAAACATACATTAATTGTTTATTCTTTCAAAAAGTACAAAGACTAGGGGACACTCAAGGAAGTTAAATGGTATTACTTTTAAAATGAACAGCATGAAATATTTTTTCACTCAACAAATAGTTAAGCTCTGGAACTCATTGCCAGAGGATGTGGTTTTAGTAGTTACTGTATCTGGGTTTTAAAAAGGTTTGGACAAATTTCTGGAGGAAAGTCAATAGTTTGCTATTGAGATGGATATCGGGAAAGCCACTGCTTGTCCCTGGGATCAGTAGCATGAATCTTGCTACTATTTGGGATTCTGTCAGGTACTTGTGACCTGAATTGGCCACTGCTGGAAGCAGGATACTGGGCTAGATGGGCCATTGATTTGACCCAGTATGGCTATTCTTATGTTCTTATGTTCTTAGCATACTCTGACTCCCAGGATCCATCTCCAATCAGTGGGAGCACAAAGTCATCCAATGTCTGCTGGTTTAAACCCATGGAAGAAGCCACGTTAGTCGGGTAACTTGGGTCTTCCCCTTGCACTTCACAATTCTGGCAGCAATGATTAAAGCTCCCTGTCTTGCATCAATTCAGGTTCCCATCTTGCCCTCTTCCTATGTTTTATTGAAAAAAGTAAAATCATGAATTGAAATGTAGAAATCTAGGACTTGATACTTAAAAAGATTTATACGGTTAGCACGGATGTTGTCTGTAAAGTATTTTTAATGAAAATTTGGCCCTGGCTCTACATAATTTTTTGCATAGCCACACCAGTGCAATGTTATGCTTAAACTATATGTGTACACCAGGAGACAGGGCTCAGAATGAGTAGGGGGCAGATGCAAAAGTTATACCTAGAGCAGTAAAATTCAGCTGTTTTGCTTATAACTTCTATGCATAAATTAGGCCAGCAAAAAAGCAGGCAGCAAGGAGAGATTAACTGCAACTTGCAGCTACAGTGGAAGGGAAGCACCATAAGACCAAACCAGAACCTGAAACAAGGGAGAAGGTCCAGCAGCCAAAAAGAGTCCTGGGTGAAAGCAAAGGCACGGAAGAGAGGTTTCCCTAGCACCTTCTACACTGGCCAGGAAGAAAAGGGGGAGGAAGTGCTAACAGAAGAAAAAGAAATAAAAGATACAAGCCACATGGAGCCCCATTCTTAATGCAGGAAGATCATACCCAGCAGCAACCACACTAACCATGTGGTTCTGCAGCACCTATTTTTAAGGCGCCATTTGTAGAATTTGGCCTTTTGCCCTTTACTTTATAAACCTCTATCTAAAATTTAGTAGGGTGAGATATCCAAGAGCTGCCTATAAAACTCATAAATGGAGATTTTAACATTTGTGCAAACAGAAAGAGCAGATCAGACTTAGAAACAGCAAACGGTGAACGGGCAGATGTGTTGCAGGCATTCTAACTAGTGTCTGACTTGCAAGAAAGCAAACAATTCTGCAGCTGTTGAAAGCTCAGTGTTGACTTTGCATCATTCAAAAGCTTTCCAATGTGGTCTATGTTTAATATTTCACAGTTGTCAAATATCAGAGTATGGATGCCAAGCTGAAAATCCAGATTTCTTCACTGGGCCAAACAATGAGCTGTTTCTATTACTGTGAGCCAGCTTTTGTGCTCTGCTCAGACAGCATATTTAAAGCATAAAAGGGATTTGATATAGTTACTTATATTTCTTAATACGATAAAGTTTTTAAGCATTTTACACAATTAACAAATGTAACAGTCGTCATTTGTTGCAGTGATGTATTATTATTATTATTATTATTATTATTATTAGCTATAAATATGTTGCATTTGCTTTTAAAATTGTGGTACTAGCTGTGAATAAACTACAGTTCTCTTTGGGAAAGTTTGTGTGCTCTCTCTACTTTTGAGGGCATCATTCCGGGTCAAAACAGTTGCCCAAAGTTAGGCGCACAGGGCAGATGCATATGCAAATTAATGAGTTAACAAGGTATCAACAATCAATTATTGGAGTTAATTGGCATCAATTTGGATTGATGCGCACATCTGGCCTAGTCGCCATTCTATATCATCTGCACCTAAATTTTATGGTGCACAACACCAAAAGGGGGCATGGCCAAGGGAAGGGCATGGGCAGGTCAGGGCAGGGCATTGTCAGAAATTAGGTGCAATGTTACAGAATACTTGGAATGGTGCACCCAACTGCTATCAGTTGGGTGTGAGGATTCACATCAGGTTTCAGCAGTCATAAGTCCTTGTGCCCAAAGTTGGGCATGGGAATCCACTCTAAGCACTATTCTGTAAAGGTTGCCTTTATAGAATTGGTGCTGAGCGCAGATCTTGATGGCGCCTAACTATGGGCACCATTAGCTGAATCCAGCCCTTGGTGACTCTGGGAAGTTATCCAGGTTCTGCCAATATTCAGTGCAGTACCCAGATCACTAATCAGACATAGATAAGACAGCATTTTATACAGTCCTATATGCCCAGTTAGTTATTCAGGCACTTCCAATCTGATATACTGATTTATTGATTGGGGGTATTGTGCTCTACTACTATTTAACATTGTATAGAGGAGTTTTTATGACCAATGATTATGAGTGCAGCCTATTGGCCATAATGATTTCAGGGCGAGCATGAATCTGAGAGTAGCCTAGTGGTTAGTGCAGTGGACTTTGATCCTGGGGAACTAAGTTCAATTCCCACTGCAGCTCTTTGTGACTCTGGGCAAGTCACTTAACCCTCCATTGCCCCAGGTACAAAATAAGTACCTGTATATATGTAAACCGCTTTGAATGTAGTTGCAAAAACCTCAGAAAAGCAGTATATCAAGTCCCATTCCCCCTTGACAAGCCTTTTTGCCTAGACAAATCAATTTTGAGTAGTATAGCTTTTAAAATTACCCCCGTATCCCCGTATGGGAAAGAATCTCAGCCAGTTGTGATTAAGTAGTCCTCTTCTGATGGCATATCTTTGGCATACAGTCAGGTTTTCAGACTCACCACAATGAGGATACAGTACAAAATATAGATTAGCATACACTATCTCATGCATATTCATTATGGATATGTTAAAAAACAAACTAGATAGGTGTATCTCCAGAACTGGGTTTGGGAAACACTGATTCAAGGAGCTGTCTATAAGCTTCAGGTTTGCTAAGGATGCATGGCCTGCTACATGTCACATACAACATATGTCATATATTACACAAATGTGGCATCTGAGAGGTAGAAAAACAGTTCATGCTTTTTTTTTTTTTTTTTTTACAGCTTTTACAAGTTTTTATTGCCAATTGTTAGAATCATCTCTTCTCTTTTATATACTCTTATTAATATGATATTTATTTATAGAGCACTTTTATCAAATCAACTTCTAATCAGACATAATCAATCCACAGTAAAGAACAAGATAATTTTTCAATAGTTCAGTGGTGCATGAAAGGAGGAGGCATTCAATTTAACACTGCTGATAAGGAGAGAGTAAAGTCAAATGAATCAAAATTAGAAGAGAAATTAGAAACTAAATTAATTGAATCATGAAAATTTAAGTCATTAAAAATTATAATTCATGTCAGTGGTAGAAGATGTAAAAAGTCATAAGGGAATCATACAGAAAGTATTGGAAGAGCTCGGGAATCAATAAATATAACAACAAATTAGAAAAACTGAAAAAATACAGTGTCTAAAAAAGAGATTACATTTGAAATAAGGAACTGTAGAGATGGAAGGGGGATGAGTCTGTGGTGGGTTATGTTATTAGGAAAATGAGTAGTCAGGGCTGAAGCGTCTTTATGTGTTAGTCAAATGTCAGTTACAGCAAGAAAATCTTAGGAGTGGAGGAGTAACCTACTGGCTAGATGAGCAGGCTCGTCATCAGGGAAGCCGGTTTTCAACTTCTTCTAATCTTCCTTGTAACCCTGTGTTAGTCACGTCATCCTCTGTTGCCTCAGGTATAAATTTAGCCTTTACATTACATAAAATTGCATTCAGGCTTATATCCTGCTAAACACCTTTACAATTCTAAGCAGGTTACAGATAGCAAGAAAGACAGAGCATACTTCTTGGAAGATAAACTAGTCAAGCAGAAAAGCTAATCATATTACAAATATCTACTATAATAAAACTCACCCTCAACATTCTGAAGACAACATTCTGAAGTCACTCAGTCACTCCCTGAAGGGTTCATGGATTCATGGTGGTGAAGCCAGAACACTGACCATGTCTCTCTGCCCCGCCCTCGCATGATGGACCAATCAGAAAAAACACCCTCAACATTCTGAAACACAAAGGACCATCACAACACCGTTCCCAGGCAACACTGGGCAACGTAAGACGGACCAATCAGAGGAAACTACGTGACAATAAGGGAGGAGCATTCCCCAGCAGAATGGCTCATTATCTGTGCAGCACGGAGAGCACAGAACCACCGCTGGAACGAGAGAAGAATATTCCTGCTGTGGGTATGTGCAAAAATAGACCGGGGGAGGGGGGGGGAGAAATTTTTAAATGCCTAATGCCAGTACTGAAGAGTGCCAGAGGGCCTATAGCACACACTATATTTGGGATCACTTGACATGGAGTCTGAGGAGCCGGAAAACAACGTGCCCGTCACCATCTGGGACGTGGGCGAACAGGACAAGCTGCAGCCCAGCTGGAAGGATTACCCGCGACCCAGCCAGCAGCAAACAGCGACCAAGGAAGGGGGAGGAGTACTCCTTCCCTGCCAAGGAATCGCTGGAGACTGGCTGCCAAACTAACGAAACAACCGCATACCGACGCACTACCTCCATCATTCAAAAGGCATCCACTCTTTCTTCAACAGAAATGCAAACTAATAATACAAAACAAAGAATACCCGTTTTCTCATGCAACTACAGGTAACTCCCCACCCCCTTCCTCTTCCCCTTTTGCCAAAGCGGCCGTGCCCAACCATCCCCAGCCTCAGGCAAGCCGTCTCCCACCTCGGGGATTCCCCGAGCACCCGGAAAAAGACGGCGCAGCTTCCTGCAGCGCAAGTTCCAGCATTCCCCTGCAGCCGGCCTAAAATGGACTGAACATACTGGATCACCACCCGATGGCCCGAGACCGTGCTCCTCTCCCTTCCGCCAACTTAAAACAACCATCCCCGTTCTCAGGCAAGCCGTCTCCCACCTCCAGGATGCCCAGAATCCAAGCCCAACGGAAAAAGATGGCGCTGCTTCCCACAGCACATTTCTCTTCCAGTGTTCCCCTACAGCAGCCCTGAAATGGCCAAAAAATACCGACAGACCAAGTACGTGCTCCTCTACCTTCCGCCCATCTAAAACAACACTGCTGCCTCAGCACAACACACAAAAAAAAAAAAAAATGGAAAAAACAATCCACCACTCAGCAAAGGCTGACCCCCCTACAACCACATTTACATTTCACCAACAGAAAGACCCCCCTCCATAAACCTCCTTGACAGACAAAACCACATACACACAATACAACAGACACACACCCTCAAAGCCACACACCAATCCATCCCACTTTGCCAGCATAGCACAGCACATCCCCCAACCCCCCAAGCAAAAAAACAAAACAAAAAAAAAGACACACATCAACAACCTGCACACACACCCCACCCTCACACACTCACACACACACACACACACACACAAAATAACTCTGACACATACACACACAAAAAAAACCATATGCTAGCGCCCGTTTCATTGGTTTCGGAAACGGGCCTTTTTTACTAGTTTTAAATAAAAAAAGTTTTTATATTTTTCCTAAAAGATATGATTGAGAAAAGGAAAACATTCCAGCAATATCTTTCCATAGATGTGCTACTTGAATGGCCAAAGATTTATCAAAAAGCGCTAGTCTTTTCTTACCCTTTACCGATGGAAATGTAAAAGAAATCGTCAATATCACATCTCCTAACTCTGTGAGAAAATGCAAAACTACTACTACTACGACTACTAATCATTTCTGTAGCGCTACTAGATGTATGCAGCGCTGTACAAATTATATGCAGGTACTTTTTCTGTCCCTAGAGGGCTCACAATCTAAGTTTTATGTACCTGGGGCAACAGAGGGTTAAGTGACTTGTCCAAGGTCACATGGAGCTGCAGTGGGAATTGAACCCAGGTCGCCAGGATCAAAGTCTGATGCACTAACCATTAAATGAGCAAGCAAATAACCAGGAATCTGCACATGCAGTGTATTAAAAAGAAAACAACCTAACTTGAAAAAAACTCTGGCCTCAATAAGCAACCAATGAAGCTTAACATAAAAGGAAGAGACACTATCAAACTTGGATAAGACAAAGATTAGTCTGATTGCATATTCTGTATTATTCGGATCTTCCTCAATGGCCCCTATGTACAACCCAAATAGATCAAATTGCAATAATCAAGAGACGACAATAATAATGAATGTACCAATTGCGCAAAATAGTTGAATTAAAAAAATTTCCTAACAGTAAGCATTTTTTTTACAACAGAATGGACTTGTGGTTCTAGTGAGATAGAACAATCAATTTGAAGCCCCCAGAATCTTAATAACCGGAGAAAGCAAAAAGTCAACATCATTAATGGTAATCATGCGTGGGTTTAAATCTGGATTAGTATTGAAGCGAAGGAATTTAGTTTTCTCCAGACTTATACAGTCTGTGCCAGAGCCAGTGGTGGGAAGCGGGACTGGTGGTTGGGAGGCGGTGATAGTGCTGGGCAGACTTATACGGTCTGTGCCAGAGCCGGTGGTTGGAGGCGGGGCTGGTGGTTGGGATGCGGGGATAGTGCTGGGCAGACTTATACGGTCTATGCCAGAGCCGGTGGTTGGGAGGTGGGGCTGGTGGTTGGGAGGCGGGGATAGTGCTGGGCAGACTTATATGGTCTGTGCCCTGAAGAACACAGGTACAAATCAAAGTAGGGTATACACAAAATTAGCACATATGAGTTATCTTGTTGGGCAGACTGGATGGACCGTGCAGGTCTTTTTCTGCTGTCATCTACTATGTTATGTGAAAGGTGTGATTCAGGACCGAGCTGTGTCTATGAGGATTGGAGGTAGCTGGACAAGTTTACTTTTCACATGGTTCAGGAATCCCAGGCTCAGGAGGCAGCAGATAATCCCAGCTGCCGGGCTATTGCTGGGGCTGATGTTGCTGTTCCTGCAGAGGGGAGATAGAGTAGGATCTGAAGAAATCTCAACAGAAGGAAAGAAAGGGAAGGACTGCTGATGGGACTAAATCTGGACAGGGGCGATGCTAGAGTATTAAGTGCCTCAGATGAGCCTTCAGCCTTGGGTGTTTCTCTTCCCCGGCTCAGTTAGCTCTCAGACCCCTAGCCTCTCCCTTCTTGGAAGGGAAAGGGGATGACTTGATATACCTCCTTTCTGTGGTTACAATCAAAGCAGTTTATATATTATATACAGGTACTTAGGAGATTCTGATAATTAAACTGAACAATCATGATTATCCCAAAACCACTTCTCTCAGAACAAGCTTGAAAAAAGTGCATAATTGGTTCATACTATTTATTTAGTTGTGTGTATAGGGCAATTTCCAAAAACTATTTTCCCTGAATAAATGGCTATTTACCAAATTAAATAAGCTATTAAAAAATGCCCTTCCTTTATAAGCTCCCTGTGGGTAAAAGTATGCCTGCTGTTTCTTTCAGCTTATATGGCTCTCAAGACCTTTTGTTTTGCATTGGCTGATGCTATTCTTTGCTGCCCCAAGAACTTGTCGCCTTAGGCGACTACGTAGCCTGCCTAATGGTTAGATCGAGTCTGAGTTGCTGGAAGGAGGAATACATGTACATAAAAAAACATCAAACAAACAAATATAACAAAAAAAAAGTGAAAAACTTGCACCGTAGGCCAGATTTGACCTATGGACACTGTAGAGAGCCAGAAAAACTAACTCAAAGGGATAATTCAAGCCCACAGAGCTGTACAGTGGGCTGAAGGGGGGGGGGGGGGGGGGGGGGGGGGAGAACCATGTTTGATCCCTACTGCAGCTTCTTTGACCCTGGGTAAGTCACTTAACCTTCTTTTGCCCCAAGTACAAAACTTAGATTGAGAACCCACTAGGAACAGAGAAAGTATCTGTATGTAATATATAAACCACTTTGGCTGCACCACAGAAAGGCATTATATCAACAATCTAATAATAAACTAGTCTTCTAGGTTGCAAAATATTATTGAGTTGTAAGTTAGCATATCACTAATGACTACTTGATAAATGCAATTATACCAGTTTTGCTCTTCAATTGGCAAAAACATTTTTTTTTCCATTCTAGAATCTTGTTTTATTTTGAAACACATTAATGCATATCCTTTGCTGACATCTGGGTCTCTGAGGATGTGACCTCTTGGAAGGTGGAACATTTGGTTTATGCTCTGGTTATTACAGATCTGCTCTGGATCAAAGTAATTATCATTTTAAGGGGCTGTGTATAAGGAAGCAAAATCAAATTGGTAAATGACAGCTGGATTGCCTTGGTTTTATTACTTTCCTGTATGATTATGCTCAAATGCTGGATTTTCTCATACTAAAACTGAAGCACAATGGAAATTTAAAACATAGTAGCAAACGGTCAAAATTTCAACCCCCAGATTATTTCCTTACATTTGAGTGGGACTAAGGGAGCCCACCAGTATGGTTTTTATACCAAACATTCCTTTATTACATTCATTAGCAAAATCTTTCCTTTAGTGTGTTTCATCCTCCTTGAATATTATTCCAAGCAACTCTGTGGGGCATGTTTAGTAAAGCTAACGGCTACCCCATGCTAAAAATCGTGTGCCAACTGCTTAGTGCAGAATAGGGTGCGGACCGGGTGGGTTATAAGCAGAGACTGGTTGCTATATTTTGACAAAGGCTTTCTATCTTACTTATTTGATCTCTTAATTCCATATGTTCCAAGTATGTACCTTTTGTTCACAGGACCAAAATCAGTTTTTACTGCTACAGATCGCAGCAGACATTTTGAAGAGGCTTCCGACATAGGCAAGAGCAAGTGGGCAACACTCCTGTCCATTAATCACTGGGATTCATCAAGATAGTGCTGGGGGGCGGGGGATGACAGCAGGAGTGCGTGTCCTGGGACTACCTTGCTCTATCTTCGTGAAATTGGGGGGGAGGTGATCAGGATCTGGGCAATAATTTTTTATGTGGGTCCCAGCTAATATTAAATTTTGCTACCAACTTAATGTATGCTCTCAAATGTTGGATCTGATCCTTTTATTGTTATCTGTGGACTATAAATTCTGTAACTGTGAACTGTAAACTGTATAGGTGAGGAATAGGCATGAACTGAACATTGCAGTTAGCATGTGGCTTCCAAGCCCATTCTGGATTCAGTTTAAAATACTCACACATTTAAAGATCTTCATGATGGTAAGCCTTAGTATCTTGCCTACCACATCATTCCCTACACCCTACATTCTTTAAGTGATCATTGACTCTTTCTGCCACTCCCTTCGCAAGCCAGTTGGTGGAAAAAACTAGGAACACTGCATTTTTCGTCTTTGCTCCTTCCCTTTGGAATTCTTTGCCTTGCTCTCTAGAGCGGAGTCCTCCTACTTATTGTTTCGTACAACCAGTGGCAGCCCTACCATTAGGCCAACTGAGGTGAGGCTTTCAGGCAGCACTCTCCATGGAGCAGCATCTCCCCCTTTCCTCCTCAAACTTCTTCCCCACGTTCACAGTGAACAAGTTGGGGAACCAGCACGCTAAGCCTGGCTGCCAGCACTGCTGCCATAATCTTGACATCCTGGTTCAAAAGAGAAATTGGGCGATAAGAGCCCACCAGTCCTGCATCCTTTCCTGGTTTGGGGAGGACCGTAATATAAACATGATTCATTGAGGGCCCCATAGCTTGTGAATCCCGTAAGTCATCACACATAGAGACAAACAGTGGGATCAGTTGATCCTGTAATATCTTATAAAACTCTGTGCCCAGGCCATCCAGACCCGGTGCTTTGGCCAACTTCAATTGCTTGATGACCCGCTGCAATTCTTTTCCCTGCAATGGTGCATTAAGGCCCGCCAATTGCTCTGCTGTCAAAGAGGGGAGATCAATTTTAGTAAAAAAAGTCTGCACAACTATCAGCAGAGAACGAACCCGTTTTATAAAGCGATGAATAAACTGAACAAATTCACGCTTAATAGCATCCATCCCAGAATGTGAGACTCCTTTTGCATCCCTAATGCTACTAATGCGATTTGTTTCAGTCCCTTGCCTTACCAAAGAAACAAGCAGCTTGACAGTCTTGTTGCCCCACTGGTGTAAACAGTATTTATGTTTCATTAATTTTTATTGATGAAATTCCAGCAATAACAACAAATAGTTAGCATTCTCAACTTTTTCTCTTAATTAAACATTGATCTAGTATGATGCTAATGTACACAACATGTCTTCCATCTTCATTTTGCCCTTTTCCCCCCCCCCCCCTCTCTCCCTCCCTCTCCCCCCCTCCCCTTCCAAAGGTTCCAAATGATACCTTAAAGAACAAACTTACTATGGTACATGACAATAAAGCTAGTAAACTATTGTAATTACTGTTTCTGGCTGAATTCAGTATACTTAGAATGCTACCACACCTTACTGAGTGCAGTTATCTTTTATGCGTCCCTTTCTGCAAAAACCTAGTCAAAGCAGACTACCCCCAAAACATTGGTCCATGGAGGAT
The DNA here is from genome assembly GCF_901765095.1 of Microcaecilia unicolor. Classification (NCBI taxonomy): domain Eukaryota; kingdom Metazoa; phylum Chordata; class Amphibia; order Gymnophiona; family Siphonopidae; genus Microcaecilia; species Microcaecilia unicolor. The sequence continues at coordinate 39,258,507 of NC_044040.1, read as the reverse complement.
ATCATTTGTTTTGTTTCCAGCCTTTAAGCTTGTAAAGAATTTGACGCCTAGTCGTCGGATGTAATGTATTCCAATATTTCCCCCAAATCTTTTTAAACATTTTTGGGTCCTTCTCTTGATTCATTGACATGACCGTGCCACAGAGTTCCAGATGCAACTGTTCTGTCATTTTAGATTTCCACATATCTCTGGTCGGGGCTTGTTCCTCTCTCCATTTTAGAAGAATCATTTTTTTCCCCATCAGAGTCACTCTCTGCAGAAACCCCGTTAGCCCCGATGGCATAGGTTGTTCAATGATAAAGTTATCAAACAATATCTGAGCATTAGCCGTTATTTTCCGTCTCCAGTATCGTCCAGATTCCGCTAATATGTGTACCCAGAACTGATGAATCTCCGGGCACAGCCAGAACATATGTCCCAACGTCGCTTGGGATTGTCCACATTTGGGGCATTCTCCTGAGCCAAATCCGGCCCTCAGTGCTCTGACTGGTGCTATATAGGCTCGCATAAGGAACTTGTATTGCTGCTCCCACTGCCGGATGAAAATAGACCTGTGTAGAATAGCCCGCACAAAGTTCTGCATCATATCCGCCGTTACTACCGTTTCAAGGTCTCTCGACCAACTTTCTGCCACTCTGACATAGTCAATGTCTTCTGTAGTGTCCAACAGATTTCTATGATGGAAGCGCAAGGGGACAATGCCCTGAGCGCCCAGTGTCAGGGCTGTTGTGATTATGTCCTGTACATCTTCACTTAAATTAAATGCTCCAAGCGAACGGGCATAGTGTTGCACCTGTGCATGTGCATAGTGATCGGTGGCCTGGATATCATATTCTCTTGTTAACTCTTCCAGGGTTTTGACTTGTCCCTCTGCGTCCATCAGCTGATAAAGATATCGAATACCTCTTTCCCGCCAGCGCACAAAGGTCTTGTCTGTTGTCCCTGCTGGGAAATCTGGATTCTGCCCCAATGAAACAAAAGGCGTCGCTGCTGCAGAGAAGCTGTGGCGCCTACACAGCCACCTCCACATTGCTCTTGCTGAGCGTACAAACCAGTTCATAGGGGACCTAGCCCCTAAGTTCTTCTCAGAGGTATGTAATAAGCAGCTCAGATGTATTTTGGGCTCCAATGAGGCCTCTAGTGATGTGTTTGTAAAATGTTGGCTACCTGCTAACCAGTCCCTGACATGTCTCATTGTGCACGAAATTGTAAGATACCTTATGTTAAGCAACCCCATTCCTCCATGTTCTTTAGGCTTATATAAGACCTCTAACGGAAGTCTAGGTCTTTTATTACCCCACAAAAACTTTCTTAGGATCCCTTTTAGCTCCTTCTCCTCTCTCCCCTGTAAATGCAAAGGTAACACTTGGAATTTATATAGCCATTTGGGAACTATCATCATGTTGAACACGGCTATACGACCCATCAGCGAAAGAGGGCAGGATCCCCAAATTCCCAATAATCTTCTCGTCTCTATTAGTAAAGGTCTCACATTTATCTTATAAAGTGTTGATAATTGCACTGGTACTTCCACTCCCAGATACTTCAATCGATCTACGGCCCATTGAAAAGGAAAGGGGCCCACCCATTCTCTTTGAGCCTCCTCCGCGAGTGCCAGGGCCAGGGACTTATCCCGATTTAATTTAAATCCTGATAGACTACTATAATGTTCTATGTCCTGCAGAAGGCTACGCACCGATATTTGAGGGTCATCTACCATCATCAACAAATCATCTGCATATGCCAGAAGTTTAATCACTGTCTCCCCCACTGTCATGCCTTTAATATCCGGGTTATTTCTTATGTGGCACAGAAGTGGTTCTAATACTAATATAAAAAGCAAGGGAGACAACGGGCACCCCTGCCTTGTCCCCCTCCCTATCAATATTTCATTTGTTCGGACTCCATTTACCTGTATTCTGGCTCTCGGGTCTGTATAAAGCGCTCTCACTGCTCCTGCAAACCATCCCCTCGCTCCAATCCATCCCAAGGTCTCATGCATAAAGGACCACGCGACTCTATCAAAGGCGCGCTCTGCGTCTAGGCTGATCACCAAACCTTTAGGAACTTTCTCTGATGCTACTGTCATCGCGGCGATCAACTTCCTCACGTTCATGACAGAGTGCCTGCCCCTTACGAAGCCAACTTGTTCCTCTCCAATTATCGAGGGCATCACCTGTGCTAGACGCTCTGCCATGACCCGCGAGAGGATCTTTATATCCACGTTTATTAGCGATATAGGCCTGTACGCGGCAGGATCTTCTATGTTCCGCCCAGGTTTCGGGATTAAACTAATTAGCGCTTCATTCGCATACCTTGGGAACTGTCCTGTCTCTGTCACCTCTTCATATAGGCTCATTAAAGGCCCCACTACCTGGGTCCGGAGTGCTTTGTAAAATTCGCCCGAGAATCCATCTGGGCCTGGGGCAGAGTGGAGTTTCAATGCTTGTATAGCTTTTAGCACCTCCTTTGCTCCCAGAGGGGAGTCCAAGGTGTCTTTCTGATCCTCTGCTAGCTGTGGCAAGGTTGATTTTTCCAAGTATGCCCTAATTACTTCTCGATGGTTTAACCCTTCTCCCTCTCCTGAGTATAACCTGGTAAAGTGTCTATGAAAGGTCTCTGCTATCTGGTCTGGTTCTGACGTCAGGGTACCTGTCGGGGTTCTTATTTGTGTAATTATGTGTGGCTTTCTAGAGCCTTTTATCAAGCGAGCCAGCATTCTACCCGGTCTATCTCCAAATCGTTGAAGATTGTATTTGCGCATGATCGTTGCCTTATTATACCTATCCTGTAGTAAGGAATTAAGCTCCACCCGAGTGGAGATCCAAGAGTTCAATAAAACTCTGTTAGGGGTTTCAGTGTATTTTCTTTTAGCTATCCGGGCCCTATGTTCAAGTTCCACTATTTTCTGTGCTATGGTCCTATTTCTCCTGGATACATAGGCTATCACTTCTCCACGGAGCACCGCCTTACCGGTGTACCAGAAAAGGCTTGGTGTATTAATATGTTCCTTGTTATGTTGCGCAAACTCCTCCCATTTCTCTTTTAAGAATACTTTAAATTCTGGGGAAGTGTACAAGTATGAGGGGAAACGCCAACCCCCCCGACCACGATAATAAGGTTGCGGTTCAATGTCTACCCAAATCATGGCGTGGTCCGAGAGCTCTTCCGGGCCCACCTCCGCTCCCCCAACTCGAGAGAACATTTCAGCTGTTACAAAAATATAATCAATTCTGGATTGTGTTCCATGTGCTCTCGAGGTGTGCGTGTAATCACGCTCTTCCTCATGAATTAATCTCCAGGGGTCTACCAAGCCCAGACCATCACAAAAAGTCCCAAGCACTCCCATACCCGGGTCCCCTTTCTGCATGTGTCCGGTTTTGTCCAGTCTCGGATCCAAAACCTGGTTCATGTCCCCTGCCACAATTATTGGCTCTGACCCCTGTCCCTGGCACTTCGCAAACAATTCTGCAAAAAATGTTTTCTCTCCCGATTGGGGAGCATACACCGCTATCAATCTATATGTCTGGCCTTGTAGATTCAGTCTGACCCCCACATACCGTCCCTCCGTATCTGAGAAGAGGAGTTTGGCCTTTGCCTGTACTGATTTATGTATCAATATTGCTACCCCCCCACGTCTACCTACTGCCGGGGAGCCAAAGACCTCTCCCACCCAATTTCGTTGTAGTTTCCCAAGTTCTTCCTCTGACAGTCTTGTTTCCTGAATACAAGCTATTCCCACTTTATGTCGTTTGAGCGCGCCTAAAATCTTTGCCCTCTTAACTGGGGAGGTTATCCCACACACATTCCATGATATTACCCGTGTAAATCCATCAAGTTGCTTAATCATTACTTCTTATTACCATTAAATTGAACGTCTTGTTTTCCATCTTTAACCCCAAGGAGCCCAGCCTCCCCCCAGGGTCCCATATTGTTCTCTCCGTGTTCACCCTCTTTGCCTCCTTTCCTCCCTTTCTACTTGGTATCCCACCCACCATGGTGTTTTGCAGTCTCCGCATCCAACCATTTCCTTTATGCCTTATGTTCTTTTTGCTCTTTGTCTTTTCCCCCCCCCCCCCCCCGCCCGCCCCCCTATGTGTCCCTTACCCCTACCCCTTCTCGATTCCCTGAATCCCATTCTGTATTATGGGATATTGGGGGTTCCCCGCGTCCCCCCAGTCGCCCCCCCTCCCATATGATTATTACCTCTAGCACTAATTTCTTCTCTGTCTGTGTCTTGAGTATGGCCTCATTGGATAACCCTGTTCATTGTACCGTTTATAGAGCTGTCATCAGCATTCTGCTACTTCTCTTCCATCTGCTCTGAGCTTTTTGTCGATGCCACCAGTGCCTGTACTTGTTTTTGCGCTTCTTGAATATCTGCAAATTGTTTCCATCTTCCTGCAACCTTTAGTTTCAATATTGCAGGGTAAATCAACATGAACGGCACTTGTGCCTCGTGCAACTGTTGGCATAGTGGCGTAAACCGCCGTCGCTTTTCTTGTAGGGCCATTGAATAGTCCTGGAAAATTCGCAATTGATGCCCATCATATCTCAGTTCGTTCCTTTTGAGTCGGGAGCCCCGTAAGATTTCATCTTTATGCACATAGTTATGTATTTTAATGATCACTGTTCGTGGGGTCTGTTTCCCTTCGTGTCTTCTGCCAACGCGGTGTGCTCTCTCTAAACACAATTTCCCCGAGTGATCCGAAAGCGCAAATTCCTCTGTTAACCATTTTTCCAGGGCGGTCGGAAGCATATTATCTGGCACATTTTCGGGAAAACCCACTATACGCAGATTCCCACGGCGCGACCTGTTTTCTAGGTCGTCTACTTTGGCCTGCAATGTTAGCAGTGCGGCAGCCATTTTGTCCGCTTTCTGCGCTACCGGTCCCGCTACATCTTCTGCGTCTGACACCCGGCGCTCGAGCTCCCCCAGTCTCTGTTCTGCATCCGCCGCTTGTGTCTCTAAGTTCGAAACTTGTGAGTATAATTTATCCAATTTTTGGTCTAGCGCAATGCTTACTGCTTCTGTTAATTGACGTAACTGCTCCGCCGTGAACGAGCCATTGCTGCTTGCTGCCTGGTCGCCTTCCACGACGCTTGCCGCCTTCGACTTTTCTTTATCTTTTTTCATGGACCTGCTCGTCATTGCTGATTGCGAAGGGTTCAGATATCGTTCCATGGGTCTTCCCTTCGATATTGAACTTCTCGTTTTCCCCTTCTTTTCGTTTATTTTAGTGCTAGATGATAGATAGTAGAATCGGGGCCTGGGAGGACGCGGGAACACGTCTGCCTCTCCCTAGAGCATCACGTGACCCCTTCGTAAACAGTATTTATAAAGTTTAACACTGTAAAGCGCCCTGGCGTCCAATACCGCCCGCAGCTGCATCCTTGTCTCTAAGTATTCCTTACGGCAGGTTTCAGAAGGAGAAAGAATAAAGAGTCTCCGGACTTCTTTCAACTTAATCATAAGATCCCTGATTTCCTGCTCTCGACGCTTACTTAAAGATGCAGTATAAGCAATAATCTTACCGCAGAGCACGGCTTTGGCAGCTTCCCAATAGGTTCTGGCACTTACTGACTGGGCATCATTCTCAGCTACATAATCAAGCCATCCCTGCCGCAAATATGTGCGGAAAGCTCGGTCCTGATAAAAGGCAGGGTTCCTTCCCCAGCGAAAGGTTCCAACCTCTGCTTTTTAACATATTCAAAAGCATGGATTAATGAGACAAAGTCAACATGGATTTAGTGAAGGGAAATCTTGCCTCACCAATCTACTACATTTCTTTGAAGGGGTGAACAAACATATGGATAAAGGGGAGCCGGTTGATATTGTGTATCTGGATTTTCAGAAGGCGTTTCACAAAGTACCTCATGAAAGACTCCAGAGGAAATTGGAGAGTCATGGGATAGGAGGTAGTGTTCTATTGTGGATTAAAAACTGGTTAAAAGATAGAAAACAGAGAATAGGGTTAAATGATCAGTATTTTCAATGGAGAAGGGTAGTTAGTGGGGTTCCCCAGGGCTCTGTGCTAGGACCGCTGCTTTTTAACATATTTATAAATGACCTAGAGATGGGAGTAACTAGTGAGGTAATTAAATTTGCTGATGACACAAAGTTATTCAAAGTCATTAAATGGTGGAAGGATTTTGAAAAATTACAAGAGGACCTTACGAGACTGGGAGACTGGGCGTCTAAATGGCAGATGACGTTTAATGTGAGCAAGTGCAAAGTGATGCATGTGGGAAAGAGGAACCCGAATTATAGCTACATCATGCAAGGCTCCACGTTAGGAGTCACGGACCAGGAAAGGGATCTAGGTGTTGTCGTTGATGATACGTTGAAACCTTCTGCTCAGTGTGCTGCTGCGGCTAAGAAAGCAAATAGAATGTTAAGTATTATCAGGAAAGGAATGGAAAACAAAAATGAGGATGTTATAATGCCTTTGTATTGCTCCATGGTGCGACCGCACCTCGAATATTGTGTTCAATTCTGGTCGCCGCATCTCAAAAAAGATATAGTGGAATTAGAAAAGGTGCAGAGAAGGGTGACGAAAATGATAAAGGGGATGGGACGACTTCCCTACGAGGAAAGGCTAAAGTGGCTAGGGCTCTTCAGCTTGGAGAAAAGGCTGCTGAGGGGAGATATGATAGAGGACTATAAAATAATGAGTGGAGTTGAACAGGTAGATGTGAAGCGTGTGTTCATGCTTTCCAAAAATACTAGGACTAGGGGGCATGCGATGAAGCTACAATGTAGTAAATTTAAATGAATCAGAGAAAATGTTTCTTCACGCAACATGTAATTAAACTCTGGAATTCATTGCCAGAGAATGTGGTAAATGCGGTTAGCTTAGCGGAGTTTAAAAAAGGTTTAAATAGCTTCCTAAAGGAAAAGTCCATACACCGTTATTAAATGGACTTAGGGAAAATCCACTATTTCTGGGATAAGCAGTATAAAATGTTTTGTACATTTTTGGGATTTTGCCGGGTATTTGTGACCTGGATTGGCCACTGTTGGAAACAGGATGCTGGGCATATGGACCTTTGGTCTTTCCCAGTATGGCAATACTTATGTACCTTCTTTTTTTTCTTTTCCAAAAGCTGGCAGTGGCAGAGATTCCCATAGGCTGCCCTGCCACTGGCATCGGCATCTTCTTCCTACTGCAGCCCGCCTCTTGATGTAACTTCCTGTTTCCTCAGAGGTGGGACACAGTAGAGCGAAGAGGCTGATGTAGGTGGGAGGGTAGCATATGGGAATCACTGCCACTGCCGCCTTTTGGAACAGAAAAAAGAAGGTAAACACAGGGAAGAAGGTTGATTAGGGAAGGGGGGAGATGCCAGACCATGGCCGTGTGGGGGCGGGGGCAGCATCTCATCCTTGCCTTAGGGGGAAGATTGCCTTGGGCCACCCCTGCTTACAACTCTTAAAACCTGTCTTTTCAGTTTAGCATTCCTTTCCATCTGACATTTGGAAAGCATGAGGGAATGGCTTCTTGACACAGCTGTTCTTTTTCCCTTCTCCTCACCTCTCCCCATCCAATCCTTGTTTAGTTCCCCACTTAAACCCTTCCCTAGAAACTCCTAGCACCCTCCCATCTCCTTTGCTCCTTTTTGCAGAGTCACTGAATGATTGATGCGTGTGTGTGGAATTTTACTTTCCTGTCTTTATGAATTGAGTTCCTTTCAATTTTCCTTGTTTTTATTGTTACCTTTTAAACCATTCTGATTTATGTACAATATAAGCAGTATAGCAAATGTTTGATTAACAATAGTGCAGATACACTTACTGCTTTCCAGGCTGCAGGGACATAGTAGCCTACTAGGGCAATTTTTTCCTTTTCATAGCGGTCCACGTAGTATCAAATGACACCATGATCAGTGGAAAGGTGAAAAACAGAAGAAAGTAGAGGAGGGTTAGGGTGAGTTGTCACCACTGCCCCCCCCCCAAACCCCACCCATCCAATCCAGTCTCCTAGTTCATGCTCACCCAACCCTCCATTGCAGTGCATCCTGTGTAATAGCAATAGTCAGGTTAGTGACTTGTCCAGTTGTTGACTGCATTGGGTGGGGATTGGGGATGAACATGAGCTGCCAGTTAGCTGCGCTCTTGAAAGACAAACAATAAGAGTAGTGTGCATAGAAGTGTAATGAAATTCAATAAACCTTACCTTCAACCTTAAGTGTAACATAATACATGCATTGCTTTTAATGTGAATTCTGCTGCATTGCCTGCACCCATTGTTTCTCTAAGCTGAGCCAGAGTCCTCCAACTGCATTGCTACCAGTGGGGGGGTGATGTTTCAATGTTGTGTTTTCAATCACTAGGGACAGACAGGTTCGTGGAGTCCTGGAGTGAACTTGCCTTTTTACCTCAAAATATTGCACAACTCAGCACCCCATTTCCGAACTACCGCCTTCTACCTGACAACTCTCCCACCTCTGGCATAAAGCTTCTTTCTCTTCAAATTCCACCTCCACTCACCGGTACAGCTTTCAGAACTATGAAGTCTCTTGCCTTGGGACAACAAATTCTGAGAATCTACAAACTGTGAGTAAATTAGCTATATATATTCAATAACAGTAAATTTCAGAAAAAGAAAAGAGACTTCTGGTGTGTGCTAGAGTGCTGAGGTTATACTCTCTGGATATTTATTTATTACATTTGTATCCCACATTTTCCCACCTTTTTGCAGGCTCAATGTGGCTTACATAGTACCGTAGAGGCGTTCGCCATCTCCAGCAGAGAAACAAATACAAAGAGTTATTGTGGTCGAAGAAGGTTCATGTGCAGTGGCGTTCCTAGGGGGGCTGACACCCGGGGCAGATCGTCGATGCGCCCCGCCCCCTGGGTGCAGCACCCCCCCCTGGTTGCAGCACGACACCCCGTGCGAAAGAACCCCCGGGTGCACGCCACTGGGGGGTGCCGCGCGCGCCTGCCCTCCGTTCGTTCCATGCTTCTTCTCTGCCCCGGAACAGGAAGTAACCTGTTCCGGGGCAGAGAAGAAGCATGGAACAAACGGAGGACAGGCGTGCGCGGCACCCCCCCCCCCCCCCAGCGTCGTGCACCTGGGGCGGACCGCACCCACCGCCCCCCCCCCCTAGGAACGCCACTGTTCATGTGTTATAGACACATTGAGGATTCGTAGAGAGGAAGAATTATGCAATGTCTGTTTCAGGCTTTAGTTTTGCTATATTATAGCACAAGTCCGCTTTAAGAGGATATTACATTTCAAGAAGCCAAAAATACTTCCATTCCTAAACTTACTACTCTCCTGACACATTATCCTTGAGATCTTGCAAGAAAAATGTAATAACATTGTAAGAGAGCCTCTTGTAAAGCAAATGTGTTCCTTTCGTATCTCCAGACTTATACTCAGAATTGTGCTAATGCTTGTTGTTTTAAAGTAAGTGACCATTAAAACTTTAACCTTTAGCACTCTGAATCTTTTAGCGGTGTAATAGGAAAATATGCAGTAGTTATTTGATTATCCTGCAAGAGGCAGTCGTTGAGGGGCACAGTCTTCTTAATTAGCTACCTCTAATCAGAAACCTCTGTTTTAGTTTAGCTGAAAGATTATTTCAGCACATAAGTGCCATGTATTATGCAGTTTTTGATTCCAACTAAGAAAAATAACACTGTTCTTTACACAATGGCACTGATTGTTCACACATTCTTTTTTTTTTTTCCTGGTTTCCAAGTAACCTTTAAGTTACTAGTCTTCTATTTGCAACTCTGAATAATTTTTCAGTTTTGCTACATCTTTTTTTTATTAGAAATTATTTCCAGTGCATGTTTAACATATTTGGTTGGACAGTTTATTTTAATGACTGCAAAGTCCAGTGATGGTTTTCCAAAAATTCTAGTTGATAGCAGTGGCGTAGCGAGGGGGGCTGCCACCCGGGGTGGGGCGGTTCGCCGTTGCACCCCCCCCCCCCCCGGGTGCAGCACAATGACATACCCTCCCTCGGCGCATCGACACCCCCCCGACCCAGTGCCCACCCTCTTCCGTCCAACCAGCTCCCTACCTTTAAAAAAATATTGGAATCCGAAGCAAGGTGCAGCACCTCGCGCCTCCTCGTAAAAGAAATGTGCAGCGTCTCATCGGGCCTTCCCTCGCTCTGTCTGTCCCGCCCTCCGCTGATGCAACTTCCTATTTCCACAAGGGCGGGACAGACAGAGCGAGAGAAGGCCCGATGAGACGCTGCACATTTCTTTTACATGCAGGCGCGAGGCGCTGCACCTCGCTTCGGATTCCGATATTTTTTTAAAGGTAGGGGGAGCTGGTTGGACGGAGGAGGATGGGCACTGGGGGGGGGTATCGATGCGCCGAGGGGGGGGAGCTGGCAGGGAGCACCCCCCCCCCCGAGCTGACACCCAGGGCGGATCGCCCCTCCCGCCCCCCCCTTGCTACGCCACTGGTTGATAGATTAAGATGTCAATCCAAGCTTCAAGGGATACTGTTAATGGTGCTGTGAACAAAGGCGTGGGAACATATCACATACTTTTACTTAATAGCTGCAGATGAGAGCCTCTTGACCGGTTAACTGGCACTGAGCGGCCAGGCCCTGAGGGAATATTCAGTGCCACTTATCCGGATAGTGCCCCTGAATATTTATTTATTTATTTAAGTATTTATATACTGCCTAGAGCTAAGAGGTTTAAAATGTCATTATAGGTACTGGCACTGTCCCCAGTGGGCTCGCAATCTAAGTATATTGTACCTGGGGCTAAGTGACATGCCCAGGGTCACACAGAGCTGCAGAGGGAATTGAACCTGATTCCCCAAGGTCTCAACCAATGGGAATCAAATCCAGTTCCCTAGATCTGCAACCCGCTGCTCTAACCATTAGGTCACTCCTCCACTCCAAACCACTAAAGCTGAAACAGGCTATTGTGTGGGCAGTCTGGAGGCGGAGACTGGACAGAGTTGGCATATAACTGGATAAGTGCTGATATTCAGCGCTTAGTCAGTTAGTTAATCAGCCAGAAAGGACTGCGTAAATAGCAGTCCTATTTTTGACCAATCAAACATATAAACGGCAAGTGACCTTACTCACTTGCAAATGCGCAGTACAGACTTCCCTCTCTGTCCCGCCCTTGCGTCAAGACGTCATGACGTCAGAGGGCGGAACAGAGAGGGAAACAGAGTCAAATTGTCGGACGCCGCCATTGCCGCCTGGAAAGGAACATCGCATGAAACAACCTCCACCCTCCCCCCATCCCCGCCGCCGCTCCTGCCCCCCTCCATATCGGGCCCCCTGCACTGACCTGACAGCGCCTCTCACCTCTGTGTGGAAGCGCTGCAGGCAGCAGCAGAGCGATCTGCTGCTGCCTGTAGCGCTTTCACATGGAGGTGAGAGGCGCTGTCAGGTCAGTGCAGGGGGCCCGGCACGGAGGGGGGAGGGAGCGGTGGCAATGAGGGTAGCTGGACATGGGGGGAGGGGCCATGGTTGCTGGACTTGGGGTGAGAGCATGGCACAGAGGAGGGCTGCTGGACATGGGGGGAGGGGGGAGGATCGGTGGACGGGATGAGGCCAGGGGAGAAAGGAGGGCTGCAATACTCGCCCGTTTTTACGGGCTTAACGGCTAGTTTAACATAAATTGGCCATCCACACATAACCGGGTATTTAATGCTGGTGCCCACGTGATTTTTAATTTGACTTTCAGCTTTTTTTTCTCTCATGCACTGCACTCAAGGATGGTGTCCAAACCTGATTTACACAATTCTGATGCAGGAAAAGTGACCCAGCTAAGGGTTGTTTCAGTTTTATTATATGTACAGTGTTTTGTTTTGTTTTGTTTTATTATAAAGGTTTCTATTGTGAACCATCTAAGAAATTTTTTAGTGACAGAATATAAATACAATGACATGAAATAGGAGGATCTGTGCATGTTGGTATGGTTGTCTGTGGGTAGAGTAAAGGTCATTAAGAGAATGCTATGCTAACTTCAAATATTGCACAGGCCAATGCAAACATCTTTCTGTTTTGGAAAAACACCTTGGGGTGGTTTCAAAAAGGTCGCCAAAACTTAGGCGCCAAACATTTGAGTGTTAAGCATCAATTCTCTAATGGCAGTTCCACCTAGAACCGCCATTACAGAATACTAGCGTAAGGCCATATTGAGGTGCCTAACTTTAGGTATAAAGTCAAATGCAACCGATGGACATGCATAGATAAAATTTCTTGAAATTTTTATGGACCTCAGTAGGGAAGTCTGGTGGTTCCAATATCTTTTTATCCACACACATCACATATCCTAATCTTGTCACTGGTCCGGTTTTTTTTTTACAAACAATATATAATCTCAAAAGTTTTCAAATACTATTTGTCTTTATCAAAAATATGCAACATATGCCAGTTTGTAAATATATAACCAGTGCCGTAGCGAGGGCGGCTGACACCCGGGGCGGGTCGCCGCTGCACCCCCCCCCCCCCCCCGGTGCAGCACGATGCCCCCCCTCAGCACACACACCCCCTCCGGCGCGCACCCCCCCCCCCGGAGCACATTGTTACTACGAGAAGCGAGAAGCGGGCGGGAGGACCGATCCGCCCCCGAGTCCACATCGCTGGGAGTTGCGTTGGCTCCATTGGTTCCTTCCTCTCTCTGCCCCGGAACAGGAAGTAACCTGTTCTGGGGCAGAGGGAGCAAGGAACCAACAGAGACGACACCCCCCCAGTGGCGTGCACCCGGGGCGGACCGCCCCACCGCCCTCCCTTCCTACGCCACTGTATATTACATCACTAACTTAGCTTTGTATACGTACATAAGCACCGCCATACTGGGAAACACCAAGGGTCCATCAAGCCCAACATCCTGTCTCCAACAGCGGCCAATCCAGGCTTCAAAAACCCGGCAACCCCCCCCCCCCTTCCAAAAAAAAAATTAATAATGTTCAATGGACTTTTCCCTCAGGAATCTGTCCAAACCCCCTTTAAATTCCATAAGGCCAGCTGCTGTCACTACATTCTTGGGCAACAAGTTCCAGAGTCTAACTACACGCTGAGTAAAGAAAACCTTTCTCGTATTTGTTTTAAATCTACCATATTCTAGCATGTGTTGGCTCCGGGAGTACTTATGGTCCGGCGTGAATCATGTTTCGCCTGCTAGCTGTATCAAGGATCAACCCCCAATTTGTTCGACAAACCATCGTTGCCAACTATATCATTTTCTGTCGTCAACAGCCGGTTGACTAGTTGGTTAGTAACATAACACATAGTAATTGACTTCAGATAAAGATCTAAACGGTCCATCCAGTCTGCCCAACAGTCACATTCATTATCAATTCGAGATTAAATCAATAATGAATGTGATATTATATACTTGATGTTTTTGGCACATAGAGTTAAGTTTAGGTACAAGCACTTATGCCAGCTCAAAGACTGATGTAAGTGTTTATGCCCACCTGTAGCAGGCACCTCACTACATGTATTCTATAACCTGTACATGTAAGTTCTGGGCACGCCCATGACCTGCCCATGCCCCACCCCAGCCCACACCCCCTTGCAATTGAACTCTATGGGCCTGGTTACTAAGCTGCGCTAGAGGTGTGCTAGCATTTTTAGTGTGCGTTAAGCATTAGCACGCACTAACCGTGTAGATATTTATTTTATTTATATTTATTGGGATTTTGCTCACACCTTTTTCAGTAGTAGCTCAAGTTGAGTTACATTCAGGTACTCTATGGGCATCTGCACGGTTAGTGCACGCTAATTTTTAGCACATACTAAAAACGCTAGTGCGCCTTAGTAAACAGGGCCCGATGAATTTTGCACACATATGTTATAGAATACCAACTGAGGTCAATTAGCACCAATTAACACTACATGGCTAGTTAACATCAATTACTAGCTTTTTCTATAGCTCAAGTGCACCTCTGTGAGCTACGCAGAAAGTTGGGCTCCCAGTTTTATAGCATTTGGGGGCTTGTGTATATCAAACTTTTATGCCATCCACTGTTCAGAAAACCCAAATAATTTTCACTAGTCACCCTGCACACACCAGAAAGGATTTGGGGTGACTCGAGCAATGGCGTAGGAAGGGGGGCGGTGGGGCGGTCTGCCCCGGGTGCACGCCGCTGGGGGGTGTCGGCTCCACTGGTTCCCTGCTCCCTCTGCCCCGGAACAGGTTACTTCCTGTTCCGGGGCAGAGAGAGCAGGGAACCAGCAGAGCCGATGCAGCTCCCAGCGACATGCACTTGGGGCGGTTCAGCCCTCCCTCCCATCCCTCGCCGCTTTCCCTCGTAAGTACGCACTCCAGGGGGGGTGCGCTCCGGAGGGGGGAGGGTGCACCGTGCTGCACCCGGGTTGGGGGGGTGCACAGCGGCGACCCGCCCCGGGTGTCAGCTGCCCTCGCTACGACACTGGACTCGAGCCCTATGAAAATTTAAAATCTCATTCCAACTGGTGAGATCAACATGCACAGAAATTTGAGATTCTGTTGAATAAGTGGAAAGAAAGGGATCATCTAAACTGTAGCTGCTGGAGAACTGGACAGGCATAAATAGTAGTCTCCCCACATCAAGACACATGAACTTATATTATATCCAGTATTTTAGGGGCCCTTTTACTAAACAGCAGTAAGCCCACCGCAGGCTTACCACGCGCCAATCTGGAACTGCCACTGGGCTATCGCAGAACCCGATGTTAGTTCCCACCCCCAGCACGTGCCTTTTCCGACGCTATAAAAATATTTTCTATTTTTGTACGTGCTGATGCTAGCAGAGACCCCCTTTTACCTCAGCTTAGTAAAAAAAAAAAAAAACCCTTAGTGACTAGCTCAGCATTTCTATACTACTGGGAGAACATGCTTCATCATCTCTCAACTAATTATGGATACAATTTGCATCATTGAAGAGTACTAGAGAAATAAGGAAAACATGCTAATTATAGCACAAAGTAGAGGTCTGAAAAACTCACTGTCACTATAATCTGTTCTTCCCTTTAATATTTGTTATGTAATTGAACACAATAGATATTTATCTGCGGTGTACAGTTACCTGCCATAGAGAGAAATGTTTTCATATCAACAGTTGACAGCATAGCTCTGAGGGTGAAGTAGCAACCCACATTCATTGGAAATACATGTTGTCTCAGCTGCTTTGTGCCTAATTTCTATGAATGCATTGTATCTGTATGATTGCATTTCATTTCAATTGTGCTGTGGCTGGGTAGGTAGCAATTTTGTTGTGTTTAAAATTGTCTCTGCATTCTTGCATTTCCTGCTTTGCCACTCTGGTGCTGGCTCTCTCTTTGGCAGCTGTTGAATGGGCTCTGCCAGCCTGTGGGAATGGCATAAGTGACAAATATTTTTTTTTTTTAATCAACAGGTACACACTTAGCTCCCCTCCTACATTGATTCTGTGTACTCCCTGCCTAGCACCTTTCATAAGCACTTTTGTGCATTCTTCTCTTGGTTGAAGCTACTGGGATTTAGTGGGAAGGAGGGGCTGTTCTGCTCCACTTCTCTTTGTGAGATACAGCACATGGAGCCTGAAGGTATGCATGCCTGGGTGAGTGTGTGTATGTGTGTGTGTGTGTGGGGGGGGGGGGGGGTGGGTTGTGGAGCCCTGAATCTCTGAGGCAGTGAATCTCTTCAAGACCATGGCAGCAAGCTACTGTGCTCCATTTAAGGAAATTGTGCTGTTACAGTGTCATTAACACTGTAACTTCACTTTAAAAATATGTAAAGAAAAGGCAACTCCTGATAAACCACACAACAATGGCAGAGTTTGAATGTTTACTTTTATTCATTATATACTTTATAGTTGAATGGAAAAATCCTAATGGGGAAAGCAGTTGGGCAATCAGTCCAGATCATTTTGGAAAAACAATTGCCTTAGAAAAACATTAAAATTGGCAAATTTTCACATTTCATGAGACTATAGTAAGAATTATAAGTTGCCACAGATCTTGCCACAACCCTAGTCCTCGTCCTATAAACATTTTTAAATTTAGATTTAAAAGGCTAATGAGTGCCTACATTTTCTTCTCAGTGGTAGGATACAAAAGTGAAATATGGACTTATACCCCCGTATTCTATATAGCATGCCTAGAGACTTGTGCCAAAATCTAGGCATACTGTATAACAATGCATGCAACTTAATTAGCTTAACAAGCTAATCAGCATTGTTAACAGCACTTAACAAGCAACAATGAGCACTAATTGGCAATAAAGGGTATGATACATACCTGTAGCAGTTGTTCTCCGAGGACAGCAGGCTGATTGTTCTCACGACTGGGGTTGACGTCCGCGGCAGCCCCCACCAACCGGAAGAAGCTTCGCGGGACGGTCGGCACGCAGGGCACGCCCACCGCGCATGCGCGGCCGTCTTCCCGCCCGTGCGCGACCGCTCCCGCCAGTTGAATGACTAGCAAAAGATGAAACACACAACTCCAAAGGGGAGGAGGGAGGGTAGGTGAGAACAATCAGCCTGCTGTCCTCGGAGAACAACTGCTACAGGTATGTATCATACCCTTTCTCCGAGGACAAGCAGGCTGCTTGTTCTCACGACTGGGGTATCCCTAGCTCTCAGGCTCACTCAAAACAAGAACCCAGGTCAATTGAACCTCGCAACGGCGAGGGAACAACAGAAATTGACCTACGAAGAACAACTAACTGAGAGTGCAGCCTGACCAGAATAAATTCGGGTCCTGGAGGGTGGAGTTGGATTTACACCCCAAACAGATTCTGCAGCACCGACTGCCCGAACCAACTGTCGCGTCGGGTATCCTGCTGGAGGCAGTAATGAGATGTGAATGTGTGGACAGATGACCACGTCGCAGCCTTGCAGATCTCTTCAATAGTGGCTGACTTCAAGTGGGCCACCGACGCTGCCATGGCTCTGACACTATGAGCCGTGACATGACCCTCAAGAGTCAGCCCAGCCTGGGCGTAAGTGAAGGAAATGCAGTCTGCTAGCCAATTGGAGATGGTGCGTTTCCCGACAGCGACCCCTAGCCTGTTAGGGTCGAAAGAAATAAACAATTGGGCGGACTGTCTGTTGGGCTGTGTCCGCTCCAAGTAGAAGGCCAATGCTCTCTTGCAGTCCAATGTGTGCAACTGACGTTCAGCAGGGCGGGTATGCGGCCTGGGGAAGAATGTTGGCAAGACAATTGACTGGTTAAGATGGAACTCCGACACCACCTTCGGCAGGAACTTTGGGTGGGTGCGGAGCACTACTCTGTTGTGATGAAATTTGGTATATGGAGCATGAGCTACCAGGGCTTGAAGCTCACTGACCCTACGAGCTGAAGTAACTGCCACCAAGAAAATGACCTTCCAGGTCAAGTACTTCAGATGGCAGGTATTCAGTGGCTCAAAAAGAGGTTTCATCAGCTGGGTGAGGATGACGTTGAGATCCCATGACACAGTAGGAGGCTTGATAGGGGGCTTTGACAAAAGCAAACCTCTCATGAATCGAACGACTAAAGGCTCTCCAGAGATGGCTTTACCTTCCACACGATAATGGTAAGCACTAATCGCACTAAGGTGATTCCTTACTGAGTTGGTCTTGAGGCCAGACTCTGATAAGTGCAGAAGGTATTCAAGCAGGTTCTGTGCAGGGCAAGAACGAGGTTCTAGGGCCTTGCTCTCACACCAAACGACAAACCTCCTCCACTTGAAAAAGTAACTCTTTTTAGTGGAATCCTTCCTAGAGGCAAGCAAGACCCGGGAGACACCCTCAGACAGACCCAACGCAGCGAAGTCTACGCCCTCAACATCCAGGCCGTGAGAGCCAGGGATTGAAGGTTGGGGTGCAGCAACGCTCCGTCGTTCTGCGAAATGAGAGTCGGAAAACACTCCAATCTCCACGGTTCTTCGGAGGATAACTCCAGAAGAAGAGGGAACCAGATCTGACGGGGCCAAAAGGGCGCTATCAGAATCATGGTGCCGCGGTCTTGCTTGAGCTTCAGTAAGGTCTTCCCCACCAAAGGTATGGGAGGATAAGCATACAGGAGGCCGGTCCCCCAATGAAGGAGAAAGGCATCTGACGCTAGCCTGCCGTGTGTCTGAAGCCTGGAACAGAACAGAGGCAGCTTGTGGTTGGTCTGAGAGGCGAAAAGATCCACCGAGGGGGTGCCCCACTCTCGGAAGATCTTGCGTACCACTCTGGAATGGAGCGACCACTCGTGCGGTTGCATGACTCTGCTCAGTCTGTCGGCCAGACTGTTGTTTACGCCTGCCAGGTACGTGGCTTGGAGAAGCATGCCGAAGCGACACGCCCAACGCCACATACCGACGGCTTCCTGACACAGGGGGCGAGATCCGGTGCCCCCCTGCTTGTTGACGTAATACATTGCAACCTGATTGTCTGTCCGAATTTGGATAATTTGGCAGGACAGCCGATCTCTGAAAGCCTTCAGTGCGTTCCAGATCGCTCGGAGCTCCAGGAGGTTGATCTGCAGATCCTTTTCCTGGAGGGACCACAGACCCTGGGTGTGAAGCCCATCGACATGGGCTCCCCACCCCAGCCGGGATGCATCCGTCGTCAGCACTTTCGTGGGCTGCGGAATTTGGAATGGACGTCCCAGGGTCAAATTGGTCCGTATGGTCCACCAGAGCAGTGAAGTGCGGCAACTGGTGGAGAGGCGGATGACATCCTCTAGATTCCCGGTGGCTTGGAACCACTGGGAAGCTAGGGTCCATTGAGCAGATCTCATGTGAAGACGAGCCATGGGAGTCACATGAACTGTGGAGGCCATATGACCCAGAAGTCTCAACATCTGCCGAGCTGTGATCTGCTGAGACGCTCTGGTCTGCGAAGCCAGGGCCAAGAGATTGGTGGCCCTCGCTTCGGGAAGGTAGGCCTGAACCGTCTGGGAATTCAGCAGCGCTCCTATGAATTCCAGAGACTGAGTTGGCTGGAGATGGGACTTTGGGTAATTTATCACAAACCCCAGCAGCTCCAGAAGTTGAATAGTGCACTGCATGGACCGGAGGGCTCCTGCCTTCGAGGTGTTCTTGACCAGCCAATCGTCGAGATATGGGAACACGTGCACTCCCAGCTTGCGTAGGTAGGCCGCTACCACCACGAGGCACTTTGTAAACACTCGTGGGGCAGAGGCGAGCCCAAAGGGCAGCACACAATACTGAAAGTGCCGTGCGCCCAGGCGGAATCTGAGATACTGTCTGTGAGCTGGCAGTATCGGGATGTGAGTGTATGCGTCCTTTAAATCCAGGGAACATAGCCAATCGTTTTTCTGAATCATTGGCAGAAGGGTGCCCAAGGAAAGCATCCTGAACTTTTCTTTGACCAGGAATTTGTTCAGGCCTCTCAGGTCTAGGATGGGACGCATCCCCCCTGTTTTCTTTTCCACAAGGAAGTACCTGGAATAGAATCCCTGCCCTTCCTGCCCGGGTGGTACGGGCTCGACCGCATTGGCGCTGAGAAGGGCGGAGAGTTCCTCTGCAAGTACCTGCTTGTGATGGGAGCTGAAAGACTGAGCTCCCGGAGGACAATTTGGAGGCAGGGAGGTCAAATTCAGGGCGTATCCGCACCGCACTATTTGGAGAACCCACTGGTCGGAGGTTATGAGAGGCCACCTTTGGTGAAAGAATTTTAACCTCCCTCCGACCGGCAGGTCGTCCGGTACGGACACTTGTAGGGCGGCTATGTTCCCGTGGATCCAGTCAAAAGCCCGTCCCCGGCTTTTGCTGTGGAGGCGCAGGGGGCTGCTTAGGCGCACGCTGTTGACGGGAACGAGCGCGCTGGGGCTGTCCCTGTGCCTGACGAGGCCTTCGGGCCGGCTGGTTGTACCTACGCTTCGCAAAAGAATAGGGTGCAGCCTGCCGAGCCCGGGAAAAACGCCCGCCCGCGGGGGCGGGTGCTGAAGGCGCCCGGTGGGAGAGCTTGTCGAGAGCGGTTTCCCCGCTGATGCAGTTGGTCAACCATCTGCTCGACCTTCTCGCCAAAAATATTATCCCCCCGGCAAGGGACGTCAGCCAGTCTCTGCTGGGTGCGGTTGTCCAGGTCAGAGGCACGCAGCCATGAGAGCCTGCGCATCACTATACCTTGGGCCGCAGCACGAGATGCCACGTCACAGGTGTCAAAAATCCCCCTGGACAGGAACTTTCTGCACGCCTTCAGCTGCCTGACCACCTCCTGATATGGCCTGGACTGCTCCGGCGGGAGCTTATCGACCAGGTCCGCCAGCTGTTGCACATTGGTCCGCATGTGGATGCTCATATAGAGCAGGTAAGATTGGATGCGGGTCACGAGCATGGAGGATTGGTAGGCCTTCCTCCCAAATGAGTCCAGAGTGCGAGACTCCCGCCCCGGGGGCGCCGAGGCGGTATCCCTCGAACTCCGTGCCCTCTTGAGAGCAGAATCCACGACCGCTGAGTCATGGGGCAACTGGGGCCGCATGAGCTCTGGGTCAGAGTGGATCCTGTACTGGGACTCTGCTTTCTTGGGAATGGTGGGGTTAGTTAGTGGTCGCACCCAGTTCCGAAGCAGCGTCTCCTTCAGGACATTGTGCAGCGGTACCGTGGAGGACTCTCTAGGTGGTGATGGATAGTCGAGGACCTCGAGCATCTCGGCCCTCGGCTCTTCCACAGAGACCACGGGAAAGGGAATGCTTATAGACATATCCCGCACAAAGGAGGCAAAGGAGAGACTCTCAGGAGGTGAGAGCTTCCTCTCCGGTGACGGCGTGGGGTCCGAGGGAAGGCCCGTAGACTCCTCTGAGGAGAAATATCTCGGGTCTTCCTCTTCCCCCCACGAGTCCTCATCCTCGGTATCGGACATTAGCTCATGTAGCTGAGTCCGGTACCGGGCCCGGCTCGACGTCGAGGCACCGAGGTCTCGGTGTCGTCGAGCGGTGGACTCCCGCGCCGGCGGGGACGGAGCTCCCTCCATCGACGTCGACGGGGACTCCACCTGCGTGGCGGTCGAGACCGGCACCGCAAGCGGCGGCGGTGTCGACAGCCCCGGCGCCGGGCTAGAGCTCGCCGGCGCCACAGTCATCGGCGCCGGGGGCGCAAGCACCCCCGACGCCGGCACAGCCTGGCGCATCAGCCCTTCCAGGATCCCCGGAAGGATGGCTCTGAGGCACTCGTCCAGGCCCGCTGCCGGGAAAGGCGGTGGGGCCGGTAAGGGTGTCGGTGCCAGAAGCTGCTGGGGGCCAGGAGACGGCACCGAGGTGCCGGAACCCCGACGCGTCGGTACCTCCACCACCGACGGAGATCTCTCCTCTCTGCGATGACGCTTCGGCGTCGACTCCCCTTCAGGGTGCACCGAGGGCTCCCGGTGACGGCGCTTCTTATCTTTTTTCCGGTGCACGTCACCGGCGCCGGAGGGCATGGAGGAGGAGGAGGTCGATCCCCCTCGGTCTCGAGGTACCGGGTCCGACAGGGTTCGGTCCCGTGGCTCACGAGCTGAGGGAGTGACCGGGGCCGACAGCCCACGCGGCCTCTCAACCCCACTCTCACCGGCGGACCGGCGGGCCGACGGGACCTGTTCTCCTGGGGTCGCTGCCATCGGTGCCGATGTCTCGGGCATCGATACCGGTACCGAAGATCCGGCCTTCGATACCGATGCCGTCGAGGTCGACGTCGAGGGGCCGGCGCAAGTTCCAAAAAGACGGTCCCGCAGAACTTGCCTCGCAACCTGAGTCCGTTTCCGGAGACCGAGACACAGCGCGCACGACTTGAGATTGTGCTCCGGCCCGAGGCACTGGAGGCACCAAGCGTGGGTGTCGGTCTGCGAGATCGGCCGGCCGCAGCGACCACACTTTTTAAATCCACTCGGGACCTTCGAGGACATCGACGGAAAAATCGCGTCGGCGAAGTCAAAGTCGGCAATGGTGGCTAAAATCACACCACGAAAAACTAGCCGACCGAGCGGCCACTAGGCCGCAATGAGGCGTCCCCGCTGGAAGCGAGGGAAAAGGGGAGCGCGTGCTCCACACGCGCGAAAATCTTTTTTTTTTTTTTTTTTTTTAACAATACAAAGAAAGAAAGAAAGAAAGAGGAACCGAACGGGTCAAAGCAACGATCCGCGTAAACGCGGTCGAAAAATCCGGCGGCTGAACGGAGAGAGAGGCAATGCACAACTCTCTCCAGTCGCGGAAAAAAAGTAACTGGCGGGAGCGGTCGCGCACGGGCGGGAAGACGGCCGCGCATGCGCGGTGGGCGTGCCCTGCGTGCCGACCGTCCCGCGAAGCTTCTTCCGGTTGGTGGGGGCTGCCGCGGACGTCAACCCCAGTCGTGAGAACAAGCAGCCTGCTTGTCCTCGGAGAATTAGAATTTACGCGCACAACTCGCTAAGCATATTCTATACTGAACTGCGCCTAAATTCTAATGCACGCATTTTAAAAGGGGCATGACTGTGGGCAGGAAAATGAGTATTTTGTGGGCATTCTAAAATTGATGCAGGCAATTATAGAATATGGCCCAGTGTGCGTAAATCTATGCACAGGGATATAGGCCACATTTTTGTTGGCCTAAATAGACACACATAGTTTTAGGCACTAGGATTTCTATTTTTTTATTATTATTTATTACATTTGTACCCCGCGCTTTCCCACGCATGGCAGGCTCCAGGGCCGCCGAGAGGGGGGGACAGGGGGGACAAAATTCCCGGGGCCCAGGCCTCTAAGGGGGCCCGGCGCCACAGTCCCACCCGCCACCGCCACTGGGCCCTTCCACCCGAACCCCCGCCAGCAGAAGTGCTGTCTTCTGTTCTGACTCTGTCGTGCGTGGTCCACACAGACGCGCTACTCTCAGCTGATCTTCGCTGTACTCTGCAGGGCTTCTGTGCGTCTGACGTGCAGGACGTCAGACGCACAGAAGCCCTGCAGAGTACAGCGAAGATCAGCTGAGAGGAGCACGTCTGTGTGGGCCGCGCATGCCGGAGTCAGAAGACAGCACTCCTGCTGGCGGGGGTATGGGTGGAAGGGGCCCGGTGGCGGAGGCGGGTGGGACTGTGGCGCCGGGCCCCCCTCGGGGGGGGGGGGTCGATGACAACCTGGGGGGTGGCAGTGGGGGCAGGGCCCAGGGGGCAGGCCCAGGGGCCCGGGGCCCGGGGGTGGCCTTGTCCCAGGCCCGGCCCAGTCTCTCGGTGGCCCTGGCAGGCTCAATGCGGCTTACATAGTAACAATATAAAGAATTACAAAGTTGTTAGAAGAATATACAGTTTGTGGTAAACGCAAAACTAATGGGGTTAACGGATAAGTAAGTAAACATAGGAGGAATTGGGTTCGGATGGAAATGAGCATTGGGAGGTAGGCATAGAAAGATGGAAAGGAATGGATATGGAATGGCAAAAGGATAATGGGAAACATGGTCAATGTATAACTATTGTCAATAAGAATCATGTGGACAAGTTTTGGTTACGTTGGGTCGTTAGGGTAGGCTATCTTGAAGAGATGGGTCTTCAGTGCTTTTCTGAAGGGCAGAAGGCCGTTAATGGTACGGATAGGTCTTGGTACAGCATTCCAAAGCTGACTACCTAAAAAGGAAAAATTTGATGCGTAGAAGGATTTGTACTTAATACCTTTGCAGTTGGGGAGGTGTAGATTAAGGTAAGTACGGGAAGACGTCGAACTGTTCCTGGTTGGGCTTACCAGTACTTTTTAAATGGGCCCCCCCCAAGGTGCCTAAACAAATTCTATATACCGTGCCTAAATCTAGGCACCACTTATAGAATATGCTTAACCGGAAATCTTTACCGCGTGGATTTTTTTAGGTGCCGTATATAGAATCTGGCTCATAGTAAACAGATTGTAAAGAAAATAAAAGCATTGACATGTGCTGTTATAGAAGTATTCTTAAGACAAATTGGAAGGACCTGATCCCAGATGCAACCGTGCATGAGATGATAGGCAATGACAGAACTCTAGCCAGATGCAAAATTTAATTTGCTAGTCGTGCTCAGGGGTTCTAATGGTAAATTAGCTAATATGTGGATGTGGAGGAGTAGCCTAGTAGTTAGAGCACCAGTCTTGACATCCAGATGTGCCTGGTTCAAATCCTACTGCTGCTCCTTGTGATCTTGGGCAAGTCCATTGCCTCAGGTACAAAATTACATTGTGAGCCCTCCACGGACAGGGAAATACAGAGTGTACCTGAACGTAGCTCACCTTGAGCTACTACTGAAAAACGTGTGAGCAAAATCAAAATTAAAAAATAATAATCTAGGTGTTCTTTTATAAAGGTAGCCTGCACTAAACCAGGGGCGTGGGCCTGGACCCACCCACTTTGAGCTCAGGCTCACCCAGCAGCTCCATAGGCATCCAGAATATAAAGTTCAGGGAGGCAGTTCCCCCCCTCCCCAGCTGCTGCTTCACTGGTATTTCCCCCACCCCCAGATGACATTCTGCAAGTTTTGTTCCCTTCCTCTCATACTATGACTTCTGGGCTGCGTTTTCTATTCTACAGCAAAGCTGCCTCGGACCAGGACTCTATGCATGCTGCAGCTACTTCCTACGGGCCAGCCCCGCCTCCTTCGAAAGAGGAAGTTATATCTGAGAAGGTGGGGCCGACCCGAAGGAAGCAGCCACAGCATACAGAGTCCTGGTCCGGCGCAGCTTTGCTGTAGAATAAAAAACACATCCCAGAAGTGATAGTAAGCGAAGGAGGGAAGTTGGAATGTCAACAAGGGTTGGAGCAATACCAGTGAAGTAGAAGCTGGTGGAGAAAGCCGCTTCCCTGAGCCTTATATTCTGCAGCATGCTAGTGAGTGGCTTTGAAGAGGGTGTTAGGTAGACAGGAGCACTGTTGGTGTGGGGGAGTAAAATGAGCCAGTGCTAGGTGGGGTAGAGAAATAATTGTTGTACATGTGGGGGGAGTGAGATGCTGCATGGGGAGGAGAGAGGGCAGGATGGAAAATTGATTTACTTGGGTGGGGAGAGGCTGCACAGGAGTGGTGAAGGATGAGAGAGGGAAAACAATGCTGGACAAGGCAGTGGAGTAGAGGAAGGAAAAAAGTGTTGGACATGGCAGTGGAGGGGAAGGAGGGTGAGATGAGAGGGGGGAAATGTTGAACATGGAAGTGGGATGGGGAGGGGTGGAGGAGAGAGAAATTATTTAGCAGCACATTGAAAAATTCCCTAATGCAAAGGCAAGGGTGCTGCGAAACGCTGGCTGCATCAGAGCTGTTTATGTAGATTGCATTCAGCCGAAGAATGTGAACTTTTTCTGGACTTTAATTAGCAGATTTTAAAAAGTACACTGCAGTACCCTTATACTCCTAAAGATAAATAGAGATTTATTTTAATTTTTATTTTGGAACCTAAATAAGATTGTGAAGAGTGATGTGTCAAGACTGAACTTACTGAAAGATATTTTGAACTTCTGACTTTTGTATTACAAAAAAGGGGGGGAGGAGTTATAGCCAATAATTGAAAAGGAGGGAGCCAATAATGATTAGTTTGGCTACCCAGTGCTTCTGAGGCTTTTTCCTACCCCAATGATAGTTGTATAATTTATTAATGAGAAGAGTGAAATGATTGTGTTTTAAGAAAAATTTCTGCCCTCTTCATAGTGGTATGAAAGTGTGAGGAGTTGTGACTATCTGGTTAGTGCCAGGGCAGTCCAGATCAGAGTCCAGAGTCAGGGTAGAGCCAGGACTTACCCGCTTAACAGCAATTTTCAGTCTGTTAACCAGGTAAGTGCCTGGATAAAGTTAGGACCTCAAAAAGGCCAACCTAACTTTATCCGGCCAGTTGTCCAGCAGGCCACCCATGATCCAGATATTAAATGCTAGTGTCCGGATTAAACCCAGCATTCAATATCTGATTCAGCCCATGGTGGTCAGCACCTTTAAATTCGCTGACCACCATAGGCTCAATATCAGGGGCATAGTTAGTAAATTAGCCCTACTGAGAATAATATTTAATGTGTGTTAAATTGTATTAACGCTTTTTAATGTGGATTGATATTCATTATGTGGTTAACACACATTAGTAAATGAGACTCACAGATTTAAAGGAGCCCAAACATGTTGAGAATAATTTCTACACTTTTCTATTTGTATGATAAGTATTCTAGTGGAAAATCCTTATACCATCGGATTTCCATTCTTCAAAAATGTATGTTGATCTGTCTTTCCAATTTCCCTGGAATTCTAACCCAAAGTTAGGTGCTCAGGTTTGTGTATGTTTATCAGATACACATCTAATTGGCTGAATTAATGCTAAATATTAATAATTGGCAGTCATTATGGGTTACATGCATATCTGACCCGTGTCCTATTCTATACCCAGCATGCCCATTTTGTATAACGGGCAACTCTGAAGGGAGCATGGTCAAGGAAGGGGCATGGGCAGATCAGGGGTTTGCCCAGCATTTAGGTGCGATATTAGCGAGTACTTGCATTTCCTCGCCTGACAGTAGTTAGGTGCGAAAATGCAGACTTAAGCTAGTATTCTGTAATGGCAAGTCCACGTGGAACTGCCATTATGGAAGTCATGCTTAGCGCACATCATCCTGACACTTAACTTTGGGTGACCTTTACTGATTCCTCCTCCCCCCCCTCCCCACACACTTCATGTTTTCTCTATCTTTGGAGAGTATCAGTTTAAAATTGGTTTAGTCAACTCTAGGCTATATGGCACAAACTAACAAACATAACTTAGCCTCAGGTGGACGCTCCCATCATAATAACTCCAACAGGAATTTTGCAACATCATTGTGAAAGTGTGTCAAAACTGGTTACGCCCATATTATGTGAATAAATAATCCATTGCATTTATTGCCGCTCTGTGATAGAATCTAGCCGATGTATGATAAATGCCTGAAATGTAGCTGTGGAAAACTTGCAATGTATCGTTCTAACCCTTGTGCTTATTGCTGTTTCCTTAATAAGACACTGATCCCTTTGTCTTCACTTAGCTGCCCAACATTCGGTACCATTTTCTTCTTCAGTTTGGTGAGAAATACTTTTGGAAATGATGTAGTGTTCTAAGTTTCTATTTGAAGAAACTAGTTACAGTGTTCTATAGACCCGTAACTGATCATTTCCTCTCTTCAAGTCTGAATCATGCTAAAGTGGGTGCTGGTGTGTCACTTTCCAGATGTTTCCAGAGAGAGAAAAAAGAAAGGGGATAAGACAAACAGATTACTTGACATACTGATTCTGCAAGAAGATGAGTATAGAGCAGAGAAGTAAGAAGACTGAACTAGAGGGCAAATGCTTGACATGGAGCGTTAAAACACCATGGTAGTGGTGGTATGTGCTATGATTGTTGAAATCATTATTTTGCTACATCAGTTGCACTCCGTGAAGGGCTTTTTATGATTAATGAAAGGTAGAATGCCAAGGAAGCTGAATATGTAAACACCCAGATTTTTAGTGACTAAAAGGAATCGTGCTGATCTTTTCTCAGCTTTTTTCATCTCTGTTTCTTTTTACTATTTTTAATCCTCTCTATTTTCCCTTGCCTCATTCCCTTTTGTTATGCTTCTTGCCTCTTATTCCCCCTCCCACCTCCATTCTTTCAGTTTTCAGTCCTCCACCCTTTCTCTCACATCTCTATCCTTGAATATGGTTCTCTCATTCCATTCTTCATCTATCTCATTCTCCCTCCAACTCTCTCCACTCCACCTTCATCTCAAATTCCTTCATCTCTTTAGGGGTCCTTTTACAAAGGCGCACTGAAAAATGGCTTGCGGTAGTGTAGGCACAGGTTTTGGGCACACGCCAATCATTTTTCAGCACGCCTGTGAAAAAGGCCTTTTTTTTTATGAAAATGGACATGCAGCAAAATCAAAATGCCATGTGGCCATTTTGGGTCTGAGGCCTCACCGCCAGCCATTGACCTAGCGGTGAAGAATACGGGCAGTAATGACCTACACGCGTCAAATGCCACTTGGCACACGTCTGAAAATAAAAAATATTTTTCAGATGTGCATAGCGGGCGTGCACCAAAATTGAAATTACTGCAAGGGCCACGGGTTAACCAGGCGGTAACTCCAATTTGGCGCACGTTTGGCGCACGTAGGCGTCTATTCGGCTTAGTAAAAGGGCCCCTTAGCTTCTACTCTTTCTCCTTCTAGTATGAGAGTATGCTCAGGCATACAGAAAGCTCCCATATGTGGCTCATTTGGAAGCATAGGAAGGTATAGGAAGCAGCGTTGCAGAAACGCTGAGAATCCAGTCCAATCTAACGTAATCTAATATTTGCACTTTTCAATCATTTATCCAAATCAAGTTAAGCACAACACAGTTTACAACAGAAAGAAATAAAGCATTAAAAATGGAATACATTCAAATACAAGAAAGCAATGCTTAGTTTAAAATGTTTGAAAGAAAAACGTTTTTAATTGTTTCTGAAATATAGGTCCTTTTCTTGCCTGTTGTCAATAGAAAATCATGTAAAAAAAAAGCAAATAGTTGAGCACAGAATTATACATAAATGAGACTCTTGAGGGATAATTTTATAAAGTCAGTTTGCACATATTGTATAAGCCAGTATACACAAACTCAGCTAAGGAGGAGTGACGTGTATTAACAACATCAAAAGGAACTTCACTAATTACATGTTCAATATTCAAACAATTTTCAGGACCTCTATTTTAATAGGAAGAAAAAGCCTCAGATCTAACACAGGCAAATTATATATTTATTTGACCTGTTTAACGTCCATCACAGGCTGAAAAACCTTTCATCTTCCAATTATATTATATTTTTGAATATTTCAATTTTCTTTCCATATAGGTAAAAAAGCTCTTCAAACAGTACTTAACTTTTAAGCAGATCCGATGTCCTTGACGTGTGGTTCGCAGGACTCTACTGCTGCCTCAGTGGGATATAGACCTTTCTGCTATGCTATAAAATGAAAGAAAATCAGTTTTATCAAAATTCTTGCATACTCTAAAGACTCAGGAGATGTCATTACAGAGGTGTGCTATAAAGTAAGCATTAGGTAGAGGAGTAGCCTGCAAACCAGGGGAACTGGGTTTGATTCCTGCTGCTGCGCCTTCTAACTCTGTATATCTAATATAATAATTTGCTATGTGAACATTCTAAAGTGTCTCACTGGGATCGTAACCACCTGCTGACGTCACTGGCCAGCAGTAGAACCCTGCTTGCCTGACGTCAGCAGGGGGTTAAGATCCCAGTGAGAGACGCGCGATGAAGAACAGCAGGAGCGGGCAGAGACATCCCTATGTGCACGTCACCCCCCTCCAAAATCGCCAACCCCCCTCTGCTACCCTCCCTTTCTCCCCTCTTACCGGGGTCCTGGCAGCAGCAGTGAAGAGCCTCGCGAGTCTGCTGCCTTCCCTTCTCTTCGCTCTCAGCTCTGACTCTGGTCCCGTCCTTGCGGAAACAGGAAATGAGGGCGGGACCAGAGTCAGAGCTGAGAGCGAAGAGAAGGGAAGGCAGCAGACTCGCGAGGCTCTTCACTGCTGCTGCCGGGACCCCGGTAAGAGGGGGGAGGGGAGCAGAGGGGGGTTGGCGATTTTGGAAGGGGGCAACATGCACATAGTGGGATGGGCGGGGCCAGTGTCGGTGAGGGGAGGGCCGCGGGTGGAGGCATCGCAAGGACGTGTCTGTGAGACAGAGAGGAGGGAGGACTGGAACTCGGGGGAGGGAGAGAGAGGGAGGGAAGGCCTGGAAATTGGAAGGGAAGAAAGGGGGCCGTGGGACTTGGAGGGGACAGAGGGAAAGAGCGAGGGAGGAAGAGAAGGATAACCTTGCTAGGGCCCGTTTCATTTCATACCGAAACGGGCCTTTTTTTACTAGTAATATATAAACCACTTTCATTGCAACCACAGACAGGTGGTATATAAAATCCCATCCCCTTTCCCTTTCCTTCATGAACCAGTTACACATGTAAATGCTTAGAATACTACCAATCCAATAAAATCCAAACTTCACTAAATGAGTGTTCAATAATCTAGTAGACCAAATACCTTATTTTCACAACTGAAAGACATAACATTTTACTTTTTAAACTTTTTAAATGTGTTTCATAAAAAGGAGGAAAAAACCTCAAAAATACGCAGGTGTGTGAAAACAACTTTTCACCTGTCTCATTCAATCACAGAATTAAAAAAACCTCCGCAATTTTAAATCTTTTTCCTATGAATAACAAGTCTTTAAATTTAGCTTTTGGCTCTGCCTTGATCAAGCATATACATTTTGAAATGATTAGCTTCCGAAGATTTTGAGATCCTTTTATTTAAACGACTCCCCTGAGGTAGGCAGGCCGAAACACAGCGTTTCGTTGATTCGTTGATCAATAAATCTTCTTAAGTATTAAGATTGCCCTTCTTGTCTCTGGAGCCTGTGGTCCTTTTCACACTATCTTCCTCTCCTTTTATGCATTCCCTTGGGGGCCATAGAGTTCTCTGCTCTTGTGGATTTGTGTGTGCATATATGTACGAAAATGCAAGAATGTGCCTAAGCATCATTCTATAAATTTGCACATATTCCCCCAAATTCTATATGTTGCACTCAAAATTGTGCATGCAAATTTGGGCATAGGCCCAATTTGTGCACACAATTTAATTGGACAGTGATCCAATTAATGCCAATTATTGGCCCTAATTGGCAACGGTTAGAATTTATGCACACATCTTTGAAGTTGCTATTTTATAAAGATGTATGTGTAAATTTTTACACTTGGATCCGAAAAGGGGTGTGTGACCATGGGAGGGACATAGATGGGTCAGGGGCGGTCCTGTAATTTGCACACAGTGTTATAGAATACCGCAGGTCCACTCCTAATTTAGGTGTGAGGATTTATACCAGGTCTCAATTGGTATAAATCTTCATGCCCAAAATTGGGTACGGACCCTGGTTCTTAGTGCTATTCTATAAATGGCGCCCAAGAATAGCACTCACCGCTCATTTTTTCAGCACCCAAATTTGGGTGCCATTTACAGAATGTAGTCCATATTACATTGTGCATATTTTACAGATAGGCGTAAATATAGGCAAAGTATGGGTGGACCATGGGCAGGACGCCCATTTTTGCACATAACATCTAGAATACTATAAGTTGCATTTGTATCGCTATGGCTGGCATAAATGCTTGTACCTAACGGCATGTGTGTATATAGCAGATTACATCAGTATTCTATAAAGGAAAGTAGACTTAAATACAGGCACATTGATATAGACTTACCTCCTAAATACATTCTCTTACCGGCAGATATGCTGGACTGTTTTATAACAATCTCAGTATTAATTCGCTCCAAACTATGATGAGGACAGTGATTCAGACTAACAATCAAATATATCATAATACCACTGTAATTTTATGATAGATATTGTAAATTATTTAATAAATCAGGAACTCCCTCATCTTCTCTACAACACCGCTTAATCTAACAATTTTGGGACAGGAAAAAGCCTCGTAAAATTTGGATAGCTTTGATCACCACAACGTATTTTCTTGCTCCATTCATTGGCTCAAAAAATCTCATACATTTTGTCGAAAGCATCAAAATCATTCACATATAAAATGTTTTAACACCTATCACAGTCTGTTGGTCATAAATAAATGTTCATATCCAGCAAGCTCAAGTGTGACTCAAAAAATCACTTTTTAGATATCACTTTTCTCTATTCAGAGTTATGCCGCACAAATGCGGTCCAACAGACTAGTTCCAACATGGCCAGCGTTTCGCAGCTCCCTCGCCACTGCATCAGAGATTCTTCAAATTTGCTGTTAGTGATTGAAGCGCTGCGTACGACTGGTAGCGCTATAGAAATGATTTGTAGTAGTAGTAGTAGTCTTCCATCATATCAGACAAGCGCAATAGCAAAACATCTATCATACAATTACAGTTGCATTATATGTTTGACTGTTTTATAAGAAGTAATTTCCACATATAAACCTCTGTTTTATGTGCAGAAAGGGTTGTAGAATTCTTCCTAAAATGATTAAGGATTGGAGGGTGGACAACAAAATGCTAGGTCATCTCCATGGATAAATGATACACTGCAAAATTTGGATGAGTGTTTTCCAGCTGACAGCTGCTAGTCAGTTATTCACACCTCCTTTGGACTCGCAAATCAAATTTTCTGTAAAGCAGGGCTTTGACTGAAATGTTTTTCTTTGATTCCTACGTGGTGAAATCCCATTAGCTCTTCCCTGAAGAACTGATGTACTTTTTTCCAGATACTTCTCTTACTAGGGTTAACTGCCTGTAACTGACTATTAAATCCATGTGCTGTGGTGGCTCTTTACCTTTAGAGAAGCTGTCAACTCATTTTCCAGTCCTCTTTGCAAAATAACTAGTAATCCTAGGTTTTTGTTTCTCTGAAGCACAAAATTACTAATTACTAGCAGTTCAACAGTGCTGTGTTTCCATCTGGTGGCATGTCATTATCCCATGTGCTATGATACCCACTATAGAGTCTTTCTTGATTTATAATGGTCAAAGCAATGGGATTATCTATCTAAGGGGCCCTTTTACAAAGGCGCGCTGATAAGCGGGATGCGTGTTTTGGGTGCTTGCAGAATCATTTTTTAGCGCACCTGTAAAAATGCCTTTTTAAATTTTTGCTGAAAATGGATGTGCAGCAAAATGAAAATTGTTGTGCATCCATTTTGGGTCTGAGACCTTACTGCCAGCCATTGACCTAGCAGTAAGGTCTCACACGGTAACCGGGCGGTAATGTTCTACGTGCGTAAAATGCCGATGACTGCCTGATTACCACCCGCATGCCAGAAAATGGTGCGCGTAGCGGACGTGCGTCAAAAATGAAATTACTGAAAGGGCCACACGGTAGCCAGACGGTAACTCATAATTGACACACGGACGCGCATAGGCGCCTACTTGGCTTAGTAAAAGGGCCCCTGGTTTACTTTCCAGATCAAACAGGAGGCACATCTATAAGTAGGTTCCTTCATTTGGGTATCTTAAAAGCACATGGTAGGGTTCTATTCCATAACAGAATCTGGATCCCCAGGTTCTGTTATAGAATTCTAGCACAATCCAGTATTGGCATGACTATCGTTTAGGCTCCTGCACTTACCCCAGCCATAGAGCTATAGACACAAAAATAAATAAATATCCAGTACAGATAATCACATATAGACATTCAATTAAAACCTAACGTGCTTTGCATCTTTGGACCACAGTATATAGAACAAAGTATTCAACAATGTTAAATAATAATACAACAAAACTTGTTGAACAAATTATACAGTAATGTAACAGAAAAAGACCAAGCAAAAAAAAAAAACAGCACAAAGGGCCTTTAAAAACAAAAGGGAACACAGCTCTTTCATTAAAAAATCCTTTAATAGTGAACTTTGATTGAAGAAAGACCCGACACAGGCCGTGTTTCGGTGCTACCACACCTTCGTCAGGGGTCACACCAATGACAAAGGAGGCTTCAACAGACTAATTTCAAAAGGCTGATGCTTTCCAAAAGTTTGTGTGATATGTTCCTCCGAATGAAATGCAGTGCAAAGCTCACACACAGCAACAGTGTAAGTCTCAATGAAATAGAGAATAAATGAATAAAAGACTACACATTGTTTTAGTAAGAGTATAATTTTGTGGAAACATTGAGATAAAGATATATTGGCTTTATGGAAAGGAAGTCAGAGTTGGAAGTTGTGATGGCCATCTTAAATTCCAAAAAAATGTAGCAGTGTGGAGATTTCTTTTCTGCATATAGTAATCTAAAAAAGAGAAGCATGGGGTTTTTCACTACTATTTTTCTTAAGCCCACAGACTGAAATAGGCTCCTATGTTATCAGAGCCACCATGTTATAAGGTTATCTTGTGACTTAACAGGCTGTGTTCCATGAAAAGCAAGCTGTGATTATCTGCAAGAGATATGAAGAGAGGGATATCTGAAAAGGTGCATTCAGTGGAGTGATCATAAGGCTTACTCTTCTGACAGGGAGGCTCTCCTCAAACACCATTCCCCCAAGTACAAGAAAACCCCAAATTGTGTGTATCAGTGCAGTCGCATTTGCTCTCTGAGGTTAGCAAGGCTCATCTCACTGACACACACACACAGGCCAGCAGCATCAGAGGTCACAAGATCTACTGGCTCATGTGCATGGTAACCTCCATGTGCAGCCAGTGGCCTGCATGTCGAAGATCACTGCATGTGGAGGTGGTGACAAGCCTGCACCAATAAATCAGGTAATGACCTCTGATGCTGCTGGGCTGTGCCTGTGTCAATGTGAGCCTTACCAGCCTCAGGCCCAGATGCATCAACCAAACGTAAAAAAAAATCTAAAACGTAAAAGTGCTTATCGAATTTGAAAAAACGAAGAATGCACCAAAAAACAAGTCTCACATGTTCGGTGCGGTATTGTAAAGTACAATGCATTACAGATTCATAATCCCCGTCGGTAATTGGCCCCTAAAACATAAGCAGAGCAGCCAAGCGTTATGCTGGCTGCTCTGCGCATGCCACAAACGTCAAAACAAAACAAAAAAAAACACAAAACACAAACACGTGGCTCCCCGTGCGAGGGGGGGATCGGGACGTGCGAGCGTTTAGCTCTGTGATCCTAGCAGGAGAGTGCAGTTGAAGACGTCCTCCTCAAGACTCCAAAAAGGACGTCCTTCATAAACCCCCCTTTCTAACAAAAGACCTCTTTCACTGTGATCCCCTTTAGTTCAGCAGAGAGACCTGGGCCCGCCCCCGGCTGGGGGAAACAGAGGAAGAGAGGGGGACCAGGGCAGCTTAAAGTTGTTTACAGAACTGGGAAATTGGCTTCAGAGGAGAGCAGAGTGTTAATTTTCAAAGCTGTGGGAGAAGGAGAAATAGAGAGAGAGGAAGGGAGGGGGCCGTGGCTGCTACAGTTTTGAGTTTTCTTTTGATTTTTTTTTTTTTAATACAGGGGGAAGCAGCAGCGTCAACCTCGGGCGGGGGGGGGGGGGGCAAGGGCGTCCATACAGGAAGCTCTGATGAGTGCCTTTGCCCCCTACCGATCCTTTTTTGCTTTTGGGGGTTTTTTTTCAATTTTATGCAGGGGGAAGCGGGGAGCCACGTGTTTGTGTGGGATTTTTTTATTTTCAAACATGCCAGCTTGGATTTTTATGCTGCAGGGAGAAGCGGGGAGCAGTGTCTGTGTGACAGCTCAGGCTTTTACGACAGGTCTGACTTCACGTTAAATATATCACAGTAAATGATTCGTTGCAATCGTCGGTATAGTTAGTGCATTGCGAATTGTTCACATTTCAATTGGAAGTGACTCGTTTGCATTCCGTTTTCGTTAGCTGCTAGCGTCGTCGGAAAATAGCCTTTAATGCATGCTACGGTTGAAAATTTCTTCGTTAAAGGGTCGTAAAAGTTTTGTGCATCTGGGCCTCAGTCGGGGCAGACAGCAAGTGGGGCTGCACTGAATTATTGGAGCAAGGATTCGGAGGACTTGCTGCACAATGCCAGTTAACCGTGGTTTACCACCAAAGCAGTAAGTGTTAAATAATGCACCGGGAGTTCTGAGATTAGCACTGATGCTGATCGCGAAGTCTTCTTTTTTTAAAATTTGCACCAATTCTACAAATAATTTTTATGCATAAACCCCCTAATTCTATAAAAGTTGCCAAAAATTGTGTGTGCAACTTTAAATGCATGTCCAATTTGCACATGCAATTTAATTAGATAACGAGCTAATTAGTACCAATAGTTGGCTTTTTAACAAGCAGTTATTGGCACTAACTAGATCCATACCAAACTATTACACGTGAGTAAAAACAGGGGGCATGGAAATGAGAGAGTCATGGGTGGAACAGGGACATTCCTAGAATTTACGCACGTTGTTAAAGAATATGGGGGAGGGGGTACATGCCTAATTTAGGCGCATACATTTGCACCACATTTCAGGTGGT
The DNA here is from genome assembly GCF_901765095.1 of Microcaecilia unicolor. Taxonomy (NCBI): domain Eukaryota; kingdom Metazoa; phylum Chordata; class Amphibia; order Gymnophiona; family Siphonopidae; genus Microcaecilia; species Microcaecilia unicolor. The sequence goes on along the minus strand of NC_044040.1, from coordinate 39,222,740 downwards.
AGGGCTTTGAGCCACCCTGGCAACAGGAGAGGCACATGGCTGAAGTTTTCTCCTGCGGTCTTACTAGGCTGCCACTTCAAATCACACCTTACGAACATGAATGGCCAGTCATTCGCTTTTGCTTGGGAAATCAGAATTTTGCAAGTTTAAAAATCCGAAACCTCTATGCGAGACACAGGATTGTCACATAAGTGTTTTCTTTGCTTCTTATCCAATTCGGTGTTAAGGAGACATTTGGGAGTTGAGCATAATAGCAAAATCATTTATATGGAAACTAAATCTACTGCAGAAGAGGAAGAAATAACTGAATTGCAGCTCGCTTTGCTTTGTATATAATCATCTCAGATTATCAATGGTATGCTAAGTTAGGCTTGTGAGGGAGGAATAGGTGGCTAGAAATGAAACATCTGTAATTTATATGTAATAATATACTTACATTTACCAATTTTTATACAATAATAGGTTATTTATAACCAAAAATATCCCTGAAAAAATCCATTCTTATTCATTATTCATGTGCTAAGCTCTCATCTTTGTTAAAATGATAAAGGCACAAACTACCTGCCTGGTGAATTTTCTCAGAAAAGAAAATGTGAGAAAAAGAAAGTTATTTGCCTTTTTTTAAAATCCCAAAGCACACATGGAATTGTGCTTTTTCACTCGGATTTGCGCTGCAACTTCCTCTAATGGGGTGTTTGAGGAGATTGCCCTACTCTTCCCTTTCCTTTTCAGACTTCATCTGATTGCTTTGTTCTGCTGCTATTTTGAGTTACCAATGATTCCATCTGGCCCATAAACCTTTAGGTACCCTAAAGGAAGCTATTATGATATAGCACAGAAGGGTGATCAGAACCATCGAATTGTAAGAGGAATTGGTAAGTTTCCTGTTTTTGACTTCATTCAGTTAGGTTACTACTCTACCAACTTCTGAGAATCAGCTGCCATCATCTGTTTTGCATCATTTAATTTATTTTCAGGAGGTGGTGGAAAGGAAAACGGTAACGGAATTCAAACATGCGTGGGATAAACATAAAGGAATCCTGTTCCGAGGGAATGGATCCTCAGAAGCTTAGCTGAGATTAGGTGGCAGAGCCAGTGGTGGGAGGCGGAAGACTGGAGGGTAGCCAATGTTACTCCGATTTTTAAGAAGGGTTCCAGAGGAGATCCGGGAAATTATAGACCGGTGAGTCTGACGTCGGTGCCGGGCAAGATGGTGGAGGCTATTATTAAGAATAAAATTGCAGAGCATATACAAAAACATGGACTGATGAGACAAAGTCAGCACGGATTTAGTGAAGGGAAGTCTTGCCTCACCAATCTAATGCATTTTTTTGAGGGGGTAAGCAAACATGTGGACAATGGGGAGCCGGTTGATATTGTATATCTGGATTTTCAGAAGGCGTTTGACAAAGTGCCGCACGAAAGACTCCTGAAGAAATTGCAGAGTCATGGAATCGGAGGTAGGGTATTATTATGGATTAAGAACTGGTTGAAAGATAGGAAGCAGAGAGTAGGATTGCGTGGCCAGTATTCTCAGTGGAGGAGGGTAGTTAGTGGGGTCCCGCAGGGGTCTGTGCTGGGTCCGTTGCTTTTTAATGTATTTATAAATGACCTAGAGATGGGAATAACTAGTGAGGTAATTAAATTTGCCGATGACACAAAATTATTCAGGGTCGTCAAGTCACAGGAGGAATGTGAACGATTACAGGAGGACCTTGCGAGACTGGGAGAATGGGCGTGCAAGTGGCAGATGAAGTTCAATGTTGACAAGTGCAAAGTGATGCATGTGGGTAAGAGGAACCCGAATTATAGCTACGTCTTGCAAGGTTCCGCGTTAGGAGTTACGGATCAAGAAAGGGATCTGGGTGTCGTCGTCGATGATACGCTGAAACCTTCTGCTCAGTGTGCTGCTGCGGCTAGGAAAGCGAATAGAATGTTGGGTGTTATTAGGAAGGGTATGGAGTCCAGGTGTGCGGATGTTATAATGCCGTTGTATCGCTCCATGGTGCGACCGCACCTGGAGTATTGTGTTCAGTACTGGTCTCCGTATCTCAAAAAAGATATAGTAGAATTGGAAAAGGTACAGCGAAGGGCGACGAAAATGATAGTGGGGATGGGACGACTTTCCTATGAAGAGAGGCTGAGAAGGCTAGGGCTTTTCAGCTTGGAGAAGAGACGGCTGAGGGGAGATATGATAGAAGTGTATAAAATAATGAGTGGAATGGATCGGGTGGATGTGAAGCGACTGTTCACGCTATCCAAAAATACTAGGACTAGAGGGCATGAGTTGAAGCTACAGTGTGGTAAATTTAAAACGAATCGGAGAAAAGGTTTCTTCACCCAACGTGTAATTAGACTCTGGAATTCGTTGCCGGAGAACGTGGTACGGGCGGTTAGCTTGACGGAGTTTAAAAAGGGGTTAGATAGATTCCTAAAGGACAAGTCCATAGACCGCTATTAAATGGACTTGGAAAAATTCCGCATTTTTAGGTATAACTTGTCTGGAATGTTTTTACGTTTGGGGAGCGTGCCAGGTGCCCTTGACCTGGATTGGCCACTGTCGGTGACAGGATGCTGGGCTAGATGGACCTTTGGTCTTTCCCAGTATGGCACTACTTATGTACTTATGGTTGGTGGTTGGGAGGCGAGGATATTGCTGGGCAGACTTATACGATCTGTCCCAGAGCCGGTGGTTGGGAGGCAGGGATAGTGCTGGGCAGACTTATACAGTCTGTGCCCTGAAAATGACAGATACAAATCAAGGTAAGGTATACACAAAAAGTAGTACATATGAGTTTATCTTGTTGGGCAGACTGGATGGACCATGCAGGTCTTTTTTCTGCCGTCATCTACTATGTTACTGTGTTACTACAAAGTTTTCTGGCATGCTACTTTTGGCCTAAAGACCATACAGAGCGAATTACAACAAAAGATAAAGCAGGAACAAGAATGCATCAAATAGCTATCTATTCCTCTCTTCTCCCCACCTCCCAAACCCTTATCCCCAGAAAAAGCAGAAAAACACCAATCATGAGTACAAAGAAAGGAAATTGATTAGTAGTTTTAGTTTTCATTTTTGTACTTTTCTTGGTCATAGTCCAGTCATTTTTCAGCTGTTCTACTGCATGACACAGAAGGGGATGACCACAAACTGAAATGAACCCTATATACTAAAAAAAAAAAAACCCTGTAATGTAGAAAACCTTTATTAAAGAAAAAAATATATATTTTGATGAGTGCTCATACCGAATGAGATTGCCAGTGGTGAGGTATAAACAATGGACTATTGTCTCAACCAAGTATCATCATTGCATCTACATCTTAAATCTATATATGTGGCATTCGAAAATGATGTCCATAAAATACTTTGTAATGGAAGTAAAAATATATAAAACTAGTCACTTAGGGCCCTGTGGCGAAACTGGGGACTTTCATGCTCTGTGATGTTTATTGTTATCTTATGACACTTTTTCCCCTTCAGTGCATTTCCTTTGATTGGCCAGCAGGTGGTGTTTGACCTCTACTTTATGGCTGTAGCAGAGGTCTGTTTTATTTGTAGCTTACCTTCCCCAAAGGAACAGAGAAAAACCCCTGTGGGGGTGGGGGGTGGGAAGTAACCTGCAGTGCCATTGGCCAAACACTCTTAATGCCCTGATTGGCCCTGAAGCCAAACACCTAGCCCACAATGTGCTAGAACTCAATCTCAGTTGGGAGTGTGGAGGGAGTAGACCTCTGTTCAATTCTTCTGAGCAGTTTCTTTTCCTGACCTCCCCACAGGGCCGTGCTAACACGGTAAGCGAGGTAAGCACTGCAGGGGGGCACCGACCTCTGGAGGACGCCTACCGTTTCCTGAGGTCAGCTCACTTGCAAAATGTTTTACCTGAAGCTGTGATTCTCCTCTCTCCCCTGCCCGCCCCTCTTTGACCACAGTGCTCACTGAGGCAGGCAGGCTCTGCTGAAGCTGTTTGAAAGAATACAACCAGTGCTATTTATTTCTTTGGTGTGGGACGAACTCCTCATTCAGGGTGAGCTTGAACAACATTCAAAATAAAGAGATCAGCCAGGTTTGGAGGGAGGTGTGCAAGTGAGACTGGGGAGAAATAAAAACTAAATAGTGTAATTGTTAAAATCTGTAAGTGGTTCAAAGTTTTTGGGTTTTTTTCTCTGAGCTTGTATACAGAGAGGAGGGCCTGACTGCAATGATGTTTGCATAATTTTCAGGTAACCCGATATCTACAGCTAAAAGCCATTTCATTGGCTGATGGTTCCAACAGTAGTTTCAGAGGAAGTTTAGCTGACGTAGTGTAGGAGAGCTGGTGTTTGTTTTTATATAAAAGATTCTCCTTGGATAGGGAAGAGTCTGTGATATGTGAAAATATATTTTGCTTTAATGAAATTGCTAAACTTTAGAGTCAGAGACTTATCAATGATCAGAAAAAGAAAGTCACCAGACAACAAAGGTAGAGAAAAATCATTTTATTTTCATTTTAGTGTTTGAAATATGTCCACTTTGAGAATTTACATCTGCTATCTTATTTTGCAATGTATAGCAATTTGTTTCTAAGAATATTGCTGACAATTCCTGTCAGTGTGGCAAGTGGTGAGAGATCATTTTCACGGTTAAAAATCATAAAAAACTAGTAAAAAATGCCCGTTTCAAAAGGGAAGGAAATGGGCACTAGCAAGGCCATCCCCCACCCTCCGTCCCTCGCTGTTCCAGACTCTGCTGTCCCTCCATTTTCACCCCCCCTTTCCGCAACCCAGTCGACCCCCCCCTTCTCGGCGAAAACCGTCCCCCGCCGCCTTCCAGTACCTGTGCTGACGGGGGACCCCAACCCCCGTCAGCCGAAGTCCTGTGCTGGCCTTCGAGGCGTTGCTTCTTCAATGATTTTGTGTCCAAGTTGCTCTGCATGCATCTGACATCAGACGCACGCAGAGGAACTTGAACCAAAGATCATTGAAGAAGCAATGGTGTGAAGGCCAGTACAGGACTTCAGCTGATGGGGGTTGGGGTCCCCTGTCAGCACAGGTACTGGACGGTGGCTGGGGATGGTTTTCGCCGAGAAGGGGGGTCAACTGGGTCGTGGAAGGGGGGTGCAGTGGGCTGTAACACAGGGGGAGGAGTAGGGAAACACGCTCCGTGTGTTTCCCTACTCCTCCCCTTGCTTTGGTATCAGCTGTCACTGACGTCAGTGCATGCCTGCCTAGCAGATCACCTCCGAAGGAGGCATGGTCCCAGGCACATCCTGTTGGAGGTGAGAATTATTATATAGGATTATTTGCGATCAAGTATTTCACAAGAAAGGCTTGTAAGCCTTGCCATGATTGCTATTGAGAATGATATATGTGCCAGTTAGATATCAAAGATTTAATTACTAATTTCATGAACATGAAAGCACGAAAAGCTAAGTGGTTGTAATCCCTCTATTTGTTCAGCAATCCCACAAAGATGCACTCCATCTTTCAGCTCCTATTTTCTTTGCATCTTTTGCCACACGGGGGGGGCGCCAACTGATAGTCTGCAGGGGGGCACCATAGACCCTAGGCTCGGCCCTGCTTCCCCAGGTGCTACTTAGGTAGTAAGAAAGTGTTTAGTTAGCTTTAATACTGAATCCTTGTTATTTTACCTGTTACTGTTTGCTGTTTAAAAAACTTTTACCGTTCACTGTTCTACTTTTTTTGATAAGTACATAGTACATAAGTATTGCCATATTGGGACAGACCAAAGGTCCTTCAAACCCAGCATCCTGTTTCCAACAGTGGCCAATCCAGGTCACAAATACCTGGCAAGATCCCAAAAAAGTGCAAAACATTTTATACTGTTTATCCCCAGAAATAGTAGATTGTCCCCAAGTCCAATTTAATAATGGTCTATGGCTTGTCCTTTAGGAAGCCGTCCAAACCTTTTCAAAACTCTGCTAAGCTAACCACCTTTACTACATTATCTGGCAACGAATTCCAGAGTTTAATTACATGTTGAGTGAAGAAAAAATTTCTCCAATTCATTTTAAATTTACTACTTTGTAGCTTCATCGCATGCCCCCTAGTTCTAGTATTTTTGGAAAGCGTAAACAGACGCTTCACATCTACCCGTTCAACTCCACTCATTATTTTGTAGACCTCTATCATATCTCCCCTCAGCCGCCTCTTCTCCAAGCTGAAGAGCTCTAGCCACTTTAGCCTTTCCTCATAGGGAAGTTGTCCCATCCCCTTTATCATTTTCATCACCCTTCTCTGCATCTTTTCTAATTCCACTATATCTTTTTTGAGATGCGGCGACCAGAATTGAACACAATATTTGAGCATGGAGTGATAAAATGGCATTATAACGTCCTCATTTTTGTTTTCCATTCCTTTCCTACATTCTATTTATTTATTTGGATTTTGCTCACACCTTTTTCAGTAGTAGCTCAAGGTGAGTTACATTCAGGTACACTGGATATGTCTCTGTCCCAGGAGGGCTCACAATCTACGTTTGTACCTGAGGCAATGGAGGGTTAAGTGACTTGCCCAAGATCACAAGGAGCAGCAATGGGATTTGAACCAGCCACCTCTGGATTACAAGACTGGTACTCTAACCACTAGGCCACTCCTCCACTCAGCAGCAACAGAACAGTAGCTCTGTTGACCTGGACTGACTAAGAATCCTGGCAGTTTGTGTTCTCGGTCTGTGAGTGGTTTTTCTGGGAACTGCTGGACCCCTAGGACTGTGGCCTCAGTGTCCCTAGAAACCACCAGGGAAATAACTTGCAGGTGGGAGATTCGCCCAGAGGCAAGCGGTAACCGCCACTTTGTAAAAGTGTCCCTTAACTTAGTGAAGATATCACAAAGAGTTCACTATTTCTGGGATCCTCCTTCCACACTTTTCTCTTCTTAGCCCCTCTTCTTCCACCCCACCATCTGTCAGTACCATCCCTTTTCTGCCATCCCACCATCTGCCAACCTCAGCCCCCTTCTGCAATCTCCAATTCCCAGGCTCCTTCTGCCACACTCGCCCCCCATGCTACCCCCTTCTCTTTTATCCTACCCCCAGCCCCTATGTCAACCTGAAGCTCTTTTCTCCCACCCTCAGCCCCCTTGTCATCCCCAAGCCCCAACATCACCTCTTCTCATCCCCATATGTAGTGTTCAAGTCTTCATTTTGAAAACAACCAAAAATAGACCTATAAAACCTCTTCCACTCCAGAACATATAAATAAACCAAACTAGGAAGTGATAGTTTGTCATTCTTATGTCCTTCCAGAAAATGAAAAAAATGTATAAAGACCACTTGGATCGTTACCAATGGTACAGCAGATATATTTGGTTGTAAAGACTAAATAATGGTATGAACCACTGCCAACAGACACCACCTTTGGAATGTTGCTAGCATGATCCATTCCAGCTTTGTTATATAGTGAATCCCTGGAAATTTTCTGGAGGTCAATCTGGATACAATGATAAAGAGAAGAAGCAGTATTTATCCTATCCCCTGTAAATGGTTTGAAGGAGAGACTTTACCTGCTCTTGACCCAAAAGGAAGGTATCAGGAAGTTGGTTTCCTTTGGTCTAGTTCTAAAATATAAATCCACATACGCGACCAGTTTCTCATACATATGCACGCAGCTATGGAATGCACTACCGAAGGCCGTAAAAACAACACAAGACCTAACCATCTTCCGAAGGCTACTGAAAACAGATCTTTTCAAGAAGGCATACCATAAACATCCATCTTAAATATTAAATAATAACACTATACACGAACTATACAACCAAACTCTTATCACATGACTGATGAACCTCTCTGATACCAATGAGCAAGCACTACCACTTTAAACCTATGTTGAATAGAGACTCTCTATAGTCGATGACCTAATGTATGGTACAGTCCAATCTATTACTCAGGAACCTTCATGCAGTACCATAATTTATTCTTCTTTATCATGTATGTATGCACATAATATATATATATATATATATATATATATATATATATATATATATATATATATATATATATATATATATATATATATATATATATATATACATACCCCGGGTGAGGGGATGTTGGGTGGGTGGACCTGGAGGGAAAGTGGCTGGGCCTGGGCCCGTCCAGGCCCACCCGTGGCTACGCCCCTGCTTGGGGAATATTTACTCTTTTATTTGTAGCATTTGTATCCTACATTTTCCCACCAATTTGCAGGCTCAATGTGGCTTACATCTGCCGTAATGGCGGTTGCCATTTCCGGGTAACAGGGTGACAAATGGTATTGCGTTAAGGTGCATACATACATGGTAACATACATGGAACATAACATATATGGAACAGATCATATATATACCATGATCTGTTCCGTATATGTTATGTTCCATGTATGTTACCATGTATGTATGCACCTTAACGCAATACCATTTATCATCCTGTTACCCGGAAATGGCAACCGCCATTACGGCAAATGTAAGCCACATTGAGCCTGCAAATTGGTGGGAAAATGTGGGATACAAATGCTACAAATAAAAGAGTAAATATACCCCAAGCAGGGGCATAGCCACAGGTGGGCCTGGACGGGCCCAGGCCCAGCCACTTTCCCTCCAGGTCCACCCACCCAACATCCCCTCACCCGGGGTTTAAATCTTTTTTACCTCCGTCGAAGCGGCCGCATCATTGAAAGCCCTGCTCATCAAGCCTTCCCTTTGTGAGTTTGTTCCCTCAGAGTCCCGCCTTCTGATGTCATTTCCTCTTTCCGCGAGGGTGGGACTCTGAGGGAACAAACTCACGAAGGGAAGGCTTGATGGGCAGGGCTTTCAATGACGTGGCCGCTTCGACGGAAGTAAAATAGATTTAAACCACGCGTGGCAGGAAGAGAAAGGAGGATGTTGGAGGGAGAAGAGGGCGGGCAGGTGGATATGAATGGGAGGGGAGGATGGGGACAAAGGAGAATCGCTGGACATGGATGGGAGCGGGTGGGGAGGGCAGGGGAGAGAGGAGAATTGCTGGGTATGGATTGACGGAGGGGGGCAGGGAAGAGAAGAGAATTGCTGGGTATGGATGGATAGAGGGGGGCAGGGGAGAGAAGAGAATTGCTAGGTATGGATGGATAGAGGAGGGCAGGGGAGAGAAGAGAATTGCTGGGTATGGATGGATGGAGGAGGGCAGGGGAGAGAAGAGAATTGCTGGGTATGGATGGATGGAGGGGGCAGGGAAGAGAAGAGAATTGCTGGGTATGGATGGATGGAGGGGGGCAGGGAAGAGAAGAGAATTGCTGGGTATGGATGGATGGAGGGGGCAGGGGAGAGAAGAGGACAGATAACATCAGAATCAGATACTGGGCCAGCATGATCAGAAAAACAAAGTCACCAGACAACAAAGGTAGAAAAAAATCATTTTATTTGCATTATAGTGTTTGGAATATGTCCACTTTGAGAATCAGGTGCTCAATGTTAAAAGTTTATATTTATTTATTTATTTATTTATTTATGGCATTTTATCCCACATTAAACATGAATTAGATTGGAACCTGGGATCATTTATTTTTTTTCCTGGGGAGAGTAATGCATTGCCCCCCCACCACCACAGGCTCTCTCCCCAGCTATAGCCAGCTCTGCAATTTTGAGGGGAGGCGCAGAGGTGGACGGGGGGTGCAGAGGTGGATGGGGGGTGCAGAGGTGGACTGGGGAGACAGCCTGTTGTTAAACATTTACCAGCACACCACTGTCTAGTGCCCATCCATCCAACCTGTTGGCGCACCCAAAAATTGCCTTCTGGCTACACCACTGTCCCCAAGAATAGAAGAAAGCTCTTATCCTTTGTGTCAAGAGAAGGTAAGAGTTCTGTCTGGAGTTTTGGGGATTTTTAGCTTCTGGAAATTTGCTGGTGAAGAAACTAGAAGCTTGCATCAGAAGCTTTGGAGTTTACTCATCCAGGAATTTCCCTGCCACTCAAGCAAATCTATAAGGAGGAGTGTGCCTACCTTATACAGCATGGAGGGTGATAATGCTCCTGATCAGGAGTCCTAAAATAGTAATTCCTGGTTCTGTTGTTTCAAGGATGTGGTTTCAAACACGAATGTCCTTGAGGTGTACCCAGGAACTGTGGTCTTGTAGCTTGGCTGCTGTATCTGACAGAGCTTCAATTCTGAAGGGGCCTACATAAATGGAATCCTTCCACGTTTTGTGCGTGTAGTACTTTCTGAGTCAGTTGTGCTATACTTATCCCCCCCTTCTGTCTGGCAATTTCCTGGAAAATGTAAGATAGAGACGTTATAAAAGATTGTAAATAGTCCCAATACAATGGGATGGGCGAGCACAGGATACAAACAGTAAAGTAACATTAAGGAATCTAGTAGAAAGGTAAGGCAGAAAACTAAAGTCCATAATGTCTATGTATAAATGTCCATGTAACAGATGAATTAACAGCAGTCAGCGTTGGTTCTCAGTATCTTCTCTTTTCTGGTACCGGGAAGACGTAAGTGGTAGAAAGTTGCATTTGGGTGTACACAGTCAGGGTTTCACATGTGAAATGATATGCAGTTTCTGGAAGGTGTCAACGTGGATTAGATAAGAATAGGATGAATCTGTAACATGACTCAAAGGAATAAAATAAGTAAATAGAGCAGAGCAAAGAAGGCCATGGTTTAGGCATCAGGTCATACAAAATAAGAATTCACTTAATGTGTACCTAATTCCTTAACTAAATATCATTAGCAGAATGCTGTTTTGCGATCTTATGTTTTAATACAATTCTAGTTATAGTTAATTCAGAATAAAATCAATTGCCACTCCAGCCCACTGCCAAAGAACACGCTATAAGTCATATACATACAAAAAAATTTTTTTAACCAACTTATTGTGTACACATAATGCGTATTCTAGCATGTATTCCTGCCATGTGACTATTCCCAAAAGGTATTGTTAAACAGTGCACACAACTTGCACATGGGCAAATAATGACTTTAAAAATCATTTATTTTTGAGCATCTCTGTAACTTTGCAATTCAAAACACAAATTTCTTATCATTGATTAAAAACATTAGTTAGGCACCTTTCAATTATGGAAGAGCTGAGTAGAAAAAAATAAAATCACATCACTATCCAGTTACTGACAGTAGAAATTAAGGAGGATTAAGTTATTAACTTGTTCTAAGAAAAGTAATTAATAGCAGGTAATTCAAGTAATTCAGCAGGACACAAATCACACCCTTGAATCATTGTGGGTTGAAATTCCATGTATAAAAGGGAAAAGGACGGTGATAGGAGTGTATTACCGTCCGCCTCGCCAGGATGAGCAGGTAGACACAGAAATGATAAAAGAAATCAGAGACGCAAACAAAATAGGCAATTTGATAATAATGGGTGACTTCAATTATCCAAATATAGGCTGGTTAAATGTAACATCGGGACACGCTAGAGAGGTACAATTCCTTGATGAAATCAAGGACAGCTTTATGGAGCAGCTGGTGCAGGAGCCGACGAGAGAAGGAAAATTTCTAGACTTGGTCCTTAGTGGAGCACATGATCTGGTGAGGAACGTTATGGTACTGGGGCCACCTTGATAACAGTGATCATAATATATGATCAGTTTTGATATCAACCTTGAAGTAACTATACACAGGAAGTCAAATACGTTAGCGTTTAACTTTAAAAAAGGAGACTATGATAAAATGAGAAGAACAGTGGAAAAAAAACTTAGGGGAACAACTGAGAGGGTAAAAACTGTACAACAGGCATGGACGCTGTTCAAAAATACCATCCTGGAGGCCCAGGCCAAACATATTCCACAAATTAGAAAAGAAAGACGGAACTCCAAAAGACAGCCGGCCTGGTTGAAAAGTGAGGTGAAGGAAGCTATTAGGGCTAAAAGAAATGCCTTCAGAAAATGGAAGAAGGAACCGTCTGAAAATAACAAGAAGCAGCATAAGGAGTGTCAAAGCAAATGCAAGGCGCAGATAAAGAAGGCCAAGAGAGATTACAAAAAAAAGATAGCATTAGAGGCAAAAAAGCATAGTAAAAAAATTTTTCGGTATATTAAAAGCAGGAAGCCGGCAAAAGAATCGGTTGGGCTGCTGGATGACCCAGGGGTAAAAGGGGCGATCAAGGAAGACAAAGACGTAGCGGAGAGATTGAATTAATTCTTTGCTTCGGTCTTCACCGAGGAAGATTTGGGTGGGATACCGGTGTCGGAAATGATATTTCAAGCGGATGAGTCGGAGAAACTTACTGACTTCATGGTAACCCTGGGGCAGTTCGGCAAACTGAAGAGTAGCAAATCTCCTGGACCGGATGGTATTCATCCTAGAGTACTGATAGAACTGAAAAATGAGCTTGCGGAGCTACTGCTAGTGATATGCAATTTATCCTTAAAATCAAGCGTGGTACCAGAAGATTGGAGGTGGCCAATGTAACGCCCATTTTTAAAAAAGGTTCCAGGGGAGATCCGGGAAATTATAGACCGGTGAGTCTGACATCGGTGCTGGGGGAAATGGTAGAGGCTATTATTAAAAACAAAATTACAGAGCACATCCGAGGACATGGATTACTGAGATCGAGTCAGCACGGCTTTTGTGGGGGGAAATCTTGCCTGACCAATTTACTTTGATTCTTTAAAGGAATAAACAAACATGTGGACAAAGGGCAGCTGGTTGATATTGTGTATTTGGATTTTCAAAAAGTGTTTGACAAGGTACCTCATGAAAGGCTACAGAGGAAATTGGAGGGTCATGGGATAGGAGGAAAAGTCCTATTGTGAATTAAAAACTGGTTGAAGGATAGGAAACAGAGAGTGGGGTTAAATGGGCAGTATTCACAATGGAGAAGGGTAGTTAGTAGGGTTCCTCAGGGGTCTGTGCTAGGACTGCTGCTTTTTAATATATTTATAAATGATTTAGAGATGGGAGTAACTAGCGAGGTAATTAAATTTGCTGATGACACAAAGTTATTCAAAGTTGTTAACTCGCGACAGGATTGTGAAAAATTACAGAAGGACCTTACGAGACTGGGAGACTGGGCGGCTAAATGGCAGATGACGTTTAATGTGAGCAAGTGCAAGGTGATGCATGTGAGAAAAAAGAACCCGAATTATAGCTACGTCATGCAAGGTTCCACGTTAGGAGTTATGGACCAAGAAAGGTATCTGGGTGTCGTCATCGATAATACACTGAAACCTTCTGCTCAGTGTGCTGCTGCAGCTCGGAAAGCGAATAGAATGTTGGGTATTATTAGGAAAGGTATGGAAAACAGGTGTGAGGATGTTATAATGCCGTTATATCGCTCCATGGTGCAACCGCACCTTGAGTATTGTGTTCAATTCTAGTCGCCGCATCTCAAGAAAGATATAATGGAATTGGAAAAGGTGCAGCGAAGGGCGACTAAAATGAAAGTGGTGATGGGACAACTTCCCTATGAAGAAAGACTAAGGAGGCTAGGGCTTTTCAGCTTGGAGAAGAGACGGCTGAGGGGAGTCATGATAGAGGTATATAAAATAATGAGTGGAGTGGAACAGGTGGATGTGAAGCGTCTGTTCACGCTTTCCAAAAATACTAGGTCTGGGAGGCATGTGATGAAACTACAGTGTAGTAAACTTAAAACAAATCGGAGAAAATGTTTCTTCACCCAACGCATAATTAAACTCTGGAATTCGTTTCTGGAGAATGTGGTGAAGGCGGTTAGCTTGGCAGAGTTTAAAAGGGGGTTAGACGGTTTCCTAAAGGACAAGTCCATAAACCGCTACTAAATGGACTTGGGAAAAATCCACAATTCCGGGAATAACATGTATAGAATGTTTATACGTTTGGGAAGCTTGCCAGGTGCCCTTGGCCTGGATTGGCCGCTGTCGCGGACAGGATGCTGGGCTCGATGGACCCTTGGTCTTTTCCCAGTGTAGCATTACTTATGTACTTATAGCTTGCATGATAGATAAAAATAGTGCATCAAGTAATCAGGGAGGTATGTCTAAACCCGATTTATATAAAACAAAGCTGAAAAGACACAGAAAGGAAGGGGAAAGGGTAACATTTTAACTGTTTACAATAAATATCGAAATTTTAGACCCTCCTCTTGGTATTGAGATAATGAGACAAATTTGTAAGGTAGGGGAAAAAGATGTTCAAATTCCAGTAATATGAAACAAAGAGAAAAAAAACAAATATGGTGAGTGATATACATATTTCTCCTCAAACTGAGTCATGTACAAACACGCCAGCGAAGGGGCGACCGTGGCCCCCATGGCCACCCCTCCCCTCTGCACATAAAACTCATTCTGGAAACTGAAATAATTGGTGGTCTGCCAGAATTATTTCAGTTTCCAGAATGAGTTTTATGTGCAGAGGGGAGGGGTGGCCATGGGGGCCACGGTCGCCCCTTCGCTGGCGTGTTTGTACATGACTCAGTTTGAGGAGAAATATGTATATCACTCACCATGGCAGGAACATATCCTGCTATGGAAGAGATACATAGACGATGTGATCTTATTCTGGCAGGGCACTAGGGAAGAGGCCCTTAAATTTGTTGAGTATTTGAACACATTGGACACTCATGTGCACTTCACCTTTCGTATGGATAGTGAGAAAATGGAGTTTTTGGATATATTGGTCAAGAGAATGGATAATAATGAGTTCAGTACCACTATATATAGAAAACAGACAGACCGTAATTCCATACTCCATTACACTAGCTTTCACCATCCTGCTCTCAAGAGAGGGGTTCCCATTAGCCAGTTTTTGAGACTTAGACGTATATGTTCAACCACAAGTGAATTTAGAAAACAAGCTAAGCCTATGACTCAAAGATTTCTGCAAAGAGGGTACCCTATGGGGGTGATTAAAAAAGCATACAAGAGAGCGTTGTATGCTCAACGTCCCTGGTTACTTCTCCCCACCCCAAGATCCATAGATCGCACTTTATCTTGTGTTCTGCCTTTTTCAGTTAAAGCCTCTAAAATAGGACATATTATACATAAGAACTGGCACATCCTAAGAACTCATCCGGTGTTTGCTGAGCATCCAAAAATAGCCTATTCCCGCATGTCTAATCTAGGGGAGTTGTTACATAAACCTAGAGATAATGGTAACAACCAGGGGCAACATTCACCGTGTGGGAAGTGCACATTTTGTACATTTTCCATGTCCACTCAATGGGTTTGGATCCCTGGTACCACCAAGAAATATTATTTGCGCAGCATTACTGATTGCACCAGTGTAGGAGTAGTTCATTGTATAGTGTGCCCTTGTCAAATGTACTATATAGGGCACACGAAACGCCAGTTAAAAAAACGTCTGGCTGAGCATGCTAGTAACATTAGAATTGGTAAACAAGAGGCTCCTTTGGTCAGCCACTGGATAGCACATGCTCATGAAGTAGCTGATTTAAAATGCACGGTGCTTAGACAGATCACTCCATGCAGAGGAGGGGGTGACGTCACAACCTGGAGGTAGAATGGACATAGTAGGTTTTGCCCCCCAGGTGAAAATGATTTAGTGAAATTTGATATAAGGAAGCAGTGTGATTTCCTGCTTTAGTCATTTAAGTTGCTGAGACGCTCACAGAGGGTCCTGTGCTGGACTCATGATTCCTAAGGTAGGCTGCCTTAAAATTTAAAGGTTAAAGATTTCATTATTGAATTTGATTTAGATTGAATAAGATTGTATAGGGGGGTTAAAAGAGATAGATAGGAATGAAAGTAGGGAAATGTTATAGATAAACTATGTACTGTTTTTGGTATAGGGAAATGTTCCTCCTGAAGAAGGAGTGTTCGAAATGCGGTCTCGCATCGAGGAACAAAAGAGAGAAGGTGTGAAGAGTTAGAAGGTGCTTAAAGTCTGGAAACAGTATGTAAATTCCAGGAAGCCCTTGACACACTGCACTGATTCACTCTGCTGAACTAACACTACTCCAAGAAGAGTGCTGGAGAGACTTTGTTGTGAACACTGTGCTCCTGCTTGATGTGATTTAGAAGATTTTTATGATTTATAAGGACTATAATTTGAGCCTTTAAAGACAATATCTAAGACACAAGTGGAAGATTTGAAATTGAGGAAACAACAATTGGGGGGCATGTACACAGATTGTGGATATATAGAAATGTGCCCACACAAGGTTTATGTGAATGGGTGGTGAAGTGAAGGGTGTGACTGGGCAAGTTCCGGAACTTACACAGCATAAGTGGTTTTATGTGATATATGTATTGTAATAAGAGAAATTAAATATTTTAAAGGAAGAACGTTTTTTGTGATATAGCTGTTAATAATAACCATGAAAAATTATATATATGCTATTTTGAAGCATCGCAGAAAGACACTGTCCTTTGTTCTGGGGCAGTATAAAACATTTTCATTCGAGGTACATGATGAACCAAACACATTAAGTATTGCACAAATCACATTTGCAAAGCAAAGGTCTGTACTGCAATAACTAGTTTGCAGATAAGAATCTATTGCTTTTCAGTGCTGCTATTGCCAGAAGTCAGCAGGAGTTTAGGAAATCCTGTGGTGAGAGATTACATCAGAAAAGTTGAAATTTAACAACAACATTAGTAAAGAATTTCCCTATAATACTGCACTAAAACTAAAGAATATAAGTACAAATCTTATTAGTATATGTACATGACAATGTATAAGACAACAAAAGTGCCCATTCAAAATGATCTGCCTATGCTGCAAAAGAAAACAAAAATATTAGTGCAATTTTAAATATAAACTTCAAGGGCACTGTCTTAGTGGAAGTGCACCGCAGCATATAAATTGCAAAGAAATAGTCTTAGTAATTGAGTTCAGGATTCCGAGTGTGTTATAGCGATGAGCCAAGTGTTGTGAAACAGAAATGGATTTACAGTCCCTGAACATAAATCAGGGAAGTTAAATAGAAAAGTTTACGCCCATCTATAGCAAAAAGAACCCCGGCAATCTATTTCAGGAAGTAAGAAACAGGAACTTGATAACTAAAGTGCTTTTTGTGAATACAAGGCTGTAAAATAGAGTAGCCATAAATAATGTATGACAAGTAACAAAGCAGAACATACTCAAAAAGGAAGGACTTTTTTCTCCCCTCTGAAAGGCTCTTTCTCATATTCTTAGTTAAAAAAAAACCTGTACAGAAAATATCTGAACTTCTTAATTTAAACATTAATTTAGCTTGACTCACTGTCCCTTTTCTGCATTACATCAGCTTGTAGTCACTAAAGAAACAGGATGTAAGCACTAACTGTTCTGTTCCCTGACAGCTTTGCACTAGTTCATATCGTGATCCTAAAATGTGTGTAATGTCTTTACTGTTATTCTCATTTCTAAGAACTTTCGCTGCTGCAGCCTCTCATTGTAAAGATATATGAGCAAGGCACTGTGGTTAATGTAGTTCACAGGCAGTGCAGCCACACTTGCTTGGTTGTGCAAGAGTTGTTACCACCGGTTGTAAGGCTGCCTGGATCTCCCCTCTCTCTCTCTGCCAAACTTGGCTCCTCTGTCTCCCTGCTACCATTTCCTGTTCAGCCTTACTATCTCTGTCCTAAGAGGTCAGCCAGGTATGACCTTTCCTTCATATCTCTAGGACCACCCCTTGCCACCCGATGGCAAGCTCTGTTCCCATTGGCCTCTATCTGCACACCCCCCCCCCCCCGAGCCTGTAAAAAGCCCATCACCTCTTTGTCCTTTCAGCCATGAGGTATGCTAACACCATCCAGCCAGGGGCATGGAGATGACCCCATCTCGCTCCAGACAGCTCTGTCCGGCTGAAAATCCCTGTAACGAACCTGGATTTTTTACCCTGTAAATATCTTCTTCCAAATGAGATATTGCACATTGCAGTCACCCAGCTTTGGACTATTTCTACCTGTTCAACTACCTTCTCCTTCCCCTGCAATACAACTACCTCTCTTCAGACCTCCACCTCCCACAGCCTCCAGATTAAGAAGTCTCTGTATCCTGAACATCTATCTGTGAGTAAATTATCTGTGATTTATTCAATAAAAGAGACTTTATAAAATAATAGAGACTTCAGGTGATTGCTGCGCCAGGGTTATGCTCCATGATATTGGGGCTTCTAATCACCACAAGCTCCGAGAGTCATGACACTAACCACACAGAAACAAGCAGCAGACTCAATTTACGATGTCCGTTCATTTCAGCAAATGTAAGTTAAGATAGACTTTCACTTATATATATATATATATATATATATATATATATATATATATATATATATATATATATATATCAAACAATAGGCATTAATTCTAGAACTTTCAATTAAAGTAATAATTTACTGGAACTCAAAAGTGTCAATTAATTTTATGGTGTAAGAGAGATCAAGTTACTTCCTCATTCGCACTTTAGTTATTGAAAGACCTTTCTTCACCGTTACTTAAATAATTTCTCAGTAGTGTAATTTCCATCTATAGCACCATATTCAAACTCACAGATCTCAAAAATACAGAGTAAAGACAAAAGCAGCACAAGACTTAGTCAGTCGACAATTCTTCCCTAATCTGGCAATACAAAACTGACAGTTAACAGAAGACATATACATATAAATAGGACACTGTTTGCAAACATAAAAGATTGAGCAGATTTTTAAATTTGATCAGGCTGAGTACTCAGGCTCTGCTCCCTTTCCATAAAAATACTGATCAGAAAGGAATTTTTAAAGAACACAATTTGGAATGATTAAAAATTCTTAATTGCAATGCATTGGTTTCTCTAAAATAGTTATACTTGGGGTTTTTTGTTATGTCAGTTCCACGGCAACTTTAGGAAATTTTTATATGCATGAGCTGTGAATAAGCATAATATTATATACAAGTATATATCATAAATTGCGAAAATATTGTCCTAGTAATAGAAGTACTTCTTTTGTGCACAAATTACTATGGGATAGCTATCCCAAAGGCAGGGAAAAAATATATCGTTTAAACGCTTCATCTAGATTCTGTATCTCTGCAGCTGGTCAGTAATCTAGAAGTGCAGAGTATTTCTTTACGTTCCGCCACTGGTCTAGCTATATCATTACCTCGCACAGGTACGTGGAAAAAGTTAACATTCTGAAAATAAAGTAGTAAAATCCTTAGCAAAAGTGTTGTTCCTTTGTAATCATGCACTAAGTGCAAAGGAAAGGGAATAATTTGAAGCTCGGGGCAAGAAAAAGAACAAATATTACAATCAGATAAATTCAGCATAATCAGTCTTCAAACTGGGTACTTTAAGAATTTTGATGGGAAGTGTTAGCTTAGGTTCTTCAGTTGCTTTTTTTTTTTTTTTTCCTTTTTCTCTTTCACTTTGCTAACCTGTAATGCATTTTCCTCACATATGATTTAACAGCTTTCTTAGGGGGCTCGGTGAGTTGTATGATACCCTTAATTAAGGCAATATTATCATGAGAATCGTTCACAGCTTTCTCTAATGCCAGACAACTCTCTGTTTGCTCAACTTTAAGGTCAGGATATATCTCCTGATATCCCACAGCAGGTCTGCAGGCTAATATTTTAGCAGCTATGTGTGTGTCATTGTACGGGGGTGGAGCAGTTGCAGGCACTGGCGAAGGTGGATACATGCTAGAGCCTGGCAATTTATCATATCCTACAGCCATTCCACGATCAAGTACGTTGGTAACGGCTGGATCAGGCACACTGTACTCAAATGGGGGTTCCGGTGGGGCCATGGCCTCCAATGGTGGTGGTGAGAAGCATTAATTGACTTACCACCCAGAAATAGATTCACTCCCTCAAGATCATATCTGAACTTACACTACCCAGACTGTAATGGCCTAAAGTACCAATCAATTTACGCCACCAACTTTACATATATAGCCACTCAATTATGGATTGCTTTACCCAAACAAGTAAAATCTACCCAGAACTACCTAAATTTCCGAAAATTATTGAAATCAGTATTGTTTAAGAAGGCTTATTCCCCAGGTTTAACCTAACTTGAATTAACTACTATAAATTCAGATCCAAGGTCAATAATTACCTGTTATTATCACTTGCCTTTTTGATGTTTAATTGTCATTTTATATCTTATTCTCAATTTGTATAGTTGTTTTTTCTTGTACTGTAGCTTGCACTACAGACGTTGTAAACCACTTTGAGCCTGCGAACAGTGGGAAAATGTGGGATATAAATGTAATAAATAAATAACCCTGTAGACCTGCTGTGGGATATGAGGAGATATATCCTGACCTTAAAGTTGAGCAAACAGAGAGTTGTCCAGCATTAAAGGAAGCTGTGAACGATTCTCATGATAATATTGCCTTAATTAAGGGTATCATACAACTCACCGAGCCCCCTAAGAAAGCTGTTAAATCGTATGTGAGGAAAATGCATTACAGGTTAGCAAAGTGAAAGAGAAAAAAAAAACCTGTACACAAAATATCTGAATTTCTTAATTTAAACATTAATTTAGCTTGACTCACTGTCCCTTTTCCGCATTACATCAGCTTGTAGTCACTAAAGAAACAGGATGTAAGCACTGACCACACAGAAACAAGCAGCAGACTCAATTTACGATGTCCGTCCATTTCAGCAAATGTAAATTAAATTAGACTTTCACTTATATATATATATCAAACAATAGGCATTAATTCTAGAACTTTCAATTAAAGTAATAATTTACAAAGTGTCTATTAATTTTATGGTGTAAGAGAGATCAAGTTACTTCCTGATTCGCACATAACAGATAAACACTTTATTTATTTATAGCATTTATATCCCACATTTTTCCACCCGCGGGCAGGCTCAACTTTAGTTATTGAAAGACCTTTCTTCACCATTACTTAAATAATTTCTCAGTAGTATAATTTCCATCTATAGCACCATATTCAAACTCACAGATCTCAAAAATACAGAGTAAAGACAAAAGCAGCACAAGACTTAGTCAGTCGACAATTCTTCCCTAATCTGGCAATACAAAACTGACAGTTAACAGAAGACATATACATATAAATAGGACACTGTTTGCAAACATAAAAGATTGAGCAGATTTTTAAATTTGATCAGGCTGAGTACTCAGGCTCTGCTTCCTTTCCATAAAAATACTGATTAGAAAGGAATTTTTAAAGAACACAATTTGGAATGATTAAAAATTCTTAATTGCAATGCATTGCTTTCTCTAAAATAGTTATACTTGGGTTTTTTTTTATGTCAGTTCCACGGCAAAGAGACATCAAATATGTTAACAGTTAGGAGAACCACACAACCATTTATATATATATCCCTTTCAAACATGACATTAAAGAAATCTACAATGAAATCAACCAAAGTTTACACATCATGAACACCTGGGCAGATGCATTTCGATTGAAACTGAACGCAGAAAAAACTCAATGCCTGATACTTACCTCCCAATACAACACGAATGAATTTACCGCTATAAACACACCAACACTAAATCTTCCAATCTCAGAAACTTTAAAAATCCTTGGAGTCACTATCGACCGCCACCTTACACTTGAAACTCACGCAAACAACACAACCAAAAAGATGTTCTACTGCATGTGGAAACTGAAAAGAATAAGACCATTCTTCCCAAGATCCGTCTTCCGCAGCCTAGTGCAATCACTCGTACTCAGCCATCTGGATTACTGCAACTCACTATATGCAGGATGTAAAGAGCAAATACTGAGAAAACTTCAAACAGCCCAAAACACAGCAACCAGACTCTTCTTCGGGAAACCAAAATACGAAAGTGCGAAACCCTTACGAGAGAAATACACTGGCTCCCACTCAAGGAACGCATCACCTTTAAAGTATGCACACTAGTCCACAAAATCATCCATGGTGAAGCCCCAGCCTACATGTCTGACTTAAAAGACCTACCACCCAGAAACGCCAAAAGATCATCCCGAACTTTCCTCAACCTCCACTTCCCAAATTGCAAAGGCATAAAATACAAAGTGCTGCACGCATCAACCTTTTCCTACACGAGCACGCAATTCTGGAATAAACTACCACGCAACCTGAAAACGATCTACGAACTAACCGACTTCCGCAAACTATTAAAGACTCATCTCTTTGGAAAAATCTATTGAAAGGATCAAAACAAATGAATTCCACACACACAGTTAGCAATGCATCAATACACTCTCTTCTATACTCTCATCCCCAGTAATTTTATCACATTTAAACCTCAATTTACAGATAAAATGTTATACCCGAATGTTCTCTTGCTATTGTTCTGTTGCCTTATCAGCATCCGTTGTTCTTCCACTGTTCTTTTCCTTGTTTATTCCCTTAATGATACTTTGACTTTGTCCTAACCTAACTCCTCACAATGTAACCCATAATCGAGTTGTAACAAATTGTATTTCCATCAATACAATATATTGTAAGCCACACTGAACCTGCAAATAGGTGGGAAAATGTGGGATACAAATGCAATAAATAAATAAATAAATTTACTAGGAAAAGCTAAAGGAAATAACCTTTAAAGGGATTCCGAAAGATTTTGATTACAACAGTTTGATATCAGGAGTCATCACCCAGAAAATGTATAATGTGTCAGATCATTGTCAATTAAACCATTAGGAAGTCTAATTTACTAGAATTTTCTCCTATTCTGTGTCTATGGGGAAGAACTTTAGAGAATTAGTCCCATTGACTTTTAAGTAAAAATGTATTTGTTGAAACACTGTTATCAACTGAAAGAGTACTATATCGAAGATAGTGAATATCTATTTTCAAGGATCCTGAAGGTTGTTCCTCTCTCTCTTGTTTGTAATTAAAACAAGGTGACTGGAGTGAGTGCAGTGAGTGTTTCAGGCCTCTGTCATTTTAAGGACAGGGGAGGAAAACAACATATGATTGTTATGAACTACCGCGTCTCATTCTCCATGGCTTGTGGAGGGGTTTCTCTCATTTGAGCCTATGGAAAAAGCATTTGTAAAGCAGTCCTCTTTTTCTGTGTTATGCTGGGAGAGATGGTATGTATTTGCACCTAATTGCTTTTAGGTGTCAGAAATTTCATATTTTTGCAAAATGTTTATTCTTGGGGCCTTATGATCTCCCACCCCCGACAGGGAAAGTAGGAAAATGGTGAGCAACAGTGGGCTTGGGGCAGCCACACTAATGACATAGAAAAGACCCTGAGAGGACAAGAGCATAGTGTTGTGCAGAACAGAACATGAAAGAGAGAGAGAGAGAAATCTCAACCATTAGAAGACTGGATAGCTTAAAGAGTCCCTGAATTCCTCCTTGTTTCTGGGCTTCCTTTATGTGGAGGACTGAAGAGATTGTAGGGTGGCACCAACCAAATTGAGTGATTCAATCCTGGTTTTGGCCCTTTGCATGCATGAATTGGTTTTAAGGACTGCAATAAATAAATCAGTAAGGCAAATCCTGGACTGGCTCAGCCTGTTTGGTGGACTTGGGGTTACATGGCAACTTTAAAAAAAAAATTGTCGTTGCCCTGTGTTTGAGGACCTTTATTGAACTGATCAAGAAAGGTGGCTTATGCAGTTCTTACTCTTATTCTAGCCATATTCTATGTGTAGCTGGAAGCCAGAATCCTTTGTCATCGCAGTTGCAAGCAGAACATTCTGGCCCCTACTCCAGAAATAGATATACATTCTGAGATTCTGACCCAATAGGATTCAACAGTGAGTTTTTGGAGGGAAGTATAAAGCCTAAGAACAGAGCAGGATCTATGTCCTTCCTCCCCAACAGAAGGTCCAGATAGGTCTTTCATCTCCTAGAGGGAGACCAGCTAAGAAAGATATAGAGGATTAGTAAACGAGGGAATCCCATCTTAGGGTCCATCAATCATAGCTTCCTGCTCAAGGAACTATGGGAAGATTAGGAGAAGCAGTAATACTGGGGGCTGCCAGTCTGTTAATCAACAGTCCCCTGGAGCCCTAAGGAGTAGATTAATCAGTTTTCATCCTGTATTGAGGGTCTGGTCACAGGAGAGATTGAATCTTAAACCTTAGAGAAGAACAAAGGGTGAAGCTGCTGACCCCTTTAAATCCCAATCAGTGAAGGGACTGAAGTCTGCAAACAGTGGAATTTGTGAGTGCCAACTTCCTAAAAGTGTAAGGGGATAATCCACCCACTCAAGGGGGTGGGGAAAGCTTTCAGCATTCCAGGAAACAAACATCAGTGGGATAAGAGTACGGTAACCGTAAGACAGAGAGAGATACCAAAGGCTCAATAATCCACCATCTGTAACCAACTAAAAGATACTTTGATACATCCTTACCAGAAGAAAAGAATATAGCTTAATATCTTTGTTGTTGCTAGATGTATGAAAGATGCTGGAGTTTGAAGTGTATAAAGTTCCACTAAGGAGATCTTTTAATGTTTCTTTGATTAAATATTATTTATGACCAATGCTACAAGCAATTCACCCTAATCTTATAGATATTTTTCCTTTTCATTATTCTTATACTGTTGTTAATAAGAAATAAATGTAAACACATAATTGTCAACTGAAAATTTCTGCCTTTATTTATTTATTTGCATGTCGACCTATGGAGAGACACCATGGACAAAGTTCCCATGCGGTCTTTAAACACACGTGCCCCACTGCTCTGCTGGGATGTCTGTGAGGCCAGTCTACTAAGAATTCTGGCATCCACCTTCATCCCAATGACTTGATTTTGTGCATTTTTCACTGGGACTTTTTTTTTCCAAAAAGATAGATGCACTGAGTACAGCAACATCTAGCAAATGGCCATTTTTGAAACAAAAAGATAAACATTTTGCTGTTTCAACAATCGCTATTTTCTCCACTTGGATTTTTTAATGTCTTGAGCAAAATGCCCCAAACCAGATTTAAATGTCATATTGAAAACGCCCCTCCACGTGTCATGAGTTGAAGTTCAGAGGGGAAAGGAGTATATTTGACCATAGACTCCTCATGGGTGATCCTCAGCCTCATTATACAAGGGGGGGGGGGGGCGCTAAATATGTGTGGAGTAGGATAAAATGAACTTAAAGAAGCTGAGTAAAGCTGTGTAGAAAAGCCCAGGATTCTTATGATTAACAAGCCCCAAATCCAATCAGGGACTTTCGTCTGAAATGGCACAGTACATCTTATGTTCCTAGGCCTGCAATGATTCTTGAATTAGGATCATAGGAGCCGACTTTTCAAAATGATTGGGAGTGCTAATCTTCAACCAAATTGCCCCTCATTGGACACAGTGAAGGAGTTTGCTCAATATTGGGGGTACTCAAGCACCAAGAGATCTGGCACTTATGATTTGGATCAAAAGAGAACGTTCAGTGAGTAATGTACAATTTAGGAAGGCATAAAAACCTAAGATAATATTACCTCCTTGGGTTGTGGACATTTATGTTCCAGTGAAAAGTTTTATGTCTGATCATATGCTTGGCCTTAACTACTGGACCTTTTTCTTTCCATTTTAAGAAAACCTCCTGTTTCTTTACACCAGCATGTTTTCTGTTTTGTTTTTGGAAGATAATCCCTAGGGTGTACTAGATCTATGCACACAATGCTCCTGAGTCAATAGGAAGAACCAGTCTTTGCACATTAACCCTAGGAGTCTGAACACAAAAGCACTCCATGGGCACTTAATTATTCTTATGGAGTTTCTTAGAGGAGTAATGGTTAGAGCACTGGGCTGATATTCAGGAAATCCTGGATCAAACCTTACCGTTGTCCCTTGTGATCTTGAGTAAGTCACTTAACCCTTGCCTTAGGTACAAACTTACCCCCCCCCCCCCCCTTTTTACAAAGGCACGCTAGCGGCTGTCAGTGCGGTAATGCCGACACAGCCCATTCACTTTGAATAGGCTGTTTCGGCATTGCTGCACAGATTTGTGAAAGGGGGCCTTGGATTGTAAGCCCTCCAGGGACAGGGAAATTACCTTATGTAACTGAATGTAACTCACTTTGAGCTACTTTTGAAAAGGTGTGAGCTAAATCTAAATTAATAATTTCCTTGTAAATAAAAGTCAGGGTACCTATGGAGCCATGCTTTTCGATAGCCAAAAGTTATCCCATGGTCTGGACCAAAGGTTTTCAAACCAGTCCTTGGGCACACCCAGCCAGTTGGGGTTTTTAGGATATCCCCACCGACTGGGTTGAAAACCTCTGGTCAGGACTATGCTAGCATCCTCTTCCACAGATAGATTGGTCACCCTTAGTTTTGAATACCTTCAGGCATGGGCCAATACACTATCTGCTCAACCACTATTAAAAAGAACCTCAACCCTGTTAGGATTCCCCCCCCCCCCCCCCCCACAAGGGAAAGTTACACAAGTTCTGGTCAATAATCATTGAAATAGTCTCAGGTAGTGTTCCCTGATTTAAGTGACTAGCCAGAACAGGACTTTTAGAAGGTCTTTTGGAAAATATAGATTTGCTGCAATAACTTCTTGACTGTGAACACGTTACCCAGTTCAGCAAGCAGTGGCCACGTGGCCCAATTTCTGACATTTCCAACTGCTCAGCTTTTCAATCCCAGCAGTTCTTATCTCTGTGAGCAGTTAAAATACATATACTTGGTGATAATTTAGAATTTTGCAACACACTACCATGGTATCCTTCTTCACATACTGTACCATGAGGAGGGCATCCAGCTGCACTGAGTCTTGATCAGCAGTTTCCATGGCAACTGAAACTTTCATTGCCTTTTTGAAGGTCAGGTTCACTTTCAAGAATAATTTTCTCTGGACTGTCTGATTTAGCAAACCACAAACAAAATTGTCTTTCTGTGAGAACTCACTGAGGTTACTTCAGAATTACTTCACTGTTTAGAGCGGTCATCAACTAAGTTATTGAACTGGTCCCCAAACCTTTCCTTGAAGGGCCTACTTTTGAGCTGACTTACAACAAAACGACAGCACTCACTGCAGAATAAAATATCTCTCAAACACTTGGCTCACTGTAGCTTTTTACAAGTTCAGCATTGCAGATGTGATAGTGTACGTTTAAAAGCCTTTGCAAAATGCTGTGTTACTTTTGGGCTCTTTGCTCTCAAATTTCCTGACTGCTTGAGCATCCCTCATAGGTGGACAACCAAGCTCTCCAAATTCTCTTCTAATATGAAGCATACCTTGGAGACAGCAGGAGATGGAAATCAAGCAGACAATGAGTCTGTGATAATATTTTCACTCATTATATTAGCACTGATGCTGCTACCACTAGGGGCCCATTTTCAACAGAGAAAAATGTCTAAAAAGTGGCATAAAGCAGCATTTGGATGTTTTGCTTGCCAAAACATTCAAATCACTATTTTCAAAACCTATTTGCAGAAGTTTATTTATGCATTTTGTCTGCAGTGCATCCAAATCACAAGGGTGCGTGTCAGAGGTAGGATTAGGGCGTTCCTAACACTAGGACATTTTTCTGCCATAATGGAAGAAAACAAAAATGTCCAGGACTAAAACTACGATGTTTTGAGCTAGACCTGTTTTGATAACAACTAAGCCATAAAAACGTGCTCTAAATGACCAGATGACCCCATTCTACCTCCTAACAGTGTGAAAGAAACAGAACACACCAGCCTCTCTGACAGCCTCAGATGTTATGATCAGTCCTATTGAAGCAGCAAGCAAAGTGGTCAGTACAGTGCACTGTGGCGAAGGGGCCCAAGACCATAATCCACTCTGTTACACTTGTGGTGGAATGTGTCAGTCCCCAAAACTCAATAAAAACCTGCCATACCCACATATAGTACTACTACTACTACTACTTAACATTTCTAGAGCGCTACTAGGGTTACGCAGCGCTGTACAATTTAACAAAGAGAGACAGTCCCTGCTCAAAGAGCTTACAATCTAATAGACAAGTGAACGGTCGGTCCGATCGGGGCAGTCAAATTGGGGCAGTCTGGATTCACTGAACGGTAAGGGTTAGGTGCCGAACGCAGCATTGAAGAGGTGGGCTTTAAGCAAAGACTTGAAGATGGGCAGGGAGGGGGCTTGGCGTAAGGGTTCAGGAAGGTTGTTCCAAGCATAGGGTGAGGCGAGGCAGAATGAGCGGAGCCTGGAGTTGGCGGTGGTGGAGAATATAGGTGACACTTGCAGCCATAAGGGCTATTGTAGTGGTGTATAGTTGGGTACAGTAAGTTTTTGATGGGTTTTAGAGGGCTCACCATACAATGTAAGGGAGTAAGGATGAGATGTGTACCTGGGAGCTTTTATGTGAAGACCACTGTACTGCCCCCTAAGGTGCCCCACTACTCTGCTGGGATGTCTGTGTGGCCAGTGGCTTGATTTTGTGCATTTTTCACTTGGATGTTTGGGGTTTTTTTTGTAAAAAATAGACCAAAAGATAAATGCACAAAGTACAAAAACATACAGCAAGTGGACATTTTCGTGGGGGAGGGGGGGAGATAGATGTTTTGCTGTTTCAAAAATAGCTATTTTCACTTTTCGGATTCTGGATGTTTTGAGCAAAACATCCAAGTCGGACTTAGACATCATATTGAAAATTCCCTGTGTCCAACTTAAGTAAGAAAGGGAGGGGCTCCTGAGGAAATATGGCTAGAGCATTAGAACAGATGGAAAGAATGAGGTAGGAAACAAGTGAGCTAATGTTGGGACAATAAAACAAATGGGGGTGATGGAGATAGCACAGGATTAAGGCATAGACATACTTAGGGTCACCCTAGATGTGTTAATTAGGTAAGGGTAATGCATTTGATATGCTTTCTTTCTGTGGTACAACCAAAGCAGTTTACATATTGCATGTAAGTACTTTCTGTGTCTCTAGTGGCCTCACAATCTACGTTTTGTGCCTGGGGCAAATTGCTGCACTGGAAACTGAATCCAGGTCTCCTGGTTCTTAGCCCACTGTACTAACCATTAGGCTACTCCTCCAACTGAAGGTTAATTCAAAAGCTTACAAGGCAGAATTTGCACAGGTGAGTCAGCTGCTGCCATACAGATGGCTGTGTGTATACAATATGTGTGCATGGGAGGAAGGAATGGAGTTATGCTAGACTCCGGGGGGGGGGGGGGGGGAGAGATGGAGATATGCTGGACCTACTGGGAAAGGCGGAACAAGAGGGGAAGAGAAAGACCAGACTGGGGAAGGGAAAGAGAGAGTGAGAGATACTGCACCCAGAGAGGAGGACAGGAAGGAAGAGAGAAGGCGTGGAACAGAGGAGGGGAGAGACTGAACCCATGAAGGGAGAGAGGGAAATAGGTTGGATCAGGAGGGGATGCAGGGAGAGAGAGGGAGAGAAGCTGGACCTGGGGTCTAGGGTGCGGAAGAAAGAGGAAGGGAAGAGAGAGAGAAGAGGGACAGGTTACAGAGAACAGATGCTGAGCATAGAGTAAGCATAGGAACAGAGACCCAGAGGAGCAAAGCTGGAAAAGAAATGGGATAGGGACTTAAAGAGGAAGAATAGGGACACAGAGGAAAAGATGCTGGACAGAACAAGATAGGGGCCCAGAAGGGATATGCAGAATATAAGGGGAGTTTAGGGAAACTAAGAGGGCAGATCTTGAACATGGAGGGAGGATAGGAACAGGACACAGAAGAAAGACAGAACAGATAGAGATGCAGAAAGAAGATGGATGGTGGACATGGAGAATGAAATGCCACCTTGAAAAGACAGGGAACAAAAAAAACAGAGAAAGGCAGAAGAGACACTTGGACTAATTCAATGGAAAATAAAATGCTCAGACTACAAAAGTAGAAAAAAAGTATTTTATTTTGAATTTATTAATTAGAACATGTCAGATTTCTAATTACCTTATATTACCTCACCTTATCATCCTCACTTCAACTGCCTCTTATCCCTTATATGTCCTGTCTGTCCTAACCCTTATCCCTTACCCATCCTGTCTGTCTGTCAAGCAGGGACTGTATCTCCATGTTTAAGTGTAAAGCGCTGCGTACATCCAGTAGCGCTATAGAAATGATAAGTAGTAGTAGATTTGGGGAATGTGCATCACTGATATCTTGCATTTCAGTTTCTATTTCTTTAGTATTGCTGTACATGCAGAGTCTGACTATCTGAGGTTTATAAGTTTTTTGTCTTCATATCTCTATTACTGATTTGTAGTCCCTTGTTTCATATTTGTTGAGGGTCCATCTATGTTTTGCGCTTGTAACCAAGGTGCAGTATTCCACTAGCGTGTTGTTTCTATGTAAAGATCTCTAGCAGTCCTGTTTGTACTGGTGTATTGGTGTTGTAAGGCCTGGTGTAATATTTACAGTGCTACCTGTTCACAAATAAGGTTGCTGCTCTTTGATTTCTGGGAGTTAATGCTGTTATGGTATGGTTCTGGGTATATTTTTGCACAAGTTTGTGCATAGTGTTTTCCAGTGAAGGGACTGTGTGTTGGCCTTAATAAGGGGACATCAAAACTATAATATAATTTTAGTTTGTCAGAACATCAGACAGGGTTTGTAAAATAATCATGATGTCTGCGTGGCTGTAGCTATTGTTGTCTTAAAATGTATACTGGTGTGTTGATTGGAAATTGCAGGAATTCTTAAGTTCCTGCAATTTTCCATCAACACATCAGTATACATTTTAGTTGATATTTTTCTATTTTTATTGGTGTTATAGATCTTTTTTCTTTAGTTGTTATAACGCCATTGTTGACTTGACATTCCTTTTTTAAGTTATTCCAACAAGGCTGGCACAAGGATCGTAAGCACTCTAAGCAAACCCTTAACCTTGTGCCCTCTCAATTAACTTGTAGGCATCTAGGTTTTTCCTTCCCCCTCCCCCAGAAATAGACACATCACTGCAGTAGAGGTGTGTGCAGAGTATTCCAAAGACAATAAAATTTAGGTTCGTGTGTTAAAGAATAGGGCATAGCGCAGATCCGTGTGTAACTCCTAATGACTGCCAATTAAATGCTTGTTAACACCAATACTTATAGTAACGTGTAGGGGCATAATCGAACGTCGCCGGTGATGCATTTTGGCGGCGGCACAACAGCTGGCCGGAACCGTATTATCGAAAAAGATGGCCGGCCATCTTTTTTTTTTGATAATACGGTTTAGCCCAGCCAAATGCCAGAGTTCACCGGGTTTGAGATCGCCGGTTTTGTTTTTCAGCGATAATGGAAAAAAATGTCGGCGATCTCAAACCCGGCGAAATCCAAGGCATTTGGTCATGGGAGGAGCCAGCATTTGTAGTGCACTGGTCCCCCTCACATGCCAGGACAGCAACCGGGCACCCTAGGGGGCATTTCTAAAAAAAATTTTTTATATACCAAAAAGCTCCCGGGTGCATAGCTCCCTTACCTTCGGTGCTGAGCCTCCCAAATCCCCCCCAAACCCACTGCCCACAACTCTACACCATTATGTATACTCTGGAGGAAAGGAGAAACAGGGGTGATATGATACAGACGTTCAAATATTTGAAAGGTATTAATCCGCAAACGAACCTTTTCCGGAGATGTGAAGGCAGTAGAACGAGAGGACATGAAATAAGATTGAAGGGAGGCAGACTCAAGAAAAATGACAGGAAGTATTTTTTCACGGAGAGAGTGGTGGATGCTTGGAATGCCCTCCCGCGGGAGGTGGTGGAAATGAAAACGGTTACGGAATTCAAACATGCTTGGGATAAACATAAAGGAATCCTGTGCAGAAGGAATGGATCCTGAGGAGCTTAGTCGAGATTGGGTGGCAGAGCCAGTGGTGGGAGGCGGGGCTGGTGGTTGGGAGGCGGGGATAGTGCTGGGCAGACTTATACGGTCTGTGCCCTGAAGAGGACAGGTACAAATCAAAGTAGGGTATACACAAAAAGTAGCACATATGTGTTTATCTTGTTGGGCAGACTGGATGGACCGTGCAGGTCTTTTTCTGCCGTCATCTACTATGTTACTATGTTACTATATTACCATAGCCCTTATGGGTGAAGTGGGGCACCTACATGTGGGTACAGTGGGTTTTGGGGGGGGTTTGGAGGGCTTAACATTTACCACCACAAGTGTAACAGGTGGGGGGGGGGTGGACCTGGGTCTGCCTGCCTGAAGTGCACTGCACCCATTAAAAACTGCTCCAGGGACCTGCATACCGCTGTCAGGGAGCTGGGTATGACATTTGAGGCTGGCATAAAGGCTGGTAAAAAAAGGTTTTGATTTGTATTTTTTTAGTGTGGGAGGGGGCTGGTAACCACTGGGGGAGCACAGGGAGCTCATCCCCCATTCCCTCCGGTGGTCATCTGGTCAGTTGGGGCACCTTTTTGAGGCTTGGTCGTGAAAATAAAAGGACCAAGTAAACCCGGCGAAATACTGCTTAACGCCGCTTTTTTTCCCATTAACCGCGAAAGCTGGCCATCTGGTAGCCACGCCCATGCCCGCCCATGTCCCGCCTTCACTACACCGCCGACACGCCCCTTGAACTTTCGCCAGCGAGGCGACGGGAAAGCGGCGATGCTGTCAAAAAAGCCGCTTTCGTTTATACCGATTTTGCCACTTTTGAGAGATCGCTGGCCATCTCCCGATTTATGTCGGGAAATGGCCAGCGATCACTTTCGAAAATATGCCTGATAGTAACATAGTAAATGGCAGCAGATAAAGACCTGAACAGTCCAACCAGTCTGCCCAACTTTTTTTTTATGTAAAATACATATTTTATTTCAAAATTCTGCCCTTTAAACTGTCAGAAATATGTATACATACCATTATATTTCAAAATTCTGTGCAGAAATAAAATACATCGGCTGTTTTTATAGATGTGATTTGTCCATTCACTAATTTCGTGCCTTTTTGGCTTTAGGTTCTTGATTTGTTTCTAATAATTTGTTTGTTGATTTGTTTCTTCCTGAAGCAACTTTCCAGTACTTTGGTAACTGCTGGAGTCACTGCCCTGAACCTCAGCATTTTGCAGCTTCTCTTTTTTTCTTTTCTTAGGTTTTTCCGTATGTAGTCCATTTACAGCATCCTCAGCACTGACATCCATTCTTTCATTAATTCACTTCCCCGGATGCAGATCACACCAACAACATCAGAGTCTAGTTGGAACACTTCAAACTCCAATTGATCTCCAACGTTCACTCCAAGGATCTGCCATTCCTCAACTGACATCTGAGGCGGCTTTGGTATGGAAGCGTTGAAACAGCCATGAACCAAACAGCCAATGTGAGACAAAGCCACATTGTTGACCACACCCCTTCCGAGTAGCGCATAAGTACATAAGTAATGCCATACTGGGAAAAGACCAAAGGCCTATCAAGCCCAGCATCCTATCCCTGACAGCGGTCAATCCAGGTCAAGGGCACCTGGCAGCTTCCCAAACGTACAAACATTCTATACATGTTATTCCCCAAATTGTGGATTTTTCCCAAGTTCATTTAGTAGTGGTCTATGGACTTGTCCTTTAGGAAACCATCCAAACCCTTTTTAAACTCTGCCAAGCTAACTGCCTTCACCACATTCTCCAGCAACGAATTCCAGAGTTTAATTACGCGTTGGGTGAAGAAAGATTTTCTCCTATTTGTTTTAAACATACTACACTGTAGTTTCATTGCATACCCCCTAGTCCTACTATTTTTGGAAAGCGTGAACAGACGCTTCACATCCACCTGTTCCACTCCACTCATTACTTTATATACCTCTATCATGTCTCCCCTCAGCCGTCTCTTCTCCAAGCTGAAAAGCGCTAGCCTTCTTCATAGGGAAGTCGTCCCATGCCCGCTATTATTTTCGTCGCCCTTCGCTGCACCTTTTCCAATTCCACTATATCTTTCTTGAGATGAGGCGGCCAGAATTGGACAAATACTCAAGGAGCGGTCGCACCATGGAACGATACATCGGCATTATAACATCCTCACACCTGTTTTCTATACCTTTCCTAATAATACCCAACATTCTATTCACTTTCCCAGCCACAGCAGCACACTGAGCAGAAGGTTTCAGTGTATTATCAACGACGACACCCAGATCCCTTTCTTGATCCGTAACTACTAACGTGGAACCTTGCATGATGTACCTATAATTGGGGTTCTTTTTTCCCAGGTGCATCACCTTACACTTGCTCACATTAAACGTCATCTGCCATTTAGCCGCCCAGTCTCCCAGTCTCGTAAGGTCCTTCTGTAATTTTTCACAATCCTCTCGCGAATTAATGACTTTGAATAACTTTGTGTCATCAGCAAATTTAATTACCTCGCCAGTTACTCCCATCTCTAAATCATTTATAAATAGCACTGACCCCTGAGGAACCCCACTAACTACCCTTCTACATTGTGAATACTGCCCATTTAACCCCACTCTCTGTTTCCTATCCTTCAACCAGTTTTTAATCCACAATAGGACTTTACCTCCTATCCCATGACCCTCCAATTTCCTCTATAGCCTTTCATGAGGCACCTTGTCAAACACCTTTTGAAAATCCAGATACACAATATCAACTGGCTCCCCTTTGTCCACATGTTTGTTTACTCCTTCAAAGAATTGAAGTAAATTGGTCAGGCAAGATTTCCCCACACTAAAGCTGTGCTGACTCGGACTCAGTAATCCATGTCCTTGGATGTGCTCTGTAATTTTGTTTTTATTAATAGCCTCTACCATTTTCCCCAGCACCGACATCAGACTCACCGGTCTATAATTTCCCGGTTCTCCCCTGGAACCTTTTAAAAAAATCGGCGTTATATTGGCCACCCTCCAATCTTCCGGTACCACGCCCGATTTTAAGGATAAATTGCATATCACTAACAGTAGCTCCGCAAGTTCATTTTTCAGTTCTATCAGTACTCTAGGATGAATACCATCCGGTCCAGGTGATTTGATACTCTTCAGTTTGCCGAACTGCCCCATTACATCCTCCAGGATTACCGTGAATTCAGTAAGTTTTTCCGACTCGTCCGCTTGAAATACCATTTCCGACACCGGTATCCCACCCAAATCTTCCTTGGTGAAGACTGAAGCAAAGAATTAATTTAATCTCTCCGCAGTAATTGTACATCCAACTCCTGCCACACACCCGTCCTCTTGGTGCGCAGGTGTTGAGGTGGCAGCGCCAGGTGGCAACGGTGCCTGTGTAGCACCAGACATGAACCGCAATGATTCAGCAATGAACAGGCAGCCACGAAAGACGGCACTTCCAAACATTGCAGCAGAAGTCCCCCAGTTAGCCGCTCTCTGCCTGGGCCTTGGGTAACAATACTTGATTGTTATCACCTAATTAGCTAATTAGTTTGCATGTGGCTCTGTGATGGTTGCCCTTCCTGTCCTCCCTCCTCGCTGCAGAAGACATAAGAGAGCCACTGTCTTCCCTGCTGCTGTTTCCTCTCTCAGTGTCAGGATATGAGGCGAGCAACCGAGAGGAGGTTGCCTCACTTCTCCTCCCCCCACCCAGGGGGGGGGGGGCTATTCTAATTCTCTCTTCTGTATTGGAGCCTTTTAAAGATTTAGGAAACCTTATCATTATGACAAAATTTGTATGTGTTGTCAAAGTAATAAATAATTTGGTTTAAAGGTGATGGTGGGAGATATATAACAGTGCAATAGTACTTGAAATTACAGGGTACAGAATGGTTAAGAGTAAGGGCAATTACAAAGTTCTGGTTCAGTTCTGTATTGTCCCTGAACATGTTTTATTAATTTTGTTATGCATTTTTGATTTATTAATTATGTATTGTATTTTATGGAATACTTTGTATATTGATATTAGTTTATTTTTGTAATCCACTCTGAACTGGCTGCTTGGGCAGAATATAAATATGTTAAATTAAATTAGCC
This sequence comes from Microcaecilia unicolor, assembly GCF_901765095.1. Classification (NCBI taxonomy): domain Eukaryota; kingdom Metazoa; phylum Chordata; class Amphibia; order Gymnophiona; family Siphonopidae; genus Microcaecilia; species Microcaecilia unicolor. The sequence continues at coordinate 39,187,165 of NC_044040.1, read as the reverse complement.
CTGCAGAAAAGAGCCCTCTGCTTCTTTCTCTGTCCATCCATCACCTCCTTCCCCTGTAGCAGCAAGGAGTAGGGGACAGGTGAGACTGGAGCAGACAGAACAGAGCAGAGAATTGCTCTGCTCCCTAAACCAGCCCCTTCCCTCTTTACATTTTGCAGGAGTTGATGCAGAGCAAAAAAAAAATAAACAGGTGCCTCAGAACCCCACTGGCAGAAGCCTAAGAAGAAAATCAGAGACAGAGCAAAAGAAATGTGATGGAAAAATCAGAGGCCAAATAAATTTAAATAAAAAATATCTTGTTTTGCATTGTGTTGGAAAGAGCAAGTGCATAACAATCCTTATTACAAATTCTTGTGTACTTTCATAGGCAGTGCTATAGACAGGGCATGGCATGTGAAGACAAGGCCCGTGGAAGAACAATACTGGCCAGGGCTGTCTTGTGGGCTAGCGGCAGTGTCGTATGCTGTCATGTGCAGGACCTGGATTTGACTCCTGAGTCAGGTCTTGCTTTTCCTTGGTGAATAGAGAGCATTATCCAATGTCAACAGAGAGTCTGTCTGAGCTAACATGGAATAGTGACATCCACTGGCTGGACTTAGGGCCCACAACTGCAGAACTCTGGAGATTATGCTGGTACATACAGGGGCACAGCTACCGGTGAGCCCAGGCAAGCAATGCCTCCTCCTCACCCTCACTTTGGAGAAAAGCCCACCCAGTCAGTAGCAGTAACACAAGCCAATAAATGGAGAACTAGAGGTGGTGTCAACATCCACGCTACCCAGTGTCATTTATTTATTTATTGCATTTGTATCCCACCTTATCCCACCTATTTGCAGGCTCAAAGTGGCTTACATAGTATTGATAACATAGTTATTCTAGTGAATCAAGTAGAGTTAGTATTGTGTAGAGATTAGTTAAGGGAAGGAAGAAGAAGGAAGGGATTTATTAGGATATTTATAGAAGGTGGGCTTTCATAATTGAATGGGTTGGTGAAGTGGGTTAGTGGGGCTGTAGGTTCTCATTGTAGGCCTTGTTGAAGAAATATGTCTTCAGAAATTTGCAAAAGGTAGTTGTTTCGTCGATTGTTTTTAGGTCTGTGGGTAATGCATTCCATAACCGCATGCTCATGTAGGAGAAGGTGGTGGCGTGCATCATCTTGTATTTTAGTCCTTTACAGCTGGTGAAGTGTAGGTTGAGAAATTTGCGAGATGATCTTGTGGCGTTTCTAGGAGGTAGGTCCACGAGGTTTAGCATGTAGGTTGGGGCGTCTGAGTGAATGATTTTGTGTACAATCGTGCAGATCTTGAATGCAATGCATTCCTTAAGTGGGAGCCAATGAAGTTTCTCTCTTAAGGGTTTTGTACTTTCGTATTTAGTTTTTCCATATACGAGTCTGGCGGCCGTATTCTGGGCCATCTGGAGTTTTTTAATAGTCTGTTCTTTGCAGCCAGCGTATAGTGCGTTGCAGTAGTCCACATGGAGTGGAACATCTTTTTTGTAGTGTTTTTCACGTGGGCATCAAGAGTGAGATTTCGATCAATGGTGACTCCAAGAATTTTCAAGTTTTGTGAGACAGGAAGATAACAGTATGGTGTGGTTATGGTGGTGAAGTTTTTTGTGTTATATTGTGAGGTAAGTACAAGACATTGTGTTTTTTCTGCACTGAGTTTTAGCTGGAATGCATCTGCCCAGGTGTGCATTATTTGGAGGCTTTGGTTGATCTCGTTTGTGATTTCATTTAGATCATGTTTGAACAGGATGTAGATTGTGACATCATCTGCATATACAGTGGGGGAAATAAGTATTTGATCCCTTGCTGATTTTGTAAGTTTGCCCACTGACAAAGACATGAGCAGCCCATAATTGAAGGGTAGGTTATTGGTAACAGTGAGAGATAGCACATCACAAATTAAATCCGGAAAATCACATTGTGGAAAGTATATGAATTTATTTGCATTCTGCAGAGGGAAATAAGTATTTGATCCCTCTGGCAAACAAGACCTAATACTTGGTGGCAAAACCCTTGTTGGCAAGCACAGCGGTCAGACGTCTTCTGTAGTTCATGATGAGGTTTGCACACATGTCAGGAGGAATTTTGGTCCACTCCTCTTTGCAGATCATCTCTAAATCATTAAGAGTTCTGGGCTGTCGCTTGGCAACTCGCAGCTTCAGCTCCCTCCATAAGTTTTCAATGGGATTAAGGTCTGGTGACTGGCTAGGCCACTCCATGACCCTAATGTGCTTCTTCCTGAGCTACTCCTTTGTTGCCTTGGCTGTATGTTTTGGGTCATTGTCGTGCTGGAAGACCCAGCCACGACCCATTTTTAAGGCCCTGGCGGAGGGAAGGAGGTTGTCACTCAGAATTGTACGGTACATGGCCCCATCCATTCTCCCATTGATGCGGTGAAGTAGTCCTGTGCCCTTAGCAGAGAAACACCCCCAAAACATAACATTTCCACCTCCATGCTTGACAGTGGGGACGGTGTTCTTTGGGTCATAGGCAGCATTTCTCTTCCTCCAAACACGGCGAGTTGAGTTCATGCCAAAGAGCTCAATTTTTGTCTCATCTGACCACAGCACCTTCTCCCAATCACTCTCGGCATCATCCAGGTGTTCACTGGCAAACTTCAGACGGGCCGTCACATGTGCCTTCCGGAGCAGGGGGACCTTGCGGGCACTGCAGGATTGCAATCCGTTATGTCGTAATGTGTTACCAATGGTTTTCGTGGTGACAGTGGTCCCAGCTGCCTTGAGATCATTGACAAGTTCCCCCCTTGTAGTTGTAGGCTGATTTCTAACCTTCCTCATGATCAAGGATACCCCACGAGGTGAGATTTTGCGTGGAGCCCCAGATCTTTGTCGATTGACAGTCATTTTGTACTTCTTCCATTTTCTTACTATGGCACCAACAGTTGTCTCCTTCTCGCCCAGCGTCTTACTGATGGTTTTGTAGCCCATTCCAGCCTTGTGCAGGTGTATGATCTTGTCCCTGACATCCTTAGACAGCTCCTTGCTCTTGGCCATTTTGTAGAGGTTAGAGTCTGACTGATTCACTGAGTCTGTGGACAGGTGGCTTTCATACAGGTGACCATTGCCGACAGCTGTCTGTCATGCAGGTAACGAGTTGATTTGGAGCATCTACCTGGTCTGTAGGGGCCAGATCTCTTACTGGTTGGTGGGGGATCAAATACTTATTTCCCTCTGCAGAATGCAAATAAATTCATATACTTTCCACAATGTGATTTTACGGATTTAATTTGTGATGTGCTATCTCTCACTGTTACCAATAACCTACCCTTCAATTATGGGCTGCTCATGTCTTTGTCAGTGGGCAAACTTACAAAATCAGCAAGGGATCAAATACTTATTTCCCCCACTGTATGTAGGGGTTGAGGTTTTGATTGGCTAGAAGTTTGGCTAAAGGTATCATCATTAGGTTGAATAAAGTTGGTGAGAGGGGGGATCCTTGGGGTACTCCACATTCAGGTGTCCATGGTAGTGAACTGCCCGCATTCGTTGTTACTTGGTATGATCTTGCGGTCAAGAATCCTTTGAACCATTTGAGAACTGTGCCTCCTACTCTGAGTATTCTAGTATATGTAAAAGTATTTCATGATTAACCATGTCAAAGGCGCTGGACATGTTGAATTGTAGGAGGAGTATGTTGTTACCAGTTGCAATTGCTTGATTAAATGAGTTCATTGCAGACACTAGAACTGTTTCGGTGCTGTGATTTGACCGAAATCCTGATTGACACTCGTGCAGGATTGAGTGTTTATTTAGGTATTCAGTAAGTTGTTTCGTCGCTATGCCGTCCATGAGTTTGGTTATAAGTGGAATCGATGCTACTGGGCGATAGTTGGTTAGGTCCATTGTAGTTTTCTTAGTATATTTCCACATTAACCTCAGGTTCCACCATAAAAATCAGTCCTAGATATGCCATTGGATGCATGACACTCTCTTCCTCTCCGTTGAGAACTGATACTGCTATGACTTGACTAAGTGAGTTAGAAAGGTGACATAAAATGAGCACTCTCCTTAAAAGGCTACAAATTTAATTATGGGGAGGGGGAGTAGGGATGAAAACGGAGGGAAGGATGTTTCAGATAGTTTAAACTTGAAATTAAATTTTGGATTTTGTTATGGTTAATTAATAAGACAATAACTTGCTTCATTGAATGTTTGAACTTTGTTATGCTATGTGATATGGCATTTTCAATAAAAATGATATTTCATTAAAATGGGAATAACTGTGGGTAATTGTGAATAAAGATATATAGCCATGTAAGTCAAAGGCGGTTGGTTCTGACTGAGCTGGAAGTCAAAAGCAGCAGAAAGAAACTGCTTGATGAAAATTTAAAAAAAACATCCCTCCAAAATGTTATCAGGCCTCAAACTCAAGCCCTTCCCTCAGGAAACTGAAGGGGTAAGCCAAGGAAGGAGGCTCATTACCTGCTGTGGTGAAGACTTAGGCTGGCGCTTCTGTTACTATGTTTTATTCTAAGGAGTGGGCAGACATAGGAAACAGAAAAGAAACTCCTTATTGTATGCCTGCCTCCAGCCCACCATGTGATGTGCTCCTTCTTTCACGCTCCTTCTCTCTGGTCTCTAGTCTGTGTATACCAATCAGTGTCTTAGCTTTGCCTCCACACTTATAAAAGCTTAAGCTCCCCCGTAGCACGTTAGAATACAGCAGGAGATTATTATTCTGCCACAACATACCATTCCATTGATATACAACAGCGGCAGCTTAAAACCACTGAAAATCTACAGCAACCCACAGATAGGACAAGAGTTGCCATAGCAACCCAGGGTCAGCATCACTGAAGTCAATGGTAACACAGCAGGTGGTTGCTATGCCAACCCACAGCATACCTGAAGCAATGTTGCATATTCTCTAATTACTTAATTATTTCATGATTACTGATGGTTGTGTTACTAGAGCTTAGCATAGGCAGGCATTAGCCACCGCTATGCAACTTAACATGACATTCCCATGACCTGCCTTCTTATGTTGTTTGACAAGCCACCAGCAGACAGCACAAACCCCAACTATATGTTGAAATCTGACATATTTTAGGATAAATTTAGTGCATACACCAGACATTTGTTGTGTATGGTACTTGTTATGCAAAAACTTCACTATAATGGCAATATTTTGTTGTACTTGCTGCAAAGTGAAGCAAAATGACTCTCTATAGTGCAAAGCCTATATGGGGTAGTGTGAGTAGCAAACCACAAAATCGCAAATCAGGGAAGATGGGGCTCAAATCCTATTTCTCCCACTGATGCATCTTGTGATCTCAGGCAAGTCACTTCGTCATCAGGAAGGTAATTCTATAACTGTGGATGAGCATCTGGTAGGAGCCTATTCTATAAAACAGGGCTTCTCAACTCAGACTTTTGGGCACACTAAGTCCCATTGGGTGTTCAGGATATCCACAATGAATATGCATGAGATAGATTTGCATACTAAGGAGGAAGTGCAGACCAATCTATCTCATGTATATTCATTGTGGATATCCAGAAAACCCAATGGGACTTAGGGGGCCAATGCTCAAAAAGCTTCTCTTCCCCTTTCCCTCTCCGGATGCCTTATAATCTCGATTCCATTGTACTTGATACCTGACCCCACATTCAAGGCTTGGTACTGTTGCCCCTTACATGGTATCATGGGCTATTCATGCTACTGCTTAGATGAATTGTTCCTGTCATGGTGCCTTGGGTTGTCCCATGATACTTTGACTATTCTTACAACTCTTCGTGCCACTTAACTCCACTTTTGGTGACTTGAGGTGCTGTTGCCTCTGCTCCTACTGCTGCCTGTTTGCGAGCTTTATACAACTTGAATGGAAAAGCCCAATATTAAAGTCAACAATAGGAACCTCATTTGGAAAAATTACATACAGGTGCTAGCACCTCGAGCACGTAGCTCTATTCTCAATCAGCTGGGAGACCCTCACATTCCTATGAGAGAAGAGAAACTAAGGGAAAGGTGACAGTAGATTTCTGTGATTTAAGGTTGGTTCATCCTGAAGGGTTGGAGGGATGGGGGAGGTCTAGGGAGGGGGGGGAAGGGGGGAGGGGGTTGAATGGTTAAGCTTCAGCCTATGATTATACTTATGAGTCTGGTAGATATTATTAGGGGAGCAATGCATACCCTACTATGTTTAGATATAGTTGATGCTGATTTGACAGTCACTTGTTCATAATGTTGTATGGCATATAGGCATATGTTAAGGGACAGGATAAAAATCTTGATGGCAACATCCACTGGAGGGTCTCAACTGAGTATATACTAAATGCTTAAATGTATGTAACAGCATTTTCATGTAATTGTGTACTTGGATCTGCCATCAATAAAAAACGTTGAAAAGTTAAAGTCAACAATAGGAGGCAATGCTTACTATTGACTTTAATAGAAAGGGCACACATGCCAACCACACGAGACAAACATAATGATACTAAAAGAACAGGAAAAATATTACAAAATGCAAAGGTAACAAAACAATGACATGAAATAACAGTTTTCTGTGCACACCCCTATAGTTCAGTGTAGTACAACAATATGAAAAAGGTCAAAACAGCCTAGACTGGAAATAGGCATATTAGAGACCCCTGGAAGAAGGAGAGCTTCTGAGAAAGTAAAGGAGCCGAGGAGAAAGCTAAGCAAGTTAGAAACTTTCCCTCTAAACATAAGAGGAGTACAGGGCGTACAAAGTTCCCTTCTTAGCAAAGGGAAGTAAGAAACGCTGTACAAGAGACCCTGGAGTGCTATAGCTGAGAAAGCGGCTGGCACAGAATCTCCTTAGAGATGAGTAAGCAGCGTTTGGGAGCTCAAACTGTCTAAGCTTAAAGAAGATTGAAGGGAGAAATTTTATTAGAACAATGGAAACTCAGGGGTTTAGGTAAAAGAAACACCTACAGAAGCTTTCAGATATTTCTCAGCAGAGTCCCAAGACCTTGAAAATAAAAGTAGTGGTTTATCTTTGAAATCAAAGCACCGAGGTTAATGAAAATTAACTATATGGATATCAATGTAATAGAATATATTGAAGACGGATGGAAGGAAGAACACAAATGTAAGAAACCCATGCATCACTCACTCATACTTGAGTATACTTCATAGTTAAAAATAGATCAAACAGTAACTGATTAAATCATCAGTTCTCAAGGTATCATGACTACTGTACTCCTTTGAAGAGATTGGGATGGCTCGTTTACTCACAGATCCACAAAGTTGCTAGAAAATATGGAGGGGCATAATCGAACGAAAACGTCTATCTCCATGGGCGTTTATCTCCGAGAACGGGTCCGTGAAGGGGCGGACCAAACCGTATTTTGGGAAAAAATAGACGTCCATGTTTTATTCGACAATTTGTGAGCTGGGCGTTTTTGTTTTTCAGCAATAATGGAAAATGAAAGCGCCCAGCTCAAAAACGAATAAATCCAAGGCATTTGTTCGTGGGAGGGGCCAGGAGTCGTAGTGCAGTGGTCCCCCTCACATGCCAGGACACCAACCGGGCACCCTAGGGGGCACTTTTACAAAAAAAAAAAAAAAAAAAGGTAAAAGAGCTCCCAGGTGCATAGCACCCTTCCCTTGGGTGTTGAGCCCCCCAAATCCCCCTCAAAACCCACCACCCACAAGTCTACACCATTACTATAGCCCTAAGGGGTGAAGGGGGGCACCTACATGTGGGTACAGTGGGTTTGGGGGGCGGTGTGGAGGGCTCCCATTTACCAGCACAAGTGTAACAGGTGGGGGGGGATGGGCCTGGGTCTACCTGCCTGACGTCCACTGCACCCCCTAATAACTGCTCCAGTGACCTGCATACTGCTGCCAGGGAGGTGGGTATGACATTTGAGGGTGAACATAAAAAGTTGTGAAACAGCATATTTTTGTGGTGGGAGGGGGTTTGTGACCACTGGGGGAGTCAGGGGAGGTCATCCCCGACTCCCTCCAGTGGTCATTTAGGGCACTTTTTGGGGCCCTATTCGTGGAAAAACAGGGTCCAGGAAAAGTGCCCTAAATTCTCGTTAAAAACGCATATTTTTTTTCCATTATCGGCGAAAGGCGCCTATCTCTGATCGGCTGATAACCACGCCCCAGTTCCACCTTCACCACGCCTTTGACACGCCCCATCAACTTTGTCTGCATCCGCGACGGAGTGCAGTTGAAAACATCCAAATTCGGCTTTCGATTATACCGCTTTATTCGTTTTTGTGAGATAAACTTCTATCTCCCGATTTGGGTTGCAATATAGGCGTTTTTCTTTTTCAATTATAAGCTGGATAATCATCTTATTTTTTATTGTGTATCTTGATTGTAAGTCTTTCTCTCCTTGGTTTCCTTTCTACTTTTTTTTTCTGCAGAAACTTTTTGTACTGTACTGCAGAGTTGCATGCTACCTTCTTTTGACTATTGCGATGTTTTATTGTGCGGCCTTCCATGTTGCGGGCTTTGCAGGTTGCACTGAACTCTGCAGAGCGGGTTCTTTTGGGTTTGACCGGGAGGTGCATATTACACCTCAGTTGAAGATATCGCATTGGTTACCTGTGGTGCAGCGTATTGAGTTTAAAGTTTTGTTATTGATGTTTCAGGCATATCAGAGTGTTGCTCCCTTAGCTTTAGTGCACTGTTTGCAGTCCTATTGTCCGCCTAGAGCATTGCAGTCTCAAGACCTGAATTTGCTGGTTGTTCCATCATTTCATCAGGTGCGATTGGAAGAAAGTCATAGCTGGGTTTGTGTTGTTGCTGGTCTCCATTTGTGGAATTCTTTACCTTTGGCCATGCGCCAACTTACATCTATTCAAGAAATAGTTTAAAACTTGGTTGTTTTGTAAGGCATTTGGCTGATGGGTGGGTTTTGAGGTTTTTGTTTTTTTTAATCTTTGTTGCTTGTGTGTTTTTTGTATTGTTTGTCTATTTTATGAGTGTTTTACTGTACCTCACCTAGATGGTTGGATAGACGGGTTATAAATGCGTTAAATAAATACTTTCATCTTGTCTATCTTCTAACTTTGATTCCTAGATAATCCATTCCATTTTCTCTTTCCTTCTAATCTATGCTTGTCTCTTTTATTCATCCATCTCTCTCATCTACCTCTTAATCTCCAACTGTAGTCTTTGCTTCGAGAGAGAGAGAGAGAGAGAGCAACAGCCACAAGCATGGGAACAGTGGTATTCAAAAGAAGCCACTGACTGTCAGAATAAAAAATGACAGCATTCATGATGGGGGCCAAGGAAAGTGCTGCACTTCCTGCCCCCACTGCTTGTACTTCTACAGAATTTCCTTCAGCTGCCATGTTCTGACCTGAATATGGAGATATGCTACTGCAGAAACATAGGAAAATGTAGGCAGATATATCCGCCTACATTTTTCTCTGTTTCTACAGTAACACATCACCAAATTAGTTCTTCAGGTCAGAACATGGCAGCTGGAGGAAAGTCTTTAGGGGTACAAGCCCCTGCCAAATAACAGGTGCATTGCAGAGATTGACTAAGTATACCTGTTGAGTTAATTCATTGTTAAAGGAAGTCATTGGGAACAAAGAGACCAGTTGGTGTCTTGTTTAAACTGCATGAAAAGACCTACCAAACCACGTGCCACCAAAATGGTCTTGCAGCTGCCACTTGCTCCCAGAAGGAAGAACCCTGAGTCAGCTTGTATCCGAGAACCTGGGAGAAAGTGAAGGACCCATCTCATGATAAGGAATGGCAAAGCTACATACAGATTTGGAATAATAGCCAAAAGAAGAAAACAAGTGTTGTACAAAAAGCACAAATGCCCTCAGCATCAGTCCTTTGCAATGTGAATCCTTCACTGCACTGCTGTGCAGGACTGCAGGCAGCCCCTTCCATTAACTGGGCACCCAGCCAGCCAGCCATACATCACAAAACAGCAGCTACAAATCGTCTCTGCTGGCACATATATATATAATATGTGGGCACCTCTGTAAGCCAGTGCCAGAGTGCATAAATGATATATGGAATGTGATCATAGAAATAACAGAAAAAAACACAAAAACAGCTTGAGCAAGCTGACAAGCTGAGAAAATGACTGGAGGGTTTTTGTTTGGGGGGGGGGGGGGTATTTTTCTGTTTTTGAAACAGGATCTATGTCTCATTTCTGACCTTTTACATTTTTTTAAAATAGAGCCCAATAAAGAAAGCTCTATCAAAGCATTTAGTGGACATTTTTCAAAGTCCAAATGGTTGTTGCATGTGAGAATGCTACACACACACACACACACACACACACACACACACACACACACACACACAAAAATCCATGTGTACTATTTACCGTTTGAAATATTATAAATGCTGAAATCCAAAATAGGTGTCAGCTTCACAGGGCAACCTATTAAAAATACATTGTGAAGCTGCAGTGAAGAATCCCTTTTAGTAAATTACAATTACTTTGCTGAATTAATCTTTCAAAAATGGTCCCTTGCTGCTTGCCAGAGAAAGGTGTCCATGGAAACATGACCATCTTTGCCCAGAGAACTAATACAAGACAAATCTCAGCAGAGCCATTATTTCAATAATCGGTGTCAATCACGTCTTCTTCTTTTTTTTTCTTCCAGAGTTTATTTCAGTGTTAAAATACACCAGTGGCGATCCTAGCGGGCATGACACCCGGGGCGGAGCACCGATGCGCCCCCCCGGGTGCAGCGCGGCCCCCATGGCGAAATGACACCCCCCCCCCCCGGCTGCACGTCGCTTGGGGGGGGGTGCTGCGGCGTGCGCCTGTCAGCTGAGTTCGCTGACTTCGCTAACTTCACTGCGGCTCCCTCTGCCCCGGCCGGAACAGGAAGTAACCTGTTCCGGGGCAGAAGGAGCTGCAGCGAAGTTAGTGAAGTCAGCCAACTCAGCTGACAGGCGCGCGCCGCGGCACCCCCCCAGCAGCGTGCACCCGGGGTGGACCGCCCCCACCTTGGTACGCCACTGAAGTACACCAATGTGCTATTCTCACTATGCATTGAACCAGGTCACTGTTGTGAATATGGATCATCATGCTAAAAGCAGGGTTTCTCAACCCAGTCCTTGGGACACACCTAGCCAGTCAGGTTTTCAGGATACCCAAAATGAATATACATGAGATAAATTTGCATGTCCTACCTCCAATACATGCAAATCTATTCAAGCATATTCATTGTGAGTATCCTGAAAACCTGACTGGCCAGTGGTTCTCAACCGAAGGACTGGGTTGAGAACCACTGGCCTATACCCTTCCATTTTCAGGCTCCTCTCCAACTCAAAAGTGATACTCACATCCATTCAGTTTCTATCCTCATTCCAAAGGCTTCAATCGCGAATACACTTTCTTCTAAATTACAACAGAAGTTTCAATTTTTACTTTTATTTTTTTGTAAAGGTAGATTTGAAAGAGCTTCCTCTCTTTTAAGCTCCTTACACTGGCTCCCAGCTAAATCATACATTGGGTTGGGTTTTTTTTTAAGATTTCCTGCTTGATTTTTAAATCTTTTTATGGATTAAATGCTGAAAGTATAGTTTGGCTTTTGAATATCCCTTCTAAAGGGGAAAAGGAAAGGGGACTTGATATACTGCCTTTCTGAGGTTTTTGCAACTACATTCAAAGCGGTTTACATATCCAGGTACTTATTTTATACCAGGGGCAATGGAGGGTTAAATACATTTCTTCTGCCTGTGAAATGCATAAAGTAAATCTTGGTTTCCCTTCTTTAAAAGGAATTTGATTAAAAAGACAGATTGAACTTTCTTTCCCTTTTCAGGGGCCAGGATTTGGAATTCATGTCCTTGGTAGTTAAGGGAATTGCCGTCCTATCCACTTTTCCAAGGAGCCCTTAAAACCTATTTGTTTTCCAATTAATTTTTTTTATTCTGTAACAGTCTTTAGATAAATTTTATTTTGTTTTGTAATTTCCCCCTATTGTTGGGGTTTATTCTTCTTTGTAAACTGCTTAGAATCTTTCATTTAGGAAACTATAAGATTGTTTGGGAGTCTTTTACTAAAGATTAGCTGAAGTTATCTGCAGCAGGGCCCATGGGTCCTGCTGCAGATAACTTGAGCTAATCTTTAGTAAAAGACCCCTCTAATGTAATGTAATATAATATATTTATTCTGGCACAGAGCAGAAATCAATCCAGCCAGATTGTTTCCTATGGAAGAAAAGTTTTGATTTTTTTTTTTTCATCTTTACCTCCAGGGAAAACCCTGGCCATGAGTCCATGCCAAGTATTTACCTTTTTTTCTATGAGGCTATTGGAATAGAATTAGAAAAAAGTTCTGTTTCTGGTTCATCTCTTTAGAGGGTGATTTTATATCAGGGTGCCTAGATTAATTACAACCCAGGGAATTATATGTCAAAAAATGGAAAATTATGCAAAATTATACAAAAGCAATTGCTTTAGGGCCCCTTTTACCAAACTGAAGTACAAGTGGCCTTAGCGTGTCCTTATGCAGGTCATTCCCGCACATTAAGGCCATTTTTACCACAACCATTTTGCCTTCAACCATTTCTTCCAGTAGCACTAAAAATCATAAATAATAATTAAAAAATAATCAAAAAATTAAAAGTAAAACAGAGACGAGAAATTGTAAAGAGAATTGAGATATCAGCAAAATGCGAGTTTTTTTTTGTGCCTATGAAGAGTCAGTTCAGCGAGTCTGCAAAGTGTATAAATATCCAGACCGCTGACGTACAGAGCCATTTTCTCACACCAAGAGATCCCATCTCTTTGAAATCTCTCTTTCCTGGATGTTGTATGTATAAAGTGTAAATTTGCAAGTAATAAATAATTTATAAACAATTTTGGAAGTTAAGCTGCATTGCGTGATTCTTTACGAATGGAGATATTTTTCTAATGGAGGAAAAAGGCTTCAGATGCTCGATTCACTAATTACTTATAATTAATCTTTATATTGGGCGAACTTCTTCACCAGCCTCACAAAAAACTTCCACCTCTACTGTTTCACCGTTTTATTCCGTTTCTTCTTTTTTTATTTAGTTTTTCGTATACTGTAATCTTTTAAATGACATATATATCTTCTTATCCACTATTCATTTTCTCAAGTAATGACTTAGCTTTAATTATTTATATTGGTGTGGGTCTGCTCAACAGAGCGCCTCCGTTTTTAGTCCTTCCTCAGGAGTCAAACCGAGCCTTCCGAGATTTTCTAAGTCTTTTTACTTTGTAACATTCTGAATAGCTTAATAGCAAAGTTGCAACCACTTAGCTAGTATAAGTAATAGATAAGTAAGTTGCACAGTAGTTGCATTGTTACCACCTCAGATTTGGATAAACACTATATTTCAGAAAAGTGGTAATGTTCTATGAATTAGGAAGGCACCCACTAATGTCCCCATTAGTGCATAAGCCCCTACTGCCACCTAATTTACTACTACTTATTTCTATAGCACTACTAGATGTATTTTGAAGGCAGTAAGGGCTCATGAGCTAACCACACACTAATCGATTAGCACTTGGAAATGTAGCTGCCGATGATCATAGAAGACACTCACTCTCCACCCCCGAAAACTAAAAAATAACTTTTATGTTTTTAGCACATGGATAGTGCTCACCAACCCCCAAATTACTGTGGGATGCTTGAGTGTGCCCCACAGTAAAGCATTTTTAGCTGCAATAAGCACGCGTTAGTACTTACCACAGCTTAGTAAAAGAACCCCATAATTTCTAACTCAAAATATTATATAAAACCATATCTCAAGATAACAGAAACACATACAGGTAGTTTAGTTCCCTAAAATGATGCCACACTGATAAAATATTATAACCTGACAAACCAGGAAAGACCATTGTTTATTGTGTTTATTCAAATTTGGTTAACCACATTTCATAAAAATCCATTTACAAGACAGAAAGTAAGAGAAACCCAGCATTTCAGATGGCTCCAGGTTAAGAAGCAAGCACCCCTAAAATCTCCCATCACATCCTGTCCCGTCCTGTCCCTTCCTCCCTCACATTCCAATCAGCTGCTGTAATGCCTGAATAGGCCAAGTCTCTCGCTGGTCCAGGGCTACTTCCAGTACTTACTGTATGGGTCCACTCATAGGATTTCCCTCACCTTCTTCTCATCACTGTGAGCCAATTTCTCTTTATCCCAATCTACAAGACACTCCTGCAGTCACCAGCACCATGTAGCAGCCAGAAAGTGAACAGAAGCTGGGTACAACACAATCAAGATTATTGGGCTGCTCTTCCATTAGAGAGGCAAGGCATGAAAGGGAAAGGGAATGAGACTTGATATACCACCTTTCTGTGGTTTCTGCAATTATATTCAAAGCAGTTTACATAGTATATACAGTTTATATAGTATATACTTATTTGTACCTGGGGAAATGGAGGGGTAAGAGATCACCCAGGGTCACAAGGAGCTGCAGTGGGAATTGAACCCAGTTCCCCAGGGTCAAAGTCTGCTGCACTAACCACTAGGCTACCTTCCTCACAAAACCATTCTTTTCAATTCCAGACTCTGCTTTGTACTGGTCAGCAGGTGAAGAATAGAAAAGGGATTGATAGGTGGAAACTGGTGATCGGTTCTGATGTATCTCATAGGTGTCCCTTGTTAATGATATTTGGATTTAGCTCTAGCTCACACAGTGGCGTACCAAGGGGTGGGGGGGGTGGGGGCGGTCCGCCCCGGGTGCACGCCGCTGAGAGGGTGCCGCGCGCCAGTCAGCGTCATTGGTTTCCATGCTCCCTCTGCCCCGGAACAGGAAGTAACCTGTTCCGGGGCAGAGGGAGCATGGAAACCAAGACGCTGACGGGCGCGCTGCACCCCCCCCAGCGGCGTGCACCCGGGGGGGGTTTCTTTCACCAGGGTGGGGGGGTCGCGCTGTACGGGGGGGGGCGCTGCACCCGGGGGCAGGGCGCATCGGCGATCCACCCCGGGTGTCAGCGACCCTTGGAACGCCACTGAGCTCACATCTGTCTCAGTAGTTCATGGCATGTTACTTTCTATAATTGGTGTTCCTTTCCTTTTTATTCCCTGTTTTTATTGTTGATTTTTTAAATTGTAAACCATTTCAATTTGCATGCAATGTAAGCAGCATATCAAGTTTAATAAACAATAAACGATATTCTGCCCTAACTCATCCCCTGAGCACACCTGTTCTACTGTGTATCTAAGGCAGCAAAGAAAAGAGGATCCAAAAGTACACAAAATATAGCAACAAAGACAAAGCACAAAAGGGCCTCCAGAACTGGAACGACCCGACACGGGCCGTGTTTCAGCGCTCACCAGCGCTGCCTCAGGGGTCGAGATGAATATTTTTTTTATAATTCTTACAGTCCCAAACTGATTATACCAAATGCTTCGTGTTAAGGATCAAACAAACTGTTCTACAATCCTAGGTGAATTGTGCTGGATGCTTCTAAAAAGTCGCAATAGGGTTCTGTGAAAATGCCAAATAAAAGCTTTTACTTGGCGATTTCACAGAACATCTGAAGCCAAAAATTATTTTGCCGCACATCCATTTTCGGCCCAAAACAAGGCCTTTTTTGCAGGCTCAGGATGCTCAGGTACTGGGCTTTGCAGGGAGCCACAGTTCACTGCTTGTGGCTAACTACTACTACTACTTAACATTTCTAAAGTGCTACTAGGGTTACGCAGCGCTGTACAGTTTAACAAAGAAGGACAGTCCCTGCTCAAAGGAGCTTACAATCTAATGGACAAAATGTGCAGTCAATCAAATTGGGGCGGTCTAGATTTCCTGAATAGAGGTATAATAGTTAGGTGCCGAAAGTGACATTGAAGAGGTGGGCTTTGAGCAAGGATTTGAAGATGGGCAGGGAGGGGGCTTGGTGTATGGGCTCAGGAAGTTTATTCCAAGCATAGGGAGAGGCGAGGCAGAAAGGGCGGAGCCTGGAACTGGCGGTGGTGGAGAAGGGTACAGAGAGGAGGGATTTGTCCTGTGAGCAGAGGTTTCGGGTAGGAGCATAAGGGGAAATAAGGGTAGAGAGGTAATGAGGGGCTGCAGATTGAGTGCATTTGTAGGTTAGTAGGAGAAGCATGAACTGTATGCGGTACCTGATTGGAAGCCAGTGAAGTGACTTGAGGAGAGGGGTGATATGAGCATATCGGTCCAGGCAGAAGATAAGACGTGCAGCAGAGTTCTGAACGGATTGAAGGGGGGATAGAGGGCTAAGTGAGAGGCCAGTGAGGAGTAGGTTGCAGTAGTCAAGGCGAGAGGTAATGAGAGAGTGGACGAGAGTTCGGGTGGTGTGCTCAGAGAGGAAAGGGCGAATTTTGCTGATGTTATAGAGAAAGAAGCGACAGGTCTTGGCTATCTGCTGGATATGCGCAGAGAAGGAGAGGGAGGAGTCGAAGATGACTCCGAGGTTGCGGGCAGATGAGACGGGGAGGATGAGAGTGCCATCGACTGAGATATGCTGTGTGTCCTATTTTATACCTATGGGTCATGTGGCACTTAGCACACACTACTGTCCGTTAATACATGCTATGATTTAGAAAAAGCCCCCTTAGATTCTAAGACTTCAGGGGACAGGGAACTACTTAATGTACCTGAATATAACTCACCTTGAGCGACTACTGAAAAAGGTGTGAACTAAATCCAAATACCCCTGACATCAAAAGATTGTCTCCTGAAAATTAACCCTGTTTGATCTGGTAACAACCTGTTCAGTCTGCAGAGGATGATTCCTATTGGAAATTTCTATTTCGGTATTTTATATGCAAATTAGCCTATATGAGCCTCAATCTGGCATACCTTTGCCTGATTTATATATTACTGCGATTCCAGTTTCCACTTGTTAATAGATTTGTAAAATGCTCAAAGTGCTCAGTCAATTTAAAACTTTGATTTTTAAAATCTTGTAAATCCATGAACTCCTGGTAATTTATGTAGTTTAAAAGATCTTATTTCTTCTGTCATGTCTCCATTTGTAATAGAGTTTTCTAGTAATCGTATTCTATCCTCTTTTATACAGGGAAACTTTGCCTTCCTCAAGTTTCCTTTGAGATGCTGTGAATATAATTTTCTGTAAACTTAATTGCTTGGTTATCTTTTCTCTCTGATATTTTTAATACCCATGTGATCTTTAATACATGAAGTTGGTTTTTTTTTGGTTTTTTTTAATCTGTCTTTTTAGTTTAATTTGCAATAATCTTTCTACTTTATTACTTTTTCATAATAAAGTTGCTTCATAAGATCATGTTGTACTTTTTCAGTTTTAATGTTATTAAGCTATTTTCAGTTAGTCTTGGAAGGAGCTAGTTTGCTTGCACTCAGCTTCTACTAGTTTTAATTTTTGCATTAACTCATTTTTAGTATATATTAAATAGCTTTGTCATTATTCTTGCAATTAAATATTCCCTGATGGTAGCTGTAAAGGCATCACAACTTATTTCCCTAGGGGTTTCCTCATTGCATTTAACATGAAAAATTCCTGGATTTTTCTTTTTCACTGAGAAATTTTGTATTTGTTTATCTACTAGATTGCATGTGCTATCCTAACATTCACCCTGAACAAATGCGTGATCTGTCCATAGATTAGACCAGGGGTTCTCAACCCAGTCCTCAGTACACTCTCAGCTAGATGGATTTGCATGAAAATCTCTCTCATGTGTAATCATTGTAAGCACTCATTCACGTTAACACCATGTGCAAATTTCATCAAATTATTCTATTTATTTTTTTACCATTCATATAATAATTAAATATATAAATATTAATATTTTGCCCTATTATCTTATGCCCTATACCATCCATTCATCACACCCATTCACTACATCAAAACTATTGTGCAAAACCGCATTTGCTGTAAACATTTCAATCAAGTAAACGTCAGCATATTCCTATTTAGCTTAAAGCATTAAAGTATCCAAGTGCCCAAGTCACTTGAATCCACATGTCCAAATCAAAGTAGTTAATAATATTCAATTGTCCATACTTCGTCTTTTGACTCTGTTATTCAAACAACCATGAATCAATTTTCATAGTACTTTATAAATTGTCCAGCTGATGCTGCATGGTTGCTGCAAACTACGTTCTGTATTTTCCTCACAGAGCTGCAGTCCACCTTAGATGCCATGCATATGTCTCTCAGAGTATATCTTCATTTTTGCCACTTTCAGTGATATCGGTCCTTTCACAACAGATAGAACCCGCTCTTAATGCTGTCAACAGAGTCAAAAGACGAAGTATGGACAATTGAATATTATTAACTACTTTGATTTGGATATGTGGATTCAAGTGACTTGGGCACTTGGATACTTTAATGCTTTAAGCTAAATAGGAATATGTTGATGTTTACTTGATTGAAATGTTTACAGCACATGCGGTTTTGCACAATAGTTTTGATGCACTTGCAGCTGTTAGTTTTGCACTTTAGCATTGATATTTTATGGATTAATATAGTGAATGGGTGTGATGAATGGATGGTATAGGGCATAAGATAATAGGGCAAAATATTAATATTTATATATTAATTATTATATGAATGGTAAAAAATAAATAATAGAATAATTTGATGAAATTTGCACATGGTGTTATGTGAATGAGTACGTATAGTACAGAAAGAGTAACCTATTAGAGATAGTTGAGCCTATATTGATAGATAATGTATAATCATTATGGATAACCTGAAAACCTGGATGGCTGGGAGTGTCCTGAGGACTGGGTGGAGAACCACTGGAATAGAACCAATCTGAGCAAACAACAGAGCAGATGTCAGTGTATTTGAAATCCAGATATAACAAGTTCTCATGTAGGAACCATGTATAGTTTCTACCATCAGGGTTCAGAAAAAGATAGGGGATGACCAATCTAAAACCAACACCTGGTAAGTTACAAATAACGACGTTTATTGAAGAAGTAAGAACGAGACAACAAAGATCCGCATTTCAGCACACAAAATCCTGCCTCAGGAGCAATTTGTGGAAGTTCCCAGTACCCAAGGAAGTATACACAGTTTTGGTCAAAGCTGGCGCACAAGTCTTCCAGCAGGCCACAACCAAACCTTTTATATTTGCCACTGTAGAAATGTAGAACTTGCAGCTCTTTCCTCTCATACAGACCTCCATCCTTATTACCTTACTTGCCAAAAGAGCAAAAGGATATGAGATCACAGGAGTGTCGTATTATTCAGATTCATCCCGATGTGTGATGCATTTCGCAGTTACATAGAATTCCATGAAGAGTACGAACTATACTAGGGTGTATACTTTTTATTTGAGTCAGGCAGGACACTGCTTTCCCAGTATTTACCAATCCCATATCTTTCACTAAAATGTTAAGAACTTTTCTTCCATATCAAATTACCATTCTAGAGCAGAGGTTCTCAACTGAGTCCTTAGGGCACACCAAGCCAGTCTGGTTTTCGGGATACCCACAACTAATATGTATGAGATAAATTTGCATGCACTGCCTCTATTGTATGCAAATCTATATCATACATATTCAATATTTGCTTAACTTCCTCAATCTCTATGTTTACAAATGTATAGTTGCTTGAGTATCCTCAACCTTATTTACAATTGTGACATTAATTGCATTATATCCCTTCTTTCCCTTTTTCATGAGCAGTGGATGTTAAGACATATTTGATTAACATGTTTAAGATATATAAGCTTTTCATGATTTCAAAGGGGTTTTTTTTTGAAAAAAATGCTATATCAGTCCTTTTCTCAATAATTTCTTTTAACAGCACCTTCCTTTTATATGGTGAATTTAATCCCTTTGCTTTTGTACATAAATAATATTTTTTACAATAACACATAATTCTCTATTAAATAGTTCTTAAGTAAGTGTATGGAACTATTAATAGAGAGTTATATGTTATTGCAGAAAATGTTATATAAAATCTACATAATTCTGACATCTCTTTCTGTTACAAGTTCAGACATGTACATAGGAGCTACGCGCATGCACCTAAACTAGACTACCGCCAAGCTACAGTGTCCCCCTGGCAGTAATTTTAGATTTGGCACACACCCACAATGCCTGGATGATTTCTTTAATTCCTCCCACACTTGCCAACCGGTCACCGCGTGTGTTGCGAGTGAGTCCTTACCTCTAGATCAACGGGTGGCGTGGTTCAGGCCGGTTTTGGATGCACGCAGGTTTCAGTTTTACCGCGTGCCCTTTTCCCGTCCCATTAAAAAAGTGTCCTTTTTTGCAGGCGCTGTAATCACTGGCCTGGCGTGTGCCCAATACCAGGGGCATAGCCATACCTCGCCAGGAGGGGGGGTCCAGAGCCCGAGGTGGGGGGGGCACTGTCTAGCCGCCCCCCCCCCCGAGCCGCTGCCACCACATTGGATCCCCTTGCCTTACGTCCTGCACCATGCATGTAGCCCCGTGCAGGACGTAAGGCATCAGAAACAGCTGATCACACCAGGAACTTAGTTGAACGAAGGCGCTACTCCGGCGCTGAAGAAGACTCTCTTCGGTTGGCGGGGTTTGAGGACCCCCGCCAGCAAATAAGGTATCTAATGCGGCAGCGGGGCAGGCGGCGACGGCGGGGGAGGGTTGGTGGCGGGAGGGGGGTTCAAGGGGATCATCGACAGGGGGGGGCCAGGGCCTAATCTATGGGACCCAGGCCCCCTCAGGCTCCACATAGCTACGCCACTGCCCAATACACATGCCTACACTACCTCAGGCCACTTTTTACCGCAGCTTAGTAAAAGGTCACCTATATGTGCCCTGATTATTCTCTTAAATTCTCTCTTACTTCTGTAGCCAATCAAAAGAAACAAATACAGTAGTTGCTAGAGGATAGGAAAATAGAGTTCACTGCCAGCATCTACATTTTAAGGGTCTCTTGGAGATGGTGACTGAGCTTACTCAAACTATTCTAAGCACATACTCTTATTTAAAAAAAAACCAAACAAAAAAAAACAACCAAATACAGTACCAATTACAGCCGTGGGAAAAACTAACAAGAGTATTTCCAAAAGCCTTAGAAACAGCAACGTCTTCACCTGTTTTCTAAAACTTCAATAATCCATCATTGTACTAATCTCAGCTGTCAGCTGATTCCATTCAAATGAGCCACCAATCATAGGCGGTCCAGTGGCTCAGCTGTTTGGGGAGGCTAAAGTGGGCGGGGCCACGCCTGAGTGCTTAATTGCCTGTGAGCATACAGAAAGGTCTGCAAAATAGTGGCAGATAACACTTTATGTTAAATTTAGATATTAAGATACCTATCAAATGTGTCTTACCAGGGCTTTTTTTTTTGAGGGGGCACTGAGTACCGACACCTTTTCCATTGTCTGCTAAAAATGATCTATGGATCCCAAGTTTTAATGAAAAAGCTCAGGCTCTACACACCAATTCTGCCTTACCATAGATTCTGTGACTGGTTGAAGGGGTCTGGCTATTGTGGGTTGGGTCCCTCAGTTATCACCCCACCCCTGAAGGGTGGCCTAGCATTTGAGTACCAGCACCTTTTTTGCTAGAAAAAAATGCACTGTGTCTTACTATCTCCAGGGGCAGACAAATACCCAGTGGACCTGAATGTAACTCACCTTGAGCTACTACTGAAAAAGGTGTGAGCAAAATCCAAAAAAATCCAAACGGCAAAGAAAATTAAACAGTGCAAGCTTCAGTACATATATATAGGTCTCTTGGGCAACTGAAATAAAGTGAATTTTTAAAAAAAGTGTCAGTAGCTGATACTTACATCTCTATGGTCCATCTGCCCCCTCTTTCTCTCAATTCTCCACTGTAAAATACTATACACAAATTTATAGTGTAAGGTTCTGAATGTGTTTTTGCACAAGAGCACTAACCATACGCATGAAAAGACAGCACTGTAACACCATGCCCTAAAACACCGATACACCATCTAGTGAAAAAATAATAAACAACTGCAATAAGATCTCTACACAGACTCTACCACACGCACAAAACACATACAGACCCTTAACAAATGTGAAACAAGGGACCATACATCAGTAATAGAGATATGAAGACAAAAAAACTGAACTGGAAACTTCAGGATGTCAGACTCTGCACACAGCAGTAATAGTGAAATAGAAATTCAAATGCAAAATACCAGAGACACGCATTTCTAAAAGCTGGCATATTCCAATTAATAAATTCAGAATAAAATACTTTTTTCTACCTTTGTTGTCCGAGTATTTTATTTGTCTATTTACTTTGGTCCCAATGTCTCTTTTCTGTTGTTTTTTTTTTTAATTCCCCCTGTCTTTTCATGGCTCCTGTCCATTAGACATTTCTTCTCTCTCCATGTCCTCTATCCATCTTCCCTCTATGTCCCTGCCCTGACTCCAGCATCTGCCCTCTTAGCATTTCTGTTCTTATCATTTCTCCTATGTCCCTAGGTTGACGTGTCCTGCATTTCTACCCTGTGTCCATATCCCTTCCTATGATCAGCATTGCCCCTCAGTGTCCCTATCATTCCTGTGTCCAACATTGCCCTTGTTTGTCCCTTTTGCCTTTCTGTCCAGCATTGCCCCTCTGTGTCCATGTCCCTATTCTCCCTGTCTCCTTCCTCCCACCCATGGGGCCAGTATCTCTCCTCCTCTCTTCCTTCCTGCTCTCTCCCCCCCCCCCACACACACACACAGTCCACTGTCCTTCCCCCTCTCCTCCAGTCCATCTCAGTCTCTCCCTCCTGTCCATCTCCCCCTCCAGTGTCTTTCCCCTCTCTTCCTCGCCTCCAGTCAATCAGACTTAGTCTCTCTCTCCCTTTCCTCTAGTTTAGTCACTCTCAGTTTCTCTCTCTCTCATTTCCCCTTCTCTCCATCTCTCCCTCAGTGTTTCTTCCTCTCCTTCAGTCTAGTCAGTCTCAGACTCTCTCTTTCTCTCTTCTTCCCACAGATCCAGCATCTCTCCTTTGTCCCCATTCCAGTGTCTCCTCTCCCGGGTCTAGTGTCTTCCTCTCTTCCAGTCCAGCAGTCTCTCTTTCCTCTTCCTGGCCCAGTATCTCCCTCTCTCTCCTGGATCCAGCACCTCTTCCTGTCTCCCCCCCCCCCCCCCCCCCCCCAGGTCCAGTAGAGCATTATCTACTGCACCTCTCTCCTCTTCCATTACTTCTACTCCAGTTTCTCTTTCATTCTCCCCTCCCCATTGCAGTATTTATCCCTCATTTCTCCCCTCCCATCGCAGCATTTATCCCTCTCCCTCATTTCTCCCCTCCCATTGCAGCATCTATCCCTCTTCCACGTTTCTGCCCCCATTACAGCATCTATCCCTCTTCCTCGTTTCTCCCTCCCCCATTGCAGCATCTATCCCTCTCCCTCGTTCCTCCCTGTTGCAGCATCTGTCTCCCTGGTTACCCCCTCCCCCGTTGCAGAATCTATACCTCTCCCTTGTTCCCCTCCCCCAAATACAGCATCTAACCCTCTCACTTCCTCCCTGTGGTCCCTCTAATTTGATTAGATTGCCATCGGTAGCACAGCAGCAGCATTGTAAAGCAGCTCGCTTTGGGGCTCCGGCCTGATGGCTGTCCTTGATGTATCCTGCCCTTGCAGAATCAGGAAGTTGCATCAGAGGCAGTGGGACGCATCAGAAGGAATGCTTTCGGGCTGATGCTCTGAAGCAAGCTGTTTTAGTTATATGGTGGTGCTGTTGCTGTGTTACCGGCAGCAATCTAATCAAATTAGAAGGACCGCAGGGAAGGAGTGAAAGGGATAGACACTCCATCAGGGGAAGGATGAGAGAGAGAGGCTGAACCAGAAAGGAGGAGGAAAGACGTGCTGGACCCAGGGAGCAGCCCTGATATGGACAGCCTGGTACTTCGGGGGCTTGTGGCCTCCCCAAGTCTCTTATATCAGGTGCCTACACACTAGCATTTTTAGCCAAGGTTCTGCTGGTGGAGGTCCCTGCTCAGGTCTTGCATTGCTTACCGGGCAGCATTATGAGGCTTGTATGGAAGCAGTGGCCTCCAAGGATTTCAAGGACTGTTCATCATCCAAGGGCACAGAGAGGGATGAATGTGCTGGATTTTGGAAGATACTACTTTGCTGCTTAAGTAAGTACAGTGGTTGAATAGGTCAGGAATGACAATAAGAAATTATTCTAGATTAAAAGGAGCTAGGAAGGGGAGGGCCATTGTATACTTGGGTCTGGTTCTTACAGGTGGAGCACAGGCTGGGTAAGGTGGAGAATCTATCCATCTTATTACGGTTGAGGCAGCATTGCCCCTTGGAAGAAGGCAAAAAAAATTTTTTAATTCTAACCCTAATCTATTATAAGGATACTTTTGTCACAGGACAAGACTGTATAAGGAGCAAAAGAGACCGTATAAGCTTGGGCTGATCCTAGAGGATGAGGTAGTGAGATCTTTTTACAGCAATTTCATCTGGTTAGCAATAGCTTCTTTCAGTACCAGCAAGTATATCACTATATTAGACTCAATAGAGTAGGGCAAGATTTGAGGATGGGAGTTACTGAGTTTGAGGCTCTGTGTGCTGGGTCCAGAGATGTGAAAGACTAAAATTTACCATTATCATGCAACTGCCGTATGGAAGCCAAATGTGATCAAGGAGTGGAAGAGGAATTTGGGGGTTATCAGATAAAACTGAGGCAGACAATTTAGAACTGTTTTCCATACTGTCTGCCTATCTGATAACCCCCAAATTTCTCTTTAGATCTCCATATCTGCTTTTCTGGTTGGAAGTTGGGTATAAAGAATTATTTCAGTGGTACTATAGTACACCAGAGAGACTGAATAAAATGTATCCTCTAACCCTGAAGGAGTGCTGAAGGGGAAGAAAGGCAGGTGGGGGACTATGTACACCATCTGGTGGGAATGCACAGCAGTCTAGGAGAACTAAGGGTAGTGTATGAATTTAGAGGTATAGGTGTTGGGAAGAATAGTGGAAAAATATCCCAAGGTACACTTTCTGTAGACACCCCAACATAATAGCCCTGCCAAAATAGCCCAGACAAAACAGCACCTAACAAAATAGCCATTGACAAAATGGCCTCTCTCACAAAACAACCCTTGACAAAATAGCTCATAGACAAAAAAATACATCACAAAAAAAGATGATAAACTACAAGTGAAATCTTCACTGATAAAGGCTCCTACCAGCATTGCATTGTATAAAGCATATATAAATAATCAAAATTCTATAGCTACCAACTGATATTCATGATCTGTTCTGCTGTTTAAGGAAACAATTCTTCCATCGACATGCTAATTAAAAAAACAACAACAATATTGTCATCATTTTCATAGTCTTACCAAACTTATCCTTTTTGGCAAGGTAAGATTATTAGGAAAAAAAAATGCAGTGCCATATTCTGGGCAGCCTGACTGGGCCCTTTTGTCAGGGGGCTAACTTGTCAAGGGTTATATTGTGGGCAGGCCGTTTTGACTGTGGCTGTTATGTCAGGGACTATTATGTCGGGAGCTTTTTTTGTTTGGAGCTTTTTCTTCCAAGGCTATTTTGTCGGGGTTATTTTGACCGGGTACCCTTTCGGTATTATAGGCTGCCAGGGTGAGGGAAAAATAATTGGATCTTTTTGAGTGCATGTCTGGAAGGTGTGAGATTGCCAAGGCCTGGAAATAGCAGGGCGATCTAGGCATGCAAGAGATGGTGGAGTTGTTATGGAGCTTATTTGCTCTGGGCAAACTGACAGTGATTAAAGAGGGCTTTGTTGATAAGTTCCAGGCAGTGTAGGAGCCATTTGTCCAATGGGCTAGTAGAGAACAAAGTGCTATTTGTTAGTAGTTCATCTTGATGTTATGCTGTGATGGTAAAGATATTTATAGTGTATACAGCAACCTTTAAGGGAGAGAGAGGGGAGAGTTGAAGGTCAGTAATTGCTGTGTTTGACACAAAATTGTTATGATTATATATATGATTCAATAATGTAAAATTATGTTAAAAACGTCAAGAAGACGTTTCTTTGCAATTCTGTTGCATTACATTTTGTTCCATGTACCCTCTGAGCTTTCTTTTTTCACAGTTTTCCTTCATTTGGTTGTAGTACATGAGATAGTAGCCTATGGTGCTCCTAATCAAAAGCAAAAAAACATTCAAAAATGGTCTAAGTGGCAGAGGGACATGTTTCTCACACAAAGACATTTAAACCATATAATCAAACATACAAATTAAAAAATTTAAGTCTGATATTCACAAAAAACAAAACATTTTCAGAAGGGACAATTCAGGGGGTGTCATAGGTGGCATATGTGATGGATTTTTTTGTGATAGATAGCAAAACGACTTCCAGGGACCAAAAGAAAAACATTCATTATTTAGGTGTGCTTTAAAAGTGTCTAGGTCTAGGCCAAACCTGTCTTTGGTCTCATTTGTGAATTTGCTGAGCTGGAGAGGTGGAAGTAGTAGCTTGTGAGAAATAGTGGAGAGTTGCTGAGTGGTTTGTTATCTTTGCCCCAGTCTGAACCTTTTGACCCTCACGTTTCCTGCCTTGCCTCCTCTGTGTTTTACCGCCTCAAGTCCTTGTCCCCACCTGCTAGCCCACAAGTCACACTCATCCCTTGCTCTGTATCTGGCCCCCTTTCCCCAACAAACCCTGTCTGCCAACCCCCCCACCTCCCATTCTACATCCCAACCTGACTGTTGTCTGGCTCTTATTCTTGCTCCGTTTGTCCAGTCCCAGTTTGTCACTGAGGTGTGTGCTGCTGCTATGTGAGGGTTCTATGCTGTTGCTAGGAGAAAATGTTTTTTTTTGTTTTTTGTTTTTTTGCTGCTGCTGTGTATGACTGTTTGCTGTTTCTGGGACTTCACTAGGTGCACTACGTGAGGTGTGCACAATGATGTTACTGGGATTAATAGGTTGTACCTGTAGTGGTTGGACACCTGTATGTTACTCATGGATGTGCTGAATGCTATTGTGGTGGATGCTTTGCTGGATGTGAAAGAGTTTGGAGGAGAGGCCACAGAGAAGATACCCCTATCTGAGAGTATTTTGGTCCAGGCCTGCTCCTGGACCTCACTGAAAAGGTGTACCACATAGCACCTCTGTGACCAGCTACAACCCCTTCTCTAGGCAAGGACATATAACAATAATCCAGTGCCAGTCCACCTTAAGGTCACAACCTCCTTCGCCTTTCTTGCTACTGGCACTTTTCAGTCTGTGCTAGCAGTCAATCACCCAGCCCACCATCTTCAACTGTCTTGCCCAGTTCATCGATGCCTTCCTCGCCCACACCTCGCAATATATACCTTCCCAACTATCGCTCAGGCCCTCTAGCTCAGTCATAGGTATCATTGACTTCACACGTCACTCTGAGACCCCCCCCCCCCCCCAAGCACATGAGGACACCTACAGGAATAGAATCATATCACTCCAAAAACATGCAGGTCCTGTGTAACGCCCAGGGGGAGATTGTGGATGTATGTGCTCGCTACCTGGGGTCCACCCATGATTGCCTATATATTCCAGCATTTAGGAACCTACCACAGGTTTGACCGAGTTGATATCACTGCTGACTGGCTCCTAGGTAGCAGTATAGGGAATCCTACCCCCCCCCCCATCCACTCCCTCCTAATGCCCCCACAACCCGAGGGCCCCATAACAGCCAATACACACCCATGCCTGTGATTCCTGTTCCCCTCAAAGGTGAAAGAGGCTATCCTCTATGAATCTGGCTCATGACTCCCATTGTTCAACCCCCCCTATACAACAAGAGCATAAGAACACCCGCACCATCATCGAACGGACCTTTGGCCAGCTCAAAAATTGATTTAGATACCTCGACCATTCTAGAAAAAAGCTCCTCACTGCATGCTGCACAACTTGGCACAGGAAAGAAGATAGCCCCTGTCAGAGGACACACAGCAGCAGCAGACCACAGAGCTGATCAGGGAGCACACCAGTTGGGGTTCCATGCTAGACAAAGACTCATACAGAAAAAAATTTCTGTAAAGTGCAGTATTATTTGCACTCACCATTTCTTTTATATCCCCCACACCATCCTCCCCTCCCTCCCCTCCCCCTCCAGCACACACACCCTACACCCTCTCCATCAGCACCCACCCACATGCCTCTTATTCCTCCTCCAGTTGAAGAATGTGCCTCCAGGGATCATCCTCCTACTCCTCTGCATCCACCTACTGGGTGTGGTCCTGTGGAGTGAAGGGCACCTCCCACTGGCCAGGGTCCAACAAGACTTCCTCCCAGGCCCTCTCAACAGCAGGCTTGTCTGGGGCAGGCTGGTCCATTGCAGACTAGTCCAAGGCAGGTTGGGTGGCAGCTGAAGGGTGACCAGTGTGTTTAAAAGGTTTGTAATTGAACATCCTACTTGGCTTGCACAGTGGTGCAGCTGGCTATCAGTAGGCAAGGGACAGCTGGGGCTGTTGGTTGTTACCTGGGGGCATCTATGATTTGTGGCACGACATGACAGCTGTTTGACCCCTGAGAGGGTTGTCTCCCTATAGGCATGCAAGATGGGTCCTGGCCCTGCTGGAAGGTCCTGGGTGACCAGGCACTGGCTGGGAGGTAGTATGCCACTGCACTGTTGCATGGATGGGCCATTGTTGTCAGGGATGGGGAGTGTGTGCAATCCCCATGCCAATGTGGGCCTACATATGTCTGGGAGATGCCAGGTACTCTCCCATCCTTCTGGCCACCTCTGCTGGGACCCCCATGAGAAAGGCAGTTATGTACTGCAGGTGGGAAACCTAGGTTTGGGGGCATCTATCTGTGATGTTATGATGCTATCTGGCTTGGGGCCCTCACAGATGCCTGTGGCTGCACATCACCCATGACTCATGGGTCATTCTCATTTGATATGTGCATAAACCAGCACTTAAACATTTACCTTGCATAAACTATATCCCCATTTTACAAAGCTGAGATATGCACATCAAAAAACCAAGAGATTGCCAAATATCAAGTGGCCTTGGTCCGGATGTTCTTTGGGCAGGACTTCGGGCGTACTTGGAAAATACATGTTTATTCCTCATTTCAGAAGGGAAAAAACACTGAGTCCTAAAAGATCAACATCAGGATTCATACCTGCTACCAAGCACATTTAATCCACCACCATTTTTTGTCCCCCAGAAAGCCAACTGGGGAATTCTGTCAATGTTTGTCATATATCCCAATTGCCACTAATTACCAGCAGAACCCAGTAATTTAAACATTGCTAAAAGTGAAGGTCACAAAACCCTGTAAAAGTGTGTCCCTGCCGATTGCACTAGGATCACTTTTTGGATTTAGCTCATGCTTTCTTCCATAGCTCAAGGTCAGTTACATTTGGTATACTAGGTATTTCTTCAGAAGGCTATAATCTTAACCCCCCCCCCCCCCCCCCCCCCCCCCCCCCATTTACTAGCTGCATAGTAATGCTGACACAGCCATTCATCAGCTTAGCATATGGCAGCCGCTAGCACAGGTTAGTAAATGGGGGTAACTTGTAATTGAAGCCAAAGAAGGTTAAGTGACTTGCACAAGATCCACAAGGAATCACAGTGGATTGAAATGGGCCTTCCCGGGTCATCAGCCCACTACACTGAGCATTAGGGGGGTCCTTTTACTAAGGTGCGCTGAACAATGGCCTGCGGTAGTGTAGATGACGTATTTTGGGCTTGTGCAGAATCATTTTTAGTGCACCTGTAAAAATACGTTTGCCAAAATGGATGTGCAGCAAAATGAAAATTGCCGCACGTCCATTTTGGGTCTGAGGACCTTACTGCCAGCCATTGACCTAGCAGTAAGTCTCACGTGGTACCCGGAGCAGTAATGGCCTACGTGCGTCAAATGGTACTTGACGCGCCCCAGAAAATGAAAAATATTCTCGGCCGCAAGCAGCAGATGCATGCCAAAAAATGAAGGGCCACACGGTAGCCGGGCTGTAACTTGGAACTAGCACACGTTGGCGCTTATGCGGCTTAAAGGCCCTTAGGTTAGTCAAGGCCTGTTTTAACTGAAAACCTTGTATGAGTGTTTTGTTGTGTGGCATTTCTGTTTGGGTAGAATGTAGTGCCAGTGAGCAGTGACGATTTATTTATGTAGAATGCTGCATGATGCACTTATAATGTTATATTTATCTCTTAAACTGCCACTGAACAAATTGGGATATATTGTGATTTTTAACACCTCAATGTATAATCCCTTTAGCTGAGAAGCCACATGACTTCCGTTGTCTTTCTACAGTATAACAGCAATGACCCTTGACCCTGGCTCTTTCTCAACTGAAAATGGGCAGGTAAAATATGTCCTTTCATTTTTTTTTTTTTTACACAAAAAAGGTTGACTTAGCAAAAGTTTTGACCTTGTGAGCAGAAACAATAATCCTCGAGGCTTCAGCCCTATTGTCCATGAATTACAAAAAAAAAAAAAAAAGAAAAAACTACATAAAATTAAATATATTTCACTCTTTTCTCATTATTGGACAGAAATGCCCGGCATTCAGGCTACAAACAAGAAGTTGTCTTGGTAAATTTCAATGTGAATGATGAATAGTTTGTAGTTGAATATGATTTTTGGGGCATTAGGGAGGGGGGGGACTATCCACACTTTCTGAAGTATTCTCAATATTATACTTGCAGTATTTCCTTATGAAAGGTCTTTTATGATAATTCCTGTCATTGTTCCTGTGAGATATTGGCTATGCATGCAAAACAAAAATCTGAGAATTCTGGAGTTCACCTCCTACATCACTAGTGGATCAGACATTCACTGAGTTATTTTCATGCAAAGTAGTACTCATTGAGTGGTTTAAAAGACTGAATTAACAGCGAGCCATTCTTAAAGGCAGTAGCAAAAAATACTAATATGGTTATGAAAGGTTTTTCTAGGAATATAAAAGTTTAGGTCTGCCTGAATAGCTTTGTAAGTGTGCACTTATTCCCAAAGTTTCAAGTTTGCTATAGCTAAACTCTTTGAAACTGGTACAACATTCCACAGCACTTATTCCCAAAGTTTCAAGTTTGCTATAGCTAAACTCTTTGAAACTGGTACAACATTCCACAGTAAAAAAAAAAAACCAGGTACTATTTCCTGAATTTTTTACTGAAAAAATTACACCTATAAAATTATCTATTGCAACTGATCCTAGTTTAGTGATGCACTAATGTGCATTTCAATATCTATAAATATCCCTTTATGCCAATGAATCATTTTGTTTTCTCTAATAGATTCTTGCTCGACAACAGATCCATAACCTGATTAATTCTGACAGGCTAATCAGTTCTTCCTCAAAATGAATCACATTTCTGTTTTCATAGCTTCAAACTAAGCCATCTTTTTTCATAGTGTGAGTGTGTGTGTGTGTGTATATATATATATATATATATATATATATATTAGTATAGATATACACACAACACACACACGAACTGTCCCAGCTAATCAAGAATTTATAAGTAGTAATTACCACAACGTTTTCTGCTCCCCAATGTAAACCTAATTGCCTTAGTCCTTTCCTCAATGATCAATGTTTACCCCCTTAAGCAAGTTATTCTTTTTCAGCTTTGCTCTCTCTCTTTTAATAAGATGCCAGGAATGCTGTACATCATATGTTACAAAGAAAGGGTGGAGGGAATAGCAAGTCAGGACTGTGCAATCCAGAAACAGCCTTTATTTATAATGACCGACACAGTCACCATGTTTCGGTTAGACAGTCTGCATCAGGAGTCCATTCAGATGGAATCGGCTGACGGTGCAAACATAGTTCCACAGAAAGGATAGCAAACTGGATACAACCACAGTTATAAAACAGCAGCAATAGGTCCGACAGCAATCTCAGCGTACCACCCTTTCCCTTGTTGCTTTTGCTAAACTGTGAAGATTTGGACTTCTCTTCTTGGATACTTCTCTTCTTCGACTGCAGGAATACTGAAAAGTGTATATCAACTTGATATACCACCTTTCAGTATCCCGTCTCAGTGGTTTACAATACAAACAATATAGATTAAAAGTGCAAGAAAAAAAAAAGTAGAAATAGAACTTTAACCTTCCTAAGATGAGGACAGGACAGAGGCTGCATTATTCCAAGCTTCAGATCAGTCTTTCCACCTCTGTAAAGCTCTGGGGTGAATAACTTAATCTCCAAAGAAATCATTAAATTAAAAAGATGAATGCACTTACAGTTCCTTTACAAAGCCATGCTTGCATTCTGGCATGTCAAATGTGATGAAGCCCATAGGAATTGAAAGGGCTTCAATCTCATTTGCCACGCCGAAATCACTAGAGCAGCTTTGTAAAAGGAACCCTTAATATTTTAAGGCCTTTCCTAAAAATGCTTGATAGGAGGAGTTCTGGCATAAATAGATGGGTAAGGAGTTCCATAGGAAGGGGCCAACTACAGTAAAAACTGAATTCACAGATGGCACCCAAAAAGATATGACGGAATAAAGTATAACTATCTGATTCTGTAGGATCTTAGACTGTTAGTTGTTGACTAGGGAATTAGCAGATAGAAAGGGAAAGAATCGGTTTGGCCCGTCTGGATGACCGGGGTGTAAAAGGGGCGATCAAGGAAGACAAAGAAATAGCAGAAAAACTAAATGAGTTCTTTGCTTCGGTCTTCACAAGGAAGATTTGGGTGGGATACCGGTGCCGGACAGGGTATTCGCAGCTGAAGAGTCAGAAAAAAGTATTGCAGTATCTGTAAATCTGGAAGACGCAATGGAGCAGTTCTGCAAACTGAAGAGTAGCAAATCTCCTGGACCGGATGGTATTCACCCTAGGGTACTGATAGAACTAAAAAATGAGCCGGCAGAACTACTGTTATTGATTTGTCATTTATCCTTAAAATCAAGCATGGTACCGGAAGATTGGAGGGTGGCCAATGTAACGCTGATATTTAAAAAAGGTTCCAGAGGAGACCAGGAAATTATAGACCGGTGAGAGTCTGACGTCTGTGCCGGAAAAATGGTAGAGACTATAATCCGGGCAAAATGGTAGAGACTATAATCAAGAACCAAATACAGAGCACATTCAAAGCATGGACTAGGGACAAAGTCAACATGGATTTAGTGAAGTCTTGCCTCACCAATCTGCTGCATTTCTTTGAAGGGGTAAACAAACATGTGGACAAAGGTGACCCGGTTGATATTGTGTATCTAGATTTTCAGAAGGCGTTTGATAAGTTCCCTCATGAAAGACTACAGGAAAATAGAGGGACATGGGATCGGAGGTAGTGTCTTACTGTAGATTAAAAACTGGTTGAAAGATAGGAAACAGAGAGTAGGATTAAAGGTCAATATTCGAAATGAAGAAGGGTAGTTAGCGGGGTCCCTCAGGGATCGGTGCTGGGACCTCTGCTTTTTAACACATTCATAAACGACCTGAGATGGGGGTAACTAGTGAGGTAATCAAATTTGCCGATGACACAAATTATTCAAAGTAGTCAAATCGCGGAAGATTGTGAAAAACTACAGAGGACCTTACGAGACTGGGAGACTGGGCATCTAAATGGCAGATGACGTTTAATGTGAACAAGTGCAAAGTGTTGCATGTGGGAAAGAGGAACCCAAACTATAACTACATCATGTAAGGTTCAGCGTTGGGAGTCACAGACTGAGAAAGGAATCTAGGTGTCATCGTTGATGATACGTTAAAACTTCTGCTCAATGTGCTGCTGCAGCTAGGAAAGCAACAGAATGTTGGGTACATTAGGAAATGGATGGAAAACAAAAATAAGGATATTATTCTGCCATTGTATCGCTCCAGGATGTGACCGCACCTCGAGTATTGTGTTCAATTCTGGTCACCGCACCAGACATAGTGGAATTGGAAAAGGTGCAGAGAAGGGCGACAAAGATGATACAGGGGATGGACGACTTCCTTATCACGACAGGCTGGAAGAGGCTGGGGCTTTTCAGCTTGGAGAAAAGGCGGCTGAGGGGAGATATGATAGAGGTCTGTAAGATAATGAGTGGAATGGAACGGGTTGATGTGGAGTGTCTGTTTACGCTTTCCAAAATATTCGAACAAGGGGCATGCGATGAAGCTGCAGTGTGGTAAATTTAAAATGAATCGGAGGAAATTTTCTTCACTCAACGCGTAGTTAAACTCTGGATTCGTTGCCGGAGAACGTGATAAAGGCGGTTAGCTTAGCAGAGTTTTAAAAGGGGTTAGACGTTTCCTAAAGGACAAGTCCATAAACCGGAAGCTCACCAGGTGCCCTTGGCCTGGATTGGCCGCTGTCGTGGACAGGATGCTGGGCTCGATGGACCCTTGGTCTTTTCCCAGTGTGGCATTACTTATGTACCTACTCTTATATTCTGTGGTTAAGGCGGTTAACTTAGCAGATTTCAAAAAAGGTTTGGACGGCATCCTGGAGGAAAAAGCCATAGAATGTTATTGAATGGACGAGGGAATAATACAGTATTTTTAGGATAGGCGGGACAAATTGCTTGTTCTTTGGGCCGCTGTCGGTGACAGGGTGCTGGGCTCGATGGACCCTTGGTCTGTCCCAGCATGGCGATGCTTATGTGCTTATGGTACTGAATACTGAACTCTATGAACAAGACTCCAGTGTCTTGAAGGTAATTGTGGTGAATATGGGGAGCCAATTTTCTTTTTTTTTTTTTTTTTTGTTACAGGGTCTGCAAACCCATTTTTTTTGTCCATGAAGAAGTTTCAGCAGCTATGTTCTGAATAAGCTGTAACATCAAATTTCTATTCTATTCTAGGTATTTATTATCCATAAAGAATCTAAGCAGGTAACATAAATGGCAAAGCATATACTCGGAAAGTTGGGAAAACTTGCAAAAGTTAATCATTCTAATATTTATGAAAAAGATAAGTTTTCAATCACTTGCAGAATTGTAAATAACTAAAAATCACAGCAACTTGTTCAGGTATATAGTTCCACAATTTACTAGTCTGGTAAGAAAAAAATTCATCACGATTCTTTTATAAAAATTTTCCCAAACAGATGGAAACCCCCAACAACATAGAAGGTGAGAATGTCCTTCGCAATACTGGTAAGCTATCAACTGTAGAAGAAGAGAAGAACAATTCCCCTGCAATATATTAAATACAATACAGGCAATATTAAAACCCATCTTGAGCCGAAACTGAAAACCAATGTAGTCATCTACAGTATTGGTGGTCACATGGTCATAACGTGAATAACCATAACCAATTTAGCTGCGGTGTTTTGCAATATTGCAACTTATTAATCATGAATTTGAGCCACCATATAAAGCACTACAATAATCCAATCGTGGCAATATTTCATAGAGCCGAATACCCTTAAATAAAGAATGACAATAGTTGAAAATGTGTAGTACCAATGAATATATTAAGGTATGTAGGGCCTTTTGAAATATAATGATGTGACTGAGCAAATAACCTTAAATATTAAGAAACAGCTTGATAGATAAGAACGATGTCTTTTTAACAAATAGGTCTGAATCAATAAATACTTCCAGTATTTTAATTGAACAAAAAACTACATGTGCACATTGTAATTAATAGGTGCTGAGAGTATCTGAAAGAGTGGCTATGTTCTAGGTATGGAACGGGTTAATAGCCATTAAAATTTGTATGTCTTCTGCATAAGCATTTGCCAATAAATCTAATGACTGAATGAGTCCCAGTAATGGATCCAAGAACCTGCTAAAAAGAATTGGCACTTAAGAGAACCCTGGTGTACTCTGCAGGTAAGGGAGTAAGAGTTAGAGTAATGATTTCCCCAGAGTACTGGGTATGAGCTATTAGAGAGATAAGATGTGAACCAATTAGGGGGTGTACCAGAGACGCATATTCTTGTAGTCTTGAAGGAAGTAAAATATGATCAACCAAGTCCAAGGTGGCAGACAACTCCAAGGATAGAAGACTAGTTTGTCCTGATGTAGTTGAGATTTAATAAAAGTACCAATCAAAATCAATGCTGTTTCTGTACTTTGTAACTTGCAAAATCCTGTCTGGTGAGGATGGAGGACATTAGATTGCTCTAGGTAATTATAGAGTTGTGTGGCTACAAGACTTCAGCTAATTTGGAACTATAGACAAGCCTTGAAACAAGAACACATAACTACACTTAGAGAGCAGGGACAGATCCTTTTTGCAAACTAAGAACCATCACTGACGTTGAAAAGGAATAAAAAGGGCTCAAATTGCTTCCATTTAGAATCATGGAATTGGATCATGAGGCATAGTTAGGTTATGGACTTGAGGGGTATTTTTTGTTGTTGGTTTTGCTATGGCGGATTAAATGCAGTTAGAGAACTAGACAGAATTTGAAAGGAAGCTGAATCCTGTTATACTACAGTTTGTAGGGATAAATGCAAGTTGTTGACCTTCTCATAGAAATACCGAGCCATTCCTGGAAGTAATATGTGAAAAGGGACCATACTGACCTTAGGTGAATGTTCTCTGTAAGGATTTCAGAATGTTATAGAGCAGTGATTCCCAAACCTGGTCCTGGAGGCACCCCAGCTAGTCAGGTTTTCAGGATATCCACCATGAATATACATACATAGTAGATGACGGCAGAAAAAACCTGCACGGTCCATCCAGTCTGCCCAAGATAAACTCATATGTACTACTTTTTGTGAATACCCTACCATGATTTGTACCTGTCCTCTTCAGGGCATAGACCATATAAGTCTGCCCAGCACTATCCCCACCTCCCAAACCACCAGCCCCGCCTCCCACCACCAGCTCTGGTACAGACCGTATAAGTCTGCCCAGCATTATCCCCGCCTCCCAACCACCAGCCCAGGCACAGACCGTATAAGTCTGCCCAGCACTATCCCCGCCTCCCAACCACCAGCCCCACCTCCCACCACTGGCTCTGCCACCCAATCTCAGCTAAGCTCCTGAGGATCCATTCCTTCTGAACAGGATTCATAACATAGTAGATGACGGCAGAAAAAGACCTGCATGGTCCATCCAGTCTGCCCAACAACATAAACTCATATGTGCCACTTTTTGTGTATATCTTACCTTGATTTGTATCTGTCTTTCAGGGCACAGACCATATAAGTCTGCCCAGCACTATCCCCGCCCCCCAACCACCAGCTCCGCCTCCTACCACCAGCTCTGGCACAGACCGTATAAGTCTGCCTAGCACTATCCCCGCCTCCCACTACCGGCTCTGCCACCCAATCTTGGCTAAGCTCCTGAGGATCCCTTCCTTCTGAACAGGACCAATCTCGGCTAAGCTCCTGAGGAATCAAAGATCCTCTATATACAAGCAGAACAGACATTAAAAAAAAATTTCCAAACTGGATATTTACAATGTTGTAAAAAATGGTAGTTCTATGACCTTTTCTGTAAGTTCAAATAGAATATGGTCAAAGTTAACATACCATAATACAAGAGAACCCTATAGGTATGGCTCAGGTGGAGCCTGATTGCCTTCCTGTTGAATTTTTTAATAAAACTTTTGGTACAATTTTATTACCTAAACTACTTAACCTTTTCCATTATTTGATTCGAGCAGCTAGTCTCATGGGTTGTTTTTATTGAGGTACTTGAGAAACCAGAACAAGATAACGCAGAGGTTCAAAATTACAGGCCTATGTTGCTACTCAATGTTGACTATAAATATTTGTGAAAATTCTCCCCATTTGACTTGGGAAGATTCCTTTATGTTTATCCCACGCATGTTGAATTCCTTTACCGTTTTCATTTCCACCCCTCTCGCGGAGGGCATTCCAAGCATCCACCACTCTCTCAAACATAGTAACATAGTAGATGACGGCAGAAAAAAGCCTGCATGGTCCATTCAGTCTGCCCAACAAGATAAAACTCAAATGTGCCACTTTTTGTGTATACCTTACCTTGAATTGTACCTGTCTTTCAGGGCACAGACCGTATAAGTCTGCCCAGCACTATCCCCCGCCTCCAACCACCAGCCCCGCCCTCCACCACCGGCTCTGGCACAGACCTTATAAGTCTGCCTAGCACTAACCCCACCTCCCACTACCGGCTCTGCCACCCAATCTTGGCTAAGCTCCTGAGGATCCCTTCCTTCTGAACAGGACCAATCTCGGCTAAGCTCCTGAGGACTCAAAGATCCTCTTTATACAAGCAGAACAGACATTAAAAAAAAATTTCCAAACTGGATATTTACACATGTTGTCAAAAATGGTAGTTCTATGACCTTTTCTGTAAGTTCAAATAGAATATGGTCAAAGTTAACATACCATAATACAAGAGAAACTATAGCTATGGCTCAGGTGGAGCCTGATTGCCTTCCTGTTGAATTTTTTAATAAAACTTTTGGTACAATTTTATTACCTAAACTACTTAACCTTTTCCATTATTTGATTCGAGCAGCTAGTCTCATGGGTTGTTTTATTGAGGTACTTGAGAAACCAGAACAAGATAACACAGAGGTTCAAAATTACAGGCTATGTTGCTACTCAATGTTGACTATAAATATTTGTGAAAATTCTCCCCATTTGACTTGGAAGATTCCTTTATGTTTATCCCACGCATGTTTGAATTCCTTTACCGTTTTCATTTCCACCACCTCTCGCGGGATGGGGGCATTCCAAGCATCCACCACTCTCTCCGTGAAGAAATACTTCCTGACATTTTTCTTGAGTCTGCCCCCCCTTCAATCTCATTTCATGTCCTCTAGTTCTACCGCCTTCCCCTCTCTGGAAAAGCTTAATTTGCGGATTAATACCTTTCAAATATTTGAACGTCTATATCATATCACCCCTGTTTTCTCCTTTCCTCCAGGGTATACATGTTCAGGTCAACAAGTCTCTCCTCATATGTCTTGTAACACAAATCCCATACCATTCTCGTAGCTTTTCTTTGCACTGCTTATTTTTTTTTTTAACATCCTTCGCAAGATACGGCCTCCAAACCTGAATACAATACTCCAGGTGGGGCCTCACCAACATCTTATACATGATAGAGATTTGCATACAATAGAGGCAGTGCATGCAAATCTCTCATGAATATTCATTGTGGATATCCTGAAAACCTGACCGGCTGGGGTGCCTCCAGGACCAGATTTGGGAACCACTGTTGTGGAGTTTTTTTTGTTGGGTTTTTTTTTTTTTTTTAGAATTAAGGGCTTGCTCTGTTTGTCATGAAAAGTATTTATTTTTAGTATATGAGCTAGCCTTTTTGTAAGAATGTGCCAAATGTTTAAATATCAAATGAGAATGTGTATATTTGGTCTGTCACCATTTACGTTCCCAATGCTGAAGCTGACATTTAAATAAAAGTAATTTGCCAGTGTAGCAATTATCTTTCTTACCAGGGCAGCATGAAGTTATTTGGAGTGGTGCTAATTTGTTGTAGAGCACTGATAACACTGTATTCCATGTAAAAGCTTGCTCAAGTGAAAACAATGAAAAACGAGTCAAATGAGAGTGACATGTGCTGTTGAATGGAGTAAAGTGTAAATATTTCTGAATGAAATATGCTGCTTTCTGGGTAGTATAGGCACAGATAAGCAAGTACAGGTGAAATCTACTACAGAATGATTGGTCCCCTGGAAGTATTGATAATTATCCACAAAAGAGAGAATAATGCAATATGGGTGTAAATATTAAAGGCAATGAGAGCAAGATCATACATAAAGCATATTATATATACATAAATATTGAAGTCAAGGGGAATGGTGCAGACAAATCTTCTAAGTGAATATTAAAGTACCCAAGTATAATTGGGCATTGGAAACTTTAAGGTATAATGTAATATCAAGTTCTGAAGATCCATAATACTATGCACAGAAGGGGCAGTGAATAATAAAGAAGAAGTCAATTTGGTGGAGTGGAATTGGATAGGGGCACTGAGGCATGCAACTTAACGCTAAGTCAATAGAGTAAATGATCACCAAGACCCCTTCCTTTTTGACCTATCTGTTTATCAATAGCGATTGAAAGCTTTTATGTGTAGCTTGCATTAAATAAGAGGCATAAAGGGCTAGATTTAGTAAATGGCACCACAAAATCGGCGCTGAACGTAATCTATAAAATGCACTCTGGAATCCTTCATAGAATAGTGTGCAATGCCAGAATCCATGCCCAACTTTGGGTGCAAGCATTTACACCAACTGAAACCAGGGTGTAATCTGATACTCAAGTTGGCGTGGAACCCTCAAATTCTCTAGCACTGTGCACAGTGTGTTACACCCCCTTTTCAGATCCCCATGGAAACACTTGGGCACTATTCTATAACTGAGGTGCGCAAGCTTATTTCCACATGGATCTGCCATTTTTGGGCCATTTTGGCACCTTGTTTCTGTTATAATGCTTTTGTCATGGAAATACCGCACAATGCTGGGCGCCATATACAGAATTCGCCAGAAAATGTCACATTTACAGTCAGAAAAAGGTCCCTAATTAGATTGTGTTGCAGTGCACAGAAACCAGGTGTTAAGGAGACAAATATGCAGACTAGAACTTGGACAAGGCATCACACTCTCACAATCCGCTTAGTTGTAGGTGGAATATAAGTGCAATAAATAAATAATTGGTGACAGGAGTATCAATTAAACTTCTTACCCACTGCTGGAATTTTGATGTCAGTGGCTCATCAAATAACTGGAATATTCATTAAATTTAACATATCAATTCTAGAGGCATTCGTTAAAAGAAAACAAATAACCAAAACTAAAACCAAGATTATGTTGGCCAGTGTGTGCACACAAAGAAGGCATTGACAGCATGTGCCCATGGCATACTCTGCAGAAACAGTCACAAAAGAGAGGGTAATACAAGCGTAAACAGAAACAAAAAAGCAACACTGGGACTTCAGGATAGAGATAAACGTCATCCTTTAATTTGAAATGACCCGACACGGGCCGTGTTTAGGCATATAAACGCCTGCCTCAGGGGTCTGACATAAAAACACACAAATATAATCATAAATAAACACTACACATATATTTCAAAAAGAACATTCACATGATTTAAATAGCTTGATAACCAGTTAAACCAATTTAACAAAATATAACAATAAAAGTGTAAGCAATAAAAATGACAATAAAATATAAATGCACACAACTTTAACACAAAATATTTGATAAAAACATAGATATAGAACATTAGAACTTTAAAAATAGGGCAAATGAGGACCAAGGTAAGTACGAGAATGACATCATCATCATCTCAGATGGGTGTTTGTACACCAAAACACGGCCCGTGTTGGGTAATTTTCATATTAAAGGACGACATTTATCTCTATCCTGAAGGCCCAGTATACTCTGCAGAAAGAAATAAAGATTTAGAAGAATCCTGGATTTATGTCACCCCCATTAGATGGTACAGGTGAAACTGCCACATGTCGAGGCCACTTTTTACCACAGCTGGAATTTCCATTATTTTGAATGGAACTCATAAATGGCCATATGCAAATAAAAATATTTGCAAGCAGCCTGAGCCCTTACTGCCACCTATTTAGAAGCTGGTAAGAGTTCACGTGGTAATCGAACAGCATGTAGTGATGATGGACGATTACTGCTGGGCATGCCTACACCGAACCCCGTGCCAGAAAATAGAAGAGTATTTTCTGGTGCGGGAAACACCGGGTGGCAAACACAAAACTACCACAGGGCGCCCCATGGCAGTGCTGTTTTGCCGCACAATACCCCTACTATGACTTAGTAAAAGGGCCCCAAAGCCAGATAATGTACAGTATCACAAAATTTCCTACATGACCATAGTTTAGACCTGATTTTGTTCCAGTGCATAAAAAAGTAAGGCTTAAAAACAATGCAGATCCTGTTTGCTGCAATTCTTTTTGCGGTGTATGTAGTAACTCTTGTGAACATGTCTGAAAAAGGGGCACACAGATGCCAGAAACTGTTGAGATAACCTGACTGGTGGTTCTGTGACTCAAACATAGTAACATAGTAGATGACGGCAGAAAAAAGACCTGCATGGTCCATTCAGTCTGCCCAACAAGATAAACTCAAATGTGCCACTTTTTGTGTATACCTTACCTTGAATTGTACCTGTCTTTCAGGGCACAGACCGTATAAGTCTGCCCAGCACTATCCCCGCCTCCAAACCACCAGCCCCGCCTCCCACCACCGGCTCTGGCACAGACCGTATAAGTCTGCCTAGCACTAACCCCACCTCCCACTACCGGCTCTGCCACCCAATCTTGGCTAAGCTCCTGAGGATCCCTTCCTTCTGAACAGGACCAATCTCGGCTAAGCTCCTGAGGACTCAAAGATCCTCTTTATACAAGCAGAACAGACATTAAAAAAAAAATTTCCAAACTGGATATTTACAATGTTGTCAAAAATGGTAGTTCTATGACCTTTTCTGTAAGTTCGAATAGAATATGGTCAACGTTAACATACCATAATACAAGAGAACCTATAGCTATGGCTCAGGTGGAGCCTGATTGCCTTCCTGTTGAATTTTTTAATAAAACTTTTGGTACAATTTTATTACCTAAACTACTTAACCTTTTCCATTATTTGATTCGAGCAGCTAGTCTCATGGGTTGTTTTATTGAGGTACTTGAGAAACCAGAACAAGATAACACAGAGGTTCAAAATTACAGGCCTATGTTGCTACTCAATGTTGACTATAAATATTTGTGAAAATTCTCCCCATTTGACTTGGGAAGATTTTAGGAAAATGATACAGCACAGACCACATGAGATTTCTGTCAGGCAGATATATATCAGT
Organism: Microcaecilia unicolor; assembly: GCF_901765095.1. Taxonomy (NCBI): domain Eukaryota; kingdom Metazoa; phylum Chordata; class Amphibia; order Gymnophiona; family Siphonopidae; genus Microcaecilia; species Microcaecilia unicolor. The sequence goes on along the minus strand of NC_044040.1, from coordinate 39,144,674 downwards.
TAATGCCAGGCCAAACCATACCTAATTAGGGCAAATTTGATTGATGGCAAAAAGGCAATCATATTGAATGAGTTTGGCAGGGGTTCTGAATTTGTCCATTATGTCCAGGTTTTGTATTGGCAATCTGCATCGCATATTATGGTAAATAATATGGCAAACTTCCATTTGGAAAGGGGAACTTGACAAGGATGCTTTAGAGCCATTACTTATAGCAATCCCTCAAATAGAAGGAATCCAGAGTATATGGTTCTCTGCTGCTGTTCTATGAGGTTTTCTAACTCAGTGGTATAAGACGTTGAACATTGTAATTACCCACGTGTTAAAGGTTATTTTGAATCTCAGAAATCCATATTCACAGGTTTTATCTAGGTAACCTCTGGAGTTAGGCAAACCCCAACATTTACAGTTCCCTCTTCCACTCTGTAGCCAAAATTTATTTTGAGGTGGGGGGGGGGGGGGGGGGGGGAGGAGGTGGAGAAGAAGCACAGAAAAAGTTCCCTGGGCATGATTTCACTTTGGTCAATCAGTAGCAATATTCAGCGAATGCTACATACCTGTAGAAGGTATTCTCCGAGGACAGCAGGCTGATTGTTCTCACTGATGGGTGACGTCCACGGCAGCCCCTCCAATCGGAAACTTCACTAGCAAAGTCCTTTGCTAGTCCTCGCGCGCACCGCGCGCACCGCGCATGCGCGGCCGTCTTCCCGCCCGAAACCGGCTCGAGCCGGCCAGTCCAGTATGTAGCAAGACAATACACTTCAAGGGAAGACACAACTCCAAAGGGGAGGCGGGCGGGTTTGTGAGAACAATCAGCCTGCTGTCCTCGGAGAATACCTTCTACAGGTATGTAGCATTCGCTTTCTCCGAGGACAAGCAGGCTGCTTGTTCTCACTGATGGGGTATCCCTAGCCCCCAGGCTCACTCAAAACAACAACCATGGTCAATTGGGCCTCGCAACGGCGAGGACATAACTGAGATTGACCTAAAAAAATTTACCAACTAACTGAGAGTGTAGCCTGGAACAGAACAAACAGGGCCCTCGGGGGGTGGAGTTGGATCCTAAAGCCCAAACAGGTTCTGAAGAACTGACTGCCCGAACCGACTGTCGCGTCGGGTATCCTGCTGCAGGCAGTAATGAGATGTGAATGTGTGGACAGATGACCACGTCGCAGCCATGGCTCTAACATTATGAGCCGTGACATGACCCTCAAGAGCCAGCCCCGCCTGGGCGTAAGTGAAGGAAATGCAATCTGCTAGCCAATTGGATATGGTGCGTTTTCCTACAGCCACTCCCCTCCTATTGGGATCAAAAGAAACAAACAATTGGGCGGACTGTCTGTGGGGCTGTGTCCGCTCCAGATAGAAGGCCAATGCTCTCTTGCAGTCCAATGTGTGCAGCTGACGCTCAGCAGGGCAGGAATGAGGACGGGGAAAGAATGTTGGCAAGACAATTGACTGGTTCAGATGGAACTCCGACACGACCTTTGGCAGAAACTTAGGGTGAGTGCGGAGGACTACTCTGTTGTGATGAAATTTGGTGTAAGGGGCCTGGGCTACCAGGGCCTGAAGCTCACTGACTCTACGAGCCGAAGTAACTGCCACCAAGAAAATGACCTTCCAGGTCAAGTACTTCGGATGGCAGGAATTCAGTGGCTCAAAAGGAGGTTTCATCAGCTGGGTGAGAACGACATTGAGATCCCATGACACTGTAGGAGGCTTGACAGGGGGCTTTGACAAAAGCAAACCTCTCATGAAGCGAACACTAAAGGCTGTCCTGAGATCGGCTTACCTTCCACACGGTAATGGTATGCACTAATCGCACTAAGGTGAACCCTTACGGAGTTGGTCTTGAGACCAGACTCAGACAAGTGCAGAAGGTAATCAAGCAGGGTCTGTGTAGGACAAGAGCGAGGATCTAAGGCCTTGCTGTCACACCAGACGGCAAACCTCCTCCAATGGAAGAAGTAACTCCTCTTAGTGGAATCTTTCCTGGAAGCAAGCAAGATGCGGGAGACACCCTCTGACAGACCCAAAGAGGCAAAGTCTACGCCCTCAACATCCAGGCCGTAAGAGCCAGCGACTGGAGGTTGGGATGCAGAAGCGCCCCTTCGTCCTGTGTAATGAGGGTCGGAAAACACTCCAATCTCCACGGTTCTTCGGAGGACAACTCCAGAAGAAGAGGGAACCAGATCTGACGCGGCCAAAAGGGAGCAATCAGAATCATGGTGCCTCGGTCTTGCTTGAGTTTCAACAAAGTCTTCCCTACCAGAGGGATGGGAGGATAAGCATACAGCAGGCCCTCCCCCCAATCCAGGAGGAAGGCATCCGATGCCAGTCTGCCGTGGGCCTGAAGCCTGGAACAGAACTGAGGGACTTTGTGGTTCACTCGAGATGCGAAGAGATCTACCAAGGGGGTGCCCCACGCTTGGAAGACCTGGCGCACCACTCGGGAGTTGAGCGACCACTCGTGAGGTTGCATAATCCTGCTCAACCTGTCGGCCAGACTGTTGTTTACCGCCTGCCAGATATGTGGCTTGGAGCACCATGCCTTGACGGCGAGCCCAGAGCCACATGCTGACGGCTTCCTGACACAGGGGGCGAGATCCGGTGCCCCCCTGCTTGTTGACATAGTACATGGCAACCTGGTTGTCTGTCTGAATTTGGATAATTTGGTGGGACAGCCGATCTCTGAAAGCCTTCAGAGCGTTCCAGATCGCTCGTAACTCCAGAAGATTGATCTGCAGATCGCGTTCCTGGAGGGACCAGCTTCCTTGGGTGTGGAGCCCATCGACATGAGCTCCCCATCCCAGGAGGGACGCATCCGTGGTCAGCACTTTTTGTGGCTGAGGAATTTGGAAGGGACGTCCCAGAGTCAAATTGGAGCAAATCGTCCACCAATACAGGGAGTCGAGAAAACTCGTGGACAGGTGGATCACGTCCTCTAGACCTCCTGCGGCCTGATACCACTGAGAGGCCAGGGTCCATTGAGCAGATCTCATGTGAAGGCGGGCCATGGGAGTCACATGAACTGTGGAGGCCATGTGGCCCAGCAATCTCAACATCTGCCGAGCTGTGATCTGCTGGGACGCTCGCACCCGCGAGACGAGGGACAACAAGTTGTTGGCTCTCGTCTCTGGGAGATAGGCGCGAGCCTTCCGCGAATCCAGCAGAGCTCCTATGAATTCGAGTCTCTGCGCTGGGAGAAGGTGGGACTTTGGATAATTTATCACAAACCCCAGTAGTTTCAGTAGGCGAATAGTCATCCGCATGGACTGCAGGGCTCCTGCCTCTGATGTGTTCTTTACCAGCCAATCGTCGAGATATGGGAACACGTGCACCCCCAGCCTGCGGAGTGCCGCTGCTACCACGGCTAGGCACTTTGTGAACACCCTGGGCGCAGAGGCGAGCCCAAAGGGTAGCACACAGTACTGGAAGTGGCGTGTGCCCACCTGAAATCGCAGATACTGCCTGTGAGCTGGCAATATCGGGATGTGTGTGTAGGCATCCTTCAAGTCCAGAGAGCATAGCCAATCGTTTTGCTGAATCATGGGGAGAAGGGTGCCCAGGGAAAGCATCCTGAACTTTTCTTTTTCGAGATATTTGTTCAGGGCCCTTAGGTCTAGGATGGGACGCATCCCCCCTGTTTTCTTTTCCACAAGGAAGTACCTGGAATAGAATCCAGCCTTCTTGCCCGGATGGCACGGGCTCGACCGCATTGGCGCTGAGAAGGGCGGAGAGTTCCTCTGCAAGTACCTTCTTGTGTTGGAAGCTGTAAGACTGAGCTCCCGGTGGACAATTTGGAGGTTTTGATGTCAAATTGAGGGTGTATCCCTGCCGGACTATTTGCAGAACCCACTGATCGGAGGTTATGAGAGGCCACCGTTGGTGAAAAGCTTTCAGCCTCCCTCCGACTGGCAGGTCGCCCGGCACGGACACTTGGATGTCGGCTATGCTCTGCTGGAGCCAGTCAAAAGCTCGCCCCTTGCTTTTGCTGGGGAGCCGCGGGGCCTTGCTGAGTCGCACGCTGCTGACGAGAGCGAGCGCGCTGGGGCTTAGCCTGGGCCGCAGGCTGTCGGGAAGGAGGATTGTACCTACGCTTGCCAGAAGAGTAGGGAACAGTCTTCCTTCCCCCGAAAAATCGTCTACCTGTAGAGGTAGAGGCTGAAGGCTGCCGGCGGGCGAATTTGTCGAATGCGGTGTCCCGCTGGTGGAGAGACTCTACCACCTGTTCAACTTTTTCGCCAAAAATATTGTCCGCACGGCAAGGCGAGTCCGCAATCCGCTGCTGGAGTCTATTCTCCAGGTCGGCGGCACGCAGCCATGAGAGCCTGCGCATCACCACACCTTGAGCAGCGGCCCTGGACGCAACATCAAAAGTGTCATAAACTCCTCTGGCCAGGAATTTTCTGCACGCCTTCAGCTGCCTGACCACCTCCTGAAAAGGCTTGGCTTGCTCGGGGGGAAGAGCATCAACCAAGCCCGCCAACTGCCGCACATTGTTCCGCATGTGTATGCTCGTGTAGAGCTGGTAAGACTGGATCTTGGACACGAGCATAGAGGAATGGTAGGCCTTCCTCCCAAAGGAGTCTAAGGTTCTAGCGTCCTTGCCCGGGGGGCGCCGAAGCATGTTCCCTAGAACTCTTAGCCTTCTTTAGGGCCAAATCCACAACTCCAGAGTCATGAGGCAACTGAGTGCGCATCAGCTCTGGGTCCCCATGGATCCGGTACTGGGACTCGATCTTCTTGGGAATGTGGGGATTAGTTAAGGGTTTTGTCCAGTTCGCAAGCAATGTCTTTTTTAGGACATGGTGCAAGGGAACAGTGGACGCTTCCTTAGGTGGAGAAGGATAGTCCAGGAGCTCAAACATTTCAGCCCTGGGCTCGTCCTCCACAACCACCGGGAAGGGGATGGCCGTAGACATCTCCCGGACAAAGGAAGCGAAAGACAGGCTCTCAGGAGGAGACAGCTGCCTTTCAGGAGAGGGAGTGGGATCAGACGGAAGACCCTCAGACTCCTCGTCAGAGAAATATCTGGGGTCTTCCTCTTCCTCCCACGAGGCCTCACCCTCGGTGTCAGACACAAGTTCCCGAACCTGTGTCTGCAACCTCGCCCTGCTCGACTCAGTGGAACCACGTCCACGACGGGGGCGTCGAGAGGAAGACTCCCTCGCCCGCATCGGCGAAGCTCCCTCCGCCGACGTAGTCGGGGAGCCCTCCTGGGAGGTGGCCGCGGTCGGCACCGCACGCGGTACCGACGTCGGGGACCTCAACCTGGGCGATGGGCCAGCCGGCGCCACGCTCGACGGTACCGGAGGCGCAAGCACCGCCGGTACCGGAGGGGTAGGGCGCAACAGCTCTCCCAGAATCTCTGGGAGAACGGCCCGGAGGCTCTCGTTCAGAGTGGCTGCAGAAAAAGGCTGAGAGGTCGATGCAGGCGTCGACGTCAGAACCTGTTCCGGGCGAGGAGGCTGTTCCGGGCTGTCCAGAGTGGAGCGCATCGACACCTCTTGAACAGAGGGTGAGCGGTCCTCTCGGTGCCGATGCCTGCTGGGTGCCGAAGCCCTCGGCGACCCAGAGCTCTCGGTGCCGACACGGGGAGGAGACCGGTGTCGATGCTTCTTCGATTTCTTCCGAAGCATGTCACCGGAGCTCCCCGGCACCGACGAGGAGGACGTAGAATCCATCCGTCGCTTCCTCGGGGCCGAGACCGAAGAGGGTCGATCTCGGGGGGGGGCTGTACCGCAGGAGCCCTCAGGGTAGGAGGAGACCCACCCGAGGGCTCACCGCCACCAGCAGGGGAATGGACAGCCCTCACCTGCACTCCACTCGATGCACCACCGTCCGACGACATCAGGAGACGAGGTCCCGGTACCACCGACGTCGATGCAGCTATCCGATGTCTCGGCGCCGATGCAGAGGCCCGATGCCTCGATGCACTCGATGCAAGGGCGGCCGAGGAAGATGGTCTGGACGCTGACGAAGTCGATGCACTCGAAGATCCCGGTGCCGATGCCGACGAAGAGCCCGAGAACAACACGTTCCACTGGGCTAGTCTCGCTACCTGAGTCCGCCTTTGAAGCAGGGAACACAGACTGCAGTTCTGAGGGCGGTGCTCAGCCCCCAGACACTGAAGACACGACGAGTGTCGATCAGTGAGCGAGATAACCCGGGCGCACTGGGTGCACTTCTTGAAGCCGCTGGAAGGCTTCGATGTCATGGGCGGAAAAATCACGCTGGCGAAATCAAAAGCCGAAATGGCGAAAATTGAAGCACCAAAAATTTAGAGGGAGAAAAATCTCGACCGAGGCCGAAAGAGGCCTACCCCGACGACGAAAGAAAACTTATCGGGGCAAAAAGCTGGAAGTACGGGGAGGATTGACACGAAACCCGGGGAGGGTTTCCGGAGCACTTCCCGCACTAGAAGAAAGCTTTTCCGAAGAAAAAACACGCTCAAAAAAACTTTGGACGCGCGAGGTCGACTCTCCGGGGCTCGACACGGCGAAAAAACGACCGTACCGAGTGCGGACAAAAGAAGACTGGCCGGCTCGAGCCGGTTTCGGGCGGGAAGACGGCCGCGCATGCGCGGTGCGCGAGGACTAGCAAAGGACTTTGCTAGTGAAGTTTCCGATTGGAGGGGCTGCCGTGGACGTCACCCATCAGTGAGAACAAGCAGCCTGCTTGTCCTCGGAGAAAAGCAGTTACACAGGTAGAATGGGTAGAAGTGAATAGATTTTTCACCCTTTCAAAAAGTACAAAGATCAGGGAACACTCAATAAAATTACATGGAAATACTTTCAAAACAAATAGGAGGAAATATTTTTTCACTCAAAATAGTTAAGCTCTGGAACTCACTGCTGGAGGATGTGGTAATGTAACGGTATCAGTTTATTACTGAAATATGTAGCATATTTGCTGGATATATATACAGCAATATATTTGTGTATCTTTTGAAAATATATATTTGACACAGCAGCAGAGAGAATAGTTTTATTTCAAGCCTCTCTCTCTCCATTCCTTTTTCTGGGAGCTTCTGAGAGCAGGAATAAGTTAACTACAAACACTTAACAAACACAAAAGAGCTTCCTCTGCCCTCCCACCTAACAAAAGATGGACTAAGGTGGACACCTGAATACTCAGAGGAACCATAAACAGGACATTTGCTTGTCAAAGGTATACCTGCCCCTCCCATCAGCTTCCAGACATGTGCAGAAAGGAAGGACTTGTAATGTGTATCTGCCTCAGAGACTGAACAGGACATCAAAAGACATTTGCCAGCAAACTCCAGACTGTAAGTCTCGTGATGTCATAAGACATGGGACCAGGACTCAGGGGTCGTGTGCAGACATGAGACTACATTAACCATAATGCCTTGCAAAATATCCAAGACATGCACACACCATGCTTCTCTGCTAACATTATAAAAGGCCTGGAAACAGCCCAGCTCGCTCTCTTGGAACCTGCTCCTCTTGGAACCTGCCTCCTCTGGAAACCTGCCTCTCTTGGAAACTGCTGCTCTCTTTGGGGTCTGCTGATGCCTCCTGTCCTCAACATGTGCTCATCAATCAGCTGGACCACAGCATGCTTGTAACAAGGACTTGTAAGTTGATCTAGCTGCTACTTTGTTCTATTTTATGCACAGATTACCTGTAAAAGATTCCTCTTTTAAAACCTACCTCTCGTGTGCAATTGTATATTAAATCAATCTTTTTGAAACTAAAAATACGGTCCTCTTTGTGTTCTGAGTATATATACTTAATATATTTAATTTATTGCAATTATCACCTTTGGTGATTGGTGGAGAAATTAATATCCTAAAAACTTATAAATACAGCGCTTGCTCTTAAATTATAAACAGTAGCGAGTTGCTCTCGAGCTATTTTCCCCAAAATAACTCATTTCTTCCAACATATTAATTGCTGGAGAAGTGGGTAGAATTTCTTGTAACATATTAATTCGTGGAGAATGTGGGCAGCAAGTCTAACATATTAATTGGTGCAGAACGGGGGCAGGTATTCTGTGCAAATAGAATGAGATAGCACTGTTCTTAAATTATATTTTTGTATTTTGCTGCTTTATAGAGAACTGAGTATCAGGTTTCATTAATTAAATTTCCGATTGATAAATTGATAAGGTTTTCAGGGCACTACTTGAGATGTTGCGCGTAATGGACATTTGGTCCCTGCCAGCGTGCCAATACTTAAGTACTTACGCAATTATGTACCTTATGTACTGTATAACAAAAATTTTAGGCATGCTCTGGCATAAAATAAAAACTAATTTTGCGGATAATTCTGAGGAAGACATACACACAGAGAAACACACTATTCTAGGTGTACATAACCCCACTGTGCTTAAGCGATGCATAGAATCCTCGGGCCCCAATCCATGGACCCCTAGCGTAGTGGAGGACATTAGTAGCATCTCTGATATGGAGAGCAAATTCGAAAAATATTGCAATTTATATTCAATTAAGGAAGGGAGCAAGAGAATTTCCGCATGCACTTGGTTAATGTGGGCCATGTGTGAGAAAGCCTTAAAAGAGCATGCAGAATTGAACGATAAATTACTAGCTAAAGAGAGAGAATGCAAGCAGGTAGGCACAGAAAAGGATTTTCTGATCACAATGAATAGGTGCTTAAATTATCAATTGGACTCTTCTAGGCAGCAGATAGAACATCAGCAAGCTCAGGAAAATCAAATGAAAACCCAAATTTTAGCTTTAGAAATGCAAGCAAATCAGGTCCCAGGCCTAAAACAACTAACCAGAGAGCTAATACTGCAGACGTCCCCTATAGGTGAGAATAACACTGAAAAAATACAGGATTCTCATGTGCAGATATCAGCTATCTCAGGCCTTCCATGTGCCCCTCCAAATACAGCCACAGCCATGCCTGTTTCAGCCGTGTTAAAAGTATCTGAGGCTAGACAGCTACCGGGTGGACTCATCCAGACGATCAGTTCCCAGCCCCTCTCACAGACAGATATAGAAGTGACAGCCAGACAAATAGGCAAGATAGACCCTGACAAGTTCCCCCAAGCTTGCGTGGCATTATGGAAATTAGAACAGGAAGGGAGGATTGATACAGAGGAATTAATTAAAGTGATCCGTCTCTGTATCAAACCTGAATTTGCAGAACAGATGGAGGGAGCTATTCAATTGGCAAGACAAAGGGGTTTCTCTTTGCTAAATTTGGCAATCGCTGCGAGTGTGTCCTTTGGCATGAGAACGTTCAAGATCTTAAATACATATGTCCAGCAGGGCAAAAATGAGGGTATTGAAGATTATGTAAGGAGGGCAATTATTTTACTAATTATGACAGGGGAAGTGGAAGGAAGAGATTCCAGAAGGCAGATCCCAGGAGATCTACTAGATGTAAAAGTAGATGATGAGAGGTTGAGAGAGATTTGTCAGGGCATGCATCCTACTATTGCAAGAGCTCTCTGTTCTTGGGCCCCAGGTGAGCCTGCCTCTGCTAGGGATTTGTGCTTGAAGGCCAAAAATGTACAAAGGTATCAGCCTTATGCAGTACATCCAGTGGCGGCAGCTGTACCCACTTTATACCCTGATCTAGCTCCATACCAAGAGCAGGCCTCCCAGGCCCCCTCACGGCATCCAGCTCCCCAACCCAAGAATGCACCACCTGGGCTGCATTCTGACCGAAGCTCCCATAAAGGTAAACCTTTAAGAAAAAAATCCGCTCCTCTATATGTAGATAATGAAACTCGCAGGCAAGCGGTTAGCATTTTAAAAACTCATGGTGAGAACATGGCATACTGGGACCAACAACCCCTTGATGTTCTTACCGCGCGGGTGCTGCAGGTTCTCTCAGGAAACAGGGAAGAGCCCCCCTCTGAAAAGGAAGAAGCCATAGCCGCCTGTCTGTCACTAACACACATGGTAGCCCCATCAGCCCCTCCATTAGAAGCCTAGGATAAGGGGTCCGGCCTGAATCGGAGGGATGCGCAGTGGACCCCACTCTGCAAACTGCAGTGGGACCCAGGGGGCAGACCTCTGATGTGGGTTGGACAAGGACACAGGAAAGTTTTGGCATTAGTGGACACTGGTGCCGCCGTAACACTCACTAGCTTTATACCTGCAGGATCACATCCCATAGGGCCAATAAATCTGTCCACCTTTGCAGGAGACACAAAAAGGGGGTACCAATATGGAGATGTACAGTTTAAAATAGGAGATGATACATTTCATACCACAGTAGTGCAGTGCCCTGACACATCCACTGAAGTGATAGTAGGCTCTGATTTTCTACACAAAAACAACATGGTAGTGGATCTATGTAATCAGATACTATGGAAATGCCCTCACTATGAGTGGCAGAAACAAATTGATCCGTATTATAAACCAAAGTGGCAGAAAATAGCAGGGATAATGCCAGAAGCAGAGCAGAGCAGGTGGACAGAACTTTTCCCAGACCTCTGGACCACTAGTGCCACTGATTGTGGGAAAATAAAATCCTCTGTGAAAGTTAAGGGAGAATCTGTACCACCACAGAAACAGTATCCCTATCCTAGGGAAGCAATCCCTGCACTTCAGGGTGTTATATCAGATCTCATGAAACAGGGAGTAATTAGAGAAACCCAATCTCCTTTCAACTCAGCTCTTTGGCCTGTAAAGAAGGCTGATGGCATAAACTGGCGCCTCACAGTGGACTACCGAAAGATTAACAAAGGTACACAAACTATAGCCCCTATTGTTGCCTCTGCACTAGATATCTTAAGCTCCATCACCCCAGAGAGTAAGTGGTTTTCTGTAATAGACTTGGCAAACTGCTTCTTTGCTATTCAGCTTCATCCAGAAAGCCAAGACAGATTCACATTTACATTTCAGGACAAGCAATACACATTCACCCGCCTTCCTCAAGGGTTTCATAATTCCCCTACCCTGTGCCACCTCCATGTTACACAGATGCTAGAAAAATTGGGGGTCCAGGATAGAAAATATGTTCATTCATATGTAGATGACATTTTGATTGTGGGTTCTGACAGAGAAGAAGTTCAGGGTCGCACAGAAAGAGTCCTTGCTTTAATTCAGGAAACAGGTTTCAAGGTGAATCTGGGTAAAGCTCAATTGGTCCAACAGTCAGTTCAGTACCTTTGCTATTATGCTACTGTACTAGATTAGAGTTGTTGTTTTTTTATTTTAGCTTTTATAGTTCATTTTATGGCTCCTCATTCCAATATATTAAAAATTTATTTTCACTCGGAGCCAAGAGAGGGAATGTAACGGTATCAGTTTATTACTGAAATATGTAGCATATTTGCTGGATATATATACAGCAATATATTTGTGTATCTTTTAAAAATATATATTTGACACAGCAGCAGAGAGAATAGTTTTATTTCAAGCCTCTCTCTCTCCATTCCTTTTTCTGGGAGCTTCTGAGAGCAGGAATAAGTTAACTACAAACACTTAACAAACACAAAAGAGCTTCCTCTGCCCTCCCACCTAACAAAAGATGGACTAAGGTGGACACCTGAATACTCAGAGGAACCATAAACAGGACATTTGCTTGTCAAAGGTATACCTGCCCCTCCCATCAGCTTCCAGACATGTGCAGAAAGGAAGGACTTGTAATGTGTATCTGCCCCAGAGACTGAACAGGACATCAAAAGACATTTGCCAGCAAACTCCAGACTGTAAGTCTCGTGATGTCATAAGACATGGGACCAGGACTCAGGGGTCGTGTGCAGACATGAGACTACATTAACCATAATGCCTTGCAAAATATCCAAGACATGCACACACCATGCTTCTCTGCTAACATTATAAAAGGCCTGGAAACAACCCAGCTCGCTCTCTTGGAACCTGCTCCTCTTGGAACCTGCCTCCTCTGGAAACCTGCCTCTCTTGGAAACTGCTGCTCTCTTTGGGGTCTGCTGATGCCTCCTGTCCTCAACATGTGCTCATCAATCAGCTGGACCACAGCATGCTTGTAACAAGGACTTGTAAGTTGATCTAGCTGCTACTTTGTTCTATTTTATGCACAGATTACCTGTAAAAGATTCCTCTTTTAAAACCTACCTCTCGTGTGCAATTGTATATTAAATCAATCTTTTTGAAACTAAAAATACGGTCTCTTTGTGTTCTGAGTATATATACTTAATATATTTAATTTATTGCAATTATCACCTTTGGTGATTGGTGGAGAAATTAATATCCTAAAACTTATAAATACAGCGCTTGCTCTTAAATTATAAACAGTAGCGAGTTGCTCTCGAGCTATTTTCCCCAAAATAACTCATTTCTTCCAACATATTAATTGCTGGAGAAGTGGGTAGAATTTCTTGTAACAGTAACAGCAGGCTTGGACAAGTTCCCGGAGGAAAAGTGCATAGTCTGTTATTGAGATGGGCATGGGGGAAGCCACTGCTTGCTTCAGGATTGGTAGTATGGAATGCTGCTACTAATTGGGTTTCTGCCAGGTACTTGTGACCTGGATTGGCCACTGTTGGAAGCAGAATACTGGGCTAGATGGGCTATTGGTCTGACCCAATATGGCTATTCTTATGTTCTTAACTCAGATCAGCCAAATACAATTGACAAACCTGGACAGTTTTGATCGATTAACGTTAAATCAGATATTCAGCCCACAAATATTCAGAATGAATATCTGGAAAAGCGAACTGGATAAATTTATCTGGTTAAATTTATCCAAACATAGCCTGCAGTCATGTGGCAAAAATGCACTGATTTTTATTAAACACTTTCCCAAAGACACTACACGGGAAATATAACTTAGGACAGGGCATGAAGCAATCTAAAAAAGTAATAAAATTAACATCTAAATTAAACTAAAAATAATTACCATTAATGCTGCTTTAATATGCATTCAGTGCTAATACAGGTATTTAATATACATTAAGAGCTTTTAATAGGCCATCACATTTCTCCCCTTAGTGATACCAAAAGCGCAAGTTTTGACTGACTACCATCATATACACTAATTTTTCTCACCCACCATCCTTTTCTTGCTGACTGAGAGACCACAAGACCACAAAGCTACCGCAAGGTCATTCCTCTGGAAGCTGATGCTACTTATCCTTGAGCCCAAAATGTTCTGGGTCACATTTGATTTCATCATTTACTTACAATCACCAACCCAAAAGAGACTTACATTTGGCAGAATGCAATCGAACATACAGACATATTACACAGAACAAGCACGACGATGTACACGTCATAATTCTCACAAAATCAAATTTAATCAGATATTCAACATTTGGGTAAAAAAAATGGGATTTCACTTGCTTCTGAAATATCGTAGGTAAAAGTTTATTTGTCAAGAGCTTGAGTAGTAGACAATTCATAATTGAGGGGCCAGCTGTAATCCCCCTAGTATTCACTGACAGAACCGACCTAAGTGCAAAGGAGTTTCATCAATAAATATGAAATGAGAAAAAGTGAAGATCACTGATTCAGTATTTCTTTGTAAGATTCTAAATTAAAGTTAGAAAGGCACACATCTCAGCAAGCATCCTGAACACAATGATTTTACAGAAATAACTTATTTTTAATTTGACGTACTGAAGAGTTTTGTTTGCAGAATTATAGAGACATCTCATGAAAACCCTATGCAATAAAAAGAACAAATGTTAGTAATAAATTACCTATAATGTAGATTTCAGTCCCACCTGAGGCTTCAGAGTTAAACCTTTTCTCTAAATGTGAGCTGAAAATTTATGATACTGAGATAAATTCCATTTGACCTAATTTCCTAGTATATTAAACTAGGGTTCAATTAGTTTACAGATATACATTTTGCATTAATTTAAACAAACACATTTTTATTCCAAATATTCATTAATGATTATTACCAAAATGCAGCAAAGTGCTCATTTGTGTAATTCTATATGGGCAAAAATAAAACAGAAATCCAAATAACAGCTATGATTTTGGGTCCATGATAAAACACACACACACACACACATTCTTTTACCCACATTCTACCAGCTACTCTGTTCATCACTGTTCCCCAATCTTTTCCATAAATGTCTTCATTTTCCCTCAAATTGTTTTCTTGGCTCTGACTCAACATAACCTTCTGTCCTTAATATACGTCAAGAAACTAATGTCTAGACACAGAAAATAGAACTTCCATTCACACTGGTGTGCTCTACAGACCTTCAGCACAAAGAGAAGATTTGGACGGACTTTTGAGAAAGTTATTCATAAGATGGCAACAAAAGGAAGGTAACTAATTTATGTGAGGCTTCGATCTTTTCAACTATCAAATGAAGCATCTAAATTGCAGTTAGAAGTGAAGAAACACAAAATCTTACAGTAGAATAGTAGGGGATGCTCCTTTGCAACAAAAATCAAATATGAGGAACAATATCCCATTTGGTACAAGTTGGAAATGTATTGCTGCACTGCTGAGAGAAGCTACTTGGAAGACCATTGGATGGTTTGGCTCAATGTATAAACAGCAAAACTGACCCACAAATAGAATGAAAAGTCCTGAATTTCAGCAAAGTCGATTTTGCAAACATGGGAGAGGGTATCTCAGAAGACTAATGGGAAAAAGGTATTTCTCTCTTTTCAGGCATTTAATAGACTGTTATTAGAAGAAATCATCATCATAACAGTGGACAATAATATTGATAAAACGTGAATAAAAATCAAACTTCAACACAAACTCACTCACAAAGGAAGGGAAATGTACAGAACAATAAATAACAGAAGAACAAGTAACTGGTACAGTAGGGAGAGGAACAGAAAAGAAATAAAAGGAACAGGAAAAACAGAAAAGACAAGAGGGACACCAAGTGATTTGGGTGCAAGTTAGCAATAAATTTGAGTATGAAAATTATGTGTACATGTATGTATGTTGTAAGAAATATTGGGTGAAGCTTAAAGAAGCTTCTGTATGGGTAAAAGTCTTTACATACAACTCCCACTTTGAGGCAGCTACACTGGCTACCTGTGCACTTTAGAATACAATTTAAGGTAATGGGCCTCTTTTACAAAGCTGTGCTACCGATTCTCGGTACAGAAAATTGCGAGGAAGCCCATTCAATTTCTATGGACTTCCTCTCACTTGCCATGCGGGAATCGGTAGCGCAGCTTTGTAAAAGAAGCCCTATGTTTGTCGCATCAGACTCTTTATGGGATTGTTCCATGGAACTTACATTTTGTTATAAAATTGTTTGTATCAGCTACAGGTCTTAGATCAGATTCCATGAAGAAGCTGGCAACTGATTTGTCAGAACAATACATTATGCATTACGAGAGCTGCAGAGTTTTCAGTTGCAGGGCCGGTTTTATGGAATGCTTTGCCTGGCTATTTCCGACTCTGAGCATGCAAGAATTTACGCAGCTTTTGAAATTTTGAAACCCCATTTTTTTTTTGTACAGGCTTTCTCCATGTGATGCAGTTAGGGACTAGCAGCTCTTTGCTGTGATTTTTAAGGGGGGATGATGTTGATCATATTGTATGTTTTTATTTTGATTTCATGATTACATATGTTATGCTGTGAACCATTTGGGGTATAAGTTTTATAAATATTTAAGGAAAAGCAAGAGGGGGAAAAAGTGAATTCTGGTTCAAATCAACAGATATCAGAAAAGATATAAAGGCAATAAAACAAAAGAAACATACAGGGCAATTCTATATAAGCTGCCTGCATTTAGATGCATCTGAGCTGTGTAAATGCTGCATAGATGCCACTTACATATACACTTGAACAAAATGCTATTCTATAAGCTCATGTGAAAGTGATAACTGAAAAGAAGGCATACATATGAGAGTGTCATTCATCAACGTGCATACCTTATAGAATATTATCAGATGCATACGTTGACTACAGAAATGTAGTATTTTTAAATATAGTGATTTACAGCATCCAAAACAGTGGACTATCCAGGACATTAGTACCTGGATGGATCCAAAAAAGTAGAGAGATTCCATGCTACTTACCTCCACTGATAAACATTTTCCCATCCACCTTAACGACAGTTTATGGATTTTTTTTTTCCTTCAGGAACTTGCCCAAACCTTTTCAGCCAAATGTGGTTGACTTAATTGACTTGACCAGAAGTATAGGAAATCATCAATTCAGTCAGAAATAAGCAATATGTTCAATAGTATTCCATACGAGACTCTTATCAAACTGGACAGTGGGAAAATGAGTTAGAAACTGGCTAAGAAAGGGAGAGTGACCAACAAGATCCAAAAGAGATCAGTTGGAGCACAGGTTCTAGTTAATTGTCTTCATAAATAACATTTGTAAAAACATGGAATAGAGGGTACACCAATGACACAAAGATTAGCAATAGGGAAAACAGAAAAAAAGAGAGGACTTAAGAAAGTACATATCAGTTATTTCTAGAACTAATCTGCTGAGCAGCAGTACATATATGTATATATATATATATATATATATTTAGGGCTTTTATTCTTAAGTGTTTAATAATTGTAATATTAGTCTTCTATTTTCCAGCTAATTAGGGGTTCCATGAGTGCACAAAAATATCCAGTGTTTTCGCACCACAGAACTATTGCTGATTATCTATTCTGGAGAAATCAAACATGTACATTTATGTCACCTCAGAACAGAGAAAGGTACACAAACTGAGTGGACGATACAAGACAAATCAGGGAAAAGGGGAAAGAGTACAAGGGAAAAATCAGAAGTCCTACACGTACTACATAACCCTACAGTGGAGGAATCATGGCCAGGGTGTAAGAATGTAATCCTAAACTGATATTTATATCTATCCCTACTAGCATCTACTGTGGCTGTGTAATCCCTAACATCAAGAGGTAAAATAAGCCACAACGTAATGTGTGCATGTTTTTATTTAGGTACTTCCTAATTAAAATATGTAAGCCATTTTTCTGCACATCAGCAAATGTAAAATCTCCACATCATCTTTTATAATCTACATAAACTTTTTTTTCACCTCAAAGAATTTACAAAATAAGATTTTAAGAAGCTAGGTAAATTATATATATCCTTTTGTTAAATATCCACACTCTACAACATTTTAAAATTGGTACAGACACACAATAAGAGATCCTTTCTTTACAATCCAACTATTTACATAACATTTTCCACTCCAGGTGAAACGTTTCATAGTCACTGCAAAATTTTGCAAACAGCTTTTCAAAAAGCATTTAGCAGCACATTAAATTAGATAAAATGAATTCTGCAGTGGTTAAAAAATAAAAGTGAGATGAAAAGTAAAGTCATATGGAAAATAACTTAGACTAATTTGTGTGAATAAAAATACTGCTTAACAGAACGTATGAAAAGCACCAAGGAAATGTATAACGGTTTAAAACAGCAGTTGAACATAATTCTAATCCTGAGGACAAGAAGATATAAGCTGCACGACTTTGGTCAACAATATACAGATTATCAATAACATATATCTACTGGAATTTATGTTCAGCAAAGTTAGAGCAGTACATTTGATTAGGACTACAGCATCTGTTACATTCACAATTTTCTCAGCCCTTTTTCGAAATTACTAATGTGAGGGCAACAGAGGAAGCCTGTAAAGCATCTTTTCAAACAAGTTCAAGCTGTTAAGTAGCTCCATGGTAGTAGACGTAATACTTCACCGGAGTAATACTGAATGCTACGTCGACCGCCATGGAATTACTGGCAAACATACTGACACCTTTTCACAACGTTACCAGGCTCTTGTATCCCTGCATAACTGAATACATATGAATTAGTCAAAGAAACAACACAAACAAATCATTGTTTAGGATCCAAGCAATGATATCAAGAAAACTGGTTCTTCACAGGACAAATGCTGAATTTCCTTGAACAAAAAAAAAATGTTATATGCACAGATATCCTGCCACTATACGTACTTTTGCAGCTCAAGTAAAGCATATTATGAAGAGCCTGTTTTGAAAACACACAAAGCATATATTTTTGTTAAAGGTAATCGTTGTATAGAATAATTGAGATGCTTTTCCAGTTTATTCTAGTTGTTACCGTTCACCTAATAACTGCACAGCCAAGTACAAACAAGTAAACAAGATATTTTATCACAGTATTTCATTAAGAGAGTCCATTTTAATTCAACTTTAATTACTGGCAATATCCCCATTTGTGTCTGCAGCGTCTGAGATATGTCCATCTAACAAACCACGTGCTCGCCAAATCCTCACAGTTCGATCACTACAAAAACAAAAAAAGACACAAAATAAGGGAAATCTTGAGGCAAACACACAACATTAGAACACTTCCCACAGTTAAAGATAGGAACTGCCATACTAGGTCAGGCCAAAAGCCCATCAAGCACTATATCCTGTTTCTAACAATGACCAATCCAAATCAGAAGCACTTGGAAGAGTCCTAGAGTATATAGATTCCATGCTACCCCTGTTAACTTTTTTTGTTAACAGGGATAGTACTAGATCCCGCCCTCCCCAACTCCTGGCAGAGCGTGCCTCATAGCTTACCCCATCAGCAAACCCTGAGGGTCCCTAATGCTCTGATTAGCCCAATCCTGCCCTCCCCTTGTTACAGACTCTCTTCATGTGATACACCTAAAGAAAAGATCCCAAACTTTACTGAAGTTTACAAGCCAATCTCTTCAAACAGCAGTCAGTTTACTAAGGGTATATACATCCCACAATCACAGATTAAAAAAAAAAAATGTTCATTGAAGGTACTGCAGTTTGTCTCCAAGCTCAAGCAATTTCCATATATGTGGACGTAGCACAACTTGCTGGTAAGCTAACTGATCCTTCTGTCTCTATCTGTGTGTATACTGTGCAACAGAAGAACCTAGGGATCAATGGGATCTCAATTTCACACAAGTTGGTGAAATAGCAAATTCCTGCCAAAATGTTCAAATTATCCAGCAACTACAACATATATGCAGAAATGACATCTCCTGCTTATACACTCCCACCCCCAGCAATCAACAGGCATTGTGTGTGTGGTGGGGAGGGAGCTCTGAAGGAGCAATAAGGAGAGGTACTAGACTCACAGCGGGGGAAGGGTCTGACAGTGGAAAAGGGAAATCTGCTGGACTCACCGGGGGTGGGGGGGGGAGGCTGAGGGAGAAAAAGGGAGAGGTGCTGCACCCGTGGTAGGCGGGGATAGATACGGGAGGAAGAGAGAAGTGCTGTACCTACGGGAAGAGGAGGGGAGGGGGGAGAGGTGTTGGATTTGCTGGGGGAAGGCGACAGGAAATATGCTGGACCATTGGGGGAGGGGAGATGAACTAGACTGTGGAGGATGGAAGGAAAAGACATGCTGGACCCACAGGAATTTGACTTCTATTTTGACTTCTTGGGGTTCCCAGTTCAATTTTTCTCTTCATATTTCTATTTCTAATTTGTGATCCCTTATATATTTGGTGAGTGTCTGTGTTTTGCACGTAACCAAGGTGTGGTATTCTGTATGTATGTATGTATGTAGTTTCTGTATAGAACTTTGTAACAGTCCCATCTGTTCTGTTTTACCAGTAGAAGGTGTATTGCTATTCTCGTGCTCTGTGTAATATTTGTAGTGCTGCCTATTCTTAAGTAGGGTGAATATTGTTTGAATCATAAGAATTAGTGCTACTATTGTATGGTAGGTTTGCTACATGTATTTTGAGTTAGAATTTTTTCAGGTATTATATTTCACAATGTATGATAGTGGAGAGGTTTATGACATGAGAAGCAAAAAAAAAAAATTTTTTTGGCTTAGTAACTTCCATTGAGAAAATGTACTAGTTATGATCTGCATCTGTTGTTGGGGGAAAGGGCATGTTTATATTTAATTCATAACTACCACCAAAGCTCCGTGAGAGTCATATATGCAGTGTGTCATGTATAGCAATGTCCGTCAGGTGTGTCCTGACTGAAAAAAGTACCTGCTCTAAAAGTAAGGTACCACTTTGCTGCAATACCATCACTGTGAAGAGTTGGGGAAGCTGAACTGATACAGCAAAGATCAGCATAAGTTGCTCGTTGTCTAGCAATCTTTGGCACAGTATTCAGAAAAGAGAAACTTTACAGAAAACACACCAAGCAAGCAAGAAATGCTAAACAAGCTATACATCTACGTATTAAAAAAAATTGATATTGTTGGCCAACCACTGATACAATTTGCGTTGCAGCTACACATCCAGAGTAAGGAATATACAGCACATTTCTCATACGTACTCTGCTGCCGTAAAGATTTGGCTGGAGTTGGTGCAGATGGCATTTATAGGGCTATCATGCCCCTTCAGGTCTCCTAATGGCAAGAAAGAATCCACATTCCAGAGTTTTAATATGCCTCCTCGGCAACCACTTAGCAGCACAGGAAAACTAGGAATTATTCCAAGGGCACACACCCAATCTTTATGTGCATTAGGAACTTGCTGAAAAAGACCATATGTTTTAGTATGAAAAGGATGAACAAACAGATACCATTGTGCAACATCATATGATCACATGTCCATACTTTGCTGAGCCTTTTCTGGCAGTATCATATCTAAAGAAGAATTCAAGGCAAAGAGGTCAGTAGGCAAAACATGTTAAATGTGGCCATCTCTGGGAAAAGGCGACTAAAGTCACCAGAAACAAAAAAAAATGTGGTTTTAATGAATTCTGTTACAGCAAACATTTTGTAACACAACAGTCTAAACCCCATCCTTTTATGTGAAAAAGTAAAAAAAAAGAATTTGAAACGTAACTTTTTCAGACTGCCTAAGGACCCATGACATGGAAAAAAAAGTCAGTCATTCCCAACATTTTGGATCTGCTACTTTAGTCATCTTTTCCCAGAGACAGTCACAAATAAGGTAAAATTATGTATCATACCTGATAATTTTCTTTCCATTAATCATAGCTGATCAATCCATAGACTGGTGGGTTGTGTCCATCTACCAGCAGGTGGAGATAGAGAGCAATCCTTTTGCCTCCCTATATGTGGTCATGTGCTGCCGGAAACTCCTCAGTATGTCGATATCCAAGCTCCATCCGCAGGACTCATAACTTAGAGAATTACACCCACAAAGGGACACTCTGCCCAGCTCACCACCGCCGAAATGGGGGAGGGGAATTAACCCAGCTCATCCCCACACAAGTGGGGGAGGGGAATCCGTCCAGCTCATCCCCGCAGAGCGGGGGAGGGACACCACCCCGCCGATGCGGGGGGATCTGGCTTATCCTGCAACCGCGGGAGGAGCTGACTGACCCTAGCACCGCCGAAGCGGGAGGGGTACAAAGCTGCCCTACAGCCGCACGAAGTGGGAGGGAGTGCCGGCAGAATTTATGTCTCAATCCAGCCCCGTAAAACGGAGGGGAGAGGAATGCAGCAGCTCACTGTAACACAAACTCGTCTCAACTCTTGAAGAATCCAATTGAAAAAACTTGAACACGAAGTCCTCTGAACAGGAACTGAAGACTAAACTTGAATCTGAAATGCAACCAGAATATAAACAGTACAGATATCTGGGAGGGGCTATGGATTGATCAGCTATGATTAATGGAAAGAAAATTATCAGGTATGATACATAATTTTACCTTCCATATCATCATGCTGATCAATCCATAGACTGGTGGGATGTACCGAAGCAGTACTCACCCAGGGCGGGACATTGAAATCCCTGACCGCAACACTGAAGCTCCAAACCGGGCCTCCGCCCGAGCAGCCACAGTCAAGCGGTAATGCCTGGAGAAGGTATGGGCCGATGCCCAAGTTGCCGCCTTGCAAATCTCTTCCAAGGAGACGGACCCGGCCTCTGCCATCGAGGCCGCCTGAGCTCTAGTGGAGTGAGCCTTCAGCTGGATAGGCGGCACCTTCCCCGCGGCCACATAAGCCGCTGCAATGGCTTCCTTAACCCATCTTGCCACTGTAGGCTTAGCAGCCTGCAGACCCTTACGAGGACCTGCAAACAGGACAAACAGATGATCCGATTTCCGGAAATCATTGGTCACTTCCAAGTATCTGATGATGACTCGTCTCACATCCAGATATTTGAGAGCAGAGTATTCCTCTGGGTAGTCCTCCCTACGAAAGGAAGGGAGACAGAGCTGCTGATTCACATGGAAGCGAGAAACAATCTTGGGCAGGAAGGAAGGCACTGTGCGAATAGTCACTCCTGCCTCAGTGAACTGCAGAAAAGGCTCTCGACATGAGAGTGCCTGGAGCTCGGAAACTCTTCTGGCTGAAGTGATAGACACCAAAAAGACTGCTTTCAACGTCAGGTCTTTCAGAGATGCCCTCGACAAGGGTTCAAAAGGCGGCTTCTGCAAGGCTCTTAGCACCAGGTTGAGATTCCACGCAGGCACCACTGAGTGCAGAGGAGGGCGCAGGTGATTAACCCCCTTGAGAAAACGCACCACATCTGGCTGCGAAGCCAGGGAAGCACCCTTCAGGCGGCCCCTGAAGCAAGCCAGAGCCGCTACCTGGACTTTAAGGGAACTGAGCGACAGGCCTTTCTCCAGACCTTCTTGCAGGAACGCCAGCACTGAAGAAATTGGAGCAGTGAAGAGAGAAAGAGAGCCTGCTTCACATCACGCTGCAAAGGTACGCCAAACCCTGGCGTAAGCAGTAGAAGTAGAGCGCTTCCTCGCTCTCAGCATAGTGGCGATGACCTTGTCTGAGAAGCCCTTCTTCCTCAGACGCTGCCGCTCAATAGCCAGGCCGTAAGACCAAAGGAGGAGGGATCCTCCATCACCACGGGACCCTGATGCAACAGGCCCTGCTCCACTGGCAGCCGCAGAGGGTCGTCCACTGAGAGCCTGATCAAGTCCGCATACCAGGGACGTCTGGGCCAGTCCGGACCCACCAGGATTATCCGGCCCGGATGCTTTGCCACCCGGTCTAGTACCCTGCCCAACATGGGCCAGGGCGGGAACACATAGAGAAGCTCTTGTGTCGGCCACTGTTGGAGAAGAGCATCTACTCCCAGAGATCGAGGGTCCCGTCCTCTGCTGAAAAAGTTCGGCACTTGGCAATTGGCCGATGACGCCATCAGATCTAGGCTCGGCTGGCCCCAGCGCTTCGTGATGTCCAAGAACGCCTGAGCCGACAACTGCCACTCTCCGGGATCCAAGGTATGGCGACTGAGAAAGTCCGCCTTGACATTCATGACTCCGGCAATGTGGGCAGCCGACAGCTGTTCCAGGTTCGCTTCCGCCCACTGGTATAGATTCATGGCCTCCTTGGCTAGAGGGGCGCTCTTGGTACCTCCCTGGCGGTTGACATAGGCCACAGCCGTGGCATTGTCCGACAGGACCCGTACTGGCTTCAACGCCAGTACCGGGAGGAACTCCAAAAGCGCCAACCGAATGGCTCTGAGTTCCAGGAGGTTGATAGACCACTTTGCCTCTGCAGGAGACCAGAGCCCCTGCGCTGTCCTTCCCAAGCAGTGGGCTCCCCAGCCCGTCAAAGAGGCGTCCGTCGTGACGACAATCCACTCCGGGGTCACAAGAGGCATCCCTGCAGACAACTTGTCTGTCTTCAGCCACCAGCTCAGCGCCTTGCGCACTGCTGGGTCCAAGGGAAGGCGCACAGCATAATCCTCCGACACCGGAGTCCAGCGCTGCAGCAGAGAGTGTTGTAGTGATCTCATATGAGCCCTGGCCCAGGGTACTACTTCCATCGTGGCCGTCATAGAGCCCAACAGCTGCACATAGTCCCAAGCCCGAAGCGGAGAGGCTACTAGGAACTGGTCCACCTGAGCCTGAAGTTTGACAATCCGATTGTCCGGCAGGAACACTCTGCCCACTTGGGTGTCGAATCGAACTCCCAGATACTCCAGGGACTGAGTCGGGCGCAGCTGGCTTTTCTCCCAGTTGATGATCCACCCCAGGGAGCTCAAAAGAGCAATCACCCGGTCCACAGCTTTGCCGCACTCTGCATAAGAGGGGGCTCGGATCAACCAGTCGTTCAGATAAGGATGGACTTGTACTCCTTCCTTTCGCAGGAAGGCCGCGATGACCACCATTACTTTGGAGAAGGTCCGCGGAGCAGTAGCCAACCCGAACGGGAGGGCTCTGAACTGGAAGTGTCGGCCCAGGACTGCAAAACGCAGAAAGCGTTGATGAGGAGGCCAGATGGGAATATGCAAGTACGCTTCCTTGATGTCCAAGAATGCCAAGAACTCCCCTGCCTTCACTGCCGCTATAACAGAGCGGAAAGTCTCCATGCGAAAGTGCCAAACTTTCAAGGCCCGATTGACCCCTTTGAGGTCGAGGATAGGCCGTACAGAACCTCCTTTCTTTGGTACCACAAAGTAAATGGAGTAACGTCCCTTGCCAAGCTGATTTTCTGGCACCGGAACGACCGCACCCAGGCGGATCAGATTGTCCAAGGTCTGCTGCACTGCCACAGCTTTGACCGGAGACTTGCAGGGAGAGAGTACAAACCCGTCTCTTAAGGGTCGGCAGAACTCTAGCTTGTAGCCGTCTCTGATGACTTCCAGCACCCAAGCGTCTGAAGTTACCCTGGTCCACTCGCCCAGAAACGAGGACAGGCGTCCTCCAATCTGCACTGGGCCATGGACCAGGACCCCGTCATTGGGTACGAGACCCTGGGGGAGGACCGGAGGGCGCACCTCCGGGACGGCGGTCTCTGCGAAAGGAATGCTGCTTGGGGGAGAAATTCCTCTTGAAGGAAGAGGGGGCAGAAGAGCCCGACTTGCCCGGGCGGTACCGACGGGCTTCCTGAAACCGTCCTCTGGAGATACCGGGGCGAGCACTGGCCCGAGCCCTGACCTCTGGTAACCTCTTGCCCTTAGACGTGCCGAGATCGGTCACAATTTTGTCCAGCTCGACCCCAAAGAGCAGCTTGCCTTTAAAAGGCAACTTAGCCAGGCGGGACTTAGAGGCGTGGTCAGCAGACCAATGTTTCAGCCAAAGCCACCGCCACGCAGAGACTGTCTGAGCCATCCCTTTAGCCGAGGCTCTCAAGACATCATACAGTAAGTCTGCCAAATAAGCCAAGCCCGATTCCAGGGCCGGCCAATCAGCCCTCAAGGAAGGATCCGAGGGGAAAGCCCGCTGCACAATCGTCAGGCACGCCCTGGCCACATAGGAGCCGCAAACTGAGGCCTGCAAACTTTAGGCAGCCGCCTCGAAGGACGACCTTAAGGCCGCCCCCAATCTTCTGTCTTGGGCGTCCTTTAGGGCCGTGCCACCTTCCACAGCAACGCCGTTTTCTTAGTCACCGCAGTGATTAAAGAATCCATGATAGGCCAAAGAAAGGCCTCCCGTTCACTTTCAGGCAAAGGATAGAGGCGGGACATAGCCCTAGCCACTTTGAGGCTCGCTTCCGGGACATCCCATTGAGCCGAAATTAAGGTGTGCATGGCATCATGCACGTGGAAGGTTCTAGGTGGGCGCTTCGTCCCCAGCATAATGGCGGAGCCAACAGGGGCTGAGGGAGAGACGTCCTCTGGAGAGGAAATCTTCAAAATGCTCATGGCCTGCACTAACAGGTTGGGCAAATCCTCTGAGCGAAAGATCCGCGCTGCAGAGGGGTCATCCGCTCCATCCGAGCGGGAATCCGTCTCCTCCAAGGAATCCCCGAAGGACCGTTGGGAGAACTCAGATACGCTGCCCTCATCTACATCAGAGAAAACAGAGTCCTCTAAGGCCTGGGAATCCACCCGAGGGCGTTTACTTCCGGGGGCCTCAACCCCTTTATCGGACAAGGGAGAAGGGGCAGCGTTTTGCATAAGGAAGGCCTGATGCAGCAGCAAAATAAACTCGGGGGAAAAACCCCCCAGACTGTGCACTTCAGCAGCCTGGGCCACAGCCCTAGACCACCCTCAACCGGCGCTCGCAAGAGCGGGGGAGAAACATGCTGCGCATCCAAGATGGAGTCCGGCGCGACACTCTGCGAAGGAGCAGCGCGGGAAGAACGGCGCTTAACTTTAGCCGCTTTTTTGCCGTCGCCCAAATCAAGGGCGGCCATGGCATTAACGTCTCCCAGCTCAAGGGCGGCCCAAGAAGAAGCCGTCCGAGCAGAGTGGCCGGCCAAGATGGCGGAGGCGAGCAGCGGGGGATGGGCGTTTATGGCGGGAAAAACCGCCGCACCGGAGGAAGACCCGGGACACTGACCGGCCTCCGAACTGACACCCAACAAGGGCGAATCAGACTTTAAGACCCCCGCATCCCCGCTAGAAGCGCACACGCGGTCCGGGGAGCGATTCTTCGCGCCCTCGCCCTCCGACGCCATAGGCCACGTGGAGATCGATCGGGGAACCCCCTGCCCACTATAAAAAGGTAAAAATTACCTGCTTCTCGCTCCGAGCTGTAACGACCTGGTCTCCCAGTGAGTAGCTGCAATAAACGTTTAAATAAACGTCGAAATAAACGACTTTAAGGATGTCCAAAATTTTTTTTTTTTTTTAACGGAGCCAGCGGGAGGGGGGAGAAAAGGAGGGACCTGGCGCCACCAGGTTTGCACTTGCTCAAGAAAAGCCCTCAACCCCAGGTACTCAACAAAACCTAAAAATTAGGCTTGGAGACCTAGCCAGAGCTGCTGCTGTGTGTGACCACCACCTGCTGAGATAGAGAACATACTGAGGAGTTTCCGGCAGCACATGACCACATATAGGGAGGCAAAAGGATTGCTCTCTATCTCCACCTGCTGGTAGATGGACACAACCCACCAGTCTATGGATTGATCAGCATGATGATATGGAATAAAATATTATGTAAATTGCAGTGGTCTAGTCACTGGGGAGGAGGTCTGCCCTCCCCCACTTTGGGCTCTGGTCCCCTTCGAATTTACGGCACCAGATGCATGCAGCCAAAGCAGTATGAGGCTTTTAGGCTAGTGAAATAAAATCTTTCTGGTGGATAAGCTGTTTCCTCAGCGAACCACTTGATAACATCCTAGTTGTGGGGAGTGGACTGAAGTGGCATCAGTAAGAATCTGAAGAGTGGAATAATTATCTTTTACAAGATACAAGCATATCCTCTGAGACCTGAAGTCTACAACCATAAGAGTCTATATATTCCAACATGTATCATAGTTTGTGCAGTCTATTTTCTATATTACCCTCCACATTCCATGGAGCGAACAAAGTCCTTTTGATTTGCCAGAGGGAGAAACTCTGAACCTCAGGAACTTCTGTGATATGGAATGCACATATTCAGTCTCAATGAAATGCAATACAAGAGTTAAGAACAGTATTCTGAAAGAATTTTCTACAGAAAAGGTCTAGTCTTTAAATCATGCCCCTTGTATTTTTCAGCGTGGATTGAACTACAACAGATTGGTAGCAACTGGGTCTTGTTGAATCCTAGCATTTCTTGGAGATGATACAGTGATGTGAAAAAGTTGTCCCCCCCCCCCCCCCCCACTGAATGGTTTCTGAACTTTAAACAAAATGCAATATTAGACAAAGGGAACCTAAGTACATACATTTTTAAATTATTACTCCATTTATTTAAAGAACAAAATGATGAAACACCCATATCATCAATATGAAAAAAGAAACTGCCCAACTGATCAAATTTAATTGATGATTCAGGTAACTGAACACATCAGGCTTGATTGCAACCAGCCCCGTTGAATCTAAAATTCACTATATATTGCACATTACCACAAGAGTGAAGTAGTCACCACAAAGTTTTTACACACCATGATCAAAAGAAATTCCAGAAGAGATGAGAAAAAAAATGTTGTTGAACTATATCAGTTTGGAAAGGGTTACAAAACCATTTCAAAAGCTCTGGGGCGCCACCTAACCATGATGAGAGCCATTACCTCCAAATGGAGAAGACTTGGAATAGTGGTGAATAGTGATGGTAGTCTGATGGTGTGGAGATGCTTTGCTGCCTCTGGACCTGAAAAACTTGGAATTATTGAAAGAACTGTACCAGAAAAATTCTTAACGAGAAGGTCTGGTCTGTTCATTAAGTGAAGCTGAAGTGTAATTGGGTTATGCAGCAAGACAGTGATCAGAACACAAAAGCAAGTCTACATCTGAATGGCTGAGGAGAAACAAAATTAAAGCTTTGTTCTGGCCTAGTCAATGGCCTGACTTGAACCTGGTAGAGATGCTGTGGCAGGACCTGAAATGAGCAGTTCATGCACGAAAACCTACAAATGGGTCTAAATTGAAGCAGTTCTACAAAGAAGAGTGGGCTAAGATTTCTCAACAGAGCTTTAAAAGACTGATATCAAATTATAGGAAGCATTTGATTGCAATTGTTGCTGCTAAAGGTAATGCAACCAGTTATTAAGTTTAGGGGGAAGTTACTTGTACGCATGGCTGATGTGGGGTGTTGGATAACTTTGTTCCTTAAATAAATGAAGTAATAATTTAAAAACCATGTTATGTGTTTACTCTGGTTCCCTTTGTCTAGTAATACATTTTTGTTCAAAGATCTTAAGACATTCAGTATGACATATATGTAATAATATGGGAAATGGGAGGGAGGACTTTTTCACATTACTGTTTGTATGTAATGAGTTACTAAAAGTTAGCGTCTATGTTATACAATTGACCCGCTAATAATTGGGTATGGGTCTCGGGGACCAGTTCAATTAGAAACATAATTGATTCCTAAGTCCTAACTTGACTGAGATGCCAAGAAAGAGTCTTGCAGATCATCCTGTTCAGCGTCTGCCCAGAGGTTATATATGTCAACACTGGGGACACAATAGGAGAGAAGACAGCCTTCTGGGCAAACAATGAAAGTATCAATAGTCTTGGCATGGACCCTGAAACACCACTGCAACTTGGCCAATAGAAAGGAGGCTGAGCTCACCTTCTGATAAAACTGTTTTGAAGGAGATAGGAATGCCACAACTACTTTCAAGCTCTTGGCCTCAACACTAAGGGTGGGAAAAACAGGAAATAACATTTTCATGCTGATGCCTTTGCATAAGGCTCCACTCCATATTTCTACATAGGCAAGCTTGATACAGAACTCTTCTGCTACACTGAGTGAGAAAAATGGAAGGAGTCATCCAACTCCTTGGTGACCAATGACCACTAGTACACAGCAAGGAACCCCGGCCTTTTTATGTCAATACCTTCAGTGCTGATGATGCTGTAAATAGAATCTGAGGTAATTTCAAGGTTGTCCAGCAGTTTCAATCTTAGTGTGATGGCCCTAGGCAACATCTTACTGCAGATTCCACAACTACTGGCAAGTACCAAATAGAATTCCTATAATGAACTATCCTAGACATCTTACATTTGCATGACAGGCACCAACTGAAGCCACTGGCTTGCTTGTCTGATATTTTGAGAAAAACAGATGCTACAAAATCTAACACACTTTTTACAGTAGAAAAAGGCGGCCAAAAAGCTGGTAAAGCCTCACAGGGATTAAAATAAAATCTCTGTGGCAACAGCAATGAAACTGAAAAGAAAGAAAAGTTTAAGTCTACGAGCTAACCTAAAATCCTAAGAGGGATGGGGGATGGCTGGGGAGACCCACACTGGGGACAAAATTTTTTTTTGCTGGAAATAGCACAGAACTGCAAAGAACTACTGGTCTGGATTTTTCTAAAAAGCTAGAAAGATATGCATCCAATCACTGTGTAGATGAAAACCAGCTGAGGGGGCTTTTCTGTGTTCAGCACACAAATGAGTGACATCATCAGATTGTGCTGATCATCCTGTGTATCAGAGACATTTTCTCTAACCAGCAAATTGGATTTCAGTAGGGTTTATTTAACACAGTTTCTACCTTATCTTACTAAATCAGGTACGATGTCTCAAACCTAAGATTTCTACACTACAGTAAACAGTGTTAACAGACTGCATCTAAGCACTGGTGTTTAGCATTAATACTTTTTCAGCCATTTCATAGGACCGTCACAATACCTGGAGAAGATCTTTGCGAGTAAGATCCCATTTCTTTATTCCATTGTCTCTAGATCCACTGAAAAGGTTGTCCCCCATGATTGTAAGTGCCTCAATGCCATCATAATGAGGAGGGACAAAGCAATGTGTAGGGCTTACAGCTCCAATAGCTCCTTCTGTTACATCAAACATCTGAAAGAATATATCACCACATATAAATTGTATCATAATGAAAAGCCAATGAGAACTGCAATCAGAAACTGTATATTTTATTAAATCAACACAGAGTTTTAACTGGCAGTCATATCTGGTTAAACCAAATTCAGGGGAGAAAAAAGAAATGTCATCTTTAGCAATGCAGAAAATGCCAATATGGAAGTTCAACTGGACATTTATTCTTGCCAAAACTATAGTAATTCAGTGTAGATTTAATGGTGTAAATTAAGAAGGAATACCAAATCATAGAGAAGATCCCAAAATTCTCATCCAGAATCAAGTCTAATCATTGACTCTTCCATATCAGTTTGGCAATAAAGCACATCGGAAATAATGCTTCTAAACCTGGAAAGGAAGGCTATTATTTTACCACTTGTTCTTTACTGAAGCAATTTCTGCCTGCCCCTTTTGGGCTTCCAGTATAATCAGAATCAGATCTGCCACGAGGAGCTTTCATATGAAACCTCAGGAATTTTGTCCTCCTAGTCTATATTTTCTTTCTACTTATTTTAAATCAACCATTGCAGCGACAGTCCTCAGCCAAAACCCTTTAATTATGGATTCTAAATCCATGGGGATCAGACCTAAAAAACAGAAGAACCAGCCTTCACAGGTCTCCAAAGGCACAACATTCACAGCAAAGATGATGAACAAAGCAAACAAGAGCTCTCTGGTGTTAAAAGCGTCTTTATTATGGGTCAGACAAGACTCAGAGCGCTTGTTTGCTTTCTTTCGTCACCTTCGCTGTGAGTGTTGTGCCTTTAAATCCATGGGCCAGGGATGCTGCCTCTGTTGCACCCCACCTCCAGCCAACTTGGGAAGAGAAAGACCTCACCCAGGTTCCTCCACATGGCAGTGTAAAGAAATTGAACCCAGGTTCCTCCACATGGCAGTGTAAAGCACGATAAACACCCGATAAAAGCTAAGTATTATCCGGTGTGAATTTATATGGACTAAGTGAATTTGTTGAACCATTTGATAAGAACAGTCGAGTTTATAGGGTTTATAGAGTTTACAGAGGTTTTCCGGCCGATGATGAGGAAGTCCAGCCCCCGTAAGCTTTGATGTATGCTGGGGGCTTCTCGAGGCCTTTCCTCTGACAAACAATCTGACCTATTTGAGTGATTAAACCCTGAGTCAGATATTTGGATGCCTACTACTTAAGAGATTTGATCCCGAGTCAGACATTGTGATGCCTGGTATTTGATATCTCCCTATTTTCTAGATAGTAGCCATAAGAAGGGAGATCACCTCTTTAATATATTTATAGTTTTGCACCTATCAAAAAGTGTAAAGCACCACCACTGTGCTGGTTATCATATCATTTAGAAGCGTCTTTCCTTGCAGTTATCTCATAGCAGCCTTGCAGCCTAAGAGAAAATAAGTCCTTTGAACCCCCCGAGGACAGATACTATTATTATTAGCATTTGTATAGCGCTACCAGACACACGCAGCGCTGAACACCTGACACAGAGAGACAGTCCCTGACTGCATATGAATATAAACAGGGGACAATATTGACAGGAAAGAAAAGAAAGATAAAAAATCCATGATTTCTAATCTTTGAAAAATACGTTATTAGAAAAGATCATCCTAAGATGATTAACATATTTGTTTTCAATTCATAATTTTCATTTATCAAGACCTAACAAGTGCAACCACCAAGAAGAGTTTCAAAAACAAGCTCACGTTCCTAGCCCAGCTTCTTTCTGTTTGGCTCCTAAATTAAAAGTTTGATAATACAAGAACTACATTAAAAAAAAATAAGAATAAATGTTTATTTTGAAAGAAGCAGATACAAAACATCAACACCAAGTGAAGAAAATCGGACAAAGAACAAGCACCCAATGAAATGCACAACAGTAAAATTTCACCCCCCCCCCCCCCCCCCCCATCTCCCCTGGTATTACCAAGGATATAGCCAAGGACTGTCCAGGCTACTTTCCAGGTGTCCATGGACTCTTCGGGATACCTGGGGATGTGGCCCACCCCCTAAAAAAATGCCCCCATTGAACTACATTTTTTATGCTTTTAATATTACAGTACATAAATTGATAATTCTCTTTGAAACTTTTTGAATTGAAACTTTCTGTAGTTCTTTATTAAACCCTTCCTTCTTACTAATATTTTAAAGTTAAAGGGTAGGTAATAACCTGAATTTTACCACAGACTTTTTTTTTGCCTTGAAGCTCTTTTGAGCTCAACAAAAACCTGCCCTCCTAAGTGGACAATACAGTAAGTCTTAAGTTGCAATTACCTGTAACTTTTCCCTCAGTTGAATTATCTTCCTTCTCCCACCTAACCCAGACACTGCACTGACATTTGGATGAGAGGCAAAAGCTTGTTCATTCAGAAGCTGCTACAAGTGAAGTCTGCAGTGGACTGTAATGGATGGGATTCACTGCCTTCCCAGCATCACCTACCCCTGCCAGTTCTGGAAATCAAGCCTGGTTCTTCCATACAATGATACACAGAAATGCTGTCAAGCCACTGGGTAGTCTCAAACTTCAAAAATATTTCAAATGTAAAAAGACGTGAACATTTTAACTAAAATTTACAAGATACCATCAGTGCTTTCAGCTTACCTTTATATAGTGATCTTTTGAGCCAGTAATGATGAGATCTTGCCCATTAGAAATTTGGTCTACGGTAAGACACATAACAGGGCCCAGATGACCTGTCAACTTTCCAGTAGACTGGAACCTTTTTAAAAAGTGAGAGAAATGAACATCTGTATATTTAAGTTAAATCTACAAGAATTCTGTTGCTTCTAACTTAAAAAGGCACAATATGCTTTAAAACAGCTCATATGTTCATACACTAAAATAGAAACTAAATTTAAAAAATATTACAAAGTAAATGTCAAAGCTAATGAACTTTATGAAAACACTAAAGACTCGAAATATAAACTGTGCCAGATCTCTGGCTCATATCTCGCAAACAGGCTTCTCATAAAACTCATAAAATGAGGATGATCAATAAGCCAAATAATGATTAAAGTTAAAATTATATGTGGAAGCAGAGGGTTTAGTGCACGGTTATTACAATAATAAATATATTTGGCAGGAGACAAAAGCAAACCAACAAATTAATTCTAATAGTCCACAACTGTTCTCCCACAGCAATTAATAAGTTGAAGTATTTTAAGAAATCAAAATTAAAAATTAAAATGTTTTGGTTTTCACAGAAAAATCATTATAGCTCCCTAAACTAAGTATACACAGACTATGTCAGGTCCCATCAGTCTTCTTATGTTCTAATTAAAAGTAGATTAACCTCTGTTCGTGGAGTTCTTAGGCTTTGATGTTGGAGGGAGACCAACGGACATGAACTTGGGACTGTGGGGATGGGGAAAAATGGGGAATTGTATTATATAGTTATTGATATCTAGATTATCTTGTCCATAGTTGTGACAATTTTCAATAAAGCTTTTTTTGGAGGGAAAAAAAAGTAGATTAACCTGTTGACAATGCATAGTTCTCGCTAGTGTGGCTTTGTAAAAGAAGCCCTATGTACTACTACTACTACTATTTAGCATTTCTATAGCGCTACAAGGCATACGCAGCGCTGCACAAACATAGAAGAAAGACAGTCCCTGCTCAAAGAGCTTACAATCTAATAGACAAAAAATAAAGTAAGCAAATCAAATCAATTAATGTGTACAGGAAGGAGAGGACGGTAGGTGGAGGTGAATGGTTACAGCACTTACAGCACTGTTTCAGTTTAAAGTAAAGAGGTTTGGTAGCTAATCAAGAAATGTATTAAGTTATGTCCAATAAATAAGGTATCATCTTATTTTCTTTTCCATGTTTTATTTTGTTTGATTTCTATTGATAAAGTTTAAAGTAAAAGTAAAGTAAAAATGAGGGGGGTTGAGTAAAGTGTGGTTTTATTTTTGTCTATTTTGAATAAGTATTCTTTCAACACAGACCATTCAGCTGAGACAGGATGTGTAGGGAATCAATTTAGCAAAATTTAATATATGTACAGTGGGGAAAGGGGGGGAACTGATGCCCATTAAGCTTTTTGATAGAGTAGGGGGTATTTAGCAACTTGTTTTAACATTTTCGACTGAAATGCAGTCTCCCCATTTCTTGTTCTCTTGTACAAATAAGTAATGAACTTGGTTTAACTGTCCAAAAAGTGCTTTCCAAATCTATGCCTACAAAAAATATTTTGTAAAAGTAGGCCCAATGCGTGTCAGAATTTAATGTGATGGCACATTTCAATAAGGGTTAACCATTTTGGTGCTTAAAAGTTGTAATTTGTGATTATTTGGGGAGGAAGCAATCAATAGATCTATAATAATATTGTTATTTTTTTCCCCCAAGGAAACCTTAAAGGTCCTGGAGTTGGATGTTTCTAAGATCTCAAGTGTGCAATTAAGAATAAAGACACCTCAGAGATCCTATTCATGAAGAAGATCTAGTTAAATAGAACAGTTCTTAAAATCCTTCCACTGACAACAATCCTTATACGATTCAAAGAACCAATTTACCTATTTTTATATTGCTTCATTTGTTTTGTATTTATTTTCTTCCTAAAGTGATGAATAACTTGTTCTCTCATGTTATGTTACCACCACCAGTGGTAGTGGAGGTCCCAGTGAGGAGGGCCTTGTTACCAGCTTGCAGCTTCCCAAACTTTAGAGCCCTGCCTTCAAGTGATGTGAGAGCAGACAGCAGGGTTGAAAGGGCCAACACTGTACCAGAGATGGGCTGTTAGGAGATATGGGATTTGAACCCTGGCTTTCCTGATTCTCAGCAAAATGTCTGAAACATTTTGTAATGCTGTGAACTGCCGCACGTCTTATATTCTGCCAGAACCGATATACTCATATCACCCCTCTCCTCAAGTCACTTCACTGGCTTCCGATCAGATACTGCATACAATTCAAGATTCTCCTCTTTACCTACAAATGCACCCGGTCTGCGGCTCCTCACTACCCTCATCTCCCCCTATGTTCCCGCCCATAACCTCCGCTCACAGGACAAATCCCTCCTCTCAGCTCCCTTCTCCACCACTGCCAACTCCAGGCTCCGCTCATTCTGCCTTGCCTCACCCTATGCTCAACCCCTACGCCAAGCCCCCTCCCTACCCATCTTCAAATCTCTACTTAAAACTCACCTCTTCAAGGCTGCTTTCGGCACCTAACCTTTCGTGAAATATAGTATGCCCTATCAGACGGACTCTACACTTGTCTTTTGACTGTACACTTGTCTTTAAATTGTTTAGATTGTCTTTAGATTGTACACCTGTCTTTTAGATTGTAAGCTCTTTGAGCAGGGACTGTCCTTCCATGTTAAATTGTACAGCGCTGCGTAACCCTAGTAGCGCTTTAGAAATGTTAAGTAGTAGTAGTAGTAGTAATTGTGTTCTGACGCTTCAAGTGGCACAGAATTCAGAGGTACGATTAGTATTTGGGCTTGTTAGGACTGAGCATGTGACTGTCTATTTGAAGCGACTAAAATGGTTATTTGTGAAGTATCACTTGCTGTACAAATTCCTATTACTTATACGTTGTGCTTTGTATCAGAACTCAACTTATTTACAGAAAGTTGTTACTTGATATGAGCCAGTGCGTGTGCTACAATCAGGGGATCAATGTAATCTTCTTGTACCGTCCGTTTCCATTTGAATTTGACTAGGACCGGTGCATTCTCTATAGTGGCACCTGTAAAATGGAATAAACTGCCTCTGAACGACCCAAAGCTTTCCTCTTTTAAGAACGGTCTGGCATTTTTTTGTGCCTATTTGATGATTGTTTGTTTTGAACTGTTTATGGAGACCTGTACTGTTGTTTATTTTGTTTTATTGTATATGGTGGGTTTTTTGTATGCCCACCTTGGATAAAGACAGTTTATAAATAAAAATTTCCAATTCTAATTCTATCATTAGGCTACTTGTTCAAGCCAATGGAATGATTGTTTAAACACCACACCAGCATGGATAATTTGTTAACATAAGGTTTATCATCCTATTGTGACAGTACACAAAATAAGGGGTAATTCTCTACAGGTCGCCTAAAGTTAGGTGCCAGGATGCTGTGTGATAAGCGCAAAGTCTATACTGGTAACTATGTGCATAACTGCCATTATAAAATACTAGCATAAGTTGGCATTAATGCATCAACATCTAGGCATGGCTGCTTACACTATGTCAATGGTTGGTGCATATGTCCACGCCTAAATGTTATAGCTGTGTATATAACTGTAGTATTCTCTAACCTTACCAATGCCCCTCCAACATCCACACCCCCTTGCAATTATGTGCTATAGAATTTGTGCACTAAGATTCGAGTATACCAAGTGCAGTTCTGTGCACCAATTAGCACCAATTCACTCTACCAATTGGCTTAGTGTCAATTAGCAGGTAACCTGTCAATTAAGTTACGTGCGCAACTGTAGGTATTCTATAACCTGCTTGCAAGATTTTGTGCACTACGCATAAAATTGTGCACACAAGATTATAGAATGAGGGGGTAAGCTTTTACAATAAAGGCATGCACTTTATAAATGATGATGTCACACATTTCTGTGTGTGACAGGATGTTAAGGACAAGAAAGTGAAACATAGGAGGAGCGGCCTAGTGCTTAGAGCACCGGTCTTGATATCCAGAGGTGGCCAGTTCAAATCCCACTGCTGCTCCTTGTGATCTTGGGTACAAACTTAGATTGTGAGCCCTCCTGGGACAGGGAAATACCCAGCGTACCTGAATGTAACTCACCTTGAGCTACTACTGAAAAAGGTGTGAGCAAAATCCAAATAAATAAATAAATAAATATTTTATTTATTTATTAGGATTTATTTACCGCCTTTTTAAAGGAGTTCACTCAAGGCGGTGTACAGTAAGAACAGATCAAACATGAGCAATAGGCAATTACAGCAGTAAAAATATTTGAAAACAATACAAAGTATGGCATAGTACACTAGCAATGTCAACATAATATGTAACAGAACATTATAATTGGTAGTGAAGGGCAAAGTTGTAACATATAGATGGGTAAGAAAGTAGGAAGAATTAGAAAGTAAAGTGACTGATTTGAAGAAAGTTGCACATGGAGGAGTGGATAAACATGTCCCGCTGCAGTATGTGCAGCCCGAGTCACTCCCTGTGTGTGTGAGTGAGACTAACAAGTTAGTTACTTCTTTCATTAAAGGCTTGGTTGAAGAACCAAGCTTTTACCTGCTTCCTGAAGTAGAGATAGTCTTGTGTTAAGCGGAACCTTTCAGGCAATGCATTCCAGAGAGTGGGGGCTACTCCGGAGAAGGCTTGCATGCGGGTATCACATCGTGTAATGTCTTTTGGAGAGGGTGTAGTTAGTGGAAGTCCTTGGGAGGACCTCAGTGTCCTTGGCGGTGTGTGGCGGATCATCCTATTCTTTACATACTCAGGGTCATTTCCTTTCATGGCCTTGAAGATCAGA
Source organism: Microcaecilia unicolor (assembly GCF_901765095.1). Taxonomy (NCBI): domain Eukaryota; kingdom Metazoa; phylum Chordata; class Amphibia; order Gymnophiona; family Siphonopidae; genus Microcaecilia; species Microcaecilia unicolor. Next base: position 39,107,291 of record NC_044040.1, on the reverse strand, counting down.
CTTAATTTTTTCAATTTAGCCCTGTATTGTACTGGTAGCCAATGAAGTTTTTGCAAAAATGGTGTGATGTGGTCACGTCACTTGCAACCTTCTATGAGTCTTGCTGCTGCATTCTGAATCAACTGGAGCCGGTGCAGGCCCTTTGTAGTCAGACCATTGTATAGTGCATTGCAGTAATCCAGTCTTGATGTTAACATGGCATGCACAACTGGGATAAGATTTACCTTCTCGATGTAAAGAGAGAGGCAGCGTAGCTGTCGCAAATAGTAGAAGCAGCTCTTGAAGGTTGCTTGGATTTGGGAATCAGAGTAAGTGTTGAATCTAGCTGTATTCCAAGGTTCCTGACTTGTGATTTGAGGGGGAGTTCATACTTCCCAAAAGGGATTTTGATTTCAGGTATGTATCAGGTATGTTGAGTTTAGCCCATTCTTGAATTGATGTTAGACAGGTAATAAGTTTATTCAAGGCTGTAGGTAAGTCAGGTTCAATGGGTATGAGTAGCTGCACATCATCCGCATAGATGTAGAACTGAGTGTTCATTGACTGAATCAGCTCAGCTAGTGGCTTGAGATAGATATTGAACAGAATAGGTGACAGTATCAATCCTTGTGGTACCCTGCAGGTCAGTGTCCATGGTGGTGATGAATTGTTGCCAAACATTATGGATTGTTGCCTGTCTGATAGATAGGATCTGAACCAGGCAAGTACTGTTCCATTGATACCTGTTTCTGTCAGTCGTGCTAGCAAGATATCATGATCCACAGTGTCAAAAGCTGCTGAGAAATCTAGCAGTACTAACATCAAGATGAATCCCTTGTCTCGGTTTCTGTGAAGACCATCTAGCAGGGATACGAGGACCATTTCTGTTCCATAATCGGGTCTGAATCCAGATTGACATGGATCTACTACTACTACTACAAATCATTTCTACAGCACTACCAGTCGTACGCAGCGCTTCACAATTGAACATGAAGAAAAGACAGTCCCTGCTCAAAAGAGCTTACAATCTAAATCAGGACAGACAGACAGGATAAATAAGGGATAAGGGTAGGACAGACAGATAGGACACATAGGGAAAGGGGACTATTGAAGAGAGGAAGACAAGATAAAGGTTACAAGCAGGTGACAGATTAGGAATTAAAAGCAGCATCAAACAGGTAGGCCTTTAGCCCGGATTTGAAGGCGGCCAGGGATGGAGCTTGACGTAATGGCTCAGGAAGTCTATTCCAGGCATAAGGTGCGGCGAGATAAAAGGAACAGAGTCTGGCGTTAGCGATGGAGGAGAAGGGTACAATTAGGAGAGATTTGCCTAGTGAACGGAGTTCCTGGGAAGGAGTGTAGGGAGAGATGAGGGTGGAGAGGTAGTGAGGGGCAGCAGAGTGAATGCACTTATAGGTCAATAAGAGGAGTATACGGAAACGGATAGGGAGCCAGTGAAGTGACTTCAGAAGAGGGCTGATATGGGTCTAGCCAGTTACTCTTTTCTAGCCATTCATTAAGTTGAACATAGACTGTTTGTTCTATGAGTTTCCCTAGAAATGGGATGTTGGATACTGGCCTGTAACTTTCAATTTTGTCCTGGTCAAGGTTGTTTTTCTTCAGCAGAGGGCGAACCACTGCCCTTTTTAATGTTGTTGGTAGTTGCCCATGAGTGTCTCAATGACTGCCTAAGCTAGTACATGGGGGGGAGGGGGATTTTGGATTTTTTTTCATGCCTTTTCCTATTGTAACTCAAGGTGAGTTACATTCAGATACAGAAAGTATATCTCTGTCCATGGAAAGCTCACAATTAAAATCTGTACTTGAGGTGTTGGAGGGTTAAGGGGCCCTTTTACTAAGTTATGTAGGTGCCTACGCGTGCCCAACACGCACCAATTCGGAGTTACCGCTTGGCCCGTGCGGTAATTTCCTTTTTTACGTGCACCTGCTAGGCACGCCAGAAAATCAGGCCGTAACTGCGACTTGACGCACATAGGCGATTACCGCACAGTTAACATGAGCTAAGTGAATGGCTGGCAGTAAGATCTCAGACCCAAAATGGACCCGCGGCCATTTTTTATTTTGCCGCACGTTCATTTTCAGCAAAAATTTTAAAAAGGCATTTTTTGCAGGCGCGCTGAAAAATGGATCTGCGCGCGCCCAAAACCTGCGCCTACACTACCGCAGGCCATTTTTCAGCGCACCTTAGTATAAGGACCCCTGAGTGACTTCTCCAAGATCACAAGGATCCACAGTGGGAATGGAACCAGATATTCCTGCTTCTCAGCCTGCTGCTCTAACCTTTAGACTTCTCCTCCACTCTGACCTATATTTAATATTTACAACAAGAAAAGGAGCTCTCTGGTTTGCTATCATTGCATACCTCTTGAGATCCCACATTCTTACTGCATTGCCAGCTGCTGCATAGAGGATCGTGCCTGTTGTGTTCAATGCAATTTGATTGATCTGGTTCTCTCCTGCAGGAATTGTTACTGTTCTGTTCTGACTTCCAGCACAAACATCACCCTGCATTGCTTGCCCTGATGACCTGAAAGTTCAAAATCAAACAACTAACATATATATTTATGCACACATACAAACATTCACACATTTGAAAGCTTTCTGTGGAAAAGAAGTTTCCATTATTTTGTGATTATAAGACATTAATCTGTTTTAAGATTTTATAAAATGTTGCTTACACAAACATTAGTGACATTTTCTCAGCTATTTTAATGATACCTTAATTAGTTTATTTAAAATAATGTGCATTAGAAAGAGAGAAAAAGGAAAGCAATATTTCTCTTTGCAGAGCTGACTACTTCCCTGTTACATAAGTGGGGGGGGGAGTTTAAGCTACTAATTTATTAAATTCCTCTAATCTCAGAGAGTGTCATGTCTAAAATGTACTAACTCAACAATTAATTATGGTTAACAACCCTGTAGCAATACTGTTTGTGCTAGTTGCCATATGCCCTTTGGTTACAATGACTTTTCATAGTGGGTTAACCTTTTACCTTTTCCTTCTGGAGAGAATTGTTGTGGTTCTTTTTCCCATGTTGGTTTTTTAAATTTTTTGAACTGTCTGGCAATTTTTAAAGCATATTTTTAACAATGCATGTATCAACGGATTCATGAAACAACCACAGAAACCATTTTTGCCGTTGGGCACTTTTTGTTTCTGCCATATGAATATGGCCACCGATTTTTATGTTATGGAAATGAATAAAACCATGGTTCAAGTTTAAACCTTAAATTTGCAGTTTAATTATCGAAACTGAACCTTAAGTCCAAATTCAAATGCATGCATTCCAAATGTGATTTCATTCGCTGAGATTTGAGATTTATGGAAACAATTTTTGCTATTACTGTTATGTGTGTGAGCATACATACCCTCTATCCAAAGTATTGTACAAGACGTTAAGTTTCCTTTCTACATCGATTATACATACCTATCATCATTAAAGGTTTCTCTTAGGTATCTCAAATAGACATTCTTTATTTACATATATGTCTTTACCTGTGTTATTCCTGTTTTGATTTTTTTTTCTTTCCTGTTAGGTCCCATATATGTAAACACTGTCTGTCTATTAGAAAGGTTTACTTTGATTTTATATCATTACTATGTTATGTTTCTAATGCAACATATATTAAGAGTTCAGCTTATTGGGCAGACTGGATGGACCGTGCAGGTCTTTATCTGCCATCATCTACTATGTTACTATAGGAAACGATTCAAAGGGCCACTGAAAGCCCATTAACTAACCTGTCTTGCAAGTATCAAGAAAAAGAAAAGCGGAGGGGGGAGGTGAAGAAAAGGTAATTTTGTATATAGTTGGACAGATGCCAGCTGAAATGTGAGCAAGTGAGAGGGAATTTTGATTTAATGAATCCATATTTTAAGTTTGCTAGTTTGAACACTGTACATTGTACCACATTTTAATTTATTTCAATATAGCTTTGTTTGGCCTTCTTTCATACTAAAGTCACTTACGTCAAAGTCCAAAGACACTTGGCAGAATCTCTGATGTCCCACACCTTAACATAAGATGTTGAGACAGTAAAGACCAGACTAGTATAATTGGAGTATTTTACGGACACCACATTGTTGGGATGGCCACCCAGGGCCATGATCTCTTGTCCAGTTACAAGATTCCATACTTTACAAGTACGATCTGCAAAAAAAAAAAAAAAAAGTAAGACTAAATGGTGACAATTTTTATACATAAATATTTTTCACTTTTTTGTGGTGGTAGAACCTCCTATTGGACCCTTATTCATGATACTTGAAGGGGGCAATAAGCAATCTCAGTACGGTCTTGCAAACCCCATGGGAACTTTTAACTTGTCTGGTTTACTGCAATAATGTAAGCAAAAATAACCATGCTTTGTTTTCATAACTGTCCAACAAAAATTATCTGCAGGGATTCACACTCTGCTTTCCCTGAAGGTATTTTTCATTGTTTCCTCCCCTGATCAAATTCCATCCTTGAAAAGGCCCCAGGAGTAATATTGGCCTTCTTTTAGCCACATCAAAGTTGGGCATAATTAAAGAGCCCATTTCTGTACACAAAACAAAATTTTATTCTTGGAAATGTTTGGATTATTGGCCTCTAACTACAGAGCAATTTTAGATACCAAAATTAACCCAGCAGCATCCTTCCAAAGATTTACAGAGATGAATCAAGTGGTCTATAAGGACAATGTCAAGCACTTTGACTATGGCTCTTTTTGGGGGCTCCCTTCTTTTAGAAGGTGGCCACCTGATGTCACTTCTCCCCTTTAGATAGTTTTTTTGGGCTATGCAGCCAGAAAATTTTGTTTTGTGTCATTTCTGAGAATATTTGTTGTTTTTCCCCTTCTGTCATTATGGGAACAATGTTTTTAAGAGTGCACACTCACAGACAAACTCAAAAGTCTAAAGATCTTCATGGATCCAAATTTTGATATCTACTATTTCTAGACTTTACTCTTTCAGAATCTGTCAGGCACCTCTTCTTCAATAAACTACCTTCTCCGCCTTGATCTGTCATACTATTCCTGCAACTGATCCCACTCTCTCTTGGGTATTTTTATTTCTTGTTGCAAAGATTTTCATTGCCCACTGTATCTGTATGTCTTGTGTATTTTGTTATCTCAGTAATTGGTCAAATAAAATCTATAATAACCTACAGAGATTCCAAATACAATACAAATATAGGTAACTAAAACTCTGCATTGCTTGTACCTGTATTATTAAATTTGCTTTGCACAGCACTGTGTGCATGGTTGGTGCTACATGGTAATAATATCAATCATTTAGAAGTAATAGCTAGAAATACTGTACGCTTGTTAACTGGATCCTGAATTGGTTTGCGTGCACAACATATTGGATGGCTCACACACAAAACTGAAATATGGTGCTTGAGACCTGGATCTTACTGCCATCTTGCTGACTACCACGGATCAGCCAGCCTTCACTTATCTAAGGTCCTGATCACTTCTCCTCCAGAATATACTGTTATGTAATGTTTGGGAGGCAAATAGAGGCTGCAGTTTTCTCTGCCATTTCTCAAAATGAAGCAGTTATTAGATTCCTATGAGAAAGCGCTAGGATGTTTTGCATAGAGCATCAGTTTCATCCCCAAAAGGCAATGGTACTACCTGGTAAAGACAGGTGAAGGACATGGGGGAGGAGAGTAAGAAGTTAATTTTCATGTGGGAATCTGTATATGCATCTACTCAAATCTCTGCTCAGCAAACTGGATAGCACATTTTGGTCTTTATCTGCAATCATTTACTATGGGGATCTTTTATAAAGGCACTAGCCGTCGAGCCCGTATAAACGGGCTAGTAAAGGAAGGGGGGGTTTGAAAGCCCCCCCCCCCCCCCCCCGGAGTCCCCTCCGCCACCCCTCCACCCGGGCCGGGTACCTGGCTTCACTATTCAAACCGCCGGAACGCAGCACACAGCTCATCTGAGCTGCCGTCGGCCTTCCTTCTTCTCTGCGTGTGTTCCGCCCTCGTGTGACGTAACGTAGGCGAGGGCGGAACACAGGCAGGTAAGGAAGGCCAACGGCAGCTCAGATGAGCTGTGTGCTGCGTTCCGGCGGTTTGAATAGTGAAGCCAGGTACCCGGGCCGGGTGGAGGGTGGGTGGCGGCGACTCCGGGTGGGTGGGGGGAGCGGTAGCGGCAACCCTGGGGGGGGGGAGCGGTGGCGACGGCTGTTCCCTCACTCGCAGGTGCGCAGGTTCCCTCTCTGTCATGCCTCCGTCATCACGTATTGATGCGGGGGCGGGACAGGGAGGGTCTCTACTGTGCATTTGCGAGTGAGTACGCCTCTTGCCATTTATATGTTTGATGCTAGCGTTTTTAGAGTGTGCTAAACACTAGAGACACCCATAAGAATATATGGGCATCTCTAGTATTTAGCACATGCTTATTTTTAGCGCATGCTAAAAACACTAGCGTGCCTTTGTAAAAGAGACCCTATGTTAGGTCTATTCTATAGACGGTTTCTAAGTCGGGCATCATGGTGGCTAGAAAAGGGAAAAAAATATGTAATACTTATTGTTCAATTATATTTGACAGAATAGATCTTACAGCAGTGCTTCCCACCCCTTGCCTGAAAACACAGTCAGTCAGATTTCGGGACTGCCGCAGAATAGATTTTCATTCCATGGAGGCAGTACATATTCATTGTGGCTATTCTGAAAATCTGACTGGCTAGGCATGTCTCCACGACAAGGCTGGGAAATACTGGCTTAGAATGTCTCTTTTTTAAATATAGAAACATAGAAAAATGTAGGCACATAAAGACCATGTGGCCTATCCAGTCTGCCCATCCATGCCATCTACTCTCCCTATCACTTCCTACTTGGTCCAAGCTCTCTTGAATTCAGATACTGTTTTCATCTACAGCACTTCCACCGGGAGACTGTTCCACAAATTCACCACCCTTTCTGTGAAGAAGTATTGCCTCAGGTTACATCTGAGTCTATCCCCTTTCACCTTCATCCTATGTCCCCTGATTCCAGAGCTTCCTTTCAACTGAAAGAGACTCGCCCTCCTGTGCATTTATGCTGTGTAGGTATTTAAATGTCTCTATAATATCTCCATTTCCATCAGGACGACGTTCCATGAATTCACAACCCTCTCTGTGAAGAAGTATTTCCTCTGGTTACTTCTGAGTCACCTTCATCCTATGCCCCCTCGTTCCAGCTTTCTTTCAACTGAATGAGACTCACCGCCTGTGCATTTATAGCACATAGGTATTTAAATGTCTCTATCATATCTCCTCTCTCCTGCCTTTCTTCCAAAGTATACAAACTGAGATCTTTAAAAGTCTGTCTTTATATTCTGTTTGGTTAAATTACAGTGAAAATTTTTGCAACAGAATAAAATGAAAGCAGAGTTAACATTTTAAGGTTAAAAGAAAAAAGCATAAGTATAACTTTTTGAAGTATGTTATTAAAAATGTATTAAAAATGCTAATTGCTACTGAGAACAAGATGATCCTTTCAAATAAGATGATGACAGAGGTAACAACAGCAATAAGGTGTCAGTAGCTGGCATATGACAGGTAATCATACCAGAAAAGGAATTTTAAAAGAAACCCATTGTTTACCAGAAACTACTTTAAAAAGGCTCTATAACTATGAGAAAATGTCTCCAAACCTTTGGATCCAGTGAAGAGAAGATCATCAGTGGCATCTACACAGAGAACAGCCTTGTTGTGCCCTTCAGCTGTATGGACACATTGCAGAAGCGAGGTCTTGTTGCATTTGGAAGCAGGAAATGGATTAATTATACCCCTGGGAGAAAAAAGAAGAATTTAGCAAAATACCTTACATGACATTTACTACTATTTCTTTTGAATATTGCAGTATGCGTGCAGAGCTGTACAAGGCAAACAGAGGCCAACATGGGGATGTAATGAATTATTAATGTAAGTCATATAGATAGAAGCGAGAGAATTCTATGTTCACAAAGAGATTACAGTCTAAGTAAGAGGAAAAGGGAGACATAAAGAAGAATTTAAGCCGGATATGGTCACTGTAGTGGTACAATAAGTGAAATGGAAGATGTTAAAGAGGATGAGATTTGAAGGGAACTAGAGGTCAGTTCACACAGGCTTCAAGAACTGTATGACTTAACAGTGCAGTGAAAGAAGAACTGGAACATTACAACATGAACTCCCCAGATAGGGAATAGCGACAAAAAATGTTGGGTGAAAAGAATCATAAAGGCAGAGTAACGTGGGATTTATGCACCACATGCAGGCTTATTTTTGAAAGAGAAGGGCGCCCAAATCGGCATAATTGAAAGCCGATTTTGGGCGTCCTCAACTGCTTTCCGTCACGGGGACGACCAAAGTTCACGAGGGCGTGTTGGAAGCATAGCGAAGGCGGGACTGGGGTGTGCCTAACACATGGGCGTCCTCGACTGATAATGGAGAAAAGAAGGGCGTCCCTGACGAGCACTTGGACGACTTTATTCGGCCCTTTTTTTCTTACAACCAAGCCTCAAAAAGGTGCCCGAACTGACCAGATGACCACCGGAGGGAATCGGGGATGACCTCCCCTTACTCCCCCAGTGGTCACTAACCCCCTCCCACCCTTAAAAAAACTTTTTAAATATTTTTTGCCAGCCTCAAATGTCATACCCAGCTCCCTGACAGCAGTATGCAGGTCCTTGGAGCAGTTTTAGTGGGTGCAGTGCACTTCAGGCAGGCAGACCCAGGCCCATCCTCCCCCTACCTGGTACACTTGTGGTGGTAAATGTGAGCCCTTCAAAACCCACTAGAAACCCACTGTACCCACATGTAGGTGTCCCCCTTCACCCCTTAGGGCTATGGTAGTGGTGTACAGTTGTGGGGAGTGGGGTTTGGGGGGGGGGGGTTGAGGGGCTCAGCACCCAAGGTAAGGGAGCTAGGCACCTGGGAGCAATTTCTGAAGTCCATGCAGTGCCCCCTAGGGTGCCCGGTTGGTTTCCTGGCATGTGAGGGGGACCAGTGCACTACAAATGCTGGTTCCTCCTACGACCAAATGGCTTGGATTTCTGAGATGGGTGTCCTCGGTTTCCACTATTGGCGAAAATCGGGGATGTCCATCTCTAAGGACGACCTAAATTTTGCAATTTTGGCATCCCCGACTGTATTATCGAAATGAAAGATGGACGCCCATCTTGTTTTGATAATACGGGTTTCCCCGCCCCTGCGCCGGGACATCCTGCAAGGACGTCCTCAGGAAAACTTGGGCACCCCTTTCGATTATGCCCCACATGGTGTCCAAGAAATAATTTTGCAAACATTCAGGGCTAAGGTACAAAGAAGGAAAGAAAATTAAATTACATTTTACCCTTAACAAAGGAGACAGGAACCTGGTACAGATGCTAGAAGGTAACAGCTGCACTCCTCACCATCTCTATGTTACCTCATGAATCCATAATTACTGATCCCTCCCCCCCCCCCCCCCCCCCCCCCCCCGTTTCACAGTGTTGACATGAGGCGAAACAAAGGATGAAAATCTCACTTCTGTCTGAGCAAAACCCAGTTTGCTAGGTTCAACACTGGTACTTACACTGCAAATGTAATGACTATACTAAACATGAAAAATGGTAAAAACTGGTTAGATTAGGAATGGAACCTATGGCAATTCATTAAGGGCAACGTATGCCACAGAGCTCGCTTCTCAGCACTACTACCTCGCATGTCCTTAATAAGTAATGGGAAGGCTGACATGAAAAGGTACTATAATAAAATGAGGAAAAACTCAGAAACAGCTGCTGATGAAGGCTTATGGCACCAAAGGAACTGGAAGCCTGAAGGAGCAGCAAGAAACCACTGGGCAAAAAATAACAAGATGAGAGTTCTCTCTCAATCAGCTAAATTAACACTCTTTTGCACGGCTCCCTCTTTAAAATGCTTAACCTATGGTTAAGGGAATTAATGGATTATCATATACATATCACATACTTTTCTACTCAATGTAACAAGGAACATAACACACAAGCATCAAAACAAACAGCCTTAATAGCAATTACTGCAACCTTTTTCTGTAAAAGCTTTCAAAATATTTTGCTTTAAAAAAAGGCATGCTAACATATGGCAAACAATTACTTTTTGGTTGGCAGGGCTTAATCAAAACAAAAGATAGCATACCATCTACAAACAGTGACGTGAAGAAGCAGCAAAGCATGCAGCAAAATAAGATTGATAAACTAGAGATAACAAGAGCAATATGAGACTGAAAAGAAGGAAAAGCAGAGGAGGCGAGAGTACCTGTGTACCTCCGACAGAGAGGAATCACTTTCATCAGACCTAGGGTGAACAGTGGTAGAAGTGTGAGGAGAAAGAATACAGGTATCAGCAGAGTAAAGTTGCCCCATGAGAAGAACAAACAGCATGGCTGATATGGAAAGACAGGGCAGCCTTAGCAGTGCACCATGAATGGCGCTACTGATTAGACCCAGATATGCACATCTTAAACGGATTTATTCTGACTCGTACATGTGGTCAAATCCTTACTACTGTAAACTGTCTACTATTTGCACTTTATCTCAGTGCTGCAAGAACATAAACTGAAAAAGCAGCTTTGTGTGCCTTATTTCATATTTTCATAACGTCTCAAAATGTTCCAAGAACACTGAGATAAATACACTTGGAGCAAACTAGTCTCCAACACAGCAGAGAGAAATAAAAGCAAGAGAGACAAAGGAAGATAGATACTCTATGCCTCATGTTAGTTCTCTCCTGTGTTTACTAATATCGTTAAAAAAACTTCTGCAGTTTTCTAATCCATTTGGCTAAGTACTACATTCAAATATACTCTATACTGCTAAAAACCATACAAAACAGTCTCTGCTGATCCAACTTTGAAAGTTTCATTAGTTTTACAATCTCAACCTTTGTAGCCCATAGTAAATCACATCACTGAAACTATTTGAGAGGAATGAGCTCTTCTCCCTGAATGCTGAAGTGTGAGCATGTGATAAGGACACCTACTGCTTGTCCTTACTGACATGCTCACATTTCAGTGTTTTGTTCTGAAGCACTTTGGAAGCTGTTTTGGTGGAGATACTTCTTTATCCCATTGCTTCTTCTCATCAAGTGTGGCTGAGAAACAATATATATTTGACTCCTGAGGCAGGTGCATGAAGTGCTGAAACACAGGTCTGCGCTGACTCGCTTCTAACCATTACCTAGCAACAAACCACTTGATTTGGAAATGACATTGGTCTACCCCCTTCTTCTTCATTTTTGTTTGTATTTTATAAAATACATGTATAAATGCTGAACTCATCTCTGCTCCACCCCGGAATAAAAGTAGGCACATTCAAGGCAATTCTATAACAGGGCATCTGGTAGAAGCCTATGCTATAAAGAAATTTAGGTGTTTAAGTTCATTTATAGAATACTACCGTAAAAGGGTATATTCATGCCTTAAAGTAAGGCATGAGTACTTATGCCAGCTACAGAGCTGGTGTAAATACTTGCACCATGTCTATGATATGCGTAGTTAGATGCACAGTTTGAGCCCCAACCGTCCATATACCCCCTTGCAAATACTTGCTACTTACGTGGGTATTTGCAGAACAGCACTTAGGCAGACTTTTTGGCATTTACATGCTTATGTGCACACATGCACATGCAAATACCACTCCTCTAAACATTTATATGCACAATGGATGCATAAAGGTTAGTGTCTATGTTACAGAATTATCCCCCATATGTTTTCTAAACATCTACACTTATGTTTATATAACCTCGGGCAATTTTATAAGGACTTACGTGAGTGCATAAAATGCAGTTCTACAAGCTCAAGTTGTGCATAAAAGTGACCCCCTTTAGTACTAACTTTTCAGCTTGAGTACTTGACTAATATAAATAATGCTGCTTTAAAAAATCTTGTCATCCTAAGAGCCCTGTTTACTAAGGTGTGTTAGTGTTTTTAGTGTACCTACACTTAAGCACGCGTGCTAACCATGTTGGCACCTATACGGATATTGTAGGCACATACATGGTTAATGCGCCTATAACGTTGCTTAGTAAACAGGGCCCGAAAAGACTGCACACAGCATACACGCATACTAAAATCATAACTCGCACAAAGTTACTACTGTTTTAGTCAGTAAGTCTAGAAAAGATTTTTTTTTAAAGTAGTATGTTAGAAAAAAATTTTGATGAGGACCATGCAAAACAACAAAAAAGTGTGAGCCTGAAGAATGTCCTTGCAAAAGGTTTCACAGAAGTTAGAGCACACAGTCGGAGGGCACTTACAAGTTAGCAATCAAAGCTGCAGATTATGACATTATTAGCAACTCCCTGAATCCCTAAAGAGATTCTGGTCTTTGCTAATTGAGCAAGCCTTATTAAAGTGCACATTACTTGGTTATATAAAGCAACAGAGGCCTTTTTTTTCCAACGACAAGAACAGGAATGATGAATAGTTCAGACTGTGTTCTCCACTGAAGGAGGCAAGTCAGTCCCTCAGCAAATAATAAACATCTCTGCCAAGCTGCCTGTAGCAGCAAATACATTATCCCCCAGCTACCAGAGCATAAGGCTCTGAATGAAGTGTATGTCTGATTTAAAGGAACAGGGGAAACCACTGACTTACTAAGATCCAATTTCAAGAAGTTTGCTAGCTCACAAATAGAGCTGCTTAAATTACTATGTAAAAGTGTTTTGAATCCATCCCACTCTACAGTTTAAAGTGAAAAATAACCCAAAGCACACCTCATCTAGGTGTGAGCTTTACAGTACAGCTTGCATAAGCATGTGCATTTTGTCTCTCTGGCTTGGATATCTTTGGATTTAATGCTGCTATGGCAAAAGTTTTGATTTCATGGCTAAAAAGTCTGTTTTATGTTAGTTTTAATAAATAAAGATTCCAACAAGTAAACTTTTCATAAACTAAATTCTTCTGTGCCTTATATGCAAAATAAGAAACAGCAGAAAATGTTTTTCCTTGAACTTGGTAACAAATAGAAGGTACTCCTTAAAAACATTTTCAACTAATTCAAAAACACAGACACAAAAATAATGGCAAGGATACTCTGCTCTTAATTGCCAGGGCAAATTCCGAGGACAGGGCCAGACAATGGACTGTATCCTGCTCTCTGCAACTGCCTGAAGAAAGACTGAAGCTTCCTCCACCACTTACTTATCCTGCTGAATTGCTGGGTTTCCCTGAGAAACTGTTAGACGGCTAAAAACATTCATTTCATTACGGGGTCGGCCTTGTGGGGAGGAAGGAGGTGACAGACTAGCCTCTGAAGTTCCAGAATCTGAGCTACGAGATAAAAAGAACATTGGAGACTTGGATTTAATAGGTTATGAATAGTTAGAGAGGTTAAATGAAGCATGCTCAAAAACAGTTTTTGATTAGATTCTTCTCCCCATCCTTTTTACCAAGAGAGCAGTTTCATGCATTGCCTGTGAACTTATGATTTTTATTTAAGCTAGAAAATAAAAAATGATTAAGCATCACAAAAAGAACCTCAAAGTGAAAGTAAAGGTAAGAGTTCTAGGATGTATGCCTTTGACCAACAATTCTAGTGCTTAGCAAATGACAAAAAATATGATACTGAAAAAAGTTTGTGAATTCCATGTACAATAATGAGGACTTACCCAGATACCCTTGTTCAATTGAATCCAGTCTTTACTTAGTCAATAAAAAGGGTACAAGTTAAACAATTCTGTGTTTCTTAAAATGTAAAATCGTACAAGTAGGAACAATAAGAAAAATTCAGAATCAGTGTGTGAAATAGTAAGAAAACCCCTAGTTTTCTTATTACAATTAACTAATTATAATCAGGTGCTTAGGAATAGGTACCAAGCATACCACTACCAATTATTGGGTTTCCACCAATATTTTAAACAAATGAACCATTTAAAATCTGTACATAATAATATTTATGTAACACTAAAAGAGGCTCTTCAAGTCTGCAGAAAACAACAAGGAACAGAAACCAGAGCAGACTGGAGTCCAGAGAAACTTTTATTCAAATAGACCCTATGTGGACACGTTTCACCAAACAAGATGCATCAGGGAATTACTGACACACTACTAAACTGAACATGCATACTAAAATATATAAATTTTGAATATAATTATATAGCGCACCACTGATAAGTGCAAGATTCGCTTACATGCATGGTTTAAGACCGCTCCTCTGCAGGAAAGACTCCGCATAAGCGCGCGCACGGAATATGGAAGCTGATTGGCGCATGACAACCAACGAGATTTCAAATTTACCGCCCCTTTAACTGCCACAGGCAGAATAAGCAAAAGAATGTTGTTAGAGCGCACACTGGGGTCGTCGTCGCGGCGGAACTGTAAGACTTTAACACTGGCTGAATGAATACAACTCCTTAAAAAATTAGAAAACAAAGTCAAGCATCTATTGCTAAAGAATATGGTGTCAATCCCAGTCAAATTTCATGTGTCTTGAAGCAGAAAGACTAGCTTCTGGAAGACTGGCAAAACAAAACAAATCCACAATGGATATGAAAATGGGTGTGAAAAGCGGAGGAGGTAGAAGATGCTCTTCTTCTGTGGTTTTCTCAAGTCAAGAGTAGGCAGTTTCCTGTCAGTGGTCCACTGCTTATGGAGAAAGCTAACCAGCTAGCTGAAAGTCTTGGACTAACTGAATTCAAAGCCACTGTTGGATGGTTGGAAAGATGGAAGGAGAGGAACAACATAAAATTCAAGAAACAGCATGGTGAGAAACAAGACGCTGATGACTTTGGTGCTGAAAATTGGGTTGTTTCAGTTCTTCCTACCATCTTGAACGAGTTTGCACCTCGTGACATTTTCAATGCTGACGAAAACTGTCTCAACTGGCGAGCGATTCCTGATGGAACACTTGCATTCAAACATGCCGAAACTACTGGAGGTAAAACGTCGAAGGACCAACTGACAATCCTCCATTGCTGAAATATGGATGGGAGTGAGAAGTTGGAGCCCCTCATCATTGGAAAGAGCAAATAGCCCCGTTGCTTCAAGAAAGTTAAGTGACTTCCTGTGTCATACGAGGCTAAGGCAAATTCATGGATGACTGGGGAAATTTGGAAGCAGTGGCTAAAGAAGTTAGACACTAGAATGCGGGCAGAAAAGTGTCAGATTTTGTTGCTTTGTGATAATTATGCTGCACACAGGGATGATGTCAGGCTGTCTAACGTCAAGGTGGTCTTCCTGCCACCAAACACTACCTCTCTGATCCAACCTATGGATCAGGGCATAATAGCCAATTTCAAACAACATTATCGGGCTCTTGTGCTACGTCGTCTGATGAGCGTTATGGATGACCAGACTGGCAAGGATAAACGTGCTGTTGAACTGGCTCGTAATCTATCACTGTTGGATTAAAAACATATGCAGAAAGAAGCCTGGAATCACATTACACAGGCAACCATTGTGAACTGCTACAAGCGGACAAGCTTTGTTAAGGATGTGGAGAGGGACAAAACAGATGCAGCTGTTGCAAATGCGTCAGATGAACAGATTATGGACATCCTAGCCGGTGTTACTGAAGAGGAGTTCCATCGCTACGTAGCTGTTGATTATGATCTACAAACAGCTGAAGAAGGCACTGATGTCGAGATATGCGCCTACACGCAGGCAACAACGGCTGATGATGAAATGAGCAGTGAGGCTCATGCTGACGAAATTCAACAACCTCCTCCTGTCACTTTTGCAAGAGCACTGGAAAGTCTCAACACCGTGCGGGCCTATCTGGAGGCCACTGGATGTCAGTGCTATGACAGTTTTTACTGTCTGGGAGATGTAGTCTATGGAACTCACAGACCCAATAGTGTACAGAGGACTATAACTGATTACTTCAAGTAAGCTTAATGTCAGTTAACGGAGACTGTATACTGTACATATAATAACGAACAGTACTGTACATATGTTTATCAGATGTCAAACTTCTTTGGGTCACAATGGTTAAATGCACGCTCCGGTTAACTGCATGCATTTCTTTGGTCCAGAGAGCATAGCCAATCACTTTCCTGAATTATGGGAAGAAGGGTGCCCAGAGAAACCATCCTGAACTTTTCTCAGACTAGGAATTTATTCAGGGCCCTTAGGTCTAGGATGGCACGCACCCCCCCCCCCCCCCCCCCCCCCGTTTTCTTTTGCACAAGGAAGTACCTGGAATAGAATCCCAGCCCTTCTTCCCCTGGTGGAACGGGTTCGACCACATTGGAAGGGCGGAGAGTTCCTCTACAAGTACCTGCCTGTGCTGGGAGCTGTAAGAATGAGCTCCTGGTGGGCAATTTGGAGGTTTGGATTCTAGATTTAAGGTATATCCCAACCGGACTATTTGAAGAACCCACCTTTGGTGAAAAAATAACAACCTCCCTCCGACCGGCAAGTCGTCCGGCACAGATACTTTTTCTGAGGCTATGCTGCACTGGAGCCAGTCAAAAGCCCATCCCTTGCTTTTGATGGGGACCCGCAGGGGCCTTAGTCGCATGCCATTGACGGGAACAGGCGTGCTGGGACTGAGCCTGGACAGGCTGCCGAGAAGCAGGAGTGTATCTACGCCTATTGTAGGAATAGGGAGCACTCCTCTTCCCTCCAAAAAACCTCCTAGTTGAGGAGGTGGTAGCAGAAGACGCCCGGCATCATGGTGCTTCTTGATCTGATCGACCATGTCCTCTACTTTTTCTCCAAAAAGGTTATCCCCCGGCAAGAAACATCCGCCATTCACTGCTGGGTCTTATGATCCAGGTCAGAGACACGCAGCCATGAGAGTCTGCGCATCACTATACCTTGAGCAGCTACTCGGGATGCTACATCAAAAGTGTCTTAAGTACCCCTGGCCAGGAATTTGCGACATGCCTTCTGCTGCCTGACCACCTGGTGAAAAGGTTCGGTGAGCTCCGGAGGAAGGGCTTCGACCAAACTGGATAGTTGCCTCACCAAGTTACGCAAGTGGATCCTCGTGTAGAGCTGTAAGTTTGGATCTTTGCAGCGAGCATAGCGGCCTGATAAGTTTTCCTCCCAAAAGAATCCAAGGTCCTAGACTCGCTGCCTGGGGGCACTGAGGCATAGTCTCTAGTACTCTTGGCTCTTCTGAGAGCAGAGTCCACCACCATGGAATTGTGAGGCAGTTGAGACTTCACTATTACAGCCTCACCATGGACTATGTATTGGGACTCAGATTTCTTGGGGCCACTGGAGTAGAAAGAGGAAACGATCAGTTTTGCATAAGAACTTCCCTGAGTGTGTTATGCAAGGGAGCTATTGCAACCTCTGAAGGTGGATAAGGATAATCCAAGACCTCGAGCATCTTGGCCCCGGGCTCATCCACAACCTCCATAGGGAAGGGAATGTCCTTAGACATTTCTCGAACAAAAGAGGAAAAAGAAAGACTCTCAGGTGGAGACAATCTTCTTTCAATTGGTGGAGTAGGATCAGAGGGGACCCCATATGACTTCCTCCGAAAAGTATCAGGGATCTTCCTCTTCCTCTCACGAGCACTCATCATTGGTGTTGGACAAAAGCTCTCTAAGAGCAGCCCGAACCCAAGCCTGTCTCGACATCGAGGATCGATGTCCTCGAGGGGGGATGTCAAGAAGTCGACCCCTGCCTGGACTGTGGCGAAGCTTCCTCCACCGACATTGAGGGAGAATCGACCCGGGTGGCAGCTTACGCCGATGCCTCAAGTGGCACCGAGGACGGGGACCTCACCACAGGTGAAGAACCAGATGCCGCTTCCACAGTCAATGCAGGAGGCACAAGAACCCCTGGCACCAAAGTAGACTGGTGCAGCAGTCCCTCCAGAAGCTCTGGAAGGGCCCTGATGCGCTCATCGAGAGCTTCCATTGGAAAACGCTGCGGGGCCGGTGTAGGAGCCAGTGGCAGAATCTGAGGGGGCTCGAGAGCCGGTACCAAGCTGCCAGAAGACCAACGCATCGGCACCTCCTGTATAGAGGGTGAGCGGTCCGCTCGGCGCCGACGCTTCTCGGGTGCCGAATCCCTCGGCTCCCCAGAGCTCTCATTACCGCACATGGAAAGAGATCGATGACGGTGCTTCTTAGTCTTCACTTGACGCCCGTCATCGAGACTCCTCGGTACCGAGGACGTGGGATCCTCACGCCTCCTTAGGGCTGGGTCCGACGGTCGGTCCCGGGGGGCCTGCATAGTAGTAGGCCTCAAGACGGGTGGAGACCACTCTATGCCTCACTGCTCCCAGCGCGATGTGGTCATTCGGCAGCCATTACCTGCGCTCTCAAAGTCGATGCTTCCCTCAACGTCAACGCCGATGCCGCCGACCTCGGTACCGATGCAGACGTCGAAGGACCGGACCAATCCGCAAAAGGTTTTTCATGTTGAGCCTCCCGAGACACTTGGGTCTGTTTTTTTTTTCATTAAAAGGCACAGCTTACAAGCAGCTGGAAGATGATCGGGTCCAAGGCACTGGACACACCACGTGTGGGGGTCGGTAGCCAAGATGGTCCGGTTGCACCGAGTACAACGTTTGAAGCCGCTGGGTGTCCTCGATGCCATGGACGAAAAACGGCGGCTGCGAAATTAAAAGACGTGATTGTGCCAATAAAAAAGGCACAAAAAGAGAAAGAAAGGGAAAATTAACCCTGACTGAGCGGCCAAAAGTGGGCCGCAACAAAAAGAAAAGAAAACTTATAAATAGAGAGAAAAACTAAGAAAATAAGGTACAATCTTTTTTTTGTCTGTTTTTAGAAAAGCTAAACAAAGAGAAAGTATAACAAAAAGAAAAAAAATCACACACGATCTCCTGAGCCGAATGCAACACAGAACAAGAAAAAAACTCCGTGTTACCACCGTCACAGAAAAAAAGCAACTGAGGGCACACTCGCGTCGCAGGCGGGAAGCCGTTCACGCATATGCGGAGTGTTCTGCCCGCGCGACGGAGCGTTCTGGAAAGTTTTTTGTTTTTGCTCTGCACATTTTTCACAGTCTCCTGGGCTGTCGCGGACGACAACGACCCAATTGTGAGAACAAGCAGCCTGCTTGTCCTCGGAAAACCCAGATATAGCATAAATAACCAATACAGACCATAATCATGCTTTTAAAATACAATAGTGTACATAGTAGAAAAATAAAACTCTATGTAGCAAGACACTATAGTGAATTAATGTGGAAACCGATTAAGGGGTCCTTCTACTAAGCTGCATAGGCGCGTCCTACGCACGTCAATTTTGAACTACCACCCGGCTACCATGTGTCCTGGGCAGTAATTTCAATTTTTACGTCCACTAAGCACGCCGGAAATTTTCCAGCGCACGGTGCTGAGTGATAATCGGCACTGTACGTGCGTAGACCATTACTGCTCAGTTAATGCGTGAGACCTTACTACTAGGTCAATGGGTGGCAGTAAGGTCTCAGGCTTAAAATTATTTTGCCGCACATCCATTTTCCGCCAAAAACAAAAAAAAGGCCTTTTTTTGCAGGCGTGCTGAAAAATGGACTTGCGTGTGTCCAATACACACGTCTACACCATTGCAGGCCATTTTTCGGTGCACCTTGGTAAAAGGACTCTAAGTGCCAAAAAGGACACATACTTACAAGGGAACAGAACAAATCTTTCCCTGGCTAGTAAACAGGTATCCAAGACTGCCTAAAATCAGCTATCACAGAACTTTTTCAAAAAATAACTTTAAAAAGCTTATGAAAAAAAAAGGGGGAGGGGATTAAATTATTTACAGATTACAGCTCTTGAAAACCAAATGAAACTAATGTGATGCAAAGCAGCAGCTTCTCACCTCACTTTCCAAACAGTAATCAGCCATATTGAAAAACAAACTAGTTTTACATAGGCTGTAGTGGTCAAAAATGACTGCAAACAACCGATTTACTAAAAGTAATCTAAAAGCATTCAAAAAAGAAAATTAGGTATTAAATCTTGTCCCAAATGCATAAGGATGTTCCAGAACCAAAAATAATGGCAAAAATGAGTTGCTTTTAAAATGGAAGACAGCTAAAAATAGCAATTCCATTGAACATACAAAAAATAAAAACAATGGTAAATCTAGCATCTATTAGCTATGCCCTTGTGAAAAACGCTAATTTGTGAGAAAAATTGCTGCTAAATAAGCCTGAAAATTATTTTTAAAAGACTGAAAATGACAAGCGTTACCGCAGCCATCTTAGATATATTCCAATGACAATGATCAATATTCATATTATCCCAAACACTATAAATCAAATCGCTTTTACATTTAATCAATACTCTCACAGTGTGCCCATTAATAACTCCTTCATATTGAGTGGACGGGGATCTTCAGAATTTATAACAGCAAAAACCATCTAAAGAAACATTTTTCAGTTGTAGCGATGGTGCTGTGCTGTTCACCTCGTCATAGATCAACCCGCTTTCTCCTAGTTTTTTTCTATTTTTTTCTTATTTTCAATATTTTCTTAAATAAACTTCTTCTTAGATATTTTTAAATCTCCAAAAGAGATAAAATGCTGTAACTTAACTTTGAAGAAACTTTAAGCAGCAGTATATCTCCGATTTAAACCTCTACCGACTTGGCCAGGTTTCGAAGGACTTCTTCAGGGAAGAGGTTTACATTTCAAGCTTCACTTCTTCGTATAAACAAAATGGCAGCCATTTTGTTTATACGAAGAAGTGAAGCTTGAAATGTAAACCTCTTCCCTGAAGAAGACCTTTGAAACCTGGCCAAGTCGGTAGAGGTTTAAATCGGAGATATACTGCTGCTTAAAGTTTCTTCAAAGTTAAGTTACAACATTTTATCTCTTTTGGAGATTTAAAAATATCTAAGAAGAAGTTTATTTAAGAAAATATTGAAAATAAGAAAAAATAGAAAAAAACTAGGAGAAAGCGGGTTGATCTATGACGAGGTGAACAGCACCATCGCTACAACTGAAAAATGTTTCTTTAGATGGTTTTTGCTGTTATAAATTCTGAAGATCCCGTCCACTCAATATGAAGGAGTTATTAATGGGCACACTGTGAGAGTATTGATTAAATGTAAAAGCAATTTGATTTATAGTGTTTGGGATAATATGAATATTGTTTATTGATTTAATCCCCACACTAATTCTACATGGTCCCTTTAAATTCCAATGACAATAATGACATCATCGGAACGTGGAGAGTACAAATAGATGATGGTCCTACTAAAAAGAATCTGCCTCAAAAATGAAATATTGTTGAATAAATAAATATTATACCAGGTTTATGCTGCAAATAATAAAATATAACAATGAATTATAAAACATAATGAAGCCAAATGATCAAATCATATAAAAAAGGGGGTAAAAAATTCAAAAGATAAACACAGGATAAGTAAATAAATTGACTGCATGCTTGTGTACATATATATATTTTATTTTATTCATAATTTATATATTTTTATATGTATGTGTAGTTTATTTGTATATGTATGTTTAATTGAGTAGTGTCAATAATCCCCTGATGCAGCCTGTTCAGCAAAACGTGGCCATGTTGGGTCTATTTCAATAAAGGTTTCTCTGGACTCCAGGTCTGCTCTAGTTTCTGTTCACAATATTATTTATACTTAAATATGATATTCCACACTTATTTTTTTTTTAACTCTTAAGAAGTTTTTTGTGCTCAGAACCAGGTGCCTACCATAAGAAAGCGACCATCGATCTCATCATAGCACATTACTATCCAGGGTACAGAGCTTGCTCACTTTTAATCGTCTCAAATTCTTTGTTCATATTAGAGTCAATATAGCACCCTGCAGAATAAATCTGCACAACTTAGTTTGGACAACCTGACCTACATATAAAGGCACAAAAGTTTTTGAACTCATCATGTCAGAAAAAAGAATTTTCAAAGGACTTACAAAAGAACAATTGACATTCATCTGTCTGAACAGGACTGAAAAAAACATTTCTACACATTTGAGACTCCATCCATCCACCGTCAGACAGATAGTCTACAAATGACTAAAACTTAAGACTACAGGAACTCTACCCAGGAGCGACTGTCTTGCCAAGATCACTTTGAAAAATCATTCTCAATTCACAAATGAACCCCAATTAACATCTGTAGGCTTCTATTACTACAGCTGATGTGAAGGTCAATGTGTCAACCATCAAAGGGGGGGGGGGGGGGGGGGACCAAATGGGCATACCTAAAAATATTCAACAGCACTCTTAAAAGAAAATTGTTGCCCATCTTAGGTTCAGCAAAAAACATCCTGATACCCCACAAGACTTGAAATAATGTTCTCTAGATAGATGAATCACAAATTGAATTTTTTATTCACAATATCAGTTTCTTTGGTTAAAATCAAACATTGCCTTCTAAAGTAAGAACTTTATCCCAGTTGCCAAGCATGGTGGTAGATGTATCATAGTGTAAGGCTGCTTTGCTGCATCATGACCTGGATGGTTTGCTTTCATTGACAGAACCACGAATTCTACTTTATTTCACAACATTCCAGAGGAGACAATCAGGTCATCCATCTGTGAGATGAAGCCAAGTTGAAAGCAAAACAAGGACCCTAAAAATACAAGTAAATCTATCACAGAATGGCTATAAAAGGATTTCATGTTTTGGAATGGCCAAGTCAAAATCCCAACCTAAATCCTATTGCAATGTTATGGCAAGACCTGAAGTGAATTGTTTGCACAAGGAAGCCCTCAAACTTCACAGACCTGAAACCGTTCTGTATGGAAAAGTGACCGACAGGAACATTTAAAAAGTCTTGCCCCTCAAGGAAGTCCCACTAGTTACTGATTTAAGGGTTCATATACTTTTTCACACAAGGATACTTATTGTTGAATAATAAGATGAAGATTAAAGTTTATTTATTTGTTACATTTGTATCCCGCATTTTCCCATCTATTTGCAGGCTCAATGTGGCTTACCGTGAAGGCGTTCGCCAACTCTGGTAGAGAAACAAATACAGAGTGGTGTTATAGTATAGTAGTTTCATAGTTACAGACACAATTGGGAATAGTCGAGAAGGAGAGATATATAGAGTTCATTACGAGGTTTGGTTACGTTGTGTTGCAGGGGTTTTAGGCACTTAAGTTGGGTCGGTGGTGTATGCTTTTTCGAACAGGTGGGTCTTTAGTGATTTCTGGAAAGTTAAGATGGTCATAAGTTATTTTCACAGCTTTTGATAGTGCATTCCACAATTGTGTACTTATGTAGGAGAAGCTGGATGCATAAATTGATTTATATTTGGGTAGTGGAGTTTTAAGTATGTTCGTGAAGATCTGGTTGTGTTTCTGGTTGGGAGGTCTATGAGGTCTGTCATGTATCCCGGGGCTTCGCCATAGATAATTTTATGGACCAGGGTGCAGATTTTGAAAGCTATGAAAGTAATTGTTCCAGCAATTTTCATTTCAAGGCGGATTATGCATCATGAGTTCCTGAAGAAGATTTCAAAACCCTGCAGAGTCGAACTTGTGTGGCTTTGGTTTTGAAACATTTGTGTGGAGTGGCAGGATTGAGAGGATATGAAAGGACACTTTGAACTTTGGACAATTTATGTCTCACGTTAGCATCGGGAGAAAAGAGCATTGAGGTTAAGAGACTGCTTGAAGCTGAAAGTGGCAATGGAAATGTACAAAAATCATAGTCCACATTAAGGACTGTCGTCCAGAGGAATCTCTCGACCACTGCATTTCACATTACAAGCTAAGTGCTGGACCTTTTTGAACTTTACAGTTTTGAAAGATATAGAATATATGAGATTTTTGCATATTTGAACACAGACTAAGGGGTGGTTAGTAGGAACAAGAGACAGGGCTGTCCTATTAGGTTCTTGATGAGTGACAATCAAGTAATTGTTAATTCATATTTAGGATTTGACACATTGTGAGAAAATTTTTTTGTGCAAATAGTATTAAAGAAGTTGAGAGAAGTTCTATGATAGAGAAAATTTATCCACCCGTAGATACGGTACTGTTGGTATCGTCTCGATATCGGGTGAGTTTACTACTCTGAGAATTTCTCTTTCAATTTTTATTATTATTGAATTGTCACATGCTGATTAGCGATCTGGAACCATTCTAGGACAACCCTCTCCCTTGCGGTTTTCCTAGATAGGATTGTCTCTGGTATTATATTGTTTTCTTTGATTGGAAACCAGTGCAGTTTTTCTCGGAAGGGTTTGGCGCTTTCGAATCGTGTTTTTCCAAAAATAAATCTGGCTGCTATGTTTTGAGCGATTTTGGTGAAAACCTGTTGTGTAGCAGCTAGGTTCTTTGACAAAAACTCAATATTTAGAGTGCCAAACCCAAGAGCATCTGGCAGGCTGTGTGAGCTATGATGATGATAATGATAATTATTATTATAATATCTTTTCTGTCTAAATTACTTATTCAATGGGATAATCTTGCTCTCTTATCAGAATTCAGATTAGATTTCATTATGTTTCAAATATAAATTATGCTAAAATATAAATCATCCTAGGTGGGGTTCACAAACTTTTATTTAGTACTTGGGTAAAGAAGAAAACAAACTAACAAGTGTTTTCAATGACAATTTTCTTATGACAGCTAAAAGGATTTCTCAGCCCCTACTATGGATAGCACCATGACATGAAAACAGACAAATCCTTCAAATAAACCCCCCCAATATATTTGTAACAGTTATAGATGCTAAAAGACTTGTTTTTATCCCCATGTAAAGAACTCACAGTTTAGGTTCTTTAGCTTTTGACTTGTCTCCTCTTTCGTAGGTTTTCCTTCTCGATAAGGGTGAAGGTTCAGGCATTTTCCTTTCCGTCAATGATGACTGCCTAGAACTAAACAAATACAAGCAAAGGTTTCCTTTTTACGCATCTTCTGGAAAGGACTATGCTGTGGCAACATTTAAACTGCACTAGTTCTTTTACTGCGATCCCCACTCAATCCTGCTTTTATAGTCTTCAATTCAGTGGCCATTTTTGAATCCAGGGATTGTTCCTGCTCCTGGTGGACACCAGGGACCCCAGTAAGGTCAAAGGTAAGAAACAGATGTGTTGGAGGCACTTGGAAGTAATCAGATGCTTTGCAAGGGTAATCAGTGGGAATGCCTGGCATTTGGCATCTGCCCTTTAAAGTGTGCCTCAGGGTAGATGTACATGCCAAATGTCTCAATGATTTGTTGTCTGCATGGATTCCCCTTGAAAGATGGGGAACCCACATCGATATGTTAGTCCCGCCCACACTACTTCCTCTCCACACCCCTACCAAGCCTTCTGGAAAAGTACGCACATTAAGCATCCCTGCATGCAAACAGTCCCCTTTACAAAATGGCTTTTATACATGTATGCCAATCTACACATGTAAAACCTTCTATTTACATGTGGGAATGCTTGTAAAGTAAGGTACAGAATGTAACAGAAGTTCTAAAACACTTTCCTTTGCAATGTCTTTAAAAATCCTGCTGCACAGGCAAAACCTGCCAATGCGCAGTGGAACTGTAATACAGATTTTGTCACAGGTGCACTGGGTATTTCTCTGTCCCTGGAGGGCTCACAATCCAATTGGCAGACTTGCTCACTAATTTAAGGCAATTCTTGCCACAAGTGTCACATTTAAAAAAATTAGGTTTAGAACTTTAATTTTATGATATTACTTATGTATGAACTTCAGGATCACACAAATTGGGCTCCAAAGGAAGCAGCAGTAGCAATCTGTGTCCTACTAAGGACTGCTGCTGTAATGGCTGTGTTACACAGGAAAGGGAAGGGGACCTAATCTGGAAAAAGCTATGAATGAAGGTCCATGGCATTGTCAGCCTCATCAATCTCTTCTTACATCATCAAGAATGGGATGCTGGACTAAGGCAGACCAAAAATAAACCATGACAGAAAGAACAAAATTCATCCCTCTCGAACAGGGTCCTTAAAAATGGAGGAAAAGGGAGTTCACTGCAAGATTTAAATTGAAAAACAATAAATGACATCTACTTTTATGTCTGTAAACCCAAAAAGGAAGGTAAGTAGTTATACCGTCTCATACCACCCACTCCTCCTTAAAACTTTAAAACAAAGTACTAGAACTACTTAAGCCACCCACTAGTATCTAATTGACCTGTGACTCATTTTAACCAATCTATAAAAAAGGAAAAAATAGAAGGTGGCAGAAAAAACACATTACCTTAATATCACTTCCAGGCCATAACGTTTTATTTTATCTTGAGGGTCCAACCGTCTCTATTCACTTTTAAAGTCTGAAACAAGTAGGTTTCCAAACCAGACCCCATCAGCAGACGTAGCACTTCATGCTCACCATTTCTTTCTAATCTAAAAGCACTAGAGGTTTGTTTGTTTTTTAGCTATGTGTTAACATAGTGCTGAAAAGCAGTTATTCATTATTTTTGCCACTCCAAGCACGTGCAGAAGATATGCAAACTTCTTAGACCTGTGATGTACTTTCTGGAGCAAGAAACAGAATACTACAACCTACTAAGAAAGTCCAAAGTTTAAGTGGAGAAGGGCATTAAGTGACAGCCACTGTCTCAATGCAGAATATTTATTTGTATATTGCAGCTTGGCAGAGCCAGTCAGCTCATGCACTACTTAATGGGCTACCACGGTTAGTGTGCAAGAAACAAAGTTTGCAGTTCTTGAAACTTTTTACTGCTGTGTTGAGAATTCTAGATAAATTATATTTCATTTAATTTAGAGTACAGGGAACTATGAACAGCTTTTCAAGACAACATATTATGTCCTTTTCTGGGGAAGGAATAACAATGTCTTCTTATTCATCTGGCCAGTGGTTCAGTCAGAACCAGCTTGTACTAAGGCTACAGCAACATAAGCCCTCATTTGCAACTACTCACAGCTCGTTTCCCCCTACCTGCAATCATATCAACAGCCTTTCATCAGGGATAATCCAGTGCAATGCACATGCACTCTGTGCCCTATTGTGCAATGGCTGTGAATCTCTCTCCCCCAAAGGCTGGCATTATAAGAGTTGATTTACAAGTGGGAGTCAGTAAAAAAAAAAAAGCTACATTTAAGTACAGCACCAAAAGAGTTAATTTATTGACATATCTTTGTACTAAGTTCCATTAGAACCAGCACACCAAGAATAAATTTAGCATTAGCCTGCTATTATCTTTCCTTGAGTCCTCCAGATCAGTTTATAATGAGCTTATGCATTCCTATCAACAGATGGAGACAGAATTACTAGTTTGCTGACATCACCTTATAAGGTTTCATGCAGGCTTCACTCTCCCTGTATTAATACGCCAAAGAAGAGCTTGATTTTGTAACAGGACACCTATATGAGAAATCCAAAGTGTGTTTATTTTAAGCTTATTTTATAAAGGTAGAATAGGTGCCTCTGTGCCTTTAAAAAATAGGCATCAGACCCAACCCTGTAGCATATAAATGCTGAAATATACATTGACACTTGCTCCAAAGCTGATGAAATGTGCACATGGAGCCACAAAGTAGACAGAGTATCTTCCTTGACTGTACTCCTTCACCAGTACTGGGACTACCAATTCTATTAGAGGAAGCCTGCCCAAGGTCTTTCTTATTGCTTTCTGCTTTTGAAAGGAGTAGCAAAGGGATTCCACAAAGTTTCTAAAAGGATAATATGTAAATTTGGGCAAATGTCTCTTTCTAATTACCTCCGGCACCAACTAATCTGAAGTGATGTGGGTCCACCTGCAATAAAATAGCAACAGAGGACTGCCTAAGCATTCTCCTGGAAGGCAGACCCCCACACTTTCACTGGGCACTGCAGGAAGCTCCTGCACCTCTAGCTCCTCCACTTTGACCACCTTGCCTATTTTCCCAGAAGGGCTGTACCCTACCAGGGAAGTGATCCTTCTGAACCTGAGGCCTTCCCTGGCCTATACTTCTAGGAGTTCTTATGGAGGCCTTTGACTGGAAAGGACTGTGTAGAATTTCATGGCCTATCCTTCTGGAGCCCAGAAAACTTGGATTTCCACAACCCCTTCAAAGTTTTCTACTAATTCTGAAGTTTGCATCTGAAAGAGAGGTTACTTGAGTATGTCTTGGATGTAGAGTCTACTGACCAATTACATAGCAATAGAAGCCTCCATATTGTGACTGATTTGCCATGTTTTTTTGTCATCCTCCACATCAAATCAAAGCATCGGTCAGAAAGGTGGATCCCATCTCCAGTTGAATCACTACCTTGACTGCTGCAGAGGATTCTGCTACCTTAAACTCTGGAAGCTGCTGCATCTAATGTAAACAGGCTCTGACCATATAACCACTTCCAAGGCCCAAACAGAAACTCTGAAAGACTGCTTTAACAGTGACTCCTGTCTCCTATCTTTTGGGTCTTTGATGGACATGTCCCTTTTCACAGGGACAATGGTCTTACATGATACTGCCAAGACCAGCACATCAAGTTTAGGAAACTAGAACTTTCCGTTCTCTTCCATGACTATGGGGTAAAGTCTGCCCATAGACTTGCCCACCCACCCTCACTTTGGAGTCAAGGGTTTTCTATTCTCCCTGATCAGTTCTTTGATCACACTATGGAACAGAAAAGTGTTGGGAGACTTTCTAATCCCTTCCAGGAGGTGGGATCTTTGAGGGATTTACCTTCTACTTACTTTGCCAAGATTCTCAAGGCTGCAAAAACCTGGGTAATCAAAGACATAAGAACATAACAATAGCCATACTGGGTCAGACCAATGGTTCATCTAGCCCAGTTTCCTGCTTCCAACAGTGGCCAATCCAGGTCACAAGTACCTGGTAGAAACCCAATTAGTAGCAAAATTCCATGCTACCAATCCCAGGGAAAGCAGTGGCTTCCACTATGTCCATGGGTGTGCTCCCTCTGCTAAATACAAACCTATCCCAAGTACTTTTGAAACAGTCCATACACAAAGTTGAAGTCATAAACTTTGTGACCCCTTGATCACCCACCATCCCTCCCATCTAGGACCACATGCCTGGTGTAACTGGACTCTGGCTAGGGAGCAAGACATCCTGAAGGAAGGGAGCTGAAGTGTCTCCATGCTTTAAATAATATACTGATACATTAATAAACTCCCAGAACACCCCTTCCCCAGGAGTAGGACAAGGTCGCCAAGTTGAAGCCAGCCCTATGGGCCCAAAGCAGTAGAGGATGGGAGTGCTGGCTGCATGTTCTGAGGCTGAGACCATTCTCACCCATAATAGCAGCTGTTCTCCAGCCCTCCCTTCCTCAGGCTGATCCCTCCTCCTCCCCCTTTTGTAGCTTTTTCAATTACTAGATGAAGTACTTGAAATGAACCTGAAAATATACACCTACTTACCTCTGATCCCACCTCATAAAACTGGAGGCGGTGACAGAGGCTAGAAGAGGGTCTTGTCAAAGACCCAAAGACACCGGGCCTTACAGGGGGAGCTGTTTGATGTTTGGGTCTGTATTCAGTTGCAGGTTCCATGCCAGAAGGGAGAAGGGTAGTTACTGGGGTTCCTCAGGGGTCTGTGCTAGGACCGCTGCTTTTTAATATATTTATAAATGATTTTAACTAGCGAGGTAATTAAATTTGCTGATGACACAAAGTTATTCAAAGTCGTTAACTCGCAACAGGATTGTGAAAAATTACAGAAGGACCTTACAAGACTGGGAGACTGGGCAGCTAAATGGCAGATGACGTTTAATGTGAGCAAGTGCAAGGTGATGCATGTGGGAAAAAAGAACCCGAATTATAGCTACGTCATGCAAGGTTCCACGTTAGGAGTTACGGACCAAGAAAGGGATCTGGGTGTCGTCGTTGATAATACGCTGAAACCTTCTGCTCAGTGTGCTGCTGCGGCTAGGAAAGCAAATAGAATGTTGGGTATTATTAGGAAAGGTATGGAAAACAGGTGTGAGGATGTTATAATCCCGTTGCATCGCTCCATGGTGCGACCGCACCTTGAGTATTGTGTTCAATTCTGGTCATTGCATCTCAAGAAAGATATAGTAGAATTGGAAAAGGTGCAGCGAAGGGCGACTAAAATGATAGCGGGGATCGGACGACTTCCCTATGAAGAAAGACTAAGGAGGCTAGGGCTTTTCAGCTTGGAGAAGAGACGGCTGAGGGGAGACATGATAGAGGTATATAAAATAATGAGTGGAGTGGAACAGGTGGATGTGAAGCGTCTGTTCACGCTTTCCAAAAATACTAGGACTAGGGGGCATGCGATGAAACTACAGTGTAGTAAATTTAATACAAATCGGAGAAAATGTTTCTTCACCCAACGCGTAATTAAACTCTGGGATTCGTTGCCGGAGAACGTGGTGAAGGCGGTTAGCTTAGCAGAGTTTAAAAAGGGGTTAGACAGTTTCCTAAAGGACAAGTCCATAAACCACTACTAAATGGACTTGGGAAAAATCCACAATTCCAGGAATAACATGTATAGAATGTTTGTGCGTTTGGGAAGCTCGCCAGGTGCCCTTGGCCTGGATTGGCCGCTGTCATGGACAGGATGCTGGGCTTGATGGACCCTTGGTCTTTTCCCAGTGTGGCATTACTTATGTACCTACTCTTATATCCTGTGTTTGTGTCTTGACTGGCACTGTAAGCATTAGCCCAGAGGATGTAGGATACTTCTGCCCTGTCTCTGGACTTGTTCCCTGATGGGCTATTGTGTCTTGCTTTATGTTTCTTGGTCTTCTGCCTTTTTTCTGGGTTCCAGGATTCTTGTCTTAGACACTATGTCTGGATTCTAATCCTATCCTGGGTTTTTGTCTTGATCCACCTGGATTGTAGTCTTGTCCTGGGTTCCTGTCTTGATCTAGTGTTCCTAAACTCTAGTTCTATCCTGACATCTTGTTCCTGTGTGATTTGCCATTTTTTTCCCTTTTTCGATTCCTTTTCATGTCCTGCTCCAATGTAAGGCACTGTTAAACCTACCTGCTCTACTGAAGGTACAGTGTCATTAAACTTGCCTTTGTTGACTCTTATACTCTCTTACTAATCTGGGAATAAGGTGAGAGAGAGGGGAGAAAAGTGGGCCAGCCTGATTATACATCCCTCAGCCCAAAGAACCAGGGGCTAAGCTACTACAGAAATCCTTCTGCTCGACTCACTTTCCTCAAGGGAAACTGATCCTTCTGGACCATTGCCCTTGGAGATCCGTCAGATACCTCTGGCCAATTTAAGTTTCCTTACACACTGTCCTCATATGCTGGAGAGCCTTCACAAGACCCTATACAGATTGATATCGACAAACCAGCTGTTCTGTCATCATCTTTTGCTGGAGAGCATAACCCCATATATCTGGACTGGTCTGGTAGGATAAGAAATGTAGTTTACTGACTGTTCCTAGCATGTATATTAGATCAGGCTTTAAAGTCTGATTTACTAACACAGTGAGATGTAGAAAATGGTGGTGTTACTATCAACTCATTAAGAGATAGTGCGATCATTGCCAATTCGGCAGCTTTTTTTCCCTGTGCTAATTTGACCCAAAGCGAAAGAGCTAATTAATGTGTTTGAAACCTTCTCCGAGGACAAGAAGGCTGCTTGTTCTCACATGTGGATCGACGTCTGCGTTGGCCCAGGAATCGGCAAATTTTTGCAAGCAAAAAAGTAAAGTTTTGCCAGAGTCTTCTGGTGCACGTGCTGTGTGCACCGCGCATGCGCGGACTGATTTCCCGCCCGTCGTGTGAGCACTTCTCAGTTTTTCTCTCTCCGCATTGAGATGCGGCAGCGTTCATTTTCTGCTCCTTTCAGGCCCAGGAAGAGTCCTCTTCGTTTACGATTTTGTTCGCTTCTGTTTTTTCTTTTTTCTTCACAAGATAAAAAAAAAAATTAAAAAATAAGGTTCCCGTAGTTTTCCCTTTAGTTTTTTTCCCTATTTCAAGTTTTCTTTCTTTTTCATCGTGGCCGGCCTTAGGCCACGCAGTCGGGTTCTCCCCTTTTCTCTTTTGTGCCTTTTTCTGATTTTTAGGCACAATCGCATCTTTTGATTTCGCCGAAGCCGTTTTTCCTTCCATGTCATGTCCTTAAATAACAAAGAGAGACATCTACAAAATGTATATTTCAAACTTATGTTGATGTTGAATGTATATTATATCAGTTTGAATATCCCTGGTGAAGTATAGAGTTTTCATAAATAAATAAATAAAATATCCGCAGCAGGGTTTTTTGTTGTTGTTGTTTTTTTTTTTTTTTTTTACTGGAAGCTCTTTTTCCACCCGTCTATATATTCTTGATGAGTTTTCCTTTCTGCCCAGGATTGCATCCAATCAAAATCAGCTTCTCCTGGGCCACAGAACCAAGTGTCTTTATTTACCACTAACCAGGGATTGGCTCCTATTTTATCTATTTCCCCCTTCAAATTCAGCTCAGCCATCACCATGACCATCCTTGGCAAGAGGGGTCATAAACCACAGCTCCATGGCCACTAAGTAATGGCAAAGATTCTCTTTTCCCAGGGGCTGCAAATGCTGCCTACACAGGAATCCCCACTCTGGCCAGCCTAGAAGAATCAAACATACCTAGGAACTGAGCTCAGCTCCTCTGAATGGCAGTGTACGGAACTTGTCACTGAGCAATCTTCAGATATTATTGGTTCATGTGACCTGAGATGCTGCTGAAGCTGAAAAAGCACTTTCAGCTTGTAACAAAATGAAAGAAAGCCATGGAACAATGCCTCAGACTAAAGCTGGACTGTCAGCACTCATTCACTAACAGCATTAAATTTGGAGGATATCAGTGGGGATTATTATTCATTTGGTGTTCTTCGCATGCTGTGCCATAGCCCTTCATGCAAGTTTTCTACTTTTGGCTGGATTCAGGTTTCATATCTTATTAACAAAATCTCAGAACAGTAAATTAACAAGAGGTTTTTAAAAAAAAACCCTAAGATTCTAACAATGTCTCATTAAGACCAAGTAATCAGATAACATGAATGAAGCCATCTGATACCTATTTTTCACAGACAGCACTATCAAATGTTTTTTGTTTCTTTTTGCATTACTGCTTGGTCTGCCTAATCCGCTCAAATCTTTTTATTGACTTAAAAGCATGCCAAAATCCATCAACCAATTATTAATTCACAACAGGGTACTGCCTCTTATTGCACGATTCTTTAATTTTCTCAGGAGTCAAACTCTTTCAGAAAATCTAGATATGCTACATCAACAAACTCACCTTTATCCATAAGTTTATTCACGCATTCAAAGAAATGAAGCAAATTGGTGAGGCAAGACTTCCCTTGGCTGAATCCATGTTGACTCTGTCCTATCAAACCATGTTTGTCTATGTGTGCCCATAGATAAATTAAAAGTGCTTAATGCAGACTGATGAAATGTAAAAAAAAAAAAAAAAAGCATGCCAAAACAAAACCAACAAGAACAGAAAGCAGAGGGTATTAGTATTGCCAAGCAACACTTACATGCTGCCTATCTTAGCAGGTAAGCCAGCTGGTGGGGGAAGCAGCTCTTTTTCCCTAGTGCTTGTCTCAGCATTCAATCCAGTCTCCTGCACTTCTGCAACAGGAGCAAGCTGACTGGGCAAGGGAGCATCCCCTGCACCAAGTTGAGAGGCCAAATCATTACTATTTGCATAAAGCAGTTCCAGCTGCGTTGCAGTTCTCCTGCGTGCCTGTATGGACCAAAAAAACACAAGGTAACTGTGTTTGCAAATTGAGAACAGTAAAATGGTACTATATAAGAGATACCCCAGAATTACACTTGAAACCCTCCATTCTATTAATACAGTAAGGTCAGGCAATTTATTTCATATTGTGGTCAGGAAATTTTTCTCCCATGATGAAATATTTGCCACAGCCTGCTCCAATATTTAGCAATGAGACTGACAATGGCAAATATGATTATGTGGCCAGTAGATCACTGCCGTATATTGAGTATAATGTATATCCTATACATATACATACGTATATGTATAGGATACATACGTATGGGAAGCTTGCCAGGTGCCCTTGGCCTGGATTGTCCGCTGTGGACAGGATGCTGGGCTTGATGGACCCTTGGTCTTTTCCCAGTGTGGCATTACTTATGTACTTATGTATACTATTACTGAAATGGTTCAATTGTTTATGGACATTGTAATGGAGCTACACCTAAACTACTACACTGTATAAAATGTATCCAGTTTATATCTATCTATCTATCTAGATAGATAGTTAGATAGATATAAACACAAACACACACACAAATGGTTCAGAATGAGCAAATCACATTTTTTGTCTATAGATAAACCCAAAAACTTAAAGAGCAGGAGAGGCTTCTGTCTTATTAAACCCTTCTGAGCGAGATGGCACTTAACCAGTTATCACTGCTAACCAGTCATCCTCCAACTGAGCCTAGGGCAGAGTGGCAACTTAGCTGGTTAGCAGCGATTTTCATTCCACTTACTGGCTAAGTCACCGCATAAAGTTAGGCCAGCAAAACAGCAGTCCTAACTTCATGTGATAAGTTAAGCGGGCACTGGTCTGTTAACTTCTAGGATGACTGCCAGCTCAGAAATTATTCAATGCTGGGAGTCATGCATGCCTCAGCATTGAATATCCAGGGTTAGTTCACCCTCAGCTAGAAGCAGCTTACCAAGGTGCAGGCTGAAGAATATCAACCCCAAGGAGACTAGCCTCTTGCTCATTTCCAGCTACTAAATATTTACTAAGCTTTTGAAGTTATAATTTTGTATGTGTGTAAACAAGGAATACATTCTTTTAATTAAATAGGATCCTCAATTTAGACCAAATGCTTGCCTAAGCTACATTGCACAGATCAAATCAGTAAAACATCCCTTTACAGTACCTTGCTTTTGGGTTTGACTTCGCTGCAGATCTTCATTAGGTCCGAAGTTAATGAACTATACATAAATAAGTTACAACGTGTGAGGTGAAAAAAAACTAAACAATTAATTCCAGTAACAGTAAGTCTATATCCTACAATAAAATCTGTATAACTGTTGGCACAGTCTGTTCACTTTTACTTTTATTTATTCATTTGTAAAAGCACCAAATGTTAATGGCCTCTTGGCATTGACTTATGCATTACAAAATCTAAATATTTATGATTTTTCATGCGTCCATAAAATGGAACCTCACTCAGAAAATTAAATTCGTAATCAAACCACCCCTCAACCCCCCCCCCCCCAAAAAAAAAAGTACGCTTGCAAAACAAATGCATCTATTTCATTAGGTGACTCAAAGACAACAAACTTCCCCAATTCTCTTTATTAAGTTGAAGTTTTAATCTTAAGTGAGGTAACATAGTAAGCTATTGCTTAAAAATCTTAAGTGACCAAGCAGGGATGCTACCTAAAATATGATCTACTCCCAACAATTTCTCAAATTTCTACTCAAAAGGTCAGTGGAGTCATGATAGGATCTGTCAGACAAGTGTAACCGCCTCCTCTATTGGCTAAATGAGCCAGGCATATAACTAGGGGTGGTACCACAATCTTCATTGATCCATTTTTTAAATATTTGTTTTCTCATAATCCCAACTTTATTTAACCCCCCAATTTTTTTTCTTTAAAGAGTCAATTATATTTTCAAAATATCCTTATCACTCTTTATGGTCCACATTCATAGGAGGTAACATAGTATCTCAAATTAAAGATGAGTACTTAGCTTTTTAGCTGTAAACAGCAATGCAAAATGGAGACCAACAGGCTTATTTTCGAAAGAGAAGGATGCCCATCTTTCGACACAAATCGCAAGATGGGCGTCCTTCTCATAGGGTCGCCCAAATCGGTATAATGGAAAGCTGATTTTGGGCATCCCCAACTGCTTTCCATCGTGAGGACGACCAAAGTTCCCGGGGGCGTGTCAGAGGCATAATGAAGGTGGGACTTGGGCGTGCCTAACACATGGGCATCCTCGACCCATAACGGAAAAAAAAAGGGCGTCCCTGACGAACACTTGGACGACTTTACCTGGTCCTTTTTTTCTTATGACCAAGCCACAAAAAGGTGCCCGAACTGACCAGATGACCACCGGAGGGAATCAAAGATGACCTCCCCTTACTCCCCCAGTGGTCACTAACCCCCTTCAACCCTCAAAAACAATTTTTCAAAATATTTTTTGCCAGCCTCAAATATCATAACCAGCTCCATGACAGCAGTATGCAGGTCCCTGGAGCAGTTTTAGTGGGTGCAGTGCACTTCAGGCAGGCGGACCCAGGCCCATTCCCCCCCCCCCCCCCCCCCCCCCCGTTACACTTGTGGTAGTAAACGTGAGCCCTTCAAAACCCACCAGAAAACCACTATACCCACATTTAGGTGCCCCCTTCACCCATAAGGGCTATGGAAGTGGTGTACAGTTGCGGGGAGTGGGATTTGGGGGGGTTCAGCACACAAGGTAAGGAAGCTATGTACCTGGGAGCTTTTTCTGAAGTCCACTGCACTGCCCCCTAAGGTGCCCGGTTGGTGTCCTGGCATGTCAGGGAGACCAGTGCACTAAGAATGCTGGCTCCTCCCATGACCAAAGGGCTTGCACTTGGTCGTTTCTGAGATGGGCGTCCTTAGTTTCCATTACCATCGAAAATCAGAAACGACCAAGTCTAAGGACGACCATCTCTAGGGACGACCTAAATGTCAAGATTTGGGCGCCCCGACCGTATTATCGAAACTAACGATGGATGCCCATCTTGTTTCGATAATATGGGTTTCCCTGCCCCTTTGCCAGGACATCCTGCGAGGACGTCCTCAGGAAAACTTGGGCGCCCCTTTCGATTATGCCCCTCCAAATGTCACCGACATAGATCCATGTTTCGCTAGCAAGCTGTATCAAGGTAGTCTCCTATAATATGAAACAATAATACAAGATTAGCTCATAAATACTGATAGAGCTATCATGCACAGTTTAAAGACTGACCTTCACTAACCATAGGTTTCATCCAGACAACGGTTTCAAAATATGGCCGCCGTGATTTCTTTGAAAGGAGGCTATATAGCCCATTCAAATGTTCACGTGGTATGTACTGCCATACTCATCTATGGCTAAGTTTATAGTGTAAATAATCATGTTTCATTGGCATATCTTACAGATGGATACTGTATTTATGGAGAAGTCTCTTATTGCTTTTACACGTGTGAAAAATATGGGAGCGATATTATCCTGGAAAAATCATTACTGTATCAGACAAACTGATATATTATCACATTCTACCTGTGGACTCTGTCAATGGTGTTAGACTTCAATAATAGGTCTAGTATGGGCTGATCCACAATTACAGCGAAAAATTAAATCTTTTTGTAACTCAGATTGTACTACTAAAATGGCAGTATACATCACCCAATGTCCCTGTAATAAAATCTATGTAGGGAGAAGTATGAGAGCAATTAAAGTATATCTCACAGAACAGAACATAAATCTAGGATCCTTACTAATAAAATGGAAGCCCCCTTGGTACAGCACTGGGCTTAATGTCACTATCAAATAACAGATTTACGATGGCGGATAATAGATAATGTAAGAGAAGGGTGGGAGGGTGGCGATTTAGAAAAATTGCTTAACTTTAGAGAGCAATTTTGGATCTTTACTCTAAATGTTGTAGAACCATATGGACTGAATTGGGAAATTGAATGGCTCACATTAATCTGACCCCATGTTTATTAGTCCTTGAGTTTTGATTAGTGCTCTACATACCACGTGAACATTTGAATGGGCTATATAGCCTCCTTTCAAAGAAATCACGGCAGCCATATTTTGAAACCGTCGTCTGGATGAAACCTATGGTTAGTGAAGGTCAGTGTTTAAACTGTGCGTCATAGCTCTGTCAGTATTTATGAGCTAATCTTGTATTATTGTTTCATATTATAGGAGACTACCTTGATACAGCTTGCTAGCGAAACATGGATCTATGTCGGTGACATTTGGTCTCAATTTTGAATTGCTGCTTACAGGTAAAAAAACTAAGTACTCATCTTTAATTTAAGAGATACTATGTTACCTCCTATGAATGTGGACCATAAAGAGTGATAAGGATATTTTTGAAAATATAATTGACTCTTTAAAGAAAAACATTTTTTTGGTTAAAGTTGGGATTATGAGAAAAA
The DNA here is from genome assembly GCF_901765095.1 of Microcaecilia unicolor. Lineage (NCBI taxonomy): Eukaryota > Metazoa > Chordata > Amphibia > Gymnophiona > Siphonopidae > Microcaecilia > Microcaecilia unicolor. The sequence goes on along the minus strand of NC_044040.1, from coordinate 39,069,401 downwards.
AATATTTAAAAAACGGATCAATGAAGATTGTGGTACCGCCCTTAGTTATATGTCTGCCTCATTTAGCCAATAGAGGAGGTGGATACACTTGTCTGACAGATCCTATCATGACTCCACTGACCTTTTGAGTAAAAATTTGAGAAATTATTGGGAAGTAGAGCATTTTTGAGTGTGAGATATAACGTGGTTCCCTTCATTACTTAATTGCTTATAGCGCTTTCATTGCTGATTACCTAAAATATGATGGCATATTCTGAAAAAGATGTTAGGTACTTCGAAAGGCACCTTGAATTGTAACACTTAAGGAAGGTCATTTCAGATCATCTAGATCAGTGGTTCTCAACCCAGTCCTTGGTTCACATCCAGCCAATCATATTTTCAGGATATCCACAATGAATATACATGACAGAAATCTGCATATAATGAAGGTAATGCATTCAAATCTCTCTCATGCATATTCTTTGTGGATATCCTGAAAACCTGACTGGATGGATGTGACCCATGGTCAAGGTTGAGAACCCCGATCTAGACAGCAACATTTATATCTACATTGCACACACATACAAATAGTGATTATAAGAAAAACCTCTTGGCACATCTAGAACTCCTTCCCCCTCCAACACAGAAATCTGAAACGGGCATTGGAGCAGAGTAGAAGAGGAATGCTTTAGACATGCCTAAAATATAGACATGTCTTTCCTGTTTTACAAAGGGAAGGACATGGCCAGATTGAAAAATATACAAAAACACAAAATCCACTAATACAAAAAATGACTTAATGTAAAGGGAAAAATGCCTCAAAGAGCTCCTCGATCAGATGTAATCTTACGTAATCTTAGTGGATTTTGTGTTTTTGTATATGTTTCATAAACTCCACTCCACAATTGTATTTTTATAGCAGATTGAAAAATATCCATGTCAGCTTTTGCCACTGCCCCAAGGCATACAAACAAGAACTGACTCCCAGTTGAAACCTGTGGCCTCAATCAAGGGACACATGAAAAAGCTGATGGCACCCCTCACCACTGCCCAGACCCCTTTGACATCAACCATACTCCATCTCAAGAACACTGGTAATACCCCACCATTCTCCTAACCCCCACACACCCAGCTCTTACCAGAGTCTCCCTGGTGTCTAACTGGGGACAGGAACAATCTTCCAGTTGCTCCTGCCCATCAGCGCCTAGTTCAAAATGGTGCCTTTGACCCCATTAGTGGCAGTCCCACGGTACTAGTCCTAGGGTTCAACTATTTGACAGATGAAGCCCCCCCACACACACAGCAGTACTCTGTGAGACCATGTTAGAGAGTCAGAGGTGCCAATTTGAACCTAGCATCTAATATTTGAACCTAACCTGAAAGCTATGCTTTTCTGAATTTATATATTTTCAGGTTTTTGTGCTTGGTTTGATTCATAGATTCTATACTACTCTCTTACCTGTGTATCTCTCTCTAATTTCTTCCTAGAACATCACTGACTACCTCCATCTATCCTATACAGGGAAAAAAAAAACCCTTCCTCTGCTTGCTATATAATTTGCTAAATTTCTGTACTCCTGCTGACTTGGAGAAGCTGAGAGAGACAGAGAGGTACATAGAGGAGGCCTACAGGGACGTTGTAGAGAAGTCCTACCTCCAGTCTGGAAGCCCCTATGCTGCCTTGGAGGAGGGAGGTCTTCTAAAAGGACAGCAACACCCTGGTCCAGTTGGAAGTAATCCTGTAGACAGGACCAACCCACCAGGGGATGCAATATCCACTCACACCGAGAATGTGTCTCCGGGAGCTTATAACTTTATAGTCCCTCCCTTCTCACCATTAGGAAACAGAATACTGGGCTAGATGGACCATTGGTCTGACCCAGTATGGCTACTCTTATGTTCTTATGTAAAGAAGGAATTGGCACCAATTAAGGGAGCATCCAGGAATACCAATTTCCAGGTAATTTACCACCAGCGCTGCCACAAAGAATAAAGCAACAGAGGAATAGATGGGTCACAGTAGACTGAAGTAGATTATGGCCTGTGTCACAGAGGCATTCACCTTCCCAACCTTTGCCCCTATATAATTGTTTTGCTGCATTGAGCATTATGATGATCAGAAAAGATGTACCAAGGTGGAGCCAGAAGCAAAGAATGAAACTCAAGAGAGACAGGTGTGATATGATACAGACATTCAAATATTTGAAACACTAGTAAAAAAGGCCCGTTTCTGTAGGCAAGAAAACGGGCCTTAGGCAGGCAATTCCCCCCCCCCCCCCCTCCGTGCTACAGCCCCCTTGAACCCCCCCCTTCCGCGAAGCTGTCGTTCCCCCCCCCCCCCCCCGTGCCGGCGAAAATTGCTCCCCACCGCCGTGCTACCTGTTCTTACAGCTGAAGTGTTGTTCTTTCCTTCCCGTTGGTTCTTCAATCATCTTGTCGGGAAGTTCCTCTGCGTGCGTCTGACGTCAGACGCATGGAGTTAAACTTTCTGAGATGTTTGAGGAACCCAACCGAAGGGCAGAACAACACTTCTGCTGTCAGCACAGGTAGTGCACAAAAGCGGCGGGGAGGGGGGGTGCGGTTTTCGGCATTCCGGTGGGGGGGGGAATCAACAGGTTCGCGGAAGGGGGTGGGTTTCGAGGGGGCCGTAGCACGGGGGGTGACAGCTGATTCCAAGGCAGTAGGAGGAGCTGTTTTGACGTCAGTGACGTCCGTGCGTGTCTGCCTCGCAGACCACCTGCAGCCAGGGAGCCACGGTCCCAAGCATAGAACGTTGGAGGTGAGAATTATTATATAGGAAACCTTTTCCAGAGTAGGGAAGGTGGTAGAACTAGAGGACATTAATTTAGATGGGGGGTGGGGGGGACCCAGGAATAGCATGAGGAAGTACTTTTTCACGGAGAGGGTGGTAGATGCCTGGAATGCCTTCCCATGGGAGGTGGAGATGAAAACAGTAACAGAATTTAAAAATGTGTGGAATAAACACAAAGGAATCCTGTATGGAAGGCATTGGAACCAAACAAGCTTACAGGTGATTAGATAGTAACACCAGTAACTGAGAAGCGTAGCGGTGATTAAATGGCAACACCAGTAATTGAGAAACAAAGCAGTCTACAGTCTGCGCCCTAATCATGGATGGAGAGATTTGGATGAGCTCGAGTGGGCCTCATGACAACTTCAGTAGTTGGAGAATAAGGCTAGTGTCAAGCAGACTTCTACAGTCTGTGCCCTGAAAATGCCAAGGACAAATCAAGATCAAATATGCATATGTGGTATCACAACATGCCTTATGCTATGAGTTTATCTTGTTGGACAGATGGACCGTACATGTCTTTATCTGCCATCATCTACTATGTTACTATGTAACGGGGCAGAAGCAACTGAGGATCGCTCTTGCCCTGTCCCCCCCCCCCCCCAAAAAAAAAAAAAAAAAAATCACCAGGGAAACCCCTGGTAAAGCTGAAGGGTGGGGGGTTTAGGAGGGCATGGAGGAGTACTGTCAATCTTGGGAGGGGGTATGGTAGATCTTGGGGAGGCAGGGAATCACAGAGGTAACTTGATGACCTCCTGCCCCAGCAAGTTTCACAGTGGCCCTGATGCAGGGTCCGCTATCTAGTTGCTGTAGCCAGGAATCCATGATGTCCCTGGCAACAGCAATGCTAATTTAAGAGCTTTCACACTCTTTTTCCCCAAGTATTTTTTAAGAGCTGCTCCCACTGGACATGCCAGCAAATACCCATATATTTGCCAAATCCTTCTACCTATTTTACAAAAGGCTCCACACGTTTGGCAGAGCCTATTGTAAAATGCAGAGAGAATTGAGCCGTCTCAAATCCCCTCTTCAAGTTTCCAAGTTTATTTATACTTGACATACCGCCTTAGAGAATTCTGTGGGAGTTCTCTCCATGAAGTATGACAAATGGGCCTTTAACTAATCACAATTTTTCTGAAGGGCAGAAATGATTATAACGTATTTGTAGAAAGCATCCAATTAACTTACCCGCCCTCTGTTCCAGGGCTATGAACAGATCCTTCCTCGTCACTTGTAGGCTCCATATTTTCTAAAAAATGTTGAAATCAACATTAGCTGCTTCATACAACACATAGGGATTTCTACAATTGTTCTCCACCTCTCCTACATAGAAAATCTATGTTAATATGTATGGCTGTGTATATATATGCACTTTTCGTTCAACATAATCACTGAATGGAACTTGGAAGAATTGAATGAAAGCTGAGAATAAAAATAACTTACTGAACAAGTATACATGTTGTGATCTGCTAGGGAAAGTGCCTAGGTGTAACAGGAAAGAAGGTGCTTATTGTGGACCTACTTTAAAAAGACAGAGGTATATTTTCAAAGCACTTGGGGCCCCTTTTACAAAGTGGCAGTAAGCTGAACAGGAAGTACCACTGGGCTACCGCAGCAGCCCAGCAGTACTTCCCATCCCCAGTGCACCCGGTTACCGCTGGGTTAGTGTGGGAGCCCTTACCGCCACCTCAATGGGTGGCGGTAAGGGCTCCCCCGAAATGGCCACGCGCACAGCCATTTCCTGCTGAAAAGACCTATCCTTTTACCTGCTGTGGTAAAAGGGGGACGGCGCGCATCAAAAACATGCAGCGACGCCAGAGCAGACCCCCTTTTGCCGCAGCTTGGTAAAAGGGGCCCTTAAAGACTTACAAACTTTAATACTCAAATCAAAATCAGCATAAATTAATGTGATTTTGATTCAAGTATTACAATTTTTTGAAATTTAATGAAGATATCTGGTATATTTCTTTGAATGATGGAAGATTTCTAGCTAGCCCCGATTTTAAATATCCACATACAAAGTACGCCACTAAATACGGAAATTATTTTATAATCAATGCATGTACTTTGTGACTCTGCTCATGCCCCTCCCAGACTGTGCCCCCCACCCCCCTATCAACGTCTACAGGCAAAGGTTTACCTATGGCTGCTTGTTAACATTAATTTAAGAAATTTTCCTTTGATGAACAGTTCTGCTCTTTGTGTGTGTTGTTTCTGGTAGGCAAGTGGACTGGATCGTCTTTTACTACATCAGCATAAACTTTTTGGAGTCAATATTCAAAGTGATTTAACCAGGCAAGAGAGGTTATCCGCTGATATTCAGTGGCAGTTAATCAGATAGTGCCGCTAATATCAGCATTATCTACCTAAGCTGAAACTGGTTATTCAGTGGGCAGTCCAGAGGTGTAGTCAGTCCTTGACTGATAAAGAGGCCTATTTATTAAACCTAACTACATGCCTAGCACTAAATGCTGCATGTCCTATTTTATAACTATGGGCCATGTGTTCATTAGCGTGAACTAAGCTTTAGTAAAAGGGCCACTAAGGGCCCCTTTTACTAAGCCGCGTAGGCGCCTATGCGTGCCGAATGCGCAATAATTTGGCGTTACCACCAGGTTACCGCGTGGCCCTTGCGATCATTTCAATTTTGGAACACGTCTGCTACACGCGTCTGAAAAATATTTTTTAATTTCTTGCTTGCATAACGGAGGCGCGCCAAGTAGCATCTTATGCGTGTAGGTCATTACCGCCCAGATTCTTTACTGCTAGGTCTATGATTTTGCCGCACATCCATTTTTGGCAAAAAACAAAGAGGCCTTTTTTACAGGTGCGCTAAAAAATGGATCAGCGCGCGCCCAAAACCCGCACCCTACACTACCGCAAGCCATTTTTCAGCGTGCCTTTGAAAAAAGGATCCCTAAGTTAGCTGGCTAAACAGGACCACATAAACAGCAGTCCTATCTTTGAACAGTTTAACTTAATCAGTTAGGGCTGAATGCCAGCACTTAACTGGTTAAATGCCAGACATCTGCAAATACTCAGATATCCAGTGCTGGTGCCCAGACATGGCCCAGCATTGAATATCCAGGCATAAATTTAGTAGGAACAAAAAAATTTGCTGACCACTGCCGGCTGAATATTTATCCCTTCACTATTATTAAGACTAAGTGCTCTAAAAAATGCTGTCATTTATCTATACAGCAAGAACATTCACCTTTTTGGTCATCAGCCAGCAAACTTCTTAAGTCTATTAAGTACTTTTTTCTCCTTGGAGTCTTTTTTGCATGAGTGAATTCTTTCAGAAAGGTGGTAAATAAATAAATATTTCCGCAACAATAAACTATTATATCAGTGGTTCCCAAATCCGGTCCTGGAGGCACCCAAGCCAGTCAGATTTTCAGGATACCCACAAAGAATATTCATGAGAGATTTGCATGTAGTGAAGGAAGTGCATGCAAATCTCTCTCATGAATATTCATTGTAGGTATCCTGAAAACCTGCCTGGCTGGGGTGCCTCCAGGACCAGGTCTGGGAACCATTGTATTATACTAAAAGGACATGGTTTTATCCGGTTCATTTTTGTTTAATAAGATACCACAGTGAAGCATCAAAAGATGTCAAATTATACTAAAGTGCTTCTAGACATCTACTATAATAAAACTCACCCTCAACGTTCTGAGGACACTGACGTCAGTGAAGCCAAGCCCTGACTTCCTTCAAAAAGGTTCGAAGGTTCGTGGTGGTGAAGCCACCAAAATCGCTCAGGGCCCCGCCCTCGAGGGCGGAGCAATGGCAGAACAACGAAGGGGTTGGCAGGGAGGAAGGCAGGGAGGCGGGGGGGGGGGGGGGAAATCGCTCCGGGCCCCGCCCTCGCGTCAAACGTCATGACGGGGGCAGAGCAATGGAAGAATAACGAAGGGGTTGGCCAGGGAGGAAGGGAGGGAGTGTTGGCGACGAACACCTTGCTAGCGCCCGTTTCATTTGATCTGAAACGGGCCTCTTTTACTAGTATAAAATAAAAGAAAAGCAAGTCTTAGGAAGATAAATGGCCCTCTGCTCCAAACCTAGAGATCCTTTGAAAAAATATCAGTCTAGTTGGTATAACATATGTATGCAAAATCTAGAAAATAATTGGAGATACCCAACATAAATCGTAAGCGCGTTCTGACAAAATTAATATTTTTTTTAAAAGAGAAAAGGCCTCGAGAAGCCCCCAGCATGTATATCCTTGCTTCAGGGGCTGGACTTCTTCATCATTGGCCAAAACCTCTATAGCTTAGCAGACGGCAGAAATTAGCACTTAAATATTCTACTTTAACTTTTTTTCATATTTTCAAGTGCTAATTTCTGCCGTCTGCTAAGCTATAGAGGTTTTGGCCAATGATGAAGAAGTTCAGCCCCTGAAGCAAGAATATACATGCTGGGGGCTTCTCGAGGCCTTTCCTCTTATGTTTCAACATTTTTTATTGATGACAATTCAAAGAATACACTTTCCACAGCCTGAATATGTAGAACACAAAAATAAATGTACTCAGGAGAGTCAAATTGCTCCAATCCGTCATCAAACTTTTAACATTTTATCCCCCACCCCACCCTCTCTATTTTATGGCCTTTCCTCTTTTAAAAAAAAAATATTAATTTTGTCAGAACGCGCTTACGATTTATGTTGGGTATCTCCAATTATTTTCTAGATTTTGAGTTCATTTATTAGATCACCTCCTTTCATTCTATAGGTGGATTATAACATATGTATGCACATTAACCATTTATGAATACATGAGCAAATATACAAGCAAGTCAATCACACAGGCAAGTTAACTATTATAAATGTACTTTTAATGAATACAACACCAAAGTAATAAGATAAATCACAATATCATCAAAATGTTATGAAAATGGATCATAAATAATGTATTTTCATACCATCAAATGTCCTTGGCTACATATATACCTTCTTCCTATAAACTACTACGCAGATAAAGGTTTTCTATTAATAAGGTTTTCTCCTTCCATCATTTAAAAACCATTGGATACCTATTTATTCCCAAATTTCTAAAAGGGACAAAAGAACTAAAAAGCCCATTACTACCTCCTTTGAGGACCACTTTCAGCCAGTACAATGATCAGCTTCAGTCAAAGTGCAGTGCAAGGGTTTAATTAAATCCATATACTCAGCGCTGTTATCTGTACAGGTAGAAGCACTGAATATACCGACAGTGTGGCCACTGTACTGGCACCACCAAACTAAATGCATAACTTACCTATCTAGGAGCTGAATAATCACCATGAACCAGATAGATTTTTGGTCTGTCCTCACTCCTCCTCTAACCCAGCCCATAAATATATGAATAATATATGACCATTTAGTGATCTAAACAACCAGCTATTGCCCAGATATATTTTAAAACTATACAGATAGGGTATTTGTGTGTTCGCCAGCACCAGGTGACCAGATATTTGACTATCGGTCCATATATTTTTAAACTTTATGAAAGGTTTCATTCTTTTTAAAATAACTTTTGCTTACCTCCTTCCATTTAAGAGTTAAAGTGAACAACGATGTTTTGAAAAGAAAAACATCTGTGACTGTCACTTCACATATCACAGATTTTAAAAGAAAAAGGATATTCTTTTTAGGAATCTGCACCATTATCAAAGGTACTAGAACAGAGAGGCCCTTCACCAACCTGATCTCACCAAATGTCGCAGATTAATAAATACATTACAGCTATGTCATATTATAAAGTTCCAGAAACATGGGTTTCCGAGAACCACTGTACTTCTGGAGCACTGTGGAGAGCCTGTTCTTGTTGAGCTACCGTTGTATTCATGTTGTACCACACTTACAACCACCACACAATAGTAAGTACTCATCTGCCCTGTAAAAGAGGCTTACATTCAAATAACGGTCATATTTCCTATCAATCCAATATGATATGATGAGGACTGTCATATAAACATGCTGGGGCAGATGAGACTACTTATCTTTCTGTGATGGAATTACCCTAAGTACTTGATTGGGTCTTTTGTTGTACAGCACCACAGTTATACACAAATGTCAACCATTGCAGTATGGCACATAGAACTTTAAAAAAAAAAAAAAAAAGACAAGACATTTTCATGTCAGATTTTCAGCTTGCCAATCAGTTTCAGTAAGATCGCTGAAAGATCACTGAATATGGTCCTAAACTTAAATGGGCAGGTTAATCATATAGCCCTGAATATTGGTGAACTATCTCCTCTCTATTCTCGGAACCTCTTTTGGCCCTCCTCTTCCTCAGCACATAAAACTTTTGGCCAGACATCAAGATGCCAGGTCAAAAATTATGCTTTGGCTGGTTCCCCCCCCCCCCCCCCCCAAAAAAAAAAAAAGATTTATGTAGTTAGCTCCAAAATTAAGGGCCCTTTCCCAAACAGTGGTAAAAGGGGTTCTGCAGTGGCGTGTGGTAAGTTTGTGTGTGACCATTTCCTGGGGAAGGCCTTACTGCCTCCTATTTAGGAGGCGGCAGGGACTCCAGCGATAGCCCGGTGGTAACCAGGCAGCACATGGTGCTGCCCGATTACCACCAGGCACATCCCCTGCACTAGAAAAAAACAAATATTTTCTAGTGCCCTATTCAACATGCTATGGAAGCCAGATCTACTGCCAGGCTCCTAAGCGAGCCCGCCGGTAGGGCAATTTGGCGCATGGGGACCCGGAGGTATAGCTACCAGTGCTTCTTAAAATATTTTTGAACATCAGTCTCCGTGTGACAGAATCTTATACGCATAATATCCTTATCACAAAAATACTGTACAGAATTACATTTTTCAATGTATCCCATGTACACAGATTCTCAAAGATGTTTTTCAATCACACGAAAACCTATACAACTGCAAAAAAGTTCTCATTATGAATTAATTCCAGTTCCATCTTTTATAACTATATTGTATATGAGATATGATGAAATAAAACTATGTAAAACTGAGGCATATGCACTGTGCTGTAGATGCTTCAACTAATGAAGAATTAGAAAGATTTAATCAAACACGAGGCTGGCTATATTCACTGTCTGAATGTTAATAATGGCTTTTAAGGGGTCTGTTTAAAGGTAGATAATGGGTTTGTAAGTTTTTGGTAATATATGTTTACAGAACAGAACATGCAAGCTGTTTACATTCTCAAAATTCTTAATACATATGATGGTTAGTGCATAAGAACAATTAGTAGCTCATGCAGCAGCCCAATATGCACATAAAGCTAGACATACTTACCCATTGGTACGCTATCTAGATCTGTGTAAATTACCAGCAACAAGGAAAAAAAAAAAGCAACACTCCAATCAAAACAGATCCATTTCACTCAACAAATTCCCATATTGTTACACTACTGTTATTTACCATTTAACCTTATACAAAGTGGAATAGATGCTGTATACAGACTTACAATCCATCCTTGTGCCATTTCAATGATCACCATTCCTAGGATGTGGAACAGGCTACTAATGTCTCTTAGGGCATAAAACTACCATCTTGTTTTCAGAAAAGACCTGCTTGCCTTGGTCTTTGATTTTTTTTTTGGCTTAGGTCCGGAGTTTTATATACTGCAGTTTTTCATGTATGGTTTTAGTTACCTTGTTTTTCATTATTTGCCTTAGATACTATTTGTTTTATATTTGTGATCCAAATGGAAATGTGTGTGTGTGCGTGCGTGTGTACAGTGAGGCAAAAAAGGGAGCCCCCGCCCTTACATTTTTTGTTATTTTCTCAGCAAGGAATTTCAAAGTGAAATTTTACAGCTTTATTTGTTGTTACTTTCTACGTTGATGTGCCGAGTGGAAACAAGGCAGCCCCATTAAAGGGGTGCCACCCACAAACGGATCAACGGCCAACTAGGCTGTGCCAAGGAAAGAAGAAAGGGGGGGAGGGAACGGAAGAGAGCGAGATGCCGTCAGAAAAGGCAAGGAAGACACAACATAAAGGGTTAAGCAAGAGAGGGGGAGAAATAAAGGGAAGGATGGAGAACAGGTAACAAGAAAAGAAGCTGGGAAAGAGAACAGGGTAGAAAAGGCAGAACAGGTTAAAGTTCTTGATCTTACTTTGCGAACGGCAATCCAAGGGACATGAGCGATCCGTCTGCTGCTTGAGGCCTCGCGCAGTGGATGCCCATTCTGTTCACCCCTCCCTTCGGACAGGGACAGGAATCGTGTGCAATTCGGCCGTGCAGGTCTCATTCACGGCGGCATCTCTGCCGGGGACTGCGAACGGGAGCGTGTCCTCGACTTTGAGTAGCGTTGCTGGGTAGGTAGTGGTGGTGGTCTTGAGTTAGAGGACAAGGGACAGCATGGCCAGAAGGGGAGAGAGTGACAGGGGCACAGCACTGCCACATAGTTAATGCAGCGCTTCCCGGGGGGGGGGGGGGGGGGAGACCAGAGCCACTGTTGCTGATGACAAAGCTTGCTGCCCAATGGGGCCAGCATTTGCAGCGGCACAGGGTAGCTTGGAGAGGGACAACATTTCATCCAGAGGAGGACTTCAGTGGCGATATGGCTTCCCCGCTCCTCCCCTTGTGAACTCTTCAGCGTCGGCTTCAGAGGAGCTGCGAGAGGAAGAAAAGGGTAGTGGAGCTGCAAAGATGGCAGTTCTTAGCGGACTCATTTGGTGCTTGGTGGGAAAGCGGAGGGAAGACGTTCCCCCTTTTGCAACAAAAGAGCGAAGGTCAGGGTCCTGGGCACACTGCAACATACAAAAAAAAAAAAAAAAAAAAAAGAGTACCAGTTAAGTCAGCTCATACAGTACTGCTAATTGTCCTGTGGCAGGGAGGCAGAGACTACATTGCAGCGGTTGCCATAAGGACAATGGTCACCATGGCGCCCAGGGAGTGGTTAAGGCGGTCGACCATCTTGTGTGGGGAGTTAACAAGCAGCCATTTCCTTAATTTTGTTACTTGGGTATGGGACATGGATTAGAAAAAGTATTGCAGTGCTAGGGAAACTATTGTATTCAAGTATATTAAAAAAAAATGTATACATATTCCAATATGGATATAATTGTTTTACAGTGGCAAGTATTCTTCTGGACAATAATTTAAAGGGCCACAAGAGGGCAGTAAGGTACTTTCTATCGCAGCTGCAGCTAAATCAACTTAATGGATATATCATTTTCGCTTGCAGGAGATAGATAGGGCTTAGAACAGGTGACACTGTCATTCAAGACTGGGTTCATATCCCAGCACTAGTATGAATGACCACAGTTTTGTAACACTACAGAATAAGCGAGAAAAACAAAAAAAAATGTGGGGGATTGGGACCAAACAATATGATAATCAGATACTCGGTATTTTAACTGCGTTTATATATTTAGTGTTTCCCAGCACAGGAAATGCCTCCACAGCGAACCAGAGGTAAAACGACACAAAAGAGAATGGGAGCAGATAGAGAACTATGGTATGGTCACAGTAGCCCAGAGGCTGTGCACGATGGACAGCAACCCCTGCACTGATTGCACAAATGCATCGACTCTAGCAACACAGGTGGTAGCTTCAACAGCGACCCCCAGGGACAAAAGGGGGCAGACTGGGGTAAGTCACCTTCTAAAGATGCGACCACACCGCCACATGTGGAAAGGCCTCCAGACAAAGACAACATGCTATTGGCAGAAGTAATTTGCAATGCTATACGCCGGCCCGCCCGCCTCACCCCGGCCTCCCCTCCCCGCCCCGGGGCGGGGGGGAAGGACGGCGGGCAGGCCAGCGCCCCCGCCTCGGCCGGCGCCTAGCAGCCGGCTTTGAACTGGTGTGGACCGGGGAATCCGACTGTTTAATTAAAACAAAGCATCGCGAAGGCCCACGGCGGGTGTTGACGCGATGTATGAAACAAAGCAAGGGTCCACTGATAGCAATGCGCAGAACCAGCACTGCAGCACTGTGAGGTGTTATAGCTTTATCTGTTGTTACTTTGTACGTTGACATGCTGAGTGGAATGAGATTATCTTTCAACACAGTGAATTACATACTCTCTACTGTGACCGCCCAGCGAATTCTACGTGTTCAAAAATGTTTGCAGTGGTACTGGCTTACTGTTAATGATACTCCAAAATAGCACACCAACTAAAGTGGGAAAAATTAATCAATAATAGCATCAATCTTCTCCCACTCAAAACTTAACAGAGCCCTGAAAACCTGGGGAGCAAAACATGATCGTGTCGGAAGATGTATCTCCAGTCTGACATATGCTCTGCTCAAGATAAGTGGATTTTGAGAAGAAATATATTTAGTTTGAAACATTGCTGAATTTTTATAAGAGAATATACTATCCATAGGGAAATTAGCAAAAAAATTATAATGGTAAAAGAAAATTTATAACAAATTGGATATTGAACCTCTAGAGATCCAATGATAAGGTGGGTGCAGAAAATCCTTGCATTAAAGAGAAATCAGCTGCAAGGTGCTTAGAGCTGGGATCCATACCAACTGAACCTTGGTGTAAATCCTCACACCTAAATTAGGTGCGGATCTCCTGAATTCTATAACACTGCACGCAAATCCTAGAAACATCCCTGACCCGCCCATGGCCACACCTTTTTTAGGATCCACGTGAAAAAGTTTACACGCACATCTTTATAGAATAGTGACTATAAAGATGCACGTGTAAATTCCAATTATTGCCAATTAGTGCCAATAATTGATTCTTAGCACCCAATTATCAGTGCTAATTGGCTTAAGCAATTAAATTGTGTGCGCAATTTTGAGCACTAAATATAGAATTAGGGAGTATAGTTGCAATGATTGTGATATTGTGCACAGACCATAGATGGGAAAAGCTATACAAATCCAAAAGATGGAGAATATGTCATAATAGATAGATGATTTCCTGCACGTCCACTGGGGTGGTACATTTTATTGTTTGCCAATGTCTAATATTGTGTGTGGGGCACACCAGTCATTCTTTTAAAAGGTGTTTGGCTGAGCACAAGAGTTGGCTGAAAACCCAAACTTTCAGTGCTCTTCTTATAGATCACTGCATTTCGAAATGCTATCAGTTTGATGACATGAAGTGGAAAATCGCTGACAAGGCAGATTCACACTGGAGAGGGGATCTCTGCTTACTTCAGGGAACAGATTGGATATCTGAAGACTTTGACACCTAAGGGTTTGAATACCAAAACAGAATGTCATTCATTAAACTTGTTGATGCATCAGTGTGGGTGTCCATAACTGGCTATGTGCAGCAGCTGTGTTTACAATAAATGCTGATGTCCTTTGTTCTTTCATTCAAGTGGAAGCTGGGAATGTGGGCTGGACATTATGGGAAAACTGGAGCTGATCAAGAACCACTGTTTCAAACCACTGCTCCTCCCTTACGGTGGAATGCTTTGGTGAATGAAGATTTGGTTACAGCAGCACCTTAAAGCCCTTATTGAATTTATCACGCAAAGGACTTCAGCAGCTTTTAGATAAGTTACTTATTATTTAACATACAAAAAAAGAAAAAATCTGATAATATCTGATTGAGAACTGTGATTTGGAGTGAGTTTAACCAAGCAGATATGATGACCCATTGAGTTTTCAAGACTTCATTTAAACTGTTTTGTAGTCTTAAGAGTACTCAAGGTTTTTTTTTTGTATCATTGATAAACTTTTTTTTTTGGGGGGGGGGGGGAACCTCTTGCATTAGCAGATTAAATTCTCTCTCTCTTTTTGACATTTTAGTAAACTATAATCTTTACCTGTACTTATCACGTCAATGTGCATGAGCCAAAAAAATCTGTAGTATGATTGTATGTATATTTCTTTGGGAGTGTTAAAATCAAAACCTGAACGGCGAACAATACAATGTATGCGTGTCTTTAAAGTGTCACATGTCATGTGTTGTGTTGCACTGCTCTATGGCAGATGCTTATTTACAAATAAGCTTATAAAAAGAACAAATATTTTCAATTTATTTAGCGTACTAAAGAAATGTGTAGGCTTGCAAGGATTTAAAAACAGCATCTATAACTTGTAGTATACCATACATGCTTAAACCCCTCAAACTGCTTGGCAAGCAGTCAAGGACATGCAATTTGAACACCTAAAATTACCTTGCAAAGCATGACCCAGCAAAGCATCAAGTTCAGGATTTAGCTCTGCTTTCTCTTTCAGCATGTGAAATAGTAGCTGATTTTGGGTAGCACTAGTTATTTCGGTTTGCTTAAGTCGACCTTCAAGAACTTTCACTTGTGCTTCCTTTTGGGCTGCTTGGAGACCCTGTAAGAAAAAGGGCACGCAGAAAAAAAAATTATCAATCTGTTTGAGAACATAAAGTAGCCCACTACCCCCCCCCCCCAAGGGTATTTGTAAAACATGTGCCCATACACTATTTTCCACTTTACCTTATTAACTGCCATGGAAAGGAAGTGGTCTAGTAGATACCGTGCTTCTGTCAGGGTGCAAGAACTAATCACTGCAGTGACGTCCAACGTGTCACCTTCCTCCTATTGAATCAACATAATGTAGTTACCTTTTCCTTTATATTTCCCTTATCATGAGTTTATTCCCACCTCTCCTGACTGCCATTTCCTTTAGGTACCAAGGCATGGCTTTTGTTTTCACCCAGCTAGGATTTTTCTTTCTTTGTAAAATATATAAACAGTTTTCAAACAGTCCACATCAGTTTAACTACATCATACTGTTTTTAATCAAGTCTGTAGGTCAGCCAACATTTATTTTTCTACATTAGACAATTAGTTTTATTTTTAAGGGCCAACGTTTACATTTTAACACACTTAGACCTATGTTTACTAAGCAGCGCTATAGGTGCGTTAGCATTTTTAACACACATAAATGGTTTATGTATGTTAAACGCTAACGAGCCCATAGACATATATAGGTGTGTTAGCATTTAATGCACCTTAAATTTACAGGCACTTTAAAAACGCTAATTCACCTTAGGAAACATACCCCTAAGGGATGAACTTTCAAAATTTATCTATAGAACTTACTCACCCTAAAAGTGCAAACGAATATCTGGTTAAATCTAGATAGTCAAGTTTTGATCAGCCAGATGTTACAACCTTGAATAGTCGGGCCTCTTTTACTAAACCACGCTAGTGATTTCCAGCACGGAAAATGAGAGGAAGCCCATAGGAATTGAATGGGCTTCCTCTCATTTGCCGCTTGGTTTAGTAAAAGAGGCCCTAAGTGCCTTCAAGAAAAAAAGAAAAAAATGGCCAGTTTCCAATCCCCTTCTTCCTGATCAGCACCCAATTTTTTTCAAAAAGGTGCCACCCTCCATACCCTGATCCTTCCCTTTCTCAGTACATGATATAAAAGCAAAATGCCAAATGTCTCCATTACACCTAGGGTAGATCAGTGCATTTGGGGAGGGGGGGGGGGGGTGGATACTTTCCATTTTAATCATGTGTCCAGGACGAGAAAGATCAGGTACAAAGGTAGCACTGGCTGTGAAAATCCCCCCCCCCCTTTCTCTGCCAAATCTACATTCTCCACTCATTCCTAGGATAGAAAGACCTTCAATTGCTAGAGCATACATTGGTGTTAAAACAGGTTTGATTATTGTGCTTGGTGCTACTGCCATCACAGTAAAACAACTTCAACTGGTTCAAAATATTTATTTATTGCACTTGTATCCCACATTTTCCCACCTTTTTGCAGGCGCAATGTGGCTTACAAAACATCATGGATAATGGAAATGAGAAGAGAATAGACATTTGGTGTTACAGAAGGATGTTGGATTGCATGGTAATGGAATGCATGATAGTAATATAATAGAAGACATTCTTAACATTTCTGGATATATGTACGAGTTTCACATGATTTGATCTTTGTGGTATATCTTGTCGAAGAGATGGGTCTTTAGTAGTTTACGGAAGTTGGTCAGTTCATAGGTCGCTTTTAGGTTGCGTGGCAATGCGTTCCAGAATTGCGTGCTCATATAGGAAAAGGTTGATGCGTGCATTAATTTGTATTTTAGACCTTTACAGTTGGGGAAATGAAGATTAAGGAATGTGCAAGATGATGTTTTAGCATTCCTGGGTGGTAGGTCTATCAAGTCTGACATGTAGGCTGGGGCATCGCCATGGATGATTTTATGTACTAGGGTACATATTTTGAACGTGATACGTTCTTTGAGTGGGAGCCAGTGTAGCTTCTCTCGTAGCTACACTGTAAAACTTCTCTTAGGATTAATGTTTCCAAATGACTTAGTTTTGTGCATACAACAACATTAAAGAGCCTCAGTCCTATGCTAGGATTTGCAGAGTATGATCTCAATCTCTCATATTTACTGTTAATGATTGCATTAGTTCTTGCATGAAAAGGGAGCTTCCTTCTAGAGCAGAACTTCCTAAAATGTAGATTGTGACCCCAAACCCACATTTAGGGTCACAACCTGTGAAGGTACTCCACAGGATATAATTGCGCTGCACTACCCAGGGGTCACACGCTTTCAGTAGCCGCACGATTTGGGGTAACACAGAAAGACTGGCGAGCGCTATTATAGACTTCATAGGATGTAATATGTATCAGTATCCTGATGCGGCTTCCTATCCTATATAGAATCAAATTCAAAATCTTGGTTCTGATATTTAAAGCTCTTCTCATAGATTGCCCCAAATGTCTAGTGGTTCAACATGTTCCCTACTTGCCAACCCAGTCCTTATGGTCCCTCAGCTAAATCTTCTAAATGTCCCATTTACAACAGTTATATGGCTGGAATCCACTTGGTATTCTGCCTTTAGCTATGTTATCCTCAAGTACATAGGCAGCAGAATGAGCATCAACTACTAGAGAGCTCTGGGGCAGGGCTGGAGACTGGTTTCTTTCGTCCCCTTCAACCATAAAGGTGTCCCGTTGCCCCTGCCTCAATGTGGAACTTGTTTCTCCTGTACCCCCCAAATAAATCTGGCCCATTTCGCTTTTAAATCTGCATTAAAAACTCTGCTTTTTGAACATGCTTTGGAGGTAATTTGGGTAGTAATAGATTCACTATTTGGATTTGGGAAAGGTGCTTTAATTGGGCTATTAAAGAGACTGTTCTATCTGAGCTTCTTCATCCCTGTGATTACACTACACTCAAGATACTATGTACAGCATGGTGCAGTCTGTTACTTTTCTTCTTCATTCGTTTATTTTCTCATAATAGTCGTCACATAATTGTAATTTTATCTTCTTTCCTACTTGTGCTCTGTACTATAAGTTATCTTTTAATTCCATAAACAGCTCTACCTCTATTACTCCATGGTGCGACCATACCTTGAGTATTGTGTTCAGCTCTGGTCGCCGTATCTCAAAAAAGATATAACGGAATTAAAAAAAGTTCAAACAGTAACCAAAAAGATAAAAGGGATAACCTTTCATATGAAGAAAAACTAAAGAAGTTAGGCCTCTTCAGCTTGGAAAAGAGATGGCCGAGGGGAGATATGATTGAGGTCTACAAAAAGTGAATCGATTGTTTCCTCTTTCAAAAAGTACAAAGATTAGGGGACACGCAAGGAAGTTACAAGGAAACACTTTAAAAACAAATAGGAGGAAATATTTTTTCACTCAATGAATAGTTAAGCTCTGGAACTCTTTGCCGGAGGATGTAATAACAGCAGTTAGTGTATCTCGGTTTAAAAAAAGGTCCGGACAAGGTGCCTGGAGGAAAAGTCCATAGTCTGCTACTGAGACAGACATGGGGAAGCAACTGCTTGCCCTGGGATTGGTAGCATAGAATGTTGCTATTATTTGGGTTTCTGACAGGTATTGTGACCTGGCTTCGCCACCATTGGAAACAGGATACTGGGCTAGATGGACCATTGATCTGACCCAGTATAGCTATTCTTATGTTTTTGTGTATTACCAAAAAAAAGGTGGCTCATCAAGGCAATAAACTAAAATCAACTGAAACCAACTTTTATGGGGGCGGTTTAAAAATTATCTATCAGAAAAGAAAGAAGGAATCAGTGCGGGGGGGGGGGGCACTTATTTTATGACTTGTATTATGTACAGGGGGCTTGGGAAGGGTCGACTGGATAGATTTAGATTTGCTTTTCCCAACTCTTATTATGTCTAGCCAAGATTCGACAGTTAGTGCTAAATACTGTATTGACCAGCTACATAAAGGATCCGGCCCCCTTTTGTTCAAATGAATTTTGTTTATACCACAGTTTTGTGAAGGAATTAAAAAAAAAAAGTCATCCATACACTGGGGGACATTTTAAGACAGAAACATTTGCTACATTAAACACCAATTTTAACTATATAAATGTTTTGAATATTATCCCTTCAGCTTGTATCTGGGGGATTCCGTTCCAAGATGCTGTGGAAGCTTATGCTATATTAATTTAACAGCTAAAGATAGACAGCATAAACTCAGATATTTATATACTCAGCAATAGCTACTTACCATTAGGAAGTCAAACCATTTCAGCTGCTAATGCACAAGAATCGATGTGCAACTTCTAAGGTGAAATTAGGCCTTACCTGCTAATTTTCTTTCCTCTAGACCCTCCAGACCGGTCAAGACGCTTGGGTTATGCTCGCCTACCAGCAGAGGGAGACTGAGAACACAAAACTTGAAACTATGTACTTATAACCTGTGCCTAGCCATCTATAGCCAGTATACACTTAGCAAAGCAGAGAATAAAAACACAACTCTGAAACTAGAAACCCCTGTACCTGGAAAACCCAAGGACAAGTACCAACAGTGTGCTGAAAACAGACGAGACGTCACAGCGTCCCGCTCTGTAATGTCTTAGAGTCAAAGAATTCTCTCTGACCACACAAAACCTTAAAGGAATAGTCCTAGCAGAACACGGCTCAAAATACTGCTATCCATATACACGGCTCAAAATACTGCTATACAAAGACACGGCTGAGGAATACTTCTGCGAAAAGAACGGACGGCTGAATACTTCTGCGAAAAGAACGGGCGGGCTCTTGACCGGTCTGGAGGGTCTAGAGGAAAGAAAAATTAGCAGGTAAGGCCTAATTTCACCTTCCTCATCAACCCTCCAGACCGGTCAAGACGCTTGGGACGTACCAAAGCAGTATCCCAACTAAGGGCGGGACCCTCGTAAAGCAGAAGACAACACAGCCGCTCCAAACCGAGCATCTTCTTTCGCCTGAACATCAAGTCTGTAATGCTTCACAAAGGAATGGATAGAGGACCACGCCGCAGCCCTGCAAATCTCTTGCGGCGGAATAAAACTACTTTCCGCCCATGAAGCTGCTACTCCCCGCGTAGAATGTGCCTTAAGTAAAGAGGGCACCGGCCGACGCTTCAACAAATAAGCCGAAGCAATAGTCTCCTTCAACCATCTAGCCAGAGTGGCCTTGGAGGCAGCTTCTCCTTTCTTGGGACCTCCAAACAAAACAAACAACCTGTCCGAGGATCGAAAATCTTGTGTTCTGCTCAAATAGGACCGCAACACGCGCCGCACATCCAACTTAGCTAAACGACGCTGCGCGGAATCCCCGGCACGATCACCCAACACTGGCAACGAAATCACCTGATTGACATGAAAGGAAGACACCACCTTAGGAACAAAGGAAGGAACCGTGCGTAAAGTCACCTTTTCTTTGGCAAAAGACAGGAAAGGCGCTCTGCAAGACAAAGCCTGAAGTTCCGAAATCCTACGTGCCGAAGAAACAGCCACCAAAAAGACTGTCTTTAAAGTAAGATCCTTACACGTAATGGAAGGCAAAGGTTCAAACGGAGGCGCCACCAGAGCCTCCAAGACCAAATTTAAATCCCAAGGCGGAACCACCGGGCGGCAAGGCGGCCGAAGCAACTTCACTGCCTTCAAGAACCGCCCCACGTCCGGAGAAGCCGCCAAGGATACTCCCCGAACCTTACCTCTAAAACAAGACAAGGCTGCAACCTGCACCTTCAGAGAGGAGAGCGAAAGCCCTCTGTCCAAACCATCCTGAAGAAAATCCAACACCTCAACCGCTGACACGCGCAATGGGGCATAGCCCCGCTCTTGACACCAATTCTCGAAAATGCGCCACACCCGCACATATGCCAAGGAAGTAGACCTCTTACGAGACTGCAACATCGTAGCAATCACCCTGGCTGAGAAACCCTTATGTCTTAAACGGTGCCTTTCAAGAGCCAGGCCGTAAGCAAGAATTGAGAGGGGTCGGCCATCTCGATCGGCCCCTGCACCAATCTCACCCGAGGCCCCAGGGGAATCGGATCCTGCACCAGCAACCGCATCAGATCTCCGTACCACGGACGCCGGGGCCAATTGGGCGCTATCAGGACTACTAATCCCGCGTGATGACTGATCCGCTGAACCACTCGGCCTACCAGCGGCCACGGCGGGAACACGTAGAGCAACTGCTGAGTCGGCTCGAGGATCTCTTCGACGACTGAAAAACCGAGAGACCTGCGCATTGGCGGACGACGCCATGAGATCCAACACCGGCCGACCCCACTGAACCACTATCCGCTCGAACACGGAGGGGTGGAGAGCCCACTCTCCGGGATCCAACGTGTGCCTGCTTAGATAATCCGCGCTCACGTTGTCCACCCCTGCCACGTGTCCCGCCGACTCTGCAGATGTGCCTCTGCCCACACCAGCAACTCTGCCGCCTCTAGTGCTAACCCTGGACTCTTCGTTCCTCCCTGTCGATTCACATACGCCACGGCTGTGGCATTGTCGGACAGAACCCTGACAGCCTTGCCGACTAACAGACAGTGAAATGACCGAAGAGCCAACCGAATTGCACGCGTCTCCAGACGATTGATGGACCAACACGCCTCCTCCACTGTCCAACGTCCCTAGGCCACCTGTCCCAGACAATGCGCCCCCCAGCCTGACAGACTCGCATCCGTGGGCATCACCACCCACTGAGGAGCGGCCAACGGCATGCCCTTCACTAGGTTCGGAGAATGGAGCCACCAGCTGAGACTGCGACGAACAACCTCCGACAGAGCGAGCCTCTCCTCCAGATCCTGAAGCTGAGGGGACCAATGAGACAACAAAGCACCCTGCAGCTGCCTCATATGCGCTCTGGCCCAAGGAACTACCTCTATCGACGCGGCCATCAGACCCAACACTTGAAGATACTCCCGCGCCGACGGCGCCCTCTGGACTCGGAAAAGACGGATCTGAGCCTGCAGCTTGGACATGCGAGAGGGAGTCAAGAACACCCGGCCTCTCTTCGTGTCGAACCGGACTCCCAGATACTCGAGAGACTGCGACGGCACTAGGTGACTCTTGGCCAGATTGACAACCCAGCCCAGAGATTGCAAAAAGGACACCACCCGACCGGTGACCTCCTCGCTCTCCGCCTTTGATTTGGCCCGAATCAACCAGTCGTCTAGGTACGGGTGCACCAAAATGCCCTGCAAGCGAAGAGCTGCTGCCACCACGACCATCACCTTGGAGAAGGTGCGAGGAGCGGTGGCCAGTCCAAAGGGAAGCGCGCAAAACTGAAAATGTCTCCCTAGCACCACAAAGCGAAGAAAACGCTGATGCGCCTCCAGGATGGGAATGTGCAAGTAAGCTTCCGTCAGATCTAGAGAAGTCAGAAATTCCCCTTCCTGAACCACTACAATGACTGAGCGTAACGTCTCCATCCGAAAGGAAGGAACCTTTAGGGCTGCATTGACCTTCTTGAGATCCAAGATGGGACGAAAAGCGTCCTCTTTTTTGGGTACCACGAAGTATATGGAATAACATCCCTTTCCTCTCTCTGCTGGAGGAACAGGGACTACAGCCCCTAAAGCTATCAGACGTGACAGAGTATCGCGGACCGCTCTCGCCTTGCGCCTTGAATGACAGGGAGACACTAGGAAGAAGTCGGACAGAGGCCTGTCGAATTCCAGCGCGTACCCGTCTCGGATTATCTGCAGGACCCACTGGTCTGACGTGATCTGGACCCACCTCTGGTAAAACAAGCGTAAGCGAGCCCCCACGCGAACCAGAGACTGGGCCCCCAAACCATCATTGAGAAGGACGGGGCGCACCGGACGCTCCCAAAGAGGAACCTCGCCCTCCACGACGGCCACCGCGAAAGGACTGAGTTCTCTGAAAGAAACGACCCCTAGTCCCACCAGAACACCTACCCGGCCGATACCGCTTTGCTTCCTGAAAACGACCGCGACCCGCGGATCCTCTAGAAGCCTTAGGGCGAAGTTCCGGAAGCCGAGGAACCTTAGCATCACTAAGACCTCTTACCAACTTATCCAACTCTTCACCAAACAGCAAAGAGCCTTTAAACGGGAGCGAACACAGCTTGGCCTTGGACGCAGCATCCGCCATCCAGCCTCGCAACCACAGGGCCCGACGAGCTGCCACCGCTAGAGACATGTTCTTCGCCGAGGCCCGCAACAAATCATACAGTGCATCCGCCAAAAAGGAGGAGCCCAACTCCAACTTAGCCAGATCTTGAGTCAAAGAGCCTCTGTCCCCTGGCGGGCTATCTAAGAGCCGTTCCGCCCAGCGGAAACAAGCCCGCGCCACCAGACCTTCACAGACCGACGCCTGTAACGCCAGGGCCGACAAATCAAAACTGTGCTTCAGGAAAGTTTCCAATTTTCTGTCCTGAGGGTCTCGCAACGCAGCCCCCCCGTCCACCGGAATCGCCGTGGCCTTAGTCACTGCCGTAACCACGGCATCCACGGTCGGAGGCTTGAGCGAATCTCTATCTTCCTGCGGCAGGGGATAAAGCTTAGCCATGGCCCGAGCCACCTTACATGGCGCCTCCGGCGCCTGCCACTCCTGAGTAATCATTTCCCTCAGATCCGCATTCATAGGGAAAGAACAAGACACCCGTCTGATCCCCTAAACCAACGGATCCTGCTTTCCGGCCTCTAACGGAGCTGCCGCCGGATCAAATTTGAGGGTCGCAGCCACCTGATCAATGAGATCCGACAATTCATCTCGCTGAAAAATGTGCACCACCGAGGGATCCTCCCCAGGCAGCGCAAGCTCCTTATCATATCCAGCCAACGACCCCTCCTCCTCTTCTAGGAGGCTAAAGTCACCCTCCGAATCCGGAGGGGAAAAACCTTCAAAATCCTCAGACCACTCTACACGTGGTCTCTTCGCGCCAGCCCCCCCCCCCCCCCCGTTCCAAGGCTAAGGGGCTCCGCTCGGGACGGCCCTGCCTGCCAAGCCTGATATAAACTCCAAATGAAATCCGGGGGAAAACCGATCCTACCTGAGGCATCACCCCCCGAAGGCGCTGGAAATTGGCTGCCCGGCAGTCCTCCGACTCTCTCATGCCCGTGTAGCGCCGAATCCAAAATGGCGGCGGTTCCCGCCAAAATCGGAACCGCCGCAGGGCCGCTATTCAAAGGCGCCGAAACCTCCGAGACGCTAGCCGCGGGAACCTCCGCCGCCAACACCGGTGGGACGGAGGATTGAGGCTTCGGTTCCCCACAAAACCGGCAAACGCTCCCCATCGCGTCGACTCCCCGATGCGCACATGACCGGCACCTCAGCGGTTTCCCCGACATTATTGCGAGCCCAGCTGACCGCCAAACAAGTGCCCCGAATGTAAAAACCAAGAAACTCACCCGAGCAGGAAAAGTCAGCGCCTTACTCACAGCTGAACAGCTCCGAGGCTCCGAAGTGCAGCTCCAATAGCTCTCACCAGTTTGGGCCTGACTCTTTTTTTTTTTTTTTTTTTTTTTTCAATCAAACTTTACTGCAGCCTTTAATTTGAGCCTTGCTGCTGCTAACACCATCCGGCACTCAAGGCTGCAGTATACAAACTGCAGCCGAGGCACAAAGCTGCCCAAACGGAGAGCCAGACCGGGGGAGGGACCCGGCCACCCGGGTGTGACACCCCAAAGGGGACAATGACGGGCCCCAGCGGACCCGCAACCCCTAGCACACCAAAGTCTTTCAGGCACAGGGATCCACCAGAAATAGCACAGAAACAAAGGAAAACTCTGAAAATTAACTCAAAAACCTATCCAGATCGGGCAAGCTGCACAGGCTGCCTGTCTACCCTCTGCTGAGACTGAGAAAATACTGGCTATAGATGGCTAGGCACAGGTTATAAGTACATAGTTTCAAGTTTTGTGTTCTGTCTCCCTCTGCTGGTAGGCGAGCATAACCCAAGCGTCTTGACCGGTCTGGAGGGTTGATGAGGAAACAAC
This sequence comes from Microcaecilia unicolor, assembly GCF_901765095.1. Classification (NCBI taxonomy): domain Eukaryota; kingdom Metazoa; phylum Chordata; class Amphibia; order Gymnophiona; family Siphonopidae; genus Microcaecilia; species Microcaecilia unicolor. The sequence goes on along the minus strand of NC_044040.1, from coordinate 39,044,528 downwards.
TGTTATAGTCTGACTTGGTATTCTTCAATGCAAGCCCCAGTGGCCTCCCATCAACCCTAAATGCGTCCTCTGACTCCCACCCCCGAGTCTCACTAATGACACTTCACCCATACTAGTTTTACTGTGTTCTATGTCTACAATTCAGCTCTCTGTAAATTTGAGCTATATGTTGCCCAAACTCCTTCACTATTCTCATAAGGCTGAGAGCAGTGTGGGATATTGGGCATTGAGCAGCTCAAATTTGCTGACAATCATGTGGTACCAGAAGAAAACAGAACAGCTGATCCAGAGGTAGCACTGTCAACAAGGTATGTGGAGCAAATATAGGAGGATTAAAAAACTGAGGAAAATGGAAGTGGAGGAAGGATGATGAAGGCCGACCAGTGGGGACTGAATGGGGATTGTAACTAACTAGTATTGAGTTGGAGGAGAGCGTGCTGGGAAGAGGTGCTGGGGAGCAGATGTAGGGAATGTGTGGGAGGAGATGGGCTTAAGAAAGAAAAAAAATATAAGAGGGGGTAGACCAGTGCTTCTCAACCCTCTCCTTGAGGCACACCTAGCCAGTCGTCTTTTCAGGATTAGCACAATAAATATGCATGAGATAAATTTGCATAGAACAGAGATCTATTATATGCAAATCAGTCTCATGCATATTTATTGTGGTATTCCTGAAAACCTGACCAGCAAGGTGTGCCTCCAGGAGAAGGTTGAGAAGCACTGGGGGGTAAACTATTTTAATAATGCAAATTACTGAGAACGAACTATCAACAGCTAGACCAACCACAACAAAAGGGAAACTTCTCAGGACAGGTGTATGATTGGAGTACTACTACTACTACTTAACATTTCTAAAGCGCTACTAGGGTTACGCAGTGCTGTACAGTTTAACATAGAAGGACAGTCCCTGCTCAAGGAGCTTACAATCTAAAGGACAAATGTACAGTCAGTCAAATAGGGCAGTCAAACTGGGGCAGTCTAGATTTCCTGAATAGGTATAAAGGTTAGGTGCCGAAAGCAACATTGAAGAGGTGGGTTTTGAGCAAGGATTTGAAGATGGGTAGGGAGGGAGCTTGGCGTAAGGGCTCAGGAAGTTTATTCCAAGCATAGGGTGAAACGAGGCAGAAAGGGTGGAGCCTAGAGTTGGCGGTGGTGGAGAAGGGTACCGAGAGGAGGGATTTGTCCTGTGAGCGGAGGTTTCGGGTGTATAAATCACTCCCCTACTCAGTGTGCCATCTGTTGTGTCCAGCAATGATCTGGGCTCTCACACTCATTTTTTTTTTTTTTTTGCCAACATGGCATCTGCTAAAAAAATAGTGAAGATCACTGGTCTAACTGATTCTGAATCATTTGCTGCATTAGTATGCAAAAACTGCATGCTCTGAAGTGGTCCAACTTACCTTTGCTTCTTCCATCTGCATGATATTTGCCTGGCAGTCAGAAATGCTATCATTAATATAATCTATATTCGCGGATAGGGACTCCAGTTCCTCATTGATGTTAATTACAATTCTGTCCACCTCGCCGGTCTCCTTCATGATAAGCTCCCTCTTTTTAGAAAGCTTCTCTCTTCTTTTTGTGAGTTCTTCACGTTGCTGTTAATTCAAAGAAAGGTTTCAAATGTACACTGCCATAACAAACAGCACAGTTATTGCATCTCAAGAGTATTAAAATCACTGAGTAGCAAATTTTAGAACATGGTTACTGGAAGCGAACTAAAGGAACATTTTAGACTAAGCAGCTGTCTTTTTTCATTAGAGTTGCTACTGTGGCAACTTTTAAAGTGCCAAAAAAAAAGATGACTCTCAGAAGTACCTAAGTATTCATCCTATCTGGGCCTACAGTATTAGGAATCTTCAACTACCAGAGAAAATATTCAAAATGTTTGAATCCTAAATCGTAACTACAAAAAAAAATCTTAAATCAAAAACTAATTGTGGAAGGCAACGTTGACACTGGCCACTGGGCTTACAGTTCCTCAGATAGACCCTCAGGTCCACAAGTTCATTTTCAAAAGGAAACTCCTTGAAAGTGAGACCAGTGCATGAAAAGTAGAAAAGTATGTGGGTTCTTGGGATCTGAATGGGAGCGAGTGCTATGTGTCAGAAAGAACACGTGGAGATTTCTGAATGAGTTTGCTACATGCACCTTCATGTTCCCAATTTGCCTCACCCCTTTCTAGCTCCTAGGGTGGGGGCAGTATTCAGACCAACATTTTACACAAAGAAACAGGCATTTACCCATGAACCGCCAAAATGAAGAAATTCATTCATGACGGTGACAATGTTACACCTTGCAGCCTTTGAAGCTACATACTACTCTGCATTTATATCATTTGACTTGAAGCTAGACCTGGAAACCCATTTTACCTTCAGTAATCGATTCATATCCGCCTCCATATTGGATATGGTCATTCTCTGCAAAATGATGTCTGTGATTCTACGCTCAAGTGACTGCCATTTCATCCTGGCTGCCTTGGAGGTATAAACACTTGTTCCCCTTCTCTGATGCTTCTTTCTGTGAATAGTAGAGATGTGTGTTATTTCATACTAGGTATGTCTGTCATCTGGGCCATTTTCAGATCTACAAAGTCAACAGACAGCCCCACATAAAGAAAAGTTAGTCAGTAAAAATGTTATCACCCACAACTCATTTCTTGACCCCTATGGGATAACACAGCAAACTCACAACTTCATGCAAAAAAAGATTTCAAATATCAGTAAACTAGTGACAAAAATCACCTACTAAAAAAGTTGCTCGAGATTGGTGAAGCTTGAAAGGAAAGCTGGGAAGATTTTACATTTTCAGTTTCTTACACTTACTAAAGAATAGAAAAGAAAAAAGGCCTACTACTAAAAATTTAGACATTTAAACAAGGTAGTGCAGTGGAGGAGGGGCCTAGTGGTTAGGGTGGTGGACTCTGGTCCTGGGGAACTGAGTTCGATTCCCACTTCAGGCACAGGCAGCTCCTTGTGACTCTGGGCAAGTCACTTAACCCTCCATTGCCCCAGGTACAAATAAGTAGTACCTGTATACAATATGTAAGCCGCATTGAGCCTGCCATGAGTGGGAAAGTGCGGGGTACAAATGTAACTACAATAAAAAAAAAATAGCTATTATGAACTGATGTCAACTGGAATTCTCAACTGAAGCACAAAAGTGGAACTGGACAGATACACACAGGGGTATTACATACAGACCTCTAGTAGAATGGTCTGTTAGTGTTTTACTCTGTAGTTCATAATGAAGCCATGAAGATGCCCCTGAAGCATCAAATGAAGGTAACACAAATTCAAACCCCATGGTGTACATGTACAGCAAGTTGTCTGTAATCTGTTTTGCAATGGAAAAACGCCAATGCATTTCAAGTCTAATGTAAGCAGATTGTAAAACTGAAGTAAACCAGCTTTACGCCCTTTTTCATCACGCAATCCATGCCCGCTGTTACTATTTACTATCCTGAGTGGTGTAGAATGAGTAGAAGTGAATCAATTTTTTACTTGTTCCAAAAGTACAAAAACTAGTGGACACTCAAGGAAGTTACTTGGAAATACTTTTAAAACAAATAGGAGTAAATATGTTTTCACTCAACCAATAGTTAAGCTCTGAAACGCTTTGTTGGAGAATGTAGTAACAGTGGTTAGCGTATCTGGGTATAAAAAAGGTTTGGGCAAGTTTCTGGTGGAAAAGTCCATAGTCTGCTATTGAGACAGACATGGGGAAGCTACTGCTTGATCTGGGACTGGTAAAATGGAATGTTGCCAATATTTGGGTTTCTGCCAGGTACTTGGCAAATGATGGACACAGGATACTGGGTTAAATGGACCATTAGTCTGACCCCGGTATGCTATTCTTATGTTCTGGATTAAGCTGACATCTGCTTACTACAAAGCTGATCCCTGCAGCAATAAAGAGACGTCACTGAAGAGTTTTCTCCTTCCACTCCTTGGTCAGCAGGGGCTCTGATTTTTGCCTATGATGCTTACCTTGGCAAGGCTCGGACAAAATGGATAAACAACTGATATTAACTAAGAAGTGGTATACATAAAGGAAAAAGAGTACAACGGTGAAGCACAGTTCATTAGCATTTTGAATTAAATGCTTTGTCTGAAACAAATACCCTGCATATGGATGTAACATATTGTAAGAGAATACAAGCAAGTGTCAAATCTTTACCTGATTCCATTCATTGTAGTTACCGGAGCTGGCTGGACCCTTGCCACAGGAATTCTCATTTTCTGTTGTCCCGTGGCTCTTGATGTGTCATAATCTACTGATGATGTACTGGAAACTGGTTCAGCAACATGTTCAGGTAAGCTCAACTTGCGATTGACTTTCCCAGCTCCTTTATCAGACACAGGTCTTACCTGTCGACGAAGAGCTGTAACCTGAGATAATGCAAAATGACATTATTCCATGCAATTTCCACCTTTACAAAGATGCAAATGTTCACAATACAATGCTCCAACTACTAAATATCTCTAGTACCTCTTCCATTTTCCTGCGCAGAATAAGTTCTTGCTGTTTTTTCTGAGCTTCCAAAAGTCTCATCTGATGCTGTGAGAACAGAAAAATCTTTCAATAAAACAAAAGGCTTTCATTGACACTGATGAGATTTTGCCTTGGGTCTAGTCAAGAATGTAGCATTTCTCAAGATGTTATGGAAAAGGTTATGCACCATGATCACCTCAAAACAAGATTTATTACTTTAGAGAACACTTCTTCCAGTTCTGGTTCTTGCAGCTGTTCGGATGGACAAGTTTGCTTGACCTGGACAGCTGCAACAGCCATGACACCAGCTGCAGAAGCTTAAGAGAACACTTGTTAAGTAACCTATGCAACTCTGTAAGTCTAAGTGCTTTGAAAACGAATTCCATAGCAACATAGTAGACGACGGAAGATAAAGACCTGTATGGTCCATCCAGTCTGCCCAACAAGGTAAGCTCATAATGTAAGATACGATGAGATACTACATACTTATACTTGATCTTGATTTGCCCTTGCCATTTTCGGGGCACAGACCATAGAAGTCTGTCTATCACTGGCCTTGTTCTCCAGTTACTGAAGCTGAATCAGTCTAGCCACGATCAGGGCACAGACCACAGAAGTCTGCCCAACATTGGCTTTGCTTCCAATTCTGGTGTTGCCATTTAATCACTGCTAAGCTTCCTTGGTTCCACGCCTTCTATGCAAGATTCCTTTGTGTTTATCCCAAGCATTTTTAAATTCCATTACTGTTTTCATCTCCACCACTTCCCACAGGAGGGCACTCCAGGTATCCAACACCCTCTCTGTGAAAAAGTACTTCCTGACATTACTCCTGAGTCAGCCCCCCTGCAACCTCAATTCATGTCCTCTACCACATTCCGGTCTCTGTAAAAGGCTCTTTTAGAGAATTAGTGTAATCCAGTATTGATGCACCTAACATTTAGGCACCCACAGTTACACCAGTCCGAGGTGTAGCTACCTCTGAGTGAGCTCGGCAAAATGCAAAGAGTCACCCAGTGGTAGGGTACCTGAAGTTGAACCCCTGACCCATTTTCAGCCCTCGAAGACTGGGGGTGAATACCAGCACTTTACAGGATTGTTCTTGACCATTCTTTGATGGCTTCCCAAGAGCAATCCCTGATTTACCAACTGTAAACACAGTTAATATATAGCATATTAAGAAATATTTACTATTATATGCAAGCCTTTGTGAACTCTTAAGGTAGAACTTACATCTCGTTTACGTTGGTCTTTTTTCAGCTGTGCAATCTCTCGATTCCTTCTAGATTCTACCATCCTGGCCTTTTCTTGCTCTTCCTTCATTTGTTTCATAAGTCGAACCTATGTAGTTTCAGAAAGCCATTCCTTATTTAGCACACTAGTAAAGCTGCAATAAACTGTATTTTTTTTTTTGTTTTTTCATGATTACTATGTGTAACTGAGTTCTATAGATACATAATAAGCATTTTTTATGATTGTCATCTGATGCCTGTAGGTTTACAATGTTTACAAATACCTTCGTTTTCTTCATTTCTGACACATCTTGCTGCAACTTTCTCATCTGTTTTTCATACTGAGACTGATTTTTCAACAATCGTGCATGCTCCTTCTGAGCTGTATGTAGCCTTTGCAATTCTTTATTCATGACCTGAAGTTTCTTTTCATATTCCGTTTTAATTTTTTTGGTTTTTTCTTCTGTACAAGATTCCATTGATCCTACAAAGCACAATATGCTATGGTTTGTAACTTTGCGCTTTAATCATTTAAAATTCTTTGTAAATACATTTGTGCAATTAAACATCCCAAGACATCTTTATGGCAGATATACTAATCATCTTCCTCACCAATGTGCAAGATGTGATTAAGTATAGCCTAGACATACATTTTACATACTTTATGCAAACACAAATAAAAAATGTTGCAAAGAATACATATATTTGAAAATTAGGAGACCATTAATGTAACATGTTCACTTACCAGGAGAACAGCAATAACAAGGTAGTACTTTTTATTTAGAAATGTATATTTTATTACATTTCAGGTACCATTCATGGTATCATCATGCACTAACATGATAGAACACCTTAGTAAGTATAGCCCAGAACCTTCTTTGGCTCAAAATGACAGTTCAAGCGCTATGATTGTTGTGGTTGTCCATGTCTTGCCACGTCCAAGTAAGTGGAACCAACATTTCAGCCAGCATGCTGTGGCTTTCTTCTCAGTATGATGGGAGATCTGCATTTTGTATTTATATAGTGGGTTCTAAAGCCTGATTGGCAGGGGTTTGAGGTGGGTGGAATCCTCAGAAAGGCAAAAGATTTCAACAAATCTCACAGCATACCCTGAAGAAAGTCACAGTACAATGGCTGAAACCTTGGTTCCACTTACTCAGACACAGCAAGACCCAGACAACCACAACAATCATGGCGCCACCCACAGAAACCTAAGAGAACAGTTCAAGCACTGTTAGTAAAATTGTGTAATGATAGCATGCTACACAAATACCTTCTATTTATGAAATATAAAAACAAAAAATACTTTAAAAAGAAACAGGATTTTTATTTAATCTTCATTAACTAAGTTTGACTAAGCTGGAGTCAAAGATACCAAACTGGCATGGGGAAGGGAGGGGGTGCTAAATAAAACAATGTAAAAGTTGAGGAAGTCATTTTAGAAGGGTTACGTGAAATGTGCATGCAAACATGTTGAGTAAACACATGTAAAATGACTCTATATGTGCAACTAGCAATTTTAGGAAAGCTGCTACGAACACGTCCACCCACACAGCACACAGTTGCTGTTCTGCAACCAAAATACACATATATGTAAAACAAATTGTTCGTCAGCATTTACGTCTGCTCTGAGTCACAGATAAATGGCAGTTAGCTGCTTATTTAGATCCAGGCTTTGGAAGAATGATAGAGAGGGCAATTGTGTTTACCTCTTTGGCATTTAAAACCACCTCAAAATCCAAAAAATAAAGATTTTTGTAAACTGGCTCCTTAACTGGTTTTTCTTGGACATCCAGTTTTGTGACATCCTGCATTTACACATGTATATTGCAAAATTTGCCATCTATATATATAAGAAAAGAGCCAAGCACTTATATATGCTGTCCTCACCTGGATTTCAGGGCTCTGTTCTTTCCTGGTTTTCGTCTTACCTCTCCCATCACACTTTTAGTGTATACTCTAGTGGATCCTCCTCCATTTCTATCCCACTATCAGCTGGAGTACCTCAGGGCTCTATCTTGGGACCTCTTCTTTTCTCCATCTATACTTATTCCCTTGCTGCTATGAGCTCGTCCCATGGTTTTCAGTATCACCTTTATGCTGCTGACTCCCAGATCTACCTCTCCACACCAGAAATTTTAGAAGTAATCCAGACCCAAGTATCAGCCTGCCTGTCTGACATTGGTGCCTGGATGTCTCGCTGCCATCTGAAACTAAACATGACCAAGACTGAGCTTCTCATCTTTCCCCCTAAACCAACCTCTCCTCTTCCCCAATTCTGTATCTCTGTAGATAACACTCTCATCCTCCCTGTCTCATCAGCTCATACTCATAGGGTAATCTTTGACTCCTCTCTCTCTTTCTCTGCACATATTCAACAGACTGCTAAAACCTGTTGTTTCTTTCTCTATAATATCACCAAAATTTGTCCTTTCCTTTCTAAGCACACTACCAAAACCCTTATCCACATTCTTATCACCTCTCGCATAGGCTATTGCAATTTGCTTCCCACAGATCTCCCACTAAGTCATCTCTCTCCCCTTCAATCTGCTCAAAATTCTGCTGCACGACTTATATTTCACCAGTGTCGATATGCTCATATTAGCCTTCTCCTCAAGTCACTTCATTGGTTCCCTATCCGTTTCCGCATACAGTTCAAACTCCTCTTATTGACTTACAAGTGCTTCACTCTGCAGGTCCTCAGTATATCTCCACTCTTATCTCTCCCTACACTCCTCCCCAGGAACTCCATTCATCAGGTAAATCTCTGTTATCTATACCCTTCTCTTCCATTGCTAACTCCAGATGCTGTTCCTTTAATTTTGCTGCACCATATGTCTGGAATAGACTTCCTGAGCTAGTACATCAAGCTCCATCTCTGGTCATCTTCAAATGTAGGCGAAAAGCCCACCTTTTTTATGCTGCTTTTAACTCCTAACCCCTATTCACTTGTTCAGTACCCATGTCTGTTTTATCATTCCCACCCTAGTAATTCCCTTATCCCTTGTCTGTCCTGATTAGACTGTAAGCTCTGTCGAGCAGGGACTGCCCCTTCATGTTCAAATGTACAGCGCTGCATACATCTAGTAGTGCTATAGAAATGATAAGTAGTAGTAGTCCTGAGTGATGTAACTCTTTCTTTGAGAGAGTACTTTTGTAAAACATCTGTCCCTGCTGTGCATGCTGCCAAACACACTATTTTTTTTTCAAGTATACTTACAGGTATTTGATAAAAGACTCCATGTTTATCAAGCCTTTTATAAAATATCTTGCATATTCTGAGCACCTCAACTTGGACATCCCTTCTCCTACTTAGATGACTTGTAGACTTTAAGTGCAATAATCTATAAAGCAAACTACTAACATACAATTTTAAAAACTATTTTCACAAATGTATTTGACAACAAACCACTGCTGATTCTGGATAATAAAACTCAACAAGAAGTCTTAAAATTGGAAATGAAATAAGATACCCATGTTTTGAAGAACCCGATCTCGCTCAAGTTGGGTATCTCGAATCTTGTGCTGCAACATCATTAGTTTCTCCTCATACTGTTGTTTCAGTGTGTGAAGTCTTCGCTGACTGTTTTCTAATTCATCTATCAGTTTTTGCTTAATGGCAATTTCACATGTAATATTTGCCAAGTCTGCTTGGTAATTTGCTGCAACAAAAAGAGAAAGGTGAGGAAAGAAAATATTCCATTTAAAGGCTTCAATTTAATAATCCTAAAGCTTTAAGATCCTTTTGAATAATGAGAGTACATCAAGCCAAAGAGAAAAGAAAAACACCCCCACAGTGAAACTTTTAAGCCAAAATTTGTATACCGGCTGATAGAGACAAAAGTTATCTCTGAATACAGAAATAGACATGGGGAAGCCACTGCTTGCCCTGGGATTGGCAGCATGGGATGTTGCTACTATTTGGTTTCTGCTAGGTACCTGTTGGAAACAGGATATTAGGCTAGATAGACCATTGGTATGACCCAGTACGGCTATTCTTATGTTCTTATACAATCTGCAAAGGATAGGAAAGTAGAGTAAAATGATGTGCTTGATCTCTGTAAGGAAAGCTACAAGAAGTGCCATCCACACCTTGCTGAAATGTCATGGTAGAAGATTCACAACATTCTAGGTCACTGCCATCACATCCACTCCCTCATTCAATAGTGGCCAACACAAAAACAAAGGGTGAGGTTGAAGACAAGAGAGGATGGGGCTAGGCATTACCCATTGTAAAATTATATTAGATGCCACTGTCAGATGTACTACTCTGGGCATAAGTAGTACTAACTGACATAATGCACTAGGTCCACTGTCAGCAATAGACAGCGTGTCTGAATGTCACAAAGCATGAATTCAGAATTACAATAATCTGTAGAAATGGGATGTACAAACTTATGAAGAATGGCATCACTCTAAATGTTAATGAAGCAGTGTTGTTTTGTTTTCCTGTTTAATAAAGACGTCATGCAAATAAAAAAAAAAATAAAATAAAAAGAATTACAATAATCACCAACATGGCTGGTTCTGGTTTTAGCAGGGTATTTTTTTTTTTTTTTTTTGAAAGATTAGGGTCTAGTGAAAAAAAACAAAAATAGCAATATGTTTAAATGATAGAGTACCTTTCTCATCTAACTCAGAATCAGAGTCATCTGAGCTTTCACCACCTTCTATGTCTTCGTCATCCTCCTCATCTTCCTCCTCATCTTCTTCATGGTCACTTGTTTCCAAATTTTCCTCCTGTAAGAGAAAAAAAAATCCACAAGTCTGTCAGTGACCAAGACAGCACCATGATTGTGTCACACAAATTGCTGGCCACTTTGAGAACTTTCCCCTAAGGCCAGTGATGCTGAAACATCAGCCAGTGTCAGGATTCCAGGACTCCACATCAACAGAGTACACTGCACTTCTGAGAGGCTTTCATCATTCCTCTTTTTTATCAAGGAAGTACAGTTTTTATTTAAAGCCCCCAAGTGCTAGGGCATTTTTTAAATATACAGAATACTGTTCATGGAAGCAAACAAAAATATATTTTAAAAAATAGACACTTCACTCCCTTCCCTGCGGTGTTCCACAGAGTTACATTTTGTCCCTGTTGTTTTTTAATATCTACTTGAGTCCACTCGCAAATATTATTCAATCTTTCAATATTGTCTTTCTTTTATGCAGACGATATATTGTTGCTTTTCCTAGTCTCACCCCCTCCAAATAGATCTTTCACCACTTCAAGACTGTCTTATGGCCCTTGCTTTCTGGCTTGTCAATCACAAATTAGTCTTAAATACTAACAGTTACATGTTGGTCTACCGAGCTCTTGAGCCAACCAAATTTCAACCCTCGTCTCTTTGGTCTTCCCATCCAATGCTCCACAGGTCACTGGTCAGGAAGATGAAATAATCCTACCATCACCAATTGATTAAACGGCTTCATGCCGACGGTGTAAGCAAGTTCCAAAAAGGTTCCCAGATCCGTTGAAAATGATCAGGAACAGAGTCCAAGGAGTTAAGAGTGCATCTCTCCATGGCAGCTAGTTGAAGCATGGCCGACCTCCACTGTGTCAACGTGGGGGAATCAGCTACCAGCCAAGTTTGAAAAATACATTTCTTTCCCAACAAAACAAAGCATTTCACACACCTCAGAAAACCCTGAGGGGCAGGGCGAGCACTACACACAGAACCAACTAACACAGACACAGTGGGAGGCCACCCCCCAGCTCCAAAGACAAGTGACATGTGAGGTAATTGCTCCCCAGAATACTACTATCATTGGACAGGACAAAAACATATGACCCAATGTAGCTGAAGGTTGTAAACATTTCAGGAAAACATCACCAGAGCACAAAGTGGCCAAGAAAGCTCTATGTGGGAACATACAAACACAGCAAAAATTTATACTGCAGCTCACCATGCAGAAAGGTACATGTGAGATTACCTCTAGTAAGCAAACAACGTTTAAATTGTTCTTCAATAATCGTAATACCCAGGTCTTCATTACATTTGTGCACATATTTGCTATACTCTGTCTCCTTTACCTGATCCTGGAGATGTTTATGATAACATTTTAGAGGAATAACAAGTTGGTTTTTTTTTTTGTTACATTTGTACCCCGCGCTTTCCCACTCATGGCAGGCTCAATGCGGCGGGCAATGGAGGGTTAAGTGACTTGCCCAGAGTCACACGGAGCTGCCTGTGCCAGGAATCAAACTCAGTTCCTCAGTTCCCCAGGACCAAAGTCCACCACCCTAACCACTAGGCCACTCCTCCGCTCATCAAGCTAATAAGCTTCTGTATAGAGTTCATGAGCGGACAACGAAAGTGTCTCAGCAAGCAACGAGGCCACATAATGCCACAATTGACAGTACTGGAACAAAGCACTGCCACCCAGGTGGTACTTCATTTGTAGGTCTGCAAAAGATTTAATCCTACCCGATCCATCACCACAAGCATAAGATATGTAGCTCCTTGTTTAGCCAAGCGCGCAAAAGCCACACCTGAGAGACCAGGGGGAAGTCAACATTCCCAAGTAAGAAGCTTACTCACTTTCCTCCGCATGGCACATAGTGGGACATAAAAAAGGGAACGAGTACAATATGAACCCCAGTCCAAGGAGCAAGCATGCAACAGATAAAGTGCCAGGGTTCCCTTAACTGTACTTCACCATCCCGAACAGAAAAATATGAAGTGCCTCAGAATCAGTCAGTCACATGACACACACCACAGAAAACAACCATAGATCTAAAAAACCTATGCCACCCTTAGCCTGAGGCTTATATAGTACAGGCATGGGAAGCCTTGCTCATTTTTCCTGCCACAAAAAATGCCACAATAAACCATCGAGCGCTTTCCCGTAAGAATATGAAAACAGAAAAGGCAACATCTGCAATACACAGAACCACTGCAGCAAGAGAAGCATGTTGTACAGTGCAATACGACCTAAGACTTGAAAGGGGAAAATGATGCCACAATTTGAGCTTGTGTGATATTAGTGTCAACAAAGGCTGAAAATTCAGCCTGTACAAATGAGTTAAATCCTGGTATTTAAGAGTATCCGTAGTCCAGGTAAGCGGAAGAGGGCCCACCAACTGAAGATGAACCACATTCTGCAAGGGAAGTGCCCCGAAAAAAATCCAAATTCAACTACTACACTCAAAACTCGAGGCAAAGATGATTGAGGGTCAGCAAGAGTAAGCAGCATGTCATCCACATATGCCAAAACTTTCAACGACCCCTCACCCAATCACAAACTATGGCTATCAGGATCTAGATGCAGGGTACAAAACAGCGGTTCCAAATAAAGGCCAAATAAAAGAGGGGACAAGGGACAACCCTGCCGGGTGCCAACAGCACAGCTGATATCAGGGAAGCATACAAGAAACACACAGCTCGATAAAACCAGCCTGTGATGCCCACATACTGCAAAGTGGCAAACAAGACAAACAAATAATTTTACTGAAAGCTTTCTTGGCATCAAGCTCCACCAACATACCCGGCACATCTTCCAATTGAGCTTGAGATATTGCCAACAAGACCTTCCAAACATTAACCATGGAGTGATGCGGCGTAATGAAGCAAACCTGGTGTTCTCCCACCAAGTCAGGTAGTACACCTGTCAAGCAAGTAGCGAATATCCGAGCCAAGGTCTTAAGATCAACATTTAAAAGGGAGATAGGGTGATATGAATCACAATCACATGTGCCTACAAGGATACAAGCCTATTTTATAATTTAAGTAAAGGTAACTATTGAGTTTCTGCAGTTTCTTTCAACTTGTGGATACTTACTACTTCCAGTCCATGATTTTCTCTTTCAGAAGAGCCCTTTTCTTCTACCTTTTCCTGTTCATTATCTGTGTTGTCTTCTTTCACCAAACTGCAAAAAAAAAAAAAACCCATACAAAATTAAGTTCACTAAAGCAGGTTTTCCCTGAGCTCAGGCAGAAATAAAATGCTACAAAGCAAACATGAATACTACTCTTGATTTTTGGCAATTTTCTTGTGGCTCATTTTTGCATCTCTTATGTTAACTTTCTAGAAATCAAAAACATAAATTCACACCATTCATTCTACCATATGAAGGAACAGAAAAACGTTCCTAAAGATCTGCAAATGCATTTAGTTTAAAAACCAAAACAGAGCTTAATAATCTGGATAAATGGGCATATTGCATTTTCTTGACTATATCAGGCAAAAGAATTACTAAAAATACTAAGTGGCCCAGCAGCTCATGTAAGCTTCATTTCTCAGAGCTCAAAGAATACAGATGAAACTCTATATAGCATGTAAATAAATGCATCTGTGGTAATACTAATTTCAGAGCCATTAGTCTAGCCTTCCTTGCAACCTCAGAAATCAAGATATAAGAAAACAGCAAAGGTTAATCAGACACAGAAATTTGCAATTATTGCGGAGGTTTTATGGTTAGTGAAACAGCAACAGAAATTTCTGATTTATGTAACAGGTGACCTTCCTCTACTTTCTGGCCTTTATTATGTGGAAAAAAAAAGTATGTAAAGAGCTGCAAACCATATAATACTGTGTTTTGTAGGATCAAAAGAAATATATTCAGAAATAAAATACAGTAAGGAAAGAAGTAAAGAATAACGAATTCTAAAAGCTGCAGTCTTGCTTAAACTGCTGAAGCGGAGAACCCCATCGGTCAACTATCAGCTGAAACCCTAGGCTAGATAGTTCCCATTCTCCCAGGTCCAAGGAGTGCTTGCTGAGAAAGTCCACCTCCATATTCAAGGACTCAGCAATGTCTGCTGCTGACAAGCAGAGAAAAGTTTTCTCTGTCCAACTCATGAGGAAGGTTGCTTTCACCACCATCAAACAACTATGGGTCCCACCATGTTTGTTGATATAAGCCACTGCTGTCACATTGTCAGAGAAAACTTGGACCGGGGCCCCCGCCAGAAAGGAAGTGAAGTGGCATAAAGCATTCTGCACTGCCCTGAGCACCAAGTGGTTTATCGATTACTGCAACTCCTCTTTCATTCAAGTGCCCTGAGCCAGATGGAACGTGTAATGAGCTTACCAACCTGACTTGTTGGCATCTGTTATCCCCACCTCCCATTGTATTATCGGAAAGGGAGCTCCAGAGGTCAAATTCCTGGGCGATAGCCACCACTGCATACTCCATCTAGCAAGTCTCTGCGATGGAGTTAGTCTGCTCTTCTCAAAATTGATCCAACCCAATGACTGCAGAAAATGGACAAGTTTGTCCATTACTGCCACACTGAGATGGACAGAGGTGAGAAATTCTCCTGCTTGAACTCAGGCTATGACTGCTCTTAGTGTCTCCATGTGAAAGTGTGATACTTAGAGGCAGTGATTTAGACCTTTGAGATCTAAGACCAGGCGAAAGGTGCATTCCTTCTCTTTGAAAAAGATGTAGACAGAGTAGACAAGAGTATCTGCCTTGGGGATCTGAACAATGGCCCAGAGTGCCAGCAATGAATCTATGGTGGCCTGAACCTTGGCCACCTTGGTTCCCTTTCAACAAGAAGACAGCAAGGAGGAGCGACCAGTCAAGAAAACTACAACTTGAAACCTTCTATAAGAATGTCCAGAACCCACTGGTCTGACGTTATTTTGGCCCACTTCTCCCAAAACTCCTGAAGACATCCTTCCACCGGAAGAAGAGAAGACTGGACCAGCCTTGCATCATTGTGAAACTCTGGAGATATTGGGCGCTCTAGCTGACTGAGAGGAAAACTTCCTGTCCGCACAAAAGAAAGACTGGTGTGTCAGAAAGTGGGACTTCTGACCATATTCCTGATGACCACGCCGGCACTGTCTGCTGTCTCAAAATAGACATCGAAAGCCCCCTGAAGACGGCCAACCAGAGGCTTTTGGCATATCCTCCGGCAACCGCTGTGGCTTCGTTTTCCCCAGTTCTTTCACCAAGTTACTGAAATCTTCTCCAAATAGTCATTTGCCCCAAAATGACAGTTTAACTAGACATGATTTTGACACTGTATCCGCTGTCCAATGCCGCAACCAAAGTTGTTGACGGGCCGTGACAGCCAAAGACATACTGCGAGCCATAACCTGTAAAACGTCATAAACAGCATCCACCAAGTAGGCTAACCCCACTTCCAGCTGGGTGTTTTCGCAGTTGTCTTGTGTTGCTGACTGCTGATGCCACTTCAGGCATGCTCTTGCTATGAACGAGCAGCACACAGTCACTTCAAGGACCAAAGAGGCCACTTCAAAGGCTTGTTTCAGCAAGCTTTCTAGCTTTCTATCCTGTAGGTCTTTTAGGGCAATGCCCCC
Organism: Microcaecilia unicolor; assembly: GCF_901765095.1. Classification (NCBI taxonomy): domain Eukaryota; kingdom Metazoa; phylum Chordata; class Amphibia; order Gymnophiona; family Siphonopidae; genus Microcaecilia; species Microcaecilia unicolor. The sequence goes on along the minus strand of NC_044040.1, from coordinate 39,028,539 downwards.
TTCCACCAGCAAGGTGGTCTTCTTAGTCAGCACCACAACCAGGGAGTCCACCCTGGGAAGATGCAATTTATCTTTCTCCTTCAAAACTAATGTGTAGAGGCAAGGCATGGCTCTTCCCACTCTCAGCCCCACATCCGGAGAGACCCATTCTGCTGTAATAGGGTCCTGAATGTCAGGATGCAACGGGAAGGCCTTAGAAGTCTCCTTATGACTGAAGAAGATGGAACTCCTGAGACCGAAGCAGAAGGCTCCTCAATGGAAAGCACTGCCAGTGCCTCAGAAATAAGACTGAGCTCCTCTTTAAGAAACAGCATCAGTGCTTTCAGATCATCCCCCCTCCCCAGCCTCATCTGCCCACTCCTGGAAGTCTAAAGAAGTTTTCTTAGGAGCTGGAGGGGCAGCAGGCAAGAAACTGAAGCACCTTTCAGCATCTATGACTGACACTGCTTCAGTACATAAGCCTGGTGTAAGAGTAATATAAACTCCAGAAAAAACAAAGATCCCGATGCAGCTGAATGCTCTGTCGTGCCCTGAGGCTGTAAAATGGTGGCTGTGCTCTGCATGTGATCAGACAGAGGATGCTCCTCACTGCCATTCGGCACCAATGAAACGGCACCCATTCCCACACTGTGCCAAATCTGAAAATGTGCTGTCAACTGTTTCCTGGCTTGCATGCACTGCAGCGCCCTAATGCTGGCTGGCAGGTCCCACAGTTCACCCCAACTGTCACAAGCGCAGCACAACGTGTCCCAAGTGGTGAGTAAGGAACCACCCCTGCACTAAAGGAGAACTTGCAACTCTCCAACTGGTTCTGTGCAAACTGTAGTTGGACTTACCATGGCCAGTTATTCCCCCTTAGCTCAGTCTCCACAAGTCTTACCACAGATGACAAAGGCTCAGGTCTGATATTCTGTCTCACGCTCTCCAGCAAACCTCTTTCCTTCTCCTTTCTTTTTTTTTTTTTTGCAGAAGGTTGTTGTGCTGGAAATGTAGAGCTCCATGGGAAACAGGGGAGAGGTGAAGGGAGGGAAGAAGTAAATTCTCAGGGCACCAGAGACAGGGATCTGAAGACCTCCACATATGACTCTGCAGACTCAAGCCACCCACAAAACTGAACTGGGGACCCATTGACCAACTGGACCAGGAGCAAAAAACTCAGAACCAGAGGCTGAAAAGTGTGTCCATCCACCCGTTGGGAGACTGAAAATGCTACAGAGCTGGACTGGATGCCAAGAAAGCTATGTCTCAGCTCAGTTTTCAGGTCTCTATCTCCACCTGCTGGTTGATGAATATGACTATCCCACAGGTTATGGAATAGCGGGAAAGCTACGTAATAGAAAGTTAGACAAGGACTAGGGTGAAGAGCAAAGGTGATCAAATAGAGGTAAGGTCAGTTGGTATCCAGCAGATTGAAAAGAATGATTACAAAAAGCTCCTTTCAAAGGCACAGCAGACCTACTTGAGTTTTACCCTACTCCAATATGAACACTGATTACTACTATATGTCTATAAACAATCATTTCAAAAATTCTGAACACGAGTCAGATCTGTACCTGTACTCATGTATATATAATTTATCCAAAGTAAAGCCCAAAATACCAGAACTGGTCCTTTTTTGCAAGGCTTTTTGTTCAGGGTATACAGTCAAATGATAGTCTGGAACTGAAAGAATCCGAGAATATAACTCCGAAGTATTTCTCATCAAAAGCTCAGAAGTGCAGCAAAACAACTTCTCGGTTGGAGGGGCCAAAGAAACCAAAATCCAGCCCCAACTCTAGTAGCTACTGATGCTGTGTTGAGCAAAATATTGGTCAAGCCATCACCCTGGTAGCCCAGGCCATTCTGCCAGCTATAGTTCCGGTTATTTATCCAGCACAAAACAACAAATGAAGCAATTAAATCTGAAACCTTCACTCCATGATCAGAAGCATGGGTTATCTAGAACAATGAGGAACAGAATCCAATGAAGTTGAATAATAATAGAGTTCCTCCTTTTCTATTCTTTATCATGTTTTTTTTTTGTTTGTTTGTTACATTTGTACCCCGCGCTTTCCCACTCATGGCAGGCTCAATGCGGCTTACATATTGTATACAGGTACTTATTTGTACCTGGGGCATGGAGGGTTAAGTGACTTGCCCAGAGTCACAAGAAACTGCCTGTGCCTAAAAAGTGGGAATCGAACTCAAGTCCACCACCCTAACCACTAGGCCACTTTGGACCTACATTATCAAGGTATTTTCCCATAGTCACAGAAGAAAAGCCTAAGGGCCTCTTTTACTAAGGTACGCTAGCATTTTTAGCGCGCTAATATTTAGGGCTCACTAAACGTTAGAGACGTCCATAGGAATATATGGACGTCTCTAACGTTTGGTGCACCCTAAATATTAGCGTGTGCTAAAAACGCTAGCACACCTTAGTAAAAGACCCTTTAAATGAATGGTGTCTGTTAATACTGCCACTGTCAACACATTTGAACAACAAAAAAAAAGACAATCAAACTAATCAGTCTGTCTGTATGGGTGTTGTCTGTAGAACAGGAAAAAAAACACTGGATTATCTAATGAAAGGAGCAACAAAACCATGAGCTGCTGTTTCACTAGTGATTCTGCCTTTTCATCCAGAAAAACACAAATCCTGACAAGAGGCAATGATAAATTGAAATGTTATAAAAGCTAGAACACTCAGAAAACATTAATGTGCAAAGAGAAATACTATCAGAGCACAACCAAGTTCAACTTCTTATCTTCTCTGTTTTGTTTTTGTAACCATATTAGTACTGTTAGAATACACTGGCCTTGACCTAGTGCAGTGGTTCCCAAACCTGGTCCTGGAGGCACCCCAGCCAGTCAGGTTTTCAGAATATCTACAATGAATATAAGCCGCATTGAGCCTGCCATGAGTGGGAAAGCGCGGGGTACAAATGTAACAAAAAAATAATATTCATGAGAGAGATTTACATGTAATGGAGGCAGTGCATGCAAATATCTCTCACGAATATTCATTGCAGATATCCTGAAAACCTGATTGGCTGGGGTGCCTCCAGGACCAGGTTTGAGAACCATTGACCCAGTGGAAGTTCAGCTAGGCCACAATAGCCACAGTAGACAGAGTACAGCTGCATATTATCTCTGTTCACAACAACATTATTTTAACATAAACATTTGCTTAACGGTGGAAGGAGTTTAATCAATAACAGCAGTTATAGAGATCCCCCCTGAGGTATCAGTCTGGGGTTATACATCCATTATCATGTTCTGGTAATCACCATTTTCTCATGTCTTCCAGGCCTATAGGAGATGTTACAGTTGCAGCTGTATTCATTTGGCATTTTGACAATCTGCAGCATCACTCTGTCACATTCCTGGACTCCAAGGAGCCTGGTGAATGACTCAGGTCTGTGGTGCCACCCACTTTGCTTAAGATCAGTCATGTAATATTTAAAGGACACTGTCAGGTTGGTATGGCTGATGACAAAAACTTTTGGAAAGAATAGATAACTTTATTATAGCTGTTTCAATTAAATATTTGTACATACATTTGAAAATGGTAGTAATCTGATCTAACATAGCAGAATGTTTTCCCATCGACACAAAAAGAGAGAGGCAGCCCTGTGCATTCAAACTGAATAATTTTAATGCTGTTCCACAAAAGAAGATGAAAGTACAAGAGCCTTCCAAAACTGATGTAACTGCACTAGAAAAAAATATTTTAATTCTATTTTACTTATCTGTAAACTAGAAAAATGTTTCTCAACCTAGAGCTCAAAGTCTACCCTGCTAGACTGGGTTCTTAATATGTATAAGATATATTTGCATGCACTGTCTCTTGCATACAACTGTAACCTCATACATAAGAACATAAGTGTTGCCATACTGGGACAGACCGCATTTCAATCAAGCCCAGTATCCTGTTTCCAACAGTGGCCAATCCAGATTACAAGTACCTGGCGAGACCCCAAAACATTACAATATGCTGCTTACCCTAGACCTACCTTAAAAATTGGCATATGGATTTTCCCCAATCCATCTCAATAATGGCTTATGGATTTTTCTTTTAGGAAGTTATCCAAACCTTTTTAAAACCCCGCTAACTGCTTTTACCACATTCTCTGGCAACGAATTCTAGAGTTTAATTACACATTGAGTGAAGAAATATTTTCTCCGACTTGGTTTAAATTTGTAACTTCATTGCATGCCCCCTAGTCCTAGTATTTTTGGAAAGAGTAAACAAGCGATTCACGTCTTCGTATTCCATTCCACTCATTTTATAGACCTCTATCATATCTCCCCTCAGCTGTCTTTTCTCTAAGCTGAAGAGCCCTAGCCACTTTAGCCTTTCCTCATATGGAAGTTATTCCATCCCGTCTATCATTTTCATCGCTCTTCTCTGTACTAGTGCAGTCCAATTCACGATTCAAATCGATTCGCTGATTTGAATGAATTCATTTCAGCAAAATATCGGGAGTCCCAATTTGGGACTTTCCCACCTCCCTCCCGCTATCACCCAAGCTGCTGCTTCCCTCAGCAGCAGCAACAACAACAAAAGAAGATAAACACCACAGAGGGCTGGTCGCTGTATTGGTGCACGCTGCCTGCTCTGCTCTGGAACAGGAAGTGACATCAGGGGCTTGTGGCCCTGTGGTAAGTTTATTTTCTTTTGATGCTTTGCTGCTCTAGAGAAGCAACAACAGCAGCAGCAGCAGCGGTGTCAGGGTAGGAGGGGCACAGGGAGGAAGCAGATTCCAAATTGGGGGGTGGGGTTCAGAGATGGGACACTGGCTGAATAAAAGAGGTTGGGGGGAGAGAAAAGGGCAAAGGCTGGATGGAAAGAGGACAGAAAAGAAGGGCAGATGCTGGACTGGGGGTTACAGAGATTGGACAGTGGCTGCATCAAAGAGGTTGGGGGAGAAAAGGGCAAAGGCTGGATGGAAAGAGGACAGAAAAGAAGGGCAGATGCTGGACTGGGGGTTACAGAGATTGGACAGTGGCTGCATAAAAGAGGTGGGGGGAGAGAGAAGCAAAGGCTGGATGGAAAGGGGACAAAAAAGGAGGTTATAGAGATGGGACACTGGCTGGATAGAAGAGGTGGGGGGAGAAAGAGAGCAAAGGCTGGATAGAAAGAGAACAGAGGAGGGCAGACGATGGGTTGGGGGTTACAGAGATGTGACAGTGGCAGGATAAAAGAGGTGGGGTGAGAGAGAGGGCAAAGGCTGGATGGAAAGAGGACAGAGGAGGGCAGACCATGGATGGATGGAAGGATGGAGAGGTGGGCAGAGGCTGGATGGAAGGGGGAGGGAAGGACATGAGAGAAGGAAGAGAGATGCTGGTCCTTGGGGAGGAATGACAATATGGGATCGGGGACAGGAGGGAAGGAGGAATAAGGGGAGAAGCTGAAGGGAAAGACAGGGACATAGAGGTGTGATGCTGGTCATGGGGGGATAGGGACACAGAAGGGTGTTGCTGGACAGGGCAAGAATAAAGATATAGCGGGGAGAGATGCTCAACATGGCAGGAAGACAGGGGCAGGGACACAGACGGGAGTTGAAAGATGGATATGGACAGATAAGACATGACAAATGGATCAAGAGATCTTGGCAAAAGAGTTAAGAGAATACAAAGGAAAATGGAAACCAGAGACATGATTACAAAAATTAAAAGACCAGACAACAAAGGTAGAAAAATGAATTTTATTTTCTGTTTAGTGATAGTTGCCTTAAAGGACTGAATCGAATTGAATCAAATTGAAAAATCGATTTATATGAGTGAATCAAATCAAAAAACGTTTGGCCGAATCTGACAGCACTACTCTGTACCCTTTCTAATTCCACTATATCTTTTTTTGAGATACAGTATCCAGAATTGCACACAGTATTCGAGGTGTGTCGCACCATGGAGCGATACAAGGGCATTATAACGTCCTCATTTTTGTTTTCCATTCCTTTCCTAATAATAGCAAACGTTCTATTTGCTTTCTTAGTCGCCGCCGCTGCACTCTGAGCAGAGAGTTTCAATGTATCATCAACAAAGACGCCTAGATCCCTTTCCTGGTCAGCGACTCCTAATATAGAACCTTGCATCACATAGCTATAGTTCGGGTTCCTGTATCCCACATGCATCACTTTGCACTTGCTCACATTAAACGTCATCTACCATTTAGATGCCCAGTCTCTCAAGGTCCTCTTGTAATTTTTCACAATCCTCTTGTGATTTAACAACTTTGAATAACTTTGTGTCATCAGCAAATTTAATTACCTCACTAGTTACTCCCGTCTCTAGATCATTTATAAATATGTTAAAACACAGCGGTCCCAGAACAGACCCCTGAGGAACCCCACTATCTACCCTTTTCCATTGAGAATACTGACCATTTAATCCTACTCTCGTTTTCTCTCTTTTAACCAGTTTTTAATCCATAATAGAACACTACCTCCTATCCCATGACTCTGGTACTTTGTCAAATGCCTTTTGAAAATCCAGAAAACTGTCCTTAATGATATGGTTTAGAAACATGACAGTAGATTACAATTGTTTTCGCTTGTATCCCCTGTTGAATCCCATTTTAGTTTTATTTTATCTGGTATACAGCAACAAAAATATGGAGTGGGTTATCCCACACTGCTAAGGAGCAATTTTTACATTCTTCTGCTACACCCAACTGTTAATAAATGTTCCTATTCTACCAACCTCAACAGTCCCCTTTAAATATGAGAAATGTTTGGTTTAGCTAAAAAATTTACATACATACAAATAATCAGTGATTTTAAAAGGGCTGTTAAGCAGTTATTCTTGTTAAATTATAACCATGTTAATTAAATGAAAATAATATTAGCAAAACTAATATTTTAAGCATTTCTACTCAGCTGGTCTAAACTTTGACAAATCCACTGCAATGAAACTTGTACTTTGGACCACCTGTCAGTGCAAGGCAAAGGCTGTGAAGACTAACTTGTACAGTGCTCCCAAGCCTGTTCTTGGATCCCCCAGCCCGTTATATTTTCAGGATATCCAAAATGAATATGCACAAGATAAAAGCTGCAGGCATGGTCTCTATTGCAATCTATTTCATGAATATTCACTGCAGATATTCTAGAAACCCAACTGATTGGGGGGGGGGGGGTCCTCTGAGACAGGTTTTGAAATCTCTGGAATAATAGGTGCATCACTGTACCTGGATCCACTTACTGTACATAAAGACAAGAAATTTGTGGACTAACCGTGGTCATGATGGACAAATTTCACTGCACTAGATTAGCCTCTTTCACCAAAGCAAGGCAACTAGATTTTTTTCCTTCTTAAAAAGCTGAATTAGAGGAAAAGAAAACCAACAATATTCCAACCTTCTTTCTTCTTGAGTGCTTTCCTCAAGCTGCTGTAGCCTTCAAAAGCAGGGACCAAGCCAATGAAGGACAACCCAGACAGTAAACAGTGAAAGTGACAAGAAGGTAAAAAATGATGCATGAGCTTGTGGACTTTAAAATGAACACAAAACACACCATCAAGAGGCTCTAGACAGTAAAAAGGAAAAGAAAAGAAATAAAGCATTGTAACATATAAAAGTGCTCTATATTACTGCAAGTTTGTTATCAATACTGTAGAAAACCTATCTTGAGAGAGACTAATCTTAAAATGAGGTTCAAATAAAAATCTGCTCTCCAGTTCTAAGCTTGGGAATGTACTTTTGAAGCCTTTCCACCAAATTAAAGTACAACTGGCAATTAACTTGATAAGCTTTTTCTGCACACACATTGCCATCAAAAATATTTTAACAGGTCACTTGTGTGTCAAGGACAAGTAGATGACAATTTTAGTCTATTTTACAAAGACACATAGATGCCCGTATGTCTTTTTTTTTTTTTTTTTTTATGTATCTTAGAGCCAAGGAGAAGGTACAATAATATCTGGCCAGATAGCAAGATATACACACTGCACATGATACAAAAGAGAACAAATGTGTGGCGTGTAACAAAGCACCTTGACCCCAACATTTTTATAAGTAAAAACGATTTTTATTGAACAAGTACAAGCTAACAGCATACAGTTTATGGGGGAAGTTTACTAAGGCGCGTTAGCGTTTTTAACGTGCCTTTAAAGTTAAGGCGCATTAAACGCTAACGCGCCAATACACTCCTATAGGCATGTTAGCGTTTGACGCGCGTTAGAAACGCTAACACACCTATAGCACACCTTTGTAAACACAGGTGTTCAACATTTCACATATCAGCCCTGTCCAACAGCTACTAGGTGCAAAGTGGCAGAAATCAGGGATAAATATTCACATGTATATATGTCTCCAGCTATGCTTTATCCAAACTCTACCCCACAACACACCTAAACATGGGCTGGGTAAAAATACATGCCTTCAAAGAACCAGTCATACTTTTAAATGTATAAAGCATGGAGTAATTTTATGAGAAACCTCACATGCATAAAATCCTTTATAAAAATTACTCCCTTTATGCGCAAAAATAGGGTACTTATAAAATTGCCTGGAGAGGTTATAAATGCATATTTCCAAAAGACTTTTTTGCAGTCCACACACAGACTTTTAAAACATTCTTCTCAAACTTCTGATCTTAAGCCAAAAATGATTGGAACTGTCCCACTCCTCCTGAGAGAGAGGGCTGGAAACGTCCGGTGCTCTTTCCAGTATAATATGCAAGTCTTGGACCATGCAGGTCTAACAGGATATTATGTAGTTTCCTTTCAAATGGCCCAAGATCTGGTGTTCACTGTTATCATGAGGTATGCCCTAGATTTCTTATCATATTTCAGAGAGGATTGAGTCACCAGAGAATAGTATAGCTATTAGGAACAGATAACTTCTTCATCAATCTGGACATATTTGCTGTCTGCCTTCTTATTCACTGGGAACAGTGTTGGAGTCTCTCACACTCTTACACATGTCCCCACTGAGAAGATAGAGGGCCTATACCACTAACTCTTTCAGGGCATCTTAGTATTTGAGTAGGAGAAAAGGGGGTACTTGCACCTCTCCTTCAACCTGCAGCTTAATGCATCCCCTTTTTATCCTCTCCATCAACCTGCAACTCAGTTGGAACAGACTTGACTATTTCAGGTGAAGAGCTATTCCTCGTCTGTGGAGGAGAAAGTTCCAAGAGGATATCAGGTGAGAATTTCTCTTTGAAACATATTCCTTCTAATCCATAAGAAGTCTCTTATAAATGCTCAGTCACTATCAATGAACGCTCATGATGGCTTCCAAGGACACCCCAATCCATGAGTCCACTGCTTTTCAGCACCAAAAGTTAACTCTTGGGGCCATGGAGCCTAAAAGCGACAATGCTATTAAGAGTCTTTCTTCTCAGATATATACTATTTATTAGCCACATTTGCTATACCACAGCTTCTGACAAGCAGGCAAAGTGGTTTATATACTAAAATTTGGAAAAACCTGAAAAGAACTCCAATAAAAAACTAGGACAGCACGTTTTCTGTTATCTTTTTTTTTTTTTTCTATTTAGCTCCCTGGTACTTGTGGGCTAAATTCTGTTAAAAAGCATGACTCCTCTTTTATGTTAATTTATTTCCTATTTTTTTTCTGCTTTTCATGTTTTCTATCACTATGGGCCCTATTTACTAAGCCGTGCTAAAGATACGCTAGCGTTTTTAGTGCACACTAATGCTAGAGACACCCATAGGAATACATGTGTGTGTCTAGTGAGCACTAAAAATGCTAGCACACCTTAATAAACAGGGCCCTATATTACTTGTACAAGAGTTGTCTTGTAATTATATTGAAAATTTAATAAATAAAAATTAGGACAGCATATATTGATATCAGAGGTTAAAAAGAACAATCCAAAATTTAATAAGGGAGGCTTCAGAGTAACGAGGAAAGGGAGAAAGAGACTGCTCTGCTGATCAGGCGGCCAGGAAGAAACCTAAACTAAGCAAGTGGGAGTTATACCATATGCCAATATTTAAGTTAGGTCAAACTTGGGCAATGAATGCTCAAAGGGTCCTTTGGGTTTTTGCAAATAACTAGAAGGAACATAAAAGTGAAAGCATGGAGCAAAATAAAAAAATATTAAATAGCATAAAGATGGAAAGAAAAACATAAGAATAGCCATACTGGGTCAGACCAATGGTCCATTTAGCTCAGTATCCTGTTTTCCAAACAGTGGCCAAGCCAGGCCACAAGTACCTGGCAGAAACTCAATTAGCAGCAACAGTTCATGCTACCAATCCCATGGCAATCAGTTGTTTTCCCATGTCTGTCTGAATAGCAGACTATGGACTTTTCCTCCAGGAATTTGTGCAAACCTTTTTAAAACTCAGATACGCTGGCTAACCGCTGTTACCGCATCCTCCGGCAAAGAGTTCCAGAGCTTAACTATTCGTTGAGTGAAAAAAATATTTCCTATTTGTTTTAAAAGTATTTCCACGTAACTTCCTCAAGTGTCCCCTAGTCTTTGTACTTTTCCAATGAGTAAAAAAATCAATTTACTTCTACTCATTCTACACCACTCATGATTTTGTAGACCTCGATCAAATCTCCCTCATCTATCTCTTTTCGAAGCTGAAGAGCCCTAACCTCTTTAGCTTTTCCTCATACGAGAGGAGTCCTTTCTTCATTCAAAAGGAGTTCCATCCCCTTTATCATTTTGGTTGCTGCTCTTTGAACCTTTTCTAGTTCCACTATATCTTTTTTGAGGTACAGTGACCAGAACTGAATACAATACTCAAGATGCGGATGCACCATGGAGCAATACAAAGGCATTAGAGTATTTTTGGTCTTATTCACCATCCCTTTCCTAATAATTCCTAACATCCTGTTTGCTTTTTTGACTGCCACCGCACACTGAGCAGAAGATTTCAGTGTATTATCTACAACGATACCTAGATCTTTTCTTGAGTGCTGACCCCTAAGGTAGACCCTAGCATCAAGTAACTATGATTCCGATTACTCTTTCCAATGTGTATCACCTTTCATTTGTCCACATTAAATTTCATCTGCCATTTGGATGCCAAGTCTTCCAAGTTCCTAAGGTCTTCCTGCAATATTTCACAGTCCGCACGTGTTTTAACAACTTTGAATAGTTTTGTGTGATCTGCAAATTTAATCATCTCACTACTTGTTCTGATTTCCAAATCATTTATAAATATGTTAAATAGCACCGGTCCTAGTACTGATTCCTGCGGCACTCCACTATTTGCCCTTCTCAATTGAAATGGCCATTTAACCCTACCCTCTGTTTTCTGTCCAACAACCAATTCCTAATCCACACCAGAACATTTTTTCCTTTTCCATAACTCTAATTTTCTCAGGAGTTTCTCATGAGGAACTTTATCCAACACTTTCTGAAAATCCAGATACACTACACCAACCGGCTCACCTTTAGCCACATGTTTATTCACACCTTCAAAGAAATAAAGCAAATTGATGAGGCAAGACTTACCTTGGCTGAACCCATGCTGACTCTGTCCATTAAACCATGTTTGTCTACATGTTCTGTAATTTTATTCTTTATAATAGTTTATACTTTTTTGCCTGGCACCTACATCAGGCTTACCACTCTGTAATTTCTCGGATCACTCCTAGAACCCTTTTTAAAAATCGGCGTCACATTGGCCACCCTCCAATCTTCATGTACTACAGACAATTTGAACGACAGGTTACATATTACTAACAGCAGATCAGTAATTTCATGCTTGAGAGTACCCTTGGATGTATGCCATCCGGTCCAGGTGATTTACTACTCTTTAATTTGTCAATTTGGCTCAATACATCTTCCAGATTCATCGAGATTTCTTTCAGTTCCTCCACATCATCACCCTTGAAAACCATTTCCGTTACTGGCAGATCTCTTACATCTTCTTCTGTAAAGACAGAAGCAAAGAATTCATCCAGTTTTTCCGCTATGACCTTGTCCACTTTGAGTACTCCTTTTGCTCCTTTGTGATCTAACGGTTCCACACCACAATGTCTCCAATCTTATTTCTGTTCCTCTACTTTGCCCTTCTTTGCCTTTCTCATGTACCCCTTGGAATTCTCGCTCTACTTTGCCCTTCTTCTCTGCCTTTCTCATGTACCCTGTGGAATTCCCGCTCTGTCTCCAACAAGCTTGCCTATATCCATGACCTCTCGTATTCTCCATCTGCTTGAACTTAGACTTGGCTTTGTCCTGAAGACTCTGCTTCAGCTGCTGCCCTGTATCATGGAGGTTAAACTTTTCTCCCATACACCTCACCCAGTTGGCGGCAAAGGTGGTGTTGGGCTGCCTAGTGCTGAGTAGCCTAGTGGTTAGTGCAATAGACTTTGATCCTGGGGAACGGAGTTCGATTCCCACTGCAGCTCCTTGTGACTCTGGGCAAGTCACTTAACCCTCCACTGTTCCTGGTACAAAATAAGTACCTGAATATATGTAAACCGCTTTGAATGTAGTTGCAAAAACCTCAGAAAGGCGGTATATCAAGTCCCATTTCCCTTCCCTCTTGTAGATTTCAACCTCTTCGTCCACGTCTGTCTCACTGCTTTTCTTCCTTCGAAGTCCACTGCATCCATCTATTTACTTCTCTAGCTCTCTGAGTAGCAGTCATTTATCAACCCCCTGATAAGTCACTTCCTTCCTTTCTCACTGACTTTGACTCCTGGTTTTCCTTCTTTCTTGAAACTTCATCTCCTTCCCTCATTCTTGGGAATTTTAACATTCATGCAAATGACCCCTCTGACTCTTATGCCTTTTAGTTCCTCGTTATAACATCCTCTTTGAATCTTCAGCTGTGCTCCACTACCCCTTACTCACCAGAATGGCCACTGTCTTCATCTTATCTTCTTCTCCAACTGCTGCACCTCAGTTCTTCCCCTCTCTGACCATCATCTGATAATTTTCACACCTAATCACTCAACCCCTGTCTCATCCAACCTCCACCAATATATTTAGGAATCTTCAGGTTATTGACCCTTGCACTCTCTCCACCAGTGTTCTTCTCAGCCACTGTGTTATCCGCCAATGAGGAAGTCTCTTCCTATAATACTATTCTCTCCTCTGCTCTGGATACTCTCATTCCATGTTCTGTAATGCATACCAAACCCCAGCCTTGGCTGACCTCTAGAATCCGCTATCTAGTTCCTGTGCCTGATCTGCTGAACGCCTTTGGCTAAAAACCCATGTCCAAGCTGACTTCATACATTTTAAATTATTGCTGTCTTCCTTCCAGTCTGCTCTTTCACTTGCCAAACAAGACTATTACATCCACTTGACAAACTGCCTTGGCTCGAACCCTCAACGTCTCTTTGCCACATTGAACTCTGCACTCAAAGTGCCTTCACTTCCAACACCCCCCCCCCCCTTTCACTTTCTCCCAGACTATGGCTGAGTACTTCCATGACAAGGTTCACAAGATTAATCTTGAGTTCTCAACCAAGTCACTTCTACCTCTCCTTCCCCCAGTCCATTCTGTCAATCAACCCCTGCCACTTTTTTTTTTAAATCACAGAAGAGGAAATTGTACATTTTCTTTCCTCCTCCAAACAGATTATCTGTTCCTCTGAACCTATTCCCAACCATCTACTCAGAACTATCTCTCCTACTGTCATCCCTTCTATCTGTCATATCCTCAACCTTTCACTTTCTACTGCAAATGTTCTTGATGCCTTCAAACATGCCATAGTTGCACCACTTCTCAAAAAAAACCAAAACCTTCACTGAACCCTACCTGCCCTTCCAACTATCACCCCCATGTCCCTCCTCCCTTTCTTATCCAAGCTACTTGATCGTGCTATTCACCGCCGTTGTCTTGAATTTCTTTTATCTCAAGCTATTCTTGATCCACTTCAATCTGGCTTTCATCCTCTACATTCAACCTGCTAAAGTCTCCAAAAATCTGCTCCTGGCCAGATCCAAAGGTCTCTATTCTATCCTCATCATTCTTGAGCTATCTGCTGCTTTTGACACTGTTGATCAACACCTACTCCTTGATACGCTATCCTCACTTGGATTTCGGGGCTCTGCTGTTTCTTGGTTTTCTTCTTATCTCTTCCATCGCACTTTTAGTGTATGCTCTGGTGGATCCTCCTCCACTTCTATCCCACTATCAGATAGTGTATCTCAGGACTCTGTCTTGGGACCTCTTCTTTTATCCATCTATACTTATTCCCTTGATGCTCTGAGCTCCTCCCATGGTTTTCAGTATCATCTTTATGCTGATGACTCCCAGATCTATGCTGATGACTCCCAGATCTACCTCTCCACACCAGAAATTTCAGCAGGAATCCAGGTCCAAGTCTCAGCCTGCCTGTCTCACCGCCATTTGAAACTAAATATGGCCAAGACTAAGCTTCTCATCTCTCCTCCTAAACCCACCTCTCCTCTTTCCCAATTCTCTATCTCTGTGTTAACACTCTAATCCTTCCTGTCTCTTCAGCTCCGTAACCTTGGGGTTATCTTTGGACTCCTCTCTCTCTTTCTCTGCACATATGTAACAGCCTGTTAAAACCTGTCATTTCTTTCTCTATAATATCATCAAAATTCATCCCTTCCCTTCTGAGTACACTACCAAAACCCTTATCCACACTCTTACCACCTCACGCTTTGACTACTGCAACTTGCTTCTCACAGGTCTCCCACTAAGCCATCTCTCTCTCTTTCAATTTGTTCAAAATTCTGCTGCACGAGTTATATCTATGTAGATCATTTATACCCCGCCTATTACCACATAAAGCAGCCCCTAAGCGGCTTACAATGAACTAATGAAACATTTACAATGACAGTGGGAGGAAGAAGGGAAGGGAATATAACTACAATATTTAATCAAATAGGTAGGCAAGGAAAAGAAAACAAAAAGAAAAGAAAGTAAGGAGTCCAAAATCAGATCTTGACTCGCTGAGACACTGAAGGCAGGTAATCAGAACCTGCAAACAAGACAGGAATACAAGTGGTAGCCAGCGGCTGGAATCGGCGATCCAGGAGGAAACAGGGCCCCTTCAACATGTAGCACTCTCCAGGCACGAAGCAGCCGCAGAAGACCAGCAGCCAGCATCGCCGAAGACGACCACCCCAGTCCAGCAGCAAAGCTGAGAAGGCCACACGATGAAGCAATGCACGAAAGATCTTCCCATCGTGAAGGAGGCCCCGATGCCAAACAGCCAGCCACTAGCTGCGCAGCAGACCATCATGGAGTGCTAGTGTCACTATGTTCATATTAGCCTTCTCCTCAAGTCACTTCATTGGCTCCCTATCCATTTCTGCATACAGTTCAAACTCCTCTTATTGACTTACAAGTACATTCACTCTGCAGCTGCTCAGTACTTCTCCACTATCTCTCCCTACACTCCTTCCCGGGAACTCTGTAAATCTCTCTTACCTGTACCCTTCTCTACCACTGCCAACTTGAAACTCTGTTCTGTTATGGTTAGTTTTGGGGTAGCTTTGGGCCTGTAGACTATAGGGATGTTAGGTCAAGTTAGTCTTTGCTTCCTAGCTGTCCAGACCAGGCCTGAACTGTATTTTAGGAGAATTAAGCTGTCAACATTATTGATCCACGCTAGTGTACCAAAGAGCACTGCAACATGGACCTGGACTGTTTACTCTAGGTGAGATCATGGGATAGAAGAACCATGGTGCAAGGTCAGTAGGGTCAAGATGATCTCGGACAATTATGCCCACCCATGAAGGTGGTCAAAAGGTAGGTCTACGGAGACTCCCCTTTGATGGTCCTATCAGAGAATGGGTTGTGTATGCATAAGCTGACTAAGCCTTTGCATCATAGAGACCAACTCCCATGACATAACTGAACCAATCATGAACTGCCAAGGTCCATTACTTCTATGTTAAGCTGTCAACAGCCAATGACAGGATATACCATTAATGGCTATGGAAACATATCCAACATAGCACAGTCTAAGTCCATTAGAGCAAACAGGGGGTAAGCTGGAGAAAATATGTGGTACTGACTCTGTGTGGAAACATTAAACATAACAGCTTATTGAAACACAGAGATTTTAAGTTTCTATCTATTTCTCTAATCATAATTTAATTACATTTAATTAATTTGAGTCAAATAAACGTCATACTCTAATTCCCAAGCAAAGCTGTATTCACTGAGCACCTCTCGTTTATATAAAGCATAGCATTAAGAGTGTATTTAGGTAATGCCTAATTTATTTATGCATTCTTGTATCCCACTATTATCCGAAACCAGGTTTCAGTTCAATGTGGCTTACAGTATACAATTAGGCGATTGCAGTATTAGGTTGCAGTCATGGGGGAGGAATTACAGTGGTGTTTTGTAGTTACAAAGTGGAATGTGACATCATTATCCTATGGGTTTAGTTGTAGAATTTTTTGAAGAGGTAGGTCTTCAGTTCTTTTCTGAACTGAAGATAGTTTGTTATACTTCCTCTTGCCTTGGGTATTGAGTTCCACCATTTGGAGTCCATATAACTAAATCATGCTGTGTAGATGGTTTTGTATGTTATGTTTCTGCAGTTGGGTAAATGAAAAAGTAAGTAACATCTGGTTTAAGGGCTTGTGTTTCTTGGGGACAATAAGGTATAAACAGATCTTCTAAAAGTTCCTTTTACCTTGCTGCACCGTACTCCTGGAATAGACTTCCTGAGTCAATATGTCTAGCTCTGTCTCTGGCCATATTCAAATCTAGGCTAAAAGCCCACCTTTTTTGAAGCTGCTTTTAACTCCTGTTCACTTGTTCAGTACTCATGTCTGCTTTAATCATTCTCACCATAAGTAATTCCTTAATCCCTTATTTGCCTGTCATGATTAGATTACAAGTTCTGTTGAAAAAGGACTGTCTCTTACATGTTTAGTGTACAATACTGAATATATCTAGTAGTGCTATAGAAATAAGTAAACTGTAATGATCGGTCCCAGACACATTAAATTTAGCAGAACTTTCCCATATTTATTCAAGAAGCAGGTGCATCTTTATGAGTGGACCTTGGTAAGCCATGACCTCACTTCAGTGGCTGTTCCACCCAGTCAGCAGCAGTGGTATGGATCAGTGAGAACAGGAAACAGCACTAACATCCATACAGCCTTACTCCCACCACAGTTAATCTTAGGGCCACCAAAATAATACATTCCAACTATACCACTGTCACAAAGTTTGAACATGGTTTCAGGTTCCTGATCAAAAATAGAAATTCCAGTCTGAAACCACTAGAAATAGATTAGTATGTCTACCTCCTAAAGAATCTGAGTCACAGTTGATCTGCCCATGCATGGCAATTTAATATCAGGGCCATCAAGTGCTGTCAACTGTTTTAACATTTTAAAAGCTTCTTTAAGTCGGGTTTATATAACTTACATTTAAGTACTCTGGTTAATATTCTTAAACGAAGCTTTAGAAGACATAATGTCCACTTAAATAGCTAAGACATAATGTAACATCTTTGTAACACACACATAAATGAGCTTCAACAAAGGAGATTTTCTAATCATTAAGCTTTGGTCACTTATAAATTTAGTAGACATACGAGTACTTCCAGAAATTTTAAAAAAGAACGTGAAAACAACAGATAATATGGAGGAACAAAATGGGCCACAACTTTAGTTCAAAGCAAAACAGGAATTTCCAATTATACCAGTGGAAGCACCTGTATATCAATGTATTCCACCTCTGGCTGAATACACACACACACACAAAGTACAATGACTATAGAAAATCTACACCTCCTTCCAAAATGTTAAAGGGGGTAAAGACTTTCTATAGCCACTATGGGGTAATTTAACAACAATGTTTCTACACGTGCTGAAAACAGTTGTCATAAATCAATGGTGATATGTGCATAAAAAGCATGAATGCAAAGAGCACATGGACTGTGAATAGGCATTGATGGAGGTATAATTTGAGCAATAAGCACGTACCTGACCATAACTGCCTCATATCTAATCCAAATCTAATTATGAAAGGATCCAACAGCAAGACTTATATCACACTATGCTATATTTCAAACCATTGTCCTTTCAAGATTCTCTTTAAACAAACGTTAAAAGCAGTTTGACATCATTTACCTTTTTTTCTTCTTTCTCTCTTTCTTTTTCAGCTTTTCGAGGTTTTTCTTGGCCAGGTCTATAATATCTGTTGTCTCTTTCTCTGCAGACAGCATGGAGGCAGAGAAAGGAGAAGATGCACCAAAGTATGGGGACCTTGTTGAAGCTCTTGCCAGACTGCGTCGCAGATTCTCATTCACAGCTTCACTTTCTAACAATTTAGCTCTGATGACAAAGGGCACAAAATATAAGTTCTGCTTCAGCAAAATAGTTTCCTCAGTGTGCTACAAAATTTTTGTTTGGAAGGAAGATTGAAGAAATGTGAAAGAAATGTTATTCTAAATCACTCAGGAAGCAAAATCGTTAAGGCTGTATATCACAAATCTGAATTTGCGCATGCAGGAGTGTTCCACGTGGCAAGTGCAACCTATAACATCCCCAATTGCTTCCATGATGCAACCGCCCATGTCAGTGACATCAGCAAGGGAAGCCAATGGACGGCACACAATTTTGGTGCCCCGGTTTCCCCTGCACTCTATGGGGCTGCACCAGCCACACACAACTAGGTACAGCCCTGTATGCATGTCCTATAACTTGAAATCATAACTGGCATTCAGCATTCTCTATTTTTGTTTTTTTACTGAGTGCTAAGGCAGTATCTCATTACCTCATGATCAGAATAGAAAGGGCTCAGGGGCTAGAGGTCCAGTGGACCTCCAGTCCTCCCCTTAGTGGTCTAGCGCCCCTCCTGAACCCCCTCCTTCCTTCAAGGCCGCCTCTAAGTTGGGTGGGAGGAGCAGCCTGGCAGCTCAGTAATCAAACATCACGGTTAATTTGCTATTTATATGTTTCCAAAATGCTATTGTTCTTTAAAAAAAAAAAAACTATCAAGATATTAGAAGAAGCTATAGGCCTCTTTAGATATGAACTACTTCATAGTGCAGAACCTCCATTACCAAGGAACGTCAAAATGTTATCAGATTAGAAAATATATAAAAATAAACAACACACTGAAAAGCTGATACACAATACCTGAGATCTTCAATCTCCTTAATATAATTATGAATCATGTTGCTAATTTCTTCATTTCCATCTCCTAAGAAAAGCATAAAATGATTAAAAATAGAAATAAATGCAATAGAAAGAACCACATGAAAATATAAAATAACAAGAGGTGATGTTTTCAGGTATTAACTACTGGGCCAATATTCAAAAGAAGGTATAAGCTCACCAGTGGTTTTCAACTTTTTTGAGGTAAAGGCAACCTTAAGAGGTCAGAGGATTGCCCTGTGAAACCTCTAGAGGTAGAGGATGTCCCCTTTGGATCCTCCAAGTAGGAAAGTGGTCTTCAAAATGAAGCATTCCATAAAGCTCCCCCAACCTCAACCATCCTCCTTCAGTGCCCACTGTCTAATTTCTTTCTCAGTTTCTCCCCAGAGTCCATCATCCCTAAATCAGCAAAAACAGCTTGCCTACACTGCATTCAAGGTGCTCCCCCCATCTCCAATTTATCATGTCCCACCCACCTTCTCCCAATGGAAGCAGCTAGCCCTGCCCCTCACAACAGTTATACACTTCTGGTACTCTGTGGTTCTTAGCAGTTTGATCTCTATTGTGCTTGAATTCAGTCTTGATAGGACACTACGGGAGCTCGGGTATCACTCACCTAGAGCCAAGGGAACCAGAAAGGAACAACTGTTCTGGGGATGAAACCAGCAGCAACAAGACGTGAGGAAACAAAGATGAGGAAGCCAAAGCTGGGTGGTATAAATAAGTCTACTTCTTCCAAAGTACTGCAAGCCTATTGTCTAAAGACTCGACATGGCTGTGTTTCGGAGGGCATGCCTTTGTCAGGAGCCTTGACCAACACAATGCAACAAATGTGGCAATCAAGGAAGGTACAATGTTATTAGCATCATCTGAGCTGTGCTGTACAGCACCATCAAATATAAAAAAAATCAGCATTTTATTTGCATAAATGCTGCTTTTACACCACCCAGCTTTTGCTTCCTCATCTTTATTTCCTCATTCCTTGTTGTTGGTTTTGCATGTGTTCATGAGGATTGGAATTTCTCCTTCTGTTTTTTTAATGAAACCAGCAGTAGCATGGAACCCCTAGGATACAGCTGAGGCTTGCAGACTGAAAGACAGTGCACTAAAGCACCACTTTTAGAGAGAACAGTACCTGCCCTAGCAAGGATCTGGTTGGCCTGGTCACTCATTAACTGGGTTATTCGAGTTCTCAATGCATCGACAGTCTCCTGCATGGCTTTAATTCTCACACGTAGATTGTTGTTTTCCGTCTGCAACATGGCGTTCTCATGGAACATATCATTGATGCTCTCAACACCTTCTTCATCAATAATCCTCTTCCCCTAAAGCAAAATCAGACTTTTATATCTGATCCGACTTAACGGTACATGTATAGTATTTCACTAACCCCCAAATTCTATAAATGGCGCCTTAAATTATGCATACTGATTTGGCCACATGGTCAAATTGTGCACACAATTTAATTAACAAGATTATCAGCGCCAAAAATTGGTACTTAACCACCAATTAACGGAACTAGTTGGCTTTAATTAAAATTTACATGCACACCGTTCTAGGCATATTCTATAACATAGTGCGGGTAAATTCTAATGCACACAGTCAAAAAGGGGGCACAGCCATGAGCATGGAATGGGTGGGTTGTGGGCATTTCAAAAAAAACTATGTGCACTATTATAGAATACACCCAATCTGTGCCCAACTTAGGCGAAGGTATTTAAGTCTGGTTTTAGGGGACCTAAATGGGTGCACCTACATTTTAGGCACAAGAACGGCACGTGATCATATTCTGTAAACTGCGCCTAACTTTAGAATGGCGCTAACCACATGGTTTTACAGCACAGATTTTTAAGGCGTCATTTATAGAATTTTCCCCTAACGAGCCAATGCTCAAAAACTGTAGAAACAACTAATTCATTTGTAGCCAAAATACATTACATGTATAAACGTAAGCCGACCACACATTTTACATGTGATATGCTGATTAAGTAGCATGGTTTTATAATTCAAAATTAGGTTTACTGTGGAAATGTTTACCTAAATAAAGGTTAACAAAAAAAAGATATTATAAAGCTTTTATACTGGATTAAATCAGTGGTTCTCAATCAATGTGTCGGGACACACTGGTGTGTCACCAAGAGGTGGGAGGTGTGCCACTAAAAATTTGGTATATCAATAAGGGTGTCTTTTACAAAGGTGCACTACCACTTTTAGCTCGCATTAATGATTACTGTGCGGTAAACACTAGAGACACCCATAGGAATATGGGCGTCTCTAGGGTTTAGTGCAGGCTAAAAATGCTAGCATGCCTTTGTAAAAGGACTCCTAAACCTGTGTGTTCCTTAACCACCCCCCATGCCTGCAAAACGGGGAGAGCAGAGATCCAGAGTCAGGTACTTGAAATCTACATAACTAGGTCCCATTTTTGCTTCCCTAGTACCGCCACTAAAAATTGCTGCATCATAGGTTCAGTTTGCTACATAGAGTCCGAGTACCATATTTGGAAGGTTTTGTGTTACTTCACAGTGTCCTGCAGTGGAGGAATTTTGTTTTTCTGTTACTGAGGTGATATCAGAATTTGAATACGTATTTGTCTTGTACAAGAGAACCCTCCTAGCTCTACGCCATATAGACTGTGGAATGTGAAAGTTTCTTAATGTTGACAGTAAGTTTAGTGTGAATTTGACTATCATTCAACCCCATATAAAAAAAACTGTACCAGTTATTTTTTCACTGATAAAGTGAAAATTAAAACTTTTTGGAGAAAATAAAATGTAAATAATTTTTAACCAGTATATAAAACAAATATTCTTAAACAAAATTTACTTTATTTCCCTTGCATCATTTTTAACAATAAGTAAATATTTAGGATATTTGTGTGTGTGTGTTCAGCTGTAAATTTTAATGTTCAGTGTGTCACATATAAACATCATCTGTCAGGTGTGTCACAAATAAATCCTAATAATAAATAAATAAATGTACAGAAGAAAGGTTGAGAACCACTGGACTAAATCAATACATTTCTTTACTAGCTTTCAAAAGCTATGTCCCCTTCATCAGATCTGAAAAACAGAATGAGATATACATTAAACTGTTAAAAAATACAAGTGAACAAAAAAATAAATCATCATTAAGATAATGTCTGACTCACTGTTTTGTACTCTATGAGCTCCATCTGTAGCCGCGCAATCTCACTACGCAGAGCACTAATTTGCTGACTGGTCTTATCTTGGTTCACCATCACCTTGTTCTTGATATTTCGTGCCCGGTTGGCATACTTGAGTGTGTTTAATGTTTCCATGAAGTCTCTATCAGACGGGCTAACACAGGCTATCATAAATGTTTGACTGCAAATTACAGAAACAGAACAGCTTAATTAGCAAAAAATCACCTTAGCACGGTATGCAACAAACTAGGGGCCCTGTTTACTAAGCCCTGCTGGAGGCACACTAACTTTTTAGCATGCTTATGCTAAAGACATAGGGGGAGGAAGAGAATGGAGGAATAGCTTAATGGTTAGTGCAGTGGGCTGAGAACCCGGGGAACTGGGCCTGATTCCCATTGCAGCTCCCTGTGACTCTGGGTAAGTTACCTAACCCTCCACCGCCCTAGGTACAAAAATCCCTCCACAAAAACAAACAAACAAAAAAAAGCAACCTTTGACTGTCAACCCACTAGGGACAGAGAATGTAAACTAATTTGGTATATCAAATCCATTACTTCCTTTACCCAGAATAACAGTAGTAAAAGTTTAAAACGTACAGCTCTTAGTTGAAATCTGTTAGAAAGAGATCTACAAGAATAAAAAAAAAATTAAACCCCCTCACCCTCCATCTGAAAAGATAGATCTACCAACCACCTCTGTTTAGCACTGTTTGTTTGGAAGGACTAAACAAACCAAGTTCTGTTCCTGCTCTCACCTTCCTGGTTTGCTGATGCTGAGTTGGGCAAAATATTGGTAAGGCCACAGCCTTAGTGGCCCACCTCGGTCTGTTGCCTCGGAATTAAAAGTTTAGGTGTTGGGGACTAGGGCTACCTTTTCTCTCATATTTGGGGACCAGACACTATTATTCTTCTGTATTTACCTTTAGGTTTTTTCTTTGTTTGCCTATATGCATTGCCTGTACATTTTGTTAAGATATAACATTTTCAATTAACAAATCTTCAATTTAAAAAAAATTAATTCTAGTAGCAAATTTGGTTCAAGGAACTATAGTGAGTACTCAAATGCTCCAAGTCAGTAATAATCCATTTAGTGGGTCTTTTACTAAGGCGCGCTCACGTTTTTGGCGCGCGTTAAAAATGTGACCACGCGCCCTGGACCTGAGGACACTGCATGCTATAAATTATACGGCTCTTTTGGGGGATACTAAGAAGCAGCTGGAGAAGTGGGGATCCATCCCCCTATCACTGAGGGGCAGGGCGAATCTGATACAGATGATCATATTTCCTCAATGGCTGTACCTGTTGCAGACATTGCCGATTCGATTGTCACGGAAAGACTTGAAAAGTATACATAGGTCCTTCAGTAAATTTTGCTGGGCGGGGAAGAAGCCTAAATTGCGATATTCCTACATGCTAGGAGGATGGAGACAGGGTGGCCTAGGGCTACCGGACTTGTTCTTATATAACCAGGCATGCCTGATCTGGCACTTGGGGGACTGGTTCACACAAACTAGTAATTACACTCCAATAGAAATGGAACGGGAACATTTTGCTCCTTTTGAACTCTTCTCGTTGTTACATCCTACGAGTAAGCAGCTCCCACACTATCTTAGGAATAGTGCGTTATTACAATCCCTGCGAGAGGCATGGAAGGGATTGGTACAGGCAGTGGGGGGGAATCCCTCGACATCGGACCAGTTGACCCTCAAGGGTAATCCAGCTTTCGAACCAGGCTTGGATAACCCAACGTTTTTGGAGTGGGAGCAGTTGGGAATAACAAAGATTGATCACTTATTAAGGGAGGATGGGAATTTAATAGGATACAAGGAATTACAGACTCGGATCGGGGTGACTTGGGGGGCTCGGTTTGCGTACGCCCAAGTTAAACATTACATTTCAGCATTGGACCCTGAATTGCTGCGGCAACGACTGGGAAGCAAGTTACAAGATTTTTTTCAGGAACTGGAGGTCACGGGAATGTCGGTGTCAGCACTCCATAAAGCTTTGGTCAGGCGTAAGCCCCCTAAAAACTTTGCAGAAATCAAACGAAAATGGGAACAGGAATTGGGGGCCACGTTAACGGGGTGGAATGTGGGGCTCACATTGCAGGGAATCCCAGTCATTAGTCTAGATGAGAGGCTCCGGGAAAGTGGGTATAGAGTCATTTTGCGGGCATATATGTCGGGGCAGCAATTGGCTCACGTAGATTTCCTGCAGGGGGCCACATGTGTTAAATGTGGCCACTTCCCACATACATTGTATCATGCCTTTTGGGAATGCCCCGGAGTGAAGGCTTTCTGGGGGGAGATTACTAAGTTTCTATCTCAACTGTTGGGGACCCCTGTGATAGGATCCTGGGACCACTTTGTGCTAAATACGCAAGGGGCATTTCGCATGCAATCTAAGACAGCTCGACTCCTGAGCTGTAAACTGTGTTTGGTGGCCCAGAAAAGCATCTTACAATACTGGACTGTGCCGGAGGCGCCAGCCTACTGGCACTGGAGAAATCAAGTACATTTGCTGGCTACTTGGGAGGCTAGGGGGGCTAGTGGGTCCCCGAAGTGTTTAGCACGTTTTACACAGATTTGGGGCCCTTATTTACAGACATTGAGTCCAAAGAGGCGAAGTTTGCTTCTGAATAAGGGGTAGTATGGCATTGTCAGGAGCCCCAGCGATCGTCCATGAGACATTTATGGCTCCACTAGGGAGGGGGGGTACCCTAGGACTATCAGAGTCCAAGTCCTAGGGCACGCGAGGGAGGGGAGAGGGCAACGGGAGGGGAAAGGGGTAAGGATGTGGGAGGATGGGAGGGTAGGGGGGGTGAAAATGTGAAAACAAAAATTGATGACGGACTCAATCACTGGCCTTTTGTTATGTATGTTATGATGTTGATATGTTCTTTATGCCAGGTGTGGAATGTATCTTATTTTGATTGTCATCAATAAAAATGTTGAATAGTTAAAAATGTGAGCACACCTTAGTAAAAGACCCCCTCAGTTTGCAAAAGAGTCATGGAGTTTCGATCTTCCTATTTTATCCATGGATGATTTTGAAAGATGTTGGTATTTGCTAACTACCCAAGACTAACAAACTAATGCTATTTTTTATAATACTTGTGGTATCCTCCTCAAATTTACATGAGGTGTGAAACAGAGAAATATAGAAATTGAGAGAACGTAGTGGCTAAAGAACGTTTTATCTTGTTCTATTCGTATGCACCTGTTACGAATTATTCATTCTATCCCTCCTATTCATTCGTTACTTAATTTTTGCATCTAATTTTTGTGATATTTTCATTTATTGTCATTGTAGTTCCTATCTGTATTATTACTCCATTAATGGTGATCACCATTTCGGCATAATGTAGGCCACATTGAGCCTGCAAATAGGTGGGAAAATATGGGATACAAATGCATCAAATAAATAAATAAATAAACTAGTCTGATACAATGCCACAGGCCCCAGCTTGAACTCATTGTTACCATTTCACTCTTCCACTAACCTTTTAGTGAAGATATATGAATACTTTCTTACCTGTTTCCCCCAAGAGAATCCTGAAGTAACCTTGTTAGCTTTGAATCTCTGTAAGGAACATGAGTGACCTTCTTGCTCTTATCTCCTAATGCACTTATTACATTACCCAGCGCCAACTACAATGCAAAGAAAAAAAAAATCCAAGCTATAAAATTCATATGGACCAAAACCATCACATTAAAATAGAACAAGATAGTGGTAAACAGCACATCTTAACAGTTGCCCACACTGATAAAAATATAGGTATAATAGGCATCTCTGAGACCTGGAAGAAGGAAGATAATTAATGGAACACTGTCATACCACGGTACAAATTATATCACAGTGTTAGAATGGATCTAATTGGTGGAGGGGTAGCATTATACATTAAAGAAGGCCTTGAATCGAATAGACTAAAAGATCTGTAGGACACAAAGAAACATCTTGGTATCTATATTGACAGAAATTCCATGTGTAAAGGGGAAAAAGATAGAAGGGTTTTTTTGTTGTTGAGTTTTTGGTTGTTTTTTTTTTTTCTTACTACTGTCCACCTGGCCAGGATGTACAGACTGATGCAGAAATGTTATTAGAAATTAGGGAGACTAGCAAATTGGGTAAAACAATAATAGTGGGTGATTTCAATTACCCCAACATTGACTGGGTAAATGTAACATCAGGGCATGCTAGGGAGGTAAAGTTGCTTGATGAAATCAAGGACTGCTTTTTGGAACAGCTGGTTCAGGAACCAGCAAGAGGAGGAACAATTCTGACCTAATCCTTAGTGGAGCACATGATCTGGTGCAAGACGTAATGGTGCTGGGGCAACTTGATAACAGTGATCATAATATTATTAGATTTGATATAATCTCCAGAGTAAGCACACTCAGGATATCTAATGTGTAAACATTTAACTTTAAAAAAGGAGACTATGATAAAATGAGGAGAATGGTTTAAAAAAAAAAAAAAACCCTTAGAGAAGCAGCTGCAAAGATCAAAAATTTACATCAGACGTGGATGTTATTAAAAAACTAGTAAAAAAAAGGGCCCGTTTCGGAAACAAATGAAACGGGCGCTAGCCAGGTGCTTACCGAGGGGGGCACCGGGATCTCCCAGAAGTGCTGTTTTGGCACCGCTGTCTCTACCAGCCCGCCCTCGATGTCATAGCGTTTTGACGCGAGTGCGGAGCTACACTTCCCTCTCGGTGTTTTATTTTTGTTTTGGGCTCGCTGCTACCCCGCCGTGTCACCCGAAATTCAAAGGGGGGCTCCAGGATCTCCCTCGAAGTCCTGTTGGTGTACATAAGTACATAAGTAATGCCATACTGGGAAAAGACCAAGGGTCAATCGAGCCCATAATCCTGTCCACGACAGCGGCCAATCCAGGCCAAGGGCACCTGGCAAGCTTCCCAAACGTACAAACATTCTATACATGTTATTCCTGGAATTGTGGATTTTTCCCATTTAGTAGCGGTTTATGGACTTGTTTTTTGTTCTGTCCTCGCCGCTACTCCGCCGTGTCACCGGAAATACCGAGGGGGACTCCGGGATCTCCCTCCAAGTCCTGTATCAGCGCCGCTCTCTCTACTGCCCTGCCCTTCACGTCATCGCGTTGTGACGCGTGGGCGGGGCATACAGGCATGGGGAGTTGGATGGGCTTTAGCAGCACGAATCCACGATCCCTTTCCTGCAGAGGCGCATGTGTGTTGTCGGCTGCAGGGCGTTCCTGGTTTAATTGGCACTTGTGTTCTGTGGCGCGGGGCGTCGTGACGTGGCATCGACGTCATGACGTTCGACGTGAGGGCTTGACAGACAGGTATGGGCAGTGGAGAGGCTTCACCACCATGAATCCACGAACCCTTCACGGAAGTGGGTGGAGCTTGGGTGGCTTCATTCGAACGTTGGTGTTGCGAATTATGTCCGGATGGGGCGTGGCTGAGGGTGGGTGTATGAGTGAGAGTGAGAATGAGTGGTGTGACAGGCTGCAACAGTACAGGGCTTCAGTGTTTCCCTGCCACACAGTGAGCTTCAGAATTGGAGGTGAGAATTATTTATATAGATGCCATCCTGGAAGCACAGACCAGATTATGTTTCATGTATTAAAAAAGAAGGGGAGGTGGTCAAACAGCAGCCAGCATGGTTAAAAAGGGAGGTGAAAGAAGCTATTAGAGCTGAAAAAAATCCTTCAGAAAACGGAAGAAGGCTCCGACTGGAAAAAATTAGAAACAGCATAAGGAATGGCAAGTCAAATTCAAAGTGCTGATAAGGAAGATAAAGACAGACTCTGAAAAGAAGACTGAATTGGAAGCAAAAACACATAGTAAAAGTTTTAATAATAAATTGGTATTTGCTTTATCTAAAAATTTTCAGTTATAGTACTGTGAAGGAATAAAACTTGCTCCAGTGAGCTTTGAGTTGTGAGACCAGTTACATGTGTCTGAAAACTAAATTGTTCCTACAATATTGGGGGAATGATTCCAAGGACTGAAAGGCTTGTTTAGGAGTAACTGTAAATTTAAGACGCGTTAAACGCTAACGCGCAGTGCCTATACATTTCTATGGGCTTGTTAGCGTTTAATGCGTGCACACCATTTACGCGCATTAAAAGTGATAACGCGCCCATAGCACCGCTTAGTAAACCTAGCCATAAATTAGATTAAAGATACATGCTTTTATTTTGCTGAAAAAAAGGTACTTTATATATATGCAGAAGATAAGTAAAAGTTCTCCATGTTTTTAACATGTAATGAACTATTATTACCTGTAAAAGTTTACCATTCTCAATGATTATTTTAAAAAGTGCTATTTTTTTAAACTCAGTACAGAAATGCTGTAACCGTATTGTTTCAAATCCTGTGAAAATTGTATATCATTTTTATAACTTCCCTCTAGTTGGCACTGCAATCTGGTAAGTCTAACTATAACCCAAATGTAGAAATAAAGGTGAACAAACAGTTCAGTAAAAAGTTATCACCTGGAACAATGGTCTTCACTAATTTTTAAGTCAGGGTCACTTTGGATCCAAATGAACTGAAGGAGAGCCACCAAATATCTTCTCATGCAAGGGCCACAACAATCCTAACTAGTGTGTGTCATGACATCCATTCTACCAGCCCACCTTCAGACTTTTTATTGGGCGCATCCTCAAGAAGATGGGCATTTCCAAAAGCATTCTCATCATCTACTAAGAAATACCTTGTCTTTCAAGCATGTTGCTCTTCCCCTCATTCGCATCTCCTTTTCTGCCGGGAACTTGGATAGAGAGGCAGAGAGTAGCAGAACAAAAAAGCCAGAATGTTGATAAGGGCCACCCTAGAGGCTTCCAGGTATTGCCATTGCCCCCTGGGCCATGCATTAAAGAATACTGATCTAGAACATAACTCGATAAACTTATAATTAACTTTCAAGACCTATATGCCCTGCATCAGTTTAGTGAAGAGAAAGTGCACCTCTAATGGATTAAATAAGTGATTCAACCACCTCCTCCCCCCACCCCCACCCCTACAACTGACTTGTCAACCAGGTCTGCAGAATAGCCCAACAAATGGGTAATTTTATAAAGAGTTTTAATCTCCAGCATGGCATTTTACCGTCCGGAGGTATAAATTCCCCCCCGAGTCTAAGAGGATAATTTTATAAATCTTTTTTGCTCATAAAAGGCTTCTCATAAAATTATGACATGCTTGTGAGTGCATATTTGTAGAGCAGGCATGGTCAGGGAAGAATTTGGGGTAAAGTGTGGGTAGAGCTGTGATTTAGGTGTGTACTTTTACAGAAAGCTCAATATGGAGTTCAACTTTGTTTCCAGGAGCACCGGGTATAGGTCTACCAGGACACTTCTGCTTTCCCTCTGACAATGTGATGAGAAATAAAGTGGTGTTCATCCTCTATGGACGGACCGGTATGAATTCACTCTCAGACATCTTCGGCATATCCAAGTGTTTGATATCTTGTGATACCTCTGCAATATATCTTGCCCCTGTGATTTATGCTATATAGGTAGAATACCTTGCCTTGTAAAGATACAACTGAATGAGCATAAATCTTGGATTAAAACTGAAACCACTCCACTTCTTTTACACTGGCATCAAAAGCAACATATTTTAACAAATATTTGGAGAGTATTGGATATGATTTCAGCAGGGTGGGAGGGAGGTGACATGGATTGGAGTTTTCTATTAAACATGGTATCACCTAAGGGTTTGAATGAGGAACCGGAGTGGATGACATTAGTATAACAGGATTGGCTGTCAGTGATCAGTTGATCCTTATGTAAGCAGGAAGAAAACACCGTTGCCATATTGAGGCAATTGGGAACTGCACTGCAAGTTATAGGTCTATGTGAGGTAGAATAGTGTATTTAATTGTGCTAGATCTTTGAAGTGTTCAACAGTTGGATTGTCAGCAATTGTTTTGGGTTTTTTTTGCAGCAGAAACATAATCCCTGATGCAGTGTGGCGAAACATGCTGTTGTGTCAGGAGGCAGCCTGACGTACTTTGCAAAGGTAAGTAACTCATTTGATATAAATAATTTAACTAAAGAAGAAAAGAAGATATGTTATTGACGTTTTGATACTTTGAAGTTATTGAACATTAAAGATGGAGTTATAAGAGAAATATAAAAATGGATCTGTGAAGAATTTGGCAGCGACCTGGCAACATATGAAATGTATATTGCCTAACGTGCCTTGTGATGATCCAACAAAATATAAAAATTGAGAAGTGGGAAGGCTGATTGCCAGTACTGGATTTACTTCCATCTAAGTAGTTTTATATTGTAAGCATACTTTACACAACATGCATGTTCACATGTATTTACGTACTAACATTTAAACCTGCTCCCAAGTGGAAATGTCCTTAGGATGTGTGCTAAACTTTTATTAAGACATAGAGGCTTATGCGCCTTTATTAAATAGGCATCTTCCTTCCCAACTAACCTAGGCACCTTGTAATAAAATAAATGGTTTCTCAGGCTATATCAGAAGCAGTGCATTTATTTTTTTTAGTATTGGAAGGATTGTAGAGTCCACTCCTAATCCTAGGTTCTCATGCCTGTAGCTTAATAATATGAAGTTTTAGCAAATATTGTTTCCTCTGAGGAAATTCATCTGCAGTTTAGACACTGGGGATTGGTTTCTGAAAAGAGTACCAAGATTTTCTGTTGTAGAACATCAACAAAAAGCCTCTTAAAGGGTAATTTTATTACAAAGCTACAGGCATGAGAACCTAGGATTAGGAGTGGACTCTACAATCCTTCCAATACTAAAAAGATAAATGCACTGCTTCTGATATAGCCTGAGAAACCATTTACTAATGCTTATATGATACTTTACACTGCTACAGTGCTGTGTGTGCAAACACAGTATGAGAATTACAGCAGTTATAAATAATTTATTTCTAAGAGATTTCTAGTTTATCTATTTTTAGGAAGAACTGCTGGTATCACTGCTTGCCAAATACAGCTTTAAGGTCAACCCTATACTTGCTGGCCTGGATCCTGACAGATGATGCTTGTAGGGACCTAACCACATTTTGGAGCTCATTTTAGAAGGTCAGAAGAATTTTAGCCATTGCTGGTTAGCTGTCAAACTAAAGCCACAAGCTCCCATGCATCAAGTATTTCCACTTTAGAAATTAATAAATATAAGAAGTTACAAACAGCCTGAAGAAATACGCATTTAATCTTACTAGTCCACAGTTGATAGAAATGCCTTCTTTAGCTCTCTCTCCTGTAGCTCCTGTGCGTTTTAATCTTTCAGATCCTGCTAGGTCAACAAAATGGAATTTGGCAGTAAGAGTTTCAAATTCATTCATCTGAGATTCTGTTATTATTCTATTATCTGTCTCATCTTCCTGCAACACAAATAAGACAAGCCATAAAGCGCATGTATAAAAACACCCCTCAATGCAAATTAAAAATTAAGAATGATTATAGCTTTTTCTAATATGTGGTTTTAAAAAAAGAGAAAATGCATCCATAATGTAAGACATATTATAAAACCAGCGGTTACTGTTTACCGAACAGCACAGAGAGATTTAACACATGGAAAGTTATTTCACCACAACTTTGTAACAGGCTTAATTATACAGGAGGTTACAAAAATAAGGAAATTATCTACTGTAGAAACAAAAATGATGATTTAAGGTCACAACATCCATACTATTCACTTGAATTTAATATAATGTAATGCCAAAAAACAAACATTTAAGTATGTAATTATTCTTCTATGACAGCAATAACACCGAACTGAATTCGGAAAAGACATTCCAGCACACCAACTCTGCCCCAGAGTTTGGGTGCAGGGAATATTTTCTTGACTATGGCACCTTCTGGGCATAACTTTATTACAGAAGGAATTTCAGGGAAAAGACTCTCTCAAACTGCATCTGCATTACATTCTGGACTTCAAGAGCACACACAGCTTAGACTTTTAGCGGTAATAAGAATTGTGTGATTTTTTTTTTCAATTTGCCTAGGCAATTGCCTAAGTCATTAAATTGCTCCACAGTTCCGGTTCTTGCCATAAAAAGATATGTGATGCCATAACACATATAGGATATCCTGAGTGTTAAAGGGCACTGGTTTGTGCCGTACATCTAATAAGACTAACAGGAACTGTCCCAATTTAAGGCAAATGTTAAAGATCTCTATTTAGGGACTAATGCTGGTTAGCTATAAATAAATGAAGACTTAGTATACTTTCAGAAACTAACACAGCAAAACCGACAAGGACATTAAAAGGCAAAGGTCCTTGACAGCATTGCTACTGTGATCCCTACAACAACCCACTGAAACACCGCTGCCTTGGCAATCAAATTCCTACTAGAACTACTGTAGGTAACAGAAGAGTCTACTACTACTATTTAGCATTTCTATAGCGCTACAAGGCGTACGCAGCGCTGCACAAACATAGAAGAAAGACAGTCCCTGCTCAAAGGGCTTACAATCTAATAGACAAAAAATAAAGTAAGCAAATCAAATCAATTAATGTGTACAGGAAGGAGGAGAGGAGGGTAGGTGGAGGCGAGGGGTTACAAGTCAAAAGCAATATTAAAGAGGTGGGCTTTCAGTCTAGATTTAAAGGTGGCCAAGGATGGGGCAAGACGTATGGGCTCAGGAAGTTTATTCCAGGCGTAGGGTGCAGCGAGACAGAAGGCGCGAAGTCTGGAGTTGGCAGTAGTGGAGAAGGGAACAGATAAGAAGGATTTATCCATGGAGCGGAGTGCACGGGAAGGGGTGTAGGGAAGGACGAGTGTGGAGAGATACTGGGGAGCAGCAGAGTGAGTACATTTATAAGTTAGTAGAAGAAGTCAGTGCAGTAAGCTCATATTAGAGCTATGCAGTAAGACTTCAGTTTTCATTAGGAAGCCACGCGCTAAAACAAACATGTAGTTCTACAATGCAATAACCAAATAGTATGTGAACAGGTCTGGCACCCCCAAAAAAAAAATGCACACTGAAATGGTGGCACCTTATTTGGCAGGATACACCATGTGGAGTCCGGCACCACCAGTTCTAAGATGGCGTCACAGAGGAAGGACTGAAGAATGACTGAGCATCACTCCTGCTGCCTGACTTTAAAGATGTGCTTTGGGGGTTCCAGAGAGAGGGAAAGCCAATTTGGGCCTCTGGGGTACTTTTGGTGGGGTCAAAGCAGAGGGTGGAGGCCCACATACTATCAGGGAAATCTCTGAGATGGAGGGTGGAAGGGTTAGGTATTTGA
Source organism: Microcaecilia unicolor (assembly GCF_901765095.1). Taxonomy (NCBI): domain Eukaryota; kingdom Metazoa; phylum Chordata; class Amphibia; order Gymnophiona; family Siphonopidae; genus Microcaecilia; species Microcaecilia unicolor. The sequence continues at coordinate 38,995,116 of NC_044040.1, read as the reverse complement.
GGGCCACTGGTCTACAGGGCTGTTTTTAAGAATTGGGGTGGGGGTACTCTTGCGAGTCTAGATTTTTTTTTTTGGTGGGGTCAGGAAGGTGCTGGGGGCCCTCAAGCCACCCGGGACTTTTCATGGTATCAGGATGAGGGGCAGTCTAGAGGGCCCAGGCCACTAACGATCGCTGGACCATCTGAGGTTGCCATTCTTTGAAGATATTTAGGCAGGTAAATATCTATTCATCTAGGTAAATTAAATCTGAATACTGCCCACCTCTTCACCAGATAATGTGCATGCAGAAAGCAACTTTAAGTGTACATTTAACCACAGCAGAACTCCCAAGGGCATGTTTAGGTCAAGGGAGGGAACACACACATGTATATTATATTTTCAAATATAAGCACATTATTTCCAGTGAAAAAAAAAAAACACTCCCTGAAAAAGCAGCTGCAAATGCCTGAAATATTTTCTCCCCTAAGGCAATTTTCAGATGACTATTGTATATTTAAAAGCTGGCAGGTAAATACCGTACCTGTGCATTTGTATCAATATGGGTAGTTTTGAAAACTGTCCCCATAAGGACACCACTTGGCAAGTCAAATTCTTCCGAGTTTAAAAGGTTACTGTGTACCCATTCCTACCATCTTCTTCATCTTCCTTCAGTCTCTAAATAACCTCTATTTATCATAAGACCATAGAAAGTAGAAGGTAGTGGAAACTGGTAGGGCACATGGGCTGCCCTGGAAAGTGAAGTATATGAACAATGAGGAATATGGTGTTACTCTAGTAGAGATCGCTATTATTGCCCAGCTTTTTCAACCTGAAATCAAATTTGTTCCAAGATTGATCACCAGATGGAGCAAGAATTCCCAAAGGTGTGTGAACCCAAAGACTGACACTCATTAGTCAGTTTGGGTCTCTCCACATATCTACCAGAGGGGCACAGTTATCAACGTGGGCTACTGTTAAGATGAGTTATTTTACCATTTATTCATGGGTCTCATTTTATGAAATGAGACCTAGTTACTAATAACTGGGGTTAACAGTAAAATTACACATCTTAACAGTAACCCATATTGATAACCTAATTTGTGACAGGTATTAATGACTGACCTTGCTTTTAAACTAACAAAATATCTTTACAGAACCATAACTAGTCAAGTCTTAGGCACTGAAAATACGTACGTCTGTTCTTGGACAAAGACGGGTTTGACACAAGTGGATAGTAAAAATCGCATGTGATCGAGAACTCTGCACATTCATCTGGGTACTGGCCGTAGTTCGAGATAATGCACCCAACTTCAAACACTGCATCATCTATGGAACAAAAAAAAATTATTTTAGAAAGTTACATATTTCTAAGAAAGTGGCAATATAGTAAATATCTACAACCAATTTTTCTTCATATTTTGTTGAATTACATTGCCTATAGAAGCGAGGATTATGTTCAAATTATTTTGCTTTCCATAAAAGATCCTAAATACCCAATTTATGTAATAGATCATATGGAATTTATTTCAAATAATAGGGATAGAAAATCATTTCACAATTCACTTTTTGTTCTTCTATCTATCAAAAGAGTAAAGAGATTTAAAGTGTTTGATAGACTTCTTGCAGTTCAAGTATTGAGGCCCTAAGAAGTTTGTTAAAATTAGTTCTTGAATAAGATTCTCTGTTTTTCGCTTCCCGAAAGACTGTCATGTTTTTTTATTTATTGTAAATCGCTAAGACCCTGAAGGTGTCAGTGGTATAGAAGTATATTGTAATGTAATGTAATCTTCTGTTTTGGAATAAAAATGACCGTCTCCTATCAGTTAAAGAAGAGAAGACACATCTAAATAATCCACCATAATTGAAGCCCCACACACATTAAGACAACATTAGTAGACTTCTTAAATAGCAATGCAGTAGTTATTTGGAAGTTACAGTACAACTTAATTAAATTTGCCATCAGAGAAATAGATTTATGGATAAAGATTTTAAAAAAAAATAGATGTTATTTCTCTCCAGCTCAGTGAAGGTGGCCAGAGAAAAGTTACACAGAAGCACTAAAATACATGCCAATTCTTACCTCTGCTTCTGAGCTCACAGTCCGGGTTGTGACCCCTATTGTATATATGCCTCCAGTTGAATCTTCATGTATTTTTATATTAGATTTTTTGTTTCTTGCATCGATATCACGTGTTGTATCAAATAGATCCAGCACTTCTTCATTGTAAAGCTAGAAAGCAATGACAAAGAAGTTTACTTTTTATTGTGTACATGCAAAATAAGCTAACATTTTCAGGACAATATTCAGTCAGTGGTGGTCTACATTTCTTTAAATGCTGACCGCTGCCGGTTAAATTAGATCCAGATATTCGATGCCAGGCCACGTCCAGTTGCTGGCATTGAAAATCGGAGTCATCAGCAGACCCTGTCGACCATCTGTGCTGGTACTTGCATAACTAGACGGGCAAAGGTAAGCCATGGCCCTATCTCCCCAGTTAGCTATGCAGGTACCAACACTGAATCGTGCCTGTGCCTGCATATCTTGACTCCACTCCCAACTCTGCCGCGATTAGAACCAATATTCAGTGGCACTAATTGGTTACACTGAATTTAGGTGGATGGCCCACTCAGGATCTTCTCCTGCCCACTTAAACCATTCTGAATATTGACCCATTTCCTATACTAGCAACTTCCTATGCACTTATATAAATGGTAATACAGCAATTAATACTTAAAAAAAAAATCAGTGCTGAATCATTATAGGTTCCCTCTTTCCTAAAAGAGGTGGCAATATTTAATATCAAGAAGTTGAATATTGCACACTTACACTGTGACACAGTGGTATGTTTCTCCTTCCTCCATTTGCAGAACCACATGCATGCCTTTCTGGAGAACTTAGTAGTGAAAGAAATGGAAAAAATGTGTCTCAAACACCAGAGGCAGGGTAGGAAGTACATGCAGACTTGGTGTGGTGACTAATGCTGTATATGAATTCTGTATGTCTGTGAATGATACAGTGTGCATATATGTATGTATCGGGGGGAAAAGAGAATGTATTTGTGAGGATGTTTGACATTATGTGGAGGATGTTGGGGTTTAGGTGGGGTGGGATGCAATAGAATGGAATCGTGACTGAGGAGTGTGCCAGGGTCTGTTTGTGCACTTCTCCTAGGGGACTGGTCTGTGGGAGGAAACGTTGAAATGTGGCAGCGTGGGAGCATGGGCACGTTTTTGAATGTTCTTACTCTTTTACTCTCCTCATGATCTTTCCGTCCTCCTTTCCCCTTCATACTCACCCCTCCCTCCCACCCCCTTGCATATGCTTCTACTCTTCCATTTCCATCTCCACCTCCGCCCCCCCCTTACCCACTCCAGTCCCACCCTACCCTCAGCTTTCATTTATCCTTTCCACAAAAGTATGTCCCCACTGACACGCTGCATCTCTCTTTGACACGACAGTGGAAGTTCTTCCTTTTCCTACAATGCAGTTTGGGTTCCCCGTGACACACTATTTCACTTAGCAGGCTTCTTTTTGATCTGCATTACACATTGGTCTATTTGCTATGTGTACGGATGGACAGACAGGCAGACAGTTTACCTAACCCACCCTAATGGGTGATATTCAAAACACCCCAAACAAGTATCAATAACTTCATAATTCAATTTGTTTCTTCTCAATGTAGTTAGGAGTTTAGCATCTGATTTGCATCCTTTAAAACTCACACTCCTTGGAAAATATTTCTGGATTCAACACAGGTTATAGTGTAAAATAATATATTAATATTAACAGAAACAAACTAATGTAATATAAAACTTCTCTGTTTCATTTAAAGGTGCTTAGATACTGAGGTTTTACATGCTGTAAAGGCCCAAAAATAAGCCTGTGTCAAGATCTTCTAGTATACTTTAAAAAGAGATATAAAGTTGGATCCCATTACTATGAAGTACAAATGCACTGAATAGCTAACACAAACAGTAAAAGAAAAATAGTTAGTGAAATTTGGAGATTGTTGTTGGACTGGAATAGGAAGATGAGGGTATATATCCTGGTTGAACAAGTATGGTTTCTCTGAATCAAGGTGTTCTGAATGGATAAGAGGAATTTTTTAACTTATTCTAATTAATGTAATTGTTTTTATTTTTTAATCTTGCATATTATTTAATGTGAATTCCACCATGGTGGGGAGGTGGAGAGATGCTAGTGTCATACTTTATTGAAGGTCAAGAAATAAAGTAACAATAGAACATTTCATCAAAAATATTCTTTAATCAAGTAAGTCAACATGGAGAGGAGGCAAGATGGCGTCTGAGTGAGATGTTAAGGAAGTAGCTCCGGTCCCAGCTCCTATCTTTTGTACGAGAAATATATTTCCTAACTCTAATGCCCAAAAGGAGAGGAAGACGACGCGCCAGCCCCGCGACGCCAGTCTTACCGGTTGCTGGAACGATGGATCGATTCCTTACCCCGGGTGGAATATCGGGAGCTACCTCGCTGTTGCAGAGTTTGGGGAGAGGGTTGCCAGCTCTGCAACTTGAGCTTGAAACATCACTTAGCCCCGAGCAGAGAGCACCACCTCCTATGCCGGCAGGAAACCCGAGGACGGACCAGGAAACCCCAGAGGAAGAATCTACGGGGTTTCTTGGCACGGGTGCCGACTCGAGAGAAACGCCGACTTCCCCCGCAATGGAGAGTGCGGGTGTAGTAGGAGGATATCCTAATCTTGGGGAAGATCGTGGATCACACCAGAGACAGACAGGGGAAACTTCCACTACAGACCTGGGCCTACTAAGTAAGTCCTTTTTGCCTAAAAAACCTATAGTGATATCCTTAGAAAACATATGGGAAGCTCTGGTTGGTTTTGAAGCTTCCTTTTCGCAGAAGTTTTTACTTCTGAATCAACAACATGATTCTGAATTAGAGAAAATAAAATGATGGACAATACAATGATAAAATTGGAAAAGAAGTAGAAAAGAACTCACAATTAATACAAAACACTCAAAAGATACAAGCTGAGCTTATTAAAGAAAATCTTTTTCTACATAATAAAATTGAAATTTTAGAAAATGCTCAACGGTCTAATACCCTTAGATTGACAAATTTTCCAAAGCAATTGTCAATCTCACCATTAATAACTTTTCGGAAGTATCTTACAGAGATACTAAAAATCCCAGAAGGATCACACCCTCCAATTTCAAAAATATATTACATTCAACCCTTTTTTAAGAAACAAGCACAAGAAAATGGAGAAAGACCTGATCAACACTCAGTGAATTTAGACTTGAATTTAACACAAATATTACAAGACGATAAAATAGGAATGACAACTGCTACTCTTAAAGTTGTTTTTATTTTACAACCGGATCGAGACTGGGTACTAAAACAATATTTTCTAAATAAAGACCAACTTTTCCTTGATTGTAAAATAAGAGTTTACCCAGATATCTCCAGAACAACTCAGAAGAAAAGACAAGAGTTCTTGAAACTGCGTTCGAAGGCAGTTCAACTAGGTGCATTATTCTGGTTGAACTTTCCCTGCAAATGTGTTTTAAAACTTAATGCTGTTAAATATGTTTTCTTTGAATCAAAACAATTAAATTCTTTTCTGGAAACTAAACTGGCTGCTCTGCTGGTGACACAGCCAAGCATGGTAATAACATCGACTCCGTAATAGTATGTATATCCGGTTACTCTCCTCAGATGTCTATTTTTTTTCTTTAAGTGATAGATGTTGTTAATCTACCTTAAATATTTGATTTCCTGAGTATTGTGAATTGCCTCCAATTGTTGGACTAAAGATGAGTAATAGTTCATTCCTTAAGAGAAGATAAAGTTTAATTTAATTATTTTTCCTTTATGATGTATTTTGACTTAAAATCATCTTTTCGATTTTCAAATGATATGTTGTAATATATTTGAAAAACTTAATAAACAAATTGAAAAAACAAGTAAGTCAACATAACCCCCAGTGGTAGCAATGCAAGACTACCACTAGGAGCACCATTTTGAAGATAACACCAGCAGGGCAGGAACGACTGGGGATCACTCCTACCCACTGGATCACCAAAGAAGAGGATTAGTAAGCCCAGTAAGATAGTAGTCGGCCCTTAGGAAGAGAGGTGTGGGGCGGACAGGAATAGCACCAGCCCGGGGGGCATCGAGCCTCAGCTTTGAGGCCCAATGTTCCCAACTCGGTAAAATAGCTCCAGTTTTTGGCTGGGGTTATTTTACCGTCATTTTAAGTCCATAAAGCAACAAGTTGCATTCTGGTTTTTACACAGCAATAAGCTGCTTTACATGCACGTTTTTGCACCTTATTACTACGTAACCCACAGTGACCTAAATATCACCACTGTAGGACAAGACAAGCTGCTTTAGAGCCATTTAAGTCATGTTATGGTGTGAATAATGTGACTTAAGGCTCTAACACAGCTTAATAATGTCCCCGTTAAGTACACCTGGTTACCTTATCACTCAAAGTTTTTGAATATACTGACTTCAAAAACATTTCCTCATTCATTATCAGTTTCCCTTTAAACTGTAAACTGCTGTTTTGGACTGTCTTTCTCAAGTCTTTCATCCCTTGCCTAAATCCTTTACAGACCTAAACAAATAGATTTGAACATAGGTAGTAACAGGAACGAAACTTAAGACACATCACTCCTCTCCACCTCCAATCCTTTTACTTTGTAACTTTTAGGCCAGGAGTAAGAAATGTCTTTAAGCAGGGTGCTCAAAATTCCACTCCTCTTGTAAGATGTTGGGAGTACCAGGCCAATGAAGCAAGAATGGTGAAGGCAAAGATGTAGTTTGCCTGCTTAGTTTTGGAAGGCAATAGATAGGGTGATCATCATTAGCCAATAGTATTCTAGCTACTAAAGTATCTGCATTCAATGTGTACAGTGCTGCGTATGTCTAGTAGTGCTATGGAAATGATTAGTAGTAGTAGTGGGCGCTGCCCTGCAGAGGGCAGCATGTTCAGCTGACACAAGCATGACAGAACCAAGCTGGTCTCTTAGCACCTGTATCAGCCTTCCCAATATGTTTACAAAGGTCACAGCCTGACAAGCCTATTGGTGCTTGGTAACCCCTACTTTATATCTTTGAAAACAATCCGGATGGTGTGATCACTTCTCACCCTCCTTAGCTGACTATATATTTAACTTATTAAGGCTGTTATCTACTAACCATTAGTGTGAACCAACACCATTACTGTAATTATCTACTGATAGATAACACATGATAACCAGTAGCGTAATCAGACAGCAAATTTTAGGTGGGCCTAAGGGCAAAATAAGTAAGCACGAAATGTCCTCTCTGTACACCCCTGAACCCCTACCCACCCCCAAACTCACAATATAAAATACCCGAGCTGGCAGGGATCCCCATGCTTGCCAGCTTGACCTCCTCCAGTCCTCTGAAGGCACCCTGCCAACAGGGCTTAGGAATCCCCACCAGCCACAGTAAGGGTGTGCTGTTGCTGGGTAGGCCTCAATCCAAACTGGTTCAGACCCAGTGATAACGCGGTTAGCATGTTCTATTGGTTAGTAAGTGATCTCTAACACAGTATAACTCTAAACACTAGCCAAAAATATATTGTGTTAGCCCAATAAAATTCTAAATGAATAAACTGCTACTAAAAACAAAGCATACCTCTAAAAATTGCGAATTCACTTTAAACTCTGGGGGTGGCAGCCCATGATTAACAGCAGCTTGCTTCCTGTCTTCAATACATTTAAAAAGATGTTTCACAGCACGTGGGATAATGCCCTGCTCATCCTCGATTATGTTGACATCAAAGCCTGTTCCCATAGTATATGTTTTACCAGCACCTGTCTGGATTCAAGAAACACAGGTGAGAAGGCGGTAATGAGTGCTGAAAGGAAATCAATCTCTATCTGTACTGTGGGCAATATAGAAATGCAGTTGGGCATCAGCAATTAGACATATGGTGAGAGCTCTTGTTAACTTACATCATATACTATTTGCTTAATAAAGTGATTTCATTCAAGGCAAGACAAAATAAGTACTTCCAAAAAAATGGAAAAATTATGTCTTACCTTATAATCTTCTTTAGTCACAGCAGACGAAATCAAAGAGACTTGTGGGTTATGATCATCGACCAGCAGGTGGAGATAGAAAGTACCAAACTGAACTCTGCCACATAGAATGGTGTTCTTCTTGGTCAGTCAGTATTTCTCATAACAAAGCAATAGGAATAATAAGCCAAACATTTCTCCCTTATCACAGAAATGAGGCATAAGCCTGTCAACTAGTACAACTATGCACAGGCAACCACGGTAAGAAACCTAAGCAGAGAAATAGACTGAACTTATAGTGGCAACTTCATGAAAGGGTGGGGACTCTGGATTCATCTGCTGTGACTAAAGGAAAGAAAATTATCAGGTAAGACATAATCTTTCCTTCCTTGCCATCAGTAGCAGATGAATCCAGAGACTTGTGGGATATACAAAGCAGTCTGTGGGTAGGGTAAGACTGCGCCCCAGGCTTGGAGCCAAGCAGAACCCTATAGACACATGATTAGCTGAAATATGATGACAGCTAGCAACATTCCACACAGAAAAGGCTGAACTGTGCACTACAGAACACCAGAGGCATGTTCCCCAGCTATAATAGATTTCACAATAAAGTGGGAAAGTCACAGATGACAAGGACGAGACCAGTCTGAGAGTCAGATATGGAATAGCGTTGAAGCTGTTGTGCACGTTCAGAGATGGGTTCACTTCCACATCCATGAATGGTGCAGTGCTCCTCTTCCAGAGAAGTAGCTGCGCCCAGATTCAGAGACAGAACTACGCCCCAGGGCCAGACAGGAAGCAGTGCTCCACAATCAGAGATGGACCTGATCTACGAATCCAGAGATGGAGCTTTGGACAACTCCAAAGATGAAGCTATGAGGCATAATCGAGGAAGAAGGAAATCCATTTCCTGCAATGAAACCTCACCTCACGCTCAGAGGTAGAGTTGGGCATAAATGCAGAGAAAGAGTCATGCCCCAAAACCCAGCAGGAAGCCGTGTCCCATAGACAGGGATGGAGCCAACTGTACTGGAGCGATACAGAAGAAGCAGAGATGAAACCATGCTCCACATCCTGAGGTAATGCTTATGATCCATATTCATAGATGGAACCACATTGCACAGACTGAAATGGAACTGTGCACTTCATTCAGAGAGAGAGAGAGAGAGAGAGAGCGTGAGCTAGACACACAGAGATAATATAGAAAATTCAGAGACGGAGATGCACTCTACATGCAGAGAGGGAGCGGTGGTCTTCCTTCAGTGATGAAGTTGCGTTCAACATGATAGATAGAGTCATGCTCACCAAGCAAAAATGGAACCGCGCCCAACAAGCATAGATGGAGCTGAGCTCAAGTCAAAGAAGGCTCAGCAAAAAGATGGAGCTGCACTCAACAAGCAGCGATAGAGCTGTGCCCAGTCATCAGAAATGGAACTATGTCCCACAAAGGAGCCAAAGCCATCAGGCACAGGCAGTCGTGTTCAGAGTCAGGACTAGCACTGCGTTCCACATAGAAAAAAAGGAGGGGTCTGCTCCCTATTCAGATATGAAGCCATTCCAATTGACAGAGAGGAAACTGGGAATGGCATCCCAAAATGGAATTGAACTGAGATGGGATCAGTGAAGCATGAGTGGACCACATTAGACATGGTGATGTGGTCACCGGGTGTAGCCAGAATTGTGCTCCACAGCCAATACTGAGTAGTGCAGCTTGTGAAAAGGGAAAACTGTGCTGTACAGACAGTGGTGACCAAGCCACATTCCACATGTACCAACTGAAGATGTTCAACAGCCATGAAGGAGTCAAATTTTGCTGATAACATAGAGCCATGAGCTAGCCAAGCAGCTGTAACCACGCACTGAACTGAAGCTGTCACTGAGGCAAAGGTCAACAACGGCTACAGGAACTGCTGGAGGCTGACACCACTGGAGCTGAAAACAACAAAGTAGTGCCTGTAGAAGCAAAAAGACATAACCACGTTGCCTGCCCAGCGGAGAGGAGGCACTCGAGACGTAAGTATTTTGATAGACATACAGCTTGTGCGGCCAATCGTCTTCAAGCCTTAGTCCGTATTTTCAATCAGCTATCACCGACTGATACTCTCCCTTTGGATTATGATGCAAATGCGCTCCCTCTCTCTATTTTAGCGGATAGCTGGCAAGATAAATTTTGCTTCTACGCTCATTGGTTTCTGTTCCCCCCTCTCTCCTCTTCTTCCCCTCACGTAATAACTTCAAGTTTACCCTCAATCTGGTCTGCTTTTAATTTGCTCTCAGCTACTGTTATTTATAAGGTTAGTCAATCCCTTAACCCTACATCAACTTCTTTTGATCCCTGACCGGCTCGTCTGGTTAAGCGACTTGCTCAACCTCTGCTTCCTCTTCTCTTACTTCTCCTTCACTCTTGTCTTTCTACCGGTACACTTCCTAATGCTTGGAAATATGCAGTATTATACTATTATTCAAAAAGCCTCGCCTTGACCCCTCAAAAGCTTCTAATTTTCATCCAATTTCCAATCTCCCATTTTTCAGTAAGATTTTGGATAAGCTGGTTCTATATCAATTAACCAATTTTCTAGAAAACTCTAATGTTCTTCATCCCTTTTAATCTGGTTTTCATATTTGTCACAGAACTTAACTCTTCTGGTTTCTGTTTATGACACTATTCGGGTGTCCCTGGATCAACGTTACACTGTAATTCTTGTCTCTCTTGATCTCTCTTCGGCATTTGGCTTAGTTAACGTTTGAGTTCTATTGGGATTTCTGGTACTTCGTACTCATGGTTTCACAGTTATCTTTCGAACCATTCCTACCAACTCTCTCACTCTGGATCTTTTTCTTCTACCTATCCTGTTCTTTATGGTGTTCCTCAGGGTTCTATCTTATCTCCCATATTATTATATATTTTTTTTGTCTCTATTGCCATCATCCAGGAGCAAGGTTGTCAGCCGTTCTGCTATGCGAATGAAATACAGATTCTTTTTCGTTCCTCAAGCTCTTTTTCACCAGACACTCTGAATATGCCTTACTGCTGTATCTGCTTAGTGAAAGGATACTGGTCTCTTTTTAAACAAAACTAAACGTGAAGCTATGTCCCCCCCTCCTACCACTCTACACCTGTCTCTTTCCCGTGAAACAGCATTCAGTTATTTAGGTCCTAAATTGTGGAATGATCTGCCTCCCTCTTAGAGAACTGATGTGCCTCTTCAATCATTTAACGCACTCTTGAAAACTTTCCTTTTTTCCTCTGCCTTTCCTTCTGCTTTATTTCTCCCAGCTCTTCCATCCTCTCCCCTTTTTTCCCCCACCCTCAGTTCAGAATAAGTAGAAATTTGTTTTTATTGTTGTAAACTACTAAGTTGCCTGTACAGGCTCAATTTGAAGTATATCAAGTGCCTGGAAACAAATAAATAACCTGACAGTATGCAGTGGCAGTAAGGCCAGGCAGCCTGCGTAGCCCCCAACAAGAGGGTCCCAGAACAGCAGCCATGAAGAGGCTAGTGAAGGCATCACAAACTGTCTTCCACCGATTGTTATGGTATAAGCCACTCATCAGAATTAAATGTGTAGCATGATGTTGCGTTGGATCAGATACATATATATACACCAATATATTTGTGCAGCTTTTAAAAATATATTTTTGACACTGCAGCAGAGAAAATAGTTTCATTTCAAGCCCCTCTCTCCCTACCCCTTTTTCTGGGAACTTCTGAGAGCAGGGATAGTCAATTACAAACACTTAACAAAGACAAAAGAGAGATATATAGCTTCCTCTGCCCTCCCACCTAACAAAAGCTTGACTAAGGTGGGCACCTGAATACCCCATTGAAAACAAAGAACTCGGAGGAAAAGCATAAACAGAACATTTGCCTGTCATCAGAGGTATACCTGCCCCTCCCATCATCTATCAGACAAATGGACGCCAGGACATCTGCAGAAAGAAGGACTTATAATGTGGTCATGTGAACAGACTACATTAACCATAATGCCTTGCAAAATATCCAGGACATGCATACACCATGCTTCTCTGCTAACATTATAAAAGACCTGGAAACAGCCCAGCTCGCTCTCTTGGAACCTGCCTCCTCTTGGGACCTGCTGCTCTCTTTGGGGTCTGCTGATGCCTTGCTCCTGAACATGTGCTCATCAATCAGCTGGACCACAGAATGCTTGTAACAAGGACTTGTAAGTTAACCTACCTGCTACTTTGTTCTATTTTATGCACAAATTCTCTGTTCTAAGATCCTTTTAAAAACCTACCTCTTGTGTGCAATTGTATATTAAATCAACCTTTTTGAAGCTAAAAATACGGTCTCTTTGTGTTCTGAGTATATGGTATCTTTTATATATACTTAATTTATTTAATTTATTGCCATTATCACCTTTGGTGATTGGTGGAGAAATTAATATCCTAAAACTTATAAATACAGCTCCTGCTCTTAAATTATAAACAGTAGCGAGTGCTCTAGAGCTCTTTTCCCCAAAATAAATCATTTCTTGTAACACGATCAGCAGCAAAAAAAACAGAAGGCTGCAACCAGCCAGGTACCAAGGGGGCATCTACTCCAAGCCACAAGGCTAGAGTGGCCCGAAGGCAAATAGTACAAGTGCAAATAATCTGAAGGGCAATCACCCATTCCTGAACAGCCCCAAGGTGGCTAAAGGCACAGAGAGCTGTGAGGTGGAAATGCCGCCATATGCTTTAGTCAAAGTCCGCAAATGCAGTCGGGAGCTGAAGGTTAACAATGCCGCAAGGGACCGAACAACAGGACAGACAACTGTGAGTCTAAAGCTCCCAATGACACATAGGATCGCCACCTTAGGGAGGCCATCTCAGGATGACCAATGCGCCTCGAAGATGGCCGCTGCAGCAGCATGCCACTATATGCTCATGCGGACATGGGCCGCCAGATGCCCCTGCATCAGAAAGGAGAAAAATGGCCATGCCTCATGAAGGAGAAAAAACAGTCTAAGTGGCATAGAGCTGTAGCTATCAACAACAAGGAACCCCACAATCTAGCACATGGAGTAAACACAGCAGAGGGCACAAGTGTGGGCACAAGCCGAAGGCTGCCTATGCAGCTGGAAAAGAGCAGACCAGGTAACCATGACAAGAAGTTGCCCCTTAGCTTGAGGCAAGAAGGAAATACACTCCTCCTCCCCCCCCCACCCCCCCCCAGGAAAAGAGGGCAGCCCACACCAGTATAGCCAAGGCCTCCAAAAGAGAAGTGAGTTACAGAATGAAAACGCAGCTGGGAGGAGAAACCAGGAAAAGGCCACCGAAGAGAAGGCTGCAAGGGCAGTTGATAGTGACTTGGGAGCAGGAACTGTCTCTTCATGTTCAAGTGTACAGCGCTGCGTACATCTAGTAGTGCTATAGAAATGATAAGTAGTAGTAGTAGTAGTAGTAAGGTCCAGGCTTCTTCTGTGCGGGAATTCACCATGCGAGAAGGAACCAACACCAGAAACCTCAAAGGCATACAAGCAACCTCCGCCAATCAAGGGAACCGGTTCCATCCGCACCACAACGGCCTGAAAGCTATAAAGACAGAAAAGAAGAAAGAGCAATCCATTATTTCAGCCTGTGACCAAAGTGGCTGCTGCCGACTTAAGAGCGGTACTGTAAAAAAGCGCACCAAAATCGCTCCCGCGCTGGCCCAATGGTACTATCACAAAAACACAGCAACCCCGACACAGGCTGCTCAAAAAGTAATAGTGCACCACCACAAGTGCACTAACCCGACAGCACAACCCCGACAGAGGGGAAGCATGATAAAGTTCATACTCACAATTTTATCGGCCTTACCAGTATCCATAGGCCTTCTGACTCAAATCAGGTGGTTGAATCCAGACAGCTGTAGGGGTGCAGACACTCTTCCTCTTCTCCAGAATGCTACACAAGCAGAAATCTGATCTCTTCCAACATTATTTATTTTCTCCCAAAGTTCTGTGAGGAAAAGGAGGAAGGGGAGGGACCCAGCACCAGTAGGTCAGGCACCTCTTACTGGCCTAGACTCCCCCAAGCTCAACTTAACCAGGGAATCTGGAACAGAAGCCACAGAAGCAGAGGAAACCAGGAGCATGTGAGAGACCATCCACTGCCTGCTGGAAACAGAGAATACTGACTGACCAAGGAGCATACCTTCCTATGCAGCAGAGTTCAGTTTGGTACTCTCTATTCGCCACCCACCAGATGTTCATAACATACAAGTCTCTGGATTCGTCTGCTGATGATGACAAGGAAAGACAATAACGTTCATCAACTGAGACTCTTGAATGGAACACCAGCAAGCAACATATGAAAAACTAAACATCTAAAAACTATGTTATTTAAAAGCATTATATTTGTTCATAAGAAAATATATGGACTGACTAGTAAACAGAGTGAATTACAGTTATGGTCCTCTAGGCATTCAAAGACATAGGAGTCACTTTCTAATTCCTGACTACCTAGACTTGTACTGAAATAATGCAAATTTTGCATTTTTTGATCTCTAATACAGTGTAAAAAAACAGAACAAAAAAAACATTAATAATCTACATGTCTTTTTGTCATAGCCATACGTAGTACAGTAAACTTTAAAAGTGTACCTGTCCATATGCAAAAACAGTAGCATTATAGCCTTCAAAACAGCCATCAATCAGCTTTTCTGTGCATTTTTGATAAATAGCTTCTTGCTGTGAATCAATGTCGAAGACATTATCAAAAGTAAAAGCCTTATCTTTTCCTAGCACCACCTGTGGTTCACCAGGTGTCACCGATGTGCAAATATGGCAGCCTTCAATCTTCTCTTTTGCTAACTGAGGGCGGATCCTGAAAGAAAAAGAAAAGCAAATCAGATTAGACACAATACATATAAACCTGAGAAATAACTCTTATTGTTATACTTCTTTTCACTAGCTGTTAAAGATATAAAAAACTGCTAGTCAATCATAAAAATACATCATTAACACATACAAATCTACTTAAATATTCTTTTGGATGTGTATAGAAATGTATATTATATCCAGGCAGCATATAAAAAATCACAAATTGGAGTTTCGTTGTACTAATGGATCTTGGAAGGGTTCTGTACTATTCATTATAAGCAGGTCGCTTGAAGAGGGGGGGGCGGTTCTAAATGAGGATATTGGTGATTGGATTCTATGATAGAATTATTCATGTTGGGGTGTGGGGATATGAAGGTTTTGAAGTTTGGGAGGTTGTTTTTTTTTTTTTTTTCCTCGAAGGGATATAGTGGTTGTAGCCTGTTTAAGGAGACAGATAGCTTTAAATGTGCATATAAACAGGGGGAAGTGAGAGGTGCGTCTTCTCTTCCCAAGTTTGATTCATCTAGATATGGAAGGGGTGCCCCTTATCTATTTTTCCAAATTAAATCTACAGCTTATTTTAATTTACATAGCCCTTGGAGATCATAATCTCAATGAAATTTGTATCCTGGAATTTGGGGGGAGTAACCTCACCGATTAAACGTACAAAAGTCTTGTAAGCTCTGAAGCGTCATAAAACAGATGTAGCGTTTGTTCAGGAGACCCATCTTAGCTCTGCAGAGCATGCTAAATTCTATCAGAGGTGGTTTGCACAATTAATTGAAGCCCCAGCTTTGCGGAGGAAAGCGGGAGTTATGATTCTTTTTCGTAGAGGTCTGGATGTATAGATTAAGTCAATAAAACGGGATCATGATGGTCGATATATCTTGGCTGAGATGATACTAGAAGGGCAGTCTTTCATTTTATGCAGTGTTTATGCTCCAAATGTATTTGATAAACAATTTTTCAGTAGATTGACTGCTCTATTAGCCCCCATTCAGGACAGCAATATTATCTTGGGGGGTGATTTTAAGCTAGTGTATGACCCTCAATTGGATAATTCTTCCATAGCTTTTCAAGGTATGAGTTATTGTGTCCGAGGCCTGCCCTTCCTTTGCAATACTCTGGATTTAATTGATGTATGGCAAGTGCTGCATCCTACCGTTAAAGATTACACTCATCTATCACATGCACACTCAACACAGTCAACACAGTCACGCACTGATTATTTTCTCTTGTCCAGCTCACTATTTTCACGTTTCTCTGGCAGAGATTGGCCCTTATGAGGTGTCTGACTATGCCCTAATTTGGGTTCAATTAGCCGGAGGAGGAAGGCCAAAACAAAGTGGGTTCTGGAAATTCCCCCTAGATCTTTACTGGGACACGAGGTTTCATTCTTTTCTTCAGGAAAAATGGGAAGATTATGCACTTAACAACCATTTACATGTTCACCAATACGCTCTTTTTTTTTTTTTTTGAAATGGCCAAAGCATGAGAGGTGAAATAATTAGCTACCAAGCCCGTGCTCAAAAAATTAGAAATAAAGAGATTTTGAGATTGGAGAAGAGGGTACAACGGAAGCGTATGGGGCACAGAGCTGTTCGAACAATGGCTGTTAGAGAGGCCCTTTTGACTTCCCAGAGAGAGCTAAATGAACGGCTCCATCAGAGAGCCATAAAATCCCAATTATACTACCGTTATCAACTTTTTCTACATGGCAATAAGGCAGGAGGTCTGTTGGCCTGATTAATTAAAAGAAGAAGGGGGCCTACTCGTGTAACACAGCTACGAGACTCTAGGGGTCATTGGATCCAGAAAGATCAGGATATTTCAAGCTCATTTTCAGAAATACTACAAATTACTCTACCAAGAACCCACAGATGAGGTGTTAGATAGTGATTTATTCTTGGATAACTTGACTTTACCCACGATTATGAAAGCACAAAAAGAGTTTCTTAATGCTCCCTTTAGAGAGGGGGATCTTTTATTAGCAGTACAGCAAAGTAAGCTTCAGAAGCTGCCAGGACCGGATGGGTATAGGATGGAATTTTATAAATTGCTTTATGAACAGATACAACCCCCCCCCCCCCCCCCCCCCCCCTATTGAATCTTTTTAATTTTATGGCGACATCAGGGACCCTTCTGGAGTCTTTTAAGGTAACCCAGATGATTGTTTTGTTAAAACCTGGGAAGAACCCAGATGATCCAGGAACCTACCGCCCCATTTCCTTGTTAAATTGTGATGTAAAACTACATGCAAACATTTTGGCAAATAAGCTGTCTCATGTGCTTCCAGATTTGATTTCTCCTCCACCAGGTCAGTTTTGTAAGAGGTTGATCGGCTGCCAAGAACATACGAGTAATTTTAGCATCACTGGAGGCCGTCAAGCGTTCAAGAGTATATTCTTTATTAATTAGCTTTGATGCAGAGAAGGCCTTTTATCGGGTGCTCTGGAAATTTATTTTTGCAGTGTTGAAAAAGGTTGGTATAGAAGGGTACTTTAGTGAGGCTGTGGGGGTGTTATACTCTGACCCATGGGCATTTGTTTGGGTCAATGGAGAACGATCCTCTGTATTCACTATTCGTCGGGGCACGAGTCAGGGATGCCCATTATCTCCGGTACTCTTGTACTTTCATTAGACCCCCTAATTAGAGAAATTCTCTCCCACACGGAGATATCTGGAATATCTGTTGGCCACTCCTTCTTTAAGATTTCAGCATTTGCAGATGATTTATTAGTACATGTTGCTAATCCTCACAAGTCTGGAATTCGTTGCCAGAGAATGTGGTAAATGCGGTTAGCTTAGCGGAGTTTAAAAAAGGTTTGGACGGCTTCCTAAAGGAAAAGTCCATAGACCGTTATTAAATGGGCTTGGGGAAAATCCACTATTTCTGGGATAAGCAGTATAAAATGTTTTGTACATTTTGGGATCTTGCCAGGTATTTGTGACCTGGATTGGCCACTGTTGGAAACAGGATGCTGGGCTCGATGGACCTTTGGTCTTTCCCAGTATAGCAATACTTATGTATTTATGTCCTTGGTGGCCATACTAGCTGTTTTTCACGAATTTGGGGACTTTGCAGGCCTCAAATTAAATTTTTCCAAATCCTTGGCATTGGAATGGGGAGCAGAATTTCCACTCAAATGGGCGCAAAAGTCTTTCAATTATCTAGGCATTAAACTTATAATGAAAGTCTCGTCCCTATATCAGTAAAATATCTGTAGTTTGTTAGAAAACATGGTTGAATGTCTGACCAATTGGAGATCTCTCCCAATAACTCTACATTGTAGGCTACACCTTTTTCGTATGATCGAATTTTTGAGGTGGCTCTATGTCCTTCAAATGCTACCACTGCGTATTTTTAGAAAGGATCTATATTTGTTATATAGACACCTCCGCAATTTCATTTGGGGTGGTTGTAAATCTAGAATGCCCTTTTGTTTTCTGTTTGGGTCATGGAAAGAGGGAGGACTGGGGGTTCCTAACCTACGACGTTACAATCAGGCTTCTCTACTTCGCCATATAGGAGATTGGATCTTGGATAGGCAGGATTATATACTGAGGGGAATGGAAATAGAATTTTTTCAGCCTTGTCACCTATACTATTTATTAAAAGCCCCAAGAAAGGAGATCCCATCTAACATTGGCACGAGCTTATTGTTACGGCCTTTGAGAGAGGTTTGAAAGGATTTGACTAAGTATTGGGGAATTCCCTCGGAAGCCTCTGATTTGTTGCTCATTCAGGGTAATTTGAGCTTTCCCCTGGGCTTGGACAATCCGGTGTTTTGCAGGTGAGCAGCTCTGGGTATTACGCATTTAGAGCATGTCTTGGACTTGAAAGGTTCATTATTATCTCTTGGGGCTCTAGGTACTGGTATTGAATTCAGCAATATGTACGCCTACATTCAGTTAGCACATTATGTTCATGCGCTTAGAGGTGAGATTTTAGGAGCTGCACATAGTCGGTATCTCAGAGCCACTTTTCATTCCACCCCAGGGGACCGTCTTTCTGTTTCTGGACTATATAAAGCACTTACACTCGACGGCTCCTTATAAGAATAAAGAGGATATTAAAAACCGTTGGGCCCTGGATTTGGCTCTTGACTTTGATCAGCTGTCAGCTGCTATTCCTTTCTTGTCTGTCAATGTGGACCAACATGCCTGCCAACATCATATTCTACACAGAGTGCATATCACAAAGGCCCAAATTTTCAAGATGGGGAGTAGAGGAGCCCTTGTGCTCCAAATGTAGAGGGCAGGTGAGCACTTTCTTTCACTCTCTCTGGGAATGTCCGACAGTCCTTAAGTTTTGGTTAGCTTTATTCCATTTTTTGGGAAGGGCTTTTGGGTGTGCCAATCCCATACGTCCCGCTTAGGGTGCTTCTCGATAAATACAAACTTTTTGCTCTGCAGGGAAAAGGAGCTCAACTTCTAGTTCACAAGGCTTGTCTCTTGGGCAAACGCCTCATTTTGAGTGCTTGGACTAGTGATCACCCATCAGATTTTTGGCATTGGCAAAATAAGCTTCATAAGCTATTGCTGATAGAACGTAGATTGGTGGGAGCATCTCCCCAAAGAAGAAATATGTTCTTGGCTATTTGGGAGCCGTACATTCAGTATGTGTCTCCAAGGGCCCGCAGTTTTGTTATGAATTCCCTCCTGTAATAGTTTTTTTTTTTGTCTTAAGTTGAGGTGGGGGAATGCATATCTGGTTAACTATTAGGGTAGTTTAATTCTACAAGATATGACAACAAATAATATATTAGTATTAGGTTGCCAAGTGTTGTTGAGACTTGAATCAGCATATGTTCTACGGCAACGATGTTGTTTAACTCTTGTCATCAACAAAAACGGTTTTGGTTGGGAGACGGGAGGAGGCTATAAGAAACAAGGCCTCTTACCTAGGCTCTTAACTGAACCATTGAAGGATTTACAAATATTGTACATCATTCAGGGCTATACTGAACTATGAATTCTTTGTTGTCAAATCATATGATTGCTTTGATATGTGACTCTATGTATGTCATGTACTTAGGCATTAAAAAGCCTGAGGGAGAGGTGGGTTATGGGATTCAACAAGATGGGTTGGAAAGTGTTAAAAAGTTGCTGTCACTCAGATGATGTTATATCTGGAGCTTGTTGACTGTTTATTTTGTCGCATCATCAATAAAAATTGTTGAAACATAAAAAAATCACAAATTGAACTATTTTTCAGAAGAGAAAATTAATTATAAAATTCAAGTTGGTGAGTTTGCTGCAGGGTTAAAGCACTTTGAAATATGTGCTTGAAGAAAGAGTACACAGTTAACAAAGACTTTCCTTACATTATTCAAAATACCTTGCAAGAGTTTTTGTCCATGACTGAACATGAATTTAATCATTTGATATACTGCTTTTTCTAGGAACAAGTACACTCCTCAGTCTTAAAACAAGCATAACAGCAACAAAATGAATCTCTTGATGAATCTGTAAGCACTTAATTAAAAACAAAGAAAAAAATAACACACACACAAAGACCCAAAGACAGGCAATCTAAGATTCTCCTCTTATGGTTTTCACCTCATTCCACAGTACAAATATTTGCTCTGATGTACTAAGGGCCCTGTTTACAATGACACGCTAGAGGCACATTAGCATTATTAGCACGCTACCCATCTAGATGCTTATAATATTCCAATGGGCGTCTACAAGGTTATCATGCGCTAAAAATGATAGCGCACCTTAGTAAACAGGACCCTAAGTGGGTTTTTCCCCCATTTTGGACATGATGTAATAAGCTGCACTATGCTAACAAGAACAAATCTTGACAAATATTCACTGAATCTAGAAGCCAGCCCAAAAACAGAGGAGCTGAACACCACTATTTTCTAAGGTAGTGGTAATTCGGTTCAAATAGATAACGTCAACCAAGATGTAGCCAACATCACTGTCACCAGCTCGACTGCTGCTATTTTTCCAAGTAGGCACACTGAGAAGTGAATACCTTTCTGGGATCAGATAGGTATTACTGGTCCATCAGGGGGGTACCTGATGTTTGGAATCTCTACAACCGAGGGTCTCCCCATGCTGGGTACAAAGGCTAGGGGTGGCCTGGAACCTGTGGAGATCCTGCATTAACTGAGGGGGTCTTTTACAAAGCCACGCTAACGTTTTTAGCTTGCGCTAAAATTAGGTGGTGATAAATGCTGATATGCCCATTATATTCCTATAGGCGTCTCAGCATTTAACGCAAGTTAAAAACACTAGCGCAGCTTTGTAAAAGGGCTCCTGAAGCTGGTAGGAACTTAAACCTTAACCACCTCTGGAACTGAAGTTTCAGTTGTAATCCAAAGCAAGAAACTGCACCATTTTATGCATCAGAAATACTTCCATATGCAGTCCAGGATTCCTTTCACTATTAAATGCAGTAAGACTAGATAGCAGTTTACTTCTAACTTAGCATAGTTACTGTTTGTTTGGTTGGTTGGTTTTTTTTGTGCATTACAATATTTGTTATTCTGTAGCACAAAGCCTAAATTGGAAGCAAACCGCTGGACTCAGATTAGCAGAGTTCATTACACTGGGCTGTATGTCTGACACTAGCCTCAAGTTAAGAATGTATAAAATGCAACTGAGATAAGTAATGTTTTGATTGGAGGAGTAGCTTAGTGGTAAGTGTAGAAGGCTTTGATCCTGGTGAACTGGGTTCAATTCCCACTGTAGCTCCTTGTGAGTCTGAGCAAGTCACTTAACCCTCCATTGTCCCAGGTACAAAATAAGTATCTCCATATGTAAACCGCTTTGATTGTAACCACAGAAAGATGGTAAATCAAGTCCCATCATCTTTGTTTTGTATAACTGCATTAATTGTTGTGATTATGTGATAAAGTTTTGGCTTTAATTTTCAATTTTAAAAATGTGCTGGGCAGTAACCTTCTTGGAAGGTTTGAGGACTGGAACTAGCTAAAGGGTTGGCGGGAAAGGGTGAACAGCCTACAGTTTCCTAAATTGTCATAACCTGATCCCTCTCTCCACCAAACAAAGGACTTGCTGCGTTCTGCAGAATTTATTTAACTGCACTTTAAAATGTCAAATCCATGTGAAAAATAATCATTCTAAAACTAGATTCACATTTTTCAATAAAATCAAGAAACAAGAATGGAAATACTGCTTGTTTACCCTGGTCCACTGATAAAACTAAAATTAGGAAACTTAAAAACCGGCAATGTAAACAAATGGGTGGGGTGTGAAAGATAGCAAATATTGAGGTTTTGCTACCACTGTCTTTAGCAGTACTGTACTTTGAATGTGTTCATACCTGTCTGAACAGCAGTAGAATTCTTTAGGTGTTGACGTATTTGAAATACAAATACAAATCAGTAAGAACAGCACAACTCTTCAGGAATGTTTCCATTAAAAAGTTGAAAATACTATATTGGAGTGACAAAAGTTCAGCATGAAAGGAAGGAAGCATTCGATTCATTAGCATGCCTTAAAAAATTATAATGAGCACTAAATTAACTTATGCATTAATATATATATTTATTTGCTGGTTTTCAACCTGTTGAAATTTTTGACATTTATTTTTCTAAAATGGAGGCTTATGCCGCATATACCCTACACATAAACATCCATTTCTCTTGTATTTTAGAAAAGCCTCTATCGTCGGCAGATTCTGTTCTGAAATACTGGTGAAACCTGAGACATCATGACCTGGAAGTCTCAATTCTGACTTCTACATCCTTTCTAAAATGGGGCTGCACACACATATACAGCAGCATCTTACAATTCACCATACTGTGATTCAAAATTAGGAGTGCTTCATGGGGTACAGATTTAGACAAATCCTATATAGATCTCATATGTACAGGACATCTTATAGTATAGATGGGCTAGGTGGACCACTGGTCTGACCCAGTATGGCTACTCTTATGCTCTTATGTATGTGAAATATGACAGAATGCATTATTTATTTGATAAATAATGCATGCTTCAAAAGATCTCTACATCAGAATGCATTCCATAGATGAGAGATAGGAAACAATGGCAAGTTAATATCTCCATGCAATTCAATCACATGGAAAAAATGAACACCTAATTATATTTTCTCTCTTATGCTGGCTGCTTTGTTTGGTTTCTTTCCAAACTCCACCTTTTACAGACAAACACCTTTCTGCTCCAAAACAAATATCAAAATTAATGAAGTGAAAAAAAATATGGAGGTTCGTCATTGGAAACAGCAATTCAGCAACATTCAACCTATGAGGTATAATTAAGTACCTACATGAAACTATAGTATAAAATGACTTTCTGAATTACATGCAAGTAAAAGACAGCAGCTGCCACTAAGAAGTCTCAAAAATGAGGAATCAAACCCATTAGGAAAACAAAAATGGCTTTTTTCATAATTACCTGATATATCCTATTTTTTTAACCATTAGTTTAAAAAAATACTTTTGTAGTATACCCACTACAGCATTTTTGAATGTACTATATTAAAAAGAGCAGCAAGCAAGCTAATCACATTTGCAGCTGAGTTTCAATAAATTTATTTCTATGCTTTGGTCTGTCTCAAGGGCCGATGCTGTAACCTTGCATTAAAGCCATGTGCTAAATCTCAGTACACAATTTTCTAACGCAAGCATTAACTCAAAGCATTTGCTTCCAATGCAGTAAGGAAATAGGTCTAGTGCAAAAGGTGTGCGCACAGGTCTACGCTTTGCAGCACACAAACAATTGCATCGCACTTGGATTGCATCTGTGCAAATGCTGGAATGCTATACAGATATGTAAACAGCAAATCAGAACACCAAACCATCAAGAAACTTGATACTTACAGGCAGATGATCAAAAGCAAACGCCGGCACTAGAGGCTGCTAGCGCCGGCGTTTGCTACTGCCCCATGATCAGAGCCCTCGAGCGCATGAAGCAATGCGCTCGAGGACTCTTTGCACAAGTAGAATGCTAATGCATGCTAAACAGGGCTTAGCGCATTCATCGCCAATGATCAGCGGTCAGCACGCCAAAATTTGGGTCGCTGGCTGCGGCAAACCCTACGCCAGCTCCGAGCTGGCGTTAGGGTTTGCAGATCACTGGGGAAGAATGGTGAGCCCTGTCCAGCATGCACTTGCATGCTGGCAGGCCCCCGTTCCCCCCCAAAGCAAACCTGCCAACAGGGGGCTGGAGGTCCAGCGGACCTCCGGTCCCCACCCCTGACGACCCCCCACCGATGACGCCCCCCCTGATGCCTCCCCCAGGTTCAGGGAGGGCTGGAGATCCAGTGGGTCTCCAACCCCCGCAAACCCCCAGAAAATCGTCCCTGGTGGTCCAGTGGCCGTTGGCCAAACCCCCCACCCCCAGGGAGCGACGTGGGGGTGGGGCTGGTGGTCTGGCGGACAGCCAGCCCACCCCAACTCCCCCCAGCGTTGTCTGCAGAATCCCTGGTGACGACGACGAAAAATGGCGGTGCCCAGCCCCACCGGAGCCCCGCCCAGCGCATCCCAGGATGCACTGGGCGGGGCTGGGCACCGCCATTTTGCGGCGGTGGCAACCCAAGGAAGAAGAGGGAGGCAGGCTACCTCCATCATCCAACAAAGGTAGGGGGGCCGTGAGGGGGTTCTTTTTCACGCTGGACCACAAGGGATTCGACCGACAACGCTGGGGGGGGGGGAGATGGGGTGGGCTGGAGGTCCACCGAACCTCCAGCCCCCCCCCCCTCCCGTCGCTTGCTGGGAGGGGGGGTTTGGCCAGTGGCCACTGGACCACCAGGGACCATTTTCCGGGGGTTTGGGGGGGCTGGAGACCCACCGGATCTCCAGCCCTCCCTGAACCTGGAGGGAGGGGAACGTCGGGGGGACCGGAAGTCCGCCGGACCTCCAGTCCCCGTTGCTTGGGGCAGGGGTAGTCAGGGCCTGGTGGTCCCATGGACCTCCAGCCCCTGTGTTTGACAGGTTTGGGCTTTTGACAACCCAGACCTGTCAAACAAGTGCGGGAAGACTGTGCTGAGTGAATGCTCAGGCACAATTCGCCCGCACTTCTACCCCATGATCAGAGATAATTGCGTTGCTTAAATTTGCATGCATTATCTCTAATCATAGGTCTAATAGCGCCCCGCGATGTTCCAGCGCTATTTTAGAGTGCTGTTTGGAACAGCACGGGGCTTTTGATCATCTGCCTGTTAATGTATACAGACAAGTTAACCCTCAAGAAAACATGATACTTACATATATAGACAAGTTACCTTTGTGAATAAAATAAGACCTTAAACACAGTGCACCACAAATGCACTTTGATGGATGACTAATCTAGCACTGATTTTACTCTTTTAGCTATCAAAGTGCACTGAATTTGGAATTTATGATGCACAGTATTTTTGGTCCTATTTAATTCACTTGATACTTTTGTATATATCTGGCTTCAAGAAGCAGGTGAAAGATGAGTTCTCCCAAGTCTTTAATGGAAGAAGCAACTAACTAGCTAGCCACACACACAAGGTTTAATACTAGCTACACATACTGAGCCTACTAGGGACAGAGAAGGTACCTGTATATAATATATGACAACTGCTTAGGTTCTACCACAGAAATGCGGTATATCAAATCCATGACCCATCCATCCATGCAGTGGAACTTGCAGGAAAATGATTTTGGCTACAGCAGGAGTGGATAAGAACCTTTTCTGACTTCATGTCAATTTTCCTTAAGCTAGTCACTCTTATTTTCTAACTCCTAACGCTCGTTATCTGCCTATATGTTCCACCTCCATTTACACCCTATGAGAAAATTAGGTTCTTACCATGATAATTTTCTTTCCTTTAGTCATAGCAGATGAAGCCATTACATGTGGGTTGTGTACATCAACCAGTAGGGGAAGATAGAAAGCACTCAATTTTTCACAGTGACTCATGGCCAGCTAGCTCCACTGCCTCTTCAGTATTTGAAGCTTCCAAAGCAGTATGGCAAACCGCAATGGGAATAACATGAACTTTCCTCACAGCGAACGATGGCCCCTTAACAAGGGCATAAACTCCAAAAAAGGAGGGAATGAACTCATCCTCCTGGAGGGAATAAACTCGTCCTCCACTTTGTATAAACGGAGGGAATACTTGCATCCTCCTGGAGGGCATGAACTCATCCTCCTATAACTGTAACAAGAATCCTGAAGACTGTTTTCCGACTCCCCAAGGAAGGAATATAACTTCAGGAAACAAGAACAGCACCTGAAATCAGAATCACTGCAATACAGACAATCATACAGGGAGGGCTCATGGCTTCATCTGCTATGACTAAAGGAAAGAAAATTACCATGGTAAGAACCTAATTTTCCCTTCCTTGTCATCAAGCAGATGAAGCCATTAGGTATGGGATGTAACAAAGCGAATCCCTAAACAGGGTGGGAACAAGCCACACCACGCGCTAGCACCTGTGCTCCAAAACGCGCATCCCTCCTAGCAGCCACATCCAGCCTGTAATGTCAGGCGAAAGAGAGCTTAGAAGCCCATGTTGCAGCACTGCAAATCTCATGAAGAGATAGTGCTCCAGTTTCCGCCCAGGAAGAGGAAATCACTCTTGTGGAATGTGCCTTAAAGGCTTCAGGCGGAGCCTGGCCAGACAGCAGATATGCTGAAAAGATAGCTTCTTTGAGCCAACGGGCAATAGTGGCTTTAGACGCTGAAGACCCTTTGCGAGGACCTGCAAACAGCACAAAAAGATGATCAGAGGTCCTGAAAGAATTTGTAATTCGCAGATACTACAAAACAGTCCTGCGCACATCCAAAAGGTGCAACTGCCCAAATGAATCTGGAAACTCCTCCTCAACAAAGGAGGGAAGAAAAACAGGCTGGTTTAGGTGAAACGCTGAAACCACCTTAGGTATGAAGGAAGGCACGGTCTGAACCGTGACCCCTGACTCTGAGAATTGCAGAAAAGGGTCTCTACAGGACAGCGCCTGGAGCTCTGACACCCGTCTCGCCGAGGTAATGGCCTTCAATACTAACCCCAGGTTCCAAGCTGGACAAGGTGCCCGCACGGGAGGACGGAGCCAAAGCACCCCTCTAAGAAACCGTGCCACATCTGGATGAGCAGCTAAGGACACGCCTACAACCTTGCCACGCAGGGAGGCCAATGCTGTCACTTGCACCCGCAGGGAATTATAGGTCAAGCCTTTGTGTACACCATCCTGCAAAAAGTCCAGAATCGGCGAGACAGGAGCCCGCAATGGAGAAAGCGCTCTTGAAACACACCAGACTTCAAACTGGCGCCAAATCCTGGCATAAGCCATGGAAGTGGAGCGCTTACGGGCCTGCAGGAGAGTGGAAATTACCTTATTTGAGTAGCCTTTATCTCTCAATTGCGCCCTCTCAATCACCATGGCATAAGACCAAAGTGGCAGGCGTCCTCCATGGCCACCGGACCCTGTGACAACAGGTGTGGAACCAGAGGTAACAGAAAGGGAGCCTCAAACAGCATCTGTCGGAGGTCCACATACCAAGGCTTCCTGGGCCAATCCGGGGCGATGAGCACCACTTCTCCTGGATGCAGCCGAATCCGCAGGAGCACTCGCCCTATCAAGGGCCACGGAGGGAAGACATACAGCAACCCCGGGGGCCAGGGTTGAGCCAAGGCATCCAACCCGGCAGAGCGAGGATCCCTCCGTCTGCTGAAGAAGCACGGGACTTTGGCATTGGAACTGGTTGCCATAAGATCCATCACTGGCTTGCCCCATTTGGCACATATCTGCAGGAATACATCGTCTGCTAGTTCCCACTCCGCTGGATCGATCTGATGGCTGCTTAGACAGTCGGCTTGCACGTTGCTCTGACCTGCAATGTGAGCTGCTGACAGGGACTGTGGATGCAGTTCGGCCCAGTGGCAAATTTGTTCGGCCTGCGCAGCTAGAGCTCTGCACTGAGTGCCGCCTTGTCGATTTATGTAGGCCACTGTTGTCGTGTTGTCCAACATCACTCGGACAGCCCATCCTTCCAGGGTCACTTGAAAGGCCAGAAGAGCCAGAAACACCGCTTTCAACTCCAGGCAGTTGATAGACCACTCCGCCTCGTCGGGCGTCCACAGACCCTGGGCATTCTTCCCCTGGCAATGTGCGCCCCAGCCCTTTAGGCTGGCATCTGTCCCCACTAGGCACCAATCGGGGAGCGCCAGCGGCATTCCCCGCCGCAACATGCTGTCCGAGAGCCACCACCATACTGAGGCAGGCCGCAGGGAGCCAAGAAAGTCTGCATTGATAATCCTGAGATACTGGAGACCATCGTTGAAGTAGAGAATACTGTAGAGGTCTCAGGTGCGCTCTCGCCCATGGTACCACTTCCAAGGTGGCCGTCATCGATCCCAACAGCTGGATAATGTCCCAAGCTTGAGGGCGGGGCATCCTCAGGAGCAGACGGACCTGATTCTGAAGCTTTCACCGCCTTTGCTCGGGAAGAAACACATAGTCCGAGGCTGTGTCGAACCTGGCCCCCAAATATTCTAGAGATTGCGAGGGGGTCAGGTAACTTTTGGCCATATTGACGACCCAGCCCAGAGACTGAAGGACTGAAACCACTCTGGCTGTAGCTAGATGACTCTCTTTTTCTGAGTCTGCTCTGATGAGCCAGTCGTCTAGGTACGGGTGAACCCGGATACCCTCTCGCCTGAGAAAGGCAGCTACTACCACCATTACCTTGGAGAAGGTTTGGGGAGCTGTGGCGAGGCCAAAAGGCAAGGCCCGAAACTGGAAATGTTTTCCCAACGCCGCAAACCACAGAAACTTCTGGTGCGGGGGCCAAATTGGTATGTGCAAGTAAGCTTCTTTCAGGTCCAGAGACGTGAGAAACTCTCCTGGCTGTACCACCGCAATGACGGAGCACAGGGTTTCCATGTGAAAATGCTGCACTCTTAAGGACTTGTTTAGCTCTTTTAAGTCCAGGATCGGGCGAAAAGACCCGCCTTTTCATGGCACCACAAAGTAAATGGAGTAGCAGCCTAGACCTTGTTCGGCGGGAGGCACCGGGGTCACAGCCCCTATCTGGCACAGACTGTGCAAAGTCTCTTCTACCGCCGCCCGTTTGGCGGCAGAACCGCATCGGGGCTCCACAAACACGTCTCTCACCGGGGCATCGAATTATATTCGGTATCTGTCTCTGATCAGGTCCAAGACCCACTGATCTGCGGAGATTCTTGCCCACTCCTCGAAAAAGAGGGAAAGTCTTCCTCCGATGACAGGAAACGAGGAGGGGGCCAGCGCACCATCATTGAGAGGATCGCCCCTGAACTCCAGACCTTGAACCGGCAGCTGCGGAACGTTTGTCCGAGTGGAAGGAGTTTCTCTGCTGAAAGCGGGCACGAGAAGTGAACCCAGCAGCACGCCCTGGGCGGTACCTTCTAGCTTCACGGAAGCGGGGTCTGTAAGAAGAGCGGACCGCCTGACCCTTAGAGGAAGGCTTCGGCCTATCTTCGGGCAAGCGCTGAGGTTTGGAATCCCCCAGGCCTTTAACAATGTTTTCCAGCTCCTCACCAAACAGGAGAAGGCCTTGAAAGGGCAACTTCACCAACCTTTGCTTAGAGGCCATGTCCGCCGTCCAATGTCGTAGCCAAAGAGTGCGGTGAGCCGCCACTGCTACAGCCATTTGTTTAGTCGAAGCTCTGACCATATCATAAAGGGCGTCAGCCAAAAAGGACAAGGCCGACTCCAGCCGCGGAGCCACATCCGAGAAGGGCTCCGCTCCATCTCCGGGCTGTTCCAATGCCTGTTGCAACCACGCCAGGCAGGCTCCAGCAGCATAACAACTGCATGCAGACGCCCGAACAGTAAGACCTGCAATTTCAAAGGACCGCTTCAGAGCTGAATCAAGCCTGCGGTCTTGAATATCCTTCAGGGCAACACCTCCTTCAACAGGGAGGGTAGTTCTCTTTGTCACAGCCGTGACCAGGGCATCTTTTAGGCATTGCAAAGCGAGCCAAATGTTCCTCACTCAGAGGGTAGAATTGCCCCATAGCCCTGGCAACCTTCAAAGGTCCCTCGGGGTCAGCCCATTAAACCGAAATAAGCTCTTGGATGGAGTCATGCAAAGGAAAGGCTCGAGCAGGCTTTCTGGTACTAGCCATCCTTGGATTAACAGAGGAGGCTGTGCCACTCCCAGGATCTTCAATCGAGAGGGCTTGTAAGGCATCTGAAATAAGCGCTGGCAGCTCCTCGCGGTGGAAAATCCTCACCGCAGACGGATCATCAAGCTCCTGTGGCAATTCTGCACGTGACTCTGGCTCCTCAGCCCAAGAAGTTCTGCCAGACCACTCAGAATCCTCATAGCCCGACCACGGGGGGGGGGGGGGGGGGGGGGAGGGAAGGGGGGGCACCACACTCAGAAGAGGAATTAGCCCTTCTGCGTTTATCAGGAGGATAAGAAACGGGCAAAGCCAACTCCAAAAGGCCAGGATCCACCGGGGGGGCAGGCAGAGGGTCCAAAGATCTCTGTGGAAGAGCTCGTTTACGCATGTACGCCCTATGCAGCATTAAAACAAAATCAGGGGAGAAAACCGCTCCCTGACTGCCTGGATCCTGCCCAGGGCTATCAGCTCTATTATTAGCCTCACTCAGAGGACCCCCCGGATTCAGGGCTCTCCATCGCAACGGAGGCCGCGCCATGTGGAAAATCGAAAATGGCGTCCGCTGCCAGCTCAGAGCGCAAAAGATCGCTGCTCGCCATGCTCGGGCCGGCTCTACCATCTGTACAGCACGTATTACAGAGCCCCGCTGCTGATTTGCACTTGCCACATTTAGAACAGCGCTTTACAGTCTCCGCAGCCATCGCCAAAAATGGCGGTAAAATTCAAAAATGGCGGTTCGCACCAAAAACGTCCCGATCGCGGGCCCACCCCAGAGGAGTCAGAAAACACTTACCTCACTAGACCGAGTATCACAGCTCCGGTCCTGCAGAAGAATCTCAAGAAAAAAACCTCTTTTCCAAGATCGCTGCACTAAAGCGCGACGCGACTGTAATTAATTATTTATTTATTTTTAACGCTGTGAGGAAAGCAGAGGCAAAAGAGGTAAATAAAAAAACACTCCGGAGGCTCAGATAAGTGGGAAAGGCAGGGAAAGGCGAACCAATGTGCCTGCATCCACTGAGTGGGAAAGGACAGGGAAAAGCAAGCTAATATGTCCACATCCACGGGGGCATGGGTAAGGCAGGGAAAGGGCTGACCTATGTGCCTTCAAAGTGAAGCTGCTATAGCCTCTAACACCCCGGCTAACAACTGGCAAGCCAGGAGCCACCCCCAGGCAGATTTTTGATGGAGCTCGAAGAAGCTGCAGCCACCCTGCTTGGGGAGATAGAGAATACTGAAGAGGCAGTGGAGCTGGCTGGCCATGAGGCACTGTGAAAAGTTGAGTGCTCTCTATCTCCCCCTGCTGGTTGATGGACACAACCCATACGTAATGGCTTCATCTGCTTGATGACAAGGAATATAACCAAGAATCCTTTAGTGTTATGAACACTGAAGTTTGTTTTAGGCAGATGGAGAAAATAACAAGTGACTCAGGAATAACCCCTCTTTACTCTTGTCCTGAAAAGCCAATACCCAGGACACCACTGATGAGGAGCTCTGCACTCCTTCAGTCAGCTTGGCAGATAAAGGTGAGAGAAAGACAAGTTTCTCTCCAAAACACTCCTCTTTATAATTTCAGTGGTGCCACATCTTACCCTAGCTTTCCATACAGACAACCAGTTAAAACAATCCTTACTAGTTACATATTTATGCAAGGACTGATACAAATGGTGCTCTGCTAGATAAGATTACTAGATCCAATTTCAAAAAAGGACATTTTACTAATTACTATTTGAATAAAACAGTCTTTCAAGGTCATTTAATGTTTAACATATGCTAATGCTGTTATCGTGTATTATCTGCAGCAGGGCCCATTTTATCAACATGATATATAAAACTTCTGTTTTAAGGTTTTAACCAATAAGCACTCATAGAACACCCCTTGTGTTAAAAAAAGGTGTGCTTATCAGATAAAACATCACAAAACCACCACTTCCCATAGAAATGTTTCAAACCTCCTATTAACTGCCCTCGATCTCTACTCTGCTTTTATGCTGCATCTGCACTAACAGCTCCTCAACTGCATAAATCCATGTTTTGGTCCCACTGGAAAAAGGAAGCCATTAATAATACATGTGACATGAAAACATTATACACAGATTTTTCATACCTTCAAAGGACCACTAATTAGCTGGAAAACAAATACCTATTTTTATGTTTCAAATATCTAAGAATAGAAGCTTTAATTACAACACAAACATATTTAAAGAAAGATGAGCCTCTGGGTGCAAGAGAAATAAAAAAAAATCATGGATATGCAGCATGGTTTTGGTGCACACAACTACAAATTAGAGCCCTTGTTTGATGACTGAACACTATAGAAAAGACCAGTTACTTATTCTAATGCTTTGAACTGTTGAAAGGGTACATGACATGTTTAAATTCTTTGAGAGTTGGTATTTCTATCTTTTGGTTCTGACTACCAAAATTCATATATTTTGACTGAAATTTGTTTGGGTTTAGTTATAGAATGAGCATCAATGTGACAAATGTATAAAACTAACATGGGTCACCTGAGCAGAATCCTGCTTCCACCATCTTGGCCTTTTCTTCCTATTTAGTCCAGCACTCATTTTAAAAAGAATTCAGCGCCTGCACTTATTCCTAAAACATAAATCCTGTAGAATATTTTTTTTTTGCATCTTATTCTGTCCCAAGTACATTATTAAAATCCAAGTAAGCAGGAAGAAAACATTAAGCCTTTCACTGTGGTTTAAATCAATTGGTTTCAGATTGCACACTAAAAACAAAACAGGAAGATTTACTGACATGTCATTCAAAACCTTTTCTGGCATGCCCATCAAAAACTAGCCATTCCAAATTTAACATCACCACACTGCTGTGGTCAGAACATCAGTGCATGTTAAAATGCAACCATAATTATACACACTTTGCGGCTGACGAGGAGAGGCTTAGTAGTTTGTACATAGGTGGGTGGACTACAGCCCACAAGCCACATCTGGCCTAGAAGTACCTTTCTTCCAGCCCACAGCACCTCTGCTCTCATCCGTCCATGGACAGAGTTTGGGGCAGTCCTCACTTCCCAAAATATCTGCCATCCCTGGGTTTATGGAAAAATTATGTTTCGTACCTGATAATTTTCTTTCCCTTAGTCTCTACAGATTAATCCAGAGACAAGTGGATTATGTCCCCCTACCGGCAGGTAGTGATCGAGAGAATTCCAGAGCTCTACTATAAAGGATACCTTGCAGCAGCCGCACTTTCAGTATGTTCAATACTAAAGCAGTAAGGAGTCCATGTGCCCATGAAGAAAACTCCTGCCTCTGACACAAAAAGGGGCGAACCAGCGGCAACTGTGTCCAAGCAACCGCAGACCTTCCCCTGCATCCTCCATCCTTCGAAAGCAACTCCTGCAATTAAATTCAACTCGAGTGCAAAAGGATGAGACATACACATCACACCATGTTGCAAAGGAATCCAAGAGCAGGCCTCAGGATTGATCTGTTGGGACTAAAGGAAAGAAAATTATAAGGTAAGAAACATAATTTTCCTTCCATTACGTCCCACAGATCAATCCAGAGACGAGTGGGACATACCAAAGCAGTCCATAAATAGGGTGGGACATGGCAAGCCTGCAAGACAGACACAACACCCCAAAGGCCCCAGCCTCCTGGCTAACCAGAAGCAAAACGGTTCCCTGGCTAACCAGAAGAAAACATGGGAGCTGCAGTGATGGGAGAGCAACCAGACAACGAAGCATGGCCCACGGCAACCACCAAAGTAAGCAGCAACCCAGGGAAGGAAGGAGCAATAAAACCCCCTGATGAGAGAAGAAGAAAGTCATGCGAGGCATGAAGGAAACCATAAGATAGGGGAAGGCTGCTCCATCCCACACAATACAGGGCCAAAACCAAGAGGAGCCCAACGACAGCAGCAGGTAATGGCCATCGACCAGAGAGAGAGAGGAACAAAGGGGAAGGCTATCCAGTCAATAGCCAAAGCCAAGGAAAGGCCACATAGGGTGAAACCAATCCAAGGGAAAACGGTGGCTGTTGTCCTTCACAATAGGCTAAGCTAGGCAGACACGCCAGGATTAAGGAGTATGAAAAGACAAATCAAGAAGGATAAGAATCATAAAGACATGCCAAACTGTAGGACCAATACACCAAGAATGACTCAAGCAGAAAATAAAAGAAGGCCAAAAACGTCCACACAACAGAAGGGAAATACGGCGGTGCGTTTCTGGACCTGAGCCAACGTGCCAGTGTCTGGATATTCCCTCTTATCTCAGGGTCCACCAGCACCTCCATCTGGCCAGGCCTGCCCTCCCAGGTGGAATCATGCCAGGCCTGAACACCCAGGTGGAAACCAGAAGCCCAAACCAAGATAGCAAACATAAGTGACCAAGACTTCAGGGAAAGGAATCCTGGTTCTAGGTCAGAGACATGCAGCTATTAGAGCCTGTGCATCCCCACACCCATGGCAGAGAGTCTGGATGCAATATCAAAAGACAGTGCTGCTGGTCAGATTACTTCCTGTGCTCCGGCTGCTTAATGGTCAATTGGCGAAGTTCTGCGGCCTGCTCCTGAGGGACAAAACTAAGTGTACTGCATAGCAAAGATTTCACCATCATCTATTGCTATTCCACCTCAGTATTTGTTATTGTCCATGGTGGATTACAGCAAACATTTTGCACATAATCAAAAACATCCAAACAGAAAAATACCAAAAACCAGACAAACAGAAAAATATGACAATGATAAACATAAAATACTAAAATATATAAAAACTCCAGAAACACAACATATGAAGTACAAAAAAATAACATATCACCCACTCCCCTCCTGCACAATGAAGGAGCCAGCAGCTGCTCACATGCGCCAAATCAGCTTTGGTCAGGTGGAAAGAGGAATAAAAAAAAAAATCCACAGCACTGAACAGGAACAATTGGCAGCCTGCCTGATCCACTGGTCTAGGCTGTAGCAGAGATGAGAGAACAACAGCAGCAACAGCAGCAGCACCCAGCTATTTTGAATGCAGAGAGGATCCCTCAGGTCATCTGGACAAGAGCAAAAACAAAACCACCACAACTGTAGCAAGGCGAGAGAGGCTTAATCAGTGATGTTTTTTGGACTGCAGCAGCAGTGGTGAAGCCTGAAGTGTCAGGTGTGAGTGAGAGTGCTAGGGTCTAAGGAATGAAGATTATAGAAACATATTTGGGACCAAGCACCATGGGAAAAGAATGAAGCACCAAGGGCCAAAATTTACTGGGCAGACTTGTGTTAATTATAATGGGATGGGGAGGAGCAAGAGAGCATAAGAGTGTGTGTAAGAAAGTATGTGAATGAGTTTGGAACCCCTTGCTAATCTATGTCAATTTGAGTGGAGTGAGAAAGAATGTGACACCAATTATTGGTAGAATTGATATTGGTGTTATGGGCCAAGACGCAATACACTAAGTAGGCTGAAAGAAAGATGTTTGTCATTCCTGCTTTCCTCTTGTACTCCTCAACTAGACCTTGGAAGAGTGGCTGCCCTAAAACCTCAGGAACAGTACCACACCCCCAGCATGGCCCTCAGGTAAAAATGTTTGCCAACCTTGGATTCTTCACCTTCATCTATTTCTATTCAACCTCACCATTTGGCAATGCCCACTGCAGATTAAAACATTAAAAAAAACCCAATTAAATCAAAAGCAACACAAGACAAACAGAAAAATATGATGGCAATAAATGTAAAATACAATTCTAAAATACAGAAACTCCAGAAACACAATACATTAAGAACAAAAAATAATCCATCCCATCCCATCACTGAAACAGTGCAGATGTCTAACCAGATCAATGGGCAAACTAGGATTTAAATTCCACTGTTCCCACTGACATACACAGTGATCTGTGGCAAGGCACTTTATCTCCCATACTTAATCAACATTTTGCAGCTCTGTAAATGAAAATTGTAAGTATTATCAAGAAACACTAACAGGCCTACTTTTACACTGATTTCAACTAGAGCTCCCGAAATGACTCAGTAACCAATTCTTTCAAACGCTCACCAAGGGAAACTTAGGTTCTTACCATGGTAATTTTCTTTCCTTTAGTCATAACAGATGAAGCCATTACATATGGGTTGTGTCCATCAACCAGCAGGGGGAGATAGAGAGCACTCAACTTTTCACAGTACCTCATGGCCAGCTAGCTCCACTGCCTCTTCAGTATTTGAAGCTTCCAAAGCAGTATGGCAAACCGCAATGGGAATAAAATAAACTTTCCTCACAGCGAACGATGGCCCCTTAACAAGGGCATGAACTCAAAAAAAGGAGGGA
Organism: Microcaecilia unicolor; assembly: GCF_901765095.1. Taxonomy (NCBI): domain Eukaryota; kingdom Metazoa; phylum Chordata; class Amphibia; order Gymnophiona; family Siphonopidae; genus Microcaecilia; species Microcaecilia unicolor. Next base: position 38,958,924 of record NC_044040.1, on the reverse strand, counting down.
ATGAACTCATCCTCCTGGAGGGAATAAACTCGTCCTCCACTTTGTATAAACGGAGGGAATACTTGCATCCTCCTGGAGGGAATGAACTCATCCTCCTATAATGTAACAAGAATCCTGAAGACTGTTTTCCGACTCCCCGAGGAAGGAATGTAACTTCAGGAAACAAGAACAGCACCTAAAATCAGAATCACTGCAATACAATCATACAGGGAGGGCTCATGGCTTCATCTGCTATGACTAAAGGAAAGAAAATTACCATGGTAAGAACCTAATTTTCCCTTCCTTGTCATCAAGCAGATGAAGCCATTACGTATGGTATGTAACAAAGCAATCCCTAAATAGGATGGGAACAAGCCACACCACGCGCTAGCACCTGTGCTCGAAAACGCGCATCCCTCCTAGCAGCCACATCCAGCCTGTAATGTCAGGCGAAAGAGAGCTTAGAAGCCCATGTTGCAGCACTGCAAATCTCATGAAGAGATAGTGCTCCAGTTTCCGCCCAGGAAGAAGAAATCGCTCTTGTGGAATGTGCCTTAAAGGCTTCAGGCGGAGACCGGCCAGACAGCAGATATGCTGAAAAGATAGCTTCTTTGAGCCAACGGGCAATAGTGGCTTTAGACGCTGAAGACCCTCTGCGAGGACCTGCAAACAGCACAAAAAGATGATCAGAGGTCCTGAAAGAATTTGTAATTCGCAGATACTGCAACAGAGTCCTGCGCACATCCAAAAGGTGCAACTGCCCAAATAAATCTGGAAACTCCTCCTCAACAAAGGAGGGAAGAAAAACAGGCTGGTTTAGGTGAAACGCTGAAACCACCTTAGGCATGAAGGAAGGCATGGTCCGAACCGTGACCCCTGACTCTGAGAATTGCAGAAAAGGGTCTCTACAGGACAGCGCCTGGAGCTCTGACACCCGTCTTGCCGAGGTAATGGCCACTAAAAAGACGGCCTTCAGTGTCAAATCTTTCTCTGAAGCACGCCGAAGCGGTTCAAAGGGAGCCCCCTGAAGAGCCTTCAATACTAACCCAGGTTCCAAGCTGGACAAGGTGCCCGCACGAGAGGATGGAACCGAAGCACCACTCTAAGAAACCGTGCCACATCTGGATGAGCAGCTAAGGACATGCCTTCAACCTTGCCGTGCAGGGAGGCCAATGCTGCCACTTGCACCCGCAGGAAATTATAAGCCAAGCCTTTGTGTACACCATCCTGTAAAAAGTCCAGAATCGGCGAGACAGGAGCCCGCAACGGAGAAAGCGCTCTTGAAACACACCAGACTTCAAACTGGCGCCAAATCCTGGCATAAGCCACGGAAGTGGAGCGTTTATGGGCCTGCAGGAGAGTGGAAATTACCTTATTTGAGTAGCCTTTATCTCTCAATTGCGCCCTCTCAATCGCCATGCCATAAGACCAAAGCGGCAGGCGCCCTCCATGGCCACCGGACCCTGTGACAACAGGTGCGGAACCAGAGGTAACGAAAAGGGAGCCTCCAACAGCATCTGTCGGAGGTCCGCATACCAAGGCCTCCTGGGCCAATCCGGGGCGATGAGCACCACTTCTCCTGGATGCAGCCGAATCCGCAGGAGCACTCGCCCTATCAAGGGCCACGGAGGTTAAGACATACAGCAAGCCCAGGGGCCAGGGTTGAGCCAAGGTATCCAACCCGGCAGAGCGAGGATCCCTCCGTCTGCTGAAGAAGCACAGGACTTTGGCATTGGAACTGGTTGCCATAAGATCCATCACTGGCTTGCCCCATTTGGCACATATCTGCAGGAATACATCGTCTGCTAGTTCCCACTCTGCTGGATCGATCTGATGCCTGCTTAGATAGTTGGCTTGCACGTTACTCTGACCTGCAATGTGAGCTGCTGACAGGGACTGTAGATGCAGCTCGGCCCAGTGGCAAATTTGTTCGGCCTGCGCGGCTAGAGCTCTGCACTAAGTGCCGCCTTGTCAATTTATGTAGGCCACTGCTGTCGTGTTGTCCGACATCACTCGGACAGCCAATCCTTCCAGGGTCACTTGAAAGGCCAGAAGAGCCAGAAACACCGCTTTCAACTCCAGGCAGTTGATAGACCACTCCGACTCGTCGGGCGTCCACAGACCCTGGGCATGCTTCCCCTGGCAACGTGCACCCCAGCCCTTTAGGCTGGCATCTGTCACCACTAGGCGCCAATCGGGGAGCGCCAGCGGCATTCCCCGCCGCAACATGCTGTCCGAGAGCCACCACTCCATACTGAGGCAGGCCGCAGGGAGCGAAGAAAGTCTGCACTGATAATCCTGAGATACTGGAGACCATCGTTGAAGTAGAGAATACTGTAGAGGTCTCAGGTGCGCTCTCGCCCATGGCACCACTTCCAAGGTGGCCGTCATCGATCCCAACAGCTGGATAATGTCCCAAGCTCGCGGGCGGTGCATCCTCAGGAGCAGACGGACCTGATTCTGAAGCTTGCACCGCCTTTGTTCGGGAAGAAACACATAGCCCGAGGCTGTGTCGAACCTGGCCCCCAAATATTCTAGAGATTGCGAGGGGGTCAGGTAACGTTTGGCCATATTGATGACCCAGCCCAGAGACTGAAGGACTGAAACCACTCTGGCTGTAGCTAGATGACTCTCTTTTTCTGAGTCTGCTCTGATGAGCCAGTCATCTAGGTACGGGTGAACCCGGATACCCTCTTGCCTGAGAAAGGCAGCTACTACCACCATTACCTTGGAGAAGGTTTGGGGAGCTGTGGCGAGGCCAAAAGGCAAGGCCCGAAACTGGAAATGTTTTCCCAACACCGCAAACTGCAGAAACTTCTGGTGCGGGGGCCAAATTGGTATGTGCAAGTAAGCTTCTTTCAGGTCCAGAGACGTGAGAAACTCTCCTGGCTGTACCGCCGCAATGACGGGTTTCCATGTGAAAATGCTGCACTCTTAAGGACTTGTTTAGCTCTTTTAAGTCCAGGATCGGGCGAAAAGACCCGCGTTTTCGTGGCACCACAAAGTAAATGGAGTAGCGGCCTAGACCTTGTTCGGCGGGAGGCACCAGGGTCACAGCCCCTATCTGGCACAGACTGTGCAAAATCTCTTCTACCGCCGCCCGTTTGGCAGCAGAACCGCATCGGGACTCCTCAAACACGTCTCTCACCAGGGCATCGAATTCTATTCGGTATCTGTCTCTGATCAGGTCCAAGACCCACTGATCTGCGGAGATTCTTGCCCACTCCTCGAAAAAGAGGGAAAGTCTTCCTCCGATGACAGGAAACGAGGAGGGGGCCAGCGCACCATCATTGAGAGGATCGCCCCTGAACTCCAGACCTTGAACCGGCAGCTGCGGAACGTTTGTCCGAGTGGAAGGAGTTTCTCTGCTGAAAGCGGGCACGAGAAGTGAACCCAGCAGCACGCCCCGAGCGGTACCTTCTAGCTTCACGGAAGCGAGGTCTGTAAGAGGAGCGGACCGCCGCACCCTTAGAGGAAGGCTTCGGCCTATCTTCGGGCAAGCACTGAGGTTTGGAATCCCCCAGGCCTTTAACAATGTTTTCCAGCTCCTCACCAAACAGGAGAAGGCCTTGAAAGGGCAACTTCACCAACCTTTGCTTAGAGGCCATGTCCGCCGCCCAATATCGTAGCCAAAGAGTGCGGTGAGCCGCCACTGCTACAGCCATTTGTTTAGCCAAAGCTCTGACCATATCATAAAGGGCGTCAGCCAAAAAGGACAAGGCCGACTCCAGCCGCGGAGCCACTTCAGATAAGGTCTCCGCTCCATCACTGGGCTGTTCCACTGCCTGCTGTAACCAAGCCAGGCAGGCTCTAGCAGCATAACAACTGCATGCAGACGTCCGAACAGTGAGACCTGCCAAATCAAAGGACCGCTTCAGAGCTGAATCAAACCTGCTGTCTTGAATATCCTTCAGGGCAACACCTCCTTCAAACAGGGAGGGTAGTTCTCTTTGTCACAGCCGTGACCAGGGCATCCACTTTAGGCATTGCAAAGCGAGCCAAATGTTCCTCACTCAGAGGGTAGAATTGCCCCATAGCCCTGGCAACCTTCAAAGGTCCCTCGGGGTCAGCCCATTAAACCGAAATAAGCTCTTGGATGGAGTCATGCAAAGGAAAGGCTCGAGCAGGCTTTCTGGTACTAGCCATCCTTGGATTAACCGAGGAGGCTGTGCCACTCCCAGGATCTTCAATCGAGAGGGCTTGTAAGGCATCTGAAATAAGCGCTGGCAGCTCCTCGCGGTGGAAAATCCTCACCGCAGACATATCATCAAGCTCCTGTGGCAATTCTGCACCCGACTCTGGCTCCTCAGCCCAAGAACTTCTGCCAGACCCCTTAGAATCCTCATAGCCCGACCACGGGGGGAAAAAGGGGGGTGCGCCACACTCAGAAGGGCAATTAGCCCTTCTGCGTTTATCAGGAGGATAAGAAACGGGCAAAGCCAACTCCAAAAGGCCAGTATCCACCGGGGGGGGGCAGACAGAGGGTCCGAAGATCCCTGTGGAAGAGCTCTTTTAAGCATGTATGCCCTATGCATCATTAAAACAAAATCAGGGGAGAAAACCGCTCCCTGACCGCCTGGATCCTGCCCAGGGCTATCAGCTCTATTATTAGCCTCACTCAGAGGACCCCCCCCCCCCCCCGGATTCAGGGCTCTCCGTCGCAACGGAGGCCGCGCCATGTGGAAAATCCAAAATGGCGTCCGCTGCCAGCTCAGAGCGCGAAAGATCGCCGCTCGCCATGCTCGGGCCGGGTCAACCGTCTGTACAGCACGAATTACAGAGCCCTGCTGCTGATTTGCACTTGCCACATTTAGAACAGCGCTTTACAGTTTCCGCAGCCATCGCCGAAAACGGCAGTAAAATTCAAAAATGGCGGTTCGCACCAAAAACGTCCCGATCGCGGGCCCACCCTGGAGGAGTCAGAAAACACCCTTACCTCACTAGACCGAGTATCACAGCTCCAGTCCTGCAGAACAATCTCAAGAAAAAACCTCTTTTTTAACGCTGTGAGGAAAGCAGAGGCAAAAGAGGTAAATAAAATCACTCCGGAGGCTCAGATAAGTGGGAAAGGCAGGGAAAGGCGAACCAATGTGCCTGCATCCACTGAGTGGGAAAGGACAGGGAAAAGCAAGCTAATATGTCCACATCCACAGGGGCATGGGTAAGGCAGGGAAAGGGCTGACCTATGTGCCTTCAAAGTGAAGCTGCTATAGCCTCTAACACCCCGGCTAACAACTGCAAGTCAGGAGCCACCCCCAGGCAGATTTTTGATGGAGCTCGAAGAAGCTGCAGCCACCCTGCTTGGGGAGATATAGAATACTGAAGAGGCAGTGGAGCTAGCTGGCCATGAGGCACTGTAAAAAGTTGAGTGCTCTCTATCTCCCCCTGCTGGTTGATGGACACAACCCATACGTAATGGCTTCATCTGCTTGATGACAAGGAAGGTAAACTGAAGATTAAAAAAAAAAAGCATACAACACTCAGTACAACTTCAGTGCTAAATGTTTAAGTATAAAGAGAATACAAGAAAACTCCTAATTACAGAGTTTCCGTGTAAGTGTTGGGAAGTAGAAGCAGATCAAAGGCTCATCAGCATCATATGATTATTGTAGATCTTCCTAGTAATCAAGTTACACGAAAAGGAATATAAAAAAATAAATATTTTCTACATGACTAGGATAAGTACAATGAAACTGCAGAAATCTGCCTCTTATATAAAGCTCTCATTGAAAAAAAGACCATACAAAACAAGAAACTTTATGGTGCTCTTCTACAAAGCTGTGCCAACTTGATTTTGAGCCTTTTTTTTCTAAGCACTGTTCAGAAATTGTAAAATTTTCTTGGGGTTATAATAATACTAACCCTCTGACTCAGTCAATTAATTTTTTTGCTATGGAAAAAATCCACCACTCTTTTTATATTCAGACAAGTAGAAACAGAGGTCAGTAAACGTGCTGCAGGTGATATTTCAATGAGCATGTTCATTTGCGTCTTCATAGAGCTGTACAATCTTCCACATTCAACAAAGGGGTACAGGTAAAGTTAATGCATTTGATATACTGCCTTGTACAACAAGTAGTGCCGTTGCTATCTTGCCCAATGAAAAGGTCAACCAGTATCACCTACACCTGTTAGGTTATCTTTATCTCTATGCATCTAAGTGGACTAATCCAGCAGCACTGACTTTATTCAAGATGTACGGTATATACTCAAATATAAACCCACTAGCCATTGAGCCCGTAAAAACGGGCTAGTATAGGAAGGGGGGTTGAAAGCCCCCCCCCCCCCCCCCGCCGCCGAGTTTGCCGCTGCTGCTCCCCCTCCAAGTTCACTCCCCCCGGAGCCGTCGCCACCTCTCCCCGGAGCCGTCGCCACCCACCTTCCACCTGGTCGGGCCCTCGCTCCGCTATTGAAACAGCGAGGGCACGCAGCACACAGCTCTACTGCTGAGCTGCCATGGCCTTCCTTCTTCTTCTTCTCTGCCTGTGTCCCGCCCTCGTGTGACGTAACGTTGTCGAGGGCGGGACACAGGCAGAGCAGAAGAAGGAAGGCCGACGGCAGCTCAGCAGAGCTGCGTGCCCTCGCTGTTTCAAAAGCGGAGCGAAGGCCTGACCGGGTGGAAGGTGGGTGGTGGCGGCGACTCCAGGTGGGGGGAGCGTTAGCGACGGCGATGTCCCTCGCAAATGCGCAGTAGAGATCCTCTCTGTTCCGCCCCGTCATCACGTATTGACGCGGGGGCGGGGCAGAGAGGGTCTCTACTGCGCGTTTGCGAGTGAGTACGACACTCATCATTTATATATATTGATCTGCATATAAACCGAGACACGTTTCCCTAAAAAAAAAAAGGGGGGGGATGTTAACTTGAATATAAACTGATGGTTTATATTCAAGTGCCGGTAATCCTCCCTCTCTCTCCTTCCCTCCCCTGTGGAATCCAGCATTCATGCTGTGGTGTCCTACCATGGCCGGCTCTGTTCCCAGCCCCCCCCCCTAAATGAAAACACTCAGTCTCTCCTTGTAACGCGAACAACCCCCTTCCAGGCCTACCTTACAGCCCTGCCGGTCCAGTGGTGAGCTGGGGCAGGTGCGATCCTCCTACGCTCCTGCCTGTGCAGTCTCCATAGTTAAAATGGCTGTCACGAGTTTCAGTGGCAGTCTTGTGTAAGTGGAAAAGAAACATAAACCACCAGTGTCTAGTGCAGGGGTGTCCAACCTTAGTCCTAAAGGGCCACAATCCAGTGAGGTTTACAGGATATCCCCAATGAATATACCTCACATATAACTTGAGAATCAATATTCTATCTAGTTACAAACATCAATACTCACATACTCTAAGTAACTACCAATCTAGTGCTACAACAGTCAAACAAATACGGTAATCCTAAAAAACTATTTCAACTGCACTTGTGCCACAGACCAGAGAGAACTGCAATCCCCAACTAAGCCAGGTTTAGGGAACCTCCAGCCTCAAGAGCTGGTCAGGTTTTCACGATATCACTAATGAATATGCAAATCTGCCTTGTGCTCATAACTGAGGAAGCGTGCACTCAAATCTTATGCATATGCATTTGGGACATCCTGAAATCCCAACTGGTTTGCAGCCCTCACATACACATTTGACAGCCAACCTTGATTTAAACTAAAGACCCCTTTTGTAATGGCTGGGCAAGATGGCAAGGGATTAAAACTGGAGATAACACCAGAAGAGAATCAAAGCTCATGGTGCCTTATCTGCAGTGGATCAAACTGGGAAGAAAGCCTACAAGAGCAGTGCAATCTTGTCAGGGAATAAGAAAACATGCTTTTAGTTCTAGTTAAAGAAAATCTTCAGGATTCAACAAGATCTGCACTGGATCAACAGTGGCCCTTTAAGAAGTCATTTTTTCTGAAGGTCTGTAAAATGTCACATCTTATTAGAAGAATGATTAAAAATAAATCCAAAATGTAAGTAAATTAAATTAGAAATGAGTAAAGGAGACATCATGCTTATGTAATCGAATTTATCTAGCTTTCTGTTTCCTGTGCATTTGTTCTCTAGTTCCACACTGGTACAAATTAGGATTAAATTTTCCAATAAAGCTATTTCTTCTGTACCTTGCTTCTAAGTAGCTAATTTTATATGTAATGATGATGATACTATCGATGAGAAAATAACCAAGAATAATGTATCTGCGTATCTGCCTCCCATAATTCTACAATATACAGAAGACAAAACAGGAAGGGACTGGGCTGGGGTGGGAGAGCAAACTCAGTCCTCAAAGGCTATGGCCCAGTCAAGTTTTCTGGATTTCTACTGTGAGTATGAGATATATCTGCATACAATAAAGGCACTGCATGTAAACAGATCTCATTCATAAATATACACATAGACAACGTACAATGCAAAGGAGATGTACAAGATAGGAAGAGAGTGATTGATTGCAGTGGCATTCCTAGGTCAGCTGCCACCCAGGTTGGATCGCTGCATCACCCCCCCCCCCCCAATGAATCTTGACACCCCCTGGCGCATCACCTCCATCCTCCCCATGCACATCGATGTTACCTCCTGAGGCTGCAGGGAGCAGTCGCGCAGCTGTTGGCTCTGTCAGTTCCCTGAACTGGAACAAGAAGCAAAGTCATAGGGAGCAGGGAACCGGCAGAGCCGACAGCCACACAGCTGCTCCCTGCACCCCCTTGCAGCATGCACCCAGGAGCGGACCACCCCCACCACCCCACCCTTGATATGCCACTGATCGATTGATAAGCACAGCTCAGGAGAGGGACCTTGGGGTGACGTATCTGAGGATCTCAAGGTGACACGTGACAAGGTAGTAGCCATGGCCAGAAGAATGCTAGGCTACATAGAGAGGGATATAACCAGAAGAAGAAAGGAGGTATCGATGCCCTTGTAGAAGTTGTTTGTGAGGCCCCACTTGGAGTATTGTGTTCAGTTTTGAAGGCCATATCTTGCTAAGGGCATAAAAAGACAAAGCGGTTCAGAGACAAGAAACAAAAATGGTATGGGGTTTGCGTCACAAGATGTATGAGGAGAGACTTGATGACCTGAAGATATATACCCCATTTTTTGGGGGGGGGGGTTTGGGGTTTTTTTTGGGGGGGGGTAGATATATGGATTTTTCTATGTAAACACTACTACTACTACTTAACATTTCTAAAGCGCTACTAGGGTTACGCAGCGCTGTACAATTTTAACATGGAAGGACAGTCCCTGCTCAAGGAGCTTACAATCTAAAAGACAGGTGTACAATCTAAAGACAAGTGTACAATCTAAAAGACAGGTGTAAATCTAGAGACAAGTATACAATCTAAAAGACAAGTGTAGAGTCGATCTGATAGGGCATACTATATAAACACTGTACTAGTCTTTTTTATATATAACTATTTGGAGTTGATTAGAAAAAGCTTTTGTAATTATTTTCCTTCCTTTGCTTAAGTATTTTTATTATTGAGCTATCATCTTTTTTTTTTTTTTAATTGTTGTTTTGTCATGTTTTAAATTTGATTTTTTTTAAATTTGCCATTCTAGAAGGTCACGAGTTATTAGCATGCTCGTAAAAGCTATGTTTGGCCAGACCCATCCCTACCTGTTCATGGCTTCTTTTTGGTTTGACAGGTAGCAGAGATTCATCCTACTGTTTTCAGCTCTTTTTCATATTTCTCAGCTCCTTTACAAGTTCTAAATCAAGCTATCTGTAGAGAACTGGGTCCTGAGCTCCCAGGGGGTTGGAGCAGAAGGGAAGGGTGAATTCACAGAGCAGGAAGTTTTCTTTCTACGACAAGAGAAGAACAAGAAAAATACACAGCACTGTGCTTCATGAAGCTTTCCTAGTAGCCACATTATTTTTGAGAACACTAAACTGGAAACTGAAGTCACACTACCTAAATAGAACAAATATGGATTGACTTTAAATAGACTAAGGAGCCATTTTACTAAGCTGGGCCAAAAAGTGGTCTGCGCTACACCTTATGAGATAAGAAAATATATATTAAGGCCTATCTTTATTAGCAAAAGCAAAACAGACCAGAAAATTTTCTCTACCTCTACCACAGTGTTTTTGTTCAGTGTTTTAACCATAACACAGTCCACATTCACTATATCTAAACGAAACGCTCCAACCTTAGCACTTATTGCAACAGAAATTGTGCACACAGAAGATGCTCTGTTTTCAAACAGAAGGTAGACTGTTCACTGTAATAGTCATCAGATTCAGAGCAGCCAAATTTCACTCTGCTAAAAATAAAAAAACCCACACTCAACTGAAGCAATTTTCATTAGGCTCTCTAAAATAGCAAGAACAAAACTATAAAGCTAAGAGGTTTGAAAATGCACTTGCTTCAGGAGAGATGTCTTTTTCTAACTGACAGTAAAGGTCTTCAGCCCCACTCTTGGCTGCAACAAGGGCAAGGGAGACATCTTTTACCCTGAACAGTACTTGGGTTGGGGATGAAAGGCAGCACAAACAGGCCGAAGATCAGAAGCAAACGCGGGTGCTAGAGGCTATTAGCACCCGCATTTGCTCCCACCCCATGATCAGAGCCAGCCATCGTGTAAAACAACGGCTCTGACCACAAGTAGCATTCAAAAGCATCTAAAAAGGGCATTAACTATTCTCCCAAATGCTCAGAAGGCAGCGCGCCAAACAAGGGCGCTGCTGTCGCGGCAAACCCTATGCCAGCTCGGAGCTGGTGTTAAGGTTTGCAGACCATTGGAAAGGAATGGGGAGCCCTGTCCAGAATGCATCTGCATGCTAGCAGGTCTCCCCCATCCCACCCCAGACAGAAGAGAGGGTTGGAGGAACTCCAGCACTCCAGCCCCACCCCCCAATGGTCAAGCGCCCCCCCCCCCAACAAAACTCCTCCCCGCAGGGAAGGCACAGAAAACCCTGAAAAATCACCTGATGCTGTGAGGGGCGCGGGACAACGTATTCTCTCCTCACAGCGGATGAAGAGACAGCTGGTCCTGCATTCTCGCAGCAGGCGGAAAGGTACTCGCACATGTGCAGTGGAGACACTAACACGTGCTCTTAAAGTCATGCTTTAAAAGAGCTCTGCACCGGGAAATGTGGATGGCGTCACCTACATGTGAAAATGCGCCTTGCTTGTCCTCTGAGAAAAATGAATTCATTTTGTTTGAAAACAGAAATCTATTCTTTTTAGATTTTGAAAACAAGGATAACATGAATGTTTTCCTTGCTTGAAATGCTCATCATGGAACAATTCTCTCCTTATGAGTACAGCTGCTGACATGCTCAGAATGCTACCAGTCTCTCATGACTCCAGTTTAAACAAAGCAGCCACACCTGATCCGGGGTTTTCTTCTGTCCGTTAACTGTTCCACTGTCACTTCTTTTGTCATAGAGAGAAAAAAAATCTATCCTAAACAAGCCTCCCTAGGGTTAAGGCACATCCTTCTCTTTGCACAATAAAATATGGTCTTTCAGAAGATGATAGTTCAAATTGTACATTTACCAGCTACTACAAGAGATCACTCACAGAACTGCTTTTGGGCTACATGTAGAAATGGAACAAATTAATTCCACCCTACTCCTCCCATGTTAAAAATATATCCAAGAGCACCACAAAATTCACTGAGATCTGCTACAACTGCACTATCACAAGATTTAAGAATTCTGACTTTAGCTGAAAAAAATCACTAATATTCTGGGGAAGGTTTCTTACGAATTTTAAAACAAGTGAGGAAAACTTGTGAAGCATAGCTCATGCAATTCTTTCCAACCCCTCTGCATGTGTCTGTATGTGTCATTTAGCTCTGTGTATCTCTATGTTGGCTGTAACTGGAAAAGGAGAGGTAAGAAGTAGAGGAAGTTTGAAAAGACAAATTCTCCAACTGCTGTGTATCAGTGTTTCTGTGCTGCAGGCTACTAGAACTGCTTCTCCCAAAATAATAAATTAGGCCATTTTTAAAGGATGTTATTTCTCTGGGAGCCCCAGTCTAATCTGGTCCATTTTCAAACTCTCTGTCTTTTCCCCCAGATAAATATGGTTAAGTTTTTTGAAAATAATTTTGCCTCATTCTTCACTATTTATGTTGGTGCTTATCAATTTTTCTGTGGCTCTGACCCTATTGATGCAGCCACAAAAGCTTACAGCCCCAGAGGCATGAGAAATGATGTTCTATGGAGAGCCCCACCCAGGTTGTGATCCCAAAACGCAGGTTTCATAATCCATTCGGGGTCCCGACCCACAGTTTTGGAAGTTCTGCCTTATATACACAAAATGTCTTTCCACTGGGTCATTTTGGTCGCCCTTCTTTCAATCTTTTCTAATTCCGCTATATCTTTTTCGAGATATGCCGTCCAGAATTGCACACAGCACTTGAGGCGAAGTCATAACATGGAGCAATACAGAGGAAATATAATAGAGACTATTATAAAGAACAAAATTACAGAGCATATTCAAAAGCATGGATTAATGAGACAAAGTCTGCATGGATTTAGTGAAGGGAAATCGTGCCTCATCAATCTACTACATTTCTTTGAATGGGTGAACAAACTTGGATAAAGGTGAGCCGGTTGATATTGTGTATCTGGATTTTCAGAAGGCGTTTGACAAAGTACCTCATGAAAGACTCCAGAGGAAATTGGAGAGTCATGGGATAGGAGGTAGTGTTCTATTGTGGATTAAAAACTGGTTAAAAGATAGAAAACAGAGAGTAGGGTTAAATGGTCAGTATTCTCAATGGAGAAGGGTAGTTAGTAGGGTTCCCCCAGGGGTCTGTGCTGGGACCGCTGCTTTTTAACATATCTATAAATGACCTAGAGATGGGAGTAACTAGTGAGGTAATTAAATTTGCTGATGACACAAAGTTATTCAAAGTCGTTAAATCGCGGGAGGATTGTGAAAAATTACAAGAGGATCTTACGAGACTGGACGTCTAAATGGCAGATAACGTTTAATGTGAGCAAGTGCAAAGTGATGCATGTGGGAAAGAGGAACCCGAATTATAGCTATGTCATGGAAGGTTCCATGTTAGGAGTCACTGACCAAGAAAGGGATCTAGGTGTCGTCGTTGATGATAAGTTGAAACCTTCTGCTCAGTGTGCTGCTGCGGCTAAGAAAGCAAATAGAATGTTAGGTATTATTAGAAAAGGAACGGAAAACAAAAATGAGAATATTATAATGCCTTTGTATCGCTCCATGGTGCGACCGCACCTCGAATATTGTGCTCAATTCTGGTTGCCGCATCTCAAAAAAGATATAGTGGAATTAGAAAAGGTGCAGAGAAGGGCAACGAAAATAATAAAGGGGATGGGACGACTTCCATATGAGGAAAGGCTAAAGCGGCTAGGGCTCTTCAGCTTAGAGAAAAGGTGGCTAAGGGGAGATATGATAGAGGTCTATAAAATAATGAGTGGAGTTGAATAGGTAGATATGCAGCGTCTGTTTACGCTTTCGAAAAATACTAGGACTAGGGGGCATGTGATGAAGCTACAATATAGTAAATTTAAAACGAATTGGAGAAAATGTTTCTTCACTCAACATGTAATTAAACTCTGGAATTCATTGCCAGAGAATGTGGTAAAGGTGGTTAGCTTAGCAGAGTTTAAAAAAAGGTTTGGACGGCTTCCTAAAGGAAAAGTCCACAGACCATTATTAAATGGACTTGGGGAAAATCCACTATTTCTGGGATAAGCAGTATAAAATGTTTTGTACTTTTTTGGGATCTTGCCAGGTATTTGTGACCTGGATTGGCCACTGTTGGAAACAGGATGCTGGGCTTGATGGACCTTTGGTCTTTCCCAGTATGGCAATACTTATGTACTTATGTAATATTCTTTGTCTTATTTGCTATCCCTTTCCTAACAATTCCTAGCATTTTGTTTGCTTTTTTGGCCACAACCGCAAACTAAGCAGAAGAAATCAACATATTGTCCACAATGACACCTATATCTTTTTCTTGGGTGGTGACTCCTAAAGTGGAAGGAATTTTTAGGTGTATTAGTTAACCATCATTAGGTAAAGACTGATGACGATATACCTCATGCATAAAAATATGAAGTAACTTTATATGGGGAAGAAAGGCTTTAAAGCAGATAAGAGAGAGGTGGGTAGTGAGTAAGCAATTAAATCAAGAGTTAATTTATTTTAGTGCTGCAAAAGTTAATCACAGTTAACCTTACAATTAATGCATTAATTATTAATCGTGATTTTAAAAAATTATTCAGGTTGCATCTCCTGTCTCCACAAACATCTCTTCTGATCTCTACTCTCAACCCCTGTCTTCAGCACAATCTGGCATCTTTCCCTTCACCCACAATTCAACATCACCGCTCTCCCACACCGGTCTACCTTAAAGGTGGTCTTTTGTTGGTCCCCAGAACAGGCAGCACTGCACACAGGCCACCTGAGGCCTTGTCTGAAGCTTTCCCTTTATGTGCAATGCTGCCACTACCAGGAACCAATAGAAGACCACCTTAAAAGTAGACAGGCGGGGGGGTGGGGAGGGGGAGTGAACTGCAGACCAGCAGACCTGCAAGCAGAACTGGAGGGGCCTCTGGTGGAAGCTATGGCCGAGGCAGTTAGATCCAGCAATCACAAGAAGAGCTTGGTGCTGCTTACCATCAAGTTGAATAATTGCTCATCAGCAACCTGAATAATTTATTTTTAATCACGATTAATAATTAATGCATTAATCTAGTTAACTGTCATTATTAACTTGTAGCCCTAAAATAAATTAACACCTGATTTAATTGCTTACTGACTACTCACCTCTCTCTCATCTGCTTTAAAGTCTTTCTTTCCAAGATAACTTTGGTTCATAGTTTTAGGTACGAGGTACACAGTCATCAGTCTTTACCAAATGATGGTTAACTAATGCACCTAAAAATATGTTCCGCTTTAGGAGTCACCACCCAAAAAAAAGATATAGGCGTCATCGTGGACAATACATTGAATTCTTCTGCTCAGTACATGGAATTCAAAAACGTGTGGGCTAAACACAAAGGAATCCTGTATAGAAGGCGTGAAACCAAACAAGCTTAGTGGTGATTAAATGGCAACACCAATAATTGGGACGCGAAGCCAGTGCTGGGTAGACTTCTGTGGCCTGTGCCCTGATCGTGGCTGCAGATTCAGCTTCAGTAACTGGAGAACAAGGCCAGAGACAGGCAGACTTCTGTGGCCTGTGCCCTGATCGTGGCTGCACAGATTCAGCTTCTGTAACTGGAGAACAAGGCCAGAGACAGGCAGACTTCTGTGGCCTGTGCCCTGATCGTGGCTGCACAGATTCAGCTTCTGTAACTGGAGAACAAGGCCAGAGACAGGCAGACGTCTACATTCTGTGCCCTGAAAATGGCAAGGACAAATAAAGAACAGTAGGAAGTTGACCATGAGCTCAAGAGTCAAGGACAACAGTCTGAAATTTCTTGAAAAAAGGCTTTACTGCGGCTTACATATTGTATACAGGTACTTATTTGTATCTGGGGCAATGGAGGGTTAGGTGACTTGCCCAGAGTCACAAGGAGCTGCCTGTGCCTGAAGTGGGAATCGAACTCAGTTCCTCAGGACCAAAGTCCACCACCCTAACCACTAGGCCACTGATGCTGAGTTGGTCAAAATACTGGTAGTTCAACTGCCTATGACGATATCAATGTTTCTATACTGTGGAAGCTGGAACCTGCTTCTCCTGTTTTTAAATCTGATATCTTTCCACCGGCTTCCCCCCCCCCCCCCCCCCCCCCATGTCAAATTCAGTTCCATTCCATTAAAATCTTTGCAGAGTTATTTTGCTCCCAGACATTTGACCTCTTATGTGTAATTCTTTCCAACATGCTAGGTTGGAAAGATTAAAAATAAAGCCACTTGGCTTCTACATATTTTGGGTACAAAAATAATTCATATATTTACTAATATCACCGCTGATAGTTTTATTAACATCTAATGCATTAATATTCCCTCTGAACAATGAAAAAGAAATTCCAACAGTCTATGAATAATAAGATGGTTAAATTAAATAAACTGAAACTTGCTACACGTTATCTGACTTAGGGCCCTGTTTACTAAGCCGCGTTATAGGCGAGTTAGCGTCTTTAACGCGCGTTAACCATGAACGTGCCTACAATATCCCTATAGGCGCCTACACAGTTAGCGCATGCGCTAATTATAGTCGCATTAAAAATGCTAACATGCCTTAGTAAACAGGGCCCTTAGTCCCCTAATCATGTATTATATCTAACCCAGCTATGATAAAAATCAATGACATCTAATCTTTGAATTTCAAAACAAATCTTTAGACAGTATTACTGCTTCCAACTTTCAAATTTGTGCTAATTCAAATCATTTTCTATTGCCAAAATTAGAATCAATGCAATTTAAATTAATAGGCTCCATGCACACAGTCATAGAAGATGGAAAAACACTGACAGACTAGAAGAGAGATAAATAACATTAAACCATCAAAGATAATTTTCAGAGGAAAGATTTAAAAAATGCACCATCAACAAGGAGCTGCAGCTCCCTTTATGTACAGATTAGATGATTCAGAGCAACACCATTAGCATGGTCAGCTGGAGAGAACCACACCCTTCAATCCTGTTATCTCCTGCTTGATGTTATGCTGAGACAAAAAAAAGATCACACTGATCAATAATTCAAAAGAGCAGGAAAGTGAAACAAATACATATCAAATTACATTTCCTGAAGAGAGCTGAGAAAGGTAGCTCACATCTATAAAATTTATTCAAAGCCAAAGTAATTATATAGCGCCCCAATTGGTGCTTTGTTCTAAAATTACTTCTATTTCCATCTCTCAAAGTATACAATGTGAAATATTAAATTTTATCTAAAGACAGGATGTACTTTATTACAAACTAGTAAAAAAGGCCCGTTTCTGTTTTAAAGGAAACGGGCGCTAGCAAGGTTTTCCTCGGAGTGTGTATGTTTGAGAGAGCGTGTGTGAGAGTGACTGTGAGAGAGAGTGAATGTGCGAGTGTGTGTGTGTGTGACAGAGTGAGAGTGGGTGCGAGTGTGTGTGTGAGAATGAGAGTATGTGCCAGAGTGACTGTGAGAGAGAGTGAATGTGCGAGTGTGTGTGTGTGACAGAGAGAGAGTGAGAGTGGGTGCGAATGTGTGTGTGAGAATGAGAGTATGTGCCAGGGTTCCCCCTCCCTGTATCCACCCCAGTGATGCTGTTCTCTCCCATGCCCCCCTCCCGCCACCCAGCGAGTCTCCTCTGTCCCCTGCTCCCCTTCCATCCACCGAGGGAATTGCTCGGTGCCTGGAGGGAGGGGGGGCGGGGAGAGAGCATCCCGGGGGGGGGGGGGGGGGGAGGGGGTAGGACCAGTGCAGGACAACATCCCCCGGGGGGGGGGGGGGGGGGACTCACAGGACACAACACGCGCTGCAGCTCATTCTCTTCTACCCAACAGCCCTCCTGATCCCGTCCCCTCAGCCGCCTCTGCAGTGCAGACGGTACCCGGTACCCCACCTCCTGCTCCAGCGCCTCCGGACCGCTCCCTCCCAGCACCGCAACCCTTACCGGCCAGTGCGCTGCTCTTCACCTCCAGGACGACGACGACAGCTTAGTTCTCCCGTCCTCCTCCTCCCCATCCCGGCTGCACAGGCCAAAGCGCCGCCGGGCCGCCGTCTCCTCCTCCTCCTCCCGCCCTCTCTCTCCTGCGCTACAGTACCTACCTCTGCGGCCCCCAGCCACTGCGCATGCTCCCCGTGCACGCGCGCAACCGCCGCACTACTCCGCGCACCACCCGGCCGGGAGGGACATGCAGGTTGCTTCCGGCTAGGGATTTGCAGTTGGCTCCTTGAATGTGCTCCGCCCTCAACGTCATAACATTTGACGCGAGGGCGGGGCCGAGACTGATTTTCTGTGGCTTCAGAGCTTCGAACATACGAACTGGCTTCAGTGACGTCAGAGCAAATAGAACGTTGAGGGTGAGTTTTATATATATAGATAACGGGCCCTGTTTACTAAGCTGCTCTTTAGGCGAGCTAACTTAGTACACGCTAAAAAGTTAGTGTGCCTACAGCGCAGCTTAGTAAACAGGGCCCAAAGTTATATCAATTTTGCTTTATAATTTTAAGTAAAAGTGATGCTGGTAGTATGAGATCAACTGAAATAAACAGGAAAAAAAGAAAAGAATCATAAGAACTCACAAATCAGTTTCTCCATGACAGTGAAAATATACAAAATCATGTATACATTTTAAAAAATGTACAGTAGAAATTGTACATCTGGGATGACTGACTGCTAATTACTATTGAGCCAGGTATGACGGGGAGGGTGGGGGGATACAGAACTGCAAACACATATTAACCATCTCCAATTTGGGCCACTACTCCTCTTCCCATAGCAATAGCATCTTTCTAACTTCAGGACATTTCTCCTGACTGCTGAGAAGAAAAACAAAAAGCCAGATTGTTGGCAACACTAACTTCCTGAGAACATCTCAAAGCCCCCCCTCCCCCCCCAAAACACGAAGGCACAAAATATCTATGCAGTTTAGGCAGTTGCAGAAGGCTGGATTTGGGGGCTTGGGATAGTATATGGAGTGGTGTGGGCGGTTGTAGCAGTAGTTTGGAGGTTTCGAAAACTAGGCAATCTTACTTTTTAACTGCTTTGCTCTGTTCTCTAGCTGCACATTTCACCTTTAAGTTTCTACGCTACAGAAGCTGGAACTCCTGTTCCCATAGAAACGCACTGGGCAATATTTGGGAGTGCTCCTTTCTCTGGAAACCCTGAATTCCAATTTGGCTCATTTTCAAGATCATTGTGTCTTTTTACTGATTCCCACCTCCCACTAAGTTTCATCCCATTAATTACTCTCTGCTACATAAGCTAAAACTCCTTTTCCTGAAGAAATGCATTAGATTGAATCCCCTCTCAACAAAAATTACCCAATACATTTCTTTAGGAAAATAAGATTTAGCTTCTGTAGAAGAGAATTATTAACAGAATGGGATGAAGCTTGGAATTACCCATCTCTAGATCTCCCATAGAGTAGCCTAGTGGTTAGTGCAGTGGACTTTGATCCTGGGGAACTGAGCTCGATTCCCACTGCAGCTCCTTGTGATTCTGGGCAATTCACTTAACCCTCCATTGCCCCTGGTACAAAATAAGTACCTGAATATATGTAAACCGCTTTGAATGTAGTTGCAAAAACCTCAGAAAGGCAGTATATCAAGACCCATTTCCCTTCATCCCATTCCATTCAATTTTTGAAGAGTTATCTTGCTCCCAGACAGATAAACATTCTCAACCCATTTTATATAATTTTTTCCAACACCCACTGGGTTGGAAATAATAATAAGGGCAGGAAAAACAAGTGAAAAAACATGACTGATGGAAAGACAGAAGTAACCTCAGAACAGTTTAGCTATAAAAGGATCTAAAAAATAAAAATTAAAAAACCCCACAGTGGCTCAAAATTTTGCTCCTCACGAACTTAAAATAAATGGATTTTCAAGCTACCCAAAACATGGAAACACTTGGATCTTATACCATAAATAGAAGCCATAAATCAGGAGAGTCTTCTAATTGGGTTTAGGGCGAACCATAAGGGAGGAGTCTACTTCATTATAAAAGAGGGAAGTGAGAGCAGAGTTCAGTCTCCCTGTGAGGAGGCCAAGGCGCAAGATGCTGGAGCCAAGTCTGAAACCTACAATTATGTTCAAAAAATGTTTTTATTCATGACATAGGCCAAGAGACAATTCAAAAACATAATGCGCCAACAGAGCCAAATTCCCAGTCACCAAATTTAACAACTTTCCCTTCTTCCCCCAAGTCCAAAATACCCCAATTACTTCCAATGAAACTCAATTAACATTCAGTAACACCATACTGCAAGAAAATTGTAATAATCAGATCTACCCTCCCAATTCCTTAAGAGACCCAACCCTCCCCTAACCTTCCCACCCCCCCCCCCCCGCATATCACCAACCACTTAAACGCCAAGCCCTCATCCCCCTCCCCCTCTAGGAACTAGATATATCCCCCTCGCATATTAAACTTTAAAGAATCAACCTTTATTGAGAAGCAAACTACGAGGGTGTAAGATCTGGAGATACGGGCCCCAAATGGTCAAAAATCATTTCCTCCTTTTTGGCGTAAACCAGGAGTCTTTCACCTCCCAAGTCACTAAAAGATGTATCTGATTCCTCCAATGTCAATAGACCAGAGAATCTGATGATGTCCAGTACTGTAAAATGCATTTTTGGGCAACCAAACACATCTTGCGGAGGAGCAGGGTTTCATATTTAGCAGAAGAAAAAATGGCTAGAAATGTAAGGAGGGGTGACAAAAATTTCTTCAGGTATATTAGTGAAAGGAGGAAGACAAATAAGGGAATTGTGAGACTGAAAGACGCTGCGAACCGCTATGTAGATAATGATGAAGAAAAAGCAAATTTGATAATAGATACTTTTGCTCTGTTTTCACAGAAGAAAATCCTGGTGAAGGACCGCGATGGACTGGCAAAAGTACAAATGAAAATGGAGTAGATATAGCACCGTTCACAGAAGAGAGTGTGTATAAACAACTTGAAAAGCTAAAGGTGGACAACGCCATGGGACCGGACGGGATCCACCCCAGGATATTAAAGGAGCTCAGAGAGGTTCTGGCGGGTCCTCTTAAAGATTTGTTTAATAAATCATTGAAAACGGGAGAGGTTCCGTGGGATTGGAGAATGGCAGATGTGGTCCTTCTTCACAAAAGTGGGGATAGGGAAGAAGCTGGAAACTACAGGCCGGTAAGCCTCGCTTCAATTATTGGAAAAGTAATGGAAGCGATGCTGAAGGAAAGGATAGTGAATTTCCTGGAAGCCAATAAGTTGCAAGATCCGAGACAACATGGTTTTACCAAAGGGAAATCATGCCAAACGAATCTCATTGAATTCTTTTACTGGGTGACTGGAGAATTAAATCAGGGATGTGCTATAGACATAATCTACCTAGATTTCAGCAAAGCTTTTGACACGGTTCCCCACAGGAGGCTCTTGAACAAACTGGATGGGCTGAAGATAGGACCCAAAGTGGTGAACTGGATTAGGAACTGGTTGACGGACAGACGCCAGAGGGTGGTGGTAAATGGAATTCGCTCGGAGGAGGGAAAGGTGAGTAGTGGAGTCCCTCAGGGATCGGTGCTGGGACCGATTCTGTTCAATATATTTGTGAGTGACATTGCTGAAGGGTTAGAATGTAAAGTTTGCCTTTTTGCGGATGATACTAAGATTTGTAACAGAGTGGACACCCGGGAGTGGAAAACATGAAAAAGGATCTGCGGAAACTAGAAGAATGGTCTAAGGTTTGGCAATTAAAATTCAATGCGAAGAAATGCAAAGTGATGCACTTAGGGAGTAGAAGAGGATCCACCAGAGTGAACACTAAAGGTGCGGAGGGAGAGGTAGGAAGAGAACCAGGAAAGGACAGAGCCCTGGAATCCAAGTGAGGGCAGGGTATCGAGAAGTATGCTGTGATCGACAGTGTCAAAAGCAGCGGAAAGATCAAGAAGAATGAGGATGGAATATTGACCTCTGGATTTAGCCAGTAATAGGTCATTGGAGACATTAGTAAGTGCAGTTTCAGTTGAGTGGAGAGGGCGAAAACCAGATTGTAGTGGGTCAGGAATAGCATGTGAGGAGAGAAAATCAAGGCAGCGGTGGTGAACAGCAAGCTCAAGTAATTTGGAGAGAAAAGGAAGGAGGGAGATGGGTCGGTAATTAGAAGGACAAGTAGGGTCGAGTGAAGGCTTCTTAAGGAGAGGTGTGACCACAGCATGTTTAAAGGCAGCAGGGACAGTCGCAGTGGAAAGTGAGAGGTTGAGAATGTGACAGGTAAAAGGAATAAGAGCAGGAGAGATGGCATTAAGAAGGTGGGTGGGAATGGGATCAGAGGAACAGGTGGTACATTTTGAGGAAGAAAGGATAAGTGTAGTTTCCTCAATAGTAACTTCAGGAAAGGAGGAAAGGGAATGAGGGGAAGGAGAGAGAGGGGAACGGACTAGTGGAGGGAGAGGTGGTGAGGTAGAGAAAGCAAGGTTTATCTTTTGAACCTTGTTGTGAAAGAATTCAGCAAGGGTCTGAGGAGATAATGTTGGGGGAGGGGGCACCTTGAGGAGAGAGTTCAATGTGGTGAAGAGAAGTCGAGGATTAGAGCCAAGAGAGTTGGTCAGTTGGATATAATAATCCTGTTTGGCACATGGGGGAAGCCACTGCTTGCCCTGGGTATGGTAGATGTTTTCAAATTACAGTTATATCTCTGATGCAGACATTTGAAACATAGACATATTGGGTTACGTGCTGAATTAGAACAAAAACGTAAGTTCAAAACAATTGTACTGATCTTGATCTAGTTTCTTCAGGGATCCTCTCGTTTGTCCTTCTTCTGGTGTGGATTCTAATCTCTTTTAGGGGCCCTGTTACTAAGTTGTGGTAAAAAGGGTGAGGGCCTTTTTTGCCGCAGCAGGTAAAAAGGCTGACAAAAAAAGTAGCCAAGCAGTAAGATTCAGGTGACAGTAAGGGCTCCCGCGCTAACTCAGCAGTAACCAGGTAGTGTACGGCTTGACCGATTACCACCAGGTAACCCCCTGCGTGAATATTTTTTTAATATTTCCACTACCGCCTGCAATGCTATGTACTGGGAGTGGAACTACCACTGACACCTGCATTGGGCGGACAGATGTGAAGCATTTGTTTACACTTTCAAACAATAATAGAACCAGGGGACATAAGATGAAGCTAGAATATGGTAGATTCAAAACAAATAGGAGAAAGTTTTCTTTACTCAGCGTGTAGTTGGACTCTGGAACTCGTTGCCGGAGAACGTAGTGACAGCAGCTGGCCTTACGGAGTTTAAGGGGGGTTTGGACAGATTCCTGAAGGAAAAGTCCATTGAATATTATTAAAAAAAAAGGGGGGGGGGAGGGGAAATTTTTTTTTTTTTTTTGGGGGGGGGGGGGGTTGCCGGGTTCTTGAAGCCTGGTTTGGCCGCTGTCGGCGACAGGTTACTGGGCTTGATGGACCCTTGGTCTTTTCCCAGAATGGCGGTGCTCACGTGCTTATGGGCCGATGGTAGCTCCAGATTGGCACACTGTATGGTGGGCTTACCGCTGCTTAGTAAAAGGCCCCTTAGTTTGTGGGTTCTTTTTATATTGTATGTTGCCCAGAGCGTCATAGATTTTTTTTTTTTAATCAAATTGATATCATGATTTTGGATCTTCATTTTTAATATTTCTGCTAAGCTAAAATCAAACATCTTATATAATTTAATAAAGAGAAGAACAGATGACTAAAAATGTTCCCTGCAGAACCCAAATTGTAGACAATACAAGAAAACTCTTCAACGGAGTGAAATTCACATTAGTTACGGCTTCACCTCTCCAAACTGCTCATTAGTTTTCATTCTTTGCTAAACCTGAATATCTGGTTCATCACTCAATGCTCCAGAAATATCTATAAAATGTTTAAACAATGCAAAGGTTGGTAGGAACTAAAGAGTGGTGGTAAATAATCAAGAAAAGCACTCTTGGGTGGTATGGTAAGACTAAGTTAAAGAGCAGCAGTCTTGTCATACTCTGTCAATCCACACATAAATGTCCCGAATTTTAGCTACATCTAAATAGCTTAAACTACCAGCACTTTTGGAATCAATGCCAAAGTTCTGCCATTATGGTTGCCTATGTGGCATAAACATTTGCAAAATACCTTCAGTGTTAATATTTGCAATTAATTGTGCCTGAACCACAAAATTTCATCAATTCTAAAAGCTCATTTTAACTCTTACTCCTAGGAGAATTCTGAGCAAACTGCAGAATTAGCAAGAAACTCCCGCTCCATGTAGAATTCGGCCATAGAGGAGGCAGCAGATACAGTGCCTTCTATGGTCCTCTGCCACTCTTGCTCCATTTTCTCTCTCACTAGGAACTGAATAGGTTTCTTCTCATTTGCTGCAAAAATAATCGGCAGCGCTGCTTTGTAAAAAAGAGGCCCTAGATCGCTTACTAATCACAGCAAGAGGAGGAGACTAGCTGCAACTTGGGCCACGTCCTCTTCTGCCATCCCAGGTACCATACAGCTGCGCAGTTCAAATCAGCAGTTAAAGGACAGGAAACAAAGGGAAAGGACACAGCCTGAGATGCAGCCACTCTCATTTCATGCAGTGAACAGCGAGTAATCCAGCGGAGGGAGCAGAAAACGCTGTGTGTACCTGGGGGGGGGGGGATATCTGTGAGAGTTGCAAGGGTGTGCTCGGAAATGGGGAGACAGAGCTTATGGGAACAGAACTGGGAATCTTGTTGTGATCTGGAGGAAAGAATTGGGGGGGGGGGGGGGAGGGCAGAAAGACAAAAAGAAATCTAGGGCTAAACATGGCTGGAGTTTCTGTAGACAAAAGATGTAGTAAATATTTCCTTCATCCTGGTTTTTCTTTTCAAGTGCTTACTGTAATAGCAACAGATTGTGAAATGCTAATAAAATAATATCATGATCAGGTGAACAATACTAAAACCCTACTACTGTCCATAATATGGTTTGTTTCCTCTAAATTTTGTCGCCTACTTGACTATCAAATCCTTAATATATAGTGCCATGCCATCACGAGTCTACGCAATCATTCTGATTAGTTTTACATCCTATATCATAATGTCCTACTGATTACCCTTTATCCACCAGGTCTATGAGATGCCTATTATATCACTATCTTCGATTAGTACAATATAATCTCTCCCATCTTATTTTATGACTACTGGCATCTGCATATAGACACCCATTTACTATTTGGAAACAGCTTTTTCCACACCATTACCATCAGGATACCCAAGACCCCTTTTTTGATGGTATCTTGTATAGATCTGCTCTAAACAGAAATTAGACAGGCTACAACATGTGGACACAGAATAATAGGACATTTCAATTACCCAATATCAATTGGGTGAATGTCTCATTAGAGCATGTTAGGGAGATTACATTTCTAAATGCCAGCTGATCCTAGACCTGTTGAGGGGGGGGAGGAGTCTAATTAGATCTAGTTATGCCTCCAGAATGTATCAGGACTAGGAGACCTCCATGAAACTAAATAGTAGATTTAAAACATAAGTATATATTCTCCCGACCAACTATCAGTTTTCCTGCAGGTTATCCAGGTCAGGGCCCCAGGACTTCCACTCCTAAGGCTGACACCAGAAAGATGGTATTCACAGTCCTTAGAGCAGGTAAATCTCAATTCACTGAGTAATAGTGGCACCCAATGACTAGATTTAGGATCCACATTAGCCAGGTTCCTGATGAAGATAAGTTTATGGCCTCCAGCCAAGTCCTATCCATACAATGAATGGGATGAGTTAGGGGAGGATATGAAATAGGGGAACACACCCTGGGTAGCTGTACATTAAAGTTTCTGATGCCCTAATTCTACAGAGACCAGTTCAAGTTGAGTTAAAAGACAAAAGCAGGAGGAGGAAAATGCTGATTCAAAAAGAGAGCTAGGACAAACCTAAACAAGCCAAGGCACCAATTTAGAATACAATGAGACTCACCCTCTAATCAAACTGCTGATCCTCACGTGGAAGGCAGGTAGAAAAACAGAACAGGAAAGGGTTCACTCCCTTTTTAACAAAACTGATGTGGCATGGATGAACAAGCTCTAACAGGTGGGTTTCCAACTACACTCCCAGTAATCTGATGAGAGCAAGGTTGTATTTCTATAGGGATGGAACTGATAGACCCTTAGATGAGACACAACAAGAATAAGTGCATACACTAAATTAAATGCTCATTTGTGACCAACTGAAGGGAATTATAATTAGGGCTTCTATTCCAAAGCTTATTTTTCAGCTAATTAGGGGTTCTTTGAGTACAAAAAAAAAATTAGCACTTAACAGTATTTTTCTGCCAGAGGTACTATTCCTGGGTACCTTTTTCCAGTGGAATCAAATATGCACACTTGAATCACTTAGGAATCATCAGTGCATAGGGAGGTGTATTACTCAGCTTTCAATGGCCGTCAACAAGGAATGGATATATTTATTCACAAACAGATACCTTTTCAGGTCCACAAGTATTTACAAGACAAGGGTTATTATATTATCCTTTTGGGCGAGCTATGGGGGGGTACGATTACTGTTTTGCAATGTTTATGCTCCCAATGTATACAGTCAAAAGTTCCCCCCCCCCCCCAGCTCCTGTCCTGCTTGGCGGGCTACCCGGATTATAAAGTTATTGTGGGGGGGGGGGGGAGAGATTTTAATATCACAGTAGATCCCTCTATTGACTGTAAACCCCCAAGGCGACAGGGGAAGGATCATGATGCAAAGGAAGTCAATTTCTTTTTTTTTTTTCTTTTTTTTTTTATAATATATGTTTTATTGATGACATAAACTTCTACAATAAATCCGTGCAATCAAAATAAATTACAACAGTGGTTTACCATATGTCTTGGTACTATAGTCTTAACAGATTCTATATATCATCATTACATTTTTCTTTCCCCCCCCCCTCATGATCCACTCCCCCCCATTCCCCCCCTTTTCCCCCTCACCAGGTTGCTGTATGTTATTACTGTATTTAACCATTAAGTACTCTACTTCGAGCTTGGGGTGTTAAAGTGTCCAAGAATGGTAACCAACATTGGAGGTATTTCTCGCCCTTTGGAGTGGCTAAGTCCTGCACTGCCCTGCGTTCTAGGGCACTCAACGATATCATGTATGCCCTCCATACTTGGGTAGTGGGTTTTTCCTCCTGGAGCCAGAGCTTGAGAATCGTTTTTTTCCCCATCAGCACAGCTCGGCGTTGGAAATAGCGGAGTCCTGCTTTAGATGATCCATGAATCGTGAAGATATTAAACAAAAGTCCCGGGTGTTTGACCCATTGAACCTTCCACATCATAGAGACCTGTCTGCAGACCATGGCCCAGAATCCCAATATTGGGGGACAGTGCCAGAATATATGGCCCAGGTGTGCCCCTCCCCCTGTGCATTTCGGACAATCATCTGCTGGTCTTAAGGTAGCCCTGTATGCTCTATGGGGGGAGATAAATAGTCTCATCACAAATTTATACTGGGTTTCTCGTAATTCTGCACTCCCACACTCTTTATAGCATGTCTGCAGGCATGTCTGTACTACATCTGCACCAATTGTCAACCCTAATTCCCCTGCCCACGCCTGTGCCAGCTCCCGGTATGGTGCTAAAGACATAGCGGTTCGAATCTGCGCATGATAGTATTTTAAGGGCACTGCCCGTTTTGCTTCCAGATCTAAAATTTCCACCAACTTTACCCGCACTTCATAGTGGAGTGCTGCCCTGGGAAGAGATTGTATATAGTGCTGTATTTGTGCATAGGCTAAGAAATCTTTGATCTCTAACCCCTGGCGCCTCTGCAAAACCTCTCTAGGTTGTAGTGTTCCATCTCTCTTAATAATCTGGAATAAGAAGAAAATCCCCACCTCTCCCCATTGTGTAAAGGTACGCGATGACCTACCCACCGGGAAGTCTGCATTTCCTCTGATTGGCAGAAATGGGGAGACCTCTGCATCCAGACCACACAGTCTGCAGATCCACTGCCACGCTCTCTTTAATGGTATAAACAAGAATTTGATATGTTTTGGCGTTTTTACTTTACCTGGTCCCGCATGTAGCCAATAGCTGAAATGTACATTCCCGAGTATCCTACATTCTGCTTCTGGATAGGTGAAATGTCCTGTTCCTCTAAACCAGTCTCCTATGTGTCGCATGCACCCTGCTATGGATAGCCATTTGACACTTAGCACCCCCAGCCCTCCCTTATCTTTGGGTAAATATGTTTGTTTTAATGATACCCGGGCCCTTTTCCCATTCCATAAAAATTGTTTTACTATCCTATGTAATGCTAATTCATCCCTGCGGGTCAAGAGAAGTGACAATACCTGGGTGATATATGTCCACTTAGGGACTATTATCATATTATACACTGCTATTCTACCCCACAGTGATAAGGTCAGCTTCCGCCACATTTGTAGCGTTTCTTTTGTGGCTTCCCAGAGTGGTGCCAAATTGGTTTGGTGTAATTGGTCCAATCTGATAGGGAGGTATATTCCTAGGTATTTTATTTTGTCTTCTTTCCACTGCAGAGGGAATGGCCCCTGCCATTGTGACCTTATCCGTGATGTGGTTGGCAGGGCCACTGATTTATGTCTATTTAAAGTGAACCCTGAATGATAGCCAAATTCATCTACCAGCTCTAATAGGCTATGCAGTGAGTGTTGTGGTTGTGTTAATGTGAGTAGGATATCATCTGCAAAGGCCAGTACCTTCGTGGGGAGACTGGGGATTGCCACTCCCGCTATTTCCGCGTTGTTCTCTACCGTTCATAGGAACGGTTCTATGTATAGTAAGAATACGAGTGGTGACAATGGGCACCCCTGTCTCGTACCCCTCTGCACCGGGAATGCCTGGGACGCCATTTTGTTTACTAATATACGAGCTTGTGGCTCCGTATATAAAGCTGTGATAGCACGCAGGTACCAGCCCCCCAGACCCACATATTTTAGTACTTCAAAAAGATACCCCCATCTCACTTTATCAAAGGCTTTTTCGGCATCCAGGCTTACCAGCAGAAGAGGGTCTCCTGTCTCTCGGCTATGCGCTAAGGCTAGCAAAGCTCGCCTGACATTAAGACCTGGATGCCGGCCTCGCACAAACCCCACTTGGTGTGCCCCAACCACATGGTGGAGGTGCTTCGCCAATCGGTCTGCTAGTATTCTTGCTAATATTTTGAAGTCTACATTGAGGAGGGAAATTGGTCTATATGCTTCTAGGCTTTCTGGGTCTTTTCCGGGCTTTGGTATCAAGGTTATGAGTGCCTCGTTCACTCCTGGGGGAAACCGTTCCTGCTCTACCACTTCATCAAAGTATTTAGCCAGAGGCACACTCACTCTATGGGATAGCAGCTTATAATATTCTGTTGAAAATCCATCAATTCCAGGGCTGGTGCCTCCCGAAAGCGACCCAATCACCTTTTGTATTTCCTGTGCATCTAGTGGGGCGTTAAGTTGCTCTCTCATTTCTGGCGTTAAATTTGGGATTCCTGAGTCCTCCAAGTAATCCCGTATTGCTGTGCTCTCAGACTCTTGCTCCGCCCTAAACACCCCGGAAAAATAATCTCTGAATAGGTTCATTAACTCTAAGGGCCTATGCTTTCTAGTTCCATCTGGAGCTTTTAGCACAGAGATGTGGGAGTTCCCTGTCCACACTCTGACTATCCGCGCCAGCAATTTCCCAGTGCGGTTTCCAAATTTAAAATATTGAAACCGCCTACTAAATAAGTATTTTTGTGTTTTTTCATGGATTAGTGTGAGTGGGCCTGGGATGGCCGGTGCTGGTGTTTAGGAAGTCAATTTCTTAACCCATCATCTAGATTTGGATGTGTGGTGAGTTTATCATCCTTTTGACACTGATCTTACCTTTTACTCCCATATGCATGCTGCATATGCCCAGTTGGATTACTTCCTCCTGGTCAACAGTCTTTTCTCTCAGGTCAAGGAAGTTGCCATGCTCAACCCGGAGGTTTCTGGCCATGCTGCAGTGATTCTTACCATAGCATTCACTTCCACAGTGAGGGGGCACTCTTAGAGACTGGCATCTCATTTGTATCATGTCTCGACAGTACACTAATGCGTGGGACTCGTTACCCTTGGATCAGTTTTTACATAAAGTGTCAGTCTCTCTCAATAAATTTTCCTTCTGGTATAAAGCTCTGAAGACTTCTATGCCCCTAAAAAAGGATTAATAAGTTGAACGAGCTCTGTGGGAAGGAGTTAGGGCAGGACTTTACTAAACATCAATTTTAGGAGTTTTTTTCTTATCCTGAATGAGTTCATTAAATCCGTTCCCCTACAGGAAATCCAATACAAAATTCTACACAGAGCTTATATCACGAAGGAGTGATGAGCAACTTTGGGGTTGTGGGAGGATGGGACCTGCCTCAAGTGCAAGCATATACCTGGCACCATGTTACACTCCTTCTTAGAATGTGACACCACTAACCATAGAGATCCAGATTCTGCTGTTGCTGGCGCACATCTTGCAGTGCATTCCTTAATTGTATTATGGTACTCTGCTTTTGGGAGATCAAAAGCCCTTGGAAGCGCGGAGATTGTATGTACTTTAGAGGCGCTTTTCATTTAACGCAATAGTGCTAATCAAAAAATCTGATTTTGTCTTATTGGGTGTCTGAGAAGCCGCAGCCCCCGCCCAATATGAGGAAACTATGCCCCAGAGATAAGCAATCCTATATAACCTTGTGGCACAGATTTTGGAAGAATATCCTGCTTCAACCACACAAACCAGTTAAATATATAGGCACCACGGGGGGGGGGGGGGGGGGGAAATGCTATGGTGTCTGGGAGTGGCATGAGTTGGGGGTGTGCAAGTGGGGGGAAGAAAGGGTGAGCGTGGTTATTTGGGTGTGTGTGGAGTTTTGAAGATGTGTTTGACTGGTCTATAAAATGAAAATAATCAGTGGTGGGATGTAGGTCCCCCATTGTTTCTCTTCTTCGTACAGTTACCCCTAGTGGATGGGATGGGTATAGGTGACTTTGTTTTGTATTCTTTGTGTTCTTGCTTTGTGCCACTGTTGTACTTGTTATTACATCTGCCCGTTACACTAAAACAGAGTACAGGATACAAAACAAAAGGGGAAGGGGTATAAGTATAAAGGAGAGTAGTGTATTTCTGGTGTTTATCCAATAAACACCCATTTTAATTTGTTTACATCCAAGGTGTTTTTTCAGTACTTATCGGTTAAAACCTAAAAGCAGAAAACCTAATTATAATGCTAAAATCTTTTTGAAGCACATCTGGCACCAACAAAAATGAACTAACTGCATTAGAATCATTCCCCAGCATTAGAGGCTAGCCTAAAATGCACTTGCATTTCCGGCTAAAAAACAAAAACTCTACCCCCTCCCCCACCTGCCAGACCAAGCCCTCTGCCCCCTCCCCAGGGCATTACAGTCATAACACCCCTCCCACAGACACCAGGTCCCGATAGGCCAGGCCAGTCACCCACCCACCCTGCCCCAGGAACTCTCAGAAGTCATTTTTATGGAAGCACTGGCAGCAACAGGAGGAACTGGGATAGCTCCTGCCCCGAAGAAGCCACTAGACCACCAGGGCAGTTAAAGGTAGGAGCAGGGATGGCCTTCAGGTGGTCGGGGGACAAACTCAGTAGCACCTGCTTTCTTCCAGCAGGGCAGGTGGCTGGCCTGGCCCAATGGGACCTAATCTCTGTGGGGGAAGGGGTAGTGGTGGCCCGGGAGCACCCGCTCTCTGCTGGGGGGGGGAGGTGCCAGTTTTGAAGCCAATAATCCCTGTTTCAGTCAGCCTCTACCCAGCATGCTTAAGAAACTGTGCGAAAAGAAACAGACTTCTTCCACATGAATGGATATGGGTATGGGTCATTCAACCATGTGGATCTCAATACTATTCTATAAGGTGCAGTAGCAGCCTATTGCATACTTCTCAACCCAGTCCTTGGGGTCCACCCAGCCAGTCAGGTTTTCAGGATATGCACAATGAATACTCATGAGATCAATTTGCACACACTGCCTCCTTGATATGCAGATCTCTTTTATGGATATTCAGCATGAATATCCTGAAAGTCTGACTAGCGTCTCTTAGAGTTTAGAGTTCTGATTGCGGTTGGACTGACAGCTCCTGATGACGTCAACTGAGTGAAACACAATTTCTGTATCAGGCTGGACAATCTTTTGGAGAAATAGGAGTGTTTGACTCTAAATCTGTTTGGAAATTACGGAATACAGGAAGATTTCCATGGTTACAATTGGAAACTATGAGATGGGCAGAACCGGATGTGGTTCGCCAGATGGACTGGTGATTCATTAAGAAGAAAAGTCTCTATCACGGACTGTTTCCGATTCCGGAGGAGTTTTGTTTAGTGAACTTATAAGGGTAATGAATGGATGGACTTATGGATGTGAAGATATGTTTTAGATAATTTTGTTAGGGATTGTTGTACGTTTCTATAGTAAAAATAAGGTATTTTGATAAGCTTAATATATGATTTGTTTGGGAATAAAAATAAAAAATGTATATGAAAAGTTAATTATGATTTTTAGTAATATTTTCCTGTTCTGTATTCAAGATTCCTATAAGCCACACTTTGGTTACTGTCATTTTTTGTACTAATATCCTTGAACCAAACTAAACCTGACCTCAGAATAGGCCAAAGACAAACATTAAACTTCCAGTTGGAAAACTAATACTCTACCCTATAAGAGTGGTTAGACGCTGACAACAAAACTTGTTGGTACCCCATCTCACACAACAACCCCAGTGCCATTCTTCCACCTTCTTATCCATATGCCGCAAGCTGCCTCCCCAGCCCTGTCTAACTGGTTAAAAGCATCCTCCAAGAGAGGTGGATACCCTGCCGTGTGACACTGGTAGTCACAGTGGGCTGGAGCCGCCAATCTTAGATGAGAGTGGACTGGTGAATGGAGTCAGCACCTGTGATAATTCCATTGGTTGTCAACAGATGACACTTTTTAAGCCAAGACAGTCTTGAGCTCTTAAATTTGTTATGTCTTCCATGTTCTGTAAACAGCCCTTAGCTTGGAGAATTAAATATTGTTTTACATCTGAGCTTCAGTCTTTTAATACTATGTAAACTTTATACTGTAACTATTTACCCGTCTGATATTTTATTAATATTACTTCAACATGTTCAGAACACTGCTACTTGCTTTCTGACGGACTACGGACTGCAGACACTATGAGGCAACGTCTCACCCAACAAGAAAACTTTCACTGGTTACCTGCTAAGTAGCAAGCTTTGTTTTGATTTTTAAGGCTCTTTATATTGATGAGCCAAGTTGCTTAAGTAACTTATTAGGTCCTTTTGAAACCTTTCACCTTCCTCAAGGCCACTGTTGGAAGTAGAATACTGGGCTAGATGGACCACTGGTCTGATCCAGTGTGGCTATTCCTATGTTCTTAATCTGAAGGGTCCTTACAATTGGTTCACCTTCATGTAGAGCAGCTCATCTTGTAACTCATAATTATGGAATTCTTTCCTGTTTCTGTTAGAAATTAAAAGGTTTTTTTTTTTGTTTTTACTATACAAGAAGTTGTTTAAGGCTTTTTCTATGTTCTCAATTTGTAAGCCAGTTTGATTTGGATCAAAATGTCATACATGGTTTTACATTTCTTATCGCTATGTGACTGCATATTTTGTTTTGTGTTCTGAATTACTAATTTAAGTCATCATGTGTGCTCTGCTATCTTATGCAGTGAGCTGGGTGGGCTTAATGTTCTGTATCCACACCTAATAATTTTTTGTATTTTTGGAATATAAGATGGCCAAATAAATGTGCTGTACAATTAAAGACAATAAAAAAAATGTCTAAGTACCTTCCTATAGTCATACAAATTCATGGCTCTACACCAACTACATGAACTTTTACAAGAAATGGTAACCCACTATAAATCTTGAGCACACCCTGTGTTCAAACAGTAAAAACAGATCACACCCAATTAGAACTTCACTTGACAGTGATTCCACCTACCTAAACTGTCAGTTTAATGACATGCCCTTCCAATGGCTGGCTCTGAACAACATACAACCTGCCATGGCCTGTTAAAGCATACACATATTCACAAAACAATAACATATTGGTTAAAATTCAACACCCATCATGCTTTATCATATTTGAGTGCCCCTGAAGCCAATAAGCATGCTGCCAAGAAGTGGATTGTCTACCAGTCTGACGATGAGACATTTTTGTCTCATGGATGAACATGGTATATAATATTTTTTTAACACCAGTAAAAAAAATAAAAAATAAATAAAATTGCTCATTTCAAATGATATTACCACAAAATACAAAACATTCACGTAGCAAACATTTAATCTGCTGCATTAACAGAGGAATGGTTTAGAGGTTACAGCAATGGGCTACGAACCAAAAGCCAGAATTAAAATCTCACTTTCGAAACTCCTTGTGATCTTGGAGAGTTACTTCATCTCCCACTCCCTCAGGCATACGCATGGATTGTAAAGGGTCACTGATTTGATATACCACCTTTCTGCTGTACAACTTGTAAGCTCTTTAAGGTAGGAACATATTGTACCTGAATACCTATCACTGTATAGTGCTACATGAATCCAATAGCATTATAAAAATAAGCATTTGGAATATTATATTAGCTTTCAAAATGTAAAATACTATCTATTTAGACTAAGTCCTGTGTTAATACACATCTGATAATTGGTCTCAAAAGCTCATGTAATATAGCATTTTCCTTTGTTCATTGCCAGGGCTGAGGCCCAAGAAAGACAATATTCAAATCTTGCTGACACTCCTTATGCTCTTGGGCAAGTCACTTAATCCTCTATTGCCTCAGGTACAAACTTAGATTCTAAGTCCTCTATGACAAGAAACTACCTACTGTACCTGAATGTAATTCGCCTTGAGGTATTACCTGAAAAGGGCAGGAGCTAAATCCTAATCACCAATTATGAAAACTCCAGTTTCTCCAGCTACTAGAAATACCATACAGTGTTAATATTTCAAAATATAGCAAAAATATTATTACGTAAAATATTTGCCTTCCTAGAGAATAAATATGATTCTCAGCCTCTTTTCAGCCAATATCAAGACCTAAGCCATGAGCTGAAAAGGCCCAAACCTTACCATCCTGTATATAATGTCCCAGTTAAGGATATGAAAATGAACCCTGACCAAACAGACCATAAAATAGACAGGAATAAAAAATTATAAATTATTATAGATAGCATTCATATTTAAACTGAAAAACATTAAATGTACTTTTAGAACAAAAAGTATTCTTAGAACCTACATTTTCATAAATTAAATTCAGAATTCAGACTAATCTAAATAATTATTCTAATGAAAAATACAAACTTTTCTATTCATATAATGTAGAGAGGTGTGGTAGCCATGTTAGTCCACTTTTAGAGGTAATCAATAGAAATCAAACAAAATAAAACATGGAAAATAAATTAAGATGATACCTTTTTTATTGGACATAACTTAATACATTTCTTGATTAGCTTTTGAAGGTTGCCCTTCTTCGTCAGATCGGAAATAAGCAAATGTGGAAGATGACAGAATATATAAGTGAAACATCTAATCATTTCATTGACAGTCTAGCAGGGTGGGGGTGGGTAGGAGGTATGCATGGGAACATCAAAGCATTTCATTATGTCCAATAAAAAAGGTATCATCTTATTTTCTTTTCCATGTTTTATTTTGTTTGATTTCTATTGATTACCTCTATTCATAAGATGAAATCGATGTCACATCCATTGCCTAATGGATGAAAGCCTCTCATCTGGTCTCTCTGGTTCTAAATTCAATGGATTCTATAAAGAATAATTTAAATAGCTGCTGATTTTTTTTTTGATGGGGGAGCAGCCATCAAACCATCTTACAAGAATACAACAACGGTCCTGCTGGTTCAGCTAACAACTGCTGGATTCAACTTCTGAACCCAGCATCTCAGCCCCTGGGTGGGGCAGCAATCCCTGTCATCAAACAATGGCAAGCCTGGGTCTCAGGATCTAGGTATAACAGGCTCTGAAAGGAGTTCTGGTCAATAACTGAGGATGGAAGAAAGCAGGGTATAAAACCGGACAAAAATCCCACATCTGAATGAAATTCATGGTGCTGAAAACTAGGTTGCTGGAATCCTGAAGGCCTTAGACATGATTTGCAGATTTTCAGTATCATGGCAGCCTTCTAAACATCATCAAATTAGATTCACTGTGAATCTCTGAAAGATGAAAGCTTATTTCCACTAGAATATATAACTGGATAAAGAACACTTTCTTCCAAGTAGCAGTTTGTTTTGTTTTACTGTAATCTAGTGACAGATCTTGTTATTATAAAAGCCTTAAATATACCAACTTCTATGACACAAAGATATTCAAGAGTTTATAAATAAATACAAATGTATGGAAGGAATCTCTACAAGTAAAAATTAATCTATACAGTAACAAGCCACAACTATATAAAGTCAGTACAAGCCAACTAGTAAGCCATACTCTCTGCCTTTGTTCTTTGTAAATACTTCATTAATTTTTCAATGCAGTCTGGAGTGACAATATCATTTTCCATGCACCACAACAGAATTATTTTTTTAACTGTTTTCTGTCTCCAGGACCCCTCTTTTTAATTTCTTCTCTACATCAAATAATCCAACACATCCTAGCACTTGCTTACAGTGCTCTAATATTCAACGTGTATTTCCAATACGTATGCATTCATTTCAACACGTTGCACAGTGTATGACATCAGGGCTGTACTTTTCCCTGCATAATTATATGTGTACTGCGTCTCCACCTTGCCACAAACCACACACTACGGATACGTATAAAAACACTTCTAAATTAACAATTTAATAGCCGTAAGTATATTTTAGCAAAACTCCAAAAGGCCTGCTGCTGATCTGAGGGCTGCGATACTGTACAGTACCAACCCTCCCTCCATGGATCACCTGCAATTGAATACCCGAGTCTAAAAGTAAATCAACCTTTAACCCACTCTCCTTGTATGCAGGCCTACAGAAGCTTGATTATTCACCAGGGGTCCCCGACAGCAACCTCCTGCACTTGTCTCTTCTTCCTCTCACACTCTTCCATAGCAGGTACGAACCTGTTCCCCCACCAACCCAGCCTGCTTACCGGACAGCTACCCGCACGGAGCTCTCGTCCTGGCCCGTCGACATCCTGCAGCTGCTGGGGCATAGGCGTCGGAAAAGGGGGTCAGTCGCCCTGGCCCGACCGACCTTTCTACTGCTCTCCTCAAAAAAAACAAAACTGATAAGCAGTTGTGGCTCCGCACCGGTAACCTGCAGTCTGACGCTGAACTTGGAAAAACTCAGATGGGTAACTCAACTAGCAACAAAAAAAAAGCGTTACTGTAGAAGCGGTTTTCTCAGTAAAGGAAGCGCTTTTTGATTTATTATGATTTTTCTTTTCACACCCCCACCAGTGAACCATGACCACCCTGCTCGCTCTCTCCCTGCTTCTACTCGGGAGAAAGAGAAGGCGGAGCGAATGCGGCACTCGTTCGCGCATGCGCATCAACAGAGAAACGTCACAACCTGAAAACCAACCGATACCTTCGGGTTGCGCTGGCACTCCTGTGGCGCATGCGCTATGCTGTGGACTCTTTAAAAAGAACCCGGTTTCTAGACATCTGGGGGCCGTATATCCAAAAGTCTGTCTCCTAAGGGACGGAGTTTAGTGGTGAATTCGCTTTAGGCGTACAATGTGACGAGGCTATCCATGTGGATAGGAAGTGGGGGTCTGGATATCTCTTACCAGGGGAGAGGATTTCCAGTGTTTGTTTTACTGTTATAACTTTGGAAAAACGTATTGTCCACTATAAGGTTTAAAGGGGAAGGCGGGGTTTGGATGTGGGAGGGGGGATACACAGCTAAGTTACTAGTTTGATGTTGACAGAGCTACGATGGAGGGGGGGACAAACAATTAAATGTTGGTGATAATGCTGACTGTCAGTTCTTCAAGATGTGACTATGTTAACTAATATGGTATAAGACAAGTTGCTTGGTTGTATTGTATTTATAATATCATCAATAAAAATTGTTGAAACATAAAAAATAACCCGGGCTTGAGTTGAGTTGTTCGGGAGGGTGGGTTGGTTTGATTGTTTTGGTCGCCAAGTTATTCTGGTTATTAAGTGGGGGTGAAGATGAAGTGGGAATAGGTTGTTAGTTTTAAACCGTGATGTTTCAAATGCTGTATGGAATGGCCCTGACCTATATGTGCACTATTAATAGATTTCCCAGGAATGTATTGATATGGTGCTCTGGACTTTCTCTTACTTCACGTCGCTAGTTGTAAGGGTATAACAAAAACAAACCCAATACCATCAACACCCCAGATTACAGCCTTCCGGTCTCAGACAGCCTGAAAATCCTGGGAGTCACAATTGACCGAAATTTCACACTCGAAGACCATGCGAAAAACACAGCAAAGAAAATGTTTTATTCAATGTGGAAACTTACAAGAATCAAACCTTTCTTCCCAAGGGAAGTATTCCGCAGCCTACTACAATCAATGGTGTTAAGTCATCTAGACTACTGTAATGCCATCTATGCCGGATGCAAAGAGCAAATCATTAAGAAGCTTCAAACCACTCAAAACACAGCAGCCAGACTCATATTTGGGAAAACAACATACGAAAGCGCCAAACCCCTAAGAGAAAAACTGCACTGGCTCCCATTAAAAGAACGAATTGTGTTCAAGGTTTGCACCATGGTCCACAAAATAATTTACGGAGAAGACCCGAACTACTACTACTACTACTACTTAACATTTCTAGAGCGCTACTAGGGTTACGCAGCGCTGTACAATTTAACAAAGAGAGACAGTCCCTGCTCAAAGAGCTTACAATCTAATAGACAAGTGAACGGTCGGTCCGATCGGGGCAGTCAAATTGGGGCAGTCTGGATTCACTATATGTCAGACCTCATAGACTTGCCTAGGAGGAACGCAAAGAGATCATCACACACATACCTCAACCTCCACTAGCTGTAAAGGGCTGAAATATAAATCCACATACGCGACCAGCTTCTCATACATCTGCACGCAGCTATGGAACGCACTACCGAAGGCCATAAAAACAATGCAAGACCTAACCATCTTCCGAAGGCTAATGAAAACAGATCTCTTCAGGAAGGCATACCATAAACATTCATCTTAAATACTAAATAATAACACTACACACCAGCTATACAAAACTGAACTCTTATCAT
This sequence comes from Microcaecilia unicolor, assembly GCF_901765095.1. NCBI lineage: Eukaryota > Metazoa > Chordata > Amphibia > Gymnophiona > Siphonopidae > Microcaecilia > Microcaecilia unicolor. The sequence continues at coordinate 38,920,179 of NC_044040.1, read as the reverse complement.
ATGACAGACACCACCACCCTAAACCTTATGTAAAACAAGATCTCTCTACAGTCAATGACCTAATGTAGATTATAATGCAATTTATCACTCTGAAACCTTCATGCAATACCATAATTATTCTTCACTACCATGTATGTACGCACATGGTATATATATATATACCATGATCTATTCCATATATGTTATGTTCCATGTATGTTATCATGTATGTATGCACCGTACGCAATAACCTTTGCAATTCTATTACCCGGAAATGGCATCCGCCATTACGGCAAATGTAAGCCACATTGAGCCTGCAAATTGGTGGGAAAATGTGGGATACAAATGCTACAAATAAATAAAAATAAATAAAATAAATCAGTTCATGCAGAGGGTTTTCATATCTTGCAACAAAGATGTGGAATTCACTAGCAAAAGAGAGAAGATGGATAACTAATTATCTACCTTTTTGTAAAATGCTTAAATCATATCTAATTAATAGAAGTTTAGCCATTACAACTAGCATCAAACATATAAATGGCAAGAGGCGTACTCACTCGCAAATGTGCAGTAGAGACCCTCTCTGTCCCGCCCCCACGTCAATACGTGATGACAGGGATGAGACAGAGAGGGAACCTGCGCACCTGCAAGTGGGGGAACCGCCGTCGCCACCGCTCCCCCCCCCCAGGGTTGCCGTTACCGCTCCACCCACCCACTCAGAGTCACCGCCGCCACCCACCCTCCACCCGGCCCGGGTATCTGGCTTCACTATTCAAACCACCGGAACGCAGCACACAGCTCATCTGAGCTGCCGTTGGCCTTCCTTGCCTGCCTGTGTCCCGCCCTCGCCGACGTTACGTCACATGAGGGCGGAACACACGCAGAGAAGAAGGAAGGCTGATGGCAGCTCAGATGAGCTGTGTGCTGCGTTCTGGCGGTTTGAATAGTGAAGCCAGGTACCCGGCCCGGGTGGAGGGGTGACGGAGGGGACTCCGGGGGGGGCGGCGGCGACTCCGGGGGGAGGGGCGGCGGCGACCTATCCGGGAGGGGCCTTTCAACCCCCCCTTCCTTTACTAGCCCGTTTTTACGGGCTCAACGGCTAGTTTATGAATAGACAAGTATCAATACAATATGTATATATTCTAGTGGTATATATTTTCATTATTTATTGTGTCAGTAACTGAATGTTAATGGATCTGCTTTTACTGTTATGTAAAACGAGTTTTTTTTTATTGCTGCATCAAATGTGAACCACATTGAATTTAACTTTGTATAAATTGGGATATAGCAACTAATATCTGTGGGTGGATTGGAGACAGTGCATGTACTGTGAGCTGCCTGGATCCTGCATCTGCTGCCTTGTGAATAGTAAAAAGTTCCAGGGCGAAACCATCCCTGTGGGTGGGTTTGCTGAGAATAAGGAGAGAGAATAAATCCTAGTAAAGTGTTTGAAAACACAAACAGGTTTATTCTTTCTGAGTTCATAACTCAGTTTGCTTTTGCCTTAGTAGAGTTGCACAGGAATGTGGCGTTTGAACATTGTTTCAGTTGCAGGAAGGGGATGGGTCCCACAGCTCTGCCTGCATGTAAATGGTGATAGGCAGGCAGGATACTGGAAGCTCTTTTACACATTATGAGTGGATTAATTCACTGAAGGGAATAAAGCTTGTGGGATCCATGATGCACACATACAGAAGTGAGAGAGCTGGATCAGAATAAGGGCATTAAAAAAAAAACGCTTTCCACGAGTTTAGGGGAAGGGGAGATTGGTGGCATGGTTGAGAAGTGACTGTGGGGTAGGGGGGGTTAGAGTTGTGTTCACTTTGAGAAATGGCTTTAGCTTATAGCTAAAATAAAAGATGACTCCTTAGAAAGGAATTCTTGTTACTGATGGTTGCAAAGCTCTATTAAGGTCTGGTAATTCACTCAGGGCAGAAAATTGGCTTGCAGTGTGAGAGCAATGTAGTTCTCCAGTGAGGAACCCTGGTACTGGTGATTATAGATAGTCTGAACCCCTGCATGGAGAAGTCCCAGGAGCTATTCTTGAAGAGGACCGGTGGCCAGCACTGGGAGCTCAGCAGCAGAGGGCAGCCAGTACTCAGAGCTTAGGGAAAACTTCCAGGAAACCACAGCAGGGACAGGCATAGCCAGCCTGTGAAGTCCACCACAGCAGCCCACAGCAGCTGCATCCCAAGAAGTGTCCAGCAGAGGGGTGAGATCTGAAGAGAGTGGGATGGGAAAGCATGGACTTGGAAGGAAAGGAGTGGAGAGACCTAGGAAACAGCCACGCCCACACTGATTTAACTAATAAGCTGGGAGGAGCTTTCAGCTACTACCTTCGCAAGCAAGACCATAAATTAAAGATTCTAAAGATCTGAGTTATAGACCAATTGGTTTAATTCACTGCACAAGTACCGGGCTAAGTACCAAGATTGTTGAAATTTGTTGGTGTTTGTTTATGGTAACTGAACTGATGTGTGAATAATAATACAATGTATGTAGAGGTGTATGTAAATAGTTTGATAAAACCTGTTTAATTTATTAGCCAGTCCTGTTCACAGCAGTCTTTTGGATTTTTCCTGGAGGGAGAAAAGGGTATTCTCACCCGCTAATGCTTTTCTTCCCCAGATGGAGGCACTGAGCACCAAGTGAGTACGGAACAGATGGAGGCTGCACCTCAGGAGGATCCAGCCAGGTCAGGCCCCAGATCAAGGGCCTGTAAGAAGGTGCTATAGATTCTAGTTAAGGAGGCTGAAGATGAAGTGGAAATAGGTTGAGAGTTTATCGGTTTTCCATTTGCTTTTCCATTTCACAGGCTGTGGGTGGGTTGGAGACAGTGTATGTAAATAGCACCAGCTCCAGTACAGATCCCTGTGGCACTCCACTATTCATCCTCCTCCATTGAGAAAAATGGCCATTTAACCCTACCCTCTGTTTTCTGTCCAAAACCCAATTCCTAATCCACAGAAGGACATTGCTTCCTATCCCATTACTTTTTAATTTTCTCAGGAGTCTCTCATGAAGAGCTTTGTCAAAAACTTTCTGAAAACCTAGATACACTACATCAACCAGCTCACCTTTATCCACATGTTTATTCACATCTTCAAAAAATTAAGCAGATTGGTAAGGCAAAACTTCCCTTAGCTGAACCCATGCTGACTCTGTCCCATTAAATCATGTTTGTCTAAGTGTTCCATAATTTTCCCCTGTTTTGTCCAGCACTGAAGTCAGCCTTACCAGTCTTTAATTTCCCAAATCATCCCTTGAACCCTTTAAAAAAATTGGCGTTACATTGGCCTCCCTCTAATATTCAGGTACTATGGACGATTTTAACAACAGGTTACAGATCACTAACAGCAGATCAGCAATTTAATGTTTGAGTTCTTTCATTATCATAAGGTGTATACCATCCATTTCAGGTGATTTATCACCCAGTACCTTGTCAATTTTGTTCAGTACATCTACGTTCACTGAGATTTCTTTTAGTTCCTCTGCATCATCACCCTTGAAAATCATTTCTGGTACAGGTAGATAAAGACCAAAGACTGAACTAGGCCTTGCTGTGCCTTCTAGAGGCAATCTGTTAATGTAGGCTGTGGCAGAAAGTTCAGGTTTTAAAACTATGGTGAAAAAGATATGGCGTTAATAAAGTTTGCTGGAGTAGCCTAGAGGTTAGTGCAGTGGACTTTGATCATGGGGAATTGAGTTCAATTCCCACTGTAGCTCCTTGTGACTCTGGGCAAGTCACTTAACCCTCCATTGCCCCTGGTACAAAAATAAGTACCTGAATATATGTAAACTGCTTTGAATGTAGTTGCAAAAACCTCCGAAAGGGGGTTTATCAAGTCCCCTTTTTTAAATTCTGTCTGTCTTTATCAATAAACCTAAAATTCCTCTTTTAAACCCCTTTTTATCACCAAAGCACAGAGTAAAATAATGTTCACATACCCAGAAAAATGTCCTCTTCTCTCAGAAGTTCTCAGACCTTTCTCTTTCACACATCAGCATAGCTGCTGTTCAATTTCTGTTTTCAGAATTTTCTGAGACTTTTGTAGCAGCATTATGTCTAGCTGAGTAGTTCTATCACTATCTGTCTCCTTTCAGACTCTGAGACATCAACTCTTATAAAAGGGCTCTCCTGTTCAGAAATAACTTTCAATTATTGTTTTGAGCTCCAGTTTATATTGCTCTTACACCAGGCCTATTGACTGAAGCAAGGCCATTCGGAGTTGCTGCAAGGTGCTTCAGTTTCGTGCCCCACTGCCCCTCCTGCTCCTAAGAGATTTTGTTTAGACTTCCAAGAGTGAGTAGATGAGGCTCTCTGCTTCTCCCTTCTTATCTGATGTGACCTTGGTCTATTCAGAGGAGCCGTCTTTGAAGGAGCCATTAAAGGAAGGAGAGCTTCTTCCTGAGTAGAGTGATGACCCAAAAGTACTGAGATTGTTTCATAAAGAGAAGCTCAGTACTCTTATTTCTGAGGCACTGGCAGTACTTTCCATTGAAGAACCTTCTGCTTTGGTGTTAAGAGTTCCATCTTCATTGATCATGAGGGGGTTTAGAGGAACTTCTAAGGCCTTCCCAATGCATAGTGGTGTTTAGGACCTGATTACAGCAGAATGGGTCTTACTAAAAGCAGGACTGAGAGTGGGAAGAGCCATGGCTCACCTCTACCCGTTAGTACCAGAGAAGAAAAAGAAATTGTAGTGTCCTAGTGTGAACTCCCTTGTTACAGCAGTGATTAAGAAGACTGTCTTGCCAGTGGAAGGGGGCATTGCCCTAAAAGACCTACAGGCCTTTGAAGTGGCCTCTTTGGGCCTTCAAGCAACAGTGCAGCTCATTCATGGTAAGAGCATGCCTGAAGTGGCATCAGCTGTTGGCAATACAAGACAGGCACCAAAATGCCCAGCTGAAAGTACGGTTGTCCTGTTTGGCAGATGCTATTTATTACATGTTACTGGTTATGACCTGCACTATGTTTTTCACTATCATAGTACGTCAGCAGGTCTGGTTGCGGCATTGGGCAGCAGATGCAGTGTCAAAATCACATATACTTAAACTGCCCTTTTGGGATAAGTGAGTATTTGGAGAAGGTCTCAGTAACTTGGTGAAAGAACTGGGGGAAACTAAGCTACAGCAGTTGCCAGAGGATAAGCCAAAAGCCTCTGGTTGTCTGTCTTCAGGGGATTCTCAATCTTGATTTGAAGACAGCAGACGGTACCTGCCTAGTCATCAGTAATACAGTCAAAAGTCCCACTTTGAGGCACGCCAATCTTCCTTTCATGCGGACAGGAAGTCCTCTTCTCAGCTAGATACGGCGCCCAATGCCTCCTGAGCTTTGCAATGATGCAAGGCTGGTCCACTCTTCTCTTCCTCCAGTGGGAGGACATCTTCAGGAATTTTGAGAGGAGTGATTCAAAATCACGTCAGACCAGTGGGGTTCTGGATATTCTTACAGATGTTACAAGTTGGAGTTCTGCCCAGTCACTCCTTTCTTCTTGCAGTCCCCTTGTCGAAAGGGAAGCAAGGTGGTCGAGGTTCAGGCCACTGTAGATTCCTTGCTGGCTCCAGGCCATTGTTCCAGTTCTCCAGGCCGAACAGAGACAAGAGAGATACTCTGTCTACTTCATTGTCAGAAAGAAGGAAGGCACCATTCATTCAGTTAGATCTCAGAAGTCTAAACCGCTGCCTCTGAGTGTCCTGCTTTTGCATGGAAATGCTAAAAGCATTCATAGCCTCAGTTTAAGCAGGAGAATTTCTCACTGCCCTTGATCTCAAGGAGGCATACTTGCTTATACCCATATGGCTGCCACATCAGGGGTTTCTACGTTTTGCGGTGCTGGACCTTTCAGGGCTTTGCCCTTCAGTCTCACCATGGCACCAAGAATGTTTGTTTACCAAGATTATTGTGGTGGTGGTGGAGGTGGCAGCTTTCCTTTGGCACCAGGGAATCAGAGTTCAATCTTATCCGATGACTGACTCGTTCGTGTGTCATCCTATTCGGACAGTGTGGCAGCAACAGACAAAGTTGTCTGTCTTCTGCAGTCGGGTTGGGTGATCAATTTTCGAGAAGAGCAGACTAATTCCACTGCAGATGCTAGCATAGCTGGGCATTCTATTTGACACAGCAAGGGAGAGGATCTTCCTCACGGAGCACAGGAGGTTGAAACTCTTCCCCTAATGAACTCTAGAACTATCCAGTATAACACTGATTACAGTCACACCTCATCCCCTAAACAGGGGATATTAGCAGTACATAAGACCTAAATTGCATTGAATTGAAGCTAGTTCAACAGATTCATCTTCTTAGTCAAGCAGGCCCAGGTTCTGGGACTATGTCCAGGTTCAGGGGTCAATAGCATCCTCGATGGAAGTGGTACCATGAGCAAGAGCTCATATGTGGCCATTACAGGAATGTCTTCACAGCTGCTGGTCTCCAGTATCACAGAAGTATGACCTTCATCTTCCTTGGACGCTGGTTGCCAGATGGAATATGCAGTGACGGTTGTTCCCTAGAATTTGGCCATCAGAGCTCTCTTTCCGATAATACAATGGGAGGTGGTGATAACAGACAGCAGCAAATAAGGTTGAGGAGGTCATTACAAGTTCCATTTGGCACAGGGCACATGGACAGGAGTGGTCGATACATCTCTTGGAGCTCAGGGCAGTGCGGAATGCCAACAATGCGATGACAGTGGCATATATCCCCAAGCAATGGCAATGGAGGTGGCTTCCCTCATGAGTTGGGTGGAGAAAAATAACATGAGGGATCTATGGTTTCAGCAAGTGGATATGTAAAGAATAGCATGTGTCTGATTACTAAAGGGATAGAGATTGACTAAAATGTAAATTTAATTAAAACAGTTTTGAGACACTTTTTTTAATTGTGTAATAAAAGTAATGATATTGATAATGGTTTCCTTTTTGTGTTTTTTTTTAAATATAAAATATTAGTAAATAGGCTTACATTTCTTCCTCCCACTGATCTTCCTTGTGACCTAGGGCAAGTCACTTCTCCCATTACCTCAGGTACCTGTTCAGATTGTAAGTTCTTTGGGCAGGGACATCTGTCCACCTGTAAATAATTCACTGTAAAGCACCTTGATATAAAGAACAATATAAAGTGCCATAATGATAATAATAATTATATCAGTTCAATTGAAAAATGTATTTAAAAAAATAAAGCCTTAGCCAGATGTTGTGAATAGCAGCAAACAATAGAAGGAGTAGTTAATTAATCATCATTCAGAAACAAAATACTGAGCAACACCCCTTGATCTGCATAACCAGTGAACCACACCTTCTAAATCAGTACTTTTCTTCCTAGCTTGAGAGCTAGGGAAGGGACCAGAGCTTGAGAGACAGGGAAGGCCAAAGGCGCGCCGAGCGAAGAACACGTGCTTCGCTGCCGATGCACGCCGCCTTAACCCCGACTCCGAGGATGGTACGCTTTTTAAATTTCAGGAGGAGAGGGGTTCCTGGTGCTGGGAGGGAGGGAGGACGGACAGGTGGCCTGATGCTTGTTGGGTTGGAGGGAGGGCAGGAGGCCGGCCTGGTGCTGGGAGGGAGGGAGGCTTGGTGCTGTCTGTGTGCTGCTGGGTGGGAGGGAGGGCTGCTGCTGCGTGCTGGGAGGGAGGGACACCTGATGGTGGGTGCTGGGTGGGAGGGAGGCCTGATGGTGGGTGCTGGGTGGGAGGGAGGCCTGCTGCTGTGTGCTGGGAGCTGGGTGGGAGGGAGGCCTGATGGTGGGTGCTGGGTGGGAGGGAGGCCTGGTGCTGGGTGCTGCCGGGTGCTGGGCGGGAGGGCAGGGGGGAGAGGAGGGTGGCTGGACATTTGTGTCTGGAGGGGAGAGGAGGGTTGCTGGACATTTGTGGCTGGATGGGAGAGGAGGGTTGCTGGACATGGATGGAGGGCAAGAAATGAAGAAGAAAGGAGGAAAGTAAAGAAATAAATGGAAAGGAAGTCCTGGAAACGGAGTTAAGAGAACAAATAGAGAGCAGCAGAATCAGCGACTAGAACCAATATGGATAGAAAAACAAAATCACCAGACAACAAAGGTAGGAAAAATCATTTTATTTTAATTTTAGTGTTTGGAATATGTCGAATTTGAGAATTTACATCTGCTGTCTTATTTTGCACTTGGGTATACTGGAGCTGTAACAGCTTACAGAAATGATTTATAATGGAAGAAAATCATGTTATTTTTTTCTCCTATACTAGTATAATATTTTCAATGATGTCTGTTTATATGCGCCATGGCTGATGTAAGGGGTGTGGCTATCATAGGGGTGGAGTCATATGTGGTGACCCCGCCCATAATGAGTACCGGCACTTTGCAATAAATAATTCGATTTTGGGTTGCTGTTTGGGCACTCGGTCTCTGAAAGGTTCGCCATCACTGTCATAAGGGGTTAGTGACCACTAGGGGCGTCACCTCTGATTCTCTCAAGTGGTTGTTTAGGGCACCTTTTTGTGCCATATTCATTCTGAAAACAGGTTTAGACCAATGTTTTTGTTTTGTTCCATTATGGCTGTAAAACATCCAGGTGTTAGGCATACCCTAATCCCACCTTCACAATATCTCCAGTATGACCCCTTGTGGTGATTTGGACGCACTGTAGACGAATTGCATAGATAAGCTAAATAGGTTTTGAAAATATCGATTTAAACATAGTAAACATAGTAGATGACGGCAGAAAAAGACCTGCACGGTCCATCCAGTCTGCCCAAGAAGATAAATTCTTATGAGCTACTTTTTTATTTGTACTGTCCTCTTCAGTGCACAGACCGTATAAGTCTGGCCAGCCCTATCCCCGCCTCCCAACCACCAGCTCTGGCACAGACCCTATAAGTCTGCCCAGCACTATCCCCGCCTTCCAACTACCAGTCCCGCCTCCCACCACCAGCTCTGGCACAGACCGTATAAGTCTGCCCAGCACTATCCCCGCCGCCCAACCACCAGCCCCGGCACAGACCGAATAAGTCTGCCCAGCACTAGTCCCACCTCCCAACTAACAGCCCCAGCACAGACCATATAAGTTTGCCCAGCACTAGCCCCGCCTCCCAACCACCAGCTCTGCCACCCATTCTAGGCTAAGCTCCCGAGGATTCCTTCCTTCTGCACAGGATTCCTTTATGTTTATCCCACGCATGTTTGAATTCCGTTACCGTTTTCATCTCCACCACCTCCCGCGGGAGGGCATTCCAAGCATCCACCACCCTCTCCGTGAAAAAATACTTCCTGACATTCTTCTTGAGTCTGCCCCCCTTCAATCTCATTTCACGCCCTCTCGTTCTACCGCCTTCCCATCTCCAGAAAAGGTTTGTTTGCGGATTAATACCTTTCAAATATTTGAACGTCTGTATCATATCACCCCTGTTTCTTCTTTCCTCCAGGGTATACATTTTCAGGTCCGCAAGTCTCTCCTCATACGTCTTGTAACGCAAATCCCATACCATCCTCGTAGCTTTTCTTTGCACCGCTTCAATTCTTTTTACATCCTTAGCAAGATACGGCCTCCAAAACTGAACACAATACTCCAGGTGGGGCCTCACCAACGACTTGTACAGGGGCATCAACACCTCTTTTCTTCTGCTGGTCACACCTCTCTCTATACAGCCTAGTAACCTTCTAGCTACGGCCACCGCCTTGTCACACTGTTTCATCGCCTTCAGATCCTCAGATACTATGACCCCAAGATCCCTCTCCCCATCCGTACCTAGCAGACTCTCACCGCCTAACACATACGCCTCTCTTGGATTTCTACTCCCTAAGTGCATCACTTTGCATTTCTTCGCATTGAATTTTAATTGCCAAACCTTATGTTTTGAGAAGAAAAATGTCCGTATGGTGTGTTATGAAACTTTTTGGACATTTTTCTCTTTCAAAAATGAGCCTGGAGAACCCCTCTGGCTAGAAACTGTTGTTACAATGGTTGGGGGTGAATTAAACAAACAAAACAATTTTTGGATAGTTGAACTGAGGTTTGTGTTGCTAGATGCCAATTCTGGTTCTGACTGACCTAGATACCCAAGCCTCTTCGCCCATATATTTTTATACACCCAAGATAGATAGATTAAAATAATAAGACTTCCATCTTTCATTTCAAAAATACCATCAGAGACGTCCAAATCCTTAAATTTGGGCGTCCCTGGATTTGGACATCCCTAGACATGAATGTCTCTGACTTTCGGCGATTTTTGAAACCAAAGATGTCCATGTCAAAAACGTCCACATGCAAGCCATTTGGACATGGGCGGAGCCAGCATTTGTAGTGCACTGGTCCCCCTGACATGCCAGGACACCAACTGGGTACCCTAGGGGGTACTGCAGTGGACTTCATAAAATGCTCCCAGGAACATAGCTCCCTTACCTTGTGTGCTGAGCCCCCCAAAACTCACTACCCACAACTGTACACCACTACCATAGCCCTTACAGGTGAAGGGGGCACCTATATTGGGTCCAGTGGGTTTGTGGTGGGTTTTGGAGAGCTCGCTGTTTCTTCCACAAATGTAACAGGTAGGGAGGTATGGGCCTGGATCCGCCTGTCTGAAGTGCACTGCAGTACTACTACTACTATTTAGCATTTCTATAGCACTACAAGGCATAAAACTGCTCCAGGGACCTGCTGTCACGATTGTGACTATTTTCCATGTCTGTGCTCACTTTGCCCCCTGGTGGCTGGACCCTGTGGTTGCTATAGATTGTTTTCTTGCTGTTTCCCAAGCATGTTTCAGAAGTAATTTCAATCCGGTTTGGATCTTCCTGCTTGCCAAACTTGCTTGGGTTGTTTGGAACCAAGCAGCACCCTTACTGGTGATCTCAGCTGTGAGATTGCCTTTATTAACCAGCTGGGAACTTTCTAGTTTGCCTTTGCAACACCAAAGGTCTTCAGGTCAGTTTGTATGCAGTTTGCATTTCTGCCTTGCCTTGTTTCTAGTTGGTGTGCCTGTGGCACTTGTTTGTTCTTGTCTAGAGTTCTGTTGTGTGTTTGTGTGACCTTGTGGCTATCTGTTAGCCTTTTAGCTTTCTGCCTTAGTTCTGTTGTTTGTCTGTGTGGCTGGCCTTGAGTTCTGCCTCCATCTTGCCCATTACCTTTAGTTCTTGTCCTGTCTGAGCTTAGTCCTGTGTTTGTATTCAGCTTCAGTCCTCCCCTGCTCTTACCCCTTTACCCTTAGCTTTAGTTCCAGCCCTGCCTGTGTATCTTAAACCCTGTCTCTGCCAAGCTTGTCTGTATATCCTGAGCCCTGCTTCTGCCAAGTTTGTATGTATACCCTGGCCCTGTTTCTGTCTATTTTATTTATTTATTTATTTATTTATTTATTATTGCATTTGTATCCCACATTTTCCCACCTATTTGCAGGCTCTATGTGGCTTACATAGTTTTGTTAACATTGTAATTCCAGGATATCAGAAACTGTTAGTATTGTGCAGAGATTAAGTAAGGGAAGAAAGAAGAAGGAAGGGAGTGATTAGGGTAATTATAGAAGGTGGACTTTCATAACTAAGTGGGTTGATGAGGTGGATTAGTGAGGCTATAGGTTCTCATTGTAGGCCTTGTTGAAGAAATATGTCTTCAGAGATTTGCGAAAGATAGTTGTTTCTTCGATTGTTTTCAGGTCTGTAGGTAGTGCATTCCATAACTGCGTGCTCATGTAACAGAAGGTAGTGGCATGCATCAGCTTGTATTTTAGTCCTTTACAGCTGGGGAAGTGCAGATTGAGAAATTTGCGGAATGATCTTGTGGCGTTTCTGGGGGGTAGGTCCACGAGGTTTAGCATGTAGCCTGTCTGTGAATCCTTCACTCTGTTTTAGTCAAGCTTGTTTCAGTATCCTATACCCCGTGTAAGAATCCTGAGTCCTGATTCCTGTTTTAGTCAAGCATGTTTAGTATCCAGTGTCCGGTGTGAGAATCCTGTTGTTCCAGTCAGTCTGGTCCAGCATTTCTTGTCTACCAGCTCCGTCCTCTAAGTCCTGCAGGCCACCCGCACCTAGGGGCTCAACCTCTGGGGAATGGTGGTCCGCGCAGATGAAGTCCGGTTGCTCCAGTCCTGTTATTCCAGTCAAGTCCGTTCCAGCATTTGGTTCCAGGACAGCCAGACCAAGTCCATTCCAGCATTTGGTTCCAGCCAAGCCAAGTCTATTCCAGCATTTGGTTCCAGTCCAGCCAAGCCAAGTCCGTTCCAGCTCCATCCTTGCTCGTTTGTCCAGTCCTGGTTGGGGGATTTTGTCTGCTGCTGCCGCTCCGCAACAGTATCCCAAGGGCTCACGTTATTCCAGTGTCTGAGAGCCTGAGACCATGACACCTGCATAATGCCGTTATATCGCTCCATGGTGCGACCGCATCTGGACTATTGTGTTCAGTTCTGGTTGCCTCATCTTAAAAAAGATATAAAGGAATTAGAGAAGGTGCAGAGAAGGGCGACGAAAATGATAAAAGGGATGGGACGACTACCCTATGAGGAGAGGTTAAGAAGGCTAGGACTCTTTAGCCTGGAGAGAAGGCAGCTGAGAGGTGATATGATAGAGGTTTACAAAATAATGAGCGGATAGAGCGGACAGATGTGAAGCATTTGTTTACACTTTCTAACAATAATAGAACCAGGGGACACAAGATGAAATTAGAATGTGGTAGGTTTAAAACAAATCAGAGAAAGTTTTTCTTTACTCAGCTCGTAGTTAGACTCTGGAATTCATTGCCGGAGAAGGTAGTGGCGGCAGCTGGCCTTGCTGAGTTTAAAGGGGGTCTGGGCGGATTTCTGAAGGAAAAGTCCATTGATCGTTATTAAATTTTGGGGTTTTTGCCAGGTTCTTGGGGCCTGGATTGTCCGCTGTTGGAGACAGAGTGCTGGGCTTGATGGACCTTTGATCTTTTCCCAGCGTGGCAGTGCTTATGTGCTGTCAAGGACCTGAGTATGACATCTGAGGCTGGCACAAAATATTTTTAAAGATGTTTTTTGATAGTGGGAGGGGGTTAGTGACCACTGGGGGAGTAATGGGAGGTCATCCCTGATTCCCTCCGGTGGTCATCTGGTCATTTCGGGTACCTTTTTGTGCCTTATTCATAATAAAAACACATCCGGGTGAAAACATTCAAGTGTTCATCAGGGACATCCTTGCTTTTTTCGACTATGGGTCAACGACGTCCAAGTGTTAGGCATGCCCAAGTCCCGCCTTCGCTACGCCTCCAACACACCCCCTTGAAATTTGGACGTCTTTGTGACGGACTGCAGTTGTAGACGTCCAAAATCGGGTTTTGATTATACCGATTTGCACGTCTCTGGGAGAAGAACGTCCATCTTCCAATTTATGTGGAAAGATGGACGTCCTTCTCTTTCAAAAATGAGTCCAATAGTCTGTTTAAACCAGCCATTAATAAGGTTGGATGGGTAGGGTTAGAGAGGAGCTAATAGTTATGTAAGTAATATCAATATTTTTGCTGGTACCTGTATAACTACATAGATAAATGTAAGATAGCGCAAAAGTTCTAAATCACTAACAACCATCCAGTAGCATCAATCCCGTTGTCAGTCAAACTGATGGAAAGCATGGTAGCCAAACAACTTTACAAAATATATAAACAAATTCTCAGTGTTACACGAATCACAGTCAGGTTTTCGCCCCTCCACAGCACAGAGATAGCACTACTCACTCTCCTAGCCAAAATCAAGCAGGAAATAGCAATAGGCAAAAATATTCTCCTCCTCCAATTCGACATGTCTAGTGCATTCGACATGGTAAACCACAATATATATTAATAAGAGTACTAGATAAGTTCAGGATTGGTGGAAACATACTTAGCTGGATCAAGGGTTTCCTAACCACAAGAACATACAAAGTAAAACCAAACTCAAACATATCATCACCATGGAAAGCAGACTGCGGAGTACCACAAAGATTACCGCTATCACCGATCCTCTTCAACCTAATGATGACCCCACTAGCCAAGTCCTTATCCAACCAAGGCCTTAGCCCCTTCATCTATGCAGACGATGTAACAATATACATTCCTTACAAATCTAAACTGACAGAAATCACTAACGAAATCAAGATCAGCTTGAACATCATGGGCTCTTGGGCAAATGCATTTCAACTAAAACTCAACAAAGAAAAAACACACTGTCTTATCCTCTCATCCCAACACAGCACGGAAAACCCCACAATTATCAACACCCCAGATTACACCCTCCCTATCTCAGACAGCCTGAAAATCCTCGGCGTTACATTGGACTGCAACCTAACACTAGAGAGCCAAGTGACATCCACAACAAAGAAAATGTTCCACTCATTGTGGAAACTCAAACGCGTGAAACAATTCTTCCCGAGGGAAACATTTTGCAACCTGATACAATCAATGGTACTAAGCCATTTACACTACTGCAATGGAATGTATGTGGTATGCAAAGAACAAACATTAAAGAAACTTCAGACCGCTCAAAACACGGCAGCTAGACTTATCTTTGGAAAAACGCGATTTGAAAGTGCAAAACCCCTCTGCGAAAAACTACACTGGCTCCCACTCAAAGAACGCATTGCTTTCAAAATCTGCACTCTGGTTCACAAAATTATCTATGGTGAAGCCCCGGGATACATGACAGACCTGATCGACCTACCAACTAGAAACACATCTGAATCAACACGAACGTGCCTAAATCTGCACTACCCAAGCTGCAAAGGACTCAAATACAAATCAACTTACGCATCCAGTTTCTCCTACATAAGCACTCAACTGTGGAATGCATTACCAAAAGCCTTGAAAACTACATACGACCACCTAAACTTCCAGAAAAAAAAACCCTAAAAACTAACCTATTTAAAAAGGCATACCCTACCAATCCAACATAAATGCCTGATCTCTGCAACACAACAAAACTAAAGTACGTAATGGACATAACACAACTCTTCCGTTGTACGATTCCCTAATATGGCTGTGCCACATGAACTTTATCTTACCACAATATCACTTTGTATTTGTTTACACCGGAGTCTGCAAACACCTCTCCGGTACTGTGTAAGCCACATTGAGCCTACAAATAGGTGGGAAAATGTGGGATACAAATGTAATAAATAAATAAATTCAGGTAGTTAGCTATACAGGTGATGGTTGAATGTCAGCTACTACTCTCATGACCAAAAAAAAAAAGTGCTTAGTCTCCCTGATTCCCTCCTCTACTCAGGTCCCAATCTCTTCCCCTGATCAAGTAAAACACCTCTACTTCTTCTGTATACGGGATAGCCCCACCTCCCCCCAGTCAGGGCCTACCTGCAATTTATGATCAAGGTAGGGGGCAGGAGCCTATCCCCCCTCCACCCCCCACCCCCGGACAGGGCCTACCTGCAATCCATGATCAAGGTAGGGGACAACTTGCTCCAATCCTTTGTAGCTGCCTCAGGAAAAAGGCTACCATGACTTCTCCCAGCAGCCTCACAGTACAGTACCATGAAGCTCCCACTAGAGGTTGCAGCATCCATTTTCCTGAGGCAGGAAGAACTGGGCTTCACTCTTGCCCCAATCATCCCTGCTGGACCACCAGGGATTGCAAGTAGGGGGCACGGTTGCCAGATGGGCGGTTTTCCCGCCCAATTGGGCGGTTTTCCACAACCCGCCGCAGGAAACTTTTGCCCGCGGCGGGTTGCGTTTTTTTGGGCTCGTTTTGGTTTTTCTGTGCGGGTTTTGGGGCGGTTTTTTGGCCGGCGGGGGTGGGGCTAATGGCGTCAGAGGCGGGGTTTGTGATGTGTTGGGCGAGGTTTGCTGACGTATTGGGCGGGGCGATGACTGCAGGGGCGGGGAGATTACAGAAGGGGTGGGGCTGATGACGGCGGGGGCGGGGTGATGACGGAAGGGGTGGGGTTGATGACGGCGGGGTGGGGTGGGTGTGGTTTTTGGGCGGGTTTTTGACGGTTTTGTGTGGGAATTTTTTTTTAAATCTGGCAACCCTGGTAGGGGGGCCTATCCTGCATGGAAGAGGGATGGAAGCGGGGTGGGAGTGTTTTGCCCTATATTTTGTTGACAATGCAGACCCACTATGTACTGTAATCAGCATACTGGATCTCTAAATATTGATCTGTTTCAGAGCAGAAATGAGTGCCACTGAATGTAATTTGATTAATAGATCGTAATGCTTGTGACACAATATTCTGGTTGTTTATGTTATGAGATCCCTTTGAAATGTAAAATTAATAGGTGTACTCACTAGGAAAATAATGTAATCAGTTGTATGAAGAATTAATTTAGAAAACGGAACACAAACATTTAATTATTTTTTATTCACAAGACCCCTTAAAATTAGGCCTCCAAGGGATTCAGAAAAAAAAAAACAATAAAAAAGATGATTGCATTCTGAATCAGCAAACTACACCCATTTCTTTGTTATCCAGACAAGTCTGATTTTGCAGGGAAAGCCTGTTTAAATTTTGCATATTTAATACAGTATTTGTATGTACAAACTCAACGGCATGCATGATGTACCACATGCCATGGTAGTTTAAAGTATTGCAGTACCATACCATAGAATACAGACTGCCTATTTAAATACAACTGAAAATACATAATACAAACATTTCTTTTACATTCTTTGAGGTCAAATATATGGATCAATATTCAAAAATACTTATCCAGATAACAGCACCTGCTATCCAGGCAAGTGCTGCTGACTGCACTGTTCACAGGCAATATCTGAACAGTGATGCCTCTGAATATCCTTACAGACTGTCTCTGTGGATAGTGCCATGGTAGAGTGTGGATGGATCCAAAACGGTTCTAAAACTTATTTGGATAGTGGCAATATTCAATCTGCTATCTAGAGAACTTAACACAGAGGGCTGTCCTAAGTCATCCAGATAACAGACTGAATATTGTCACTGTTCAGATAAGTCCCAGCACTGACCACTTTATTCAGATATTCTGAGCCCCATCACTATTTGGATGGTGGTGTTGAATATCAGGATATTTTTTGACCTCACAGCCAGTGTTTAAAGAATGCTGACTTTGATAGCTGGATATTGATCCAATAGCTCCTTAGTTTATATTCATCCTTCAGATAAAGTTTCCATACCTTTCGTTTAGCAGTGACACTCTTGAAAACAGAAAAGGAAAGTAATATTCAGGCCAGCCCAACCATTAGGCAAGACTAGGCAATTGCCTAGGGCAGCAGCTTTTTTTGGGAGGGGGGGGGGAGGGCAGCTGCAGTCAAAGCAAAACAATAGATCCTGACAACCACACAAATTTAAAGAACCATCAATGAAGAATGGTTGAGTGAGTTTCAAATAACCCATTCCCTGGGTGAATGGAATTTTGGAAATTGCCTCATTATTTATATGTATGTGATCTATAAAGCGAGCATATCTTTGGAGGGGCCTGATTTGAGGGGGTTGCAAAGCTGAAGGTTTGCCTTGAGCACCCAGTAACCTTGCGCTGACCCTGAATGTTCATGATACATATGTGGTAAGTAAAACTTGAGCAGTAAGCTTATAGTTCTGCTATTTACCTTTTTCTTGCAAGCAGGGGCATTATAGCAGAAGGAGTAGTGCACTGGCTGCATATTGCTAAGACAGGAGGCATGCTAATTCCAACTGTCTAGCAGAAGATTGACCTTTAGGTGAATCTAGAGACATTCTCCGTTTTTGGGGTTTTTTTTCCATGCAGCTACATAATTGATTCAGACCCTGCCCTTGTCTTGTTCCATGCTTGAATTACATGCCAGCCTAGTATATAAGGCATACCATGTGCAAATTGTAGCTTGGCTTTCAGAATAAACAGTGTAAACTAGTTCCAAGCAAGACTTTGTTGTCTAGTTGTGCATATAGGCTCCTGTTTACAAAACCGCGCTAGCAGCTGGCGGTACGGTACTGCCGCTTGGCAGCCACTAGCACAGCTTTGTAAACAGGGTGGTAATTTGTAAGGAAAATGGGCTGTTGCAATTCACAGTTTGGTAGAAATTGATGTAGATTGTAGTATCTACCCGCAGAGTTACTAAAGTGCATCTAATTAACTCCTGGACTACAAATAACTCTCCTAACATTAATAAATGTAAAGTTTAATACAGCATTAAAGTTTTGTTCAAACTGTACACTACATGCATACAACATGTTCACAGTGTTTTAATTTTAAAAATAATTTTAAAAGACACTGTAATGCAAATTTGAATCTTCATTCTTCTTCAGTGGTTTTAAGCACCGAGTCCTCTCCTAGGATTTTGCAAAGTTCATTCAGTCGTTGCTGCATTTTAGGAATTCCTGCAAGTTGTGATTCTAGTCTTTGCTTTTCTTCACTTAGTGATAAACGGGTAGCAGTGTCCAAATGCTCAAAATGCCAGCCTCCTTCCCCATCAAACTGCAGTAAATGTGTGTGGTATTTCCTGTATGATAACATTGAGATTATTATATTACACAAGAAAGAAAGTTTAAAAGCATGAAAATGTATGTTTATCCAGTATTCCAAGTACTGAGACTCATTTTAATTCTAATGATATAGTAATAATTAATATACAAACAAAAAAATAATAGGTGATACCTTTTTATTGGAATAACTTGGGCAAACCGCTGAAGGGATTATAGAGCTGGGCAGTACGGGAGCAATTCCATAAAAGAGTGGTTCCATTTAGGAACTCCGATAAGGGAAGGTGAGAGTCTATTTTCTATGAACACTTGGGCATCAAAGTACTCAACTACTAAATAATAGAGGGCATATACCTCAAAGCCCCCCAATACCCATAATATTTCTCAGGGCTAATATCGAGGCACCTTTTCATATCATTGGTCAACCTATCCACTCCATCAAAATCCACCTGAAGCTATATAAATGCCCATTTAAAAAAAATCATATACAGGAGAAAAAAAGACCTCAAGCTTATTTTAAATGCTTCTCAATCAAAGATTGTACTCTCAAATTTATTTGAGTCCTTATTTAAATCCTAAAGAAAGTTCTTCCCAGGTGCTACAAAAGTAAGTTGCAGTTGCTTAGCTTATTATAAAGGGTCCACGTCTTCAACCCAATGTAGTACTGTAGCCTCAAATCCACCTGCTGAATCTTCAAATGTTTCTGGAGCTCCAATCCAAATTTTTTTTTTAAACAAACTATCATTAATCTTTGATTGAAAAGTGTTTAAAACACGCTTGAGGTCTTTGTTTCTCCTGTATAATGATTTTGTATTTTTTTATGAGAGTTTTTTTTACTTCAGGCAGTTTTTGATGGAGAAATTGACCAATGATATGAAGAGGTGCCTTGATATTAGCACTGTGAAATAGTATAGGCACTGGGGGCTTTGAGGTCTATATTCCTCTATTATTTGGTAGTTGAATACTTTCTGTGTTTAACAGCTTCTCATCATCGGCTTTACTAGAGCAAAACTGATTTGGTGTTAGAAGTATTCAGTGCATTTTTTCTAGTAAATAAGGTGCCGATACTCAAATGCTAGGCCACTCTTCAGGCGTAGGGTGATCGCTGAGGGTCCCACCCCACAATAGCCAGGTCCCCTGCAACCAGTCACAGAATATATGACAAGGCAGAATTGGTGTGTAGAGCCTGAGCTCTTTCATCAAAACTTGGGGTTCATGGGTCAATTTTAGCAGACAATGGAAAAGGTGCCGGTATTCAGTACCTCTAAGTACCCCTTTAAAAAAGCCCAGGAAGTATTACGTGTTTTGCTGCCCTTTTATGGATAGTTTCTGTGATTTCAGTTACCCAATGTTGGTTGAATAAATGTACATCAGGACATGCTAGGGAGATAGGGTTCCTAGATGAAATCAAAGACTGCTTTATGGAGAACTGGTTAAAGAACCAACAAAAGGGAGCCATTTTAGATCTAGTCCTTAGTGGGCCACATGTCTGGTGCAAGAGGTAACAGTAATGAGGCCACTTGACAACAGTGATCATAGCAGATCAGATTTGATTTAATAACTGGGATAAGTGCACAAAGGAAATCCAATATGATAGCATTTTACTTCCAAAAAGGAGACTATAATAAAATGAGAAAAATAATTAAAAAAAAACACTTAGAGGAGCAGCTGCAAAGGTCAAAAATGTACATCAGGTGTGGATGTTGTTCAAAAATACCATCCTGGAAGCCCAGAACAGATATATTCCATGTATTATAAAAGGTGGAAGGAAGGCTCAATGACAGCTGGCATGGTTGCAAAGTTAGATGATGGAGGCATTAGAGCTAAAAGAACATCCTTCAGAAATTGGAAGAAGAATTTGACCGAAGATGACAGGAAAACATATAATTAAAACCTTTTTTTTAGGTATATTAAAAGAAAGAAGCCGGTATAAGAGTTAGTTGAGCCGCTAGATACGCACAAGGGGTTAAAGGGAAACTGAGGGAGGACAAGGCCATAGTGGAGAGACTAAATTAATTCTTTGCTTCAGTTCACTGAGGAAGATGTGGGGGAGATATCCATACCAGAAATGGTACTTAATGGTGGCAAGTCAGAGAAAATGAAACAAATCTCTGTAAACTTGGAAGATGTAATGGGCAATTTGACAAATTAAAGACCAGCAAATCACCTGGACCAGATGGTGGTGGTGACTGCTGCAAGGAGGAGATTTTATCAGTCCATGCTTTGGCAAGGGAATCTAATGGGAGAAGAGATGGTGTGTAGGAAGGGGGGCATGGAAGATGTAGAAGCAATTGTGCAAAGTATGGTAAATTTTGCTAGTCTTGTTGGATGTGGATTTCATAAGGCTTGGAGAAAAAGCTGTGTTTGACTGCATGAATTGCCAAGTGAAGTTCTCTGTACTTAAGAAGGAAGAAAGAGGGAGAACATTTCTTCTACCACATCTGACTTGTGAATTAAGAAAATGGAAACCAAGATGGTGCGAAGCAGAGAATGTTTTCTGATCAGCTATGGTGTCAATGGTAAGGGAAAGTGAAGAGTGGAGAGAGGTGACCTGCCTAAATGCAGCACTCTAGAGCATAACTTACAGTATTCTGTAAGTTATGCATGTAAATGTTGGTCCCACCTGTGTCCATCCTCCTGTCCTGTCAGCACCACCTTGCATTTACGTGTTAAACAAGTTGTGTGTATCATTTATGAATAGCACTGAACGCGCACCTAGCACGTAAGTGTACACTTACCTGCATAAGTACTAGTATTCTATATTTGAAGCACACAAATGTCACTTAAATTTAGGCACTGAATTATACAACAAGGGGGTTAATTCCTATAACTTGCCCATTCCTCTCCTCATTCCCTTAACTATTACTTCAGTTGCAGGGGTGGCCCCTACCCCCACCAGCGCCCAGTTTGACATCGCCCCCTTCCCGCCTCAATCCTCTTCCCTGAGTTTACCTTATTTTTTTCTTTTTCAAAAGGCAGCAGTGTCAGCGATTCCCATAGGCTGCCCTGCTGCTGTGCAGCCAGCACCGGTCTCTTCGCTCTATTGTGTCCCACCTCGGAGGGAACAGAAAGTTACGTCAAGAGGTGGGCCACAGTAGGGGGAAGAAGCCAATGCTGGCGGCAGGGCAGCGTATAATAATTGCTGCCACCATTGAAAAATGAAAAAAATAAGGTAAACATGGGGAAGAGGGGTGAGGAGGGAAGGGGAGAGTGCTGCCTGAGGCCCCCACCTCAGTTGGCCTAATGGTAGGGCTGCCACTGTTCAGTTGTGACTGTTATTACTGCAATCCAAGGTATGGCAATAGAAGACATCAGCCAAAGGGGACTGGAGAAGAACAGATGTGGTCCTTTTTTTCACAAAAGTGGTGACAGAAAAGAAACTGGAAACCACAGGTCGGTAAGCCTCACTTCGGTTATTGGAAAAGTAATGGAAGTGAATTTTCTGGAATCCAATAAACTATAAGATCTGACACAACATGGTTTTACAAAAGGTAAATCGTGCCAAACAAATCTGATTGAATTCTTTGACTGGGTGATCAGAGAAATGGATCGAGGACATATGCTAGATGTAATCTACTTAGATTTCAGCAAAGCCTTTGACATGGTTCCCCAGAGGAGGCTCTTGAATAAACTTGACAGGCTGAAGTTAGGACCCAAAGTGGTGAACTGGATTAGGAACTGGTTGACAGATGCCAGAGTGTGGTGGTTAATGGATTTCACTCGGAGGAAGGAAAGGTGAGTAGCAGAGTGCCTCAGGGATCGGTGCTGGGGCCTATTCTGTTCAATATTTTTGGAATGATATTACTGAAGGGTTAGAAGGTAAGGCTTGCCTTTTTGTGGATGATACCAAGATTTGTAATAGAGTGGACAACCCAGAGGGAGTGGAAAACATTAAAAAGGATCTGCAAATTAAAATTCAATGAAAAGAAGTGCAGAGTAGAGAGTAGAAATCCAAGGGAGACATATGTGTTAGGTTGTGAGAGGCTGATATGCACAGACAGAGAGAAGGACCATGGGGTGATAGTATCTGAAGATCTGAAGGTGACAAATCAGTGTGACAAAAAAGTGGCTATAGCCAGAAGGATGTTAGGCTGTAGAGGGGTAATCAGGAGAAGAAAGGCGGTGTTGATGCCCCTGTACAAGTAATTGGCGAGTTCCCACCTGGAATATTGTGTTCAGGTTTGGAGGCACATAACTTGCAAAAGATGTAAGAAGACTTGAAGCGGTCCAGAGGAAGGCGACAAAAATGATATGGGGCTTGCGCCAAAAGACGTATGAAAAGAGACTGGAAGACATGTGCATGTATACCCTAGAGGAGAGGAGGGAAGGGGAGATATGATACTGATGTTTAAGTACTTGAAAAGTATTAATATAGAAACAAATGCATACTAAACATTTGTTCAGAAAGCTTTGTTGGCTGGTTCTCCTTCAGCTGTAACTGCCTTCGGATGCCAGCGCATGCATCTTTAGAGGTTTGATTATCATATACCCTATTATAATAACTCACGTCCCTGATTTTATCCAATGAAGTTAAGTGTTCTCCATCTAGTAGCATACTGCTCTTATTCCATTGGTCCTATTGTGTTACATCATATCCCTTATTGGACCAATCAAATTATATGCTCACTATTGGGAGACAAACATATTATAATAAATCAGTCCACACTGATAACATGCTCATCGTTAAGAATCTAACATATTATATTAAATTAATCCACTCAACTTCTTTATTTAACCCTCCCGGTTCCATGGTGTTCCATTGAAATATAAACCTTTGTTCCAAACGTATAAGTAATTCTGAAATATTCCCACCGCGTGTCATCCTGACTTGTTGCAATACCACAAAATGAAAATCTAATACTCTGTGATTAGTTTTCATCCAATGGTCAACTAAAGGAGCATCAACTCTATTATGATGTAAATTTGATAAATGATCAGCTATTCTAAACTTGATCTTTCTTTTGGTTTGACCAATGTATACAACAATCAAACATCTAAAGATGCATGCGCTGTTGTCTGAAGGCAGTTACAGCTGAAGGCGTGGGACTTGGAGAACCAGCCAACAAAGCTTTCCAAACAATTGTTTAGTATGTATTGCATGATATTGTAAGGTATGTGATAATTATTTAATTGTTATACATTTAAATATGCCTCAAGCTGAAGAAGGCATAGACTAAAGACTAGCTTTGGGGCCCCCCTCCCCAGTTTCTGCCCTGGGCCCCTGAAAGCGCAAAACCCCTCCGTGAAAAGCTACACTGGCTCCGAGCTTGACATAAGGTAGAAAGAGGGGAGAGGGAACACACAGAGTGTGACAATATGGTAAAAGGCTATTACATTTCATGCACAAACCTAGTCATTTGGAGACTAATTTGGTTACAGCAGCAGCTGCAGAGAATAGAAACCCAATAAGTGAGGCCTTCTTTCCTCTTCCAGGAGAAATTACCGGGTGTGGAGCTGGGGGAATGGGACAGTGGTATAAAACAAACTCCTAGAATGCACCAGGGCTATCTATCTATCTACTTATCATTTCTATAGCGCTACAAGGCATATGCAGCGCTGTACCCCATACACAGAAGACAGTCCCTGCTCAAAAAGCTTACAATCTGGATAAGACAGGTAAACAGACAGAACAATTAAGGGTAAGGGAATAAAGAGGTGAGGACAAAGGACAGGGTAAGTGAGTTAGGAGTCAAAAGCAGTGGTAAAGAGGTGGGTTTTGAGTTTGGACTTGAAAACGGCTAAAGATGGGCTCACTCAAAATCAGAAAATGCCACATGATAAAGGATGAGAGGCAGTAAATAAATGCACTGCCGATTAAACATTTTTAACTGTAACTTGACTCCACAAAAAAGAAATCATTCTTCAGTTTTCCTATATAACATATATACGTATATACGAACGTATCTAAATCTGCACTACCCAAGCTGCAAAGGACTCAAATACAAATCAACTTACGCATCCAGTTTCTCCTACATAAGCAAACAACTGTGGAACGCATTACCAAAAGCCTTGAAAACTACGTACGACCACCTAAACTTCCGGAAAAAACTACCTGTTTAAAAAGGCATACCCTACCGATCCAACATAAATGCCTGATCTCTGCAACACAAAAAAACTAAAGTACGTAATGGACATAACACAATTCTTCCGTTGTACGATTCCCTAAAGTGGCTGTGCCACAAGAACTTTATCTTACCACAACATCACTTTGTATTTGTTTACACCGGAGTCTGCAAACGCCTCTCCAGTACTATGTAAGCCACATTGAGCCTACAAATAGGTGAGAAAATGTGGGATACAAATGTAATAAATAAATAAATAAATATATATTGTAAGTAAGAGAGGTAGAATACATACTAATGTGAAATTGATAATATGTTTTAAAATCTCCTGATGATGCAGTTAGCGAAACATGAGCCCATGTTGAGATTCTAATCAGTTGGGAACATCAGTCAAACTTTGTATTTGACCCATTTAAGAGCTAATGAACAATTATCAAAGAACTTTGTCTGACTGACTGAAATGGAACATACTGGATAAATGTTGTGGAATTTAATCAGCAGTCATCGATTGATGATGTATTGATTATTGGCGATATTACAGTCATTGGAAAACAACAAAGTACTCTACCTTAATTTTTAACTTATTCTCAAAGCCTCAAGTGAATTTGAAGCACATCCTTAAGATATCGGAACTGGTGATAAATATTAGGGTATATTTCAAACGTGATTGTTTAGGATATGAGATCATATAAAGTATTAAAAGTAGTATATCATGTAGTTCAACATGTACCAAGTGTATAAATATCTTTAAGGAAATATAAAAGATTTATACCACTTGTATGGTTTTGTAGAAATTTAACACTTTGTAATTTTGTATTGTTTTATTGAATTTGTTAATAACGTACTGTGAAAATGCAATTTTTGAATTTAAAGTGAGTCCTTATAGTGAAGTTTCGATGTAGATTACCGTTAGGACACTGAATGTTGTTGAAGTCCTTTAGTTATAATATTGGCTACTGTTGGAAACAGGATAGTGGGCTAGATGGACCACTGGTCTGACCCAGTATGGTTACTCTTATGTTCTTATGAGTTGCAGTAGTCTAACCTGGTGATTACCAATGCCAAGATAAAAAAAAAACCATATAGATTCTGGTGATTGGAAAGGCCGAACTGAATGTGTACATGAGAGTGCAAAAAAGGATGATTTGGTCACACTATCAAGCTGCTCTTGAAAAGTCAGTTTGGAATCAAAAAATGACACTTAACATTTGAACAGATATACAAGTGACGTACCATCAAGGACTAGGGGAAAAGGGGCTGTCAAATTTGGATTAGAGAATACTATAGCTTCACATTTGGTTTTGTTCATAAAAAGCCCGTTATCCTTCAACCAAGTTGACACAGCAATGAGGCAGGTGTTCAAGGTATCTGGTATGGAAGAGGAACAGGTAGTATGTCACCTGCATAGCAATATGGCTGACAACCTTGTTCCTGGATAAGAGTCAGGAGAGGGGATAGGAAGATATTAAATAGTGTAGGGGAAAGGATAGAACCTTGGGGTATCCCGGAAAGAACTGAGTAAGAAGGTGAAAATGATCCTGAGTGATTAAGTTAGTAAGTGCGATTCTTCTCTGGCCAGTGCTATCTGGTCTTTTACTTGGCACTATTAGAGTAAATCATCTGATCTGTAATTCTTTAATACTCGTCATCCTGCTTCCAGCTCATGATATTTGTAAGTATCCATTTGCATTTCAATAATCCTTCTAGACATTATCAGCATCAATAAAGTATGCATACTGCATTTAAAGTATGTTTAAGAATGAAATGCAGACATCTATATGCAGTGGAGGAGTGGCCTAGTGCTTAGAGCACAGCTTCTGACATCCTGAGATGCCCAGTTCAAATCCAGCTGCTGCTCCTTGTGATCTTGGGCAAGTCACTTAACCTTTCATTACCTCAGGCACAAACTTACCCCCTTGTTTACAAAGTCAGATGCTAGCACAGCTTTGTAAACAGAAAACTGTAAACCCTCCAGGGACAGGGAAATAACCACTGTACCTGAATGTAACTCACCTTGAACTAGTACTGAAAAAGGTGGGAGCAAATCTAAATCTATGATTATACTACAGCAAACTATACATATTGTTTGAACACAAGTATGGGAAAACAATATAATATTCAACCCCATCAAGTTTTAGACAGTTACAATAAATCTAGTTATAAATAGTACCAGGGTTCTTCCTTACCAAAGAGAAGGTCGATGTGTAATAGATAGCAGTGATATTCCAGAATCTTTTGCAGCCTGAAAGATCTTTCCTTCAACATCGATACTTACTGCACTGGTACACTCATCCAGTAATGCATATTTTGGTCTTTAAAGATAAATAAAACAGGTTATCTAGCTGTTGTCTTACTAACATAGAACATAAGAACATAAGCATTGCCATACTAGACAGACCAAAGGTCCATCAAGCCCAGTTTCCTGTTTCAAACAATTGCCAATCCAGGTTACAAGTGCCTGGCAAGATCCCAGAACCATAAAACAGAGTTTATGCTGCTTATCCTAGAAATAAGCAGTGAATTTTCCGAAGTCCATCTTAACAATGGCTTACAGACTTTTCTTTTAGGAAATTATCCAAACCATTTTTAAACCCTGCTAAACTAACTGCTTTTACCACATGCTCTGGCAACAAATTTCAGAGTTTAATTACACGTTGTGTGAAGAAATATTTTCTCCTGTTTGTTTTAAATTTACTACTTAGTAGTTTCATTGCATGCCCCCTAATCCTAGTATTTTTGGAAAGTGTAAACAAGTGATTCACCTCTACCCATTCCACTCCACTCAACTCTCTCTTCTCTCTTTGTCTCTCCTCCTCCCCCACCCCCCAATCTTTTATAAGCAAATGTGTTTTCAAGCATAAATCTTTTCTGTTTGTAGTTATGATAAGGAGGAGGTGACAGTGGCAGCACAAATAAATAGAAAGTCAGCCTGAATAGCTGAAGTGGCTATTGTTAGTTGTGGTTGCTGAAGGGTCACAGATAGAGTCTGGCTAACTGGGAGGTTGGTACTTTGCCCTCTGACCCACTGCTGGGCACTGATGAAAGTAAGCTGAATGTGACTGAGGAGACCTTGTATTAAGTCCCTGAAGTGTAGGATTGCTGGGGACAGAGAAGTTATTTCCCTGCAACTGAAAGGCAGCTTAGTTTTGCAATAGAAGTCAGAGAGATCTCTAAGCTGAAGCTCTATTTGGAGTTCACCTGATTGAATACCTATTTTCTGTTATAAAATACCTGAGATTAGACCTGAGAAAACTTGAACTATTATTGAGCTTCTTTGTGTTATAACCCAAGCTTAAAGAGAAGATGTTGATATGACGGACCCTTGCAAAGTAGATAATCTGTATCTGTATATTGTATGTTTGTGTTTTAATGAACTTTAGCTTAGATCCTGAAACGGTGTTTCAGTATACTCAAGCTGAGAACCAGACACATACTTACTTGTGATAAAACATTCGTGCCATTCCCATCCTCTGCTTTTCACCTCCAGACAAAACATCCTTCCAGTCCATAACAACATCCCACCCTTCCAAAAGTTACAAAAAAATATAAAAGAATGAGTTAGGAGCCATTTGGAAACACTACATGTTTACAATCATTCTAACAATGACATACAAGGGCCATCTCTGACCACCCAAAACAGATACAGATTAACTAATTTGTATAGTCAAACTGTACTGAATTTAACCACAGACATAAACACATATACTACTGTAAAAATGGATTTGATGGGCCACCAGCTCATAGGATGTGCCTAGAACAATTCGCCATTTTTTTAGCCTTACACTTAAAGGATAGAGAAATGCACTATTCATGACATGTCTGAGAAGAAATCATTTGGAAACCCACATATTGAAAACTACAATAAAGCTGACGTCTGTGGAAAACAGTACAACAGCACATTTTCATTCCAATATGAATAATCAATACTGCAGACTCAGGGGTCCTTTTATCAAGCTACGGTAAGCTTACCACAGCTTAAAATGGTGTACCATGGGGCATGCTGAGGCATCGCATGGTAAGTTACACGTGTGTACACACCACCCACGTGCTAGAAAATATATATATTTTTTTAGCCAAGGAGACATGTCTGGGGCTTAGAGTGACTATAGTGATATTTTTGAACTCCCACTAGTTGTGAAACCAGCAATTAGCTGAAGAGATTTGTATGTACAATTGAATTATGGCATCTGAATTTGGGGCTTAGAGTGGGCATTTCTGCACTAATCAGTTAGTGCAGTCACACTATCGCACGCTAAATGATTATCGCTGGATTAGCGTGTGAACCCTTACCGTCTACAAAACAGGTAATGGTAAGGCTCACATGTAAATTTTTGTTAATGGCTGCGCTCTGATGGCAACATTGGCACGTGGCCATTAAATTCTGCTACAAAAAGTGGGCTTAGCGCACAGGAAGGACTCGCGTACGGGTGCTAAGGCCAATTTTTCCCCAGCTTTATAAAAGGGCCCTTAAGAGCTTAGAATCTCGATCATTATTGGGAGTCTTAAGTGACAACAGCTCTAAATGTTGAACGTGTGTGAACATGTCTTTTACAAATATATAGACCACTATTTATGCTGTAAGGGCATGAAGTAGAAAAGAGCAATTCTCAATAAGAAAATATAAATAAAAACACATGCATGATATAAAGTGAGAAAAACTGGATTATATTGCATTGATGCAGAGCTGTATTTATTATTCGCATCTATCCATGGTTCTAGGCAAGATACAGCGGTACATAATAATAATAATAATAATATAAAGACAAAACAGCACAGCATAAAACACAAGGTTTTCCATCTTCAGTATAATAATCAACATCCTATTGTAGTGTGCTAATTATGGATTAAATGCTTGTGGAAAAGAGATAGGCTTTTAATCACCTGCCAAGCTTATATCAGCTGCCAAACTATTTTTTAATATCTCTTTTTATATATATATATATATATACAGATTTTTTTTCTCCTTTCATTGCATCACCAACAATACAACTGATATATGCCAAGAATGTAAATTAATCTGGCACATCTAAAATATGGAGAGCTCACAAGAATTAGAAGTGGTGTTTTGGCAGAAGGGCCAGGCATATTTAATCAAGTACTGACTGAAATACCAATCTTTGCTGCAGGAATTATTGATGCACTATAAGAAGTATTACTCCTAGGGAAATTCTGCACAATTGCATATTGTAGAATTTAACTCCTGATGTGCAGAATTTGGCTCAAGACAGGGAGGGGGAGCCATGGCTCAAACACAGCTGCTGCTGTGGCCTTCCTGCACCATGCAGCTCTTCCAGAGTGCTGTCAGCACGGTACCCAAGTCCCATAATGTTCTGGTGAATTTTGAACACGGCATAGGATTTTGAGGACCATGCTGATCACACACTGCAAGATCCACGAGATGCAGGAAGGCTGCAGCCCTGTCTGCGTTTGAACAACAATAGTGCTGGGAGAGATGGAGTTTGGGGAGAGAAGCTGAGAAAGGTACTTACTGGCAGAGAAAGGGGTAAGGAAAAATGGGAAAGGAGGCTCTGGATAAGCAGGGCACATATGGAGAGAAAGAAATGCTGGAGGAAACAAAGGGTTGGCAGGAAGATTTGGGGATAACAGATGATGTGTGGAAATAGAGATGAGGAGTAGCTCCTGAGCCCCTACGTCTTGCCCCATCCTTGGCCACCTTTAGGAAATAATAATATCTTATAACCCAAAAAGGGTTTTTCTCTGTTATGAAAGAAAAGATGGAAGATCCAATTTTTATCTGGTAACAACGCAACGGTAGCAACCAAAGTTGCCGCCGTTGCTAATTCGGAATCAGAAGTCTCAAGCAAAAGAGATACATCTATTGGAGTTTCAGAAATTTGATTCAGTTCCTTTCCTGGGACATAATAAACAGCAGTAAATGGTGGTAAATTCTGGTCTGATATATTCAAAATATCTCGCAAGTATCTCTTTAACATATCAAGAGGAGGAACAGTCTTTATCTTGGGAAAGTTTACAAATCTTAAATTGTGACTTTTAGTATAGTTATCAAAGATTTCCATTTTTTTTCTAAGATTAGTCAAGTCATTTGTCATCAGAGGTTGTAATGTTTCCAGTTTCATAATCCTTTGATCAACCTTTTCGGCTTTACTATCCATTTCTTTAGTCTTTTCCTCCATCTTTCTTAAGTCTTTCTCTAATAAGTTCACTTTTGGAACAGTTTCATTTGCCTGTTTCAAGAAAGAATGTCCCAAGGCAGAAACTAAATCCCATAGTTTATCTAAAGTTACCTCCTTTGGTTTGACAATTAATTCCTTAGGCATTTCAAACCTCTCAGACGCCATCACATGGATCTCGCTCTGTCCTTCGGTGCTTCTCCTCGCATTCCACGGTGGTAGCGTCTCTCCAACTTGCGATGAAAGCGAGTCCTCCACTCGAGGTTCTTCCGGGTCCACCCCACTTTCGTTGGGAGACCCCGTCGAGTCAGCAAGAAAGAAGCTTGCTCCAACCGGCTGGGGAGGCGGAGTCCGCATAGCGGGGCTGAGAGTGGTGTCTAATCCAGGGGAGACCGAGTCTCCTACTGGCAGCGTCCCGCTTTCCAAAGCAACTCTCTGCGGTCGAGCAAAGCGGTCCATAGGGCCAGGTAAGGAGGGAGTAGGTAGCGGGGCTCTGGCTGTCACTCTCCCCCTTCGTTTAGGCATTATAGAAGCAACAATGAAACGCAACTCACAGCGCCTCAATAGACTGCGGCCATCTTGGATTCCCTTGGCCACCTTTAAATCTAGACTGAAAGCCCACCTCTTTAACATTGCTTTTGACTCGTAACCACTTGTAACCACTCGCCTCCACCTACCCTCCTCTCCTCCTTCCTGTACACATTAATTGATTTGATTACTTTATTTTTTGTCTATTAGATTGTAAGCTCTTTGATCAGGGACTGTCTTTCTTCTATGTTTGTGCAGCGCTGCGTACGCCTTGTAGTGCTATAGAAATGCTAAATAGTAGTAGTAGTAGATAAGTATGTGATAAGGATGTGATATGCCCTGCCCGGAAGAGGCCACCAGGGAAGCCTTCAGGATAAAAAAGGTTAATATAATGACCAGAAAGGCTCACTAGAAGAAGCCCTTGTACAGACAACCCAGTTCCAGATAGCTGGGGAGGGAGAGCATCCCTTTAAGAGACAGAAAAGATGGAGAGATTTCTGGTCCTGGACCTTTCTGTAACTTGGGGAAGGAGTCCAGAAGGGTTGGTGCTAACAATAGGCAGCCCTTTAAAAAGATTCTCCCTAGAAGATTATCAGAGATAGGAAAAGGGAGCTTGAAGAAGAAGGACAGAGGCCTATAGTGGATCAGAGAAACTTGACTAAAGATTCTAGAAACAAGCATCCCATGAAAACACCTGAACTCTAAAATCCAGAATAAGGTACTTATCTTAATACTACAATGACTCTGCCTGTTTTGACTACAGGGTGGATTATGGTGTGGAGACAACCATGTATCGTTAGAGGTAAGAGTTAAACTAACAGCCCTGGGGTGGAGGACAGGACTGTAAGGTGATTGTGAGAAAAAGTCCTGTCCAAGGGGAGGAGGCTGTTAGACTGAGACCCCCATGCTCTATGAAGAGGGGCTCAGTCCAACCAGTTACCGGGAGTGAGAGACCTAGAAAAGAGAGGACAAAGACTCTACATTTGTGTTTAGCCAAGGATGTTTGTAATGGATTTGCATAAGGCTAAGAATGGGGTGGTGCCTAACTTGCATATGCCCTAGAATTCTCTAAAAGCAGAATGTTTTCCATCTGATTGAATAAGCCTGAATGATGAAGAAAACACAGAGGAGGGAAAGAAAGCTCGTTCCCTAAGAAGTGACCAGAAAGAAGGTTTTGAGCAAAGTTACCCTACATTTAAAGAGGAACCCAAACATAGACATTGCGCATACTAGGTCCTATAACTAAGAATTATCTTTGAGCTTTTTTTTTTATGTTTCAACATTTTTATTGGAGACACAACATGAACATTCTTACAAACATTGATAGCACATCAACCGAACAAAAACTATACAACAACAATCTGTTATGACTGTCTCCAAGAGTTTTCCTTATCCCTCTAATCCTGTTGCCTCCCCTCCCACCCCATCTCCCCAGTCCTACCCCTCCCTCCATAGTTGTTGGTACCTATGTATTATTTATTATCCTAACGTGTTGAGGACCAAACTTCTTCCCCTATAAAAGACAAAGAGTCCACATAAGCACCCCAAATTTTCATAAATGTTTTATTTCTTTTTAGTGAATGTTTGCTTTTTTTTTTTTTTAAATATAGAGACCAGCTTCTAGTTATTAGTGGCAGAAAGCTGGTGGTTTAAGCTGTTGGCCCCAGAGACTGCTCCAGTTGTTTTCACAGTATGTCTAGGGAGGAAAAGCTGGGGACAATAGAGAGAAAGAGCATATGTGGAAGAGAACTCAAGCTTGAGGAGATAAAAGAATTGGTCGGAAAAGTGGGGGCTAATAGAGTGGATGGGGAAATAAGGTGTGGGGGGGGAGCTGAGAACAACAGCAGGTAAAGATACATTATGAAATGGAAAATGGAGTAATGGAATGAGTGTAGGGAGAGATGATCTGGGGGAGGGGGAGACTGTATAAGGAGGTGTGATGTGAACAAGTGCTGAGGGAGATGGCATAATGAGTGTCGGAGAGGTAGATGAGCTGAAGGACAGAATGTTGAAGAAGGTGAGGTCTGAGGTGTTGAAGGAGTGTACACATATGTCCATGTAAGGGGGAGACCAATCTACAGCTTTATGGCTGGGGCTTCAGGTTTTCATGTATTTTAATTTGGCAACCTGCAGAGTTCAAGAGGAAATGCAGATAGCAATGGGCTTTTGTTTCAACTGCTGACATTTCTGGCAACAACTATAAGCACTATGTTGCTATAAGAAGTCGGCAGTGCCTACAACTCAGAGCTCCCCTTGGACTTAGTGGATTGCTGAAATAAAAAGCACTGAAAGCTAGAAGCCCTAGGTATAGTGTACTATTACTGTTCTCCTGGGGAAAATGTGCACCAATAACAAATTTTCCATCTTTAAGTAAGAACATTTCAGTTTAGAAATTGAAATTAATTACTATTCACAGTTAGTGGTTATACTGTATTATTTTTGATAAATGTAAAGCATGAAAAGATCAGAGTTGAGACATCCAGGTTGGGGCATTTCAGTTCTGGTGGTATTTTAGAGAAGACACTACTGGCACAGAGTCTTTTCTAAAATACCTGTCAGAGTGCACCTGTATTAGTCTGCACATGCAGTGGGAGTAAACATTTACAAAGATATACACTGAAAAAATGAATGGCATGGACTCGGCATCTTCCTTGTGGAAGCGACAATTTCACAACTTCCATGTGTAAGGCATGCTACTTTCCAGTTTACAAACATATACATGTAACTGCTGCCAATTGGGGGAGGGGGGGAGAATTATCAATGTGAGCTACCGTTAAGATGTTTTATTTTATCACTAAAGGGAGAAGTTATCAAGCTGTGTTAGGGCCTTAATTCATGGTAATGCCCCCTTAACATGGCTTAAAGGGCTCTAACACAGCTTGTCATGTCCTAACACAATGATATTTAGGTCACTGCAGGTTACATAGTAATGAGATGCAAAACATGAAAATGCATGTAAAGCAGCTCATTACTATGTAAAAACCATAAGGCAACTGTGGTGTGTGCCAAATACACATTGCAAGTCAGATTATGGCCATAAAATCTTCCTTATACGGAAATATGACCCATAGTAGTAGTAATGTGAGATTACCACTAGGGGAGCCATTTTGGAGATGGTGTCTGCAGGGCAGGAGCAACTGGGGATCACTCCTACCCTTGGACCACTGGACCTTAGGCCCTCGATGATGGAGGGGGGCCTTAGGGGAATGGGGTCTTGATTGGCAGGTGAGGGGGGGGGTTGTGATTGGGGGGGGGGATCTGGGAGCATCGGGCCATAGCTTTGGGGCTTGATGCTCCTGAGCTGATGAACAACACTGCTTGCAAGCTGGCTTGCAAGTAATGTTATTCATTTACCTTGGGAGTCAGCAACTTACGGTAAATCATACCTTTTATTGCACTTTGGGAACCTCTTCCTTAACTCATGCTATTTTAGCACAGGTCCCATTTTTATGCAATGAGACCTACTTACTAATAACTGGAGTTAATAGTAAAATAACACGTCTTGATGGTAGCCCACTATGCCCCTAAATAGCAAGGCTGCTATTTGAACATGGTTTCATTTTAGATGTGGACATAAACTACATGCAATTGAGGAGAATGACTCCCTTAATCACGAATGCAATGCCCTAGCCCAACAAGCACTTTAAGCGCCAACATTTACATGATCCATAACGCTATCATAAATGTATGTGCCTACAATTAGGCATGCCAATGCCGGTTTACACTAGTATTCTATAAGGACACTTATGTGCATAAGTGTCCTTAAAGAATAGGCTCACTACCCATATTATTAGGGCACCTCAATGGTGCTGTCCTGTTATAGAATTGCCTCCTTTATGACAACATAATATTTTAAATAAATGTATGTCTTGACTTTTACCTCCTTCCCTTTGCACTATGTGATTTAGATGGACAATGTGTAGAATGCACTCCAGATCCTGGTCTTGAAACCCTTTCTCATGCATATCTTCCACAGAGTCTGGATAAATGACTTGATCCCTTAGTGTTCCAATGGACATATAGGGCCTTTAAATCAACAAAATATGGTTGATAAGAAAAAAAAATATTTGTAAAGTTATCATCATATCACATGGCTGCTTTTCTAAACAGTGAATTTACAATTCTTTCAGAGCCACATCTTAAATACCATGTCACTAAAATTAATATCTGTGGATACAATTTGGTTGAGTGACGTGGAAGGGCATGTTTGAAAGGACATCCAAGTCAGAATTGGGACGTCCCACTCATAACGTCCAAACCATGTCGCTCGGCTAGTTTTTAAACTTCAGGGTTTCCTGTTCAAAAATGCGTGAAAATGTCCAAATTGAACAGCCATTTTCCGAAATAAACTGTCCAAATAATGAACACAAATAAAAACCCGGGACAAGGATGTCTGTTTGGCAGCATTTGTGCAAAAAAGGTCACACAGATATCCCTACAGAGCAGAGGGGCAGCCTAGTGGTCAGTGCAGTGGACTTTTAATCCAGGATACCTAGGTTCGAATTCCACTGGAACTCTGTTATGTTAAATGGTGATCCCTCTAGAGAAAGAGGAAATTTTACCTAGTGTACCTGAATGTGCACCACCTCAATAGCCCTCAGGCTTGCAGGTGTCTTTAATATTTAGGTACAGTAAGTATATCTCTTTCTGAAAGGCTCACAATTTGAAGGTAAAAAATGAGTTGAACTGGGATTTGAACCTAGGTCCCATGGTTTACACTCCATTGCACTGGGCACTAGACTACCCTTCAGTCTTGCTTGCTGCTGTGTTCCGAAGGCTCATAATACCTGATGTTGTCCTAGAGCCTAGTTTTCCCTTTCTGGTATAGCTTGCAGAGGTGAAGGAGGGGGCAGTAGCCACTAGGGGATTAATGCCTTAATCCCTCCAGTGGTCAGCTACTCAATCAGGGCACCTTTGGGCTGGCCCTAGTCCTGCCCTAAACAGTCCCATAACCCGTTCCCTTGCTATTTGGACAAACTGGAGTGTAGGACGTCCAAATTTCTGCCTTTCAAAAATTGTGATTTGGATGTTTTTGGCAGATGGACTCTTTTGGCTATTTTGAGACATCCATCTACTTTGAAAACTAGTTCCATAGTAACATAGGGGCCTATTTATTAAATTATGTTAGTGATAATGTAATAGGACAGAAGGAATCCAAGTGCAGTGAATGAAGCAAAGCCTATTTCTTCATACCAATCCTCGAGGCCCGTTGTCCTTTTTTCTGCTGTGCTAGTGATAATGTAGCCACATAGGAAGTGATTTATAAAGTCATCCCCATGCGTATGTGGCTATACATGCATGTAAATGACTTCTTATAAACTACCAACCACAGTAAATGGCACGTATTTTGCTGGTGGGTATGCATGGCAGTGGTGTAGCTAGGGAGGGTGCCAGAGGAGCGGCTGCTCCCCCAAATGGAGTTCTGCCAGAGCCGCTGCCTATTTTTTCTCAACGTGTTGCATTGAAAATGTGCGCCAACGGAAGTCCGCTCTCGCGCTGCTTTTGCTCCCCCCGCGCCGTCAACCTGGCTCCGCTTCTGGTGCACGGGGCAGAGTTGGGCCAAGATAGCACATAGATTATGATATATCTTAATCTGTTCATGTTGTAAGAGGGAAACTGGAGCAAAAGAAGAAACCTCTCTAGGCCCACCCCCTTTCCCTCTTACTTAAAGGGAAAAAGGTCAGCGAAGAAAATTCAGAGAAATGAAGGGTTCCCCCAGCAGAGGGCACTGGGACTCACTTATACCAAGAGGAGGGAGGGATGACAGAAGGGGAAGGAATAGTCCAGAAAAACCCTGGTGGTATTGCCCAGTTGAGGAGAGGCTTACTAGGGAGGAGCAAGAGCGTATAAAGACTCACATTGAAGCAGAAGAGGAGAGAGGGATGAGAGAGTCCATGGAGGTCCAGGAGGATCCCAGAACAGAGGAGGCGCAAGGCTATGAGGAAGGCATGCCCAGATAAGGAGATGGAAGTTCAATATATTTAACTTCCTATAAAGGTAGTGTTAAGCAGTGAATAATCTATGAAGAAGTAAGTTACACCTTTGTTTTTTTCCAAGTTTTGTTTGCTGGCAGAGAGGGATAGTTCCCAATGCAGCAGAAGCCTGCTGGATTGGGAATAGAGGGTTTTGGGTCTGCCAGTGTTTGAGCTCTAGGCTTACTAGGAGAGAGGGCTCGAATTCCTTTGCTTGTGAATAATTTTGTTTGTTAAAATTAAGAAAAGACTGAGAAGGCTTGCTACCTAATATTTTGTTTTTGGTTGAAAGACTCTGAACTGTAGTAAAATACATTGGGGAACAGAGTTTTCTCTTTGCTTCTACAAAACTGTTATGTCCAATAAAAAAGGTATCATCTTATTTTCTTTTCCATGTTTTATTTTGTTTGATGTCTATTGATTACCTTTAAAAGTGGACTAACACGGCTACCACACCTCTCTACAAAGCTGTTGAATGACTGCTTAAAAACCTGCCAGGAAACAGGTGTGGCAAGTTAGACTGATCCTGGTGGGGGAAGAGAGAGCTGAATACAGGAACTTGAACTAATTTGCATATGTTTTTTCCCCCCAGTCTTTAATGAAGGGCATGGCTGTTTTCCTCCCTTCTCATGGGGAGAAGGAAAAGAGATGAACTAGGAAAGTAAGATCCATTTTATCACTGACTAGAAAAAAGGACCAAAATATAAGTACCTGAATATATGGAAACCACTTTGAAAGTCAGGGCTGTGCCAAGGGTCTCTTGCGCCCCCCTGCAGACTACCAGTTGGCGGCGCCCCCCCCCCCCCCCCCCCCGCACCTGCCTGGCTCCAAGGCAGTGATTCCCCTCTCTCCCCTGCCCTCCCATGTAGGAACTGCCCGCCCTCTTCTCCCCCCCAAGATCCCGTTCCTTTTTTTTTTTTTTAAATTTACCTTCCTCCGGCAGCGCAGCGTCAGTGAAGGAGGCGGCGCTCTCAGTCCCGATGTCTCTAGCCTTCCCTTGTTCGCTGCTCACTGCCCCGCCTTCTTCTGACGTCGGATGACGTCAGAAGAAGGCGGGGCAGTGAGCAGCGAACAAGGGAAGGCTAGAGACGTCGGGACTGGGAGCGCTGCCTCCTTCACTGACGCTGTGCTGCCGGAGGAAGGTTAATTTAAAAGAAAAAAAAAAAGGAACGGGATCTTGGGGGGGAGAAGAGGGCGGGCAGTTCCTACATGGGAGCGGGAGGGCAGGGTAAGCACGCAGCGGCGGCGCCCCCCAGAGGATAGCGCCCCCCTGCGGCGCTTACCCCGCTTACCGCATCGGCACGGCCCTGTTGAAAGTAGTTGCAAAAACCTCAGAAAGGAGGTATATCTGTTTCTGGCCAGATCCAAAGGTCTCTATTCTATCCTCATCCTTCTGGATCTATCTGCTGCTTTTGACACTGTTGATCACAGCCTACTCCTTGATACGCTGTCCTCACTTGAATTTCAGGGCTCTGTTCTTTCCTGGTTTTCTTCTTATCTCTCCCAGCGTAGCTTTAGTGTATACTCTAGTGGGTCCTCCTCCACTTCTATCCCACTGTCAGTTGGTGTACCTCAGGGATCCGTCCTGAGACCTCTTCTTTTCTCCATCTGTACTTCTTCCCTTGGTACTCTGATCTCATCCCACGGTTTTCAGTATCATCTTTACGCAGATGACTCCCAGATCTACCTCTCCACACCAGAAATCTCAGCCAAAATCCAGGCCAAAGTATCTGCCTGCCTGTCTGACATTGCTGCCTGGATGTTTCAGTGCCATCTGAAACTAAACATGACCAAAACTGAGCTTCTCATCTTTCCCCCTAAACCAACCTCTCCTCCTCCCCCATTCTCTATTTCTATGGATAACACTCTCATCCTTCCTGTCTCATCAGCTCTTAACCTTGGGGTCATTTTTGACTCCTCCCTCTCCTTCTCTGCACATATTCAGCAGACTGAATATTGGAGTGGCACAGTATTACCTATGTCCCTCTTCTCTCCCATTATTCATTCCCACCAGGCTCCCCAGATCTCACTGTCCGGACCTGTGGCTGCTGGATAAAAGAATGACAGAGATGAGGACGTGTGGTAAACCGCAGTAAATCCACAGTAACAGTAATATTTTCATGGAATTGCTGCAGGAATGAGGTCAAAGCTTGCAGAGATGGGCTAGGGCTGCAGTTTGAGCTTGTGGGACTGTCCCAACGTCTTCAGGAGAACCCTCCAGGGGTCCTTTCCCTACCAAGTCCACAGGCCTTGGCTCTTTTGTGCATCTAGCTCTCTACAATTTCTGCTCCTTAAAGGTTGTGGCCTGCAGTTCCAGGGTTTCCCCAATAGATGGAAGCCTTGCTCTCAGCCAAAACACCAAGTGTCAAAAACCCTACACTGAATTTCTGTATATCAGAAAAAGATAAATTTAAAATTGAGTCTGAATTCCAGGGAGGACACAGTTAGAGTTTCCCAAATGTCTTCTGGTGAGGATTTTTCCCTGAACCCACCCCCACCCAGCATTAGTTACCTTTACTCAGTATGTATGCATGATTAATCCGAACTTTATTTATCAACTTTAATGGATAAAGTGTGTGAATGTGGATCATTTGTCTGTCTTTTCTCCCAGTGAGCAATTTATATATCTCACCCACTGTTCAGTTCACCTCCCCCCCCCCCCCAACTTAGCTCAGTAAAATAACAATTTTCAAATGGATAATACATTTCACTCACAGACATGCTGCCAAAGCAAAATGCCAGTTATAAAGCACTCTCTAACATAACAATTCACCTCAGCTAGAGAGAATAAGTCTGCCTTCAGAAATCAATTTGACCAGAGATATTTCCTCTCCTTGGTCTAAAAAAAAAAACCCTCCCTTTGGGGGGGGGGGGGGGGGGTCATAAGAAAAACAGAAATATATGAAAAAATTAGACACAGAAAATAATATCTTAACCTCTCAAACTTTTTTGCAAACACTAATCCAGATGGAAAGGCTGAATACTGAGGTGCCAAAGGGCAAAAAACAGGAGCACCCCTCCACGGAACATCAAAGGAGTAAACACAAGAACACAGGGTAACAACTGACTCCAAGCCTGGGAGATGATAGGCAAAAATCCTTTGTTCAGTAGCACCAGATGAATGACCAGACATGCGTTTGTGTTTTGGTGCCTGCTTCAGGGGGCAACAGAGTAACTGTGTATGAAAGTAACATGACCATAAGAACAAACATATTTATAAATGTATTACATTAAAAAGCAATTAATTATTACAAAATTAAAAAAAAAATGACAATAAGAAACACTCTTGAATTTAAGGTGGGTTGCATGAACTATTGTGTCTAAATCCCATAGAAGATTGAGATATATACATACACACAACAACACATGGGAAGCTGTTCAGGAATACATCTTGTATGACAGTCTGAGATGAAACAGCAGAGTAGTGACCTTACAGCATATAATAAATGCACCTGGTGTTACAGAAAAGTGTGTCTTATTTGTAAATACATAAGATTAAAAAAAACATATAATATAAATTTGAGTGTCCCTTAATCTTTGTACTGAATAAAGGGCTGACATACTTTTTCACAGGTGGATACTTGGTGGTCTTTTACTAAGATGCACTAATGAATTTAGCATTTTCTTTTTCCCCCGGAAATGGCGCATGCTCGGGGCTGAACTACCGCTGGTGGCTGTGTTGGGGCCGGCGGTAGTCCTGATTTAGCATTCGGTAAGCCCATGTTGAGCTTACCAGTGCTTTGTAACAGACCCCTAAGAGGCAATTTTACCAAACAACCAATCATGACCTGCATAGGAAATTAAGGGCCTCTTTATCAATTAGCACGAGCGGTCCCTGGTGTGGCAATGCCGACAAAGCCTATTCACTTTGAATGGGCTTTCTTGGCAATACTGTGTGGGAACTGCTAGCACAGCTTGATAAGAGGCCCAAAGAGTTAGAAATGGAAGATCCAACTCAAAAACTAGGTTCTGTTTAAATTGCCAAAAACCAAAGATCTATTTCTCATGTCAGTGGGAGGAATCTGGTCATAGCGCTCGGCCTAGTGAGGCTAAGTTGGGAATTACTTTGTGAGAATCAATGGGTGGAAGGAATGTTACCTTTTCTAAGGAAGTTGTCAAGAAAAAATGTCAGATGTGGACTCCAATATGATAGTTTTGGATAGATAGTAATCATAGAAAGGAAAATAAGATGATACCTTTTTTATTGGATTAATTTAATACATTTTTTTAATTAGCTTTCAAAGGTAACTCTTCTTCATCCGATCTGGTATCATCTTATTTTCCTTTCTATGTTTTATTTTATTTCTATTGACTACCTTTTAAAGTGGACTAACATGGCTACCACATCTCTCTACTCAGGACAGATAGTAGATAGTAAAGTTTCAGCTGTGGAGAAACAGGTTTCCTCTCTTCAATATTTTCCAGCTTCCAAAGATTCTTTGACTATTCATATGAAGTTGGAGGCGATAGAGAATATGAACAGAGCTAGAAACCTGCGTTTTTTATTAATTTTCCAAGTATTTACATACTATCCCCTGAGATCAAGGACCACTCCCTGGACTTTGGCCAAATGGTATCCGATTGCTTTCAATCATGACTAGAGTGGGTAGATCAGGGTCACCTTTCTGTGAGAACAGAATTCTGGATTCAGCTTAAGTCTATGATCATCTAGCTAACCGTCAAAACTGTGAAGACTATGGTTAAAGGAAAGAACATCTTGAATGCAGCTACAATTTGGATATCAGCATATAAATAAGGTGTAATTTGCACACGGGGGGAGCCCAGCAGTTCATCAGGAAAGCCAGTTTAGTAGGTAAGAAACTGATTCTACAGGCTTGGGTACATTCTGAACCGCCGGAGTATTGGCATTGGAGAAATAATTTATATGAACTGCTGATGATGGAGAGGAGAGAGGTGGGATCCTCCCCAAAAGGAAAGAGGGCATTCCTGAGGATCTGGGAACCTTATATCCAGTCTCTGGCACCCAGGGCGAGAAGTTTTATTCTGAACCGACTATGAAGCGGCCATATCCTTTTTTTTTTTTTTTCTTCTCTTTTTCTTTCTTTCTGTCTTGAATATTAGGTTGGGGGGAGTGGGAGGGTAAAGGGAGAAGGTGGGGTTGTTAAATGTCAAAGTGTATGGGAGAGCTGTTAAGGTGGAGTAGAAGCTACGCCTAAGATACAAACATGGTTAACAGAACAAATCAAAGCACTTGGTAACTTGGTATAGTAGACTAAGTCTGCACAATAAAAGTGTCACCTTCCAGAACGGGGGAGGGGGTCATCAGAGTATAGGACCCAGGACCTCCTCCGGGACGGGAGGGAGCTAGTTCAATATGGAAAGTCAAAGCATGCACATATCGACCAACACTTAGAGGGGGGAGGGGCAGAGATAATATGTAAAAAGTTTGATAACGAGCTGTTTCATACGGTTTAAACAGAGCTTGTTTAAATACTCTGAATTTCTGTATATGCACCAGGTTAACGATGTTATCTTTGAATTGTCATTAATAAAAACTGTTGAACCTTAAACTAAAAGGAAGGGATGGTGGGGGGAGGGGGTGTCAAGGGATAAAAGAAGAAAATGATTTGATGTATGTGGACGGATTACAAGTTGTCTGTTGTATTAGTAAGGTTATTTGCTGGGCATGATGTCTATATGTTTTATATAATACGTCAATAAACAGATTTAAACATAAATAAGGTGTAAGGTTGAATGATTGTTTTGAGGCCAAGCAGAAGGGCCAAAAAGATCTTGGACTGGTGCTAACATGGAACCTGGGCATACCACAGGGAAGAGTGTAGGGTAGAGAATGAATCCTGCTATTGAACAATATTAGTACGGGCGGATAAGTAGAAAGTGAACAAGTCC
Organism: Microcaecilia unicolor; assembly: GCF_901765095.1. Taxonomy (NCBI): domain Eukaryota; kingdom Metazoa; phylum Chordata; class Amphibia; order Gymnophiona; family Siphonopidae; genus Microcaecilia; species Microcaecilia unicolor. The sequence goes on along the minus strand of NC_044040.1, from coordinate 38,877,281 downwards.
AAGGCAGTAGCAGTAATACCTATGTCCTGTAGCCAATTCAGCAAGAGGAGTATGTGGCTGACCAAGTCAAATGCCACAGACAAATCCAATGAGATCGTCACCACTGTCCTATCCTGTTCAAAGTTGTAATATATGAAAGATGTTGATGCCAATGAGGGTGATCTCTGTACTATGGTAACTCTCTCTAGTTTATTAATCTCTCCTAACCTTTTAGGGATTTATTTATTTACATTTTTATTCTGCTTCATCAAGAACATGATCAAAGAAGATAAATCCGTTTACTTCTGGTTCTCATTTGAGGACAGTTGTTCTGTTTTCTTCTGGCACCAAGAACCTTTCAGTAGTAATTTGAGCCGTATGATGCCCGATCTCTCATACTGTTTGAACAGTTTCTCGACAAAAGAGATTGAGTCTGAACCATACGTTGGTCAATTAAAAATATTCTAAATGCGGTGCTGGCAGAAAAAATCTGGAGAAGGTGGGGGGAAGAGAGTCGGGAAGCTGTACTTGGAGTCACTGGGAGCCATCACTGGCTCCTGGGCCTTATACTAAAGAACACCATCCTAGACTAACTACTTTGAGCCTTGCTCAAAACCTTATAGTACATAAAGCTTAACAAAATACAACTGCCGATGGGAAAGGCCATCAACAACTAATCATTATGCCCTTCCTCAACTGTGTTCTAGAATAAGGCAATTCAGAAAACTACAAGTGCAATAAAAACTGCTAATTGGGTATTCTCCACCTACCCTCCTCTCCTCCTTCCTGTACACATTAATTGATTTGATTTGCTTACTTTATTTTTGTCTATTAGATTGTAAGCTCTTTGAGCAGGGACTGTCTTTCTTCTATGTTTGTGCAGCGCTGCGTACGCCTTGTAGCACTATAGAAATGCTAAACAGTAGTAGTAGTAGTAGTAGTCTTCAGGCTTCTTTGAAATTTCCATGCTTTGCAGTGTTTTCTTGCATATTTTTATTTTCCATGGTTTTCATGTTATTTATGATTCAGATTTAGTTGTCTTTGGCAGCTCAGTAGCATTGTACAGTGCCTGACAATGCTTCAGGCCATGTGCATGTGCATGTGCTGAAGTCTATCTGGTAATTGGGGAAAACAAAGAATACCAGCTGTGAGACAGCAGGCAAGATTATACCCTTACAGTAAGGACATGCCATATCTTCACATTTTTAATGAAAAGGTTCTACAGTTTTTCCAGTGGGCCTACTTGTGACTGATTTATATTTGAAAATATTTAACACTGATGTATTGCTGGATACAGTGGAGCAGACAGGCTCAAGAATGCAACAGTGATTCATTCTGCAGAATTATGTTATTGCATAAACAGCCTCTAACCTTGAAATATTTGGCTTAAAGGAAAGGTGGCAACCAAAGGGGAGCTGCTTTCTGAAGATCACTGAGAAAATTGAGAGAGAACACTGAAACCCTTATTTCCCCAAATGTGACACCTTGAAAAGTTTTCAGCGCTGTTCGTTTGGGGTGGGGAGAGGTAAAATTGTTTCCTTTGTTTTCTTTCAGAGTCCATTTTCTGACAGGGAAATAACTTGTAATATACAGTTATAGGGAGGTTAAAGAACATTATTATGATGACATAAATGTGTACATACCTTTGTGGGATATAAAACATGTGCTGGGGAGGGGGTTTGTAGAGGACTCCTTTATACACTGGCCACAGACCGCTCAAAATTCTGAACAAGGAACTTTTTCCACAGCCATTGGGACCAGTGATCAGAAGATGCATTCCTTCTTCCACCTAAAATAATAATCATTTCTTAAAATATTAATCTTAATTACCCCCCCCCTTTTTTTTTTTTTTACAAAGCTGAATGGGTTGTGACAGCATAACCGGCTTTGTAAACAGGCCAGTAATTCATTTCTTAAGATATCAAACTAATCTTATAGTACATCACTGACCAATTAACCGTATCTACAACTGACTTCATAACACGGTAATATTATGTCTATAGAGATTCCTTTTTTCTATCTGAGGGGTTTTTCACCTTGAAGTGTTTCCAAAAAGATCAGATAACAGTTTTTAGCTAATATCATGTTTATCTGGTGTCCCAAGTTCATTGAGATATTTATTGAGCAAAAACTGTAGACTCTCTGCTTATTGAAGATCGGATCTGTGGGTCTTAACCTAGAAATTTCACGAACACTATTCACTCTTTGTTTTGGTTTGAGTTTTTTTTTTTTTGTCAGTAGGCTACACACATCTGCCCTACCACTGAAACCCTATTCTGCATTAATTGACTATCCACCTGTACCAGATGCAGTTCAGGCAAGATGCCTGAGTTTATTTTCTCTGTTTTCCAGTATAACAACAATTAGAAGATTCTCGCATATCACCTTACTTTGATGTTTAGGCTGGAAACCACCACATCTCCATTTGGTGTAATAATAGGAACATTTTCACAGATGATCCCATGGTCAACGTCAATAACCTTTCCTGTAAGGTGAGAAAAGAAGTCATCAACTTGCTCACCTTTTTAAAGTGACTGTAAAAAAAACCTGACAATCACAGTCATAGTCTACTGTATGAATTTAGTTATAAAAATCAGAAAAACGAAGGGGTCCTTTTACTAAGGTACGCTAACCGATTTAGGGGCACTTTTACAAAATGTTGGTAAGTCCAATGCAGGCTTTGTGCCAATCTGGAGCTTCCGCCAGCCCAATGCGGGTGCAGGCAGTAGTTCCACCCCCAGCAGGTGGCATTTCCAGCGCTAGTGGAAACATTAAAAAAAATATTTCAGCAGGCGCAAACCTGGCGGTAACTGGGCAGTGCTGTGTGCTACCCACTAAACCAACCTCTCCTCCTCCCCCATTCTCTATTTCTGTGGATAACACTCTCATCCTTCCTGTCTCATCAGCTCGTAACCTTGGGGTCAACTTCGACTCCTCCCTCTCCTTCTCTGCACATATTCAGCAGACTGCTAAAACCTGTTGTTTCTTTCTCTATAATATCACCAAAATTCGCCCTTTCCTTTCTGAGCACACTACCAGAACCCTCACCCACACTCTTATCATCTCTCACTTAGACTTGCTTCTCACAGATCTCCCACTTAGCCATCTCTCTCCTCTTCAATCTGTTCAAAATTCTGCTGCACAACTAATATTCCGCCAGGGTCATTATGCTCATATTAGCCCTCTCCTCAAGTCACTTCACTGGCTTCCTATCCGTTTCCGCATACAGTTCAAACTCCTCTTATTGACTTATAAGTGCATTCACTCTGCAGCTCTTCAGTACCTCTCCACTCTCATCTCTCCCTACATTCCTCTCCGGGAACTCCGTTCACTGGGTAAATCTTTCTTATCTGCACCCTTCTCCTCCAGATTCCGTTCCTTTTATCTTGCTACACCATATGCCTGGAATAGACTTCCTGAGCTGGTACGTCAAGCTCCATCTCTGGCCTTCTTCAAATCTAAGCTAAAAGCCCACCTTTTGATGCTGCTTTTAACTCCTAACCCATATTCACTTGTTCAGAACCCTTATTTTATCATCCTTGCTTTAATATTCCCTTATCTCTTGTTTGTCCTGTTTGTCTGTCCTAATTAGATTGTAAGCTCTGTAGAGCAGGGACTGTCTCTTCATGTTCAAGTGTACAGCGCTGCGTACGTCTAGTAGCGCTATAGAAATGATAAGTAGTAGTAGAAGGTTAGCACAGGAGCCCTCACCACCAGCTCAATGGGTGGGTAAGTGCTTCCCCCCCCCCCCCCCCCACACACACACATAGTTAGTGAAATGTTACTACATGGCCATGGCTTTTTTAACCCGCTGCAGTAAGAGAGGCCTCAGTGCGCGGCAAAAACTGCCCCCGCCGCTAGCACAGGGTCCTTTTTACTGCAGCTTGCTGAAAGTACCCCTTAGTGTGTGTTAATGATCAGCATGTGCTAAATGCTAAGAACCCCATTTTATACCTATGGGCTTCTTAGTATAATCATTAGCACATGCTAAATTGGTTAGCACATCTTAATAAAAGGACCCCTAAGTCAACAAATATCTTAAAACAACAGTTTACATTGCCACTAGTAAAGAGACAAGCAGACAGTGTGGCTTTCTAGACTGCCTCAGTTCAAACCCCATGCATATGCTTAGAAAAGCTGCCAACTTTGCCTCCCCCAAATCATCTAGCACCTTTTGAAAATTGGTACAATTTGATACTTCCTCAAGGACTTAACTCTCCATCAGTGGCGTTCCTAGCCTCGACGACACCCGGGGCGGATTGCCGATGCGCCCCCCCCCCCCCCCCCCGGCGAAATGACACCCCCCCTGGGTGCACGCCGCTGTGGGGGGGGGGGTTGCTGCGGCGCGCACCTGTCGGCTGCGAGTTCGCTAAGCTAAATTCTCTCCTTCGCTGCAGCTCCCTCCCTCTGCCCCGGAACAGGAAGTAACCTGTTCCGGGGCAGAGGGAGGGAGCTGCAGCGAAGGAGAGAATTTAGCGTAGCGAACTCGCAGCCGACAGGTGCGCACCGCCCCCACCCCCTTGGTACGCCACTGCTCTCCATGAAGTTCTGCAGAGCTAGGTTCATCTATTTCAAAGTTACAGGAAGACACAAACACAATTCACATACATTTCTTATGAGAAAATTGACAAATATGTACTCTCCCATGTCTTCCTCTCAGGGGCAGCCCGACCATTAGGCCAGGTGGCACTCTTCCAGGAGTGGCATCTTCCCCTTTCTTCCTCTACTCCATTTCCCGTGTTTACCTTCTTTTTACATTTTTTAAAAAGAAGGCAGCAGTGATTTCCATATGCTGCCCTGCCGCCAGCCCCCTCCTCTTCTCTTTATTGCGGTCCGCCTCTCTGATGTAACTTCCTGTTTCCTCAAAGGCAGCCGCGGTAGAGAAGAGGCCAGTGCAAGCGGCAGGGCAGCATATGGTAATCGCTGCTGCCGCACTGGTTTTTGGAAAATGGAGAAAGAAGATAAACTTGGGGAAGGGGGTGGAGGAAGGAAGGGGAAAGATGCCAGAACGGGCCCGGTGAGGGGGGGGGGGAGATCTCAGCCCTGCCTCAGGCTGCATCTTGCCTTGGGTTGCTCCTGCTTCCTCTTAATGACTCCCCAATTCTGAAAAGTGGAAAAAGTCAGATGTTCCCTTCCAAGCAACTATATTATTGACACAAATTTGGTGTAGCTAGAATTAACCATTCCAAAGTTATAAGGAAGGGAGCAGGGCCGTGCCTAGGGTCTCTGGCGCCCCCTGCAGACCATCAGTTGGCGCGTGCGCGCACCCCCCCTCCCCCCGGACTTTTAAATTACCTCCCTCCGATGTCTGCGCAGTGTCAGTGAAAGCGCTGCCTATCTGATGTCTCTCCACCAGCCCAGCCTTCCCTTCGCTCGTTCCCTCTGTGTCCCGCCTTCATCTGACATCATTTCCTTGAGGGCGGGACACAGAGGGAACAAATAAGTGAAGGGAAGGCTGGGCTGGTGGAGAGACGTCAGACAGGCAGCGCTTTACTGACGCTGTGCAGACGTCGGGGGCGGAGCGAGGTAAATTTAAAGCGCCGGGGAATCGGGGATGGAGGGGAGCGGAGGAGTAAGGTTTTTATTTTTAAAAAATACAATGCGACGGCACGGCGCCCTTGAAGGCAGGCGCCCCCCTGCAGCGCTTACCACGCTTACTGTGTTGGCACGGCCCTGGAAGGGAGACACCATATAAAAGCACAAACTGCAAAAGACAGACATTCATTGTGTTCTCATAAGCTTCTCTATTCTACTCAATCTAGAAACTCATTCAGTTGTAGAATGCAATATATGAAACAAAAGAGCAGGATGAGGTTATAGAGCAAGAGATACATTAACATGCTTTGGGTTACAGTATTTGTATATGAGACTCTACCATTTGGGTAATTATATAGTAATGTAGATTGCTTCGTAAACACATGCAAAAAATTATAATGTTCCAAATTTGAAGCACTGAAATTGTATTCATGAAATTCAACATGTAAATATATATGTCAAGAATACTTTAATGTTTTGCCAAGAAACTGAAGAGGAGGACTGCTGAATAAGTATGTTTAGTTGAGGGAAGAGAATTAAAAGACCAAAAAAATAAAATCAACCCGTAAACAAACTCAGCTTTGTTATCCACGTACTAAAAATACCCCCCAAAAGCCTTCCCCCTCAAAACAAAGGAATTCTGTTCAAAGTAAATTGCAGTAAAACCATTGGCAACAGTATTTTCAATCAAATATCAAAAACCAGCTTGAGATTGCTTTACATGTTGGTTGTAGTTGTAGTCTTCCAGTCTTCCCTTTTACCTCTTACCCGGTTCCCTCTACCCTATCTAATGTAATTGTAATTGAATCATCCGTACATTGTAAGTCACTTTGAGTCTGCTTTATGTGAAAAAAAGTGGGGTATAAATGTTCATAAATAAATAAATAATAAATAAATAAAATATATATAATCCTTGGTTTGGGGACACCATATTGTGTCCAAGAAGTACAGACAAACAATTTTTTATTTTTTCCCAGTCCTCTCCTCTATCACTCGGTAACATGCTCTAACCTCCAGGGGCAGGGAGTAGAGAAATAGAATGGTCAAGGTCGGCATTAGGGGGTGGCAACAGGGCGATTGCCTGGGGCCCCCGTACTATGAGGGGCTCCCAAGCCTGCCTCATGCTGAAGAAGGCATAGGCTGGAGGCCAGCTTTGCGGTCCCCTCCCAGTTTCTGCCCTGGGCCCCTGAATGTCACACCAGCCCTGATAATGGTTAGTGCAGTGGGCTGAGAACCAGGGGAACTGGGTTTGATATTCACTGCAGCTCCTTGTGACCCTGGACAAGTCACTTAAGCCTCCAATAGCCAAGGTACAAAAAAAAAAAACCTTTAACTGTGAGTCCATAAAGGACAAAGAAAGTACCTGTATATAATATGTAAACTGCTTTGATTGTACCACGCATTATATCAAATACATGGAGTGGAGGAGTGGCCTAGTGGTTAGAGCACCAGTCTTGAAATCCAGAGGTGGCCAGTTCAAATCCCACTGCTGTTCCTTGTGATCTTGGACAAGTCACTTAACCCTTCATTGCCTCAGGTACAAAAATTAGATTGTGAGCCCACCTGGGACAGAGAAATATCCAGAGTACCTGAATGTAACTCACCTTGAGCTACTACTGAAAAAGGTGTGAGCAAAACCAAATAAATAATAATAATAATGACCCTTATCCATTTCCTTTCTAGAACCAAGGTGTATAATGTCACGCTTGCCAAAAACGCGCACAAAGGGCAATTCTATAACTGCATATGTGCTGTAATTAGCAGTTACACATGTATGTGCCTTATATGCTATTCTATGAAATAGCACCTAATTGCATTAGCATGGAACTTTAAGGGGGTGGGAACGGCATGGGCATGTCTACCCTTTCCATCTGTAACTTATAGAATATTTTAACAAGTGCAAGTGATTTACGCCTGCCATTAACCTACTATAATAGTTCACACCAGTGGCGTAGCCATGGAGAGGCCTGGGGACCTGCACCCTCCCCAAATTGAGGCACTGTCTTCTGCTTTGGATGGCAGGGGTCCCCAAACCCCACCAACCAAGCCTGCTCTTTTTCCTGGGCCGCTGCCATGCCACCCCCCCCCCCCATGCACATGCATGGTGAAACTACATGCATGAAAACTGAGCCTCTCCCATGTATGCTCAGTTTTGTGACAACTAAGTATATACTGGAGTGGGGGCTTTGCATGGTGGTAGCACAAGAAAAGCACCAGGCTTTGGCTCCGCCAGCCCTGGTATGTGGGGGTCACATGGGGGGGGGGGAATGCCCCTGGTTCACACTCATTTTAAAGCATTCTAGTATCCTATAAAATATAGCTTTGAATATCAAGTCCTTAAGTTTTAAAATTAAAAAATGTAGGAAAGTGTTTAGCTGAAAGCACTGATCTCTAAATTCAGCTGAAAATATACACGGTTAACCCTTCCACCTTTAGCTAGGCTACTATACTTAACAAAAAAATGGAGTACTATGGGATGCACTACAGTGTCATGCGGTAATTTTAGAATGTATGCATGCCAACTGCGCACTAATAATTTTTGGGGGGGGGGGGTGGGTTGAGGGGGTGTTCCTGCATTAACCAGTTAGTGCATCTAAAATTACTGTGCATTTACTGGTTAGTGCACAGGTAACTCAGGCACTCTTACAGTCTACAAAACAGGTGGTAGTGTTGCCATGGTAATTTTTAAAATGGCCGCATGCTAATGGCAACATTAGTGCATGGCCGTTAATGTGAGAAATAGAGGAAAAAAGGCTTTTATATGGCTGCGGTACAAATGACTTTAGTATGTGGGAAAGACCTGCATAAGGGAGTGATAAGGCCTATTTTACCGCAGTTTAGTACAAGGACCCCTTAAACTATTGGGTGCTGGCCAAGAGGATCTTTTACTAAGCCATGTTAAGCAATTAGGGTGGGTTGTGCTGCCTCCTTTCCTTTATTGAACAGGCTCTGACTGGGTGCCCAAACAGAATTACCCCCAAGTTTTTAGTGTATCCTCTGAAGGATTCTTTTCTGCCATTACCCCATTATCAGTTGGTGTACCTCAGAGCTCTGTCTTGGGCCCTCTTCTCTTCACCCTTGCTTTGCCAATCTAATATCCTCCCATGGCTTCCAGTACCATCTATCAGGTAATGCATTTGCTTCACTCTGTAGCACCCACCAGGGATTGAGTCCCCCTGGCCACCTGAAGGTCTCAGCAAGTACTGTGCAGCCCTTGCCTGCACCTACACATGTGCTGCTGCTCTGACAACGCCCTGTCAACTGGGTTGCCAGTTGTCCTGGGCAATTTCCCAGCCCATAACTGGTTCAGAGGGTTTCGAGGGGAACTGAAGTTGCAGCATTATCAGAAATGCCAATTACTGTAAAAAGAACTGTGATCCTAGAGGGTCTCGTTTACCTGCATAAATAATAAAATCTAAGACACAAAATAGACAAAGTTTATAATCAAAGAGGATGAGCATTTAATGTAAAAATATGTAAAACCACAAGAAGCAGACAAAAGAAAATTAATTGCTTAACCAGCACTAATACTTTATAATAACTGGTTTCCAAAATTAAACTCTCTGCCTTCCTTCCGTGACAGTCCCTCAGCCCTTTGTCTGGACTGTCTGCAAGCTGAGCTGAGACACAAATACAGGTCACTCTTATTTTTCCAGTCAGGCTTGCTCCCGACAGCACTTAGCTATTTGTCCTGAGCTCAAGTGATGACATATCACCTCTGTCTCTTTTCTTTTTCTCTCAAAGGGCAAAACCAACTGTAACAAACTGTCTTCTTTTTCAGCTGTGATATTTCAGCTTTAGAATAGCAGGAGTTAATCATTTCAGTTCTGAGAGTGAATGAGGGCAGAACGCAGAACTGTAATGATGCTACCTGCTTACGAGTGAAACATTTAAAGGCGCAAACATTTTACAAAAGGAAAAAACTACAGACAGTAAAAACCCTTTTTTTCTCAGCACACTGCCTTTATGCTGATGACTCCTTGATCTATCTCTTAGCATCAGAAGTGTGACCAAGAATCCAGTTGCAAATCTTTGCCTGCTTCTCAGAATTTATGTCCTGGACATCCCACTGTTGCCTTAAACACAATATGGCAAAGAGAATATATTAATTTTCACCATAAATCATCTTTTTTTAAATCAATATGAATAACACTGCTATCCTCCTTATCCTCCTTGGGGTTCATTACATCTGTCCGCTCTACTCCGCTCATTATCTTGTAGATTTCTATCATATCACCCCTCAGCCGCCTTTTCTCCAAGTTGAAGAGCCCTAACCTTCTCAATCTTTCCTCATAAGGAAGTCGTTCCATCCCTTTTATCATTTTTGTCGCCCTTCTCTGGACCTTCTCCAATTCCTTTATATCTTTTTTGAGATGTGGCAACCAGAATTGGACACAATATTCAAGGTGCGGTCACACCATGGAGCGATACAACGGCATTATAACATCCTTGTGTTTGTTTTCCATCCCTTTCCTAATAATACCCAACATTCTGTGCACTTTCTTAGCCACCACAGCACACTGAGCAGAAGTTTTTAACGTCTTATCCACGATGACTCCCAGATCCCTTTCTAGGTCTATGACTCCTAACGCGGAACCTTGCATGACATAGCTGTAATTCTTTGCACATACCCACAAAACTACTAAAAAATATTGTTTCTTTACCTACAACATAACAAAATCCACTCCTTTATCTCTGAGAACAGTACCAGAAACAGCTGACCTTTTATTTAAACTACTACAACCTGTTTCTCATGGGTTTGCTGCAAAAGGATTGTTCAAAATTAATCTGAAAGACGCAATGGCACATGACAAGTCAACCCTACAGCCGTGTTACCACAGGAACATGGCAGTAGTTCCAGTGTGTGCTGCATGCCATTTCTGCAGTGGCATTCCTAGGGTGGCTGACACCCGGGGCGGATCACCGATGCACCCCCGGCAAAAGGACACCCCCCCCCCCAGCATTTTTACCTGCTGAGGGGGTGCCACGCGCCTGTTGCCTTTGCTCGTTCCATGGAAGTAACCTGTTCCAGGGCAAAGGGAGCACGGAACGAGTGGCACCGACAGGCACGTGGCACCCCCCCCAGCAGTGTGCACCCGGGCCGGACCCCCGGACCACCACTGCATTTCTGGTGGTCTAAAAATATTTTTTAGCACTGGAAGCTTACCTGGCACTTATTGTTGCCTTACTATCTTCTCAATAGAAGGTGGTAAAGGCTCCCCCAGAAAACACCTACACACAAGTGCTTGACTTACCTCATGGTCATTTTTTAAACTCTTACTCTACTGTAGTGAAGGAGGGGGGGAGGCTTACTACACAAATCCACAGAAAATGACACTGTAGTACTAAAGAAGCACTAAAGTGCCTAAACTGTTACACAACAAAACAATCCATAGGAAAGTTGTCTTTCAAATGCGTTATGTCCTTTTCAAAGTCAATCTGCAAGGCTCCCCTTTTAGTTAGGGTGAATGATCATAAGCCATCTGTTATTTTGTCCAACATTACCCCCCTCTGAAGCCTTCTCTGGTAACAGTCACAGCTCTGTTACCCTCCTTGTGCCACCTGGCGCTCCATCTGGAGGATACCACTTGACAAACAGGTTTCACAAGATATGCAAATTAACTACTCAGAAGGTAAATCTTCTCTCCTGGGCTATACTTTAATTATTCTGAAGGGGTAGTCTTCTTGCACCAAACACTTTTGCAAGCACTCCACTGGGAGAATGTGAGAACCTGTGGGTCAGTTATACAATACTCAGGCCCAGATGCATCAACCAAACGTAAAAAAATCAAAATTGTAAAAGTACTTAGCGAATTTTTAAAAACGAAGAATGCATTAAAAAAACAGCTCAGAAATGTTCGGTGCGGTATTGAAAAGTACAAGGTATCATACGTCCGTAATCCCCGTCGGTAAAAGGCCCCTAAAGCATGCGCAGAGCAGCCAAGCGTTATGCTGGCTCCCAAACATGTGGCTCCCAAAATAAAAACAAAACTCAAAAAAGGACCGGGAGGGGGCAAAGGCGCTCGTCAGGAGCATCCTGTTTGAACGGCCTTGCCCCCCCCACCCCGTCCAAGGTTGCCGCTGCTCCCCGCATTATAAATTTAAAAAGCAAAACGAAGAAATCCTTACTTTAGAAGCCCCGGCCGGCCCCCTTCCATTCCTCTGTACTCTTCTGTCAACAGCTCCGCCTCCTGACTGACACCCTCCGCCCTGTGCCCCGCCTCCTCCGTGGGTCCTCGCCGCCATTCCCCCCCTCCATCGGGCCCCCCTCCCTCTTACCGGGCCCGTGCAGCGCCTCTCACCTCTATGTGAAGGCGCTGCACGGGCAAGAAGATCAGCTGACGCCTCTGTCTTCCATTCTTCCTTCGCGTCTCTCTCCTTTTGGGCCCGCCCCCGTCTGACATTGATTTCTCGGCGTTTTCCTTCGTTAAACCAATCGGAAAACGTTAGTGCATGTCATTTCAAAAGGGTTTCTACACTAATTGCTCATCTGCATTCCATTTTCATTAGCTGCTACGGTCCTCGAAAAATGGGCTTTAGTACATGAAACGGTTGGCAATTTCTTCAATAAAGGGTGGTTAAAGGGTTGTTAAAGTTTTGTGCATCTGGGCCTCAGTTAGCTGGCTTCCCAGGATATGCAAATTAAACATTCTAAATGCAAATCCACTCCAATTAGCTTCTGCTAACCACTCTGCAGGGGTTACTCTTCTTTCAACCAACAATTCATTGAACTGGGGGGAGAGGGGAAAGGAGGAGGGAGGAATAATGTGCCCCCCCCCCCCAGTTCACCCCTGGGCACCTCCAAAATTGGAGAGCTGGCTGTGCCCCTGATGCATATGTCAAGATTTCTCTCTTGTCAAATTCAAATCATCCTAAAAATTCACCTCTTTGAGACTGCTTTTAAAAGCTGAACCTTTAATCTTCCTACACACTGCTTTTTTGACTTTAGCTATTTTCTGTAGGTACTAAAGCTCCCAGAAGTAAGCTGTGATAGAATGAAGCCTTAAAGCGCCTTTTTGTGGGTTTTTCCTATAAGCAGCAGTAAAATCAATGATTTTTCAATTTTTTTTCTATTAATGGCCATATGTAAATGTTGCCGTTAGCATGCAGCCATTAAAAAAAATTAGTGCATAAGCACTTACCAGCACCTGTCTTATAAGCAGTAAGGGCTCAGAGGCGTATCTAGACTTTGGTGGGAGGGGGGGGCCAGAGCCAGAGTGAGGGGGCACATTTTAGCCCCCCCCCCCCCGGTGCCCCCGCCCCCCCCCCCCCCCGCCAACAACTCTCTCCACCCCCTCCCGCCACCAAACCTCCCCCGCCGCGTCACCTACCTTTGCTGGCGGGGGACCCCAACCCCCACCAGCCGAGGTCCTCTCTTCCATTGTAGCAAAGCTTCCTGTTCTGAGTCTGATGTCCTGCAACGGAAGGACCTCGGCTGGCGGGGGTTGGGTTCCCCCGCCAGCAAAGATAGGCGACGGCGGGTTGGCGGCAGGAGGTGGGGTGGAGAGAGTATTCGGCACGGGGGTCCAGGGCCAAATCTACGGGGGCCCAGGCCCCCATGGCCCCACGCAGATATGCACCTGCCTGTGGTAATCCTGCACTAATCAGTTAGCATGCAATAATATAGCTGTGCTAACTGATCAATGCAGAAACTCCCACTCTCTGCCTCCTGACACACCCTCTCTGTGGAAAAAAATATATTTTTTTAGCGCGTGGTTTTCACATGCAACTCTCAAACTTACTTCAGGATGCCTCAGTGTGTCCTGTTCTAAGCCACCGTAAGTTGCGATAAGCAAGCGCTATTGCTCACTGCAGCTTAGTAAAAGGACCCCTCTGTGTCTTAACTAGATTTTAAGCTTCATAGAGCAGGGGCTGTCCATTAATTGTATCCATACAGCATTGCCTATGCCTGCTAGTATTCTACAAATAATGAATGATTTATAATAATTATAATAATAATAGTACTTCAATAAAAGGAAGAGCATGACAGAGGAGTTATTATTGATGTTTTCAGGCACTGGGTTATGGAGAGAATGAGTTGGAAACTGTGAAAATGGAAATTAGCCTGAAAAACAAAAGTTTTGCAATCATGTAGTAACATTTCCAAGGAGGTCAGACAACCAGCCCAGTGCACCAGTGTTGTTTATCTATCACAGGCTTATAGAGTGAATTGAACTTCACCAATTTTCCTGTTTATTATCAGTATTGCAGTATTTCACTTTAAAGAAAATCCAAGATGGATTTAAGATTAATGATGGGACATTTCGTTTCCTGGCAGAAATCCTTTCCTTTTTTTATGTTTTCCCATCTTCACATTTTAAATGTAATTTCTAAAGCAGTGAACTGATATCCAGATAGCTACTAGGTGGCTTATTACCAGTATGCCTAACTTATAGGGTTCCCTGGAAATGTGTTATGGACTCATTAACTATAGAGACAGTTCATTTGAAGAGATCCCTTATTTCCTATGGTAATTATGTTTAACCACCTACTGCCAGCACTAAAAGGGCAGACCTACATTTTGGTAATCAAATTTTTGGCCGATAGATTTAGGTAAATTTCCAACACAACTTTGTTTAGATTAACATTTTTCTAAGACTGCCAAACCATTTTTTTTTTTAATTTTCACCACTTTCACAATGAAGCAATTTCAACAATATCATTAAACAGTAAACAAAAACCCTAAACTCAGTGGCGTAGGAAGGTGGGGGGGGTGGTTGGGCGGTCCGCCCCGGATGCACGCCACTGGGGGGTGTCGGCTCCGCTGGTTCCCTGCTCCCTTTGCCCCGGAACAGGTTACTTCCTGTTCCGGGGCACAGAGAGCAAGGAACCAGCGGAGCCGACGCAGCTCCCAGCGACATGCACTCGGGGCGGATCGGCCCTCTCGCCCACCCCTCGCTTCCTAATTCATGTAAGAATGCGCTTCGGGGGGGGGGAGGGAAGGTGCACTCCAGAGAGGGGAGGGTGCGCGCCGAGGGGGAGGCGCCGTGCTGCACCTGGGGGGGGGGGGTGCACAGCGGCGACCCGCCCCGGGTGTCAGCTGCCCTTGCTACGGCACTGCCTAAACTGAATCCTATTCTCTAAAATTAAAATAAAAATAGCAGGACTGCAACTTCTGAGAAACCAACACTTCCTATGCAATTTAGTGGTTTTCAAACAGAAAGAATGTTTGAGTTAGTTACCCTTGATTTCTAAGGGGCCATCAATGCGCAGTTCTTTTCTGTCTCCATTTTTCCTGTTGTTTTTGCTGTCTTGGATAACAGCAGCTCGCTTGTATATTCCCCTCTTGACTTCATTAAAAACTGAAAACATATTGTACACTCGAGCAGTGTAGCCTGCTAATTCTGTAACCTGAAAACAAAACAAATGTCACCATGGTTAGAATACAGTCTTCATAAAGAACAACCTCAGGCATAATCTAGTTTTGACTAGTGTTATTTATTGATTGATTTTGTTAAATTTGGCATACCACAGTGTTGCAGAAGTATCAACGCAATTTACAATAATCCAAAGAGAAACCATTATAGACACAGCTAAAACAAACCAAAAATTTAGGAAGGGAATTAAGGAATAGCACAACAATTATAACCAGCGACGGTGAACAAAATAATAAACAAGCTACACAGACAATAGTTTAAACCTTTGTATCACATTCACTTGTTCTGATCAAAATTAGCTTTGAATAAAAAAAGACCTCAAGTCTCCCAACAGGGACAAATACTCAAGATGTTGCAACAACAACTATTGTACACGGGAGTAGGATATTATTATTGGTCAGCTTTTAAAACACCAAGAAGAGAGGAAAAAAGAATCAGCATTAAAAACTCCCAAGTACTGGAGAAAATCTACAGATTAAAAAAAAAAGCCCCTCTTGCAGCTACAGTAGAGCAAAGAGAATGAACATACAAAGAATTATTGACAAACTAGCCGTTAAGCCCGTTAAAACGGGCGAGATTTCCAGCTACCCTCCTTGCCGCTGCTCCCTCCCACCTCCATGCCGGGCCCCCTGCACTGACCTGACGGCGCCTCTCACCTCCGTGTGAAAGCGCTGCAGGCAGCAGCAGATCGCTCTGCTTCTGCCTGCAGCGCTTCCACACGGAGGTGAGAGGCGCTGTCAGGTCAGTGCAGGGGGCCCGATACAGAGGACGGCGGGAGCAGCGGCGGGGATGGTGGAGGTTGGTGCGCGTGATTTTCGTTTCCAGGCGGCAGCGTCCGACAGTGACACCGACTCCGTTTCCCTCTCTGTTCCGCCCTCTGACATCATCACGTCTTGACACGAGGGCGGGACAGGGAGGGAAGCCTCTACTGCGCATTTGCAGGTGAGTCGGTCACTTGCCGTTTATATGTTTGATACCACTAATCCTTAAAGCTAAATATAAATATCAAGCTAGAACCAAGCAAGAACACTTACTGCTAATAATGTCAAACGTACCAAATCAGAGGAACATGTATGAAAAAGCAAAAGAACATGGCCACCCCCCCCCCCCCAAAAAAAAAAACTACTTAGCTGAAATTGCCACTCCTGTAACGCTTGATATTTATATTTAAAGATTAGTGGTATTTGTCAATAATTCTTTGTATGTTCATTCACTTTGTTCTACTGTAGATTTTCTCCAGTACTTGGGAGTTTTTAATGCTGATTCTTCTTTTCCATTTTCTTCACAAGTCTCTCATGAGGTTATCTAATGCACCTTAAAATCACTGAAGTAATGCATCAGTAGTCGACTCATCCTTTTCTAAGACTCCTGAGGCAGGCCGTGTGGCCGAAACACAATTCATGTTGAGTCTTTGGATGTTTTTATTAAAGCTGTATTTATTCATCTGCTTCGTCTAGTCAGTTTCTTCTTTTTTGGTGTCAACTTCGCTGTGTTTTTAAAAACTTTTGTGCCTTGTGAGGGACTTTGTTCTTCTGTTTCTTGTTGTATCTAGCTGTGTCCCTAAAACTATGCACTTCCATTTACACCAATGAAAACATAGCGTAGATTTAGGTGCACAGGGCCATATTCTATAACTACATGTGTAAATTTTGGAACGCCCATGAAATGCCCATAACCACACCCCTTTTTGTCTGCACACTTTAGAATTTAGACACAGTGCATTACAGAATACGTTTAGCGAGTTGTGTGCGTAAATTCTAATTATTGCCAATTATGCTCATTATTACTTGTTAAGTGCTGTTATCAAAGCTAATTAGCTTGTTAAGCCTTACATATGTTGTTAAAGAATCCACCTGGACTTCAACGCAGATCTCTGGGCACGCTGTATAGAATCCAGGGAAATGTGTATATCAGCTGCTTTGATTGTGTCATAGAAAGGCAGTCTATCAAGATCGCAATAAACATAAACATTCCATAACTGTGGAGCATAGCAGGGAAACCCATCTCCTGGGTTCTATCAAATGCAAGGACAGCCACACAAGTATTCTGTGTACCATTGAGTAAACACAACAAGCACAGTCAAGAGGGCAGATGAACTCTAAGGGAACAGTTGGGGAGAAAATATAAAAATCATCAGCAAGGTATTATATCTGGCAACCAATTGATCATTTTATTTATTTGTTTGTTTGTTGCATTTGTATCCCACATTTTCCCACCTACTTGCAGGCTCAATGTGGCTCACATAGTACTGTAAAGGCATTCGCCAAGTCCGGTAAATAGACAAATACAAGGTGATATTGTGGTCGAATAAGGTATATGTGTGTCAGGTACAATGAGGTTTGAAGGGAAGAAAGGTTATATAGTGTCCATTTTGAACTTTGGTTTTGTTGTGTTGCCGAGTGTAGGTATCTATGTTGGATCATCAAGTTTGGGGTAATATGTTCAAATCTAGGTACTCAGAAAACAAATCTTGCAGTTATAATAGTCTTAGAGGCTGGCAAGCCATGAGGCATAATATTACTGTACCTATGGCAGGGCATTAGAACTGCAGGGAACACAGTACAAGAGTCACCATCATCCAATACTGAACAAAACTGGCACAGGGACTTTCACCTTGTGAAAAGCTGAATGCACCACCTTTGGTAATATGAGATCTCATGGTAAACTGGTAATCCAAGCTCACTCCCAAATATACAACTTCCTCCTTTACTGTTATTTCAATGTCATCCTCAGTTAGAACTGATGGTCACATATCATAAATAGGGCCTCTCTTTTGTATTTCTCGTTATAGTTTATGAGCAACCCACAGGCTCGCAACCAGTATTCAACGTTTTTTAAAACATCAGAAAACAGAAAGTTCCCCTTCATAGCAACTGGCGCATAGACCATAATATCATCAGCATAAAGATGATCATAGGCATCATGCATCCTAATAACATTGCACAAAGGCCACGTATAGAAGTTAATTATGAGGTCTGATAGTGCGGACCAATGTGGAACACTTTTAGCCAGTGGATGCAACTGGAAGTCAGCATGCCTACTTGGATCTGCTGTGTCCATCCAGTCAGATAGGAAGAGAACCACCGCAGCTCCATTCAAGAACATCAAAATAAACCAATTCCTTTCTGTTCTTCTCACCAAAGTATCAGACAAGAAGGAAAGTAATGTCACCACACCATAGCATTTACAGAAGCCAAGTTGCTGATTATCTAAAATATGGTAAATATCACAGTAGTCCTGCAGTTGCTATAGTACAAGTTACTCTATACGTTTTCCTATAAATGGTAAAACCTGGGAAGCATTAAAATGTCTCTATCATATATCCCCTATTCCACTTTTCTTATAAAATAGTAAAAAAGACCCGTTTCTGATGCAAATGAAACGGGCGCTAGCAAGGTTTTTATCAGAGTGTGCACGTTTGAGAGAGAGTGAATGTGCGAGTGTGTGTGTGACAGAGAGAGAGTGAGAGTCTCCCCCCTCCCCTCTGCCCTCTCTCCCCTCCCTCCCCCCTCCCAGTTTCGGAGAGCAGTGTTTGGTAATTATACAGGATTCCTGCTGTGTTACAGAGAGAGCAAGGCTGGAGTTTAGGAGAGCAGTGTTTGGTAATTATACAGGATTCCTGCTGTGTTTTCCTTCACTGTTTATATTTGTCAGGACTCAGGAGCTGTGTTACAGAGAGAGCAAGGGCAGGGCAGACACTCATGGGGAAACCGGATATCTACACCGCTTCACACTTCCGGCTGGAGGCTTCATTTAGAACGTTGGTGGTGCCTTTTATATATAGAGATATACAAATTTAGCTTTTTTATGTTTGTCCCCATATGTTTTTCCGAAGAAGAACATTGACCATTTTAGTAGCCACCCTCTGAACCAACTCTTGTCTGGTTTATATCTTTTGAAAGTACAGTCTCCAGAACTGCACGAGTATTCCAATTAAGGTCTCACCAGAAACTTATACTGAGGCACTATCACCTCGTTTTTCCTGTTGTCCATTCCTTCCCCTATACCTCAAAGCATACTTATGGCTTTTACCATCACCTAATCCACCTGTTTGACCTCTGTAAGAACATCAAATATGATCAACTCCAGATCCCACCCTTTTTTTGTTTTTTTTTAATGCACATAATTTCACTCCTTATTTTGTACTGCTGCCTTTGATATTTGCAGCCCAAATCCATGGTCCTGAATTTTTGAGTATTAAACCTGAGCTGCCACATTCTAGTCCATTCCTCAAGCTTCAATAGACTCTCCTCATTTAATCCAAAAGATCTTATAGCTGGGGTGTTTACCATCTTTGGAATGAGGTGTAGGTCTATCTTGCTGCAAATTTTGGTATCATCCTCAAAAAGGCAAACATTTTCCCAACAGTAATATTGCTTACAAACATTTTGAAAATAATCATACCAAGTACCAATCCCAGCTGCACACCACTGGTAATGTTCCTTTTTTCCAAGTGATCCCCATTTACCACCACCCTTTGTGACCTTCCACTCAATCACTTCCTAACCCAGTCGGTCATTTTAAGGGCCATTCCAAAGGTGCTCTTAATACGTTGCCTATGAAGAACTGGATCAGAAGCCTTTCTGAAATCGCTAGATTTGGTATACTTTGCTCCCCCAATCCAACTCTCTAGTCATCCAGTGAAAGAAATTGATAGATTTATCTGACAAGACCAGTGCCTGTGATCTTTCTCAAGGTGTTTGGCAGGGAGGGTTTAAGGAGTAATTATTATCAGTTTCTCCAAGGAGAAATCCTTTGAGAATAAGCAGGCTCTGAAAGTGCATCAAATGAAGCAACTTGTTAATTAATGGAAAGAAGGTTAACATCTACACACAATTCTAGTGTTTGATGTGTATAAACCATTTCCCCAGTTAATGGAAATAAAATCCAAATGGATAGGATACTTTGAAGAGACTCCAAACTTACTTGGATAATAATGAGGACATTTATACCAAAATGTATAACTGAATTGTTTGTATAAAATGTAGATTTAACACAATTTTGCAAATTTCTCCACGAATAGATTAAAATGTTGATCACTGTGGGAATACGTTTTCTTTGGGAAAAAAAAATCATAGTGGGTAAGAAGTGAATGAGAAAATAGAGTTGATGAAGGTGTCTGTTCCAGATCCAAGGTATGAAAGTGAGGGGAATCCTTAGTGCTTAAGTGAACCTAAGAACCACAGAAGGGACACTGGGTCTCAGGGACAGAATAAACTCCAGGGATCATAGACTTAAACATTTAGGAGTTAAGCCTTCCATGTACTGGACTGACTGTGACTGACTGTTCACTTGTCCTTTAGATTGTAAGCTCTTTGAGCAGGGACTGTCCTTCTATGTTAAATTGTACAGCGCTGCATAACCCTAGTAGCACTTCAGAAATGTTAAGTAGTAGTAATCAGACCTGAATTTTATTGTATGGCCATGTGCCATAATATTCACCTTGTATTGCATCATTAAGTACATACTGAAACAGCCTCTTCAATGTGATTTATTGCTTTACCTTAACAATCATTCTAACTCCCCCAGGATTCACACACAGGGATTGAGAAAGCATGTGAATACAGAGAGGAAATACTCATCCCGCGTACTGAGTGCCCCTCTATCTTGAAGAGCTTAGCAGATTCCATGAGTGGCTACACTTGGAAGTAATACCATCATCTTACATAGAACTTCCTTGAAGTTTCACACAAATATCCAAAGCTTTGCGGTGTATTCTGCACTCTCACCCCATGAAACTTGCTCACACAGTAACATCTGATCAAAAGTCTGCTTTTCAATGAAGCAGTTACATTTTGGATTGGGCCCATTACCTCTAGAAGCCATGGACAGTAGGTCATTGTGTAGAACAATCCTGTAAAGTACCTCTTTGTAAGATGACATAATCCTTTCAATGGCATCTGCTCCAGAAGCTAGCAGATTCCGTGCTGTGGTGAAGGCTTCCGTTCGCTCACTGACCATTGCTTGTTTCTGACCATCCTCCAAATCTGATAACAAATAGTAACATTCTGATTAATCATTGTTCCAAAACTACAGATCCCATTATTATAGATAATCGTTATTATCAAATGCATGGAAGTAGTCTTCCTTGCTGAGTGGGGAATGTTGTTTGCTGAATGGCTGGAATTTTTATTTTAATTTATTTATAAAACTTTCTTACTCACCTTTTGAGATCACAAAGCTTATCCAAGTGATTTTTAATGCCAGCCAAAAGATAGAATATAAAAACTTATGCAAAGCTCACACTTAAAAGAAATAGTATTTTCTTCACCTCAGCATTTCACCCTTTCACTGCTTCAGTATTACAGTTCTGAGTATAATAACTGACTGAGGGGCCCTTTTACTAAGCCGCGTAAGCATCTATGTGCGACCAACATGCGCCAAAATGGAGTTACCACACGGTTACCAAGTGGCCCTTGTGCTAATTTCATTTTTGGCTTGTGTCCGCTACGTGGAAAATATTTTTTATTTTCTGGCGTGCATCAGCTACGCGCTCCAAGTGGCATTTGGCATGCATAAGTCATTACTGCCCGGTTACTGTGTGAGACTACCACTAGGTCAATGGCTGGCAGTAAGGTCTCAGACTCAAAATGGACACATGGCAATTTTGATTTTGCTGCATGTCCATTTTTGGCAAAAATTTAAAAAAAGGGCTTTTTTATAGGCGCGTTAAAAAATTAATTGGCGTGCACCCCAAACCCGCGCCTACACTACCGCAAGCCATTTTCAGCGCACTTTAGTAAAAGGACCCCTGAAGTTATATATTCTTTGTTAATGACTTCCCTTTTGTTCTTTACAGGTTACAAATTTATATACTGCTACCATCAACGGTTCAAAGCAGTTTACAATAAGA
Source organism: Microcaecilia unicolor (assembly GCF_901765095.1). Lineage (NCBI taxonomy): Eukaryota > Metazoa > Chordata > Amphibia > Gymnophiona > Siphonopidae > Microcaecilia > Microcaecilia unicolor. Next base: position 38,855,537 of record NC_044040.1, on the reverse strand, counting down.
TTAAGATCACAACATCCTTTTATGTAAGGAGGAGGTAGAAGGAAGGCAGAGAAGAGCTGATAGTGACAGTAAGCGGGGAAAGGACAAAAACCCTCAGAGGGGAAAAGGGAGGAGGAGACTGATGAAAAGGGAAGAGAACTACAGAGCCCAGCAACACTTGCAAGGAAGGAGGGAACAAGAGAAACAGTACCACAACTCCCAGCAGGTAGTAGAGTCAGGGGGTGATTGGGAGATGGAGGATAATCAGGGGGAGGAGCAGCACCTGGGAGAGAGGGTGGGGGAAGACTCCATGGAGTGGGAGGAGATTGAACTAGGAGAGGAAAGCGAAAGGAAAGAGGTTGGTGAGGAGCAAATGGAGTTCTTTTGCTCAGGACAAAGAGAGGTGGAAAAGGAAGAGACTGCAGAGAGAGAGAAGCCAGAGATTTGGGGCCGCTAAGTGACAATGCCTAGATGCGGTCTGGCTTCATGGAACTGTGGGAATTAATTACCTGAAGGAGGTCAGTCTGAACATTTGTGGGAGGTTGTCAGAGTGTTGGTGTCTGGCAAATGAGGGTGGTGAAAATGCCTCTAACTCCTAGGCAGTAGCAGAGAGGAGCGAAGGAATAGACTGAACCACAGGTTTTCCCAAGTCTTTAGCTAATTCTAAGACTGAACTGTTGTTTGTTTGGTGTGTTGGAAAAGTGAAGCAAAGTGCATGGAGACCAACAGCTGTGGTACAGTGAACATACTGTTTTTCCCACTGGTACCGCGGGGGAATAAAGTACTCTGCAGGATAAATTTGGTACTGTGAATAATTACTTTTTGCAAGGGAGCAGAAGCAGTTCCTCTTAGGAGGTGGATTAGCCCCAATTGTGTGGGTGAAGAAAGACAGCACAGAGAGGTGCGGGTCGAGAGCGGACAGCACGGAGAGGTGCTTGCTGACACTTAATAAAAATGTAAAAAATGATCAGAAACTTAATCCATAATAGCAAAAAAATCTTTAAAAAGAGAGGTTTTTATCATCTTTCTAAAATGTGCATATTCTAAATTATTAAAAAAACAAGTTGTGTATGGTTGCCAAATTTTAGGAGCCTGATAAGCAAGAAGCATATCACAGACCTTAAACCTCTTAATACCTTTGACTGATGGAAAGGCAAAAGGAGAATTTATACTTCTTCTGTTCATAGAAGAACTTAAAAATTCAAAATGGGATAATAAATACTCGGGACAGTCACCATGTAAAACATGGCAAGAAAGCAAGAAGGCAATCAGTCCACAATATCCACTGTGGAACAAAAGACGAAGAACAGACCTTGTTGACAAAAATGCAGTCTTTATTAATGCTCCCAGGATACACTCTCAAATGCCCGACATGGCCATGTTTCGTGTAGAATACAGGCTGCATCAGGGGCATACACACTGGCGTAGGAAGGGGGGGCGGGAGGGGCAGTCCGCCGCGGGTGCACGCGCTCGGGGGGGGCCGGCCATGCTGGTTCCCTGCTCCCTCTGCCCCGGAACAGGTAAGAATGCGGTCCGGGGGGGGTTGCGCTCCTGGGGGAGTGTCGTGCCGTGCTGCACCCGGGGAGGGGTGCACAGCGGTGACCCGCCCCGGGTGCCATTAGCCCTCGCTACGGCACTGGGCATACAATACTGTGTATGAGTGCCCATCTTCTTTCCCTTCTGACTCCTGCAGTTCATGCACATATGGATCTTCCTCTTGTTTAATCCTTGATAATATATCAGTATTGGTATTGATCCTTTTCACAGCCCAGTGAGATCACAGTCTCATAATTTTCCTTCATCACCTCCCTGTAAAGTTCCTTCTGTCCCTCATCTAAATGCTCCCACTTCTCCTGGGAGAAAGAGACAGCGATGTCCTCCAATGCCACCCGAACCTTAAGCCAAAACAGATATGTAACTGGATCAAGTATGCAAGAACGCCACTGATTTAGGTTTTAAAGACACTGGAATAGTCTTCAATCCGTTCAGAACTCTGCTGCACGTCTTATATTCCGTATGAACCGATATACTCATATCACCCCTCTCCTCAAGTCACTTCACTGGCTTCCAATCAGATACCGCATACAATTCAAGCTTCTCCTTCTTACCTCTCTACCCTCATCTCCCCTTACGTTCCCGCCCGAAACCTCCGCTCACAGGACAAATCCCTCCTCTCAGTACCCTTCTCCACCACCGCCAATTCCAGGCTTCGCCCATTCTGCCTCGCCTCACACAATGCTTGGAATAAACTTCCTGAGCCCTTACGCCAAGTCCCCTCCCTACCCATCTTCAAATCCTTACTCAAAGCCCACCTCTTCAATATTGCTTTCGGCACCTAACCTTTATACCTTTCAGGAAATCTAGACTGCCCATTTTGATGAGCCCTACTTGTCTGACTGTACATTTTATCCTTTAGATTGTAAGCTCTTTGAGCAGGGACTGTCCTTTTATGTTAAATTGTACAGCGCTGCGTAACCCTAGTAGCGCTTTAGAAATGTCAAATAGTAGTAGTAGTAGTAATCCAAACTGAGCTATAATGCACAAAATTACGGAAAAAAAATGATAAAACTGCCTTCAGTTTTCTAACGTTTAGCTTTTTATTAGTTGGAATGGGAATTACTCAGGTGATCAAAGTATCTGTATTATGTACTATTCTATCAAAGTCATTAACCTAGTGCAAGGGTTCTCAACCCAGTCCTCAGGACACACCCAGCTAGGCAGGTTTTCAGGAAAACACTGATCTGGGTGCCTGCATTTAAGCACCCCTTGTCCCCCAGATATTATATAGTGCGACTTAAGTTGCACGCACAAATCTGTTCGTATTCTGATTAGCGTGCACAACTTAATTATCTTATCAAGCCAATCAGCGTTGATAATTGCCACTTAAGCAATTATTGGCACTAATTGGCATTAATTAGAATTTACATGCACAACTTTCTAAGCATATTCTGTAAAGTGATGTGCGTAAATTGTAAGACACAAACTTGAAAAGGGTGTGTGGCCATGGGCAAGGAATGGGTGGGTCGTGGGCATTTCTAAAAACTATGGAGGTGCCCAGTTGAAGACCGGCCCCCATGTACCTAGACAGATGATCCTAAAACACCAAAAAGCGTAATCAGAGACCAACAAAATGAGACAGAAAGATACAGAAATAGATATATCAGGTCCCATTGGCCTGCTTAGAAAGAACTTCCAGACATACCTATTTTGTCTGTACCTATCACAATCTAATAACTCCAAAAGGAATTTCTCGATAGCACAAGGCAAAAATTAAGATGAGCATTAGCAGTACATTTGAGAGACTGAAACTATACCCAGAATACCCCAAGGTCCAATCCTGTCATGATATGTCGCGTGCCCGCCCATGCGGGACGCGCTCTCGAGGTCCTTTGCATACCTTCAGGCTTCTTCCCCGGGAGCGCGGGGTTTGTGAGTCCTTTAAGGCAAAATCACCCTCCAGGTAGAGAGGAGACAAAACTGGACCGGAACTCCGGGCTGGATTTCTACACTGGAACACTCGGAACTGGAACGCACCGGACAGGTGCGCACTGGAGTGGGGCCCGCTGGACTGGACACACCGGAGTGGCCCCACTGGACAGGAACATACCGGAGTGAAACCCGCTGGACTGGAACACACTGGAACGGAACTGGACCACCCTGGACCTAAGCTTCACCTACACTTGACTGCCTCCCCCTCGGGTTGAGCCCTCAGGTTCTGGCAGCCGGTAGGACTTACAGGAACAACAGGAAGGAAGGTCCAGGGGTGCCCCCTGGCACCTAGGCGAAGGCAAGGCAGACAAGCAGGAACTGTCCGGGTTCTGGCAGTCAGCAGGAATCAACACAATGACTAGTAGACTGTACCCAGGCTAATAGGAACGCTATACCCAGGCAACCAGTCATACACAGGTACATACACAGAGCAAAACTCAGGAGACTAGAACAGCTATACACCAGCTAACAACAAGCTGTGCCCAAGCTAACAAGTCATGCACTGGAAACATACACAGAACAAACTCAGGAGACTTAGTAAAGCTATACACCAGCTAACCACAAAGCTGTGCCCAAGCTAACAAGTCATACACTGGAGACATACACAGAGCAAACTCAGAAGACTTAGTAAAGCTATACACCAGCTAACAACAAAGCTGTGCCCAAGCTAACAAGTCATACACAGGAAACAAACACAGAGAACTAGCAGAGCTAGACACAGAAGGGTAGGAAACCCAAAGAGCAATAAACACAGAAGGGCAGAAACCCTGCAGAGCTATAAACACAGAAGGGCTGGAAACCCACAAGCGATAAACACAGAAGGGCTGAAAACCCACAGAAGGGTAGGAGACCCACAGAGCAAATAACACAGAAGGGCTGGAAGCCCACAGAACAATAGACAAGGAAAGCAAACGGTGCTAACAGCACACTAACCTCGGGACCTAAGGCACTGCAGAGGAAATGGCAATGCAAAGGCCAGGACTGTAGTCTTCAGGTGACTAATAAAGCCCATCAACACCAGAGCCACAGGTGCAGCAATCACCTTGCAACCAAACAGAGGCTTGACACTCAGAGCAGGCATCCCATAGAAAGTAACAGCGGGAGCCATCTTGGATACTGGCAGAGACGAAGAGGCGGCAGCCATCTTGGAAGAGGCAAAGCCCACACAGGTGAGATTCAGTAGGGCAATCAGCACACAGAGCCAGAGAGAAACCAAGACAGAGACAGACACAGAGACCCGCAGAAGCCAGCACAGCCACTGACTCCCCGAAACAGGGCAAGCACGAGGGTGGTCACGGCCACAGTCGTGACAGATATGAGCAAAACTAACCTACTTGGAGGCACTATCCTTAAAGAAACACAAAAAAACATGTGCCTTTCCACCACAAGTAACAAAGAACTACACCCAAAACACAAAAAGGAAATAATGCCCAGCACACAGATAGGAACAGAACATAAGCACTGCCATACTAGGACAGACCAAAGGTCCCTCAAGCCCAGTATCCTGTTTCCAACAGTGACCAATCCAGGTCCAGGTACCTGGCAAGATCCTAAATGAGTAAAACAGATTTTATGCTGCTTATCCTAGAAATACACAACAAAAACTGGACAAAGTTCACGTATTGCAATAGGACCATAAACGGCTAGGGAGGTTATCTCATAACGTCAGAAGTATCCGTGTGTGCCAACTGTTGTTCTGGCTCACCGGTCTGTATGTATTTGTAATCATTGAACACCTCCAGCCAACCAATGGTACCCGCTAGTACTCATATGTGAAAAAAATTGCCTATATATTGTTCATTAATTTCAGGAAAAAGGCACAACAATGTCCGTGGGTACCATTGTTCAAAAATTCAAAAATTAAACATTATTGCAATTAATAAGCAAGTAATGCACAAAATCAACTTAAGTAAATGAGCAAGTAATGCACAAAATCAACTTAGCTTGTAAGCTCCCAGCGCTGTCTAATAACTTCAACGGCTGGAGCTCATCGGGTTTCAGTTTAGGTTAGTGAAACCTCTTTAGGCAACTCCGGTAATCTGATAAGCCCGACAGGACCCTGTTTCGCGGTCTCTTGCTTTGTCAAGGGCATATAGGTAGCAGCCTGAGTTGTTGTCGGTAAACCGATTTACCGACAACAACTCAGGCTGCTACCTATATGCCCTTGACAAAGCAAGAGACCGCGAAACAGGGTCCTGTCGGGCTTATCAGATTACCGGAGTTACCTAAAGAGGTTTCACTAACCTAAACTGAAACCCGATGAGCTCCAGCCGTTGAAGTTATTAGACAGCGCTGGGAGCTTACAAGCTAAGTTGATTTTGTGCATTACTTGCTCATTTACTTAAGTTGATTTTGTGCATTACTTGCTTATTAATTGCAATAATGTTTAATTTTTGAATTTTTGAACAATGGTACCCACGGACATTGTTGTGCCTTTTTCCTGAAATTAATGAACAATATATAGGCAATTTTTTTCACATATGAGTACTAGCGGGTACCATTGGTTGGCTGGAGGTGTTCAATGATTACAAATACATACAGACCGGTGAGCCAGAACAACAGTTGGCACACACGGATACTTCTGACGTTATGAGATAACCTCCCTAGCCGTTTATGGTCCTATTGCAATACGTGAACTTTGTCCAGTTTTTGTTGTGTGTTTTTTACAAATTTTTGTTGGACTAAGTTTAGCCATTATTTATTCTTTGTTATCCTAGAAATAAGCAGTGGATTTTCCCAAGTCCATCTTATGGCTTATGGACTTTTCTTTTAGGAATGTGTCTTAACCTTTTCTTAAATCCTGCTAAGCTAACTGCTTTTACCACATTCTCTAGAAATTAATTCCAGATTTTAATTACATATTGTGTGAAGAAATATTTTCTCCAATTTGCTTTAATTTTACTACTTTCTAGCTTCATTGTGTGTCCTTGTATTTTTGTAAAGGGTAAACCACATCTAACTCTTCTCCACTCAGTATTTTATAGACCTCCATCATATCTCCCCTCAGCCATCTCTTCTCCAAGCTGAAAAGCCCTAACCTCTTTAGCCTTTCCTCATAGGGAAGTTGTCCCATCCCCTTTACATTTTCCCCCCTTCTCTGTACCTTTTCTAATTCCACTATATCTCTTTTGAGATGCGGTGACTAGAATTGCACACAAGATTTGCACCATGGAGCAATACAAAGGCATTATAATACTCTCAGTTTTGTTCTTCATGCTTTTCCTACTAATTCCCAACATTCTATTTGCTTCCTAGCCAACGCTGCACACTGAGCAGAGGGTTTCAGTGTGTCATCAACAATGACACCTAGATTCTTTTCCTGGGCGGTGACTCCTAATGTGGAACCTTGCATCATGTAGCTATAATTTGGGACTATAGAGGCAGAAGGTGGGTGTATGCATTCTGGAAAAGCTAGACCAAATATACACATGTAGGACAGAAGAAGATAGCACACGCCACATCTGCATACCAGAGACAGACAAATGACATTTGTGGACACACACACAAGACTCCACAATGGAAAATGACATATATATTGTCATACTCATGAGGTGAATCTCTTGCACCAGGCTCTAATACCCTTAAGAGCCCTCTAAAAACCAAGAGGTCACCTTTTCCCCCTCCACTTCTGCTTCCTCATACCCAAGAGGCAGGGTGCTCTGCTCCCCTAGACCATGAGCATAGGATTTAGGTTTGTTTGAAAAATGTTTTAATAAAAAAGACTGTCATTAGTATACCGAGGGGCCAATGCTCAAAAGCAGTGGCGTAGGAAGGGGGGGGGGGCGGTGGGGCGGTCCGCCCCGGGTGCACGCCGCTGGGGGGGTGTCGGTGCCTCGCTAGTTCCTTGCTCTCTCTGCCCCTGAACAGGTTACTTCCTGTTCTGGGGCAGAGAGAGCAAGGAACCAGCAAGGCGCCGACACCCCCCAGCGGCGTGCACTCGGCGGATTGGCTCTCCCGCCGCCCCTCACCGCCTTCAAGGTATGTTCTTGCGGGGGGTGCGTCGCGCTGCACCCGGGGGGGGGGTGCGCAGTGGCGACCCGCCCCGGGTGTCAGCTGCCCTCGCGACGCCACTGCTCAAAAGTCCTGTTAACAACTGTCCCTTTTTAGATCCACGTTAGAAGTTACCAATTTTGAAATAGCGAGCTCAAAGGAAATCGCAAGAAAATGAGATTCACGTAAACTTAGCAAGGAGCTCGGTAGGGAAAGTGCCTAGTACATGTGCAGAACAGTCTCTCGGTAAGTGTTCATGTTCTGCACATGCTCAGGAATCCCGCTGCTGTACTCTCTCCTCTCCCCTGTAGTACTTGCTAGCTCCACTGCCCTGTCTCTTTTCCCCTGCAGTGCTTTGACTGTGGCTCCAACTTCCTCCTGCAGCTTACTTACCTTCCCTCAGGCTGCCCCCCCCCCCCCCCATGATTTTCACTTGGGAATCTCCACCTTGTTGAAAGCCCCCCCAGCTGACATCATAGGGACTTTCACCAGCCAATTGGCTGTCTGCTTGTTTCTCCGCCCCCCAGCTGACATCATAGGGCTTTCCCTAGCTGATTGGCTGTCTGCTCCTATGATGTCAGCTGGGAAAGGTGCAGGACAATGGGAGGAAGGAAGGAGAGAGAGAGAGAATAGATCCCGGGACAAAAAGAGAGATAATGGACCTGGGGGATGAGAAAGAGAGAGTTGTTGGATCTGGGGGTTGGAAAGAGGGAAAATATCAGTCCTTTAGGGAAGGGGTGGGGATTTGATATACCGCCTTTTTGTGGTTATAATCAAAAATGAAGGGAGTTTAAATATTATCGGGTACTAATTTTATTAGGATTAGTATTATTTTGTACCTGGGGCAATGGAGGGTTAAATTGCTTGCCCGGAATCACAACGAGCTACAGTGGGAAATAAATAAATAACATACCTTTAATTGCGCAATTAATCATGTGATTAATCGCAGCCAAAAATTTTAATTGAAATGCAGCCCTAGTTTCAAATCATTAAAAACAAATTATACAAGTAATTCAACTGGCAACGAAGGGAGGAGTAGCCTTTTGGTTACAGCACCAGTTTTGACATCCAGAAGTGGCTGATTCAAATCCCACTGCTGCTCCTTGTGATCTTGGGCAAGTCACTTAACCCTCCATTGCTTCAGGTACAAAATTAGATTGTGAGCCCTCCAGTGACAGAGAAATACCCAGTGTACCTGACTGTAACTCACCTTGAGCTACTACAGAAAAAGGTTTGAGCAAAATTCAAATAAATAAATAAACCTGGGCATTTTTGCATAGAAGAACGTTCCTCCAATGAAAAGTATAAAAGAGAAGTTGCTGATCTCAGTGGTTGCCATGCAAAAAGGTACACTTAAATGAGCTATAAGATAATGTTAATGGGAGTGGACCAGCCCCAAATTGGTGACAGTTAGAAAGCTAGGAGGAGTTTCAGTCCTGGAGGGAAGTTAGAAAAATATATAAGGGAGCTCCTAGCTTTGAATTGTGTCTGTTGGCTTCAGCCTCCTCAGCCCTGACACATGTAACAGGGAGAGCCCTCCAGCAAGACGTTGCCAGCCTTTTAGACACAGAAGACATACATACAGCAGTATTTGTACTAACCCAGTTAACACATTTAAACTGTTTCTTTTTACAGACAGTATTCATAAGTGTCATCCAGACCTCTGACCTGCTGTTTCTTGCCTATGGTGTGAGGCTGGAAATAGGGGAGCCACCTCAATACCTTTGGGCTAATACTAGAAGGAGAAGAGAATATTTGTATTTCATCTGTGCTGTACCATCAGGCATCTGTTTGGCTACCAACCCAAATACTGCATAGTCTGTCAAAGTCTAAACCACCAACTGGGAGAGGGGACCTTATACAGGTTTTTTTTGTTACATTTGTACCCCGCGCTTTCCCACTCATGGCAGGCTCAATGCGGCTTACATATTGTATACAGGTACTTATTTGTACCTGGGGCAATGGAGGGTTAAGTGACTTGCCCAGAGTCACAAGGAGCTGCCTGTGCCTGAAGTGGGAACCGAACTCAGTTCCTCAGTTCCCCAGGACCAAAGTCCACCACCCTAACCACGAGGCCACTCCTCCACTGTTGCTACTATTCCATGTAGAAGTCGGCCCTTGCAGATCACCAATGTGGCCGCGCAGGCTTCTGCTTCTGCGAGTCTGACATCCTGCACGTACGTGCAGGACGTCATACTCACAGAAGCCTGCACAGCCTTCTACATGGAATGTTGCTAGTGGGATAGCTCCATGTAGAATCTCCAATAGTAGCAACATTCCATGTAGAATCTCCAATAGTATCTATTTTATTTTTGTTACATTTGTACCCCGCGCTTTCCCACTCATGGCAGGCTCAATGCGGCTTACATGGGGCAATGGAGGGTTAAGTGACTTGCCCAGAGTCACAAGGAGCTGCCTGTGCCTGAAGTGGGAATCAAACTCAGTTTCTCAGTTCCCCAGGACCAAAGTCCACCACCCTAACCACTAGGCCACTCCTCCACTGTTGCTACTATTTGAGATTCTACATGGAATGTTGCTATTCCACTAGCAACATTCCATGTAGAAGTCGGCCCTTGCAGATCACCAATGTGGCCGCGCAGGCTTCTGCTTCTGTGAGTCTGACGTCCTGAACGTACGTGCAGGACGTCAGACTCACAGAAACAGAAGCCTGCGCAGCCTTCTACATGAAATGTTGCTAGTGGAATAGCAACATTCCATGTAGAATCTCCAATAGTAGCAACATTCCATGTAGAATCTCCAATAGTATCTATTTTATTTTTGTTACATTTGTACCCCGCGCTTTCCCACTCATGGCAGGCTCAATGCGGCTTACATGGGGCAATGGAGGGGTTAAGTGACTTGCCCAGAGTCACAAGGAGCTGCCTGTGCCTGAAGTGGGAATCCAACTCAGTTCCTCAGTCCCCCAGGACCAAAGTCCACCACCCTAACCATGAGGCCACTCCTCCTCTTGAACCAAACTTCTAGCACCCATGGGCTAATCCTACTGACCACCCAGTTCCTCAGAATGGGTAAGAACTAGTGCTGCCTGGCTCGACAACTGTACGTGTACCCATTCCTTGTTACTACTTACTGCTGATGAACTTTGCGATATACAGCTGGAGAGTAAAGTTAATTTTAGTGGAGATTCCCAAAGGAATGAGTGGAAGAAAGTGACTGTGTATAAAGTTTATGCTGCCCTGCAGTTACACAGCCTCTGCCTTAATTGTCCCTGATTGTTTAATCCTGCCTATTTTTGAAGTAAACTATTATTGTGGTTCAGAGCACATCAACTGTACAGTCTGCTTTTATTTTTGAGAACTGAGTGACGTAAGTATGTGGAGTGTCGCTTTATTCAGCCCAGGGGCGTAGCTACGGGTGGGCCTGGATGGGCCCAGGCCCACCCAGTTTCATCTCAGGCCCATCCTCACCTTCTCCCACCCCCGCCGTAGTGCTGCCTCCTCTCCTGCACTTCGCGGTGTCTGTCTCCCACCCTCACGGCAGCGCTTTCAATTTGCTATCAGCGCTGCCTGCCTGACAGCTGACAGACGCGACGCGACGTCCTCCTGCTCCGGGGCCTTCCCTCTGCCGCGTTGATTCAACTTCCTGTTTACGCAGGGTGGATTGCACGCGGCAGAGGGAAGGTCCCAGAGCAGGACGTCGTCGCGCTGCGTCTGTCAGCTGTCAGGCAGGCAGCGCCGATACGGCAGTGGGAGACGGAGACCATGAAGTGCAGGAGACGAGTCAGTGCCACGGTGGGAGAAGGTGAGTGGAGGCAGCGTCGATAACTTTAAAGGTGCTGTGCGCTGCGTGGGGGGGGGGGTTGGGGTTGTAGTTGTAGTGCCCACCCATCCAACCTGCTGGCCCACCCAAAAATTGTCTTCTGGCTATGCCACTGATTCACCTCATGAGTTTTTCTCCAGTCCTAGTCCATGCCCTATGATAACATATGAGAGCTGGTGTACCCGACCAGCTCTCATGCTCCAGAGAACACATTAGGCAGATGCCTAGGGTGACCCCAAAGGTCATGGCTTACATGTGTTATTCCATTGTTAACTCCAGTAGTTAGTAACTAGGTCTCACTACTTAAAATGGGGCCTGTGCTACTGTAGCATAAATTAGTGGTCAAATAACACATCTTAACGGTAGTGCATGTTGATAACTCCGCCCCTAATTGACATTTACCATAAAATGGTGTTTAGGCAAAATTCTAAGTCAGACCAGTTACTCACATAGTTCATTTTAAAAGCTTTCATTCGTTCTACTTAAAGATACTTTAAGAAAACATTACTTTTCAACAAAAGCATTGGAGATAAGTTTAAAATGTTATTACCGCCATCTGCAAAACCAGTTGCAGTGATGATGGGTACAGCCACCATAACCAAACCACTGGCACTCCATACATACTTCATCAGGAACTGCTCTATCATGACATACCAGAGGCGTTTGGATAAAATCAGTTTCATTTGGTCAGCAAGAGCCGTATAACTTTTCTGTAGTTTTGTCATTTCTACCTACAGTGAAACAAAATTATAAAAGTTTCTACAATGTGCATATCAGTATGTGGTGCTGATAATCTCATTCTAATTTCTGGAACTGCAGGAATCATAACATTAGGATTATGAGACTGGATTATCATGACATAAAACCTTACAGCTACAATATGCTGACAAGATCTGCTACTGACACAGATCAAGGGCAATGCTATAAACTAAGTACCTGCATTTACATGCTCTTTGCATACATAAATGTATAGAATACTAGCACATTCCCCCCGATATTTAAAAGCATTTAACCAGCCAGGATCGGCACCTGGCCATTAAATGCCCCATAAATGGCTATCTGTGAATTTTCAGCAGGACATGGCAGCCATGACCCGCTGAAAATTCACGAATAGCGGATAGCCGGTTATATTGCGTGATATAACCGTCTACCTGCTGATTTTCAGCGTAAGTTTGGTGGCCACACGCATGAATACCAGGCCTATCTTTGGCTGGTTCAAACTTAACCAGCCAGCGCTAAATATCGACTTGGCCGGTTAAGTTTGCACTAGCCAAAAATCAACCGGATATTCAAAGACAGTCACCAGAAACAGCCTGGCATTGAATATCCGGGCTCAGGGCAGACTGGAGCCTTGGTCTAAATATCGGGCCCATTGTGTGTAAGTATGCCACGAAAGTGCCAGCAGGGTAACTAAGTGCTGTTCTGTAAGGACACATGTAACTTACATAGCATATAAATGAAAGGGAACATGGGCGGAATGTGGTTATGGCTCCCACTTACATGCATAACTTACAGAATACTGTAAATTATGTGCATCACTGCCACATTAACACTCTTGCAGTTACGGCAGGTCAACTGGTGTAAATGCAGAGGTGTAAATGTAAGGCACACTGATAACAGGTTATGCTAGTATTCTATAATGAAACATGGGCATCCAGATTCTATTACAGGTTCCTACCACACGTCCTCCTGTATTACGTGGTAACATAGTAACATAGTAGATGACGGCAGAAAAAGACCAGCACGGTCCATCCAGTCTGCCCAACAAGATAAACTCATATGTGCTACTTTTTGTGTATACCCTACCTTGATTTGTACCTGTCCTCTTCAGGACACAGACCGTACAAGTCTGCCCAGCACTATCCCCGCCTCCCAACCACCAGCCCCGCCTCCCACCACCAGCTCTGGCACAGACTGTATAAGTCTGCCCAGCATTTTCCCCGCCTCCCAACCACCAGCCCTGGCACAGACCATATAAGTCTGCCCAGCACTATCCCCGCCTCCCAACCACCAGCCCCGCCTCCCACCACTGGCTCTGCCACCCAATCTCGGTTAAGCCCCTGAGGATCCATTCCTTCTGAACAGGATTCCTTTATGTTTATCCCACGCATGTTTGAATTCCGTTACCGTTTTCATTTCCACCACCTCCCGCGGGAGGGCATTTCTTTATTAAGATACACAAAATAATACATTCTTGCTTTTCAAACAAGTGCTATAGAACAGTGCAAACAAAAAAAGACGTGTACAGCTTGTGTTCATGAGCACCCACTAAAACATTTTCCTCCTAGTTCTATGATCTTGTGTGCGCATTAGCACATAAACTTGTACACGCAGGCTGTAGACTACTGAAAGTTACAAGTGCAACTTGTAAGAGGGAACCTGGAACTAAGGAAGAAATCCCCATAGCTCCACCAGTTTTCCCTCTTATTTTAAGGCAGAAAAACAAAATGGAGAAATTCAATGTAATGAAGGACTTTCCCAGTAGAGGGCACTAGGATGCACGTAAGCAGAGGGAGGATGTAGATTACTGAAGGAGGAGGGGAGATGTAGGGAGGATCGGCTGGGGCCGGTTCAAAGGGAAGAGGTTCCCATGGGAGGAGCTAGATGGTATAAAATCTCCCTGTGAGTTAGACTTGGAGGAGTATTCCCAAAACAAGGAAACCAGAACTTATGATGAAGAGTTATCTCCCTAGAGATCCCATGGAAGAGATGGTGGTTCAGTACCTTTAACAACTGGTGAAAGGTAGTAGTGTCTCTAAACAGGAAGCAAATGATTAACCTATGAAGAAATAGGATACCTTTCTTTTTAATTTCTTATTTGAAGTCCCTATTACTGTCAGAAGTGGAGTGGGTCACACTGCAGTCTAAGCCTTCTGTAGTGTGAGAAAAGGTTTGGGTCTGCCAGCTGTTGAGCCCTAGGCTTGCTGAGAAAGAGAGATCAGCTCTAAAAGGGGGAGGGAAGGCATTTTGTTAAAGTGTTTTATTTTGGCTCACTGAAATGTGTTACTGTGTTGAAGAGAGAAAAACCATAAGAGTTTTCTTTGATGAACTGCTGAAGGACCAGAAGCGTAGCCAGACCTCAAGTTTTGGGTGGGCCTGGGGGTGGACTGGGTGGGCATGACCCACATATTTCCTCTATGTCCATCCCCCTCCCGTAAAGATAAATACCTGGGCTGGCGGGGATCTCCGGGCCCTGCCAGCTGAAGAATCTTCTGGAGGCCCCCAAGGCTTGAGAAGTCTCATCCCTGCGCCAGTAATCAGCGTGGTGGGAAGCAGCGTTCAGCAGCGTTGCCTGTGGGCCTGCCTGCCTTTTAAAATAATTCATCTCCCCAGGCTCCGCTGCATTTACTTCTTCGCTCGTCGCAAAGCGCTGCCATTCGCACAGGCAGCTCCGCTCCCCTTTGCCACGTCCATCCGGCCCTCTCTGATCCACTTCCTGTAGTGGATACGTAGGGCCAGATGGACGCGGCAAAGAGGAGCGGAGCTGCCTGTGCGAACGGCAGCACTTTACGACGGGCGAAGAAGTAAATGCAGCGGAGCCTGGGGAGATGAATTATTTTAAAAGGCAGGCAGGCAACGCTGTTAAACGCTGCTTCCCGGACCCGGTGGAGCCGCGGGAGAAAAGGCAGTGACAGCAGAAGGGTGTTGGATGAGCGGGCCTGGAGGGAAAGTGTCTGGGCCCGTGGCTACGCCCCTGTGAAGGACGTTGCTAATACTACTTGGAACCATCTGTCATAAATTTGGACTGAGCCTGGTAGGGGGAGGGACAAGGAAGGGTTAGAAGTCATTGATTCATTTGGAACTAATTTGCATATAGCTTTACTTTCCTCTTTCATGAACATTGAGACTGTTCTTCCTTCTCCAAGACTAAAAAGGAAAGAAACAATTAACAAGGTAACTGTCCTCGTATCCCAGTTGAGAAAAGAAGCTCAAAGTAATGACTGAGATCCACTCACCTTAAAGGAAAAAGGACTGCTAAGATAGACTATGTGAACAAAAAGAAAGGTTTTTGTTTAGTGGATAAACTTCTTATAGATTTCTTTTTGTGGAAGGAAGCTTTAACTCACTGGTTTAGAATTTTATCTATAAATAAAAGAGTGGTTTTCCTAATACACAATCTTAATTATTAAATAAAATGCTAATAGATATTAATCAATAATTTGCTGTAATTGGAGTTAATGGATGGTAATTGGTACAATTTTGCAGTTATGCTTTTAAACTGCACTTAAGAGAATCCATCAATGTGAGTTACCATTAAGATAGGCTACTTTACTACATCATGCTGTTTTAGCAAAGGGTCTCATTGAATAAAATGGGGTCCTGTGTAGTGGAGTAGCTAGGAATGTTTGACAGAGAGTGTGTATCCCACCCTCCCTCATTCCCTATCCCTAGTCCCCTCTGTACCTTAAAATCACTTCCTCTCCAGTCTTCACTCAATGTGTAATTAAACTCTGAAATTGTTACCAGAGACTATGGTAAAAGCAGGGGCGTAGCCAGACAACAGATTTTGGGTGGGCCTAGGCAAGAATTGGATGGGCACCAAGTGTTCTCCCCCCCCCCCCCCCCCCAAAAAAAAAAAAATCTCAGCTGGTGGGAAAACGCTTTTTTCCACCTTGGCAACAGGAATGCCCTGAAAACTGAGCATGCACAGGTGCCGGTGTTGTGGAGAGTAGCGTTTTCGTTACCATCGGGGGAAATCTTCAGCTGGCGGAGCTTGGGATTCCCACCAGTTACCATTAAACATGTGCTACTGTTGGGTGGGCCTGAGCCATAAATGGGTGGGCCCTGGCCCACCCAAGCCCACCTGTGGCTACGCCACTGGGTAAAAGCAGTTAGCTCAGCAGAGTTTTAAAAAGGTTTGGATATTTTCCTAAGAAAAAAAGTCCACAAGCCATTATTAAGATGGACTTGGGAAACTCCACTGCTTATTTCTAGGATAAGCAGCATAAAATCTGTTTTACTCTTGAGATCTTGCCAGGTACATGTGACCTGGATTGCAACTGTTGGAAACAGGCTACTGGGCTTGAAGGACCTTCGGTCTGTTTGTGTGGCAGCGCTTTTGTTCTTATGTTCTTAGGTGCCTAAAGCTAAGTGCAAATTCTATATTAGCAATTATGCACATAACTACTATTATAGAATACTAGCCTAAGTCCATAGTTACATGCCTAACTTTAGGTGCAACACTTAGCTAGTTCAGTGGCTTGTGTAAATGCTGATACTTAACTGCTGTTGGTTAGAGAGATAACAAACATTATTCTATAACTTTTTTTTAGCAGGTGCTAGGCACGCCTCTGTCCCACCTATGCCCCATATCCATGCTAAAGAAACTACACACTAAGGTTATAAAATACTATCAAAGCAGGGAACTTATCAACACGGGCTACCATTAAGACGGGTTATATTTCCATAACTTGTGCTATTTTAGCCCAGGGTCAGTGGTGTATTTATTCAAGGTGCGTGTGTTGTGTATGCACCCCTTGTCAGACCCACCCTGCCCATGCCTTCAAATCACATCTGTTCCAGCCTTTGGCCAGGCAGCAGCAGCACTCAATAGGCTACTTGCAACCTGCGCCGGGACTTTCTCTCTGCATCGTTCCGCCCCTTCTAACACAACTTCCTATTTTGTGAAGGGCGGGACAGTTCAGAAAGCGTACACAACACACGCACCTTGAATAAATACACCACTGACCCTGGGCTAAAAGAGCACAAGTTATGGAAATATAACCCGTCTTAATGGTAGCCCATGTTGATAACTTCCCTGCGATTATAGTATTTTATAACCTTAGTGTATAGTTTCTATAGCATGGATATGGGGCATGGGTAGGTGTGCCTAGCATTCACCTGCTAAAAAAAAGTTCTAGAATACTGTCTTCTTATCTCTCACGTAGAGTTAGGCACAAGTATGGCCACTAAGCATATTCTATAAACTCATTAGGTGTATCCTATAAAATGTGCCTACATGTAGCCGTAATTTACAGAATACGCCTGGGCGGAAATATTTTCAGCGCCAATTTTTCAGGCACCATATATAGAATCTAGTCCAATACCTTAAAAAAAAAATAGCAAATAAATAACAGAATTCCATCCACCTTGCTTTGTACTACCACTGGGAAGTTTTAAACAAGGACTGTTCACTTGGACTCCCTTTTGGAATACTCTGACTCCAACCGCCAGGAGTAGACTGTTAAACTTCTAGATATTGCCCTGTACCCTGCGTTATTATGTTCATTTGATGCCATAGCAAGGGAAACAAAGGGGGTGGGGGGTGGGAGGGGAAGGGAATGGGAGGGAAGGTTAAGTCCTATTTGTTGGGGTAGAAGTACTATGTGTTAGTTTAGCCACATGGGGGGAAAATATCAGACGTTCATACATGATGATGTTAACTTTTCTTCTTCCTTAAGTTTTGAATAAAAATGATTGAAACATTAATGAAATATTTGACCTAGAAGCTGATATGTTTTTTAAATTATTCAATCAGCTTTAAGCTTGAGTCATCCTCTTGCAAATAGGTTGGCCTTTAGTGACTTTGATGCCATAAATGACATCACAGTAATTGCAAGAATTAATCAGACATGTTCTACAGGGTAATTTATTACACTCTTCTGAATATGGCTCTATAAGTAGGTCAGGGCTATGGCAAGGAAGAAGGAGAGAAGAATATGACTAGATTCTACAAATTTAAGTGCTCAGCGCTATTCTATGAAGGATCCACAGCCTTTATAGAATAGTGGCAAAGCATAAAAAGGCACCTAAATGAAGGTGCCGGCAATTATGCCTGCTGAAAGCAGGTGTAGATGCTGACACCTGTTAGGCGCCAATCGGGTGTAAGGAATGCCCCCAGCCATGCCCCCTTGAATTTACACGCTATAGGTTTTCCGCACACATTATAGAATACAATGTACACATAAATCCCAATTAAGGCCAATTAATACCAATAATTATTTGTTAGCAGTCAATTATTGGCACTGATTAGCTCAATCAATTAATTTGTGTGCACAAACTGTCAATGTGTGCTGAATTGCATGCGCAAATTTAGTCGCCAAATATAGAATCCGGGGGATATTGTATTCTTGGTACACTGGGCAAAGAGGTACCACATCTTAACCATATGTGAACAAATGGACACCCTATAAACATTATAGGCTGAAGAAACAGCCTATCAGGTTTTACTCAAGGAAAGAGACCTTCTTTTATCCAAATTTAACCCATATAGTACTTGCACTGTAAGTAGACATGGCATCTTTATAAAACAGTGATACGTAATGTCAAAACTGAACTTATATCTTAAGTTCAATCTCTGTATTAAACAGTGATAACATACAGGGGCCTGTTTATTAAGCTGCACTAAAGTTTTGTAATCTCTAGGTTAAGTACGTGTATGTGTGTGTGTGTGTGTGTGTGTGTGTGTGTGTAGTGGTGGGGGGGGGGGGGGAGGATCCCAGCACTTTGGGGAAGACAGTTGTGCAATTAGACAGTAATTTTATAACAGGTGTCTAGGTTATAAAATAGGGCATGAGGGCACCTTTTTTTTTAATTGAACAAGGTGAAGGGAAGGGAAGTCTTGCCTCACCAATCTAATGCATTTTTTTTTTGAGGGGGTAAGCAAACATGTGGACAATGGGGAGCCGGTTGATATTGTATATCTGGATTTTCAGAAGGCGTTTGACAAAGTGCCGCACGAAAGACTCCTGAAGAAATTGCAGAGTCATGGAATCGGAGGTAGGGTACTATTATGGATTAAGAACTGGTTGAAAGATAGGAAGCAGAGAGTAGGATTGAGTGGCCAGTATTCTCAGTGGAGGAGGGTAGTTAGTGGGGTCCCGCAGGGGTCTGTGCTGGGTCCGTTGCTTTTTAATGTATTTATAAATGACCTAGAGATGGGAATAACTAGTGAGGTAATTAAATTCGCCGATGACACAAAATTATTCAGGGTCGTCAAGTCGCAGGAGGAATGTGAACGATTACAGGAGGACCTTGCGAGACTGGGAGAATGGGCGTGCAAGTGGCAGATGAAGTTCAATGTTGACAAGTGCAAAGTGATGCATGTGGGTAAGAGGAACCCGAATTATAGCTACGTCTTGCAAGGTTCCACGTTAGGAGTTACGGATCAAGAAAGGGATCTGGGTGTCGTCGTCGATGATACGCTGAAACCTTCTGCTCAGTGTGCTGCTGCGGCTAGGAAAGCGAATAGAATGTTGGGTGTTATTAGGAAGGGTATGGAGTCCAGGTGTGCGGATGTTATAATGCCGTTGTATCGCTCCATGGTGCGACCGCACCTGGAGTATTGTGTTCAGTACTGGTCTCCGTATCTCAAAAAAGATATAGTAGAATTGGAAAAGGTACAGCGAAGGGCGACGAAAATGATAGTGGGGATGGGACGACTTTCCTATGAAGAGAGGCTGAGAAGGCTAGGGCTTTTCAGCTTGGAGAAGAGACGGCTGAGGGGAGATATGATAGAAGTGTATAAAATAATGAGTGGAATGGATTGGGTGGATGTGAAGCGACTGTTCACGCTATCCAAAAATACTAGGACTAGAGGGCATGAGTTGAAGCTACAGTGTGGTAAATTTAAAACGAATCGGAGAAAATTTTTCTTCACCCAACGTGTAATTAGACTCTGGAATTCGTTGCCGGAGAACGTGGTACGGGCGGTTAGCTTGACGGAGTTTAAAAAGGGGTTAGATAGATTCCTAAAGGACAAGTCCATAGACCGCTATTAAATGGACTTGGAAAAATTCCGCATTTTTAGGTATAACTTGTCTGGAATGTTTTTACGTTTAGGGAGCGTGCCAGGTGCCCTTGACCTGGATTGGCCACTGTCGGTGACAGGATGCTGGGCTAGATGGACCTTTGGTCTTTCCCAGTATGGCACTACTTATGTACTTATGTACTTATAAGATGCACAATAAAATGTAACATCATAAACATAAGAACAGACATTAGTCTACTGCATGTGTCTTTATAAAATACTAGCACACATGGTGCAGAAGTACCAGCTAAATTGTGGGCACTGACATTTACACTAGCTCGGGATCACATAATGGAGGGAATTCAATAAACAGTGCAAAAATTAGGTGCAGTGGGCTGCTGGACTAACTATTAGGCTACTCCTCCACTCCCTTGTTTAGCAAAGTTTAGTAAACAGGCCCTATAATCTCTAACACTGAATTAAAAGGACTGGTTTTAAAAGACAACAGTATCGACTTTCAGGCTTGAGTTACTAGTAATCTTTGGTGGGGGAGAGGAGAAGAAGGCAGAGAGGGAGGGTGAGAGAATAATGTTCCAGAAAACCTTCTAAATACAGCAACAACTGAAATTAAGCACAGGTAAAAGATAAACGAATATCTGCATAGTTTGTTGCTGAGGACAGAAGCTAAAAGAGGGGAATTCTATCAAACATTTTAATGTGTTCTGTTCAGATGCTGAATAAAATAGCAAGACAATATATCTGCCCATCTAAATAATTCTTTCTTTTTTTTTTTCTCCCATTATCCAATAGTGGCCCTGAAACATCCCTAAATCAGTGTCATAGTTTCCTCTCTACTTCAAAAATGTTCAACTTCCTGAGGTTTTCTCTGCCTGTCCAGGCTTTTTAACCCAAATCCCTGGAGTCAGTTTCTTCACTGCTAGGAAATGCTTCACTCTTGACTTTGTTTTGAGCTCAGTTCCCATGGTATAGTCTGTTGCAACAAATTAAGCAATTTAAAGTATTTTGGCCAGTAAATCGAGAGTTGAATATAATAGATAGTAGCTGAACTTTATGACTGTAAAATAGAAAACTTGTCTTTTGAGGCAAAACTATCATCTCCAGGAGACAATAACTCCTTTATTCGTCAGTCAGACATGCTTATTTTCACTGGGAAAACTGTTTTGTATTATAATCCTAGATTATACTAAGGGCTAGATTCCATATATCATGCCTAAAAATTTGGAATAAAAAAAAAAACACTATGCTATAAGCTGCGCTTAAAGTTAGGCGTGGTTTATACAATAAGGCTTATGCCTGGGACTCACGCCTAACTTTAGGCACAGCCATTTGCATTGACTGAAATGTGATGCAAATGTACACACCTAAATTAGGCACATATTCTATAACAACACACCTAAATGCTGGGAACGGCCCTGTTCCACTCATGACCCTCCCATTTCTGTGCCTTTTTTACTTGCATATAAAATGTAGGTTTGGATCCAGTGCCTAAGTTCCAATTAAATCTAATTAGTGCAAACAATTGCTTGTTAGAAAACCAATTATTGGCACTAATTAGTTTATTATTCAATTAAATTATGTGCGCAAATTGGGCAAGTGCAATTTCTGGTGACTTTTATAGAATCAGGGGATAAAAAGGGTAATTCTATAACCTAGGCACCTGCATTTACACCCCTCTTACGTACATAAATGTCTAGAATACTTATCCACAAAAGTGCCAGTAGGGCAACAAAGTGCTATTCTTCAAAAGCCTGCATAACTTGCATATATGCAAGGGGGGTGGATACAAATGGGTGGGGCTCCCACTTAAATGCATAGTTTACATATTTGCAAGGGAGTGTACAAATGGGTGGACCTTCCACTTACATGCATAACTTATATAACACAATTTTGCAAGGGGAATGTACAAATAGGTGGGGCTCCCACTTACGTACATAAATTACAGCACACTGTAAACTGTACACCTCCCTGCCACATTTTTAGGTCACTGCATTTATGCCAGCTCTATAGCTGATGTAATTGCAGACAACTTAATGTTAGGTATGCCAAATACCAGCTTACAGAAGGATTCTATAACAGAACATAGGCACTCAGGTTCCATAATTACAATAGGCTCCATCTACCCATCTTTGGGGTACCTACATAGAAGTGCCTAGTTACAGACTTGCCTCAATAGTGGCCTAGTGGCTAGAGCACTGGTCTTGCAATCCAGAGGTGGCCAGTTCAAATCCCACTGCTGCTCCTTGTCATCTTGGGCAAGTCACTTAACCCTCCATTGCCTCAGGTACAAACCGTGAGCCCTCCTGGGACAGAGAAATATCCAGTGTACTTGAATGTAACTCACCTTGAGCTACTACTGAAAAAGGTGTGAGCAAAATGGAAATAAAAAAAAATAGTGTTTCTGTGCTTACATAACACAGCACCAAACTTTTAAACTTTCTGGCAATATGTAACATTATATTATGGAATTAGCCATGAGAGGGAGTGCGTAGTATTGAACTGAATAGGACAGCTAACTTGTTAAGTTGTTAAAATGTATTATATATTTTGATTTTTTTCAAATAAAATGCGGTTATATTTGATGGACACTAACACTTACAAGAGATTTAAAATAAAGTTGAAAACTCCTTTTTTCCAAAACGTTTTTGAGACTGGAGCTCTGGCCCTGACTTAGCTATATGGGGGTCCTGGAGAGATTCTTGCATTTCTGCTTGGTTCGCTGTATTTTTTATTTGTTTGTCTATTTCTTCTTTAGTTTACTGTGCTGTCCTATCACAAAATTGTATCGCTTTTCCTTTTTTGTATTTTATTGTAAGCTGCTTTGAACTGTTGTATGTAGATTGCGATATATTAAGTTGTAATAAACTGTAAGCTAAATGGAAGCGTGTGAAAAGCTTGGCTCTTCTCCCAAGCCTTTAATGGAAGAAGCAACTAACTTGATAAGCCACAAAACACACCAGGACTAACATCAGCTGCACATACTGTAGCAGGACTTGCTTATTCAGTCTTACCCTAGTTGAGATCATTTTAAAATCCTTCTGACCTCATATGCAACTTTATTTAAGTTAGTCCCCTTATCCTATATAATAAAACTCACCCTCAACGTTCTGAGGACACTGACGTCACTTCCTTCATGAAGGGTTCGTGGTGGTGAAGCCACCAAAAGCACCATGTCTCTGGGCCCCGCCCTCGCGTCAAACGTGATGACGTCGAGGGCGGAGCAATGGTGTAACGCATCAAGGGCGGAGCAATGGCATCAATGGCTTCAGAACCAAGAAGGTGATGAAGGTGCGTTCACGAGGTGCGGAGCAATGGCGTCAGTGGCTTCAGAACGATGAACGGGTGGGTAGGGAGGGAGGGAGGAAGGGGGGGGTGTTGGGGAGGAAAACCTTGCTAGCGCCCGTCTCATTTGCTCCAGAAACGGGCCTTTTTTACTAGGTTTCTATATAACTCCTGTTACTCTGGGTTGTCTGTCTTTAGAGTCCACCTCTGCTTATACCCTATGCCTTCTATTAAGATGTTTTATTGCATACTGTGTAGACATTGTAAGTAGCATGCTGTTAACTTTTTTTTTAACTATATTTGAGATCATTGAGAGTTATTTTAAATTAGCTCTGTCGGGGGAAGATATGGTTAATGACATCACCTTTGAAGTTAATTAAAGTATTTTGAAAAAAAACTTTATTTTTAATAAGTATCGCAGATGGCTGGAATAAAGTAGGAAAGAGATCTGTTCTTCTTGCCAGAGGACCCCTGCAACTGGTGAGGCTTGGGAATACCCACCAGCCAATAACAAGTGTGCAAGAATTTTGGGTGGGCCTGAGTCAAAAGTAGGTGGGCCCAGGCCCACCCATGGCTACGCCACTGCCTAAAACTACGTTCCTCCATTTACACCAAGGAACATATGGTGTAAATCCAGGCGCATAGATTTAGGCACAGAGGGTCATATTCTATAACTATGAGCGTACATTTTGGAACACCCACAAAACGCCCATTTTGCCTTCCATAACCGCACCCTTTTTTGTCTGCACGTGTTAGAAGTTAGGCGCAGTGCTTTGCAGAATATGCTTAACGAGTTGTGTGCGTAAATTCTAATTATTGTCAATTAGTGGTCATTATTGCTTGTGAAGTGCTGCTATCAATGCTAATTAGCTTGTTAAGCCAATTAAGTTAAGTGCATTGTTATGGAATCTGCCTGGATTTCAGCGTAGATCTCTAGGCACACTATATAGAATCCGGGGGCATGGGGTAAATTCAATATAGGTTACTAAAAGTTATGCATCAAAAAACCCTGGGCGCTAAGCTATTGACACAGTTGTGTGCCAAATCTGTTATAAAATATTAGTGTAAGACCACAACTATTCTATAAGATGCGCACAAAAATATTCAGAATCCTGCCCGATATTCAGTGCTATTTAACTGGTCAGCAACCACCGCTCACTGCTTAAATAGCATTTAACTGGTTAACCATGAATATTCAGAGAAGGAAATAACTGGTTATCTCCGCTGAATATTCGCGGTTAGCACATAGGGCTAGATTCTATATATGGTGCATGAAAATTCCGCAAAAAAAAATATATGCCTAGGCGTATTCTCTAAAGTACGCCTACATTTTATACAATAGGCTTAAATTTCCACACAGTATATAGAATTACACCGAGTGCCTCCCCACATGACCACATCTAGTTGCGGCTACCTATACCATGTTTTACTTGGCATAAATCCCGATGCCTAAATTAGAGTGGGTGTATTCTATAACAACGTGCATAGATTTTAGAAACGCCCAAGCTCTGTCCATGGCCACTCCTCTTTTTCAACTATGCGACTTAGACTTTACGAACACCACATTAATTCCTATTTAATTCCTATGGGCCCTGCTGCAGATAACTCGAGCTAATCTTTAGTAAAAGACTCCCTAAGACATTGAAGGTGTGCAACCAAAAATTGGGTACATAAAGCAAGCCTATATGCTTTCTTTAACAACCATGTATGTCTGCAAGCTAGGAAAAGCAGCTAACCAGAGTAAATATTTATTTATAGCATTTATACCCCTCTCTTTCCCACTTGATAGCATAACTGGTCCCTCTTTCTGCTTCCCCACCACCTTCAATAATAGCAGTTGTCGTGATCTCCCAAGTGGAAATGTTGCAGGTCTGCTGTCTATAGGTTTTGTTTGCTATATATAGTTTCTCAGTAGCATATTCCCAGGGTTTCATGTTACTTCACAGTATCTGGCACAGGAGGGATTCTGTGCTGTCGTTACTGAGGTGACACTAGAATTTGAATATATATTGGGTAAATATCTTCATAAAGGCAGTTATTAAGTCCCAATAAATAAAATAAAATATTTGTTTTGTATGACAAGCTGTGCCCTGTATAGACTCTAAGGGGGTCATTTACTTAAGATTAGTGCATAATATCTGTCACAAGAGCAATTTATTCCTATGGGCCCTACTGCAGACAACATGCTTTCAGTCTTTAATAAAAGACCCTAAGGGGGGGTCTTTCACAAAGCCACACTAGCGTTTTTAGCTCGTGATAAAAATCAGCTGGTGGTAAGGACATCTCAGAGTTTACCACCAGCTGATTTTTAACGTGAGCTAAAAACGCTAGCGCACCTTTGTAAAAGGCCCCCTAAGATAGGTAAAGATTTCTTGCTGTTTGCAGAAAGTTTAGTGTGAATTTGCTTACCATTGAACCTCATATTAAAAAAAAACTATATGCAACATATTAGTCCCAGATTTCTCACTGATAAAGATATTAAATTGTATTTTTCCTCAAAGAAGTTGTAATACTCACTTTAATTTTAATAATGGTTTATAAACAAAGTAAATTCTGTTTAAGGATATCCTATATTTCTTTTCCGTCATTTTTAACAAGATACTTGGGATTTTTTGTTGTTGTTGTTGTTGTTCAGCTGTGAACTGTAGTGTTCATTGTGTCACAACAATAAACATTGTCAGATGTGCCACAACAGAAGAAAAGTTGAGAACCACTGCATTAGAAGTATATGAAGTTCTTCTTTCATTTTGGTAGACCACACATTGCCAGATGTCTACAGTATCTCCTGAGTGTTCCTTTCTATATTTCAAGCAAGATTTAGGACAAGCCTTCTTGGGTCATGGTTTCCTTCCTGCCACCTTCCCATGCAGGCCAGATTTGTGGTGGCTTGGAATATTGTCATCTCATGTCTACTTGTCTCTGCTGGGTAACGCATTTCAAAGCAAAGACCAAACTAGGAGCAGTAAAGAGCTGACAAAATAATTCTGGCATAAAGTTGTGAAAAGGCACAGATCAGGGGATGAGTATGAACGAATTGCAAAATATTTATTATAAAGTGGAGGACCTTGTGAACTGAGTTTAGTTTCCACTGCAGCTCATTTTGACTTCACCCTCTATTGCCCAGGTACAAAATATGTACCTGTATATAACATGTAAACTGCCTGTAACCCCAGAAAGGCAATATATCAAACTCCATCCTCTTACTCTTACTTTGACTAGTCTTGGCCATGGACACCTGTAGCTCTTTCAAGGTTTCTACTGGTCTTTTGGTTGCTTTCCTGATCAGTCTTGTTAGTCATCTAGTTTGAAGGGATGGCCTGTTCTAGGCATAGTCATGGTGGTGCCTGGGGATAATTAATTTGGAGTATGCTTTTAAAGCCAGGGCCAGCGCATCCTATGGACCAGGTGAAGCACTGGCTTAGGGTGCCATGATAAAGGATGCCAAAATCCCAGTCCAGCATCTCTCTCTCTCTCTCTCTCTCTTTTTCTCTCTTGAGAGTAGTACTTCCCATACTGTGGATTGGGACCCCACATGGGGTCACGTCATCAGTGGAAGGGAGCACATATACAAGACTGTTATCCCTCTGCCTGAACTTCTCTTGGATCTATGCTATTTAGTGGCAGTAAGCATGAGACATGTGCGTCAGGCAATGCTCATAGGCCCTGCCCTCCTCACATGTGTGGGCTTCCTATGCAGAGTCCTGGGGTCCGTGAGCACACACTGACATGTGAGATCCTATGCAGACTGCTATTGCCTTTGTGATTTGGACAAGTCTGGGGATGTGAATGGGAGAGTGGAGGTCTGCTATCTTGCTTTTAAAATACATATGATCCCAGATGATGGTTAAGTATTAAAATGTGATTCAATTGGATACAAGTTTGGGAAGCACTGCTATAGAAGTTAAAGGGGATGGACACTTAACCAGACAAGATTTCCATGTTTCTTCTACTTTTCTAAAGATTTATGGCATATATTTTTCCACTTGTTGTGGGATAGGATATGTGGGTAAATTAATAACTTCCTCCCTAAGATGGAGTTTATTACACCTGGGCTACCATTAAGACGTGTTATTTTAATGGGACTTGTGCTACACAAGTTAGGGGGGAATTCTCAAAATAGGCTACAGTTAAGATGGGTTATTTTACTACAAGTTGTGCTATTTTAGCACAGGGTCTCACTGCAAAAAATGGGGACCCCTGTGCTAAAATAGCATTACTTGTGGTAAAATAAACTCTGAATATAAACTCAAAATAATACAGGGAGTGCAAACTTTTATAAATCAATGAATACTAGATTGTTTGCACAATTAGTTTGCGGGCGCTTTCCACCTTATAATGACAATTAGATAATTAAACAAATGGAACCTCAAATCCCCCGGTAGCGAAAATTTCAATACAGAACTAGCACTACCAACATAGGGGTCCGTTTACTATCATAGGTTCCGTAAGGGACAGAAGAGGAGGAAAACCAATCGCTCACAAAAAAAACTCACTTTAAGTGAGAAAAACGGGCGACTTAAAAAAACTCCCCCTGTTCCTTACTAATGCCTAATGTGGAATACGCCAATCACCAAACTAAACAAGTATGTCCTAAGACAATTGTATCAATTGTTCATCACCCTTGTGAACTAAGAGCCCCCCAGGAAAACAACATCCATCTTCTGGATCTCTTAAACCCCCCAAGAAAAAGAAACATTATTTTTAACTGCTTGGGTATTTGGGTACTTAGCTCAGTCCAGATCCCAACGGGGGCTCCTAATAGTGTCCAAGGGGAGAGGTTGCCATCTTTCACCCCAACATTCAAGCGGAGTGCACCAACTCTCCGCCTCCAAACATGCACCCCCCCCCCCGCACTAAAAATAAAATCTATTTTTAGCACGTGGAAAGCAATTCTAAAACTACTGTGAGACACCTGAGTACATCCTGCAGTAGCATCTTTTTAACCTGCAGTAAGCACTTGCCACATCTTAGTAAAAGGACCCCTGTGTGTCCACCCAAAATTCGTGATCTTTCCCCTCCTCTCTTTATGGCATTATATGGTACTATAAAAAAAAAAGCATTAGCTGGGGAAAAAAAAAAGGAAATCCGATACACAGGCTTACAGGATATTGAAAATTCAGCACTGCACATAAACATATAAAGTGTATCTAGTAGAGGGTATTGCACACACACACAGAAAAAGAAAACGGTGAAATGGAAAACAGTAGAATAAGTGACAATAACAAACAGATACTCTGAAATAAACAATTAAACCAACATTTTTTCAAAAGCTCAACAGCAATAGAATTGCCCCTATGTGGCCATAAACTTCAAATCCTCCGAAAGGGGTAAGTATACATTATGGCTAGGGTAGATCATGTTTTATTCGGTTCATTTATATCAGATATCACAGAAATCCAACCCGCTGTGGGATGGAGAGTGGAAAGCATGCGAGATCTGAGAACGAGAGAGGATTAACCATGTAATAAAGCAGCTCTCTCCTCCTGCATGCAACAACCTCTCACATTTCATTCATCGCCCTGATCACCATCTTACCTTGTGCCCTCTGTAAAAGGCTATTTCTTCTACATTAGCTATGATTCGTGAATGGACGTAGCGCAGGTACCCCTTTCTGTGGGCTTCCTCGGCCACCAGCTTGCCAAATTTGGGCGAGCATGCTTTCAGCACTTTGGCAGTGGCATAGACCACCAGCCCGGCTAGCAGCGTAGGCCCCAGAGGGTCTGCTCCCCTGGCCTGGGCAGTTTGAATCAGAGTGTAGGAGGTCAGCACCACGTCCAGGATTGGTTTGGTCAGGTTGGAATAGAGGTGTGCCACAGACTGGGCAAACATCATGATGTCCTCGGTGAGGGACTGATCGGGGTTGGCCAGCCTCCCGTCCATGTTAATCACCTTGTAGTAAGTCTGATCGGCGAAATAGGTTCGGTAAGCGTGATCGACCAGGCGGGTGCGGAAGGCCAGGGCGAGCTTGCACTCCAGGTAGCGGATCGCGCTGTTCACGAAAGTGGCCGGGATGGCGATCAGAAGCCATTTCATCAGTTTGACGATGAAGCTCCTGGGCTTCTTCTCCACGATCGTCTTGACGATTTTGCCGTCCAGGCTGGCCACGTAGATGGACAGGAAGGTTCGGGAGATTAAAGCCACCGAATGCAGGCAGAGCAAGCCCAGCTCGTTGGTCAGCAGCCGGGGGAAGAGGATCTTCCTAAGTTCCAGCAGCTGCCTGAAGAAATCCGCATTCACCGCCGGCGAGCTTTTGTGCTGCGGCTTCCCCGCCGCACAGTGCAGGATCTGGCCCTGGTTTTCCGGCCGGCTCCCCAGAGCGTCCAAGCCGTTTTGGCAGCCGGGCGCTTTGAACTGCTTGCAGAGGATGGGGTAGAGGGTTTTCAGCCCGTATGCAGCGGCTAAGAGAAGGGCGGCTTTCCTGCCCGCGCTCGCCTTGGTCCATTTCACTCGCCCGGCTGCATGTAGCATGTGAGCCATTTTCCCTGAAACCACTTCGTGTTTTGCAATCACCAGATCACGAAAAGAAACAAGATTTCGCGCCAATGCATCATCATTTTGCGGTTGTGGTGGTGGTGGGAGACCGTACAAAGGTATGGGCAGTGGGAGATGCTTAGAGGCTCTGTCACATTGGCAAGACGGTGTCCTTCCAGAGGTTCAGCATCAATGCAAATCTGCTCTCATAAACTCCACCCCCCGAAAAGCTCATTGGATGGCATAAACCTATATGCTAAACTTCCTTAACATTCGCTTGTTTTAAAGTACAGAACACCGGGGAGCCTTTCATCATTTACCCCAGCGGACCTATATATAGAGATGGATGCACATTAAGTGCAGAAATAAACACTTGTAAACTATCACATGCTACTGTAGGTAATTGTTCTTAATTATATACTCGGTATCCAGTCTCATTAATAGAAGACTGCACAACCCTTAATAAGAAAATTGTTGCTTTCGCCTTAGTTTAATTTAATTGCATTTCATTGTGTGTAGAGTATAGACTCTTTTTTTTTTTAACTACAATTATCAAATTCTAAAGTTATTTGAATTAAACTGATTTGCTCATCGTTTGTTTTTTTTTAACGTTTCGTTCTTTATTGCCATTACAAACCACCTCAAGAGCCCCTGGGTGGAATTTTGGTGTACGAACACGGATAAGGGCTTCTGTTGTGGTGCTTTTTATTGAGCCAAAATATGATTTGAGCGAAGTTGTTGTACATAAACTTTGGAGACCGCCAGCGGTCTTCACAGTTCAGGTACGTACCAGTGAGCAACCGTGTTTTCCCTATCGGGTCTTTGGCTCTGCACATGGTCCCGCATCCTCCACAGGCTGCCCCCTGGATACAACAGCATATTCTGATAATGTTGTTCATATGAAAGGTGCAATGCAAAATCCCCATAAAAAGTCCACTTCAGTAAGGGGCCCTTTTATTAAGCTGCATTAGACGCTAACACTTGCCTAAAGCAGGATGTGCTAAAGCGTCCTGCTTTAGTTTTACCATCTGCACACGGTGGTGTTTATTTATTTATTTAATTATTTATTAGATGGCATGTCAAAGGCAGAGAAGGGCGTGGATGCACTAATCAACTAGCATGCTGCCATTACTGCAACACTAACTGCTTAGTGCATCCATAACATGGGAGTCCTTAGGCCTCACATAAGAATAGCCATACTGGGTCAGGCCAGTGGTCCATCTAGCCAAGTATACAGCTAACAGTGGCCAATCCAGGTCACAAGTACCCGGCAGAAACCTAAATATTAGCAACATCCCATGCTTCCCCCATGTCTATCTCAATAGCAGACTATGGACTTTTCCTCCAGGAACTTGTCCAAACTTTTAAAAAACCCAAATACGCTAACTGCTGTTACCACAATCTCCGGCAACAAGTTCTATAACTTAACCATTCTTTGAGTGAAAATATATTTCCTCCTATTAAACAGGAGGTGGTAAGTGCTCCCACATTTTTTTTAATGTCCTTGCACTAATGCCAATATTAGCACATGGCCACATATTCAAGAAACAGAGAATGACCTCTTTTACAGATGCACTAGAAATGGGCCTAGCATGTGAGAAAAGCCTATATAAGGATGTACTAAATCCATTTACTAGCGCTGCTTAGTAAAAGGGCCCCTAAATGTGAACTTTTAGATGACCACAATCACAGTGATTAAACGTTTATGTTTAAATCTAAAAGTATTATTAACCACTGGTGATTCTGGTCATTTAAAGTTTTAAAGTATAATTTTTGGACTTTTCAAATTCAAGGTCCCACAAACTGAAAACAATCATCTCTCCAGGATCAATAAGTAAGTAGCCGGGCTGGCCCTAACACTAGGCAAAAAAGGTGGTCACTTAAGTCACCAAAAAATTAAGAGATGCCAAAACAGAGTCATCCAGATGGATCAGCATGGCTGGAGGGAATACACACCCACCCTCCCTCCCCCCCCCCCCCCCCCCCAAATCAGCCAAAGGGGTAATTGAGTAGACCAGGCAAGGTGATGAGCCTGTGCTATGACTCTGGAGTGGAGAAGTAGCCTAGTGGTTAGTGCAGTGGACTTTGATCCTGGGGAACTGAGTTCCATTCCCACTACAGCTCCTTGTGACTGTGGGCAAGTCACTTAACCCTTCATTGCCCCAGGTACAAAATAAGTACCTTTATATATGTAAACCGCTTTGAATGTAGTTGCAAAATACCACAGAAAGGCAGTATATCAAGTCCCATTTCCCTTTGCTGTTCTTCTACCCAAGGACAGGCTGACCATTTGGGCAACCAGGCAGTGCCCAGGGGACCAGTACTTTCCTCTGACATCCCTCTCTTCCCTCCAGGACCAGGTCACCCCATCTCTCTGCCTCTCCCATGCTCTGTCTCCAAACTGCCCCATTCCCCACATGGAGTGAGAAAAGAGCTTCCAGTTCAAGCAGTAAGAAGAAGAGACAGAAGAAGCCAAGTCTGCACTTACTATCCTGAAGCTGGGTCTGCTGAGAATTTCCCTCTGCTGCGGCCCACCCACCCTTCTGACATACCTTCTTTTGCAAGGGCATGCCATGGCAGAGGGACGTTCTGGTGTCAGTGGACCAGGCCTCAGGACAGTAAGGGCAAGATGCACAAAAGTCCTCGTTAGAGCCGTTCCGTACCAAATTCCATAACGAATCGGTACGGAACGGCTATGCACGAAGGAAAGGGAATGCAAATGAGCTGCTCGTTGCAGCTCACTTGCATTCACTAACCCTTCGTTAAAACCGTCGGTAATCGGTCCTTAAAGCATGCATCTTCGGACGTTCCTCCGTTCCTCCTGGTCCCACCCTTGTCTGACGTAAGTAACCGTGCAAGGGCGGGATCAGGAGGAACGGAGGGACGTCCGAAGATGCGATGCGATCAGCTGTTCTTCCCCGTGCTGTGCAGTGCCTTCACACAGAGGTGAGAGGGGCTGTGAAGGCCCGGTAAGATGGAGGGGGGCCTGGTGGAGGGGGGGAGCAGTGGCGACGGGGGGGGCAAGGCTGTCCATAAAGGACGCTCCTGATGAGCGTTTCCCCCCCCCCCCCCCGCGATTTTTTTTTTTTACATTTTACTTTTTTAAGCTGGGCAGCCCTAACGAGAGGTACAGACTTCTCGTTAGCTTTCCCGGAGTTTTCCAGCGTTAGGGCAAGCGGTAAACTTTGATGCATCTCATTTCAATAGGGTTTCTACACAATTTGCTCATCTGCATTCCGTTTTCATTTGCTGCTACCGTCGTTGGAAATTGGGCTTTAATACATGCCAGGGTTAAAAACTTGTTCCTTAAAGGCTCGTTTAGTTTACTGCATCTTGCCCTAAGTGCGGATTTGGCTTCTCCTTCCTCTTCCTCTTCTTCTTACTGCTTGAATTGGAAGATCTTTTCTCATTCCAGGGACACTTCCACTGTCCTGTATTCAATAATGATGTGTAGATAGATGGCAGTGAACAGAAAGGAGCTGTTAGAGCATCGGTGATCTGAGTGGGATGTGGGGGAGGGAGGGAGACCAATTATCCTTATTGCCTATGGGCCCATATCACAGTCTGCCCCTGCTTCTGCCTTAAGGCTGGCAGTGCAAGCATATTCACACATTTGTAATGTGCATGTGGTGCCACCCTTAGGAAGGAGCAGGAGGAAGAGTGGTGGGGAAGAGTGGTGGGGAGCAGCAAGTCATTTGGGTCAGTGGAACATGCAAAATGGTGTTGTTAGGGTCAGAGCCAGTGTTAAACATGACGGAACCCAGGACGGAAATTTAGCTACAGGCTGTATCTTCAGCTTCAGGTAAGCTTAAGGTCCCCTGTAACCTGCTTCGGTTAGGGTCTGTTCTTTTGCTTTGAGTGCAGTTGCTCTTTGCCACCCTAGGTAACCACCTGATCTGCCTAATGATTAATCCAGTATTCCTCTATTGAGTTCAATTTTCATGGACACCTTTATTGATATTATTAACTTCTCAAACACCAAGCACTCATGCAACTCACTGTCAAACATCCCACGCAGAATCATCCAGACCCAACATCACACCAGATTATACATTCATCTACATGTTAACTCCTTGCCATAATTGCTACCTCAAGCGATACTTATACTCCAGTCTATAAAGATCATGTTTTTTTATATCCAAGGATCCTCATATGAAGTCCCGTTAGACCATATAAAATGGCTTCAATTAATCATTAATTTTCCGTTTCAGTCTAGGAGTTATTCCAGCACAGGTCTCAGTCTACTTGATGTACCAAATAAAGCCACAATGTCTTATTCACTTCTGGATTTCATATTTCACCATCACAACTCAGTTGCGCCTGGTCTTATGAATCCACTGTGTGATATGAGAAAGGCTTGCATGTGTAGCCACAACAAGAGATCCCTCTCAACTTTCAAACCGCAGTCCACTTAAATTCCTCTGGTTCCGCTATGCGTGACCGCATTTCGAGATATTCGTCTTCAGGAGGAACTGTTAACCATCACCTATAATCATTTACAATACATTAACCTCCCTATAAACACAATATTATGCTACCATCACTTTTATTTTAAGACTATAATATAAATCCCAACATAAATTTTATAACGGCTGCTTACCATCAGGGCACCCCTTCTGTGGGGCTATCCGAGGATCCGCCCACAATTTGGGTGAATTATTAAAAAGATCTATTAGTGACAATGATGCTGAGGGTCAACATTCCCCTTGTGGTAAATGTGTTTACTGCTCTTACTCAGTCACCACCAAATGGATTTCCATACCTAGGCCTACCAAAAGATTTTTCTTGAGAAGTATGACAACTTGTGATAGTGAATGTGTAATGTATTGCATTATTTGCCCATATTCTCTATATTATATAGGACATACTAAGAGAAAGTTGAAACAACGCTTGGCAGAACACATTAGTAACCTTAGAACTCAGAAAAAAAAAAGATACTCCTTTGGTAGCCCATTGGTTGGCAAAAAATCACAAGATTGCAGATTTGAGATTTGTGGTATTAATACAAATCGCTTCCCATAGAGGTGGTGACATGAGAACACAGTTGTTAAACATAGAACAGAGATACGTTTTCTCCTGGGGTATGGTGGCCCCCAGGGGATTAAATTTAGAAGTAGAATGGGTTTAAGCTAGTGTTTTCCGGAAGCTCGAGGGAGTATTTAATCTCCTCTTAATTCTTTGCAGCTGAGCAGTTTTGTGGGCGGATCCTCAGATAGCCCCGCAGAAGGGGTGCCCTGATGGTAAGCAGCCGTTATAAAATTTATGTTGGGATTTATATTATAGTCTTAAAATAAAATATTGTGTTTATAGGGAGGTTAATGTATTGTAAATGATTATAGGTGATGGTTAACAGTTCCTCCTGAAGACGAATATCTCGAAATGCGGTCACGCATAGCGGAACCAGAGGAATTGAAGTGGACTGCGGTTTGAAAGTTGAGAGGGATCTCTTGTTGTGGCTACACATGCAAGCCTTTCTCATATCACACAGGGGATTCATAAGACCAGGCGCAACTGAGTTGTGATGGTGAAGTATGAAATCCAGAAGTGAATAAGACATTGTGGCTTTATTTGGTACATCAAGTAGACTGAGACCTGTGCTGGAATAACTCCTAGACTGAAACGGAAAATTAATGATTAATTGAAGCCATTTTATATGGTCTAACGGGACTTCATATGAGGATCCTTGGATATAAAAAGACATTATCTTTATAGACTGGAATATAAGTATCGCTTGAGGTAGCAATTATGGCGAGGAGTTAACATGTAGATTAATGTATAATCTGGTGTGATGTTGGGTCTGGATGATTCTGCATGGGATGTTTGACAGTGAGTTGCGTGAGTGCTTGGTGTTTGAGAAGTTAGTGATATCAATAAAGGTGTCCATGAAAATTGAACTCAATAGTGGAGTACGTTGTGTATTACAGTGTTAATTTGGGGTACTCCTATAACAATTTATTTCCCTCTATTTTTATTAATAATGATTAATCCAGCCATGTGGATGCTTACATCAAAATACAATACATTTCCTTTGAAGTAGTGTTTTATTTGGGGTTATCACTGGCAGTGTCAAAGTAAAAGTCAAGAAAAGATTTGCCATCTGGATGCTAACTACTTGCCCCATTCAGGAGTGATTATACCTCAACCAACCTTACATATCTTCAGAGATAGAGGTGGAGGAGTAGCCTAATGGATAGATCAACAGGCTGAGAACCAGGGAAGCCCAGTTCAAATTCCACCATGGTTCCTTGTAACCTTGGGCAAATGACAACCCCATTGCCTCAGATACCAACTTACTCCCCCTTTACAAAGCCACACAGCAATGACAACACAGCCAATTCACTTTGAATGGGCTGTGACAGCATTACCGCACTGGCAACCAGTAGCACAGCTTTGTAAAAAGGGGGGTTGGATTGTAAGCCCTCCAGGGAAAGGGAAATACTTCCTGTACCTGAATAACTTGCCTTGAGCTACAACTGAAAAAGTTATGGTCCATATACAAATAAACAATAAAAGGGGAGTCATTAACCTTAAAGGATGATTATCATCTTCTCTAATTATTTTCAATCTCAGATGGATCAGATTTTCCTTCTCCTACTTAAAAGGGAAATTATTTTGTAAACTATCTTGAGAGGTTAATGTTTAAAGCTTCTGTTTTGCTCACATTAACTTGAAATCCAGAATTCTATCATATCATAGTAATTCCTGTCTAAGGCAGGGCACATTAATATAGGATTCACTGTTAACATGATATCATCCATTGTCCCATCTCTTATTACCCAAATACAGTGGAACCCCTAAATAACATGCCTCACAACAATATGAATCCACATATAACACAATCAAGTCTTGGCTCCCCCCCCCCCTTTTTTTTTTGTTTGTTTACATAGAGCTTCTTTTGCAGCAAATCAATTTTTGGTTCAGTTGTGTTCATGTTCTATTGAACCTACTATTTAACATGACCCCACATTTAACACAATGGTATTTTATTGCATTATATTGAGATTCCACTGTATCATTATTCTCTCTTATTCTATTGACGAAGAGTTCCAAAAATAATGCAAACATCAGGGGTGGCAAAGGCCACCACAACATAGTGACTGCCTTAAATTGAAATGCATTTGAATATATTCTATTGATTTAACTGTTGCTTCGGACTATGCAAAGTTTTCCACCCATTTCATAAAGTTATGTCTTCCTTTCCTTTAAAACTGAAATCTATCCTTTTATCATACTTATTATTTTTCCTCTCAAATATACAAAGTTTCACTCATCATACTTTCAAGATTAGTAGAGCCCCTTATTAACATAGCAACATCTTCAATATTCCCCCAAACATGATAATCTATGTTGGTGTTGTGCAGGGCTCAGTCATTAGACCACTCATTTTCTTTGTCTACAAGAGGTCTCAGAATGTGCAAATACCTTCTTTTAGGGTCTCCTACCACTCTGATGTTAATCACACAACACTTTTGTTTTGTGGTTGTTTGAAAGGTATCTCAGCCTAATAAGACTCCAGTTTTCTACAGGACAAATACATTTACTAGAACTGTGCTGTTGATGACAGGCCCTTGGCCTGGATTGGCAGCTATCGTGGACAGGATGCTGGGCTCGATGGACCCTTGGTCTTTTCCCAGTATGACATTACTTACGTACTTAGAATGTTTGTACGTTTGGGAAGCTTGCCAGGTGCCCTTGGCCTGGATTGGCCGCTGTCGTGGACAGGATGCTGGGCTCGATGGACCCTTGGTCTTTTCCCAGTGTGGCATTACTTATGTACTTATCTCATCCTCTGACTCTTCTCCATCAGTTTCCTACTAGTTATCTTGCTGCCTTTCTACTATGTCATCCTTGATGTACTCCTACTGTATTAAGCTGCATGCTCCCAAACTGAGTTCTTTCCTGCATTTCTTGGCAGTTCTCCTGCAGGAAGCATTATGGGGTGTTCTTAGACTGAAGAGTAAAATATGTATTTAGATGGCAATTTCAAATCAACACACATACTTTTCCAACAAATATCTAGCTACAGAAAAATGCAAGTGCAAGTGACCATGCATACTTTGTACCCAAAGCAAGTTTCAAGTTGAAAATACATGTGTGCTTTCACTTTGAAAATTGGTGCAAAGTCCATGGATACAAAATAAAAGCAGTATTTATATTAAATTTGTCCCCATAAACACCCTGTGAACTCATATTCCTAAATTGTGATGTCCCTGCAGTTGCCATGTCAACAGTCAAGCAATACAGGAAACCTCAAGATGAGAGATGCTTGACAGCTTCATACATGTCCACATCAGGCATTGATTACAAAAATGAAAGAGGTCTTTTCCGTTTCACACAACTCACATAGATGAGGCAATGATACATTTCAATCAAGGCTAGTCAATACTAAAATACCAAGAGATGGAATACAACTTTCTTCCTATCCACATTTGCTAAAATGCACCTGTATGGATCAATGAGTGATGCTCTTGGTTTTTTTTTGTTACTAGATGTTTGGTGTCATGTAGGAGGGTATTTCACTTTAAATTGTTTCTGGAAAAACTGACAAGAAGATACCTTTAATTTTGAGCTGTTCTAGCAACTGTGTCTGTAGATGCCTATAATTTTATATAGACTACTCTCATGGTTTGACTCTGGAGGTTAATGTTGACCATGATTCACAATTTGCCTACTGACTTCCCCCAATGGATAACAGAAGTACATTTCGCATCAGCCTGTCCTCTGCCTCCATATATATGTGATCTTTGCCAATGCCATGGTTGTCTTCATCAAGTGCTCATATACAATACAGGACGTAGTATGGAATTTTCAATATGATTAGAGCTATTGTTGATTGGTTCATCCAAGGGTCCAGAAAACAATCTACCAAAACCACAAGTAGCATCACAGCCTGAATATGCAAGTGGTCTGTGATTACTGGTTGCTGGTGACACATGTAAGCGCACACTTTTACCCATACTTGTATTGGAGACAATATGTACATTTCAGGGGCACCGAGAGACAAAGCCAGGCCCGGGGCAAAAACCAACACACTTGCCTCCGCACTCCACTGTATGGGCCCCCACCCAGGCCTGTTTACTTGCTTAATACTTGCCACCTGCTCCTGTGTGTCAGGACAAGGTTGACTGTACTCTGCCGCACAGGTCCTTCTTCCTGCCGTGTCCCCTCCCGTGTTTACAAAAAGAGGAAGTACTTCACACAGTTTCAAGTACACATCTACATTGAAAAGTTAGAAAATAAATCATTCAGCAAAATGAATGAGCACTCCACCTCCAAGCAGTAATAATATGAAGAATTAACTTTTATTTATTAATGTTAGGTGGACCTTGTAGACTGAAATAGATCTGCAAGACTTCAGTTTCTAAGTGCATTTTACTTATCCTTCTTCTGGGAACATAATTAGGAATAGAGAAGTACATCCTTTGAAAGGATTAAAATATGTGACCCTAGTAAAGTTATATTTCTAACACTTATATAAGTTTGTAGGAGGATCAAAAACGTAAAGATGATGTAGTGAAATCAACTAGTTGTGTGTTTGTGTGTGTGTGTGTGTGGGGGGGGGGGGACAGCAAAACCAGAATTTGCATTGATCAAATATGTACAGTAATCACAATGCTTTATTTGTAACAATTACAAAATATGTATTTATTTGTTACATTTGTATCCCACATATTTGCAGGTGCAATGTGGCCTACATAATACTGTAAAGGCATTTAAATTTGTAAAGCTTGTTGTAGCAGTTCTTATTGTTGTTTATTGTCTTTTCTGCCCTTATATTTTATTCTGTATTACTAGCTATCGATATAGGAATGCAAAAATGGCTTTTTATTTTCTCAATATTTGTATTAATGGTTATTTAACAAACACACAGAAAATCAATCAGGGGTTCTTTTAGTAAGGTGCGTTAGTGTTTTTAACTTACGCTAAAAATCATCTGGCGCTAAATGCTGAGATGAATATAATGGGCATCTCAGCGTTTAATGCCATCTGATTTTTAGCGTCAGCTAAAAACACTAGCACACCTTAGTAAGAGACTCCCCTCAGTGAATAAGGGGTACTTTTACTAATCTGCAATAAGGAGGCCTTCACTAGTTTCAGCGTGTGTGAGGCCCCCTTTTACCACAGCAGG
The DNA here is from genome assembly GCF_901765095.1 of Microcaecilia unicolor. Lineage (NCBI taxonomy): Eukaryota > Metazoa > Chordata > Amphibia > Gymnophiona > Siphonopidae > Microcaecilia > Microcaecilia unicolor. The sequence goes on along the minus strand of NC_044040.1, from coordinate 38,815,710 downwards.
TAAAAGGCTATTTGTGGGAAACACAAATGTCCGTGCGGTAAGTAAACCGCATTTCGATGGGGAGCCCTTACTGCCACCCATTGAGTTGGCAGTAAGGGCTCCTATGCTAACCTGGCAATAACCACTGCTGGTTAAGTTCTGGTGCTAGAAAAATAGTGCATATTTTTGTAGCACCAGAAATGATGCATGCTAGGGATGGTAACTACCGCCGGGCTCCTGTGGTAGCCCAGTGGCAATGCCGGGTTGGTGGTCTTGCTGCTGCTTTGTAAAAGGGCCCCTAAGGACTTTTTACAAAGCTGCGCTAGTGATTCTCCCGCGGCAAATGAAATGAGGAAGCCTGTAGTAATTGAATGGGCTTCCTTTCATTTGCCGCACAGGAATTTCTAGTGCAGCTTTGTAAAATAAGCCCTAAGGGTATCTTTTATCAAGCTGCGCTAGCAGCGCCCTGTGCGGTAATGCTGACAAAGCCCATTAAAAGTTTTTGTACTAAATCTTGTAAGGATACCCCCAAATGTTAAAAAATGGGTAAAATATTGCTAAGGCATCGATCAGCTTTGATTATAATTAATGTTATCCAGATCTGAAATTTGTTTGTACTTTTAAATGCAAATAAAATATGGAATGTATAAAAAGTCCTCACTTCATTGAAATAAATGAAAGAAAAGCCTACTTTATCCGGTTCTTGAATCTTTAGATTACAACGGCAGAAGGCCTAGTAGGCATGTTAAGCTGTTCTGCATATGACCATTATTTTTATATAACATTTAGCGTATCATTTTAGGACTTTTGGGAAACACTTAAATTATTCTTTGTAATTTGCTTTTTTGTTTGATTTAATGTGGTCATGCTGTGGAACAAAACGGGCAGTTTGGCTGTCCGCCTGCCTGAGGAGAGCGGGAGCCTGGATGTGTGAGTGGACTGGACGGAGTGAGTCTGATTGGCTGACTGGGGACGACTGGTTCCAACCAAGGAGGTTAGCCTCCCCTAACCTACATTTTCTGTTAGCGCAATTATAACCTATATTCCCTGTCATCGCAGTTATTATAGTTCTTGGCGCCGGCCGCCGCCGGGTGGGATTCGAATTCTCGTACTGGTCTCTCTGTTGAGCGAGCGAGCGTCGCGAGATTGAGAAAGAGCGGGAATTTGACAACAGCGGCCCCACGCACGGCGCTAAGAAGATAGGAAGGAGGCACGAATCAGCCTTGTTGGAGCCCAAATGAACTGGGTAGGAGGATCCAGGTAATAAGAATCGGAGAAGGGTACTTGTAGCAGTTGATTTTTGACAGTAGCTGGGATAATTTTGTTTTTTTTCTAGACTTCACCGTGTGTTTGTCTTTAAGGGATGTCTAGGCCTGCGCCTCGTAATCAAGGTTTTGGAGGCCCTCCAGACCAGAAAGCGGTCGTTTCATGCCATTCACAATAAATAGCCCAACTGCTGAAAACGCAGTGAAGTTGTTTAAAGTGCACATACAAAAACTGCAATATCTCATTACTTATATAGGACAAAGTCGAACAATGTTTACCAGCTAGGAGTCATATTGTGTTGGATAACTGGTAGCTGGTGAACATTGTTGGACTTTTTTTTTTTGTTGTTGTTGGTGATTTTGAAAACCCAACCCTGAAGGATTGACAAGCTGGGTGTCCATGGGGGAGTGGGGTTTCTCAATTACTTGCAGGCGACAAGTTTATTCTGTTGGACCACCTCTTTGTCCATTTTCATGGACCTTGGAGGATTGTCAGGTGGATCAAGGCAGCTATTGAAGCCACCTACACTTGCAGGAATAAAGCAGTGCTCCCAGATTGTGAGCTCATTCCACCTGAGCTCATGCAATCTCCTAAGTGGAGGTCTGGGTGTTTTTTTCTGGAGGTTATCTGTCAGGTGGCTACATGATTATCGCTAAACTCTTTTGTGAAGGATTACAGAATTGATGTGCAAGCCAGAGCCCTTCGGACTTTGTAGAACCATCCTTCACGGGGCCTTGTTGCTTGGGTACATCTCGCTTGTTCAAGGTGGTATAGCCAGACAACTAGGAAGGTGAAATTGTCATACTTGTTAATTTCCTTTCCTTTAGTTGGGCAGCACTATCCTGTGACCCACCCCTGGAAGACTTGAGACTGGGGCTTATGGTCTGCTCTATCTTCTCTCCAGTAAGGTTAAAACATATAAAAAAAGAGAAATTAAACAGTGACAGTAATAAAAGGCAAGTACTATGGATGTGGTGTTGAGGCTCATATTCCAAAAAAAGGCAGCAGTGGTGATGGTGAATGGGTGTGCTCTACAAGAGGGGCCTTCTGCTGCTTTGACAGATGCATACTGGAGTTTTCCACTGAGCACCAACAGATTATACCAGTGAGTTCACTGGAAAAGATCAGTTTCTACTGGTAGGAGGGGAAAACACCCACTTGTCCAAGATGGTTCTGTCTGACTAAAGAAAAGGAAATTAACAGATATGATATAATTTAATGATTTGATTGAATATATTATTTTTTCCTTTAGGACCAGGATTATGCTTAAACAGGAAAGGAGAAGACAAAAGGTAGACAGTTTTGATATTCTATTGCATTTCTCTCTGGGCTATGTATTTGGTTATTCAATTGATCTTTACCCTATGTGGTGCATTAAAAAGCATTCTAAAATCTGTTTTACTGTTCTGGGATCTTGTTGGGTACTTGTGACCTGGATTGGCCACTGTTGGAAACAGGATACTGGGCTTGATGGACCCTCGGTCCATCCTAGTATGGCAACGCTTATGTTCTTAAACCTTGTCTTCCAGAACTAGATTTCTGTTACTTTCACTCATTTTTAGAGTACTTTGGCATCTACCTTATATTTGAGGTATTGCATAAAAAATAAGCTTTTATTTAACTTGCAATAACAAAGTAAAAATTCTGTCTCTCGAGAATCAGTGCTAGGTTCACTTTTTTTTTTAAATGTATTCATAAGTGATCTGAAAAAGGGCATAAATAAATTATAAAAGGACTATAGAAAATTGACTGAGTGAGAAGTAAAGCTACAAATGATTTCTGATATAGATAACTGTAAAGTAATGGGGGAAAACAGTTCAAATTATTATACAGGATTACTTTCTGTTTAAATCACCTAGCCTTGCCAAAATAAATTACAACCAAAATTTAATGATTGTCTTTGTTCCCTGGAGTTCAATGTATCATTCATATATGCTGCTTTTTTAAAATCTATTTTACATAAATCTGATTGATTTTTCAGTCATAAATAAGTATTAGTAAAGATGGGCATACTATACCCCATGAGCCAAAACTGATTCAAGAGTACCTTTCTTTCAGCCCTCAGAGAGCCCATATGTGGCCTACAATCTTTCTCTTGTCTCAACCACATCTCTGCACCTCCTTCCTTACAATTAGCTGTTCTTGCAAACAGCTAATCTTTTTTTTTTTGTCTTAACCATTGGAAGCTGGCCCATAGCAGTTAAAAAAAAAGTAAGATTAGCTGCTGTTTGCAAGAACAGCAAACGTGATTGGGAGGAAATATGTGCATGGGGACAGTTGGAAACATCTCCATGCTGCCTCTTTCTGGGTCCTTCTTTGTGCCAGTGGAATCAGCAAATTCTTGCCTGCTTTAATTGTAGCCAAAAACACCTGTTTCGTTAGCACCCATCCAGATGTGTAGGCTTGCCTTCTACCAGCAGATGGAGACTGAGAACCACTAACGGATGATATCACCATTTAAGAATCCTGTGCAATGCCTCACTAGTCATGATTTTTCAGTGTCCATCAGATGGTAGAGGCATTTATAGTAGAAAAATTATAATTGGGGATCTCTCAATCTAAAAAAAAGAAAAAGAAAAATTTCTTTTACACTGAGTGGCAGGGCTGCCGGGGGTGTAAAATTCCCCAGGTCCGCCAGGCTTCTTCTTGCTGCCTGCTTCCGAGTCTGTCCTTCCCAGCTCCTATGTGCTGCCCAGGACTCAGATGATTGCATTAGCACAATATTGTGCTAATGCAGTCGTCCAGGTCTTTACTCCTGGCATGGACAGGAGCAGGCATACAGAAAGCAGATTGCCGTGCCCGATCCCGAGCCCCACCCCCCGGAGGCAAAGACAGAAAGGTAAGAGGATGGGCGGGTGTGAGGTGCAGTGCAAGTAGGGGGTGGCTTGCAGTGGTCCTGTTCTGGCCCGGGTATATGTTTCGGCGGCCCTGCTGAGTGGGAGTCCTCCAACTGCAGTTCTGCCAATGGATGGTGGTTCTTCAATATTGTGTTCAATTACTAGGGGCAGGGAGGTTTCCTGGTGTCCTGCAGAGTTTCTGTCCCTCAGTATTGAAAATGTGGTAATAATAATGCAACTTTATTTCTAACTCACTATATCTGAAATATTCTAAGCGAGGAACAAAGATACTTACAAAATAAAATATAATAAAACAAATCAAACAACATGAAATAAAATCAACACTAATACAAAGTAATTAATTACCAAAAAGCAGAACAGCACCTCCCACTGGCAGAACTGTAGGTGAAGGACTCCTGCCCAGCTTAGAGGGAACAATGGAAAGAGAGAGAGAGGATTTTTGGTCTGTTCAAGAAGCTGGGCTTTCTGTTATCCTAGGGGTGCTACTCGTGGTGGTACCAGGGACCTTCCTCCCCACTTTTGCCTCCATCTAGCCCCTCCAGGGTTAGTCTTTTTATTCCTTTGTCCTCCCTCCTCAACTTTTGGGAGGAGGACCTTGAGAGTCCCCTGGGAACAGGATCATTACATTAAAAAAAAGTCTAATGGATCATCTGGAGCAGTTTAGTAGTTTGGTGTGGTGGCAGCCAAGGTTTTTTTCTGCTGGTAGTGAAAGGCCTAGAATTTGCAATAACAGCTGAAGGAGAGAGTGCCCAACTTCTTTGGGGCTGAAGAAGGCCAAGATAGATCCACAATGAGTGGTTATTTTTTTTTTTTTAATGTTTATTTATCAGACAGTCTTGACATCACAACAGTGAAATTGCAAACATCATTACTTTGAACAATGCAAAATACAAAGAACTGCCCCCATGGTATGCTCTGATCATCAGCCAGTATGAAACAAAGACTGTACATTTTGTTTTTATTCCCATGAAAATGTACATCAGCAACAACCATACCACCACTCATACCACAGTGAGTGGTTCTACCATGTTACGCATGGTAGTGCAGCCTGAGTATATGCTGCCCTGTTCGGTGTGTAGCAGCCATCAGTCCTCTTCAAGTAGATGCTGTCAGGGCTGTAAGCAGTAGCGCTCTGATATGGTTCTTTCCAGTGTGAACCTCAGCAGTTGGCAGGCACATTTAGTAGAAGCAGAGCACAGCCCTTTGGCTGGAAATTCCCCACGGTCATTATGGGTCCTGAGGATGAGGAATCAGGCCTCCCCATGTTAAGCTGAGTTGGTGAGTATATGGCTGCAAAGGAGACCTCACGGCCCTCAGAAGTTACAGGTACAGCACACTAGTGGTCTCGGTCCCAGGGTTTTCTCCCATTCTGCTTATGGGAAGGGTTGCTAGCAGATGCTCAGGGGAGCTCCGTGAGTGGGCTGGAGTCTATGAAAGAGGGCCCCTTGGGACTTAAGAGTTTGATGTTATTGTTGGATGACAAGTACCTCAAAAGGGAGTCTTTGGCTTTGAAAGACTCTGCACCTGAATGGGGAAGGCCTTGGGGATTGAGGGATGGATCCAAGGACTGGTCATCAGAAGAAGAGGTTCTTCCAGGGGAAGACATTTCAGTTGCCAGGATCTTTTGTAGGGACAAATTGTTCCCCTTAATTGTTCAGGTTTTGTTGGTGCTGAAGATTAAATAATTGGAGCCTGTAGATTATGAAAGGCAGAGGATCCTCTCCTGGAAGGGATTAAGAAACCCTCTCAGGCCTTCCCTGTCCACAGAGCTATTAAAGACATGATAACAGCAGAATAGGATGCTCCAGATACAAGGTTGAAAGGTATAAGACCCATTGTGCATATCTATCCCATTCTGGTGGCAAAAGAAATGGTCTTATGGCTCCGCAAGGTGAATGCATGGTATCAGTGGTCACACAAAGATTAACCCAGTAGAAGCAAGCACAGCCCTGAAGGATACCAAGGATTGTGGCACAGGCTTTATTGAAACTGGCTTTTGATGTGTCTGCCTTATCCTTGCAGGCATCTATATGCAGAGGTCTAGTGGCCAGGGCATGTTTTTGTTGGACTGAGCAGTCTCCCAGCAAAAGGTGGGGAGGAAGGGGTGTCAGGGCGGATTGGCTGGAAATGGGGCTGGTTTTCTAATGGACACTTTCTATCGTCTAATATGGACGTCTGCTAAGAGTATGGCCACAGGACAAAAGGTATGCTGCCTGGCTTCTCAGTAATGGCCTCCTGTCCACACACCACACTCTAGTGATCCTCTGGAAGAGGGTTTGTCTCAGACTCGATCAGACTGTTCACCAAGTGTCCAGATTATCCCCAAACAACAGTTTTCCTTTGAAGGGTAACTTAGGTGGCCCTTGGAGATTATATCTGCCGACCAGTTCCTACGCCACAAGAAACGTTACTGGTTCAGGCTAGGAAGCGCTCTATCTCTATAGAATATACTAGACGTTGAGCTGTGCTGGGCAGAAAGGACAATTTCCTCATTTAATCTGTTGATTTCCCTCATCCTTGTGTTTCTTCAGGATGCACTGCAAAGAAAACTGTGCAGTCTTAAAGGTTCTTCTAGCACCTTGGTCTTCCTTGGTCTTATTTTCATGGCCATCTGGTAAGATGTTGACCTCTTACCCCTTAAATGAGCAAATTTGAAGGTTTCTACTCTCAAATAAGTCTTCATGGGACTATGTTTTTAACTTGAGTTACACTCCTTATCATACAGACATCCCTTTCTTCTCTTGTCGTTAACTGGAGTTTCTATTAAAACTTGTTCTTCCTTTCTTTATAGCTGCTTGCTGTTTCCATGAAAATCAAACTCTTATCCCTTCTTTATGTTGACATGAATGTGAAAAAGTATTAAAATCCTAGAAAATCCAACAAATTTTGAACATTAGATTTGATTTTTCTCTCTGTAGGAGCTGGAATGGCAAAGTAGCCACTAGGGCTATTGTTATTTCAAAGCAGAAATATATGTTTAATTGGTGTATAATTTTCTTTCCTTTAGTAGCAGCAGATGAATCCAGGATCCCACCCTTTGTCAGCCGCACTTGTTTTGCCTATCTGTTCTTGTCCTGGTCTTTAGTTTCTTAAAAAAAAAAAAAAAAAGGAGAAGAGGAAAGAGAACAGAAACTACTGAAGAGGACTCCATTGCAGTCGTGGTTTCTCTTAAGTCATACTGAAAAGTTTCTGTTTTGTGTGGTTGGTGAGGAAGGCTTCCTGGTTTCTTGTCTGATTTTGCTTTGTGATGAGACATGTACTGAGGTAAAGGAGGAGCTGGCCGTCTGGTATCACTGCCTTCAGCTTTGTAATCTCTATCTCCACCTGCTGGTAGATGGACATAACCCACCAGTTCTTGGATTCATCTGCTGCTACTAAAGGAAAGAAAATTATCAGCAGGTAAGGCATAATTTTACCATTTATGTATTCTTTTGTCCCACTATTATCCAAAAACAAATTTTGGTTCAAAGTGGCGTACAGTTTACATTTTGGTGGAGTTACATTAGTGTTGTGCAATGTGGAGAGGGCATTTTTCAATGTTATTGTAACGTTTTATTTCTAATTTTTCATTGTTTTCCAATATTGCAGGAATTTTTTGAAAAGAAAAAGCTTAAATCAAAGATGGAGATGCTGGAAGAATCAATATCACCCACTAAAAACAATTCTGTTAGCTTAGACCTCCTTAACCTTTATGTTGTAAACCAGATATCTATGAAGAAAGAAAGGAACAGTAAGTGTGTTATTTATTTGATTAGAATATATTTTCATGTGGGGAAGAATTTAAAACTAAGGCATCTAAAAATATACAAAGAGTACCTGACCAATGCTTGTTCTATGAAGGCAGTCACCAAAAGAAAAAAAAAAATCAACAAATGCCACAATCCAAAACAGAAAATAGTGGAATGTTTATGCACTTTTATACTTATTCTATACAATCAGTTTAAGATAAATGCAATTCTATAGGATAAGTACAAAAGTGATGAAAATATTCCACTCATTTTATAAAGACAATATAGGCATCTATGTGCCTTTATAAAATAGGCAAAGAAAGAACAAAAAAGGTCCACACACCTTCCATAGGGAAAGACAAAAAATGCAGTAAGGGTGGAAGTGGGACTGTATCAAATAACCAAGTCAAACCACAGGGAAAAGTGTTCAAAAGTTTATTTGCCAGTGATAAATCTAACCCGATATGGGCTGTGTTTTGACTGCAGAGCCTTCCTCAGGCGTCTACAACATAAAATTATATATAAAAACATATAAATACACAGCATAGTACATAAAAATGTATAGAAGAAGTAATACATAAGGTAACCATATATAACAACCCCGCATAGACATAAAAAATATAATCTGAAGTACATACCAAATCCTTTCAAATCGGTAAACTTCACAGAATTGTGTAAACATGTGGAACAAATATGCTCCTGAAGTGATAAATAAATAATTACCCATATACAAATGTTGAAACAGATTGCCTCAATGTTTTAAGGCATCATGTGATGTATCTTGTGAAACCATATAATGCCAGGAGAAAGGGGATAATAACTAAATTATGTCCTATAAAATAGGCTCCAGCATATATTTATACCTGCTTCAAAGCAGTATTAGGTGCATTTATATCTGTACATCACAAATCCATCTCTACTGCGCAAAACAAAATGGCCCCTGGAACACACAAATCATGTTTGTTCGTTTTGCAATATTAGCATTTCCAGATGGGTATCTTGTTCATTTTTGTGAAATTTGAATTGATCCGTGTACTTCTTCCATTCCGATGACATAATTGGAACATAAACAATATGACTGCCTGGAACACAATAACATTTTGAGTGTTCATTTTGTGTGATCATGTTGTGATTTTTTTTTTTTTTAGTGTTTCTAGCTGGGGAGAGGTTGTCTTTTTCATTTTTGGGATTGGTCTAAGATAATTTTTTGTCTTCACGTGGTGATTTAATTAATTATGCATGATTTCTAGTAGAACATTATTTATGGTCTTTTTGAATGTTTCTTTATCTTATTGATTTATTTCCAGCTAGTAAGAAATGTTTTAAATGTATTTTATTTGTTTTTGAGTTTGTTTTACCCCCTTTTTATAAATTGGTTGGGCAGTAAACTTTAACCTTTAACAGGAAGCTTAAATCTACATGTCAGTACAGCTTTAGTGTATTTGCTGCTAACTGAGGAGGCGTTGTTCTGTGAGCATGGATCCTGCTGCTAGCTGTGAGTCTTCTGGGTGCTTTCTCTTTTTCTCTTTTGAGCTTTACAATTTTTGAGTCTCTGGTATGGCTTTTCATTGATTTGCCTTTTCTCTGCTGACTTATGCTGTGCAGTTTTGTTGCTGCTTTTTCTTGGATTTGTCTACTAACTATTAGGTGTATGTGCCTTTCAGGACCCTAATAGGTATGTGTCCCTTTTATGTTGTAGCATGTATATTTCGTACTAATCAGTCACATTTTATGCTAGTTTCTAACGTGTGTTACATATACAGTGGCTTAGAGGGATGTGTTAGTGCAATATCAAACTTTGAATTTTCTTGTTTTAAAATAGACAATTAACATGTATATTAACACTGTCATTATTTATTGTTGTGAATGTTTTTTTTACATTATTTTAAATATAAATGTGGTACTTACTGATGTTAAGCATTAACATCTTCATGTTGAGGTGATCAGAGAACATTTTTCTTCACTCAACGTGTAATTAAACTTTGGAATTCGTTGCCAGAGAATGTTGTAAAGGCAGTTAGCTTAGCGGGGTTTAAAAAAGGTCTGGACAGCTTCCTAAAGGAAAAGTCCATAGACCATTATTAAATTGACAGGGAAAATCCACTGCTATTTCTGGGATAAGCAGCATAAAATGTATTGAACTTTTTGGGGATCTTGCCAGGTATTTGTGACCTGGATTGACCACTGTTGGAAATAGGATGCTGGGCTTCATGGACCTTTGGTCTATCCCAGTGTGGCAATACTTATGCATTAATTTTATCCTTATAATAGTTTTAATTTGAGTACTTATTTTTGTATGATATATCATGTTTTTACTTTTATTAAATTGTTTTGTATGTTTTGCTATGCAGCTGTAGCCCCTGACGCAGCCTCTAGAGAGGCGAAACATGACCACATCAGGCTGTTTTAAAGTGGCAAGAATAAAAACCTTTTAAACTACTCAAGATATGTTCTGCTTTTTTGGACTGCTGAGCATATTCTGTGACATGTACATGCATGGAGTATATGTGTGAGAGAATTTGTGTACTACAGGGGTTTATTGTAAGAGTCTTTTTTTTTTTTTAATCAAATAGGCATCTTTTTTGATATTGGGCTGAGGCGACTTGTTAGTGGACTTTTCTCCATACTATACACAGAAGCTAGTTACTTTTATAAAATGTTTATATATATATATATATATATATATATATATATATATATATATATATATAATCTGATATTTTTACATGATCATTGTATTGCACTCTATATATAACAAACTCTTGTTGAATTAGATCTTAAATTCTAGTTTTTCAAATTACAGGTATTCTGAGCAAAGCAGTGCATGTGAATATGAATAAAGGGACAACAGTCCCACTTAGAAAATGTAATGTGAATCTTTCTATGTCACCATCTACTATTCCGTTGAAAATATGCTTAGATTACACTCAGAACTGGTAAGTAAGAATCGCAGAAACAGAGAAAATGATTGCAGGTAAAGACCATATGACCTATGCAGTCTGCCCATGCACTAAACTTCACAGTCTCTTGCTCTCCCTCAGAGATCCTATGTATTTGTTCCTTGGCTTCTTGTATTCAGATATTATTCTCACATACACAGCCTCTACTAGGAGGCTATTCTATGCTTCCACCACACTTTCCATAAAGAAATAATATTTATTTATTATCTCATTTGTACCCCACAGTTTCCCAACAGTGTCAGGCTCAATGTGGCTTACAAAGCACCACAGAGGCAGACGCCAATGCAGTAAAATGAAGCTAATACAGCAGAAAACCTACAAGAGATAGTGGGGAAGAGTAGGAATGGACAGAAGGTGGAGGGAAACTTTGAGGGAAGAGGGAAGGGGATGTGTCCAAATGTCTCTAGATCGATACGCTTCCAGCAGTGGAGACACTGGAAGAGGCCGTGGGATAAGCACTTCTGAATAACATGGTCTTCAGAGATTTCCTGAAAGTTAGATGATCTGTGATGGTTTTGATGGTCCTCGGCAAATAATTCCAAAGCTGAGTGCTAATGAAAGAGAAGGAGGTAGCATACGTGGGCTTGTACTTGATGCCGTTGCAGTTTGGATAATGAAGGGTAAGATATGAACGGGAGAGTCGGAATGTATTCTGAAGTGGTAGGATGATGAGATCTATCATATAGCCAGGTACTTCACCATATAGAATTTGGTGAACTAGAGAGCAGAGTTTAAAGGTGATACGATCTTTGACAGGAAGCCAATGTAGTTTCTTTCGGAGGGGCGTGGCACTCTCAAACTTGGTCTTTCCACAAACCAATCTGGCCGCTGTATTTTAGGCCGTCTGCAGTTTCTTAATTAGTTGCTGTTTACATCCAGCATACACTCCATTACAGTAATCCAGATGGCATAGTACGATGGACTGTATGAGGTTGCAAAAGACCTCTCGAGGGAAAAATGGTTTTATTCTTTTTGGTTTCCACAGCGAGAAGAACATCTTTGTGGTGGCGTTAATGTGTTGTCGAGTGAAAGTGAGCGGTCAAGGGTGACTCCTAAAATTTTGAGGCTATCTAGTTTGGGAAGGTGTAAGGTGGGGGTAATTAATGCGAGAGGTCTGTACTTGTGTTTTGTCAGCATTCAGCTTGAGTTTGAAAGAAGATGCCCAAAAGTACATCATATTTAAACAGCGGTTAACTTCTCTAGAAATCTCGGACAAGTCATTTTTGAAGGGAATATAAATAGTAACATCAGTATAAATATGCGGGTTAAGTCCTAAGTTACTTAAGGTCTTGGCCAGTGGAATTATCTTAATATTGAAGAGAGTTGGCAATAGCGGAGAGCCTTGAGGGACTCCACAAGTTGCTTTCCACGACTGCGATAAATCTGAGTTGGCGATTACTTGGTAAGTTCTGGACAAGAGAAAGCCCTTGATCCAGTTATGAACATGTCCGCAGATTCCTAGGCTGTCAAGAAGGTTCAGCAGTATGGTGTGATCAACCATGTCAAAAGCACTTGACATATCGAACTTTAATAACAGTAGACTTTTGCTGTGAGCTATTTCCTGCCGAAAGCTGTTAAGTAAAGTGATGAGCACGGTTTCAGTGCTGAGAAGGGAATGAAACCCAGACTGAGATTCGTGAAAAACAGAAAAACTTGTCAAGATAGTCTGTAAGTTGTTTCGTCACCATGCTGTCCATCAGTTTTACAAAAAGTGGTATTGAAGCAATAGGGCAATAGTTGGTAAGGTCACCACTTTTTTTCTTGGAGTCCTTTGGTGTTGGCGTAAGTAATATGTTGCCATGTGCTACAGGGAATAAGCCGTGCTCAAGCATAAAGTTGAGGTAGGTAGTAAGGTCTGCAAGAAAGCATGAAGGTGCTAATTTGAGCAAGTAATTAGGGCAAGGGTCTAGCTGACAGTACTTCTTGGAAAATTTGTGAAACCCCTGGGTGACAGCCTCCAAGGTGAGTGGGGCAAAGGTAGACAAGAAACGGTCTGCAGGATGTTCACCAGGGATAGGTGTGAGACATTGGAGAAAGGAATCAATGTCAGCAGTGGTCTGTGGGATTGTTTTCTGCAAATTAGTAATTTTTTCCTGAAAGTATGTTGCAAGATCGTCAGCAGGTGGAATATCTGTGCAAGTGGTGGTCAGTGAATTAGAATCTGTTAATTTGTTGACAAAGTAAAATAGTTTCCTTAAGTCTCTAAAGTTTGGACCTAATTTGGTTTTGTAGTACTGCCGTTTAGACTGTCGTATTGAATATTTATACTTTTGCTGCACTTGTTTCCACGTGTGAAGAGTATGCTCATTCTTATTTTTTCTCCAGGACCGCTCAGCACGTCGAGTAAGTATTTTAAGTGTTCGAAGTTCTTCATGGGATCCACCCCAGAATATTGAGGGAGCTCAAAGAGGTTCTGGCGGGTCCTCTTAAAGATTTGTTTAATAAATCCTTGGAGACGGGAGAGGTTCCGAGGGACTGGAGAATGGCGGAGGTGGTCCCTCTTCACAAAAGTGGTGATAGGGAAGAAGCTGGAAACTACAGGCCGGTAAGCCTCACTTCGGTTATTGGAAAAGTAATGGAAGCCATGCTGAAGGAAAGGATAGTGAATTTCCTGGAAGCCAATAAGTTGCAAGATCCAAGACAACATGGTTTTACCAGAGGGAAATCGTGCCAAACGAATCTCATTGAATTCTTTGATTGGGTAACTGGAGAATTGAATCATCGACGTGCTATAGACGTAATCTACTTAGATTTTAGCAAAGCTTTTGACACGGTTCCCCACAGGAGGCTCTTAAATAAACTAGATGGGCTGAAGATAGGTCCCGAAGTGGTGAACTGGATTAGGAACTGGCTGATGGACAGACAGAGGGTGGTGGTAAATGGAGTTCGCTCGGAGGAGGGAAAGGTGAGTAGTGGAGTGCCTCAGGGATCGGTGCTGGGGCCGATTCTGTTCAATATATTTGTGAGTGACATTGCCGAAGGGTTAGAAGGTAAAGTGTGCCTATTTGCGGATGATACTAAGATTTGCAACAGAGTGGACACCCGGGAGGGAGTGGAAAGCATGAAAAGGGATCTGAGGAAGCTAGAAGAATGGTCTAAGGTTTGGCAATTAAACTTCAATGCGAAGAAATGCAAAGTGATGCATTTAGGGAGTAGAAACCCACGAGAGACTTGTGTTAGGCGGGGAGAGTCTGATAGGTACTGAGGGGGAGAGGGATCTTGGGGTGATAGTATCCGAGGATCTGAAGGTGACGAAACAATGTGACAAGGCGGTGGCCGTAGCGAGAAGGTTGCTAGGCTGTATAGAGAGAGGTGTGATCATCAGAAGAAGGGAAGTGTTGATGCCCCTGTACAAGTCGTTGGTGAGGCCCCACCTGGAGTATTGTGTTCAGTTTTGGAGGCCGTACCTTGCGAAGGATGTTAAAAAAATGGAAGCGGTGCAGAGAAAAGCTACGAGAATGGTATGGGATTTGCGTTCCAAGACGTATGAGCAGAGACTTGCTGACCTGAACATGTATACCCTGGAGGAAAGGAGGAACAGGGGTGATATGATACAGACGTTCAAATACTTGAAAGGTATTAATCCGCAAAAAAATCTTTTCCGGAGATGGGAAGGCGGTAGAACGAGAGGACATGAAATGAGATTGAAGGGGGGCAGACTCAAAAAAGATGTTGGGAAGTATTTTTTCACGGAGAGGGTGGTGGATGCTTGGAATGCCCTCCCGCGGGAGGTGGTAGAGATGAAAATGGTAACGGAATTCAAACATGCGTGGGATATGCATAAAGAAATCCTGTGCAGTAGGAATGGATTCTCAGAAGCTTAGCCAAAATTGGGTGGCGGAGCAGGTGGGGGAAGAGAGGTTGGTGGTTGGGAGGCGAGGATAGTGGGCAGACTTATACGGTCTGTACCAGAGCCGGTGATGGGAGGCGGGACTGGTGGTTGGGAGGTGGGAAATACTGCTGGGCAGACTTGTACGGTCTGTGCCCTGAAAAAGGCAGGTACAAATCAAGGTAAGGTATACACATATGAGTTTATCTTGTTGGGCAGACTGGATGGACCATGCAGGTCTTTTTCTGCCGTCATCTACTATGTTACTATGTTACTATTATACCAAGGCATCAAGTTCTGTCGGTGTGTTGCGCGAGTGTGTACAGGAGCTAAAACATCTAAGACGGTTCTGCACCCTAGCATCCTAGTCGAAGTGGAAGGAGTTAGAATCCGTACTAGCTGTCCAATGAGTGTCATAAGCCATTTTCCAAAAGTCCCTAGGGTCAATCTTATCTCTAAAACTGTAAGGTATACGTCCTGGTGAGCGTTGGGGACCCTTTTTTCGCCATAAAAGGGTTAAGTTTAACTTGTAGTGATCGGACCATGGAGTTTCTGTCCATTTAAATTTTTTAATACAAAAATTATTATGAAAGGCTAATTTGTATGAAAGAAGATCGAGGGAATGCCCTTTGGTATGGGTAACTTGTAGGGATGATAAAGAAAAGTCCCATGAGAGGAGGAAATCAGTGCAATCCCACACACTGGCCGATGTGGTATCTTCTAGGTGGATGTTGATGTCACCTACAATAATAATGTTAGGACTAGTTAAACATACGTTGGAGATGAAGTCAGTAAAGATAGTTTGCGATTGATTCCAATTATCAGGAGGTCTATAAAATAGAATGCAATTTAAATGGCCATGCAACGATTTGTTGGTGATTCTCAAGGAGGCAATTTCAAGTTGAGGAGTTAGTGAATCCGCTGTAATATCAATAGTAAAATGGGAGCGGTAGATCAAAGCAATGCCACCTCCTCTTTTTCCCTGGCGAGACCAATGTGTTAGTTTGTATCCTGGAGGACATAAATCGAGAAGAATGGGATCTTGTTGGATAGGAATCCATGTTTCACTGATAAAAAGCAAGTCAAGACGTTCGATTGAGATCCAGTCAGAGATAATAGTTGCTTTGTTAGCCACCGATCTGGCATTAATGTAGCCCACGAGGAGATTTTGAAAGAGGGTTGTCTGGTTTGGTGAGGGAGAAATACATAAGAGTTGTCGTTTGGGGGATGATGTAGGTTTAGGATGACAGGTCTGACCATATAGTGAAGGTGGAGTTCTGCAGGACCCTCTGGTTTTATCCGATTGTAGGCTAGACCGGCTGTGGAAACTGAATGATGGGAATAAAGTTATCAGTGAGCGAGATATGAAGAACAGGGCAAGACAGTAGTGGGAAGAGGGACCTGAAAAAAAGGTATAATAGTTTCATATTTCATATAGGCAGTACAATCCAGACTAGTAGGGAGTGGACTGATGGTCACAAAACTGCTGTTCTGAGTTCCCTCGACGAAACTGGAATCTGTCGGATGCACTTCAGACAGCAAGGCAGGAGAGCTGGCGCTGGAATCCGTTTGCTCCAAAGCTGCAGCAGAGAGCAGCTGATCGGGAGGTGGATGCCGGTGTACAACAGCTGACCAGCATCGAAGTTGGGGCACCTCCACCCAAACAGTAACGCTGAAGAGGCAACTCCGGAATCCCCTCACAGGCCAAAACCGCAGCAGCGATCAGCTGTCAGGAAGGAGGTTGCCGGCAAATAACAGCTGACCAGCATCGAAGATGGGGCTCCTCCTCCGAAGCACGGAAACAGCAGTAGAAAAGAGGCAGTGCTGGGGACCACTCTCAGGAAAGGAAGGAGGTTGCTGACCAACAGTAGAGGTGAATGGCACCGAAAACGAACCACTTCTAGCCGATCTGGTGATCAAAGGACCGCAGCAGGAAAGCGCCACAGAGCCGACACAGTTCTCCCAGCAGCAGCTTGCCTTGACTTAATGACATTTCAGACTATTTAAGTACAATATGTCAATTCCATTTTTTGTCCTTTTCTCTGCTTATTTGAACAAATTGTCTTCTGTTTGTGTATGTGTTTAAGACCACACATTGCTTTCTCAGGGCCTGATTCACTAAGGCTTTTCTTTTATTCTTTGTGGGAAAAGACCTTGCTGAAGCAAGCCCCCTCGTTGTTCTCATTGTCTCTTTTAACTTTTGTGTCTATCTTTCTTTTGTTGTGCTGTTTTGTTTTGCACTTTTCATTTGAAGACGACTATACATAGTAGGCCCCATATTAACTCTTTCTGAGGCTGCTTGTCTTCAGAGAGGTTTGAATTCTTTACCTGTAATGTATGTTCACTGATGACAGCTCAGTGGAATCACACAATCCATTTTTATCTTTTATAAGCAGTTATAGTTGATCATATTCTCTAAGTGATAGTTGGTCTGGATTTTCAACATGGATCTCTTACTGCTCATGATCTGAAGTGGTTTTATTAAAGCTTTCCAGAGTTTCTACTGCCCTAGGTGTGTCTTCACTGACTTGTTTTTATCAGAGGTTGAACAAGTAAGTCATTTTAGTTTTTTAATCAAAAAGTGGAAGACTATATCTTGCAAGCTCATCATATTTCTAATTTCTATCAGCATGCAGCAGCAAAGAAAGACAAACAAGATGAAGCATTTGTCAGAATCCATCAGAAATGAACTGGTGAGATAACTATACAATTTTGATTTAAGTTTATTTGTGCAACTGGAGATATATGAGAACAGCCATACTGGGCCAGACCAGTGGTCCATCTTACCCAGTATCCTGCTTCCAACAGTGGTCAATTCAGGTCACAAATACCTAACAGAATCCCCATGTCTCTCTCAATAGCAGACTATGGACTTTTCCTCCAGGAACTTATCCAAACCCAGATACGCTAACTGCTGATAGCACATCCTCAGGCAAAGAGTTCCAGAGCTTAACTGTTTGTTGAGTGCAAAAATATTTCCTCCTATTCATTTTAAAAATAGTACCATGTAACTTCCTTGAGTGTCCCCTAGTCTTTGTATGTTTTGAAAGATTAAAAAATTGATTTACATTTACTTGTTCTGCACCACACGGTATTTTGTAGGCCTCTATCATATCCCCCCTCAGCTGTCAGTGGATGGAGACAGAGAAAAAAATAGTTCTGTGATTCTCCCCTGTTTAATAAGCCTCAGTAGAGGCACATTAGCGTTATTAGCTCATGCTAAGCATTAGTGCGCGCTGTGTGGATGCCTATAATATTCCTATGGGCATTTACACGGTTAGCATGCTAATTTTCATCATGCGCTAAAAACGCTAGTGCACCTTAGTAAACAGGGCCCTAAGAGTGGTGAGGCATCTGAAGCATTTTCTGACAGATGACAACTTTAGAATGGTTGTGCAAAGTATAATTTTGTCCCCATTTTGACTATTGTAACAGTGTTTCAAAAATGAGTTTTGAAATCCCTGCAAATTGCGCAGAATGCCACTGCGAAACTGATTACTGGACATTCTAGATGAGAACATATTACAGCTGTTTTGATGGAATTACATGAGCTGCCAATTGAATTTTGCATCCGTTATAAGATTCTATTGTTGGTGTTCAAGGTTTTCATTAATAAGATTTCTCCAATGGTATCATCTACTTTGCATTTGCATCAACTCTTGTGTTGTTTGTGGTCTGCAGCTGCTTATTTGTTGAATGTGCCTTCTTTTCACATGATATATCTTGAAGAAAATCAATCATCTATATTCTATGTCGTAGGACCCAAAATGTGTATCAATTTACCATTGAACAGCTGCTCGTTAAAGGACATGAAGGATTTTAAAGTTTCTCTAAAGACTTTTTTTTATTTGGTCAGGCATTCAGTCTGTGTGCTTGACGTTCATGAATTGACATTATGAATTTTACATTTGCTGGTTACTGTACTGTATAGTTTTTGTATTGGATTGTGAATGTTGAGTTGTACTTTGCCTAGAATCCCAAAGATAGTGTGATAAAAAATGTTGAAAATATAAATAGGACTGCTTTAAGTTTCAAAAAAAAAAGTTTAAATTTAAACTCTAAAGGGAAGGATTCCACAGTGAAGGAGCAGCGCAGCTAAAAGCAGTTTGGTGGGTGTCATTTAGCCATAATTGCTTATGAGAAGGCACTATTAAAAAGATTAGTCTGGGATGGTTGCAAAGTACACATGGGCTGATAAAGGAATAAAGAGAGTGCAAATACGCCAGGATTCCAGTATCGTAAGCTCAATGAGCTAAAATCAAGATTTTGTATTTAATTCTATACTTTATAGGGAGCCAGTGATGTTCCTTCAGCAAGGAAGAATATGATCAAATATGCTTTTACTTTACTGTTACATCACTGGTTCTAGATAGAAGAGGGGTTCCACTTGACAAGTATTACAATCAGGGGTGGAGATTAGTTTTTGAAGGAACTTGCCGGGAGTAAAATACCCTGTGCTTTGTTAAAATCTTTGTTTTTGGCTCCTGCCTCCTCAGCTGTTGGCCTGCATGTGATGGGAGAGCACATCAAGATCTATAGTCCTAGCAGTTAGTGTATCTTGAGTTTTAAAAAGGTTTGGACAAGTTTCTGGAGGAAAAATTAATAGTCTGCTATTAAGATAGACACGGGGAAAGCCACTACTTATCCCTAGGATTGGTAGCATGGGATCTTGCTACTCTGTGGGATTCTGACAGGTACTTATGACCTGGATTGGCCACTGTTGGAAGCAGGATACTGGGTTAGATGGACCATTTGGTCTGATCCATGTTAGCTACAGCACTAGTAACGAAGAGAGTTCTGGCTACTCTAGTCAGAACATCTAATAAGGAGACACCAAATTTAGCAGTAACAGTAGTTTGTTTATGCACTGTGCTGTTATTGTGAGAGTGGAAATGGACAGCATACTTTCTAGCAGTCGACGCCAGGACTCTGTGCATGCTCAGTTTGTGTGCATGAACTGAGCATGTGCGAGGAGTGTTGGTGTTGGTGTTGGTGGTTTAGAAAACATGCTGCCAACTTACTTACACCAGGGGTGGTTCGGGCTGCGAAGCTATTTGACTGGAGGGGCTTGGGCATCCCCCGCATGTTGTTAGTTAATAGGTTCTATTTAAAAATTTCTCTATGTAATGAGAGCAACTTAACAGGGTGCTTTAGGCAGAAAAGGCACATAGGGTATATATGTTGTGTCTTTTTATGAAATGACAAAAACCTCTAAAACACTCCAGCCATATAATAATAATTAAAAACAAAACAAAACCCTGTGATATTTAAAAAGCAGACTGCAAAAAGAGTGTAATAAGCCAACCATAGTGTCCAAGAAGACCAAAGTTTATTCTTCAAAAGAGGTATGATGACGCAGCAACCCAACATGGGCCATGTTTCAACATACAGAACCTTCGTCAGGGGTTCTTTAAAGCCAGCAAAACAAATATAAAAGACTAGTAAAAAAGGCCCGTTTCTTAACGCAATGAAATGGGCACTAGTAGTGTAATGAGTTCCTGCCATTAATGTTTCCACGGTTGTATTCTGAATATAATTGTTTACATGTGTAAGATTTCTTTATATACAATAGTTTTTGTGTAAACTGTGTTACAATTTGGTAAAAGTTTTCCTTGTTCAGGCCCTTCAATCAGTTTAACAATCACATCAGAAGAGCTCCTTACTCGTGAGAATGCAACATACAGTTGCCCATGTGAGAGACTGAGAGTGACAGTGTGTTTTACAGACAGTGTAAGAGAGAGATACACAGAGTGATTGTGTGTGTGTGTGTGTGTGTGTGTGAGTGAGTGACAAAGTGATTAAATGTTTGTCTTCCCTTCCGTTCTGTGCACTTGCCTCCACTGATGTTCGTATTCAATCCACTCCACTTCCCTCCTCCAAGTTCCGTTCTGTCTGATTGGTTCTTCGTTCCTGTGATGTCGTGTTTGCTTGGCAACTACGCAGCGTTCCGTTTCCTCGACGTGAGGGTGGGGACAGTGAGCCAATGAAACGCTGAATGACAGACTTACGAACCCTACACTGCCACAGTGCCACGGAGTTAGCTTCATTCAGAATGTTGGAGGTGCTTTTTATTATATAGGACTAGCCGTTAAGCCCGTTAAAACGGGCGAGTTTTTTTAATTTCACCTCCATGTGCAGCAAGTCTGCTCTGTTCCTTGTCTTCCCCCCATGTCCAGCAACCCTCCCCTGTCCTCTTTCCTCACCCCATGTCAAGCCACCGTCCTCTGTTCCCTGCCCTCCCAAAGAGACAGTGAGTGTGAGAGTGAGCAGCTAGTGTGTGTGTGTGCTTGGGTGTCTCTGTGTGTGTGTGTGTGTGTGAGTGAGTGAATGAGAGAGAGTGTGTGAGTGAGTGAGTGAGAGTGCTTGTGAGCTGTTAGTACTCCCTGTCTCAGTGGAGGTTCAGTGTCTCCTTGTAGTCAGTTGTTGGAGCTGTGTGGCAGTGGAGGTTCAGTGTCTCCTTGTAGTCAGTTGTTGGAGCTGTGTGTCAGTGGAGGTTCAGTGTCTCCTTGTAGTCAGTTGTTGGAGCTGTGTGGCAGTGGAGGTTCAGTGTCGCCTTGTAGTCAGTTGTTGGAGCTGTGTGGCAGTGGAGGTTCAGTGTCTCCTTGTAGTCAGTTGTTGGAGCTGTGTGTCAGTGAAGGTTCAGTGTCTCCTTGTAGTCAGTTGTTGGAGCTGTGTGGCAGTGGAGGTTCAGTGTCTCCTTGTAGTCAGTTGTTAGAGCTGTTTGGCAGTGGAGGTTCAGTGTCTCCTTGTACTCAGTTGTTGGAGCTGTGTGGCAGTGGAGGTTCAGTGTCTCCTTGTAGTCAGTTGTTGGAGCTGTGTGTCAGTGAAGGTTCAGTGTCTCCTTGTAGTCAGTTGTTGGAGCAGTGTGGCAGTGGAGGTTCAGTGTCTCCTTGTAGTCAGTTGTTGGATCTGTGTGGCAGTGGAGGTTCAGTGTCTCCTTGTAGTCAGTTGTTGGAGCTTTGTGGCAGTGGAGGTTCAGTGTCTCCTTGTAATCAGTTGTTGGAGCTGTGTGTCAGTGGAGGTTCATTGTCTCCTTGTAGTCAGTTGTTGGAGCTGTGTGTCAGTGGAGGTTCAGTGTCTCCTTGTAGTCAGTTGTTGGAGCTGTGTGGCAGTGGAGGTTCAGTGTCGCCTTGTAGTCAGTTGTTGGAGCTGTGTGGCAGTGGAGGTTCAGTGTCTCCTTGTAGTCAGTTGTTGGAGCTGTGTGTCAGTGGAGGTTCAGTGTCTCCTTGTAGTCAGTTGTTGGAGCTGTTTGGCAGTGGAGGTTCAGTGTCTCCTTGTAGTCAGTTGTTGGAGCTGTTTGGCAGTGGAGGTTCAGTGTCTCCTTGTAGTCAGTTGTTGGAGCTGTGTGTCAGTGAAGGTTCAGTGTCTCCTTGTAGTCAGTTGTTGAAGCAGTGTGGCAGTGGAGGTTCAGTGTCTCCTTGTAGTCAGTTGTTGGAGCTGTGTGTCAGTGGAGGTTCAGTGTCGCCTTGTAGTCAGTTGTTGGAGCTGTGTGTCAGTGGAGGTTCAGTGTCTCCTTGTAGTCAGTTGTTGGAGCTGTGTGGCAGTGGAGGTTCAGTGTCTCCTTGTAGTCAGTTGTTGGAGCTGTGTGTCAGTGGAGGTTCAGTGTCTCCTTGTAGTCAGTTGTTGGAGCTGTTTGGCAGTGGAGGTTCAGTGTCTCCTTGTAGTCAGTTGTTGGAGCTGTGTGGCAGTGGAGGTTCAGTGTCTCCTTGTAGTCAGTTGTTGGAGCTGTTTGGCAGTGGAGGTTCAGTGTCTCCTTGTAGTCAGTTGTTGGAGCTGTGTGTCAGTGAAGGTTCAGTGTCTCCTTGTAGTCAGTTGTTGAAGCAGTGTGGCAGTGGAGGTTCAGTGTCTCCTTGTAGTCAGTTGTTGGAGCTGTGTGTCAGTGGAGGTTCAGTGTTGCCTTGTAGTCAGTTGTTGGAGCTGTGTGTCAGTGGAGGTTCAGTGTCTCCTTGTAGTCAGTTGTTGGAGCTGTGTGGCAGTGGAGGTTCAGTGTCTCCTTGTAGTCAGTTGTTGGAGCTTTGTGGCAGTGGAGGTTCAGTGTCTCCTTGTAGTCAGTTGTTAGAGCTGTGTGGCAGTGGAGGTTCAGTGTCTCCTTGTAGTCAGTTGTTGGAGCTGTGTGGCAGTGGAGGTTCAGTGTCTCCTTGTAGCTGTGTGGCAGTGGAGGTTCAGTGTCTCCTTGTAGTCAGTTGTTGGAGCTGTGTGTCAGTGGAGGTTCAGTGTCTCCTTGTAGTCAGTTGTTGGAGCTGTGTGGCAGTGGAGGTTCAGTGTCTCCTTGTAGTCAGTTGTTGGAGCTGTGTGGCAGTGGAGGTTCAGTGTCTCCTTGTAGCTGTGTGGCAGTGGAGGTTCAGTGTCTCCTTGTAGTCAGTTGTTGGAGCTGTGTGTCAGTGGAGGTTCAGTGTCTCCTTGTAGTCAGTTGTTGGAGCTTTGTGGCAGTGGAGGTTCAGTGTCTCCGTCTAGTCAGTTGTTGGAGCTTTGTGGCAGTGGAGGTTCAGTGTCTCCTTTTAGGCAGTTGTTAGAGCAGTTTGAAACGCAGGCTCATTTTTCAGTCGTGTGCCGGTCTCCCTCCCCCCTTCCCGCATACATGTTGTTGTTCCGCCCCTTCTGCTGACTCCTGCTGTTCAGTGAGCCAAAGGGGCGGGACAGCTATGTCTTTGCTTCATGCTGCAAAGCAGGACTTGTGTGTGTGTGTGCTGTGAGTGAATGCACCTGTTTACCTTTTTCTGTTGGCCCCAGAACGTTTTTTGATCCCTGCTTGGTTTCTGCTGCGGGTTTTTTTAGTTGCCTCGGCCACTTCGTCGTTCCTGCTGTGCCCTTGTAATGGTGGTTCTCTTCTCCATCCTCCCTCCCCTCCCTATTGGCTGCATTACGTCCTCCTCCGATTTCCACGCCCCCTCCTTCCCTATTGGCTGCATTACGCTTTGTTTTCCACGCCCCCTCCCCTCCCTATTGGCTGCATTACATCCTCCTCCAATTTCCACGCCCCCTCCTTCCCTCCCTATTGGCTGCATTACGTCCTCCTCCGTTTTCCACGCCCCCTCTCCTCCGTATTGGCTGCATTATGTCCTCCTTCAATTTCCATGCTCCCTCCCCTCCCCTCCCCTCCCTATTGGCTGCATTACGTCCTCCTTCGATTTCCACGCCCCCTCCTTCCCTATTGGCTGCATTACGCTTCGTTTTCCACGCCCCCTCCCCTCCCTATTGGCTGCATTACATCCTCCTCCAATGTCCACGCCCCCTCCCCTCCCCTCCCTATTGGCTGCATTACGTCCTCCTCCGATTTCCACGCCCCCTCCTTCCCTATTGGCTGCATTACGCTTCGTTTTCCACGCCCCCTCCCCTCCCTATTGGCTGCATTACATCCTCCTCCAATGTCCACGCCCCCTCCCCTCCCCTCCCATCCCTATTGGCTGCATTACGTCCTCCTTCGATTTCCACGCCCCCTCCTTCCCTATTGGCTGCATTACGCTTCGTTTTCCACGCCCCCTCCCCTCCCTATTGGCTGCATTACATCCTCCTCCAATGTCCACGCCCCCTCCTTCCCTCCCTATTGGCTGCATTACGTCCTCCTCCGTTTTCCACGCCCCCTCTCCTCCCTATTGGCTGCATTACGTCCTCCTTCGATTTCCACGCCCCCTCCCTTCCCTATTGGCTGCATTACGTCCTCCTCCGATTTCCACGCCCCCTCCTTCCCTCCCTATTGGCTGCATTACGTCCTCCTCCGATTTCCACGCCCCTCCCCTCCCTATTGGCTGCATTACGTTCGGTACAGGAACAGGAGCTGCTGGTGGAGGCGGGGTTTGGAGTGTTCCTCCTTGAACGTTCGGTGTCTACTGCGCATTTGCGGGTGAGTACGGTCACTCGCAATTTATATGTTTGATGGTAACATTCCAAATGCCTTTAAGAATAATATAACTTGCAGCATCACAGCACTACGCGTCTCCAAATTACTTCTTGGACACTGTGGTTGGCTTATTCCTCTCTTTCTGCAGTCTGCGCAATTTGGGGAAGATTTGCGTTCTGTTTTTTGTTTTCTTTCTATTCAAAAAGCTTTCATAGTAATGATAATTCTTATAGATTTAAAAATCTTTTTTTTTTTTTTTTTTTTTTTAGTGTAGTGGGGACCATTATATGTGGGGCAATGAGATGTCCAGCAAATGTAGCAACTTCAATTAATGCTGAAATTGATTCCCTGCCAGCAATGCTGACAAAGCCCAAAGTGAATGGACTTTCTCGGCATTGCTGTGCCAGGAATCGCTAGCGTGGTTTGGTAGAAGAGGCCCTTACTGTTTTAATCTTGTTATAATCATAAGTCCCATTTTTTTAATAAATTATATTTAAAACAGTCTTTGATCATTTATCCTCCAACATTTTGTGCAAAAAATCTTTTAAAGAATGTATAAAAGGACTTGTCTGGTAATCACTGTTCCTTGAAAATAAGGTACAGCACATACAATTCCACAGAAAATCAGAGCAGTGTTGAGGAAGTTGATTCATAGGTCTAGGAAAATATTATGTTGGGTCTGAAGCACAGGATGAACTTTCCTGTGATATACTAGTTGAGAAGCTTATATATTTACATTGATAACATTTAATTTTGTATCTTTCCTTGCTAGTTATTACCAGTTATAGAATCAAATTGTAATTCTAGCATGGAGTATCAATACAGCACAGGTGAAAACTATGCAACTTGCTTGAACTCTTCAGCTTCATGGCCATCTAATTGCAAACAAACACCAGGACTTGTTGCAAGAACACATCTGTTAAACAGTCCTTGGGAATTACTCTGTGAAGAGAAACAGAATAGCCAGGTATTTCTTTATTTATTTGGATTTAGCTCAAGATTTTTCATTCAAAGCCACTTACATTTTGGTACAGAATCTGTTTCTCAGTCCCCAAAAAGCTTACAATCTTACACATGCTATTCATAAATGCCATATTGTCAGTGGGGCCTATTTACTAATAACTTGTTTTAATCACATTAGTATGCATTAAATGCAAATTAACATGCATTCCTTACTACACATTAGTAAATCTAGCCCTTAGTTTGAGTCTGAAGCAATAGAGGGTCAAGTGCTATGCCCAAGAACACAAGGAGCGATTTGGATTTTGACTTCTCTGGTTCTGAGCCCATTGCTATGATCACTAGGTGACTCCTCTACTCCTTTATACTGTTTACCGTTCTCCAAGCTTATGGAATAATCTTCCCCTTACTATTAGATCTGAGCTCTCCCTGTCCAAATTTTAAGTATCATTAAAAACCACCTTCTTTTAGCAAGCATTTGACCTACCTGCTGCCTAGCCTCCTTATATGTAGTCTGCACAGATAAATGACCCACTAGATAATTTTGAATGATAGTAGCCTTTTTAACCTTCCCTCTTTTTACCTTCTCTCTCCTTCTTTCTATCCTTCCTACTTGCCCAACTTCCCTGACTAATATTATGAGTGATTGTGTGCTCTGTCCTATCTTGATTTTGTAGTTCTTTTCTATGCTTTTATTTGATATGTACTTGTAAACTACCTTGACCTTTTGTTAGTAAATGCAGTATATCAAATCATACAATAAACATAAACAATTCATTACCAAGAATATTTGTTCAAAGATTTAACAGAGCAATTTTCAAGGGCATTTCTACATGTAAAATGGGGGGGTTTATATGAGGAAGTGGAATTTTTTAAAACTGCAATGTATTATGCAGAGAAACCAGGCATTCCTATGCATAGACTGCAATAT
Organism: Microcaecilia unicolor; assembly: GCF_901765095.1. NCBI lineage: Eukaryota > Metazoa > Chordata > Amphibia > Gymnophiona > Siphonopidae > Microcaecilia > Microcaecilia unicolor. The sequence continues at coordinate 38,789,361 of NC_044040.1, read as the reverse complement.
GTGCACACTGTTTCATTTGTAAAAGTATGCATTTAATTTTACCCAGAAAAGTAATTGCACAAACTACAGCTGCACATATTTTTTTCTAGTCAATATTGAAACAGACATTTTTCCTTCTGAAACTGTACTTAAAGTCTGTGTTTAAAATCATTTGAATGGGTGTGTCAGACTCCAAGGACTCATCAGGTAACCCATAAGGATGTGGCCTCTCTTGTGCCTTTTGTGGAGTTAGCATCTGCAGTCTTTGAAGAGGACTGAAAAATGTCTAACTGCTTATAAAGATTTCTTGCATTTACATTGGTGCTTTTTAGTTGAACCCACTGTTGTTCTACTTTAGATAGATCTTATAGCTTAACTAGTAACTCCCTAATATCCCATCTTAAAGGTATTCAGGAGTCTGGCCATTTATTTTTTATCTCTAGTATTACACCACAGTGTTAGATCATTGGACTTCTGGGTACATGAACATTTTTGCCATTGTAAATGTCAGATCCAGTGTGCCAGATCTGGACATAAAGGTTTATGTTAACCACAGGTGGTCAGCCAGCATCATTTTGGATATTGGCAAGAGTGGGGACAAAGGGAGTTTCTTTTTTATGCATATCTTTTTAGACATTGTTGGAAATGGTAGGTAACAGAGTCAACTGGTGAAATATTGGGTCCCTTTATTTTGTCATTGGGAGTAGAGGGTGTCAAAAGGGAAGGGGAATGTGTGATTGGGTTATAATCTTGGATAGAGATATGAAAGAAAACACCACCACCATGCGAACAACCCATTTACTATGGGCTACATAGCATGGAGGACTTTAAGATAGAACTTGTGCATACTGTACTTCTTGATCTAGCATGCACCTCTATTCACACACAGAGGGGCATAATTGAACGGGGTGCCCAAGTTTTTCTGAGGACGTCCTTGCAGGACATCCCGGTGAAGGGCAGGGAAACCCATATTATCGAAACAAGATGGGCGTCCATCTTTCGTTTGGATAATACGGTCGGGGACGCCCAAATTGTGAAATTTAGGTCGACCTTAGAGATGGTCATCCCTGGTTTTCGGCAATAATGGAAACTGAGGATGCCCATCTCAAAAACGACCAAATCCAAGCCCTTTGGTCATGGGAGGAGCCAGCATTTGTAGTGCACTGGCCCCCCTCACATGCCAGGACACCAACCGGGCACCCTAGGGGGCACTGCAGTGGACTTCAGAAATTGCTCCCAGGAGCATAGCTCCCTTACCTTTGGTGCTGAGCCCCCCCCCCCCCCCCCAAAACCCACTCCTCACAACTGTACAACACTACCATAGCCCTAAGGGGTGAAGGGGGGCACCTAGATATGGGTACAGTGGTTTCTGGTGGGTTTTGAAGGGCTCACATTTACCACCACAAGTGTAACAGGTAGGGAGGGGATGGACCTGGGTCTGCCTACCTGAAGTGCACTGCAGTACCCACTAAAACTGCTCCAGGGACCTGCATACTGCTGTCAGGGAGCTGGGTATGAATTTGAGGCTGGCAAAAAATATTTAAAAAGGTTTTTTTTAGGGTGGGAGGGGGTTAGTGACCACTGGGGGAGTAAGGGGAGGTCATCCCCGATTTCCTCCGGTGATCATCTGGTCAGTTTGGGCACCATTTTGAGGCTTGGTCGCAAGAAAAAATGGACCAAGTAAAGTCAGCCAAGTGCTCGTCAGGGACACCCTTCTTTTTTCCATTATCGGCCAAGGACGCCTTTCTTTTTTCCATTATCGGCCAAGGACGCCCATGTGTTAAGCACGCCCCAGTCCTGCCTTCGCTATGCTTCCGACACGCCCCCGGGAACTTTGGTCGTCCCCGTGATGAAAAGCAGTTGAGGACGCCCAAAATTGGTTTTAGATTATGCCGATTTGGGCGACCCTGGTAGAAGGACGCCCATCTCCCAATTTGTGTCAAAAGATTGGCGTCCTTCTCTTTTGAAAATAAGCGTGATAGTCACTATAGTGCACTGGTTCTGAGCCTAATCTTTGGGATATGCTCACCCAATGAGGTTCTCCGGAGATAAGGGCTTCACTGATTCCCATCAAACCTTTCTATTCTACAGGAAAGGAGAAAGTCTCTGCCAGAGGCTTTTTGTTCATTGATTTTATCAAAGAAATAGTTAAAACCATTCTTTTTTGGCTAGAGGATGAGGAAGAAACCAGGACAGAAGGGAAATGGGACTTGATATACTGCCTTTCTGTGGTATTTTGCAACTACATTCAAAGCAGTTTACATATATAAAGGTACTTATTTTGTACCTGGGGCAATGAAGGGTTAAGTGACTTGCCCAGAGTCACAAGGCGCTGCAGTGGGAATCAAACTCGGTTCCTCAGGATCAAAGTCCACTGCACTAACCACTAGGCGGCTACTCCTGAGGTTGGATATCCTCAGTCCTCCCTAGGAAGGCATGGCAGTGGCCATTCACAGAATCCCGATGGATGCACAAATGAGGAATGTGGGAAATTCTCTTCTCTGTGCACCCAGTAAGTAAGGAGGTGAACTCTGCATAGAATCCAGAAGTCTCCAGGATTCATGAAGCAGCAGTTATCATACCACAGTGGTAGTTGGACTGGCTTTCATCAAGACTAAAGTAGTATGTCCCAGGATATCCACAATGATTGTGCATTGCCTCCATTGTGTGTAAATCTGTGTAATAGATTTTAAAGATTGTTTTTCAACTGTGCTCTAAACTGACAGTCTACTTTAAAGTTCCTGTTTTCTGACCGAAACTAATTTTTATTCTAAAACAAGATGAAGTCATGTCTGATTTATTTGGTACAAAAGGGAAGTGGAGCATGTTTAAGGGTCAAGAGATAAGCCATCTGGCCAGTGGCTTGTTTACTTGAAACCAAGAGCATGACACTATATTCTCTTGCACATCTTTGTAATTTTTCATGGCTCTGAAAGAAACTAATAAAAAGGGGAGCTTTGAACAGTGAAGCCAGAAGCTCATCTATGGGTGGATGCACTGCATAGAACCAGACTCCTGGTCAGACTCCGGCTTCGCTGAAAAAGGGGCCTCTCTCAGCTGATGTAAAGAGCCTGGATGTAGAGATTAAGGAGCAGTGATGAATGGATGTATGATTATTTGTTGCTTCTTTTCCTGGTCCAGAGACTCCTTGCTTTGCTTGGATGTAGGGACCAGTGGTGTAATGATTATTGCTTTTCCTGGTCAAGAGACTCCTAGCGTCACAGATAAGGAAGCCTGGATGTATGTAGTAATTAATGACCAATGATGTAATGATTGTTTATAGGTATTGTTTCTTTTCAGTTATAATCATTGTGTATATTGGTTAATCATTGTATATATCTTAATCGTGTATTTTAGAACCTGTAATAAAAGTCTCATTTACCAAATACAAATCCAAAAGAATCCACAGTAATTACTGAGTAGTCTGTCAGTAAAGCAGGCTGTAAAACCAGGTCAGAACAATCTGTTACACATATTCATATTCATTGTAGATATTCTGAAACCTGAATGCTGGGTGTCTGAGAACCAGGTTGAGAACCACTTCTATAGTGATAGCTTCATGATGAGTACACTAAATATTAGTCCATCATTTTAGTGTGCATACAAAATTTTCTAAGAGAGGGTGCTATAAATAAACAATAGAATCCTTAAAATTTGAATGGGATAGAAATCAAGAATGAAATATAAAACTAAAAAAAAAAAAATAACCTGTTATTTATGTGATATAGTCTGTAAATGATGCAACATTGCCAATATTCCATATTTTGACAGTTTGCTTCATTTTCCCAGTTTGGAGGTGGTGTTTCTGAAGATTCATGGGTTTTTGCATCAAAACACAAACATATCAACAATCAAGCAGATATGAGGAAGTTTGGAAGCTTGTTTGATCAGTCAAATAGTGGGTAAGCAAAGATTTTTAACAAATGTTAACATGAGTTTTCTTTTTAACTTGCACTTAATAATTTAAGAAGAATTTACTTGACAAGAAAAGTGTTTCCATAATTTCTGTATATAATCTAATAAGAAATAATTTGAAAAGTGCATACTTCTAACATGTCAAAATGGTATGTTTCATTTGAAAATTCATGCTTGTATTTTTCAAGGACTGGCTATGAAAAAACAAAATGTGTCTTGTTAGGGTGATGGGTCTGTATGAAGTTTGCGTGTGTGTGTGTATCTTTGCATAGATGCATATAGTTACACAGATGGAGCCTCCCCATTAGGCATTATGTCATGGGCAAAAAATGCACCTAAAAATACAGTGCTACTCTGTCTTCAGTATAGGGAGTGTCAATGGAAATACCTGAGAGCTAGATTAAAAAAAGGAATAAACAAAAGTAAACTTAAAAAAAAAAAGGAACAAAACAATATTTGTCTTGATTTCTTTTTATCTTCAAACAAGGATCTACACCAACTATCTCAACCCTCTAAAGTCCAGAATAGCATCTAAAAAATGTCTTTTCTGCAGACTCAAAACCCATATATATCAGTTATATATCAGATAATATAATGAAACAAAGCTTCTTGGTGCTTACTCAGAGTGAAATTAGTTTCTCCTGTCCTGCATCATTTACACAGATCAGGGAAAACCCATGATCCTGATCTTATGGGAGTACAAAAGTGATGAGTAGCCATACCTCTACCACAATAGATTTCACCAGAAAGCTAGAGAGATCTATACTGTCCACAGATGGACTACCCCACACTCTCCCACTTCTGTGAAACCCATTCTTCTTTAAATAACATAGGCCTTACTATGTTTGTTTATGTTTATTAAAACTTTCTGAGTACAAGCCATAAGACCTAACAATAAATTTATTTATTTGTTGCATTTGTATCCCACATTTTCTCACCAATTTGCAGGCTCAATGTGGCTTACATTATGCCATAGTGGCGATCGCCATTTCCGGATAGAAACTTCCAGGTGATGTTGCATTAAGGCACATACATAATAATATCATAAAATCAAAAGGAACACCAGTAATTATAGGAAAAATAAAAGACCAACATACGGTGAATCAATCTTACAAAAGGAAAAGGCAAAGTAAAAAAAAAAACAAAAACCAACAACAAGAACCCCCCCCCCCCCCCACACACACACATACACAAGCTGCTGCAGCCAAGCAAGTCATTCCAACCTCAGGAAGGTAAAGCAAAGGATCCAAAGGCCAATTAAAAAAAAAAAACTGTCTCCAACAGTGTCTTGAATTTAGTAACTGACAATTCTGATGATATTGGTGGGGGGGGGGGGGGGGGGGAGGAGATTATTCCAAATGGAAGGAGAAAAAGTAAAAAGCAGCAGAACAAGTAGACTCATAATGAGCAAGTCTTGGAGATGGTAGTACCAAGACAATTGGCATCCAAAAAGCATAATCAGTGATTTTCAATGTTTCTTAAAAATATTTTATGAACAAATCTATTGAAGAGAATAGATGTATTTTAGGAAAAGTTCAAGATGTGTTAATTTGTCTTATATAGTTCTCCAAACTTTTAAGCTTATGATGCATCACATTTTTATCCTGAATCAAACCTATGTGCACAGATGATGCATCATGAATTACTCATGCACTACAGCCTTCCGGTCAATATTCAGCCCCCACCGGTCAGGTTTTTTATAAACTCTGAACTCCACAGGCATAATTAGCCCTGGATTTTCAGTGCCAGTTCATGTCTGGGCAACTACACTGAATATCCAGGGGCTAGTTCAATGGTCTTGGAGCTCGCATTAAAAAAAAAAAAAAAAAACTTGGTCAGGTGCCCTCCCCTCTTCCCAATCTCACCTCCCAAGTACTCAGAACATCCATTTGTGAAGCTTTTGTTACATGTAAAACTTTGTAACTTTATAACTCAAGATGCATCGCCTATAAATAGCACTTTCTCCGAGGACAAGCAGGCCTATAATTCTTGCATGTGGAAACCGGGTAACGTGATCCACATTGCGTGGTCCAGAGCTTGTGACAAGCTTTTAGAGAGCTTTTTGGAGCATGAATTGCACTCCACCGTGCATGTGCAAGTGCCTTCCTGCCCACTGAGAGAACACAGGACCATCAGTTCTGTCTTTTCCACGGTGAGGAGTAGATGCATTTTTCTCTTCTCTCCTCTCCTCACAGCTGCCGGTTCTGTTTTCTACGAGAGCTTTTTGTGCCTTCCTGGTTTCTTTTTATTTTGTACCTCATTCAGGGTATTCTTCCTTATATTTTTAGTTTATTTTCTCCTTTTTTTAAGTTTCCTTTATTTTACTGTGCTCAATAGGCTGCCTTTAGGCCTGATCGTTGATCGGGTTCTTCCCTTCATTTTCTCTGGTGCTTTGCCCCTTTTTCGGCACCATCTAGTCTTTTGATTTAGCTACAGCTGTTTTTCCTTCCATTCCATTGAAGATTTCCAGTGGCTTTAAGTGCTGTGCCCGGTACAATAGGTCCATCTCTGGCAAAGACACCCATTATTGGTATGTCCAGTGTTTGGGGCCTGAGCATACCACTTCGAACTGTCTTCGCATGAAGAAAAGAACACAGTTAACTAGAAAGGCTCAAAGAGAGAAACTTGGAGGCAGGTCCAAAACCTCGATGTTGGTTTCAGCATCGGTATCGAGTGTTTGCATCAGCATTGGGTGTGTTGGTCTGTTTGGCTGCCGGATCCTTGGACACCTGCATCAGTGCTGGCTGCTATGCAGGCCCTCCAGGACTGATTACTGTCAGACTCGACCCTGAGGCAACATGAGGACTCAACATTGTCCTCATCATCCCCAAGGATTATCAATGCCAAGTATTGGAAGAAGCATTGACATCGATTGCCCTCAACACATGGTGCCGGAAGCTGCGGGCCACCGAGGGATTCCCCAGCATCCGAAAAACATTGGTGCCAGGAGGACTTATCCCTCTCCGTGCAGAAGGTGCCGATGCATGAATCTCCAGGCAGAAAGACCAGACACCCGCTTTGACCCCACAAGTTCAGCAGCCTGTTTCTACACCGACACCCCAGCTTTTCCTGATGTTGGCCCTCAATGAGCGCCTCCGGGTCTTGCTCCCTGAGCTTTTGGCTTAGTTTATACAATAGAATGCATAGGCATCTGGGGTTCTTGCTCCTGCCATGCCTCTTGAAATTTGCCCTTGTGGCCATCTGACTGTTGTGGAGTCTTCAATGTGGTGCTGCTTGCTGTTTCGACATTAACTGCCACCCATGTTGGCACCCCCTCGACGTCTGTGGAGGAAGTTTCCCGAAGTCCAGGCTGGAGCCGAAACCTCGATGCCTCTCTCGGTTATGTGGTTCCTTTTCATCAAGGCAGGCTCGCTATCAGCCCTCCCTTGAGGAATTCTTGGCTAATACCGATGAGGAGTCAGAGGAAAATCCATGGTACTTGGAGGAGGAGACTTATGACATCCCATTTGATCCCTCCCCTCCACAGGAAAGGAGAAAGTCTTCCCATGAGAGCCTTTCCGTCCCATCTTTTATTAAGGAAATTGTGAATGTCGTTTCAATGTCTTTGGAAGTAGAGGATGAACCCAAGATGTTTGAGATCCTGGACTACAAGTCTCCTAGAGAGACTGTGATGGTCCCAAGATCTTATGGACGTTCAAGTGAAGAACTGGGAGTCCCCTTTGTCAGTCCCTGTCCTTCCCAAGAAGAATGACACTCCTGCTTATAATCGAACGAGAAAAACGCCCAAGTTCCGACCTAAATCGGGAGATGGACGTTTATCTCACAAAAACGAATAAAGCGGTATAATCGAAAGCCGATTTTTGGACGTTTTCAACTGCACTCCGTCGCGGATGCGGACAAAGTTGATGGGGGCGTGTCAGAGGTGTGGCGAAGGCGGAACTGGGGCGTGGTTATCTGCCGAACAAAGATGGGCGCATTTCACCGATAATGGGAAAAAAGTATGCGTTTTTAGCTAGAATTTAGGACACTTTTCCTGGACCCTGTTTTTTCACGAATAAGGCCCCAAAAAGTGCCCTAAATGACCAGATGACCACTGGAGGGAATCGGGGATGACCTCCCCTGACTCCCCCAGTGGTCACTAACCCCCTCCCACCACAAAAAAAATGATGTTTCACAACTTTTTATTTTCACCCTCAAATGTCATACCCAGCTCCCTGGCAGCAGTATGCAGGTCACTGGAGGAGTTGTTAGGGGGTGCAGTGGACTTCAGGCAGGTGGACCCAGGCCCATCCCCCCTTCCTGTTACAATTGTGCTGCTTAATGCTTATTAGTCGTCCAACCCCCCCAAACCCACTGTACCCACATGTAGGTGCCCCCCTTCATCCCTTAGGGCTATAGTAATGGTGTAGACTTGTGGGCAGTAGGTTTTGAGGGGAATTTGGGGGGCTCAACACACAAGGGAAGGGTGCTATGCACCTGGGAGCTCTTTTACCTGTTTTTTTGGTTTTGTAAAAGTGCCCCCTAGGGTGCCCGGTTGATGTCCTGGCATGTGAGGGGGACCAGTGCACTATGAATCCTGGCCCCTCCCACGAATAAATGTCTTGGATTTATTCGTTTTTGAGCTGGGCGCTTTCATTTTCCATTATCGCTGAAAAACAAAAACGCCCAGCTCTCACATTGTTGAATAAAACATGGGCGTCTATTTTTTCCCAAAATACGGTTCGGTCCACCCCTTCACGGACCCGTTCTCAGAGATAAACGCCCATGGAGATAGGCGTTTTCGTTCAATTATGCCCCTCACTATGTACCAGATTCAGTATTCCCTGGATTTGATAATTGCCTCATTATTTCTTAGTGGTGGAATCCACGCTCAAAAGGGCCAGGAGTTCTAAGAACTATTCCTCGGCACCCCCTGGCAAAGAAGCTACAACAATGGATTCTTTTGCACGGAAGATATATCACACCTCTATGCCCATATTCAATTATACCAGCTCTACATCAGCCTGCATTTGCAGTCCTTGGTGCATAGTATGTCTGATTTCCCACTGGAGCACGCAGTAGAGGTTGCTGGAGGCTACGTGTCGGGGATAATCTTTTTGGAGAGAAGGTGGAGGAGGTCGCTGACCTCATCAAGAAGCACACTGATACCATCGATACTCTGTCGCACCTGGTGCCTTCTGCAACTACCTCCTCATCTAGAAGTTTTTTGGCAAGTCGAAGAGGAGTCCTTACTACTCACAGAAACGTAGTTACACCACTGCTTCTCGCCGGCTTCGGCAGGCTCTACCCCATTGTGTTCGTTCTCATCAACAGCGTGTGCCTAAGGCCCAGTCAGCTCCCCAATCAAAGCATGGAGTGAGCTTTTGACAGGCTCCAGCAGAGCATAGCCACTTTAAAAGTGACCATCCTAGATGAGTTGCCAGTCAGGGGAAGCTGAAGTTTTTTTTGAGAAAGGTGGCCCCTTGTAATCTCCAACTGATTACAAATAGTCCATCTCGGTTACACCCTGTGTTGGTGAAAGACAGTGCCAGATTGCCCACAGAGAGCAAATTAATTTGGCTCTCAGCGCAAGCAGGTACTTGCAGAGGAACTCTCCACCCTTCTAAGGGCCTATGCAGTCGAGACTGTTCCACCAGGGGAAGAAGGGAAGGGATTCTATTCCAGGTACTTCCTTGTGCAAAGGAAGACAAGTGGATGTGTTCCATCCTAGACCTAAGGACACTGAACAAATTCCTGGTCAAAGAAAAGTTCAGGATGGTTTCTCTGGGCACCCTTCTCCCTGTGATTTAGGAAAACGATTGGCTATGCTCTCTGGACTTTTACTTCCAGTTCACAGAAGGTATCTTTGATTTTGGTCCACACATTCACATCTCACTACTGCCTTGAGCAGGATACCTGATACGACAGTTGGTTTGGACTGACAATTCTGCAGAATTTGTTTGGGGTCTAGAGTCCAACTGCACCCTCCTAGGCCCGCCATTTTGTTCTGTTCCAGGCTGCACTCTCACTCAGATTGTATATAGTTTCAGGTTAATCTGTGTTTGACCTCGCCATTGTGTGGTGTAATTGACCAATGGTTATTGTTTTCAGTGAACCCGGTAGCTAAGGATTCCTACATGTGAGAATAGCCCTGTTTGTCCTCGGAGAAAGCAAAGACACTTACCTATAGCAGGTATTTTCCAAGGACAGCAGACCTTATATTCTGACATACCCTCCCACCTCCTCTTGGGGTTGTCTCCTCTTTTCTTTTATACTCTAGTATTGTACTGGTGATCCTGCGCTCTCGTGACTGTCGGGAGGGCACTCCCGCATACATGGTGGAGTGCGACTTGCACGCCAAAGAGCTCTCTAAAAGCTTGTCACAAGCTCCAGACAGGGCAATGTGAATTGCGTTATCCAGTTTCCACATGTGAGAATATAAGACCTACTTTCCTCAGAGAATACCTGCTACAGGTATCTTCGCTTTATGGGGCAGTCCACCCTTGGCATCTCTGGTTGTACCAGAGGCAGTGGAGGATGAAAATGACTTGCCCTACAGCTCCAGAAGTGCCAAGAGGAAGACTCAGACTTCAGTTCTAAGAGGGAGACTTTTGGGGTAATCCTGTTTTTGAGCTTCTATCCCAAGTCAGTGGGTGATTTATAGTTCCTGATTTTTGCCTATTAAAATCAATGCTGCAGGCCCCATAATAGACTAAGATAAGGTTGTCAGAAATTCACAGCTGGCCTGAAATCTCTCTCCTATAATTAGGTAACTTGGTAACTCTTGAGCTCTAACCATTAAGCTGCTCCGTTCAAAGCATATGCTTGTCTAGTCTTTATGCTCTTTCACGATTATTGCTGCCAATGCCCATGCTTGGTTCTGTAGTTTCCCCTGCTAATTCTGGAGATGTGGAGTTTGGGGGGGGGGGGGGGGGAAGAAATAGGGACACTGAATATGACTCGGAGTTGGGGAGGGGCAAGAGAAAACATATATAAATAGGGGCCCATAGATGTATGTTTGCCTAGGACCCAATGTAATCTGGCCTTGGATGTCTGCTTTCCACCTTAATCAATCATCCTATCACTATTTTTTTTCTTGTGCCATATGCACACAGTAGTGAATGAGTTGTACACAATTGGGATTGTGAAAGAACCTTAGCCTTCTACTTGGAGCAGACTAAAGCCCTTAGAAAGTCCACGCAGGTTTTTGTTTCTTTTGACCCCAATGAGTCCAGGATTGCCATTGCCTAAAGGAACACTAGCCATTTTGCTAGCAGATTACATCCGAGCCATGGCTTTGCTAGTAGCCACGTGAGATCAGCTTCTATGGTAGAGATTTGCAGGACTATGAAGTGGACATGGTCTATACATTCTGATCTCATACCTTGTTTGGAAAATGATTCCTCTTGTACCAGGAAGTTTGGTCAGTCTATCCTGCGGAATCTCTTTGAGGTTTAGAATACAACTCCAAACCCGCTCCTCATCCCATGCCCATTTTCTTAATTTTCAGGTTGCCTTTTAAAAAGGAGAAAAGTAGCTGCCAACATACAGTTTTGTTTTCTGCCTCTTGGCAGTACCTTTCTGTTCTCCTTTTATTTGTTGAAGGCAGTTTGTAATGAGGAAGACCTACTTGTGAGGACTTGCAATCTTGGTTGCCTGCCTGTAGAGAAAATCAAGTTATCTTGAATCTTCCTTTCCATGAAGAACATCTGCTTTAAGTAACTTGATTTCTCCAAAAAAAGCAGTTGACTTCTCATATGAATAGCTATATGTGGAACTATGCTATTGGTGCAGGAGGACCCATATCTGTACTGTTTATGATTCTAGCAGCTTATAGAGTTTTGTTTACATTTTCTCTGGCTTGGGCTCCAGAGAATGTTGATGGATGATGTTAAACATTTGTGAAATTTAACATTCTGCTACTTTGTTTTCTTGTTGTAGTAAAACCATTTCTACAGATAAATATCCCTTTTAGACTTGCATGCTAATTCACCAACTGAATATTTTTTTATACACTTAAAGGCATAAATCTGAAAATCTGCCAAGTAGGCTCAAATATCTCTTTTGTAGTATGAAAGGAAATCTACAGAACTTACCCCCCTGTTTACTAAGCCATGCTAGTGTGACCGCCATTCGCTAATGCCGACACAGCCCATTCACTTTGAATGGGCTGTGTCGGCATTGCTGCACAGCTTAGTAAACGAGGGTTAATGTACTTAGATGTTTGGTCATTTATGTGGTTCAACATTTTTGTAGAACATGATTATTCAAGAACAAATGGAATCTTAAATCAGTATTGTAATGCATTTTTCATAGTACTCATTTGATTATTATTATTGTTTTTTTTATACCAGTTTAGGGAACCTAAACATCACTGATAAAACTCATATTATGAATATTGGTAAAGATTCTGGAACTACTACAAGAGAAGAACCCTTTTTCTATTCAACAGTACAATGTGACCAACCTGAATTTGTCCTGTCTGAAAACAAAAATCAGTTGATTCATGATGTACCCTCAGAAAATGATGGTCCTTTTGTTAATTTCAGCAACCCCTTATTTATGAGAAATAAAGATACTGATATGACATCTAACAGCTGTGGCCTTCATGATGCTCAAGATTTATATGACCAAAACTACAATGATGAGGGATGCCTTGGAAGTGGTCTTGCAATTTCTGAGAGGGTTTTGTTTAAAGATACAAATATTTTAAGAAACACAGCAAGCAAACAGGTTTATGACAACAGCTTGGAAAAACATAATAGCCAGAATGAAAACCTTTATAAGACATTTTTCCAGAAGCAACAAGTCCATTTTAGCAGATCAGGTTAGTATTAGTGAGAGGAGAACAAGAAATTACTAATATGAGGTGGGGGGGGGGGGGGGGGGGGGTGGAGCCAGAACCAGAGATTAATGGGGGAAATGTAGAACTTATTCTCAATGATCAGAAAGCTTGCATAATAGTATACTGTGGTTTAGCAAGTGCTCCTTGTTTAATCTATATATTAATACACACATCACCCAGTCTGTAGTTTCTTACGTACTGAAAGGTGAAGTCTCTGTGGAAGAACTTTGCAAAGATGTTAGTTTGTTGATATCTCTACTCTTAACACTTGATAGATTGGAAATTTAAGTGCAGGGTGCCCAGGGCAGTGGTGAATGAATTGTTTGTATAATATAACCATTTATGTTTTTGGATTTTTGTTTTTTTATATAGCTTCTTAGACTGCATTAATCTGGAATAATTGAACATTAAAGGGCCCTTTTATTAAAGCTTAGTGTACACTAATGGACTTAGCTCATGTTAAATGCTAAGAAGCCCATAGGGCTACTTAGCATGCAGTATGCTTTACTAAAAGGAAGAGAAAAGAGGGCTACTGCAGATTTTTTGTTTTTAAAGTCACTGCAAATGAACTCTGTGATCACTTATCTCAGACTGCAATTTTACTACATGGAGCATTCATATTCCTATACTGATTTTAAAAATCAGCTGTCCATTTTTATAAATTTTAATATGGTATTGCAGCACTGAAATGTCTCTTAATGCATGCATATATGGAACTGTACAATCTTCAATGACATTGGATGACTGGCCTAGGAGTAAATATAAGAAGTCTTAAAATGCTGCTTTCATATATAAAGAGCTGACAGATTGTTCAAAACTGCAAATTATCACTGTCAACCACTGAGCAAGTTGTAAATAGGAACAACAAACACTGTTTGACATGTCTGTATGCAAATGCCAGAAGCCTAAGAAATAAGTTGGGAGAGTTAGAATATGTTGCACTAAATAAAAGGATAGATGTAATAGGCATCTCCGAGACCTGGTAGAAGGAAGACAACCGATGGACACTGTCATATGAGGGTACAAATTAAATTGCAGTGATAGGGTGGATCAAATTGATGGAAGAGTAGCATTATACGTTAAGGAGGGCCTTGAATCAGATAGACTAAAAATTCTGCAGCGCACATCTTAGAATCCCTATGGATAGAAATTCCATATGTAAAGGGAAAAAGGATAGTGATAGCAGTGTACTACCATCCACTTGGCCAGGAATAACAGACAGATGCAGAAATGTTATCAGAAATTAGGGAGACTAACAAACTAGGGAACACAATAATAATGGGTTATTTTAATTACCCTGATATTGACTAGGTAAATGTAGCAACAGGTATGCTAGGGAGGTAAAATTCCTTGATGAAATCAAGGACCGCTTTATGGAGCAGCTGGTTCAGAAACTAACAAAAGGGGGCACAATTTTAGACCTAGGTCCTTAGTGGAGTGCATGATCTGGTGCAGGAGGTAAAACGGTGCTGGGGCCACTTGACAAGAGTGACAATAACATGATCACATTTGATATAATCTGTGGAGTAAGTACGCACTGGAAATCTTTTCAAAAGGGAGACTATGATAAAATGAGGAGAATGGTGAAAAAAAACTTAGAGGAACAGCTGCAAAAGTAAAAAATTTACGTTAGGTATGGGTGCTATTCAAAAATAAAACCCTGGAAGCTCAAACCAAATTTATTCCATGTATTAAAAAGAGGAAGGAAAGCCAAATGACAGCCGGCATGGTTAAAAAGTGAGGTGAAGGAAGCTATTAGAGCTAAAAGAAAATCCTTCAGAAAATGTTAGAAGGATCCAACTGAGAATAATAGAAAACAGCACAAGGAATGGCAAGTCAAATGCAATAAAGAAGGCAAAGAGAGACTTTGAAAAGAAGATTGTGTTGGAGGCAAAAACACATGGTAAAAACTTTTTTAGGTATATTAAAAGCAAGAAACCGGTAAAAGAATTGGTTGGATCTCTAGATGATCGAGGGGTAAAAGGAATACTCGGGGAAATCAAAGCCATGGTAGACAGATTAAATTAATTCTTTGCTTTGGTTTTCACCGAGGAAGATGTGAGATACCAGTGCCAGATATGATATTCAATACTGATGAGTCAGAGAAACTGAAACAAATCTCTATAAACCTGGAATACATAGTGAAGCAATTTGACAAATTGAAGAGTAGCAAATTGCCTGGACTTGATGGTATACATCCCAGAGTACTGGTAGAATTGAAAAATGAACTTGCAGAGCTATTGTCAGTAATATGTAAGTTATCTTTAAAATCAAAAATGGTACTGGAAGATTGGAGGGTGACCAATGTAACTGCAGTTTTTAAAAATTGGTTCCAGAAGTGATCCAGGAAATTATAGACCAATGAGGCCGACGTTGGTGCTGGGAAAGATGGTAGAGACTATTATAAAGAATAAAATTATAGAGCATATATATAAGCATGGATTAATGAGACAAAACCAAAATAGATTTAGTCAAGAGAAATCTTGCCTCACCAATTTTCATTTCTTTGAAGGGGTGAATAAACGTGGGTAATGATGAGCTGGTTGATAATTGTGTATCTGGATTTTCAAAAAGGCATTTGACAAAGTACCTCATGAAAGACTCCTGAAGAAATTAGAAAGTCATGGGATAGAAGCTAATGTCCTGTTCTGGATTAAAATCTGGTTAAAAGAAAACAGAGTAGAGTTATATGATCAGTAGTCTCAATGGAGAACAGCAGATATGGGGTTCCTCAGGGGTCTGTGCTGGGACCCCTGCTTTTTAATGTATTTATAAATTATCTAGAGATGGGAATAACTAGTGAAGTAATTACGTTTGCTGATAATACAAAGTTATATAGAGTTGTTAAATTGCAAGAGGATTGTGAGAAATTGCAAGAGGAACTTACGAAATTGGGAGACCACTCATCCAAATGGCAGATGTTTGTGAAAGAGGAACCCAACTATACCTACATGATGCAAGGTTCCACATTAGGAATCACCACCCAGGAAAAGGATCTAGTGTTATTGTTGATGATACGTTGAAACCCTCTGCTTAGTATGCTGTGGTGGCTAAGAAAGCAAATAGAATGTTAGAAATTATTTGGCAAGGAATAGAGAACAAAACAGAGATTATCATCTTATCATCTTACCTTTGTATCGCTTCATGGTGCAACTGCATCTCGAATATTGTGTGCAATTCTGGTCACTACTTCTCAAAAAAGATATAGCAGAATTAGAAAAGGTACAGAAGGGCGATGAAAGTAATAAAGGGGATGGGACGACTTCCCTATGAGGAAAGGCTAAAGCAGCTCTTCCACTTGGAGAAGAGACAGCTGAGGGAAGATATGATAGAGGTCCAAATACTGAGCGGAGTTTAATGGATAGAGGTGAATCACTTGTTTGTTCTTTCCAAAAATACTAGGGGGGCATGCAATAAAGCGACTAAATAGTAAATTTAAAACAAACTGGAGAAAATATTTATTCACTCATGTAATTAAACTCTGGAGTGCATAAGCTATTATTAAGATGGACTTGGGAAAATCCACTGCTTATTTCTAGAATAAGCAGTATAAAATCTGTTTTACTGTTCTGGATCTTGCCAGGTACTTGTGACATGGATTGTCCACTGTTGGAACAGGATACTGGACTTGATGGACCTTCGGTCTGTTCCAGTATGGCAACACTTATGTATGTGTACAGCGCTGCGTACATCTAGTAGCGCTTTAGAAATAAGTAGTGATTTTAGAAACTGTGCTACTTTTATCCATTGACAATAGAACACTGAGTTTTAAAACAAGAGGTAGGCATGATTTGGGCTGTTATTCAATGTATATATGTATTTTGTATTTCGAAATGGCAATACATGTATACCTTGGAAATTCTTCCTATTCTCCCCAATTTAGTTGCTCTTTTAAGTGCAGGTATACAAAATCTGATATATATATATATATATATATATATATATATATATATATATATATATATATATATACACATATATATACATAGCAGATTTTGTATACCTGCACTTAAAAGAGCAACTAAATTGGGGAGCAGTGTTCCAAAAGCCAACTTTTGTCCCAAGAGAGGTGGTTTTCAACACTAAAGAGGTGAGCACATTTCCTCCCTCAAGTACTCCTCTAATCCCCAGACATAAATACTAGTCAAGGGTTATATGTGATTTGGAGCAGATATAAATATCAATAGGAAGAATTTCCAAGGTATACATGTATTGCCATTTCGAAATACATATATACATTGAAGAACAGCTCAAATCATGCCTGCCTCTTGTTTTAAAACCCAGTGTTCTGGGGGGGGGGGGGGGGGGTGAGAGACGAGAGGGGGGGATACTGGTTCGTGGGCAGGGGGAGGGAGTGGAGGAAGAAAGACCAGATCATGAGCCGAGAGGGGGGAACAAATGCAAAAGTTGACTCCGAGCACTAAACTTCCTTGAGCTAGTCTTGTATATATACATGTAAAGGATAGCTGATATTATGCCTTTTGAAAGTAATATATGCATATATCATGTTTTAACAAACGTAGCAAAATCACATGTGTGTTTATTGAATATAGGCGTTTCTAAACTGGCTGTTTCTGATGGGCATGGCACCATTTCTATTTCTGTCTTCCATAACACTATGCATATTTTATTAAAGATTCAGTGAATAGATTTAAATGGAAGCTTATCCAGCCACACAATCTACACACAGTGTTGTAGTTTCATGATATTATTGGAAATTGTTACAATGTATATGAGGCTGATTTTAAAGAGGATACGGTTTCCACAATCAGAACTTGCTATGATAAATGAACACAGGGCTCATTTACACTGATATTCATATGTTAAACTGCATCTGCTGTACATTGCCTTGGGTAAATCTCTTCATATAGGTGGTTAATAAATTCCAGTAAATGAAGAAATAAATAAATAGAGTCCCTCTAACTTAGAAAAATGTAATTTCCATCCACTGGTCTTTGGGGCTCTTTTACTAAGTGGCAGTAAACACTAACATGGTCCGGGATTGGCATGTGCTTCCCATGCACTAAAAAATGGAAAATATTGTTTAGCACTGGGGGCATATTTGGGGGCGTAGAGTAAGCATGCCCAGTGCTAATTGGCTTGTGCAGCTGCATTGTCACATGCTAACTGATTAGCATATGGTTAGTGCAGGAGCCCTTACCACCTAGTAAATAGGTGTTGGTAAGGGCTCCCATGCTAATGGCCACACGCTAATTGAGAAATTAGCACATGGTCATTAATTGAAGAAATGGAAAATGCTAAAAATAGCATAGTCCACTTTTTAGTGCAGCTCTGTAAAAGGGCTCCTTTGTGTGGTAAGCTTTAGAACCCTTTCCCTTACAATAGATAGTATATAGAATAGAACAATTATTGCTTGTTTACTTTCAGCCTGTGTTCTAGTTCCTTGGAAGTATATATTGGATGAATGCTGGTTACATCATTTAAAGTAATAAATAGAAATAAAACAAAAAGGACTAACAATACATTTTGAACTAAATTTTATAAATGGTGCGTAAAAAAATCGGCACCAAAAAAAATAGCACTTGGCACTTAAAGTTAGGCACCATTTATAGAATAGCACATAATGCCAGGAACCACAATTACATTTAAGTGCTACCATTTGGTGTAAATCCCCATGCCTAAATTAGGCATGTATCCCCGTTACTTTATACCAACATGCATAAATTGTGGGACTGCCTCTGATCCACTCATGACCTTTCATGGCCACACCCCCTGCGTGGATCCTGTGCCTAAATTTATGCACAAAATTTAATTAAATCCAATTAGTACCAGTAATTGTTTAAGAAGCCAATTAGCACTAATTGGCTTTGCATGCACAATTTTTAGCGACTGTTATAGAATTTGTGGGTTGAGGACAAGTTTCAAAGGCCAGAACCTTCTTCCTCAGGTCAGGAATAAGCAAAAGATGACAGTATAATGAACAAAACATAAAAGTATTCCATTGACAGTCGAGGTAAGGTATTGTTTTGTTTTATTTCTATTTATTACCTTAAAAGTGAACTAATGTGGTGACCACACATTTTCATAATTAAAATGAAAACTGGGACAAAATACATAGTCTGAGGCCATTTGTTTAGGTAACATCAGCCCTTCTGTCAGGCTGAATCAGTCTAGGTGCCTCCCCATGATTTGATTCTGCTTTTCTTAGGTAAACCAGAATTACAAGTCTGAAGAGCCCATATGATACCTCACCTTAAATGATATGTGCAACAGATTTGATTTCTGTGTTGTATTTTAACACATATTGGTGGCTATTTTAGATGTCTGAAAACAGGCATTTAGAAATCCATATTGCATAGAGATTCAAATTCTGATTTTTTAAGGCCAGGATATGAATGTCTAAAACTGCAGTACATCCATATGGCAAGGAGGTTGGGGAGGGAGGAAGTTAGGCTGGCTAGGGAGGGGCCAAAATATGGATATCCAACTCCAATTTTGTTAGGAGAAGGGATGTCCATGTACAAAAGATGGACATCTATATTTACACCTGGTACATGGCACATCTAGGTTACAGAAAGGTGCTCCAATTGAGCAGTTCTCCACTGGAGTAAGGGAAATCACAATAGGTATTTTTCTGTCCCTGCAGGGTTCACAATTAATTAAAAAAAAAAAAAAAAAGGAAATTATATTACAAAGAGCTTTAGTGCCCTTGATTCTCTGTTCTGGTTCTCAACTAGCTGCTCTAATCATCAGGCTACTCCTTCACGTGGATGTATGTATGCATGGCCATTTTATAATATGGATCCTATACTGCTACAAAGACATTCATGTCCCTTGTTTTGCCTCATTCATAGTTTGGACATTTCAGTTTGTAAAATGCATGTTCATGTTGGATGTATCCAGCGCATAGGCACCTCTTATGTATTTTAGAATAAATTATGTCCTGGGACAGAAATATCCAGAGTACCTGAATGTAACTCACCTTGAGCTACTACTGAAAAAGGTGTGAGCAAAAATATAAATAAATAAATAATGGTTATGCATCTCTCATGTATTTTAGAATAAGCTGTATGTTGTCAGATCCTGTTCTAAAATACATGAGAAATAGATGTCTGTATTCTGAGTTGGATGTCCTTTCTAAAATGCTGCTTTTTATAATAATGTGTATCTGTAATTAGTACTTAATTTATTATGTTTACATTTCAGAAGCAAGCACAAATGAAGATCAAAAGGAGATATACTTGGAAGAAAACACACAATTTAATTCATTGATTGCTCAGTAAGTTAAATAATTTAGAATTTGAAAGTTAACAGTATATAGTAAACACACAACAAATAGAATAACTGAATACTGGCTTTTTGACAATTAGTATCTATTGAAATCATACTGAAGGAGCTCATATTACAACTAGAACGTAACTAATCATACCTGTATGGTTGATAGCATAAGATATTCTTACAGATAGAGGTGGCTCACTTTTTTGGGAAAAATAAAGCAGAAGAGTGGGGGTTCCCCCTCTCCAACCCTCCTTCCCCCAAGAAAACATTGTGGGAATTTTTTTTTTTTTTTTTGGGGGGGGGGGGGGGGGGAATGGGACTTGTAACAACATTGACACAGTAGGAGTTGAGTCTGAGATGGTAATGAAATGCAGGGCCCCTCATTAACACACTGTGATGTCTGTCACCTCCCTGTATAATGGAACAATAATTTTTTAAACTTTATTACATTTTGAAAATATTTACAAACAAAACTCACATTTACAATAAAGGAAACTGTACAATCAGTCTGATCAATGAAGGAGAAAAAGTTACAGCTTTTGTTTACCACATTAACCTAGAAGAGCAGAATGAAACCTATTATCAGTTACAACAGGGTGTTTGTCACAGCCCTGGCCATGCTGTGGGGCCTGGGTGGCACACTGACCTCAGGACCCGGGGAAGGGGTTTGTGGCATCCCTCTGCATTCCTTGCTGGGGTGGGATGCTGGTGACACCATTCTGGGGCACTTTGTGGATGGCGTGGGCTGCACTGACTCTGCCATCCCAGGGGTGGAGTCTCCTACGCGAGCATGCTATAATGTGATCACTTTCTTATGCAAAATAATGGATAGGGTTGTGTATACAAAGTTACATGTAAAATAATTTTATTTTGTTTATTTTCCCCATTAGTGAGAATATTCATGTGAAAAAAACAAGTTATAGGCCCTCACAAGGTTTTGATTTTCAAGAGGTAATTTTTAAAATTTAGATATTTACAATATAAAAGCTATTTGTATATTATTTGCATCCTGTTGATCTTAGGGCCTGATTCACAAAGCCTTTTACTGCTATTTTATAGTATTGGGAAGAGACTGATGAATTGGTGTTGGCTGTATTGTCAAAAATGTATAATTGTGTATCTACTTTAAGTTCAATGTTTTAATATTCGTAAATGTATGGAGATTAGCATACATTTTCAGACAATTATTAATCATCTACTTGTTTGAAACAGTATATACGCCTGAAAGTCCATACTCAGTTGCACGGTGACCATGTAAATTTGAAACCTCTAACGTAAACATTTCAAATTCTATCTATATTCAGTGTACTATTTAGGTGGTACCACTGAAAATAGTTATAACTTGAACAATCCAAGCTACACGTTTCAAGTTATACCTAATATTTGTACAGGCCATTTAGGCAAATTGCTTATATATTTAGTGGCTGAATATCACCACTTAAACATTGTGGGGGTGGGGAGGGTAATTTTTGTAAAGTTCTTTCAACATATAAAGCCTGTTTTCCAAACAGAAAAAGCTTTTATAAAATTACACAAATGCATATGCATGAAAAAATATTCTCACAGAAAGTGTGAGTTTTAAGCAAGTTGTGCATAGACATTCTGGGGGGCGTAATTTTGGGGTTGCAGTGTACATAGATGTAAGCTTGTACTTCAGCATATGGGCTATTGGGACTGGATCTGGGAGCCTCTTTGATAAAGGCACATAGGTGTCTCTTTGTTGTCTTTTGAAAATAAAACCCTAAAGTGACTGACAGGGTTAGAAACAGGAAGTTGCATAAGGGGTGGGATGGGTCAGAGGGGAAAGACCCAGTGCATGCTGGAGGCAGCCACTGAGTAAGGCCTCCACTGGTGCTGCAGCACCGAAGGCTTCAGGAAAGATGACAAAAAAACAAGCGGGTAGGGCCAGGATTGGGGGGAGGAAGAAGGAGGGAAGCAGGAGGCATAACTGGGGGGGGGGGGGGGGGGGGTCTGGAAGAGGGGCTGCCTGCTGGGTAAATCATGGTAAAACAAGTACTGCCTGAGAATCTGGAAAGTCCAAAAATCTGGACTGACTGGATCTCCAAGCAGTCCAGATTTTTGGACTTCTACTGTAATTGGAGGACTAGGCTTTAAGAGGGCAATTATATAGAGTGGGTGCTAACATTTTATGTGCCTAATGTGCATGTAAATGTTTAGAATGCTAGTATATATATACCCCTAGGTGTGCACTTACATGAGTATATGCCAGTCTGTAAATACACAATTATCTTACATAGCACCTATTTGCAAGAGGAGGTACAAATGGGTGCAACATAGGTGGGGCTCCCATTTACACACATACCTTACAGGATACTGCAAGTTAAGTGCATGCCTGCTTCATTTAGGTGCCTGCATTTATATCAGCTCTATGGCTGATGTAAGTGCGATGTGCGCCAATAATGGGTTATGCTAGTATTCTACAATGGAACTGAAGCAACTAGAGGCACCAAGTTATAGAATTGCCCCCTAACCCCTGGATTCTATATAGGGTGCTTAGAGATCTGTGCTGAAATTGGCGCGGATTCTACAACAACATTCATTTATTTAATTGGCTTCACAAGTTAATCAGCATTGATAACAGCTCTTAACAAGCAACAATGAGTACTAATTTGCACTGATTACACATACAAATTGCTAAGCGTATTCTGTAACGAAATGCGCCGGACTTCTAATGTGCTCAGGCAAAAATAGGCATGGAAATGGGCATTTCTTGGACGTTCCAAAATTTATGCACGTAGTTATAGAATATGGCCTAGTGCACCTAAATCTTACACGCTGGGATTTATGCCACGTTTTTGTTGATGTAAATGGATGCATGTAGTTTTAGATGCTGAGGTATCAACTAAGTGTATTCTTAGGCACTGATTATAGAATATGCTTGGTCAGTGATGATTTTATTTAGGCGCCATATATTAAATTACCTCCTAAATGTGTTGCATTCATAATGTTAAATGCATTGTTCAGTTACTGGAGTGCTATTTGATTTTTTTTTTTAAGATTCCTGTTACAGAACAAGAAGTCAGAAATTTTGAAATGAATTCAGAAGCTGCAAAGAAAATAAACTGTGAGTACAGATCTCATATCACAGAATTTACCATGCACGAATTTTCATTTTATCCACAATTTAGGTTTTTCTTATTTTTTGCTGTATTTTTAAATTTCATTTTGAGGGCCCATATAGTGCAGGAAATAAGTATAAATTTCCTGTTTGGCAGGGCCATCTATGCTCAGTAAAGCACCTAAACTTGATGAAAAGGGGAAAGGACGGTTGTCTCTTATGCTGTGACCTTGTCTATTGAGAGTCTCACAGGAGACTTGCCTCTAGCTTTCAAAGCTGTTGGAGGATTAGAGAAAAATGAGAAGCGGGAATTAATTAGGTTCTGATTACTATTAACTTTATAGCATAAAATTCAAAAGGTGGTAAATAAATCTAAGGAGTCTGTTTACTAATCCATGCTAGAGGCTTCCTCGTGGCATTGCTGACACAGCCCATTCAATGTGCCCTAGTGCCTGTGTCGGCACTAGGGAACAACCAACCGCACTAGCGGCTTAGTAAATCCCAGCATAAATAAATTAGAGTTCTATGATGTGTTAAGATGCTTCAATAGTAGCAAGTGATGAAAAAAGTTACAGAAAGTAAAATACACCCTGAAAAAAGAATGGACAGGAAAAAATAACTTAGTTTAATAAATCATAAAAGAATATCCAAATTGGCTGTTGCATACAGCTACCATTATATCAAATTAAATTAATTTTTCCCAGGACAAGCTGGATATGAGCCCACAAACTGGGTGATATCATCCAACAAAGCACAGAGGTTTTTGAGCAGCTCAGCTGAGTATGTGCAGTGAATGGAATTCGCTCGGAGGAGGGAAAGGTGAGTAGTGGAGTGCCTCAGGGATCGGTGCTGGGGCCAATTCTGTTCAATATATTTGTGAGTGACATTGCCAAAGAGTTAGAAGGTAAAGTTTGCCTATTTGCGGATGATACTAAGATCTGTAACAGAGTGGACACCCGGGAGGGAGTGGAAAACATGAAAAAGGATCTGAGGAAGCTAGAAGAATGGTCTAAGGTTTGGCAATTAAAATTCAATGCGAAGAAATGCAAAGTGATGCACTTAGGGAATAGAAATCCACGGGAGAAGTATGTGTTAGGCGGCGAGAGTCTGATATATATGGACGGAGAGAGGGATCTTGGGGTGATAGTATCTGAGGATTTGAAGGCGATGAAACAGTGTGACAAGGCGGTGGCCGTAGCTAGAAGGTTGTTAGGCTGTATAGAGAGAGGTGTGACCAGCAGAAGAAAGGGGGTGGTGATGCCCCTGTATAAGTCGTTGGTGAGGCCCCACCTGGAGTATTGTGTTCAGTTTTGGAGGCCGTATCTTGTTAAGGATGTAAAAAGAATTGAAGCGGTGCAAAGAAAAGCTACAAGAATGGCATGGGATTTGCGTTACAAGACGTATGAGGAGAGACTTTCTGAACTAAACATGTATACTCTGGAGGAAAGGAGAAGCAGGGGTGATATGATACAGACGTTCAAATATTTGAAAGGTATTAATCTGCAAACGAACCTTTTACGGAGATGGGAAGGTGGTAGAACAAGAGTACATGAAATGAGATTGAAGGGGGGCAGACTGAAGAAAAATGTTAGGAAGTATTTTTTCACGGAGAGAGTAGTGGATGCTTGGAATGCCCTCCCGCGGGAGGTGGTGGAAATGAAAACGGTAACGGAATTCAAACATGCATGGGATAAGCATAAAGGAATCCTGTGCAGAAGGAATGGATCCTCAGGAGCTGAGTCAAGATCGGGAGGTGGGGCTGGTGGTTGGGAGGCGGGGATAGTGCTGGGCAGACTTATACGGTCTGTGCCAGAGCCGGTGTTGGGAAGCGGGACTGGTGGTTGGTAGGCAGGGATAGTGCTGGGCAGACTTATACGATCTGTGCCAGAGCCGGTGGTGGGAGGCAGGGATAGTGCTAGGAAGACTTATACGGTCTGTGCCACAGCCGGTGGTTGGGAGGCGGGGATAGTGCTGGGCAGACTTATACAGACTGTGCCCTGTAGAACATGGGTACAAATCAAAGTAGGGTATACACAAAATTAGCACATATGAGTTATCTTGTTGGGCAGACTGGATGGACCGTGCAGGTCTTTTTCTGCCGTCATCTACTATGTTACTATCCAGCTTATAATTGAAAGTGATTGCCTGCCATCTTCCGACATAAATCGGGAGATGGCCGATGATTTCTTAAAAGTGGCGAAATCGGTATAATCGAAAGCGGCATTTTTGACAGCATCGTCGCTTTCCTGTCGCTTCGCCGGCGAAAGTTCAAGGGGGCGTGTCGGTAGATTAGCGAAGGCGGGGCATGGGCGTGGCTACCAGATGGCCGGCTTTCGCCGATAATGGGGAAAAAAAAAAGCGGCGTTAAGCAGTATTTCGCTGGCTTTACTTGGTCCTTTTATTTTCACAACCAAGCCTCAAAAAGGTGCCCCAACTGACCAGATGACCACTGGAGGGAATGGGGGATGACCTCCTGTAACCCAAGGGGTTAAATAATCGCAACTGGGCTGAATAAGGGTTCTATTCAGTGACATCATGCTGAGACATCACTCAGCTGAGCAATTGGTTGTCTGGGAAACGGCTTGTTGGGCAGTTGGGAGGTAAGATTTGAGACTGAACAGACCTGTAGTTATGTGCTCTGTTTAGTTGTGCTGGAATTCTGTTTAAAAAACTGAGAAAGTGAAGTCTGAAGGTAGCTGATGTATGATTTGAGCTGAAGAATGGGTAGTTACTAATTTGTAAGAGCCTCGCGGTGATTTTAAGGCTCTAGAGTAATGTATGCTGATGCCTGCTAGTCTGAAAGTCTTTAACCTGAAATGAATAAATCAAGACGATATACTTTAACAATTGAAAAAGCTGGAAAAGTTTGAGAACAGCTTGTCACTCTGTAAGTGTTCATGGCAGCAGTGGAAGTTTTAATTACAGTTCTATAGCTGCTGCATGAGACAGAGATACCTGGTGAGATTGGTGAACATCAGCCATTTATGCAACTCAGTTGAATTCCTTTGTAAGTAAAGGAAGGTAATAAGTGGGAGTTTGGCAACGTGGAAAAGTTCTAGTTGAAGAATTTTGGAACTGTTGCACAGTTTCTGTAAACTGAGGCTGTTGTTATTTATAGATTTACTTATTGGTATTTATATACAATTTTATAAATTGTGTTGGATAAGGCTGGGAATCATTGTTTGGGAGGGAATTAGCATAGGGACACATAATTATCCGTTCTTTTATTTGGGGGTAAGTTAGGGATAACAGAGTTGAAGTAAGAAGTAACTTGAAGTTTTTTTGTGGTTAAGTCAGGGATAAGATAGGGTTTTACTTCCTTTGAGTTTTTGAGTTTAGTGCAGTAGGTTCTACAGTTCCTGGTTCCTGTTCCCTGGCCAGGGATCAACGCGATTGCTCTTCCAATGGTACCCACCGTTCACAGAGAGAGAAAAGAAGGAAAGCTGACCCTGTAAAATTTAGGAAAAGTATCCTTTTCGATTATCACAAAAGTAAGAGAAAATGAAGAGGACAGAATTGTAGAATTTATACTTACCTGAGATCCGTCTGAAGAGGAACCTGGAAGAAAAAAATAAACAAAGGATCAACTCTTTACAGTGCACCAGTACTACGCTAATTTAATTGCATGCATGATTAATTTAGCAGTTAATTGAAGAGTCACTTATCTGATATTGATATTTTTCTGGACAAATAAATCTGGGGAGGGAATAGAAAAACAAACGTTAGAATTTTCTGGTGTTAAACCTGTGAATGTTTTATTATTAGGTAATTGAGAATAGGGGGCCTTAGGAAATTTAAGCACAGAATTTTAGGTATTAGAATGTTTCTATGAATAGAGTTATTAGTGAATTCTTATTATCTGAGCTGAAGATTAATTTTTAAATAAAAATTTTCTGTAAAAAAAAATCATTTCCATCTTGATCTAATTTTTTTTTTTGTATTGTTCCCTCTGTTCCTGAGAAATTTTTCCTGAGTGCCTGGCTCGACTACATTAAAGAGGCACTCAGACTTCCTTGTTCGGAGGTTAAATTCTCAGGAGGGGGGCGGGGCTTACAAAAAATGGCGTAGTCGGCAGGATAGGGCCTTCACTTTAAAAATAAAGTGAAACTGGGAAAGCTGAAATATATGTGTGCATATATGGTGAAAAATATTTGCTATTTCTGAAGTAATTTGTGTAAAGGTAATTGTTCATCCCGGGTGAGAGAACTATCACAATATTTTGATTGCAAGGGGAGCCACTGCTGTGTGGGGGAAGGGGAATTTTTGTTTCCTTGTTGGGACCACACATCAGGCGACAGGAGAAGAACATGGAAGAACTACTAAGACAAATTGAGGAATTAAGAAATATAGTGGAAAGACCAGAAGAGAAAGCACCAATAATCCAACAAAAGAAATCTTGGAGAGCTAAGAATAGATGGAATGAAAGTTGGGAAGAAAATAGGAGAACATGGGAGAACAAAAAATACGGAGAACCATCCGTGAATCAGTTCAGGAAAAGGGAAAGATTTCATGAAGAGGATGGAAATAATCAGAGGGGATCCTATTGGGGAGCTCAGCAGAGAAAGAGAATCCCTGTTTGCTATCGTTGTGGACAGCTTGGGCATATTAGCAGATATTGTAGCGCTGAACTGGAAATGCAAGAAGACCTAAGTTTTGAGAATATGGAGAGATCCTTGAGTCCGGCAAAGCTTGCTCAAAGAAGCTGGAGCCCGGAAAAAGAGAGAGATAAAAGCCTGAACTCTGGAAAGTGTTATTATGTTTGTTACCCAGTACAAACTGTAGAGGAAAACAAAGAACGGTGCGGAGAACAAGAACAAGTGGTGGAAGAGGGGCAACAGCAATTAGTTAACTTGAATGAACAACTAATAAGTTCGGAAAAAAAGATGGAAGGAAGGGAAGTAAGAATAATAAAAGAGGAAGAGCAAGTAATAGAAGGGCGAAAGGAAGAAAACAGGATACAAGAAAAAGAAGCAAAGGAGAAAGAAGAAGAGAAGGAGCCAAGCAGCGAGAGCAGTGAAGGTGAATTTAGCAGCGATGAGGAGGAAGATGAAGAAACAGCTGATGAAAAGGGGGCTGAAAACTCAGAAGGGAATGTGGAAGGCAGTTCAGGAACAGCTGCAGCAGTGGGGGATAGAGTGAAGTTAGAGATTCCAGAGGCTGGGATAGAGGTGGAAGAAACTACCACGGAACCAGCTACAGTGGAAGAAATACAACAGATGGAGACTCTGACAAAATTAAGGTTTCCATTAACTGTTAAAGAGAAGAGAAGGAAAAGGAAGAAACAGGGTAAATCACTGGGAAATTGTGTGATTAAAGATGCAATGGAAGAAATATCTTTAAAACAAAGGAGAATCATTAATAGTCAACGCTCAGTACTTGAAACATGGAGTGTTCCAGTGGGAAGTCCGTTCAAGCCCATCTGGTGTAATAGGAGAGGTGGAAATAAAAACAAATGCTCACGTGTGCTCAGAGTTTTTCAAAGGCTGTTATTGTTTATTTACTTGGGTGCAGTTATTTTTATAGAAATGTACCATGGAAGACACCCGATTCTTTTCTCTTCATATGAATTCTCAGGGGGTGAAAAGAGGGAAAAGAAGACGGAAAAGGCAATGTTGAAGAAATTTGGAATTTCAAAGAGACTGGGAGAAAAACGGGCTCAAGGAATAAACTACGATTATAAGAAGAGGAAGAAGCTTGATTGACAGAGAGAGAAATCTCATTATTTCTGCCATCAAACACATGGGCAGAAAAACAAAATTATAAGAAAATGTAAACATTTGTTTTGATATACCAGAATATAAAAGCTCTCAGGGAAAGAACAATTACCTGGTGAAATGAAAGATGTTTGAATATATTGAAATGTGGGGGGATATGAAGTGGGTGGAATAATTTAAAAAAAATGTTATTTCATACATTTTTTTTTAACTTGGCTAGGCTGAATGTAACCCAAGGGGTTAAATAATCGCAACTGGGCTGAATAAGGGTTCTATT
Source organism: Microcaecilia unicolor (assembly GCF_901765095.1). NCBI lineage: Eukaryota > Metazoa > Chordata > Amphibia > Gymnophiona > Siphonopidae > Microcaecilia > Microcaecilia unicolor. The sequence goes on along the minus strand of NC_044040.1, from coordinate 38,760,373 downwards.
CAGTGACATCACTCTCAGACATCACTCAGCTGAGCAATTGGTTGTCTGGGAAACGGCTTGTTGGGCAGTTGGGAGGTAAGGTTGAAGCTGGTAGGATGTGTGTTAACTGAGTACAGCTGTGTGTTACAGAAAGTTTATTTTTAAAGAGAATATGTTCTGTGGTTAAGGTGACTGATTTAGGAAAGAGGTGATTGCTGGTAGCTACAGTGTTTCAGCAGTCTGTCACATTTGTAATATGATGAAAGTGTGGTGACTGATTATACTGAGAGCTGTATGTGACCAGGCTGGGCAGTAAGTAGCACGGCTCCTGAGTAATTCTGCCATGGGGAAAATCTGGATTTAGAATAAATCTGAAACTGCTGTAAAAGCTGTTATTTAGAGTCCTGGCAGATAAGAGGGAATAAAAAAACACTTCTTTTAAGTGTTTGATTAAGGATCACCTAGTTGGGCTGAGTATGCAGTGAGCCCTGTTGATTGTAAGAACTGAGTATCTTATTAATTCTGGTGATGGAATATGTTAATACTGGAAGAGGATAGGGGTTATTGAATTGATTTCTGATGGGATAACTGTGGGAGGGAATAGAATAGGGGAAAATAATTATCTTTTTTTTAATTGGGCTAGCTAGTTAGGGAAAACATTTAAGTGTGCCTACAGAAAACGTGTTAAGTGGTTTAGTTAAGTTTAGGGTTTTTAATTGTTGATTTTTAGAAGCTTAGGTTAGTAGGTGCTTCAGTTCCTGAAACCTGCACTCTGGCCAGAGATCATCACTGCAGTGAGTCATATGGTACCCAATGTGTAAAAGAGGAAAGGAAAGAAGAAGAAGGTGGGAATTGAAGTATCCTTTCACATCTGTGATCCGCTGGAGTGAAATCATCAAAAAACAGTAAAGTCAAGAGAGTAAAATAATAAACTTGTATACTTACCTTGTGTAGTTTGGAGAACCTGCAGGAGAGAAGAGAAAAAAACAAAGGATCAGTTCTTAATATTTGACATATGCAGTTTAGGGTTGTTAAATGTGATTAGAATCACTAGTTAAATAGATACTGTTTAATTGCTGGAGGTGGTGTCTGGGAGAGAAGCTGTGGAAAGAAACATAGAATTAAACATAGAATTAGATGATAAAGGTAAAGGTTATCCAAATTTGTAAAAGTCCATGATGTTAAGTTGTAACTGTATGCTGAATGTTACTAAGTTGATGTGAATAGCAACCGAGTGATTGCAGTAGGAGTTGCAAAACTTGTGTTCACTGAAGTTAAAAATTTAATACAATAAATTTGTTTTTTTCTGAAAAATTCATTCCATCTGAATTAATATTTTTTTTTGTATTCCTCATCTTGCTCCTGAGGAATGTCAGAGTGTCTGGCCAGACTACATCTCAGAGGCACTCTGAGTACTTGATTGGAAAGTTTAATTCTCAGGAGAGACAGGGGTTACACCTCCCCATACTCCCCCAGTGGTCACCAATTCCCTTCCAAACTAAAAACCTTTTTTCCAGCCTGTATGCCAGCCTCAAATGCCTTCCCACCTCCATGACAGCAGAATGTGTTGTATCCTCCGACAGCCTTTCCCTGGTTGCGATGTGGCTCTGGGGTGAGTGTGACACCTTTTCTGTTAGGTGCCCTGCAGAGAGTCACATTAGCAATGCATTGTGGTGGGTGTAGGGTACTGGGCTCTACTCCCATGGTGCTTTTCCCCCCTGCTAACTGGGTCAGAGTGTGTCCTGTTTTGTTTCCTGTAGTCCATGCGGTAGTGGCCATTTTTGTAAGCCAGTTTTAATTCCCTTTCCTGTGTTACCCACGTTAGAGAACGTAGTTCTTACCTTGAATGGTGCTGAAAGAGGGCATTGTACACCATTGTGCCAGCTCTGACCTACTGCTAATCTTAGTACCAGGGGACTCTTTGCCAGTGGGGCACAATCTCTGATCTGCAGTTAACTGTGAGTAAACATGGTTATTTCAAGAAATGACTTTTTCAGAGAGATTAGTCTTCAGGTGTGAACTGGTGTGTCAAAGTTATACAGCAGCAATAAGTCCTAGAGGCTGTATGCAGGTCCCTGGAGCAATTTTAGTGGGTGCAGTACATTTGTGGGTAGTGGGTTTGGGGGGCTCAGCTCCCAAAGTAAGGGAGCTATGCATGTGGTGGGAGCTTTTCTGAAGTCCACCGCAGTGACCCCTAGGGTGGCTGGTTGGTGTCCTGGCATGTCAGGGGGGCCAGTGCACTAAAAATGCTGGCTCCTCCCACAGCCAAATGCTTTGAATTTGGCCAGGGTTTGAGATGGCCGACATAACTTTCCATTATCGCTGAAAAACAAACCCGGCCATCTCAAAACTGGCGAACTCCAAGGCATTTGGCCGGGCTAAACCGTATTATCGAAAAAAAAGATGGCCGGCCATCTTTTTCGATAATACGGTTCCGGCCAGCTGTAACGCTGCTGCCAACATAGATCGCTGGCGACGTTCGATTATGCCCCTCTATGTTACATCCCACACAATTGTAGGTGTATGGGGCCACCTCAGTTCTTTATCTTCCACAGAGCCAAACAATTGCAGATTTTTCATAGTGTACAATTCAAGTTATATAAAAAATTGTTTAGTAGTTTTGCCACTGTGGTTTGGACTCTTACAAATCCCTTGGTCAGATTTCTCATTGAGTTTTAAAGTTTTGATTCTGTGGCTATAGTTTACACCAGTACATTGAGTGGCATTAGTCATTTTTTTCCAAGGACAAGGAAGATGTGATCTGGGTTGGCCACTGTTCGAAGCAGGATACTGGGCTTGATGGACCTTTGGTCTGCCCCTAGTCCTGTGCAGCAACGGCAGGTGGGGAGGTGGACATATGTTCAATGAGCCACTTTCATAAGTTTCTGCAGTAAATGCTGGGCAGCGTTTCCCATGCCCAGCTCTGCTGAATGGCATCACCCATCAGTGAGAAGACTACAAGTATCTAGCAAGATCCCAAAAAACTAAAACCGATTTTATTCCCAAGTCCATCTTAATGATTTATGGATTAACTGCTTTTACCACATTCTCTGGCAATAAAATCCAAAATCCAGAGTTTAATTACACATTGAGTGAAGAAATATTTTCTTCAATATGTTTTAAAATTACTACTTGGTAGCTTCACTGCTTGTCCCCTAGTTCATGCATTTTTGGAAAGAGTAAACAAATGATTCACACCTAACTCATTCCACTCCACTCAGGATTTTATAAAGCTCTATCATGTTTCCACTCATTTGTCTCTTCCCAAAGCTGAAGAGCCCTAGCATATTTAGCTTTCCTCATAGGGAAGTCCTTCCATCCCCTTTATCATTTTCGTCACCCTTCTCTTTACTTTTTCTAATTCTGCTATATCTTTTTGAGATGCAGTGACCAGAATTGCACACAGTATTCAAGGTGTGATCACACCATATAACAATATAAAGGCATGATAATATTCTCTGTGTCATTCCTAATACTGCCTAACATTCTATTTGCTTTTGTAACAACAACAATAACACCTAAATCCTTTATCTGGGTGTATCTCCTAATGTGGAACCTTGCATCATGTAGCTTTACAGCTTGGGTTCCTCTTCCCTACATACATCACTTTGCAAGGGGACTCCATGAGACTGAACATCCAAATGGCAGATGACATTTAATGTGAGCAAATGCAAAGTTTTTGAGTTTAAACAGCCAATGTACAATATACAATTATTGCGAAGTTTAAGAATTAACAAACTTTCCCAAACCTCTCCCCACCCTTCCCTGATAACCAGGCACAAAGTTCAACTGAATGTCGGTGTTTGAGTCTTTGAGTGTAACAGTCACAGCAGAGGAACAATCAACTTGGGGGTGTCCAGATCAATCCCACCATGAGATCTCCAAGATTTATACGTGTCCCATTGTCTGTTAAACTTTGTAATATGCCAAGAGCGAATGGCTGTCATTTTCGGCATTTGATAGAGAGAATCCATTTTATGAATAACCTTTATCACTGGTGGTGCTACGGGGCTCCTCCACGCTGATGCCAGTGTGATTTTACCTGCCACCAGCTACACCGATGTTAACTGGTGCACCGGCAGCCGGATTCCCGCAGGGCGGATGTGCAACAGGCATACCTCCTCCCTAGCGGGGTAGTGCACCCCTGTCACCCAAGCAAACAAATCTAGCAATTCTGACCAATAGACCTGTATCTTGGGCCATGTCCACAAAATATGGAGCATATCTCCCAGCTCTGCACATCCCCTCCAAAATTGGTCAGATCCCTGACCATACATTTTCACTAGTCTCTTAGGCGTGTAGTACCAGTAATACAATACTTCATAGCTATTTTCAATCATAGAGCTGGAAATAAAAACCCGTAACATATGTTCTAGAGCTTTCTCCCATTATATGTATTCCAGGTTTATCTTTAGGTCCCTTTCCCAGCGCTTTATATAGCACAAAATAGGTGCCTCACAAGCCTTTTATGATTTAAGAACTTTGAATAAATTTGTGTCCTCAGCAAATTTGATAATCTCATACTTCCTGTTTTCATATCATTTTTAAGTATATTAAAAAGAAGGGGACGTAGCATAGATTCCTGAGGAACCCCACTATTTACCCTTCTCCATTGAGAATATTGACCATTTAACCCTATTCTCTGTTTTCTATCTTTTAACCAGTTCCCAGTTGTCAATAGAACATTGCCTCCCATCTTACAACTTTTTAATTTCCTCAGAAGTCATTCACGAGGTACTTTGTCATATGCCTTCTGATAATCCAGATACACAATATCAACTGGCTTATCTGTATCTACATGTTTATTTACCCCTTCAAAAAAATATGTAGTAGATTGGTGAAGCAAGATTTCCCTTGACTAAATCCGTATTGGTTTGTTGCTTTAATCTATGCCTATGTGTATAGTCAGTAATTTTGTTACTTACAATAGTCTTTACTATTTTGCCCAGCAAATTCAAATTCCAAAATATTTCTTGCACTTCTAAAAATTAATATAATATTTCCAGGAAATTTTGTTTATAGGTTGCTAAAATTAAGGTTTTAATAATTATTGAGCATACAAATGTAGGCATGGTTTTACAAATATATTTTATTTACAATATTTCTAACCTGGATTTTAGGTTTTACTCACTTTTCTCATGTGTGAGCTCAAAGCAAGTTACATTCAGGTACATGAGTTATTTTCCTTCTCAAATGGGCTTACAGTCTAATTAAGTTGTACCTGATGCACTGAGAGGTAGGGGTGAAGTAATTTGACTAAGGCCACAAAAAGTGTCAGTGGCTATACATATCATTGTAGCCAACTGTTCTTTGCTTTATTTGTTTAATACATTTTTTGATTTTTTTTAAATTTTTTAATGTAATATGTTTTATGAAATATTTTACATACTTTTATTGTACCACACTTTGTGAAACTTTTGAATAAGGCATATTATTAAAGCAAACTAAGTTAAAACAATTTCTACCTTCAAGCTATGTAAGCCAGAGTAAACAAAGAGGTCTTTACTAAGTTTTGTAATATTTATCAGTATTAAATTACACATATATAAACTGAGTTGTATTTTGTTTTTAGATGTTGAGTCTCCAATGAGCAGCCAGTCTCCTAGTTATTCTCCAAGAGACACTGAAAGCTGTTTCAGTTCTAGTTCTGAGATGGTAAGCTATACAGTCAATGTTCCATGTATGAATCACATATACTATAGAAAAATATAGGGGTCCTTTTAATAAGCGGCAGTAAGCCCTAATTTTTGCTTCTTGAATGTCAAAATGCACTATTGCAGAGGGCACTTAGTTCTGGCATCTGTGCGCGTTTTTTTCTGGTGCTAAAAATATTATTTTATTCTTTAGTGTTGGGGGCGTGTTTTTGGGGGGGGGGGGGGGAGAGTAGGCACGTTAGTTAAGTTAATTTGTGTAGTTTTTTTTTACTGCCATTAGATGTAATTGCTAAATAGTTAGGGAATCTCCAGTGTTTACAGGTGGAGTGCCCCACCGGGGCCTCTAACTCTACCCAGACCGGAGAGTGGTCTGATATCACCTCTGATTCCATCTGCACTTCCGAGATCTCTGAAAAAAGACTGCCCGATACAAATATATAATCCAATCTAGCCCACGAGCCATGGGTCTGGGATCTATGAGAATAGTCTCGCTCCTCTGGTCTCAGAGATCTCCATGTATCAATTAACTCTAAAGAGGTGACAAAAGATGGCAAAATCCCCCTCTTCCCTCCCCCCAGTTGTTTTGCTTTTTAAACCCAAAGGTTTCCTATGATAGCATTGTGCATATTTGAATTAGTTTTTCTATACAAGTTTTGCTTGACTTGTCAACAAGGGATGGGGCCACCAAACTAGACTGCACAGGGCACCACAATTGCTAAGACCGGCCCTGAAGGTTAATATAGCACTATATGGAGCAGGGATCCAGTGTACTGACTGGAAGAGAAAATAATATCTTGTGACTCTTATGGGTATAGAAAGGGCACTGTGGGTTAATCTAGAAAGAGGGAATGGAAATTCTGTTTACAATAGTGTGGCATCCAGGGCTCCTTAACAGGCAGATGAAGTGGACAGAGATTTAATTGAAAACATTAAAAATATAGCTATGAAAGGGAAAGTACAACTAATACTGTAGGTGATTTTAATATTCCAAATGTTGATTGAAGACATCCCTTTTGAGAGGTTGTCTAGAGGTAGGAAGATCCTAGATTCTCTGTAGGGAGAACTATTCCAGCAACTGGTAATGGAAACCACATGGGATGGGGCAATACTAGACTTAGTGTTTATGAATCAGGAGAATGTTTCTGATGTTATAGTGGGTGATCAGCTGGCACCCAGTGATCACTGGATGGCGTGGTTCAATATTAAGACAGATATGGAGAGGGTTCATTCAAAAGTGAAAGTTCCAGACTTGTTTATGTTTAATAAAAACTACCTATACCGCCTTTTCTGACAGGTCAGAGTGGTTTATGTAATAAAAACAAAAATTAACTTTGTTGAGATAAGGGAAAACATTAAGGAGTTAGCAGCTGGATGGGAGCATCTGGGAGAAGTAGAAAAGCAGTAGGCAAAACTGGAAGGAACTATTTTTAAGAGCAACCATCCTTTTTGTAAGGAAAGTAGATAAAAATAAGAGAAAAACGTCACTTTGGTTCTCAAATGTAATAATGCAAAGATGAGAAAAAAAAAGGTTAGCCTTCGTAAACTACAAGAGATCACAGGAAAAGGAAGACAGACAACCATATATGGAAGAGCCAAAAGAAGCTGGTAAAGTAATCAGGAAAGCAAAGATGCAAATGGAAGTAAAAACGGCCAATACGAGTGTGTGTGTGTGTGTGTGGGGGGGGGGGGGGGAGGGGGGGGGAGACAAGACATTTTAAAGTTATGTTGTTGATAGGAGTTAGTGCAAACGTGGCTTTGTGAAATTCAAGGGTGAAGGGAAGGAATACGTAGAAGCTGATAAGGATAAGGTGAAATTACTTAACAAATATTTCTGTTCTGTCTTTACAGATAAAGGGCCAGGAGTAGGTCAACAGAAGACAAATGGGAATGGAAGTGTGGTAGACCCTGAACAATTTTTAGAGGACTGTGTTCATGATTTGCTAGCTAAACTAAAGGTGGACAAGGTGATGGGGTTGGATGGCATACATTCAATGATACTAAGGGAAATCCTGCTGGCTCTGCTGTCTGACCTTTTCAATGGTTCTCTACAGTCAGGAGTGGTCCCACTGGACTAGAGAAGGGCAAATGTGATCCCTCTCCACAAAATCATGAGGAGGAAGTTGGTAACCTTAGGGCAGTTAGTCTGACCTCTACCGTAAGTAAATTAATGGAAATACATGGTAAATTAATGGAATAGTGAGGTTTCTGGAATCCAAGGGATTACAGGGCCTGAGGCAGCATAGTTTTACTAGAAGCAGGTTTTGTCACAGAAATCTGATTAGTTTCTTTGAACAGGTGACCAGAGAGTTGGATCAAGGGCTAGCATGAAATGTCATCTACTTAGAGTTTAGCAAATCATTTGATAGTGTTCCACCTGAACAACTTATAAATAAACTAAGTACCCTCAAGATGGGCAGTAAAGTGACTGACTAGGGTAGGAGCTGGTTGAGTGGACGGTGACAAAGGGAAGAGGTAAATGGCACTTACTCTGAGGACAAGCAGGCCCATAATTCTCACAATTGGGTAATGAGATCCTGCATTGCCTAGTCTGGAGCTTGTAACAAGTAAAAAAAAAAACCCCAGAGCTTTCTGCTGAGGTGAGAGGAAGCTGCTTTTGTGGTATCTCTTCATGTCCAGTCTGCCACCTGTCTCAACGCAGACTGCTTTTGTAGGGCCCCCTGGACCATCCAGAGTCAGACCTGACCCCGAGGTGACATGAGGATTCGACATCGTCCTCGTCAGCACCGAGGAGTCTCGATGCTGAGCTTCAGGCAAAGGCCAAGAAGTATTGGCATCAGTTGTCCCTCAACACATGGTGCCAGGAGCTCCAGGCCATAGAAGGATTCTGCACCCAAGAAGTGTCGGTGCTGAGAGGACCACTCCCCCTCCATCCAGGAAGTGCTGATGTATCAGTCCCCTTGCATCCAGGACTCAGCTCTCCGGGCCTTGCTTCCTGAGCTGCTGGATAGCCTTTTACAACAGTATGCATCGACATCGGGGGGTGCTTGTTATGGTCCCACTTGGCCAGTTGCAGCCTCTGATGCTGGTGTCACGTGCAGCTCTGGTGTTTGGTACTTCCTCGACGTTGTCTGAGGAAGCTTCGCCAGAGTTGAAGCGGGAGTCAACTCCTTAGTGCCCCTGTCAAAGACATGGCTCCTGTAAGTCAAGGCAGGCTCGGTCTCAGCCCCTCTACGAGAAGTTGCTGTCTGACACCGATGAAGAACGTTTATGGGAGTCAGAGGAGGATCCGAGGCAACTTTCAGAGAATGAATCCTATGGCATCCCCTTTGAACCCTTCCCTCCATTTGAAAGGAGAAAATCTCCTCCAGCGAACCTTTCATTTTCCTCTTATGAAGGAAATGGCTGAGGCTATTTCATTTTGTTTGGAGGTGGAGGACAAGCTCAGAGCCAAGATGTTCAAGGTCTCCTCCTAGCCCACTTGAGATCAGCCTCCATAGAGGAGATTTGCAACACGGGCTTCAGTCCACCCACTACTGTTTGGATTAGGGTACCTGACCCGACAGTCAGTTCAGACAGGCAGTTCTGCAAAATTTGTTCGGTGTGTAGAATCCAACTCCACCCTCCTAGCCCCTGTTTTATTCTGTTCCAGGCTGCACCTACACAGTATGTATATAAGGTTGATTGAACTTTTAGTCTTGGTGTTTTGCGATTCAATTATCCTAGCTTTCGTGTTGTCAGTGAGCCTGGTAGCTAGGGATTCCCAGATAAGAGAATATGAAAACCTGCTTGTCCTCGGAGCAAGCAAAGATACTTCCATTTCATCATGCTGATCAATCCATAGACTGGTGGGTTGTGTCCATCTACCAGCAGGTGGAGATAGAGAGCAAACTTTTGCCTCCCTATATGTGGTCATGTGCTGCCGGAAACTCCTCTGTATGTTCTCTATCTCAGCAGGTGGTGGTCACACACAGCAGCAGCTCTGGCTAGGCCTCCAAGCCTAATTTTTAGGTTTTGTTGAGTGCCTGGGGTTGAGGGCTCTTTTGAGCAAGTGCAAACCTGGTGGTGCCAGGTCCCTCCTTTTCTCCCCCCTCCCGCTGGCTCCGTTAAAAAAAAAAAAAATTTTGAACGTCCTTAAAGGCGTTTATTTCGACGTTTATTTAAACGTTCATTGCAGCTACTCACTGGGACACCAGGTCGTTACAGCTCGGAGCGGAAAGCAGGTAATTTTTTACCTTTTGTATAGCGGGCAGGGGATCCCTGATTTATCTCCACGTTGCATATGGCGTCGGAGGGCGAGGGCGTAAAGAGTCGCTCCCCGGATCGCTTGAGCGCTTCTAGAGGGGATGTGGGGGTCTTAAAGCCTGATTCGCCCTTGTTGTGTGACAGTTTCATGACCGAAGAATGTCCCGGTCCTTCGTCCGGCGTGGCGGTTTTTCCCGCCATAGACGCCCATCCCCCGCTCCTCGCCTCCGCCATCTTGGCCGGCCAAGCGGCTCGGACGGCTTCTTCTTGGGCCGCCCTTGAGGTTGGAGACATTAATGCCATGAACGCCCTTAATTTGGGCGACGGCACCAAAGCGGCTAAAGTTAAGCGCCGCTCTTCCCGCGCGGCTCCTTCGCGGAGTGTCGCGCCGGACGCCATTTTGGATGCGCAGCATGTCTCTCCCCCGCTCTTGCGAGCGCCGGTTGAGGGTGTGTCTAGGGCTGTTGCCCAAGCTGCAGAAGTGCACAGTCTGGGGGGTCTCCCCCGAGTTTGTTTTGCTGCTGCAACAGGCCTTCCTTATGCAAAACGCTGCCCCTGCTCCCTCGTCTGGTAAAGAGGTTGAGGTTCCCAGAGGTAAACGCCCTCGGGTTGATTCCCAGGCCTTGGAGGACTTTGTCTCCTCCGATGTAGATGAGGGCAGCGTATCTGAGTTCTCCCAACGGTCCTTTGCGGATTCCTTGGAGGAGACGGATGCCCGCTCGGATGGAGCGGATGACCCCTCTGCAGCGCGGCTCTTTAGCTCAGAGGATTTGCCCAACCTGTTAGTGCAGGCCATGGGCATTTTGAAGATTTCCTCTCCGGAGGACGTCTTTCCCTCAGCCCCTGTTGGCTCTGCCATTATGCTGGGGACGAAACGCCCGCCTAGAACCTTCCACGTGCATGATGCCATGCACACCTTAATTTCGGCTCAATGGGATGTCCCGGAAGCGAGCCTTAAAGTGGCTAGGGCTATGTCCCGCCTCTATCCTTTGCCTGAAAGTGAACTTGAGGCCTTTCTGTGGCCTACCGTGGATTCTTTAATCACTGCGGTGACTAAGAAAACGGCGTGACCAGTGGAAGGTGGCACGGCCCTAGAGGACGCCCAAGACAGAAGATTGGAGGCGGCCTTAAGGTCGTCCTTTGAGGCGGCTTCTTTAAGTTTGCAGGCCTCAGTTTGCGGCTCCTATGTGGCCAGGGCGTGCCTGACTATGGTGCAGCGGGCTTCCCCCTCGGATCTTTCCTTGAGGGCTGATTGGCCGGCCCTGGAATCGGGCTTGGCCTATTTGGCAGACTTGCTGTATGATGTCTTGAGAGCCTCAGCTAATGGCATGGCTCAGACAATCTCTGCGCGGCGGTGGCTTTGGCTGAAGCATTGGTCTGCTGACCACGCCTCTAAATCCCGCCTGGCTAGATTGCCTTTTAAAGGCAAGCTGCTCTTTGGGGTCGAGCTGGACAAGATCGTGACCGATCTCGGCATGTCTAAGGGCAAGAAGTTACCAGAGGTCAGGGCTCGGGCTACTACTCGCCCTGGTACCTCCAGAGGACGGTTGCAGGAAGCCCGTCGGTACCGCCCGGGCAGGTCGGGCTCCTCTGCCCCCTCTTCCTTCAAGAGGAACTTCTCCCCCAAGCAGCATTCCTTTCGCAGAGACCGCCGTCCCGGAGGTGCTCACTCCGGTCCTCCCCCAGGGTCTCGTACCCAATGACGGGGCCTTGGTCCACGCCCCGGTGCAGATTGGAGGACGGCTGTCCTCGTTTATGGGCGAGTGGACCACAATAACTTCAGACGCTTGGGTGCTGGAAGTCATCAGAGACGGCTACAAGCTAGAGTTCTGCCGACCCTTAAAAGATGGGTTTGTACTCTCTCCCTGCAAGTCTCCGGTCAAAGCTGTGGCAGTGCAGCAGACCTTGGACAATCTGATCCGCCTGGGGGCGGTCGTTCCGGTGCCAGAAAATCAGCTTGGCAAGGGACATTACTCCATTTTCTTTGTGATTCCAAAGAAAGGAGGTTCTGTACGGCCTATCCTCGACCTCAAGGGGTCCATTGAGCCTTGAAAGTTCGGCACTTTCGCATGGAGACCCTCCGCTCTGTTATAGCGGCAGTGAAGGCAGGAGAGTTCCTGGCATCCTTGGACAGCAAGGACGCGTACTTGCATATTCCCATCTGGCCTCCTCATCAACGCTTTCTGCGTTTTGCAGTACTGGGCCGACACTTCCAGTTCAGAGCCCTCCTGTTCGGGTTGGCTACTGCTCCGCGGACCTTCTCCAAAGTAATGGTGGTCATCGCGGCCTTCCTGAGGAAGGAAGGAGTTCAAGTCCATCCTTATCTGGACGACTGGTTGATCCAAGCCCCCTCTTATGCAGAGTGCGGCAAAGCTGTGAACCGGGTGGTTGCTCTTTTGAGCTCCCTGAGGTGGATCATCAACTGGGAGAAAAGCCAGCTGCGCCCGACTCAGTCCCTGGAGTATCTGGGAGTTCGATTCGACACCCAAGTGGGCAGAGTGTTCCTGCCAGACAATCGGATTGTCAAGTTTCAGGCTCAGGTGGACTAGTTCCTAGTAGCCTCTCCTATTCGGGCTTGGCACTATGTGCAGCTGTTGGGCTCTATGACGGCCACGATGGATGTAGTGCCCTCTTATGCAGAGTGCGGCAAAGCTGTGAACCGGGTGGTTGCTCTTTTGAGCTCCCTGAGGTGGATCATCAACTGGGAGAAAAGCCAGCTGCGCCCGACTCAGTCCCTGGAGTATCTGGGAGTTCGATTCGACACCCAAGTGGGCAGAGTGTTCCTGCCAGACAATCGGATTGTCAAGTTTCAGGCTCAGGTGGACTAGTTCCTAGTAGCCTCTCCTATTCGGGCTTGGCACTATGTGCAGCTGTTGGGCTCTATGACGGCCACGATGGATGTAGTGCCCTGGGCCAGGGCTCATATGAGACCACTACAACAATCTCTGCTGCTGCGCTGGACTCCGATGTCAGAGGATTATGCTGTGCGCCTTCCCTTGGACCCAGCAGTGCGCAAGGCGCTGAGCTGGTGGACGCAGACAGACAAGTTGTCTGCAGGAATGCCTCTGGTGACCCCGGAGTGGATTGTCGTCACGACGGACGCCTCTTTGTCGGGCTGGGGAGCCCATTGCTTGGGAAGGACAGCGCAGGGGCTCTGGTCTCCTGCAGAGGCAAAGTGGTCTATCAACCTCCTGGAACTCAGAGCCATTCGGTTGGCGCTTTTGGAGTTCATCCCGGTACTGGCGTTGAAGCCAGTACGGGTCCTGTTGGACAATGCCACGGCTGTGGTCTATGTCAACCGCCAGGGAGGTACCAAGAGCGCCCCTCTAGCCAAGGAAGCCATGAATCTATGCCAGTGGGCGGTAGCGAGCCTGGAGCAGCTGTCAGCAGCCCACATTGCCGGAGTCATGAATGTCAAGGCGGACTTTCTCAGTCGCCATACCTTGGATCCCGGAGAGTGGCAGTTATCGGCTTAGGCGTTCTTGGATATCACGAAGCGCTGGGGCCAGCCGAGCCTAGATCTGATGGCGTCATCGGCCAATTGCCAAGTGCCGCGCTTTTGCAGCAGAGGACGGGACCCTCGATCTCTGGGAGTAGATGCTCTCCTCTAACAGTGGCCAACACAAGAGCTTCTCTATGTGTTCCCGCCCTGGCCCATGTTGGGCAGGGTGCTAGACCGATTGGCAAAGCATCCGGGCCGGATAATCCTGGTGGGGCTGCCAGTGGAGCAGGGTCTGTTACATCAGGGTCCCGTGGTGATGGAGGATCCCTCCCCCTTTGGTTTTACGGCCTGGCTATTGAGCGGCAGCGTCTGAGGAAGAAGGAATTCTCAGACAAGGTCATCGCCACTATGCTGAGAGCGAGGAAGCGCTCTACTTTTACTGCTTACGCCAGGGTTTGGCGTACCTTTGCAGCGTGGTGAAGCAGGCTCATTTTCTCCATTCACTGCTCCAATTTCTTCAGTGTTGGCATTCCTGCAAGAAGGTCTGGAGAAAGGCCTGTCGCTCAGTTCCCTTAAAGTCCAGGTAGCGGCCCTGGCTTGCTTCAGGGGCCGCCTGAAGGATGCTTCCCTGGCTTCGCAGCCAGATGTGGTGCGTTTTCTCAAGGGAGTTAAGCACCTGCGCCCTCCTCTGCACTCAGTGGTGCCTGCGTGGAATTTCAACCTGGTGCTAAGAGCATTACAGAAGCCGCCTTTTGAACCCTTGTTGAGGGCATCTCTGAAAGTCCTGACGTTGAAATGGGGGCTATCACTTCAGCCAGAAGAGTTTCCGAGCTCCAGGCACTCTCATGTCGAGAGCCCTTTCTGCAGTTCACTGAGGCAGGAGTGTCTATTCGCACAGTGCCTTCCTTCCTGCCCAAGATTGTTTCTCGCTTCCATGTGGATCAGCAGCTCTGTCTCCCTTCCTTTCGTAGGGAGGACTACCCAGAGGAGTACTCTGCTCTTAAATATCTGGATGTGAGACGAGTCATCATCAGATACTTGGAAGTGACCAATGATTTCCGGAAATCGGATCATCTGTTTGTCCTGGTTGCAGGTCCTCGTAAGGGTCTGCAGGCTGCTAAGCCTACAGTGGCAAGATGGGTCAAGGAAGCCATTGCAGCGGCTTTTGTGGCCGCGGGGAAGGTGCCGCCTATACAGCTGAAGGTTCACTCCTCTAGAGCTCAGGCGGCCTCGATGGCAGAGGCCGGGTCCGTCTCCTTGGAAGACATATGCAAGGCGGCAACTTGGGCATCGGCCCATACATTCTCCAAGCATTACCGCTTGACTGTGGCTGCTCGGGCGGAGGCCCGGTTTGGAGCTTCAGTGTTGCGATCAGGGATTGCTATGTCCCGCCCTGGGTGAGTACTGCTTCGGTACATCCCACCAGTCTATGGATTGATCAGCATGATGAAATGGAAGGTAAAATTAGGTTTCATACCTGATAATTTTCTTTCCATTAATCATAGCTGATCAATCCATAGCCCCTCCCAGATATCTGTACTGTTTTTATTCTGGTTGCATTTCAGGTTCAAGTTTAGTCTTCAGTTACTTCAGGAAGACTTCGTGTTCAAGTTTTTTTCACTTGGATTCTTCAAGAGTTGAGACGAGTTTGTGTTACAGTGAGCTGCTGCATTCCTCTCCCCTCCGTTTTACGGGGCTGGATTGAGACTTAAAATTCTGCCGGCACTCCCTCCCGCTTCGTGCGGTTGTAGGGCAGCTTTGTACCCCTCCCGCTTCGGCAGTGTTAGGGTCAGTCAGCTCCTCCCGCGGTTGCGGTTGCAGGATAAGCCAGATCCCCCCGCATCGGCGGGTGTGGTGTCCCTCCCCCGCTCCGCGGGGATGAGCTGGACGGATTCCCCTCCCCCACTTGTGTGGGGATGAGCTGGGTTAATTCCCCTCCCCCGTTTCGGCGGTGGTGAGCTGGGCAGAGTGTCCCTTCGTGGGTGTAATTCTCTAAGTGCTGAGTCCTGCGGATGGAGCTTTGATATCGACATACTGAGGAGTTTCCGGCAGCACATGACCACATATAGGGAGGCAAAAGTTTGCTCTCTATCTCCACCTGCTGGTAGATGGACACAACCCACCAGTCTATGGATTGATCAGCTATGATTAATGGAAAGAAAATTATCAGGTATGAAACCTAATTTTACCTTACCTGTAGCTGGTGTTCTCCGAGGACAAGCAGGCTGCTTGTGCTCACGACTGGGTTGAGCACAGTCCACAGCAGCCCCCACCAACCGGAACAAAACTTCGCGGGCGGTCCCGCACGCAGGGCATGCCCACCGCGCATGCGCGGCCGTCTTCCCGCCCGTGCGCGACCGTTCCCGCTCAGTTTTTTTCTTTTCCGCTCTGGAGAGAGACGTGTTATCGTCTCTCTGTCAGCCCCGGAAACCGGATGAGTTTTTTTTCTCTTACGAACGCGTTCGCATACTTCTTTCTTTCCTTTCCTTTGTGTAAAAAAAAAACAAAAACGTTCGAGTCCCCTTGTCTTTAGCCGCGGGGGCACCTCGTTGCGGCCTTGTGGCCGCGCGGTCGTTTCTTTTTCGGGTGTGCTTTTTCACCGCCACCATCGACGACTTTGAGTTCGCCGACGCGATTTTTCCGTCGATGTCCTCGAAGGTCCCGAGCGGATTCAAGAAGTGTGGTCGATGCGGCCAGCAGATCTCGCAAACCGATACCCACGCTTGGTGCCTCCAGTGCCTTGGGCCGGAGCATAATACCAAGATGTGCACCTTGTGTCTCGGCTTATGGAAGCTGACACAGGTGGTGAGGCAAGTTCTTCGGGACCGTCTTTTCGGAACTTGCGCCGGCCCCTTGATGTCGACGGCCGGATCTTCGGTACCGATGTCGGCGAAATCGGCACCGACGATGGCACCGACCCCAGGAGTACAGTACAGGTACCGTCGGCCTGCCGGCGGGGGTGAGTGGCCGCGCGGGCAATTGGCCCCGGCCACTCCCTCTACCCAGGGCCATCGGGACCGAACCCTGTCAGACCCGATCCCTCAAGGCCGGGGGGGGGTGGCTCTACCTCCTCTTCGTCTCTACCGCCGAGCGCCGATGACGGGCACCGAAAGAAAACTAAGAAGCACCGTCATCGGTCACCCACGGCGCACGGGACTGCCGGCTCCAGAGACATCGGGTACTGAGAGTAGGACCCTGGACCGGTCAGTATCGAACTAGACACTGAGGGTATGTACAGTTTCAATGTTGTCCTTGTCAGCACCGAAGGACCACAATGTTGTGCACTGGGGAAGCCCAAGAAGCATAAGTATTGGTCTACCTTGACACATGGTGCTGGGAGTGCCGAGGCATCGGCATCGCTCATACCTGAGAAGTGCAAGCACCAGGAGGAGTGTTCCCCCTCCTTGAAAGAGGTGCTAGTATGCAAGACTTCCAGCAGTCAGGTCCCTGCTAGGTCCAACACTGACTCAGGCTGCCTCTCTTCCAGCTCTCCTTGCCTTTTCTTTTAATGAGTGGTTCCGAGCCATGCTCAGGGATATTCTGGTACAGATGCTGCAGTTGCAAACTGCTTAGGCATTGAGGGTGCTTGTGCCAACTGTGGATCAGCCCCAGATTCTTTCTGAGCCTCCTTTCATGCAGATGCAGAGATCCTTGATTCCGACACCTCATAGCATGTTGACCACAATGCATACAGTAACACTTTCAATGTTGGGGGGGGGGGGGGGGGGGGAGGAAGCTTTCCCGGAGTCAGAGAGTAGGGCTCAGCACTCTTTGGAGTATGGACATCGATCCACTGAGTTGAGGCAGGACAGACTCATTCAGTATTAAGCTAAAGAGGCTGACTGGAAAAAAGATTGGGAAGAATAGTTGAAACTGAATTATTATGAGACCACAGAGATAAACTGTGGCTTGATATACTTTAGCTGTAAAGCTTTGTTCTACATATTACTTATAAAGAAGGCAGAACTAAAAACAGAGAGATAGGAACATAGTAACATAGTAGATGACGGCAGAAAAAGACCTGCGCGGTCCATCCAGTCTGCCCAACAAGATAAACTCACATGTGCTACTTTTTGTGTATACCTTACCTTGATTTGCACCTGTCCTTTTCCGGGCACAGACCATATAAGTCTGCCCAGCACTATCCCCGCCTCCCAACCACCAGCCCCGCCTCCCACCACCGGTTCTGGCACAGACCGTATAAGTCTGCCCAGCACTATCCCCGCCTCCAAACTACCAGTCCCGCCTCCCACCATCGGCTTTGGCACAGACCGTATAAGTCTGCCCAGCACCATCTCCGTCTCCTGCCACCGGCTTTGCCACCCAATCTCGTCTAAGCTCCTTAGGATCCATTCCTTCTGAGCAGGATTCCTTTATGTTTATCCCACACATGTTTGAATTCCGTTACCGTTTTCGTTTCCACCTCCTCCCGCGGGAGGGCATTCCAAGCATCCACTACTCTCTCTGTGAAAAAATACTTCCTGACATTTTTCTTGAGTCTGCCCCCCTTCAATCTCATTTCATGTCCTCTAGTTCTACTGCCTTCGCATCTCCGGAAAAGGTTCGTTTGCAGATTAATACCTTTCAAATATTTGAACGTCTGTATCATATCACCCCTGTTTCTCCTTTCCTCCAGAGTATACATATTCAGGTCCGCAAGTCTCTCCTCATACGTCGAGGTGGAAAACTCCTGAAAGCAAGGGATTGTTAAAATATTGGGGGGGGGGGGGGGGGGGGGGGGGGGGTAAGAAAATTCCAAAGCTCTGAGAGAAATGGGATGGTTAAACTAAACAAAAGGTAGGGCGCAAATGAAATAATTAATATGCCCAAAAAACTAACTGGAACTGCATAGCATCTGTGGTTGTCCAGAATGGAGCTGTTTCTGTGAGATTCTAGTGTGAGCTATGGATGGATTGTTCCAGCGATACAACAGGGGCTGGAATTCAAGGGTCTGTGGAACATCTATATAGGCTAGGATTTCACACAGTCTATTTTGTTGGGTGCTCCACAACTATCTGACTTTTGAGGTGACTATTAAAGTGGCAGATACTATTGAGCCAAATTCATGTACTTTATATTCATTTTCTTCAGATTGAAAATAAGTTGGGGTGAGTCATGTTATATGTGAGTAAAAGGGTCTGTATGTTTCACTGCATTAGTTTTCTCAGCACTTTTATATTTAAGATTAGATAGAAGAGGAAAGGAGAACGACTGCAGTGTTCGGATTTTATGATTTTCTTTTATATACCCTGAAGCAACTTATTTTTACATTGCTGGTACTTAATACCAGTTTATGCATACTTAGATTATCATATTTCTATTTCCACAGTCTGAATATGAACAGCCAACAGAATTACACATGAAAGATGTGAAAGGAATTGTTAAACACAATGATAAGCTGTTTGGGGAAAAAAACTATGAAATATCTGCAATAAAAAAGGAATCACAAAGTATTTTTCACAGAAAGAATATTCCTGAAGACCACATTCACTGTCATTTCCACAATGAGCATAATTTTCTGACCACAGAGGAAGAAAATGTTACATCAACTCCACCAAAAAGTGACTCATTGGGCATATCAGTCGAAACAATGAATATTGATTGCACTGAAAAGAAAGAAAGATGTAATGCATGGACACAAACTGAGAACTGCATTCTAACAGTAAAAAAATTAGATGCAGGCATTCAATGTGATGAGCTACAAGGATGCAAATGCACAAACAATTGTACTTCTGTCTGTAGAGATGAAATGCTTACTTCAAAAGGTTCCCAGTAAGTAATATGAACAGGTTACATACCACTGGAGGGCAGAAAACTCTAGCAGATGAAACACTTGGCTTCCAAAAAGCAGGCAAGGCAACATGTATCCATATAAAGCACATTGAAACAGAATATGTTACTTTGGAAAATGCAATTGTAGAAGTGACTGCACACAAAACCGGAAAGGTACAATAGTTACATAAAATGATACGGTTTCAGGGCCATTCTATAACTGGGCACCTCTACTACTACTATTTCCTTTTAGGGCCCCTGGAGTGTAGTAGGAGCCTATTCTGTAAAGCAACCTAGGATCCTAGGTTCTGTATTATAAAATACTAGTGTAATCCAGTATAGAGGCACCTAATTTAGGCACTCACACTTATGTCAGCCACAGAGCAGGTGTGAGTGCCTAATGGGCTGATCAGAATTAAAAGCAGGCGCAGTACTTGCAGTGCCACGAGAGGTCACGGCAGCCATTTTCAAGAAGCTGCTGCTAGGGGAAGGAGCAAGGGGGGGGGGGGGTTGCTACTGCCTCCGACACCCCACTAGACCACCAGGGAAGTCAGGTAGGCCTCGTGGGGGGGGGGGGGGTGTCCTATCCTGTGACCGGGAGATGGGGCTGCTGACTGGGAGGGTCCTGCTTGCTTAAATCACTTTGAATATTAGCCCCCAAACAACTTACTACACCTCCTTTACTTGCCTAGTGATCCCCCATCACCTCAATTCCATATTCAGGTCAGTGCAGACACTGGTTTGACCCCTATCTTCTTCACACAGTTATTCTTTGCTCCTTCCTGGTCCAAGTATGCATAAGCTCCCCACACTTTCTCAGACTTCCCTAATTGCCTATTCCATATGGCCGTTCATTTGGATAGTAAATAATCTTATTCCAGGCTGCCCAACCCTTCTGCAAAACCAGTGATGTGAATGCTTTCCACTTTGCAGCCAGCATAATTTGTTACACCAAGAGGGCTTGTTGCACAGGCAGACCAAGGGCTCACCAACAGAAAAGGAAAACTGATAATCCTCCATATCTCTCTCCCATTAATTGTTGCACGATTCCCCCAACTCCTCCCCTCCTTCTGGAGCACATCTACCATATATGCTGGATTGGTCCCTCCTCCCCACACTTCCTCCAACACAAATTACTTCTTTTCTCATTCAGTGATGTGAAAAAGTCACACCCACCCACCTAATTTTCTCAACAATTGCATATATGTCATTCTGAATGTTTTCTGATCCTTATACAAAATGTAATACTGTATTAGACAAAGAGAACCTAATTAAAAACACGTTTTAAAATTATTACTTCATTTAAGGAAAAAACGTTTTTATATTATTGCAAGGGGGGGAAGGCGGCCAAAATGGATGTTTTTTTTTTTTGGATGGGTGCCCATTTTGGCCGCCTTCCCACCTTGCAATAATAAAAACGTCTTTTTTGGCAGTGCTTCACTCAGCTGAGAGACTTGGAAGTCTCTGAGCCAATCACAGCGCGCTTGGCTCGGCTAAACGCGTTTTGATTGGCTCAGGGACTTCCAGGTCTCTCAGCTGAATGAAGCACTGCCAAAAAAGACATTTTTATTATTGCCGGGGGGAATGACAGCCAAAATGGACGTTTTTTTTGATTGGGGGGAGGCCGGGGCTGGGCTGCTCTGCGCATGCTCGACCGGCCGACTGTTTAACGACGGAATAGAGAATGCAAGTGAGCTACAACGAGCAGCTCATTTGCATTCCTATTCCTTGATGCATGCCCGTTCCTTACCAATTCGCTAAGGGAATCGGTAAGGAAAGGGCTTTAACGAGTCTTTAGTGCATCTTGCCCTTAGTGGCTTCAGCTGAATTTCTGAAACTTGAAGTCCAGCATATTCAAGTCTCACGTTTGCTGTTATCTAAGGGGTAACTGGTAATAGAGAAAACATGTCACTTCTGAAACCTACTTCTTTGCAGAATTACATTAGTGAATAGTAATTGAAGATTATTAATATATATTGTGACTGGTATTAATGGCATAGCTTTATCATTTACCCCTAGAAATAAAGGTCAACAAACAAGTTGTACTTAATATTGTTTTACTGTTTATGACTAGCTCTTGTGAGTCATGCTTCAATTAGATCAGCATACTATCATTGAAAATCAAAAGTGGTGAGGAAAAAAACAGGTCTACAGTCTTTACAATGGGAAGAGAATGGTCAAATAAATTGAACTGTGTTGCCTTTATCTGGCATCATGTTTTAGCTTTCTGCATGTTCTACTGTTACTGTATTAGACCAGTACATAAGACGTGTGCATTCCTTTAGCCTTTGTTTTTCTACTATATATAAAATCATAAGGAGTTTTGTTTACATTTTTCAAAAGTGACAGCAAGGCTTAAGAAGGGCCCAGTGGTCTTGAAAACTCATTTTTTGATCACACTATACAAAGCATCCAATTTTCTTCGAGAGATAGGATTACTAGAATTCTTATATGAGCTGTTATCCAGTGATGCTCTTAGAATGAGAGCCTGCTGTTCCATTGTTTTCTTCCCTACACTGTACAGAGCATGGTCTTCTTGAAGAACTTTCTGGACTACAGATAAGTCAATTTCAAATTTAGATTCAGCTATGCTATAAAAAGAGCAAAAGGACATACAAAAGATTGTTATTAGAATCACTGACTAATGCGCACTGCTATAAGTTTACTTATTTAACATACTGTCAACTTAGGTACAAAGTATTTTATCTTTAGAAAAATAGTTTTTAAAATGAAAATACTATACAAATTGAAACACAGCTAATTAACACTATCCCCTGGATTCTAGTACGCTTAGATTTAGGCGCTGAAATCAGTGTGGATGCTATAACTGTTAGTAACTTAATTGGCTTAAGATAATGAGCGCTGATAACAGCGCCTAACAAGCAATAATGAGCACTAATAGGCACCGATTAGAATTTAGGCGCACAAATCACTAAGCGTATTCTGTAGCAATGTATGCTGAACTTCTAATGTGTTGAGGCAAAAAGGGGAGTGGTTATGGGCAGGAAAATGGGTGGTTCATGGACATTCTAAAATGTAGGTGCCTATAGAATATGGCCCAATGCACCTAAATCTACATGCTGAGATTTACACCAGGTTTTTGTTAGTGTAAATGGATGTGCGCAAATATTGGTGCTGAAGTATTAACTAAACATATTCTATAATTGGCGCCTAAATCTAGATGCCGATTATAGAATACGCTTAGTTGGCACAAATTTCAGCGCCAATATTTTTAGGTGCCATATATATATAATCTCCCATATTTTTCTGTAGTACAAATGAAAACATGAAACAGTATAAGGGGTTGTAGTTAACTATTTTATTGGATTTCATTTACAGCTTTTGAACTGATAAGATATTTTCATATAAAGATACAATTCAATAAACAGACCATAAAATAATTTACTTATCACTTACATTTCATAAAATATACAAGACTTTTATGTAGACCTGATCAACTTCAAAACGAAAGTGCACAGATTTGACACTGATAAGAAAAACTTAGAGGGTCCAGGATAGCAGTAAGTATTCACATCAGGTTTGCTTTGATGTTTCCATATGTATATTATTGGGGAATGCCTGAAAAGATTTGTACATGTCATTTTTGCAATACATATTTATTTTTGAGTAACAATTTGAGCTGTAGATACTGATAATCTATTATACAGAAATTTCATGGTGTTGATTCAATTGGTATAATTTCAGTGTCAACCAATTTTCATTAGAATATGTTTTACACCCCGCCCCCCCCTTTTTTTTTTAAAGAGGGAAATTCGTTGATGTTGAAATTTAGGGCCATGTTTACTAAGGTGCGCTAACATTTTTAGCATGTCTTAAAAATTAGCATGCGCTAAATGCTAGAGATACCCATATATTCCTATGCGTGTCTCTAACATTTAGCACATGCTAAAAATGCTAGCGTAGCTTAGTAAACAGGGCCCTTAGAAAACTGTAGAAGCTAACTAAAAACATAATTTAAAAAATTTCCTAGGTCACTGAATTTTAACTGGACATGTCATCCAGTTAAAATTAAACCAGTTAAGGAGAGGTGATGAGTGTGCCATGGGTACAGCTAAAGGTTAACCTGATCATACCTATATTTAATGATATGTGGCTAACTTTAATCAGTTAAGTATGGTCAAAAATTCTTGTCACGTTATTTGCTATCTGGTTAACATTAAAGTGTCCGAGTTAACTAGTTGTCTTTCAGAATATTTTTACAGGGATATCAGCGGCTAAACACTGACCTAATGTTGTCTAATTCTAGGGTAACATAACATATGTTAGGGTGGTGGATAATCAGTCTACCTGCAGTTTTGTAAACCTTGGAAGTATTTTATACTTACAGACATTGCTGCAGTAATATAAGCAAAAGTATGCAGATAGCGGTCTTCATTATTGCCTTACCTAAAACTGTTCACAGGATTTGCACCTGCTTCTCAGCAGGTCATTTTTTCCATTGGAAACAAAACACAGTTTTTGACCACACAAACCTACATGCTTTTCTTCCCCCATCTAAACTGTGCCCTCAGGAATGCCTCTAAACAATCAAGTAACAACATGCACCTTGTTGAAGAAGGCATGGGCTTTTACCCAGCTTGAGAGTGGACAGCTGTAAAAGAATCCAATTTTGCAGGTACAATGTTAGTTGACCTGTGAAAACAGCTTGTAGTGTTACATTACATAAGATAGTTCTCTGTTTTCATGGTTTATTTCAGAATTCTTCCAGTAACAAATATTCAAGAGGTTCAAAGAGACTGCATCAATATAAACTCTTCACTGTCCTAAATATGTATTTAATCTAAACACATCCACAATGGAGTATGATTGAAATCGGAGGAAAAAAGCCTCAGATCCTCACCTCCACCTCTTATTTAATCAACTGGAAGAGCAAGAATACGACCCTCATAACAAAGTAGATACAAAACCAACAATAAATGATAGAAAGCCAAGCCAGAATAACAATTAACAGGACCACTAACCTAAACCAGATCGACCACATAGACATCTACAGTTAAAATGCACCAAAACTACAATAAATATAAACCAATACCCATAGGATATATAAATGCGAGATTGGCAGTTAACAAAACAGCAGTGCTGAGTGATTGGATAGAAAAAGAACAACTATTATTGTAATAATAGAAGCATGCACAGAGTTCTTGGACTTTGTATCAAATACCTGCACAAACCAACAAAAGATCTTATTAATAGGAGATATCAAACTGCACCTAGACAAACAGAACGACACCAACACCATAGCACTAATGAACTTCCTAGACCAATGGAATTTCACAACAGCACAAGGTTGTCTCATCACATACAAAAGACCACCTCTTGGACATACTAGCTCACAGGTTCTTAGGAAACAACACACACACGCTAGAAAATCACAAATGGGAAGAGGTGGTATGGTCAGACCACAGCAAGCTCAATTTCATACTGAAATGGAAAGAGAAAGGAAAGAATAGAACATCAAAACCACCACACACATTCACAACCAGAGGGAAGGTGGACAATCACTTTCTGAACAACAGTGAGGAACAAACATAGTAACCTAGCACCAAATGACATCCACTTCATGAAAACTGCGAAGAAACAAGCAAAAGCATACTGGACAAAATAGCACCATTCAAAATGAAAACAAGAAATAAAAAAACAACCAAGATCCTGGTTCAATGCTGAATTACTAACTGAAAAAACTATGCAGGAAACTAGAAAGAATATGGGCAAAAAACAAATCAGAACTAAACAAAGACATATGGAGGAAAGCTATAAGAACTTACAAACATAATATAAAGAAAGCCAAAGCAGAATACTACAACACATATGCGAACCCAGAACAGATCATTACAAAAATATTCGAACTCATGAACAATCTAATGAGAACCCAGAATGTACTGGCATCAACTGAAACACCACCTACTGCAAATGAGCTTGCATGGTATTTCGAACAAAAAAATAACAAAAACAAGATCTAACTTCACAACATCTCACGCATCCATCACCGACTTCTTACAAAAATGCGAAACCAATACCACTCAGACCATAGCAGACAGAATCTGGGTCACCTTCGAATCACCCAAAATAAGCACAGTGAAGGCAGAAACTGACAAAATACGCACATGTGAAATGTCTGCTAGACAAATGCCCCAACTATATGATGAAAAACCCACCAGAATGGTTCATCGAATGCTTCACTAAACACATCACATATATGCTATCAAAAGATCAATTCCCAAAAGATAAAGGAGAAATCATACGCCAATCCCCAAGAATGCAACTAATAAGATCAGCGATCTCACAAAATACAGACCAGTGGCCTTAATACCACTACTGACCAAAATAATGGAGGGTCTGGTTGCACAACAACTAATGGAATACATGACAAAATTCTCAATCCTACATAAATCACAATCAGGGTTCAGACCATAACACCGCCCCAAAATGGTCATAACCACTCTAACGTTGTTCAGAAGCTTAATAAGCCAAGGACAGAATATATTATTACTACAATTTGACATGTCAAGTTTGTTCGATCTAGTAGACCACACAACACTAATGGCCCTGCTCGATTACATAGGAATCAGCGGAAAAGTGACTGCGTGGTTCGAAGGTTTCTTAAAGACCAGATCCTACATAGTGAAGATGTCCAACCAGCTATCAACATCTTGGACCTCTGAGTGTGGGGTACCACAGGGATCACCAACATCTCCAATACAATGTAATGATGGCACCACTCAGAAAAAAACTGGAATTAATGGGTTTTAACCTATTCATGTACGCAGATGATATCACTATTTACATACCATTCAAAAACAGTGTTCCAGAAATACTGGACAGAGTTAAAATAGGTCTGGAACTTATAGAAATCTGGACTGAAACATTCAAACTAAATAGGGACAAAACCAAATTCCTGGTTCTATCAAGCCCTCACAACCCTGCATCACACCAAAACTGCATAATCAACTATCAAACATACAAAATAGAAGCACAACTAAAAATACTAGGAATTATCCTCAACAAACATCTATCACTGGACAATCAAATATCAGCTGTAACACCAAAACGCTTCAGAATACTATGGAAACTGAGAAGGATCAGGAACTATTTTCCAAGACAATCATTCTAGACAATAGTACAATCGATGATACTATCAGAATTAGAAACAGAAAGGGAGATCCTGTAATGCACAAACAAGGTTATTTTAGTAAGTGTGCTTAATTTTATTTAACTTTTAACATTTTCCAGACAATAGTGCAATCAATGATCCTATCACAATTAGACAATTGTAATGCAGTCTACATAGTGTGTAAAGAGAACATATTAAAATCACTACAAACAGTCTGAAAAACCTACCCCACTGGCTGCCAATCAAAGCAAGACTAATCTTCAAAGCTAGTGCCATCATTTATAAAATACTATTCGGTACATTGCCTGAACATATGCTAGATATGATTGAACTATCTCCACGAAATGCAAGTCCAGAAACCAGAGGCTACCTGCTCTTTCTCCTATCAAACTGCAGAAACATAACTTACAAAAACTACATGGCTGGGTTTAGTTACCTGTGTTCCAAATGGTGGAAGTCAATACCAAAGGTCACAAGAAGCATCACCAATTATCTCCAGTTCAGGAAAGAACTGAACCTACCTCTTAAAAAAATTCTACAATAAGTAAATAAGGCATTGTAGACCTTTTTGCTTCCTAATCACAAACCATTATTGATAGCAGATTCCCAATTGTTAGTTGCTTCCTACTTGTAAATCATTACTGCAATTTCTACCAGAAAGCAAATGTAAACAATCATTGTAATTTTCAACCAGAATGCAAACTGTAAGCCACTTTGAACTGAAACTTGGTTTTGGATAACAGTGGGATACTTTGCTTATTAGTAGTAGGCTTTAAATGGGGTATACACTGTAGATGTGTTTTGATTAAACACATATGCTGAATTTAGGACAAAGAAGAGTTTATATTGATTATTTCAGAATTCTTCCATGTTTCATGAAGACAATTCAGAAAGCCATTTACCTGAGCAGTGGTGTTCCTATGTTGGCTGCCACCCGGGGCGAACTAACGCTGTGCACCCCCTCCCCCAGTGCATGACCCCCCCAGGCGCCTCACCTCCTGGGGGTTTAGGGAGCAGTTACGTGGCTGTCGGCTCTGCCAGTTCCCTGCCCCAGACCAGGAAGAAATGTTAGAGGGAGCAGGGAACCGGCACAGCCAACAGCCTTGTGGCTGCTCCCTGCACACCCCATGCAGTGTGCACCTGGGGCGCACCGTCCCCAATGCCCCGACCTTGGTACGCCACTGCATCTGAGTAAATGGGATATGCATTCATTTGAAACATGGGAAATGTCAACATTTTCAGCCCGAAATGACAGGAACCCTTTCTCCCCATTTTTGGATTTTCTCCTGTGTTAGAAAGTGTGCACCATTGGGCATTGCCCCTAAAATGGAAAAAAATAAAAAAAAATCCCTGTAAACATGGAAACCTAAACAAAAATGAAAATTTATGGCTGCACACCCATACTAATTACCCAGATAATAGGACTGTCAGAAACATGCCTACCTTAACCTAGCTCAAAGTACATATAGGGTTCCACAGCACTACATTAGGGGGTCATGATTCCCAGGCACATTTAGATTGGAGAGAGAGGAAAAACACATAGATTGCATTTAAAATCTACATGCACCATTTTGCACAGGAAACTAGCTATGGTAATTTTCAAAATGAAAAACAAATGTCTCTTCTTTCACCTTGAAAAGGTATAGAGAGCATGGATAAATAATACCTGTGGGCTTTGCAGCAATGCAAGCAATTTGAAAACTGCCTCTCAATGTGTGTTTTTTATTTGAACAGAATATTATGCTCCTAAAAGCTACTTAAAAGAAACAGCAAGGGAGATCCTGCAATGCCCAAAACAAGGTTATTTTAGTAAGTGTGCTTAATTTTATTTAACTTTTAACATTTTCTTTCAAACACTGCATGCATACTTCCTCTTCAGCAGGATGCTTTGAAACCATTGCATCACACCTCTTCTGGTGGTTCAAACTGTTAAGAGAAAAAATATATAACCCTGTCTGGACACCCATGGGTTCCCCCTATTCCCTCTTATTTTTTTTTTTTAATCAAAGGGAAACCCTGAATGGGAAAATAACAGTTTAAAGGTGCTCTCCACAACTAGGTTTTGTTAGTTACAATTTGAGGCAGAGTTGTAAAAATCTATTTTTTATATCTAGCAGATTTATTTTTTTGAAGTGACATATATATATGTACTGTGACTATTCCATTTTCAGAATGGTAAAATAGGAAATAAGCAACTCAGAAAAACAGAAGAAAAAATAATTTTCTAATACAAATTTCATGGGTATGTAGTAATTTTGCTGCTCTCTACAGATACTATAGTATTAGTAGATCATTTTGAGAAATTATACTTCTGTATCAGAATGTCAAACCAAATGTTTTTAACACAGAAATTCTCTCATTTTGGTTTATTTCCTCACCCCCCAACTTTCTATTGCATCTCCATGAAAATATGGATGAAGCTGCAGAAACCCCATGCCTGTATTTTTAAAATACATGGCCACAGACAAGCAACTCTTTACTATGTATTTTGTGTTCATAAAGCATGTAAAAGAATCCAGCATTAAAATAAATGCCCTGAACCATATTTCTACGAAAATTATCTTTTAAATAAAGTACAGTTTAACTGGATCATAGTTAAAGCCTCGAGGCTGAACATGCCAAATCACTTATATGTGACACACTATATACTGATTTATTGGAATTCTAGCTGCTTGGTTGACACTAACAGCTGCTATGGCTAAAATACTTTCAGAAACACTATGAACATACTTATACCACATTGGTGATTATTATAGAAAACACTCTCCTTGAAATGAAAATGTACAGTATGAGATAATTGGTTGCTCTAAGTTTACAATTTATGACCATCCCTTTGTGTTTACCACTGCAGTATCTAGAAAACAGTTTTTCTTCCACAATGTACAAGTACATCTAGGTGAAGAATTTATGGTGCTGACATTTTATAGTGCCACAAGATTATTATTTTTAACTTACTATACAAAAGGCTATGAAGATTTATTATAAAACCACCAGTAAGTATTGTACAGAAAATGCAACATCAGGATATGGAATTAAATTTTTCTAGGCAGCAGCTACATGTAAACTGAAAATATTACCCGCAATTTAATATATTTTGCCATAAAGCACATAGTTGGATTGTCTGCTTCTGGCCTGGTATAGGAAGTTCTTGCTTTCCATTCTATTCTCCTCTGGCTGTAGATAAATAATGTGTGGTCAGCTTAAATCTGTTAGAAAAAGTGCAGAAATATTGTTTAGTGACTTTAAAAAAATGTGTTTGATCATTGCGTAGGATAGCAGCTGGAAAATATTGCAATGGTTTTAAAAAGATAGAATATTTTATTAATCGACTATTTTCACTACAGAGAAACTAACTGAGAAAATTGTTATAAGCAGTAATAATAAAACACTAAGGGCCTCTAATCCACGCTTGTGGTCCCCAGTGCGGTAATGCCAACAAAGTCTATTCACTTTGAATGGGCTTCATTGGCATTGCCGCATGGGAACTGCTAGCACGGCTTGATAAAAAAGGCCCTAAAGCAATTGCTGGTTTTGTAGTTTAAAGTAGTGCTATATAGTAGAACCACTGATGTACAAGCCCTAAAGACTGGTGTGGGGCATTACGTACATTTCAACTGGGATAACTGACACAAAAGCATTACAGAGATGATGTACACTAGGGGACTACAGAAGGGGACTCACTTCTTGTGGCTTGCTGTTGGAATTGTATTAATGTTTCACCTTTGATTTGGCCAACGGGAAAAATTTCAGGGCCTATTTTCTATATGCATAATAGAATCTCTGGCGTGAAATTTCAAAAGGTTTAACAGCAGAATAAAACTCATAGGTTCTGTAATTCAGTCCTTGAGTCCCCTAGACAGTTGGGTTTTCTATCTGCAATGATATGCACAAGAGCTTTTTGTGATCCAGGGTAATTCGCTTAACCCTCCATTGCCCCAGGTATAACTTAGATTGTGAGCGCACTGGGGACAGAAAAAGTACCTGCATAAATGTAAACTACTTTGATTGTATCACAGAAAGGCAGTATATCAAAAATCTAATAATTTTTCCACATAAAATCACAATGAACACAAATTTAGCTGATTAATAAAAGGGGTAGCTCAGGTAGTATTCCCTGGATGGGATTTTTATTTAGCCCTCACCGTAGATGTTCAGTGATAACTGGCAAAATTTACTGTCACATAAATATGAGGCCTAAATCTAGCCTTCCTCTGTCTTTAAGATGGCTAGATTTAGGGAAATAGCTATTTAAGGTTGATTTGAAAATTTGACTCAAGAAACCGAGTATAATGACTGAGTTAACTTACTTGTTCAGTGGGTCTTTGTATACTGACCCATTTTTGTCTGCAATGTCTATCAAATCAAATCTTTTTATTTTAACTGGTGGTAGTAAAATTTCCTTTCAGGTGGAGCCCATTTCCTGGATAACCTATGAAACAGTATAGCTGCCATGGTAGTGCACTAATTATACAGAAATAAGGGTCAACAGACAAGTTGTAGGTGATACTTAAAAAAAAAATTGAACTTAGTATAGGTATCAACTACATTTTGTCTGTTGACCCTTATTTCTGTGTAGCCATAAAATCTGCTGGGAGGCATTTGGTCTAATTATGGATTCTCACCCTTCACCTTATTTAGAGAAGCAACCGCAGAGAAGATTCTAATTGACTTTTAGGAAAACTTAGCAGCCACAATATGTTACCACTGTGAAAACACACTAGTGTCATAATGGGTTCTACCTCCAAGTGCTGTGCAATAATAATTTGAAAGTATCCATAGGAAATAGTAAAATTGTTCATGGGCACACTCAAGGGCCCTGTTTACTAAGCTGCGCAAACATTTTAGCACGTGCTGACAGACACCCATTATTTTCCTATGGATGTCCCTAGCATTAATGAGTGCTAAAAAGTTAGCGTGCATACAGCGTGGCTTATTAAACAAGGCCCTAAATATATTTCTTCTCTTAGTTGTTACTCCACAATTTCCTTTTATTGTGAGAGAGGGTCTTCTTTATGAGTGTTACAAATGCTCTTATATGGCATAGTTTTTAATAATATCTAGTTAGTCTTTCAATTGCGTTTTTATTGTTTTTTGAAAATGTTATGGTGGGAACTACTGGTTGTTTTATTTTTACTTACACTAAGAGAGAGGTTTCCACACACGCTGATACTTATTCATCACCACTTGACCACTGGCAAGGAAATTTAGTGAATGGAGCTAACCCGTATTTATTAGATTGTAGTTTTTATATGGGGTTGGAAAGACTGGATACTAAAAAACTTTTCTCACTTTTTAGAGAATTTGACTAATTTAGATTCTATTGTAAATACTTTGAATTGTAAATCACCAGTAGCTTCAGAGTTGGCATTGTTATACAGGATAAATTGCAATATTTAAATGAGGCATATTCTCAATTGATGGACAGCAATTTTTATGTATTATTGGATCAAGATACCACTTCTCTAACATACAAGGTCAAGTCTCTGTTCTTGTTGATGAGGCTTTCCATGGGGGCATTGTGGAAAAACAGTGTTTGTGTGATAGAAATCCCCAAGTTCCTTATATTTACTTTGTCCCCCAAAATACACAAATCCATCAGGACTCCTCCAGGACCTAGTGTCAGGAAGGGGGTCCTTTTCAGAATCCCTTCCTGAATATATTATTATTTGAAGCCTTTTGTACAGCAGGCTTGTTCCTATATTAGGGACTCAGCTTATTAGATGCAACACATGGAAACTATTTAAGTTTCAATGGGTGACCCTTTGTTACTAGTCACTTTAGATGTGAATGCTTTATATTCTAATGTTCCTCAGGATGAGGCTTTACATATCATAGATTTTCATCTAAGGAAGTCTTCCTTGTCAGGAGAAAAATTGTCATTGTTACATATGAGCTCTTATGGTTAAACACTTTTATGTTTGATAAATTTTATCTCCAGATCAAGGAAGTTGCCATGGGAGCAACAGTAGCTCCATCTATTGCTTGCTTATACATGACTAAATTTGAAGATAAGTTTGTGTACGGGAGTAGTTTTGAATCGCATCATTTCTTGGAAGAGATTTATTGACAATGTCATTTTAGTATGGAGGGGTAAGGAGGAGGAACTTGGGGAATATGTGATTTATATCAACAAGGTAGACAAGAATATACAAGTCACGGCTTAAAGTGGTAAACAACAAGTTGATTTTTTTTATATAATCATTTCTATGACTGATACTGGCCACTTTGATACCTTTGTTTATCGGAAAGAAACAGACCGTAATATGACGCTTCACTACACTAGTTTTCATCCTAAAGAACTGTGTAATATCATCCCTGTTGACCAATTTTTAAGATTGAAACGCCTATGCTCTACATTGGAACAGTTTAAACATGCAGTGGATATGTTCTCCAGATTTTTTACAGAGAGGTTATCTGAGATCTGTATTGAAAAAGGTATATAAATGGGCTCTGTATGCTGACCGGAGGTGGCTTATGTTGCCTTCCACAACTGAAAACAATGATACGCTAGTTTGTATTTTCCTTTTTCTTCCAGGTCCAGCTATACAAGGTCTATAATTTTAAAGTATTGGCATATTCTGGGGGTTCATCAGTCCCTAAGAGAAAGACCCAAATTTGCATATTGTAGAAGTAAAAATCAGGGAGAATTGCTGTCCAATTCTAGTGCTAAGATGCAAGAAATATGAAGTCACTTATGTGGTAATTGTATTTATTGTAAACTAGGTGAGTTGGCATATCCCACTCCGATCGTTTGTTTCATATTAAATCACAAACTCATTGTAATTCAGCAGGGGTTGTGTATTGTGTTATTTGCCCTTGCAGGCTATATTATATTGGCCAAACTATTAGAAAAGTCAAAGTCCATATGGGGAACACATCAGTAATATAAGGATTAGTAAATTAGAAGCCCCTTTAACAGAACATTGGAGACAGCACAATCATTCATTATCTGATTTACAATTTGTAGTACTGCTTCAAGTTATGGGAGTGGGGTCCATGCTAATTAACAATATTGTATAAAAAGCAGTTCATTTACATGTGGCATACTTCCTATCTAAAGGGCCTAAATAGGGAAATTGAATGGTGTTAATGAGAAACAGAGCAGTGTATAAAAATTTCAGGGGAAAGTGACAGTGGTCACTTTCCACTTGGAGAAATACATTGTGGGCTTGGATTCCCTGAAGGGATTAGCGGCTGTGCATATGGTTCTACATATTTGAGGTATTTTTATATAGTGTTTATAAAGTGGTGTTCCTTCTTAGTATTTGCCTCCAAAGGGCAGCAGGGTGCTCTTTTATTTTACCTTGTAGTGCTTCCTTTTGAAAAAGCTATGTGCAAAACTTGGCCACAGTTAAGGA
Organism: Microcaecilia unicolor; assembly: GCF_901765095.1. Classification (NCBI taxonomy): domain Eukaryota; kingdom Metazoa; phylum Chordata; class Amphibia; order Gymnophiona; family Siphonopidae; genus Microcaecilia; species Microcaecilia unicolor. Next base: position 38,726,833 of record NC_044040.1, on the reverse strand, counting down.
GATGCATTAACAACATTGTTCTGATTGACGCCACACAAGGAGACGCTTCAACAATATTTCCCAGATTGATGATGTACGTTAGTACTTTACCTGGTGCATATCCAAAAGTTACCATCGACAACAGTTGAAGTTGATCAGTACATTTTTGGAAATACTGGTTTTAATTGAGAATTAAATTAAAGAATTAAAATATTGGTAAATCTCATTGAGGATCCTTCAAGACTCATTTGGTTGTTGTCAGATTACTGCTGGGCATAATGAAACTTCTCAAACTGAGGAGCATGTTAGAAAATCAGAGATGAGTTGTCTATATAGGAACTACAAGCAAGTTATTGCTATGGATTGATTGGCGACTGTGATCAAGAGTTTCATGGTTTAATGGACTTTTAAAGATGTGTGGTTTTTTTTTGGTATAACTGTATTTAATAAAGATGAGTATTTGAGTATAACTGTCCACTTTGGAGGCATTTATTCTAAAGGGGGTTCATATAGTTTGATATTAATTTTTGATAAAAATATTTTATGAAATATAATGTACCTGGTGTAGATAGAGGATTTCATTTTGAAGACCTGGTCTGCCAGACTAGAGCTCAGTTACCATTAATTACTACTTGGGTTCCTGAGGAATTTCTACCAGAACAGGGTATACCTGCTAATAGACTACTAGTGAAATTTGAGGATATAGACCTTTTTACTACATCAAGGTTGCTGATGAGGTTATCAAGATCTTTGGGCCCTTTATCCAAGCTGTGGCAAAAGGGGGCCAGCGCTGGCATGTGCCTTACACACGTGCCGAGGCCCCCTTTTACCACAGCTGGTAAAAGGGAAGATCTCACTTTCCTACAGGAAATGGCCGGGCGGCAAGTAAAGCACTAGCCCCGTGGCCATTTCGGGGGGGGGGGGAGGGGAGCCTTTACTGTGGTAAAGGCTCCTGCACTAACCCAGTGGTAACCGATTACCGCTGGAAATGATGGCACGGTGGGTGTGAGAAGTACCACCGGGCTGCTGTGGTAGCCTGGCAGTACTTCTGTTATATCGAGCAGTAAGCCCGCATTGGGCTTACAGTCACTTAGTAAAAGAAGCCCTTTGTTATTTGGCCAATGAGGTGGTATAAGATGAAGATGAAAGGGGATAGAATCAAGACTGATCAAAGAAAATATCCTATATAATAAAAAGCACCTCCAACATTCTGAAGCTGACTCTGTGGCACTGTGGCAGTGTAGGGTTCGTAAGTCTGTAGTTCAGCGTTTTATTGGCTCTCACTGTCAACGAAGAACCAATCAGACAGAACGGAACTTGGAGGAGGGGAGTGGATTGAATCTCTAACAATCATGTACAGGAAGGTACGAACATCAGTGGAGGCAAGTGCACAGAACGGAAGGGAAGACAAACATTTAATCACTTTGTCACTCACACACACACACAAACACACACACAGACATCACACAAACACAATGTCTGTAAAACACACTGTCACTCTCAGTCTCTCACATGGGCAACTGTATGTTGCATTCTCACGAGTAAGGAGCTCTTCTGATGTGATTGTTAAACTGATTGAAGGGCCTGAACAAGGAAAACTTTTACCACATTGTAACACAGTTTACACAAAAAATATTGTATATAAAGAAATCTTACACATGTAAACAACAATTATATTCAGAATACAACCGTGGAAACATTAATGGTAGGGACTCATTACATTGCTAGCACCCGTTTCATTGCGTTAAGAAACGGGCCTTTTTTACTAGTTTCTTTATAGAAAGGGTGGTGGATGCATGGAACAGCCTCCTGGTGGAAGTGGTGGAGACAGACTGTATCTGAATCTAAGAGAGCATGGGACAAGCACACAGGATCACTTAGGGAGACAGAGAGATAGTTGATGGTATGGATGGGTAGACTGAACACACCATGTGGTCTTTATCTGCTGTCATTTTCTCTGTTTCTAAGTCATCTTTGGATTCACCTGTTTTCTAATTACTGGCAAATTTAAAGTAGTCCCTTCTTGGTTAAAATGAAAATGCAATAATTAACTTACAAGAGTTTTTTGGCTGACTCACATTTTATATCCCTTTAACTGGGACTGTATTATGTGGGTTTTAATAATTTTTGACCAACAGGCATCCTTTTTTTTTTAAATCTCTTTTGAAAATCTATACCCCACTGCACTCCTTATGATGGCCAATAAAGGATTGTTGGAAGTACCATCATTTAGGTCCATTACGCTTAACATCTATCGAGAGTCTCTTAATTGTTGGACCTGTTTTACAGAATATGCTTTCTGACAATTTGCAACACTCCTATTTGGTTTTTCAGACATTGCTCAAAGCATATTATTTTGTACAAGTTTTCCCCTGACAAGACTACTGACAGAATGCTTGACAGCACTTTCTGATGTTGGATATGATTTTTAAAAAAAAACTTACATAAGTTTAATTTAAAAATAAAAAAAACTTGTGTACGTTGTGTATGTAGTTGTTGTAACATTATTACTTTATTATATATATGATGATATAACTCACCCAGATTTGGAGATGGTGCGGCTATAAATATTTTTACACAATTAAAGAAAAAATCATCTTGGAGGATAGTTGGCATGGGTGTATCCCAAGGGTCAGCTTTGTCTGTCTCTGTTTAATATTTTTCTGCAGTCATTAGTTGAGGATTTTGTTGCAATGGAGATTCAATATCAGATTTATGTGAATGATGTGCTATATTAATTCTTGGGTTTAAAAAAAATCTTTTTTATTAACAAAATCAGATGAAAACAGTACAAAGATTCACTCAAGAACAAAAGCCAATGTTTAGAGTATCACAAAATGTTCACAATTTTCATTTATTCCCCACTCCCTCATCTTTCCTCAATTGCTATCTAAGCAAAGAATCCACCGGGAGGAGGTGGGGTTCCTTACATTCCCATATTAATTCTTGTTAATGTTGCTACATCTCATGTAAATATTTTGTCTCGCAATGTATTGGTGTCAGTTTGGTGACACATAAGGCACATAGGGTTTGCTTTTAATTTGTGTAAGTCCTATCCTTGCAACATATTACAAACTAAAGTGTTACTTAATAAGTTTCTGTGAATGGGCTTTGTTGGCATTATAGCACCAGGAGCCGCTAGCATGGCTGGATAAAAGAAGCCTTTAATGCATGTAAACAAGTAAATAAAATACACAATAATGTAAATGAAATTGCACTGAGAGCTAACCTTATTAAATCCTTCTCTATCAGTGGATGTTAAAAAGGGACTTGAGCGACAGCTGCAAATATCACTGCAACTGGATATCATGTAGAACACGTTAGCCAAACTGTTGAGACCTTTAATAAATTACAAAATGCATAATTGGTTCTATGATAGTGAACAACATAAAAATAAGTGCATAGTAACTAAAAAAAATAAAAAAAAAAACCAAAAAATACAAAATAAAAACATGAAGACCATAAAACAAGTTGGAACCATACACTGTGCAAAAGAATATATTGGCTATGCAAAAGTAGTCAAAGTGGTTGCAAAAAAAAATTGTAATTTCAAAAAAGGTAATACTACTTGAAGATAAACAGAACATGGCATGATTTAAGGAGCAAAGACTACAGAACCACTATGCATCTTATGGAAAATTATAAAGTTCTTCACAATATGCAGTGATACCCCATTATCAATAAAGACTATGTTAATGGAAACACATAAAACCACAAGTTGTCATGCAGCTAATTTAGAGCCAGAGTATATGGACAGCATAAACCACTTATGGTACTGATATTATTCAGCAACACAGAAAACAAATAGTCATGGACCTCCAGGCATATGGATCAAAGACTCACATCAGCATCAATATGAAAACTTTCAAGGATGCACTCACAATGCTTTTATAATAAAGCCACATTAAAGGTCGGCATTTCATTGATTATAAGTATATAATGAAAATCTCTACAGTGTAAATCATAAACTATGCCGACTAATGAAAATAGGCCAAATTAATAGTGGAATCCTTTTTATATTCTAAGAACTGGGTCACTTTCTTATAAGGGTAATAAGCATGCAGCGCATAGATAAATATATGGTTCACCTTGCTGCTTTCTCTCGTCTTTTTTATTTTTAACATTCACTGATAGAGAAGGATTTAAAAAAGTTAGCTTTCACTCAATGCAATTTCATTTATAGTGTTTTATATTTAATTTACTTGTTTACATTCATTAAATAAGAAACAGTCACATGTAAGTAACACTTCAGTTTATTGGATAGATCGATATTCTCAGTATATGCAATTATACAATTATGCATGTACATTTTTACTAAGCGGGTCTTTTACAAAGCCATGCTAGTGTTTTTAGCTCATGGTAAAAACCAGCTGGTGGTTTTATTTATGTGTTTGTATATAGATTGCATGACAACTGATGCAGGCGTTTATATGCTAAAACACGGCTCCGTGTTGAGTCTTGATACTTCAATGAACATTGAGTCCTTTTACAATTGGTGCTTCAAACAAATACATTCATTTATATCTAGAAGCCTCGCATTGGGGTCACTTGTCCATCCCTACTTTTTTTTCTGACTACTTGTTGTGCATAGGGAGTTTGTTCCTTTTTCTGGTGTACAAAAAGTATTCAGGTACAATATGTCCTTTCTTCAAAGAGTTTACAGTTTAAGTGGGTACCTCAGGTAATGGAATACAAAGGGCCCTGTTTACTAAGACACGCTAGCATTTTTAGCACGCACCTAAAATTAGCATGCGCTAAACACTAGACACACCCATATATTCCTATGGGTGTGTTTAGCGCACGCTAAAAATGCTAGTGTGCCCTTAGCGTTGCTTAGTAAACAGGGCCAAAAGTGACTTGTCTAAAGTCACTAAGAGGGAAACAGTTATGTGTCAATATACACATGTAAACCATTAGAATAATGGCATATACATGTGTATATGTGCAGATATATAGGTAAATGCCAAAATCCTACCTAAACACTATTCTGTAAATATAAGCCTATCTTATATAGCTCATACTTTACAGATAGGTGTACGACTGGATGGAATCTGGGCAGGACTCACACGAGTAACCTCTATAATACTGTAAGATACGTGTGCATCACCAGAACTTAGGTGCACACACACCAGTTCTATATAGGGAAGTAGGTACCTATGTTCTTTTGTAGCACATGCTTCTACCAGGCTCCTAGTTGTAGAATTGTCCCCAAAGTATCAGTGCTAAGAGTGGGATTTGAACCCTCATTTCCCATTGCTCATACTAGTCCAATTCTTCTCCTAATGCTACTGAAGATGATGAAGCAGCTGAAATATGCTTTGCTACCAGCTGACTTTAGGAGTACACTTCAGGCATTAATATAAATAGCACTTGATTATTTTAATTCTCTATATTTAGGATTTCCTCAATGTTTATTCCAAGTGTTGCAAATGAATAGAATGCCACATCCAGGCTTTTGACTAGAAGTGATTATTTTGGGCATATAATTCTGCACTTGTAATCTTTATACTGGTTGACAGTATATAGCTAGATAGATAGAGACATTTAGATATACATGGGAACGCTCTCTTCTTTATGACTTCTTTTTTTTAAACCACTCTCATCAGCTGCAGTCATCTAGTTTGTTGCTGATTCCTTCGTTGAAGGTTGCTCATTTAATTATAACTCATGATTGAGCTCAATCAATTGCATGACTGTCTTTGGAGATCATTGCCAGTTTCATTTAGACTTTCAACTGACACTAGAGTTTTCCTGAAAAGTGTAAAGTCCATTAGTTTACATTAACATTCTCAAAGAATGATGAGTATGACAATGTCATTGTCTGAAGACTTCAATGTATTATGAGTATATATTTGTGTATGTTTGTATGTAAACAAATTTTGGCTTTAGTGGGGTATGTGAGGCTTTGATAAGATTGGCAACAATATCTCCTAATTGCACCCTTCTCCTCCATCGCTAACTCCAGACTCCACTCCTATCTCGCCGCACCTAATGCCTGGAATAGGCTTCCTGAGCCATTACGTCTAGCTCCAGCCCTGGCTGCCTTCAAATCCGGGCTAAAGGCCTACCTGTTTGATGCTGCTTTCGACTCCTGACTTAAGTAGAGGAGTGTGGTAGCCGTGTTAGTCCACTCTGTTGGGTGTTAAAATATTCAATCATTCTGACTTCAAAGGTCTTACGTTCTTGTATGGTTTTAAAGTTACCTTTCAGGATTCTCACTGTGAACATATTCAACATAAAGGAATCTTTCACTTGCTCATCTTCCAATGTGGTATATATATCATTCAGTGTAAAAAATGTAACGAAGGATGCTATATTGGAGAAACAGGCCAGATGCTTAAGACAAGATTCAATTTACATAGACATCACATGAACAATACTGGTGCCAGTAGGGTTCCCACCCCTGTTGGTCAGCATTTCACAGGACCAGGACACTGTACCAGTGACTTCACAGTGAGAATCCTGAAAGGTAACTTTAAAACCATACAAGAACGTAAGACCTTTGAAGTCAGAATGATTGAATATTTTAACACCCAACAGAAAGGACTTAACAAGGATCTGGGGTTCCTAGCCCATTATAAACCACAAAGCTGTATTTCTCTCCACCCCTCACCTATCCACACCCATCCTGTTAGAATATCAATGATATGCTTTGATGTCCCCATGCATACCTCCTACCCACCCCCATCCTCCCACCCTGTCAGACTGTCATAGTAATGCTTGAATGTTTTCACTTATATACACTGTCAGCTAGCACATTTGCTTATTTCCGATCTGACGAAGGGCAACCTTCGAAAGCTAATCAAGAAATGTATTAAGTTATGTCCAATAAAAAAGGTATCATCTTATTTTCTTTTCCATGTTTTATTTTGTTTGATTTCTATTGACTCCTGACTTGTAACTTTTATCTTATCCTTATGTGTCCTTCTGTCTGTCCTTCCCTTATCCTTTTTGGTCCTGTCTGTTTGTCCTGATTTAGATTGTAAGCTCGTTTGAGCAGGGACTGTCTTCTTCATGTTCAATTGTAAAGCACTGCATACGACTGGTAGTGCTATAGAAGTGATTTATAGTAGTAGTAGTAGTAGTAATATCTCTTCACCGATGTGGGAAGGCGTGACTACCTTAGAGTAGTCTTACAGACACATCCTAAGTTCCTACCTATCATGATGGCATTGAATTTTTGGCCAATATGACTAAAAGTCTAATGATCACTGATCCATCTTCCCAAGGTAATAATAGTTCAGAAAAGTGCTGTTCATGTGAGATACTTTAGAAATCTTGAATTCATTACTCAAAGGGTTTTTATCATGCTAGAATAAAGCACAGGGTTTAGGTCCTATCATCATACAGGTAGCTCTTTTAGTGGAGGTCCAATATGAAGAGGAGAGCTCATGAATTTGAAGACAATGGGGCAGTGGGAGTCTAGAGCCTTGTCTATTAGGACATAATAAATAGGACATCAATGTGCATTCCAAGAGAGGCAGGCTGAGGATCTCACCAATAAATATGGTATAGGTATTGTAGGATAGCAGGTTTTCTTGCTGCCACCAGAACTTCTAAGGAAACAACTAGATACTGTTCAACATCTAGGCCATGAGTGCCACAGAATTGAGACTGGAATACAGAAAGTGCCTTGATTTTGCATTATTAAGGATGGGAATACTTGAAACCTGAGTAGAGATGAACCGATAGATTCTGGGGTAGGGTAAGGGAGAACCAGCTTTCTCAAGATCAGTGGTAAACTATGAAAGTCATTGTACTATATATCTTTTCTAGAATTTCAGAAGTGTTTTTGTTATTACGGGGTATAGGAGGATACACAAAGAAGGAACCAACCCTAGGCTAAGCAAAGCATGCTGAAGCTGGGTTTCTCAAACAGTAGAGAGTAGCTTAGTATTTTTGATGCCAGTGAACAACAAGCTGAGTTCTCCACTGTTAGAAAATGGATCAGAGGCTTTTTTGATCCAATGACTACACTCGTGAGGTTGATGGGCTCTGCTGGCCTGTTTGCTAAGTGGTCTTGTTTTCTGGGGATGGAGGTGGTCAGACTGGATATCTGAATTAAAACCCTTTAGTGTCCAATGTTCCCGTAATAAGCCGTATGGGAATAGATTGATGGGAACATTGGACACTAAAGGGTTAAGGTCACAAAATCCCAAATTTGTGCTGTTTCTTGACATACTTCAATGGATCCTAGTTCTCCCAATTTGCTGATATAAAATAATGCTATCTGACATGTCAGATTACATCAGGCCTGACAAAGAGGAAAGCAAATACTTGGGAGTAAAATATTGCTTTCCGTTCCAGATGACTAATATGGAGAAGGTATTTGGTCTTTGTTCAAAGTTTTGTATATTTTGAAAGCTAAGGTGGACCCCACACCTGATTTTTGAAGCATCTGAGTTAGTACACGATGATGATGCTGAAGCATAAAGGGGGATCTTCTGAGCAGGCTTGTTTTTATGGTCCACCAGTGGAGCATGGGTTCAAGGACAATAAAAGGGAATATTTTGGAAGACAAGAGCAGGAGTGTTTGATTCCACTACAGTCTGGTGTTCTGGGGTTTTTTTCTATTCTATTGGCCTGCACTGCATTACATGCAGTGCCTGATAGTGCTATGTGGCACTGCATATTACGTGGTGCCTCTGTGTTAGCTATCTGCCTTGTGCAGTAAATGCAGGGCACACAGCTATTCACTATATTCAGAAGATTCAGTAAAAAAAACGATGAGGGTTGTTTTGGGCTGAGCTGGAGCAGTTTGTTTAGGGTTCCTCCTCTCTCTTTGCAAGGTAGCTCAACAGACCCAATATGAGCCTTATGCTAGGCCCTGCACAAGAGACTGCAGCTCCATTTCGTCAATGAAAATCTTCTTCATATTAGGAGTTGTGCTTGTTCATTCATAGGATGATGTGGATTCAGACTAGAGCACAGATATGCAAGGGACTTCAGCCAAAAACACAGATATCATCTGTTAAGTCCAGAGGCCCTTAATCACATGAATCTCTCAGCAATGATGACCAAGGCAGAAATTCATGAGACCATGTCAACAGCATTGTATGCACACCAAAAAAAACAAAATGTGAGTACCACATTCATCATCTTCCAACAAAACCAAATTAAGGTGCTGGAAAGGTTTTTTTTTTGTTTAAAGTAAGGCATATATATACTAGACTAGACCATATACAGCTGGTGAGAAACTTCATACAGAGAACAGAGCCACAGAAGATTTCCTAGATGGCTAGAAGTTTCTGATCCCTCCCCAGAGGGGTATTGCAGTGGTCCTTGCACCACTTGGCATTTTTTCATGGCTGAACTATGGGATAGGCTTCACTTTACATTTAAGATCTAGACACAGACTGTAGACACTGGAGCCTGTCGCACTGAAGTTTGCTGCTCTAAAAGTAGTTTGTGGACCACAGCAGCTACTGCATCTTCAGGAGCTTTGATAAACTTGACTAAGTCAGAACCTGGTTCAGCTTCCTGTTGCAGTGGGGAAAGGTTATTTTCTTTTCCTATCTTCTACACAAATCTGCAGTATGAAATATCCTCATACAGGGAGATATGAGGAAGATGGATTGGATGGGATACCAGTAAGTAAGTCATTCCTAACAGGGAGGAGTCATATTTTTGTAATGTCTTCCAGAACACAGAGACAGAATATGGAGTCAATTAATGCTCTTCTTGCAACTCAGAATCTGATAAAGATATGAGGTGAATTACAGGATCCTAAGAAGATTGTGCTCCTCTCTGTGCTGGAATAATCTCACTGGACTGAGAAAGCTGTTAAACAGGTTAGAATGGATCTTGATAAATGGCTCCTAGAGTGCGGCTATTCTGGTAATTGCCACCATGATCAACACTGTAATTGAAGTCAGTGGCTTTTTAGTGGAAGAAGAATGAACTTGCGGATTCTCTGCATGGGTCTATGCATCTGGATAACAGGTAACAGGATAGCCTTGTGTAGGCAGTGGAAATGAAGAAGAGACACAACATAGATGAATCTGAATGGATTCTTGTGGATTTTGCAAATGAAGATGGCACAGGATCTCTCTCTATGCAAGAATGATGATTATCATATGCTTCTTCAGTGCAGGAACAAGTAGTGTGTGTCTTCGGTGCTGTTCAATGCTGGTCATCCATTACCCTTATATGGCATCTCTAATGTGTGCATGTTTCTCCTGCTCAAACTGATGGACTTCTATCAAGCTACTCTGCACTTCTGGACCCCGTAAAGTTGGCCGACATCTGTGCTGAAGAATTTTTCTTTATTTTTTGAAGCTGCTTTTCTACCTTATATAGCTCTTGGATCCAAAAGAGGTACTGTTTCTGTGCCGTCAAGGACATTTGTTCTCAGCCACAGCACCCTTCATGTTCATGAGAAGGCCCCAGGGAAAGGCTTTTGTAAGTACTGTATCATGCTTGGTATGGCCTGGGCCTTGGCTCCATGCTGAAACAGAAGCAGCAGCGGCTGTAGCTATTGGAATTAAAGCAACTAATTTTAACTTATCTTTTTTAATCAGCTAACAAGAAATAAAATATAAGATGAAGAAAATGATGACAACTGCTTTGGTCTTCAAAATAATATTCTGGGAGAACTTTATTTTCAAGTCCATTCAGCAAGCAGGCAAAACGCCTTGAGGGAACTGAAACGCATGATCTAATTTCTGAGCTCTGGAAAAATTGTTGGGACGATATCAAGCAAACAAAGGCGATCTTCTATTGATCAGTAAACCAAAAACAGCATAAAGATACCTATCATATGTGACTACTGCAAATTAAAAAGAAGTTCTCTCTCCATCCATCTGTTTACTGAATGAACAAAACACAAACAGCAGCACAGAGCCTTGGTCTTCACTCCCAGTCATTCAGAGTCATCAAAAGGTCAGGTTATCCCTAATATAAATGTATGACAGATATTTCCATGCTTACTACTTCAACTGTATGCAAATCTTTCTCAAGCATATTCATTAGGGATATCCTGAAAATTGACCCACTGACAACCTCGAGGACTGAAGATTAATGGCATAGAATAAATACAAAGTATTCATTATCTATTTAATCTGTGGTGGTCACGTATGGTTTGTTTCCTTCTGCTGTTGTTTTATGGTCAGATTGGATCAGGTACCACTTGTGTGCCTGATCCAATCTTGTTTGTCAAAGGAGAAAATGACTTAACAGGTATAAAGTCAACTTTTAAAGTTATTTAAAACTGGTAAAGTGATTTAGTAGAAAACTCCACTCTCTTCTGCCTGGCCAAACGTATAGGTAGAGGCATATTTTCAAAGCACTTAGTAACCTGTGGAACTCTGTGTTTGAAAATGAGCCCCATAGTCTTCACTGCATAAGTACTTTACACTGGGCTAAAAAAAAAAAGTGCAATTCCTTTAAGTATGGTTGGATTGATGGATAAAACAGCGTTTGCACTTGACATTTTCAAAGGTACTTGAGCTATTTTTTTTTTCCTTCCTGGTTGCCCCCATAAATAGTGGACTAAAGTATGCAGGTGTCTTTAGTACATACACCTTGCAGGTATCAATTCTGGAAGGGGTTTCCTTTTAGTTGAGTCAAAAAATAGCTCTATACATTGCAAACAACAGATTGTCAGTATTGTAGGGGCAATTATGAACAAGGTGTTGGTATAACTTGTTATCCAAGTATTTGATCCGCCTCTTTTTTTCTTTTTGAAACATTCTAAAGTGCACATTGAAATACGCTTTCATTTTTTTTTTTTGCTAGTTATTTCCATAGTAGGTACTACTTGGTGTAGAATAGAAAAGGGCGTAATCTGACATTTATAAATAAGAATTCTGTTTATAAATGTCTTGCTTTATTAATGTGTTAAGTGGACTCAGTTTATTTTTACCATCACTTTAAGAGGCGGAGGCTATATAGCTTCATCTAATAAACTTATCACGTTTACCCTCCAACATTCATATTATGATATTTTCCCTTGTATCATTATCTTTTATGTGTATATGTATATATATATATATATACACACACACACACACATAAAAAGATAAATGATACAAGGGAAAATATCATAATATGAATATGAATGTTGGAGGATTTGATGGCGCTGGGCAAGTGTTAAGTTTATTAGATGTTGCTTTATTAATGTGCAGTTTAGATTAGCATTATTTTCAGCATTTTTCTGTATTAAATTTCCTCAATTTTCCACATGGCAGGAACCACTTGTACAGAAATATTTATTTTGTTTATTGCACACCTTGGTTTGTGAATCAAGTTTGTAATGGCACAGTGGTATTGCAGCATGATTACTACCTGCAATAGTTTGCAGTGCAATTAAAAAAAAATCAAGATTAAGCATTTTCAAAAGGCTTGGCTCACTGAAAGAAGTACAAGGGCAAGTACACTTGGCAAAAGTTATTTTTATCAATATAAAAAGTCTAGAATGGATGACAAATGTGTGACAAGTTTACCATCTCTAGATAATATTGTTTTAGTGTATTTGTATAACTATATCCAAATTTATTATTGTGAGTGGAGGAGTGGCCTAGTGGTTAGGGTGGTGGACTTTGGTCCTGGGGAACTGAGGAACTGAGTTCGATTCCCGGCATAGGCAGCTCCTTGTGACTCTGGGCAAGTCACTTAACCCTCCATTACCTGCCACATTGAGCCTGCCATGAGTGGGAAAAAGTGCGGGGTACAAATGTAACAAAAAAACAAAACAAAAAAAAATATTATGTATCAGGATTCGAACTAATATGTCTAGAATCCACTTACAGATTACATAATAATGCTTTGAAATGAAAATGCTAACTCAGACTGCAGGGGTGCTTTCTAGTGCTGTTGCAGCACTATGGATATCTTTTTTGATTTATAACAAACCTTAATTAAATAGCTTACAATAAATTCACAACTTCTTCAGAAAGCTCTGGAGAGTAAACATTTTGTGCTTAGGTATACTCTTTGTGCAGTTTTACAAATGTAAATTTTAATAGCTATTCTAGTGCTAAAATTATATTTATATGGAATGCTGTTAAGTTTAATGTGCAAAATTATCTCAAAACTTAAAAGTATGCACAATATAAAAAATCTGTTGCAAAATACAAATATATGTTTAATTTTCTCTTATATTACAAATTGTTCTAGATTGTAAAAAAAAATCCTAATTGTATAAGATTAACTTCAAGTATTCTTTGATTTCACTCTTTCATTATAAATGGTTGCTTATCTTGACATGGAAGTCCTACTTTCCATAATCTAAACCAGTTATTTAAAGGAAGACAAACACAACATCATTTGAAAAGAACAAAGTAACAAAGAAAATAAGCTGTTGGTTTTCTACAGTACCATCTAATATAACTGCACTGCAAATGCAGGGGTGAAGGTTTAGGAATGTTCTAAAATATTAATTTGGCAAATTGTCTACATTAAAATCAAAGTGAAAATACACAGTAAAGCAAAACAATAGTGGAATACTGTGCATTGAGTGGAATACTTCATTTGGATCACTTCAAGCAGTTTTATACAAATTATTCTCACATATTGGTCTAAAGAAATTAGTTTGGCAAGTTAGCTTGTTCGTCTTGCTCTTCGGTTGGTGAAAACCAACAGGAGGTTTAATTTGTTTCACATTAACACTTTTAGGTTACAGAAAAGTTCATAGTCAGACAGAAGAAAAGAGAACCAGACCAGAAGCAGGACAGTGAGGTCACCAATAGCTGCCTTTTCCCAGAAGGCTTTCAAATGATTAGGTACACCTGTAGTTGACAATTATTCCACATCAGAAGCATCATTGTCAGAAAGATGATAATTACTGCCCTTCACCCGAATATATTCTATATACCTCCCCTCATCTGATTCTGAAGCACCACAAGTACATAGCTTGTTTTCAAACAATGATTCAATTTCTTCTAGCTTTTTCCCTTTAGTTTCTGGAAGGCAGCCATAAATGAAGATAAGTCCCACAGCAGCAAATCCTGCATACAAGAAGAACGCTCCTGCAATATACAAAAATACACATTTTCAGTAACATTTTTTTCAATCAGATAAAGGAAATTAGCTACAATTCTATGCAAAGAAGCTTATCTGATATGACTGAAGCAATAAATCTCTTTTTTTTTAAATAGAAGATATTATGCACTTACTGCTAAGTTAGACTGAAGAATGTCACATTAATACGCTACTATAATTGTTCTCAGACTTAGGCCTTGTTTACTAAGGTGCGCAAGCATTGTTAGCACGTGCTAAATGCTAGAGTCGCCCATATGTTTCTATTGGCAATTTTAGCATGTGCTAAAAAACGCTAGCACGCCCTTAGCGCTACTTTGTAAACAGGGCCCTAAGAATTCTGTGTATATTTGTTTATAAATTATGAATGGATAAATTTGAAAACATTGTTTAAAGGAGGAGAAAAATGATTTATCTACATGAGAAGGTTTAGCATACTTTACATTAGCACATCAAATTCTATGGGTATATTCAAGCCAAAATACATGCTCAGTTGACTATTCTGAAAGAAAATTCCAACAAACCATAAAATTACAGTACAATGCTGATTATCTGGACTGTCCTCTGCAGGGGGTGTGGTCCGGATAATCATAAAACTGGATAATTGGACATACCTATTTTTAAAAAGAGCAAACAGATCATATGTTGAACATTAGTATTATTTTGAACAAGTTGGCACAAAAAATTACAAACTACAGTATAGTACTGTATTTCTAGTTCATACAATACTGTATTTTCTATTTTAAAAGGTAAATACACTGTAATAAGGTATTTTAAAAGTAAAATACAGTGCAGTATTTCTTATACTGTATATACACTACTGCATTACTAAGTAAAAAATGAATTCTTAATTGCTTCAAGGCTGATTTTTGTTTCTCTGCTGCAAGATCACATACAGGTGAATTTTCGAAAGAGAAGGGTGTCCATCTTCCGACACAAATCGAGAGATAGGCGTCCTCCTCACAAGGTTGCCCAAATCGGCATAATCGAAAGCCGATTTTGGGCGCCCTCAACTGCTTTCTGTCGCGGGGACGACCAAAGGTCACGGGGGTGTGTCGGCAGTGTAGCAAAGGCGGGACTAGGGCGTACTTAGGAGATGGGCGTCCTCAGGCGATAATGGAAAAAAGAAGGGCGTCTCTGACGAACACTTGGGCAACTTTACTTGGACCATTTTTTTTCACGACCAAGCATCAAAAATATGCCTGAACTGACCAGATGACCTCCAGATGGAATCAGGGATCACCTCCCCTTACTCCCCCCCCCCCAGTGGTCACTAACCCCCTCCCACCCTCAAAAAAATCTTTAAAAATACTTTTTTCCAGCCTCTCTGCCAGCCTCAAATTCCATACTCAGGTCCATTGCAGCAGTATGCAGTTACCTGGAGGAGTTGTAGTGGGTGCAGTGTACTTCAGGCAGGCAGACCCAGGCCCATCCCCCCCCTACCTGTTACACTTGTGGTGGTAAATGTGAGCCCTCCAAAACCCACCAGAAACCGAAACCCACTGTACCCACATGTAGGTGCCCCCCTTCATCCGTAAGGGCTATGGTAGTGGTGTACAGTTGTGGGGAGTGGGTTGGGGGGGGGTTGGGGGGCTCAGCACCCAAGGTAAGGGAGCTATGAACCTGGGACCTTTTTCTGAAGTCCACTGCAGTGCCTCCTAGGTTGCCCGGTTGGTGTCCTGGCATGTCAGGGGGACCAGTGCACTACGAATGCTGGCTCCTCCCACAACCAAATGGCTTGGATTTGGTCGTTTTTGAGATGGGCGTCCTCGGTTTCCATTATCGCCGAAAACCAGGGACGACCATCTCAAAAACGACCTAAGGACAACCATCTTTAAGGTCGACCTCAATTTCATGATTTGGGTGTCCCCGACCGTATTATCGAAACGAAAGATGGACGCCCATCTTGTTTCGATAATATGGGTTGCCCCGCCCCTTTACGGGGCCATCCTGTGAGGACACCCTCATGAAAACTTGGGTGCCCTGTTCAATTATGCCCCTCATAGTCTTTTCAGACAAAGAAGCTGGATCGCACTGCTTTCTTCCTGCTTTTCCAGCCAAGCCACTGCTGTATTTAAACATTCAAAGACTTCTGCATGTGTTAGTCCCACATTAGCATTAACTTGGTGATCAGCATCAATTTCTGATTCTTCATGCTCCTTGTCTTGTACTGATTCCACGATTCCATCGGTTATGATCTGAAACACTGAATCATTTGCATCACTGCATATCCATTCTCAACATCACAATCAGAGCAACCAGGAAGCTGTAGAAGATCTTTGGCAATGTTTTTAAGGACATCTTCTTCTTCTCCCTCGCTGTGTTTTTCTGATTTGTTTAGAATTATGTTCCATACATTTTTCAGGGTTTGGTTTTTAACCCGATTCCAAGCATCAGCAACCATATAGGAACAATCTTATTTTCAATTCTCGTATATGTTGGATCATGCCACATTCATTTTCTAGGTCAGCCAAAATACGTTTTTGTAGAAGTTGTTTCCTGTAAAGTTGTTTCAAAGAAGCGATAACTCATAGTAACGTAGTAGATGATGGCAGATAAAGACCTGTACGATCCATCCAGTTTGCCCGAACAAGATACCATATGTAATGACTTTATGATCTGAAACTATGGATACCTGATCTTGATTGGTCCTTGCCATTTTCAGGGCATATACTGTAGAAGTCTGCCCGGCACTGTCTTTGTTCTAATATTCTGAAGTTTTTGAAGCCCCTGAAAAGCTCAACTGCAGTCCATCCAAAACTATTCAGACACAATTGGGGCACTGACCTCAGAAGGTTTGCCCAGCACTGGCTTTAACTTCCAATTAGCGGTGTTGCTTCCTAATCTCCACTAAGCTTCTTTGGATCCATTTCTTCTGATCAGGATTCCTTTGTGTTTATGCCACACATTTTTTAATTCAGTTACCGTTTTCATTTCCAATACTTCCCGTGGGAGGGCATTCCAGGTACCCACCACCCTCTCAGTGAAGATATACTTCCTGACATCATTCCTGAATCGGCCCCCTTTCAACCTTAATTCATGTCTTATACTTCTACCACCTTCCCGTCCCTGGAAAAGGTTTTGTTTGCAAATTTATACCTTTCAAATATTTGAACTTCTGTATCACACCATCTCTGTTTCTCCTTTCCTCCAGGGTATGTGTATTCAGGTCAGCAAGTCTCTCCTCGAATGCTTGCTACGTAATCCCCATACCATTTTCGTCGCTTTTCTCTGAACCGCTTCAAGTCTTTTTACATCCTTAGCAAGATACGGCCTCAAAAAATGGACATAATACTCCAAGTGGTGCCTCACCAACTATGCAGCCTAGCATTCTTCTGGCAGCAGCCACCGCCTTGTTGCTTTCTTTCGTCACCTTGAAATCCTCAAACACCATCATTCCCAGGTCTCTCTCCTGAGCAGAGCTTACCAATCTCTCTCCTCCTATCCATTATGTCTCTGCACTTCCTTGCATTAAATTTTAACTACTCTTAACTTAGGGGATATTTACAAAGTAAAGCACAGCAAAACTAATGTCAATTTCAGAAATAAATACTCTGGATTTTTTACAAAATAATCTTTTTATTACATTATCTCTTATAATATTAAGAAATCACAGTAAATACATTCATGCTATCCACTCACCCCAGTCAGACCACATAAACCTATGAATAAAATGTTCCATTATGTTAGATATTAGCAATAAACCAAATAGAAGGTCCCAAAGAGCTTCTTAACTTGCCCATAAAGTCCATAAAGGGCCCATAACAATCAAGATTTCTTTTTCAATGAAGCCACAACAGTGGTGACAGTCCATTTAACCCATTAGTGCCCAATGTTCCCATATGCAGTGGCGTAGCTAGACCTCATATTTTGGATGGGCCTAGAGCTAATATGGGTGGGCACTATAACATAGTAGATGACGGCAGAAAAAGACCTGCACGGTCCATCCAGTCTGTCCAACAAGGTAACTCATATGTGCTACTTTTTGTGTATACCCTACTTTGATTTGTACCTGTGCTCTTCAGGGCACAAACCGTATAAGTCTGCCCAGCACTATCCGTATGAGTCGTGTTTCATGGGATAGTCTAAATAATGCCTTAGCATGCACTTGATGACAAAATTATCTGCCCAACAGATGTCCTGCATCAAAATAAACCACATACATACTTTATGTATGTATGTATTCCTCTTTCCCACATGCATCACTTTACACTTGCTCACATTAAATATCATCTGCCATTTGGATGCCCAGTCTCCCAGTGTCGTAAGATCCACTTCTTAATAACTTTGTGTCATCAACAAATTTAATTACTTCACTAGTTATTCCCATCTCTAGATCATTTAGCCTTTCCTTATAGGGAAGTCATCCCATCCCCTTTATCATTTCCGTTGCCCTTCTCTGTACTTTTTTAAAATTCCGCTATATCTTTTTTGAGATGGCATTGACCAGAATTGCACACAGTATTCAAGGTGCAGTAGCAGCATGGATTGATGGCATTATAACATTCTCATTTTTGTTTTCCATTCCTTTCCTAATAATTCCTAACATTCCATTTGCGTTCTTAGCCATCGCTGCACACTGAGCAGAAGGTTTCAGTGTATAATCAGTCTTCAAGGGCCACAAGCAGGCCAGATTTTCAGGGTATCCCCAGTGAATGTGCATGAAGAGATTTGTATACAGTGCCTATTTCATTTATTTGTTAGGAATATATTCTGAAAGTCTGGCCTGTTTGTAGCTCTGAGACTGAACTTTTCCACAAATTCACCGTCCTTTCTATGAAGAAGTATTTTCTTGGGTTACTTCTGAGTCTATCCCTTTATCCTTTGCCTCCTCATTCCAGAGCTTCCTTTCAGTTGAAAGAGACTTGCCTTCTGTACTTTTATGCCACACAGGTACTTAAATGACTCTCATATCTCCCCTTTCCTGCCTTTCTTCCAAAATATACATATTGAGATCTTTGTTCCCATATGTTTTATGATGAGCACCACTGACCATTTTAGTAGCCACCATCTGGACCGACTCCATCCTGTTTATATCTTTTTGAAGGTGCTGATGTAGATATGATGAGGGATGATAAGCAGATCGCTCTGAGAGGATCTAAGAATTTGAGATGGTTGATATGGAATGAGTAAGTTAATGAGGAAACCATGAGTGAAAACCAGTCTTGTATTTGATCCAGGAAAGTACAGGACGCCAGTGTTCTTCTTGTAGTAGAGATTAGAGAATGACACGGGGATGGGGGCAGAGACCACAGGGATACGGCGCAGACAGATCTCGTGGAGACGGGGACAAACTTTGTTCCCATGCTGGTCACAATTAGCAAAATTTGCATGGGGGATCCTGTACATTCCTGCTACCAGCAAATTTTCTAAGAAGACATTTTCTATTGCAGGAAGGACTGTGGAAGACAGGAGAGCTAGTCTGAATCCTGAGATTGTTAATGACTTCTTCATCCACAGATTAAAAAATCATAAAAGTGCTTCATAGGGTATTTTTCTCCCCCGCTAGGTCATATAGATCGGGTTGTATTTTGTACCCCTGAACATTTTAAGAGTGTGGATTAGGATTCCTTGGGGTAGTAGAAGTCAGCTATTGTTGGGGTTGGAAAGCTAGAGGGTGGTGGTGGGGTTTCTGTAGTTGCTTGTTGTTGTTGTTTTGTGTTTGTGATTTATAAACAACAGTTGCATAGCATATTGTTCCTTTTTATACTTTAGTAAAAAGATTTAAATATAAAATCATAAGTGTTGGATGCTTCTGCAGATGGGGACAGAGACAGGGCCTGTGGGAATGGGACGGGGACAAACTTTGTCCCCTTGTCATTCTCTAGAAATGTCATATGGGAGAGATGGTGTACGGCTAGAACAAGTGTGGTGGAATCTGAGTGGGAGAAAGTACTAGTTACCCCGCTTTCTAGTTGATCAGAGATGAAACTGCACATCTGAAGACTTGGTGCACTACCTAGCTTTGTTATAGTCTTTATCTTTTGTGATCTGACCTTCCTACATGCTATAAGGAAGAGTGAGACTTTTGTTTACATTGGTATAGTGTGGTTTTCAGGTATTACTTGAATACTGAAATGTTCTGTGATCAGTTAGCTATAATAGCTTTCTCAGCAAGCAGTTTTGCCACTGGAGAGAGAGGTGAATATTAATGTGCCCCGAACATGAGTACTGGTACCAGCTTGTTTAATATATTTGTTAATCTGGAAAAAAAAAGGGGGGGAAGCATGACATAAACTTGTCAATTAGGTAAAACACAAGTAACATGTAGAACACATGAGAATCTGGTAAGACTGGTGACATGGGTAACTAAATTGAGTCGTTTTAATTTAAATGGGGTATAAGAAATATTTCATAATCGTTTATCCTAGTTAATCCTAGCCCTTTACCATTTTCCTCCATATTTCAATTATCTAGCTTAAATCACCATTTAATTTAATCTGGTCCTAACTCAAGTTTTACTGGTCTAACATTATATGATGTATTTTACTTTCTGTTAATATATTTGAAAATGTTCATGCTTTTCTAATTGTTATGTAAGCCACATTGAATCTGAATTCTATATTGACTAATGCAAGATATAAATATCATAAATAAATATGATTGAATCCTTTTATATTGAAGAACAATTTGATGGGTGTATTTTGAATTGGTCTCAAGCGGCTTATAGTGAATAAATTGCTACCTTGTAAAGCTTATTTCAATAATTTAACCTTTTAATTACCAATAAAAGGACAGGTGAATGTAGTTGATCGTATCCAAAAAAAGGTGTTCACAAAATTAATCTCAAGGCAAAAAAATATTCCTTAGCATCTTGCTACACTGTTCTGCACAAGTGGGTGTTATCCCTTCCTATCAGCAGGTGGAGGTTGAGAAAACTAAATTTTGTTTATTATGTTATACATTGCTTCTAGTTCACAAATACCTGGATGGTTCAATGTGGATTACAATAAAAAGAGACTGACCGTACAAAATTCAGGAAATTACATATTCCCAAACAATAGTAATTGGTTAATTAGACACAAAATGTATACCAAATAGCCAAGTTTTTAAAGTTTTTCAAAACGTCAAATAACTAGAATCAATTTGTATTCCCAGTGGTAGAGAATTCCACAATAAAGCAGACTGATAATAAAGAGAAGAGTTAAATATAGACCTAAATTTGAGTTGTCTGACAGAGGGGAAAATGTAAAATTACAAGTATTGTAAGAAGAATTGATATGAAGTACACTAGCTCAGTCACAAAGATAAAGAGGCAGTAGCCATTCAGGATTTTATAGATAAAAGCACAAAGCTTAAATTGGGTTCTGGCCTCTACAGGAAGCCAAAGTAACTTCATCAGCAATTGAATAACCGATTGTTATCCAGAGGCTGAAAATATAAGCTGAACTGCTATATTCTGCACTAGTTGACTTCTATTAGAGATCCTGTATATATATGTATGTATGTGTGTATATGTATATATGTGTGTGTATATATATTATATATACATATATATATATCACACACACACACACACACACACAGTGCAAGCCGCTTAAGTGCAAGGGTCTGAGACCAAAGAAATGCATGCGGTTAACCGGAGCGTGCACTTAACCGTTGTGACCCAAAGAAGCTCGACATCTGATAAAGCGAATGCTACATACCTGTAGAAGGTATTCTCCGAGGACAGCAGGCTGATTGTTCTCACTGATGGGTGACGTCCACGGCAGCCCCTCCAATCGGAATCTTCACTAGCAAAGTCCTTTGCTAGTCCCCGCGCGCCCGCGCGCACCGCGCATGCGCGGCCGTCTTCCCGCCCGAAACCGGCTCGAGCCGGCCAGTCCAGTATGTAGCAAGACAATACAAGGGAAGACACAACTCCAAAGGGGAGGCGGGCGGGTTTGTGAGAACAATCAGCCTGCTGTCCTCGGAGAATACCTTCTACAGGTATGTAGCATTCGCTTTCTCCGAGGACAAGCAGGCTGCATGTTCTCACTGATGGGGTATCCCTAGCCCCCAGGTTCACTCAAAACAACAACCATGGTCAATTGGGCCTCGCAACGGCGAGGACATAACTGAGATTGACCTAAAAAATTTACCAACTAACTGAGAGTGCAGCCTGGAACAGAACAAATAGGGCCCTCGGGGGGTGGAGTTGGATCCTAAAGCCCAAACAGGTTCTGAAGAACTGACTGCCCGAACCGACTGTCGCGTCGGGTATCCTGCTGCAGGCAGTAATGAGATGTGAATGTGTGGACAGATGACCACGTCGCAGCTTTGCAAATTTCTTCAATGGAGGCTGACTTCAAGTGGGCTACCGACGCAGCCATGGCTCTAACATTATGAGCCGTGACATGACCCTCAAGAGCTAGCCCCGCCTGGGCGTAAGTGAAGGAAATGCAATCTGCTAGCCAATTGGATATGGTGCGTTTCCTTACAGCCACTCCCCTCCTATTGGGATCAAAAGAAACAAACAATTGGGCGGACTGTCTGTGGGGCTGTGTCCGCTCCAGGTAGAAGGCCAATGCTCTCTTGCAGTCCAATGTGTGCAGCTGACGTTCAGCAGGGCAGGAATGAGGACGGGGAAAGAATGTTGGCAAGACAATTGACTGGTTCAGATGGAACTCCGACACGACCTTTGGCAAGAACTTAGGGTGAGTGCGGAGGACTACTCTGTTATGATGAAATTTGGTGTAAGGGGCCTGGGCTACCAGGGCCTGAAGCTCACTGACTCTACGAGCTGAAGTAACTGCCACCAAGAAAATGACCTTCCAGGTCAAGTACTTCAGATGGCAGGAATTCAGTGGCTCAAAAGGAGGTTTCATCAGCTGGGTGAGAACGACATTGAGATCCCATGACACTGTAGGAGGTTTAAATAACAAAAACGATATGCATAAGATCACGAAGATTTTTAAAGATCATTGGGGCATATTACAAACACTACCAATATTTACAGATACGAAGATTCGTTTCGCCTATAGTCGATCAAGGAATCTGAAAGAACTTTTATGTCCATCTTTACTACCTTCGCTTACACAGAGAATTTCTATTTTTGAAGGACATAAAAAATGTGGCAACTGCAATATGTGTGAAGTGATGTTAGAAATAAAAGAATTTGTTCATCCCGAGTCTGCACGAAGATTTACTCTAAATGTTAACACTAACTGTAAATCTAATTATGTGGTTTACTGTCTAATCTGTCCATGTGAGAAACTGTATGTAGGACAGACTACACGTACGTTGCAGGTTCGATTGATCGAGCATCGTAGTGTGATACACACAAGAAAGACAACTACACCTTTGGCTCTTCATTGTGATAGAGCACAGCACTCCTTTATGGAGCTACGATGTTTTGTGCTGCAGCAAATTGAAGCTTCCACCAATAGAATTGGAGGCGACATAAAGAGATCATTGTTTCAGTGCGAACAAAGATGGATACATCGTTTGCACTCATTGGTTCCAGTGGGTCTAAATGGAAAGATTGAATGGGGACATTTTTTCTAGTTATAGATGCATATGGGTTGATTGCTGTAGTTCAAAGTAAAGATACATACAAAAAAATTCTTTTTTTATTCATAAAAATTTTTTTTGGGAATTACAAAACTTTATTTCCAGTTAAGATTGAACGAGTATAGACTGATTGGCCACACCAACTTCCGGCGTCTGACGTAGGAAGGTATTTAAATCGAGGGGCCATTTTCTTTTTCAAGTTGGTCCGTAGAAGTGATTGATTTCGAGTTTAGGTAATTTTGAAGGAAGTAATGTATACCTTTACAATGTTAAAGTTAAACTTATACTAATATATTTTTCTGTTGCAGATAGACGCAGACCAAATGACCCTGAGGCAGGTAACGAAACGCTGGCCATCGTAGGTCATGGTCGAGTTTGTCGTCATATCAAGAAACAGAAAATTTGTATTTTCGGACCTTTTTGAAAAGCTAAGTGAAAGCTAAGTAGCAAAATAGCTCTCTATGGTCTAAATATCAATGATAGAAGAAATGAGTATATATTTATACAAAAAATTACTTTATACCCGAGGTGTTTGCCTGTGATGAAACAGCCCAGCCCCCGTGAGCTTGTTTGATACAAAGCCGGGGGTTTTTGAGGTAACACCTTTAGGTCAAAAAAACGCTAGTTGTGTTTTCATATCTTCTCCATTTTTTCACTTTTGTTATTTAAACAGCTCCAATAGGAGGAGATTACCTTCTAAATTTACTAGAATTGACTGTAGGAGGTTTGACAGGGGGCTTTGACAAAAGCAAACCTCTCATGAAGCGAAGAACTAAAGGCTGTCCTGAGATCAGCTTACCTTCCACCAGGTAATGGTATGCACTGATTTCATCAGCTGGGTGAGAACGACATTGAGATCCCATGACACTGTAGGAGGTTTGACAGGGGGCTTTGACAAAAGCAAACCTCTCATGAAGCGAACAACTAAAGGCTGTCCTGAGATCAGCTTACCTTCCACCAGGTAATGGTATGCACTGATTGCGCTAAGATGAACTCTTACAGAGTTGGTCTTGAGACCCGACTCAGACAAGTGCAGAAGGTATTCAAGCAGGGTCTGTGTAGGACAAGAGCGAGGAGCTAGGGCCTTGCTGTCACACCAGACGGCAAACCTCCTCCACAGAAAGAAGTAACTCCTCTTAGTGGAATCTTTCCTGGAAGCAAGCAAGATGCGGGAGACACCCTCTGACAGACCCAAAGAGGCAAAGTCTACTCTCTCAACATCCAGGCCGTGAGAGCCAGGGACCGGAGGCTGGGATGCAGAAGAGCCCCTTCGTCCTGCGTGATGAGGGTCGGAAAACACTCCAATCTCCACGGTTCTTCGGAGGATAACTCCAGAAGAAGAGGGAACCAGATCTGACGCGGCCAAAAAGGAGCAATCAGAATCATGGTGCCTCGGTCTTGCTTGAGTTTCAACAAAGTCTTCCCCACCAGAGGAATGGGAGGATAAGCATACAGCAGGCCCTCCCCCCAATTCAGGAGGAAGGCATCCGATGCCAGTCTGCCAGGGGCCTGGAACAGAACTGAGGGACTTTGTGGTTTGCTCGAGATGCGAAGAGATCCACCAAGGGGGTGCCCCACGCTTGGAAGATCTGACGCACCACCCGGGAGTTGAGCGACCACTCGTGAGGTTGCATAATCCTGCTCAACCTGTCGGCCAGACTGTTGTTTACGCCTGCCAGATATGTGGCTTGGAGCACCATGCCTTGACGGCGAGCCCAGAGCCACATGCTGACGGCTTCCTGACACAGGGGGCGAGATCCGGTGCCCCCCTGCTTGTTGACATAGTACATGGCAACCTGGTTGTCTTTCTGAATTTGGATAATTTGGTGGGACAGCCGATCTCTGAAAGCCTTCAGAGCGTTCCAGATCGCTCGCAACTCCAGAAGATTGATCTGTAGATCGCGTTCCTGGAGGGACCAGCTTCCTTGGGTGTGAAGCCCATCGACATGAGCTCCCCATCCCAGGAGAGACGCATCCGTGGTCAGCACTTTTTGTGGCTGAGGAATTTGGAAAGGACGTCCCAGGGTCAGATTGGACCAAATCGTCCACCAATACAGGGATTCGAGAAAACTCGTGGACAGGTGGATCACGTCTTCTAGATCCCCAGCAGCTTGAAACCACTGGGAAGCTAGGGTCCATTGAGCAGATCTCATGTGAAGGCGGGCCATGGGAGTCACATGAACTGTGGAGGCCATGTGGCCCAGCAATCTCAACATCTGCCGAGCTGTGATCTGCTGGGACGCTCGCACCCGCGAGACGAGGGACAACAAGTTGTTGGCTCTCGTCTCTGGGAGATAGGCGCGAGCCGTCCGAGAATCCAGCAGAGCTCCTATGAATTCGAGTCTCTGCACTGGGAGAAGATGGGACTTTGGGTAATTTATCACAAACCCCAGTAGCTCCAGGAGGCGAATAGTCATCTGCATGGACTGCAGGGCTCCTGCCTCGGACGTGTTCTTCACCAGCCAATCGTCGAGATATGGGAACACGTGCACCCCCAGCCTGCGAAGTGCCGCTGCTACTACAGCCAGGCACTTTGTGAACACCCTGGGCGCAGAGGCGAGCCCAAAGGGTAGCACACAGTACTGGAAGTGACGTGTGCCCAGCTGAAATCGCAGATACTGTCTGTGAGCTGGCAGTATCGGGATGTGTGTGTAGGCATCCTTCAAGTCCAGAGAGCATAGCCAATCGTTTTCCTGAATCATGGGAAGAAGGGTGCCCAGGGAAAGCATCCTGAACTTTTCTTTTACGAGATATTTGTTCAGGGCCCTTAGGTCTAGGATGGGACGCATCCCCCCTGTTTTCTTTTCCACAAGGAAGTACCTGGAATAGAATCCCAGCCCTTCTTGCCCGGATGGCACGGGCTCGACCGCATTGGTGCTGAGAAGGGCGGAGAGTTCCTCTGCAAGTACCTGCTTGTGCTGGAAGCTGTAAGACTGAGCTCCCGGTGGACAATTTGGAGGTTTTGAGGCCAAATTGAGGGTGTATCCTTGTCGGACTATTTGGAGAACCCACTGATCGGAGGTTATGAGAGGCCACCTTTGGTGAAAAGCTTTCAACCTCCCCCCGACCGGCAGGTCGCCCGGCACTGACACTTGGATGTCGGCTATGCTCTGCTGGAGCCAGTCAAAAGCTCGTCCCTTGCTTTTGCTGGGGAGCCGCGGGGCCTTGCTGAGGCGCACGCTGCTGACGAGAGCGAGCGCGCTGGGGCTTAGCCTGGGCCGCAGGCTGTCGAGAAGGAGGATTGTACCTACGCTTGCCAGAAGAGTAGGGAACAGTCCTCCTTCCCCCAAAAAATCTTCTACCTGTAGAGGTAGATGCTGAAGGCTGCCGGCGGGAGAACTTGTCGAATGCGGTATCCCGCTGGTGGAGATGCTCTACCACCTGCTCGACCTTCTCTCCAAAAATATTGTCCGCACGGCAAGGCGAGTCCGCAATCCGCTGCTGGAGTCTATTCTCCAGGTCGGAGGCACGCAGCCATGAGAGCCTGCGCATCACCACACCTTGAGCAGCGGCCCTGGACGCAACATCAAAGGTGTCATACACCCCTCTGGCCAGGAATTTTCTGCACGCTTTCAGCTGCCTGACCACCTCCTGAAAAGGCTTGGCTTGCTCAGGGGGGAGAGCATCAACCAAGCCCGCCAACTGCCGCACATTGTTCCGCATGTGTATGCTCGTGTAGAGCTGGTAAGACTGGATTTTGGCCACGAGCATAGAGGAATGGTAGGCCTTCCTCCCAAAGGAGTCTAAGGTTCTAGAGTCTTTGCCCGGGGGCGCCGAAGCATGCTCCCTAGAACTCTTAGCCTTCTTTAGGGCCAGATCCACAACTCCAGAGTCGTGAGGCAACTGAGTGCGCATCAGCTCTGGGTCCCCATGGATCCGGTACTGGGACTCGATCTTCTTGGGGATGTGGGGATTACTTAGTGGCTTGGTCCAGTTCGCAAGCAATGTCTTTTTCAGAACATGGTGCAAGGGAACAGTGGACGCTTCCTTAGGTGGAGAAGGATAGTCCAGGAGCTCAAACATTTCAGCCCTGGGCTCGTCCTCCACAACCACCGGGAAGGGGATGGCCGTAGACATCTCCCGGACAAAGGAAGCAAAAGACAGACTCTCGGGAGGAGAAAGCTGTCTCTCAGGAGAGGGAGTGGGATCGGAAGGAAGACCCTCAGACTCCTCGTCAGAGAAATATCTGGGGTCTTCTTCCTCTTCCCACGAGGCCTCACCCTCGGTGTCAGACACAAGTTCACGGACCTGTGTCTGCAACCTCGCCCGGCTCGACTCCGTGGAGCCACGTCCACGATGGGGGCGTCGAGAGGTAGACTCCCTGGCCCGCATCGGCGAAGCTCCCTCCGCCGACGTAGTCGGGGAGCCCTCCTGGGAGGTGGCCGCAGTCGGCACCGCACGCGGTACCGACGTCGGGGACCTCACCCCGGGCGATGGGCCAGCCGGCGCCACGCTCGACGGTACCGGAGGCGCAAGCACCGCCGGTACCGGAGGGGTAGGGCGCAACAGCTCTCCCAGAATCTCTGGAAGAACGGCCCGGAGGCTCTCGTTCAGAGCGGCTGCAGAGAAAGGCATGGAGGCCGATGCAGGCGTCGACGTCAGAACCTGTTCCGGGCGTGGAGGCTGTTCCGGGCTGTCCAGAGTGGAGCGCATCGACACCTCCTGAACAGAGGGTGAGCGGTCCTCTCGGTGCCGATGCCTGCTGGGTGCCGACTCCCTCGGCGACCCAGAGCTCTCGGTGCCGACGCGGGGAGGAGACCGGTGTCGATGCTTCTTCGACTTCTTCCGAAGCATGTCACCGGAGCTCCCCGGCACCGACGAGGAGGACGTAGAATCCATCCGTCGCTTCCTCGGGGCCGAGGTCGAAGCAGGTCGATCCCGGGGGGGCTGTACCGCAGGAGCCCTCAGGGTAGGGGGAGACCCACCCGAAGGCTCACCGCCACCAGCAGGGGAAAGGACAGCCCTCACCTGCACTCCTGACGATGCACCACCGTCCGACGACATCAGCAGACGAGGTCCCGGTACCACCGACGCCGATGCAGCTATCCGATGTCTCGGCGCCGATGCAGAGGGCCGATGCCTCAATGCACTCGATGCACTGGCGGCCGAGGATGAAGGTCTGGACGCTGACGACGTCGATGCACTCGATGACCCCGGTGCCGATGCCGACGAAGAGCCCGAGAACAAAACGTTCCACTGGGCCAATCTCGCTACCTGAGTCCGCCTTTGTAACAGGGAACACAGGCTACAGTTCTGAGGACGGTGCTCGGCCCCCAGACACTGAAGACACGAAGAATGTCTATCAGTGAGCGAGATTACCCGGGCGCACTGGGTGCACTTCTTGAAGCCGCTGGAAGGCTTCGATGTCATGGGCGGAAAAATCACGCCGGCGAAATCAAAATCCGAAATGACGAATTTTTAGCACCAAAAACTTTGAGGGAGAAAAAATCTCGACCGAGGCCGAAAAGAGGCCTACCCCGACGACGAAAGAAAACTTACCGGGGCAAAGACTGGAAATACGGGAAGGGGCAAACGAAACCCAAGGGGGTTTGCGGAGCACTTTCCGAACGAATTTAAACTTTTCCGAAGAAAAAACACGTCGATTGAACAACGGACGCGCGAGGTCGACTCTCCAGGGCTCAACACGGCAAAAAACACAGCCGTACCGAGTGCGGACGAAAGAAGACTGGCCGGCTCGAGCCGGTTTCGGGCGGGAAGACGGCCGCGCATGCGCGGTGCGCGCGGGGACTAGCAAAGGACTTTGCTAGTGAAGATTCCGATTGGAGGGGCTGCCGTGGACGTCACCCATCAGTGAGAACAAGCAGCCTGCTTGTCCTCGGAGAAACATATGTACAGTATAAAGTCTCCGTTAACTGACAGGCTTACTTGAAGTAATCAGTTATAGTCCTCTGTACAGTAATGGGTCTATGAGTTCCATAGACTACGTCTGCCAGATGGTAAAAACTGTCATAGCACTGATATCCAGTGGCCTTCAGATAGGCGCGCACGGTGTTGATGCTCTCCAGCGCTCTTGCAAAAGTGACAGGTGGAGGTTGTTGAATTTTGTCAGCATCTGCCTTGCTGCTCATTTCATCCTCTGTTTCATCATCCGCCGTTGCTGCCTGCGTGTAGGCGCATATCTCCACATCACTGCTGTCGTCAGCTGTTTGTAGATCATAATCAATAGCTACGTAGCGATGAAACTCCTTCTTCAGTAACACCGGCTGGGATGTCAATAACCTGTTCATCTGACACATTTGCAACAGCTGCATCTGTTTTGTCCCTTTCCACATCCTTAACAAAGCTTGTCCGCTTGTAGCAGTTCACAGTGGTTGCCTGTGTAACATGATTCCAGGCTTCTTTCTGCATATGTAGGGAATCCAACAGTGATAGATTATGAGCCAGTTCAACAGCACGTTTATGGTTGCCAGTCTGGTCATTCATAATGCTCATCAGATGACGTAGCACAAGAGCCCGATAATGTTGTTTGAAATTGGCTATTATGCCCTGATCCATAGGTTGGATCAGAGAGGTAGTGTTTGGTGGCAGGAAGACCACCTGTTGACGTCTGACATCTTCTCTGTGTACAGCACAGTTATCACAAAGCAACAAAATCTGACACTTTTGTGCCTCATTCTAGTGTCTAACTTCTTTAGCCACTGCTTCCAAATTTCCCCAGTCATCCATGAATTTGCGGTAGTCTCGTATGACACAGGAAGTCGCTTAACTTTCTTGAAACAACGGGGCTGTTTGCTCTTTCCAATGACGAGAGGTTCCAACTTCTCACTCCCATCCATATTGCAGCAAAGGAGGATCGTCAGTTGGTCCTTCACGTTTTACCTTCAGTAGTTTCAGCATGTTTGATTCCATCAGGAATCGCTCTCCAGTAGAGACCGTTTTCGTCAGCATTGAAAATGTCACGAGAAAACCTACAATGGCTCCCACTTAAGGAACGTATCGCTTTCAAGGTATGCTCACTAGTTCATAAAATTATCCATGGAGACGCACCAGCTTACATGTCAGACCTGATTGACTTACCATCTAGGAATGCCAAAAGATCATCCCGCACATTCCTTGATCTGCACTTCCCCAGCTGCAAAGGAATGAAATACAAACTAATGCATGCGTCAAACTTCACCTACCTGAGCACGCAGTTATGGAATGCACTGCCACGCAGCTTGAAATCGATTTACGAAAGAACGAACTTCCGCTAATTACTGAAGACCCATCTCTTTAATAAAGCCTACCACAAAGATCAACCAAGGTGAATATGCACAACTCGCCCATTTATGGTGGTGAATGGAATTCGCTCGGAGGAGGGAAAGGTGAGTAGTGGAGTGCCTCAGGGATCGGTGCTGGGGCTGATTCTGTTCAATATATTTGTGAGTGACATTGCCAAAGGGTTAGAAGGTAAAGTTTGCCTATTTGCGGATGATACTAAGATCTGTAACAGAGTGGACACCCGGGAGGGAGTGGAAAACATGAAAAAGGATCTGAGGAAGCTAGAAGAATGGTCTAAGGTTTGACAATTAAAAATCAATGCGAAGAAGTGCAAAGTGATGTACTTAGGGAATAGAAATCCACGGGAGACGTATGTGTTAGGCGGGGAGAGTCTGATAGGTACGGGCGGAGAGAGGGATCTTGGGGTGAGAGTATCTGAGGATTTGAAGGCAACGAAACAGTGTGACAAGGCGGTGGCCGTAGCTAGAAGGTTGTTAGGCTGTATAGAGAGAGGTGTGACCAGCAGAAGAAAGGGGGTGTTGATGCCCCTGTATAAGTCGTTGGTGAGGCCCCACCTGGAGTATTGTGTTCAGTTTTGGAGGCCGTATCTTGTTAAGGATGTAAAAAGAATTGAAGCAGTGCAAAGAAAAGCTACGAGAATGGTATGGGATTTGCGTTGCAAGACGTATGAGGAGAGACTTGCTGAACTAAACGGGTGATATGATACAGACGTTCAAATATTTGAAAGGTATTAATCCGCAAACGAACCTTTTCCGGAGATGGGAAGGCGGTAGAACGAGAGGACATGAAATGAGATTGAAGGGGGGCAGACTCAAGAAAAATGTCAGGAAGTATTTTTTCACGGAGAGAGTAGTGGATGCTTGGAATGCCCTCCCGCGGGAGGTGGTGGAAATGAAAACGGTAACGGAATTCAAACATGCGTGGGATAAGCATAAAGGAATCCTGTGCCGAAGGAATGGATCCTCAGGAGCTTAGTCAAGATCGGGAGGCGGGGCTGGTGGTTGGGAGGCGGGGGTAGTGCTGGGCAGACTTATACGGTCTGTGCCAGAGCCGGTGGTGGGAAGCGGGACTGATGGTTGGGAGGCGGGGATAGTGCTGGGTAGACTTGAACGGTCTGTGCCAGAGCCGGTGGTTGGTAGGCGAGGATAGTGCTGGGCTGACTTATACGGTCTGTGCCAGAGCTGGTGGTTGGGAGGCGGGGATAGTGCTGGGCAGACTTATACGGTCTGTGCCCTGAAGAGCACAGGTACAAATCAAAGTAGGGTATACACAAAAAGTAGCAAATATGAGTTATCTTGTTGGGCAGACTGGATGGACCGTACAGGTCTTTTTCTGCCGTCATCTACTATGTTACTATGGAACACAGAAATTTTTAAATAAATTTAAAAATGTCAATCCTGCACTATCCCACAATGCTAGGCAGGTTACAACTATTATATACATAAAATTTCACAAGAAGAAACCTCTCCCAAAAGTGCCAGCCAAAACACACATCACCCAAACCAATTACACACCCAAAGCATCACAATATGTGCCACTTTGAGTTTGTAAATGGACAGAAAAGCAACAGGTAAGTGTACGCATACCCGTGTAATTGGCAGCTTTAAATGTGCTATTAGCTAAATAGTGTATGCTCGAGCTGGCACCCCTAGGAGAGGTCTCTTCTCATGAGATTTAAATTGGTCTCTTCTACCTTCTGATTAATAGTGTATAGAACATACATAAAATTTTGCATATTAATTACTAGACAAGCAACACTTAAACTTGAGAAGACATAAGTCTACTATAATGGCAAACATCTAAACACACATCACAGTATCCTGTAAAAATAATTACAGCAATGGCACTTATCCTTCAAACTTTGCTTTATAAGAAACGTAAATGCATGATTAAATTGTGTTAAAAACCACCTTTTCTAAAATGGCAAATTGGACAGTGGCCTAAAATTACTTGGTAGATCTGTCATAGTCCACAGCTAAGATGTTTCCTCTTACAGTTGTCCATAGAAAAAAAGTTTATTCAGATTCTGTTAGGACCTCGATAATGGCAATACAAAATCCCTTCACTGCCAGATTCTTTGTTAAGTAACACTAAATCTTATGAAGATGCTTCTTAGAGCCTATGAGGCAACCACAACACCAATTCTGAACACACAAATACCAATAACTGTACATTAAAAGGCAGAAGGAGACATACACAACAGCAATACGGGTCCCATTGGAAAAACCAGACGTCGTCACACTGATATAGATTCCCACACAAACCACATGCCAGCAGAATCTCTAACATCGGTCACATGCTGAACACAGACCAACCCTCATCACAATAAAGGACCAAAAATGTGATATTGTTCTGTGGCCTGGCATCAGCCCGCAGAGATGTCAAGTTACCCAGTTCCAGGCTGGAGATTTTGGGTTCATCTTAACTGTTGTTGTAATCTGCCTTGGGAAGCCTGGTGTTATAAAGAAGGAATATACTGAAATTAAACTGAATTAAAATGAAACTCCTTTCATTGGGGCACATGGAATCTCACCTTCACCTCATCTCTTTTGTACAAATGGATTATTCTGTTTTGAGCATGTTTCAGGGTCAAGTGGTTTTCATAAGTCAAAATAGCAAAAATAAATATTTTCTTTCATGCAGATCTCTCATTTGTTTAAACATAACTACATGGGCTATAAGCCCCTAATGCAGTCCATTGGTTTTCTTATATTTTGTCCTTCTGATGACTTATATTGTGCCAAAACTGGAAATAAGTGAGACAGAATAATAGAGTT
The DNA here is from genome assembly GCF_901765095.1 of Microcaecilia unicolor. NCBI lineage: Eukaryota > Metazoa > Chordata > Amphibia > Gymnophiona > Siphonopidae > Microcaecilia > Microcaecilia unicolor. The sequence goes on along the minus strand of NC_044040.1, from coordinate 38,693,366 downwards.
GTTCCTCCTTGGTTAATTTTAAACAAGAAACTAAGAAATTGTTTACTCTGGTCTTACAACAAGGACATCCCATCAAGCTATGCATCATCATTTGGAAAACATAAATGTTATTCAGCTCTGACTGTTTTACTGCTGCATTCCCCTAGCCATCATTATTCCTGGGACTCATCTAAATACAAACACAGATCTGGGAGACAAAGATTAACCCCCCCCCCCCCCCCCCCCCAAAAAAAAATGCCTTTCATAACCAAACAGACTTTAGAAAACTGGAAAATTTTGGCACACACCCAGACTGATCCTTGACTTCTGTATGACGGGAGCTCTGTCCCATCACCCAATATTTCTCTCTCAAACAGCATCAATAAACAATATTAAGTGCACCTTTATAATATACCACCGCACCCCACAAAACAAAAGGAGCAAGTTCCCACAAACCATCCCCCTCCCTTGACCCAGATACAGGGAAAAAAAAAAAAAGACTTCAAATGCTCTCATGAACCAACCCAATTCATATCCCTTAGTGCAAGCCTTGGTGGTTACATACATAAAAACGTCATAAAATAAGTAAATAAATAGAAACTGAATGTCAAGCACATGATTCTTATGTCCACTTTAATTGCCCTTCACCAGGACAAAAAATAATCTCCACACGAATTCAACACGTGCTAGGGTGTCCCCACAACCAACCTCTCCAAATGACACACTGATCACGACTCACAATGAAAAGTTATCCCATTATTATACTTCCTCTGTGTACATCCCCATACCGCACAAGCCGGCTTGCCTAAAAACACAAGCGAGATCAAACAAAAACACCATCAACAATAAAGAATGACAACATGGATGAAGCAGCCCACAGGCCCGTCTGCCCTGCCCCGGGTGCACAGGGATTATAGCTCTGGCTGTGTGGGAGAGGGAAAACATAGACCAACCTATGAGTCCATGGCCTCAACCCTTCGACGCCATGCCGTCTCCCACTCTCAATCCAAGGGTCCTGGGGGCTCACTGGAGATGACAAGATGAAACCTCGCCGTGCCAGATCGATGCGTACACTGCAGGGCAGACCACGTTAGTGTGCAAAGGCTAGAGGAGCTGCAGTAGGCAGCCATAAGGAATGGAGGCAGAGCAACAGAAACGAGAAGTAAACCACCCTAATTAGAGTGTGGACTGGAGCGGAGCGGTGCAGTGCCCCCCTTCCTGTTTCTCTGTGTCGGAAACAGGACGTTTGTGTCTTAAGGGGCAGGAGTCGGAACGCTGCGCAGAGCTGTTAGCGGGCATGTGGCTGGTCCCGCATTGCAGTCTAAAGAACGAATGACATCTCCCCAGCTATGGATCTTCGGATGCTGCAGATTTGTTGTCTGCTGACGTGTGCAGCTGGGAGAGACCGTGGTTGCCTTCAAAGGATAACTTCGCAACAACGGAGGAGGGACTGATAGTGGCTGGTTTTCTGCTGGGTGGGCCTGGGATAAAAATAAAAAATGAATAATAAAAAGTGTAAGATGGACCCAAGAACTGGGTGCAATACCTACTTCCTAAAAATACAAGAGAAGTGTCTCTGGAGGAAGTTCACCTCTGATGATCCTTACCAGTAAATGAAATAAGTTTTGATTAGAGCAGGGCTTTTTTTGTGGGGGTATTTGGGGGTACTGAGTACCGGCACCTATTCCATTGTCTGCTAAAATTGACCCAAGGACCCCAAGTTTTAATGAAAGAGCTCATGCTCTACACACCAATTCTGCCTTGTCATAGGTTCTGTGACTGGTTGCAGGGGGCCTGGCTATTGTGGGGTGGATCCCTCAGTGATCACCCCACCCTTGAAGGGTGGCCTAATATTTGAGTACCGGCACCTTTTTTGCTAGAAAAGATGCACTGGATTAGAGAGACAGAAAGAGTGACAGAATTCAAAATTGCATGGGATAAACACAAAGGATCCCTATATGGAAAAAGGATGGCATCAAAACAAAACTTAGCGATGCTTAGAAGGAAACTCCAGTAGGAGAGAAGTCAGTCCAATGCTTGCAGACTTCTACAGTTTATGTCCCACATATGAAAAGCCAGCTCTGAATGGGCTAGAGTGGGCTTTAGTGTTAGAAAATAAGGTCAATGTCTGAAAGAATTCTATGGGGTGTGTCCTGAAAATGGCAAGGACAGATCAAGCACGCGTATTTTAGATCATATTCATATCATATGCTATGAATGTATCTTGAGGTGGGGGCAGAGAAGATAACTTGAGGTTGATAGTGTATAAAAATATTGTGATACAAGTGTTTCAAATTTCAATTTATTTTGATAAACCAACTTATAAATGATCGATCAAGACAGTGGACAGTATGACAATATAAAAAGAAAACAGAAAGGAACTACAAGAAGATAAAGATAAAGATAAAGAGGAGAAACATTATAACACTGCTGTGTTCCCTGCTCAAAACATCCTCCAATGTATTCTACCAGATAGTGGCCAGTAGAAAAAAAGAAGGAAACGTTTATTGAAACACCTTTTGGAAGAAGCAAGTTTCCAGAACTACTTTAAATTTCTTAAAAGACTGTTCCCAATTTAAGTGCCATGAAATGCCATTCCACAAAGTTGGATTTGTGACACCGAACATCAAGCTTTGGAAGGTATCCAAGAACATATGATGAAACAATAGAACAGCAGAAAGATGAGCAGACTGAAGAACAAACTAAGTGGTCCAAAGTAATCCAAATCACTGTTTATTAGCAACATCAATGGAAGGATTAGCACAACGCCCCGACTTGGCCACATTTTGCTATTCTTGGGCTGCCTCAGGGCCAATAGTACCATCAGGACAAAATAAATGTGAGTATCACAAAAAAGATGACATTCATAAACCAACATAATTATAAATGATAAAATCAAGTAATATTCAAATCATAAATAACCAATAATAAATAATACTACACTACACTACTTAACATTTCTAAAGCGCTACTAGGGTTACCACACTGGGAGCTGCTAATGCAGCTTTGTAAAAGAGGACCTTAAATGGTACATACCCAGACTGGTGTAATAAAAAGGTTTGCATCAAATCTGACAGAAACTAAAACACAAAGACTTGTTCCTCTCAATTTGTGGCCTGAAGTGCAGACTCCAGAAAGTTCTGTGGAATTGAGTTTTCTTTGGCTATATTTTTAAAAATTACTTTCCCTTCTAGAGAATTTCTTCTTTCATCCAAATTTTTGTTTTGATTGCTATCTTAAAAAAAATTATATATATATATATATGGGGGGAGTACACATATATAATAAAACATTTACTTACCATAATATGTGAGATATTCTGCTGTATGTAAAAATGTTAGTGAAATCAGAACATTGAATATCCAGTTAACTCCAGATGAACAAGCATTCCCTGTACTCCTAGCCCAGAGGGGATATATTTCAGAATTGACAGTCCATGGCATTGGTCCCATACCTGAGAATGAACATATGACTTATGTACTATTATAAACATATTAGTAATAAACAAGATATACTAAAGATTTCAGCTTTCTAAATAGAATTCCGTCGTTTTACTTGCAATCAAATTATTTTCAGTAATATTGCTTGAACAGAAGGTAGGTTAGCACCAGTATTTTTAATTCACTCCAACAATTTGGGATTTACCACTCCTAACAACTGTCAAGCCAATATGCACACAGATTTATATGTTTAGCAGCAGTCACTAAATATATAAGCCTGTTTAAAATTCCCTCAAAATATCCTGGCACTATCCAAGTAGTGCTAGACTAAACAATAAATAAATATCTACCATACGAAAATGTCTTAAAGAAATATCCTGTAGGAGGAAGTAAAAAAGGCCTCAGAGCTTATGAATTATATAGATTTAATAGAGCTGAGCAGATCAAACAATCTTCTCTTCATCATTGGCCAAAAAACCTTCCATCTTAACGTCTCACTCCTATTTTTCTTAATTAAATATTCTCTTTCTTTCTTTGTTTTTCACTTTTTCTTTCTTTATTGTTTTTCCCTTTTAATAATTGAACAATTCAAATCGTTGGCACTACGGGACAAGTTAAAGAAGTGGCCCCGCTACCAGGACCCTGAAGCAGCAGTGCAAAACACTGGCCATCGTCGGTCTGGGGCGAGGAGAAGAGAAGAGAATACGGTTCATTATGAGTCCCATTAGTGCCTTTAAAAGATAAGTGGCTCAAATGATATTAAATGCCATGTTGGATTCTGTTGATATATTGCAGCTTTATACAGCATACATCACAATTAAAAAAAAACTGTGTTCTGCTGGACAGTTCAATTATTAAAAGTGAAAAAGAAAGAAAGAAAATTTAACTAAGAAAAGTAGGAGTGAGACATTAAGATGGAAGGTTTTTTTGACCAATGATGAAGAAAAGATTGTTTGATCTGCTCAGCTCTATTAAATCTATATGATTCACTAGCCTTTGAGCCCGTGAAAACGGGCTATTATAGGAAGGGGGGGGGGGTTGAAAGGCCCGCTGCCGAGTTCGCCGCTGCCCCCCCCCCCCGAGCAGTCACCACCCACCTTCCACCCGGCCGGGCCCTCGCTCCGCTATTGAAACAGCGAGGGTCTGGGAACGCAGCATTGAGCTCTGCTGAGCTGCCGACGTCGGCCTTCCTTCTTCTTCTCTGCCTGTCCCGCCCTCGTGTGACGTAACGTCGTCGAGGGCGGGACAGAGGCAGAGAAGAAGAAGGAAGGGCGATGTCGGCAGCTCTTCAGAGCTCAGTGCTGCGTTCCCGGACCCTCGCTGTTTCAATAGTGGAGCGAGGGCCCGACCGGGTAGAAGGTGGGTGGCGGCGGCGACTCGGGTGGGGGGAGCGTTAGACGGCGGTGTTCCTCCCTCAGAAATAAGCAGTACAGACCCTCTCTGTTCCGTCCCCGTCATCACGTATTGACGCGGGGGCGGGGCAGAGAAGGTCTCTACTGCGCATTTGCGAGTGAGTACGACACTCGTCTTTTATATATTTTGATGAGCTCTTTGAGGCCTTTTTTCCTTCCTCCTACAGGATATTTCTTTAGTACATTTTCATATGGTGGATATTTATTTATTATTTAGTCTAGCGATTTCATATTTTCACACCCAAATTTTTATTTTGATTTAGTGGACTATCCAGATAGTGTACATCTATATATATTCAGTTCAGCTGTCCAGCCATGCAGTGGTACTGAATATACCTTTATTTATTTATTTTAATGCTGTGGCCGGTGAACCTTCAAAAATGCTTAAATGTAAGCTGAGAAGGTTCTATCCACAAATATCCCAATAGCTGGTTCCAAAGCACAGGACCCACTACTCCTAGTTGCAGTGGCGTAGACAGAAGGCAATTTTTGGGTGGGCCAACAGGTTGGATGGGTGGGCACTAGACAGTGGTGTGCTGGTAAATGTTTAACAACAGGCTCTCGGCCCGGTCCACCTCTGCGCTCCCCTCATCCACCTCTGCGCCTCCCCTCAAAATTGCAGAGCTGGCTATAGCCGGGGGGGGGGGGGGGGGGGGGGGGGCGGCGGCAATGCATTACTCTCTCCAGGAAAAAAAAATTAAATGATACCAGGTTCCAATCTAATTCATGTTTAATGTGGGATAAAATGCCATAAATAAGTAAATAAATATAAACTTTTAATGCTGAGCACCTGATTCTCAAAGTGGACATATTCCAAACACTATAATGAAAATAAAATGATTTTTTCTACCTTTGTTGTCTGGTGACTGTTTTTCTGATCATGCTGGCCCAGTATCTGATTCTGCTGCTATCTGTCCTCTTAACTCTGTTTCCAGGGCTTCCTTTCTATTTATTTCTTTACTTTCTGCCTTTCTTCTTCATTTCTTGCCCTACATCCGTAAATAAAAGCTGGGTCCTCCACAGACTTGACTGTCCAGTGGATCCAGCTTTTGCCTATTTTCTTCATCCATGTGCAGTTTTTCTCCTCTCTTCCTTTTCCTTCATCTGATCTCCTTCCTCACTCTTCCCTCCCCTCCATCCATGTCCAGCATTTCTTCTCTCTCCCTTCCCTCTCCTCCATCCATGTCCAGCAACCCTCCTCTCCCCTGCCCACCCCTCCATCCACCCATGTCCAGCAACCCTCCTCTCCCCTGCCCTCCATCCACCCATGTCCAGAAACCTTCCTCTCTCCCCTGCCCCTCCCCTCCATCCACCCATGTCCAGCAACTCTCCTCTCCCCTCCATCCACCCATTTCCAGCAACTGTCCTCTCCTCTCCATCCACCCATGTCCAGCAACTCTCCTCTCCCCTGCCCCCCTCTATCCATCCATACCCAGCAATTCTCTTCTCTCCCCTGCCCCCTCCATCCATACCCAGCAATTCTCTTCTCTCCCCTGTCCTCGCCATCCATCCATACCCAGCGATTCTCTTCTCTCCCCTGCCCCCCTCCATCCATCCATACCCAGCGATCCTCTTCTCTCCCCTGCCCTCCTCCAGCCATCTATACCCAGCGATTCTCTTCTCTCCCCTGCCCCCCTCCAGCCATCCATACCCAGTGATTCTCTTCTCTCCCCTGCCCTCCTCCAGCCACCTATACCCAGCAATTCTCTTCTCTCCCCTGCCCCCCCTCCAGCCATCCATACCCGGTGATTCTCTTCTCTCCCCTGCCCCCCCCCTCCAGCTATCCATACCCGGCGATTCTGTTCTCTCCCCTGCCCCCCCATCTATCCTCAGCGATTCTATTCTCTCCCCTGCCCCCCTCCAGCCATCCATACCCAGCGATTCTCTCTCCCCTCCCGCTCCCATCCATGTCCAGTGATTCTCCTTCGCCCCCATCCTCCCCTCCCATTCCACGTGCCCACCCTCTTCTCCCCCCAACATCCCCCTTTTTCTTCCTGCCACAGCACCCTGCGTGGTTTAAATCTTTTTTTTACCTCCGTCGAAGCGGCCGCATCACTGAAAGTCCTGTCCATCGAGCCTTCCCTTCGTGAGTTCGTTCCCTCAGAGTCCCGCCCTCGCAGAAAGAGGAAATGACATCAGAAGGCGGGACTCTGAGGAAACGAACTCACGAAGGGAAGGCTCGATGGGCAGGGCTTTCAATGACGTGGCTGCTTTGACAGAGGTAAAAAAGATTTAAACCCCAGGCGAGGGGATGTTGGGTGGGCGGGCCTGGAGGGAAAGTGGCTGGGCCTGGGCCTGTCCAGGCCCGCCAGTGGTTATGCCCCTGCCTAGTTGTCTTTACTGAAGATATAATAATTCATCCAGATCGCTGCTGCTCGATTACTTAACGGGTTAATGGCATTTTGAACGTCTGCCTCTAGCCTTGCGATCTTTACATTGGTCACCAATCAGATGGTGGATAAAATTTTAAAATCCTTGTGTTGTTATTTAAGGAACTGCACTCTAATATTGACTCTTTTATCAAATCCATTATTTCATTTTATGCCTCATCATGCCCTCTCAGGTCTGCTGGGGGTGGATTGGTGGTGATGACTTTGCTGCAGAGATGTCATGTGGTATTGTTCATTTTCCGTTAAGGGTCCAATCCTCTGGAAATCTTTGCCCAAGAGTCTTTGATTGAGTCTTTATTCATTTATGAATAAAAGTGAAAGCTCGCTTTTGGCAGATTTAAATGTGGTTAGCCAATGAATTAGGTTTTTTTCATATAATCCCTCAATATAATGGGAATTATTAAAACTAATGAGACACCTCTTCAGTTACTGGGGGAAGGGAGGGAGCTAAAGGGACAGTGATAAGCCCAGAACCAAGTGGGGGGGGGGGGGGTGTTAGTGGGAAAACTGCTGAAGGAAATGTTAATGGGGTTAAATGGATAGGAATTAGGAATGAATAAAAGCTGTTATTGTGCAGAGAACATGGTCTTTGGTTGCCTTCACCCCCACCAGGACCCATGAGGAGAAGGGGTGTCCTGGATAGGCCCAAAAAAATAAGCATGAATAAAGAAGAGGTTTCTCCAACTGAAGCATTAACAGTGGAGAGTGAGGAGTGCTCCTGGTGGGAGCAGAACAGGAAAGAGCCTGTTCGGTTCCAGAGGCAGCAGCTCTAAGAAATGCTCCTTTGGAGGAAGGACAGGGAGGTCTTGTCCTAAGTGGGTCTGGCAGCTAGATAAAGCCCAGCAGGACAGCTTGCTGTAGACAGCACTGCTAACACAGTCTTGGATTATTCTGCCCAACAGGACAGGTATTGGGACTGGTGGAGCTGTAAATATGTAAATACCTTAAGATTTATAAATAGACAAATAAGAATTGGAACTCCTACACCAAGAGTCTTGGACTGGCACTTACTACTACTACTACTACTTAACATTTCTAGAGCGCTACTAGGGTTACGCAGCGCTGTACAATTTAACAAAGAGAGACAGTCCCTGCTCAAAGAGCTTACAATCTAACAGACAAGTGAACGGTCGGTCCGATAGGGGCAGTCTGGATTCACTGAACGGTAAGGGTTAGGTGCCGAACGCAGCATTGAAGAGGTGGGCTTTAAGCAAAGACTTGAAGATGGGCAGGGAGGGGGCTTGGCGTAAGGGTTCAAGAAGGTTGTTCCAAGCATAGGGTGAGGCGAGGCAGAATGAGCGGAGCCTGGAGTTGGCGGTGGTGGAGAAGGGTACTGAGAGGAGGGATTTATCCTGTGAACGAGGAATTTATCCTCTTTCAGCAAATTAACCGGTTTGGTCCTGGCATGGAGAATTTCTTTAGAGTGAAAGTAAAGATTATTTACTCCCAGACTAATAAAAAAATAGAAATGAAAGTGTGGCCTAAAACCCTATGGCCTACTGGAGCAAGTCTGGCACTGGACTGTCCAGTCCAGAAAAGAACTAAAACTTTTGCAGTGCTGACGCTAAGAGCTAGCTGGTGCCCGGAACTTTATCGTGAGACTAGGGTTACATTCGTTTTATTGCTTATGTTATGTTTATGATGCTATGTTTTTGCTTTGTTTCATAATTTGAATAGTGGACAGAGACTAATTTTTTATAATAAGTTACATCACTGAGAACTGTAAAAATTAATGCCAACATTTTAAATTAAGCAAGACAATCTTACCAGGTGCAAAAAATACCAAGTATATAATAAGGCTCACAAGTGCAATCCATGAATATGGAGTAGGGCAATAATTGTAGGCCCAAAATAACTCCTCTGTTTTGGATTCATTTGAACACCTGATAAAGAGGGAAAGAAAGAATCAGAAAAAGTTTTCAGTATCAAACCTGCAAAAAAAAAATCCCACTTAAACAGCTATACACAGTAAGCAAATAAATGTTTAGAAAGAAATATGCAAAAGATTGATTCATCATCACATGAGGTGTTATATACAAAGGTTAGCCAGACTGTTGTGAGCTTTACTACGTTTCACCCATATGTCCAGATCTTAATCTTTTTATTCCAACACCATATTTTGAATATATGCACTCTATTACCTCTTTACTGTAAGTTCACATTTCATCTTTGTATTCAGCTGTTGCTAAGATGCACTTAACTTTCTTTAGCTTTCGATCAAACCTTCTCCTAAAGCAGGGTTTCTCAATCCAGTCCCCAGGACACACCACGATATTTTGGTTTTCAAGATATCTACAATGAATATGTACAAGATAACTCTGCATGCATTACCTCCACTGCATGCAAATCTATCTCATGCATTCTTTTTTATTGTGGGTATCCTGAAAACCTGACTGGGTGTGTCCCAAGCAATGTGTTGAGAACCCCTGCTCCTAAGAAATACTTTATAGTGGCCAAAATAATTTTTGTGTTTCTACATTTCTTAAATGTTTTGCATCTCTTATGATCCGGAGTAATATTACCAAAAGTAAAATATCAGCAGACATGGAGATTATTATAGGACAGGAGAACCAGAATAAGTGTCAGTAGGTTGGCAGTCGGTCTATTGTAGTCAGGTTCACTCAGAAGATTCTATAGACCAGGGGAGGGCAAATATTTTTTTGCCACAGGGCCACAATAGTGGCTCTCGTCTAAGCCACTAAGTGACGGGGTGGCTCCCACTTCGAAAGATCACTTGAGGAAAAGAACCCTGGATTAATCACATCTTGTTCTCCAAAAGGAACCGAGCAGAGTTAAAGTTACTGTACCTGATCACCTCATACCAACACAATGGTTTCCTGTCCATAGCTAGGTTTAAACTGTAGGCATCACAGGCAACCACTGACGTGGATGGCAGGGTTGATCAGCCCTGCCCAGATCCTCCCCTTTTCTTGTAATCTCTCCTTACCTCCAACTCTTTGCACTTCCTGACCTCCAAAAGGTCACTAGTCCTGCAGCAACAACTTTGAAAACAAAATTCTGTGTGGGACCTGTGAGACCTCTCACACATAGTGGCCATGCAGTGCCTCATCCCCTCCTCCTACATGGGCTTCCCATTCCTATGGAAAGTCATGAGATTGGCTTTACATGTATGGTCTATCAGCACGTGGAGGCTCTCTGGTCCTGCACTGAATTTTGTTCTCAAAGTTGTGGCTATGGGACTGATGCCTTTTTTAGAGAACAAGTGGCAAGCCCAGATGAAAGCATGGTGGTAGTGTAATGCTCTAGGAACCTCCCAAAATTTGGCACCGGAGGCCACTGTCTACATCACCTATTCCTAAATCTGGACCTGCACTAGTTGGCCATATCCAGAAACATTCATCCATCCCCCAACCACATAGTACAGAAGCATAAGGATAAATAGCAACAAACTATTTTTCCCCAAGCAGGGTGGTGGTACAGGTGTAACCTGAAATTAATTAATATGAAAAGGTCCATAGATGACACAGGAAACAAAAACTAGAGGTGTACAGACTAAAATTATTATTATTATTTTTAAACTTATCAGAACCCCACCTAAGATCATACCCAAGGGCCAAACAAACAAAATAAAAAATAAACTCATGGGATTTCCACTGGATTAGAAGCCCAGTTCTGCCAAACGTTGGCTGCATACAAAATGAGCTCCATATCAAACTATGCTATGAAATTTTGCACACTGGTCTCAATGATATGCAAATTGAATGAGCTGCTTTATATATATTTTCTTACATCGAAGAGCTCATTAAAGTTCAGTTAAATAAACTTGTATATAGTACTTATGCAGCAAATTTGACTACAGCACAGATAGAATTTTACAATTTTCTTTTCATAAATAGGGTTTAGTGAACAAAAACATGGAATCTGCCTCTCCCACCCCCTCCATTTCAGTACTCTTTTGCATGTTTCGGACATGTTTGCACATTGCATACATGAAGCTAGACATATAAAAAATCTTTGCAAGTTTGCACATCAGTTTCCAAGAGAGGTACAGCATAGCTAAAGCGTAACGTTGGCTGAATGTGGTCTATCTGCCATACTAGAGTATTTTTCACCCCATAAGAAAACAATATATTTAACAGATAAGGAAGGAGAACTGGGACTAAGCCTGAACAATAACATAACAGAATTAAAGTGACAGGTTTACAGTCTGAGAAACCCAGCTACTCCTACAGCTGAAATAAATTTTTAAGTTTGTCCACTTGACACATATTGCTCCTGGCAAACATAAGGGCAAAAAAAGGAAAGTACATTCGCTTTAGGAAGAAACATTTTCTTTCCTCTTTTTACCACCACCGGTTTAAAAAAAATCCTACAGTTTGGAAAGCAAGAACTACATAGTAACATAGTAGATGACGGCAGAAAAAGACCTGCATGGTCCATCTAGTCTGCCCAAGATAAACTCATATCTTGAATTTGTACCTGTCTTTTTCAGGGCACAGAACGTATAAGTCTGCCCAGCAGTATTTCCCGCCTCCCAACCACCGGCTCTGGTACAGACCGTATAAGTCTGCCCTCCCCTATCCTCGCCTCCCAACCACCACCCCCTCTTCCCCCCAACTGCTCCGCCACCCAATTTCAGCTAAGCTTCTGAGGATCCATTCCTGCTGCACAGGATTCCTTTATGCATATCCCACGCATGTTTGAATTCCGTTACCGTTTTCCTCTCCACCACCTCCCGCGGGAGGGCATTCCAAGCATCCACCACCCTCTCCGTGAAAAAATACTTCCTGACATCTTTTTTGAGTCTGCCCCCCTTCAATCTCATTTCATGTCCTCTCGTTCTACCGCCTTCCCATCTCTGGAAAAGATTTTTTTGCGGATTAATACCTTTCAAGTATTTGAACGTCTGTATCATATCACCCCTGTTCCTCCTTTCCTCCAGGGTATACATCAGGGGCGAGGCCAGACAACAGATTCTGGGTGGTCCTAGGTAAGAAGTGGGTGGGCACCAAGTGTTCTTCACCACCACCACCACCAAAAAAATATCTCAGCTGGCGAGAAAACGCTTCTTTCCACCTTGGCTTACCATGAAAGAGAAGTCTTTAGCTGACAGAGCTTGGGATCTCCACCAGCTACCACTAAACATATGCTACTGTTGGGTGGGCCTGAACCCTAAATGGGTGGGCCCTGGCCCACCCAGGCCACCTGTGGCTACGCCACTGGTATACATGTTCAGGTCAGCAAGTCTTTGGTCTGATTTGTTCTGTCATCTTATGCTAATCATTTGGTAGTACTTTAAACATTTTAATAATATAATCTGTAAAGCATGATGCCATAGTATCTCTACAGCATTATCAAAGTATTTCCTTATGATAACTTTAATGAGTTAAAATTCATAAGCAAGACCAGAGTACTATGCCAGCATTTTAGAAAGGAAACTATTTACATTAGGGAAGGAAAACTGAAATATATAAATAAGAGGCCAGATTACCATAAAACTATTCACATTACCTCTGAAGTGAAGACAATTTCACAGTACACTATACAGGGTACTTGCCTTTTCATATTAAAATTTACACTGCTCTCTGCAGCTTGGTGTTAACCCTAATAAGAAAAGCTGTGGGAGCAGCCATCAATTAGTGAAGTGCATGTAGGCATCTTGGATTATCTTACACAGAAACAATACCACTTCTACACTTTATTAAAAAACATTCTTTACATAGCTTTCAAGATACAGCAGTAATTCCGAAAAGCCCTAAAGACTGCAATACCAGGTGGACATGAGTTGTAAGGATTCTTGCAACTAGAGCAGTGGCGTAGCCAGACCTGACATTTTGGGTGGGCCTGGAGCTAATATGGGTGGGCAATATGTATATAGGTATGATGGATTTCTAAGTAGTCTGCCCAACAGCTGCCCTGCATCAATATAAACCACATATATACTTAATAGAAAAACAGATATTTGTAATACATTATGATAATATGATATCTGTTTTAGTGGCTCTTTCCAGGAGGAAAGAAATCTCTGCATGAACACAATACGTGCTAGAGTGTCCCTATAAGCAGCCCCTCCTCCAAATGACACACTAATTACGATTTATAACAATTTACTACTCTACCTATGAAAAGCTGGCATGTTTGAACATATAAGTGAGATTAAATAAACATGCTACCAACATTAAAGAACGACAACATGGAGCAGCAGCTCAAACGACTGTTTGCTTTGTTTGGGACCATGGCTGTGCCAGGTAGGGGAAAGAGACAAACCTTTGAGGAATCAGCAGGAGGTATATCCCAAGTGATGAAACACACAAAGCAGTCATGGCAGGCAAGCTTCTGAAAGCTGCATGAAAACAAACAGTACTCTATTGTAACTAGCAGTGCAATTGCGGCGGGATATTTATCAAAGAATGTTTCTATACAGGTTGTAAAAGAGAGCTCCCTAATCAAATACTCAGGCATGCTTTTTCAAAACCTGAGGTTAACAACAGACCCAGCCTACACAAAATATAGCCCCAGGCCATTTCTGGAATAACTTTGAACCTCTTCCCTTCTGAAAGCAGGGTGCGTGCTTCAGGGGCGTATCTGAGGTTCGGCGGTAGGGGGGGCAGGGGCTAGAGTGAGGGGGCACATTATAGCCCCCCTACCGCCGTCAACCCCCCCCCCCTACCGCCGTTAACACTCCCTCCCTCCCCCGCCTACCGCCGTCACCTACCCCGAGGTCCGCTTCCTCCGGCTTTTTAAAATATTGCTTCAGCTGGCGGGGGACCCCAACCCCCCGCCAGCCCAGCCGCGATCTTTAACTTTTTCATCCTCGTCGTGCAGCGCGCTGTGAAAGCTGCATGCATCTTTAGTTCCAGTTGGATGGAGTCTGACGTCGCAGCACGTTGACGTTACAACGTGCTGCGATGTCAGACTCCATCCAACTGGAAGTAAAGATGCATGCAGCTTTCACAGCGCGCTGCACGACGTGGATGAAAAAGTTAAAGATCGCGGCTGGGCTGGCGGGGGGTTGGGGTCCCCCGCCAGCTGAAGCAATATTTTAAAAAGCCGGAGGAAGCGGACCTCGGGGTAGGTGACGGCGGTAGGCGAGGGAGGGTTAACGGCGGTAGGGGGGTCCGGGGCAAAATCTGCGGGGGCCCAGGCCCCTGTGGCCCCACGCAGATACGCCCCTGGCGTGCTTAACATATCTAACCTCTTTGAGCTGCAGCCCTGCATTCACTGTTGCTGGCTTCCGAGTCCCCGGGCTGGTACTTCTGTGGCCTGAAGGCTGAAGCAAGAACCTTGAGCTACAATCTTGCTTGTGGCAGGCAAAACAAAAAACAATATGAAACCATGTGCGGGGCCCTAGCCCTGCACATGCTGCTGCTGGCTTCCTTCCTCCTCCCTCCCCTCAGGATTTAACTTCCCGTTTTGGAGAGGGAGGAGGAAGGGAGCCTGCAGCAGGGTATGCAGGGCTACAGCCCCGCACATGGTTTCATGCTGTTTTTTGTTTTGCTGTGAGGGTCGGATTCGGAGTGAGACGTCCCCACCACAGGGCAGCTGGAGCTGATGCTGCTAGGAAGGGGACCTGAGCCACCCCAGCCCAAATGTTGGGAGCCAGTTGTTAAAGTTTAACAACTGGCTCCCAAAATTCTTTAAAAAATAACAAACAGCTCTGGAGCTGGCTCCAGCACATCTCCTCCAGCTGAGCTGCAACACTGGTGGCAGAAATTTCCTTGTAACACTGGTCTGCATGCTGCGGGGAACGGGGGTAAGGCAAGGCCGGTGGACAGCTCCTGTTTTTTTTTTTTGCTGTGTGCCGACTGCATGTGTGGCTGTGAGCAGAGCCAATGAGGCTGCAGCCCTGGCAAATTTCCTTAAGCCTAAGACAGAATTGATTGGAGGATCAGGCAGAACTAGGTGGGCCTCAGCCATGATTGGGTGGGCCTGGGCCCACCCGTAGCTACGCCCCTGCACTAGAGAAGACTGTTGTCCTGCTGGTTGGACTCTGTGAAAAATTTTCATTGCGTGTGTGGAGGGGTGGAGGGTGGGGGGTGACCGCTGAGAATTTCCTAGAGGCCTTAGATTATCCACATGTGGATGAAAAGACAACAACAGTGTCAGAACAAGTTGACATCTGGAATACACACTTAGCCAAGACCTTAGAGAAAACAGCACCACTAAAAAAGGTCTTATGCCCCACTCACAAACACTCACCTCGGTTTTCTCTAGAACTTCAGATCCTAAACCGTGAAGGACGAAAACTGGAAAGAAGATGGCGCAAATCTCGCCTGGATGAAGACAAATTAAACTGTAGGAAGCACATGACAAAGTACCGCCAAGCCTTAACAGCAACCAAAAATGGTATTTCTCTCAATGCATTGCACAGGCTGCCAATTCAACCAAGCAGTTGTTCAGTATAGTAAACAGCCTACTGCAGCCCCCACAACAGAACCAGCCTGCCCAGTCTAAACTGAATTGCAATGATTTTGCTGCATACTTTGCCAACAAAATTAAAAGTCTCCACCAGGATTCACAGGCAATCCCACCCAGACCCCAACCAGTCAACCAGGGGTGCACAAACTCGCCCCCTCCTGAAAGAGATGGATGGGATACTTTTAACCCAATGACAGAGGAGAGCCTTGACAAAATCCTAAGAGACCTTCGACCAACTACCTACTCCCTCGATCCCTGCCCATCAAAGACAGTGCAGCAGGCAAGTATGGGTCTCACAGAAGGCGCCACAAAAATTGTGAACACTTCTCTTTCTAATGGGCAGCTACCAACAGCATTAAAAAGGGCAGTGGTCTGCCCTCTGCTGAAGAAAAACATCCTTGACCAGGACAAACTTGGAAGTTACAGGCCTGTATCCAACATCCTGTTTCTAGGGAAACTCATAGAACAAACTCTATGTGTTCAACTTAATGACTGGTTAGAAAAGAGAAACTGGCTAGATCCATGTCAATCTGGATTCAGACCTTGTTATGGTACAGAAATGGTCCTTGTATCCCTACTGGATGATCTTCACAGAACCTGAGAGAAGGGATTCACCTCGATGTTAATAGTGCTTGACTTCTCAGCAGCTTTTGACACCATGGATCATGATATCATGCTAGCACAACTGACAAACAGGTATCAATGGAACAGTACTTGCTTGGTTCAGATCCTACCTATCAGACAGGCAACAATCCATATTGGGTAGCAACTCATCACCACCATGGACACTGACTTGCGGGGTACCACAAGGATCGATACTGTCACCGATTCTGTTCAATATCTACCTCAAACCACTAGCTGAGCTGATTCGGTCAATGGACACTCAGTTCTACATCTATGCACATGATGTGCAGCTACCCATTGAACTTGACTTACCTACAGCCGTGAATAAACTGATTACCTAACATCAATTCAAGAATGGGCTAAACACAACAAACTTTGCCTGAACCCAAGTAAAACCGAGCTTCTCTGGGTCCCTAACACAAGTGGATACATACCTGACATCAAAATCCCTTTTGAGAAGTATGAACTCCCCCTCAAATCACAAGTCAGGAACCCTGGAATACAGCTAGATTCAACACTTACTCTGATTCCTCAAATCTAAGCGAACTTCATGAGCTGCTTCTACTATTTGCGACAGCTATGCTGCCTCTCTCCTTACATCAAGAAGGTAAATGTTATCCCAGTTGTACATGATAACATCAAGACTGGATTACTGCAATGCACTATACAATGGTCTGACTACAAAGGGCCTGCGCCAGCTCCAGTTGATTCAGAATGCAGAAGGAAGACTCACAGAAGGTTGCAAGCGACGTGACCATATCACACCATTTTTACAAAAACTTCATAGGCTAACAGACAATACAGGGCTTCAAGGCCCTGAAAGGAAATGGCCCCGAGTACCTGAAAAATAGGATGATCCTCCACACACCACCAAGGACACTAAGGTCCTCCCAAGGACTTTCACTAACCATACCCCCTCCAAAAGACATTACACGATGTGATAACCCGCAAGTGAGCCTTCTCCAGAGTAGCCCCCACACTCTGGAATGCACTGCCTGAAAGGCTGCGCTTAACACGAGACTATCTCTACTTCAGGAAGCAGATGAAAGCTTGGCTCTTCAACCAGGCCTTTAATGAAAGAAGTAACTAACTCGTTAGTCTCACTCACATAAGGAGTGACTCAGGCTGCATATACTGCAGCAGGACATGTTTATCCACTCCTACCCTAGCTGAGATAATATTTAACCATCTCTCTGACCTCATGTGCAACTTTCTTTAAATCAATCACCTTGCTTTCTAATTATTTCTATTTTCTTACCTATCTATATGTTACATCTTGCTTTACCCATCACTATCAATTATAATGCTCCATTACGTATTGTACTGACATTGCAAATAGTATACCATGCAATACTTTGTATTGTTTTTGAATATTTTTACTGCTGTAATTGTCTAGTGCTCATGTTTGATCTGTTCTTACTATACACCGCCTTGAGTGAATTCCTTCAAAAATGCGGTAAATAAATCCTAATAAATAAATAAATAAAATATATTGGAAATGGGAGCAGGATGGGAGATGGGGGAGCTATGTTTTAGTTCACACTACTATTAAACTAGAAGGTGGTGGAGTACCACAACAGAAGGCTATTCAGTTTGAAAGCTAAGTATATGACTTTGCTTTTTAAGAATAAAAATAAATTAAGCAATTGAAGCTAAATGCTCACGATATATGAAAAGTGACTTCCAGGAGGTTTTTTATGCTGATTGGACTGTAGCCTTTATTGACCATTATAGTTTAGCAGCAGGTCTGGGCTTTTTCCTCTCTTTTTCCACTTACTTGTATTATTACACAACTTTGAAGCTCTTGGTGTGAGGGTTCTTGTTTATGGAGTTATGTTTTATACATCAGTGAGCAGGAGATAGAATTTGGTGTGTGGGCTATAGCTGGGTAGAAAGACTGAAAAAAATGTAACTTTCTACTTGGCTAGAAGACAGAGGGTATGGCCTTAGCCTCCCCCATTAATGAACTGCTACATAACAGACTGGCGTACTAGCAGCGTCATATATTAAATCCAAGGTTTTATATTGTGTTTGAAAGGCTAGTTAGAATACAACAGAAGAAGGTGCAGAGAGTTGAACAAAGATGGACGCTTAGGGCATAGGCTTCCAATCTTCACAAACAATTCTAACAAATTACAGCCTTAATCTCTTGCTGCTGCCTTTTTTGTACCACTGTGGCTGTGTTTTACCTCTCTTTGGCCAGTAGCAAACTAAAATTGCAATGCGTTCCGGCACTAAAAGACTGAAACCAGAGCTCCCCTCTCCTCACAAGGCGGCAAAAGAAAGCACCGATAGTGGCAGTAGTCTTACTACAATCAGGATTCAACGTCAATATATTACCAAACTCTTGTCGGACAACAGTGCCAATATAAAAGAAATTAAAGCAGATATTACTCACTTAAATTCATGTTTCTCTGCATTTGATTGGAGCAATGGAACAACACATCAGCCATGTGGCACATCAAACTGCTTCCTGTAACAACATTGCCAAAATGGCGCTAGATCTGCAAGCT
This sequence comes from Microcaecilia unicolor, assembly GCF_901765095.1. Classification (NCBI taxonomy): domain Eukaryota; kingdom Metazoa; phylum Chordata; class Amphibia; order Gymnophiona; family Siphonopidae; genus Microcaecilia; species Microcaecilia unicolor. The sequence goes on along the minus strand of NC_044040.1, from coordinate 38,674,629 downwards.
GCAATCGATGATGTAGGTAATAGAAAGAATAATATTAGGATTCTGGAGCTACCAAAGGGAACTGAAGGTGACGACCCAGTTGGTTTCATGGAAGATATTCTCCCCAAACTTTTAAAATTATCCACTCATCGTGTCCCCTTACATGTCAGCAGATCTCAAAAGCTACCTTGGCCCTTGGTCATGAAAATCCTGTGTTATCCACAAGTCTCCGAAATCCTTCAAACCGTTAAGTCCTCACAAGCTTTGAAATGGAATGGTAATAACTTGTTCACTCTCCCTGACTTCACAAAACATACTGTAGGTGTACACAAGAAGATTTTGCCTCTCAGCCCTAGGCTCAAAGCACTCAATGCACGATATAGTATACTGACTCCAGATGCATGAAAATCATACACAACACTACTAAGACTTTTACAGATCAAGTTATTCTGGAACAATTTATCAGAGATCAAGAAGAAGTCACTATGGCAACTAGTTAATTTGTCTTCTTATACTAGATTTCAGTTTGGTGGCTGTTAACTCTCATAAGGCTGTGTAATCAAGATACAATTGAATGTATTTATTGGATTTCTCAGTTGTAGTTTTTTTTCCTGATCTTCCATCTTCTCTCTGTCCCAATTATTCCATAGGTAGATATGTGGGAATATTTTATATTTCTGGTTGTGTTCAATGTTTCGTTTCAATTTTATAGTGCTTTGCAGTTTCTGTTTAATGCTCTCCTTAGTATTATTGTGATCATATTATATGTAAGCAAAGTTAAAATCAGTGATATTTCTCAGAGATGAGCAATTTAACATAAATTTCACTCAATGTTAAAGGACTCACCAATCTTATAAAGAGGAAGAAAATCTTATTATATCTACAACATTTAAACACTTCTATTGCTTTTATTCAAGAAAATCATTTATCAGCTTTATCAGCTTCTAAGTTGAAATCTACTCAGTTTCATAACTGCTTTTTTTCTCTCCTGGGTTAAAAAGAAAAATGGTGTTGCTATTTTATTATCTAAAAATCTTAATAGTTCTGTGATATCATATCATATACTGACAATGAAGGGAGATGAGTTATGATAAGAAAATTAAATTCAGTTTCATATGCATTAGTGTATTTACTTCTACTTCTGATCCAACCACAGTTTTTCAAGGATTTAGAACACAACTTATAGGCACTGATCATATAATTATGGGAGATGACATGAATCTCTCAATGGAGTCAACTTTGGACAGAAAATCTTCAGCTCACTATAAGCCACCTAAACCACATGAATCTCTCATTAACTTGGTATACAATCCTGGTGCTTATTAAATACTGATACTCTGGACTATACTTTTTATTCTATTCCTCACCAGTCATAATCTTGTTTGTACTACTGATTTATCTCAAAATCGTTGGTTCATTCTCTCCCGTCTGCATCCACAAAACTAAAACATATCTCTGTCCATTCTGGTATTACTGTTAATCTGGACACCCTGTCTACTATTTCACAATCTAACAATGTGAAATCTATAGTTCGGAATTTTGGTGTGACGTTAGATCGGATTTAAGTATGCAAACACAGATAAATCATGTGATTTCTACTGCTTTTTTTCAGTTACATGTGTTGAGTAAATTAAAGGGAATAATACCAGTAAACAATTTTTATACAGAGCCTGGTACTATTGTGGTTAGATTATTGTAAGGTAAAATTAGTTCTTACCTGATAATTTTCTTTCCATTAGTCCCAACAGATCAATCCAGAGACTTGTGGGTTATGTCCCTCTACCAGCAGGTGGAGATAGAGAGAACTTCAGAGGTTTACTATATGTGGTCATGTGCAGACACCTTAATTTCAGTACTGTCGATACCAAAGCAGTGGAAGACGAAAGAGGAAGTCCTCTCCTGCATGCAAAAAAGCCCATGTAAGCTCCTCAACCTCTCCTGTGGGAGGGTAACAGAAGGTTTTCTTTATATTATATTTTGTTTTGCCTTTTTTTTTTGGTAGCCATAAATCAGTTGAAGGAATCTGATGAAACTGAGGCGACTAGAAAACACTCAACCCAGAACAACAAAGAGGGGGGCCTCTGGGTTGATCTGTTGGGACTAATGGAAAGAAAATTATCAGGTAAGAACTAATTTTACCTTCCACAGTGTCCCACAGATCAATCCAGAGACTTGTGGGATGCACCAAACCAGTCCTCAAGTAGGGTGGGGTACCACAACCTCAGCAGACTGGAGCAATGATCCACAGGCCACGGTTACATGCACTGCCACGTCAAATCTGGAATGCCTAGCGCTGCCATGCCAAGCCTGCAAAGCCTGGCAAGGAAAGGACAGCAGATCAAGTGGGCGATCTGCAAAAGCCATTCACGGAAGGACAAAGGACCAAGTGACCGAACTGCAAAGGGCAGCCATGGAAGCCAGGCGGGACACGGAAAAGTAAGTCAACTGCGCTCTGGAAGAAAGCGCTGCCACTCACAACGGGAGAGACTGTCCCATACAGAGGCCAGCTGAAGAAATTGCCTCTCTCAGCCAACGGCCACTGCGGCTCGAAGCCAGATCCCCTTTCTTGTGACCAGCCAGAGGACAACATGAGGGTATGCCGGAAGGCATTTCTGCTCAGCAGGTCAGGAGTCCCTACCTTCCTATATACCTAAGGCTCTCCAGGTTCTGAATATGTCTGCTTCTGATCCTGCCACTGCTACGTCTGCTAATCTTAAAATGGTGAGCAGTAGAAGACCGCTAGAGTCTTTAGCAGTGCATAAGTCTATGTAGGAAGTCACTTCTGCTCAGTGGGTCATCCCAGCCACTGCCCCACTATGCAGAGGCATAACTAGGTGGGGTGCAAGGGGAGCAGCTGCTCCCCTAAAAGGATTTTGAATAAAATGGCACTTATGCAGAACAGATCTTCAGCTTCACACTTGACAATTATTCTAGAAAAGGTCTGCTCCTCCTGACATCAAAACCGCTATGCCCACATCTGCCAATCTAAAAATGGTGAGCCTTCCTATGGTCCCGAGCAAAGATAGAAGCAAAGAGTTTACCAACGGAACTTGCTGGTCACTTCCAAATAGTATAGGAGTATATGGTGAACATCCAAGAAGCAGGAAGAGAAAAGGGTGGAATGGGATGGAAGGCAGAAACCACTGTATGCAGAAAAGACAGGACTGTGCGCTCATCACCAGTAAAAATCCAGAGGATCTCAAATGGATGAATTTGGGAGTTCTGAGAACCTGCCTGAACTGGATTGCTAAAGAAAACTAGGCTGCCCAGGATGATAGCCCTGGTGTCATAAAGATAAGGGCGAGCCCAACCTGACCGAAAAGAACTTGTAGACATGTCATCAGGAAGACGCTGAGTCTATAAGTCACCCAGGTCTTCCACCAACTTCATGGAGTCCTCAAAAAATAGTTGCCCTGAAAAGTGACCTAAACCAGCCATCGTTAGAAGCTGCATTCAGCACCCAGCAGTGCAACCACATCAAATGACAGGCTGTGACCACCAATAACGTCTGTTTATATGACGCACAAAACAAATCATAGAAGAAAACTGGCAATTAAGTCTGCCTCGACTCTACATCTGGCAAGTGAGGAGGCGGTTGACTTTCTGCCTTCTGGAAGGGATCTGAAATCTGTTGCCATCACCTAGGGCACACCCTAGCAGCCTACAAGCTGCAGATAGCCACCTCTAGGGATAAAGAACTGAAATATCAGCAGAAAGCTGTGTTGAAATCACTCATTGAGACTAAGTTGGCTTGAAGGGAACCATAGAGATGGGGACCAAAGCAGAGAAGGAACCCCTGAAGTGGTCTGACACGGACTCAGGCCTATGGGGGAATGTCCAAGAAAGAGAACCTTGTGCCCATAGCTTGAACCTATTCCCATATCCTGGACCTGGTAGGAAAAGTAAAACCCGATTTGGGTTGGCATCTGTTGCTGAAGAGCAAAAGAAAGAAAAGATTTCCCAAGCCTATATGGAACAGTGTGGGAAACAACTGACTTGGTGACACCGATTACCAATCCTAAGGACTGAAGATGAGTAGGTATCTTGGATGAAGTTTGCAGAGTCTCTTGATAGAGAGACACACAAATCAGCCAGTCACGAGGTACAGATGAACCTGTAATCCATCCTCATGAAGGAAAGCTGCCACTACCACGACGTTGCAAAAATGTCCTCGGCAACATGGAAAGGCTGAATGACATGGTCATAAATCGCTAAGATCCCTCTGCAGCAAGGAGCACTGGGAATATGGAAGTATGAAAGTAAGTTTCCTTGAGGTCCAGGGAGGCTAGAAACTCTTCCCAACAGACAGAACTATTACACACTGCAAGATTCCCATTGTGAAAAGTTGAACCGTAAACACCCTAGACTCTTATGATGTTCAAACTTAGCTGGAAGGAAGCTCCCTGGTTGGAACTGCAAAACAAAGGGAACAACTTCCCATTCCCCAATTGCAACTGGGGACAGACTTGACTGTGCCTAAAGGAAACATTGGCAAGGTGGCAAGAATTGCCTGACAGTGTTTGAGCTTGCATGTAAGAAAAATCTGTAGTGAAGTCCAGTTTGTAACTGTGCGATAGAAAAAGTAAGACACATTTGAGCTGTGGTAATCTTGGTCCACTCCTCCTGAAACCAGTGCAGGAGTCCTGCCTGAGGAGTGAACTGAGACTCCATCATTGGAAGATGCATCAGGCATAGGTTGACCTGGAGTTGAAACAGAGCTCATTCTACCAGCAGCCAGGTGGCTTGTCGTAGTGGAAGTGGAAACCCTGAAAGTGGTTTTCCTGGCCCCACAAAACCTACGACAAAACCAAGTGGATTAAAAATCATCCTTAAAATCATCCCCTGGCAATCTCCAAGACTTGGAAGTCCCTCAGGTCTTTACCCAACTGCCCTAGATCTTCTCCAATGTGACTTGGAAGCCACATCAGTGGTCTGATGCCTAAGCCAGCGCTAACTTCTTGCAGATAGGGACAAGAATTGGCTGGTGTGACTGTACACTATAACTGCTGTGTATTGGAGCTAACAAGTGTGGCTGAGAACCAAAGACAGATGGCGTAGCAGAATATGGCTGTTGCACCATTACGCACTACAGATAACAAGCTGCAGTGAGTCGTGAAGCAGCACCCCTAGAGCTCTGTGCTTACTCTCAAGCTGATTGCAACAACTATTAAGCTACCTCTACACTGAAGTGGCTCCTGGATCACTCCTCATGAAATTTAGATACCCCATACCATGAAAAGATGCCAAAAGTACCATAGAAGCAATTAGAGGTACCAGGTGCACTACAGATACTGGGGTAGCTGAGGCTAGTATGCAAATGTGTGGCCAGTATCAGTGTGCAAAGAGAGAGAGAAGGGCAATCTTTAGTACAGTAGAGTTCAGATAGCTGTTCCAGCCAGGCAAGCAGTAAGAGAGAATGAAATAAAATATGCCCCACTGGAAACCTAGCTGAGCCCACAGTTTCTAATAGTGTGGATAAAACCAGCCTTGAATCTATAATCTTCAGGCTGAAAGGCCAGCCACCCTCCTCAATAAAACTAGTTTGATGTAAACAGTACACACAGAGCAAATGCCACCAGGGCAACAGAGGGTGCAGGATTACCATGGAAACCGAGAGAAACCTGAGAGGCCTCTGCACTAGCTTCAAAATGTAACATTTCTCACAGAAACATGGAGTCCAGAGCCCTAAACCTGACTAATTAAACAAACTGTACTGCCATGCTCTGAGAAAGGGGAAGAGGAAAAGAGTGAAAAACCTAGAGTAGGATCCCTAATCCTGATCCCTTTCTTCCTTCCAGTAATGATGTACACACACCCTGAACCTCCTCAAGGAGGGGCCAGAAATATTCTTAGTGTAAATCACCTAGTGAAGCACAGGCATCTCTACTAGAAGACTTTCAGATAGTCAGTACTTCCAAGCTGCAGCTTAAGGCTCTCACTACCACAGAACAGCTGCAGGGGACTAATGGGTCTCCAACCTCGTCCCTGGAAAGTTGCGGGAGAGTCAAAGCTGTGGGAGACCCGAGGACTCCCACAGGAGTCTGCAAACCGCCCCAGGCCTCCTTCCTCAGAAGCCCTTAAATACCAAATATGAAGAAACTGGGAGTGATCCACCCCAGTTCCCCAGTCACATTTCTGAAAAGCCTACATATAAAACTGCCTGAATCGCAAGCAAATCAGGCCCCAGGGGAGCGCTGGGGCTTCAGCATTGGCATGTGGAGTGGCAAGAAAGATGGCGTCCTCAAGCACGCACGCACACCAAAGAAAACTGCCGCCCTGCACCCACCAAAATGAGCTGGGAGGGAAGGAGCACACCACTCCATGGAGTTGGGCTGTACAGTGGATCTCCAGCATGGAAAACTGCAGCAGCCCAGTGGCTCCCACATTGGGAGCCGCTTTTGCTCTGCCCCACCGGCGCAGATAGGATAATGACTACTCACCCCCTCGGGAATCACTGTTGCATGCCAAGTCGGTCCTCACACCATTCAGCCGGTACTGCAAACCGGCATGAGCTTGCCGTGCTGGACAAATCAGACTGAGGAGATTTTGTTTTTTTAAACAGTGCTCAAACGACATTTTGTAGATCAAGATCAAGACATTAAAAACAATAAAGCAAATAAAAAAATAGCCTGGCTTTCAAGACATTCCTTTATTAGCAGGTGCCTAAATCAACATTGTGATTAGGCCACCACTGGATTTTCTGTGGAAGTCATTACTATATCTTCCTGTATGGAATATGGGAGACAGGAGGACCAGATAAGCACAAAATGGAGGCAATCGGCAACTCCTTCTGATTTTGTAGCGAGACCTCCCTATGGTAGTCAGTTAATCTTTCATACCTGGAAGATATCTCAAAGTTGCTGTCCTATAATTAATCACTTTCTTAAATCTGGAATCATCTCTCTCTCTCTGGGAGCTGTCAAGCTGCTGGCTTCTACAGATTGTTTAACTGCTTGTGGTTCCTTGGCATGATAACTATTATATGAAACAAAAATCAGTTTTATATCATGTGCTTTGAGCTGTACTATAATTAGGGACTCCAGCTGCTGGACCATATTCTATTCAATATGAATAGCACACAGTAGTGTTTAGCTTATTTCAGATTTGTGCCTGTATCCTGTCTTCCTGCTTGCTGTTAAAGAATACACAGGAAAATACCATTGTGCAACACATTTACTTCCTTTCATCCTATCCTGCAGTTCAAAGATGCCATCTATTATGAAAGCAGTAACAAAATGTTTAATTTTAGAATGTGATTATAATGTTTTGTTAACCACAGGCACCTAATGGGCCAAACAGTAAAAGTAATCAGTTTGCATTATGGGCTAAATACATGTCACTGTTTACAGCAACATAAATAAATTAAAAAATAAAAATAAAAGGTCACTAGCCACAATGACATTTGTGCTAGAACATTTTGACTTCCTACATATTCCAAATGGTAATTTGAGGGGTCCTTTAACTAAGTTGTGGTAAAAAGTGACTTTAGTGAGCCCTTGTACAGGTTTTTCCCACATGCTAATGCCATTTTTACTATTATTTTTGGTATTATGGCCATACACTAATATTGCATGTGGCCATTTCAAAAAAACTTAGCACATGTGCACTTATCATACATTTTGTAGGCAGTAAGGGCTCATGCACTATACCTGAGTTAACCAGTTAGCATGCAGTAATGTAGCTGTGTTGATTAACAAAGAAACACCCACTCTCGCTCCCTAGACATGTCCCCTCAAAAAAATATATTAGCATGCGTTTAAGCGCATGCACATTCGGCACTTACCACAGGACACCTGAGCATGTCCCACAGTGTGCCATTTTAAGTTGCGTTAGGCACATGTTAGCTAATGCAGCTTAGTAAAAGGGCCCCTATGAGTATCTGTTTATTACCAGGGTTTGTTTTAACAAAAAGAAGACTACATATTTAAAACTTTGAATTTATTCAAAACTGAGGCATAGCAAACAGTGGGCCTGATTCATTAAGCTGTTGCCCAGAGAAACAGAATGGGAAAAGCAGCCTTAGCAGAATGAGTCTCAGAAAGGAACATAAGAATAGCCATGATGGATCGACCAATGGTCCACCTAGCCCAGTATCCTGCCTCCAACAGTGGCCAATCCAGGTGACAAGTACCTGGCAGAAATCCAGTTAGTAGTAACATTCCATGCTACTAATCCCAGGGCAAGAAGTGACTTCCCCCATGTCCATCTCAATAACAAACTACTGACTTTTCCTCTGTAATGGTATCAGTTTATTACTGAAATATGTAGCATATTTGCTGGATTATATATACACACCAATATATTTGTGTATCTTTTAAAAATATATATTTGACACTGCAGCAGAGAGAATAGTTTCATTTCAAGCCCCTCTCTCTCCATTCCTTTTTCTGGGAACTTCTGATAGCAGGGATAGTTAAGTACAAACACTTAAACACAAAAGAGCTTCCTCTGCCCTCCCACCTAACAAAAGATTGACTAAGGTGGACACCTGAATACCCCATTGAAAACAAAAGAACTCAGAGGAAGCATAAACATGACATTTGCTTGTCAAAGGTATACCTGCCCCTCCCATCAGCTTCCAGACATGTGCAGAAAGGAAGGACTTGTAATGTGTATCTGCCCCAGAGACTGAACAGGACATCAAAAGACCATTTGCCAGACAGCAAGTCTCGTGATGTCATAAGACATGAGACCAGGACTCAGGGGTCGTGTGCAAACATGAGACCAAGACTCATGTGCAGACATGAGACCAAGATACCACAATGCTTTGCAAATGCTCAAGGGTCGTGCAAAAAACCAGGAAGCCAGCAAAGATCCACATGGCATATCCTCCTGCAGCTTGCAAGGTATAAAAGCAAAAGCTGTTTCCCCAAGACTCAGATTCTCTTCACTGCAAACAACTCAGATTCTCTTCAGCTGCAAGCAACTCAGATCCATTCACTGCAGAAGCCCTCCTGTCCTAACCATGTGCTCATCAATCAGCTGGACCACAGCATGCTTGTAACAAGGACTTGTATGTTAACCTACCTGCTACTTTGTTCTATTTTATGCACAGATTACCTGTAAAGATCTCTTAAAACCTACCTCTCGTGTGCAATTGTATATTAAATCAACCTTTTTGAAGCTAAATACGGTCTCTTTGTGTTCTGATACTTAATTTATTTAATTTATTGCAATTATCACCTTTGGTGATTGGTGGAGAAGTTAATATCCTAAAACTTATAAATACAGCATCTGCTCTTAAATTATAAACAGTGGCGAGTTGCTCTAGAGCTATTTTCCCCAAAATAAATCATTTCTTGTAACACCTCCAGGAACTTGTCCAAACCTTTTTAAAACCCAGATCCACTGTTACCACAACTACTGGCAGCGATAGATATGAGAGAGAAAAAAGTCCAATTCACCCAGCTTCCAACATCATGTGGGTATCTCAGAATGTTCGTGTAAAGAGGTTGTATGTTTTTATGTCTTTTGGACTGAGTTCATGACATGTTACAATCCAGGCCCAGTACTTTCAGGATGGCTCTGCCTTTCTGTGAATTGCAGAAGATGTTATCAGACTTGTATCAGTCCCTTGCATTATCCCTATAGGAATGTGCAGATCCACAATCATCATGAAATAGCCTTGTGGTTAGAGAAATAGGTTGAGAATCACAGAAATCAGTATTTAAATCCCATTTCCCAAATGACATTCCCTTATGACTTTCAGAAAGTTGCTTTGTGAATCATTTCCTAATGGGTAGGGTGTTGTGTGCTGCAGGGCTTTTTTATGCAATGATGCCTTCATTCCCTATTGAATCAGGTACCCACTAAGCTCCATGATAATGGGACTTATTGTGCCTCATTTTGAATAATATAAAACACGAGTGTGTCTTGCAAAGACAGGCTAACATCCCAACAATTAGGGTCAGAGGAAACACAGTTCTTGCTTGGATTCTGTGTTTAGCCTTGATGAAGTCAAGAATAGATTCCACACTTTAATGCAAAACATCCACTTCATCATTTTTTAAAGATATTTAGATACATATACACTGGACCTATTATAATGCAGATGAGGTTCAAGATATTTGACCACATTATATTGTATCTACTGAGCAACACACCTGCACACAGAGCTCGTATTTGTGTAAGAGCATACTGCATGAGTCTCTGACCGTTCTCTCATCAATAACTAGTCAGTGAACCAGTGGTTGAGACATTTGTACTCACACTTCATGTCCATGTACTCTATTTGTGGCTGTGCTGGCCAAACCTGTGGCATGAAGTCTGCACAGCAGACTTTGTGCACCTTACATCAAAGGGCATCCAAAGCCAGAAGAGAAGTGGCACAAGTCAAATGGGTTGAAGGCACTGCGCTATCTTCACCCATCATCATCATCAGCTGGGCACCAGGAGTGAGTCCTTCCACAGTACACAGTCCTTCCGCTGTAACCTGCACAGTATGTGGAAGCACTTCCAAGGGCCTTTTAGGGAAGGGGATCTTACAATTCCCAGGGATATATACCTATACAAATTCAGTAGACTACTGTATATAAGAAAAATACAGGGTCCAATTCTTGACAGCATTATAAGCAATCCAGTGTTATACTGATCGAGGGGCATTTTTGATATTATGTCTAAATCCAAATTCAGACATTTTCTGAAAATGTCTCAAAAAACATCTAAGCTCATAGCTATAATCAAACCAGAAAAACATCTGAATTTTTGGTTTTATTATGACTCTGAGCTAGACTATTTCAGGCTGAATACATCCATCTGTAAAGTACTATTTTCCAAAAAAGAATAAAAAAAAGTCCCAGGGAAACACATAGAAAAACAAGTCATAGGGATGTCTGCCTGGCAGCATTCCTAGTGAACTGGCCACACAGATACCTCAGCAGTGCAGGGACCCCGGTGCAAATCCCACCCAAACCCCTTCATAGTGTATGGTGAGCCCTCCAGGAACAAAGAAAACCTACTGTACCCGAAGGCTCACCATAAGAATAGCCCTCAGCCTTGCAGATCACTTAGATATTTAGATACAGGAGGTATTTCAGTGATCCAGGAGGGCTCAAATAGTTGTACTGAAATGAAAGTTTTAGTGGGAATTGAATCTGGGTCCCGTTGTTCACTGTACTGACCACCAGGCTACTCCATCCACTTGCTTGCTGCTTTCTTAGGAATAGCCATAATATCTAGTGCTGTCAGAGTCTGGTATCTACTGTCATGGTCACATCTTTGGGATGGGAGGAGGTAAGTGACCACTGAGGGATTAAGGTGAAGGCCATGCCTTCATCCCTCCAGTGGTCAGATGGTCAATTAGGGCACCTTTTTCTAAACTTAGTTGTAACAAACTAAATAATACTTTTATACCACAAATCATCTGAACAGTTCTATGCGGTTTACAACGAAAAAGAGAACAAGTAAACCTTGGAAGTTACAATTAAAGAATATCAGTAAATTAAAACCAAAAAGCGATAACATAAAATTGCCAATATAAAACATTCAAAAAAATGTATCAAATAGCCATGTTTTTCTAAATAGCAGCAGACTAATAAAAGATACAAGAATGCCCGAAGTTCATTCCAGAGTTTTATTCCCATAAAGACAAAAAAAAGAGGATGAAACCTTTTCTTATTATCTAACAAGTTTGGTAGATGGAAAATGTGTAAAATATTCTGTAATTCCGTAGTATTATCCCGGCAAGGAAGGGTGAATAGTGACAACATATATTCAGGGACATAAGATTTCTTGATGAAATCAAGGACAGCTTCATGGAACAGCTAGTTCAGGAGCCGACAAGAGAAGGAAAAATACTAGACTTAGTCCTTAGTGGTGCTCATGATCTAGTGCAGGGGGTAACGATACGAGGGCCGCTTGATAACAGTGATCATAATATGATCGGTTTTGATATTGGCATTGAAGGAAGTGAAACTAGGAAATCAAGTACGCTAGCGTTTAACTATAGAAAAGGTGATTACGACAAAATGAGAAAAATGGTGAAAAAAAGACTGAAAGGAGCAGCTCGCAGAGTAAAAAACTAGCATCAGGCGTGGATGCTGTTTAAAAACACCATCCTGGAGGTTCAGGACAAATATATTCCACGTATTAGAAAAAAGGGAAAAAAGACTAAACGTCAGCCGGCGTGGCTAAACAGTAAGATAAAGGAAATCATTAGAGCCAAAAAACAATCCTTCAGAAAGTGGAGAAGAGAACCAACTGAAAGTAACAGGATAGATCATAAGGAATGCCAAGCCAAATGCAAAGCGGAGATAAGGAGGGCAAAAAAGGACTTTGAGAAGAAATTAGCGTTGGAAGCAAAAATACATAGTAAAAATTTTTTTAGATACATTAAAAGCAGGAAACCGGCCAAAGAGTCGGTTGGGCCGCTGGACGAAAATGGTGTTAAAGGGGCGATCAAGGAGGACAAAGCCGTAGCGGAGAAATTAAATGAATTCTTTGCTTCGGTCTTCACCGAGGAGGATTTGGGGGGGACACCGGTGCCGGAAAGAATATTTGAAGCGGGGGAGTCGGAGAAACTAAACAAATTCTCTGTAACCTTGGAGGATGTAATGGGTCAGTTCAGCAAGCTGAAGAGTAGTAAATCACCGGGACCTGATGGTATTCATCCCAGAGTATTAATAGAACTAAAAAATGAACTTGCGGAGCTACTGTTAGAAATATGCAATCTGTCCCTAAAATCGAGTGTAGTACCGGAAGACTGGAGGGTAGCCAATGTTACTCCGATTTTTAAGAAGGGTTCCAGAGGAGATCCGGGAAATTATAGACCGGTGAGTCTGACGTCGGTGCCGGGCAAGATGGTGGAGGCTATTATTAAGAATAAAATTGCAGAGCATATACAAAAACATGGACTGATGAGACAAAGTCAGCACGGATTTAGTGAAGGGAAGTCTTGCCTCACCAATCTAATGCATTTTTTGAGGGGGTAAGCAAACATGTGGACAATGGGGAGCCGGTTGATATTGTATATCTGGATTTTCAGAAGGCGTTTGACAAAGTGCCGCACGAAAGACTCCTGAAGAAATTGCAGAGTCATGGAATCGGAGGTAGGGTATTATTATGGATTAAGAACTGGTTGAAAGATAGGAAGCAGAGAGTAGGATTGCGTGGCCAGTATTCTCAGTGGAGGAGGGTAGTTAGTGGGGTCCCGCAGGGGTCTGTGCTGGGTCCGTTGCTTTTTAATGTATTTATAAATGACCTAGAGATGGGAATAACTAGTGAGGTAATTAAATTCGCCGATGACACAAAATTATTCAGGGTCGTCAAGTCGCAGGAGGAATGTGAACGATTACAGGAGGACCTTGTGAGACTGGGAGAATGGGCGTGCAAGTGGCAGATGAAGTTCAATGTTGACAAGTGCAAAGTGATGCATGTGGGTAAGAGGAACCCGAATTATAGCTACGTCTTGCAAGGTTCCGCGTTAGGAGTTACGGATCAAGAAAGGGATCTGGGTGTCGTCGTCGATGATACGCTGAAACCTTCTGCTCAGTGTGCTGCTGCGGCTAGGAAAGCGAATAGAATGTTGGGTGTTATTAGGAAGGGTATGGAGTCCAGGTGTGCGGATGTTATAATGCCGTTGTATCGCTCCATGGTGCGACCGCACCTGGAGTATTGTGTTCAGTACTGGTCTCCGTATCTCAAAAAAGATATAGTAGAATTGGAAAAGGTACAGCGAAGGGCGACGAAAATGATAGTGGGGATGGGACGACTTTCCTACGAAGAGAGGCTGAGAAGGCTAGGGCTTTTCAGCTTGGAGAAGAGACGGCTGAGGGGAGATATGATAGAAGTGTATAAAATAATGAGTGGAATGGATCGGGTGGATGTGAAGCGACTGTTCACGCTATCCAAAAATACTAGGACTAGAGGGCATGAGTTGAAGCTACAGTGTGGTAAATTTAAAACGAATCGGAGAAAATTTTTCTTCACCCAACGTGTAATTAGACTCTGGAATTCGTTGCCGGAGAACGTGGTACGGGCGGTTAGCTTGACGGAGTTTAAAAAGGGGTTAGATAGATTCCTAAAGGACAAGTCCATAGACCGCTATTAAATGGACTTGGAAAAATTCCGCATTTTTAGGTATAACTTGTCTGGAATGTTTTTACGTTTGGGGAGCGTGCCAGGTGCCCTTGACCTGGATTGGCCACTGTCGGTGACAGGATGCTGGGCTAGATGGACCTTTGGTCTTTCCCAGTATGGCACTACTTATGTACTTATGTACTTATGACCATGCAATGTTTAAAGAAGATTGTACAAGCCTTGAAATATACCCTAGATAAAAATGTTCTTTCCTTTCTGCCCTGAGCATTTTTTTCCTGCTCCATTATTGCAGGAAAGCATCTATATTGTAAGCCTGCCCAAAACACACCTCCAACAATTCTGCTTTTTTGAACATTGTGATTTAGACATTTTGGTGAGAAAAAACATCCATCTGGCACTTCTGAGACACATTTCTCTTTTGAAAATGAGCGCCATAGAAAATACTGTATGGAGGAGTTATGTCAGAAAACCAAACCAAACCCAAAACCATGAGTTCTTCTTCTTCACCTAGAAAGATTAGCTTCAACTTACTCAAACTACCTCCTCATAAAATGTATACATTCATTTATATTTTGAGTTTCCCCCATACATTACCCTTGCACCATGAAAAATAAAACCTCTCCTTTAAACACACGTCACACTAATGACACTTAAAACACAAGAGTCTAAGAAAAGCACTACATTTTCACAGGGTACATTCTTTCCTCAGTCCTCGTCCCACAGCATGGGTTAAATTTCTTACTGATGATATGGTCTGTTCTGTGCATTATGGTACAATCATGAAAACCTGAGCCACCATTTCTGTTCCTAGCATACATACAAGAGTCGCAACACACTTACAAATTCAAACTATGGCTATGCCCAAGGTTATAATAAATGGCTTCATGTAACTGAGGAAGCACAAAGTCAACTGATCTGATCACAAAATTGAAGTATGGACATCTCTCAGAAGCCAATTTTTAAGCTTTCTTGCACAAAATATAAGAATTATGCCACATCGGAAGATAGTGCAAAATGGCTGGAGATAGAAGCTTGTACTTTGGTAAAATTTAAGGGTGTGGCATACACATTACTATTGCCAAACTCATGCTTTTTGATTTAAGAGCTCTACCTCACATGAAATAGTTTAACTGTGGAACAGTTTTTATCCATACATTAACTGCAAACATTTGCAAATGAATTTCTCATATGCCTTTCAAAAACAGCAGAGAATCATACATATTTGATACACTGTTCAAACACATTTCCATACTTGAGTGAGCCAAACTAGATCATTAGCAAATTAACATTCTAAACTGTGTCCTAGTTTCCTACACACACTACTATCTGTAGCTCAAGGCATAATTAGATCCTTGTGGTTTACAAATTAAAAAAAAATTATTTTGATCAAAGTAGTAGAGTGCTTGAAAACACCTCTAATCTCTTACCAGTAGAGACTAGTAGTGTATATAAAACAGCCCAGTATCCTGCTTCCAACAGTGGCCAATCCAGATCACAAGTACCTGGATGAATCCCAAATAGTTGCAAGATTCCATGCTACCAATCCCAGAAGAAGCAGTAGCTTCCCCCATGTCTGTCTAAATACACTATGGACTTTTCCTCCAGGAACTTATCCAAAGCTTTTTAAAATCCAGATATTCCTAACCAACTCCTCCTTTAACGCCCCACCTCCTTACCTATCCTTTCTCTCACACCTCTTCTGTCCCATTTACTCCTTGTTCATTTGTCCTATCACATACCTCCTATGTTGATTCTGATACTACAGATTGTATTCTCTTGTTACTATGTAAGCCACATTGAGCCTGCGATGAACGGGAAGCGAGCTTAACTATTTCTAAGTGAAAAAACATTTCCTCCTACTCGTTTTAAAAGCATTAACATGTAACTTGAGCGTTCTCCTAGTCTTCGTACTTTCTGAAAGAGCAAAAAATTCATTCACTTTTGCCCGTTCTACACTACTCAGGATTTTATGGATATCATCATATCCCCCCTTCAGCTCTCTTTTCCAAACTGAAGAGCCATAACCTCTTTAGCCTTTCTTCATATGAAAGAGTTCCATCCCCGTTATCATTTTGGTCACCCTTCTTTGAATCTTTTATAATTCCACTATATCTTTTTTTGAAATACAGTGACCAGAATTGCACATAATACTCAAGGTGAGATCGCATCATGGAATGATTTGGAGGCATTATAATATTCTTTATCTTATTTGCCATCCCTTTCCTAATAATTCTTAGCATCCTGTTTGCTTTTTTGGCTGCCACCACACACTGGACAGAAAATTTCTGCGTACTGTCTACGACACCTAGATCTTTTTCTTCGGTGCTGGCTTATAAGGTTAATCAAGTAACAATGACTTGGATTATTCTTCCAAATGTGCATCAATTTGAATTTGTCCACATAAATTTCATCTGCCATTGCCCAGTCTTCCAATTTCCTAAAGTTTTCCTAAATTTTTCACAGTCCACATATCAACTTGGAATAGTTTTGTGTCATCTGCAAATTTAATCAACTCACTTGTCATTCTGATTGCCAGATCATTTATAATGATGTTAAATGACACTGGTCCCAGTACAGATCCCTGTAGTACTCCACTGTTCACCCTCCTCCACTGAGAAAAATGGCCATTTAACTTTGCCCTTTGTTTCTATCTATTGACCAGTTCCTAATCCACAACAGAAAATTGTCTCATATCCCATGGCTTTTTAATTCTCAGGAGTCTCATGAGGAACACTGCCAAAACCTTTCTGAAAATCTAGATACACTCCATCAACTGGCTCACCTTTATCCACACCTTCAAAGAAATGAAGAAAATTGGCAAGGCAAGATTTCCCTTGGCTGAATCCAAGTTGACTGTCCCATGAATTCATGGGCAAGTCACTACCTCCCACTGCCATAGGTACCCACACAGAACATAAGCTTTTTTGGGTAAGGCACTATTATAGGTGAATTAAAAAAATAACAACTTTTGTGTTTTCCTGAGCATTACTTGAACACACTGACTGTTTAATATCACCTACTGTTATATCTGTAGTAAGATACCACAGACTACCAAAGAATGGCTGGATCAACCACTGAAGATCAGAATGGCAAGCTGCCTTTTCTATAAATGCCACATGTCAAGAAGCAAAGCCAGTGTCGAGTCTAGCTGTTATTTACAATAAGAGACTTTTCAGCACCAATAGCTCAAGTTTGTGCTTTGTATCACCTCCACTGTTTTGACTCACATAATGTCAAGATGCATACTGCAATTATTATTCAGTTGAAAAATATAGCCTGGCACTTATGTGACAATGGATGTTCTATGTGTTTAGTGTCAAACTTTTTTCTCTTATATATATATATATTTTTTTTTCTAAATGTACTGAATTAGCTTTTAAAACCCTCTGTTTTATGAGATAAACAATCAAGTAGAGCTCTGTGAATCGGAGTAACATGCAGGAGGAGAGAGAAAGATTAGTTCAGGACTTAAAGAGCCACTTTTAGTTAAGACATTTCAGACTGTGAAAGCACCTTGCTTAAAGCAATCAGATAGGGGACAAAGTCCTGTTTAGTAGAACTAATGTATAAAACACTCACACCGAGAAGTGCTGAGCCTCAATTCGGACTCACCAAGGTGTGCCAGGACATGTGATCATCACTTTGGGGACTAGAGGATGCACTCCTAGGATGGGCCTCTCCCAATTGCCTGTGTATGTAAGAGAAGATGTCAGCATTTGTATGACTGTATAGTCATCCTTGTTATCTCTCTTTTCTCTCCAAGGTAGCCAGCTAGAAGGCTTATATTTGTACCTGTATTATTGCTTTCTTTTCCACATATTTGTAGGGATCACTCCATTTTTAACTCAAAAAATGAATTTAAATAGTACTGATGTTGCAAAAGTTGATTTCTACTAAACCAGTAATGTAAATAAATGAAACTTTGGAACCAAGTTCAGAAAGGCAGTATGAAATAACAGACTATAAGGGTTACTATATGAATTTCCTACACAATCAACTGGCTCGTTTCTTGGCCTTATCAATTCCTGATTTGTTCCTTGGTTTTTGCTTTTTTTTTTTTTTTTACCCTGTTTTTTGTGTTATGGTTCAAGCCTTTTGTGGGAAGAAGAACTTTGTGTTAACATAGCTTTCCCCAGATTTTGCCAGTGGTCTTAATACTTGCTCGCCAGTGACATAGGAAATTATTAGTGACTAGGTAAATAAATTAGGGAGGGGTTATGACTTCAAACAAATCCTGGCTCAGACTGTAGAAGCAGAGAATCTAATATCATTGCTTCAATTTCCAAGGAAATGAGCTACAGATGCAGGCAACAAATGTAATATTTTATGAGCATTAAGCTCGTCAAAGCTACAGCATGAATTATTTAACAAGTCGTCTTAGTTCAGAAGAACACAAACCCGAATTCTCTCTAGTGCAAACCTGAAGGACAAATATGAGCATCTGTTCCCTCCCCATAAAAACACCATGACCGATAGTAATTTTGACAGATACTTGCAAAAGACCAAGATTTATTTCCTAGGTACTGTTCCTTCTTCTCACAGCAATAAGAGTTGGGAATATTACAGAGTGAACTCCGAAGAAGAAAATGAACAGAAGCAATTACTGTAGGCTATTCAGGATGTATCTATATTGGGCACAAAAGTTTGTGGTCCTTGACTAAAGACAGCATGATGATTAAGCAATAAAGGTGGACAGAACACAAGAGAAAAGGTAAAAACAAACAAAAAAATAAAATCATAAGCTCAAGTTTTCTATGCAAAGATCTTATACTCAATAAGAGCAGTCTTTTTTCCCCTGCTGAAATGTCATTTTATATTTCTTCATAAACCAGCAAATTTAAGTCCTCCCACTCACGTATGAAGAACGGAATGCTCAGACAAGGAGCGGATCACCCAAGGACACTAGATAAATTTACTTTGCTCCACATTTGCCAATCATCAGTCCACCTTAGTGATAGAATTTGTAAAAAAGTTATTAAAATATAAAAAAGTACCACAAAATTTTTGCAAAAACATTAGTATAAATGAAGACTTATGTTTTAATAGCTTGTTGGTTTATCATCATTATTTCTCTCATTTTATTTATTTTGCTGACTTTAAATTTCTTAATAGCCTCACTGCCAGTGGAAGCGTTGTAAACTTCTGAACCCACACAAATTGTTGTGGACTCAGTAGAGGAGCAGTGACTAGTGGTGTGCCATTCTAAGTTTTATCTCAGAGAATGGCACACCAATTCAAAATTTAAAGCAGTATAATAAAGTAGTTAGTTAATAGGTCCAGACTCGGGCAGTATACCAGAAAAATAAATGTGTAACATAAAACTAAGTTTTGGCTATTAAAGCCTTCCTCAGGAATTTCAAGATCTAGCCAAGTGTTAAATTCATGTGTAGGCAAAAGAATTTTTCAACAAGTCTGCATGTGTGAAAAATGCACACAGAGAATACTGTCAGCATTGCAAAGAACTGACAGTAAAGTGAAGTTACTTATCTTAACAGGAATTCTCCGCGGACAGCAGATCGAGTATTCTCTCAGATGGGTGACGTCATCCAATGGAACCTGACGCAGATGCAGTCTAGCTACATGGAAAACTTTCTAGCAGAACCACACTAAGCATGCGTGCCTTCCCGCCTGATGAGTGAGTGCCATCACCTCAGTCAGATCAAAAAGCTAAAGGATACAACTCAAAGGGAAGATGTGAGAATACTTGACCGGCTGTCCTCAGAGAACACCTGCCACAGGTAACTTCACTTTCTCAGAGGACAAGCAGGCCTTCATATTCTCACAGTTGGGAATGCCTAGCTACCAGGCTCACCGTAAACAACAAAAGTAGGAGAATAGGGACTCGAAACATCGAGGCCTGTAATTTAACCAACCTGAAACTATTTACATACTAGCTGTAGAGATGAAGCCTAGAACAAAACAGAAACTGTGCCTCGGTGGGTGGAGCTGGATTCTAGACATTGAACAAATTCTTCAGACTGCCTGCCCAAACTGGCTGTCACATCAGTATGTACTCCTACTGGTGAACTGGATGAAGGTAGGACATAGGGTAGTTGGATGACAAACCCTAGTAGCTCCAACACCTGAATAGTTAAGCACATTGACTGTCACTCCTTCCTGCAACATGCTCTTGATCAGCCACTTGTCCAGTTAAGGAAACACATACACTCCAAATTTGCATAGACATGCTGCAACTACTGCTAAACATTTGGTGAATACACTTGGAGCTTATAACAAGGCCAAATGGCAGAACGCGATATTGGTGGTGGTGTTTCCTCACACAGAACCAGATACTCTTCCTGTGACTGGGGAATATCGAAATGTGGGTGAAGGCATCCTTTAAGTCCAGAGAGCATAGCCAATGGTTTGCCTGAATCATGGATAGAACAGTGCCCAGGGGACTCATCCTGAATTTTTCTTTGATCAAAAACTTGTTTAGAGCCCTTAAATCTAAGAAGGAACAGAATCCTCTCATTTTCTTGGGCAAAAGGAAGAACCTGGACTAGAATCCCTTCCCTTTTTCCCCAGGTGGCATGGGTTCGACCACATTAGCCAGTAGAAGGGTGGAGATTTCCTCTAGAAATACCTGTTTGTGCTGAGAGCTGAAATAAGATATATTTGGTGGGCAATTTGGTGGTCTTTGATGCTAATTCAGGGCGTAACCGAGATGGACTCTGATGATGATAAAAATCCAGTCTGCCCCCTACCAGTATGTCATCTGGGACAGTTACTTGGAGTATGGCTATGCTCTGCAGCAGCCAGTCAAAATCCTATCCTCTACTTTGAAAGCCTGTTAGGGATTCAGGGTGCAGGGATGGTGAGGTCTGGGATGAGGGGCCTGGAATGCCTGGGTGGAATGAGGCGTAAACCTATGCCATTCACAGTAATAGGACTGCCACCTAGTCCCACTCAAAAATTTTCTAGTGGAAGATGGAGGGTGCCATGACAGTGTGGATGGTGTTGGTACGATTCTTGATATGATCAGCAACCTATTCCATCTTATCCCCGAAAAGATTGCCCCCTTAGCACGTGCACTAACCTCAACTGAACTGCTGGTTCTAGGTTAGAAACATGCAGCCATGAGAGTCTGTGCATTCCCACACCCATATCAGAGTCTGGATGTGACATTAAAAAGCAGGGCAGCAGCCAAATTCAGGTTGGAGCTCCAGCCATACTATAGGCCTAGCTAAATGTGGAAAACAAAGGAAACTTTAAAAATGCTGCAAAATAGTAAGAGAAATAAAAGGAAACAAGGAACACAGAAAAAAAACCTCTGAGAAAAATAAAGAAATAACGCGGTAAGGAACCACATGGGAAGGCACTTGAAAAGCTGAAGTCATGCTGAAGTCCTTTCAGCTCCGCAGAAAAGCTAAGACTGAGGCCATGGCGCTTGCGCATCAGGTGGGAAGGCACCTACACGTGTGGTGCTGCTAGAAAGTTCTACACATAGCTAGTCCACATAAGCATCTGGCTTCATTGGATGATGTCACTCATCTGTGAGAACACGAAGGACTGCTTGTCCAAGAACAAAGCAAAATGTGGTGGGTGTTCAATCATAAGGAAACCATTTATAGTGAAAGGGAAATGGGACCGCCTTTCTGTGGTTTATTGCAACTACATTCAAAGCGGTTTACATATTATATTCAGGTACTATTTGTACCAGGGGCAATGGAGGGTTAAGTGACTTGCCCAGAGTCACAAAGAGCTGCAGTGGGAATCAAACTCAGTTCCCCAGGATCAAAGTCCACTGCACTAACCACTAGGCCACTATAGTAATCTTGCACATTAACTTGCTTTTTACTGCAATATTTTCTAAAGGCATCTGGGTCAAACATCAAAACAGAGGGGTAGGCATGTTGTCTGAAGCACCAAAAAACAAACAACAACAACAAAAAAAACAACTTACAGAGGTTGGCGGGTACCTTAATATACTAATCAATTTACTTAGACATGAGCTTTCAAGGACAAGAGTCCACTTTGTCAGAGCTGAAATGAACTTTTGTCCTCAAAAGATTGAGCCTCAATAAATTTGTTAATCTACAAAGTGCTACTGGTCTCTTGATCATATCAATGGCCTATGTATTAAGGTGACCTAGCATGTTCAGTTTCAAGCTCAGAGTAGTTTTAGACCTGAGGGGTAATTTAGGAAAAAAAAGTGTAGATCTAAAAAAAAAAAAAAGCTTACTTACCCAGGTACCTAGTGACAAAAGTACTTAAGAACTTCACATCTCTTGCAGGTAAAACAAGAGATAAAGTAGGTATACACATTTGAAAATTCCATTCTGTGTACATTACTTCCCTACCTAAATACACTTTAATACATCTGAAAGCATGCATGCTTCACAACTTGGGCATTCGGCACACACTCAGACGTATCAACCCCCGCCCCCTTCAATACCACACTACAAGCCGTATCTTCGATAGAATTGGATTTATTTTGGCCGCAGCCAGGAACATCAAAATTGTTACAACTTAAACAAATTACATTACATCTTCTACTAATCATTATGCCAGCATGCATTTCTACCCGGGTACACAGCTTCTACACGTAGTTGAATATTTTGGGCCACAGGCCAAGCCGTACCAAGCCCCTGTGGCCCCCTGTGCTGTTTTCCAAGCACCCGTCGTCACTTGGTGTCTCCCGTTGAAGGAGGCACCTACCACATTTACAAAATGACGTTCTAGGCCTCCCAAGCCAGGAGACAAGCTGTATACACGTTGTTTCCCGTTGAAGGAGGCACCTACCACATTTACAAAATGACGCTCTAGGCCTCCCGGCCGCCGAAGCCAGGAGACAAGCTGTATACACGTTGATTCCTTATAACAAGGCTGCTCACATGCAAGCCTACCATTTGCATCAACTTGATAATTTTCCACACAACTCCTGCTTCCAAATTCAAAAGGACTTCCTGTGCAGCTCAAATTCCTCTCTCCTCCTCCCTTGCTCCTCCCCTTCTTTCCTGCCCCCTCCCCTTGCTACCCCTTGTTTCCCTCCCACTACTACCTCTGCTCTCTAGCTAGGCCCTCCCTGTACCCTCCCCCACACTTCTGTCTTCGCTGGCCTTCAGCCCGGTTGTGGTCGGCCCCCCTTTAATGGGTGCGCCTGGTTCTTACTCTTGCATGCACCTTTTAGTTGTTCTGAAGAGAGCAATTTTCAGAATATCAAGTTCAATGGCTTGAAAATTGTTCTCAAAACAGTGTCCTTTTAAATAAATATCTATTCAGTATTAGATACCATATGCCTCAAGTGTAGACTCTTGGGTTGTGGCTTATAATTTATGTCAGTCAGTTCTCTTTCTTTTCATACACATTAGTATCCTCTGGTGGGTTTAAGGAAAGCAATGAAATTATTGCAGGTCTAGGAGAAATGATATATATCAGGAAGTTATATATATATATATTTTAAAGTACAATACAATATGGGCTAGATTCAAGTGGGAAGTGCACTCTTGTGTTTGTTATATTTTACTCTGACCTAGTAGTGCACGCTCCAGTGTTTGCCACGATAGACATTAGGTTACTTTATGTCCAGACGCTATAGAACTGAGAAGTTCAACTGGCACACTATACAGGGACTCCTGAGGCAGGCCTTGTGGCCAAAACACGATTTGTGTCGAGTCCATTACATATTTTTGAATAAAACTCCTAATGTAAACTCTGAGTCCGGTGGATGTTTTTCCACATCATTCATTGTGTCACCTTTGCTGTGTTTGCATACTGAAAAATAAAGGCCACTCAAAGATGAGCGCCGGTTATAGAATAGCATTGAGTGCCTATTTCGGTGAGCAAAGTTGCGCACCAGGAGTTAAACCAGGTATAATTCTCGGTGCCCAATTTGGGCATACATCCCTAATATTGAGCCTGCAAAAAGGTGGGATAATGTGGGGTACAAATGCAATAAATAAATAAATAAAATATTCTATAACACCGCACGCACATTTTGGAATGCCCCTGACCTGTCCATGCACCTCCTCTGGCCACACCCCCTTTTGAGATGTACACAATGGGATTGGGGTGCACATTGTTATAGAACAGCGCATAGCAAGATGTGCATACAAATTCAAATAAGTTCCAATTAGCACTCAATTATTGGCACTAATTGGTTCATTAGCCAATTTAGTTGGGAGCACATCTCGGATCAGTGCCCAATTTTGCCCACCATACATAGAATCCGGGGATATATGACTGCCAAAATTACTGAAATATTGCTGATTAAGTCCAAAATTAATACAACTATAAAACTGTACACCCATCAGAATTGGCTCCAACAGCACAAGCTGATTATTTCTAAGCAAACTTGTAATAAACTTAGGGGCCCTTTTATTAAAGGGTGTTAAGCCCTGAGTGCTTAGAGCAGGAAAAACAGGCTACAGCAAAATGTGTTAAAGCATTTTGTGGTATTTTGCCTGTTTGTATGTGCCATGTGTGTGTTAACTATATTTGAAACTTTTTTTTTTTTGTGGTAACGTGTTATGGGTGGAAAGTGGGTATGGAAGCATGTAACTAGTTAGTGTTTTCATATTAGCACATGCTAACTGGATAACACAGAGTTAACACAGGAGTATTTAGCTCCTCCTAAACACCAGGCAGTAAGTGTTTCCACTCTTTTTTTTTTTTTTTTGCAGATACCATGGGAACATTAGTGCACAATCTGTAAAAAATAAAAGGAAAGGGAAACAGGATGGGATTTGATGTACTGCCTTTCTGTGGTTACAATCAAAGTGGTTTACATATTATATACAGGTACCTCGTTGCTACCTGAGGCAATGGATGGATAAGTGACTTGCCCAGAGTCACAAGGAGCTGCAGTGGAAATCAAACAAAGGAGTCCTTTTACGCCCACATATTTCTATAGGTGTCTCTGTTTAGTGCATGCTAATCATTAGTGCACACTAAAAAAGCTAGCGCGCCTTTGTAAAAGACCCCCCCCCCCCTAATTTCCCTGGTTCTCAGGCCACTGCACTGACAATACTCCTCCATTCAGACTTTTATGCTGTAAGAAATCTAGGCTTAGTGCAAACGAAAGTCACCATACCTTAGTAAAAGGGCTCCTTATTTACTAAACTGATCTTTATTCAGCATTGAATACAATACCATGTTTGCAATAGCACTGTACAACATAAAACATGTAAAGAAGGTAGCTAAAGAAAAAGAAAAAACAGAATACAATCTCTTTATGCATAAGAGGTTTTCCTGGGACAACACAGATAAAAAATAGCCCAGTTAGCTATTTCTTCCAGAGCTGCTGAATACCATTTTTATTTACAGTAACAATGCAGCCAATAATTGGTAGTTAACATCAATTGTCAGCTAATTATATTAAGTTATGCAAGCAACTGACACTATTCTATGTGTCAGTGTGCAACTTTGCACGCTAAATGTATCATTGTTTACAGAATTAGGAGCATAATGTGCTGCTGCACTGCATTTGCAAATAAACATTTAAAGGGCACTGCAGCATCTGGGAAAAGGATCTGTAGTCCGATCAGACCAAGGTGAAACTCTTTGGTCTCAATGCTAAGTAAGTGTGCACAAGACATCATTCTGTTAACACTCTCCCTACAGTCGAGAACTTGGCAGCCACATTATATGGTAGAAATGCTTTGCAGTACAGGGGAAGGGAAGGAAAGGCAAGCTTGTGAAGATTCAGGGAAAGATGATGGCACAAAGTAGAGGCAAAATATTCAGGAAAAGTTTTTCCAGTTTGCTAAATATCTGGACTGGTGTGAGAAGAATCACCTTTTCAGCAGGACATGAAAAAGTAACAATGAAGAGACTCAGCAAGAAAGACGTGAATGTCCCTGAATCACCCAGGTAAAGCCCAAAACTGAATCCAATACAGCTTATGTGGTAAGATTTGAAGACTGCAGTCCACAGACAATTCCAGTCCAACATAAAAGAACTTGAGCTATACTATCACAAAAATGAATAAAAACTGCGCCATCCCATTACACAAAGTTGGTAGACATTATCCTAAAAAAAGAAAAAGAAAAATGGGGTAGCTTAACTGTATATTAGAATTTTAATTTGTATTGATTTATTATGTAGTTTATCCTGGTTGCTGTGCTTTCCTGTCATGAATGGAATTCCTATGTTTGTTTATTTGTATACACTAATTTTTTTTATATATATGTAAACCGTTCTGTTTTGCAGTTGCAATAAGACACGGTATATAAATCAACATAAATAAATAAAATAAATAAATAAATAAATGAACCATAACTTATTCCTGCAAAAGGGGCTTCCATGAAGTACTGAGTCAAGGAATACTGAAAAAAAAAAGTTTTCTGGATTCTTATTCTTTCTTACATTTTGAATATTTCTAAAATTGTTCTTTCACATGAAAAACTGTGAAAGATGTCCAAGGACGCAAAGACTTTTAGAATATAAGCGTTGCCATACTGAGACAGACCGAATTCCATCAAGCCCAGTATCCTGTTTCCAACAGTGGCCAGTACCTGGCAAGATCCCAAAACAGTACAATACATTTATCCTAGAATTAAGCAGTGGATTTTCCCTAAGTCCATCTCAGCAATGGCTTTTATGCACTTTAATTTTAGATCTCTTATACATAATACATACTTGGTGCACCAGATACAGGGCTTGTTTTCATTGCTTACTCATGAGAGGAGTTTCCATAGTTAACTTGCGATTTACAGAAATACCCCTCACTTATGATTACTGAGAATACCAGCATTATCTAACATTCATCCATTATATGTTCTCAATAACATACATTGCCACGTTGACAATCAACACAGATGTGGAGAAATGCTCAAAAAAAAAAAAAAAAGAAAAAAACCGGAAAAATGTAAGTTATTTACATACCTGCCCAAAGCAGCTTTCACGTTAAACTTTTTATCAACAGGAACACATGAAGACTCAACAATGTTTGACTTGTTCGCCTGATAGCAGAAACCACAGTTTGGATCTAACATGCATCCATTACAGTCACTGAAAATAAGAACAATTTTAAAACTTATTACACATGTTAACACAGAGCAGTAGTGTAATACAAAACTCAAAATTACAGACATAAAATACAAAAAAATTGGTGAACCAGGAAATTGATTTTAGCATTTCTTGTCCCCCCCTCCCTTTTTTAAGGGGTGAGGGCAACACTTCCCCATGGTGGTGGTTTTATATTGTAATATTTATTAGGCATCAATATTTTAATGATATATTTTATTACATACTAGTAAAAAAGGCCCGTTTCTGACACAAATGAAACGGGCGCTAGCAAGGTTTTCCTCGCAGTGTGTATGTTTGAGAGAGTGTGTGTGAGAGTGACTGTGTGAGAGAGAGTGAATGTGTAAGTGTGTGTGCATGTGATAGAGAAAGAGTGTAGGTGCGAGTGTGTCTGTGAGAGGGAGTGTGTGTGAGACAGATGGAGTGTGAGAGTATGTGTGCGATACACAGACTCTCTGTGAGACCGAGTGTATGAAATCAAGAGAGTGTTTGAGAGTGACTGTGTGACACATAGAGAGTGAATGTGATACACTGTGAGACACAGAGTGTGTGAGAGACAGTGTGTGAGAGAGAGAGAAAGACACTGACTGTGA
This sequence comes from Microcaecilia unicolor, assembly GCF_901765095.1. Lineage (NCBI taxonomy): Eukaryota > Metazoa > Chordata > Amphibia > Gymnophiona > Siphonopidae > Microcaecilia > Microcaecilia unicolor. Next base: position 38,647,051 of record NC_044040.1, on the reverse strand, counting down.
GAGAGAGTGTGTGTGTGGCAGATACACCTCCCCCCTTCCTCTGTGGTCTCAGGACCCCCTCCCCCTCTCTGTTCTCAGGACCTCCTTCCCCCCCTCCTCCTCCCTGTCTGGTCTCAGGACCTCCTCCCTCTCCCCCTCCTCCCCCCCTCTCTGAGGTCTGTGGACCCCCTCCACTCTGGTCTGAGGACCACCCCTCCCCTCTGGTGTCAGGACCCCCTCCCTGGTCTCAGGACCCCCTCCCTATTCTGATATTGAATTTTATCATAAGCAGAAATGTTGGTTTTCACTGAGAGTTTAGCCATAGTCTGATGAGAAAAAGTACATAATTAGAGCACTGAAGTTCACCATTACCTGCTGGAGACAAACCTTCTAGGGACAGCCCGCCTAACCATAATCAGAAAGAAGTTGCAAGTGGAAAAGCAGTTGGCTTGCCCCCCTGAACTGTTTTTAGGCCTCTGTCGGCTTTCCATCCGCTCCTCTCACCTCTTTCATGTCGCGCTATGCTCCTCCGGGGTCTACTCCAGGGGCAGTGACGTGAGAGGCTAGAGGAGCGGCTGCACAGCTGTTTTTGTTTTTCTAGCGGCCGGACTTTGCAGGTCTGTGTTTGGTGGGCGGGACTGGAGGGAAAGTGGCAGAGCCTAGGTTGAGAACTTGTTGGGGGGTGGAGGGTGGAGCAGTGGCTGCGGCGACCTCGTGGGGGGGGGGGGGGGTGCGGTGGCGACCTCGTGGGTGGTGGACGGGCAGTTGACGAACTTGTGTCCTGGTGCCGGGGAGTGCTGGGAAAGCCACTCGGCAGAGTAAGCAGGCTTTTCTTGGGGAAACTGTGCTTCTGACTTTCGTTAGTGGGGGGGGGGCGATATATCTCGCGGTGCTGAAGTAGGAAATTGCTTTCTGTCCTGTGCTTGGTCCCTACTTGTGATGTCGCGTTACCATGGGCTATTATGAAGCCTACGGGCAGCGGGAGTGAGAGGGGTGTTGTGAGTGGGTTAGTGACATATTGTGCGGGGGCTGCGAGGGGGTTGATGTGGCCGGGGGGGGGGGGGTTGATGTGCTTGGGGGGGAGGGGCTTGGGTGATGCACCAAGGGGAGGGGGGGGGGTTTGTCTGCGGTGCCGCGCTTGTCCTGTTGCAGGGAGTGGTGCACTGACAGCTGATTCCCAGGCAGGGGGAGTAGTAGGGAAACTACTCCTCCCCCTGCCTGGGAATCAGCTCTGAGTGACGTCAGCCTGGCTACGGAGCCTAGCTCAGCAACTGCAGGAGCCACGGACACAGGCAGCTACTTTAGAACGTTGGTGGTGAGAATTATTATATAGGATTTCTTATATGTATATATTTTTTTACTATTGTTTTCTTATTTATAATTATTGGCCTTTTATTTGACCTTTATCTTCTTTGTTTCAAAGAACTGTTTTTATTTAGAGAATTATTTTCTCAACTCTCTTGAGCTGCTGATGCATCCTGTACACATATTCTATGTAACGTTTTAGTAAGACACCCATGTTTTATGAAGTACCATCATGTTTGTTCAAATTTCTCTTTGGGGCCCCTTGCTTTCTTTTGCATTTTTAACATTGTCATCAATTTTTAATATTTATATTTATTTTCCATTACAAAAATGTTAGTATTTTTCATGCACGGTACCTTTGTGATGTATTCTCTCCCTTAAAAAAAAAAAAAAAAAAAAAAAACCCCAGAGGTGCCCGTTTACTAAGTTGTGTTAAGCAGCTAAAGCAGTACCAATGTAGATGGTACTGCAGCCTCGTACTACTGTCTCCTTTGTTACAAAGGCAGCCAGTCAGAAACAAATTCAACATTAGCTGCCTAATGTGGGAGTAGACCATACTTGGACATGACATAGATGGCTGGAGGTGTGTCTGGCTGTGACAGCAAGCATGATCAGTACCATTTCAGCAGGTAATAAGTGAAGATGCTATTGGCAGTCCAGTAGCACAACACACTGGCAATGGAATTACGGTAGAGTATCCTCTTATCCCCCAAGCCCCAATTCCAAACACCGCCAACAGCACCAAATCCATAATCTGCACACCAGTGACATTCACCAGACCCCAACACATTGACCCCCACCACCAGGATAGCCCCACTCCTTCAGGCCTACCCTCTCCCATCTCCTAATTTATACCCTGCCCACCCCGGGACTTACCGGGGTCAGTATTGGTGGGCAGTGGGTTCTGTCTGGCAGCTATCCCCCTTTGCTGCTTCCTGGATCGGTGCCTGTATCCAAAACTGGGGTCATCCAGGGTTGTATATGGAAGGGGGCATGCTTATCCTGGCAGGGTGTGCTGGGGGCTAGGTTTTGGGAGGGAGCATGGGATAATAAATCCCAATAACTAAAAGGCCCTTTGACTAAGGTGTGCTTAAATCTGGGCGCATTGTAACGTGGAACTTTCCCATGCATTAAGCCCAGATTTAGCACAGCCTATTTGTAAAGCTTTTTTTTTTGCAGATAATGTACTAATGTTCACATTAGCAGGGTACCTGTGAAATTTGAACTCCTATTTAGAAGGTGCTAAATGCTCCTGCATTAACTCTATATCATCCAGTTAGCGCACTAATGTTAACATGCTAGCACACCTATTCTCTGCCTATGGCACGCCCCCTGTATATTTAATAAAAATAGCTAATACACAGTTTACTGCATTCTAACAGGTAAAATACCACAAAACATTAATGCATTTTGTGGTAAGCCTTTTCTTGCACACTAAGCATGCACTTGGACTTAAAACTCTTTAGTAAAAGGGCCCCTAAATAAAGTCACTATTCTGAGATACCACTATATCACTTTTAATGTCATATGCTCTTTGCAGACAACTTAGAGATCTTCATAGCAAACTGTCTCATAGTTCCCTCATTTAGACATACCCCACTGCTCAAAAATAAACACAATGTTGCAGCTCCTACTTTCCCGGTTATCTCTATCTAGAGTGCTCATTTCAGAAATTCAAATCTGGGTTCAAGACCTTTCCATTTCAAGATTCTCCCATTTGGTGTCCTTGGGGGTGGGGGAGCTGGGATGAGAGATTTGCAGGACTGATTACATAGGAGCACTACTGTTTGCTCTCCCTCTCTTTAAGAATGTAATTTCCTTTCCTTTTTAATTTTATATTTTTCTTTTCGGGACATATAAACACCACTCGAAGTTTTATACTGGGTGGTATATCAAAAGCTATTAAATAAACTTGGAACATCATTGGGAGTGTGGGGTAGGGATTAGATGCTGTTGAAGGGTTCACAGGGAGAGTGCCGCCTTACCAGACTTTTAAAATGCATTTATGGTTGGGCCAGCACTGCGTTACATACAGTGGCAAGTACAGTGGTTGTTCACGTGCTATTTGCAACTGTACGTAATGCAGTGCTGTGAGTAAATGCAGGGCAGATGCTGGACACGCTTCCTGCATTTACAGCAAAGGCTTTGCAGTTACTGCATGTTAATTTTTTTGTTACGCGTGTAAACAACTTCAAAACCTGCTGAACTTTAGTAAAAGGCTTCAGAGTTCTTAAAGTTATTTCTGGCTTATATTTTGATTTGTATATAGTGCCTGCCCTCATCCAGCTATTACTAATCTGCAATGTGGAATGGAGAAACAAGATCTGCTATGAACAAAACAAGTCAGAAGGGGGCATAGCGTGACCAACAAAATTCTTCTAAAGAGGCCCAGAAGACAGAGAAAGTAATATTTACTTTCCACAAATGAAATCGACTCGACACTGCACTGTGTTTCAGCAACAGTGCCTGCCTCAGGAGTCTAAAGTTTACAGATAAAACAAATCAACATACATGCATACAAATATAAATGACCCTTTATAACATAATTAGTAACAAAAGAGAAATGAATAAAATGACAAACATTTAAAAAAAAAGATACTAAAAGAAAATATTAAAACATTGAAACAAGTAGCTTAGAAAACTATATGCAAATATGAACAGAACTTAACATTTTAAAAGAAAATGTATTTGTTACATATAGTACATACATATGTGCTTAAAAAGTGTATAAATTATATATGACCATATATATAATACCACAATGTGAGAACTAACCTGTATATGTATTACAACACCCAAATGTAGTAGTTGATGACTCAAAAAGATACTACACATAGGTCAAGTCTACAATAAAAAGAAATTAACTTATATTCTAAAAACATACATTATGCTGCAAGAGATGGAGATCTCGCATCCATAAGACAATATCCATATAGAGATTAAGGAATGAGCAATGAAAAGTACTTAAGGAAGAAAATATGAAATAATATTGGAAGAAAAAAGATGGGCAGTGGTATCAAGTACAAAAAGGAACAAAAATGGTGAACTGGAAATAAAATAGAAAAAGTATGCAAGTGTGCTATAAAGGGAATAAAAGAGGAAACATGTCTATGAACAAATCTAGAAAAAAAATGAAACAGATGAAATAGAAACTGCAAAATTCTAAGTACTGTAAGTGTATTTTAGCAGTATGTATGGAGACCACTTTGCAAAATGACAAAAAGAGTACGAAGAAAAACAAGAGTACTACAAAAAAGAAAAGACAGGCAGTGCTAATAGTTTGAGACATGAATTATGAGAAGATAATGTGCATATGTCATATTGAATCTCATTAAAGAGTTATCGAACACCCGACACGGGCCGTGTTTCGATGCTACCGCACCTGCGTCAGGGGTCACACCAATGACAAAGGAGGCTTCAACAGAGGAGGAACATACACAAAAAATTTTGGAAAGCATCAGCCTTTTGAAATTAATCTGCCCCCCCCCCCCCGTCTCATGTCCTCTAGTTCTACTGCCTTCCCATCTACGGAAAAGGTTCATTTGCGGATTAATACCTTTCAAATATCTGAATGTCTGTATAATATCACCCCTGTTTCTCCTTTCCTCCAGGGTACACATGTTCAGGTCAGCAAGTCTCTCCTCATACGTCTTGTAATGCAAATCCCATACCATTCTTGTAGCTTTTCTTTGCACCGCTTCAATTCTTTTTACATCCTTAGCAAGATACGGCCTCCAAAATTGAACACAATACTCCAGATGGGGCCTCATCAACGACTTATACAAGGGCATCAACATCTCCTTTCTTCTACTGGTCATACCTCTCTCTATACAGCCTAGCAACCTTCTAGCTACGGCCACCGCCTTGTTATGAGAAGATAATGTGCATATGTCATATTGAATCTCATTAAAGAGTTGCCAAATCCCCGTTCAAAAGTCAAATAGGAATGGCTTGGTTGAAGAAGGCCGCTTGCCTGCCTAAGTTAAGTAATCTTCTATGACTGTACGGCAGTGTTGTGTATTCATTTAGAAATTGAAAAACATTAAAAATAAGGAGGTTTTTAGCCGCCGATGATGAAGTCCTAGCCCTCATCCTGCTATAAAAACGGGAGAGGTGCTTCTCGAGGTGTTTTCCTCCAGAAAGGATACTCTTATGCTTACATATTTGTAACTGAGTTTCTATATTTATATGTATAGACTTGTGAGGAAACCAGTTCCCTTATAATAACTATAGTTTAACATTAGCACATGGCCATTTATACAAAAAGCCTATGTTTACGGCTGTAGTAAAAATGGCCATAACGTAGAGGAAAAACCCTTGTTTTTCCTGTTTTTTTTTTTTTTGCCTTGAAAGAACTGAACTCCTCTGTTATGCCTAAGGAGGGCTAATGTCTAAGGAGAGCTAATTTGTACTTTCCTTCCTTTATAAGTTTTGTGACTTGGTTTTATCATTTTTTTTTTTGTCCTCCCCAATAACTTCATACTATATTTATAAAAAGATAGTAAGAAATTTACCACATTCTTCTTAACAATACAGATACAAATCAAATAAATGCACAACAGGGACAAAAATATTCAAGGAAAAACTGTATTTATAAGAAAGTTTTATCCGGTGATTATGAATATTTCCTTTTGGCTTCAAAATGCTCTGCAGGATAAATGCAGACATGTAATTATGAATTATAAATAAAAAGCAAATATTTTTTCATTAAAGGCCCCACTAAATTAGATTTTTGCAGCTATTAAGGCAGTAATGATGAGCTGCACAAATGGTCTGACCAGACCACGACAAAATGAAAATAAATGTAAATGGCATATCTAACTTTTTGATCATGTGCAATACCTCAAACCTACAATATGACTATATGTAAGACTGACAACATTTTTCGTAGTGAAAGTGGAAAATTAAATCATAGCCTTTATTTCCCCCTAGCTTGAATTTATTTTTTTTTTCTTTAAATCCCATTGACCTGATTGATGAGTCATATATTCCCTCTTTTCCTCTACATTTCATTCAACACACTGGCTAAGCAAGACAATAATCTTCCAAAGCCTTATTATAACATCTATGTTTTGCTTATATGTTTTGTCTTCTATGCATTTTAACTATTTATTGTATGCTGCATAGAGCATTAATATGACTAGGTGACATAAATATAACATTAAGGGCCCTATTTACTAAGCAGCGTTATAGGCACATTGATGTTTTTAACACACGTTAACCATGTATGTGCCTACAATATCCCTATAAATGCCTACATGGTTAGTGTGAGCGCTAAGTGTAGGTGAGCTAAAAACACTAACGCACCTTAGTAAGCAGGGCCCCTAATAAGCAAAATGTTAAAGTTACGTCATTTTTGTTCACTGGCCAACTACAGCATTTGGTTACACAACTGTGTGATTTCACTAATAGTTATGAGCAAGGAAGCCCAATCTTAAGGGCCACCAAGATCCTGATCATAGCTCACCTTCTTCACAGCAGCAGGAGCGTGCTTTGCTATTACCATTGTGCTGGTGCCATTGGCCCCGCTGCATTTTCAAAAGGAGAAGAGTTGTACTTTGTTTCTCACAGGAAGTGACTTCATGTTTTCAAAAAGGCAACACGGCAGGACAGCGGCAGGAGTGAAACAACATACTCCCACCACTGTGCAAAAATATTAGTCCAGCAGGGCAGCTGGCTGGAGCTAATGCTGGGGGCTGAAAGGAAGCTAATGTTGGGGCTAAAGGAGCTGGGATTGGAAGACAACTGTACAATGCAGGGGGTCTGGGACTGGAAACAGGCTGATAATGAGGGGATATTTGCAGATATTAGGTGAGCGAGAATGGAAAGGAGGACTTAGATTGTGTGCGGGGGTGGGGGGGGAAGAAGCAAGAGCATATATAAGCAAAAGTTGAGAGGGAAAGGCATAGGCACGGATGCTGGAGTAAAGGAGCAATGGCAGGATTAATGCTGGGGAAAGGGGAGAAGACGGTAGGGAAGGCAGATATTGGGGAAAGGACACAGGAAATCAAGAGAAGAGACACAGATTTAGGTGCAGACTAAAACTGGGTGGGAGATCAAAAGATGACCGATCCTATAACACTGGGTGGATACTAAAGGTGTAAATGGGGACTCGGGGCTTGTGTAAGGATACAGGGACTTGGGGGGGGGAGAAAATTGGATTAAGAAACTGACTAGGGATTTGGACAATGAGGACTAGTTGATTGGGTGAGGGGTGTGAGTAGGGCTGTGAGATTAGGTGATGAAATATTGGGAGAGGAGATGGTTTGAAGGATCTGGAGGGTTTGAGAGACAGTTAAAAAGGCCAAAGAGCTATGGAGTTGGTGAGGGACAAAAGAAGGAGGCAAGATTTTGAAGAAGGCAGAAATGGGGGAGGTAAAAGGTGAACTGAAACACTGGGGCGTAAAGGGAGTAAAGGGATGAGCAACAGGGAAGGAGCTGGTGCTGTTTAGGGAATGAGAAACAGAAAAATGAAGATGAGGCTGGGGAGAAGAGAAGTACAGAGAAAGGACAGGGGGATTAGAAAGTGGGTGAATAACAGGAGAATAGGAGGCTGGGGAAAGAATGAGAGAGAAGGAATGAGAGAGGTTAGGAGTAAGATGAGTAGGAAAATAAGAGTAGGAAATGGAAAGCTGTGTCTATCACAGCTCTAAAGTCATTCGCTGATTTTAGGATAGTGACACTTCACTCTTCTAAGGTTCAGTGGGTGACAACACAAGAATTTGCTTTTCTGGTTAGTTCCCTCTCTTGAGAATAAACTTCCTATTTCTATTCATGCAGAAGGTAGTTTTAAAATTTTTTAAGATTGTGTTTGATAGATTTCGAAGGGGTAGAGCAATATTCAGTGCCTAGAAATATGAATAAGTTTATGGCTGTTTTTGATTACTTTGTATAGGTGGATTAGATGCTCTCCTTTTTAAGCCTTTCAAGTTCCTTTCTTTTATATATATTTTTACTATTGTACATGGCTGTGACTAGTATAAGCCAGAGTATCAAATTTTAACAAACGTTACCAAGGGTCCCAAAAATGGACTTCTGCTCTTTTCAATCAAAGCAGTCTGAATCTCATGTGTGGTTTTAAGTAAGACACTCTTATAAGGCCAGCATGCAAACATAATGTAGGACAACAAAGCTGTCTAACATCTAACTTCTGCAGGTTTAGCATGCAAAATGGTAGACAAGTCTTTTACGGGAGGGAGATAAGAAATCTAGCCTATGTGCCTCAACAATGCTGAAAAATGAAGCATGACAAATTTTTAGTTCTGTGACATACTTTGAAATATGTATGGCTTGCCATTTTTGTGCCAAATGCTATAGATATTAATAAAGATGATTAAAATCCCTCTGCCTTAAAAAAAAAAAAAAACAACTCGAGCACAAGGAGGCTAAAGTGACGTGTCTAAGCTCACATCAGTAAATGGTAGTTAAAGAAATCAAATACACATTTCTAAGTAAACAGCTATGTACTCCAATTATTATGCTTAAACTGTCAGCCCTGCATATTCATAGAATTAATGATATACTTGGCTTGCTGTCTGAGCTTTGGAAACCATGTATTTCTGAAAAGCTATTTTGAAATTAATAAGCTCTTGAAGCTTCTGAAAAGGATTACTAGAGCTTTAGATCCTCACCCTAATCACCTAAGTTCACGTATTCCGAAGCATTCTTAATAACATTTAAAGTCATCTGTCAAAAGATGCCATACTGCAACCCTAAATGTCTGAGATTGCTGGATCCACACAATTACAAAGTCTGCTAATTTTTTTTTACCTCAATGACTTGAATGAACATTAATTAGGAAAAATAGAGCAAACCTTAAATTTCACTGAGCCCCTTCCCCCATCCCCGCCTGACTTCACTTGGGGCTTTGTTTACTAAGGTGCGCTAGCGTTTTTAGCTCGTGCACAAAATTAGTCACGCTGTGTAGGTGCCCATAGGAATATTGTGTGCGCCTACACAGTTAGCGCGCGCTAAAGCACTAACACGCCTCTAGAGCAGCTTAGTAAACGGGGACCTTAGTGTTGAACCTAACTTGATTTAACAAAATTAGCTGTGCTTGTTTCTCTCCTTCAGTATGGTAATAATAATGTAAAACAATGACAAAAAAACAACATACAAGTGCAACTCCACATACACTATCTGCACAGAATACAGAAGTACTTTATGGACTACAAAGTAATGTACAATAGCTCATGTTTCAAAATGTGCAATCTAAGATTGTCTGAAGGTATTTGTTACTCATCATTATAATTCAGTTTTGTAGCATTAAAGAAAGGCTCTGCATTTTTTAAAAATGTGCTTTATACTGAGGCATGACCTATTGACTATTGAAGGAACCTTTGGAATATTGGTCTTATTTTCATTTATTAGGAAGATGGTATGATCAAATAATTAACATAGGAAGCACCAACCCCTTGTCTACAAGAGACAAAACCATATTTTATTTAGAGCAATTTACTGTGGTTATCTGGAGAACCAGTCTAAAGCACTTATCTAGAAGTATACAGGTTACAGTGAACCAGGGCTATAATGCCCTTTGGATACAGCTTGATCTTACCGCAGCATTTGATAATGCACCACATGATTATTGTTAGGTCAAATACAAAAGATAGGCGTTGGTTTTCCTTTGCTTAATTGGTTCACCTCCTACTAACTAATCATACCCAGAATGTTATGTGGAAAAACTTTCTTCCACTAAGATTTTACATAGAAGAAACCAGCAGGGGTCCCTTTCTTTTAAATTTGTTTTTGGTGGGTTTTTTTGTTGTTTTTGTTTTTTTTTTTAATGCTGATGTTGGAAATACAAGATGACTGTTTTTGAATTTGAATTTCTTGCTGGCGATGTACAGTTGGTGATTTTCATGCAGGATGATCATATAGAGGTCATGTCATGTTTTTATAGAATACTGCATTCTCTGGTGGGCTAGCTTCACTATCACAATTTCATCTTTAATCTAGAAAATTCAACGTGGCTTATCCAGGAGAAATAAGCCTTTGTTAGTTAAGCCTACTGTTCAGGAAAGTTAATTGCTCTATTGAATGAAATAGTTACTTTAGGATTTTATTAAAATAAGTCTATTAATTTTTCTTCACAAATGGGTTCTGTTGTGCCCGCTTGTTTCTGTCAATTAAAAATGACACAACAGGTAAAACCATTTCTCACAATTGCTGACTAAAATGGTTCTGGCAGCGATTACTAATTAGTTAGATTACAACAACACATCATCAAGGACTGATGAAAAACAGTATGAAAAAGTTGCAGTTAATTCTAAATTCTGCAGCATGGTTAATCACTAGAACAGAGAAGTTTAATCATGTAACACCTATCCTTATGGAGTTGCATTAGTTTCCAATTGTAACAGAAATTTGTTTTAAATTATTGTGCCTGGAGACTTCCGGTGATGACATTGGGGAGATGGCAGCCTAAACCAGGAGCTCCACTCGAGCCTCGACAATTAGTGGGTGGCAAAATTGCTGCATTTCCTCTTCAGTTTTTGATGTCCTGTGCTGGCTGATGGTGTCTATAAAGAAGTCCTCTGAGATTAAGGCTTATTTCGCCCCTGCAGACAAAGGTAAAATTATGTATAATCATACCTGATAATTTTCTTTCCATTAATCATAGCTGATCAATCCATAGACTGGTGGGTTGTGTCCATCTACCAGCAGGTGGAGATAGAGAGCAAACTTTTGCCTCCCTATATGTGGTCATGTGCTGCCGGAAACTCCTCAGTATGTCGATATCAAAGCTCCATCCGCAGGACTCAGCACTTAGAGAATTACACCCACGAAGGGACACTCTGCCCAGCTCACCACCGCCGAAACGGGGGAGGGGAATTAACCCAGCTCATCCCCACACAAGTGGGGGAGGGGAATCCGTCCAGCTCATCCCCGCGGAGCGGGGGAGGGACACCACACCCGCCGATGCGGGGGGATCTGGCTTATCCTGCAACCGCAACCGCGGGAGGAGCTGACTGACCCTAACACCGCCGAAGCGGGAGGGGTACAAAACTGCCCTACAGCCGCACGAAGCGGGAGGGAGTGCCGGCAGAATTTTAAGTCTCAATCCAGCCCCGTAAAACGGAGGGGAGAGGAATGCAGCAGCTCACTGTAACACAAACTCGTCTTAACTCTTGAAGAATCCAAGTGAAAAAACTTGAACACGAAGTCTTTCTGAAGTAACTGAAGACTGAACTTGAACCTGAAATGCAACCAGAATAAAAACAGTACAGATATCTGGGAGGGGCTATGGATTGATCAGCTATGATTAATGGAAAGAAAATTATCAGGTATGATTATACATAATTTTACCTTCCATATCATCAAGCTGATCAATCCATAGACTGGTGGGATGTACCGAAGCAGTACTCACCCAGGGCGGGACATAGAAATCCCTGACCGCAACACTGAAGCTCCAAACCGGGCCTCCGCCCGAGCAGCCACAGTCAAGCGGTAATGCTTGGAGAATGTATGGGCCGAAGCCCAAGTTGCCGCCTTGCATATCTCTTCCAAGGAGACGGAACCGGCCTCTGCCATCGAGGCCGCCTGAGCTCTTGTGGAGTGAGCCTTCAGCTGTATAGGCGGCACCTTCCCCGCGGCCACATAAGCCGCTGCAATGGCTTCCTTGACCCATCTTGCCACTGTAGGCTTAGCAGCCTGCAGACCCCTACGAGGACCTGCATACAGGACAAACAGATGATCCGATTTCCGGAAATCATTGGTCACTTCCAAGTATCTGATGATGACTCGTCTCACATCCAGATATTTAAGAGCAGAGTACTCCTCTGGGTAGTCCTCCCTACGAAAGGAAGGGAGACAGAGCTGCTGATTCACATGGAAGCGAGAAACAATCTTGGGCAGAAAGGAAGGCACTGTGCGAATAGTCACTCCTGCCTCAGCGAACTGCAGAAAAGGCTCTCGACATGAGAGCGCCTGGAGCTCGGAAACTCTTCTGGCTGAAGTGATAGCCACCAAAAAGACTGCTTTCAACGTCAGGTCTTTCAGAGATGCCCTTGACAAGGGTTCAAACGGCGGCTTCTGCAATGCTCTTAGCACCAGGTTGAGATTCCACGCAGGCACCACTGAGTGCAGAGGAGGGCGCAGGTGATTAACTCCCTTGAGAAAGCGCACCACATCTGGCTGCGAAGCCAGGGAAGCACCCTTCAGGCGGCCCCTGAAGCAAGCCAGAGCCGCTACCTGGACTTTAAGGGAACTGAGCGACAGGCCTTTCTCCAGACCTTCTTGCAGGAACGCCAACACTGAAGAAATTGGAGCAGTGAAGGGAGAAAGTGAGCCTGCTTCACACCATGCTGCAAAGATACGCCAAACCCTGGCGTAAGCAGTAGAAGTAGAGCGTTTCCCTCGCTCTCAGCATAGTGGCGATGACCTTGTCTGAGAAGCCCTTCTTCCTCAGACGCTGCCGCTCAATAGCCAGGCCGTAAGACCAAAGGGAGAGGGATCCTCCATCACCACGGGACCCTGATGTAACCGGCCCTGCTCCACTGACAGCCGCAGAGGATCGTCGACAGAGCCTGATCAAGTCCGCATACCAGGGACGTCTGGGCCAATCCGGACCCACCAGGATTACCCTGCCGGGATGCTTTGCCACCCGGTCTAGCACCCTGCCCAACATGGGCCAGGGCGGGAACACATAGAGGAGCTCTTGCGTCGGCCACTGTTGGAGAAGAGCATCTACTCCCAGGGATCGAGGGTCCCGTCCTCTGCTGAAAAAGCGCGGCACTTGGCAATTGGCCGGTGACGCCATCAGATCTAGGCTCGGCTGGCCCCAGCGCTTCGTGATGTCCAAGAACGCCTGAGCAGATAGTTGCCACTCTCCGGGCTCCAAGGTATGGCGACTGAGAAAGTCCGCCTTGACATTCATGACTCCGGCAATGTGGGCCGCTGAAAGCTGCTCCAGGTTCGCTTCCGCCCACTGGCAAAGACTCATAGCCTCCTTGGCTAGAGGGGCGCTCTTGGTACCTCCCTGGCAGTTGATATAGGCCACAGCCGTGGCATTGTCCGACAGGACCCGTACAGGCTACAACACCAGTACCGGGATGAACTCCAATAACACCAACCGAATGGCTCTGAGTTCCAGGAGGTTGATAGACCACTTGCCTCTGCAGGAGACTAGAGCCCCTGCGCTGTCCTTCCCAAGCAGTGGGCTCCCCAGCCCATCAAAGAGGCGTCTGTCGTGACGACAATCCACTCCGGGGTCACCAGAGGCAATCCTGCAGACAACTTGTCTGTCTGCGTCCACCAGCTCAGCGCCTTGCGCACTGCTGGGTCCACGGGAAGGCGCACAGCATAATCCTCCGACATCGGAGTCCAGCGCAGCAGCAGAGATAGCTGTAGTGGTCTCATATGAGCCCTGGCCCAGGGCACTACTTCCATCGTGGCCGTCATAGAGCCCAACAGCTGCACGTAGTCCCAAGCCCGAATAGGAGAGGCTACTAGGAACTAGTCCACCTGAGCCTGAAGCTTGACAATCCGATTGTCTGGCAGGAACACTCTGCCCACTTGGGTGTCAAATCGAACTCCCAGATACTCCAGGGACTGAGTCGGGCGCAGCTGGCTCTTCTTCCAGTTGATGATCCATCCCAGGGAGCTCACAAGAGCAACTACCCGGTCCATAGCTTTGCCGCACTCTGCATAAGAGGGGGCTCGGATCAACCAGTCGTCCAGAAAAGGATGGACTTGTACTCCTTCCTTTAGCAGGAAGGCCGCTAAGACCCCCATTACTTTGGAAAAGGTCCGCGGAGCAGTAGCCAACCCGAAAGGGAGGGCTCTGAACTGGAAGTGTCGTCTCAGGACTGAAAAACGCAGAAAGCGTTGGAGAGGAGGCCAGATGGGAATATGCAGGTACGCTTCCTTGATGTCCAAGGAAGCCAAGAACTCTCCTGCCTTCACTGCCGCTATAACAGAGCGGAGAGTCTCCATGCGAAAGTGCCTCACTTTCCAGGCCCGATTGACCCCTTTGAGGTCGAGGATAGGCCGGACAGAACCTCCTTTCTTTGGAACCACAAAGTAAATGGAGTAACGTCCCTTGCCAATCTGATTTTTTGGCACCGGAACGACCGCACCCAGGCGGATCAGGTTGTCCAAGGTCTGCTGCACTGCCACAGCTTGACCGGAGACTTGCAGGGAGAGAGTACAAACCCGTCTCTTAAGGGTTGGCAGAACTCTAGCTTGTAGCCGTCTCTGATGACTTCCAGCACCCACGCGTCTGAAGTTATAGCGGTCCACTCACCCAGAAACGAGGACAGCCGTCCTCCAATCTGCACTGGGGCGTGGACCAAGGCCCCGTCATTGGGTACGAGACCCTGGGGGAGGACCGGAGGGAGCACCTCCGGGACGGCGGTCTCTGCGAAAGGAATGCTGCTTGGGGGAGAAATTCCTCTTGAAGGAAGAGGGGGCCGAGGAACCCGACTTGCCCGGGCGGTACCGACGGGCTTCCAGCAACCGTCCTCTGGAGGTACCGGGACGAGTACTAGCCCGAGCCCTGACCTCTGGTAATTTCTTGCCCTTAGACGTGCCGAGATCGGACACGATTTTGTCCAGCTCGACCCCAAAGAGCAGCTTGCCTTTAAAAGGCAATCTAGCCAGGCGGGATTTAGAGGCGTGGTCAGCAGACCAATGTTTCAGCCAAAGCCACCGCCGCGCAGAGACTGTCTGAGCCATGCCTTTAGCTGAGGCTCTCAAGACATCATACAGCAAGTCTGCCAAATAGGCTAAGCCCGATTCCAGGGCCGGCCAATCAGCCCTCAAGGAAGGATCCGAGGGGGAAGCCCGCTGCACCATAGTCAGGCACGCCCTGGCCACATAGGAGCCGCAAACTGAGGCCTGCAAACTTAAAGCAGCTGCCTCAAAGGACGACCTTAAGGCCGCCTCCAATCTTCTGTCTTGGGCGTCCTTTAGGGCCGTGCCACCTTCCACCGGCAACGCCGTTTTCTTAGTCACCGCAGTGATTAAAGAATCCACGGTAGGCCACAGATAGGCCTCACGTTCACTCACAGCCAAAGGATAGAGGCGGGACATAGCCCTAGCCACTTTAAGGCTCGTTTCCGGGACATCCCATTGAGCCGCAATTAAGGTGTGCATGGCATCATGCACGTGGAAGGATCTAGGCGGGCGCTTCGTCCCCAGCATAATGGCAGAGCCAACAGGGGCTGAGGGAGAGACGTCCTCCGGAGAGGAAATCTTCAAAGTGTCCATGGCCTGTAAAAACAGGTTGGGCAAATCCTCTGGGCTAAAAAGCCGCGCTGCAGAGGGGTCATCCGCTCCATCCGAGCGGGGATCTATCTCCTCCAAGGAATCCGCAAAGGACCGTTGGGAGACCTCAGACACGCTGCCCTCATCTACATCGGAGGAGACAAAGTCCTCCAAGGCCTGGAAATCAACCCGAGGGCGTTTACCTCTGGGAACCTCAACCTCTTTATCAGAAGAGGGAGCAGGGGCAGCGTTTTGCATGAGGAAAGCCTGATGCAGCAGCAAAACAAACTCAGGGGAGAAACCCCCCAGACTGTGCACTTCCGCAGCCACAGCCCTAGACGCACTCTCAACCGGCGCTCGCAATAGCGGGGGAGAGACATGCTGCGCATCCAAAATGGCGTCCGGCGCGAAACTCCGCGAAGGAGCCGCGCGGGAAGAACGGCGCTTAACTTTAGCCGCTTGTGCCGTCGCCCAAATTAAGGGCGTTCATGGCATTAATGTCTCCAACCTCAAGGGCGGCCCACGAAGAAGCCGTCCGAGCCGCGTGGCCGGCCAAGATGGCGGAGGCGAGGAGCGGGGGATGGGCGTTTATGGCGGGAAAAAACCGCCACGCCGGAGGAACGACCGGGACATTCATCGGTCACTAAACTGTCACCCATCAAGGGCGAATCAGGTTGTAAAACCCCCGCATCCCCTCTAGAAGCGCTCCAGCGATCCGGGGAGCGACCCTTTGCGCCCTCGCCCTCCGACGCCATATGCCACGAGGAGAAGAATCGGGGAACCCCCTGCCCGCTATAAAAAGGTAAAATTACCTGCTTGCCGCTCCGAGCTGTAACGAACTGGTGTCCCAGTGAGTAGCTGCAATGAACGTTTAAAGAAACGTCGAATTAAACGCCTTTAAAGACGTTTAAAATTTTTTTTTTTTTTTTTTTTAAACGGAGCCAGCGGGAGGGGGGAGAAAAGGAGGGACCTGGCACCACCAGGTTTGCACTTGCTCAAAAGAGCCCTCAACCCCAGGCCTCAACAAAACCTAAGGATTAGGCTTGGAGGCCTAGCCAGAGCTGCTGCTGTGTGTGACCACCACCTGCTGAGATAGAGAACATACTGAGGAGTTTCCGGCAGCACATGACCACATATAGGGAGGCAAAAGTTTGCTCTCTATCTCCACCTGCTGGTAGATGGACACAACACACCAGTCTATGGATTGATCAGCTTGATGATATGGAAGAGGGCCTTGTGGCAACACCTGTGCAGATAATGACGGGTGTGCAGGAGTAGAGCGTGATGTGATGGTTGTCCGAGAGTTGAATAACGATTCTGATGAGGAGCCCCTTTCTGACTCCGAGGGAAAGCTAAAATAGCTCTGCAGGCGATGCTGACAGATGTAAAATTAGCCTTACAAAGATGCTGCTGTTTGGACTGCAGACGTGAAAGAAATGTTGGGAGAAGTCTGCAGAGACCTGGTTGAACTTGGTCATAGGGTTGAGGAGGCTGAACAACAGCTTCAGGAGCATGAAGGGGTTTTCAAATATTTGACTGCAAAAACAACCACATATAATGTAACTTTGGAACTGCTTCAAGACAAAATCAAAGATTCAGAGAATAGATCCAGACACCAGAATTTGAGGATCCAGAGAGTTCCAGAAGAAGATGGTGATGAGGACTGTATGGAGTTGATACAGGATATCTGCTGTACATTATATCTTCATGATAACTTGAATGTTTCCTCTATAAAGATCGAACATGCCCATCAGGCCCTGGGTCTGTGGAAAAATACTAATCTCCCAAGGGATATTATCGTGTGCTTAGAAACATATTAAGGAGAGGATCTGACTATGGCATGAAAGATGGGCTCTATTTCTTATCAGGGATCTCAATTGGAATTCTTTCAAGATTTGTCCTCAACCATATTGCAAAGGAGGCAGGAAATGAAAATGTGACCAGTATGCTGCAGTGGGAGAGAATTAAGTACAAACGATTGTTTCCTTTTGGCCTCCTTTTCACTATTCAGGAGTGAATTATGTGAAATCAGTGCAGGAAGCCCATATGATCCTTTTTAAAGAGAAGCTTTGGACAGATGCAGAGTTTTTACCATCAGCTTCTTCAAAAAAAGGACTTTTGAGATGTGTGATGGGACTGTATTAAAATTGCCTTTTGGGGGGGGGGGAGTCTAGGAGGTTATATGAGTGACGATTGATATTGCCAAAGAGTTAATGATATTAGATTGCAGTGCCAATCAGGATGTGTTACTGTTTAAAAAAAGACTTGACGATTGTTTTTGCTGTTGGGGGCAAGGCTGCAAATTTCAGCACAAAGGAAAAAGGCTCATGCACCATCAGTATTAGAATGGTTACAAAGAGTCTGACGGATTATGGAAAGCGAATGCTTTGTAGCATTAGGAAAGGAGCATAAACCAGGTATAATATATGGGACCCTATTCTTAAGTTCACCAACTGGAAAAAGGAGAGGGGTGAGGTGAGTGAATAGATGCAGTCTTGGAATAGAAGTGAGACCTGAAGGATTCGTCTGAAAGAAAATATTTTTATTTATTTATTTATATCTGTATCCCACATTATCCAGAGCAAGTTCAGGTTCAATGTGGCTTACAAAAAATATTAAACTAATTGACATCAGGTTCAGATTACATTACATTAAATATACATTAAAGCTCGTGACAGTACAATGCAATTACTGAGAATAATGTAGTAGAATTAACAAGGATGAAAAATCTTAGATTATCGAGTAAATTATCTTTGGCATTGAGAGATAAACATACCAAATTTTTTAGTAGTTTACGAAATGTAAGATAGTCATTTATATGATTTAATCTTTTGGGAAGGGAATTCCATCTTTTAGTTCGTTGGTAGGAGAAACTAATTGTGGATTTTTTTGTATCATATCTTGTTACAATTTGGTAAGTGGAGAACTAAGAAGTCTATACAATTTTTAAATGCATTATGTATTGGTAATTCAATAAGGTTCTGCATATAAGATGGAGTTAGACAATATATGATTTGATAAACAAATGCACATAGTTTAATGTTATACATGCATTTATCGTCTGTCAGACGTACGCACAGAAACTTGAACAGATGATCATTCATCAAGCAACGCCCTGGTGTAGCTGAGAAGAGAAATTTGGTTGTCGTCAGCACAGGGACGGGATGGCGGTGGGGTAGGGTTTCGGCGGAAAGGGGGGGGGTCGAGAGGGTCGCGGCAGGGGGGTCCAGGGGTCAGTTATGTGGAGAGGGGTTGTTGAAATCGGAGGGAGGGGGAATCTGGAACTCGGTGGGGGGGGGGGGGGGGGGGGGGGGGGGGTGTGTGAGGGGGCCTTGAATGTGATGGGAGGGAGTGACATGTGTGTGTGGGGGCGGGGGTGTTGATGTTCTTCGGGTGGGGTGGGGTGCTTCTGTATTGCCCCGCTCCCTGTCACTTGCTTAGAAGTGGCAGGGGGTGGCGCACTGACAGCTGATTCCCCTTGCCTTGGAATCAGCTGTCAGTGACATTACTGACGTCAGTGTGTTCTTAGCTGCCTATCAGACCACCTCCGAGGGATCCACGGTCCCTGGCAGGTTAGAACGTTGGAGGTGAGAATTATTATATAGGATATCTAGATGTGCTGTACACATGGCTATCGTTCTGGTACTGTCCCATATCTCTTCCCATTGTTCCTCATAAGAACATAAGCATTGCTATACTGAGATGGGCCAAAGGTCTGTCAAGCCCAGTATCCTGTTTCCAACCCTGGCCAATCCAGGTCACAAGTACCTGGCAAGATCCCAAGACAGTAAAACAGATTTTGTGCTGCTTATCCTAGAAATAAGCAGTGGATTTTTACCAAGTCCATGTTAATAATCGCTTATGAACTTTTCTTTGAGGAAATTATCCAAACCCAAACCCTGATAAGCTAACTGCTACTAACACATTACCTGGCAACAAAATTCCACAGTTTATTTATTATTATTTATTTAGATTTTGCTCACACCTTTTTCAGTAGTATCTCAAGGTGATTTACATTCAGGTACACTGGATATTTCTCTGTCCCAAGAGGGCTCACAATCTAAGTTTGTGCCTGAGGCAATGGAGGGTTAAGTGACTTGGCCAAGATCACAAGGAGCAGCAGTGGGATTTGAACTGGCAACCTCTGGATTGCAAGACCAGTGCTCTAACCACTGGGCTACTCCTCCACTGGCAACATTCCATGTGGAGGCAATGCGGCCGCACAGGCTTCTGTTTCTGTGAGTCTGACGTCCTGCACGTACGTGCAGGACGTCAGACTCACAGAAACAGAAGCCTGCATGGCTGCATTGCTGATCTGCACTGGCAGGCTTCTACATGGAATGTTGCTAGTGGAATAGCAACATTCATTCCATGTAGAATCTCAAATTAGTAGCAACATTCCAGAATCTCCAATAGTAGCAACAGCAACATTCCATGTAGAATCTCAAATAGTACCAACATTCCATGTAGAACCTCAAATATTTATTTAGATTTTGCTCACACCTTTTTCAGTAGTAGCTCAAGGTGATTTACATTCAGGTACACTGGATATTTCTCTGTCCCAAGAGGGCTCACAATCTAAGTTTGTGCCTGAGGCAATGGAGGGTTAAGTGACTTGCCCAAGATCACAAGGAGCAGCAGCGGGATTTGAACTGGCCACCTCTGGATTGCAAGACCGGTGCTCTAACCACTAGGCCTGTAGTCCTAGTATTTTTGGAAAGAGTAAACAAAACGATTTACATCTACCCGTTCCACTCCACTCAGTATTTTATAGACCTCTATGATATCTTCCCCCTAGCCATTTTAGCCTTTCCTCATAGGGAAGTCCATCCCCTTTATCGATTTCATTGCCCTTTCCTACACCTTTTCTAATTCTATTATCTTTTTTTGAGATGTGGGGACCAGAATTGCACACAGTATTTGAGGTATGATCACACAATGGAGCAATACAAAGCATTATAATATTCTCATTTTTGTTTTCCATTCCTTTCCTAATAATTCGTAACATTCTATTTGCTTTCTTATTGCCGCTGCACACTGAGAAGCATGTTTCAAAATATCAACAATGACACATAGGTCCTCCTCCTTGGTGGTGACTCTTAATGTGGAACATTGCATCACATAGTTATAGCTTGGGTTCCTCTTTCCCTCATACATCACTTTGCACATGCTCTCACTAAACATCATATGCCATTTGGATGCCCAGATGCCTGGTCTCATAAGGTCCTATTGCAATTTTTCACAATCCTCTTGCGATTTAATAGTTTGAATAACTTTGTGTCATCAGCAAATTTAATTACCTCACTAGTTATTCCCATCTCTAGATAATCTATATATATAAAACTCACCCTCAACGTTCTATTTGCACTGACGTCACTGAAGCGAGGTTCGTAAGTTCGAAGCTCTGAAGCCACACAAAATCACAGTCTGTGGGCCCCGCCCTCGCGTCAAACGTTATGACGTTGAGGGCGGAGCACATTCTCAGCTCCAAGTTCCGTTGTATGTACTGCACTGTAGCTCTCACACGGATGCTGCAGGGGGGCCGGTGACACACGGAGACACAAAGGGACGGAGGGGAGCCTTGCTAGCGCCCGTTTCATTCCGATTTGAAACGGGCCTTCATTACTAGTTTATAAATATGTTAAAAAGCAGCAGCCCAAGCACAGACCCCTAGGGAACCCCACTATCTACCCTTCAGCACTGAGAATATGAGCATTTAACCCTACTCCGTTTTCTTTCAACCAATTTTTAATCCATAATAGGACATGACCTCCTATCTCATGACAGGAGTCTTTCATGAAATACTCTGTCAAATGCCTTTTGAAAATCCAGATACACAATAATCAACTGTCTCACCTTTATTCACATGTTTATTCACCCCTTCAAAAAAATGTAGTAGATTGGTGAGGCAACATTTCCCTTGACTAAATCTATCTTGGTTTTCATCTCATTAGTCCATCCTTCTTGTGGATCCCTCTCCTATTTAATCTGAGATGGTCATTTGTTTTCATCCCTCCATCAAAAATCTCTGTACATTTTGTCTGCCAGATCTTTTGATAAATGATTTTACTATCATCTTCAACTGGGGAAGAGGTCCCGCAAAAAGATTTTACCATGAACATGTAGAAAATGTTCCAACTGTACTAACACAAATGTGTTTGGAGTCTCCAAGCATCTAGATATTATCTCTCCTCTAGTTAAGAACCGCCCATCTTTTATAAAATCTACTATCCTAATCAAGCCATTCCATTCTATCCACTGAACCCTTACTCTTTTCTCCATAATGGGTGGGAAAAGAGGATTCGTTTATATTGAGCCCAGAGAGGAGTTTTCATCTTGTAATCCCATGTAGTGGGGAGAGGCACTCCAAAATTTGGAGGGTCAGGATAACCACCAGGTTTAGTTTAAGGCAGTCTTGGACTGGGAAGGGTTTAAAAAAAATGGTAACACATGCCAATTATAAGGTTTGACTGCTTCTGCCTCCCCTTTCAGCCAGTGTTGATTATACTTATCTGGTCACCAGAATCAAACTTCTTGGAGCTGTGCTACCCAATAGCACTTAAGTCAGGCAATATTAGCCTCCTCTTTTCCTCGAAAGCATAAAAATTTTCAATTTAAATTTCATCCTTTTCTTATCCCAGATATACTTGGAGATGCATCTACTTAATTCCACAAAGAAGCTATTCAGAATTAAACATAGGAGCACTATGAAAAATATTGCAATTGTGGGGCATAGGCGTAGACTGGGGGGGGGGCGAGGGGGGGCAATGCCCCCCCAAACGACGATGACGTGGACTGGCGCTAGAAGTGAAAAAAAAAAAAAAAAAGCAGGCACACGCTCGTCTCCGTCCGCTTCGCTGCTTCCCTGCCCTCTCTGTCTGCGTCCCGCCCGAAAGGAAATGACATCAGAGGAAGGCGGGACGCAGACAGAGAAGGCAGGGAAGCAGCGAAGCGGACGGAGACGAGTGTGTCTATCTACCCCCTCTCTTCCTACCCTCCAGCGCAGGCAGCACCAATCTTCTCTAAGTCTTTCTTGTTCCTGGCAGCGGTAGCGACGTACACGCTGCCTTCAGCTCTGCCCCGAAGCCTTCTCTTCAAGTTCCTGTTCCCGCATAGGTGGGAACAGGAACTTGAAGAGAAGGCTTCCGGGGCAGACCGAAGGCAGCGTGTACGTCGCTACCACTGCCAGGAACACAGAAAGGCTGAAGAAGACTGCTGCCTGCACCGGAGGGAGGGAGGAAGAGAGGGGGTAAACGGAGTCACGATCCTGGACCTCGCGGGGGGGGGGGCAGCAGAGGGAAGATGAATGGGACTGGGAGAGTGGAGAGCAGAGGGAAGGAGTAAGAGATGGATGGGACTGGGAGGGGTGGGTGGGGAGCAGAGGGAAGGACCAGGAATTGGATTGGACTGGACTGGGAAAGGAGGTCAGAGGGAAGGAGCAGGAGATGGATGGGACTGGGAGGGGTGGGAAGCAGAGGGAAGGAGCAGGAGATGGATGGGACTGGGAGGGTGGGGAGCAGAGGGAAGGAGCAGGAGATGGATGGGACTGGGAGGGGTGGGGAGCAGAGGGAAGGAGCAGGAGATGGATGGGACTGGGAGGGGTGGGGAGCAGAGGGAAGGAGCAGGAGATGAATGGGACTGGGAGGGGTGGGAAGCAGAGGGAAGGAGCAAGAGATGGATGGGACTGCGAGGGGTGGGGAGCAGAGGGAAGGAGCAACAGATGGATGGGACTGGGAGGGGTGGGGAGCAGAAGGAAGGAGCAGGAGATGGATGGGACTGGGAGGGTGGGAAGCAGAGGGAAGGAGCAAGAGATGGATGGGACTGCGAGGGGTGGGGAGCAGAGGGAAGGAGCAGGAGATGGATGGGACTGGGAGGGTGGGAAGCAGAGGGAAGGAGCAGGAGATGGATGGGACTGGGAGAGTGGGAAGCAGTGGGAAGGAGCAGGAGATGGATGGGACTGGGAGGGGTGGGAAGCAGAGGGAAGGAGCAAGAGATGGATGGGACTGGGAGGGGTGGGTGGGGAGCAGAGGGAAGGACCAGGAATTGGATTGGACTGGGAAATGAGGTGAGCAGAGGGAAGGAGCAGGAGATGGATGGGACTGGGAGGGGTGGGGAGCAGAGGGAAGCCTACTGGAAAGAAGACACTGCATAAAACAGAAGACACTGGGACCAAAGCGAATAGAAAAACTAAATGATCAACAAAGGTAAAAAAGTATTTTATTCAGAATATATTAATTGAAATATGTCAGCTTTTTGAAATGTGCATCTGTGATATTTTGCCTGTAAATTTCAATTCCTTCCTCCATATTAGCATATTCATTTGCATATGTATATATGCAAATGAATATGCTAATATGCTCCGCCCCTTCCTTTGCCCCCCCAAATGAAACAGTCAAACTACGCCTATGTTGTGGGGCTATGTTGATCTTAACAATATTAATCCTAAGACTTGGGTATGCAGCCCCATTTTTCCCAAGTCTCTTAGGGCCCTGTTTACTAAGCCTCGTTATAGGCGCGCAGTTTTTAAGTGGAGTACTTATCCCTAATTAACACATTTCATTTTCTTGCCACTGAAATGGAAATCTGTTATTTCCTCTTCCAGCTGAGTTGGGATATTTATTGGTATAATACCTAGCACAGGGAATCAGGAAACACAAAAATCACAAAGGAAGTGTAGTTAGCCTCTACTTAGCCTGATGAACTCTGAAAAGGACTGCAGGGTCCCGAGCTAAAATCGTTGTAATATCCTCATAAAGTGCAATTTTACATTTCCTCTCCCTCACTTCAATACAGTAATACCCCATAAAATGGGTGTTACTAGAGCCTACAGTGTTAGTTTTTGAGGCCCTGGGGGAAGGGAGATCCCCGTCAGTGGGCTGGAGAATTGGGATGACTCTGGGTGGGAGAAAGCTCAGCCCAAGGGAGTGGTGTTGAAATAAGTTGCAGAAAGAAAGTGTGCCTGTGGAGAGTGACAGCAGGGGTAGAATTTGGGTTTAATAAAAGAAGTTGTGAGGAGATATACAAGGTCTCTACCCCTGCCAGGACCCTTGGGAATATTTGGGGATCCTGGAGTGCAAGAAATAAATACAGGCTGATTATAAGAGATGTTGCTGCCCCATAAGTGGCAACAGAGAAGCAGAGTGAGCTTCACATAAAAAAGGGGCCTTGAATGGACAGAGGAAAAGGCACAATCACATGAAGCATCAGCAAGGAATCTATGGTAACTCGGTTGTGCACCACTTTGGTGCCTCCTCAACAAAGGCACTATAAAAAGGAACAACCAGGCAGGAGAATTCTAACTTGTATCCTTTCCTTAGAAATATCCAGGACCCACTGGTCCATCGTGATTTTGGTCCTCTCTTTCTGAAACTTTTGAAAGCTTCCTCCAACTGGAAGAGAAGAAGAATGGACCAGCCTCACATCTTTGAGAAGGCTAGGAGGTATTGGACCCTTGAGCCAACTATGAAGCGGACTTCCTGTCTCCATGAAAGGAAGACTGGCGTGACTGAAAGCGGGACCTCTGGGCATACTGCTAACAGCCAGGCCTTTATCGCCTACTGTCTTGAAATCTAGTATGGGAGAGCCCCGGAGACTGGGTAAAGGGCTTTGGTCTGTCCTCAGGCAAGTGTTGTGGCTTAGTGCCCCCCAGCTCCTTAACCAAAATGCTGATGTCCTCCCCAAACAGGGAGTTGCTTCTAAAAGACAACTTCACCAGGTGCGACTTAGAAGTAGCATGAGCGGTCCAATTCTTCAACCAGAGCTATGTGTAGTGACTGACAAAGACATGCCCTTGGCCATGGCGTACAGCATGACAATCAGCATCCACTAAGTAAGCCAAATCAGCTTCTAACTGGGTTGCCTGGGAGCTTTCCTGTGGCCCGGACTTCAGGAATGTCCTCACCACAAAAGAGCTGCAAATGGTCACATGGCGACCCAGGTTGGCTACCTCAAATGCTTACATTTTTGTGCTTCCTATCCTGCAGATCCTTCAGGGCAATCCCACCCTCCACAGGCAGGGTAGCCTTCTTAGTCACTGCTGTAACCAGGGAGTCCAATCTGGGCAGGTGCAGCTTCTCTTTTTCCTCAGGTTCAAGGTGATACAGGCATGCCATGGCCCTTCCCACCTTAAGCCCTGTGTCCAGGGAGATCCACTCTACTGTAATTAAATCCTGAATGTCAGAATGCACGAGAAAGGTTTTAGAGGGGCCCCGAAGGCACTTCATAATAGATGAAGACTGTCCCTCAGAAGTAAATGCTGATGGCTCCTCGAAGGAAAGGACTGCTAGCACCTCAAATTAAGGAACTCAACTGCTTATGAAAGCCTCAGGATTTCTGGGTCATTCTCCCTTCTCAGAAGGGAGTTCCTCTTCCTTCAAAGGCTCTCTCATGGAGGGTTCCTCTGAACAGATTGAAGCCATGTCTGACAAAGAAGGAGAATGATAAAGAGTTTCCTCAACCACTTCCTGTAAGTCTAAATGGGATCTCCTGGGAGCAGCTGGTAGACCAACCGAAGGGTTCTCAGCTTGTATTTGTTTGAGCAAATAGGCATGATGCAAAAATAAAACCAATTCAGGGGAAAACACTGTCCATGGAGACTCTTACTGCTCTGCTGGGCCTCAAGGTAGTAAAATGGAGGCCGTACTCTGCCTGACCTGACACAATGGCTGCCATTCCTGTGGCTTCCTGAAGGGAACATTGTGCCTGCTGAACCAGAGAGCCCAAAGCTGCTAGTAAAGCCCACTGCTGCAAGCGCTCCCCTGATGCATCTCCGCTGATTCTGTTGCATCCCTTGGGTTTTCCAGCTTACACACCATGCAGTGGCCCAAAAGACGCCCAGTAGGCTGCACAGCAGGAACACTGCTTCCATTGGAGCCACCGCCAACTAAATGCCATTGCTGTATACCCAACACGGTTCTGCAGGTGCCTAGGCAGAAGGCTCCCTCCTTTCACCACTGACCCAGTACTCTTCAGATTGCCTTAAACTTCCCTTTTTCATTGTTGTTGTTGAGGTAGCTGAGTAGGCACAGGAGAGAAGATATAGGTAGGAGAAGGGGGTGGGTGAAGCTTCATGGTGCACCAGAGACAGGAATCTGGAACCTTCAGATATGACCTATCAAATACCAGACACCCATCAAGTTAAACTGGGAACAAGCTAACCAACAAATCACTCAGAGCCAGAGGCTGAACAGTATGTCCAGCCACCTGTTGGAAACAGAAAATACTGAGGAACTGGGCTAGCTGACCAGGGACGTAACCAGATGGCTAATTTTGGGTGGGCATGAGTCCAAGGTGGGTGGGCATGGAATTCACCCCCTCCCCCCCCAGTGTCTCCACCCCTCCCCTGCCCACAAACCCCATATATTAAATACTTGAGCTGGTGGGGATCCCCAAACCCTGCCAGCTGAAGATTTCCTCCTCCTCCTTGAGCAGCCACTACTCTTCCAAATGGCAGCTGGCAGCACTTGCCTCAAACTGATGCTACTGCTGACAGGCCATGCATGCTCAGTGCTTTTGCATGTGCGAAAACTGAGCATGTGCAGAAGAGCCGGTCTCAGCGTCAGCTCAAGGCAAGTGCTGCTGGCTGACATTTGGAAGAGCACTGGTTTCCCAAGGAGAGAAAATCTTCAGCTGGTAAGGTTTGGGGATCCCCACCAGCCTTAGGAAGAGTGTCACAATGTTGGGTGGGGTGGGCCCCGCCCCATCCAGGTCCACCTGTGGCTACTCCACTGTGACTGACGATATATGGCATAGCTCAGTTCTGTGTTCTCTATCTCCTCCTGCTGGTAGATGGACATAATTGTTGTTTGTATGTTTATGAAGTTTTAATAATTATGTATGTCATGCTGTTAGCCGCTTAGGTTTAAGCGGGGTATAAGTTCTGTACACCACCTTGAGTGAATTCTTTCAAAAGGAGGTAAATATATCCACATAAATAAATAAGTCAGTCCTGGAATAGTAGAAAGATACGTAATGGAATGGTGTTTTTCTGGTGTTTATCCACCTATTTAAAAATTTTTCTTCAAAGGGGTGCTTTCATTGGTTAAAACCTGAAGTCATAAGTCTTACCTATGATATATCCCATTTTCTTTAGTTCTTCCTGCTGCTTCTTATAAACAGGCTCATTTATCCTGAACTCCTTGTATTAAAATAAGAATACAACTTCCTTTGAAGCTGCTGCTACTCTGACTCCTTAAAACCAGGTCAGCTAGTTGTTGTCTGTCCATGAGCTGCTATGGAAATTAAGTTAAAAGTTAACAAAAACCTAGAAAGATGAAGCTACCGATATAAACCAACAGCACAAAAACTTAAGGTGCTTCTGCAGTATAGAAACTGATACACCAACATAAGTTAAGGAATGTTTCTTACAAACTGCCTCTTCCTTCTTTACTCTCCCCAGAGAGAGTCACACTCAAACCCAGAGGAACTGAAAATAATTCCATGAGCCATATACCAGAGGCTTTCCACGCTATACTTCCCACTACTGCTGTCACACACCTATCCCTGATGGATTGTCTTAGTGATTCTTTGTTGTAATTTCTACTGGTTTCTATGAAGCCTGTTTTCAAAGAACTTAGACTTAAAAAATTACATGGTAACCTATGGAACTTTGTAAGTCTAAGTGCTTTGAAAATAAGCCCCTATGTGTACTACCAATTAATGTGTGCTGTTATAGGACAGCGGCATCCTATCTTTTGAAATCTGTTGACAGTAACATCTAATGGTTTGCTACATGATCACGCTTAGATTCATTGTATTATTCTTTCCAAAACAGGATGTTTATGCATTACTCCATTCAAACCATCTCTTTTCACCAACCTCTAGGTCATATACAATCTTTCTCTCACTCTCTAAGGGGAGTCATTCTCTCCATGCTTTTCCCCCACTTGTGAATACTGCTAAAACTACAGCCAAACATTTTCTTTCAAAATAAGAAACAATGATGGCAGGTAGTGAAAAAACAGTGCCTTAAGAAAAGATAATGATTTAACCAGTTAAGCAAATTATTTACTGTTACAACAGCCTAACAGTGAAACGTGTATGTTTTGCTCTTTTTTTTATATTATGGGCTCTTGATTTAAAGTGCTGAACTGAGGACCACAAACTTCTCTAGTATGTAAAGCAACAGATAAAGCATCCATTTTGTGCTCTGAGAAATAATTACAAGTAACTGGGAGAGAGGATGAAAACGAATGACAGTCCGATTCTCATTTCAATTGGATATTTTTTTTGTTAACCAAACAATGAGAATATATTCAACTGTGTGTAAAGAAGCAGTTGTGTGATCATCCGTGTGTATCAGACAAAATGTGTTGATGCGGGGGATGCTACAGAGAATACCTGCAGATCATGCTAGAACAAGAGCACCGAGCTCATCCAGACAGTAATTGCTTGTTATTTCCACTTCTGGGCCTAGAGGCAATCATTACTTCGGCTTCGCAATTGCTTAAATAGTGCAGTTTTCTGCTGTTATTAAAGAATAGACCTTCAGTGTCTCAACACTACCAAAGGCTGAGCATTTATTTGGGATGTCTTTTCTACTGCACGCAATACAGGGGTTCCTGACAATTTCAGTATGTCAAAGCAACAACTTCTCCATTCCAAGGTAGAGTCCGCTGGTTTAGTTTAGCTTTTCTACCATTTTGATGGATTGTCTTCTAGTAAACAAGGCAATATTTAGAAATTTTAATCAAGAGTTAAATATATAACAATAAACCTAACCACCCATTACTTGAAAATAAAATGGCAATTAACATTTAATCATACACAAGACAAACTAAGAGAAACTAATCTAATTTGCCCAGTCTGGGAGCAGCCCACTACTCTTCAGTCAGCTTAAAGTCCTGTACACTGAACCAAGCTTTGACTTCAAATTGAAATTTCTTAAAACATGACTGATTGCAAATCGAATAGAAGGGGGGAGGGGTGGGTAATGGAATTTGATATACCGCCTTTCTGTCATACAATCAAAGCAGTTTACATATATTATATACAGGTATTTTTTATGTCCCTAGTGAGCTTACAATCTAAGTTTTTGTACCTGAAACAATGGAGCAGAGATGCTGCACAGGAAAGGCAAGAGAGAGAAGGAGAGATGCTGCACAGGAAGGGCGAGAGAGAGAAGGAGAGATGCTGCACAGGAAGGGCGAGAGAGGGAAGGAGAGATGCTGCACAGGAAGGGCGAGAGAGGGAAGGAGAGATGCTGCACAGGAAGGGCGAGAGAGGGAAGAGAGATGCTGCACAGGAAGGGCGAGAGAGGGAAGAGAGATGCTGCACAGGAAGGGCGAGAGAGGGAAGGAGAGATGCTGCACAGGAAGGGCGAGAGAGGGAAGAGAGATGCTGCACAGGAAGGGCGAGAGAGGGAAGGAGAGATGCTGCACAGGAAGGGCGAGAGAGGGAAGAGAGATGCTGCACAGGAAGGGCCAGAGAGGGAAGAGAGATGCTGCACAGGAAGGGCGAGAGAGGGAAGGAGAGATGCTGCACAGGAAGGGCAAGAGAGTGAAGGAGAGATGATACACAGGAAGGGCGAGAGAGAGAAGGAGAGATGCTGCACAGGACGGTGAGGGATGCTGTACAGGAGAGAAAGACAGATAAAGAAAGATGCTGCACGGAGGGGGAGAGAGAGGGAGAAATGCTGCAGGGGGGGCGAGGAAAAGATACTGCACAGAAAGGGGCGGCGAGAGAGGGAAAATATTAGGCATGATGGAGAAGGGATGGAAGGGAGAGATGTTGAACCCAAGGCACAAGGGAGGGAGGGTCGACAATAGTGTGGGGGGGGGGGGGTAAGAGAGGCAAGAGACAGTATTGTTGAGGGGAGGAAGGGAAAGATGCAGCAAAGGGGTGGAGAGGGGCAAGAAAGGGAGGGCGAGATACTGCATGGAGAAGGGGAGAGGGGGAAATAGGCATAATCATGGAAGGAAGGAAGGAAGGAAGGAAGGGAGAAATGTTGGACACGGGGAACAAAGGAGAGAGATGGTGGAAAATGGTGGGAGGAGAGAGGTGAGAGGAAGAATTGTTGGATATGGGGTGGAGGGGAGGAAAGGAGAGATGCAGCAAAGGGGTGGCAAGGAGCGAGAAAGAGAGGGAGAGATACTGCATGGAGAGGGGTGAGAGAGGGAGTAATATTAGGTATGACTTTGGAGGGGAAGAAGGGAGAGATCTTGGACATGGGGCACAAGGGATGGGGAGGGAGAGAGAGAGAGAGGGATGTTGGTCAAGTAAGGGTGACAGGGAGGGAGAGATACATGGAAACATAGTAACATAGTAAATGACGGCAGAAAAAGACCTGTATGGTCCATCCAGTCTGGAAGGTGGAGAGGGGAGAAAGAGGGATATGTTGGATCCAGGAGCAGAAGGGAGTGATGTAGAGATGCCAGACAATAGGAGTGAGGGAAGAGAGGGAGAACTGCTGGACCATGGGG
The DNA here is from genome assembly GCF_901765095.1 of Microcaecilia unicolor. Taxonomy (NCBI): domain Eukaryota; kingdom Metazoa; phylum Chordata; class Amphibia; order Gymnophiona; family Siphonopidae; genus Microcaecilia; species Microcaecilia unicolor. Next base: position 38,616,140 of record NC_044040.1, on the reverse strand, counting down.
GAGAGGGCAGAAGGGTGGAGGGAGGAAGATGCTGGGAATGGTGGAACCATGTGGGAGAAGCCACAAAGGGGAAGAACAGGATGGCGAGGAAATGAATGAATGAAAGAATAGTGTTCACAGATGGTAGAAATATGGTAATGGGAATGGAGGGTTGAGGAAGGAGTGAGATGGGGAAAGGGACAGTTAGTAGATGAGAGAAGATGGAGATTTTAAGGGTAGTACAAAAGTAAAGAGAAGGAGAAAGGTGAGAAAGAGGGTGAAATTTGAGTTGACAGGCAGAAGAGATAAAAGGAATGAATATATTAGAGACATGTGTTGTGAGGGAATAGACAGGAGAGAAAAGGAAAATAAATGGACAGCAACCACTTGAAAGAGAATTAGCAGATGAAAGACAGGAAAGCATAAAAGAAAAACTGGAACCAACATGACGGAAAAATAAAATGTCCAGACAACAAAGGTAGAAAAAAAAGCGTTTTATTTTGAATATTTTAAATGGAATATGCTAGCTGTGGGAAATGTGCATCGTGGAGTGGAGGAGTGGCCTAGTGGTTAGGGTGGTGGACTTTGGTCCTGGGGAACTGAGGAACTGAGTTTGATTCCCACTTCAGGCACAGGCAGCTCCTTGTGACTCTGGGCAAGTCACCTAACCCTCCATTGCCCCAGGTACAAATAAGTACCTGTATACAATATGTAAGCTGCATTGAGCCTGCCATGAGTGGGAAAGCGCGGGGTACAAATGTAACAAAAATGTCTTTGTATTTTGTCCTTTAGAAAAGGAAATGCATTTCTATTCTTTTGTCTAAATATTTTTATTTCTAATTTATGATCCATTGTTCTATATTTGGTGAGGGTAATGGCAGGTGGGGAAATCGGAGGGGAGGCAGGGAGGAGAGAGGATTAGGAGTGGGAGCCCTCCTTAATTTTTGTGGAGGAGTAGCCTGGTGGTTAGTGCAGTGGACTTTGATCCTGGGGAACTGAGTTCGATTCCCACTGCAGATCCTTGGGACTCTGGGCAAGTCACTTAACCCTCCATTGCCCCTGGTACAAAATAAGTACCTGAATATATGTAAACCGCTTTGAATGTAGTTGCAAAAACTTCAGAAAGGCGGTATATCAAGTCCCATTTCCCTTTATTTTCTGACCTGGGCTCTAGCATGTCTAACATCGGTCCTGACCCTTACTGTATAGCTTGTGGGGATCCCCAGCTGAGGACCTCCTCCAAAGACAATCAGAACTCCCATCTACCAAGCTATGCAGTCGGAGACAGCATCCTTGAGCCACCGACAACTAAGTATACATGGGGTGCCGGAATTAGTGGCTTAGTGGCTTAGGGACCTTGCTGCTGGCTGCCAAGCTTGGTAAAAGGGAGCTATGGCCACCTTTAGAGAAAGTCTGTGTGTGGGGATCCTCATTAGCTAAAAAAATTCAGATTTTGATGTGGGGATAGGGTGGGCAAGAGAAAATTTTATGCCCAAACACTTTGGGCTCAGGCCCACCCAAAATTGGCTGTCTGGCTATGCCACTGCTGGGAATGAAGACCAAGGCCCTACAAGTTTGTACAGGTTTGTAAAGGAAAACCCTTACCAGGAGCTGAGCTGAAGGTTGGACAGTGACGTTTACTCAAGTACATGCTAAACTTTCATTTGTATACAAGAATAAGGTAAATTTTAGCATGTTCAATGTAATATCTTTTTGGGCCCCTTTAAAGGTCACTATAATAACTTTCTTCATAATGTGTCATATTTAACCTGTACACAATGGCCTTAATGTGCATACCTAAATGTACTGCATTCACACCAAACCTATTAAAAAAAATAAATGAATACATTTTGTAGATTTTATTATTTGCACTATGGACAGCTGCACTTTAAATATCATTCTGACCTACAAATGGAAAATGCTTATCTATTTCAGAATGCAAGCTCAAGTCATCATTGCAATAATGTATCTCTGATTGTCACTTTCAAGGTGCTAGACACTTTGATTTACGCCCTGTTCTATATTATTCTATCCTCTACACAGAGTAGCAACAGTATAAAGGCAAAGCTTAGGTGAAGGTGGCAATACAACTCATTAATGTGATATAGCATGATATCTGGCGTACGGATTACTGTCCATTTTATTCAACACCAATAACATCACTTGCATTCCTTACAGGGGTGCATCTGGAATCCGGCGGTAGGGGGGGCCAGGGCCAGAGCCAGAGGGCACATTTTTGCCTGCTTCCCTCCCCCCCCCCATCAACCCTCCCCCGCTGCTTACCTTTGCTGGCAGGGGGCCCCAACCGCAGCCGAGGTCCGACCCGCAGTCTTCATATTTCGTCTTCCTCCGACTCCTCCGTGGCCATGCTGTAAGTAACGCTGCTGATTCGTTGAATCCAGTTCGGAGTCTGACGTCGCAGCACGTTGTATGCGCGTACAACGTGCTGCGACGTCAGACTCCGAACTGGATTCAACGAATCAGCAGCGTTACTTTACAGCATGGCCACAGAGGAGTCGGAGGAAGACAAAATATGAAGACTTTGGGTCAGACCTCGGCTGGCGGGGGTTGGGGCCCCCCGCCAGCAAAAGTAAGCAGCAGGGGAGGGTTGACGGCGGGGAGGGGGGCCAGGGCGAAATCTGCGGGGGCCCAGGCCCCTGTGGCCCCAGGCAGATACGCCCCTGATTCCTTAGAAGCAAGCTACTATGAAAGTCTTCTTCAGAAATAGCTTAAGGGATATGAAATCTCACCTGTATTTTGTGCAAATAGAGTTTTCACTTGAAGAATTTCTTGGATAAAGAGTGACTGGTGGAGAGACCTGAGCTGACAGCAAAAATCCTAAAGCTAGGATAATGAGAGCTATAGTAGTACCTAAAAAAAAAAAAAAAAAAAAAGTTAAATATACATACACACCCTAAGCAATTTATTATATGGAATAAGCCATTCAAGATACAGAACAATATCTGAAAACACACACTTTGCTAATAGGACTGAGTGCACATACAAATTTCTATTTATCTATACTCAGTTTGCTATTTTCCACTAAAAATGTAATCCGAGGTTGAAAAAAGTCCTCATCTTCACTTTCTGTAACTTCATCTTGCCAACTGCTCAATGATATTATTTACGGAAGCAAGGCCAAGTATAACCACTGCTTTCTTACTACTCCTTTAAACCTTCACAATTTTGTCATATTGTCCAAGGGTTCATTTTGATAATCAAGGTTTATTTATTAATTTTGGTTATTTACATTCCACTTAAACCAAAGCAAATTACAATAAAAGAATACACATCAAAATTAATTGCCCACATATACAGTCATTAGAAAATACTTAATTGGCAGCAATAACAAAGGGTAAAGGTCATGGATTTGATATACCACCTTTCTATGGTACAACCCTACTAGAGGGTCCTGGCACTACCACTGCCCTGCTGGTATAAAGATGTGAAAGGGGGGGGGGGGGCACTGCCCAGCCCAATGCAATACAAGTGGGCAGCTCTGGTATTTACGGCATCTGCACACCTACCTAACCAAGGAAACCCTTTGAGAGAGGATATTTAGTTAGTTGCCTGCTTCTGGGAGAGAGGACGCAAAGGATGGAATTTGGCACCTCAAAGCAAATATCTCAGGGTGCCCACAACCCCCTCACCTGGTCTTGCTATAGATACAGAGCTATAACTATAGATACATAGATATAAATAGGCCAAAGCTTATGCAGAGAATTCCATATCAATATTTATTCCTATTTATAACTTGTCCATCAAACATTCGCTGGGTGATGCACAATATAGTTCTATATTTGCTACTATGCAATATTTACCTGGATTTACCTCACTCTCAGCCAGACTTACGAGTATTGAGACTTCTAAGCTGTAGCATTTAAGAAAACCCCATCAATTAAGTAAAATATTGTAGGTTTACTAGACAATAGAAAATGTATTTAATAATAGTTGATAAAATACATATAATTTTAAATTGCTATTTTAATTATTTACAAATACATTTAACTTTTTTTTTACACAAGAGGCTCCTTATAATGCAAGGCTCTAAGCTGTAGTTTGTATGTAAATCCAGTCGTGACATCACTATATAAAGGTAGAAGTTGAACACTATGGAACCTGTGTGTGGTATGCTTTTTAATACATCAAGGGCTCTGTAAATCAAAATGAAATACTTAAAAAAAAAAAAAAGTGGGAGAGCTAATATTTTTCGTCTTTTCTCTATCTTTACAAAACTTCCAATCTAATGTGACTTGCCCAGAGACTCTGTGGCACCCTCATCAGGTCATTAGGCAGGAGAGGTTCTTAAATGACAGAGATTTGATATCTTTAATAGAATGACAATTTAGCATGTGTTGCCAAAGTAATACATAAAAGGAAGTAATTTTATAAAAGGGTTTGAACAGGTAGAATAGTATTTTAGACAGTCAAGTAGTATAAACAGATGCTTATAAAACTCCCAAGGAGCATATCTACATCCAAAAAAACATAGCACCTACTTTTATGTGATGTACACATAGGGCAGAGAATGGGAAGAGTAGGATAGTTAGGCATTTTTATGTGCCAATTTTGTTTTAAATGTACTCACATTTACTCCTGTCTCAGAACAAGTGTAACTTTGTGCAGAAGCTTTCAGGCAGGTTATTTCAGAAAGGCACAGTTGGTGAAATGTAGTCAAACCTGTTAATTTCCTTTCCTTTAGTCCTGCTTAACCATCTTGTACAAATGGGTGTATCCCCTTCCTACCAGCAGACAGAGGTAGTTAGAAGCTGACTTTTCCCAGTGACATCACCAATATAAGGGCTGGTGCTTTGTGGAAAACTCCAGTATGCCTCTGTCAAAGCAGCAGAAGGTTCCAAATACCATATATATATGCCCCAACAGACCACAGCAGTCATAATTTAATTCCAAGAAAATTAAGGATTTTTTTGTTTGTTTTTTTTAAGAGCATCACTAGAGAATTCAATAAGGACCATGAACCAAAGTCCTCCAGGGAGAGTCAAAGGATGGTGCAGCAGGGCTAAAAAAAAAAAAAAAAAAAGAAGTGAACAGGTATGACTAAATTTCACCTTCCTTAGCATTCAGCTGCACCACCTTGTATACTGGGATATGCCCAAGCAGAAACTCACCAGGCGGGGGAAGACAAGACTCCCTGAATGATGGCTCTGCCAAAGTCCAACTGGACTCTGGCCAGCACATCCAGTCTATAATGCTTTACAAAGGAATGGAGGGCTGGCCAGGTTGTCGATCTGATATCCTCTGGTGAAACCACTTGGACCTCTGCCCAAAAGGTTGCCCCAGCATGAGCAGAATGCACTCGCAGGAAAGAAGGCACCCGTTTCTGTAAATATAGGTGGCCTTGATGGCTGCCTTTATTCAGCATGTAATGGAAGCCTTTGATGCTGCCTTTTGTTAATATGTGTTACAACTAGAGACCCCTCCACTGGAATAGTGGTGGGCCGAGCTCTATAGCCTAGACTGCTAAAAAGCACTGACTAGGCTAGAAAATCTGATGATGGCCTTGTAGCTGAGTGCCTGCGGAAGCAGGACTGGTTGGCAAGCCTTATCAGGATCTGGTGTGACATTCAAATGCAGTGTAAGGGCCAAGATGGAGGAATTAATGGCTAAAATAGTAAGAAGTTAGGTTCATAAAATGGAGTCTGGTTTTGTAAGATGGAGTCCTGTTCATGAAATATGAATACTTGCCTTTGCATTTTTTTAAAGACTTGTTTACAAGTCAGGATGTCAGTTATGAAGAAATAGGTGAAAGGAGGGAGGAATGGGCTTCCGATCTGCGGTTAAGCTAACTGTCAGAAAGTATGATTCACATATGAAAAAATGTGTGCCCATTAGGTATAATGGGCAAGGAGAGGGTATTTAAATTCTGCCAGTTGGGGAGGAGTTTGGATTTTTCCCCAACTCTACCCAGAGGGCAGAACTACGGTCGGTTAACCTAAGATCTTGACTGATGAGCGTGCCAGATTGATTGGAGTACCAGTTGGTGAGAATAAAGATCAATTCTAACATTTATTCCTCTAGTCTGTGCCTAATTTCTTGACTGCATACCTATTTCTCTGAACACACCTACACAAATTATTCCCCGTAGTATTCAAATAAGCAAGGAAACTCCTACTCATTAGTGCATTATGTGGGAGAATAGATGCCCAAAGAAACACTTAGACACTAGGAGTCAGTAAGCTGAGGTCCTAGTTAACAGACTTAAAATAAGCCTTCTGAAACCCTCTCTTCACCTCTGTGGGCACGGGTCCCACGGAGATCTAGAGAGGGGTACATTAAAAACACTTTGATGGAACAGGGAGGAACAAGTGTTCAGAGAGATGGACGGCATATGTCTCCTGCAAGTACTAGAGCAGAACTCTGCAGACATCTAGCTTGTAGAGCCTCCTGGCCCTTGAGGCTGCACGCTGATCCAAAATGGAAGGCAAGCAGACCTCCTGATTCAACTAGAAAGTGAATGATACATACCTGTAGCAGGTGTTCTCCGAGGACAGCAGGCTGATTGTTCTCACGACTGGGTGACGTCCGCGGCAGCCCCCACCAACTGGAAAAGGCTTCGCGGGACGGTCGGCACACAGGGCACGCCCACCGCGCATGCGCGGCCGTCTTCCCGCCCGTGCGCGACCGCTCCCGCCAGTTGAATGACAAGCAATAAAATATGAAACACAACTCCAAAGGGGAGGAGGGAGGGTAGGTGAGAACAATCAGCCTGCTGTCCTCGGAGAACACCTGCTACAGGTATGTATCATTCACTTTCTCCGAGGACAAGCAGGCTGCTTGTTCTCACGACTGGGGTATCCCTAGCTCTCAGGCTCACTCAAAACAAGAACCCAGGTCAATTGAACCTCGCAACGGCGAGGGTATAACAGAAATTGACCTACGAAGAACAACTAACTGAGAGTGCAGCCTGGCCAGAATAAATTCGGGTCCTGGAGGGTGGAGTTGGATTTACACCCCAAACAGATTCTGCAGCACCGACTGCCCGAACCGACTGTCGCGTCGGGTATCCTGCTGGAGGCAGTAATGAGATGTGAATGTGTGGACAGATGACCACGTCGCAGCTTTGCAAATTTCTTCAATAGTGGCTGACTTCAGGTGGGCCACTGACGCTGCCATGGCTCTAACACTATGAGCCGTGACATGACCCTCAAGAGCCAGCCCAGCCTGGGCGTAAGTGAAGGAAATGCAATCTGCTAGCCAATTGGAGATGGTGCGTTTCCCGACAGCGACCCCTAGCCTGTTAGGGTCGAAAGAAACAAACAATTGGGCGGACTGTCTGTGGGGCTGTGTCCGCTCCAAGTAGAAGGCCAATGCTCTCTTGCAGTCCAATGTGTGCAACTGACGTTCAGCAGGGCGGGTATGCGGCCTGGGGAAGAATGTTGGCAAGACAATTGACTGGTTAAGATGGAACTCCGACACCACCTTCGGCAGGAACTTTGGGTGGGTGCGGAGCACTACTCTGTTGTGATGAAATTTGGTATATGGAGCATGAGCTACTAGGGCTTGAAGCTCACTGACCCTACGAGCTGAAGTAACTGCCACCAAGAAAATGACCTTCCAGGTCAAGTACTTCAGATGCAGGTATTCAGTGGCTCAAAAGGAGGTTTCATCAGCTGGGTGAGGACGACGTTGAGATCCCATGACACTGTAGGAGGCTTGATAGGGGGCTTTGACAAAAGCAAGCCTCTCATGAATCGAACGACTAAAGGCTCTCCAGAGATGGCTTTACCTTCCACACGATAATGGTAAGCACTAATCGCACTAAGGTGATTCCTTACTGAGTTGGTCTTGAGGCCAGACTCTGATAAGTGTAGAAGGTATTCAAGCAGGTTCTGTGCAGGGCAAGAACGAGGTTCTAGGGCCTTGCTCTCACACCAAACGACAAACCTCCTCCACTTGAAAAAGTAACTCTTTTTAGTGGAATCCTTCCTGGAGGCAGGCAGGACCCGGGAGACACCCTCCGACAGACCCAACGCAGCGAAGTCTACGCCCTCAACATCCAGGCCGTGAGAGCCAGAGACTGAAGGTTGGGGTGCAGTAACGCTCCGTCGTTCTGCGAAATGAGAGTCGGAAAACACTCCAATCTCCACGGTTCTTCTGAGGACAACTCCAGAAGAAGAGGGAACCAGATCTGACGGGGCCAAAAGGGCGCTATCAGAATCATGGTGCCGCGGTCGTGCTTGAGCTTCAGTAAGGTCTTCCCCACCAAAGGTATGGGAGGATAAGCATACAGGAGGCCGGTCCCCCAATGGAGGAGAAAGGCGTCCGACGCTAGCCTGCCGTGTGTCTGAAGTCTGGAACAGAACAGAGGCAGCTTGTGGTTGGTCTGAGAGGCGAAAAGGTCCACCGAGGGGGTGCCCCACTCTCGGAAGATCTTGCGTACCACTCTGGAATGGAGCGACCACTCGTGCGGTTGCATGACTCTGCTCAGTCTGTCGGCCAGACTGTTGTTTACGCCTGCCAGGTATGTGGCTTGGAGGAGCATGCCAAACTGGCACGCCCAGCGCCACAGCCCGACGGCTTCCTGACACAGGGGGCGAGATCCGGTGCCCCCCTGCTTGTTGACGTAATACATTGCAACCTGATTGTCTGTCCGAATTTGGATAATTTGGCAGGACAGCCGATCTCTGAAAGCCTTCAGCGCGTTCCAGATCGCTCGGAGCTCCAGGAGGTTGATCTGCAGATCCTTTTCCTGGAGGGACCACAGACCCTGGGTGTGAAGACCATCGACATGAGCTCCCCAACCCAGGCGAGATGCATCCGTCGTCAGCACCTTCGTGGGCTGCGGAATTTGGAATGGACGTCCCAGGGTCAAATTGGTCCGGATGGTCCACCAGAGCAGTGAAGTGCGGCAACTGGTGGAGAGGCGGATGACATCTTCTAGATTCCCGGTGGCTTGGAACCACTGGGAAGCTAGGGTCCATTGAGCAGATCTCATGTGAAGACGAGCCATGGGAGTCACATGAACTGTGGAGGCCATATGACCCAGAAGTCTCAACATCTGCCGAGCTGTGACCTGCTGAGACGCTCTGGTCTGCGAAGCGAGGGACAGGAGGTTGTTGGCCCTCGCTTCGGGAAGGAAGGCCTGAGCCGTCTGGGTATTCAGCAGAGCTCCTATGAATTCCAGAGACTGGGTTGGCTGGAGATGGGACTTTGGGTAATTTATCACAAACCCCAGCAGCTCCAGGAGTTGAATAGTGCACTGCATGGACCGGAGGGCTCCTGCCTCCGAGGTGTTCTTGACCAGCCAATCGTCGAGATATGGGAACACGTGCACTCCCAGCCTGCGTAGGTACGCCGCCACCACCACGAGGCACTTTGTAAACACTCGTGGGGCGGAGGCGAGCCCAAAGGGCAGCACACAATACTGAAAGTGCCGTGCGCCCAGGCGGAATCTGAGATACTGTCTGTGAGCTGGCAGTATCGGGATGTGAGTATATGCATCCTTTAAATCCAGGGAACATAGCCAATCGTTTTTCTGAATCATTGGCAGAAGGGTGCCCAAGGAAAGCATCCTGAACTTTTCTTTGACCAGGAATTTGTTAAGGCCTCTCAGGTCTAGGATGGGACGCATCCCCCCTGTTTTCTTTTCCACAAGGAAGTACCTGGAATAGGCAAGCCCTTCCTGCCCGGGTGGTACGGGCTCGACTGCATTGGCGCTGAGAAGGGCGGAGAGTTCCTCTGCAAGTACCTGCTTGTGATGGGAGCTGAAGGATTGAGCTCCCGGAGGACAATTTGGAGGCAGGGAGGCCAAATTCAGGGCGTATCCGCACCGCACTATTTGGAGAACCCACAGGTCGGAGGTTATGAGAGGCCATCTTTGGTGAAAAAATTTTAACCTCCCCCCGACCGGCAGATCGTCCGGTACGGACACTTTGAGGGCGGCTATGTTCCCGTGGATCCAGTCAAAAGCCCGTCCCTGGCTTTTGCTGTGGAGGCGCAGGGGGCTGCTTAGGCGCACGCTGTTGACGGGAACGAGCGCGCTGGGGCTGTCCCTGTGCCTGACGAGGCCTTCGGGCCGGCTGGTTGTACCTACGCTTTGCGAAAGAATAGGGTGCAGCCTGCCGGGCCCGGGAAAAACGTCCACCTGCTGAGGTGGATGCTGAAGGCGCCCGGTGGGAGAGCTTGTCGAGAGCGGTTTCCCGCTGATGCAGTTGGTCCACCATCTGCTCGACCTTCTCACCAAAAATGTTATCCCCCCGGCAAGGGACGTCGGCCAGTCTCTGCTGGGTGCGGTTGTCCAGGTCAGAGGCACGCAGCCATGAGAGCCTGCGCATCACTATACCTTGGGCCGCAGCACGAGATGCCACGTCACAGGTGTCATAGATACCCCTGGACAGGAACTTTCTGCACGCCTTCAGCTGCCTGACCACCTCCTGATAAGGCCTGGACTGCTCCGGCGGGAGCTTATCGACCAGGTCCGCCAGTTGTTGCACATTAGTCCGCATGTGGATGCTCATATAGAGCAGGTATGACTGGATGCGGGTCACGAGCATGGAGGATTGGTAGGCCTTCCTCCCAAACGAGTCCAGAGTGCGAGACTCCCGCCCCGGGGGCGCCGAGGCGGTATCCCTCGAACTCCGTGCCCTCTTGAGAGCAGAATCCACGACCGCCGAGTCATGGGGCAATTGGGGCCGCATTAACTCTGGGTCAGAGTGGATCCTGTACTGGGACTCTGCTTTCTTGGGAATGGTGGGGTTAGTTAACGGTCGCACCCAGTTCCGAAGCAGTGTCTCCTTCAGGACATTGTGCAGCGGTACCGTGGAGGACTCTCTAGGTGGTGATGGATAGTCGAGGACCTCGAGCATCTCGGCCCTCGGCTCTTCCACAGAGACCACGGGAAAGGGAATGCTAATAGACATATCCCGCACAAAGGAGGCAAAGGAGAGACTCTCAGGAGGTGAGAGCTTCCTCTCCGGTAAAGGCGTGGGGTCCGAGGGAAGGCCCGTAGACTCCTCTGAGGAGAAATATCTAGGGTCCTCTTCTTCCCCCCACGAGGCCTCATCCTCGGTATCGGACATAAGCTCGTGGAGCTGAGTCCTGAACCGGGCCCGGCTCGACGTCGAGGCACCGAGGTCTCGGTGTCGTCGAGCGGTGGACTCCCGCGCCGGCGGGGACGGAGCTCCCTCCATCGACGTCGACGGGGACTCCACCTGCGTGGCGGTCGAGACCGGCGCCGCAAGCGGCGGCGGTGTCGACGGCCCCGGCGCCGGGCTAGAGCTCGCCGGCGCCACAGACATCGGCGCCGAGGGCGCAAGCACCCCCGGCGCCGGCACAGCCTGGCGCATCAGCCCTTCCAAGATCCCCGGAAGGATGGCTCTGAGGCACTCGTCCAGGCCCGCTGCCGGGAAAGGCGGTGGGGCCGGTAAGGGTGTCGGTGCCAGAAGCTGATGGGGGCCAGGAGACGGCACCGAGGTGCCGGAACCCTGACGCGTCGGTACCTCCACAACCGACGGGGACCTCTCCTCTCGACGATGACGCTTCGGCGTCGCCTCCTCTCCGATGTCCGGATGCACCGAGGGCGACCGGTGACGACGCTTCTTGTTTTTCTTTCGATGCGCGTCACCGGCGCCGGGAGGTATGGAGGAGGAGGAAGACGATCCCCCTCGGTCCCGAGGAGCCGGGTCAGACAGGGTTCGGTCCCGTGGGCCACGGGCTGAGGGAGTGACTGGGGCCGACTGCCCACGCGGCCGCTCACCTCTACCCTCGCCGGCGGGCCGAGGGGACCTGTTCTCCTGGGGTCGATGCCATCGGTGCCGATGTCTCGGGCATCGATACCGGTACCGAAGGACCGGGCGTCGATACCGATGCCGTCGAGGTCGACGTCGAGGGGCCGGCGCAAGTTCCAAAAGACGGTCCCGCAGAACTTGCCTCGCAACCTGAGTCCGTTTCCGGAGACCGAGACACAGGGAACACGACTTGATATTGTGCTCCGGCCCGAGGCACTGGAGGCACCAAGCGTGGGTGTCGGTCTGCGAGATCGGCCGGCCGCAGCGACCACACTTTTTAAATCCACTCGGGACCTTCGAGGACATCGACGGAAAAATCGCGTCGGCGAAGTCAAAGTCGTCAATGGTGGCTGAAATCACACCTCGAAAAAAGAAAACGACCGTGCGGCCACTAGGCCGCAACGCGGCGTCCCCGCTGGAAACGAGGGAAAAAAGGGAGCGCGTGCTCCACACGCTCAGGTTTTTTTTTTTTTTTTCTTTTGAAAAAGAAACCGGCGGTAACAAAAACGAAGAGAAAAAGCAACGATCCGCGTAAACGCGATCGAAAATCCGGCGGCTGAAAACAGAGAGAGCGGCAAAGCACAACTCTCTCCAGACGCGGAAAAAAAAAGGAACTGGCGGGAGCGGTCGCGCACGGGCGGGAAGACGGCCGCGCGCACGCGCGGTGGGCGTGCCCTGCGTGCCGACCGTCCCGCGAAGCCTTTTCCGGTTGGTGGGGGCTGCTGCGGACGTCACCCAGTCGTGAGAACAAGCAGCCTGCTTGTCCTCGGAGAACAGAGAAATCACCTTTGGGAGGAATGAGGAACAGTGTGGATGGACACCAAATCCTCCAAGAAACAGATATGAGTCCCAACAGGACAGAGCCTAAAGCTCTGAAACTCTCCTAGCTGAAGCAATGGTCTCCAGAAAGACTGTTTTCAAGGTGATATCCTTGAGCTGGGCAGCCCTTATGGGTTCAAAAGGAGTTCCCAAAAGCAGGCTGAGTGCCAGATTCAAATCCCAAGAGGAAAGAGATGGTCAAATGGGAGATCACAGAAACTGTCAATGTTCCCATAAGTAGTTAGGGGAAACCCCAGCACCTTGCCTGTGACAGGAGAGAGCTGCCAACTGAACTTTGAGGGAGTTCAGCAGCAAATCCTAGTTGAACCCCTTCTTCATAAAGCTGAGCACCTCCACTTCAGAGTAGTAGGTAACTTGCCAGAAAACCTCCTAGAGGAGGGGGGTCCACAAGGAGAGGGTGTCAATGTTTTTTGATCAGGTCAGCGATCTCTTCCACCTTTTCCCCAAAAAGGTTATCTCCATGGCAAGTAGCATCCACCAACCTCTGCTGAACTGCTGGGTCCAAGTCAGATACGCAGCCATGAGAGTCTGCGAATCGCTAGACTCTGAGCAGAGATCCTGGACACTATGTCAAGGGTATCAAAAGTTCCCTGGCCAGAAATTTGACAGATCTGCTTCATGGTCAACTGGTGAAGTGACTCAGCCTGCTCTGGAGGGAGAGTGTCTGCCAAGTGAGACATATTGCGCACCAAGGACCACAAATAAAGGCTTGTGTTGAGCTGGTATGATTTCATATAGGAGATAAGCATCAATGCTTGATATATGTCTTACACTCAAATGAATCAAGTGTCCAGGCTTCTCTGCCTGGGGGAGCCGAAGCAAATTCCCTGGAGCTCCTGACTCACTTAAGCACTGATTCAATCACCAAGGAATGATGAGGCAACTGTGGCCTATCAAATCCAGGTACATTTTGGATCCGACAAGGGTGTCAATTTTTTTGGCCATAACGGGGAAAGACTCCCAGTTCTTCACCTGAACGTCCCAAAAGTTTTTGTGAAGAGGGAAAGTCACAGCCTCCATTGGAAGTAAATCTTAGTCCAGAACCTCCAACATCTCAGCCCTAAGCTCGTCCTCCATCTCTAACTTAATAGGGAGTGCAGTCACCATTTCCTTTACAAAAGCTGAGAAATACTCTGGTGGAGACTTACGCCTTTCCTCTGGCAGAAGGGGTCTAATGGAATTCCGTAGGTCTCCTCCTCCAAGAAGCACCTTGGATCATCATCAGACTCCCATGAACAGTCCGAATTGGAATCGGCAAAGTACATCAGATGGTAAAGCTGAATCCATGCCTGCCTTGGATGACAGGAACCTTGCCCACTCCTGGAATGGCGCTGAGATGCAGGTTCGCCCCCTAGACTCTGACGAAGCTTCCTCCACAGACATCAAGGGAGTACCTATATGGGCAGGTGTCAACTCTGATGCCCCATATGGCATCAGCATCAGTGACCAGGCCACAAACTGAGGGCCTTGCAAGGTAAGAAGAATCAAGGCAGGCACGTACCCAGTGAAAATCGACTCTGCACCTGGAGAAGCCCCAAGTGCTCTTGGAGCATGGCCCAGATCTGTTCATCGAGGGCCAACATCGGTAAAGGCTAGGGTGCTAGTTCAGAAACAGCGGGCAGAGTTGTTGGTGCCTTAGCAGAAACTGGGTCCCAGCTGCCTGCAGACTGGCACGAAGGCACCCTTTCAATACAGGGGGAGCTCCTCTCGGCGCTAATGCTTCTTCATGTACTGGTCTTCAATGTCCCGGAGCTCCTGGCACCGTGCATTGAGGGGGATCAATGCTTGTGCTTCTTAGTCGTCGCTCAATGCCGACAAGAACAACTTCGAATCCACACACCTCCTTGGTGTCAGGTCTGATGCTGAACAGACCCTGTAGCTCTGCACAGTGGCCAGTGCTGAGGCAGGTGGAGATCCTCTAGATGTGTGCCCACTCCCAGAGTCAGACATGGATCTAGTAACCATTGGGACCGATGCTTCCGATGCCAGTGCAACCACCAAGGTCAATCCCAATGCCAATGATTCGGACCTGGCTCCAAAAATCTTCTCTTTGAGACTCTCTGAATTCCTAGATTCTTTTCTATATATGCAAAGAACACAGTTTAGATGATTATGGTCTGGCCCCAAACACTGGATACACTCCAAACACTGGATACACTAGGAATGAGAAATCAGCCCGATAGTTGGTCCTATTGCTCTGGATACAGCACTTAAAGCCACTGGGAATTTTAGATGATATTGAAGAGGAAATGGCCAAAGAAAAACCAAATGACTCAATGGCGAGGGAATAAAGGGGCAAGTTCACCTGAAAAAAATGTCATTGCTACCCAGCTGGTGCTCAAGTCCAAGGCCTTCACAGACAAAAAAAAATAAAGAAAACTTAAAAGTGGGGAAAGCTCTAAGAAAAGGAACAGAAAGGACCACTGAGTCAAAAGAAGAAAATTGTGAAGGACAAAACGCCTGTGAGGGAAGGCACCTTATACGTAAAAACAGTGAATGCACTAAAGAAAACTGCTATCAAACGTGACCTCTCCATTACAGATGAAAAAAAAAAAAAGACTGTTGGTCCCGCGCTCATAACTCAGGCAGGAAGGCACCCGCATACGTGCAATGGGAGTACTGCCTCAAACTGTTAAAGTAAAACTACACTAGGCAGTGTTTTCTGCACTGGGCTCCATGGATGATGTCACCCACATGTAAGACTGATATGGCTTGCTTGTCCTTGGCAAAATTAAAAATAAAACAGAGAATATTATAGTGCCCTTGTATCGCTCCATGGTGTGACCACACCTCAAATATTGTGTGCAATTCTGGTTACTGCACCTCAAAAGATATAGCTGAATTATAAAAGGTACAGAAAACGGTGACCAAAGTGATAAAAGGGGATGGAATGACTCTCCTATGAGGAATGGCTAAAGAGGTCATCGCTCTTCAGCATGGACAAGAGATGGCTGATAGAAGATATGAGACAAGTCTTTAAACCTATGAATGGACTGAATGGGTACACATGGATCACTTGTTTACTCTTTCTAAAAGAACAAGGATTAGGGGGTACACAATGAACTTCAGTAGTACATTTGAAACAAATGAGGAAAAAAATGGTTTCTTCACTTAATGTACAATTAAGCTCTGAATTCATTGCCAGAAAATGTGGCAGTTAGCAGGGTTTAGAAAAGGTTTAGCCAAGTACCCTCTTCCAGGAAATTCACTGCTTATTCCTGTGTTAAGCAACAGAAAATCTATTTTTTGGGATCCTGCCAGTTACTTGCGACCTTAACTGGCCACTGATGGAAAGAGGATGCTGGGCTTGATGGACTTTCGGTCTGTCCCAGTACAGCAACGATTATGTGGTTTTATAATTATGTAGTAATCTAAAATCCATATCTAGGCTACTGAATAAAAGTAGCCTAAGACCAATCCATGTGCCATCCTATCGACGAGAATTCCTTTCTTATAGTGAACTTGGTCTGTTACTATCCTCTGTTGACCATCAACCAACCACTTTCTAACATTTTCAAATACCTGTCTTTCTAATTTGACAATTGACTTAAGAAATATGTAAGCATCACAAGTTAACGTAAACAAGATGAATTATTAACATACCTGCTAGGCTACCAATGGTTAGTTTTCTTCTACCTAATTTTTCAACGAGCCAGACTCCAAAAAGAGTGAAAATGAAATTTATAAGGGCTATTACTGCAGACAACCAAATTGCAAGTGTGTCATCTTGCATCCCTGACATCTGCAAAATAGTAGCACAGTAGTACCTGCAAGAAAAAACACACACAGTTATCAGCAATAAGCACACTTAGTTATATTTTAGCTGAGCAAGTAGAGAGTTAAATATATGCAAAGTCTATGGAAACAGTGGCAGGGGTGGCTTTGTCCTCCCTGTTAGACAAACTGGGTGGACTGTGCAGTTTTTTTTACCTGCCATCATTTACTGTGCTACTGTAACACCGTGTATGAACCTTAGCATTTTTCCAAGTGCTAGCTGTACTTTAAATCTTATTATAGGTCTTTATCTGCAGTCATTTACTGTGTTACTGTAACACTGTGTGTGAACCTGAGCATTTTTCCAAGCACTAGCTATATTTTAAATCTTATTATTCTAACAAAAGTATCAACTTTATCTACCCCTTTTGTTTTCTTTCAACAAACTATATTTAACAGAACAGTCTCACACCATTTAGAGCTCATTCTCATAGCACCAGTGAAAAATAGATGAACTTTTCAGAACCAAGACTAAAAGAATTTTATTGAGCTATTTTTGAATTTTGTAATTTTTGCAACAAATATAATTGAATAATCCGAATGTGCTTTGGCTTGACTAAATTTATAATATGAATTTTCTTCTGAATAAAATCTGGGATTTACAGGTGCACATAATCCAAAATGTATGAGCTCTCTGATTTCTCACTAATGATGTCTAACACAATCTTAGAAGATCATCCAGGCCAGTCTAGTTTTCAGAAAATATATGCATGAGACATGTTTGATATATTAATATTCCAACTCTCTCTAAAAAAAAAACATCAAGGCAGATTCTATATATAATTTATGAGAAAAACAGACAAAAGATACAATAAAAGTTGCAGTTTGTAAACCCCTACTGCCAGTATGTTCAACTGCACTCTTTTCCAATTACAGTGAAACATCCTTTAGTAAAGTGCAACACAACTGTCCAGAATTACCCAGGGCATGGACTACTTTTGATAAATTATCTGGATATGGATACAGTTGACGTATTAACCTTAAGCTAAAAAAGCATGAGCACACAACAGCTGAGATCTGTGGCATCGAAGACAGCTGAACATCCAGTTCGATTCCCAAAGTGATTATAGTTCGGTATTTTCAGCACCTTTTCCCCTAGAGATGGTAACTAATGATGCTTGTTCAACCTTGAAATTCACAGAGCTACAGAACATAAGCTGCTAAATGGATACATGGGAAACCAAATGTATGTAAAACAATATTGCTCCCTTGTAGAAGATGCTTTCCACAGATAGCAGAATTGATAAGGCACACAACTGGGTGATGCAGAAAGGAAAGAACAGCTCTCTTTTCCCACGCTCATCCGTCTCCTCGGCTCTTCATCTTATTTCAAAGCTCAATGTCACCAGTTTTTGGGGTGGTAAAAGGGCTTGTGTGCTTGATCAATCCTGCTATCTACAGAGAACAATTGTTAGAGGTAGGCACAGTGCTTTTTCCATCAACAAGCAGGGTGAATCAGGCACACAAGTGGGTGATGCCCAAATTTAGTGCTCTTCAAGTGCAGTCAGACTGTGTTTATGTTCTGATCTCTATTTCTCTTTCTCTAATGTAAATGGTGCTCCTTTCCTTTTCTCTTGAATTATGTAAACCACTTTGCTAGGCAGTACATAAGGAAGCGTATTTTCAAAGCACTTGGACGTACAAAGTTACATTGTAACCTAAGGAACTTTGTAAGTCTAAGTGCATTGAAAATGAACTCTACAGTCAAATAAACCATAAGTTTCATGTTGTTTTGGGGGGGCAATTTTCAAAATAAATTATCAAAGTAGGAGTGGCTCTACATGGACTTCTACTCACGGGGTCTAACCCAGATATTCTACAGCATTTACCTGGATATTGCCAATGAAAATCCTACAGCACTACCTGATGAGTGCTGGGGCAATCCAGGGCAGAATCGTGAATTACCTGGGCACCACCAATATTCAGCAATGGTACCCAGACAGCTACCCAGTTAACTTAGGACAGATAAAACATCAAATTGAAAACGTCTTCCACTTCAAAGTATATGCTCATCTAGTGATGGCTTCTGAGCAACTATAAGAATGTCTTGGATAGGTTACAGAATATCAAGATGGCAACAACAAGCTGTTTGTTTTTGCCATCTTGGATCTTGTGGATCATTTGCCTTGCTGCTTCTTGATACACAATACCAAGTCCAGAAACTAGAGACTGCTCAATTTCCAGGCTGTAAGGGCTAGACACTTCCAATCTGAATGAAGACAACTGCCCCCCCCCCCCATGACAAGTATCAGTACTGGGAATTGGAGCAGTTTGCAAGGAGGGAAAACTACTAGCTTTTTTGAAAAGAGGGATCTAGTTCTGCTGAGGCCAATAGGGCACCATGAGAATCATGGTGCTTTAGCTTTGCTAGAACTTAAGAACTCTTGGCATGACAGGATAAGCACAGAGAAATGACCAAGTCCATGGAATGGCTAGGGAAGCTAGAGCTATCTAGCTAGCTAGAGCTGTCCTAAGAACAAAATTACAGAGCATATTCAAAAGCATGGATTAATGAGACAAAGTCAACATGGATTTAGTGAAGGGAAATCTTGCCTCACAAATCTACTACATTTCTTTGAAGGGGTGAACAAACGTGGATAAAGCGGAACCGTTTTTTTTTTTTTGTACATTTGTACCCCGCGCTTTCCCACTCATGGCAGGTTCGATGCGGCTTACATGGGGAAATGGAGGGTTAAGTGACTTGTGTATCTGGATTTTCAGAAGGCGTTTGACAAAGTACCTCATGAAAGACTCCAGAGGAAATTGGAGAGTCATGGGATAGGAGGTAGTGTTCTATTGTGGATTAAAAACTGGTTAAAAGATAGAAAACAGAAAGGAGGGTTAAATGGTCAGTATTCTCAATGGAGAAGGGTAGTAGTTAGTGGGGTTCCCCAGGGCTCTATGCTGGGACTGCTGCTTTTTAACATATTTATAAATGACCTAGAGATGGGAGTCACTAGTGAGGTAATTAAATTTGCTGATGACACCAAGTTATTCAAAGTCGTTAAATCGCGTGAGGATTGTGAAAAATTACAAGAGGACCTTACGAGACTGGGAGACTGGGCATCTAAATGGCAGATGACGTTTAATGTGAGCAAGTGCAAAGTGATGATTGTGGGAAAGAGGAACCCGAATTATAGCTACGTCATGCAAGGTTCCATGTTAGAAGTCACGGACCAAGAAAGGGATCTAGGTATCGTTAATGATACGTTGAAACCTTCTGCTCAGTGTGCTGCTGCGGCAAAGAAAGCAATTAAAATGTTAGGTATTATTAGGAAAGGAATGGAAAACAAAAATGAGGACGTTATAATGCCTTTGAATCGCTCCATGGTGTGGTCCGCACCTCGAATATTGTGTTCAATTCTAGTCGCCGCATCTCAAAAAAGATATAGTGGAATTAGAAATGGTGCAGAGAAGGGCGACAAAAATGATAAAGGGGATGGGACAACTTCCATATGAGGAAAGGCTAAAGCGGCTAGGGCTCTTCAGCTTGGAGAAAAGGCAGCTGAGGGGAGATATGATAGAGGTCTATAAAGTAATGAGTGGAGTTGAACGGGTAGATGTGAAGAGTCTGTTCACGCTTTCCAAAAATACTAGGACTAGGGGGCATGCGATAAAGCTACAATGTAGTAAATTTAAAACTAATCGGAGAAAATTTTTCTTCACTCAATGTGTAATTAAACTCTGGAATTTGTTGCCAGAGAATGTGGTAAAGGCAGTTTGCTTAGCAGAGTTTTAAAAAGGTTTGGACGGCTTCCTAAAGGAAAAGTCCATAGACCGTTATTAAATGGACTTGGGGAAAATCCACTATTTCTGGGACAAGCAGTATAAAATGTTTTGTACTTTTTGGGGATCTTGCCAGGTATTTGTGACCTGGATTGGCCACTGTTAGAAACAGTATGCTGGGCTTGATGGACCTTTGTTCTTTCCCAGTATGGCAATACTAATGTACTTATGTTGAGAAAAATGGTTGAGGTCTCAGATCTACTGTAAGCCTCGTTTTTGTAACTTTGGGGGATGAGAAAGTATCTTGAGTAGATACTCTCAATTTGTGGAACTGGCCTGGATGAGAAGGTAGATTTCCTTTTTTAAAAGACAGATGGTTGGTAGGAGGTTGGGAGCATGATAGAGGTTAAGTGTGTGTGGGGGGGGGGGGGATGGCTAATGAATCTGAACCACTATCTATTTCGATTATACAGAGAACCCAAGTGTCCATTGTACCCATTGTAATGCCATGTAGACTGGACAGAAAATTTGAGCTTGACCCCTCAAAAGCAGAGCAGGGTATTTTGGAAAAACTAGAGGCTCGGAGCATAGTCAAAAAGAAAGCTGCTGGCTTTAGAACAGGTTTTTGACCTTGAGTTGTTTTTTTTTTTAATGGTAAAAAATGTTTTGGTAATACTTTTATTGATATTGTTTGAAAAGAAGCATGCCTAGCAGAGGAGGTTGATCTTAAACTATTGAGAGACGTTAGAACAATGATCTTTATTGACTCTCACTTTTCCACCAAAGAGAGAGTCTCCAGTACAAGGTGCATCTGCTACCTTGGAGTTGACATCTTCATGTAACCCAGCAGCTTACCATGCTAAGTATTTGGCTGCATTGTCAAAATGGAAATGCTGGCCAAAGTTTCAAAGGCATCATAAGCTTAGGTAAGCTTTCATTCACCGATATTCTCCCTCTTATATTTATATATATATTAACATATGTTATTTTGTTTATTGTATTTACTGACACCGCCAGCCTTTTTTTGTGGGAAATGGTGGTTGTTTTTGGAATATTTATTTATTTACAGCATTTTCATCCCACAATATTCCCACCCATGGGCAGGCCCAATGTGGCGTACAACAATCTACAAAAAACATACAATTCAACAAACAAACATACAATGTCATAAGAGCGTAAGAGAGAGAGGGTAATAGCTAAGGAGGGAAAAGGGGAAAGAGTAGCGATGAGCAGTATAGAATCTAAAACAGCATACAGAATAGCTATAATCAGCCTTACAGTTTTCACAGCCTACTTCAGAAAAGCCTTTTAAAAAACAAACAAAAAAGACCCCATTGATTTTAAACCAGCCTTTGCACCCATAGTACATTCCTAGTTTCATTACAATATGAATGCCTTCAATATGCCTTTTCTAAGAAATAGAAAATAGCAAAAGATGTTTCTATTTATAAGCCTCTCTACAGACCCAGATCTCTGCTTATTTCTGCTGAACATAAAAGCTTGACCTATTTTCATTGTGACTGCAAGGCAGGCTTTTGGAATCATATCTCCAAGACAAAAGTATAGCCGGAGACAATATATAGGATTTCCTTACAAGAACAGTAAACTTTTGTAGAAATACTGTACTGAAAATAAGTAACAAACACCTTGCTGAAATACAATTTCTACAGCTTCTGTCAGCTTATCTTTTGCCTAGCTTTGTAAGTCTTACTTTTGCTTACAATATAATTCTAATAGCTCTATCAGCCCATACAACATGAACTGACAGTAAGGTCTGCTCTCAAACGGAACTAGAGAGAGGATTATGGCACAAGCAATGTTTAAAAGTCATTACAAAGCATGCATAAATAGCTTCTATTGACCTTAAATTAAATATGTTTAAGATGTAACTAATTCCTGACTTAAGGACATTAAAATAGCCACAATGTGTCAGACCAAATGCCAATCAGTCTCAGTACCCTGTTTCTAACTGTGGCCTATCCAGGACACAAGAACCTGGCAGAATCCCAAAAAGTAACAAGATTCCATGCTACTTGCCCACAGGGGTTTGCAACATTTGCCTCCCTCCCTCCCACCCACTTATTTGGCCGGTAATTTCTCAACTAGACCTTTGCTTAGTCTTGGAGGCTGTGATGGGGGCCCCTTTTGGGCTTTTAAAGCACACATTTTTAAGAGATTTCTCTGAAGAGTTTTTTTTCTTGGAGGTGGTATATTCACAGTTGTATGAATTTCTGAGTTACAGGTCTTGTCGTGCAGAGATTTATATTTCTTTCCCTACAGACGGTTCTGGCCTTTTTGTCTAAGCTTTCTCTTTTTCATCTCAACCTGCCAGTCGGATTGTCTGCCTTTCAGAGCACAGAAGCTGGGGCTTCAGAGCACTCTTTACCAGCTGATATCCAGAGGGTTCTGCTTCAATGTTTGAAGGTCACTAATTTCTTCTGGAAGTTAGATCACTTGTTTGTCTTGTTTAGTGGTCCATGCAAAGGTGAAATGGCCCCAAATTCTGTTTGTCTGTGTATTAAAGATACAACTGGGCCTGCATATATTGTGCATCAGAAGCCAGTTTTAGTAGGGCTTTGGGCTCATTCTTCAATGGTTCAGGCAGCTTCACATGCAGATGTCAAGGCAGTCTTATCTTGAGGACATTTGTAGGGCAGCCTCTTGGTCCTTTATCAAGCATTATAGATTGGATGTGCATGGTAAGGAGACTGGCACCTTTGGTAGAGTAGTTCTGGAGGGAATCTTGTCTTCCTCCTACCTTGGGTACTAAAGCTTGGTATGTCCCATGCATCTGGACTGGTCTAGTAGGAAGAAAGAAGGTGAAAGCTAGACCAGTCCAGTTCACACCCAGGAAGACTGCAGCTTTGATGTTATCCCTTGATGGTCTGACCCAAAGTGCTGAGCTAGATACTGTTGCATAGATTTATTCTTGCACAAAAATTACTTGTTGCTAGTTTGTTCGGTGGTTTTCATGTTTGATCACATACCCAGTTTTTTTTTAATTAGTCATTTTCTACTTCAGCGTTGTCAGTAGTATGTTGTCAAGTTCCAATGTTGCACCACTCCTTACGCTCTGATGTGTCTTTCAGAAAAAAGTGTAGTAGGGTGATCTGGCACTTTCAAAAACCAGGGGAGACTTAAACACGATAAAAAGTCTTTATTAAATGACTAGACACAGATGCTGTGTTTCAGCGCCTATGCGCCTGCTTCAGGAGTCTAGTGATGTTTCAAAGGTCTAAAAAGAAAGCAACTGTTCTTTCTAGGGTTTCGTTAATGGATGTCACAATCCAAATAATTCAAGAGTGATGCTTCCAAAGTCTGCCACAGCAGTCTAAGGAAAACTTCGCTTAGACTGCTGTGGCAGACCTTTTGAAAATGCCAGATCATCCTACTCCTTTTTTTGCTGCACTACTTCGACATAGGGGTTGAGGGTTCCTCAACTTCTTGTGGCTGCTCCTTGAAAGAAGTGCCAGGTCTCTGCTTTCATCCAATAGTAAAGGGATATTACCTATGCATCTGGACTAGTCAAACAAGATGAAAAGGAAAGAATTATCAGGTAACAAAACTTGACCATATACGGCCTTCCTCTATTTCAATTTAAAGTCCTCACACGATTCATCTGAATCAGTAGGTTGGCCAAATATCTTCTACAGGCACAGCTCAAATCCAAACAGGGAGCACTGTGACTGACCTTTGCTGCTGCACTGTTCTACAGAGGAGGAGTGGCCTAGTGGTTAGAGCACTGGTCTTGCAATCCAGAGGTGGCCGGTTCAAATCCCACAGCTGCTCCTTGTGACCTTGGGCAAGTCACTTAACCCTCCATTGCCTCAGGTACAAACTTAGATTGTGAGCCCTCCTGGGACAGAGAAATATCCATTGTACCTGAATGTAACTCCCCTTGAGCTACTACTGAAAAAGGTGTGATCAAAATCTAAATAAATACTGCTGCTGTCATCACCTTCTACTGACTCTGCCTTTTTCAGACTTTCCACTACACTAATAGAGGATATGGGTGCAGGTGACATTGGCTGCTCCTGCATCTTTTCAACAACCTTATATCTATAGCTGTTTCCCCTCCCCCTTAAATAAGAACTGTGCTTTAGCAAGTAAGCTCCTAATTTCATCTTAGTTTTTCTATCACCACCACCACCACTACTGTTGCTGGGGGTCAGGATGGATCTCTAAGGAAAACTAGCCTTCCCTCTAGTATCTCACCCATTGCCACATCTGTCTCTGGATGCTAGTGATATAAGACCACTAGTGGAAAGGAGTTTTCAGTGGTACAAATGTTTTTTTGCACTGTAATGTTGACACAAGGACAACACAGCATATAAACCAACCACTTTTCTTTCAGAGCAGAGTGAACTACTGTAATGGTGCAGTACACTAAAAACAAGAGAGTCACATCCAAGGGCACATTGTCACTGTGTCACACTGTCTCCATGGCCTGGAAAAAAATGTTTTGCTGTTTCTGATCCTCTCCAGACACCTCCATTTAGGTGCCCCAAGGACACACGATGAGAACTATTCTATAATGGCATCTAAGCACCCAGATTCCATTATACAATACTAGTGTATCCTGGTATCAGCACACTTTACATTCATGCTACCATGGTAACACCAGCTTAGACCTTGTATAACTGAATTTAATGGGAATGAGACAGGGACACAAGTACTTACAGCATTCTGTAAGTTAAGGGCATAAGTGGAAGCCTTGCTCATGCTCTGTCTATATGCCCTCTTGCATTCACGGCACCATGCCACATGCACATGACCTTACTGAATAGCGTTTAGGTGTTTCATGGGTAAATGTACACTTCCACATTAAGCATTAGTATTGGGAAATCTACACATGCAAGAACACGTAAATCTGGGTGCCCAGTTGTAGAATTGCCCTTATTGTGACACTGCAGCAAAAATAAAAGCCCAGCAGCAGCCTGTCCTTTTTATCTGGTTTTTGCTCATGCCTTGTCTGTAATAGCTCATAGTGAGAGAAACTGTAAGCCCTTTGAGGATATGTAAGTACCCAGTATACCTCAATGAAAGTATGTATCCGAGGGTTGATTTATTATTCCAATGTCACAAGAAGCATCAGCAGGATCTGAACTCTGGCTTCCCTGTTTTTCAACCTGCTCCTCTAACCACTAGGCCAGTGGTTCCCAAACATTCGACGTAAACATCTCTCATAAGCAGATGTGTGTTGGAAAAGAGGAATGCATCTAAACTTCTGCTCAACTGAGCTGCAGTCAGGGATCAAATGAAAAGAAGAGATGTAGGGAAGTGAAAAGAAAGAAAAGGAAACTATTGACAAGTTCTGAAAACTGTACAGCTTTCTGCTGGCTCTGGGGTTAAAAGGACACTTGCCTGTGGCAGGATGAAGTACTGGACAAATAGGCCAAATGTGCAGTGGAAATTGGATACCAAGGGCCTCTTGAAATGCTGGTCTTTTTAACTGGCTCTGATTCTGTTATCTCCCCTAATGCAGTGCCTGAGAATATGCAACTCTACAGCACAGACAGAGCCAATGGCAGCCAGGAGTGAGCGTTACTCTGACTCAATGCTGAGAGCCCAGCATGGACTGGTGAGAGACAGAGGGGGTAATGAGAGGGAGATGGGGAAAGCTGGAAGGTAGATGACAGGTGAAAAAGAGGAGACTAAGAAGAGGGTGACAGAATTAGGGTAAAATCAAATGGGTGGATATAAACACAAAGAAAAAGGGGGGAAAAGCATAAAAAGAAAGATTAGTGGCAGACAGATGTAGAGAAAGAAAAGAAGAAGACAAGAGGAGAGAAGAAATGGAAAGAGAAACCTAGACAATAATAAAGGAGAAGACTGACACGAGGAAAATGGAAGAGAGACTGGAACCAACACAATTCTGTATACATTCATGGTAAGGCTGTGGGGCTGGCATGAAAAGTATGTGTTGGTCCCAGTTCACTGCCAGCAAAGAACTGCTGTTTAACAGGTATGCGGGGTTGTGGAGGTGGGGGGAGGGGAGAGGAAGATTGCTTTAAATATTTCTATTTGTGTGTCCTCTTTTTTGTCTCTGCAAATATGGTAACCCTAGTTAGAGAAGCAAGCTTAGAACCAAGGAAGCCAAGTTCAAATCCCACTGCTGCTCCTTGTGGTAGTCTCTTAACCTTCTACTGCCTGAGGTACAAACTCTACAAACTCAGACTGGATGCCCTTTGGGGAAAAGAAACTACTCGCTCTACCTGAATGCAACCCACTGAGTTAGTACTGAAAAGTGTGAGCTAAACAAACAAATAAAAAAAAACCTCCTTGATTATATAGAACACAACACTAACCCAAGTACAAACTTTCTGCTGCTACATAGCTACTGGCACAATGTCAAGTGTCTAAAGCAGATCACCTAGCCAGTAAATTTCCTAAACACAAGTGTTCAAATCTCGTCTTTCCCTATGAAAGGAGCTTCAGAAATTCTTGCCTTCCTTCTCTGGGATTCAGGGGAGAAATAACTGAACAAAATGGTCACTGCTCAAAGTGCTCTTTGTTTCACTTTCAGCAAATATTTATGACTTTGGCTTACCAGCTGAGACTGGCTGATCAAGATGTAGTGAAAGGGTGATTGGATCCACCCAGTCTGGTCTTGAAGTACACAAAATGTAATGTTTTGCATCCCTTATGGACTTTTATGGGGGTCAAACCAAATGAGTTGAATAGGACTTGGGTTTTTCAGAGGACTGGGTCCATGTGGTGAGGAATCACAAGTAAAGCTGAAAAAAGCTTTTTTGGATCTATTCTCCCATTCAGTTTCATCTGACTGCATATCTCTAGTACATAATATTTTATCCCAGTCCCTAAGCAGAATCAGCCTCTGCTGTCAGGGTAAAAAATTCAGATAAGCCCCAGAACTGGGCAACAGGAAAAGCAGACAAACTGCAGTAGTGTTGATGTACCTCATAAGTCAATAGGTTAACGCTAATGTAGCTTTCTTTAACCATTGTGTCAAAGTGATTAATAAATTTATGATCTGTTTAAACATTTTCCCTGCAGAACGAATTATACATCAAAACAACGGTCTTCACTAATTTTAATAAGGCCACTTTGAATCCAAAGGGACTGAAACAAATCCAGCAAATCTTCCATTGCAGAGCCGCAATACTACTAACTAGCATGTATCAATTACATCATAACCCCACCAATCTGTCTCTCAACCCCCTTACCTTGACCTACCAGTACCTACTCCCTTCTTGCTCATTCTTCTCTCTATCAATCATCTTCACTATTTTTCCAATAGGTTCTACTCTGGCATAAAAAAAATATAATAATAAATCAAATCCCCAATGAGAGTCAAGACGACAAAGTGAACAGCACAAGCAGCATACTGGGCATGGGGTGGAGGGGCCATAATCCCCATTCTCTATCCATGTCCCCCAGTCCATCATTCAACCATTCCAGCTCGCCACTATACACGTCTCCATTCAAATCCTAACCAATTTTTTGCTCCAGTTCCCACCTGACAACCTTCACCATCCTGACTCTACCCTCAACCTGTTTGAGCAGGTCCTCACTCCAGTTTTTAAATCCCTGATATATATCCTAAAGAGGTTTTCTGCCCTTGGGAAGAGTTTTCTATTTTCTTCCAGCACCACATGACTCTTCAGTGAGTCTGAACTGCATTGTACCCTGATTCCATCACTACTGTTTGAATTACCTGAGGAAAGCTCAAGTTTAATAGCATTTGAAATATCACCCAATAGATAACTTTGAGCAGTTTACATCCTCTCTGAAATTCTCAAAGACAAGGGAGGAGTGGAAGACATCTATGAAGTTATCTATTAGACCAAGTTTATGTTGCTCAAGTGTTTTTTTCTCAGCATCTAGCACATTTCTTAAAATTAAGTCAACACCTTTTTTCAGGTTAAAAAAATATATCGCGATATTCGCCTTTTTCAGGGAAAACAAAATTTGGCACAACTGGGTCCCACAGGGAATACAGCCTACTGACAAACACTAACAGCATTAATTGTTCTCAATCACTCTACCTCTTTAATAATTTATAGATAAATGCCTTTCTGAGACAGCATTCTTTCAATTTGGATTGTGCTGTTCAGGGTTTTTTTTTCTGTTTTCTTATATAGTTCTTGTACTAACTCACTTTATATTTCTTCTTTCCCCTTGAGGGCGTCTATAGGAAATTACCGCTCCCCCGTAACACTTGCTCACAGTCAGAGCCACCTTAAAAGGTGAGCCACTGAGCAAGGAGCAGAGCAGGAAGGGCATGATCAAGGCCAGAAGGCGTAGCCAGACAACAGATTTTGGGTAAGCCTAGACAAGAAGTGGGTGGGCACCACGTGTTCCCCCCCCCCCCCAAAAAAAAATATATATATATCCCAGCTGGCGGGAAAACGTTTCTTTCCACCTTGGCAGTCTGCAGCAGGCATGTGCTGAAAACCGAGCATGCTCAGGTGCCAGAATTGTGGAAAGTAGCATTTCCGTTACCATCAGGGGGAAGTCTACAGCTGGTGGAGAATGGGATCCCCACCAGCTACCACTAAACGTGTGTTACTGTTGGGTAGGCCTGAGCCCTAAGTGGGTGGGTCCTGGCCCACCTGTGGCTACGCCACTGGTCAAGACAGTATAAAAACCTTCAGCACAAATCAGAGAGACCCAGGGGATAGAGAAGCAAACTTCTACCCTATGCTTCCACCACAGTAGTGTACACTTCAGCAGCTCTATTCAGGTAGCAGTGGTGTAGCTACAGGTGAGTCTGGGTGGGCACAGGCCCACCCATTCTAGTGGCCCCCAAAACACCTCACTGGCAGTGCCTCATTTCTCTCTCTCTTCATCACCGGCAGCATGGAAGCTGCCCATTTCTCTCTAAACCCCCCGCTACTATCTACTTTCGAGTAGGCGACCTGTGCCAGCCCTGCAGACTGAAGACAGTACTTTCACTCTGGGACTCTAGTCAACAGACAAGCTGTTTGTGCTGCCTTTTGAGAGCCACACTAGTGCAAGCCATGGTCTTGCCAGAGTAGGCCACAGGAGAGTATATATGTGTGTGTATGTATATATGCATATACATATATACATACATACACACACACATACATACACACACATACACAAACACCCTCTGTGTGGCTGTGTTTTCAAAGTGCCAGGCCCTCTGACCTCACTCAGGCTGCTACATCCTTCATAAAAATATTCTGAGATGATCTGATCTTAGAAACTACTGTGCCTAGTACCACATATACACTTTTGTGTTAAGTACAGAGTAAAGTTACATGAAAATGAATGCATCTAGATTTCCCTCCTCATTTTAAAATTTAACATAACAGTTCCAGCAGAGGACAAAATATTGAGCAATTTAACCCTTTTTACTGAACATTAACTCAGCTTTTCCATTATTTATAAACACTGCAATCAGATCAAATACAGATATTCACCTATTCTCAGGAAATGATATAAAAGCACCTTTGATCTCTCTCTCTCACAAACACTTAACATTTTATTCTGCTCTCATTTCTAAGACATTCATTCATCAATGTACAGTTTTTCCTGCTTATCCTGCTGTAACATCTTTTGAAAATTCAAACAAAATGAATATATAATTACAGAAATCATACAGTGCAGGTAAACTGGTAAGCCAAACAAATGTGATAATCAGTCACATTTCTACAGTGCAATGCTAGTCTGTGTTTAACAATCACACCCAAAAGAAGAAAAAGTAAATTTAAGTTCATATTGCATCAATTAAAACCGATCACTGTCACTGTGCCACACTTGACTTGCTGCCAAGAATTGATTCCTACTACCTGATAATAATTCACAACACAAAATGAGCCTTTACTATTTTCAGCCTTCTTTTTTAGCCCACATTAGTAGTGGTGTGTACCAATATAAAAACATTGTTTCTTTTCTATATAAAACTTCCTGTGCAACTGTATAATGCCCATGACAAGCTTCTAGAAAATATATTTTATTTAAAAATTACCTTCACCTGATTTTATAATCTATAAGATGTTAAATTAATAGATCTACTACTGAATTTAAAGTCTTGCATTTATGATCCTATCCAATTGTTGTCATGAACATTTACTCCCAAAATGCATTATGAATAAAAAATGTAACAACTGTGAAAGCAACAGCCCATTTGACTAATAGCTCTGTAACTTATAAAGAAAAACTATGAACAACTGAATCATGTAGAAGTGAACACAATATGATTTTAAAAGTTCAAATTTCTTTCATAGTGCCAAAAGGAAAGGTCAGTACAGTAGAAAGGAGAACAAGAAAGAACAGGAAAGAATTCTAAATGAGCATATTTCCCCAGAGACCTGACCTATTTGACTAATAAGGCAATCTCTATTCTAAAGGATATCACAGACATAAAATATCAGTGTGTTCACTCATTTTTGCTTTACATGAATAGCTTACCAAAGAAATCTACACATGTACTTATAGAGCAGCACAGAGATACTAATTAGGAAAATAAATACTGAGCAAACACTCAAACAAATAGCAAAATATGCAACTGACCAGCATTACTTGCTGACTACTACTGAAACAGCAGCAGCCAACATTATTGAAAAGATTCTAATCTACAAATGTGTAGGGCAATTTTTTAACTGGGCATCTAAAATTAGGCTACCTAATCTATAAAGGAACATAGGTGCCTACTTTCCTTTACAGAATAGCAGCATAACCATTAAATACATGCATAAAATTGAGGCACCAGCCGGTATGTTAGCATCTAGCTGCCAGAAATACACATGTAACTTTGTATTCCTATAAGTACACATGCATCCTACCCATGCTCTACCCACTTTTTTATAGAATAGTTCTTAGGCAGAATTCTGGCAATTACACATTATGGGGGAAGATTCTATACATGGCTCCTAAAAAAAAAAAAAAAAAAAATCAGAGCCTGTGCCAAGTCATGCCTCCAGTCGAATTGCAGGTGTATTGAATTTTAATAAATACTATAGACTTACGAAATTCTCCTTGCACCTTCCCCCTCCAATTGCTTGTTGTTACAAGAATATTTATACCATATACAGCAATGTTGTTATTACTGAGCAAATACTATGTGTAATTCTGGTCACTGCATCTCAAAAACTATATAGTGGAATTAGAAAAGGTACAGAGAAGGGTGTCAAAAATTACAAAGGAGATGGGACGTCTTTCTCTATGAGGAAAGGCTAAAGCGGCCAGGGCTCTTCAGCTTGGAGAAGAGACAGTTGAGGGGAAATATGATAGAGATCTATCATACACTGAGTGGAGTGGAACAGGTAGATGTGAATTGCTTGTTTACTCTTTCCAAAAATCCTAGGACTAGGGGGCATGCAATGAAGCTAAAGTAGTAAATTTAAAACAAACTGGAGAAAATATTTCTTCACTTATGTAATTCAGATCTGGAATTTGTTGCCAAAGAAGGTGGTAAAAGCTTAGCAGGGTTTAAAAAAATGTTTGAATAATTTCCTAAAAGAAAAGTCCATAAGCCATTATTAAGACAGACACCTATCAATTATTTCTAAGATAAGCAGCACACAAATTTTGTTTTACTATTTTGGGATCTTGCCAGGCACTTGTGACCTGGATTGACAGTTGGAAACTGGATACTGGGCTTGATGGACCTTCAGTCTGCCCCAGTATGGCAACGCTTATGTTCTTATGAGTACATCCACTATAGGTGTACACATTTAAAGCATTAACATACGCATCTAGTTTTTTCCCCCAAGAAAGAACCAGGCACACCCATTAAAGGGGGGCCGACCACAACCGGGCTGAAGGCCAGCGAAGACAGAAGTGTGGGGGAGGGTACAGGGAGGGCCAGCTAGAGAGCAGAGGTAGTAGTGGGAGGGAAACAAGGGGTAGCAAGGGGAGGGGGCAGGAAAGAAGGGGAGGAGCAAGGTAGGAGGAGAGAGGAATTTGAACTGCACAGGAAGTCCTTTTGAATTTGGAAGCAGGAGAAGAGCAACCCTGGGCAGCAGCTCCTGAAATTTTTACAGGCACATGTTTTGTGTCTGCCCGGGGCAGAGCTTGTGCAGAGTACAGCCAAAGAAGCTCTTACAGCATAGCACGATATTCCAGCAAATTGAGAACAATTTTTACGGTATGTAGACATTTAAAACTTTGTGTGGCGGCAAGGCATTTTAGCTTTCTCCTGCCGACCCCCGTTTAGCTTTTCCAGGATAGCCAGCCATCTCGGGTTAGCCGCCTATCTCACGGGATTACGCGCACTAGGCTAGAGTCCCAGATACGCTGCCCATGGCGCATGGCAGATGGGTTTGCCACAGCGCGGTTGCTGTTTTTGGCCAGCCACGCAGTGCTCACAATCCGCAGTGCATAGCATCATTTTTGCTCTTCTCCTGCCTCAGCGGCACACCGCACGTTAAGATGTGGTGATGGCCAGCCAATAATACTGGGCTGATAGTTACGCGCTATACGGCAACGGACCTTCGACACCTGTTGTGGCTGGCCACGCCGTGTTATCTAATTCGAAAAATTAATGTGTTATAAGCTGTCCATGCCAATACAGCGACGGACCTTAAAACCCGTTATGGCCGTTGATTGTTCTACAGGCACACGTGTCTAGGCCCATTTCGGTTGATCCAGCAGACCTAGTGCATAGCATGGCACTGAGGCACGACTCGGAAGACCTTGTGCACAGCACTGAACTGAAACGCAAACGAGCTCAGGGAGACGAAAACACCTTTAACGGTACATCATTTTTGCTCTTCTCCTGCCTCAGCGGCACACCACATGTTAGGATGCGGTGGTGGCCGGCCAATAATACTTGGCCGACAGTTACGCGCTATACGGCAACGGACCTTTGAGCCCCGTTGTAGCTGGCCACATGTTATCAAATTCGATAAATTAATGCGGTATAAGCCGTCCATGCCATTACAGCGACGGACCTTAAACCCCGTTATGGCCGGCCACACCGGATTTTCGATGTAATGCGGCATAAGTCGCCCATGCTGTATAAGCCGCCCAGGCCATGCAGAGCTATACAGTGGTCGGCCACACCGTGTTATCTAATTCGGTAAAGTTTAGTGCGGTATAAGTCGCCCGTGTTGTATAAGCTGCCCATGTCACGCAGCACTACGGCCATGCCGTGTTTTCTATTCGGTTGACTACGCTTCCTCCTAAACGTTACTTATCAGTGCCATGTCTATATGATTGGCCTGCCATGCGATATTTGATATGCGGGTTTTTGCAGAAACGTCCACATTGCGATCCTCGCTAGTCAGGGTCTTTTCTTGCGGGCCACTTAGGGGGAGTCCCAAATTGGCGGGACATGCACTTCGCTACGCGTTGTAATTGCCCGCCCACACAGTCGGCCATTAACCTACAGAGGCACGTACGGCAGCGGTGAATTTCAACAAGGCGGCCATTTGCATGAGTGCCAATTGTAAAAACGGCGGCCACTTTCAATACACTGCCCATTTCGACTAGCAGTAAAATTTGGAAAAGGCGGCCAGTTTTACGGTGCTAAAATTCACTAGAACGGACATTCCAAATACAAATTTAACCGCAGCAGCCACCTTGGATACCGCACGCATGTGTCTTTGACACACTGCATAGGCCGGAACAATTGATATCATATCGTTGGTGCCAGCATAGCGGGACACAGGGGCATCAGACAAACAGATTGGTTACAGTATGCTACTCTCAGCTACCGTTAGGACCAGGTCCACGGGGGGAATGGTTGGTACAACAGTGTTAGTCCTAGAGGGGCCATGTAGCACATATGAATTTATCTTGTTGGGCAGACTGGATGGACCGTGCAGGTCTTTTTCTGCCGTCATCTACTATGTTATGCTACTATGTATGTGCACTTAGCGGCCATTTTGACTAGAGCGGCCACGTGGACTAAAGCAGCTAATTTGAAAACGGTGGCCATTTTGATATAAGGACCACCAGTCTTACTGATTTATCTGCCGGGTTTACAGGGGCCCGGCCATTTTAATTTTAGTGGCCCATTTTGCATACGGCGGCCATTTTGACTACCAGGCCAAATTTGAATGTAACGGCCATCGCCCGTGGGGCTTTAAGCCGGCCATTTAAGGAAGGGCGCACTGCGCAGTCAGCACGCAGCCGGATATGTAGCTGTGAGCAAGGACAGAATGCGGTTGTGGCACCGGTCGGTGCACAGGGGACCAGTCAGGATGTGGGAGTACTTAATCACAGGAGTGATGCATTAGGTACCGTTCTAACAATACAGGTGGATCGATATCTTCTCCCTCCTTGTGTGGGAGTTGCATGAGGAGGGTACCGTAGGCAGGGATAGCGTAACAGATAAGAAGCCCAAGATATTCGGGTCCTTCATGGACTGGTGGTAGGCTGTTCACATACTCAGGACACTCAGCTGTTCACATACTCAGGACACTCACTATAGTGAAGGAAACAGAAAGGGGCCCGGACTTGGTGTGGGATATGGAATATAATTTTAAAAGCACATGAGATATTTAGGGAACAGGCATGGCTTAACTAAGATATTAAATTTACAAGAAAGCAGTGCAGACAATCCATTCATATTGGGTCAGCACCAGTGGTAGTCCTTTCCGGCAATGCCGTCAGGACAAAGGCAGGACGGAGGCAGCGGACATTGCACCTAGCACCCGACACGCCCGCGCAGGCATGCTGCAGGGCAAGGCAGGCTTCCCAGAGACAGGGAACAGCAATCTAGTAACACGGGACAGGGTACTGAGGGAGCTAGCGCTCCCCCCATCAAGCTTAAGACACAGGAGACTGCAACTTATTAACTCAGGACAGGGTCCGGAAGCCATCAAGCTTCAAGGTTAGTTCATTACCCTGACAGAACGGGTGCATCATCACAGGTTTCCAATCGGGTTGCATGATTCCATATTAGAGGCCAACACCACAGTGACAACACTACCCCAACAATGCATCCTCGATTCACATGCATACCCCAACAATGCATCCTCGACTCACAGGCATCGACAGATAGCTGCAGGCAAGATTACCAAAGAACTATTGCTAGGCTGCATAGCGGGGCTGTTTGAGGACCCGCCCTTCAAGGCAACAACAGTGTCTCCGCTAGGCATAATACAAAGGAAGGAGCTGGGGAAAGGTAGGCCCAGTCGTAACTTGTCCCGCCACATAGGAACATCAGTAAATGACTACATTGACCATAGCAGCTGTACAATATGCATCGGTAGACAACGCCTTTCAAATAATTCGGCAGCAAGGCAACTAGGCACATTGGGCTAAGGTGGATGGAGATTCGGCTTTTCGCCCCTTGCCTTTACACCCACAGCCCTTTCCCTTGTTAGGTGTCAGGTTCCAGGAGAGGTTTTATTGCGATAAAGGTGTCCCCATGTGTGGCCACATCTAATGCGCATACTTCAAACAGCTTAGCATGTTTGTGCACGGGGTAGTGGAGCAACTAGCCCCCGCTAGGTCTCTGGTCCTCTATCTGGAGGACTTCCTGTTCAAAGGCCGGGAATCATAAGAGTGGACGGACGTGTTACAGGTCTTTATCCACTTGGCACAGAAATTGGACATCCCATTAGCCGTCGAAAAAACAGTAGGCTCACGCCGAATCCTTACGTTGTAGGTATTGAATTGGAACTAGATGTTCCAGACTGACGGCTGACAAAATTGATAAGCTTCGCAATAAGGGTGATTCCCAATAGCTTTAGCAACATCGGGAACAAACAAAGCGCATTTTCATCTCAGACGTACACAAGACATCAAGCGAGATTTAGCAGGTTCTTGGCCCATGGGATTTCATTCTGGCACGATTCACCCACTCTCACGGAAGCCCTGCATTTTCTTTACAGATGCGCCAGATTTACTTCCAGGGAGCGTGGTGCGCAGCAAGCTCGGGTTCCAGCAGGGACCATGTAGGATATCATGTTTCCTGGGGGGACCTGGCATATCTAACAAGCCAATTGTAATTCCCTCAGACAATATGGCAGTAGTTGTCCGCCATGCACTTCCCACAAGTTATGTGCACAGATAGTTACGCAGTGATTACAGCTAAACATATACCAGGCAGGGAGAACGGTTATAGTGGATGCTCTTTCTCGTTTTTAGAGAATAGACCCGGAAATGGGACCCAATGCTGCGATAGTTAACAGACACCTCACGGACAAGATACACAACCGCACATATAGTCACTTAGAAGAGAAGGGTGGTACTGATATATTCCCGGCCCCTGGCATGTATGAAGGGAATTAGCAGAAACCAGGTCTCAATCATGTTCGCAGCCATCAGTTCTCGCCAAAGCGGTGGCTGTCCAAAATCCATCTAGGTCATTTGTTGTCACGAGACTGATGAGAGGATGGGGCAGGCCTGGAGTACCCTACTCAGGTAAAAGAAAACCCAGTGCCGGCAGGGAAATGGGCCGTCTCTTCGTATCATTAGAGGAGATAAGTGACACTGAGTTTGAGGGCCGTTGAGTCAAATGCGCATTCTCATTAGCTTTGCATGGTGCTCTGCGAGTCAGTGAGTTGGTGGCTACGTACAAGCATGCCCACCAGGGCATGTCCCTCTTAATACGTGACGCGGCCATTACAGCCGCGGCAACTGACCTACTTATTCGCAAATCAAAAATGGATCTGAACGGACATACCCTGTCCTGAACCTTCAAGCCGACTTAAAACGAAGACCAAATACCAGCCTGCTGATTCATACACTATGTACAGTACCCACTCATTTAGGATTGGGGCAGCTACGGCAGTGGCAGCGCTAGGAGTGTCCATAGAGGCCATCAAAAGACTGGGCCAATGGCGACCTAATGTATACAAGCGCTACATCAGACCCGTCTAGTGTATACAAGCGGTACATTGGACCCATTAAGGCATCCACAGCAAAGTGATAATGGTTGCTTGCACTGTGCTAACATGTCGCTTCCCATTATATTCTATTACAGGTATCCATATCCAGAATGAGCTGCAGCGGATTTGGATATGCGGTCACTCATCACTCGTATGTACATTTGGCACAGGGAAAGGCGGTGGGCACTTAGAAGGGCAGCAGTGAGACCGAACATTGAGAGCCTGGGTTGTCAGGGCGATAGAGGAGCCAGGGCGATAGAGTAGCCATAACAGGGTATAGGTAAGGGAGGGATGCTTCAGGCATTCATGTGTGCATTAAAAGTCATACGATCCCACATGACTTGCAAATAAATACAAGCCATAGCGTTAGGGCATGACCGCAGCCAGGAGGGGTGGGGGACCACGGCAAACGAGGTGTCGTTGCCGTGGCCTGTGGCGTTAGACTCCAATGTTTACGCACAGCCAGCAATGGGTACACAGCAGCTTGACACATAACGGTTACAAGTTTGGGGTAACTACTGCTGCAGAAAGAGTTGTGTGGAAAATTATCAAGTTGATGCAAATGGTAGGCTTGCATGTGAGCAGCCTTGTTATAAGGAAACAACGTGTATACAGCTTGTCTCCTTGGGCGGCCGGGAGGCCTAGAACGTCATTTTGTAAATGTGGTAGGTGCCTCCTTCAACGGGAGACACCAAGTGACGTCGGGTGCTTGGAAAACAGCACAGGGGGCCACAGGGGCTTGGTACAGCTTGGCCTGTGGCCCAGAATATGCAACTACGTGTAGAAGCTGTGTACCCGGGTAGAAATGCATGCTGGCATAATGATTATTAGAAGATGTAATGTAATTAGTTTAAGTTGTAACAATTTTGATGTTCCTGGCTGCGGCCAAAATAAATCCAATTCTATCGAAGATACGGCTTGTAGTGTGGTATTGAAGGGGGCAGGGGTTGATATGTCTGAGTGTGTGCCAAATGCCCGAGTTGTGCCTCTTAAACTAGAGCTAAAAGCACATAAACTGTAAAAGCACAATTTTAGCTGGCTAAAAATCTTAAGCAGTTTCAGTCATTCCACCTATACAAGTGGTAGATTGAGTAGCATATACATTTTTAAAATAAAAATAAACCCTATTTTTATTCTTTACAACACAATAGAAGTTAGAATTAATAGATCTGGAATTGAAAATGTCTGCCTGCCTGTAGGTAACACAATTTAACAGAACAGGACCAATCTGGCATGGGAGAAAAACAGAGTTTGAAAATGGGCTACATGAGTCCAGGGGTTCTACCCCCCCCCCCCCCCAAAAAAAAAAAAAAAAGTGAATTTGCTATACTGCCTCTATGAGAGAAGCAGCATAGAAACTTAGTTACATAGCAGTTAGGGAATTTTTAATTTCAAACTACATATCCACCCCACAGTTATTCCATCAACCCTTCATTCCATCCCCTCCCCCTCCCCCAAAAGCTACTGCCACCCCTCTCTCCTGAAAGTCAAAGACACAAACAGGCACGTAGGAGGGAACAGAATTCCACAAGTCGTGCTCCACATACTTTCCATACTAGTTACCTGTGTAATTCCTGGCAAAGATTTTGAACAGTTCTCTTACTAAAGTCAATAAAGGCTATGAAAGATAGGCTGTTTTTGGGCTTCCTTTAAAAAGCCGTGCTAGCGATTCCCACATGGCAAATGAGAGGAAGTCCATAGGAATGAATGGGTTTCCTCTCATTTGCACCCTGCCAAATCGGCAGCACGGCTTTGTAAAAGAGCCCTTTGTAAGGTAAATTTAGACCCTTGTCATGGCCTATAATAATTCATGCACAGTTTTATGGTAAATTAATTGCATCCTTATAGAGGATGAACGCTAAGACAAGAGATATTTAAGCTATGATTTATGCTTTATTAGAACTTGCTGAATTGCTTTTCCTCAATAAGATAACAAGGCGATGTGTATCGGTAAAAACAAGAAAATATTAGAAAGGAAGGTCAAAATGTAAGAGAAGGAGAATGAAAGAAAGAGAAAAGGGGAGAAAAAAAGCTACCTGTTTTAGTCCAGTCTACATAGTGATAGAAACATACAAAACAGTTCTGCTTTTTGAATAGAAAATATGGAATATGTCATTCAATTTAAAATTCTAAATATAAGCGATTTGTCTATATTTACACTGTTTAGGTCACAAGCCATTTCTTTGATAAAGAGATTTTCTAGTTAAGCCAGTCACCATTTATACCATGCCCAAAGTGCCAACAGGGCAAAACAACATTCAATTCTACAATGGAACTTCACCCACTTTCTCCAGAATAGCTAAGTATGTCAAATTTAAAAATGTATCTAATTTGTTTAGTGTTAGTAATCAAAGATAGATTATCTTTTTATATCATGACTTCATGGTGTACTAAAAGATGCACTGCATTTTGTTAGCATGTCAAGAGTAGATAATTCATTACAAGCCAGACAATTACAATCTAATCTAATCCAATGTTTATTAACTGCCAAATCCTAAGAAGGTCCAAGGTGGTACACAAAAGTTAACAAGTACAAAATAAAATAAGGGCCCTGTTTCTAAGGTGCAATAGCGTTTTAGCATGTGCTAAAAATTAGCGTGCTAAAGCTAGAGACACCCATATATTCCTATAGGTATCTTTAGAGTTTGTGTGTGCTAAAAACGGTAGTGCGGCTTAATAAACAGGGCACTAAATCATACAATTTAATCAGAAGTTTCAAGCAAATATTCATTAAATCAAGTCTTAAAGAGTATTGAGTTTTCAGTTAACTCAATCAGCAGAGAATTCCAATGAAAAGGAGCTTGAAAAGGGCATCAACACTCAATGTCTTTGATACTAGACTTTGAACTGGAGGATAAAGAAGAGTATTATCCTTGTATCTGAATGTTAACTTAGAAAGAGAGCGAAACAGAATCATGTACATAACAGGAGTCAGACCATGAAGAGATTTAGGGGTCTGTTTACGAAACAGTGCTAGCAGCTGTCCATGCACTAATGCCGAAATGGCCCAAAGTCGGCATTTCAGCCATTTACTAATGCTGCTTAGTAAACTGGAGCATTAAAAACTAAACAAGAAATCTTGTAAATAATCCTAACTTTCAATGGAAACCAGTGTAAATCAATTAAAGGAGTGACTATAATACTTATTGCCTTGAAAAATCATTTTAGCAGCAGTACTCTACAATAATTGTAATTTATCAAGTTGTTTCTATGAAATTCCAACATAAAGCGGAATATAGTTACAGAAATATTACAACATAAAACTATAAAATAATATAATTATATGTTATTCAAAATACAAATTCAATGCATATATATAACCAATCTTCATAACATAGAATTTAAGGTGGCCTAATAAAACGCTTGTTAAAATAATCAAGATTTAACTTGAGCCTTACACATCTAGAATATATATGATGGACTAATCAAATGTTTGTTGAAATGGCCAAGCTTTAGCTTGTGCCTGAAATCAGAACAGGTTAAATCTACCATTATGCCACTTAGAACACTGCTCCTTAAAAATGGGCCATGGAGACTAAACGTAGTTTTATGTGTAACTTCCAGATGAGATATTACCAGACAAGGAACTGCTAACTTCAAATTGATGATGATGGAGTGTACTTAGACCACTCTGTCCCTAAATTTAGGTTCTGAGTGGGTTCACAGCACAAGAAGAGGACAATCATGCACTCCTGGGCGGATGCATTCCAGCTGAAACTCAACGCAGAGAAAACACAATGTCTTGTACTCACCTCACAACACAACAAAAACAACTTCTCCACCATAATCACACCATACTGTTTTCTCCCAGTTGCACATCATCTAAAAATTCTTGGAGTTACCATTGACCGAAACCTCACACTCGATGCTCACGTGAAGAACACAACGAAAAAGATGTTCCACTCCATGTGGAAACTCAAAAGAGTAAAAACCTTTCTTCCCAAGACATATCTTCCGCACCCTGGTACAGTCAATGGTAATAAGTCACCTGGACTACTGTAACGCACTGTACGCCGGCTGCAAAGAATAAACTATCAAAAAACTCTAAACAGCCCAGAACACCGCCGCCAGACTCATATTTGGAAAAACTAAATATGAAAGTGCAAAACCCCTAAGAGAGAAACTTCACTGGCTCCCACTCAAGGAACACGTTGTGTTCAAGATCTGCACGATTGTACACAAAATAATTCACGCAGACGCCCCAATCTACATGCTAAACCTTGTGGACTTGCCTCCCAAAAATGCCATAAAATCATCTTGCAAATTTCTCAATCTGCACTTCCCCAACTGTAAAGGACTAAAATACAAGCAGATACACGCCACCACCTTCTCTTACATAAGCACGCAGTTGTGGAATGCATTACCAACAACCCTGAAAGCGATTGACACCTCCAACAGTTACCACAATGCTTTGTGCAAAAACATGTTTGCAACTAGCATGCAGTAACTACTAATTTTTAATACCCCTTAGTACAAGGGTTCCTACATGTATTGATATGTATCTTGTATCTCAAATTACTTTAACTATATATTTACTCCAGATACAACTTCCTATGTAGTGGCATTCCTAGCTTGGATTGCACCCGGGGCGGATCGCCGATGCGCCCCCCCCGGCGAAATGACCCCCCCCCCCCGGGTGCATGCTGCGGTGCGCACCTGTGGGCTCCAACTTCGCTAACTTCCCTCGTTCGCTGCAGCTTCCTCTGCCCCGGAACAGGAAGTAACCTGTTCCAGGGCAGAGGGACCTGCAGCGAACGAGTGATGTTAGCGAAGTCGGAGTCCACAGGCGTGCACCCGGAGCGGACAGCCCCCACCGCCCCCCCCCCTTGGTACGCCACTGTTCCTATGTTTTATTGCTTTAGCTGCTAGAAACATACATTTTTCTGCATACCTCTACATTTCTCATCTCCCTTCCCCTGCAAATTCCCCTTCCTGTTTGATATTTAAATTTCTTAGTGCTGTCTTAAAAACCACTGAGCTAACATTCTCTAATCTCTTCAAATCCAAATCTCTGTGTTAAGTAGGTAGTGAGCAAATAGTCATTTTTAAAAAGTGTTTGAGTTACGAGCATTTACGAAAGTTGTGCAAATACCTGCTAAGCCAGAAGCCTTAAAAAGTAAGGATACTGTTCACAAGTTAACATGTGCTAATTCAATATTTCAAACAGAGAAAAAACAAGTCAAACAAGGTATAATGAAATCAAATCCTGCACTATAATTTGGCTCAACAACATTAACCCAAAGAGCTAAATTTTTAATTTAATATAAATTATTAAGAGTGAATGGACTTCAAAATAGTAAGTTTTCCACTTTCAGTGTCAACCTTGTACAACTATCTCATCATGAGCCCATTATTAAGTGGCAGAGATCTTGGTGAACTCCGTAAAGTTAATCAAGTGACATTTTCAAAGTTTCTAAATTTCAAAAATATCAAAATGTATCTGTTATCGCTCTATATCAAAACACTTATCTTAGGAATCCTCCCATATCCATCCTTTTCCAGTCCTCTGGGACCACTCCTGACTCTACAGAAGCATTTAAAAGGTCAGCCAGTGGAGCTGCCAGAACTTCCCTAAATTCCTTGCTATGTTTTGGGATTCTACCTCATATTTGTGACCTGGTTTGGCTGCTGTTAGAAGCAGGACATTGGTCTAGATGGACCTTTGATCTAACCCAGTATGGCTATTACATCTTATTTCTAAGAAAGAACTGCAAATATGCTGTTTGACAAATCACAGCTTAAAATCTGGTCAAAAATATACACTTTATATAGGAGACATAAAAAAGGCTAAATTTTATCATGTTCTAACATTCAAATTCTTAATTTTTTTTAACCTGGAAAAGCATTAAAACAATCATTTTTATACACATTGCATTTCAGAGAAGTTGGATTATTTGTTCAAATAACTCAAAAATTAAAATATTCCTATCTGCACTTTATTGCTAGCCACAAAGGTGGAAAGAGGAGAAAATTACAGCTAGCATAGATCAAAATGTGAAGTGAAAGAGGCTATTAGACCCAAAAGAATGACCTTCAAAGAATGGAAAAAGGAACAAAATGAAGAAAATAAGAAGCAACACAAGCACTGTCAAGTTAGCTGCAAAGCACTGATAAAGAAAGCT
Organism: Microcaecilia unicolor; assembly: GCF_901765095.1. Classification (NCBI taxonomy): domain Eukaryota; kingdom Metazoa; phylum Chordata; class Amphibia; order Gymnophiona; family Siphonopidae; genus Microcaecilia; species Microcaecilia unicolor. The sequence continues at coordinate 38,573,174 of NC_044040.1, read as the reverse complement.
AAGATCAAGGAAAACTTGCCGCAGAGGCAAAAACTTATACTAACAACTTTTTCAGGTACATCAGAAGCAGAAAACCTGCAAGGGAATCCGTGAGACCGTAAGATCATGAAGGACTCGATAACGTCAATGTGAACTACTCGAATGCTCATTCAGGTGAAAATCACAGCCCAACATTTACTGTTGGATGCTCCACCTCTTCTGCGTCATGTCACAACTGACCAGGTTCCAAAAACATCTTAGACCCACATAAGTGAATGGTGGTTTGGTACTGTGCCAGTCTGCTGGCAAATCTGCCATTCTTTGTTCTTGTTGCTTGTCTCATAGTCTACAACATTTAACACCTCGGTGTATTACAGAGGTAATATTAACGTTTTACTCCCATAATCCATAATCCTCCGGCTCTGATAGTTCCCTCTGGGAAATGTCACCCTTGATGTTTAACTTGCTCATGGTAAAGATGCACAAGGTAGATATATGGTGCCAACCTGCAAGCCGTCTTTATTGCTAGAACTTGCCTCCCTGAAGTTTCTAGCATGCTAACGATAGGTACCTGTGGCTGGCTGCTTTCTGCAATTTGTCTGATATAAGGCATATAGTTCTTGTTTAATTACAGGGTGTTTAGCTGGGCCTAACTGATCAACTTATCTGAGCCCAGTTCTTCGGTGGCGTCAGAATCTGTGGGTGAAATGAAGCATTTCCATTGGTGCACTTTCATGGGGTGAGAACAAGTGGCAGTGCATCTATATGCGTGCAAGCATGTGGATCACTGTGGTGGCAGTTTGCCTCTGTGGAATGCTGTATCTTAGGATTGCTTCTTTTAGGTGAGCTAAACTCTGGTGTAGAGGAAAGTTCTCTCTCAGAATCTGATGACTCTTCTGAGTCAGACTGTGACTGTGCGCTCTTGTGTGCTAAGAGGTGTGAGCATTTACATAGGCTACAGTTCACTGGGCAGCATCTTCTGCGCTAATACAACCAAGTTGGCTCTCCCCACCATCTTGCTTTATACCTTATTCAAGGGTCTTGGCTTCAGCCTCAAAGGCAGCTGCTTCTTCCTCTTGCTGCAGCCCTTCTAAGGCAATGTCTAACTCTGCCTTCTTGCATTCCACAGCGAGCTTCGCCTCTTCTTCTAATGCTGCCTTCCTGCGTACAGTAGCAGCTGCTGCTCTTGCCTCTTTCTACTCTGAGAATTTCAATTCTAATGGCTGTTTCTTGTTCAACATAAAGAAATCACTTGGCAGCCTCTGCCTTAGCTCAGACCTGGAGAGCTGCTGAACTAGTTGCAGACTTACTGGAACGGCTGGTCCTGTATGATCTAGAACTTCTAGAGATTTGCTTGTTGGGATTGATCTTCCCCTGCTAGCCCTGTGCTATGTTCTGTGCCTTTAATTACTTCTGCCACAATGGCCTGGTGTGTAAGATCTGTGGCTTGCTGTTATGTTATACAAGGCTTATTGTCTGTAAATACCTGCACATAATTCATTGCAGATTACAAATTAAAGAACAAAATACTGAGACATAACCTCAGGAATTATATTGTATTGTATATCACTCATCATAATCATTATGGAAAACATAATAAGCATGCCTAGTTATCAAACATTAATGAAACAAGGTTGTTTTAAGAACTTCACAAAATAACTGATAATTCCTGAGCATAAGCGTTTCTAAAGGTGGATAATTCCACAAAGACACAACTAAATAATGAAGATAAGAGTTAAACGTCTTCTTAAATCTTGTTAGACGAACTGTTGGAAACTTTAATAACACCCAATCATGGGTTCTCATATTAGTAACCAAACTACCATGTAAAAACTGCACAAGATCATATAGATACAGTGGAGCACCACCGTAGATAATTTTAAACACAACTGTAAGCAATTTAAACCTAATCCTGGTGTCAACCAGTAGCCAGTGTAGCTTGACAAGCACAGAAGTGGCTGGTGTAAACCTGCCAGCTGAATACATTAGACGTGCCACCATGTTTTGAATGAGTTGCAATCATTTTCCAAGAGTTTTGGAGCACCCATTACATATGATATTACAGTAATTTAACCTAGATAGGGTTAGAGCCTCAACTAGCAATCTAAATTTATCACAATCAAAATCATTTTGGATTGTTCTGAGTTTCCTTTATGTATGAAATGATTTCTTAGTTAGAGATCTTATAGTTGAGAAAATGTTAATAAACTATCTATCTGCACTCCTAAAACTCTAGAACGAAAATCAAATGAAAAAATATTTGTTCCAAGAGAAAACTGCAGAGGATGTTTAGTACAATCAAACAAACCCAAACAAAGAAATTTAGTTTTTTCTGGATTCAACTTAAGTCTATGACTGGAAATCCAGTCCTCTATAACCTGTATACAAGATCCCAGCTCTTTCAATGGGTCAATCCAACCCCCCTTTACCGGTAACAATATGGTAATATAATTGACATAGACAAAAAATGGAATCTTCAGCCTGTCTACCACCAAACCCAGAGGTTGGAGCAACGCATTGAATAATTATAGCAAAAGTGGAGACCCCTGGGGAACCCCATAGTCTGGGATACAAATCATAGGATAAGTTACCTGCTTTTTGTACTCTGTAATGGCAATTGGTCAAAAACACTCTAAACCAACTCAAAATCTTCTTACCTCTCCCAATATCACTCAACCTGGACAATAGAATATCATGGTCCACCAGGTTGAATGCAGCAGACAAGTCAAATTGAACAACTATTGCATTTTGACTATGGCTATGCAACATTTTACCATGGGCAATAGTAGAGGTAATCACTGTTTCAGTGCTGTAATTCTCACGAAAACCCAACTGAGCCTGATGCAGAATATTCCTTTCATACAGATACTCATCTAACAATTTTGACACATATCCCTCCAATATTTTCACAAATAATGGGATCAAGGCAGTGGGCCAGTAATTGCTGACTGCTTGCAGATCTCCACTAGAATTTTTCAAAACTGGTATAAAAGCAATCTCTCCCCATAATGATGAAAAATTGTCATTTAGTAAACAATCATTAACCCAACATGTCAATGCTGTCAAAAAAGTTTAACTAGCGGATTTCATTAAGTATGCTGGACATGGATCAAGACAGCAGTTTGATTTTGTAAATCAATATAACAACTACTTAATCTGCTCTGTCTCCAGAGACTGAAAATTATTCCACATACGTAACATCAGGGCACACTAGGGAGGTAAACTTCCTTGATGGAATAAAGGACAGCTTTATGGAGCAGCTGGTACAGGAGCCGAAGAGTGAAGGAAAAACTCTAGACTTAGTCATTTGTGGAGCGCATGATCTGGTACAGGAGGTAACAGTCCGGGGGCTGCTTGACAACAGTGATCATAACATGATCGCCTTTGAAATTTGCTTTCAAAAAGGTAGTATACCACAGTAATGTGAAAAAAGGGGAAAACTCACTCAGAATCAACCTCAATGGTACTACACAAAGAGTGAGCAAAAACTCAGAATGTGATTCACACCACTTCAACAAAAAATAGGGGGAAAAGACCTCAGAAAGGAATGACCTGCTGCTGCAAGCCTATGGCGATTAGACAATCCTTGTCTCATGCCTGTTTTCTGTAATCATTGGTCAAAAACCCCCAACCAACTACAAAGGTTGGTAAAAAATTGTTTGTGTCATTTAATTATTTTTTTAACTGTTTTTTTGCCTCATGCATCAGTTTGAAAAGAAAAAAAAGAATAATCATTGTGAAACCAACACAACTCACTGCCACACATGCAAACATCTATCAAGGTAAATAAAAATTCAGCTTAATTTAACTGGCTGAGCTTGACAAATGTAGTTCTCCCGAATGACAACTGAGACCCATTATTAAAAAAAATAATTAAATAACACAATTTTTACCAACCTTTGTGGTTGGTTGGGGGTTTTTGACCAATGATTACAGAAAACAGTCACGTGACAAGGATTGTCTAATCGCCATAGGCTTGCAGCAGCAGGTCATTCATTTCTGAGGTCTTTTCCCCCTATTTTTTGTTGAAGTGGTGTGAATCACATTCTGAGTTTTTGCTCGCTCTTTGTGTTGTACTTTCAAAAAGGTAAACATAGGAAGTCAAATATGTTAGCGTTTAACTTTAAAAAAGGAAGCCATGATAAAATGAGAAGAACGGTAAAAAAAAAAAAAAAAAAAACTTAGAGGAGCGACTGAGAGGGTTAGAAACCTACAACAGGCGTGGATGCTGTTCAAAAACACCATCCTGGAGGCCCAGGCCAAACATATTCCACATATCAGAAAAGAAGGACAGAAAACTAAACAACAGCTGGCATGATTCAAAAATGAGGTAAAGAAGGCTACTGGAGCTAAAAAGCAATTCTTCAGAAAATGGAAGAAGGAACCGAATGAAGAAAATAAGAAGTGGCATAAGGAATGTCAAAGTCAGATGCAAAGCGCTGATAAGAAAGGCAAAAAAGTATTTTGAAATAAAGATAGCATTAGAGGCGAAAACTGATAGTAAAAATTTTTTTAGATACATTAAAAGCAGGAAGCCGGCAAAAGAATCGGTTGGCCCGCTGGATGACCGGAGTGTAAAAGGGGCGATCAAAGAAAACAAAGAAATAGCAGAAAAACTAAATGAGTTCTTTGCCTCGGTCTTCACCAAGGAAGATTTGGGAGGGATACCGTCGCCGGAAGGTTGAGACAGAAAAACTTAATGAAATATCTGTAAACCTAGAAGACGTAAAGGAGCAGCTCGGCAAACTGAAGAGTAGCAATATCTAAAGGACCGGATGGTATTCATCCCAGGGTACTGATAGAACTAAAAAATGAGCTGGCAGAGCTGCTGTTAGTGATTTGTAATTTATCCTTAAAATCGAGCGTGGTATCGGAAGATTGGAGGGTGGCCAATGTAATGCCGATATTTTAAAAAGGTTCCAGAGGAGATCCGAGACACTATATGTCGGTGCCGGGCAAAATGGCAGAGACTATTATCAAAAACAAAATTACAGAGCACATCCAAAAGCATGGACTAATGGGACAAAGTCAACATGGATTTAGTGAAGGGAAGTCTTGCCTCACCAATCTGCTGCATTTCTTTGAAGGGGTAAACAAACATGTGGATAAAGGTGAGCCAGTTGATACTGTGTATCTAGATTGTCAGAAGGCGTTTGATAAAGTCCCTCATGAAAGACTACAGAAGAAATTAGAGGGACATGGGATTGGAGGTAGTGTCTTACTGTGGATTAAGAACTGGTTGAAAGATAGGAAACAAGAGAGTAGGGTTAAAAGGTCAATATTCGCAATGGAGAAGGGTAGTTAGTGGGGTCCCTCAGGGATCTGTGCTGAGACCACTGCTTTTTAACATATTCATAAATGACCTAGAGATGAGGGTAATTAGTGAGGTAATCAAATTTGCTGATGACACAAAGTTATTCAAAGTCGTCAAATCGCAGGAAGATTGTGAAAAATTACAAGAGGACCTTACGAGACTGGGAGTCTAAATGGCAGACGACGTTTAATGTGAAAAAGTGCAAAGTGATGCATGTGGGAAAGAGGAACCCAAACTATAGCTATGTCATGCAGAGTTCAGCGTTAGGAGTCACGGACCGAGAAAGGGATCTAGGTGTCATCGTTGATGATACGTTGAAACCTTCTGCTCAATGTGCTGCTGCGACTAGGAAAGCAAATAGAATGTTGGGTATTATTAGGAAAGGAATGGAAAACAAAAATGAGGATATTATTCTGCCATTGTATCGCTCCATGGTGCGACCACACCTCGAGTACTGTGTTCAATTCTGGTTGCCGCATCTCAAAAAAGATATAGTGGAATTAGAAAAGGTGCAGAGAAGGGCAACAAAGATGATACAGAGGATGGGATGACTTCCCTATGAGGAAAAGCTGAAGTGGCTGGGGCTCTTCAGCTTGGAGAAAAGGCGGCTGGGGGAGATATGATAGAGGTCTACAAGATAATGAGTGGAATGGAAAGGGTCGATGTGGAGCGTCTGTTTACGCTTTCCAAAAATACTAGGACAAGGGGGCATGCGATGAAGCTGCAGTTTAGTAAATTTAGAACGAATCGGAGGAAATGTTTCTTCACTCAACGCATAGTTAGGCTCTGGAATTCGTTGCCAGAAAAAGTGGTTAAGGCGGTTGACTTAGCAGAATTTTAAAAAGGGTTGGGCAGCTTCCAGGAGGAAAAGGCCATAGAATGTTATTGAACGGACGTGGGAAAAATCCACTATTTCTGGGATGGGCGGGACAAATTGTTCTTTTGGCCGCTGTCGGAGACAGGGTGCTGGGCTCGATGGACCCTTGGTCTGTCCCAGCATGGCGATGCTTATGTACTGAGATATTACCTAACTTGTCAGGTACAATTTGATCCCTGACTGTAGTAGAAATTAACTGTTGCCAAATTTTAACAACTTTATCCATAAAGTAGCAAGCTAACAATCAGCTGTCAGTGTACCACTAGTGTGTTCTGATCTCAAATCATCAGTATTTGTGAGATTATCCACTAAATTAAATAATCTATGTATGTCAAGAAATAATCTATGTATGTCAAGTGTCTTCACCTATTAAATTTTAATAGAATTCCTTCTTCTTTTTATTAACTGCTTATATCAAAATACAAGATCTTTTTTATTCTCTGGAGTTGGTGATTTTCTCCAAACCCTCTCACACCTCCTACAATCCCATTTAGAAGCCAACAATTCGGCATCAAACCATTCATCAGATTTACGAACTTTTCTCAATTTGGATTTAAAAGGTGATATATTATCTAAAATATTGTTTATTGTACCATGCCAATTTGAAAACAAATGAGAAGATGACGACTCCTTCAAAACATCCTCTAATTTATCCCAAAACTCAGTAGCATCAATCTTTCCTCTAGTACGTACAATTCTTTTTCTTTCCTTTTATAATTATATTCCTGCCATGAAATAGTAAAATTTAACAGAAAATGATCTGTCCAAGACCGAGGAGTGCTGCTGGCAAAACTTAAAATAACAAGTTTGAAGCTCTAAATATGTCATAGCAAGGATATCTAAAGTGTGACCTTTTTCATGAGAGCTATGAATACAAAGATATACAAACCCTAAATCATCAAGAAAATTAAGAAACCCAGAAGCCTTTTTATTTGTACTATCTTCAAGATACAAATTCACAGCCAACAACCAATGTGAACTGATAAATGCATAGAATATTTTAAAATAAATTCTTGACTATCATCTTTAGAACTCTGCCACATATTTGGAAGACAATATATAACTATACAACATAAACTTCCTGAAAATGCTAAGTCTTCAATACTGCAACTTAACATTTCAGCTGAGGCAGAGTATTACAAAGAAAAAAAAGATCTGTACAAAACTGCCAACCTCCCACCCCTTTTACCTTGTCTGGGAATATGCAGGATCTTAAACCCTATAGGGCCAAAACTATCTATTGTATTGGTTTTGCTCAGAAATTGACAGTACTCTAAGTGATTTTGCTAGTACTGGTTATGGAGGGATTGCAATTACTCTATATGGTGACCTTCAGGCTTGCTCCTCTTTGAAACCTCAAACATTTCTGTCCAAAAACAAGAAGGTGCTTGTCTACTTCTGTTTCATAGAGCTCTTTAGCTTTATATGTAAGCACATGTGTCCTTCTGGATCTTTCGGACCCTTCCTCACTACCTGTACTGGTTTCTGCTGTGTCTAAATTGCCCTGTATTTTTTTTTTCACTGAATTCAATGATCTCATGTTCCTTGCTGTCTTTGAATTGAGCCATAGCTCTGCACAGGTTGAAAATAAAGCCTCTTTTTCCCTAACTATGACTACAAACCTCGGCTCTGTGCCAAAAAATTCTAATTTTTTGCTTAGAGGTTGGGAAGTCTATATATGGCAATTCCTTTTTTTTTTTTCTTTTGCAAGCAATAAGTACACCTTGGAAAAGGGATGTACCCCAAATGGATACTTTGCTACCAGCAATGGTAGGAGAAGATTTCAACAATCTCAGCTAATTATGCAAGTTTGCACTATAGCTCTCTCTGCTCTGGCTACAAAGATGACCAGCACCAGTCCCACAAATTTCTACTTTCCAAAATTCTTATGGCCAAGCAGTATAATCCTTGTAATAATTTTGAATGCACCTCGCATTTAAAGCTGAAACATCCTCTGTCACCAAAGAGAATCCACATACGTGAAGAACTCAAGAGGTCCCACAGAGAAGCTCAAAATGAGAGGAAAGTGGGAATAAGAACCAGGATATCCAAAGACAGGACCACAGTAGTAATTCAGAGAATGAAGGTTTATTGGAACACGAAATGACTCGATACAACGTTGTGTTTCGGCCGAAAGGCCTACATCAGGAGTCTCTATATTTGATAACAAATGAACGTCCAGAAGTAGCAACGATAAATTATAGTGGTCTTTAAAAAGACCGTTGATTAAAGTTTTTGCAGGCTCGAGAGTAAGGCACTGTAGTAAGCAGTTTTTCTATACCGCTTACTACAGTGCCTTACTCGCAATCCCTGTTAAACAAACATTTCTGAACCACGGATGAAATATGTGATTGAAAATACAGCTGGTCATCAACAACTTCTAATATTTTTAGAAAGTAAACAATATCAGTTTTTACACCTTCAGTGGTGAGGGGTTATGGGAAAGAGCTTCCACATGTTCTTCTGGAGAATATATAAGTACTGGATTTTACGAAATTGGATTTCCGGGAACGAACACTGGCATTAACACCTGCTCTGAAGACATATTTCAGTTAAATTCTCTTTCAGACTTGGAGTTTGTAAGAGGGATTGAAGGGTCAATTGTGCTTATATAAACATGAGCAATATTGGCAACTAGGGCAGCAAATTTTGAATGCACCAATTAAGTGGTCTAAACAGCAGTCTGATATCACTTACAACACAGCTGTGGTCTGTTCTCTGGGATAGAAACCTCCTTTTCCTACTGCTCTCCATTGCTGACTATGGGTGCAAACGGCATTCGGACAGGGTTTCCCTGTAATGTTTCAAACCTACCTCAAAATTCATAGAATTTTTATTTAGCTGCTTAATTGGCCTTTTTTAAATGTGTATATTACCAACGCAAATTCTAATCTGCACATATAATTTTTAGGTCTGCCCAAAATATGCCCCTTGAAAACAATGCATTCTGTGGATTTACACTTAAAATAGTGGCTTTCTAAAATGCAACATGAGCCTTCCACAATAATCACCTTGAACTACTAATGTAGTTTAAAAATCTAACACAAAACATATTGGCTTTATATTTAATAACAAACTGCTTTTTATGATAAAGGGAAACTAATCATATTGAAAGGCAATAAATACATTTGAGTATAATACATACATGACTGTGTTAATGCCTGACAGCTGTTGAAACATCTGTAGTCCACAACCCACAATAAGAGCTCGGCGGGTGGGAGGGTAAGTCAGCATTCTGCAAATCACTGGTCCAGCTGTAATAAACCAGAAAGATTTATTACTACTCAATAACATTTAAAGACACTATTATGCACAACTTGGTTTTGCCTACTGCATAATTTTTCCATATTTTAAAAATCAGACTGAAAAAAAAATGAAGTTTGTTTTACAGGAACAGCTCAAACCTTTTATGCCACTCTATGTCAGCTAATTATTCCATGGACTGGGCTGACTTGCCAAGCCTTTTCTCTGGCATGTTCCTGCCATTTAGCTGCATAAAGACAAGTTTAGAAGTTTTACTTATGATATTGCCTTCCCCAAGAAGAGTCTGTTAGAAATATAATACAGTCACTGTGAATGCCAGCAGTCAGGCTGTACATATAAACCTATCTATAAACAGTATAGGAGGGGTGCTAGTAGTACCTCTGCTGCCACTGTGACCTTTAATGTTCTATCAGCATCTTTAGCCTTTCTAAAGGTATGGTTTATGCATTTCAACTCTCGCACCATATGTATTTTTACAGCTCTTCAGTTATCCATAACGTCAATTGTAACTCTTGGAATTTTGTATTTTATACATCTTTTTCAGACTTGATCATGTTCATTTCCCTTTCTGTACAATTTTTCACTACACATAGGTTAGTTTTTTTTATTCATACTCTTTCAGATCTCCACATATCAGTTTTTAATTTTTTTGTCATATCTTTCACTCTCATAAGCTCGTTTACTAGTCCTTGTTCCTATTTCCATACCATGTTAACCAGAACATATGGGTATACATTCATGTAATGTTCTTAATGCATACTTTATCTCATAGATTCCAAATTTTTAATATATTTTATATGTGATTGTATTTACTGTTTTTTTTATCTGTTGTGTTTTAGATTCCTGATGCACACGCTTTGCTGAAACAAGGTGCCGTGTCTAGTCCTATTTCAGTATTGCTTAAGACTTTTACTCCATTATTACATCTCCTTGGATCTTTGGAAGAGTGCTGTTGATCACGCTACTCCCTCTTTTGGCAAAAGGAATTGGAAAACCATATGTCCACTAATGCATCTAAACCCAATCCTTTTAGTGAAATATTCCATCATCTTAACACACAAAAATAATCTATTACCAAAAGGAGACCACTATAGGTTAACAGCAACTTATCTCAGTGCTGTATACGCGCTCCATAATGTCAAACCAGTCACATGTTCTTATATTCCTTCTTAGGAGTTTAATATTTAAAAACAATTTAAAATGTTCCACGTTAAAGCTCAGTCTTTAAAGTTCTTACTGTACAACAGGTGAAGCATTTATTACAATTAAAAAAAACTCAGTGCCAGCTGCTGTTCATTATCAAAAATGTCTCAACTTTTTGAAAAAGAATGTTGTAGTCTGACCAAAATTAACAAGACCATTTCTAATTTAAATACTAAGCCATCATTTTCCATGGATTCAGAAACTGCAAAATCAAACATGGCCAGCTGTCATCATTACAGCAAAACTCTCCAGAAACAGCTCAAGGGAATTTAATATCTCTGAACCATCATGACTGGCAATCTTATGATTAGAGCTGTCAAAAATATCAGTTGAAATTCTAAGAAAATAAAATCAGTAACCTCCAAAGCCAAACCAGTACACAAATAAAGTTCTTCTTCAACCACAATTTATTATCCTGAAAAACATCAATAATCTGATAACTGGTTGGCTCCTTATATGTAATTATCTAGAAAATGTACCATTATTTGACATTCTTTTAGCAGAAAAAAAAAACCCTATACTTTGGAATGGCCTCAGTCCTGATCTTCTGGATAAACAATGTTCCATTATGTAATATTTTCCACTGGTAAAATAATTGCCATCAGTTAGGAATTCTGTATTAGTAGTTAATAAAAGAGATGCTGGGTCAGACCCAAGGTCCATCAAGTACTGTATCCTATTTCAGATAATAGCCAATCATTTTGAAGTACCCAGCACATCCTAATGGAGATATCTCTTCCCTATTGCTGGGTTCCAGAAGCAGCCATCCCTATCTTGGACTTTTTCATTTGAATATAATTTTTCTTCTACTGAAAAAGTAGAAAGGCTTGTACTACTTTTTAAAATGCATTTATCAATAAGTGCATTTTAAGATTCCATAGACAGATAGATAGGTATCTTTCCACAACTCCTAAAAATAGCTCTGACCAACATTAATCCACAATTCCTAAAAAGAGCTCTGAACAACATTTAACCAATAATTTTAGCATACACATAAAATATTTTCTCAATGTACCGTCCTGCATACTCAATTTATACAATTATTGGTTTAATATAAGATTATACATTTTTTAAAATGTTTGCTTAGGTTGAGAGAAGGGGACTTTCTCCAGCCCGGGTGGCCCATATGGTAGGGTAATTGCTAATATAGAATTTTGATTAATTTGGTGGATGGGGTGTATGGCTACTTGTTTTGTTTTTTTAACTTGGGGTTCTGGTGTGTGTGCGCGCTCTCTCTTGCTTTCCTATTTTATTTTCGCATTCTTTTCTGTTCCTATTTTCTTTAATATTATGTAAACCATTCTGATTTGTTTGACAGGGCTGGTATATCAAGTGTTTTTAAACTATTAAACAAAAGTGCAAGCCAACTGTTTGCCTGTAATCATACCTAAAGTAAAAGCAGTTTTTATGTGAAAAGCCTACTCAGTATGAAGCATAGAAACCCCTCCAATTAAAACAACTTACAGAAAAGTGAATAGAAAACCAGCTATACTCTTCCTCATTACACATCAAATTTCTATCCATAAGGTTTCCACAGTAGAGTTTATTTCCTGCAGGACTTATCTTGTTTGACTGTATGCCATCCCCAACATCTAGCACCAACCTTCCATTATGATTTGCATATCATTTGGATAATATTTGCGCACTTACCACAGCATCCCATTGGTTATCCTCTTTCTGCCAAGACTCTGAAAGGCCTATTGCCCGCAACTTTTTTTCAACTTCTGGCACTCAAATACAGAGAATTCAAAGTCTGTATTTTTATTTGTATTCACAACTTGTCTAGAAGTTGATAGGTACAGATATAAATGACTGTAGTTTATCCCTATTAACTTTTTTTTTTTAATATTATCTTGACTACTTGAGCCTTGAGAAGTTGAACCTCAGTAGCATAGCCACAGGAAGGCTAGCTGTGTGAGCAACTGCCCACCCTTCCTGTAGTTAGTGGTGATCCCCAAGGCAGGCCAGCTGAAGACTCCCTGAAGGCACCAGGAACTCTGTCCTGTGCACCTAGGCAGTCAGCAGCAGCTTTTCTGTGCCATATGACACAAGTACATTTTTTCATGCGCCAGGTGCTGTGTCAAGCAGCTCTGGAAAGCTACTGCCGAGCTGTGCTAGAGGAAGTTCTGGGCATCTTTGAGGAGGTCTTCAGCTGGTGGGACATGAGGATGTCTGCCAGCTCAGATATATAATATTTTGAGTTGGAATGGAGAACGAGCTGCATGCAATGAGGACATTGTGCACATCCATTTTACCTGTAGGCCCTCCAAAAATCTGAGGTCTGGCTACACCACTGCTTTGAGTATTTGAGTATTCTAACTTCATCGAATCACAAACAAAAAGACCCACAAAATTAAAGCAGCAGATTAAACCCATATCTCTCCCATAAAATCTCTGTTGAATTAATGGCTTACATAAGAACATAAGAGCAGCCATACTGGGTCAGACCAATGGTCCACGAATCCCAGTATCCTGTTTTCCAAACAGTGGCCAAGCCAGGTCACAAGTACCTGGCAGAAACTCAAATCGTGGCAACACTCCATACTACAAATCCCAGGGCAAGCAGTTGCTTCCCATGTCTGTAGCAGACATGTGAAGCAACTGCTTCCTTTTCCTCAAGAATTTGTCCAAACCTTTTTTAAACCCAGATACACTAACCGATTACCACCTCCTCTGGCAAAGAGTTCCAGAGCTGAACTATTTGTTAAGTGAAAAAATATTTCCTCCTATTTGTTTTTAAAGTATTTCTATGTAACTTCTTCGAGTGCTCCCTAGTCTTTGTACTTTTGGAACGAGTATTAAAAAAAAAAATCGATTACTCGTTCTACACCACTCAGGATTTTGTAAACCTCAAACATATCTCCCTTTAACCGTCTCTTTTCCAAGCTTAAAAGCCGTAACTTCTTTAGCCCGTCCTCATACAAGAGGAGTTCCATCCCCTTTATCATTTTAGTCACTCTTCTTCGAAACTTTTCTAATTCTGTTGCGTCTTTTTTGAGATACGGCACCAGAACTGAATGCAATACTCAAGGTGTGGACACACCATGGAGCGATACAAAGACATTACAGCATTTTTGGTCTTAATCACCAGCCCTTTCTTAATAATTCCTAGCATCCTGTTTGCTTTTTTGGCCGCCACCATACACTGAGCAGAAGGTTTCAGCATATTATCTATAATGATACCTAGATCTTTTTCTTGAGCGCTGACCCCCCAAGGTGGACTCTAGCATCAGGTAACTATGATTCGGATTATTCTTTCCAATGTGCATCATCTTGCATTTGTCTACATTAAATTTCATCTGCCATTTGGATGCCCAGTCTTCCAGTTTCCTAAGGTCTTCCTGTAATATTTCACAGTCCACACATGTTTTAACAACCTTGAATAGTTTTGTATTATCTGCAAATTTAATCACCTCACTCATCGTTCCAATTTCCATATCATTCTGCACAGATCCCTGCAGAACTCCACTGTTCACCCTCCTCCACTGAGAGAAATGACCATTTAACCCCACCCTCTGTTTTCTGTCCAATAACCAATTCCTAATCTACACCAGAACCTTGACTCCTATCCCATAACTCTTTAATTTTCTCAGGAGTCTCTCATGAGGAACTTTATCAAAAGCTTTCTAAAAATCTAGATACACTACATCAACCACCTCACCTTTATCCACATGTTTATTCACACTTTCAAAGAAATGAAGCAAAATGGTGAGGCAAGACTTCCCTTGGCTGAACCTATGCTGACTATGTCCCATTAAACCATGTTTGTCTACGTGTTCTGTAATTTATTCTTCATAACAGTTTATACTATTTTGGCCGGCACCAACGTCAGGCTTACCGGTCTATAATTTCCCGGATCACCCCTAGAACCCTTTTTAAAAATTGGCGTCACATTAGCCACTCTCCAATCTTCAGGTACTATGGACGATTTTAACGACGGGGTACATATTACTAACAGCAGATCAGCAATTTCATGTTGGAGTTCTTTGAGTACCCTTGGATGTATGGAGGAGGAGAGCCATTCATAAAACACAAGTAACATTTTAATGAAGATATTACTTAAGATTTAAATTAAGCAGCATATTCTATACCAAATATGGCCTCCAGACATCAATTAGTTATCTAGTTGCAGCTCCAGCAGATGATACAACCCCAACCTGAGTTTCAGATGGCTGATCTGCAACAGTTATCTGCATTTGTTGCTGCTAAGCTATTTCATGTTCGAGTTCTTTGAGTACTCTTGGATGTATGCCATCCGGTCCAGGTGATTTCCTCTCTTTAATTTGTCAATTTGTCTCAGTACATCTTCCAGTTTCACCGATATTTCTTTCAGTTCCTCCGCACCATCAACCGGACTTACTCTCTCCAAGAATTAGGCAGTAGCCTCTGTTGCAGAAAACTTGCTTTACTAACAAACTTGGGAAAAAAAGTTCATAAACATCAACTTGGTCTGTACAATTCAGGGCGGTTATCTTCTTCAGATGGTCAGCACAGCGCAAAACAGTCATTGATATCAGGGCATCTCCTCTATTTACAAAAACCAGAAACAGTACATGGTGATTTTCCCGCTTGATTAAACTCAGTCCATATTCATCCCTACACACAAAACTGTTGCAGTTATTCTAAATATTACTCAGTTCCTTTTGTACTCAAGCTGATCACAACTCAGGGAGATAGAATGGGGTTAACCATTACACCATGTTCCTTTTAGTCTTTGACTCTTTTCTTTCTTAATTTCTTCTCCTACATGGTCTCTTGGACTTACAAAGCAGCAAAAACAGCACATGGGTGAGCTGCGCTAGTCTGTCAATTTATAATCTACTTACATGATATTCATTGTCCTCCGTCCCATCCCAGAACAGGGTCCATTCACTCATGCAATGCAAGTCCTGCCAGAAGTGAGGCACTCCCGCTCTCACTTCTCCCACCTGAGACGGTTATCCTTATGCACTTCAACTCTGTTCCTAAAATAGGAACACTATTGCAGGCACCTTCTGCCTTGTGCAGAGGCTGCAAAACTCCACACTTTCAAACTTCTCCTGTTTTGGTACTACAGATCTCAGTGGGGGTGGGCTACCAAAGATCAGAATTTTCTCCAAACAACCTCTTATTATTTTTCAAGTCCTGCCCCCATGGGCTGGACTTCACTCTGATTGCCCTACCAAGCTGTCGTTTAACAGCTCTGTCTCCTTAGTGAACACCCTAAAAATCCTTCCTCAGACCCTTTAAACATAGGCATTTTCAAGGGGGGAGGGAATCACATGAAGATTCAGGGCACCATAGCTCAACACAGGCTTTTAATGAATGGGTTTTATTTCATAGCAGGACATCTATGTAAGATGGTGCCTTTATAAAATAAACTCACAGATTCAACCCCAATAGTGTACAAATTTACATCTGCTCTGAAACAGGTGTAAACGTATGCATGTACTTTACACATGCATGCCTGCATATTTTATACACAAATACTTTGCAACATCACCTTCATTCTGCCCAAACTGCACCCTCCCTATGTGCAGAATGCATAAGAGAGAAGCTTTTTATATGCAAACTTCTTACATAAGCAGTCAAATCTGAAGAGACTTTCTGCAATCTGCAGAGCTCATGTATATCATCTTTTTGAGATAATTCCCTTGGCCTAATGAAAAACATTATAACCTGCAAAGAATCCAGTGTACTCAAGTATTAATACAGTCACGAGAACCCTGCTTTGCAGACCAAGAATTAAAAGTTCGAATCATTAATTTCCCTTTTCAAAACATTTATTACCTATAGGTTATAGTAGGAGCATTCCTCCCCCCCCCACCTCCCCCCAAGTAGGTACAGTAGATTATAGCCATGGACACTCAGTTTGGTCCATGCTCTATTCACCATTCCCATACGGTGGCATACCATGTTATACTTTCACAGTGACTAGAAATTTCAGTGCGTCCACAATTTCTTTATACCTTCTGTTCAACCGACATAGAAAGACAGCACACATATAAAACACCTTCAAATAGAAAGTGTTTTTCTATCAAGGGCCTTAGAAATTCATGTGTCATGCATAAACAAGACATTTTTTAATTTGATTTCTTCAGGGATCATCCTGTCAATCTTTACACAACAGCAAGCCCTGTTCAGGTTGCCAATTAGCAAAGCTTGTGACAAAGAGGAAAGATAAACTGACAAGTTATTTAGATGCTTGACATCAACATTAACACAACATACCACTTTTTAGACTGTGTTAGTGTGTAAAAACAGACTTGCTATACGTAACGGCAGATTTGTTATTTTATTATTGCTTGATAACTATGAACGTTTTAAATCTCTACTGCCAGTCTCATGATTCTGTATGTCTCATGCGCTGCATTGCTAGTTGCTAGGATACAGTGTAGACAGGGGATTCTGGTTTTGCAACTGAAAGAATATTAAAAAAAATCTCAAAGGTAAAACTTAGGGAGTACACTGTTGTGATAAGGTTAGTGCATGTCCCCATTATAAGGTAAAATTCCCCAAGACTACAGTACCTAGAACCCCTGTCGGGACAGGGTGGGAATGGCAGGTCCAAAGAGCGGGAGTGGAGTCCTAGCAAAGATGAGGGGAAAAATAACTCGGAGAAAGGCTTGCCATTTTTCCCAGCCCCCACTAGAGGGAGTGGACGGGACGAAACTCAATATCCTTGGCTGAGAAAGCAGTACGTGATTCCTCCTGGGTGTGGTGAGCAAAGGGAGAAATTTCTGAAGATAAGAACAAGAAGCCCAGAGAGGCGGCTCGGAGGGGGAAGACACTATGGAGTATATAGAGGAAGGGAAGGACGTGCCTCTGGAACCCTCAGCAGAGCCTGCAATTATGGAATGGGAAATTACAAGAGCAAGAGAACTCCAGGAACTAAAGGCAGCGTGGGAGGACACAGGTGAATAAGTACTGTGTTGTGGGAGGTGTGCTGCCAGCCCTTGTTATAGAAGAGCTTCTTGTGTGAACAGGAGAAGTGAAAGGAAAAAGGTTGCTGACATTTTTGCAAAATTGATGAACTTATATTGATGAACTTATTAGGATAAACTGGTTTCAACTGCTTGGGGGAGGAGAATTGGGAGAACCCTTACCAGAGACTTAAAAGCTATAGAAACGGGCGACTGGCCCGGAAGATCATAAACTGTTGGAAAGAATTGCATACTGGGATCCTTATTGGGGGAACCTTTCTCTGTTGCATAACCAGAGCCAACACTGACAAGCTAATTTAATTCCAGGAGAATCCTACCAAGACTCTTTGGGGTCTTTTGAATTGAAGTGGGTGTTTGTGAGAGGAAACAAGCATTCAGAGGAGGACCCTTTGCCGCTCCTAGAGACATCAGCCACAGCCCCGAGGAATTACACTGTGTGTTCTCTTTAAAATACAGCTAAAAAGAAGAGTATAATCACTTGCTATAGGATACTGTGATTTTAGCAAACAGTCAAACTGTCCTCTGGGTGTTACATGTATTCTGGAGGTCATGTGGTCCAATAACCTCAACAGCTACTGAGCTGTGACCCGCTGGCTGTGCTGAACCCAAGTGGTGATGAAGATGAGAGCATCCACTCAGACCTAAGGCAGGCAGGCTCGAGCCTGAACCACATCTAGCAGGGATCCAATATATATCAATTGCTGTACTGGGGAGCAGGTGGAACTTGGAGTAATTGATAATGAATCCTAGTAGCTCCAACACCCAAATAATTCTCCACATTTGGGGAGACTGGAACACTGGCACTACTTCCACATTAGGGGAACAGTCCTCCTGGTGCCAAAGCTTCTCAGGTACTGGCAAACATGGGTCTCCTGCAGCTCCTAGCACTGTACTTCAAAGAGGACCAATGCTGGTGCTTCTTCGACTTCGCTCAATGCCCAGCATCGGAGTCCTTCGGTGCAGACAAAGAAGAACCAAAAGCCACGCGAGTCCTTGATATCAGGTCTGAAAATTATTGGCCCAAATGGGCATTACTGATGTCCAGCACTGAAGCAGGAGGAGACCTCCTCAACGTCGATGCAGCTCCAGTGTCCAATGCAGCTCTTGCAACCATGAGGACTAATGCAGTCAAAGGACCAGACTCCTATGTGCCAAAAAGTCTCTCACACGGGGCCTCACAACTTCTTTAGGTTCTCTTCTTTATTTGAGCATAAAGAGAACAATTAGAGGACTAATGGTCAGGGCCCAGACAGGTTAGGCACACGTCACGTTGATCAGGCACAGACATGGTCCTAACTGTCTGGATACCGTTTAAACCAACTGGCATTTTTTTTGAACATCATGGAGAAGAGAGCCGCTGCAAAATCAAATGGCTCATTTGTATAAAGATTTTTTTTTTTTTGAGAATCCTAGCCATGAGCTGCAAAAAAATAAATAAAAATTGAAAATGGCCAAAAAAAACCCAAAACCCTAACAAATGGGATAGGGAACAAAACTAAATAAAAGAGGAGTCCCACGCTACTCACAGTGAAGAAAGAGAGGCAAAATGAAAAATCTCTGACGAGAAAGAAATGCATAGCTGCGATTGAAGTCATGTCTTCATTGCTCCACGGAGAAAATAAAACTGCAGGTGGGAAGGCACTCATGCATCCATAGTGGGGCCTGCCAAAGGAGGCTTCTAGAAACTACAGAATAATGGGCAGTGTCCACACCGGGGTTCCGATGACATCACCCACATAATGAAAATACGATGTCCTGCTTGTCCTCTGAGAGGTGCTTCTGCAAAATATGGCATTAACCATAAATGCCCCACAGTAAGATTCAGTTCTAATAAGAGGTTCTGATGTCATCAAATTTATCTAGATTTAAGTAATTTGTTAAAGCTAATGAAACAACCATGGCTTACTGAGTTTCTTTTTTCCTCCATCCATAGAGCGAGAACTACTACCTCCGTTGTAGTGATAACGAATACGAAGAAAAATTCCAATACATGCAGTAGGGAGAGAGCAAACCACTAACCAAAATGTTACTGACTGACTGACTAGGACCCTTGAAGTTCAACAGTAAAAGTATATAAATAAAAGCATGCCTAATCTTATTTTCACAGAACCACATTCAATATTCATATCACCCCTGTTTCTCCTTTCCTCCAAGGTATACATGTTCAGGTCAGCAAGTCTCTTCGTATGGTTTGCAATGCAAATCCCATATGACCACCTAAGCTTCCGGAAATTACTGAAAACCAACCTGTTCTAAAAGGCATACCCTAACAATCCAACTTAAATGCCTGAACCCTGCAACATAACGAAACCAAAGCTCATACTGGACATAACTTAACCTCCTCCTTATGATTCCCCAATGTGTCTATCACACATGAACTTTTACTCTACTACTATATCACCTTGTATTTGTTCTACCGAAACTGGCAATCGCCACTAAGGTACTATGTAAGCCACATTGAGCCTGCAAATAGGTGGGAAAATGTGGGATACAAATGTAAAGAAAGAAAGAAAGAAAGAAAGAAAGAAAGAAAGAAAGAAAGAAAGAAAGAAAGAAAGAAAGAAAGAAAGAAAGATGTTCTCTTTTTAGACTAAGAACTGAAATATTAGCTCCACTTCATTCTATGCTGCTATATCAATTTAGTAGCATCAAAGAACTACACTAAGAACCCTGAAAAGCACCATATACTAAGGTGTCAATCTACACTATTTTATATTCAATTTTAGAGGCCTTTTCACTAAAAACAGAAAAAAACAAGATGGCAGATAAAGGCCAAATGGCCCATCCAGTCTGCCCATCTACACAGTCTCTACCCTCCTCCTCTCCCTAAGAGATCCTACATGCTTGTCCCATGCTTTCTTGAATTCAGAAACAGTCTGTCTCCACAACCTCCACTGGGGAGGCCATTCCATGTATCCACCATCCTTTCTGTAAAAAAGTATTTCCTTAGATTACTCTTGAGGCTACAACCTTTTAGTTCTGGAATGAGAGTGCATAAGATGGAGTTTTCTTTCAATTGAAATAAGAGTCACCTCCTAAAATTTTGTACTGACTACATTTTAAGTACCCAAATTGCCATGTAGTAAGTGCCAAACCTGTAGGCTAATTGCTGGGGGTGTTCACAGCAGGTACCATACAGTTACTCTTTACCGCAAAATAGGTGTACTGACTGTTCAGATGTATTTACTGTTCCAACTCTATAAGCACCAGTGATAGCATGTGGTATGTGATCACATGTTAACTGCAATATGCAATTCATATCCATTTCTTGTCCCAAACCAAGCTATGCTGGTGGTGTATTGTAGGGGCTAAACATACAGAGCTTGGTAACAACCTCCTGCACTCCATACTACAGATGTGCATGGATAATGCTTCAATGAAGCATGAATTTTTGTCTCAGTATTTGCTAAGGCCTGCACTTGAGCAGGAAGCTGCCTGTAACTCACTTTGCCCGATCCAAGAGATGGGCAATCATTGCAAAAGGAACCACTGGTCAAGTCAACCTCAGCCCCTTTGGAGCCTGGGTCCCAAGAAAGTTTCCAGGATGACATCAAGAGATGTTCAAGTCATAACATCCAAATCAGAACCAATCATTTATCTTCTCTATGGAGACAGTGTCCTTATCAGAATAATATAAAGGGCATCTCCAGGAGTTGTTACCTGGTGCTATCATCAGATCACGAACTGTCATTGTCCAGCAGTCTCTTCAGCTCATGAACTCCACTGAACTCCTCTACTCTTCATTGCTGGAACATGTCAGTGTGCCCAGCCAGTGTAACCACCTTCTGACCTACATCTCCATCCCAACGGAGAAGAGACTTGCTTCACCATCAGGTTGTATAAATAAGCTCTGTTGTGATAGTGGGTAATAAACAGATAGTCGTCCCATTTGTGGGCCTAGGGAGTGTGTTTACTTTAAATCCTTTCTAATAAGTGTTCACACATTTATAAATCATTTATTACCTCTTTCTGAGCTACCGAGCATTTGTACATTAACTCTTATATTCTATTACCTCCATTTCCATTTTTGGTCATTTTACTTGCTTATAAATTGGTTTCTATTTTTATTGTTTTGGGACTTATGTCAGTCAGTGTATCCAGGAGCTAATGACTCAGATTTGCTCAGTCAGGGGACATGTCGCTGAATTCATAATTTTTCAGAGTGCTACCATAATATAGTTTGTATGTCCCTACCTATATTGTTCTATTGTGCCACACTGGGACAGACCAAAAGGTACATCAAACCCAGTATTCTGTTTTCAAAAGTGGCCAATCCAGGTCACAAGGTCCTGGAAGATTCCCAAACAAACTAAATACAGGTACCTATGTGGCAATGAAGGGTTAAGTGACTTGCCCAGAGTCACAAGGAGCTACAGTGGGAATCAAACCTGGTTCCCCTGGGCCTCAGGCTGCTGCACTAACCAGTAGGCTACTCCTAGTTTGTTTGTTTCTTTGTTTTGTTTTTATTATTTAAATTTCTTTATTAATTTTAAACAGTACAACAAGCATATACTTGTGTTTGAAATACAGCCATGTTGTTCCAGGAAGATTTGAGAAAATAAACATACATTTATACAATCATTTATCTTTTCACATTCCTTTAACTATTAACATATCAATTTTTGCTTCCTTAGACCACGTTAGTGTGGGGGGGTGGGTAAAACTTAGAGAAGATTATCACAAATAATTCTAATGAAAAAATAACAGTGGAGAAACATTTCCAACATTATATGTTTACTGCTGTTTTGAATCAAGAAATGATTTTAGAAGTTCAGTTTCTTTCTATTTTGTTCCTACAGCACATGTGATTGCTGAGCAATAATAGTTACTGTGGCCATGCACACTAGTTCACATGTTAACAACTTAATGCACATTAGTAAAAGGGCCCTTAAAATCACAAACGCTCCTTAAAGCCTTTTTATATTGCTCATTTTCCTCCTTCATCTGGAGTGTCCAAACCTGCTCTGATCTTCATGTCATCTTATATTTATGTATTTATTTGAATCTGGTTTGCACCCTTTCAATAACAGCTCAAGGCAAGTTACATTCAGGTACGGTAGGTATTTTCCTGTTCTCAAATTTAGGTCAGAACTCTAATGGGGTCTCAAAAGCATAATCATTTTTGCTCCCTTTCGACCTCCACACTTACCCATGCCCACTAGTGGCGTTAGAAGGGTGCCTGGGAGTCAGTCAGTGCTCACAAGCCCTATCCCCATCTGTATGGGATTACTATTAGTGCGCACATAGTAGAAGCCCCTGTGTTGTTCTGGAAACCTGACTGCTACAACTGCTGCCTTCATTCTTAGGAATAGCAGAGGAAGAGGTCTGCTATGCTGGGCTCATGCTGGGTAAACATTTTGGGAAGCACTAGCTTACAATCTAAGTTTGTACCTGAGGCAACAGACTTGCCCAAGATCATAAGGAACAGCATCAGGATTTGAACCCTGGCTTCCTTGGTTGTCAGACCACTGCGCTAACCTCTAGACTACTCCTCCACTTTGAAAAGATACATTCTCCCACAAGTCCCTCTACAATATCAATATTTTGAAAATACTGGTTTACCCTCCTTTTCTTCTCATGAACTTTATTTACCATCATCTTCTGTTGCCCATCAGTTATCCAATTTCACAACCTATTTACTCATGGCCTGCTTAGCTAATTAATATCTCATATGTAGTATACTATCAAAAGCTTTACTAAAGCCCAAATACACCATATGCAGTGGCTAATTTAATCTACTAAGCACCTAGTCAAAAGGAACTGCCTAGATATATTTCCCATCATCTCCCTCTAGTAAAATTGAACTGCCTAAGATCCTGTAATATGCGTGAATCTAAAATAATTCATTAACCTGTCCTGTAAAAGTGATTATGTTTTATTCAAACTTGATATACTATCCAATCTGCAAAGGTCTAGGTTATTTACAATATATAAAAGAAAAAATACAATAAAACAGAAAAATATACACAAAATATACACAATAATGGTTCCATGAAATTTCCTTATTCTCCATAAGGTTAACTGGTATGATGATGATATAGATCATATGCTTTATTTGTATATACAGTGGTGGAAATAAGTATTTGATCCCTTGCTGATTTTGTAAGTTTGCCCACTGACAAAGACATGAGCAGCCCATAATTGAAGGGTAGGTTATTGGCAACAGTGAGAGATAGCACATCACAAATTAAATCCGGAAAATCACATTGTGGAAAGTATATGAATTTATTTGCATTCTGCAGAGGGAAATAAGTATTTGATCCCCCACCAACCAGTAAGAGATCTGGCCCCTACAGACCAGGTAGATGCTCCAAATCAACTCGTTACCTGCATGACAGACAGCTGTCGGCAATGGTCACCTGTATGAAAGACACCTGTCCACAGACTCAGTGAATCAGTCAGACTCTAACCTCTACAAAATGGCCAAGAGCAAGGAGCTGTCTAAGGATGTCAGGGACAAGATCATACACCTGCACAAGGCTGGAATGGGCTACAAAACCATCAGTAAGACGCTGGGCGAGAAGGAGACAACTGTTGGTGCCATAGTAAGAAAATGGAAGAAGTACAAAATGACTGTCAATCGACAAAGATCTGGGGCTCCACGCAAAATCTCACCTCGTGGGGTATCCTTGATCATGAGGAAGGTTAGAAATCAGCCTACAACTACAAGGGGGGAACTTGTCAATGATCTCAAGGCAGCTGGGACCACTGTCACCACGAAAACCATTGGTAACACATTACGACATAACGGATTGCAATCCTGCAGTGCCCGCAAGGTCCCCCTGCTCCGGAAGGCACATGTGACGGCCCATCTGAAGTTTGCCAGTGAACACCTGGATGATGCCGAGAGTGATTGGGAGAAGGTGCTGTGGTCAGATGAGACAAAAATTGAGCTCTTTGGCATGAACTCAACTCGCCGTGTTTGGAGGAAGAGAAATGCTGCCTATGACCCAAAGAACACCGTCCCCACTGTCAAGCATGGAGGTGGAAATGTTATGTTTTGGGGGTGTTTCTCTGCTAAGGGCACAGGACTACTTCACCGCATCAATGGGAGAATGGATGGGGCCATGTACCGTACAATTCTGAGTGACAACCTCCTTCCCTCCGCCAGGGCCTTAAAAATGGGTCGTGGCTGGGTCTTCCAGCACGACAATGACCCAAAACATACAGCCAAGGCAACAAAGGAGTGGCTCAGGAAGAAGCACATTAGGGTCATGGAGTGGCCTAGCCAGTCACCAGACCTTAATCCCATTGAAAACTTATGGAGGGAGCTGAAGCTGCAAGTTGCCAAGCGACAGCCCAGAACTCTTAATGATTTAGAGATGATCTGCAAAGAGGAGTGGACCAAAATTCCTCCTGACATGTGTGCAAACCTCATCATCAACTACAGAAGACGTCTGACCGCTGTGCTTGCCAACAAGGGTTTTGCCACCAAGTATTAGGTCTTGTTTGCCAGAGGGATTAAATACTTATTTCCCTCTGCAGAATGCAAATAAATTCATATACTTTCCACAATGTGATTTTCCGGATTTAATTTGTGATGTGCTATCTCTCACTGTTACCAATAACCTACCCTTCAATTATGGGCTGCTCATGTCTTTGTCAGTGGGCAAACTTACAAAATCAGCAAGGGATCAAATACTTATTTCCACCACTGTATTTGTTTTGTTTCATGACTACTTGGCTATATTTACAATATGTTTTTACATGTATGCCTCTGTATACACATTTTTAGAAAATAATTGTTTTAGAAATGCGTTAGAGTGATATGTATGTATGTGTATATATAACATCTGTCCATATTTTTAGATCTTTATATCATTATGCTGTTCATTTTATGTTCCAGTATCTTAATTTATTCTTTTATAATTTTTACATTTTGTATATATTTTTGTCTGTGATACTCTCCTAGATTGCATGACTCTTGACACGGGCAATTTTGCTGAAACAAGGCCATGTCAAGTCCTTGGACTGATTTCATTTTATGAATAAATTAAGGATCTGTATTGCTGGACATTCAATAAAGCTTAAATATTTTTAATGGAAGTCCTCTAGCTTTTTATATATATCATTCACCACCATACAGTATTTTTGACTGCAATTACATTTCCTTGGCGCATTACTTTTCTTTTGTTATCCTTCCTGTTTCGCTATATCACATAACAATGCCACATTTACATGACACTATGCTAAGGGGATGGGTTCAAAGAAAGAAATGCAAGAAATTCTGTTTCTTTGGAGAATAACATACTTTAAAGGACAAGTTCACACTGAACATTACTCCTTTAAAGAATGCATACAGATGTTTGATCAAGAATGTTACATCTAAACTGAAGGAACGCAGGAACAAGACGGCAGATAAGAGTCAAATGACCCTTCCAGGCTGCCCATCCACAGCAGCCACTATCTCCTCCTTTCCGTAAGAGATCCCATGTGCCTGTCCCACGCTTTCTTAAATTCAGACACAGTCCTCATCTCCACCACCTCCATCGGGAGGCGATTCCACACGTCCACCACTCTTTCTTTGAAAAAGTATTTCCTTAGATTACTCCTGAGCCAATAACCTCTTAACTTCATCCTATGCCCTCTCATTCCAGAGTTTCCTACGTTTGAAAGAGGCTCAGCACCTGTACATTAATGCCAAAGAGGTATTTAAACATCTATCATATACCCTCTTTCCCGACTTTCTTCCAAAGTATACCTATTGAGAGCCTTAAGTCCATCCCTATATGCTTTATGAAAGAGACCACAGACCAAATTTTGACTCCATCTTGTTTATATCTTTCCTTTGGTGCAGTCTCCAGAATTGCACACAGTACTCTAAATGGGGCCTCACCAGAGACTTATACAAGGGCACTATCACCTCTTTTTTCGTGCTGGCCAATCCTCTCCCTACGCACCCGAGGATCCTTCTGGCTTTGACCGTCGTCTTTACTACCTGTCTGTCCACCTTGAGATCATCAGACACAATCACTCCAGTCTCGCTCTTCTTTCATACACAGAAGTACTTCACACCGTATACTATACCTTTCCCTTGTATTTTTGCAACTTAAGGGCCTTGTTTGCTAAGGTGGGTCAGCATTTTTAACACAACTATAAATTAGTGTGCGTTAACCTTGTAGGCGCCTATAAGATTATTGTAGGTGCCTAAACTGTTAACATGCGTTAAAGACGCTAACGCGCCTATAATGCGGCTTAGTAAACAGGGCCTTAAGTGTATGACCCTGCATTTTTTTTAGCATTAAATCTGAGTTTCCAATTGCTGGATCATTCTTCAAGCTGGCAGATTTAAATTTATAACCATAAAAAAAACTTTAAAACTCCTAAACTAAGATGAATTTTCAGTTGAAAACTTAGGCTTTGGCTGTAAACAGGGTACAAATTCAGATGTCAAGCATAGGAGAATTTAAGAGGTCAGCTTTTTTTTTTTAATCAGGCCTAAAGTGTTTCATTGAAGCAATGAAGGACACAAGAGATATGACCTTAATACACATTCATGTTAATCACTTTGAAACCTGCTGTGAGATTAGTCACTATTTTCTTGGGGGAAAATGCAGTAGGCATTTGCCAGGTTAATACTAACTAGAGTTTTGATGGTAGAATTACATTTTCTGTTTCAAAAATGAAAACCCACTGTGAGTAAGAATGTTTTGTCATGCAGATGGTATATTTACATGTTATTTTTCACCTTATTTGAATCACTTCATATCTTCTTTAAAATGGTAATGATCCAAATTGCTGCATCTAAATTTACCATGGTTTTTTCCTCAAAAAGGAGAAAGGAAAAAATGATAGCAGTGATCTGGTTGGCCATTATTTACATAAGCCATGCTATTTCCACTGCATATTTAATTGTTTCTGCCATAAAATGGCTTGAAACCTGCCTGCTCACAACCTACAATTTACTTCATACAATGCAGTTAACTGCAATACAAAACTATGGACCCTGTTTACTAAGGTGCGCTTGTGTTTTTAGGGCATGCAAAAATTAGCATGCACTAAACGCTAGACTCGCCCATATATTTCTATGGGCGACTTAGGGCCCTGTTTACTAAGGTGCTTTAGTGTTTTTACCATGCCTATACTTAGCGTGCGCTAACCATGTAGGCGCCTATAGGGATATTGTAGGCACGTACATCAGAGGCGTAGCCATCCTCCCGTGGGGGAGGGGGCACATTTTAGCCCTCCTCCCGGCACCGCCCCCCCTCCCGCCGCGAAACCGCCGCCGCTGCAGCCTACCTTTACTTTTGCTGGCGGGGAATCCCACTCCCCGCCAGTCGACGTCTTCTTCTCAGTCGCTTCCGGCTCTTCAATTTGTTTGCTGACGTCAGACTCAGAGAACGGAACTGTTCTCTGAGTCTGACGTCCTGCACGACGTCAGCAAACAAATTGAAGAGCAGGAAGGACTGAGAAGACGTCGGCTGGCGGGGAGTGGGATCCCCCACCAACAAAAGTAAAGGTAGGCGGCGGCGGGGGCCCCGGCCCCCTCAGGCCCCACGTAGCTACGCCACTGACATACATGGTTAACGCGTGTTAAAAATGTTAACACGCCCCTAGTGTTTAGCGCATGCTAAGTAAACAGGGTCCTAAGTGAATAAAACAGTTTTTTAAAAATCTGAAAATGTTTTTAATCATGTAGACTGACTAATACAGAGTGCCATCTTGTTGGCTAGTGATGAGTCACTGTTGATAACATGCATTAAGCCCCACTGAAGCACAACCTACTGAAATGGCAATTTTACTTTTCATTATATATATACTTGAGGTATATTTACTATGAAGAGCTAAAGTTAATAGCCAAAGAAGCACTTTTTATATTATATCTGTTTTGCTATTACTGATATATACAAATTATTTTGGTATGTTTTTAAAATTTGGTTTTATTAATTTCTTATAATGTGCGCGCCTATTGGCCTCTTCTATGTTCTATGTCTCATTGTTTAGTCAAATGAGCAATTTATTGGGATCCCAACATTTTTTATGCTTGCTCTCAGCCTCCTCCTTCACTCATCTCACACAATGAATTATCTTGTGCTCATTTGTATTTTCTGCCACCAGATGGACACGAGTATATATGTTGCCCTATTTCACTGTTTATATATTTATGGCATTTTAGTTTTAAAGTTTCTGCATTACAGGCCCTTTCTTTCAGTTTTGATTATTTTTATTTCAGATATTTTAACTAAGTACTTCATTTCAGAGCTGCATTCATTATTTATAACAGTATAGTGTTTTTTTTCCCCTTGATATCAGACACAAGCATTCTTAAGATCTCTCCTGCTCATCACTGGTTTCACTTTTACTGAGCATTTGTCTGATGGCACACAGCAGTTTTGTTCAGTGCAGGTGGAACTTTTGAAGTTCAGTCTTGGTAAATGTCATGGTGGCCATTTTGATTGCACTCCCTATTTTGTGCACTTGCTTACGATTTAATTTCAAAGTACTTTTCACCTCATATTGTTTAGTTTTGTTGCTTAAAGCACTCTTATTGTCACAAACTCATTCATGCACTTTAATGATTATCTGTAATATGTCTTACATGTATCTATCATGGTATAAAGTTTTGTTTCTGTAGTATTAAGCACTTTTATTGTCACTTTGTTTTTTTCACTCACATGTTTTCATTTTTGCAGCATTCATGGTTTTCACTGCCAAGCTTTTGCAAATGTAGCATCAGGTTTCACCCACATCTGATTGTAAAGCACTGCATATTTGCACCACCATAAGCTTTACATCCACTTCACATTTTCTCAGATAATTACTTAAGACCCTAGCAGATTTGTTTTTTTTTTTTTCAATTTAAGATTGTTTCTCTTCACTGGATGATTGATACCTCTGAATTTAGACACCACTATTCAGTATGAGTTACATGCCGCTTCCATTTGCTTATTCTTTTCGGTTAGTATATTAATTACACATTTATGTTTACATTTGTAAGGTATCACTATCCATATTAGTTTTTGTTTAGTAACGTTTTGAATCATTCTTACACTTAAAAATCTATAATTTTGTTGTTGTTTGTTCATTATCCACAATGTATGTTGTGCTTTTCATTCATGCACATTTTTTATGACATTCATGGTTATTTATGTTTTGTATTTGTTTTCGCTCTTTTTATGCTTATGTTCATTTTCCTAGCCCTCTGACGCATGCGTTTTTTGGGTCTTGAAGACTCTTTGTACTTCTTTGGATATTTGCTTTTGGATTCAGTCTCTTTCATGCTGTAAAGAGTGAAAAGTTTAACACTACTTTCTGCCATGTACTTCTAATGAAAATGGCACATATTAATCAAATATTAATCAAAATAGCTCTGACCTGATTAGATTTTCATAACTATATGTAAAATCTTGAAATAAAATTTTTTATAAATTCTCTAAAATGCTATCCTGTAGCCCTATGGAATACCCAAAAGAAAATCATGCTCAGCACAGTGTAATAAATTACTACACAGACTGGGCTCGATTTCACTCGAGCATCAAATCACATTCTTCTAAGCTGCAGAGTCCATGTTACCATATGATCCATATATATGGACAACTTGAAGTCATCATTCTGCATATAACTATACAGAAAACATGTGATTTAAAAAAAAATGGGACCTTCTCAAAATTATTTTCTCTTTGTGCTATACATTCAGAAGAGCTGGGTCTATTGGACCAATGGCACTGATTTATTTTCCTTGATCTAGCTCATGTGCCTGGAGGCACTGGGAAGGCAGAATTCAGAACCCCAGAATGGGAGGGAGATCACAGTCAATCAATGGATAAATGCCTACTGGCTAGCACAATTCTGGAACACGCTGCCACGCAACTTAAAAACGATCAATGAACTAATTAACTTCCGCAAACTACTGAAGACCTATCTCTTTGGCAAGGCATACCAAAAAGACCAACAAATGTGAACCCTTACACATATATCCGGAATTGTCCTATAATATCTACTTGTTATACTAATATCATGCTTTAGCATTATCATGTTACCCAAGATCCTTCTGTAATACTAATTGTTTCCTTCTTATATATCTCCACCATTCATGATGTATTGTAAGCCACATTGAGTCTGCAAAGAGGTGGGAAAATGTGGGATACAAATGCAATAAATAAATAAATAAATGTACACTTGTGCTAGATTCCAGAAGAAATGTGGCCTGTGTTTCTCAATCGTTTCTCAGTGCAAGAGCTGGGTTGGATAAGACTGCAAATAAAATGGGGGAAATCCCTCAAGTAACTGAGGGGCCCTTTAAGATAACCTATGAACTGGGGTTAGCGCATTCTAACAAGACTTTCTCACACCAAGCCCATTTCTAGTGCATCCATAAAATGGGGCATTTTTTATTTTATTTGCAGGTTGTGTATTAATGTAATTAGTGTGCAGCACTTGCAAATATGGTTGCCATAGTTTAGAAGGTGGTAAAAACTCCCATGTTAACCCAGTGTTACTTAGTTAGCGAGTGCTAATGTGAGCATGCTACCTGAATAGAGCTTCCATGCCTACTCTCTGCCCCCGATGTGCCTCCTCCAAAAATAAATTGAATACCACACTGTTAGCATGCACAAAAGGGAAAATTACCACAGGACGCTTTAGCAAGTCCTACAATAAATCTTTTTGGCATGCTAAGCCCATGTTAGGTGCACCTTAGTAAATGTCCTTGAATGAGGGAGCAAGAGACCAAAACAAAAATTATTCAGGTGATGTGACAATGATCCCAAGTTTATCAACAATGCTTAACTCCAAAACATTATGGACTTTTATGGTTTGGGGGGAGGGAGGGGAAGTAGTAGCGCATGTCAAATTTATATGTGCATATTTTGGTTTAAGTAATAATGCACATCCATATGGTGATGTCTCCATTTCTTCGGCAGTTTGGTCTATGTTCCAATTTATGGTGCCTTTCTCCTTATTTTGGTGATCTATGATTTACTAGTGTGAGCCATAGATGTCATTAGTACATTAGTCCACACCAAGTCTGTTGGTCCACTGTTTTTTTTGTAGTTGCTCACTACTCTTTTATATGTACATTTTTTTATGTACTATATTTTATACATAGAGTAGATGGGATTAAAAACGGACCAACAAAGATAAGGCGAATTGGCCTAGTGGTTAAGGTGGTGGACTTTGGTCCTGGGGAACTGAGGAACTGAGTTCGATTCCCGGCACAGGCAGATCCTTGTGACTCTGGGCAAGTCACTTAACCCTCCATTGCCCGCCGCATTGAGCCTGCCATGAGTGGGAAAGCGCGGGGTACAAATGTAAAAAGATACAGTACACTGTCTATATAGGCTCTCAGACAACAGGTCAATTGTCAGTATTAAGTAAAGGGTCCCGTCACAGGTGACATAGGGCCATAGGAGTCACTCAAAGGCAGTATAAAAGTTTTACGTAAATCGAGGAACTTGGTGGAAAAATATGATGTCAAATCTCTGCCATAAGCAAAAATCATCACAATAATTAATAAGCACCAAGTTATTTATATAGAAGGGAGCTCACAATCAACCTATTAAATAAATGCTCTACTTCAATCTACTCTTTCATCAACATACTCTTTCAAAAAAACAATCCACTGGGTTCAGAAACCATAGTGTTTTTAAAGGATCTATCAGATCAGCGCACCTTCCCCTAATAAGGCTAAATGAGCCTAGCATATATCTGAAAAGGGGCGTAACGCAATCCTCATCAATCCTTAAATATATTTTTTCAATTTTTTCATTTTTAGTTTTAAACAACTTTTATATTTTTCTCAGTTATAGCACACAGCATTTTCTTAATATACTAAAGTACTTAGCTTTTAATTTTCAATTTGGCAATTTTAGCTTTTCATTGTATTCATAGACTGGAGACCAGATGTCAACCGACACAGATCCATGTTTCGCGTTACAAAACGCTGTTTCAAGGCAGTCTCCCCGCATATGTCAAACAGTCCCCATCAAAGATAAGCAAAAATCAGACACAAAGGAGCTGTGTGGATGAGCAGAGCTCTTGAATAGGAAAAAAAAAAAGTTCCATAGATGGGGCAGTTGCTATTAGTAATCCTCTAAGGAAAAATAAACTTTTTGGTAGCTCTGTTATGTGATGTTACAGGAGACTTATCACCTGCCAGTCCACTCAACTGAGATTCAAGGCAAGAATACAATAATCAGAAAGAAACTGATAAACATCAGGAATTACAAATATAAAAGAAAAAAAGTTTAACACATAATATATCTTACAAATACATTCTCAAAGCTTTCTAAAAAGAATACTAACAATAACCCAGAGCGTAATTCCACCAGAAGGTCAGTCCATAATCAAACAGCTAAGAATAAAAAAGTGAGAAAATAAAGCCTTAAAACTCACAATCGTAGGAAAGGCCAAGAAAAGCTCTAATGCAACTTCTAGAAACTGTAATCAATTAAACATTCTCCCCATTTGAGATAGGTCTTCTGGACAAGTGCCCATTAAAATCTTAAAAACTATGTTGTTTTGTTCTTCTC
Source organism: Microcaecilia unicolor (assembly GCF_901765095.1). Lineage (NCBI taxonomy): Eukaryota > Metazoa > Chordata > Amphibia > Gymnophiona > Siphonopidae > Microcaecilia > Microcaecilia unicolor. The sequence continues at coordinate 38,540,144 of NC_044040.1, read as the reverse complement.
TCTCTTGGCTAACAGGGAATAGGTCAATAATGGAGGGGGTAAGTTCAGAGGAGGGAGGGAGTAGGGAGGAGGAGGAGGGGGGGTTATACTGGAACAGAAAATTTTGATGACGATCTGACCAATTTGTAATCTCAATGTACAGTGGTGGAAATAAGTATTTGATCCCTTGCTGATTTTGTAAGTTTGCCCACTGACAAAGACATGAGCAGCCCATAATTGAAGGGTAGGTTATTGGTAACAGTGAGAGATAGCACATCACAAATTAAATCCGGAAAATCACATTGTGGAAAGTATATGAATTTATTTGCATTCTGCAGAGGGAAATAAGTATTTAATCCCTCTGGCAAACAAGACCTAATACTTGGTGGCAAAACCCTTGTTGGCAAGCACAGCGGTCAGACGTCTTCTGTAGTTGATGATGAGGTTTGCACACATGTCAGGAGGAATTTTGGTCCACTCCTCTTTGCAGATCATCTCTAAATCATTAAGAGTTCTGGGCTGTCGCTTGGCAACTCGCAGCTTCAGCTCCCTCCATAAGTTTTCAATGGGATTAAGGTCTGGTGACTGGCTAGGCCACTCCATGACCCTAATGTGCTTCTTCCTGAGCCACTCCTTTGTTGCCTTGGCTGTATGTTTTGGGTCACTGTCGTGCTGGAAGACCCAGCCACGACCCATTTTTAAGGCCCTGGCGGAGGGAAGGAGGTTGTCACTCAGAATTGTACGGTACATGGCCCCATCCATTCTCCCATTGATGCGGTGAAGTAGTCCTGTGCCCTTAGCAGAGAAACACCCCCAAAACATAACATTTCCACCTCCATGCTTGACAGTGGGGACGGTGTTCTTTGGGTCATAGGCAGCATTTCTCTTCCTCCAAACACGGCGAGTTGAGTTCATGCCAAAGAGCTCAATTTTTGTCTCATCTGACCACAGCACCTTCTCCCAATCACTCTCGGCATCATCCAGGTGTTCACTGGCAAACTTCAGACGGGCTGTCACATGTGCCTTCCGGAGCAGGGGGACCTTGCGGGCACTGCAGGATTGCAATCCGTTATGTCGTAATGTGTTACCAATGGTTTTCGTGGTGACAGTGGTCCCAGCTGCCTTGAGATCATTGACAAGTTCCCCCCTTGTAGTTGTAGGCTGATTTCTAACCTTCCTCATGATCAAGGATACCCCACGAGGTGAGATTTTGCGTGGAGCCCCAGATCTTTGTCGATTGACAGTCATTTTGTACTTCTTCCATTTTCTTACTATGGCACCAACAGTTGTCTCCTTCTCGCCCAGCGTCTTACTGATGGTTTTGTAGCCCATTCCAGCCTTGTGCAGGTGTATGATCTTGTCCCTGACATCCTTAGACAGCTCCTTGCTCTTGGCCATTTTGTAGAGGTTAGAGTCTGACTGATTCACTGAGTCTGTGGACAGGTGTCTTTCATACAGGTGACCATTGCCGACAGCTGTCTGTCATGCAGGTAACGAGTTGATTTGGAGCATCTACCTGGTCTGTAGGGGCCAGATCTCTTACTGGTTGGTGGGGGATCAAATACTTATTTCCCTCTGCAGAATGCAAATAAATTCATATACTTTCCACAATGTGATTTTCCGGATTTAATTTGTGATGTGCTATCTCTCACTGTTACCAATAACCTACCCTTCAATTATGGGCTGCTCATGTCTTTGTCAGTGGGCAAACTTACAAAATCAGCAAGGGATCAAATACTTATTTCCACCACTGTACATATTTTCTCTATGATTGTTTTATGTGTTAAGATCTGTTATCAATAAAAATTGTTGAATCTTAAAAATCTTAAAAACTAAACATGACGCCTTAAAATAAATCTGAGCTTGTATTGGTAACCAATGTAGCTCCATCAGTACAGTAGTCACATGATCAATTTGAGATTTACAAAAAATTAATCTAGCAGCTGAATGCTAAATTGAATTTTAGAAAGCAACTTAGAGGTTATACCCAAATACAGAGTTACCATAACCTAATAAACCTAAAATTGAAAGCTGCACAATGACTCTGAAATGATCTCACAGAAAATAATAATGTAGCAGACGCAATTGCTTCAACTTAAAAGCTTTCTGAACCAGACTATTAACCTGGGGTTCCATCATCAGTGAGGAGTCCAACAGTATCCCCAAGACTTTGGATACTCTCTCAATATTTAGTTAAGCCCCATCATAAGTAGGAATACACTGCAGGATATTTGACATATTAAGAGTAAACCATAAAATTCTGGTCTTATCAGCATTTAGTTTAAGTTGTACAGACGTCTCTAATCCTACCAATACAATCAAACATATAAACGGCGAGTGACCGTACTCACTGCAAATGCGCAGTAGAGACTTCCCTCTCTGTCCCGCCCCCGCGTCAATACGTGATGACGGGGGGGGGGGGGGGCGGGACAGAGAGGGAAACTGCGCCGCCGACGTTGCTACCGCTCCCCCCCCCACCCGGCCCGGGCCCTCTCTTCCCTTCTGAACTTACAGATCCATTCGCCGAACGCAGCAACGCACATCAGCTGAGCTGCAGTGAGCCCTTCCTTCTTTGCCTGTGGCCCCGCCCTCCTGTGACGTAACGTCAGCGAGGGCGGGACACACACAGGCAGAGAAGGAAGGGGCAGCTCAGCTGATGTGCGTTGCTGCGTTCGGCGAATGGATCTGTAAGTTCAGAAGTGAAGAGAGGGCCCGGACCAGGTGGAGGGGTGGCGGCGGCGATGACTTCGAGGGGGGGGGGAGCGGTGGCGACTTCGCGGGGGGGAGGGGAGCGGTGGTGACCGCGGGGGGAGGAAAACCTCTATACCAGCCCGTTTTTACGGGCTCAACGGCTAGTCATTTATAATAGAAAAGGTGGCGTCAGCATCCTGAGTAGTAGGAATCAGTACAAAGATGTCATCAACGTCATAAGCTCGCCTGGATTCAGCAAAATTTGACCAAGTGAGCTCATGTACAAGTTATACAAAAGAGGAGAAACAGATGAACCCTGGGGAACCCCACAAGGGGACAACCATGAAGACAAAAATCTACCATCCTTTAATACCAAATATTGTCTGTTTAAAAAAAAAAAAACCCAACAACAACTCAAACCAATGGAAAACAGAGCCTACCAGTCCAACTTCAGATAATAAATCTAATAAGATATCATGATTAATGGTATCAAATGCTATAGAGATCGAATTGTAACACCATCTCATCACTTTACGCTTAACTTCAGTAATTAATGACAACAGGGTCTTGGTACTGTGAAAGGAACAAAACCCATGCTGTCAACTATGCAACAAAGCAGATCTGATAAGAGCTGATTCTCTCTTAATAGACCTGCCAATCAGAATGTGCTCCAGATTTCCTTCAGAGATATTTAGCTCAGTAAAGACACATTCAACAAAAGGTACAACATGATACCAACCTCATTTTTTCTTCAGCCAGTGGAGATCAAGTAAACCTACAATCTCATCTAAAAGGTTCCAATACTCAATCTTTTGGTAAACAATTTCTTAGCGATAATATTACACGTGACCTTACAAGTAACAAGCTTATAACTGTACATATAATATAAATATTTCAATCAAAAAACTCAAATAAGGGAACAGACCTAATAGAAAAATCACAAAACATATATGCACCAAGAACACCTTACAGCTAAAGAACATCTATTAAATCATCTGACCTCAAAGCTCCAGGGTTAGTTGCTATAAAATGCATTAAATCCCTCTATGAAGTCTCCCGTACTATCACAGGCCACCACCACCCTCTACCCTTCCAACCACAACAAGAGCTGACTCCTACTACCCCAAGGAATCCTAATCCACCCTGTTAAAATGTACAAAATATAATCCATTCTGTATGCCCTAGCGGGTGAGAAGTATGCCTTATGAAGCACTGTTTTAATATGTGGATGAATAAGTAATCAACAATCTCAGGATTCAGTCTAGCGCGCCTGTCTTCCACAGTCCTTCCTGAAATAGAAGATGTCTTCTTAGAAGATGTACTGGTCACAGGAATGAACAGGATCCCTCATGCAAATTTGCTAGTTGTGGCCAGAATGTTTGCTTGTTTAAAAAAAAATAATAATAAAAATATCGTGGTCTGCATCTCTCAAACATAACAGTCCAGTTCATTAAGGCTTCAAAGTAGAAAATGACGCGGTGACAAAGTTTGTCCCCATCTCCGTGGGCTCTGTCCCCATCCCCATGTCATTATCTATTGTGAATCACAGATCAGGCAGGCAGTACACATTCTGGTGAGGAGAGGGGAGAGGAGGAAGGGCAGGAGGGAAAAGAAATGCAGTCACTGTGAATGCACCTCTTTTCCCTCCTGCCCTCTCCCCCTCCCCAGATTGTGTGCTGCTGCCTTCCTAATCTGTGATTCACAGGTGAGGCATGCAGTACACAGTCTGGGGCGGGGGTGGTGAGGGCAGGAGAGAAGAGGGGTGCAGTCAGAGTGACTGCATTGCTCTTCCCTCCTGCCCTCCCCATCACTGTTTTCCCTGCTTCCCAGGTTTTTAATCGACGATTAGAAATTTTAATCAAAATGCAGACCTACTTATCTCACTTATTGCTACATCACAAGGGAATTGGAACACCACCAACAAGATGGCAGCTCCTACTTCATCAAAATGCCTCTAGAGACATTCAATCAGCTGCTCATTTTCTTTTAAAGCTACAACCAGAAATTATTTAAAAAAATGTATTCCACTCTACTATTTAACCTATTAGGTTCAACAAAATTCAATTGGAAAATAAAACACTACTCCCGTTGTCTCAGCCATTTTTTTTAAATCCTCTCCCCTAATCGAAATTTTCAATTGCTCTATTACTGTACATCTTAAATCTTTAAACTCATGTTCCAGAATACAATATTTCACCACAGGTGTTTCCGACCTCTTCACATTGAGACACGATCTATGTTCTATCATATGTGTCTGAAATGGGCGAGACATTTGTCCAATATACAAAAGCTCACGTGAGCAGCATATTAAATATATCACATTGCTAGTGGAAGTGGAACATGTAGTGAAACCAGTTAATACTATAACCTTTTCTCCTTTCTTCCACCAGGATGAAGTACCCACCACAGATATTTGACAAATGGATCAGTTTCCACACTTTGCATAACCTGTATTCAATATCTGTTGGGACAAAGTCCAAATGTCTGATTTACATAATTTATCTGATAAATTCACATTCTGGAAATAAGATATCAATCATACACTGAAAATCTACCAGTGTTTCTTAATAGTAGAAGCAATCATAGTAGACAAATCTGTGTTTTTCAATACACAAGCAATTCTTGATTCAGAATGGTCTTCCAAAGATCTTGGCTATTAAATAGAGCATATTTAAATACATTACCAACGGGGACTTCCGGTGGAGCTGCCGGCCAAGATGGCCGCCGCGATTTGAGCTCCTGTAGAAGACGATCTGGGATCCCACCAGAAATAGCAGTACCGGCCCCAAAATTAAGGTAGAAGAGAGAGCAACGGGGAGCGGAAAGCTTACTGTGTGCCTTCGAACATCTTAAGACCCATTCGGTTCGAATGTGAAGTAGAATCTCGATAAAATCTTGCTTGCTCGAGCCCGCGTGGAGCCGCGAATGGTAGCAGCCGGAAGACACAGGCCAGTTGTAAAAAAAGAACTGTGAAAGGAGACGGTAAAATACCCGTACCCGCTACTGCGAGTAAACAATGAAGCGGCAAATTGGAGGGGCAAATACAGGGGCGAACAAGCAATGAGACACCTGCGAGAGAGCGAAGGAAGCCAAGACAAGCAGCGAAGTACTCGCGAGGTGAGCGGCAGAGGGACGGACTAGGCCAAACGAATGGCTTCCACGCGTGTTCCTCAAGCTGATCCGCGGAGGACAAGGTTAGCGGTACAAAAAGATTTGTAGGCACTTGCTAACTCTGACCAGAGCGGACAATTTACAAATAAAAAGTCATATAACTTTACTGTGGCTACAAAGGCAGGATAGAACTATATATTCTTGGAAAGAAAACCCGAATACAGGCGACTCCAGAACAATTACATGGCGACCAGAAGCACCAAAAAAGAGTGGGAAAAAAGTAAGAACGGAGGAACAAAGATGGCAGACAAGAGTTTTCAGTCCTCACCGTCGGTCAGCTCTGCTTGGACGTCAGAAATAGTAACAGAAGTAAAAGCTGCTGTGGAGGACACCATGAATCATAAGCTCCAACAAATTATAGACAAACTTGAAGGGATGGATCAACGAATCACTACATTCACCACGGAATTTCAGGAGGTTCAACAGAGACTGGGGTCCGTGGAAGATTCTTCACAGGAAACGTCTAAGTCAATTGAACATCTCCAAAAAACGATTTCAAACCTGGAGGAAAAAGTAGATGACTTGGAGAATCGATCTCGAAGGAACAATCTCCGTTTAGTAGGAATACCGGAATCGATAACGGACGCAGAACTGAGGGGCTTTTTAGAGCCGTGGCTTACCAAGAACCTGCCTCATTCAGCTAAGAACGGACCACTTCAGATTGAGCGGGCTCACCGCTTGGGACCGAGAAAGGAGACTAATGCAAAGCCTAGAGTGGTCATCTTACGTTTACTCCATTATCAACATAAAATGGATTTGTTAGCTGCCCTTCGGCAAGGGAAGGCACTGGAAATAGACGGCCGCAAGATACTGTGTTTTCAAGACTATTCTACCAAAGTTTCGCTACAACGTAAACAGTATTCACCAGTTTGTGGGCGACTACACTTGATGAAGATCAGGTTTAGCTTATTATACCCAGCTAAATTGAGAATTCAACACAACGGCGCAGTAAGGTATTGTGATACAGTTGAATCAGCCCAAGCATTTGTGGACAAGTTGGAAGAAGATAGACTAAATACCTCTGGAAGCACCTGAACAAAGACCTAGAGGGCACAAAATGAGCCAGAATGAAAGGATGTGGAGAAGCAGAACTGGACAGATGAGTCATGACAATTTGTTATTGATGTGATAGTTTAGTAGTTATACAGTTGAGGGTTTAACATGCAAGGAAACAGGGGGGACGACAAACATTTAATAATAGAGTTTAATGGATCGGGTGGGATCCCAGATTCGAAGCACGGAAGTGAAGCACCTAGGTGCTGCAAGGTATGGAGGGGGTTTGGGGAGTTGGGGAGGGGGGAGGGTAGAGGGAGGGACAATGAGGAAGATATATTTCATGGTAGACGAAGCACAGCAAAAAGGAAATGGTATTTTAGACAAAGCATGTTTAGGAGATTCACTGTCTAGATATTGGTGGCGGGGGTATAGGCTGGGATGCCCCTTCCACCCAAACAATGGAATCTTAGAATCATGGGCCTTAGTCATAAAGTACACGTGGGATGACATTTAAAGTAGTGTCCTGGAATGTGGGAGGGATATCTTCACCGATTAAAAGACAGAAAATTCTGCAGGACCTTCATAAGCAGAAAGTCACAATTGCATTATTGCAAGAAACACACTTAAATGCCAAAGAACATGAGAAATTACGTCGCTGGTGGGTAGGAACCTATTATGAATCTCCGGCACAGGCCAAAAAGCGGGGGTCATAATACTGATTAAGAAAGGGATCCAAGTTGAGACACATAAAATCATTGCCGATAAAGAAGGTAGGTTTGTATTGGCACATTTAACAATCGAGCATCAATCAGTGGTTCTATGTAACGTTTATGCTCCTAACACATATGTTAAGGGATTTTATAAACAACTTCTAAGACATCTAATAAGTTTTGAAGGAATCCCCCTACTGGTGGGAGGTGACTTTAACGCGGTGGGAGACCCTACAATGGATAGGTCGCAAGGGGAAAGGAAGGGGGTGGGAGGAGAATCGAGAGGGATAGCAATGTTAAGTGGGGTCCTTGACCTGGTGGACGTGTGGAGAACACTACATCCATCAGAGCGTGACTATACACACCTGTCTCGGGCGCACGGCACCATGTCAAGGATAGATTATATATTTATCTCTCGACCACTTTTTACACAGATTCGTGCAGCGGACATAGGCCCTATCAAAATTTCAGATCATGCGATGGTAATAGTAATGTGGGAAACACAAGAAAGAAGACATGGACTAATTCAGTGGAAATTCCCCCCTCGACTATATAAAGATCCGAACTTTAAAGAGTTCATACTTGAAAAATATAAGCAATTCCACGACGCTAATCAGGCGCATCAGGCGACACCAATACTTTATTGGGATACGGCCAAGGCCGTACTTAGAGGGGAGACAATTGCATACACGAGCCATCAAAAAAAAATATGGGAGAAGGAACAGCTTCGGTTAGAAAAAGAAATAACAAGGGTTAGGCGAGAATATGGCCGACATCATAATATAAAGCTAAAAGCCCAACTTTTAGAACTACAACAAACATTGAACGAGAGGTTGCATTACAGGGCAAAAAAAAATTATACTTATTATAGATATCAATTATACAAATATGCCAACAAAAGTGGAAGAATGTTAGCCAGACTGACAAAGTCTCAGCAGGGTCCCTATAAGATAAATGCATTGAAGTCAGCTACAGGAACATTAGAAAATGAGGATACTCAAATTAATAAAATCATGCAAGAATACTATAAGAATCTATATGCCACCCCGGACCCACCCGCGGTAGATAATGAGATCTATTTTGCTGGACAGGACCTCCCACAAATAGATGCAACAGGCTTAGATATGTTAAACGCCCCCATAGAAGTAGAAGAAGTCTCATGGGCTATACAGCAGGGACCGCTGGGTAAAGCCCCGGGCCCGGACGGATACAGAGGTGAATTTTACAAATTATTAAAAGATGACATAGTAACACCACTTACCTCAATGTTCAATGCTATAGTACAGGAAAAACAAATGCCCGCCTCCTTAAGAACAGCACAAATTATAGTAATCCCAAAACCAGGGAGGGATACCAAGAAACCTGAATCCTATAGGCCAATATCCTTACTCAATTATGAAGCTAAGTTATTTGCTAAAGTACTGGCAAATCGTCTTTCTCGTATACTGCCAGATCTAATTGAGGAATCTCAGGTGGGATTCGTACAGGGTAGAACTATTACCAAAAACATGAGGAAGATTTTGACAACCTTGGAGAAAACATCTAAACAGGACATACCATCGGTACTAATCAGTTTCGATGCCGAAAAGGCGTTCGATAGAGTAGTATGGGGATTTTTATTTGGAACTTTAGACGCCTACGGTATAAAGGGGTTTTTTCAAGAAGCGATTCAAGCTTTATATTATTTGCCACAAGCTCAGGTAGGGGTCAATGGTATCGTGTCCTCGCCGTTTCCCATAAATCGGGGGACAAGGCAGGGATGCCCATTGTCGCCTCTGTTGTTTGTTCTTACTGTGGACCCATTGATAAGAGATATACAGAGAACACCGGATGTACAAGGTATTCAGGTGGGATCGGAAACTTTTAAGATAGCAGCTTTTGCAGATGATTTATTGGCTCATGTAACTCAACCAGAAACATCGTTGCCGGCTCTTTTAGAGTGTATGGCAGAGTATGGTGACTTCTCTGGTTTTAAGCTCAACCTAGATAAGTCTGAAGTCTTGCAGAGGGAGGGAGATCAAATCAGAGATAAGTTGAGACACTTACCATTGAGATGGGCAGAGGAATCCTTTAGATATTTGGGAATCCGACTAACAATGGATACCGCAAAAATTTATACAATCAATGTGGCAAAGCAATTACATGATACTAGACAGTCTATAGAACGCTGGAACCCCTTACCGATATCATTAATGGGCCGAATAAATCTATTTAAAATGATTATATTTCCTAGATGGCTCTATCTGTTGCAAGTGCTACCAATATATATAAATAGTAAGGATTTACGACAGTTGAATAAGATCTGTCGGGGATTTTTATGGGGAGGGAAGAAATCCAAGGTGAGATTTGACCACTTGACCGATGGGTGGGCCCGGGGGGGAATGGGATTACCCTGTATTAAAAGGTACAACCAGGCATGCCTTACGAGACATCTCAGGGACTGGCTCTGTGGAACTACTCAGTATACACCATTGAGTTGGGAGCAAGCACTATTTAGGCCCTGGCATTTGAACTTCTTGTTGCATGCAAAAACAAAAAATCTACCAGTTTGTGCCAGAAGTAATATATTGCTCCAACCTTTGAGGAAGGTATGGAAAGAGGTTATGCAAGCTTGGAAGTATAATCCCAATGTTAGTGATCTACTCCCACTGTGTGGGAATGGAGACTTCCCACCAGGGTTAGAAAAGGGGCTATTTGAGAGCTGGTCGGCACAGGGTATCACCTTATTAGAACACTTAGTAAATGAAGAGGGGGTTCTGTATAGCTTTAATGACATGAGGCAGAGATTGTCTCTAAACGCTAAAGACCATTATAAATATCGGCAATTACATCACTATTGGTTCAGTATGGACCAAACTGCTTTGGGTACAGGGTTGGGATCCAAGATTCGTGATTTTTTGAAAGGGGATGAGTATGGGCAGGTGTCTGTATCGAGTTTGCATAAAGCATGGGAGACCCTTAGCCCCCCCCGTATATATGAGTCACTTGAAAAGTCATGGAGAAAGATCTAGGATACGAGTTGACAGGAATAGATTTTGCAAAATTGATAAAAGATATTCCGGGGCAAGTGGGTGGGGCGGAACTACAAGAGAGTCAATACAGGGTAATTTACAGGGGATACATATCGCAATCACAAGCAGTAAAAGCAGGATGGATAACAGATGTACAATGCCCAAAGTGTCATGAAGATAACAACACATTTTTCCATGCATTTTGGAAATGTGCTAGTATACAACACTTTTGGAAACTGTTGCAGACATACTTTGAACAACTCCTGGGACATAGACTGTTACCCTCATGGAGGGGAGTGCTTTTGAATAAAAGAAATGCGTATGGGATTTCTGATAAAGATCAGGAGCTATTTTTATGCAAGGCCTATGCAGTGGGAAAAAAATGTATACTTAAACACTGGTTGCAGGCTGAACCTCCATCCTTTTGGCACTGGAGAAGTAGATTACATGAGTTAATGTTATGGGAAGCCAGAGAGGCATATAGCGCCCCGAAGAAAAGGAAAATATTTGTCAAGATATGGTCAAGGTACTTACAACATATTTCCCACAAGGCTAGGAGCGCAGTACTTAACAAACTGGGACCGTTATAGGCAGTGCAACAATAAGCAGATGTGGGCTTTGAACTGGTTCATAAATGTAATAGACAGTGCTACTATCAATACCATGAAAAATAGTAATTATAGATAAAGGGAAACTTTGGAGACTGAACACTAGACACGAGTTAATGGTTGCATTATTTTATTGTATGTTCAATAACACTTGTTCAATATACAGTTGCAATACATATAGAGGGAGGGGGGGAGGGGGGGAGATAAAATGAGTAATAAAAATCTGATGACTGTTAGTAGCATATTGATTCACATGTTTACTGGAATTGAAATGTATCTTGCTCTACTAAGTAATGGAATGTGATTTCTGTTTGAAATGTCATCAATAAAAAACGTTGAAACATAAATACATTACCAACGGTCTTCTTGGGATAACAATGCTCTCTAGATTTCTCCTTCAAACCTGAAGCTATGCATTTATACTGTATCTTTTGATACCTAGATTTTTGGAATGGGAATTTTCTCCATGGGGAGGTTTTTTTTGTTGTTGTTGTTTTTTTTAAATTTCCCATTCTTTTTTCCATGTTTTGAACTGGTCTGTGATAGTATTGGAGACTCCACAGAAGGAATGAATGCAATTTATAGCAACTAACCTGGGAGCACTGAGGCCAGATGATTTAATAGATGTCATTTAGATATAAGGTATTCTCTCTGTATTATTATTAGCATTTGTATAGCGCTACCAGACGCACGCAGCGCTGAACACCTGATACAAAGAGACAGTCCCTGCTCAAAAGAGCTTACAATCTAAGTAATACAGACAAACAAGACAGTTACAGGTGAAAGAAGTAATGGGTGAGAAGGGAGGAAGGGACAAGGGGAGGGCAATTGTGGCTAGGAGCTAAAAGCAGCAGTGAAAAGGTGGGTTTTCAGCATAGATTTGAAAACAGGTAGAGGTGGAGCTAGACGTATAGGTCCAGGAAGTCTATTCCAGGCATAAGGTACCGCGAGAGAAAAGGAGCGAAGCTTGGAGTTAGCAGTGGAGGAGAAGGAGAATGACAAGAGAGATTTGTCAAGCGAGCGGAATAATGGAACAATGGAATAAGGAACATGCCCCTACGTTTATGCAATGGCAGAATCAGATGCATGAACTATTGCTTATGGAGAGACATACTATAGACATTAGAGGACTTAAGACTAAAAAAAGGATTTTAGTTATGGACACCATATGTGGGTACTTCAATGAGCGTGCGTTCTACCTTTCTGAACGCAGGGGAAACATAATAGCTTCTGTTTTCTATCTTCTCGGAATTATATACTTATCTCTTTGGAATATGGTGAACATATGCCATTGCTAGGGGGAGGGGTGGTGAGGGGGAGCGCAGTTCATGGGTAGAAATTGCAGGGAATTTTTTTTGGGGGGGGAGGTATAGAGATTGGGAGGGGGAAGGTTACTACTTACTCCCAGTGGCGTAGCCAGACAGCCAATTTTGGATGGGCCTGAGCCCAAAGTGGGTGGGCACAATATTTTCTCTGCCCTACCGCAAACTATAAATACATTAGCTAATAAGGATCCTCAAGCTCTGTCAGCTGAAGACTTTCTCTGAAGGTAGCCAGAACTCCCTTTTACCAAACTTGGCAGGCAGCAGCAACATCAGTAAGCCACTGATGCCAGCACCCTATGCATGCTTAGCTGTCGGTGAATCAACCATGCTGTCACCGACTGCAGAGCTTGGTAGAAGGAAGTTCTGGCCGTCTTTGGAGGAAGTCCTCAGTTGGGGAGGCTTGGGATCCCTACCAGCTATACAGCAAGGGTCAGAACTGGTGTTAGACATGCTAGGGCCCCCTCCCTGATCCCCTCTCCTCCCTGCTCTCCGATTTCCCAACCTGCCATTACTGTCACACCAACAGACCCTCACCAAATACAGAACAAGGGATCACGTATCAGAAATAAAAATATTTAGACAAAAATTGAACTAGGAACCCCAAAAAGTTAAACTTAGCATGTACTTCAACACTGGAGAAATAAAAACAGAAATGCATTTCCTTTCTCCTGAACACGATACAAACACATTTGCTATGTAGATTTCCCAAAGCCAACATATTCCATTTAAAACATTCAAAATACATTGCTTTTTTCTACCTTTGTGGTCTGGACATTGTATTTTTCCATCATGTTGGTTGCAGTTTCTTTTCTGCTTTCCTGTTTGTCGTCTTCTAATTCTCTTTCGAGCGGCTGCTGTCCATTTGTCTTCTTTTACCGTCACTATGCTTCTGACATATTGACTTCTTATTTTTAGCTCTTTCCTCTCTTTTTTCTTCTTTCTGCCTTGCTGTCAACTCAAATTTCACCCTCTCACTGTTCTCCTCCTTTTTAGTTTACAGCTACATATCAGATTTTCATCTTTTTCTCTCACCCACTAGCTTTTCCATTTCCCCATCTCACTCCTTCCTCAGCCCTCCATTCCCTTTCATTACCATATTTCTATTCTCTGTAATCACTATCTTTTTATTTATTTCCTTGCCACCCTCTTCCTCTCCCTCCTGGCCTCTCCCACATGGTTCCGCCATCTTCCTTTTCTCCACCCTTCTAGCCCAGCATCTGCTCCCTCTTTCTCCCCACCCCACTCTTGCAGCCTTACATCTCTCTGCCCCTTCTCTCTTCCCTCCTGCCCTCTCCCTCATGTTCCAACATTTCTCCCTCTCTCTTCCCTCACTCCCACTGTCCGGCACCTTTCTATCACCCTTCTGCTCCTGAATCCAACATCTTCTCCTTTCTCCCCTCTCCAGCTCCTGTGTTTCTCTCTCCCTCTCATTCACTTCCAGGCCCAATATATCTACCTTTCTCCCACTTTCTACCATTTCTCCCTCTCTTGTGCCATGGGTCTAACACTTCTCATCCCCCTCTCCCCATGCAGCATTTTCTCTCTTCCTCCCTTCCACTGCCATGCCCAACATTTCTGCCTCTCCCCCTCCCTTGTGCCCCATCCAACATCTCGTCCAATTTGTCACCATCTATCTTCTCCTCCTCACCACCCCCTGTCCAAGTCCAACATTTACCATTTCTCCTTCCCCACTACCCCCATATGTCCAACATTTCTCCCTCTCTTGTCCCTTTCCCCTCCCAATGCAAGATTTTTTCCTTTCTTACCCCTCTCTACCCTCTGTCCCACAATTCTCTCTCTCTCTCTCTCTCTTGCCCCTCTCCACCTCATGCCCCCCCTTCCAGCATCTATCTTAAGAAGACCTTCCCCCAACTCTCCATCTCTTCAATGGAGCACAGCACCACCCTTAGCAGGCTGAGGTCCGATCCTGCTTCTGCCTCCCTCTCTCCCACAGCGCTTCTCAAACACTGCCTACCTACTGCCGCCACGATCTAGTATCTTCCTCCCGTCTCAGCACTGCAGCAGCAGTAGCGATTCATGCTGCCTCCTGCTTCGTTCTAACCCAGAAGCGTCTCCTCTGCCGCGCAGATCGTGGCGGCGGTAGGTAGGCAGCGTTTGAGAAGCGCTATGGGAGAGAGGGAGGCAGAAGCAGGATCGGACCTCAGCCTGCTCCCTCCGCTGCCGAAATTGAAGCTCTCCGCTGCTGGGTGAGCCTGAACCCCAACTGGGTGGGCCTAGGCCCACCCAGGCCCACCCATGGCTACGCCCCTGCTTACTCCTTTATATTGTCACCTTGTGTGGATGTATTGGCAAGTTTGCTTTCATGTGACCACGCTTCTGATACCTGTGATCTGTTTGATTGGTGATTTAATACAAATATCAAACAGATATAAGGTGTTCTACTTGGTGCATAGAACATACAGACTGCTTGATACAAATATTTCAAACCTAAATCCAATTGGAAAACAAATTTTGCAGAGAAGCTACAAACTGTGGTATTTTGGATATCTAGTGCATAATCAAATAGTTCTGAATAAATTAATAAGATAACTGAAGCCTCAGTATCAAATTAATATGGATGCATATTTTTCAACAAAACCTTTAAAGAAATATATGACAAATGAAAATTGCAGAAAAGGTAAAGTTTTTAAATCATTGCGGGATATAAACAAAGATAACAAAAGGAACATTTTGAAATCTTCAGCATGACAGAATGAAGTAATCAGCCTAATATTGACAGCATACAAGGCAACTCCTTCCCTTTAACAGATGGGTTTATGGTTTGGAACCACAGAAGTACAAAAATTAATGTGCTCTAAATCCTGTCTGGAAACTTGCCCAGATTGGGCTCCACTTTTCTGTTGCTGCACTGTTTACATGAGTATATTCTAACTATACTTAATGCAAAACAACGTTCAGTATCGTTTTGTTTCTATTAATGCAGATAACCATGTATTGCATAACTGCATTACAAGAACAAAAAAATAGTTTGCTGCCATATACTATGCCAATGGTTTTCAACCCAGTCCTCATGATATACCCAATCAGTGAATATATAGAGCTGCAGTGTATGTAGATCTCTCTCATGTAAATTCACTGTGGATATTCTAGAAAGTCAGACTGAGTGGGTGTGTCCCAAAGACTGGAGATAAGTACCATTAAACTATAGTCTATGTAGAAGCCAACACCCAACAAAATTTCATGAAGCATTGAAATGTTATCAGCAATACTTAGAAACGCGTTAACAGAGACTAAATTAGACAAGCTTACCCGTTCCAACTTCCTTTTCCTCTTCGTCAATGCTGTTTTTAATACTATCATATTCCTCATCAATAGTCTGGTTACCCCGAATCTGAGAGAGAACTCGCCTTGCCTTCTGAGTTTGGCCTTTCTGAATAAGCCAACGGGGACTTTCCGGCAGAAACAGGAAACCAAAGAACTGGATAACAGATGGAACTGCTGAAAGGCCAAACATGTACCTACGAACAATCAAGACATATTTCAGACTCAGTCTATAATACTTGCTCTGATAGACTTTATTTTATTAGGTTTTAACTTCTTATTCTGTTTGAGGAGGGATTAATATTAGCACTATCATCTACGAGGTGATTTAGTTCATATATGGGGAAAATTAGGCTTTATTGCTGAATCAAATGTTTAAAAAAATGTGAAAAAAATGATCAACACAATACTAGGGATTATATACCACATTTATTTATTTTACTAATTTATAATCAACTTAAAAAATTAGGCAGGGTACAATAACACACATTATAAAAAAAACCCATACTTTGAAACAGTTCAGTTTAGTAGCACCTCATAATCTTTCAGTTCTCTAATCGTGCTGCAATATCCTCATATAGGAAGTAAACCCTGAACTGGCTCACACATTATCCTTAAAGGCCTTTAGAAAAAAAAAAAGATTGTTTAAAAACATTTGAGAACCTAAGTAGCATCAGTAAACAAACAAGTGTGCAGGCAGCTTATTCCACAGCAATGGGCATGCTAAAAAAAAAAAAAAAAAAGCAGCTTCCCTTGTTTCAGCAAATCATATCTTTACCAAAGGTGGAAGCAAAAGCGATTATGCGCCATTTCACCAGAGTACCCAAGTAGGTCAATACATTTTTAACACTTGGACCAGATATCCCCATTCTGTGGGATACAAATGTTCTAAAATAAATAAATAAATAAATAAATAAATAAATAAATAAATAAGTGTCAAAACTTTAAATCTGACCCTATAACAAATGGGGAACCAATGTAATATGATGAAAGATTATTCTTAGTACCAATACATCTGTGGCAATGTGGGCCACTTTGCTTCTCCTCTTCCCTTTCAATTGCTCCAATACTCCAGATACATCTAGTCCATCATTTAAGTATTTAGGTATTCTTCTCGACAGAGAGCTTTCTTATGAGCCACAGATTGCCCACTTGGCAAAGACCTCTCTTCTTTTTACGGAAATTCTGGACGATCCACTTCTATCATGATACATCATCAAAAATGACCATTTTATATTCCATCATTATTTCATGTCTCAGTTACTGCAATTCCTTCTATTCTGGACTTCTACCATCTCTTCTTTGTCCTCTTCAGACAATCCAAAATACCTCCACATTTCAATTATGTCACTCCACTGTACATCCAGTATCACTGGCTACTAGTTACTGTATAAAATTCAACACACTAGAACATAGATGTTGGAAACACTTCCTGTCAATTCTAATCAGCTTTGACGTTAAGAAAGCCTTTGACCGGGTGCAATGGAAGTTTCTTTTTGCCTCCTTGAAGTCCTATGGGTTTACGGGCCGTTTTGTCTCAATTAAGGCACTATATGCTGACCCTCGGGCACGGGTCTCAGTTAATGGATGGGAATCTGAATCCTTTCGAGTGTTTCGGGGTACGCGAAAGGGATGACCCCTTTCCCCGTTTCTCTTTGTATTATCATTGGATCCTCTGATAAGAGATATAATGGAGAACCCCGATATCCAGGGAGTTCAGCTTGGTCCCCATTGTTTCAAGGTGGCAGCTTTTGCTGACGACTTGTTGGTCCACTTAAGAAGCCCGAAGACCTCCTTACAGGCTTTGTTAGATTATTTTAAGGAATATGGAGATTTCACGAGATTCCATCTTAGAGAAGTCAGAGGTTTTACAGTCTTCACCCACAAGTAAAGGCCCTATGGAGTTTAGAGTTCCCTCTACGGTGGGCTGTTGGCTCCTTTAAATACTTAGGGATCTATCTGACAAGGGAGTTCTGTATAGATTAAATATAATGGCTCTATTGGAGGCCACTAGGAAACAATTAACTAGTTGGAAAGACCTTCCAGTGTCCTTAATAGGACGAGTGGGGTTAGAGCAAATGGTCATATTTCCCCAGTGGTTATATGCACTTCAGAGTTTACCATTGAGATTACTGCAGAAAGATCTGAGAGGTGCATATAAATTATTTAGTAAATTTTGCTGGGCAGGCAAAAAGCCGAAACTCAGGATAGATATATTGCGTGGCTCCTGGAGTCAGGGTGGAGTGGGGATTCTGGATTTAAAACAATATAACTGGGCATGCCTACTGAGACATCTGGGAGATTGATTTGGACAGATGCAAATTTATACACCGATAGAAACAGAAAAGGCACTTTATGCCCCTTATGATTTTTACTCGCTGCTGCACCTTGGGAGGGCCCAAATTCCTGGACCTCTGAAGGAGAATATATTGCTGAATTAAATGCAGGATGTATGGAGGATGATAGTGAATAAATTGGGGGGCAACGCATATGTTTTGAACCAGCAGTCCTTGAGGGGCAATGTAACTTTCCAACCAGGGATAAATAACCCTACTTTTCAACTCTGGGAACAACGGGGGCATTGTTAGATTGGAGCACTTACTGTCGAGTGAGGGAGAAATGGTAAACTTTGAACAGCTACAAGAAAGGGTGGGTGTTTCATGTGGCAATTGTTTTGCCTTTGCACAGATTAGACACTATATATCCTCCCTTGATAGGTCAGCTTTACGAGTCCCTTTGGGCACACGGATTAGAGACTTTTTCCAGGAAGTATCAAAGGTAGGATACTCAGTATTGAACCTGCATAAGGCCCTGCTAAAAGGAGATCCGGATAGGAATTTTACTTCCTTAAAATCCAAATGGGTGGAGGACCTAGGAGTGGCTATAGGGGATTGGGATGTTGCTGCCACACTCAGAATCATTCCCTTGTTGACTAAAGATGCAAGACTATGAGAATGTGGGTATAGGGTTTTGCTTAGAGCATATACTGTATGACTAAGGCACAATTGGAACGTGTGGGGGTGAGGGGCGATCGTAATTGTTCCAAATGTAAACAGTTCACTCACACTATTGCACACGCTTTCTGGAGCTGCCCGAAAGTTAAACCTTTTTGGGAGCAGATCAAAAGATTTGTAAGTCGGATGTTAGCTCGAGATATAGGTGGCTCGGTGGAACAATTGCTACATGATGCTCCTAGGGCCTTTATTAATATGCATAGATTTGCAGCTCTTTTGTGCCGTAAATTAGCCCTTGTAGCCCGAAAAGTTATTTTACAATATTGGATATCTCCAAACCCTCCACATTTTGACATTGGAGGAATCAGATTCATTTATTAGCATCCTGGGAGGCTAGGGAAGCAAGGAGCCCCCCCAAAGGGGCGTAAGTCCTTCCTGACAATCTGGAACCCATATCTCCAGACCTTAAGCCCACGGGGGCATAGTATCCTGCTTAATACTTTATCAGACATGATCGAGTTAGGTCATTCCCACTCAGTGATGGTAAGCAGTGAGATCTGCTAGCTTCTGAAGGGGGGAGGGGGAGGGGTTGGTAGATGGGAGAGGATGGGGTTCTGAGACTGGGAGGGTGGGTTGGGGGTGGGGGCATTGGTTTCTAAAGATGTTGGATGTGAGTAGGGTGGAATGTGATAATGGGGGGGGAGAGGGCTGGATGAGGGAGGGGAGAGAAAAAAATGGGTAAAACTTTGATGATGGAAGGAAGGATGCTATATGGTTACTGTTTTACTGAGTAAAGTTGGTAATTTACAATACTGTTTACTCAACTTTCTGGTTTTGTTTGACATGTGGAGTGGAGGAGTGGCCCAGTGGTTAGGGTGGTGGATGTTGGTCCTGGGGAGCTGAGGAACTGAGTTCGATTCCTGGCACAGGCAGCTCCTTGTGACTCTGGGCAAGTCACTTAACCCTCCACTGCCCCATGTAAGCCGCATTGAGCCTGCCATGAGTGGGAAAGCGCAGGGTACAAATGTAACAAACAATCAATCGTTGATTCATCAATAAAATTGTTGAAAATAAACCATAAACCTTAACCTGCTAATACGTGGATGCCCCTTGTTTCTATTTAGATACTGAAGAAGAAAGATAGAACTCAGCGACCCCGCCCCTCAAGCTCATACAAATGCCAATCAAGACAGCTCTCCATTATGGTTTTTGAGCAGGTTGTTGTGGTTCTGGGCACATCTGTTTCAGGAATCGAGAGAGCTCCAGCATAGAAAGCAATGTTTTGTTCAGCCCATTAGACCCAGACTAACCTGTGGGAAGTATATAAAAATTCTCAAGGAGAGATCGCATGATGTGCTGAGTTATAAAGATGGAAGTCAGAGGAACACCAGGTTCCCCACAGCTCCTTTGCTACTAAATCAGCACACAACACAGATTTACCAGATTCAGGAAGTTATTGAGTGCTTGTGCATATCTTTATAGACAAATATTTTTATTACAGTGGCGATATTATGGCTAGTAGAGTGTATAAACAGGATCGGGAGAAGGGCTGTGGGGCTTTCGAGAAAATGGCCGACACGCATGATGCAGAACTATTTGCCTTCACAGAGACTCAGTTAGCACAGATCACAAAAACAGTGAAAGCTGAAAGCGTAATAGCAATGGCTGGAGTCAAACAAGAGGCCTATGTGGAAGGCTCTTCAGCTTTACAAATCCACTCAGTTCCATCACCACTTTCCCATCACTAATACTTCCATAGCAGACGGCAGTTTACCATACAGAAGTGAGGAGAGGATGGGGAAGGGGTGTCCAGGCCCTTCTAGGTGGTCTGTACACCACTCTTGTTTCTCTGAAAAACTCATGACTAGGATGCCTCACCACTCAATGTAAGTGGGAAAAGAATTGGTGCAACTGTTGATAGCATTTGAAAACAGATTTCAAAGGATGGCTAACAGTTTCCTACAACAATGCTCTGCATGTTTTCCCCTACTTATTTTAATTTCTTTGTTTTCCCATCTAAATCTGGATGTCTCAGCAAGAAAAAATATTTTACAGTGGGCTTTGACAGCAAATTCAGCGACTGGGAAGTAGGACCAGTGCTGAGCAGACTTCAAAGACTTGTAAACTGAAAATAACGGACAGATCAAGAACAATTGTGTGTTTTTTTGCATCACATTCATATCGCATCTTGTAAGTGTCTCTCAGTGGGGGAGGAGAAACACATCAAGGTTGATAGTGAGTAAAATGTTGTCAGTTTGCAACATTGTTGAATTGCTGGTTTAATCAAGTATTGACAATGAATGTGACTATACTGCAACCAAAATTATAAAGCCATTCTTCCATGATTGTGTGACTGCCCTATTCGTGATCATGAAGGAGTGTAACCTGAATGGCGTGGCAGATGCGGCTCTGGCCACCTTATTGGGCAGACTGGATGGACCGTGCGGGTCTTAATCTGCCGTCATATACCACGTTACTATTGGTGCTCTTGCAAAAATGTGTGTGAAAACATTCTTCCTCTTTACCCACTTTGTTAGTGTTTATTTTATTTATTTATTGGTTACATTTTTTTATCCCACATCTATTTGTAGGCTCAATGTGGCTTACATAGTACCGGAGAGGCATTTGCAGACTCCGGTGAGAACAAATACAAAGTGATGTTGTGGTAAGATGATATTCATGTGGCATAGCCACATTAGGGAAATGTACATTGGAAGAGTTGCATATACACTATTTATGCCAGAGCTCACTATAATAAATATACCTGAAGTATTCTGGAAATGTCTAAAAGTCCTCTTACCTTCAGAAAAGCATACTCAGTTGAAAACTATTTTTTTTACACAAGTTAGCCACAACATTTTGGCCCACTATAATAAAAGAACGTACAGGCATTTTTTTGAAAGCAGCAGTATCTAGGTCAGCCCCTCAGGTAAGGCTATGGTTCTGTATGCTATGACAGGAGATTTGAGCCTGAATTATCAATATTTGGAATCAGGGGCAGAGAAAACCAAGCAAGCTTGTTCACACTATTCACTTGCATGCAGAATTTTCATGTCCTTTCTTATACATTTTCAAACATTTTTCCACCAACTCATTAAAGGGCTCTTTTACTAAGCTGAGTTAAGCAGATAATGCTGTGTTTTCACTGTGGTAGAAAGTTTGGGCCCGTGCTATGGTCTAACGCACTACAATACAATCCTGCGTGTTAAAATCCTACGGCCGTTTTCTAAGCTGTGCACACTTTAAACGCTAAAGACACCCCTATATTCCTATGGATGTCTCTAGCGTGTGTTAAAAAGACTAGCGTGCCTTAGTAAACAGGGCCCCTAATGTTAGCTGCACAATGCAGAAGTACATCAACTCTGGACAGGTAGTACATGGCCCCCTGCTGATATCACAGCCAATTACTGTCATCTCAAGAGAAGGTGGTAAGTACAGCTGTACTACACACAAACTGGGAGTGGCACTGGACCTTTCATGGGAGGCAGAGCAGCATCACTCCTCCATCTGATTCCCTCCCCCCTCTTCCGACACTGACCAGTCTCCCCCGTCCCCTACAGAATGTATATATTTTAGCATTACTTGACTGATATTAATGATTTATTATATCATTGTATAATGAAAGATAAGCTGTACATTGCATTATGAAGATACTATTTACCTTATTGCATTGTCTGTTTGTAATTAAACTCTGGAATTTGTTGCCAGAGAATGTAGTAAAAGTGGTTAGCATAGCGGGGATTAAAAAAAGGTTTGGTTGGCTTCCTAAAGGAAGTCCATAGACCATTATTAAAATGGACTTGGGAAAAATCCACTGCTTAATTTCTAGAATAAGCAGCATAAAATGTATTGTACTGTTTTAGGATCTTGCCAAGTACTTGCAACCTGGATTGGCCACTGTTGGAAACAGGACGCTGGGCTTGATGGACCTTCAGTCTGTCCCAGTATGGCAAAACTTATGTACTATGTTGTTTTTATATGTTTAGGAATCATTGTATGTGTAAGACCTTATTTTTTCACTCTCATTTTACCATTTTTAATTTTTAAGAAAATCATTTTTTATATTTATAATGCTTGAATTATTATTCTTGTTATGGATTTGGCTGATCTGTATTTGACATTAATCATCATTATTACATGTGTTTTCAAAAAATATTTTTGTAGTTTTTATAGTTCATTTGAAGACTATTCAGCTCATCTCATATGTTATGATGTTCGTCCATGCTGTACACGTTTCAGTGACATCATCTGCACCACTGAAACGCATTAAAGATGGCTACTGAAGTGCGTAATGCTTTTTCTTTTTGCTTTTTTAAGCATTCTGTGCAGCGATTTTTACTAAAACAATAAAATAAAGTTTTTTTTAAGAAGGGTACACATCAGTGTTTAAGATTTTATATTAATTTTCTGTTGTTAGAATTGTGATAATGGCATTTATGAGGCTCCCACTTTTTAAGCTGTGATATGTCCTTTTGACATACTGCAAAGTTGCAGTGCTTTGAACAATCTATGTGATTACTGAGGAGGTTTATTCTGAGTATCAATTATTTCAAAAATCACCTTTGACCTATAAAGACATGTATAAAGTAGCCCCATCTTTTTCAATATGGCTAACTCCAGGCTGCACACTGTAAGAATAGCGAGACACTGTTGCTCTACTGAACTGATCTATGACTTCAGAACTGCTGTCTGTGAGTAACAATGGTTTAGAATCTTCTCCCTTTGGGGGGGGGGGGGGGTGGAATTATTCATTTTGGTGAGATCTTTTGTAGCTGTTCAGCCTTGATTATTCCTGTTTGTTGTTCTAATTATTAGACAATCTTGGAAGTGTTTCTTATTGTTGGGGAATACACTATTTTTTACCCTTAAGTTAGGTATGTGTATCATTTTGTACCAAAGAACATTTATGCACTTGGTTGAAGTATGAAGTCATACATATCACGTTTTGGTTTCCTGAACATCTTCTATGGCTTTTTTGTTTTTAACCACTTTCACTAATTTGGCACATTTGAACGTCTTAATGTCTGTTTAAATTTTTTTCTAATTTTTGTCTGTAATTTTGCACAATTTATATTACGTTTAAGTCTTTAAGCATATATTTTATTAATATTTGTATTCATATTATATTTTTTCATGTTTGTTAGTGATCCATGATACCCATGAATCAGCCTTTTTGGCGAAACGTGGCCACGTCGAGACTTTTTACAAAATAATTTTGAGATTTTTTTTTAAATAAAGAACCTTCTGGATTCTAGTTTGCTTTGTGTTCTGTAAACAGAAGTAGGTCAGCTTTGGGAGTGCATGGCCCACTGCTGATAGCATAGCACAGCTGATCTTACTGCCACCTCAAGAGGTGTACAGCTGTGCTACACAAGCTGGTAGTGCACAGGACCTTTCATGGGAGGCACAGCAGCATCACTCCTTTATCTGATTTCTCCCCTTCCAACACTAACCAGTCCCCCCTTTCCAGGCACACCAGGCCCCAGAAAAATAAAAACCCTGCTTTCCACAATAAACCCCACACCCAAACAGAGAATTTTTCATTTCCTATGTTCCCCACCCCAACCTAACCAGGGAATTCCATGGTTGTTCTGTGGTAGCCAGGCAGCAGCTATACTCCTCACCTTTCTGCTGCCCTGGACTGCATAGGGATTCAGAATGGCTGCCAAGGCCTCTAACAGTCATTTCATGGTACTACTTGCAGTACTATGAGAACAGCTAGGGCTCATTGTAGTCATTTTGGATCCCAGCTTAGCTGCCACTCGGCAACCACAAACCCACCATGAAGACTCCCAAGTAGGTCTGGGGAAGGGGAATTAGGAGATGGGACGGCTTGATGTTTGGGGGACAGGGCTTATTTTAGGGGTAGGCGGATTTTCTTTTCCAGGGCCTGGACAGTGTCAGGAGTAAAGGAACACAGCTGCAGGAAGGGGAGCCATCTCCTTTGCAATGGCATTTTTCTTGGCTCCGCACTGCATTACAGGTAGTGCCTGGGCAGTATTTCTCTGCCCTATGCCATAAACCATTAACCACACTACTTACATGTGAAGTGCAAAACGTACCACACTTTATTAAAAGGTCTCCTATATGTCAATATGAAATATAGGGTAAAAAAAAGCAAATCTGTTTTTTATATTACACATAGTACAATTTGAAAAGTTATATTCCAGAATAAAGTCCCTGTTCTTTTTCATTCAGTCAAAATAAGAAATGAAGAAAAATCTCAAAATCATCCGAAGTGCTAACATTACAGTTTACTAAGTCAGCTGTCTGAATCACATATGCAGGTATCAATAAACTACTCATCTTGCCAGATGTCTTCTGGGGAAAGCACAGTGGCGTCTTTCTATCTCTTAATAGCAGTCATGATGGTCTTTTGTTTCTGAGTTCAGATTAATGCTGTTATCCATCTTCATCAAGGCCAAAGCTGCTGAAATGCCAGACTTAATTACATTCATTCTCTTGTTTTTGAGAAATCAAATTGAAGACAGATGTTTCTAATTGTTTTTCCCCCCACAAAATGTTGACATTCTTGGAGAGAGAAATATTGTCCTATCCAAATGACTATAGCACATTAAAGGCCCATCACCATCTCACAATATTCTCATTGTCCTTTTCTACATAGATATGATGGCAGCATGGCCAAAGTCTGAACCCATCAAAATCCTCCTGGCCTCCTGCTGCTTTTCAAACACCTAAGATTTACTGTCAATTGTTTAGAAATGTCTGATCACAGAACCAGGTGCAATGAGTATAGCAGTGGCATGCAAATCATCCTCCATAAAGTGCTGTAGATAGGCATTCTGCCAGGGAACTAAGGGAGAACCTAAGGAAGGTTTGTTCATAGTGGCATTGAGACATTTCTATTGGAATTCAAGAGGCACAATTCTCCAGGGTCCCAACTCACAGACAAGAAAACTGCTGAGCCACTGGGTTCCACCCTTTCATTTCTGAACCCTGTAATTTTATCTTACTGTTATTTGTCATTGTACAATTCATACGTCCCTAACAAATAAAACCTCCCCCTCCCCACAACACACACACTCGCTCAGTGGGTTAACTCTTCATTATTTTTAGTTACCTAATCTATGAAGACACTCCTAAGCGATAAAAGAGCTCCATATATCCTCAAAGTTAGTCATGGAGTTGCACCATATAGCAGTAACCCAGGCAAGGAAAGTATATATTCCCCACACTTTTTAATAATTTGGCAAAGGGAAGTAGGGTCTCTTGCTTTCAGGACACAGTTATTTATACTGTAACATTTTAACCACCCCTTTCTTGCTTCCTGGCGGTCCACTGGTCTACATCTTTGGAATTCTCTCACTCTTCACTTATGCCTTGAATTTTCTTTTGTAAACATTTATAGAAGGCAACAGTCAAAATTTGGCCTTTTCAGCTCAACTTTTAGCGACTTTAGTTTTCACAGCCTCCCTTGTTTCCTACTTCTCCTGCCAGCTTTTCTCACTTCCACATTTGTTTTCCCTGCCCTCTCTGGCTTCTCATTTCTTTTCTTCACATTCATATATTATGAATTGTTGTGCTTTGCTTTTAGCATGAAACAGCAGGATAACAAGTATTTTTAAATAAAATAACCCCCAAGTATCTTAGAGAGCCACTACCTCACTTGAACTCAATATTGTTTTACCACTGTCCTATATATTAATCAAGGTCCCTTATTCCTGTATAATCTCCAACCTAGCTTACAGAGATGTTGGAAAGTTTTGTCCGTTCTGATCTTGAAACATATTAGACAATGAGAACCTGAGAAAATGCATAAGACCATTTTAAAATGATTAATTCATTTAAGGAACATTACCATCACCCACCTCAAAAAGTAACTGCCATCAATTGTTAATCAATTGACCACATTTAGTTGATGTGTGTGTGTGGGGGGGGGGGGGTAGTTTCTAGTAGTTTGGTTGTCATAATACTTTTTGCATAGTGGTGGTGAGAGGGGTTTCCAATTAGGGGAATTGGTGCTTTCACAGTTATGCTTGTTCTAACATTTTGGGACATACTATGTTCAAGAAGGAAGTATAAGATTTTTTTTTAAGTATATTTTTCCTTTGAAAAAGTATCTGCACAAGATACAAGCAAATGGGTGTTAATGTGTGGGTACTTAATTCCAAAAGTATGGCAGATTTTCAAAGTGAAGTTATGTACATACTTTCACTCATGTAAGGCAGTTAAAAACAATTTTGTAACTTGTTAATTTGAGTCTCAGATCTTCCTTTTCTGAGATGTGTGTGGGCATGTTTGGAAACAGGAAGGGCAGGCTCACTTCTGCAACCTAGAGAAGTGTAGACAATGTCCATGGACATTAGCCATCCTTCTTCCTTCTGAACATCAGTGCAGAAATCTTTGAATCCTGAAAAAAAGCCAGACAGCTAGCAATCCTAACCTCCTGAGTCTTGAGCGCACGCCTTACCTTACATATTTGGGCCCAAAGTATGTGCGTAGTTTTCTAATACTTTAAATCTGACCCTGGCTACAGCAATAGAATACTCCCCTCATTCTAGAACTTAGTGCCTAAATCGACATGTTAATTGTGCACGTAAGTTTACAACACAGTAGGACTTATGCATCCAAGTGCTGAGAGCTCAGTGCTATTCTATAAAATAACATTCACGGCTCGATTAGCATATAGAAGCAAGGGAGCAATCACAGGGAGGAGCAATGGTGGGACCAGCATTTACACAAGTAATTTACAGAATGGTGTAAGCTACGTGCTGAAGCACCGCAGTGAAACACACTCACACCTGCCACTGAATTGGGTGCACCTAAATGTACAGAAACACAAAAACAGAAGAAATGCCCTCCACGGATACAACACAAACAAAACAGAACAATGAGTCTAAAAAAACAAACAAAAAAAAACTAAATGTGAAGGGTGTCCAAAAAAGTTACTCTTTTTTAGTCTCCTCCACTGTTCTGTTTGCATCAAAATGTAGGCATGTTGATGCTGATTTACACTAGTGTTTTATAACGGAATCTTGGCACCTAGATGTTGCTATAGAATTGGCACTCAGCATCTAGGTGCCTAAACTGTGGCAACTATTTATTTATAGTAAGAAAACTGTATGATACAGTCCATTTTCATAGCACAATTAAGAACAAAACTAAAATACAGATCAGAATGAATAAAAGGCATCCCCATAAGGGACAGGAAGTTATTTACAAGCCCTGTGTTGTATGTCTGTATGTATAGCTGTAGCATTGCTTTTTGTGGACAGGGACCATTCTAGGTGTGGTGGGATAGTTCTGGGCAGGTAGTGTTTTGGGGGGGAGGGCATGTAAGAGCAGTTTGGAGGCTGGGGAGCAGTTGCATGGGGAAGTTTTGGGGTTGTGAAGGGTGTAATTTTATTGATAGAGGCAGTCTTATGATCGTGGTCAGAACCCCTCTCAAATTTAGCTTTTTCCTGGGGGTCAGCTTCTTAGCTGGCTTCTGTTTCTTTTGTCTGTCCTTTCTGAGCTAGCTCTCTCTCTATGCTGGCAGCTTCCAGCAGCATGACTCTAATTGTTTCACTTTACTACAGCTGTGTGTGTGGACTGAGTTAGCTCTACTTCTCTTTGGGTGTACTGGCTTCAAGTGCTTCACGGTGCTGCATTGGTGTGGGTTGGGCCTCTCTGGGTTTCAGTGTGCTGTCTGCCTGGGTCTAGGGAGTGTGACATCATCAGGGAGGGCCTTGATAAGGAAGTGGTGTTCTTCCCTTCAGGGCCTTTGCAACGTTTGCTTTAGGTAGAGTGGTGCAGTGTGCACGTCTGACTTTGTGTCTAGTTTCCCTGCTTGCTTTTGCTAAAGGTCCAGGTTAGTGTTAGTGCAGTGTGCACTTGTGACTGTGTGTTTAGCTTTCCTGCTTTTCCCTCTTGGTGCTTTGGAAGCACTGCTGTGTGTAGGGCAGTGGCGTTCCGAGGGGCGCTGACACCCAGGTCAGATCGCCGATGTGCCCCGCCTCCCCGGGTGCAGCGCCCCCCCCCCCCCTGGCAGCGCAACCACCCCCCACCCCGGCGAAAGAACCCCCCCCCCGGGTGACGCCGCTGAGGGGGTGCCGCTCGCCGGTCAGCGTCGTTGGTTTCCATGCTCCCTCTGCCCCGGAACAGGTTACTTCCTGTTCCGGGGCAGAGGGAGAATGGAAACCAACGACGCTGACCAGCGCGCAGCACCCCCTCCCCCAGCGGTGTGCACCCGGGGCGGACCACCCCCACCGCCACACCCCCTTGGTACGCTACTGGTGTAGGGCTTTGGAAGCTCTGTTGCTGATAGAAGTACTTCAGGGTTTGGTGTTGTTAGGAACACTGCAGATTTGGCTGTTAGAAGTACTTCTGGTGTTTGTGCTGTTGGGAGCATTGCAGTCTTTGCTGTTTGTGTTTGGTGCTTTGGAAGCACTTTTGGCTTACGTGTTTAGCTTCCCTGTTTTTTCCCTAGTGGCTCCCCTGTCTTCCCTTTTAGTGCTAGGAGCTCTTCTGGTTGTTTGGTACGTGGGAGCACCCTAGTTAGTTTAGAGTTGTAGAGCTTCTGTAGCTTGGTGCTCAGAGCACCTGTGTTAAGTCTGCTGAAGTTTGGTGCTTAGGAAGCACCTTCATTAGCTTATGTGTTTAGCTTCCCTGTTCTTCCTTGTGGCTCCCCTGCTTTTCCTTTTGGTGCTGTGAGAAGCACTCCTGTTAGGTCAGTGCCTTGGGGCACTCCTGTTAGTATAGGGCTTAGGAAGTCCTTTTGTTAGTTTACTGTGAGGAACACTTCTGTTGGTTTAGGGCTTGGGAGCACTTAGGTCAATTTAGGATTTAGGAGTACTTCTGTTTCCAGTCCTGGTCCCTGTGTCATCTGGAGTCATCCAGTAAGTCCTGCCGGCCACTCGAACCCAGGGGCTCAACCCTTGGGGGGCAGTGGCTAAGTGCAGATGAAGCTGTACGGACCAGTCCAGTGTGTTCCAGTCCAGTGTCCTCCAGTCCGGGGGATTCCAATCCGTGTGTTCTGGCTCGCTGGGCAGTGCCTGCAGTCCCTGCCGGTGCCGGTGTGCTTGCCCAGCGTTGGTTGGTGGGTTTTGCCTGCTGCTGTCGCTCCTCGTCAGCAGCCCAAGGGCTCATGTTTGCTCCAGAGCCCGGCCCCGTGGGCTCTGAACCTGAGAACCTGACAGGCAGTAAGGGCAGAGATTTGGGGGTGGGGCAGTTTGGGCAAATTAGCAGGTGAAAGAGCAATTCCTTGATTGCGTGTTTTCACTTTAACTTCGTTTCTATGCTGCAGAAGATGGAAATGCTACAGGATGCTTAGTAGTTTGAAAGACAGGCCAACTTAAGTTATCTTGTTTATTTTGCCCATACTATGTCTATAAGGGACTAGCTTGATGAGTTAGTTGATAGAAGTGGAAGGTCCTCAGTTTAATTCCTCTGGATCTGCTGGGAATACTGTAAAGGCAACATTCACAGTCCACAGGATGACAAATCATCATCACTTAATAGTGGCACCTAATGGCTGTTAAAGAGTCCACAATTGCAAGGTTCTAGAAGGAGCCCTCGTGCATGGCCTGCAGCCCAGGACTTCAGGAGGGGTTAAGTGAAAATCCACAGGTGGTTGTAAATAAAGGGTCATGTTGCCATATCTTAGCCCTGATTGAGTGAATTGGAAGTACAAAACAGTGGGTGGAAACTGCCAGAGAAAAATGAATGGCTCTAAGAATATTGTCTTTTCCAAGAAACTTTAGCAATTCATCTGTTCTTGCCCACATAATCATTAAACTGTTGACTAGAACATTTAAATGATCCCATTGATTAATATTGTTTTCCCATTCAGCTCATGCTGGCATTGCTTTTAACCATGCAGTAATTTGAATCTCTATGCCTCTAATAATCTGCAATGGTCAGAAGCCATCAGAATTTGGAAGAATAAACCCCTGGAGATTAACAAACAATTCTGAAAGGGAGCTTTAAATACTAGCCAAAAATGTTCTGCATTACTGATAAAATGACCTTACGCTTTGGTATTCCATTCATCAAACTGTCAAACACCAAGCCAACAACATTTTTTTATGGTACTAAAAATTCCACAACCCTATTTAAGGTTCTTCTGTGTGTTGTGTATGTCTTTGAGAAAAAAAGGTTCTCATTTGTGTTGGAATACCTATTTCTATAGAAATACAGAAATTCCTCTGGATTATTAGATTCAGGAAACTTTGTTGGAATAAAGCAAAAGTAATTATTGATATTAGGGTTCTCCATACACACCAGGATAAACCAGATACAAGAGACAATTAATTTACTGGCTAGTGCCAACAGAGCAGCTCTCAGCAGCTTAGAAACATCTATAAGATCTTTCCAGGCATGCATATTCATTCCAATTCATCTGCCACCCACAGAAATTACCCCACTGAAAAGCTTAGTAGCTAACTCATAGGATGGAGGACGGATGTTTGTCTAATTTATCCAGATGCACTGAAGAACCACATTACAGATAACTCTGCTTTTTCTATTGACAAGCAGAATGATTCAACAACACAGATGCAGACTTCCTAAATGAAGGTTTCCCTGGTTTTCACATTTCAGCATTTTAAGAAAATCCTAATAAAAGGTTCTTGAAACAATGACCAATTTTGTCTTTGGGACAGATTGTCTAGACAGCAGTGAGATGTATAAGTGTGGACAGATGACTATATTGAATCTTTACAAATGAAGACAGTGTAAAGCTACAGAAGTCACCATGGTGCCAGCTGATGTTCTTTGGCTGGGTTTGAAGAATGATGTGCTGAATTATTAGTTCTGGAAACAGAGTCCAGAACACAGTCAGAGGGAAGTGGAACCAGAGACAGGGAACAAGATGGTTAGGGGGGAGGGGGAAATTACCTACTACAAAGGTTAAAAAAAAATTATTTTCAGGCTAGTAACTGAAATATGTCAGGTTTGAGAATTTAGATCTGCTGTCTATATTTTGTACTGTACAGGTGGAAATGTAAGCCAATTTATATGATTAATCACAAGATTAAAATTTTTAATCGATGTACAGCCCTACTTTAAAGTCAGTTCCTTGGGTGAATCTCTTCATGAAGGCGGTTAATAAATCCCAATAAATTATAAAATACTGTCT
This sequence comes from Microcaecilia unicolor, assembly GCF_901765095.1. Lineage (NCBI taxonomy): Eukaryota > Metazoa > Chordata > Amphibia > Gymnophiona > Siphonopidae > Microcaecilia > Microcaecilia unicolor. Next base: position 38,508,339 of record NC_044040.1, on the reverse strand, counting down.
TTGATGTATTTAAGTATAGTTTGACATCCAAGTTACTTCCACATATCCTAGTAGATTAAAGGCCCACAAAAACTAGCACAATAAAAAGCAGCACAGTTCTCACAGATTTAGTTACAGATGTATTCCATTAGTCTAAGAGGTATCCCCCCCCCACTTTTAACTCATTTGTGCACTTATTTCTATATAACAAAGTGAAATGTACATGTGTAAAAGCAGCCTAGATGCAATGTGTTATCGTGACCATTCGAGAAAAGGGCACCACAAAATATGTATATAGAGTGATGCAAGGTCAATCATAAAATATTACCTGCATGTTCTGTGGAAGGAGTACTCAACACTGAGATATACTCCATTAAGCTGTGAGTGCTGCAGGACAACTTTATAAAGCAGCTTTTTTATCTCCTACCTTCTGTAAATACTTGTGCTCAATAGAAATTTAGGGCCCTGTTTACTAAGGTGTGCTAGCATTTTTAGTGCATGCTAAAATGTAGCACGTGCAAACCACGTAGACGCTGATAGGAATATTATGGGCATCTACACAGTTAACGCACGCTAATGCTTAGTGCGCACTAAAAATGCCAATGTGCCTCTAGCGTGGCCTAGTAAACAGGGCCCTTAGAGTCCATCCAGTCAGCAATGGGCTAGATTTACTCAAAATAGTTCTTATAGTGGTTAAATCAACTCAGTTAAAGAAGGCAGTGCAAGACAGACTTCAAGGTTGTCTGGGATGCCCGATACCCTGGGTCCCTGGGGTGTTCCTTTTTTCTGCACCAGTGGGAGGGCTGACATCTTGTCAACAGCAGCTGCTGAGACAGGCGACAGCAGTGGCCCGAGTGACAGTAGCGTTGCACTGGAAGCAAAAAACAGTCCCCTCAATTACGAGATGGCAAAACAAATTAAAATACGTGTGTGAGATGGAAAGACTCATAGCAATACGAAAACATCGGACAGGTCAATGGCATTCTACATGGCAGTTCTTTGTAAATGCAGTTAACTAGAATCAGAGAGAGAATGCAGTTAATGAATGTGGGGGACGTGAGTAAGGGAGGGACTCGGGAAGGAGGGGGGGACAACTGGATAAAATGTTATAAAGCTGTTGAAGTCTACGATGGTACAGGGCTGATACAATGGGGTGGAAGTGCACGCAACACTGGGCATATAAAGGGTTTTCATGTAAAACAGTGAAGATTGTTTAAACACTCTGTTGTAAAGATTGAAAGTTCAATAAAGACTTCTCACAAATAAAAAAAAATCAACTCAGTTAAAAAGGTTAGATGGATTTTGTGTATAGTTTTAATGGAGTACGACTCATTTTGTAATATGCCAAGCTTGAAATAAGCATACAACTATAAATAAAATAGTTCTCTCCCTTTATAAACTAGTAAGAAAGGCCCGTTTCTGAGGCCAATGAAACGGGCGCTAGCAAGGCGCTTTCGTTCCCATCCCCCTCCCCTTGATGCAGGACTTACCCTCCGTGCTTCAGGGTGGTTGTGGTCGTGGGCGCCCCGCGACCCGCCCCGTGATGTAGAGAGTGGCTGGCTGGCTCCCTCGCTGCCTGTGACCTACAGCCTGCCTGGCTTACTCCCTCCAATCGTCGTCGCGTAGTACATCGATGTATGCCCCGCCCTCGTGTCAAACGTGATGACGTTGAGGGCGGAGCGAGGCGATTGGTCAAGTGTCATAGTTCCGCCCTCAACGTCATCACGTTTGACGCAAGGGCGGGGCAAATAGTAATGGGGCTAAATTCTGATCTCTGGCACCTCAGAAACCGGAAGTTGCAGCTTCATTAGAATGTTGAGGTAGGCAATTATGTGCGGAAGGGGCGTGGCTGTGGGTGGGTCTATCAGTGAGAGTGGTGCATGAGTGACAGTGAGTGGTGACAGCCTAAGTGCAGGGCTCCAGGGTTTCCCTGCCACAGAGTGAGCTTCAGAATGTTTGAGGTGAGAATTATTAATATAGATATCATAGTTGTGCTGCTTTTTTCAACTAAACCAACACAACTAACTTAGCAATAAGTCCTTGAAGCTGCAGATTGCTTTCATTATGAATATAAAAATTCAGGCTGCAAAACCTTCATAATTTTAAAAATATACACTGTTTGTTTTATACAAATAGATTGCTTCAAAAGTAACCAATATGTGGGTAGATCAGTTTAGTTTCTGGCATTTTGTTATTCTGCCAACAGAAATGTTGCTTAAACACTAGGCATCCCTTAATTCCAAGGGAAATCAAATATGTATGTTTGTATCACTTAGGAGTCATTGGTGCAGAAAAAGCATAAAACCTGAGTGGAGCATATAAGCCAAGCCAGGGGAAAGTCAGAGTACTAGAAAAATAAATTTTTATTTCTAGTGTTTATCCAATAAATATTTATTCTAATTAATGTTAATCATGTGGGGATTTTTTCCTGGTTAAAACTGAAGTTAGAAGTCTTAGATATGATCTAATTTGTTTCATGTAATTTATTGTCTATGGCTATTTTTAACTTGCCCTTCCTGGCCAAATTGAGAAGGTAGTAATCTCTCAGATTAGTTCCTTTCTGGAAGATAATGAAGTCTCTGAATAGTGGCACACTGGGTTAGAAGAAATGGTACTGCATCTCTGCTTAATGCAATATCACATTTTGTACAAAAATGAACCTGCTGAATGCTTGGAATTTAAGCACAGCTTTTGATTTAGTAGAATTTGATTCACTGTTGGTAAGATGTGCTTGACTTGGTCCATCAGGGACAGTACTGCCCAAGATTGAATCTTTTCTCAGGGAAAGACCTTTCAGATGAGACCTAGTAGTAGCTGGTCTTTGCCTTGGGGGAAGTTCTCTTAGGACTCATAAGAACATAAGAGTAGCCATACTGGGTCAGAGCAATGGTCCATCTAGCCCTGTACCCTGTTTTCCAAACAGTGGCCAAGCCAGGTCACAAGTACCTGGCAGAAACCCAATTAGTAGCAACATTCCATGCTAAAAAATCCAAGGGCAAGCAGTTGCTTCTCCATGTCTGTTTCAATAGAAGATTATGGACTTTTCCTCCAGAACTTGTCCAAATCTTTTTTAAACCCAGATATGCTAACCGCTGTTACCACATCCTCCGGCAAAGAGTTCCAGAGCTTAACTATTCATTGAGTGAAAAATATTTTCTCCTATTTGTTTTAAAAGTATTTCCATGTAACTTCCTTGAGTGTCCCCTAGTCTTTGTACTTTTGGAACTAACGAGTTAAAAAAAATTTTCATTTACTTTTACTCGTTCTACATCACTCAAGATTTTGTAGACCTCAATCATACCTCCCCTCATCCGTCTTTTTTCCAAGCTGAACAGCCCTAACCTCTTTATAGCCTTTCCTCATACAAGAGGAGTTCAATCCCATTTATATCCTTTTGGTCACTCCTCTTTGAACCTTTTCTAATTCCGCTATATCTTTTTTGAGATATGACGACCAGAACTGAACACAATACTCAAGGTGCAGATGCACCAAGGAGCGATACAAAGGCATTATAATATTTTCAGTATTATTCGCCATTCCTTTCATAGTACATCATCTACACCACCACCTAGATCTTTTTCTTGAGTGCTGACCCTCCCAAGGTAGATCCTAGCATCAAGTAACTATGATTTGGATAATGTGCATCACCTTGCGTTTGTCCACAATAAATTTCATCTACCATTTGGATGCCCAGTCTTCCAATTTCATAAGGTCATCCTGCAATATTTCACAATCCACACGTGTTTTATTTTTATTTTATTTTTATTTTTGTTACATTTGTACCCCGCGCTTTCCCACTCATGGCAGGCTCAATGCGGCTTACATGGGGCAATAGAGGGTTAAGTGACTTGCCCAGAGTCACAAGGAGCTGCCTGTGCCTGAAGTGGGAATCGAACTCAGTTCCTCAGTTCCCCAGGACCAAAGTCCACCACCCTAACCACTAGGCCACTCCTCCAAACTTGAATAGTTTTGAATCATCTAAAACTTTAATCACCTCACTCGTCATTCTGATTTCCATACATTTATTTGTCCCTCTTGTTATTTGGTGTTTTCCTGCAGCTCCCTGGATTTATCAATGGGATTTTTCTCTCATTTTTATATGCATACAAAATTCAAATGATAGCTTCATTGGGCCAGTCTCCAGAGCTAAAAATTGGTTGCTTAAATTTCTGTTTTGAACAGATAGTCATCTGGTTAAGTGCTAAAGGACTGATAATTGATGTGTTGAAAACAGAGCTTCAATGCTTTGGTGGAATTTAGTCAGTGGTTTCTCAGCAATCTCTACTTGATAGGGATACCTAGTCCATTAATCAACCAATTGGAAACCTATGAGATTTTTGTTTGGATTGTGAGCGCTCCTTTAAGATTCATGTAGCTAAGGTGGCTCAAAATGCCACTAAATTGCTTCATTTGGTGTCACAACTTGAAACCACTTTTTGTCCTTTTTGTTTTCTTCATTATAGTTTTACCATGTTTATGTTCTGTGGATTAAATATTTATTTTCTGTACCTGCTTTGAATGGTTAATCCAGGAAGGAGGCATATAAATCTTTAAATATGAGAGGTCATATGACACTATGGTGACAAGTATATGTTTGCGCTCTTGGGTCTGCAGCCCTCCCACCCTTTCAGCTCAAATAACAATTCCAGGGTGCTTTATACCAAATTGGAGAGCTATTGGCCTATTGTCAGCTGTTGAGCCCAATCAATCATCGAAAACCACTAGATGGCTATGAAACCGCAGAGAAGGGAGAAGGACCATGTTTGTGGGAGTGAATACAAGATGGTGGGTACAGCAGACCCTCCTGCGACCACAGCTGGAGCCAAATGGACAGCTAAAATAGGATCACAGTGAGTGTGGAAGCCTCACTTGATCGTAAATTACAGAGAATAATGGAGAAGCTGGAAAACATGGATTAACAACTAGAAAAATCTTACCCAGGACTTTCATTCGGTGGCATAACGCCTGGACACCTTGAAGATGGACAGTGGCCATTTGACTCAAGAGAATTAGAGACTTACCAAAATGTGTCAGCTTTTAGAGGACAAGGTTGACAATTTAGAGAATTTCAGCCATCATAATAATTTGCTACCCGAGTCACTTGCTGAGTCGGAGCTTCAGAGTCTCCTGGAAATGTGGTTGTTGCAGGATCTGCAACTCTCTAACGCAGCAAGTCCTCTTAGAATTGAACAGGCCCACAGGATCAGACCCGGCTGTGACCAAAATCAATGACCCAGAGCAGTGATTTTAAGGCTGCTAAATTTTATCCACAAAGAGGAAATATTGAGAGCTATACGAGTGGGACACATGGTGGAATATCAGAGCCCCAAATATTATGCTATTATGCTTTCAGGAGTACTTGGGTAAAGTGACATATATTAAGAGAATTTGCTCCCCTGTCCTCTCAGCTAATGCAGGCAAAAGTGTCTTTTGCATTACTGTATCCTGCTAAACTTAAAATCACGCATCAAGACAAAACACAATTTTTTCTTAAACCTCAGGAGGCTCAACAGTTATTACAGCAACATTACATTTTACCTGCATGTGGTCCCCAGGAGGGGACAACTGGACGGTTGCTGGAATAATATATTAATTTTTCAGCTCTACTATCACACTGAGTTGGAAACCCGATGAAGCTTCCCTATATTCCCCACTGTTTCTGCCATTGGTAGACCTCTTGGGGACAACAACTCATTTGTTACAGTGTGCTTAACTAAATGGGATCCACATGACCTGTCTTTTCGAGTTTAAAATCGGGTTTATAAACAGATACCAAAGGGAATAGACCAGGAGTTTGTTTCCCCTTTTGGTGCATAGACAAAATACCTCTTGAGTAGTGTTTCTCACTGAATAATGGTTTGATAGTAATAATGCTATTTGGAATGTACAGATGGTTAGTTCCGATTTATACTATACATATATGATCATTTGTGGCTCAACATTCATGAGCACAAATTCTAAAAAAAAAAAAAAGCTTTCCATGCTGATTTATAGAGAAATGGGATATGATTTTTCTCTATTCATTTACTTGATAATTTGCTAACCTTAATGCTTAGTTTGTACACATTGGGGGGGAGGGGGCTGGAGTACATGGTGTGGCCCTAGCCAGTATTCTGGCGTTCCAGGATGGGAGGTGAGGAAGGGGGGGGGGGGTGGATAGTGGGAGGGGTAGGGCTTTTGAGAGGGTGGGAGGTAGAAGGGCGGGTGGGAAATTTTTGGGGTGACGGGTCACTATTTCCAAGGGGTTTATTGGGCATTCTGATTCAACTTTGAGTCTTGGGTGTGGGTTGGAGACTGGGATGACCGCCATCTTTCTTAGTCACATCTTAACAGTTAATTGGTTACTGCGAATGGGTGACCCACCATGGCACTGAAAGCAGTGTCCTGGAATGTGGGAAGCATCTCTTCTCCAGTGAAAAGGAAACATTTTACATGCACTGCACAAGCAGCATACTTCCATAGCTATACTTCAGGAGCCATATCTGGGGATGGAAGACAAACTGCAAACCTGGTGGGTTGGGGAATAGGTCAAGTGCCCCTGGCATTTCCAAAAAGGGGGCAGTGGTCATTTTGTTCCTCACCCTCCCACCCTTTGATCCTATACTCTTACTTCCCCCTCCTAATTTTCCTTCACTCTGTTTCCCCATTACAGAGATGTACCCATCTGATTACTCTATCTATATAGATGTCAGTGTCCTTATTTAGAGCTGGATAAATTTTGATTTTTTTTTTGCACTATCATAAGTACATCGGGTATTATATACATTCATATTCACATTTTCAATTTTATGTTATATAGTACCCATTTCTTACTTTTTTTTTAAACTTATTTTACTTGTATTCCTTTTCCTCCTTTTTATTTCATTTTTTAAATTCCTTTTGAGGCTATTCATGCCTTAAGATGCTCATTTATTCTATACATCTCAGCCCCATTCCTCCTCTCCTAGTTTTTTTTCCCCATATCAGTTTCATTTGTTAAAGATTACTACTACTACTACTACTATTTAGCATTTCTATAGCGCTACAAGGCATACGCAGCGCTGCACAAACATAGAAGAAAGACAGTCCCTGCTCAAAGAGCTTACAATCTAATAGACAAAAAATAAATAAAGTAAGCAAATCAAATCAATTAATGTGAACGGGAAGGAAGAGAGGAGGGTAGGTGGAGGCGAGTGGTTACGAGTCAAAAGCAATGTTAAAGAGGTGGGCTTTCAGTCTAGATTTAAAGGTGGCCAAGGATGGGGCAAGACGTAGGGGCTCAGGAAGTTTATTCCAGGCGTAGGGTGCAGCGAGATGATTTTGATTACTATGTATCCATATATGGAACATAATTCTTTTCTGGGCTTTGCTTTCTCTCCCCTTCCTCAGCATTTTGATGCCATCTGATGGATTCAGTGTACCAGCACACTGCTGCTTTTTCTATTTGCACATGCGTGGCGTTCTTCTTTTGGTTTCATGCCTTCTCATGCGACGGCGCGATTTGCAACTCTTGACAATAGTAGACATTTTTTTTTTCATTTTTAGTGCAGTTGTTGAGTTTTTGCCATTAATGCTTAGCTCTTTAGACATTCCCATATTTACCACTCAGATAGTTGATGGCTGGCGTTTTTGCACAAGTCCATTTTAGATTTTATGCACGGCCTTTAGGTAATTCTTTCACACGTATCTTTTTCAAATTGTAATGCGGCCCTTGCCATTCACTAAATGATAATGTGTTCGTGTTTTCTTTTATCGACGTTCCTTTAGCAACTGCAACATTTGTGAAATTGGTTAGCATTCAGTTCTGTTGGATTTTTTTAAGATGTCATTTGATTTATTGTGATAGTTGCTTTAGCTTTTACTTATCTTTTTAACATACTGGTCTCTTTTCACAGGTTTACTTTTTTTTTTTTAACCAGCAAGTCCTCTTTTGCATTTTTTTTTGCACTTTGATGATGAAACTTCACCCTCGATCACTTAGGCTCTGAGCTCTTGATGTTTCATACAATATCACAAGGTATATGAGCTATCATTGCCCTTCCTTTGCTTATTTATACACCTACACTTTTTTTTTAGCAATTTGCATAATTAGGAGACCATCAGGCTTATTTTTGAAAGAGAAGGACGCCCCTCTTTCAACACAAATCGGGAAATGGGCGTCCTTCTCCCAGGGTCGCCCAAATCGGCATAATCGAAAGCCGATTTTGGGCATCCTCAACTGCTTATCCGTCATGGGGACGACCAAAGTTCACGGGGGCGTGTCGGAAACATACCGACAGCGGGAATGGGGCGTACTTAACACATGGGCGTCCTTGGTCAATAATGGGAAAAAAGGGCGCCCCTGACGAGCACTTGGACGACTTTACTTGGTCCATTTTTTCTTGCGACCATGCCTCAAAAAGGTGCCTGAACTGACCAGATGACCACCGGAGGGAATCGGGGATGACCTCCCCTTACTCCCCCAGTGGTCACAAACCCCCTTCCACCCTAAAAAACAAAACCTTTAAAAATATTTTTTGCCAGCCTCTAATGTCATACCCAGCTCCCTGACAGCAGTATGCAGGTCCCTGGAGCAGTTTTAGTGGGTTCTGCAGTGCACTTCAGACAGGTGACCCAGGCCCATACCCTCCCCCCCCTCCCTACCTGTTACGTTTGTGGAGGAAACAGCGAGCCCTCCAAAACCCACCATAAACCTACTGTACCCACACGTAGGTGCCCCCCTTCACCCCTTAGGGCTATGGTAGTGTTGTACAGTTGTGGGGAGTGGGTTTTGGGGGTGCTCAGCACCCAAGGTAAGGGAGCTATGCACCTGGGAGCAATTTCTGGTCCACTGCAGTGCCCCATAGGGTGCCTGGTTGGTGTCCTGGCATGTGAGGGGGACCAGTGCACTACGAACGCTGGCTCCTCCCACGACCAAATGGCTTGGATTTGGTCGTTTCTGAGATGGGCATCCTTGGTTTCCATTATAGCTGAAAACCGGGGACGACCATCTCTGGGGACGACCTAAATGTTGAGATCTGGGCGTCCCCGACCGTATTATCAAAACGAAAGAGGGACGCCCATCTTGTTTCGATAATACGGGTTTCCCCGCCCCTTCGCGGGGATGTTCTGCAAGGACGTCCTCAGCAAAACATGGGTGCCCCATTCGATTATGCCCCTCCATAGTTTCCCTTATTTTTTTATACAGTATTTTCCATTTTTACCTTTTTTTAGTTGCCCCCCTTTATCTTGTTTAATAGGTTTTATTTTACTTGAAATATAGCAATGTATGCATGTTTCAAGCACATGCATATTATCGAGAAGCAGCATTCATTGGTTTTAAGTATATGTTCATGTGTATTTTTTATGCAGTCTAATTATATATACATTTTTGCATTATTCTCTCTTCATACATTTGTTTAATCCACCTGTAATTATTTAGTATTTTTGCATTTATGTATTTTGTATTTTATTCACTTATTTTAATATACATTTGTCATATGTATATGTGATGACCCCTGAGGAATGCACCTCTGTGCCAAAACACAGAGCTGTGCAGAGTCCTTGATCTCTGTTGTGGACCCTCACCATGAACTTAGTGTTGAGTGTGTATTTTGCCTTTTAATAAAGACTTTTTGTATGTCACCTTTGATCCCTCATTCTATGGAAATCAACTGGTCCATCCCTACTTCACAGTACTTGGGTTATATAAATGTTTAATGCAATATTGGCTGCAAGATAAACTACCAAGTTAATGGCACTGGAGGAATCCGTTTCATTCGTTGATGTTGCTGGAAACTAGAGATGAAGGTGTAACCTTGGCATGAAAGAGGAAATTTCATTACCATTTGGGACCCTTATCTTCGGAACCTCTCATGTTGAACACAAAGCATGGTGTTGAATGATTTAAACATTTAGCCCTACTTATATTTACTTATGGGCATTACTCATGGAAAGGGGAGGGGATTGTATCTTGGGTCTCTGGTGGGAGGTTATAAGAATACAAACCTACTTTGTTAAAGTTGGGGAGGAGGGGGAATCTAGGGGAATGAATGTATAAGTTCAGTGTTTACACTTGACTATTGTATGAGTTGTCTGTTCTATTCTGTTTTAGTAATAAAAAGATTTGTATGTAAATATAACCGACTTCTACAAGTTCAACCTGAAACAAAATATATACACACATACAAACACAAAAATATGATCAATTATACCCTGATTTAAAGCATTATAAAATCATCTTACTAGACTTCTAAGAACAGAAGTAAATTTGAAAATGAAAAATACCCACATAGTTATAATGCTTTGGTAGCTTTTATAAAATAACAATCGTATAATTGCCTAAGTGGAGTAATAAGTGATTGTACAAAAGATCACTATCTATTCCACCTGTGCATGCAAGACAGACAAATTGCATATATAATGCACCTGCACACAAAAAAAAACACAAAACAAAAACCCTTAAAATATGCTGCACAATGTATCTTATTGAATACCTCTATGTGACTATGTACAAGAAATACAGCGTTAAACTGTACATTTGGGTGAATTTCTTTTAAAAGGGCAGATCAGGATCAAGTATGTTTATTTTATATCACATTCATATCATTTGCTGAGTGCAAGTGCTATGTATCTCTATGGGGGGAGATGGGCATACATCTTAAGGTTCAAAATTATCGAGTAAAATGTTATTAGTTATATTGTTTGATTGTTGGTTTAATCATGTACTAATAATGAATTTGACTACGCTGCAGCTGTAATAAAGCCACTCTTTAGACTACTGGCATGCAGTATTACATCATATATAAATGCCTATATGGTGATGCTGCCCTGTTCATCAGCATTTAATCAATGGGAAAAAAAAAAAAAAAAAAAAAGAGTGCCAGCTGTGGTCTGGTCACCTTGTTGGGCAGACTGGATACTGCATTCAGGTCTTTATCTGCTGTCATTTACTATGTTACTATATAAATAAATCCTAATAAAAATGAATAGCTGCAGAAGATCTGGGTTCATACTGGACTCCCAATTATTTACCTGTTTTGTTTTTAACCTTCTTTGTTAAGAATTGTATTTTTCTACCATTGTCTTTCTCTTCTCAATGTTCTTTAATTGAAAGGGTGATATAACACATTACCTCCAGCCATCTTTGGCAAGGTAACTAAAAGCTCCATCTATAACTGCTGCAAAAAACTGTCCTCCAGTTATGAAGAGCGTGTTAATGGTAACCAATCGGCCTCTTAAGTGCGATGGAGCAGCTTCTGCAATGTACACTGGGATTGTCATGGAAGCGAGGCCTATAAAAGAAAACAAGAGAAAGGCTGAAAAAAAAAAGTATTACAGCAGTTGGAAAAAAATAGGCAAAGGCAAGACAGACAGACATCTTAAGAACCTTTGAGGACTAGATCCTGTGCCTAATATTCCTATAAGTTTGCATGCATTTTTCCAGTTTTCCAAGTATTTCACTGTTTGAATCATATGGGACCCCGTCTGTGGCCCCCATGCAGTTCAAACTGGAGAACAATTGAAATCTGGCAACCTGCAATTCTGGTTATTGTAATGTGCACTACAGTACAGCAGACTCAGGGGCATGCTTCAGAGGTGCTAAGTTTGAGTGGGGGGGGGGGGGGGGGGGGCAGCAGCTGGTACTACTATGGTGAACTTGCCTGCAGTCTCTAAAGAAACTATCTTCCAGTCATTTTGGTTAATGAGGATAATTGCATCATCAAAGTCATGTGTCCTTAAGTACAGTAGAAGGTTTAAATGAAGGGGGAAAGGTTAGTAAAGCACACACTGGCAATGTGACATAGAAATGCACGTTTTCTCTTCTTCTCACCACCCCCTATCCCTTCCTGTTTACATTCCACCCCCTAATCACCTCAAGAGCCATCCAATCTGATCCCTTCCTTCCTTTCCTATCCTCGTTCAAAGTGTGCTGGTGCAACCGATACCATGAGACTTTTCAATACTTGGGTCAATAAGACTTGAAAGGCTCATGATGCCAGATATACCACATTTCAGCAACTGGCAATATAGGCTCTCTCATTTGTGCCATGGTTCTCTCTTGTTGAAATGCATACACCTTAAGTTTCTTTCTGAATGCTAAAAAAAAAAAAATCCCTTTCACAACAGTCAGGCTACACAATCCACTGCTGCAGACCCACTATCGATATGGTATGTGACCTGATCCCAGTGGAAACAGCAGGAAGATGTAGCAAAAATCCTGGACTGGATTGCAAATCACATTCAGGAGTATACCATCACTAAAGAAAATCCAAATCAGACTTCACAATTCCATACACCGATTTAAATAGCAAACATAAGGAAAAATTAATTCTTACCTGATATTTTCTTTCCATTAGTCCCAACAGATCAATCCATAGACTTGTGTGTTTTGTCCCTCTACCAGCAGGCGGAGATGATAGAGCACCTCCAAGGTTTGCTATATGTGGACCTGTGCAGCCAACTGAACCTCAGTATGAACGATACCAAAGCAGTGGAATGGAAATAATAGGAAACTCTCCTGACATTGTCAGACCAATTGCCCAACATACTTCCACCACTTCTATATTTATTTATTAATCAAACGAAGGAACATTCAGAACAATGGAACCCGAAAAAAAACTAACCAACCGCAACAAAACCGCAGATAGTAAACCCAGGGGGGGCCTCTGGATTGATCTGTTGGGACTAGTGGAAAGAAAATTATCAGGTAAAAATTAATTTGCTCTTCCATGGCGTCCCACAGATCAATCCAGAGACTTGTGGGATGTACCCAAGCAGTCCTCAAGTAGGGCGGGACACCCCCAACCCAGCAGAAATCAACGACGAGTCAAACACCGCAACTTGACAAGCTGCCACATCCACCCGATAATGATGAGTGAATGTATGGACCGAAGCCCATGTAGCTGCCCTGCAGATATCTTCCAGAGAAACCAAACGGGATTCTGCATAGGAGGAAGCTTGAGCTCACGTAGAATGAGCACAAACTTGCAAAGGGGCTTACTTGCCCAATGCCATGTACGCTGAAGAGAAGGCCTCACACAACCAACGGGCTATGGTGTCCTTGGATGCCATATGACCCTTCTTACTGCCTCCAAAAAGGACAAAGAGATGGTCAGAAAGACGAAATTCATTCGTCACCTCCAAATACCTAAAAAGAGTCCGTCTCATGTCGAGGCAGCGAAGAGCCCAGAATTGCTCAGGGCAATCTTCCAGGCAGAAGGCCGGCAAATACAGGGACTGCCCCAAGTGGAAACAAGAAACCACCTTGGGCAAAAATGAAGGAACTGTCCTAATCGATACCCCCGTCTCCGTAAAACGCAGGAAGGGGTCTCTGCAAGAAAGGGCCTTCAACTCTGAAATTCTCCGAGTGGTAGTAATGGCTACTGGGAAAATCGCCTTCAAGGTGAGATCCTTAATCATAATCCCCGATAAGGGTTCAAAAGGAGGACGATGAAGCGCTTTGAAAACTAGATTAAGGTTCCAGGATGGCAGAACTGGTACGTGAGGAGGGCACAAATGATTTACGCCCCTCAAGAAACGAACCACATCTGGGTGGGAGGCGATGGATGCCCCTGAAGTTGGCCTCTAAAACATGCCAGAGCTGCCACCTGCACCTTAAGAGAACTCAACGAGAGTGATTTTTGTACAGACCTCCTGAAGAAATGTGAGGATAACAGATACTGAAGCCGAAGCCACTGATGATCCTGAACTCGCAAATCACGAATCGAAGATATGCAACACCATAGCATAAGCTATCGAGGTGGATCTTTGCTGCAAAAAAAAGCAGGCAGCCGTCGGATCATCCTCCTCCTCAGAGGGCAGGGTGACCTCTTCTGCCAAATCCAAAAATTCTGAGGGAGAGCTCGGAGACAAAACCGGGCCATCTGTTTCACCCGGGGACGTTTTGACAGGAAAGACTGAGAGGCTGCAGCAACCGAAGTTTGCTCAGGAAGAGATGGGGCTGCCTGAAGAGAAGCCCCTGACTTCTTCAAAAGAAAGGCATTGTGCATTAATAAAACAAAATCCAGGGAAAAAGGAACTGCAAGGGACTCCCCTGCTCCCTGTTCATCGCTTCCCTCCATTGGAGCCTGTGCCACAGAAGCGAACTGCGCCTCTTGTCTATCAACCGCCACGTGCGGAGCGGGTGATGCCTGAGAGGAAAAAATGGCGCCCACGGAAGTGCACTACACTAACTGCCCCAAGGAAACTGCTGAAACTATCCCCTGCACTTCCGACTCACCGGATGCCTGAGGGGAACCTCCGTCGCGCTGAACACCCGCTGTGGGCTGACGGCAGCAGGACTCACACTCCCCCGATGCTGCTCTCCGGCCCCCACACTGGGAGCAGCACTTAGCCGCCTCAGAAGGAACTGACATGCTCCACAAACGCCTGCCCCAAAACTGACTCAGCAGAACATCTAGTTCCTCCGTATGATTAAACAAAAACAAAGTCTCTTAAAGAGATGTTTACCTTTTTTTTTTTTTTTTTTTTAGTCAGGAGAGATTTTTTTTAGTCAGGAGAGAAAGGAATCACCCGATCAGACCCACAGCCCCGGGCAATGGAGGAAAGGTAGGGGGAGACCGGGAGGGACCTGACACCACCAGGTGTACACCACAAGCTGGTCCACATATAGCAAACCTCGGAGGTTCTCTATCTCCACTTGTTGGTAGAGGGACACAACCCACAAGAATCTGGATTGATCTGTGGAACGTCATGGAAGTATTTAAATTTACTCAGTCTGAACCTTCACAAGCAACCACTGTAATGTCTAATACAGTAACATGATCATTTTTCTCAATCCCACTAATAAGTTGGGCTGCAGAGTTCAAGCTCATTTGTAAGGATCACATTAATCCAACAGGTAAACCTAGAAATAGTATATGTGTGGTAAAACTATACCAGAACACGAGATCCTCTTCTGAGCACCTTATTTCAAGTCCCTACGTCCAAATAAATACATGCTCCTTCTAAAGCTGATAGAAAGAATGAGCTGGACATTAGAGACCATGAAACATTAAGAAAGTCAAACGAGAGAAAATGTCCGATTTTAAACATTTTCTCCTCTTGGACATATATATTGCTATAATTTTGGAAGGGGCATTGCAACTCAGGCAAGTCAGGTATAATAAGTTAAAATGATCCATTTAAACAGTCATGCACAAACGCCAGTAATGCAAAAAAAAAAAGGGGGGGGGGTTATCAAAAGTTCTAACAATCATCCTAAACATGAGCACTAGGTGTTGCAATTATGCAATAACTGGTATGCATCTCCCACTCTCTTCAGGGACTATGAACATCGTCGTCACATTCAAAAATGAATACACACAGAGTGGGAAATTTAAACAACTAAAAAGCAATGCTTTACCTGTGTAATCTGTCTGAAAATTGCCCCCCTTCAATGTTTCATTCTACTGCTAACTACACTAAGAGATGATGTTCATGGGGTTCATGGAAGGAAAGTATGTACAGACTTACATACATTTGAAAATGCAGATTTCCCAAATAAAATTCTACCCACATACAAAAGCAATTTAAGTGACCACGATGCTCATTTTCAAAGAATATAGACTTGCATGGAGGTGCATTTTCAAAGCACAAGGTTCCACAGTAATCTATGGAACTTTGTAAGTATATGTGCTTTGAAAATGAGTCTCTATGTGGAATGCTGAAATACAATTACAAGATAAGCAGAAATATACTGAATAGAAATCAGTGATTTGATCTGAAGTAAATCTGTCAGAAACAAACACAGATGCATAATGATCTTTAATTAAAAAAAAAAAGAATGGATTTATTAGGTACCTTGCATCCAAGCAGCACTGCAGTATGTTACTATTTCACATTTAGCAATATGCTGTATTTGCAACTGGCATTTAAGAAAGCTTCTACTCCCAAGCTGATTTCAAAGAATTTCCAGGTGCAGCTCAATAGGCTGACTCTGGAAGGCCAAGTGCTTTGAAAATATGCCTCAAAGTTCCATAGAAACCTATGGAACTTTGGAAGGCTAAGTGCTTTGAAAATATGCCATACACTACATCCTACAAACTTGAGAAAGCAGCTCTCTGGCACAATGGTAAAATGTATTTGTACCTGTTAACTTCCTTTCTTTGGTTCCTGCTAGCCCAGTCCAGACAAACAGGTTGAGTCTCCCTACTGTGGAGGGAGAACAAACCCGGAGGGAAATCCCATACACCACACTCTACCACAGCAGGACCTGGACTGGTATAGCAGGACTTAAGGAAAGGAAATTAACAAGTACAGTACAAATAAAATTTCACCTTCTTTTTTTTAAATCTGTTAGACCAGTGGAAAGTATCAAACAAAACCATACTGGGCGGAGGAAAACCAAGTCCCCTGAATCACTGCTCTTACAAAGGCTGCATCACTTCTACCAAGGACATCAGAGTTGTAGTGTTTCACAAAGGAATGCAGCAATCACCATGTCTTTAGGTAACTGGCAAGAACTCTACCAAGAGAGGTCATCTGCACTCAAAAAGAGTGGATTTTCAAGCCCTTTCCCACAAATGTGTTATAAAGGATATGGATGCCCCATGATCTTTATGCAGGCCCTAAAAAAGGACAAACAGGCAATTTGACAAGCAAAAGAGTTGGATGCTTTCAAATAAGGAAGGAGCACTCTGTGGACATCCAACTTTTTAAGCTTCCTGGCCAACTCCATCCTGAGAATGCTGGCAGAATAACTACTCGATTCACATAAAATGAGAAAATTACCTTCAGGAAAATCAAGGTGCAGTCCAAAGTGAGACCCCTTCCTCTAAAAAGGGTAAGAGTACACAACAAAGTTGGTAGCTCAGAAATATGTCTAGCTGAAGAAATGGACACAAAAAACACTGGTTTCAGAATAATAATCTTTCAGAATAGCCTCTATTTAACTGAGAGACCCTGCCAGAACAATAAAAGCTGCTTCCCAATAGACAAGAAAAACAGGATATCCGAGTGTGCTGCAAGGATACACCTATGGAACCTGCCTGTGAACATGAGAGCTTAGGGCTAGCAATTGCTCCAGACCCCTCTGCAAAAATTCAAAAATATCCAGAACTAGCATCCTTCTGGGGAGAGGCCCCACTCCACACTCCAATGTTCAAAGACTTGTCAAATCCCAGCATATACCTTTGACACAGATTTCCTCCTGCCCTTGAGAAGGGTGGAGATGACTAAGAAAGAGTAGCCCCTGCTTCTCATATGCTGCCTCTCAATGGCCAAGACATATAAGCAAGAAGGGATTGGGATCGGATCCTCCATCTTTACTGGGTCCCGTCTCAGAAGCCCCTGCCCCAGGAAAGAGAGGGGCTCCATGAGCGATTGCACGAAGTCTGTGTAACAGAGATAGTATGGCCAGTTCAGGGTAACCGGGAACAAAAGGAAGGGCATCTGGCTACTCAAAGGACCCTGCTGATTAATGACCAAGGAGGAAAAACATAGTAGTCACCACCAGCGCACCCACCCCTGCTGAACTGCTGTCTATCCTACAGTTGAAGAGCCACAAGCACTTGGTATTTGGCAGCCAATGCTCATTACTCTGCACCCAGTGCCCTGTAATGGAGGCAGCCCACCTGCATGTCTTCCGCAACTGCAATATGGGTAGCTGAGATGGCAGAGAGATGTGTTTTAGCATATCAAGACTACTTCCAGCGTCACTACCGCACTTTGTATCTCTACTTGCTAGTTGACATATGCCAACACTGTGGTATTGTCTGACATGCATACAGTTTTGACCCAGACCAGTGGAAGAAACTGGTGCAAATGGTTCTTGCCTTGTGCCACCCACCCCAGACAGTGGGCTCTCAACCCCTGAAGATCTGCATTAGTAGTCACCACAATACACTCAGGAGGGGACACTCCCTTGAGGTGGTGGTGTCATCCCACCAAGCCAAGCTGTGGCATAGTGACTCCAAAAGGGGGAACCAAACTTCAAACTAGGAAGAAGGGGGGCAGTACAAAAACAGGGCCCACAGGAACAGGTGCATGTGTGCCCCAAAGCAATTACTTCCAGGGTCAACACCAGGGATCTGAAGGTAGTTCCAAGCCTATGATGCTCCCTATGCATATAGCTTTCTTTTCTGGGACTGCAGTTTGCACATGTGCTCTGCTGGGAGGAATACTGCACCCAATTGATGTGAAGGTGAAAGAAAATACTAACTCAGAGTTCTATCTGGCACGGCTATTCCACCCAAGAGACAGGCTCAGAAGCCCTATATGTTCAGAGCAGCAGCCTAGGAATCAGGCGGTAGAGCCTAATTTCTTTTTCCTAGGTTGGGGGGGAGGGGGAGGAGGGAAGAACTTCAGCTCCATTTGAAGCCAGTGACATGAGCTAGTGCACATAATCAGTATAGTCTCCACCCTAGAGCAAGTGAGACTGACCTAAATACCAGTAGAGAGATAGGGAATAACATAATTTATTTTTTATAGCCCACAATACCTCGTAGTTCAATGTGGATCACAAAACAAGAAGCTGGACAAGCCAGGAACATATAATCTAACGACAATCAAAGAAACGTGGAGGGGGCATATTCGAAAGAGACGCCCAAGTTTTGTGAGGACGTCCTCGCAAAATGTCCCAGTGGAGGGGCAGGGAAACCTGTATTATCGAAACAACATGGACGTGCATCTTTCGTTTCGATAATACTGTTGGGGACGTCCAAAACTTGACATTTAGGTTGTCCTTAGAGATGGTCATCCCTAGACTTGGTCGTTTCTGATTTTCGGCGATAATGGAAACCAAGGACGCCCATCTCAGAAACGACGAAATGCAAACCCTTTGGTCGTGGGAGGAGTCAGCATTCGTAGTGCACTGGTCCCCCTGACATGCCAGGACACCAACCGGGCACCCTAGGGGGCACTGCAGTGGACTTCAGAAATTGCTCCCAGGTACGTAGCTCCCTTACCTTATGTGCTGAGCCCCCCCCAAAACCCACTACTGTACACCACTACCATAGCCCTTACGGGTGAAGGGAGGCACACCTAGATGTGGGTACAGTGGGTTTCTGGTGGATTTTGGAGGGCTCACATTTACCACCACACAAGTGTAACAGGTGGGGGGTGGGGATGGGCCTGGGTCCACCTGCCTGAAGTGCACTGCACCCATTAAAACTGCTCCAGGGACCTGCATACTGTTGTCATGGACCTGAGTATGACATTTGAGGCTGGCACAAAAGATTTTTAAAATGTTTTTTTGAGAGTGGGAGGGGGTTAGTGACCACTGGGGGAGTAAGGGGAGGTGATCCCCAATTCTCTCCGAAGGTCATCTGGTCAGTTTGGACACCTTTTTGTGGCTTGGTCATAAGAAAAACAGGATCAGGTAAAGTCGTCCAAGTGCTCATCAGGGATGCCCTTTTTTTTCCATTATGGGTCAAGGATGCCCATGTGTTAGGCACACCCAAGTCCTGCCTTCATTATGCCCCCGTGGTCATCCCCGTGATGGAAAGCAGTTGGGGACGCCCAAAATCGGCTTTCAATTATACCGATTTGGGTGACCCCGTGAGGTCGCCCATCTTCTGATTTGTGTCGAAAGATGGGCGTCCTTCTCTTTCGAAAATGAGCCTGATAATCAGTTAAAATGCATACATTTGATTCCTAATATAATTTTGAAACAAGGATGTTTTAAGCAAGTGTCAAATTTATATAACCTCTGGAACAGCCTGACCACCAGGAAATCCTCCTCTGCTTCCTGAGGGGATGAGGGAGGCTCTAAGTTCTACACTTGTAGACCCTCACCCAAGGACTCCGTGAGCCCTTCCTCCTTGTGTTCCCACATGAAGTACGTGCAACCTCTCCTCCTGAGAGGATAAGACTGGCAGTTGACCCAAGGAAATGGCACTGTCCTACTCCAGCTTTTTTGGAGTTAGGGAGAGGAGCATCTCTGGGATCTGAAGATTCCTCCAGGGCACTCCTTGTTTCTGCTTTGCTCCTCCTCAATTCCCTCATACAGTCTCTGATAAGGGAAACTAACTTAGGTCCTACAATGCCCGGAGGCCTACTCTGTCCTTCCATCCTCACCCCAAAAGAGGGTGAATGACACACCACTAGAACTTCTCCTGCAATTTTTGTGCACCAGCACCAAGAAGCCTGCAACTCCCACCAAAGACAGGATTTTTGCAACAGAGTATACAAAGAATCTAATAGGCCCAAAAGGGAGCCTCCCACCAAGCCATCTACTAACCCTAGAGCCACATTCTGGCCTGCTTTGTCACATGAAAAACAAAAGGAGCCAGCTAAGGTGCTGAAGCACCATCTCCCACACGTCCTTCCTGCTGACATCAGCACACACATGGTCAGTCATTCCCCCACCCCACCCCTCCTCTTCCGGTCCCAGGCTAGTCCTGCTGGTGACCAGTGCTGTCTGCACCCTCCCTCCCATGGGCTGGATAGAGACACATATTAAGAAATTAATTACTGCTACTTATCTTAACCTTAGATATTTGCACCAGGTACATTCTTATTTTTCAGTGGATGACCTGCAAAAATTAGTTCAAGCTCTGATTTTTTCCAGAATTGATTTTTCTAACTCTATTTGGGTCCGACTTCTAGATCTGTGACTAAAATCCAACTACTCCAGAATACTGATGCTCATTTACTTTTTTTAAAAAACTAAAATACAATCATGTTAGTCCTTTGTTTCGGATTCTCCATTGTTTGCCTGTTCAAGCTAGAATTTATTTCAAAGCCCTTTGTTTGTTTTTTAAAATTATAAATGGGTTCTGTCCAGAGTATCTTTCCTCCTTAACTATTCAACCTTGTAAAAGTACAACTAGGTTTATACATGCTAATAAATTACAGTTTCCTTTTTTTAAACCTTGATTAGCTTTAATTCTAAGAAGCCATTTACATTTGCTAAGGTCTCCACCTGGAATGCTTTGCCTACAGAAATTTGGATTGAGGTGTAGCCTGGTGGTTAGCGCAACGGGCTTTGATCCTGGCAACCTGGGTTCAACTCCCAATGCAGCTCCTTGTGACCTCAGACAAGTCACTTAACCCTCCATTGCCCCAGGTACAAAAAAGAACCTTAGATTGTGAGCCCTCTAGGGATAGAGAAAATACCAGCATATAATGCGTACATCTAGTAGTGCTATAGAAATGATTATTAGTACTAGTAGATTTGCAGTTTCAGAAACTACTTAAAATCTTGGCTTTTCACTAAATGTTATTCTTAATTAGTATTTTGGCTATGATATTGTTCTTTTCTTTATTTGAATTATATACATTGTTTTTTTTCTACCTTGTTGTAAACTGTTCTGAGTTGTCAGGTGTGACATGGTATACGAGACTTGGTATGTTATATTATATACAATTCAACTACATCTGCTTTAAACTGGTCAGCTTTCTTTATTTGAAACGATTTTTATTGATGATCAAACATATGAAACAAAATTAGTAAAGACACATAATCAATACTCCTAGTGACACAACATATGCCTTAACGTACATCTTAACTATATCATCAGTTTTACAACATTTACCCCCCCCCCCCCCTTTTTTATACACTCTGTATCTGGAACCTGTTACTTCATGGTAATGATGCCTTCCAAAAAGTTTTATCATACCTTACATGTCTATGAGCAAGGAGTATACATCTACTGGGTTACCCTTAAGCTAGGGCCTTCCAAAATTGTTAAGTACAGCACTTCTAGCCTTATGAGAAATATTTTGCAAATAGGGGTTCCATACATCGAGAAATTTCTTTCTTCTCTTTGGATTGCCAGATGCCGCCCTGGCTTCCCATAACATGAGCTCATGGAGTCTATTCCTCCAGAGCCAAACAGAGCCTCCTGCATCCAATATGTAAGTATACATTTTTTCTGGTCAGCTTTCTTTATTATTCTCATCTGTTTTGGCCTGAGAGTTTAGCCCTTTCACATTCCAGGGCAGAAAATATTAATATAGCTCCTACACTTCCCGCATTAAATACCTTCCCCACCCTTGCCCTGAATCCCACACACATTCTCAGGCCCTCCTCCCCATTATAGATCCCTAATATCCCTCCATAGTGAAGTCCTTTAAAGAA
The DNA here is from genome assembly GCF_901765095.1 of Microcaecilia unicolor. Lineage (NCBI taxonomy): Eukaryota > Metazoa > Chordata > Amphibia > Gymnophiona > Siphonopidae > Microcaecilia > Microcaecilia unicolor. The sequence goes on along the minus strand of NC_044040.1, from coordinate 38,486,378 downwards.
AAAGATTCATCTCCAACTGTGCATCTCTAAACATTGCACTTTTGCTACACCCTCCCCTCGACCAATCATCCAAACCCTCTCTCCTAATAAACTATAACCTCTCCCACTAGACTAATGTTCAAATTTTGTGAAACAAGTCTTATATCCTGCAATCTATACCACTCAGTTGATCATAGTACTTCCAACTGAACCAGTGTTGTCTGCCATGACTCGTTGTCATAGTTTTTCAATCAGGAGGAATGCTTTCTGCAAGAATTATTTCTCCCAATTAAGGGAAGAGCATATAAAAGGTCACCAAAAAGCAGCAGCATACCTACCAGATGCACAACCCTCCACCCCCCAAGCAAGGAGGTGCACAGAGCAGATTCATGGCTGCCAGCTCTGATAGTCCCCTATCCCAGAACAGGGAGTAGGGGACTGACAGAGCAGACAACCATGCGCCTGCTCCATGCACCCCCCCCCCCCCCTGCTGCCTGCACCTGGTGCGGACTGCCCCAACCGCCCTGCCCTTGGTACTCTAGAGTCAAAAAGCATAACTACTGAAATTAGCTTTAGTGATATATAGCAATGAAGTACTGAAATCATTTAAACAATAGGTCATAACCCAAATACTTAGGGTGGCTAATAATTCTCCACATGTAGGGCATTTCCAAGCTACAGATATTTTGGCTTCATCGGCCCTCTGGTGCGTCATATGGGCCTGCATGAAAATTTAATATTGCTTTTCTTATAACAGGATGCACAAAGAGGAGTAGGAGATGACTCAATGACTTCCAGTCAGCAGGTAAATGAAAATGCAAACTTTATTAGACAGGCGTCATGAAAGAACCCTTGGTGCTTGTCTAATAAAGTTTGAACATAAGAACATAAGTGTTGCCATACAGGGACAGACTGAAGGTCCATCAAACCCAGTATCCTGTTTTCAACAGTGGCCAATCCAGGTCACAAATGCCTGGCAAGACCCCAGGAAAGGTTATTTATTTCTGAATTCTTGATATACTGCAGCTAGGCCTGCACATAGGCATCTATGTGTTTACACAATAATTACTTAAGAAATGTTTCTCCTTAATGATCACTTAAAATACTCTGTCATCTATGAACATCAACACTAGACCACTCTGTATTTCTCTTACCGGAACTGGCGATCGCCATCACGGTACTATGTAAGCCACATTGAGCCTGCAAATAGGTGGGAAAATGTGGGATACAAATGCAACAAATAAATAAATAAAAGTATACAGATAACAATAGTGCATTTTTTAAACAACAGAAAAGTACAGGAGGACTTATGTAAGAAGAAACTACGTTTTCATTGCTTAAGTGCTAAAGAAGAAATTATGTCTTTCTGGATAATTTTCTCTTTTAATCACAGCAGATGAATCCAGAGACCCGCTGACAAAGTCATTGAGGGGCTCATTTTCAAAGCACTTAGCCTTCCAAAATTCCATAGAAACCTATGGACCTTTGGAAGGCTAAGTGCTTTGAAAATATGCCTCTGAGTCATCTCCTACTCCTTTTGTATCCTGAACTTTTCGTAGGGGCTCTCTTCCTGCTTTTGGTTTCTGTGTTCTTCTAACAGAACGTTCAAGGAGAGAGATTTAATTTTCTTCAGACCACTTTCCATGTGTGGTGCCTTTAAATGAATTCTATTTCAAGATTCCACTTATCTGCCGATCTGGCACAGTTAAATAGCATTTTCATTAAATTCTCTTGCAGTGGAGAAAATCAGTAACTTTATGGCTCTCTGTCCTCAAACTGAAAGCATTTTGGGTCTGAGACCTTACCGCTAGCCACTGACTTAGTGGTAAGGTCTCACACTGTAACCGTGCGGTAACCGTCTACGTGCACAGAATGACGATTACGGCCCATTTTTTGCCACGCGCCAGAAAATAAAAATTATTTTCCGGTGCATATAGCAGATGTGTGTCAAAAATGAAATTACCGCAACGGCCACGCGGTAGCCAGGTGGTAACTCAATTAAACACACGCGAGTAGGTGCCCACGCAGCTTAGTAAAAGGGCCCCTAAAGAAAGAATGAGAAGAATTCATTAACATCTATGGGGAAGCAAGTAATTTTCAAAATAAGAAAAAAAAAAACCACACTACTCTTTAAATTATAACAATAAACAAGTTAAAACTGGCTAAAGCACAATTGTAGTTAAAAATACAGAGTCGCCCCAAAAATCACAAGAAGATAAAAACCTGATACAGGAATGGTTAAGCATTGATGAATGTAAACCTACAGGCAGGGGACTGACAAATTACAGCACAAGATAGTGAACTATGGACAAGATGATTCACAGCTAGCATAGGGAAAAAAATACCAGTATATGGAAAAGCACAATTGCAGTAACACATCTCATCCACTGGAATCTATATAAACTAGCCATTAAGCCCGTTAAAATGGGCGAGATTTCCAGCTACCCTCCTCGTCGCCGCTCCCTCCCCCCTCCGTGCCGGGCCCCCAGAACTGACCTGACAGCGCCTCTCATGTCCGTGTGAAAGCGCTGCAGGCAGCAGCAGATCCACACGGAGGTGAGAGGCACTGTCAGGTCAGTGCAGGGGGCCCGATACGGAGGGGGGCGGGAGCGGCGGCGGGGATGGGGATGGGGGGAGGGTGGAGGTTGGTGCGCGTGATGTTCGTTTCCAGACTCCAGCGGCGGCAGCAGCGTCCGACAGTCTGACTCCGTTTCCCTCTCTGTTCCGCCCTCTGACGTCATCACGTCTTGACGCGAGGGTGGGACAGAGAGGGAAGTCTCTACTGCGCATTTGCAGGCGAGTCGGTCACTTGCCATTTATATGTTTAACTAGCCGTTGAGCCCGTTAAAACGGGCTGGTATTGGGGTTTTCGGAGGTCGACGCTGCCCCCCCCCGCGTGGTCGCCACTGCTCCCCTCCCCCACGAGGTCGCTGCTACCATTCCCCCCACCCCACCCCCGGAGTAGCCGCCGCCGCCAGCCCTCCACCCGGCCCAGGCCCTCTCTCTGCTACTGAACTTACATCCATTCGCCAGAACGCAGCAGGGCAGATCAGCTGAGCTGCCGTCGGCCTTCCTTCTCTGCCTGTGTCCCGCCCAAGTGTGACGTAACGTCAGCGAGGGCGGGGCACAGGGAAGGAAGGCGGACGGCAGCTCAGCTGATCTTCCCTGCTGCGTTCTGGCGAATGGATGTAAGTATCAGTAGCAGAGAGAGGGCTTGGGCCTGGGCCGAGTGGAGGGCTGGCAGCGGCGACACCAGGTGGGGGGAGCGGTAGCAACCTGGGCGGCTTTGCGCAGTTTCCCTCTCTGTGCCGCCCCCGTCATCACGTATTGACGCGGGGGCGGGACAGAGAGGGAAGTCTCTACTGCGCATTTGCGAGTGAGTCGGTCACTCGCCGTTTATATGTTTGATACTATAACACTGCTATGCCATTCTGGCATCACTGGAGAATGAAGTCGTGATCATCTGGGGCATTACTATACTGCTGAGAACAAAAAGCTTGAGGCAAGAAAGACAGACAGTGGTAAAAGAAAAAAGTACTAACAGCAGCACCACTAATAGATATATCAATACCAATTGAGGATCTTCTTTCTACATAGTATAAAATAGTCAAGTACCAATAAATGCAACCTGACAAGGAAAATGCGGCAGAAAAACACAGAAACTGCCTCAGTGCCCTAATTAAAAAATTTCCAAGCACCTCTTGATATGTTGCCTGGGCATATTACACCTTATGAATGCCATAAGGCAGCTAGCTCTTTGAGCAGAAGATCAGAGCTCACCTCTGACAACTACAATGGGTAGGCAGAAAATAAAATTCTGCTAAATAAACAGTCTACTACTGGCGTCATGGTATGCACAAAAATAGCTCACTGGAAGATATTACCCAGAGAGAAAAAAAAATGCACCATCTAGTTCATTTTCTCATTTACGTCTGCTACAATCTCTATGTTATTGATATTGAACAAAAATGTTTGGCATTTGCTTTTACTTTTCATTCACCCTCTGCTACATCTACCTTATCTCCTCTCAGTCTTACAATCCGACCTTGTTCTACTGTCTTATCTCTTCTTCTTTCGCCTTTGCCATTCTGACAACCTCTCCTGCTTCTTTCAAGTAAAGAGAAAGGCAACCAAAATGATGAAATTCCTCCTCTCCGAGGAAAAGCTAAACAGGCTATGGCTCTTCAGCTTGCAGGAGACAGCTGATGGGAGAAAATCATAATTGGAGAAGAAGAGGTAGCCATGACTCGTTTATTCTTCCCAAAAGTACAAGGACTGGGAGCATGCAATAAAGTTACTAAGTTGTACATTTATAACTAAATCAAATAAAATATTTCTTCACTCAGCATGTAATTAAGCTCTGGAATTCATTGGTCAAGTGGTTAACAGCACAGGGTTTAACAAAGAAAAAATTTTTTTGGAACAGTTCCTAATCGAGAGAGTCTATAAACTATTAGGGTGGACTTGGGAAAATCCACTACTTATTCCGGGAATAAGGAACACAAAATCTCTTTCACTCAGTTGGAATTGCCAGATACTTGTGACCTGGATTGGCCACAACTAAGATACTGAGCTTGGTGGACCTTTGGTCTATCCCAATACAACGATACTTATAAACCAGTTATCCTAACTATATTACTTTGCCAAAAGCACTTTGTATGTTCTGCATGCTATTTTTTAATTTTGTCCTTTCTTTTTCAGCGACCTTTTTCAAACACTATATTGATTTTTTTCCTCTTACCTATTAAATTTAAATATGCTGTTCTTTCTACAGCTCACTTCAGATTATCCACTATTCTTTTACTTCAACTACATTAATTAGCTATGCCAGGCTGGTATTTTTGAAATCCAAAACATTCTTGTGACCCCTTCTTTGCTTGGGCTCTTTAATCAAACCACACTGACCAATGATCACTGATGCTCAGACATTTGACAGCTTGAGGACAGATAATATTTCACCATTCATAAAAACTATATACTTCCACCCTTCTCTTGAATTCTGCAACTGTCCCAAAGACCTTGAAGGCAGAGCAGTTCTACTCTTATTCAGGGACCCATGTAATAAGGTGCACTATCCTTAGTGCAGAGGTTACTTTTGATTTTCCCATGATAACCTTTCCTGATGCAATAAGTTCCAAGTTTCAAGATTTTAGCACAGAACAGATCTGCAGTAAAACCACTGCACTAAAAGCTAGTGCATCCTGTCTGGATGTAAAAGAAAATGTGAGCAGGGCTTTTTTTGTGTTGGGGGAGGGGGGAGGGCGACGGGCTTCCCCTTTAGCTTGATGCTAAAGAACAGATCTTACATGGTAGCAGTAGGCTCATTTGAGGTTAAAGTACAGAACTTCAGCTCAGCAGCAAACCATAGCATGCTACTATGTCAGTATGTACTGACTTTTATATATCATGGAAATTTGCACTAAAGCTTACCGCATTCTTCTAAACACATGGCTTATTACATAGAGCCTCTTCAGAAAACATACTCCAGATTTTGCAGATTAAAATCTCACAACATTTTGTTCTTCATTTCTACCTTCTCGAATTCTTCAAAACAGATCTGTGTCCAGCTTTTTTTTTTTTTATACGAGTTAGAGGTCTCCAGCCCACACCAGTAAAAATGAAATGCTATCACCACTTTTTGAAATGGCCCACTGCATCTGTTCCTTTCCCCATGTTCCCTGCATTTCAGTTGTTTTTTTTTTTTTTAATAAAGCTACTCTTCCCCCTTTTCTGCCAATCCTAAGTGTCTTAATTATAACCCAGCATCACCATAGCCCCAGAGCTCACCATCCTTGTATGGCAGAGTGCTCTATCAGGTCATAAACATCATGAACTCATGGGCAAACGCATTCCAATTAAAACTCAATACAGAAAAAACATACAGTCTCATCCCAATACAATACATACAAACCCACAAACATTAACACCCCAACCTACACCCTCCCTATCTCAGACAATCTGAAAATTCTCGGAGTGACAATTGACCGTAACTTATCACTAGAGAACCAAGCGAAGTCCACCATAAAGAAAATGTTTTTATCAATGTGGAAACGTAAACACGTGAAACCATTCTTTCCGAGGAAAATATTCCGCAACCTGATACAGTCAATGGTACTAAGTCACGCTGACTACTGTAATGGAGTCTATGCAGGATGCAAAGATCAAATCATAAAGAAACTTCAAACCGCCCAAAACACAGCTGCCAGACTAATATTTGGAAAAACGCGTTGTGACAGCGCCAAACCACTACGAGAAAAACTGCATTGGCTACCAGTCAAAGACCGTATCACTTTCAAAATCTGCACGACTGTTCACAAGATAATTTACGGCGAGGCACCGGGATACATGACAGACCTCATCGACCTGCCAGCCAGAAACACCACAAAATCTACACGATCATATCTTAACCTCCACTACCCAAGCAACAAAGGACTCAAATACAAATCCATCTATGCAACCAGCTTTTCCTGTTTAAGCGCACAACTATGGAACACACTGCCAAAAGCAGTAAAAACTACGCTCGACCATCTAGACTTCCGGAAACCACTAAAGACAGACCTGTTCAGAAGAGCATACCCCACCATCCCAACATAAAATACCTGGACACCTACGTCACAATTAAACCAAAGACATTAATGAACATTGCCTGACTTTTTCCTCCCCTTTCCCTCTCTAAAATTCCCCATTCCAACCTACCATACATGTACCTCATTCCACCACAATATCACTTTGTATTATTCACACCATGTATTTGTTCATTCCGGAATCGGCTAACGCCGTTTAACGGTAATATGTAAGCCACATTGAGCCTGCAAACAGGTGGGAAAATGCGGGATACAAAAGTAACAAAAAAATAATCCCATCCTCGGTAACCACTAACTCGTCCTTTTCTAATGGATTCCACATGCATGTCCCACACTTTCTTAAAATTCCGACTCAGTCCTTGTCTCCATGACCTCCACCAGGGGGCCATTCCATGCAACCACCACCCTTTCCGTGAAAGAGTATTTTCTTAGATTCCTCCTATATTTCCTCTTAACTTCATCGTATGCCCCTTCATTTCATAGTTTTCCTTCATTTGAAAAAGGCTCACCTCCTGTATATTAACCCCCCTGAGGTATTTAAATGTCTATCATAACCCCCTCTCTCCCTCCTCTCTTCAACCTCTATATTGAACCATTCCCCTGGATTCTTGTAACCAAAGTGCATGACACTGCCTTTTTTAGCATTAAACCTTAGTTGCCAATTATCAGACCATTCTTTGAGCTTTGCTATATCCTTCCTCTTGCTATCCACTCCCTCCGGGGTATCCACCCTATTACAGAGTTATTATCATCCGCAAACAGACAAGCCTTACCAGACAGCCCTTGCACAATGACACTCACAAAGTTGTTAAAAAAACTGACCTGAGGACAGACCACTGCGGTACACCACTAATAACATCCCTTTCCGCAGAGCAAGCTCCATTTACCACTACCCTCCGTTTCTTTCCATTTAACCAATTTTTAACCCAGTCAGTCACTTTAGGTCCCATACCAAGGGCACTCAGTTTATTTATCAGTCACATGTACGGAACTGTGTCAAAATCCAAGCACACCACATCTAACGCACCTCCCAAGTCCAACTGTTTTGGTCACCCAAAGAAATCAATCAGGCTTGTCTAACATGGCCTGCCTCTAGTGAAGCCATGCTGCCACAGGTCTTGCAGTACATTTGATTCAAGAAAACTCACAATCCTCTGCTTTAGAAGCATTTCCATTAGTCTGCTCACCACCGAGGTCAGACTGACAGGTCAGTAATTTCCAACCTCTTTCTTACTTCCTATCTTATGCAGAGAGACCACATCTGCCCTTCTCCAGCCCTATGGGACCACGTCAAATTCTAAGGAAGCATTGAAGAGGTCAGATAGTGGAGACACCAGGACTTCTCCAAGTTCCTTGAGCACCCTCAGATGTATCCCATCAGGCCCCATCACTTTGTCTACTTTTAGTTTAGCTAGCTCCTCATGAACACAGTCTTTTGAGAAATTGGTCCCAGTCTACTATATATCCATTCCTATTTGCATTTGTTTTCTGCGGTCCTACCCCCGGCCTGAACACAGAACAGAAATAATTGTTAAGCAGTTCAGCTTCCACATATTATCCCCACTCAGCTTTGAGCCTCACAATGCTATTATGGCACTTCTTCCTGTCACTTATATATCTGAAAACACAGAAACATGATGGCAGACAAGGGTCAAATGGCCCATCCAGTCTTACCATCCTCAGTAAACACTAACTCCTCCTTTTCCAAAGGGATCCCATGTGCTTTGTCCCATGCTTTTTTTTTTTAACTCTGTCTCCACCACCTTCAGAAGGAGGCCATTCTTCGTGTTCACCATGAAAATCCATGAAAGAGTATTTTCTTAGATTCCTCCTAAGACTAAAATGTCTTGTCCCCAAATTTTATCATAATTGGCTATCTTTTCTTCGTTTGCCTCTGCATTCCTGACAGCTTTTCCAGGTATTTTTGCCTGTCCTCTTCTTTCCGAGTCATCTTGTAACGTATGAAGGCTAACCTTCTTTCCCTTACCTTTTCAGCTACTATGCTCGAGAACAAGAGTTGCCTTCTTTTCTTCTTACTTTTTATGTAATTTTCTAATAAAGGTTTGTCGCCTTTAAAATAGATCCTTTCAGTTTCACCCACTGCTGTTCCATTTCCTTTAGCTGTTCCCTTCCAACTAACTCTTTCCTGAGAAATTTCCCCATTTCAGCAAACTTAGGTTTTTTTTTAAATCTAGGACCTTCAAACACAAATAAGCCCTCTCCTCCTTTGTCTTAATATTGAACCACTCCATGCGATGATCACTAGATGTCAAATGATCTTCCACAATAACATCAGAAACACTGTCCCCCTGTACAGACATATGCTTGTCAGAGTGACAGTCCAATTCAACTGGTTTCTGTTCAACAGCTTCCAATATATGAAATGAACGTGTCCTTACTAATATAGATTATAAAATGTTACTCAAAATAGTAACAAATGCTTTTTGTATGGAATATCTTTTAATTGTGTTCTATTATAAAAAAATTCTGCAAAATGTTCTTACATCTTTAAAAATTAAAGAATGCTTATTGAAAATAAGAACATAAGCATTGCCATCCTAAGATAGACCAAAGGTCCAACAAGCCCAGTATCCTGTCCCAAACAGTGGCCAATCCAGGTCACAAGTACCTGGCAAGATTCCGAAACAGTATAATACATTTTATGCTGCTTATCCTAGAAATAAGCAGTGGATTTTCCCAAGTCCATCTTAATAATGGTTTACGGAATTTTCTTTTAGGAAGATATCCAAACCTCTTTTAAACCCCACTAAGCTGTTTTTACCACATGCAAAATTACCACTACTAATCAGACATAAGCAGCTGTACAGATTATATACAGGTACTGGCTCTGTCCCTAGAGAGCTCACAACTTAAGTTTGTTTTTTGTACCTGGGACAATGGAGGGTTAAGTGACTTGCCCAAGATCACAAGGAGCTGCAGTGGGAATGCCAGGATCAAAGCCCGATGCACTATCCATTAGGCTACTCCTCTACTCTGTAGAGTAGGTTCTTTTGAGCTCTGTAATCAAGGCTCTGAAGAATTAATACCTTCACTTCTAAACCATGATATTCTTATAAGTTAGACAGGCCGTCCAGTTTGATTCCAATGCAAATATTACTAAAAGGTATAAATGTCACTACTTTGCAGTATTATCATGGTGGCTGTCTGCATTGCACATTAAGTAACCAAAAACATGACACAAGAAAAACAAACACAAGTTGTACGTTACCAAAACTGGCAGCGTTATTTGTAGATGCAGAGCAAAAAGGTCCAGCTGCAGACTACTCAAAAATAAAACATTTAAGATCAGAGTTCTTTAAATAGAGTGAATTTATCGGCTTTAAGATATATCAAATATATTTGCAATACTAACGTGCCATGGTCAAAATCCTTTGTAACAATTACGTACGAGTTTAACAAAAACAAAACAAAAAAAAAATTAATTGAAGTCAGTGCCAAGTGCTGTGCACCGACATGTAGGAAACCTGGATTTCATATCCATGTCAGCATCCTACTTCCCAGGCCAACCAGCAATTAGGGATGGAGATGTACTAAGCTAAGGATGGGCTGTCATTTGAAATGAATACTGTTCACCGATGACGGTGGACACTGTGCACTATTTCCTGTTCATGCACGCATACAACAAAGATACTTAACTGTAGCAGGTATTCTCCGAGGACAGCAGGCCTTATATTCTCACAAGTGGGTGATGCTGACCGCGTCGCCCAGTCTGGAACCTATGACAAGCATAAGTAGAGCTTTGTGGAGTGCGAGCAACGCTCCACCACACATGCAAGAGTGCCTTCCCACCTGCTGCGAGAACTTGCTGCTTCAGTTATATACTACAGCAAGAAGGTAAAAAAATAAAATAAAAGGAGGAGACAACTCCAAAGGGAGATGGGAGGGATTGTGAGGATATAAGGCCTGCTGCCCTCAGAGAAAAACAAATTTGGTCAAATGGGCCTCGCAACGACAAGGATATATTCTAAACCTATATACAAACTGAGTGAGAGTGCAGCCTGGAACAGAATAAAATGGGCCTAGAGGGGAGGAGTTGGATTCTAGACCCCGAACAGATTCTGAAACACTGTCTGCCAAAACCAACTGTCACGTTGGGTATCCTGCTCAAGGCAGTAATGAGATGTGAATGTGTGGACTAAAGACCACATCGCAGCCTTGTAAATTTCTTCAATGAAGGCTGACCGCAAATGGGCTACCGATGCAGCCATGGCTCTGACATTATGAGCCATGACATGGCCCTCTAGGCTCAGCCCAGCCTGGGCATAAGTGAAGGAAATGAAATCTGCAAGCCAATTAGAGATGATGTGTTTCCCCAATGGCGACCCCTATACTGTTGGGATCAAAAGAAAAAACTGGGCAGACTGTCTGTGGAGCCTGGTCCACTCCAGGTAATAGGCCAATGACCACTTGCAATCCAAAGTGTGCAAGGTGCTCGCGCCAGGATGAGCATGAGGTCGGTGAAAGAATGTTGGCAAGACAATCGACTGGTTTACAGATGGAACTCTAACACCACCTTTGGCAGGATCTTAGGGTGCATGCAGAAGACTACTCTGTTGTGATGGAACTTAGTATAAGGTGCATCCACTACTAAGGCCTGAAGCTCACTGACTCTATGAGCTGAAGTAACAAGTACCAAGAAAATGACCTTACAGGTCAAGTACTTCAGATGGCAGGAAGTCAGTGGCTTGAAAGGAACTTTCATCAGCAGGGTGAGAATGACATTGCAGTCCCATGACACTGGTGGAGGTTTGACAGGGGGCTTTAACAGCAAACCTCTCGTGAATTGAACAACTAGAGGTTGACCAGAGATGGACTTTCCTTCTACATGATAAGCTCTAATTGCACTGAGGTGAATCCTTACAGAGTTGACCTTAAGACTAGTCTCAGGTAAGTGGAGAAGGTATTTAAGCAGGGACTATGTAGGGCAAGCAAGGGGATCGATCTAGAGAGTCTTGCTCTCAAACCAGATGGCAAACCTCCTCCATTTGAAAGAATAACACCTCTTTATGGAAGCTTTCCTAGAAGACAGCAAGACCCAAGAGACAACTCTGAAAGACTCAAGGAAGCAAATTCTATGCTCTTAACAACCAAGCTGTGGGAGCAAGAGATCGGAGACTGGGATGTAGAAGAGATCCCTCGTTCTGCATGATGAGGGTATGAAAACACTCCAATCTCCATGGTTCTTTGGAGGATAACTCCAGAAGAAGAGGGAACCAGATCTGCCAAGGCCAGTAAGACGCGATCAAAATCATGGTTCCTTAGTCTTGCTTGAGTTTCAGCAAAGTCTTCCCTACAAAAGGTATGGGAGAATATGCATACAGCAGAACTGTCCCCCAATGGAGAAAGAAGGCATCTGATGCTAGTCTGTCGTAGGCCTGAAGCTGGAACAGAACTGAGGGACTTTGCAATTTATGTGAGCGGCAAAGAGATCCACTGAGCGGGTGCACCACACTCGGAAGATCTCGCTGACAACAGTCATGCTGAGAGACCACTAGTGCAGTTGATCACGCTGGTCAGTCTGTCGGCCAGGCTGTTTTTGCCCACCAGATAAGTGGCTCGCAGGTATATGCCATGATGGCAAGCCTAATGCTACATCTGGACAGGCCCCTGACACAGAGGCTGAGATCCAGTGCACCCTGCTTGTTGGCAGTCAACACCGGGGCCGTATACGGCGCCGGTGTCAGAGGCTGCACTGCAAGCTGAGGGCCAAGTGAGGCTGCAACGGGAAGCAAGGTAGGCGCAAACACCCCCAATACCGATGCGCACCGTTGCAAAAGGACATCCAGCAGCTCACAGAGAAAGGCCCGGATGCGCTCATTGAGGGCCAACACAAGGAGGGTCTGGGGTGTCTATTCAGGATCAGGTTGCAGAGCTGTCAGGGCCAATACGGAAGCTGGGTCTTGGATGCTGGGAGACTGACACATTGGAACCTCCTGTATGGAGGGGAAGCGGTGCTCCCAGCACCGACACTTCTCGGGTGCCAAATCCCTTGATGCCCTGGAGCTCCCGGCACCATGTGTCAAGGGCGATCGATAATGATGCTTCTTGGCCTTAAGCCCAAAGCTCATCATAGAGGCACCTTGGTGCCAACAAGGACGTCATCGAATCCACATGTTGCCTCAGGGTCAGGTCTGACAGTGGATGGTCCTGGGGGCTCTGCACAGCAGGAGGCCTCGAGGCAGGTGGACAACCACTCAATGCATCACTGCTCCCAATGTCTATGGGTCTAGCAGTCACCATGCTTACCAATGCTCTCAATGCGCTCGACATCTATGCCAAAGCCTCAGACCTCGATGTCGAGGAACTGAACTTGGCTCCAAAAACCCTCTCGTGTTGAGCCTCTCTGGAAACTTGGGTCCTTTTCTTCATATGAAGACAGAGTACACAGGCGGGCTTTGGTCGGCCCAAGACACTGAAGACACCAAGAATGGATGTCTTTCCCAGAGACTGTCCGATTGCACCGGGTACAGCACTTGAAGCCACTAGGAATCTTCATGGATATGGACGGAAAAACTACCATGGCTAAATCAAAAGAAGCGATGGTGCCTAAAAAAGGAACCGGAAAAAGAAAGGGGAAGACCTGGCCGAAGTCAAGGCCTAAAACCAGCAGTGTGACAGAAAAAATAAGGAAACTTAAAACTGGGAAAAATAAAACTAAGAAAATAAAGGAAAAGAACAAAGGAGGTTCCACAAGCAGGAACACAAAAAAGGAGCCAAAAACAAAAAACTGTCGTAAGGCACAAAAAGAAGCTCTCTGGACTGAGCAAAGTGCGAAGACAGTTAAAAAAAAAAAAAAAAAAAAAACCCCAAACACACTCCCTCTCCTCATCACGGTAGAAAAAGAACTGAAGCACCGTGTTCTCACAGTGGGCAGGAAAGCACTCACCCATGCACAGCGGAGCATGTCGCATGTTCCACAAAGCTCTACTTATGCTTGTCATAAGTCCCAGACTGGGCGATGTGGCCTGCGTCACCCATTTGTGAGAACAAACAGGGATGCTTGTCCTCAAAGAAATGATGGTTCACACATGCATGCGCAATCGGGGGAAAGAGTCTGCACTATTAACATTTTTCAAAAAATTTAAAAAAAAAGGACACAAATTTTCTGGCTGCCTATTCTTACTGCAAGCCCAAGGAGTCCCTAGGAATGTAACCAATTTATCACACCAATGAACATTGCTCTCTCCTTATTACCGTGCTGCATAAGTTGGAAAGGCCGTACAAATATCTTTATGTGTCTGCTCTGGGCATGAGGATCTCCTTTTCCATAGAAAAGGAACAGTCATGCCAATAGAACACTTCTGAAAATGTATTCGCTTTTTCAGAGCTTTTAGAACTGGACAAGAACTCAAGTTTATCTGTTTAATGCTTTGTGGAATTCGTCAAAGCTCTGTTCTAGCTCCAGCACAATTTCTTCTCCTCTGGTGACCTTTAATCTGATTTTTGGCATTAGTGGTGTGTTTGGGCTTTGTTTTTTTTTTACATAGATGACATATTGCTCATACACAAGAGGGAAAAATTAAAAAAAAAAAAAGAACAAAAGGAAATCACTGCAGCATTATTACAGGTATACTGATAAAACTCAGTAGGTAACAAGATAAATCTCCCAGTTTACCAACCCGGAGAGAAAGAACCCATGCACAACGAACTACAGAAATAATAAAAAAATTTACTTAGTTTTATTTAATAGCACAAATGTGAACAAGTAAATCTTTTCATTACACCCATAATTCACTGTGTATGTGCCACTTATTTTTTTCTCCCAGCTGTGGTTAACCGAAAGGTTTATCTGCTGAGAATTTTCTCAAAATGCTTGTAATATTGCTTGGGTTATTCTTTTTGTTTCCTTTTTGTCTTGTTTACACCACTCATAAATTACATCAAAGCCCGTGGGACACCTAGGGGCTCATTTTCAAAGCACTTAGTGGGACTTTTACAAAGGGATGCTAACATTTTTAGCACATGCTAAAAATAAATGTGTCCTAAATGCTAGAGATGCCCATATATTCCTATGGGCGTCTCTAGCATATACCATGCGCTAATTATTAGCGTATGCTAAAAACGCTAGTGCGCCTTTGTAACAGACCCCCTTAGACTTTCAAGGATCCACAGGCTATTATGTAACTTTGTAAGTCAGTACATTGTAAATATACCTCCTAAACTACTACCTAGATGATCTTCAGACTGAAAATACAGTTGATAGCTACAAGCTAGCCCTCAGAAATATCTCCTTCCCTTGCCCAATCTATCCTAGGTATTCTGATTGTTGACATACCTCAGTTGGCTTTTTGTCTTGCACCATCTTGGGAAGATCTGCTTAATCTAGTCCCTTTTAGAAGCTAACAACATATATGCTCTTATGGATAATTCAGAATTACTGTGGATATCATCAACTCCCTCTATTCTGGTCTATTTTGTTTCTTCTCTACTAGCAAAAGCAGCACTGGCTTCCTATTCTTCTTAAACCAACATATCACACCTTGGACTGCCTAGATACCTTTCAGGATTTGCTTATCCTTTATGTCCATTCCCATGCATTTAGTCCTACCCTATAACATCTGCTATCCATTATCACCTCTACTAAAATCAGGCTGTAACTGGCATGGCATCTTATTTTGTTACTTTGCCTCATCCCTATGGAACTCGCTCTCTCTTGACCTGAGAACAGAAATCTTATGTGCAGTTTACAACTGGAACTGAAACCAAGAACTAGGACTTGCCCTTGATTTTCATCAGCAGGTAGATGAGCAGCCGGGAACCACTGAGTTTTCCTTAGCACGTCTGCCTTCCGGCCCCATCTATTTCAACCTTCCATGCTTAATTTGAACTATCTGCTTAACGGTAATCCAAGTCCTTTCCCCTAACTTCAGCAATTTTCTTTTTCTTTTGTCCTTCATCCTCATTGATTTTGTCTTGTCCCCCTCACTTCCTAATTACCGATTGAGTTTTGTACACTGCCCAACTGTATATAAAATGCAATATAGCAAACGAACAAACATAAACACTCACAGCTCCTATAAAAGGTGGGAGTCCTAGCTATCTCTCAATAGCAACAGCTAGTGGCCAGACATAGAATCAAGTGAGCCCATTACTGTGATCGCTGAGCTAAAATAAGCAGGAAAAGGAAATAATCAGCAGACAATTACAAATGAAGGCTTATGGCATTAAAGAAAAAAAATAGCTTAAAATTGAGCTGGGAAAACGGGCAGGCTAAAAAAGTTCTCAAGGTGGAGTAGTCAAGACTGATGTGAATTAACAGAAACTGAAAGTAAGAAAATCCATTTGCTATTGTTCAGTCACTCTAACCTGTAGTGTGAGGATTTACTATAATCATAAATGGTAGGATAAAAGTGCTGCTTAAAGCATCCTTGTTCCAAAACCATCTGCAGACAACTACTACTTATTAATTCTCCACCTTTTCCTGCATTTTAAGTACCAATAGGTCTAGTAAAATGAATTAAAATTTGGCCTCTTATAAAGCTTAAGACACAGTTATGCAGGCTGGCAGCTTTTTCAGCTAGGAACAAAATGATTTCTATTAGCTGGAAATTATTTTTGGTTGTTGTTTGTTAACAGAAAAACAGTACATCCAATTTAAGTTTTATTGCCTTACCCCCGTTTACTAAGCTGTGCTATCGGCTGCCGCTCAGTAATGCCAACACAGCCCATTCAAACTGAATGGGCTGTGTCGCCGCTAGCGCAGCTTAGTATGCAGGGGGTTAGGCAATAAAAAAACAGAATTAACTTAGAATAAAAAAAGGACGTAATCTGAGAAAAACCTCTTGAAAATACGATATGCAAAAGACAACTTGAGAAAATGGAATTTTCAATTCACTTTTTTGGTTAGACAAATTTTTAAAATATTTTTTTTAATGATATACAAAACTGCTCACCTCAAAAAGTTTAGAACCCAAGGCTAATCATAAGATATCTTGCTGAAAATGGAATTTAAAAAAAACAACAACAACAGGTATCCATTTTTGAAAGCTCTGATAAGTAACTTAAGATTATAAAATAGCATCCTTAGCATCCAGGCTGCACCATCCTGATCAATGGGTTGTATTCCCTGACAACCAGCAGATGGAGGTAGAGCATCACTGGTAAAATAGCTGGTGCTCTGTAGAAAACTCCAGACAAAAAAACACACACAAATCGATTGGGCTGCCTAGACTAGTCTTATTCCCCTTCTACACAGGAATAAACCTTAAAAAAAAAAAAAGCATCATTTTTTTTATAGCAACAGCAAAAATAAGAATAAAAATAAACCCACACCAAAGATGGCCAGGAAGTGAAAGGCACAAGCCCAAATCCTGGGTCACAGTTTCTGTCACTGCAGGCTTTATCATAGTTTAGCATCCACCAGACAAACTGCATAATGTTCAGAATATGTATGCAGACTTTTCAACTCAGAAGTCACTGGGTTTTTCTTCTTTGATATTACTGGGAGACATTAATTTACATCTTGACAAAAGTGACAACCCTGATGCTTTAGATTTCATTTCAGTTTTAAATTACATGTCTATCTTTCTCTGTTCTCCTCAACCTACTCATGAGAAGTCTGGATTTCTTAGCAATATCCTCTTGCAGTCCATCATATATATTATTTTCTGATTTTATTTAGAAACTTGTTCCATGACCTGATAATTTTCTTTCCAAGTTTACTCTTTATTTACAGCTACTAAAAACTGTACTTTCCAAATTAATTAGGAAGAAAATTTAGAGTATTTTTTAGAAAGATGTTACTCTACAATTAGAATTATTAAAAGTAAATATTTTTTACTCTTTCAAAAAAGTACAAAGACTAGGGGACACTCAATGAAGTTACATGGAAATACTTTTATAACAAAATAGGAGGAAATATTTTTTTAACTCAACGAATAATTACGCTCTAGATCAGCCTTGAAGATGGTGCTATGTGGATCTGGTTCGCCTGCTAGTGCATGCTCTACTTTCCCTTCCTGGGGGGTCACGGTTTACTCTGGCAGGGCCCAGTGAAAATGGAAGACCCAGATCCCTTCTGGCTTATGGTTTGGACCTCGAGAGGCAGCACTTAGCTAAGAAGAGATTTACTCCCACGGTTACTATATTATACTAGAGATTTATAGCCCGCCAAATTCCTTAAAAAAAAGATGCAAGGTGCAAAAAGAAAAAAAAAATCAACTTATGTACAATTACACAATCTCCTAACTTCACAGAACATAATAGTTTTCAGTTTTCTTCGGGGAAAAAAAAAAAGAAATAGAGGAACAAATATCCTGTAGAAGAAGATTCCTAATTTCATCTTACTCAAGGCCCATTTCCTTGGCTTATGTTCAGGTCTGGAAGGTTTTTGAAGAATGGTGCAAACAGTGCTCCCTCTCTCCATGGAAGACTCAGATTCTGGAGGTGCTTGGATTTCTGCAGCAAGGATTCAATCAGGGGCTAGCGCTGAACTCTTAAGGTCTAGCTGCTGGCCCTTTCCTGTTATCGGGATAAGGTTCCGAGGGTTTCCTTGACAGCTCATAAGGAGGACACTGTTTGATTTTTAAGGGAGTCGCCCACTTACAGTCCATTTGGCCATCTCTTCCAACTTGGAATTTGAATCTAGTACTAAATGTCCTCTCAGAAGCTACTTTTGAGCTTCTGAGGTCAGTTTCAATGAGAGATCTCACTCTAAAGATGGTCTTTTTGGTGGCAATTGCTCTGGCCTGGAGAGTGTAGGAACTTCAGGCTCTGTCCTGTTGGGACCCATCTCTCTCCTTCTTGGAAAGCTCTGCCTATCCTTATCCTCACAATCCCCTTTCTCCATAAGGTGATCTCTCCCTTCCACGTGAAACAGCAAATCTGCTCCCCCCCCCCCCCCCACCCCCCGAAGACTTCAGTTGACAGGACTCTTGGGGATTTCTCTCTCTCTCTCTTCTTTGCCAAGTTCAGAAGTTTCTGGTTATAAAATTAATTGCAGTTGCAGCTGGATTAGTGTGATTTAAGGGACCTTCCACTGCTTTAGAAGACATACTGGAGTTTTCCACAGAGCAAAAGCTATTATACCAGTGATGTCACTGGGAAAAGGCAGTTTATCTCCATTTGCTGGTAGGCAGGGAATACAACCCAATACTCAGAATGGTGCAGCTGGACTAAAAGAAAGGAAATTAACTGGTATGATTAAATTTCACCTTTACAGTTACTTCATGTCAGAGATGCCTAGGATGGCAGATCTGGACACCATGCCATTACTGGTGCATGGACTACATAATATCTTTTATACAATGATGAAAAGCTTGAATGTTTCAGAAAATATTCTGTTGGTTTGAACAAAAAATAAAATTAAAGCAAGTGTGATAATATATGAAAACATGAGATGAGATATCACTGACAACACATTTGAAGGAATGGATTTTACAAGGTGCCACTGATTTATACTATAAGCTGCCTAGGGCCCCATATATTTGCGGGCCCCTAGCATGGCACCCCCCCCCCCAATTACTACTTTTCCTAATCCCCCAATCCCATCTCACTTCCCTGTAGAGATACTAAAGTCTGAAAAACGTCTAGACAGAGTTAGCCATCCTTCTAGCTTAACGACATTAATGAAAAAAAATCTCTACCATCCAGAAAAAAAAAAGAAAAGAACCAGATAGTTGGGAATCCTAGCCTAGCCTCCAGAGTCCTGAGCACACCTGACAAGGCCACAGCCATGTGCCTAATTTGCCAGTACCCTAATCCGGTCCTGCCAAAAGCAACAAGTATTAGTTGGCAGCACTCACAGCACACAATACGAAAAACTTATCATTCAGTTTCAGTCACTTAAATCTGTGTATTGAGTGGTCTACAATTATTTTAAATTAAGAAGAAAATAAAACCACATCAGAATCACTACAGGTCAGCTCATCATGGATAGCAAATTTACTTCCAGTGTATGTATGTGTTACAGGCATTTGTGACTGGGAGAGTAGAGAACAGAGGACATGCAGTTTGTAAGGAGCAATTCCCCAATATAAAGCTTTCTATGTGAAAGAACTTGACCTCCTCCTACAGAAAAGCAGTAGGCATTTTTTTTAGGGGGGGGGGGGGTGCTTATTTCTGTGAAATTTTAACTCTAATGTAGCACATTTTCAACCTCAATGCATCCTTCCACCAATCCCTCCTCCCACCATGCAGAATTTGGATCATTCTTTTAAATGCTCGGAATCATTTTGCCCCGTCATTTGAGATCCGTTTTGAATAATTCTTCACATTAAGATTTAAAAAGCAGGCAAGTGGGGTAAAATTTTACCTTAACCACTGATTTTCAAGCTTTGTTCTCCTCCATTCTGAAGATACACTGCCATTTGCTATTTGGGATATCCACAGCAGTGATAACCCCGCTTTTTTACTTCTTTTTCAAACATACTGCAAAATTAAATTGAACACAGTATAACCATATTTTTTACACTGGGTTTTATCAAATATTAAAAATATCCATACGTTCTCATGGACAAACCAAGACACCCAATTTAATTTGAACTTTTTCACCTCAATATGCTCTAATCTAGCCAGTCCCCAGTTTGCTTTAACAGTAATATAAATACACCTTAGTATACAAAATGCCAAACAGAAGCATTTAAGGTGAAATATATAAAGTGAAATTTACCCTTGCCTGATAATTTCCTTTCCTTCAATGTTAGACCAATCCAGACAGATTATGTCCCCCTATCAGTAGATGGAGACAGAGTGTGAAGATTTTGATGATATCAGTATAACAGGTAGTGCATCCAGAACATTACAGTATGCTAGTGGCATATTACAGTATGCTAGTGACAAAGCTACAAGCTAACTAAACGAACCTGTACAGATCCGATTGCTTTGTATGACATAATAAATCTACTTAAACATCACTGGTTTCCTATTGAACAAAGGAGCATTTATAAAATTTGGGTTCTTACTTTCAGAGCTTTCAAAATGGGGTCACCGGACTATTTAGCAGCTCTTAAAATTCCATATTCTCCAGCACGTGTTCTTCACTCTATAAATGATTATCATTTGTTACTGATTGGTCCCAAATTAGCCCATTTGAAAGCACAAGACATAGGGCTTTTTATTTTTTTGGCTCCAGCAATATGGAACAATCTTCTGCTAACTACCTGTAAGATTTATTCTTTCAAATAATTCAAAGTTACCATTAAGACCTGGTTGTACGAACAAGCATTTATCACTGCTTAGTGTGTTTCTCTCTCTGACATCACACCGTATCTTAACTATAATTATAATTTTAGTCTTTGATTGAATGCTGCTTGAGAATGTGTGAACTGTATGTCAAACTTCACCTACTTGAGTACACAGCTATGGCACGCATTGCCCCGCAACTTAAAAACGACTTACGAACTAATGAACTTTCGCAAACTACTGAAGACCCATCTCTTTAACAAGGCATACCACAAAGACCAACCAATGTGAATATACACAACTACTCCACATATATTCTGAATTGTCTTATAATACTTGCTTGTTATACTATTATCATGTTTCTTCTTCATCATGCTGCCCAAGATCCTTCTGTAACACTAAATGTCTATTTTCTAATATATGTCCACCATTCATGATGTATTGTAAGCCACATTGAGCCTGCAAAAAGGTGGGATACAAATGCAATAAATAAATAAAATAACTACCGCCCAGCTCTGCAAGTCAGTTTGGGCGGTATAACAAATTTTAATAAACTATAAACTGAGCCTTACTGCCTACGGATAGATGTCAGTAAGGATTCACATGCTAATAACGGCCATATGCTAATAGAAACTTGGCCATTAATTCAGAAAATGGAAAATCTTCTGTTTTCCAGCTGTGGTAGAAATTATCTTAATGCACAGGAAAGACCTGCATAAGGGTACACTAAGGCCACTTTCTATCGCAGCCTTGTAAAAGGACCTCTATAAAACTTAACATAGTAACATACATAGTAGATGATGGCAGAAAAAGACCTGCATGGTCCATCCAGTCTGCCCAACAAGACAAACATATGTGTATACCTTACCTTGATTTGTACCTGCCATATTCAGGACATGTAAGGAAATCATGCAGAACATGGCTAACATAATTCTTTTCAACAAGCATATGTGCATCTTGCCTGTGTTTTGTGTATCTCTTGCTTATGTGTATGCTTTTCTGTGCATATGTTGTGTGTGGGGCTTATGGGGTGAGATAGGGACAATTTAGGGGAATATCTTACAAACAGTCTCATTGTTTAAAGATTTTTACCAACATTTGTGTAAGTCAGATATGTAACATGTTTCTTAATGGACTTCAAATACTTTACATTTAAAGTGAACTTGTCATATGTAGGCATTATTTTCTAGATAGGAATTTCTCGTCCATTAAATTTTCTATAGACCTCCCTCTCCCCCCCCCCCCCCCCGATGATTTTGATGTAGCATTTTATCAGAGCTTTAAAAATATTTGAATTTCACAGCTGTTAAGACTTTTTAAATAGGAACAATGGAAGCAAGATGATTTTTTTAAGTAACAGTGTTTGTTTAATAGCCACAGATCCTGGTTATCCTCAGAACTATAGACATTTCAAGCTTGTAAGAAAAATGATGCATAACATTAACCACAGGGATCAAACCGGCTTTATAAAAGGTAAATATTCTGCTAGTAATGTTAGACCTTTATTGTATACATTGAGTAAAAAGTAATCTAGACCTATGTTCCAGGTCTTAGAGTTAAAATATCCATATGGTCCTTTTGTAGAGCCATGGTGGCGGTATGGAAGTCCATCACTACTGCCTCCTGCTCACCAATCCACTTCTCTGTCTCCTCCACCCATCCCACCAATTCTGCCACCTCCTTCTCAATTTTTCTCACTGCCTCTAATTTTTCCACACTCTCCCTAAATTCGTCCTTGATCTCCAGCACCCATTCTCTGAGGCCTACCCTTGTCAATTGTGCAGAATTCTCTATCCCGCGCCACTGTGACGATCTGCTCGCTGCGGCTTCTTCCTCAGATGCACTCTCCCCAGAGTCAGACAGAACTGCCAATGAGGCACTGTGCATGTGACAGGCCACCAGTGTTGACTGCCCGTGTTGCACCTCGGGGATCTGGCAGCATTTTTCAATTGGGGGAGCTGCTATCAGCAAGGGACTCTCAAGCTTCCATTGGAGTGTGAGTGAGTGTCTAGCTCTGGGTGCAGGTCGTTAAAGATCGGGCCAGAGCACCAGGTTCACACCACCATGTTGCCCAATGACATCACTGGAAGTCCCTAGATTAGTTAATTCTGATGACAAATGTCAGTTTTTTTTTGTTAGGGAGCACTCTGTCAGGGTCAATTTGCCTGAAGGAAATGGACATTTTCTGAAGCCTCCTTGTCCATCAGCTGGCTGGAATTGAGAACAGTTTGGAAAGTGCTGTTCTATTTTCAAGGCAAGTTTTTATTTGGATTTTTTGTTCACACAAAAAAGTTGTCTGTCTTCTAACAATACGACATCGGTAGCACACATCAACAGGCAAGGAGGCATGAAAAATGCACAAGTAGTCCAAAAGGCATTTCTACTGCTTTGCTGGACAAAGGCGATTTCTTCATCTCTCCACTTCTCACATTGCGGAAAGTCACAATGTTCACACAAACTTTGAGCAATCATTCCTTGGATCAGGGGGAATGGGAGGAATTGTTCCCCGTCTTCAACCTCATAAGGACTCAAATGGGGGTTGTTCATCTTGAATCCCATGGTGCCAACGGCAAATACAAAGGTCCTTTGATTCTTCAGTTGTCAAAAAGAATAAGTTCCAAAGGTATGGATGCATTGGTTCAGCCGTGGCTGCTGACAGACTCTTTGTGCATTTTTCCCCCAGTTCTGATGTTGGGCTGCAGGCTTCAAAAGATTGCTACACAGAGGTTCTAATAGCACTGGACTGACTCAGAAGGCCTTGGTATTATTATTATTATTTTATTATTGTTACATTTGTATCCCACATTTTCCCACCTATTTGCAGGCTCAATGTGGCTTACATTGTACCATAGAGACGTTCGCCATCTCTAGCATGGAAACAGATACAAGGAGTTAATGTGGTCAGATAAGGTTCATGTGTTATAGACACATTGGTGAATTAAAAGAGTTATATAGTGTCTGTTACAAGCATTGGTTTTGGTGTGTTGCGGAGTTTATGCACTTAAGTTGGGTTAGTGGGGTATGCCTTTTTGAACAGGTAGGTTTTTAGTGATTTCCAGAAGCTTAGGTGGTCGTGAGTTGTTTTCACAGCTTTTGGTAGTGTGTTCCACAGTTGTATGCTTATGTACTAGAAATTGGATCCATAAGTTGATTTGTATTTGAGACCTTTACAGATTGGGTAATGGAGATTTAGGTAAGCTCGTGTTGATCTGGTTGCGTTTCTTGTTGGTAGGTCTATGAGGTCTGTCATATATCCCGGGGCTTCGCCATAGATAATTTTATGGACCAGTATGCAGATTTTGAAAGCAATACGTTCTTTAACTGGTAGCCAATGTAGTTTTTCTTGGAGGGGTTTGCGTAGAGTCCATTGCAGTAGTCTGCATGGCTTAGTACCACTGATTGTATCAATCTGCGAAATGTTTCCCTCGGGAAGTATGGTTTCACACATTTGAGTTTCCATATTGAGTGGAACATTTTCTTAGTTATAGAGTTAACTTGGCTTTCAAGTGTGAGGTTACGGTCGATAGTGACGCCGAGGATTTTCAGGCTGTCTGAGATAGGGAGGGTGTAGTTTGGTGTGCTTATCTTTGTGGGTTTGTACGTATTATATTGGGATGAGAGATTGAGACAGTGTGTTTTGTCAGTATTGAGTTTTAGTTGGAATGCATTTGCCCATGAGCTCATGATGTTTAGGCTGAGCTTGATTACGTTTGTGATTTCTGTCAGGTCATGTTTATAAGGTATGTATATAGTGACGTCGTCTGCATAGATGAATGGGTTGAGGCCTTAATTGGATAAGGGCTTGGCTAGTGGTGTCATCATTAGGTTGAAGAGGGTCGGTGATAGTGGTGATCCTTGAGGTACTCCGCAGTCTGCTTTCCACGGTGATAATATGTTTGATTTAAATTTCACTTGGTATGCTCTCGTGATTAGGAAGCCCTTAATCCATCTTAGTATGTTTCCACCAATGCTGTAGTAGTCTAGGAGTCTGATTAGTATGTTGTGGTTTACCATGTCGAAAGCACTAAACATGTCGAATTGAAGGAGAAGTATACTATCGCCTATTGCTATTTCCTACTTGAATTTGGCCAGGAGAGTAGTGAGTACTGTTTCAGTGCTATGGAGAGGACGAAATCCTGATTGTGATTCATGTAAGATTGAGAATTTGTTTATGTATTCGCTGAGTTGTTCAGTTACCATGCTGTCCACCAGTTTGACAACTAGTGGGATAGATGCTACTGGGCGGTAATTGGTGAGTTCACTTGTCTTTTTCTTGGTGTCTTTGGGAATTGGGGTGAGTAAGATGTTGCCATTTTCCTTAGGTAGTTTAGGTGGGATGTGAGGTCTGCTAGGAAGCGGTTGGGGGCATGTTTTAATAGGAAACTGGGGCACGTATCCAGATTTGTTTGTCTCCAAATGGCTCTGGCCCCTCCAGTTTCCCTTGGGGAAAGCACTTCTATTGTAGGAATGAAAAATTTGGCTCCCTCTTATTTTAAGTGGCCTTGGATAAGTCAGCAGGCTTTTTATGATGGAGTTAATTCTACTGTGCTCCAAGCTAGGAAGCCTTCCACCATATTAGCAATATTCTACAGCCTGGCACATGTTTGAGGCCTTGTGCTCTAGTACAGATTTACAACCCTCTGCAGAAAAATATTTTTTAGCTCGCAGTTTGCACGTACAGATTATCCTTTTAAGCTGCGGTAAGCATGAGCTAGTGCTTACTACAGCTTAGTAAAAAGAACCTAGAGCCTTTAGCTTCATCGTGTTTAGATTAAGATTGTCTTTATTCAGCACCATCTTCTCAGGTGTCAGATCTAGATTCAGTCACTCGATGAACTCAGAGAACAAAAAAACAGGTAACAATAATTTCACCTTCCTTACCCTGCTAGACTAGTTCAGGCCAATGAGATTTACCTTGGCTCCTGTGTGAAGGGATCCAGGCAGCAGCTACTGGAGTCGACATGGTGAGAGTCTTACTCCATTGGATTGGTATCTCCCAGTGGCTTCAGAAATTGCAAGCTCTCATCTTTGATACTGCTTTCAGCAGGCTCCTTTTTTCAGTTTTTAAAGTTTGTGTGCACCTCTGTATTAGCTTCTATTTGGTGGTGCACTAGATGAAGAGCTTGATGATCTAGACAACTGAGCCTTGTCCACAGGCAACACTGGGATCAGGATTTTCCCCAGATCCCAAAACCAGCTACTCCACCAAATAGAAGCTAACAGAGGTGAGGCTAAAACACCACAAGAGGAGACCACATCATATACCAATGTCATAAACAGCATTGGCCCCTAGCAATGCTACCTCACACAAACTTTAAAAAGTGAAAAAAGGAGCCTGCTGAAAGCCGTATCAAAGATGAGAGCTTGAAATTTCTGAAGCCACTGGGAGGTACCAATCCAATGGAGTAAGACTCTCACCATGTCGACTCCAGTAGCTGCTGCCTGGATCTCTTCACACAGGAACCAAGACCCTGGCAACCAAACGTGGAAAGGATGCACAAGAAGCTAAATTTACGAACTGTCACAACCACTGCTCCTGTGCCTGGAAGAGGGAAGGCAAAGCACTCCAAGATGCAAGGAAGGCAGCCACTGAGATTTAAAATATAGTTGCCTATGAGGTTTTTTCTCACCATTCACAAGCTAGCCTTGAAATCGTGACAGTCTGGCAGTTTGAAATAGTGCAATTCCTTAATGGCTAAGTTACAGTGAAGTCAGTGTATGTATAATGCAGTTGTTGGAAGTTGGAACTGCTTCTCCCAGAGAAATATTGGGTTATTTTTGGAAAGGGTTCATTTCTCTTCCACGCCCGCTCCCCTCCACCACATGCAGAAAACTACCTCCAGGTCCCTTCCTGTAACAACAGCTGCCTTCTAGTCCTCTGTCCTCAGTGCCTTCCCATTGACTGCTATCATCCTACCTACAATTTCAGCTCTAGTTATAATGGAAGCAGCTAAGGCAGGCTCCCTCACATGTGAAGGGGGGAGGGATGGAGGGGATAGGAAGATATGTCTGGACATTAATCAGAGTTTTAAAACCTATTAGCCATCTTCTACCTTCTGGACATTAATATAAAAATTCTGCAGACTACTGAAAAAGTTAGACAATTAGCCATCCTAAACTCCTGAGTCCTGAGCACATTTCTCAGGACCCTCCTACATATAGAAAATCAGAAAATAACAGCAGATGAAGACCATATGGCCCATCAAGTCTGCCTAGTCTATTCCCCCTTGGATCCTCTATGTTTGTCTCCACCAGGAGGCCATTCCACTCATCCACAACCCTTTCTGTAAATAAATATTTCTTTAGATTACTCCTGGGCCTTTCCCTTTTCATCTTGAGAAGATTAGAAAACTCCACCTTCTAAAATTCTATGCCCTGATCAAAGTTTCTATGCTACAGAAGCTGGAACTCCTTCTCCAAAGAAATGCATTGAGATATTTGGGGAAGGCTTATTTCTCTGAAATCCTCAATAGAATTTGGCCTATTTTTAATTTCTTTTTACCAAATTTTCCTCTCATGCCAAGTTTCATCCCATTCTGTTAAAATTTCAGAGAGTTATTTTGCCTACAGACAGATATTCTTAACCTCATTTTCACAATTCTTTCCAATTTCCTTTGGGTTGGAAAGAACATAAAAACACTTTCTGCAGAACATTCCCTTTGCTGGGGCATGGTGCCCTGTTCCAGTTAATCTAACTATTGGGCATCAGTTCAAGAAAAAACAGGATATACTACAGGAATGTGGTTTATATCAATACAAGACTTAAGCCTCCCCTGACAACCCAAAATTTACCAGTTTAATACATTACAAAATGTTTCTAGGCACAGAAATTGCATGATACATAAATGCAGTAATCCAGGTGTATAGTTACAGGTATAATTTGTGGCACCTGCATGAGCACACACTAATACTCAGTGGTGCTCATTTTCAAGCAATTATCTAATTGGCAATAATTAGAATTTACGTGCACATCTTTTAAAGCATATTCTATAAAGAGGTGCACGTAAATTCTAGCAAGTGGACCTAAAAAGGAAGTATGGCCATGGAAGGAACAAGGGTGGGTTGGGGGCGTTCCTGCAATTTATGTGCATTTGTTAAAAAATTATGGGGATCCATGTGTAAATTACACCAGATTTTCACTGGTGTAAAATTTTGCACCTACATATAGTTGCCTGTTTCCGGCACCACGTGAGGTTTATAGAATAGCATTAAGTGCTACTTTTTTCAGTACCGATTTTTTAGGCACCATTTACACAGCCTAGTCCATGCTGCAGTAAAGTAAAAGAGTAAAAGTGGGCTAAATATGTCATCAGAATTATATGGTAAAAAAAACAAAATTAAAAATAAGTTCTGTACCAAAAAGAATATATTTTAATTTCTGCATTCAAGTGTGCTAACTAGGCGAGCATAATTCTATATCACAGATCCCTTCCCTTACTGGGAATCACACAGTTTAATCCAGAATACTATTTTCTCATATAAGAAAAATAGCTAACTCACTAGGCTCCATCCTCCCCTGCCCCTCCCCCCATAGGGAATAGCAGAACCACCATCTGCAGATCTAGAGCTGTGTTTTCCTCTCATTGCTTCATATAACCGCTTTGATATACCATCTTTCAATCTAAGATATAACATAACTTTATAAAATAAACAAACAAAATCCTGAGTGAAGTAGAATGGGTAAAAGTGAATTTGTTGTTTACTCTTTGAAAAAGTACAAATACTAGGTGAATCCATGAAATTACATGATACTTTTAAAATGGATATTTATTTTATTTATTTATTGCATTTGTATCCCACATTATCCCACCTTTTTGCAGGCTCAATGTGGCTTACATGTTTTTTCACTCAACAATTAGTTAAATTCTGGAACCCATTGTCAGAAGCTGTGATAACAGCAGTTAACTTATCTGAATTTTAAAAGAGTTGGGCAAGTCCCTGGAAGAAAAGGCTATAATCTACTATTAAAAAGACATGGGGAAAGCCATTACTCATCCCTGGGATCAGAAGCAAGGAACCTTGCTACTCTTTGGGATTCTGCCAGGCATTTGAGACCTGGATTCACCACTGTTGGAAGCAGAATACAGATACTGGGCTAGATGGACCATCATCAGTCTGATGGAGTAAAGGTAATCTTATGTTACAATCAGAAGCGGGGAATAGAATTAGGGCATGGTTATGGAGATTTCAAATATGTGGCCCCTTGCTTTGTCCTCTCCCCAACCTGCAGGTGGGTAAGGAAAGCATATGTTTTTGCCTTCCCTTTTGCTACAACAAGTTGATGCTTAGTGGTTAGTGCAGCTGACTTTGATCCTGGGGAACTGGGTTTGATTCCCACTGCAGCTCCTTGTGACTCTGGGCAAGTCACTTAACCCTGCATTGTCCCAGGTACAAATAAGTACCTATATATACTATCCAGCTTATTTTCGAAAGAGAAAGACACCCATATTTCGACCCAAATCGGGAGATAGGGCGCCTTTCTCTCATGGACGCCCAAATCGGTATAATCGAAAGCAGATTTTGGGCGCCTCCAACTGCAGTCTGTCACGGGAACGAACAAAATTGACAGGGGCGTGTCGGAGGCGTGGTGAAGGCGGAACTGGGGCGTGTTTATCGGCTGAGGAGAGATGGGTGCCCTCGGCCGATAATGGAAAAAAGAAGGGCAGCAGTAGCAAGAATTTGGGCCGCTTTTTTTTTCACGAACAAGTCTACAAAAAGTGTCCCAACTGCCCAGATGACCACCCGAGGGAATCAGGGATGACCTCCCCCGACTCCCCCAGTGGTCACTAACCCCCTCCCACCAAAAAAAAAAAAGAACTTTAAAAACTTTTTTTGCCAGCCTGTATGTCAGCCTCAAATGTCATACCCAGCTCCATCACAGCACTATGCAGGTCCCTGGAGCAGTTGTTAGTGGGTGCAGTGGACTTCAGGCAGGTGGACCCAGGCCCATCCCCCCCTACCTGTTACACTTGTGCTGGTAAATGGGAGCCCTCCAAATCGCCCCCAAAACCCACTTTACCCACCTTCACCCATAAGTGCTATGGTAATGGTGTAGAGTTGTGGGGAGTGGGTTTTGGGGGGGGGGGGGATTTGGGGGGCTCAGCACCCAAGGTAAGGGAGCTATGGACTTGGGAGGTATTTTAATTTTTTTTTTTTTTACTTTTTACAAGTGCCCCCTAGGGTGCCCGGTTGGTGTCCTAGCATGTGAGGGGGACCAGTGCACTACGAATCCTGGCCCCTCCAACGACCAAATGCCTTAGAGTTGTTCGTTTTTGAGCTGGGTGGCTTCGGTTTCCATTATCACTAAAAACCGATACCGCCCAGCTCAAATCCGCCCAAATCCGATGCATTTGCCTGGCACCAACCATATTATCGAAACAAAAGATGGATGCCCATCTTTTTCGAAAATACGGTCTGTCTCGCCCCTTCGTGGACCCATCTTCGGAGATAGTCACCCATAGAGATGGGCGTCTGCGTTCGATTATGCCCCTCCATGTGAACCACTTAGAATGTAGTTGCAAAAACCACAGAAAGGCCCATTTCCCTTTCCCTTATAAAGTTAATTATAAAATATGCTTTTCTGTCTTAAAAAAAAAAATAGAAGACGACAGTTTAGAATAATGTCTGTCAAGTTTTTGGTGACACCTACCAGCTCTTGGTGACACATCAGGGTGTCCCAAGACACTGGCAGAAAATCACCTGCTCTAGAAAGGTCAAAATGTGAAACAGGGAAATATTTGCCTATCCACCCATCATCATTATCTATATTTAGACCAGTCACATAATTTCCCGAACTCAGGTCATACAATATAATTAGGTTGAAATCATTTTATCAAACCACACGAAATAGGCTAGAAACGTTTTTGACATATATGGGTGGGAAAGATCACAGAGGTTCAACCAGAATACAAAGGCCCTGGTAACATTTTTTTTTTTACCCAATGTTTTTGGGGCGGGGAAAAAAGGGGGATATGAAGAAAAGTTAGGACAGGACACACCCACTCAGAAATCTGGACTAAAAAGTACAAGTTAACACTGCTAGGCAATGCAAAGACCCATAGGAGCCAACTTTTCAAAATTATTGGGGGTGCTAAGCCCAGTGGAAACAACCCCTCCTTGGACATATACAAGAATTTTCTCAATATTGGGGGTGCTCAAGCACCTACAGAGTCGGCTCCTATGCAGAGACCACCCCTCCACAACATAAGATATCTGCACATCTTCCTCCAGGGGGACCCGCGACCTTCCTCTCCCGATGCAGCCTTTCCAGTAGCTGTAGCACCCAGAAGAAGATAGAGACTGTCACCCATGCCGACGAACTGGCCATGGAAAGCGAAAGTTTGTAATATATGCTCCCCCCCCCCCCCCCCCCCCAATTAAGCATTCTTTCAGCATCTTCAGCCTCTCATCAGTGCAGGTCCAGACTATCCTCAGCTTACCTTTCCGAATCAACTACATAGCAAAGAGGGGGATTGGGGGGCGGGGGAGAAGAGAGGGCAGGGAAGAAATGGCACAGAACTGATCGACACGTGTGAAAGGGGAATTTTTATAAGCTAATAAATCCAAAAAGTCTTGCTTGCGCTTGCTGCTAGGCGGAAGATCGCCTTTGTCCATTCAAACAGGTTATCAATAGAAATCAAACAAAATAAAACATGGAAAAGAAAATAAGATGATACCTTTTTTATTGGACATACCTCTCCATTCAAACACAAACCAACACGGGGGAAAAGAGGGAACAGGGCAACAAGAAACCCAAGTAAACGAAAAGCAAATCTACCTATTCGTTCACTCACCGATGCCGAGTCCCACCACGACGCGCCCCGCCAGCAGAGTCTCTTTGTTGCCGGCCGCCGCCAGCACCACAGCCCCGGCCGTGAAGAAGCAGCTAGCGATCAGGATGGAGGGTCTGCGTCCGCACGTGCCGTTCAGCAGCCCACCCAGCAGAGCCGACAACGCCGCCGCCCCCACCGTGCTGGACACGACCAGCTCCTGCCAGAGCGCCGTCAGGTTCATCTGCTTCTTGAGCAGCAGCATGGCCCCGGACACCACTCCCGTGTCGTAGCCGAAGAGGAAGCCCCCCAGCGCGGAGAACACCGACACCACGTACACGAAAGCAGGGGTGACGTCCCGCTGGAACTGCCGCCGGGCAGCGCGCTCCAGGTCCCCGCCGCCGCCGGTTGCCCCCTGGCTGTTGATGCTGGTGTAGGACTCGGCCGCGACGAGGCTCCGCTCGCCGGCGTTCTCATCTTTCTTGCGCCGCTTCTCCTTCATGAGGTGGCTTAGGCTCCGCAGGGTGTACTCCACATTGTCACTGGCTTTGCGGGACATAAGAGAGCCGAGGGCGCCCGCGCTCTGTGTCAGGAGGAAGTCACCGGGATAACGTTCCGGGGCTGTGACTGTTCGCTTTCTTCCTCCGCGCGCGCGCTCCTTCAGGGCTCTGTCATTATTTCTCGGTAAAAGCCAGAGTCAGACAGACACTCAGCGCTCAGCAGCACCGAAGCTCAGTGACAGAGAGAATAGATCGCGTCTGGCTGGGCGGGGCAAGCGGCGCGCGCTCGCGTCACGTGACCACTCGGACCAGCGCTCGAGCCGCCTACCCTCCTCACCCGGCCGGCCTCGGCTGCCAGATAAGAGTCGGTCGCCGGTCCCTGGAGCCAGAAGTGAGCTGCCGAGGGGGCGGGGTCTTTCCATTTTGCCGAGTTGTGGAGGTGTTAGAGCTTGGCGGCGGAAGTTGAGTCCTTTACCTTACGTGGTCCGTGAAAATCCGCGAAATCCCTGTCCTTTAACAAGTCCCCTCGGCGGCTACTTCCTAGTGCAGCGAGGGATCAGATCATAGTCCCGGTACTGGTTTTTAAGGAAGGATCCGTTTGTTTGTAGCAAGGTTTTGAATATAATAGTCAGTTGCGTGCTTAGTTACTCTTCCTATTTCTGAATGTGTGCAAACTGTGCAAGAAAGTAAAAACAAAAACACATTGCCATGTTCTTTCATAGGCAAATAATAAACTATCAACTTTTTGTATCGCCCAACATCAGCAACCAGGGAGCTACAGAAGAGGGAAGGTTGTTTGTTTATCCCCATGCATACCCCCACCCTCCCACTCTGTCAGACTGTCAAAGTAATGCTTTGATGTTTCTCTTATATATATTCACTGCTACCACATTTGTTTATTTCCGATCTGACGAAGAAGGGCAACCTTCGAAAGGTAATCAAGAAATGTATTAAGTTATGTCCAATAAAAAAGGTATCATCTTATTTTCTTTTGCATGTTTTATTTTGTTTGATTTCTATTGATAACCTTTATCTCCTTCGAAAGAGCAAAAAGATATTCTGCTGCTGCTGCCCTTGTTCTCATTAACAGCATCCCTGGTCACCCCCCCCCCTTAAACATTTATCCCAATAACGTACTGTTCATTCATCACCCCCCCCCCCCCCGAATTCAGTTGTACGTTATTGCGGTAAATATTTAAGGGAGGGGGAGGTGACCAGGGATGCTGTTAATGAGAACAAGGGCAGCAGAATATCTTTTTGCTCTTTCGAAGGAGATAAACAAACAACCTTCGCTCTTCTGTAGCTCCCTGGTTGCTGATGTTGGGTGATACAAAAAGTTCATAGTTCATTTGCCTATGAAAGAACATGGCAATGTATTTTTGTTTTTATGTTTTTTAATCACCAAGGATAGTTTCAAGGAGTTAAAGATTAGATGTACAGTTAAAAGCACAACCATGAATGCGTATGTATAATGCAAGTGTACAATGAACCTAGCAGAGATCCCTGTGGTTAGATATGTGTGTAAAATGTGCCAGGATGAAGTTGGGGTGTGTTTGTGTACAGTGTTCCAGGCTTAAATCGATGCCAATCTAACAATAGGGTGTGGTGGGTACTCTGTTTATCATCCTACAAACTGTTTAAAAGAAATCATGGAACAGGAACCATTTGTACTGTATTTGTACTGCAGTTAAGCGAGCAAACAACTGTTTTATTGCAGGAACTAACCAAATTAATGTGAGGGCTAGGCTATCATATATCTTGAGGATCCAGCATAACAAAAAGACTTTCTGCAGCATGCTTCTGAAAGGCACAGTTGTTATCACCCCCCCCCCCCCTTCATTTTTTATCATTATGGTCCTTTGGTCTTTTAGACACAAAATGGAAGAAAATCTTTAGTGGATAGATCCCTACATTTGGTGAGGTAGGATGTCTTTGGTGTAACCTTACCTAACCCTTACCACTGGTTCATGCCATAGCTTTTATACATCTCAGGCAGCTTTGTACTGTAGTGTCATGTGTTTTGCTACATCAGACGAAAAGACAAATGGGGTTCACACAATTCCTGTCATCTGAGAGAGTATATTGGGTTCCTCAGATTCAAGAGAGGAATGTTTCCAGCACTTTTGGGGCTTCTTGAGTCACTCATGGTGCACTACATACCTTCAGATGTCTTCTCACAAATGTTTTCCTTTTTTTCTGGATTGTGGTCCACTTCAGGTGGACACCTCGTATGGCTGTGGTTCTTCCTTTTGTTTCTCAACTAGGGCACACAGGGAACATTCCTAGGAGGTTATGCACATTTTCTTGCTGTCTTTAACTTATGAAAGCAGCACTGTATTCTTACTGTAGTGGCATCTTTGTGTGCCCTGCAGTTGGGCATAGGATCCTTTTGGGATGGCAGAGGTCAAAAGCCTAGCTGCAGGAAGCAGCACATTTCTCAAGATCATGCATGCTGGACTGGTGAATATTTCAAACCAGTAAGACCTCAATTTCCTGCAACAGGGTATATTTTGAAGCAACGGTAATTATGTAGCACATTTGCAGATATTTTAATTATTTTGCATATGTTTGCTTAATAAAATGAAGTTATTTCTCAGTTTTGTTTTGTGTTCTAATATTTGATTTTGTTCTTTTAGGAGTTTTCAACAGCTGGAGAATTTCAGTTAGCAGTATGGAGGAAGAAAAGTGATAGGGTGGGTGGGAGAGAGAGGAAGAATCATGGAGGGGGGGTATCAAAAGAAGGCAGCATCAGGAATGGGGAAGTGGGAAGGAATAAAATGATGAAGGAAGTAGAATAGACAAAGGAAGTAGGACCAGGATGGGGAACAGGGCAAGAATATGGGGATAGAAGAAAAAGAGGAAAAGGGTTGTGGGATATGGGGAGGATAGAGAGGAGAAAGAAGAAGAGAAGTCAGGAAGGTATCCATCCCTCTTCCCCCTCACACCCCAATCTTTTCTCCTCTTCCCCATGCCTGGTCCTTTCTACACCTGAATCTTTTTTCTCTTCCGAACT
Source organism: Microcaecilia unicolor (assembly GCF_901765095.1). Taxonomy (NCBI): domain Eukaryota; kingdom Metazoa; phylum Chordata; class Amphibia; order Gymnophiona; family Siphonopidae; genus Microcaecilia; species Microcaecilia unicolor. The sequence continues at coordinate 38,451,391 of NC_044040.1, read as the reverse complement.
CCATACTACACCCTAAATCTCCATTGCACCTTCTGTAAACACCCCTCATAAGTCCCCAGCCTTTCAAAAAAAGCCCTACTGTGTTGCTTCCCATATCTCCCAGTCCTTTGCTGTCTGGTTAACCATTGCTTTGAACCACACATCTATACAGTGTTCTGTGCAGTTCAAAAGAGCAGCCATGACCTGATCACCTCCTCTTCTTGCCATTCATTCAGCCAAGGGTATGTGATCAGGAGAAGGGAGTTGGAAAACATCACAGGGCAGCTGGCTCCTCACTCTCCTGATTGGTTGTGTCTGGTCCCTTGGTCTCCCATCCAGAACACAGCACAGTTATTAGTGGGAACATGCAGGTTAGATCACGTCTCAACTTATTACGTTCTTGGGCAGACTGGATGGACTGTACAGGTCTTTATCTGCTGTCATTTACTGTGTTACTATGTTAACAATGGCTTCCAGTATCCTTTCACATCAAATATAAAATTCATCCCACATCAAGCCTTGCACACAGACCAACCAGCTTATATGTGTAATCTTACGATCCCCTATACTCCTTGCTTTCGGCTTTCTTTCTCTCTCTCTTTCTCCACCCTCCCAGATCCACCTTGAAAGTTTGCAGCATTCCTCAAGCATTCTTAGCACTATATTTCTGGAACTCATCACCATTATTCTGCATCAGGAACCTTCTTTGTTTACTTTAAGAAGATTTAGGTATTTGAGTTGGCATTGATGGCTGTTGAAAACTGGGGGACTCTTTGAATTTACTTTGGCTCTTAGATTTCAGAGCCCAAGGAGTGTTCGAGGAAATAAACACACAACACAGGTTACAGCTAAAACTAAAGCCAGCTTCAGGAGAGACTATCACGCAGCTGCAAAATCCAGCAGCCTTGCTAGATGAGTCTCTGATCTCTCCTGTAACTGACCTGCTTTTATTAGGAAATTTCAGAATACAGATTCATTCTTTGGCATGATAATATAATTGTCAAGCAACACACTGTTTTCCCTAACTCAGGCCCTGTCTGTTTCTTCAATAGGTACACCATATCATGTTGGCCCAAACATATTCTTCCTGGGCTACACGCCAGACAAATTTTCTCTGTTTCTTTAGGCCTAGGTTTCAAGGCCTTTTGCTGGTATATTTGGTTCAGTTCATAGTCATCAAGGCCATTGTTTTCAGTTTCAATAAATCTTAAAACTTCCCATTTCTCCCTTATCCCCTGATAGACCCTAATTCTCTAGTTCTCTCGGGTCCCCTTCAACGTCCCTACAATAGCACTTGCAGAGGAGTCAGGTGGATACAGCATTCACTAATCAGTTGTCTGCTGTTAAGTGTTGTCTAGTTTTTTTTTATACTTTATTGTCAACAATATAGTATCCACTTGTTAAAGAAAAATGACTGTAAACAATTTACGAGGCAACAAGACTCCTTAATATATAATTCAAGTCAGGAATCAAACAAAGTATTTTTCAGGAGTCATAACAAAGGAAGACACAACAAGTATTCCTTCTTAGACCCCAAAGATGAAGGGGAATGAGTGGTAAATCAAAAAGAGAACTCAGTTTTAGAAAAATAAAAATTAAGGCATAGGCAACTATGTTCTGCTCTCTCTCCTGATAGGCTTTCTCTGCCTAGGAGATTAGCATACAGATTACCAGAGTATAGAACATCACTGTGATGAAGACTCAGAACTCTTGAACCAAAGTCGTCTTTAATGCAAATTCTAACAAAGGGAAACAACTTACAGTTAGATGTGCTGGACAAGAGTCTCTGCCTTGCAGAACTGGGAGTCTGTTCTCTACCAGCTCACCCTGTATACCAGGGGAGCCAGGAGACCTCAGCACCAAGCTGAGAAGAGTAGATGCTTTGAAGAATACTTTTGAACTGGTAGAAACTTGGTTATTTGACAGTAGCTTGAAAGGAGAATATGCAACAGGTACAGCAAAGTCAGCTTACAGTTCTTAGAAAACCATACTGCAGACACACTCTCAACCCCAAAAGGGAAGAGAAGGGGCAGGCTACAGCCCAGCATACACAGGGACGAAGGTCCAGCCAATAGGAAAAGTCCCACAAGGCATAGGGAACAGGAACATGTGCTCAGGAAGAGCCTATCACAAGAGAATTACAATTACATCACTTTGTAGTCCTATCCTACTTAAAGACCGCAAAATACATATAAACAACAAGCACCCTGACTCTATGAATATGGGGGCAGAACAGACTATATCACACCCTGTATCATTCCTGATGTCCAACTTGAACTTGAATCTTCTGTCTTGGAGCCTGCTTCACATCCAGAATGGACTGCAGTTGTTTCAGGTAAAAAAAAACCAAACCCCAAACATATCTGATCCTACCATATTTGACTAAATACTTGCCTGGGTAAGATAACAAAAAAGATGCTCCAATATCTGTAGTCTCTTGTCTGATGTCAAGTAAAGCTTTTCTTCTATCTTGAGTTGAGTTTGTAAAATCTGGATAGATTCACACTTTCTGACTATGAAACAGAGTTTTAGCATTCTGAAAATAAATGTATTTATTTATTTAAAGCATTTATATCCCACATTTTCCCACTGGTTGTAGGCTCAATGTGGCTTACATAATTCTCATTACATGATTAAGATCTTGCTCAAATACAAAAGATATCACTAAGGTAGCTCTGCAACATCTGATATCGATTCCTCTAAAACAGCTGACAAATTCTTCAAATCCACACTGTCTTCTTTATCTTGTGCAATCTCTGATCCACTGTTCCCTGATTCCTTAGAAGTAGTAGGAATGAAGTAAATTTTATTCCAAGGGGATATTGCTTCAGCAATAAAATGTAGAGCCTCAATCAAGTATTTAATGAATAAATCTCCAGGGAGCCTGCCTGCAGGTTTAGGAAAATTCAGAAGATGGAGACATATCTCCTATTATAATTCTTAAGCTGCTCCATCTTCCTATGAAGAAACAAATTGTCTTTAACCATAGTTGATTTAAAATTCTGCAGTTCTTTAACTTCTTCCTTTAACTGATGAAACTGTTTTACATAGCCCACCTTAACTATATAGCAGATGCTAATTCTTGAATTTTTAAAGATAAGGATTTTACCTCAACAATAGATTCATGGCAGTGTTGTTGGAAGACTGAAGAGCTCTCCAAATTTGTTCCAGGGTCACCACTGTGGAGGGCATTGACATTCCATCAGTCCCTTTTATAGATTTCACAGCAGACCTTATCTCCAAACTGACCCCCTGCCTAGTGGGGCCCAGGAAAGCACCTTCCACTTCCTGAGCCACTGCAGACCCAGCAGGAGCAACTGCTGGACATAGGGGAGGGTTGGCATCAGGAGGGGAGAGAGAAACCTCCAGCCCTACAGCAGACAACGTTCCTACATCACCTGCTTCATCAGGGCCTCCGGATGTACTCACAAGGGTGCTGATGACATAACATGCTATCCTCTGCTGCACTGGCGAGGAGGTCCAAGCTTGAGAGGGAACCGCCCGGACTTGACCCATCCTCTTCATGAGGGGCATCAGTGAAACTTTGCCAAAAAGAGAGGTAAAACAGAAGAAAATTTGCAGCTCAAGCAGAGAGTAGACTCACACTGCCTATAGTCATGCCACCATCTTGCCATACCCCCAGGGTGACTGTTACTATCATGTGTAACTGCCTTGACGTACTTTTGGCTCAAAGGGTGGTCAATCACATTTTAATAAATAAGTACAAATAAAAATAAATGATTTTTCAGGGACCAACAGATTCAACGTGAAAGGTCAGATTTTGTAGTCCTTCCCTTGGCTACAGAATTGCATAAAACTAGGGGCCCTGTCAGTAATAGGTATAACATTGCTAATTTGGGGTCTGCAATGCTCTTTCATGCATGTGCTTCACTGTCTGGATCATCCTGTCAGCTTTGTGTGAGCATTATTTCTCATTGTGTAGTGTTGTAAAAATGCTTATTTCCCAGCTTGAAAAAGAGATTGTTTCTTAGGGTGTTCATGTTAGGCAAACACCTGCTTTCAACTTTGGAAATAATTGTTAAAGTTTTGTTTCTATGTGCAGTACTTCTGGATACTTTGAAAAATAATCAACTACCAAGTCAAATATATGATCTGCTACATTATTCCGTGGAAGCTTAGGAATTTAATGAGAAATTATCTCCTGATTAGGAGGGAGTTCATGATGTGATCTACTGGAATACCACATTAAAGTGTCACAGCGTAGACACAAATGAAATCGGTATTAGAAAAATGGCCATGGTTTCAACATGGCTATTTGTTTCCTGGCCAGACAGGACTTTATTGCTGTGGCCTGGGGCTTAGGTTCTTCTTGCATTCAGGATGAAGTCCTTTTAGTATTTCTGCTCTTGCTTCTTCAGGAATGATGATCTTCTGACCAGCCACCAGCAAACCACTCTCAAGACATGTCATGTCTCATAGGCCTGTTAATTCTCCTTGGCCACTCCCTCAGGTGGAAAGTTCTGAAGTCTGATAGTTCTCTGCGTTGTTTAGTTGCTTCTTGAAGCAGACTGGGAGGCTGATTTATTAAGACCTTTTTCCCATATTGGAAGTAATTTTATAAAGTCATTTTTATGCATACGCTGGCCTGGTATAAAATTCCAACCCACATAAAAATATGTGTGTTGACACTATGCTGTGTACTTGCTGGTAGGCATGTAGAGGGTCGGAGTTTGGGCAGAGCAAGGGTGGTGTTTGGAAGTAAAATATGCTAATTTATGCACACATTTAAATAAACTAGATATGGGCATTTACACCTAATTTCATGCAGGTGTAAATATTCACACCTACAATGTAGGCACAATTTTGGTCACTTACAGTAGTATTTTATAAAGACATATAGGTGCCTATACGTCTTTATAAAAATAGCACCCAAGTAGGCACCTACTTGCCCTTTTAAACCAGGTTGTAAAATTACTCTCTCTGTGTCTTTGGAAAATAAGCACAGTAAATCAGGACCAAAGTCAGCTCTCATGCATGAGGTCAGATAACTGTTATAGTATAAATCACCTTTATTTTTTAAATAAGATTCTCAGTATTTTCTTTGAAACAATTAGTGTATCTGACAGAATCAAGTATTTTAAGAATGTAGCAGATTTGGCTATTGTACTTTTGCAGCCGGAGCACTCCTTGCAGCCATACTGATGCTTTTCCATTGGGTTTGCTGACTTTTAGCAGTTTGTGAGCTGAATGAGCCTTAATTTTGACACCAGAAACACACTGGTGGAATTTAGTCAAAGGTATAGTTTTTCTCAGTTGATGATTAAGTACATGCCTTATAGTGTATAGGTCTTTTGTGCTGTAGTAGGTAGGCACCTAAGCTACAGTATGTTGAGTGGCATTTGCTTATACTTCAAGGAGCCCTGATACAACAGTGATGGCTGGTTTCAGCACTACCAATATAAGCTGGTACTCATAAGCCTGCTGCCGCTCTACATCTTTCTTGAACAGCTTGTTCAGTGGTGCAATTATAGTAGAATTGCTTATCATGAAATTAGTACCAAAGCTGCAAGAGAGGACATCTTCTTCTGCTGCTATTGCTGTCTTGCTGGGGGAGGGAAGGGTGTGCACAGTGAGGAGGGGGGTTAGAGCAGGCAGCAATGCTGCAGGTAGAGAGACCACTTTCCTGATACCACTTACACAGTGACTCGGGGGTGGAAGAGCAAGAGGCAGGTAACTTCTGGACCCTGATGAACCTGAGAGAAGAGGGAGAACTGAGGGGAGGGGAGTAGGAGGGAAGCCAAAGAGGGTCAGCATAAGAAGGGGGAACAGAAGGCTGGAAGAGCTTTAGGAGGGAGGGGTAGGAAGAAGGGAAGATCATCTAAACGGAGGGAGAAAAGATCAACATAAGAAGGGAAGGGAAAAAGAATACCTGGAGGAAATGGGTGGGAAGGGCTTTTAAAAGGAGCATGAGGAAGGCGGGAAAAGAACATCTGGAGGGAGGAAAGGAGCTGGTGTAAAGGAGGCTAGAGCGGAGAGATGCAGAAAAGGAAAAGGCATAATGTAGTCAGAAGAAGGGGATAGGGTCTGAAGTGAGCAAGATTAGTTTTAGAGGGAAGTAATGATAAGAAGGGAGAAGGGTTGTAGAAATAGTGTGATTTAGAGGGACTAGGAAGGGAGTTTGAGTGGTGTAAAATAGGATAGGGAGTGTGGAAGGGGTACAACAATATAGAAATGTTACTGAGGAGGAACTGACACAGAACAAAGGGTGGGAGTGGCACAACCCCCCCCCCCCCCCCCCAGATGAACCAGGATGATAAGCCATGCCGTTTCACTAATAGCGATTTAATTTGTGTCTACGCTGTGACGCTTCAGTACAGTGTTCCAATACTGGAACTCTTCGATGGTGTTATATTGGCAATCATTCTTTTGAACTATTGAACTTTTATCCTGAATTGGCCATTTAATTGAACTGTTTGACTCCTGAAGCAGGCGCCTTTAGTGCCAAAACACAGGACTGCATCAAGTCTATTGTTTATTTTAATTAACCTTTGCCCTTGTGTTGGAATTCGATTGGGAGGATAAAAAAGGCGAGATATGCAGGAGTTCTGAGGGTGAAGGAAAGAATGAAACGCTGATCATCGTGGGGGGGGGGGGGGGGAGGGGGGAAGGAAGGATACAAATGCTGTACAATACAGCGGAAGCTTGAGAGGTAGGGAATAAGATAGATGCTGGATGCCATGGAGGGGTGTGGGACATAGGGGACAGATACTGAACAATGGAATAGTAGTGAAGGTAGAGGAAGATGCATCGTTTAGGAGCATAGCTGGTTCAGAGGTGGGGTCTGGGAGGAGCTTATTCCCCCTTTCAGGTGTCTCTGGTCACAAATATAAAGATTTCAAAGATGTGGACAAAAAGCAAGGAGCTAGGGGGCTCTAGACACACTGAAACTGCTTGATCTATCTGTACTAGTCCTAATTCCCACCAGAAAGGCTGGATCCACCCAGATCTAGGTCCATTTCCCATCAGGATCCACTTGGATCCTGCACTCCTTCCCATCAGAAGACCTGCTTGTATCCGGGTCCATCAGTCATTCCCACCAGAAGGGCTGTAAGCCACCCAGATGCAGCACTCATTTCCACTATAAGGCTGGATCCACCTGGATCCAGCACAGATTTGCACCAGTAAAGTTTGATCCATCAATATCCATCAATCATTCTCACCATAAAGGTTGGACCCACCCGGATCCAGCAATCAATCCCAACCTAAAGAGTGGATGCACCCATTTCCAGCACTCATTCTGACCAGAAGGTATGGATCCACTCCGATCCAGTACTTCTTACCACCAGGAGGGCTCTATCCAGGGGCGTAGCCAGACACCCAATTTTGGGCGGGCCTGGGCCCAAGATGGATGGGCAGAAGAACCTCGCCCCGTCCTACAGGTGATTTGGTATCTCCTCTCGCCTGCATGCCATATGGTCTCTCAAACATCCCCCCTCTCCCGTATACCTTTTAAATAGCAGATTTTCACCAGCAGTGAGCAGCAACTAATACACACTGCTCTTGTTGGCCCCACACCCTTCCCTCTGATGCAGCTTCCTGTTTCCGCCTAGGCAGAAATATATCAGAGGGAAGGCTGTGGGGCCGGTGCGAGCAGTATGTACGTCACTGCTCACTGCAGGCGAAGATCTGCTACTTACAAGGTATGCAGGAGGGACACTTGTTGGGAGTTTTCGGCTGGTGGGGCTAGGGGATCCCTGCCAGCCACATCATAAGGTTGTGTGAGGCCTTGCCTAGTTAAAAGGGACTGGTCTCCCAGCAACAAAGTTGCATAGTCCCATTCTAATGTCTGGTGCACAACAGTATTGATCACCTGTATGGCTTCATTCCATAGCACCAGCGCCGGGCACTCTAAATAGGAGTGTAGCAGCGTTCCCCCCTCCCTGTGGCATTTAATACAGCGATCGTCATCCCAAAGTCCTAGTTTTACCCCCTTAGCCCTAGAGATGTGTGCTCTATGTAAGATCTTGAATTGCGTCTCCTGCACAAATCAGCCACTTTGACCATTTCATAGAGAGTCGTGAAGAGTTTCTGAAATGTTTGTTCAGTGTAAGTAGTTCCCAACTCCCCATTCCATTTCTCTACCAACTGCTTCATCTCCTCTACCCGCCGATTTTCATTCAGCACTTTGTACCAAGTCGATAAGCCATTTAGTTGATATGGGAGTTTGAGAAGAATCCTGTCTAAGGGTCCCCATGTCCAAGCTTCCCCATATTCTGCTCTCAGTGTAGCCCAGTAGTGCCTAACCTGAAGATATTGCAACATATTTCTGTTTGTCAGATCCCATTGCTCCTTAACCCTGTCAAACGTGACAAAAATGTCAGTGTCATCAGCCAGTAATTGCCCTAGGATCCTGCACCCATTGTCCTTCCATGTAGTAAATGCCGTTCTACCCATCCCGGGCCAGAACGCTTCATTTCCTACTAAGCTCATAAAAGGTGAGGCAGCTGGTGTTTTTTATTGTTGTCTTCTCCACCACCCCCAAGCTCGTCTCATAGGTCCCAAGAGCTCCCTTCTACTAGCAATATTAATATCACTGCTTGTACTTCCATGTATGAGATTTATAAACGACCACGGCCTGCTCCAGGTTTCCAAACCTCCCTCTGGTAGATACCTCTGCTGTTCAATAACCCCTTCATAAATGAAACGCATGAGCGCTGCCACATTATACATACGTAAACCGGGAAGGCCCAATCCCCCCCTCTCCTTTCTCAGTGACAACTTAACGTATCCTATTCTGGTTCCTTTCCCACACCAGATAAAACCCCTGATAATGGACCGAAACAGATGTTCCTCTTTTCGTAACACCCAAATGGGGGCTGCCTGTATTGCATAGAGAATTTTGGGTAAAAGAATCATTTTAACCAATGCTACTCTACCCATCATGGAGAGCGGCAGCTCTTTCCATTTATCACATAGTTGCCTGATGCGTTCTATGTGCGCTATCACATTTTTCTTATAAAAAAGGTTTTTATTTGTACTAAGGAAGACCCCAAGGTACCTCATCGCCCCTTTTACTGGTTTTATTGGTAGGCCCTCCATCCCTGGATCTCCCTCTATCCCCGACAACGGCAGCAATTCCGATTTGGCGCAGTTCACCCGCAATCCTGATAGATTTCCAAACTCCCCAATTAGTTGGAGTGCTCTAGGCAGATCTCTAGGGCCATTGGCCAAATACAGAAGTATGTCATCGGCAAAGAGGTTCAACTTAAACTCTTTGTTTCGCACCCAGAGCCCCCTTATATGGGCAACGCTGCGATTTTTATGGCCAATGGCTCAATTGCCAACAGAAAAAGAAGGGGAGAGAGGGGGCACCACTGTCTGGTGCCCCGTCCCAAGAGGAACTGTTCGGTAAGTTTTCCATTTACCATCAGCCGTGCCATGGGACCTCTATAAAGGGCCTCAATCCACCAGACCAGAAAGACCAAATCTACCCAAGGTCTCAAACAGGTAAGGCCAGGATATGCTATCGAAGGCCTTCTCCATATCTAACCCAACGATGGCCTCTAGCCCCCCCTTCTCCCCGGAACTTATGGATGACCATCAGAGCTCTTATAATATTCATGGAGCCGTGACGACCTGGCACAAAGCCCACCTGTTCCTCATGGACCAGCTCGGGCAGGACCTGATTTAGTCGCCTTGCTAAAATGGCCGCCAATATCTTAACATCTTGGTTCAGCAAGGAAATTGGGCGGTATGAGCCCACCTGTTCTAGATCTTTGCCTGGCTTTGGCAATAGCACTATATGTGCCACATTATTTTGTATAGTTAAGCCATCTTGTACAATCCCATTAAACCACGTCCCAAGTGGTGGTGCCACTAAATCGCTTAAGATGCGGTAATATTCAGGTCCAAACCCGTCTGGTCCTGGTGCCTTGGTAAGCTTCAATAACTTGATACCTAGTTGTATCTCTTTTTCCGTCACAGGCCCATTTAAAGCTTCTAATTGTTCCTCCCGCAGCCGTGGCACCTTTAACCCCTTAAAGAACTCTTTATACTGAACAACATCAAAACCCCGCGCCTCGTATAAGGAACTATAATACTGGACAAACTGTTGCTGAATTTGAGATTCTGTAGTATACCGTTCCCCCCGAGTATTCTTTATAGAGGAAATTATTTGCCGTTTTCGTGGTGGTCTCACTAAATTGGCTAACAGTTTGCCTGCCTTGCTGCCCCATTTGTGTAGCTTAAAGCGCTGGAAATATATATCCCGTTCAGCCCTCGCTTGTAAAATGTCATCGATCTGCTTCTTAAGTTGAACCAACAGCGCTTTATGTGTATCATTTATATACTGCATATGTGCCCTCCTTAATTGATGGTATTCCTGTGAGATCCTCAGCAAGTCTGCCTCCCTTTGCCTCTTCTTTCCTGCCACATAGGCAAGAATATGGCCCCTCATAACAACTTTAGAGGCTTCCCAATAGATATCGGCCTTCACGTCTGGCGTGTTGTTATGTTCCTGGTATTCCAACCATTTGAGGCGCAGGAACTCGTGAAATTCCCTATCCTGGAAAAGGGAGGGGGAAAGGCACCACACCCGTTCGCCCAGCCCGGCTGCAAAGGAAATCGCCATCTCAACTGCCAAGTGATCACTGAGTGCACTGTTCACTATTTCTGCCTTTACAATTCTTGAAACTAGGGAAGGCGCTACCAGTAGGTAATCCAGTCTAGAGTATACTTTGTGTGGGTGTGAGTAGAACGTGTACTCCCCGTCCTGAGGGTGTAAGAGTCTCCATATATCTACCAGCCCTAGCTGAGATGTCACAAAAGGGATCCCCCTATCCCCCCAGCTTCGCAATCTGGGCTTTAGTGGTTTACAGTCGTTAGTGGGATCTGCTACAATATTAAAATCTCCCCCCATAATGATCTGATAATTAGAGTACGGTATCACTCACGCCACTATATCTGAGAAAAATTTATGGGAATACACATTAGGTCCATATACATTGCAAAGGAGCAGTTGCTGTCCCCACAATTCTCCTATGACCAATACATATCTGCCTTCTTTGTCTTGGATCACTTTATGGCAGTGAAATGGGATTTGTTTGTGGATTAAGATAGCAACCCCCCGCTGTCTAGAATTGTATGCTGAATAGCTTACTTCACCAACCCATCCCCTCTTCAGTTTTTGATGCTCTGGGGCCGTAAGATGGGTCTCTTGAAGATATACAATATCAGCCTTTTCTTTTTTCAACCAAGAGAGAATTTTAGTTCTCTTGACTGGAGAGTGTAGGCCAGCCACATTGAGTGTGATAAGTTTCAAACTACCCATGCCAGAAACGTATGTGCTGTGTAACCTGCTTTACCATATTGTATACCTTGCCAGCCTCCCAGCAGGGCCCGCAAGGTCGCCTTCTCTGTGCCACCACCACCCGAGTGTAGTTCCCATCTCTCCTCCGAGGCCATCTGGTGTTCTGCGTGTTCCCCTCATGTCCCAAAAAACCGTTTACTCCTTTCATTCCCATTATCCAAAGCCTACTCTCGCCCCCGTGTCCTCCCCCCATCCTTCCCTCCCATGCTTCCCTAACATCCACACACATACTCCCATTCATTCCCCTCCTCCCTCCCCCTCCTTCCCCTCCTCCTCCCGCTCCCATACCACATTCCTTCCCCACATCCTTCGCCTACCCGAATCAGCCCAAGAATCCCCAAGGCCCTCTTCCCTCCCCCCACCCCTTCGCAGGTCTTCCTTACAGTAAGTTAAATATTACAGGTTTATCTGCTATAAACAATAACACCCCAGATATAACAATTAGCCAACACCAACCATAATTCCAAAACCAAAATTTTAGAGGGCTTGCCAGATTCAAATGTCTGAAGTACGCATCCACCTCTCCCTTTAGTCCACCGCGCGTGCCGAACGCTTCCAGCCTCCGTCCCAGAAAAATATAATTGCAGCGTGCATTCATTCAAAGGGAGAGGCGAATAAACTCCTGCACAGGCCCATATTTCTGCTCTCACCCAGCTTCATCGGTATCAAGCCTTCATTTCAAACGACAACTTGGCACATGGTTCTCCCATATCCTCCATGCCGGATCTATCTCGTCGCTCTAATCTGGTCTCCCAGAACCTGACTCCGCACCCTGGTTGCATTTGTCCAGGTAGGCTCGTGCTGCCGCTGTATCATTGAGTACGATGGTCTTTCCATCAGCCCAGATTTTAAGTTTGGCTGGGTACACTAACGCAAATCGTACCCCCTTTTTATGCAGCGCTGTTCAAGTGGGAGCCATTGCCTTCCGTAGTAGCGCTACTCTCGTCGAGTAATCATTAAATAACAACAATTGGTGGCCCTCGTATTGTAAGGCCTCCTTACTTCTTGAGGCTTTTAAGATCTTCTCTTTGGCCTGCCAGTTCACAAAGTGTGCGATCGCCGTGCGGGGCCTAGCATTATCATCTCCCCGGGCTCCCATCCGGTGCGCTCTGTCGCAGTCAAAATGGCCCCTATGCTCCTCCATTCCCAGGTGTTCCGGTAGCCACTTAGAAATCATACAGATCTTTGTCCAGCACTGTTTCGGGGAGGCCTATCACTCTCAGGTTGTTCCAGCGGGAGCGGTTTTCCTGCTCCTCGACCTGCTCTTTCATCACCTCCAGTTCTTTCTGGAGTGCCGCCAGCTGCGTAGCTGTGCCCTGGGCCTCATCCTCCCTTGCAGACAACCGGTTTTCCACCTCAGTTAGCCTTGCTGAATGGGAGTCAAACTTCTCATTTATCTCATCCACAGCCGATTGCAACTTGTTTAACTTGTCCTCCAGGGCGGCGGACACTGAGCGCGAGATTTCCTGGGCCCAGTCGGTGTTCGCCGTCAAAAGCGCGCTCTGGGCAGGCCGCTGCTCCGCCATTTTGCTGTGGCCGTGCTTTGTAGAACTTGTATTTTTATGCGCTCTTGGGGGCATACCGTGTCGGGACCCCCTGCAGCGTGTTCCAGAAGGGATCACGAAATAATCAATTCACGCCCGACTCTCGTTCAAAGATTCACTCCTGTAATATAGCTGAATTTTAGCAGGGTAGGTGCGGAGCCTTGATTTCTTGCTGCCGCTCAGGTAGCAGGCATCACGTGACCCCCCCCCCCCCCCCCCTTTTTTGTTTTGATAATTCACTGTAACGTTTTTGGCCTCAGTGGACCTCATCATACCCAGTCATAAAATAAATTCAACACTTGAAATGCTTTACTTTTTATTGATCTTGTAACGTTATTGGCCTCAGTGGATCTCATCGTACCCAGTCATAAAATAAATCCAACACAAATATGAATTTTGCATGTCTGAAGTATTTTAATACCTCAATTGTCAACAAATGAGAGAAATAACAAATGAAATTAATTACATAATGAAAATATTTACATTCCAGTAAGTGGTAAGAACCAAGATTCTGTATATTAATTTGCCATAGAAAGAGAATTTTTTTTACACTAATGAGTACTTTCACAAGTACAGGAAAAAATTATCATCGTTATTGTTTTTTAACTGTGTTAATGTTACACTTGAAATACTTGACTTTTAATTGAAATTGCTTTCTGACTGTCTTTTACTACACCGCTTAGTAGGTCAGGCACCAGGTCACCATGATGACTAAAGACTTCCTTCTAGCAGATGGAATTTTCCTGACCTTTTTTTTTTGTTTGTTGTCACAGCTGCTACCACAACCACCGTGGGAACAAAAACTTCCTCCTCGCCACACTACATGGTTTGCTCCTGCAGCAGTCTGAGGACTTCAACTTTCACAAGATCAGCTGAAACTCAGATAGCCAAGCAGTGTAGAGAGAAGGAAACTCCTGTTCCGGTAGTGGCCACTGACCACAAGATGAGAATCAATGTCTGGCTTAATGGGAAGTCTAGTTGGCTAGATGAGTGCAGTGACTAGAGGGGGAATAACAGATTGACTTCCTGGGTAGTGGGTGGGTGGCCAATTGGGGAGGAGAATGGGTGACAACAGGGTGGGGGAATGAGAAGAGAGTCTGAGCAGGGGGGGGGGGGGGGGGGAGGGCTACTTGTGCAAGTGGCCAGCAGCAGTTTATTAAGGGCTATTCTCTTAGACACTGAAGCAGTAAGATCTTCTACCTATTTGTGTAGTGGTTTATGCTTGATTTTCCTGTGCTAATCTTATTCCCGATGCAGGAAGAAAGATTAGCATGAGAAAATCAGCGTAAAATCACTGCACTACAAGATATCTGAGTGGGAAGGTAAAAGGCATGCAGATTGCTGCATACTAAATTACTCCTGATGTAGGAAAAAAGTGAGCTAAAATCTAGAGTAGTTGTAAAGATTCAGTGCTACAAAGTAAGTAAACACTAGCTTGAGGCTGGCATAACAATGTAGATTGGGAGCAGAGCAGTGGCGTAGCCAGAAGTCAATTTTTGGGTGGGCCAACAGGTTGGATGGGTGAGCACTAGACAGTGGTGTGCTGGTAAATGTTTAACAACAGGCTCTCTCCCCGGTCCACCTCTGTGCCCCACCCCCCCGTCCACCTCCCTTCAAAATTGCAGAGCTGGCTATAGCCGGGGAGAGAGTCTGGGGGAGGGGAGGCAATGCATTACTCTCTCCAGGAAAAAAAAAACATTAAATGATCCTAGGTTCCAATCTAATTCATGTTTAATGTGGGATAAAATGCCATAAATAAGTAAATAAATATAAACTTTTAATGTTGAGCACCTGATTCTCAAAGTGGACATATTCCAAACACTATAATGAAAATAAAATGATTTTTTTCTACCTTTGTTGTCTGGTGACTTTGTTTTTCTGATCATGCTGGCCCAGTATCCGATTCTGCTGCTATCTGTCCTCTTAACTCCGTTTCCAGGGCTTCCTTTCCATTTAATTCTTTACTTTCCGCCTTTCTTCTTCATTTCTTGCTCTATATCCGTAAGTAAAAGCTGGGTCCTCTGCAGACTTGACTGTCCAGTGGATCCAGCTTCTGCCTATTTTCTTCATCCATGTGCAGTTTTTCTCCTCTCTTCCTTTTCCCTCATCTCATCTCCTTCCTCACTCTTCCATCCCCTTCATCCATGTCCAGCATTTCTTCTCTCTCCCGTCCCTCTCCTCCATCCATGTCCAGCAACCCTCCTCTCTCCTGCCCTTCCCTCCATTCATGTCCAGCAACCCTCCTCTCCCCTGCCCTCCCCTCCATCCACCCATGTCCAGCAACCTTCCTCTCTCCTCTTCCCTCCGCTCAATCCACCCATGTCCAGCAACTCTCCTCTCCCCTCCATCCATACCCAGCAATTTTGTTCTCTCCCGTCCCCTCCATCCATCCATACCCAGCAATTCTCTTCTCTCCCCCGCCCCCCTCCATCCATCCATACCCAGCAATTCTCTTCTCTCCCCTGCCCCCCTCCATTCATCCATACCCAGCAATTCTCCTCTCTCCCCTGCCCTTCCCTCCATTCATCCATACCCAGCAATTCTCTCTCCCCTACCCATCCCTCCATGTCCAGCAATTTCTCCTCTCTCCCTGGGCCCTGCCCTCCCATCCATCTCCTGCTCCTTCCCTCTGCTGTGCCCCATTTCTCCCAGTCCTATCCACCCTCCCAGTCCCATCCTTCCCTCTGCTCACCACCCCTCCCAGTCCCATCCATCTCCTGCTTCTTCCCTCACTCTGCTCACCACCCCTCCCTCTGCTGTACCCCACTTCTCCCAGATTAAGTTACGCCCCACCCGCCCGCCCACCTGTGAGGTCCAGGATCGCTGATTCCGTGAAAGTCTACCCCTCTCTTCCCTCCGGCGCTTCTACCTGGGATCCCGGGCCGGCAGCATTAGCTATGTATCCATGCTGCCTTCGCACTGCCCCGGAAGCCCTCTCTTTAAGAGAAGGCGTCCGGGGCAGTGCGAAGGCGCCCGCCTGCGAGGTCCAGAATCGCGCAATTCCAACTCTACCCCTCTCTTCCTCCCTTCCTCGGCGCTGCAGTAATGTACCTGGGATCCCGGCAGCACTAGCGATGTATCCACGCTGCCTTCGCACTGCCCCAGAAGCTTTAAGGCTTCCGGGGCAGAGCGAAGGCAGCGTGGATACAACGCTAATGCTGCCGGGATCCCAGGTACATTACTGCAGTGCCGAGGGAGGGAGGAAGAGAGGGGTGGAGTCCGAATCGCGATCGGCGGTGGCAAACTGTTTGGGGTCCGGGAGCTGACGGACTCTGCTTCTGGGTGGGGCGGGCCTGGGCCCACCCAGGCCCACTCGTAGCTACGCCACTGAAGCAGAGAATTCCCCACCCCCAGATCCCAAAACATCCATAGTGCCCCCTTCATCTCTGACCCAGAACCTCAAAAATGTCACTGGTAGCTCCCAATGAACTCTCAACCCCAAATACATTCCTGGTGGCCAAAGTGGGCCCTGTTGAACTTCCACCCACCTTCATCCCACAAATACATCTACCGGTCCAATTGGCCACCCCTCCAAGGTCCACTGACCCCCTCCAACCTTCCTCCCTGTGCATCTTTAAGTTGGGAAGCAGGAGCAACGCCCTCTCTTGCCTCTATGTTGCCATCTTGAAAAACAGCGGCACCAGACCCCACAGAGATGCACCGCATAGGGTCAGCCTGCCACATAAGTTAATAATTACTTTATTTATCACATTGACCCTGCATGATGTGTCTCGGGATTTTAAAGATGGCAATGCAGAGGCAGGAAGCAAGTGGGGATCACTCTTGCCTCTCAACTTATAGGTGCATGGGGAGGGAGGCAGGAAGGAAGGACCCACTTTGGCATCCAAGATCATTTGTGAGGTTGGGAATGGGGGTCCGGGGTGCTCACATGGGCCACCAGAATTATTTTTGGAATGTGTTGGAAGGGAGTCTGGAGAATCATGGATGTTGGGGGGGTATTGGGGAGTTCAGTCTGTGCTAATGTCAACTGGAGTCTAGTTGACATAGCACAAACCTGGGTGCACATGTGCCTGGTGCACTCTCCGATATTATAACACATTTTTGAGCTGGGACTATTTGCATACTATATGGTTACTGCACCAGGGAGCAAAATTTTTCCATTAGGCTTGCATTAGGAAGTTGTGTGCTAAGTGTTAGTGCATAGCTTTAATGCAAGCTTATTGCATTGACCCCAGAAGGGGAAAAGCATCCTTAGTAAATTAGACCCTAAAGGAGCTGTGGTAGACCTTGGAGGGGATCTTCCTCCCTTCCCCTGCTCTCCATCTTTAATGGAGACAGTGGAAGTAGGTGACAGGTTTCAGTGGCTGGCTCCTACGTTCAAAGAAAATTTGACAAGGTCTGTCTTACTACTCATTTGTTCTTATTGTTTGCATATTGTGAACTATATTGATGTATTTGTGTCATTAATAGACATAGGAGTTGGTGCTTGAGCACCCCCAACATTACGAAAATTCCTTGTATGTGTCCAGGGAGGGGTTATGTCTTAGCACCCCTAAGAATTTTGAAAAGGTGGCTCCTATGTTAATAGATGTATTTTATATATTTTGTTTTTACTGTAATCTCATACCGATGGAATTTTTGAAGTAATCCATTTTGAATTTTTAGTTTTAAGTGGGGTAGCATAAAGCAAAACGGCCTTAAAACCAGGCTCTCCAAGGTGCCTGGCAGTAGTTTGGGTTCCACCGCGTACCATTTCTGATGCTGAAAAATAGTTTTTATTTTCTAGCGCTGGTGGGCGGGGAGTAGTTGTGTCTTGCAGTAATCGATTACCACCGGAATGGCCTAGTGGTTAGTGCAGTGGACTTTGATCCTGGGGAACTGAGTTCGATTCCCTCTGCAGCTTGTTGTGACTCTGGGCAAGTCACTTAACCCTCCATTGCCCCTAGTACAAAATAAGTACCTGAATATATGTAAATCGCTTTGAATGTAGTTGCAAAAACCTCAGAAAGGCGGTATATCAAGTCCCATTTCCCTTTCCCTATTTGAGATTCTACATGGAATGTTGCTACTATTTGAGATTCTACATGGAATGTTGCTATTCCACTAGCAACATTCCATGTAGAAGCCTGCCCTTTCAGATCAGCAACGCGGCTGCGCAGGCTTCTGTTTCTGTGAGTCTGACGTCCTGCACGAGGACTTCAGACTCACAGAAACAGAAGCCTGCGCGGCCGCATTGCTGATCTGAAAGGGCAGGCTTCTACATGGAATGTTGCTAGTGGAGGAGTAGCCTAGTGGTTAGTGCAGTGGATTTTGATCCTGGGGAACTGAGTTTGATTCCCACTGCAGCTCCTTGTGACTCTGGGCAAGTCCCTTAATCCTCCATTGCCCCAGGTACAAAATAAGTACCTGAATATATGTAAACCACTTTGAATGTAGTTGCAAAAACCTCAGAAAGGCAGTATATCAAGTCCCATTTCCCTTTCCCTATTTGAGATTCTACATGGAATGTTGCTACTATTGAGATTCTGTTGCTACTATTTGAGATTCTACATGGACTGAAGCAGAGCATCCCTATTGTTCTGGAATCTGAAAAAAAGGCTAAACTGCATTCCACCAGTTCCCTCACAAATTAAGTCTTGCTTATATGTAGTTATTTCATAAATAGTAGGATAGTTATTCCTTTTTCAAACCACTCACTTTAAATGAATAAAAAATAGACTAAAATCAGAAACATTAAAGTGAATATCTTGCAGATTATATTAATTAAGGGGGAAAGTTATCAACACGGGCTATGGTTAAAAGACATGTTATTTTAACCCCATGTTATTAGTAACCAGCAGAAATTAGAAAAGCATATCTTAACAGTAGCCCACATTGATAACTTTTTTTTTCCTTTTCCCTCGCTGCACCTTATGCCTGGAATAGACTCCCTGAGCCTGTACGTCTAGCTCCATCTCTACCTGTTTTCAAATCTATGCTAAAACCTCACCTTTTCACCACTGCTTTTGGCTCCTAGCCACTACTCAATTTGCCCTCCCCTTGTTCCTTCTCATCCAGTACTTCCCTTGTCCTTAATTGTCTTGTCTGTCTGTCTTATTTTTAGATTGTAAGCTCTTTTGAGCAGGGACTGTCTCTCTCTACGTTGGATGTTCAGCGCTGCGTGCGTCTGGTAGCGCTATACAAATGTTAATAATAATAACTACGCCCCTAAGAGTTTCATTATTAAACTGCAGGTCATTCACCATTTGAAATAACAATGTTAAGATGACTAGCAGTCACAGATACATTATTTGAAAGGAAAGTCTTGTGGCTTTTTTTACTTTCGTGCTGTTTCAAGTTCATTTGATATACCTCTCATCGAGTCAGAAGCTAAAACTACATTCTAAAAACTAAATTATAAAACATCCAATAGAAAATAAAATAAATTACATTCTAAAATGCTAGTAAGTATAGCATAACAAAAGTAAGTAGCATGACAAGAAAAAATATTTCAGGTCCATAATTTAGAGACTTACCAATTACCTGAAACGCTTGCTTCTCTTGCCTGTCTGACATCCACTGGCGAATCATCTCCAGGTCAATAGTCCTATAAATCTGTCAGTGATGTTATTTCATATGTTGTCTGTACGATAATAAGCTATGAACACTTTTAGATTTACACCTTGCCAGTTCTAGGGCTCTGCACTGTAATTTAAGCTTTCTCAATTTGTTTGTATAACCATAGAGCAGTTTTCCTACTAATACTGAAAGAATCTTATCAATAGCTTGTTGGTTAGCAGCATACCAATGATCTGCCAGGTCTGAAACAGCAATTTTCATGAATCCTTTACATATTTAGTGCACCTGGCCTTTCATAATTTGTAATCTATACTGAATGTGTTTAGATCCTACACCTAGAAGATTAAACAAATATTCTAATTTGTTAAAACAACATAGGATGGTCACAAGAAATTGTGACACCAGCAGACTGGGCATATAAATGACAGATGAAACTTAGTAAAAGCCATGTTATACTGTAGGTGCACTAGCATTTTAGCGCATGCTAAAATTTAGCACACGCTAACGCTAGAGACACCCATAGGAATATATGGGTGTCTCTAACATTGAGCACGTGCTAAAAACGCTAGGGCACCTTAGTAAACAGGGTCCTAAATATGGACAAGTGCAAAGGGATGCACCTGGGAGAAAATAACACCTATTACAGGTACAAAATATTGAATTCTGAGTTAGGAGTCACCCAACAAAATGATATTAGAGTCATATTGGATAAGTTATAAGTATTGCCATACTGGGGCAGACGAAAGGTCTATCAAGCCCAGCATCCTCTTTTTTTTTTTTAACAGTGGCCAATATGTTGAAAATTTCAGCCCAGTGTGTCAAGTTGACGAAATATTAGGCATTATTTGAAAAGGAATGGAGAATGTAAACAGGGTAGAAAAAAATAATTTAACATACATGGTGTTGTGGAACATCCCCAGACGTAGAAATGTTGATTCCAGAAGTCAAGTGTCTGTGCAGGCATGCCGATGACTGCCCATGCAGAGTTGTGTTCTCAGGAAGCATCGAGAGGCAAGAAGCTGTTGGACAGAGCTGCATATGTTCTGGCTGCTGGTATGGGAGAAAGAGTCAGGATTAGGACTTTGTTTCCTTCCCCATGAACCCAGACGTGCGTTGCATGCATGTGTTTCTTAGGTCAGCACACCACTGGAGAATGACTGGCACAAGAGCAGAGCCATGTAGAGAAAGTGTGCTTTGACCTGTGGGTGAGTTTTGCGTGCAGGTTTTTGCACTGGGAACCCTGGCAAGGCAAAGTTCCTAGATGAGATAAATGACTGCTTCAAGGAGAAAATGGTTCAGGAACTGACAAGAGGGGAGCTATTGCAAGAGCATTTCATTTTTGAAAAGGTAGCTATTGTAAAATGATGAAAAGGATGTTTTTAAACTAATGAAAATATATATGTGTGTGTGTGTGTAAGCATGGGTTAATATGTTAAATTTTGTTATTTTAATTTTAGATTTATTTGTGTGATTTGTAATTTGAGTTTTATTTGTTTAAACTTGATTATGTATGTGGTATTGTAATCCACTTAGTTGTAGGCAGAATATAAATGTTTAAATAAATAAATAAATAAAACTGAAAGGAACAACTGCAAAAGTTAAGAGTTTAAATGGGTCTTTTACTAAAGTTTAGCTTGAGTTATCGCAGCAGGGCCCATAGGAATAAAATGGGTCCTGTTGCAGATAACGAGCTAAGCTTTAATAAAAGACCCCCTAAATCAGGCATAGAAGTTGTTTAAAAATACCATCTTGGAAACCCAGACCACTTGTATTCCACATATCAAAAAGGGTGGTAGGAAGGTCAAATGACAGCCAACATGCTTACAAGGTGAGGTGAAAGGGGCCATTACAGCCAAAATAACATCTTTAAAAAATGGGAAAATAATCCAAATGAAGAAACAAGAAAGCAGCGTAAGGTCTAATAAGCTAGATGTAAGGCATTGATAAAGGTGGCTAAAAAAGAATTTGAAAAGAAGCTTGTTGTAGAGGCAAAAACAGGCATGGAAAGTGTTTGTGCCTTTTCGTGCTGCCTCCAGAGTCTCTAATCACGGTCAGCACTACTTACACAATACAATTCCTCTCAATCAATATCTTAAGAGAACCAGACAACTGGTAGCACTATTTTAGACTGTAACCAAGACAAAAAGAGACCAAGGAAGCGCTTCCTGGGGTTAACACAGGTTTATTTAATTATCCAGAGATTAGGATAAAAAAATAAGAAAATATTCAAGTATAGTCTAGTATAGAAAAGAGGAGAAAAAAACATGAAAGGACAATGGAAATGGCCAGGTCAGGCTCTCCATCCCCTGGCATGGGGCAGAGTGCACTAGACACTGACCAACTTCTTATCTGGCAAAGACATAATATATAGAACTTTCTTTCCCTTACAGTACAAAAGAGCAAGAGAGAGGGGAGGGCTTCCCTAACCTTCTCAATTAGTATCCCACAGTCAGTCAGGATCTCCGGTCAATAAAGAAATACATAGCATCTGTTTTGAGGAAAACATTTGGTCTGTTTGTCCATCTTTACAGCTTTTCTCACACAAGGATATATTTCTCAGAACCTATGATCTTTTATCTTAGTATTTCCCCATATTCTAAAAGGGGCATGGGAAAAGAATTCTGTCACCTGAATTTCCCTGAGACCGGTCACACTTAATGGGTGAGATTGGGGGCAATTCAGATTTACAATTCACCTGGCTTGGCAAGAGGGGGGAGGTAAAGTGTAATTGCTATTCCAGCAAGCTCTGTTTCTCATGATTTGGAAGGAGAGAAGCCTTCATTCCTCTCTGTCCAATACATAGGCGTAGTTTGACTGTTTCATTTGGGGGGGCAAAGAATGGGCGGAGCATATTAGCATATCATTTGCATATATAAATATGCAAATGAATATGCTAATATGGAGGAAGGAAATGAAATTTACAGGCAAAATATCACAGATGCACATTTCAAAAAGCTGACACATTTCAATTAATAAATTATGAATAAAATACTTTTATTTACCTTTGTTGTCTGATCATTTAGTTTTTCTATTCGCTTTGATCCCAGTGTCTTCTGTATTATGCAGTGTCTTCTTTCCAGTAGGCTTCCCTCTGCTCCCCACCCTCCCAGTCCCATCCATCTCTTGCTCCTTCCCTCGGCTCCCCAACCCTCCCAGTTCCATCCATCTTCTGTTCCTTCCCTCTGCTCACCATCCCTCCGTCCCATCCATCTTCTGCTCCTTCCCTCTGCTGTGCCTGACCTCTCCCAATCCCATCCATCTCCTGGTCCATCCCTCTGCTCCCCACCCCTCGCAGTCCCATCCATCTCTTGCTCCTTCCCTCTGCTTCCCACCCCTCCCAGTCCCATTCATCTCCTGCTCCTTCCCTCTGCTTCCCACCCCACCCAGTCCCATCCATCTCCTGCTCCTTCCCTCTGCTTCCCACCCCACCCAGTCCCATCCATCTCCTGCTCCTTCTCACCCCTCCCAGTCCCATTCATCTCCTGCTCCTTCCCTCTGCTCCCCACCCCTCCCAGTCCCATTCATCTCCTGCTCCTTCCCACCCCTCCCAGTCCCATCCATCTCCTTCTCCTTCCCTCTGCTCCCCACCCCTCGCAGTCCCATCCATCTCTTGCTCCTTCCCTCTGCTTCCCACCCCTCCCAGTCCCATTCATCTCCTGCTCCTTCCCTCTGCTTCCCACCCCACCCAGTCCCATCCATCTCCTGCTCCTTCCCTCTGCTTCCCACCCCACCCAGTCCCATCCATCTCCTGCTCCTTCCCTCTGCTTCCCACCCCTCCCAGTCCCATTCATCTCCTGCTCCTTCCCTCTGCTCCCCACCCCTCCCAGTCCCATTCATCTCCTGCTCCTTCCCACCCCTCCCAGTCCCATCCATCTCCTGCTCCTTCCCTCTGCTTCCCACCCCTCCCAGTCCCATCCATCTTTTGCTCCTTCCCTCTGCTTCCCACCCCTCCCAGTCCCATTCATCTCCTGCTCCTTCCCTCTGCTTCCCACCCCTCCCAGTCCCATCCATCTCCTGCTCCTTCCCTCTGCTTCCCACCCCTCCCAGTCCCATCCATCTTTTGCTCCTTCCCTCTGCTTCCCACCCCTCCCAGTCCCATCCATCTCCTGCTCCTTCCCTCTGCTTCCCACCCCTCCCAGTCCCATCCATCTCCTGCTCCTTCCCTCTGCTTCCCACCCCTCCCAGTCCCATTCATCTCCTGCTCCTTCCCTCTGCTTCCCACCCCTCCCAGTCCCATCCATCTTTTGCTCCTTCCCTCTGCTTCCCACCCCTCCCAGTCCCATCCATCTCCTGCTCCTTCCCTCTGCTTCCCACCCCTCCCAGTCCCATCCATCTCCTGCTCCTTCCCTCTGCTTCCCACCCCTCCCAGTCCCATTCATCTCCTGCTCCTTCCCTCTGCTTCCCACCCCACCCAGTCCCATCCATCTCCTGCTCCTTCCCACCCCTCCCAGTCCCATTCATCTCCTGCTCCTTCCCACCCCTCCCAGTCCCATCCATCTCCTGCTCCTTCCCTCTGCTCCCCACCCCTCGCAGTCCCATCCATCTCTTGCTCCTTCCCTCTGCTTCCCACCCCTCCCAGTCCCATTCATCTCCTGCTCCTTCCCTCTGCTTCCCACCCCACCCAGTCCCATCCATCTCCTGCTCCTTCCCTCTGCTTCCCACCCCACCCAGTCTCATCCATCTCCTGCTCCTTCCCTCTGCTTCCCACCCCTCCCAGTCCCATTCATCTCCTGCTCCTTCCCTCTGCTCCCCACCCCTCCCAGTCCCATTCATCTCCTGCTCCTTCCCACCCCTCCCAGTCCCATCCATCTCCTGCTCCTTCCCTCTGCTTCCCACCCCTCCCAGTCCCATCCATCTTTTGCTCCTTCCCTCTGCTTCCCACCCCTCCCAGTCCCATTCATCTCCTGCTCCTTCCCTCTGCTTCCCACCCCTCCCAGTCCCATCCATCTCCTGCTCCTTCCCTCTGCTTCCCACCCCTCCCAGTCCCATCCATCTTTTGCTCCTTCCCTCTGCTTCCCACCCCTCCCAGTCCCATCCATCTCCTGCTCCTTCCCTCTGCTTCCCACCCCTCCCAGTCCCATCCATCTCCTGCTCCTTCCCTCTGCTTCCCACCCCTCCCAGTCCCATTCATCTCCTGCTCCTTCCCTCTGCTTCCCACCCCTCCCAGTCCCATCCATCTCCTGCTCCTTCCCTCTGCTTCCCACCCCTCCCAGTCCCATTCATTTCTTGCTCCTTCCCTCTGCTTCCCACCCCTCCCAGTCCCATCCATCTCTTGCTCCTTCCCTCTGCTTCCCACCCCTCCCAGTCCCATTCATCTCCTGCTCCTTCCCTCTGCTTCCCACCCCTCCCAGTCCCATCCATCTTCCCTCTGCTCCCCCCCCCCCCCCCCGAGGTGCAAGATGGTGACTCAGTTTACCCCCTCGCTTCCTCCCTCCCTCCCTCCGGTGCAGGCAACAGTCTTCAGCTTTTCCAGCGTTCCTGGCAGCGGTAGCGATGTACACGCTGCCTTCGGTCTGCCCCGGAAGTCTTCTCTTCAAGTTCCTGTTCCCACCTATGCGGGAACAGGAACTTGAAGAGAAGGCTTCGGGGCAGAGCCAAAGGCAGCGTGTACAACGCTACCGCTGCTAGGAACGCTGGAAGACTGCTGCCTGCGCCGGAGGGAGGGAGGAAGAGAGAGGGGTAGACGGACACGCTCCTCTCGGTCCGCTTGGCTTCTCTGCCCTCTCTGTCTGCGTCCCGCCCGAAAGGAAATGACGTCAGAGGAAGGCGGGACGCAGATAGAGTAGAGAGGGCAGGGAAGCCAAGCGGACCGAGAGGAGCGCGTGCCTGCCTGCATGTGGTTTTTTTTTTTTTTTAAACTAATGGCGCGGCGGCGCCTCGCGTCGTTTGGGGGGCATTGCCCCCCCTCGCCCCCCCCAGTCTACGCCTATGGTCCAATATGAGAAAATTAATTCTGTATATTAAATATTTGGAGGCCTTCCACCTCTATATTAAATATTTGGAGGCCTTCCACCTCCTACAACAATCCTACAACAAAAGGCATAGGACAAAAGATCTCAAAGGGAGAGGAAGGTATTGTAGAGCTTATTAGTTGGTTTGGATGGGTAGACTAGATAGGTCATAGGATCTTAATGTGCCATTATTTTCTCTGTTTAATATGTTCTTGATTGTAATGTTTGTATGTGTCTGTTTTAAATCTTGATCCTTGCTTGGAGCGTTTATTTATGAAGAAGCAGGTTAGAAATTCAGCAAATGAAACCAATTAACAAAGGACTCTGGAAATTTCCTTTAAGCAGCAAATCACTAAAGAAGTTTGTGTCTTTCCTACTTTTGTCACTAGATGTCTCTGTTAGTCAGCAATAATGGTATTAGACTTGGCCTCAAAGGTAATTAGAGGATGATGATGACAGTAGAGTTATTCCTGAAAGGTGCTGTGGGGTAGAGAGTAATGAACTTCAATGATGTCTAAAATTTCTTTAACCTTATTGCAAAAAAGTGAATCACCTGCTCACAGGACATCTCATAATCTTCTCTGGACATCCTCATGCAAGCCTGAAGCATGCGGGAAAGCTAGTTATCTGGCGGTGATGGCAGAAACAGATTCTTGAAGAGGTATCAAATATATGATATACAGCAACATATAACATAACTATAGCTATACTGGATCAGACCAATGGTCCATCTAGTCTAGTATCCTGCTACCTACATTGGCCAAACCAGGGTCACAAGTACCTGGCAGAAACCTAATTAGTAGCAACCATGCCCCCAGTCCCAGGACAAGCAGTGGCTTCCTCCATGTCCATACTTGCCATACTTTTTTAAAACCCAGACATACTAACCACTGTTATCATCCAGCAGCGAGTTCCAGAGCTTAACTATTCTTTCAGTAAAAAGATATTTCCTCCTATTTGTTTTTAAAGTATTTCCATGTAATTTCATTGAGTGTCCCCCTGGTCTTTGTACTTTTTAAAAGAGTGAAAAATCGATTCACTTTTACCAGTTCTACACCACTCAGGATTCTATAGACCTCAATCATATTCTCCCTCAGCTGTCTACTTTGCAAGCTGAAGCAACCTAACCTCTTTAGCCTTTCCTCACATGGGAGGATGGGAGTTCCATCCCCTTTATCATTTTGGTTGCTCTCCTTTGACCCTTTTCTAATTTTGCTATGTTTTTTTTTAAATTTTTGTTACATTTGTACCCTGCGCTTTCCCACTCATGGCAGGCTCAATGTGGCTTACATGGGGCAATGGAGGGTTAAGTGACTTGCCCAGAGTCACAAGGAGCTGTGCCTGAAGTGGAAATCAAACTCAGTTCCTCAGTTCCCCAGGACCAAAGTCCACCACCCTAACCACTAGGCCACTCCTCCACTTGAGATACAGTGACCAGAATTGAACGCAATACTCAAGATGAGGTCACACCATGGAACAAAATAGAGACATTATAATATTCTTAATCGGGAGATCACGTGATGCAGTGGAAGCGGCAACAGTGATTCTGTGCTGCTCCGAGGGACCCGCTCGTTTCTAGCCCTCAGATCTCGCTAAATCCTCCAATAAAAGATACCAGACCCACAGGAGATTCGGCAAAGGTATATGGAACAATATTTTGCGCCCATGCCGATCGCCAGCACAAGGAAGGGAGCAAAAAGCGAGAAAGAAAAGCTGCCTGGACCCATCGAAGAAACTAAGATGGCGGCCGCGTCTTCCCGCAACGAGGCAGAGTTCACCGCCAGACAGCTGGAACAGCTTGTGGCAGCGGTTAGCAGCGCATTGGAGCCCCGTTTCACCTCACTGGAAAACCGGTTGGGGAAAATGGATGGAACGCTGTCAGACATTGCCAGCAGAACTACAGAGGCGGAGAAGCGGGTTTCTGACCTAGAAGATAATTGCCAGCGATGGATACCGGAATTAACTGGACTGAAAGATAGGTTGGAGCGCCAGGCAGAGAAACTAGATGACTTGGAGAATCGGGCACGGCGTAACAATCTTCGTCTGGTCGGCATCCCGGAAAGTGCCCCTGAAAAAAATCTTGGCACGTTGTTAGAAGATTGGCTCTCCAAAGAATTTGCCTTGTCAGACAGCAGGGGCCCTCTTTGTATCGAGCGTGCACACCGGCTGGGTCGGGCCTCCCAGAGTGGGCAACGGCCGAGAGTTGTGATTATCAGAGTGCACAACTATCAGCATAAGGAGGAGATCTTGAGAGGATTTCGTCAGAAAAGGGAATCCCTGCGATATGCTGAGGCACAAGTGCGCATTTTCCAAGACTATTCCACTAATGTGCAAGAACGTAGAAAGAAGTTTCATCCGATTTGCACAACGTTAGTGGAACAGAATGTAAGGTTTATGCTTCTCTATCCCGCCACTCTAAAAATCTTGCATGCAGGGAAGTGGGTCCCCTTCACCTCAGACCAGCTGGCTATGCAGTTCATAAATCAGGAACTGAAGAAGGAAGGGGGCACTACCTGATCTAGCACTATAGACTGAGCTATCAAGGGGCAAAATTAATGAAAATGACATGGCTTGATCGGTAATGTGGGCGAGGAGAAGAATCATATATATATATGTATGTATGTATGGAGGGGGATAAGAATTTGTATGACACTGATGGGAGAGGGATGGAGGGCTGGAGGGGGGCTGGGGAACTCAGCACATTGTGATCCCACCTTGATGGGGTTAGTCCCGTCAAAGGTATTGAAGGGTCAAGGGGTAGGGCAAGGAAGGGGGGAGGGGGTTGGGAGGGGGAAGAGGGTGACAGGGGGGAAGGAATGTTGTAATTGTACTAGTATGGGATGGAGGCTTATGAGGTACCTAAATGTGTGGCATGATGTTAAATGTATGGAAACTTCGGGAGAGGGGCTGGGCTCCCGGAGTTGGTTATATACAGGAAGCTTGAAGGTGCAGGGGCAATGGGAGCATGGCTAACTGCAAAATAGTCTCCTGGAATGTGGGAGGGATTAGCTCTCCAATTAAGCGGCATAAGATATTAACACATTTGGCGCGCCTGCAGGCTGATGTGGTATGCCTGCAAGAAACGAGACTGACCGACGAAGAACACCTTAAATTAAAACGGGCATGGGTAGGACAAGTTTATTTTGCATCCTCAGGGGCACGACGGGGAGGTGTGGCAGTCCTGATGCATAAGAGACTAGCACAGTCATCAGAAGTTATTTTGAAAGATGTAAATGGAAGGTTTCTTTTCCTTAAGGTGTGGCTTCAGGGGCGAGAAGTATATCTGTTAAATGTATATGCCCCGACACCTTTTGAAAAACAATTCTTTCCAGATCTATTGAAATTATTGCTTCCATATCAACAAGAAAATGTTATATTAGTAGGAGATATGAATACCCTTATGGATCCGAGCGAGGATTGCACTGGTGTCAGAAGTGGCGGATCCCAGGGTGGGCAGGATAGAGGGGTGCTAGACACACTGGCAACTACTATGGAACTAGTTGATGCTTGGAGACTTTTGCATGTAGGAGAAAAAGACTACACACACAGATCACGAGCACATGAGTCATGGGCTCGCCTAGATTATATACTGATATCAGTATCAACATTCCCCTGGGTGACAGAGGCTCAGATAGGTCAAACAGTGGTTTCTGATCATGCACCGGTGTGGGTGACGCTGGAGGCCGCGAGTGGGTTCCAAATTACACAAAGATGGAGGTTTCCCAACTACCTAGCTAAAGACCCGGAGTTTCAAGAGTTCGTGCGGACCAAGTGGGAGACCTATGTTGACCACAATGCTCAGCACCGTTCTGACCCCAAATTATTTTGGTGCACCGCTAAAGCAGTGCTGAGGGGAGATATTATCTCGTATATGGCTGCAAGACGGAAAAAGGTATCTGCTAGCCTTTTAAATCTACAACATAGGTTGCGCAAGGCGAAGCGGAGGTTTTTACAATCCCCATCTAAGGCCACTAGAGATACATATACATCACTCCAGGTAACAATAAACACGTTGATACAGGAGCAGACCCAACGATGGATGGTGTTTCAGAAATATCGGCTTCACCGTTTTGGTAACAGGACGGGGAGGTTATTGGCTAGGCTGGTATCCTCCAGGGATGGTCAGCGAGCTATAACTGTGTTAAGAGATAAACAAGGGCGGCTGATAAACAAACCTGAGAAAGTGAAGCAAATACTATTTGAACATTTTCAAACATTGTATAAAGCTAGGGATACCCCACGGAGAGCGGATATTGACAATCTCCTAGCACGTGCTGGAATGCCCAAGTTGGAAGAAACAGCTATAGAGGGGCTGGGGTTACCACTTCAAATTAAAGAGTTGCAACATGTGATTAAAGGCTTAAAATCTAACTCAGCCCCGGGAGTGGACGGGTATTCCGGGGAATTCTACAAGCTCATGGTAACTTCTTTGGTGGGGGATTTATTTGAATATTACAACTCGGTTATTCAAGAGGGTAAATTACCAACACATGAGAATACTGCTGTGATATCACTGTTGCCTAAGCCCGGAAAACCTGTAGAGGAACCTGAATCCTACAGGCCCATTTCACTCATCAACGTGGACATCAAAATTTTAGCTAAAATTCTGGCGAATAGATTGTCTCCGTACATGGCATATTTGATTGGCACAGCACAGGTGGGGTTTGTCCCTAATCGTCACTCGGTGTGGCATGTGCGGAGGATATTACTCTCTATGGTGCAGAATGGGATTGGGGGAGAGCCGGCTATGTTGGTCAGTCTTGACGCTGCTAAAGCTTTTGATCAGGTGATTTGGAGTTATCTTTTCAGGGTCTTGGAATGGGTGGGCTTCCCTGCGTGGTCAAGGGCCGCGATTCAAATGCTCTATTCGGGTATGACCGCTCAGTTGCTTATAAATGGTGGCCGGACTACTGACATGGAGATACAGAGGGGAACCAGGCAAGGGTGTCCTCTGTCTCCATTTCTTTTTGATCTATCGCTGGAGCCATTGATTCGCCTGCTGAATAACACACCAGAGGTTAAGGGAATTATGCTTGGGAGAGAGAGGCAGGCAGCGATAGCTTACGCTGATGACATAATGCTGCTGCTGGAGGACCCGCAAGTATCCTTAGAGAAGGCGTTAGAAATAATAGCAGAGTTTGGAACGCTGGCAGGGTTCTCCTTAAATTTACAGAAATCGTGTGCTTTGGCCTTAGATGAAAAATTGGAACAACGGTGGGGAGGGCAGTTTCCTCTTAAGTGGGTGGTGGGTACCCTGAAATACCTGGGGGTACAGATTACTAGAGATCTTGAACAATTGTATAAAACTAATGTGGAACCTCTGATAGAGATGACTAGACGGAAACTTGTGATGTGGCAGGATCTGCCTATATCGCTATGGGGGCGGATTGCATTGGTTAATATGATCCTAATACCAAAATGGTTATATGTCTTCCAGCAACTACCATTATATCTTACTAAGAAGGATGAACGGGTGGTAGATAGGTTGATACAAACGTTTCTTTGGAGAGGGAAGCGACCTAGACTTGCCATGGGAGTTTTAATAACTCCGAGAGAGGGTGGTGGTATGGGCCTTTTGAGTCTAAGAAACCTCACGATTGCATGTTCAATGAGGCACATAAACGATTGGTACAGGGGAACCTCGGACTTCTCTCTTACAGAAGTAGAAACATCTTTAATTGAAGGAGTGCATTTTAGTCACTTGTTGCACTCAGGGGGGCAGTTACCGCGGGGGGCATTCCAGCGTCACCCACTTCTGAAATCCTTAAGAGCCACTTGGAGATGGATGTGTAAGAGGCATCATCTCTCAGCTAAGACCACTCCATTCCTCTCCATTTGTCAAAACCCAGCTTTTACACCAGGACAGGGGCGTAGCATATTTGGAATATGGGCAAATAAGGGTATTATATACATTGATCAGGTAATTAACGAAGAGGGTCACATTAAATCATTTAGTGATTTACAGAAGCAATATGGGATCTCCCCGGGACATTATTTTGCCTATTACCAACTACAGCATTATATTTCCTCACTGCTTTGGACTGACCTAACTGAAGATGTAACTGACATCTTAGCGGAGAATTATTCTTTAGGCTCACAATTGTCGGTCCCTCTGAGGTACCATCACAGACAGCTGAAGGATACCATGGCCGAAATAAATTATGAGAGATTGGCCATGAGTTGGAAGACTGATTTAGGGTGTGAGATTACCACTGACCTCTGTCACTTATATATAAAGGGTATATATACGTTGAGACTCGCTGTCTATCAGCGGGAAAAACTATACCGCTTTATAATGCGAATGCATATATCGCCAAAGCGGGCCATGCTGGCAAACATTGGGGGGACTGGGGTCTGCCCGAAGTGTAGAGCCGGAGACGCTTCCTTGGGGCATATGTTCTGGCATTGCCCTATGGTGCGCCATTTTTGGCAGAGCCTGCTGCAAAATGTGGATGGTATGTGGGACTGCTCGTTGGTATATGACCCGCTGCTTCTTTTTCACCAGTTCAAGTTTACCTCGGATCCTCCGACGGGTTTCAAGGGATTTCTGGGAATGGCCATCTATTTTGGCATCAATACCATTTTGAGGGCTTGGCTCTCCCCGTTGTGCCCTTCCTTACAAACTTGGAGAACACAAATGATACAACAAATGAGGGTAGACAGATGCGGTGTTCGACAATGGGATAGTGTCCCTGGATTACGATTCAAGGCCCGATGGGAACCCATGTGGAATACCCTACCACATAAAGGGAAAAGTCACATATTAAATTTCTGACCCATACATTGGAGCGGGATGGGGAGGGAAGGGGGAGAAGTTAATTGGGTTGGGTGGAAGGGGAGGGGGGAATAAACTGCCAAAGTTAATTGAATGGCTTTATATACGTGTGCCTAGATATCATTTGTTATATGAGTTAGTAAGATGTATTTACCATGTTTGGTTTATATACTCTGATATTTTCAATATAACTATGTTGAGTGGTAAAATGTAGGGAATTATGGCACTTAAAGGGATGGTTGTTAATGGGGGGAGGGTGGGGGGGAAGCAATCAAAAATTACTTAATGATACTGGATTAACGGTTGGTATTATTGCTTTTGTATTCTCATTGCAAAGTTGTTATAATTTTGTATTTGCCAATAAAAAATGATTTAAACATAATATTCTTAATCTTATTTTGCATCCCTTTCCTAATAATTCCTAGCATCCTGTTTGCTTTTTTGGCCGCCACCACACACTGGGCAGACAATTTCAGTGTATTGCCTACAATGGTATCTAGATCTTTTTCTTGAGTGCTGACTCCTAAGGTAACTATGATTCGGATTATTGTTCTCAATGTGCAGCACTTTGCATTTGTCTTCCAGTTTCCTAAGGTCTTCTTGCAATTTCTCACAATCTGCATAAGTTTTGACAACTTTGAAAAGTTTTGTGTCATCTGCAAGTTTAATCACTTCACTTGCTGTTCTGATATCCAGATCATTAAAAAATATGTTAAATAGCACCGGTCCCCGTACAGATCCCTGCAGCACTCCACTATTCACCCTCCTCCATTGAGAAAAATGGTCATTTAACCCTACCCTCTGTTTTCTGTCCAGAAAACAATTCCTAATCCACAGAAGGACATTGCCTCTTATCCCACGGCTTTTAAATGTTTTCAAGAGTCTCTTGTGAGGAACTTTGTCAAAAGCGTTCTGAATATCTAGATATGCTACATCAACCGGCTCACCTTTATCCAAAAGAAATGAAGCAAATTGGTGAGGCAAGACTTCCCTTGACTGAACACATGCTGACTCTGACCCATTAAACCATATTGGCTAAGTGTTCTGTAATTTTATTCTTTATAATAGTTTCCACTATTTTGCGTGGCACTGGAATCAGGCCTACCGGTCTGTAATTTCCCAGATCATCCCTGGAAACTGTTTTAAAAATTGGTGTTACATTGGCCACCCTCCAGGTACTGTGGACGATTTTAGCAGATCAGCAATTTAGAGTTTGAGTTCTTTCAGTATGCTGGGGTGTATACCATCCAGTGGCATTCCTAGCCTGGATGACACCCGGGGCAGATCGCCGATGCGCCCCCGCCTGGGTGCAGCCCGCCCCCCCTGCAAAATGACACCCCCCCTGGGTGCACGCTGCTGCGGGGGGTGCCGCAGTGCGCGTCTGTCGGCTCCGAGTTCGCTAACTTCGCTCGTTCGCTGCAGCTCCCTCTGCCCCGGAACAGGTTGGGGCAGAGGGAGCTGCAGTGAACGAGCGAACTCGGAGCCGACAGGCGCGCGCCGTGGCACCCCCCAGCGGCGTGCACCTGGGGCGGAACGCCCCCCCTCTTGGTACGCCACTGATACCGTCCGGTCCAAGTGATTTAACACTCTTTAACCTGTCAATTTGACTCAGAACATCTTCCAGGCTCACAGAGATTTCTTTCAGTTCCTCCGGCATGATCACCTTGGAAAACCATTTTCGGTACAGGTAGATCTCTTACATCTTCTGTAAAAACTGAAGCAAAGAATTCATTCAATCTGTTTGCTATGGCCTCCCTGAGTGCCCCTTTTGCTCCTTTTAGATTTAATGGTTCCATGGATTCTCTCGCCGGTTTCTGCTTCTGATGTACCTGAAAAAGGTGTTACTATGAGTTTTTGTCTCTGCAGCAAGTTTTTCTTCATATATTCTTTTAGCCTTCATTATCAATGCTTTGCATCTAGCTTGACAGTGCTTATGTTACTGCTTATTTTCTTCATTCAGATCCTTTTTCCATTCTTTGAAGGATGCTCTTTTGGCTCTAATAGCCTCTTTCACTTCACTTTTTAACCAGCTTCCAGCCCTGGTTCCAGTTCCAGCACAAGCTTCAGCTTCCAGTCCTGGTTCTAACTCCAGCACAGCCTCAGCTTCAAACACAGCTTCAGTTTCCAGTTCTGGGTACAGATTCTGACTTCCCTCGACACCTCTACTGGAGCAATGCCTTCTGCAGGGACTTGCCCAACACTTGCTACAGTCTGTCTGTCCCCTGGGCAAGCAGGCAGTGCTGTTCCACCGTGGTCCAAGGTCTCGCTCATCCTGAAACATGATACTAATATAAAGAACCCAGATGTAATGGTAAATATATCCCCAGATATTTTAAATTTGTCATCAGCCCAAGTTAAAAGGAAAGACTCCTTTCCATCTGGTCTGGACTTTGGACAACATAGGAAGAGCTCAAGATTTGGCGAGATTCAACACAAAGCTCGAAAAGCACCCAAATCTAGCCATCAAAGACAATATCTGGGGTAAAACCGGCTGTGGATCGGTCAACAATAAAAATGAGATTGTCAGCGAATGCTAAAGCCTTAAGTTCAACTGTGGACACCAAAACTCCTGGGATGTCATGGGCAGAGTTAATCATATGCAACAGCGGTTCCAAACAGAGCAGAAACAGCAGCGGCAATAACGACCAGCCTTGACAGGTGCTCCGTTCTACCCTGAAAGTATTAGTTCTCATGCCATTGACTAGGAGGTGGGCCTGGGAATTGGCACAGAGAGCTGTCACTGTATCAAAATACCAGCCACAGATCCCCACATGTGATAAAACAGCAAAAAGATGACCCCAACTTACTTTATCAAAGGCCTTCTCTGCATCTAGGCTGACAGCCAACCCAGGACCTGAAATGCTTGACAATGGGACATGGCAATTAAGATTTTCCATACATTATGAACTGACTGCTTACCCCTAACAAATTCTGTCTGTGCTGTAGTAATTATAGTTGGATGATGATTGGCCAACCTACTAACCATTATTTTTGCAAGCAATTTGGTGTCAACATTAATCAGGAATCTGCCATCTCTCGTGGTTTATCTGGTTTAGGAATTAAGGTGATAAGGCCAGTATTGGCAGACCTGGGAAAGCATCTGGCCTCCACTACTGCGCTATAGTAAGACACCAAGGGGGGGCATAATTGAACGGGGCGCCCACGTTTTCCTGAAGGTGTCCTCGCAGGATGTCCCCGCGAAGGGGCGGGAAAACCCATATTATTGAAACAAGATGGGCGGCCATCTTTTGTTTCGATAATATGGTCGCGGATGCCCAAATCTCAACATTTAGGTCGACCTTAGAGATGGTCGTCCCCGATTTTCGGCGATAATGGAAACCGAGGACGCCCAGCTCAGAAACGACCAAATCCAAGCCATTTGGTTGTGGGAGGAGCCAGCATTCATAGTGCACTGGTCCCCCTGACATGCCAGGACACCAATCGGGCACCCTAGGGGGCACTGCAGTGGACTTCAGAAAAAGCTCCTAGGTGCATAGCTCCCTTACCTTGTGTGCTGAGCCCCCAAAACCCACTCCCCACAACTGTACAACACTACCATAGCCCTTAGGGATGAAGGAGGGCACCTAGATATGGGTACAGTGGATTTGTGGTGGGTTTTGGAGTTTAACAGGTAGGGGGGATGGGCCTGCATCCGCCTGCCTGAAGTGCATTGCAGTACCCACTAAAACTGCTCCAGGAACCTGCATACTGCTGTCATCGAGCTGGGTATGACATTTGAGGCTGGCACAAAATATTTTTTAATTTGTCTTTTTAGGGTGGGACGGGGTTAGTGACCACTGGGGGAGTAAGGGAAGGTCATCCCTGATTCCCTCCGGTGGTCATCTGGTAATTTAGGGCACATATTTGAGGCTTGGTCATAAAAAAAAAAAAGGACCAAGAAAAGTTGGCCCAGTGTTCATCTTGCACTGCTTGTAAAGTGTCATGGGTTTGCCACTGGCCAATAATCCATACTTAAGGACAGCTGGGTAGAGGAGCATGAAACAAACATTTTTCTCATGCAGGACTGCACAAAATGGAGTAAATTGTCTGCGCCACTCCTGAAGAGAAACAGAATAGTACTGGAATATCTTTATAGGCTCCCCATCATATTTCAAAGTGTCTTTCTTTTGACGGTAGCACACAGGGTTTCTACCTTGTGCAGATAATTGTGGATCTTAATGAGGACTACTCGAGGCCAGCCTCAGGCCTGCCAACTCGGTGCATACGCTCCAGGCAAAGAGGTCCCGCACTATCAGATAATGAAAATTCTGTGGTGAGCCAGCATTCCAGACCATTCAGATATCTGTTCTGGCAGCCCTACAATATGCAGATTACCCCTCCGGGATCGGTTCTCAAGATCATCAAGTTTTTCTGTGTGGTCTCACACCTGTTTTTCCAAGCCCATGAGCATCACCTAAGAGCGTGCCATAAAGTCTTCCAAGTTTAGTCTCCAGTTTCACAATGCTATTACTCGTGTCAGCTAAATGCGATTCCAGTTTCGCTACTTGCCCCGACACCTGACCAAAGTGGGGTTCCATAGCTCATTCCACAATGGAGGTAAGCTGAGCTAATTGTTGCTCCATGAAAGTGGGGCCTGTAGCAAGCGGCACGTCAGCCATCTTGCCCTCTGCCTCTCAGGAGTTGTCCTCTTTGCGCAGCACTGTACCAGGCATCGCTCCCCCCAACATTATTAGAAATTTGTCCATAAGTTGCCTGCAATTATTAGGGCACTTAGGCTCTGGCAAATGCTTACTTCAGTCAATATTAAGGGCGGTGAGCTGCAGGTTTCTCGGAGCGGCAGAGTCTGTTCCCCTAAATGCATCACATGGTCCTCTTTGCTCTGTCTCCATTTTAATTGCCAGCAGCCTGGTTCCATCCCGGTTAAGGTGGAGTCCATCATTTCGGAACAGTCTCCCCCTTTCCCAGAATGTTGCCCAGTTCCTAACAAATCTAAATCCCTCATCCCTGCACCATCATCTTAACTATGCATTGAGGGGTCCTTTTACAAAGTGGCACTAAAAATAAGTGTGCGCTAAATGTTAGAGACACTCATATATTCCTATGGGTGTCTAGCATTTAGCACACACTAAACATGTATACCCTGGAGGAAAGGAGACACAGGGGTGATATGATACAGACGTTCAAATATTTGAAAGGTATTAATCCGCAAATGAACCTTTTCCGGAGATGGGAAGGTGGTAGAACTAGAGGACATGAAATGAGATTGAAGGGGGGGGGGGGTAGACTCAAGAAAAATGTCAGGAAGTATTTTTTCACGGAGAGAGTGGTGGATGCTTGGAATGCCCTCCCGCGGGAGGTGGTGGAGATGAAAACGGTAACGGAATTCAAACATGCGTGGGATAAACATAAAGGAATCCTGTTCAGAAGGAATGGATCCTCAGGTGCTTAGCCGAGATTGGGTGGCAGAGCCGGTGGTGGGAGGCGGGGCTAGTGCTGGGCAGACTTCTACAGTCTGTGCCCTGAAAAAGACAGATACAAATCAAGGTAAGGTATACACAAAAAGTAGCACATATGAGTTATCTTGTTGGGCAGACTGGATGGACCGTGCAGGTCTTTTTCTGCTGTCATTTACTATGTTAATCATTAGTGCATACTAAAAACACTAGCATGCCTTTGTAAAAGATGCCCTGAGACTGTGGAGCCTGCCTCTTGGGTCCTGCATGTGGAATGGAGGCATTTCTGAAAATGCTACACTGGAAAATATGGATTTCAGCTTTCTACCTAAGAGCCTAAATTTGGCTGCCAGAAACTCCCTCCCACATTTTCCTATGTCATTGGTACACACATGTACCAAGACAGCTGGCTGTTCCTCAGCAGTATCTAAAATCCTATCCAGGTGACACGTCAGGTCTTCATTACTGCCAGTTCAAATTTTGGCCTAAGAATAACATTTTCCAACTTGGTGTATCAAACGTTTTGCACACATTTAATGAGCGATGTTTCTTTCCTAGTCTCCTTTTTATTGATTATCCAAGTACAATGAAGTTAATAAATCCAGGAAAAAGATCACAGAAACAAAAACAAGATAAGATGGTATTGGAAAAAAAGAAAGAAACTTGAAGTTTACACAGGAAATAAATTATACAAAAAAAAAATCAAAATACCATAGAAAGGAGCACACAATACTCCTAATATTTAGATACTTAAAAGTTATCTACATGGTTCCACCAAACAAGGCTACCACGAAGAAGATTGTTTCTTTTAAGAGGCAGGGGAGGCACTACATATCCTATTACAAAAGAAAGTTGCCAACTGTTCTGACAAAGACAAACTTCTTCCCTTGGTATTTCGCAATGCACTTACAAGGAAGTTTAAAAAAAAAAAATTCCCCTCCCATTTAATCACCTGCTAGGAATGTTTTACCATAGCTCTTATCTTTTGGTTGTAAAAAGGTTAAATCTCTATTTTAAGCTACACAAAAAGCACCCATGCTCTATCAGTTTTTAGACAAAATGGAACAAAAAAATGTCTCTTTAGATAGTACCTCTGCATGAGAATTTTGTAACAATTTAGAGCTATTGAATATATCCAGCAGAGATAGTACATCAAAATCAATAGGATCATACTTAATGCAAGGAACATAATATGCTCTAAACAGAGGAGGAACATTTTATGAAGAAAATATAAGTATACTCACCAAACACACTCTTAGCAAGTCATGTGCTGGTAAGAATATTACTCAGGAAAATTGAACTGTAAGTTCTTCTAAATATCTTTTCTAATATCTCAGTTTTGTTGTTATATAAAGAAATACAGGGCTCAATATTGAGTGGAGGCAGTTAAGGTATTATTATTTAATGCTGCGCTGTTATACATATATCCCCGGATTCTATATATGGCGCCTAGATTTGCATGCCTAAATGTGGGCATGCACCCAAGATGTGCTAGCAACTTGAAGAACAAGCTCTAACTACCAATAATTGGGTGCTAACAACCAATTATTGAAGTTAATTGGTACTCATTAACATTTGCATACACTTTTCAATTAGCATATGATAAGGGAGCACTTACCACCTCCTAATTAGTAGTCGCTAAGGGCTCTTGCGTTAACTCTGCATTATCCAGATAGCACATGCTAATGTGAACTTTCTAGCTGGATAATGCTTCTATGCCCGTTCTCCACCCATGCCACACCTCCTCCCAAAAATATATAGTGTGTGATTAGCGACAAACAGGGAAGTTAGTTCTCAGAACTCCCTCAGTAAAGCCAAGAGCGCAGAACATATACCGTCAGAACAGTGCAGAAAAACCTCTCTCCAATGCTCAAATTATATTACTGTAATACACTCTACAATGATCTGACTACAAAGGGTCTGCACCAGCTCCAATTGATTCAGAATGCTGCAGCAAGACTAATAGAAGGTTGCAAGTGACGTGACCACATCACACCATTTTTACAACACTTCACTGGCCACCAGTACAATACAGGGATAAGGGCCAGATGCACTAAACTTTACGAGCCAATAACGAGCCATTAATGAGCAAGTAGTAAACCCTGGCATGCACTAAATACTTTTTTCCAAGGTTGGTAGCAGCTAACGCAAACGGAATGCAGATGAGCAAATTGTGTAGAAACCCTATTGAAATGAGATGCACTAAGCTTTTCTGCTTGCCCTAACGCTGGAAAACGCTGGGAAATCTAACGAGAGGTCTGTACCCCTCGTTGGGGCTGTGCGGGCTTGGAAAACTTACAAAATGTAAAAAAAAAATATTGGGAGGGGGCAAAAACGACCAAGTGCTCATCAGGAGCGTCCTTTATGGACGTCCTTGCCCCCCCACCCGAGGTCGCCGCCGCCTCTCCCCGCTCCCCCTGCATTAAAATCAGAACTTTACGCAGCCCCGGCCCCCCTCCCTTCCTTCCTTCCTTGAAATGACAGCTTCCCTGCCATCCTCCGCCCCCCCCCATGACCCCGCCGCCCCCCTCCGCCCCCCCCTCTCCGTCTGTCACTGGGCCCTCACAGCGCCTCTCACCTCCATGTGAAGGCGTTGCACCGGCCCGCCCTCATCTGACGTAAGTTACTTTGTATTGTTATTTGAATATTTTTACTGCTGTACTTGCATATTGCTCATGTTTGATTTATTCTTACTGTACATCATCTTGAGCGAATTCCTTCAAAAAGGCGGTAAATAAATCCTAATAAATATGCGCACTGTAAAAGCGAAAGCAAGGTGGAGGAATGTGCTTAGTGCATGTGCAGAAGAGTTTCTTGGTAAGCGCAGCTCTTGTGCACATTTGCCAGGCAAACCAGAACCTGAAGTACACATTGCCAACAGCTTTTCAATGTTTGGTTTTGTTTTTTTTTTTAACTTGGAAGGCTTATATTTAAGCACAGAAAACAGGAGCCAATGTGCGCTTTCACTTCTGGGTTTGCTCGGACTCACCATGTACATTCATTTCTCAGTATCAGCGCTTACAGGCTTGCATGGGCTTTGTTCCACTTCCAAAAGAAAAAAAAAAAAAAACAAACTGGCAGATTTTAAACTGGAAATCAACCCTGTCTTTAGACCTTCCATATTTTCCCAGTGGTAAGAGCAGGGTCTGTTTGTTCACTGTTCTCTGAGCATTGGGAAGGCATAGTGAATGACATCATTAACATATGTTTGACTACATTTAAATACAATTTGCGACCATCTCTTCCACACACGTTCCCACGCTAAAGCCCTCTGAGTATTCCATACAGATTTATATACACACTATTCCTTTGCTAATTAGCCTTACCGCTGGCGAGGGTTTTGAGAATCACTTGTCAGCATGCTAAGCCCACGTTAGGGCTTGGAGCACCTTAGCAAAAGGGCCCTGAGGGAATTTGTATTTATGGCCTGAATCCCTGTGATGAAAGAACATCTACAGTATGTCTATTACCTTTTAATTCAGTGTTTTTAAATAAACTGCTGCTGAAGAGATCAAATCATAGGGAAGTGAATTACACACCAGCCAATATTCAGCCCATGGGAGGCAAGCTGGCTAAGTGCCGTGATTGGTAGTAAGCCTGGATATTCAATGCTGTGCCTTTCCAATGACTGGCATTGAGTATCCAGTTTTTTTCCAGCCAACTTAAACTTAACCGGCCACATTATTATTCAGCGCTGGTTGGCTAAGTTTATAGCGGTCAAAGATAGGACTGCTATTTGGGCGGTCTGATTTTGCCGCTAAACTTAGTTGAAGTGCTGAAT
This sequence comes from Microcaecilia unicolor, assembly GCF_901765095.1. Lineage (NCBI taxonomy): Eukaryota > Metazoa > Chordata > Amphibia > Gymnophiona > Siphonopidae > Microcaecilia > Microcaecilia unicolor. The sequence goes on along the minus strand of NC_044040.1, from coordinate 38,410,099 downwards.
ATTTGCTGCTAGCCTGTTATATTGTGTGATATCGCTGGTTTAGCCGCTAAGTGCTAATATTCAGAGGGGATAACCAGCTATCTCACGCTGAATATTAGCGCTTAGCTGGTTAAGCGCTATTTAACCATCCAGGAACTGCTAAATATCAGCTATACAGAGATGTATTAACTTGACAGAATTGATCTTGTTCTTAAATTTCTTGTCTAGAGTCATAATGGCTCAATCCATCCTCCTTTTTCTGGAGCCATATGGTAACCCTACCTTTAACCAGGACACTAGCTGAAGCTCGTTGCTTTAATGACCAGTCTCTACTGTATTAAGTAATACCTAGTTTTCATTTCTACTAGTAAAAAAGCCCCGTTTCTGATGCAAATGAAACGGGGGGCTAGCAAGGTTTTCTTCAGAGTGTGCATGTGGGAGTGTGTGTGTCCCTGCCTTCTGCCCTTTCTCCCTTCCCCTCTGCTCTCCGCCCCCCCCCCCCCAGTCCTTCAGTGTTAAGTTTCCTGCTGTGCTGTGTTTGTTTGTGTTACAGAGAGAGTGAAGGCGTCTGCCCTCTCTCCCCTCCCTTCTCCAGTCCTTCACTGTTACAAAGAGAGCGATTTCGTGCTGTGCTGTGTTTTCCTTCACTGTATTACAGAGAGAGCAAGGGCGGGGCAGACACTCATGGGGAAACCGGATATCTCTGCAGCTTCACACTTCAGGCTGGAGGCTTCATTAGAATGTTGGTGCTGCCTTTTATATATAGAGATTATTATTGCCTGCTGTGAATCCATAAGTACATGAGTTTGGTTATGGGATAGGTGCTACTGGGCGGTAGGTCAATTGTGCTTTTCTTAGCATCTTTAGGTAGAGGAGTAAGTAAGATGTTTCCTTTTTCCCGTCTCTCTCCTTGTCTTAACCTTTTTTACATCACAAATTGTATCTGATATCCTGGAATGACAATGCCATAACAGGACTCTGTAAGTCACATTCAGCCTGCAAATAGGTGGGAAAATGTGGGATACAAATGCAATAAGTACATAAATAAATAAATAGGTACATAAGTAATGCCACACTGGGAAAAGACCAAGGGTCCATTGAGCCCAGCATCCTGTCCACGACAGCGGCCAATCCAGGCCAAGGGCACCTGGCAAGCTTCCCAAATGTACAAACATTCTATACATGTTATTCCTGGAATTGTGAATTTTTCCCAAGTCCATCTAGTAGTGGTCTATGGACTTGTTCTTTAGGAAACCGTCTAACCCCTTTTTAAACTCTGTTAAGCTAACCACCTTCACCACGTTCTTATTTATTAGAATAAGAACATAAGTATAGCCATAGCCATAGAGGGTCAAGCCAATGGTCCATCTAGACCAGTTTCCTGCTTCCAACAGTGGCCAATCCAGGTCACAAGTTTCTAGCAGAATTCTCTAATAGCAGCAAGATTCCATGCTATTCTGGAATCAGTAACATGGAATCTTGCTATTAGGATTTATTTATTAGGATATGTGCTGGCACCATCTCTTCAAGAGAGGTAAAGGCTATCCACAATATTTCCAGAGGAGTTAGCTATTGGTTAGAGCAATGGGCTGAGAACCAGGGAAGGCAGGGTTCCAATCCCAGAGGATTCTTATGGTCTTGGGCCAGTCTCAACTCTCCATTGCCTCAGGCACAAACTTAGATTTAGACACTACCTGCCCAGGTTCATGATAAGAAATGAACAGTAGCGCTCAAATGTACATACATTCTTAACGCTGGGGGTTATGAAATAGGAGGGCCATTAAAAAACACTGGGCATGCTGCATAATTTATCTTTGGAATTCTTTTCCAACCTTTCTGCAACTTAAACAAAGCTATTGGAGGTTTGGGGAAAAGCTTAAGGCATTTTGATTTGGTTCAAAATTCAGTTTGTTCTATTCTCATTTTATTATCATGATTTTTGTTGAATTTTGCTTTTTACTTTTATATTTATGTAGGCTGTTAAATTTTGTGTAATCCTTTGTAAATCTTATTGTACACCGCATTGAACTTGTTTCAGGGTTATAGCGGTTTATAAGCACTATATTGGTAATGGTATAAATAGCAGCCTTTTCATGACAGACATCAAGGGATCAATTTTGGGAATGGCACTGAGGGGCCAACATAGCTGGCTATAACATAATTCACTTTTCTAAGTAGGTTATCACTGCACACAAGGATGTCTGCCTTGTTTAGTTTGGCTACAACTGAAAATTACAGTTAGCTAAGTTATTCCCTTGATCCAGTGCTGTCCACAGGAACACTCAGAATTTGGGCAGCTAAAACATAGCCATCTAGTGAAACTAGGTGATTACATTTATTTATTTTATTTATTAGGATTTATTTACCGCCTTTTTGGAGAAATTAACTCAAGGAGGTGTACAGCAAGTATAAGTCAAACACACGTCAAACATAAGCAATAGACAATTACATCAGTAAAAATATTCAAACGCAATATTCAAAGTGTGACAGTGGATCCTGTTTACTAAGCTGCACTGAGGGCAAGCTAGCATTTTTAGTGCTCACTAAATGCTAGAGACACCCATAGGAATATATTTCTGCCGCTCCTTTCTGCATAGTTTCTCCTTGAGTTTCAGCACTGTTTTTACATTCTGACAATCAGTGTGGCGGCTTCTGGTGGCATAGGCGGCAGAAGGGGATGTCCCATCTAGTCCTGGATCCTTGCTCTGCACAGATTTAATTTTCTACCCTTATAGCACTAAAATTGTTCCTTCACGTTCCAACATTGCCTCAGGTACAAACTTAGATTGTCAGCCCTCCTGGACAGAGAAATATCCAGAGTACCTGAATGTACTCACCTTGAGCTACTACTGAAAAAGGTGTGAGCAAAATCTAAATAAATATTTGAGGTTCTACATGGAATGTTGGTACTATTTGAGATTCTGTTGCTACTATTTGAGATTCTGCATGGAATGTTGCTGTTGCTACTATTGGAGATTCTGGAATGTTGCTGCTAGTTGAGGATTCTACATGGAATGAATGTTGCTATTCCACTAGGAACATTCCATGTAGAAGCCTGCCCTTGCAGATCAGCTGCGCAGGCTTCTGTTTCTGTGAGTCTGACGTCCCTCACAGAAACAGAAGCCTGCGTGGCTGCTTTGCTGATCTGCAAGGGCAGGCTTCTACATAGAACACTGCAAGTGGAGGAGTAGCCTAGTGGTTAGAGCACCGGTCTTGCAATCCAGAGGTGGCGGGTTCAAATCCCACTGCTGCTCCTTGTGATCTTGGGCAAGTCACTTAACCCTCCATTGCCTCAGGTACAAACTTAGATTGTGAGCCCTCCTGGGACACAGAAATATCCGGAGTACCTGAATGTAACTTACCTTGAGCTACTACTGAAAAAAGGTGTGAACAAAATCTAAATAAATAACACTCTATTTTCCCTCAGCCTCCTGCAGCCACCAGCTGCATGAGCATATTTCAAATGAGGCAAATGGATGAGAGAAAACAAATAGTGAAGCTATTGCTGCTGTAGAGAGGATTGAACTAGATCCTGGGGGCAAATGGATAAAGGGAGTAAACCCTGGGAGAAGGGAGCTGACCATGTTAGATGCCAAGAATGAATGGGAAAAAGGGGGTAATGCTGGAGCTGGGAGAAGGGGGATAGTAGGGCTTTAAAAAATTGAGCTAAGATTATGAGGACAAAGTGTTTCAGTGAGATGTATGGATAGGGCTGTGAGACTGAATGCAGAATGATGGGGAGGGGAGATGCATTGAAGAACTAGAAGGGGTTGGAAGACAGTTGAAAGATACATAGGGCTATGGAGAGGGCGAGAGACAAAAAAGGGGGCTGATCTTTGAAGGAGACAAAAGACAGTGGAAATGAAGGGAAATAAAAGGAATAAGAACATGGACAGAAGAAAAGGGTCTGAATGTGGAGAGGGGATGAGTGACATGAAGATGTTGGGGATAAGAGGGAGAAGAAGGTAGATGAGGCTGGGGAGCAGCAGGGCTGCTGAGAGGGGGGGACAAAAGTCCCTGGGCCCGGGCCTCCAGGGGGGCCCGGCACCGCTGCCTGGCCTGCCCTCCGTCACTCCCAGAACTAACCTTAAGCCTCCTTTCACTTCGCACCAAGCAGCAGCAGGTCAGGCCACTCCTTCCTTCCATGTCCCGCCCTCGCCTGACGTAACGTCCATGAGGGCGGGGCACAGAAGGATGGAGGAGAGGTCTGCCCTGCCGCTGCTTGGTGCGAAGTGAAAGGAGGCTTAAGGTTAGTTCCGAGGACCCAGCCCGATAGCGGGTGGAGGGGGGCCCGGCGACCTCGGGTGGGCGGGGCCTGGCGACCTCGGGTGGGCGGCGACCTCTGGTGGGCAGCAGCCTCGGGTGGGGGGGGGCCCGGGGGTGGCCTTGTCCTGGGCCCAGCTCCGGCTCTCGGCGGCCCTGGGGAGCAGATAACACCAAGAATGACAGTAAGAGGACTAGAAACTAGGTGAAAATACAGAGGGAATAGGAGGTGGGGAAGAAGTGAAAGATCAAGGAATAAAATTAGCTAAAGGTAGGTAAGAGCGGTGGAGAAAAAAGATGAAACGGAAGAATCAATATCAGAGATTAATCAGGGAAAGAGAGATGTGAAGAAGAAGAAAATGGAAATTAAATACTGAAAAAGGACTTAAGAGATATGCATTCAGTATTAATAGACTAAAAAACCATTCATAATTAAATGAAAATCTCTTATAAGTCAAATAAGGAAGATGCCTAATTGTATAAATAATTTAAGACAGCTTTCTGTGTGATGCTGGGCTCAGATAAAAGTGGGAAGTGAGAACTAAAGATGTGAGGCACAGACAGTGAGAGAGAGAGAGAAGACTGAAAGCAACAAGCTATAGGTTTGACAGGCCACAAGGGGATTTGTACACTTAGGGATGTGAAAAAAAAATCTCTGCTGAAGCTGAATTAGATTGTCAATGGTATAACCAGATAGCCATTTTAGATGGGCTTGAGCACAAACTGGATGGGCACAAATGTTCTCCTCCGCCCCAGCCTTCTCCCGCTCTTTGCCCTCTCCCCACCCTCTCCTATCTCAAATATGAAATACCTAGCTGGTGGGTATCCCCAAGCCTGCCAGCTGAAGACCTCCCCTGAAGTTGGGCAGACTCTCTTTTACCAAGTTTGGCAGTCAACAGCAGTGTCACTGAGCTGCTCATGCCAGCATCCCATGCATGCATGAAAATAGCATGTTTTTGGTGCCTGTGGCTTAGAGATACTGGTGGCTGGGCTTGGTAGGAGAGAGTTTCTGGCTGCTTTTGGGACTAGGTCTCAGCTGCAACAAGACCTTCCTATGAACTTGTGTGGCACAAGCCACATCCAGGAACAGCTGAACACTATGGCCAGAATAAATAATTTTTGTTCTTAAAAGTAAGATTTCAACGCAAGTAATTTATCCTGCTGTGTACCAAAGGAGACAAAGGGGCTCATTTTCAAAAGAGAAAAACATTCAAAAAGTGTCATAAAGCACCATTTGGACTGATTTCTTCTCAAAACACCCAAATCGATATTTTTTAAACCTGTTTTGCAGATGTCTATCTATGCATTTTGTCTGCAATGCATCCAAATCACAAGGGTGTGAGTTGGGGGCGTTTTGAAGGCGGGCTTAGGGTGGGCTTAGGGCATGCTTAACCCTTGGATGTTTTAACAGCCATAATAGAACAAAACAAAAATGTCTAGGGTGAAAACTTCCAACGTTTTGGTCTAGACTGCTTTCAACAAATAAGGCACACAAAGGTGCCCTAAATGACCACTGGAGGGAATCAGGGATGACCCGCCTCACTCCCTCAGTGACCCCTTCCCACCCCCAAAAATGTGAATAAAAATAGTACTCACCAGCTTTATGACATCCTCAGATGTATAGCCGGGCCCATTAGTGGAGTAGTGTAGTGGTGGGTGCTGTGCACTGTAGACAGGTGGACCCAGGCCCACACCTCCCACTACCTGTTACACTTGTGGTGTAATCTGTGAACCATCCAAAACTGACCAGAAACCCACTGTACCCACATATAGATGACCGCGTTCACCTATAAGGGCTATTGTAGTGGGGTACAGTTGGGGGTAGTGGGTTTTGGAGGGCTGAGCAGACAAGATAAGGGAGCAACGGTGAGATGTGCACCTGGAAGCATTTATATGAAGTCCACAGCAGTGCTCCCTAGGGTGCCCCATTGCTCTCCTGGATATCTAGGGGACCAGTTCTGCTAAAAATGCTGGCCCCTCTTATATCCCAATGGCTTGATTTCTACATTTTTAACTTGTACTTTTTTTTTTTCAGAAAATGGCCTGAAAAGATAACGCACAGAGCACAAAGCCTTGTTATGAACGGTATTAAAAAAAACAAATGATGTTTTGCAATTTGAAAATGATCATGTTTTCTATTTGGATTTTGGACGTTAACACAAAACGTTCAAAGTCCGACTTAGATGTCATATTGAAAATGCCCCTCAAAGAGGCGTATTTTCAAAGCACTTAGACTTACAAAAATTATATAGTAAACGTTGGAACTTGTAAGTCTAAGTGCTTTGAAAATGAGCCCCTCAGAATAACATCAAAATCAGATGAAACAAGATTCTCGGGCTCTCCTCCAACTCTGCAGTACCAGTTTCTGACAGAAAGATAATAAAGATTAGGGGGTCCACATGATGCCTGCTTCCTGATCAGCAGCAGGAGAAACGAGCTCCGCAAAACCCCAGCTACAAAGCAGCTAAAACTTAGAATTTATATACGCAGCAGCTTGTGCAGTTAGAACTTACCTCCGAGAATCATCTAAATAGCGTCAGGGTAAAGCACAAGGCGCGGTGACGGAGGGTATGCCCAAGAAGAGCCAGAGAGGCCTGAAGGGGAAGAAAGCGCCAGAAAAACACGTGCAGAATATGGCGGAAGATCGGGAACTCCGACGCTCGCCCGAGATACCGACAGGAGAATGGGCGAAGGAAATATCCATGACGGTGGCGACAGCGTTGGAGGACCATCTAAACAAGATCCAATCAGCGGTGGATGAAATTAATGAAAAATTCGACACCCAAACTCGGAGGCTCGATGAAGTCGAACGGAGAGTATCAGCGCAGGAGGATTCTTCGCACGGAATGGCAATCAAATACAAGACTTCAAAAGGAAACAGCAGCACTCCGCGAAAAAGTGGAGGAACAAGAAAATAGAAATCGTCGCAACAACCTGAGGGTCATCGGGCTTCCAGAGACAGTGAAGGACACAGACCTGTATCAGTTCTTCAACATGTGGCTACCAAAACACCTGGGAATTGCAGAACGAGGAGAGTCGGGGTTGTGTGATTGTGCACACCGAATTGGAGCACGAAGAGAGGGTGAAATGAGACCCCGCACGGCCATAGCCCATTTTGCAAACTGGCTCGGTAAGGAAGAACTGCTTAAGGCATTTCATACACGCAAGGAGGCCCTGGAGTATGAGGGTAATAAACTTTTATTATTTAATGACTACTCGGCAGGGGTTGCACAGCAGAGGACAGCACTGGTGCCAGCCTGCACATCCCTGTACAAGAAGGGAATCCGATTTGCCCTTGCATTTCCTGCTAAGCTGAGGGTCTGGCATGAGCAGTTTGTGTTTTCTGAAGCAACCACGACTCAATCCTTTCTGGACAAAATTAATCATTCAGGACAGCAGGAGTGAGAGCAGCGATCGCAAATGGGCCGGCAGACGCATTTTGGTGTTGAACAGTGTCAGAGGTGGTGAGTTTTCGACGCCATGTTCTGCCCTACTTTAGATGCACTGGGAGCAGCGCACCGAAGTTATGTTTGAGTGGGTGATTCCCCGTATCGGTGCAAAGGAGCCGGCATCCATAAACAGGGAAGAGGACATTATTAATGAACTTTTTACAAAGGGGAAGCTGGTTGTGTTAATTCAGTTGAGGGGGATATTATTGATGGGGAAGGGGGTACTTAGCATGGCTGGGGGGGGAGCGGGTGGGTTATGTTTTTCCTGTTGTAGGGTCCGGGAAAGGAGAAGGATGGCGAAGTGGTTGATGGGGGGGGGGGGGGGGGATTGCTAGGTGGGAGTGGGAAAGTAGGAGGGGTAGGGGAGTGTGAGTGGGATTGAGTGAGTAGGTAGAGGGGGTGGGACGGCATTACATAATGAACGTCTTGGGTTAATGATGAGATTTAATGTTTGCAAATGGGAGTTTGTGGATGAGGCATGGAGGGTAATGGAGTCCGGCAGGCTGAGCTGGGAGGCCTGTGGGATACTATCAAGGATTATTTTGCTTTATACCTGGAGAGTTATTAACAATGGTTAAGTTAAAAATAATATCCATAAATGTGGACGGCTTACATTCCCCAATCAAAAGATCCAAAATACTATCTTGGTTAAAGAAAAATAGGGCGGACATCGCATTTATGCAGGAAACGCACCTTACCACTGCAGAACAGGCTAAACTGAAAAGAGGATGGGTGGGAGAGGTGGTAGGCTCAGCTTTTAACAGCAGACAGCGGGAGGATCCAAGATGGCGACCGAGCAGGAAGCAGGAGTGGAATGCTCTGCTTGAGTTTCATTCCTTATTCTTTTTTTGATACTACGAGCATGCCAAAGAGAAAGGGTAAGCCGAAGGGACCGTCCCTCTCTAAGCTGGAGACCCCCTCTTTGGGCCAAACTTCTATTTCTGCTTTTTTGGTTTCTACGCCGACGGGCGTTTCTGCTGCCGGGGCCCGCTAGGACCTATAGCTCCCCCACCGCCACAAGTAGACGGGGCCGGATTACCGAGTGAAGGTATAGACTCGAAGGGACGGCAGACCCCGTCGAAAAAGATGGCAGAAGATCTGACCTTGCTGGGGGACATCCAGATTTCGCCAGGACTGGCGTTAGGAGAAACAACAATGAGGGGGACCCGGAACGGGTAGTCTTAAGGAGGAAGCCTTGTTGTGCGCGATGGCGATTCAGCCCCTGGCGAAACCCCAGGAAATATCCCTGGACTCTATTTGGACGGCTCTTGAAGCCCTACATAAGGTCTGTACTTCTTTTATTTCGGTTTCATTGAATAATTCTAGACAAGTAAAAGACCTTCAAGAAAAGTTGAAGTGATTTCTGCTAAACAAGTTGCAATGAAAACTGATATAGTGAAAACTCAAGAACAGCAATCTCAAATAGCAGGAGATCGTTTGATTATCCACAGAAAACTTGAAAATCTAGAAAATTCTTCAAGAAATTTAAATTTACGTTTATTAAATTTTCCTCAAACACAATATATGTCTGCTAGAGAGCTGTTTAACAAACTTTTGAAGGAGATTTTCAAATATCCAGAGGACTCTTTGCCTCCATTGCAAAAAATATATTACCTTAAACTACAAGGGAAAAATTCTCAATCGTCTCCTATTGAGTTACAAACATCTTCTGAATTTCTGGATGTATCCGGACTATTGGAGCAATCTCAGGAAGAAATTAAAACTCGTGCTACTTTAATAATATCCTTTGTCTTTATACAAGATAAAAAGGCTTTACTAAGGTTGTATTTTAAGAATTTACAGCCTCAATTTATGGGAGATAAGATTTTGATGTTCCCAGATATCTCTAAATGGACTCAGCAAAGGAGAAAGAAATTTCTGGAATTGAAGCAGAAAGCAGTAGAAATAGAAGCTACTTTTCAATTAAGGTTTCCATGCAAATGTTTAATTTTTTTCAAGAATAATAGATATATCTTTTATGAACCAGAACAATTGTCTAGATTTTTACTTATGCATGGGAAAAAAGAACTGACCAAATAAATGTTGGAAATATAGTCAAGATGTAAATTTAGAAACCGCCTGCTCTAACTTAAATGTTAATTATTTCCACTTTAACCAACTTCCTTTGGTGATATTTGGATTCTCTCTAATTTGTGGACTGCTGAAAATCAATGTTTATATAAATTCCTTTTGGAATTTAAAATTTGGAATAATTTACTTTAAAGTGTTATTTAAAACATTGATGTATCATTCAAAGTGTGTTATCTTTGTTTAAAGCAAAATTAATAAAGAAATTAAAATTAACAGCAGACAGCGGGGAGTGGCCACCCTAATCCACAAGCAGCTTCCGTTTCATATCCATAAAATACTTTCTGATAAAGAGGGACGGTATACTATAGTGCTGGGGGAGCTGGGGGATAGAAAGCTGAGCCTGTGCAATATATATGGCCCAAACATATATAGTCATAAGTTATTTTCTGAGGTAGTGACTAAGCTGGTACCACATTCGGAATATCAGATAATAGTGGGGGGCGATTTTAACATATGTGCCGACCCTACCATTGATTGCAAACCAGTAAAAACTAAGAATCAAACAGTGGAAAATAAGGGGGTTAATTTTGCCATGCACCAGCTAGGGATGGTGGATGTTTGGCGCCTACTTCACCCGCACGAGGTGGACTTTACTTTTTATTCACACCCACATAACTCTTACTCTAGACTGGACTATTTTTTGATATCACAAACACTTTTCTCCATAGCAAAAGATGTACACATCATAGATCATACACTGTCAGACCACTCAGCAATCTCGCTGGCATTGTCATACACGGAGGAAGGGGTGGAGAAGATATGGAGATGTTCACCTGCGCTATATAATGATGCACATTTCCGTATCTTTCTACGAGAAAAATGGATAGAATATCAAACCTTCAATGAGTCCCCTGAGATAGATTCCATCACATATTGGGAGGCCTCCAAAGTAGTGCTAAGGGGCCACATATTAGCATACACAGCAAGCAGAAAGAAAAAATCAGAGGCTGAGCTGTTTCACTTATCCCAGGAGTACCAGTCCCTTCGGAGGACACAGAAAATAGGAGAGTTGCGTCGGCGGATAGATCAAATGCTTATTAGTAGAGCAGAAAAGGACATTTATTATCAAAGGTTCCGATTGTTTAAATGGGGAAGCAAAGCAGGAAAACTAATGGCAAACCTAGTGCGCCCTTATAAAAAACGGCAGGTTATTGTGGCTGTGAAGGACAGTGACGGGAGGCAATCTGATCAGGAACAACAGATACAGCAACAATTTGTTAAGTATTACCAATCCTTATATGAGGCAAGGGAATTTGATACAGAGCAAAGGGATGAATTTTTCCAAAACATTTCATTGCCCAAATTCACGTCAGATCAACTGCAAAGTATGAATAAGCCGATTACCTCAGGGGAGGTTCGGCAGGGTATAAAGGCACTTAAATTGACCAAAGCACCGGGACCCAGATGGCTGGTGGCCCAAATATTACAAATCCTGTCTGATTTGGTAGCACCCCCACTGGTAGGCATGTATAACAGCCTGGGTCAAGAGGGGACGGGACTGGCACAAAACACGGCACACATCATTTTGTTACCCAAGCCAGGAAAGGACCCTTTACAGGTGGGTTCGTACTGTCCCATTTCATTGCTCAACCAAGATATCAAATTGCTAGCGAACATAATGGCAAAACGAATGAATGCCTATCTCCCGGGGGTTATACACGAGGACCAAGTGGGCTTCGTCCCTGGTAGATATGCCTCGATGAATCTTACACGGGCCATGGCAGCTATTCAAGTTTATAGAGGGCTGGGGGAGAACGAGGCAATTGCGGGACTTGATATGGAAAAAGTGTTCGACAGCATATCCTGGCAATTCTTATTTTGGGTAATGGGGCAATATGGGTTACAGGGGCGATTTGCAGAGTGGGTTAGGGTATTATATTCAAAGCCGCGGGCCCGTTTATTAATTAACAACAATCTCACGGACCCGTTTGAACTGCAAAGGGGCACGAGACAAGGGTGCCCATGTCACCACTTTTATTCTTACTAGCTATTGAACCGTTAGCAATCAAGCTTCGAATAGCACACAGATCTGAGGGCTCCAGGTGGGAGGACTGGAGATTCGCCTCAACCTGTTTGCGGATGATATCTTGCTTTACTTGGCGGATGCTCCCATGTACTTGGAACCAGCATTACAAATTGTAAAAAACTTGGGGTAATTTCGGGTTCTACAAGTGAATTGGCTCTAAGTCGGAGCTTCTACCCCTGGCAGGTAAAGCAACTGAATCACAATTTTCACATCTCTCTATTCCACCGGTAAAACACCCGATGAGATACCTAGGTATATATCTCAGCACTAGCCCGCAAGTCATGTATCAAAGGAATATTACAGATCAAATAGATAAAATTAAACAAATATGCCATCGTTGGAAACACCTTCCGATTTCCCTCTTTGGTCGGGTGGCCAAGATGGTATTATTACCAAAGCTGTTATACCCTCTACAAACTATGCCGGTTTGGATTAAACGCAAAGACGAGAGGCTATTCCGTTCCCTGTTGAGGGCATTTGTATGGAAACAGAAAAGGTTGCGAATAGGACACCAAACCATGATATTAGATAAAGACAAGGGGGGGCTTAACTTGCCGGATTTGAGATTATACAACATAGCAGCATTGATGAGGCTGGTATTTGAAGGAATAAGCGTGCACTCCAAGTTTACACCACAAGGTTGGTGGGGTGGTTGGTGCTCACCATTTACACTCATAAACATGTTACATGTACCCCCTGGGATGGGCACCAGGTTCAATCGGCAATACTCTTTTTTGAGACCATTGCGCATGGCATGGAGCTGGTGGAGAAAGAAACAAGAGAGAAGTCCGAATGCCTCACCCTTCATGACTATGGTAGGCCTGAAGGGATTTCCAGCGGGTATGGGCAGATCAGTTTTTCAGAAGTGGGCAAAACAAGGCTGTAGTAACATAGGACATATGTCACTTCAGGGAGAGGAGGAGCAGTTTATGACCCTCACCCAAGTGCGGGACAGATGGCAAGTTCCGAACGCCCATATGCTACAATACATGCAAATCAGACACTATTGGCAACAACAGCAGGGGATGCATGGGGATCAATGGAAATCGGGACCACTTGACAAGGTGTTGAGGGAGTTGCCTCGAGAGGGCAATAAAGTGTCACCTGGTATAAAATAATGAAATTGTCCATTCGGAAGGGTTTTTTTTGGGTACATGGATAAGTGGAATAGGGAGCTGGCATGCAATACTCCCAAGTACATGTTAGGTCATTTTATAGGACTTTATATGACATGGTAAATCTGCAGAGTGGCAAGAACTCAGTATAAACTGCTTCAGAGCATATCACCAGAACGCAGGGAAACTGATGCACTTATGGGAGAATGACACCTGCCAGAAATGTCACACAGGGACTGGTACATATGTACATACATTTCTAGAGTGTCCAAAACTGACACTATGAACAAGGTATTTGACATATTAAATAAAATCTTGCACAGGAGGTGGAGTGGTCATACCCTGCTTTGTTGCTGGGAGATCAGGCGGGACTGATCAAACAGGGCTTAACATTCCCTGAAAAGAAGATTCCTGTATATGACCATGCTGGCAGTCAAAAAAGTATATACTGCAGTTCTGGATACTTGAGGAATCGGCCCCATACTCCAGCTGGGTGACCAAAATTTCTGAACTGGCAAGGTTCGAAGGTAGAGGACAGGAGAGGTCAGCAAACTCTTATACCAAACAGTATGAATCTTTGTGGCACAGACTCCTAGAGGTGTTGGGATCACCGGAAAGCATTTCATCATCAGAGTGAGGGGGAGGAGGGTGGAGGGGTTTCTAGTAGGGCTGTCCGTATGGGGGTGTGTAAGGTGTGGATTGGGTTGCATGAGAGATGGGGTAAAGTGGCCATGGGAGGGGGTGAATGCATGAGGGTGTTTATTACATATTAAAAAATTTGTCAATGTGATGTTAGCTGCATTTGAGATATTTGTATGGAGGAGGTTTATATAGATCACGATAGTATGCTTCGGACTGGTTTCTCCATCGATGTAATGTATGGAACATTGTACGGTATTGTACTTTGGTAATGTGGTGTAATCCATTGACTTTAATAAACAGAATTAAAAAAAAAATAAAGATTAGATACAGGCATACCATCAACATCTGGAATTCCCAACACCTCCCAAAAAATACTTCTGAAGCAACATTAGTGGTGGTAACAGATGAGTCTGAGGAAAGTTAAAGAAATATAGATTTTTAGAGCACACTTGATTTCCAAAACCTAGAATTCCCCAAATTTTCAGCAGACGCCTTAGCAAAATTACACAATTGCTGGACTTAAGATCTAAGCATACTGTCTGTTCTGGTAATTACCTGCCAAATGTCTCATCTAGGGAAACTTCCCCTGAGGGATCTGGCAGCAATGGAACATCCAACAGCCTGGTGGAACCACAGACTGAGGAACTGGCAGAACTTTAGACAAAGCACCTGACATAAGAGAAAGTTCCAGCTCTCCTTGAGTTTCTGAAGAAGACAATGAGGCAGAATCTCCTCTACCTATTAAGGGGCAACTGGTTGATGAAACAGGAGGATGTGGAGTAGATTTGAGCGTGGTAGCCCATGCATTGATTTTTACCCACCTGGACCATTATAACTCTCTGTATACAGGATTTCCTGTTAAGGAATTTTGTAGGCTTAAATTAATGTAACTTGCAATATACAGCAGAGAAAGTTAATACTGTAGTTAAAGGAAATGAACATACAGTGGTGGAAATAAGTATTTGATCCCTTGCTGATTTTGTAAGTTTGCCCACTGACAAAGACATGAGCAGCCCATAATTGAAGGGTAGGTTATTGGTAACAGTGAGAGATAGCACATCACAAATTAAATCCGGAAAATCACATTGTGGAAAGTATATGAATTTATTTGCATTCTGCAGAGGGAAATAAGTATTTAATCCCTCTGGCAAACAAGACCTAATACTTGGTGGCAAAACCCTTGTTGGCAAGCACAGCGGTCAGACGTCTTCTGTAGTTGATGATGAGGTTTGCACACATGTCAGGAGGAATTTTGGTCCACTCCTCTTTGCAGATCATCTCTAAATCATTAAGAGTTCTGGGCTGTCGCTTGGCAACTCGCAGCTTCAGCTCCCTCCATAAGTTTCAATGGGATTAAGGTCTGGTGACTGGCTAGGCCATGACCCTAATGTGCTTCTTCCTGAGCCACTCCTTTGTTGCCTTGGCTGTATGTTTTGGGTCATTGTCGTGCTGGAAGACCCAGCCACAACCCATTTTTAAGGCCCTGGCGGAGGGAAGGAGGTTGTCACTCAGAATTGTACGGTACATGGCCCCATCCATTCTCCCATTGATGCGGTGAAGTAGTCCTGTGCCCTTAGCAGAGAAACACCCCCAAAACATAACATTTCCACCTCCATGCTTGACAGTGGGGAACGGTGTTCTTTGGGTCATAGGCAGCATTTCTCTTCCTCCAAACACGGCGAGTTGAGTTCATGCCAAAGAGCTCAATTTTTGTCTCATCTGACCACAGCACCTTCTCCCAATCACTCTCGGCATCATCCAGGTGTTCACTGGCAAACTTCAGACGGGCCGTCACATGTGCCTTCCGGAGCAGGGGGACCTTGCGGGCACTGCAGGATTGCAATCCGTTATGTCGTAATGTGTTACCAATGGTTTTCGTGGTGACAGTGGTCCCAGCTGCCTTGAGATCATTGACAAGTTCCCCCCTTGTAGTTGTAGGCTGATTTCTAACCTTCCTCATGATCAAGGATACCCACGAGGTGAGATTTTGCGTGGAGCCCCAGATCTTTGTCGATTGACAGTCATTTTGTACTTCTTCCATTTTCTTACTATGGCACCAACAGTTGTCTCCTTCTCGCCCAGCGTCTTACTGATGGTTTTGTAGCCCATTCCAGCCTTGTGCAGGTGTATGATCTTGTCCCTGACATCCTTAGACAGCTCCTTGCTCTTGGCCATTTTGTAGAGGTTAGAGTCTGACTGATTCACTGAGTCTGTGGACAGGTGTCTTTCATACAGGTGACTATTGCCGACAGCTGTCTGTCATGCAGGTAACGAGTTGATTTGGAGCATCTACCTGGTCTGTAGGGGCCAGATCTCTTACTGGTTGGTGGGGGATCAAATACTTATTTCCCTCTGCAGAATGCAAATAAATTCATATACTTTCCACAATGTGATTTTCCGGATTTAATTTGTGATGTGCTATCTCTCACTGTTACCAATAACCTACCCTTCAATTATGGGCTGCTCATGTCTTTGTCAGTGGGCAAACTTACAAAATCAGCAAGGGATCAAATACTTATTTCCACCACTGTATTACCCCCATTGACTTTGTTTGGAGAAGCAAATAGATTTTAAGATCATTTGGGTGATGAACAAATTATTTTCTCAGAAGATGCCAAAGTATTTTTCTAAATATAGAGTGCAATTATGTTCCAACTTACCAATTACATTTTACACAATTTTTATTGCAAGTTCTGAGTGCTATTTCTTTAACACTGACACAATGGAGGGCACTATTCCCTAGAGGCCCATCATTGTGGAACTTGACACCCTGGGAACTGAAGTTATTGAAGGATGCATGGGCACTTCACAGGCATTAATAAGCATGCCTTTTTCAGTGCTATGATTAATTATATTGTTTGCTTTATTATGTTGTGTTGATTTTTGGTTGTAAACTGCTGTGAAGACATGCAGAGGAAGGCAGTATATAAAAGTGTTAACAAAAATAATAAATAAAATCATTGAGAGGTCCATTCAGGTGTACAGTATGAATGAAGGAAGCCATGAGCAATCTGCTGCAGTAATGATGAACAAAATATTTCCCATTTTTGACAGGTTTTAAATCACTTTACCTGACTCACAAACCTTTAAATGAGGAAGAGACCTCTGACTTATGAACTTCAAAATGAGAACTTCTAGGCAAACACGGTAAGCTCAATGAAACAGGGCAGTGTTGTGGCTAGAAAGCAATGTTTGGGTTGGTCAACAGGTTGGATGGGTGAGCACTAGTGTTGCCAACTTTTTGAAAGAGAAAAACCTGCCACCTGATGCATTTATGACCTGCTCCTGCCGTCTCCCCCCCCCCCCCATCTCCCAAAAAATTCAATGAGGGTAGCAGTGCAGGCTTTAGCAGCTATAGGCCACATTGACTTCCTCTTCCTTCATCTCCTTGGTCTAGCACCTCTCTCTCTCTTCCCTCCAGCCCCCCTCCTCCTGCAGGTCCAGCACTTCTTTGTCTTTTTCCCTTCCTCACCCCTGCTGCAGTGCTTCCACTTTACATTAATCAGGCTGCCCAGCATCAGTTCACACAGGCCTGCTCCAGGACCTTCCTTCTAGTGCATCCCACCCTCTCTGATGCAACTTTCTGTTTACAGAAGACGAGATGTGACAGAGGGAAAGCCTTGGAGCTAGCCTGTGTGAATCCTTGCTGGGTGGAAGCACTACAGTGCTGGGGGGAGGGGGTAAGGAAGACACAGAGATGTCAGACCCATAGGACAGGGCTGGGATTGGAGGGAAGGGAGAAAAGGATGCTAAATCATGGGTGGCTGGGGTCTACCACTTCTGGGTGGCTATGCCCCTGGAACTGGGACTTTCCTTATATATTAATGGCCGAACCTCTTTCTCCATCTATCTGTTCATGCACATTACCAGGCATTTCCCCTGTGTCCCCTGCCTTGGATAAAGGTGGTATACAAATAATAAATTCTAATTCTTCTAGTTCTAACACATCCTGTGCTCATATCATCCACACACATTCAAACTCACCTCCACACAATGTATCCTCCCCAGACAGATTCAGATAACATTATTGGCATGACCATTTTACATGTGCTGTTAAGGTAAAAAATAGTAGTAATAACAGTAAAATAAAATTAAAGTTTGCAGAGAACACAATAGCAAGGACAGCACCAGGCTCTGGTGCTGGTGTGTACTATCCCTGGTCAAGTTACATGTCTTGCCTGGGTGGTGACAGGTTATAATGCATTTTACTGCTATAGCTGCTGTTTCCCCAGAATTATAATTTTTCCTGCTCATTCTTTTGTGGGAAATCTGATTTTTCCCTGTCAGCTTTGGGAACTCTACATTTCTGATATCTTTGTATTTTGTACAGTATAGGAGCTGAGATCAACCACCAAGGTGAAGGCATTTTGAGAAGAAGCAATGACTGTGTTTCAGCAAAGTGCCTGCCTCAGGAGTCATATCTTGGTGGAAAAAATGTCTTCCCCGCCCCCCCCCCCCGTTTACTAAGCTGTGTGGAAATGCTGACACAGCCCATTCTTGTGTTGGTATTAGCATACGGCAGCCACAAGCATGGCTTAGTAAAGGGGGGGGGGGGGGGGCTTAATGTATAGTCAAACCAAGCAGTGAACTGAAGGCATTTTTGATATGACATCTAAGTACAACTTTGGACGTTTTGTAAAAAATATCCAAAATCTGAATAGAAAAGGTCATTAAAAAGTCTTTTTTTTTTTTTTTTCAAAAACACTGTTTTCAACAAGGTTTTGTGTTTTGGATGTTTTGTTTTTGGTCCACTGCAGTGGGAATTGAACTCAGTTCCCCAGGATCAAAGTCCACTGCACTAACCACTAGGCTACTCCTCCACTACTCTTCTGCAGCATGCAGGTCCCTGGAGTAGTGCAGTACCTGAATATATGTAAACCACTTTGAATGTAGTTGCAAAAACCTCAGAAAGGCGGTATATCAAGTTCCATTTTAGACCTGGCTCTAACATCTGAGGCTGTCATAGAGACTGGTAAGTCATATTTTTATTCACATTTCTGGGGGGTGGGAGGGGGATCAGTGACCACTAGGGGGGGGGGGTATTGGGGAGTCACTCCTGATTCCCTCCAGTGGTCATTTAGGGCACCCTTTTGTGCCTTATTCGTTATAAAAACAGGTCTAGCTCAAAACATCTTAGTTTTAGTCCTGGACGGTTTTGTTTCGTTCCATTATGGCTGTAAAACGTCCAAGTTTTAGGAATGCCCAGATCCCACCGTTAACATGACCTGACACACCCCCTTGTGTTTTGAACGTACTTCTGACGGACCTCATAGAAAAACATCTAAAAGTTGGTTTTGAAAAAATGGATTTGGCCATTTTAGTGAGAAAAACGTCCAAATGCCGCTTTATCCCACTTTTTAGACGTTTTTCTCTTTTGAAAATAAGCTCAGTAGTGTTTTAAAATACAGTGGCGCCAAGACAAAATGGAATGCAACACATGCATAATTGGGCTGAGGCAGGCATTTTTGATGAAACACAGTGCAGTGTTGAGCCTTTTTATGAATAAAGTTTGAGTTTCATTCTACGCTTCACTCATGCTCTTTTGGAAGTGTCCTGTTGGGTACAGTATAGGAGGAAATTTCTGATTCTTCAGCATTGCATTCCATGCACAGCCTGGCTGCTTGGGGTTTCCAGTTAAGTGTTTTCCTGCATGTTTCTAATTCTAGTGTGCAGTTGCTTAGTCCATATTTGGTGAAAGTCTGTGTATTTCACACATGTTAAGACAAGGT
The DNA here is from genome assembly GCF_901765095.1 of Microcaecilia unicolor. Taxonomy (NCBI): domain Eukaryota; kingdom Metazoa; phylum Chordata; class Amphibia; order Gymnophiona; family Siphonopidae; genus Microcaecilia; species Microcaecilia unicolor. The sequence goes on along the minus strand of NC_044040.1, from coordinate 38,390,805 downwards.
ATCCAGCTCATGTGTGATTTCTGTGCAGGGATTTGTATGAGTCCAGCGTATTCTGTTTTCCAAATTGAGGTGTATTGGTATTCTAAGGCATACTGCAGTGTTTTCATTGCTTTTATTTCAGTAGCCATTTGGGTTAATGTTGGCTTGAAAGGCCAAATTTGCTAGCAGTGGAGGGAGGCTGTGTTGCTATTGCTGTGATGATACCATCATTTGATTATTCTTTTTTGTATGGTGGGTAGTATGGAAAAATTGTCCTAATTTTGCTCTGCATGCATTATTGAGGATATTTCTGTAGATGCAGAGTATCTGTTTAAAGAACTGGAGGTTTGGATTTCTACAGGGATTCTATCCCATTCCTTATCATTTGAAGTTAGTGATAGACACCAGACTTCACTGCCAGCTTGGTTGCATGAGGTTACTGAATAATTTTAATTGTAGTTTTACTTGTGGGTTATCTGCCAGAGCTTTCTTCTGTTGCAAATAAGGGTCACAGCTTTTGCTTGTAGTGTCTTTATAACCAGATTTAAATTTCCAACTGCTTATTATCATGCCACTCCATGCACATTCAAATTAATGTCACCCTTATACGCCAAGAGATTTTAGAAGGGTCTTGTAAAGAGTCTCAGTTTAGCATTCCTTTTAATCCTAGTCCTTAAGGGTGACAGGAGGGGGTGCCTTACTAAATGGAGGACCATATACTGGTCACTCCCATTTTCCAAAACTGGAGAATAAAAAAATGTTCCCTCCAGTGTTTACAAAAGGCTCACGAGGAGTTGAAAACTGGAGTGACAAAATATTCTTTTAATTATTTTGCATTTCATTATTATGTCTTTTGTAAGGGTCCAGCGGCCAGATGGCTGAGATTAAGGAAGTCAGGACCTAAATCCCACCTTTCCTTCATGATAAAAGAGAAGCAAAGGCAAGCAATCAAAGCCAACATACAAAATATTACTTTTTTTTGTTTTTCAATTCATATCCACTCATATTAATTGCATTTTCAGCCGAAACTGAACCCTCCCCCCCTCCTGCCAGACTGGGTCCTCCCAGCACAGGAGTTCCCCCACCCCACCCTGGAGAGAGCCGGGCTGCCACCATCACTACTCCTCCTCACAGAGACCATGTCCTAGCAGGCCGGGCCAGGCTAACCACCCATCTCATCCACTGGAAGAGAACAGGTGCTACTAAGCTGACCCCTCCCGGCTTATCTTTAACTGCCCTGGTGGTCTAGTGGCTTCTTCGGGGCAAGAGCTGTCCCAGCTGCTCCTACCCTTGCCGCCTCCTCCATAAAAATGGCTGCTGCATCCCGGCCACTAGATCACCAAGGGACTTAAAGGTAGGCCAGGGGTGGGCCAGCTCGGCGGAACCCATTCTCTTCCGGCAGGTGGGGTGAGGTGGGTGGCAGCGGCAGCCCAGGAGGTCCCGCTCTTTGCTGGGAGTGGGGGGAGGTGCTAGATGTGGTCAAAACCAATCAGCAAATTTCGACTGCTGATTTGGTTTGTGTCAGGCTCTAGACAGTTAAATAACTGAACTGCTTCTACACTGGTGACCTGTGATCAGTGAAGCATTCTACTTTTGTTAGCATTTAAAACAAAGTGCCCCAGCACTCTTCCCCCCCCCCCCCCCCACACCTGAATTAGAAACTCATCAATTATAAGACCTCCACATTTTTTAAATATTAACTTGTGTTAACATTTTCACACCTTGTCACATTAAAACAAAATGCCTTTAAATGCACCCTGGGACAGATGAACAAAGCATTTTCATAACTGACATAAAATGGGCAACCAAAAATTTAAATCCCCGTTATTATTTCAAATATTTGTACGCAATTGTTTTCATACTTTTTATTGACAATTTTAACATTTATAAACAAACATTCCCATCCCGGCGAACCCTGAATACAATAAAACTCTGCAGTGAACAATCTGCATTTACCATCACCTGACACCTTCCACCTGACTGAGGTGAGGAGAAGCCTTTACAAATCAGTCTGGTCCCTATCCTACATATCGAAGGGGACAAGAGAACAGATACTAGGGATACAGGGTTGAGAGCAGAGAAAAGCAGGGCAGTTAGCAGCAACAGAGTCAGTTTATTCTTACACCTTGTTTTCTTGATTCCAAACGCTGCTTCTGAGTGGCTGGTTCCATTCCTCAAGAGAAAATAACATGTATACAAAATAAAATTAATTCACAGAAACTCACCACTTCATGAAAAAAACCCACAAATCTAGGTCACAATCTGAGAAGGTATGGTCTGCAAGTGCAGGTAAAAAACCCCAACACTACTGTGCATGCATTCTTAAATTACCGCACTCAGAAAAATGTGTGATGTCATGCAAAGGGAGTGGCTAAGGCCTTAATAAAACACAAAAAGACTGGGGCGTGAAAATCCATTAGAAGAGCTTAGTGATATTGATGACATACAGAATATATATTGTACAGAAATTGCCATTTATTGAATATACATTTCTCCCATTAGGTGCAATAATCAGTTCAATATAATGAAGCCAAGAATGAGTAAAATTACATCTAATCACATGTTGTAAATAACAAACAAGATTAAAAAAAAAAAAGGTTAAAATGTAAAAAAAATTAAGCGCACAATCTATACAGCAACCTTCAATCTCGAGTTCTTTTTGGCAAAAAGGAGAGCAGGCCATCTGATTCCACTAACTAATGAAAGGGGGAAAGGGGGAGGGAGGACAAAAGGGGAAGAGCAGAAGGGGAGGGAAAAGGGAGGAAAAAAAGAAGGGGAAAGATGGGACAAAAAGGGGGAAGAACAAAATATACCCACAGGAAAAAGAGGGGGAAAACAAGAAACAAAACACAAGGATAGGAAGAAAAAGGAAACAGATAGGTGAAAGGGAATATCGAGGGGAAGGAAAAGGAGAAAGAGCAAACAGAAAAAGGAAAAATGAGAAAAGAGGAGGCGGGGAACAGGGGAAGGAAGGAAAGAAAGGGAAAAAGGGGAAGGGGAGGGAATGAAAGAGGGGAGAAAGGGGGAAGGTAAAAAGGGGCATGGTGAAATAGAGGGGAGGGGAAAAAGAGGGAGGCTATGAAATAAAAAGAAAAAAGAAAGAGAAAAGAAAGAAAAAGGAAAAAAAAGAGATGGCAAAATAAGTCTTAAAAAAAAATCAAAGGAATGGTTTCAAATCCAATTCCAGGTTAAGACCATTTGGGGAAACAGTATTAAGCGCAAAATTCCAGTGCTGTTCGTCATGTAAAAACTACATATCTACATTGCCTCCTCTCCATTATTTCTAGTGTGTCTTTAAAAAAAAAAAACAGAAGGTCTTAAAAAAAACCCGGAAGGTCACTAACAGAATATCCAGAATTGTTTCAATGCTCAACAAAAGGAGCTGATTCTATATTCCTGTTCAGACAGCAGTGATGTTCAATGATTCTAGCTTTGACCATTCTGTTCGTCTTCCCAACATATAATAATGAACATTGGCACTGAACAATGTAAATGACTCATGCTGTATTGCAATCTGAAGTGTGTGGAATGAAGCCACAAGGGAAATCTACTGTAGCAGCATTTAATTTTCAAAAGGGCAACTATGATAAAATGAGGAATATGGTTAAAAAGAAGCTAAAAGGATTGACTACAAAGATTAGGACATCAGCCATGGATGGTTTTTTTTTGGAACTGATTGTTTTTCTCCTGTAGGATTTTTTCCCATTGGTTCTTTTTTCCCCCTCTAGCATGGAAACCAATGATAAGACTTGAATCCTGATATAGTAGTGGGTATAAATTCTGTGTGAATTCCCCTACTTGGAGATTTGAAGTTTCAGTTATTTATTTAAATAGTATTGTACATGCTGGTTCTGTGAGTGGGTGGTGTCTTTATTAACAAACTTTATATTTGTTTAGCGACATTTTAAAGAAATACTATATTGGAAGCCTTGACCAGATGCACTCCACATGTATTTACAAAGGTGGAAAGAAGAGAAAACGATGTGATGTGAAAAAGGCTATTAGGGCCAAAAGAATGCCCTTCAAAGAATGGAAAAAGGACCCAAAATGAACAAAATAAGAAGCAACATAAACACTGGTAAGTTAGATGCAAATCACTGATAAAGGCGGCTAAAAGAGAATATGAAGAGAAACTGGAAAGGCAAAAACTCACAGTAATAACTTTTTCAGATACATCAGAAGCAGAAAGCCTGCGAAGGAATCCAGGGGACTGTTATTTATTTTTATTTATTTATTTGTAGCATTTGTATCCCACATTTTCCCACCAATTTGCAGGCTCAATGTGGCTTACATTTGCCGTAATGACAGTTGCCATTTCCGGGTAGCGGCATTACAAATGGTATTGCGTTAAGGTGCATACATGGAACATAACATATATGGAACAGTTCATGTTATATATATACATCATGTACATACATGCATGTTAAAGAAGAATACATTATGGTTTTGCATGAAGGAGCAAAAGGGGCACTCAGGGAGGACAAGGCCAAAGCGGAGAAACTGAATGAATTCTTTGCTTCAGTCTTTACCTGTACTAGAAATGATTTTCAAGGGTGATTATATGGAAGAACGGAAAGAAATCTTGGTGAACTCAGAAGATGTGCTGAGCCAAATCGACAAACTAAAGAGTAGTAAATCACCTGGACCAGATGGCATGTATCCAAAGATACTGAAAGAGCTCAAACATGAAATTGCTGATCTGTTGTTAGTAATCTGTAACCTGTAGTTAAACTCATCCTTCGTACCTGAAGATTGGAGGGTGGCCAATGTGACATCAATTTTAAAAAGGGTTTCAGCAGCAATCTGGGATATTACAGACCAGTAAGCCTGATGTCAGTGCCAGGTAAAATAATGGAAACTATTATAAAGAATAAAATTCTGGAACATATAAATAAATATGGTTTAACAGGACAGAGTCAGCATGGTTTCAGCCAAAAGAAGTCTTGCCTCACTAATTTGCTTCATTTCTTTGAAGGCTTGAATAAACATGTGGTTAAGGCTGAACTGTTGATGTATCTAGATTTTCATAAAGTTTTTTTTTTAGTGGAAGAGCAGCTTAATGGTTAGTGCAGTGGGCTTTGATCCTGGCAACCTGGGTTTGATTCCCACTGCAACTCCTTGTGACCTTGGGCAAGTCACTTAACCCTCCATTGCCCCAGGTACCAAAACTGAGACTGTGAGCCCTCTAGGGACAGAGAAAGTACCTGCATATAATGTGTACAGCGCTGCATATGTTTGGTAGCGCTATAGAAATGATTAGTAGTAGTAGTAGTAATGTTCTGTTGTGGATTAGGAATTGGTTATTGGATAGAAAACAGAGGGTAGGGTTAAATGACCATTTCTCTCAATGGAGGAGAGTGGGATTGTTAAAACTAGGGTTACCATTTTTTGTCCTTAAAAAAAAGAGGACACTTGCCCCGCCCATGCCCCACCCCATTTCACATCATCTCCACGCCCCTTTCACGCCCTCACCCCACCCCTTTCTGCACCTCGCCCCGCGTCACATTTTCCCTTCCCCCTGGTCACCCCTCGGCCTCACCTCCCCTCCCCCCCGGCCCTGTCACCACCTCTCCCCTTACTCACGATCTTCCCTGGTGGTCTAGTGACGTTCGGGGCAGGACCAAACATAAAATCAGTTTTCAGAAACATCATACCTTTCGGCGTCTTTGTCCTGAATTAGTTTCCTTGAAATAATGATGACAAAGTCTGCTTATCATCCGTTCGTTAACTTGTGCTTCTACCTGGGGTTTCGGTGACTTTGAGTTTGGAGGTGTGCCTGGTCCACCATTTCTTTTGGGAGTAGATTTCAGGGACATTGAGTGAGCTTGTGTTTCTGCACCTTCCTTGCTTATTGATGGAAACACGTGTGCGCGGGGTCCAAATGCTGGGACGGGATTACTAAGGGCCGGTGCACCTGGTTTTCTAGATCTTTCTTATTTGTTGCTGATGGCACACGATCGAGGTGTGATATTTTCAGAATCAGTTTTCTGCTCTGGGTGTAGCTTTAATTCTCCAAAAGAATGTACCTAGACAAATTAGAGGCTGCTCCATATGATATGACTGGCGGGCTGAGAAGGCAGCAAGCTGCAGTACAGCAGCAACTGCGCCTGCGTGCAGCATCCAGCGGCATCATCAGCTGATCAGGCAGGCGCTGGCTGGCACGCACACAGACGCTGCCTGCCTGTGTAGCCTGCCTGCGCTGCGTCGACCCACGCATCAGAGGACGAGGAGTCGAGGACAGAGATGATGTGTTGCTGTTGCCAACCCCCTCCGCCGACATGGTAAGTGAAGGGCGGAGTCGGTGGACCCTCTCGGCAACGGCTGCGTTACAGGATCGTGGTAGGGTTACCATTCGTCCCGACGAAACCCCGACAAATCGGGGAAATGCGCCCGGACTCCCCACGGCGCCCTCAAAAAGAGGACATGTCTGGGGAAATCTGGACGAATGGTAACCCTAGTTAAAACACATGCAGACTGTGAAATGTTTCAGGAAGACCTTAGAAAACTAGAAGACTAGGCATCAAATCACAGGTGAAATTTAATGTGGACAAATGCAAAGTGATGCAAATTGGGAAAAATAATCTGATCACAGTTACCTGATGCAAGGGTCCACCTTGGGGGTCAGAACCCAAGAAAAAGATCTAGGTGTCATTGTAGACAATAAGCTGAAATTTTCTGCCCAGTGTGTGGCGGCGGGCAAAAAAGCAAACAGGATACTAGGAATTATTAGGAAAGGGATGGTAAATAAGACCAAGAATAATATAATGCCTCTGTATTGCTCCATGGTGCAACCTCACCCTGAGTACCATGTTCACTACTGGTTGCTGTATGTCAAAAAGGTATCTAATATAATAATTTGCTCCTCCAACATTCCATTGTGTCTCACTGGGATCATAACCACCTGCTGACATCACTCCTCCAATGTTCAAATGTGTGTCACTGGGATTGTAACCACCTGCTGACGTCACTCCTCCAACTTTCTCTGTCCATGGGACCCTGGAACTGGGAGGGAGGGAGGGGGGACCCTGGAAATGGGAGGGAGGGAGGTGGGCCTGGAACTCAGAGGGAGGTGGAGGGGGCAGGGGAGAGATGCTGCACATGGATGGATAGAGGGGGCAGGGCACAGAGGACGTTGCCTGCACATGGATGAATGCAGGGGAGAGAGCATAATGCAGGGGGGGGGGGACCCTGAAACTCGGAGGGAGGTAGGGAGGGGACGACCCTGGAACTCAGAGGCAGGGAGGGGACGACCCTAGAACTCGGAGGGAGAGAGGGGGACAACAACCCTGGAACTCGGAGGGAGGGGGGACGACCCTGGAACTCGGAGGGGGGGGGGCCCCTGGCACACTCATGCTCACACACACACTCTCTCTCTCACAGACACACTGGCACATTCACTCTCTCACACAGTAACTCTCACACACACTCTCTCAAACATACACACTCCGAGGAAAACCTTGCTAGCCCCCCCTCCCTTCCTCCAAGTTCTAGGGTCGTCCCCTCCCTGCCTCTGAGTTCCAGGGTCCTCCCCTCCCTCCCTTGCATTCATCCATATGCAGGCAACGTCCTCTATGCCCTGCCCCCTCCATCCATCCATATGCAGCATCTCTCCCCTGCCCCCTCCACCTCCCTCCGAGTTCCAGGCCCACCTCCCTCCCATTTCCAGGGTTCCCCCTCCCAGTTCCAGGGTCCCATGGACAGAGAAAGTTGGAGTGTCGTCAGCAGGTGGTTACAATCCCAGTGACACACATTGGAAAGGAGAACAGGAGTGATGTCAGCAGGTGGTTACGATCCCAGTGAGACACAATGGAATGTTGGAGGAGCAAATTATTATATTAGATATATTAATTTCGTTTAGACCCCTGAACCAAGGGGAGGCAGCCCCCGAAAACACAACTCGTGTCGGTTCTTGGTGCTTTGGAATAAAGAATATTTGTTCTCCCTACACGCTTGACCCTGTGTAATTTCATCTACTTTTTTTTCTGGAGTTCTTCTGTCCGATCCGCATATAGGTTTTCTTTTCTCCGGTTGTTGTTTTGATAAGTGTAGACATACACTGCAAAGAAGCTATTGGAGCACCAGAATGAGGCTTGGAATGCAACGAGAGAGCTAGAACAGCACTCGGAATGCAACGAGAGAGCTAGAACAGCACTCACCGAATAGTGAATACCGACCAAAAGAAACGCACATACTGCAAGAAAGTAGCCCAAAAACCCGCAACCCCCAAAATTTATCGCCGCCGGACTTCAAAACCAATCCAATTTGGACGGAAACCTACACAACTAGCAACACAGATTACTTGCAGCAACAAGAGGGAGTTCCCAACTACCAGCATGTTGTCCGTTCTGACTGAGACCTCCCACTGTGAGGTTGGTTGGTAGAGGACGAGGTACGAAAAAGATTTCAGCCAATCAGGAGCAGGCTACTGAAAACATTCAATATTCCGCCGCGCAACCAATTAGAAAGAATTTCTCAAGCAGGCTAACTTAGCGCTATCCGTTCATCCAATCTCTTGTCTTTGGCTTGGCTATCCAGACCTGACAGAAAAAAAAAAATCCTTTGTTGCTGATTTCCTGCTATTTGACCACAACCAGTAGCGGAAAGAAAAAAAAAAAAAGTATACTGACAACCACCACGGATAGCCAGATTGTAGGAGGGTGAAATAAGGTATTACTGCGTCATGCTGCTTCCTAGACGTATACAGTTCAAATCACTGGCATTCCTGCAGCCAATGACTACGAATGCGAGAGAAGTAACTGAAGAATTGTAAACTTGAAAAACTTGTGAATGATAAGAAAAATATGGCTAGCTATGAAGAATTGGAAGAAAGTCTGAAGAAGCTGATTGTAAGGCTTAAAAACTTTCAAGAAGGAAAGCCAAACGACACTTTAATTCAGATTATAGAAGATATGTTTGCGCTCACGTTTGCTGATTGTGGTAGGTGCTTGGTTTTAACGTTTACGGTGTCTTGTGAAATGTGTTATGGTGTATTGTATGTTTACAATGCAGACATAATTGTGCTTTATATTTGCTGTTTTGTTCCAGCACCCAAGCTGTTTGAGGGTATGAATGTCCATCTTCCGCTGCTGTTAGCTTTGGAATTGTATATGAACGTTGCAGGCGTGCAACAGGTAAGTGTGCACGTGTAAACCATTAAGCTGGATTTATCGGACAGTTCATATCCAAGGCAAAATTCCGAGAAGGAACAAAAAATAAAATGATCCAGGAAATTTGTTTTACGCATAGTTATCTGCAGAGCAAAACTACCGTTAAAGGGATCTGGGTGTCGTTGTCGATAACACACTGAAACCTTCTGCTCAGTGTGCTGCTGCGGCTAAGAAAGCGAATAGAATGTTGGGTATTATTAGGAAAGGTATGGAAAACAGGTGTGAGGATGTTATAATGCCGTTGTATCGCTCCATGGTGCGACCGTACCTTGAGTATTGTGTTCAATTCTGGTCGCCGCATCTCAAGAAAGATATAGTAGAATTGGAAAAGGTGCAGCGAAGGGCGACTAAAATGATAGCGGGGATGGGACGACTTCCCTATGAAGAAAGACTAAGGAGGCTAGGGCTATACAGCTTGGAGAAGAGACGGCTGAGGGGAGACATGATAGAGGTATATAAAATAATGAGTGGAGTGGAACAGGTGGATGTGAAGCTTCACGCTTTCCAAAAATACTAGGACTAGGGGGCATGCGATGAAACTACAGTGTAGTAAATTTAAAACAAATCGGAGAAAATTTTTCTTCACCCAACGTGTAATTAAACTCTGGAATTCGTTGCCGGAGAAAGTGGTGAAGGCGGTTAGCTTAGCAGAGTTTAAAAAGGGGTTGGACGGTTTCCTAAAGGACAAGTCCATAAACCGCTACTAAACGGACTTGGAAAACTCCAAAATTCCAGGAATAACATGTATAGAATGTTTGTACGTTTGGGAAGCTTGCCAGGTGCCCTTGGCCTGGATTGGCCGCTGTCGTGGACAGGATGCTGGGCTCGATGGACCCTTGGTCTTTTCCCAGTACGGCATTACTTATGTACTTATGTAATAGCTTTCATTAGCTGTCCAGTTCCAAAACAGGAAACTAGCCGTGATTTATTTTATCCTACAAAGTTCTGGGTTTAGCAACTCTGCTCTTGGATGATGTTAACATAGGGGCTCTTTTACTAAGCTGCATTAGATGCTAGTGTGTACCTAATGCAGCAAAACATGGATTATTGTGGGATGTGCTACAGCATCATGTGGTAGTTTTTGAATGTATACATGGTGGTTGCGTGCTACTGCTAAATAATTTTTTATTTTTCTGAGGTGGTATGTCAGGGGCGGAGAGTAGGCATTCCTGCACCAACCGGTTAGTGCATCTACATTAACACAGTAACTGGTTAATGCATGGATAATGCAGGATAATGCAGGAGCCCTTAATGCCTACAAAATAGGTGGCAGTTAATGCTGCTATGGTAATTTGCAAAAATGGCCCCACGCTATTGGCAACATTAGTGCACAGCCATTAATGGAAAAAAGGCTTTTTTTTATGGCTATGGTAAAAATGGCCTTAGCGCACAGGAAAGACCCACATAAGGGTGCGCTAAGGCCAATTTTTACTTCAGCTTTGTAAAAGGACCCCTGATTATTACTGTATTTATGACTTGAGGATGGACTTTTATAGGTAATTCAGTGTTCATGTTTAAATTTGAAATATATTCTTCTAAAAAAAATTCCTTTTTTTTTTTTCTTTTACAACATTTTTGTATAACAGATAAATATTTTTCTAATCTTTCTGTACTTGGGCCCTTTACCTCGGTTCTTTTTTATTTATTTTCCTGTTAAAGCTCATCCTTTTGACATTTTGGAGGGCAGTTATTAATGTGATAAAAATAACCCAACTTAACTGCATCCCACAAGTTGTGCTATTTTAGCACAGGATCTCATTGCATAAAATCTGGCCCCAAATCCTTTTTTTGTCTGGTTTTTGTTTCAGCTGAAAGGTTATTTTAATTTTCAGACATGTTTTCAGTTTCGGCCAAAAATGTGTTTTTGGTGGAAGCTGAAAATTTGTGCTTTGTCCCATTTGTCTTCCCCCCCTTCCCCTGAGTGCCTCCCACCGCCACCACCTGTAGGCTCTCTTGGGCCTATCTTACAATCCTTGGTGGTCTAGGGATGTTATTGGATCAGTCTCCAGGTACTTCTTTCCAGTCTGGCTCTGCTCTCAAATTGGCTGCCACTCCTTCCCTGACTGTACCACTAGACCACCAGGTATTGTCGGGGGGAAGGGGAGGCAACTCTTTGTAGTCATCTTTTTCATTTGTACTTCAGTTGTGATTTTGCACAATAGTTTATATGATAGAATGCTTCAAATAAATGCTTTTGATACAACATTATAGCAGGAATTTAAGTCTGTAAATTTGGGATGAGAAGCTCCTTAGGAATTAACTTCTCTGTGTACTTATGAGCTGCCACTTCTGTCTGGAGCAGACTCATCTATATATTTAAAACTCACCCTCAACGTTCTATTGGCTGCTGACGTCACTGAAGCCAAGGTTCGTATGTTTGAAGCTCTGAAGCCTCGAAAATCACAGTCTCTGGGCCCCGCCCTCGCGTCAAATGTTATGACGTTGAGGGCGGAGGCGGAGCAATTCACCCACATCGACGAGGGGTGGGGGGGGGGGGGGCACAGGAAAGCCTTGCTAGCGCCCGTTTCATTGGCTCCAGAAACGGGCCTTTTTTTACTAGTCCATTATAAAAAGCACCATGGGTTTTAATTTGTTTTCATTAACTAACTGTGGTCCATGTGTGTGTGGAGACAATTTTGCTTGGAGGTAAAATAAGGTACAGTAAAACCTCTTTTTGTTGATGTCAGTTATCGTTGTTTTAAGTTTTTGTCTTTTTTTTTTTTCAAAAAATTTGTCTTGGTTTTCGTCGGTTGCCTCGGATTTCGTCAGCGTGCATACTGTACTTGTGCTCTGAAGACAGGGAAAACATTAATCCGGCTTTTCCTTTGGGAGCTCATGCCTCATACATAAATCTTTCTGAGAGGGGAGGAAGAAGGGATTACCCTACTGCTCTGATGCACCAAGACTCTCTTCCTGCCCCTACAAGGATGTCCTTGAGGAAAAACGGCAACTTTTTTTTTTATTCAGTAACATCATCGGGGACCCTTCTCTTTTTCTCCCCTAACCTCTACTTCTGTAGCACACAACAGGGTAAGATCCTTGGTTGGAGAAAGCAGTTAGGGTGGGAGCTGGTTGCTGGTATGGATCTCTATAGGAGACTGTGAGAGACATCCAAAGTGAAAGGTGAAAAAAACCACCCTATAAAATACTTTTCAAAATTATTGCCTCGGTTTGCGTTGGTTTCGGATTTCGCCGATTGTTTTTGGACGGATTACCGACGAAAACCGAGGTATCACTGAATTACATTATTTAAATGATAATATTCTGGTTTGGGTACTTTGGATATAGCAGAGGGATGTAGTCTTTGACAATCTCCAGTGGTCCTTCTGTCTTGGATACTGTGGATATAGCAGAGGGATTGAACTCTGATAATCTCTAGTGACCCTCACATTCATATAACCAAACTTGAGGTTTCAGTTTTAGTTTTGACCAAAAACAGGGGATGAGTTTTGGCTTCAGCTGAAAGCTTTTATACAGTTTTTGTGGCAGATTCAGTTTTGGCTGAAATTGAAAAAAAAAAAAAAAAAGGAATTTTGGTCAGCCTCTTTCATCTATCCTTCCCTTGCTATCTTCACATTTTTCTCCTTCTTAGCCCTCCTTTATTTTTCTCCGTGGACAGGCAGGATTGCTACGGCTACACAAGTGTTGACATCACCAGGCTGACAGAGCCAAGTGAGTCTGCTTTTCCAGTGCTCAGAAACCTCCAGAAAAAGTTTCTGAGTTTACGTGGGTGTTTCCACATTCCACTATTCCCCTCAGATTTTAGCTTACTACGATCTGGGTTGGACAGGTCATTCTTCTTTTCCTTCTCGTAAGTGTATTAGAACCATTAAAACCAACAACATTGAATTTTATTTAGATTTTCTGCTTTTCGCTATGCTTTACAGGAAGCCCAGTTATGCTGTGCTCTAAATCTGCTTCAAAAATGTCCCTAAGGGCACACAAGAAAATTAGTATCAGTCCAAAAGATTACCTAAATAGTGATCAAACAGCATCCCATAAAGAGCACTATTCTTGAAAGAAGCATAAGAAATCTTCCTTTGATAAGCAGCCTCAAGAGGACTCTTATAGAAGGAGATCCTGGGATAAAAATATTACTCCAGTAAAGATCACAAAATTGAAAAGGACTCACAGCCATTCTATTTCTCCTGCACAAAGACCTCAATATGCTACTGCAGCTTGCAGATGTCTCTTTCCTGTACCTCAAAGCATCGTAATTTGTAAGGCCTGTCTCCACGACACAGCCATTAATGTGATGATTCCTGCTCTCTTGCAGATGATCTATCCTGTTCTTACCTCTTCCTCTCCAACTTCAAAGTGGTGCCCAACTACAGAGGATTTCCCAGAGCTGAAATGAAGCAGCTCCTCCTCTTCCCTTGACAGAAACTGTCACAATGACAGCTGAAGCAGGAATCAAGAGATCAGATGGATCTGCTCCATGTTGTTTCTCTTGGCGCCAAAATAATTGTCCTTCACCTCCTTCACTGGCCTGTCATTTAAAATCACTGTATAAGAGGCGTTGTTGTCTCACTCTTTACACTCTCGCTTAGTGGAGAGAATCTTTGAAGAAACAATGTGGTTCTCCTTTGGCAAAACCTCTACCATGGCTAGAGCGCTATGTATTGGCGTAATATAAAAAACATTCAGGAAAGACAAGCTCCTCATCTGTTAAGTCCCTAGTTGTCTCTTCACAGAGGAGTTAGAGTCAAAGTCTGACAATTGACGTTTAATTGCATGAGAATCGGACATTTCTCAAAGTCCGAACTGCTTTCTCTGTGTTTTCACCCCAAGTATTCCATTGGCTCCTTTGCCGCAGCAGCCAAAAAATTAATCGTGACCCAAGGACACCTTGGGACTCATTTTTGAAATAGAAAAATGTCCAAAAAGCGGCACAAAATGATAGATGGGTTTGTTTGTTTTTTTGCCAAAATGTCCAAATTGCTATTTTTGAAATCCATTTTTAAGATGTTTTTCTATGCAGTTCATATGCAGTGTGTCCAAATCATAAAGGGGCTTGTTGGGGGCGGGATCTGGGTGTTCCTAGAACTTGAACGTTTTTTTGCCATAAAGGAAGAAAGCAAAAATGTCCAGGGCTAAAAGTTAGCCGGCCCGAGCATGGCGAGCAGCGATCTGTTGCGCTCTGAGCTGGCAGCGGACGCCATTTTGGATTTTCCACATGGTGCGGCCTCCGTTGCGATGGAGAGCCCTGAATCCGGGGAGGGGGGGGGGTCCTCTGAGTGAGGGTAATAATAGAGCTGATAGCCCTGGGCAGGATCCGGGCGGTCAGGGAGCGGGTTTCTCCCCTGATTTTGTTTTAATGCTGCATAGGGTGTATATGCTTAAAGGAGCTCTTCCAAGGGATCTTCGGACCCTTTGCCTGCCCCCCCCCCACCCCAGTGGATCCTGGCCTTTTGAAGTTGGCTTTGCCTGTTCCTTATCCTTCTGATAAACGCAGAAGGGCTAATTCCCCTTCTGAGTGTGGCGCCCCCCCCCCCCCCCCCCCCCCGTGGTCGGGCTATGAGGATTCTGAGGGGTCTGGCAGAACTTCTTGGGCTGAGGAGCCAGAGTCGGGTGCAGAATTGCCACAGGAGCTTGATGATCCGTCTGCGGTGAGCATTTTCCACCGCGAGGAGCTGTCAGCGCTTATTTCAGATGCCTTACAAGCCCTCTCGATTGAAGATCCTGAGAGTGGCACAACCTCCTCTGTTAATCCAAGGATGGCTAGTACCAGAAAGCCTGCTCGAGCCTTTCCTTTGCATGACTCCATCCAAGAGCTTATTTCGGCTCAATGGGCTGACCCTGAGGGACCTTTGAAGGTTGCCAGGGCTATGGGGCAATTATACCCTCTGAGTGAGGAGCATTTGGCTCGCTTTGCAATGCCTAAAGTGGATGCCCTGGTCATGGCTGTGACAAAGAACTACCCTCCCTGGTGAAGGAGGTGTTGCCCTCAAGGATATTCAAGACCGCAGGCTTGATTCAGCTCTGAAGCGGTCCTTTGATTTGGCAGGTCTCACTGTTCGGGCGTCTGCATGCAGTTGTTATGCTGCTAGAGCCTGCCTGGCTTGGTTACAGCAGGCAGTGGAACAGCCCGGTGATGGAGCGGAGACCTTATCTGAAGTGGCTCCGCGGATGGAGTCGGCCTTGTCCTTTTTGGCTGACGCCCTTTATGATATGGTCAGAGCTTCGGCTAAACAAATGGCTGTAGCAGTGGCGGCTCGCCGCACTCTTTGGCTACGACATTGGGCGGCGGACATGGCCTCTAAGCAGAGGTTGGTGAAGTTGCCCTTTCAAGGCCTTCTCCTGTTTGATGAGGAGCTGGAAAACATTGTTAAAGGCCTGGGGGATTCCAAACCTCAGCGCTTGCACGAAGATAGGTCGAAGCCTTCCTCTAAGGGTCAGGCGGTCCGCTCCTCTTACAGACCTTGCTTCCGTGAAGCTAGAAGGTACCGCCCGGGGCGTGCTGCTGGGTTCACTTTGTGTGCCCACTTTCAGCAGAGAAACTCCTTTCGCTCGGACAAACGTTCCGCAGCTGCCGGTTCAAGGCCTTGGGTTCAGGGGTGACCCTCTCAATGATGGTGCGCCGGCCCCCTCCTCGTTTCCTGTCATCGGAGGAAGACTTTCCCTCTTTTTCGAAGAGTGGGCCAAAATCTCCGCAGATCAGTGGGTCTTGGACCTGATCAGAGATGGATACCGAATAGAATTCGATGCCCCGGTGAGAGACGTGTTTGTGGAGTCCCGATGTGGTTCTGCTGCCAAACGGGCGGCGGTAGAGGAGACTTTGCACAGTCTGTGCCAGATAGGGGCTGTGACCCCGGTGCCTCCCGCCGAACAAGGTCTAGGCCCGCTACTCCATTTACTTTGTGGTGCCACGAAAAGGCGGGTCTTTTCACCCGATCCTGGACTTAAAAGAGCTAAACAAGTCCTTAAGAGTGCGGCAGCTCCGTCATTGCGGCGGTACAGCCAGGAGAGTTTCTCACGTCTCTGGACCTGAAAGAAGCTTACTTGCACATACCAATTTGGACCCCCGCACCAGAAGTTTCTGTGGTTTGCGGTGTTGGGAAAACATTTCCAGTTTCGGGCCTTGCCTTTTGGCCTCGCCACAGCTCCCCGAACCTTCTCCAAGGTAATGGTGGTAGTAGCTGCCTTTCTCAGGCGAGAGGGTATTCGGGTTCACCCGTCCCTAGACGACTGGCTTATCCGAGCAGACTCAGAAAAAGAGAGTCATCTAGCTACAGCCAGAGTGGTTTCAGTCTTTCAATCTCTGGGCTGGGTCATCAATATGGCCAAAAGTTACCTGACCCCCTCGCAATCTCTAGAATATTTGGGGGCCAGGTTCGACACAACCTCGGGCTATGTGTTTCTTCCTGAGCAAAGGCGGTGCAAGCTTCAGAATCAGGTCTGTCTGCTCCTGAGGATGCCCCGCCCGCGAGCTTGGGACATTGTCCAGCTGTTGGGATCGATGACGGCCACCTTGGAAGTGGTGCCATGGGCGAGTGCGCACCTGAGACCTCTACAGTATTCTCTACTTCAACGATGGTCTCCAGTATCTCAGGATTATCAGTGCAGACTTTCTTGGCTCCCTGCGGCCTGCCTCAGTATGGAGTGGTGGCTCTCGGACAGCATGTTGCGGCGGGGAATGCCGCTGGCACTCCCCGATTGGTGCCTAGTGGTGACAGATGCCAGTCTGAAGGGCTGGGGTGCACATTGCCAGGGGAAGCATGCCCAGGGTCTGTGGACGCCCGACGAGTCTGAGTGGTCTATCAACTGCCTGGAGTTGAAAGCGGTGTTTCTGGCTCTTCTGGCCTTTCAAGTGACCCTGGAAGGATTGGCTGTCCGGGTGATGTCGGACAGCAGTGGCCTACACAAATCGACAAGGCGGCACTCAGTACAGAGCTCTAGCCGCGCAGGCCGAACAAATTTGCCACTGGGCCGAGCTGCATCTACAGTTCCTGTCAGCAGCTCACATTGCAGGTCAGAGCAACGGGCAAGCCAACTATCTAAGCAGGCATCAGATCGATCCAGCGGAGTGGGAACTAGCAGACGATGTATTCCTGCAGATATGTGCCAAATGAGGCAAGCCAGTGATGGATCTTATGGCGACCAGTTCCAATGCCAAAGTCCCGTGCTTCTTCAGCAGAAGGAGGGATCCTCGTTCTGCTGGGTTGGATGCCTTGGCTCAACCCTGGCCCCTGGGCTTGCTGTATGTGTTCCCTCCGTGGCCCTTGATAGGGCGAGTGCTCCTGCGGATTCGGCTGCATCCAGGAGAAGTGGTGCTCATCGCCCCGGATTGGCCCAGGAGGCCTTGGTATGCGGACCTCCGACAGATGCTGTTGGAGGCTCCCTTTCCGTTACCTCTGGTTCCGCACCTGTTGTCACAGGGTCCGGTGGCCATGGAGGACGCCTGCCGCTTTGGTCTTATGGCATGGCGATTGAGAGGGCGAAATTGAGAGATAAAGGCTACTCAAATAAGGTAATTTCCACTCTCCTGCAGGCCCGTAAGTGCTCCACTTCCGTGGCTTATGCCAGAATTTGGCGCCAGTTTGAAGTCTGGTGTGTTTCAAGAGCGTTTTCTCCGTTGCGGGCTCCTGTCTCGCCGATTCTGGACTTTTTGCAGGATGGTGTACACAAAGGCTTGGCCTATAATTCCCTGCGGGTGCAAGTGGCAGCATTGGCCTTCCTGTGTGGCAAGGTTGAAGGCGTGTCCTTAGCTGCTCATCCAGATGTGGCACGGTTTCTTAGAGGGGTGCTTCGGCTCCGTCCTCCCGTGCGGGCACCTTGTCCAGCTTGGAACCTGGGGTTAGTATTGAAGGCCCTTCAGGGGGCTCCCTTTGAACCGCTTCGGCGTGCTTCAGAGAAAGATTTGACACTGAAGGCCGTCTTTTTAGTGGCCATTACCTAAGCGAGACGGGTGTCAGAGCTCTAGGCGCTGTCCTGTAGAGACCCTTTTCTGCAATTCTCAGAGTCAGGGGTCACGGTTCGGACCGTGCCTTCCTTCATGCCTAAGGTGGTTTCAGCGTTTCACCTAAACCAGCCTGTTTTTCTTCCCTCCTTTGTTGAGGAGGAGTTTCCAGATTCATTTGGGCAGTTGCACCTTTTGGATGTGCGCAGGACTCTGTTGCAGTATCTGCGAATTACAAATTCTTTCAGGACCTCTGATCATCTTTTTGTGCTGTTTTCAGGTCCTCGCAGAGGGTCTTCAGCGTCTAAAGCCACTATTGCCCGTTGGCTCAAAGCAGCTATCTTTTCAGCATATCTGCTGTCTGGCTGGGCTCCGCCTGAAGCCTTTAAGGCACATTCCACAAGAGCGATTTCCTCTTCCTGGGTGGAAACTGGAGCACTATCTCTTCATGAGATTTGCAGTGCTGCAACATGGGCTTCTAAGCTCTCTTTCGCCCGACATTACAGGCTGGATGTGGCTGCCAGGAGGGATGCGCGTTTTGGAGCACAGGTGCTAGCGCAGGGTGTGGCTTGTTCCCACCCTATTTAGGGATTGCTTTGTTACATCCCATGCGTAATTGCTTCATCTGCTTGATGACAAGGAAGGGAAAATTAGGTTCTTACCATGATAATTTTCTTTCCTTTAGTCATAGCAGATGAAGCCATGAGCCCTCCCTGTATGATTGTCTGTATTGCAGTGATTCTGATTTTAGGTGCTGTTCTTGTTTCCTGATGTTATATTCCTTCCTTGGGGAGTCGGAAAACAGTCTTCAGGATTCTTGTTACAGTGATAGGAGGATGAGTTCATTCCCTCCAGTTCATGTTTTGGGAGGATGAGTTTATTCCCTCCAGGAGGATGCAAGTATTCCCTCCGTTTATACAAAGTGGAGGACGAGTTTATTCCCTCCAGGAGGATGAGTTCATTCCCTCCTTTTTTCAGTTTATGCCCTTGTTAAGGGGCCATCGTTCACTGTGAGGAAAGTTCATGTTATTCCCATTGCGATTTGCCATACTGCTTTGGAAGCTTCAAATACTGAAGAGACAGTGGAGCTAGCTGGCCATGAGGCACTGTGAAAAGTTGAGTGCTCTCTATCTCCCCCTCCTGGTTGATGGACACAACCCATATTGAATGGCTTCATCTGCTATGACTAAAGGAAAGAAAATTATCATGGTAAGAACCTAATTTTCCCATTTTCGATAGAGAAGGACGCCCATCTTTCGTCAGAAATCGGAAGATGGGCGTCCTCACAGGGTCGCCCAAATCGGCATAATCGAAAGTCGATTTTGGGCGTCCTCAACTGCTTTCTGTCGTGGGGACGACCAAAGTTTACGGGGGCGTGTCGAAGATGTAGCAAAGGCGGGACTTGGGCGTGCCTAGCACATGGTTGTCCTCGACCCATAATGGATAAAAAAAGGGCATCCCTGACTAGCACTTGGACAACTTTACCTGGTCCTGTTTTTCTTATGACCAAGCCGCAAAAAGGTGCCCAAACTGACCAGATGACCACTGGAGACAATCGGGGATCACCTCCCCTTACTCCCCCAGAGTTAACTAACCCCCTCCCACCCTCAAAAAACATCTTTAAAAATATTTTGTGCCAGCCTCTGCCAGCCTCAAATGTCATACTCAAGTCCATGACAGCAGTATGCAGGTCTCTGGAGCAGTTTTAGTGGGTGCAGTGCACTTCAGGCAGGCGGACCCAAGCCCATCCCCATACACTTGTGGTGGTAAATGGGAGCCCTCAAAAACCCACCAGAAACCCACTGTACCCACATCTAGGGTCCCCCATCAGGGCTATGGTAGTGATGTACAGTTGTGGAGAGTGGGTTTAGGGGGGCTCAGCACAGAAGGTAAGGGAGCTATGTAACTGGGAGCAATTTATGAAGTTCACTGCAGTGCCCCCTAGGGTGCCCAGTTGGTGTCCTGCCATGTCAGGGGGGACCAGTGCACTATACATAGTAACATAGTAGATGACGGCAGAAAAAGACCTGCATGGTCCATCCAGTCTGCCCAACAAGATAAACTCATATGTGTATACCTTACCTTGATTTGTACCTGCCTTTTTCAGGGCACAGACCGTACAAGTCTGCCCAGCAATATTTCCTGACATCTTTCCTGAGTCTGCCCCCCTTCAATCTCATTTCATGTCCTCTCGTTTTACTGCCTTCCCATCTCCTGAAAAGATTCGTTTGCGGATTAATACCTTTCAAATATTTGAACGTCTGTATCATATCACCCCTGTTCCTCCTTTCCTCCAGGGTATACATGTTCAGGTCAGCAAGTCTCTCTTCATACGTCTTGGAACGCAAATCCCATACCATTCTCGTAGCTTTTCTTTGCACCGCTTCCATTTTTTTAACATCCTTCGCAAGGTACGGCCTCCAAAACTGAACACAATACTCCAGGTGGGGCCTCCCCAACGACTTGTACAGGGGCATCAACACTTCCTTTCTTCTGCTGATCACACCTCTCTCTATACAGCCTAGCAACCTTCTCGCTACGGCCACCGCCTTGTCACACTGTTTCGTCGCCTTCAGATCCTCGGATAGTATCACCCCAAGATCCCTCTCCCCCTCAGTACCTATCAGACTCTCACCGCCTAACACATAAGTCTCTCGTGGGTTTCTGCTCCCTAAATGCTTCACTTTGCATTTCTTTGCATTGAATTTTAATTGCCAAACCTTAGACCATTCTTCTAGCTTCCTCAGATCCCTTTTCATGCTTTCCACTCCCTCCTGGGTGTCCACTCTGTTGCAAATCTTAGTATCATCCGCAAATAGGCACACTTTACCTTCTAACCCTTCGGCAATGTCACTCACAAATATATTGAACAGAATCGGCCCCAGCACAGATCCCTGAGGCACTCCACTACTCACCTTTCTCTCCTCCGAGTGAACTCCATTTACCACCACCCTCTGTCGTCTGTCCGTCAACCAGTTCTTAATCCAGTTCACCACTTTGGGACCTATCTTCAGCCCAGCTAGTTTATTTAAGAGCCTCCTGTGAGGAACCGTGTCAAAAGCTTTGCTAAAATCTAAGTAGATTACATCTATAGCACGTCGATGATTCAGTTCTCCAGTTACCCAATCAAAGAATTCAATGAGATTCGTTTGGCACGATTTCCCTCTGGTAAAACCATGTTGTCTCGGATCTTGCAGCTTGTTGGCTTCTAGGAAATTCACTATCCTTTCCTTCAGCATGGCTTCCATTACTTTTCCAATAACCGAAGTGAGGCTTACCAGCT
This sequence comes from Microcaecilia unicolor, assembly GCF_901765095.1. Classification (NCBI taxonomy): domain Eukaryota; kingdom Metazoa; phylum Chordata; class Amphibia; order Gymnophiona; family Siphonopidae; genus Microcaecilia; species Microcaecilia unicolor. The sequence goes on along the minus strand of NC_044040.1, from coordinate 38,369,477 downwards.
TCTTCCCTATCACCACTTTTGTGAAGAGGTACCACCTCCGCCGTTCTCCAGTCCCTCGGAACCTCTCCCGTCTCCAAGGATTTATTAAACAAATCTTTAAGAGGACCCGCCAGGACCTCTCTGAGCTCCCTCAATATTCTGGGGTGGATCCCGTCCGGTCCCATGGCTTTGTCCACCTTTAGCTTTCCAAGTTGTTGATACACACTCTCTTCCGTGAACGGTGCTATATCCATTCCATTCTCAGGTGTACTTTTGCCAGTCCCTCGCGGTCCTTCTCCAGGATTTTCTTCAGTGAAAACAGAACAAAAGTATCTATTTAGCAAATTGGCTTTTTCTTCATCATTATCTACATAGCGGTTTGCTGTATTTTTTAGTCTCACAATTCCCTTTTTAGTCATTCTTCTTTCACTAATATACCTGAAGAAATTTTTGTCGCCCCTCCTTACATTTCTAGCCATTTGTTCTTCCGCTTGCGCCTTCACCAGACGTACCTCTCTCTTGGCTTCTTTCCGTTTCATCCGGTATTCCTCCCCGTGTTCCTCTTCTTGAGATTTTTTATATTTCTGGAACGCCAACTCTTTAGCCTTTATTTTCTCAGCGACTTGCTTGGAGAACCATATTGGTTTCCTTTTCCTCTTGCTTTTATTTACTCTCCTTACATAAAGGTCTGTGGCCTTATTTATTACTTCTTTCAGCCTGGACCACTGCCCTTCCACTTCATGTTTGTCCTCTCAGCCCATCATCTCCTTCCTCAGGTATTCCCCCATTTTACTAAAGTCAGCACACTTGAAATCCAGGACTTTGAGTTTAGAGTGGCCGCCCTCCACTTCAGCCATTATATCAAACCAAACTGTTTGATGGTCACTGCCTCCCAGGTGTGCACACACTCGCACATTTGATACACTATCCCCATTTGTGAGTACCAGATCCAGCATCGCTCCCTCCCTCGTGGGTTCCATCACCATCTGTTTGAGCAGAGCACTTTGGAAAGCATCCACGATCTCTCTACTTCTTTCCGATTTGGCAGACGGAACCTTCCAATCTACATCCGGCAGATTGAAACCTCCCATCAACAGAACCTCTTTTTTCTTTCCTAATTTTTGAATATATGCGATCAGATCCTTATCTAGTTCCTCTAATTGTGTCGGGGGTCTGTAGACAACACCCACGTGGACAGAGGTTCTATCCTCTCTTTTTAAGGTGATCCATATCGCTTCTTCTTTTCCCCAGGTCCCTGTCATTTCAGTCACCATGATATCATTCCTCACATACAGAGCTACTCCTCCACCTTTACGACCCTCTCTATCCTTCCTAAATAGATTATAGCCTGGTATGCTTGCATCCCATTCGTGGGAACCGTTGAGCCACATCTCTGTGATTGCAACAACTTCTAAGTCTGCCTCCAACATCAGGGCATGAAGGTCATGAACTTTATTGCTTAGACTACGAGCATTTGTGGCCATCGCTTTCCATCTATTTTTCTTGGTATGTGTTTCAACATGAATGCGGGCTCCTCCCACGACCAAAGGGCTTGCATTTGGTCGTTTCTGAGATGGGCGTCCTTGATTTCCATTATCGCTGAAAATCAGAAACGACCAAGTCTATGGACGACCATCTCTAAGGACGACCTAAATTTCCAGATTTGGGCGTCCTCGACCATATTATCGAAACGAAAGATGGACGTCCATCTTGTTTCAATAATACGGGTTTCCCCGCCCCTCCACCGGGACGTTTTGCCTCTCCACGTCACAGAAAGATGCCCCAAATGACCAATGGAGGGATTAAGGCATAATCCCCCCCACCAAACTCCTCCAGTGGTCACTGATCCCCTCCCACCACTCAAAGATGTGAAAGAAACAGTAAAGACCAGCCTTTATGACCGCTTCAGATGTTATGGCCAGGCCCGTTAGAGCAGCTAGCAGGTCCCTGGATCAGCCTATTGGTCATGCAGTGCACGGTAAGCTTTATGCATTGTACCCTTAGTAGGCTGACACTTTCTTAGGTTTACTTGTACTTCACCCTTACCCACTACAGCAAACTCCTCCCATTTCTGTTGACATCTTATATCCAACACATCTGGTAAATCAAAGACTGGCAAGGAATGCACTATTTCTTGCATTTTTGTTTCAAAGAATCCACAGATATCAGGTGAAAAAGGGGAACAAATGTCCAAAGACGACTTCTGAGTCAGTGAATGCACAACTGGATAAAGCTCCTTCGGATGACTCAAAGATTTATTAATGCGTTTTTGGTAATGATAATGTTCCCTGAATAAGTCACCCTATGTTCATTCAACTTCAAACTACAGTACAGTCTCAAATATCTGACTTTCACTGATCCGAGCCTCCGGCATATCTGACAAGAAGGAAAGAAAGAAGAACCAAGGGAACTTGAGAGCATGCATCAACCCTGCTGTATGAAATGCTGCTCGGTACAACTTGCAGCCACTAAGAGGATGAGGAGGAGGATGCTGCAGGAAGGGGTTCCCAGCCACAGGCTTCCTTTACTACCCTCCTCCCTGTACCTAAGGCGCAGTGCAGTCTACTCACCAGGGGTCAAACTCATGGATGATACTCTCAAAGCAAATGATGGCAAAGAATCTGGAGCTGAAGCCAGCCAGCCAGCCAGCCAAGCCAGAAAAAGAATAGTGAAAGAGAGCAGGAACTGCCAGCCCGCAGTCTGCAAAAGGTAACAGCTAGCTAATCCCCTGCCACTGATGCTCTGGGCCATATTACTGTCCACACGGACATAGAGACAAGGCTGAAGATCAGACAATAGGCCCTGCTGTTCCTTTTTTTTTTTTTTTTCTTGTTGCTGATTATTGTTTTTCATATTATCTGACTTTTCAGTTATTCGACAATGGGTTGGTCCTGTTTTGCAATAATCGAAACTCTACTGTATAAGATTCTTGCATATCAGCATCACAAGTCTTTCTCCACTCCCTCTCTGCATGATGAAGTTCACACTGCAATTCTCGCAGACAGGGAGGGAATGGAGGCAACTTCTTACCAGATTCCTTAAAAAAGAATTCTTTCTTTGGAGCAACAACATCCAATTATGAATTCCAACGTCCAGCCAGATCTTCAAATTTGACCTCATCAAAGTTGCCCAATAAAGAGGCCCACACACCCATCAAAGATAAGGGACGGATCCTAGGTCTAACTGACTTACAGGCGCATTTTCAAAGCACATAGACTTACAAAGTTCCATAGGTTACTATGAAACTTTGTAAGTCTAAGTGCTTTGAAAATTTGCCTCATAGTAATCACAGGATTTGAAATATGACGAGTTAGCCCAGACACCGAAAACTGGCCCAGATTGCTGCTCACCAGTTCCAGCTGGTGCACTATTTGCTATCATAGTTAAAATTTTTGATTACCCTCAGGCCAACAGGAAGAAAGTAATATATCTTCTATAGTGTTTAATGATATACAAAATATCTGATAATATTGGCTTATGACACTTATGATACTGCTTCAAGTGGAGCAGTGCAAGCGGTAGCAGCAAAATGAATGGCTTTTGGCTCAGTGTTTCTGCTTTGAGAGAGATGTTCGTGATAGGCTAGTGGATGCCCCATGTACAGGAAAAAGTCTATTTAGAGACAAGTTCAAAGAAACTGTGAACATGATCAGGAATCGCTCTGTTCTACAATTCAGTCACTGACAGCAGATGATATGGATCAGCAAACATCATCTCATAAGTATCAATATCAATCTTATGAAAGACCTTGTCAACCATATTAGAAGGTTTCAACTGTACCTTTACTCATATAACAGGTCACACTCTCAAACCCCCACAGTGAGCTTTTCAACAATGTCAAAGTCCAAGAGATAAAAAGTTGCAAAAATTGACGGGCCATGCTCAGCCCAAGAATGTGTTAAGCTTTTCACTCCTCCAGTTCAGGAACCACACACAGCAATAACCCTCATACTCTCAAAAAAAACTTGATTTTATAAAACCTCAATAACAAGATACATTTTTAATATGCACCATCAAAACTAGCAAGCTATTAAACAGCTAATGAGTTTTGCTGGATATCATCATCCATCCAAAACATTTTAAAGTATCCAGACATATATATGCAAAAAAAAAATATATAAAACTTTATTGCTCATCTTAAAAATGCGAGAGTGCTCCTCTCTAAAAGCATCTGAAACTATTGTATTTTGAGCAATACAAGCTCTGCTTCAGGGAATCGTTCTTTGTCTTTTTAGAATTGACTGAACTCTTGACATACACAATCCATAAACTTCTGCAAAGTTCAAGATGAATTCTCTGGGCACACTATTCTGCCTGTCATGCAGAAGTATGATTGGCTGGCATCATTAGACTTGAAAGATGCCTACACAAATATTTTCATTCCCCCAATTTACAGATGTTTCCTGCCCTTGTAAGTTCTAAATCACCATTATCAGTACAAAGTCCTTCCATTCAGTCTATCATTGGGTTCCTCGAGTGGTCATCAGATGCATGGAAGTGGTGGTAGCACTTCTATGATGAAAGGGGCAGTTCATTTTCCTTATCTGGGCAAGGTTGATCACTGGAAGTACAGCCTCCATTGTAACACGGTTGGTAAGGAAGTATGTGGAAATCCTTTAATCCATAGGATTTGTCATCAGTTTTCCAAAGTTTTACTTAAGCAGTGCACAGTCATAAGAGCATTGATTGATACCCCTATAGCAAAAGCATTCTTATTGCAGTAGAGAGTAGTGTCTTTAATTATGTTACTTTGCAGCAGGGATGGACTAACCATATGGGCGATTGGGCAGTGCCTGAGGGCCCAGAAGCTCTCTCCCCCCCCCCCCTGCAAACTACAGCCCCCTTGAGCCTTGGTGGGCCCTGATGGTCTAGCAGCTTCTTTGGGGGCAGGAAAGAACCCCACTTTTCCTGCTCGCTGCTGCCGCTACTCTACCTGGTGTCAGTGCATTTTCAAAATGGCTGCCGAGTCTTCCTTGCGGCAGTCACGTGAGACTGCTGAGATCCACAAGACTACCTCAGGAAGTCTTGGCAGCCATTTTGAAAACATAGTGATGCTGGGCAAATCTGCGGCAATGGGCAGGAAAGAGTAGGGTTCTTTCTTGCCCCCGAAGAGGCCACTAGATCACCAGGGCCCTTCAAGGTAGGACTGGGGAGGGTGGGGCGGCGGTGTTCAGATGGGGATTTGTGGGCAGTACCTAGGGGCCCCCCAGTGACCCTTACTGCCCGGGGGCCCAGAGCACTGTCAGTCTGCCCCTGCTCTGAAGCCAACACCAGATCAGCAAGACAATAACTTTTGGGGCACATGGCAGCAACAGTAGCTGTAGGTCCTTTATTCAGACTGCACAGCCCTTTGTCGGTGGAAAAGCTTAGGCAGTCTGTTCAGAGTAAAGTGTATACACCCTTCTCAAACAAATGACTGAACAGATGCTTCTGCCAACAGGTAGAGTGTTAAGTGAGTCTTGTGGTCAAGTGAAGAGAAGCCTCTCCACATTAGCTAGTTGGAACTCTTAGTGATTTTTTTTATGCAGCGAGTCCCTTTGAAGCACTGGAATGCCAACAGAATAAATCAGGTGGCTATGTTTTATATCAACAAATAGCCGTGGGGTGGGTGGGTTTGGGGGCTGGGGAACAGGTTTATGCCACCTATGTCAGGAAGCAAAAGGAATCTGGAAATTAGCTCTGAACGTGGAAATGTTTTCTCAGTGTCATATTGTCCTGAAGAAGAGAACTAGATATCAAACTCTATCAGATGTTGCTTAGATCCTCACAAATGGACCATGGATGACAGAGTGATTCAGATGATCTTTCAGAGGTAGTCAGCCAGAGACAGATGTCTTTGTGACAGAGGACAAAATAACCGACAGTCATTTTGATCCAGATGCTTCAAAGAATTGCTTAGCAGGAGATGTTTTCAGAATGTCATGGAGCTAGGCTCTTTATGCATCCTTGTGTAGTGCTTCTGCCAAGTGAAAAAGGATCAATGAAGGAACCATTAATCCACAGTCTTCCTGTTGGGGTTTGGTAGAGTGCCTTCACTGCACTGATGAATCCCACACCTATGTTAACATGTTGGAGTAATCGGAACAAATACAACCCTATTAAAGACTTTTTTTTTTTAATTCAGTGCCAAAAAGACCATTCTTGGTTGCCTGGAGGAAAGTCAGAGTAGAGAGAATCAAGTGAACTGGGTAGTAGTCTGAATAGGTTATTAATCCCATGTTACAACCCAAACACTAACCTAAAGCCCAGAACTAATGAAAAAAAAAGATCAGTTCTTGAATAAGAGTTATGTGCTTGGGAGAAATAAGATTAATCACACAGTTCTGGATAATGCATTTTTCAGGTATCAATCAGACTGTAATCTGAGGCTAAACCGTGCAATACTTGCCCCTCAAGTTCCCAGTAACTTTCACCACTTCCCAACTGATCCAATTGCTGACAAGACACCATATTATAATCTCCCTCCATAACAGTAGGTAATTGAGAGAACTGCTGCTTTCTGAACATTTTGGCTAGAAACCTTGATTTTCCCTTATCAGTGGCATGCAGGCAGGGTCTTCAAGGGGTTCAGTAAATTCACTGGCCATACTGGACCTCTTGCCTTTTTTTTTTTTTAAATATCCCACTTACCTTTTACTAAAGCCAACGCATTATTTTTTTTCATCACAGGCTGCACCAAAAAATAGCACATGGGGAACAGACTCAGGAGGCACATGTAGAGTGAGCTGTTTTGTATCTGTTCAGTCTACAGCCTCATGTGGACTCATGTTTCTGAGCACTTTCTCTTTGCCACTTGCAGCTGTAGTTTGCGGCCTACTTAATTTCTGGGAGTTCCATTCTGTCCCAAACCAGCAGTTGCCGCTGCTGAATTTAGGCCACTGAGACAAATGGAGGGCTACCCAGCCACAGCAAGTAGGAGACGGGTACTAAGAAAGGATTTGTTTTAATTTTTGACCTGAGGAGATTAGCCTGTTAAGGTTGGGGGCAGTGGAGAGAGACAGACCAGCACTGAGGGAGGCAGGAGAGAAAAAAGAGGAGAGAATGGGGACAGTAAGTTCCATGGGAAAAGAGGATGGACAGAAGAGGCTAGTTGGAGTATACTGGTATTGGGAAGAGTCTAGTAGGGGCAGAGAAAAGGGAAGGGAGCAAGAAGTAAAGTAGGGGTGAGGGGGGGATAGGATTGGAGGGTGATGGAAGAAAATATAGAATGTGGGTCAGGAGAGGAAGAGAAGGCAGTGATAAGTAAAAGGGAGAAGAGTGCAGGGGGCATTTGGGGGAAAAGAGGGGAGTATGAGATGAGAGAGTAGGGGCCAAGAGGGGAGTTTGGAGGCAAGATGGGAAGAGACAGGTTAGGGGACAACAGGGGCAGATACGGGGCAATGTGAAGTGAAGGGGTGAGAGGCAGGGGCATGGAATGACAGAATGGGAAGAAATGTTGGTTGTAGTGTGGAGGAAGAAGGAGGATTGGGAAGGGATCCTGGGTTGTTTGTATGGGGATGAGAGGTATTATATTGGGGCAATTGAGCCCGAGTGTTGCTTTTGTGGGGGCAGGAGGTATTATGTTGGGATTGCAGAGCCCCTTGTGTTTGTGTGTGTGTGGAGGAGTTGTTATATTGGAGGTCACTGAACTGCTTTTGTGGGGAAGGAGATTTTATTTTTGGGCCACTAAGCCTCTGTTGTTTTTATAGAGTAGGAGAAAGCATTATGTTGGAGCCCCTGATTCCATTTTCTTATTTTTATGGGAGTGGAATGTGTTATGTTGGGGCTGCCGAAATCTTGCAATTGTTTTTAATGGAGCATGAGGTGTTGTTGAATCCCTTACTGTAGATATCCCCACATGCCACTGCTTATTATACACATACATGTTAACATTCAAATTCCCCACACCTTGTTCAAGAAAAAGAGCTCTCCCTGACCTGTCCTTCTACTGCTACAGCACCTTGAAGACAAGGCTGTAATCTAATTTAATCTCATTTCCAGAGGATATGGTTACAGCGGTTAGCATATCTGGCTTTAAAAATGGGTTGGACAAGTTCCTGGAGGAAAAGTCCATAGTGTGCTATTGAGATAGACAAGGGATAAGCCATTGCTTCCCCTGGGATTGCTAGCATGGAATCTTGCCGCTATTTGGGATTCTGCTAGGTACTTGTGATCTGGATTGACCACTATTGGAAGCAGAATACTGGACTAGATGGACCATTGGTCTGACCCAGTGTGGCTATTCTTATGTTCTTAACTGCAGGTCTGAAGTGGTATACAATAAGATAAGAAAGTACGGACGCATTAACTACTTTACATAATTTCACTGTTATATTGCCTATTCTTTCTACCAGTATTTCTTGTTTCTTTCATAGTAGATGATGGCAGAAAAAGACCTGTATCGTCCATCCAGTCTGCCCAACAAGACAACTCATATGTGCTACTTTTTGTGTATACCCTACTTTGATTTGTACCTGTGCTCTTCAGGGCACAGACCGTATAAGTCTGCCCAGCACTATCCCTGCCTCCCACCACCGGCTCGGCACAGACCATATAAGTCTGCCCAGCACTATCCCCGCCTCCCGATCTCGACTAAGCTCCTGAGGATCCATTCCTTCTGCACAGGATTCCTTTATGCTTATCCCACGCATGTTTGAATTCCGTTACCGTTTTCATTTCCACCACCTCCCGCAGGAGGTCATTCCAAGCATCCACTACTCTCTCCACGAAAAAATACTTCCTGACATTTTTCTTGAGTCTGCCCCCCTTCAATCTCATTTTATGTCCTCTCGTTCTACCACCTTCGCATCTCCGGAAAAGGTTCGTTTGCGGATTAATACCTTTCAAATATTTGAACGTCTGTATCATATCACCCCTGTTTCTCCTTTCCTTTCAGTTCTTATTTCCACCATATGTGAAATCTGTTTGTGAAAGAAGTTTAAGGAGATGTAGAATTTCTATAGCCACTGTGTTCAAACAAGGTCGTAGCTTCAATAGAGAGCTAGGACAGGAAGAAAATACTTAGTGCATAATATTGACAGTGATTTAAGTGGGCAGGAGAGGCTCCTGCTTGCTTAAATTGTGCTTATCAAGCTGACTGATATTTAGAGGCAGTTAACTGTCAGTGCCTCTGAATATAGGCACTAACTGGTCATGTTGAAAATGGGCAGGAGAGGGAAGTTATAGGGAGTGGCATTGGGGAGGAGCTGGGAGTTATGTGGGTGCTAGCATAGTAACATAGTAAATGACGACAGATAAAGACCTGTACGGTCCATCCAGTCTGCCCAACAAGATAAACATATTTTACATGGTATGTGATATTTTATATGTATACCCAAGTTTGATTTGTCCTTGCCATTCTCAGGGCACAGAACGTAGAAGTCTGCCCAGTACTGTTCTTGTACTAAGTTCTGAAGCTAACGTTGGAGCCCCTTAAAATTTACACAATCTATTCAGTCACGATCAGGGCATAGACCGTAGAAGTTTGCCCAGCTCCCGTTTTGTTTCCAATTACCGGCGTCGCCACCCAATCTCTGCTAAGATTCCGTGGATCCATTCCTTCAAAACAGGACTCCTTTATGTTTATCCCACGCATGTTTGAATTCCATTACGGTTGTCATCTCCACCACCTCCCGCGGGAGGGCATTCCACATATCCACCACCCTCTCTGTGAAAAAATATTTCCTGACATTACTCCTGAGTCTGCCCCCCTTCAACCTCAATTCATGTCCTCTAGTTCTACCGCCTTCCGTCTCCGGAAAAGGTTCGTTTGTGGATTAATACCTTTCAAATATTTGAACATCTGTAACAAAATGGTAACTTCTGCACTATTAGACCTCACTAGGAGCAGTATGCATCTAAGTGAATCTTCTGCAGTGATGAAAATATCTGTGGACATCTCCAAATCTCAAGAGGTCACTTCCCTTTCACAGCTATCCCCAGACCTCTTACACTGACAGACAGTGCTGAGTCTCAGTAAAATGGTCAATAGCTTCATTTTCTTGTGGTTACAACCCTTTCTTCTACCTAGTGCTCCTCTCTGGCCCTTTAATTCATATCTGTCAAACAGACATCCTTACCCCACCCACATTCTTCTTTCATACACGTCCATCCAAACACTCTGAGAAGTATAGTGAAATTTCTGCCTGTCAAACCATACAAATAACATAACCATAACTATTTGAAACTATTTAACAATAAGCCATCCCTCAAATAGAGCAGAGACTCTTGCACTGATAGAGGCTCTTAGAGGGTCATGCCTTTCATTGCTGAGCACAGGTGTGAGGACTACCTAACTACAAGCTACACTCTTCCCATATTCCACTAGTATCAGCACAAGGTGGTATACTCTATTTTCAAATGGGTCGTATAGGAAAATTGTGCCACAACCTACAAGCAAAGTCCTTAATCTCCTTGCCGGCCTAACTTCGTGACCCGCAGTGCAAGTTTCAAATCTCTATGCTGGCTGATCATTACCTCAGTAGCATTCAAGGAGAACCTTAGCCAATGTCAAGAGATGTTTTTGTGATCAAGGTATACTAGGAACGCTCCTCCACCCGCATCTGCTACCAGGAACCCCCAGCCATAGTCAGTCTGCTCCTTGTGCCATAGCTATTACAGCCCAATCCACAGTCTCCATGTACTGTGCATCTGCTACCATGAACCCCCAGCCATAGTCAGTCTGCTCCTTGTGCCATAGCTATTACAGCCCAATCCACAGTCTCCATGTACTGTGCATCTGCTACCATGAACCCCCAGCCATAGTCAGTCTGCTCCTTGTGCCATAGCTATTACAGCCCAATCCACAGTCTCCATGTACTGTGCATCTGCTACCATGAACCCCCAGCCATAGTCAGTCTGCTCCTTGTGCCATAGCTATTACAGCCTAGTCCACAGTCTCCATGTACTGTGGCTGCACTTCTGGGTGGAGGACTGATTCTACTCTTCTGTGGTCTTCTCTGGGCTCTGCAACTGCATGGGCTATACCAGAAACTATATCTGTAGAAAGTCCTCGGCCTTGCCCATTGTAGAAAAGATTACTCTCTCACCTTTCCAATTGATTCACAGTTTCACTAGATATTGCATTATCTGCAATACGTTGTGTAGATGAAACTACTTTTTCACCTCTCTACTGCATCCATAGCTTATCCACTTTTGGGGCAAATGTTGGCAAATTGTATGCCTTTGTTCTGATATGGGGGATCTTTGCTCTTCTTAGCTCTGCAGAATCAGTTCTCTGTGCTAGTAATTCAAGAATTATACAGGGATGACCTAATTCAGTTGACCACTGCGTAGTCATTTGAACATAAGAATGTAAGCATCACCTTACTGGGACAAACAAAGGTTCATCAGTCTCAGTATCCTGCTTTCAATAGTGGCTAATCCAGGTAACAGATACCTGACAAGACCTCAAAACAGTGAAACAGATTTTATGCTGCTTATCCCAGGTATAACTGTCAAACAAAAAACTGAGCCAGCACTCCGTCGAGTGTAGAAAAATCGCAAAATATCTAAACAAATATGAATGTAGGTTTTTTGTGTATATCTATAAAAGTGGAGTAAAGTCTCATATGGATAACACGAAGAGAATTATTTTCTCACTCAGTGACTGAAAGTATGATTCGTGTATACGATTTAATCATTGACTTAACCTCCACCAACCCTTATTGTTAACTAACTTATAGCATATGTTGATCAAACACTCACAGTCTAATCGCTATCGACAACAAAATATGTCTGGCACTTAGCTTAGGCAGGTTGGTGTACTCAAAAACCCCGACAGGTCCCCGTTTCGTACTGACTTTATCAAGGGGGAGTCACCAATTCCGATAGCTGCCTCAAGTGCATATGTGACATTGCTTTGTCACAGCAATGTCACATATGCACTTGAGGCAGCTATCGGAATTGTTGACTCCCCCTTGATAAAGTCAGTACGAAACGGGGACCTGTCGGGGTTTTTGAGTACACCAACCTGCCTAAGCTAAGTGCCAGACATATTTTGTTGTCGATAGCGATTAGACTGTGAGTGTTTGATCAACATATGCTATAAGTTAGTTAACAATAAGGGTTGGTGGAGGTTAAGTCAATGATTAAATCGTATACACGAATCATACTTTCAGTCACTGAGTGAGAAAATAATTCTCTTCGTGTTATCCATATGAGACTTTACTCCACTTTTATAGATATACACAAAAAACCTACATTCATATTTGTTTAGATATTTTGCGATTATCCCAGGTATAAGCAATGGATTTTCCCAAGTCCATCTTAATAATGGTTTTGGACTTTTTTTTTTAGGACTTGTTCAAACCTTTTGTAAACCCTGATATGCTAACCACTTTTACCACATTCTCTGGCAACACATTCCAGAGTTTAATGACACATTGAATGAAGAAATATTGTCTCTCATTTGTTTTAAATTTACTACTTAGTAGCTTCATTTCATGCCCCCCTAGTCTTTGTATTTTTGGAAAGAGTAAACAAGTGATTTACGTCTACCCGTTCCATTCCACCCAGTATTTTATAGACTTCTGTTGTATCTTTCTTCAGCCATCTCTTCTCCATTGAAAATCCCTAGCTTCTTAGGTTTTCCTCATAGGGAAGTTGTCCCATCTCCTTTATCATGTTTGTCCTTCAGAGATCCATACAAAAGGATAATGAGGCACAAAAGTGCCTAGAGCATCTTTGTTTCCTAAAGAAGCATTAGTTGCCACTAACCTGCCTTTTAAAATTTGAAAATTAAAGGAGGAAACTGGCTCCTTCTAAACCCAAACACTTCTATTGCAACAAGTGAATTTATATGTTGTCTGAATTCTGCTTTGATCTCGCCACATTACCAGTCAACAACTTCACCCTCCCTAAAATCACAAACTTTGAGACAATGAAACAACCTTCACCTTGTAGGGAGCATGTTCCTACAACATATGTAAATAAGAAAAGATACATATCACCCCAAAAATTGAGCTAAAGTTGGAGGCCTTAATGCCATAGATCTTACAGTTCTGCACAGAGGCCCGCCCATAACCCCACGTTTCATGAAATTGTACTTCTACGATATGTAAGTACTATTTATTGATGTTTGTCACTTTTTCAATAAAAAATTTATTGATTAAAAAAGTGAAAAGAAAAAAAAAAGCACTGAAGTGATATTTCAAGTGTTTATTCTTGGGGGAATTCTGCATGAATGAGCAATGCAGAAGTAGTGCAGAAATCCCATTCTGTGCAGAACAGCACAGACACACGAGGAAGCGATGGTGATTTATATTGTTCTCTCCCACCACTCCTGCATATTTACTGAGCTTAGCCCCCTTTTCCCTACCCCCTCACGCAGAACCCCCATCATGAGACAGGCAGGTTCTAATATTTTCTTTACCCCCCCCCCCCCCAGAGCCCAAACTGTAAAAGACTGTAATGAGGTGAGTGACAAGGCACATGTTTATTAAACTATCCCAACTTGGGCCACATTTCGCCTATTGCAGGCTACTTCAGGGGATGCAACCGTCAATTAAACAAAACATCAAATTAAAACAAAAATATAATAAGTATTCAAACAAGCAAAATTCAACTTAATAAAAAACCATAGTTCAACTTAATTAAACCATGGTAAAACATGCATGCTAGTGATATGACATACTGGCAAATACGTAGTAAAAGTATAGAATATCATAAATATTTCAACATCAAAACGAGACAACATGACATGCAGAGTAAAAGTATTCTAACTACATAGAAGTCAGTAATTGGATTCATACTTAGGCTGGACAGCAAATGCAGACTTAAAAATTTCCACATCAAGATTCCCAAAACAGAATGGGAAAGCTCACCTTTGAGCACTTTAGGTTTTTCGATCTGAACAAACTAGAGATATCTTGTAGAGGAGAAGATATAGACACTGTTCTGTTGAGAATAGAACATAGGTTTATTTTTCAATTTGGAACTGTGATTCCTAATGGGTTGAACCAAGAAATGGATCCGAGTGAATATTTATAAGAAGGATTAAGTGTTAACATATTTATAAATGAATATGGAAATTAGAACGATGAGTGAGGTGATTAAATTTGAAGATGATACAAAACTATTCAATGTTGTTAAAACACATGCGGACTTTGGAATATTGCAGAAGGCCTTTAGGAAATTGGAAGACTGGGCATCCAAATAGCATATGATATTTAATGTGGAAAAATGCAAGGTGATGTACATTGCAAAGAATAATCTGAATTGATGCTAAGGTCCATCTTGGGGGTCAGTATTCAAGAAAAGGATCTGGATGTCATTGTAAATAATACATTGAAATCTTCTGCTCAGTGTGTTGTGGCAGCCAAAAAAGCAAACAGGATACTAGGAATTATTAGGAAAGGGATGGTGAATAAGACCAAAAATACTATAATGCCTTTGAATTGCTCCATGGTGCAGTTGCACCTTCAGTTCTAGTAGCCGTATCTCAAAAACGATATAGCGGAATTAGAAAAGGTTCAAAGAAGATTGACCAAAATCATAAAGGGAATGGAACTCCTCTCATATGAAGAAAGGCTCAAGAGGTTAGGACTCTTCAGCTTGGTAACGAGACAGAAAAGGGAAGATATGATTGAAGCCTACAAAATCTTGAGTGGTGTAGAACGAGTAGAAGTAAATCGATTTTTTTCCTTGTTCCAAAAGTACAAAGACTAGGGGACACTTGAGGAAGTTACATGGAAATACGTTTAAAACAAATATGAGGAAATATTTTTTCACTCAACAGATAGTTAAGCTCTGAAATTCTTTGCCGGAGGATGTAGTAAGAGCGGTTAGTGTATCTGGGTTTTAAAAAGTTTGGGACAAATTCCTGGAGGAAAAAGTTCATAGTTTGCTATTGAGGCAGACATGGGAAGCAACTGCTTGCCCTGGGATTTGTAGTATGGACTGTTGCCATGAATTGGGTTTCTGCCAGGTACTTGTGACCTGGCTTGGCCACAGTTGGGAAAACAGGATACTGGGCTAGGTGGACCATTGGTCTGACCCGGTATGGCTACGCTTATGTTCTTATGAGCTTTGGTATAGTGTCAGTAATTTGGATTTTTATAGTCTCCCTGTTTTTATTTTTCATTAATCCACTGATTTTTAGGTTCCATTTAATTAATTTATTATTTATTCATTTTTTTAATAAGAGGTTTGTCACGAAACGCCTATCCACCAACCTGGGGTTACCCCACGGCCACTCAGAAGGTCTAACCCCAGCACAGCTCAGGTCCGCCTGCACTTGCCACTTGTGTTCAACACTAGCACTCTCGTTTCACCAACTGGGTCACAACCGCCTCTAGGTAAGTCTCCCGTGCTCAAATTATCCCCAGTGATTTCTAGGTTACTGGGGCCACACTCCAAGTGGTCCCACAGTTCCCAGAAAGCACTCGCAGACCCAACGCACAAGCCACCAGGATTCTTTACCAGTCCAGACAGGCACTTGGAACAGTGGCAAATCAGAGCTCACTAGCCCAGTCAACAAAATTTGAAAGTATAATTCTACTTGCTTCTTGCTTGTGTTAAAGAACAATTCAGTTCCCAATAACAGCTTTACAGCAAAGAAATACTACCTGCTGGCCAAATAGGAGAAATACACTTCAGAACATAATGCAGGAAAATATCAATTTTACAGGCTTAAAACATACTGTTTCTTTACAGGGTTCTTCATAAAGAGACCTTCAGAGAACCTTGTAATTTGCTATTATTCTCCCCCTTTTAATTGATAAGCTTTTTGTTTTTTATTGGTTTTACTATGAATCCAGTGTTTACAGCTTCACAGAGAGTATCACAGTGCATTCTGGGACCAGTGACATAATCGCATCATTGGAACACATAAAAATGGCTGCTGGAACACATAGAATTTATAGTGTTTTTAGCGATTTCCAGTGTTTTGAGCTGATTTTTAGCAATTTTAGGAGGGTATTCTTTCCTCTCAAATGATATGCTCTATTTGAACTTTTTTTGGTTTTCAGGAGCCTTTAGTAGCACATGCTGCTTCTTTCAGCAATAGAAAAGTCTGTATTTAGTAGTTAGAACTCTGGAAATATGCAGGAACTGGGACGTTTGTTGTGTATAGGAAGGAAAATGAATGGAGAAAAGTACAGAAAAGTCTTTTGAGGAAGACCAGCTGCCCTCTGCAAGAAAGGTGAAACTGGGATGGAAGCTCACCTTTCAGCATGATAGTGATCAGAAACACACAGCTTAAACTATTGGAACGGCCTTACTCTGAGCCTTGACCTCAGTCCAATCAAAAACTTGTGGCATAACAATTCTAGCCATCAGCACTCTCCGAGTAACTCAACACAGCTTGAACAGTTTTGTAAAGAAGAATGATCTAATATTGACAAATGTAGGTTTGAGAAATTACTAGAGAACTATCCCAGAAGACTTGTAGCTGTAATTGCTACAAATGTTTCTTCCACTGAATGTTGACTCATGGAGGCAGAGGCATTCCAGTTTTTTTTTTTTTTTTAGTTTATGCTTTGTCCCTTATTAAATATTTTTCCTTGTCATCCTGTTAGACCAGTTCAGAGGAGTGGGGGTATGTTTCCCAACCATCTGCTGGAAGCACAGAACACTGACAATTCGGTGACATCATTACCTGTAGAAGAGGTAGTGCAGCTCTGGAACTTGCCAGTATTTCTCTGCCTCCAGCAGATGATGTGGATGGACTGGTATGGCAGGTTTAAATTTTGTGGCTTCTAAATCCTTGGGACACACACTACGGCCTGTAGTTCCTTGATCATATCCTTGGCCAGAGGAGCACTCAGGGATCAGTCTATGAATCTTTCCCTGATGAAGTAGGAGGAGTATTCGCCATGGGTCTCAACATTTGGCCTGTAGGTCTTGGTGAGGTGGAGGTCCTGCAGGGTGTCATGCATCCTGCCAGGCCCCGGTCCTGTCCAGCTTACCTTCTGGGCTGCATCATCTCTGGCGGGACTTCAGAACCAGCGGTGTCCTGAGGAGGGGAGGTCTGGTACTCGATGTCTAGTGCCTGAGATCGTCACGCTGATGCGTGACATCAGACACAGGAAGGAAAAGGAAGGCAGCACTTTAAAACTGCAATGTTGGAGGGTCATGGTGCCTTCACTTCTTTGTTCTTTGTCTGAGAGCAGCTCTTGCTAGGTCACTAAGCCAGCCATGCTCAGCCAGGTCAGCTCAGCTCAGCTCCACGACAGGGAATACATTTCGTATTGAGGCTAGACGAGAAGGTATTTCCACAGCCAGAGAATACTTTTTGATGTGGCAGTTGCTCCCGACAGTGGCAGAAGGAGGAGCTGTACAATGGGCCACAGATGTAGAGGCCTTCTGTTTCATTGTGAAGGTGATCGTGGTAGTGAGGAGCTCTTGTTGTGAACAGGATTCTGGAGCACCAGTCTGCAGACTCCTTCAGGCTCGGTACATGATTTTAGTAACATATTCCTTCAACCTCAGTCTGCCTGGGTGATGTTTCCCTATGCTGTTCGCCATTTGAAAGCATCTATGGAATTTTTGTTTCCCCCCCCCCCCCCCCCACCTCTTTGTTACTTGCTTGGAGCCTTACAGTACCTTCTTTATGTGGTAGGCAGTGGCATTGCTTTGTCTAGGCTGCATGCCATGTCATTGACAGCAGCTGGCGTAAATTTTTGTTCTCTGGGGTTATATGGAAATGCCCTTGCTTACTCTATGATCCATAAGGAAAAAGAAAGTTGACACATCGCTTCAAAATTCATAGACTGATTTATTTCCTGGTCAGTGCTAACATTTTGTGGGGATCTACAGTTATTTGAAAGGCTTTCTTGCACCAGATATGGGGAGGGTGAAGCATGAACATCCCCTTATTAGTGGATAAGCAGTTGAGGCAGTTTTTGAAGGCTATATTGCTGCTTTTAGGCACTTACAGCTGATGCAGCTCCAGTGCTTTATTGAGTTAGTATTATATCTTTGTCCCAGTAATGCTTGTTGGTATTCCTTTTCCTTTCCCATTCTCATTCTCTTCTATCCAGGGAAAGAAGGGTAGGAACAGCCTGTGGGTTAGAGTTGGCTTGGTTACTCGAGTCCTATGATGGCCAAGACTAGTGGTTAGATCCTGTTTTGGTGTAAAGGAAGTAAGAATGGTCACTACAGGCCCTTCTGAACATCCATTCTGCTCTCCTGCCCTGTTTTTCTCTCATGCGCGAGTCCACTGCAGGGCTGTAGGGGCACTGGTGAGATTCCCCTGAGTGGAGCCTTTACAGCCTGGGGACTGCTCTGGGTTGTCTTCTGGATGTTGGTTAGTCTGGCCCAGAGTTCTACAGAACTTGGAGATTCTACCTGCTGGCTCAGTTCTACCTGCTGGCTCAATGATTTTTTCTGCGCAGTGTGTTTGGAATGCTGCACCCCAATATTAATCTGCCAGGCCCAGATTGGGGTCATGGTTTTCAGTATCAAATTGTTAGTCTAGTAACGCCTTTCATTTTGCAGTTTTGCAGGATATATTTCAAGTCCTGAGAGTGACCTTCTCACTTTTGGGCCACATTGTACTCTTGCTGGGATGAGCAAACAGCGTGTTAAAGGGGCTGTGTAAGTGTTCCCTATCCTAGGGTCCTTTTGAAGCTACAGCCTGGTTTTGCATGGGTTGGAACATTGGGTATGTTGGCATACCCTGCTCTTTGTTAGCTTTGTTGGTGCCCTTTACCAGGCTTAGGGCACTGTAGCCTATGGTTCCAGGTTGGTTGTTAGCATGGTTGGAATCCCTGGTTTCCCAAACCCCTTGTATTAGCTCTCACAAGGTGGATGTTAGGAAGGGAGGACTACAACCATGGAGTGGCATTGCCTAGAGGATTCCTGTTTTCTTCCCACCCTAGGTTTAACAGCTTTGGTACATCACACTCATCTAGCATGACTCAAGGAAAGGAAATTAGCAGATAAGAACAAATTTCGCCTTTCCTATGACAGGTGTTAAAAATGCTGTGTTGATGAGTGGGGGGGGGGGGGGGGGGGGAACATTTAAATGCATGAAAGTCTGATGAACTGACACAACAAAATGTGAAAGAAGTTTAAGGAGATGTAGAATTTCTGTAGCCACTGTGTTCAAACAAGGGTCATCGCTTCAGTAGAGCTAGGAGAGAAACAAAATACTTAGTGCATGATATTGACAGTGATTTAAGTGGGCAGGAGAGCCAGTTAACTGTCAGTGCCACTGAATATAGGCACTAACTGGTCATGTTGAAAATGGGCAGGAGAGGGAAGTTACAGGGAGTGGCATTGGGGAGGAGCTGGGAGTTATGTAGGTGCTGGCATAGTAACATAGTAAATGACGACAAATAAAGACCTGTACGGTTCATCCAGTCTGCCCAACAAGATAAACTTATTTTACATGGTATGTGATATTTTATATGTATACCCGAGTTTGATTTGTCCTTGCCATTCTCAGGGCACAGAACGTAGAAGTCTGCCCAGCACTCTTCTTGTACTAAGTTCTGAAGCTAACGTTGAAGCCCCTTAAAATTTACACTCCAGCCCATCCCTATCTATTCAGTCACGATCAGGGCACAGACCGTAGAAGTCTGCTTAGCTCCCGTTTTGTTTCTAATTACCGGCGTCGCCACCCAATCTCCACTAAGATTCTGTGGATCCATTCCTTCAAAACAGGACTCCTTTATGTTTATCCCACGCATGTTTGAATTCCATTACGGTTGTCATGTCCACCACCTCCCGCGGGAGGGCATTCCACATATCCACCACCCTCTCTGTGAAAAAATACTTCCTGACATTACTCCTGTCTGCCCCCCTTCAACCTCAGTTCATGTCCTCTAGTTCTACCGCCTTCCCGTCTCCGGAAAAGGTTTGTTTGTGGATCAATACCTTTCAAATATTTGATCATCTGTATTATGTCAGGTATCTATGTTCAGGTCAGCAAGTCTCTCCTTGTACGGTTTGCAACACAAATCCCATACCATTTTGTAGCTTTTCTTTGCACCGCTTCCACTCTTTTTACATCTTTAGCAAAATACGGCCTCCAAAACTGAACACAATACTCCAAGTGGGGCCTCACCAACGACTTGTATAGGGGCATCAACACCTCCTTTCTTCTGCTGGTTATGCCCCTCTCTATGCAGCCTACTGTTTTATTGTAAGCTGCGTATAAGCCATTTTTGGCCCATTGCGGTATATCAAGTTTTTGTAAATCAATCAAGCTATATGGTTACTGGCACTGAATATCAGCTGGCATTTGCCCTTAAGCTCATTACGCCATCCTCTTCCCCAGCAACAAGTAGCAATCTCCTCTTCCCCCCCCCCCCCTCCAAAAAAAAAGCCTCAGTAAGTCCCCATGGGTCTACATACTGGTAGTTTAGTGGTCCTTGGGGCTGGAGTGAAAGCTATTGACTCCTGTTCCTTTTGGTTTCAAAGTGAAAATGGCTGCTGCAACCTCAAGTGGTAGTATGACAAGCCTGATAGTGGAATCAAGACTAGGTATCACATAAGTAGTGGTTTGAAATGGTGGCCGTTCTCCTTTTCTTTCTTCCCACCATGCCAGCCCATCTCAATATGTTAGGAAGAGGACTACAGCAGCAGTGTAGCTCGTTGGGCTGTGTGCTCTTCCACTGCTTTCCAAACCTTGTGTGTTCACTTTAGAGAGCTGCACTGCTTCCGTCCCCGCGGGAATCCCGCGGAACCCGCGGGATTCCCGCAGGGACGGAGGCAGTTCCTGCGGGGTTCCCGCGGGGATGGAAGCTGTTCTGCGGGGTTCCCGCGGGGACGGAGTCAGTTCCTGCGGGGTTCCCGCGGGGATGGAACCAGTTCTGTGGGCTTCCCGTGGAATTGTAAGCTCCACCTGCACCAGCCTCTCATCTACCGAATGCCAATTTCTTTGAGTGCTGTCTCCTCCTCCTCCTCCTCTTCCTCCTTGCTTTAACAGCATAAATGTGGAAAGTCTTCCATTAAGGAGGTGGTAGAGTCACAAATGATGACGGAATTCAAAAAGGCATGGGATGAACACAGAGGATCTCTAATTAGAAAATGGAAGTTATAAAAAACCTAACCTTAAATGGCTGCATGTGTGTGGATGTGTCAAGTGACGCTTAGATGGCGACTCTGGCTGTGATGAACTAGAGCTGATACCTGGCAGACTTGTATGGTCTGTGTCTCATACATGGCAATCTGGTGTAGGATGGGCTGGAAAGGGCTTAGACAGCAACTTTAGTGGCTGGAACATGAGGACAGTGCTGGACAGACTTTTATGGTCTGTGTCCCACAAATGAGAACATGAATAGGCTGGAATGGGCTTCGATGGCAACTCCAGCAGTTGGAACATAAGGATGGGGCCAGATAGACTTCTGTGGTCTTTGTTCCAGAAACATGAAAGAAAGACAATAATCAAGTATATAATATCACACTCGTTGATTTAATGATGAATTGATCATGAGTGTTACTATTGGGCAGAGTGGATGGACCGTTCAGGTCTATTTGCTGTCACTTACTATGTTACTATTAATCCTCTTTGCTCCCAGGCTGGTGCACAGACCTCAGCTCTGACACAGGCACGAGAATCAGATGTCACCTGACCTACTGGCGCGTGCATGTGGCGACCTTTCAGCACACACTGCCAGTGAATCAGAGACAAATCTTACATGTGCGCACCAGAGTGTTCCAAGTTCCAACTTCCGTTCCTTCCTTGCCTACAGTGCTGTGGCTCAAATCCAGAGAGAGACTGAGGGAGCTGACTGGAACTTTCTTTTATGTACTATTAAATTCTTACGGGGATGGGCGGGGATGGGTTAAATTCTTGCGGGGACGGGTGGGGACGGGTTGGGATGGTTTAAATTTTTGCGGGGATGGGTGGGGATGGGTAAGATTCCAGTGGGGATGGGTGGGGACGGGTAAGATTCCAGCGAGGACGGGCGGGGATGGGTAAGATTTCTGTCCCCGTGCAACTCTCTAGTTCACTTTGAATTGCACAGCCTTTGGTGTACTTTGTGGTTCAAAGCCCAATATGACCATTTTCTTTCTCCTCCTCTTCCTTGCTAACAAGAAATGGACCAGCATGGGGTGGGAAAGAGGAACAGGAAAAAAAAATAGTTTCCTCTACACTGCTGCTATGCTATGGAAAATCTGCTGTAGGCCAAATGAAGTGGCTCAGCTGTCCAGCAGTGGCCTTGGGCCATATGTTTGACATACTTGATCTGAGAGGTTTGTTTGCTAAGTTGTGTGTCTTTGCCAGTTAATGTGCATTAACTGGCAATAACTTGCATTTTTTTTTTTACCACCAAGCATGTTAAATAATAGTGAGCTGCAACCCATGCAAATGCATGCAGAATAGCTCATTATTATACAAAATGAATAATTCAGCCCTTCCCCCATCCTTAAATATTTGTCAAAGCACATACATGATTAGTAAATAAGTTCTTGTTTGCATCTTGACAGGCAGATGCTCAAAAGCAAATGCGGGTGCTAGAGGCCATTAGCAACAGACTAGCACCTGCATTTGCTACTGCAAAATATTCAGAGCTGGTGAGCGTGTGAAATAACAAGGCCGCCAGCTCTGAACACTATTAGCATTCAAATGCATACTAAACAGGGCCATTAATATTCCTTCCCAGTGCTCAGCGGGTAGCACACCAAACAAGGGTGCTGCTCCCATGGCAAACCCTTGCCAGGGCATTGGGGAGGAATAGGAGGGCCCTGTACAGCATGCATGTGCATGCTTCCAGGCCCCCCACCCTACCAAAGATGTGAGGGCCTGATGGTCCAGTGGACCCCAGGCCCCCATCCGTCCCCAAATTAAAACTTAAACCTGGTGGTTCAGCAGGACTTCCCCACCCCTGACTTGTCTCCTATGCTTTCTGGGCATGCGCTCAAGAGCTGTACCTAATGCACAGCTCTTGAGTGCATTCCCAGGCACAGTCCGCCCGCAATTGTACCTCAAGGTCAGTTCTATGAATGCACTTAAATTTGTATTTCACTAGCATTGAGTGTGAGGGAGCTGATCAGCCTTGCTGATTGGTGGCAAAACTCCGATGCTGTTCAGAACAGCGCCGGAGTTTTGAGCATTTGCATCTAAGTAGAGGAGGGTGAAATGATTTACCCAGGGTCACTAGGAGTGTTCGTGGAAGAAACAGGATTCAAATCCTGTTTGTTAGTCTGCTGTTGTAGCCTCTAGAGTACTCCTCCACTCATGGGCGTAGTTTGACTGTTTCATTTGGGGGGGGAGGGGGCAAAGGATGGGGCAGGGCATATTAGCATATTCATTTGTATATATGTATGTGTGTGTGTATATGTATATGTGTATATATATATATATATATATATATATACACACACACACACACACACACAAATGAATCTGCTAATATGGAGAAAAGGAAGGAATGAATGGAGAAAGAGCTGGCTTTTTTGTGAATAACCATAATGAATATGTACATATACATTATGGTTATTCCCCAAAAAGCCAGCTCTTTCTCCCTTCCTTCCTTCTCTCCTCCTTATCCAGAACTTCCTCTTCCTCTCCAGTAGTATTTCCCCACCCCCTTTCCCATACCATGCCAGTGTAGACCTTAGAAATGCATATGCTCTATATGTAGATCCTTCAAGAGGTAGTGTGTCATGATTTAGGCTCTAAAACCCATTCTGATGTTTTGGTGCCACCTCAGTAAGGTCAACACACAATCTCTCCACTGCAAAACACTATACAGAAACTTGTGCAAAAACACACTCATAACCTTACCAAACCATAACAGCACTAATTCCAAGGACAGGACGAGCTACAACCTTATACGTGGAAAGGCAGCACTGTAATTACACCGGGCTCTAAAACACCAGTACACTACCTAGTGAAAAAAAACAAAACATAAAGGACTGCAAATACTACACACTAGCAGAATACTGCATCTTGGTCACACATGAAAAACACATGACAGAACAGATATGACACAAGGAACTAGAAATAAAAAAATATGGAGGCAAAATACTGAACTTGAAAGTTACCTCAAGAAGTCAGACTTGGCATGCAGCAATACTAGAAAACTTGAAACTTATATGCAAAATATCACAGATGCACATTTCCAAAAGCTGACGTATTCCAATTATTAAATTCTGAATAAAATACTTTTTTCTACCTTTGTTTTCTGATTATTTAGTTTTTCTATTCGCTTTGGTCCCAGTGTCTTCTGTTTTATGCAGTGTCTTCTTTCCAATTGATGTTTTTCACTCACCATGTCCACCATCCTCCTGTGTCCTTATGCATCCTGTCTACCATCTGTAGCCCTGTCCCTATCCTTTCTCTAGTTTCAGCATCTGCCCTCAAAGTGTTCCGATCCAGCCCTTAAACTCAGCAGTTTCCCCTCCACCCATATCCAGCATTTCTCCTCACTCCCCTCCCTCCATCCATGTGCATCTACTTCCTCTGTCTTCCCTCCCCTCCATCCATCCATGTCCAGCAACTCTCCATTCTCCCCTGCCCTCTCCTCCATCCATCCATCCATCCATCCATATCCAGCAAATTTCCTCTCTCCCCTGCCCTCCCCTACATCCATGTCCAGCAACTCTCTCCCCTGCCCTCTCCTCCTCTCCATGTCCAGCGATTTTTTCCCTCCCCCTACCTTCCCCTCCTATCCATGTCCAGTGATTCTCCTCTACCCTGCCCTCTCCTCCTCTTCATGCCCAGCGATTTTTCTTCTCTCCCCCTGCCTCCCCCTACCTTTCCCTCCCATCCATGTCCAGCGATTCTCCTTTGACCCCCACCCTCCCCTCCCATCCATGTCCAGTGACTTCCCCATCTCCCCCTTTTCAGTCCCCGAGTTCTAGTTCCCTCCTCTCCATCCATCCATGTCCAGCAACTCTCCATTCTCCCCTGCCATCTCCTCCATGTCCAGCAATTGTCCTCACTCCTCTGCCCTTCACCTCCATGTCCAGCGATTCTCCTCTGCCCCTCCCCTCCATGTCCAGTGATTTCGCCTCTCTTCCTTGCCCTCCCCTCCCATCCATGTCCAGCGATTCTCCTCTGCCCTCCCCCCATCCACGTCCAGCGATTCTCCTTTGACCTCCCATGTATGTACAGTGACTTCCCCAGCTCCCCCTTTTCAGTCAGTTACAACCCAGCCCCACCTGCCCACCCTCAGCTCCTCAACAGCCCTCTTCTCCGTTCCTTCCTGCCCCCTCCTCTGTGTTTAAACCTTTTATTTTCAGTCGCAGCAACTGCAGTGAAGAAAACAGCACAGCGGGCTCACCGCCAGCCTTGCCCTTCCCTCACAGCGTCCCGCCCTCACGGAAACAGGAAATACATCATCAGAGGAAGGCAGGACACTGAGAGGGAAGGGAAAAGCTGGAGGCGAGCCCGCTGTGCTGTTTTCTTCATTGCTGTTGCTGCGACTGAAAATAAAAGGTTTAAGGGGGGGGGGGCAGGAAGGAATGGAGAGGAGGGCTGTTGGGGAGTTGAGGGCGGGAAGGAGGGACCGAGAGCTGCCTGTAGCGTTGTGCCAGCCCTGCGTCTCGCCCCCCCCCCCCCCAACTACGCCCATGCCTCCACTTCAAATTTCTGCACATTACTTTCAAGAGAGAAAGCACCTACAGAAAAAAGCAGGTGCACGTGTCTATGGGTAATTTTTCTCAGGGCAGTTTTGAAAGGGAAAACCTGCAAATAAAAGTATTCATGGACTTTTCTTCAGTGCTCCCATATTTGAAAATATCTCCATGATTTGTAATCTTAATTTTGATTGATGTTGGTTTGTCTATTGAAATTGATACTTTGTTGTATTAACAAGAGCTTTGTGTGACTTCATGCATATTCATTGCAGATATCCTAAAAACTAGTTTGGCTAGGTGTGCATCCAAGAGAGAGCTGGGAAACAATAATTGGGAGCTAAGCGTTTCAGTTTTATAGCAACAGATCTACTTGCAGTGTTCAGTTAGCAGTGTCCCCATGCCTTAAACTTTCTGTGTTGAGCTGGTGGAGGATCCATCTTGTTTTCTCCGTGGTTATTTCTCTTCCACGTGTATTTTAATCAAAACATGATTCTCTCATTTTTAAGATCAAGAACAGTAACTTAGCCTAGGGTTCATTATAATGGTGATAGAGCAGATTTTGTACGGTTTCCTAAAGGAAACATTTTGCTCCCCAGTGTTGTAACCAAATAGCATGCAGATAAGTTGCGTGTAAAAAATGTGTACTAATATGGGAGAGCACACTGAATGCATGCACACATGGGTCTGCACTAGTGGCAACTATGTCTTTAGATTGTAAGCTCTTTTGAGCAGGGACTGTCTTCTTCATGTTCAATTGTAAAGTGCTGCGTACGACTGGTAGCGCTGTAGAAGTGATTTACAGTAGTAGTAGTAGTAGTAATATGACCTTTTGAGATCAGAGGTCCCTACTTCAGATAGCATCTTGGCAATAATTCTTATGTTGGTTCAAATGAAAAAAAAACCCCCCCACACACACAATCTACAAAAGAGTTTCTCCTTTATAACCAATATGGCTGCTAGATGCTTGATATGTGGACCTAAAATATGTATTGTATTCTTGTTTGTGAACATATGGTTAACAATATTTATTATTTTTGCAGGTAGGATGGTCATTCCTCTGTAAACTAATAGAGGTTTATCCACTCACATTGGATAAACTAGCTGCTCACCAGGATCTTGGAAAGGACTGGGAAGTTATCGGTGTTCACCAGTAAGTTTATCAGTTATGAATATTACAGTGTATCAACATAAGGTCATCCAGGAAGATCATGCAATTGAATGATGTGCAGGGATGGGTTAAGGGTGCCTTGAGCCATGGGCCCTGGGCTCTGCCTACTCCTGTTACCCGTGGAGGGGAATTTTCAAAAGGAGGTCCGAGTCAAAATAGAGACGTCCAAAATAGATATCCACCTTGCATGTATTTTCCAGCAGGATCTACGTCAAGATTTCCTGTTTGAAAATACATGAGATGGATGTCCATGTGATGAGGATGTCCAGCATGAATAGCCATTTTACAAACTGGATTTTCCAGCATATGAATGGTGAAAAAGCATGGACAGGGGGGGTCTGTCTGGCAGCATTCTTAGAAGAATGGCCACACAGACGTCTCTGCAGAGCAGAGGGGCAGCAAAGTGGTTAATGCAGAGGATTTTAAACCAAGGGATCTAGATTAAAATCTCACTTTAACTTTTATTTTGGAATTGTGAGCTTTCCAGGTATAGAAAAATATATGTTGTGAATGCACACCACTTTTTAGTCTTCAGGCTTGCAGATGGCTTATATATTAAGGTACAGTAGTTTTTTTTTTTTCTGTTCTGCGTATCGGCATCGAGGCTTCTGGGTTATCGCTGCAGTCCCAATCCCCCACCCCCAAGATAATAATAGCCTCAGTCTGAGCCTCCACCCCTCGATCCCCGTAGGCTGGCCCACGATATCCCTGGTGGTTTAGGTGATCCTACAGACAGGAATGAGGCCCACTCACTCCTGCCTGTTACGGGTCTGGCCTCGCAGCAGACTCATGCAGGGAAGGCAAAAGTTGGCTTTCTCCAAACAAATGAAACAAAAGTAGGCAAAGTAAAGAAGCTCGAAATAAAACTGAGAACTTGTGCCTCAACACAGACTGAGTAGAAGTATGTAATTTGATCCATAAATAGACAAAAACTATATTGTTTAATCTACTAATGTGAACACAGCCTCTGTCTTCTTTCCTCTCAATTGATAACCTTCAACTAAAACAGTTCTTTTAAGTTTTACATATGGCTTTTACTCTTCAGAATACTTTTTATTAAATTGTATATCTTTATATTCTTCAATTATACAATATATTCACTAAAAAATAGGTTATTACAAACGTATTTATTGCAAGCAACATAATATATTGCGATTCATTCCAAACCCTGTTTAAAACCCCCTTTTACATCAATGACCTCCAGATGTATTACGTATCTTTTCACTATACATAAACTTCCTACCTACTTGTACATTCACAACCAGCATTTTTTATATGTATAGTGAAAAGATACGTAATACATCTGGAGGTCATTGATGTAAAAGGGGGTTTTAAACAGGGGTTGGAATGAATTGCAATATATTATGTTGTTTGCAATAAATAAGTTTATAGTAACCTATCCTTTTTAGTGAGTTTACTACACTAATCACTAGGCTATTCCTCAGACTTCCTTGCTGCTTTACTAAGAATGCCCGTAATACCTGAAGCTCTCATAGAGCCTGGTATCCCTTTTCACAGGGCCGTGCTAACCCGGTAAGTGGGGTAAGCACGGCAGGGGGGCGCTTCACCTTCAAGGGCGCCGTCAGATGTCAGTGTTCTAAAAATTAAAAAATATAAACAAACTTCTCTCGCGTTGGCGCCACGCCGCCTATATGCGCATGCGCTGCTGGCTCTGGCTGCTGCCTTCCCGTGCACAGCGCTCGTTCGTCTGTTTAGCTCCGCCCCAGCTCTTCGATGCACGGCGTGATGCCGCACCTGGAGCCTCGCATGCAGTCCGACATTCTCCGAAGGACCTGGGGTTGGGGTGTTGCCAGTGAGCGATGCCGCCGCGTTGGAGTGCAGTGCTGACTGAGAGGAGAGAGGAGAGCGCTGCTGATCAGCTGCTGCCCTTTCCCGCGGCGCTCCTCCATTAATTTTGTTTTTTGCTGAGAGTGAGAGACTGCCAACGTCTCCCTTCCCTTCGCGCTCGTTGGTTCCCTCAGTGACTCGCCTTCTTCTGATGTCAGAAGAAGGCGGGACACTGAGGGAACCAACGAGCGCGAAGGGAAGGGAGACAGCGCTTTCACTGACGCTGCTGCGACCGGAGGTAAAAGATTCAAAGGCCCCAGGGCGCGGAGCTGAGGTAAGGGAAGGGCAGAGAGGCATGGATGGGAGGGCAGGCCAGGGAGAGGACAAATTGCTGAAAATGGAGGGGAGGGGAGGGAGGAGGATTGCTGGCTATGGATGGAGGAGGGAAGGGCAGAGAGGGACATGGATGGGAGGGCAGGACCCAGAGAGAGAGGAGAAATTGCTGGAAACGGATAAAGAGCAAGAAATAAAGAAGAAAGGAGGAAAGTAAAGAAAGGAAGCCCTGGAAACTGAGTTAAGAGGACAGATAGCAGCAGAGTCAGATACTGGGCCAGCATGATCGGAAAAAGAAAGTCACCAGACAACAAAGGAAGAAAACAATCATTTTATTTTCATTTTAGCGTTTGGAATATGTCCACTTTGAGAATTTACATCTGCTATCTTATTTTGCAAAGTATAGCAATTTGTTTCTAAGAATATTGCTGACAATTCCTTTCAGTGTGGCAAGTGGTGAGCGATCATTTTCATGGGGGGGGGGGCGCCAACTGATAGTCTGCGGGGTGGGGGGCGCCAGAGACCCTAGGCACAGCCCTGCCTTTTCAGTTTCACATTCAGGGGAGAGGAAGGGGGACAGCAACCACTGAGGGATTAAGAAGGGCTGTCCAGTGGCCACCTACTCAATCAGAGCACCTTTGTACCCTGGACTTGACTGAACGAACAGGTCTAACTTGAGATGTCCTTCTTTTTAGACTTGGATGTTTCTTCCCATTCGTTTATGGTTGTTGGATGTCTTGATTATGGACCCACCCTAGTCCCGCCCACAACATACCCACTTGGTATTTGGACATACTACAGTGTCGGACATCCTTTTTCTGCTTTTACAAAATTGGGATCTGGGCATTTCATACATACAGAAGTCCATTGGGCATTTTGAGATGTCCATATGCTTCGAAAAATAAGCTCCTTAGTCTGCTTCCATATGGACATCCCTCTCTGGAATTGGTCACTAGGTTACTGTCTCATCGCCCCCCCAGTTTTAATTTTATTTTTGGCCTGCCTTTTCATTTGTTTTTAGATATCGATATGTATATGCGATTGGGAATTATAATGTTCAATTATGTGTGGAAAGGAGACATCATTTCCCTTTTTCTTAAAATGAACTTCTTTCCTTCTAAAAAAAAAGTATAATACATTTAATAATGTAAATTTCTTAAATATATTATTACTGGTCAAAGTAGCTTGCATAGGTACTGTCAGAGGTAACAGTGTTATTTCCTGTGTGTTTTTGTGGTTTTACTTGTATCGTCTAGATGTGTTAATTGTAATCTGCTCAGGTTCTTTAAATTTAATAAATGCAAATTTATTGTCCTGGAGATCAGGCTTCAAGATGCAGCAGTTGTGAGGAGGGCTTTTGGATTTCAAACCAAACCTTTCTGTTCCTTTGAGCATCATTACCAATAATGTCTTTCTTGATTTGTATGTGAAACTACTTTTTAATATTTTTCCTGTGATCATAATTTTCAG
This sequence comes from Microcaecilia unicolor, assembly GCF_901765095.1. Taxonomy (NCBI): domain Eukaryota; kingdom Metazoa; phylum Chordata; class Amphibia; order Gymnophiona; family Siphonopidae; genus Microcaecilia; species Microcaecilia unicolor. Next base: position 38,339,284 of record NC_044040.1, on the reverse strand, counting down.
AGTTAAATTTAAATCCAGTGAACCTCTCTGGATGAATTTTTTTTTAAATTGGTTTCAGCATTAGCAAGGGTTGGTGTAACAATTTTTTTTGTCAGTGTTAGCCTAGTCTTAATTTCTGTATCTCTAATTTTAGTACACTATTCACAAAAGTTTGGGATGTTATTTTTTATAAAAACTGTAATGCCTTGTATGCATTGCTCGGTGTTTTATTCATGAAAGGAGAGAGAACCTGTTTATAAATTGGTGGGTTATTGCAGAAAGCACTTTTTGATGGGCATTTTAATGATTTTGAGCATGGAGAAGTGTTTATATTTTAAATAATTAATGCTAAGACCTGTGACTGTTATTATGAGCTGGGTCATATATATTCTGGCATCAGCAGAAGGTCCCTCATTCTTATCAGTTAGGAATTTTGTGTTATATGTTATTTCTGTTTCCTCCACTTTTGGGTGCTTTTTTAAAAATTGTATTTTACAAGATAGGCTTCTATGTCCTGTTTAGAAATTAAGCACCCACAGCCATTCCCAGTAGTATTGCACACATTAGCCAAGATTGGGAGGCGGGGCTGGTGGTTGGGAGGCGGGGCTAGTGCTGGGCAGACTTCTACGGTCTGTGCCCTGACAATGGCAGATACAAATCAAGGTAAGTTATACACAAAAAGTAGCACATATGAATTTATCTTGTTGGGCAGACTGGATGGACCGGGCAGGTCTTTTTCTGCCGTCATCTATTATGTTACTATGTTTTGCTTGTAAGCAGTAAAAAGTGTTCTTTGCTTTCCACACAACTCTTCTTTTTGCAAAAACACAAGTTGTAGAAAACAGTACAATTATATTTCCTTGCATTTGAACAGTTGATGGTTCAGCTTTTTGATAAAAACTTGATAGTGGCTGAATTTGTATTTCTTATATGTCACTGTAGGCTAATTCTGAAAATGCTGTGCATCCATAGCACCAGTGAAAACTTACTGGTGGTTGGACTGAAGACATTGAATGTCCTCCTTACTTCTGGTATGTTTTTTTTTATTTTGTGTACTTTTACCTGGTATTCAAAGTGGCTGTTCTGCCCAGTTACATCGCTTGCTTGTGGCACCTAACCGAAGAGCTGCCAAGTTACCCATTCCAGGAGGGAGACTTTTTGGTCGGTCTGGTTTTAAACTTACATCCCAAAGCAGTGTGGGACTTGTAGTCCTTGATTCTGACCATTGAAATCAGTGCTGCAGGTACCATAATGCACCAGGATTGAGGTTAGATGACTTTCAAGACCGGCCAAAAAGTCTCCCTCCTTGAATGGGTAACTTGGTAGCTCTGTAACCACTGTCATTCAGCAATACTTAACCAGACAGAGTCAGTGAATATCAACACAAACTGCCCTGTACTGTCCTGTTAGTGCAGGGGTGGTCTGTGGGTGGAGTTTGGGCAGAGCCTGGGCGGAGCTGCCAACCAGCTGTGGTAAGCAGCTAATGTTAGGGCAGCAAAGAGCTGGCTTAATTTTTAGCTGCTCAGTTAACCAGGTACTGGTCTGAATATTGGCTGGTGCCTAGTTAACTTCTGGGCAGCATCATCAAGGTTTCTGGGTCATCGCTGCAGTCCCAAATCTCCCATTCCTAAGATAATAATAGCTCCGGTTCGAGCCGCCACCCCTCAATCCCCGTAGGCTGGCCCAGGCCTATCTGGAATATCCCTGGTGGTTTAGGCAATCCTACAGGCAGGAATGAGGCCCACTCACTCCTGCCTGTTACGGGTCAGGCCTCGCAGAAGACTCATGCAGCGAAGGCAAAAGTTGGCTTTCTCCAAACAAACAAATGAAACAAAAGTAAGCAAAGTAAATAAGCTCGAAATAAAACTGAGAACTTGTGCCTCAACATAGACTGAGCAGTGTATGTAATTTGATCCATAAATAAACAAAAACTATATTATTTAATCTACCAGTGTAAACACAGCCTCTGCCTTCTTTCCTCTCATTAGATAACCTTCAACTGAAACAGTTCTTTAAGTTTTACATATGGCGTACACTCTTCAGAATACATTTTAGTATATTGTATATCTTTTTGTCTACATTGGAGGGCTCACAATAAAAAAAATGTGCTAAGGTGGGATTTGAACCTGTGTGTCTCTTGGTTTACAGTCCACTACACCAACCACTAGGCTATTCCTCAGACTTGCTTGCTGCTTTACTAAGAATGCCCATAGTACTAGTACCCGAAGCCGTCATAGAGCCTGGTATCCCCTTTCAGTTTCACATTCAGGGGAGAGGGAGGGGGACAGCAACCACTGAGGGATTAAGAAGGTGTCATGCCTGAATCCCTCCAGTGGTCAGCTGCTCAATCAGAGCACCTTTGTACCCTGGATTTGACTAGGGGCCACATGCACTAAACTTAACAAGCCAGCAACGTGATTTTTAAACTGGTTCTAGCCAGTTTAGTGTGCAAGTAGTAAACCGGGACATGCACAAAAGGGTTCTCCGAGCCATTTTCCTGTCACGGTAGCAGCTAACGAAAACAGAATGCAAATGAGCTAATTACTATTATAATGTGAATGTGATGCACTACCGTTTCTGACCGCATGCACCGTGGAAAACCTAACGAGAGGTCTGCACCTCTCGTTGGGGCTGCTGTGAGCGGGACCCATGCAGAGGAGGACGCCCATCGCAAAAATTGGAAGAAAAGTGCTCGTCAGGGATGTCCTTTCAAGGGCCTAACACTTGGATGTCCTTCCCTCAAAAAAAAAAAAAAAGGATGTCCCTGACGAACACTGGACGTTTTTTTTCTTCAGATTTTGTGATGAGTGTCCTTCTCTTGGACGTGTTTTTCTTACGTGCCCGAAAACCGCCGGAGAGAAGAATCGGGGATCGGGACGTGCGAAGACGCCCAAATCAAAACTATTTGGACGTCCCTTTTGATTATGCCCCTCCAGGTCTCTCTCAGCCAATCACAGCGCGTTTAGCTGTCACTGGTGTGCAAATCAGATAATGAGATACAAAATTAACTTTTGTTCAAGGAGATGGTAAATTAGGTTAGCATAACACACCCAAAAACTTAGTCCGTGCAAACTGTTTCCCAAAAGCATGAATACAGTTGTATTAAGTTTTTACAATACTCTGTAGGTGACGTATGCACAGATTTTATCATTTGCTTTCTTTTGCATATCATAAAAATGTGTTGTTAATATGTGTGGTAAACATTGCATTTATGTATATTAATAGCCAGTGTTAGTGTACTTTAGTATTCTGGTTACAAATAGATTGCATGTACTAACACCTTTAATAATGTAGTATTTGTTGCAGGGTGCATTTTATGCAATGGGCTCTGTGGCAAATAATACACATTAACAGTATTAGCATGTGCTAACTGTTCATATATGACCCTGTAAAAGTAAAAAGTTTATTATTAGATGATTTCAGGGTTTCCAGAAAAGCATCAAAGATATCAGAAAGAAATTAGAATATTTTGCCAACAGTCTAGTCTTGGTAAGTTAACCTCTATTCATACTTTGACAAGATGGACTTTGCAGGGAAATTAATATTAAGAACAACATTTTTATTACTTTCAAGTATCATCTCATTCAGATCAGAGGAATAAACCGTGTGGGTGCCTACGTGCCCCAGTTTGGAACTACCGCTCGGCTACCGCGTGGCCCAGGTGGTGGTTTCATTTTTTACTCACGTCCACTACGTGTGCCGGAAAATAACTGCTTTATTCAAATAATTTCATTTTGTTATTTTTTTTATTTACAAATATAATTATATACCACCTAAATCCTAGGTGGTTTCCATAAAAATATACATAATAAAACAAATAAAACACAATGTACATTAAACAGTTCTTCCTCCCATATCCCACCATGTAGCTGCCCAGAAAATACTACAGTGCTGAGAAAGCTTGTGTACTCCCTGGAATGGTCTGTATTTTAGCACAGGTTATAATCAAAAGATGATTAGGTCCTAATATGAACCTTGATAAGAGAGAAAGGTATCCACAGTGTGGGGTGGAGGGTGGCCTAATAGGCTAAGAACCAGGGAAACCAAAGTTCTAATCCCACTGATTCTTTTTGTAACCTTGGGCAAGTTGGTTCATACTCAGTTGCCTCAGGTAAAGACTTAAAGGGAAATTCTATAAATTGGTGCCTAAAGATAGGAGCTAATTCGGCGCATACGTTATGTAATAATAGCACTTATGCGCATGATTGGCACCACAAATTATTTATTTGCTGCATTTGTACCCCACATTTTCCCACCTATTTGCAGGCTCAATGTGGCTTACACTATGTTGCAAAAGGTATAATCATAAACAGAGTAAGAGGTATGGTCTAATTTAACATATTACTGTGTAAGAAATTAGGTAGATAGGTCAGTAGAATTATTTACATAACACAAAATAAAACAGGTAAGATATAATGACCAATAGTGATAATGTGATTAACATAATCAAATTAGAAGGGATCAGTATTGGTTTAGATATAGAATGGAATCAAGTCATTAAGGAGGATTTTTATCGTAATATTTATTTATTTGCTGCATTTGTACCCCACATTTTCCCACCTATTAGCATTTAAGCACATAAGTGATAGGAGCTATTTTATAACATATGCGTCAGAAATTGCTTAGCGTGTAAGTTCGAGGGCATGCACACATGCGCAGAGAGTGGTATGCATGTTATACGCACTTCAGAGCACAATTAGGCACCAGCAGTTATCCTTTATTTACTTTACTGTCCCTTCACTTATTGCAAAGCAAATCAGAACGGTTCACAAAACAAATGTTACAATAACTTTAAAAATAGTCCTAATTTAGGAACCTCATTAAAAGATAGGAAAGAAGACAAATTTCTCACACAAAAGAACAAAGCAATCAATTATGGCATTCATACATCAGACACAAAGACAAACATTGCTGTGTAGTTAATCTACTGAGATTCTGCATCATTCAATGGTTAAAGCTAATTGGTATGCGCAGCATTGCTGACTTAATGCTCATAGTTTGTATCAGAATCTTAGTGCCTACATGTTTTATTCTTGGCGCCAATTTATAGAATTGCCATGTTACACTGTAAGCTTTTGGTTTATACTCAGCCCTCTGGGGATATGGAATTATATACAGTCCCTGAATGTAACTCATCTTTGAAAGGTATCAACTAAGTATATAAAAAAAAAAAAGACATGAACAAAAAGAATATATATTTTGATTATTTATCCAGCGCCAAGATTCAACAGTAAGTATGCGTGTGTGAAAATGTAGGTGAATTGATCATTCAGTAATTTTCAACTAAATGTAGCTGTTGATTAGTTTCTCCCATACAGAACTCATTCACCTTTGTTCTTAGTAGTGTCATAGCCATGTTAGTCCACTTTTGAAGGTAATAAATAGAAATAAAACACACAGAAAAAAAAATAAGATGATAGTCCAACTTAATACATTTTTTGATTAGCTTTCAAAGGCAATCCTCCAGAAATGAACAAATGTTGACAAATATCAGAATAAGTACATAAGTATTGCCATACTGGGAAAGACCAAAGGTCCATCAAACCCAGCATTCTGTTTCCAACAGTGGCCAATCCAGATCACAAATACCTGGCAAGATCCCAAAAAAGTACAAAACATTTTATACTGCTTATCCCAGAAATAGTGGATTTTCCCCAAGCCCATTTAATATGGACTTTTCCTTTAGGAAGCCGTCCAAACCTTTTTTTAAACTCCGCTAAGCTAACCGCCGTTACCACATTCCCTGGCAACGAATTCCAGAGATTAATTACACGTTGAGTGAAGAAAAAGTTTCTCTGATTCATTTTAAATTTACTACATTGTAGCGTCATCGCATGCCCCCTAGTCCTAGTGTTTTTGGATAGTGTGAACAGATGCTTCACATCTACCCGTTCAACTCCACTCATTATTTTATAGACCTCTAACACAAAAGCATTCCAATGACAGTCTCGCAGGAAGAGGGTGTGGTAGGTTGGGTTAGGTGAGAAACAGGGAGAGCTGGGTGAGTGAGAGACAGGAGAGATGGATGGGTGATAAGAGGGTGACAAAGCAGTAAAGGTTTATGGTTTATAATGGGATAGAAAACCCAGATCTTTAAGTCCTGGTGGATGTTAAAATATTTCATCATTTTGACTTCAAGGGTCTCACAGAAGTGACATCCTGCTTGGCATTGTGATGTTTAATATGATGTCTGTGTAAATTGATTCTCGTCTTTAGCAATATAGCACCCTTCTTTTCACTTTTTGCATTGAATGATTTATACCACATTTGAAGATGAGCAAGTGAAGGATCCCCTTATGCTGAATGTTTTTCCCATGTGAGTGACTATGGGGCTCATTTTTAAAGCACTTACAAGGGGATGATCAAAAGAAACTCCCTTATATGGTTCAGCGTCGAAGGAAGAGGAGGGAAGCAGGCTACTTCCCTCCTCCAACCCACAAGGTAGGGTGGTGGGGAGGGGGGGCGGATTGATCACTGGACCACCAGGGACCCTTTGCTGGGGGGGGTTAGGGGGGCTGGAGACCCACCGGATCTCCATCCCTCCCTGAACCTGGGGGGGGGGAGATCCAGCGGACCTCCAGCCCCCTTTTTGCTGGGGGGGGGGGGGGGGGGGGGTTGGTCGCCCACTGGGCCACCAGGGACTATTTTGGAAATGTTGAGGGCAGTTAGGGGGGCTGGAGACCCCTCGGATCGCCAGTCCTCCCTGAACCTGGGGGGGGTCATCGTGGGGACCGGAGGTCCGCTGGACCTCCAGCCCCCGTTGCTCGGGGCAGGGGTAGTTGGAGCCTGGTGGTCCCATGGACCTCCAGCCCCTGTGTTCGACAGGTTTGGGCTTTTGACAGCCCAGATCTGTCAAACAAGTGCGGGAGGATTGTGCTGAGCGCATGCTCAGGCACAATTCTTCCGCACTTCTACCCCATGATCAGAGATAATTGTGTGCTTAAATTTGCATGCAATTATCTCTGATCATAGGTCTAATAACGCCCCACGCTATTTTTGGAGCGCTGTTTGGAACACCGCAGGGTTTTGGTCATCTGCTTGTTAGACTTTAAGTGCTTTGAAAATACGCCTTTATGGGATTCTGTGGGATCCTGTGAAATGTATTGGCACAGTTTGCAGCTTGGTATGTTGCAGGAACATGTACCATTCTCTTCTGTTTGAGATTGTATTGGGAGTTTGCTTTTCACCGATTTGTGTTTCAGATTAGGTGGCTTTGTGCATGAACAACTTGTTTAAGGTCTTGTCATAGCAATAAGATTAAGTTTGGACTTTGACTTGTTCACCACAAAACAAAAACTCTTTCCTTCAGTCATTCGGTAGCAGATTTATTTGAATATTTAGGATCACTGTTTTATTGCATAATCCACATTCCATTGTGCTTCAGCTCACTGGATAGCCTGACTTTGGCCCAGATGCACTAAACGTTTTTCATCGTTAAATGAGCCCTTAAGGAAGAATTTCCTATCCTTTCCATGCACTAAAGCCTATTTTTCGACGGCAGTAGCAGCTTACGAAACTGGAATGCAAATGAGAAACTACCATTGAAATGTAGACAATTCGGAATGCACTAACCATACCGACGATAGCAACGATTCACTTACCGCCAGAAATTTAACGTCAGCTCAGACCTGTCGTTAAAGCCTGAGCTGTCATCTCCCCACTGCCCCCTGCACGATGAAAAACCAAATTGCTGGCATGTTTTAAAAGAAAAGTGGCTCCCTGCTTCCCTGTGCCTAAAATAAAAAAGGAAACTAAATTAAAAAAGGATCGGGAGGGGGCAAAGGCGCTCATCAGCAGCGTCCTGTATGGACGGCCTTGCCTTGCCCCCCCCCCCCCCGAAGTCCCCGCTGCTCCCTGCTGCTCTGTTTGTGAAATAAAAGCTTTTAAAAATGAAACCTTTGCAGTTGCTGGGCTCCCCCTCCCTTCCTGTCTCTCTCTTCTTCAGTCGGCAATGCTCCGCCTCCTGACCTCCTCCACCTCCGTGCTCCGCCGCTCCCCCCCCCCACCGGACCCCCCCTCCACCAACATGGCCGGTGCAGCGCCTCTCACCTATGTTTGAAGGCGCTGCACAGGATGGATCAGCTGTTCTTGAGCTCTTCTGTCTCCTTCGATGTCTCCTTCTTCCTGTGTCCGCCCTCCTCTGACGTCAGCTATCTACGTAGATAACTGACGTCAGAGGAGGGCGGACACAGGAAGAAGAAGGAGACATCGGAGGAAACAGAGCTCAAGAACAGCTGATCCATCCTGTGCAGCGCCTTCAAACATAGGTGAGAGGCGCTGCACCGGCCATTATGGTGGTGGGGGGGGGGGGGGGGGAAGCGGCGGGGGACGAAATCGGGGGGGGGCACGGAGGTGGAGGAGGGCAGGAGGCGGAGCATTGCCGACTGAAGTAGAGAGAGACAGGAAGGGAGGGGGAGCCCAGCAACTGCAAAGGTTTCATTTTTAAAAGCTTTTATTTCACAAACGGAGCAGCGGGGACTTCGGGGGGGGGGGGGGGGCAAGGCAAGGCCGTCCATACAGGACGCTGCTGATGAGCGCCTTTGCCCCCTCCCGATCCTTTAATGTTTGTGGAGACATGCAGGGGAAAGTGGGGAGCCACGTGTTTGTGTTTTCTTTTTTTTCTTACGTTTCTGGCATGCGCAGAGCAGCCAGCATAACGCTTGGCTGCTCTGTGCATGCTTTACGAGCCGATTACCGACGGGGATTAGTGCATCGTTCTTTACAATACCGCACCGAACTTGTGCGACTTGTTTTTTTGGAGCATTGGTCGTTTTTTAAAATTCGGTAATGGCTTTAACGATTTTGCTTTTTTTACGTTTGGTTGATGCATCTGGGCCTTTATCTTCGAGCAGATTGAACTGTTTTTCAGTATATATTAAATTTTAGGACTTAATGCATGCATGGCTGAAAAATTTCATGGTACGTAGAGGGTTTCTTTAAACCATTCTGAAATACTTTTTTCCTTATTATTGATCTTATAGGTTGTTGTTGTTGTTTTTTTTTTTTAAAGAAGCAGTTTCAAAAAATGCTTCTAAATATAATTGGATAGTTAAAGGAAAATATTTCTTCCAAAGAAGTGATATTCTGCCACCAATACATCTGCAGAGAGCTGGTTTCTTAAGTCGAATATTTATGGCTGTGTTACAATACCTAAGATGTGAGGAAAGAGTGTAGTTGCTCTGTGCTTCTGCTCAGATTAGCTTTGTTCACACAACTGATTGCTGAAGCTCATAGCACAGAACAATTTGCTATTTTAATTAATTGGGAATATTTATATTCTTTTTAGATGTAATAACATATTTGCTTTTGGATGAAGAGTTGGATATTTTTGTCTTACTTTTTGAGGCCTTGAAAAATTTCTCTGAAAATGCAGACATTCAGAAATACGGATGCCAAGCATTGCAGCTACTGTTTGAGAAAGGTACAATTTCCATATTTTACCAAATTGTAACTGATTGTAAAATAATAGCCAACCATTTATCTGTCATTCATTACCAGAGGTGCTTTCTGTGGTATGAAATGAAATACCATTTATGTGGTGAAAAAATGTTACAGTATAAGTCTAATCAGGCAAAATGGGCTTTGTGCCCCTTGGGAGAGGATTGTGTAAAGAATCAGACTACAACATTCAGGGACACGTGTACTATCAGTTTGTGGTTGCGGGGAGCTGCTTCTGAGCTGGTACAAAAAATAGTATTAGTTCACTTCCCAGTATGTTTTTTTTTTTTTTTTTTTTTTTTTTGTGGGGGAGTCCCACTAAATTTTGTTTATATTCATTTGTCTTATGGAGGTAGATAGAGTGAAGAGCCTTCATTTCATTGAGGTAGTGATGGTTTTTGAACATGGGCCTTCTCTTGCAGGAACATGCATCATGGTAAGGATGTAAAAAAATACATATATATATACATTGCATAGCACAATCATCATAAAACCAATCATATGAAAAGAAACAATTAAGACAACACATAAATATCCACTTCCAAAAGGGACAATGTCTTCCATTCCTGGGTAAATTCCAATGTCTGAGTTACAAACTTAAAGGGTAATTTTATAAAAGGTAGCCAGCATGGTTATAAAAGGTTGGTGCACAAGCACGTACAAGTATTTTATAAGAAACACCTACATATCCAAGGTGCAGATCTCTGAAATTAAAATATCTGAGCATAGCATTGTCACCTCTCAAACCGATATTTCCAGGGCTTTTCATCATTTTTATTCAGAACTATACCAGTCAGAAGCCCCTCAATCACTTCACTTAACGGAAAATTTTTTAACCCCCCTACAATGTCCTAAATGGACAGAGCAGGAAGTCATCCCCCTTCTGGAGCCCATCACTGAAAAAGAAATTAGAGTGGCCATCCAAGACTCTCCTCTAGGGAAGTCCCCAGGCCCAGACGGGATCCCTATAGAGTTCTACAAAGTCTTTAAATTTGACCTCATTCCTTTTCTCTTACTTTTATTCAATGACCTGTCTCCGGAAACCACCTCCACCAGTCGATTCGCAGAGGCAGTCATAACGGTCATTCCTAAACCGAATAGAGATCCTCTTTTGGTGTCTAATTACTGGCCTATATCCTTACTCAATGCGGACTATAAACTATATGCTAAAATTCTAGCCAACCGTCTTAAAAAAGTTGTGCATAAAATTATTCATCCCTGTCAAGTAGGTTTCATGCCTGGACGACTTATTAGCGATAACGCAAGGCTTTTTCTTCATTTATCGCATATAGCCTCCTTTCCAGCCCCAACCAATTGTGGCTTTATCATTGGATGCAGAAAAGGCCTTTGACAGGATTGAATGGAACTTTCTCATTGAAGTGCTAACCTGGTTCGGCTGCCCATCTGAATTTGTGCTTAAAGTTCAGTCTCTTTATGCAAAACCAGTAGCCAAGGAAATCACTAATAACCTTTTGTCAGAGAACATTATTTTGCTCCGTGGCACCAGGCAAGGCTGTCCATTATCCCCATACCTCTTCAATATTGCGTTAGAGCCGCTTCTAATTGCGATTAGATCTCATGCATGTGTACATGGAATTGTCTATAAAGATCTAGAATTTAAGTATTCTGCCTATGCAGATGATGTCTTACTTTATATTTCTGATCCGAACCAGTCTATCCCAGCGCTCCTGGACCTAATTGCTCACTTTTCCAAATTTTCGTGCTACAAAATCAATCAGCAGAAGACGGAATTATTTCCTCTCAACGCATTAGCGCTTCCGAATATAGCTCAGTCTTTTAACTTGGTGTGGGCCACCCCAAAAATTAAATACTTAGGAATAGAATTGCACGCCAACTCTATAGATTGTATTCATCATAACTCCGACTTAATCTTGAAAACCCTTAAAGCTTTGCTGCATTCCTGGCATCCTCTACACTTGTCCTGGTGGGGCCGGCTTGAAACTATTAAAATGATGATATCTCCAAAAATTAATTTTATCCTCAGTATGCTTCTGATCGTTTTCCCCCTTCCATTCTACTCACAAGTTGACAAATTATTATCTTCCTTTCTATGGTCAAATAAGCCTCCAAAAATTGCTTTGAGGAAACTTAAATGCACAAGGGAAAAAGGCGGAGTTTTATTTCCCGACTTCCTCACTTATCATAAATCTTACATTTTGCAGCAGGGGTGCAGATGGTTCTTCCGCACTTCTGAATACAAGCCCATGTGGCTGCAATTGGAGGAGGCCATGGTAGCTCCTCTCACTTTACTGCTTCTTCTTACTGCTTCTTCATTTCCATCACATAGAGTTAATCAGATTATAGTCTCCATGGTCAAATGTCTATTGGACCTCGACAAATTTCAAGCAATACCTTTCAGTAAGTCATCACATCAGTCACTTTGGTATAATCCGCATATCTTAATAAATAAGGCTCCATTCTTTTGGAAAGAGTGGATAGATAAGGGAGTCTTCTATCTGTCTGATATTGTTAATGCTGATAATAGGTTTTGGTCCTTTTCTGAGGTGGTATCCAAATTTTCTCTACCTCCTACTATGTTCTTTCAAAGGATGCAACTTACTCATAGTGTGAAGGCATCTGTTGAGCTGGCATCATTGTCATCTCGGCTGCCTTCTTTATTTGCCAACGCCCAGACACTAGTATTAGCTGGGCACACAGCTTCATCTATTTATAAAATTTTTATTAACGCAACACACAACTTCAACACTGCCCTTCAACATAATTGGTAGCTTGATACAGAGTCTGTGGTAGATGAAAATATGTGGTTCTGTTTCTGGTCTAAAGTTATGAAACCTCTTTCCTCTGCAGCGGTCTATGTTTTTTTTATATCATAAAACCAATTGGACTCCTCGAAAACTTGCTACTGCTGGCCTGAACTCATCAGACAAATGTTGGCACTGTTCGCTGCAAGTGGGTACTTTCTCTCATATGTTATATGAGTGTCCTCCGATCTTTCAATTCTGGAAGGCTGTTTGGAATATTATACAAAAACTTTTGCCCATAACTGATGACCTGAATTATTAAATTGTAATTTTTAAGTCCGTTCATGCAACTTTTGATTTGACCTCCCCGCAATCAAAACTATTGGACATTCTCCTCACTATTGCTCAACGGCATATTTTGCAAAACTGGAAAAATGCACAGTTGCTGAATATTCATTTCTAGTGGAATACAGTCCTGCAGCATCAGAAGTTTGAGCTCGCCATGGCTGCAAAAAGTCGGATGATAGTATCTAAGGGAAAAAAATTTGGTCTATTTTGGACAACTACCTCCAAACTATTCAGGCCACACCTTAAACCAGTACAAAGGACTTATTTGTTAAACACCTGGATGCTTTCCCCTCCTTTTTTCTCTTCTTTCCTTTCTCTTTTTTCTTTTCCCCCTGTTGTGTTTCTTGCTTCCTATGTTTTTCCATCATTGTTTTCCTGTTATTTGTATTCTTGGAAATTAATAAAATATTTGGAAAGAAACAAAACACTTATTTCAAGATAAACACATCTTGACTATAGTAACTATTTTTCCACCAACTTTGTCTTTTTTTAAATCTGTCTTTCCTGTATCTTTTATTCATGAAGATAGCAAATAACATATGCTTTGGTCCTTCATAGGTAACTTCTTTGTAGAGAATACTGCCAAATACTAATTCATCATGCTACTTTTGGCATTTATGTTCCTGTTGTGATAGAATGACATGAAGCAAGTTCTTAAAATTCAAAATTAGTGCTCATTCTCTTAGTCATCTCTTCTTGTTTCCCCAGCCTTCCCTGTCTGCATATTTTACAATATTTTAAATTAAATCATTAATCTGAAAAAAAAAAAAAAAAGAAACACCTACATATATATTGCATAAAAGTAAGTACTATATTTTATGAGCACCTGCCTTTGTATGCATATAACCTTGGATAATTTTATAACAGCTTACATGAGTTCACCAAACACAGTTCTTCATCTTGAAATTATGGCGTCACACAGCACTAAGGATCGCGATTGATGCATATGATGGACTCCATACACACTGGAAATGCTTTTCGTTACTTAAACCCTACATCTCAGGGGCCCTATTTTAGGTGTTTAAAAATGCCATATGCTGGATATATTAATCACTCAATGAAAAGTTAAGCTCTGGAACTCTTTCCGGAGAATGTGGTAGCAGCGGTTAGTGTATCTGGGTTTATAAAAGGTTAGGACAAATTCCTGGAGGAAAAGACCATAGTCTGCTATTGAGACGGACATGGGAAGCATGGAATGTTGCCACGATTTGGGTTTCTGCCAGGTACTTGTGACCTGGCTTGGCCACTGTTTGGAAAACAGGATACTAGACTGGATGGACCGTTGGTCTGAGTTCCAGATCTGAACTATTTGTTGAGTGAAAAAAATATTTCCTCCTATTTCTTTTAAAAGTATTTCTGTGTAACTTCATTGAGTGTCCCCTAGTCTTTGCACTTTTTGAAAGAGTAAAAAATCAACTTCACTTTTACTTGTCCTCTACAATATTCTAAAACGTTTTGACTAGATGAATAAATATGAATACAATCTTTTCTTTAACTAATGTTTACTTCCCATTTTAGTTCCAGAGGAGCAGTTGACTGAGTTTGTTGACACCAAAGATCATATGATCGTATTAAATGCGTTGAAAATATTTGAAGAAAAAGAAGATGTGATCGTTCCAGCACTTTGTGCTCTTCTTCCATTAGCTGGTTCATGTAAGTGTTGTAAGTGTGCAGTTATTGCAGTGGGATGTCTGTTTGAGAAAGAATAGAGATTTAGTTTATTTTTCCAGCTATGGGTACAGTATGTCCAAGTGAAAAACTAAAGCTATTTTACATGTCTGGGGAAGTAAAGAAAGTGATATGTGAGTAAAGTCCACAGAAAAAAAATGACGTTTTAATGAATTCTGTTAGAGCAAACTATTTGTAATACCATAGTTCAAACCTTATATTTTTATTAGAAAAAAATATAAAAGTTGCAGAATTCAAACATGTAACTTTTACAGACTGCTTATGGACCCATGATTTGAAAAATCAGCCATTCTCAACATTTTGGATTTGCTACTTTAGTCATCTTTTCCCAGAGAAGGTCACATATGGTTTAATGCTTAGAAGGACTTATTTACTAAGCTACGTTTGCTGTTAATACAGCAGTTAGAATGTTCTAGAAAGTCTATGGAGGCCAATGTGATAAGCAGGGGAATAACTTCACAAATGCAATACTGTACATAAAAACAGCAAATAATATGCTTAATTGTGAAACGCCGAGAGGGCAGACGCCTTCGGACCCTTCACCTCACAGTTGGCGCTCGGTGTCTCCACCTGAGAAAAAGAATTGGCTATTGGGTATGGAGACACTCTTCTCATCCCAGGAATTCAGTCTTTGGTTCAAATCCTCTGTGGGATGCAAACTGGCAGAGTGTACCCGGAGAGCCATTGTCTTCCGAGGCGCTTTCCAAAATTAAATGACTCCACAGTCCCGTAGTTTATAATAAAAATAAATGGAACTTTTATTTAATTCAACCACTGGCAACTCAGTCTGTTCAAAAATAGATAATAGTTCAATACAGTCAAGTGAAATCAGCTTGTCCTTGGTGAAAATATTTACAGGGATGCCAAATCAACTATTTACAATTTGTACAGTTAATCCCCTTGCCCCCGTCCCTTTTGGTGGAACAAATCCCAAACAGCTACTTTCCTTCCTTGCTCAGGTCCAGATCCCGTTATCCGATCTTCTCCATAAGATGAAGCTCTCCTTAGCTCTCATCTCTTGCTCCTGGATTTGGTCCATTTGACTCCGACCCAGAGCTCAACCTTCAATCTCTGTTTCTGCCAACAGGGACTCTCCTTCTCTTCTAGTCAGTGTTTCATAGATCTTCACCAGGGACTCCCCTTCTCCTTTTCTCTGATGTAATGGCAGGGGAATGTTAGGGCAACCAAAAGACCATGTGCATGGACATGATAACACTTTTACCCCTCCTAACTCCTCCCAACATGTTACTCATCTCTTCTACTGCACCATCTTGCTGCATTTTATTTCCTAACCCGTCCCCTAGGGCTGGGCGTAATTCCTTACTCAGGGTGCTCGGTTATTGCCCCCCGTGACCTTCTACCAGAGCTTTATCCTCTCAGTAACCTCATAACAGGGAGGTTACAATTGCATTTTCAAATTTGTAATGCACATGTTCATGGTTTTGCCTATGTAATTCAGCATTTATAAAGACATTTGCAAAAATTATGCAGAATCATGAGTGAATTGAATTATACAAATAAGATTTACACATAATAAAATTACACATGTAAAATTGTTCCAATGAAGTTTGTGATTTTTCATGAGTTTACATCATGAAATGCCTCAAATCTCATTTGAACAATGTTTAAATGAGCCAGTGTTGTTAGAATTCTCATGGCCATGGCTCATTTCTTCATTGTATTAAATTTACCTCTGTATAAGAAATCCTATAGTGTAGAAACATTCCTTCTTTTCTTATCTCCCCTTTATGGAAATAATATAACTTCCCTAGAAGATGGCCATTGTGGCTAGAGATGACCTAATAGATCTTATTTGATATGGATTCTCAAATCTTTCATGGTCTTTTCTTTCTCTCATGATCATCAGAATTCCTGACAGGAATATTCTCTGACAAAGTAAAAATATTAGGAAGGGGTGAGAAAAGAGCATGGAGGGATATAGTCCCCTTGACAAAAATATGGTTGTCTTAAATTAGGGTCAGTTTGCATTGCACTGTTATAATTGATGACTGTTTTTCATGGCTGTTTGAAGTTGCAGTGTTGACATTCTTATAAGGCAAGTCTGGAGGCTGAGAAAATAACAGTAACTAGTAGGTATTTATTTGCTGAAGAATTAAATCCTGACAGAAATATTGAGCTGCTTTAAAGCTTATACCTGCCTGAGGCAGCCAGCACGAGTAACCTCCTTTTTCTACAATGACTCCTGAGAATTTAAGAGCCTTTTTTTTTTGTTTCCTCCTAAAGATTGCAACAATAATAGTATACACTTTTGATCTGTTTCAGCCAGCAATGCTGAAGTACTTATGTCTGGGAATGTTCGATGCTACAATGTTATAATTAACTTAATGATGTCCTTTCCGAGCAATGAAAAGATTCAGGAAGTGAGTTGCTGTTTGTTCCAGAAGCTGACATTAGGTGAGGTTTTTTTTTACTTGGTATTTGAAATGAGATAACTAAAATTGTACTTTTTGCTATGTCTGTGTGTGTTGTAGGATGCGCTGTGTGGAGGATGAATAGCAAAATTTTGTTATTGTGAGCCTCAGTCAGTATTTTTTCTATATTGAAGGGGGGGGGGAGGGGAGAGAAGGAAACTAAATTCAGCTTTAATTTTTATCTTTGTGGTTTGGTTAGCAGTTTTTACTACTGAATTTGTTTTCAGTTAGCTGGATTCATTCTGCTGCCCTTTTATAAAGCTGCGGTAGAGTTACTGTACAGTGGTGCATGGCAAATTGGCAACTGCCACAGGAGCCCAGCGGTAGTTCTGGTGTGTTCTGCGCGCCATTTCCAGCGCTTGAAAAAACCCAATTTTTAGTGCCGGGAGCTTACCTGGCGGCTACTGGGCAGCCAAGAAAAGAACACAGCGAAGGTGACAAGATGGATGACACCAAACAGACTTCTACTGGACTCAGAAAAAAGTTCACAGCAAGAGTTTATTCTTAAAAAACTGGACTCCACACGAGTCGTGTTTCGGCCGTTCAGGCCTGCCTCAGGAGTCCCTGTATGGCAAAGTGCTATTGGTTCTCATAAGGAGAGTCTTGTGCAAACACTGGATTTCTTTAACAATACCTTAGGAAAATTGAGAAAAACTTCTGAGCTTCTTGATGAGAGTGTGAGCGTCACTGTTCTCGTGTCGAGTCCAGTTTTTTAAGAATAAACTCTTGCTGTGAACTTTTTTCTGAGTCCAGTAGAAGTTTGTTTGGCGTCATCCATCTTGTCACCTTCGCTGTGTTCTTTTCTTGGTTTTTCCATTGCGGAGGTCCGCTTTCTTCTGTGTTTGCCGGGCTACTGGGCAGCGCCATGCACTAAGTGGTTACCACCAGGTTAGCACGGGAGCCCTTACTGCCTCCTAAATAGGAGGCAGTAAGGGCTCTCCCAGGAAATGGCTTAAGTTACTGCATGTCCATTTCCTTTTTTTCTTCTTTTTATGCTTAAGATTTTTTCACATATAGTTTCCTTCCCCAGCATTTTCTGTGTCTACATACATTTCAGGTTTGTGTACGTTATAAAACTATTAACATTTTTATTGTTTTACAGAAAATTTTTTCAATATTCTAGTACTGAATTACGTCCATGAAGTTATCATGGCAGCTGTTGGTCAGTACCCTTTAAATGCCAAGCTTCAGGCAGCAGGCCTTAGCTGCTTAGCTCTTCTCAGTAAGTACTACTGATATACAACAAGCATTTTGAAAATTAATCTTTGAACAAATATAGGTTGCTGGTGTATAGACTAAAGTAGTAAAGGTAGGGGTTGGTGCAAATGAAGTGCTGGAAACAACCCACCTGCTTCTGCTTGGAATATATTGGGTGGTGGCCTCAGAATCTAAGCTTTCAGGTTTATTTTTAAAAGTCATCAAGTGGTATGAATACCTGCATGGACAGCCAAATTACAAAGGGAGTGAACTAATAGAATATGTATCATTGTGAGGTGCAGATTTAGCCAGTCTGAAAAGTGATGTACCTGTCATGGCTCAGGATGAGCCCTTAGCCCACAGCCAAGTTGATGCTACCTAGCCAACCTGAGGGCTAGCTAGGCCTCGACTGGTGGTGGATGAGAAACCCAGACAAGGTTGGCGCTGGAAGACTTGGCTGGAGCAAGGCTGGAACATGGAGCAGGTCTAGAACAAGACACGGGCAGGAACAGGAGACAAACTGGAACAAGGTAGCAACACATACTAGACATCTTTAGGAGACCTGCTGCAAAGGTGCTGGCTGGGAGTCAGGAAATTACTTATATTTTCAGACAGGAAGTGATGACATCAGCCAGCGCCCTCTTGCAGGGCTATAAAGGAAGTGCTGGGCTTCCAGGAGGTAAACATCTTTCTTGGCACGGAATGCTGCTGGAGACTACAGAGAACAGGTGAGGGGCATGACAGTACCCACTTTTTATGCTCCTACCTAGGTTCCTGACCATGGATCAGTAGGGTGCACTGGGTCATTGACATATCCTCCCAGGCACTCTTTCAGCTAAACTACACTTGAAACAAACTTACTCCGTGTTTTACCTGAAATCCAATGTATCCAAATTTGTAAGAAGAATGCAATTGGCGATTTTATGTTTAACCATGTGCATCCTTGTACTGACAAGAGGAAGAGGAGGGCTGGGAATACCCCTTATCTGCACTGACTCTCTTCCACCTCATTAAAATGTCTCACCGATGCTGCGGCATTCCCTTAGAGATCCTATGTACTTCTCCCAAGCTCTCTTGAATTCAGATACTATTTTCATCTCCACAACTTCCACCGAGAGGCTCTTCCACGAATTCACCACCCTTTCCCTGATGCAGTATTTCCTCAGGTTACTTCTGAGTCTTTCCCCTTTCACCTTCATCCTATGCTCCCTCGTTCCAGAGCTTCCTTTGCACTGATGATTTTTGTAGCCACCTTCTGGACTGACTCCATAATGTTTATATCTTTTTGAAGGTGCGGTCTCCAGAATTGTATACTATATTCTAAATGTGGTCTCAGCAGAGTCTTATACATGGGCATCATCACCTCCTTTTTTCTACTGGCCATTCCTCTCCCTATGTACCCAAATGTCCTTCTAGCTTTCGCCATTGCCTTTTCTATCTGTTTGGCCACCTTAAGATCATCACATACAGTAACACCCAAGTCCCACTTCTCTTTCTTACACAATAGTTCTTCACCCCCTAAATGGTGCTGTTCCCTCGGGTATTTGCAGTCCAAATGCATGACCATGCATTTTTTAGCATTAAATCTTAACTGCCAAATTCCAGGCCATTCCTCTAGCTTTGCTAAATCCTTCCTCATGTTTTCCACACAATTAGGGGTGTCTACCTTGTTGAAGATTTTAGTATCATCCGCAAAGAGGACAATATTACCAGGCAGCACTTCAGCAATATCGCTTACAAAAATGTTTAAAAGAACTGACCTTGGGTGGGAAGGAGTTGGGGAAAATGACAAAATTTATAAAGACTGAAGTTCTGAGCTGGAGAACCTGACTCGTTTAACCAGTGCTCTAGCGCAATAAGCTATGTTCACTATATTTGTTTTGGCACCATCATTTAGCTTTGTATTAGTAGGCCGCTACATCACTAAAGAATTGTATTATGTTCAATTGGCTTGCAATGCGATGTGGAAGATGTGTTCTGTATCAGGTTTTGTGTATTATTTTTCAATAAAGACTTCATAAAAATTAAAAAAAAAAAAAAAAGAACTGGCCTTGTGGTACACTACTGGTGACAGCCTTTTCCTCAAAATGAGATCCATTTATCACTACCCTCTGTTGTCTTCCACTCAACCCAGTCAGTCACTTTAGGGCCAATACTAAGGACACTCAGTTTATTTATTAGTTCTCTATGTGGAATTGTGTTAAAGGCTTTGCTAAAATCTAAATACACCACATCTCCCTTGATCCAACTCTCTAGTTGCCCAGTCAAATAAATTAATTAGATTTGTCTGATGAGTCCTGCCTCTAGTGAAACCATGTTGCCTTGGGTCCTGTAATCCACTGGATTCCAAAAACTTAGCATTTCCATGAATTTACTTACCATAGAAGTCAGATTTACCGGCTTGTAGTTCCCAACCTTTTTCCTTACTTCTGCTTTTGTGGAGAGGGACCAGTCCTTACTCTAGAGAAGCATTGAAAAGGTCAGTGTAACTGCCAGAACTTCCCTCAGTTCCTTCAGTATCCTCAAATGTATGCCATCTGGGCCCGTCACTTTGTCCACCTTTAATTTAGCCATCTCCTCGTGAATACAATTGTCTGTCTTCTTGCTCATTTTCCATTGGTTACAGTCTGCTACATAATTTGTGTTTTATTCAGTATTTTCCATCAGTTTAACCATAAATCCTGAAACTGTAGCCGTCTATAACAGATTAACTTTAGAGCCAGACTTTTTTGTCTGGTGATGCATAATGGATCAATAGCTGTCAGTGACCAAAGGTGTTATCTAGATCTGTAAGGTCAGCTCTGTGTGTTTTTTCAGCAGGAATCAATGGACGATAATAGCTCTTGGATAAGATTAGGTTATGGATGGGTGAATCTGTTCTGTTATTTACAGTTGTATTGCAGCTATAGCACTAGAAACAGAGAAACATAGATGATGACAGATAAAGATAACGTGGCTTATCCAGCCTGCCTATCCACACCAACTACTACGCTCTGCAATCCTTTCCTTTCCCTGAGAGATCCTCTGTTCCTATCCTGTATTTTTCTGAATTTAGATACAGTCCTCTTCTCTACCACCTTGGCTGAGGCCATTGCACCACCCTTTCTATTACGAAATGTTTCCTTAGATTATTCCTTAGGCCCAAATGCACAAAGCTTACTGTACTATTAAAGTTTGCTTAAGACTGGTTCTAGCCAGTCTAAAGCAAACGTTTATGTAGGGTTTTCCGTGGCTCTAACGTGTGCCATTAGCAGCCACCGAGACCCCCATGCAAATGTATTACAATGAGTCATTAGTATTCTAATGAGCTCATTCTTAGTCTAATGTGTATTCCAGGGGATGCATAGCTCCAGAGCAGCCCTAATTTAATGAGCAAATTTTACTTTCTTTGGAGCTGTCGGAGAGGAGAGAAGCACAAGTAGGTAGCTGCAAAGGCTCTCGCCTCCTGGCCCCCCCTCCTGCAAATTGTTTTCTTTATTTCCCTGGTTGTCCAGAAGACCCTGACACACCCCCATCTTTTTTTTTTTTTAACTTTCCCTGGTGGTCCAGTGGACTGCGATTTCCCCCTCCCCCCACCATCGCGACCACCATACAAGCTATTCTACAAGCTAATACTGCTTTATTTGCAACAAAAAAAGTGTAGAAAAAGACCAATAGTACCCAACTTTTCAAAAACAGGCATCGAAATCCCAATCGTTGGCGAAAACACTTTCTGTATAAATGCAAAACAAAAACGTTGCTTGTGTGAATAAACCATTTGGAGTCCAATGTGAGATTCCCATACAAAATCACATAAATTACAAAAATACACTTATGTGACAAGAGCCTTGTCTTTTCATGCTGGCATCCTTCAGTTCGAAGCTGTAGATTTCATGTCCCAGATCTCATAGCATTCCAACAGGGGCTACTGTTTAGCTTTAAGTAACTGTTTCAGGGAACAACTCTGCCAAGTCCAGTGGGACGGGCCAGAAGGTGGGGGGGGGGGGGGGGAAGAGGAAAAAGACATTTGTGTAATTTTTATTGGAATCTCATGGTTCTGTAACCAGTATAGCTGAGTTCTAATTGAGGTAGAAGTCTAATGGAACAGGAGGAAATTATCAAGCTTAAAAAATAAAAATAAGTTTGAGGAGCTGGCCAAGATGGCAGCCAGACACCGAACAACAGCATTCCACGATCTCTGTTGGAAAGTTTTCTCACTTCCTTGTTGCCTGTTACACTATGCCCCATATAAAACGTAATGGGATAGTGAAAGTGTTATCCCCTCCAGCCGGATCTTCTTCCCCGGTCAAGCAGATTTTGGAGCGTTACATGGCCAGATCTCAGCTGGTGAACCGGAACAGGAGCCCACCAGTGCGGCCCGGCGAAGGAGCGTCATCCCCGCTGGATGCTAATGTTCCACTTTGTCCAGCTGCTCTGCGTGAGGAGACTGCAGTTCCCCAGCTGGTGGGACTCCCGGATGCTTAGGACATGTGGCAGCGGGAGCTCTTCCTCAGTGAGTACAGCTGAGGGTAGACTCTTTGGAAAAGTCAAGGTATTGACTACTCCCATGGCGATTACGCTGGGAACGCTCTGGACAGTAATTAAACAGATGGATGAAGCTATCAAAAAATTGGTGGCAGAAACTTTGAATTTAGTAAGTAAAGTTGAATTACTCCCTCAGAACTTGGATATGGTCAGTTGGGAAGGATTGGACGCACACAAGGGGACATAAAAAAAATCTTAGAGACGGTCTCATCTATAGTAAGAGATCAGAAGCTTATGCTTAGAAAATTTGAGCAACTAGAAAATTATAATAAGAGCTGCTATAAAGTCACAGGCACAAGTTAGCACCCTACCACTGTTATCAAAGTTTAGTTAGGAGAGCAACTCAGAAAGGATGGGGCTAGAAGAGAAGAGATATTGGTTTGAGGGAGAAGGTGGAAAACATAGGAGAAGAGAGAAAAATAGAAGGAAGCGTAGGCAAGAAGAATATCAAGGCTGTGTGAAGGAGTAAAGGGAACTGGAAGGAAAAGGACTAGTGAGAGGAGGGACAGGAGAAGGAAATAAAGGAAAGGAGTCAGAGGCGAGAATAGATGGAGAGAAATTTAAAAAATGATAAAAATGAAGGTGAAAGAAGGGGAAGCGAATTATGATGATTGAGACGACAAAAGAGTGATAAAGGCATACAGCTATAATACTGTAAGAAAATTTGAATTATTTCATGGGGCACTTTTCAGCATTTAATACTCATTTCATACTTACTTCTTTTCAAGCTGAATCAATATACTTAAACAAAGACTTGGAGGAAATGGAGGAAGAGGAGGGTGCTAATAAACAAAAGTTGTGGTTGGGGGCTTGTTATGAAGCACTAAAACAGCATAGAAAAAACATTGATGTGCAGGTAAGTAAGAATTTATCAGTAAGTTGGGTGAAATACCAGATTATAGATATTACTAGGAAAAAAGGCCTGTTTCTGAAACCAATGAAACGGGCGCTAGCAAGGGTTTCCTCAGAGTGTGTATGTTTGAGAGAGTATGTGTGAGTGACTGTGAGAGAGAGAGAGAGAGAGAGAGAGAGAGTGAATGTACGAGTGTGTCTGTGTGACAGAGAGAGAGAGTGAGACTGGGTGCGAGTGTGTGTGTGAGAATGAGAGTGTGTGCCATGGGCCTCCCTCCGAGTTCCAGGGTCGTCCCCTCCCTCCGAGTTCCAGGGTCGTCCTCCCCCTCCCTCCAAGCTCCAGGGTCGTCGTCCCCCCTCTCCGAGTTCCAGGGTCATCCCCCCCCTCTCTTCGAGTTCCAGGGTCGTCGTCCCTCCGAGTTCCAGAGTCGCCCCCCCTTCCCTCCCTTCCTCTGAGTTCCAGGGTCGTCCCTTCCCTCCCTCCCTTCGAGTTCCAGGGTCGTCCCCTCCTTCCCTCCCTCCGAGTTCCAGGGTCGTCCCCTTCCTCCCTCCAAGTTCCAGGGGACCGAGTTTCAGGTTCCCCCCTCCCTCTCTCCCTCCCTCCGAGTTTCAGGTTCCCCCCTTTCTCCCTCCCTCCGAGTTTCAGGTTCCCCCCTCTCTCCCTCCTTCCCTCCCAGTTCCAGGTTCCCCCCCCCTCGGAACGCAATGTTACATTAATGAGGGTGTTGTCGTCCCTCCCTCCCTCCCTCCCTTCCAGTTCCTAGCCCCTTACCTCCAAATTTTAAAAGTCATCTTCACTTACGAAGTCGGGATTACGGTGGCCAGTAGCAGTGGTAAAATGCGTGCAGGCTCGGCCCTTCTCTTAGCTCATTTCCTGTTTCTGCAAGGGCGGGATCACAGCTGAGAGAGAGAGAAGGGTTGAGCCTGCACGCCTGTTACCACCGCTGCTGCTGTCAGCGGCTTAAACCCGACTTCGTAAGTGAAGTTGACTTCTAAAATTTGGAGGTAGGGGGCCTGGAAGTGGGAGGAAGGGAGGGACAATGACACCCTCATGCGTGTGACGTCGCATTCCGTTGCCTGGCAACTCTGCAGTGTTCCCTTCCAGTGATTAGTCTTTACGAACACGGAAGTACGTGACGTCATTTCAGGAGATGGATGATACAGCAGGAGCACGAATGCTTCAAGGCTTCACTTTCTCAGCTTCAGAGCAGAGGTGCTTTTTATTATATAGGATGTTGGTGCCAAATAAAAATCATTGTACTACCACATGGAATAGATGTAAATATATAATGTTATGCAGCTGTGACAAATTTGTACCCCTCCCCCCACTACCCTGAGATATATGGACATCTGGCTACCCCTTCCTCCATCCCTCCCTCTCCAGAAATAGTGCAGTGCTACAGCTGATGTAAATCTGTATTTAAATCTGTCCCTGTCTGGAGCATACTAATGGCAAATCTTGTGTCCTTGGTGTTTGCGTTATGAGATTCTGAGTTTTCATTCACGTTGTTTCAACTCTGCTTCTGACACACTGCTTCCTGCTGGCTACTTCTTGTCCTACTGCCCTTCCATTTCCCCAGCTGGAAACAGTGGCCATCTCCCTGAAGATCTGTAGGAGGGCAGTCTCAGCCATCCTTATCCTGTGATGTGAACTCAAAAACAGTGTCTGAACTTGTTGTCATGCTTAAATAGGTTTAATGATAACCAGAAGTAAAATTTACAGATGAAGTTATAATAGTAGTCGTCTTAAGACTTATTCAGCTTATATGTATTGTCTGTAATTTTTTGCCAGTTGAATTTAAGACATCAGTAAAACTGCATATTAGCAATGTTTGATACAATTATTTAATTTAAAGCAACATGTCTCCTAAGATTTGCGTAAGGCTACTTCAGTCCTTTTCACTTTGTGATCTAATTGATTTTTTTTCTCAGAATTAGTAGAAATATATATTTTTATAGATATGGTGCTAGTATGTGTGTGGTATTTTTTTTGTTCATAATTACCTATTTTCATCTGTACTGTGAGGTTCAGTGGCTAAGCAGTAAGGATAAGATGAGAGGCTTAGCAGTGCTGCAGATACAGTGATGAACATATCAATCTCAGTAATGAAAAAAACATCTGAAAATCTTTTATTATACTTTGTGCCTAAGCAAACATAATTATAGATTTACAAAGTTCATTTTCCTTTGAAAAGTCGTCGTCTTCTTCTTCTTTTTTTTCTTTTATACATATCTAGGAGGCTGCATGTTGGGCTTTGAACAATTTGTTCATGTATCAGAGGGACCTTCATGCAATGGTTGGAGATGGTGACAAACAGTCAGTATTATTTAGATACTAGAACTTTCAATTTATTTGCTGTTTTTACAGAATTTACTGATGTTGACATGCCACAAGCTTTTTGTAGGGTGTTGCCTGTAAAGAGATATTTGAATCATGTTCTTTCAGAATGACTAGCTTCTGATTTTTTTTTTTGGCGGGGGGGGGGGCAGGGAGGCAGTAGATATCAAGCTACATTAGGGTACTAACCCATATTATTTGTCCCTTACTTCTTGCTAAGGGCACAAGGACTGGTTGTGGTGCCCTAACACAGTGATAATTAGGTCACCCCACGTTACATAGTAATGAGATACGAAACATGTAAGTGCATGTAAAGCAGCTTATTGCTATGTAAATATATACTTCGACCTGCGGTGTGTACTGGATGCATGTTGCAAGCCGCAAGATAACCATTAAAATAGCAGTGGACAGAGCAACACTCCTCCCCCCCCCCCCCTAGGCTGAAAGGCCCTTTTGGGCTCCCCCTAAGAAGGACCTGCACCTTTTGCCACCTCAGCCAGCTTTCCCGAACCCAAAGGGGCCCCCTTGTGGCGCCCCTCCTGAAACCACCAATTTTGCCCCCCCCCCCCACCTACCTGGGTCTACTGTACTCTAAATCCTTGGTGTCTAGTGTTTCTCCAAAATGGCGCTGCTGATCCCTATTGGTAGTCTCACAGTACAACAACTAGAAGGTATGTTTCTGAAGGGGGGGTCCTTGGGAGGCTGGGGGATGTACTGCCTGAAATGGGCTTCAGTTGGGGGAGGTGAAACTGGTAGGTGGGGGGGTCGGACATTATGGGGTCCTTTAGATTGGGGGGGTCTGGTTGGGATGACATGAGGGGGTCTTTGGGGGAAATCCAAAGAGGAGCTTTCAGCCTGGGGGGGGGGGGGGTGTTAGCTCCAGTCAGTGCTTTTGAGGACAGGTGCCAGCCTCTTTAACATGTGACCTGGGAGCATTGGGCCATAACTTTTCGGTGCTCCCATGCGATACAAAACACTACTTGCAAGTGGTTTGAAAGCAGCAGCATGTCTCTTTTTATTTATTTATTTATTTTTTTTAAACCATGGGAGTCGGCAACTTGTGATAGTGAGACACTGCAGACTGGTGACTCCTGTAGTAAATCAATGTGCTGTAAAAGCCCCCCTTTTACAACACCTTTAACGCCCCTCCTTCTGTCTTTCATGTTATAAGATGTGAGCCTATTGCCCAATATGGAAGTAAAACCAGGGTCTGTAATTTCCCCAACATGTTAGTATTTAATTATTTGACAGTTTGTATAATTGTACCAGTGGCATTCCTAACTTGGATTGCACCCGGGGCGAATCGCCGATGTGCCCCCCCCCCCGGGTGCAGCGCCCCACCCCCCTGCGAAATTACACCTCCCCCCCCCCGGCGAAATGACACCCTCCCAGGTGCACGCCGCTGGGGGGGGGGGGTGCTGCGGCGCGCGCTTGTGGGCTCCGCCTTCGCTAACTTCCCTCGTTCGCTGCAGCTCCCTCTGCCCTGGAACAGGAAGTAACCTGTTCTGGGGCAGAGGGAGCTGCAGTGAACGAGGGAAGTTAGCGAAGTTGGAGCCCACAGGCGCGAGCCGCGGCACCCCCCAGCGGTGTGCACCCGGGGCGGACCGCCCCCCCCTGGTACGCCACTGAATTGTACAAATAAGTGTACCAAATTGCATAGCTCTGCTAGGCACTAATACAGAGCTCACACTGTTGTTTTGGATGCTTTTTTGGTCACTTCCTGCTGCTCTATACATGGTTAAGGTACCTTTGAAAAGAGCAGAAGATGGAAGCTGTAGTTTATCTGAAAAACAGTGTCATAGCATAGAGGTAGCATTTGACACATTTAGGGCATTTTTTTTACAAAGCCACGCTAGTGATTCCTATGTGGTAAATGAGAGGAAGCCCATAGAAATTGGTAGATTTAAAACAATTAGGAGAAAGTTTTTCTTTACTCAGCATGTAGTTAGACTCTGGAACTCGTTGCCGGAGAATGTAGTGACAGCAGCTGGCCTTACGGAGTTTGAAGGGAGTTTGGACAGATTCCTGAGAGAAAAGTCCATTGAACATTATTAAATTTTTTTTTTTTTTTTTTTTTTGGGGGGGGGGGGGGGGGGGGGTTGCTGGGTTCTTGAAGCCTGGCTTGGCCGCTGTCGGAGATGGGATGCTGGGCTTGATGGACCCTTGGTCTTTTCCCAGTATGGCGGTACTTATGTACTGCACAGGAATTGCTAGCATGGCTTTGTAAAAGAAAGCCCTTAGTCTTCCCCCTATTTTCTCTACTTACTTTTCTTATGAACACATACCAACACTGTAGGTTATTCCACTGTGTGGCATCCTTTACGGCTTTCTAAAAGTTGTAGCCTGGGTGACTCATTTTATTTTCACTTTCTCTCCTTTCCTCATTCTTACCACTTCCACATTCTATTAATATCAAAAGACTTTGATTCATCCTTTTCCAAACGTTGTACTATGGGCCTGATTCATGGAAAAGGTTGATTTTGTAATAGGCCACTGCGGTGGTAGCAGAATGAGTATATGTGGTAAATATGTGTCCAGGGCAGGGGTTCTCAACCCAGTCCTTGGGGCACATCGAGCCAGTCGGGTTTTCAGGATACCCATAATAAATATGCATTAGATAAATTTGCATGAGTTTCTGGAAAAATGATGGTTTATTTATTATTTTATTTATTTATTGCATTTGTATCCCACATTAGCCCACCTATTTGCAGGCTCATGAATAATATAAAGCCTGAAGCAAATTCCTAGAAACAGTTCCATCCCAACAGTTATATCTTAGATAAAATCTATTACTTAATAACTTCATGATCTGTCTCCTAGTCTTTATACTTTCGGAAAGAGTAAAACAATCGATGTTCCGCTGATGATTGTACAGACCTCTGTTGTATATCCTGTCAGCCATCTGTTCTGTTATCCAATTTAAATACTACAGGCCTGATTTATAGCAGACACATTTTGTTAAGATACTGGTATTTGAAAATGAGACACTTTATGTATGTCTGTATAAGGTACCCAATACACAGAGAAGTGATGCTGGCTATATTGAATCATTTTGAGTCTAAAGAAGTGTTTCAGGCAGCTGCTAATACATTGGCCACGTTGTCAGAGCAAGATGGTAAGTCTTTATTTGATTGCATTTGGTGATACTGTGTTTTACCAAAGAAAACAATACATTTTGCAACTATTCTCATTTCTAGTTTTGCAGTTTTCTGGTCTCTTTCATATTTCCATTATGAGTAGTGATCAGTTTTAAAATTTGTAAAACCATATTGTTTGTTCTTTTACAATAGTGCTTCCCAAAGGTTTATCTAATATGACTCCATTTTAAAACTTACGTTTATGTTTATTAGATTCTTGATATACCACCTTTATGGGTAACAACCAAAGTGATTTACATCATATAAAATAATAGAGATCACAGGGACAAGAAAATGAAGCTCAGAGTAAAATACCAAATATAAAAAAAGAAACGTGAAACAAGGGGGGGGGGGGGGGGGAAGGAAGAAACACTTCCACTATTTTATCCAGGACCCCATTCTCATCACAGCTGCTCTTCAAAAGCCAATCTGAAAAGTAAGCTTTAAGGCCCTTTTGAAACTTTTTAAAATTAGATCTCAATCTTAAGTAGGAAGATAATTCCAGACAGCAGGGGCCAGGAGGTAAAAGGCATCCTGGGGTGTATCCCCTTAATAATTCACGTAACCCCAGATAATACATAAAAATATCAACCCCCCCCCACCCTTCTCCCTCTCATCTGTGTTCTCCTTTCCACACTTATCCAAAACATGAAGGCGGCAGCAGTGGTGGCAATAGCAGCAGCAGTCGGCACAGGACCCTGTGTGTGAGTCAGTGTGTGTTCACATGACTCCAGTACTCTGCATGGGTATCCTGTCTACAAGGAAGCCAATACAGGAGGGGGGCAGGGCATATGAATGTTCATTGACTCAGGGTCACAGAAGAGGTCCATAGGGAAGGGAAGCAGTCTTGTTTCTATGACCCCATTAGAGACATCAAGAGAAATGAAAATAGTAAGAGTAAGGGGAGAGGCATGTAGCTTTTTTTTGGTGTGTGTGTGGGGGGGGGGGGGGAAGATATAGGAACTACAATAATTGATGGTAAAGAAGGGGTAGTAGAAGGCTATAGATAAGGGTAGTTACAGTGGTAAACAGGCTCACATTGGGGGGGAGGGAGGGATTCCAAGTACAGTGGAATTAACAATTTGTAAAAAAAAAAAAAAAAAGCATCTTCAGAGAGAAAAGTTCTAAGGTCAGTTTTAAATAGTTTTAGTGAGGTTTGTGATCTGAGCTGGAGGAGTAAAGCATTCTATAGGGTAGGACCAACAACTGAAAAGATAGAATTGCAGGTTGTATCATGTGTCGAAAGGAGGGAATGGCTTGAATGTTTTGTTGAGATGAGCGAAGAGCCCGTAATGGAGAATATGGTGTAACAAAACGTGCCAATAAAGAGGGGGACATGGTTGTAACTGTTTGGAACACCAGAAGTAAAATCTTATAGGTTATTCTATGTGGAACTGGTAACCAGTGGGCAACGTTTAGTAGGGTTGTGACATGATCAAGTGTTTTTGTGACAGTGATCAGTTTAATGGAAGTGTTTTGGATCAGCTGAATATGATGTATGTCCTTCTGTTGTAAGCATTTGTATAGCGAGTTATAGTAATCTATTTGTAACAAGACAAGAGAATGTACTAGAATCTGAAGAGCAGTGGGATGTAGAAGTGCCTCAATCAGTCGGATCAGGTGCAACTTCTTTTAGAGGCCTACCCGAGGTTTCTGAGATGATAAGTCAATATGAAGTACTGGGGCAAATAATGACTGTCATCCTGCATTATGCTTCCTGCATATCTCTTCACTGCAAGTTGTCCAGAAATGAGAGAGGTCTACACATGTTTGCTCGTCTGGTTAGGTTAGCGAGTTGTTTAAGGTTGTTGCATTTCTGAGTTTCCTCTTACTGTTTGTCTTTGTAAATACTGAGGAGCTGGACTGGATGCCAAGAGAAATATGTCTCAGTTCAGTTTTCATTTCTCTCCACCTGCTAGTTGATGGACACAACTGTCCCACAGATTCTGGAATAATGGGAAGGACTAATGGAAAGAAAATTATCAGATTAAGACCTAATTTCTCTTTTCATTTTATAGTAAACATTAGGAGCATTTTATTGGCGAAGGGAATTCATATGAACGTACTTGACATAATGAAGAAGTATCCAAAGTCGCCAGAGGTTGCTGAAAGTACCTGCAAGATACTTAATCAGCTATTCAAGGGAAGGTAATGAGGCTAGCAGTACTACCAAAATATATTTGAGATTTTTATTTTTGAATCAAACTAAAATACAAATTGTTGATCTCTTCATTCAACATCCTTGCAGATAACTTCTGTTGTTATCATGTTGTGATAAAGCCACCTGGGTTTATTGGAACTGGAGATTTTACAGTTACATTTGGTTTAAGATAATACTGTCTGTTTTAGAAATCGAAAAGGCGGTACACTCACCAAAGTGAAAATAGAGGGGGTAATTCTATAAAGAAAGTACCAAGATTTAGGCACCAGGAACACGGATAAATGACCAGAATACTGTCATACATATGTATGTGTGCTTACATGCACATGAATGCCAATATTCTGGCTATATACTGTTCTATAAAATGGTGCCTAAATTTGATGGTGCATAGTTTGAGGCTGGGTGTTAACATTGTTGGTGCACAACTTTATGTGCTTAGAATATAGAATACTATAATGTATGGAAATTGTTTTGTGATTTCAGATGTACCCTCGAGTCAGATTTGATTCCTGGCTACCATACAGTGAGGGACCCTTCCCCCCTTGTGGTTTTCTTGCATGATATAGGAGTGGTTTGCCTTTGCCTTCTCCCGCGGCATAGAGGGTTAAGTGACTTGCCCAAGGCCATAAGTTGCTACCGTGGGATTAGAATTTAGGCCCTTCTGGTTTCCAGCCTGTTGCTCTGACCATTAGACTACTTCTGTACTCTGTAGTTGGTGTAAAAGATTGCACCTTAATTTTAGGTGTGTGTTTGACATGCTGATATTTTATAAAGAAAAGTAAATGCATCCTTTTGTTTATAGGGTAGGCTAGAAGTAGGCGTTATGTAGGTATCCCTTTATAGAATTGCCCTCAGGAGTGTCAGTATTTAATTTGTTTGGAGATTTGGTGGGGGAGAGGAACAGTTTTCATTTTTGCAGATCTGCCAGGGTAATTCCTTAGTTACCTGGCTAGACCATTGTCCTCTTAGACTTTGGGGCTCATTTTCAAAGCACTTAGTCATACAAAGTTCCATAGGTTACTATGAAACTTTGTAAGTCTAAGTGCTTTCAAAATATACCTCTTTGTATACAAGACATATTGTGAGGAAGAAGTCTGTGTACAAATTGTATCTATTAAATTCCAAATGGTTTGCACTAATAATGTATTAATAAATTGACAATTTTATCTTTTTAGTTTGCTTAACCTGGACGTATTGACGGTAACATTATCAGGAGTTATAAATTGTATGAAGCGATATGAAAATTTTCATTTTGTACAGCTGGAAGCATTGCGAGTCATGTTACATTTTGCAGTTACTGGTAAGTATTGTAATACAAAACATTAGGATATGTTTTCTAATTTCCCTCAATGTATAGTCTCAATAGTGTGATGATTTCAGCTTTGTAAGTCCAAATTATGCAAGAATATTAACAGACTAAAATTGTAGACATTACAGACTAAAATGTCAAGGAACACTGATTTCCAGATAAGTCCTGTTTATATATAGTTCTTTGAAAAGATTTTTTACAAAGTAATGTTGTTGGATAAATTATTTATTATTGTTATTTATTGCATTTGTATCCCACATTATCCCACCTATTTGCAGGCTCAATGTGGCTTACATAGTTTTGTAAGCATTGTCATTGCCGGGTGACAGTTATATTTAATACTAGTAAAAAAGGCCCGTTTCTGACACAAATGAAACGGGCGCTAGCAAGGTTTTCCTCGGAGTGTGTATGTTTGGGAGAGTGTATGTGAGAGTGACTGTTTGAGAGTCTGAGTGAAAGTGTGATTGTGTGAGAGAGAGCGTGAGTCTGGGTGTGAGTGTGTTTGTGAGAGAGTGTGTGTGTGAGAATGAGAGTGTGTGCAAGTGTGTATGTGAGACACAGTGTGAGTGAGAGTGTGTGTGTGTGGGCGAGAGAGAGAGTGTGTGTGAGACACAGATTCTGTTTGAGTGAGTGTATGAGACCAAGCGAGTGTGTGAGTGACTGTGTGGCACATAGAGAGTGAATGTGATACAGTGTGAGACAGAGTGTGTGAGAGTGAGAAAGACATTGTATATGAGAGAGAGAGTGTGAGCCGTGCCCTTCCAATCCATGGCCATCTGTCCCCTGCCCCCTCCATTCATCCTTTTCCAGCAATTCCCCTCTGTCCCTGAGCCCTGCCCTCCCAATCCATGGCCATCCATGTTTGTCTGTCACCTGCCCCTCCATTCATCCCTATCCAGCATTTCCCCTCTCTGCTTGAGGCCTGCCCTGCAATCCATATCCATCCGTGCCCATCTGTCCCCTCCATTAATCCCTATGCAGCAATTCCCCTCTCCCTGAGTCCTGCCCTTCCAATCCATGCCCATCCATGCTCCTCTGTCACCTGGCCCCTCCATTTTTCCCTATCCAGCATTTCCACTCTCTGCCTGAGGCCTGCCCTGCAATCCATATCCATCCATGCCCATCTGTCCCCTCCATTCATCCCTATGCAGCAATTCCCCTCTCCCTGAGTCCTGCCCTTCCAATCCATGCCCATCCATGCTCCTCTGTCAACTGGCCCCTCCATTTTTCTCTATCCAGCATTTCCCCTCTCTGCCTGAGGCCTGCTCTGCAATCCATATCCATCCATGCCCATCTGTCCCCTCCATTCATCCCTACCCAGCAATTCCCCTCTCCCTGAGTCCTGCCCTTCCAATCCATGCCCATCCATGCTCCTCTGTCACCTGGCCCCTCCATTTTTCCCTATCCAGCATTTCCCCTCTCTGCCTGAGGCCTGCTCTGTAATCCATATCCATCCATGCCCATCTGTCCCCTCCATTCATCCCTATCCAGCAATTCCCCTCTCCCTGAGTCCTGCCCTTCCAATCCATGCCCATCCATGCTCATCTGTCACCTGGCCCCTCCATTTTTCCCTATCCAGCATTTCCCCTCTCTGCCTGAGGCCTGCTCTGTAATCCATGCTCCTCTGTCCCCTGCCGCCTCCATTCATCCTTTTCCAGCAAGTCCCCTCTCGCCCTTCCATGACCCCCCCCCCCCTCGCATCCATGCTACGCTCTCTCCCATGTCCCAGCCTGGCCCGCCCTCTTCTCCCCCCCCCCCCCCCCTTCGCATCCATGCCTCGCATCCATGCATCCCTTTTTTTTTTTTTTAATTCTTTTTAACTTTACCTCCGTGGCGGTTCGTGCAGCGAAGCGTCAGGGAAGGAGGCGGCGCTCCCGACGTCTAGCTTTCCCTTCGCTGTGTTCCGCCTTGTTTTGAAGGCGGAACACAGCGAAGGGAAGGCTAGACGTCGGGAGCGCCGCCTCCTTCCCTGACGTTTCGCTTCCGGATTTGTTTGTTTTGTCGCGAGGGCGGGGCAGAGACGGCTGGCTGGCTTGAAGGCTTCACACCACGAATCCCCGAACCCTTCAGCCTCAGCCTGGGAGTGACGTCAGATGGCTTCACGGCTTCAAGGCTTCAAGGCTTCAGGCTTCAGGCTTCAGACTTCCGGCTTCAAGCTTCCGGCTTCACAGAACGTGGCTTCAGAACGTTGAGGGTGCGTTTTATTATATTAGATTACACCTGATATGGGAAAATCCTTCAAATTTGACAACTTTTCTATTGTTTTAAAATGGTTTCTTTTTATATATGTTTATTTTTCCTGTGTTTTTAGATGCGTATATACAGCAAAAAACTGGTTCACTGAAATCTCCAGAAGAAGCTTGTTTACATGTCACTTTGAAAGTTATCAAGAACCAATGTTTATTAGAAGGGGCTCATATTTTAGTTTTAAACACACTGAACAAGGTAAGTGGAAAAATAATCTTTTTGACCATATATCTTGTTTCTTTGTGGAAGAATTTCAGACATACAAATTTATTTGCTAACAAACTTCAGAGTAACACTCATTGAGCTATATGGATTAGGTTTACATATGTTATGAAGGGAACTTAGCAGGTAAAACTATCTATAGAAATCGTACCTTCCCCTAGGAAAAGGCAGAATGTGAAAGGCATAAAAGTAAATCAGAATTGAATGAGTCTATCTGTTAGAATAAATAAAAATAAATAAGATCTGTTTATATACCATATGTATTTATTTATTTATTGCATTTGTATTCCACATTTTCCCACCTATTTGCAGGCTCAATGTGGCTTACATAGTTTTATTAACATTCTCATTTAGGGTATCAGATACAGTTAGTATTGTGCCAAAATTAAGTAGGGAAGAGAGAAGAGGAAGGGAGTGATTAGGGTAGTTATAGAAGGTGGGTTTTCATTTCTGAGTAGTTTGGTGAGGTGGATTAGTGAGGTTATCGGTTCTCGTTGTAGGCTTTGTTGAAGAGGTATGTCTTCAGGGCTTTGTGAAAGATGGTTATTTCGTTGATTGTTTTCAGGTCTGTAGGTAGTGCATTCTATAACTGCGTGCTCATGTAAGAGAAGGTAGTGGCATGCATCTGCTTGTATTTTAGTCCTTTACAGCTGGGGAAGTGTAGGTTGAGAAATTTGTGGGATGATCTTGTGGCGTTTCTGGGAGGTAGGTCCACAAGGTTTAGCATGTATATTGGGGTGTCTGCGTAAATGATTTTGTGTACAATCATGCAGATCTTGAATGCAATTCGTTCCTTAAGTGGGAGCCAGTGAAGTTTCTCTCTTAAGGGTTTTGCACTTTCATATTTGGTTTTTCCAAATATGAGTCTGGCGGCAGTATTCTGGGCAGGTTGGAGTTTTTTGATAGTCTGTTCTTTACAGCCAGCGTACAGTGCGTTGCAGTAGTCCAGATGACTTATTACCATTGACTGTACCAGGGTACGGAAGATGTGTCTCGGGAAGGACGGTTTTACTCTTTTGAGTTTCCATATGGAGTAGAACATCTTTTTTGTCGTGTTTTTCACGTGGGCATCAAGAGAGGTTTCGATCAATGATGACTCCAAGAATTTTCAAGTTTTGTGAGACAGGAAGAGAACAGTATGGTGTGATTATGGTGGAGAAATTTTTTGTGTTATATTGTGAGGTGAGCACAAGACATTGTGTTTTTTCTGCGTTAACATAAAATATGATCAAATACGTAACAACAAAACAAGCAATAATGACCAAACACAAAAAAAGAGAAAGACAGTTATAAAACCAAAAAAGCAAGACTAATAGCTCACTGTCCTATAACACTAAAATGTTGGTACCACTATGCCATCATTATGTAGAGCAAAATAACAAAAACTGCATGGGTCATGCGTTAAGACCAAAAGCCTGGGTAAACAGAAGAGCCTTCAACTGTTTTGTAACATTTGCTATACCTAACTATTGTTTATGTATGTCATAATCTGAATGTTATATGAGTGATATATTTATTATTCATTATCATTTATGTATTTTTTGAAGCATGCATTTGTACATTTCTCCAGATTGTTTCCATACACTATGTATGTGTTACTGTTATTCAGTTGAGTATTCTTTTCTGCTTAATTTGTCGTGAAGTTGGTGTATTGATATTTTTATATGCTATATTTTAGTCTTACCTCTGATGCATTGTTGACAAAACACACCCAGACCATGCCCCCTTGCCATAAGGGTGTTCTGCAATTTTAAATATCTATATCCTGGCTTTATAAAATTGGGCTTGGACATACATGGAAATTCATGGAATATGGATTAAACTCAAAGAAGCGAAGCGAGAAATACGGCTAGCAAAAGTGCAAGCGGAAGAAAAAATGGCTAAAGATGTAAAGAGAGATAAGACCTTTTTCAGATATAGTGGAGAAAGGAGAAAAGATAGGAATGGAATTGCGAGACTGAAAGATAATGAGAGTGGTTATGTGGAAAGTGAGGAAGATAAAGCGAATGTGCTAAACAATTACTTTCTCTTCGGTGTTCACAGAGGAAAATCCTGGTGAAGGACCGCGGTTGGCTGCTGAAGGAATATGTGGGAATGGAGTGGGTACTGTGCCGTTTATGGAAGAAAGAATTTATAAACCGCTGGAGAATCTGAAGGTGGACAAAGCTATGGGGCCGGATGGGATACATCCCGGGATACTGAGGGAGCTCAGGGAGGTCCTGGTGGGACCTCTTAAAGATTTATTTAATAGATCTTTAGAGATGGGAGAGGTCCCTCTTCACAAAAGTGGAGACAGGGAAGAAGTGGGAAACTACAGACCGGTAAGTCTCACGTCAGTGGTAGGAAAAGTAATGGAGTTGCTGCTGAAAGAAAGGATAGTTAACTTTCTAGAAGACAACAGGTTACAGGACCTGAGGCAACATGGCTTTAGCAAAGGAAAATCCTGCCAAACAAATCTTATTGACTTCTTTGACTGGGTGACTAAAGAAATGGTTGAAGGCCATGCGCTAGATGTAATCTACTTGGATTTCAGCAAAGCCTTTGATACGGTCTCCCACAGAAGACTCGTAAATAAGCTGAAAGGGCTGAACTTAGGACCGAAAGTGGTGACCTGGATAGAAAACTGGTTGACCGACAGGTGACAGAGGGTGGTGGTAAATGGAATCCGCTTGGAGGAAAGGATGATGAGAAGTGGAGTTCCTCAGGGGTCGGTGGTAGGGCCCATTTTGTTTAATATATTTGTGAGAGATATTGCTGAAGGGTTGGAAGGAAAGGTGTGCCTTTTTGTGGATGACACGAAGATAGCCAATAGAGTGGATACCCTGGAGGGAGTAGAAACGATGAGAAGGGATCTCCGAAAGTTAGAAGAATGGTCGAGGGTCTGGCAGTTAAAATTTAATATATCGCAAATGTACTCCAATTTCAAACAATATTTTAATTGTTGGTAATACATGTACATCTACTATCACCACACACACACAATCCTGTTACAGAGTACAAATAATTACTTGGCTTTGATATATAATAGTATCACTCTGCATATATTGTTCACAAAGTCCAAAGTGAAAGCCACACCTCAGGATATTAAAGCCTGCAACAGGGACTGGAAGATTTAATGTTATGCCGGTGAGCTGATTCTTGGGTTTCTCCGGAAGTCTTCCCCAGGCCATGCAGGGCCGCCACGTAAGCCAACAAGCTTGACACAGCGGAGGTCAGGCTTTCTATATGAACACTCAGCACTAATTAAGACTCTTCATTGCTGGACGTTTGGAGTCTTTCTGATCTTTGAAACAGCCTGTTGCAGGCTTTAATATCCTGAGGTGTGGCTTTCACTTTGGACTTTGTGAACAATGTACGCAGAGTGATACTATTGTATATACTTATCAAAGCCAAGTAATTATTTGTACTCTGTAACAGGATTGTTACATTTTGCTGCTCAGTGCTGGTTTCTGTGAGTGGTGATATTTGCTTGGAGTGAATGCAGACGTGTCAGTGTGCTTGACCTAGGGAATGAGAGATCCGTAGAAGCTGCGTGTGTGTGGTGATAGTAGATGTACACGTATTACCAACAATTAAAATATTGTTTATTTGCTATTGGAGTATATTTGTGATATGTTATATGTAAAGGTTGTACTCTGATAGTAAGATATATTCCCCTTGTCTTAAACAATAGTTAAAATTTAATGCCAAGAAGTGCAGAATGATGCATTTGGGGTGTAGAAACCCAAAAGAGAGATACCGAATAGGAGGGGAGAGATTAGCAAGCTCCACTCAGGGGAGAGTCCTTGGGGTGTTGATGTCGGAGGATATGAAGGTGAAGAAACAATTTGACAAGGCAACGGCCCTGGCTAGAAGGATGCTAGGCTGCATAGAGAGAGGTATAACCAGCAGAAGAAAGGAGTTGTTGATGCCCCTCTGCAAGTCGTTGATGAGGCCCCACTTGGAGTATTGTGTTCAGTTTTGGAGGCCGTATCTTGCTAAAGATGTAAAAAGACTGGAAGCGGTGCAAAGAAAAGCTACGAAAATGGTATGGGATTTGCGTTGCAAACCGTACGAGGAGAGACTTGCTGACCTGAACATGTATACCGTGGAGGAAAGGAGAAACAGGGATGACATGATACAGATGTTCAAATATTTGAAAGGTATTAATCCGCATACGAACCTTTTACGGAGACGGGAAGGCGGTAGAACTAGAGGACATGAATTGAGGTTGCAGGGGGGCAGACTCAGGAGTAATGTCAGGAAGGGTGGTGGATACGTGGAATGCCCTCCTGCGGGAGGTGTTGGAGATGAAAACGGTAATGGAATTCAAACATGCGTGGGATAAACACAAAGGAATCCTGTTTTAGAAGGAGTGGATCTATGGAATCTTAACGGACATTTGGTGGCGACGCCGGTATTTGGAGAATAAAACCAGTGCAGGGCGGACTTCTACGGTCTGTGCCTTGAGAAAGGCAGGGACAAATCAAACTCAAATATACATATAAAGTATTACATACCATGTAAAATGAGTTTATCTTGTTGGGCAGACTGGATGGACCGTTCAGGTCTTTATCTGCCGTCATTTACTATGTAAATGCTGATTTTCAGATTTTCAGAACACAAACAGACCTCCTAAAATAAGGGCCTAGTTCTTTTCCTTTGCCTGTCTTCTTATTGTTGTGTTGTCTTTGCTAGTCTCTCATATTAATGGAGTTCTTTCCTACCTGCTGGCTATTTGGCTTTGAAGGGTGGTTAATTAAAACCAAACAAACCGTAAACCATATTTGGAACCTGGGTTTAGTCCTGAGGGCTCCATTCTCCCTTCATCCCAAGCCCTGCAGGGTACCATCTCTTAGGACAGGGTAGAGATTGGTCTCCATGGGTAATTTAAAGGAAAGCATAACTCTGTGCCCAACATTCTCTCCCCCTTTTGAGAGTGGTGTTTTGTTCTGGCAGAATCAGGTTTTCTGTCTTCCGATGATAAGTCAGTTGTCAGTCACTTTTGAGATATTTTAAAGTGCGGGATCCTTTTAAATTTTGAAATAGGTCTCTTTTGCTATTGATGTTTCCTAATAAGGTGCAGTAGTCTTTATGCCAGGAGGAGTCAAGGAGATGATCACCTTGGACTACACCAACAAGAGCTGATAAGTCCTAGAGAGCTAGCTAGCCTACTTGATCAGAGCACAAGAGGCTTAGTAGGTAGATTGAATTCCAGAGGATACTTGTAGGACAGTGCCGTTGCCTCCTTTGCTCCCCTCTTTTGGAAGTGCCTCAGTGTGGTTATACAGGTCTGGAGGTTTTGCAATGTAGGTGTAGGAGTTTTGAGAGCTATCTCTTTTGGTATAGGTGGGCCAGTTTTGCATTGGTTCAAGGGTTTCTTGACTTCCAGGTCCTACCAAGTCATGGTGAACTCCCAACACTTCTGAACCGTGGAAGGCCTCCTGTGGGGTCGCACAGGGCTCTCCTCTTTCACCTACCCTGTTTAATATTATGATGATGCCTTTAGCCTCTGCACTTGCAAAACTGGACCTCAACCCTTTCATCTACATGGATGATATTACAGTCTACATCCCATTTCACTCCACCATATCTGAAGTTGCCAACCTCAGTGATGCCTGTTTCTCCACTTTAGAGCATTGGGCCAGGGTGTTCCGCTTCAAACTAAACAGGGAAAAAAATCATTGTCTCATCCTCTCGTCCACTCACGCCCATGTATCTGACACAATGCTTCCAGTCTTGCGATCCGCCCTCCCGATTGCCAACAGCCTGAGGCTTTTAGGAGTGCATCTGGACTCACATCTCCAGCTGGCTGATCACGTACACTTGGTCTCCAAAAAAATGTTCCAGGCAATGTGGAGGCTTCTGCGAATCAGATGCCTCCTTACCAGAGACTTGTTTCGTACTCTTGTCCACTGGCTTGTTCTATCCCATCTGGATTACTGTAGTGGAATTTATGTGGGTTGCCAGGCCTCCTTATTGAAAAAGTTCCAAACGGCTCAGAACACTGCGACGAGACTCATCCTTAGAGAAAGACGCTTTGCTCAGGCTGAACCCCTGCGCTTTAAACTTCATTGGCTGCCTGTACAGGAGCGCATTGCTTTTAAGGTCTGCTCCCTAACACACAAAATCATCTATGGGGCTGCCCCGGATTACATGCTCCCCTTGATCGACCTTCCGCCAAGAAATGCCAACCCTGCTGCTCGGTCCTTTCTCCACCTCCACTTTCCGAATTGTAAGGGTGTCAAGTACAAGAAGATCTTCGCCTCGTCCTTCTGCTATTGGAGTTCCAAACACTGGAACGCACTACCTCGTCACCTTAAAACTCAAGTGGACCATGCCCTTTTCAAGAAGTTGTTAAAGACGTACCTCTTTGCTAAGACTTACTCCCCAACTTTGTTGATTGATGCTTCCCTTTTCCCTTACCCTGCCTAGCTCACGCTGTTAGATTCTCCTCCCCTAATTGCTTCTTGTATACTTGCCTGAGTTTTAACTTTGTACTTTTATTTAATTCTCTGTAAGCCACATTGCGCCTGCATGAGTGGGAAAATGTGCGATATAAGTAACCCTTAAATAAATAAATCATGGGTTCCTCCTACTTGGTCTGGGTACAGATTGGGTATATCCCACTTGTCTGGACTAGTCTGGCATAGGCGAAAAGGAGGGAGAAATTTGGGCTTACTTGTTTATTTCCTTTCATTGGAAGCTATAGTAGTCAAAGATTCTCAGTCTGACAAACACAGAAAGCTAAAAACCAATATGTTGTAGCCCACTATGAAGGTAGTTTATTTATAGGATTTTTACTGCTGTTTTGAAGAAATTCACTAGAGGCTGACTGAATTTTGGTTTCAGTTTTGGATTTAGTACCGAAACTGGCCCGAAATCTGGGTTCGGGTTGTAGAGTTGGGGTTGGGGTGTTATGGGGTACCTGATACTTAGTATAAATTCTAAAAGAAATGGGTCTCAAACAAGACCGTGAGAAAAATGTCAGAAGTGAATGTGTTCCCCATTCGTTAGATCCAAGCCCACAACGCCCAAACAATAGAAAGAACTAACTCCACAACCAAGTATTGTAAAAATAGTGCAATTATTTTATTTACAATAGCAGCGATGATAATGTGCAAGAATATTGATACATCAGGTCTTACCGTAGAAATGACTTAGAGCAAATGCACATAAATTCCTAACTAGACTGAAGTAAAAGAGAGTCACTCTGAACCCACAGCACATATATGAAGGAACATGGCACACATACAACCTAGTGCAGACCTCTAGATGGCAGCGTGGTTCTCAGATGGTCAGTCAGGTCCAACGCAGGTCTGCTCCTTGGATGGGATATCAACACAGCCACCCCTGGCCTTGGATAAGAGCCACTTTTATACAGAAATCATGGGCTGCAGTTGTGCTGATGACGTGCATAATAGCTTTGGGGGTGACACACACATAACTTTGTTTACCCCAAATATTGTGGCTTCTAGGGCCAACTGATTTGTCTCATTGGCACCACACTGAAGGAGTCACCTTGACAAGAAGCCGAGGTTTCATAAACCATGTTCGATTTGCCAGCCATAGCGTCTCTCCAGCTGCAAGGGTAATTCCACGAGTCCTTGGCTGTTCTGGACATGACATTGATGCTGATTACAACCTTGTTATTCTAGCACATCCGGGACCCTTGTCAGCAGTCTTTGTATACAACACTGCAGCTTCAGCAAATACTAGACTTTGCATTGAAAGATGGAATAAGCTTAAGTCTGCATTTTTCAAGTCAAGTTATTAATGGTGGATAGTGCCGTGTATTATAATCCCATATAGCTTTGCTATATAGGAATACATATAGTTCTTCATAGTGCTTGTTCCTACAGGATTTTTGCCGAAAATGCATGTGCATTTTTGACAGAAACAGAAACTTCCCCCATCCCCACATGCAATCACGATCTGCCTCCCCATTGGGCTACCTGATGACAGAAGATGCATTCCCCCAGCCACAGAAAAGGAGCCCCTCTGGGCTGCTGCACCCTCCCCCCTGGCAGAAACCTGGCCCACCCAGGATGCCTGACCCCCCACATAAGCCTTCTCTGGGCCTACCTTAACGAACCCTGGTGATCTAGTGGCATCTTCTGGTGCTACTGCTCAATGTAAATGGCCACCAAGATTTCCCATGGCAGCATTGTGAGACTGTCATGGGAGGTCCTGGCAGCCATTTTGAGATGGCACTGGCATAAGCAAGAGCAAATCTAGAATGGATACTGGGACCGCCAGCAATAGTCTCAGTGGAAGCGATGCTGAAGGAAAGGATAGTGAATTTCCTGGAAGCCAATAAGTTGCAAGATCCGAGACAACATGGTTTTACCAAAGGGAAATCGTGCCAAACGAATCTCATTGAGTTCTTTGATTGGGTGACAGGAGAATTGAATCAGGGACGAGCTATAGACGTAATCTACTTAGATTTCAGCAAAGCTTTTGACACAGTTCCCCACAGGAGGCTCTTAAATAAACTGGATGGGCTGAAGATAGGACCCGAAGTGGTGAACTGGATTAGGAACTGGTTGACGGATAGACGCCAAAGGGTGGTGGTGAATGGAATTCGCTCGGAGGAGGGAAAGGTGAGTAGTGAAGTGCCTCAGGGATCGGTGCTGGGGCTGATTCTGTTCAATATATTTGTGAGTGACATTGCCAAAGAGTTAGAAGGTAAAGTTTGCCTATTTGCGGATGATACTAAGATCTGTAACAGAGTGGACACCCGGGAGGGAGTGGAAAATGTGAAAAAGGATCTGAGGAAGCTAGAAGAATGGTCTAAGGTTTGGCAATTAAAATTCAATGCGAAGAAATGCAAAGTGATGCACTTAGGGAATAGAATTCCACGGGAGACGTACGTGTTAGGTGGCGAGAGTCTGATAGGTACGGACGGAGAGAGGGATCTTGGGGTAATAGTATTTGAGGATTTGAAGGCGACGAAACAGTGTGAGAAGGTGGTGGCTGTAGCTAGAAGATGGTGGCTGTAGGCTGTATAGAGAGAGGTGTGACCAGCAGAAGAAAGGGGGTGTTGATGCCCCTGTATAAGTCGTTGGTGAGGCCCCACCTGGAGTATTGTGTTCAGTTTTGGAGGCCGTATCTTGTTAAGAATGTAAAAAGAATTGAAGCGGTGCAAAGAAAAGCTACGAGAATGGTATGGGATTTGCGTTACAAAACGTATGAGGAGAGATTTTCTGAACTAAACATGTATACGCTGGAGGAAAGGAGAAGCAGGGGTGATATGATACAGACGTTCAAATATTTGAAAGGTATTAATCCGCAAACGAACCTTTTCCGGAGATGGGAAGGTGGTAGAACGAGAGGACATGAAATGAGATTGAAGGGGGGCAGACTCAAGAAAAATGTTAGGAAGTATTTTTTCACGGAGAGAGTAGTGGATGCTTGGAATGCTCTCCTGCGGGAGGTGGTGGAAATGAAAACGGTAACGGAATTCAAACATGTGTGGGATAAGCATAAAGGAATCCTGTGCAGAAGGAATGGATCCTCAGGAGCTTAGTCAAGATCGGGAGGCGGGGATAGTGCTGGGCAGACTTATACGGTCTGTGCCAGAGCCGG
This sequence comes from Microcaecilia unicolor, assembly GCF_901765095.1. Classification (NCBI taxonomy): domain Eukaryota; kingdom Metazoa; phylum Chordata; class Amphibia; order Gymnophiona; family Siphonopidae; genus Microcaecilia; species Microcaecilia unicolor. Next base: position 38,295,121 of record NC_044040.1, on the reverse strand, counting down.
TGGTGGGAAGCGGGACTGGTGGTTGGGAGGCAGGGATAGTGCTGGGCAGACTTATACGGTCTGTGCCAGAGCCGGTGGTGGGAGGCGGGGCTGGTGGTTGGGAGGCGGGGATAGTGCTGGGCAGACTTATACGGTCTGTGCCAGAGCCGGTGGTTGGGAGGCGGGGCTGGTGGTTGGGAGGCGGGGATAGTGCTGGGCAGACTGAAGAACACAGGTACAAATCAAAGTAGGGTATACACAAAATTAGCACATATGAGTTATCTTGTTGGGCAGACTGGATGGACCGTGCAGGTCTTTTTCTGCCGTCATCTACTATGTTACTATGTTATGTTACTGAACAGCAGCACCAGGCAGGATTGAGTAGGCTTGTTGAGGTAGGCCTGAGGAAGACCTACACAGGGGTCATGTAGCCCCAGGGATCAGGTCTTTGCCATGTTGGAGGGGTATGGTGGCCTAAATAGACTCCTTTTCTTCGATGGGGTAGGAGCAGGCAGGTGGGTCTGACTGGGCATGACATTTTCGGTTTTGGTTCCAGTTGAAACCAATCGGCGAATATTGGCCGTGGATTTAAAATGATTGGTTTCTATCGGCCTCTAAAATTTACCCAAGCTATATAAGCAAGATTAAGCTGGACACAGGCAATTGAAAATAACCGTAGTAAAAATACTCAAGTAACAGAATACATTATGGTATAGCAAGCTACTTAGTTATTTCCTTGATGTTTGGAATTCTCATTCCTGGGTTAGCGACCAATAGCGACCATGAAGTGATGATTTTGACTGTGCTAGATTTAGCGTTGGAATTGGAAACCCAAAACATAAGAATTGCCTTCAGTAACCTTTGATATAGGATACTGAGGTGCTGAAGACAGCACTAGCTCCTTATAAAAGGAAGGGAGGTTACTTTGATATGTTTTTCTCTGGCTGCATTTGTTGGAAGGGGGCAGCCTCCACTCCGCACCGGGAGGAGCGCTTGCCGGCCGGCCAAGAGGCGGGCGTCGTGCACGTGGCCGAAGAGCGAGCTTGGTCAGCTGAGCAGTGTGGCCCGACCGGCGGCGGCGGCAACTCTTATGACGTGATGACGGACCGAGGAAGAGAGACGGGAACACTGAACATGTGGCTGAAGAGTGAGGTCGCAGTGCAGCAAAGGTTTGCAGTGCGGAGCAGGCCTGGACCAGCTATGGCGGTGACCCCTGGGGCGTGCAGCGTGGGGCCTGAATGACTCACGGCCAGACAACGCCATCCCATGCTCCACACGCCAGCTGCTACCGCTGATTTCTGAGCGGACCGTGCCCACCGAGAAAGCGATCCGGCAGACTTCGGGAGTCCGCCGGCACTGCAGACATCCAAGGAAAGCCCTTCTTCCTAGCCTAATTACAGCAGATGTACAGACCTGCAGCACCCAGGACAGTCCAAAACAAGTAAAGTAAGGAACAACACAGTTAATGCCTAATTGCTCCACTACCCCTGGGATTTCATCTCTGGGTTTGAAAAGCAAAACCATGTGCACTCCACGTGGCTGATTCTTGCCATACAGATGGAGCCAAAGGACTTTTCCAGGCAGCCTATTGGCCCTGGGGCAATACTTCTGATCATCTAACTGCGCGCCACACATCCTGGAATGCCGTTTGGCACGCTTACAGGAGAGCAAGGAACAGCGTGTGGAAAGAAACAGCGCACTGAGAGACAGGTGATAGCTACGGGGAGCAGCCCGACAACGACCACGAGGGGCAGTGCGAGGAACGAACGGCCTCTGGCCTCTGACCGGAGCCGTGGCATTAAGCTGCTCATAGGAAAGAACAGGAAGGAGACGTGTCCAGAGCTACAGAGCGCTGTGCCCAGGTCATCACTCTCGAGCATCTAACTATCCCAAATCGCCACCAAAATGAATACAATCAAAATACTTCTAGCAATCTATTCCCTCACATTGACCCACCTAACACTATTCATCCCACTTACAGAATACAATATCATACCCATCCTTCAAAACCACCAAAGACTGATCAAACACGCCACACTCCACCAATCTGATACTCACCAAAATAAAGGAAGATTATCTAATTACGGTCATTACCAATGCAATGGAAGGAAATATCACAACAAACAGACACCATCCAATGAACGACAACTTAAAAGAATCCACACAACATCAAACCTAGCAGCCCAATACCAAAATATCCAAGTGGGTTATATTAATGCTAGGTCCGTAGTTAACAAAACAACAACGATATCAGACTGGATTAATTCAGAAAACCTCGATCTTATCTTCATCAGTGAAACATGGATCCACAATCAAAAGGACCCCATAATCCTCGAACTATGCCCCCCCAGGTTACAAAATCACTCACTGGACCAGATCGGATAAGAGAGGTGGAGGCATCGTGTTAATCTACCGAGCACAATTCACTGCCAAAACCATTGCTGAGTCCATAACACCCCAACTAGAAATTGCTTCACTCAGAATCCAAAACAAATCCCTGATTGATCAACTGACCTGCGTCCTGTTTTACAGACCACCCGGTAACTGGAACGAAAGCCAGCCTATCTTCACGGATTTTATCTCAAACACTTGTGTAAACAACTCCAATACACTAATACTAGGCAACATTAACCTTCACCTAGAAGACCCCAACTCAGCCAATGCACGCGAATGCAAAGACTTCCTATAGTCTTGGGATCTCACATGGCCTCACATGCAAGCTACCCACAGCAAGGGACACACACTGGATCTCTTATCACACAAACTGTCCACAGATCATAACCTATCAATAACAGATATCAAATGGTCAGAAGCACCTTGGACCGATCACCACAAACTGAACCTATCCCTAAATTGGCGAAAGAAGGGCTCAAATCGTACACCAGAACAAACAACTTACACTACAAGAGGTCAAATAGATCCACAAATATTTTGGCAACAGATATATGACAATGAATGGACAACACGAACTGACTCCATACACTATCTCAACCACTGGGAGGCTAGATGCATAAGCGTACTAAACGAAATAGCACCCTTAAAGACAAGAATATCAAAAAGACAAAACTAAATACCATGGTTCAATGATGAATTAAAAAAAAACTCAAAACACAATCCAGAAAACTTGAACGAGCGTGGAAAACAAAAAAATGAACATACACTCAATGCATGGAAACCAATACACAGAAAATACAAATACGCAATTAGACAAACCAAAAGGTCCTACTACAAGACTAAACTAGGACCGGATAACAAAGATCTTAAGAAACTATTTCAACTTCGTAAATAAGTTACTAGACACCACCCCTGTCATTACATCCAACACAGACATCCCATCCGCAGACAAACTGGCTACCTACTTCAAGGACAAAATAACAAAATTACGCAACACTCTTCCTCATCACAACACCGACATCGAAAACTTCTTCGACGACCTAGACCTTATCCCGGGTGAATACCCAGCTGACCGTATCTGGTCTACATTCAATCTACTCACCACTGAATCAGTTACACTAGCGACTCATAGATTCGCCAATACCCACTGCAAACTGGACATATGTCTCAGTCATCTACTTAAATCCGCCCCCAGCCAATTCATAGAAGACCTCACATCCCACCTAAACTTCACGCTACAACAAGGTTTCTTCCCCGAGGAATATGGTAACATCCTACTTACCCGAATACCAAAAGACACTAAGAAAAAAAACAAACGACCTCACCAACTACCGCCCAGTTGTGTCCATCCCTCTAGTAGTAAAATTGATGGAGAGCTTGGTGACCAAACAGCTTACGGAATACCTGGACAAGTACTCAATACTATACGACTCACAATCAGGATTCAGCTCCCACCATAGTACCGAAATTGTCCTAGTCACTCTCCTGACAAATTCAAACAGGAAATAGCCATAGGTAAAAGCATACTTCTCCTTCAGTTTGACATGTCGAGTGCATTCGACATGGTAAAGCATAATGTACTACTAAGACTCCTTGACCACTTCGGGATTGTTGGTAACGTATTCAATTGGATCAAGGGCTTTCTCACCACTAGAACAAACCAAGTAAAATCAAATTCAAACATATCACCACCGTGGAAAGCAGCCTGTGGAGTACCTCAAGGATCACCATTATCACCAGTACTCTTCAAAGTGATGATGATCCCACTGGTAAAATCCTTATCAAATTGAGGCCTTAACCCATTCATCTATGCAGATGATGTTACAATCTACATTCCCTTCAGACATGCCTTGACTGAAATAACCAATGAAAGCAATGATGGCCATAACATCATGGACTCTTGAGCAAACTCATTCCAACTGAAACTGAACACTGAAAAAACACACTGCCTTATCCTCTCATCTCAACATAATTACAAACCTGCAACCATAAACACCCCAGGACACACACTCCCTATTTCGGACAGCCTAAAAATACTCGGAGTCACAATCGACCGCAACCTCACTCTTGAGAGCCAAGTATAAACCGTAATAAAGAAAATGTTCTACTCAATGTGGAAACTCAAACGAATAAAACCTTTCTTCCTGAGGGATACCTTTCGTAAACTAATACAATCAATGGAGGAGGAATGGCCTAGTGGTTAGGGTGGTGGACTTTGGTCCTGGGGAACTGAGTTCAGTTCTCACTTCAGGCACAGGCAGCTCCTTGTGACTCTGGGCAAGTCACTTAACCCTCCTTTGCCCCATGTAAGCCGTATTGAGCCTGCCATGAGTGGGAAAGCGCGGGGTACAAATGTAACAAAAAAAAAAAAGCCATGCAGATTACTGCAACGGAATCTATGCGGGATGTAAAGAACAACTCACAAAAAAACTCCAGACTGCCCAAAACACAGCAGCCAGACTGATATATGGTAAAACACGATTCGAAAGCACTGAACCCCTTCGAGAAAAGCTGCACTGGCTCCCAGTCAAAGAACGGATCATCTTCAAAATCTGCACTTTGGTCCACAGAATCATCTACAGCGTAGTCCCCAGGATACATGACAGACCTCATAGATCTACCAACTAGAAACAGACTTGGATCAGTATGATCATACCTAAACCTACATTACCCAAACTGTTAAGGGCTAAAATACAAAACAACTTACGCATCTAGCTTCTCCTGCATAAGCACACAACTATGGAATGGACTCCCATGTGCAGTGAAAACAATACATGCCCACCTAAACTTCAGGAAATCATTAAAAACCCACCTCTTCAAAAAAAGCTTATCCCACCGATCCAACATAAATCCTCACATCCAGCAATACAACATAATCAATGTTCGTACTGGACAATTTACTTTCCTCTTTCCCTTCGACCCCATGATGCCTGATTCACTTCTACCTCATCTGACCTCAACACAATCTTGTATTTGTTATCAACCGAAATGACAAATGCCTTTATGGTACTTTGTAAGCCACATTGAGCCTGCAAATAGGTGGGAAAATGTAAGATATAAATGTAACAAATAAATAATATAAATAATTCATTCATCTGCACTGGTCTGGTAGGAGAGAAGGTAAGGGACATTAACAGGTAAGTCCACATTTTCCTTTATTGTTCACTGAAAGATAGTGTCCTAGGTCTTTTATTTTATATTTGTTGTATTTCTGTTGACTGTTAATGAACAGCACATCTTGTCATTTTTTTTAAGTTCCTTGGAAACCCTGCAATTCAGGAATGTGGATTAAAGATCCTTTGCTCCATAGCAGAGTGCTCTGGTGCTCCAGAATTGATATCACAACAAGGTGGCACAGACACTGTACTTCATACACTGCAAATGTATCCAGATGACCCAGGTATCCAGAAATAAACCATCTATATTGTGTTAAATTTTGCAACATCTGCTTGTTCCAATGTTTATTGACCTTTTGATGGTTTTGCATATCTACTATAATAAAACTCACCCTGAACGTTCTGAGGACACTGATGTCAGTGAAGCCAAGCTCTGACTTCCTTCAAAAAGGTTCGAAGGTTCGTGGTGGTGAAGCCACCAAAATCGCTCCGGGCCCTGCCCTCGAGGGCGGAGCAATGGCAGAACGACAAAGAGGTTGGCAGGGAGGGAGGCGGGGGGGGGGGGGGGGAGAGAATCACTCTGGGCCCCGCCCTTGCATCAAACGTCATGACGGGGGCGGAGCAATGCCAGAACAATGAAGGGGTTGGCCAGAGAGGGAGGGGGGTGTAGGCGACGAAAACCTTGCTAGGGCCCATTTCATTTGCTCTGAAACGGGCTTCTTTTACTAGTGTTATATAAAGACTCCTGAAGCAAGCTCACTGCTGAAACATGGTTCTGTGTCGAGTCTTCACCAATGAACGTCTTACCATCATTTGAAGTCTCCTCATTTGTTCCTGGTCAGCTTGGTCCATTTCCCACTCCCTTCATTTTGTTGTCTGTGATCAGTAGACACCAGCATTGTGTTGAATTTGTGGGGCCATATGGCTTTCACAGTGCATATAACCCCTTTGGAGGTTAACTTTGTGCTCACATGGACTTAGGTCACTCGGATCTTATAGGATATAGTTTTAGTCACTGAACCTGTCAATTCAAACTGGAAACTAGGTTGAGTAGCACATGTAGATGGACTTCACACTCAGGATCTTTGGTCTGCTTAGGAAAAACAAAACCAAATAAATTTTCTAGAGCTAAAGGCAGTCTGGAACACATAAAATGTCTTTCAGGGATTGGTTGGCCATCAGAATTGTACTAGTTCTGTTAAACAACTAGATAGCCATAGATTGAATCAATAAGTGGAGAAGAACAGGTTCATACCTCCTTGTGTTGGGAGGCTGTCAGAATGTGGAATTGGGCCATTTCTTGAGAGATGATTCTTAGAGCCCCATATCTGGCAGAAAAATACAATATCCTGTCAGACAAGCTGAGTTGAGTTTCTCACCCACACAAGTTGTCCCTGGACTCAGAGAGCACAGTGGCATAGCCAGAATTCAGTTTCTGAGGGAGAGGGCTCCATGAGTGGGCAGTAGGCCTACAGGTCTGAGCAATTCTTCACTCCACACTAGCAAATGTCATTCACCCATGTCATCTGCTGATAGTCATGGTAGGAGCCTGCCATTCCACTCTAGAGCACTCTGCTTTGCCTTCCTTTCCTGATGTGCAACCAGCACCACATGTGCATTGGAGCTCATGGGCTGCATGTTCCGTTCTTGATCTTGAGAGATCATGGATAGAAAGTGCTGCTTATAAAGTTTTAATGTGGTGTTGCAGGTGGCTGCCAGTGAAACACTCTGGAGCAATTCATCTCACAGGGTCTGTGGATTCCCACTAGCTATGGTTATACTCTGGTACAGCGAAGGTGAACTAGGGCTGTTGGGTGTAAGCTAATAGTGGAAGTGGCCGTATACCTCCAGGCTCACCATGGTATGCCTTTAGGGTTACAGAAATAACACAATAGATCTTTTTGCATCTTCCCAAAACAGGAAAGTTCCTCAGTTCTATTCCATGTTGGTGACTGAAGGCAATCTATACACAGATGCTTTTCTTCTAGAATTGGGTGGGGGTAAGGTCTTCTGTATGCGTATCCTTTGATTCTATTTTAGGGGTCCTTTTACTAAGCTGCATTAGGCACTAACACGCTCCTGACACAATGGAAAAATGGTGTAACATGGAAGACGCTAATACATTCTGTGTTAGTTTTGGAATGCGTATGCGCTAACCGTGAGCAAATTTTTTTTGTTTTTAAAGGGGGCATGTCGGGCAGAGAGTCGGTGTTCCTTCACTAACCAGTTAGCACATCTAAATTATTGCGCACTAACTGGTTAGCGCACAGATTACACGGGATTCCTTACTGCCTACAAAATAGGTGGCGGTAAGTACTATCGCGGTAATTTTTAAAAAAAGGCCACATGCTAATAGGAGAGAGACTTAAACTAAGTGTTGCTCTCTTTTTGGCAAAGTTTAGGTGACAACTTTAATACCTGATAACTTATGGATAAAATTACAAAAAAATAAGAAAGCAGTGCAAGTATGGAGAACTCTCCCTATTTAAAGAAAAGCTGCTCCTATTGCTTTTTTTGTAAACGCCTACAAACTCTTTTATTTCAGAAGCTTTTAATGCCTAATTTGTTCTTTTTACATATCCTTTTAACTTGCTAGGAAAAGGCAGTATAGAAATGCCAAGATTAGATTAAATACACATAATGCAGGAAGGTTTTCTTATGCTTATGTTAGAGAAACAAGACCTAAGGGCTGAAATTAACCCAGAGCAGTTTTGCAGCTTTTTCCTTCCTAAAACTGCCATTCATTTAAATGATTTAAGAGTTGGCATTTATCTGTAGTGAATGGGACACATATTGCAAAGAGTATTGCTTTTTTGAGACTTTTGCGGCCATTAATGAAATAAATACAAAATTGGGGTTTTACGGGCACAGTAAAAATGGCCTTAGCACGTGGGAAAGACTCATATAAGGGTGCATTAAGGCCAATTTTTACCACAGCTTTGTAAAAGGACCCTTTAGTGATTACTCTCCTCTGGCAGAACTGGGGAACTCTGATTTTCATAACTTCCACTAGAAGTTTGGTTTCTTCTCCTTTAGGACCATTTGGGAGGTCTGTCAAATGGGAGAATTCTCCAGTGTTGAAAGCTGTGATTGGCCTTTACTTTGTTGTAATCAGGCTCTGCTACTTCACTGGTTAGTATCAACATGAGTAAAGCAGCAACAAGTCCTCACAAATGAGCAGCAGCAAAGAACAGAAGTGAGGTTCAACAAAACGTAGAGTCCCAGATGTGCAGTCAATATAATCTGTTTCAAAGGCTCAACATGGCTGTGTTTTGGCGATCACGTCTGCATCAGGAATTTGTCAGTATATAAATGGCAGTGGAGCAAAAGTCGTTATCTGCGTGCTGTGAAAATGATGAGGCTTGTGTGATAATGAAGCTCCCACCTCAGGATCCCAGGTCCCTCTTTCACTCAGGGTGAGCTGGTTCTCAGTATGCAGATTCTTTTCCTCTGGGACACACAGTACCTTTTCACTGCCCTAGACACACAGTGTTTTCAGCTGGGACACACAGTACCTCCTCACTGTTTTAGACACACAGTCTTTTACTCTTTATACTCCAGGGCCCTCTTACCCCAGCCAGCTTCCTTCTTGGGACCACACCGTTCTACCCCCAGTCCAAAGGGCACAGCCAGTCCTTCTCATGGAGATCTCCCTGCTTCAGTTACCAGCCCTCCTCTGCAGCTGCTAGCTCTCCTTCCCCTCACAACTCAGGTGGGGTCTTAAGTGGTTAATGGCCAAACAGGACCCAGCCCATAACCTGCTGCACCTGTTTCCACCTCCAGGACTCTCCCTGGTCCTAGCGACCTCCAGCTATACCTCCCCTTACTTACTCACCCAGCCCTTCTCCCTGGACATTTTAGGGGAACTACGCCCTCTAGGGGCCTAACCAGGGTAGGACAGCCTCTTCCTTCTTACAGTGCTCATAGAATAAAGTGCTGTTTATGAGTGTATATACTGTATGAAACGATAGTATACAATTGGTAGATTCGCATGTGGATTAGTGAGTCACTGTAAAATGCTAAAATACTGAACTCAGGAGTAGCCTAGAGGTTAGTGCAATGGCCTGAGAACCTGGAGAACTGGGTTCGTTTCCCACTGCAGCTCCTTGTGATTCTGGGCAAGTCAATTAACTCTCCATTGCCCCAGGTACAAAATAAGTACCTGTATATAATATGTAAACTGCTTTGATTGTAACCACAGAAAGGTGGTTTAAGCAATCTCATCCTCTTTCCCCTCTTCTGAAATAGATTGGTCTTTCAGGCACTCCCTTGGACCTGTTTCTAGAAGCAACATGTGCCTTTAAGACCATACTCTACTGTCCTTATCAAACCAGCCCTGTTCTTGATATCCTCCTTAGTCTTCCCCCACCTGCAACCTGAGAAGGATCTCTTTCACTCCCCTTTTGTATCCCAACTCCCCCCCCCCCACCTCCATCAAATTATCCTGAATCCATGGTAACAAAGGGGAAATGGTTTTCTTCCTGCTGACTTTGGTGCCAACGACACGTTCTCTGAAGTTCAGTAAAGCATATGTAAAAGGTTTACTGTTGGTGGTACTTGAAGGGAGGAAAATCACATCATACTCTGCTCTGTGCCAAAGATGTCATACCTGTGCAATATCCAAGGGTGTGCCTGGGTGGACATGACCCCCACCCACTTTGGGTTCAGGCCCACCCAGCAGCATCAGACATAATTGGCATTGCCGGCATGGATTTCCAAGCCCTGCCAGCTGAAGACGTTCTCTCCTCTGTGGAGCCCCCTCCCCCCGATCCGTCTGCGCAGCAGAGAAATCGGCGGCACATTTCCAACTACTGATGCTGGTATCCCCTCACATTCTCGGTTCATGCGTATAAACTAAGTGTGTGTGGGTGCTGATATTGGCAGCTAGAAGCATGCCACCGACTTCTACACTGCGGAGACAGCTCCGGAGGCTATGCAGAGGATATCTTCAGCTGGCAGGGCTTGGGGATCTCCACCTACCAAAGTATTTCTGATGAGGGGGAAGGGAGCAGTGAAGAGGAAAAGCATGGAGTCCCCCCACCCTCCCAGTTCACCTCTAGGCCCCTCCAGAAATTTACTTCCGGCTATGCCTCTGTGTCATACAAGTGAAACCTGTATCCAGGGCCTTTGAAAGTCATGGAAAATTTTAGAAACATGTTTTTTTTTAGGTTATGTTAGGTTATGTTCTTGGCATAATTCCTGGGACCTGCTGGATTTATTTATTCATCTGCCTTGAAAGAAAATTTGTAGCCCAAGTAAATAAGGAAGAAACTTTTGAAAATAATGTTAGGATTTGCTGTTTACTTGTACCTACTGCCTTCCAGTAGTGCTTCTGTTGTTGATTTTACCAGATGTGGGCAAAGCACACATTTTAAAGATAATTAGGAGCTTGTTATAACTTTTGCAGCAAATGTGTACCTAAGTTACAGCATACTTTTCCTTGTGTGAAGTACCCCATGCACAAATTTATACCTGTTGTTTAGTACCCTCGGTTTTCTCAGCTTTTTTAATATGTGTACATGTATATTTAATAAGGTAAGGGATACCCAACCTCTGCCCTCGCCAGGTTGGGTTTTCAGGATTTCACCAATGAATATGCATGAGATCTATTTGCATACAATGGAGGCAGTTCATAAAATAGATCTCATGCATATTCATTGGTGTAATCCTGAAAACCCTAAGTTATAATATGTCCCCACTCCCAGCCCCAAGAATGCTTGCACTCAGTTCGTGTATATTTATACACATACAAAGCTGTATGTGCTTACTTTTACCCATGTATAGTTTGTGTAATTTTAAAAGAAACATTTCTGCTCATAAACCTGATTTGTGTTTGTAAGTAGCTTTAAAATTACCCCCCTCTACCATCATTTTTCAAATGTTTGCAAGTAGTTGTAAAGTCTGTACTTTTACCTACAGACTATGCAACAAATTTCAAAGGGAAAATGTGTGTTACTTTCCTGAACTAACCATGCCTCTGAGTTTGCTTACTTTTTCTCCAGATAAAAGCACATGCATTGTTTATTTACATGCATACTTTTTACCCGGGGAAAGGTTGGGCGATATTTGGAGAATTTACCCTTGCAAATTGCTTTGGAAAATTGACCTCTTTCTATGAGATTTTTATCTTTTTTTTTTTTTTCCCTTTGCTGTTTCAATGTTCTGGTAGTGCTCATTATTGTTAATTGTTTAAATAGTGCTACAAGACATATTTAACAATGTTTATATAGTACTCGGGTCCCTGCTCAATGACGCTTACAGTCTAGTCAAAACAAACAGATAAGACAAATAACACAAAACCTCGTTATCTTCAAATGATTAAAGTCAAAGCCATCAGCAGGAAGAATTTAAGGCACAAGTTTTGAAAGCAACCTCAGAGATGCATTATTAGGCATAATTTGAATATGGCTAGAACAACATTGGTTCTCAAATCAGTCCCTGGTACACACCCGGCCACTAAGGTTTTCATGATACCCAAAATGAATATTCATGAGAGAGTTCAACATATAATGGAGGCAATACATAAAATCTATCTCATGCACAATCATTATGGGTATCCTGAAAACCTGTTTCTGAACTAGGCAGAGAAGCCCTGGGTTAGGAGGGAGCATTATACTCCCATTCAGAAAGGGTATTCAGGAATTCTGTGCAGCAAGGCTGAAAGTGTGGAGTTAAGATTTGGCAATGGAGAGAAAACATTGTTGGATGAATGCCCTGTGATTCTGGAACAATCTGAACTTTAATCTCACCAACGATTTCTTTCGTAACCTTATTTAATTCAGCAGTACTGTTGAATACAAAAATATCAGGTTCTTTTATATAGCATTCCTAAATTATTCACAGAACAGAACCATTCAGGACTGTATTAAAATTCCAGGACTGTTTTTAACATCTGTAATATTCTTTCAGGAATTCAGTGCCTTGGTTTGAGCTTGCTAGGATATTTGGTGACTAGAAAGAGCTTGTGCAAAGAAACCATGCAGCTCCTGTCTTCATTCCTGGTTTCCACTTTACAACGCTATAAAGACATCATTGAAGTACAGAAGCATGTATGTACTTTATTTCTATATCTGTGTTATACTCAAATATAATGTGGTCCCGAGTGATCTGGTTAATATGCGGTGGATCAACTTGAGTCATTGTGTTTGTACAGTTTTGAAATTTCATAGCTTATATGCAGGAATTTAATTTCTTGCAACATCAGGAAAGGCAAAAATCCTACAGGAAACACTATGGAAGCAAAAATTGTACAGAATGTATTATAGGATGTTGGTTGAAAACTTGAAGAAATGGCCAGGCCAGTTTACTGGTTCCATTGGCACTTGCTGTACAGGTCCCCCAGTTCAGTCCCTAAGTTAGGTCTTTTATTCTCTAATAAGCCCATGCTGGGAGTGCTGCAGAGGCAGCTTTCACACTCCTTCAAAGTGGAGGTTAGGGAGTTATTCGTTGTGCAGTGGTAGAACCTAGTAACTAAATTGAGAGTCCATAATTATTGGGTCCTAGGAGTTGTCCTGCTCAGCTAGGCGCCAATAACTGGATTAAAGTAAGTTGAGAGAGGCAAAAATAGGGAAAGAAAAAACACCTGGGGTAGTTGTGAATGAAGGCTCTTGGCACCAAATCCCAGTGCTGGAAGTGCAATCGAGCAGGAGGAAACTGCAGCATCAGAACAAAAAATTGGACTAAAGCTCCACAGCATGTTTTTGCTGGGGGTGAAGGTTCAGCCAGCTTGGTCAATGTGTTTAACTTCTTCCATACATTCAGCACAGCTATCTATTTAATTGGTGGAGCTGAATATAAAGGCCTGCTATTAATCAGGCCTAAACTAATGGTTTAATATTTAACCTATGGCAATCAATGTTTTTAAAAAACATTGGCCATTTGGGCTGATCTAGAATGTATTCAGTGCTGGGCCATACCTGGATATTGGTATTGAATATCCGGTTCATCAGTGTCTGCCGGAATTTATCCAGGTACCACCGATTTTTCAGTGCTGGCACCCAGATAGATGACCGGGCAATTTAGGTCAGTTTTTATCTGGGCCAGCTTGCTCGGATAGTGTTGAGGCAGTCAGACCTGATATACAGCAGACCTCTCCGGTTAAGTGCTGCTGTATTTCAGCCCAGGCAGGGCCTGGTCAGCGTCAGTCAACTAGGTAGGAATTTCTCCTACTTAGTATGGCGATCAGGGAAGACAAAGCCGTAGCGGAGAGATTAAATTAATTCTTTGCTTCAGTCTTCACCGAGGAAGATTTGGGTGGGACACCGGTGCCAGAAATGGTATTCGAAGTTGACAAGTTGGAGAAACTTAATGAATTCTCTGTAAACCTGGAGGATGTAATGGGGCAGTTCTACAAACTGAAGAGTAGCAAATCTCCTGGACCAGATGGTATTCATCCCAGAGTACTGATAGAACTGAAAAATGAGCTTGTGGAGCTATTGTTAGTAATATGTAATTTATCCTTAAAATCGAGCGTGGCACCGGAAGATTGGAGGGTGGCTACTGTAACGCCGATTTTTAAAAAAGGTTCCAGAGGAGATCCGGGAAATTTATAGACTGGTGAGTCTGACGTCGGTGCCGGGCAAAATGGTAGAGACTATTATTAAGAACAAAATTACAGAGCATATTCAAAAGCATGGATTAATGAGACAAAGTCAACATGGATTTAGTGAAGGGAAATCTTGCCTCACAAATCTACTGCATTTCTTTGAAGGGGTGAACAAACGTGGATAAAGGTGAGGCGGTTGATATTGTGTATCTGGATTTTCAGAAGGTGTTTGACAGAGTACCTCATGAAAGACTCCAGAGGAAATTGGAGAGTCATGGGATAGAAGGTAGTGTTCTATTGTGGATTAAAAACTGGTTAAAAGATAGAAAACAGAGAGTAGGGTTAAATAGTCAGTATTCTCAATGGCGAAGAGTAGTTAGTGGGGCTCCCCAGGGTCTGTGCTGGGACCGCTGCTTTTTAACATATTTATAAATGACCTAGAGATGGGAGTAACTAGTGAGGTAATTAAATTTGCTGATGACACAAGTTATTCAAAGTCGTTAAATCGCAGGAGGATTGTGAAAAATTACAAGAGGACCTTATGAGACTGGGAGACTGGGCGTCTAAATGGCAGATGACGTTTAATGTGAGCAAGTGCAAAGTGATGCATATGGGAAAGAGAAACCCAAATTATAGCTATGTCATGCAAGGTTCCATGTTGTTATGATTCTGCCGGTTTGGCAGGGAGAGAGGGGGGATGTCTCTTCTGATTGGCTGCCAGGGTTTGTGCTGACGTCAGTGGGGAGTACTTAAGCCTGCATGTTGCTTCTTACGCTGCTTTGGCGTTACATTCCATGTGTGACTAAAGCCGTCCAGTTCTCTGTCAGTACTTTGTTGTGTTCTGACTTTGATCTGAGTTTTCCTGTTCTGGGATTTCTTTCTTTTCCCTTCTGTTTGTGTTAGCTGGGGGCCAGCGTGTGTGAGTAATCAGTTCTCTTGCCTCCAGCTGGGCTTCCCTTCTGCCTGCAGTTCGCTGAGGGAAGCCAGCTGCTTGTTTGTCAGTGGGGGCTGGGGTTTGTTCAGCCTCCATTGCAGCTAGGCTGCTTGTTTGAGAGTGTCCTCTCCAGTTGATTGTTTACTGTAAGGATTGTCTTCCCCGTGTCTGCTGACTCAGTGAGTTTAACCCTTTGTGTACTGTGTGTTTGTTCAGTAGGGCCGTGCTTCCCCTTGGGAGCTTTCCCTTTGATTGTTTATTCTAAGGATTTCAATTCCCTGTGTCTGCTGACTCAGTGAGTTTAACCCTTTGTGTACTTTGTATACTGTGTCTCTGCCTCTGTCTTCAGTGGGATTGAGGCAAGGGCTTTCTGCCTCCCTTTTGTGTCTTGTAACCCTGGCCTCTGGCTGGGGGCTTTCTCACCCCTTTTTGCTTGCTGTATTAACTCCCCTGTCCCGCGCTAGGCCCCTGGGAGGGTGTGGCCCCACTCTGGTTCTTTTTGTTACTCTCTCTGCCCTATTGCTGGGGTTTAGCGTGTGTCTGGCATTTTGGGGGCCCGGGGGCCCTCGGGGTTCTTTCACCCCTCCCTGTGTGTGTCTGGGTTCCAGTTCGGCCGTGAGGCCCGCACGAGTGTATCTGCATGCCTGGGTTCCGGTTCGGCCGCGAGGTCTGGCTGTATGTCTATTTCCCTTTCTTCTTGAGGTACTGCGGGGGAGGGTAGCTTAGGGGTATTGGGTAGCTGGGGTGTGTGGTGGTGGGTCGGTCTCCCCTTGGCCTGGGTCGGCACTCTGCTGGCCTCAGCCAGGGCCCAAGGGCTCACGACCAACCCAACGGATTACACATGTTAGGAGTCACGGACCAAGAAAGGGATCTAGGTGTTGTCGTTGATGATACGTTGAAACCTTCTGCTTAGTGTGCTGCTGCAGCTAAGAAAGCAAATAGAATTTTAGGTATTATTAGGAAAGGAATGGAAAACAAAAACGAGGATGTTATAATGCCTTTGTTTTGCTCCATGGTGTGACCGCACCTCGAATATTGTGTTCAGTTCGGGTCGCCGCATCTCAAAAAAGATATAGTGGAATTAGAAAAGGTGCAGAGAAGGGCGACGAAAATGGTAAAGGGGATGGGACGACTTCCCTATGAGGGAAGGCTAAAGCGGCTAGGGCTCTTCAGCTTGTTGAAAAGGCTGCTGAGGTGAGATGGTGATAGAGGTCTATAAAATAATGAGTGGAGTTGAATGGGTAGACGTGAAGCGTCTATTTACGCTTTCCAAAAATACTAGGACTAGGGGGCATGCGATGAAGCTAAAATGTAGTAAATTTAAAACAAATCAGAGAAACTTTTTCTTCAGTCAACGTGTAATTAAACTCTGGAATTCGTTGCCAGAGAATGTTAAAAGATAGGAAGCAGAGAGAAGAGTGGAATGGTCATTATTCTCGATGGATAAGGGTAGTTAGTGGGGTCCCTCAGGGGTCTGTGCTGGGACCGCTGCTTTTTAACATATTTATAAATGACCTTGAGATGGGAGTAACTAGTGAGGTAATTAAATTCGCAGATGACACAAAGTTATCCAGGGTCGTCTCGTGGCAGGAGGAGTGTGAAAGATTACAAGAAGACCCCATAAGACTGGGGGATTGGGCGTCCAAATGGCAGATGAAGTTCAACGTTGACAAGTGCAAAGTGATGCATGTGGGAAGGAGGAATCCGAATTACAGCTATGTCATGCAAGGTTCCGCTTTAGGAGTTATGGACCGAGAAAGGGATCTGGGAGCCATCGTGGATAGGACGTTGAAATCTTCAGCTCAATGTGCTGCGGCGGCTAAGAAGGCGAACAGAATGTTGAGTATTATTAGAAAAGGGATGGAAACCAAGCATGAGGATGTTATAATGCCGTTATATCGCTCCATGGTGCGACCGCACCTGGAGTATTGTGTTCAGTTCTGGTCGCCTCATCTCAAAAAAGATATAAAGGAATTGGAGAAGGTGCAGAGAAAGATGACAAAAATGATAAAAGGGATGGGATGACTACCCTATGAGGAGAGGTTAAGATGGCTAGGACTATTTTACCTGGAGAAAAGGCGGCTGAGGGGTGATATGATAGAGGTCTACAAAATAATGAGTGGGGTAGAGCGGACAGATGTGTGAAGCGTTTGTTTACACTTTCTAACAATAATAGAACCAGTGGACACAAGTTGAAATTAGAATATGGTAGGTTTAAAACAAATCGGAGAAAGTTTTTCTTTACTCAGCGCGTAATTAGACTCTGGAACTCATTGCCGGAGAAGGTAGTGACTGCAACTGGCTTTGCTGAGTTTAAAGGGGTTCTTGTCAGATTCCTGACTGAAAAGTCCATTGATCATTATTAAATTTTGGGGTTTTGCCAGGTTCTTGGGGCCTGGATTGGCCACTGTCGGAGACAGAGTGCTGGGCTTGATGGACCTTTGGTCTTCTCCCAGCGTGGCAGTGCTTATGTACTTATGTGGTAAAGGTGGTTAGCTTAGCGGAGTTTAAAAAAGGTTTGGACGGCTTCCTAAAGGAAAAGTCCATAGACTATTATTAAATGGACTTGGGGAAAATCCACTATTTCTGGGATAAGTAGCAAAATGTTTTGTACTTTTTTGGGATCTTGCCTTTGGTCTTTCCCAGTATGGCAGTACTTATGTACTTAGTTAACTCTCTCACTGAGTATCAACCCCCAAATGGATAGGAGTTGAATATCACTGCTATCTGGATAATTGTTAGGGCTGCCTCTGCCCAGCCCTGACTCTTGCTCACATTTATGTGGATAGAATTGGGATGTTTAAGGATTTAAATGACCCTTCCATATAACTTTTAAAAATAGACAGATAAGCAAATCATGTATTCACCTGGCTAGTGCTCTCTTTGAGTTAGTGCACATGATGTAAAACTAAGAAAATTGTTTCTAAAACTAGTGAAAGTATTGTCTAAAGTCAGCTCCTACCTTGTTATGGAATATAGACTTGTGATAGAAAAACACACAAGATTAGATGGAGGTTCCTTCTCCACCATTCTGAGAATCAAACCTGTGCTAGCTGCTCTCTAATTAAACCCTTTGCAGATTGTGAGATTCTCAAAATACCTTGAAAAATGCCAAGGTGTGTCAGAGTAGAATTTTGCTTTCCTTCCTAGTAAATATCAGAGCTGACAGGGTCAAATTAGAGTCAAGCTCTTTAGAGCTGAGATGGTGAAGCGAAGCTTTTACTTGACTTAATAGACTGGTTGTGACTGATACGTCCATATTGTGGCATGTTCTAAGGTTCACTATTGGCTGCTGTTGCATGTGTGAAAACTGTTAAAAGTAATCAAAATGAAAATGAATTTTTGTGCTCTTGTTATGTGTGGCTTAATTTTTGTTTTGCATTTCATCTGTCTCTTTATATGTTCAGGGATTAAACACTATCCTGGTGCTCCTTGAACTGTCGCATAGCTTTGCTAAGTTGCTGGAACGTGAATCGTTTGACACTGTTCTCTTCTATCAGATATCCATTTGTTTTACCGAAAAAAGGGATGTACAGGTACTTTATTTGTTTCAGTAACTGAATTGTTTGAAATGATTTTCATTATCTCACGTTTCATTGCTTTTTTGGTCTTTAGTTTCAGGTTCTGTGTTGCAGATGTTTTGCTGAAATGATCCAGGATGATGATATAAAGAACAAATTGCTGGAGAAAGCATGCATGCAAAGCAACAGCATGGTGGTTGAATGTTTGCTCTTGTTGAAAGCCGATGTCAATAGGAAAACCAAGAAAAACTCTTTAATATATCAGGTAAATAAGTTAACATGCTGAAAACTGCTGTCTTTAGTTTGTTTTTTTTTTACACTCAATATGTGTGAAAAACACATTTCTATATCAACTTTTGATTTTTTACCACCTGTTCTTTGTTTAAAGAAAGGAGCCTGCGTTTTTCCATGTAGTCAGTAGTGGTTGATACTTGGCATTTCAGTATCATGGCATAATTAAAAAAAAAAAAAGATCATGGTATAATAATAAAGAAAAACAAACTATTCATAGCCTAATTTTCTAGGAAGACTATTTACCAGCGTAATGAATTTTGGTAAATAGGCCTTTAAGGTTTTTTCTTCTCATTTGTGGATTGTGGTAAATCATGTCCTTAGTCATAAGAGAGAAAAAAAAACCTTTTATGATGCCTCTTTTAATGATAACTAAGATCATGAGTATATAGTTGAAATTCTGGAAGTGAAATCATTAAGAATATAATTTTTAAAGTAATTTCAGTGGGTAACACAATGGTTTCCCTGTAGAAAAGACCTTTTACAAAATTGTCTGCTCAGTGTTCAGGTAAACTTATGTACCAAGGGCCAGATTTTATTTAAGACATGGTAAGTAGCGCACATTTAATGGTGCATGCAGTCAGTTTACGCTCTCTACTCAATTGAGTAGCAAGCCAATTAGTCATGATAATTGGCTGATAACCAATTATCAGTAATTGTCGATAATTGGAATTTCTGTGCACTTCTTTAAAGGCATACTCTAAAAAGAGGCATGTGTAAATACCAGCATGGGTAGCTGAAAAGGGGGCATGACCACAGGAGGAGTGTAGTCATGTTGGGGGCCTCAGTCAAATTTACACACGTTATAGAATTCAGGGGGACACTTGTATATTTAGGTGTGGGAATTTACACCAGGTTTTTATTGGCGTAAATGGTCATATCTAAAGTTGGCAGTTATGCACATAAGTGATTAGTATTTTATAACTCAAGTGTGCAACTTCAAAACACATCCGTCATTTGCCGATGTGCAAGCCCCCTTTGTAGTTGCATTCTGTAGAGTTGAGGCGCTAAGTTATAGAATATCTGCAAAGTTCAGTTTATTTATTATATTTGTATCCCGCGCTTTCCCACTCAAAGCAGGTTCAATGCGGCTTACATAGTAATAGGGAATGCAGAATATTATTAGAGAAAGTAGAAGTTAAGTATAACAGAATAATAGAAGAGATAAGTAGGTAGAGATAGGCAATGGAGAAGGAAGTAAGATGGGAGAATAGTCTGGGTCAATGTCGTTATTTCCTGGGTATGTGTGGGTAGGTGAATAACTAGAAATTACTGCCAATCAGCGCCAATTTACTTACACTTAAGGGCTAATATTGGTACATAAGGCCAGTTAGTGCTTAATTTAACAATTAAATTAGACTTGCAATGGGCACTATTCTGTAAATTGTGCACACAAATTAGGGTGAACAACTTTATAGAATGAAGGGTCAGTGTCCAACTGAAAGGCCTCCCCAGACACGATAAATTGTGCCAGCACTTTGACTGCAATATGAATTTATTTATTTATTTGGATTTTGCTGACACCTTTTTTCAGTAGTAGCTCAAGGTGAGTTTCATTCAGGTACACTGGGTATTTTCCCTGTCCCTGGAGGGCTCACAAACTAAGTTTGTACCTGAGGCAATGGGGTGTCAAGTGACTTGCCCAAGATCACCAGGAGCAGCAGTGGGATTTGAACCAGTCACCTCTGGATGTTAAGACCAGTGCTCTAACCACTAGGCTACTACAATATTTTTTCAGCTGCTGTTTCCAGTATCCCAGGGAGCTTTCAGTTGTTCAAGTGGGAGAGATTTAAAAGTACATAAGTATTGCCACACTGGGACAGACCAAAAGTCCATCAAGCCCAGCATTCTGTTTCCAACAGTGGCCAATCCAGGTCACAAATACCTGGCAAAATCCTGAAAATCTAATTTAATCAGCATGTCCTCATTATGTGCCTCCAGTGTTTTTGTAAACTCAAGATGTCGTCATCATGGTCAATGACCCTTTCATGTAGATCTTGCATGTGTTGGCCCATTTCTGCCATGCTGCCCTTATTGGTCACCTGGGCCGGATTGCAGCTTGCCCATACTGGCTACTGTTGCACCCTTAATTTTCACCATCCAGTGCTGCATCTCACTGTTAGTGGCAGGACTGTTATCTGAGGCTGTGGTAATATCACCAGGTTTCGTTTATTGTTTATTCATTTACTAGACCGTTGCTTATTACAACAGTAAATCAGAACGGTTTACAATTTAATATACAAATGTACTCAGTCTGCTGCCCTCACTACGTTTCTACCCTCATCTCCCCTTAAGTTCCCGCCCGAAACCTCCCTCCTCTCATTACCCTTCTCCACCACTGCCAACTCCAGGCTCCGCTCATTCTGCCTCGCCTCACCCTATGCTTGGAACAACCTTCCCGAGCCCTTACGCCAAGCCCCCTCCCTGCCCAACTTCAAGTCTCTGCTTAAAGCCCACCTCTTCAATGCTGCGTTCGGCACCTAACTCTTTCAGGAAATCCAGACTGCCCCTATCAGACTGACTGCTCACATGTCCTTTAGATTGTAAGCTCTTTGAGCAGGGACTGTCCTTCTATGTTAAACTGTACAGCGCTGCGTAACCCTAGTAGCGCTTTAGAAATGTTAAGGTAGTAGTAATATAACATTAAAATAACATTAAAAACAGTGAATAAACATACTCTGAAATCCATTTATGATAGGAAAGCACAGCAAAAAGACATTCTATAAAATAACATTCTTGCAAATTTCTCAGGCTATAGTCATAAAAACATGTAATAAAATCAATTTAAAAAAAATTATTTTTGTTTTAGTACAGGTTGCTGATTGCTCACAGAAGGAACCGCCATTTCGTCATCTTGAGCAGCAGATTCTGTGCTGTTGCATGTGAAATGTTTAATACTGCCCTTCTTTTCTTTTATGCACCATCTACTTCAGTAGGGCTGAGTAGCTTTATATAGCAAGCAGGGAGAGTTTTGCAGTGCCTAAACTATTGCCTATTTAATCTAGAGTGGCCGAGAGCTCTTCTCGTACACCACCATCGGGCAAGGTGATGTTACTTCCTGAGCTGGAATTGCTTTTTAATCCGACATGATGCCAAGCTTCATGCTGAACTGCATCAAGAACTAGAAGTCTCCTACAGCTTCCAACTGGAAAAGCTTCACATAACACAACAATGGTATTGGCCAATAAAGACCAGCCTTGTCCGTTCAGTCTGTTTAGAAAGGTGGCAGAGTTGCTTCCATCACTGTTTGCAGGCTAGACCACCCCCCCCCCTTTGTTGTTCTTTTTACATTGGCAGTGCTCACCACTCTGTATGTATATTCAGCTCCATCTGCTGTCCAAGTAATGGTGGTGAATATACCTGAATACTTTAAATGCCATGGCTGGTGTTTAAAAAAAAAAAAAAAAAGCACAAGCTGTGATGTTTGAATAATGACTCATCAGAACTTACGCTCTCTTGAGTGGCTTTATCAGAGAGTAGTTCTGAATGTGGGCTCCTGCCCTGCAGCGTATGTGTCAAACCTCAAAACGTGTTCCCAGGGTGCTTTCATTTATTCTGCAGCATTTGCTGAAAAATGGGTCATCCGGGTCCTGGAGTAATTTTTTACAGTTCTTTGATGTCTCTTCCCATAAACTACTACTACTACTAATACTACTTATCATTTCTATAGCGCTACTAGACGTGCGCAGCGCTGTACACTTGAACATAGGGGGTAATTTACGAAGTCATTTTTGCGTATACATGGCTTTTATATAATACCAACCAGCTTTGATGGTGCATACTTTGCCAGTATGAATATGCAGGGTTGGAGTATGGGTGGGAGCATACGTTGTCACATATAAATGACAAAAATACACTAAATGTGTGCGTGTATTTAAAAATTACAGGTGCAGACATTTGTTCTTGCTCCAGAGCAGGTGTAAATGCCTGCAATGTAGGCACAGTGTGGCACTTACGCTAGTGTTCTTTTTTAGAAAGATAAATAGCCATCTGTTTGTCTTTATAAAATTGACCTAAAATAGGCATTCTTAAAGAATTATCTTCAGAATGTGGGGAAAAAAAACCCCTTCAGAGAATCAGCCCCTGAATCAAACATTTTGAAATTGTTGCTTAGTTTTCATCACACAGATGTTGTTTGAAATGTTTACTAATGGTGTAATAGAATATTTATAACATAAAGCAGTGATTCTCGACCCATTTCTCTAGGCACACCCATTCAGTCAGGTTTTCGGGATATCTATAATGACCCATTAAATCACATATATCCTTCAAGATATGCTCTCTGGCCTACAGAATTATTTTCAGAATTGCTCTGGAATACATGGCAAAACCTAATAGAACTACCTCTATGCAATGCAATAAAGGGTGAAAGAACCTATCTCACCTTACACTTCCCAGGTGTCAAGGCCTAAAATACAAATCTTCATATTCAACCAGCTTCACATATATTTGCCCCAAGATATGGAATATAATACCGAAAGTCATAAAATGTGCGAATGACTACATAATATTCCGAGAACACCTGAAAGCACACTTCTTTAGAAATTTCTTCTTCGGTGAACCCACATAGTCAAGATGACCACCAACCAACACACCACAATGCTTGACCATTAACAGAAACTGAATCAAGGCATGCATCTATTCTAAATGGCTGTGTAACACGTCTAACGGATGTAAATTGTAAGCCACATTGAACCGACAAGTTGGTTGGAAAATATGGGGTACAAATTTGAGCACACAATTCTGGAGCGTGCTACCGTGCAACTTAAAAACGATCTACGAACTAACCAACTTCCGCAAACTATTGAAGACCCATCTCTTTAACAAGATATACCACAAAGACCAACAAATGTGAGCTCCTATACATATAACCAGAATTGCCTTATGATATTTGCTTTATATGAATATCATGTTTTATCACTATCATGTAACCAAGATCCTTATGCAATACTAAATGTCTATTTTCTTATGTATTTCCACTACTTATGATGTAATGTAAGCTACATTGAGCCTGCAAAGAGGTGGGAAAATGTGGGATACAAATGCAATAAATTAATAAAGTAAGTAAATAAATATGTATGAGAGAAGTTTACATATTCATCGTAGGTATCATGAAAACCTGATTGGCTAGGTGTGCTACTACTACTACTACTATTTAGCATTTCTATAGCGCTACAAGGCGTACGCAGCGCTGCACAAACATAGAAGAAAGACAGTCCCTGCTCAAAGAGCTTACAATCTGGCATGAGAACTACTGACACAAAGTAATTTAATAAGCATAACTCCCTACTATAAGGTATTTTCTTAAATATTATTTTTACTGATTATAGTAAATGGAAAGAGAGAATTTCCTAAAATGCAGTTTACAAATGTGTGGTTTATTGGTCTATAATGTGTTACAGTACATTACTGTTAGTAGTTTCATGGAAATTATCAGCAAATATATTTTACTTTCATAGGTGTGTGAGAAAGGAAATGAACCAAAGCTGGTGGAACTGTTACTGAATTATGGAGCACGTGAACAGGACGTCCACAAAGCATTAGCTATTAGTATAAAGAGAGGTCAAAACCAAATCATCAGCTTGCTCTTAAAGAAGCTGGGCCTGGATTTAACAAATCACAGTATTTGTCTTGGAGGTTTTCGTATGGGCAGAGTTGAACCTTCCTGGCTCCTGCCTTTGTTTCCAGACAAAATGCCTGCTTTAAGAAAACAGCCAAGTAAGTGTGTTAAGAAAATCTATTACATTAGGGACATGCGTGAGCTTAACGACTGGAGCATGGCACTGGGACAGTGATTCCTAAACCTTGTCCTGGAGGCACCTCACCAGTCAGTTTTCAGGATATCCATAATGAATATTCATAAGTAATGCCATACTGGGAAAAGACCAAAGGTCCATCGAGCCCAGCATCCTGTCCCCGACAGCGGCCAGTCCAGGTCAAGGACACCTGGCAAGCTCCCCAAACATACAAACATTTTATACAAGGTTCTCTCATGAATATTCATTTTAGATATCCTGAAAATCTGACTGGCTGTGGTGCCTCCCGGACCAGGTTTGGGAACCAGTGCACTAGAGTGTATTCCTTTGTATCACTTTGGTTTTACATGCTGCTCAGAAAAGAATTCTTATTTAATAGTTAGGAAAGCATTAGTTTAAAACTATAGAAAAAGTTTCAATCACACTGTTGCCAGATAGCATAGGAGCAGCTTGATTGAACTTTATAACATCTTTTAGTACCACAAAGCAGAGGTATCCTAGTTTTTGTATTTCTATGTATTTTTTGAAACTGGAAGCCTTACATTAAAGTTTACACAAAATAAACATAGCAAAGAAATTTGCAGTTTCAAAAACGGAACTGTTTACAACTTGTAGAAAATACCAATGTTAAGAACTTCTACATTTGTAGAAAATCTCCCCCTTCCACATTCCCACCAGAAAATCAAACAGAGTAGGACATGTAGAAAATTTAGACTCAGTACAGGGAGGCACACAAGCACAGAATAACAAGGGCAGTGGTGTGCTGGAGCAGGCTCTCACAGGCTCGCAAGAGCCGGTTGTTAAGTTTTTAAGAATTTTGGGAGCCGGTTGTTAAAGTAGGGCCCTCCATGGCTACTTTAACAACTGGCTCCCAAAATGTGGGCTTGGGCCCCCTGCTGAATTTTCTTTTACTTTGCTGGTGGGGATGCTGAGCCCTGCCAGCCAAGTAAATAGACTGCTGCTGTTCCCCGCTCCTTGTTTCCAGCTCTGAGCAGCAGGCTGGGACTTCTCTAGCATGTGTGAGAAGTTTCAGCATGCTGCTCAGAGCAAGACGTTGGGAGTGGTGGCAGTCCATTTATTGGCTGCCAGCAAAGGTATGCCTAGTGTGCCCGCATGAAGGGAGGGAGGAGAGAGAGGCAAGTGTTGCTCCCCCTCTCCCCCCCCCCCCCCCCCCCGGCCACCCTTGGCCCTTCCAACTGCAGAGCTGGCTACGTCCGGAGAAAGAGCCTGTTGTTAAAAATTTACCAGCACACCCAAGGGAGACCATTCGTTATTACAAAAAGTTCAAATTCTGCATAGTACCCCAAATCTGCTTCCAACGTGGTTCAGTCGTCTGACTGGCAGCAGTCAACTTCTCCATCTTATAAACATAACAGAGCTTCGCTCACCACAGATTCACAGAGGGGATCCTTGGGTCCTTCCAGCAAGTTGCAAGTGTCAATATAGCAGCATTAAGAAAATGGCTAAGCAGTGGAATGTGCCATTTGTGAAACCCAGAGATATCCTTATTGAGCAAGAAAATACCAGGATCCCAAAGAACCCGCAAACCTGTGCACCACAAAATCTGAAATTGTATAGACTTCCAAAATGAACATGCTTTTGGACATGCCCACCATATATGTCCCAAAGTACCACGTTGACCACAGCGCCTCCAACATGCAGGGTTAGATTGTAGAAACCATCTGCCGAGGCGATCTGGGGTCAAGTACCAGTAACATAAAATCTTAATATTATTTTCTTTAATATTAGATGCAATGGCTATTTTTGCAATGGATTGTTCCAACTTGTCCCAAACCTCAGGTAAAATAGTAAAATTTAACTCACTCTTCCATCTTTGCCTATGGGGCACAGTTGCTGGAAGGGAATCTCAGAGATAAGCATATAATGTACTAACTAAGAATTTTATATTCATTCATTTATTCATTTAAGTATTTATATACTGCTTAGACCAAAGTGTTTACAGTTTCATTTTACAGGCATTGGGTCTGTCCCTAGTGGGCTCACAATCTAAGTAGTACATTGTACTACTGTTGTAGCTGGGGCAGTGGAGGGTTAAATGACTTGCCCAGGGTCACATGGAGCTGCAGAGAAAATTGAACCTGGTTCCGCAGGATCTCATCCCACTGCTGACCATCAGGCATTTTATATCTACTCCACAGCAATCAGTACAGCTATAGTTCTTGGGCAAGGGTCAGGCAGCAGAGCTTCTTCCTGAATTCTGCAGTAAGAGGCCTTAAATCCAACCATTAGGTCACGTTATTGCAAAATGGCAGTCATTCTCTTAGAGGTTGTAAATGCTGTCTCTGCTACATCCCCAAACCTCACTTGTTGAAGACCTGAATCAGTAGCTGAATCTAGATCCCCTGCCTGACAGTGTACAATACTACCACTAAGCATCAAGCTATTTACTTGTATTTTTCTGTTATGAATATTTCTGGAGTGTATAAATGGCCAAATAGCGCAGACATTCATCTCACACATCCTACTTGAGATATTTGATATTTTGCACATCCCTGAACTTCATAGGAAAGAAACTTATGTGTTTATAGTATAATTTTTGGCACCTAGCCAGTGAGGTTGTTGGGATATCTGCAATGAATATTTGAGATGCAGTGAAGGCAGTGCACATTCATGCTAGATATTCAGAAAAATAGGACTGGCTAAGGATCTGTCAAGGCAGGTTTAGAGAGACAAGTGCAACATACAGGGCACTTTATTATAAATCGTAGGGTCCTATCAGCAGCTGAGGGATAACTCGTAGAAGGAATGCGCACAGAAATGATTTTTGGTTAATTTTTAGACTTTTGTCTCTGATTTTCAGTTTTTTTGTTTTATATCAGATATTTTTGTCAAAATGTTTTTAATGTATATAAAAACTGGAAACTGACTTTATGCACATTAACTCATAGATTAGCATGTTCAATTGGTTTTTGTATGCACATTAACTCATAGATTAGCATGTTCAATTGGTTTTTGTATGCACATTAACTCATAGATTAGCATGTTCAATTGGTTTTTGTATGCACTTTTTAAAATGAACTGAATGCACGCTAACAAATTCACTTCCCTAGCTCTTGAGGGTTTACCGCTGTCAATGAAAAAACTCTCAGAAAAAGTGTAAGTTTTTGGCATCTGTTGCTCAGAAGACTTTAATATGCTTTGGTTTTACCTAAGTAAACCATACGGCCAAATCCGATATAACCTGGGTGTTTCGTTTCTTATCTTTCATTTATAGTCTGCATAATCCAGCAAATACCTGTGTGGATTACGTAAAATCATCAGTTAAAAACCAATAGTTAGAACAAACAAAAGCACAAAAATACTGTATAATTCACTGGGAAAGATATTTTCTTTGAAACTGATTTGCAGCTGAATTGAAATAACATTAAAGTATTACAGAGTAAGGACATCATGACTAGATGGACAAGGGCTGATATTAACCAATATGCTGACCATCTTTGAATAACTTTAGCCATATATATTCTCTGGACTAAGGGACGTAGTTATCAACATGGGGTTTTGTTAAGATGTGTTATTTTACTGTTAACCCCAGTTAATAGTAACTAGGAATGGTATTTAGAAAGAAAGTCCAACTCAGAATAAGGATGTCCAGATTTGTATGTCATTGGTGATGCTAGTATTTTAGAACAAGTTCTGCCAATGTACAGCCTGTTCCTAAAATACATGAGAAATAGATGTGCATATTCTGATTTACATTTAGCATAAACATCCATTGTACTAACTGAAATGTCTAAACTATGACTGGGCCAAAACAAGGGACATGAATATCATGGTAGCTTAGGAGCATATATGTTATATAGTGGCCACATAGATGTCCATGGATGTAGTGGAGGAATAACCATAATGTTAGAGCAACTGGGCTGAGAACTAGGGGACCCTCTAATGCACCATTTTGTGATTTTATTTTCTTCTCTTTTTAAATTGTGAGCCTTCTAGGAACAGAAAAATACCTGAATGTACACCACTTCAAAAGCCTTCAGGCTTGCAGGTGGTGTATAAGAAATTATTTTTTTAAACTGCTGGCACAACCTGGCCAGGGACTTTACAGGGTTAAAGAGAAGATGGGAGGAAGATTTGGGGAGGTCCCTGGCAGACTGGGATATTGCAGCAACCCTAAGGAATATTCACCTAGTGAGTAAGGATGAAAGACTAAGGGAATGTGGAGCAAGGGTGATAGTTTGAGCATACATAGCCAAAGTTCAGTTGGTACATATAAATCCACAAGAGGGGGCCACTTGTTCCAAATGTAGGCAACATAGCCATACGTTTTTTCATGCTATTTGGGAGTGTCCCTGAGTACAGAAGTTTTGGGAACAGGTGAGACGGTTTTTGTCTCGCATATTGGGTTGGGTGGTTCGGGGCTTAGTAGAGCAATTTGTACTTGATAAACTCAAAACATACTATCCTATGAATAGACATGCTACCCTTTTGTGTCGCAAGTTGACCCTAGTAGCTCGAAACGTTATATTACAATATTGGATATCTGTGGATTTCCCTGCATATTGGCACTGGAGGAATCAAGTGCATCTGTTGGCGACTTGGGAAGCTAGAGATGCTAGAGGATCCCCCAGACGTAGGAAGGCCTTTTTGGCAATATGGAATCCTTACCTGTTCAGTTCGAGCCCTCGAGGGCGAAGCCTCCTTATCAATTCCATGTGAAAGGTGAAAGTGATACCTCATCCTAAGGAACTTTGGGGTAGAGAGGGAGGGGAAGGGATGCTTCATGTGCAACCATCCTGGGTGCCTTTAGGGGCCACCCAGGGTGGAAGTTATGTGAGAGGGGGGATGGGGGCAGTAGAGATAATAGGATTTGGATGTGGGATGGTGGACTGAGGGGAGGGGAGTTGGGGGGTTATTAAAATGTAAAATTAAGGCTCAGAAGGCCCAGTGTATTAGCTATACTCAGTAAATGGAGGGATTAACTGTTCACTCGTCCTCTAGATTGTACACTTGTCTTTAGATTGTTCTCTTGTCTTTTAGATTGTAAGCTCTTTGAGCAGGGACTGTCCTTCTATGTTTAAATTGTACAGCGCTGCGTAACCCTAGTAGCGCTTTAGAAATGTTAGTTAGTAGTAGTAGTACATGTTGATAATATGTTTTGTTACCTTTTTGTTGCCTTCAATAAAAGTGTTGAAACATAAAACTGCTGGCACTATGGACATCCATATTTCCTGAAGCTGTCACAGAGCCCAGTGTCTCTTACCAGTTTCACATTCAGGAGTAAGGAAAAGAGGGGCAACAACCACTGGAGGATTAAGTGGGTGACTTCCGTTTATCCCTCCATTGCAGAGCTGCTCTATTGGAGCAACATCTATCATTTTGGACATAGCTGTCCCTTCTACGTCTGATACTGGAGTCAGAAGTCTATATTTTGGCCCCTCCTTAGTCCTGCAAAAAATACATCCACACCACACCCCCTTGCCATAAGGACATACTGCAGTTTTAGATGTCCGTATCACAGTTCTTTAAAATTGGGATTTGGATATCTATTTTTATTTTATTTTTTTATTTCCATTTTGCTCACACCTTTTTCAGTAGTAGCTCAAGGTGAATTACATTCAGGTACTCTGGCTATTTCTCTGTCCCAGGAGGGCTCACAATCTAAGTTTGAACCTGAGGCAATGGAGTGTTAAGTGACTTGCCCAAGATCACAAGGAGCAGCAGTGGGATTTGAACCGGCCTCCTCTGGCTTGCAAGACCGGTGCTCTAGCCACTAGGCCACTATGCAATATGGATGTCTCAATGCTGGTTTTCAGATGTCCAAAACGTGAATAGAGCTTATAAGAGCCTGGGTCTTAATGTAATAATATGGAACGTATGGTAAAATAACACATCTTAACAGTAGCCCACATTAATAGATTTATCCAGTTAAAGGATGTAGTTGACTGCCATATCCCACTGTAACTGGTACACTTGTGGTGGGAAGTGTGAGCCCTGTAAAACCCACCAAAAACCAACGGTACCTACATATAGGCATAAGGGCTATTGTAGTGGTGTATAGTTGGGTGCAGTTTCAGTTACAGTTTATTATATTTGGTATATCACTTAGCAAACTATTGTAAGATCGCAACTGTTTACATCTAATAATTGCAAATAATCAGGAAAGGAACACCATCTAAAAATAGGACAGCATCAGACATCATACCACACACTTAAAAAAAGAGATCCCCCCTCTGTTAAAATTCCTACTAACTCTCTCCTGTAATCCTCTACTAATGATACTGAAAAAGCTAATTGAAGAAAATAAGCCTTTAACAACCATTTAAAATGCGCCAATGAATGAATCCCCTTTAATAATTGTGAGAGAGTATTCCAAAGCTCGGGTGCTAAATTAAAAAAAAAAAAAAGCCCCTCTTCTAGTTGACCAAAGATGTATTTCCTGAACTGAGGGAATTTCTAAAAGTAATTTATCGTGAGAACGCAAATATCTCTCAGATTGATACAGTTGGATCAGAGCAGTAAGCGTACTGGGCACTTTTTCATAAACTGCACTATGCGTCAACACCAACACCTTAAACTGTATTTGGTAGAATACTGGTAACCAGTGGAAACACACATGTAATGGGGTAAAATGCTCACTTTTAACACCCCTCCCCAACAACCTAGTAGTGGTATGTTGCAGAGTCACTAGCTTTTTACAATTTTCCATAGTTATACCTGCTAAATTAGCATTCGCATAATCAAACTGGGCCATATATAATGTATAAAACATCATCAAGAAACTTCTTTCATCCACCAATCCCTGGATTGCTCGCAGTGTATGTAATGAACTCATGCAGCAGTAGTTTTTTGGTGGGTTTTGGAGAGCTCGCTATACGATATAAGGGGGTAATACGAGATGTAACATAGTAACAGTAGATGACGGCAGAAAAAGACCGGCACGGTCCATCCAGTGTGCATCTGAGACCTTTTATGTGAAGTTCACTGCAGTACCCTGTTGGGTGCTTCACTGTTCTGCTGGGATGTTCGTGTGGCCATGCCACTAAGAATACTGCCCCCACTCCCTCTCCCAGGGGTAGACTGATCATTGGGACAATAGGGCAGTGCCTGAGGGTCTACAATAGTAGGGGGCTCACTGTGCTCTAACCTCTAGTTTAATCACTTTCGATAGGTGGTTAGGGGCCCATAACCCTTTTTGCTCGAGGCTCCAGATCACTGTCAGTTGCCCTGTGCCCCCCCCCCCCCCGCCCCGTACATCCTAGTGGCTTGTTTTTGAGCGTTTTTCCCTTGGACTTTTTCCCCCCAAAAAATTGGTCCTAAAAGACACACTTGAGCACAGAAACGTTTAGCAAGTGGCCATTTTCTAAACAAAAAGTTGGAAGTTTTTTTGTTTTGAAAATGGCCATGTTCACTACTGGATTTTTGGACATTTTTCACAAAACGTCCAAAATCGGATGTAGACGTTTGAAAATGCCCCTCCACATGTATGCTATGAGTGTGGAGAAGGACAAAGAACAGATTTGTCTGGTTAGCTCAAAATATCATCTTCATAATGTCTTTACTGTTGAACTGTCACTTTAAGCTTTTACCTGTACTTCTTTTTGAATTATATACATGTCTGTTATGCATTTAATTTCCACAATTAATAGATACCGGTCCTGCACTGGCAAGAGTGGTTCTAAGATATCAAACAAAAAAAGCTTTACTAGATGAAGAAAGATCCAGTGATGATGTGAATGACGTGGATACTGTGCTAGAGAAGGCTGATGACTGCATCTTGATGCCTGAACTCTCAGAGGGTGGATTACTTCCATGCAATGACGTAGATAGTGAAGGTAAAAACAAAGAACATCAGCCGTGACACAGGGCCTGATTTGCAATGCTTTTATCCCATTCCCTCTTTATGGTGAAAAAAGCTGAAAGGGTATCAAGATACGTCTCAGTGGGTCGTGCTTAGTGCCAATTCGCTTCATGTGAGGTTTGTTATTGACAAAGCCTCCTATCAAACCTCTGTGTTGTGGGATCTCAACGTTGTCTTCACCTAGCTGATGAGGGCCACTCAATTCCTGTCATCTGAAGTATTTGACCGGGAAAGTTGTGTTTCTGGTGGCGGTCACTTCAGCTTGCAGGGTCACTGAACTTCAGGTCCTAGTAGCTGATCTGCCTTACACTAAGTTTCACCACAATAAAGTAGTTCTCCACACGCACCCTAAGTTCTTTCCTAAGGTAGTGTCCGAGTTCCATCTTGATCAGTCAATTGTTCTACCAGAATTTTTCCCTAAACCCCATGCCCATCCTGGCGAGCGTGTACTGCATACTTTGGATTTGCAAGCAAGCTTTAGTTTTCTATTTGGAGTGGACTAAAGCCTATAGACAGTTTACCCAGCTTTTTGTTGCTGTTGACCCAAACAGGACGGGGGGAAGCTATCGGCAAATGCAGAATTTCCAATTCGCTAGCAGATTGCATCTCTTTTACTTATGCCCAGACTGGACTGATTCTAGAGGGTCATGTCAAGGCTCATAATGCCAGAGCCATGGCTACGTCAGTAGCTCACTTGAGGTCAGCCTCCATAGAGGAGTTTTGCAAAGCTGCAACGTGGTCATCTGTCCACACATTCACATCTCACTACTGCCTTGGACAGGATACCTGACACGACAGCCAGTTTGGCCAAGCAGTCCTGCAGAATTTGTTTGGAGTGTAGAAATCCAACTCCACCTCCCTCTTCCTAGGCCCAGTTCTGTTCTGTTCCAGTCTGCACATCCACAACTAGTATATAAATAGTTTCAGGTTGATTGAACTACAGGCCTCGATGTTTCAAGTCCCTGTTGTCCTGGTATTGTTTTCGGCGAGCCTAGTAGCTAGGGATTCTGAACTGTGAGAATATGAAGGCCTGTTTGTCCTCAGGGGAAATTGAAGTTACTCACCTGCAGCAGGTGTTCTCAAAGGACAGCAGGCCAAGTATTCTCATATACCCTTCCACCTTCCCTTGGCGTTGAAATGATTGAGAGACCCATGCTTGCATGTCAGGGAGGAAGGAACTAGTGCATGCATGGTGGGACGCTGCTAGAAAGTTCTTTGTTAATACCGCTAGTCAGTGTATGTACCGGGCTCCGTCGGATGACCTTGGCCTGCTGTTCTCGGAGAACATCTGCTACTAGTGAGTAAATTCACTCTTAGGTTTTCCAGTTTATTGATTTACCTTTTTTTTTAAATAGGAAGTGATGGATCATTTTCTGTCAAAAGGAAATCGAGCTCCATTGCTAATGTTGACTTGTGTGGAAACTCACCAAAAATGGAGAGTATTGCCTTATGGCAAAGACATTCCAGATCAGTGGTAAGTCATTTTAATCAATTAATGAGGGAAAGTGGCTGAGGAGGGTTAGACAGCTTTTCCAAACTCATATAAGTTTTACAATCAGTTTTGACCCACTGCAGTTTTTTTTTTTTCCATAGAAAACTCATTTTTTTGTCAGCAAAGTTCCAAAAAAAAAAAAAAAAAAAAGATTTTACAAAGCCAGTGGCTTGAAAAGAGCCATTGGTTGTGTTACATTTTCTTTATGAATTTTCTCTTTTTCAGATTTATGACAGGCTAAATGTGCCTTGGTGTCTTTGGAAATTTGAATCCTCTGCACTGTATATTGTCATTGTGAGTTGTTATTATTTGCAAGGTGCAGTAAACATTCCTTATGTAACCAAACTTGTATAATTGGAAAGCTATGATTCATTGCTTTTCAGCAATATAAGGTACATACTTGAGTAGTTAATGATCTTGTAGAAATGATCGCATAAGAGATGCTGATAGTATAAGAAACAATAATTCTTTAAAGAAATGGCACAGCTTATTCATGCCATTCCCCCCAGGGAACTCTAACTCCCTGACTCTGCTGTCTACTCTTGTGAAGCGAGCTTAGAAACCTCAGGAGCAATATTCAGTGGGATGGCTGCTGTGTAAAGATATCTGCATTTTCAGCCAGTCTGTCCATACAAGTTGGATAGCTCCTAGTGAAATTGAGGCAAGAATTGTGCTCAGAAAGGTAAGCATAATAAACAAAATGGAGATAAGACCTCAGATGCCTCAAGACACATATTTAAAAACAGTCTGGCCGATCTGTGTTGATGGGGAAAAGAACCATCTTGCAACAGTGGCTTACCCGGGAGGCCCCCTGTACATCGCACTGGCGATGGGCAATGATGCAATGTTGCTCAGTGGAGAAACAGAGAGTTCACGACCTGGCCTCCAATCTGGGTGACCAATTTTGCAAGGTCTAGTCTCCTTTTTGGGACTCACTCACTCCTACAGTAAAAAGTAGAATACTGAACTGTTGAGAGGGGATGGGGGGGGGGAGGGAGGGGGGGTTTGGTGGGGGGTGGTATTAGAGGGGCGGGTTCGCACGAGGGAGAGGGGTTAATAAACATAAATATTTGGCGCCTCTTCTGTGTAGAAACAATAACGTTCCTGTGACTATGTTGTGAAAGTTATTTTGGCTTTGGTAGTTTGTTATATATAATGCTATGCCAATAAAACATATTAAAAAAAAAAACAGTCTGGCCGATATTCAGCTGGTGGCGGACAGCGTTTTTTTTTGTCCACTGCCAGTGCTAAAACTGGAAATTCAATGCCAGGCCCTGTGTGGGCTTTGGCATTGAATTTCCATATTGAGTCGTCTTAGGTGGTGATGGAACCAATGCCAAGGATGATTACAGAGCAAGAATTATGTCAAAGAAATAAGCATACAGAGAACAAGGTGTTAAAGAAGAATTTATAGTTGGAGAAGGCTCAATATGCAAACTATAAATTCTTCTTTAACACCTTGTTCTCTGTATGCTTATTTCTTTGACAGAATTCTTCCTCTGTAATCATCCTTGGCATTGGCTTCATCACCACCTGATCTGTGATTAGATGTTGCCAATGATTCCAATTCCTCCATTAAACAGAGAACTTGGTAGCATTTTCACATCATTCAGCCCCTCCACATGCTCTGATATTACCCAAGCCTTACAAGTCACGAAGACCACTACTGCCCCTAAAGTGTTTCACGAAGCACTGCTTGCTTTGTGAAACACTTCACTTCTACCTTAAGTTTGTTTTTCAATGTATGCTTGTTACCAGCTTTGAAATGGGTATTCTTCTGACAACATGGAAGTCTTCTAGCATATACCCAAAGCTTAAGAGAAAATACTTTTTGACATTTCTCTACCCTCTTATTATCACCCAGTGTCCCAGTTAGCTTTAATTTCTAAACTGGCAGAATGTATTGTGCTTGACTAGCTTGAAGACTTCATTGATAAAACTAACATTTTCTATACTAATCAGACGGAGTTTAGGAAATCCCATAGCACAGAAATAGCTTTACTGGTTATCACCACCTTTTATTCATCACGACTTATATCAAGGAAATTCAGTCATATTTCTTTCTTTGGACCACTCTGAAACCTTCTAAACCATGATTGTCTGCTTAATAGACTTCACAATGTTGACAGTAAATATTGTCCACTAGATGATATACAGTTGGATGCATATACATTCATCTGCGGTGATCCCCAAGGATTGTATACTTTCCCCAGTTCTTTTAATATTTTCTTGTCAACACTACTTACTCTTATTCAATCACTGGAACTGACTCCATACATTTGATTACATTCTCACTGGTTTAAACTGTAATGATCCCCAGAAAATACATAACCTCAATGACAAACTAAAATTGTTGATTGGCTTCACAAAAATAGATGTCTGAGAAATCCTATGGATTTCTGATAAGCCACAAAGACCCTCCTACTCTTTCAACTACGGTTGTTATGCTAGGTGTTCTGGTATCTTTCCAATTCTCTGTGTGTGTCCTGGGTGTAGTATTTGACCAAACTATGACTTTCCAATCTCTTATCTACAAGCTCAAGACAATATATTTGGTATGAGGTCTCTTTACTCCACCTGCTGTACATATTTGCCATCTCCAGTTTGGATTATTGCATTCGTGTCAAGGATATTCACAAGATACAACTCCTTTAAAACATGGCGGTAAAGTTGGTGATTGGCTCCAAAAAGTTCAAGCGTGTCACTTCATTTTTGAGCAATGAACATTGGTGGCCGATTTTCTACCAGATTTCCTGTAAAAGTCTCACCTTAGTACATAATATCCATCATTCAGGAATCCCCTTGCATCTTTTGTGTCTGTTGATACTTTTTCTCCGGTACGTACCTTAAGATCTTTACAACTTAATTGTAACCACATCTTTCAGACATACCTGCTTTGGTTTTGTTAGAAGTCGGATTTTCACAGTGATCTGCCCCTCCCTTTGGAATGTTCTTCCTTCCCATCTTTGTTTAGAGAAGTTATTTGAGAAGTTTAAGGTGAGATTTGAAGACTTTTCTTTTCCAAGGTACCTTTAATTGAGAGCTGGCTGCTTTTGTTTTCCTGCTGTGGTCTCTCTGAGGGGTGGAGCACCCAGATTAATTCTGTGAAACGTTTGTTCTCTTACCTTCCTACTCAGGTATTTCTTTTTCTCTTGATAATATTGATTTTATACATATGTAAACTGTTATGAAATGCTCCTCAAAAGTGGTATATCAAAATATAATAAATGTGAAACTTGATGAACTTACCTTAGGGTTTCTTTTACTAGCTGCAATAAGAACTGGTGTGCACATACCGCAGCTTAAAATGGTTTTACCGTCGAACACACGTCCTACGGTAATTCCTGATTTACATCCTGGGGGGAGGGGGGTCTGGGTGCAGAGAGTGGGTATTTCTGTGCTAATCAGTTACAGCAGATACATTACCACTAACTGATTAGCGTAGGATTACTCTTTACAAACTGATAAGCGTAGGATTAGCATGTGAGCCCTTACCACCTACAAAATAAGTGTTGGTAAGTGCATAAGCACTAATATTTTTGAATAACCACATGCTAAAGGCAACATTAGCCTTTAATGCAAAAAAGGAAAAATGGCCATTTTACTGCTGTGGTAAAGATGGCCTTAGGGCGTTGTAGGGGTTCCTTACAGCGTGGGAAAAACTGTGTAAGGGTGCGCTAAGGCCACTTTATACTGCATCTTAGTAAAAGGACACCTTAGTTGAGTATAGCCAAATTATGTGCAGAATAGGACTCAATTCCACTCTTGTATTGCATGCTCTATAATGTCAAAGCATATATCAGGTACAGTGTCATAACTAGAGGTAAATGAGAGGGGCAGCCGTCCAGGGTACAGAGGTCTTGGCATACGTATATGTGGAGAAATGATTGAAGCACATGTGTGGGCCATTTGAATATGAAAAACCAAAAGTGCAGCTCTTCTCCTCTTGTCTAGGTTGGGGGAAGAGTGATAAAGGACTAGAGATTAAAGTGAAGGCTGTTAAAGAGAGGTGTGGGGTCAGGGTAGGGGTTAGGGGACACAAATGTACTTGACTGTTCTGGATACTAAATGTTCATAGTTAACTGCACTGATAAGGTGTGTTCTGCTCATTTGACTTGGTATATACTACAGTTCTTTTGCATGTAGTGATTGTTTTTGTTAGCTGTTATTGGAGACTAGTTTGTAATGGTGTTGGAGAGTTGTACTTTCCTTCATGTCCAGCCTAATTAACAACTTTTTATTGACCTGATAAATTTTACCATTCGGTCTAGGGAGTTAATAACAGACTAGTATATTCCAATGGCATTTGCTTTTGAAGTGGTATTTAAATGCCTTTGTAAAAGGAATTTATGAAATATGAGTCTCTCTTGTCTTTAAGCAAACACTTGTGCTCCCGAAAGGTTCCATTATATTAAATTTTTCTGTAGTGCTGCATACACTCCAGTTCAAATAAATACACATTGCTTTTTTTTTTTCAAGGGTTCTTTTCATTTTCATCTACCATATAAATTGCTGTAGTTATTGAAATCTTGAGATTAATATTTATGTTGTTCAAAATGGAAATGATTTAAGGATTTTTTTAAAAAAACAATTTTCAAATTACAGACGTAGGAAAATATTTATGTGATAGGATTATTCAATAACTAGTTCATGTTTCTATTCTGTTGGTTGTGGTGAATAAAGTGGGTTACTTGCAGGTTATGTTGTCTTTTACTGAATCAACGTAATGATTCTCTGAAGCTAGTGATATGTAATGCATATATGTCACAACTGAAGATGCGATCTTTTTATTCTTGAAAATTCAGACAGAAGAACAATTTGTGATAATTCTTGTTGGTTCAAGAAAAAAAAATCGCAACCTACAAACAACCCAGTCTGATAAACTGATGTGACATGCTGATTTTTTCTACATGGAATTTTTTTTTCTGTTCTTGACCAGCCCACTGAGGGATAGAGTTACCAAGGTACTAGAGTGGAGGACCTAGAAAATAGGTCCCCATGGCAGAACGTTAGAATACGAGGGGTACCAGATACACAGTCATATCAGGATGTGGACTGGGTTGTCCAATAGATCTACAAGGAGCTGAAAACCATAAAGGTCTTGAAAGATTAGGCACTAAGATGCAGCACACCAAGCACTAATTTTATAATGGGATCTGGGCACATTATAGAATATTAACATAAGTTGGCATTTATATGCCAACAGTTATGCATGCTAACTTACACCATGGCAGTAGCAAGAATAAATGTCTGTGCCCAAATGTAGCACTGTAGCGCATAACTTGCGGTATTCTGTCAGGCATATTTAAATGAGGGAGCCGCCCATGAGCCTACCTCTGTGCACTCCTCCTTGCATTAATGTATTAAGCTAGTTGCATGCATGGAGTGAAGGAGTAGCCTAATGGATAGTGCAGTGGGCTTTGATCCTGGCAACCTGAGTTTGATTCCCACTGCAGCTGCTTATGACCTTGGCCAAGTCATTTAACCCTCCATTGCCCCAAGTACAAAACCTTTTGTGAGCCCTCTAGGGACAGAAAGAGTACCTGCATATAATGTGTACGGCACTGCGTATGTCTGGTAGTGCTATAGAAATGATTAGTAGTAGTAGTAGTCAGGGCTGTGCCTGGGGTCTCTGGCGCCCCCCTGCAGACTATCAGTTGGTGGCGGCGGCGGCGGGCCCCCCCGTGAAAATGATCGCTCACCACTTGCCACACTGACAGGAATTGTCAGCAATATTCTTAGAAACAAATTGCTATACATTCCAAAATAAGATAGCAGATGTAAATTCTCAAAGTGGACATATTCCAAACACTAAAATGAAAATAAAATGATTTTTTTCTACCTTTGTTGTCTGGTGACTTTCTTTTTCTGATCATGCTGGCCCAGTATCTGATTCTGCTGCTATCTGTCCTCTTAACTCCGTTTCCATGGCTTCCTTTCCATTTATTTCTTTCCTTTCCTTCTTTCTTCTTCATTTCTGGTCCTCAGCTTCTGCCTATTTTCTTCATCCATGTGCAGTTTTTCTCCTCTCTTCCTTTTCCCTCATTTCATCTCCATCTCTCTTCCCTCCCCTCTATGTCCAGCAATTTCTCTTCTCTCCCTGAGCCCTGCCCTCCCATCCATGCTCCTCTGTCCCCTGCCCCCTCCATTCATCCTTTTCCAGCAATTCCCCTCTCTCCCTGAGCCCTGCCCTCCCAATCCATGCCCATCCATGCTCCTCTGTTCCCTGCCCCCTCCATTCATCCTTTTCCAGCAATTCCCCTCTCTCCCTGAGCCCTGCCCTCCCAATCCATGCCCATCCATGCTCCTCTGTCCCCTGTCCCCTCCATTCATCCCTTTCCAGCAATTCCCCTCTCTCCCTGAGCCCTGCCCTCCCATCCATGCTCCTCTGTGCCCTCCATTCATCCCTAATTCCCTATCCAGCAATTCCCCTCTCTCCCTGAGCCCTGCCCCTCCCATCCATGCTCTTCTGTCACCCTCCATTAATCCCTATCCAGCAATTCCCCTCTCTCCCTTCCATGACCCCCCCCACCTCGCATCCATGCTCGTCTATCCCCTGCCCTCCCGCTCCCATTGTTCAACTGCCCGCCCTCTTCTCTCCCCCCAACATCCCTTTTCTTTTTTTTTCTTTTTAAATTTACCTCTGTGGCGGTTCCGGCAGCGCAGCGTCAGTGAAGGAGGCGGCGCTCCCGACATCTCTAGCCTTCCCTTCGCTGTGTTCCGCCTTCTTCTGACATCAAAGAAATGATGTCAGAAGAAGGCGGAACACAGCGAAGGGAAGGCTAGAGACTTCGGGAGCGCCGCCTCCTTCACTGACGCTGCGCTGCCGGAACCGCCACGGAGGTAAATTTAAAAAGGAAAAAAAAAAGAAAAGGGATGTTGGGGCGGGGGGAGAAGAGGGCGGGAAGTTGAACAATGGGAGCGAGAGGGCGAGCGAGGTGAGCATGGTGCGGCGGCGCCCCCCAGAGGGAAGCGCCCCCCTACCATGCTTACCTTGCTTACCGTGTTGGCACGGCCCTGGTAGTAGTAGTGATACCACTTAGTGTCTGACTAGCACTTCAACACGTAACTGTAACAGTCTTGTGCATAAGGCCTAGTAGTCTATAACCTACACACACAATCAGTGCCTAACATTAGGTGACTTGTTATAGAATGAGGAGGTATATGCATATTTATATATAATATAATATGTCCAAAGTATATATGTATGATAATTTTATTATTAATAACAGGGACCAGGCGGAGATTGTGGCCCATCAAGGCAACAGCAGAAAAAAGCTTTTTCTTCTGGTGAGTCACACAGTAAGATGTGGGTTTATTTTTTCATACCGATGACCGTGAATAGTTATGATTAATTATGGTGTCAGATTAGTCTGTTTCCATATGAACAACTTGTATTTCTGAATAAGCACTGTTACTCTTTTTTAAATTTTTTTATTTAAGCCTGCTTTTGTTGAAAAACTTCCGATTACTATATCTAGGTAATGTTGAAATCATGCGGCTGATCCCTTATCGCAATGTCACATTGAGCATGAAGGGAGGCAGAGAGAGACCTTATGAGATAGAAGAGCTGTGGCAATCAGTAAATTTAGTAAATAAACAGTCCTGGCTTATGATCCAGTCATGTGGAAGGACTTTTGCAGCTAAACTGTAACTGGTAAATTCTAGAAGACTAAAAGATTTTTTTTAGTTTGAAAAGAGCTTTCTACTGCTGCAAAAAAACATATTTTTTGTGCCACTAGTTGTTGGCAATTAGTGATATAACAAAGCTCCATATTTTTCGCAGTGGGGAAATTACCTGACATCACAACTGTTTTGTTAGCACAGGGAGCAGTAAAGAACCTTCTTAGTGGTAAGCTAGTTCATAGTCTAGCTGTATTTAAAGTATTGCTCTCCTTCAGTAGGATGCAGTTAATTACTTCATGGAACAAATAATATTCTATGCAATAACTGGGAGAATTTTATATATGGCATCTATTGTTAGGTGCTACTTCCACGCCGAGTTTTCAGCATGGAAAAGCGTTATAACAGATGCAAGGCACCGAATTGGCAGATCCCCGTGAAAACACTTAGATGCCCATTTATAGAGTAGTGTCTTAAGTGTTTCTATGTAGATCTGCAAAGGGGGGCTTGGCGATGGGAGGGACATGGGTGGGTCAGGGGCCTTCCCTTAAGTGGTGTGCAGTGTTATAGAATAGTGCGGATTCGTGCCCAACTTGTGCTCTGGGATTTACACCCAGTTTCAGTTAGTGTAAATCCTCGCGCTCAAAGTTGAGCGCAGATCCCAGTACTATTCTATAAAGGGCATCCATCCTGGGGAATAAAGAGAGCTGCACGATTTTAATCACAGGAGCACATGAGGGTGAAGGAGTCAAGCAGTAAACGCACTAGTCCAGTCACTGATAATAGTTGACTAAGAGATAAGTCTCATTTTCTTAGCGATTAAGAAGTTTTGATTTACACTGTTATACTGTTATCGAGAGGCTACAACTAACAGGAGGTAGGCAGGACCAGTGCCATGATGGTTGTTTACTGCGGGCTGACTCCATTACATATGGTATAAGGTTCACCACCAAGTTCTGAGCACTGCATATTAAAAATAAAAAAATATATATTATTGACATCAGAGAAAATAAAGAGTGAATATATGAGATATATGGGATTTATACTGGTGTAATTGTTGGTGGAAATAACGTCCTACATCAGTTTTAATTGAAGAAGATCCCTAACTGTTGCACTGCCTATATTTAGGTGCCAATACTGCGTCTAATTTACACACATGCTTGGCACCAATAATTGGCAGTTACGCACATAAGTGCTAGGCAATATTCTATAAATGATGCACCTAAATCACTTATAATGCAACATATTCTATAAATGATGCACCTAAATCACTTATAATGCAACAGTCAGGGGCATACATATGGGCGGAGCATGTGCTATGTCACCAAGTGATGTAAGTGTTCTATAACCTGCAATCAGTTGTACATATTGTATGGAGCACTTTGGTGCATCCACTAATGTCAGCCATTGAACTGTTATAAGTAGGTATGCTTAACTTTTGACATGCTAGTTGTCACAAGGCTCTGTGCCATCCCTTCAGGACTGAGGGGTATGTACTAGGAACCTGTGCCAAGGAACAGTCACTGTCCCTTCAGAGTTGAAGGATTTAGGATTTAACTAATAAGTTAACCAGAGAAAGTTCACACCTTGTACTCTCCGTCATCCGCAGTGGTCAGTAAACCTTGATACCTGTATGTGCAGGGTGAATCAGCAAAACTTTTCACAGTTCTTTCTGAAAGTTGACCATCATTCCGTAGGATGTTCTAACGATGTCCTTTACTTCCAGACTTCATAGCTCTCTTGCTTTCATCAAGGATAATAGAAAAAAACAACCTCCTTGTTAGTCATTCTGATATGT
Source organism: Microcaecilia unicolor (assembly GCF_901765095.1). Taxonomy (NCBI): domain Eukaryota; kingdom Metazoa; phylum Chordata; class Amphibia; order Gymnophiona; family Siphonopidae; genus Microcaecilia; species Microcaecilia unicolor. Next base: position 38,251,850 of record NC_044040.1, on the reverse strand, counting down.
AAATTACTTTCCCACCCTCCAACAAACTCATGTTGCACCCTTTGCCAGAGCTGTAATGTAGTTCTCCTCCTGACCTGAAGTAGGATCTTAATGTCCCAAATGTCTGCTCTGACAGCCCTGCATGGGTAGCGCTTAATTTTAACTTGAACTGTTTTGAGAGAACTGAGAGAGCCTCTCATAAATTAACTCAAAAAATGTGTAAGTCCAACCCCCCCCCCCCCCCCCCCCCCCCCCCCACGTCCAACAGGTTGTAGGGGTGTTTTCTTTTTTCAGTCTTTCCAATTTACTAGGTTAGCTCCTCCAAAAACACAGATTAGGAGCTTTAAACCTAACAGCCTGTACACCATGGATAGTACCATCTCTCTTTAACCTTTTCAGCAGTATCGTCCACTCCCAGCTGTAACTTATAAGAAAACACCAAAAAAATGTGCTTGATTTCAGCTAACATGACTACACAAAAAATCAGTAACTTCTGGCTTTTCCTTCCTCTATAACTCTGCCAAACTATAACTTTTCATTTATAAGGCATTCCTTTCCAGAGCTTCTTTAGTAGTTTTTCCAAGTAGGTTTTTTCTTTTCCCAGGGACCCTCTTCTGTAGGCTACTCCTTCCGCTCCTCCCTTCTCATTGCTAGACTGTCTGTTATATGTTGGATAAGAAGATTCCGGAATGTGCCTTACCACTTGACACATCCTCTCCTTCCCCAGGCTTCCCTCCTATTGACTTTTCCCATGCACTGAGAACTATGGGATTCCCTAGTCTCCTCCCTCCCTATAGGATTCCAGCACAGATTTTCCTTCCAGGGGTTCAAGGCAAAATGAAACTTCTCTGGGCTGCTCTTAGCCTACTCCATTTATTGTATCCCTGCCACGTTTTCCTCCCTTCACAAGCTTCTACACAAACTTGTAGCTTATCTTGGCTACCAGTGTGACGAGTTGAACAGGTGGAAGTGACCAAGGCAACTCACTCATCACACAATGCAGCTTTGTGCTAATATTCTATAATGGCATAGAATTGATCTCATTGTGGTGTCCAAAATTAGATGCTAATCTATAGAATTGCCACCAAAGAGTTTTATATTTAGTCCTGTATTGTAATGGTATCTGGTGAAGTTTTTGCAGAAATGTCATGATGTGATCGCGTTGCTTACAACCTTCTATCAGCTGTGCTGCGGCATTATGAATCAATTGTTGCTGGTACAAACTCTTTTGTAGGCATATCAATGTTTTTTTGTTGTTGGAATAATTCAGTAATATAAAATACTGATGCAGCTACCTACAGGTATTTTTTGTTCTAAACATATTTCTATGTAAATGAGGAATTACAAAAAGCAAGCTATATTATTTCAACACTGTAGATGTAACACACATTTGTGTTTTTGCTTTAGTAGATATGTCTCCAAAGCGTAAATCGGTATTGCGGCGATCTGATAGCTCCTCTTCCCTGAATGCAGAAAAAGAGAGTGTTAAATCACTTGATCTTTCAGCAAATGAGCTGGAGAACATAGACTCGATTAGTCAGAATTGTTGCTTGACTCTTCACTTGAATCGTCTTGAGAAACTGGAACTCCAGCAAAATGCACTTACCGACTTTCCAGAAGAGCTATCTAAGGTAGTTTTGAAGCTCTCATTATAACTTTAGATATAGGAGATCGATGTTCATTTTGCCCTTGGATTCCGGTACTTCAGTTATGGAAAAAAAAGGCGCATATGACAGATGATATGCTAAGCTTGAGAGAATACTTGTAAGTTGTCAGAATCCAGAGAGTCCTGGCTGCCAGTTGATGCAGCTGTGGGAGGGATTTTGCATGCAGTCTCCACACCTACTGCAGCAGTTTGAATTCTGAATTGGGAGGAGTGGCCTAGTGGTTAGGGTGGTGGACTTTGGTCCTGGGGAACTGAGGAACTGAGTTCGATTCCCACTTCAGGCACAGGCAGCTCCTTGTGACTCTGGGCAAGTCACTTAACCCTCCATTGCCCCATGTAAGCCGCATTGAGCCTGCCATGAGTGGGAAAGCACGGGGTACAAATGTAACAAAAAAATGTGTTAGTTTTTTTTCTCATGGATAAAATATGGCATCATCAAGGCAGCTAGGAAATGGAAGGGGTCAAGGTCACAAGATTAATTCAGGCTGTTGAACCTTTTTCATGTAGTTCAGTTCTTTTTTAGACAATAGGGAGATCTCAAAACTTAAGCATGCTAAAGTCTGTGTCTATACAAAGGAAAGGCCTCGAGAAGTCCCCGGCAAACAAACAAAGCTCAAGGGGCTGGACTTCTTCATCATTGGCCAAAAAACCTCTGTACTGCTGTAATGTTAGTGTCAATTCAGTTATTTTTACTTATCGTTGCGGAGAACATACACTGACCACAGTACCCTGAGGCAGGTCCAAGAAACGACGGCCATCATTGGTCGCGGTCAGAGGCGTTTGAAGAACCCGCACGATAACATCTGATCAAGATAAGTGTTATCTTTTCTGCTGTATCAGGCATAGTCAAGTAAACAAAATAAACAAAAAACTAAAAAAATAAGTAAAAATAACTGAATTGACACTAACATTACAGCAGTACAGAGGTTTTTTGGCCAATGATGAAGAAGTCCAGCCCCTTGAGCTTTGTTTGTTTGCCGGGGGCTTCTCGAGGCCTTTCCTCAGTATAGACACAGACTTTAGCATGCTTAAGTTTTGAGACCTCCCTATTGTCTAGATTTTCATTTCAAAGAATGAGGAGACACACTCCTGCGTTATTGGATAGTTTTGTCAGTTCTTTTTGGCACCAGTCTAGATGATAACACTGATCTCATAATGTGAAAATGTCGTGCCAGAAAATCCTTTGTCTATTAAGAAAAGTGTAATTATTTCAGTAACTTATTATTTTAAGGTGAGAAACATTATTTTCTGGTACTTTCTTAATCTATTTTTCTTTAGCCAAGGTTTAGTTGCTACAATTTGATTTTTAATTTTTAAAACTCTTATTTTTTTTCAGACTCTAAAATGCTTGACTCACTTGGACTTACACAGCAACAGAGTGCCATCCTTTCCTTCCTATATATTGGACATGCATTGTATTACCTACCTTGATGTCTCCCGAAATGATATTGGCCCTTCTTTAGATTTGGCTCAAAGTACTAGATGCCCAGCTTTAAAACATTTGAATCTGTCATATAATCAGCTAACAGTTATTCCTGACTTTCTTGGAGATGTTACAGAAAAATTAGAAGAGCTAATCCTGGAAGGGTGAGATTTCTGAATATGATTTTTGATATTTCATTGGAAAACACAATGCTATTTTGCCAGGGGCGTAGCCAGACCTCGCTGGGAGAGGGGGCCAGAGCCCCAGGTGGGGGGCACTGTTTAGCCACCCGCCGTCGTCCGCCGCAGCCGCCACATTGGACCCCCCTCCCGCCACCCCCCACCCCCCGCTGTCGCCCCGCCGCAGCCGCCACATTGGACCCCCCTCCCCCCCCCCGCCGTCGCCCCCCCCCCAGCTGCCGCAGTCGCCGCCACATTGGACCCCCCTTCCACCACCAACCCTCCCCCATCGCCGCCCGCCCCGTGCAAGGACGTAAGGCGTCAGAAACAGCTGATCACAGCAGGAACTTCCTTGAACGAAGGCGCTACTCTGGCGCTGAACTAAAGAAGACTCTCTTTGGCTGCAGCAAACGAGGTATCTGATGCAGCGGCGGCGACGGCGGCTGGGGAGGGTTGGTGGCGGGAGGGTGGTTCAAGGGATCGTCGCCAGGGGTCCAGGGCCAAATCTACAGGGGCTCAGGCCCCCTCAGGCCCCACATAGCTACACCACTGTATTTTGCTAACTGCAATGTACCAGTGGTGCCTCTTTTTTTGTCCCAATCTCAGCCATAGATTATCATCCAAAGGATAAAGTTGAGAGACAGTGTTACCATCAGTGCAGAACTGCAGTTATAAAAAAAAAAAAAAGGGAGATAGTATGAATCTGGTTAAGCTATTTTAAGTTGCAAGTCTTAGAGGCTGCTGAGGTTTGGACTTTGAAGCTCTAACCAATAGACCACACACCACACAGACAGATGAAGGGAGGGTGGTAGTAAATGGCTTGCCAGATTCTGAGGCAATGACTCAGAAGTGACAGGAAGGGAAAAAAGAAAACATTTTAAAAGGCACAGCACTATTCTTAGGAAGATCAAGACACAAGGAGTGAAAATGACTCTTCCAGAGTCTGTCACCAAATCGGTAAAAGACCTAGAGCTACAAATCAGAACTTCTCCAGGAACTGCTGGATTATTTTAAATGATTAATGTTGGTGAAAGATTTGGAAAAGAAATTTGAATAGTATGCCTCGATATGAAATCTTCACTAGGGAAAACATGATCAGGAATGACTTGTATAGAAATAATACTATATACTCGCAAGACCCGGTGGGCTGACTGAAAATACAGTATTTAGTCCCACTTCAAAATGGTAGTCTTTATATCAGACTCCCAACATTCTTTTACCTTTCTTTTTGCAAGTTACTTAAGTGAAAAAGTCCTGTAATTCCTAGCTTGGTACATGATCATTCATCCATTTGATATTTATTTTTATCCACAGTTTGTCTATAAATGAACACATTGTTGTTCCCAGAAAACCACGTGGAAATGCTGAGCAAATCTTTGGTAAAGACTAGAAATGATTTTTATTCCTTTCTCTTAGGAATAAAATTTCAGAAATACATTCACCCCTGCGTGTGACAGAACTAAGACTGTTAAACATTAGTAAAAACAACATGTTATCTCTTGCTGAGGATTTCCTGACGTCATGCACGAAACTTGAGGTATTCAATGCTGCAGTGAATTTGCTTGGTAAGTGCTGCTGGGAAATAGTCATGGAGGAGGTTGAGAAACATTCATACACTGAAACGGTGGTTAGGGAACTGCTCCTCCCTTTTCTCTTCTTCTCCCAGTCTCAGGCACATGAATGCAAACCATATAATTTATAACTAACTGTGATGTGTATTGCCGACTAGCAATTCCTTTTTGCTATGAGACTGTGTCACCCTATGGTTAACTGTGAAATCTGACGGTGACATCTAATAGTTCAATACCTTATCACATTTGGTTTCATTTTATTATTCTTTCCTAACTAGATGTTTGGGAATACTTAATTTACATGTACACGTGTACATATTTAGTTAGATTTTAAATTTAGATTTTGCTCACACCTTTTTTTAGTAGTAGCTCAAGGTGAGTTACATTTAGGTAAACTGGGTATTTATCCCCAGAGGGCTCACAATCTAATTTTGTATCTGAGGTAATGGAGGGTTAAGTGACTTGCCCAATATCACAAGGAGCAGCAGTGGGAATTGAAGCGGCCACCTCTGGATGTCAAGACTGGTGCTCTAAACACTAGGCTACTCCTCCACTCCACATAGAAATGCACATGCGCACAGGTGTGGGGGTGGGGAGAATCTCATGAAGATTAGGGGGGGGGGACTTGGGAGAGACTGCAGAGGAGTTTAAGAAGACTGCTACATTCTGTAGAGAGGTAAAAAAAAAAAAAAAAGGGAGATAGTATGAATCTGGTTAAGCTATTTCCCAGCTCTGCCAGCAGAGGGGCAGAGCTGGGAAAAGAATGCAAGATTGGATATGCTGGGGAAATAGACATGTCTGAAACTGTATCTGTGCTTAAAATAGATTAGGTTTGCAGATGGGCTACGGACATATCACCAACACTTAATCAGCTGGATTGGATGGGGACTGTGAAAAGGATAGAGGACATCACATGTAGACAGGGCATATATGACCCAGCAGCACTCACCAGGGCACAACCACCTCACCTGACCAAGCACAAGTCCACACATGCTGTCGATGCATAGAAATGCCGCAATCTGACAGCATGTGTAGCCCAACATAAAGGAGGACAGTAAGGACCTGAGAAGCACTGCTCAGATGTTTGCCAGCTGCCTAGTTCCCCAAGCATTCACTATGCCCACACATCACTCCAAACAAGTTATAGGGAAACAATTGCACAGGTCAAGTGCCACTTGGGAGTGACAGAGGAGGATGACAAAGTGTGAATGGGAAAAAGTCCATAACCTGTACGACTAACATGCCATGAGTAGTAAAACCATGCCCTAGAGGGAGGGAAGGAGCTGTCGATACCCTGAAGGTGCAGGGGAGGATAGATGCAGAGGGAGCACTTAGGCTCATAGATATGTGAGCAGTGCCACACAGTATATGTTCCATGTAAGGCAACTGCACACTTGTGGCCCTGTGGGGGGTTGTAAGGTCTCTGAGCTCCTCCCACTTATTGCTCTCATGGCTTGTCAGCAATGGTGTCTCTGCTTATTGATGGCGAGATTGTGGAGCATGTAGCAGGCCAGGAATATGTTGTATGATTTGTCAGAGCTGTAGAGTTCTCCTGACCTGAAGTGGGATCTTAATGTCCCAAATGTCTGCTCTGACAGCCCTGCATGGGTAGCACTTTAACTTGAACTGTTTTGAGAGGACTGAGAAAGCCTCTTATAAATTAACACATTTGGAGGGAGATAAAAAAAAATGTCAAAGTCCAACACCCTCCCCCCTCCCAAACTTCCTGCTCATAACGTCCCAAAAAATAAATAAAATAAAATCCGGCCATTTTGCAGCCATAATCAAATGGGAAAAAGTCTAGATTTCCTGTTCGATTTTGTTTGTGAGATAGTTTTCCACTGAAAATGTCCAAAATTAGTAGTCATTTTACAAAGTAAAACATCCAACTTTTGAATGACAAAAAAACAGGGATATGAGTGTCTGTCTGGCATCATTTTTAAAAATATAGCCCTACAGACGTCCCAGCAGAACAGAGGAGTAACCTAGTGGTTAGTGATTATTGTGATCCTTCCAGGACCTGAAATATACCTACTGTACCTAAATCTACACCACTTCAATAGCCTTCAGACGTCTTATATATTTAGGTGCAATATGTATTTTTCTGTTTCTGGAAGGCTCAGAATTATTTAAAAAAAAAAAGAGTTGAAGTGAGACTTGATCCTGGGTTTCTTTATTCACATTCCATTGCACTAATCACTAGGCTACACCTCTAACCTGTTTGCTGCTTTGTTCAGAATGGCCATAATACCTGCAGCTGACATAGAGCCTGGTTTACATTCAGGGGAGAAGGAAGGGGGGCAGCAACCACTGGGGAATTAAGGAGGAGCCATGCCTTAATCCCTTCAGTGGTCGGATGTTCAGTTAGAGCAACGTTTTGTAACTTGGACGTGACTGAAACACAGGTCTAGATAAAAACATTCTCCTTTTTAGACATGGACGTTTCTTGCCATTCGAAAATCCCTGTTAAGAACATAAGAATAGCTATACTAGGCAAACTAATGGTCCATCTAGCCCAGTATCCTGCTTCCAATAGTGGCTAATCCAGGTCACTAGAAGCTGGCAAAAACCCAGTTAGTAGCAACATTCCATGCTACCAGTCCCAGGGCAAGCAGTGACTTCCCCCATGTGTCCCATGTCCATCTTAATAATAGCCTATGGACTTTTCCTCCAGGAACTTGTCCAAACCTTTTTTTAAACCTATATACACTAACTGCTGTTACCACATCCTCTGGCAGTGAGTTCCAGAGCTTAACTATTCTTTGAGTGAAAAACATTTTCCTCTTATTTGTTTTAAAAGTATTTTCATGTAATTTCATTGATTGTCCTCTGGTCTTTGTACTTTTTGAAAGAGTGAGAAATTGATTCGCTTCTACCCATTCCATACCACTCAGGATTTTATAGACCTCAATCATATCAGCCCCAGCTGTCTCCCTTCCAAGATAAAGAACCTTAACCTCTTTAGCCTTTCCTCATATGGGAGGGTTCCATCCTTTTGTCATTGGGGTCGCTCTTCTCTGATCCTTTTCTGATTCTGCTATGTCTTTTTTGAGATATGGTGACCAGAACTGAATGCCGTATTCCATATCATCATGCTGATCAATCCATAGACTGGTGGGTTGTGTCCATCTACCAGCAGGTGGAGATAGAGAGCAATCCTTTTGCCTCCCTATATGTGGTCATGTGCTGCCGGAAACTCCTCAGTATGTTCTCTATCTCAGCAGGTGATGGTCACACACAGCAGCAGCTCTGGCTAGGTCTCCAAGCCTAATCTATAGGTTTTGTTGAGTACCTGGGGTTGAGGGCTCTTCTTGAGCAAGTGCAAACATGGTGGTGCCAGGTCCCTCCTTTTCTCCTCCCTCCCGCTGGCTCCGTTAAAAAATAAATACATTTTTTTGGAGGTCCTTTAAGGGCGTTTATTTCAACGTTTATATCAGCGTTCCTTGCAGCTGCTCACTGGGACACCAGTTCGTTACAGCTCGGAGCGAGAAGCAGGTAATTTTTACCTTTTGTAGCGGGCAGGGGGTTACCCAATCGGTCTCCACGTGGCCTATGGCGTTGGAGGGCGAGGGTGCAAAGAATCGCTCCCCGGATCGTGTGTGCGCATCTAGCGGGGATGCGGGGGTTTCAAAACCTGAATCGCCTTTTTTTGGGCGTCAGTTTGGAGGCCGGTCAGTGTCCCGGTTCTTCCTCCGGTGCGGCGGTTTTTCCCGCCATAAACGCCCATCCCCCGCTGCTCACCCCCCCCCCCCCCCATTTTGGCCGGCCACTCTGCTCGGACGGCTTCTTCTTGGGCCGCCCTTGAGGTGGGAGACGTTAATGCTATGGTCGCCCTTGATTCGGGCGACGGCAAGAAAGCAGCCAAAGTTAAGCGCCATTCTTCCCGCGCCGGACGCCATTTTGGATGCGCAGCATGTTTCTCCCCCGCTCTTGCGAGCGCCGGTTGAGGGTGCGTCTAGGGCCGTGGCCCAGGCTGCAGAAGTGCACAGTTCGGGGGGTTTCTCCCCTGAGTTCATTTTGCTGCTGCATCAGGCTTTCCTTATGCAAAACGCTGCCCCTGCTCCCTTGTCCGATAAAGGGGTTGAGGCCTCCGGAAGCAAACGCCCTCGGGTGGATTTCCAGGCCCTAGAGGACTCTGTTTCCTCTGATGTAGATGAGGGCAGCGTATCTGAGTTCTCCCAACGGTCCTTTGGGGATTCCTTGGAGGAGATGGATTTCCGCTCGGATGGAGCGGATGACCCCTCTGCAGCGCGGATCTTTCGCTCGGAGGATTTGCCCAACCTGTTAGTGCAGGCCATGAGCATTTTGAAGATTTCCTCTCCGGAGGACGTCTCTCCCTCAGCCTCTGCTGGCTCTGCCATTATGCTGGGGACGAAGCGCCCGCCTAGAACCTTCCACGTGCATGAGGCCATGCACACATTGATTTCGGCTCAATGGGATGTCCCAGAAGCGAGCCTGAAAGTGGCTAGGGCTATGTCCCGCCTCTATCCTCTGCCTGAAAGTGAACGGGAGGCCTTTCTTTGGCCTACCGTGGATTCTTTAATCACTGTGTTGCCGGTGGAAGGTGGCACGGCCCTAAAGGACGCCCAAGACAGAAGATTGGAGGCGGCTTTAAGGTCGTCCTTCGAGGCGGCTGCTTTAAGTTTGCAGGCCTCAGTTTGTGGCTCCTATGTGGCCAGGGCGTGCCTGACGATTGTGCAGCGGGCTTCCCCCTCGGATCCTTTCTTGAGGGCTGATTGGCCGGCCCTGGAATCGGGCTTGGCCTATTTGGCAGACTTGCTGTATGATGTCTTGAGAGCCTCGGCTAAAGGTATGGCTCAGACAGTCTCTGCACGGCGTTGGCTTTGGCTGAAGCATTGGTCTGCTTACCACGCCTCTAAGTCTCGCCTGGCTAAGTTGCCTTTTAAAGGCAAGCTGCTCTTTGGGGTCGAGCTGGACAAAATTGTGACCGATCTCGGCACGTCTAAGGGCAAGAGGTTACCAGAGGTCAGGGCTCGGGCCAGTGGTGCCCACCCCGGTTCCTCCAAAGGACGGTTTCAGGAAGCCCGTCGGTATCGCCCGGGCAAGTCGGGCTCCTCTGCCCCCTCTTTCTTCAAGAGGAACTTCTCCCCCAAGCAGCATTCCTTTCGCAGAGACCGCCGTCCCGGAGGTGCGTCCTCCGGTCCTCCCCCAGGGTCTCGTACCCAATGACTGGGCCCTGGTCCATGGCCCAGAGCAGATTGGAGGACACCTGTTCTCGTTTCTGGGCGAGTGGGCCAGGGTAACTTCAGACGCTTGGGTGCTGGAAGTCATCAGAGACGGCTACAAGCTAGAGTTCTGCCGACCCTTAAGAGACGGGTTTGTGCACTCTCCCTGCAAGTCTCCGGTCAAAGCTGTGGCAGTGCAGCAGACTTTGGACAATCTGATCCGCCTGGGTGCGGTCGTTCCGGTGCCAGAAGATCAGCTTGGCAAGGGACGTTACTCCATTTACTTTGTGGTACCAAAGAAAGGAGGTTCTGTACGACCTATCCTCGACCTCAAAGGGGTCAATCGGGCCTTGAAAGTTCGGCACTTCCGAATGGAGACTCTCCGCTCTGTTATAGCGGCAATGAAGGCAGGGGAGTTCCTGGCATCCTTAGACATCAAAGAAGCTTACTTGCATATTCCCATCTGGCCTCCTCATCAACGCTTTCTGCGTTTTGCAGTCCTGGGCCGACACTTCCAGTTCAGAGCCCTCCCGTTCGGGTTGGCTACTGCCCCGCGGACCTTCTCCAAAGTAATGGTGGTCATCGCGGCCTTCCTACGAAAGGAAGGAGTACAAGTCCATGCTTATCTGGACGACTGGTTGATCTGAGCCCCCTCTTATGCAGAGTGCGGCAAAGCTGTAGACCGGGTGATTGCTCTTTTGAGCTCCCTGGGGTGGATCATCAACTGGGAGAAAAGCCAGCTGCGCCCGACTCAGTCCCTGGAGTATCTGGGAGTTTGTTTCGACACCCAAGTGGGCAGAGTGTTCCTGCCAGACAATCGGATTGTCAAGCTTCTGGCTCAGGTGGACCAGTTCCTAGTAGCCTCTCCTCTTCGGGCTTGGGACTATGTGCAGCTGTTGGGCTCTATGACGGCCACGATGGAAGTAGTGCCCTGGGCCAGGGCTCATATGAGACCACTACAACACTCTCTGCTTCAGCGCTGGACTCCAGTGTCGGAGGATTATGCTGTGCGCCTTCCCTTGGACCCAGCGGTGCGCAAGGTGCTGAGCTGGTGGCTGAGGACAGACAAGTTGTCCGCAGGAATGCCTCTTTTGATCCCGGAGTGGGTTGTCGTCACAACGGACGCCTCTTTGACGGGCTGGGGAGCCCACTGCTTGGGAAGGACAGCGCAGGGGCTCTGGTCCCCTGCAGAGGCAAAGTGGTCTATCAACCTCCTGGAACTCAGAGCCATTCGGTTGGCGCTTTTGGAGTTTCTCCCGGTACTGGCGTTGAAGCCAGTACGGGTCCTGTCGGACAATACCGCGGCTGTGGCCTATGTCAATCGCCAGGGAGGTACCAAGAGCACCCCTCTAGCCAAGGAGGCCATGAATCTATGCCAGTGGGCGGAAGCGAACATGGAACAGCTGTCGGCGGCCCACATTGTGGGAGTCATGAATGTCAAAGCGGACTTTCTCAGTCGCCATACCTTGGATCCCAGAGAATGGCAGCTGTCGGCTGAGGCGTTCTTGGACATCACGAAGCGCTGGGGCCAGCCGAGCCTAGATCTGATGGCGTCATCGGCCAATTGCCAAGTGCCACGCTTTTTCAGCAGAGGACGGGACCCTCGATCTCTGGGAGTAGATGCTCTTCTCCAACAGTGGCTGACACAGGAGCTTCTCTATGTGTTCCCGCCCCGGCCCATGTTGGGCAGGGTGCTAGACCGGGTGGCAAAGCATCCGGGCCGGATAATCCTGGTGGGTCCGGACTGGCCCAGACGTCCCTGGTATGCGGACTTGATCAGGCTCTCAGTGGACGGCCCTCTGCGGCTGCCAGCGGAGCAGGGCCTGTTGCATCAGGGTCCCGTGGTGATGGAGGATCCCTCCCCCTTTGGTCTTACGGCCTGGCTATTGAGCGGCAGCGTCTGAGGAAGAAGGGCTTCTCAGACAAGGTCATTGCCACTATGCTGAGAGCGAGGAAGCGCTCTACTTCTACTGCTTACGCCAGGGTTTGGCGTACCTTTGCATCGTGGTGTGAGGCAGGCTCTCTTTCTCCCTTCACTGCTCCAATTTCTTCAGTGTTGGCGTTCCTGCAAGAAGGTCTGGAGAAAGGCCTGTCGCTCAGTTCCCTTAAAGTCCAGGTAGCAGCTCTGACTTGCTTCAGGGGTCGCCTGAAGGGTGCTTCCCTGGCCTCGCAGCCAGATGTGGTGCGCTTTCTCAAGGGAGTTAATCACCTACGCCCTCCTCTGCGCTCGGTGGTGCCTGCGTGGAATCTCAATCTGGTGCTAAGAGCCTTGCAGAAGCCACCTTTTGAACCCTTGTCGAGGGCATCTCTGAAAGACCTGACGTTGAAAGCAGTCTTTTTGGTGGCTATCACTTCAGCCAGACGAGTTTCCGAACTCCAGGCGCTGTCATGTTGGGAACCCTTCCTGCTTGCCCTTAAATACGGTATGTAGCAAATCTGATATATACATGCAATGGGTGGAGCTGATAGAATGTTGATCTGTTGACGCTGGATAAACATTTGATGACTCGCCACGCAGACAGAAATAGTGTCCGAATCACTTTTAAAAACAGTGTTATGAATTGCTTGTCTAAATTTATTTTCCTCTGTAATATGTTGGGATTATACACATTTTGTTGTTGTTGTTTTTTTGTAGATGCGTTGCCCAGGCTGCCATTTAAAATAATGATTTTAAAGCTATCTCAGAATAAATTCACTATTATCCCAGAAGAAATCCTCCATCTTCCACAGTAAGTTAATTGTTTCAGTATTGAAGACTACAGGAGTTACATGTAAGGAAGTCAAGTAGCAATTTAATGATAATTTAATCAACGGGCCTGGCCCTACCACTGAGTGTCTGTGTTTTGTGCACATGGCACTAGCTTTTCAGCCCTTATTGTCTTGTGCAAATGAGGCCCCTCAGTGAAACTCTGCACATGGCACCTCATCCATCACAGGCCTCCTCTTTAAGATATTATAATAGATCTAATGGACCTTGGAGGGTTGTGCTGAAAGAGTACAGTAGGTCTGCTTTGATTATTTTATTTCTTACATGCTGCTACTATTTTCACTTTTGAATTGATCAGGAAAGTCAAAAGAAAGATGGCTGCACTGAGAACATTATACATCAGAGAAGTGAGTGATCCTTAGTGTTAATTGGAGGAAAGATATCTGGTTTTATGAAGTTGGCACCTGTTGGAGAGGGCAGTTATAAAAGACTTTTACCTGTATAAATATGTATTTACCAGGGTAAAGTAGTCTGACTGAAAATTAAACAACAGGGAGTGGGAACTATATCAGGCTCTTTGAAAACAGACTCAGGACTCCAAAGTGAAATTAAAGGTGTTTATTTAAACTGACTCGACATGGCGCCATGTTTCGGCACATACGTGCCTTCCTTAGGAGTCTTGATGTGTATACGTGACAGTGGAATTTCACAAGCTATTGAGCTTTTTCCTTAACCAATGGTCTTTTTAAAGACCAATTCTTGTTTGTTTTACCAGATGCCGTTACAAAGAATATATATGACTGTATGTTTTCGAAGAGGCTGATCCAGTTCCCACTCCTTGTTGTTTGACTTTGTCTACTTTGTGGGACCTTTGTGTTCTTTCTACTCTTCGTGAGGTTTTTTTTTTTCTGACTGAAAATTAACCACTTCATGCATGGATAACACTATGCACAGTTTCAATTGCAATTGTACTTTTTAACTGCATTACAGAAAAGCATTCCTATATGAGTATGTATGTTTAGGGAGCAAAATGTAACACCAATATGTAATTAGTGAAAGTGCATAAGTGTTATTACTCACACATATAGCAGATGCAAAATAAACAGACACTTTTTAGTGCATGGGCTAAAGTAGTCCTCAGGTTCACACAACCCAGTATATTCAAAAGAATTGCCCCAGATCAGAGAAGGTTACAAATTTAACTGACTGCTCCAAAATTGATGGAAATTGTGCATAGTTTTAGCTGTGTTTGAGATGGTCAGTTTTCAGTCAGACTACTTTACCCAGGAAAATACATGTTTATTTAGGCAAATGTCTTTTTAAATTGCCTTCTCCCATAGGTGTCAACATTAAACCAGCTAGGGGTGCAGAAATACATATTTTTTTTTCTGTGACTTTGAATTGATTTGTTTGTTCATCTCTTTGTATTCTAACTTCTCTTGGCCACACAAAGAAGTGGTAGTGAAGTAACTGCCAGCACAGATATGGATACTAGAGCAAAGGTAAAAATGATCAAAACTTGACTTTTGGCATTTTGTATAAATTAATGAAAAATATCCCCTTTCCATAAACTGTTCTGCCTTAAAACTTAATGGAATGGGTCACTGAATTTGGGACCACAAATTTTATTTTAAACTGATGAAGTGCTGTACAGCTGGCAAATTCCATCATTATCAGCTTACTGTGTAGAAATTCTTCCATTAACATGGTATATTTGTGAAATATCCTTTGTTCACGTTATCACTGCTGAGGTTGGGAGTAGGAGGAATGCAGTGGGGATTACAGGATGCAGCTGAGAGTTATACATTTCAGTGGGTAATTTTTTGCATATATACCGGTATATGGCATTGTATCACATGAAATGTCTCTTAAAAAATCAACCTCCATGAGATCATATGTACTTTCATGTGACTCACGTGTTGTGTGTGTTTGAGGGCAGATTGTTTATAAAGTTCGCTTTTGTATTTTCAGATATAATTAGTAGTTTCATTGGAATTCTACTATCAGTTTAGGATGCAAATATAGCCATCCAGCTTCTGAAAATTACACCCTGTTCACTAGTCAGTGAATTTTACTCAAAACTTATTGGACTGGATTCTTAGCTGGTGCAGTCAGAATTATTTAAGTGCTGCTATCTGGATAATTAATGGCACTGAATATTAGATTTAGGACTGCTGTTGAGCAGGACTAAACCTGATAGTGCATGTGTAATCAGTATATGTGTTCAGTGCCATTAATTCAGACTATTGGTACAATCATTAACATCCCAATTCGATTATTGTAATGCCATGTATGCTGGATGTAAGGAGTACCTGTTGAAAAAAACTCCAAAATAGCTCAAAACACTGCGGCCAGGTTCATATACAAAATCTCTCATTTTGAAAGTGCCTCCCCTTTGCTAATCAAATTACACTGGCTTCCCATCAAAGTGAGAATCACCTTCAAATTATGTACCTTTATCTTTGAAATCCTAAATTGCACAGCTCCAGACTATATGGTACCATTAATAAACTTACTAAATATGAGGCAAGAAACCATCTCAGACTACACCTCCCAAATTGCAAAAAAGTGATCTACAGAACTATCCACTCAGCAGACTTCGCTTACCTAGAAACCAAATGGTGGAACTCCTTACCACCCAAAATAAATATACAGGAATATACTAGATTCCACAAAATCCTCAAATCGTTCCTATTCAAACAAACCATCAAAAAACCCAACATTATCTCAAACAACTAACTATTACTTGAATTGGTTATTATTTTTATTTATTTTATTTTTGTTACATTTGTACCCCGCGCTTTCCCACTCATGGCAGGCTCAATGCGGCAGGCAATGGAGGGTTAAGTGACTTGCCCAGAGTCACAAGGAGCTGCCTGTGCCGGGAATCGAACTCAGTTCCCCAGGACCAAAGTCCACCACCCTAACCACTAGGCCACTCCTCCACTCCACTCTGTTTTACCATTAACCTTCTCTTTTCTTCATGTACAATTTCTCGTTCCTAATAGATTTTCTAAATGTTAAACATCCATAGCTATCCCGGTATGTTTATGATACTGTTTTGTAAATTTGGATTCTTACAACAAATTATCTGTTTATGCATTATTCTTTGTTACATATCCTATACTGTTTATTGGAAGCCACATTGAACTCAAACTTGCTTGGGATAATGTGGGATATAAATGTCACAAATAAAAATTATCCAGATAGCAGTACTTAACTAATTTTGATGACTGTACCAGCAAAGTGTTCAGACCAAAATGTTTTGTGTAAAATTCACTGAAAATACAAAAGCGTACTTTATAAACAATCTGCCTTCAAACGCACGAACACCCGAGTCACGTGAAACTACATATGATCTTGTGGAGGTTAATTTTTTTAAGAGGCAATTTATTCAGATTGCGTCTGAGTATTGCCACTATCTGAGTAAGTTATATCACTGCTTCCGCGCCTCTCCTGACCTGGTCCCTTTTTATCCAGATAATATCCACCTGTTCAGCTGTTTAGGATATTATCCAGATACTTTTCAGAATAGCGCCCTTTCAATTTTGACCCAGTTGTTTTAAAACAGATAAATTGTGATTGCGATTATCCTTATGGTGCATTTGTAGACTTATATAGTGACAGTTGGTCCATTATACTCGATTACAGTTAAGAAATATTTTTATCAGTTGCTTAAGTTCTGTTTGTTCTTAAGTTTACGATCGGTGGACTTATGTAGCAATAGAATTACGGAGCTCTCTGGGCCTGCACACTGGGAATCCTTAAACCTAAGGGAGCTGCTGTTCAGCTGCAATCAAATTGGTACCTTGAATATGAGCGTGGAACCTCATAAATGGGCCCGACTTGAGAAACTGCATCTCTCTCACAACATGTTGAAGAAGGTAAAGTATAAGATTTGGAAGACTTGATTTAATAGCTTTTTCCAGATTTTGAACATGGCTATGCTGTTTCTGTGCTGTGGTGCAGGTTTTATCACAAACCAGTAGAAGTGGAAGACTAGGCTGATAATTAAGCAGTGGAGTGAGAACCAGAAGGTTTGGGGTTCAAATACCAATTTCCCCACTGACACTCCTTTTGACCTTTGGAAGTCACTTCATCCACTGCCCCATGTATAAACTTAGATTCTCTGCCTATACCTTAAAATAAATTGACTTGACCTTTAATTTAATTAGACATTCTTTAGCGTCTTCACCAGATTAGTCCAGAATTTGTGGGTTGTGTCCGTTGACCAGCAGATGGAGACACAGAAATCAAAGGAGCACAGGGTGGTACCATTCTAAAAGAACTTGAAGATGTTGGAACTGGTGAAGGGGTGTAACTTGGAGGACTTTCTCTCTCGGCATGAAAGGAATGTCTGCTAGAAAGAGGCAATCCAAAAATACATGGTGGACTCCAGGTCCCTTCTTCTAACTTCCCCTTTTCCGTGGCAGGGGTTTTCTGGGGTTGAGATGCATCTGAAGCCTGGACAGGATATTTGAAGATTACTCTGTGACACTGACCTGCAACTAAGACATAAAACAGTCAAGAGTGGAGAGGCTGACTCAGACCCTGTTTTCTAGGAATTTCTTGAAGGGTTGAGAATTATGAGATTGGATTATTTATGAGCTTTTGTCGCCTTTGTGAAGTTATTTATTTATTTATTTATTTATTTATTGCATTTGTATCCCACATTTTCCCACCTATTTGCAGGCTCAATGTGGCTTACATAGTTTAGTTATGATATTGTCATATGAATAAAGTTTTTAAGACTAGCTGGTTTGGATTTTCTATTGCTCTGTGATTTGGATTTGCATCTCACAGCAGCCAGTCTTTTTAAAATGAAGCACTATGGAGGCAATTCTATGAATTGGTGACTCATTGTAGGTGAGAAACCACAATGATAAACCACTTCTAATGTTTGTATAAAGATGAGAGGAAAAGTTTCATACTACCGTTGCAGATAAGTGCAGTTTTGAATGGATCTGTATCTTTGCCAATAGTTTTTTGGAGAGGTTTTTCAGCTTATGGATTACTTTTTCACCGGAGTGCTCCAATATTTGAAATAATTCCAGTCATGATACTGGATGGAGCAATGGTAGTATGAAGCTTTTCCTCTCATCTTTATACAAACATTAGAAGTGGTTTATCATTGTGGTTTGTGATTCACGTTAAGTTTTGTTTGACAACCGAATGAATGAGTGAATCTGATCTTTGAATTTACGCTTGTGTGACTCATTGTAGGTGCCAAAAATGGTGCGCTTGTCTCCAGTTCTGTATTGGCTTAAGGGTGCACCAAAGCTGTTATAGAATCTTAATGCAAAGCCATATTGACACGCCAAAAGTTAGGTGCCCTTATGACAGTTCAAAGGCTGGTGTATTTAGTCTTGTCTAAGTGCACCATTCAATGCTCAAAACTCATAGTATAAGTTCCACGCATCACTTGGTGACATGACACATCCATGCTCCACCCATGTATAAGCCCTTTGATAGTTGTGTGCTAAGCAATTTAGGTGCATGGTTTATAGCATAATATCCACCACTTGTGTGTAACTAACAATTACTCTTGCCAACCATGGACATAAGTGCTATTAATAAGTGCTATTATTCTATAAACTAGGCGCACTATTGGTAGCTAAATTTAGGTGCCAGCTTATAGAATTGCTTTATACATATACTGTTGAATGTAGTTAAGCCATACAGATAGAGCAATACTATAGACATATAGGAGGAGATTCTATATATGGTGCCTAAAAAATTGGCGCCAATTACAGAATAGGGTTAGTTGATATCTCAGTGCCTAAAACTACGTGCATCTTTTTACACTAATGAAAATTTGGCATACATCCGGGCGCGTAGACTGGCACACTTTGTTACAGAATACACTTATTGAGTTGTGTGTGTAAATTCTAATCAGTGCCAATTAGTGGTCATTTTTGCTTGTTAAGAACTGTTATCAGTGCTGATTAACTTGTTAAGCCAATTAAGTTATGCAGTTATAGAATCCACACCGATTTCGGTGCAATTCCCTGATGGTCCAGTGGACCCAGGCTACCCCCTCCTGCACCCTCCTCGCACCCCAGCAAAGATTTACTCTGGTGGTCTAGTGACCCCCCTCCCCTGCCCTTCTTTGCCCGTACCGTAAAAAAAAGTTGGAGTCAGGACAGGAGCAATCTCTCCTGCCTCTGGCCCCACTGCTTCCAAAATGGTAGCATTCAACCCCTGCCCAATGCATTCTGGGATGGATTGAGCAGGGCTAAGCACCATATAAGGAGTTTTCTCCTTATATGGTGCTTAGCCCCACCCAGTGCATCTCAGAATGCACCAAGCAGGGGCTGGACACAGCCATTTTGGAAGAGACAGGGCCTGAGGGAGGAGGTGTTGCTCCTGCTTCTAACTGAGGGCAGGGGGCCAATAGACCGGGGTAAATCGGTGCTGGGTGGGCAGCTCGAGTCGGGGGTGTGGGGTTGCTGGAAGGAGTGGCCCGGGTCCACCCGACCACCAGGGAATTGATTTTGGGGGAGGGGGGCGTTGGGAGGAGATCCACTGGACCACCAGGATTTTTGTGCAAGCTGTCGATTGCATTTGATAGCTTCGAGTTGTAAACAACGACCAATACACAAAGGGGGATCTGTGCATCTCGTTTGCATGTGATCCCCCTTGTGCATTGGTCGCTGTTTTCCGACACGGTAACTTTTGTGCATTTTGCCCTCAGTATTTACCTTTGTGTAAACTACTTAAGGCAGCTCTATTTAGAAAGTATGTGCTTTCAGGTTAAACTTTGACTAATGATTTTTGTTCTATTACACTAAAGGTCCTGTTTACTAAGCAACGTTATATGTGCGTTAATGATTTTCAGTGCACAACCATGTACATGCCTACAGTATCTCTATGGGTGCCTACATGGTTAGCTTATACGCTAAGTGTAGGTGCGCTAAAAACACTAACGACCTTAGTAAACAGGGCCCTAAGATTGTATGTCCTGCTTTCTTCATTTTGTAAGGTTCCAATTGGAATGGTTTGTATTTAGAATATAATCCACTCCGAACTAAATTTGGGTATAAGTGGAATAGAAATCTATGGTAATGTAGTGAAATGATTTAACAGTCCTTTATGCTTTGTATGGTACTTGGTTTTTGTTACATTTTTATTCCAGATTCCACCTGAGATTGGCTTCCTTGAAAACATAACATCCTTGGATGTAAGCTACAATCCTGACCTGAGATCTTTCCCAGATGAAATGGGGAAACTCTCCAAGGTTTGGGACCTTCCTTTGGATGGACTGCACCTTGATTTGGATTTGAAGCATATAGGATGCAAAGCCAGAGATATAATTAGGTAATGCATACGTTTATTATAGAGCTGGTTTGTAGAAATAGATCTCTATACCATTGTATTTTGGCAAGGTATATTTAATAAATTCCGTTGGTTCTGGCCAGGTTTCTTCAGCAGCGTTTGAAGAAGGCTGTGCCGTATAATAGGATGAAGCTTATGATTGTTGGGAACACTGGAAGCGGTAAAACTGTACTGGTACAACAACTGATGAAGTGCAAACTTTCAGAGCTGGGACCTGAAAAGAGTACTGTAGGGATAGATGTGAAGGACTGGCTGATTCAACCAAAAGGCAAAGTGAAGAGAGAACTGCTGCTCAATGTGTGGGACTTTGCAGGTATTCTTTTTTTTTTTTTTTTTTTAATTTGCATTTCAATAATACATCAAAGACAATACGTTGACAAGAAATCCAGAACAATGTACATAGTAAAGTCAGCAACAAAATAACAAAGAAATTATTATTTCAACCTAGTCCACATTAAGGAGGGAAATCTAGACTTAGAAATCCATAGGAAGATGGATACAAAAAGAAGGAAAAAAGAGTAAGACCACCCCCCCAACCCTTATCAAATTCCTGATAGACCCAAAGTGATCCTAAAAAACTAGGAGGTGTTAAGTAAGAGTAGGTTCATAAAAAATATACCGAACATTCTGACGTACCACAAAGCATTTACAAGGAAATCTAAGTTGGAAGGAAGCTCCTAATGAAGTTACTGTAAAACCTAATTCCCAAAACGTCTTTCGTCTTAGCCGAGCTTAGCCGAGTTTAGGTGGCAGAGCCGGTGGTGGGAGGCGGGGCTAGTGGTTGGGAGGCGGGGATAGAGCTGGGCAGACTTATACGGTCTGTGCCAGAGCCGGTGGTGGGAGGTGGAGATAGTGCTGGGCAGACTTATATGGTCTGTGCCCTGAAGAGGACAGGTACAAATAAAAAGTAGCACATATGAATTTATCTTGTTGGGCAGACTGGATGGACCATGCAGGTCTTTTTCTGCCGTCATCTACTATATTACTATGTTATGTCTAGACTGCATCTAAGCAAACACATCGGGAAACACCTGTACCTTTTTTCCCCATTAAAAAAAGTATCTGCAGTCTCAATACTGAATCTGTATCTTGATGGAAAACGAAAAAAACCAGTAAAGTGGCTCTAGCTGTTATTTCAGACTCTGAAGATTCCAAAATATCTGAAATGTTCAAATCAACCGGGGGTTCCGTTATTTTTTTTGTATCAATTGAAGTCACATAGAATATTTTTTGAAGAGGTGGGAAACCTTCCTCCAGAAATTTCAACACAGTTTGCAAAAAGCTATGGAAAAGATTGCTCACCGGAGTTAGCCTGGATTGTGGAAAGTTTAAAAATCTTAAATTCAAACTTCTTTGAGAGTTCTCCAGATTTTCAATTTTCCGTATTGTAAGTGACTTGTCTTATATTAACAACGATTGAGAGGATTTTATCTCAGCAACAGATTTATCCAGTGTATCAACTCTGGCAGTGCAGGAGTTAACTTTTTAGTCTCCAAATCTTGCGGCTTAGCTACAGATTAGTAGAAATTGAAGTAATAGAGGAGCAAACCTGGTGTAAAGTCTCCAAAGACATCCATAGCGTGTCCAAGGTCACCAACTCTGGCTTCACCAATGACTTAAGCAGGGGAGAAATAGTCAAAGCAACAGGCAGACCAACTACCGTTCATGTTTTCTCCAGCACCAGACTCCTCCTGCACCATTGGAATCTGTGCCATACTCTCCCCTGGTAACGACGCCAAACAGGGGCGGACGTTTAGGCCAGCTATGGCAGGGCCCTCAGATGACACTCTTCAGGAACGGCATGTCTGGGGCGGCTTCGTGGCATTTTACCTCATCATGGTGACATTCCAAACCCGGCAGCGATTCCCATACACTGCCCTGCTGCTGCTGGCACCCGCCTCTTCCCTTTACTGTGGCTGCCTGAAGTAACTTCCTGTTTCGCTCTGGCAGCCACAGTAAAGGGAAGAGGCAGATGCCGGCAGCTGCAGGGTAGCATATGGGAATCGCTGTCGCTACTGGGTTTGGGATGTCATCATGACGAGGTAAAATTCCCAGGGGGGGAGAGGGTGGCATGTTAGCTCCTCTTCAGGCGGCATCTTGCCTTGGGCTGGTCCTGATGCCAAAGATCTCAAGGGCACCGATGATGACTTCATTCCCCAAGTACTTGCTTGCTCAACCACCCCTGCGATGCCAGAATTGCTGGCACCCTCCACTTCTCACGGTAGGCTAGATTACGCAGGAGTTCCAGGAATCGGGAGAGTCAAAGGTCCTCCAGGGCTTAGTGAAAACTTGCTATCCAAGCTGGAACTCTTCCCCGCCCCAGCAGCAGAAATATCCATTGACAAAAAGGAACCACATAAGTTGTTATAGCAGTTTGTCGCGAGGTGATAGGAGCCGATGAAGAGGGAGGCGCTCCTCTCAGCTTCCCCCCGCGCTTAGGCATCCTGAGGAGTATGTTTGAAGAGAAAATTCAAGGTAAAATATACTCCAGAGTGGGAGCACTTTGCATCAGCGTCATACTTTTAATGCCATCTGGGCTTTTATTTATTTTATTTATTGCATTTGTATCCCACATTTTCCCATCTATTTGCGGGCTCAGTGTGTCTTACAATATTCTCCCCTATTTGCAGTTATTCTTAGAGTGCCACTGATAAACTACCCTATTCCTCTAGTATCCAAGCCAGCTCTGTGTTGGCTTTGTTCTGTATCTGCTATCTGTATGTCCCATCTTCACATATCCCCTCTGCTATCTGTTAAGATGGTTCATAGTATTTTGCTGACATTGTATTATACCTCATATGAATATTCTACTGTGTTGCCTGTTAAGATGTTTCATTTGTGTTTTACTGACATTGATTCATGTTTCTGATATATGGATGTTCTACTGTGCTGTTTTAATAGGTAAATTACTGATACTGTGTCATATCACTGCTATTACTATTATTTAATTTGTCTATTAACAAATTTTTCTGTTTGTATATTATGCTGACATTTGGTCATTTTACTGTTGCTATGCTGTTATTACAATGTCAGTTGTCTTTGTTAAGCTACATCTTCCTGGAGGAAAAGGACATAGAATGTTTTTGAATGGACGTAGGAATAATCCACTATTTCTGGGATAGGCGGAACGGAATGCTTGTTCTTTTGGCCGCTGTCAGAGACAGGGTGCTGGGCTCAATGGACCCTTGGTCTGTCCCAGCAAGGCGATGCTTATGTCTTATTTGTTGTACACTGGGTTGAGTGAATTGCTTCATAAAGGCACTCAATAATTTGTAATAAATAACGTGTGGGCTAAAATCTGCTTCCTACTTCCCTACCATCTCCATTATTAATCGCCCCCCCAAGACTGAACCCTCTAAGCTTAAGATGCAGCCCATAGATAGAAATGTGATTATAGCAGTAAATTAATCTTTATCAAGAGAGATTGAAGTTTCTGTGCTTTTATTGGACAGTGAATGTGCGCCACCTGGTGGATGTCAGCTCTGACTGCAGCAGAAAGCCAGAACAGGTTGACATGGCTGTTTCTACAGTTTCCTGTCCTGTTCCCATGCGTGAGCAGTTAAAGTAGATTATAAGTAGGGTTACCAAATTTGCAGAGACAAAAAGTGACACAAAAGATAAAATGCAGCTGTGCTACACCCTTGCCATACCCCCTGTCCCGCTGTGCTGCACCACACAGAGGGGCATAATCGAAAGGGCCGCCCAAGTTTTGCTGAGTATGTCCTCACAAAACGTCCCAGTGGAGGGGCAGGGAAACCTGTATTATCGAAACAAGATGGACGTCTATCTTTCGTTTCGATAATACGGTCGGGGACGCCCAAATCTAGAAATTTAGGTCGTCCTTAGAGATGGTCGCCCCTAGCCTTGGTCGGTTCTGATTTTTGACGATAATGGAAACCAAGGATGCCCATCTCAGAAATGACCAAATTCAAGCCTTTTGGTTGTGGGAAGAGCCTGCATTCGTAATGCACTAGTCCTCCTGACATGCCAGGACACCAACCGGGCACCCTAGGGGGCACTGCAGTGGATTTTATAAATTTCTCCCAGGTACATAACTCCCTTACCTTGTGTGCTGAGCCCCCCCAAAACCCACTACCCATAACTGTACACCACTACCATAGCCCTTAGGGATGAAGGGGGGCACCTAGATGTGGGTACAGTGAGTTTCTGGTGGATATTGGAGGGCTCACATTTACCACCACAAGTGTAACAGGTGGGGGGGGGGGGGATGGGCCTGGGTCCGCCTGCCTGAAGTGCACTGCAACCACTAAAACTGCTCCGGGGACCTGCATACTGCTGTCATGGGCCTGAGGCTGGCACAAAATAATTTTAAAGATATTTTTTTAGGGTGTGAGGGTGTTAGTGACCACTGGGGCAGTAAGGGGAGGTGATCCCTGATTCTCTCCGGTGGTCATCTGGTCATTTCGGGCACCTTTTTGTGCCTTGGTTGTAAGAAAAACAGGACCTGGTAAAGTCGTCCAAGTGCTCGTCAGGGACGCCTTTTTTTTTCCCCATTATGGGTCGAGGACGTCCATGTGTTAGGCATGGCCAAGTCCCACCTTCGCTACGCCTCCGACAGGCCCTGTGAACTTTGGTCATCCCTGCGATGGAAAGCAGTTGGGGATGTCCAAAATTGGGTTTCGATTATACCAATTTGGGTGACCCTGTGAGAAGGACGCCCATCTTGCGATTTGTGTCAAAAGATGGGCGTCCTTCCCTTTCGAAAATGAGCCTGACAGTCACCATGACCCCCCCCCCCCCCAAAAAAAAAAATCTGGATTCTTTAAGCAGTGAAAATACTGGTAATAGTAACAGAAATGCATTTTCTTCCATACACTGCTAAATACAACGTTAGAAAAGATATACGTTTCCAAAAAGTCCCCCCCCCTTTCCCTTCCCTCCCGTCCATGAGCATCATATCCCTCTCACCTCTCCTCTTCATCCCCTTCTATCCATGTGCTGTATTTCCCCTTTTTCCTTTCCTCCCCCCATGTATGACCCCTTCACCAATCTTTTTTTTCCAGCCCTCTCCCTCCCTGCACCCACACTCCATCCACCTTTTTTTTATAGCCACCTCCCTCCACTCACCTGACTTCATCCATCCACCTCCTCTCCTGCCCTGGTGGTCCAGTAGTGTGGCCTGTTTGGGGCAGGAAAGAACCCCACTCTTTCCTGCCCGCTGCTGCTGACCTGCTCGCTGCCTCCGGCGCTTCAGAATGGCTACCGGGACCAAGCAGTGGCCTCCCAAGGCTTCCTTGGGAGTTTCGTGAGGCCGTTGCTTGAAGTCGCAGCAGCACTGAGCAAGCTGGACCATCAGGGCACATTAAGCTATGTTTCGGGGAGGTCACCCTGAGGGCCCGGCCACCAGTCCACCTGCCAGCCAGTCCGCCTGCCCAGAAACCTGAACAAATGGGCAGTGTGAGAAAAAGCGCCTGGACCCCTGACAGTCTCCTGAAAAGGAGGACATATCTGGGGAAATCCGGACAAATGGTAACCCAAATTATAAGCTTATTTGTATTATTGTTCCTTATTTAGGACAAGAAGAATTCTACAGCTCACATCCCCACTTCATGACTCAGCGAGCTTTGTATGTGGTTGTGTTTAATCTCAGCAAAGGAGCTGCAGAGGTCGATGCTATTAAGCCATGGTTATTTAACATCAAGGTAACTGGCTTTTATTTAGATTACAAGCATTGTTATTGGTTGTTCACATCTAGTTAGGACAGAAACTTTAGCTTTATTGTAACATTGTAGTACTACAACATGATACTTATAAGAAATTTTGACCAGACAAAATTATTTTAAAGCAGAGGTTCTTAACTTGGGAGGTCTGAGGATGGATTTTAGAGGGTCCATGAACTTGGATGGGGAAAAAATTACAACTTTAGTTTTACTAACCTCTAACTAAAATGTAACTTTTAATTCAATAATGAATATAAAGTGATATGAATACAAAGTAATTTATGATCTCTAGACTCCAAAAATATGTAGCTTCAGTAAATTTGCTATCTTAACATTATCATAGCTTGAATGAGCAGAACACGTGTCTTCGGGAGTTGAGTTTGGATTTATGTACTCCTCAAGCAGGTAAGATGTATGAGCCTTTGGGCATGGACATTAGGTACCTTCCTTCCCAATTTATCCTAAGTGCCCTGTTACAAAATTACTCTCATTTTTGTGTGACAGAAACCTTCAGATATGAAGGTAGAACACTGTAGAATGCAGTGTTGGTAATGTCTATTCATTCTTTGTCTAAGGGTGGAGACATCTATAGTTGGTTATTTTATTTATTTGTTGCATTTTTATCCCACAATTTCCCACCTCTTTGCAGGCTCAAAGTGGCTTACAATACATCATGGATAATGGAAATGAGAAGAGAATGAACAATTGGTATTACAGAAGGATTTGGGGTTACATGATAATGATAAAGCATAGTAGTGAAATAGCAAGAAAGCATTATAAGACAGTTCTGGATACATGTGGGGTTTCACATGTTTTGTTCTTTGTGATATGTCTTGTCGAAAAGATAGGTCTTCAGTAGTTTGCGGAAGCTGGCTAGTTCAGTAATCGTTTTTAGGTTGCGCGGTAACGAGTTCCAGAATTGTGTGCTCATATAGGAATGTGTAGTAGAATTCCATGATTGACCATGTCAAAGGCGCTAGACATGTCGAATTGTAAAAGTAGTATGTTCTTGCCGGTTGCAATCATTTGTTTGAATTTTGTCATGAGCGTAACTAGTACTGTTTCTTTACTGTGGTTAGAACGAAATCCTGATTGGGAGTCGTGTAATATTGAGAACTTGTTTAGATAGTTTGTGAGTTGTTTGGTCACCATCCCTTCTGTTATTTTGGTTATTAAGGGAATGGATGCTACTGGTCTATAGTTGGTTAATTCACTTGCATTTTTCTTTGCATCTTTGCATTATGTTAAGAGTCCAGTCAAACTGTGTTGCTGATACAACAGATGACCAGAGGATAAGTTATTAAAATTATTATTTTGTGGGACATTGATTTTTCTGCTTTCCCTTCTAGGCTCGGGCCTCATCTTCTCCTGTAATTCTGGTGGGGACTCATCTGGATGGCACTGATGAGAGGTGTCGCAAGGCCTGTCTGGCAAAAATTCAGTGCGAGTTGCTGAATCGACGAGGTTTTCCTGCAATCCAGGGCTGCCATTTTGTTAATGCAAAGGAGGAATCAGATTCTCTAGCAAAACTTCGGGAAACAATTATCAAGGAGAGCTTGAATTTCAAGGTAAATTTGTTTATGGACTTGCTTTTTGCAAAACTCTTAGCTTGTACATTTTTAGTATCGGATTCAATGTGTTGTGTTTCACGGGAAGTTATTTTAGACATCAACTGCAGTAATTACATACGAATGATTAATGTGATCATAGAAGTAAGAAGAAATGTATCCCTGAATCAACTTCACTGAAAGCATGCTTGCCAATAAAGTGGTAGTAAAGCCCATCTGGGTCAAAATACATGATCAGGTAAGATTAGGAGTGGCGATTGATGATATAATTTTGCCAACCTTGTGTAATGTAATTTTATAGGAACTAGAGGAATATGATTCCTCTTTGTCTCCAGCATAGCTCTCAATAGTCATACCCTATGCTTGGAACAGTCTTCCTGAGTTGATGGGGCTTTTCCGTCTCTGGCTGTGTTCCAGTCCCACTTAAATATAAACTTTTAAAATTTCATTTAAAAGCAGAAACCCTGGTTTTCACACATTCTCTGAGGACAAGCAGGTGTGGTATTCTGACTGATGGGGGATATCAGTAACAGAGCCCTGGTATGGAGATGCTACCCAGCATTCTATTTTCTAAAAGCCTTTAGAAGTGGCCTTCTGTGCATGTGTGCGTCTTCCTTGCCCGCCATTGTTGCATGGGCCCAGGTCAGTCTTAATTTTTCCACGGATCAGTGAGGAATCTTCTCAGTGTCTCTCCTTAGCATGCATCTAAAGAGTTTGGTGGTTTGCCTTGTCCTTTATTATTTTGCCTACTTTTGTAAATGTTGCTTGAGGCCAGATCCTTTTCCCCCCCTTTTATTTCCTTAGGGTTTTCAGTGTTAAATAAGTTTCCTTTATTTTTTTGTGGCTTTCCAAGCCCCCTTAGGCGTAATGCTCCCCAATCAGAGTTTTTTTTTCACAATTGAAATGTTTAATTCACCTTGACTATTGTTCTCTATATGTTACTCAAAACTCCCAGTGGTTTTAAGTAGTGTGCTTGGTGTAGTAGGACCATGTCCCCTTAACAGACATCCACAATTGGTGCCTACAATACCTGGGGCACAACTGTAATCCCTCTTTTTGTAAACTCAGTTCAAAGATGTCAAAAAGATGGATTACAGGTTGAGAGAAACAGTGTGAAAGGTGCAGAGAAGTCTGTTTTGTCAACTTTGGCATTGGAGGCATTGATCTCAGTGGCTCTGGGAGCTGCATCAGATACTGGGTGTGCATTGGCATTGAGGAGGTCTCTGTTTGCCTCAGTATCGAGCATCAGCAGCACCCATTGGGATTGGGCATCCTCTGATCCCATCCCAAGGATGAGGAGTGATTCATCTTTGTCCTTGATGATGCGTAGAACCCCAGTGTCATGCATCAGGCAGAGTCCAGGATGCATGAGCATTGGTCCTTCTTGAAGCAGGGTGTTGAAAGCACAGAGGCATTGGTTGTCAATGCCCTGAAAGCACCCTCAGAAGTGAGGAGAGCTCATCCTCTTGGGACCCGAACAGGGTATGATAGCCTCCATCGATTTCGGCCCAGATCGAACCAGCCAAGCCAATGGTGGCCTTTGAGGATTGGATTGGTTTTATTAACTTGATATACTGCTTAATACCAAAGTTTTAAAGCAGTGCACACTAATTAAAAATAGACAGTAAAAGACAATAACATAGTTTATATTAGATTAAAAATAAAAGTAAAATAACATAGCAATAATTAATTAATTACAACAGCAATCCATACAGAACCAGAAGTAAGACCTATTGAAAAACATTTTAAGAACTCCAAGTTTTCAGAGCCTTAGAGGAAGCAGGATAACTAGATATGCTACTAACGTTAACAGGTAATGAATTCTATAAGGATGATCCCATATAACTGAATGTTCTTTTTCTCGTGGAAGTCAGTTTAACCATCTGTAGTGAGGAAAGCTGTAATAAACAGTGTTGAGAAGAGCGCAGAAAACGCTGATATTCTTGTTTAAGTAATGTATCAGAAAGGTACTTTGGTCCGTCCAAAAAGGACCACACACATTACTTTAAAAGTGATTCTGGCTGAAATGAGTAGCCAGTGTAATTCTTTTAAAATTGGTGTTATATGGTCTGTTCTTTTGCCATTTAACTATTAAATGAGCTGCACTGTTTTGAACC
This sequence comes from Microcaecilia unicolor, assembly GCF_901765095.1. Taxonomy (NCBI): domain Eukaryota; kingdom Metazoa; phylum Chordata; class Amphibia; order Gymnophiona; family Siphonopidae; genus Microcaecilia; species Microcaecilia unicolor. The sequence continues at coordinate 38,222,438 of NC_044040.1, read as the reverse complement.
AACTGAAGTCTCTTCTGACCTCTTCTGAGGTCTTTGTAAGACCTGGTACAAAGAATTACAGTAATCAAGCCTGTTTCTAACCAACACATGCACTAACTTAATCAAGTTGGCCCAAATCAGAAGAGGCTACAGTTTCCAAATCTGTCTCAACTGAAAGTAACAAGATTTGACAGAATAATTAATTTGTTTGTCAAATTTCAAAGAATTATCACAGGGTAACTATTTCCTCTTTAAGAGGAATTTGTTTACCGTGCAACTTCGGATGAACAAGCAAAGGCTTGTTCTTGTGAGATAACCAAATCATGGCTGATTTTTCTACACTCAAAATTAAAATCGTGATCTTTCAGCCACTCCTGTAACAGATCAAGTTTACAGTTGAGTTCTGACATCACCTGAAACTAATCCTCCTTCATGAAAACAGTTATTTGTACATCATTAACAAAAAGGTGAAAAGGAAACCCTCAGCTCTCAAGTAATTCAGCTAAAGGAAAATGATATAAATTGAAGAGCATGAGTGAAATCAATGAACCTTGTGGTACTCCTTTTCTGTAAATGCTTATGAGAAGATGACTCATAGTTCCAACGTACAAATTGAGTGCAATGGGAGAAATAGAATTCAAACCAATGCAAAACAGTGGAGCGAATGCCAAACTTAAACAAGAGACCAAGTAACTGAGTGAGAAACAGTATTGAAAGCTGCTCTGAGTTCTAATTATATCCAGATAGCATCATATCCCTAGTGACCCTTTACCAGCACATCATTAGCAGTAGACCCCAGAAGAGCCTTAGTGCTGTGATGAGACCTATAGTCCAGTTGACACTTTGCAAAATTTGCCTTTTTTCCACAAATCCACTTACGTCTCTCAAGCACCTTAATTAACAGTGACAAATTTGAAATTGGACGGAAGCTGGGAATATCTGTCCTCAGATTTTTCCCCTTTTTTAAAATAGGGGAAATGATAGCCTCATTTAATCTATTGGGTACCTTTCCAGTTTATAAAGAAAGATTGACCAAATAAGCCACCATTGGTAATAAAACCTTTACTACATTGAAATAAAATATTTAAAGGAATTAAATCCAGAGCTTTTGCAGAGGAACTTAAACTTTGAAGATATTTATTCGCTTTTAAACAGCCTCAGAAAAAGAATCCAAGGCTATTGAACAGTTTTCTGCACAGACACTTTTAGCATAATCAGGTGTCAGTAGTGTGTAAGTCAGGTGCAACTTCTCTATTAGTAGCAAAACCCTCTGTGAAGAAGATGTGGAGGGGCATAATCAAAATGGACGTCCTCGTTTCGATTTGGACATCCTCGCAAGACGTCCCCATCCAGGGGTGGGGAAACCTGTATTTTCAAAACAAGATGGACGTCCATCTTTCGTTTCGATAACATGATCAGGGACGCCCAAATCCTGGAATTTGGTTGTCCTTAGAGATGGTCATCTCTAGACTTGGTCGTTTCTGATTTACGGCGATAATGGAAACCAAGGACGTCCATCTCAGAAAAGACCAAATGCAAGCCATTTGGTCATGGGAAGAGCCAGCATTTGTAGTGCACTGGTCCCCCTGACATGCCAGGAGACCAACCGGGCACCCTAGGGGGCATTGCAGTGGACTTCATAAATTGCTCCCAGGAATATAGCTCCCCTATCTTGTGTGTTGAGCCCCCCCAACCCCCTCTAAACCCACTACCCACAACTGTACACCACTACCATAGCCCTTACAGGTGAAGGGGGGCACCTAGATGTGGGTACAGTGGGTTTGTGGTGGCTTTTGGAGGACTCGCTGTTTCCTCCGCAAATGTAACAGGTGGGGGGGAGGTGGGCCTGGGTCTGCCTGCCTGAAGTTCACTGTACCCACTAAAATTGTTCCAGGGACTTGTATACTGCTGTCATGGACCTGAGTATGACATCTGAGGCTGGCTATCAGTATTTTGAAAGATGGTTTTTGAGGTTGGGAGGGGGTTAGTGACCACTGGGGGAGTAAGGGGAGGTCATCCCCGATTCTCTCCGGTGGTCATCTGATCATTTCGGCTATCTTTTTGTGCTTTGGTTGTAAGAAAAACACGACCAGGTAAAGTCGTCCATGTGTTCATCAGGGATGTCCTTGTTTCTTTCGATTATGGGTTGAGGACGTCCTAGTGTTAGGCATGCCCATGTCCCGCCTCTGATACGCCTCCTTGAACTTAGGCTGTCTCTGTGACGGAAAGCAGTTGGGGACATCCAAAATTGGCTTTCGATTATACCAATTTGGACGACCCTGTGAGAAGGACGTCCATCTTCCCATTTATGTCGAAAGATGGGTGTCCTTCTCTTTCAAAAATGAGCCCAATAGTGTACTCTGAAACCACAGATTTTGGTTCCACAGGCAGGTGACTCTTTACTGAGACACATCTTTAAAAAAAAAAAAAGCTATAAAGGAGTATGTCAAGGAATTTTATAGAATATACCCAAACCTACCACTATTAGAGAGTCTGTAAGGCTGGTGTTACAGGTCTTAAAGAAACTTCCCTCATAGGTTATATAGCACCTATTTCTGCCTCCATCTCTGTTATATGGACCTTGGAAAGAGTGTCTTCAACAATAAATTGTTCTGTCACCCTCCCTCTCCCCCCTCCCCACACACTCATCAGGGCAGGGAGACTTGGATGTTCCAAGAAGAACGGAATATATTCTCATTTCAGGATGAAAAACTGTATCCATATCTAGACAAGCATCTTTATTGAAAATCAGGTTCCCAGTCATGAGGTCACTGTTGGGAGAATTGCCATATGGTTATAGGCAGACCATTCCTGTGATCTCCCTTCTGATCCTTCTCAACTACCAGGAAGTACTTTATCTCCACAGTAGGAACCAGGTGCATTCCAACCTTGGAAAGACTCCAAGATGCTGGCCCTTATTGGCAAAAAAGTGTTGCAAGGAGTGATGATGAGTTCTAGAATTGCAGCTTACTAACTGTAAATGGTACAGTATACCCACAACTGCATTCAAAAGCTCAAACCCTACAGACATGCTCTTTCTGAGGAAATGACATGAAAAATTCCTAGAGAATATCATCAATGCAAGAGAATGTGGTAATGTCTAGGGTGGCCAACTTATGAGAAGAATGACACCTTTTTCCATGTTTATCAATAGCCATTGGAGCCAGGAGGTTAGAATGGTTTACTGCATCAGGTCTGTTGGAAAATGTGTGTTAGGTTTTCCCCTGTATAGGGAGCAAGTGCTAACCTGTTTGAAAATAAGTTCATTGAAACAGTTAATCTACCCTCTGGACTATCAACAGCTTCTGTAGGCAGGTTTCAGCCTTCAGGAAGCAATCCTTCCCTATAGAAGAATTTTACTATCATACATAAATAGATAGAAAAACCAACAACAGCAGCAGCTATTACGTTGAGCCAAAGGAAAAGACAGTAGACCAAATCTCAAGCCATGTCTTAGCTAAAGACATCATTTGAGTATGTTCACCATAACCAGTTTTAGCAGCAGTGGAGAATAAGCTCTTCTGACAGGTGGAAGACTGTAATTTTGAAGCATATCTTGATCTCTAATAAGAAAGAATCTGTGGGTATTGAAGATAGTAGGTCAAGATTGTTGCTTTTATTTTTCTAAAATCTACCCTGAATGGGCCCATTCATGCCACCTCTGTCAATTATAACCCTCTACTTTAATGAAAAATAGGATCTTGACTATAGGATGGAGCAATGTAGAAAGTCTCAGAGCACAAAATTGGGAAGTAATTTTCTTCCAGATATTTCTTCAAAGAGAATGGGAGGTACGAGACTGATGTTGGACCTAAGGGACCTCATATGTTTCTTTTTCAGGAAAAATTCTAAATGAACTTGCTGAAAACCATCCTTTCTCTGTTGGAGGTAGACTAGTTATATTCTCTGGACCTCAGAGATGCTCCCATTCACATTACAATTCACCTCCATAAGAAGTTTTTATTTTTTGGTCTATTCAGAATTCACGATTGGTTCCTGGTCTTTACCATCAGTATCTCAGCAGCCCTCAGTTTTCATTGCCTAGCTTTAGTGGGTACCCATGTCTGTAGGAAAAATTGTGGGGTTTTTTTCTTACCTAGAAGACTGGTTAGTGAAAGCCCCCCCCCCCCCCCCCCCCCCAAAGAAAAAGAGGCTAGTCAAGCTCTGGAGAAAATCATTCAAGTTTCAGAATCCCTAGAATTTGTCAAAAATTAGCCTTACTACTATTGCAACAAATCTAATACATTGGATTCCCTAATTAACTTTCAAAGTGGGTAAAGCTTTCCTTCCAGAACATAAGCTCTGATAAATATTATCAGGATCGTCAAGGGGAAATCAGATCCTTGTTTGTTCCTTCATTCTTCTATTGGATCATATGGCAACCATGACCCATGACCCTTTGTATGCTGCCACATGTCCCACCTTCAGTGAGTCCTCAAATTTCAGTGAGATGAAATGGCACAACCCTTATTTTGTCAAGGAATGATAAAAGTCCTTCATTCCAGCAGCCTCAACATCAGGTCACATTAACCTCGGATATATCAAGTACGAGATGGAAAGCCCACAGTTCTCTTTGCATGTAAGGACACAGGTAAAAAAAAAGGGAAAGTCAGATCAAATACATCTTTTTGAACTAAGAGCAATCTCCAGCAGTTTCAAGGCCTTTGTCAGTTTCTTGACAGGAAAGAGTATATTGATCCGGAAGGACAACTAAGTAGAAATATTCTGTATAAACAGAAAGGGAGGTACCGGATATTATATCCTGTGTAAGGAAGCATTAAAGATTTAGAAATGGTTCTCCTCTTGGAAGATGCTTCTGGCAGTAATGTAACTCCCACTATCATAAAATATTTGTGTTTGGATTTAGAATTTAATTATTGCCTTTCCAAATCCAAACTCAAGGTGAGTTACAGTTCTGGTATTATAATTATTTCCTTGACTGATGGGGCTTACAAACTAAATTGAACAGACAGGCTCATTTACTATCTATATCCATACAAATGGTTTTTGTCTGAAACTTAATAGAGGATATCTTCTGTTATGTTATGTTATCTGAGTCTTATAACCCGCCAACTTTTCCAAAATGAATTCAAGGTGAGGTAACAAAAGAAATAAAAAACTGAAATATAAAATCTGGATGTTACATACTAAATAAAATTAGAACAAAAATATTACAATTATCTATGATTGAGGAAAAGATAAGTTTTTAAAGCTTTTCGAAAGATGAAAAGGTCCATTATTGATCAAAGCTGAACTGGTAATCTGTTCCATAAAAGAATAGCAGTAAATAAAAAAGATCTATACAATAATGCTTTAAAACAAATACCTTTAGTTGAAGGTGGGAAATTGCTGCTGTAGATCTTTTTGAATCAGAAGACAAGAAACTTCCCCTCTTCTGCTCTAGGAGACTGAGCAAGGACAAGCTTGCTTCAGATGCTTTCAGTATATATTGGGAAACAGGGCTTCTCTATGTATTTCCCCATTCCACTAAGATAAAATAAGATAAGGCCTCAGTAATTTCAGTAGGTTCATCCTGCCATGACAAGTTTGGTTTCTTTGTCTATATCAGTTTTGCTAGTTCTGACACCAATTGATCTAGCAGAGTCTCCTACATTCCTAGTATAAGATTGTGGAAAGATTCTTCTCCTGAATATCAGTTCCCTGTTGTTGACAGCAGAGATTTTGAGTGCTTCTTTCAAGAGAAAGGAGGTACTGTATAGTGTTAACAACAACCTATTAGAAGATCATATAACTTTAACTGGAAAATATTCCAAGGCTGGTGTATTCAGGAACAATTGAACCCCTTCACATGTTGCCTGCAATATCTACTCATTGTTCCACATTTTCTGAAGAGGTAGCTTTATTAGATGTGGAACGGTGCATGAGTGCATTAATAGCATATCACATATACGTAACAGAACATAGTCTTCTTTGTCCTTTGATCTCAAAATTCATGAAGGGTCAACAGTCAGCACCCATAGCCTTCAGTCAAGAAACCTCCAGTTCTCTGTGGTCTAAAAGTCCTTATGAAACCTGTTTTAAGAGTTGAAACTCCATTACTTATAAGGTTCTGTTTTTAATAGCAATAACATAGGCCAGAAAAATTAGTGGATATCAGGCTCCCATCTCTTCCACCCTAAGATTCTGGTGAACATGGTCTCAGTATTTTATGGTCCACAATGTTATCAACTTTCTTTCTAAAACTACATGCGCACAAACATGAGCAGGCCCTTTACTACATAAAAAAACACTGCCACACTGTCAGGCCACTCGATACTATATTCTTTAATCTTAACAGAAGAGGAAGTTCAGTTTCACAGATAATGTTGTCAAGCTGGCTAGTAAATTGTGTATCTTACTGCTACTGCTTAGCAAGATTGCAGTTAAGACATATCAAGTGAGGGCTATGGCACTCCTAGGGAGTTGACTGCTAAGTTCTTTGATAGATTGAAGGAAATCATGAAATAACAGTCACATGGGAATCTCCTTTTCCATTTTTTCTTAGTTTATTTATTATTTTTTTGATTTTGCTCACAACGTTTTCTGTAGTAGCTCAAGGTAAACTGGGTATGTCCCTGTCAAGCTCACAATCTAAGTTTGCACCTGAGGCAATGGTGGGTTAAGTGACTTGCCCAAGACTTGCCCAAGATCACAAAGAGCAGCAGTGGGATTTGAACTGGGCAGCTCTGGATGTCAAGATCAGTGCTCTAACCACTAGGCCTCTCCTCCACTCCAGTTGTAAGAGATCACTCTGTGTTGCTGTTAGGTGATGCCATCCAGTTGTGTGCCTGTCTCTGTCCTGTTTATATGGAGACCCCCCTGTTACAGGTAAACAATTTTCCTTTCTTCCTCATAGAAGTTGAAAAGTTAAGATGTAGGAGCTAAATAATGGGGACTGTTAACCATGGCCAGTTGCCACTGACGATGGTTTATGGATTTCTTCCAATAATTTTTCTAACCCTTTTTTAAACTCATCTGTATTAACTATTTTTACTACTTGCTCCAGCAATGAGCTCCTTGGAAAGGAAAGGATGAGGAAAGATTGTGGAAGAGAGAGGGAGTATGGGAGGGAGGGGAGCATATGCAAAGGGACTTAGGAGGTATAAGGAGTGAGTGCAAGGGGGAAAGAGGCCCAGCCACAGACACCTCCCCAACACCACTCACAGCCACATCTATCTGCTGATACACCCATAAATCCCCTCACATCCACATAGATTAACAGTTAAACTTTACCCTTAGAGATAAAAATATATACCATACCACTGATAGACACATGCACAGATGCACCTCACATAGTCCATCAATCACTGCTCATACATCATACTCTCTGTCCCCACCAACCCACACATCCCCTGTTACCCTGTTGAGAGACACTTTACCATGGCATGCAGATGTGCCTGAGTCTGCAAATGGAGTAAAGAGGAAATGTGCTATTGTGCCACACTGTAAAAGTATTATGTTTCAACTTTTTTAAAAGGCTTTTAAAGCACTGATTACAAGGTATTTTATCAGTGGAAAAATAGGGACCTATATGAAGCATTTTCCCCATGAGCCAAAGGGAGTAATTTTCATAAAGCTGTTTCCTTATCCTTACCTGACCAGTCGAGATTGACCAGCTGGTAGATGGGCATAATCCACAGCTTCTGGACTGGTCTGGTGAGACTTAAGGAAAGAAAATTAGCAGGTAAGACTATTTCTCCTTCCTTATCTTCATCAGACCAGCACTGAACCTGCAGGCCATGCCCATCTGCCAAGTGGTTGACAGGCATAACCCACAGCTTCTGCTGGCCTGATCAAGGAAAGAAAATTAACAGGTTGAATAATTTTTTTCTTCTGTGTGTAAAGCCTGTTCTACACACAGTGTTGTATAAAATTCTGCATCAGCATACATATATAAAAAGTAAGCATATGGAAAAAGTGAGACTACACTTATGCTATCTGCTTGTACAAGGTCCTGGGGGTGTAGTGTTGGTAAAATTGCTATGTAATGTTATAAAATATGTGGGTACGTGGTGACATTTATTCCTTTTTGGGGCAGATGTAAATTTGTGCATGGTCATTTGCATGCTATTGAGATTGGTTCTGGGAGCCTATCTTATGAAGGCACATACACACCTATGTTGCCTTCATAAGGTAGATTTTCCATTAGAACCAAATTCAAGAAAAATTAAGGTGCTGGTGCTTAGTCAGGATCGGGAGGCGGGGCTGGTGGTTGGGAGGCGGGGATAGTGCTGGACAGACTTGTACGGTCTGTGCCAGGGCCGGTGGTGGGCAGTGGGACTGGTGGTTGGGAGGCGGGGATAGTGCTGGACAGACTTGTACGGTCTGTGCCGGAGCCGGGGTTGGGAGGCGGGGCTGGTGGTTGGGAGGTGGGGATGGTGCTGGGCAGACTTGTGCGGTCTGTGCCGGAGCCGGTGGTTGGGAGGAGGGGCGGGTGGTTGGAAGGCGGGGATAGTGCTGGGCAGACTTATACGGTCTGTGCCCTGAAGAGCACAGGTACAAATCAAAGTAGGGTATACACAAAAAGCAGCAAATATGAGTTATCTTGTTGGGCAGACTGGATGGACCGTGCAGGTCTTTTTCTGCCGTCATCTACTATGTTACTATGTTACTATGTGTTGATCACAGGTTTTCAGAAACTTCTCCACAACTAACATCACCTTATAAACTGGTATTTAATACTGAAACAGTTAAGTTATTTGACCGTCTCTGGGAAAACATAACTAAAGTCATGAGACTTCAGTCATGTTTTCTTAGAGATGGTCACATATGTTTAACAGTTTGACTTAAGGCCTGATTATACTAAAGAAATCATCCAGTTTTGGATGTAATTTTATACCAGACTAAAAAAAAGTACAAAGGGCCTTTAAGATAGGGTATCTACTCAGAAATTTATTGCTAAGACCCGCCATGGTTCTTGTTTTGGCCAACTGTCTGCATCAGGGGTCTTGCTAATGTTAACAAGCTCAATTATAACGACCCTTCGAAGGAGAATGCCAAATCTCAGGTCATAAAAACACCAACAAGAGCATGAATGCACCAAATAACAAAACTCTCTCTCAGTACAAGCTCTGCTCTAAAAAAGCTGAGAAACAATACAAGATGCTTATGTGAGAAGAAAAAAATGCACCTTTTAATATTGGCAATACGAGAGGACTTCCGGTGGAGCCGAGCGGGAAGATGGCCGCCGCTTAGAGAGCTCCGCCACACCGCGCGAGGGACTCCCATCTCCCCGCCCGCTAGAACCCCCCCCCCCCCGCAGCAACCCAGCGCTGCCCGCAGGTCCCGAGGCAAGAAGATACCTGCGGGACTTTACCGACGCGCCCCATAGAGCTGTAGCCGAAGGCTGTTGAACCGCGTGCGCCACGATCCAAGATGGCGGCCGGAGGAACTCCAGAATGGGCAGAAGAAGGGCAGCAGCATGGGTAAGCGGCGAGTGGCGGTATCATAAGGAGTTGGGCTTAAGAACGAGTGAAGGGCGATAGAAGCAGGAGCTACTTAGCGATAATACCTCCCTTCTGCCTCTCCCCCGCCTCGACGAAAGTGCTAGCCCGGTCTACAACAATCCCCATGATCGGGGGGAAAGGCGAATTAAGCCCACAATAGTGAAAAAGCAGGCGCCGCACTGGTGGCTCATGTAACCCAAGAAATTTGCCACAGCAGTTCCCTTGAACTTTACAGATAAGATAACAGCTATTAGAGGAGAGGAACTGTGCCAATATCAATATTATTACACAGACTGGCCAAAGTAAATGCAACGGGGAGAGTGTTGCCCTGCTCATAGCAGCTAAACTATCATAGGAAGTGAAGTAGCAACGCTCATTGGTAACAGGATATTCTGCTCACTCACCATTCCCAGATAAGGGTGCCCGCGCCACTAAGTTGGCTCGCTAAGCCCAACAAAGGGCGATACACGGACTATATGGAGCAATATTTGAGGCCTAAGTCTGCTGGTACAACCCGAAGCGGCACTAAGTACGATAAGGGGAAAAGTACCCCTCCACATACAGGGGCCCAAATGGCAGAAGGAAAGCTTGAAAAGCTTGGGGACTTCTCTGAAAAACAATTGGCTCAGATCACCATGGCAGTAAGTGCCGCACTTAACCCAAGATTTGACCTACTAGAACGCCAAATGAGCAGCATGGAAGCTACCATGGCAGATACAGTGAAGCGATTGGGAGAAGCGGAAAGCAGAATCTCAGTTTTGGAAGATACCAGGGCACAGAATACCCAAGATGTCACCCGGATGATGGATCAACTCAAGGCACAGCAAGATAAGATCGAAGACATGGAGAACAGAGCAAGGAGATGCAACTTGCGAATTGTTGGCCTGCCAGAGGCAATCCCAGAGAAATCACTGGGGCATCTGCTGGAACAGTGGCTTAAAAAAGAGCTGGCTCTGTCAGATAGTTATGGAGAATTGTGCAAAGAAAGGGCTCACAGGCTGGGTCGGTGGCAACAAGGACAGCAAAGACCTAGACTGGTGATAATCAAAGTGCATAACTACTTGCATAAAGAAGAAATTATGAGGGGCTTCCGATTGAAAAGAAATACTTTGAGATACAACGGAGCCCAGATAAAAATCTTTCAAGATTACTCAGCAGGAGTACAAGAACAAAGGCGCCGATTTCACCCGCTTTGCACAACATTGGTCAACAGAAAAACAAGATTTTTGCTGCTTTATCCGGCTGTTTTGAAGATCCAGCACGAAAACAGATCGCGTTCCTTCCACTCAGTCCAGGAGGCCCAACAGTTTATAGACGTTGAACTACAGGCGCCAGACGCTGCACCACCTTGATTATAAGACCAGAAGACTCTTGTTAAAGGCTTACGCACCATCTTCAAGCACACAAGAAAGAGATGATGGTGTGATCTGCTAAGGTTATGTAATTCATTTGTTGGTGCAATGTTGATAAAGTACTAATATGTTATATGTTTCAGTAGTAAGAGTGGTGGTGGAGGGAGTTCGCATACTTGAGTGTCACCCTAGATCTGACCCGATTTCCAAAAGGGGGAGGAACTCCCATTGAGACCGGGGGGGGGGGGGGGGGGGGGAGCTGAAGGGGAGGGAAGGGGACCCTTGTAGCGGTAATATGTCACCTGGAAGGAGAGAAGCAATGGTTAGGGCCGAAAGGGAGGGGGGCTTAGGTAACGGGATGGGTAAAGGGGGGGGGGGAAGACGGAGATCTGAAAAGAATCAATGTCCAAGGGGGGAGTGCTCCAGATCTATACGGATAGGGTCTCACACACTGGTCAAGCAAAAGGAAGAAACACATTGGTACTGCATGCCTGTGATGGCGGGAACGATAGGGAAAGGGCTATATGTACAGCTACTGGGGAAGGGCTGGGACCCAGGGGCTGAGTTTTCCGAGCTTACATACTGGAAGATAGCATACCCATACGACTACACACTGTAAATTAGTCACTTGGAATGTGGGGGGCATCACATCTCCCATTAAAAGGAAAAAGATCCTGGTACATTTAAAACACCTCAATGCAGATATAGTGTGTCTACAGGAAACAAAACTGACGTCAGCAGAACATGAAAAGCTCAAACAGGGATGGGTAAGCCAGGTGATCTATGCATCCCCAGATGGGCGGAGAGGAGGAGTGGCAGTCTGCATTCACCGTCGACTGGCCTGTAAAGTAGAAACAGTCCTCCAGGATCCCAAAGGGCGATTCCTCTTGGTTAAACTATGGTTACAAGGGAGGGAACTATATTTGCTAAATATTTATGCTCCCACCCCTCCTGACAACTCCTTCTTCCCCGGGTTGTTAAGATGACTGCTCCCATATGAAGGCAAACATTTGATCATAACAGGGGATATGAACATATCAATAGACCTTAAGATTGATTATTCAGGGGAGGGAGGCAGAGGGGTGGAAGGTCGAAGGGGGTCACAGATGCTAAGAGAGTTCGCCAATTCCCTCTCTGTGGTGGATGCTTGGCGGAATTTACACCCCGATCTAAGAGATTATACACATCGGTCCAGGGCACACGGGACATGGGGAAGATTAGACTACATATTTATTTCAGCAGCCTTGTTCCATTGTGTTCAGGACACGAAAATCGAGGAAGTTTTGATATCCGACCATAGCCCCGTCTGGTTGGAGCTGGAGGCCCCAGGTGGCTTCCAGCCGGCCAGGTGGTGGAGGTTCCATGGCCACTTGGTAAAGGATAAATCCTTTCAAAAATTCCTAGTAAAAAAGTGGGAAGAATATGAATTGTTTAATAAAGAACACAAATCGAACCCCCAACTGTTTTGGTGCGCCGGAAAGGCGGTACTGCGGGGGGACCTGATAGCGTATGTAGCAAACAAACGGAAAAAGAATGCAGCTAGCCTTTTGCAGCTGAACAGGCGGTTGCGGAATGCTAGACGACAATATACCGAGCGGCAGACCACGGCTACCAGAGAGGCCTATCTGTCTATACAGGCTGCTGTAAACTCCCTGTTGCACGAAAGAATGCTAAAGAATAGAACCTTTCAAAAATATAAGTTTCATCGATTTGGAAACAGAGCAGGGGGTATGCTAGCCCGGCTAGTTCGGAAACGGGAAGGAAATAGAGCTATATCGGCCCTGAAGGAAAAGACAGGAGGCCTTACTAATGACCCAGATAGGATCCTTCAAATATTGCAGGATCATTTTAGTCACCTGTATAGGGCCGACCGGTCTGCCGAGGAGGCTCATATGAGCGACTTTCTCAATAGGGCAAAAATGCCAAAACTAGGAGAGTTAGAGATAGCATGCTTAGAGGCCCCTATTCAGCTTAAGGAGCTGTCAGAAGCAATAAAAGGGCTAAAATCTTTCTCAGCTCCCGGGGTGGATGGGTACTCAGGAGAATTTTACAAACTGCTACAACCCCAATTGCTATGCCCATTATTTGAATATCACCAGGCAGTAATACAGGAAGGGAAATTCCCACTGCATGAAAACACTGCCTGCATATCACTATTGCTGAAGCCGGGAAAAAGCGGAGAGGAGTCCGAATCCTATAGGCCTATCTCGCTAATTAATGTCGATATCAAACTGTTAGCAAAGATCTTGGCCACTCGGCTCAACACATGTCTCCCTAATGTGATTGAGCCCACACAAGTGGGATTTATCCCCAGAAGGCACTCTGTATCACATATTCGGAGAGTCTTACTGGCAATGGCACAGTGCCGGCATGAGGAAAACCCTGGGATTTTGGTGAGCCTCGATGCCACAAAGGCTTTTGACAGGGTCGGGTGGACTTTTCTGTTCTATATACTAGACTGGATAGGAATCCCTGCCGGAGTGAGGCAAGCAATTGGGGCTCTATATATTGGTATGGAAGCATATGTTACAGCAAATGGGGGGCTCTCAAAGAGGTTTCAGATAGGCAGGGGAACGCGTCAAGGCTGCCCCTTGTCCCCACTTCTGTTCGATCTTACACTAGAACCACTATTACGTCTTCTAAACTCAGACCTGGGAATCAGGGGGATACGGTTGGGGGAGCAGGAGGTCCGAGCTCTGGCTTATGCCGATGACGTCCTCCTGGTTCTGACCAACCCACAGGAGTCCTTCAAGGCTGCCCTGGCATTAATTAAGGAATACGGGCAGCTGTCAGGGTTTGGCTTTAACCTTTCTAAATCCTGCGCTATGCCCATGGATAGTGACACTAAATTATGCTGACAAGGGGAGGCTCTACTCAGATGGGAGACAACAAAAATGAAATACCTAGGGGTGTACATAACTAGTGATGGGACCTCCATGTACAGAGAGAACATAGGCCCATTGATAGAGATGACTAGAAATAAGTTGTCTATGTGGAGGGAGCTACCACTTACAATCTGGGGTAGAATAGCGCTGTTCAATATGATGGTTGCCCCCAAGTGGTTATATGTCTTTCAACAATTGCCACTGTTCTTGAAACGCAAAGACGAAAAGCTGTTGCAGCGCCTAATACAAACGTACCTTTGGCAAGGGAAGAAACCTAGAATTCCTTATTACCAGATGACGGCCCCAAGGGAGGGGGGAGGCATGGTACTCCTAAACATCAAATTCTTGGCAATCGCAAGTTCCATGAGACACATAAATGACTGCTATTAGGGGACGTCTGATTTTTCTATTACACCAGTGGAGACGTCGATGTTCCCAGACATACACTTTAGCCACCTGCTCCACTCCGGGACGCCCCTGCCTACTGCGGCATTCCGAAGGCACCCTCTTTTGAAATCTCTCAGGGAAACGTGGAGGTGGGTGTGTAGACGTTATCACTTCTCTGCCCGTACATCCCCGTGGCTGTCAATATGCGATAATCCTGCGTTTCCACCAGGCCAAGGGGTTAGCATATTTAGCAGATGGGCACAAAAGGGGATAGTGTACCTGGCACACATAGTCACAGAACAGGGACTAATTCTCCCATACCTAGAGCTTCAGGCCCGGTACGGGATCCCCCCCGACATGTCAATTTGCATATCGCCAGCTGCGCCACTATGTTGCTTCCCTAGAGTGGACAGACCTTGCAGCGGATGTGGTAGAAGTTCTCTCAGAGGAGTTTACTTTGGGAGCACAGCTCCCAATACCATTGAGATTCCACCATCGGCAACTGAAGGACACGACAGCAGAACTAGATTTTCGGCAGATTGCGCAGGAGTGGTCAAGGGATTTGGGCTGTACACTCACGGAAGAAGAATGCAGATCATATTTGAAATCCATTTATAAGCAACGGCTCTCCATACCCCAGAGAGAGAGGTTATATAGATGGCTGTTGAGAACACACATATCTCCTCACAGAGAGCAAAGAGCGGGGTTTACTGCCGAAGGAACCTGCCCCAAATGTAGCCAAGGGACGGCCTCTCTGGGGCATATGTTCTGGAGTTGTCCCTTTGTGGAGCGGTTCTGGAGGCAGAGTGTGACGGGAATAGACCAATTATGGAATTGCACCCTTATTTGTGAACCCCTAATCTTATTTAATTACTTTAAGTTCACTGCAGAACCCCCAGAGGGCTTTAGGGCATTTGCCAAGATGGCTATATATTTTGGAATAACTACAATTTTGCAATTTTGGAGGGCAAAAGAAACACCCCCTTTACAGACATGGCGTGCACAGTTGGTGCAACAAATGAGAATAGACCGGTGTGGGGTGACTGATTTGGAAAGCCCCGCGGGCCTTAGGTTCAGGGCACAATGGGAAATGCTTTGGATCACTCTTCCGGCCAAGGCATGAAGTTTACTGTTGAATTTTTGAGGCTTCCCCGGTGCTCCATAGGCCCAGTCAATAAGTAGAGTGGCTGTTGATGGCGGTATGGATGGTACAATACCCACTGATAGACGGGGCAGGCAATATACAATGAGAGACACCATTGCATTTGATACTGACCTCTGGGAGAACCGAATAACAAATACAGTTGACTTTGTAATGGAGCAAAGGGGGGGGGGGAGGGTAGAGGGAGGGATGGGTAGGGTAGGGTGGTAGGGAAGGGCACACCCCAGGATTAACATAGTTAAATAACTCACACAAATCGAAGCCGAATAAAAGAGTTTATTCTGGAATAATTTAGCCAGATGATTGTCAATTGCTGCTGTTGTTATATTTGCAATACTGGGATGCGATAAGACATAGGGAGTACCAAGGTACCCAGAAGGGAAAGGAAGGGGAGAAAATACAAATACCATATTGTAACTTGATATGTTGATTAAGCCTGTTGATTGACAATTTCTTGTATATATATTTTTTTCTTGACAAAGAACTGTTTATCTGTCTGTCACAACTAATAAAAATGATTTAAACATAATATTGGCAATACAAGTCTAGATATGGTTATAAAAATACATTTAGTACAAATCAGATTAGGTATAGACAGCAAATGGAAGTGTGGAAATTGCCCATTTACCGCTGAGCTGTTGATCTCTCCGTTTAATGCATTGTATTATGAATTGTTGGTGTTTCTGCCTTCAGCCTTTAAACCTCTGTAGGTTTTGTGTTTCCTTTTCTAAGTTTGAATTGTAGACCTCCATGCTCTAAAAATTAAAATGCATATGATTGTTTGTTGGTTACACAGATCAGAGACCAGCCGGTGGTTGGGCAGTTGATCCCAGATAGTTATCTGGAGCTAGAGAAGAGGATTTTACATGAACGCAAGAAAGTTCCAGCTGAGTTTCCTGTGATTGACCACAAAAGGTTATTGGAACTGGTGCAAGAAAGTCAGCTACCGTTGGATGAAAATGAACTTTCTCATGCCATTCGTTTTCTGAATGAATCTGGTAAATATTTCCATTACAGGTGTCATTGTTTACATTAGAACTGTGTTTTTAGTTTTTCCGGTTGCTTGTTCTTTGGGAGGAGGTATGGAGCAAGAAAGAAAAAACAACTGTGTACAGTAGAATCAAATGATGGGATTTTTCTAAAGTGAAACCACAATTGCCACCGCCAAGGTCAGGAAGCAATTTCTGTGGCGTTCCTAACTTGTCTTCCCTTGAAAAAGCACATAACAATGATTTAATGTGATAGCAGATGCTGAGCTGGTCTCTGCTCTCATAGGATACACTGGTATTACATCCAACACCTCTGCTTGGTAGAATGGTCAAAAGGCAGCTCATTTTTGCCCACCTGAGACCCAAAAAGCTGTAAAAGCATTAAACTGCAGAAAATGATTGTTTAGTGCAGCAGTTCCCAAACTGTGCGCTGCAGCTAACTGCCAGGGGTGGCGCGGCAAATCATGACCTCCCTCCCGCTGCCACCCGAACCACCTCTTCTCTGCTGAAAACATGCCTCAGCTGCTCCTCTGGCTAGGTTCTCCCATCCCCTACGTGTCTCCCTCCCTCTGCCCCAGGTCTGGCAAACCCCTATCTCTGTACACCCCCCCCCCCCCCGTGTCTGCTTGCAAACGTGTCTCCCTCCAGAGGTCCCCAGCAGCAGTAGCATATCTCACACCGCTGCTAGTGCCACTCCCAAAGTCTTCCTTCTGCTGCGTTCATCCCCTGCGGCAACAGGAAGTTACATCACAGGGAACTGAACGTGGCAGATGGAAGGTTTCAGGACTGTGTAAAATTGTGTAAAATTCTGCCACTGCCAGGGACCTTTGGAGGGAGACACGTTTGCAAGAAGACATGGAGAATGTGAGAGGAGGAGTCTCGATTTGGGGATGGAGAGGAAGGAGAGAAACATGCTTGGAAGAAGCAGCAGCAGCATGGCAGGGAGCCTGAAGTGAATCTGAAGACTGCAGAGGATTAGGGGGGGGGGGTGCCGTGAAAAATTGCTTGAACACAAAGGGCGCCGTGAACCAAAATAAACTTTGGGAACCACTGGTTTAGTGTAAAATGTTTTTCCTGCTTTTTTTGTAGGTGTCCTGCTACATTTTGAAGACCCAGCACTGCAACTTCGAGATCTATACTTTGTAGATCCTCAGTGGCTATGCAAAATCATGGCACAGGTTCGTTATATATTTTTCCTAAAGGGAAAGACAAAGGGTTCGGATCTAGCTTGTCTTTTTTTTTTTTCATTGCTAGTTCAAGGTGAATTACATACAGGTATAATAGGTATTTTAATGACCCTGGACATTAATTATGTACCTACAACAATGGAAGGTAAAGTGCTGAGGAAAGTGAAAAACAACTGTCTGAGAAGGACATTGTTCAGTAAACATTGGGAACAGATATAGAGCAGTTCTTCAAGCTATCAGTTTTACAGTGGTAGCATTTTCTGAGTGCACAAAAGTATTCCTGTTGATGATGGTGCATATATCACAATATATTTGCCAGAAGAATCTGTTAGAGACTGTGGTGAAACAGCTAGTGAAAACGGTCTACAAGAGAAAAGATACAAATTACCAAAACTGTGAAAAAATGAACTTGTAAAAAAAAAAAATGCACACAGTGGGGGAGTAATAAAAGCTCTTTAGTTAGTGAAGGGAAATGGGAAAACAGTAAAATGGACCATGTGACACGACACTTATAATCTATGTAAGGTCCACAAATGTGCACCCAACCGAGTTAACACCACTAGTCATAACTTTACTACAATGCACTCATTATTTACATTATTAACTACCTATTTCCACAATATTCAGTGTTCATATATGTGTCCTAAAAATAAGCAATAGCGTTTCTAAACATCCAGTACAAAATTAGTTCACAGCGAAATGCCATCACTTGCTTGCTCAGGCATTCACTGAGTCTAGCGCTAGACCACTGAGGTTCTCTGTTTTATTGAGCTGCTTCAAGGATCAACTGTAGGACATCAAAGAATAGCGCACATCTTATAAATAAACTCGTGTTTCTAGGTAACAAAACCTGTCAACACAGAAAATCATAAGAAACATTGATGACGAAATGATGTATGTTTAAAAGGTCTTCTTCATTTAACGTGCCAATAAAAGAGGATATATCGAGAAGATGTCACAGTTTACAATTAGATAATAGCATTCTGTTTTACATTATCATTAACTCCATGTGGTTTAACAGCTGTTAACTAAAAAATCCAGAATTGCTCACATAGGGGGTCTTTTACTAAAGCTTAGCTTGAGTTATCTGCAGCAGGGCCCATTTTATTCCTATGGGCCCTGCTTCAGATAACTCGTGCTAAGCTTTAGTAAAAGACCCCTATAGAGCTTAACGCTGCTCCTGATTATCACCTGTATTAAAAGAAAGTTTCTGTTCAATGATCATCTATTGTGCAGAAGAATTACTCACTTATTATTCAAGGGTTTTTTTTCCAAGAACTGTAGGAAACCATGGAAAAAGTCAAATCAAATATGTTTATTGAAACTGAATAGCTTTTATTTATTTATTTATTGCATTTGTATCCCACCTTTTCCCACCTATTTGCAGGCTCAAAGTGGCTTTCATAGTTTTGTAACACAATTATTCTTGGATGTCAGGTACAATTATTGTAGTACAGAGGTTAGTTAAGGGAGAAGTAGAGAGTAAAAGGGAGGTGTTTATTAGGTATAGTGAACAGTAGGTTTTCAGCAGTGGGATTAGTAAGGTTCTAGGTTTTCATTGTATGCTTTGTTGAAGAGATATGTCTTGAGGGATTTACGAAAGGTAGTTGTTTCGTTGATTGTTTTCAGGTTTCTAGGTAATGCGTTCCACAACTTTGTGCCCAAGTACGAGAAGGTGGTATCATGCATCAGCTTGTATTTTAGTCCTTTGCAGCTGGGGAAGTGCAGGTCAAGAAATTTTCGGGATGATTTTTGTGGCGTTTCTGGGAGGTAGGTCCACAAGGTTCAACATGTAAGTTGGGGCGTCTGCGTGGATGATTTTGTGAACCAGTGTGCCGATCTTAAGCGTAATACATTCCTTAAGTAGGAGCCAGTGGAGTTTCTCTCTTAAGGGTTTTGCACTTTCATATTTAGGTTTTCCAAATATGAGTCTGGCTGCAGTATTCTGAGCAGTTTGGAGTTTCTTGATGTTCTCCTCTTTGCAGCCTGCGAATAGTGCATTGCAGTAGTCAGTATGACTTATTACCATTAACTGTATCAGGGTACGGAATACGTATCTCGGGAAGAAAGGTTTTACTCTTTTGAGTTTCCACATGGAGTAGAACATCTTTTTTGTTGTGTTTTTCACGTGGTTGTCGAGAGTAAGGTTTCGATCAATAGTGACTCCTAGAATTTTCAAGTTTTGGGAGACAGGCAGAGAACAGTATGATGGTGGTTATGGTGGAGAAGTTTTTTGTATTATGTTTTGAGGTAAGAACAAGACATTGTGTTTTTTCTGCATTTAGTTTCAGCTGGAATGCATCTGCCCAGGAGTGCATAATTTGGAGGCTTTGGTTGATCTCGTTGGTTATTTCCTTTAAGTCCTGTCTGAACTGGATAGAAATTGTGACGTCATCTGCATATATGTAGGGGTTGAGGTTTTGATTTGCTAGTAGTTTAGCCAAAGGTATCATCATCAAGTTGAATAAAGTTGGTGAGAGGGGGGATGCTTGGGGTACTCCGCATTCAGGTGTCCATGGGGGTGATCTGTCCGCGTTCATTGTTACTTGGTATGATCTTGTGGTCAGGAATCCTTTGAACCATTTGAGAACTGTGCCTCCTATTCCGAAGTACTCTAGTATATGTAATAGTATTTCATGGTCTACCATATCAAATGCGCTGGACATATCAAATTGTAAGAGGAGTACATTGTTGCCCATTGCAATTGCTTGTTTAAATGAGTTCATTGCAGACACTAGAACATTTTCGGTGCTGTGATTTGATCAAAATCCTGATTGAGATTCGTGAATTGAGTGTTTATTTAGGTATTCAGTAAGTTGTTTTGTTACTATGCCTTCCATGAGTTTGGTTATGAGTGGGATAGATGCTACTGGTCGATAGTTGGTTAGGTCCTTTGTGCTTTTTTTAGCATCTTTCGGTAACGGAGTAAGTAGGATGTTTCCTCTGTCCGTGGGAAAGAGTCCATTTTGAAGTCTGTGATTTATGTGATTCGTGATATCTTTTTTGAATTGCTTGGGTGCTGATCTTATTAAACTGCTAGGGCAAATGTCTAGTTTACATTGTGATTTGGCGTATTTTCCAAACCAATGTGAGATTTCATTTGATGAGAGTGTGTCGAAGTCGGTCCATGATCGATCTGCTGGGTATTTCCCTGGTTTTGGATCTAGACATTCAAGGATATTAGTGTAATTTGTTTTATTGGTGGGTATCATTAGTTGAAGCTTTATGATTTTTTCCCGGAAGTAGTTTGCAAGGTTAGTTGCTGATGGGATGTCTGTGTTTTTAGAGGTGACCGTAGTAGTGTTTAGGAGGTGGTTTACGAGTGTAAATAGTTTGTGTGAGTCCTTATAGTTGGGCCCTATTTTGGTTTTGTAGTACCTCCTTTTAGTTTGTCTGATAGTATATTTATATTTCCTTTGTAGTTGTTTCCAGTCTTTGAGTGTGTTTTCTTCTTGATTTCTTGAAAGTTATTTAAAACTTTGAAATCATTATAAAAATTGATTTCAGTGAATTTATACTTTTCTGTTGAGGGTTATTACTGCCAAGAACACAAAGTATAGTTAAGGGGATCAGATAGCTTCATACTATAAAGAACAGGCTGAGTTGTCCTACTTTTACCCCATGGTAGTTTGTTTCTCAAGAAAAGCAGGGCTCTAAATATTTAGATGACGTGGGGCAAATTAGGACTGGTTCAGCCTGGCCCTTATGACAGGGAACTATCTGCTCTTCATAGGCGAGAGCTTCCCAACCTCTCCTGGACACCCCAGTAAGGTTTTCAGGATATCCACCATGAATATGCATGAGAGAAATTTGCATACATTGGAAAATAAGGACATGCAAATAAATCTCTCAAATATTCATGCTATCCTGAAGATCTGGTTGACTATTAGGCTTATTTTCGAAAGAGAAGGGCGCCCATCTTTTGACACAAATGGGGAGATGGGCGTCCTTCTCCCAGAGTTGCCCAAATTGGCATAATCGAAAGCCGATTTTGGGCGTTCTCAACTGCTTTCCGTCACGGGGACGACCAAAGTTCACGGGGCGTGTCGGAAGCATAGCGAAGGCGGGACTGAGCGTGCCTAACACATGGGCATCATCAACTGATAATGGAAAAAAGAAGGGTGTCCCTGACGAGCACTTGGGCGATTTTACTTGGTCTTTTTGTTTTTTACGACCAAGCCTCAAAAAGGTGTCTGAACTGACCAGATGACCACTGGAGGGAATCGGGGATGCCCTCCCCTTACTCCCCCAGTGGTCACCAACCCCCTCAAATGTCATACTCAGCTCCATGACAGCAGTGTGCAGGTCCCTGGAGCAGTTTTAGTGGGTGCAGTGCACTTCAGGCAGGCAGACCCAGGCCCATCCCCCCCCTACCTGTTACACTTGTGGTGGTAAATGTGAGCCCTTCAAAACCCACTGTACCCACATCTAGGTGCCCCCCTTCACCCCTTAGGGCTATGCTAGTGGTGTACAGTTGTTGGGAGTGTGTTTTTTTGGCAGGGTTGGGGGGTTCAGCACACAAAGTAAGGGAGCTATGTACCTGGGAGCAATTTCTGAAGTCCACTGCAGTGCCCCCTAGGGTGCCCAGTTGGTGTCCTGGCATGTGAGGGGGACCAGTGCACTACGAATGCTGGCTCCTTCCATGACCAAATGGCTTTGATTTGGTCGTTTCTGAGATGGGCGTCCTCGGTTTCCATTATGGCCAAAAATCGGGGACGACCATCTCTAAGGTCGACCTAACTTTCATGATTTGGGTGTTCCCAACCGTATTATCGAAGTGAAAGATGGACGCCCATCTTATTTCGATAATATGGGTTTCCCCGCCCCTTCGTGGGGACGTCCTGCGAGGATGTTCTCAGGAAAACTTGGGTGCCCCTTTCGATTATGCCCCTCCACGGGATCACCAGGACAGATTTGGGAAGCCTGCCTTAGTGGAAAAGCATATGGAAGAAGTTAGAAAGGTACAATTTTGGAGAAGCTTACTGCTATTAGGAGAAGAACAGAGGCGAAATGGAGACCAATCTGAGGGATCTTCCAAATGAATAAACTGGGTTAGTTGGGAGTTGGCCATCTCACCTGGTATTTTTGTTGTCTTGGACCCTGGTGTTTGGATTGAGGGGAGGGTTAAGTTGGCTGTTTTTGTTTTCTTCTGTAAAACTTTAAATTTTGGAGGTCATGCAATAATCTTTCATGCCATTGATGTTTACTTTATGCATTGTTAACCTTGTCTGTGTTGGTTTGTGATCTTAATAAAGACCTTTGTTAAATTAAATAAGAAAAGAGGGAAGGTCCAATTTTCATAAGCAGTATAATGACTTTACCGGGAATTCATCAGTGAAATGAAATTAACCTCATCTTCTAATGCATTTCACTGTACATACCTGCCATTGATGTTTACTTTATGCATGGTTAACCTTGTCTGTGTTGGTTTGTGATCTTAATAAAGACCTTTGTTAAATTAAAAAAAAAAGTAAAGGTCCAATTTCCATAAGCAGTATAATGACTTTACTGGGAATTCATCAGTAAAATGAAATTAACCTCATCTTCTAATATATTTCATTGTACATTAATTGTTTTCTGAGAATACTTACATGTTGTTAATTTTTTTAAACAGATTTTGACAGTGAAAGCAGTGGGCTTTCCCAGGCGTCCTAGGGGCATCATACAATGTTCAGTTGTGGAGAAACTTCTTTCACAGAAAAGCAGATTTCCCAAGAACTATATGTCCCAATATTTTAAACTTCTAGAAAAGTTCCAAATTGCTTTGCCATCGGAGAAAGATAATCTTCTTATTCCAAGCAGGTACTGCAAGAAAAGCAAGGAAGGCATTTTCATTCTGGACAAAATCTTCTGCTGCCTAGGACAGCAGAGACCATAAATAATAAGAAAACTTATTATCCAAAACTGAGCTGATTTTTTTTTTTTTTTAAAAGATGTTAGTAGATAGCCTTGAATCAGCATTTCTTAAGAATGTCATTTTTTGCAGGAAACACTGCTTATACTGACAAACAAGTATGGCAGTATTGATAGCAGAGTAACATCTAATGGCCCAATATTCAAAAGCACTTATCCAGGTGGCAACATCTGAGAATTATTACAGACCACCCTGATGATATTCAGTCTGCTAATGGACACATTTCTGGCTAAAGTTAGGGCAACAGAAAGACTAACTTAACTTTATCTGATTAGCTATCTGGATGGCAGGCTGAATATTACCGCTGTCTGAATAGCACCAACACCGATTTCCCTTTCTAGATGTTTAGCACTGGCCATTATCTGGGTACGGGTGCTGAATATTTATTTTTTTATGCATTTTTGTATCCCACTGTTACAAGTTTCGGTTCAAAGTGACTTACAAATTTCATTCTAGTTACAGTATTGGTTTACATTTTGGTTGAGACTTATAGTGGTGGTTTACCATCTGGATATCAGCACAAGTTGTGCTGGCCAGCATTAAAAAAAAACAACAAAACCCCCCAAAAAACTCTGATTTGACCTGACTGATATTGACCTATAGAACTTGATGAAGACAGGAATTGTTTTTCCAACATCTTCTAATTTCTTGGCTGTCTAGAGGAATTGAGTGTCCCAGGTATACTGTCTGTAATTCTAATACAGCACTAATAACCACAGCATATCAGTGACTCTAAATAAATCAATAATATACATTTTGGGATCAATATTCCATGGTGGTAAGCGGCTTGCAAGCTGTTCCTCCTATGGGCTGAACTGACCCCAGACAGACAGATACCATGTAAACAGGGCCAGATTGAGTAAATGGTGTCCAGCATTAGGCACCATTAAATTCCATGCAGTAATGGTAGGGTGTACCTTTGCTGAAGGGGTTAAACCTAGTATACTGAAAAAAATAAATGCTTTGGACAGTTTTAGTGTCTGTGAACATTTTGTTGAAGATTTCTGTGTGAATGGGTGTGCCTGTGAAGGACATTTAGAATAGGCTAGTGATAAGACCTAAAGAATACTCTGAATAAAGAGTCTGCAGCATCCCCATTTCAGGAAGAATTTCCTTATATAGGGCCTAGATTTGAAAAACAGAGTTGATGGATAAGGAGTAGTCTTCATGAACAGCTCAGTTTGGAGAGCAAGCAGGAAGAAATAAAAGGATGGAAAAATAGCTGGGTATGATAATCTGCTTAAAGTGTAGACCTGAATGAGGAAGATGTCTGTTTGAGTCCATGAAATGATTCTTCCTTGAGTCTGCAGAGTCATATCTTGAGGTCTTCAGATCCATATTGCTGGTGCCCCGTGAATTTACTTCTTCCCTTCCTTCACCTCTCCCCTGTTTCTTTAAAAAGAAAAAAAAAGGAGAAGGAAAGAGGTTTACTAGAGAGCATGGGACTGAATATCAGTCCTGATCCTTTCTTATCTGGGTATTACTTGTGGAGACTGTGAGCTTGGAGGGAGCAGCCAGCAGTGGCAAGTCTGACTAATAGCTTGACTCAGAAGGGCTTGGAAGACTGCAAGTTTTACTTAGTTCAGAGGAGGGATCCTGACTCACCATTTGGGACTGCATTGTTCTGCCCTTGTGACAGTTGGGGTGAATGATGACTCCTGCAGAAGCAGTTAAGAGGTGTATCCACTGTGGGACCTGCCGGCCAACGTCGTGGAGGAATTGGTGGGTGGCAGCATGTCTTTGGATTTGGTGCAGCATCCAAATATGCTGGGGACTTCGGAGTCTCTTGGAGGACCGGTGCACAGTTTGATGCAGGAGAGCGTTGGAACAGGCACCATTTTGTCGGGGCCAACTGGCAGTGAGGAACAATTTACTGAAGCAGGGGAAGTCAGAGTTTCTGCAAGATGCTTCAGTTTCTCACTTCACTGCCCCTCCAGCTCCTTAGAGATCTTGTTTAGACCTCCAGGAGTGGGCAGATGAGGCCCTCTCTGTTTCTCCCTCCTTATCTGATGTGGCCTTGGTCTGTTCAGTGCCGCCTTCTTTGAAGGAGCTGTTAGAGGAGAAACTCCCTTATATACACTGGGCAGGGCTGGGCACTGCCATTTTTGAGGCAGTGCTGATGGAAGAGGAGGGAGGCCACCTCCCTCCTCCAATGAAGGTAGGGGGTGGGGAAGGGCCGCTAGACCACCAGGTGGGGTGGGGATTGACCCACGGCCCACTGTGCCACCAGGGACATCTGAGAGGATGCTGGGGGGGGGGCTGGAGACCCACTGGATTTCCAGCCCCCCCCCCCCGTACCTCTGTCAGGGGGGAGGTTGGGGGAACCCAGATGAGGGGCTGCTGCATTGGGGGGAATGGAGGGTCCTGCTAGCATGCAAATGGATGCTGGACGGGGCTCACCATTCCTTCCCAATGGTCTGAAAACCCTAACAGTAATCAAAAACAGCGAAGATGACGCAAAAAAGGAAAAAATGAAAAAGAGAAAAATAAGGAAAAGTAAAAAATAAAAAGAAGAAACCACAAAAAACAAAAAAACAAACATAAAAAGTAAAATCAAAAAAAGGATGACACAAAAATAATGATAAAACTTATGAATTTATTAAGGTGATATGACTCGACACAGCTGTGTTTCGGCCCAATTGGCCTGTATCAGGAGTCTAAATGAAACAAATAAATTTAAAACATATCAATTTGAAACAACATTAATATACAATAAAAAACAAATGAGCTGCAACCATCAATCCATTGCATTTTCTAAATACAATTTTTAGGAATGAATCAAAGAGAAGACAAATGAAAAAAACAAGATAAAAATTACATATTTTAAATGAACTCGTCATGTAATTAAAATTACTCATAATTAAATTCTTGTGTATCAATAATACTTATATTGTTACTAGTAGATTAAATTCATATCAACAAAATATCTTTTATCCACAAACATTCACTCCACATGTATTTTAAAACAGCCCCTAGGATAAAAATATATAAAATAAATCACAAATATGTCTTTGAACAGCCTATTACATAAAATGAAGCAAATCTAAAATTTATTGTCTGCTTTAATCCACATAATATAAAATATAAAGGTAGAGTGATTTTGAATAAGGTAGTGTTTGATAGAACACTCTTCACAGAAATATTGATATTACCAGAGAACAGATACATGGTGTAACAGGTAACTATAAAATTATTTTTATTTCAAATAAGGATTGAAAATTATGGCTTTGTACAGTATTTTAAGTCTTATGAGGGACCTAATCTTATCACTCAAATGATTGACAATTAGTACAAAAACTGTATATACATAGCGATTAGTATCCTGATAGGCACAAAAAATTCTATTAGAAGTTGTTTTGACTCTGCTTTATATTTTATATTATGTGGATTAAAGCAGACAATAAATTTTAGATTTGCTTCATTTTATGTAATAGGCTGTTCAAAGGCATATTTGTGATTTATTTTATATATTTTTATCCTAGGGGCTGTTTTAAAATAAATGTGGAGTGAATGTTTGTGGATAAAAGATATTTTGTTGATATGAATTTAATCTATTAGTAACAATATAAATATTATTGATACACAAGAATTTAATTATGAGTAATTTTAATTACATGACGAGTTCATTTAAAATATGTAATTTTTTTCTTGTTTTTTTTCATTTGTCTTCTCTTTGATTCATTCCTAAAAATTGTATTTAGAAAATGCAATGGATTGATGGTTGCAGCTCATTTGTTTTTTATTGTATATTAATGTTGTTTCAAATTGATATGTTTTAAATTTATTTGTTTCATTTAGACTCCTGATGCAGGCCAGTTGGGCCGAAACACAGCTGTGTCGAGTCATATCACCTTAATAAATTCATAAGTTTTATCATTATTTTTGTGTCGTCCTTTTTTTGATTTTACTTTTTATCTGTTTGTTTTTTATGGTTTCTTCTTTTTATTTTTTACTTTTCCTTATTTTTCTCTTTTTGCATTTTTTCCTTTTTTGCATCATCTTCGCTGTTTTTGATTACTGTTGTTTTTTTGCGGAGACTGATTTCTTCTGTGTTTTTGATATATGACTGAAAACCCTAACACCAGCTCTGAGCTGGCGTAGGTTATGCTGTGGACAGCGCGTCAATGTTGGCGCTCTGCAACTGATCATTGTGGAGGAATATATTTAGCATGTGCTGAGAGCCCTGTTTTACATGCATTTGCATGCTAGTTGCGTTCAGAGCCCGCGAGCACGTTTCACTCACTCGGGGCTCTGATCATAGGGCAGTAGCAAATGCAGGTGCTGATATGGTGTTAACAGCCTCTAGCACCTGTGTTTGCTTCTGATCACCAGCCCGTGAAAGCTGCTACACAGTTACTTGCTGTTAGGCAGGAGTAACGTTCTGCATGGATGTGGTGGTAGAAATTGGCACATATGAATGTATTTTATAAAATACGCACATAAATGCTGATCTTGCCGGTGCTTCAGCCATTCTCTGTCTGCAGGAATGCATATGGGTGTATTGCATAAAAGTAGGTACTATATTTTCTGTGCACCTACTCTATGTATGTACCCCAGGACACTTTGTAAGCACCTAAATGAATGTGTAAAACACTGTTCGACTTGCTCAGGTCCAGTTATAAAATTGTCCCCTGAGAGGTTAATTTTCAAAGCTATTTCTGTGGGTAAAACATAGAAACTTAGAAGATGACAGCAGATAAAGGCCATATGACCCATCCAGTCTGCCCATCCATATCATCTGCTATCTCTTCCTCCTGCTAAAATATCAGATATGCCTGTCCCATGCTTTCTTGAATTCAGATACAGTCCTTGTTTCCACAGCCTCCACTAGAAGGTTGTTGAACCCATCCACCACCCTTTCCGTAAAGTAGTATTTCCTTAGATTAGTTTTGAGTCTTTCTCCCGTCAACTTCATCTTATGCCCTCTTGTTGCAGAGCTTCTTTTCAGTTAAGAGACCTGTCTACTGTGCATTTATGCTGTGGAGACATGTAAATGTCTCAATCATATCTCCCCTCTCTGTCTTTCTAATACATATTGAGGTCTAGGAGTCTGTCTCTATATGCTTAAGACCACTGATCATTTTAGTATCCATCCTCTGGGTTGACTCTATCCTGGTTATATCTTTTTGAAGGCCTCCTGAATTGTACATAGTACTGTAAATGGGGCCTCACCAGAGGTTCCATCACCTCCTTTCTCCTGCTGGCCATTCTCCTTCCTCTGTTCCCAAGTATCTTTCTGACTTTGGCCATTGTCATGGTAACATAGTAAATGACTACAGATAAAGATCTGCATGGTCCATCCAGTCTGCCTAGCAGTCACATTCATTATCAACTTGTTATTGAACCAACAATCCAGTAGTAGTATTACAACGTTTTACTCGTTAAATTCCACTTTATGATGTCCTCCCTTCCCCCACTGAGATATACAGCTCCTGCATTCATAGCATATGATTATGAATATGGCATAAATATGCATACTTGATCCTGATCCATCCTTGCCATTTTCAGAGCTCAGACTATAAAAAGTCTGGCCTGAACTTCCCAACTACTGGAGTTGCCACTGAAACCCACTCCAGCCCATCCAGATCTTTCTTGGCATATACTGGACATGGATCAGGATGAGCTGGAGTGGGTTTCGATCGCAATTCCAGTATTGCGACGTAGGGCTAGTGCAAAAATGGGCTTTTAAAATATTTATTGCCCTATGTGGGGGTAATTCTGCAAGGAGGGTGCCAACATTTAGGTATCAGGAAGGTGCATAAATGAGCAGAATGCTAGCATATACATGCATATGTGTGCAAAAATAACAATATTCTGGCAGTGCGCTATTCTATAAAATGATGCCTAATTGTGATGGCACATAGATTGAAGGTGAGTGTACACGTAGGCGGAGTCTGTACGGTTCATGGAAGGGGCACACAGTTATGTGCTTAAATTATAGGCTACTATAATTTATGAACGTTCTGGCTAACATCTAGGCATACAAATTTACGCTTGCCCTATGACTGATGTAAGTGGTTGTGCCTAAAATATTAGCATGTATTTGCCCTGCTAAACTAGTATTCTATAGAGGAACAAGGACACCGCCTTTCCTTTATAGAATAGGCTCCAAATAAGTTCCTTCTGACTCCTAAAATTAGGTGCCCCTTTGTAGACCTGCCATCATTGGGAATAAGAGTACATGAGACTTGCTATTTTGCATGTGCTTTTTCCCCACTGTAGGAAGAGGTGTTCTTGGGGCTGGGGTTGGCACAGAGTTTGGACTTACAGTGGTGGAAATAAGTATTTGATCCCTTGCTGATTTTGTAAGTTTGCCCACTGACAAAGACATGAGCAGCCCATAATTGAAGGGTAGGTTATTGGTAACAGTGAGAGATAGCACATCACAAATTAAATCTGGAAAATCACATTGTGGAAAGTATATGAATTTATTTGCATTCTGCAGAGGGAAATAAGTATTTAATCCCTCTGGCAAACAAGACCTAATACTTGGTGGCAAAACCCTTGTTGGCAAGCACAGCGGTCAGACGTCTTCTGTAGTTGATGATGAGGTTTGCACACATGTCAGGAGGAATTTTGGTCCACTCCTCTTTGCAGATCATCTCTAAATCATTAAGAGTTCTGGGCTGTCGCTTGGCAACTCGCAGCTTCAGCTCCCTCCATAAGTTTTCAATGGGATTAAGGTCTGGTGACTGGCTAGGCCACTCCATGACCCTAATGTGCTTCTTCCGGAGCCACTCCTTTGTTGCCTTGGCTGTATGTTTTGGGTCATTGTCGTGCTGGAAGACCCAGCCACGACCCATTTTTAAGGCCCTGGCGGAGGGAAGGAGGTTGTCACTCAGAATTGTACGGTACATGGCCCCATCCATTCTCCCATTGATGCGGTGAAGTAGTCCTGTGCCCTTAGCAGAGAAACACCCCCAAAACATAACATTTCCACCTCCATGCTTGACAGTGGGGACGGTGTTCTTTGGGTCATAGGCAGCATTTCTCTTCCTCCAAACACGGCGAGTTGAGTTCATGCCAAAGAGCTCAATTTTTGTCTCATCTGACCACAGCACCTTCTCCCAATCACTCTCGGCATCATCCAGGTGTTCACTGGCAAACTTCAGACGGGCCGTCACATGTGCCTTCCGGAGCAGGGGGACCTTGCGGGCACTGCAGGATTGCAATCCGTTATGTCGTAATGTGTTACCAATGGTTTTCGTGGTGACAGTGGTCCCAGCTGCCTTGAGATCATTGACAAGTTCCCCCCTTGTAGTTGTAGGCTGATTTCTAACCTTCCTCATGATCAAGGATACCCCACGAGGTGAGATTTTGCGTGGAGCCCCAGATCTTTGTCGATTGACAGTCATTTTGTACTTCTTCCATTTTCTTACTATGGCACCAACAGTTGTCTCCTTCTCGCCCAGCGTCTTACTGATGGTTTTGTAGCCCATTCCAGCCTTGTGCAGGTGTATGATCTTGTCCCTGACATCCTTAGACAGCTCCTTGCTCTTGGCCATTTTGTAGAGGTTAGAGTCTGACTGATTCACTGAGTCTGTGGACAGGTGTCTTTCATACAGGTGACCATTGCCGACAGCTGTCTGTCATGCAGGTAACGAGTTGATTTGGAGCATCTACCTGGTCTGTAGGGGCCAGATCTCTTACTGGTTGGTGGGGGATCAAATACTTATTTCCCTCTGCAGAATGCAAATAAATTCATATACTTTCCACAATGTGATTTTCCGGATTTAATTTGTGATGTGCTATCTCTCACTGTTACCAATAACCTACCCTTCAATTATGGGCTGCTCATGTCTTTGTCAGTGGGCAAACTTACAAAATCAGCAAGGGATCAAATACTTATTTCCACCACTGTACATGCATACTTTTGAACTGTGAAATTTACTTAGAAAAATTATCCATCCAGATTGGCAGATGTAAATATGCTTTTCCTGTGATCATTTTTAAAGTGAGCATAGACACACACTTTCACTTAGAAAATCCCACAGAGTCTGCAGAGTGAAAAGTACGTATGCACTTTTCTGAAATGCAGATAGCTCAATTGTAAGCTGTTTTTGCTTTATGTGTTCTCATTTCTTGCAGTTTATCTGATCATAGACCGGTGATAGAGCTCTCTCACTGTGAAAATTCAGAAGTCATTATTCGTTTGTATGAGATGCCATATTTTCCGATGGGACTTTGGTCTCGCTTGATCAACAGACTTCTTGAAATATCTTCTTATATGCTTTCTGGGAGAGGTACTGATTTTTTAAAAAATTTTATTTGAAAAGAAAGCATCAGATTAAAAATTCATAGAACCACATTTATTGTGATGTTTGATTTTTGTTGCTTTTTTGTTTCCTCCTCTCTTTCCCCCAGAAAAAGCTCTTTACCCTAGTAGGATGTATTGGAGGCAGGGCATCTATTTGAACTGGTCTCCTGAAGCTTACTGTTTGGTGGAATCTGCAGTCCTTGATAACAATCCAGACAGTTTTTTGAAAATTACAGTTCCTTGTGGCAGAAAAGGTACATGGTTTTAAAAGTTGGTCAAAGTGATAATTTGTTACTATATTAGTTTTCCCAGTCAGTGAATATTCTGCAGATTGTTTGACATAAGCGTTACTTTACTTGGATAGACTAAAGGTCCATCAAGCCCTGTGCCCTGTTTATAACGGTGGCCAATCCAGTTCACAAGTACCAGGCAAGATCTGAAGTAAAACAGACCTTATGCTACTCATCCTAGCAATTCCACTGAGAGACAGGGTCTGGGGCAGGGCTGCCACCCCCCGGGGTCCCATACTCAGGACACAGTTGCAGTTGCCATCCCCGCTCACTCGCTTGTTCAGGCCACCCCTGCCTCCATGTGTATAGCCATACTTGAAAGATTGGGGGGGGGGGGGGGGGGGGGGGCGGAGCCAGAGCTGAAAGTGTAGGGGGGCAGATTTTGTCCCACCTCCCTGCGCACATACCTTGGCTGGCAGGGGTCCCCGCCAGCAGAAGCCTTCCTCCAACGCTGATCTCACCTGCATTGCCTGCCCTGCTCAGTTCTTCCCCTCACGTCTCACAGGGGCCCCAAATCCAGTTTGGAATGCTGTCTGCTTCTCCCTGGTCTCCATGGGGGGTGCCTGTTTTTCTCCAGCTGTCAGGACCCGGGTGATTGTGTTAACGTGATCACCCGGGTCCCATCAGGAGCAGGAGAGAGACAGACCCCAGTGCTGGGTCCCCATTGGAGGTCGGGTGCGGGGGGACCCCACCTGTCCCTCCAATTACCGCCCCATCTCCCTTCTACCCTTCCTCTCCAAATTACTTGAACGCGCTGTCCACAGCCGCTGCCTTGATTTTCTCTCCTCTCAGGCCGTCCTCGATCCGCTTCAATCCGGCTTTCGCCCACTTCACTCGACAGAAACAGCACTCTAAAGTCTGCAATGACCTGTTCCTTGCCAAATCCAAAGGTCACTATTCCATCCTCATCCTCCTCGACCTATCTGCCGCCTTTGACACCGTCAATCATAATTTACTTCTTGACACACTGTCCTCATTCGGGTTCCAGGGTTCCGTCCTCTCCTGGTTCTCCTCGTATCTTTCCCAACGCACCTTCAGAGTATTTTTTAATGGCTCTTCTTCCACCCCCGTCCCGCTCTCTGTTGGGGTTCCTCAAGGATCTGTCCTTGGACCGCTTCTTTTCTCGATATACACCTCCTCCCTGGGCTCGCTGATCTCATCACATGGTTTCCAGTACCATCTCTATGCCGATGACACCCAGCTTTACCTCTCCACTCCCGACATCACAGTCGAAACCCAGGCCAAAGTTTCGGCCTGCCTTTCAGACATCGCTGCCTGGATGTCCAACCGGCATCTGAAACTGAACATGGCAAAGACTGAGCTCCTTGTCTTTCCACCCAAACCCTCCTCTCCTCTTCCCCCACTTTCCGTCTCTGTTGACAACGCCCTCATCCTCCCCGTCTCTTCAGCCCGCAATCACGGAGTCATTTTCGACTCCTCCCTCTCCTTCTCTGCTCATATCCAGCAGATAGCTAAGACCTGTCGCTTCTTCCTCTGTTGACAACGCCCTCATCCTCCCCGTCGCTTCAGCCCGCAATCTCGGAGTCATTTTCGACTCCTCCCTCTCCTTCTCTGCCCATGTCCAGCAGACAGCTAAGACCTGTCGCTTCTTCCTCTATAATATTAGCAAAATTCGACCATTCCTCTCTGAACAGACCACCCGAACCCTCGTCCACTCGCTCGTTACCTCTCGTCTTGACTATTGCAACCTTCTCCTCGCTGGTCTCCCGCTTAGCCACCTATCCCCCCTCCAATCTGTCCAAAATTCCACCGCACATCTTATCTACCGCGTGAACCGATACTCTCATATCACCCCTCTCCTCAAGTCGCTTCACTGGCTCCCGATCCGCTACCGTATACAGTTCAAGCTTCTCCTACTGACCTTCAAGTGCACTCAATCTGCAGCCCCCCATTACCTTTCTACCCTCCTCTCCCCGTATGTTCCCACCCGTAACCTCCGCTCTCAGGACAGATCACTCCTATCTGTACCCTTCTCCACCACCGCTAACTCCAGACTCCGCCCCTTCTGCCTCACATCACCTTATGCCTGGAACAGACTTCCCGAGCCCATACGCCATGCGCCCTCCCTGCCCATTTTCAAGTCCTTACTCAAAGCCCATCTCTTGCTTTTGGCGCCTAACCACCTTCCCCACTCATGATACTACACTCACTACATAGTTTGTTACCTTTAGATTGTAAGCTCTCTTGAGCAGGGACTGTCCTTCCTCATGTTTAAACTTGTACAGCGCTGCGTAACCCTAGCAGCTCTATAGAAATGCTAAGTAGTAGTAGTAGGGATCTCCCCCAACCCCGTGTTGGCCCTGCATCCTAGGAATAAGCAGTGGATTTTCCCAAGTCCAACTTATTAATGTCTTATGGACTTTTCTTTTAAGACATTGCCCAAACCATTTTAAACCATGCTAAGCTAACTGCTTTTAACACATTCTCTGACAACAAATTCCATGAAACTCTAGTATTGTGGTCATCATCTCCTTGTGTCCTATCTCCACAAGCCGTATATTTTCAATTATTGGGCATATGATATGACTTAGTATATAGTATTATATAAAAAAGGTAAGATTTCGATAAAGATCTTCCAGGCTGAGTAGGGGGAGGGGGGAGGGGGGTGGCTGGGGGAATGGGGGGGGGGGGGGGGAAAGGGAGGGCTAGGGCGGGGAGGGAGGGGGGAAGTTATAGTCGGGGAGGGGGTTTGGGGAGGGAAGGAGGATTATGTAGTAGGTACCTTATTGTTGTTTATCTGTGGAATCGTGTTTCTAGAAAGTATAGAATGTACTTGTAGATACTATGCGATGCCTCTACAAGGGGAATACTAAGACAGGAAGTCATTGAATATGTTATAAGAACATATTGATATATGTGATGGGAGAATGAGAGATTCTGTGGGATTCTTGTTCAATTGTTATATTGTTTGTCATTAATAACAATAAAATTGTTCAAACATAAAAAAGGTAAGATTCTGATAACACATCCTGAAAGTAAGACTCATCACTAGATCTCCAGTTCAGCAAGAATTAAATAAAGAGGATACACTTTCCATTTGCTATCGGCTTCCTATTCTGGATCAGAATTATTTGTATAAACTCACTTTGTTCCTCATCTCTTAAAATACTAAGGATGGATAGACATTTCAAATGAATGTCATTTACTAATAAAGCATGTGCACTATGCGCATATAGGACCAAAGTCTATGAATGGCGCTGAAGTGTCAGCATAAAAAATAGTGCTAAGCATTATTCTATAAATGGAGCTCAAAGTTAGGCACAGTTTATAGAATAGTGCTTACCCTGGTGTAAATCCTCGTACCTAAATTAGGTGCAAGTCCACTTTATTCTATAGCTGTGCACATAACTTGCAGGAATGCCCTGATCAGCCCATGGCCACACCCCCTTTTTGGAGCTGTGCACATGTGCAATGGTTTGCACAATGCATACTAGTTCCCCATGCACTTAATAAGAAAAGTGTGCACCTCATAGTGTACAGACTTAATGAAATTCATTTCCAAACATAATAAAATATGAACACAAAACGAAAATCTTCTGGGTATTCATCCCTATGTAATATTTCTTTAATGTCTTTTTAAAATTAACATTAGGTTAATTAGAGCTTGCCTCAGCTTCAACATTAAAGAATCGATATTCAAAGCGATTTAAGTGGCCAAGAGAGGTTCCTCGCCTGTTAAATCGCTTGTGCATGACTGTCAGCTGTGCTGCTGAATATCAGCACTGATGGCTAAACTGAAAGCCGGCTATTCTGTGGGTGGTCTGGGGGAGGCATCGGCACTTTTGTGGTGAAGCGTAACCACCTAAGAGGCCCTTTTACAAAGCAGTGGTAGGGTTAATGCGTGCCAAATTGGCACCACCACTGGGGTAGCGCGGACGCCTGGCGGTAATTCTGAGGTTGGTGTGTGCTGCTTCCACAGTAGAAAATAATTTTTTATTTTGTACCGCAGGGGGTGTTCCCGGAGGTAATCTGCAGCATGCCTACATTGGCACGTTCTCATAAGTACAGAAGCATTGCCATGCTGGGATAGACCAAGGGTCCATCGAGCCCAGTACCCTGTCACCGACAGCAGCCAAAAGAACAAGCAATTTGTCCCGCCCCTCCTAGAAATAGTGTATTATTCCCTTGTCCATTCAATAACATTCTGTGGCCTTTTCCTCCAGGAAGCCGCCCAACCTTTTTTTGAAGTCCGCTAAGTTAACCGCCTTAACCACTTTTTCAAGCAGCGAATTCCAGAGTTTAACTACACGTTGAGTGAAGAAAAAGTTCCTCCGATTCGTTTTAAATTTACCACACTGCAACTTCATCGCATGCCCCCTTGTCCTAGTATTTTTGGAAAGCGTAAACAGACGCTCCACATCGACCCGTTCCATTCCACTCATTATAGACCTCTATCATATCTCCCCTCAGCCGCCTCTTCTCCAAGCTGAGGAGCCCCAGACCTCTTCAGCCTTTCCTCATAGGGAAGTTGTCCCATCCCCTGTATCATCTTCGTTGCCCTTCTCTGCACCTTTTCCAATTGCACTATATCTTTTTTGAGGTGCGGCAACCAGAATTGAACACAATACTCGAGGTGTGGTCTTTATCGCTAGGTCAATGAATGGCTCAGGCTGTAAATATCTACGTGCTTCTTTTATTTTTAGCGCATGGCTATTTATGGTCCCATTAAAAATGTCTTTTTTTCCTAGCTGCGGTAAAAAATGACCTGACGCGTGCCAAAAACACGTACCCACACTACCGTTGCTCACTTTAAACCGCACCTTTGTAAAAAGACCCCTAAGTTAGCACCACCACAAACAGGACTGTGCTTTATGCAGTCCAATTTAGCCACTTAATGCTAAATTGATAAATGTGTATATTTTTGATAATGTTTCACAGTAATTTTATTATTAGGTTTCAGTTTACCGTTTTCAAGTTTACCTCATTTATTGTATTCGTTTGTTTTTGGTTATTTTACTATTGTTATGCTGTTAACAAAATTATAAGTTTTATGTTAAACTGTACCTGCTGTATACTGCCTTAGGTGAATCTCTTCATAAAGGCGGTTAATAAATCCCAATCAATCAATAAATAAATGATGAATATTGCACTTAACTGCATAAGAGAGAGCCAGCCACATAAACCCGGATATTCAGTTCTGGTGCCCAGACATGGACTGGCATTGAATATCCGGGGATAATGCTGTCTGCTGCCGGCTGAATATCTTCCCCTAAGTTTTCAAAAACTTGAAGTTGGCTTAGGCCAAAACTTTATAACAGAGCTCAGATTCACATGCTGCTCCTACTTGCAACAAAGAGCCAGATACTGCTGTTTTGAAATTATGATGCTTCTAAGCACACAAGAGCTTTCACATATATTTAAAATCTCTGTGTAATATATATCGGGAATATCCATGGTCAGATCTTCAATAACTCTTATTTAAGAAAGCTAATTTCAGGCAGACACGAATCCATTTTACTATTCCAGGTCAGGGCCGGTCTTAGCAATTGCGGGGCCCTGTGCCCGCCTGCTCACGCCCACCACCATATGCCACCTCACCCCATATCTTGATATGCATCCACAACGTTTCAGTAGAGAGCGGCAGACAGCGGCAGCAATTTTCATATCCCGTCAGCTGCCGAGCCCAGAGCCTCCTCACTGCTGCATCCTGCCCTTGCGGAATCAGGAAGTGACATCAAAAGTGGGCGGGACGCAGCAGCAAGGAGGCTCTGGGCTCGGCAGCTGACAGGATATGAAAATCACTGCCACTGCCTGATGCTCTCTACTGAAATGTGGATGCACATTAAGATATGGAGCAGGGAGGTGTTCTGAGACAGGAGGACAGATGTACCAGAGATGTGGGGCCCCTAGGAACGCGAGGCCCTGTGCGACTGCCTCTGTCACCCCTGCCTAAGACCGGCCCTGTTCCAGGTTTATAGTATGTGATTGAGAAGTTGGGAGAACTTTTGAAATTCCAATAAAGTCCAGTATAACTTTTGAAAATATGTTCATGTTTCTTTCCAATTTTGTGTTAATTTGGGCTTTCCTTTGCTTTCTGTTTACAAACACATATGCAAAACTAAAATCACAATTCCTCCAAAAACAAAAGGGGGGAAAAAATCGTAAACATGAATCAGCTAGACTGATGACTGAAATCAGGAGCTGTCTACACACTAAAATATGCTCTGATATCCTTTCTCAAACTTGTATTGGAGGGTTTAATTTCTATGAACCCATGTGGGGCAGTGCCACTTGCTTGAGAGAAGACAGTTTGTGTAACTCCGTGCTTTGGCTCTTGTAGGCTGCATTCTTTTGGGGCAAGTCGTGGATCACATAGATTCAATCATGGAGGAGTGGTTTCCAGGCTTGCTGGAAACAGATGTTTGTGGCGAAGGTGAAACTCTGCTGAAGAAGTGGGCTCTCTACAGCTTTGAAGATGGTCAAGAACACCAGAAAATACTGCTTGATGATTTGCTTAAAAAAGCTGATGAAGGTATATGGTTAATTTTGTATTACGTTTTGCTGATCTTTTCAGTATTTAAAATTCAGTTTTGTGTACAGAAGATAAGACACTAATTTTAATGAAACCAATACTTTGCATATTGTAACCAGGTCTCCCTTCCAGGTGGGAGCCGGGGTTGACCCTGCTTAGCTTTCACTGGCTTCCGTCTGCTTTCCTAGCCAGCCACCGCACTTTCACTTGCTCTCCCTCTCCACCTTGCCAGCTGCTGAGAAAATCAGTCCCACTCCAGCAGAAAGAGCAATCCAAGTTCTTTATTGTTACAGATGTCAGCCTTGTCTAAACACCTCCAATTATCAGCAAACTTTAATCCATTTTCAATTACAGGCTTTTGTTTTAAATTCTCCCTCCCCAAACCTCCAGCCACACTATCTTCACCGCAGATAGTTTTGGAGATTTAGCTGGAACCACCTCCTCTCTCACCTCTTACAGTTTAAGTTCCCCCAACATGCACATGCCTTTCTGTCTTAAAGCCCTTCCCCCCCTTCCACAGCACTACCTCTTGGGAACAGCCAATATGGTAGCAAGTTGTGCTTTCCAGTTGCTCCCCCACTGCTTTGCTCCCAGCTTCCCCCAACTCCACAACCGGGGCAATGCTGAGGCCACAAAAGCTCTCACCCTGTCTGCACGGGTTAGAGCCAAACCACCCACCTCCATACATTCCCCCTTACCTTCTCCTTCTACCTCTGCTTTATTCCACTCCATCTCCTCCTCCTCCCCAAGCTCCACCAGCTGTTCCCCATCTCCAGGATCAGACCTCATCTCCCAATCAGTCATTCCACCCTCCCCCTCCTGAGAGTTCAGCTGACCCTGCACTGGCTTCTGGGGAGTGTAGTTTTTCTCCTGCATTACAGCTTTCCCTGGCAGTTTGATCCCTAGAGGGCGCCCTGCTCTCCTAGCTGGGCTGAATGACCGGGGATGATGCCGGCTGAAAGAACCACTATCCCCTCTCCCTCGTACCAGCCCTCCAGAGTGCTCACAATATTCACACTGTAAGAACAAAAGAAAAAGCTAGATTACATTGAACAGAATACAAGTTAATTATATAATTCAAGAAAATGCTCCCAGACCATCCAAAATGTTTGTTCTTGATCTCCAGATATACTACTACTACTATTTAGCATTTCTATAGCGCTACAAGGCATACGCAGCGCTGCACAAACATAGAAGAAAGACAGTCCCTGCTCAAAGAGCTTACAATCTAATAGACAAGAAATAAAGTAAGCAAATCAAGTCAATTAATGTGTACAGGAAGGAGGAGAGGAGGGTAGGTGGAGGCGAGTGGTTACAAGTGGTTACGAGTCAAAAGCAATGTTAAAGAGGTGGGCTTTCAGTCTAGATTTAAAGGTGGCCAAGGATGGGGCAAGTAGGATGTCATAGACTTAAATCTGAGTGACGTTATCTTACGGAGCCCATTCGGGAATGCCCTCCAGCTTAATTACCACAAGTTTTGTGAGCATTGCATCAGGCATGCGTGTGCCCTCCTGACTGCCGCTGTTTTTCTATGGGGCGAGTCAGTCGCACTTGTCGGTACACCTCTCAGCTCATGTCATAATTTGGCTCCTGTGTTATTCGTGGTTTTTGTTTTTTCTGTCTCCTGTTCTTAAGTCCTGTTATCTGTTAGAAAAACAGCCGCAGTGAAATCAGATGACTTAATTTTGTAAAAAATTTCCCGACCAGTTGCCCAGGCCTAAATATGACCCAAAAGTGTTGAAAAACCTAATTAGGGAAAATAACAAAGATAAAATTGAACTACAGTATTTGCCATGTCAATCTCCAGGTCACAAACTCTCTATTCCGCTTGTTCTGTTCATGGGTTGATCTGATTGAACTTCATTTAGGCTCCATATGGAGTCTTTAAGAATATGGTGATCCTCCGAAAACTGGAATTGAGTGGCTTGACTTGCATTCAAGAGAAATTCACCTTGAGCCTTCTGATCAGCCTCCATGCTATTGGCTCAGGGATTGAAGAATTAGCTGGTGAGGCCCTGATCTTGACAGCATCTTCCAGTTTTGTGATAGTGAGCTGCCCTCTTCATTCCAAAAGGTTCTGAGTTATCCATAAGGGTGCTGCCTCTAAGGATATTTCTGAATAAAAATTAAAGAATTGGGCACGTTATTTGAATATTTTAAGGACGGATTAAGGGGCCCTTTTACTAAGCCGTGTGTGTGAGTCCTACATGCGTCAATTTTGAACTACTGTGTGACCTGGGTGGTAATTTTATTTTGATGCGTGTCCACTAAGCATGCGGCGCTAACCGGGGGGGGGGGGGGGGGGGGGGGGGGGGTTAAGCAGCATTGTACGCACATAGACCATTACTGCCTGGTTAATGCGTCAGACTTTACTGCTAGGTCAATGGGTGGCGGTAAGGTCTCAGGCCCAAAATGGACGCGTGCTAATTTTTATTTTGACGCACTTCCATGTTCAGCCAAAAAGGAAAAGGACCTTTTTTGCAGGCGCTTTGAAAAATGGACCTGCGCGCGTCCAATACACACGTCTACACCAGCATAAGCCATTTTTTGGCGCACCCTAGTAAAAGCACCCCTAATTGAGCTGCTGTTTGGAGTTTTAGCAATATGCTTCCTCTATAATATGCAATTAACAGTACCCCTATTGTCTTGTGTGCAAGGACGGTGAGCCCTTAGGTCCCGTAAGGCCCCAAAGGACCTTAAGGAACAGCCATGCAACCCCAAGTCTTCACCCGCGGCGACCGCCGTTCACCAAGGGTTGATCCCCCAGCTGCAGGCGGTCAACGGGACTTCAGGAACCGCGGGGTGCCGAGCTGACCCGGACAGGGACCAGGAGAGCAGCGGGCAGATGGAGAAAGAGAACATCCGATAACAGGCAAAGTTCAGGGCAGGCAGCAGACAACGAAGTCAAGATCCGGCAAGAGGTCGAGGCAGGCAGCGAGCAGGGTAAACCAGGAACAGTCCAAAGGTCAAGAACCAGCAGAACAAGGAACGCAGAGAAACACAGGAACCACAGGAAACAGGCCTCGGGAACAGAACCTGAAGCAAAGTTCTGACTCTGTCTCATCCTTAAGTATTGCACAGCATCAGCCGCCCCGCCCCCGCAGGTATAGCCAACCAACCCGGGCCTGGCTATTGACAGAGCCCTTCAGATTGGCTCTGTCTGCCCAATCCAGCACCTCAGAGGCGGAGCTCCAACCCCCCGCGCCCGGGAGAGACGAGAACGCCGGCCAACGTGCCCGGGCACTACCTCCCCCTCCAGCGCGAACACTTCCTCCCTCGCCGGCGACCGAGAGGCCGGCGGCCGCAATCGCCGGCCTCGGCCCCGGACCGAGCGGCCATCACCGTGGCGGGCCTCAGCTCCCCGCCGCGGCCCCCGAATCGCCGCCCCTCGTCACGGAGGACGCCGGTTCCCGCCCCCCATGGCGGAGGCGCCGGAGGGAGCAGCGGACGCGACACCTATCTTGTTTTTTTTTTTTTTATTATTTTTTTGTCCTTGGTAGACATTGCAGATAGTGAAATCATTGGGCCAACTAACTTGTAGTACTTTTTTGTGCAGCATTTTATTTTTAACTCTGGCCCATAGTCTTTTCCTGTAACACATTTAATCGCTTAGAAGTGTATGATATGGGAATATGCACAGGGGCCATCACAAGGGGTGGACAAAAAGGGCAACGTGAGCACTTAGGAATTAGAGTGCTGTGTTGCCCTTTGGAGTCAGTCTGCAAGCATTGCAAACTCAGAATGGAAGAAGTGCTGCCTATGTTTTGTTTAGTGACTGCCCTGCATGTTCTAGATTTATTAAACTACAAGAAGGGTACAATAAAATGCATATCAAGTAATACTACTGATGAAATATATATTTATTCTGTGCTCTCATAGGAGACCTCCTAGTGAGTCCTGGCGAACCAAAGTTAACAATTCCAATTTCCCAGATTGCACCTGACCTAGTATTGGCTGATTTGCCTAGAAATATTATGCTGAATAGTGAAGAACTGGAATTAGATCAATCTCCTGAATTTCTGTTGGGTAAGAATATTTTTTCCTTGTTTAATATGGGTTATATGGAATCTCTGACAACATGAAAGATTTATAAGGATTGATATCCAAAGAGAGTTTTGTTTGGCTGTCTGGTGGGCAATGCCTAACTACCAGTTGGTAGATTTTCCAAAACTATGCAGATATTATCAGACAGTTTAAATCAGTGATTCCCAAATTTGATCCTGGAGGCACCCCATCCAGCCAGATTATTAGGATATCAACAGTAAATATTTATGAGAGATATTTGCATGCACTGCCTCCAGTGCATGCAAATCTCTCTTGTGAATATTCATTGTAGATATCCGAAAAACCTGACTGGATGGGGTGCCTAGAGGAGCAGGGTTGGGAATCACTGGTTTAAATGGCTAGTGCTGGGTAATGGGAGGAATGAAGGCAGCACCAAAAATTACTCATTTAGCAGTGATTGAAATACTAAGTAGACAATTTATCTTTAGGCCTAAAATAAGTGGCTAGAGGGTAATTCTCTAATGGGATACATACATTCAGGTGCCTACAGTGCATGTACTTGGAATCTATTCTATAAATGAAGTAGGTACCTGTGAAAGAACAATATGTTTTAACCTGTAAAATTGCCTTTATTAAACCTTGAAGTGCTTTTCTCTAGTTTGGCCAGCAGGTGGTGAATGTTTTACATTAAAGCTGTTCTAGAAAAGTGAATGCTCTCTTTTAGTTTCACTTCCTGAAGAAGTGAATCTACAGTGCTGTGAGCAGTATACTTTTAAAACTTGTTGACTGGGCTCTGATTGGCCTGGAGTTTGAAATTACCCAGCAGTTGCTTCAGTCTTAGCCAGGTAGAAAAGAGAGACAGATCTCTTTCCTGAGGCTCTGTGAACAGGTATATGTCCTGAACTTCCAAGGTACTGTTTAGACAGTATACAAATATTTAGTTAGTGTTATAATTGATCCATATTTCAGTTACTGTTATTGTTTGCTGGTTGCACATTTTCTGTTCATTGTTCAATTTTTAAGACAATAAATAATTGTTTATTGCCTCTGCCTGTCTGGACTGAGAGAGAATCCTGGTGGTTCGTGTGTTGGGTCTGTGAGTGCTTTCTGGGAACTGAGGGACCATTGGGAGTGTGGCGTCAAGTAACCTAGAAATCACTGGGGATAATTTGGGAGTGGGAGACTCACCCAGAGGCAGTTGTGACACAGTCGGTGGGAGGAGGATGCTAGTGTAGAGCACAAGTGGCAGGTGCGGGCGGACAAGTGGCTGCGGGGTAACCCCTGGCGGGTGGCTAGGCATTTCGTGACAGTACCTACTTTTATTTGTAGAATACTAGTGATAGCATGCCAGGAATGTGCCCATATTCTGTGACAAGAAACAAGGAAGGCTGTAGCTGGAACTGTTATTTCAAAGGATTTTATTTCCTTTCTCAATAGGTGATGGGGGAT
This sequence comes from Microcaecilia unicolor, assembly GCF_901765095.1. Classification (NCBI taxonomy): domain Eukaryota; kingdom Metazoa; phylum Chordata; class Amphibia; order Gymnophiona; family Siphonopidae; genus Microcaecilia; species Microcaecilia unicolor. The sequence goes on along the minus strand of NC_044040.1, from coordinate 38,178,643 downwards.
TTGGGTCAGTCTATCGTGCTTCTTACCAAGGAGATGACGTAGCTGTTAAAATTTTTAACAGACATACTTCTCCCAGACTCTTGAGACAGGTAAAAGACGTTTTTTTTTCCTGTGTTTGAGGTACTGTTGTTATCTTATTCATGATGAACTACAGGCGGAACCAACCTGGTTTAGCCCCTTTTCATGCATTGGTTTAAATAGTGATTGCAGTGTTGGTCCACTTTAAAGGCAATAAATAGAAAATAAGATGATACCTTATTTTTACTGGACTACCTTAATACATTGCTTTTGAAAGCAAAACCTTTTTCCTCAGATCAGGAATGAGCAAAAGATTACATCAGAATGTACAAGTGAAAGATACAAGCATTCCAATAACAGTCTCATAGGGAGTTTGTATATCTGATTTCTCTATTGATTCACCCAAGAAAAGTGAACCTAGAAATCTGAGCATGCAATGGGATGAAACTAGAAATGCATCAGTCTATTTGGTGAATCTGAGATTAAATGTCAAACCAGGTTTGAAGCTTTGCAACTTAATATTTTGAGAATTATTTATTCTTTTAAGCTGCCTGCAAGCCTGAAAGCTAATGAAGCAGTGTATAATCAGGTATAGTAGGAATTTTTCTGTCCCTGGAGGGCTTGTACCTGAGGCAATGGAGGGTTAAGTTACTTGACCAAGATCACAAGGCACTGCAGCTGGATTTGACCTGAGCTTCCCTGATTCTCCACTTGCCGCTCTGTTTAGGCTAGTTCAGGACTAGGTAATTCTGGTCTTCATGAGTCCCAGGCAGATCAAGTTTTCAGGATATCTACAATTAATATTCAGGAGATAGATTTGCATGCACTGCCTCCTTGGTATGCAAATCTATCTCATGCATATTCATTGTGGGTATCCTGAAAACCTGACCTGCCCCTGGGGCCCTTGAGGACTAGAATTGGCTACCTCTGGGCTTGCTGAAAATTCTAGTAATTTCATTGCCACTATTACTCTGCATACATAAAGAGTAATTTTATACAGTATTTTCTATGTGTAAAGCATGTGCAAAAGGGCTTTTATAAAATTGTGCAGCAGAACACACTTGTAAAAGCATGTGCACTGACGAGAGGGTATACATAGGCACACACCACACATTGGTATTTCAGTGGGTATAATTTGGGCACAGCTGGGATGGAGTTGCAATATACATGTACTGATAGAAATACTCAAGTGCGTGCATAGAGAATACACACATTTACACCTTCAGTGCATGAATAAATCTGTACGATACTGGGGGGTCATTGTAATAATCTATTTTATAAAGGTACATTGATGCCTCTGTTGCCTTTATAAAATACACACTAAAACACCTCTGTGAGTGCAGAAAAACCAAATATAATATGTGGCTTGCACTCTACAGAACCACCAAATGTTTTGCTTAGATTTGAGTGATGCCAAATATTATCGGAGGCAAAACATTAAAGCTTGTAGTACCATTTCCTTATGCCTGTAGGAGGGAAGAAAGAAGTTACATAAGGGTAAAATTTCAAGGACTAGGGTTTAGCGACTGACCTGAGAGGCTAGGGGCCTACATCAGCCCCTTTCAAACAACCAGGGCTGAGCACCTACATTTAGGCACTTAATTTCCATAAATTGTTTACCCATGCAGCTACTGAGTTGGGGAGGGAAACAAAGTTAGGTGCTTAGTTCTGATTTTCAGAACTAGGCACCTAGGGAGTAATTTTATAACTGGGTGCCCCCTTTTAGGTGCCATGATTACACACAATGAGAGCCCATTCTATAACAGCCCCTTGGCACCCAGAATCTGTTATAGAATACAGTAAAGTCTTGGTTATCTGACATAAACGGGACTGACCTGTTGTCAGATAAGGGAAAAGTCGGGTAATAACCCCTCAAACAATGCATAAACAAACCCTATAAAAGCAGGGTCCTGGCTCTGAAACAAATTGTCTTGGGTGCGAAATTTCGCTCTGTGCTACGCTGGAAAACAGAAAGAGACATGATGATATCACCGGGGGGGGGGGGGGGGGGAGGCTGTCAGATATGCCGGATGGTCAGATTAGTGAAGGTCAGATAATACAGTGTACTGTACTAGTATTACCAGATATTGGCATACCTTACTTTCATACGCCCACAATGACATGCCCACCATAGACCTAGTGTAATTGCAGGCACCCACACATGGCAGGATTCATAAACCAGGCCTTTAATGGAAGAAGTAAATGACACCGGCTGTACATGCTTATCCCTCCTACCCTAGTCAAGATAATGTTCAAGCACCTTTCCGACCTTATTTGCAACTCTAACTAGTCCCTTATTTCTTACTCCTGTTACTCTATCTTGTCTATCTATATGTTCTATCTTTGCTTACACCCTGTGCTGTCTATTAAAATGTTTTATTGTATATTGTGTTGGCATTGTAATGTAACATACTTATATTTTTACTGCTGTAATTGTCTATTGCTTATGTTTCTTATTCTTGAGTGAATTCCTTCAGAAAGGCGCTAAATACATCCTAATAAATATAATAAATAGTAGCCTCCATGCAAACACCCCCTTTGCATTTACGCACTATGCGCTCCATACAGAATAATGCTGAGTGTTTGGCTGCCACTTATGTACATAAGTGTACACTTACCCGTGAAAGTGACACATTTATATGCTATTGGCATGTAGATGTGGGTGTCTTTATAGTATTGCCCTTGTAGTGTAGGGACTTAAATCTATGCAAATGAACTGCAGCTCTAAATTTAGGATCCTTCATTTTAGAGAAATTTTATAGCTGAAAATTTAGGAACTTAGGTATAGAGCATTTTTTGAGATTGGGTTTGGACGTTTGGTGTGCTGATGTGAAGGTTTACAAATTATAATGCAGGAGCAATGCTTATGATGGTGGCTGTGAAAGTTGAAAGCAGTGGTGAAAACACTGTAAGTGACAGACGTTTTGTGACACTCGGGGATTTGGGTCAAACCTTTGCAGTAGAAAGATGGCTTACAATGCCCATTACAGCTACAAAAAGCTGACCATAATGTTTAGAGTTGTATTTCTACATAGTTTACCTTGCCATATTGTTCCATTAATAATGCACCTTATTCAACTCCTATCTTGAAACTTACAGGAACTAACAGTGCTTAGTCATCTTCATCATCCGAGCTTGGTGTCTTTGTTGGCCGCTGGTGTTCGTCCAAGGATGTTAGTAATGGAACTAGCTCCAAAAGGTTCTTTAGACCATATGCTTCAGCAAGACAGTACCAGCTTGACTAGAACTCTTCAACATCGGATAGCTCTACATATTGCCGATGGCTTGAGGTAACTAACTTTCTGAGCAGGGGCATCATGGCAAATGTTACCTATACTCTGTGAGGACAGTTTTCTTAGGCATCTAATCAGATGAATATTAAGTATTGCCTTCTTGAAGCTAAAAAGATGCATGAACTCTCACAATGTACAGACTTTTAGCTGGATTGCAAGGAGGTGTTTCCAGGGGTATGTTTAGCTCAGGACAGGAAAACAGTGGGTATAGATTTGATTTTATACCTATGTACATAAATTTTGCCCTGTTTTTCATCCCACAGACAGGGAAGGTGTGGTGTCTGCAGATACAAAACTTGGAGGTGGTTTTCAAAGAAAAACTACCCATTTATACTTGCAAACTTTGCAATTGACTTGACTATTGAAAATGTACCCTATATGAACATTGCATGTCCCACCATTCGTGCTAACCTAAGAACATAAGAATTGCCGTACTGGGTCAGACTATAGATCCATCAAATACAGTATCCTGTTCCATCAGTGGTTAAACACATTGGGGGTGATGGAAAAAAACAAACAGGAAATGCTCTCTGGTGCTTCAAGATCTTGACATCCCAGTAGTTTGAGATAATCTAATTGAATAATAGTGTCTTACCTCTTAACCTTTCAGTTGTACACTTTCCATTGGTGCTTTTATTGAGCCTTCTTCTAACTACCCATCTTTTTTCATCAAAGTCTTTCCATCTTAGGACTCTTTTGTTTATGTTCCCTTCCATATACCTGAGTGCATACTTTTGCCTAGTCTCCTGCCTAATAATAATAGGGGCACTTTTATCTAAAATCTGAGTTATTATTCCAGTTAATAATCAGACCCTCAATTTGACAATCTGACCTCAGATTCCCAGTGACTAATACTTCCTCCTGTAATTGTGCTGAAGCACAGTGTATACGCTTCACATTCTCCATTCAGTGCTCCAGATTTAATTCCTGACAGCACAAGTGAAATTAACAGATGGTGATTATGGTGAGATCATTCACATTCAGCTGCTGCTTCCCTCAAAATCCTAATTATACCAGGTATAACTGCTGGCCTTTCGCATGTGTGGGAGAATCCACATATTGCTCTAAAGGCACTATAAAGTAATGTAGGTTTTTGATTTACCATCCAATTAATATGTGAATTAAAATCTCCTAAAAGCAGTACATTAGGGAAATTATATCTAGCATATGTAATCAACTGCATCAACACATCCAATTTGGATAACAGATATTTTAGGGGCCGATACAATTAGAAATTCAGTTATATTACCCTACTTAGTTTCACCACTAATCTCTCTACTCATGTAAGTACCTGAGAATCCAATTGTGTAACTGCCAGGTTCTTGCATGTTCTAAGAAATCTCTCCCAGTTTCTAGTACATACAGGGAAAGTATATTTTGCAGGTCACATCTGGATGGAAGTAATAGAATCCCCTGATCTCAACTGTACATCTGTTGGACAAAACACATAAATCTCCTCTGCAAGGATCAAATCATAAATCACAACATTTTTAGAGGGAATTGCCTAAGCATTTGCCTTGCATATCATGTAGTGTTTTGTACTTTTTATATACATTTATGTTCAGTCTACAGAACAGCTGTGATGCAAAAAAGGTGAATTAAAAATAGCAGTTTTTGTTTCATTTCCTTTTCTTACCAGATATCTCCACTCAGCTATGATCATATACCGTGACTTAAAGCCTCACAATGTCCTGCTGTTTACCTTCTATCCTAATGCAGCAGTGATTGCAAAGATTGCAGATTATGGGATCGCTCAGTATTGTTGCAGGATGGGGATTAAAACTTCAGAAGGCACACCAGGTAGGAATACAGAAAAATGCTCTATATTTTAGGAAATCTGTAGAAGGTAAAAGTAGCCAAAATACCTTGGTGGCAAAGTTTGAGATATGTATTTTAATATGTCTCACTTCCAAGAGCCATTCATAGTTTGACAATGCATGGAATTTTGATCTAATGGGTGGTGGTAAGGTTTCAGGCCAAAAATGGACGCGCGCTGGTTTGAATTTTGCCGCACGTCCATCTTTTGGCACAAAAAAAGCGTCTTTTTTTTTCCCAGGCGCGCTGAGGAAATGGACCTGCACGCGTCCAAAACATGCGCCTACACCAGCACAGGCAGCTTTTAGGCACACCTTAGTAAAAGGGCCCCTTAGTTTCTTTTTTAAATACTTCTTTTTACATGGTCTGTTAACTTTTATTTTTTTTCCAGTTAGATCGAAGCCTACTATTTATTTATTGAGACATGGTCATTTTACAGATTCTATTTTTCCATATTTTCTCTCTGAAATGTGTCCATTATTGCAACTAACTTTGATTTCAGAAGCTGCTGTTGTGCTGACTACTAAGAGGGCAACTTTGTAACACTGCACCTATGTTTAGGCTCCCATTCTGTAAAGGAAAGTGCCTATATATGTGTGTATGCTCTTATGCATAAGCATGTAAGCCAGCCATAGAGCAGGTGTAAATGCCCAAGATGAGCCCATAACTTTTAGCCCATGCTCTACTCAGACTGCCAATGTGTATACCTACTTATAAATACACGCTTTGTAAAGTATATACACGTTTACACCTGTGTGTCCACACATGTGTGTAAATGTTAGTGCCTTAGTTGTAGAATTATCCCTTATGTATCGCTGTCCTTTTGTGAGAGCTCAGCAATCAGGCTGGTTGTAGCTTGTATAAAAGATTCACATTGTTTAATCGTTTTCTGTGATTTGTAACATCCTTCTAGCCTTGCTTGTTTGAAGTCCGCATCCACATTCTGGGGTTCTTGCTGTATCTGGGAAAGAGAAGCATGCATGACTACACATGTGCTTAGAGCCAGAGCCTCTGTCTCTTATTGCGGCGAGGTGCTGAGAGCAGATTCCATGTGCTAGACCTGCTTTTCTAAAAGGATATAAGCAGAGATTAGTAGCTGGTATAAATGGGCAGACTGGATAAACCATATGGTCTTTACCTGCATTTTCTGTGTTTCTGTGTATAACGTTAGATATAATTGAAGCTGATTGTATTTTGCACACTATGAACACAAGGAGGCATACACCATTCATAAACTAGACGTTTTTGTTTGTTCTTCATATGTAGCATAGTGGTATTACGGTAGTCCAAGTGGCAATGACATCAAAAATACTTTTCTATGTCATTAACCATATGTTATTTGAAAAACAAGCATATATAAATTTGTTTTCTGATTCCTCCTATTAAAAAAAAAAAAGTCTGATTGCCATTCCGCCTCCCAAATCCCCTACATTCTTGCTAAACCCCCATTATAGGTCATTCAGCTGATTTGGGAGGAGGACACAGGCTTACTGTTTTCCTGGCTTAGTATCCAGCATTACTCTGAGGACGATGCATTAATCCAATGCTGAGAGGACAGAGATTGGGTGGGGTACTCAGGAGTGTGGTTCTTCGAGGGTGAGGATCAAGAGAGGGGGATGTCAGGAAGTAGGGGGTACATGAGTTTTTTTTATGGAGGGAGGGTAATTAGGAGGAAGGATGTGACTAGATGGATGTTTTTTTTAACGCAGAATTGGTTGGAGGTTCAGGAGAGCGGACACTGCTGGGCATTTTATTTTCTTTAATGCAGGGTGGGCGAGATGAAGGAAGAGATTGCTGGCTTTATATACATTTTTTTACTTGATAACACTGATTTTGAATGTTAACAAGATAGGACTCCTTACTAACTTTCATTAACATGATTTATTGTAGATTAAATAATGCAAACCCTCTGAGGGGACTATTTTATAATTATGGGGGTAATTTTATGAAGGATTTTCATGCGTAAATGTGCAGAAAAGTGTCTTTTGTAAAAGTCTGCCTTCTCCCCCTCCAACCCCCTTGGGTACAACAAGTATGTGCTATGCCAAGTAAGCAAGTTCTTTTATGCAATCTGATAGGTGTGTTGTGAATTACGAGTGTTCTTTATAAAATATGAGTGAACATTTATGCCTACTCCTAAGCAGGTGTAAATAAATGTGCCTTCATTTTAGCCATGATTTCTGCCTCTGCATCGTCATAAAATATAGCCAAAATAAGTGCTTAATTTCCCTTCACCCACAAGCAGCCTATTATAAAATTACCCTCCATATATTTAACTCAATTTAATGTTAAATCATTGACACAATTTAGTGAATTAGGACCTAAGTTTGCTAAATTTAGTTGGTTGGTTAGGCTGTTATGTTTGCCAATTCACAGCCATTTGACAATCTACCTGATATATTTTAATGATGAACTTCCTTTCAGGATTCCGTGCACCAGAAGTTGCCAAAGGGAATGTTATCTACAATCAGCAAGCAGATGTGTATTCATTTGGTTTGCTGCTGTATGATATCTTAACTGCAGGAGCTAGACTTGTAGAGAGCATTAAATTTCCAAATGAGTTTGATGAACTGGCTGTCCATGGGAAATTACCAGGTAAGCCATATTTCAGAAGGGTGGTTTGTCCTGCAGTCAAGAGCAGTAGTCATGAGTATTAGTAGGGAAAGCTGCATGAACTATATTAGTGTGTGTTTATTTGTCTTTTCTTTGGTGTCAGAATATAGACTTAAGAATTTAGATGAAAGGTTTTTCATTCAGAGGACTTCCTTATATCCTTAGCGAAATCCTTATTCATAGCACAGTGAAAACACAATTATCCCTGATTTTAAGCCTATGGTGGTCATCATTTTTTAGACTCCAGCTGTTACTGGTAAAATAAATCCAGATACTCAGTGGCAGCATCTGGATTTATTTTACCAAAAATAGTATATTGTATCCAGTACATTTTCTCTAGCGAAAAAGGTGCCGGTACTCAAATGCCAGGCCACCCTTCAGGGGTGGGGTGATCACTGAGGGACCCACCCCACAATAGCAGGGCACCCTGCAACCAGTCACAGAATCTATGACAAGGCAGAGTGTGTGTGTAGAGCCTGAGATCTTTCATTAAAACTTGGGGACCATGTTTCAGTTTTAGCAGACAGTGGAAAAGGTGCCAGTACTCAGTACTCCCAAATACCCCCTCAAAACCAGCCCTGAATGTATCACTCCATGGTGCGACCACACCTTGAGTATTGCATTCAATTCTGGTCGCTGTATCTTAAAAAAGATATAGAGGAATTAGAAAAGGTTCAAAGAAGAGCGACCAAATGATAAACGGGATGAAACTCCTCCCATATGAGGAAAGGCTAAAGAAGTTAGGCCTCTTCAGCTTGGAAAAGAGACGGCTGAGGGGGGATATGATTGAGGTCTGTAAAATCCTGAATGGAGTAGAATGGTTAAAAGTGAATTGATTTTTCAAAGAAGAAAGACCCGGGGACACTCAATGAAATTATGTGGAGATACTTTTAAAACAAATAGGAGTAAATATTTTTTCACTCAAAGAATAGTTCTGGAACTCATTGCTGGAGGATATGGTAACAGCGGTTAGCGTATTTATTATTTATTTTAGTACATTTATATCCCGCATTTTCCCACAAAAGCGGGCACAATGCGGCTTACAAAATTACAAAAGTTACATATCAAAAAGGGTAATAACTGTTGTATCTGGGTTTAAAAAAGGTTTGGACAAGTTCCTGGAGGAAAGTCCATAGTCTGTTATTGAGATGGACATGGGGGAAGCAACTGCTTACCCTGATTTGGTTTTCTGCCAGGTACTTGTGACCTGGATTGGCCACTGTTGGAAGCAGGATACTGGGCTAGATGGACCATTGGTCTAACCCATTATGGCTATTCTTATGATAGTGGCTGGCACTGAATATCTGGAATCATCGCTGGCTGGTTTTGCTAGCCGGTTAGCAGCAATATTCAGAGTGCTAAATGGATAGCTATCTGGATAAAGTTAGAACAGCCTTTTTGCTGTCCTGACTTTATCTGAATAATATTCTGGTTATTTGGCTGAATATTGCCACTAACTGGATAAACCCTAGTTCTGCCCAAGCTCCCCCCCCCCCCCCCCCCCAACATACTGCCCCATCTATATGTTCGATGGTACTAATTATTTTGCATATAAACCCTTTTTGGTTTTTTTTTTAAGAAACTGAAGACTAGGTCAGTTGAGCTTGGAGAAGAACTACTACTAACTAAAGGTTAGGAATAATGGATATATGCTGCTGTGGGTCATCTTGTCATAGATTCAGAATCTAAAGTTAATACACAGTTATCTTTAGCTAAATATTCAGCCAAAACAGCTAGATTTTAGGCTTAGTATCCAGCTTCATTTAAGCCTGTCATTTGAGTGGCAGTGGTTGAGTAGTTTAAATTTAGGGGGCAAGTTATCAAGGTGCAGTAAAAGGAAAAAGGCGGGCTTTTACTGCACCTTGATTTACCACAATAGTCACCAACCTGCTGCAAAGGACTAACATTGCTTGTGAGCCACTTTAGTCCATTGGCAAGCAATGTTAGTCCATTGGCCCAGGAGCATCAGTCCTCCAAGGTGCAACCCAGTGCTTGCAAACTGTCTTTTGAAGAGGCCAGCAACATTTTAAATTGTAGTCTCCCATGCATCTCCTCTCCCATATAAAGCCCTTAGTCGTGACCCCCTATGAAGCCTCCAACAAAGTCACCCAGTAACCGTTATTCACCCCACCCAAATGACCCCCCCACCCTAGAAGCCCCGCCCTATCAAGCCCTCCCCCACCCTCCCGAAGGCTCCTTCTTACCTGTGCTTTTAAAATTCCCTGGAGTCTAGTGGAAATACAGGAGTGATTTACAGTTGCTCCTTCCCTTGCCGGCACTGGCATCCAAAATTATGCTGGTGACCCCTAGTGGTAGTCTCATGGTAGTACCGCTAGGGGGTTATCTTTCCATATAAAGGCAATGATGCCTTAAATGGAAAGTTGACCCCCCCCCCCCCCCAGTGTAGTACCAAGCTGCGATATGAGATTTGCGTGGTATTAAGAAGCATGACATGCATTGTGTGTTTTACATCTGCTTACTATGTAATGTGGAGTGACATTTAATGCTGCATTTGGGCACCACACTCAACATTAGAGCCTTTTAACATGCATTAAGGGGTAAATAACACAGGCTAGTGCTATAATGCAGCTTGATAACTTCCCCCCTCAGTTAAGTAGCACAAATCCTGGCTAATTGGCTAAGTTAGAAACCCACGCCAGAACATCTGTGATTGCTAATTTTGTGTGCCTTGCGGTTTTATCTGCACATATTGAGTGCGTTAAGAGGGTGAGTTTTAACTAAGTAGCGTTATCTAGCTAACTCCCAAAGTTATGTGGGTACATCTTTTGAAAACCCACTCTTGAATGGTTTCTGAAAGTTGACCTGCAATACTTCATCTAACATTAGTCTGCAGGTTCTAAGCTTATTAGTATTTATTTTATTTTTGTTACATTTGTACCCCGCGGTTTCCCACTCATGGCAGGCTCAATGCGGCTTACATGGAGCAATGGAGGGTTAAATGACTTGCCCAGAGTCACAAGGAGCTGCCTGTGCCTGAAGTGGGAATCGAATTCAGTTCCCCAGGACCAAAGTCCACCACCCTAACCACTAGGCCACTCCTCCATATATGGCTTAATTTATTTTTAGCAGACTTCTTAAAATACTGTTTCAATATAATCCTGTCAGAAGTTGTCTTAGTTAAAATGTATGTGTTCGCTTTCAGTGGATTGTGTAACTAAATGAAACATCTTTTCCATTTTCCTTTTCTCCCTTGGGGCAGTGTGTGATGTCACTGAGGGCTAGAGGGGGAGGCAGAGTATCTATGACATGGCAGAATTTTGTTCCACTTAAAGCACTGAAATAGACTACCAGAAAAGGACAGAAGTGAAGAGGTTCCACTGGTTTTCAGAAAACATGCATTTCTTGTGAAATGTTGCTGTAGATTTTCAGTGTCCCTAAGAGAGAAGTTTTTGGAATTTAAGACAGAGTATGGTAGATGCTAAAATAACAGGCATTGCCAATTTCAAACTTCTCCCCTTTCCGCCTAAAATGGTGAATTGTGATTATAAATATTACATGTTGGTGTTTATATGTACGATTTGTTTACAAATAAAAATAAAATTGAAACCAGTTTTAAAAGGCTTAAGGTGATCCCAATGTCTGCTAGCATTCCTGCCCATGTGGAAAAGCATCAATGAGTTTCTGAATTCCATACGTCGTAGTTACTGGAACTTGCATGATCATCTTCTGTTTGTTCTGTTCTGTCAGGAACTGAGTGCATGGACAGGATGCTGTTGTGGTGACTTAATGTCTTACCTGAATATTGATTTTGTGGGTTGTATTTTTCTCTGTCTTTGATCTTGTTTAATGTCACACAGTTATTTCACTAAGAGCTTTGTAAACTTGGCTCCATGCTTTGTAGGCTGGGCAGAAAATATTAATCTCACTTTTAATTAAGAACAGGATGAGAGATTTTCTGTCTTACTCAGAAAGGAGCTTTTACCTATTCTGTGAGAAGAATCTTCATTGAACAATGCTCTTAGTGTCTGTTTAAAATAAAATGGCTTCCGTATGAGAGGGAAGGGCTGAGGTTGGAACAGATATGTAAACGAGACTAGTGAGCATGGAAAATAGTTTATCCACAGCATTCTGTCCGTGGGAAGATAAATAGTTGTTAAGCATTGCTATTCAACTATATACATTTTATTTGTTGGGTTTTCTGAGGCTTCCCATTATCTGGTTTTACTGTTCATAATGAACCCAAGATTCAGCTGGCTGCAAGATATATAACTTTAAGGAGGCAAATTTATAAAGTCATTCTCACATGCATGTGGCCACATATGTATATAAATGATGCTGCTGTTAAGATCTGTCAAGTTGCCCTGTATTGTGTTAAAAAGGAAAAGGTAGTAGACTGGTTGTAAATCATAAGTCTTTAATCACTACACCAGTTCCAGGAAGTTAAAAACATGTGCGCAACACGGCCATGTTTTGCTAATAGCTGCTTCGGGGCATTCAGTTACTGTGAACATATACACATACAACATAATGTTAATAAACATCAAATTGATAAAATCATAAATAATGTTACTAGCCATATATAAGAATATAATCCTTTAAAAAACTGGACATCAATATCATAAATGAAACACCAAACATATAAAAAAAAAAACCTCTGTAAAACTTAAAATGTAAATAACTAAGGACCCCTTTTACCAAGCTGTGGCAAAAGGGGGCCTGCGCTGACAGTGTTTTTTTTTTTTAAGAATGTTGAGGCCCCCTTTTACTGCAGCTGGTAATAGGTAGGTCTTTCTTTTTTAAAAGAAATGGCCATGTGGCAAGTGAAGCACTTGCCGCACAACCATTTGGGGGGGGGGGAGCCCTTACTGCCACCCACTGCCCGATTACTGCTGAGTACACGCCGGCACTACAAAAATAAATATATTTTGTAGCGCCAGATATGATGGCGTGCTGGGCTGGGAAGTAGTGCCAGGCTGCTTTGGTAGCCCGGCATTACTTCCTTCTTAGCAAGCTTTGTAAAAGGGGCCCTAAATAACTAAAGATAGACATGGAAGTTGTGAAAATCTTGGCCATAAATAAATAGATGAAAGGGGATTGCCCAATTCATGTTCAATGCAAGCATCACTAACTGGTACATTCTAATATAAAATTTAAAACAACAGATTGGTGCTTAAGGGCATTTAAAATAACAGCAGAAGAGATGAGTATCTGACTGATGCATCTCCAACACGAGCTTCTGAGTAGTGAGTCTGACAAACTTAGTGGTGCAGTCTACCTTAAATTCTTCAAAGGCTGTTTTTGTTTTAAAACAAACAATACAACTTTAAAATAATTTTAGAACCACTTATATCCTTCATATCAGAAGTAATTTCTCATGTGATCTTTAAAATATCTAAGATATGTGCTGTTGCTTTAAAAAAAAAAAAAAAAGTACATTTAGAACCACTGTTCACAGCTTGCAGGCCTTGGGTGGCTGGCACTTTTAAACAGCTTTCAAATTCACTAAGAAACATGGTGAGATGTTCTTAAATTCACTACTCAGAAGCTTGGGTTGGAGTCACTGAATGTACCAGTTGGTGGTGTGTGGATTGAACATCAGTTGGTAATTGAATGCCCCTGAAAAACCTTTGGCGAAACATGGCCATGTTGGGCATAAGTTTTTAACACCCCAGAGCAAGTGTGATGATTAAAGACTTCTATCATTTACAACCAGTCTGCTACTTTTTCTTCCCATGTTGAATATTGTAAATCATTTGACTTATTGTTTTTTGGGATCTTCAGTCAAATACTTAATTGCGGATACAGTACAATCCATAACTACTGTTATTGTATTGATCCATCGTATTTCTGGTCTTCCTCTTTTATATGGGCCTTGACTCTTGCCATGCATGATGTCTTTCTCTAATGATGTTTCTCATGACCAGATGTGTTTGAAGTATGAAAGTTAGTCTTGTCATTTGAGCTTCAAAGGAAAGCTAAGGTTTGATCTCCTCCAATACTAATTGATTTGTTCTTTGGGCAATCCACGGTATATACAATATTATTCTCCAGCACCCTAAATCAAAGACTTCAGTTTTCTTCCTGTCTGGCTTCTTTTACATCTATATGATATTGTTGAAAATATCATGACTTAAACAGGTCAAATCTTTGTATGCAGGATGCATTTCTGCACTTTTAAGATCTTGTCTAGATCCTTCATAGCTGCTCTTCCAAGAGCAATACATGGTTGGATTTCTCTACTGCTGGTTGTTTCATAATTGATTATTGAATCAAGCAAGTTGAAGCTGTCTGCTATTTCTATTACTTCTCCGTGAAGGATTCAGTTATTGATTTTCTCCGAGGACAAGCAGGATGAATGTTCTAAATTCTGGGTGACGTCATCTGACAGTGCCCAGTGTGAGAACGCTCTCCAACATCTTGGCAGTGATTCACTGTGCATGTGCACCTTTCTGTTTGCTGCTGTTGCTGTTCTGTTCTGTTCTATTCATGACTTATATTCAGTTATATCTCCAAAAGGGTTCAATGCAGATTACAAGAAATAGACATCTCAGTTAGATGGAAATATAGGAATAATATTTAAATTAAGGTCATTTAATATTAGAGAACATCTGAGCCTTCAGTTGCTTCCTAAATATTAAATAAGATTGGATTGAACTAACTTGGCACTGTATATTGTTCCAAAGTTTCACTCCCAAATACTGAAAAGAATTAGTCAAATAGCTCTTAATTTGAATCCACTAAAATTTGGAAACTTCGAAGAATTAGAATAGATGGAATGAGAGCTTTGCCCTGTAAACAATAATGTTGAATAATTAGAAAGACAGAAAAATCTGGATGAAATTTCAGCGAGTCTATACTGTATTGTCAGATATTGAGCTGAACTCTATTAAACAATCTATAAGTATTCATAACCTATAGGATGTGATATCTATCTTTTATCTCTTTTTTTAATATTGTAATCTTTCTTACTTTTCTTCTTTTTTTTCTTTTTAATCAAAATGGAGAAAAAGACCTCATCAGTCCTTGCATGACGTTATTCTTGTTCAATACATATAATCGTCTGCTTTCTTAGGACTCCATTATAATCTTTGGCGTTCACTACCGGTGTTACATTAGCAGGAGACGCCATGTTATAAGATACCATGATTTGCCAGTCGTTACTTGGCCCCCTGAAGAAGCATATAATATAATATATAGCGAAACGGAGAGCCCCGTAGAGCAGAGCAAAAACTAAGTAACATTAAATTAAAATTGTTCTTTGGAAAATATCACGATTGAAATATTACAATTGAGTAGGATATTTTTATTATAATAAAAAAGTGGAGTTTTTTAAGACCAAGGATTATAATGGAGTCCTAAGAAAGCAGACGATTATATGTATTGAACAAGAATAACGTCATGCAAGGACTGATGAGGTCTTTTTCTCCATTTTGATTAAAAAGAAAAAAAAGAAGAATAAAAGTAAGAAAGATTACAATATTAAAAAAAGAGATAAAAGATAGATATCACATCCTGTAGGTTATGAATACTTATAGATTGTTTAATAGAGTTCAGCTCATTATCTGAATAATTAGAAAGACCAACTTGCATTTTGCCCTTCCAAATACTTAAACACCATACAAACTATTTTGAACAAATTGGAAGCCAGTGCAATCTATCAAGATGAGGAGTCACTGTCTCAAATCTGCTAACTCTCCAATCTATCTTACTGCAGTATTTTGGAATAGTTGCAGTCTATGAAGCAATTTGAAAGTCAAACCTCCATATAAAGAGTTACAGAAGTCTAAATACAGTAAAAGTACTGATTGGACTATGCTACTTAAACATTCAGCACTTACGCTAAATTTTATTGCTCTCAATTGACGTAATCGGAAATAATTTTTTTTTACCAATGAAGCAATTTGATCATCAAAAGATAAATTTGAATCCAATATTACACCCAGGACTTTAGATTTATTAGTAATCTGTAAAATTTCTCCCATGGCTAGTTGTAGAAATTTTGGGCGTCCATCTTACGTTTCGATAATACGGTCGGGGACGCCCAAATCATGAAATGTAGGTCGACCTTAGAGATGGTCGTCCCCGATTTTCGGCGATACTGGAAACCAAGGATGCCCATCTCAGAAATGACCAAAACCAAGCCATTTGGTCGTGGGAGGAGCCAGCATTCGTAGTGCACTGGTCCCCCTCACATTGCCAGGACACCAACCGGGCACCCTGGGGGGCACTGCAGTGGACTTCACAAATTGCTTCCAGGTGCATAGCTCCCTTACCTTGGGTGCTGAGCCCCCCCCCCCCCAAAGCCCACTCCCCCCAACTGTGCACCACTGCCATAGCCCTTATGGGTGAAGGGGAGCACCTAGATGTGGGTACAGTGGGTTTCTGGTGGGTTTTGAAGGGCTCACATTTACCACCACAAGTGTAACAGGTAGGGGTGGGCCTGGGTCCGCCTGCCTGAAGTGCACTGCACCCACTAAAACTGCTCCAGGGATCTGCATACTGCTGCGATGGAGCTGGGTATGACATTTGAGGCTGGCATAGAGGCTGGCAAAAAATATTAAACATTTTTTTTAGGGTGGGGTTGGTGACCACTGGGGGAGTAAGGGAAGGTCATCCCCGATTCCCTCTGGTGGTCATCTGGTCAGTTCGGGCACCTTTTTGAGGCTTGGTCGTAAAAACAAAAATGGATCAAGCAAAGTCGCCCAAGTGCTCATCATGGATGCCCTTCTTTTTTCCATTATCGGTCGATAACGCCCCAGTCCCGACTTCGCTATACCTCCGACACGCCCCCATGAATTTTGGTCGTCCCCACGACGGAAAGCAGTTGAGGATGCCCAAAATCGGCTTTCAATTATGCCGATTTGGGCGACCCTGGGAGAAGGACACCCATCTCCCGATTTGTGTCGAAATATGGGCGCCCTTCTCTTTCAAAAATAAGCCTGCAAGGGGCCCTTTTACAAAGGTGCGCCAAAAAAATGGCCTGTGCTGGTAGGTGCGTGTTTTGGACGCACACAGGTCCATTTTTCAGCGCACCTGGAAAAAAGGCCCTTTTTTGTGTGGCCGAAAATGGACGTGTGACAAAATTAAAACCAGCGCACATCCATTTTTGGCCTGAAAATTACTGCCACCCATTGATTTGGTGTTAATGTCTCATGCGCTAACCGGGCGGTAAGCTCAGTGCACGTAAACTGGTGCTTACTGACGGGTAAGCGTCACGCAGTATAAAATTCCTACCTGTGTTCTGTACGCGCGTCAAAATGCAAATATCACCCAGGGCACGCGGTAGCTGAGCAGTAGTTCCAATTTGATGTGACTTGGACGCGCATAGGTGCCTGTTTGCCTTAGATAAAGGACTCCCAAGAGAAGATAACCAAGCTTCTAGTGATTTCATATAGTCATTAAATAGTAAAAGGGACAGTGGAGACCCAACAGTGGCCAATCCAGGTCACAAATACCTGGCAAGATCCTAAAAAAGTACAAAACATTTTATGCTACTTATCCAGAAATAAGCAGTGGATTTTCCCCAAGTCCATTTTAATAATGGTTTATGGACTTTTCCTTTAGGAAGCCATCCAAACCTTTTTTTTTTTTAAACCCCGCTAAGCTAACTGCCTTTACCACATTCTCTGGCAACGAATTCCAGAGTTTAATTACACATTGAGTGAATAAACATTTTCTCTGATTTGTTTTAAATGTACTACTTTGTAGCTTCATTGAATGCCCCCCAGTCCTAGTATTTTTGGAAAGAGTAAAAAGACACTTCACGTCTACCCTTTCGACTCCACTCATTATTTTATAGACCTCTATCATATCTCCCCTCAGCCGTCTTTTCTCCAAGCTGAAGAGCCCTAACTGCTTTAGTCTTTCCTCATAGGGAAGTCACCCCATCCCCTTTATCATTTTTGTCACACTTCTCTGCACCTTTTCTAATTCCACTATATGTTTTTTCAGATGCAGTGACCAGAATTGAACACAATATTCGAGGTGCGGTCACACCATGGACCGATACAAAGGCATTATAACGTCCTTACTTTTGTTTTCTATTTCTTTCCTAATAATACCTAATATTCTATTTGCTTTCTTAGCCACTGCAGCACACTGAGCAGAGGGTTTCAACGTATCATCGACGACGCCTAGATTCCTTTCTTGGTTGGTGACTCAACGTGGAACCTTGCATTACGTAGCTATAGTTCGAGTTCCTCTTTCCCACATGCATCACTTTGCACTTGCTCACATTAATCGTCATCTGCCATTTAGATGCCCAGTCTCCCAGTCTTGAAAGGCCCTCTTGTAATTTTTCCAGTCCTCTTGCGATTTAACAACTTTGAATAACTTTGTGTCGTCAGCAAATTTAATTACCTCACTAGTTACTCCCATCTCTAGGTCATTTATAAATATGTTAAGTAGAGGAGTGTGGTAGCCGTGTTAGTCCACTCTTAAGGTTATCAATAGAAATCAAACAAAATAAAACATGGAAAAGAAAATAAGATGATACCTTTTTTATTGGACATAACTTAATATATTTTTTGATTAGCTTTCGAAGGTTGCCCTTCTTCGTCAGATCGGAAATAAGCAAATGTGCTAGCTGACAGTGTATATAAGTGAAAACATTCAAGCATTACTATGACAGTCAAGCAACTACCACCTAACACCCTTCTGGTCACGATGGATGTAGAATCACTATACAGCAACATTCCACATGCGGATGGCATAGCTACATGTGGAAGACTCCTGAAAAAAATCCACACTGGACCATCAATACTCACCAGAAACTATTACAAAATTAATCAAATTCATTTTAACTCACAACTACTTCCGCTTTAACAATGATATCTATCTACAAATAATGGGCACTGCGATGGGCACCAGGACAGCACCCCAATATGCCAACCTTTTTATGGCTGAGCTGGAAGAGACATTTCTGAATACACACCAGACCAAACCTCTAAAATACTACCGGTACATTGATGACATTTTTATGATTTGGAGGAAGGGTGAAGAAACTCTGAAACAATTTTATTCTTCCTTCAATACATACCATCTTACAATCAGATTCAAAATTGACTACTCCCCAGAAAAAGTCAATTTTTTGGACACCACGGTCTCAATCAGTGATGGCTGTATACAAACATCTATATACAAGAAACCCACAGACAGATGCAGCTACCTCCACAACTCCAGCTTCCATCCTTCACATACAAAAAGATCAATCATTTATAGCCAAGCCACAAGATACCACCGTATCTGCTCTGACCCAGGGGACAGAGACAGACACCTTAAAAGCCTGACTGCATCCTTCAAACAGAAAGGCTACAACCCCAAAATAATCTCCAAGAATATTGCCTCCTCCTTCAAAACACCCAGGGAGAATCTGCTACAGTACAAGGAGAAAAAAGCCACAGACAGAATCCCCCTTGTAGTGACATACAATCCAGAGCTGGAAAAACTGAGGAAAATCATAAGAGATCTACAACCTATACTCCATGAGGATGAATTACTGAAAGAGATATTCCCATCCCCACCAGTACTGGCCTTCCAACAGCCACCCAACTTAAAACACAAGCTAATCAGAAGTAAACTTCCAACACAGACTGAAAAGGAACAGAAGGGCACACTTCCCTGTAATTTATCCAGTTGCAAACTTGCCAAAATATTTCACAGGACCCCACAGTCATCCACAAAGGAACGATATTCAACATAAAGGAATCTTTCACTTGCTCATCTTCCAATGTGGTATATATCATTGTGTAAAAAATGTAACGAAGGATGCTATATTGGAGAAACAGGCCAGATGCTTAAGACAAGATTCAATTTACATAGACATCACATGAACAATACTGGTGCCAGTAGGGCTCCCACCCCTGTTGGTCAGCATTTTACAGGACCAGGACACTGTACCAGTGACTTCACAGTGAGAATCCTGAAAGGTAACTTTAAAACCATACAAGAACGTAAGACCTTTGAAGTCAGAATGGTTGAATATTTTAATACCCAACAGAAAGGACTTAACAAGGATCTGGGGTTCCTAGCCCATTATAAACCATAAAGCTGTATTTCTCTGTTGATCACCCTCCCCTCACCTATCCACACCTATCCTGTTAGAATATCAATGATATGCTTTGATGTCCCCATGCATACCTCCTACCCATCCCCATCCTCCCACCCTGTCAGACTGTCATAGTAATGCTTGAATGTTTTCACTTATATACACTGTCAGCTAGCACATTTGCTTATTTCCGATCTGACGAAGAAGGGCAACCTTCGAAAGCTAATCAAGAAATGTATTAAGTTATGTCCAATAAAAAAGGTATCATCTTATTTTCTTTTCCATGTTTTATTTTGTTTGATTTCTATTGATAAATATGTTAAAAAGCAATGGTCCCAGCACAGAGCCCTGGGGAACTCCACTAACTACCCTTCTCCATTGAGAATACTGACCATTTAACCCTACTCTCAGCAAGCCTGTGAAGCATTAAAGAGTGATCAATGGCATCAAATGCCGCAGAAATGTCAAATTGTAGTAAAGCAGCCTGACTTCTCTGCACAATATATTTCTAATTTCTGCAGTGAAAAAAAGTAATTAAGTCTTGGTACTGTGCAATGGCCTAAACCCATATTGAGTGTGATGTAAACAGAAAACATAAATTCACAAAATTGCTGATAAACTAGGAACTGTGTTTTGGCACTAATGCTTATATCAGGAGACATTGAATAGTAAGAGACACAGCAAATGAGATCGTCATAAACAATAAATTCTCTTACAATAAATAACCATTCATAAAAAACAAATATGATACAAAAAACACAAAGTTAAAAAAATTGAAATTGTGTAAAAACATGGTTGCTTAAAATGTGAATATTACATATAAGACTTGTATATAAAAACATTTTAAACAGTCATTCTTAAGTTAAAAAAAGTAGATATAATCTATTTTTTTGTTTCAATTTTTTTAACAGTATCTATATTTTTCATGTATAGGCAATTGTATGTGTTTTTAAAATAATTTTAATTTTTTGTGTTTTTATATAATTTTTGTTTTTATGAATGGTTATTTATTGTAAAAGCATTTATTGTTTGTGATTGTCTCATTTGCTGTGCCTCTTAGTACTCAAGTACTCCTAATGCAGGCAGTGCCAAAACACGGCCCATGTCGAGTCTGTATGTAGTTGTCATTCATCATTAGAGATTTATGTGATTGATCACAATAAAGGACATTTGCTTTGTTGGATCACCTTCAGTTACTTGGTCTTTTGCTTTTGTGAGTTGTGGGATCCTTTTGGCTCTTCTGTTTCTTTGTTGGCCACAGTTGGAAACAAGATACTGGGCTTGATGGACCTTCGGTCTGTCTCAGTATGATGTTTATGTTCTTATGTTTATGATTCACTCCTTTGTGTCCAAAAGGAGGAGGGCTAGGACATTGGAATCTTTTGGGAAGAAAATGTTTCAACATGCTGCAGTGGCGTACTGAGGGTGGGGCAGTGGGGGCGGTCTGCCCTGGATGCACACTGCAGGAGGGGTGCAGGGAGCAGCCGTGCGGCTGTCGGCTCCGCTGGTTCCCTGCTCCCTCTGCTTGTTACTTCCTGCTCCGGGGCAGAGGGAGCAGGGAACCAACGGAGCCGACAGCCTCGCTGCTGCTCCCAGCACCCCAGTAGGTGAGATTAATGCACCGGGGGGGCTTGAGGTGATGCACCGTGGGGGAGAACGCTGCACCATAGGGGGGTCATGCTGCACCCGGGAGGGGGGGGGGCGCGGATGACGCTGCTCCCGGGGGGGGGGGGGGGTGCAGCGAAGATCCGCCCCGGGTGGCAGCCGACCAAGGAACGCCACTGACATGCTGTGCTCATTTTCTGGATAGCATCTTATCAGCTCTTAATGAGCATGCATTTGTGTAGAACATTGTGCACAGTGTGTTAGAGTTCGCAGGTATTCCCAGGAAAAGGCTGAGGAGTTCCATCAGTTAGTAACTAAAGAGTGACAATGCAGAAAGTACATGCTCTGGCCAACTTAATGATGCTTCCAGTACAGCATCCAGGGCCTCCACCATGGATATTGGGATGTGCAGACTCGCTTGGCTGTGTTCTTCTGACCTTGAACCAGCAGTGCAAAAGAAGTTGGTGGACGTTCTGTGCCAGGGAGAAAATCTTTTTGGTGACAAGATGGAAATGGGCTCTGATCTCATCAAAAGCACTCCAGCATAATCAAGTCACTCTCCTGACCTGCTCCTAACTTTACCTCCACTTCCAGGAGGTGCTTTGACAATGGGCAGAGGTATCCACCTCCCTCCTGACCTTCCCAGACAAGTCAGGGATCTTCCTCCCATCCATGGCAACAGAGGGCCCAAAAGTTCCAGCTGGCTCCCCAGTCAAAACAAGGGGGAGCTTTTGACTGGCTGTAAGAGAGCATAGCTGTAATTCAAGTAACTGTTCTGGATGACCTTCTGGTAGAGAGAGGCTGAATCTTTTCCAGAAAAGGTTGCCTTTTGTAACCTCAGACGACTGGTGAGTTCTCAAAGTAGTTCAGATATATTGCACACTTCATTTGGAAAGATTTCCTCAAATTGCCTACTGCGAGCATCAAAATTAAGCTCTTAGCATCAGGAATTATTTACAAAGGAACTCTCTTCTCTTCTATCCTAGACCTGAGGGCCCTGAACAAGTTCAGGATGGTTTCCCTGTGCACTCTACTCACCATAATATAAGAAGGACATCAGCTATGCTTTCTGGTCTTAAAGGATGGCCTGTACCCACATAAGAATACATCTTAGTTGTGTAAAATATCTGAGATTACGAATAAGAAAACACCACTACCAGTACCATGTATTACCATTTGGCCCTGTGTCAGCATCCAGGGTAATCACAAACTGCTTAACAGTAGTTGCAGCATGTCTATGCAGACTGGGGGTGCATGTTTTTTCCTGTTTAGACGATTGACTGATCAAAAGCATGTCAGAAGAAAGTAGAAAAGAATCAATATAGAGAATCATTTGGGTGTGAGAAATTATTAGGACTTTGTGATAAATTACTCCAAGTCACACGTAAGCCCTTCCCAGCAATTGAAGTTCATTGGAGCCTTGCTAGACACAACTCAAGTGAGCACATTTCTCCCACAGCAGAGAATAGAGGCTATTATCTCAGTAGCTAAAAAGGCGAGTCAGAGACAGCAAGGATCAGCTTTACAGAAGTTGAGAATATTGGACCACATGGCCTCTACTGTCCATGTAACTTCTATGGCATGCTTCAATTTGGGGCTAGCTCAATGGACAATGTACTTCCTCAACAAGCAGGGAGGCATGGGATCCGTACCTCCTGTTTCAGGAAGCAGTCAGGATGTGGAAATGGGCCACCTCATATGGAATGATGCTGATAGCCTCTTACATTAATGGAAAGACAACTGTCTGGCAGACAGTCTGAATTGGGTCATGCAACTTCACAAATAGTTGTTGAACATGGGCATTGAGCAGAGTGGGCCACCCCCTTGATAGACCGTTTTGCTACTCATCTCAACAAAAAAGTCCCTCGGTTCTGTTCCAGTCTAGGATCAAGTGGCAGACTAACCTCGGATGCCAAAGCAAATGAAGGCAGATAAAGACCACATCCAGTCTGCCCTTTCATAACATGTATTAATGCTTCCTCTCCCTTAGAGATCCTATTTACTTGTCCCAAGCTTTTAGATATAGTCTTAGTTTCTTCCAGCTCCACCAGGAGGCCGTATTCAGTACCCTTTTCACGAAGAAGTAATTTTCAGGTTACAGCTTTTTTTTTTTTTTAGTAACAGCGTCAACCTATGTCCCTCATTCCAGAGCCTACTTTCAGTTGAAAGAGACTCACCTCCTGTGCATTTATACCACAGAAGTATTTAAATGTCTCTGTCATATCTTCCCTCTCACGCCTTTCTCCTCAATAGGGGCAAGTCTTATGTATACCTATCCTCCAATGCCTTTCATAGTGAGAACTCTCCTGAAACTCAAGCAGGATTGACAAACCATGATTCTGATCACACCTTTACAGGGTGATCATGGAGGTTGGAGTGCTGTCTGTCCCTCATCACTCAGAATTGGGAGGAGGGAGATACCTTCTACATCCCGTCCTCCAATTTCTAGACCTTGTAACTTGGATGCTGAGAGGTTAGAAATGGACTCCCTGAACGTATTGGAGAGTATCCCCAAAATTCTGCTTGCATCCGTAAAAGATTCCACTAGAAGGTCATACAGTTTGAATCGAAGAGATTTGCCATCTGATGTGAGGATAAGGCCCTAGATCCCTTTTCCTGGCTTACACAAAAACTGCTTGAATATCTTCTGCATTTGTTAAAGTCAGGTTTCAAGACCAATTCCATAAGAGTTCATCTCGGTGCGATTGGCTTTTGTCACCATGTAAAGGGTTAACTCATCTCTGCTCAGCCTTTAGTTGTTCATTTTATACTCAAACCCCCCTACAGTGTAATGGGATCTCAGTGCTGTCCTTACCCAGCTGATGAAAGCTTCTTTTAAGCCACTTGATACTGGTCACCTGAAGTACCTGGAAGGTTTTGTTTTTGGTGGTGGTCACTCAGCCTGCATGGTCAGATCATCTTATACAAAGTTTTACAAGAACAGAGTGGTTTAGTATATGCATCCCATGCTCCACCCAATGGTAGTATTGGAATAACACCTTAATCAGTCAGTTGTTCTATGAACATTTTTCTCGAAACCACACACCCATCAAGATGAAACCACACTGCACGCTCTGGATTGCAAGAGAGCCTTGTCCTTCTATTTAGAGCAGGCTAGACCCATAGAAAGTCCACACAGCTTTTTCTTTCTTTTGGCATAAACAGGATGGGCAAATACATGCTGTTAAATTGGCTAGCAGACTGCATCTCTTTCACTTATGCCCAGGCTGGGCTGACTCTGAAGGGTCATTTCATGACTCACAATGTCAGAGCCATGGCTGCATTGGTAGCCCACCTGAGGTCAGCCTCCATAGAGTAAATTTACAAAACTGCAACATGGACCTCAGTCTATACATTCACAGCTTACTACTGTGTAGAAGAGGACTACTGACATGACAGCCAGTTTGGTCAGACAGTCCCTCCAAATCTATTTGGAGTCTAGAATTTAACTTCCCCCCCCCCCCCCCAGCCCATTTAGTTTCAGTTCTAGACCATCTCCTTAAAAAAAAAAGGAACATTATTTTATAATTAGTTCTTGTCTGTTGCAGGCTTGAATTGGATTCCCTTTTTTGTTTCGAGACAGCCTGGTAGGTAGGGATTGCCAGTAGCAAGATTATATTCTTCTTGTCCTTGGAGAAAACAAACTTACTTATTTGTAGCAGGTGTTCTCTGAGGACAACAGGATGAATATTCTTACTACCATGCCCACTTTTCATTGCAGTTGCATTCTTTAAGCCTTTTACTTAGACTGAGCTAGTTCCGCACGATAACGGCAGATGGGAAGACACATATATGCTGGTGAATTGCTGCCAAAATCTTCTGTAAGGCACTCCATCAGATGATGTCACCCAGTTAGAAGAATATTCATCCTGCAGTCCTCAGAAAGCACCTGCTATAGATAAGTACCTTCGTTTTGCCAGTTGTCAGGATCATCATCATCATCTTCACATTGAGGGACAGGCCCATTGTGAGACTGTTCCATGATCTTGATTATCAGATATTTCAGATTGTCTTCAATTTCAGCCAGTAACATGGTATCATCAACATGGCTATAGTTGTGATGAGTTTTCCATCAGTTTTCACACCCCAGGTTTCTTCATTTAGTCCTGCTTCTCTGTTGATTGTTCTGCCTATTGATTGAACAGGTAAGAGGAAAGTATGCAGCCTTGTCGTGCAACTTTGCCAATTTTGAACCACTGTGTTTCTCCTTTTTCTGGTTTGAACTATTGATGAATGAAAAGGTTGTGCATGAGAACTATCAAGCACCCTGGTATACCCAGGCTCTTAATATGGTTCAGAGTTTTTCATGATTTATGTAGTCAAAGGCCTTGCTGTAGTCAATGAAACATATGAAGATATCCTTTGTTCTTCTTTCATCTTTTCAAGGATCCACCTCACAACCACGATGCCTTTTTCCTCGCTCTTTCCTAAACCCTGCTTGAACTTCCAGCAGTTCTTGCTCCTGGTATGATTGTAGTCTCTATTGAATGATCTTGAGTAGAATCTTGCTGATGTGTGGAATCAGAGTGGTTGTGCGATAATTTTCACAGTAAGTTGGCTCGCCTTTCTTCAGTATTGGTATGAGCACAGATCTTTTTCAGTCGGCTATGATACTTTTTCCAAATTTCTTGGCAGAGCTTTATAAGTATTGTTACAACTGCATCTGATTGTCATAGTACTTCAGTGGGAATGCTGTCGGTGACTGTTGCTTTGTTTTTTGATAAAGCTTTCAATGCTGCTTTAACTTTTCTTTCATTACCAGTGGTCCCTGAGACAACTGCTGATCCACTTGATCTTTATGGTATGATGACTCAGTATATTCTTTTCACCCTTTCTTGATCTTCTCAGCATTGTTCAACACAGATCCCTGAGAACCTTTTTCAATTCAGAGTTGGAATTTTCTCTAAATATGGTAGCTTTAAGAAAGCCGATCTTATTCTTCCTTTTTATATATTTTTTAATTCTGTTTCCTTGCATGCATTGTTGTAGTACTTCTCTGTATTTTGGCTTGTGAAACATTGGAAATTCTAGCTAGGTTCCGCGACTGCCTTTCTTTCTCCTCTAGCTTTAACGTCTCTTTGTAATTGAGCAATTATGAGAGTTTCTTCAGTTATCCATTTTTGCTGTTATTGTTTTTTCACCTTATGCAGGGGACTTTTCACTTTTTTCTAGTACAAATTTGTTGATATCTTCCCATAACTCTTCTGTACTCTATTGTTAGTATCCAATGCATTTCACACCATGACATGATGGAGCATGCTTTGCCAGTAGGTGTGTATAAAGTGAAGTTTGGGTAGAACATGGATAGACCTAGCATTTAACATGCATAGATTATGAAATACTTAATCTACTTGGGTATGTGCATAAAATATATGCCTTCATTTACACCTTCTCTCAAGCAGATAAATGTGACTACTTCGTGTCATGATTTCTGTCAATGCGCTAGTGTTTTATAAAGGCAACTAGGCTTCTACTTGTCTTTTTAAAATAGTGTCTAGATAGGCACCATTTATAAATATACCCTCCACAAGCACATGTTATACATTTAAAATTATTTCATACTCCGTGTGCATATAATTTTTAACATGTAACATATATGTTTAAAGCTCTATTTGCTCTTGGTAGGACAGACTTGGATGTTAAATGGAGAGCGACTGTGCTCCAGGCTCTTCTTTTCCCAAATGCCCAACACTTGGCTGTATAGTGATTTATATGACCAAAAATTAGCTATTCCAACGCAAAGCAAAATATTAAAAAAAAAAACTTAGGCTATAAGCATTTGCTGTTGACGGCATAAGTTCTTTAAAATATTGACCTTAGTATATTCTGCATCTGTGGGTTCCCTTTGCAATACGTGCTTTATTTCTTTGAGGTTTGCTTTATATATCACCGCAGACATGTACACCTTTTAAAGCGATGTTTCCTATCTTCTAGTAATAGCACAGTTGTTTAGAAGAATCAGCTTACAGTCTGTGGTTATCTAAGCGTACTGAATGTTTTCCAGGAGTGGTATACAGAAAGGCCTAGTTGACAGGGTTTGAGAGGGCTTCAGAGTTTGGGTGCAGAGCTCCAAGGTGGAAGGGGAGGCATTGGTACAAATTTATGGCATCATCTGAAGTCTAAGAAGATGCCCTTGAACACCTATTCCAGTGGAAAGAGAACCCTACTGAAGCTGTAGAAGTATTTCAGCTAAGGTTAATAACAGACATAATAGTTACCTTTCTTTGTTTGGGAGACCTGTCTTAAGATGTTAATTGATGAAAAGAGGGGAAGATGGATTATAGTCGGGACAAAAACTGGAGACTAGAAATGATGGAATTGTGCAGCTGTGGATGTCGTGGCTTAAAGTACAATTTATAGTTAGAAGATAAACTTTCAGTGGAAAAATAGAAAGTAAAAAAATTGAAAATGCAGATATTTATTCAGTGGAGCTACCCAGAATAAGGTTAGATGGAAATTTTATTGGGCACAACAGAAGGGAAATGCCTGTCATGTGAGAACAATTAATCGTTTTGAAAAGTAATGCTAGTTTTAAACTCTGCTGTAGGTAGTTCAGTGTCAGATCCCAGTTTCAAAAGGAAATACCTTGCATGACAATCTGAGTTGGAGCCATGGCTCAGGCCACAGCAATTCCTATTCAAGTCTTATATCTGAAGTGGTTAACTGGGTTGGAATGCCATGGAGTTGACTTGCTTATGTCCATGGTTCCATGGGTGTTTGAGATCTTTTTTCTTGTTTGTTCTAATACCATAAATGTATATTTATGACTCACTGTTAATATATGGTTTATATGTATATATGCACCTACTGTGACCCTTATTTTAGAAGCTTCTTCACATGTAAGTAGCAGCTTTTAAATGTGTATGTTGGCAACACATGCAAATAGTGATTTTAAAAATCCACTCTTTACATGTGGAGATGCACAGCACAAACAGATTTTAAGGGGGCATGGTGTGGGCTTAGTTTGGGTGGACTAAACATCTGTGCATGAGCACCCCATCTTAGAAGGGGTATGCATGTGGAGACCAAATATTTTCTATCTTGGTCTTTATCCTTACCTGAGGCAAACATAAATGCCAGATTGAAGGGGCAGCTACTGAGGCCAAGAGAACCCTCTTCACGCACCTTATCAGAATGCCATCAGACTGATTATCACCCCCCATCTGCATCCCCCCCCCCCCCATTACACTCCCCAACAAAACATTATTCCTTTAAACCTCTCTTCCACACCCCAGTACAAGCAGAACCCCTTCTCGCAAAAAAAAAAAAAAAACCCACCCCTGGGGTTCCACTAGGTATATCTTGGTATCTAGTGGAGAGTAGGAATGATCCCCAATCTTTCCGGCCTTGTCAGAAACTGGATTCAAAATAGTGCTGGTTGACCCTAGCAGTTATCTCTACTACAGTTCAAGATACCAAATTGAAAGGGGAACTGTGATGTCATAACCTGGATGTCTTCAATTCCCATCTCAACATTCTGTGTAAAATTGGGCTTCATATGTGTGGTGTAACATATATTTAAATGTTTTAGATCCAGTGAGAGAATACAATTGTTCTCCATGGCCAGAAGTTGAAAATCTAATCAAAAAATGTCTAAAAGAGAATCCACAGGAAAGGCCAACATCTGCACAGGTATCTTTTTGTTCTCTATATAGTAAGCACCAATGCAGCCTGTTCCTAATTAGGTGAATAAATAAAGGATTG
The DNA here is from genome assembly GCF_901765095.1 of Microcaecilia unicolor. Taxonomy (NCBI): domain Eukaryota; kingdom Metazoa; phylum Chordata; class Amphibia; order Gymnophiona; family Siphonopidae; genus Microcaecilia; species Microcaecilia unicolor. The sequence continues at coordinate 38,149,588 of NC_044040.1, read as the reverse complement.
TCAGTGAAAAACTCAGGTCTTGCAGACTTGTTATGGTGACCAGAACTTCAAATAGTGGCCCTGGTTTAAGTTGTGTATTTGATTCACCAAGGTGTTCTCACATTCTGTGTTTTTACGTAAAGTTTGTTTTCAAAAGCCAATTGAGTAGATAAATTAACTAATTTTAGCTGGTCACTTTTAGGAGAATTTTAGGTGAGCCTAACCAGTTAGATTTGGAGCTAAAATATCACCTAAAATATAGTGCTGAAAATCAGGCACTAAGGCAGGCTAATTAAATGAAAAATAGAAGATAAACAATTCACTTTCATTTTTTTTATTATTGTTTTGTTTTGATCTTAGGTATTTTTGTTACATTTACTAGGATCTGTTATATTCTCTTTTTTTTTCTTGTATTTGGACAGATAATTTTATGGTTTGTTATAAGAAGATTGCGAACAGTTCTTTTTCATTTCAGGTTGCTTGTTTCTGGAATAATTTACTAAACACAGTTAGGATACAGGGCTCTTACCTTTTATTTTGTCGTCATTTAAAAATGTAACCCTATGATAAATATTTAGGTTCCCATCTTATGTTTTATTTATGCATATTTTCCAGGTATTGAGAAATTTTTAATTTTTTTGATCCTCTTGGAACCCTTTTAGGGATCTGGTGTATTATAAATCATTGGATTACATTATTTTGTAAGACACGTCTGCGTGTAAAAGCACCTCTACTTGATTTCCATATTGTTGAGATCAATATGTTCTTTTCGTTCTTCATAATTATAGACAAAGAGAAGCTGGTCCCAGGAAGTCCAATGCAAAGAAGAGAAGCTGATACAAAAGGCAGTCTGATGTAGTATGGCATACAGTAAAATGTATTGAAGTTCTAAAATGACCTGATGTGTCACATTTTGGTTTACATCTGCATAAGGGGTACACAGATCTGTAATACGTATCTATTAAACAAATAAAGGAGTATGTTTACTAAGGCGTGCTACCGATTTTACCACACCTTTAAAGTTAAGGCAAGTTAAACGCTAATGCACCTATACATTCCTATGGGTGCATTAGCGTTTAACGTGCGCCAACCATTCTCCGAGGACAAGTGCGTGACCGTTCCCGCTCAGTTATTTTCTATTCCGCGCTGGAGAGAAACGTGTTACCGTCTCTCTCTTTGTCAGCCCCGGAAACCGGATTGTGGCCTAGCCGCGGTTTTTTCTTGTTTCGCGTACGTGTTCGCGTGGTTTTTTTCTTAGGAAACTAAAAAAAAAAAAAAGGAGTTGTCCTCGTCGTCCTTAGCTGCGAGGGCGATTCGTCGCGGTCGTTTCTTTTTCGGGTGTGCTTTTCACCGCCACCATCGACGACTTTGACCTCGCCGACGCGAATTTTCCGTTGATGTCCTCGAAGGTCCAGAGTGGATTCAAAAAGTGTGGTCGGTGCGGCCGGCAGACGTCGCAGACCGATACCCACGCTTGGTGCCTCCAGTGCCTCGGCCCGGAGCATAATTTCAAGACGTGCACCTTGTGTCTCGGCTTAAGGAAGCGGACACAGGTGGCGAGGCAAGTTCTTTGGGACCGTCTTTTTGGAACTTGCGCCGGCCCGTCGACCTCGACGGCATCGGTGTGCGGGCAGTCTGCCCCGGCTACTCCCTCAACCCAGGGCCATCGGGACCGAACCCTGTCGGATCAGATTCCTCGAGGCCGGGGGGGGGGGGGGGGTTCCACCTCCTTGTCTCTTCCGCCGAGCGCCGATGACGGGCATAGAAAGAAAGCAAAGAAGCACCGTCATCAGTCGCCCACGGCGCATCGGACTGCCAGCTCCGGTACTTCGAGGGACGACTCAACGCCCAGGAAGCGGCAGTGCCGGGAGGAGCGTTCCCCCTCGGTTGAAGAGGTGTCGCTGCGTCAGTCCGCGGGTACTTCGGTACCGTCTCCTGGACCCGAGCAGCTTCCGACACCCACACCGGCCCCCCTGACTTTCCCAACAGCGGGCCTTGACGAGTGCCTCCGAGCCATCCTTTCCGGGATCCTGGAAGGGCTGATGCGCCAGGCTCTGCCGGCACCGGGGGTGCTTGCGCCCCCGGCGCCGTTGATGGAGGCGCCGGTGTGCTCTGGCCCGATGCCGAGGCCTTCGACGCCACTTGCGGCACCGGTGTCGACCGCCACGCAGGTGGAGTCGACGTCGATGGAGGGAGCTTCGTCCCCGCCGGCGCGGGAGTCCACTGCTCGACGCCATCATCGAGGACGTGGTTCCTCGCAGTCAAGACGGGCCCTGAGAGCCCCTCCTTTGTCAAGGATATGTCTATTTGCATTCCCTTTCCCATGGTTACTGTGGATGAGCCGAGGGCGGAGATGCTCGAAGTCCTCGACTATCCATCACCACCTAGATAGTCTTCCACGGTGCCGTTGCACAATGTCCTTAAGGAGACACTGCTTCGGAACTGGCTGAAGACACTAATCCCACCATCCCCAAGAAAGCGGAGTCCCAATACAGGATCCACTCAGACCCAGAGTTGATGCGGCCTGAATTGCCTCATGACTCGGCGGTCGTGGACTCTGCTCTCAAGAGAGCACGGAGTTCGAGGGATACCGCCTCGGCGCCTCCGGGGCGGGAGTCTCGCACTCTGAACTCGTTTGGGAGGAAGGCCTACCAATCTTCCATGCTGATGACTCGCATCCAATCATACCAGCTCTACACGAGCATTCACATGCGGAACAATGTGAGGCAACTGGCGGACCTGGTTGACAAGCTCCCCCCGGAGCAGTCCAGGCCATTTCAGGAGGTGGTCAGGCAGCTGAAAGCGTGCAGAAAGTTCCTGTCCAGGGGTATCTATGACACCTGTGATGTGGCATCTCGAGCTGCGGCCCAAGGTATAGTGATGCGCAGACTGTCATGGCTGCGTGCCTCTGACCTGGACAACCGCACCCAGCAGCGACTGGCGGATGTCCCTTGCCGGGGGGATAGCATTTTCGGCGAGAAGGTCGAGCAGTTGGTGGACCAACTACACCAGCGGGAAACCGCTCTCAACAAGCTCTCCCACCGGACGCCTTCAGCATCCACCTCTGCAGGTGGACTTTTTCCCGGGCCCGGCAGGCTGCGCCCTACGCCTCTAAAGCAAGCGCAGGTACACCCAGCCGGCCCGAAGGCCTCCTCAGGCACAAGGACAGTCCCAGCGCACTCGTTCCCGTCAACAGCGTGCGCCTAAGCAGCCCCCTGCGCCTCCACAGCAAAAGCAGGGGACGGGCTTTTGACTGGATCCACGGGAACATAGCCGCCATCAAAGTACCCGTACCGGACGACCTGCCGGTCGGGGGGAGGTTGAAAGTTTTTCACCAAAGGTGGCCTCTCGTAACCTCCGACCAGTGGGTTCTCCAAATAGTGCGGTGCGGATACACCCTGAATTTGATCTCCACCCCGCCAAATTGCCCACCGGGAGTCCTATCCTTCTGCTCCCATCACAAGCAGGTACTTGCAGAGGAACTCTCCGCCCTTCTCAGCGCCAATGTGGTCGAGCCCGTACCACCCGGGCAAGAAGGGCAGGGATTCTATTCCAGGTACTTCCTTGTGGAAAAGAAAACAGGGGGGATGCGTCCCATCCTAGACCTGAGAGGCCTGAACAAATTCCTGGTCAAAGAAAAGTTCAGGATGCTTTCCTTGGGCACCCTTCTGCCAATGATTCAGAAAAACGATTGGCTATGTTCCCTGGATTTAAAGGACGCATACACTCACATCCCGATACTGCCAGCTCACAGACAGTATCTCAGATTCCGCCTGGGCGCACGGCACTTTCAGTATTGTGTGCTGCCCTTTGGGCTCGCCTCTGCACCACGGGTGTTCACGAAGTGTCTCGTGGTGGTAGCGGCGTATCTTCACGAGCTGGGAGTGCACGTGTTCCCGTATCTCGACGATTGGCTGGTCAAGAGCACCTCGGAGGCAGGAGCCCTCCGGTCTATGCAGTGCACTATTCAACTTCTGGAGCTGCTGGGGTTTGTGATAAATTACCCAAAGTCCCATCTCCAGCCAACACAGTCTCTGGAATTCATAGGAGCTCTGCTGAATACTCAGACGGCTCAGGCCTTCCTTCCTGAAGCGAGGGCCAACAACCTCCTGTCCCTGGCTTCGCAGACCAGAGCGTCTCAGCAGGTCACAGCTCGGCAGATGTTGAGACTTCTGGGTCATATGGCCTCCACAGTTCATGTGACTCCCATGGCTCGTCTTCACATGAGATCTGCTCAATGGACCGTAGCTTCCCAGTGGTTTCAGGCCACCGGGAATCTAGAAGATGTCATCCGCCTCTCCACCAGTTGCCGCACTTCACTGCTCTGGTGGACCATCCGGACCAATTTGACCCTGGGACGTCCATTCCAAATTCCGCAGCCCACGAAAGTGCTGACGACGGATGCATCTCGCCTGGGGTGGGGTGCTCATGTCGATGGGCTTCACACCCAGGGTCTGTGGTCCCTCCAGGAAAAGGATCTGCAGATCAACCTCCTGGAGCTCCGAGCGATCTGGAACGCATTGAAGGCTTTCAGAGATCGGCTGTCCTACCAAATTATTCAAATTCGGACAGACAATCAGGTTGCAATGTATTACACCAATAAGCAGGGGGGCACCGGATCTCGCCCCTTGTGTCAGGAAGCCGTCGGCATGTGGCGTTGGGCTTGCCAGTTCGGCATGCTCCTCCAAGCCACATACCTGGCAGGTGTAAACAACAGTCTGGCCGACAGACTGAGCAGAGTCATGCAACCGCACGAGTGGTCGCTTCATTCCAGAGTGGTACGCAAGATCTTCCGAGAGTGGGGCACCCCCTCGGTGGACCTTTTCGCCTCTCAGACCAACCACAAGCTGCCTCTGTTCTGTTCCAGACTACAGGCACACGGCAGGCTAGCGTCGGATGCCTTTCTCCTCCATTGGTGGACCAGCCTCCTGTATGCTTATCCTCCCATACCTTTGGTGGGGAAGACCTTACTGAAGCTCAAGCAAGACCACGGCACCATGATTCTGATAGCGCCCTTTTGGCCCCGTCAGATCTGGTTCCCTCTTCTTCTGGAGTTGTCCTCAGAAGAACCGTGGAGATTGGAGTGTTTTCCGACTCTCATCTCGCAGAACGACGGAGCGTTGCTGCACCCCAACCTTCAGTCCCTGGCTCTCACGGCCTGGATGTTGAGGGCGTAGACTTCACTGCGTTGGGTCTGTCTGAGGGTGTCTCCCGTGTCTTGCTTGCCTCTAGGAAGGATTCCACTAAAAAGAGTTACTTTTTCAAGTGGAGGAGGTTTGTCGTTTGGTGTGAGAGCAAGGCCCTAGAACCTCGTTCTTGCCCTGCACAGAACCTGCTTGAATACCTTCTGCACTTATCAGAGTCTAGTCTCAAGACCAACTCAGTAAGGAATCACCTTAGTGCGATTAGTGCTTACCATCATCGTGTAGAGGGTAAAGCCATCTCTGGAGAGCCTTTAGTCATTAGATTTATGAGAGGCTTGCTTTTGTCAAGGCCTCTTGTCAAGCCTCCTGCAGTGTCATGGGATTTCAACGTCATCCTCACCCAGCTGATGAAACCTCCTTTTGAGCCACTGAATTCTTGCCATCTGAAGTACCTGACCTGGAAGGTCATTTTCTTGGTGGCAGTGACTTCAGCTCGTAGAGTCAGTGAGCTTCAAGCCCTGGTAGCTCATGCTCCTTATACAAAATTTCATCATAACAGAGTAGTACTCCGCACTCACCCTAAGTTCCTGCCAAAGGTGATGTCGGAGTTCCATCTTAACCAGTCAATTGTCTTGCCAACATTCTTTCCCAGACCGCATAACCGCCCTGCTGAACGTCAGTTGCACACATTGGACTGCAAGCAAGCATTGGCCTTCTATCTGGAGCGGACACAGCCCCACAGACAGTCCGCCCAATTGTTTATTTCTTTCGACCCCCAATAGGAAGGGGGTCGCTGTCGGGAAACGCACCATCTCCAGTTGGCTAGCAGATTGCATTTCCTTCACTTACGCCTGGGCTGGGCTGGCTCTTGAGGGGCATGTCACGGCTCATAGTGTTAGAGCCATGGCAGCGTCAGTGGCCCACTTGAAGTCAGCCACTATTGAAGAGATTTGCAAGGCTGTGATGTGGTCATCTGTCCACACATTCACATCACATTACTGCCTTCAGCAGGATACCCGACGCGACAGTCGGTTCGGGCAGTCGGTGCTGCAGAATCTGTTTGGGGTTTGAATCCAACTCCACCCTCCAGGACCCGATTTTATTCTGTTCAGGCTGCACTCTCAGTTAGTTGTTCTTCGTAGGTCAATTTCTGTTATGCCCTCGCCGTTGCGAGGTTAAATTGACCTGGGTTCTTGTTTTGAGTGAGCCTGAGAGCTAGGGATACCCCAGTCGTGAGAACAAGCAGCCTGCTTGTCCTCGGAGAAAGCGAATGATACATACCTGTAGCAGGTGTTCTCCGAGGACAGCAGGCTGATTGTTCTCACCTACCCTCCCTCCTCCCCTTTGGAGTTGCATTTTACTCATTCCTTTGCTTGTCATTCAACTGAGCAGGAACGGTCGCGCACGGGCGGGAAGACGACCGCGCATGCGCGGTGGGCGTGCCCTGCGTGCGGGACCGGCCGCAAAGTTTTCTTCTGGTTGGTGGGGGCTGCCGTGGACGTCAACCCAGTCGTGAGAACAATCAGCCTGCTGTCCTCGGAGAACACCTGCTACAGGTATGTATCATTCGCTTTAACGCGCATTAAAAATGCTAATGCGCTTATAGCGTGCCTTAGTAAACACAGTCAAAAATTTTAAAAGCATATATATTATACAAATAAATAGTGAACTAAAAGCCACACAATGAAAATCCTGTGACTAGTTAAAAAGCCACACTGCCTCAATTATTGCTTCCAAAGTGATCTTGCAATAAAACATTTAAAAAGCCAAAAACAGAAAATACTTTCCTCACAACCATATCCAAAACATCTTAGATTAATTATATAAGGTTGTAGATACGGCCATGTTTCAGCTTTCGCCTGCATCAAGGGTACACAGATCTTGAATAGTCAGTGATAGCTGAGTTACAATAACCAACCACTAGTGAAGAAGTACCTTAGTGTAATGTTTCGATACATTCCACAAGGATGATCAACAATTCTCGACATGATACATTTAGGTACTTCTACACTAGCGATTGGTTATTGGGAATTCAACTATTACTGACTATTCAAGATCTGTGTACCTGCGATGCAGGCAAAAAGCTGAAATGTGGCCACGTTGGGTCCTTTAAGAATTCCAAAAAACTTTGCTGTATTGCCATACGGCATCAGACTGCCTTTTGTGTGTACCAGCTACTCTTTTTGTTCTTCTTACAGCAGAATAGAAAGTTAACTGTGAAAAGCTTGTCCTAATTTCAGTAATGGCTTTACTTCTAGTAGTTGCAAGAGCTTGAGAAGGAACAGAATATTTTTATGGAACTCCCTGTGCCTCTGAATTTGTATAGATATAAAGAATCCATTCTGGAAGATGGTTTGCTTTTCTAGGTTGAGAATTAATTGAAAATTAGTCATCCATGTTTACTGTACAGCATATTTGGAAATCAATTTAAACTTAAAATTTGTAGCATGCAAGATATTTAAGTTGCTTAAACACTGGGAAAAGAATACTAAATACTATTATTCCTCTAGTTTGCCTTCAGATAATTTTTTGTTTTGTTATTGTTGGCAGGTGTATGACATGTTGGAATCTACAGAACTTCTTTGTTTGATGAGAAACATTCCAGTACCCAGTGTATTTACAGCAGAGTGCATGGTACCTGCCACACACTCATACAGTCAGCCAGCAGTTTGGGTAGGCAATGGCTGTACAGACAAAGCAGAACTGTCATGCTTGAATTTAAAAAAAGGTGGACATACTTGTAAGGTAGGTTTATATGTTATCAGTAGTAAATCATTAGATACTCTAAAACAAAACAACCACATTTGACTACTGCTTCTTTTAGTATTTCCAAATTAAAGGGTGTCACGAAATACCTAGCACTCACCTGGTGCTAACCCTATATCCACTTAGAGGGTCTGCCCTCAGCACTGCTCAGGTCTACCTGTACCTGCTGCTTGTGCTCTACTGTAGCACCCTTCTCTCGCTGACTGGGTCCTGCAGGCCTCTGGATGAGTAGTGTAAGCATGTTTCCCCAAGGACAAACAGGACAGTGTGTTCTCCCAGATGGGTGACATCATCTGATGGAGTCCAGCGCGGGAACTTCTCAGCTACTTTCTAAAAGTGTTTAAAAGGCAGCACTGCACATGTGTGCATGACTTCCTGCTCGCTGCTGCCACCATACAGGACCAGACAGTTTTTGTTATCCGTGCAGCAGGGAAGATGCGTACTTCTGTCTGTCCCTCATGGTTCGCTGCTGTTTTTTCTAGTTGTCATTATGATCTTATTTTCATTTGGTAAGTACTGTGTGGGACCAGTTTTCCCTTCTTTTGGCAGGAAAATTGTTGCAGCATGCTCCGAGTAATTGAGGCAGTAATTTGCAGCTCTGAGCTCTGCACTAACTTTCCTATCACTACCTAAGTGCTGATTGGCTCAGGCACTGACAGGAAAGTTGACGTTTAAAAATAACCCCAAAAAAACAAAAAAAACCCCACCAAAACATGCAGTGGCTCCTTCCCCTAATATAAAAAAAGGCCTGGTGGTCTAATGGCCTCGTCCCCACCCCTGAGCATCATTCTTCCTCCCCTAAAGCCTTAAAAATATCCCCGATGGTCCGGTGTTCTTTTCCCGGCCTCCTCACAAATAGCCTGGCATATACACTTAACACCACCTATTGAACTGATGTATTAACAGGTAAAGCACAGTAAGTAACTGCAGGTTATCTACAAGGTGCAGTCCATACCCATTCCCTACTCTTCTACCCACTATGCAGTCAATGAAGTAATTAATGCGCTCTGTGTCAAGCCATTGTGTTATTGTTAGTGCATACATGCAGTAATCCTCTTGTTAACTGTTTAATGCACTTTATAAAAAAGTACCTCTAAGAAACTTATTAAAAGAGCTGTCAAACTTTTTAATCTATGTGTGCTTGAAAAGAAATGTAAGAATGCAACCAATCCTAATTTTGCTGAGCTGTTATCAAATTACTCTGTTTATCTGAAATTAGAGACCTTTGGAAGCTTTAAATAGTCAACCATTTTGAATACCAAAATTTTAGAAATATTTCTAATAACAGTCAATAATTTGTTAACCTTTTACTGTTTTCTTTTTACTAGCTCATTATAGATAGTCGGATTCTGTGCCTTGCACTTGTGTCTCTTCCTGAAGAAAAGGAAAACTGGATTTTAGCAGGCACTCAGTCCGGTCTTCTGCTAACTGTCAACGCAGAAAATATGAAGTCTAACCATCATCTCCAGAAGATGTCAGATTCTGTCACCAGTTTATACTGCAGCTGTCTTGCACGGAAGAGGTAAAGGATCAAATGTCATACACAGGCATTCCTTTCAAGAAAAACACACAAGTTGCCCATCCCTTATCATCTAGAGCCCTGTTTACAAAGTCGCGCTAACATTTTTAGCATCTGCTAACACTAGAGACACCCATATATTCTTACAAGTGTCTCTAGCTTTGGCACGTGCTAAAAACGCTAGTTCACCTACAGCGCGGCTTAGCAAACAGGGCCCTTAACTTGGTAGCCATAGGCCTGTTAGTGGATTTTGAAAGTGAAAAGCCCCATGGAGTTTCCCTTCCAAAATCTTATGATTGGCTGGTTCTGTGGGAATTGCTTATACTGCATATGTCCCAAGTGCAACTTATGCAGGGTAAAGAGCAAGTGTGGATTTTAAAATGGTATCTGAACTCTTAGGGGCCCTTTTACTAAGCTGCACTGGTGCCTGCGCACGTACAAAGCGCGTCAATTTAGAACTAACGCCCAGCTACCGCGTGGCCCGGGCGGTAATTCCATGCTACGCGTGTCCGAAAATTTATTTTTATTTTTGAATGCGTGGCGCAAACTGGGCGGTAATTGGCAGTGCACGTGCATTGGCAATTACCGCCCGGTTAATGCGTGAGACCTTACCGCTAAGTGAATGGGTGGCAGTAAGGTCTCAGACCCAAAATGGACGCGTGCCAATTTTTATTTTGATGCACGTCCATTCCCCCCCCCCCCCCAAAAAAAAGCATTTTTTACAGGCGCGCTGAAAAATAGATCTGCATGCGTCCAAGACACCTACCTGCACTAGCACAGGCCATTTTTCAGCACACCTTAGTAAAAGAACCCCTTAATTTAGTTGGTCTGCCCTGCCCAATCCCTATTCTACCAGAAATAGTGTATCTGCTATTGACAGCATGGGTAGTTTTTCCTACAGAGAGAGCAGGGCAGTTTTAAAAGGTGGATTTACTCATTGATCTACATATACTGCTTTCAACATTGTCCCCTTTCTGTTTAAGAGCTTCAACATGGAACATGCTGAATTGAGGAAATGCTTTATTTTATTTTAACAACTGGCGATGTTGCATTTTCATTTGGCATGGCAAAGCAATTTATATTCAGTAATGAAACAAAGCAGCAGTTGCAATCAGCTTAATAAATTAAAAGATAAAGGCACAGACTTCCAGAATAATTAAACAGAAACCGCCGCAAAAACCTGATTACAGATAAATAGAAATAACTAATAAACCATAGTATGGTAATATGAGAAAATGCATATGACACAAGGCAGTATAGGCAGGTCTTCAGATTGATTTTAAATGAGGAGGAATAGTTAAGACTAAGTCCAGCAGATTTCAAGACTTGGGAGAGAGGGAGGAAGAATGCACGATCAAGAGATCAGCAAGATATATTGGATCAGCAAGATATATTGGTATCCTAGAATAAAATGTAGTTTTTCCTTGGAATGCTAAGGACTGAAGGGTGTTTGAGAGAAGTAAAAGACTGAAAAAGGATGATACATGGTTGCAGATAGTATTTTGGTGCTAACAGAGCTGTTTGAGAACTATATTGTCATACAGAGGCTTATGCAATTAACCTTGCTGCAAAAAGTTTAACTGTATGCTTTGGTAACATTTTACATGCATGAGAAAACAAGATTTAATGTTACCAAATGCATCATAAATCTTGTTCTCAATATTGTGGATGAGCATTAACATAAAACATTTTAATGTTCATATTAGCTGTGGATTGAAATTGATTGCAGTTTTGGCTGGTTAGCCTGAGGAATCTGCCCCCCCCCCCCTAAAAAATATACCTGGACAGAGAAAATAATTTCTCCTGAAAACCTTAAGTATGATAGAACCTTGCCTCGTTCCCCCCCCCCCCCCCCCCCCCCCCCCACTCCCAGGGCCGTAGACCATAGGCAACCACTCTCCACTCACATACCTCTCCTGTTGACTAAGCCATATTAGTGGCTGCCGTGCACTGATGCCAACACAGGCCAATCCTTTTGAATGTGCTGTGTCAGCATTGCCACACGGCAGCCGCTAGTACAGCTTTTTAAATAGGGGGAGATAGGTAGTAACCGTACTGGTTTAGTTGAGTGATCAGCCAAACCCAACCTCTTATCTGCTTCAGTTTGGAAGCACCTGACAGGACTAAATGGAAGTTTGTTGTCCATTCCTTTTTTGTTAAATATATTACCTAAATAAACATGAGAATGATATTGTAGAAGTATTTTTACTTGAAAAACATGTCCTTTGATGACGTATTTGTGAACCTCGTTAACTTATTTCAGCAAAGAGAAGAATTTTGTTCTGGTGGGGACAGCAGATGGAAATCTGGCTGTTTTTGAAGATACATCAATAAGGGTAACGTTCATGCTGAGTTTTCTTATTCTGTCTTTTTATGATTCCTTTTTTATTTTTTTTGTAAAATGGATCTGATAATGGACGAGATGGTGGAGTACCTTTCACTTTTATATCACTGTTTTACATCTGGCTCATTGCGGTAGCCATCAAAATTCATTACCATCTGGAAGACACTGGATGATCTATGTGAAATTAATGGAAGTCTCAGTTCAGTTCTTAGGAATGGGTGTCTATAATACCAGTTAAACTACTAGAATAATTTGCCATTAAGTGGCACCATAGTTTGCAGTCTCAGCAGTGAGGTAAAAGATAGCAAAGGCACAGAGACTGTTCTACCCTTTCATTCTTAGAAGTGGTATGATCCAAACAGAGCAGAGACACTGTCACAAAGCAGAATATAAAAATCTGCCCAACCACTCACCTAGTTACATCATTTTGGTGGATAAATTGATGACTTTATTTTCCAGTATGGCACCTTTCGAAAGCATTAAAGGGGTCTTTTTACTAAACTGTAGTAAAGTGACTTTTTTAGCAGAGGGTCACATTTTTTTTTTATGCAATGAGATTCTGTGACTTGTGGTAAAATAACCAGTCTTTAATGTTAGTTCACATTGATAACTTCCCCCTTTAATTTGCATCTTCTGGAAAATGAAATCGGGTTAGAATGTTTTAGCTCTCAAATTCTGGGGCTTCATTATAATTTTCTCTAGTGAAACACACAGAGGTTAATTTTCACTACTTCTTCTAACTTCAAAGTTATAGACATAATTTTAAGTATGCCCAAACAAATCTGCATAAATTGGGTATAAATATCGTATATAACTTTATTCATTGCAAAATGGGGATAAAGTTATGGGTTATCAACATGCTAATTCTGTACAAAATTTAAACAAATTTTGTTATACATGTAAGATCATATTTTCTTTTATGCAAGTAAATTTATGAAGGTTCTAATTGATGTGCAAATGTTTGGGGACTGAAAACCCACTTAGGTGCATATGAGCAACTTATGCAGATAATCCCAATTAAGATTTGATAAATAAGTGCTATGGGGATAATTTTATAAAGGGCACTGTTATCAAGCGGCCCCAGTATCATTGCCTCCTGCACCAAATCATGTGCTCCACTAAGGACTAAGTCTAGAATTGTTCCGCCTCTTGTTGGCTCCTGTACCAGCTGCTCCATAAAGCAGTCCTTGATTTTCATCAAGGAATTTTACCTCCCTAGCATTCCCTGATGATACATTTACCCAGAATATCGGGATAATTGAAATCACCCATTATTATTGTGTTCCCCAGTTGGTTAGCCTCCCTAATTTCTGATAACATTTCTATATCTGTTTGTTCATCCTGGCCAGGTGGACGGTAGTACACTCCTATCACTATCCTTTTCCCCTTTACACATTGAATTTCAATCCATAGGGATTCCAAGTTGTGTTTTGTTTCCTGCAGAATTTTCAATCTATTTGATTCAAGGCCCTCCTTAACATACAATGCTACCGCTCCACCAATTAGATCCACCCAATCACTACAATATAATTTGTACCCTGGTATGACAGTGTCCCACTTGTTATCCTCCTTCCGCCAGGTCTCAGATGCCTACAGTATTATCTAATTTTTCATTTAGTGCAATATATTCTAACTGTCCCATCTTATTTCTTAAGCTTTTGTCATTCACATATAGACATTTCAAACTACATTTGTTGTTCCTATTTACATCTTACTCAGCAGTTAGCAGTATTAATTTGCTATCTTTTGTCTGCTTTTTCTTTAGACACCTGGTCTATGGTCTGTATTGCAACCTTGCTATCGGGTTACCCTATCTCCCCTGTTCTGATGATATTACCTTGTTCCAAACCATGTGCTTTTGAGCGACTGTCGGCCTTCCCCCAGTTCTAGTTTAAAAGCTGCTCTATCTCCTTTTCAAATGCCGACGCCAGCAGCCTGGTTCCACCTGGTTAAGGTGGAGCCCATCATTCCGGAATAGGCTCCCCCTTCACCCAGAATGTTCCCAGTTCCATACAAATCTAAAACCCTCCTCCCTGCACCATCGCCTCATTAACACATTGAGACTCCAGTGCTCTGCCTGCCTGTTTGTTTGAAAATTAGTTCCTACCCCTGACGCATGGCCACGTCAGGTTACTGTTTATAATGAAGCTGGACATCTCTCCAGACTGCTGGTCTGTAATAAATAAGACTGGCCACTTTATTTTTTGGTGGCTATATGGTTGGTAACAGTCTGTGTGAGAATAGACAACCTGTGAGATCCTTCTGACAAAATAATGTTTTTTCCTTAAAGCATGAAGCTGCTGCACCTCTAAAGATACTCCGCATAGGAAATGTGAACACTCCGCTGGTGTGCCTTTGTGAATCCTTATACCTCTCAGACAAATATACCATCTGGGGCGGCTGCGGAACGAAGATTGTGTCTTTTTCCAGTAATTTTTCTTTGCAAAAGGTTATTGACACAAAGACCAGCCAACTGTGAGTTATTTATTTGTATAGTACTTTCTTACAATTACTTTTTAAGCACCATTTTGCATAGAGCTTCTAGATGGGGAAATGGGGATAAGATGTTTACATTATGCCAGCTATTTTACAAAAGGCTCACTGAATATGGAGCCTTTTGTAAAATAGTGTAAAGATTAGTGGGAGTACATGTGTAAGGCCTGGCGTGTCCAGCAGCAACAATAATTTTAGTTAGAAACTATTGAAGATTTTCATGATTGTTAATACTAAGATTATTTTTTTAAATAATCTACACTTACTCTTGCCATAGAGCAGGTGATGTTCAGTCTTTAAGTATATTTGTGTTCCATTTGCACTCAAATTATGTCACAACTCTGCCCCTTCAAAACTGTGTCCTATAACTTTTATTTACACATATAGTGGTTTTCTAAAATCATAATTTACACATGTAGGCTATTTTCACAAGTAAGTACTGCTATTTATACACATAAAAGCTGTGTAAAACTTCTAACTTTCTGAAATCTATTACGGCAAGTATGTTAATGAAAATGTTTTAGCTTAAAAGCAACATGTAAGGAAAGATGTTACATTGTAAAAAATTTTCTTCTGTGGCTTGTGTGTGCAACGTAGTTTTCAAACACTTGTCAGCATGAATACATAACTGGTTCTATAATTCAGATTCATTCAAAATTCATGTGGGATACATGTGTACATGGGAAATGGCTGTCATCCCATTTACCATTGTCTCTTGTTAATCTACAAGTAGAAAATATTGCTTTCATTTACAGTGCCTTGTCAAAATCTTCACAGCCTTGTATAATTTTCATATTCTACTGTCTAAAAATACAATTCAAAAGGCATTAAGTTAAATGGGGATATCCTGAAAACCCCAACTTGGTGAGCCCGAGGACTGGGTTGAAAACCTCTGCATTAAGAGTTTCACTGATCTACTCAACATGTGAAAGAACAATTATAGAACTATTCAAAAAATAAAAACCATAAGAAACCAAAAAGTCATGCTTGCATGAATCTTCACACTGTCATTGCAAATCCCAATTAGCTCAGCTTCCAAAAATTACCTTAAGAAGACCCACGATAAGTTAAATAAAGCCCAGCTGTGTCTAGTTACAATAATTGAGCTATTTTGAATACTCCTGGATGAACAGAATTTGAAGCAAGGATTTAAACATTCTACACATGAAGCTGTTAGTATAACTTTGGGGTAAAGTTCTTGGGGAAAGGCTATAAGAAAAGTTTGATGTATTTGACTATCCCTTGAGGCATTGTTGGGTCCATCATTTTAAAGTGACACTTCATCAGGCCATAACTCTAAAATAAGTAGCACTATCACCTCTTTTTTTCATGCTAGTCATCCCTCTCTTTATGCACCCAAGCATCTTTCTGGCTTTGACCATCGCTTTTTCTACCTGTTTGGAAGCTTTAAGGTCATCAGACACAATCACCCCCAAGTCCCTCTCTTCCTTCGTACACAGAAGCACTTCACCCCCTATATTGTACCGTTCCCTCGGATACTTGTGACCCAAGTGCATGACCCTGCATTTTTTAGCATTAAATCGTAGTTGCCAAATATCGGACCATTCCTCCAGCTTCACTAGGTCCTTCCTCATGTCATTTACACCCTCCAGGGTGTCCACCATGTTTCAGAGTTTGGTATCATCCGAATTGAGACAAACCTTACCAGACAGCCCTTCGGCAATATCACTCACAAAGACGTTAAAAAGAGCCCAGCTCAAGGACTGATCCCTGCGGTACTCCACTGATAACATCCCTTTCTTCAGAGCAACTCCATTTACTTTCTGTCTCCTTCCATTCAACAAATGTTTAACCCAATCAGTTACTCTAGGACCCATACCAAGGGCACTCAGTTTATTTATCAGGGCGAAAGAAATAGTTCTTTCTCCCTAAAATTGTAGAGTGTATTGTATAGATTACTGAATGAAACTCCAATGCATTTTGAACTGAATTTTTCAGACGGCAAGATTAAAAAACGTACAAGGGTGTGAAGGCTTTTATAAAGCACTGTATACACATTGAAAATGGATTTATGTGGATTTACATAGATTTCTAGTTTGGATTCTGTTGACTAGATATAATGGTTTATGAATGCATTTGTAATATGGTTCTGTTTATTCACAGGTTGCCTCAGAAATCGTTCAGTGATGCAAACATTGTATCCATAGCTGTGGATAACTGTATCTATTTGGCAAAGAAAAACAGTCATTTCGTGGAAGTTTGGGATAAGAAGACGGATAAATGTTGCGAACTTATAGATTGTGCTCATTTTCTCAAGTATGTTTATTATATTCTTCCGTTGTAATAGTCTTTGCATTGTAATTTTTTTTGCTTTAAAAATACAGATCTAGGCATACAAAGTTTGGAGTGGACAATTGGAAAATTGTATTAAAGCAATAGTACTTTGAGAGAGCAAAAATATGCAGTAGCAGAGCTAATACTTTGTATTGTGATTCTTTGTAATTACCGTAAGACTGCATATTGAGTTACAGCTTCTGGCTGCTCTCAGCTCACTAAGGTGCAGAAGATCAAAAGCCCCGCACTGTTCCAAACAGAGCTGTAAAAACAGCATGCACTCAGGCACAATCCTCCCGCACTTGTTTGACAGGTCCGGGCTGTCAATAAAACAGACCTGTCAAACGCAGGGGCCGGAGGTTCATGGGGCCCCAGATCCTCCTGCAATGCAAGGCCCTGGTGGCCTGGGCCCCCCCCCCCCCCGAACCACCACATCCCCCACCCTCGTAGATCAAACTTTTCTCACAGAAATGTCCAAATTGGTATTTTCAAAACCAATTTTTAGATGTTTTTCTCTGAAATCTGTCAGAAGTGCGTTCAAGTCACAAGGGTTCATGTCAGGGGCATGTTAAGGGTGGGATTTGGGCGTTCCTAACACTTGGATGTTTTTCTGCCATAATGGAACAAAACAAAAAGTCCAGGGCTAAAACTTGGACATTTTGGTCTAGACCTGTTTTATTAACGAATAAGCCACAAAAAGTGCTCTAAATGACCAGATGACCACTGTAGGAATAAAGGAATTACACCCCCTTACTCCTTCATTGGTCACTGACCCCCCTCCCACCCAGCAAAGATGTAAATGAAGCAGTACATACCAGCCTCTATGACAGTTTCAGATGTTATGGCCAGTTCTAATAGAGCAGCCAGCAGGTCCCTGGAATAGCCTAGTGGTCAGGGCAGTGCACTGCAGAGAAGGTGACCCTGGCCCATAATCCACTCCATTGCACTTATGGTGGAAAGTGTCAGCCCCGCAAATCCTGCTGTACCCACATATAGGTGACACCTGCAGCCATAAGAGCTATTGTAGTGGTGTACAGTAAGTTTTTCATAGGTTTTGAAGTGCTTAACCATACAGTATAAGGGGATAACGGTGAGATGTGTACCTGGGATCTTTTATGTGAAGTCCTTCAGTGCCCCCTAGGGTGCCCCACTGCTCTGTTGGGATACTTGTGTGGCCAATCTACTAGGAAACCTGGCTCCTCCTATTTCCCAATGACTTGATTTTGTGATTTTTTTTTTTTCACTTGGACATTTTTGTTTTGAAAATTGTCCAAAAAGATAGACGCACTAAGCACAACACCATCTAGGAAATGGCCATTTTCAAAGAAACAGATGTTTTTCTGGTTTGAAAGTGGTCATTTTCACTACTTGATTTTTGTACCTTTTCAGCAAAATGTCCAAAGTTGGATTTAGACATTGTATCGAAAGTGCCCCTCTATGTAACTCTTAAGTCTGTGTGCTTTGGAAATGAGCCTCGTAGTCTCCCCTGACAAGCATTTCTCAATTGCTTTACCCACCGTGACGTTTGCTTATAGTGAGTTTAGCAATCCACAAATTTTAATATAGCATCTTTCTGAGTGTCCATATTACCATAGGTCTGGGAAAAGTTTTGTTTTCATTGGCATTAGGGTGAAATGTTAGGTAATGTGAAAGTTGATGGAATAATTTTCTTCTGGATTTTGGAAGAGAAACTAAGAATCTATTCACCTCTTCTGTGCCATCATGTCAGGAGCTTCTGTTTTTAGTCCAAATACGTATTGCATAAAACTATTATTTATTTATTTACTACATTTGTATCCCACATTTTTTCCCACCCATTTGTAGGCTCAATGTGGCTTACATTGTTCCGTCATGGCGATCGCCATTCTGGAGTAAGAAATACAATATTATGCTGCCAAATCTTGATTCTTGTGGTGGTGTGGACTGCCACCATCACTTATATCTTCTGCACTATTCTTATAGCAGTCTTTCTTGTTCAAGTACATTTTGGATCTACTAAGCAAATTCAGTTTTGCTTAAGTGTGGTTCTTGAGTTGTGGTCTTCATTAGAATGTTTGGGTTTCAGAAGAACATGTGTATTTCTTTGCAGTGTTGCAGAACTTTTTTTCTGATGTACTTTGGAGGGATGGTTGATAGACAATTTAGACCAGAGGTTGTCAACTTCATTTCTCAGGAGCTTTGCACTGGTCTTATTCTCAGGGTTACTAAGCTAGGATAATTTACCCTAGTTTTAGACCATATGTAAGTAGATGTATCTGATGAATAGTTATTATAGATATCCTTGATAATCAGATCTGTCTGCATCTTTTACTGGCTTCAATGAAGGTTGAATTTAATGGACCTTTATTCTTCTTTCCACTAATTTTCTTTGTAATATAACATATGTTAACAAAATATATTAATATAAAAAATCTCCACTATTTGTAGAGATGAACTTGCGAAACGCAAAAAGCAGCCAACGCCTGATGATGCATATGCTGGAAGAGTAAAGACTATCCTATTACAGAGAAACACAGCCCTGTGGATAGGGACTGGAGGAGGACACATCTTGTTGATTGATCTATCAACGCGCCATCCCATACGAATCATAGTTAGATTTTGTGATTCCATTAGAAGTATGATGTCTACTCAACTAGGTAGGTGTTTCAAATAATGACTTCTTTTTAGAACTAGGAATGACTAATTTTATCCAGGACAGTTTTCAAAGCCATTTATCTAGGTAAATAGCTGTTTCGGGCCTGATTTTATAAGTGAATGCTTGTTTTATGATGGGCAACATAGGCACCAGTGTGCCTTTATAAAATGGCACCCAGAACTAGCCTATGTAGCTTTCAGGTGTCAATGCATGCATGGACATTGCTCCAATGCTGGTATAATTGTGTGTGTGGCTGTGTGTATTTCCTAAAATATGCATGTATATTGCAACTCTGCTCTGTGTGTATAAGTGTGTGGCAACTTGTTGCTGTGTGTACTGATATATGCACGCTCCACTGTATAGTTTTACTAAAGGGCTTTTCCAGGCTTTACATAAGGGAAAATGCTCATTTACCTGTGTATACGTACACATAAGCAATTACATGACTAGAATATCAACATTTATCTAGGCAGCTCGTTATAGAATCAGTGGCAGTCCTACCATTAGGCCAATTGAGGCGGGGGCCTCAGGCAGCGCTCTCTAGGAGTAGCACTCTCCCTTTCCCTCCTCACGTTTTCCTTTTCCCCACGTTTACCTTATTTTTTTTTTCATTTTCAAAAGGCGGCAGCGGCAGCAATTCTCATAGGCTGCCCTGCCACAGGCACTGGCCTCTTCTCTCTACTGTTGCCCACCTCTTGATGTAACTTCCTGTTTCCTCGGAGGTCAGAAACAGTAGAGTGAAGAGGCCGGTGGCACTGTGACAGGGCAGCCTTTGGGAATCGCTGCCACTGCCGCCTTTGGAAAAGCATAAAATAAGGTAAACACAGGGAAGAGGGTTGAAGAGGGAAGGGGGGAGATGCCAGACTGGGCGGCACGGCGACATCTCATCTCTGCTTCAGGCGGCAGGTTGTCTTGGGCCGCTCCTGTATAGAATTAACTCGTAAGTGAATAAATTGTCTTCTCTGAAATCTGACTAGCTCAGCTAAAAGTATACAGAGGCTTCCACTATATGTATGCTTTTAACTGAATAGGAAAGGAGACTTTCCAGGAGATGTGTTTAGATTGGAGAAGCAAAACAGCATGTGTACTTGACATTTCCCAAAATGGTATGTAGGGCTCTAGATCCCTTTTCTTATTCTATACAAAAACTGCTTGAATACTTTCTACATCTGAGTCTGGTCTCAAAACCAACTGTATTAGGGTTTACCTTAGTACAGTTGTCTCTGATTGGTTCATAGTGGTTAAGATGCCTCAAATAACATCTGTACAACCCCCCCCCCCCTCTTTTCAAGCATGCAATACTTATACACCCTCTTAACGCTGAGGTTATTTAAATAACATCTCAGCAGTTAGCTGTTCTCTAAGCATTTCTGTACCCAGGACATTCTAAGAAGCAGCTTACACTGTTTAAACAAGTCATGATCTAAGGTAAAAGTAATTTGTATTGGCACAGGATGCATAGCACTGTTTGTTGTGAGTTATGAAATTCCTCATATGTTTAGGTGCCACTCCCACCAGCAGTTACTTTTTACCTTTTTTATGCTGTAGTTTTACTTGGGGGCCCTTTTATTAAGCCATGTGAGCGTTTACGCGTGCCCAACGTGCGCCAAAATGGAGTTACTGCACGGCTACTGCGTGGCTCTTGCGGTAATTTCATTTTTGGCGCATGGCCGAAAAATAATTACTGCCCGGTTACCACGTGAGACTTTACCGCTAGGCCAATGGCTGGCGGTAAGGTCGCAGACCCAAAATAGCCGCACGGCAATTTTGATTTTGCCGCAAGTTCATTTTCGGCAAAAATTTTAAAAAGGCCTTTTCTTTACAGGCGTGCTGAAAAATGGACTGGCGAGCACTTCAAACCTGTGCCTACACTACCGCAAGCCATTTTTCAGCATACTTCAGTAAAAGGACCCCTTGATTTACCATAGGGGTGATTTTGTAGGGAACCGCCTAGATTTAGGCAGCAAGAATGTGCATAAATCCCGGATTTCTAGTCATATGTGTATTGGATATATATGTATGCAAATGATCATATTTTGGCTATGCACTAATCTGTAAGAACACGTCAATCTTCAATGATGTGTACATAGGTAGAGTTTGGATGGGGTGCACAGTTACAGATTATGGAATACTATGATTTACACATGATCAATTTATCATGAGCATTTACACTAGCTCTGTGGCTGGTGCATGTGCCCGCACTACTACCTGATTACTGTATTTTGCTGATTTGATATGGGTATTGTCATGAAATGCTGCTGCTGTTCTGTTTTGTTTTTTTTCCTTTTTGTTTCTTTATTTGCCATGGATTATTGTTACTTTTGGTTTTTCCTTTTAGTTTTGTGTTATGCTTGGAACACTTTAATAAAAATATGAAACAGTAAAATATAGGTGTGTGTTTGACCTATTATGCTAGTATTCTATAAAGAAAAATATGCACCTACTTCTCTTTAGGCTCCAAATAGGCGCATTCTTGGCCTGTAAAAGTAGGTGCCCCTTCATAGAATTACCCTGTCCTATATACAGTTAAAAGTAGGTGGTCTTGGATGCAGTCAGATTTGGGGAGTCAATCATGCACCCCATTGTTTTTTCATAGCTACGTGCATTTATTTTTTAGGGGAAAAATATCCTCAGAAAAGGCAGGTGCAGATCTCTGTGGACATGTTTTCCCTAGGCAATTTTCAAAGGGAAAGCGGGTGATCAGTGCACACATGGATTCTGCACCCCATCCACATAGTTTTGAAAATGACCTTACAATCTCATTTTGTTTTTTTGTGTTGTTCATCGTTTTGGGATTTTTTTTTCTGCTTCACTGAATTGTAATGATGATACCATTTTATATTTTAACTTCAGATAAAGGAAGCAGCAAGAACATTGTGCTGATTTTGGGATGCCACAACAAAACAAGTGGTAAGAATACTAAATATGACTGGGGTAACATTTGGTTGCATGCAGTATAGGCTTTAATGTGGACAAAATTGCCACAGAAATTTTTGGGCTGCACACTTCCAATATATAACCAGCTAGAGAGAGAAGATGTTTACTCAGTTTTAAGTACCCTACATGTCTGCTTCTCATTCGCAGTTTAAAGTAAGCATGAACCTAAACAAATATATCACTCTGCTGTTTTGAAGGTTGTATTCTGAAATGCACTTGGCATATACGATTGGTAGCTTCACCAAGAAGCAAAACCATGCCCAAGTAGACTGGACAATAAAACTTAATGTACAAGTTTGGAAATAGAAAATAATTGTAATTTGCACAGTTATGTTCATTCTGAGATGGGAAATTTGAGGATTGTGTTCTCTATTCATTGTTCTGAAACATATTTTCCTAATGATGGATGACTCATGATCTCTTGTTTTCTCATAATTCTCATTTTTACATACAGGTGTAAAGTCATTTTTTTCTATCTGGGATGCAAATCTACCCCATGAGGTGCAAAACTTGAAAAAACACATTGAAATGAGAAAGGAGCTGACAGAGAAACTGAGAAATCGTTCTATAGAGTGATGGAGCACTAGTAGGAAGCATGGACATCATCGTGATTTGTACTGCTGCTCTGCATATTCAAACTGTTTTTGTAGTTTACAGACAGATTTTTACGATGAGCGAAGATGTATGGAGCTTTTGCACTTATGAGCACTTTGATGTGATTATGGGTTATGGCGATAATTTGTATAACTGCCCGCATAGGTGGAAAGGTTGCTTTTACTTTCCACTCCATAAATTTTGTAGGATAGGTTCATAAACCTTTTAGTTTAAAAATTATTCCAGAGCGCTGAAAAATGTTGATATCTGTCCCTAATTTCTGTCCCTAATTTATGCAGATATTTTTCTAACTATATTTTCACAGATATTTTTGTAGTTCAAAGCCTTACCCAATCCCGCCCACAGGAACACCTCCCCCTACAGTGAATAAAAAGAATGCATAAAATGGCACTACTTCACTTAGAGGCCATTTTACTAAGCTGCGTAAGCGTCTACGTGCGCCCAACACACTCCAAAATGGAGTTACCGCTCGACTACTGCATGGCTGTTGCGGTAATTTCATTTTTGGTATGCATCAGATGTGCGTGTCTGAAATATATATTTTTTATTTTCAGGCGCACATAACTGACATGCACCAAATGGCATTTGGCGTGTGTAGGTCATTACCGCACGGTTACCACAAGGCCAATGGCTGGCGGTAAGGTCTTAGACTCAAAATGGACGTGCTGCAATTTTCATTTTGCCGCACGTGCATTTTGACAAAAATTTTTAAAAGGCCTTTTTTTTTTTTTACAGGCGCTCTAAAAAATGGATCAGCACGCGCCCAAAACCAGCGCCTACACTACTGCAAGCCATTTTTCAGCGCGCCTGTGTAAAAGGACCCCTTAGGACCCTGATTGCTAAGCTGTTTAAGAGGTGTGTTAGCATTTTTAGCTCATGCTAAGTGTGTAGGCACCCATAATATTCCTATGGGCGTCTACACGTTTAGCGTGCACTAATTTTATGCTAGTGCACCTTAGTAAGCAGGGCCCTCAGATTTTCCCATCCAGATAACTCTTTTTGGTACTCCTTCCCCCCCCCCCCCCCCTCCTTTTTCTTTGACACTGTTCAATGTAAGTGACTAATAAATACTCTGAGTGCTCTTGGTATGGTCCCAAAAGTGACTCACTGGGTTGGAAACTGCTTGAGAATGAAGTAACAAAGGATTGTGTTAAATGAAGTTTACTCCAAGGAAAGAGGCATTACCAGTGGTGTGCTGCAAGGATTGGTCCTTGATTCGGTTCTTACGTTTGTAGGCGACATTGTGGGGTGGAATCGGCTGTTAGGAAAGGTTTGCCCTGCTTTTTTTTGCAGATGACAAAATCTGCAACAGGGTAAACAGCCGAACATGAGGAGGGATCCAGCAAAGATTGAGGAATGGTCTAGAGTTTGACAACTAAGATTTAATATTACAATATGCAGGTTTGCACATTTGGGCTTTAAAAATTCAGTTGAGCAATACAATTTAAGGGGTTCCTTTGTGCACAAAAGAGTGGGATCAGGCAGTGAACTTATCTGATGATCTTAAGGTAGCTAAACGGATAAATAAGTCAATAGTAAAAGCCAGAAAAATGCTTGGACATGTAGAACAACCATCAGGGAAAAGAAGGTGATAGTATCTTTGTATAGGTCTAGAGAGATCTCATTTGGAGTACTGTGTACAATTCTGAAGGCCACATCTTCAAAAGGATATAAAATGGATGGAGATGGTCTAGAGGGCAGTTCCGTGGAGGAGATGTAAGAAAGGAGAAATATGATAATGTAAGTTACACACGTCCCTGTTGGGTGCCTGGTCTTAATGTCCGCTCTAGTGCTGGTGTAAGTGTCGACAACTAAATGTTAGGTGTGCCGATATGGGATAATGATATTCTGTAGCAGAACCTAGGCGCCTGGGTTCCATAAATAGAATAGGCTCTGACTGCAAAGCTTTGGGGGTGCCTAAATGGAGGGGCCCAGTTATAGAATTGTCCTCTATGAGCATATTTACTTTTATAATATAATGCCCCACCAAAGATTCTGCACAAGTTTAGATATGCTTTTAGGTGCACACAAATTTTGCATTAAAAAGAATGTGCTTATTTTATGAAATAAATGCATGAGTGCAAATACTACCTTCAGAAATACTTCAATACTTCCAGCGATCTTACGTGTGTAGAGGGTGTAATTTGTAAGTTTACATGAATAAATCTGAATAATTTTATATTCTGTGCATACTACTTATGATCTTGCGGGCTGCAGGTTACCCAAAGCTGTCATGGAGGAAGTGTTCCTAGGATAAGAGGTTAAGAAGGCACCTATGTAGGCACTATTCTATCAATAAAAGTAAGCACCTAGAGAGGTCAATATTCAGCTGGCAGCGCTCAGTGTTTTGCTGACCACCGCCAGTGTCATACCCAGAAATTCAAAGCCAGTCCATGTTTGGGCTTCAGTACTGAACTTCTGGGTTTGTGGAGCCGGCTAAAATACAGCTAGTTAGGTGCAATATTCAGAACTCAACCAGCCATGGGGTACTACATAAATATAGGATTGACTTTTTTGTGGTCCTGTTTAAGCATTGCTGAATATTTGCACTTAGCTGGCCAAATGTTGGAACATTCACAAAATAGCTGGTTTTGACTTTGGCTCTAATTGAATAATTTATTAATTTATTCATGACATTTATACCCCACTTTAGCCTGTAATAGACTGAAGTTCAATGTGGCTTACAAACAAACAATAAAGCGAATAAAACATAATAATGTATAGAATATAACACAAATTATAATAACTTCAAGAAGTAAATTAATACATATGCAGTAAGTAACCAGTGATTTAGACTATCGCAAGGACAAACAAATAATTAAGGGTGGATAGGTGAGGGCATAATTTGGCAGGACTAGATGGGAAACGAGATTAAGAAAAGGGTGTGGGTAAAATTCAGATAGAGTTCTTTGTATTCAGAAAGGCCAGACTGAAGAAATGTGTTTTTAGAAGACTTCTAAAAGTTAGGTAATCATCTGTAAACTTGATTGATTTAGGAAGAGAATTCCAAATTTTGGTACCTTGATAGGAGAATTTAGCAGAGTGAATTGTTTTATATATTACATTCTTATAGATAGAGAAATGCAAGACAAGATATTCTCTACATGAGAAACAGCATTGCGAGGGGGGTAATTCAGTAAGATTATTCGTATATGGTGGGGCTAGACCAAACAGGATTGGTGAATGAAAACGCGTAATTTGAAAGATATTCTGGGGCCGTTTTACTAAGGCGGATAGAGGCATATTTTCAAAGCACTTAGCCTTCCAAAGTTCCATAGGTTTGTAAGGAACTTTGGAAGGCTAAGTGCTTTGAAAATATGCCTCATAGGCACCTAACAGGCTCATTTTCGAAAGAGAAGGGCGCCCATCTTTCGACATAAATGGCAAGATGGGCGTCCTCACAGGGTCACCAAAATTGGCATAATCCCAAAGTTAACAGGGGCGTGTTGGAGGCATAGCGAAGGCGGGACTGGGACATGCCTAACACATGGGCGTCCTTGACCGATAATGGAAAAAAGAAGGGCATCCCTGACGAACACTTGGACGACTTTACTTGGTCCTTTTTTTCTTACGACCAAGCCACAAAAATGTGCCCTAAATGACCAGATGACCATCAGAGGGAATGGGGGATAACCTCCCCCAGTGGTCACTAACCCCCTCCCACCCTCATAAAAAAAATTTAAAAATATTTTTTCCACCCTTTATGCCAGCCTCAAATGTCATACCCAGCTCCATGACAGCAGTATGCAGGTCCCTGGAGCAGTTTTAGTGGGTGCAGTGCACTTCAGGCAGGCGGACCCAGGCCCATTTCCACTACCTGTTACACTTGTGGTGGTAAATGTGAGCCCTTCAAAACCCACCAGAAACCCACTGTACCCACATGTAGGTGCCCCCCTTCACCCATAAGGGCTATGGTAGTGGTGTACAGTTGTGGGGAGTGGGTTTTGGGGGGGGGGGGTTGGGGGCTCAGCACACAAGGTAAGGGAGCTATGCAGCTAGGATCAATTTGTGAAGTCCACTGCAGTGCCCCCTAGGGTGCCCGGTTGGTGTCCTGGCATGCGAGGGGGACCATTGCACTACAAATGCTGGCTCCTCCCATGACCAAAGGGCTTGGATTTGGTTGTTTCTGAGATGGGCGTCCTCGGTTTCCATTATCAGCGAAAATCGGGGATGACCATCTCTAAGGTCGACCTAAATTTCGCGATTTGGGCGTCCCCAACCGTATTATCAAAACGAAAGATGGACGCCCATCTTGTTTCGATAATATGGGTTTCGCCGGGACGTCCTGCGAGGACGTCCTCAGGAAAACTTGGGTGCCCCTTTCGATTATGCCCCTCTAAGTGCGTCCAATGTGTGTCAAATTGGAACTACCGCCCAGCTACCGTGTGCCCTGGGTGGTCATTCTATTTTTGATGCGCGTCCAATTTAGAAAACATTTCTATTTTCTACCATGTGGCACTGACGCTTACTACCCAGTTAGCATGTGAGACCTTATCACCAAGTCAGTGGGTGGTGGTAAGGTCTCAGGCTGAAAATGGCCACATGCTGGCTTTAATTTTGCCACACATCCATTTTCGGCCACAAAAAAGGCCTTGTTTTCAGCTGCACTGAAAAATAGACCTGCGCACGTCCAAAACACATGCCTACACCAGCGCAGGCCACTTTTCAGCATGCCTTAGTAAAAGTGCCCCTCTATCTCGTATTGGTAACCAGTGTAGCTCATATAAAAGAGGAGTGGCTTTGGCAAAGCGTGGAGATCTACATATAAGACGAGCAACAGTATTTTGAGCTGTTTGTAATTTTTTGAGAAGACCACTTTTAAGTCCAGCATAGATGGAATTGCAATAGTTGAATTTGGTGAGGACAAGGGATTGAACCAAAGTACAAAAGACCAGTTTAGAGAAAAGTGGCCTCAATTTCTTTAGCTTCCAAAGTGAGTGAAAGACAATCACGGTCAACTTTCAAGGGTGAGGAAACAATCTATTGTGACTCCCAAGATTTTCATTGATGTTTACCTCTGCATGCATGATTTAACCAGCCAGGAGCCTCTTCTGGCTGGTTAGGGGCTGATTTTCAAAGCAGTTAGACTTACAACGTTCCATAGAAACCTATGGAACTTTGGAAGGCTCTAAGTGCTTTGAAAATGAGCCCATTGGTAACTTTGTAACTCCAAGTGCTTCAAAAATACACATCCACTTCACTTTGAATATCGACCCACAACTTTTTTTATTTCGTGAATTACTAGTGTAGGTATCAAACATGGACATTTACCCAGCCCTAGGGCAGATGAAAAAATTTCCATGTCAATATTTGTCATGTATGCATGTAAATCCTAGTATTTTATAATCTCGGTGTGTACTTGTGAGCTCTGCCTAAACTTATCCCTGTGTTCACCAGGTATCAAAGTACTTACCATTATGTTGACTTTACACTCTTCAGTTTTTTGTTACAGGCCATTAATGCACATGTGTGACATATGCATATGTTAAAGGACTAATATACTGCAAGGTGGGTATGTACTGTACTGCTTAAAGTATTCACCCTGTTCTAAAATTACCTCGATAAGGTTTTGTATAGTGGCTGGTTAAATAAATAAGGTCTATTCTTTTTCTTTCCTAATAAAACTGTTTCTTTAGTACAGGGGTGGACAACCTAAATACAGACAAGGCTGCACGAATGTCAGTATTACCCCTAGAGGGCCACATGAATGTCAGTAGAAGGCCACGCCATTATATAGTGTTAGAACCGGAAATGCCTAGAGCTCTATAGAACTTCTGTCATTAGGGGCCCCTTTTTACTACGCGGTAAGGCTAACGTGACGGTAGTGTGCGAGCCAAATTGACACTACCACGGGGTAGCGTTTGGCAGTAATTTTGAAGTTGGCATATTTATTTATTTATTTATTTGTTGCATTTATACCCCGCTCTTTCCCGCTCGGTAGCAGGCTCAGTGCAGCTTACATAGTATGGAATTACATAGTATCACAGAAAGAATACAGCTGTAGCAATAGTAGAGGTATGATGTGGTTGTTAGGAAATAGGTTGAGATAGGTGAAATGGGCAGGGGATGTAGGGGTAGGAGTGGTATAGAGTGGGTTCACAGGTTAAGTCTGGTCATTTGGGTAGGCTTGTTTGAAGAGGTAAGTTTTTAGCAACTTCCGGAAGGGTAGAGGGTAACTGTTTGAATGGGTCTTGGGAAGGAGTTCCAGAGTTTCCCGTGGTAGAAAATATTTTTCTATTTTCTACTGCAGGGGGCATTTCATGCGGTAATCAGGGCGTCCACATTGGTGCGCGCTGCCTGCTTACCACACAAGTAGCACATGAGCCCTTGCCGTGAGGTCAATGGATGGCGGTAAGGGCCCAGGCAGTAAATAGCCACATGCTACTTTTAATTTTAGCATAAGACCATTTACTGCCCCATTAAAAAAAAAAAAAGCCCTTTTCCTCAGCTGAGATTTTAAAAAATGGCTCAGTGGGCACCAATTTCATGAATCCAAACTACTGCAGGCCACTTTTTACTGTAGCTTAGTAAAAGGGCCCCTAAATAAGTAAACACGTAACTAAAAATGATTTTAAAAAAAACCCCAAACTGCTAGAATGGCTATTCTGACAATATTTGTAAAATACAATATTTAAAATCACCAAAGCTCTGGTTAATGACGTTTTCTTTGTATGCTTCCCATGGTCTTGAGGGCCACATAAAATTCAATGGCGGGGGCCGCAGGTTACCCAGCCCTGCTTTAGTATGTAGAGGTAGAGTGTGGAAAGTCACTGTTTCAGCAAGGGATTCAGTTTCTGACGGCAGCACTAAAATGTTGTGCTGAGACCACATCCCACCACTTGTTCCTAAAATAACCCCCCCCCCCCAAAAAAAAAAAACCCCAAAACAAAACAGATTGTGTGAGGGAGTACAGAAAAACATGTTAACCAAATTCGTGCTGCAACGGAATGATAAAACCAATAGTAGGAGCAAGTTCATCTTTGCAGTAAAAATGAGTGAGTAGGCTGTTGGTGTACTTCTTAAAATATCTTTTTGAGAGGATAATACAGTTCATACAGTATTCCTAAATTATGGGCCTAATTCACTAAGGGACCCTTTTACTAAAACTTAGCATGCACTAGCCGAGATTGGGTGGCAGAGCCAGTGGCGGGAGGCGGGGATGGTGCTGGGCAGACTTATACGGTCTGTGCCAGAGCCGGTGGTGGGAGGCGGGACTGGTGGTTGGGAGGTGGGGATGGTGCTGGGCAGACTTATGCGATCTGTGCCAGAACCGGTGGTGGGAGGCGGGGCTGGTGGTTGGGAGGCGGGGATAGTGCTGGGCAGACTTATACGGTCTATGCCAGAACCGGTGGTGGGAGGCGGGGCTGGTGGTTGGGAGGCGGGGATAGTGCTGGGCAGACTTATACGGTCTGTGCCAGAACCGGTGGTGGGAGGCGGGGATAGTGCTGGGCAGACTTATACGGTCTGTGCCAGAGCCGGTGGTGGGAGGCGGGGATAGTGCTGGGCGGACTTATACAGTCTGTGCCCTGAAAAAGACAGGTACAAATCAAGGTAAGGTATACACAAAAAGTAGCACATATGAGTTTATCTTGTTGGGCAGACTGGATGGACCGTGCAGGTCTTTTTCTGCCGTCATCTACTATGTTACTATGTATGTTACTATGTGCCACGTGGCCCATAGCTATAAAATTGGACACGCAGGACCTCTAAATTTTTTTTCCTCATTGACACAGAATGGGAGAAGAGCCTTATTTGAGGTTTTCAGTCCTCTGGTAGTTTTCAGCAGGGTAGCTTTTTGAAACAGGCACTTTACCTGTGTTTGTGGCTTAGACATATCAATAATGTGCATGTGAATCTGATATTGTAAAATAAAATGTCGTCCTCTAGGGGTCTCTGAAGGTTTATTCTTGGAAAATTCTGTCATATTTGCTAAATTATAGTCATGATCATTTAGAATTTCACTACTATTATTAAAGTAACCACATTATCCCTTGTACCAACCTCTAGATTGTAGGCAGCTTGAGTAGCTTTATGACTTGTGGTAACCCTGTATCACACCATAGACTGATTGGTTGTTTGCAATGGGTCAAAGACCACAAACATGTCTTAACCCTCACAGGCTTCGCACCAATTTTCAAAGAAAAAATACTCAGTAATTTGTTTTGAGATTTGCCTTGGATATAAATTATAGGTAGTCATTAGCACCTGCCTTTTCTGTGGATAGATTTTTGTTGGAAAAGCGTATACAAAAATTTGAAAATGCATCTATATGTGTGCTTTTCCTCCATTGACCAAGGTGTTTTTGGATGCCTTGTTAATGAAGGAGAGATGTTTTTTAGTCCATGTAAATCACTGAAAATCAACCTCCATGTTATTGGTAAAAAAATGAATAAAATATCAAGTTAAATAAAACTATATATAAAATGTTTTTGTAGGCTTGATTGCCATATATGGAAGGCATTACCTTTAGCTGTAGAAATGTATGTTATCTTTATAATGAAAAAAATAAACATATTTTTGTAATTTTTTAAAGATGAATACCTGAGAATTATTTCAACTTGTCTGCTATGAAATCACCTGAAACATGCATATGAATGTTGAAAAACTGTTTTCAAATATTCTTTATACAAAGGGCAGTAAGACTCGGCATTGTGGATACTGTAGAGGCAGAATTCATAACTCTTGGGGAAAGGCAGTCATTACAAAATTATTCAAAGTTACTAAAACACATGTGGACTGTGAAAAATTGCAGAAAGAATTTAGGAACTTGGAAGACAGGGCATCCTTTTGCTGCATGTTTAGAAAAAACCCACATGCATTTCTCGCTGCCCTATAAAATAAGCTGGAAATTGTGAACATGCTAAATTGGATATTCCGTTTCTGACCTAGACACTCTATGCAAAATTGGACTTCTCATCTTCTTCCATCACATGTTAAGTTGCATTTTAATGTGCTCATTAAGGGGTAGATATTTAACAGGGTTCAAGTAGGCAGGGGAAACTCCTGCCTGCTTTAAACCCCACTCAGCGGGCAGCCCCTAGATATTTGGCAGCATTTTAACCATACAGTGCTGCGGAATAGCCCCTCTGACTGCCATGGCACTGTGTGGTTAGTGCCAGGGCAATCTATGTGCAGAGTCAAGGAAGAGATAGAAGTTATGCTGGCACTGGCCATATTCAGGACTGTTGTCTGCATATCTAACCATGCAGATAGGATTGTACAAAAGGCAGTCCTATTTTGCCTGTTTAGCTATGTGGATGGCAGCACGGAATATCAGCATAAGGAATGTCAAGTCAAATGCAAAGAGCTGATAAGGAAAACAGAGGGACTTTGAAAAAAAATTGTGTTGGAGGCAAAAACACATAGTAAAATTTTTTTTAGGTATATTAAAAGCAAAAAGCTGGAAAAAGAATTGGTTGGACCGCTAGATGACCGAGGGGTAAGAGGGACAATCAGGGAAGACAAAGCCATAGTGGAGAGATTAAATTAATTCTTTGCTTCTGTCTTCACCGAGTAAGATTTGGGAGAGAGACCGGTGCCAGAAATGGTATTCAAAGCTGACGAGTCAGAGAAACTGAATGAAATATCTGTAAACCTGGAGGATGTAATGGGGCAATTGAAAAATGAACTGTGGAACTGTTGTTAGTAATATGTAATTTATCTTTAAAATCGAGCTTGTACCGGAAGATTGGAGGGTGGCCAATGTAACACCGACTTTTTAAAAAAGTTGTAGAGGAGATCTGGGAAATTATAGACCAGTGAGCCTGATGTCGGTGCTGGGCAAAATGGTAGAGACTATTATAAAGAACAAAATTACGGAGCATATTCAAAAGCATGGATTAATGAGACAAAGCCAACATGGATTTTGTGAAGGAAAATCTTGCCTCACCAATCTATTACATTTCTTTGAAGGGGTGAACAAACGTGGATAAAGGTGAGCCGGTCGATGTTGTGTATCTGGATTTTCAAAAGACGTTTAACAAAGTACCTCATAGAAGACTCCAGAGGAAATTGGAAAGTCATGGGATAGGAGGTAGTGTCCTACTGTGGATTAAAAACTGGTTAAAAGAGAAAACAGAGAGCAGGGTTGGATGGTCTGTATTCTCAATGGAAAAGTGTAGATAGTGGGGTTCCCCAGGGCTCTGTGCTGGGACCACTGCTTTTTAACATATTTATAAATGATCTAGAGATGGGAATAACTAGTGAGGTAATTAAATTTGCTGACAACACAAAGTTATTCAAAGTTGTTAAATCGCAAGAGGATTGTTAAAATTACATTACAAGAGGACCTTACGAGATTGGGAGAACGGGCATCTAAATGTCAGATGATGATTAATGTGAGCTAGTGCAAAGTGATGCATGTGGGAAAGAGGAACCCGAATTATAGCTACGTAATGCAAGGTTCCACCTTAGGAGTCACCGACCAGGAAAGGGATCTAGGCACCGTCGATGATACGTTGAAACCCTCTGCTCAGTGTGCGGCGGTTGCTAAGAAAGCAAATAGAATGTTAGGTATTATTAGGAAAGGAATGAAAAACAAAAATGAGGGTATTATAATGCCTTTGTATCGTTCCATGTTGTGACCGCATCATGAATATTGTGTTCAATTCTGGTCACTGCATCTGAAAAAGATATAGTGGAATTAGAAAAGGTACAGAGAAGGGCATTGAAAATGATTAAGGGGATGGGTCGACTTCCCTATGAGGAAATACTGAAGCAGCTAGGGCTCTTCAGCTTGGAGAAAATATGTCTGAGGGGATATGATAGAGGTCTATAAAATAATGAGTGGAGTGGAACGAGTAAATGTGAATTGTTTGTTTACTCTTTCCAAAAATGCTAGGACTAGGGGGCTCGCAATGAAGCTACAAAGTAGTAAATTTAAAAAGAATCTGAGAAAAGTTTTCTTTACTCAATGTGTAATTAAACTCTGGAATTTGTTGCCAGAGGATGTGGTAAAGGTGGTTAGCTTAGTGGGGTTTAATAAAGGTTTGGATGGCTTCCTAAAGGAAAAGTCCATAGACCATTATTAAAATGGACTTGGGGAAAATCCACTGCTTATTTCTAGTATAAGCAACATAAAATGTATTATACATTTTTGGGATCTTGCCAGGTACTTGTGACCTGGATTGGCCAGTGTTGGAAACAGGATGCTGGGCTTGATGGACCTTCAGTCCCAGTATGGCAATACTTATGTACCCCCACCAGTCCTATACAATCTCCACCTATACATTTAGGAATGTTCAGGTTATTGACCCTTGCATTCTCTCCACCAGTGTTTCATCCCTCTTCTCAACCACTATGTTATCCAAGACTGACAATGATGCTTTCTCTTCCTATAGTAATATTCTCTCCTGGATACCCTCACTCCTCCCATTCCCTGTTCTGTAAGCTGTACCAAACCGAAGTCTTGGCTCACCTCTAGAATCCACTTCCTACGTTCCTGTGCCCAATCTAATGAACACCTTTGGCTGAAATTCTGTGCCCATGCTAACTTCATACATTTCAAATTCTTGCTGATGTCTTTCCAGTCTGCTCTTTCACTTGCCAAACAGGACTACTACATCCACTTAACAAATTCCTTTTTCATCAAACCCTCAATGTCTCTTTGCCACATTGAACTCTCTCCTAAAAGTGCCTTCCCCTCCAACCCCTTGTTCACTTTCTCCCCAGACTATGGCTGAGTACTTTTATGATAAGGTTCACAAGATTAACCTTGAGTTGTCAACCACCTCTTCTGCCCTGCCTCCTTTTCTGAAATCACTGATGAGGAAACTGTACATTTTCTTTCCTCCTCCAAACTGACTGCCTGTGTCTCTGATCCTATTCCCAACCATCTACTCAGCACTATCTCTTCTACAGTCATCCCTTCTATCTGTCATATCCTCAATCTTCTACTTTCCACTGCAACTATTCCTGCTGCCTTCAAACATGCTTTAGTTACACCACTCCTCAAAAACCCTTAATTGGACCAACTATTGCCCATCTCCCTCCTCCCTTTCCTATTCAAGATACTTGAATGTGCTGTTCACTGCCATTGTCTTGACTTTTTCATCTCAAGCTATTCTTGATCCACTTCAATCTGGCTTTCACCCTCTACATCCAACTGAAACAGCCCTTGCTAAAGTCTCCAATGACCTGTTCCTGACCAGATCCAAAGGTCTCTATTCTATCCTCATCCTTCTCGATCTATCTGCTGCTTTTGACACTGTTGATCACCACCTACTCCTTGATATTCAGGTAAGAAATAGCCACAGGTAAAAGTATACTTCTCCTCCAATTTGACATGTCAAGCGCATTCGACATGGTAAACCACAATATATTACTAAGACTCCTCGGCCACTTCGGGATTGATGGAAATGTACTTAACTGGATAAAGGGTTTTCTAACCACCAGAACTTACTGAGTAAAATCAAACTCAAACATATCACCACCATGAAAAGCTACCTGCGGAGTACCTCAAGGATCACCATTATCACCAATACCCTTCAACTGTCAGGCCCACTGAGAGGGAACGTGAGCCCTTGTGCTCGATGGAGGAGGGTTCCTCCCCAAGCTGTTGGCCAACCCCGAGTTCTCCCTGTGTCACCCTCCGTTCCCCAGGGGTTGAGCCCCCAGGTGCAGGAGGCCAACAGCAGGAAGAACTGAGTCCAGAACAAAGTCCACAGGGCCCAGCCTAGCCACGGGAGAAACGAGGACCAGAAGCAGACAGCAGAGGAGACAAGAATGGGCAGAGGTCAGTACCAGGCAGCAGACAATAGCGAATCCCGGATCAGGCAGAGGTCAAGACCAGGCAGCAGGCAATAGAAGAGTCAGGAACAGGCAGAGGTCAATACCAGGCAGCAAACAATAGCGAATCCAGAATTAGGCAGAGGTCAAGACCAGGCAGCAGGCAAAAGAAGAGTCAGGAACAGGCAGAGGTCAGTTCCAGGCAGCAAACAATAGCGAATCCAGGTTCAGGCAGAGGTCAAGACCAAGAAACAGATGTGAAGGTATCCAGAAGCACTGCAACTACCCGAGGAACTGAGTAGAAGCTGAAGTGTGGAAGGACTGGTAGTCGGGCTTTAAATAGAACAGGAATTAGGCCCAAACATGTGCAGCTGTCAACAAGATGTCTGCCCCCACCGGAGACGCCCTTACGCCCAAATATGGCCTTCCTTCCCGAAACTGTCCAACTACAAGATGACTGCCACAACTTAAGACACCCACCTCTAAGATGGCCGCCCTATCCTGGAGATACCCAAATCCAAGATGGCCACCCCATCCTCAGATGCCCATATCCTGAATGGTCAGGGAACATGACATCAACATGATGATGATCCCACTGGCAAAGTCCTTATCCAACCGAGGCCTCAACCCATTCATCTATTCAGATGACATCATAGTCTACATTCCCTTCAGTCATGATTTGACAGAAATAACCAATTAAATTAATGACGACCTGAACTTCATGGACTCCTGGGCAAATTCTTTCCAACTGAAACTGAATACTGAAAAAACACACTGCCTCATCCTCTCATCTCCACACAACAAGTACAAACCCACAACCATAAACACCCCGGAACACTCCCTCCCTACCTCAGACAGCCTAAAAATCCTCAGAGTCACAACTGACTGCAATCTTACCCTCGAGAGCCAAGTAAACTCCGTAATAAAGAAAATGTTCTATTCAATGTGGAGACTTAAACGAATAAAGCCTTTCTTCCCGAGGAAAATTTTTCTTAACCTAATACAATAAATTGTCCTAAGCCATGCAGGTTACTGCAATGCAATCTATGCGGGATGTAAAGAACAACTCGCAAAAAAACTCCAGACCGCCCAAAACACAGCTGCCAGGCTGATATTTGGTAAATCACACTTCGATAGTACTAAACCCCTCCGAGAAAAGTTGCACTGGCTCCCAATCAAAGAATGGATCATCTTTAAAATCTGCACCTTTGTCCACAAAATCATCTACGGCGTAGTCCCAGGATACAAGACAGACCTCATAGACCTACCAACCAGAAACAGAATCAGATCTTCATGATCATACCTAACCTTACACTACCCAAATTGCAAAGGACTTAAATACAATACAACTTACGCATCCAGCTTCTCCTATGTAAGTGCACAACTATGGAATGGACTCCCAAAAGCTGTAAGAGAAATTCATAACCATCTAAACTTCAGAAAATCACTAAAAACCAACCTCTTCAAAAAGGCTTACCCCATTGATCCAACATAAATCCCCACATCCAGCAACACAGCACAACCAATGATCATACTGACTAATAGTCAATCCTCATTCCCTTCTACCTTCATGGTGCCTAACACACTCCTACCTCATCTGCCCACAATACAACCTTGTATTTGTTATCAACCAACTGGTGAATGCCTTTATGGTATTATGTAAGCCACATTGAGCCTGCAAATAGGTGGGAAAATGTGGGGTACAAATGTAACAAATAATATTAATAGTATGCTGTCCTCACTTGGATTTCAAGGCTGTTCTTTCTTGGTTTTCTTCTTATCTCTCCCATCACACTTTTAGTGTATGGTGGGTCTTCCTCCACTTCTATCCCACTATCAGTTTGGTGTACCTCAGGACTCTGTCTTGGGACCTTTTCTCTCCATCTATAGTTCTTCCCTTTGTGCTCTGATCTCCTCCCATGGATTTCAGTATCACCTGATATTGTGATGACTCCAAGGTCTACCTTTTCACACCAGAAATTTCAAGGCCCAAGTCTTAGCCTGCCTGTCTGACATTGCTGCCTGATATCTCACCACCATCTGAAACTAAACATGGCCAAGACTGAGCTTCTTCTCTTTCCCCCTAAACCCACGTCTCCTCTTCCTCCATTTTCTATCTCTGTGGATAACGCTCTCATCCTCCCTGTCTCATCAGCTCATAACCTTGGGGTCATCTTTAACTCCTCTCTCTCCTTCTCTGCACATATCCAATAAACTGCTAAAACATGTTGTTTTGTTCTCTATAATATCACCAAAATGTGTCCCTTTCTAAGTACACTACCAAAAACCTTAACCCCACACTCTTATCACCTCTCGCTTAGGCTAATGCAAGTTGCTTCTCACAGGTCTCCCACTAAGCCATCTCTCTCCCCTTCAATCTGTTAAAAACTCTGCTGTACAACTTGTATTCTGCCATTGTCTCTATGCTCATATTAGCCCTCTTCTCAAGTCACTTCATTGGCTCCCTATCTGTTTCCATATACAATACCTCTCCACACTTATCTCTCCCCACACTCCTCCCCAGGAACTTTGTTCATCGGGTAAACCTCTCTTATCTGTACCCTTCTCTTCCACTGCAAACTCCAGACTCTGTTCCTTTTATCTTGCTGCACCGTGCACCTGGAATAGACTTCCAGAATGTATGGCAAGCTCCAGCTCTGACCATCTTCAAATCTAGGCTAAAAGCCCAACTTTTTGAGGCTGCTTTTAACTCCTAACTCCTATTCACTTGTTCAGTACACATATTTGTTTTATAATTCCCACCTTAAGTAATTCCCTTATCCTTTATTTGTCCTGTTTGTCTGTCTTGATTAGATTATAAGCTCTGTCGAGCAGGGATGGTCTCTTACATGTTCAGTGTACAGCGTTGCATATGTCTCGTAATGCTATAGAAATGATAAAAGTAATTGTAGACGCAGTATGAGCTGGTCTTAGCCAGCCCTGAATGTTTTAAGGAAATCTCCATGGGGAATTTCTATTTGAAAATGACCTTGGATTTCCCCAGGTCTGTACATCTTTTAAAAATGCCCCCCCCCCCCCCCCCCAACACTATATTTTGCTTCTTAATGAACAGATGACCTGGTTAATTTCACTATGATTAAAATCTTTAACTAGGGGGTTTCTTGTACTAGATAAGGGCCTTGTCCACTTTTCAAAGTCA
Organism: Microcaecilia unicolor; assembly: GCF_901765095.1. NCBI lineage: Eukaryota > Metazoa > Chordata > Amphibia > Gymnophiona > Siphonopidae > Microcaecilia > Microcaecilia unicolor. The sequence continues at coordinate 38,110,975 of NC_044040.1, read as the reverse complement.
CAATACAGTTTGGAACATTCCAGGCTGATAGACTTATGGCTGAAAATGTTAGGTGTTTTCCATGTTAGAATACAGGTGTTTTGGGGATATGATAGACAAGGCCTATAGAAGGGGCAAGAAGTCCTTGATTTCTCACATAGACACAATGTGGGAGAAATCCATAAAGTGTGCCTGCCTCTTTGTGGGGCCCTTTTATAAAGATGTGCCAAAAAGTGGCCTGTGGTAGTGTGGGCACATGCATTAGTCGCGCACTGGACCATTTCTGTAGTGTTTCTAGTTAAAAGGTGGGATTTTGGGGCTAGGAAATGGATGTGCGGCAAAATGAAAACCAGTGCGCGTCTATGGCCTCAGCCCTTAACACCACCCATTGACTTAATGGTAAGGATTCGCATGTTATCTGTGCGGCAACCGTCCAGCACCCTACACCGTCAATTAAAATGTTCTATTACGTATTATGTTGACATTGTAAGTAGTATACTATGCCATACTTTGTATTATTATTTGAATATTTTTACTGCTATAATTGTCTATTCCTCATGTTTAATTTGTTCTTATTGTACACTGCCTTGAGTGAATTCCTTCAAAAAGGCGGTAAATAAATCCTAATAAATAAATAAAACTGCCGATTACCATCGGGAACACTCCTGTGGTAGAAAATTGTCTTCTACTGTGTGTTTTCAGCTCATGCCAAATTTGGAATTAGCACCCGGGGCACATGTTAGCCAGGTGGCAATGCCAATTTGTCTCATGCTAGACACATGTAGGCCGTTATGCGACTTTGGGAAAGGGCCCATGGTTGATGTTAGTACGAGTGCTAAAACTTTATTTAAAAAAATATCTGACAGATTCACAGAGATATGACATAAGAATAATCAGACTGTAAATCAGGAGTGGATTGGAGGAGTAGCCTACTGTTTACAGCAGCAGACTTAGAACCAGGAAGCCAGGGCTCAAATCCCTCTGAAGCTCCTTGTGACCTTGGGCAAATCACTTCACTTTTCCATTATTAGTAATTGGGCTCATTTACATAAAATGGGAGCTGTTTGTTAACATGGTAGTGTATATCAGTAACTCTAAGTTGTAAATCTCCTGGGGACAGGAATTACCCACAGCGCTTAGCTTGAATTTGCTTTGAGCTGCAAAGAAAAGCAGTTGATTAAATCTAAATGACATTTTAAAATTCAATAACGTTAAAAAACATTAAAAAGTAATAAAGCATTATTGAATATTTTCTGGACCATTTCCTTTCTTGCACAGGCTGAAATGGGCAGAGGAAGAGTTCTGGAAACACAACATAGAAAGCAGTTTGAGAGCCTAACCTTTCTCACTACAGACACAGAAAAGCTTTAGGAAATCAGGTGTAAGCAATTTTAAGCTTCTGTACCAGCCAGTACTTTAAAAACATCTGCGTTCCAATTCTGTGTGTACTTAATCTAAAGGTTGTTTAATGTGGAGAGCTGCTGGATGATTAAAAGCAATGAATCCTTCCTACTGGAGGAATATCAGCTGTAAATGTATTTCCTGTTCACCTTCGGGCTATTTGCATTGATTTAAATCATTTCTTTTTCTAGGCGTTACCTTTTAAATGTCTTTGGGAACAGTTTTTTTGGGTCAGATTCAAGAAGGGCCATTTTCAGTCATTAGGCAGTGCTTTCCTCATGAAAGTGGTGTTTAGCCTATATGGATGTAACTTTACCCATAGCTTGAGGAGGTGTTCGCTTAGGTTGGGGTTGTGGCAGGCTGGTTTGGAAATGCACACACTTAGGATTTTACAAAACTTTTGTTTGCATTTTGCTTGCAAGCTTTTGCTTTGAAAATCCAGCAGGGTCTGCTTACTGAAAGATGCTTGCATATTTTTCACTAATGGGAGCAGCCATAAAATTGCCACTACAATTTTCACCAAGGACACCTACGTTGAGAATATTGGGCTGCCTAAGAAAGCTGATGAGAGAGACCCTGAACAGAGTTCCTTTTGGAACAGCAAGGGAGTTAAATGAAACGTGGGATGTATGGAAAATAATGCATTCTAAGTTATGGTTCCCAAACCTGGTCCTGGAGGCACCCCAGCCAGTCAGGTTTTCAGTCCATCTACAATGAATATTCATGCATGCAAATCTGCATATTCACTGTGGATATCCTGAAAATCTGTCTAGGGTGCCTCCAGGACCAGGCATGGGAACCACCCACTTCACTGCCACACGATTAGGGAAAGAGAATGGGACTTGATATACTGCCTTTCTGTGGCTACAATCAAAGTGGTTTACATAATACATACAGGTACTTATTTTGTACCTGGGGCAATGGAGGGCTATGGGCGTCTTTTACTAAGGCGCGCTCACGTTTTTAGCACGTGCTAAAATTTTGGGCGCGCTAAACGTTAGAGACGCCCATAGGCATGCATTGGTGTCTCTAACATTTAGCATGCCCACAATTTTAGCGCACGCCAAAAACGTGAGCACGCCTTAGTAAAAGGCCCTCTAAGTGACTTGCCCAGAGTCACAACGAGCTGTAGTGGTAATCAAACCCAGCTCCCCAGGATCAAAGTTTGCAGCACTAAGCACTAGGCTACTCCTCCAGGAAGTAAGAACATGTTCCAGAATTGTCATGTAGATAATTTTATAACAGGCCACTTGTTTGAAAGGTCCAAAAGCTGCCTGTTTTATAGCTATACTAGTAAAAAAAGGCCCGTTTCTGACAAAAATGAAACAGGTGCTAGCAAGGTTTTCCTCGGCTCCCCTGCAGCCACCCATGTCCAGCGACCCTCCTCTCCCCCTGCACCCACTGCACTCACCCATGTCCAGTGACTCTCCTCTCTTCCCTGCCCCCCCTGCAGCCACCCATGTCCAGCGACCCCCTGCCCCCCCTCATGTCCAGCGAAAAAAGGCCCGTTTCTGACACAAATGAAATGGGCGCTAGCAAGGTTTTCCTCGGCTCCCCTGCAGCTACCCATGTCCAGCGACCCTCCTCTCCCCCTGCCCCCCCCCTGCAGCCACCCATGTCCAGTGACCCTCCTCTCTCCCCTGCCCCCCCTCCATCACCCATGTCCAGCGACCCTCCTCTCTCCCCTGCTCCCCCTCCAGCCACCCATGTCCAGCGACCCTCCTCTCTTCCCTGCCCCCCCCTGCAGCCACCCATGTCCAGCGAAAAAAGGCCCGTTTCTGACACAAATGAAACGGGCGCTAGCAAGGTTTTCCTCGGCTCCCCTGCAGCTACCCATGTCCAGCGACCCTCCTCTCCCCCTGCCCCACCTGCAGCCACCCATGTCCAGCGACCCTCCTCTCTCCCCTGCTCCCCCTCCAGCCACCCATGTCCAGCGACCCTCCTCTGGACATGAATCAGCTATGAGGCATGGTTCCCCCCCCCCCCCCCCCCGGGTTCTGAAGTTGACATCATAATGGCTATGGTGATGTCAGCCTGATCTACGGAGCCATCCTGACCAACTTGGAATGAGCCACGGTCCCAGGCAGCAAGTCAGAACGTTGAAGGTGAGAATTATTTTATAGAATGATTTTAGCAAAATAAGGGGCCCTTTTACCAAACCACTCTAAAAAGTGGCTTGTGTTATCCTCAGTTGGCGGTAAGGTCTCACATGCAAATAGAAAGACCTGCACTATTTTGTAGGCAGTAAGGGTTCATGCACTAACCACACGTTAATCGATTAGCATACAGTGATGTAGCTGCACTAACTGATTAACACAGAACATGCCTACTCTCTGCCTCAGACATGCCCCCAGGGCTAAAAAATAAATTCTACTTTTTTAGCACATGGGTAGCACGTGCAGATCCCAAAACTTCAGGATGCCTGAGAGCCCCCAACATTTTGTACAACAACCACAAGTAGAAAAACAAAGGTGTTTGTGTAGTTATACATATGCACACTTTTTAATAAAATGCATGCATATCTAGGGGCAAATCCCCTACCTATATAACTACACTGGGAGCTTGGCAACAACCTCAGCACCAGATATTTCAAGCCATGCATCAATACAGTATGAACTGTGCCCCAATTTTATCTAGATCCTGCATCAGCAAAAACAGAATTGCTTATGTTGCCTTATGCAGTTACCTGACAACATTCTTGCTCAGTGACATGCACCCCAAATCAGGCTGACTCAGCCCCTTTGGAACGTGGGTGTGATCATCAAGAGGAGCTTGCTTCAAGGATTTAGCCTCCACCAGAACTGTATAAAGAAGGGCTGAAAACCCAGGAGGAAAAAAAAAGCTGTTTTTTTTCTATTCATCCTGTGTTACCATTATTCAGGTTTCTACCAGCCATCCTCTCTGCTGGGACCGGCAGGGATCTTCTGCATCCAGCTGTTCATCTGCTACCCTCATCTACATCCAGGTTGTTTACCAGCTCTGCTATTGCTACAGGGTAATGATAGGAGGTCAGATTCCAGGTCTGACCCAGGGTTCAATATGTGTTCACTCTGACATTCTCTGATAACTAAGGAAAATGAAAGACAAATTTTCTTATCTTGCATTTACATATAATTTTCAGTTACTTGAGTTTTCACTGCTTTCAGTTTCACTTGCTTGTAAATAAATAGCCTTTATTTTTATAATAATTGTCTTGTTTCCTTGCTTGTCAGTAACCAACGCAGTAGAACATGGATTCTTATAACATGTGGGGAAGGCTTTTACTGTTACTGATACCATTACACACTGTTACCTTCCCACTCTTATAGTGCATACAAAGCATTATACTATAACTAGATCTGCCTACATACACATTGTAGCTTCAACCAAACTAAATCCCCGAGAACTCCTACACAAGGCATGCGTATATGTACAATGTTGTCTGAATGTATACTTATGTTTGCACATTCAACCTCTCAATTTTGTAACAGCCTGTTACTGCATGTAAACCATGCTTTGAATAGATTTAATACATCTCTTTGTTATAATAATAATCAATTTATTGCAAAGTTTGAGATGTCAAAATTGAATACCAGTAAGAAATTGAACTTTTTTTGTCAAACAAGCAGAAGGTAGCAATGTTTGCAATTCTAAGTTAACCTGAAATTGGGGAGAGCTAAGCCTAAAAGAAACCATACTAGAGCAAGCTATTTTGGGGGGGGGGGGGGGGGGGATAAGGGTAGTATTACTTGTTTATATTTAGCTCTATTGCTTTATACTACTCCCTGACAGGACTATGGGGCCCTTTCACCAAGCTGTGGGAAAAAGGGCCCTGTGCTGGCAGCGGGGGGCTGTTTTTCCCGCACACCAAGGCCCTTTTTATCGCAGCAGGTAAAAAAGCCCCCAGCACACATGGCCATGCAGTAAGAGAACTCTTACTGCTTGGCCATGCGACAGGGAGCCCTTACCATCACCCATTGAGGTGGCAATAAGGGCTCCCACGCTAGCCTGGCAGTAACCAGGCAGTGCGTGGTGATACATGACGGCAAATGTAAGCCACATTGAGCCTGTGAATTGGTGGGAAAATGTGGGATACAAATGCTACAAATAAAGAAATATATCTATGTATCACCCTATTCTATGTAAATTTTACTTCTTCATTCATAAAATAAACTGAATTAATATCCACGTTTCTAAGTTTGGTTTATAGGACATGGAGTTCACTAAGGCCTTTATTTTAGAAACCCTATTCATGATTTGGAGCTTTGAAAACCAGCGTTAAGACATTTATATTGTATGGATGTCCAAATCCTGATTTTATGAAGCCAAGAAATGGATGTCTAAAATTGCAGAGGTTATGGTCTGGGCATGTTTTGGGGGGGACTAGGGAGGGGCCAAAATATGGATGTCCAGCTCTGATTTCAGAAGGGAAGGGAGGTCCATGTACAAAAAGATGTACATCCATATTTTGACCTGGTACTTAGCATGTCTAGGTTATAGAATGGTGCTCTGACTGAGGAGCTCTCCGTTGCAGGGAATAAGGGAAGTCACAGTAGGTATTTTTTGTGTCCCTGAAGGGTTCAGAGTTAAAAACAAAATAACAAGGGGCTGCAGTGGGATATGAATCAGCATTCATAGTGCGGATGTTTTGGTTTGTAAAATTAATGTTTATGCTGGACGTAGCCACCTCTTGGATGTCCATTTCTCATATAGTTTAGAAAAGGCTGTACCTCTGGAGATAATGGGTATTAATTGAGAAAATGGAAAATTGACTATTTTTCAGCTGAGATAAAAATGGCCTTATTGCCGGGGAAAGACCCACACAAAGGTGCACTAAGACCCCTTTTTACTGCAGCTTGGGAAAAGAGCCCCATTACTGTAAATACTGTACCTACGTTTGGTGAGATCCAAAATCATGAAAATATTAACTGGTAGAGAGAAACTCTTGTGCTAATCTCCTACACAAACAATGCCACTATTTATTTTCCAGTATAAGAATGTATTACATCCAGGAACATTTCTTAATTAGAGCTCTAATTAAATTAGCAACACACATGCATAGCAGATGACTCTGTTCAAACAAAGATCTCATGAGAGCTACTCAGTAACGTCTTGTACTTTTGTCTCAAATGTCTAAGGAAAACACTTACTAGAATAGGTTTCAGGAGCAAGCTTAACCCTAGGTAGAGAATTTGGGTCAATGTTCCTTTGAGCTTCCTGGGTGTCAGATCTGGCTAGTCCCTGGATGGGAAACCTGTGCCCCATAACCAGGTGGTATAAAAGTATATGTCAAGTTCCCACCCATTCCACTAGCTGCTTATATATTGGATCCTAAAAAGCTTCCAAGTAATTTATTAAACTTTCTACTTGTGCCATTTGCAAAAGGTATGCTAGGGTAGGGTTACCGTATGGCTCCAGAAAAAGGAGGATCCAAAAAAACTCCTCTCTCAGATGGTGTTTCTCGAACAAGGTCTTTCTTCAAATCAGTAAAAAATGACCCGACATGAGTCGTGTTTCGGCCTTAGAGGCCTGCGTCAGGGGTCTAGTGATTTTTGATACAAAAAAAATCTTTGATAGAGCAGTTTCCTGTTTCTCCATTGGACTCAGCTCTCTGTAAGCTTCAGCTCTATGTTGCAGGAAGTTTGAATTGTGGTTTCAAGTCTTTTGGTGCACTTTTTTCAACACTGGAGTGATGTAAATTCTATAGTGAAAGCCAGTCAGAATACATGCAGCACTCTACTAACTGAAAGCATTTAACAAAGTTTTTTTTGTAGGCCCAATTAACTGTTTCAAGATTCAACAATCATTTGATACATCACCCATCGGTAATAAAATCTAGACGGTAAACAGTTTTTAAAAATTATATAACAGAAAAAAAGGAAAAATAATAGAAACAAAGAAAGGAAATGTACATAATTTAAAAGGACAGGAAAGAAAAAAAAAAAAAAAGGTAAAGGGAATAATCTGTGGTATGCCTTGGATTTGGGCCCTTCCTGCATTCTCACAGGCGTGAAGGAAATAAAAGATATCATGTATTAAAAGATTTTTTTTTAATGTTTTCAGACCATCTTTACATTTATGAAATAGTGATTTTTCAAGTCTTAAACTTGAAGGCAAGTTATTCCAAATTGAATACTGTAGGACATCTATTTGTCAAAATGAGGGAACTACTAATAGATTTGTGGAGAAGTCAGTCGGTTATCAGGGATTACTCCTAAAACTTTAATGGAGTCAGTAAATGAAATGTTAATGGAGGTGACAGAGGATCAGCAAACACATTGTGTCTTTTTTGAGAAGATAAGAGCCTTTCATTTCTGGGGATTGAGCTTTAGTCTGTTAGATAGTAGCCAATGAGTGAGTTTCCATTAATGGATATATCACCATTTGAAAGTGAAAGATCTGCAATAGTCAATATCTGAATGTCATCAGCATCGATAAAAAGTTTGGATCAAATTGGCCAAGGAGGCCATAAAAATGTTAAATGTGTGCCAACATGGGAGCCTTGTGGAACACCACATATAAAGGAACAGGGAAAGAATAGAGTTTCCTGAGACCCATTTCCACCTCAGTGTCTGACCCTGGACCTGCAAAGTAAGTAAGAACACATGTCTCAGTTGCTAGAGCCAAAAGTACTGGTAATGAGCTGAAAAAAGCTTAACTAACCCAAGAGTTAGAAAGTGTGTGGTAACAAATGCGTAGTGTTTCTTTTTTCTGTTTAAAGTGGAGAAAAGGACCTCAGTAGTCACTGCTTGGCAACAATGTACAAGATACACTCAAATGCCAGCGTAGTTTTGACTCCGTTTTTATCACTGGTCAAAAAACTCCACTTGTATGTGTGTAAAGGCTACATATAGGGTTTACTCTACCCTGTAAGCAATAGTCTAAATCGTGATGCTAAACAGTTGCTAAACTGTTAGGTTGTCACACCCTCCTGGGGAACTGAGGAACTGAGTTCGATTCCCATTTCAGGCACAGGCAGCTCCTTGTGACTCTGGGCAAGTCACTTAACCCTCCATTGCCCCAGGTACAAATAAGTACCTGTATACAATATGTAAGCCGCATTGAACCTGCCATGAGTGGGAAAGCGCGGGGTACAAATGTAACAAAAATAAAATAAATCCTTCCATGTGCACTCTGATCTCACAGGTGAAGAGAACTGCCACTGTCTGCCAGCACCCTCTCTATGCCCTGACATCCCATTGTGGAGATGAAGATGGGTATCATGCACAGTCCATCTCAGAACCCAGAAAGAGCTACAGCTACACACCCAGGTGGGTAATGGAGACAGGACAATAGAAGTGCTCTGCAATGTCTGGGGTCAGTGCAGGCCTGGAATGTCAAACAGAGACAAGTGTCCACTTCAAAGGATGCACTTGTTCCCTCCCCCTGTTGCCTTTCAGGGAGGTTGGGGGGAGGGGGAAACATCCATATCAAAAGGTAGACAGAATAGGATTTGAACTGGTGACCTGAGGGCTCTTAGACCTGTTCACTAACAAGTATGCCACACTGCAGTATTAGAGCAGGGCCATTGCAAACATAGTGTTCTGCTTGTAATGTGTTCTCTCTCTCAGGTAACTTCTGGGACTGAAAGGAGTCCTACCATCCCCACACCCATGGTGCCAGCTAGATAGGGAGAGGGAGAGAGACAAAGCAGGAGGCACTATGATCCTACCTGTGTCCCCAGGCTCTGCAGATGTGTCCTGCTGTCCCACCCCATGGATGGACTCTGGCAGAATATTGGTCAGCATCATCCACTCCACAGCAGTCAACAGGTTGAAATCCATCTCCCTACACTCCTTGCCAGCCTTGTCCTTGACATCCCACTTTAGCTTCTGCCACTTGCACTTGCAGTCTTCTACGTCTCTATAAGCGTGGAAGACTGCATTCAGTTTGTGGACTATTGCAACCCAATTTTTGCTTTGTAGAGGCCCCAAGTCATTGGCCTTTAGGGGCAAACAGATTGTGGTGGTGTGCCACCATTTCCTTCACGAGGAATTCTACCTCCCCTGCACTGAAGCTCTCCTTCCTAGTGAGGCTATCCTTGCTGGTTGCCATAGTGACAGTGGAATGTAGAAGTTTGAAAATACCAACTTGGATGTCTTTATAGGGTATTTTGGAAGTGTCAATTGTGGCTGATTAGATGGTTTGAATTTGACATTTTTAATTTAAAAATTGACCACTTATATGGGCATTTGGAGGGGGGAATGATGTCTATATTGAGCAAATTAGGTGCCATTTTCGAAATTGAACATTGCCTTAATGTTACAAAGGGGGAGATGGCCTGTCATGATGCAGAAACAATCAACAACTGTGAAACGAATTAATTTGATCTCCATCCTTTCCCCCCAGAACTAGCCAGCAGAACCCAGGAAGCCATGAAACAGGAGGATGCCTTATTTGCAAATGCTGAGCCCACCAAGCCCATCCTTCCCTTTTTGATGGGGAGATGATCTGAGACGTGGTCTACATTTTATTTCTTGTAACAAGGGCTTCCTTGCATTTTTCAGGGCTTGGCTGGTGGACACAGTAGAGCACATGCACAGAACAGCATGGACAGAAGGGGCAGCTATAGCCTTGGAGGCACAATGCTTTTGATGGACTGGACTATTTTTTTGATGGCACCTCAGTAGTTATTGGTTTTTATGGAATGCATTATTGATATATTTAATGATGTGAGAATGTTGCTGTGGGGAGATGTGCCTCTTCACCTAGCCAGGAGACAAGTGTTTATGCCTGGGAGACAGCCCTCCTGCCTGGGGAACTGTGAGGGATGAAAGGCTGGGCAGGCTTGTGAGCACCATTGGTTGCACAGGGGGGAGGTTAGGGGTAATGTGTTCCTGAGGCTCCTGTGCAGCCTGGGCCTTGACATCCTGCCACTTGTGCTTCCAGGCCTCTACCTCTGTCATGCCATGGCAGACTGCATTCACTTTGTGGACTCTTGAGGGTGGTGCTGGCTAGCTGCTGGCTTCTCTGGTGCTAGATGGGGTGGCGGTGGGGGGAAGGAGCCCACTGAATAGACCAAGTGGAGGGCTGGCTCTCAGGATTAACCTGCATGTCCCTCTGGAGAGTGGAAAACAAAACAGCAGATCGATAGTTGATATACACAAGCTTTATTAATAGAGTTGAAATTGGATATATTGCCTGACACAGGCTGTGTTTCGCCCAGCAGGGCTGCATCAGGGGCTATAAAATAATAAACAAAATTACAGTATATATATAAAAATATGCATAGAAAGTAATAATAAAATAATATAGTAATAACAAAATTATGTAAAAAGACCAGCTGAAAATATAGTAATACCATGACAAAAAACATCAAATATGAAACATACCAACTATGGACTATGAAAAGTATAAATGTATATAAGATAGGTAAATAAAACAAATTATGAAACAACTTGTAAATAGATAAGCAAGTAAACAAATCAAATGCTCCCAATGTAAATGAATAAATCAAAAATCATAAGTATACAGTCAGTCAAGTATAATAAATGTCAAATAAAATGTGTTTTAATACATCAAGATAAAAGTGTAAATAAATAATTATTTGAACACATAAAAAAGTTGAATTAAAAGTTTATGTATGTAGAATAATATATAAATAAATAGAGTCAATAAATGAGTCATTATATAAATCAATCTAATAAATATCAAATAATAAATATCGAATACACTCTGTCTCAATACATAAAAGATAAACATATATCAAACATATAAACGGCGAGTGACCGTACTCACTCGCAAATGCACAGTAGAGACTTCCCTCTCTGTCCCGCCCCCGCGTCAATACGTGATGACGGGGGGGGGGGGGGCGGGACAGAGAGGGAAACCACCGCCGAGGTTGCTACCGCTCCCCCCCCCCCACTCAGAGTCGCCGCCGCCACCCCTCCACCCGGTCCGGGCCCTCTCTTCCCTTCTGAACTTACACATCCATTCGCCGAACGCAGCAACGCACATCAGCTGAGCTGCAGTGAGCCCTTCCTTCTTTGCCTGTGTCCCCGCCCTCCTGTGACGTAACGTCAGCGAGGGCGGGACACACACAGGCAGAGAAGGAAGGGGCAGCTCAGCTGATGTGCGTTGCTGCGTTCGGCGAATGGATCTGTAAGTTCAGAAGTGAAGAGAGGGCCCGGGCCAGGTGGAGGGGTGGCGGCGGCGGTGGCGACGACTTCGAGGGGGGGGGCGGTGGCGACTTCGCGGGGGGGGGGGGGGAGGGGAGCGGTGGTGACCGCGGGGGGAGGAAAACCTCAATACCAGCCCGTTTTTACGGGCTCAACGGCTAGTATATATATATAGAGAGAGAGAGAGAGAGAGAGAGAGAGTAAATGAAACAATCAAATCTATTTGAGGAGAAACCAAAGAGATAACAACTATAAAGGTAAGCTAAGATGCAAATACAGATAGGACACATACCTTCTTAGTGATCTTCACTAAGAAATACTTGTATATGCTCCACCAACTGGTGCTACATAACAGATGGTAAGATAAAAAGAAATAAATAAAAAGATAATATATCTAAAGAAAAAGGTAAATAAGCAAAAAGGTGACTCACTTAAAACAGACTGTATCAAAGTCAAAAAAACCAACCCAGGTCCTAGAGATATGAAAAAAGGCACGACCTGAAATGCAAAAAATAAAATAATAAAAAAACCAATGATGTCGTTGAGCAAAGAAGAAGTACCTAATGTATAGTAAATACATAACTAGTGGTGCTCAATATGCCAGAAATGAGAGTAAAATAAGACTCTGAATGACTGCCAGACATCGTGTGAATGCACTGGAGGTGAACCAAGTTGTCAAAAAAACATGATAATAAACACAGGCCTTAATGTGCCAGCTCTCCTGTTATGGCAGGATTCGGTAAATGATGATCAAAATTTGGTGCTGAAAACAAACAGCACTGAACGGCACCCTTCATAGAACAGTGCAAAGTGCTGGGATCTGTACTCAACTTTGGACATGAGGAGACATGATAGAGGTATATAAAATAATGAGTGGAGTGGAACAGGTGGATGTGAAGCGTCTGTTCACGCTTTCCAAATATACTAGGACTAGGGGGCATGCGATGAAACTACAGTGTAGTAAATTTAAAACAAATCGGAGGAAAACTTTCTTCACCCAACGCGTAATTAAACTCTAGAATTCGTTGCCGGAGAGCGTGGTGAAGGCGGTTAGCTTGGCAGAGTTTAAAAAGGGGTTAGACGGTTTCCTAAAGGACAAGTCCATAAACCATTACTAAATGGACTTGGGAAAACTCCAAAATTCCAGGAATAACATGTATAGAATGTTTGTACGTTTGGGAAGCTTGCCAGGTGCCCTTGGCCTGGATTGGCCGCTGTCGTGGACAGGATGCTGGGCTCGATGGATCCTTGGTCTTTTCCCAGTGTGGCATTACTTATGTACACCAACTGAAACCAGGTGGACATTCCAGCACACAAGTTGGGTGCAGGTCTGCACTATTCTATAACACTGCACGCATTTTAAGGGAATGCCCCTGACCCACTCATGTCCCTCCCATCGTTATGCCCTTTTCCAGATCCACATGGAAAAACTTAGGCTATTCTATAAAGTGTAAGTATATTTTCGCATGGATCTGCCCTTTCTGCCCTGTTTTTGCGCCTTGCATCCGTTGGAATTCTTTTCTTTGCCAAATGTTCGGCACAAAAGTAGCTCATAATGTTCAACACCATATACAGAATCCCCCTGTTAGTATGCAATTCCATCATAATGCACTTCAAAATTCAGTTACTGAGATAGTAAAGGACAGGGGAAAAAAATAAGCCAGCACTGAAGATAAATCAATCAAAACGCATAAATGCCAGAGATAGTTTTAAAAATGTTGCTCAGGAGCTTCTGCTAATTTTTGTCCCCTTTCTGGTTTTGTTCTACTTTTACAGCTCCCTCTGGCAGCACAGGTACCCTCTTTGATGAGGCCTGAGTGAACGTTTCTCCCAAGACTCCCCCCTCCCACAGGCCCTCTTCCACCAATTCTGTGCCAGTCAGCTTTCCTTCCTTGCTGGAGCTCCAGAGCATTATTTCTGCAATACACCAAACCTCTTGGATCTCATTAGACAACAGACTCCTAGCAATGGTATAGCTGATTCTCTGCTGATATTGGTGCTTCAAGTAGCTTAACTCAGATCCCTGAGCTCTGCCTTCCCAGAAAAGCACCTGGCTTGCCCCACTCCATATATCTGCTGAAGAGGGCCTCACTTCCTCTTGAATAATTTTTTTTTAATTTGCTGATCAACCCAATCATGCTTGTGCATAACTTTGTGTGTGTTCCAGATTTGGCAGTACTATGTCCTTCAAACATTTCCGTTTCTTGTACCCATGAAATATGTCCTTGAAAACAAGAAGTAAGAGAATTATTCCATGTGCTACATAACAAAAGGCTAAAAGCCTCCAAGAATGTTAAACATGATTTTTTTTTTTGAACTGAGAGAATGAATTCATGGAAACCAAACTCTGAGCAAAACAAAAATATTTGCTGCTGAGTCTACCAGGCTTGATTTAGTTCAAAAAGTTGACATTTATTTCTTCCACAAACAATGTTTTGCTTGCTGTCCCACCTACTAACTCTACACCACAGCCTAAAAGTTGCAGAATGACAAGCAGTAAGGTTCTTTTCTTTCCATTTAATAATGGTAATGCTATTACCAGAATCTCTTAATATAATATTTACTTTCCTAGGTGGAGTGTGGATACTTTGTTCTTGGAGGATTTAATAAACTTTAATTACTCTTCATATATTACTGTATTCATATCTGGCTCAAGGTCAACTTTTCAGTGATGTACTTTAGCTAATTAAGTATTCGTCAAGAAGATAGGAATATGTTAAAACAAATGAAAAGCCTCTCTAGACGGGGGTGGGGGGTGGGGTGAAGGTAGCAGGTTATGGGAAGGTAATGAGGTCGCAGGTGCACCGAAGCTCTCAATTTCTCTCCATCTTCCTCCCCTTCATTGGTGCAGGCCTGAACAATCTATTTTTCTCTCTCCAGCAGGCTCCTTTTTACTGCATTACTAAGTAGCAGCTCTTCTTCGCTTCCAGAATTCAGCGACCAGAATTCTCTTTGGCCCACATGAGCTGCTAACATTGACAAGCCCCCCTTCCTTCAGACCCCCTTCGCTGGGTCTGTAAGGCCTGCTGATGTCACTTCCTTTTCTTTGGCATTGCTGGGCTGTTGAAGGCAAAAGGTGTTCTGGGTTAATTGCCCAGCATGATTCAACAGAAAATCATCACTTTTTCTAGGCATACATATAAATGCACAAAATATTTGAACATTACAGATATGTCAGATCAAAGACCCCACATTTGCCACATTTAGCTACAGGATGCAAATGAGCTTGATTCTTCCAAATGCCCATGTGTGTAAATATTGCAAAATATTTCACTTGCATTCCCAGGGCCAGGAATTTTGTGCATTACCTATTGTGGTAATCTAAGTAAAATTTAGTAAATGGTTCATTTTCCATAGCAGCAGCTAAAAATGAAAAGGTCTGCCGGCCTGGATCAAAGGTACCATGCCCTTTCATTCCTCAGGGGCCTCATGCCATGGTGGGCCTACAGCTGGTTGAGCCCTTGTCCAGCCCCAGCTGAACCTAGATTCTCATAAAAAAAAAATCTGGGGCACCAGTGACCTACCCATCCAACCTCCCATGATTTCTCTGGAGGTCTCAACTAATCGAACTGGTTACAGCAATCTTGGGCTATGGTGGCTATCTTGAGGAATGATATCTCTGACCCCCAACAGTACTGCCCTGCAATGACAACACGAAGCAAGCACCTATGTTTATTGAAGAACTTGCTTCGTGTTGCCATTGCAGGGCAGAACATCATGAGGCAGCCAGGGTCAGGATTCAGATGTCCCCCCCCCCCCCACCTTCTAAATTAGGATTGGCTAGGGATCCAGCACCTCTAGCTAACCAGATCATGAGGTTCTCCCAGGTAAAGGGGTACTGTTTATTTGGGTCAGCAGCTTTTTCTTTTTAAGTCATCATCATGCCGAAAGGCTTTTTTTTTAGTTGAGTTTGCAAAAATGAACACACAAAGTATTTTTTGCATGCTTGTTTTGCAAAACATCTCATTAATGATTTACTTTGCATGAATTTGCATTGCAGCAGCTCATTAATAGAACAAATTTAGATATGCTCGTTTATGAAGTGAGTTTTGTATGAACGTTTACTATTCAGCTGGTTCCTTTTGCAAAACATTTCATAAAAGGTGTTTTTCATGTTAAACAACGTATCATTGCCACATCAACGGCGCAATATAAATGTGTTGAATAGCCTAACATAAAATAAAATACATTTATAGACTGAGCAATAAGAAGGTAAGAACAGTGCAAGGGGCATTTAAGTATGGCTACTTATACAAGTCTGCAGAATCTTTAGTCCAAAGATTTACGATCCTGCAACTTGAGAAAATACTGAGCAAATAATAAAAACACCATACAACAAACACTGTGTGGCTTTAAACCAATTGAACATAGTCCTTTCAGGCAATCACCATTCCGTGACCTATTCAGAGGGATGTTATCAATGTGGACTACTATTAAGACGGGTTGTTTTACCTCAAGTTGGATTATTTTAGCATAGGGACCCATTTTATGCAATAAGACCCTGTGCTAAAATAGCACAACTTGGGTAAAATAAACTTTCTTAACAGTAGCCCATGTTGATAACTTAGTTCCTCCTATAGTGTCCAACATGCTAAAGGGTAGAGATGACATAGCAAAGCAATTCAGATATTTTGATGAAATTGAAACGCTTATACTGAGGCTGTTCATACTGTGTTTAGTCAATGACAGAATACAGATATGTTAGGTGTACGGAGAGGATGTTTCCATTGTGTGGCTTATTGTAGATCATTTCACAAAGCATACCCAGTATCAAAGAAATTAAGAGTTAATGCAGGAACTACTCAATTACCTAAAATGTAATAACTAAATTCCACTCTGCTACTTCAGCTTTTCATTTTGTGTTAATACTTAACAGAAATCCTAGAACCTAAGTTTATATCTGGGGTCGGAGGTGTTATAGTCATTTGTAGATCTAACATTTGTTTTTAACAATGGATGTTTTCCTTTATGAGTAATTTATTTCCATGTTTTAGATTTTTTATATTCCATATTACTATTAAAAAAAGATTTATAGGATTTTGTATCATCCATTCTATTTGACACAATTTGTGTCACTCATTCTGTCTAATATGGCATGATCATTTACTTATGACAACTTTGCACAGTGTTAGCTTTAATTTTGTGTTATTAAAATTCTGCATTAGTATTGTTCTGTAAGTTTTTGCATTCTTTCTGCTTCCAAGTCTGTCTGTATTCTGTATCACAGGGCCCTTTATGTCATTAATCCTTCCGTATTATCATCCTTACTAGGTTATAGGCCTCTGTATCATCATTTATTTTCTTTTATATTATTGTTCTTTTTCTAAGCCTCTGTCTCTTCAGCTTAAATGCAGCTTCAATTTGCCTGTTGCATAAAATACGAATTGCTCTCCATGCTTGTCACATTGTTTTATGCTTTTACAGTGAAAAATGCCATGGTACTCCCTCTGAATTTACTGAAATCGGAGTTGGGATGTGCTGAGAAGATTCTGTCATTTGGGGGGTAATTTCAAAAGGCAATTCCTGGGTAAAAGAATGTCTTATATGCAGAAAGAAGCATTTATAATATTGATTTCCTGATATGTGCATACAGCCTGTATGTGCATAGTTTATATAGTTTATTAACCTTCATACCCTGCCTTACTAAACAAGATCCAGGTGGCATACAATAATAAAAACAAATCAACTAAAAACTCCAATATACACAAATAACTAATACACAACAAAAAAACCCCAAACTAAACAAACATACAAATGTGCATAACTTTACCTGAACTGAGCAGATCCATTCCCGGGGGTGGGGTTAGGGAAGGGTAGCATTTGCACACATACTTTATAATGCATAATATGAGCCACAACATTTGTGCTTATTAAATAGCAGGTATAAATGTGTGAAGGTTACATTCCATGGATAACTGGTATAACATGCACGTATTTGATGTGTAAGTTAAATTGGCTGTTAAAAATGACCCCTTCTGTGTCTAGGAGTAAAAAATGTTTAGGAGATGGGGTTCTCAAATCTGCTCCAGAGAACTGAAAAACAGCCAAACACAATCCAAAGGGTTGTGTGGAATGAATGTAAAGAAATGAGGAAAGTGGGAAATACCCTCAGAAACCAAGGCTTCTGCCAAGGTCTAATCAACAAGACACTATTATCTATAAAAGACTTTGTGCCCATGATCAAGTTTCTCTCATGGGGTAAATTTTTCCTTATCCACTCATTCAAAAATGCCCATATAGGAGCATCATGCAAAATTGCCCATAATAGAGCACAAATTTTTTTTAATACAAAAAAGCCCATAATAGAGCACAAATATTAAAGATAACTGAGTAACGGACTTCCGGTGACGTCATGAGCTAGGAAGCAACGCGCTCCCGAGGCTCCGAGACCCCGACTCCACTAAAGATTAATTATCACGCGTTCGGCTTCTGCAATCCGTTTCCAGTATATGGAAAAATACCTTAAGTCCCCGCTCGCTGCAATGGCGCAAAAAACCACGAAGAAAGATAAGAATAAAGTGAGTAGCGGAGAGGCCAAGATGGCTGAAGAGCTAATGGCGCCAGGGCCCTCATTTACAGACTCCCAACTATCGCAACTAACACAAGCGATCGAGAGGGCCTGGGAACCGAAGTGGATAGCGCTGAACAATAAACTGGAAACCTACCAGACAGCGCTGGATGGGTTGGGGATCCGGGTGAGCGATCTGGAGACCAGGGTTTCGGCGGTTGAGGATGACTCTCGAACGTATGGCCCAGATATGGCAAGTTTGCGCCAACAACTAGAGGAGCAGAGGAGCTTATTAGATGACCACGAAAATCGAGCGCGCAGGAATAATATACGTATTGTAGGCCTGGACGAGGCACTACCTGAGCGCAATCTCGAAACGTGGTTAGAAACGTGGCTATCTAAGGAACTAGCCCTAACGGACACAATGGGACCAATTGTGATAGAAAGGGCGCACCGCGTGGGCCGAAGAATGGAAGATCGAAACCGGCCACGTGTGGTCATCGCGAAGATACTAAACTACCGCCATAAGATTGAAATACTCCAAGGCTTTAAACTCAAAAGAGATACTTTAAAACATAATAACAGGAATATATTGATATTTCAGGATTACTCTACCATTGTGCAAGAAAAACGGAAACAGTTCCATGTTATATGTGCGTCCTTGGCACAGAAGAAAATCCGTTTTAGACTGCAATACCCAGCCCAGTTATCAATTTTTGTGCAAGATAAATGGCAAGCATTTCCTAAAGTGGCAGACGCCAAAAAGTACTTAATAGAGAATAAGGTGTTGGACGCTGTTTGACCTGGACTTAATTGAAAGTCAAAGGAGCGCCTTGCGGAGGTGGGGCGTGTAAGTTATGTATGAGTAAATATGTATAACAACTTGTGGAGTGCGGGGTCTCGAGTGGTTACTGGGGTTACAGTTTCATCACCTGGTTTGACTAGGGGATGGAAAGGGGTGATTGCATAGTTGGGAAGTTAAAGGGATGGGAGGGGGGAGGGGAATTGGAGGAAAAGGGGAAGCCCGATGTATATGATAACTGCTGGGGCCTTGTTAACAACACAATACACGGAGTAGCTATGAGGAAGGCAAGTAGGGACTCAGAAAGTAATGGTTTTATAAATACACAAGATAAGTCCAAAATTAGAAGATTAGAGATAATCTACAGATATGCCACTTAGAGTGATAACATGGAATGTAGGGGGTATTACATCCCCTATAAAAAGGAATAAAATTTTGACGGCCCTTAAAAGACACCGAGCTGATATTGCCTGTCTGCAAGAAACACGCCTTAGTGATGAGGAACACACAAAACTACAGAGATCGTGGGTGGGAGAATGCTATGCGGTGGCTGCTAAGGGGAGGAAGGGAGGAGTAGCAGTACTTTTCCGAAAAGGATTAGCGTGTAAGGTATCTGTGGAGGAGAAAGGGAAGCAGGGTAGATCCATTATATTACGGGTATGGGTACAAGGTATGGAATTTTTACTGGTAGGAATATACGGCCCAAATGAGCATGATCGAGTTTTTTTTCGGGATCTGGGGAGTAGATGTCTTCAGTACAAAATAGAGAAGATTTTAGCTCTTGGGGATTTTAATTTAATTTTAGACCCAACAGACGACACCTCAAATCCGGATTCCATGCACTACTCTGGGCAAAGAGCAAAGGAAATGCCAATGTTTGTAAAAACTCTGAACTTAGTAGATGTGTGGAGGGTGTTACATCCCGGCGAGCGAGACTATACACATAGATCAAGGGCTCATGGTACCTTAGCGAGATTAGATTATATATTAATAGAGAGGTCTATGTTTCCCCAGGTGAGGGCAGCTTGTATAGGGCCGGAGGAGATATCAGACCATGCCATGGTGTGGATAGAATTAGAGGCGCCTGGAGATAATGTTGGGGGGGCAGGGTGGAGATATCCAGCATACCTTCATAATGAACCCCACTTTCAGGAATACCTGACAAAAAGATGGGAGGAATATGCAACACATAATGGGGCACATGCACTGGCAGACCCGACTTTGTACTGGTCTGCATCAAAGGCAGTCCTTAGAGGGGATATCATTGCTTACTGTAATTTAAGAAAGAAGCGCCGAGCTGCAGCTATACTGCAGTTGGAGAAGCAACTGACTAAAGCTAAGCGTACCCATCTGCATAGACCTACACCACAAAATTTAGAGAACTTGAAAGTGGCGCAGACTACTCTGAACACTTTGCTTCATGAAAATGAGACTAAATCAGCGATTTATTATAAATACAAGCTGCAGCGTTTTGGGAATAGGACAGGGCGTTTATTGACTAGGGTAATAAAGAACTGGGGGGGACCCCGGGTGGTGGCTGCTCTACAGGATGAGGGAGGCAGACTTACAGTAAAACAAAAAGAAATAGGGCAAATATTTACCAGGTATTATGCCTCACTCTACTCGTCTGAGGCATCCCCAAACGACAGCTTAGTACAAGACTACCTAACAAAGGCGGGTCTTTCCACACTGTCACCTGAAGAAGTGGCCGTCCTTAATGCCCCGCTGAATTTAACTGAGCTACAACAGGCAATTAAGGGATTAAAGCAGCGCTCTGCACCAGGCCCTGATGGCTATACAGGGGAATATTATAAAACATTACCCCAGGAGGCACAAGTAGCATTGCTGGAATATTATGAAGAGGTGATAGAGAAAGGGGTATTTCCGGCATATGCAAATTCGGCTTTAGTTACGTTGATACCTAAACCAGGAAAGCCATTGAATAGAGCTGAGGACTTTAGACCAATATCACTAATAAATGTTGATACGAAAATGCTGGCAGGGATACTTGCAAAAAGATTAGCACAGTATCTACCAAAACTGATTAATACAGAACAAGTTGGATTTGTGCGAAATAGGCAGGCAACACACAATGTCCGACGCTTGTTGTTGGCAATGTCGAGTTGCCAAGATAGGAGGGAACCATCAGTAGTAGTGAGTATGGATGCCGAAAAGGCGTTTGATAGGGTGGGATGGGGATACTTATTTCAAACTATGAACGAGATGGGGATACAAGGTTGGTTTGTTCAGGCAGTTAAAACACTTTACAGTAAACCAGGGGCAAGTGTGCTTGTAAATGGGATAAGGGGAGAAGAGTTTGAGATTACGAGGGGAACTCGGCAGGGATGTCCCCTATCCCCAGCCTTATTTGTGATATTCCTGGAACCACTATTGCGTACATTAATGAGCCACGGAAGTATCACAGGGGTGTCGGTGGCGGGCCAGACTGTAAAGGTGTTGGCCTTTGCTGACGACCTATTGTTAACAATAACGGATCCGCCTAGCTCCATGGAAGCGTTGTTAAAAGAAATAGAGAAATTTGGTCGGATTTCGGGCTTTAAGTTAAATTTATCTAAGTCGTATGCTCTGGAGGTGGTACAGGGAGAACGCCAGGGATGGAAAAATAAATTCCCCCTCATATGGGAAAAGAATTTCATTAAATATTTAGGAGTGCGCATCCCTGTAGACCTTACCCAATTATACGAACTTAACCTGCAAAAACTGCTTGGTGAAACTAAACTGAAGTTACAGGCTTGGAGCGCACTCCCTGTGTCTTTACTGGGGAGGATTGCACTGTTTAATATGAGTGTTGCCCCACGATGGATATATACATTCCAAACAGTCCCATTATATTTGAGAGGTAGGGATGAGCGGCTGTTGAATCAACATATACAAAAGTTCCTTTGGAAAGGTAAAAAAGCTCGCCTCCCAATTTCATCCTTAAGTATACCAGTGGAGTATGGGGGGCTGGGACTCCTAAGCATACGATTTTTGACTATTGCTAGTGGCATGAGGCAAATAAATGACTGGTATAGGCATACGAGTGACTATGCTAATACAACCATGGAGCTGGGCTTAATTCCACAAATTCATTTCAGTTATTATTTACATAGTACTGGTGCACCCATGCCGAATATCCTGAAATATTCTGGAATTATGAACACTGCAAAAGCGGTGTGGGGGTGGGTGTGCCGTTTACATCATTTTTCGACAAAAATAACACCTTATCTGGCTATATGTGATAACCCCGCCTTTGTTCCAGGACAATTATATACTGTTTTTCACAGATGGAAAGACAAGGGCATCATATACCTGCTC
This sequence comes from Microcaecilia unicolor, assembly GCF_901765095.1. Classification (NCBI taxonomy): domain Eukaryota; kingdom Metazoa; phylum Chordata; class Amphibia; order Gymnophiona; family Siphonopidae; genus Microcaecilia; species Microcaecilia unicolor. The sequence goes on along the minus strand of NC_044040.1, from coordinate 38,088,870 downwards.
CAAGTGGTGACTAGAGAAGGCAAAATCAGGACATTCTCTGACTTACAAGAAGAATATGCCCTGCCAGACAGGGATTATTTTTATTATGGACAATTAAAGCATTATATATCATCCCTGCCATGGACATCATTGACAGAGGACGTACAAGAGGAGTTATCAGCGGCCTTTTCGCTGGAGTCTCAACAGAGGGTGCCTATGTCTTATCACCATAGACATATACGAGACACGGCCCCTGAAATAGAATACCACAGACTGGCACAACAGTGGTCAGCAGACTTGCAAGAAGTGGTTACGACACAGCAGCTGAAAACACATATCCTGCAAATACGACGAGTCACAAACTTAGCGGTACACTGGGAGTTACAATATAAGATGGCCTTACGGCTGCACATCCCACCGAAGAGAGCATTTTATATGGGGTTGTCTCCCTGGGGAGAATGTCCAAAGTGTGGCGCGGATGGAGCAACTTTGGGCCACATGTACTGGTCCTGTGTGGGTATCCAGAAGTTTTGGAAACAAATCATACTTACTGTGAACAGGATATGGGGTCAGCGGTGGCACTATGAGTTTTCTTTACTCTTTGGACAGCCTAAGCTGGGGACAAGGCCCAGGAAAGGATACACAGCATTTGTATTACGGGCAATAATTGTTGGCAAGCAGACAATATTATCTGAATGGATGTCGTATAAATATCCCACATGGCAACAGTGGCGGACCCGTATGATATACTTGTTGCGGATAGAACGAATGGCCGTAAAAGACTTTGACTCAGAGATTGGGAGGAAATTTCGGCAGAAGTGGCATCCCTTTTGGGACACCATGACACCAGCAGCACGTAGTTATCTATTGAACTTTTGAACTATTTACATAGTAGGAAGAAGAAGAAGAAGTTGGGCGGGGGCGGGAAGGGTGGGGGGTGGGAAGGTATGAAGATTTAGGACTGGAGATAAGAAAATTGTGAACTGTTATTACTAGCTGATTGTTCTGTTATGTCAACTGTTGAAACAATGAACAGGAGAAAGGGAGGGAGGTTTGGGAATAAAACAATAACCCAAGGTATGTGAGCTTGTTAAGAATTGAAGTTGTAATTGAACAAACCGGTAAACACATGCGGTGAATTATGTTGTTGATCCAAATAAAAATGATTTAAACATAAAAAAAAAAAAAAAAGATAACTGAGTAACAAAAATTGTTCAAGCTACAGCATGGCATGCATCAACTTAGCTTAATAAATGCTGGCTTGACAACCCCACAATTCAACTGTTGTTTTTCAACGGGGCCCGATTCGTTTCACCCATAACAGGGCTTCATCAGGAACCACTCAGTTGGATCATACTGACAGGGGTATCGGTCTATAAACAAAACAAATTCCAGACTCAGATTATCATACTCTTCTAATACAAACATATAACTTCTGAAAACACTTACAAAACAATTCAAAAACACAAAACCCAACCAACACTGAAACACTTACCTCTAGCTGACTAAACTTCTCGTACAACCGACAGGAAAACTACTGCCACCACACAAACAGCATTATAAAAACACCTGAGTGAAATGATTCATAGCCGTGCAGGATTGAAAAGCCACTGACGTTCTCAAATCTGCTCTCACAACACCATGCCACTTGGGTTTCTTGATATTCACAAGGAATCTGCATGAGGTGAAATTGTTACTACTGGGTCTTCAATGTATACAAATGTATCTCATACAGATTCATTGTGGGTATTCTGAAAACCTAGGTAGTCTTGGCCCAAGGGCAAGTTTGGGAAGTTCTGCTTTAGTACAGCTGCTTTTTGGTTTGGATAGTACTGCGTGGAACTACCACAAAGAATGTTTGTGGATTCTACTCAGGCCCAAATTTAGGCAGAAGTAACAGAGTACCTGCCCAGGGTTCCACATTTTGAAGGTATTAAATACCTGGGTTAAATAAGAGCCTGCTTCTGCTTGCTTTAGGACCATGCTCTATGACCCTATAATCTCATTGCAAGGCTTGGGGGCCATCAACTCTAAATATGTGCACCGAGGAAAGAGTCAGGAGGCCAATCTTGCCCATCCTTTTCCTCAGAATTGCTGCTGTCATACCTCCATAATAGCTATTCTTTTTTAATATCTGTATGAGTTTGAGCTATGTGCTGCCCAAAATCCCACTCTATTTTCACAAGACTGAGAGCATCATGCATTTCAAACTTACTGTGAGCTATGTGGTGCTGGAGAAATCAGAATAGTTGTTGAAAAGGTGACACCACAAACAAGCCTCCAGGTAAAGCATAGAGGGAGATTAAAAATTAGAAAGGGGGGGGGGGGGGGGGGGAGAGAGCCAGCTTTGAAGAGACTGAGGATAGAGTCTAGAAGTTTGCATGGGGGTGGGGAAATCCACAGGAATCCAAAGTGTTGGTGACAAAACAGGCATTAATACTGCACAGATGGGTGAGGACAGATCCAAAGTGAATGGAGACTGGAGAGGATAGATCAAAAGTGAATGGGGATGGGAGGGGATGGGGACCAGATTTTGTCCCTGTGTGTATGTCGACTTAAACTGAAACATCCTTATCATAGCTTAGAAGTCCTGCCACCAGTACATCATTGGAACATTGTTTTTCAGTTGCAGAGTGAACAATCGAGGAACATTGAATGGAACTGAGCTCTAGCTCTGTAGATGATTTTTTTATTTTTATATAGTTTGAAATGATTGCTTTCTCACACTCTGTTTTAATAATAATGTTTTTTCTTGCATATTTAACAAATATGTTTATTAAATGATAAGTAAACAACATGAACATAATAGCGTGCATTCAACAGTTACAGACAATTCTGGATAAAACCTCTCCCCCATCCCCCCCCCATCTAGCCCTAACAAACCCAACGCAAAACCTAATCCTATCCCGAGCTACAGAATAAAGTTGTGCACCTCAAAAGATTGGTACTGACTGTGGAAGAATAATTAGATTTTCACTATGTCCAGGAGATCTGAGTAAACTCAAATTGCCATAGTAATTAAATAAGGAGACCATAACTGGAGAAACCTTTTCTTTGCTTTAGTACTTTGAACCTTCACTGACATTTGTTCCATGATAAGAAGTTCATGCATCTGGTTTCACCGTTGGGTTAATGTTGGTGGGTCAAGGCAAATCCATTGAAGCAAGATACAGCGTTTTGCAATCAGGGAGGCTTTACATAAAAAATACCAGAAACACGAGTGCCCTCAATTATCTCTGACATATCATCTCAAGTGAATCCACAAGTTTCTCCAGAAGTGCTGGACAATCCTAGACATAGTGTTGATATGAAGCATTAATAATATGACATTTCAGACAGGTCCCATCGAAAGGGAGACCCATCTTCCTCATCCAGGATGGAGGGATATACATTCTCAGAAGAAATTTATAATGAAGTTCTTAAAGTTGAATACTTTTCACCAATTGGGGACTATCTGTTAAGCTCTGTAGACAAGCTTCCACAGTGTATCATCCAAAATCCGAAGAACCACCAGTCTACGACTTTCTGAAGAGCATCCAGTGTCAGCAGTTTTTTCATACCAGCATAAAACACCCTGCCAGTCCCTTGCGAACAGCAGGAAGGGGCCAATGCTCTTCAAAGTCTGCTGGGCTCTTACGCAAAAGGGTTGAAATCTAATGGCAGTCTTGTGAGAGTAGGCATACCAAACTTGTGGTTGCAAAAAGTCAGTTGTCTGCAAAGTCTCATAGGGTAGCATTGTAGTTTCATCTTCTTTGAGTGCATGTTGGAGCAGATCCAGGCCTTGAGCAGCCCAATGTCGGAAATGAGCTTCATGAAAGCCTAGGGGAAATGCCAGATTGCCCACTAGTGGCAAACATCTGGATGAAGTACAGTGTAATCCAAATTTCTTCCTTAGCGGTTCATGACCATTTCAGTGGTGGAAACAATAAATGGTTTCATGGAGGAGGGGGGAGTTCCCCATATCTCACGTGTATTAAGTAAGCAGGAGCGAGATGGCTTCTTAGAGAATGTTCCAAGGTCAGTTTTGTCTTAAATTTTAACAAGTTATAGGGTGCATTTTACAAGATCTTTTAAATTTGGGTTGTATAGGGGGATGAGAAAGAAAAGTGTGAGGATTGTGAGGAGATGGTAGAAATATATTAGGGTTGGGGTGGGATAGAAAAGAATTGACTGGGGATGGTAGCAATATGATGTGGATGGGGTGGAGACTGATGAGGATGGGGACCATATTATGTCCCTGTGCACACCTCTAGTGGAGACAGAATGGTGGAGGTTGACAAGGTGTCTGTAACTTTGTCCAGTGATGGTCTTGGCTCTCACAGTGAATTTTTATTGATAAACTGCCCCCCCCCCCTGAAAAAATAGTGGATATCTCTATTTCTGCCTATAAGCTCCAACATTTTAAATCTGGCCTTGATTCCACTGAACTGTAAATCTTTGTGGAAGTATATTAATATTATCACAAACACATTGTCTAGTTCTTCTAATTAGTGCTTTTTATAAAAATATAATATGTCAGCTTGAGGATAATTATGAACACTTAAACTAATTTAATTTCAGAGTTTCGGGTTTTATTTAATATTTTTTAAAGCAAAATGCAGTTTCTCCCCCTAACAAAAGGCCATGAAAGCTTCATTTATTTGAAAATCCACCTGTTCTCCATAATAGAATTTTTCTTCATTTCCAGTCCATTCCTTCTGCTCTATGGTGGATTTCATGGGCTTCTTGGGATTTTTTCTCCTATTGCATCCCTTGACCTGTATGTAGAATTGTTTGTATGGGGGAAAGAATTTTTAGGCTGGATCATTGTGGCCCAGGTACACTCCGTTATAGGTATAATTTCTTTTTTATTACATCATGTGATATGAAAGCTAATAGTCTGGTTACCTTGTCCTTCTTTCTTCTATTAATATCTCCTATTATTCTTCTTTCTTTAACTGTTACCTGCCTGTGGCTCTCTCCCTTCTTTTCTTTTCTGAACATTTGTGTATATGCAGGCCAGTATTCAGTAAAATATCTGGGGAACAATCTAGATATATATTATTCCTGCATTCAGTATAGCTAACACCACTATAAATTATGGTTTATTAAACTTCATGGAAGCATGCACTTGTGCGCCCAGTACTGAAAAAACCCAATGCTGATCTCCTGGCTATCCCTAATTACCAATTTATAATCCAACCTCTGTTATATATCAAAATTGGCTGAAAAGCTGGCTTTCCAGCAACTCCTATGGCCTGTGGAAAATACCCATATTTTATATCCTCGTCAATCCAGTTTTCGACCAGGTCATAGCACAAAGCCCACACTAGCAATCCTTTTGAGTGAATTACTTTCAGCTTTTGATAATGGGAATATCACTTTAGTTTTATTCATTGACTTATTTGCCATATTCTATTTGGTAGATTACTCATTACTATCCTGCCTAGAGATATTGGTATTGCAGGCTCAGTAATTCAATGATTCTCATCTTTTCTTCAGGAAGAACTTTTTTCTTCCTCTAAAGAGCAACAACTCCACTGCAGTGTCTCACAGGGATTAATATTAGCCAGTGGTATGGCCATGGATTGACAGGGACCCATCCACTATGGGTTCAGGTCCACCCAGCAGCAGTGCACATCATTGGTGTTGCTGATACACATCTCCAAGCCCCACCAGCAGAAGATGTCCTCTGTCAGGGTCCCTGGGCTGACTGAGCAGCGGGGAAATTGGCAGCCGAAGCTGGCACCTCCTGCAGCATGTTCACTTCCTGAGAGGAAATGCGGGGGCCCATCCAGTCAGTGCCTGGGCTCACCCAGAAATTCACTTCTGGCTACCCTACTGGTATTAGCACCTCTGTTATTCAACATTTTTTTTAAGTCCACTTGCTATGCTTGTTCAACATCATGGCATCAGTGGCTTCTATTGTGTCAACGACATCCTGTTAACATCCTATTCTGTCTCTCTTAATCCAGACAATACACAACTGCAAATCTCTTTGAATGTTCATTCCACCCGGCTCCACAATACTTGTCTAATTTTCAACTGCTCAAAACCTGCTTCTTCCGTGTTTACAGTTACATCTATCTCTCTCTCTCCTTCGATTGGAGAGTGTAAGTTTACCCTTGTTGAACCCTTTAAGTATTTAGAGATATTCCTGGACCAGCAATTATCCTTTGAGATTCAAATGACAGCTTTACTAGCATTATGCTTTTTTGCTCTTCAATAATTTTGAGCAATTTGTCCTTATTTAGATATTTCTTCTCAACTCGATCTTCTATATGCCTTAGCAGCATCATGCTTAGATTGCTATAATATTGTTTATTCTGGTGTCCCCTCCGATTTGATCATGAGTTTACAAACTATAAATACTGCTGTAAGTATGTCATGCAAAGAGATATGATCACATAACTCCTTTACTTATTCAACAACATTGGCTTCCTGTCTCATATCGAATTCAGTTTAAAGTGCTTATTCTTGCCTATGAAGCTCTGCATTCTGGTATCCCTTCCTACCTTTCCTATCTGATAGATCCTGACACAATGCCTAGGGCCATAAGTTCACATTGCTTACACGTTCCTCCAGTCTCTCATGCTCTAGTAGACTCTACTCAACCGAGTGTCTTCTATTTTATTGCACCTTCGCTTTGGAATGCGCTCCTTTTGACTCTTAATCTGGAGCTCTCATTTCCAACATGTAAGACCACACTCTTTTTTACCAGGCTTTTCCTGGACAGGCATAATCTATGAGCATTGTACTGGAATATAAAGGGGGGGGGGGGGGGGGGAGTTCTATCAATGGTGCCCATAGTTAGGTGCTGGGAAGATCCATGCTAAACTAGTATTCTGCAAATGGAACTCTGTGTGGAACATCCTTTACAGAATGCTAATTTAGTGCAGGTCTCAGACCTAACTTTGGGTGCTACTCTTACTTCTGCTGAAACCTAGTGTAGATGATGATGTACAGCTAATGGCAGTTGGGCATGTAAATTACCATAATTTATAAAATTTGGGCATGCACTTTATAGAATAGGGCACATTATAGATTTGCGTATAAACCCAAATGAATGCCACTTAACACCAATTATTGTTATTGGCTCATTAACTAATTAGTTTGCTCATGGATCTGGGATCTGCATGCAAATTTGAGTAACCTATATAGAATCTGTTGGAATATCCCTATTTTTACCACCTGAACATCTATCCCCTGCTTTTGCTTGGATATCATTCTATGAGTCCTCACTATTTTACCTCTGTCATATTATTTGATAGTGTTCTTATATCTTAGAATTTGTTGTAAACTACTTTATTATATATACTATGAAAAGCAGAATATAAGTTTAATAAACTATAAATAATAAGTTATAGGTGCCCCCGTGGCATGTGTTGAGAGCCTATTCTATTACAGTATTCGGGCGCCCATATGCCATTATGGACTATTAGTGTAATCTGGCATCCGCTCACCTGAAATCTAGGTGCCTGCAGTAACAGCAGCTATGGATCTGGTGTAAATCTGGACACCTATACATGACAAGGCACATGTAATATACAATAATCTGTAAGTTACACAGGTAAGTGGGAGTCATGCCTATGTCCTGCTCTACCCATGGTAATTCTTCCATGCATTTATGCACTGTACTACTGATGTGCACACTTACAGTATAGCGTTTAGCTGCATTGCTGCCACTTACATGCATAACTGCTAGTATTCTGTGCATCTACATGTGAAAGCAGCAAATACATGTGGATGCCCAGTTATAGAATTGCCCGTGAAGACCAGAAGGCGGCGAGACCTTTGTTGTTGTGTGAAGTGTAATGAGCTTTGTTGTTAAAAGTATTAAGATTGCAGTGTTAGATAACTACGCAGAGTCATCTGTATGTTAATGATGTTTTATGATTTCTCCAATAAAAATTATTGAACCATAGAATTGCCCGTGTAGAAGACGATGGATATTGGTGTTATAAGTTATATGTCTGGCTTGTACTGCCCAAGTTATACCAGATTTTTCCATGTCTGAATCAAATGTATAATTTATATGTATAGGGACTGAATATTGGCGCCTACATGTATAATTTATATGTACACTGTGTCCAGAAAAAGTGAGCCCCCTAAACATTTTGCAATAACAATCTCAAACTTGCACTGAATGAATTAAAATTTTATGTGCACAAAGTGACATCTGTTTGCATCACTGATGCCAAATCACATAGGAATCCCTATTCCCATTGAGGAGATTTTTAATTTTTACAAGCTTCTGTCACAAATCTCAGTTTCCGACATGACTTACTTGTTGATGTCATCTGTGATGTCATTGCGCGTTGATAAACAGACAAAATGTTGTCAAAAGAAGATTGAGTTTTAATTAAAATACTCAGAGTTGAAAAAGAATATGGTGCTAAAAGATCAGATTTAAACATTAGCCCTCCTGTTTACAAAGCCGTGCTAGCTTTCAATGAGCTGTGTCGGCATTGCCGTGCGGCAGGCGCTAGCGTGATTTTATAAACAAGGGGGTAGGACTGTTCAGGTCAACATTAAATTGTGATAGAAACTCTAGCTTTTGGGTAGTGTTACTTAAAATTTGACATCTCAGTAATTTTAAAGTGGATTTCTACGAATCTACACAACGTTGTTTGAAATAAATGTCACTTTGTGCACATAAAATTTGAATTGATTTGGTGCAAATTTGTGGTTGTTATTGCATAATGTTTAGGGCACTAACAATCAATTATTGGTGCTAATTTGCAATAATTTGGATCTACATGCGCTACTTGCATAGAAATGTGCACATAAATCCTTTAGTATGCATCTGAAAAAGGGGTGTGGCCATTGGAAGCATGAGTGGGTCGGGACATTCACTAAAGATGCATGCACTATTATAGAATTTGGAGGATCCGTGCCTAATTTAGGTACAGGGATTTACATCAGGGTTCAGTTGGTGTAAATCCTCACACCTAAAAGCTAGGTGTAGATCACACCCTACTCACTATTCTATAAGGGAAAGGGAATTGATACACTGCCTTTTGGTGGTTTTTGCAGCTACATTCAAATTGGTTTCAATTATATATAGGTACTTATTTGTACCTGGGGTAATGGAGGGTTAAGTGACTTGCCCAGAGTCACAAGGAGCTGCAGTGGGAATCAAGCCTAGTTCCCTAGGATCAAGGTCAACTGCACTAACCACTAGGCCACTCCTCCACTGCAACTCAGGGAACTATTTATAGAATAGTGCTCAGTGTGCATTTTTTCAGCGCCCAAATATGGACACCGTTTACTGAATTTATTCCTATGTTTTGCTACATAAAGCTATAATGCTATATGTAGAATGCTCTTATTTTTTAAAACATAAATGTTCACCGTATCATCATGAGGGTACTTCTATAACAGGGTGCCTACTAAAAGTGCTAATTAAAATGCCTATTTTAGACCTATTTTATAAAGAAAAGTAGGTGCCTCTATGTACCTGTGTACTTGTATGCTCCACCTACATTCTGCTCATGAGCACAGCCGCCATCAAAATACACACCATGCGAACCACACATGCATTTTTACATTTGTCGATATGTTATAGAAGGTTAGTAACATGCATATGTGGCTACTTACGCATGTGAATTGCTAAAATACTAACATCTACATCATCGTTAGTTCCTAAAGCTAGGCACCGCCTTATAAAATCTCTCACCCCCCTCCCCAATGTCTAAATACTTTTTGAATATTGACCTGATGGGTTTTTAAAATTGGTTTTAAGCATCTATTATATTATTTATATTTATTTATTTATTGGGCTTTATTAACTGCCTTTATGAAGAGATTCATCCAAGGTGGTGTATAGCAGGTTCAGTTTTATTTATTATTTTATTATTTTGTTTTCTTTCTTTGGCAGCCTACACAGTGATCTGTTGGTCCTCTGGTTGGTGCACAACAAGGAAGATGTGAAAACGAGAAACATCCTGAATCCTTGCAGGACAAGCAAACAAGCAGAAGGGCTCAGATCATATTCCACCACTTTAACGATCCCTTCATCCTTATAGGAAGTGGCCAAGATTCTAGTTCCTTATTCCTTTCTTTTCTGCCAATAAAATATTTCTATTATATCTTGGTCTAGTGTGTGCTAATGTGCATGGGTAGTGAAATTTCTTGTGCATGAGGCCATACTATCTATAGGAAATCTTAGAGGCTAATTCATTGGCCTTTCAGCATTGACACTTCTCTCTGAGAACCTGGCCCTACTGCAATTCATGATACTAGATGACTATATGATGAACGGGCTAATACATTCTGTTTATACCTTTGAAAGTTATAAATTTCTAATCATGAAGTGACAAATTGAGGGGCAACGGTTCTTACAATGGAATAATTTCAGAATAATTTTGAGAATGTGCAATGCACCAGAGAATGTGAGTTTGAGAGGTCACATTTAAATTGATGTAGTGTATATACTTAATTTAATTCCTGGATATATGGCCTGCTTAATCTCCTAGTTTTGAGTGGGTAACAAAAGACTATTAAAATGTACATTAGAATAAAATAGTCAAGAAAAATAATTACATTCAGTTCAAAATATACAAAAACTCAATAATACAATGCAAATCAAATAAGAAATTTAGGGGCTTATTTTACTAAGCTGTGTTAAGCAGCTAGCTGAGTTTTACTATGCAGAAGACATTATTGCGGGCCCATGTTAAAAAATCAGCCAGCATGATAAAATTTGTGCATTAGCTGCCTAAAGTGGAAATTGGTAGAAACTGGGCATGACATGGGCAGGGAGAGAAGTGGTTGGCTGTGACAGTAGTGCATGCTAGCTCTAATGACTGCCAATAGCAAGGCTGCAGTTACTGCCACCTCAAGAAGAGACAGTAAGTATGGCTGTGCTATTGTCAGTCCAGTAGAGCAGCTACAGAAAAAAATGTCAGAGGATGATGTCCCCCCCTTGCACCTCCCCTGAAATCCCTCATTCCCTGACACTCCTTGATCATATTTCTGAACCCACCAAAGAACCTGAACCTCTTGACACAACAACCTTGCCCCCTGACAGAAAAGCGCTGTCCCTCAGAGCTATACCTTCCCTCCATCCTCAATCCCCGGAACCTGCCCAGGGTCTTCAGTAGTAGTTCAGGGGAAATCCCTACTGGTAGTACTGTGAAACTACTGCCAGGGGGCAGAGGTGCCATTTTGGATGACAGCACTGACCTGGTCAGCAGAGGAGGGTGGATGCTGCCGCTGAAGACTCCCTAAACTACTACTGAAGACCCAGGTAGGTTCAGGGGCAGATTGTGAGTTGTAGGATGGTAGGGCTCTAATCAGGGGTTGGGGGTTTTCCTTTCATGGGTGGGGTTGTTATGTCAGGAGGGTTTGGAATTTTGATAGAGGGGTGTCAGGCTCTGATCAGGGGCATTTGAGAGTATGATTAGGGGGACTGGATTGTGTGTGTGTGCGGCAGATTATGGGACCTTGATTGGGTGGGAGGAGGGGAATTGGACCTTATTTTATCATCCCCACCTTAGTAATTCCCTTATCTCTTACTTGTCCTGTTTGTCTGTCCTAACTAGATTGTATGCTCTGTCGAGCAGGGACTGACTGTCTCTTCATGTTCAAGTGTACAGCGCTGCATACGTCTAGTAGCGCTATAGAAATGATAAGTAGTAGTAGTAGGAAGAGATATGGAGGTGGGGGTGTGAGCCCACTTGCATTACATATAATGCCTAATAGAGTGGATGCTCCCGCAGTGCATGCAAATCTCTCTCATGAATATTCATTGTGGATATCCTGAAAACCTGACGGGTTGGAGTGCCTCCAGGACCAGGTTTGAGAACCACTGCTTTAGTGCTTACTGCAGTTTTGTAATAGCAGCCCTAAGTTTGTACCTGAGGCAATAGAAGGTTAAGGGGCCCGTTTACTAAGCTGCAGTGAAAGGGCACTGTGTTAGCGGTGGCGGCCATTTTTGTCACACACCAGGGTCCCTTTTACCGCAGTGAGTAAAAAACCCCCACAAAAAAGAAATGGCCGTGCGGTAAGTTTGGACTTGCTGCATGGCCATTTTGGAGGGATCCCTTACCACTACCCCTTGAGGTGGTAGTAAGGGCTCCCATGCTAACCCATCAGTAATTGGGCAGCACATGGTAACCCCCAGCGGCATTATTTTATAGTGGGAGTTGAATTGTAGTTTCCCTGGATTTCAGCCCACTGCTCTTACCAGTGGTGTAGCGGGGGGGGGGGGCTGCCACCCGGGGCGGGGTGGTTCGCCATTGTACCCCCCGGGTGCAGCACGATGACACCCTCCTCCCCCCCGACCAGCTCCCGCACCCTACCTTTAAAAAGAATATCGGGAGGCGAGGCGCAGCGCCTTGCGCCTGCCCTGCACGTAAAAGAAATGTGGACCGTTGGGCCTTCTCTCGCTCTGTCTGTCCCGCCCTTGCGGAAATAGGAAGTTGCGTCAGCAGAGGGCGGGACAGATAGAGTGAGGGAAGACCCGACGGTCCACATTTCTTTTACGTGCAGGGCAGGCATGAGGTGCTGCGCCTCGCCTCCCGATATTCTTTTTAAAGGTAGGGTGCGGGAGCTGGTCGGGGGGGGGGGGGTGTCGATTCGCTGAGGGGGGGGAACTGGCAGGGAGCACCCCCCCTGAGCTGAAACCTGGGGTGGACTGCCCCTCCCGCCCCCCCTTGCTACGCCACTGGCTCTTACCACTAGGCTACTCCTCCCCTCTGTTATAAAGTGTGTGCTTGTCAAGCCAGTGGGGCTAGTGGGCCTCTTTTTACATTAATAAGATGAATAGGAGCTTTTCAAGATTAAAAGATAAAACATTATAAATATCTGTATAACGTTCTAGCGCTGCAACATAGATTGCTCTTTGTTGCTCAAAGCATGGGCTTTGTTGTCACCCCTTTACCATTCAAAGAACTCTTTCGAAAACAAAAAAGGGCCTGTGTTTTTGTAGGTTGTGAACCTTTTTAAAGGGCCAACCAAAAAGATGTTGAAGGACCTCAAAGACCTAGTGGCACAATATAGTGTTATTAATGCATTTAATGTTGAAAGAAGGATGTCTGATTTTCATACTACCAGATTTCTAAGAAACATTTTAGCACTTCCTATTTTTAACAAAAAGACAGGTAAAAGAGGCAAAATGATCATGATGCTTTACTATGGGGGGAAGTTATCAATGTGGGCTACCATTAAGAAGGGTAATATTACCACCTATTCCCCGGGATTCTATATATCGAACCGAGATTTCTGCATGGAAATTGAAGAGTATTCCATAGCAATGTGCATAAGCTAATTGGTTAACAAGCTAATCAATGTTGATAGGGATGCTAGTATTTCTTAATGTCCAGACACTGGTTTCAAAACAAACGTGGCAGTGATTATTAATAATGGAGGAAAAAGCCTCTGTGACCCCTGTCAACAAATTGTTGCTGTATGACATATGGGGTGAATTCTTCATTGTCTAAAAAAACCTCCTTTTGGTATATGCATTTTAAAATTTATATGCTATACAATTGGTGCTTATTCATGTATAACTTAATGTTAAAGCATAAATCACTTATCTTATTTGTCCGACGGGGTCCTGTTTTGCCGTTTCAGCTTTATCAAGGAAACAGACCTCGTGCTTATGCTGATGTTATTGAAATTCACCCCGGGAGTCATACAACAACAATTTGTTGACTGGGGTCATAGAGGCTTTTTCCTCCATTATAAATAATCACTACCACGTTCTTTTGAAACGACTGTCTGGACATTAAGAAATACTTGCATCAAATACTGTGGCTTAGTCCTTTTTTCGAGTTAAAGATAGTTGGATGCTAACAACCAATTATCAGAACTAATTGACATCAATTAGAATTTATGTTCGGAACTGTCTAACAGAGTATTCTATAATGTGGTAGGTACAAATTCTAAGTCAGGTAATTGGGTGTTTCTAAACTCTATGCTCATAGTTATAGAATACACCTGCTCCATGCACAATTTAGGCGTTGGGATTTACACCAAGTCACTTGGTGTAACTGTCCATGACTAAATTTACTACTACTACTATTTACTACTATTTATCATTTCTAAAGCGCTACAAGGCATACGCAGCGCTGTACACCATAGTCCTGTGGAGAAGCACTCAGCGTATTCTACATATCACATGGAAATGTAGGATTATTCTATAAAGTACACCTAAATTAAGGCAGCCTTTATAGAATACGCTTAGGTGAATTTCATTTCGGTGTCGATTTTTTAGGCGCGATATATAGAATCTAGTCCATTGTGCCATTTTAGTACAGGGTTGCATTTTATGCAATGAGACCCTGTGCTAAAACAGCCAAATTGTAGCAAAATAACCTGACTTTACAGTAGCCCACACTGATAATTTCCCCACAATGTTTTTTAATTGCAAGTTTGACATGGATAGAACTGCAATGGAACTTTCAGTAAAGCAACATGAAGAATCATTTTATAGCTGTCTTCCTTGTTATTTCTCACTGCAGAGAGGGAGAGGTGGCTTGCTTTTGATTTCACAGGAAGCACAGTAATTAGACTTATGCGACTTGACGTGGATTACATGCCTGGCAAGTGAAGTTGTTTACTTACCAATCACAGCTGACTTCATCACAGTAATGCACACAGATAGGGAAAGGCTGCACATATAAATTTGGAGGCTGACATTATTCCAGTGCTTACAAGGCCAAGATACCCGTTCCTCATCTTCCCTCTCACCTAAACCTTTACCATGTCGATGTCTTTATTCTGCCTTTTCTTGGCCATAGGCCTCTGCCAGGGTAAGTTATACTTTATGAATGGATATACAGTAGAACGGAACTATCCCACAGGACTAATTCCCCCAAGCCCTTTATATTCCCGCAGCCTTAAAAAAAAACAGTCACATATTTAAACTAGCAGATTTTTCCACGTAAGATCTCAAACTGAGATATTTTTGTTTTCAACCTCCACAGAAACTTTAGTGGAGGAATATAGTGTATGCATGAAAAATGTTGTCATGTATATTGATAATTCTTTCTTCCAATATAGCAGAGCTTAGTTAATGGGATCTATTTTAATTGAAAAGTAGTTTTGGAACATTTTTTGCTATTTTAAACCATGTTGTAGTCCATCAGTTCCAGTGGTACAGGATTTTTATTTCTATGGGTTTGTTGTAGTATTGTATTGTTATGCATTTAAGAGCAATATGTTTTACATTTTAGTTTACTGTTTATGGTTTCATACGATTGTTGTTCCATGCTTTGGGCATTTTGATGGTAAGCAAGTAATAAATGAGAAGGTAAATGAATTTGAAGTGATACGGACAGGATTGGAAAGTGACAATGCTCTGTCTTGATGCTTTAAAGAGAGGAATAGGGAGGATCACAGTCATATTTTGGTAGTTATCAGTGTTGACATTTTTTCCATTTTATTTATTATTTAAAAGATTAACCACAAAACTTATTAAGACCATTTTATACAGTTCACAAAAAAGAAACCAACACACATACACACACACACACACACACACACACACACACACAAAAACAGAGTAATATATCTCAGAACAACATAACACACAGTCCACTAAAGCTTTTTGGTTGCTCATATTGTTATGGGGTGACCAGTTATGTTTGTGTTTGAAAATGAACAGTCACAAATTCAAAGTTTTGAAGAATAATTAGCAGCTTCATGACAGACATTAGAAATAAGGACATTTAATACACTGTGTGCAACATTTTCATTTATCTACATTGTGCCATTATATTGCTTAGGAGACTGACACCAAAAAGTATATCTATGGAAGAATGTATCATAATTCAAGCTTCTGTGTACTGCTTAGGAGTGGTCAGGGAAAGGATCTTGCCTGTGAAGAGGTAACAGTGGCTAGAACATGCTAGACCACCTTCCTCCTTGGTTCCTTCCACACTACTAATGGGTTATTTAGGCAGAATGCATGGTTTAATAAACATATATGCCATTTCTTAAATCAGTATAGTGAGGTGATTTGCAAATTTCAAAATCAAGGAAAGGAACTATAGGACAGAGGAAGTAAGAGGACGTGAAAGAGAGGGAAGGGGCAACGTAGTGGAATTAGGCATGGACACAGAGCACGATTTCTCACACTGCTTCAGTCTGTATTTTTTGTTCAGTACTAAAATGGCTTGTTTCAGGCATTAGTGTCCCAATGAACACAGGATTAACCCAGATTTACTTGATTATTTTTCAAATTCTGATCCAAAACCAAATGTATATATTTTACATATAATAAAACCATTAAGAGACAGAAAACAAAATTAGACAGAGTTCATGACAAACTGTATATCTGATAAAGATAAGAGGCATTCTTTTTGAATATGACATGGAAAGAAATGTCAATGAAAATAAGAACTGAGAAAAAAGTAACACGGAAATCTTTTTTCACCCAGAGCAACATAAGCCGACAACCTTCAATGAGCATGGAGAAGCCAGATGCTACGGCACTGGCTTTGCTAATTCTGGTAGCCTTGTGTTTATTAGAAAATGTTATAATACAACATGGAAGGAGACTCGGGTTTCGGATTTAACGGTGGGCTTTATAAAGATCATAGAAGAAGATGACCAGGATTGAAATGGTCTTTCTGTGGACAGATGTGTACTTGAGGAAGTCCAAAGTGTGAATAAGATGGGTAGTCAAACTACGCAACAAAATTATACAAAACCATCTTTTAAATATATTTTTGAACAACCCTTTTACTGGTTTTTCATCTGCTTTTCACAAATCTCCTGACTTTTTCAAGTATTATAATTTATTTTTTATTTCTAATGTTTTGATTTTTGATCTTTCAAATGTTCTTTACTTTTAATAGGAAGAAAAAGCCCTCAGAAAGGTATTTTGACTCATTGAGAGGATTTGTGAGAATCAGATGAGAAACCAGTAAAAGAAAGGCAATATGTGGCTGGATTTGTATAATTGCAATATTGTTAGCCAGTACTTTAATATATGCTGGGCAAATTTGGGATTGTTATAGAGGACAGTTGTAGGAAACAGTTTGAAAGTTCAGGGAATAACATGAGGTATAGGGGATAGAGTTGGGTTCCATATAGAAATTTATGTGCCCATGAATCCAAAATGAAAGAATCACAATAAAGCAGACTGGATGAGTCAACCTTCTTTTTGTTTTCATTAACTGCAAAATATTTTTACAGAGCAGTTTGAAATACTTTTGAAATTCCTATTTTAGTCTATGTTACGCCTTTTCATTGGTAGCTCAAAAAAAATTTACATTCAGGGGCAGTAAGTACCTGTAGTACCTTTTCCATAGAAGTCTTATGATCTAAGCTTGCATCAACAGGGGGTAAGGTGACATGCCCAAAGATCACACGTATAAGTACAATGAAGCAAAACCCCCACCCTCCTCAATCTGTAACTGAAAAAACAGGCAAAACCTGTAGTGACTTCAATAATGTGGTAAATATGAGAGAGGACACTCAGTTAAAGGGGCTATGCCACAAATGCCTCTGGAACGTAAATTTAGGCCAACTTTATGCCTAGTCATAAAAAGCTCCTGAACATCATAGGTCCTCTCTCTTAAATGTACTAAATCGTGAAAACGTTAGTGTTATAAAACCAAGTTAGTTTTCTAACATATAGTTATAGAGTCCATGGAAATCAATTGAGACCCAGCTTGAGCATGATATGATAATTTGTTTGTTCCAATCCACAGCAATAATAGCTGGCAAAAAAGTGCTCTAGACTTCGAAATCTGCCTGATCGCAAACCTCATTTCGCTGCTTCCTCAGGGGCACTTTCATCGAATGCCAAAACAGTTCAGGAACAGTTGAAAGTCTTACTGTAAAGCTGCCATTATTGGCAGTTCTGCGTACCTTATCCAGTCTTCTGATACTTTACACATAAGGGACTAAATTCTATAAAAGGCCTTAATAAATTGGTGCTGAAAAAAATAGCACTTAGCGTTATTCTATAAATGGCGCTTAGAGTTAGGCACTGTTTATAGAATAGCGCTTAGCGTTGGGAACCCTGACTAGATTTAGGTGCCACACTTTACACCAATGAAACCTTGGTATAAATCTCCATGCCTAAATTAGGCGCAGTCCCCTTTATTCTATAACAACACGCGTAAATTAAAGGAACACCCCTGATCTGCCCATGGCCTTCCCATGGCTGCGCCCCCTTTTTGGACTCGTGTAATTTTTACATGCGGATCTTGGCGCCTATATTTACATGCGTAATTTCTAATTGAAACTAATTAGCACTGATAATTGATTGGTAGGGCCCAATTATTGGTGCTAATTGGTTCATTATTCAATTACATTGCATGCTCAAATTGGGCTTGCGCTGAAATTTGCGCATGCAATTTTTAGCAACTTTTATAGAATTTGGGGGACGATGTAGAAATATATGCTGGAGGTCTGTTCCTGTCTTCCCTGGACCCACCTTCCCCCACATTCTATATATGGCGACTAAAGTTGTGCATATAAATCAGCGTGTGCAGCTTAATTGACTAATGAGCCAATCAGCACCAATAATTTGCTGCTAATTATTGGTGTTACTTGGCCTTAATTGGGAGTTACATAAGCATCATATTTTATAACGATGTATGTGTGTAACTCCTACAGCAGTGTTTCCCAAGTTTGGTCTTGGAGTACTCCTGGAGTAATGGAGGCAGTGTATGCAAATCAAGTTCATACATATTCATATCATTGTGGATATCCTGAAAACCTGACTGGCAAGGGGTACTCCAGGCCAGGACTTGGGAAACCCTGTCCTATTGGGGGAGATTCTATATAAGCGCCTAAAAATTCGATGCTGAAATCAGTGCTAAACATATTCTATACTCGGTGCCTAAATTTAGGTGCCAATTATAGAATATGCTCAGTTGATATTTCAGTGATTAAATTTATGCGCATCCATTTATACCAATGAAAACATGTAGATTTAGGTGCACTGGGCCATATTCTATAACTAGGCATGTAAATTTCAGAACATACACAAAACGCCCATTTCCCCACCCATAACCATGCCAATTTTTGCCTGCACGTGTTAGAAGTTTGGCGCATATCATTACAGAATATGCTTAGTGAGTTGTGCGCCTAAATTCTAATCAGTGGCAATTAGTGCTCATCATTGTTTGTTAAGTGCTGTTGTCAGCACTCATTAGTTTGTTAAGCTTGTTAAATTACATGCATTGTTCTAGAATCCATGCCAATTTTGGCACTGGTCTCTAAGCACACTATATAGAATCCAGGGGATAATGTGTAATTTTAAGGGGCCTTGTTTAGGAGGCATTTCAGGGGCATTCATATGAGTTACATGCATTTTTATAGAATACACCCAATCTACGCATAATTTAGGTGCTAGCATTTATACCTGGCTTCAGCAGGAGTATACACAGGTGACTCGTTAGGCGCGGATTAAGTGCTTAGGCACTGTTCTATAACATGTAGGTACCCTTGATAGAATAGTGCTTGATGCATAATTTTTTTCCACACCTATTTTCCGTTGTGAATCTAGTCCTTTAGGTGTAAAGTATCAGAAGTCTGGCTAAGTCAACTGTTCCTGCCCTGTTCCGGCATTTGGTGAAAGTAGATTTATTATTGGTGCTAACTGGATTTAATTACAATTTATGCGTGTAAGTTTAAGTGCAAGTCCAAAAAGGGGGCATGACCTTGGGAAGGTCATGGGCGGATCAGAGGCATTCCCACAGTTTATGCGTGTTATTATAGAATAACAGGGATCCACCCCAATTTACACAGAGGTTTTGTTGGCGCAAATGGTTGTGCCTATATTTAGTTGCTGTTCCCGGGGCTAAGGGGTATTCTATAAATGGTGCCTAACGTTAAGCTATTTTTTTCGGTGCCAATTTTGTAGGTGCCATTTATAGAATTTAGACCTATACAATAATGCACAACATTGAACACAGACCTTCATACCATTATATACATGACAACCAGAATACAAAGTAACAGAGTAATGGGGACAGCAAATTTGAAAGGTCCTTCCGTGAGTGAAATTTCATTTTACCCATGGTAATCAAAACTTTTATTATTACTCAATCAGTCCATCGAGGAGGTGGAAAGAGGATTGAGCAATGAAGAGTGTACATAGTTTTCTATTATCAAAATTACGCCCATTCTTTTTGAGGTAAAAATTATATGTCGAGAAAGCAGGCATGATCTCGCCATGTAATGTTCCCTGGGCAATAATCAAAGAAAAAAGCCTGTGCACACTTTTGCTTTTATTAAGAGTGAAATCTTTGTGGATAAAAAGTGCTGGCAATGATTTTTTTTACCAAATTGGTTGGTTTTGATTACTATCCCAATAGTAAATGAAAGCAGATAAAGACCAAAATGACCCAGCCAGGTTTCTGTCTTGAAATTCATCTACTTTGGGTAGATGCACATATAAGTTCCCTTATATAACCTGGGATCAACTAGCCTTGTCCCATGCCTTTCATCTGAAATCTCAGCTCTTCTCTTTTGGACCTCTCTATATCTTTTGGAAACATAACAAAACTCCACCACTACCTTCTGTTTATCATCGCTAAAGTGCTATACCTCCACTGATAGGCAGTTTCAGGCCTTGCCAAGTTCAACTTTCTTACAAGCCTTAAGTTAGCCGAGCACCCAGGTCCTTTTTTGGAGAGGCTTGTTCATGAAAATGGCATAAAAGTTTTAAGTTATCACCCATTAGTTATCACCAAATATGCATTTTCCAGGGGCAGAATTACAGGGCACCCAGTCATAATAGCCCTGACAAAATAGCCCCGACAAAAAAGCCCTGACAAAACGGCCTTGTGACAAAATAACCCTTGACATTTCACACCCTAACAAAATAGCCTTTGACAAAATGGCCCCGCCCACAAAACAACCCTTGACAAAATAGCCCCTACACAAAATAGCCCCCTTAACAAAACAGCCCCCTAAGAAAAAAATAACACATCACAAAAAATATAATAAACTACAAGTGAAATCTTCACTGATAAAGACTCCTACCAGCATTCAATTGCATAAAGCATATATAAATAAACAAAATTCTATAGCTACAAACTGGTATTCATGATCTGTTCTGCTATTTAAAGAAACTATTCTTCCATCAACATGCTAATTAAAAAAAACCCCACAATATTGTCATCATTTTCATAGTCTTACCAACCTTGTCCTGTTTGGCAAGGTAAGATTATTAGGAAAAAAATGCAGTCCCATATTCTGGGCAGCCTGATTGGGCCCTTTTGTCAGGGGGCTAACTTGTCAAGGGTTATATTGTGGGCAGGCCATTTTGACATTGACTGTTATGTCAGGGATTATTATGTCGGGAGCTTTTTTGTCGGGGCTATTTTGTCGGGGCCATTTTGTCGGGGCTATTTTGATCAGGTACCGAATTACAGGTCTAGACTCCAGAGAGCATAGGGTCCCTTCCTGGTCTTTTTTGCATGCATAACATGAGGGCCATTCAGCAGCTCACTAGGAAGGCTCCAGTCCCTTATCACTCCTTCGAGGCCCAGCTACCATATATCACCATTCCAAGTGGACACAGTTTTATCTGAGGGCAGAACAACAGGATCTACCATTGTGATGTCA
The DNA here is from genome assembly GCF_901765095.1 of Microcaecilia unicolor. Classification (NCBI taxonomy): domain Eukaryota; kingdom Metazoa; phylum Chordata; class Amphibia; order Gymnophiona; family Siphonopidae; genus Microcaecilia; species Microcaecilia unicolor. The sequence continues at coordinate 38,067,372 of NC_044040.1, read as the reverse complement.
GAGTCTAGAACTCTAGAAGTCTGAAGCCCATAGAAACAATGGCATATGGCTATTTTATTTACTAAAAATGCATGTAGATGATTACCTATAATGGGTGCGTTTATATGTTTCTTTTTTAATTTATTTACAAACTTGCTTAGAGGCTAATTAGACCATAATCATCCATCAAGGTGGCTTACAGAGCAAAAAACTGTGAAAAGGTAAACAAGACAGGGCACAAAAAAACAGGACGGTTCCTTCTCAGAGGACAAGTACATAAGTACTTAAATAATGCCACACTGGGAAAAGACCAAAGGTCCATCGAGCCCAGCATCCTGTCCACGACAGCGGGCAATCCAGGCCAAGGGTACCTGGCGAGCTTCCCAAACGTACAATCATTCTATACAAAGTTAACTCTTGGAACATAGTAGGAGCTTGACAGAGTTAGGCTTAGCCAGTAAGGATTCCAGAGCATACTTGGCAGGCCTGGACTCACTACTGGCAGGGAGTCAGAATCTGGCTAGACAAAGCTGGAGTCAGGATGTGGCATGGAGGCAGAATCCGGTTTGGCAATTGTGGGACATGCAGTCAGGATCAGGAGTTAGAGCTCATATGGAGTCAGAATCGGGAGCCAAAACATTTAGAAACCAGAGCAGGCACCTCACACTGGCTTTCCCGTGCAAGGAGAACATAGTTCAGCAGTGGCTGCAGGAAATTTAGGGGTCCTTTCACTAAGCTGCAGTAAAAAGTGGCCTGTGGTAGTATGGGTGCGTGTTTTGGGCATGCGCTGGGCCATTTTTTTTACCACGGCTGGGAAAAGGGGCTTTTTTTTTCACTGGGCCAGGAAATGAACGTGCACTGAAATTAAAACTAGCGCGTGCCTATTTACTGCCTGAGCCCTTACCGCCACCCATTGACCTAGCGATAATGGCTCATGTGCTAACCGCGTGGTAACCATGCAGCACGCACCAATTGCTGATTATCGCCGGGAACACCCCCCCCCCCCCCGCAGTAGAAAATAGAAAATTATTTTCTACTGTTGGAATCGGCGCACGCCAAACTCAGAATTACCACTGGGCGCATGAGCTAGCGTGGTGGTAATGCCGATTTGGCGTCCACTACCTGCACATTTTTGGAAGAGGGATTGGTATATACAGGGAATGGGTGTGAAAGTGTTAACCACCTAAAATGTTCACATTAGTGTTGCATTAACTGAATAACACGGACTTAACACAGGAGTATTTGGTGCCTCCTAAATAGGAGAGGGTAAGTGTTCCTGCCTAATTGTTTTGCAGTCCCCAGGTCCCATGTGTTAATGAAAAAATTAGCACAGGACCCGCAAAAACAAATCTTTACTATATTATCATTGTAAATCTGTGCTCAGCATGCAGGAAAGTCTCACATTGCTGCAGCTTAGTATAAGGGCCCCTTAAAGCACTAACTGTACTCCAACTTCCCTATTTAGTAAGACTTTTAGGACTCAAGTAAACAATGACATCAAGCAAAATCTTTAGCTACCCTGTTGTTGTTTTTTTTTTATTTGATTTTTGCAGTCAGGCCTCCCATTTGGTGTATTATATCTAACCAAAAAGCTGGAGAAGAAACGTTAAATTCTCTGCAGTGCAGGATGAAGCCCATTCCAAGTGCAACCACATTAGGCCAGGTTTGAAAACTAGACTTAATTTAGGCACACAAACAGAACAAAGAAGAAACAACTTAGCTATTGTGGGCTTTAACTCAACAACAGGTTTAGTGATTCCCTTTCAGGTTCAGAGTTTCCCAGATTAACCCAGAGCATGATTTCTGGTTTGAGATTTAATAGGTCTCTGCTCTGGCTTCTTGTAGTGACCCAGCAACCCCAAATCACAGTAAAAAAATGCATTGTTTTCATGCACCCTGAGGACCATTCTGGATCTTCTGAATGCAAAATTGCAGGTCTGAGCCAAAGGCAGCATGTAATTGTAATCCCCTTCGATCCACAAGGAAGGCTCCAGTCCCTTGTCTCAGCAGTCTTCTGGTTCAGGGCCAGATGAAGCTCTTTTGCCCTGAAAATTCTTTCCTGCATTGTGTGGTAACTGGTGTGATTGGGCTTCTTGTTTCTTCTGTGTGGAACTCCTCTTATCATCTCAGATTCTATTCTGGGATACCTTTTGATTGCTAAGAAATCATCTTTATTCTGCAAGAAGAATGACAGATAATCTGATCACTAATTGCTTTATATAATAAAAACCATTTTACAACTCATTGATATTCTTTTCTCACTGTTGGAGTTGCTTCCTTCCTTTTTCTGTTTCTCTGATCTCATGTCTCCATTTTCTCTCTGTTCATCTTATCTGGTCTTATATAAGATGGTGATTACATGGAGGGGCATAATCGAACAGGGGCGGCCATCTCTAATGACGGCCCCATTAAGCGGTGTACCTGACTGTATTATCGAAACAAGATGGCCGGCCATCTTTTGTTTCGATAATATGGTCGGCGCCGGCCAAATCTCAACATTTGGGCCGGCCTTAGAGATTGCCGTCATTGGTTTTCGCCGATAATGGAAACTCATGTTTTAAAGTTTTTTTTGGGGTGGGAGGGGGTTGGTGACCACTGGGGGAGTAAGGGGAGGTCATCCCCGATTCCCTCCGGTGGTCATCTGATCATTTCAGGCACCTTTTCGAGGCTTGGTCGTGAACAAAAAGGGACCAAGTAAAGTCGGCCAAATGCTCATCAGGGTTGGCCTTCTTTTTTCCATTATCAGCCAAGGCCGGCCATCTCTTAACCAAGCCCCCGTCCCGCCTTCGGTACACTGCCAGCACACCCCCTTGAACTTTGGCCGGCGCTGCGATGGAAAGCAGTTGAAGCCGGCCAAAATTGGCTTTCGATTATACCGATTTGGCCGGCCTTAGGAGAAGGCCGGCCATCTCCTGATTTGTGTCGGAAGATGGCCGCCCTTCTCCTTCAAAAATAAGCAGGATAGTTACCAAGGCATCCTTTTACTAAGGTGCACTGAAAAATGGCATGCGTTAGTGTAGGTATGTGTTTTGGCCGCGGGCAGATCCGTTTTTCAGTGTGCCTGCAAAAAATGCCTTTTTAAAATTTTTGACGAAAACGGATTTGCGGGAAACTAAAAATTGGCGCGCGTCCATTTTGGGTCTGAGATCTTACTGCCATCCATTGACTTAGTGGTAAGGTCTCACACGTTAACTGGGCGGTAATGACCTACATGCGTCAAATGCCATTTGGCGCGCATAGTGGATGTGTGTCAGAAAATAAAAATGATTTTTCAGATGCGCGTATTGGACATGCGCCAAAAATGAAATTACCACAAGAGCCACATGGTAGTCAGGCAGTAACTCCAAATTGGGTGCACGTAGACAGGCGGCTTAGTAAAAGGGCTCTTAAGTTACCCAGTTCCAGGAGGGTGTCCTCTTGGTCTGTTCTGGTTTTGAAATGACATCCTAAAGCAGTGTGGTGTTTGCAGTCCTTGATTCTGTTCATTGAAATTGATGCTGCAAGTCCTATTATGCATCAGTATAGGGTTAATATTAATATAAAGGGGAACATTTATAATGCTAAATACAACTAATCTAGGCAAAAGCAAAAATGTTATTCAAAAGACTAGGGACCCTGTTTACTAAGCTGCACTATAGGAGTGCTAGTGTTTTTAGCACATACTAAAAATTAGCGTGCGCTATTGCTAAAGACATCCATAGGGGTGTCTCTAGCATTAGCATCAGGGCTTTTTCCATTGTCTGCTAAAATTGACCCATGGACCCCAAGTTTTAATGAAAGAGCTCAGGCTCTACACACCAATTATGCCTTGTCATAGATTCTGTGACTGGTTGCAGGGGGCCTGGCTATTGTGGGGTGGGTCTCTCAGTGATCACCCCATTGCTGAAGGGTGGCCTGGCATTTGAGTACCAGCACCTTTTTTGCTAGAAAAAACACACTGATTAGCATGCACTAATTTTTAGCACACACTAAAAATGCTAGCATGCCTACAGTGCGGCTTAGTAAACAGGGGCCTAGATAGAAATGATACTTAATCCAACATCTCCAACACGAATTCCAAAAACTTACAAAAATACTGTAAAATCAAACCCTAAAAAAAGGAAAAGCCGTACGCTCAGAATATTAAGCAGACCCATGCTACCAAAGTCAGACCATTATATCAACTCACCGCATAGAGAAAAAAACCTTTCTCAAAAAACTTTACATAAACTTAAGTCATGTATCCTTGTGTTCAAAAATGATATATCCCTAAAATACCAAAACATAGAAAGAAAAAGGGAGAAACAAAAAACATCTTAAAGATGATAAGAAACTTCCAAATCATCCATTTTCCTTATTTTCACCAACTGGAAGTCCTCCTAGAAATATTTCCAACTAGAAGTCCTATTTGCGATATAGTCCAACTGGAAGTACTCTTTAATATATATGTTAGTATTTCTCCTGCTAAAAATCCAGTTCAGAATTTATTTTTTCCTGTTCATATTTCTAGTCATATCATACTCAACAGCAAGAAATTCTTAATGTGACTGGCTGTCTTCTATCTGCCTTATTAATATATAACTGAAAATATTAATAAGGCAAGTAGCAGGCAGTCAGCCACAATAAATATTCATTGCTGTTGAATATGATATGAATGAAAATATATGCAGGAGGAAATAAAATTTGAAAAAGATTTCTAGTTGGAGAAAAACAAACATATATTTTAAGAGAACTTCAAGTTAGACCACATCATGAAAAGAACTTCTAGCTGAAATATATATTTAGGAGGACTTCCAGTTGAAGAAAATAAGAAAATTGGATGATTTGGAAGCTTTTTATCATCATTAAGGTATTTTTCTTTCTATCTATCTTTTTCTTCTGTATTTATATGCACTGTGCTGTTTTTTGGCGTTTTTGGAATGGTATCATTTTTGAACACAAGAATATATCAGTTAAGATTATCAAAGGATTTTGACAAAGGGTTTTTTTTCCATAATGGTGATGAGTTTGGTAGCTTGGGTCTGCTTATTTGAGCATGCAGAATTTCCTTTTTTTTTTTTCAAAGTATTTTTGTAAATTTTTTGAATTTGTGTTTGAGGTATTGGATTAAGTATCATTTCTATTCTTTTGAACAGTATTTTTGTTTTTGACTAGATTAGTTTTATTTAGTATTATAATTTGCTTCCCATTACATTACTATTAACCCTAGATTGATGCATAAGGGGACCTGCAGTATCACTTTCAAAGGGTAAAATAAAAGGTTGCCAATTGGATCCAGATTCTCCTCACAGGGTTGATCCTGTCCTAGATTAACCACATTGCATGCAGGGACTTGTAGTCTTGCATTTCTTAGGAAATGCAATGGATGTTATGGATTTCCTAGGAAATGCAATGGATTAGATCAACCGTGTCGGTAAATCTGAATCCATTTAGCAATCCAGTTAGAATCATGGACTTCAAATACTACACTACTTTAAGCTGTAAGTTACAAAACCAGGACTGTCTAAAAAGGCTCCTTCCTGGAACAGTATCAGTATAGGTCTGTCAGGAATCCAAAACAAGCCCAAAATCTCCCACTAGAATTGGGTAACAACAGCTCTGTGACTACATAGGCTAATTATCTGTTTAGCTATAATAAATAAAGCTTCCCATGAGCATAGATAATGACAGCTTCTTACCTTCCATTTTGTCTTTCACTAATATGTACCTCTGCTGCAAAATGGCAACCATGTTATGACATAGGCTTACAACTCTGTCAACTGTGCTTATGGAACACACATGGAAAAATAACCCAAAGGGACTAAGATGAATGTGTCACAGGAACCAGAGACATTTTGGTGCCCACCCAAGAAATTAATAAATTGTTTAAACTTTGCTGAAGCCTTTCATTTATTTTCCACTTATAATTCCATGTATCCCTCTGAGACCAGCAGAATGATTCTTGCATGTACTTTCTGAAATCCTTTGCACTCTCTGAATGCTAATTTTTTCACACTAACTTTAAAGTAAGCTCTGTGGAAAGTCATAGTAATATTCTTTTATTCTTAAGCTGATTCAGTTTCCTGGTGTGAAAGTTGCTCTTTCTGCATAATCCACTGTTCTTCCACTTTGCTGATCACCTCCCATCTATCCATTGCTTTCTTAGGGTACAGAGTCACATGCTCAAAATAAGAGTAGAACCCTATCACGCAACATAGTTTCCCTTCCCCCACACATTGCAGTCACTCAAAAATGCAGCACCACATATGAAAAAATAAACCACAGGCCTGCAAGCATTTCAACTAAAACTCAATAAAGAAAAAACACATTGTCTTGTCCTCTCATCCCACTACAACACGGACAACCCCACAAGCATCGACAGCCCAGGTCATACCCTCCCTATTTCAGACAGCCTGAAAATCCTCGGCATCATAATAGACCGCAACCTTACACTGGAGAGCCAAGTAAAATCCACCACAAAGAAAATGTTCCACTCAATGTGGAAGCTCAAACAATACTTCCCGAGGGATACCTTTCGCAACTTGATACACTCAATGACAATAAGCCACCTTGACTACTGCAATGGAATTTATGCAGGATGCAAAGAACAAACCTTAAAGAAACTGCAGACTGCTCAAAATGGCTAGAAAACCCATTATAAACCATAAAATTGTATTGCTTTGACACCCTCCTGTCTCCATGCATATCTCCCTGAATCTCACCTACCCACCCCCATCCTGTTAGACTGTCACTGAAATGCTTTGATGTTTCACTTATATATACTGTCATCTACCAACATTTGCTTATTTCCGATCTGACCAAGAAGGGCAACCTTCGAAAGCTAATCAAGAAATGTATTAAGTTATGTCCCAGAAAAAAGGTATCATCTTATTTTCTTTTCCAGATATTATTTATAAAATAGTGTGTAGCACTGGGATCCGCCCCCAACTTTTATGCATGAGGATTTACACCAGCCGAACCCTGGTGTAAATCCATGCACCTAAATTAGGCTCAGATCTCCTGAATTCTATAATACGGTGCACATCTTTAGTGAATTCCCCTAGCCTACCCATTCCCTTCTATGGCCATGCCCCCTCTTCAATTGCATGCTAAAGGATTTGCGCACACATCTTTATAGAATGACGCTTACCAATATGTGCACGTAAATCCAAATTGTTGCCAATTAATGCCAATAATTGATTGATAGCTTCCAATTATTGGCGCTAATTGGTTTGTTACTCAATTAAATTTGTGTGCACAACTTTGAGTGCCATTTTTATAATATGGGGATTAACCTGCGGGGTAAACTATACAAGTTGTTGCCTGCAAACAATGCTTTTCTCTGCAACTGGCCCAGAGCACTTTTGGAAGGAGGCTTTTCTAAAGTTAAATAACTTTCTAAAACTAAATCCTCTTGAAAAATTGTGTAATATTGGTGCAATACAGCTTGATCATAGATTAACTCATTCATTGGTGCTTTATTGTTGTACATTGCACTGGCGACCTCGGTGTCCAGTAAAAAAAAGAACCAACTTGAATGATTTTTCTTAAGTTAATAGCTTTGTAACATGTTCTGAACCTTAATTAGTCAACTTATTAACCTGCACAGAGCCTGAGATAGCTCAGATCATAGATGCTTTAATACTAAATGCTACCCCCCACCGTTTACAAAGCCATGCAGATTGCCGACACAGCCCATTCAAAGTAAATGGGCTGTGTTGGCAATACCACACTGCCAGCTGCTAGCGTGGCTTTGTAAACAGAGGCCTAAGATGCTTTACACTAAAGGCCCTGTTTACAAAGGTGCACTAGCATTTTTAGTGTGCACTAACTGTGTAGATGCCCATAATATTCCTATGGGCATCTACACGGTTAGTATGCATTAAAAACACTAGCGTGCCTTTGTAATCAGGGACCTAAATGTTAAAAGCATAATTATATAGCATGGTAAGATAGCTGTTTTCATCTATACACAGAGGGCTATAATCTATATATGACGTCTGAAAAATCTGCCTAGGCGTATTCTCTAAAGTATGCCTACATTTTATAGAATAGGCTTAAAGTTCCATGCAGTATATAGAATATGCCAGATGGCCTGCCATGTGACCAAATTTAGCTGCAGCCATTTATGCCATGTTTTACTATATTAGACACAGAATGGGTATATTCTATAATAACGTGCAAAGATTTTAGAAATGCCAACACCCAGCCCATGGCCACGCCCCCTTTACAACCATGAGACTTAGAATTTACGTGCACCATATTACAGAATACACTTAGGCCCTCATGATCAAAAGCCCTGCGCTGTTCCAAACAGCGCCCTAAAAATAGCGCCAGGACAGCGCAGGGCTTTTCTGCATCGATGATCAAAGATAATGCATGCAAATCTAAGCAGCGCTATTATCTTTGATTATCATGTTGAAGTGTGGGAGAATTGCGCCTGAGCATGCGCTCAGCACAATCCTCCCGCACTTGTTTGACAGGTCTGGGCTGTCAAAAGCCCTGTCAAACAGCCTGCCCCGAGGCCCGGACAACGAGGCCCCCCCCCAAACCCCCAGAAAACGTCGTGGCCACCGGCGGCCAAACCCTCTCCCACCCTCCCACCCAGCTACGGGGGGGGGGGGGCTGGAGGTCCGGTGGGTCTCCAGCCCCCGAAACCCCCAGAAATCATTGCTCCATCGACGGGGGGGGGGGGGGGGCTGGAGGTCGAGTGGACCTCCAGCCCACTCCAAATCCTCCCCCCAGCATTCTCCTTAAATTCCCTGGTGGTCCGTGGTGTCGTTGACACACCCTGGCCCCGTCCCGGCCCCCTCCCGGCCCCCCTACCTTGTGTTGGAGGAGGGACGCAGCCTGCCTGCCTCTCTCCTCTTCCAGTCAGTCGAAGCCCAAAATGGCGGCGCCCAGCACCGCCCACTGCATCCTGGGATGCACTGGGCGGGGCTACAGGCCATGTAAGGGAGCGAGTCCCTTACATGGTCTGTAGCCCCGCCAAGTGCATCCCAGGATGCAGTGGGCGGTGCTGGTTGCTGCCATTTTGGGCGTCGACTGACTGGAAGAGGAGGGAGGCAGGCAGGCTGCGTTCCTCTCCAACACAAGGTAGGGGGGCCGGGAGGGGGCCGGGACGGGGCCAGGGGGATGTCACGACACCACAGACCACCAGGGAATTTAAGGACAACGCCGATGGAGCAATGATTTCTGGGGGTTTCGGGGGCTGGAGACCCACCGGACCTCCAGCCCCCCCACCCCCCTGTTGATGGATCGACGATTTCTGGGGGTTTTGGGGGCTGGAGACCCACCGGACCTCCAGCCCCCCCCACCCCCCCGTTGATGGATCGACGATTTCTGGGGGTTTCGGGGGCTGGAGACCCACTGGACCTCCAGCCCCCGTTTGCGTTTGCCTTGGGGGGGAAGGGGGGCCTGCCAGCATGCAACTGCATGCTGGACAGGGCTCACCATTCCTCTCCAATGATCCACAAAATCTAACGCCAGCTTGGAGCTGGCATTGATTTTGCTGCAGCCAGCGACCCAATCTTTGGCGCGCTGGTCGCTGATCATTGGGGATGAATGCGTTAAGCGCCAATTAGCATGCATTTGCAAGCTAATTGCGCTGGAAGCCCTGTTTAGCATGCATTTGCATGCTACTTGTGCTGAGAGCCCTCGAGTGCGCTGTTTCAGGCGCTCGAGGGCTCTGATCATGGGTCGGCTGCAAACTCTGGCGCTAGTATGGCATTAACAGCCTCTAGCGCCAGAGTTTGCTTTTGATCATGAGGGCCTCAGTCAGTTGTGCGCCTAATGCTTTTCTCTGCGACTAGCATGTAAATCTTAATTAATGCCAATTAGTGCTGATAATTGCTTGTTAACATCCAATTAACAGCACTGATTAGCTAGCTAACCAATTAAGCTATGCACATTGTTATTTCCATGTGGAAATTAATGCGCAATATATAGAATCTGGCAGATAATACGCCTGGGCTCTGTGGCGTCTTTCCCACAGTACCCTGGCATGAAACTTCAGGGTTCACTGTGCCTATCACTATCCTCCCAAGAACAGATTGACACCTGTGATGGCTCAATTAGTTCAAGCAGCTTCAATAAGGGATGTAACTGATGGTTCTGGTTGGGCAAGACTAAGGATACATCTGAGGAAGTAGCAAGCTAGTGAGAGGATAGACCTGGAGTCAAGTCATGGTGGGTTATGGTGGAAACACATCCTTTGGTGAACTTTAGTGACTATTGACTGGTCCCAACATATACAATTATTATCTGCAGGAATATAACATATAGATAAGTTATGCAAGAAATTTGTCTACAATATTCTAATTATATGTATGTGTTTTTCCTTTACAGGTAATGGCAGGTTTATTAGAGCAGGTACAGTATTTAAGCCTATGTTCTTTTCTTGGCAGTTAATTAAAAAGGAGGGTGATGTACTGAGCAGAGGTAAACATCGCAAATGGTACTTTGCATACTAAAACAGGATATAGCTCACATTATTTGAGATGGTGTATACTCTTTCTATTTTTTAGAATGCAAAATGTCATTTGTAAAATATATGTTCTTTGCCTATAGTTATCAGCTTCTGCGATGCAAGATCATGCAAATTAATTACTGCTGAATTGGAAAATTACATGCAAAATTGACTTTGTATGACATTTTTTTGTAAAATATTGTCTCAGTAAAATTTTGCAGGTGATTTTTCTACGGAGCACATTTGCATATATATCTCAACAGAAAAACAGCATGTGTAAAAAACAGATTACTTTGCACTGCTTTGTACATCGACCTCAAGGTTTGAAATAGTCCCTTGACACAAATATAGTACAACAAAAATCTCATTAAAAGGAAATAACTTTGGTGAAACAAGCTTTTGGGGATCATCATACACATTTGGGGGAATTATAAGTAAACGAATCCACTTTCTAATCTCAATTCCAAGAGTATGAAGTGCAGAATGTGCAAAACATAACACAAAATAAAATGCAAAAATTCTACAGTCACGAATAAATAAAAGCACACTTCTTGAAAATACAGCTAAATGTCACCCAGAGAAAGCCTAACAACACCTAGACACATTTTGGCAAAGGCTTACTTTTAGATGATGGGGTTGATCTGTCTCATCAAAAGATCTAAAAGAGTTCAATTTGTAGATCTACTTAACAAAAAAAAAAAAAAGAAAAAAAAGGTATATAGAACACTCTGTGATACAGGAAACTGCCACCATTAGCATTCCAATATAGCAGTTTCTTGCATCATAGAAAAACTTTAAAATAATTTATTAAGGGGTCCTTTCTATGGTACTGGTCAGCTTGCCAATCCTTAGATTAAATATTAAGGACCTTGGTAACAGGAACATTTACAAAGGCGTATTAGCGTTTTTAGTGCAGGCAAAAATAAACACGCGCTAAACGCTGGAGATGCCCATATATTCTTATGGATGTCCCTAGCATTTAGTACGCACTGAAAACACTAATGCGCCTTTGAAATTTTTCAGGGAGTCTGAATGAAAATGTGAGACTAGTAGAAAGCTGCTTCTACGGCATGATTTTATTTGGAGTGCTCGGCCAATGCAAAATATGTTATTTGGAATGTTAACAGAGAAGGCAGAAAGATTGTAAGCTTGACTGGTGTAGATGGGTTGGTGAAAACAATAGGACTAATGCAGTTAGCAAACTGTGCAAAGACTGATAGCAATGGCTCGTTTTAAAGGTTTGAGTTATGAATCTAGTTGTGTCCAGCCTTAAATAACAAAGAGACTGGCGGCACCCTGTAGAACAATCCATGTATTGAGGCATCAGGTTTTGTGTAGATGAAGTATCTATATAGGTAAGGGAGGATACAAAGCACAGAGAAGCCACTGAGGAGTCCAGCATATCAGATGAAAAAATGTGACTGAACATGTAGATGCTACTCTAAACAATGTCTTTAGTTACTGCACAGAATTCATGGTCTCCATCCAATACCATTTCCTTTCCCTGTGGCTTTTTATAGTGTGAGGATATTGTAAAGATCCTAGACTTGATGAGGTAGCCCTGAAATGGGCCAATGCCATTCTAGACAAAAAATTATTTATTACATTGTTCAATTAGCCAACTATAAATATATATTCCACTAAACAGTGCTAAATGCTCTGCTTGTTAATAATTATTATGATTTATTACCAAACAGCAAACTATGATATCTTGATAAATGTTGTAATCTTACTGTAGGAAAATATTTGATCAAATCTTTGTCTTAAAATAACAAAAAATGAAAATAACAAAGATCATAAACTTATCAAGGTAATTTTGCTTCTGTGAAGTAAAATTTCTGACATTTTAATTGTTTTTATTTAGCAAAGATATAGAACTTAAAGGTTTAAAACCAAATTATTATTTTTTTAAAACATCAAAATATCTTCAGTTCTCTAAAAAGTATACCTTCAGTTATCTTGACTAAATAATGATATATTTCAAGTAAATGTTTCTTGGATTTTAAGTAGCAAATAAATCAGCCTTTCTGGAGGGATTATTTTCAACATTAATACAAATCTTAAATATTTTAATTAATCTTAGAATATATTTAGATTTTCAGAATTTTTTAAGGTCCCTGCTTTCAAAATAATGTCTTGAGCTATTGACTAAGTCGTGCACTTTTTAACGGCCAATAGCAGATGTTTTCCTGCTATGTGCCCTTTCTAAATTGAAGCAAGCAAAATAAGTGTGCAAAGCCAATCCCAAGTGCATGGGATAGGGTAAACTTTGGAGGTATTACCATGCATAGAGAGAGGACTTGCACACTTACCGAAATACACACACCTCACTTGGAGAAATTCTAGAAATCAGAGAAAGCAGCAAACTGAACAACAAGATAGGATGCTATCCATAATGAGACAGCATTGTATTTTGGTAGGTTTTCCTGATGAGATGCATAATGCACCACTGAAGTCAATGGTGAATTTTCATGACTATTTCCAACTTGCCTGGCAAAGCTGTAGTTTGCCAGCAGGTTTAAGGGACTGATACTGTATCTTTCTTCAAGCATGGCTCATCAATAAAAAAAAGTGATTGTAGAAAAGCTTCAAAGAAGGGTGACCAAAATGAATAAGGAGATGGAACTCCTCTCATATGAGGAAAGGCTTAAGAGGCTAGACTAATTATTTTAAATTTTTTAGTGCCAGGGGTTTAGCTGGCGGTAATCGGACAGTACCATGGGCTGTCCAGTTACTGCCAGGTTAGCGCAGGAGACCTTACTGCCTCCTAAATGGCCCCCTGGAAATGGCCATGTAGCAAGTGTTACACTTACCACACCGCCATTTCCATTGAAAAAAAGTCCCTTTACTGGCTGATGTAAAAGGAGGCCGTGGTGTGCGGCATACCCACACGCCAACGCTCCCACAGAGGTCATTTTACCAAGTGGTAGTAAAAGGACACTTTGATCTCTATAACATGGAAAAGAGATGGCTGAGGGAGATGTGATAGAGGTCTACAAAATACTGAATGATATAGAACGGGTAAACATAAATCAATTTTTTGCTCTTTCAAAAATAAGAGACAACGTTAAAATGAGATACTTAAGTTTTGTGTTAAATCTGATTTTTGTTAAATAAAGAAAAGAAAGCACAATATACTAAAATATCTAAATTGTCCTGAATTAAGTTGTGAAGGTTATGGGCATGATTCATTCAGCTTTTATCCCTATAGACAAAGTGAAAATATTTTAGAGAATCAGACCCAATTATTACTTCTTAATGGTATATTTTCTTGAATTTTAAGATCTACCTTGGGTGAATCTTTTCATACATCCCAATAAATAAATACATACATACATTTTAAAATTGAAGAAAATGCACCAATATATAAAAAAAAAAATCCAAAAGTTTGTAATTAACATTCCTTTTAAGAGTTCATGTTTTTAATAATGTCTTAAATTATCTTGGCAAGACAACAATACTTATTTTTGGAATATTGTCCCTGTCTTTTATGTACTTTATTTAATGGATGGCTCTGGCAGTCAGCTATTACTATCATCAAGACTAATACTCTTTTAAATATCTTAAAACCCCTGGCAAGACGTCTGTGCTTATTTCGTGTTGACACTCCACCTTAAGGATTTGGTTCAGTACACATTATTCAAGGTCTTTGCTGTAGACATGGAATGATAGAGAAGCCATAGTAAATACAGCAGTTAAACATCCCAATTAAAAGTAAGAATTTTTGAATATGGACTGGCATTGTAGCAGGTTAATTATCTACTTCTGTTTCTCATGTTCAAACTAGTTGGTGTAATGCAGTGAGAGTCACACAACATTTTATGAGTGTTATAGCATTATGGGTTTATCATTGCTGGTTGAATAAGAAAATTGTATATTTTGCTAATCCTGTTATTTAGGAAGGGAACAGTATGTATGGTTCATTGACTCTGTGGAAGACAAAGATTCATTTCCCTAGCTCTGTCTTTTCCTTGGGCTGACTGATGCTGGGAATGCTTCAGAGGCAGAAGCATTGGGAATCTCAGCCTTCATGCAATGGTGACACAAAATTCCCACAATGTCTGCGGAAAGAAAATCTTTAGCGTTTGCAAGTTCCTCCTGTGAAAGCATAGGAATGAATAAAAGGGAAGGATAGTGGAATAAAGACATGAATATGACTCTTTGTAAGTGTCTTGGAGGAAGGAAAAAGGACAATTTGACTAAACCGCAGGATTTCTTAGTGGGATGTCAGGATTCAGAGCTCAGGGAGGGTGATTTTTTTATCACAGGTGGCCTAACATGTTCGGCCAGTATGCGTAGAAGTTCCACCTATATTAAAAAGGGAAAGCATGCATATACCAGCACTTGCCTTTTTAAATAACTTAAGTACATGCACTCGTTCACACGTGCTCTAAGGTACACAGAACTCTGCCCACCAGATTGCCTTCGCTCAGGTTGCAGAAACACGCATATACAGAAGGAATTGCACATAAATTTACATACATATAACCAAGTGTACCCCGTGGTAATTGGGCAGTACTGTGCACTGCCCGGATACCGCCGGGTTAATGCAGGAGCCCTTATCGCCACCTCAATGGGTGGCGGTAAGGGCTCCCCCACGAAATGGCCACACAGCAGTTGCTTTACTTGCTGCCCAGCCATTTTCTGTAGGAAAGCGAGACTTCCCTTTTACCAGCTGCAGTAAAAGGGGGCCTCGGCGTGCGTGTAAAACACGCGCCGATGACAGCGCCGGCCCGCCTTTTGCCGCAGCTAATGCCATTAAAACAGATTGTTGTTAAATAGGTCCAATTTCATAAAATGGGACCTGCGGGCAAATAATACACACTAACAGATTAGTTTACACTAGCGTGATGGAGTACTTCAGCAAATCTAGCCCTTTTAGCACAATAACATTAACTAAAAGGGTAGACAGCTATCTCACAGAACTGCCCACTACTGCAGGCTTTGATGCTTAACACATGAATGTTTTACTACTCAGAAACACGTTATCTTCCTATCAGCCACACAAGGACTTTCTTCAAATGTACTAATAATGTTTGTGCTTTATATCAACAGGTGACGATAGCAACAATGCATCAGGTACAGTATCTATAAGTAAAGAATTTTCCCCTTTCCAGATAGCAAAAGAGATTGCAACATTCCTTTTACAGAAAAGGCGGATTAGCAGAACAGCAAAACATACTGAAATAAAATGGTGTTTATGAGATAAATATTTTATTTACAATTTCTACTCTTTTCTTGTTATAGGTAACATTGAAAAATCAGACACAGTAGCTTAAGTTATAGTATTCATTTGTTAAGGTCAATAATAAAATTATATTTCTCATTAGGATTTCAGTAATTCAACTTCACAAAAAAATATGTATCAAAATGGGATACGTGGACTCTCTTCTTCCAGCCTCCAGCTTTAGGGCATGTTCTAATTTAGGGGTAGACAAACATGTTTGTGGATCTTGCCTGCCCTGGGTTATATCCTCTTCAGATTCCCAATCAGGAACTCTGTTTTTTGGGGGGAGGGGTCCCCCTTACTCAAGACACCGATCAGGCTGTTGCCCCCAAGAAAATTGACAACTTATACTCCTAGGCTTGCATAATAAAAACATATTTATATATATTTTAGTTTTGAAAATACAATCAAATGCAAAAATAAAGAAATAAAGAGCCTGATATTCAAAAAAGCTGAGTCCCTAAATATAAGCTACTAAACCATACTAAGATTTGTAATTACCATGACTTAATGCAGGAATATAGGGCTAGATTCCATATATGGTGCCCAAAAAATCAGCACTGAAAAAAGGCACTATTCTATAAACCACGCTTAATGTTAGGCATGATTTGTAGAATAGTGCTTACGCCCAGGGGTTGCGCACAAATTTAGGCGCTGCTATTTGCACCAACAAAAATATGCTGGAAATGCCCATGCCTAAATTTATATGTGAAGCCCCATAGTCTATAACTACATGTGTAACTCAAAACCATGCTCCGATCCACCCTGAAATGGCCATGATCCTCCCATTTCTGCGCCACCTTTTTTGGGCAGCATGTAAAATTCAGGCACAGATCCTGTGCCTAAATTTACACATCTAAGTTCTAATTAAATCCAATTAGTGCCAATAATTGCTAATTAAGAAGCCAAATATTAGTGCTAATTGACCCTTTAAGGTCTCCTTTTACTAAGCGGCGGTAAGACCAATGTGGGCTTACCACTCGCTATACAGGAAGTACCACTGGGCTACTGGAGCAGCCTGGCGGTACTTCCAACACCTAGTGTGCCATCATTTCCAGCACTACAAAAATTTATTTATTTTTGTAGCGCCCGAGTGTACCCGGCGATAATCGGGCAGTGCCGCACACTGCCCAGTTACCGCCGGGTTAACACGGGAGCCCTTACCATTATCTCAATGGGTGTCAGTAAGGGCTCCCCCCAGAAATGGCCACATGGCAAGTGCTTTATGGTTAAAGGGGGCCTCGGTGAGTGTGTAAAACATGCACTGATGCCAGCGCCGGCCCCCTTTTGCCGCAGCTGTGCCCAAATTTGCATGTGCAGTTTTTATAGAAGTTGGTGGATAGTGTGTGGTAGCTGCAAATTTTATACAGCAATCAGTGGGGGCAGATCCAGCATTTCTTATTCTGGTCCTGCGTTAAAGTGCAAATTAGTGCATGGTACCTGGTTATAGTTAATGCAGGATGTCATGTCCCTTACCTCAATGCAAGCGGCGTCCTCGGGCTGCGCGGGGTCCCGTCAGCATGCACACTTGACTGGCACTGCCTGAGCCATGTGTGTGTAGTCCTCTTTGGGTTTGTTCAGAGAGCGGTGGTTGCAAGTTCCTTAATTGCTTTGCTTCCATGCACCTGTTTCTGCTCTCTCTCTCTCTGCCTGACTTCCAGGCTCCTTGATTGCTTTGCTTCCACCCACCTGGGTCTGCTCTTCCTCTGCCTGACTTCTCTTGCTTCTCTCCTACTGGTCTTCTGGTTCCTCCTTCCCCTGCTCTTGTCCTATGGCTGTGCCCCTTCTCCCTGCTGATGTCAGACACCAGCACTTTATCATCTGAGCTCTCCCTGGACTCCATGCTTCGCCTTCTACTTTGGTAGGTGTTTCTAACTCTGTAGTCTGCTTTTTATCTACTGGTCCCTCGTTGCTGACTTTACCTGTATCTGGATTAACCTTCTGCCTGTCGCCTGCCTACTGACTTTCGCATGTGCCTGGATTACCCTTCTGCTTGCCGCCTGCCTACTGACTTTCGCCTGTACCTGGTTTACTCTCTTGTCTGCCGTCTGCCTACTGACTTTCGCCTGCACCTGGATTACCCTCTTGCCTGCCGCCTGCCTACTGACTTTCGCCTGCATCTGGATTACTCTCTTGTGTGCCACATGCCTACTGACATTCGCCTGCATCTGGATTACTCTGTTGCCTGCCGCCAGCCTACTGACTTTCGCCTGTACCTGGATTACTCTCTTGCCTGTCGCCTGCCTACTGACTTGCCTGTACCTGGATTACTCTCTTGCCTGCCTACTGACTTGCCTGTACCTGGATTACTCTCTTGCCCGCTGCCTGCCTGGCCGATACATTCATCACCCCGCTTCCAGCTCTGTCCTGTAAGTTCTGCAGGCTGCCCTCACCTAGGGGCTCAACCTCTGGGGAACGGCGGTCAGCGCAGGTGAAACCCGGGGTTGTCCAGCTGCCAAGCAGAACCTGGTCCGAGTACCGGGCTGAGCAGCGCTTTACTTGGTACATGAACTCATAAGTCTGACACGGGAGCACTTACCCTCAGATTCTATATAGCGCACCTAGAATTACGTGCAGTTATGCGTGTAAATCTAGGCGTATTCTCTAACTACATGTGTAGATTAGTTGTTTTAGCAAGCTGTTAAGTGTTGTTAGCAGCTCTTAACAAGCAATAAAGAGCACTAATTGGCAAAAATTAGAATTTACACACGTACATTGCTAAGTGTATTCTGTAATGTACTGTGCCTAAATTCTAACGAGCACAGGCAAATAGGGGTGGGTAGGGAGCATGAAAATGGGTGTTTCGTGGGCGTTCCAAAATCTACATGTGCTTTTATAAAATATGGGCCAGTGTGCGTAAATGTACATGCAGGGATTCACGCCAGCTTTTCATTGTCGTAAATGGTCACCATGTAGATTTAATTGCCTGAACTATGCCTAAGCATATTCTAAATACTACACATAGATTTATGCGCAGTATTTAGAATGTACTTAGGCATGATTGCCTACCACACATTAATTTTAGGTACCAGAATTAGAATCAGATGCCTTCTATTTAGCTGGCTAATGCTTCCACGCATAGTCTCTACCCATGCCACACCCCTAATAATGAAGGCAACTGAACTGCTATAATAACACAAAACTCCTCAATGTGGGTGTGTGCTGTTACTGCACAACTGCACATTAAGTACTTAGACAGTCTTTTACTAAGCTGCACTAAGTTTTTTAGCTTGTGGTAGAAATCAGCTGCCGGTAAACGCTGAGATGCCCATTATATTCCTTTGGGCATCTTGGCGTTTACCACCAGCTGATTTCTACCTCGAGCTAAAACCCTAGCACAGCTTAGTAAAAGATCCTCTTATTGCACTTTAGGTAAAGGGCCCCTAAGTTAAGCTTCTAAATTGATGCTCTATTGTCAGCCAAATTTAGGAGCTTCTCAGCTACTGCTACTACTACATAACATTTCTATAGCGCTACAAGGCATACGCAGCGCTGTACACCTTACATGAAAAAAGACAGTCCCTGCTCAAAGAGCTTAAAATTTAAATAGGACAGACAGACAGAACAATTAAGAGGTAAGGGAATTAAAGAGGTGGGGATAAAAGGTACAGGCAGTGAGCAGTGATTAGGAGTCAAAAGCAACGTTAAAGAGGTGGGCTTTTAGCCTGCATTTGAAAACGGGCAAAGATGGGGCCAGACGCACAGGTTCGGGAAGTCTATTCCAGGCTTGAGGTGCAGCGAGGTAAAAGGAACAGAGTCTGGAATTAGCAGTAGTGGAGAAGGGGACAGACAAGAGAGATTTATCAACAGAACGGAGTACCCGAGGGGGGGGGGGGCTTAGGGAGAGACAAGAGTGGAGAGGTACTGGGGAGCGGAAGAGTGAATACTAAACTTTCATCTTAATTTAGGAGCTTAAAAGTTATAGTTATAAGTTTAGGACTGCCATTCATTTGCCTAGATTTACAAGCCAAATCTTTGAGCCTAATGATGAAAATCAATGGTAAAATCCCAACTTGATTCCCTGTCCTAAATCCGGCCCATTTTCTATTTCTAAATTTAGGAGTTTTGTGAAATTTTGAGCATATATCTAAGCACTCAGCCCTAATAAAAGTTCAAAAAGGCCAATTTCAGAGCATAACTTTCAAAGTTCATAAACCCTTTTAATATCAGGCACAAAGTATAAACAAAAAAAAAAGTTATATTTTATGAAGAGATTCACCCAAGGTGGTGTACAGCAGTTAAGATTTAACATAAAACTTACAATTTTGTTAACAGCATAACTATAGTAAAATGACCAAATATAAACATAAATACAATCAATGAGGTATCTTGGAAATGGAAAATTGAAACATAATAATACGACTAACTTGAAACAATATCAGAAATAGCACTTTAGAACAATTGTATAATAGAAGTATGATAAATGTCAGTACAATGTAAACAGTACCACAATATACAGCATGGAAAAACATGGAAGAATATTTGTGATATTCTGCAAAATTGTAGCAATTGTACAGCCTGGGGGTATAATATAAAAAATGCTGATCTCTCTATGCTCCCCAACCAGAACCTAGTACTCTTCCTAGCCAAACTACAACAGCACTACCTCCTTCTCCTCAGCCATTCCTTCCGCCAGATTCCTGCAAGCCCTGATCCACAACAATACTCTCCTCAACCCACATTCTAGTTTCTCCCCACCCTGACCATAGTACTTTCCTTAGCTAGACACCAGCATTGCCCTTCCTACCTCTCAGGCTTCCTCCCATCCACGCTAATGAGATAGCTTTAGCTGTGGAGTGCTGGCTGTGAGACAGCTCTCCCTTTTTCTGCCAGCATGGCAGATGGATCCTTCTTTCTCCACAGTGGCTGACTCCTTTGGCCACAGCTACAACTTCCTTCTCTTCCTCCTACTGTGCAAGGAAACAAGACATCAAGCATCATGGATGCCACTATTGATGTCATCATCAAAGGCCCATGATGATGATGTCAACAGGTATAGCCACAGAGCTATGGGATAATGGTTCAATAATTATTTTTATTTAGCTACATAAGCTGAAGGATGAATAGACTGGGCTAAAGAGTCCCACGGCTTGATCATGGCCTATGGGCCACAGTTTGCCCACTGCTGTTCTACTTCTTCATAGTCTGTTCAGTGTCTTGGGATTTATTAACTGTCTTTATGAAGAGATCCATCCAAGGCGGTGCACAGCAGGTAAGGTTTAACATAAAACTTACAATTCTGTTAACAGAATAACAATAGTAAAATGACGAAAATAAAAGCATAAATACAATCAATGAGGTAAACTTGGAAATGGCAAATTGAAACCTAATAATATGACTAACATGAAACAGTATCAGAAAAACAGACATTTAACAGCACTGTAGAACAATCATAAAACAGTCAGAAGAGAACAGAGACGGTTTAAAACATCAGTTGTTAATACGTAATGATTTACCATGACAAGATAGTCATCTCTATTGCAAAATAAAAATGAAAGCTTAGAAAGAGACGAGGGCTTGATGAAGCTTTTACCAGGAATTTTAAGTGTTTATGCTTTATATCAACAGGTGAAAGTAGGAACAACGTATCAGGTACAGTATCTATACATAAGAATTTTTCCCCTTCCAGACAGCAAAGAGGATTGAAGCATTCCTTCTATAGAAAATGCTGATTATTAGAATAGCAAAGCACATTGAAATAAAATGACGGTTATGGCACAAACGTCTTACATACTGTATCTTAATCTTTAGTATTAAGTTGTTTAGCATTTTTCTCTAGAGCTACAGTTAACCTTCTTTTAGAGAGTTTAACCTCATAAAAGATAAATAGAAACCGTCATGAACAAGAGAACGGTAGGGATTGGCTATCAAAATATGAGCCTACAAATGCTTGGAAAAAAAATGGAGGAGATTAGACATCTTTAATAAGTGCAAATATTTAAGGCTTAATTGACTCAGCTTCTACCCCTCCCCCACTACCATATATGGAAAGTGAGAGGAAAAACCTCACTAAATCTGTCCCTTGATGAATTAGAAACAGACATTTGCCTCATAGTCCTCACAGGAGTTAGCGCAGTGGCGTAGCCAAGGGTGGGCCCAGGCCCACCCACTTTGGGCTCAGGCCCACCCAGTAGCAGCACACCTATGATGTGGCTGGCAGGGATCCCCAAGGTCCACCAGCCAAGAACTCCCAACAACTGACCCTCCTGCATACCTTGTAAATAGCAGCACCTGCAGCAAGCAGCCACTGATACGTACTGTTCACACCGGCCCCACAGCCTTCCCTCTGATGTATTCCTGCCTATGTGGAAACAGGAAGTTGCATCAGAGGGAAGGCTGTGGGGCCAACATGAGCAGTGTGTATTAGTTGCTGCTCGCTGCCGTTGAAAATCTGCTACTTAAAAGGTATGCGGGGGAGGGGGGATGTTTGAGAGACCATATGGCATGCAGGCGAGAGAGGGAGAGACAAAATCACTTGTGGGACAGGGTGGAGTTCTGCCCACCCATCTTAGGCCCAGGCCCATCCAAAATTGGGTGTCTGGCTAAGCCCCTGAGTTAGCGGCTTCACTGTGAACCTGGCATTTCATCCTCTTCCATGCATCTAGGGCTTGGTTCCCAGCCTTGTCTTCTTGTGAGACCTCCAGCCATGAACAGTTCAAGTGTTCAGGATATCCCAAATGAGTATACACATGAACATAGAAATCTATTTCATGCATATTCCTTAGGGATAGCCTGAAAATACCCCTTTGTGTCCTTCTAGGACTGTCAGCGAATACCACTGCTCTAGGGGATGAAACTAGGAATATAGAAAAGAAAAAGAAGTACTGGAGACTTTCACCTGGGGTGGGGGGGGGGGGGGGGGGGAGGAGAAACTTATCGTATATGTCTCTAGAAGAAACTTCTTCTGTAATCATCTCCTTCCACTAATACCTTGGGAAATCATTTCTTCTTAAAAATGAGTATTGTGACCAACCACTGATGTTAATTAGATTACAGGACCAACATTTGATATGTAACCCTAGGGGTTAAAATAATCTTGACTGGGCTCCTCCAGGGAAAATAAATACAGGTTTTAAAGTGACATCACTCTGGGATAGCAGCTGAGCAACTGATTGCCTTGGCAATGGCTTGCTGGTCAGTTGGGAGGTGAGTTGTAAGCTGATCAGACTGTGTTAAAGGTCTGAGAGCAGCTATGAGGAAAAGAGGTTCATTTTTAGATTTATTAAGTGTACATTAAGGGTGACTGGTTTGGGAATGGTGTGGTTGATGTTAGCTGTACTATTTTAAAAGCCTTCCGCGTCTGAACAGGCTTATAGCGTGTGACAAGTGTGACTGAGAGCTGTGGCTCTGGGCTGGTAATTAAGCAGCACAGCTCTGGTATGTATCACAAGGCTGTAAATGGGCTTAAGGTTATGATTAAGCGGGATTACGCTACAATCTGAGAGGCATATGTTTGGTTAATGTGCCTGAGGAAATTCTGAAGTATTACTATTGAGCCTGATTCACTTGTAAGGTGATTTTAAAAGAAAATACCTATCTGAAGGTTGTGTATATACTGTGGTCCCTATTAATTGTAGGGATTGAGAATCCCATTAATTGCAGGGGTTGAAAATTCTAATATTGGAAATAAAAGGAGTTATTTATATGCTATGGTTTCTAATGAGACAGTTGTGGGAGGGATAGCATAGGGATAAATAATTATCCATTTTTTTTATATTGGGAAAAGCCAGGGAAGAAAATACTGAAACTGGGGGTATCATTAATGTTTGGTGTCTTTGTGTCACGTGAATGGTAGGGTTTTCCTTCTTTTGATTTGTTTAAGCATAGTGTAGTAGGTGTTCCAGTTCCTGGTTCCTGTTCCCTGGCCAGGGATCAGGGCCGTGCCAAGGGTCTGTGGCGCCCCCCTGCAGATGATCAGTTGGCGCCCGCCCCCCTCCCCCCCCGTGAGGGTGATCACTGCCCTCCTGCTCCCTGGGCCATGTCCCAACTGCCCCCCCCAAGATCCCTTTTAAATTTACCTCCGGCAGCGAACGAAGGCGCAGCATCAGTGAAGGAGGCGGCGCTTCCGACGTCTCTAGTCTTCCCTTCGCTCAATGTCCCGCCTTCTTCTGATGTCATTTCCTTGACATTAGAAGAAGGCGGAACACTGAGCGAAGGGAAGACTAGTAGAGATGTCGGGAGCGCCGCCTCCTTCACTGACGCTGCGCCTTCATTCGCTGCCGGAGGTAAATTTAAAAGGGATCTTGTTGGGGGGGAGAAGAGGGCGGGCAGTTGGGACATGGGAGAGGGCAAGGTAAGCATGGTGCGGCGGGGTGCCCCCCAGAGGACGGCGCCCTCCTGCCGTGTTTACCTCGCTTACCATGTTGGCACGGCCCTGCCAGGGATCATCATGGCATCACGTCTAAGGTACCCACCGTTTGCAAAGAGAAGAAAGAAGAAAAACTAACAGAATAAAACCTAACAAAGTATCCTTTTGAACATCATTAAAGTTAAAAAGAATGGAGATTATTACAGTACTGTAGAGTTTATACTTACCTTGGACTCGCCTGAAGAAGGACATGTAAAGAAAAATAAAACAAAGAATCAATTCTTGATAAGAGACACACTCCAAACAGTACTTTCTATTGCATGCACGTTTAAATCATAAGTTAGGAAAATTGAACTGATACTTATCTGATGTTAGTGGCATCTTTTAGTTGATAGAGGGACCTGTGATAAAAGTTCCTGTTGTGTTGTGAGTTGAAATCAATTGTGTTAACAAAGTTAATGGTTTGAATAAAAAAAAAACCCTTAAATCAATTCCATCTTGATAGTTTTATTTGTACCTCTTCTCCACTTCTGGGCGATACCATCCGGTCCAGACTACATTTGCAACCTAATCCAGAAGTGGGGGAGGGGTTTACAGATATAACAGTCAAAATTGGTTCTGTTAAATTATTAACTGTAGGGAGGATTTGATGATTCAAGGCTGGATGGGCTTCAGTTCCTTTCTCGTGATTAGATTTTTATGTTTTTATTTGTTTGTTTGTTTTATTGTTATGCTTTAACGGGTGTGGAAAACAGCACACACTCTTAATCCAACCAGCATTTTACAATGTACACAATCTATATATTGCTCTTTTGTATTATATTAATACTTCTGTTTTGTTTCCTTTTACAGGTGAAAGTAATTCAGGTACATTAAGATCTTTTCTAAAATGTTATGCTAGAACTATATTGTAATTTGAACTAGGTGACACCTTTTATCTGATTTCCCTGCTGCTCCTTTTATAAACTGGTTGATTTTTAGCTTCAGGGTTCTAGTGGCCATTAGAGTCCTTTATTTCAGTGGTCCATGGATTTTGTAGTGGGTAAAAACACTTTAGAGTAAGGATGAGCAGTCCTCTCTCTGACAGTACATGTTCAATGTGACCAAGAGATAGGATAACTGCACAACACCCAAGCTGTGATTCCAAAACTGGTCTATCATACTTACAAAAGATTTTATTTTTACAATACTTCTCCAACTGCATCAACTGTTTGCATTTTTTACATTTTCTGCATCGAGTATTAGGGCTTAAAATTTATAGTTCAACTGAGAGAACCCCTTGAACGACTTTTTACACCTCTACTTGCTGCCTCATAGAAAAGCACAAGGACTGTTGCCTATTCCTGGCCTTGCGATTTTTGAATGCCCATCCTTTTTAGAGCAAGAGCCATTTCCCTTTCCGAGAATTTACAATCAGAGTCCTTTTATACTACACTCCTTCTGAAAGAAGGCTTTGAAGAATGCAAATCTTACAGAGCTAGGAGCCAGCAGCTCCATCATAAATCTGGCATTTCATCTTCTACTATGCTTCTAAGTCATGGTTCCCAGCCTTGTCTTGTGAGACCCCCAGTCATGAACAGTTCAAATGTTCAGGATATTCCAAATGAATACACATGAGCATAGAAATCTATCTCAATTGTATTAGGGTAGCCTGAAAATGCCACCACTTTGTAGCATTTGAGGTCTATCAGTGAATACCACTGTTCTAGAGGGAATGAAACAAGAAAAAATATAAAAGGAATCTAGTCAGCAGAAAGAAACACTGGAGACTTCTCCAGGAGGTGAGATGAAGTTTGTTGTATGTGTCTCTAGAAGGAACTTCAGCTTTAATCATTTCCTTCCACTGATACCTTGGGAAATCATTTCTCCTTAAAAATGGTTATTGCGACCAACCACTGATGTTAATTAGATTACAAGAGCAACATTTGTTATAAAAGTCAAACCTAGTTCAGTTAAATTATTTGCTATAGGGCAAGGAGGGAGGATTTGATGATTCTAGCCTGGATGGGCTTCAGTTCCCTTCTGATCAATAGATTTTTAGGTTTTTGGGTTTTTTTTAATGTTGTTGTTCCTTTCTTGGTTTAACTGGTATGGAGAAACAGCACACACTCTTAATCCAACCAGCATTTTATAATGGTTACAATCTATATATTGTACTTTTGTATTATACTAATACTTCTGTTTTCTTTCCATTTACAGGCGAATTTAATTCAGGTACATTATCAAACTTAAACTCTTTTCTAAAATATTATGCTTGAGCTATACTGTAATTTTCACTAGGTGACTCCCTTTTAACTAATTTTCCTTCTGCTTTATCTATGAGCTGGTTTATATGTAACTGTGAGGTCCTCAACAGCCTTAGAGGCCCTTTTACTAAAGTTTGGTAAAATTGGGCTTAGGGAAGTTTACATAAAACATAAGCATAGCCATACTGGGGCAGACCGATGGTCCATCTAGCCCAGTATCCTGCTTCTAGTAGTGGCCAATCCAGGTCACAAGTACCTGACGGATTCCCAAATAGTAGCAAGAATCCATGCTACTAATCCCAGGGACAGTATAGCAGACTATGGACTTTTCCTCCAGGAACTTGTCCAAACCTCTTTTAAACCCAGCTATGCTAACAACTGTTACCACATCCTCTGGTAGCACGTTCCAAAGCTTAACTATTTGTTGCGTGAAAAAATATTTCCTCCTATTCGTTTTAAAAGTATTACCATGTAGCTTATTGAATGTCTCATGGTCTTAGTATTTTTTGAAAGAATAAATAATCGATTCACATTTACCCATTCTACACCACTCAGGATTTTGTAGATTTCATTCATGTCCTCTTCAGATCTCTTTTCCAAGCGGAACAGGTCTAACCCCTTAAGCCTTTCCTCATATCATCATAAGAGTTCCATCCTATTAATCATTTTGGTCACCTTTCTTTGAACCTTGTCTAATTCTGCTATACCTTTTTTGAGATATGGCAATCAGAACTGCACGCATTACTCAAGGTGAGGTCATACCATGGAGCGATAGAGAGGCATTATAATATTCTTTGTCTTATTATCTATTCCTTTCCTAATAATTCCTAACATTCAGTTTGCTTTTTCAGCTGTTGACATGCATTGGCTAAAATATTTTTAGTGTATTGTCCATGTATTGGATTTATTTGTTTGATACCGCTCAATATTAATGTGTCTGAGCGATTTACAACTATGATGACACCTAGATCTTTTTCTTGGGTGCTGACTCCTAAGGTGGAACCTTACATTAGGTAACTATGATTTGGATTATTTTTCCCAATGTGCATCACTTTGAATTTGTCCACATTAAATTTCATCTGCCATTTGGATGCCCAGTCTTCCAATTTCCTAAGGTCTTCTGCAATTTTCACAGTCTTCATGCATTTTAGCAACTTGAATAGTTTTGTGTTATCTGCAAATTTAATCACATCACTTATCATTCCCATTTCTAGATCACTTATAAATACGTTACCAGTCCCAGTACAGATCCCTGGGAACTCCACCCTCCTCTACTGAGAAAAATGGCCATTTAACCCTAACCTCTGTCTTCTATCCTTTAACCAGTTCCTAATCCAGAACAGAACACTGCCTCCTATCCCATGGCTTTTTAATTTTCTCAGGAGTCTCTCATGAAGGACTTTATCAAAAGCTTTCTGAAAATCTAGATACACTACATCAACTGGCTCACCTTCATCCACCTGTTTATTCATGATTTCAAAGAAATGAAGCAAATTAGTGAGTCAAGACTTCCCTTGGTTGAAACCATGTTAACTCTGTCCCATTAAACCATGTTTGTTTATAATAGTTTCCACTATTTTGCCCAGCACTGATGTCAGGTTTTCCTGTCTATAATTTCCTGGTTCAAACCCTGAAACCCTTTTCAAAAATCAGTGTTACACTGGCCACCTTCCAATGTTCAGGTACTATGGACAATTTTAATGACAGGTTACAAATCATTAACAGCAGATTAGCAATTTCATGTTTGAGTTCTTTCCGTACTCTAGGGTACATACCATCCAGTCCAGATGATTTACTAATCTTTAATTTGTCAGTTTGGCTGAGTACATCTTCCAGATTCACTGAGATATCTTTCAGTTCCTCTGCATCATCACCCTTGAAAACCATTTCTGGTAGAGGTAGATCTCTTACATCTTCTTCTATAAAGACCGAAGCAAAGAATTTATTCAGTTTCTGCTGTGGCTTTGTTCTCCCTGAGTGCCCCTTTTACTCCTTGATGATCCAATGGTCCCACAGATTACCTCATATGTTTTCTATTTCTGATACACCTGAAGAGGTTTTTACTATGCATTTTCACCTCTGTGACAAGTTTCTCTTTTTGTATTCTCTTTTACCTTTCTTTATCAATGCTTTGCATATTACCTGCCAGTACTTATGCTGCTTCATGTTTTCTTCATTTGGATCGGTTTTCTATTTTTGGAAGGATGTTCTCTTGGCTTTAAAAAGCCTCTTTCACTTCTCCCTTTAACCATGTTGGCTTTATTTGTTCTTCTTTCCACCTTTAGTAATGAGTGGAATATATCTGGTCTGGGCTTCGAAAATGGTATTTTTAAACAATGACAGTATAAAACAATGAGTGTGGTTGTCACAAAAACAATAATAGTAACATCAAAACAATATGATCCACTCAAACAGTAGAACTATTACGCTTTTTCTAAAAAAAAAAAAAAATAGGAAGGAAAAGCCTCAAAGAGCTCCAAATCCAAAGATTTACAGAGCTATACATTCCAGTGGAAGTGATATTCAATTCTATTCATGCAACTATTCAATATAAGAAAACTTTAGTTCTGCTGGTGCAAATGTCAAAGAACTTAAATAAGCATAGCACTTATCTTCAGCAAAGGGTATCAAGCCAGCTTCTCATAATTCCATCAGATTGCCTGGGACCAACGATGGCCAGCGTTTCGTTTAGCTGCTTCAGGGTCCACATTGCCGGGGATCTCAAGGCAGTGTATCATCTGTTACTGCTGTAAAAGCCTCCTTCCACTAGGTCTCTGAGATGCTTATTATATCTACCTCTTCATTTAGTACTATATACTCTAACCCTCCCATCTTATTTTTTAGGCTTCTAGTATTTGTATACTGACATTTCAAATTGTGTGGTTTCTCCTTTCATCTTCAAGCTACTTAGAAGTTGACAGGGATAATCTGCAACCTTTACTCTGCTCTTTTCTTTCATCTTTGTTGAAACCTCCCTATTGGTATTCCCTAACTATCTTGTTTTGACAGTATCCTTCAAGGATACCTCACTCCAAACCATGAGCTCTTGAGCAACTGTCAGCTTTCCCCTTCATTCTAGTTTAAAAGCTATTCTATTTTTTAAATGTTAGTACCAGCAGCCTGGTTCCATCCCAATTAAGGTGGAGTCCATCCTTTTGGAATAGGATCCCCTTTTCCAAGAATGTTGCCCAGTCCCTAACAAATCTAAATCTTTCATCCCTGCACAATTGTCTCAACCACACATTGAGACTTTGGACCTCTGTCTGCCTCTTGAGTCCTATGTATGGAATGGGGAGCATTTCTGAAAATGATACCCTGGAGGATCTGGATTTCAGCTTTCTACCTAAGAGCCTCAATTTGGCTTGCAGAATCTCCCTTCCAAATTTTCCTAAGACATTGGTACCCACATGTACCAAGATAGCTGGCTCCTCGCCAACACTGTCTAAACTCCTATCTAGGTGATGTGTGAGGTCCATAACTATTGCACCAGGCAGGCAAGTAACCAAGCAATTCTCACATACTCCAGCCACCCAGCTATCTTCATGCCTAATGATTGAATCACCAACTTGAATGGATGACCTATCCTGGGCAGAAGCCTCTAGAAACACATCCTATGTGCGAGAGGATAGTGCTTCCCCTGGGCGGGCAGGTCTTAGCTCCAGGATTACTTCTTGCTTCACCAGAGTGATGCTCTCCTTTTAGGTGATCTCCCTCCTCCAAGGCAGCACAGGAGCTGCCAGACTGGAGGTAGAACTATGTCCCTGTAGGTCTCCTGTATAAACCTCTCTGTCTGCCTCAGCTCATCTAAGTCTGCCACTCTAACCTCAAGAGACCAAGCACATGCATATAACCTCTTGCCAACTGGGAGATAATCAAACATGTGACATTCAATTCAAAAGACCGGGCAGCACACTTCTCACTGCTGGACTGCTGTCTGCATCTTAGTACTGGTGAGTTGATTAATTAATTAAACCTTGTTAATGTAATAGGGATATTGCACTAATAGAACCTTAAGATTATATGGCATGTTATATGATTTATTTAGTGTTTGTTTCTCAGAAAATATAATATAAAAATGTTAAAGCCAATTACTTGCAGATTAATGCATTCTGTAATGACAACCCCCCCCCCCCCCTTGTCATTCTCTTAATTGGAATAATTTACTATAAATTAAAACTATAAATTCAGTGATGCACTACAGGTGGGGAGGAGCTGGGGAGTGTGGGTGGGAAAGAAGACTGAACTAGGCCCTGTGGTGCTGTTAATCCTCTAGGCTATGCCACTTAAGTTTCAACCTCTGACATAATGTTCAAGTTTAAGACTATAAGGAAAAGGTTTTTATACTATTTAAGCTAGTTAATAAATAAATAAAGTTTGCTTTTTAAAATTCAATCTGCTTTTATCAATAAACCCACAATTTCTCTTACTCCAATCTTTAAGTCATCAAAGCACAGAACAAAATAATCTTAGCTTACACAGAGAGATGTCCTCTTCTCACAGAACTCCCTCAGAGAAGGGACTTTCCTGTACACAAAGCCCCGATTTAATGAGTCACTTATTAGGCATTTTTGCAGGTTGTTTGCTAATGTTTAATTAATGTATGAGACCTGCAAGTTATTAATGTGGGAGCACTTCCCACCTCCTATTTAGGAGCCGCTAACTGCTCCCGCGTTAACCCATGTTATTTGGTTAGCACACGCTAATCATAACATGCTAGCTGGATAACACAGGAAAGCCCATTCTCCACCCATGACATGCCTCCTCAAAAATATATACATAAAAAAAGTGACTGCATGCTTAGTGCATGACAACAGGGAAATTACCGCAAGAAGCTTTAAAGCATTTTGCGGTATGCCTTTTCTAATTCACTAACCACACATTCCCCAGGATTCTATATAGCACGTCTAGCATTCCATGCTGAAATCTAATGTCCAGTGTGTAACTTAATTGGCTTACTAAGCCAATCAATGTTGTTAACAGCACTTTGGCAATAATTAGAATTTACACACATAACTTGCTAAGGGTATTCTGTAACCCACTACACCTAAATTGTAATATGCGCAGGCAAAAAGGGGCATGTTTATAGACAGAGGAATGGGTGTTTTGTGGGCATTCCAAAATTTATATGCGTTATTATAGAATATGGCCCTCTGCGCTGGGATGTATGCCATGTTTTCATTGGTGTAAATGGAGGCGCGTAGTTTTAGGTGCTAGGATATCAACTAAGCATATTCTATATACCACAACTAAATATGGGCTCCCATTATAGAATATGCTTAGATGGAATATTTTCCACATGGATTTTCTAGGCACCATATATAGAATCTGGCCCATTAGGGTTTAATATCCTTCTATAAAATAGTCCTTTACCTCAGGGTCCTGAAAAGCCTTAGAGTCCTTTACCTCAGTGGTCCATGGGTTTTGTAGTGGGTAAAAACACTGAGAGCAAGGATGAGCAGTCCTCTCTTTGACAACACATCTTCACTGTGACCAAGACACAGGATAACTGTGTACAACACCTAAGCTGTGATTCCAAAACTGTTATGACGTACTTTACAAAGGAAAGTATTTATTTGATACTTCTCCAAGCAGAATAATGATACACATTTCTTACTTTTTCTGTATCAAGCAGTAGAGCTTAAAATTTATAGTTCAAATGAGAGAACCTCTTAAACAACTTCTCACACCTCCACTTACTGCCTCATAGAAGAACACAAGGAATGTTGCTTATAATTGGCCTTGAAATTTTTAAATGCCCATCCTTTTTAGAAAAAGAGCCATTTCCCTTTCTGAGAATTTACAATCTGAGTTCTTTTACACAAGGCTGTTTCTGAAAGAAGCCTTTCACGAGTAGCTATCTTATAGTCCTAGAAGCCATCAGCTCCACCATGGGCATGGCATTTCATCCTCTGTCATGCTTCTAGGGCATAGTTCTCTTGTGAGACCTCCAGCCATGAACAGTTCAAGTATTTAGGATATCCCAAATGAATACACAGGAGCATAGAAATCTATTTCTTGTATATTCCTTAGGGATAGCCTGAAAACGTCAACATTTTGTGATATTTCAGTTCTGTCAGTGAATACAATTGCTCTAGGGGATGGAACAAGAAAAATATAAAAGCAATCTAAGGGTGAGGTGAAGTTTGTTGTATATGTCTCTAGAAAGAATTTCAACTTTAATCATCTCCTTCCACTAGCACCTTGGGAAATCATTTCTTCATAAAGCTGATTATTGCGACCAACCACTGATGTTAATTGGATTACAGGACCAACATTTTTATAAAAGTCAAAACTGGTTTGATTAAACTATTAGCTGTAGGGGGAGGAGGGAGGATTTGATGATTCTAGGTTGGATGGCCTTCAATTCCTTTCTCATTATTAGATTTGTATGGTTTTTTTTGTTTTTGTTTACTTGTTGTCTTGATTTAATGGATGTGGAAAACATCACACACTTAATCCAACCAGCATTTTACAATGTACACAATCTATATATTGTTCTTTTGTATTATATTAATTCATACTTCTGTTTTGTTTCCTTTTACAGGTGACTATGATTCAGGTACATTAAACTTAAGCTCTTTTCTAAAATGTTATGCTAGAACTATACTGTAATTGGTACTATGTGACTCCTTTTAACTGATTTCCCTACTGCTCCTTCTATAAACTGGATGATATTTAGTTGCAGTTGGCTAAGGATGATAGCCTTAGATTCTTTTTTCTCAGTGGTCCATGGATTTTGTAGTGGGTAAAAACACTAAGCGTAAGGATGAGCAGTCCTATCTCTGACAGAACACCTTCACTGTGACCAAGACACAGGATAACTGTGTACAACACCCAAGCTGTGATTCCAAAACTGGTCTATAATACTTACAAAGGATATTATCTATATAATATTTCTCCATCCACATCCACTGTATGCATTTTCTAGGACCCCCAAGCAGTCAAGGTTTCCAGGATATCCATAATGAATATGAAAAATGCATCCAGTATATGTAAATCAATCTCATGAATATTTATAGTGGATAGAACAAAGCAGGTCTAAAGGCAAAAAATATTCACTTAAGCATGGGTTATTAGCAGTCACTGGGAAAGTATTTCTAAGAATAAAAACTTGTAGTAACTGACAATAAAAATAATTCATATAAAAATATTGAACAATAAAAACAATGTCAGGTAATGCATGCAAATAGATCTCAGGCTTACTTGTCATCCTCAAGGACTGAGTTTACTCATCCTTATTTTAATGTATAAAGCTTCAAAATTCTATAGCACTAGAAAGCTCAAGCCAATCCTCTGTACACTTCTAGGACTAATTTCAGTATATGGTGCTGAATATCATTGCCAATAAAAATTAGCACTTTGCATTATTCTATAAATGATGCTTAGAGTTGGACAAAAACAGGAAATCAAACCTTCCATAAAAAGTCGAAGGGCCTATTGTAAAGATTATTGTATTTAAACTGCTTTTCTAAACAAGCGTTTTTGGCTTGATTTGTAAATGTGAAATTATAAATAAAATAATTAAAAAAAAAAAAAAAGTCGAAGGGCCAATATAAGAGTGGATGATACCACGAAGAAGTTCTAAGATGGCCAATGGTAAACAAACAAACAAACAAACAAACAAAAACCTCTTCAATTGCAGCATACAGGGGGCGATGACAAGATACACCTGACACAGGCCATTTTCTGGCATGCAGGCCTTCGTCAGGGGTCCTGTTAAACAGTAAGCCAATTTATACAAACATGCTCAGGTGTATAAACACCATGCTGGTATATATGATGTAAACAACATAACATCAAGTTCGGGCAAGAAGTCAGTAGTGTGAAAAGCCAGCAATAACGTCTCTGGTAGTTAATGCAAATTAGTAGCTAATTATTATATTGAGTTCCGCAGACAACTAATACTATTCAAAAACCTTTGCACTTAACATTGCATGTTAAGCAAGTTCAAGTATCTTGGATAGAAAAGGGAGGAGGGAGATGGGGCGATAGTTGGAAAGACAGGTAGGGTCCAATGAAGGTTTTTTAAGGAGCGGTGTGACTACGGCATGTTTGAAGGCATCAGGAACAGTCGCAGTGGACAGTGAAAGATTGAGGATATGACAGATAAAAGGGATGACAGTAGGAGAGATAGTGTTAAGTAGATGGGTGGGAATAGGATCAGAGAAACAGGTAGTTAGTTTCGAGGAGGAAAGAAGATGTGTAGTTTCCTCTTCAGTGATTTCAGAAAAGGAAGACAAGGAGGCAGGGGTTGGAGGGTTGAGAAAATGGACTAAGGGAAGGAGAGGTGGAGGTGACCTGTTTGAGAATTCAAGTTTAATCTTGTTAACCTTATCATGAAAGTACTCAGCCAGAGTCTGGGGGGAAAGTGAAGGGGGGGGGGGGGTGGGTTGGAGGTGAAGGCACTTTGAGGAGAGAGTTCAGTGTGGCAAAGAGACGTCGAGGGTTTGAGCCAAGAGAATTTGTCAACTAGATGTAATAGTCCTGTTTGGCAAGTAAAAGAGCTGGAAGGAGGTCAGCAAGAATTTGAAATGTATGAAGTCAGCATGGGCACAGGATTTCAGCCAAAGGCATTCGGCAGAGCAGGCATAGGAATGTAGGTAGCAGATTCCAGAGGAAAGCCAAGGCTGGGGTTTGGTACATTTTACAAAATGGGGAATGGGAGGAGTGAGAGTATCCAGAGCAGAGGAGAGAATAGTATTATAGGAAGAGACAGCCTCATTGACAGACTTGGATAACATAGTGGTAGAGAAGAGATTTGAAACACTGGAGGACAGAGAAGAAGGGTCAATAGCCTGAAGATTCCTAAATGTATTGGTTAAGATTGGACGGGACTGGGGAGTAGGGTGTTTAAGTGTGAAAGTTATCAGATGATGGTCAGAGAGGGGAAGAGTTGAGGCACAGAAACTGGAGAGTGAGCAGTTTAAGAAGAGGATAAGATCAAGACAGTGGCCATTCTGGTGAGAGGGGGCAGTGGAGCACAGTTGAAGATTGAAAGAGGATGTTAAAGCAAGAAACTGAGAAGCATAAGAGTCAGAGGGATCATTAGCATGAATGTTAAAATCCCCAATAATGTGGGAAGGAGATGAAGGTTCAAGAAAGAAGGAAAGCCAGGCATCAAAGTCAGTGAGAAAGGAAGAAAGGGACTTATCAGGGGGTTGATAAATGATTGCTACTCGGAGAGGCAGGGGAGCAAATAAACGGATGGAGTGGACTTCGAAGGAAGAAAAACAGTGAGACTGAGGTGGAAGAAGAGGTTGAAATCTACAAGAGGGTGAAAGTAGTAGACCGACACCACCTCCGCGGCCAACAAGGCGAGGAGTATGGGAGAAAAGATAACCTCCATGGCTTAGGGCTGCGACTGAAGCAGAGTCTTCAGGGTAAAGCCAAGTTTCAGTTAGGGCAAGCAGATGGAGAGTACGAGAGATAAAGAGGTCATGGATGTAGGAAAGTTTGTTGCAGACAGAGCGGGCATTCCACAGAGTGCAAGAGAAAGGCAGGGAAGAAGGGGGGAGGAGAGGAACATTAATTGAAACAATACTCTGTTCTTCTCATTCCGTTAATGACAATTGTCATTGCGGCATAATGTAAGCCACATTGAGCCTGCAAAG
The DNA here is from genome assembly GCF_901765095.1 of Microcaecilia unicolor. Lineage (NCBI taxonomy): Eukaryota > Metazoa > Chordata > Amphibia > Gymnophiona > Siphonopidae > Microcaecilia > Microcaecilia unicolor. Next base: position 38,031,575 of record NC_044040.1, on the reverse strand, counting down.
AGGTGGGAAAATGTGGGATACAAATGCAGCAAAATAAAAATAAATAAATAAACAGAAATTAGATTGGAGATATCACTGTGTGACCTGCACAAATAGGATGAGAGCTGATGTGGAGGACCAGGATTGGGATTAAAGTCCCCAGCAGAGAGCAGGAGAAGGAGCAAGAGAGTATGGAGAAGAGTAGGAGAGATATGATGACAGCGACGAAGGCAAGATGTACTCAGATATAAAAGGAGATGGATGAATGGAAGGAAGGAAACGTTGAAGGTTGAGAGCTAAGAAAAAGGAAGCGTAAAAAAGAGATGGTGAGATGATAAATATAGAGGGTGGACAATGTGTTCCTGCAGTGTACAGTGGTTTCAGGTGGAGAAACAGATTAGGAAGGGACAGTACCAAGAAGAAAAAGTGTACTGGAGCCATAAGTAGTAACTGGGAGAAAAATAAATGTAAAGAGAAAAATGCCCCGACGCGCGGCATCTAGAGCAGAGGCCCTGAGTGGATCAGAGCGGACCTGGGAGTCACCCCGAAGAAGACTGTAAAGGATATGCAGATGAGCTGCAAGTCCTCCACAGCACCTGAAAGGCAGCTGGTGGTAGAGCTGGGCCGAGGAAAGGCTTACCAGGGGTTAGGCCAAAGCCAGCATTCCTCCCCCTGAGGGTCCCCTGATCCTAGCCAAAAAGCACCTGGAAACCCTGAGCATCTGGAGCGAGGGCCCTGGGAAGATCGGGGTGGGCCCTGGGAAGATCGGGATGGACCTGGGAGTCACCCCGGATACAGCTGTGAGGAAATGCAGAAGGGCTGCAAGTCCTCCACAGCACCTGGTGGGAGCGCTGGGCACCTAGAGTTTATAGAATTAGGGGCCCTTTTCCTAAAGCTTAGTGCACCTAATGGACTTAGCAATCACTAAATGCTAAGAAGCCCATTTTATACTTATGGGCTTCTTAACATGTAGGAGGAATTCATCAAGCAGTGTTAGGGCCCTGTGTGGGGGTTAAGGCCTTAACGCATGTTGAGGGAATTAACATGTGTTATGTACTAAGAAGCCCATAAGTATAAAATGGACTTCTTAGTATTTAGTGCACGTTAATTACCTTAATGTGCATGGGGGTCCTTACCAAAGGTGCGCTAGCATTTTTAGTGAGCGCTAATCATTAGCACACACAAAACACTAGAGATGCCCATAGAAATATATGGGCGTCTCTAGGGTTTAACACACGCTTATTTTTAGCATGTACTAAAAATGCTAGCGTGACTTTGTAAAAGGCTAACTAAGGCCCTAACGCCTGCACTAAAGCATTACATTGCGTTATGAATTCCCTTTCTTAGTGCGCGCTAATTCCGTTACAGTATGCTAAGCTTCAGTAAAAGGGGTCCTTAGGGAGCTAATGTATATTCATTGTAGAACTCCTGAAAACCTGACTGGGTGAATTTGACAGTCAATGCACCCTATTATAAAATTATCATTTTATACAATTTGAATGAAAAGGAATGGTAGAGTCTAAATGCTTTATAGGACTTATTGCTTATATTCGAATCAGTTGTATTATTATATTTGGATGCAGCGCACACCTTTTTTAGTAGTAGCATAGGGTGAGTTACATTCAGGTAGGCTAGATATTTCCCTGTCTCTAGAGAGCTTACAAGGAATGGTAGAGTCTATACACTTTATAGGTTTTATTGTTTATGTTCTAATGGTTTGTATTGTATTACTATGAAACAGGTGGCGGAGCAGGGCAATCTTCATCTATCTCTGGTAAGAGCCATCACAGCATTCTTCCATTGTTAAACAGAGACAGGCATTTTAATATAGAGCTTCTGGCTCCCAGGAAACCCCATCATGCACACACTGAGACTGGGAGGAGGTTCACTTGGCGTAACTGCCCGCAACTAAATTTATTCGTGCGGACATTATAGAACATACCTAGGAGCATTTTGTTTTGACGCCGATTTTTTAGGCATAATATATAGACTCCAGTCCTAAGCATACAATTTTGCATGCAAGTTCATAGAATTAGGGGCCCTTTTGGTAAAGCTTAGTGCACACTAATAGAATTAGCAATCACTAAATGCTAAGAAACCCATTTTATACCTATGTGCTTCGTAACATTTAGGAGGAATTCATCAAGCATTGTTAGGGCCCTTGAGTGGGGGTTAAGGCCTTAACCCATGTTGAGGGAATTAACGTAGGGAATGACTTGATTCCTAATCTATACCAGAACCAACCAATATTGATCCCTTCTAATTTGATTATTTTATCATATTATCATTATTGAACATCATTATCTTATCCTGCTCTCACTTATATGTTATGTATTATCATTTTATTTACCCTACTTACCTGTTATTCTTGTACATCAATTGTAACAATATGCTAACCTCTTACTCTGTTAATAGTGATGCAACATAATGTAAGCCATATTGAGCCTGCAAATAGGTGGGAAAATGTGGGATACAAAGCAGCAAAATAAACAAATAAATAATTAAATAAATAAACGTGTGCTAAATGCTAAGAAGGTCATAGGTATAAAATGGACTTCTTAGCAGTTAGGGGCCCTTTTACTAAGCTGCGTAGGTGCCTACACGCGTCAGTTTGGAACTACTGCCCGGCTACCGCATGGCCAGGGCGGTAATTTCATTTTTTAAGTACATTTGTTACGCATATCGGAAAATATTTTTCATTTTCTAAAGTGTGGCTCTATCCGGGCACTAATCGGCATTATACGTGTGAGACTTTACCGCTTTGTCAATGGGTGGCGGTAAGGTCTCAGACCCAAAATGGACACACATCAATTTTAATTTTGCTGCATGTCCATTTTCGGCCAAAAAACCTTAGGCCTTTTCTGTAGGCCTGCTGAAAAATGGACCTGCTTGCATCCAAAATACGCACCTATACTACTGCAGGCCATTTTTCAGCACACCTTAGTAGAAGGACTCCTTAGTGCTCGTTGGGGGTCTTTATCAAAGGCGCGCTAGCATTTTTACTGAGAGCTAATCATTAACTCAAACAAAGTGCTATAGTTGCCCATAGAAATAAATGGGCGTCTCTACTGTTTAGCGTATGTTTATTTTTAGCATGTGCTAAAAACGCTAGAGCGCCTTTATAAAAGGCTCACTAAGGCCCTAACGCCCGCATGAAAGCTTACAAGGAATGGTAGAGTCTATAAACTTTATAGGTTTTATTGCTTATGTTCTAATGAGTTGTATTGTATTACTGTGAAACAGGTGAAGAAGGAGGACGTTCTTCATCTACCTCTGGTAAGAGCCATCACAGAATTTTTCCATTGTTCAACAGAGACAGGTATTTTAATATAGAGCTTCTGGCTCCCAGCAACCCCCATCATACATAAACTGAGACAAGGAGGAGGATCACATGGCGTAACTGCCCGCAACTAAATTTAGTCATGTGGACGTGCTACAACTTGCCTAGGTGCACTTTGTTTTGGCACCGATTTTTTAGGCATGATATATAGACTCTGGCCCTAAGCGTGCAATTATGCATGCAAGTTTATAGAATTAGGGGCCCTTTTGCTAAAGTTTAGTGCACACTAATGGAATTAGCAATCACTAAATGCTAAGAAACTCATTTTATTACCTAGGGGCTTCTTAACATTCAGGGAGAATTCATCAAGCAGTGTTAGGGCCTTGTGTGGGGGTTGGGGCCTTAATGTATTTTGAGGGAATTAATGTGTTCTAAATGCTGAGTAGCCCATAGGTATAAAATGGACTTCTTAGCATTTAGTGTGCGTTAATTACCTTAGTTTGCATGGGGGCCTTTATCAAAGGCATGCTGGTGTTTTTAGTGAGCGCTAATTATTAGCGCACACAAAACACTAGAAATGCCCATAGAAATATATGGGCGTCGCTAGTGTTTAGCGCATGCTTAATTTTAGCATGTAGTAAAAGCGCTAACGCACCTTTGTAAAGGGCCCACTAAGGCCCTAACGCCCGCATGAAAGCTCTAACAGTGCTTGATGAATTCCCCCTCTTAGTGCACTCTAATTCCATTAGCATATGTTAAGCTTTAGTAAAAGGGCCCCTTAGGGAGCTAATGTTTACTCATTGTAGAGATCCTGAAAACCTGGTTTTATTGCTTATGTACTAATGAGTTGTATTGTATTACTGTGAAACAGGTGGAGGAGGAGGACAGTCTTCATCTACCTCTGGTAAGAGCCATCACAGAATTTTTCCATTGTTAAACAGAGACAGGTATTTTAATATAGAGCTTCTGGCTCCCAGCAACCCCCATCATGCACACACTCAGACTAGGAGGAGGGCGTAACTGCCCGCAACTAAATTTAGTCGTGTGGACGTGCTACAACTTGTCTAGGTGCACTTTGTTTTGGCACCGATTTTTTAGGCATGATATATAGACTCTGGTCCTAAGCGTGCAATTAGGGGCCCTTTTGCTAAAGTTTAGTGCACACTATTGGAATTAGCAATCACTAAATGCTAAGAAACTCATTTTATTACTTAGGGGCTTCTTAACATTCAGGGGGAATTCATCAAGCAGTGTTAGGGCCTTGTGTGGGGGTTGGGGCCTTAATGTATTTTGAGGGAATTAATGTGTTCTAAATGCTGAGTAGCCCATAGGTATAAAATGGACTTCTTAGCATTTAGTGTGCGTTAATTGTTGGATTATTTGTAGTAAATAATTAGCAGACTTTAGTACACACAGCTTCAGCTTTAGAAATGTTAATTTCTTTCTTCATCTCTCTCTCATTCACCCCTGAATGATTCACTGCTGAGTCACTTTAAAGTTGAAGTAACAAAACATCTGTTTACTCACAGTTTGTAGTTAGATTATAATCAGACAGGCTTATATTTACATATTACTATACATTTGTATTATCAGCTCCTTCCATGTGCTTAGATGGTAATGGATGCTCACACCACCATAGATCCTCTCAGGTTAGGAGAGATCATGAGCTCCATGTGCTCCATGTGCTGCATCTGCTGCATCTAACCCCCACAGGAAGTTGCATAGCTGTGTGACCTCTCTAAGTAATTCACATCAGAGGTCACAGAGTAATCACAGAGAAATAATAGGTGACAGGCAATGCATGTAAAATACAATTACATTCCAACAAACCCCTTCTCATGCATAACTGTCATGCAATTATTTATTCATACAAAGTCCAAGCTTTATACGCAGATTCACAAAATGTTCTCTGGGTAACGGTTTGGTCATGATGTCAGCTGTCATCTCACTGGTGTGACAATAGTGTAGACTGATGACCCCTTCTTTCGCCAACTCTCGCACGTTGTGGTATTTCGTTGCGATGTGCTTGGTGCGTGACTGAACCTTGTCATTCTGTGACAGTCGGATGCAGCTCTGATTATCTTCCGTTATCTGGATTGGTCTCTTTTCAGCTATTCCAAAATCCAGCATAAGTTTTTCAATCCACATCAGTTCTCTGCACGCTTCCGATACGGCCACGTATTCAGCTTCTGTAGAAGACAAACTCGCAATACTTTGTTTATGACTGGCCCATGAAATTTGTACATTTCCATACATAAACACATATCCACTTGTGGATTTATAATCAGAATGATCCCCTGCCCAATCTGAATCACAGTAACATATTAGTTTTGGATTACTATTGGCTGAAATCTTTAATTTACAATCAATGGTACCCTTTAAATACCTTACCATCCTTTTAACTGCAGTCCAATCTGATTTGGTAGGTGAGCTGACCCTTCTGCTCAAAATTCCTACTGCATTTGCTATATCAGCCCTGTATGTGGTAGCTAGATATAAAAGCTTACCTATGGCTGATCTATATTGGATGTTATCTGGTAAAGGTTCTCTTACTGTTTCATCCTTCAGAAAATCAGTGATCATGGGAGTGCTTACAACTTGGGCATCTTGCATACCTAAACTTTCAATAAGCTCATTTATTTTCTGCTTCTGGCTTAGAAGATAAGAACCATCATTTTGTTTCTCAATTTCTATACCAAGATAGTATGACACATTACCAAGTTCTTTTATCTCAACATTGAGGTTTAAATATTTTACAATGTCCTTGTACTCTTGCTCACTTTTGCTTGCAATGAGCAGATCATCAACAAAAGCTAAAATGTATGCATATTGTCCATTTGTGCACCTAGTGTACAAGCATTTATCTGCTTCACCTTGCTTAAATCCTAAATTTGTCAATATTTCATGCAATTTATCATTCCAACATTTTGCACTTTGCTTTAATCCATAAAGACCTTTGTTTAATTTACACACTAGCTGTCTTTGTTTTGTATTTATGAAACCTGTTGGTTGTTCCATGTACAAGTCTTCAGTTATATCTCCATGAAGAAACGCTGTTTTCACATCAATGTGGTTGACTTGCATGCCTTTTGAGACTGCAATGCTCAGAAGTGTTCTGATTGTCGTGTGTTTCACTACAGGTGCAAACACTTCATCAAAATCTTCTCCATATTTTTGAAGATATCCCTTTGCGACTAATCTGGCTTTATACCTTTCCACTTTTCCTTGTGCATTCCTTTTTAACTTGAATACCCATTTGCATCCTATAGCTTTCTTGCCAGGAGGTAATTTTGTAAGAATCCAAGTATTATTTTTATCCAATGCATCAATTTCTTCTTGTGCAGCTTTACGCCATTCAGCAGCTTCTTCTGCTGGCATTTTCTCAATCTCATCCCATGTTAAGGGCTCTTGAGCTTCTGCTGACTTTGTTAGGTAAGACAGTCTTAGGGGTGGAACACCTTTGTTTTCCCTGGATGAGCGTCTGACAACAGGTTGGTCTGACCTTTCCGCATCCTCAAAATCTGAGAGTTCTTCTCCAATTGATTCCCCTTCTCCAACTGTACTGTCTTCTTCAATGATCCTTTCTGTGTCTGCTTCCTCTGCCTGTTCCTCGTTAGATACAGATGAGTTGCTTTCAGACATCTGCCTTGGTATGGCATTTATATACACTGGCATGTCTATTATGGTTCTAGTTTCATATTCTGGATGATAAGGCTCATCTGGGATAATCCAGCCTTTATCAACCCTTTTGTTTTCATCAAAATATGTAACATGTCTTATGCCAACAATGCCAGTTTTCAGATTCAAAATTCTATATCCTTTGTGTCCTGGAGCATAGCCAACTAAAATGCCCCTTTCTGTTGTGGAATCCAGCTTATGCCTTCTTTGCTTTGGTATATGAGCATATGCTGTACTTCCAAATGTTCTTATGTGTGACAGGTTTGGCTTCCTACCATGCCATGTCTCATGTGGTGTGCGCTCAGCGCCTTTAGTTGGCATTCTGTTTTGTAGGTACACTGCTGTGAGAATTGCTTCCCCCCATAGTCTTTTAGGGAGATTGCTATCTGACAGCATACATCTGGTCATTTCCACAAGTGACCTAAATTTTCTCTCTGCAACAGAATTTTGCTCTGGTGTATAAGCTACTGTTGTGATATGTTGAATGCCTTCTTGTTCTAGAAATGTGCGCATGCTTTGTGAAGTGAACTCACCACCATTGTCGGTCTGAAGAACCTTTGGTTTTCTTTCAAATTTATTGCTCACCATGGCTACGTATTTCTTCAGCATGTCTGTGACTTGACTTTTCTCTTTCAGCAAATAGGCCACACAATATCTAGAGAAATCATCCAAGAATATTAGCACAAATCTGTTATTTCCCAATGATGGGATATTAAACGGTCCACATAAGTCACTGTGTATTAAGTCCAGCACTTTATTACTCCTATTTCCTGTGTATGCAGGAAATGAGGGTCTCACACCTTTTTGAGTAACACAGTCTATGCATTTCTCCATATTACCAGCATCTGCACTTATCTGAATGCCGGTGGCCAGTTGCTTACTGTAAAGATCCTGGATCACCTTAGAATCACGATGTCCCAGGCGGCGGTGCCAGATTTCCAGACTACATTTACCATCATTCTTCCTTACTTGCACCATATGTGAGGCTTCACCTGAAATGTTCAGCTTATAAACATCATTATGCATAAAAGCTTCAGCATACACTTCATCATTTTTAGAGATTGTGCACTTACTGTTTTCAAAATGAATCGCAAATCCCTTCTTATCTAATGTAGATACACTAAGCATATTGCAAACTGCTTGGGGAATATACAAGACATCACTTACAGGAATTTCTTTAACTTCATTAGACACTTTGCATTTTAAGAATCCAATACCTTTTGCTTGGATCTTAGCAGTCCCTGCGTTTGCAGTTTTAAGAATACCTTCCTCTGGACACATTTCCTGAAAGAAATCCTTAGAATTGGTTAAATGGCATGTGCTCCCTGAATCCAAAATCCAAGTACTTTCATTTGAATTATTATTTACCATTGTCAAAGATTTTTCTGCCATTAGAAAGCCCTTGTGTTTATCTTTGTCCTTCATACATTTCCTGGTTTGAAAATTCTTTAGTTCCATTGGCTTAGGTGAGTTAGAGGGAGTGTTTTGTGTTTCCTTACACCATTTAGATACATGTCCCTCCTTTCCACATGAGTAGCAAATCAGCTTGCCCTTGGGTGGAGTTTTCCCATAGCTCCGCCTTCCTCTGTTCTTTGCCAAGAAATTTGTTTCATTTCTCTCTGACTGACTTTGAGAACACATCTCCTCAGAATCATTTATTATGCATTCCTGCCTTAGTTTTGATGTTGCCTGTTCAAAAGATTGCCCTTCAATGGCCTCATTTACAGACCTAAAAACATCAAACTTCTTTGATAGTGAGGTAAAAAGAAATGCTCTTTTCAATGCATCACACATGGGAATTCCAGAAAGTTCTAGCTTTTGAAATGAAGACATAAGATGCATAATGTGATCATTACATTTACTTTTATCCCTTAATTTGGTTTCATTCAACTCTGCCAACCAAATTGGTTGCTGCTTTGCATATGTAGTTGCATACATAGTTCTCAGTTTATATAAAATGTCCTTTGGTGTATCTTTTCCCTCCACTAATATGGCTTGTTTCTCTGAGAGAGCTTCCAAAAGCATGCACTTCACATAATAGTTTGCATTGTCCCATTCAGCCATATTTTCAGCTGTTCTGTCTTGGTCTAAGCATATATCTAATCTTTTTGCTCGAAGGAAACATATGAATCTTAATTCCCACTGCTGATAATTAAACTCAGTTAATCTAGGCACCTTGAGAGAATAGAACAATGGTGAATTTCTTCCCTCAGCCATTTTCTTAGCCTTCTGTCTGCTGTGTGGGGGGAGAGAGAGACAGACTGAATCTTTCCTTTAAAACTTAAGAGAAAAAATGTGGCCTTTTTTTCTGCCTGGTAATATTTCTCTTCTTTTTCAATTCCTGAGCCCTGGGCCCATAACCCTTTTGTTGGATTATTTGTAGTAAATAATTAGCAGACTTTAGTACACACAGCTTCAGCTTTAGAAATGTTAATTTCTTTCTTCATCTCTCTCTCATTCACCCCTGAATGATTCACTGCTGAGTCACTTTAAAGTTGAAGTAACAAAACATCTGTTTACTCACAGTTTGTAGTTAGATTATAATCAGACAGGCTTATATTTACATATTACTATACATTTGTATTATCAGCTCCTTCCATGTGCTTAGATGGTAATGGATGCTCACACCACCATAGATCCTCTCAGGTTAGGAGAGATCATGAGCTCCATGTGCTCCATGTGCTGCATCTGCTGCATCTAACCCCCACAGGAAGTTGCATAGCTGTGTGACCTCTCTAAGTAATTCACATCAGAGGTCACAGAGTAATCACAGAGAAATAATAGGTGACAGGCAATGCATGTAAAATACAATTACATTCCAACATTAATTACCTTAGTTTGCATGGGGGCCTTTATCAAAGGCGTGCTGGTGTTTTTAGTGAGCGCTAATCATTAGCACGCACAAAACTCCTCTTCTCCATCTATACCTCTTCCCTTGGTACCCTGATTTCATCCCATGGCTTCCAGTACCATCTTTACGCCGATGACTCTCAGATCTACATCTCCACCCCTGAAATCTCAACCTCGATCCAGGACAAAATCTCAGCCTGCTTGTCTGACATTGCTGCTTGGATGTCTCAAAACGGAACTTATCATTTTTCCCCCTAAACCCACCTCCCCTCTTCCCCCTTTCTCTATCTCTGTTAATGGCTCTCACATCCTCCCTTGCTCCTCGGCTCGTAACCTTGGAGTCATCTTTGATTCCTCTCTTTCCTTCTCTGCCCATATTCAACAGATTGCCAAAACCTGTCGCTTCTTTATCTACAATATTAGCAAAATTCGCCCCTTCCTTTCTGAATACGCTGCCAGAACCCTTATCTACACCCTTGTCGCCTCTCGCTTGGACTATTGCAATTTACTTCTCACTGGTCTTCCGCTCAGCCATCTCTCTCCTCTCCAATCTGTCCAAAATTCTGTGGCACGATTTGTTTTCCGCCAGAATCGTTATACCCACACTAGCTCGCTCCTCAAGTCACTTCACTGGCTCCCTGTCCACTTCTGCATTCAGTTTAAACTTCTCGTACTGACCTTTAAATGCATCCACTCTGCTGCCCCCCATTACCTCTCCGCTCTCATCTCTCCCTACATTCCTCTCCGTGACCTCTGCTCACTGGACAAGTCTCTCTTGTCGTCCTCCTTCTCCTCCACTGCTAACTCCAGGCTTTGCTCCTTTTCTCTCGCGGCACCTTATGCCTGGAATAGACTTCCTGCACCTATACGTCTAGCTCCATCTCTACCTGTTTTCAAATCTATGTTGAAAACCCACCTTTTCACTGCTGCTTTTAGCTCCTAGCCACAATTGCCCTCCCCGTGTCTCTTCCTCCCTTCTCACCCATTACTTCCCTCACCCGTAACTGTCTTGTCTGTCTGTATTATTTAGATTGTAAGCTCTTTTGAGTAGGGACTGTCTCTTTGTATCAGGTGTTCAGCGCTGCGTGCGTCTGGTAGTACTATACAAATGCTAATAATAATAATAATAATGCCCATGGAAATATATTGGTGTCTCTAGTGTTATTTTGAGCGTGTGCTAAAAAAGCTAGCACGCCTTTGTAAAAGGACCACTAAGGTCCTAAACACCCGCACAAAAGCCCTAACACTGCTTGATGAATTCCTATTCTTACTGCGCACTAATTCCGTTAGCGTATGCTAAGCTTTAGTAAAAGGGTCCCTTCAGGAGCTAATGTTTACTCATTGTAGAAATCCTGAAAACCTGACTGGGTGAGTCTGACAGTCTATGAACCCTATTATAAAATAATTATTTTTATACAATTTGAATGAAAAGCAATGATAGAGTCTAAATGCTTTATAGGACTTATTGCTTATAAATCTAATCAGTTGTATTCTATTATTATTATTTGGATGCAGTGCACACCTTTTTCGGTAGTAGCATAGGGTGAGTTACATTCAGGTAGGCTAGATATTTCCCTGTCTCTAGAGGGCTTATAAGGAATGCTAGAGTCTAAAAACCTTATAGGTTTTATTGCTTATGTTCTAATGAGTTGTATTGTATTACTGTGAAACAGGTGAAGAAGGAGGACGTTCTTCATCTACCTCTGGTAAGAACCATTACAGAATTTTTCCATTGTTAAACAGAGACAGGCATTTTAATATAGAGCTTCTGGCTCCCAGCAATGCCCATCATGCACACACTCAGACTAGAAGGAGGGTCACACGGCGTAACTGCCCGCGACTAAATTTAGTTGTGCGGCGTTATACAACATGCCTATGTGTACTTTGTTTTGGCACCGATTTTTTTAGGCATGATATATAGACTCCGGTCCTAAGCGTGCAATTAGGGGCCCTTTTGCTAAAGTTTAGTGCACACTATTGGAATTAGCAATCACTAAATGCTAAGAAACTCATTTTATTACCTAGGGGCTTCTTAACATTCAGGGGGAATTCATCAAGCAGTGTTAGGGCCTTGTGTGGGGGTTGGGGCCTTAATGTATTTTGAGGGAATTAATGTGTTCTAAATGCTGAGTAGCCCATAGGTATAAAATGGACTTCTTAGCATTTAGTGTGCGTTAATTACCTTAGTTTGCATGGGGGCCTTTATCAAAGGCATGCTGGTGTTTTTAGTGAGCGCTAATTATTAGTGCACACAAAACACTAGAAATGCCCATAGAAATATATGGGCGTCTCTAGTGTTTAGCACATGCTTAATTTTAGCATGTAGTAAAAGCGCTAACGCACCTTTGTAAAGGGCCCACTAAGGCCCTAACGCGCATGAAAGCTCTAACAGTGCTTGATGAATTCCCCCTCTTAGTGCACTCTAATTCCATTAGCATATGCTAAGCTTTAGTAAAAGGGCCCCTTAGGGAGCTAATGTTTACTCATTGTAGAGATCCTGAAAACCTGGTTTTATTGCTTATGTACTAATGAGTTGTATTGTATTACTGTGAAACAGGTGGAGGAGGAGGACAGTCTTCATCTACCTCTGGTAAGAACCATCACAGCATTTTTCCATTGTTAAACAGAGACAGGTATTTTAATATAGAGCTTCTGGCTCCCAGCAACCCCCATCATGCACACACTCAGACTAGGAGGAGGATCACACGGCGTAACTGCCCGCAACTAAATTTAGTCGTGTGGACGTGCTACAACTTGTCTAGGTGCACTTTGTTTTGGCACCGATTTTTTAGGCATGATATATAGACTCTGGCCCTAAGCGTGCAATTATGCATGCAAGTTTATAGAATTAGGGGCCCTTTTGCTAAAGCTTAGTGCACACTAATGGAATTAGCAATCACTAAATGCTAAGAAACTCATTTTATTACCTAGGGGCTTCTTAACATTCAGGGGGAATTCATCAAGCAGTGTTAGGGCCTTGTGTGGGGGTTGGGGCCTTAATGTATTTTGAGGGAATTAATGTGTTCTAAATGCTGAGTAGCCCATAGGTATAAAATGGACTTCTTAGCATTTAGTGTGCGTTAATTACCTTAGTTTGCATGGGGGCCTTTATCAAAGGCATGCTGGTGTTTTTAGTGAGCGCTAATTATTAGCGCACACAAAACACTAGAAATGCCCATGGAAATATATTGGCGTCTCTAGTGTTATTTTGAGCGTGTGCTAAAAAAGCTAGCACGCTTTTGTAAAAGGACCACTAAGGTCCAAAACGCCCGCACGAAAGCCCTAACACTGCTTGATGAATTCCTATTCTTAGTGCGCACTAATTCCGTTAGCGTATGCTAAGCTTTAGTAAAAGGGTCCCTTCGGGAGCTAATGTTTACTCATTGTAGAAATCCTGAAAACCTGACTGGGTGAGTTTGACAGTCTATCAACCCTATTATAAAATAATTATTTTTATACAATTTGAATGAAAAGCAATGGTAGAGTCTAAATGCTTTATAGGACTTATTGCTTATAAATCTAACCAGTTGTATTGTATTATTATTATTTGGATGCAGTGCACACCTCTTTTGGTAGTAGCATAGGGTGAGTTACATTCAGGTAGGCTAGATATTTCCCTGTCTCTAGAGGGCTTATAAGGAATGCTAGAGTCTATAAACTTTATAGGTTTTATTGCTTATGTTCTAATGAGTTGTATTGTATTACTGTGAAACAGGTGAAGAAGGAGGACGTTCTTCATCTACCTCTGGTAAGAGCCATCACAGAATTTTTCCATTGTTAAACAGAGACAGGCATTTTAATATAGAGCTTCTGGCTCCCAGCAACGCCCATCGAGCACACACTCAGACTGGAAGGAGGGTCACACGGCGTAACTGCCCGCAACCAAATTTAGTTGTGCGGCCGTTGTACAATATGACAATTTTTATTTTGCCGCATGTCCATTTCGGCCAAAAAATAACAGGCCTTCTTTGCAGACGTGCTGAAAAATTGACCTGCATGCATCCAAAATACGCGCCTATTTATTTATTGCATTTGTATCCCACATTTTCCCACCTCTTTGCGGGCTCAGTGTGGCTTACAATAAGATATGAATAATGGAAATACATTTGTTACAACTTGGTTATGGGTTACATTGTACAAGTTATGCGAGACCATCGAAGTATCATTAAGAATAGTGCAGGACACTTTTCAACGCACCTTAGTAAAAGGACCCCTTAGTGTGTGTTAATTACCTTAAAGTGCGTGGGGGCCTTTACCAAAGGCACGCTAGCATTTTTAGTGAGCGCTAATCATTAGCGCACACAAAACACTATAGTTGCCCATAGAATTAAATGGGTGTCTCTAGTGTTTAGCGTATGTTTATTTTTAGCATGCGCTAAAAATGCTAGTGCGCCTTTATAAAAGGCCCACTAAGGCCCATCGCCCGCATGAAAGCTTTCAAGGAATGGTAGAGTCTATAAACTTTATAGGTTTTATTGCTTATGTTCTAATGAGTTGTATTGTATTACTGTGAAACAGGTGAAGAAGGAGGACGTTCTTCATCTACCTCTCGTAAGAACCATCACAGAATTTTTCCATTGTTAAACAGAGACAGGCATTTTAATATAGAGCTTCTGGCTCCCAGTAATGCCCATCATGCACCCACTCAGACTGGAAGGAGGGTCACACGGCGTAACTGCCCGCGACTAAATTTAGTTGTGCGGCGTTATACAACATGCCTATGTGTACTTTGTTTTGGCACAGATTTTTTATGCATAATATATAGACTCCAGTCTTAAGCGTGCAATTATGCATGCAAGTTTATAGAATTAGGGGCCCTTTTGCTAAAGCTTAGTGCACACTAATGGAATTAGCAATCACTAAATGCTAAGAAACTCATTTTATTACCTAGGGGCTTCTTAACATTCAGGGGGAATTCATCAAGCAGTGGGCCTTGTGTGGGGGTTGGGGCCTTAATGTATTTTGAGGGAATTAATGTGTTCTAAATGCTGAGTAGCCCATAGGTATAAAATGGACTTCTTAGCATTTAGTGTGCGTTAATTACCTTAGTTTGCATGGGGGCCTTTATCAAAGGCATGCTGGTGTTTTTAGTGAGCGCTAATTATTAGCGCACACAAAACACTAGAAATGCCCATAGAAATATATGGGCGTCTCTAGTGTTTAGCGCATGCTTAATTTTAGCATGTAGTAAAAGCGCTAACGCACCTTTGTAAAGGGCCCACTAAGGCCCTAACGCGCATGAAAGCTCTAACAGTGCTTGATGAATTCCCCCTCTTAGTGCACTCTAATTCCATTAGCATATGCTAAGCTTTAGTAAAAGGGCCCCTTAGGGAGCTAATGTTTACTCATTGTAGAGATCCTGAAAACCTGGTTTTATTGCTTATGTACTAATGAGTTGTATTGTATTACTGTGAAACAGGTGGAGGAGGAGGACAGTCTTCATCTACCTCTGGTAAGAACCATCACAGCATTTTTCCATTGTTAAACAGAGACAGGTATTTTAATATAGAGCTTCTGGCTCCCAGCAACCCCCATCATGCACACACTCAGACTAGGAGGAGGATCACACGGCGTAACTGCCCGCAACTAAATTTAGTCGTGTGGACGTGCTACAACTTGTCTAGGTGCACTTTGTTTTGGCACCGATTTTTTAGGCATGATATATAGACTCTGGCCCTAAGCGTGCAATTATGCATGCAAGTTTATAGAATTAGGGGCCCTTTTGCTAAAGCTTAGTGCACACTAATGGAATTAGCAATCACTAAATGCTAAGAAACTCATTTTATTACCTAGGGGCTTCTTAACATTCAGGGGGAATTCATCAAGCAGTGTTAGGGCCTTGTGTGGGGGTTGGGGCCTTAATGTATTTTGAGGGAATTAATGTGTTCTAAATGCTGAGTAGCCCATAGGTATAAAATGGACTTCTTAGCATTTAGTGTGCGTTAATTACCTTAGTTTGCATGGGGGCCTTTATCAAAGGCATGCTGGTGTTTTTAGTGAGCGCTAATTATTAGCGCACACAAAACACTAGAAATGCCCATGGAAATATATTGGCGTCTCTAGTGTTATTTTGAGCGTGTGCTAAAAAAGCTAGCACGCTTTTGTAAAAGGACCACTAAGGTCCAAAACGCCCGCACGAAAGCCCTAACACTGCTTGATGAATTCCTATTCTTAGTGCGCACTAATTCCGTTAGCGTATGCTAAGCTTTAGTAAAAGGGTCCCTTCGGGAGCTAATGTTTACTCATTGTAGAAATCCTGAAAACCTGACTGGGTGAGTTTGACAGTCTATCAACCCTATAATAAAATAATTATTTTTATACAATTTGAATGAAAAGCAATGGTAGAGTCTAAATGCTTTATAGGACTTATTGCTTATAAATCTAACCAGTTGTATTGTATTATTATTATTTGGATGCAGTGCACACCTCTTTTGGTAGTAGCATAGGGTGAGTTACATTCAGGTAGGCTAGATATTTCCCTGTCTCTAGAGGGCTTACAAGGAATGCTAGAATCTAAAAACTTTATAGGTTTTATTGCTTATGTTCTAATGAGTTGTATTGTATTACTGTGAAACAGGTGAAGAAGGAGGACGTTCTTCATCTACCTCTGGTAAGAGCCATCACAGAATTTTTCCATTGTTAAACAGAGACAGGCATTTTAATATAGAGCTTCTAGCTCCCAGCAACGCCCATCGAGCACACACTCAGACTGGAAGGAGGGTCACACGGCGTAACTGCCCGCAACCAAATTTAGTTGTGCGGCCGTTGTACAATATGACAATTTTTATTTTGCCGCATGTCCATTTCGGCCAAAAAACAACAGGCCTTCTTTGCAGACGTGCTGAAAAATTGACCTGCATGCATCCAAAATACGCGCCTATTTATTTATTGCATTTGTATCCCACATTTTCCCACCTCTTTGCGGGCTCAGTGTGGCTTACAATAAGATATGAATAATGGAAATACATTTGTTACAACTTGGTTATAGGTTATATTGTACAAGTTTTGTGAAACCATCGAAGTATCATTAAGAATAGTGCAGGACACTTTTCAACGCACCTTAGCAGGGGCGTAGCCAGACACCCAATATTGGGTGGGCCTGGGTCCAAGATGGGTGGGCAGAAGAACTCTGCCTTGTAAGCATATGGTAAAAGGCACGAAAGTTTTCAAAAATGCTGTCTTGCGAACTGCAGGTTAAGTGCAAAAGCAGTACAGAAAAGTGCTTTACCATGCACACAACTTCCCAAGGAAGCAGAACCGTAGCAAAGAGAAGGGCGAACTGGAAACTAAAAAGCCAACCAGACCCTCAGTTTAAGGCCTCGGCACATGGAATTCTGCACTTCATAAACAACCACCACTCAAAACACTCTACCATGACTTTTAACATGAAAAATACACACTGAATGTAAAACAAATCTGTGTTTTTTCTCTCCCGTCTCCCCCTCATAAGAACAATGGTACTGTCTCAGGGACTGCAGCCCTTAACCCTTTTACTGCCACATCAACCTTAACACTTTACAAGCTTGCTCGGCTGGTTTGCTGTTGGAAGAGGGGAGGAGGAGTTGCTTGTTTTAGGATCATGTTAAGTCTTTCCCAATCTGCTACGAACACCCGGTGTCCCGGAGAAGGCAGGCCTATGCCGATTTGAACCCACCTCCTCCTCCTAACTTTGCCCACGCTGCAGCATAGCACGGCGAGGGGATGCTGTCACTTCTAACCCTGCCTGGCGGCGCTCCAAGCTCACATTGTTTCAGTAGTAGTAGTAGTGCAATCATTAGTATTCTTCCCAGACAAATCCGGGAAAACAATTCCTCATCTATCATCCTCTCAGTGACAGTCCTCCATCGTACCTGCTACCCCAATCATTTAGAATACAAAGACACCCGGTAGAAGCAACACAATAAGGATGGGAGGGTAAAAATAAGTCGGTGCGAGGAACCAGGCGAGAGACAGCTCCATAGGCCGGCGCCACACAAGAAATTTCTGCTGCCAGTGCTGCAGCACAGCCGGGTGTTCTCCAGCTGAGCTACAACACTGGCGGCAGAAATTTCCTTGTGGCGCCAGTCTGAATGCCGCGGGGAACGGGGGTAAGGCAAGGCAGGCATCCTGACTTACGATCGGCGTTGGGGCGAGAGAGAAGCAGAGCACTCAACAGCTTCAGCAGTAGTCGTAGCAGTGCTGGTGTGGCGCTAGAGGGGCTGACTTCCTGACCTGCAAATTTGGCTGGTAATCGGTCGCAGTCTCGCAGGTAGTTGAAAATAAATGGAGAGGAGAGCTTCTGTTTTTTTATGCTGGGTGTCGACTGCATGTGTGGCTGTGAGCAGAGCCAATGAGGCTGGGTGGCAATTTCCTTAATGGCTGTGCACTCCTCCCACTGCAGCCTAAGACAGAATTGATTGGAGGATCAGGCGAAACTGGGTGGGCCTGAGCCATGATTGGGTGGGCCCAGGCCCACCCAGGCCCACCCGTAGCTACGCCCCTGCACCTTAGTAAAAGGACCCCTTAGTGTGTGTTAATTATCTTAATGTGCGTGGGGGCCTTTACCAAAGGCACGCTAGCATTTTTAGTGAGCGCTAATCATTAGCGCACACAAAACACTATAGTTGCCCATAGAATTAAATGGGTGTCTCTAGTGTTTAGCGTACGTTTATTTTTAGCATGCGCTAAAAATGCTAGTGCGCCTTTATAAAAGGCCCACTAAGGCCCATCGCCCGCATGAAAGCTTTCAAGGAATGGTAGAGTCTATAAACTTTATAGGTTTTATTGCTTATGTTCTAATGAGTTGTATTGTATTACTGTGAAACAGGTGAAGAAGGAGGACGTTCTTCATCTACCTCTCGTAAGAACCATCACAGAATTTTTCCATTGTTAAACAGAGACAGGCATTTTAATATAGAGCTTCTGGCTCCCAGTAATGCCCATCATGCACCCACTCAGACTGGAAGGAGGTTCACACGGCGTAACTGCCCGCGACTAAATTTAGTTGTGCGGCGTTATACAACATGCCTATGTGTACTTTGTTTTGGCACAGATTTTTTATGCATAATATATAGACTCCAGTCTTAAGCATACAATTCTGCATGTAGGTTTATAGAATTAGGGGCCCTTCTGCTAAACCTTAGTGCACACTAACAGAATTAGCAATCACTAAATGCTAAGAAACCCATTTTATGCCTATGGGCTTCTTAACATTTAGGGGATATTTATCAAGCAGTGTTAGGGCCTTTGTGTGGGAGTTAGGGCCTTAATGCATGTTGAGGAATTAACATGTGCTAAATGCTATGAAGCCCATAGGTATAAAATGGACTTCTTAGCGTTTAGGGGCCCTTTTACTAACCTGCGTAGGTGCCTATCCTGCTTATTTTCGAAGGAGAAGGCTGGCCATCTTCCGACACAAATCGGGAGATGGCCAGCCTTCTCTTACAGCCGGCCAAATCGGTATAATGGAAAGCCTATTTTGGCCGGCTTCAACTGCTTTCTGTCGCAGGGCTGGCCAAAGTTCAAGGGGGCCTGTCGGCAGTACCGAAGGCAGGACGGGGGCGTGGTTAAGAGATGGCCGGCCTCGGCTGATGATGAAAAAAAGAACGCCGGTTCTGAAGAGCATTTGGCCAACTTTACTTGGTCCTTTTTTGTTGACGACCAAGCCTTGAAAGGTGCCTGAACTGACCAGATGGCCACTGGAGGGAATCGGGGATCACCTCCCCTTACTCCCCCAGTGGTCACCAACCCCCTCCCACCCCAAAAAAACAAATTAAATACATTTTTTTGCCAGCCTCTATGCCAGCCTCAAATGTCATACCCAGCTCCATCACAGCAGTATGCAGGTCCCTGGAGCAGTTTTTAGTGGGTATTGCAGTGCACTTCAGGCAGGCGGACCCAGGCCCACCCCCCCACCTGTTACACTTGTGGTGGTAAATGTGAGCCCTCCAAAACCCACCAGAAACCCACTGTACCCACATCTAGGTGCCCCCCGTTACCCTTTAAGGGCTATGGTACTGATGTACAGTTGTGGGTAGTGGGTTTTTGGGGGGCTCAGCACCCAAGGAAAGGGAGCTATGCACCTGGGATCAATTTGTGAAGACCACTGCAGTGCCCCCTAGGGTGCCCAGTTGGTGTCCTGGCATGTGAGGGGGACCAGTGCACTACAAATGCTGGCTCCTTCCACGACCAAATGGCTTGGATTTGGCCGGGTTTGAGATGGTCGCCATTATCGGCAAAAACTAATGAC
Organism: Microcaecilia unicolor; assembly: GCF_901765095.1. Lineage (NCBI taxonomy): Eukaryota > Metazoa > Chordata > Amphibia > Gymnophiona > Siphonopidae > Microcaecilia > Microcaecilia unicolor. The sequence continues at coordinate 38,011,560 of NC_044040.1, read as the reverse complement.
GGCAATCTCTAAGGCCGGCCCAAATGTTGAGATTTGGCCGTCCCCGACCGTATTATTGAAACGAAAGATGGCCGGCCATCTTGTTTCGATAATATGGTTGGATATGCCGCTTTACGGGACCGCCATTAGAGATGGCCGCCCTTATAGATGGCCGGCCCCGTTCGATTATGCCCCTCAATTTGTGTCAATTTGGAACTACCACCTGGCTACCGCATAGCCAGAGTGGTAAATCCATTTTTTACGCACGTTCGATACGCAAGTCCAATTTTTAAAAACTTTTCTACCGCACAGCGCTAACTGAGCAGTAATCAGCAGTGTATGCGCGCTGACGATTACTGCCCAGTTAATGCATGAGACCTTACTGCTAAGACAATGGGTGGCATTAAGGTCTTAAACCCAAAATGGACGTGTGCCAATTTTTATTTTGCCACATGTCCATTTTCAGCCCAAAAATAAAAAAGTGCCTTTTTTGCCGGCGCACTGAAAAATGGACCTGCACATGTCCAAAACACGCACCTGCAGTAGCGTAGGCCATTTTTCAGCACACCTTAGTAAAATGTTTAGGGGGAATTCATCAAGCAGTGTTAGGGCGTGAACGCATGTTGAGAGTATTAATGTGTGCTAAATGCTAAGAAGCCCATAGGTATAAAATACCCCCATGTATATTAAGGTAATTAATGCACACTAAATGTTAAGAAGTCCATTTTATACATAAAATGGACTTCTTAACATTTAGTGTGCATTAATTACCTTAATATACATGGGGGTCTTTACCAAAGGCGCGCTAGCGTTTTTAGTGAGCGCAAATCATTAATGCACATAAAACGCTAGAGATGCCAATGGAAATATATGGGCGTCTCTAGTGTTATTGTTAGCATCTGCTAAAAACGCTAGTATGCTTTTGTAAAAGGACCACTAATACCCTAACGCCTGCACGAAAGCCCTAACAGTGCTTGATGAATTCCCCCTCTTAGTGCGCGCTAATTCTGTTAGTGTATGCTAAGCTTTAGTAAAAGGGTCCCTTAGGGAGCTAATATATATCCTGAAAACCTGACTGGGTGAGTTTGACAGTCTATGTACCCTATTATAAAATTATCATTTTATACAATTTGAATGAAAAGCAATGGTAGAGTCTAAATGTGTTATAGGACTTATTGCTTATATTCTAATCAGTTGTATTGTATTATTATATTTAGATGCAGCGCACACCTTTTTCAGTAGTAGCGTAGGTTGAGTTAAATTCAGATAGGCTAGATATGTCCCTTTCTCCAGAGGGCTTACATGGAATGGTAGAGTCTAACGACTTTATAGGTTTTATTGCTTAAGTTCTAATGAGTTGTATTGTATTACTTTGAAACAGGTGAAGAAGGAGGACGTTCTTCATCTTCCTCTGGTAAGAGCCATCACAGCATTTTCCCATTGTTAAACAGATACAGGCGTTTTAATATAGAGTTTCTGGCTCTCAGCAAACCCCATCATGCACGCACTGAGACTGGGAGGAAGATCACAGGGCGTAACTGCCCGCGAATAAATTTAGTCGTGTGGACTTTATAGAACTTGCTAGGCGTATTTTGTTTTGGCACAGATTTTTTTGGCATGATATAGAGACTCCAGTCCTAAGTGCACAATTATGCATAGAACTAGGGGCCCTTTTGGTAAAGCTTAGTGCACACTAATGGAATTAGTGCTAGGACGCCCATTTAATACTTATTTAGGCGAGACTTCATCAAGCAGTGTTAGGGCCTTGTATAAGCTTTGCACCTAAGTGTGAGACCTGCTCATGCCCTGCCCATGCTATGCCCGGATGTATGGTCCTCTTCCAGTTGTGCGCTACATGGGTTGCACACTAAGCTTGTGGAATAACGTTTAGCACGGAACTGGCAATTATGCATGAATATGTTATATTTACACATGTAAATGCTAGTATTGTATAATCTTAGGACTAGATTCTATATAGGGCGCTTAAAAAATCAGTATGGAAAAGTTGGTAGTTAATGCTAATTAGCAGCTAATGCCCCAACGCATTTTCAGTATAGGTATCATGCCCGGTTAAATTGTGATGTGCTTTTCGTTGTCTTCAGTTATTCAGATGGTTATCTGGATGTTGGTGCTGAAAATCACTAGTCTGGGTTAACTCCTGGTTATGCCACCAGATCACCCTGGAACTATCTGGATAGTGCTGGGGCAGCCTACAGAGATTCTCAGTTTATGTTTGTCAAGACATATTGTTTGACTGCAGTTGCTGTTTGCTGTCTCCCCCCCACCCCCACCCCAGAAGGTGCTGTCCTGTGCAACTGCCTAGTCCTGCTTAATGGTTGGGCTGACTATGTTTGTCTTAGGTCTTGGCCACCAACTTCAGCCAACGCTTCTCCTTTTTCTTGCACTTTACAGTTGTCTAGTCTCAGCCCTTGATCTGCATCTTAAGATAACTCTTCTTTAATATTGTCCTATTACCTAGACCCCACTGACTAGGGAAGGCTTTGAGCTACCTCCAGTCATTTTGGCAAAAAGATAGTGGGGAAAAAGGCAATTCTCCCTCAAAAATACTCCCCAGACTGTAACACACTCTAGCTCCTCCCCTGACTCTGCTGATTAGCTAGAAAATTCCAGACTGATTATACTTTTAATCTGGTGATGGAACAAGGCACAGTCTATGTCCATTCTCTTCCTTTTCCATATTAAGGAATCAATACATGAACTGGTCCATGCAAAGTGTCAAGTCCTTGTTGTCATTCATAAGTCAACCCACTAATTCTCTAAAAGTCAGCAAAATTGTGGGTGCAATTAACATGTACACTTGTAAATTTAGGCGTGTGATCCGTGCCTAAATTTTACACATGTCCTGGAAAAGGAGGCGTCAAAATGAGTGGTCATGGACGTTTCAAGGCAGAGTGTGGGTATGGATGCCAGTTACATGCGCTATTATAGAATAAGGGGGTTCCATGCATACATTTAGGCAGGAGCATTTGCACCACATTTTTGTTCGTGCAAATGGATGTGCCTAAATTTACACATGACCCCTGTGCTTAAGCACTAGTCTATAAATTGTGCCTAACTTTCGGAGCTGCTTATAGAATAGTGCATACCATACGTGTTTGTTTTCAGCGCCAATTTCTTTTAGGTATGATTTATAGAATTCACGCAAATTGCTTAATGCTCTTTTGTAAAGGTCCCTTATATTTCTGGATTAAATCCAGGAATGATTGTAAATAGACACTGACACAAATGGGGCAAGACTTGGAAATGGGGTAGAATTGGAAAAGGTACAGCGAAGGGCGACGAAAATGATAGTGGGGATGGGACGACTTTCCTATGAAGAGAGGCTGAGAAGGCTAGGGCTTTTCAGCTTGGAGAAGAGACGGCTGAGGGGAGATATGATAGAAGTGTATAAAATAATGAGTGGAATGGATCGGGTGGATGTGAAGCGACTGTTCACGCTATCCAAAAATACTAGGACTAGAGGGCATGAGTTGAAGCTACAGTGTGGTAAATTTAAAACGAATCGGAGAAAAGTTTTCTTCACCCAACGTGTAATTAGACTCTGGAATTCGTTGCCGGAGAACGTGGTACGGGCGGTTAGCTTGACGGAGTTTAAAAAGGGGTTAGATAGATTCCTAAAGGACAAGTCCATAGACCGCTATTAAATGGACTTGGAAAAATTCCGCATTTTTAGGTATAACTTGTCTGGAATGTTTTTACGTTTGGGGAGCGTGCCAGGTGCCCTTGACCTGGATTGGCCACTGTCGGTGACAGGATGCTGGGCTAGATGGACCTTTGGTCTTTCCCAGTATGGCACTACTTATGTACTTATGTACTTATGACTGATGCCTGAAGAATTTCACATTTTCACAGCTTGAACTTTGCCAAAAGTCATCTGGCATGTGGTAAAGATTAATACTAATTTAACATAGAGAAATATAATATCAGTTTCATTGAACTTCTTTATTTAACATGTATTCTTTTTCCATAAGTTTGATTTGCATGTACTGAGATAAGTTGGGAAATATTTAGAATATTTATATTAGTAAACCGTCAGTCTCCTATTATTTGGTATTTGATGGATAGGGATTTTAGGTTTGACATGCTTTATGGAAAGGATGGCTTAAATTCTAACCAAATTGCATTTTTTTGTTTACTATGAAACAGAGACACCTAAAAGTACACCTACAACGGCATCTCCTGGTAAGTTTTCCTCTATTTTTCACATTGCTCAATAGGCTTTGAGACAGGCTGTTGAGAAACATTTTATTGCAGCGAAGGGCGACTAAAATGATAGCGGGGATGGAACGACTTCCCTATGAAGAAAGACTAAGGAAGCTAGGGCTTTTCAGTTTGGAGAAGAGACGGCTGAGGGGAGACATGATATAGGTATATAAAATAATGAGTGGAGTGGAACAGGTGGATGTGAAGCATCTGTTCACACTTTCCAAAAATACTAGGACTAGGGGGCATGCGATGTAGTAAATTTACAGTGTAGTAAATTTAAAACAAATCATAGAAAACGTTTCTTCACCCAACGCATAATTAAACTCTGGAATTCGTTGCCAGAGAACGTGGTGAAGGCGGTTAGCTTGACAGAGTTTAAAAAGGGGTTAGACGGTTTCCTAAAGGACAAGTCCAGAGACCACTACTAAATGGACTTGGGAAAAATCCACAATTCCAGGAATAACATGTATAGAATGTTTGTATGTTTGGGACGCTTGGGACGCTTGCCAGGTGCCCTTGGCCTGGATTGGCTCGATGGACCCTTGGTCTTTTCCCAGTGTGGCATTACTTATGAACTTTTTCCTTCCAAAGAGTCAATCTTGGACAGTGACAGATTGCAGTTTATGCCCCATGTTCATTACAGGTACCATGCCCAGTTAAATTGTGATGTGCTTTTTGTTGTCTTCTCACCCTGGAACTATCTGGATAGTGCTGGGGCAGCTTACAGAGATTTTCAGTTTGTGTTTGTCAGGACATATTGTTTTGCTCTGAGTACAGTTGCTGATTGCTGCCTGCCCACCACCCACCCTCACCCCAGCAGGTGCTGTCCTGTTCAACTGCCTACTCCTGCCTAATGGTTGGGCTGGCTATGCTTGTCTTAGGTCTTGGCCACCACCTTCAGACAATGGCTCTCCTTTTTCTTACACTTTAGCGTTGTCTAGTCTTAGCCCTTGATCTGCATCTTAAGATAACTCTTCTTTACTATTGTCCTATTACCTAGACTCCACTGACTATGGAAGGATCTGAGCTACCTCCAGTCATTTTGGCAAAAGAAAGTGTGATACAGGCAGTTTTCTCTCAAAAACACTCCCCTGTTTGTAACACACTCTAGCTCCTCCCCTGACTCTCCTGATTAATTAGGTAATCAATAGAAATAGAATAAAATAAAACATAGACAAGAAAATAAGATGATACCTTTTTTTAAATTGGACTAACAATACATTTTTTGATTAACTTTCGAAGGTAGCCCTTCTTCATCAGAGCAGAAATAAGCAAATTTTGATAAGTAACAGCACTGAGCCTGCTACCAAGTGGGAAAGAGCATTGTATAAACGCAACAAATAATAAATATAAGTGAAACATCAAAGTATTTCAGTGACAGTCTGCAGGGATGAGGGAGGGGTGGGCTAGGTGTGAAACAGAGAGGGCTGAAAGGACGAGGGACAGAAAGGTGATCAGAGGGTGACAAAGCAGTGAAATTTCATGGTTTATAATGGGCTAGAAAACATCTCTCTACTGATTAGTTAGAAAATTCCTGACTGATTATACATTTAGTCTGGTGATGGAGCAAGCGGTAAACCTTCATGCTAACCACTACACAAAGGGGTCCTTTTACCAAGCCACGCTAAAAAGTAGCCAGCGCTGGTGTCAGCGTGTGGGGTTTCCACATTACGTGGCCACTTTTAGCACTGTGCAGTGTCATACTTTTTTGTAATGGCCAGGTGCTAATTCCCATTCTGTAACGCCACATGCTAATCCCCATGCTACTCCCATGCTAATGTGCCCATGCTACCTGATTAGCACTGACACGCCTGCTCTCTGCCCATGGGCATGCCTCCTGCACTGGAAAATAAAAAATATTTTCCAGCACACGGTTAGCGTGCACTGAGTGGGAAACTACCACGGGATACTTCAGTGCATCCAATGGTAGTGCCCTTTTAGCATGTAGTAGATCCATGGTAGGCCTTCTGTGCCTTAGTAAAAGGCCCCCAAAATCTCTTGTTCCTAGGCACCTTTTAACAAAGAATCTCATAAAACTAGGGCACTCTGCACCAAGCAATTAGGGGACAACTCTCTAAAGGTGCCCAAATTAGTGTGTTAAAATCAGTGCTTTTTTTTGTAGAAAAAGAGGTGCCGGTACTCATTATGGGCGGGGTCACCACATAATGACTCCACCCCTATTATAGCTACACCCACACTAGCCACACCCCTTATACCAGCCATGGCGCATATAAACAGACATCATTGAAAATATTATACTAGTAATTTCTGTAAGCTGTTACAGCTCCAGTATACCCAGTGCAAAATAAGATAGCAGATGTAAATTCTCAAATTGGACATATTCCAAACACTAAAATGAAAATAAAATGATTTTTTTCTACCTTTGTTGTCTGGTGACTTTGTTTTTCTATCCATATTGGTCCCAGTTTCTGATTCTGCTGATCTCTATCTGTTCTCTTAACTCCGTTTCCAGGGTTTCCTTTCCATATATTTCTTTACTTTCCTCCTTTCTTCTTCATTTCTTGCCCTAGATCCATAAGTAAAAGCTGGGTCCTCCTCCGTGGAATTGACTGGAGGAGGTATAACGTGGATCCAGCTTTTGCCTATTTTCTCCATCCATGTGGTTTTTTCTCCCCTTTCCCTTATCTCCATCCATGTGAATCTTTTTCTTTTTTCTTTCCTCCCCTCCATCCATGTCCAGCACTTCTCCTCTCTCCTCCCCTCCATCCATGTCCAGCATTTCTCCTCTCTCTTCCCTCCCCTGTATCCATATAAAGCAATAATTCTCTCTCCTCTCTCCTCCATCCAAGGCCAGTATTTCTCCTCTCTCCCCGCCAACTCCTCCATCCATCCAGCAATTCTCCTCTATCTCCTGCTCTCCTCTCCATCCATTTCCAGCATTTCTCCTCTCTCCCCTGCCCTCCCCTCCCATCCATGTGCATCTCCTTCCTGTCTTCCCTCCCCTCCATCCATGTCCAGCATGTCTCCTCTCTCCCCTGCCCTTCCCTCTCATCCATGTCCAGTGATTCTCCTCTGCCCCCTGTCCTCTCCTGCCATCCATGTCCAGCGATTCTCCTCTCCCCTGCCCTCCCCTCCCATCCATGCCCAGCATGTCTCCTCTCTCCCCTGCCCTTCCCTCTCATCCATGTCCAGTGATTCTCCTCTGCCCCCGTCCTCCCCTGCCATCCATGTCCAGCGATTCTCCTCTCTCCCCTGCCCTCTCCTCCCATCCATATCCAGCAATTCTCTCTTCCCTCCCCTCCCCTCCCCTCCCATCCATGTCCAGCGATTCTCCTCTCCCCTGCCCTCCCCTCCCATCCATGTCCAGCATGTCTCCTCTCTCCCCTGCCCTTCCCTCTCATCCATGTCCAGTGATTCTCCTCTGCCCCCTGTCTTCCCCTGCCATCCATGTCCAACGATTCTCCTCTCTCCCCTGCCCTCCCCTCCCCTCCCATCCATGTCCAGCAATTCTCTCTTACCTACCCTCCCCTCCCATCCATGTCCAGCGATTCTCCTCTCCCCTGCCCTCCCCTCCCATCCATGTCCAGCGATTCTCCTCTCCCCTGCCCTCCCCTCCCATCCATGTCCAGTGATTCTCCTCTCTCCCCTGCCCTCCCCTGCCATTCATGTCCAGCGATTCTCCTCTCCCCTGCCCCCCTCCCATCCATGTCCAGTGATTCTCCTCTCTCCCCTGCCCTCCCCTCCCATCCATGTCCAGCATGTCTCCTCTCTCCCCTGCCCTTCCCTCTCATCCATGTCCAGTGATTCTCCTCTGCCCCCTGTCCTCCTCTGCCATCCATGTCCAGCGATTCTCCTCTCCCCTGCCCTCCCCTCCCATCCATGTCCAGCAATTCTCTCTTCCCTACCCTCCTCTCCCATCCATATCCAGCATCTCTCCTCTCTCCCCTGTTCTCCCCTGCCATCCATGTCCAGCGATTCTCCTCTCCCCTGCCCTCTCCTCCCATCCATGTCCAGCGATTCTCCTCTCTCCCCTGCCCTCCCCTCCCCTCCCATCCATGTCCAGCAATTCTCTCTTCCCTACCCTCCTCTCCCATCCATATCCAGCATCTCTCCTCTCTCCCCTGTCCTCCCCTGCCATCCATGTCCAGCGATTCTCCTCTCCCTTGCCCTCCCCTCCCATCCATGTCCAGCGATTCTCCTTTCTCCCCTGCCCTCCCCTCCATGTTGAGACCCAAAATGGACGCGCACCAATTTTTATTTTGCCGCACATCCATTTTTGGCAAAAATTTTAAAAAGGCATTTTTTACAGGCGCGCTGAAAAATGGATCTGCGTGCGCCCAATACCACTACTGCAGGCCATTTTTCAGTGCACCTTAGTAAAAGGACCTCTTAGAGTGCAAATATCACTTACACACATTGCAGAATTAGTGGATTTTGTGTATGATTTTGCATGCATTGTTAACGCGTGAGTGTAATAACAGTTACCCTGCTGACATGACAGTTAGTGAGCACTAATTCACATGTTAACTGCATGATGTGCTAGGGGCATGAACTGGGCGGGTTGTAGGAGAATAGGCTATTTAAAATTATCTGTGTATGTCATTCAGTGGTGTTTTTTGGCGCCAATGCGTTTTAGTGGATTACTGTGACGGTATACTCCATGTTATATTCAGCTCCATGGAGCTGTACAATACAAGTCATTATACAAGCCCAGCAGTTCTTCAAGTGTTACATTGACCCTTGAAGCAGGCGGGCATACCCACCAAAATATGGCTCATGTCGGGTCTTCTGTTGGTGCCTCAATAAAGATCCTTTTTTGACAGTCCCTGAGTGGTATGTTATCCTGTACTCCTCTGTTTCTCTTTGTACCTGCGTAGAGGCTTTTTCCTGTTACCCCTGTTGATTTTGATTTCGTGGCGTCCATCACATAAGTGCTTTTGCATGGAGACCTTTTAATTATAAAGGAGAAAGTGAGCATAGAAAGCTTCAATACATAAACAAAGAGCAGGAAAAAATGCACAAGGGGGCCGATACTGATTGGCTCATTACTCAATTAAGTTGCATGCATAAATTGGGCATGTGCCCAATTTAACGCATGCAACTTGCTGCACCTTATATCGAATCTGGAGGGGGGGGGGGGGGTAAATGTTCCTGCATTTGTTTTTGGCAAATCCTGCACACTAATGGAAAAATTAGCTCAAGAACTGCAAAATTAAATAAATTAAAAAAAAAAGTCATAAATACTTCTGCATTGAATCTGGGATTAGTGCATGGGAAAGTCCTGTGTTAAGATGCACTAAGCCCAGATTCTAATGCCCTTTAGAAAAAGGGCCCTCAAATTCTCTCAAAGTTGGCTTCACTGTATACATTTTAAAAAGTGATATATTTTAATTTTTTTAGCCTCTTTTCTATATCAATGATTTCTTCTTCTGTGTATTCAAAAAATTGTCCCTAGTTAAAATAGAAAGTGGCACAATAATAAACTATAGTTTTACCCCAATTTTACTATATTATCGTTGTTAGGCACAGCAGAAATGTAATTTTCCATTATTTCTCCACTCCAGTTGAGGATACTCTGCATACTGTCTACTCTACTTGGTCCAACTGGAACCATTAAACTAATCTAGGGGACCTTTTACTAAAGGGCATTTAGAACTTAGGGAATCTTTTACAAAGGTACACTAGTGTTTTTAGCACACGCTAATGATTAGGAATATATGGGTATCTCTAGTGTCTAGTGCACACATATTTAACACACTCACTAAAAATGCTAGCGCGCCTTTGAAAAAGGTTAGCATGGGCAAATAGGCTACTGCAGAAATATGTTAAAATGTTTCGTGATATTTTGCCTGTTTGCAAACTCTAACCCATGTGCATTATTAATTTAAAAAAATATATTTTCGGGAGTGGGCATGGCATGGGCAAGGAAGCATCCTCCAGCTTGCGCATTATAGGGTCGTTTTATCAAATGGCGGTAAAAGTTTGTTTTTTTTTTCTTTTAAGGAAGGAAATGACCATGCGGTAAATTAAACACTTGTCATGTGGCCATTTCCTGGCCCATAGTTTAAATAATTTTGTTACATTTGTGTCCTGTGCTTTCCCACTCATGGCAGGCTCAATGCGGCTTACATGGGGCAAAGGAGGGTTAAGTGACTTGCCCAGAGTCACAAGGAGCTGCCTGTGCCTGAAGTGGGAATCAAACTCAGTTCCCCAGGACCAAGGTCCACCACCCTAACCACTAGGCCACTCCTCCACGGTTGCTACTATTTGAGATTCTACATGGAATGTTGCTATTCCACTAGCAACATTCCATGTAGAAGTCGGCCCTTGCAGATCACCAATGTGGCCGCGCAGGCTTCTGCTTCTGTGAGTCTGACGTCCTGCACGTACGTGCAGGACGTCAGACTCACAGAAACAGAAGCCTGCGCAGCCTTCTACATGGAATGTTGCTAGTGGAATAGCAACATTCCATGTAGAATCTCCAATAGTAGCAACATTCCATGTAGAATCTCCAGTAGTAGCAACATTCCATGTAGAATCTCCAATAGTATCTATTTTATTTTTGTTACATTTGTACCCCGTGCTTTCCCACTCATGGCAGGCTCAATGTGGCTTACATGGGGCAATGGAGGGTTAAGTGACTTGCCCAGAGTCACAAGGAGCTGCCTGTGCCTGAAGTAGGAATTGAACTCAGTTCCTCAGGACCAAAGTCCACCACCATAACCACTAGGCCACTCCTCCACGCCACTCCACATAATATGCAACTATATGCACACAGTTACACCATATTTGGAGTAGGTGTAATTTTATGCATGTGAATTTGAGCACCGTTGGTGCTGGTTGAGAGAATCTATTTTATAAATGGATATAGACAGTTATATTGCATTTATGAAACAAATGTATTATACACACCTTTTGGACTTTCCACATAGGTGACCTGTTATAAACGTACCTCCTAGGCAGGAAATAGACATAGGTGCATATATTGGTCCTATTTTATAAAGTCAGCATGGTCAATATTCAGTCTATAGAGGTCAGGTTTTCCTTAAAGCTGTGATTACCACAGGTTGATTAGCCCCTGATATTCAGTATCAGGCCTATACCGGGTACCAGCACTCAATATTTAGAACTTTCGTAGCCACTAGAGGTTATCCAGATCTGGTCTATATTTAGGGCCCTTTTACAGAGTCACAGTTGGCTACCCTGTCAATGGCACATGGCAAATCGGCCTACCACTGGGCTACCACAGGAGCCTGGTGGTAGTGTTGGTGTGTGCCACATGCCATTTCCGGCTCTCAAAAATAATTTTTTTTTTGAGCCTGGACTTACCCGGTGATAATTGGGCAGCCCCAAGCGTCACTTGGTTCCCCTGGGTTAGCGCGGGAGCCCTTACTGGTAAGGGCTTCCTCAGGAATTTGCCAAGTGGCAAGTGCTTAACTTACCACATGGCCACTTCCATTAAAAAAAACCCCATTCTTTTACCTGCTGCAGTAAAAGGGGGCCTTGGCGCATGGCAAACCCGCATTCCAAAGCCACCGCAGGGGTCCTTTTACCACTGGATTTTTAGTATACCCAGGTAACATTGATTTCATATATATTGTTTGTTCAAAGCACATCTTCTGTCCTATTTATTACAGAACTTTGACTAAAATTTGGAAAGGAGAATGTGTATTAAATACAAAATTGTTGGGATTAAAATAAATAATAATACTGTGTTTCTTTGATTCTAAGACACCCTCGATTCTAAGATGCCCCCCCTTTGCATACAAGGAGGAAAGAACAGTCAATTCTAAGATGCTCTTGATTCTAAGATGCACCCTCATTTTGCAAAAATGAAATAAATCGACACAAATTGGAAGATGGGAGTCCTTCTCCCAGGGTCGCCCAAATCGGCATAATCAAAAGCTGATTTTGGGCGTCCACAACTGCTTTCCGTCGCGGGGACGACCAAAGTTCCCGGGGGCATGTTGGAAGCATAGTGAAGGCGGGACTGGGCGTGCTTAACACATGGGCATCCTCGGCCAATAATGGAAAAAAGAAGGGCGTCCCTGAGGAGCACTTGGCCGACTTTACTTGGTCCATTTTTTCTTGCGACCAAGCCTCAAAAAGGTGTCCGAACTGACCAGATGACCACCAGAGAGAATCGGGGATGACCTCCCCTTACTCCCCCAGTGGTCACTAACCCCCCTCCCACCCTAAAAAAACTTTTAAAATATTTTATGCCAGCCTCTATGCCAGCCTCAAATGTCATACCAGCTCCCTGACAGCAGTATGCAGGTCCCTGGAGCAGTTTTAGTGGGTACTGCAGAGCACTTCAGGCAGGCGGACCCAGGCCCATCCCTCCCCCTACCTGTTACACTTCTGGTGGTAAATGTGAGCCCTTCAAAACCCACCACAAACTCACTGTACCCACATGTAGGTGCCCCCTTTCACCCCTTAGTGCTATGGTAGTGTTGTACAGTTGTGGGTAGTGGGTTTTGGGGGGGGGGTTGGGGGCTCAGCACCCAGGTAAGGGAGCTATGCACCTGGGAGCAATTTCTGAAGTCCACTGCAGTGCCCCCTAGGGTGCCCGGTTGGTGTCCTGGCATGTCAGGGGGACCAGTGCACTACGAATGCTGGCTCCTCCCACGGCCAAATGGCTTAGATTTGGTTGTTTCTGTAATGAGCGTCCTCGGTTTCCATTATCGCTGAAAACCAGGGATGACCATCTCTAAGGTCGACCTAAATGTTGAGATTTGGGCTTCCCCGACCGTATTATCGAAATGAAAGATGGCCGTCCATCTTGTTTTGATAATACGGGTTTCCCTGCCCCTTCGCGGGGACGTCCTGCGAGGAAGTCCTCAGGAAAACTTGGGCGCCCCGTTCAATTATGCCCCTCCACGTGAACAGAATAAGGAATTTAGGCCTTTCAAAGTTTGGACCTCGATTCTAAGACGTCATCAAATGTAAGCCACACCAACTTTCCACAGACATTAAAACCGGAAAAAAAGTGCATCTTAGAATCGAGGAAATTTGAATGGACAAGAATGCTAGGCTTTTCTGGCTTCATAAGAATAATTGCTAACCTTCTAACTGAGTTGTAATTTATTCCTTTCAAACAGTGCCATCTCCAAGCAGTTCTGGTAAGTCTTCTCTACATTTTTTACATTGTACAATCTGCTTTCAATAGAGGTTGTTGTAAAATATTTTTATAGAGTTGCTGGTTCATGAGAATTTTCCTTATTGACAATGCTAGACTGGGAGAAGGATTAGAGTTTTCACCGACTAGTGTACCTAGTCATGTCTAAATATAAACTACTGTAGAATTACCATTAATGGTTGTGTGCTAATGTTAGCATCAGACTGCGGCCATTCAAAAAATTACTGCGGGAACATATTAGCTGGCATCAAAGATGCCCACTTTATGGATGCGCTAACTAGTAGTGTACCAAGGACGGGGTAGTGGGGCAGTCCACCCTGGGTGCAGCCAGCAAGGGGGTGCGTGGAGCAGGTGCTCACCTGTCGGCTCTGCCAGTCTCCTGCCCCCTCTAACGTTACTTTCTGTTCTGGGGCAGGGGACCGGCAGAGCCGATAGCCACGTGTGTGCTCTGCGTACCCCCTTGCTGGGAGGAAAGGTCAGGTGATGCGCTTCAGAGGGGGTGTGGCATGCTTTTGCAGTGACGGACTGGGGGGCACAGCGGCGACTCGCCCGGGTGGCGAACAAGCTAGGAAGAACGCCACTGGCACTAACCAATTAGCATAGTGGTAATGTGCAGCACTAGCTGATTAGCACATCCATGCCCATTCTTTGCCGCTGACATGACAAAATACAAGCAAATAATTTCCATGAAGTTAGTGCATGCAGATGGCAAAAAGCAATGCACAACGCTTTACTGTATCTCACATTAGGCCATTTTTACTGCATTAGGGCACACGTTAACCCCTAATGCAGCTTAGTAAAAGGGCCCCACAGTACGGAAGTTCGCAAATCTATAGTCCAACTTCCCCAACTGACAGATTTAACCATGCCACCTGACTTAGCAAAGAGGCCAATGTGCTAACTTGTGGCATTTCTCTCAAGTTAGCGATCTCATTTGCTTGTAACTTGACTAAGACAAATGAGCTGGACAGCAAAATTGCACACAAAGGGGGCCCTTTTACAAAGCAGCGGTAAGCCCAATGCGAGTTTATTTATTAATTACATTTGTACCCCGCGCTTTCCCACATACAGCAGGTTCTGTGCGGCTTACATGGTAAAAAAAAGCATTCCAAAAAACATGTAAGAAGAATATTATAAACTGTGATAAGCATATCTGATTACACAGTAAAAAAAGCATTACTAAGGACATGTAAGAAGATTATTATAAACTGTGATGCAGTGCTGTAGCGAGGGCGGCTGACACCCGGGGAGGGTTGCCACTGCGCACCCCCCCTGGGTGCAGCACGGCACTCCCCCCCCCTTTGGCGCGCACCCTCCCCCCTCCGGAGCGCACCCTCCCCCCCCGGAGCGCATTCTTACTTGAATTAGGAAGCGAGGGGCGGACGAGAGGTCCGATCCGCCCCCGAGTGCACGTCGCTGGGAGCTGCGTCGGCTCCGCTGGTTCCCTGCTCTCTCTGCCCCGGAACAGGAAGTAACCTGTTCCGGGGCAGAGGGAGCAGGGAACCAGCGGAGCCGACACCCCCCCCAGCGGCGTGCACCCGAGGCGGACCGCCCCACCGCCCCCCCTTCCTACGCCACTGCTGTGATGGACACAGTGGCAGCAGTGCCCAAAAATATATGACTTGGGATAGGGAAGGTAGACAAGGATAGGATAGGTAAAAGGGAAGGAGATAGGGAGGGATACCCGATTACCGGCCAGGTTAGCGCAGAAACTCTTACCACCACCTCAGTGGGTGGCGGCAAGTGCTCCCCCTTGCATGGCCACATGGTAAGAGCAATTTTACCGCATGGTCATGGCTATTTTCAGGCATTTTCACCCGATGCAGTAAAAAGCGCTGCAGGGCGAGGCAAAAATGGTCCCCACTGCTAGTGCAGGGCCCTTTTTACTGCAGCTTAGTATAAGGACCTCACAATTTTTCTCCTGGGCTGTTAAAAAAAAAAAGATAATCACACCTCACTGTAGCACAGTTAGCTTTTCTATGAAAACGGGCATGCAAACTCTTTTTTTCACTTACCTGTTTTTGCAAGCTACATAATTAGGGATCAAGTATTGCCATACTGGGAAAGACCAAAGGTCCATCGAGCCCAGCATCCTGTTTCCAACAGTGGCCAATCCAGGTCACAAATACCTGGCAAGATCCTTTTACTAAGCTGCACTAAGCACTAATGCGTGCTTAGCACAGGTTAAAAAAGCACTACCACAGGGCGTGCTCAGGTGTCCTCCAGTAGTTTTGGAATCAGCACATGCTACCCGTGTGCTAAAATAGAATTATTTTTTAGTGCTGGGGACGTTTCTCGGAGTGCAGAGAGTAGGCGTGTTCTGCATTAAACGGTTAGCACAGCTACATTGCTGCAAGCTAACCATTTAACGTGCGGTTAGTGCTTGAGCCTTTACTGCCTAGAAAATAGGTTTCAGTAAGTGCTCATGTGCTAATCGCCACACGCTAACGGGGAAATTAGCGCATGGCCAATAATGGGAATAATGGAAAATGGGGTCATTTTACTACCATGCTAAAAGTGACCTCAGGGTGCAGGAACGACCCACGCTGGGTATAGCGCTGCCCACTTTGTAGCAGTACTTACCATACACTACTAAGCCCAACTTTACATTGTTTTACTACTGTTTTATTAAAATTCTAGTAACTTTGTATTTCAAATTACTATGTAAGCCGCATTGAGCCTGCATTGTGTGGGAAAGCGTGGGGCACAAATGTAATAATAATAATAATACTTAGTAAAAGTCCCTTAATGAGCTGCTTTGTATGTTTTTGTATTGCAGCAGCTCATTATACATGAATGTATTTAAACTCTCAAGCATAGAGGACCACACATATGAGTAGGGCTAAAATCTGAGATCTTTTTTGCAAAAGTTGGCAAATGTTCAAAAATATCTAAAGTTCCTAAATTTCAGAAATGTTGCATATTTTTCATACATTGTCCCTTTGGCAGAAAACAGTTTTGCATTTTAGTAAATCAGCTCCTACGTGAGTCATCTAACAGCTTATTTTGAAACACTCTATTATTTATTCTATAGGGGTTCATTCTAAGTTCACTGTAAAAGTCCTCTTAGCAGCTAAATGTGCTTTTTGTTTTATTTTTAAGGTGAATGCAGCACATGGGGTATGGGAGGATACCGAGACATTAATGGCCAGATATCCTACTTTCATTGCTCGGGCACAATAACTTTCAGCCGTGACAGTTCTGAGACAGACCCAGAATTTAACGTAGAGTTACAAAGAAGTCAAAGTGGAGATATAAGAATTGTAGAGATAAAACTACATAACGACGAAATCACTGTGACTAAAGATGCTGTATCTGTCAACGGTAAAAAGTAAGTACCTCTTCTCAAATCTGTGGGAATATGCAGTAGAAGTAGTAAAAAAGAAAATAGCTTGCATGATGGATCTGGTATATTATTTACTTACATTTATATACTGTTTTCCTGACTAAAAAGTCACTCAAAATGGTTTACAAAACAAACAAAAAAAAACAATAAAAGAAAAAGCAACAATAAAACAGAAAGCAGAGTATTAAAACAAATAAAAATTCCTTCATACAGCAAAATTTACATAAACATTACCATCGGAATAATCGAATTAACTAGGAAACAAAATTTTTTTAACTTTCTTCTAAACACCATAAGGTTTGTTTCTAATCTCAGATCTACAGGGAGTTTATTCCACAATTCTGGGCCTATAACTCTAAAAGCTTTAGATCGCCATCCTACTTTTCTTATAATGTCAATGCCAGGGACCAGAATGTAAAGAAATGATTTGGCATATAAGAAACAAATAATTCTTCCAGATTTTGACACTGTAAAACCTTAAAAATGATCATCAAAAGTTTAAACTGAACCCTTTCCTTCATGGGAAACCAATATAGTTGAGCCAAAAACGGACTAGCACTCCTCCAATGGTGCTTACCTTCAATACCACACTACAAGCCGTATCTTCGATAGAATTGGATTTATTTTGGCCGCAGCCAGGAACATCAAAATTGTTACAACAAACAAATTACATTACATCTTCTACTAATCATTATGCCAGCATGCATTTCTACCCGGGTACACAGCTTCTACACGTAGTTGCATATTCTGGGCCACAGGCCAAGCCGTACCAAGCCCCTGTGGGCCCCTGTGCTGTTTTCCAAGCACCCAACGTCACTTGGAGTCTCCCGTTGAAGGAGGCACCTACCACATTTACAAAATGACGTTCTAGGCCTCCTGGCCGCCCAAGCCAGGAGACAAGCTGTATACATGTTGTTTCCCGTTGAAGGAGACACCTACCACATTTACAAAATGACGTTCTAGGCCTCCCGGCCGCTGAAGCCAGGAGACAAGCTGTATACACGTTGTTTCCTTATAACAAGGCTGCTCACATGCAAGCCTACCATTTGCATCAACTTGATAACTTTCTACACAACTCTTTCTGCAGCAGTAGTTACCCCAAACTTGTAACTGTTATGTGTCAAGCTGCTGTGTACCCATTGCTGGCTGTGCATAAACATTGTAGTCTAACGCCTCGCTGCGACAAATCTTGCCTCTCAAGTGGGTGGGCGGGTGGGCATTGCTCTTCTCCTGCCTCCAAATTCAAAAGGACTTTCTGTGCAGTTTGAATTCCTCTCTCCTCCTCCCTTGCTCCTCCCCTTCTTTCCTGCCCCCTCCCCTTGCTACCCCTTGTTTCCCTCCCACTACTACCTCTGCTCTCTAGCTGGCCCTCCCTGTACCCTCCCCCCCACACTTCTGTCTTTGCTGGCCTTCAGCCCGATTGTGGTCGGCCCCCCCTTTAATGGGTGTGCCTGGTTCTCTCTTGCAGCTGTATTCTGGAGAACTCGTAATTTCCTAAACAAAATCATGGGTGGAGGTCATGTTGATGAGGACTGTGTCAGAATTTAAGAAAGCGTGGGACTGGCATGTGAAATCCCTTAAGAAATGAAGAATTGGTGGTTACTGAGGATGGGCAGACTAGGCCATTAGGCCCTTATCTGCCGTCATGTTTCTATGTTTCTATGAAGAAAAAATTGAATCGGCTGGTCCAGTGGAGCAGAAGCTTGTGCTGTGATTCCCCACCACTCTTTCTCTTCTTCCTTAAAGCCAAAACCATGAGCACATTCAAAACATGTGGTTGCAGTGCCAGAACATTCCTGATGATCTCATGCATCATGAGATTAGCATCAGGAAGTGTTGGCCCTGTGACCATGTGTTTTGAATGTAATTGCAGTGCTGATCTTAGTGAAGAGGAATAAGAGTGGCAACTAAGTCAAAATAGGTGTGATATAGGGTGAGGACTTCAAAGGGTGATTTTCCTAGGGTGAACTGTACCTTTGCACTGGCCCTGACAGGACAAACTGTAGGAGAAACATTGAGTACGTCACATAAGACAAAGCAATATATCTGAAGAAAATCTATAAAAAGTGTGCAGTTAGTACTCTTCTGATAACTAGTGGAGATTTTTGTATCCTGTAACAACACAAGTAGCTGCATATTTTATTAACATCCATATAAAACCCTTTGGTCTGGAAAGTTGATGGGTGGGGATAGGATGAGGACAGGAGAATGTGCATATGGGAGGTAATTTTCAGCAGCTGTGGTCAGTGTCACTGTTCTCCAGTGCGTCTTTTCTAGCAAAAAAGGTGCCAGTACTCAAATGCTAGGCCACCCTTCAAGGGTGGGGTGATCACTGAGGGACCCACCCCACAATAGCCAGGCCCCCTGCAACCAATCACAGAATCTATGACAAGGCAGAATTGGTGTGTAGAGCCTGAGCTCTTTCATTAAAACTTGGGGTCCATGGGTCAATTTTAGCAGACAATGGAAAAGGTGCCGGTACTCAGTACCCCCAAGTACCACCTCAAAAAAAGCCCTGCTGTTCTCTCTAAGCTAAGCGGGAGTCCTCCACCTACAGTTCTGCCACTATCACATTTTCAGTGAGGGACAGGAAAGCTGTGCAGGAATCCATGGAACCTGCCTGCCCCCCTCAATTGAAAACATAGTATTGAAGCACTGCCCCCCAGTGGCAGCAATGAAGTTGGTAGATTCCCGCTCAGCTTAGAGCAGTGGCTCTCAATTTTATTCTGTTATGAAACACATCTGAGAGACAAGGTTCATGTATGTGACACACCAAACACTGAGGGGCCCTTTTACTAAGGTGTCAGTAAAATGGCTTGAGGTAGTGTAGGCGCGGGTTTTGGGCACTTGTCGATCCATTTTTCAGTGCACCTTTAAAAAGGGTCTTTTTTTGCTGGAAATGGATGTGTGGCAAAATCAGCATTGCCGTGCATCCATTTTGGGTTTGAGACCTTACCGTCAGCCATTGACCTAGCGGTAAAGTGGACTGGAGTGGAGGAGGAGCCTAGTGGTTAGTGCAGTGGACTTTGATCCTGGGGAACTGATTTCAATTCTCACTGCAGCTCCTTGTGACTCCATTGCCCCTGGTACAAAATAAATACTTGAATATATGTAAACCATTTTGAATGTAGTTGCAAAAACCTCAGGAAGGTGGTATATCAAGTCCCATTTCCCTTTCCCTTATATGTACCCTTCCTTCCTTCCTTCCTTCCTTCTCACCTTTACTTCCCTCACCCGTAACTGTCTTGTCTGTCTGTATTATTTAGATTGTAAGCTCTTTTGAGCAGGGACTGTCTCTCTTTATGTCAGGTGTACAGCGCTGCGTGCGTCTGGTAGCGCTATACAAATGCTAATAATAATAATAATGTTTACTGGTCACTAGCAAATATATAAGACCATCTGAAAATTGACCCAACAGTGTTTTTTTCTCTTACAATTGCAACCCTATCGGTTCTTATCTTCCCACATAGACCCACAAAAAAACTCCATCCAGTTACTAATTCAAGACTCTTGCAACTCCCCCCTAGCTTCTTTTCCAGTTTCTCATGTTCTCCCACTTCAACTATTTCAAAATTCTAAAGCTGCGATTAAGAAATCATGGGATAAGTAATTGGTTGATAAGTAATTGGAGATAGTAAATTATAAGCACCTGCATTTTAACAACGTGTTAATTATCTGCAGAGTATCATTACCATATCAAACCCAGCAGTTGAGTATACATGAACAAGGAATATTCACCATGGTGAAGCCTGCAAAAACCTCCATTACAGTACTGATGAATATAGGACATTCTTTAACTGTAAGTAAAGTTTTTGCTATTTATTTGTTGTTTTAATGTATTTTTGAGGGACTTGTACTGTGTACAACAATATCACAATGGTGCTTAACTTGCAATGTACTGACTTAAATGGATGTAGCACTAAAGAATCTCCCAGTCACAGAATCCATTTATTTTAGTGTAGGTACTGTGGGCAATCATATTGAATTCACTAGACTTGTTGATTCAGCTGTTTTCTGTGACCAAGGTTACCCATCATTTTTTGTTGGGGGGGGGGGGTAAGGGGGTTTATAAAATGCTTTAATTTTGAGCAATGCACATTGCTGATCAGAGTTCTTTATGTTATTCAGTTCGGTGTCAGAGCGCCTAAGCGTTTTAATAGCTCAGTTCTCTTTACGTTGGACAATGATTAGCATACAGTTATTGAACCCTTTGGGATATCAATCTTAGCTGACCCCTGCAGTAGGCATTTGCCGAAACATGGCCCATGTCCGGTCTCCTAATAAAGATCGTTGTTTACAGCAATTCCTGAGGCCCACTTGCTTTTTCTCTTTGTGTTGCGTTTTTCAAAATTTTAGGGTAACAGTGGGCAGTCCCACAATAAATTATGGAACCTTTCCCACCTTGTAATGGAGATTTCCAAGCCAGACTAAGGGGATGGAACTATATGCTTGCATCAGAATGTGCCATAGCAAAACCTGTCTCTAGATGCTGAAAAGTTCCTTTGTGTGCACAACCACAGAATATGTATTTGAAAGGCAATTTTATAGTCCCTCCTCAGGTTGTCTACAAATATATTCTGGCTTTTCACAGCCAGTTTATAAAGAGGCATTCCTGGGGATAAGTTTAAGTGGGAGAAATAAACAGCATGCACAGGTGCACTTTCAAATATACACGGACTAGTTTATCCTCACATCAAGCATCTGCTGGTGCTAAGTATATGTGCCAGTTGTATGCACGCACTGACCCAGTTAGTTTTTCTTTGAAAATTAGTGCCAAATATAACAGTACTACAGTGTGCATGCACCTTGCAGCTAGACAGCCTACTTCCTTTTATGAATAGGATCAATGAATAAATATGTACAGAGGCTAGGTTTTGCTTTTGAGCAGTGCTTTTTAAAGAAAAGAACAGGTGCTTTTACTCACATATTGGATTGTCTTTTTGGGGGGCATGCATGGCAACATTACATTGTTCTCTAAAACACACATCTTATTGGGAAAAAGAATGTCACTAGAAGAAAGCGCTTCTCAGTGGGAAAAAGAGAACAAGTTATATTACCATAGATATTGACAGAGAAATTACAGGCTAGCAGAGTAATTCACTTCATTCACCAACATTGAACACAGACACACCTGCATCACAGACAAAATAATTGACCACAATCTGTCTTCAGATAGAAAGTAATGGAAGCCAATCAGCATGGAGCAGTTGGGCCAGCATTCACTCACACACCAAGCACCATCCCCATCCTAGCACTGGTTTCCTTGGTAACAGGAAACCCATCTTGGAGGTGGAGAAAGGGAGGCCACAGGGTCTAAGAGCACCAGTGTTGCCAGGTGGGTGGTTTTACCGCCCAATTGGGCGGTTTTCCGCAACCCGCCGCGGGAAATTTTTGCCCGCGGCGGGTTGCGGTTTTTTTGGCTTGTTTTGGGGTCTTTCCGCGGTTTTTTGAGTGGTTTTTCGGGCCGCGGGGGTGGGGCTAGTGACGTTTTGGACGGGGTTAGTGACGTTTTGGGCGGGGTTAGTGATGTTCTGGGCGGGGCCGATGACGGGGAGGCGGGGCCAGTGACGGAAGAGGCGGGGCCTATGACGGCAGGGGTGGGGGCGGGGTTGATGACGGCGGGGGTGGGGGTGTCAGGGGCAGGGTTTGACTTTGGGCGGGTTTTGGGCTGATTTGGGTGGGGAAAAAATTTTTCCACCTGGCAACCCTGAAGAGCACAAGGAGGTAGAAGTAGAAGCTGGTCT
Organism: Microcaecilia unicolor; assembly: GCF_901765095.1. Taxonomy (NCBI): domain Eukaryota; kingdom Metazoa; phylum Chordata; class Amphibia; order Gymnophiona; family Siphonopidae; genus Microcaecilia; species Microcaecilia unicolor. The sequence continues at coordinate 37,989,164 of NC_044040.1, read as the reverse complement.
TGAATTAGGCAAAGCTCTTCCTGGAATGAGTCCCAGAGTACGAGGGCTGCTACTGAGAAGGAACACTGGTGAGAGTCACATTGTATGGTTTTCTTTTTTGAGGGGGCAGTTAGAGATACTTTTTGAGAAAGACCTAGAAGGAATATAGAGAGAACCAGCAAAGCTTTTACAGGAGCATGATGTCATCATGCCACTTAGATAGAAACAGCAAAAATGATGACAGAAAAAGACTCATGTAGCCTATTCAGTTACTTTTTGTCCAAATCTTTGACAGGTAATTGGACCAGGTCTTAGTCATTGGGGCAGGATGTTCTTTTACCTTTCTTTTTTTTTTTTTCTCCCTCTGTAACACTCCTCATCCTCTTGCTTGGTTTTTTTTTTTTGTCCTGTCAGCTTCCCTGGGATTCGTCCACCGCTTTGTTGTTATTGTTGAAAAGTGGTATAGCAAATATGTAACCTAACTTAACCTAACCCATCCAAACCAACAATCATGTCTTCCTCTCCCTCAGAGATCCTCAGTGCTTGTTCCATGCTTTCTTCAGTTCCAGTACTGTCCTCACTTCCACAATCTCCACTAGGCAGCTGTTTCATGAATTCACTGCCTTTTCTCTTAAGTTACTCCTCAGTCTGAATGCCTAAATCCACATCCTATGGGGGGAGGGGGGAGGAATGCTTAGCTGAATGTTTGCCTAGGGCATTAAATACAATTGGGCCACCCCTGAAGTAGATAGTGCCAACTGCTGCATTTAACTGCAAAGCTAAGTAGTTTAAGTTAGGACAGCTTTTTTTTGCTTTCCTGTATGTAGTGCCACTGAAAATCAATAAATAAAGGGTTTATATATTAAGGAGGTAATTCTCTAACAGGGGGCCAGATGCACTAAACAATCGTTAGAGCCCTTCCCTTACCGATTCCCTTAGCGAATCGGTAAGGAACGGGCATGCATTAAAGAAAGGGAATGCAAATGAGCTGCTCCTTGTAGCTCACTTGCATTCTCTATTCCATCCTTAAACAGTCGGCCAATTGGCCGGTCGAGCATGCGCAGAGCAGCCAAGCGTTATGCTGGCTGCTCTGCACATGCCAAATACGCCTCCCTGTGCCACCCGAAGACGCCGTGCCGCTCACCCCCTCCAATGCAGCTCGATCCAGAGGACAGTGCAGTTGAGGATGCCCATCCAAAAAAACCCGTCCATTTTGGCCGTCATTTCCCCCCCCCGCGCCAAAAAAGATATTTTTATTAGCGCGCGGGGGGGGAGGGGAATGACGGGCAAAATAGATGTTTTTTTTTGGATGGGCATCCTAAACTGCACTGTCAAGCCACATCGGAGGGGGTGAGTGGTGCAGCGTCTTGGGGGGGGGGGGGTGACGGCCAAAATAGACGTCTTTTTTGAAGTGGAGCGCTATTTTTTTTGTTTGTTTTTGATGAGTGAAAGACGTCCATAAAGGACGTCCCTGACAAGCACGACTTTTTTTCCCCGATTTTTTGTTTTTGTTACTTTTGTAGCAGTTTTTCAATTCCGCACAGCCCCAACGCGAGGTACAGACCTCTCGTTAGATTTTCCAGCGTTAAGGCAATCGGAAAAGTTTAGTGCATCTCATTACAATAGGTTTCTACACAATTTGCTCATCTGCATTCCGTTTTCGTTAGCTGCTACCATCATCGGAAAAAAGTCTTTAGTGCATGCCAGGGTTTACTACTTGCTCATTAATGGCTTGTTAAGTTTAGTGCATCGGGCCCAGGGTGCCTACAACTAGGCACTCAGGGCTCGATTCTGTAAATGGCATCTAAAATCTAGACACATCCGATTAAAGTGCCTAGTGCTGTTTTATATAACACACCTAAAGTTAGGTGTGGTGTATAGAATAGCACATAGGACCGGGGAACGTGCCTACATATAGATGTGGCCATATATGCCACTGAAAACCTGGTGCAAATAACCAAGCCTAAATGTAGGTGTGGTCCACCAAATTCTATAACAATGTATGTAAATTCGAGTAATGCCCCCAACATGCCCACACTCCTCCCATGGCTGCTTTCCCTTTTCAGCTACCTGTGTTAGAATTTACACACACCTCTTTTTAGAATACACCTAAAAAGAAGCATGCATAAATTCCAATTAATGCCAATTTGTGATAATTGGTTGTTATCACCCAATTGTCATCACTGATTGGCTCGTTACTCGATTGAGTAGCATGTGTAAATTGGCCGCGCGCATAATTTACCACGTGCTTTTCGCCCAGCCTTATATAGAAACCGGCCCTCAAAGGGTACCTTGTAGGACCCTATTTTATAAAAGAACATAGGTACCTACATTCCTTTACAGAATACTAGTATAACCAGGTGTCATGAAGCGTCTAGCCACCCGCCTGGGATTACCCTGTGGCCACTTAGAGGGCCTATCCCCAGCACAGCTCTGGTCCGCCTGCATCTGCCGCTTGTGCTCTACACTAGCACCCTCATCTCACTGACTGAGTCACAATCACCTCTGGGCGAATCTCCCACTCTCCAATTATCCACAGTGATTTCTAGGTTACTGAAGCCATACTCCCAGTGGTACCACAGTTCCCAGAAAGTATTCACAGACTCAACTCACAAACCACCACAGGCAGAATGAACAAACAAACAAAAATATGCAATTAGCAAACAGTAACAAGTAACTAAACGTTTGCATACTTCCTAGAAAGTACCTGGGGAGATCAGAACATATATAGCTGTTCACCAGTTATCAAATATAACTGTTTTTTACAGGGCTTCAGCAAAGAGCTCTCTCTCTCTCTCTTCTCTCAGGCTGAAACTGAACTCAAAACCAGTAAAGTCCAAATGAGATGAGCTCCTGGGCCAATCAGAGCTCAGTCAACAAGATTTCAAATATATACTGCTTCTTGCTTCCTGTTTGTGTCAAGCTAAAGAAAAAACACTCAGTTCTCTGTAACAACTTTACAGCACAGAAACACCACCTGATGGCCAAATAGGACAAATACACTTCAGAAAATAATCAATGCAGGAAAATATCCAATTCATTTTACAGACTTAAGACACATTGTTTCTTCACACCAGGTATTAATGTGTCTAATATTTAGGCACAATCACTTATGCCAGCCATAGAGCTTGTGTAAATGTTGGCATCTAAGTTCCACAGGACCCTGTGTAACTTACAGTATTTTGCAAGTTATGCACATAACTTGGAGCCCCGCCTATGTCCTGCCCGTGTTGTGCCCCTGTATATGTCCCCCCCTTGCACATATGCGCTATGAGGAAATATGCGCTATGCGGAAAAAAGAAAGGGACTACTTATAGGTCACACAGACTCCCCTCGCTTTCTGCTTCTGTTCTCATGGCAGGCATCCCAGTCTCCTTGAATCATTCATAAAAGTTTTAGGACTAATAGTTAACCAAACTCAACCACACATATCTAATGTTGTCAAGTGATTCTTCTTCAAGGTCAAAATGATATCCTCGGTACTTCAACTTTTCACCACAACTGCCTCCAAATTCTCACTCACGCACTAATCATTTCAAATTTGGACTATGGCAACACCATTCTACATAGCATTCAACTCAGTGACATTCAACATCTTCAAATAATGCAAAATTCGGCTGTAAGGTTAGGGACATTAACAAAGAAATTTTATCATGTTACCCATCCCTCCAGGAACAACATTGGTTCTCAGTTCCCTATAGGATCTTCTAGAAGGTTCTTACATTGACCTTTAAAGTACAAAATTCTGGAACTTCTCCTTATCTTTCCCAACTGTTAATACCTTACTCCCTAGACTCCCTAGCTAGAATTCTTCAATCCGCACAATAGAATAGGCCTAAATTTCCATGTGGTTTATAGAATACACTGAGTGCCTGTCCACGCAACTAAATTTAGTCACGGGCAGTTACGTCAAGTAAAACGTGGTGTAAATGCCAACGCCTAAATTAGGCATGAACTGGGTGTATTCTGTAATAACGCGCATAGATTTTAGAAATGGCAATGACCCACCCATTCCACATCCGTGGTCGTACCCCCTTTTCAACTATGAGACTTAGAATTTAAGCACATCATGTTACAGAATTTGCTTGGACAGTTGTATGCATGCATACATTCTAATTAATGCCAATTAGTGTCAATGATTGCTTGTTAATTGGCGGTTATCGGTGCTGATCGGCTTGTTAACTAAATAAGTTGAGCGTGCAAATCCAGATATGACCGGATTTGCGCATGCAACTTAAGTCATACTATATAGAATCCGGGGGATATTATGGAATTCCTTTCCTCTTCACCTTCATCTCGAGCAATTGTTTGACAGATTCAAATCCTACTCAAAACTTTCCTATTCATAGATGCCTTTGGCATCTGACTTACCTAATCCATATTTCACCACCCACTATGGATGCTACTGGGCAACACAGCAGCTGATTTAACCCTTTAAACCTCGCCACTTTTTGTTTTTCTCTGTCCTGTCAACCATTGTATTTGTTTTCCTTTCAATACCTTTGTAAATTATTTTGTATTTGAACCACTCTGAAAGGCCTCTCTAGGGCAGTATATCATCAAATCTAAATAAAACTTGGATATAAATTATATAGATATTTGCAGAATATCATATAGGTGGCATGCTGGCATTTATATGTGTAAATGTTAGTATTTTAAACATTTACATGCATAATGTATGTGTACATCTTAGCACCAATTTTATAGAATTAGCCTGTTAGTGGCTGTTGTTTATCCCCAGATTCTATATATGCAACCAGAATTGTGCGCACAAATCTGGTCGTATTCTGGATTTGCATGTGCAATTTAATTACTTAACAAGCCAGTCAGCACCGATAATTGCCACTTAACAATAAATTAATGACACTAATTGGTATTAATTAGAATGTATGCGCATAACTTGCTAAGCGTATTCTGGAAAGTGGTGCGTGTAAATTCTAATGTGCGTTGCTGAAAAGGGGGCATTGCCATGGGTGTGGAATGAGTGGGCCGTAGGCATTACAAAAATCTATGCGCAAGGTTATATAATACACCTGCTTCGCATCTAACTTAGGTGTCAGTATTTACACCACGTTTTACTTGGCATAAATGGCCGTGCCTAGAGCTAGGCACAGACATGGCCGCTAGGCATCCTATATAATAATTCTCACCTCCAACGTTCTAAAGTAGCTGCCTGTGTCCGTGGCTCCTTCGGAGTTGCTGAGCTAGGCTCCGAAGTCAGGCTGACGTCACCGTTACCTGACGTCACCGTTGCCATTATGCTGAGAAGGAGGTGGGGCGAGGGCTCCAGCAGGCAGCTGGCAAGGGAAGCCTCCAGTTGGCTTGGCTGTCTGAGGAGGAGGAGCCCGGCCGCGAGGCTCTAACTCACAGAAGTAGGAGGCGGGGCGAAAGCTCCAGCAGCCAGCTGGGCACGCAGCATGCCCAGCTCCCGACATGAATCCTGCGGCCAGAAAGAGAGGGTCGGGGCAGCTTACAGAGCGCTGGCTCTGACAAGATGGCCGGCGCTCCACTTCACGGGAGCGAGAGGATTGGGGCGACTTCCGGAGCACCGGCTCTGCCAAGATGGCCGGCGCTCCACTTCGCGGGTCCAAGAGGATCGGGGCGGCTTCTGGAGCACCAGCTCTGCAAAGGTGGCTGGTGCTACACTTTGCAGGGGCGAGAGGATTGGGGCAACAACCTGGGTGGCTGGAGGGGGGGCAGGTGAGAGAGCAGGGTCATTGGACATGGGTGGCTGGAGGGGGGGCAGGGGGAGAGGAGTGTCACTGGACATGGGTGGCTACAGGGGGGGCAGGGGGAGAGGAGGGCCTCTGGACGATGGCTAGAGGGGGGGCAGGGGAGAGGGAGGGGGTCCTGAGACCAGAGAGGTGGGGTGGAAGGGGGTCCTCAGACCATAAAGGGAGGAGGAGGAGGGCCCTGACAGAGGGGGGTGGGGGGGCCCTGAGAGAGGGGGTGGGGCGGCCCTGAGAGAGGGGGGGTGGGGCAAACACTCACTCATTCATTCTCTGTCTCTCACATACACTCTCTCTGACACACTCTTTATCTATCACACTCTATCTCTCTGTCACACACACACAGTCTCAGACACACAGACACTCTGTCTCACACACACTCTGTCTCTCTCTCTCATTCTCTCTCTGACACACACACGCCATCTCTCACACACACACTCTCTCAAACATACACTCTGAGGAAAACCTTGCTAGCGCCCGTTTCATTTCCGACAGAAACGGGCCTTTTTTACTAGTATTCTATAAATCCACTAGGTATATTCTATAAACAGCACCTAAATCTAGGTGCAGTTTACAGAACATGCCTAGGCGGAACTATTTTCGGCACCGATTTTTCAGACACCATATGTAGAATCTAGTCCTAAATGTATAAACCCCTTCAAACATTTGGCCCTCTTACATATTTCTTCTCTTCCCTTTAGAATCTTGCAATGCAACTTTTGTATTTCTCCTATACCTAAAATACAGAGGGTGTCTTTTTCTAAGGCGTGCTCATGTTTTTGGCGCGTGCTAAAATTGTGAGCGCGCTAAACATTAGAGATGCCAAGACATTCCTATGGGCGTCTCTAACATTTAGCAAGCCCACAATGTTAGCCCACGCCAAAAAAGTGAGCGCACCTTAGTAAAAGCTTTTGAAAACTTTGAAAGCTTTGAAAACACATCTCTTCAACAGAGCCTACAAAAGTCACCCTCAATGAAACAAATCATTCCTTAAACCACCGAAGTACACCAAAACACCTCACACACGACCTTAACTAACACCTTCCACCTAAATTCCTCTTTCACCTCAGCTTATGATCGACTGTTTTCTTAAATCATGTATTGACGTTCTCATTTCCATACTCTGTAAGCCACATTGAGCCTGCAAAAAGGTAGGAAAATGTGGGGTACAAATACAATAAATAAATAATAAATAAAAGACACCCTCTGTATTATGTTCTGTTTTACCTTTTCAATTCTTTTTCTATTGGCATCTTCATTCCCTTGACTACTTTTCCAGCTTCTCTTCTCTTTGCTAGATATTGTTGCCTGTTTTCCTCTTTCTGCAAGCTTTTACATTTTATGAACATGGACATCAACCACTGGCTGCAGGCTTTTCACATCACAGACTGGGTAGAGCTTCCTGCCCCTATCCTCCAGCAACTTTTCATTCTTTCCAATGCAGTGGCGTAGCCAGAGGTGGGCCTGGGTGGGCCGGGGCCCACCCATATAGTGCTCAGGCCCACCCAACAGTAGTACATATTTACTGGTAGCTGATGAGGATCTCAAGCTCGGCCAACTGAAGACTTCTTCCTGATGGTAACAAAAATGCTACTCTCCACGATAGTAGCACCTGCACATGCTCAGTTTTCAACGCATGCCTGCTGCATACTGCCAAGGTGGAAAGAAGCATTTTCCCTCCAGCTGAAATATTTTTTTGGGTGGTGGTTGGGAGGGGGGAGAACACTTGGTGCCCACCCACTTCTTGCCTGGGCCCACCCAAAATTTGTTGTCTGGCTACGCCCCTGTTCCAATGTAATGGACTGTTGAAAAGAAATTAAATGTAAGTAGTTGCAATGTCTGTTCATCTGTCTGGGAGCAAAGTAACTCTGCGAATTAGACCAAATTTGAGATGGGGAGGGGGAGAACCACGGAAGAGACATATCAGGTTTGAAAGTGGGACAGATTAGATCATGGGTTCTAGAGATATAAAATCCCTTCCCCTCCCCACAAAATGACTCAGTGCATTTTGATGTGAAAGGGAGGTCCTGCAGCTGAAGTAGAGGCACTGATACATACAAACATAGTGAACTATGCCTTGCAAACTGCCTCTTCTCTCTCCTCTTATCTCCTGATGACACTCACAAAGAGCCAACACTGACACACATATACACATATATACATACAAACACATGCAAACATATACAGACATACAAGATATGCAATTACAAGCACATAGACACACTCAAATACACACACACACACACACACACAAACACATGCATACACAGATGTGCATGCACACATACACACACACACACACACACACACATAGACATGTAAAATATACATGCACAAATATATATACACAGGCACAAGGTATACAAAAATAAAAGTATACACATAGAAACAGGCACACACATGTATACACCCAGAGGTATGCACATGCATACACATACATACACACAGATTTACACACACACACACACATACACATATATAAACACACACACAAACACACAGATATATACTCATACACACAAATACACACACTGAAACAGAGATGCATACACACAGATTCAAACACATACACACACAGATGCACACATATGGAGACACAGACACATACATACATACATACTGAGGCATTGGGAATAATTCCATGAGGCATGCTCTGCCTGACTTTATTGCCATGCACCCTTCTCCCCACAGTACCATACCGTAATTACTGCTAGGCTGGCACTTAGTCATTCAAATGTGCATTTCATTTTCTTTCTTAAAAATTCTACTTTTAAACCTAGTGACTGAACCCTATAACTTTCTTAATGGTTGCTATATATGATGACACCTAGTGACTGAACTGTGTAGTGTGGTGGCAATATTTATTGCCTTCTAGTGGTGGAGAAACACAGCGATATCTATTGCTTTAGGACAGTGGCACCTTGTGGTTAAATTGTAAAATCTATCCTTTATCTTTTGACAGTGACATCTATACTATCATATTTGGTTTCATTTCATTATTCTTTCCAAATGAAGGACATGTTTGGGAAACCTTCATTCAGTGAACTATATCCATTTCCCCTTCAGGCAGCCTGATGGTATAAATTCCAATCTCTGATGGTGATCTCCTAACTTACTCCCAATATATAAATATTACATGGCAGGCAAATGAAAGGTTTTCAAGTTTATGGAGTCTTCCAGAAATTTCTTGTGTAGATATTTGAATGCTAAGATAGAGTACAGTTGAGAAAAAGTTACAAGAAGCCACGCCTCTTTAGTAGAAGAGTAATATGAAAAAACGCAATGGGTGGTGAATAGGTATAGAGTAGGGTACCAACCTGGAACCTTGTCCCATTAACAACAGTAGGACATCCTGCATTACTTGTATGTCTGCTTTTGTTCCTTACTTTAGCAGCCTTTGTAGTACAATGATATGTTTGTGTGTATGTATGGAATTTTTAGAAAGAGGATTTGAGAAATAATATAGTTGGCCATACAATTTATTCTAAATACTAAATTTAGCCAAACATGGATGATTTTTGTTTTAGGTAAAACATGATAAACTCTATACAACAAGTGGGATTTGTGGAAATGCTGGTGAAAGTCAAGGTAAGAAAACAGAACTGATATATCTTTTAGGTTGATGCTCAAAAGATTTGTCTGGGTAGATGTGGGAGTTTCCCCAGACAAATCTTTCTATTGTAAAATCTTACTGGTTAAATTTTGTCTGGACCTCTGTTTATCCAGTACAGAGGAGCAGTGTGAGGTTTAGAATAGACAGTGAAGATTATTAACTCTATCTGGATAGATTTATCTGGAGAAGTCTGCTAGCAGCTAAGGGCCGTCCTAAAGATATTGGGCCTAATATTCAGAAAATGCTGAGCTCCTAAATTTATGCTCTAAATTAGCCTTCCAAATTTGTGCCCTATTTTCAGCCAGATTTAGGAGCATAAATTTTCAGCTCAAAATTCATCTTAATTTAGGTGTTTAAAAGTTACGCTCATAAATTTAGGCCTGCTATTCATTTACCTAGATTTATGAACCTAGTATTGAAAATCAGTGCTAAGCTCCTAATGTTTTTTCGCTGCCCTAAATCCACTTCTGTTGCCACCCACTTTTTATGCTCCTAAATTTATGAGTGCAGTGAAATTTTAAGTAAAAATTTATGCCCTCAGCACTACTAAATTTTCAAAAAGGCCAATTTGTGAGCATAACTCTCAAAGTTAGGAACATCAAATCTTTGAATATTGGGCCCATTGTTTATTGTTTCAAGTCAGCAAGCAGCCGATCAATTCATACTGCATCTTAGCAAATTTCCACCAATGAAAGCTTATTGGAGTGGTACTATCCTGAACTATTAAAAAGCTATTCTGTTGTCCTAACTTGTCTGCACAGGTATCTGGGTACTGGTGCTGCATATCAGTGGTAACCAGATAACTTCTGGATCCTCCTTGGCTCCCTCCCCTGACTGTTACGCAAGTATCTGGATAGTGTTGAGGTAGTCAGTAAAGATTTTCTGCAGCATTATCCTGTGAAAAACATTAGTGACTGGCCCTGGAGAGCTGTGGCATTTATCTGGGTGGGAGTCATTCCTGTGGGTCTTTCAGTGGAAGAGATGGGAGGCACCTTGTTAGTCCCACTCATCATACTGAGGACAGATGGACTCTCCTGCTATCCTAAGCTGAGTCTTTGGTACCTTCTGCTCCTGAGATTTTTCACGGTTGCTCCTTCAACTCAGACCCCCTTGGGTCTCTTACACTTCTCGCTTCAGTTTCCTTGGACTCTACAGTCTCTCCTCCTTGGTCTCCTATGGAAGGAGCAAGAAGATGCCTGGACCTGGATGCACAGCCTTTTATCTTTCTCTCTGACCCCTTACAGGCAGATCCAATCTCCATTACCTCACTCTGCAAGAAGGATCAGATTAGAAGATTAGAAGCAGGGGCTCTAGAATTTTCCTCTGCCTGAACATAATATTGTCCATTGTCAGGTCATATTTGTAAGCCCCCCTCCCCCCCGTAAGTGTTCCTAGGTCCGGGACTGACCTAACTGGAGTCTCCCTTGGGCAGGCTCCATCGAGCCCTGGAATGATTGGTGCCTGGTGCTTCCAGCTGGGGAAGAAAAGTGTTAGTGACAGCTGTGAACAAGGCTGGCTGAAGTGTTAAACAGTTTATTGTACTATGTACAATGTTTATTATATGGAAGCATTATATGCTAATGAGAAGTATCTTGATGAGCAGCTTATTAAGCATTCTGAATGAAAGGTATCTAATAAAAAACCTTTAATCAATGTTCTTGGAACCAGTTAGTATCTCTACCAGTGTGGCCGCTTTAAACATCCTTGCCAGGGCCGCCGAGAGCCAGAGCCGGGCCCGGGACAAGGCCGCCCCCGGGCCCCCCCCCACCCGAGGTCGCCGTCCACCCGAGATCGCCGGGCCCCACCCACCCAAGGTCACCGCCCACCCGAGATCGCCGGGCCCCCCTCTCGGCAGCCCTGATCCTTGCTCCTTCATTAGGTTTCTTTATTAGAGTGGCTGCAAAATAAATAAATATATATTGTTGCTATTATATATTACTAGTAAAAAAGGCCCGTTTCTGTAGGCAAGGAAACGGGCCTTAGGCAGGCAATTCCCCCCCCCCCCCTGTGCTACGGCCCCCTCGAACCCCCCCTTCCGCGAACCTGTTGTTCCCCCCCCCCTGCCAGCGAAAACTGCCCCCCCCCGCCGCTGTTGTGCTACCTGTGCTTACAGCTGAAGTGTTGATCTTCCCTTCCCGTAGGTTCTTCAATCATCTTGTCTGGAAGTTCCTCTGCGTGCGTCTGACGTCAGACGCACGCATGCGTCTGATGTCAGACGCATGGAGTTAAACTTTCTGAGAAGATGATTGAGGAACCCACCCGAAGGTAGTACACAACAGCGGCGGGAGGAGGGGTGCGGTTTTCGGCGTTCCGGGGGGGGGGGGGGATCGACAGGTTCGCGGGAGGGGGTGGGTTTCGAGGGGGCCGTAGCGCGGGGGTGACAGCTGATTCCGAGGCAGTAGGAGGAGTAGGGAAACACGCTGTGTTGACGTCAGTGACGTCCGTGCGTGTCTGCCTCGCAGACCACTTGCAGCCAGGGAGCCACGGTCCCAAGCATAGAACGTTGGAGGTGAGAATTATTATATAGGAAGGGGTCCTTTTTACTAAGCTGCGGGAAAAGAGCCTTGTGGTAGCTGCAGGGGCAGTAAAATACCCCCCCCCCAAATGGCCACTCGGTAAGCTAACTCTTACCATGTGGCCATGCGTTGGGGAGCACTTACCGTCACCCACTGATGTGGCGGTAAGGGCTCACGTGGTAACCTGGCGTGCGGCGATGCCCGATTACCGCCAGGTTAATGCCGCGCTAGGCAAAATAAATTTCGCGGAGCGCTTCAAATGGGGTGCATTCAAGCCGGAGCTACCACCAGCAGCCGCGTTGGGTCAGTGGTAGTTCCGTTTTAGCGTGGGATAAGCCCGTGTTGGACTTAACCGCCGCTTTGTAAAAGGCCCCCCTAAGAGTTTTCTCTATTTCTTCTTTGTAAAAAGTCTTTGATTTTCACTCTCAGCTTTGGGAACTGTGTATCGTGCAGAATGCAAGGGTTTTTTTTTCCCTTTTTAGCTCATGCCCAGAGAGCTTACAATCTTACCTCCCTGTTTACAGTGTGGGCATTAGCACACGGCAGCCGCTAGCACGGCAATGAATGGTTAAGTGACTTGCCCAAGGAGAAGAGAAGCTACAGTGGGAGCTGAAACCCTTGATTACCCTGGTTCTCAGTCCACTGCTCTAACCATCAAGCTACACCTGTGTCATAAGGGCCAAGACAGGGAAAGAAAGCAGATTCATCTTAGAGGTGTTTTATATTCTGTACCGATGATATTTTGTTGTTCACTGTTATGTGCAGTTCACAGAACTGGGGAGGCAATATATAAGCTAATCAAAGAACATGAATGAATTACCGATCATCATAAAAACAACACACAACCTGACAACCTTCCGAAAGTTATTAAAGACCTACTTATTCATAAAGGCGTACAATAAAGATTCCCCTTAATGATCTGACTTCCTAATTATTCCAATCACAACTATTAGGTTCATCCTAATTACATCCTCATGACTGAATATTATATCTTGCCCTGATATCATTATGTTATATTATGTTGATCTCTCAATCCACTTCCAATCCAATATGATTTACTTATGCACTCTTATTTGTAATAATTGTAAAATTATTATTCCGTTAATATGATTGCTATGATATTCTATGTACCCATCTGTATCTTTATTCTGAAATTCTTATCCTATAATGTTGCTATAACATTTTGTAAGCCACATTGAGCCTGCAAATAGGTGGGAAAATGTGGGATACAAGTGCAGCAAATAAATAAATAATAGCAAATTAAACAACATTTTCTATTTTTTTCCTTTTCTATTTAAAATAAACTGAAAATTGTATTCATTTTTATTTCATTTTAAAGATTCAGTTTCCAACCCTGCCATGAACCCCCCTCCCCCCGCCACCTCTGGGTCCTCCCCACCCCTCCACCATTCCACACACATACACACACTTTCTAGACCCCTTCCCCATATTTTATTCCATTCTGGTCAGAAAAGGAGGCAGGAACGATTTCCAGGTGCTCATAACTCACCAGTGTGTGGTAATCCAAATTGGCACCAGCCAGTCTACCCCTTTCCCCTGCTTATCCCTACAAAATTCAAAATAAAAAATAAAGGTCCCTGATCACATCATGGCCTTTTTCTCCCAATTTCAGAAACCATGTTTGTGAAATTTTGGATTGTGATCTGCTAACACACATCGAATCCAGGTGATGGTCACAGTTCAGGGTCAGATTATGTTCACCATCTCAAATTATCTCTGCTCTCAGTTTGACTGTGATGCTGTGCACACATATCTCACACCTGAACATTCACATTACCTTTGCCGGCTCCTAAACTGTTTCCAGAATTCAAACCATTGCAAAACAACTATAAAATTTTCATCTTTTGGGACATTCTCATCTTTTTCTTTTTAAGGCAAAATCACTACGGAATACATTGAACAGCAAAGAGTTGGAGAGAAGAGCGAGACAGATGTAACCTATATGGGAACAGACAGCCCATGTGAAGCAGGAAATAAGGTAGACAAATAATTGTAACTAATTTTCTGGATCAAGGCAATTTTGCCATTTTGTGATCTCATGGTTCAAGTGGTATGTTTTGCTGAAATTAATAGGGATCCTCAGGAGCTTAGCCTAGAATGGGTGGCAGAGCTGGTGGTTGGGAGGCGGGGCTAGTGCTGGGCAGACTTATACGGTCTGTGCCAGAGCCGGTGGTGGGAGGCAGGGATAGTGCTGGGCAGACTTATAAGGTCTGTGCCAGAGCCGGTAGTGGGAGGCAGGGATAGTGCTGGGCAGACTAATAAGGTCTGTGCCAGAGCTGGTGGTGGGAGGCGGGACTGGTAGTTGGGAGGCTGGGACAGTGCTGGGCAGACTTATAGGGTCTGTGCCAGAGCTGGTGGTTGGGAGGCGGGGTTGGTGGTTGGGAAGGTGGGGATAGGGCTGGCCAGACTTATACGGTCTGTGCACCGAAGAGGACAGTACAAATAAAAAAGTAGTACATATGAATTTATCTTCTTGGGCAGACTGGATGGACCATGCAGGTCTTTTTCTGCCGTCATCTACTATGTTTACTATTAGTTAAAATGATTTGTCTGGGTAGCTTTAGACCCAGACAAGTCTTTGGGTTTTGTAAATATATATACCACAGGCAATTTAAACTTTGGCCTGGCAACCTGACATCTTGTCAAAAGTTAAGGGGCCCTTTTACAGAGCTTGCTCTTTTGGGAGTACCGCCAGCCCAACGGTAGTCCCGCCCCGAATGCGCACCATATCCGGGGGAAAAAGAAAACCCCCAGAAATGACTTGCGCGGTGATAACCCGGTGGTAATCAGGCATCGCCGCGCGCTGCCCAGTTACTACGGGTTAGCGCGGGAGCCCTTATCGCCACCTCAGTGGGTGGCAGTAAGGGCTCCCCGTTGCATGGCCATGCGATAAGAGTTCTCTTACCATATAGCCATGTGTGCCTGGGGTGTTTTTACTCGCTGCGGTAAAAACTGCCCCTGCCGCCAGCGCAGGGCCCTTTTTCCCCGCAGCTTGATAAAAAGACCCCTAAAATTGGGAAGGATCAGTAGTTTGTGGCTGAGCTCCTGGTTTTTTGGTATTAAGTTGATACCTGATTTCAGAGTGCTACACTATTTCTTTAGCTTTGAGTTTTGTTTTGACATAAAATTTTTGCTATAGTTTTTCCCTTTTTTATTTTTGAGGGAGCTCCAAGTTAGCCAGTTTCATAGTGAAATACAGGTCCTTTTACTAACAAACAGCCTTAGCGTACAGGCCCTTTTACTAACAAACAGCCTTAGCGTGCCCTTACAATGGTCATTCCCACACACTAAGGACATTTTTACCTCAGCCATAAAAAAAACCCAATTTCCTATTTATTTCATTACAGGTCATGCGCTAATATTGCCATTAACATGTGGCCATTTAAAAAAAAATTAGTGCAGGAACACTTACCGCCATTATTTTGTAGGCGGTAAGGGGCTCCCCCATTAACTGAGAGTACATAAGTACATAAGTAGTGCCACACTGGGAAAAGACCAAGGGTCCATTGAGCCCAGCATCCTGTCCACGACAGCGGCCAATCCAGGCCAAGGGCACCTGGCGAGGTTCCCAAACGTACAAACATTCTATACATGTTATTCCTGGAATTGTGGATTTTTCCCAAGTCCATTTAGTAGTGATTTATGGACTTGTCCTTTAGGAAACCGTCTAATCCCTTTTTAAACTCTGCCAAGCTAACCGCCTTCACCACGTTCTCTGGCAACAAATTCCAGAGTTTAATTATGCGTTGGGTGAAGAAAAATTTTCTCCGATTTGTTTTAAATTTACTACACTGTAGTTTCATCGCATGCCCCCTAGTCCTAGTATTTTTGGAAAGCATGAACAGACGCTTCACATCCACCCGTTCCACTCCACTCATTATTTTATATACCTCTATCATGTCTCCCCTCAGCTGTCTCTTCTCCAAGCTGAAAAGCCCTAGCCTCCTTAGTCTTTCTTCATAGGGAAGTCGTCCCATCCCCGCTATCATTTTAGTTGCCCTTTGCTGCACCTTTTCCAATTCTACTATATCTTTCTTGAGATGCGGCGACCAGAATTGAACACAATACTCAAGGTGCGGTCGCACCATGGAGCGATACAACGGCATTATAACATCCTCACACCTGTTGTCCATACCTTTCCTAATAATACCCAATATTCTTTTCGCTTTCCTAGCCGCAGCAGCACACTGAGCAGAAGGTTTCAGTGTATTATCGACGGTGACAACCAGATCCTTTTCTTGGTCTGTAACTCCTAACGTGGAACCTTGCATGACGTAGCTATAATTTGGGTTCTTTTTCCCACATGCATCACCTTGCACTTGCTCACAGTAAACGTCATCTGCCTTTTAGCCGCCCAGTCTCCCAGTCTCGTTATGCAGTTAGTATGCAGTTATGCAGTTAGTATGCAGTAATGTCAATTTGCATAACTAGTTAGCACAGAAATGCCCACTCTATGCCCCTCACACACCCCCTGAAAAAAAATACAAAAATATAATTAATATGCGGTTAATGCACGCATATCCTAAAACTAACACGGAATGCATTAGCGAGTCCCGCATTAGACTTCTTTTTGCTGCATTAAGGGCCCCTTTTACCAAACTGTACTAAAAGGGGCCCTGTAGTAGCATCGGTGCATGGATTTGCTGCATGCCAAGGCTCCCTTTTATGGCAGCAGGTAAAAGTTTTTTATTTATTTATTTATTTTTAAAAAGGAAATGGCTGTGCGGTAAGTGAACTACTTGCAGCATGGCCGTTTCCCAGGGGAGCCCTTTCCACCATTTATTTAGGAGGCAGTAAGGGCTCCCATGCAAACCCAGCGGGAACAGGGCAGAGCTCAGGGTTGCCTGATTACTTCTGCATAAGCCCCTGACACTTAAAAAATAAAAACTATTTTTTGAGCACTGTAAATGGCACATAGTGGGGGTAGGCATGACTGCTGGGCTCCTGCGGTAGCCCAGTGGTAGTGCTGAATTGGCATGCAGCAAGCCCGCAGTGAGCTTTCCACACCTTTGTAAAAGGGCCCCTAAGAATGCATTAATGCCTAATGCAGCTTAGTACAAGAACCCCATGGTAACATAGTAGGTGATGGAAGATAAAGACCTGCATGGTCCATCCTACATGGCCCTGTCTAAGAAGGTGAAATAAAATATGCATACTTGATCCTGATCTACACTGTTTCCTCTAAGCTGAGCATGAGTCCTCTAACTACATTGCGACCAGTGGGGAGTGTTGATTCTATATTGATAGGGACAATCAAGTTCCCTGCAGAGCTTGCCTGTCCCTCACTATTGAAAATGTGATAATGAAACAGCACCTCCCACTGGCAGAACTGTGAGTGGAGGACTCCTGCTCAGCTTAGATGGAACAGTGCTGATTTGCCTTTGCCATTTTCAGAAAGCAAATAGGCAAATGGTCCACAAGGCCTAGACCAGCAGGAAAAGGAAAGCAGATCAAAAAGAAGACTTAAGCAGTCCAAAATATGGTCCAAAGAAGCAAATTTATTGAACAACAGCAGTGGAAACCACAGAAGTCTGCCCAGCACTGACCTTAACTTCCCCATTGCTAGAGTTGCTCTCTAAACACCACTCCTGCCCATGAGATCATTAAAGTTTTGTTTTGAATCCATCCTCTTTCTATAAAGGGATCCTCTGTATTTATCCCATACATTTTTCAATTCTTTCACTGTTTTCGTTTGTCAGCCACGTGTGTAACGTAGCTTAAAATGGCATACTGCAGGACGCACACAGGCATCCTGCGGTGTCAAATGTGTGGGAGCTAAGAATTATTTTTAATTTTTTTGAGGGGGTTTATCTGAAGTTGGAGAATGGGCATTCCTGCACTAATCAATTAGCACAGCTACGTTTATTTATTTATTTATTTATTATTTATTTAGATTTTGCTCATACCTTTTTCAGTAGTAGCTCAAGGTGAGTTACATTCAGGTACAATGGATAAATTCTATAAATGGCACCTTAAAATTCGACGCTGAAAAACCATGAAGTTAGCGTGATTCTATAAACTACACCTATAGTTATATAGGCCCCCTAAAATCAAACCTAAATACATGTGACTAAATTAGGCGCAGATTGGCTGTACTCTATAATAGCGCACATAGTTTTTTGAAACAACCACAACCCACCCATTCCATGCCTATGTCCATGCCTCCTTTTTGGCTGTGTGCATAAAAAATGTATGTGCACTGCGTTGTAGAATACACCTAGAACACTGTGTGCATAAATTTTAATTAAAGCCAATTAATGCTGCTAATGAGTTAAGTACCAATTATCAGCTCTGATTAGCTTGTTAATCAATTAGGTTTTGCATGCAATTTGGTCATGTGGCCAAATTAGCGCACACCTCTTAAGACACTATCCGCCTTATTTTCGAAAGTGATGGGCGGCCATATTCTGACCCAAATAGGGAGATGGGTGCCCACCTTGCAAAGGCACCCAAATCGGTATAATCGAAAGCCGATTTTGGGCGCCTTCAACTGCACTCCGTCATGGAAACGGCCAAAGTTGACAGGGGCGTGTTGGAGGTGTGGTGAAGGCGGAACTGGGGTGTGGTTATCGGCCGAGGAGAGATGGGCGCCTTCGGCCGATGATCAAAAAAAAAATGGGCGCCAGTAGCGAGAATTTAGGGCACTTTTTGGGATCCTTTTTTTTCATGAACAAGTCCCAAAAAAGTGCCCTAAATGACCAGATGACCACCGGAGGGAATCGGGGATGACCTCCCGTGACTCACCCAGTGGTCACTAACCCCCTCCCACCACAAAAAAAGAACTTTCAAAACTTTTTTTTTCCAGCCTGTATGCCAGCCTCAAATGCCATACCCACTCCCTGACAGCAGTACGCAGGTCCCTGGAGCAGTTGTTAGTGGGTGCAGTGCACTTCAGGCAGGTGGACCCAGGCCCATCCCCCCTTACCTGTTCCACTTGTGGTGCTTAATGCTGAGCCCTCCAAACCCCCCAAAACCCACTGTACCCACATGTAGGTGCCCCCTCACCCCCTAGGGCTATGGTAATGGTGTAGACTTGTGGGCAGTGGGTTTGGGGGGGATTTGGGGGGGCTCAGCACCCAAGGGAAGGGTGCTATGCACCTGGGAGCTCTTTTAATGTTCTTTTTTAATTTGTAAAAATGCCCCCTAGGGTGCCCAGTTGGTGTCCTGGCATGTGAGGGGGACCAGTGCACTACGAATCCTGGCCCCTCCCATGATCCAATGCCTTGGATTTGTTCGTTTTTGAGATGGCCGCCTTCGGTTTCCATTATCGCTAAAAACCGATAGCGCCCAGCTGAAAAACCCCCACATCCTAGGCATTTGCCCCACACAACCCGTATTATCGATAAAAAGATGAGCGCCCATCTTTTTTCGAAAATACGGTTTGTCCCGCCCTTTCGTATGGCCGCCCACGGAGATGGGCACCCATGGAGATGGGCGTTCGCGTTCGATTATGCCCCGCCACATATAGAATTTGGGGAGGTAAATCCATTAATGTACCTTAGTAAAAGGACCCCTCAGTGCTCATTATTCTGGCACTTAACTTTAAGCAACCAACAAACAATTACTCCTGTAGCATATTTCAGTACTTGCTCTTGCATTAAAACAACATTATAATTGTAGTGTTAAAAACATTATCCAAAAAAGCAGTACATTTAAGCAAATAATGTTTTTCATTTTAAAGTATATTTAAATAAATTTGCTTTCACAATTTGCTTGTTACATTATTTGAAAAATACAGTTTTGCTAGTGTCTTACCAATTTATTTTCGTTTGTGGCTTCAGGACTGCAGCTATATGATTTCCCAATACTTTTCATCATGTTTGGCTGGTACATCTTCACAAGACAGCTACATAAATACCTGTGCCAATGACTATTGTGATAGCGGAAGCCAGGAATATGCATATTCTACATTTCAAGAGCTGTCCCGTATGTGTGGTGAACAAGGATGTTCTGAGTCATGGAAATATTGGAGACAAGATCGTACTATTAATGTTGGTAAGTCTTCCATTATAAATGGTCTCCCCCCCCCCCCTCAATTCTGTGCCTATGTTAAAAATCTTTATTGAATACAACCAAATGAATAGAAAAAAAAAGATTATATTGGAAATCAATGAATGCATTTTCCTGCATTTCACTTGGGGTGTTGAAGATACCTATACGTTTTTAACATTATATGTACAGTAGACGACATTCACATCTGTATACTGGAAAATTTAATATGCATTTTCCTTGCAGTAGGTCTGTGTAGTACAGGTAAACACTGCAGTGGGTGCTGGATGCATAAGTCCTTTTACACAATTTTTATTGTCAACAGTGTTTTTTTTAATTGTTCACCACTGCTGGATAAATTGGACCCAGATGTCCAAGGATGTTATAATGCCTATGTATCGCTCCATGGTTTTGTTTTTGTTACATTTGTACCCCGCACTTTCCCACTCATGGCAGGCTCAATGCGGCTTACATGGGGCAGTGGAGGGTTAAGTGACTTGCCCAGAGTCACAAGGAGCTGCCTGTGCCTGAAGTGGGAATTGAACTCAGTTCCTCAGTTCCCCAGGACCAAAGTCCACCACCCTAACCACTAGGCCACTCCACTTTGAATATTGTGTGCAATTCTGGGCACCACATCTCAAAAAGATATAGTAGAATTAGAAAAGGTACAGAGAAGGGCGACGAAAATGATAAAGGGGATGGGACGACTTCCCTATGAAGAAAGACCAGGGCTTTTTTTGAGGGGGTACTCGGGGGTACACCTTTTCCAGTGTCTGCTAAAATTGACCCATGGACCACAAGTTTTAATGAAAGAGTTCAGGCTCAACACATCAATTCTGCCTTGTCATAGATTCTGTGACTGGTTGCAGGGGGCCTGGCTATTGTGGGGTGAGTCCCTCAGTGATCACCCCATCCCTGAAGGGTGGCCTGGCATTTGAGTACCGGCACCTTTTTTGCTAGAAAAATCGCACTGAGAAAGACTGAAATGGCTTGGGCTCCTCAAAAAAAGATGGCTGAGGGGAGATATGATAGAGATATATAAAATTCTGACTGGAATGGAGTAAAATGGGTAGACGTGAATCACTTCTTTCCAAAAATACTAGGACTAGGGGGCACGCAATGATTCTACAAAGTAGTAAATTTAAAACAAATCAGAGAAAATATTTCTTCATTCAATGTGTAATTAAACTCTGGAATTCTTTGCCAGAGAATGTAGTAAAAGCAGTTAGCTTTGCAGGGTTTAAAAAAGGTTTGCATAGCTTCCTGAAAGAAAAGTCCATAAGCCATTATTAAAATTGACTTGGGGAAAATCCACTGTTTATTTCTAGGATAAGCAGCATAAAATGTATTGTACTGTTTTGGGATCTTGCCAGGTACTTGTAACCTGGATTGGCCACTGTTAGAAACAGGATACTGGGCTTGATGGACCTTCGGTCTGTTCCAGTATGGCAACACTTATGTTCTTATGTACTTATATACAACAGATATTCAGGGGTCCTTTTACAAAGGCACGCTAGCATTTTTAGCGTGTGCTAAAAATAAGTGTCTCTAGCATTTAGCATGTGCTAAAAATGCTAGCAAGCCTTTGTAAAAGAAAAGACCCTCTATGGTACCTACATAGCTAATCAGGCAAAGTTAGGACTGCTATTTACGTGGTCCTACTTGCCTGGTTAGTTATATGGGCACCAGCACCACCTATCGCCAGTGCCGGATAACTCCAGAATTGCCTTGACTACTCTGGACAACCCTGGAACAGCCTGTAAGGTGCTGTGGTGGTCAGAGCCAATATTCAGCAGCACAGCCCAATTGTGTCACTTAATACTGGAGGCTGGCCAGCTTGGCATGATTTAAGTGGGGAGGAACCTTTCATGCCCAATTTAACCATGCTGAATATCTACTCCTAAGTTTATACCTGAGGCAGTAGAAAGTAAAATGACTTGCCCAAAATCACAAGGAGCTGCAGTTGGATATGGGGTGTGAAGAGTGAGTGAAACATTAAATAAGAGACTGAGGGGCCCTTTTCCTAATGTGTGCTGAAAAATGGCCTGCGCTGGTATAGGTGTGTGTACTGGACGCGCGCAGGTCCATTTTTCAGCACGCCTGCAAAAAAGGACTTTTGCTTTTGCTGAAAATGGACATGTGGCAAAATAAAAATTGGCGCGTGTCCATTTTGGGCCTGAGACCTTGACTTAGCAGTAAGGTCTCACGTGGTACATAAGTACATAAGTAATGCCACACTGGAAAAAGACCAAAGGTCCATCGAGACCAGCATCCTGTCCACGACAGCGGCCAATCCAGGCCAAGGGCACCTTGCAAGCTTCCCAAACGTACAAACATTCTATACACGTTATTCCTGGAATTGTGGCAGTAATCGTCAGCAGGTGTACACTGCCGATTACTGCCGATTAGTGCCACGTGGTAGAAAATAAAAAGTATTTCTGCCACGAGGCGGTAGTTCTAATTTGATGCGCGTTATACGTGCCTTAGTAAAAGGGCCCCTGAGAGACTCACAGGAAGTGAATATGGACAGATTTCTTTTTTTGCTGAAGCTGCCATGGAGGTTCTTGCTCTTTTGTGAAACACAGTAAAAATCTTCTGATTTCACCAATCTTTCCTGTGTGATATCTTCCATGACAAATCAGTCTGAGCAACAATGGCAGTGAGCACATGAGAACCAGGATTGTATAGAAAACATTACAATGAATTAAAGACTAGGGTTACAGACTGACTGAAACAACATTGAAGCCCATCAATTTTCACCATGTCCGGGAATAGAATGTGTGTGAAATGTGATTTTTTTCATTTCTGTTCTTTCAAATTGGAAAATAGTTTGCTTTCAAAGGACAGTCACAGTATTGTCCTGTCAGAATGTAGTATTCTGCATTCAAAGTCACAGTCCATACATTTACATAAGAACATAAAAATAGCCAAACTGGGGCACACCAATGGTCCTTCTAGCCTGGTATCCTTCTTCCAAATACCTGGCAGAATCCCAAATAGTAGCAAGATTCTATGTTACTGATCCCAGGGCAAGCAGTAGCTTTCCTCGTGTCTATCTCACTAATGCACAGGTTTATCATATACAGATTACTGGTGAGACTTGACTTGGGGTATTGTATCCAATTTTAGAGACCGCATCTCTGAAATGCAGTTCAGAAAAAGGCTATTGACATGGTATAGGATCTGATTCAAGGAGGTAGCCTCTGGAATAACAGCAGAAATTATTTCTTCATGAAAAGTGTGGTAGAAGCATTAAGCAGCCTCCTAGCAGAATTCAGTGAAGCCTGGTAGAAGCATGAAGGATTTCTACTGACAAAGAAATGTAAGGGAAGGCAAAAGTCAATAGGGAAAGGCATCAAGAAAGCTATTGGGCAGACTAAATAAAGATTATTTTCCTTATCTTTTATAGTAATAAAGGTTTCTAAGTTAACAATATTTTTTTTTCATTTTTATTCAACAGAAACACCTGCCTGTTCAAGCGCCAGTCAAGTTTTCGATGATTGTGCTCCGATATCTGTACCCACATGTTCCAATCCAGTTCCTGTCAAAGACAAAGCGGTTACAAGTGGCTGCACATGCCCTGAAGGTAACAGCATATGTACCAAGATTAACTTATGAATGTGTAAAATGGTCTCTTCATGACTAGTTTATATGTTACTCCAGAATAAGTACCTATATTTAAATGTCTGAGGTATAATACACACATTTACATGCACAGGACTAAATTCTATAAATGGTGCTGAAAAAATAGTGCTTAGTGCAATTCTATAAGCAGCGTTCAAAGTTAGGTGCCATTTATAGAATAGTTCTTGTGGCCAGGATCCGCAGCTACCTTTAAGCATGAGCATTTACACCAACTCAACCCTGGTGTAAATCCTCTGCCTAAATTAGGCATGGATGCCCCTTATTTCCAACTGCATGCATAAATTGCGGGAACACTTCCGATCTGCCCATGACCCTCCCATGGCTGTGTCCCCTTTTTGGAGCCATGCATAAAATTTACATATGGATCCAATAAATCTAAACTGATACCAATTAGCAGCGATAATTGATTGTTAGAGCTCAATTATTGATACCCGTTGGCTCATTATACAATTAAATTGTGCGCACAAATTTTTAGCACCATTTATAGAATTCAGGAGATACTGGGGAATTCTGTATAGGTCCCCCAAAGTTAGGTGCCGGGATGATCTCTGCTAAGTGTGAATTCTGTTAAGGCTGCTCCACATGGAACGACCTTTATAGAAAACTAGCTTAGCGCGTATTTCGCTCCTAACTTTAGGTGCAAGCATTTACGTCTGCAAACGCTGGTGTAAATGCTGGCACCCAACTAATATACATAGAGTGTCCCAAACATTGATATTGCATCAGGAAAATCAAGTACAAAATCTACCATGTTATTAAATTTATTTTTTATATTTTGGGGGGGGATCATCAGATCTTAATGCAGCACACACCAATAGAACAGCTTGTTCTTTCTTCATATTGAAAAAAATGGTTGCGATGCAAATCGTCATTAGATCACCCTTATTTTTAAGTTTGGGGCATATATCTTGTGCAGCATATCGTGATTATTCTTAGAAACTAAAGTGTAGCACAACATAGCGCTTATCTTAATAGGTTGGCGACAATGTTTAGTAGCAGGAGAACCTCCACCGACATGGCCAGGTTTCGTAAAAAAAACTTCCTCAGGAAAGAGGTTCTATGCAGGAGTACATGAAACATATGCTCTGAGAACCTCTTTCCTGAAGAAGTTTTTTTACAATGCTTATTAGTCGTCCAACCCCCCAAACTCACTGTACCCACATGTAGGTGCCCCCCTTCACCCCTTAGGGCTATAATAATGGTGTAGACTTGTGGGCAGTGGGTTTTGAGGGGGATTTGGGGGGCTCAACACACAAGGGAAGGGTGCTATCCACCTGGGAGCTCTTTTACCTTTTTTTTTGTTTTTGTAAAAGTGCCCCCTAGGGTGCCCGGTTGATGTCCTGGCATGTGAGGGGGGACAGTGCACTACGAATCCTGGCCCCTCCCATGAACAAATGCCTTGGATTTATTCGTTTTTGAGCTGGGCACTTTCATTTTCCATTATCGCTGAAAAACAAAAACGCCCAGCTCACAAATTGTCGAATAAAACATGGACGTCTATTTTTTTCGAAAATACGGTTCGGTCCGCCCCTTCACGGACCCGTTCTCGGAGATAAACGCCCATGGAGATAGATGTTTTCGTTCAATTATGCCCCTCTCTATGTATCTTAGTTATATTCAAGTCCCCACATTTGTCTAAAAACTCTATTTGGTCAACTATTTGGCACCCAACTAATGGCAGCTAGGCATGTTCTATAATACCGCATCCGAATTCTTGAAATGCCCTGAATGCCCATGCCCCTCCCATGGCCACACCTCCTTTGGAATTGCCCGCTATGAAAATGAACATACAACGGAGAGGGTCAAAGTACACAGCACAAGCAGTCCAGAAAAATGCACAAAGGGCTTTCAAGAATGGAACAGCTGTACTTTTTAAATGACCCTTAATGACCCGACATAGGCTGTGTTTCAGTGTAAACTAATGTCTGCCTCTGGGGTCAATTTAACCAAGCAACACTAAATATGTGAATGGTTGCTCAAATGACGCATTTTCTTGGCAGTCTGCTCTGCACTAGAAACTTGTTTCTCTATCCTCAGAGCAGACTTTCATTGTGCTGGGCTACTACATTTTGAGCAACCATTCACATATTTAGTGTTGCTTGGTTGAATTTATTTATTTTATTTATTTGTAGCATTTGTATCCCACATTTTCCCACCTATTTGCAGGCTCAATGTGGCTTACATTTGCCATAATGGCGGTTGCCATTTCCGGGTAACAGAATTACAATTGGTATTGCATTAAGGAGCATACATATATGGTAAAGTTCATGGTGTATACATGCATGGTAACATATAACATATAAGGGACATAGTATATATGGAACAAATCGTGGTATATATATATACCATGTGATACATATATGGTAAAGAGTAGATTGTGGTAGTGCAAGAAGGTTCCTGAATAATACATATTTGGTAGAAATACATTCTGGTAGTGCAAGAAGGTTCCTGAGTAATAGGTTAGATTATAACAGACATTAGTCCATCGTCTGTTGATAAATGGAGGAGTGGCCTAGTGGTTAGGGTGGTGGACTTTGGTCCTGGGGAATTGAGTTCAATTCCCACTTCAGGCACAGGCAGCTCCTTGTGACTCTGGGCAAGTCACTTAACCCTCCATTGCCCCACGTAAGCCGCATTGAGCCTGCCATGAGTGGGAAAGCGCGGGGTACAAATGTAACAAAAATAAATAAATAAATCCTATTCAGCATAAGGATAAAGAGGTAGTGTTTGGTCATTAACAGCAAAGAGGTCGAACAGTCAAGCGATAGAAGTTCGCATTTGTATATATCGTGTATCATGTTAACATTTAGTATTTAAGCTGGATGTTTGTGGTAGGCCTTCTTGAAGAGATCTGTTTTCAGAAGTCTTCGGAAGATGGTTAGGTCTGCCGTTGTTTTTACTGCCTTCGGTAGTGCGTTCCATAGCTGCGTGCAGATGTATGAGAAGTTGGACGCGTATATGGATTTGTATTTCATCCCTTTACATTTAGGGTAGTGGAGATTGAGGAATGTGTGTGATGATCTTTTTGCGTTCCTAGTAGGCAAGTCTATAAGGTCTGACATGTAGTTTGGGGCTTCTCCGTAGATGATTTTGTGTACCAGGGTGCAGACTTTGAATGCAATTCGTTCTTTTAGTGGGAGCCCTGAGGCAGGCGTTAGTTTATGCTGAAACACAGTCCATGTCAAGTCATTAAGGGTCATTAATAAAGCACACTTTTTCCATTCTTGAGAGTCCTTTGTGCATTTTTCTGGACGCTATAAATATTAGGCCTGCATGTTATAGAATAGGGCATAGGGCATGTGTAACTCCTAATGACTGCCAATAAAGTTATCACCAATTCAGCCAGTTAGTTTGTGTGTGGATCTTTGATCCACATGCAAAATTGAGCGCCTAACTTTGAGCGACCTATTAGAGAAACCTTCCCATAGAAACAAGTGGCAGTGGAGTGTGTTTTGTTATACTATTTATGTTTTCTTTCTTTCTTTTAATCTTTCTTTATTTATTGAAATTTCAAATTATATTCATTACAACAAATGAATGAAAAAGGAAAACAGAAACCATAACATAGGAAAAAGTTTGAACTCTCTTGTACACTGCTGTAGTTACATCTTTTGATGTATTTGGAATATTTCCTTTTTTCCTCCTGTTCTATTAATCTTGGATCTCTAAATTGTGGACTATTACTTAACTATGATTGAGATATATTTCTTTATTTTAAAAATGTTTATGTACCACCCATCCTCCATAGTGTGCAACCTACTTTGACATTAAAATGCAATGAGTTGCTAGATTGTGTCTGGGAGGTAAACCGAAAATGAAGTCTCATTTGTGGCAAGGAAGAAGATCTCACATGACAGCTGCCATTTATTTTCAGGATTTGTTCTTGATGACGTTAATGGAAATGGCAATTGTGTTAGGAAGGAAGACTGTCCATGTGGATATAATGGAATCGTCTACAATTCCGGAAAGAAGAGATCAGCTGCTTGCAAGTCAGAGTGGTAAGTGTTTACAAATCTATTTAGAAAACGTAAGAATCCTTTTACTAAGCTGAGGTAAAAAGTGGCCATGCTTGCATGCCCTTATGCGGGTTTTTCCTGCATGCTAGGGCCATTTTTACAGCAGCCAAAAAATGGCCAATCTTCTATTTCTTGTATTAATGGTCATGTGCTAATGTCATTGGCCCTCAGCCATTTAAAAAAATATGCACGTGCGGTTATCGTGCAGTAGTGCGAACATGCTAACTGATTAGCGCAGAAACGCCTACTCTCTGCCCCAGACACCCCCACTCTAACAAAATTTTAAAAATATTTTCAGTACACGGTTAGCACTTGTCAATTTGGAACTTACTGCAGGAAGCCTAAGCGCATCCCATAGCTGTGATAAGCGTGCGCTAGCACATAAGAACATAGAATAGTCATACTGGACCAGACTAATGGTCCATCTAGCCCAGTATCCTGTTTCCAACAGTGGCCAATCCAGGTCACAAGTACCTGGCAGAAACCCAAATAGTAGCAACATTCCATGCTACCAATCCCAGGGCAAGCAGTGGCTTCCCCATGTGTGTCTCAATAGCAGACTACAGACTATCAGTCCAGGAACTTGTCCAAAACTTTTTAAAACCCAGATACACTGACTGTTGTTACCACATCCTCCGGCAACAAGTTCCAGAGCTTAACTATTCTTTGAGTGAAAAAATAATTCCTCCTATTTGTTTTAAGAGTATATCTGTGTAACTTCATTGAGTGTCCCCTAGTCTTTGCACTTTTTGAAAGAGTAAAAAATTCACTTCTGCTTGTTTTACATCACTAAGGATTTTGTAGACCTCAATCATATCTCCCCTCAGCCGTAATCTCTTTAGCCTTTCCTTATATGAGAGGCGTTCCATCCCCTTTATCATTTTGGTCACACTTCTTTGAACCTTTTCTAATTCCGCTATATTTTTTAAAAATATGGCGACCAGAACTGATCGCAATACTCTACTACTACTACTACTACTTAGCATTTCTATAGAAGAGATTGCATCATGGAGCAGAGAGGCATTATAGTATTCTCAGTCTTATTTAGCATCCCTTTCCTAATAATTCCTAGCATCCTGTTTGCTTTTTTGGTTGCTGCTGCACATACCACAGCTTAATAAAAGGACCCTATAAAACAATAGTAATCTATATTCAAAGAGTTTGGCTAGCTTTTGGAATTTGCTGGATAAATTATCATGCTTGACATTCTCCATCTCACAAACCACCAGTGACCAGCTAATTTTTGTCTGGGCAAATTGTTGCTCATATAGATTTAGCCAGATAAAAAGAAGTAGCATTGGGTGTATCCCCAGAAAATGCTCCAGTTTTGGCCTGTCAGCACTGATATTCGGACCTTGCTGTCCAAAATTATCTGGATAACTGGGGACAAATGAAAGAAAGCAGATAGCAGCCACAGGATGGACACCTACTGCTCTTCCTGCCTGGTCCTGTGTGTGCTGATGTGTGGCAAAGGCGAGCTGAAAAATGGCTTGCGGTAGTGTAGGCGTGGGTTTTGGGCGTGCGCAGATCCATTTTTCAGCGCGCCTGCAAAAAAATGCCTCTTTTTTTTGCTGAAAATGGACGTGCGGCAAAATCAAAATTGCCGCACGTCCATTTTGGGTCTGAGACCTTACAGCCAGCCATAGACCTAGCGGTAAAGAATTTGGGCGGTAATGACCTACATGCGTCAGATACCACTTGGCACACGTCCACTATGTCCGCCAGAAAACAAAAAATATTCTTCAGACGCGTGTAGTGGCCAAGGGTCACGCGGTAACCAGGTGGTAACTCCAATTTGGTGTACATTGGGCGCGTGTAGGCACCTACGCGGCTTAGTAAAAGGGGCCCTTATTTTTTTTCTATGTGAAGGACTCAGGGGAAAGAGATGTGGTGAAGTGAGTCTCAGTAGGGTGAAATGGTATTAGGTGGCATATATGGGATGTATATATGCTTTGGAGGTGTTTAAAGAGCTAGGAAGTGAGCAGGTGTATAGGGTGGGTGGCGGATATCTTTGCCTGTGTGTGTGAGGAGTTTGTATATCTGGGTTCATATGTTTGGGGAGGGGGAGTGTGTGTTCTTGGTGGGTCTGTGTGTCCGCACACCCAACAAATAAAACATGATACAGTAAATCAACCACTACCCAGCAGAACCCCATGCCATATTTCCAGAATATATATTCAATTCTTGCTCTGCGCCTCAAACATTTCAAAGATACAAGGCCATGTATACATATCTTAGAGGGAACACTAGTTGTCAGAACTACAGGAATGGCCTGAAAATTCCATCCGTGGACTGGGTAACATGTCCCATTACTATATTGGAAGGAGGTGTTTGAGATATTACCCCTCCTGGTGCTACTCTCCCTTCCTTATGGAAATATTTTGCTTCAGACTTTTTTAAATGCATGAGCCAGGTTATGCCAGTGAACTTCAGAACTTAAGAGATAATACCTTTTGGCAGGGCATTTTTTGAGGGGGTACTTGGGGGTACTGAGTACCGGCACCTTTTCCACTGTCTTCTAAAATTGACCCATGAACCTCAAGTTTTAACGAAAGAGTTCAAGGTCTATACACCAATTCTACCTTGTCATAGATTCTGTGACTGGTTGCAGGGGGCCTGGCTATTGTGGGGTGGGTCCCTCAGTGATCACTCCACCCCTGAAGGATGGCCTGGAATTTGAGTACTGGCACCTTTTTCGCTAGAAAAAAAGCACTGCCTTTTGGGCACTTTCTCAGTAGATACTTGCATTTAATGACTATTGTGTGCTAGTCAATAAACAAGATACTTGTATACAATTATTGAAAGAATTGCTGTTGAACTATGATACAGGTGCTCTACCTTCCAGTACAGAAAACTGCTTTACTTTTATGACTTTGCTTGGATGCCTAGTGGGTTATATAATTTGGTTATCAATAAGAAAGGCTCCTTTGAATAGTAATCTTACATGTTTTTATGTATTTTGACAGCACTTGCCAAGGAGGAATGTGGTCTTGTACCAAAGGGTCGTGCTCTGGAAAATGTAAAATAGAAGATGGAATGTATTTTACAACATTTGATGAAAAGTCCTACTCTTTACATGGAAATGACAAATACATAGCATATCTTGTATGTTATTTTATGTTATCTTTCAATGTTTCAGTGTTTAATAACTCTGCTATTTAAACATGTCTGAAGTTCCTTTTTATAAATGCATGTCACCTACTAGATTTAATAAGATGATAATCTACCTGTAGAAAAAAAAATGATGAATTGTATGTTAGATTTGGGGTCCTTTGCAGAAAAGGGGGATTCTATATGGGGTGCTATGACTTGCATGCACTAGTTGGTCATATGCCCAATTAGCGTGTGCAACTTAATTGATTAAAGAGCCAATTAGTGCCTATAATTGGACAATAACAAGCAATTATCATCACTAATTGGCGATACTTTTAGAATTTACACGCATATCTTTTTAAGCATATTCTATAAAGAAATGTGTGTAAATTCTAACGCACAGATCCTAAAAGGGAGCATGGCCTTGAGAGGAGTTT
Source organism: Microcaecilia unicolor (assembly GCF_901765095.1). Taxonomy (NCBI): domain Eukaryota; kingdom Metazoa; phylum Chordata; class Amphibia; order Gymnophiona; family Siphonopidae; genus Microcaecilia; species Microcaecilia unicolor. Next base: position 37,958,126 of record NC_044040.1, on the reverse strand, counting down.
GGGCTGTTTAGGGGGCATGTACACATGTGGTTATAGAATAACGGGGATATGCGCCTACTTTTGACATGGGCATTTACACAAGGATTTTATTAATATAAGTGTTGTGCCTAAATGAAGTCATGGTTCGCGGTTCTCCACTTTATTCTATAATGAATGCCTAACTGTCTGCATGCTTTATAGAATAGTTGCTAAGTGCTGTTCTTTAGGCACCATTTATAGAATCCCCCTCAAAGTGCATTAACATTGGCCTTTAACATGCACAAACACCCTGTCTATTATGCATATTAATGCCACTGGGGCTTATTTTCAAATCACTTAGACACACAACGTGGCGTGGCGGGGCATTTTCGATATGACGTCTAAGTCCGACTTTGGACATTTTGAAAAAAACATCCAAAATCCGAATAGGAAAGAAGGTCATTTTCAAAAAAGAAAAACGTCTATCTTTTGATTTTGAAAATAGAAGGTTTTGTGATTTGGATGTTTTGTTTTTTGGACCATTTTTGAAACAAACAAACATCCAAGTGCAAAACGCATAAAATCAAGCCATTGGGATGTAGGAGGAGCCAGCATTTTTAGTAGACTGGTCCCCTTGACATCCCAGGAAAGCAATAGGGCACCCTAGGGGGCACTGCAGTGGACTTCATAAAATGCTCCCAGGTACACATCTCACCATTGCTCCCTTACCTTGTCTGCTGAGCACCTCCCCAAAACCCACACAAAACCCACTACCCCCAACTGTACACCACTACCATAACCCTTACAGGTGAAGGGGGCACCTATATGTGGGTTCAGTGGGTTTCTGGTGAGTTTTGGAGGGCTTATAGTTTTGTCCACAAGTGTAACAGGTAGGGGTAGGTAGGAGCCTGGGTCCACTTGTCTGCAGTGCACTGCACCCACCACTAGACTACTCCAGGGACCTGCATGCTGTTCTAATGGACCTGAGTATAACATCTGAGGCTGGCAGGTAATGTTTTTCATCACATTTTTTGGGGGGTGGGAGGGGGTTAGTGACCACTGGGGGAATAAGGGGAGGTCATCCCTGATTCCCTCCAGTGGTCATCTGGGTATTTAGGGCACCTTTTTGTGCCTTATTCGTTATAAAAACAGGTCTAGCTCAAAACTAAGTTTTAGTCCTGGACGTTTTTGTTTCATTCCATTATGGCTGAAAAATGTCTTAGGAACGCCCAAGGCCCACCCTGAACATGCCCCTGAAATGCACCCTTGAGATTTGGACACATTTCTGACAACTTCATAGGTTTCGAAAATACTGATTTGGACGTTTTTGTGAGAAAAATGTCCAAATGCTGCTTTATGCCACTTTTTAGATGTTTTTCTGTTTTGAAAACGAGGCCAATAGTAACTTATGGTACTTTCAGGCTTATTTTCGAAAGTGATCGCCGGTGATCTTCCGACATAAATCGGGAGATGGCTGGCGATCTCTCAAAAGCGGTGAAATCCATATAATTGAAAGCGGCTTTTTTGACACCATCGCCGCTTTCCCGTCGCTGCACTGGCGAAAGTTCAAGGGGGTGTGTTGGAGGCGTAGCGAAGACGGGACATGGACGGGCGTGGGCGTGGCTACCAGAGGCCGGCTTTCGCGGATAATGGAAAAAAAAGCGGCGTAAATCAGTATTTCGCCGGGTTTACTTGGTCCTTTTATTTTCATGACCAAGCATCAAAAAGGTGCACCAACTCACCAGATGACCACCGGAGGGAATGGGGGATGACCTCCCCGTAGTCCCCCAATGGTCACCAACTCCCTCCCACACTAAAAAAATAAAAATAAAAACTTTTTTTACCAGCCTGTATGCCAGCTTCAAATGTCATCCCAGCTCCCTGACAGCAGTATGCAAGTCCCTGGAGCAGTTTTTAATGGGTGCAGTGCACTGCAGGAAGGCAGACCCAGGCCCACCCCCTCCCCACCTGTTACACTTGTGGTGGTAAGTGTTGAGCCCTCCAACACCTCCCAAAACCCACTGTACCCACATGTAGGTGCCCCCCTTCACCCATAAGAGCTATGGTAGTGGTGTAGAGTTGTGGGGAGTGGGTTTTGGGGGGGATTTGGGGGGGGGCTCAGCACCCAAGGTAAGGGAGCTATGCACCTGGGAGCTTTTATTTGTATTTTTTTTTTAATTTTTAGAAGTGCCCCCTAGGGTGCCCGGTTGCTGTCCTGGCATGTCAGGGGGACCAGTGCACTACAAAATGTTGGCTCCTCCCATGACCAAATGCCTTGGATTTCACCGGGTTTGAGATCGCCTGCATTTTTTTCCATTATCGCTGAAAAACAAAACCAGCCATCTCAAACCCGGCAAACTCTAGCATTTGGCCGGGCTAAACCGTATTAACGAAAAAAAAGATGTCCGGCCATCTTTTTTTCGATAATACGGTTCCGGCCAGCTGTTGCGCCACCGCCAAAATAGATCGCCGGTGATCTATTTCACTGGCGAGGTTCGATTATGCCCCTCCACGTGTATCTCAATGCTTTGAAAATGAGCTCCTATGTTAAAAAATGTAAATAAGCATGCATTACCGCAGATGCTAGAATAGATGTATACATTTGGACGATATTAAAAAAAAATCTTAATTACATCTCCCCAAGACACTGCATGCAAATTTATCTCATACATATTCATTACTTCCTCAATGGAACCACTCTTAAATTTTAACTGCACAATGTTTTTTATTTAAATACTTTCAATTAGATTACAAAACTATCTACATAAAAATTCTCAATCCTTATGTAGACGGTTTTGTAATCTAATTGAAAGTATTTAAATAAAAAAACATTGTGCAGTTAAAATTTAAGAGTGGTTACATTGAGGAAGTAGATATATAATTTGTAATCAGAGTGGAATAAGGTAACTCAGAGGGGAATATAATACATGTTCATTAGGGATATCCTAAAAACTGGACCACTTTAAAGCCCTTGAGGATCATAGTTGGATATCCCTGAGTTAGTCATATGTAAATATGTCACCAGAAAATCTTTGTTGATCTTTATTTTCTATGCCCAAACTTTTAGCAGTATAGTGCAGGAAATCTGGGTTTGGGTCTTGTATTTGATGGCACTGATCATTGTTCCCTATAAGCTGAGCAGGAGTCCTCTAACTGCATTGCTGACAGTGGGGGTGGTGCTGCAAGATTGTGTTTTCAATCACTAGGGGCAGGTAGGTTTTCTAGAGTCCTGCAGAACTTGTTTATCCCTCTCTATTGAAAATGTGTTAGTGAAACAGCACCCCTAACTGGTAGAACTGTAGGTGGAGGACTCCTGCTCAGCTTAGTGGTTACAGTGGCACTGATCTACTACTACTACTACTACTACTTAACATTTCTAGAGCGCTACTAGGGTTACGCAGCGCTGTACAAATTAACGAATAAGGACGGTCCCTGCTCAGAAGAGCTTACAATCTAAAGGACGAAATGTCAAGTTGGGGTAGTTGAGATTTCCTGAGAAGAGGTGTAGTGATTAGGTGCCGAAGGCGACACTGAAGAGGTGGGCTTTGAGCAATGATTTGAAGATGGGTAGGGAGGGGGCCCGGCGTATGGGCTCAGGGAGTTTGTTCCAAGCATGGGGTGAGGCGAGGCAGAAAGGGCGAAGCCTAGAGTTGGCGGTGGTGGAGAAGGGTACTGAAAGGAGGGATTTGTCTTGAGAGTGGAGGTTACGGGTAGGGACGTAAGAGGAGATGAGGGTAGAGAGGTAAGGAGGGGCTGCAGATCGAGTGCATTTGTAGGTGAGTAGGAGAAGCTTGAACTGTATGCGGTATCTGATCGGAAGCCAGTGAAGTGACTTGAGGAGAGGGGTGATATGAGTATATCGGTTAAGGCGGAAGATAAGACGTGCGGCAGAGTTCTGAATGGACTGAAGGGGGGATAGATGGCTAAGTGGGAGGCCGGTGAGGAGTAGGTTGCAGTAGTCAAGGCGAGAGGTAATGAGAGCGTGGACGAGAGTTCGTGTGGTGTGCTCAGAAAGGAAAGGGCGAATTTTGCTGATGTTGAAGAGGAAGAAGCGACAGGTTTTGGCAGTCTGTTGGATATGCGCAGAGAAGGAGAGGGAGGAGTCGAAGATGACACCGAGGTTGCAGGCAGATGAGACGGGGACGATGAGGGTGTTATCAACTGAGATAGAGAGTGAAGGGAGAGGAGAAGTGGGTTTGGGTGGGAAAACAATAAGTTCAGTCTTGGCCATGTTCAGTTTCAGGTGTCGGTTGGACATCCAGGCAGCAATGTCGGATAAGCAGGCCGATACCTTGGCCTGGGTTTCCGCAGTGATTTCTGGTGTGGAGAGATAAAGCTGGGTGTCGTTAGCATAAAGATGATAGTGGAAACCATGATAAGAGATCAGGGAGCCTAAGTAAGAGGTGTAGATTGAAAAAAGAAGGGGCTCAAGGACAGATCCCTGAGGAACTCCAACAGAGAGCGGGATAGGGGAGGAGGACGAACCATGAGAGTGTACTCTGAAGGTATGATGGGAGAGATAAGAGGAGAACCAGGAGAGGACAGAGCCCTGGAACCCAAAGGAGGACAGTGTGTCAAGAAGTAGGTTGTGATTGACAGTGTCAAAAGCGGCAGATAGGTCGAGAAGGATGAGGATGGAGTAGTGACCTTTGGATTTGGCGAGGAACAGGTCATTGCAGACTTTAGATAGTGCCATTTCTGTCGAGTGTAGGGGGCGAAAGCCGGATTGAAGCGGATCGAGGATGGCATGAGTGGAGAGAAAATCAATGCAGCGGCTGTGAATGGCGCGTTCAAGTATTTTGGAGAGAAAGGGTAGGAGGGAAATGGGGCGGTAGTTGGAGGGACAGGTAGGGTCAAGTGATGGTTTTTTGAGGAGTGGTGTGACCATAGCATGCTTGAAGGTGTCCGGGACAGTTGCAGTGCAGAGAGAGAGAGGTTGAGGATATGACAGATGGTGGGGGTGATAGTAGGAGTGATGGTGTTAAGTAAGTTGGTGGGGATGGGGTCTGAGGAACAGGTGGTGGATTTCAAGGAGGAGAGGAGATGGGCGGTTTCCTCTTCGGTGATAGCAGGAAAAGAGGAGAAGGAGGCCTGGGTAGGTTTTATTTATTTATTTATTTATTGCATTTGTATCCCACATTTTCCCACCTCTTTGCGGGCTCAGTGTGGCTTACAATAAGATATGAATAATGGAAATACATTTGTTACAACTTGGTTATGGGTTACATTGTACAAGTTATGCGAGACCATCGAAGTATCGTTAGGAATATAACAATGGGACATCAACATTGAAACATTGGAAAGAGACAATGGGAAGCTTAAAGGGCAGTATTAAGACACAAAGACATATGGTGTATATATTTCTGTGAGTAAATGTATGAGTGATGTGGAATTACGGGGGATGAGGGTCAGAAGTGGATGTATGATGCATTGATGATCAGTGAGTGTGGACTCTATGTGTTTTGGCTCTTTCCATAAATTGTTTCAAACAGATGGGTCTTCAATAATTTGCGGAAGGAAGCTTGTTCGTAAATCGTTCTTAAGTTGCGCGGCAGTGTATTCCAAAGCTGCGTGCTCGTGTGAGAAAAGGTTGACGCGTGTAGCCTCTTGTATTTCACGCCCTTGCAATTAGGGAAGTGGAGGTTGAGGTATGTTCTGGATGATCTTTTAGCATTTCTGGGTGGTAGGTCTAATGTTGGTTGAGAGAGTGGGTTATAGGATGAAGAGGAGGAGAAGGTTTGGTGGTGAATTCGAGGTTGATCTTCTGGACCTTGTCACGGAAGTAGTCGGCCAGAGATTGAGGAGAGAGTGAGGGGGGGGGGGGGTGGGAGCGGAGGGCACTTTGAGGGTGGCGAAGAGACGACATGGGTTAGAGCTGAGGGAATTAGTCAGTTGGGTGTAATAGTCCTGTTTAGCGAGGAATAGGGAGGATTGGAAGGAGGATAGCATGAATTTGAAGTGAATGAAGTCAGTATGGGCGCGAGATTTCCTCCAGAGGCGTTCAGCCGAACGGGCGCAGGAGCGCAGGTATCGGGTGCAAGGGGTCAGCCAGGGCTGGGGATTGGTACGCCTTGTGGGACGGGAGATGGGCAGTGCAAGGGTGTCTAGAGCAGAGGAGAGAGTGGCATTGTAAGTGGAGACAGCTTTGTCAACAGATTTGGAGGACATGATGGAAGGGAGGAGATCAGAGATACTAGGGGATAAGGTGGGGGGGTCAACAGCCTGGAGATTTCTGGACGTAGTAGTTAGTGTTGGGCGAGATTGAGGGGGAGGGTGCTGAAGTGTGAATGTGATTAGGTGATGGTCAGAGATAGGAAGAGCTGAAACGCAGAAATTGGAGGATGAGCAAGTAGAAGAGAGGACGAGATCAAGACAGTGGCCAGATTTGTGAGTAGGGGTGGTGGGGCTCAGTTGGAGGTTGAAGGAGGAGGTAAGAGTGAGGAACTGAGAAACATATGAGTCGGATGGGTTATCAGTGTGAATGTTGAAGCCACCAAGAATGAGGGATGGGGATGAGGGCTCAAGAAAAACGGAGAGCCAGGCATCGAAGTCGGTAAGGAAGGAAGGGAGGGATTTATCAGGGGGGCGGTAAATGACTGCAACTCTGAGTGGCAGTGGGTGGAATAGACGGATGGAGTGAACTTCAAAGGATGAGAAGCAGTGAGACTGAGGTAGGTGGAGAGGTTGAAAACTGCAGGAGGGCGAAAGTAGTAGCCCGACGCCGCCACCGCGGCCAACTGGGCGGGGCGAATGGGAGAAAAGATAACCTCCATGGCATAGGGCTGCGATTGAGGCAGAGTCGTCAGGGGTGAGCCAGGTTTCAGTTAGGGCGAGCAGTTGAAGGGAATGGGAGATGAAGAGATCGTGGGTGAAGGGAAGTTTGTTGCAGATCGAGTGGGCGTTCCACAGGGCGCACGAGAAGGGGAGGGAGGAGGGGGGAGGAGGGGAATAGAGATGAGATTGGAGATATCGTGGGAACGTTTGCATAGATGAGATGAGGACGAGGACAGGTGTGGGGGACCTGGGTTGGGATTGATGTCACCCGCGGATAGCAGGAGAAGGAGCAAGAGAGTGCGGAGAAGGGTGGGTGAGGAAGGGTGACGAAGGCGACGAAGACGGGATGCGCTTAGGAGGAAAGGGGAAGGGTTCATGGCAGGAAGGAGGAGTTGAAGGTTGAAAGCTAGGAAGGAGGAGGACGACAGTAGGGATGGTGAGGTGGTGGTGGACAGGGGTAGGTAGGGTATTGCAGTAGTGATCAGGACGGAAGAGGACAGGGATGGGTAGTGAGATCGTGTGGTATACAGCGGTGGGAGGGGGAAAAGATTAGGGAGGGACAGGGCAAGGAATAGGATGTGAATGGGGGCCATGAGTAGTGACTGAGGTGTTCACAGGGCAGGTAGGTGGGCTGGGAGACAGGCAGGTGAGGGTGAGCAGTTGGGCAGGGGAGTGATGAGTTGGTAGGAAGATGGGCTGGGAGGCAGGCAGGTTTCAGGGTGGGTGGTAGTCAGTCAGTCAGGTGATTGGCTAGTAGGCAGGTTGAGTGGCAGGAGCAGGTGGATTGGGCAGCAGGCAGGCAGGAGCAGGTGAGTGCGGTGGAGAGCACAGCAGCAGTACTGGAACAAGCTGGAATGGTTTGAAGCAGGAGCTGGCCAGCAAATGCATGGTCATGCCCAGATATTTAATGCCAGTGTCTGGACATGGCTCAGCATTGAGTATCTGGGTCTAATTTAGCCTGCAATGCTCAGTGCTTAAAAACCCATTCACCACCACCAGCTGAATATAGACCAGTAAATAATTAGTCTGCAGTTACTCAGTAGGCATCACTTTTGAGTGAAGATTGGAAAGTCTTCATGAAGCTTATGTAGAGTTACTGACTGGCTCCTTCAGGACAGGTTGACCCAGTAGTAGTTGTAGTAGTAGTACTAGTAGCATTACATACATGGAAAAAAATTCAATGTCCGTCCCCCCGGGTGCAGCACCCCCCCCCCCCCGCGAAAGGACACCCCCCGGGTGCATTTTTACCTGCTGGGGGGGGGGGGTGCCACCCGCCTGTCTGCTTCGCTCGTTCCATGCTCCCTCTGCCCTGGAACAGGAAGTAAACTGTTCCGGGGCAGAGGGAGCACAGAACGAGCACAGCAGACAGGCGCGTGGCACCCCCCCCCCCCCCAGCCAGTAAAAATGCACCCGGGGGAGTGTCCTTTCGCGGGAGAGGGGGGGGGTGCTGCACCCGGGGGGACGGACATCGGCGATCCGCCCCGGGTGTCAGCCACCCTAGGAATGCCACTGGCACTGATCAGTCCTGGAAGTGCTACAGATAAGGCATGTACAGTTCCAGGAAGGGATGGACGGTGACTGCTCATACAGTGGCAGCCCCTGCCGGCCAATCAGCAGTGATCAAAGAGTGCACTGGACAAAGCACAAGCTACAGTTAGCTTCACAAGGTAGCCAGCTGGCTCCATTTTTTTTTTTTGGACAGGTAAACTTATCTTGGTATTATCACTTTGCATACACGGACATTGAATTTTTTTCCATGTATGTAATGCTACTAGTACTACTACTACAACTACTACTGGGTCAACCTGTCCTGAAGGAGCCAGTCAGTAACTCTACATAAGCTTCATGAAGACTTTCCAATCTTCACTCAAAAGTGATGCCTACTGAGTAACTGCAGACTAATTATTTACTGGTCTATATTCAGCTGGTGGTGGTGAATGGGTTTTTAAGCACTGAGCATTGCAGGCTAAATTAGACCCAGATACTCAATGCTGAGCCATGTCCAGACACTGGCATTAAATATCTGGGTATGACCATGCATTTGCTGGTCACTGGCAATTATCTGGGTCCTGGCTGAATATTGGATGAGACTTGCATAAGAAACTTATCACACTCCCAGATAAATATTGACTGGGACCCACATAAGGGGTCTGGCATTCTGAACCCCCTGGTTCTAATCCTCCTCCCCCCTCCACCTCGGCAGTTCTGATTTCCCCTTTCAAGAACCCCAGCAGGGTCTGATCTCCTTGATCTCTCCCACACACCCTCTCCCCCACGGAGGCATCCCCAGTCCTCCTTCCATCCCTATGACTTACCTGGTGGTGATCCCTGGTAGTTTTGAGGGACAGGGTAGGAACAGTCCCTCTGTCCTCCGGCCCTGTTGGCTCTGGGATCAAAATGGTGGCACTGAGCCCTAGTGGTAGTCTTGTGTTAATACTATTTCTAGGGGGTCAGCCTCTCATATAAAAGCATTGTCTTAAAAATGCTATCTACATACATACATTTCCTCCTGGGACAGCAGACATTACCCCAAGGAATTTCTCCTCTCAATATGACTGAAAGATTTCACATTGTTAGCCATATTGATGGTCAATTTTCAAACAGGTAAAATAATATAAGAAAATAGTTTTGTTCCATGTAAGTCTCATTGAAAAATACTCCTACATGGTGTATCATATGGAAAACATTAAATAAATGGGAAAATCAGTGATACCTACCCTTAAGAAAACCAAAATCTACTATACAGTCTTTAAATGCAGTAACAGAAATTGTGTTATATTTTTCTGACAGGATAACACAAACGATTGTGTTATTTTTGCTGAAATTCTTCAGAGCAACAGCAGTGACAAACGCACGTATTTGAATAGTGTTTCTATCGTTTTTGGACAGGTAAGTTACAAATGTATAGTCAGTACTGTTAACTATTACTGGTATTTTGTGTTATGTGGCCTGTGATGTGAACATCCTGTATACTAATGATGTTTTATGAATATCAGCATTCTACAGCTGAGAGCTATAAAGTCACCAAGGATTGTCAGATCTCCGGCACTCAGACGATAGACAAAGACTACTATGCCACAGGTAATTAAAGGATTTTCATCTACAGTAAGTAATAACTTTTAATTAGGGCAAAACAAGCTAGAGGCACATTCACCTGCATCAATTAAAAATGCAAAATATAATCAGGTCCATATTCAAAGGTATTTATATGTTTAGTGGTGGCTGCCACATATGTAAGTCCCTTATCCATGGATTTTCAGTGGTACTACAGGGGTAGTTCTTCCAAAAATTCCCTTTGAATGCTCCATCTCATGCTTAGGTTTTTTAATGTTTGCAACATTTTTGCAAATGTTGAAAAAACTAAGCATGAGCTGAGGCAGTCTAGGAGCAGACCCTGAAGCAAGTTCACAGAACATGGACCATGTTGGCGTGGGTCCGTTGTTGATTTTCTAAAGATTCACAGCAAAGCTAAGCTAAGTAGTCTATATTTTATTAAGAAATCTAAGAAATGCAAAACAAAAAACAAACAAAACAAAATTACTGATGGCCACTGGGCAGTGACCCAGTGTGAAACGAGTCACTGCTGAGGTCATATCTTCAGTTATACCCTTGCTATTTGTAATTATATTTAACTTGGTATTTTTTGACATACGTATTAACTACCCCCCACTATGTGAATACGAACCCCTTAAATTGATTTATCAATTGTATAATGGCATCAGAGTGCCCTGATGCTGTTACAGAATACTAGCACAAACTCACACTGGTGTGCCAAAAAGAAAGCACACGTGTCTACATCTGCCAATCAATGTGTGCATCTGATAGTATTCTATAAGATGTGCACATTGATGGGTGACACTCCCACATATACTTCCCCTTGTCAATTGCGCACTACATCACTTACGTGCAAGTTTACAGAGTAAGTCTTTGGGCAAGCATGAGCCTAATTGGTGCCTATTCTGCATTTACACACATCAGACGCACCTAAATGTAGGCGTGCCTTACATATAATTGCTCTCTATGGACTAGATTCAGTAAAGTGCACCCAAATTTGCGTGCCAAAAAAAAAATGTATGCCAAACGCTTATTCTTTAAATGGTGCTCTGAGTTGAATGCTGTTTATATAGTAGCGTGTAACTCCGGGATCCATGCCCAACCTTGAGAGTGAGGATTTACATCAACTGAAGCCTGGCGTAAATCCTCGTGACTAAATTAGGTGCAGATCCCCCAAATTCTATAATAGTGCATGCATCTTTAGTGAATGTCCCTGACCCCCTCCTCTAAATTGTTGCCAATTAATGCCAATAATTGATTGTTAGAGCCCAGTTATTGGAGTTAATTGTCTCATGACTCAATTACATTGTGTGTGCAAATTAGGCATGCAGCGAAATTTGTGCACGCAACTGTGAGTGCCATATATAGAATCCGGGGAAGTCACTGAAAACACACCTTTTCAAACAGGCCTACCCCAATGCTCCATCCTAATCACCTAAATGTAAGATAAAGCCATGGACAAAGGCTTTGCTCTCCCTGTTCGCCCTATAAGCATCCCGCACCCCTACCCACCCCTAACCCACCTTCCCACCTACTGTACTTCCACTGTTGTTCTGTCTCTACAACATGTCTTATTTATAAAATGCTATGTAAGCAGCATTGAACCTGCCGAGGAGTGGGAAAGTGCTGGGTATAAATGTAACAAATAAATAAATAAATAAATAAATAAATGAATATGTCTAGCTGTTTTATTTAAATGCTACAGTTGGTGTTTAAAAAAACCTTGTTGTCTGCTATAGCTGAATATTAACCTGAACACTTATCTAGTGGTTATTTTAAAATTAGAAATTCAAGGTCCAACAAACAAGATGCAGGTGATAACTGTTTATTCAACTAACTTTATATATCTTTGACAAGCTTTCAAGAGTTATCCTTTCCTGATCTGTTCAGTGAAGAATTAATGCAGTGGTCTTCACTGACCTGATGAAGAGAGGATAATTATCAAAGCTTGTCAAAGATTCGTTACGTTGGTCCAGTAAAACGATATGACCTGCTAGCTTGAGGGTGTGACCCAATTTCCACATATCCAAGTGAACTAACATGGCAATCACAAGTCTCTGCTAAAAATAGAAAGAAATCTTAATGAAACAAGACATCTCTGACATTTCTTATTTTGACAATCACTGTCTTCTTCACAGATAAAATAAAATTTTTAAAGCACTGCTCCAATTATATACAAGTAGTAACCAAGGATAAACTGACTGCTCTTATCAAATGCGGAGGCCTAATGGAAATCGAGCTCATTCTGCCACCAAACACGTCTGATAATACGCAAGGTAAGGTTTTATCATTTGAATTTTAATCAAAGCCCTAATCTTAAGCAACAGTTACTTATTTTAGGTCTGATATTCAAAAAATGCTAAGCTCCTAAATTTTAGAGACCAAAGTTAGGTACCTAAGTTTGTAGCCTATTTTCTGTCAGACTTAAGAGTCTTTTCCAGTTGTGCTTCTAAATTTAAGACCGTCATTAATTTCCCAAGATTTAGAAATTTAATTTAGGTGCCTAGTGCTAACCACTGTTTTCTCCACTGTTCTCTCTAGTTGAGCAGGAGTCCTCCACCTACAGTCTTGCCAGTAGGGGGTGCTGTTTCACTATCACATTTTCAGTACTGAGGGACAGACAAGCTCTGCAGGACTCCAGGAAACCTACCCGTCCCTAGTGATTGAAAACACAATATTGCAGCACTCCCTCCCCCCCCCCCCCCCCTCCACACACACACATACACTGGCAGCAATGCATTTGGAGGACTTCCACTCAGCTTAGAAAGAATAATGGTGCTAAGCTTCAGTGGAACAATTCTATAAACTGGTGCCTCAGTTTAGGTGCCCCAATGCGGAATGCTTAGCACCAATCCTATAACGGCATCTTGGTACCAAGATTCTGTTATAGAATACTCTCACAATGGTGTGCCTATGTCTAAGCGTGCCCTCTTTCTCCATGTCAATGGCAGGCATAAGTTGGTCAGGGCCGCCACGAGACACAGCCAGGCGCGGGGCAGGACTGCCGACGGTCCCCCCCACCTGGGCTGCCGTGCCATGCCCCCCACTCAGACCGCACCCCACACTCGAGCCGCCACCCTCGTCCGCCCCCTTACCTTCCTATGCCTGACTGCTCCTCCCTTAGTCTATCTTCTCCTCCTCCTGTGTGCCAGTTAGCACTTAGCACTTAGCGGATATCCCGCAAATTTTTCAATCTGCACTTCCCCAGCTGTAAAGGACTAAAATACAAGCTGATGCATGCTACTACCTTCTCTTACATGAGCACGCAGTTATGGAATGCACTACCTACAGGTCTGAAAACAATCGACGAAATAACTAACTTTCGCAAATCTCTGAAGACATATTTCTTCAACAAGGCCTGCAAAGAGAATCTATAGCCTCACTAATCCAGTTCACCAACCCACCCAGTTATGAAAGTCCACCTCCTATACTTAATCCCTAATCACTTCCTTCTTTCTTTCCTTACTTAATCTCTGCACATCACTAATTGTATCTGAAATCCTGGAACGACAATGTCATAATAAAACTATGTAAGCCACATCAAGCCTGCAAATAGGTGGGAAAATGTGGGATACAAATGCAATAAATAAATAAATAGCCGGTTATATCGCGCAATACAATCGGCTCTCCGGCCATTTTTAGAACATTGCCGGCTAAGTTTTGTGACCAAATCTGGCCGTGTCAATAGCAGGTCTATCTTTGCCTGCTATGAGCTTAGCTGCTAGCACTGAATATCGGCTTGGCCGGCAATGTTCTTCTTGGTCACCAGAAACGGCCCAGTATTGAATATCTGGTCTCAGTGCTCACTGTGGGAGGCAGCCCGGCTACCTCCTGCAGTCTGAATATCAGGCCTCAGTAGTATAGATGCACTTAACAGGGGTGGCCCAAGACAATCTGCCGCCTAAAGCGAGGAATGAGCTGCTGCCCGGCTCCTCCTCTGCCACCCCCCCACCTCGATCTGACATCTCCCCCCTTCCCCAACCCCCTTTCTCTAACTTACTTTTTTTTTTTAAAGGTGGCGGCGACAGCAGCAGCGATTCCCATAGGCTGCCCTCCCGCCAGTCCTGGCCCTTTCTCTCTACTGTGGCCTGTCTCTCTGAAGTAATTTCCTGTTTTATCAGAGGTGGGCCGTAGTAGAGAGAAGGGGCTGGGACCAGCGGAAGGGCAGCCTATGGGAATTGCTGCTGCTGCTGCTGTTGCTGCCACCTTAAATTAAAAAAAAAGAAATTCGAAGAAGGGGGTTGGGGACGGAACGGAAGGGGGGAGATGCCGCCTTAGAAGAATGTCGTCTGAGGCCCCTGCCTCAGGTGGCCTAAGACATGGTGCCTATCTCTACTAGTGCATAACTCAAAAGGGGGCATGGCCATGAGTGTGTCGGGGCATTCCAGAAAGTGTGTAACTTAATTAGCTTAACAAGTTAATCAGCGTTGTCAACAGCACTTAAAAGGCAATAATGAGCACTAATTGGCAATAATTAGAATTTACGTGCACAAATCCCTAAGCATATTCTCTAATGTGCTGCACCTAAATTCTTACGCATGCAGGCAATAGTGGGCTGGGTTATAGGCAGGGAAATGGGCATTTTGTAGGTGTTCCAAAATTTACACACACTGTTATAGAATATGTGTTAGTGCGCGTAAATCTATGCACCGGGATTTATGCCACATTTTTGTTGATGTAAATGGATGTGCGTAGTTTTAAGCACTGTGAATTCTGCCTAGGCGTATTCTATGTACCGCACCTAAATGTAGACGCCGCTTATAGAATACACCTAGGTGGAATTGTTTACTATGCGGATTTATTAGGCACCATATATAGAATACCCCCCACCCCCACCCCATGCATTGTTCTATAGAGGACACATACCCTTTATAGAATTGTGCTTATTGCTGATTTTTTTCCAATGCCAAATTTTGGTGCCATTCATACAATTCCCCCCTAACTGCATAAGTGACAGCACGCAGTAAATACCGTGCGCTAACTGCAATGTGCAGTCCATTCTCATTCTCTGCCTATAACCTGCCCATTTCCTGCCCCCCTCATGCATGAATTAATGTGTGCTGTCATGCCAGCATCGTAACAGCATGCACTAATGACCATAACCCATCAGAAACATCTAAATTATGAGTAGGTAATAACAATAATAATCATATTCATATTTTAATTAGTCTTATAGTATCTATTATTATTTTGCTGAGTGAATTGAGCTATGTACTCTATGATCTGTGGAAGCTAACAGTGCTGACAATCTTGAGAAAAACATTAACTAAATATGTTATTGTTGTATTTTCATTATCCTAAGGACTCTGTGGATCATTCGATCACAATGCAGAGAATGATATGAAGTCCTCCCACGGTATTTTGGAGACCTCGCTAGAGGAATTTATTCGCTCTTGGAGAACGTCAACAAATGCTGATCCATCTCCTCCTCCTGCTTGTGTTAATGTGGACAATGGTAATGTACAGTTAACTGCTAATACTGTAGAAAAACACATGGAGCTTGCAATGAAAGTTCAGGGGGCAATGTTAAAAGACATTTTTGTGGATAAAAGAGTGGTTTGCACACACAAATAAGCAATTTATAAAATTCCCCTTCCTATATGTGAGTACATAACATGTGTATTAATTTACTTGCACTATGCAGATGTACTCTTGGGGGCGGAGTTAATATTTAGATCCAGACTTTATAAAATACAAGTGTATGTGCCGAAATTTACCCAATTTATGCCTTCCAAGTAGCAATTGTAAGGCTATGCATATCGACATAGGCGGTCGGTGACTCAGCTATTTGGGGAGGCTAAAGTGAGTGAGGCTAAGATGAAGCTATGGGGCGGCGCTAGGGTGAGGTACATGGCAGAGTGCAACAGAACAGAGCAAGTTTAAATCTTTGGAGTGGGGGGGGGGGGGGGGCAACGCCTATGTCAGCAGTAAAAGAACAGCGGGACACTTTTGAACACAGTAAGGAAGAAGCTGTATCAGCTGTCTTCCCAGTACCTCTGTTACTGATGGTAATATGCACACTGAATACACTCCAAGAATTATGTGCCTCAAAAAAAATCAAAAGAACGCACCAATATAATACAACATATTAAACAGAATAATATTTGCACTATTCTAGAAATATGTGGAAGTACTTTAACACTTGGTTCCCAGTCAGCCCTAGCTCTCTAATCCAGCATCTGCCTGCTGGCCATGTGAACAAATATGTTCAGCAACACTGTGACAGAAATCTTGTAGTTAATGGCAACTGTAAAATGATTTGCTTATCAGGAGGGGGGGGTGGGGGGGTTGGTAGGCTGCTAAATGGTCACTAGGATTCAGGTACACTGGCCTTTAGTTTATTGTTGAGTTACCAAACAAGTTTGGAATGTTTTATATATATTAGCTGTGCCTAATACTTAGAGCAGTAGTCTGAGAGCCAGGGTTGAAATCCCACTACTGCTCCTTGAGATCTTGGATAAGTCACTTAACCTTCCATTGTCTCAGGTCCAAACAGATTGTAAGCCCTTCAGAGATAGGAAAATTACTACTCTACCTGAATATAACACACATTCAGCTACAACTGAAAGAGGCATGAGCTAAATCCAGAATCCAGTACCATGCATACTGTGCAGTAATACAAAACCCTACAAAATCACTCAGGACCTATAAAGCAATTCTACCATACCATAACAATATTAACTTCCAATGGCCACACAACAAGGGCCTTTCTCAGAAAAAACAGCACCGTCAACATTCATAGAACATCAATATGCCTATTAGAAAACTAAACAAGCTGGATTAGTACAGATCAATCCTGCACATTCAATGCTATCAGAAAACCCATTTTTCATTCATAAATACAGGTAAACCCTCATCAAGTATAGAATAAATAACCACAAACTAAAAATAGAAATATGTAGACAAAAATTAAACTGAACCCCTTAGAAGCCAGACTCTGCATACAGTGCAACATGAGAAAATAGACAGTGACACATATCCCTCTGTACTGTGCAAAATATAAAAATAGCAGATGTAAATTTAAAAAACTGACATGTTCGAATTGTTACATTTAAAATTAACAAATAAAATGAAAACAGAAAATAAGGTGATACCTTTTTATTGTACTAACTTATTACATTTTTGTACTAGTTTTGAAGACCAAAACCCCCTTTCATAAGTCAGAACAAACATACTACAACAGAAGCAGGCAGTATATTGTCCTGACCTAAAGAAGGTGATTTTGGCTTCTAAAACCTAGTTTAAAAAGGTATCACTTTATTTTCTCTGTCTTTTTCTTTTCTTTATATCTATTAACTTTTAAAGTGGACTAACATGGCTACCACATTACTTCATCCTAAATTAAAAATAAAACTCTTTTTTTCTACCTTTGCTATCAGGCCATTTAATTTTTTTGTGTTGGTTTCAGTTTCTTTCCAAGGGTCTCCTGTGTCATTTTTTCTCCTTCTGTCTTTTTCTACTACAACCAACAAAAATCTGTTCCTTTCAGCTTTCTTCCATTTTTTCTGTCTCTATGCATTCAGATTTCATTCATATTGTTTATTTATTTATAGCATTTGTATCCCACATTTTCCCACCGATTTGCAGGCTCAATGTGGCTTACATTTGCAGTAATGGTGGTTGCCATTTCCGGGTAACAGGATTACAAATGGTATTGCATTACGGTGCATACATACATGGTGACATACATGGTGCATACGTACATGGTAACATACATGGAGCATAATATATATGGAACAGATCGTGGCAGCTATTTAAATCATGTTCATACATACATGCTGAAGAAGAATAAATTATGGTATTGCAAGAAGGTTCCTGAATAATAGATTGGATTGTAAGGGATATGAGGTCGTCGATTATAGAGAGACCTTATTCAACATGAGGTTTAAAGTGGTAATGCTTGATCGTTAATAGTAGAGAGGTTAAGCAGACATGCGTTAAAAGTTTGGTTTTGTATAGATCATGTATAATGTTATTATTTAGTATTTAAGATGCATGTTTATGGTATGCCTTCCTGAAAAGATCTTATCTCCCTCTGTATTGCGTCTACTTACAGCTTTCCATCTCTTTCCCTCACCCTGGTCCTATCATTCTCCTTCCTCTTATTCTCCAGTTTTTCATTAACTTTTTCCTTTCTCTCCATCTCTCTCTACCACCTGCCATCCAGTATCTTCTCCATCCTTCCACCACCATCCCACATTTCCTCTGTCTATCTGTCTCTCTTCCTGCTGTCCAACACTCCTCTCATGTCTCATTGGTCTCCCTCTACCTGCTATCCAATATTTCTTCTCTTGTCTCCCCCTGCCATCCAGAATCTCCTCTCTTGTCTTTCTCCCTTTGTCATACAGCATCTTCTCTCTTGTTTCTCTTACTCTCTCCCACCTTTATCATCCAGAATCTCCTCTCTTTCTTTCTCCCTTGCCCCACCATCCAGCATTGCCCCATCTATCTCCCCTCTTCTACCCTGTACCATTCAGTGCTGTCTCTCTGTCTCTCCCCATACAGTATTTCCCCTATCTTTCTTTCTCTCTCCCCATGCAGTATTGCCTCCATTTATCTCTCCCCCACCATCCAGCATCTCCACCCTCTCCCTTTCCCTCCCTCATCATCCAGTATTGCCTGTCTGCCTTTCTCCCCTTGGTAAACAGCACCACTCCTATCTGTTTCTAGCTTCCCTCATCCAGAATTGCCCCTCTAGCTCTGACTCCCTCCATGCAGTATTTCCCCTCTCTGTTGTCTCTCATTGTCTTCATCCTATCAAGCTTTGTCTCTGCCTCTCTCTGCCCCCTCCCATCCAGTATTGCCCCATCTCTGTACCCACATGTAGGTGCCCCCCTTCATCCCTAAGGGCTATGGTAGTGGTGTACAGTTGTGGGGAGTGGGTTTTGGGTGGGGGTTGGGGGGCTCAGCACCCAAGGTAAGGGAGCTGTGCACCTGGGACCTTTTTCTGAAGTCCACTGCAGTGCCCTCTAGGGTGCCCGGTTGGTGTCCTGGCATGTGAGGGGGACCAGTGCACTACGAATGCTGGCTCCTCCCATGACCAAATGGCCTGCATTTGGTCGCTTTTGAGATGGGCGTCCTCGGTTTCCTTTATCGCCGAAAACTGGTGATGACCATCATAAAAACGACCTAAGGACGACTATCTCTAAGGTTGATCTAAATTTCATGATTTGAGTGTCCCCGACTTTATTATCGAAACAAAAGATGGACGCCCATCCTGTTTCGATAATACAGGTTGCCCCGCCCCTTTACAGGGCTGTCCTGTGAGGACGCCCTCGTGAAAACTTGGGCGCTCCGTTCGATTATGCCCCTCCATGTTACAGGGCCCTCAGTGACAGAGGAGCATCCTGAATATTAAAATTTTATTCTGTGAAAATAAATCAAATCAGCATTTAAATACCGCTAAAATCCCCTAGTGAGGGTTCAATGCAGTTTACATGAAATTCAATTACATTGGAAGGTAGGAAGGGAGTAGACAGAGATGAAAGAAGTACCTTCAGAGGGAGAGAGATGGAGGGTTAAAACATAAGGCGGAAAAGGTTGATAAACATAAAGGAGGGGCAGAAGAAACATGGAGAAAAGGGGAATAAAGGAAAAATAAAACCCATCCAGTCAAACAGAACAGAGGTTGGAGAAGGCCTCTATGTTATTTCTTTAAAATGAAAACAGAGAAAATGATGAAATGTTCAAAACTGCAATATGGAACTAAAGGAATCTGCACTTACCCAGGTAAAAGTGTGGCTGATTTTCTGGCTGAGGGTTTTTACTAAGATGTAGAACTATTGAGCAGGGTCCAATATCAATAAAATAATGTAACTGTTTATGAATTATAATTTTATATTTGCTCTTCTAGAAATGTTTGCTGACAAGAATTGCCCACTTCTGCAAGAAGGAGAATTTGCTGCATGCCATTCTACTGTGGATTACCAAAAATACCAGGAGGTATATAATTTAAGCAGTTTGTAAGCAGTAAAATACATTAGGACTCCAACATGAATGTTTTTGCAATATTTTAAATTATTCAATTCAGTTGATAATATGGTTCTTGCTTAATTGTTTTGTTTAAAAGTTTTCATATTACAGTTAAGACATTTTGTTTACCTTGAAAAAAAGAATAACTGAGTTTACCGTGTTGACATTTGAAATCCAGGTTTGCACAGCTGCTACAGGCAATGTAACCAGCTGGTGCTGTATTTGCAAGAAAGGCAGACCCAGTTCTAGTTTTACACTGTTACATCATGGACCTAATAAAGTTTTACATAGTAGATTTTGGCAGATAAAGGATCACTTGCAGGGGCATAATCGAAAGAGAAGGGCGCCCATTTTCCGACACAAATTGGGGGATGGGCGTCCTCTCAGGGTTGCCCAAATCGGCATAATCGAAAGCCGATTTTGGGCGTCCTGAACTGCTTTCCATCACAGTAATGACCAAAGTTCAAGGGGGCGTGTTGGCAGCGTAGCGAAGATGGGACGGGGGCGTGGTTAAGAGATGGGCTTCCTCGGCCGATAATGGATAAAAGAAGGGCGTCCCTGATGAGCATTTGGCCGACTTTACTTGGTCCCTTTTTTTTCAGGACCAAGCCTCGAAAAGGTGCCCGAACTGACCAGATGACCACCGGAGGGAATCAGGGATGACCTCCCCTTACTCCCCCAGTGGTCACCAACCCCCTCCCACCGAAAAAAATTAAAAAACATTTTTTCCAGCCTCTATGCCAGCATGAGATGTCATACCCAGCTCCATCACAGCAGTATGCAGGTCCCTGGAGCAGTTTTTAGTGGGTGCAGTGCACTTCAAGCAGGCGGACCCAGGCCCATCCCCCCCCCCCACCTGTTACACTTGTGGTGGTAAATGTGAGCCCTCCAAAACCCACCTGAAACCCACTGTACCCACATGTAGGTGCCCCCCTTCATTCCTAAGGGTTATGGTAGTGGTGTACAGTTGTGGGGAGTGGGTTTTGGGGAGCTCAGCACCGAAGGTAAGGGAGCTATGCACCTGGGAGCAATTTGTGAAGTCCAGTGCAGAGCCCCCTAGGGTGCCCGGTTGGTGTCCTGGCATGTGAGGGGGACCAGTGCACTACGAATGCTGGCTCCTCCCATGACCAAATGGCTTGGATTTGGTCATTTTTGAGATGGGCGTCCTCGGTTTCCATTATCAGCGAAAACCGAGGTCGCCCATCTCTAAGGTCAACCATCTCAACATTTAGGTCGACCATCTCTAAGGTCGACCTAAATGTGGCGTCCCTGACCGCATTATCGAAACAAAAGATGGACGCCCATCTTGTTTCGATAATATGGGATGCCCCGCTCATTCG
The DNA here is from genome assembly GCF_901765095.1 of Microcaecilia unicolor. Classification (NCBI taxonomy): domain Eukaryota; kingdom Metazoa; phylum Chordata; class Amphibia; order Gymnophiona; family Siphonopidae; genus Microcaecilia; species Microcaecilia unicolor. The sequence continues at coordinate 37,937,028 of NC_044040.1, read as the reverse complement.
CGGGGACGTGCTCAGAGATGGGCGTCCTTAGAGATGGTCGTCCCCGTTCGATTATGCCCCTCCACGTCTGCCCAATCTTTCCCCCATGGCTGTCTTGTTCTATATGATTAGGCATAGTGGGTTCTTGAACTAGTCTAACTACTCAGATGAGGCAAGACCCAGACAACGGCAACATAGTCCAATAACAGTCTCTTCCTTCTACTTTTTAAAAATGTGTTTGTCCCCCCATCTGTCCTTACTTCTGTGCTCTGACAATCTACTTTTTATGCTAGCAGGCCATTCTGGTGGCTTGAATGATTCTTGAAGTTAGCAAGGAACAGACTGGTTGATTGATGCAGCTCAAAGGCCATGTGCTTTGGAATATTGTACAGGCTTTTAGTCGCACTGAGAGAGGACAGTTTTTAGATAGCAAATTAAGAGGGGTAGATGCAAAGCTGCAGTAAAATAATGGATTTTACTGCAGAGATATTACTTCAATATCGCAGGTTAGAAACTCCTGCGGTAAATATAAATTTTTATTGCTGCAGCCAGGAACATTGCACATTTCTTTCCGCAGTAATGTAGGTAGCAGTTCCAGGTCAGACCTACTTTCTTAAAGGGGCTGTGTAAAAAAACATACCGCTATCCCAAACCTAACACTTCAGACACCCCATACATACACATAAACACAACTGCTGAACCTGATTCCCCTGGCATCTACTAAGGAGCCCCTGGCATCTAGTGCTTGGGCAGGAGTTCAAAATGGTGCCAGTTAACTCCTAGAAGTAATCTTGTGGTACTACCACTAGTGGTCAAGCAGTTAAACAAGGGATGTGTGCCCTGATGATAGCACTAGAGCTAGAACTATGGGTCATCCATGCAATTGTGAATGCAGGAGCCTGATGGGACAGGAGTGACTTGGGGGTTGTTCCTGCCGACCCACTAGACACCAGGGAAAACACCGGTAGGTGCCGCAGGGGATTGTAGGGGGTTGGAAGTGGGTTGTTGTGTGTATGCATGAGATGCCAATGGTTGTGGTGTATGTATGGAATGTTGCGAGGGAGGTGGGGAATTGTGGTAGTTTGTTTTTACAAGGTCCCTTTAAAGAGTTTCCTTGGGAGCATCAGGTCATATGTTAGCAACTTGATGCTTCTGGAGAGGAGAGATAATATCAGCACAAAGCTGAGGTTATCTTTTCATAAATAATGCAACTTGCAATGTTAAACAGAAGCATTATTAAATTTACATGCGTTTGAATGAGGTGCTTTGCATACATTTGTATATTTTACATGACATTATTATTGTGTTTATGTTACAATAAACTAGCATGCATTACAGGCAAATAAAGCATGTTTGTGCCATTAACATGTATTATTTGACCAAAAATGTATTATTTCCTCTATGTACTGTAGGTCATTTGTTTTTTCCTACATAAATGACTTTCACAGAGTACTTTAACAACATTAAGGTAATTTTCAAAGTTTCTTTAAATGTATATAACATGTATGAATTTTTTTTTTTGCAGAGATGTAAATATGTAACCTGCACCTCTAACAATGTCATAGCTTCTTTGTGTAATTCATTTGAAAACTACGCAGAAGCATGCCGTGATAGTGAAGTACCTATTTCGAACTGGACAACTGCTTTGTGCCGTAAGTAGTTTAAGTAGTTTTTGTGTAATTCTGTGGTATGTGGTTTATTTTTTTTCTGAAGACATAGGAGAACAAGTCTATTCAGATAGCTCTTTCTCAGGAAAAGAGCACAAGCAACAAAATTGCCAATAAGAATTCTGTTTAGAGGTAAGTAACCACAATGCTCATTTCTTTTTTTCTTTTTTTTTTCTTTTATTTATTGACGTTTTTAAACAATTGCATATTGACAACATCCTCATAACAGTCATATATCACGTACAGAACGTTTAAACATCAAAAACAGAAAGCAGTGTATCCCCCTTCATCCCCTCCCCCCTATCCCTTACCGCAAACCCCCCTTGTTACTAGTGGAGTATCATAGTGTGAAGTCTGTGTTATAGCAGTCATAATCTTGGGATAATCAATTTAGGTGCATCTAAGTCTATCCCATTTTGTAATCGCCAGGATCGATATTGTTCCCATAGCAAATTAAATTTTGTTACATGTCCCAATCGCAGAGCTGTCATTTTGGACATAATCCATCTTGTGTATCACCTTTATTGCTGGTGGAGCTAACTGGCTTTTCCACGCTGATGCCAGTGTGATTTTTCCAGCTACCAGCCAAACTATCGTGAGCCGGTGAACAGACAACCGAACTCCTGGGTGTCGAATATGTAGCAAACATATCTCCGGTTTGGTTGGGTATCTTACCCCAGTCACTGTAGCAAATAGGTCCAACAGTTCTGTCCAGTATGGTTGAATCTTAGGGCAAGACCACCAGATGTGGAGCATATCACCCACCATTGAACAGTTTCTCCAACACTGTGCAGACCCCTGTCCATACATTTTTACCAGTCTCTGTGGTGTGTAGTACCACTGATATAGTATCTTATAACTATTTTCAATCATCAAACTGGATATGGAAACCCGCAGCAAGTGTTCCAATGCTTTTCCCCATTGTGTGTAATCTATAGTGATCTGCAAGTCTCGTTCCCATCGTTGTAGATAATATAGTATGGGCCCCTTGTCACTAAGTAGTGCAGCATATATGCGAGAAATACAACCCCTGTGACTTCCCACTCTCACTGCTCTTTCTAGAGCCGTCTCCTCTATAAGTAATTCTGCTTTGCCTCTTTTGTTTATATAGTCTCTAATGCGATTGTAGTGAAACAAATGTGGTGGTGGTAACCCATAATCCTCCTGTAATTCTACGAATGGGAATACCTGACCCTCATCCCAGAGCTGGCCTAATGTGCTCAAACCTCTCTTCTCCCATTGTCTATATATTAAGTTATCCATCCCCAGCAGACAACCTGGGGCCGTTTTTATTGCCATCTGGTGGAAATAAAGGCGGTTAGGGAGATGTTTCCTCCTTATGGCCAACCATGTCTGCAAAGGGTATTGCACCGCTAGAGGAGCTCTCTTGATATATGTCTGTAGTTGGCCCTTTGGTATCCATAGTAGAGAGCCCAAATTGTTTAATTCCATCCATTGTTGCTCTATTTGGCATGCTTTTGTACTACCAGCGCTCCATCACGCCAGCACCCGCAACTGTGCCGCCTGGTGGTATAGAATAAAATTTGGCACCCCCATACCTCCCAGCTTCTTGGACTGATACATTATAGCTGCCCTCACTCTGGGTGGTTTATGTTGCCATATGTATGCGAAGACCTTCCTTTTAAGTTGCCTAAAGAACCCCCTCGGCATTGGTAGAGGTAGTGCAAGAAATAGATATAACAATTTGGGTAGTATCATCATTTTTATCGCTGCCACTCGTCCCAGCCAAGATAGTTCTAAGCCCTCCCATCTATCCAGATCTTCAAATAGAAGTTTCATGGGAAAGCTAGCCTGATATAAATCTGTCAATTTGGGTGTTAAGTGCACGCCTAAATATTTAAGGGATCCTGTGACCCATTTGACCGGGAATTGTTGTCGTATTGAAGCTTCATCTCCCATTGTTAGCCCCAGTCCTAGAGCTTCTGATTTGTCCATGTTCACTCGAAACCCAGAGAATTTACCATAACGATTTAGTTCCTGCATTATCTGGGGCATGGAGTCGCTCGGGTCGACCAAGGTTAATAAAATATCAACGGCATATAGCATGATTTTATACGTCGCACACCCAACGGTAATGCCCTGTATATGTGGGTCCTGACGAATGTGCTGAGCTAGTGGCTCCATTGTCAAAGCAAACAATAGTGGCGATAAAGCGCAACCCTGACGTATCCCGCGTTCTAATGTTATGGGGTCTGAACTTTTCCCGTTGATCCCCAAGGCAGCCATTGGTCTGGTGTAAATCAATCGAAGCCATGTTATAAAACGACCTGCAAATCCCATGTGTTCTAAGACCTTGAACATGAACCCCCAGCTAACCCGGTCAAACGCCTTTTCGGCATCCAAGGAAAGAAGCAACATGGGTTGTCGGGTATTGACTGCCTCGTGGATCAAGTGGAGTGCCCTCCTAATGTTATCAGTTGTTTGTCTGCCTGTGATAAATCCCGCCTGGTCCTCCTGCACTAGCTTCGGCATTAGTTTTTGTAATCTCTTGGCTAGTATTTTAGTGAAGATTTTATAGCCCACCTCTTTAACATTGCTTTTGACTCGTAACCACTTGTAACCACTCGCCTCCACCTACCCTCCTCTCTTCCTTCCCGTTCACATTAATTGATTTGATTTGCTTACTTTATTTATTTTTTGTCTATTAGATTGTAAGCTCTTTGAGCAGGGACTGTCTTTCTTCTATGTTTGTGCAGCGCTGCGTACGCCTTGTAGCACTATAGAAATGCTAAATAGTAGTAGTAGTAGTAGTCAGAACCAAGGAGGGAGATTGGGCGGTAAGAACTGCAATATTGTGGATCTTTCCCTGGTTTGCGAAGGACCACTAGATCTGCCAATCTCCAAGAGTGGGATAATTCCCCCTTGAATTCCAACTCATTGAACACCCAGACCAGTAGAGGGATTAACAACTTGCTATAACGTTTGTAAAATTTATTTGTGAACCCATCTGGTCCCGGTGCTTTCCCATTAGGCAGATCTTTAATTGCCCATGCCACCTCGTCAGATGTAATGGGGGCTGAAAGCATCTCCTCCTCTAGTGGTGATAATTTTGTGAGCTTGGCTTGAGCCAGGTACCTCCCGGATTCCTGGGGGTCTGGGTCCCCCTCGGCCTGATATAGCATTGTGTAGAAGTTTGAGAAGGCTGCCCTAATATCCTCTCGTGTGGTGCACATTTTCCCCTCTTTGTCACGTATAGCTGTGATATGTGTGTTGGTAGACCATTTTTTCAGCTTGAATGCCAATAGCCGAGAGGTCTTGTTCCCATACTCATAGTGTGCCTGTCTCACCCGTTGAAGTTGTTCTGCTATTTCTGCCATTTGGATTTCCCTGAGTTCCATCCTCAATGCATGCATGCGGTGATGTGTATCCTCCTTATCTCTCTGACGAGTTTCTTGTGCATTGAGGATTGTCAGCTCTGCATGTATTTGCTGGGCCCTTGCTCGTGTCTGGCGTGCAAGATGTACCTGTAAAGCTATTACTTTCCCTCTTATCACTGTCTTTCAGCCCTCCCAGAGAATTCCTGAGGTCACCTCTCCATTATCGTTGAGAGCAATGTAATCTTTAATGTCCGCTTCTAGACTGGCAGCTATAACCGAATCTGCTAGTAATTTATCATTGAAGCGCCATTGCGGCGCCTCTGGACTCTGTACCCTCAATTTCAACTCTAGCACCATTGGTGTGTGATCCGACCATGTCCTCGGGTGTATCTGAACATCTATAATGTCTGTCATTAAGGTTGGTGGGCCCATCCAAAAATCTATGCGAGAGTGTGAGTTATGAACTGCCGAGTAGAATGTGTAGCCTTTGGTTTGGGGATTTCTATGTCACCAAATATCTACTAAGTGCCATTGCCTCATAAATTTGTGTAGTTGGGACCGAGCGGATTGCGAGTAGCGAACCCCCTGTGTGGTATTATCTAGTGTTGGGTGCAGCGTCAAATTGAAGTCCCCACCTATTAATAGAGTGCCCACTAGGTGCTGGGGGAGGAGCACTGACAGTTCCAAATAGAATGCACCCTGCTGGTCATTAGGTGCGTATATGTTTAGGAGTGTGAGTGTTTCCCCCTCTATTTGTACTATCATTAGCAGATATCTGCCCTTTTTGTCCCTGATCACTCTCTGGACCCGCCATGGATATTTCTGGGATACTGAGCACCTGATTCTCAAAGTGGACATATTCCAAACACTATAATGAAAATAAAATGATCTTTTCTACCTTTGTTGTCTGGTGACTTTTTCTGATCATGCTGGTCCAGTATCCAATTCTGCTGCTATCTGTCCTCAGTGCAGGTCAGGAAGTCATCCTCTTTAAATATCTCCCTGGCAACCTAGGACCCCCACCCCTCACCCTGCTCTCCCAGCAGTAAGGTAAACAAACCATAAACCAATTTCTACAATTGGTTACAACACAAGGCTAGAGGGCTTTCACTGCAGCTCCTGCTGTGAGGATGGAGGTAAATCAACAATTTAAACCTCTCTGAGCACAGCAGGGGAGGCTTAGCCTGTCCAAGCCTCTTATACCGGGTGCCTATGGTTGCAGCCCTATTATGATTTCAGTCCTCTCACGTAATAATGGTTGTACTATACTTTTACAGAAAATGCATGTTGACAAAATAAATGACTATTCATGTTTGATTTAGATATATAAAACAATTCTTTGTTAAAAGAGTTTTGCCATTGACTACCCTTTGCTAACATTATCCTATCTGATAACAGAGCAAAAATGTGACGGCAAACAACAATTCAAGTATAATATGAACCCCTGCAAACTTACCTGCCAATCCTTGACATACCAAAGCAATTGTGAAGATTCAGAGATTCGAATTGATGGATGCAGCTGCCCAGAGGGACTTTATTTGAATAACCAGAAAGATTGCGTTTCCCAACAACAATGTGAATGCTACCTGGACAATACTGTTGTGAATCCAGGGGAATCGATTTCGATAAGGGATAAGCAATGGTATGTATATTACAGAGAAACATAATAATAATAATAATAAAAAACAGAACAGAAACAGAATTGTTCTTTTACTTCATACAATATAGGCTTGAAGTCACGGTGAGGTACTTAGGAGAAATATCAGGAAATACTATTTTACAGAGAGGGTGGTAGATGCCTGGAATACCCTCCCAATTGAGGTGATAGGTTCAAAAGTGGTGAAAGAATTAAAAAATGCATTGGGTAGACACAGTTGATCTCTACATAGGAAGAGGAGATATTCAAAGCAAAACTCAAACGACCTTCACACTTCAAACAAGGCACAGAGGGGTGTAGCCTGCAAGAGAAAAACAGGTACAACTCTAACCACAATATTGGGCAAACTAGATGGACCTTACAGGTTGTTATCTACCATCATTTACTATGTTATTATTTTTTATCTGCATGATCCATCTGTTACTCAGAATTTATACATGCAGGTAAAGTAGGACATTATCAAAGTGCACAGACTCATATGTATTTGTTTTAGACTAGATACTAGCTTAAGGGGAATAGAAAAATTATTATTATATGTCTAACATAGCAACACAGAAGAATGATGGCAAAGACCATAGGCCAATCTAGTCTGCCTAACCACAGCAACTACTACTACGATCTATTCCTCACCCTCATAGTTCCTTTGTCTTTTTCTACACTTTTCAAAAATCAATAATATCATGTGATAATATTTTATAATTGTTACTCTTGGTCCCTCTGCTCACTCCGATCTCTCCAGCTAGGCTCCTCAACAGCAAGGAGCACCAGGAACCGGGGCACACAAAACTGATATTCTATCTCTGTCGAGCTAGGTGCAGGCTGGGGCCAGATTAACTCCGGTAGGCCAAAGGGTAGTTTTTCCTTTGGGACAGTTCACAGTTTACTCTCATACTAATAATCAGGAGTCTTCAGGGTGAATTTTTAACTCTCTTTACAGAACAACAATTTTAAAAAACAGTTTATGAAAAAAACACAACTCAATATGTGCAGTTCAGGGCATTTGATGGTCACAGAACAGCTTCAGATATAATTTCCTATATCTCCAGGGCACGCAACAGTCTTAAACTGGTATCATCATAACTCTCTACAACTCTGTCCCATCCTGAATCAGGATCCCTTTGAGCACCAGCGAAAGTCCCGCCAGAAGTGAGATTCCTCTGCTCCCACTTCTCTCTCCCAGGGTGTCCTTTTCCTCAGGCAACTCCTTTCCTTAAGATTCCCCACATCAGGAAATCAAATTGCAGGCACCCGCTGCCCTGTGACAGGGACCTCATTCAGGGGGTCTTTTACAAAGGCATGGTAGTGTTTTTAATGTGTGCAATCATTAGCACACACTAAATGCTAGAGACGCCCATATGAATATATGGGTGTCTCTAGCATTTAGTGCATGCCTATATTTAGTGTGCTCTAAAAACACTAGCATGTCTTTGTACATCACAAATTTCTCCTGTGCAATTTCAAGAATTCCTCCTTGGTACTTTGGTCTTGGCAGGGGTGGGCAACCAAAGACCACGCTTTCACAAAGTAATTCTTGTTGTCATAGTGATCCCCAGAAGTTCCTCCCACCTCTAGCCTCATGCTATAACACTTCTTCTGGGGGGGGGGGGGGGGGGGGGGGAGTCACATAATCATAACTCAGTCTGTAAAGCAGCAAGTCTAGCATCAGTTTTCAAAAAAAGCTTGATTTTTATTTACTTTTTCTAGAAGGTTCCTTTTACTATTAGAACTTAAGAACAGTCACACTAGGTCAGACCAGTGGTCCATCTAGCCCAGCATCCTGCCTCTAGCAGTGGCCAATTCAGGTTACAAGTACCTGATAGAATCCCAAATAATAGCAAGATTCATGCTACTGATACCAGGGACAAGCAGTGGCTTTCCCCATGTCTGTCTCAATAGTAGTCTACAGACTTTTCCTCCTGGAGCTTCTCTAAACCTTTTTAAACCCAGATACATACAGTGGCAATGAGCTCCAGAGCTTAACTATTTGTTGAGTGAAAAAAAAATTTCCTCCTGTTTAAAACTAGTGCCATGTAACTTCCTTGAGTGTCCCTTAGTCTTTGTACTTTTTGAAAGAGTAAAAGATTGATTTACATTTACCCATTCTACACCACTAAGTATTTTGTAGACCTCTATCATATCCCTCCTCAGCCATCTCTTTTCCAAGCTGAAGAGTCCTAAATTCTTAAGCCTTTCCTTATAGGAGAGGAGTTCCATCCCCTTAATCATTTTGATTGCCCTTCTTTGAACCTTTTCTAATTCTGCTATAACTTTTTAAAGATATTGCAACCAGAATTGCGCACAATACTCAAGGTTTGGTTGCACCATGGAGCGATACAAGGGCATTTTAATAGTCTTTATCTTAGTTTCTATCCCTTTCCTAATAATTCCTAGCATTCTGTTTGCTTTTTTGGCTACCACCACACACTGGGCAGACCCTTAGCAGAGCCCAAGGAAACTTATATCTTGTATATAACAGAGTAATAACATCACAAACAGATGAGGAATGACATCAGGGATTTTGGAAGCAGGAAAAAGAAGCTATGCTCTACAGTCCAAGATCACTAACACAGGCAGACCAGTAATGCCAGGATACCGAGTCCAAAAAAGCTTTATTGGTAAATAATAAATAAGCAGAGCAACCCAAAGTTGCTTTTTTAGACTCGCTGTCCTTCTATTATTGGTCTGCTTGTGCAGAGATGCCAAGTTACCTAGTTCCAAGATTGAAACCTTTTGACCAGTCCTGGATTTGAACTTACCAAAGCAGTGTGGGATTTGTAGTGTTTGATTCTGCCCATTGAAACCAGTGCTGCAAGTCCCATAATGCACCAGGATGGGGTGGTCAGAAATCCAGGACTGTCTCATAATCTCTAGCCTGGAACTGGGTAACTTGGCATCTCTGCTTGTGTTGGTGCTCAGGGATTTTGGGGCTTGATTCTCAATGCCTTTAGTTTACACCCATTCTGTATGCACTCAGGGCCTTTTTGTCTAATGGACAATGCTTCAAACATCTGGCTTGTATGAGCTGTTAAGGTTTCACACAAGGCAAACTTTTCCAATTTATGGCACTCAAATTGAGCTAAGTAGATTCACTCAAGGGTTATTAAGTTAAGGCATTTAAAATGTTTTATGGCTTCTGACTTGGAGAATGATTTTAAAAGGCATTTCCATTAGCAGAAATTTTGGGGGACAACTGGTATCAGGGGTATTTCTTTATAGCTGCCAATTTTATCTAGGGAAAATTATTTGAAAACTGGCCTCAAAATGGTCCACTGCACTGTAACTAGATGTGAGGTTATAGCAATTATCTATAAATGTTGAGTACAATACTGTGCTATTTATTAACTACATGTCAGGCTAGAAATAGTACTGTATTTAAACAGGGCAGTTTTCAAATCCATTTGCCCAGGTAAATTGGTTATTGAAAATTGCTGATCCTTTACCCAGGCAAAAGTATATGCATGGATTAAAAGTGTGAAAAGGTAGAAGTAGATGGGTTCAGAGACAAACAATATACATCAATTAGATTTTCAGATCTATATGTATTGTTTTGAAAGGAAAATGTAGCCACAGAAAAAGCAGGGTCACATTTTTGTGGCACTTTGCCTTGGGCAATTTTCAAAGGAAGGTACACATCTATTTTCCTTATGAGAATTAGGACAAAGCCCATGGATATTACTCTTCCATGAACCTATATTTGAAAACTGCTCTAGTAATATAGAAGCAAAACCTGATTTAAAATTTAGCAAAACTAATTTTTTTTGTAATGATTTTTCTAGCACGTGCACAAATGGGGCATTAACTTGTACAAGCGAAGGTAAGGTTTTATTTTAAATGATACAAATATTTTTAATTGAAAAATACATAGACCCCATAAAAATGTCAGCAGCGAAACCTGAAAAGTATCTAAATAAATGTGGAGAGCAAAATGATTAAAAATGACTACAAGAATAGAAATGTTGAAGTCTGTTTCTTCCTAAATAATGGGGAGTCCTAAACCACCTGTATGCAGAGATATTCTGTTCTTGAGGTTGAAAATCTTCCCCATCCCTTAGGCAGATGTAGTTTATTTCTGAAACACAGCTGTGTTGGGACTGCAGAGAGAGATGAAACATCATTTTTTTTTTGTTACATTTGTACCCCGCGCTTTCCATCATTCTGTTCCAATTATGGTGTCTATGGAAAAGAGGAGATATTATTTCAGCTGCTCGGCTTTCTGCACTTCCAATAATACTTTTGGTGGCTTTATCTATATATTGAAGAATATGCAAACTGAAAAATATCTGTGAATGAAGGACTACAGTATGTTGGCTGTGATTATAATTCGCAAAAGCTCTTAAGGTCTGCGAATGCCTCAAACTTACTCTAATTTTCAGATTCTTTTCTATAGTTGCAGTGATTGTTAAACATTTTGCTATCCACAAAATTGTACATTTACCCAGCTCAGAGTCACATCTGATTGCAACATTTTTATATTTGGAAATCAGTTTTTCCAACCATCCCTTTGCAAACCGGGTTTACTAAAGGGCACTACCATGTTTCTTGGTGCTAATGCTGTTAAAGGATGTTAGTAAATAGGTCTTATTGTTAATGTATGTTACTGTATAGCAAGTGGTAGCACCTTTTAGTAAATCCAGATGCCGCAGTCACTAATCCTGTGGTCTGCTGGTTGTTAGGGGTGTGTATTTTTGTTTTGTAGTGTACGCTGATATTAGCAATGCACTAAATGGCATAACCTGTGCTAACATGGAATAATATGTGCTAACACAATATAGGGGGGAAGTTATCAACGTGGGCTAGTGTTATGATGGGCTATTTTACCAGGAAGTCATGCATTTTCGACACGGCTTCCATTTTATGCAGTGGCATCCAGTTACTAATAACTGGGGTTAACAGTAAAATAACATGTGTTAACAGTAGCTCACATTGATAACTTCCACCCTTGGTGCAGTGGTCTTCACTTCAGGTCTTCAAGGGCCCCCAATGAGTAACTTTTTCAGGATATCCCAAATTAACCGGTATGAGACAGATTTCCATACAATGGAAGTAGCATACATGCAACTCTAACTCATGCCTATTCCTTAGGGAGATCCTGAAAACCTGACCCATCAGCAGCTTTTGAAGACTGAGACTAAATACCACTGTTTAAGTGCATGCTATTTTATGCTAGCATGCACTGTTTCAAACTTGTACACCCTAAAATGTAACAACATGAAATGAAATGAGATGAAGAAAAGTGGAATGAAACAAAACAAATGGCCCAATATTCTAAAAATGCTGAGCTTCTAAATTTATGCTCATAAATTTGGGCCCTATTTTCAGCCAAACTTAGGTGCATAAGTTTTAGTTGAAACTTCATCTTAATGTAGGAGCTTAAAAGTTATCCCCCTGATATTCAAAACCATTTAACTAGCCAGGAACAGCACCTGGCAGGTTAAATGGTACTTAGATGGCTAAGCCGGCTATCTTGGCTGAATATTAACACTTAGTGGCTAGCCGGATGACCGGTTATGTCACATGACATAGCCAGAAGGAGTACAAAAGGAGTGGGATATAGACTAGGCTGATCAGAAACAAACGAGGAGACTTCAAACATTGATAAACAGTTTATTGGTGAAGATTCGACACAGTACCATGTTTCAGCTGTTAGCCTGCATCAGGAGTCTTTAGATAAAATACGCAAAACCATTAAATGGTCTGTAAATGTTGATGCAAGATTTTGGAAAAATATATTTTTTTAAAAGACCTTGGTATAGAAAATCTGTAGGTTCTGAGTAAGTTGAGCTGACGCGGCTCCAAATGGTGAAATATCTTTGACCAGTTCTAACTTAACCGGTCAGCGCTGAATATCAAACTGGCCAAAAATAAACTGGGTATTCAATGCTGGTCATTGGAAACGGCTCGGCATTGAATAACTGGGCTCAGGGCTGACCGCAGGAGGCAACCCAGCTACCTCCTGAATACCAGTGGAGGCTCAAATTCAATTTAAGGTTTGCATTATAGTCCATAAGATTCTTTATGGACTACTACTACTACTTATCATTTCTATAGCGCTACTAGATGTACCGTGTTTCCCCGAAAATAAGACAGTGTCTTATATTAATTTTTGCTCCCAAAGATGCGCTAGGTCTTATTTTCAGGGGATGTCTTATTCGGGAGTAGTAGGAGGACTGTGGCAGTCAGGAACAGTATTGAAGTGGGGGGCGGTATCCTGCAGGAGTAGGCCGTGGCTCGCCTATCTGCCCACAGTGACCGCAGGACTCGAGCAGAGCAGAGACGCCCTGGCCGGGCTGGGAATGGAGGAGGGGTATGAACTAGGGAAGGTAATGGAATGTGGGGCCGGGCTGCTCTGGCTGGGGTCTCGGGAGGTTGTGATAGGGCTTAGGGCGCAGGATCATCCCTACCATATTACAAACGTTTAAAAAAAATTCTACGGTAGCTCCGTTCCCCGTTGGTGGCTCTTTATGCGCTCCTCCTGTACATTCGCAACACTTTCCTTCCTTCTAGTCTGACTTAGCCCTTGGGCGATGGAGCAGCGCCGAAAGGGCTCGGTTACTCATTTTCTTTCCTTTTATTATTTCTGCAAGGGGGATGTTTTTTTCCTTTCCGGGCTCACTTAGTTGATCTTCAAAAAAATGTGAAGGAGGATGGTAGGAGTCCGCTGGACGATAGAATTTCCACCTCAGTCTTGTTTCTTGCATTTCTTTAATGTTATTTCGTCTTTGGGTTGCAGCGAAAAAAATTAAGGTTTCTGTGTCCATGTCCCATCGGGGCCAAACAAAAACTTTGCTAGGTCTTACTTTCGGGGGAGGCCTTATATTTAGCAATTCAGCAAAACCTCAACTAGGTCTTATTTTCAGGGGATGTCTTATTTTCGGGGAAACAGGGTACGCAGCGCTGTACACTTGAACATGAAGAGACAGTCCCTGCTCGGCAGAGCTTACAATCTAATTAGGACAGACAAACAGGACAAATAAGAGATAAGGGAATATTAAAGTGAGGATGATAAAATAAGGGTTCAAAATAAGGGACTAACCCCAGAATACTTGCTTGGTTGGCTTCAAATGGCCCATAGAAATAGTCCTTCGAAATATCTTACTTCTTCACTATCCCAGTCCTAGTAAATTGAAAAATAAGACCATTTACTCTGCTAGTCTCATGTATCAGACCCCTTTTTATGGAATTCTCTTCCTACATCGTTGAGAAAAATTCAAAGACTATTTGTTTTTAGGAAAGCTCTAAACATTTTTCTCTTTAAGAAGCTCTATGATTAGAATATGTTAAGTTTCTTTATATTAACATGTATTTAATGACTGGCTGTTAATTTGCATGGTCTACCTGCTTGCTTCTTGTGATCTGCACTGAACTCTATGGGTAGACGTGGAATATAAGAAATATAATAAAGTAAAGTAAAAGAATATCATGCCCATAAAATGTAAGCCAGCCATTCATTTGCCTAGATTTATAAGCCTACTTTGTGAGCCTAGAGCTAGAAGTCAGTGCTAACCTCCTGACTTTTCCATGCCCTAAGTCCACCCCTGTCACCAACCAGTTTTTATGCTCTTATATTTAAACATTTAGTGAAATTTTGGGCTCGATATTCAGTTAGCAGCAATCAGCATTTTGCTGGCCATCACTGGCGTTATCCCTAGAAATTCAAAGCCAGGCTCCAGCATTGAACTTCCGGGTATACAGAGCCAGTGAGCTGGGCTAGCGCGGGCACCCGGCAGTAATTTCGAAGTTGATGAGCGCTATTTCCCGCAGTAGAAAATATTTTTCTATTTTCTATCATGGGGAGTGTCCCTGGAGGTAATCTGCAGGGCGTCCACATTAGCCTGCACTATCTGATTACCACACGAGTAGTGCCTGAGCCTGTACCGCTAGATCAACGGGTGGCGGTAAGTGCTCAGGCAGTAAATAGCAACATGCTACTTTTAATTTACCAACCCACTAAAAAAAAGCCCTTTTTTCCAGCCACAGTAAAAAATGGCCCAGCATGCGCCAAATTCACACATCCAGACTACCGCAGGCCACTTCTTTCCACAGCTTACTAAAACAGCCCCAAAGTTAGGACTGATTTTTATGTGGTAACTTTGGCCGGTTAAAGGGCCCTTTTACTAAACCACGTTAAAAAGTGACCAGTGGTGCTGTGGGCGCATGCTGGGCCATTTTTCTACCACAACTGGGAAAAAGGTTTTTTTTTTTTAAAAATGGGCATGTGCTGAAATTAAAACCAGCATGCGCCTATTTATGGCTTGAGCCCTTACCGTGACTCATTGACCTAGCGGTATGGGCTCACACGCTACCCGCATGATAAGTATGTAGCATGTGCCAAATGGCGGTTACTGCTGGGAATGCCCCTGCAGTAGAAAATAGAAAATTATTTCATTCCGTGGGATTGGGCGCATGCCAAACTCTGAATTACCGCCAGATGCATGCGGTGGTGCTGATTTGGTGCATGCAACCCATGTGTAAGCCCTCCCACGCCTTTGTAAAAAGGTCCCTAAGTGCTGAATATTGGCACTTAACTGGGCCAAGTTCTGACTGTGCCCCTGGAACCAGGGGCGTAGCCGGACCTCACGGTGGGAGGGAGCAAGAGCCCGAGATTGGGGCATATTTTGAGTGCCGCCCCCCCCCCCCCACCGCCTCACCTCGCCTCCTCGCCTCTTTGCTGCTTCCCGTCACAAACAAATACCTTTGCTGGCGGGGGTCCCCAACCCCCGCCAGCCGAAGCCTTCTTCAGTGCGGTCTCTGGTGCAGCCGCGTTCGCTGCACCGGAGACCGCACTGAAGAAGGCTTTGGCTGGCGGGGGTTGGGGACCCCCGCCAGCCAAGCTAGGGGCCCAGGTGAAATTTGCAGGGGCCCAGGCTCCTGTGGCCCCCGTAGCTAAGCCCTTGCCTGGAACGCCCCCAAAATAGCTGGTTTCACGTTCAATTCTAAATGGACATTTTCAGCAGTGCTATCTGGTTAAGTGCCATTAAATATGACTGGGTTGCCTCCAACAAATGATTTAACCAGCCAGGAGCAGTTTCTGGCTGGTTAAATCACTTTGATTATCGACCCATTTGAGTGAAAATTTATGCACTCAGCCCTAGTAAATTTTATGAGCAAACCTTTTGTATCCATAGGCATGTTTTAGCAGTTTGCCTTTCTGATCTCTTTTTTGTTGAAATGGAGTAAGCCTATGCTCACAGTCACACAACGATGCCTTTCTTCTTGCAGAAGTGTCTTGTACAAATGGAGATGAATATGTTGATTGCAGTGACACAAGCAATTTCAAAGGTGAAAAGACATGCTTCAATTATAATCTGCCCACAGATTCGGTAAGTGACATATTTTAATGAGATCAAACTAAAGTTTATGCAGTATAGAACAGAGAAACAATTCAAACATAAATTAATCTATCTAAAATCATATATTTTTGTCACTGGAGATATTCTCAATTTTGGGATTGTAGTATTCATTGTAATCTAAATCAGGGGCGTAGCCAGATGGTCACATTTGGGTGGGCCTGAGCCCAAGGTGGGTGGGCATGGAATTCACATCCCCCCCAATCCCCCTTTGGCTTGCTCCTCTCTCCACCCTTCCCTGCCCACAGACCCCAAATATTAAATACTTGAGCAGGCGGGGATCCTCAAACCCTGCTTCCTGAAGATTTCCTCCTCCTCCTCGAGCAGCCAGCACTCTTCCAAACGGCAGCCGGCAGCACTTGCCTCAAACTGATGCTGCTACCAGCTTGTTGTGCATGCTCA
This sequence comes from Microcaecilia unicolor, assembly GCF_901765095.1. Taxonomy (NCBI): domain Eukaryota; kingdom Metazoa; phylum Chordata; class Amphibia; order Gymnophiona; family Siphonopidae; genus Microcaecilia; species Microcaecilia unicolor. Next base: position 37,920,638 of record NC_044040.1, on the reverse strand, counting down.
GTGCTTATGCATATGTGAAAACTGAGCATGTGCAGAAGGGCTGGTGTCCTGGCAAGTGCCGCTGGCTGACATTTGGAAGAGCGCTGGTGCCCAAGGAGAGACAATCTTCAGCTGGCAAGGTTTGGGGATTCCCACCAGCCACAGCAAGAGTGTCACAATTTTGGGCGGGCCTGAGTCCAAAGTGGGCCCACCTGTGGCTACACCACTGATTTAAATACCGGTAAGATCTAAACAGGTAGGTCCAATTACCTGGATATTCTGTGATACTTCAAGCTACCTGCTAATCGTTTCACCTTTCAGAGCCTCTGATACAATCCAAAGGGTTGACAGTGGTACTGCTGCAGGGCAGCCATAAGTGGCAGTGACACCATGAGGGAACATGTAGCAGTAGTGCAAGGAATGGCAAAAGAGATGTATTTGTTGTTTATATTTCCTACAACAGCTCTTTCATTTTTCCCAGTTGTTTGTGCTTTCTCAGCAGCACACACGCATGCCTCATCCTATGACATGTATGTAAATGAAGCATGGAGAAGGGGAAGAGGAGGAGGGGCTACTCGTGGGTTAACACCTTTTTTTGCTGTTACCCTGTGTTTCTGGAAGGCTGCTGCCATCACCATCAGAAAAGGTGGAAGGAGTGCTAGATCCACAGAGCCAAAGGGAGAGCACTGATGAAAGGCTGAGAAAGTAGGGGATTACCAGAGAGAAACTGTAGGATGAAAGAGCCTGCAAAGTACCAGAGACAGTAACCAGGAGATTCAGTGAATCCCCAGCTCCACTACAATTTTTTTTTTTTTAACCTCAACCAGCACAGCACACTGGATAAATGCAGAGATGTGGACAGGGGGAGCTATTTCACGCCTACCTTGTGTCTGTTCTCCTGGTGCTGTTATATTGATTTCTTTAAGTAAGCCACAGTGCACTGTAATCAAGCCAGCAGGAATCCTGAGCTGAATACTACAATGCTCTTCCCCTGCCTCTGCCTTACCAGTGAGTTGGGGATCTCCAATGAAGTACAGTTCTGCTTTGGGGGCTGCGATCCACTGCAGCTCCTCTCCTTCTTTCCCCAAACCAAAAGTTCCAGGATCACTGCCTGCTAAAAGTCTGCATTGATCCTCAGAGCAGGCTGGGGAACTCAGGCTCAAATACTCTGGGCCTACTAGGGCTCTTCCTCTACTTTTTTTCTTTGGTTTGATAGAAGGCAGAGAGAGAGAGAGTGAGTGTATATGGAGAGAAATTATGGGGCAGAGGTGACCGAGTGTGATGTGGTACGGTTGGGATGATGAGAGAAAAGGAAGTGGGGGCAGGAAGGGAAAGGAAGCAAGAAGGCCCCCTCCCTGCCCATCTTCAAAGCCTTGCTCAAAGCCCACCTCTTCAATGTCGCCTTCGGCACCTAACCATCATACCTCTTTTCAGGAAATCTGGACTGCCCCTACTTGACATTTCGCCCATTAGATTCTAAGCTCCTTGGAGCAGGGACGGTCCTTTTTTGTTAATCTATACAGCGCTGCGTAACCCTAGTAGCGCTCTAGAAATGTTAAGTAGTAGTGGTAGTAGAAGGGTTTTGGGTTACAGAGGAAGTTTGGAGTGCCAAGAGGGGAAGAGGAAGGGGTGGGAGCATGATGGGAAGAGAGAAAGGAGCATGGCATGATAGGAGGGGAAGAGGAGGATGAGGGGCAGGAGGAAGAGCAGCTAAAACCCAGATCTGCTAGATCCATATTATTGTACCTTAAATTTAAATAAGTTGCAGAGAGCCACTGGTTCCAACAGATTATCCAGATCTCTGCTGAATCCTCTGGACCTTCCAGATCTGTTTTTTATCCATTTCCAGAGTAAGGTCTTCCACTTGTAAAGGGGAGAAGAGAGGCAATGGGGCTCAGCAGAAGGGGAAGAGAAAAAAAAGGTATGGGCAGCAGAGTGAGGGAGGTTTGGGGCATAAGAAGGAAATATAGAAGGGATGTGTGAGGTAGGGATAAGGGTATGGCTAGAAAAGGTGGGGAAGAGAAGGCAGTGTGTGGTGAGAGGGTGGACGGAAGACAGATGAGGTAAAGGTACAGCAGAATAAGAGAGAATAGTGTAGGGTGAAGGGATGGGAGACAAATTGTGGGGAACTGCAAGGGGTGAGAGAGTCAAGAAAGCAGTTGGGCACCATGTACATATGAATACAGGTGGTGTTTCTATGGGGAAGGAAGGAGTGATATTAGGGTCATCAAGCCAATCTTTGCCTCTGTATGGGGAGGGAACTGTTATTCTATGGTTGCCGAGCATCTCTTGATTTATTTGAAGTTGGTACGGCGTTAAGACCACCAAGGCCCTCTTGTTGTTTTTGTTGAGGTGGAAAGTTCTCTGTTGGGGCTACTGAGCTCTTCTCATTGTTTGGCACATTTACTGAATCCCCTATTTTAAATGTCATTGCATCACTGACCACAGAGTAGGGGTGGAGCTAGATGTGGGTGAGGAGGGAAGTCATTACAGGCAATGGAAGCTGGAAGGAAGATGTTTTGGGAGAGAGGCTGGAGGGTGGATAGAAGATAGGGGAGGACTAAGAGTTAGAGAATGGGGAGGCTGAAATAGGGAAGAAAACCAGAGTAGGAGCTGGGGGACTGAGGGAAGGAACAGTGGCTGGAGGATTGATGGGGGAGAGAGCCAGATTAGAGAGATTGATGATTGAAAGGGTAAAATGAGTCAGAGAATGGAACATGGGAAAAAAGAGGTAGAAGTATGAGGAGATAAGAGAAAAAACACATACTTTATGCTGATTAAAAATCGAGTGAAGCATGATCTAATTACCTTGTGATTAATAGAAATCAAACGAAATAAAACATGGAAAAGAAAATAAGATGATACCTTTTTTATTGGACATAACTTAATACATTTCTTGATTAGCTTTCGAAGGTTGCCCCTCATCGTCAGATCGGACGAAGAAGGGCAACCTTCGAAAGCTAATCAAGAAATGTATTAAGTTATGTCCAATCAAAAAGGTATCATCTTATTTTCTTTTCCATGTTTTATTTTGCTTGATTTCTATAGATTCTACATGGAATGTTGCTATTCCACTAGCAACATTCCATGTAGAAGTCGGCCCTTGTAGATCAGCAATGTGGCCGCGCAGGCTTCTGCTTCTGTGAGTCTGACGTCCTGCACGTACGTGCAGGACGTCAGACTCACAGAAACAGAAGCCTGCGCAGCCTTCTACATGGAATGTTGCTAGTGGAATAGCAACATTCCATGTAGAATCTCCAATAGTAGCAACATTCCATGTAGAATCTCCAATAGTATCTATTTTACTGTCATAGTAATGCTTGAAGGTTTTCACTTATATACACTGTCAGCTAGCACATTTGCTTATTTCCGATCTGACGAAGAAGGGCAACCTTCGAAAGCTAATCAAGAAATGTATTAAGTTATGTCCAATAAAAAAGGTATCATTTTATTTTATTTTCCATGTTTTATTTTGTTTGATTTCCATTGATAACCTTTAAGAGTGGACTAACACGGCTACCACACCTCTCTACTTGTGATTAATAAAAGTCTTTTATTTATGCTTTTTTAAAAGGAGGATACTTGTGTGCCTGGATGTTACTGCCCTAGTAATATGGTCAGAAACTCAAATGGAAAATGTGTTCCTCTTTCACAATGCCCCTGCGTTTTTGGAGGCGAAGAATATAACGATGGAGAAACTACAATGAGCAACTGCAATAAATGGTAATTGAGCCTAAATTTATTTATTTATCTATTTATATCATTTTTACCCCACATTAGCCCAAGAGTGGCTAAGGTTCAATGTGGCTTACATAACATACAATTAAATGAATGACACATATTAAAAATTATATAAACAGATTATAAAGTATAATAAATATTGCTATAACATTGACTTTGTAAAACAAATATAACATACTAGTAAAAAAGGCCCGTTTCTGCCTGAAATGAAACGGGCGCAGGCAAGGGTTCCCCCCTCCCTCCGTTGCTGTCTCCCTCTCTGTCCTCTGAGTCCCATGCCCTCCTTTCGTCCCCTCCGAGTTCGAGGCCGTCCTCCCTCTCCTCTCCCACTCCCCTGTAACTCACCACTTTGTCGAACGACGACCGCGATTGTGGCGGGGCCATTTGTGGAGGGGTGGTTGGAGGGTAGCTGGCACGTTTTTAGTCGGTGGTCACTGTAGGGTTCGTCGGTTGAAGCCATCTATCTCTGGCCACGTCTCCGCCCTTGATGTCATAACGTTTGACGTGAGGGCGGGGCTAGGCGACATGGGCAGAGAGAGATGGCTTCAGTTGGGCACGTCCTTGGCCGCTTTTGTTTTTTAGGCAGTCTGCAGCGATCCGTTGGAAGGGGAGGAGTAAGGAAACACGCTCCGCATGTTTCCCTACTCCTCCCCGTTCATTCATTTTCGTTGTTTTGTAATTGTTCCGCCCTCGACGTCATCATGTCTGACGCGAGGGCGGGGCATGGAGACATGGTAAGTGTTGTGGCTTCACCACCATGAACTTACGAACTGGTGTCTGAGTGGCTGCAGTGACGTCAGTGTCTTCAGAAAGTTGAGGGTGAGTTTTATTATAGTAGATGTGGTGAATTAACCTGGATGCAACTGTTCTTATGGGTAGATGGATAGAGAAGAAGATTAAATCATAATTAACTTTGTAAACAAAGAAGTGAAGATGAATAAATATGGGTACAATTAGGGCTAGATAGGATTAGGGAGGAAAGAAGAAGTGAAATTAATTGTATGAATGGATAATGTTCAAATAAAATTCTTTGTTTTCTGAAAGGCTACATTGAAAAAAAATGAGTTTTTAGTAGGTTTCTGAAGGACAGGTAATCATCTGTGCATTTACCTCTTAGAGAATTCTAAATTTTAGTACCTTGATATGAGATACTGGCATTGTGAATTATTTTATAAATTACATTCCTACAAATAGGGAAATGCAGAATGAGATTTCTTTATTTAATTTAGCTCACATATTTTCATTGGTACCTCAGAGGAAGTGACATTTAACTACCATAGGTATTTCTCTATCCATAGTGGGCCTATAGCAGGGGTCCTCAAATCCAGTCCTTGAGGGCTATAACTCAACCTGGTTTTCAGCATTTCCATAATGAAAATAGATCTCATACATTTTCAATGTGGAAATCCTGAAAACCAGACTGGGTGGTGACCCTCAAGGACTGGATTTGAGGACCCCTGGCCTATAATCTCAGGGCCTCATTTACTAACCAGCATTAACTAGTTAGCATGTGTTACACACATCCCCTTATTCTCAGTGGGACCTATTTACTAACTATGTGCATAACTTAAATAACATGTGTTAACCCACATTAGTAAATTACACCCTAACTTTCCCCCCTGTTTAATGCAGACACAGCTTAGTAAAAAAATCTAAATAGGAAAGAAGGCCATTTTCGAAAAAGAAAAACATCTATCTTTTTTTTCCGAAAATACTGTTTTGAACAAAGTTTTGTGATTTGCACGTTTTGTTTTTGGGTCCATTTTGAAAAAACAAAAAGTCCAAGTCCAAAATGCACAAAATCAAACCATTGGGATATAGGAGGAGCCAGCATTTTTAGTAGACTGGTTCCCCTGACATCCCGGTACAGCAATAGGGCACCCTAGGAGGCACTGCAGTGGACTTCATAAAAAGCTCCTAGGTACACATCTCACCATTGCTCCCTTACCTTGTCTGCTGAGCCCCCCAAAACCCACCCTAAACTCATTACCCCCCAACTGTAAACCACTACCGTAGCCCTTATGGGTGAAGGGAGCACCTATATGTGGGTACAGTGGGTTTCTGGTGAGTTTTGGAGAGCTCACAGTTTCCTCCACAAGTGTAACAGGTAGAGGGAGGTAGGAGCCTGGGTCCTCTTGTCTGCAGTGCACTGCACCCACCACTAGACTACTCCAGGGACCTGCATGCTGTTCTAATGGACTCGAATATAACATCTGAGGCTGGCAAGTAATGTTTTTCATCACATTTTTTGGGGGTGGGGGGGTGGGAGGGGGTTAGTTACCACTGGGGGAATAAGGGGAGGTCATCCCTGATTCCCTCCAGTGGTCATCTGGGTATTTAGGGCACCTTTTTGTGCCTTATTCGTTATAAAAACAGGTCTCGCTCAAAACGTCTTAGTTTTAGTCCTGGATGGTTTTGTTTTGTTCCATTAAGGCTGAAAAATGTCTAAGTCTTAGAAACGCGCGTTGGATAATATTTTTTATTTTCCAATGCACAGTGCTAACTTGGCGGTAATCGGCACTGATGATTATCGCCTGGTTAATGCGTGAGACCTTACCGCTAAGTCAATGGGTGGCGGTAAGGACTCAGGCCCATAATGGACACGCGCTAGGTTTTATTTTGCCACACGTCCATTTTCGGCCAAAAAAAGGCCTTTTGTGCAGGCATGCTGAAAAATGGACCTGTGTGCGCCCAAAACTTGCGCCTACACTAGCGAAGGCCATTTTTCAGCGTGCCTTAGTAAAAGGACCCCAAAGGCTCCTGTCTGATCTCAGAATTCTAGAGTTTAACAGTCTCATATGAGAAGAAAGCAGTAAAGACTCAGGTGTATCTAACATTTTTGACTGCAGGGAAATGAATTATTTCCGTGTAAAATTCTCAAGGAGTTTGAAGAAAAAAACTTAACACGGCATGTAGCCAGGTGCCAAACCATATAAAATTCTAAAAACAGTACTACAGATGTAAAAAAAAAAAAACCAACATTGGATCACAAGAAATCAGACATCCACCCCTACCCCTCACTCCATAAGCCATAAAATTAAACTCCTTGGTCCCACTGCCCTTCATAGGAACATGTGGGTCAAAGTGTGAAGTGCTGTTGGGCGCTGCCTTTTCACCGGCCCATGAGAAACTAGCAGGAGGTTCTTTGGGGTTGGGTGGGAATTTGATGGCTTGGGGAGTTTGGGGAAGCCTGGAGGCTCTGTAGAGGGTTAACTTCAAAAGATGACTAGCAAGGTAAGAATACACAACTCGGGCATTCGGCACACACTCAGACGTATCAACCCCCGCCCCCTTCAATACCACACTACAAGATAAGGTTGGAAGAGGGTGGTGCACTCTAAAAAGGATTTGGCTGTGTTTCATGGTATGGGGGGGGGGGGGGGGGGGGGAGATTGTAGAAATTGTGTCTTGGCCAAATGGGATGGTGAGATGTGCTGTGACTGGAACCTGAATTAATCAGCTTATCTTTGAGCCAGGGGCGTAGCTACGGGTGGGCCCAGTTTTGTCTCAGGCCCATCCTCACCTTCTCCCACCCCCACCGTAGCGCTGCCTCCTCTCCTGCACTTCACGGTCTCTGTCTCCCACCCTCGCGGCAGCGCTTTCAATTTGCTATCAGCGCTGCCTGCCTGACAGCTGACAGACGCGGCGCGATGTCCTCCCGGAGCAGGATGTCATCGCGCCGCGTCTGTCAGCTGTCAGGCAGGCAGCACCGATAGAGCGCTGCCGCGGGGGTGGGAGACGAAGACCATGAAGTGCAGGAGAGGAGGCAGCGCCACGGTGGGAGAAGGTGAGTGGAGGCAGCGCCGGTAACTTGAAATGTGCTGGACCGTGTGTGTGTGTGGGGGGGGGGGGGGGGGGGGTTGTAGTGTCCACCCATCCAACCCGCTGGCCCACCCAAAAATTGTCTTCTGCCTACGCCACTGCTTTGAGCTCCTAAGTGTAAGTAGAAAACCTATGGCTTGCAGAGAAGGGCTGTACTGCCTTTACCATGTCTCTTTGAACTCACTCGTTGCCTGGATGCTAAAGCCTGATGTACCACACATGCAAAAAAGACCCACCAAAATCAGAGATTCCAGATTTAGGGATCCTTCTACTAAGGCACGTTAATAGATTTACGCCTATGTTTACTAAGGGGCGCTATGGGCGCGTTAGCGGTTTTAACGTGCATAAATGGTTTACATGCATTAAACGCTAATGCACCCATAGAAATGTACAGGCGTGTAAGCGTTTAATGTGTGTAAACTTTACAGGTGCGTTAAAATCGCTAATGCACCTTAGTAAACATACCCCTTAGTGCGTACTATCGATTAGAGCGCGCTAAATGATGATGCCCATTATTTGCTGGATTCTATATAACGCGCCTAGGGTTCTGTGCCAAAATCTAAGCATATTCCATAACAACCCGCGTAACGTAATTGGCTTAACAAGCTAATCAGTGTTGATAACAGCACTTAAAATCAATAATGAGCATTAATTGGCAATAATTAGAATTTATACGCACAGCTCGCTAATTGTATTCTGTAATGAACTGCGCCTAAATTCTAATGCACACAGTTCAAAAGGGGTGTGGTTAGGCATGGAAAAATGGGTGTTTCTTGGGCGTTCCAAAATGTATGCACACAGTTATAGAATATGGCCCAGTGTGTGTAAATCTACGCGCAGGGATTCATGCCACATTTTCATTGGTGTAAAAGGAGGCGCATAGTTTTAGGCGCTGGAATATCAATTAAGCATATTCTATATACCATGCCTAAATCTAGGCATCGCTTATAGAATACACTTAGGCGGAAATGTTTACCACGTGGATTTTTTAGGTGCTTTAAATAGAATCTGGCCCTTTATTCCTTTGGGCATGTTATCATTTAATATGCTAATTCTGTTACTGTGCCGTAGTTAAAACGATCCCTTAGCTCACTATTCAGTCCATAAGCCACCAAAGGGCCTCTTATATCTGACTGCACTAGTGGTCCCCGGTGCAGTAATGCCGACAAAGCTTTGAATGGGCTTCATCGGCAATGCTGCATGGGAACTGCTAGCATGGTATGATAAAAGAGTCTCCAAGTTTGTTATTATTATTATTAGCATTTGTATAGCGCTACCAGACGCACGCAGCGCTGAACACCTGACACAGGGAGACAGTCCCTGCTCAATAGAGCTTACAATCTAAAAATACAGACAGACAAGACAATTAAGGGTGAGGGAAGTACTGGGTGAGAAAGGAACAAGAGGAGGGCAATTGAGTAGTGGCTAGGAGCCAAAAGCAGCGGTGAAAAGGTGGGTTTTCAGCATAGATTTGAAAACAGATAGAGATGGAGCTAGACGTACAGGCTCAGGAAGTCCATTCCAGGCATAAGGACAAGGTACCACGAGGGAAAAGGAACGAAGTCTGGAATTAGCAGTGGAGGAGAAGGGAGACGACAAGAGAGATTTGTCCAGTGAGCAGAGTTCACAGGGAGGAATGTAGGGAGAGATGAGAATGGAGAGGTAGTGGGGGGTTGCAGAATGGATGCATTTAAAGGTCAGTAAGAGAAGTTTGAACTGTATGCGGAAGCGGACAGGGAGCCAGTGAAATGAATTGAGGAGTGGGCTAGTGTGGGTATAACGATTTTGGCGGAAAATAAGTCGTGCTGCAGAATTTTGGACAGACTGGAGAGGAGAGAGATGGCTGAGTGGAAGATCAGTGAGAAGCAAATTGCAATAATCCAAGTGAGAGGTGACAAGGGTGTGGATAAGGGTTCTGGTAGCGTATTCAGAAAGGAAGGGGCCAAAAATGCCAAAAATGTCAGCATTTCATTCGGGTAAAATTTTCTCATGTAATAGTGTTGGCATTGCCAAATGTTTGAGTCAGAAATAAACTTGAATTTTTGCTTATCTTATATTCTAGCGTTTGCAAACAGGGAACCTGGCAATGTACTGAAAACGAATGCAAAAGCACTTGCAGTATCTTTGGGGATGGTCACACTCAGACCTTTGACGGCAAGTGGTATCACTTTAATGGAGTCTGCAAGTATACTGTTGTTACAGTAAGTATTCCCATACATGATAAAATACAAATTTCAAGAACTTGCCTATGATATTCACTGGTTCATTGCCTAAGAATGAGGGAGGTTAAGATAATTCCTATTTTTAAATGGCAGTCCAAGTTGTGCAGGTTGGTTACTATGCATAATATTTGGTGGGGGCACTGGTGGAGTTTAAAGCCTTAATCTTGTGTTTGGTGATTGGGCCACAAGCCTTTATTCCTTGCAACTTCATTTAGGGAGGCGGTTTTAATGTTGATACTCTATCTGACTTTTCCCTTTGGAAAATACGTGTTTAGAAGGAATGTCTAAACTGGGCATGTTTTTCCACTAGCTGTAATATATGGAAGGCATTGAGACGTAATTTCAAAGCAATTAGACTTACAAAGTTCCATAGGTTACTAATTTATGGAAATCTGTAAGTCTAAGGGGGTCTTTTTACTAATGTGTGCTAGCATTTTTAGCTCACGCTACAAATCAGCTAGCACTATATGCTGAGATGCCCATAGGAATATAATGAGCATCTCAGCGTTTAGCACAGCTAAAAATGCTAACACACTTTAGTAAAAGACCCTCTAAGTGCTTTAAAATAAGCCTCATTGTGAACTTGGTGCCTACTTTTAGATACATTTGAATTGGGCGTATTTTCTCTAGGCAATTGCCTGGGCCCCCATGCCAGTGGGGGCCCCAAGCCTGCCTGAAGCTAAAGAAGACACAGCCTGCCAGTGGAATTTGGGGACTCCCTCCCTAATATCTGACCTGGGCCCCAGCATGTCTAACACCAGCTCTGATTCTAGTGGTGTTTTTGAAAAGGATCTGCCAACATATTTGCAGCAGGAACCATTTTACAAATATATATGTGGGAAAAATCAGTGAGGAGATGGCAACTCAACCAAGGGTGATTCTTTGTGGTTGGATGATATTATTCTTATTATTTCCTTATTCTTGGCCTATGTGGTCTAATTGGTCATAATTTTCCTGAGTTTGTATTTTTCCTTTGATTTATGATTGTTTATACAGATCAATTATTTTTATTTATTTAATTTTTTTCTTACTTATTATTGATGTGTTATTTCAAGATTCAAGTTTATTAAGTTTCAAGTTTATTAAGATTTACTAATCAACCAGTTGGTGATTCCATCTAGGTGGCTCACAATGCATGAGTAATAAGTAAAGGAGAAGAGTATGTGGATATAAACAACCAACAAAAAGTGAGGGGGGGGGGGGGGGGGGAAGAACTCCACATATTCGAGAGAGAGGAGAGGGACAAACAATAGGGGTGCACTTAAGTAATTAAGGGTATGTGTTTTGGGTGATGTATAGGTGAGTAAGGTCTAACACAATGTGTGGATTTAAATAATATTGTATTAAAAATAAAATTAAAAAGAAACATATATGCCAGGGAACAGCTGTAAGTCCCCAGGTGGAAATATTAGGTCTTAGATGTGCATTCTCTTTTTGAAATGGGGGATACATGTGTAGATTTTTGACCCATGCAAGCCATGACAAATCATGTTAACATGCCCCCTTGCAATTTCTACACAATTATGGACATCATCAAATTGAGCCATTGCTAAAATCACCATTTTCATATGGATGTCATTTTCATTTGTAAACATGGAATTTCTATGTGGAAATTGTGCCTACTTTTATTGGACCATACATATGTGAGATGTAGTCTGGGTGGAGTGATATATACGTATACCCCTGGATTCTATATATTGCACTGAGATTTCCACACGGAAATTGAAGCGCATTCCATAACAATGCACATAACCTAATTCTTTAAGAAGAAAATCAGTGCTGAAAATTGCCAATTAACAAGCAATTATTGACACTAATTGGAATTAATTAGAATTTTCACACAGAAATGTCTAACAGCCTTATTTTCGAAAGTGATGGGCGACCAGATTTCGACCCAAATCAGAAGATAGGCGCCCATCTCGCAAAGGTGCCCAAATCGGTATAATCAAAAGCCAATTTTGGGCGTTTCAACTGCACTCCGTCGCGGGAACGAACAAAGTTGTCGGGGGCGTGTCGGAGGCGTGGTGAAGGCTGGACTGGGGTGTGTTTATCGGACGAGGAGAGAAGGGCGCCTTCGGCTGATATTCAAAAAAAGAAATGCGTTTTTAGCGCGAATTTAGGTCACTTTTTTGGACCCTTTTTTTCACGAACAAGTCCCAAAATAGTGCCCTAAATGACCAGATGACCACCGGAGGGAATCGGGGATGATCTCCCCTGACTCCCCCAGTGGTCACTAATCCCCTCCCACCAAAACAAAAGACCTTTAAAAACTTTTTTTTCCATCCTGTATGCCAGCCTCAAATGTCATACCCAGCTCCATCACAGCATTATGTAGGTCCCTGGAGCAGTTGTTAGTGGGTGCAGTGGACTTCAACCAGGTGGACCCAGGCCCATCCCCTTCTACCGTTTACACTTGTGCTGGTAAATGGGAGCGCTCCAAACCGCCCCCAAAACCCACTGTACCCACATCTAGGTGCCCCCCCTTCAGCCATAAGTGCTATGGTAATGGTGTAGAGTTGTGGGCAGTGGGTTTTGGGGGGGGGTTGGGGGGCTCAGCACTCAAGGGAAGGGAGCTATGGACTTGGGAGGTATTTACAATTTTTTTTTTAATTGTTACAAGTGCCCCCTAGGGTGCCCGGTTGGTGTCCTGGCATGTGAGGGGGACCAGTGCACTACGAATCCTGGCCCCTCCCACGACCTTGGATTTGTTTGTTTTTGAGCTGGGCACCTTCGGTTTCCATTATCGCTATAAAACAAAACCGCCCAGCTCAAATCCGCACAACTCCGATGCATTTGCTGGGCACAAACCGTATTATCGAAAAAAAAAGGCCGGCCATTTTTTTCGAAAATACGGTCTGTCCCGCCCCTTCACGTACCTGTTCTCGGACATAGACACCCATGGAGATGGGCGTTCGCGTTCAATTATGCCCCTCCACACGTATTCTATAACGTGCTGTGTGTAAATTCTATGCCGCATAGTTGAAAAGAGGGTGTGGCCATGGGCATGGACTGGGTGAGTCATGGGCATTTCTAAAATCTATGCGCATTGTTATAGAATACACCTGGTCTGTGCCTAATTTAGCCATCAGCATTTACACTAGGTTTTACTTGGTGTGACCATGACTAAATGTAGTCATGCGGACTGGCGTTCAGTGTATTCTATAAACCGCATGGAAATGTAGGCTTATTCTATAAAGTATGCCTAAATTAAGGCGTACTTTATAGAATGCACGTAGGCAAATTTCATGTTGGTGCCAAATTTTTTGGTGTGTTATATAGAATCTTGCCCATAAGGCTATATTCTTTACATGGTGCCTAAAAAAAATTGGCGTCAAAAAAGATGCTTAAGCGGTATTCTATAAGCCATGCCTAAAGTTTGGCGTACTTTATAGAATAAACGCTTAAGTAGACAGCATAAAATTAGGCATCACCATTTGCACCTTCTAAAGATCTGATTGAGACTTAATACATTTCTAGAAAGAGGGGATGCTGATGTTGGCTTTTTTAAAGTAAACATAAGTGACTTTTTGACATTCTACACACGAGCCCTGTTGTAAAATCAAGTTCATTGAGGGAGGGCGATTTTCAGATGGCCAATTAACATGAGTGAAACGCTTTTTTGCCACGTCAATTGGTTAGAGAATTTTTCTCGGTCTATTGGAAAAATGCATAGCAAGTCAGGCCTAAAGATAGAATCTAGTTTTGCATACAATCAGCTGGGTTTGGACTGGAGGATAGTTAACACTGGACTCTTCAAACTTATATGCTGTACTGCATCTCTAAAGTGTGGTTAAGATGTGTATGATGAATCCATTTTTAATTATAGGATTACTGTGGTGAAGCTGAAGGCTCATTTCAAATCGTAACTCAGAGTATTGCTTGTTGTGAAGGTGGAGTTACATGTGCAAGAACCGTGACCATTATGCTACCGGTAGGCATGCTATTTAAGATTTTCTATGCACGTTCTCTATAACAGTCAGGCTTAACACATTTAATAATGCTATTTTTTTTAATTTACAGGAAAAAAACATTGTCCTGGAAGATGGAAAGGTTACAGTGGTTGCCACCAATTCTACAGCTGCTGGAGCAGAAGATGATGAACCTCTTATTACAAAAGGCCTAAATATAGAGCGGGTTGGACTCTCAACTTATGTGGGCGTTGACGGCATATTTAGTTTACAGTGGGACCAAAGCACAAGGTTCTCTGTTACTCTTGAAACAGGCTATAAGGTATGTATATCAGGGAATTGCTGCAATTAAAATAAAAGTTTATATAATTTATAGGTACTTATTTTAGAGGCACTATTCATGTTTTAGACTCACTTAAACAGGCATTTAGATGTGTATATTGCATACACGTATAAATTCCGATATTAGAAAGCTGGGATATACACATCTAAAACTCAGAAATGTGCATATGGCAAGTGGGAGTGTTTTATTGGAACTAGGATGGGGTTAAAAAATCTATAGTTCCCATTTCAGAAGGAGAACATAAGAACTTAAGTGTTGCCATACTGGGACAGACCGAATGTCCATAAAGCCCAGTATCCTGTTTCCAACAATGGCCAATCCAGGTCACAAGTACCTGGCGATCCCCAAAAAATAAAACAGATTTTATGCTGCTTATCCTAGAAATAAGCAGTGGATTTTCCCATCTTAATAATGGCTTATGGACTTTTAGGAAATTATCCAAACCTTTTTTAAACCCTGCTATGCTAACTATTTAGACCACATTCTCTGGCAACGAATTCCAGATTTTAGTTACACGTTGAGTGAACAAATATTTTCTCCGGTTTGTTTTAAATTTGCTATTTAGTAGCTTCATTGCATGAACCTTAGTCCTAGTATTTTTGGAAAGAGTAAACAAGTGATTCCCTTCTACCCATTCCACTCCACTCTGTATTTTATAGAACTCTATCATATCTCCCCTCAGCCGTCTCTTCTCCAAGCTGATGAGCTCTAGCTTCTTTAGCCTTTACTTATAGGGAAGTCACCCCATCCCCTTTATCGTCATCCTTCTCTGTACTTTTTCTAATTCCGCTATCCAGCTTATAATCGAACGAGAAAAACGCCCAAGTTCCGACCTAAATCGGGAGATGGGCGTTTTTCTCACAAAAACAAATAAAGCGGTATAATCGAAAGCCGAACCTTGGACGCTTTCAACTGCACTCCGTCGCGGATGCGGACAAAGTTGACGGGGGCGTGTCGGAGGCGTGGTGAAGGCGGAACTGGGGCGTGGTTATCACCCGAACAGAGATGGGCGCCTTTCGCCGATAATGGATGCGTTTGTAGCTAGAATTTAGGGCACTTTTCCTGGACCCTGTTTTTTCACGAATAAGGCCCCAAAAAGTGCCCTAAATGACCAGATGACCCCCAGAGGGAGTCGGGGATGACCTCCCCTGACTCCCCCAGTGGTCACTAACCCCCTCCCACCACAAAAAAATGATGTTTCACAACTTTTTACTTTCACCCTCAAATGTCATACCCACCTCCCTGGCAGCAGTATGCAGGTCCCTGGAGCAGTTGTTAGGGGGTGCAGTGGACTTCAGGCAGGTGGACCCAGGCCCATCCCCCCCCTACCTGTTACAATTGTGCTGCTTAATGCTTAGTCGTCCAACTCCCCCAAACCCACTGTACCCACATGTAGGTGCCCCCCTTCACCTCTTAGGGCTATAGTAATGGTGTAGACTTGTGGGCAGTGGGTTTTGAGGGGGATTTGGGGGGCTCAACACCCAAGGGAAGGGTGCTATGCACCTGGGAGCTCTTTTACCTTTTTTTTTGTTTTTGTAAAAGTGCCCCCTAGGGTGCCCGGTTGGTGTCCTGGCATGTGAGGGGGACCAGTGCACTATGAATCCTGGCCCCTCCCACGAACAAATGCCTTGGATTTAATCGTTTTTGAGCTGGGCGATTTCATTTTCCATTATCGCTGAAAAGCAAAAACGCCCAGCTCACACCTTGGCGAATAAAACATGGGCGTCTATTTTATTTTGAAAATACGGTTCACTCCGCCCCTTCACGGACCCGTTCTCGGAGATTAACGCCCATGGAGATAGGCGTTTCTGTTCGATTATGCCCCTCCTTATCTTTTTTGAGATGAAGTGACCAGAATAGCAAACAATATTCGAGGTGTGGTTTACATCATGGAGCAATACAGAGGCATTATAATATTCTCATTTTTGTTTTTCATCCCCTTTCTAATAATTCCTAACAGATTGATGTCAGGATTTACACTTACTACCAGGGACATCTATATTTCAGAAAAGTGCTTGTATTAAGCAATGCTTCCCTGAAGGGATTAGGGGTGGATGCCCAGTGTTTTATGCCAAACACCTCCCCAAAAGCAAAACTGGCAAGAGACACCAGGCAATGTGACAACATCAGGAAAACTACATCTGCATCTTTCTAAAATGGCTGACATAAACATACATTTATATTGTATCCCACTATAAACCTTAATAAACACCTTAATTCATGCAACAAGAAATTTTTAAATTTTTAAATTTTTTTTTAAAGTATTTAGATGGCCTCAGCGATGTCCATTGCCATCCAAAATTATCATAATGGCAATGTTACACGACATCCATCATCTTCATAAGCCCACTTAAGTTGCTCTTTATTTATTACTTCAAAAACTATTATTAATATAATGTCAACTTAGCTTCTTTGTCTTAGATGTTCATTTCTTCTCAGGGGGGAATGCCCGACATATGTTTCGCCCGAGACCGAGCTGTCTCAAGGACCACCCCTATAAATACAAAACCTCTTATTATTCAAAGAACCAAAACATCTTCTTGTTAAAAATTTTTTATCCATTGCAAACATCCCAACTCCTACTTTCATAGGACATAAGCATGGAACATAAACTTTTAAAACTGACTTACCCTAAGAATTTTTAGCGCCAGCTCTGCCCTGAATTAGTTTGAACAAAGATGGCGACGGCGTCTTTTCTCCAAATTTAAATACCCTCCATCGACGTATATAGGAGGTTTTGTATTTATAGGGGTGGTCCTTGAGACAGCTCGGTCTCGGGCGAAACATATGTCGGGCATTCCCCCCTGAGTTAGAAGAAATGAACATCTAAGACAAAGAAGCTAAGTTGACATTATATTAATAATAGTTTTTGAAGTAATAAATAAAGAGCAACTTAAGTGGGCTTATGAAGATGATGGATGTCGTGTAACATTGCCATTATGATAATTTTGGATGGCAATGGACATCGCTGAGGCCATCTAAATACTTTAAAAAAATTTTAAAAATTTTAAAACTTTCTTGTTGCATGAATTAAGGTGTTTATTAAGGTTTATAATGGGATACAATATAAGTGTTTGGACCATTAGCTTGTATCCAGAAGATCTTTAGAAAAAAAGATTTGCCGATTGTATGAGTGACATAAACATACAGCATATACATGTGTATGTTGCTCTTTCTGAATATGCATATACATGTGCCCATCTTGCCCTGTTGTTATTTTAGACATTTATGGTTCTGAAATGGATGTTTCTGCTGCACATAACATAACAGTGGAACTTGTGACATCCAGACTTTGATGTCTCAATTCCGATTTGTATGCCCTTTCTAAAATGTCTCTCCTAATGTAGTTAGAATCTCTTGAGACTAAAATAATATATAAATAGCAAGCATCACAAAACAGGGTTATATTGCTTTTGCCTTGAAATAATTTATTTTAAATAATTTTATAACATATGGTTGCATTTTAATCTGTATGCTTTGCGGATATCCCCAGATTACTATACGTTCCTTGAGGCATATTTTCAAAGCACTAGGCTTACAAAGTTCCATATTAGCCTATGGAACTTTGTAAGTCTAAGTGCTTTGAAAATGAGCCCCTAGTGTACCCTGAAACTGATATAGATTACTGGGGGTACAAATGTTATCTCCCTTTTGCCATGGATTCTCTCTAATGTACGCACACATTTACACTCTCATAAATACTTTCTCTTTCTCTCTCCGGGGACGATCCCAACATTTTCCTCTTTCCCCCATCCCAGGACTGATCCCATCACTCTGCCTGCTGCACTGTTCTAGGCCTGAATCTCGCACTATCTTCTCTTCTACCCTGGCTAAGGTGTCAAATTCTGAAAGTGCCCCAAAACAGGGGTTTGGGACCCCCTTTCTCCAGTCTCTAGAGAAGTCCCTTCCCCATGTGTCCTCTGCCTATAGGTGTGTTAATCTTAAATCTGGCCCTGCTTCTACCCTCAGACCCAATCACACCATGCCCTCTCTTTAGACCGGTGACTTATAAATGTCCTACCTCTGAAGCAGCAGCCATGGACCATTTCAGCTGTTACTTTTTCTTTCTTACAAGGCCAATTCCTCGATCTGCCTCCTTTGCCCTGAATATTTGATGTCTTTTTCTCCTTTCTGTTCTTGTGGCTGATGCCTCCACATTCTTTTTTTGATCTGTGTGGCTGGTATCATCTTTCTTCTGGTCTGCACAGCAGGGGCGTAGCCAGACAACAGATTTTGGTTGGGCCTAGGCAAGAATTGGGTGGGCACCAAGTGTGCTCCCATTATCTGAGCTGGTGGGAAAATGCTTCTTTCCACTTTGGCAGCAGGCATGCACTGAAAACTGAGCATGCACAGGTGCCGGTGTCATGGAGAGTACCATCAGGGGAAAATCTTCAGCTGGCGGAGCCTGGGATTCCCACCAGTTACCACTAAATATGTGCTAGTGTTGGGTGGGCCTGAGCCATAAATGGGTGGGCCCTGGCCCACCCAAGCCCACCTGTGGCTACGCCACTGCTGCACAGGCTGATGCACCTGCCTCCTTTTCTTCTGGCATGTACAAGCAGTGGCGTACCTAGGGTAGTTGACACCCGGGGCCGGTCATTTTTTAACCCCCCCCCCCCCCCCCCCCCCAAATCCAGTACTAGGCATACCGAGAATACAAAACACTCAGGACCTATAGAGCAATTCTACCATACCATAAGCAGTAATTTCTACGAGTCACACAAGGAAAAGGAAAGCATCTTAAACACTACAGTGAGCACTAGAACATCAATTCACCTATTGTAAAACGAAAACAGACAGATTAGTACAGATCGTCGATCCTGCACAGTCAATGCCAACCGAAAGCCATGTCTTTTTCACAAACACAGATACACCCTAATCCACTATAGAATAAGTAATCATAAACTTTCTATTTAGACAAAAATTAAACTGAACCCCCGATGCCAGACTCTGCATACAATGCAACACCACAGAAACAGAAAATGTCCCCTAGTACTGTGCAAAATATACCAGAGAGGGAGGGGGGAGGGGGTCCTGAGACTACAGAGGTAGGGGGGAGGTATCTCTGTCACACACACACACTCTCTCTCTCTCTCTCACAGTCAGTGTCTCTCACACACTCTATGTCTCACACTGTATCACATTCACTCTCTATGTGTCACACAGTCACTCTCAAACACTCTCTCGGTCTCACAGAGAGTCTGTGTATCGCACACATACTCTCTCACACTCTCTCTGTCTCACACACACTCTCACACTCACTGTGTCTCACATACGCACTCGCACACACTCTCATTCAAACACACACACTCTCATTCTCACACACACACTCTCTCTCTCTCACAGACACACTCGCACCCAGACTCACTCTCTCTCTCTGTCACACACACACGCACATTCACTCTCTCTCTCACACACAGTCACTCTCACACACACTCTCTCAAACATACACACTCCGAGGAAAACCTTGCTAGCGCCCGTTTCATTTGTGTCAGAAACGGGCCTTTTTTGCTAGTAAGATATAATATACCCAGTAAGTATTTTACCTAGCAGTCTCCTTCTACTCCTTTAGCCCTCCAGTTCAATCAGAAATGGGGCTGGGATCTGAATCCACAAGACATTGTATAACTACCTAGAGACTTATCCCATATTCTTAATAATATCTTTCTCAAAGTATAAATAAATAGCAACATTCATTGGTTGGGAATCATGCACCATTGACCTTCACTGAACTGGGTATGTTTTAATTAAAACATTTTTTTTTCTATTTAGGGAAAAGTTTGTGGCCTTTGTGGAAACAATAACGGAGACATGAAGGATGATTTTACTACTCGGCAAAATTCAGTAGAAGCAGGATCATTAATTTTTGCAAACACCTGGAAAACTGAAACAAATTGCAAAGACACAGAGACTGAAATATTTCCATGTGATAAAAATCCATATTGTAAACTAGAGGCTGAGAAAAAATGTAGCATCATAAAAGAAAGCACATTCCAAAGTTGCCACAGCAAGGTAATACTTGGAAAATGAATACAGTTTGAACTCTTGTCAATATTTATTGTACCAAGATAGTCACAGAGTATTTTTCCTCTAGGTTCCTCCTGATTCTTATTATGATGCTTGCAAGAGAGATGCCTGTATATGTGGTATGCAAAACAAAGATTCTGGATTGTGCAACACCATAGCAATGTATGCACAAGCATGTAATAATGCTGGAGCCTGTATTGACTGGCGTAGTCCAACTCTGTGCCGTAAGTAGGACATATTATTTTTCCATTTTTCATGTAGTATGTTTTGAAAATGCAATTCATACTCATCATCTGTAAACATAAATTCCCTATCTGGTGATAACATTCATCCTTTTATCTAGTACCAACAGTAATAATTGGGCTAATATTCAAAGTGAGTTATTTGTTGGTTGCTGGATGACCAATGCATATCTATTTCATCTGTAGAATTTCAGAAATTATACAGATAGTAACATGCCATTTAAATTGCTAAGGGGCCTGATACTATCTGTATGACTGTGGGCTGATTTAGGGGTGGGATAGAGATGGCTCAAAAATTATTCCTTTAGCAGAAATATCCAACCTCTAAATGAATAATTTATCTGTTTTGTTTAAGCCCGCTAAGTAACAGCCAAAACTGATGGAACATGCTAGCATGGTCACAGGTGCCAGATGGTGTCAGCAATCTGTATATGTGGTGTCACTATCTGTGATGCTGAATATGAGGATTAAAGCAAATGCTGATGCCAGCATTTAACTTAACCCAGTGACCATGCTGGCTGAATATTTGCCTGAATATTGTATATTTCTACATTGTCTTCCCAATTTTAGCCTAAGACTATTTAGAACTGGGTCAATATTAGAACTGGGTCAATATTGAGCCAGCAGAGGTCAGCATTTTTATAAATGCTGACTGCCGCCAGGATAATTTAGATCCAGATGTTCAGTGCCAGGCCTTATCTGGGCACTGACACTGAATATCTAGGTTAGCAACGGTACCTGGAAGGTATGTAAGTACAGCCAATATTCAGGTTTCCTTTTACTAAGCTGTGGTAAAAGGGGGCCTGCGCTGGCATCAGTGTGTATTTTTGACATGCATTGAGGCCCCCTTTTACCACAGCAGGTAAAAGGCTTTTTTTTTTTTTTTTTATTAAGAAATGGCCATGTGTCAAGTGAACCACTTGCCACACAGCCATTTTGGGAGAGAAGCACTTATTGCCACTCATTGAGGTGGCAGTAAGAGCTCCCATGCTAACCCGGTGTAAACACCAGCGCTACAAATATAAAAATATTTTTGTAACTCTGGAAATGGCATGCGCTGGAGGTGGGAACTACTGCCGGGCTGCTGTGGTAGCCTGGCAATAATTCCAGATTTGCTAGCCGCTGCTTCATAAAACACCACCTCAGTACTGTATCTGCATGGCTGACTGGGACAAAGATAGGTCTTCTATTTACCTATTTACCTGGTTAGCTGTGCAGGCACTGGCACAGATTATTTCAGGTGCATTCCCAGACTCCACCCCCAGACTGCCCCAGCATTGCATAGACAGTGCTATGGCAGTCAAAGGGGATATTCTTTGGCATTGCCTGTTTAAGTACCACTGAATATCCTCTCCTAACCTGCTCAGTGTGATTTAAGTGGGCAAGAAACTCTCCTGCCCAGTTTAGTTGTTCTGAATATAGGGCCCAACATTCCTTAAGGTACATCTATTTCCCAAAGAGCTAATAATCAAAATGGGTATCTGAAGCATTGGAAGATAATCCGACCGATGTTCATCGCTATTTAACTGGCCAGGAACAGCTCCTTGCTGTTAAATAGCACTCAACTGGCTACCCATGAATATTCAGTGGGGGATAACCAGCTATCTCCAGCTGAATATTCATAGTCAGTGCATAACAACTAACCAGCTATATCGCGCCATATAGCCAGCTAGCCACGAATATTCAGCACATCACCAGCTAAGTTTGGTGGCCAATTGGGCTTCCTAAATAGCAGGCCTATCTTTGGCCGCTACAAACTTAACCAGCCAACGCTGAATATTACATAGCCAGTTAAGTTTAAACCAGCCAAAAAAATCCCTGAATATTCAACACTGGTCTCCAGAAATGGCCTGGCATTGAATATCCTGGTTTAGTGCCAGTGTCGGATGGACAGCGCACTGCCTGCCGGCTGAATATCGGCCAGAATGTGACTTGCTTGAGGTTGCAAAGAATACTAGTGTGGTTAGTGGAACTTGAACCTTCAAGTCACAGAATATTGCTCTAACACAGAGGTTTTCAACTCAGTCCTTGGAGCACACTGAGCCAGTCAGGGTTTTCAGGATATCCTCATTGGGGATATCTTGAAAACTCCAACTGGCTGGGTTGAAAACTCCTGCTCTAACCACACCCTTTAGTCACATCCCTGTAGTTGAGTTTAAAACTTTGCCTTACCACAGACATTCTGAGGTAGATATTCAGCTGGCTGCTACTTTTTATACTTTATCTGTGCAATTTATGTTTAAAGTTATACGTATTTTAAGTGCTAGTAACTGTGTAAATGCTAATGCTGGAAATTCAAGTATAACTTTAAACAGATAGTTAACCTTTTAAAAATGAGACCTGGAATATAGGCACTGGAACTTAGCTTACCTATCTTATACATTCAGCAGATGAAATTTGCTGCTGAACATATGTTTACTTTCTACACTTGCTGTGCCTCAAACTACTCCCCCTTTTTGGAAGCATGCCTAATGGCTATTGAGCCAAAGTTATATGTGGAACTGTTACTTTTTTTTAATTAAAAAAAGCACTTATGTGGTCAGTACTGCTGCATACTTCATAAATGCTTCTGAATTTTTGCCTCTCTGTGTCACCTGTGGCAAAGCACTTTATTTCTCAGTAGTGTAGTTTACCAAATCATCATTTCTAATATTATTATGACTATTAATAGCACTTTCTTCTTCTCTTCCTTCTTCAGGCTTCATTTTTCTTTGCTGTCCGGGCTCCAAAAATGTGCCCACATGTCTGTAAAGCTGTAATGCTCATGATCTGTTTAACTCAAACTTGTCCTTTTGTGTAATTTCACTGCAGCAATCTACTGCGATTACTACAATTCACCTGGGGATTACAGATGGCATTATGAGCCGTGTGGAACAATCAAGTCAAAAACGTGCAATGATCAATTTGTTGGCCAGAAATTTTCAAATGTGGTGGAAGGTAACGATACATTTTGACATGTTCAAGGCATCACAAAAGTCTGCTGATTTTACTCTAGACGTTGTAGTAATGCAGACATGCAGATTATCAGTTACTTCTATTCTATTTCAGAAACTGCTTTGCTTTGCTATTTTAAAATCCTAACAAGCAAAGGAACACAGTACTTTTGCCTCTGTATTTAATTATATCACTCAAACTCACCCAGGGCCTGTACACTAGCAACCAAGCAAAAACAAACGTAATCCACAAAGTGTGAAACTGTAATATAGCAAACTTAAAAGAAAACTTATAAAGAAAATAGGGAAGGAAAAGCCTCAAAGTAGCTCAAAACAAAGTTTTACAGAGCTATGTCTGTCAAAAAAAAAGACCTTACTTCATCATTGGCAAAAACCTTCCACGGAATAGAGTGACTTCATTCAAACTTTAGGCATGGTTTATAGAATATACCTAGGTGTATTTTTTCGGCGCCAGTTTTTAAGGCACCATATATAGAATCGAGCCCTAACCAAGGTGCACACATCATTTATATGATAGTGTTGAGTGCGCACCTTGTACTTATGTGCACAAGAGTATTTTCTCTCGTAAGTGCTAATATTCTATAATATAAGCACAAAATGGCACTTAAATTTAGGTGAAAGAACAGGAGAAAAATGCTCTTCAGGATCAACACAGACAGCAACAAACAGCAGAGGTGGTCCAGAGAAGGAGAAGACAATTGTTGGTTTGACACATGCCATTTTGTTATGGAAAGGCCTGACACAGCTAAGTTTTGACACAATGCCTTCATCAGGGGTCTAAAACCACATATAGGGCTAGATTCTATATATGACACCTGGAAAATCTATGCGGAAAATATTTCCACCTAAGCGTATTCTATAACATTTCTGTGCAATTTATAGATTATGCTTATGTTCTGCCCACGCAACTATATTTGGTCGCAAGCAATTACACCAAGTAAAACCTGGTGTAAATCCTGACATCTAAATTAAGCGCAGAGCAGGTATATTCTGTAAGTCTGCACGTAAATTTTTGGAATGCCCATGATCCGCCCATTCCACTCCCATGACCATGCTCCCTTTTGACAACACGCATTAGAATTTATGTGCACCACGTTATGGAATGCTCTTAGCGATTTCTGTATGTAAGTTCTAATTAATGCCAATTAGTGCTGATAATTGCTTGTTAACATGCAATTAACAGTACTAATTGGCTTGTAAACCAATTAAGTTATGCACACTGTTATGGAATCTGCTTGGATTTCCGTACGGAAATCTAGGCACGCTATATAGAATCCAGGGGATATAGTACAAAATAAATAATAAAAACAAGACAATGTTATAATAATAAATAACAAAACATATACAAATCGGATAAAGACCATCACCAATACATTACCAGCAAAATCTTTTTTGTAGAAAAAAGCAAATGGCAAGTATAAACACACTCCCTACAATAAATATAAAAAATACATATAAAAGATATTCACATCAAAACCATAAATTTAAGTCCCAAGGTATAGAATGAGTGAGAAGGTGTACAGTTGTTGTTTGGGATCAGCTCACAACATCCCTGATTGCTCAGGCTGTGCAAGAATGTCCCTAAGAATGACTGCATGCAAACATTTTAGGTTGAAATATATCCTAAAACTGTGGAAGCTAAGTGTGTCCCTACTGCATTAGGTACCTACACTTACACCAGGTCTATGCCTGGTGGAACTGAGAACCCATAAATGCTGAGTGTGCTGATACTGAGATACCTTACTATTCTGTAATGGAAATTGGTTGCCTAGATGCCATTATACAATAAGCTCCTACTGCACATCCTTGGGGTGTCTAAATGAAGGTGCCCAATTGTAGAATTACCCCCCTAATGGACGCCTAAATATTCAGCGCCAAAATAAAAATAGTTTTAAGCATATTTTATAAAGTACCATATTTTTCGGACTATAAGACACACTTTTCCCCCCCAAATTTGGGAAGAAAATGGGGGGTGCATCTTATAGTCCGAAGGTAGAGATTTGGCTGGCTGGCTGGCTGGCTGGCAGGCCGCCTGCCCTCCCTCCGAGTTCGGGATCGCCCTTCCCCCCGGCCCTGTCACCACTTCTCCCCTTACTCACGCGATCTTCCCTGGCGGTCTAGTGACGTCGGGGCAGGAAAGAGCCCCCTCTTTCCTGCCCAGCGCGCTGCTCTCCATCCTCCTGTATGCATTGCTGCCTGACGGTCTCGGCGAGATTCAATATGGCCGCCGAGACTTCAATTCTCGGCGGCCATTTTGAATCTCGCCGAGACCGTCAGGCAGCAATGCATATAGGAGGATGGAGAGCAGCGCGCTGGGCAGGAAAGAGGGGGCTCTTTCCTGCCCCGACGTCACTAGACCACCAGGGAAGATCGCGTGAGTAAGGGGAGAAGTGGTGACAGGGCCGGGGGGGGGGGGAGGTAACCCTGAGGGCGATCCCGAACTTGGAGGGAGGGATTCGGACAAGACACACTGGAGCACCTAGGTTTTAGAGGAGGGAAAAAGCAATTTTTTTTCCTATTTCCCTCCTCTAAAACCTAGGTGCGTCTTATGGTCCGGTGCGTCTTATAGTCCGAAAAATATGGTATGCCTTAATGTAGATGTACTTTATAGAATAAGTGGTTTATAGAATACACTGAGCGCTGTTCCACGTGACTAAATTTAATCGTGGCCAATTACACCAAGTAAAATCTGGTGTAAATGTTGATGCCTAAATTAGGCATGGAGTGGGTGTATTCTGTAACAACACACATAGATTTTAGATGCATCCATGGCACGCCCATGGTCACGCCCCCTTTTCAACTATGCGACTTAGAATTTACACACACCACATTACAGAATATGCCTAACAGTGTGCGTAAATTCTAATGAATGCCAATTAGTGTTGATAATTGGTTTTTAACATCCAGTTATCAGCACTGCTTAGCTTGTTAACCAATTAGCTAATGTGCATTGCTATGGAATACACTTCGGATTCCGCAAGGAAATATATGGAATCCCAGAGAATGTGTTTTAGTTTCCCTTAGTGAATGCAGGATTTAAGAAAGGCTGTTCAGCCAAGAGTGAACCCTGCACTTGATGCAATGCACGCTCTCATAGCAGGGAATGCAAATACGCTATCAGAGGTGATAATTTATGTTTATTACTGGCAATGGTAATGTGTGTTAGTGGGCACTCAACCCACGGTGGAAATAGGAAAGCTAGCCTCAAATGTTCCCCGAACAGCATTGTCTTCCTTGCATATTCCTCCCCCCCCCCCCCCATCCTGGTTAGAAAACCTCAACCAAATGTTCATAAAGCCCACCCCTCTTGACTTTCAAAACAGCCACTGACCTTTGCTGATCCCTTCCTCTCAGACATCCCTGCTTCTAGCCTCCCCTTACCCAATGGTAGTCTTAGGTCTCTTCTGGCAGCAGCAGTGCCCAGTCACTCTGTCCTGTAGGCAAGGAAATTCAAGATGGCACCAGATGATTTGCAGCACCCTTTTGTCCCTTGGCTGGCACCATTTTGAATTTCAATGCCAGAGGGACAGAAATGATTTGGCAACACTCCTGCCTCAGGTTCTCCCAAATTATTTTGCACTCAATGCATATTAAAAGTGTAGTTACCTGTCGTAGCAAGTAGGTCCCTATGATCTTAACATGTAACATGAAAAGGAGAGTATACTCTCCCAAAACCAAAGGACTGACCCATTTCTTTATCCTTGTCCTCCACCCTGACTATCCTTTTCCATCTATTGTACTCAACTATTTGGTAATAAATGTTGTAAGCCCCATTGAGCCTGCCAGTGGTGGGAAAATTGTGGGATATAAAAGCTGTAAAATAAATAAATAAATTATCATAAGTATGCCATTTGATAATAACTTGTCAAATGGCTGTTTATTAGGCCTCATAAAACTTCTGTGCCCTACAATGCATGCTGGTAGCTGAGTCCTTTCAATAGTATGCATGCTAACGGGAATACTTGCTATGAAGCATGTATTACACTTTTGGCTTTAGCAAGTACATGCAAAATAGTGGGTGTAGAATAGCATACTATGCTATGTATTTGTGCACAGCTGAAAGCCTCATTTGCATCTAATATACCTTCATTTATATGCATATATCTACTCATGTTAGCATGTGTCTGTCAATATATTTTCAGACTTAACATATACTTTAAGGCCTTTAGCAGAGCACCCTATTTTTTATGTGTTCAACAAAATTAACGTGCGCTTTAACCTTTATTACAGAGCTCCCATTGTAAATTAAATTAGTTGATTAAAAATCCTGGTATGCATTTGTATGAAAGATGCCAAAGCACAGGTATGATTTACTTACTGTGTATTTTGTCAGCAGAATGAGTTAATATAATGGTGTTTTCTTATTTCCGTGCGCAGGCTGCTTTGCAAAATGTCCTGCCAAGGCACCATATCTGGATACCAATCTCATGAAGTGTGTTTCTCAGCCTCAATGCAGCTGCTTCTATAAAGATGTAGTACCAGCAGGAAGCACAGTAACCAGTGATCAAAGAGATACCTAGTATGGAACCTAATTATCTTTCATTTACCAAGTTAATATGTATTATTATGTATTAATATGTATTATTATGTTAAATTGTACAGCGCTGCGTAACCCTAGTAGCGTTTTAGAAATGTCAAGTAGTAGTAGTAGTAGTAATATGTATTATTGAAGGCAGTGGTGTGTTGGAGCGGGCTCTCACGGACTCGCAAGAGCTGTTTGTTAAGTTTTTAAAGAATTTTGGAAACTGCTTGTTAAAGTACGCCCCCCCATGGCTACTTTACAATTGGCTCCCAAAATATGAGCTCGGGCCTCCTCCTGAATTCTCTTTTATTTGCTGGTGGGGATGCTGAATCCTGCCAGCCAAGTAAATAGAGTCCCTACTCCTTGTTTCCAGCTCTGAGCATGTACGAGAAGTCCCAGCATGCTGCTCAGAGCCAGAAATAGGCAGTGGGGAGTGGTGGCAGTCCATTCATTGACTGGTGGGGCTCGGCATCCCTGCTAGCAAAGGTATGCCTAGCGTGCCCAAAGGTATGCATATTATGTG
Source organism: Microcaecilia unicolor (assembly GCF_901765095.1). Taxonomy (NCBI): domain Eukaryota; kingdom Metazoa; phylum Chordata; class Amphibia; order Gymnophiona; family Siphonopidae; genus Microcaecilia; species Microcaecilia unicolor. Next base: position 37,892,355 of record NC_044040.1, on the reverse strand, counting down.
TGGCCCCCCCCCCCCCCCCAAGTCCACCCCTGGCCCGCCAAATTGCAGGGCTGGCTACACCCGGAGAGAGAGCCTGTTGTTAAAAATTTACCAGCACACCCCTGATCGAAGACTATACTTTATGAATTGTAAAAGTTATTTAAATATTTTTGTGCTGATATTCAAAGGGATTTAGCAGGTCGCTGATTGGTTAAATCGCTCGGTCGGGTATAGCTGCTAATTTCCAGTGGCACTTAACTGGTTATGTGTTGCTGAAATTTGTGGCTAGCGCCGAACTCAAAGCCAGCTATGTTGGGGGCGTTCCAGGGATGGAGTCGGCACTTGGCTGCTTAGCGCATAAATGGGACCGCATAAAGGTCTGTCCTATTTTTATGCACTAGCCCATGGCTGCTTAAGTGCTGTATATAAACTTAAGCAGCTATGGGGTCCTTTTACTAAGGTGCACTGAAAAATGGCCTGTGGTAGTGTAGGCGCGGGTTTTGGCCGTGCGCAGATCCATTTTTCAGCATGCCTGCAAAAAAGGCCTTTTTAATTTTTTGGCAGAAAATGGACGTGCGGCAAAATCAAAATTGCCATGCATCCATTTTGGGTCTGAGACCTTACCGGCAGCCATTGACTTAGCAGTAAGGTCTCACGCGTTAACCGTGTGGTAATCGTCTACACACGTAGAATGACGATTACCGCCCGTTTTCTGCCATGCACCAGAAAATAAAATTTATTTTCCAGTTCATATAGCGGACACACATCAAAAATGAAATTACCGTAAGGACCACACGGTAGCCAGGTGGTAACTCTAAATTGACGTGTGTTGGGCGCACGTAGGCGCCTACGCGGTTTAGTAAAAGGGCCCCTATATGTTACCCAGCTCAGAAATAACCGGATATTCAAAGCCGAAGCCCAGACACAGCCCAGCATTGAATAACTCCATCATTGGTCTGCAAAATGCTCACTTCCACCGGCTGAATATCGGACCCTTTATTGTTAGATTCAAATTAACACCAATAACAACTTTATCCTTCGTAGATGAAGAGTTTTCACAGCTCTTTTAATGTCCCTTTCACAATCATTATTATGCAAGCAATTTTGATCTGTCTGTGACCTATGACACAGCCCCTTAGTATAGGGTTACCATTTTGTGTCCTCTGAAAAAGAGGACACATGTCACGCCCCCGCCACGCCCACTGTCATGCCCCTTTTGGATCCTCATTCTGCCCCCTTTCCCCTCCCCCGTCACATAGTCCCCTCCCCCGCGCCCCCCATCACATACTCCCCTCCCCCCATCACATGCTCCCCTCCCCTTCCTTACCATCTTCCCTGGTGGTCTAGTGACGTCTTCGGGGCAGGAAAGAGCCCCCTCTTTCTTGCCCGGAGCGCTGCCTGCCCTTACCTACATCCTTCTCGGTCTCGGCTGGGGATTCAAAATGGCCACCGAGAGTTGAAGCGGCCTCACGAGACTTCAACTGTCGGCAGCCATTTTGAATCCCCAGCCGAGACCGAGAAGGAGGATGGGCAAGGCAGCACTCCGGGCAGGAAAGAGGGGGCTGTTTCATGCCCTGAAGACGTCACTAGACCACCAGGGTAGGGGAGAGCCACGGCGGCGATGGATCGCGCAACCGCACGCACGCCCTCCTGCACGCACATTTGTCCAGAAATCCGGACAAACGTGTGTGCGGGCAAAACCTGCCGGACGCCCCGGAAATGCCCTCAAAAAGAGGACATGTCCGGAGAAATCCGGACGAATGGTAACCCTACCTTAGCATGTCCTGACTAATTCAGAACTTCAGGAAATTTTCACTGCATTCTCACACCAAAGATAAATATAGATCTCCAGTCTTTCTCCCTCGTAGATCTAAAAATATAGCTCAAAGATTGGCCTTTATAGATTCATTTATTTCTTAACCAAGCTTGGCTGCCAAGTAGCAGAAGAAGGGTCTGGTGATTATAATACTCAGGGCTTAATTTCAGGGGCAAGTTCTGTCATTTCTTTTCAGACTTTAAAGCAAAGGATGTCTTTTGCTCCAGCACTTTCCTTCCAGGAAGAGGGGAAGGAAAAGGGAAAGGGAATGAGACTTGATATACTACCTTTCTGTGGTTTTTCAAACTACATTCAAAGCGGTTTACATAGTATATACAGGTACTTATTTGTACCTGGGGAAATGGAGGGTTAAGTGACTGGGTGAGCCTGCAATAAAGAAAGTCAATCACTCTGTTCCCTAATCCAGGCTCTCTTCTCCCTTTTTCCTGCTCCAGCTCCATAGTTCTACTTCCTTTATGTTTACAAGCCCTGATAACACTGAAACATTATTCAAGAGAGCCTTCTTGTTCTCTTAAACCAAGTACCCTGTTATAAAATTGTCCTCTAAATGGGGTACCATTTTCACCCCTAGAATCTGACCAATTAATTTCATAGGTATCCAGCTAGATCCCTTTGAAAGCTAAAAAGGACATCTGAATAAAGAGAGCAAGAAGGCTATTTCTAAAGACACATAGATGCCAAAGGGGCAGGTGCCAACATTTATACCTGCTCTCTAGATTATTCATGTATGTGAGTGGTAATTACTCTATTTTATAAACTATGTACATACTCGCAAACTCTACCCATGCTCTGCCCAGATTCCACCCCTGTATATGCCTACTGGAAAAGTACATGCCAAGTTTTATACTGGTCAGTATTTTATAAGAGGACAGCTATACTCTCATGTGGGCACAATTATGAGTGAAAAGGCAAGTAAGTGCCTACTAGTCTTTATAAAATAGACTCAGATAGGTGCCCCTTTATAAATGGCACTTAAAATTGTGTGCAGATTTTGGCTCGCACCCAATTTGCACACACAATTTAATTGAATAACAAGGCAATTAGCTAATATTTATCGGCACTAATTGGCATTTAATTGAAATTTATGCACACTTTTTTTTAGTTGCGGGGATCTGCACGGCTCCAAAAGGGGGTGCAGCCATGGGAGAGTCATGGGCAGATCAGGCCACCTAATTTAGATGCGAGGATTTACACCAGGGTTTACTTGGTATAAATCCTTGTGTCTAAAGTTAGGCCTAGGAGCGGACTTAACTTGAGGGTGTAAACTATTCACACAATTACATTTTCAAATCCCCTTGTGTAGTTTTGCCACTGTTCCACCATCCACATATCTCGTCTCTTTCAAAATTATCCCCCTTATCTCCCTGTGCCTGTTGGACAGAGCTGAAAGCAAAGCATCTGGCTTTCTCAGCCAAGAGATTTAAAAAAAGTGATTTATTCCACCCTTCCTGCTTTCAGTTTCAGGGCCCTGTTTACTGACTGAAAGTGAGCTGAAATGCTGCAATAGTATGCATTAAAAACATGCACTTCCTCCATTAGAGATGTGCAATTTGGCCTTAATAGCACTATTTACTTAGATTCTTGTGTTAAAATGATCCATGTTATACTGAAGTGAGTTGTTAACATAGTAACATAGAGGGGAATAATCGGACGTCGCCGGCGAAATAGGTCGCCAGCGATCTATTTTGGCGGTGGCGCAACAGCTGGCCGGAACTGTATTTTCAAAAAAGATGGCCGGCCATCTTTTTTTCGATAATACGGTGTGGGCCGGCGAAATGCCTTGGATTTTGCCGGGTTTGAGATCGCCAGTTTTGTTTTTCCGCGATAATGGAAAAAACTGCCGGCGATCTCAAACCCGGCGAAATTCAAGGCATTTGGCCGTGGGAGGAGCCAGCATTTGTAGTGCAATGGTCCCCCTCACATGCCAGGACACCAACCGGGCACCCTAGGGGGCACTTCAAACATCTTTAATAAACAACCAAATTAGCTTCAAGATGCATAGCACCCTTCCCTTGTGTGCCGAGTCCCCCAAATCCCCCCCAAAACCCACTGCCCACAAGTGTGCACCATAACCCTAGCCCTAAGGGCTGAAGGGGGGCACCTACATGTGGAACAGGTAGGGGGGGAATGGGCCTGGCTCTGCCTTTCTGCAGTCCACTGCAACCAACAACAACTGTTCCAGGGACCTGCATACTGCTGTCAGGGTGCTGGGTATGACATTTGAGGCTGGCATACAGGCTGGCAAAAAATGTTGGTATTTTAATAATTTTAGTGTGGGAGGGGGTTGGCGACCACTGGGGGAGTAAGGGGAGGTCATCCCCCATTCCCTCCGGTGGTCATCTGGTTAGTTGGGGCACCTTTTTGAGGCTTGGTCGTGAAAATAAAAGGACCAAGTAAACCCGGCGAAATAATGCTTATCGCCGGGTTTTATTTTTCCATTATCCACGAAAGCTGGCCATCTGGTAGCCACGCCCAAGCCTGCCCATGTCCCACCTTCGCTTCACCGCCAACACGCCCCTTTGAACTTTCGCCGGCGAGGCAAAGGGAAAGCGGCGAAGCTATCACAAATGTAGCTTTTGATTATACGCTTTTCGCCGCTTTTGCAAAATCGCCGGCCATATCCCGATTTGTGTTGGGAAATAGCCGGCGATTACTTTCGATTATAAGCTGGATAGTAACATAGTAGATGACGGCAGAAAAAGACCTGCACGATCCATCCAGTCTGCCCAAGAAATGTGCCACTTTTTTGTGTATACCTTACCTTGATTTGTACCTGTCTTTTTCAGGGCACAGACCGTACAAGTCTGTCCAGCACTATTCCCGCCTCCCACCATCGACTCTGGCACAGACCGTATAAGTCTGCCCAGCACTATCCCCGCCTCCCAACCACCAGCCCCGCCTCTCAACTACCGGCTCTGTTATCCAATCTCGGCTAAGCTCCTAAGGATCCGTTTCTTCTGAACAGGATTCCTTTATGTTTATCCCATTTTAATCTGTTCAAGATTCAACACAAAACTCAGCATTAATGAAAAATATTTTATTATGAATGCTTTTTGAATGCGCTAAGGACATTATTTACAAAAGTGTGATAATTAGCAGTTACCATGCGCCAATTAACATGCAATATCTGTAAAATATCTGCATTAACTGCTGGGGTGTTCTTGGTAATTTTCCATTCAGTTAACACTGAGAAAATGTTGTAATCTCTTCATAAAGGCAGTTAATAAATCCCAATAAATTAATAAATATATAAAGGTAAAGGGGTCCATTTACTAAGGAGCAGAAAGCACTAGCATGTGGGCTTACCACAGCTTAAAAGAGTTAACTGTGGGACTCGCTCAGGAGCCCTGCGGTAATGTCCTGATCTGTGCTCACAAACTGCATGCTAAAAAATGTATTTTTTATTTTATAATGGAGGGGGTGTATTTGGGGGGAGAGTAGGTGTTTTTGCACTGATCAGCACAGCTACAATACTGTGCGCTGAAGGGCCCTGTTACAAAAGCACAGTAGGCTATACACACATGCAGCACGTACCAAAATGAGACTACTGTCAAGCTAGCACGCCTCCTGGTGGTGGTAATTTCAGATTTGGCGCATGCCCATACTGTTGGGATTAATTATTATTTTATTTCCTACCACCCACGGCGTTTCTGGAATTAATCAGCAGTCGGTGCACGCCGACCGGTCAACACACGCATAGTGTATAGCTCTTACTGCTAGATCAATGGGTGGCGCTAAGGGCTCAGGCCGTAAATAGGCGTACGCTGGTTTCAATTTTACCGCAGGCCCTTTTCCCCAGACGCGGTAAAAACTGTCCCGGTGTCCGCCAAAAACATGTGCCTACACTATCTCCGCTTTTTGCTGTGGCTTAGTAAAAGGTCCCCTAAATAATTAGTGCAGGATAAGTGTGTGAGCCCTTACCGCCTACAAATTAGGTGTCGGTAAGTGCTCATGCATTAATATTTTTCTATGGCCGCACGCCAATGGCAATATTATGAGAAATAGAAAATCAACCATTTTACTGCTGCAGTAAAAATGGCCTTAGCGTGTGAGAAAAACATGCATAAGGGCTCACTAGGGCCACTTTATACCTCAGCTTAGTAAAAGGAGCCCAATGTGATGCAGTTAGATATACCTATTCAGATGGCATTCGCTTACTGCATTATCTGCAGAGTTAAGAGCTGAAGCATGGTAACTACCTCTACCTATTCACTTTCCTTTCTCCACTCCAGTGTGGAAATTACTGCATAATACTGTTCACTCGTCCTCTAGATTGTTCACTTGTCTTTAGATTGTTCTCTTGTCTTTTAGATTGTAAGCTCTTTGAGCAGGGACTGTCCTTCTATGTTTGAATTGTACAGCGCTGCGTAACCCTAGTAGCGCTTTAGAAATGTTTGTTAGTAGTAGTAGTAATAATACTGCAAAGGACATTGTCAACGTGGGATACCATTAAGACACGTTGTTTTACGCATAACCCCAGTTATTAGCAATTAGGTCTCATTGCATAACATGAGACCTGTGCTAAAAAATAGAGTGAGTTAGAGGTAAAATCACATGTCATAATGGTAGCTAAATGTAACACAAGTGTTTAATTTAATGCCTTTATTAGCAGTGGCACAGTTCAGTAAATACGCTTGTAAGTTTGCTACGGGCTTATTGATAATTGAAAATTGGGGGTAAATATTGAAAAGTTTAAAAAAATGAAATAACTCCAAAATGATGCTTTATTTCATGTATGCTAGAACCAATTGCTCGCTTTTTTGATCTATATGTATTATATAAAAATGTATAATATTTCTTCTGGCTTATAAATTATCTTTTTTCTATTCTCTTAACAGTGTTTGTGAAAATGGAAAACTTGTTTTACAAGGTAATTGTTTTCTTTCTTTGATAAATAGGATTTATGTATCTTTTACTGTTTCCAAGCCTACTACACCTGCTCCCACCACTGATCCTATCCTCTTTATACAGCCTTCTCATGCTGCCACGTTGCTCCCATCCTCCTTATTCAGCCTTCTCATTCCTTCCTCCATTACTCCCATCCTCCTTATTCAGCCTTCTCCTTGCTTCCTCCATTACTCCCATCCTCCTTATTCAGCCTTCTCCATGCTGCCACCATTTCTCCCATCCTCCCTATTCAGCCTTCTCCATGCTGCCACCATTTCTCCCATCCTCCCTATTCAGCCTTCTCCATGCTTCCTCCATTACTCCCGTCCTCCTTATTCTTCCTTCTCATTGCTGCAACCATTACTCCCATCCTCCTTATTCAGCATTCTCCTTGCTTCCTCCATTATTCCCATCCTCCTTATTCAGACTTCTCCTTGCTGCCACCATTTCTCCCATCCTCCCTACTCAGCCTTCTCATTGCTGCCACCATTACTCCTATCCTCGTTATTCAGCATTTTCCTTGCTTCCTCCATTACTCCCATCTTCCCTATTCAGCGTTCTCCTTAGTGCCACCATTACTCCCATCCTCCTTATACAGCCTTCTCCTTGCTTCCATCATTACTCCCATTGTCCTTATACAGCCTTCTCATGCTGCCACGTTGCTGCCATTCTGCATTGACAGCCTTCTCCTAGCTGTCACCACTGATCCTCTTTATACAGCATCTCCTGGCAGTTTCCACTGCTCCCATCCTCCTTATTCAGCCTTCTCCTTAATGCCACCATTACTCCCATCCTTCCTATTCAGCTTTCTCCTTGCTGCCACCATTACTCCCATCCTCCTTATACAACCTTCTCCTTGCTTCCACCATTACTCCCATCCTCCTTATTCAGCCTTGTCCTTGCTACCACCATTATTCCCATCTTCTTTATATAGTCTTCTGATTGCTGCAACCATTACTTCCATCCTTCTTATACAGCCTTCTCCTTCTTTCCTCCATTACTCACATTCTCCTTATACAACCTTCTCCTTGATTCCACGATTATTCCCATCCTCTCTATTCAACCTTCTCCTTGCTGCCACCATTTCTCCCATCCTCCCTATTCAGCCTTCTCATTGCTGCCACCATTACTCCTATCCTCGTTATTCAGCATTTTCCTTGCTTCCTCCATTACTCCCATCTTCCCTATTCAGCATTCTCCTTAGTGCCACCATTACTCCCATCCTTCCTATACAGCCTTCTCCTTACTGCCCAATTACTCCCATCTTCCTTAAACAGCCTTCTTCTTGCTGCCACCACTACTTCTTTCCTTCTCATATACATTTTGGATTTCTGAATACAGCTGATGCTGCTATTCTTTGCAAAACCTTCTTCCCCCTGTACCATTGCCCCATTCTCAACATACATTCCTCGGACCTGACACTAGATAAATAAAATAAGCAGGGGTATTTCTATAACTGAATCTCTCTTCATTTTTTAAAGAAACAACTACAGCAGTACCTACTACAAGTACAACAGGTAAAATTAGTAATGTTTTTGATATATTTTCTGTTCTCTGTATTGTTCCATTTTTGTGAACTGCAATCATATTTAAAGAAGGTTATAACACATTTTGTAATGCCAATGAGAATTTTGTGTTGGTGGTGGTGGGGTGGGGGTGGTTGGCGTTCAGATGCCTTAAGGTGGGAGTCAGATGGTGGAATCAGATACCTTTGAGAGGGTTGTGGAATTGCATGAGTTAGAGGGAGCCGTTGAAGAGATTGCTTTCCACGGTGGGTTTGAGGACTGGGTTATATATTCATATCAGGAAACATGGATTTAAAAAATTCACTCTCACATATGTGTGGGCTAGGGTAAAACGTTTTATTTTTCCATATACTGCAGTTCATTCTGGATGTGGGAATCCTTCCACATGCTGTCCTGCATCTATTTTACAAGTGTCTAAGTGTTTGATAGAGCTTCTTGTAAAATGTTATAGGAATTCCGCCGATCCTGACCTGGGCGTTTGAATTCCACCCTCCACGGCCTGTCTACAATATGGCCCTAAATTTTATTTACTGTTCAGATTCACACTCTCCTAGTCTCATAATACCCTTCTGCAAATCTTCACAGTCCTCTACCATTGTAATGACTTTGAATAACCAATGTCATCCACAAATTTGATCACCTCACTCATCCTTCTATTTTCAGTTCATTTATGAATATGTTAAACATCAGAGCTCCCAGTGCTGACCCTCGAGGCACTCCACTAATAACCCTTTTCCATGTGTATAACTGACCATTTAAGCATTATACTTTTGTTGCTGGTTACACATATAAGTGATTAGAAAGAAAAAATAATGGGGCAATTCTATAACTTGGTACCTTGTTTCAGGCACTACAATAGGGTGCGCTTAGCAACAATTTGATTACAGTACTTAGGTATGCCCAAGTCATTATAAAATAGTAGCGCAAATCTATATTGTCATGTCAAAACTTAGGCCCAACATCTTATGTGATGTCAATGGCAGGTGTAAATTGTCACACTAAGTGCGCCTAAATGTGCATAACTTAGAAAACATAGAAACAGAAAAATGAAGGCAGATAAAGACTACAAGACCTATCCAGTCTGCCTATCCATGCCATCTACTCTCACTTTCACTCCCTTAGAGATCCTATGTACTTGTCCCAAGCTGTCTTGAATTCAGATACTGTTTCCGTCTCCACCACTTCCACTGGGATGCCATTCTACGAATTCATCACCCTTTCTGTGAAAAAGCATTACCTCAGGTTTCTCCTGAGTCTGTCCCCTTTCACCTTCATCCTATGTCCTCTCATTCCAGAGCTTCCTTTCAATTGAAAGAAACTCGCCTTATGTGCATTTATATCGCATAGATATTTAAATGTCTCTATCGTATCTCCCCTCTCCCACCTTTCATCCAAAGTATACATATTGAGATCTTTAAGTTTGACCCCTTGCATCCATGGTCTGCCCATTCTTCTCCAACATTTACGCCCACCTTGGAATTACAGCCTATAGCTCTGGTATAGTGAAGTTCAAGTAGGATTCAATGTAGACCCTACACAACCTGCTCACCCCACACCCAATCCAAATTCCCTCAACAGTATCCTGTCTCACCTAATCTGATCCCCTCAGAAGACTCCCCCCTTGATTTAATCCCCATGTAGAAACCCTTCAACCAACCCAATCTTCTCCAAAGCCTCTCCCCTGAATGCAACCCCTTGGTGAAGCCCCACCCCTGGCTCAAAAACCCTCCCCCTCATTAACTTGACTTCGTTTACTCCATATTCCCCCTGAGCATCCCATCCATGATTTATCCAGAGGTAATCCTCAGTGGTCTAGAGGGATGTGACAGGAACTGTCCCTCTCTGCCCTTGCCCTGTTTGGCTGCGGGTATTTCTCCATATATTGAAAAGACAAGTCTGATCTCAGTGGTGCAGGACATGATAACATCATTACTGAAGTATTGCAATGCCCTGTACACTGATCAAACCAAAAAGAGTTTGCACCATCTTCAGTTAATTCAGAATTCTGCAGCATGACTGATAGAAGGTTGCAAGCAGCATGAGCACATCACACCCTTCCTGCAAAAACTACACTGGCTAATATATTTGTGAGTGACATTGCTGAAGGGTTAGGAGGAAAAGTTAGCCCTTTTGCATATGACACAAAGATTACATGCAGAATGGATACCCCAGAGGGAGTAGAAAACATGAGAAGAGATCTACAAAAATTAGAAGAATGGTCTAAGAACTGGCAGTTGAAATTTAATGCAAAGAAGTGCAAAGTGATGCAGTTGGGATGCAGAAAGCCAATTAAGACATACTGGATTGAAGGTGAGAAACTGATAAGCACAACTCAGGAGAGGGACCTTGGAGTGATCGTGTTTGAGGATCTCAAGGCAGTAAAACAATCTGACAAGTTGGTGACTGTAGCCGGAAGGATGCTAGGCTGCATTGAATGAGGTATAACCAGCAGAAGAAAGAAGGTGTTGATGATTCCCCATTTGGAGTATTAGTTTTAGAGGCCGTATTTCACTAAGGATGTAAAAAGACTTGAAGCAATTCAAAGAGAAGCAACAACATAAGTGCATAAGTATTGCCATACTGGGACAGACCAAAGGTCCATCAAGCCCAGCATCCTGTTTCCAACAGTGGCCAATGCAGGTCACAAATACCTGGCAAAATCCCCCCAAAAAGTACAAAACATTTTATGCTGCTTATCCCATAAATAGTGGATTTTCCCCAAGTCCGATTTAATAATGGTCTATGGACTTTTCCTTTAGAAAGCCATCCAAACCTTTTTTAAACTCTGCTAAGCTAACCGCCTTTACCACATTTTCTGGCAACGATTTCCAGCGTTGAATTACACGTTGATCCGATTTGTTTTAAATTTAATACTTTGTAGCTTTATCGCATGCCCCCTAGTCCTAGTATTTTTGGAAAGCGTAAACAGACGCTTCACGTCTATCCGTTCCACTCCACTCATTATTTTATAGACCTTTATCATATCTCCCCTCAGCTGTCTTTTCTTCAAGCTGAAGAGCCCCAGCCGCTTTAGCCTTTCCTCATAGGGAAGTCGTCCCAACCCCTTTATCATTTTCGTCGCCCTTCTTTGCACCTTTTCTAATTCCATTGATATGGGATTTGGACCAAAAGATAAATGAGAAGAGACTTGAGCAAGTGACTATCAGGCTTATTTTCAGGCTCCCATCTTTCGACACAAATTGGGAGATGGGCGTCCTTCTCCCAGTGTCACCCAAATCGGCATAATCGAAAGTCTGGGCGTCCTCAACTGCTTTCCATCGCAGGTTCACGAGGGTGTGTCAGAAAGCATAACGAAGGCGGGACTGGGGCATGCTTAACACATGGGCGTCCTCGGCCGATAATGGAAAAAAGAAGGGCGTCCCTGACGAGCACTTGGCCGACTTTACTTGGTCCATTTTTACCTGCAACCAAGCCTCAAAAAGGTGCCCAAACTGACCAGATGACCTCCGGAGGGAATCAGGGATGACTTCCCCTTGTTCCCCCAGTGGTCACTACCCACTCCCACCCTAAAAAAAAACTTTAAAAATATTTTTTCCAGCCTCAAATATCATACCCAGCTCCATCACAGCACTATGCAGGTCCCTGGAGCAGTTTTAGTGGGTGCAGTGCACTTCAGGCAGGTGGACCCAGGCCCATACCCCTCCTACCTGTTACATTTGTGGAGGAAACAGCGAGCCCTCCAAAACCCACACAAACCCACTGTACCCACATGTAGGTGCCCCCCTTCACCCCTTAGGGCTATGGTAGTTTTGTACAGCTGTGAGGAGTGGGATTTGCGGGGCTCAGCACACAAGGGGTTAGATGCACTAAAGTTAACAAGCCAACAACGTGAGTTTTAAACTGGTTCTAGCCAGTTTAACGTGCAAGTAGTAAACCGGGACACGCACAAAAGGGCATTGTCCGGTCACGGTATCAGCTAACGAAAACGGAATGCAGATGAGCAAATTAGTATTATAATGTGTAGAAATTGTATTGTAATGAGATGCACTACAGCTTTCCGATCCCCTTACCGTGGAAAACCTAACGGGAGGTCTGCCCCTCTCGTTGGGGCTGCTGTGAGGGAATCGGAAGGGAAAAAAAAGTGCTTGTCAGGGACGTCCTTCTAAAGTGCCTAACATGGACGTCCTTCACTCACAAAACAAAAAAAGGTCATCCCTGATGAGCACTTGGATGTTTGCAGCTTACATCAGGCAATTAGGAAGGACTCTGAACAACAACAAAAAAAGAACGTCCCTGTTTTTCTTACCTGCCTGAACTGACCACAACCACAGTTCTCTCAACAGTCCCCTCCAAGGTTGTTTTCAGCTTGTGCCCCCCCCCCCCCCCAATAGGATCGGGAAGTACGAGGATGTCCAAATCAAAACTTTTTGGACGCCTCGCCCTCCAGGTCTCTCTCGGCCAATCACAGCACATTTAGCTGTTACCAGTATCAGCTAAACGTGCTGTGATTGGCTGAGAGAGACCTGGAGGGAGGGACGTCCAAAAGGTTTTGATTTGGACGTCCTTGCACGTCCGATCCTGTGGGGGGGGGGGGGGGGGGGCGCAAGCTGAAAACAACCTTGGAGGGAGCTGTTGAGAGAACTGTGGTTGTGGTCAGTTCAGGCAGGTAAGAAAAACAGGGACATCCTTTTTTTTGTTGTTCAGAGTCCTTCCTAATTGCCTGATGTAAGCTGCAAACGTCCAAGTGCTCATCAGGGATGTCCTTTTTTTGTTTTGTGAGTGAAGGACGTCCATGTTAGGCACTTTAGAAGGGCGTCAGTTCAGGCAGGTAAGAAAAACACGTCCAAGAAGGACGCCCATCACAAAAGCTGCAGGAAGACGTCCAGCTCATGTTAGGCACTTGGACGTCCCTGATGAGCACTTGGATGTTTTATTTTTGGTCAGAGTCCTTCCTAGTTGCCTGATGTAAGCCTGCCTTTAACATGCAAAGCAGTAAACAATGGAAATGTTACACAAGCGAAGAGCAGCAGCACTTAAACTCTTTTCAGCACTCTTTCTCTTTTGAGGTTTCAGACTGCTGAAAACTTTCCTGCTCATCAGGGACGTCCTTTTTTTTTTTTTGAGTGAAGGACGTCCATAAAGGACGTCTTTGGCATGCACAGAGCAGCCAGCATAACGCTTGGCTGGTCTGCGCATGCTCGACTGGCCGACTGGCTTCCGAGGGAATAGAGAATGCAAGTGAGCTACAACGAGCAGCTCATTTGCATTCCATTTCCTTGATGCACAGCCGTTTCCTACCGATTCGCTATGGAATCGGTAAGGGAAGGGATCTTCCGAGGACCTTAGTGCATCTGGCCCAAGGTAAGGGAGCTATGCACCTGGGAGCTTTTTCTGAAGTCCACTGCAGTGCCCCCTAGGGTGCCCGGTTGGTGTCCTGGCATGTCAGGGGGACCAGTGCACTATGAATGCTGGCTCCTCCCATGACCAAATAGCTTGGATTTGGTCGTTTCTGAGATGGGCATCCTCGGTTTCCATTATCGCCGAAAACCGGCGACGACCATCTCTAAGGACGACCATCTCTAAGGTTGACCTAAATGTTGAGATTTGGGTGTCCCCGACTGTATTATCGAAACGAAAGATGGACGCCCATCTTGTTTCGATAATATGGGTTTCCCCGCCCCTTTGCGGGACGTCCTGCGAGGACGTCCTCAGCAAAACTTGGGTGCCCCATTCGATTATGCCTCTCCACGTATACCCTAGAGGAAAGGAGGGTGATATGATACAGACGTTTAAATATTTGAAAGGTATTAATATGCAAACAAATCTTTTCAAAAGAAGGGGAAGTGGTAGCACTAGAGGTTATGAATTGAGGTTGCAGGGGTGTCGACTTAGGAATAATGTCGTGAAGTACTTTTTCATGGAAAGGGTGGTGGATGCCTGGAATGCCCTCCCATGGGAGGTGGTGGAGATGAAAGTGTGGGATGAACAAAGGATTTTTATAAGGAAAGAGAATGGAAGCAAAGCAAAATTTAGTGGTGCTTAGAGAGTAACTCTAGTAATTGGGAAATAACGCCAATGCCGGTCAGACTTCTATGGTCTGTTCACCAATTATGGCTAGACACATCTGGATAGGCTAGAGTGGGCTTTGGCAACTCCAGTAGTTGGGGAGTATGTCCAGTGCCTGGCAGACTTCTATGGTCTGTGCCCTGAAAATAGCAAGGACAGATCAACATCAAGAATATATACATTATATTACAACACATGCTATGAGTTTAACTTATTGGGCAGACTGGATAGACCGTGCAGGGCTTTATCTGCTGTCATCTACTATGTTACTATATTACCAGTATCTTACAGGGCTAAATTTAAAACTTATGTTTGATTTTCAAGATCCTCAAACAAAATGGGCTAGAGTACTTAAAGCATAAGTTAGCCCTCTACACACCTTTGAGACCTCATTATCAGTATCCTCATCAAAAGAAATTGCAAGATGTGATACCCACCAGCGATCTTTCTCAGGTGTAGCCCCCATACTTACTTCCATTCAGGAAGCAGGTGAAAGCCTGGCTCTTCTCCCAAGTCTCTAATAGATGTGGTGACTGAATATCCACTCACTCCACACCTGGACTAGCTTGCCACATACCCTGTAACTTACACCAACCCCTCATATCATATTTAACTGTACATATAATCTGGCTTCAGTTTAGCCACCCATCTATTCCTCCCAGGTGACTCTGCATTACCCATCTTGCCCCATCTATATATCTGCACTTGGCCTCTCGGCTACATAGTAAGATGTTTCCTTGTATTATAGGAACAGCATTAACAGCATACTTACGTTATCTGAATGTTCTAATGTGTACCTATTAGGTGTCTCATTGATATTATACTGACATTGGATGTTCTTCCATGCTGTCTAATAAGGCAGTGAACAAATATAATAAATAAAATCAGGACGAAAAGAACGTCATTTCTAATAGGAAAGAAGAGGGAGTAGAAGTAAGTAGCATCTGGTAAGATTGCAAGAACTTGTGGATCTCCAGACGACTGGCAGGTCCCAATTGAATATTATATGCTTTTTCAAAGTGGTAAGTCTTCAAAAGTATTCTAAATTTTGGATAGGAGGGTTCAAGTCAAATCGCAAAAGGAAGAGAAATTCCAGAGGGAATTTGTAGTCTACTGACATTTATCATATTTCTGTTATATAATTGTTCTATAGTGCTGTTAAATGTGTACAATTCTGATACTGTTTCATGTTAGTCCTATTACTAGGTTTCAATTTGCCATTTCCAATTTTACTTCATTGACTGTATTTATGCTTATATTTGGTCAACTTATTATTGTTATGCTGTTAACAAAATTGAAAATTTTATGTTAAACTGCTGTACACTACCTTGGGTGAATCTTATCTAAAGGCAGTTAATAAAACCCAATAAATCAGTAACCCTAACAGTAGTTTTGTAGTACTACCGGTAGGGGCCAGCTTTCTATATGAGTACTAATTTTATTTTATTTTTATTTTTGTTACATTTGTACCCCGCGCTTTCCCACTCATGGCAGGCTCAATGTCTACTGTGCGGTAAAACAGCAATAGCTGCTTAACACAGCTTAGCAAAAGGGTCCCTATGTTAATAAATAATACAAGCTTAAAATAAAACTGCTTATGACCTGTAGAACTAGTTTAGTGGAAAAACTATTACTAGAGCATTGCAGTCTTTCAGTAACAAAGCATTTCTCTGCTGCACTGTAAAACAGAGGAAAACAGAGGGACTGTTTCACACCTGCTGAAAAGGTGTGATCCTTTTTCTTCAAAATCATTATGATAAAAAGGTGAAATCACATATTGCAGCATAAGAAATACAGAAATTGCCTTGAGCTATGAAAAATAAAGCAAAGGTAGAAGAGTGAACACTCACCAGCCCGATTTTAATAACGGAGCAGCTAGCTTTGTTCTCTTATGATTCAATACTAATGCAATAGGCCAAATAGAACCACAATTTTCTGTGGATTATGAAGTCTATTTACTAATGCATGTTAACAGTTGTCATGTGTTAATGCACATTAATGCATGTTCATTTGAGTTAAGTGCATTGTTTGAAAATAGATCCCATTCAGAATAATGGTACCTCAGTTATTTAATGTTTGTTCATTTGAAGGTAGTTTCACACTGAAATATTGTCTATAAAGTACCTTTTTAGCTGCTTTGAGGAGCCAATTTTCATCCAGGGCAATCAAGCTGAATTAATATTTAGTTACTGAGCTAAATCCTTTCATAAGTCCTCTTAAAATCCATTGATTTTGCATTCCTTTCAGTATTTTTAAAAATCCTATAGGGGCTATTTTACTAAGTGACGGTAAGCGCTAACATATATTTACTGCACGCTAAAAGGCACTACCGCAGGACATGCTCAGGCACTCTGCGGTAGTTCTGGGATCGGCAAGTGCAAATCCTATGCTAAAAACTATAAAATAATTTTTAGCAAAGGGGGCTTGTTTGAAGGTAGAGAGTAGACATGCCTTGTGCTAATTGGTTATCACAGGCAAATCACCGTGTGCAGCCAATTAACGTGGGGTTAGCTCAGGAGTCCTTACTGTCTACATAATAGGTAGTGGTCAGGAGTCACATGCTAATTGGTCATTAATCAGAAAATCAAAACTATGGCCACTTGCAAAAATAGCGCAGGCCGCTTTTTAGTGCAGCTTTGTAAAGGGCCCCATAGTTTGATTTAACCCTTTAGTGTCCAATATTCCCGTAATAAGCCATATGGGAACAGATTGATGGGAACATTGGACACTAAAGGGTTTTAATACACTAGTGATGACAGCTGACAGGACCAAAAGCTGCTCATTTTCAGCCTAAAATGCATTCTGATTTTTATACAACAATTTTAAACAATTGTTACACTATGTGCCCTTCTTTTTTTTTTTAAAGGAACTTCTACTGATCATTCTACAACAGGTAAAAAAAAAAAAGGATTGCTTCTTCTATTTCTAGTTCATGTTTTATTGTTTCATTTAGCTAAGCGACATGATATTGTAACTAAACGACATGATATTGTAACGTAATAGATACTGCTTAGGGGCATCAGAGAAAGGGCACCAAGGGTATAACAACTCCCATGTATTGGGTCCTATATCCATTTTTCACTGGGTAGATAGGTTATATACCAAGAAAGGGCGGGATCAGTAGGCATTGATAAAGCCATTGGCTGCACTCTAAGGAAAGGAGAATGTGACTGGACGGCTAGACCAGAGCTTCTCAACTAATTGTCAAATATTAGAATTTACATGCAAGCATATTCTGTAATGAACTGCACCTAAATTCTAAAGCATGCAGTTCAAAAGGGGTTTGGCCATAGGTGGGGAAATGGGCATTTTTATGGGTGTTCCCAAATCTATGTACATTGTCATAGAATATGACTCAGTCTGTGTAAATCTACTCACAGGGATTTATGCTACGTTTTCATTGGTATAAGCATATTATATATATTGCACCTAAATCTTATAGAGTACGTTTAAGCGGAAATGTTTTCTGCCCGGATTTTTTAAGCACCATATATAGAATCTGGCCCAATGTGCCTTATACAGTTAATGGATCCTAGGTGCAAAACCATAGTGAACCAGTGAATATATATGGGAGAGTCAGAGAACAAGTAGAGCAGTTGGCTGATTCTTATATATGGGATACACCATTTGAAATGTGGAAGGAAGAGTCAGTTTTTAGCCTTTCAGTAAGGGTATCAAATTTGTTTATTTTGATTGTAACTCCAAGGTAGAGGGTATTACTAGATGTGAAAGCTCATTTAAAAAATGTCATAGAGATCGCACTTAAGATAGTCAGGTTGGGATTTGTTCAATTGCCAGTGTATTTTATAAAAGGATCTTCTGAATACTGAGCCTTTTGTAAAATACATATAAAGAGTTGCAAAAGAGCACATGTACACACATATATTTGTGGTTTGTTAGTAAGCTGCTGTAGAAATGCCTTCGACGATTGCTCTTTTAACACAGTTCTGAAAGATCAATTCTAGATAGTCTTTCACTAATGGGGTCTTTTACTAAGGCGCGTTCACGTTTTTAGTGTGCGCTAAAATTGGGCACAAGCTAAACGTTAGAGACAACCATAGGAATGCATTGGCATCTCTAATGTTTAGCCCATGCCTATTTTTAGCTCACGCTAAAAACGTAAGCGTGCCTTAGTAAAAGACCCTTGAAGTGAACTGTGCAGACTCCTGACGCAGGTGCTGATGCCAAAACACGCCCATATTGGGTCTCATAATAAAGATTCACTTGCTATCCCAGTTCTGGATGTCCCAATGTTGCTTTTTTTTCCTGTGGCTTTGTTGGCACATATAGTAGGAACTGCCATTTTGCAAATATACATGTGCCCACAGATGCGTCATCAACTTGGCAGATTTCACCTTGATCTGCTGTTGCCTATTCTTGAAAGCAGGGATTTTGCAACTTCAGCATATAAGTGCCAGCACTTCTACATATAATAGAGCCATTTTACAAACCTATACTTATATGTGCTGCCACTTTACTAGTGAAGCTGTCTTTAAAAAGAAATTGAGGAAGAAGTATAAAATGGAGCATTAAAGAGAATTACTCTCGCAATTCCTCTTCTACATACCTGATCCAATTGAGTACTTTTAATAAATCTGTACATGTCTACTCAGTGGTGAAAATTGTTTGACTATACATATGTTCCAATAGCAGTTTCAACTTTATTAAATTTAATATACTGCGGGGCTCATTTTCAAAAGAGAAAAGCGTCCAAAAAATTGTCATAAAGCTACATTTGGATGTTTTTCTTCTAAATCCAGTGCACTCCATTTAAGTGCATGTCAGATAAGCGCATGCTCTGTTTAACTGCATGCCATACTTCGGTCCCGTTTTTGGCGCCATCAGTTTCTATGGGGACAAACTTCATTTTAGCGCACCACTGATGAGTGCAAGATTCGCTTATATGCATGGTTCAAGACCGCTCCTCTGCAGGAAAGACGCCACATAAGCGCGTGCATGGAATATGGAAGCCAATTGGCACGTGACAACCAACGAGATTTCAAATTTACTGCCTCTTTAACTGCCACAGGCGAATAAGCGAAAGAATGTTGTTAGAGTGTACATCAGGGTTGTCATCGTTGTGGTGGCGGCGGCGGAACTGTAACACTTTAACACTGGCTGAACGAATAGAAGTTCTTAAAAAATTAGAAAACAAATAAAGTCAAGCATCTATTGCTAAAGAATATGGTGTCAATCCCAGTCAAATTTCACATGTTTAGAAGCAGAAAGACCAGCTTCTGGAAGACTGGCAAAACAATACAAATCCACAATGGAAACAAAAACGGGCAGAAAAAGCTGAGGAGGTAGAAGATGCTCTTCTTTGGTGGTTTTCTTGAGTCAGGGGCAGACAGTTTCGTGTCAGTGGTCCACTGCTTATGGAGAAAGCTAACCAGCTAGCTGAAAGTCTTGGACTAACTGAATTCAAAGCCACTGTTGGAAAGATGGAAGGAGAGGAGCAGCATAAAATTCAAGAAACAGCATGGTGAGAAACAAGACGCTGATGACTTTGGTGCTGAAAATTGGGTTGTTTCAGTTCTTCCTACCATCTTGAATGAGTTTGCATGCTGACGAAAACGGTCTCTACTGGCGAGCGATTCCTGATGGAACACTTGCATTCAAACATGCCGAAACTACTGGAGGTAAAACGTCGAAGGACCGACTGATGATCCTCCTTTGTTGCAATATGGATGGGAGTGAGAAGTTGGAACCCCTCGTCATTGGAAAGAGCAAACAGCCCCATTGCTTCAAGAAAGTTAAGCGACTTCCTGTGTCATACGAGGCTAATGCAAATTCATGGATGACTGGGGAAATTTGGAAGCAGTGGCTAAAGAAGTTAGGCACTAGAATGCGGGCACAAAAGCGTCAGATTTTGCTGCTTTGTGATAATTGTGCTGCACACAGGGATGATGTCAGGCTGTCTAACGTCAAGGTGGTCTTCCTGCCACCAAACACTACCGCTCTGATCCAACCTATGGATCAGGGCATAATAGCCAATTTCAAACAACATTATTGGGCTCTTGTGCTACATCGTCTGATGAGCGTTATGGATGACCAGACTAGAAAGGATAAACGTGCTGTTGAACTGGCTCGTAATCTATCACTGTTGGATTCCCTACATATGCAGAAAGAAGCCTGGAATCATATTACACAGGCAACCATTGTGAACTGCTACAAGTGGGCAAGCTTTGTTAAGGATGTGGAGAGGGACGAAACAGATGCAGCTGTTGCAAACGCATCAGATGAACAGGTTATTGACATCTCAGCTGGTGTTGCTGAAGAGGAGTTCCATCGCTACATAGCTGTTGATTACGATCTACAAACAGCTGAAGACAGCACTGATGTCAAGATATGCGCCTACACGCAGGCAACAACGGTGTTACTTCCGCCACTCACTCCCAGATTGTGAGCCCTTGGGCCCAGGCCGTGGACAGAAGGGGAGACTAGGAATAGCCTGGGGTGGACCGAACCACAACTAGGAAAAAATAATAAAACCACAGGGTACTCACCCAGAACACCAGTCTTGCGAGGAGAGGTGCCCACTCCTTGAAGGTAGAATACCTCAGGGCACGTACGGTCTGCACCAGCAGGCTAGGTTGCCCCCAACTACCAGACATGGAGTCACAGGAACCGGCTGGCAACAACAGGACTCCATGGGATAAAGCAGGGACAAGGATACCGGAACCGCTTCTCGAGACTTCACCAGCACTTAGCCACGGTCCCCCAGGAGTTGGGTCCCTGGGTTCAGGCGGCCAGCAGGACTTCAGGCCCACAAAAGGAAGCAGTTATAACAGGTGAAGCTGAACCAGGCAGGAACCAGCACTACAGAGAACTAAGCGAAAGAGGTACTGGCAAGAGTAAAGACTAAAGGTCCCACTAACCCACACAGCTAGACACAGAGAGTGAAGGGTTAACAGAGCACACTAACCTCAGAAAAAGGGGTGGAACTACAACAGACAGAACTAAAACAAATACCATGACACAACACAGACTGCACACATTACTCCAACCCAGCTGCAGGGAAAGGCAAATTAACCCCACACTGAGGAAAGCAAACACAAAACGGAACACAGAAGAAGGTGCTGACAGGCCAGCCCCAAAGAACACAAAAGAGAAGGAAACAGATTCCTTCAGCGCACTGAACAACAGCTCTTAGAAGAAGTAAGAAAAGAGGCCACAGCAGAAGAATACTAACGCTAGAGCAGTGCTTACCCGAAAACTGCAGGTAAAATAGCTCCTGATTACTGACGTCTGTAGCTGCAGACGTCAGCTACAAGCCAGCTAACCAATAGCAACCAAGTCCCACCCAGCTACTTTAGCAGAGAGATACCAGCCCCTCCCTAGCCTAGCAGAGTGGGTTCCAGCCTCTCCTAAGCCTGTTAGCAGAAACATAGCAGAAACCTAACAAACGGCTGATGATGGAACAGATGACGAAATGAGCAGCGAGGCACATGCTGACGAAATTTAATAACCTCCTCCTGTCACTTTTGCAAGAGTGCTGAAGAGTCTCAACACCGTGCAGGCCTATCTGGAGGCCACTGGATGTCAGTGCTATGACAGTTTTTACCATCTGGCAGATGTAGTACGTCTAATAGCGCTTTAGAAATGATAAGTAGTAGTAGTAGTATTTAGTCTATGGAACTCACAGACCCAAGATTGTACAGAGGACTATAACTGATTACTTCAAGTAAGCCTAATGGCAGATAACGGAGACTGTATACTGTACGTATAATAATAAACAGTACTGTACATATGTTTATCAGATGTCAAACTTCTTTGGGTCACAACGGTTAAGTGCACACTCTAGTTAACTTCATGCATTTCTTTGGTCCCAGACCCTTGCACTTAAGCGGATTGCACTGTACATCTAAACTGGTATTTTTAAAACTTATTTTGCAGACATTTATCTATTTAATTTGGCTGTAGTGCATCCAAATCACAAGGGAGCATGTCAGGGGCATTTTGAAGGCAGCATTAGGGTGTGCCTAACATAGACGTTTTACAGCCATAATGGAACAAAACAAAAACATCTAGGACTAAAACCAAGATGTTTTGATCTAGACCTGTTTTCAGAACAAATAAGGCACAAAAGGTGCCCTAAATGACCAATGGAGGGAATCAGGGGTGACCCCCCAGATTCCCCTCCAGTAATCACTAACCCCCTCCCACCCTCTAAAAATGTGAATACAAATATGATTTACCAGCCTCTATGACAGCCTCAAATGTTAGTGTCAGGTCTATTAGAGCAACATTCAGGTCCCTGGAGTAGTGGTTGGTACAGTGCACAATGGGGGACCCATGTCCCTATCTCCCTCTACCTGTCACACTTGTGGTGGAAACTATGACCACTCCCAAACTTACCAAAACCCTACTGTACCCACATATAGGTGCCCCCTTCACCCATAAGGACTATTGTAGTGGGGGACAGTGTGTTTTGTGTGGGATTTGGAGGGCTCAGCGGACAAGATAAGGGAGCAAAGGTGAAATGTGTAACTGGGAGCATTTATATGAGCTACACAGAAATGCCCTTTAGGGTGTCCCATTGCTCTCCTGTGATGTCTGGGAGACCAGTCTGCTACAAATGCTGGCTTATCGTAAATCCCAATGGCATGAATATTTATGCTTTGCACTCATTTATTTCATTTTTGAAAATGACCCCGACCCCCCCCCCCCCCCCCCACCAAAAAAAAAAAAAAGTCCAAAGCACAAAACCTTGTTCGAAACAGAATTTTCGGAAAAAAAAAAAAAAAGATAGGTGTTTTTCTTTTTTGAAAATGACCTCCTTTCCTATTTGGATTTTGGACATTTTGTGCAAAATGTCCAAAATCAGACTTAGACGTCATGTTGAAAATGCCCCTCTGTGTATATCTAGGTGATGTACAATACATAAAATCAAATTGAAAAGAAAATGAATGCCATAAATTCAAGATAGTAAAAGAAGTTTGTACTTGTAATCATGCACACTGCAGTCCAGACATTACACCACCCCTCAAGTCCCAGAGTCAATTATTCTGAAAATTTCTTCCAAAAGAGTACATCCTGAGACCTTTTTTAAATGGCAGAGTGGTAGTTGATTCCAGAGTTGGCTCTAGAACATCAAAAATATGACTAATTTCTTGGAATGAGGGAATCACAAAGTAATGTTGTTGGGATAACTGTAATATATATCCAAGTAAGATGGAGAATCTATGCATAAATCTTGGGTCTTCCCAGCCATGCTCAAGACATGACTCCTTGAGATCTCTGCAACCTGGCTATCTCCATGTGTAAATAGTAAGGATGTACTGTTTCTGGGAATGTTCATTTTATTCTTTGTCATTTGGCCATTATCTCATCACGGGAGCAAAGTTCTTGAGTGCGCACTCTTTCTAAAGAGCGTACGCTATTTGCAAAAAGGGAATGCTCTTATTAATATAAATTGATGTGGAGTTTTGAGTTTCTAGTGATCCATGAAACATGCCTATAATCCAATGCTTGTTAATACTGTTAATAAGAATAGTTCAGAACTGTTTATTTCTGAATTACAGTTGGTAAAAATAAACTTTGAAAGGCTTCTAATTTTTATTAGTCAGTAATTTGATTAATTTGCCTGCTGTTCCTATTTAAAATCCACCGTGTGATTCATATTTTTGAGTGCTGCAAGTCAGGATTGCACAAAAATAACATTAGAAATATTTGTACTTATAAACAGAGGCATTCACATTGTGTATACTGCAGATATGTTCAAATGATAATGTCACAAAGCCACTATTTACCTGTGAAGACCCACACCATGCAGAGATTTCAAGGGGCATGGTTTAAGTATGTCTTGGGTGGGGCAAAAATCTACACATGTATTTTACAATGGGAATACACATGTATGAGTTTTGCACAAGCTCAGAGGCATGCAACAATGATTTTTTAAAAAGTGCTTGTTTTGGCTAGGGTTTTACCTGGAAGATTAAGGGGTCCTTTTACTAAGGTGCACCGAAAAGTGGCCTGTGCTGGTGTAGACTCACGTACTGGGCACGCGCAGCTGCATTTTTCAGCGCACCTGCAAAAAAAGGTCTTTCTTGGGGGGCCGAAATGGACATGTGGCAAAATGAAACTTGGCGCGCATCCATTTTGGGCCTGAGACCTGACCGTCACCCATTCACTTAGCGGTAATGTCTCACGTATTAACTGGGCCGTAATTATCAGCATGTGTACAATGTCGATTTCCAACCAGTTAGTGCTGTACGCTGGAAATTTTCTGGCATGTGTAGTGGGCGCACGTAAAAAATGAAATTACTGCCTGGACCACGCGGTAGCCAGGCGGTAGCTCTGAATAAGCGTGCATTGGGTGCGCATAGGCGCCCTTGCGGCTTAGTAAAAGGGCCCCTAAAGGAGTCATTTTTAAAAATCTTCTTCTGGTTGATATTCAAAGCGATTAAAATGGCCAGGATAGTCAGCGGCACTTAGCCACTGAAAATTCACGGTTAGCACGTAAGCCAAAAACCAGCTAATTTGAGGGCAGTCTGGGGGCTGTGTTGGCACTGATGTGGATATCCAGCAGAACTTAGCCAGATAGTACCATTGAATATTTGCAGTCAGCACCTAAGCTGAAACTGACTAATTTGTGGGCGGTCTGGTGGTGGAGTCGGTACTTATGTGATTTAGGGCCCTGTTATAGGCACGTTAACGTTTTAAACTTGCATTAACCATGTATACATGTTAACAGTGTATGCGCCTACAATATCCTTATAGATGCCTACACTGTTAGTGTGCACTAATTATAGGCACGTTAAAAACACTAACGTGCCTTAGTAAACAGGGCCCTAAGTGCTGGTATTTCAGTGTTTAACTGCATAAAACACAGTTCTATTTTTATGCAGTTCACTGAATATTGCACTTAACCTCATATGTGCTAGCCAACCCTGCATGCCTAGGTATTCAATGTTGGTGCCTAGACATGGCTCGGCATTGAATAGTCAGGCTTAATACTGGAGGCAGCCAAAAAATGCTAATCTAATCTAATATTAACATTTTTGTTCTGCTTAACCTAGTAAGGCTCAAGGCAGATCACAATACAAAATGAACATGCTCAAGCCCATTGAAATGCAGTCAATTACTTAGAGATCCTTTTACTAAGCTGCGGTAAAAGGGGGCCTGTGTTAGTGTCAGCACGTGTTTTTGATGCGTGCTGATTTCCCCTTTTACTCCAGCGGGTAAAAGGCTGTCTTTTTTTCCTGAAAAGAAATGAACCACTTACCGCTCAGCCATTTCGGGGGGGGGGGGGGGGGTGGGGAGCACTTACCACCACCCATTGAGGTTGCGGTAAGGGCTCCCGCGCTAACCCAGAGGTAACTGGGCAGTAACTGGGCTGCGACCAAAATTTAATTCCAATAAAGAGTAGTTGTATTATTATGTCTCCGATTACTGCCCGATTACCGCCAGGTAAGCACCGGTGCTACAAAAAAAATATTTTTGTAGCCCTGGAAATGGCACTTGCTGGGGGTGGGAACTACCGCTGGGCTCCTGCAGTATCCCAGTGGTAGTTCCGGAATGGCGAGCGGTAAGCCCACATTGGGCTTACTGCCGCTTAGTAAAAGTGCCCCTTAATTAACCCACAGCCCTCCTCCTAAGCTCATATTCCGGTGTCCGTAAAAAAATTGGGAAAATAAAACAGTCTTTATGGAGACCCCTACAGTTTAGACTGATGAAGTAATAACATTTACTGAGTCAAAAGAAAGTGAAGGGAATAGTTAATAGAGGGGAGGGTAGGAGAAAGAGAGAGAAAAGTATGAAAGAGAGGGTTATTGGTTAATTGTGAGAAGGGTGGGAACAGGAGGGGAAGGGTGATTGGAAGATGAGGAGAGGTGAGGATTGGTGGTTGTCATAGAAACTGCTGTGGATAAACAGAAGGGTTTTGACAGTTTAAAATCATTATTTGGGTGGGCAGGAGCGGGTGAGGGTGGATGAGGGGTTAGGAATTTTATGCCCTTCCCTACCCACCCTGTGTTGTGTAGTTTGTCTTTAATTACAATGGATAGTTGGTGACATGTTGTGGGTTTATTGTATAGTGGGGTTTGGTGGGCTGGTTATTGTGGGTTTGTGATTTTGATTGGGAATGGGAGGTCGGTAGCAGCTTTTGAGTCAGCCGGATATGTGGGGATAAAGAGGCATCAGATGCAGTTAAGTTGATATTTGTTAAAAGATATTTTGATGGAAAAAGTAACTCGTGGGCAGAACCGCCATAAGTGAGCTGTGGCTTGACGGCACTGTGCGTCACATGGACTAAAGGGGGTAATTTTGGACAAGTCAGAGAGCCAGTTTCTTTACCGAATGGCTCTGAACTGTTAAACCACTCCGGGAATGCGAACATTGGGATGGAAGAATTTAACATATTGGGTAAAGGTTAAGTTATAGAATTGAGTTATATATATGGTTAATAAAGCTGCGACCAAAATTTAATTCCAATAAAGAGTAGTTGTATTATTATGTCTCCGAGGACAAGCAGGCTGCTTGTTCTCACGACTGGGTTGACGTCCATGGCAGCCCCCACTAACTGGAAGAAAACTTCGCGGGCAGTCCCGCATGCAGGGCACGCCCACCGCGCATGCGCAGCCGTCTTCCTGCCTGTGCGCGACCGTTTCCGCTCAGTTTTTTTCCGTTCCGCACTGGAGAGAGACGTGTTCCTGTCTCTCTCTTAGTCAGCCCCGGAAACCGGTTTGCGGCCTAGCCGTGGTTTTTTCTTTATTCGACACGCATTCGTGTTTCCTTTTCTTTCTAAAAAAAAAAAAAAAGCGAAAAAGAGTTTTCCTTGTCGTTCTTAGCCGAGAGGGCGCATTGTCGCGGCCTTGTATCCGCGCGATCGTTTCTTTTTTTTTGGGTGTGCTTTTCACTGCCACCATCGACGATTTTGACTTCGCCGACGCGATTTCTCCGTCGATGTCCTCGAAGGTCCCGAGCGGATTCAAGAAGTGTGGTCGGTGCGGCCGGCAGATCTCGCAGACCGATACTCACGCTTGGTGCCTCCAGTGCCTCGGCCCGGAGCATAATTCCAAGACGTGCACCTTGTGTCTTGGCTTAAGAAAGCGGACACAGGTGGCGAAGCAAGTTCTGCGGGACCGTCTTTTTGGAACTTGCGCCGGCCCTTCGACATCGACCTCGACGGCATCAGTGTTGACAGCCAGGTCTTCGGTACCAGTACCGATGTTGTCGACGTCGGCGCCGACTATGGCATCGACCCCAGCAGCACAGGTACCTTTGGCCCGCCGGCCTGCCGGTGAGGGCAGTGGTGAGCGGCCGCGCGGGCAGTCTGCCCCGGCCACTCCCACTGCTCAGGGCCATCGGCACCGAACCCTGTCGGATCCGATACCTCGAGGCCGGGGGGGCTCCACCTCCTCCTCGTCTCTTCCGCGGAGCGCAGATGACGGGCATCGCAAGAAAGCCAAGAAGCCCCGTCATCGGTCACCCACGACGCACGGGCCAGCTCCGGGACATCGAGGGACGACTCGACGCCCAGGAAGCAGCAGTGCCGGGAGGAGCGTTCCCCCTCAGTTGAAGAGGTGTTGCTGCGTGGGTCCGCGGGTATCTCGGTACTGTCTCCTGGACCCGAACAGCTTCCGGCACCGGCACCCACACCGGCCCCCCTGCCTTTCCCGACAGCGGGCCTTGACGAGTGCCTCCGAGCCATCCTTCCCAGGATCCTGGAAGGGCTGATGCGCGAGGCTCTGCCGGCACTGGGGGGCTCTGGCCCGATGTTGAGGCCTCTGACGCCGACGCCGCTTGCGGCACCGGTGTCGACCGCCACTCAGGTGGAGTCCCCGTCGACGTCGATGGAGGGAGCTTCGTCACCGCTCGACGCCATCATCGAGGACGTGGTTCCTCGCAGTCGAGACGGGCCCGGTTGAGGTCTGAGCTGAGAGAGCTCATGTCCAACACCAAGGAGGAGGCCTCATGGGGGGAGGAGGAGGACCCCAGATATTTCTCCTCAGAGGAGTCTGTGTGCCTTCCCTCCGACCCCACTCCTTCACCGGAGAGGAAGCTCTTGCCTCCTGAGAGCCTCTCCTTTGCCTCTTTTGTCAGGGATATGTCTATCAGCATTCCCTTCCCCGTGGTTACTGTGGATGAGCCGAGGGCGGAGATGCTCGAAGTCCTCGACTATCCATCACCACCTAGAGAGTCTTCCATGGTGCCGTTGCACAATGTCCTTAAGGAGACACTGCTTCGGAACTGGTTGAAGCCACTATCTAACCCCACCGTCCCCAAGAAAGCGGAGTCCCAATACAGAATCCACTCAGACCCAGAGTTGATGCGGCCTCAATTACCTCATGACTCGGCGGTCGTGGACTCTGCTCTCAAGAGAGCATGGAGTTCGAGGGATACCGCCTCAGCACCCTCTGGGCGGGAATCTCGCACTCTGGACTCGTTTGGGAGGAAGGCCTACCAATCTTCCATGCTCATGACCCGCATACAATCATACCAGCTCTACACGAGCATTCACATGCGGAATAATGTGCGGCAACTGGCGGACCTGGTTGACAAGTCCAGGCCTTTTCAGGAGGTGGTCAGGCAGCTGAAGGCGTGCAGAAAGTTCCTGTCCAGGGGTATCTATGACACCTGTGATGTGGCATCTCAAGCTGCGGCCCAAGGTATAGTGATGCGCAGACTCTCCTAGCTGCGTGCCTCTGACCTGGACAACCGCACCCAGCAGCGGCTGGTGGATGTCCCTTGCTGGGGGGATAACATTTTTGGCGAGAAGGTCGAGCAGTTGGTGGACCAACTACACCAGCGGGAAACCGCTCTCGACAAGCTCTCCCACCGGGCGCCTTCAGTATCCACCTCTACAGGTGGACGTTTTTCCCGGGCCTGGCAGGCTGCTCCCTACGCCTACAGCAAGCATAGGTACGCCCAGCTGGCCCAAAGGCCTCCTCAGGCACAGGGACAGTCCCAGCGCGCTCGTTCCCATCAACAGCGTGCGCCTAAGCAGCCCCCTGTGCCTCCACAGCAAAAGAAGGGGACGGGCTTTTGACTGGATCCATGGGAACATAGACGCCATAAAAGTGTCCGTGCCGGACGACCTACCGGTCGGGGGGAGGTTGAAAGTTTTTCACCAAAGGTGGCCTCTTATAACCTCCGACCAGTGGGTTCTCCAAATAGTGCGGTGCGGATACACCCTGAATTTGGTCTCCACTCCACCAAATTGCCCACCGGGAGCCTAATCCTTCAGCTCCCTTCACAAGCAGGTACTTGCGGAGGAACTCTCCGCCCTTCTCAGCGCCAATGCGGTCGAGCCCGTACCACCCAGGCAGGAAGGGCTGGGATTCTATTCTAGGTACTTCCTTGTGGAAAAGAAAACAGGGGGGATGCGCCCCATCCTAGACCTGAGAGGCCTGAATAAATATCTGGTCCGAGAAAAGTTCAGGATGCTTTCCTTGGGCACCCTTCTACCCATGATTCAGAAAGATGATTGGCTATGTTCCCTGGATTTAAAGGACGCTTACACTCACATCCCGATACTGCCAGCTCACAGACAGTATCTCCGATTCTGTCTGGGGACACGGCACTTTCAGTATTGCGTGCTGCCCTTTGGGCTCGCCTCTGCACCTCAGGTGTTCATGAAGTGTCTCGTGGTGGTTGTGGCGTATCTACGCAAGCTGGGAGTGCACGTGTTCCCGTATCTCGATGATTGGCTGGTCAAGAGCACCTCAGAGGCAGGAGCTCTTCGGTCCATGCAGTGCACTATTCACCTTCTGGAGCTGCTGGGGTTTGTCATAAATTACCCGAAGTCCCATCTCCAGCCAGTCCAATCTCTGGAATTCATAGGAGCTCTGCTGAATTCTCAGACAGCTCAGGCCTTCCTTCCCGAGGCGAGGGCGCAGAATCTCCTGTCCCTCCCTTCCCAGACCAGAGCGTCTCAGCAGATCACAGCTCGGCAGATGTTGAGACTCCTGGGCCATATGGCCTCTACGGTCCATGTGACTCCCATGGCTCGTCTTCACATGAGACCCGCTCAATGGACCCTAGCTTCCCAGTGGTGCCAAGCCACTGGGAATCTAGAAGATGTCATCCGCCTGTCCGTCAGTTGCCGCAATTCGCTGCACTGGTGGACAATTCGGACCAATTTGACCCTGGGACATCCATTCCAAATTCCGCAGCCCACGAAGGTGCTGACGACGGATGCATCTCGCCTGGGGTGGGGAGCTCATGTCGATGGGCTCTACACCCAGGGCGTTTGGTCCCTCCAGGAACAAGATCTTCAGATCAACCTCCTGGAGCTCCGAGCGGTCTGGAATGCACTGAAGGCCTTCAGGGATCGGCTGTCCTACCAAATCATCCAAATTCAGACAATCAGGTTGCAATGTATTGCATCAACAAGCAGGGGGGCACCGGATCTCGCCCCCTGTGTCAGGAAGCCGTCAGGATGTGGCGTTGGGCTTGCCAGTTTGGCATGCTTCTCTGAGCCACATACCTGGCAGGCATAAACAACAGTCTGGCCGACAGGCTGAGCAGAGTCATGCAACCGCACGAGTGGTCGCTCCATTCCAGAGTGGTACGCAAGATCTTCCGAGAGTGGGGCACCCCCTCGGTGGACCTTTTCGCCTCTCAGACCAACCACAAGCTGCCTCTGTTCTGTTCCAGACTACAGGCACATGGCAGACTGGCGTCGGATGCCTTTCTCCTCATTGGGGGAACGGCCTCCTGTATGCTTATCCTCCCATACCTCTGGTGGGGAAGACCTTGCTGAAGCTCAAGCAAGACCACGGTACCATGATTCTGATAGCGCCTTTTTGGCCTCGTCAGATCTGGTTCCCTCTACTTCTGGAGTTGTCCTCCGAAGAACCGTGGAGATAGGAGTGTTTTCCGACTCTCATATCGCAGAATGATGGAGCGCTTCTGCACCCCAACCTTCAGTCTCTGGCTCTCACAGCCTGGATGTTGAGGGCATAGATTTTGCTTCATTGGGTCTTTCTGAGGGTGTCTCCCGCGTCTTGCTTGCCTCCAGGAAAGATTCCACTAAGAAGAGTTACTTTTTCAAGTGGAGGAGGTTTGTCGTCTAGTGTGAGAGCAAGGCCCTAGAACATCGTCCTGCACAGAACCTGCTTGAATACCTTCTGCACTTATCAGAGTCTGGTCTCAAGACCAACTCAGTAAGGAATCACCTTAGTGCGATTAGTGCTTACCATTATCGTGTAGAGGGTAAAGCCTTCTCTGGAGAGCCTTTAGTCGTTCGCTTCATGAGAGGCTTGCTTTTGTCAAGGCCCCCAGTCAAGCCTCCTGCAGTGTCATGGGATCTCAACGTCGTCCTCACCCAACTGATGAAGCCTCCTTTTGAGCCACTGAATTCTTGCCATCTGAAGTATTTGACCTGGAAGGTCATTTTCTTGGTGGCAGTTACTTCAGCTCGTAGAGTCAGTGAGCTGCAGGCCCTGGTAGCTCATGCTCCTTATACCAAATTTCATCATAACAGAGTAGTACTCCGCACTCACCCTAAGTTCCTGCCAAAGGTGGTGTCGGAGTTCCATCTTAACCAGTCAATCGTCTTGCCAACATTCTTTCCCAGACCCCATACCCGCCCTGCTGAACGTCAGTTGCACACATTGGACTGCAAGCGAGCGTTGGCCTTCTATCTGGAGTGGACACAGCCCCACAAACAGTCCGCACAGTTGTTTATTTCTTTCGACCCCAATAGGAAGGGGGTTGCTGTCGGGAAATGCACCATTTCCAGTTGGCTAGCAGATTGCATTTCCTTCACTTACGTCCAGGCTGGGCTGACTCTTGAGGGTCATGTCACGGCTCATAGTGTTAGAGCCATGGCAGCGTCAGTGGCCCACTTGAAGTCAGCCACTATTGAAGAGATTTGCAAGGCTGCGATGTGGTCATCTGTCCACACATTCACATCACATTACTGCCTCCAGCAGGATACCCGACGCGACACTCAGTTCAGGCAGTCGGTGCTGCAGAATCTGTTTGGGGTTTGAATCCAACTCCACCCTCCAGGACCCGATTTTATTCTGTTCAGGCTGCACTCTCAGTTAGTTGTTCTTCGTAGGTCAATTTCTGTTATGTCCTCGCCGTTGCGAGGTTCAGTTGACCTGGGTTCTTGTTTTGAGTGAGCCTGAGAGCTAGGGATACCCCAGTCGTGAGAACAAGCAGCCTGCTTATCCTCGGAGAAAGCGAATGATACATACCTGTAGCAGGTGTTCTCTGAGGACAGCAGGCTGATTGTTCTCACCTACCCTCCCTCCTCCCCTTTGGAGTTGCGTTTTACTCATTCCTTTGCTTGTCATTCAACTGAGCGGGAACGGTCGCGCACAGGCGGAAAGACGGCCGTGCATGCACGGTGGGCGTGCCCTGCGTGTGGGACCGCCTGCAAAGTTTTCTTCCGGTTGGTGGGGGCTGCCGTGGACGTCAACCCAGTCGTGAGAACAATCAGCCTGCTGTCCTCAGAGAACACCTGCTACAGGTATGTATCATTCGCTTTATAAGTTAATTAGGTTGTATGAAGAGGACTGGATGATGTGCAAATGTCAATGTTATGCCTTCCTAAAGGCAGAATAACAACTGATGTTTCTGATTTCTTTAGGTAACTTATTCCATAATTCTGGACCCTTTCCAATGATGGGTCAGTGCCTAGTAATAGCCTTGCAGCATTCTGCCACAGAGGGAACAATCAATCTCACTTCGTGCTTAGAATGCAACTTTCTAGTCACTAAGGCCCCCTTTTACTAAGGCGCGCTCACGTTTTTAGTGCACGCTAAAATTGTGGGTGCGCTAATGTTAGAGACACCCATAGGAATACATTGGTGTCTATCATTTAGCATGCCCGCAATTTTAGTGTGCGCTGAAAACGTGAGCCCACCTTAGAAAAAGGGGGCCGTAATAAAGAGAAATAAAAATTTGTAAATATTCAGACACCATTCCATACAAAAATTTTAAAAGAAATAATAAAACTTTAAAATAAATTCTTGCCTGAATTGGCAGCCAATGTAATTGATCAAATATGGAGTTGCTGGATATTGATCCCCTGGTTTTTATTTCTTCCTCTAAAATAAAAAAAACAATAAAAAATGTGACCTCATTATTTAGTTGGTGACACTTATATGTACAAGTTTCTAAAGTGGATAGGCTACACTTAGATGCGGAAGATGCAAAAAACATTGTTTCCATATGGAAGTTGTTGAGTCTGTGCTACTCATTTTTTCCATGTGTATCTTTGTAAAATGGCTTCTCCCACTGCACATGCAGGTGAATACGCATGCAACTCCTGTCCTACACCTCTTTATATATATTTTGCAAAATATGCTGCACTTGGCAGATCCTTTGTAAACAATGACTGGAACTGAGCACAACCTATCTCAATTCTGATCTCAATGTTCCATGTAGAATGGGCCTTCCTGTGTATAAATGGTTTTGACAATTCCTTGTAATGTAGTCATTAAAATTGGAGATCACAAAAAAAGTTGTGAAAAGTTAAATTTAAATTTGCATATGTTTACATTTTCCAAATTTTTTTGTTTTTACAGGGTTCAGAGACTATTTCGACGTACCAGGTATATCTCGAAGCACATTTTAATTTAGAATTATTTGATTGATGATAAGTGATTTGTTTATTTTAGAGTGCCTTCAACTCAAAACAGAGGAGCATTCATGAGCTGATTGAATCTATCTGTCTAGGGGGTCAATTGCTCTGGGTCAAATACAGGATAAAGGCCAACCATAGGCCTGGAATTTATCCTACTGAAAATATGAGGATGAAGTAGTTTTCTAAAGGATAAAGTTGAAAAGGGCAGGAAAATTCATATATCTGCATTCCTCCCTTGTTTATAATATTCTGCACCCTTGTTATGTTTTTGTAGTGCTCCCAAATGGAACCATTTCTATTTGTCAAGCTAATCTAGTCATGGTTTTCATTCACTCATGGGTACTTTCCTTGTATTTCCATTAAAAATATGAGTAAGTCCATGCATTCAGTGAAAAATAAACAGAACTGGATCAGCCTCATCAGCAGAAGAACAGTTACCAAACCTATTTATAGCTGAAGAGGATTGTTCTAATTTTTATGTGTTGAGTCTTATTAACTTAGTATATGACAAAAATTATTCAGCTTGATATTTCTAAACACTTATCTGGATAGCGAGAGACTGCCCCAAACTATATAGGGTTCTTGGTCTACACTCTTCTCCTTCCTAGAAGACAGGGCAAACCTGTTCTACCAAGGGAAAGGGGGAAATATTTCCTGATCCGTAAATAAATCAGGAGCACTCTGTTCCTTGTGATATCTAAGGAACTTGAATAATTTCCTAATAAAAGGAAAGCTCAAGATGGTTTCTCTTTTTACCTTATTTAGCCAAGTCACTGGAAGTATCTCAGATTCATAACCTCCAAAGTTGTGTACTGCTGTTTAGTATTAACAAATGGTCAGATATTCAAAAGCATGTCTTTAGATAGCTGCAGCTGAAAGTCACTACAGCAGTGGCGTAGCCATAGGTGAGCCTGGGTGGGCCAAGGCCCACCCACTTAGGGCTCAGGCCCACCCAACAGTAGCACATGTTTAGCGGTAACTGGTGGGGATCCCAAGCTCCACCAGCTGAAGACTTCCCCCTGATGGTAATGAAAACACTACTCTCCATAATACCGGCAACTGTGCATTCTCAGTTATCAGTCATGCCTGCTTTAGACTGCCAAGGTGGAAAGAAGCGTTTTCTCGCCAGCTGAGATATTTTATTTTGGGGGGGGGGGGGGGGGGGAGAACACTTGGTGCCCACCCACTTCTTGCCTAGGCCCACCCAAAATCTGTTTTCTACCTACACTCCTGCACTACAGAGAGCCATGATGGTGCATGGACAAATCAGGAAATTATCTGGATAGCGGCATTATTTATTTATTTGTTGCATTTGTATCCCACATTCAACACCGTCATCTGCATAATTATCCTGGCAACTTAGGTCAGAAAGCCTGCTGTCCTAAGTTGGTGCTGAATGCTACCTTTTAACTGGATAACTACAGCCGTTGGTGGTCTATCTGGATAGTGGCATGCTAACCCCCAGATTCTATATATAGCACCCAAACATGGGCACAGATCCAAGATGCGTGTGCAAATTAGTTAACAAGCCATTAACTGTCGATTAATTGATGTTAACAATCAATTCTTGAAGTTAATTGGCACTCATTTGGATTTGCACATGCATCTGCCTATGTGCTACTCTATAACACTGGGTGCCTAAGTCTCACATCATGCAAATCAAAAGGGGGCATGGCCATGGGAGGGACATGAGCTGGTCAGAGGCAGTCCAAAAATTTGCTTGTAGTGATAGAGAATTGTGCCATTTGTGCACCCAAACGCCATGACTTGGACGCCGGCACAGCAAACAGGAAGGAACCTCTACGAGAAGGAAGCACAGACAAGAGAAAGTAGAGGCTGGCCAAAGAATATGTTGCTTTTTCAAACTGCTATGGTGGCTGTTTTAGGCTTCTACATCTGACCTGTGCCTTCTTCTTTTTGCTTTCCTTGTGATTTACAAGTATTTCTGTACCAGCAGTTATACACCTATCTGTCCTATAGAAAGTTCAATTGTGATACCTGAGGCAGGCAGGTTTTCCCCGCAGAAACATGGCCAGTGTCAGGTCCTTCTACTGGTGCTCTGAATAAAGTATGATTAAGCAACATCTCCTGAATCTGGTCCTAAATATCAAGAAATATTTTTAAATGCTACGGCCCTTAAGTTTAAATACTGACCTGAAAATGTATAGTAATTTGTGTCATATTTATGTACTTTGGGGGCCCTTTTACTAAGCCGCGTAAGTGTCTACGTGTGCCCAACGTGCGCCAAAATGGAGTTACCGCCAGACTACCACGTGGCTCTTGCAGTAATTTCATTTTTGGCGGGCATCTGATACGCATGTCTGAAAAATATTTTTTATTTTCGGATGTACGTAACGGATGCGCACCAAGTGGCATTTGACGCGCGTAGGTCATTACCGCCTAGATTCTTTACCACTAGGTCAATGGCTGGTGGTAAGGTCTGAGACACGAAATGGCTGTGCGGCAATTTTGATTTTGCCGCACGTCCATTTTTGGCAAAAAAGGGCCTTTTTCACAGACGCGTTGAAAAATGGATTGGCGCGTGCTCCAAACCCGCGACTACACCACTGAAATCTATTTTTCAGAGCGCCTTAGTAAAAGGACCCCTTGGAAATGCATGTATTTCTATCTCTCAGGGTAATTGGCTGGTCAAGGGTGTATTTTAGGAGGACACCATTGAATCAGTGGCATGATCCTTTCTGTAATAAAAATTTAATCTGTGCGTATGATGCAGTGTTGCTTTCCCTTTCATTTGATCAGAAATTGAAATTGCCACACCGTCACCAAGAACATCTGCTACTCCAGCTGCACAAATTTCCCCAGGTAATGCAGCAAAATGTTAATTTGGGAATTTTAAGTGTGTACATTTTTTTCATGTGTATAAAAATATTAATTGTAGTTTATTTTTACAATCTAATAGATTTGCTTATGGATGAAGTCATCTAGATTTGTGTATGGGGGAAATTTTCAAACAAGGCACACACATAAAAAGTCTGCAAGTACTTTTTACTTGCAAACTTTACATCAATTTTGAAAAGGAAAAAAAAATTTTTCAAGTAAACTTATGTGTGTACTATTGAAAATCTAAAAGTGTGAGCATATTTTCTAGCCTTGTCCCAGCGCCATCTTCTGCAATGCCTCCGCTATTTGCATATAAAATTATGCATAAAGATACACTGTGGACATTGATTTATGACAGGGGCTCTCAACCCAGTCCTTGGGACACATCAAGCTAGTCTGGTTTTCGAGATATCCACAATGAATATGCATGGGATAAATTTGCATGCACTGTCCCCACTGTATGCTAATCTATCTCGTGCATATTCATTGTGAGTATCATGAAAACCTGACTGGTTAGGTATGTTCCGAGGGCTGGGTTGAGAACTTCTGCTTTATGAACAGCTAGAGCAGGCAGTTTTCCAAAATTCCCGTGCTGATATTCAAAGTGATTTAACCAGCCAGAAACGGTTCCAGGCTGATTAAATCACTTGTTCTGGGTTAACCAGTCACTTTTAGCAGCACTTAACCACTTAGCACCTACATCTAAACTGGCTATTTTGGGAGCCTTCCAGGGGTGAAATCGGCACTTGGCCAGTTGAGTGCCGATATGCAGCACTTAACTGGCCAAGATAACTGCATAAATAGAACCATGTCCTATCTTAGGGGCCCTTTTACTAAGGTGCACCGTAAAATGGCCTACGCTGGTGTAGGCGCGTGTATGTACGCAAATCCATTTTTCAGCTCGCCTGCAAAAATGTCCTTTTTTGTGGCCGAAAATGGGCATGCATCAAAATTAAAATGAGCATGCATCCATTTTGAACCTGAGACCTTACCGCTACCCATTGACTTAGCGGTAAGGTCTCACATGTTAACCGGGCAGTAATTGTCAGCACACAGTAGAAAATAGAAAATATTTTCTGCTGCACATCAAAAATAGAAATACCGCCTGGGTCATGCGGTAGCCAGGCAGTAGTTCTAATTTGAACACGTATAGAGGCATATTTTCAAAGCACTTTGGGATTTCTATGGAACTTTGGGAGGCTAAGTGCTTTGAAAATGAGCTTGATAGGCACCTACGCCCCTTAGTAAGTACATAAGTACATAAGTAGTGCCATACTGGGAAAGACCAAAGGTCCATCTAGCCCAGCATCCTGTCACCGACAGTGGCCAATCCAGGTCAAGGGCACCTGGCACGCTCCCCAAACGTAAAAACATTCCAGACAAGTTATACCTAAAAATGCGGAATTTTTCCAAGTCCATTTAAAAGGGCCCCTTTATGCAGTGCCCCATAGCTGGTTAATTCCACAAACCAGGAAGCTTAGTGTTGAAGCCTGAACCTGGCCTGGCATTGAACTTCCGGGCATAACACCAGCGGCAGTCAGGGAAATGTGGGCACTGCTGGTTGAATATCAATCCCACCATTTTTTGGTCATAAATACTTGTTTTATCTGCAGACCTACATGTGAAAATTGCCCTGTTTGAGGCTGAAATTCCAAATTAGCTGAACTCCTAATTTTAGGACACATGGAGGTGTATTTTCAGAACAATTAGACTTACAAAGTTCCATAGATTACTATCCTGCTTTTTTTCGAACGAGAAGGGCGGCCATCTTCCGACACAAATCGGGAGATGGCCGGCCTACTCCTAAGCCCGGCCAAATCGGTATAATCAAAAGCCGATTTGGGCCGGCTTCAACTGCTTTCCGTCGCAGGGCCGGCCAAAGTTCAAGGGGGTGTGCCGGCAGTCTACTGAAGGCAGGACGGGGGCATGGTTAAGAAATGACCAGCCTCGGCCGATAATGGAAAAAAGAAGGCCGGCTCTGACGAGCATTTGGCCGACTTTACTTGGTCCTTTTTTGTTCACGACCAAGCCTTGAAAAGGTGCCTGAACTGACAAGATGACCACTGGAGGGAATCGGGGATCAACTCCCCTTACCCCCCCCCCCCCCCAGTGATCACCAACCCCCTCCCACCCTAAAAAATGTTTTTTTTAACATTTTTTGCCAGCCTCTATGCCAGCCTCAAATGTCATACCCAGCTCCATCATAGCAGTATGCAAGTCCCTGGAGCAGTTTTAGTGGGTACTGCAGTGCACTTCAGGCAGGCGGACCCAGGCCCATTCCCCCCCCCCCTACTTGTTACACTTGTGGTGGTAAATGTGAGCCCTGCAAAACCCACCCAAAACCCACTGTACCCACATCTAGGTGCCCCACTTCATTCCTAAGGGCTATGGTAGTGGTGTACAGTTGTGGGGAGTGGGTGTTGGGGGGGGTTGGGGGAGTTCAGCACCCAAGGTAAGGGAGCTATGCACCTGGGATCAATTTGTGAAGTCCACTGCAGTGCCCCCTAGGGTGCCCGATTGGTGTCCTGGCATGTGAGGGGGACCAGTGCACTACAAATACTGGCTCCTCCCACGACCAAATGGCTTGGATTTGGCTGGATTTGAGATGGCCGCCATTAGTTTCCATTATCAGTGAAAACCAATGGCGGCGATCTCTAAGGCCGGCCCAAATGTTGAGATTTGGCCGACCATATTATCAAAACGAAAGATGGCCGGCCATCTTGTTTTGATAATACGGTCAGGTATGCCGCTTTATGGGGCCGTCATTAGAGATGGCCGCCCTTATTGCTGGCCGGCCCCGTTCGATTATGCCCCTCCACGTAGCTTTGTAAGTCTAAAGGGTCAATATTCAGACCGCGAGAGGTAGCCGGGTCAGCACTGAGCTCAAATATTTAATGCCGGGCTATTTCATGTGACCGGCATTGAATATCCAGCATATGGCCAGTTATGTTTAAACAGGCCAAAGATATCCCTGCTATTTTGGTGGCCAAATATAGCCACCAAACTCGCACTGAAAATCGGCAGCTAACCGGTTAAACCAGCAGATATAAATGGTTATCCGCTAGCTGCTACTCTGCGATATTCAGGTACCTTTCCTGGCCAGTTAAATGGTTTTGAATATCAGGGGGTAAGTGCTTTGAAAATATGCCTCTAAGGGGCATAGTTATCAATGTGGGCTGTCATTAAGATGGGTTCATTTATGCAATGATACCTAGATAGCAATAATTGGGATTAATAGCAAATAAAACATCTTAACAGTAGCTCACATTCATAACTTCCCCCCTAAGAAGCTGATATCTATGCCAGAATTCTGCATTTCTTGGCACATGGCACAGCTCTCTTCATCCTGCAGGACCAGCTGAGGCAGAAGGAGCAGATCTTCCCTGTAGAAGAGGGACTAGAAAACAATGTTAAAATACATATATGTAGAGGCCCAAGAAAAGCAAAAAAGGAGGGATCAGGCCCTGTTTTGTATGACTTACAAGAAAACAGATTAAGACAGCAGGTGCCAAACCAGCATCTGATATGGAGATAAATACTGCATAAAAAAACATGTAGGCTGGCACACATGCATATACAAAACATACACATTTTTTTTTGTTACATTTGTACCCTGCACTTTCCCACTCATGGCAGGCTCAACATACACACGCCTGACTGTATAACGAATATGGTCTAAGAAAACAAATAGGCAATCAATCTATAAGATCCAGCATGGAAAAAAGAAGCAGTAGATTTGAAAAAAAAAAAAAAAACAACCTCCAAGATGTGCAAAATGTACAAAATGTTCAATTTATTCACCACTAAAATAATAAATACATAAATAATTAAAAGCCCTACACGGTCATGTTTCGCCCTCTCAAAGGGCTGCATCAGGAGCTTGGAACATAACACAGTGGTGTTGACAGAACACTTCACCTACTGGTTTTAAACTACTCTCTCCTCAGAAGTAGCACCAGCATTGGTGGTGAATCTCACACATATAAAAAAACACACGCATACACACACCTTACTGCATAATGCACAACAACAAATATACAAAATACTCATGGGCTGGATTTCTACCAGAAGCCATATGTGGGCCTCTGGGACTTTATGCTCCTTTAGGTCCTTCATCAAGCAGCAAGCTATACTAAGCCCTTTTTTTCTCTTTATATTGAGTAGACAAGGAATCCCACTCCAACACCCAGACCAGGAGCAGCATCTCGAGGGAGTAAGGTTAGGCTGAAAAATATGTAGACAAAATAGAAGACACACACTAATGGACAGAGTCCAACAAGTGCAAAGTGAATAACTCATTCTCACTCTAGAAGGACACATTAGATCCATCTGTATATAGATTCTGTTCTTTTTGCATAGAAAGGTAGACAACAAAACGTAAGACATACTAGACATAATAAAGATGGGAAAAGGATCCATATAAGTTGGTCCTTCTTATTCTGATTTTATTCCAGAGGACCAGGTATCAATATGTGGTAAGTATGGGTTGTAGATGGTGAGTTATTGTCCATGGTTTCATTATTTGGTTTTCAGACAAGTGAGAATCATGAGCATATGATATCTGTATTTTTATATGATGTCAATGGCTGCCATTTGGGTGCTTCATTATTAGCATATTGGGGGTAATTTTCAATTTTTCAGCTTTGGTACAAAGTATCTGGAAGTTTCTCTTTGAAAATTTCCTACAAGTTGCACAGGTGCAAAACCACCTGC
The DNA here is from genome assembly GCF_901765095.1 of Microcaecilia unicolor. Classification (NCBI taxonomy): domain Eukaryota; kingdom Metazoa; phylum Chordata; class Amphibia; order Gymnophiona; family Siphonopidae; genus Microcaecilia; species Microcaecilia unicolor. The sequence goes on along the minus strand of NC_044040.1, from coordinate 37,850,999 downwards.
ATCCTTTGCACCTACTTTATCTTCCCCAGAAATGCTTATATGCAGATTGCATAAAAGCAGGTAACTCCCTCTATTCCTCCCATTGGAGGTTGTGGAGATGAGATACTACATGAATTACAGAAAGCATTGGACAAGTACAAAGGATCACTGAGGGTGATAGGCCACATGGGCATTATCTGCCATAATTTTCTCTGTTTCTATTATATTGTATTTGCAGATGGCAAATGGGGACAAAATATTGCATGCAGGTTTTAAAATAAGATCTATGGGTATAATTTCCGTTGTCCAGACTATCCCTGTCTCTGAAATAGGTCTATTTTATCATGGGCAATACACCCATTTCCAAGAAACTGTTTTCACCCAGGGGAATCTAGCTTGGTAACTCCTTAGACCTCTAACTAGCAATCTTTGAAAATGGCCCTCATGGTGGTGGTGAGGTTATTTGAGGACGCCTAGATAAAAAATCCAAAACTGCAACTAATTTGAGCTTATTTTGTAAAGAATGCCTAAGGCAAATATGAGTTTTTATAAAATAAGCACATATAACCAGCCCCCAACTTGAAAATTTACATACTTAATACGCATTCCAAAGATCGTGTAAATTTGTGCATATATTTTGTAAAATATACGCATATACTGCAACTCCACTTCTGCTCTACCTAAACTATGCCCCTGAAAATACCTAAGTGCAAATTACTAAAAAATAGGCATCCTCTTTCTATGTTTCTACTTTTACATGTGTATACCTCCATGCAATTTTATAAAAGTCCATTTTCATTTATCCAATATGCTGTACATGAGGAAAGTGCTTTATAAATTTATCCCCATATGAGGGGCATAATCGAATGGGGTGCCCAAGTTTTCCTGAGGACGTCCTCACAAAGGGGTGGGGAAACCTGTATTATCAAAACAAGATGGGCGGCCATCTTTCGTTTCGATAATACGGTCGGGGACGCCCAAATCTTGAAATTTAGGTTGTCCTTAGAGATGATCGTCCCTAGACTTGGTCGATTCTGATTTTTTATGATAATGGAAACCAAGGACACCCATCTCGGAAATGACCAAATGCAAGCCCTTTGGTTGTGGGAGGAGCCAGCATTTGTAGTGCACTGCTCCCCCTGAGATGCCAGAACACCAACCGGGCACCCTAGGGGGCTCTGCAATGGACTTCAGAAAAAGCTCCTAGGTGCATAGCTCCCTCACCATGTGTGCTGATCCCCACAACCCCCCCCCCAAACCCACTCCCCACAACTGTACACCACTACCATAGCCCTTAGGGATGAAGGGGGGCACCTAGATGTGGGTACAGTGGATTTGTGGTGGGTTTTGGAGGGCTCACATTTACCACCACAAGTATAACAGGTAGGGGGGGATGGGCCTGGGTCCGCCTGCCTGAAGTGCACTGCAGTACCCACTAAAACTGCTCCAGGGACCTGCATACTGCTGACATGGAGCTGGGTATGATATTTGAGACTGGCATAGAGGCTGGAAAAATATTTTTAAATTTTCTTTTTAGGGTGGGAGGGGGTTAGTGACCACTGGGGGAGTAAGGGGAGGTCATCCCCGGTTTCCTCCGCTGGTCATCTGGTCATTTAGGGCACATTTTTGTGGCTTGGTCGTGAACAAAAAAGGACCAAGTAAAGTCAGCCAAGTGTTCATCAGGGATGCCCTTCTTTTTTCCATTATCGGCCGAGGACGCCCATGTGTTATGCACACCCCAGTCCCGCCTTTGCTATGCTTCCCACACGCCCCCGTGAACTTTGGTCGTCCCCGTGGACGGAAAGCAGTTGAGGACGCCCAAAATCGGCTTTCGATTATGCAAATTTGAGCGACCCTGGGAGAAGGACGCCCATCTCCCGATTTGTGTCGAAAGATGAGCGCCCTTCTCTTTCAAAAATAAGCCTGTATATGTCAATTTATTCTGCTACATTTTCTTACCAAGGTACTAAGTGGTGGAATTCCTTGCCAAAATACATTAGATGCCAACATGATTTCTTACTCCCCCGTTTACTAAGATGCACTAATGCTGACACAGCCCATTCACTGTGTTGGCATTGACAAGTGGCAGCTGCTAGCACGACTTAGTAAATAGGGGGGTTAGTTTTTCACAAGTTTTTGAAATCTTTCCTTTTTAAAACATGTCTGTTAATTGATGCTGATGCCTAGCTTTTTTCTCCCCCTCACCCCATTTACAATTCTTTCCTTTGTTGATATGTGTAGGATTATGGTTTTTATTTCATACTAGTAAAAAAGGCCCGTTTCTGTAGGCAAGGAAACGGGCCTTAGGCAGGCAATCCCCCCCCCCCCCCGTGCTACGGCCCCCTCGAACCCACCCCCTCCCGCGAACCTGTCGATCCCCCGCCCACCCCGGAATGCCGAAAACTGCCGCCACCGTCGCCGCCGTTGTTCTGCTACCTTCCCTTCCCTTCCCGTAGGTTGTTCAATCATCTTCTTAGAAAGTTTAACTCCGTGCGTCTGACGTCAGACGCACGGAGTTAAACTTTCTAAGAAGATGATTGAACAACCTACGGGAAGGGAAGGTAGTACAACAACGGCGGCGGCAGTTTTCGGCGTTCCGGCGGGGGGGGATCGACAGGTTCGCGGGAGGGAGTGGGTTTCGAGGGGGCCATAGCGCGCGGGGGGGGGGGGGGGGTGACAGCTGATTCCAGGCAGTAGGAGGAGTAGGGAAACAGCTGTGTTGACGTCAGTGACGTCCTGCGTGTCTGCCTCGCAGACCACTTGCAGCCAGGGACCCATGGTCCCAAGCATGGAACGTTGGAGGTGAGAATTATTATATAGGATTTTGTACTGTCTTCTTGTAGCTTGTTAGCCACATTGAACTTGAATTTGTGTGGGAAAATGTGGGGTATAAATGTCATAAATAGTTAATAAATAAATAAATAAATAAATATATTTTAATAAACATATGTTTTAATAAACATGAAACCAAACGCCATGACTTGGACGCCGGCACAGCAAACAGGAAGGAACCTCTACGAGAAGGAAGCACAGACAAGAGAAAGTAGAGGCTGGCCAAAGAATATGTTGCTTTTTCAAACTGCTATGGTGGCTGTTTTAGGCTTCTACATCTGACCTGTGCCTTCTTCTTTTTGCTTTCCTTGTGATTTACAAGTATTTCTGTACCAGCAGTTATACACCTATCTGTCCTATAGAAAGTTCAATTGTGATACCTGAGGCAGGCAGGTTTTCCCCGCAGAAACATGGCCAGTGTCAGGTCCTTCTACTGGTGCTCTGAATAAAGTATGATTAAGCAACATCTCCTGAATCTGGTCCTAAATATCAAGAAATATTTTTAAATGCTACGGCCCTTAAGTTTAAATACTGACCTGAAAATGTATAGTAATTTGTGTCATATTTATGTACTTTGGGGGCCCTTTTACTAAGCCGCGTAAGTGTCTACGTGTGCCCAACGTGCGCCAAAATGGAGTTACCGCCAGACTACCACGTGGCTCTTGCAGTAATTTCATTTTTGGCGGGCATCTGATACGCATGTCTGAAAAATATTTTTTATTTTCGGATGTACGTAACGGATGCGCACCAAGTGGCATTTGACGCGCGTAGGTCATTACCGCCTAGATTCTTTACCACTAGGTCAATGGCTGGTGGTAAGGTCTGAGACACGAAATGGCTGTGCGGCAATTTTGATTTTGCCGCACGTCCATTTTTGGCAAAAAAGGGCCTTTTTCACAGACGCGTTGAAAAATGGATTGGCGCGTGCTCCAAACCCGCGACTACACCACTGAAATCTATTTTTCAGAGCGCCTTAGTAAAAGGACCCCTTGGAAATGCATGTATTTCTATCTCTCAGGGTAATTGGCTGGTCAAGGGTGTATTTTAGGAGGACACCATTGAATCAGTGGCATGATCCTTTCTGTAATAAAAATTTAATCTGTGCGTATGATGCAGTGTTGCTTTCCCTTTCATTTGATCAGAAATTGAAATTGCCACACCGTCACCAAGAACATCTGCTACTCCAGCTGCACAAATTTCCCCAGGTAATGCAGCAAAATGTTAATTTGGGAATTTTAAGTGTGTACATTTTTTTCATGTGTATAAAAATATTAATTGTAGTTTATTTTTACAATCTAATAGATTTGCTTATGGATGAAGTCATCTAGATTTGTGTATGGGGGAAATTTTCAAACAAGGCACACACATAAAAAGTCTGCAAGTACTTTTTACTTGCAAACTTTACATCAATTTTGAAAAGGAAAAAAAAATTTTTCAAGTAAACTTATGTGTGTACTATTGAAAATCTAAAAGTGTGAGCATATTTTCTAGCCTTGTCCCAGCGCCATCTTCTGCAATGCCTCCGCTATTTGCATATAAAATTATGCATAAAGATACACTGTGGACATTGATTTATGACAGGGGCTCTCAACCCAGTCCTTGGGACACATCAAGCTAGTCTGGTTTTCGAGATATCCACAATGAATATGCATGGGATAAATTTGCATGCACTGTCCCCACTGTATGCTAATCTATCTCGTGCATATTCATTGTGAGTATCATGAAAACCTGACTGGTTAGGTATGTTCCGAGGGCTGGGTTGAGAACTTCTGCTTTATGAACAGCTAGAGCAGGCAGTTTTCCAAAATTCCCGTGCTGATATTCAAAGTGATTTAACCAGCCAGAAACGGTTCCAGGCTGATTAAATCACTTGTTCTGGGTTAACCAGTCACTTTTAGCAGCACTTAACCACTTAGCACCTACATCTAAACTGGCTATTTTGGGAGCCTTCCAGGGGTGAAATCGGCACTTGGCCAGTTGAGTGCCGATATGCAGCACTTAACTGGCCAAGATAACTGCATAAATAGAACCATGTCCTATCTTAGGGGCCCTTTTACTAAGGTGCACCGTAAAATGGCCTACGCTGGTGTAGGCGCGTGTATGTACGCAAATCCATTTTTCAGCTCGCCTGCAAAAATGTCCTTTTTTGTGGCCGAAAATGGGCATGCATCAAAATTAAAATGAGCATGCATCCATTTTGAACCTGAGACCTTACCGCTACCCATTGACTTAGCGGTAAGGTCTCACATGTTAACCGGGCAGTAATTGTCAGCACACAGTAGAAAATAGAAAATATTTTCTGCTGCACATCAAAAATAGAAATACCGCCTGGGTCATGCGGTAGCCAGGCAGTAGTTCTAATTTGAACACGTATAGAGGCATATTTTCAAAGCACTTTGGGATTTCTATGGAACTTTGGGAGGCTAAGTGCTTTGAAAATGAGCTTGATAGGCACCTACGCCCCTTAGTAAGTACATAAGTACATAAGTAGTGCCATACTGGGAAAGACCAAAGGTCCATCTAGCCCAGCATCCTGTCACCGACAGTGGCCAATCCAGGTCAAGGGCACCTGGCACGCTCCCCAAACGTAAAAACATTCCAGACAAGTTATACCTAAAAATGCGGAATTTTTCCAAGTCCATTTAAAAGGGCCCCTTTATGCAGTGCCCCATAGCTGGTTAATTCCACAAACCAGGAAGCTTAGTGTTGAAGCCTGAACCTGGCCTGGCATTGAACTTCCGGGCATAACACCAGCGGCAGTCAGGGAAATGTGGGCACTGCTGGTTGAATATCAATCCCACCATTTTTTGGTCATAAATACTTGTTTTATCTGCAGACCTACATGTGAAAATTGCCCTGTTTGAGGCTGAAATTCCAAATTAGCTGAACTCCTAATTTTAGGACACATGGAGGTGTATTTTCAGAACAATTAGACTTACAAAGTTCCATAGATTACTATCCTGCTTTTTTTCGAACGAGAAGGGCGGCCATCTTCCGACACAAATCGGGAGATGGCCGGCCTACTCCTAAGCCCGGCCAAATCGGTATAATCAAAAGCCGATTTGGGCCGGCTTCAACTGCTTTCCGTCGCAGGGCCGGCCAAAGTTCAAGGGGGTGTGCCGGCAGTCTACTGAAGGCAGGACGGGGGCATGGTTAAGAAATGACCAGCCTCGGCCGATAATGGAAAAAAGAAGGCCGGCTCTGACGAGCATTTGGCCGACTTTACTTGGTCCTTTTTTGTTCACGACCAAGCCTTGAAAAGGTGCCTGAACTGACAAGATGACCACTGGAGGGAATCGGGGATCACCCCCCCTTCCCCCCCCCCCCCCCCCCAGTGATCACCAACCCCCTCCCACCCTAAAAAATGTTTTTTTTAACATTTTTTGCCAGCCTCTATGCCAGCCTCAAATGTCATACCCAGCTCCATCATAGCAGTATGCAAGTCCCTGGAGCAGTTTTAGTGGGTACTGCAGTGCACTTCAGGCAGGCGGACCCAGGCCCATTCCCCCCCCCCCTACTTGTTACACTTGTGGTGGTAAATGTGAGCCCTGCAAAACCCACCCAAAACCCACTGTACCCACATCTAGGTGCCCCACTTCATTCCTAAGGGCTATGGTAGTGGTGTACAGTTGTGGGGAGTGGGTGTTGGGGGGGGTTGGGGGAGTTCAGCACCCAAGGTAAGGGAGCTATGCACCTGGGATCAATTTGTGAAGTCCACTGCAGTGCCCCCTAGGGTGCCCGATTGGTGTCCTGGCATGTGAGGGGGACCAGTGCACTACAAATACTGGCTCCTCCCACGACCAAATGGCTTGGATTTGGCTGGATTTGAGATGGCCGCCATTAGTTTCCATTATCAGTGAAAACCAATGGCGGCGATCTCTAAGGCCGGCCCAAATGTTGAGATTTGGCCGACCATATTATCAAAACGAAAGATGGCCGGCCATCTTGTTTTGATAATACGGTCAGGTATGCCGCTTTATGGGGCCGTCATTAGAGATGGCCGCCCTTATTGCTGGCCGGCCCCGTTCGATTATGCCCCTCCACGTAGCTTTGTAAGTCTAAAGGGTCAATATTCAGACCGCGAGAGGTAGCCGGGTCAGCACTGAGCTCAAATATTTAATGCCGGGCTATTTCATGTGACCGGCATTGAATATCCAGCATATGGCCAGTTATGTTTAAACAGGCCAAAGATATCCCTGCTATTTTGGTGGCCAAATATAGCCACCAAACTCGCACTGAAAATCGGCAGCTAACCGGTTAAACCAGCAGATATAAATGGTTATCCGCTAGCTGCTACTCTGCGATATTCAGGTACCTTTCCTGGCCAGTTAAATGGTTTTGAATATCAGGGGGTAAGTGCTTTGAAAATATGCCTCTAAGGGGCATAGTTATCAATGTGGGCTGTCATTAAGATGGGTTCATTTATGCAATGATACCTAGATAGCAATAATTGGGATTAATAGCAAATAAAACATCTTAACAGTAGCTCACATTCATAACTTCCCCCCTAAGAAGCTGATATCTATGCCAGAATTCTGCATTTCTTGGCACATGGCACAGCTCTCTTCATCCTGCAGGACCAGCTGAGGCAGAAGGAGCAGATCTTCCCTGTAGAAGAGGGACTAGAAAACAATGTTAAAATACATATATGTAGAGGCCCAAGAAAAGCAAAAAAGGAGGGATCAGGCCCTGTTTTGTATGACTTACAAGAAAACAGATTAAGACAGCAGGTGCCAAACCAGCATCTGATATGGAGATAAATACTGCATAAAAAAACATGTAGGCTGGCACACATGCATATACAAAACATACACATTTTTTTTTGTTACATTTGTACCCTGCACTTTCCCACTCATGGCAGGCTCAACATACACACGCCTGACTGTATAACGAATATGGTCTAAGAAAACAAATAGGCAATCAATCTATAAGATCCAGCATGGAAAAAAGAAGCAGTAGATTTGAAAAAAAAAAAAAAAACAACCTCCAAGATGTGCAAAATGTACAAAATGTTCAATTTATTCACCACTAAAATAATAAATACATAAATAATTAAAAGCCCTACACGGTCATGTTTCGCCCTCTCAAAGGGCTGCATCAGGAGCTTGGAACATAACACAGTGGTGTTGACAGAACACTTCACCTACTGGTTTTAAACTACTCTCTCCTCAGAAGTAGCACCAGCATTGGTGGTGAATCTCACACATATAAAAAAACACACGCATACACACACCTTACTGCATAATGCACAACAACAAATATACAAAATACTCATGGGCTGGATTTCTACCAGAAGCCATATGTGGGCCTCTGGGACTTTATGCTCCTTTAGGTCCTTCATCAAGCAGCAAGCTATACTAAGCCCTTTTTTTCTCTTTATATTGAGTAGACAAGGAATCCCACTCCAACACCCAGACCAGGAGCAGCATCTCGAGGGAGTAAGGTTAGGCTGAAAAATATGTAGACAAAATAGAAGACACACACTAATGGACAGAGTCCAACAAGTGCAAAGTGAATAACTCATTCTCACTCTAGAAGGACACATTAGATCCATCTGTATATAGATTCTGTTCTTTTTGCATAGAAAGGTAGACAACAAAACGTAAGACATACTAGACATAATAAAGATGGGAAAAGGATCCATATAAGTTGGTCCTTCTTATTCTGATTTTATTCCAGAGGACCAGGTATCAATATGTGGTAAGTATGGGTTGTAGATGGTGAGTTATTGTCCATGGTTTCATTATTTGGTTTTCAGACAAGTGAGAATCATGAGCATATGATATCTGTATTTTTATATGATGTCAATGGCTGCCATTTGGGTGCTTCATTATTAGCATATTGGGGGTAATTTTCAATTTTTCAGCTTTGGTACAAAGTATCTGGAAGTTTCTCTTTGAAAATTTCCTACAAGTTGCACAGGTGCAAAACCACCTGCATCCTTTGCACCTACTTTATCTTCCCCAGAAATGCTTATATGCAGATTGCATAAAAGCAGGTAACTCCCTCTATTCCTCCCATTGGAGGTTGTGGAGATGAGATACTACATGAATTACAGAAAGCATTGGACAAGTACAAAGGATCACTGAGGGTGATAGGCCACATGGGCATTATCTGCCATAATTTTCTCTGTTTCTATTATATTGTATTTGCAGATGGCAAATGGGGACAAAATATTGCATGCAGGTTTTAAAATAAGATCTATGGGTATAATTTCCGTTGTCCAGACTATCCCTGTCTCTGAAATAGGTCTATTTTATCATGGGCAATACACCCATTTCCAAGAAACTGTTTTCACCCAGGGGAATCTAGCTTGGTAACTCCTTAGACCTCTAACTAGCAATCTTTGAAAATGGCCCTCATGGTGGTGGTGAGGTTATTTGAGGACGCCTAGATAAAAAATCCAAAACTGCAACTAATTTGAGCTTATTTTGTAAAGAATGCCTAAGGCAAATATGAGTTTTTATAAAATAAGCACATATAACCAGCCCCCAACTTGAAAATTTACATACTTAATACGCATTCCAAAGATCGTGTAAATTTGTGCATATATTTTGTAAAATATACGCATATACTGCAACTCCACTTCTGCTCTACCTAAACTATGCCCCTGAAAATACCTAAGTGCAAATTACTAAAAAATAGGCATCCTCTTTCTATGTTTCTACTTTTACATGTGTATACCTCCATGCAATTTTATAAAAGTCCATTTTCATTTATCCAATATGCTGTACATGAGGAAAGTGCTTTATAAATTTATCCCCATATGAGGGGCATAATCGAATGGGGTGCCCAAGTTTTCCTGAGGACGTCCTCACAAAGGGGTGGGGAAACCTGTATTATCAAAACAAGATGGGCGGCCATCTTTCGTTTCGATAATACGGTCGGGGACGCCCAAATCTTGAAATTTAGGTTGTCCTTAGAGATGATCGTCCCTAGACTTGGTCGATTCTGATTTTTTATGATAATGGAAACCAAGGACACCCATCTCGGAAATGACCAAATGCAAGCCCTTTGGTTGTGGGAGGAGCCAGCATTTGTAGTGCACTGCTCCCCCTGAGATGCCAGAACACCAACCGGGCACCCTAGGGGGCTCTGCAATGGACTTCAGAAAAAGCTCCTAGGTGCATAGCTCCCTCACCATGTGTGCTGATCCCCACAACCCCCCCCCCAAACCCACTCCCCACAACTGTACACCACTACCATAGCCCTTAGGGATGAAGGGGGGCACCTAGATGTGGGTACAGTGGATTTGTGGTGGGTTTTGGAGGGCTCACATTTACCACCACAAGTATAACAGGTAGGGGGGGATGGGCCTGGGTCCGCCTGCCTGAAGTGCACTGCAGTACCCACTAAAACTGCTCCAGGGACCTGCATACTGCTGACATGGAGCTGGGTATGATATTTGAGACTGGCATAGAGGCTGGAAAAATATTTTTAAATTTTCTTTTTAGGGTGGGAGGGGGTTAGTGACCACTGGGGGAGTAAGGGGAGGTCATCCCCGGTTTCCTCCGCTGGTCATCTGGTCATTTAGGGCACATTTTTGTGGCTTGGTCGTGAACAAAAAAGGACCAAGTAAAGTCAGCCAAGTGTTCATCAGGGATGCCCTTCTTTTTTCCATTATCGGCCGAGGACGCCCATGTGTTATGCACACCCCAGTCCCGCCTTTGCTATGCTTCCCACACGCCCCCGTGAACTTTGGTCGTCCCCGTGGACGGAAAGCAGTTGAGGACGCCCAAAATCGGCTTTCGATTATGCAAATTTGAGCGACCCTGGGAGAAGGACGCCCATCTCCCGATTTGTGTCGAAAGATGAGCGCCCTTCTCTTTCAAAAATAAGCCTGTATATGTCAATTTATTCTGCTACATTTTCTTACCAAGGTACTAAGTGGTGGAATTCCTTGCCAAAATACATTAGATGCCAACATGATTTCTTACTCCCCCGTTTACTAAGATGCACTAATGCTGACACAGCCCATTCACTGTGTTGGCATTGACAAGTGGCAGCTGCTAGCACGACTTAGTAAATAGGGGGGTTAGTTTTTCACAAGTTTTTGAAATCTTTCCTTTTTAAAACATGTCTGTTAATTGATGCTGATGCCTAGCTTTTTTCTCCCCCTCACCCCATTTACAATTCTTTCCTTTGTTGATATGTGTAGGATTATGGTTTTTATTTCATACTAGTAAAAAAGGCCCGTTTCTGTAGGCAAGGAAACGGGCCTTAGGCAGGCAATCCCCCCCCCCCCCCGTGCTACGGCCCCCTCGAACCCACCCCCTCCCGCGAACCTGTCGATCCCCCGCCCACCCCGGAATGCCGAAAACTGCCGCCACCGTCGCCGCCGTTGTTCTGCTACCTTCCCTTCCCTTCCCGTAGGTTGTTCAATCATCTTCTTAGAAAGTTTAACTCCGTGCGTCTGACGTCAGACGCACGGAGTTAAACTTTCTAAGAAGATGATTGAACAACCTACGGGAAGGGAAGGTAGTACAACAACGGCGGCGGCAGTTTTCGGCGTTCCGGCGGGGGGGGATCGACAGGTTCGCGGGAGGGAGTGGGTTTCGAGGGGGCCATAGCGCGCGGGGGGGGGGGGGGGTGACAGCTGATTCCAGGCAGTAGGAGGAGTAGGGAAACAGCTGTGTTGACGTCAGTGACGTCCTGCGTGTCTGCCTCGCAGACCACTTGCAGCCAGGGACCCATGGTCCCAAGCATGGAACGTTGGAGGTGAGAATTATTATATAGGATTTTGTACTGTCTTCTTGTAGCTTGTTAGCCACATTGAACTTGAATTTGTGTGGGAAAATGTGGGGTATAAATGTCATAAATAGTTAATAAATAAATAAATAAATAAATATATTTTAATAAACATATGTTTTAATAAACATGAAACCTGTCTGTTCCAATATGGCAATACTTAAGTACTTATGACTTACATATGTGATATTCTAGCCTTCCTAATGTATAAAACCCTTCACAAATTGTATCTCTTGCTAATAAAAAGACATGAACACTCACTTTTATATCATAAAAGTTTCATCTATGTGTATGATGCAGCCTTGTTTTATGTTTATTTAATCAGATATTACGGTTCGTACACCGCCACCGTCAACATCTGCTACTCCAGCTGCACTAGTAATCCTGCCAGGTATTGTAGCAACCTTCTAATTCAGGATCTGTAAATATTTTAAGGCCCTGTTTACTAAGCAGCGTTATAGGCACATTAACATTTTTAATGCGTGTTAATCATGTATGTGTCGACAATATCCCTATAGGCGCCTACATGGTTAGCTCGTGTGCTAAGTGTAGGCGCGCTAAAAACAGTAACGTACCTTAGTAAACAGGGCCCTTAGATTCTAATTTTCCAGATATATAGGTAAATAGTGATCAAACATTAATTGGAGTGAGTTTTGCAATCTACTAGATGTGATTATGGAGCCAATTTTCAAACTATATGCAAAAGTGTAAAGTCTGCAGGTACTTTTACCCACAGATTCTACACCAGTTTTGAAATGGAGAAACTTTCTTTTGCGCACTGACTAGGAAAACTTATATGAACAAATTTGTTCTCACTATTTGAGTCACTATTTTTCCAGGTAGACTTATGTGCATACTGTTGAAAATGCAAAAGTGCATGCATACGTGGAAACCCTGATCCAGCTCCACCCCCCTGAATGTCTTTTCGACCTAAGGGGCCATTTTACTAAACCTTATTGTGCACTAAATACTAAGAAGCTCATTTTATACCTATGGGCTTCTTAGCAGTTAGCGTGCGCTAAGATTTAGTAAAATAGCCCCTAAGTAAGTTGTCTATTTTCAGCCAAATGTAGGAGTCTAAATTTTCAGCTGAAAATTCACCTAACTTTGGGACCTTTTTACTAAGCTATATAAACGCCATCACGTGTTTACCGCAGCTTAAAACAGCTTACCATGGGGCACACACAAGCATTCTGCAAGTAGTTGTCCAATCTGTGAGCACTAAGTGTATGCTAAAAAGTATTTTAACATTTTTCTTGGAGGGGGCATGTTTGGGGGGTGGGGCGGAGAGTGGGTGTTCCTGTGCTAATAAATTAGCATAATTGCATTAACACATGCTAACTGATTCGCACAGGATTTCCACATGAGCCCTTACTGCCTATAATATAGGTGTCGAAGAGTGCTCATGCGGTAACTGCTTTTAATGTCCATGTGCTAATGTTGCCATTAATTTTTAAAAAATGGAAAATCATCCCTTTTACTGTTGCGGTAAAAATGGCCCTAGTGCAGGAAAAACCCACACAAGGTGCACTAAGATTACTTTTTACCATAGCTTAGTAAAAGGTCCCTTTTATGTCCTCAAATTTAGGCCTGCTATTGATTTTTCTAGATTTAGGATCCTAACTTAGGTGCCTTATGCTGAAAACCAGTGCGAATGGGCATTACCGCACCAGCAGCCGCTAGCATGGCTTTGTAAAGGGGGGAGGGGGGGTAAATGAATATTTCTAGTCTTAACTATACTGAAATGATGGTGGAACATTAAAATATCTGTCTGCATTGGGTGTGGCCTAGTTGAGGTGCAGCTCATTCTGTTTCAATGGGTCTATTATATTGTCTGCAACAGATTTTCAAATGCACCTTTTATTGCAAGAATTAAGGTAAAGGAAACAAAGAAAAAATGCTACTCATGTTTACAATCTAAAACTTACCCAAGAATTACCAGATGGATGGAATGCTGTTGTTTCCAATTCAAGGTTGAAAACAAAAGTCAACAAAATCCCAAGAAGTTCAACAAAGTCCTGAACTGTATCAAGGATCTACTAAAATTTTTACAGATTGTTTTACATGGCAATCATAGATTATATTGTTTCTATCTCTAATTTAATGCATACTAATGTGTCTGTTCTCTATTCTGAAAAATCTGTGATGGCATAAATATAGCAAATGCTATAGTACCTCAACTAAGTAAAGGTAAAATAACTTAGGAGGTCTTTTACTAAGCCGCAGTAGCGTTTTTAGCGCACGGTAGAAATCAGCTAGCGGTAAATGCCGAGCTTAGTAGAAGACCCCCTTACTTTTTATGTGGTTTATATACTAAATTTATTATGCTGTATATAATAAATGTATTGTAGTTGGTATTCTAGATAATTCTAAAGAAACCAGCAGATAGTTAAACAGAATGGACTCGATATTCAGTGCTATTTAACTGGGCTGGAATGGCTCCTGATTGGCTGAATAGTGTTTAGTTGGCTAAACACTAATATTCATTGCGGGATAGCTGGCTATCTCGCAATGAATATTAGTGCTTAGTACATAGTGGTTAACCAGCTATATCACACGATATAGGGGCCCTTTTACTAAGCTGCATAGGTGCCTACGTGTGCCCAAGGTGCGTCAATTTGGAGTTACCGTATGGCCCATGCAGTAATTTCATTTTTGACGCACATCTGCTACGCGCACTAGAAAATATATTTTATTTTCTGGTGCACGGCAAAAATCAGGCGTTAACTCCAGCTTGACGTGCGTAGGTGATTACCACATGGTTAATGACAGAGACCTTACCGCTAAGTCAATGGCTGGCGGTAAGGTCTGAGACCCAAAATGGACACACACCAATTTTTATTTTGCCGCACATCCATTTTTGTCCCCCCCCCCCAAAAAAGCCTTTTTTATAGGCATGCTGAAAAATGGATCTGCACGTGCCGAAAACACACGCCTACACTAGCGCAGCCCATTTTCAGTGCACCTTAATAAAAGAACCCCTCAGCTGGCTATCTGCGTACATTCATGCACTGGCTGACTACGTTTTAGCGGGCAAATCAGACCGCATAACTAGCAGTCCAGTCTTTGCTTGCTATTAACTTAACCAGCCAGCGCTGAATATTAACATAACCCGTTAAGTTACAGCCAGCCAGCCAGCCAGCCAAAAAAAACCCCTGGATATTCAATGCTGGTCACTGGAAATGGCCCGGCATTGATTATCCGTGGTCAGTGCCATAGGTGGCAGCTAACTGTGCTGCCTGCCACCAGATAAATATTGGGGGGGGGGGGGGGGGGAGAGTCTATTGTTTCTTTAGTGGCTATCCTTGTATAATTTTTTTTCATTATAGTATTGTGAAGTTTATTGTTCTTATTGTAAAGGAGATTCAATTTTAGAGGGTATACCTTAAAAAGGATATAGTCAGGTGGTCTTGCGAAGGGCTCTGTAACAACATCCCTATGAGTTGAGACTTAAGGATCTAGGGAGTATGCACTAACTTGCAGCATTTTTGCTGTTGGTGTTAAATTCATTCACTGGTGTGCTAAAATTAATATTTACAACACCCATAGCACACATTAAATACTATTACGTTTGTGAAACAGCATACGTCAGATGTCCTACATCTGTAGCAGGGCACCAGACATGGATGCCTCCTGTCATCAGTGTTAATCCTGGGATGTAGCTGCCTCTATTACATATGTGTTCTATCTCTTTCTAAGTGCATGGGATACAGTGCCTGGGGTGTAGTTTCTTCTGTTACATCTATGTTGTCCCCTTTGTAGTGCCTGGGATATAGTTATCTTTGTACATCTGCTCTGCTCCTCTAGAAGTATCTGGGGTGTCATTGCCTCTATTTGCATCTGCCCACCCTCCTCTAAATGCTGGGAATGTAGTTGCATCTCTTAGATCTGCTCTGCTCTGCTCCTCTAGAAGTACCTGGGATGTAATTATGTCTGTTTACATCTGCCCACCCTCCTCTAAATGCTGGGGGTGTAGATACCTCTGTTAGATCTGCTCTGCTCCTCTAGAAGTACCTGGGATGTAATTATGTCTATTTACATCTGCCCACCCTCCTCTATATGCTGGGAATGTAGTTGCATCTCTTAGATCTGCTGTGCCAAGTGCCTGGGCTTCAGTTGCCTCTCTTATATCGGCCCTGCCTCTTTCAGGGATGGTAATTTCCAAAGCTTGATACATGGGTTAAAAGGTGTTTACCTGTGTTCAATGCCCTATCGGGAATTGCCCCCTCTCACTGTGTGTAGAAGTCTTATACCGTACTATTATCTCGGTTCCTCTGCTGCAACAGCCCTCTGGACTCACCCAGTATAAAATATGAGAAACTTTACATTCAGATATGCAAACTGGGAAAAAGGAGATGTCACAAATGAGTGAAATACTCTGCTAAATGCCCAGTTCACCTGTGTAAAACGTCTGGGCCAATGTCCTAAAAAAAACACATCCCACATGTAAGAACACTGTAAGTGGGCAAATTGTAAAATCCCACATGTGAGAAAAATGCTATGAAGGGACAAATTTTAAAAATCCCACATGTAAAAAAAAATGCTTTAAAGGGGAAAGTTTAAAATTCTATAGGTAGGAATAATGCTTTAAGGGGGGCAAGTTTTAAAATCCCACATGTAAAAAAAATGCTATAAGAGGGCCAGATTGATGCAAAGCCCCTAGGTAATTTTTACCAAGGTCTTTGCTTCAATTTTCAAAATGAATAGAGCTTTCATTATTGTCTATTTAATATATGGGTAAAAGCACACAATTTATTTACTATTGAACTATTTTGCCTAGTGACATGAGGGGGCAAGTTATCAAAGTGGGCTACTATTAAGTTGGATTAACCACAAGTTAATACGAAGGCGGTAGAACAAGAGGACATGAAATGAGATTGAAGGGGGGCAGACTCAAGAAAAATGTCAGGAAGTATTTCTTCATGGAGAGAGTGGTGGATGCTTGGAATGCCCTCCCGCAGGAGGTGGTGGAGATGAAAACGGTAACAGAATTCAAACATGCGTGGGATAAACATAAAGGAATCCTGTTCAGAAGGAATGGATCCTCAGGAGCTTAACCGAGATTGGATAGCAGAGCCGGTAGTGGGAGGCGGGGCTGGAGGTTGAGAGGCGGGGATAGTGCTGGGCAGACTTATACAGTCTGTGCCAGAGCCGGTGGTGGGAGGCGGGGATAGTGCTGGGCAGACTTATACGGTCTGTGCCAGAACCAGTGGTGGGAGGCAGGGATAGTGCTGGGCAGACTTATACGGTCTGTGCCAGAGCCGGTGGTGGGAGGCAGGGCTGGTGGTTGGGAGGCGGGGATAGTGCTGGGCAGACTTATACGGTCTATGCCAGAGCCGGTGGTTGGGAAGCGGGGCTGGTGGTTGGGAGGCGGGGATAGTGCTGGGCAGACTTATACGGTCTGTGCCCTGAAGAGCACAGGTACAAATCAAAGTAGGGTATACACAAAAAGTAGCACACATGAGTTGTCTTGTTGGGCAGACTGGATGGGCCGTGCAGGTCTTTTTTCCTGCCGTCATCTACTATGTTACTATGTAAGTTGTATACTATTTTAGCACAGGGTCTCAATTCCATAAGATGGGACCTGTGCTAAAATGGCTTGTAGCCAGCTCTGATAACTTCTCCCCTTAATCCCTCTGGTCACTTCATTACCCTGTACTATATGTTCCTGCGATGGAAAACGAGGTTAATAAGTGTAGAGAAAGCATTGGCAATGTGCACAGATGCTATAACAATAAAGAAAGAAGAGGCATGAAAGAGAGAGCATGAAATCATTTGTGAAGAGAAGGGTCATCTGCAGAGTATAAATTAGTTAGGGTCTACTTTGAGTGTGGGTGTTGATGAGAGGGGGGGAGAGGTACATATACAGAGTATGGAAGATTGAGATGTGTAGATGAGCCTACCAGAGATTGGGAACAAACTATCAATCAGCAAAATCCAGTCAGTTCTATAGCTTGAGCCCCCGTCCTCCTTTTATAGGTTTTCCAGCTCATAGGAATATGAGGCACAAGAGTTTAAGCACCAGAGGAGGGATTTCCAGGAGTCTGACGTCTGTCTCAGATTATTATGCTTCCTGTCAGATGGAAACAGACACTGTTCCTCTGGCAGAGTTAAACCAGGAACAGCAGATCTTCCCTGGAGAAGTGGGATTTATTGGAGTACAGGGAACCACGGTCAACATGCATTTGACTGCATGGGAATGTGACAGGAACCAAAAACCTCAGAGAATGGGTATATACATACATCCAGTGGTGGCATGCTTCACCTCCTGAATACTGACCTGATACATGATCAAGGAACAGGGCCTAGGGCAGAAGTTTTGAAGGGGGCCCCAGAGGTCACTATCAGGCTGTATCTTCTTAATCTTTTGACAAGCATGGTACCCCATGTAGCCTGGGACTTAGGCAATTGCCCTGTTTGCACACCTTAACGCCGGCCCGGTTGGGGTGAATAAGTAGAAGTGGGAAGAAAGTCAACTATAAGAGATATAAGAGGGTTACAGTTATGATAATAGCTTTGAGTACAAAGTGCATAGGCAGGATGCAGGAAGAGGGAAGACATATACGCAACCAAAATAGACAAAATTAACCATCATTATAGATACTAATTAAGAATCAGAAAAAGAACACATGGCTTTTCATGATACCTGAAGTACAGAGGAAACAATGCCATTGCATATATACATCGAGGCACAAAAACTGGGCAAAAGGTGAAATAAAATGGCACACACAAATACACACTCCCACACATACACATTCCTCATACCTGACTCCATAATGCACCACAACGATCTTATGTAGGGAAATCCTCACTGACTAAATTTCCTCCAGTAGTCATAGGTGGCTTTCTGGCCCTCATATTCCTCAGGTCTTCTGGGCCCCTCCTACTTCTATTTCTTTATATACAACAGGGGAAGTGCCCCACCTCCACACCCAGGCCAAGAGCAGGCATCTCATGGGGTTCATTTTAGTCTGAAAAACATCTAGACAAAATGGAAGATATGTATTAATGAACTGAGTCCAAAAAGTGCAAAGGAAATTGTTCTCACTCTACATGATATCCAGAAAAAATGAGACCCCCAACATTTTTCCAAATAACCTAAAAACATCCTACTGCATGAGAAACTTCTACCTGAAATGTGAGACATTTCTGAGTATTTCAGTTTTCAAGAGGATAGAGCTCCAGTGCATCGAGCTTGCAAAACAGTTGAGCTCTTAATTAATGAAACACCAGAATTCATCGACCCAACAATTCAGTGGTGTTAAAGACTTTGTGAATATGTCAAGGTTGAAGAAGGACACTTTGAACGCAAATTATAAATTAACTAAGAAAATAACTATTATATTAATGTATTTTCAAAGGACATGCAAAATGTTTAAACATTTGCAAGGTATTTTGAATCCATGTAAGGGGTACCATTTTTTCCGGACACCATGTAGAAGCACACAGATCTATTGACAGTGTATGGACTCTCATGTGGAAAGATAAAAGTCAAGACATGAGAGAAGTCCAAAAAACGTCATAAGGTGGCAGAAGGATGTTTTTCTTTTAAAAACTTTTCAAGTGGCAATTTTGGACACCCGATTTTAGTTGTTTTGCTTCACAGTTTGTCCAAATTTCAAGGAGGGCATGATAGGGGCATGTTTTGGATGGGACCTGGACAGCACCAAAAGATGGACATTTTGTTGCAATAATGGAACAAAATGAAAATGTCCAGGGTCAAAATTAAGACATTTTTTGTTAGACCTGTTTCAATCACAACTAAGTGACCAAAAGTGGCCTTAGTGTGTCTTTGTATAGGTTTTTCCCACATGCTAAGGCCAATTATATCGCAGACATAAAAATGGCCCTTTCTGTTTTTTGTATGCCATTGTTTATTCACATGAAAAAATACAAAATAATGTAATCTGCATTAAAAATGACCCGACACGGCCGTGTTTCAGCCCAAAGGCCTGCCTCAGGGGTCTTTGTAACCTGAATAAAACAATAAAACAAATGAAGGATATTGTTACAAATATATCGTAGTCATGAATGTGGTGAATGAAACAACAGACATTAGCTAAATGTGTACCATAAATGAACTACCAAACAAACGGAAAATTATCTGTGATTCAATCTATTAACATAACATTGGGTAATGAAAGTCGAATATATGTGTGAAGTTTAAAAAAGTCTCTTTTTTTTAATATAAAAATTTTTTTTGAACAATTGTGGATTGTTAGAGCACATGGATAACACACATTTTTCATTCTTTTACAGCCTGTATATAAACGCAATGTTCATTTTTACAGATTGATGTATTATTTAAAGTTTAATCCATGTGCTCTAACAATCCACAATTGTTCAAAAAAAAATTTTTATATTAAAAAAAAGAGACTTTTTTAAACTTCACACATATATTCGACTTTCATTACCCAATGTTATGTTAATAGATTGAATCACAGATAATTTTCCGTATGTTTGGTAGTTCATTTATGGTACACATTTAGCTAATGTCTGTTGTTTCATTCACCACATTCATGACTATGATATATTTGTAACAATATCCTTCATTTGTTTTATTGTTTTATTCAGGTTACAAAGACCCCTGAGGCAGGCCTTTGGGACGAAACACGGCCGTGTCGGGTCATTTTTAATGCAGATTACATTATTTTGTATTTTTTCATGTGAATAAACAATGGCATACAAAAAACAGAAAGGGCCATTTTTATGTCTGCGATATAATTGGCCTTAGCATGTGGGAAAAACCTATACAAGGCACACTAAGGCCACTTTTTACCACAGCTTGGTAAAAGGGCCCTAAGTACTCATTTGTGATTCTTACTCAGAGCTGAGATATTCTTCGGGGGTTCTAAACATTAGGCCATTGAGAATACAAACAGAAAAGAAGCAGAAATACTATAAAGAAATAAGAGAGAAAGACACAATACCACTATCCAGAAAATAAAGGGTTTTTTTTTTTTTTACTAAGGCATGGTAATGTTTCTAGCTCATGGTAGAAATCAGCTGGCAGTAAATGCCGAGATGCCTATTATAATCCTATGGGTGTTTTGGCATTTACCACCAGTGAACTCTACCATGAGCTAAAAACGCTACTGCGACTTAATAAAAGACCCCAAAGAGCACAAAATTTAAAAAAACAAATACAATTTCTTACAGTAATTACAAATAAAATAGAATTAATAAAACATATTCAATCAAACCATACAAAAATGCAAACAAATAAATAGTGGAGTGGAATGGGTAGACGTGAATCGTTTGTTTACTCTTTCTGAAAATACTAGGACTAGGGGGCATGCGATGAAGCTACAAAGTAGTAAATTTAATATGAATTGGAGAAAATTTTTCTTCACTCAACGTGTAATTAAACTCTGGAATTCATTACCAGAGAATGTAGTAAAGGCGGTTAGCTTAGTGGGGTTTAAAAAAGGTCTGGACAGCTTCGTAAAGGAAAAGTCCATAGACCATTATTAAATTGATGGGGAAAATCCACTGCTTACTTCTGGGACGAGCAGCATAAAATGTATTGAACTTTTTTGGGATCTTGCCAGGTATTTGTGACCTGCATTGGCCACTGTTGGAAACAGGATGCTGGGCTTGATGGACCTTTGGTCTGTCCCAGTGTGGCAATACTTATGTACTTATGATAAAATGTGATCACAAAAAAACAAAACCCAGCATTGTCATGTTTCTGCACAGTGCCTACATCGGGGTAAAAACCTCTGATGAAAATCATATAAACAGAAATCTACATGATGAATAAAAACAAAAGGGTCACAATGTACTGAATGATAGAAATAAAGAGATGTTTAATTCAGTAAAACTGTCAACAAGTATATTATCAAAACATTTCTAGAAGAGAATTGTATAAAAATGTAAACATAAGTTATTAGAACTTCTTATTCTCTGAGTGCAGAAATTCCAAACTACTAGTCCCTAGGTTTTGGGTCAATTGGATCTTTTCCCTAAAAATGGAATGATTCATATTCTCATTAGGGGAGAATGTAAAAAAAACTGGGGGATTCAATTTTGCTTTTGTCATATCAGAAGCTACAAAAATACTTTAAAGATGTTTAGTAGATTAATATATAAGGTGTGAAAAGACTACTGAACATTTTTGATTGAAAAGATATTGTGAAACTAAAGGGGTATAATCTACTAAAGGGCGCTAGGAAATGGGTTTAGCGCGTTTTAATGCTGGAATTTCCCGTGCGCTAAGCCCATTTCCAGGACACCTAGTTAATAAGGCATTTTCAGATATTTTTCAGGTCATGTGCCCCTTAAATCAGCTATAAATGCCAACTAAAATTGTGAGCTAACCCTTAAAATAGCTTATATAATCTGGGCTTTAGTGAGGTGTTATGCAACCAACATCATACTTTCTTCAAAAAAATCCCTTCTGCTAATAGGCAGGTCAGCCCAAATGATAGAATATAAAGTCTTATGGGCTGCTGAATGCTTTGCAAGTATTACTATTTTGTTTGATCCAAACTGAAGTAGGCACTAGTAGTTTGCAGTTTGTACATTTATCCCTGGATTCTATATAAGGTTTCTTAAATATAGATGTATTGGAATAACGTGCATAGTGCTATTCTACGAACTGCATCTACAGTAAGATGTGGCTTACAGAATAGCGAATAGACCAGGGGAATGCGCATACATTTAGGAGCAGTCATTTACGCCACTGAAAATGTGGTGTAAATGCCCACGCCTAAATGTATACTCATTGCCCCAAATTCTATAACAATGTGCGTAAATGTGATTGACACTCCTGACTTTCCCACACTCCTCCTATGGCCACACCCCCTTTCAGCTACATGCCTTGGAATTTATGAACGTCTCTTTTTAGAATAGACCTAAAAAGAAGTGCACATTAATTCCAATTATTGCCAGTTAGTTATGATAATTGGTTGTTATTGGCCAATTATCATGACTAATTGGCTCGTTACTCAATTGAGTAGTACACGTAAATTGGCTGCACACACAATTTAACACATGCTACTCGCCGCCGCACCATATATAGAATCTAGCAGTGAAAACCTGGTCCTTGAGGCACCTCAGTCAGCCAGGTTTTCAGGATATCAGATTTGGGCACCACTGCCTTAAAGGACATGAAATTCTAATAATCCACATGAGAATGTATTGATATCTATTCTAAATCTTTTTTGATAATCTACCGTACTTGTTGACATTTTTTTAATTTCAAAAATCTCTTTATTTTTGTTTTTTGAGGAGATTGTGATCCTTGTTTTACATGTTTTTGTTGTTCAAAAGCCTTTTATTTTTATGATTATTATCAGATTTTTCCAACCATTTTGCAGGTATTATTCTGAAACATCACCATGCGGGGCTTTGTTTTTTCATGATCATGTTTTACCATTATTTATTTGTTTTTATTGTATAGTTTGAATAAATATGGTTTATTGTTCATATTTTAATTATAATTATTATAATAGGTTACATTTATTTCTTTACATTTTATACTCAAGGGGCCCTTTTTCAAAGGTGTGGGAGGGCAAACGTGTGGGTAGCATGCACCAAATTGGCACTACCCCCAGGGTAGCACGTGCACCCAGTGGTAATTCTGATTTTGGCACGTGTCGAATCCAGCGGTAGAAAATAAGTTTCTATTTTCTACCGGGGGGGGGGGGGGGGTATTTCCGGCAGTAACCGGCAGTGCGCCCACATTGGCACGTGCTGCATGGTTACCGCATAGGTAACGTGTGAGCCCTTACTGCTAAGTCAATGGGTGGTGGTAAGGACTCAGGCCGTAAATAGGTGTGCACTAGATTTAATATTGTGGTACTGTTTCTTTCTCTGGCAGGAGAAAAGATGCAAGAAGAGGGAGGAGTGGTAATAGTCACTCTTTCTTGTTTCCATTTGTATATATATGGAATAGTTACCTTCCTGCGTACCTACATGCATTTCTCATCAGAGAATTGTGTAAGACACTAAGGGCCCCTTTTATGAAACCAAAAGAAAACAAATTTAAATGTCTAATTATGAGACTTTGAAACATTTAAGTTAATTTACATTAATGCATTTTTTAAAAAATTCTGGGTGTCTGAATGTGCATTATAGGTTTGTTTCTCAGGACTGGCATAACATAATTCCTTCTGCCACCTCATTAATGGTCCCTCAGTTTCTGACTTCTGCCCCTTTGCTATGGCAATTCTCTAGTACCTCATACTGTTCAGCCATCAATCAATCTGTGGGCAGTAGCATATAAGTACTGCAGTGGCATGGGTCCTACCATATGATCCCCATAGGCATACTTCCAAATTAAGGGGAAGACGTAGGATCATATTGCAGTTCATAGATCCTAGAGTCATGTCTCTAGGAATCATCCAATGTACATATGAGGAGCTGAGCAGATGTGTTAGTAGTTGTAGACATCCATGGGGATGGGGAAAGGGTGGGAGGTGAAACAATGGGGTTCCATCTGTAGTAATGGAACATTACAGAAGGCATCTTCAGTGGGGGAGGGGCAATTATACATCATCACCTGAGGGCAAAGGAGAGGGAGGCATGATGACCATTGATGTTGACAAGGGAGATGGTGCTATATTTCCTGGGAAAATCCTGAAATATTGCCCTGGTCCTGATACGATATCTCAGTAGGTGAATATTTCTCAAGGGACAATTATTTCCTTAATAATCTTGCAAATCAGGGAAATACACATGATTTCTTATGTTTCTTTACAGTTTTTGGCTTCAATGCCAATACACCTATCAATCTTTCCATTTGGAAATATTGTCTTTACATCTTGAAACCTTAGAACATGATCTCTTGTCTAGAAATTTATTTTCACTGAGAAAGGTTTTCTTCTTCTGCCTTACTTATACCCATGATGTATTTGAATGTTTATAATACATCCCTCATCTCTCCTCTTCTAGTGCATATACAGTTTATATAGATCCTTAAGTCTCATTTCATAGGACTTTTGGTGTAGACCTTGCACTATTTTGACAGCCTTCTTTTGGACTGCTTCTATTCTTACTATATCCTTTTGGAGGTCTGACCTTCAACATTGGACTCCAATTGTTATCTCATCAACACTCTATTCAATGGCATTATCATCTCATTTTTTTAACTTGTTTTGCCTCACCATATTTTGATATATGCTGGTATTTAGCCAGTCTTGGCTGATTTTAATTAAGGACGAGCTGCCCCCTGGCTTTAAACTAGCAAAATAAGTGTCATTAGTCTTCCAACTGCCTGGCATTTTAGCAGTAAATTGTTACACTCTCATTCTCCACATGATGACTTTATCACCTCACTCCCAATTCTACACCCTATACCTCCTTCCACCCCTATGATACCAGACTCCATACATTCTCTGTATCCCATCACTCAATTTCACTCATTCCATCCCAGCCACCCTCCCTCCCCACTCCCCACCAGTGCTATACCTACACCTCTAACTCATTTATCCAAAATTATGGGAACTGCTGGAGCCAGTCTTGAGGGCTGACTGCAAAGAGAGAGCAGTGGACTAACAGCAGTGACAATCAGTGAGTGAGTCAATGGAGAGACTTTACGTCAATGCCTCCTTACGTGATCCACACAGTGACCCTTCCTCATCTCTTTGTGTGGGCTTCTTGTTATAAACAACTAATCACGTGGTATGGACGTATACAAAATCTCAAAATGAACAACAAATTCTACACAGTTCAAAATGGCTCAAGGTTCAGGGGGAAAAGCCTCAAAGAGCTCCGAGACCAGAACTTGACCTCACAGAGCTATAGTGGACCAAACGGTCCTTTCTTCATCATAGGCCAAAAAAACCCCGATATCACAGATCGAAAAACTTTAAGTGCCTGTGGTGATTGTACTAAATACACATCTTATTTTTTTATTTATTTTTTGTAATATACCAAAACAAATAATTATCTGTGCATGGAACACTATAGTTTAAACACGCTATCCGATTGCACTACTTATCTTTAATTGAGTAGTGTTTACTGGATGATGCGGTCCTCCACTTGCTGCCCTGAGCCGACGGTTGCCAGCGTTTCGCTGCTTCTTCAGGGTCTCAGGCTGCAACTGGGAGAGAAAATAAAAAATCACAATCCAGAATTACAAAAATTTGCACAGATAAACAAAAATTTAAATAATCCACTCCCACTCTGACACAGTACACTACTGGCCATCGTCGGCTCAGGGCAGCAAGTGGAGGACCGCGTAATGGAGAGCAGCATCCAGTAAACACTACTCGATTAAAGATAAATAGTGCAATTGGATAGCGTGTTTAAGCTGTAGTGTTCCATGCACAGATAATTATTTGTTTTGGTATATTACAAAAAATAAATAAAAAAATAAGATGTGTATTTAGCACAATCACCACAGCCACTTAAAGTTTTTAGATCTGTGGTATCGGGGTTTTTTTGGCCTATGATGAAGAAAGGACCGTTTGGTCCACTATCCAGCTTATAATCGAAAAAGAAAAACGCCTATATTTCGACCCAAATCGGGAGATGGGCGTTTTTCTCGCAAAGGCGCCCAAATCGGTATAATCGAAAGCTGATTTTGGGCGTTTCCAACTGCACTCCATCGCGGAAATGAATAAAGTTGATGGGGGCGTGTCAGAGGTGTGGTGGAGGCGGGACTGGGTGTGGTTATCAGCTGAGGAAAGATGGGCGTCTTTAGCTGATAATCGAAAAAAAAAAGGCGTTTTGACCGCGATTTTGGGTCACTTTTTTTGGACCCTTTTTTTCTCATGAACAAGTCCCAAAAAAGTGCCCCAACTGCCCAGATGACCACTGGAGGGAATCGGGGATGACCTCCCCGGACTCCCCCAGTGGTCACTATCCCCCTCCCACCAAAAAAAACCCCACTTTAAAAACTTTTTTTCCAGCCTGTATGCCAGCCTCAAATGCCGTACCCACCTCCAAGACAGCAGAATGTGTTCGATCCTGTCACAGCCTTTCCCTGGGTCAGATGTGGCTCTCGGGTGCAGTACAGGGTCACATCAGCATTGCATTGTGGTGGGTGTAGGGTATTGGGCTCCGTGATTTCATTAGCTTGTGTTACAGTCTCACGATGTTGGTAGTTGGTAGGCTCTTCTCCCATGGTGCTTTTCCCCCTGCCTACTGGGTCAGAGTGTGCCCTGTTGTGTTTCCTGTTGTAGTCCATGCGGTAGTGGCCATTTTTGTAAGCCAGTTTTAGTTCCCTTTCCTGTGTTAGCCACGTTAGAGAACTTAGTACTTACCCTGAATGTGGCTGAAAGAGGGCATTGTACAGCATTCTGCCAGCTCTGACCTACTGCTAATCTCCGTACCAGCGCTCTAGAAATGTTAAATAGTAGTACCAGGGAGACTCGTTGCCAGTGGGGCACAACCTCTGATCTGCAGTTAACTGTGAGTAAACGCAGTTATTCCAATAAAGGACGTTTTCGGAGAGATTAGTCTTCAGGTGTCAACTGGTGTGCCAATGTTATATAGCAGCAACAAGTCCTAGAGGCCTGCGTGTATGCAGGTCCCTGGAGCACTTTTAATGGGTACCGCAGTGCACTTCAGCCAGGTGGCCCCAGGCCCATCCCCCCCCCCCCCCCACCTGTAACACTTGTGCTGGTAAATGGGAGGCCTCCAAAACCCACTGTACCCACATGTAGGTGCCCCCTTCACCCCTAAGAGCTATGGTAGTGTTGTACATTTGTGGGTAGTGGGTTTTGGGGGAGGGGGGTTGGGAGCTCAGCACCCGTGGTAAGGGAGCTATGCATGTGGAAGCTTTTTCTGAAGTCCACCGCACTGACCTAGGGTGCCCAGTTGGTGTCCTGGCATATCAGGGGGGCCAGTGTACTACGAATCCTGGCCCCTCCCACAACCAAATGGCTCGGATTAGGACGTTTTTGAGCTGGGCGTTTTTAGTTTCCATTATCGCTAAAAAAAACGCCCAGCTCAAAAACGTCCATTTTTTCGAAAATACGGTTCAGCCCGCCCCTTCACGGACCCGTTCTCGGAGATAAACGCCCATGGAGATAGACGTTTGATTTCGATTATGCCCCTCCACAGCTCCGTGAGGTCAAGTTCTGGTCTCGGAGCTCTTTGAGGCTTTTTCCCCTGAACATTGAGCCATTTTGAACTGTGTGGAATTTGTTGTTCATTTTGAGACTTCTTGTTATAAAGGAATCCCAAGCAAGTGGAAAGGGGGAATAGGGAAAAGGACACTATAATTCTGTATTCTTTGCTGACTCACTCCTTGATTGCTGAGATTTCCACTCTCTTTCAGCAGTAATAATAATATCACATTATTTTGCATTTACATTTCTGATTGATTCAAAACCTGAGCTGCATTCTCACAATGCAGGGGGTATTATCTAATTGTTCTAAGTTGTCATTTTGTACAATTAAATTTAAAACTGTCAACTCTTTGCTTTCTACAGTGACAATCACGACACCGCTTGAAGTGTATGGTAACTATATTTTAAATCATGTTTTAGACTTTCTAAACTTCCCGTTACTATAGAAAGGTGTCACCTACATGCATGAACATGATTTAGGAATCTGTTTACTAAAGCACAGTAAGTGGCTACCATGTGAATTAACATACAGCAGCAGTTACCAAACAGACACGGTAACAGTTACTGCACAGCTGCAGCACTTATTATGCGGTAACTTACTTGGTAACAGCGTGCTATGGCGGGGCCAGGAAAGGGGTAGAGAATAGATGGCTTATTTGCATGGACAGTGCTTACTGAAGAGGAGGTGATAAATGCATGTACACCATCCATGACGCACCTCTGACAGCCCTCAAAATTGAACCCCACCACCCCAGGCAGCTCCCCCCCCACAATGTAGTTTTAAGAACCTTTCTAGCTCAAGTTCAAAATGTACCTCTGACCCTTAACGGCAGGCAGCTTGAATCCTAGCAGTACTACTGCAAGGCTACTGCTAGAGATCAGAGGTGGCATTTTGAACCCAGACAGGAGACAGGGTAAGAGCATCAAGGGATCACTCCTGCCTCTCATTAGATACCACTGAAACCCTTGGTAAAAACCAGGGATATGTAAAGGGCCGGGGTTCTTAAATCAATGCCAGATGGATGTTTTGAGGGGTGGGGGTGGGTGGGACAGTGCTATTTTATACCTGTGGCCCCTTAATGCATTTTTGGATGCAGCTATCAGCAATGCACTTTTAACATGCAGTAAAGGTCTGCCCTGTGTGTTAACTGCATGGAAAGCTGTTAGACATACCCCTAACAGTTACCATAGAGGCTTTGCAGTTAGCATGCATTAATCTAACGCATGGTAACTTCAAAACTTTACCGCACTTTAGTAAACAGGATTCCTCATTTTTCAATAAAAATTAGGCACATAAATATTCAGTGATCAGCATTTTTTTAAATTAAATTGACAGCCTTTATTCTGTCATTAATGCTTCCTTAGTCCCTAACTACTGTTACCTTCGTGTATAAGTTTCTTCCTATTATTCAGATAGGGAAGGGGCAGTCTTTGGGCAGTGTTGGGGCAGAATCAGCAAATACCCAAAGTATCTGGATGGTGCTGAAGCAGTTTGTATTGATATTCAATAGCACTATCTAGATCAGGGTTGTCCAACCTCAGTCCTCATGGACCGCAATCCAGTCAGGTTTTCAGCATTTCCCCAATGAATATGCATGGGATCTATCTGCATGCACTGCTTCCATTGTATGCAACTAGATCTCTTGCATATTCATTGGGAAAATCCTGAAAACCCAACCTGGTGAGGGCAGAGGTTGGACACCCCTGATCTAGACAGAGCCACTGAGTGTCATGGGTACTGGCACTTTGCTGGTTACCGGTTCTGCTAACTAGACAAGTGCCACTGAGTATTGGGAAAGATATTACTTAAAAGCTCTCCTTTTTTCTAGGAACCCGAAGGGTACAATAATATAAAGTGGCACCTAAATGTAGACGCAACAAAGAAATATGCTTAGGCCCAATTCTCTGATGGTGTGAAGGTGTGCCTAACCCATTATAGAAGAGTAGCACAAAGCTGCTTTGGCATGCCAAGCCTTAGTTGTGACAATATATGCCAGATCAATGACAGGCATAAGCTGGCATGACTAAGTGCTCTGTGCAATGCACACATCTGATAGTATTCTGTAAGGTGCTGTGTTGCTAGGTAGAATGCCCATGACATGCCCATGCTTCACCTACTGGTACAGCCCATTTGCAATTAGGGTGCCAATTTTATAGAATACTGCCTAGCACCAATTTACATAAAATAAATATAGTCCCAAGCACTTAAAGTATTTAATTACATTAATCACAAAGGCAGAGAAAGCAACATGTCAAAATATATTTTACCTGAAGGATCATCAGAATTTATTTATTTATTTGCTGCATTTGTATCCCACATTTTCCCCACCTATTTGCAGGCTCAATGTGGCTTACAATGTTCCTTTGTGGCAGTTGCCACTCCAGAGTAAAAAGGTACAGTTGATATTACATAGAGACATGGTTTACATAATAGATTATGTGACTAACAAAATGGATCGTCATTACAGAGTAAAAGAGGTGGTTGGAATTACCTAATTTACAGCATCAACGCTGCTTCTAGAGCTTTCAATAGCAGCGATATGCAAATCTTCATCGATTCAAATTTTGCATTTTTTTTCAAAAAAATCCTCTTGTTCCAGACAGAAATTCAAAACATTTTAAAACTGTAAACCAAGGTTCAATCAAATGTAACTTTTCAAAACTTTTTCCAAGAATTGTTCCTGTTACTTAACTGGCAGCTGATTTCAAAGTTCAGGTCAGCTGCCAGTTAAGTAACATGAACAATTCTTGGAAAAAGTTTTGAAAAAATTACATTTGATTGAATCTTGGTTTACAGTTTAAAAAAATTGAATTTCTGTATGGAACAAGTGGATTTTTTTGAAAAAAATGCAAAATTTGGATCGATGAAGATTTACACATCGCTGCTATTGAAAGCTCTAGAAGCAGCATCGATGCTGTAAATTCTGATGATCCTTCAGGTAAAATATATTTTGACATGCTGCTTTCTCTGCCTTTGTGATTAATGTAATGAAATACTTAAGTGCTTGGGACTATATTTATTTTAGTTTGTATGTCCCTGTACAATAGTAAATAATATATTTGTCCGCTTCATTGGATTTAGCACCAATTTATGACATCATTCATGGCTAAGTATGCCTATTCTTTAAATTAGTGCATGTAATTGGTGTCTAAATTTAGGTGCCCTTTATAGAATTGCTCTTCACATGTTCAAGGCACTATAATAGCCAGTACATTCTATACTGTGTCAATAATATGTTGATAAACACTACCCAGGCCCGGGGGATATTCAGCCAGCGGCGATCAGTATTTTTATGTCTGCTGCCAGCTGTATTTCCGGAGAGTCAATGCTTAGCCATGTCTGACACAGGCATTGAATACCTGGTTGTTATGTTAGCTGCTAAAACTTGTGCAGTTAAGTGCAATTCAGCCCCTAACCACATAAGATGAAGTGCTTAAAGATAGGACTGTTTTTTATACGGTCCAATTTATGTGCTAACCTTATGCAGTTAAGGGCTGAATATCAACACTTAACCGTATAAGTGCCAGCTCTGCTTCTGGAACATCCAGAAGTTGGGTAGTTTTGGCTTAGGTGCTAACTGTGGATATTCAGTGGCACTAACCAGTTAGCCCCAGCCAAGTGATTTAAATGGCCAGAACCCTCTCCGAACCATTTAAATCACGAGGCTCATTTTCAAAGCACATAGACTTACAAAGTTCCATAGGTTTCTATGCAACTTTGTAAGTCTAAATGCTTTGAAAATGAGCACCCTTGGGGCCCTGTTTATTAAGGTGCACTAACATTTTTAGCGCATGCTAAAAATTAGCACACGCTAACTGTGTAGACGCCCATAGAAATATTATGGACATCTACACGGTAAGCGCGTGCTAAAAACGCTAACGGGCCTCTAGCATGGTAAACAGGGCCCTTTGAATATCCAGCAGTGCAGTTTTAATCATCTTCCTTTTGGACACAGTTTAATGTTTTCAAAAGAGTACATGCATTTGTGATGTACTGAGCAAGACACCAGCCCTTTGAAGATGCTGCTATGTACTGTGGGTTTCAGTGAAAAGCAGGTGAAGTAGAGAGAAACTTATACAAGAAGGTAATGGTTGCACTAAGAAGTAATTTAAAAAAATGCAAAGGCACCATGCACAAAAAGCAGAGGACATCAATTGTATGTAACAAGGGCTTCTGTTTTGAGAAGCAGTAAATACATAATTTTAAACAAATAACAAAATAAATAACCAACTAAATAAATAGATTTAAAAATTTTTAAAATATTTACATCAAAGAAAACTGTGAATCCAAACCAGAAAATCAACAGGAAATACAAATCTAATACAATGAAGAATAACATAGAAGTTATTATATTTCAGCTCAAATTAGACCACATTAAAAGAGAAAACCAATTCAGAAAACCAGATTGAGCTAATATCTGTTCAAAATAAGTATTAAAAGATAAAAGTGAATATCCTCATAATATCACAGACTGTTTTTAAATTAAAAAGATCTCCAAAAGCAATCAAGATATAGATTTTGTAACTCCCCTTCCCTCAAGGAAACATTGCAACTGTGAGGGCTCATAAAAAACATAAGAATGTTGATCCAAAAGGATTACATATTTACAAGGATATCTTAATTCAAATCTGGCCACCAAAGAAACAACTTGTTAAAAGACAAAAATTTCTTACTCCTACTTTGAGTCCATTTGGAAATATCTGGAAAACAGAAATCTTTCCAACAAGGAAACTAACATCAGAAGAGCTGAAAAAGAGATGCAAAAGCACCTCTTTATCTTGTTGAAAAACAAAAGTCACCAAAAAGGTACTTCTTAAAGTCACTTCTTCAACCGAGCTTTCCAAAATACTAGTGATAGTCAAACTATCAGAAGACAAATCCACCCTCGAATTGTGAGCAGGAGAGCTTACACATCTAGTTATTTATTTTATTTATTTTGTAGCATTTGGCTCAATGTGGCTTACATTATGCCGTATTGGTGATCACCATTTCCGGGTAGAGAATTACAAATGGTATTGCATTAAGGCGCATACATGGTAAAGTAGAATACAGAGTGGTATTGCATAGAAGATCCTGATTGATAGAGTAAGTTATAACATAAGTTAGATAGTCAACTATAGAAAGTTCATTTCCGACATGAGAAATAAAGTGGTAGTGCGTATTGCGTAACTTTCATTAGTAGCAGCGAGGTTATCAGTCAAGTGTAAAGAGTTCGGTTTTGTCTAGTTCATGAAAGTCTAGTTGTCTAGTATTTATGATGGATCATTATGGTATGCCTTCTTGAATAGGTCAGTTTTCAGTAGTTTTCGGAATATTGTTAGGTCGTGCATTGTTTTTATGGCCTTCGGTAGTGCGTTCCAAAGTTCTGTGCTTATGTAGGAGAAGCTGGATGCATATGTGGATTTATATTTAAGTCCTTTACAGCTGGGGTAGTGGAGATTCAGGAATGTGCATGCTGATCTTATTGTGTTCCTAGTTGGCAGGTCTATGAGGTCTGACATATAGATCGGGGCTTCACCGTGAACAATTTTGTGGACCAGGGTGCAAACTTTGAACACAATTCGTTCTTTTAATATACTTTATGAAGAGGCGGTAGCCCAGAGTCAGAATATTTAAAATTCTCTTTCAAAAATCTTTAAAACAAATGCTTAGGAGTTGTAGTAAGTAACTTTGGAAAGTTCAATATTCTCAAATTTAAGTGCCTAGTAAAATTATCAAGATTTTTTTATTTTCCAATATATTATCATTTTGTCTTGAATTAAACTCACTTGAGTTGCCTGAGACTTTTGAATTTCAGAATCTAAGACATTGTCTTCTCTGCTTGAGTTTTCAAATCCTCTTCACATTTAGCAATTCTTAGTGCATGTTGCTGAGTAAGAGAAGAAATTCCTGCACATACCATGTAGTGGGCTCCAAAGCTTTCCAAATAGTGTTGAGAGATACCTTTGGAGGCCTCACCAAGGGTGGGATAGCTGGAATTCCCTTTCCCATCAATTGGCCTCCTACCATCTCCTCAAGTTCCAGGGAGACCTGTACAAAGTCACCCAAAGATATTCCAACTGCGGTATCTTCTTGCAGTATCAGCTTGCCCCTGAGCATGTCAACCAACATAGCTTCCCTAGGCTGATACATTCCCGAAGCTGCAGAGTCTCACGGTTGTTGGGGAGACACCAGTCCCACTGGGCTGAGTGAAACTTCTCTCCCAAGGTCTGAATTCTCCTTCATGTTCAGGCCAGCTGGTATGTCCCATTCTGAGGAAGCCAGCAATTGCTACCTGCCGCTGATGGAAAACCAGCCAGGAAGTTCAAGGTAAAGGCAGGAGCAAAATACCTGGTGTCTTCACTGTGATGCCGTCTTGGTTTCCCACAAATAAATGGATTTTAATATGTATTTTTCAAGCAATTAAGTTTTTTTTGGAGGGTATGGAAATAGGTGTTTATTTCACAGTCTAAGCAATAATTCTTGTTAAATAATTATTTCTAAAGCAATAATTCTAGTTAAATTTTCTATAGGTAATTCAATTTCTGATAGCTTAATTCAAATCTTCAAATGTCTGTTTAAAAAATTAACAACAGATTTTTATCAGCACCATCCTAGTCCTCTCACTCCCTCCCAGCATAGTTCTCTTATAACCCTAGTACTCTCACTCCCTCTTGGCACTCCTTCTCAACTTGACAGATGTCTTCTCCTCCCCCCCCCCCCCCCCCCCATCCCACAGTCCAAACATTTCTAAAGATGCTCAATAAGATTCTCAAGCATCACAAATGCCAAGTTCAGGGTCAGATTGCAAGGCATTCTTACAGAAATAGCAACAACTTTCCTGTGTGCTAGGGATGTGCATTTGTTTGATAAAATGGCTAAAAAGCATAAGGAATGAGATGCTGAAAACCCCTTAGCTTTGGATGCCATTATAGTCTATTGGGGCCAGAAAAATAGCACTTCTTTTTTCTTGGTTAGCAGGAGGCTCAGTGGGGATCAGACCCATAACCGTTGGGATTGGCAGCTAGAGACTTGCTGCAGAAACCACATGCCCTGTAGGATCAAGGAGGAAGCCAATGAATAGCTATTCTCTGGACAGCAGAAGGAGTAACAAGACTATGGAGTGGCACATTGGAGCAACATTTGGTTTCTATACATGGACATTCCATATACTGATCCAACGAGCTCCTCCTGTGGCATGCGCCTCCTCTGCAGCCCAGAGTATAACTACTCATTGGCTTCTCTCTTAACCATGTAGCTCCTGGTGTACTCCATATAGCAGCTACAGGAATGCTAGAGCAGTGAGAAGGTCTGTATAATATAATCCTATTGTTCCAGATGCTAGTACTGGTCAGTAGTAGCTCCTTTGTGACAGAGCAACAGGACAGATGAAACTTAAGGCTTCATTCCAATTTTCCTTTCAAGTCATGGACCTAAGTACTGTCCTGTGATCAAGCTTTCAATGTTATAGATAGTAGGCCATCCAATTTTGGGGGGCAAATTTGTCTATGGAGACAAATATTTCTTCATGCTTTCCTCAAACAACGTCTTTACCCCACAAAACTTTGATTCTAACCTAACTCAATTGGTGTTTCTTTGTCCCCTGCCCAGAGGCTTTGGGGGTATTCATACCAATTTTTGTGCCACTTTACCTCTCGTTCAGCATTGTGGCATCTTCATTCCAATGTTTATACTACTTTGACCCTCTCCTAGTTTCATGGGGTATTCCTACAAATGATGGTTCTGTTTTGCCCCTCTCCTACCATGTCAAGGTCTTCTTCTCAGTGTTGGTGCCTTGTGGTCTTCATTTCACTGCTTGTGCCCCTTTGCCCTTCACACAGTCGCTTGCAGTCTTCATGCTACCTTTAGTTCCCTTTGCACCTGTTTTGGTGCTGTGGGGTTTTTGTGCCATTCGTGATGACTTGTAATACTGTTGCCTTTTTGGAAGATACCTGGCAGCAAGTTTTAAGTGAGTTTGTTTGGCAACAGATGGGAAACCGCACTGAGAATACAAAATTTCTTACCCTACTGAATATAATGGAAACAAATAATTTACCCCCAATATTCAGCCAGTGTTGGGCTGCGCAGTGACTGCCCGATGCAGGCAGTCAGACCAGATATTCAATGTTGGACTGTTTATGGCAACCAGTATTGAATATCCAATTTCATTTTTGACATGCACAACCAACCAGTATTGTCTACAGAATCCTAGTATTGAGCTTTCTGATTTAGCTGCAGAAATGTTGATGGGTGTTGATTGGGGGGAGTAGTGTTCCAGTCAATCTTACTTTTGCAATGAGCATGATAATATATTGTCAGCCTTTCTATACTGTGTCCAACACCTTCTATCTCTTAAAGGTGCCAGGTCTGTTTATGTTCCCTTACCATAGCTGAGAGGCATCTTGTGCTTATTTCTGATTATATAGCAATACCTTGAGAGAAGGTGCAAAAAGAGGTAGTTGCAATGTTTCTTCTTTTGCTTTCACTTTTTTACAGTGATTGGTACATGGTATGTTTGCCTGCATGAGTACCGAACCTCTTCAGACTAGTGAGAGCAGGGTGTGTTAAGGGTATTCTGCCACGAAAGGCTTGATGGAAGTCAATATGTATGATGACAGCATTGTTTAAGTTGTTAGAGTGCATTTTGGAGTGGGCTGTATAAAGGCAGAACACCCTGTACTCTTGCATGAATGCTGGAGACGCAGGGTAGGTGGTGGAATAGAGGATCCAAGACTTCAGTGGCCAGATCCTTATCCATTTTTACCAAAGAAGAAATGCAGTAGGGCAATAGTTCTCAAATCTGGTCCTGGAGGCACCCCAGCCAGCCAGGTTTTCAGGATATCCACAATGAATATTCATGAGAGAGATTTGCATGCAGTGGAGGCAGTGCATGCAAATATATCTCATGAATATTCATTGTGGATATCCTAGAAACCTGACTGGCTGGGGAGCCTCTAGGACCAGGATTGGGAACCACTGCACTAGGAGAAAGTGAGAACATGACAATATTGTAAGGTGTGTCTTGTGTCCTCTGAATGTTGTATCTTCAAGGAAAGAACAGCTGTGAGGGAAGAATGGAATATAACATTTATATAGATAGGTAAATGGGAACAATTGTTTTTATTTATTTACTTTTATACATGTAGGATCTAATTCTATATATGTCGCCTAAACAATCAGCACCAAAGGAAAACGCGCTTAGGCTGTTCTGTAAACTGCCCCTAAAGTTAGGCACGGTTTATAGAATATGCTTAAATCTGTCAATGTAACTAGAATTTAGGTGCAGCCATTACACCAATAAAAACCTGGTGTAAATGCCCATGCCTAACTTTAGGCACGGAGCTGGTTTTTCTATAATACTGTGCATAAATTTTAGGAATGCCCATGCTCTTTCTATAGTCATTCTTCCTTTTGGGATTCACATGGTAGAATTTACATGGACTACATTACAGAATATGCTTAGTGAGTAGTACACGTAAATTCTAATTAGAGCCGATTAGTGCGGATAATTGCTTAACATCCAATTATCAGTGCTGATTGGCTTGTCAACCAATTGAGTTGGTCACGCAAATCAGAATATACCAAGATTTGTGTGCACAATTCCAGTCGCACTATATAGAATTTGCAGGATAGGGGCTGATACTCAGATTAAAGATATCCAGAAGACTTATCTAGATATCATTAAAAATATTTTCATTGAGATATATGGATATCCCAGAGCCACTGAATATCATAGCTTAAAAATATCTGGATAATTTATTCAGATCTTTTAGGTCTGCAATTCTGAAGCTAAGATATCCAGATAACTTCAGCTGGAGATCCACTGAATATTACCACTATCTAGCTAAAGTGAGATAATTTGTGATAGTACTAAACATTATGTGTATATGTATGTACGAGTATGTATATGTCTGTATGTGTGTTTGTACCTGTTTCCCCCATTTATTTATGGATCCAATGTTTTCAAGAAGCATGCAAATGAGACTGTGTGAAAATCCTGGTATTGTTTCCTCAGGATTTGAGTGGCTTCCCCTCTCAACTGTAGGGGGTGGGGGAAGTTATCAATATGGGCTATGGTTAAGATGGATTATATTTTTGTTAACCCAGGTTATTAATAACTAGATCTCATTGCATAAAATGGTACCTTTGTTAAAATATCATGAATAAGTGGTTAAAAAAGACCATCTTAATGTGGGCACATTGATAACTTCCCTTCTAGGATTATTAATAGTGTTTGAGCAAGGTTGTATGTCAAAAAATAAATAATGAGGATCATTCATAGTAAAATATATATAATGCACGGGGTTTTTTTCTTTAAGGACAAGTAGTTTACCTGATCACACAGATGAGAATTCCATCTAATGGTGCTAATACAGGACTTGCACTGAAGACTTGAACACCTTCTGGCATACCTGTGATCGTGTTCCAAAGCTCTAGTTTGTTTTCTGCAGCTCCATTTGGTAATTTTGGTGGGCTGATTTCTCTAACTTCACCTCTTTAGCAGGTGGTGTTTTATTCCGATGTAATAGTTACATAAATTTATTATATTGCTGTTTGCAACCATATGGGATATCAGAGTGGTGTGTAACACTAAAACATAGATGCAGAAGGACAAAGAATAGAATAAAAAAAGGACAATCGATGGGACACTGTGTTAACAGGGTACAAATTGTATCGCAATGATAGAAAGGATCAAATTGGAAGGGGGGTTGTGGTATATGTTAAAAAGGGAATTGAGTCAAATAAAATAAACATTCCTCATGAAACAGCAGAGTGGAATCATTATGGATCACTACTGTCTGCCAGAACAGAACGAACAGACTGATGAAGAAATGTTTACAGAAATTAGGGAAGCTGGAAAATTGGGCAACACTATAATTAATGGGTGATTTCAATTACCACTATTGTATAATAAAGGAATTAGTAGAATATATATCAACTAATATCACAACCAAATTCTACTCAAAAATATCCGTGTATTGAAGATGTTTTAATTCATTTATTCATGAAAATATGTGGAGAAAAAAAGACTTCAGAAACCATGGAGAAATCTCTTAAAGGAGAACCTTTTCAAATATTCAGAGAAACTCCTCTTCAATCACTAGTCTTCACAACGTCAGCAAGTAATGAGGAAGGAAATGACGTGTATATAGTGAAGGGAAGCCATCCTGGATTCAAAGACGCCATGAAGAGGCACAGTGTGTGGTGAATGTGAGAAGCTTGATAATTTGGATGCAGTGTCTAGCCCTTGAAACAGCCCGATGATGGTGAAACAGGGTCTCCTGTTGGGCTTTATGGACATCGAAGACTGAAAATTAATGTGGACGAGTGGCATCATTACTATTCAAGCTAAGTTACAAATGAATGTTTTTTCACCGGATATATGTTGTTGAAATAACGCATCTACCCTAGTGTATTGTAAAAGGTATTTGTATAAGTATTTCATGAATGAAGAGTGGAGTTTTTTTGTGAAGACTAGTGATTGAAGAGGAGTTTCTCTGAATATTTGAAAAGGCTCTCCTTTAAGAGATTTCTCCATGGTTTCTGAAGTCTTTTTTTCTCCACATATTTTCATGAATAAATGAATTAAAACACCTTCAATACACGGATATTTTTGAGTAGAATTTGGTTGTCATATTAGTTGACTTCAATTACCCCAATACTGACTGGATAAATGTTACATCAGGGAGTGCCAGGGAGATAACATTTCTATAAACGACTGCTTCCTGGAGCAACTGGTCCAGGAACCGACAAGAGGGAGAGCCATTTTGGACCTGGTCCTTGGTGGCGTGCAGGGAATAGTGCGAGAGGTGTCGGTGTTGTGTCCCCTGGCGACTATAATAAAACGAGGAAATTAGTTAAAAGAAGCTAAAAGGATCGGCTGCAATGATTAGGATACTAAATCAGGCATGGGCGTTATTCAAAAATACCATCTTGGAAGTCCAGACCAGATGCATTACACATATTTGCAAAGGTGGAAAGAAGAGAAAATAACAGCCACATATTTAAAAGGTGAAGTGAAAGAGGTTATTACAGCCAAACAATGTCCTTCAAAAAATGAAGAAAATAAGAAGCAACATAAGCACTGGTAAGTCAGATGCAAAACATTAATAAAGAAGGCTAAAAAAGAATATGAAGAGAAACTTGCAGCACAGGCTAAAACTCACAGCAACAACTTTTAAAGGTACATGAGAAGCAGAAAGCCTGTGAGGGAATCTGTGGGACTGTTAGATCATGAGGGAGCAAAAGGGGCACTCAGAGAAGACAAGGCCCTACCAGAGAAACTGTACTGAGCCAAACTAACAAATTAAAGAGTAGTAAATCACCTGGACCGGATGGCTTACATCCGAAGGTATTCAAAGAACTCAAATATAAAACTGCTGATCTGCTGTTAGTAATATGTTACCAATACAGCAACACGGAGAGGGTCCAAAGTACAGCACCAAGAGCCTTTAGAAATGGGACACAGTTCTTTATTCCAATGTGGACCTGACATGGGCTGTGTTTTGGTGCATAGCTCCTGTGTCAGGGAACAATTGTCATCTAATGTGAAAAGAATACTGTGCACAGCTACCAAGCATCTTCCTTATGCAACAGAAATAAATTCCATCCACTCAGTTACTTGGCACATCTAGAACAAAAAGTACCTTCATTCTTTGAGTCAAACACTTGATGAAAGAACAAAGGTACTTTTTGTTGTATTTTAGTAATATGTAACCTATCATTAAAATCGTGCATAGTACCTGAAGATTGGAGGGTGGCCAATGTGATGCCGATTTTTAAAAAGCATTCCAGGGGTGATCTGGGAAATTACAGACCGGTAAGCCTGACGACAGTGCTGGGCAAAATAGTGGAAACTATTATAAAGAATAAAATTATGGAACACATAAGCAAACATGGTTTAATGGGACAGAGTCAGCATGGGTTCAGCCGAGGGAATTCTTGCCTCACCAATTTGCTTCATTTCTTTGAAGGCGTGAATAAACATGTGGATAAAGGTGAGTCAGTTGATGTAGTGTATCTAGATTTTCAGAAAGCTTTTGATAAAAGTTCCTCATAAGAGACGTCTGAGAAAATTAAAGAGTCATGGGATAGGAGGCAATGTTCTGGTGTGGATTAGAAATTGGTTATTGGACAGAAAACAGAGGGTAGGGTAAAATGGTCATTTCTCTCAATGGAGGAGGGTGAACAGTGGAGTGCCGCAGGGATCAGTACTGGGACATGGTGCTATTTAACATATTTATAAATGAAATAGAATGTTGATGAGGTGATTAAATCTGCAGATGACACAAAACTATTCAGGTTTGTTAAAACACATGCGGACTATGAAATATTGCAGGAAGACCTTAGGAAATTAGAAGACTGGGTATCCAAATGGCAGATGACATTTACTGTGGACAAATGCAAGGTGATGCACATTAGAAAGAATAATCTGAATCACAGTTACCTAATGCTAGGGTCCACCTTAGGGGTCTGCAACCAAGAAAGATATCTAGGTGTCGTAGATAATACGCTGAAATCTTCTGCTCAATGGTAGCAGTGGCCAAAAATGCAAACAGGTTGCTAGGAATTATTAGGAAAGGGATGGTGAATAAGGCCAAAAATACTATAATGCCTCCGTATCGTTCCATGGTGCAACTGCACCTTGAATTTGCGTTCAGTTCTGGTCACCATAATCTCAAAAAAGATATATCGGAATTAGAAAAGATTCAAAGAAGAGCAACCAAAACGATAGAGGGGATGGAATTCCTCTCATATGAGGAAAGGCTAAAGAGCTTGGAAAAGAGATGGATGAGAGGAGATATAATTGAGGTCTACAAAATCCTGAGTGGTGAGAAGTAAATCGATTTTTTTACTCATTCCAAAAATACAAAGACTAGGGGACACTCGAGGAAGTTAAATGGAAATACTTTTAAAACAAATAGGAGGAAATATTTATTCAATGGATGGTTAAACTCTGGAACTCTTTGCCAGAGAATGTAGTAACAGCAGTTAGCATATCTGGGTTTAAAATGATTTGGACAAAGTCCATAGTTTGCTATTGAGACAGACATGGGGAAGCCACTTCTTGCGCTGGGATTGGTAGCATGGAATCTTGCTACTATTTGGGTTTCTGTCAGGTACTTGTGACCTGGTTTGGCCACTGTTGGAAACAGGATACTGGGCTACTCTTATGTTCTTATGTACCACAGTGGGTGATAGAAAGTCCCTCCTGCATAATTAGATAAACTGCTAGTCCTTTTGAAAACAAAGTTACCTATTACAGGTAACTTCTGGAATCCTGCAAATTAAATAGAGAGAAGTAAGGCAGCCAGCTGCAGAGTCATAAGAACATGGGAGCTATCACATATGCTTACAGGATCATCATGTCTTCAATGGAGAGCTCTAGAGCAAGAATTCTGTTTGAGTACCATCAGATGATGCCACCATCTGTGTGACTGGTGAACTGTTGTTTTCAGTAAATGCCTATTACAGGTAAGCAGCCAATCCAAATAGCTAATTTCTATAGTCTTGTTTCCAGTATTACATAGGGTGATTTCACCTCTGAATTTCAAAGTGAAATTTTAATATTTTAATATAAATGATACTGAAAGTCCCTCCTTACTATGGATTAGCAACCAATGCAGGTAATATAATATAAGTTAAAATAATCTTGATTTAACAAAGCACTAAAAAGCATTATTCTCTTATTTTACCTTATAAAAATGTTGTTTAAAAAGTGTTTTTAAAATAAAATTTTAAATCAAAAATTCTTTGTTTTTATAGGAAATACAACCACTCCAGGTACTACATTATCCATTTAATTATCTAATATTTAATACATTATTAAAACAATAATTTTCTTTATATTTGATGCCTGCAAATCAGTGTTTTTAAAATAAAATTCTAAACCAAAAATTCTTTGCCTTTTGTAGGAAACACAACCAGTACAGGTACAACTATATTATTTAAATTATCTATTATTTTAATTGCATATTGAAAATGCTATTATTTTCTTTATATTTTTCTTTTGAACAGTTTAATGTTTTCAAATGAATATTTTTTTTTAATACAATTGTTAACCAATATTCCTCTGCTTTTTGTAGGGCCACCAATCCCTCCAGGTAGTACAACATCAGTTTAAACTCTCTACTATTTTAAGAGAGCATTTAGAGATACTACTATTTTCTTTCTATTCTATTTTACAATATGTTAGGGGTCCTTTTATCAGGCCACGGAAGGGCTACTGCGGCAATGGTGTGTGGCAAATTGGCCCTACTGCCAGGCTTGCTCAGGAGTCTGGCGGTAGTTCCGGCTTTTGGCGCATGCCATTTCTGGCACCAGGAACACTTTTGTCTGGTGCTGGGGGCTTACCTGGTGGTAGTGGTTACAGCCAGGTTAGTGTGGGAGCCCTTACCGCCTCCTAAATAGAAGGCAGTAAGGACTCCAGGAGAAAATGACTTTGCGCCAATATGGGTCTTTTACTAAGGTGTGCTAGTGTTTTTAGCTCATGCTAAAAATCTGCTGGCTCTAAACTCTGAGACGCCCATAGGAATATAATGGGCATCTCAGTCTTTAGCGTCAGTTGATTTTTTAGCAGGAGCTAAAAAAGCTAGCACAACTTAGTAAAAGACCCCCTTAGCGCATAGCTATTTACATACCCTCTGTTGTGGTAAAAGGAGGCCTCAATGCATGGGAAACCTGTGCGCCGACACCACCATGAGCCCCCTTTTACCGCAGCTTGGTGAAAGGACCCCTTACAGTTTTAAAAAATTAGTGCTTTAAGATAAAATTCTAAACTATTAACTTTTTATTTTTGCAGTCACATTAACCGAAACCTCACCTACAACAGGTAATTTTCATTTACACATATAATCTTTGTTTAGTATGTACCATTTCATTGTAGAACTACTGGTACTGTTTTGATGTTTTAAATTAATATTGGGTCCCTTTTACAAAGTGACGGTATGCCCAACGTTGGCTTACTGCTCGTTAAAAAGGAAGTACCGCAGGGCTACCGCAGCAGTCTGGCAGTAGTTCCCATCCCCAGCACGCCATCATATTTGGTGCTACAAAAATATATTTATTTTTGTAGTGCCAGTGTGTATCCGGTGGTAATCGGGCAGTGCTGTGTGGTTCCCAGTTAGCACCAGGTTAGCACGAGGGTGCTTTGGAGGCAGAGAGATATGTTTTGCACTAATCAAGTAACACAGATAAATCACTGTGCACTGTCTGATTATCACGGAGTTAGTATGTGCACCCTTAGTGCCTAGTAAATAGGTAGCAGTAAGGGCTCATGCGCTAATGACCATGCACTAATTAGCACGTGGCCATTAAGGGGAAAATAGAAATTGTGGCCATTTTACTGCCATGCTAAAAATGGCCTCAGTGGACAGGAAACACATGTGCTACAAATAGCACAGGCCACTTTTTAACACTGCTTAGTACAGAAATTTTACCACCGTGCGTAGATGTAGGGGAGGGCATTTACACCAGCTTAAATGGATGTGCCTAGATTTAGGCGCAAAAAAACACACTCAGATCTCACACATCTGCCATTCAAAATGAAAATCAAATCCAAACAAGCAGTGTGGTGTTGTCTATATCAAAACAAGGACATCAAAGCAGTCCAACTTAGTCCAGAAAAAAGAAGAAAAAGAGGGGGAAAAGTCTCAACAAGTGCTGCAATATTGAATATTGTTCATTAATTACATGCACAACAAGTCATCATAGACTGAAAAACCCCCCAAAAATAAATCTATTTTTATTTTCTTATATTTATAAATGCTTATATTCACACATAGTTCCAGCTCTAAGAAGTCAAACAAAACCACAAAATAACTTATCTTTTAACAAATCTGTCCTGCATATAGACTCCGACGGTCCCGTTTCGTATTTCTTCCTCAGGGAACCCAGACGCGGACTTGTGCAAAAATTGAGTGACTAAAATGACGCTGGACTGGACGCTGAATCAGCTGCCAGATTTAGGTGCACCTGCCTTGCCCAAGTGTATTCTATATATCGCGCCTGAATTTAAGTGCATCTAATAGAATACGCCTAGGCATCAGTATCAGACTAGGGTTACCATATGGCTCCAGAAAAAGGAGGACACATTGATCCAGTCCTGGTTTTGCTTCAATTGAAAGCAATAGAAGTAAAACCCAGACTGGCTCAATCTGTCCTCCTTTTTCTGGAGCCATATGGTAACCCTATATTACTACTACTACTACTTAAAATTTCTAGAGCGCTACTAGTGTTACGCAGCGCTGTATAGTTTAACAAAGAAGGACAGTCCCTGCTCAAAGGAGCTTACAATCTAAAGGACGA
The DNA here is from genome assembly GCF_901765095.1 of Microcaecilia unicolor. Classification (NCBI taxonomy): domain Eukaryota; kingdom Metazoa; phylum Chordata; class Amphibia; order Gymnophiona; family Siphonopidae; genus Microcaecilia; species Microcaecilia unicolor. The sequence goes on along the minus strand of NC_044040.1, from coordinate 37,806,131 downwards.
AATGTCAAGTTGGGGCAGTCTAGATTTCCTGAGTACTGTGTAGTGCTTAGGTGCCGAAGGCGACATTGAAGATGTGGGCTTTGAGCAATGATTTGAAGATGGGCAGGGAGGGGGCCTGGTTTATGGGCTCAGGGAGTTTGTTCCAAGCATGGGGTGAGGCGAGGCAGAAAGGGTGGAGCCTGGAGTTGGCGGTGGTGGAGAAGGGTACTGAAAGGAGGGATTTCTCTTGAGAGCGGAGGTTACGGGTAGGAACGTAAGGGGAGATGAGGGTAGAGAGGTAAGGAGGGGCTGCAGATCGAGTGCATTTGTAGGTTAGTAGGAGAAGCTTGAACTGTATGTGGTATCTGATCGGAAGCCAGTGAAGTGACTTGAGGAGAGGGGTGATATGAGTATATCGGTTCAGGCGGAAGATAAGGCATGCAGCAGAGTTCTGAATGGACTGAAGGGGGGGATACATGGCTAAGTGGGAGGCCAGTGAGGATTAGGTTGCAGTAGTCAAGGCGGGAGGTAATGAGAGAGTGGATGAGAGTTTGGGTGGTGTGCTCAGAGAGGAAAGGGCGAATTTTGCTAATGTTATAGAGGAAGAAGCGACAGGTCTTGGCTATTTGCTGGATATGCGCAGAGAAGGAGAGGGAGGAGTCGAAGATGACTCCGAGGTTACGGGCAGATGAGACGGGGAGGATGAGGGTGTTATCAACTGAGATAGTGAGTGGAGGGAGAGGAGAAGTGGGTTTGGGTGGGAAGACAATAAGCTCGGTCTTGGCCATGTTCAGTTTCAGGATATATCAGAATAGATGGAATCTAGCCCCATATCTAGAAACCCTCTCCAGTTTTCTAAGGGACCCTTTTAATAAGCTGCTTTAGGTGATAATCCTGCTTATTTTCGAAGGAGAAGGCCAAATCGGTATAATCAAAAGCCGATTTTGGCCGGCTTCAACTGCATTCCATCTCAGGGCCAGCCAAAGTTAAAGGGGGCGTTTCGGCAGGGTACAGAAGGCCAGACGGGGGCATGGTTACCAGATGGCTGGCTTCGGCCGATAATGGAAAAAAGAAGGCCGGCTCTGACGAACACTTGGCCGGCTTCACTTGTTCCATTTATTTTTAGGACCAAGTCTCAAAAAAGTGCCCCAACTGACCAGATGACCACCAGAGGGAATAGGGGATCACCTCCCCTTACTCCCCCAGTGGTCACCAACCCCCTCCCACCCACAAAAAAATTTTAAACATTTTTTGCCAGCCTCAAATGTCATACCCAGCTCCATGACAGCAGTATGCAGGTCCTTGGAGCAGTTTTTAGTGGATGCAGTGCACTTCAGGCAGGCGGACCCAGGCCCATACCCCCCCTACCTGTTATACTTGTGGTGATAAATGTGAGCCCTCCAAAACCCACCACAAACCCACTGTACCCATATATAGGTGCCCCCTTTACCCTTTAAGGGCTATGGTAGTGGTGTACAGTTGTGGGTAGTGGGTTTTGGGGGTTTGGGGAGGGGCTCAGCACCCAAGGTAAGGGAGCTATGCACCTGGGATCAATTTGTGAAGTCCACTGCAGTGCCCCCTAGGGTGCCCGGTTGGTGTCCTGGCATGTGAGGGGGACCACTGCACTATAAAAGCTGGCTCCTCCCATGACCAAATGGCTTGGATTTGGCTGGGTTTGAGATGGCTGCCATTGGTTTCCATTATCGGCGGGAAACCAATGGTGGCGATCTCTAACTCCGGCCCAAATGTAGAGATTTGGACGGCCCCGACCGTATTATCGAAACGTAAGATGGCTGGCCATCTTGTTTCGATAATATGGTCGGGTATGCCTCTTTCCGGGGCCGGCTTTAGAGATGGCTGCCCATACAGATGGCCGGCCCCGCTCGATTATGCCCTTCTATGTTGCCTAACACAGCAAAAATGGCCTAACACAGAACACACCAAAGTATTCTGCATGAGTTTGGCCATTTGCCTGCACTAAGCGCACAGTAATTATTTTTTCAAAAACTTTTTGAGAGGGCATTTCAATGGCAAAGAATTGGCATTCCTGCGCTAACCATTTACCACATCTACATTTCCACATGCTAACTAGTAAGCAAACGGTTAACACAGGAGCCCTTACTGCCTGCAGTATAGGCCAAGTGGTTAAATTATAAAGAATTAGATAGTCATTGATTTAGTGTTTTCTAACCTTGATTATTTTAGTACAAAGAAGGGTTTGCTTCATATTCACATGTAGTGAATATACCATTAAAAATATACTCTGTAAGCCCTTATTGATAAAGAAATACCATTGAATTAGATTACTATAATTTGAGTGAAATTCAAAATAACAGGAACTGATCCTTTACAAATATTCCATAGTTCTTGTCATATTAAAGAGACTTTTACTAAAGAATAGCACATGCTATCTGCATCAGGGCCCATAGGGATAAAATGGGTCCTTTGATAACATGCGCTAATCTTTAATCCATGGTAGCGTTTTTAGCTCGTGGTAGAAATCCGCTGGCAGTTACTGGCTTCTAACCCTGATTGATATTCTTAATACAAAGAAGTTCTTGCTTCATGTTTACAAATAATTTTATTATCCATTAAAAATTAATTCTATAAATCTTTTTTGATAGAGAAGTAATACCCAATAATATTACTTATATGTGAGTGAACTTCAGAATGATTAGAACAGATCCTTGCTAAATATTACTTAGATCTTCATAGTTTGCAAGGGAAAGAGTAATCTTTGAAAAGATAATGGATTTTTTTGGAGTAAACTCTAATTAAGGCCTCCTTTAACCAAGCTGTGGCAAAAGGGGGCCTGCATTGTTGTCAGCGCATGTTTTACGCACGCGCTGAGGCCCCCTTTTACCGCAGGTGGTAAAAGGGCCAGTCTCGCTTTCCTGCAGGAAATGGTTGGGTGGCAAGTAAAGCACGGCCATTTCGGGGGGGAGAGCCTTTACCGCCACCCATTGAGGTGGTGGTAAAGACTCTTGCGCTAACCCGGCGGTAACCAGGCAGTGTGTGGCACTGCCTGATTACTGCCAGGTACTATCTGGCGCTATAAATTTTCGTAGCGCCAGAAATGACTGCATAGTAGGGGTGGGAAGTACCACCGGGCTGCTGTGGTAGCCTGGTGGTACTTCCTAAATTGCGAGCAATAAGCCCGCATTGGGCTTACCGCCGCTTTGTAAAATGAGCCCTCAAACATCTATGGTTGTCTTAGGAGCAAGTGCCACTGTAGATAATATTAAACACCCTCTTTTTAAAAAAGCTGTTCTCTTTCAGCTGAATGCTGACACACTAGTGAAATTATGAGGCACTAGGTAGTTCTTCATTTTCTGGTTTCTATCTCTGATTTTAATAGTATGAAGAAGTGCTTGATTCAAGTGTACTTTAATATCCATTAAAACGTCAAACTATAAACCTTTTTTTTTTTACTAGCAAAGGAACACACATTAATATATCTGATATTTGAGTGAAATTCAGAATAATTAGAACCAATCCTTGCTAAAGAGTAGATAGTTCTGTATATTTTGTTATGGAAAAGTCTCATCCTTAAAAAAGCAACAGATCATTTTGGAATATATTCTAATTAAAGCATCTCTGATTCTCTTAGTACCAAGTTCCACCACTGCAGTATCTACAACAACAGGTAATATCAATACCCTATTTTTTTTTTTTTAATCTGTTATCTTTCTGATTACATGTAGCCGTTGCTGAAATTATGAGGCACCAGATAGTACTTGATTTACTAGTTTCTAACCCATTTTTTATTGATAGAGAAGAACTTCAAATTATAGGGTTAACACAGTAAAAATAGGCTGACGCAGGATGCAGAAAAGAGTATTGTGTTTGTTTTGTCATTAGTGTCCAGTAATCATGCAGTAATTATTCCTTTTTTTGGAGGGGTTCTGGATGTGTCATGGGGGGAGAATGGGCAGAGAATTTTCATGCAAGTATAAACCAGTTAGTGAGCGGGCATTACAGCATGCCAACTAGATTACAGGTGTTTAACTCGAGAGCCTGTAGCATTTCTTATGTAGGAGGTGTGCCCGCATTATTTTTTTCACTTGCGTTGTGCTACTTTGACTTTAATGTATGGCCTAAAATAAAAATAATAGGAAAATGACCATTTCTTAGCTACAGCAAATCTGGATTAGCAGGTGGGAAAGTCAAAAGCCCAGATTTTGCCTTGTCTTAGGAAAAGGGCCCCAATATTACAAATATTTGAGAGACGTTCAGGGTGATCGGACAAACCGTTACTAAACATTATGTGGGCCTTTTACAAAAGCGTGCTAGCGTTTTTAGTGAATGCTAAAAATTAGCACATCCTAAATGCTAAGACGCCCATTATACCTATGGGCATCTTAGAGTTTAGCGCACATGAATTTTTAGCACACGCTAAAAACACTAGCGTGTCTTTGTAAAAGACCCCCTTTATATTTTCATATTTTGCATGGGAAAATATTAATCTTTGTAAAGACAAAGGATTTTTTTGTTATATATTCTAATTAAAACATCTCTGGGTCTCTTAGGAACAAGTTCCACTTCATCATCTACATCAACAAATAATATTAAACACCCTCTCTTTTCAAAATCCTCCCTTTCCTCTGAATGTAGCCTGTGAAAGAATTATGAGGCACCAAATAGTACATCATTTGCTAGTTTCTAACCCTGATTGATTTTCTTAGTCTATAAAAGTGCTGGCTTCATTTTTACATGTGATTTTAGTATCCTTTAAACATTTGCTCTATGAAACAGTGGAGCCCTTTTACTAAGGCGCAGGAGGGCTAATGCGCAGGTAGTGCACTCTCAATCGCCACTACCACTTGGGTAGTGCATGCGCCTGGCAGTAATTCTGATTTTGGCACATGCCGAATCCCGCAGTAGAAAATTATTTTCTACCACGTGGGCGTTCCCAGCGGTAACTGGCAGCATGCCCATGTTGGCGCATGCTACATGGTTACCACTTGGGTAGCATGTGAGCCCTTACTGCTAGGTCAGTGGGTGGCAGTAAGGGCTCAGGTCGTAAATAGGCAAGCACTAGTTTTAATGTTAGCGCAGGCCCATTTCCCGGCCCATTAAAAAATAGTCTTTTTCCCAGCTGAAGTAAAAGAAATGGCCCAACCCATGCCTAAAAGATGTGCCCACACTACCGCAGGCCACTTTTTACCACGTTTCCTAAAAGGACCCCATAGAAACATAGAAACATGATGGCAGATAAGGGCCAAATGGCCCATCCAGTCTGCTCATCGTCAGAAACCACTAACTCTTCCTTTTCCCATGTTCCTGTTCCATGCTTTTTAAAATTCGGACACAATCTTTGTTTCCACGATCTCCACCGGGAGGCCATTCCACGCATCCACCACCCTTTCCATGAAAGACTATTTTCTTAGATTCTTCCTAAGCATATTTCCTCTTAACGTCATCCTATGCCCTCTCATTCTGGTGTTTTCCTTCATTTGATAAAGAATCTCTTCCTGTACATTAATGCCACTGAGGTATTTAAACGTCTCTGTCATATCCCCACTCTCCCATCTCTCTTCCAGCATATATATGTTGAGGTTCATAAGCCTGTCCTTATATATTTTATGATGGAGACCGCTTACCAATTTTGTAGCCGCCCTCTGAACCATTTATATATTTTTGTAGGTGTGGTCTCTAGAATTGCATGCAGAGACTTATACAAGAGCACTATCACCTCTTTTTTCCTACTTGTCATCCCTCTTCTTATGCACCCAGTCATCCTTCTGGTTTTGATCATCACCCTTTCTACCTGTTTAGCCACTTTAAGGTTGTCAGACACAATCACTCCCAAATCTCGGTCTTCTTCCATACACAGGAGCTCTTCACCCCCTATATTGTAACCCAATCTTAGTTGCCAATTATCGGATCATTCTTCAAGCTTCGCTAGATCTTCTCATGCCAACCACACCCTCCGGGTGTACACTCTATTACAGAGTTTGGTATCATCCGCAAGGAGACAAACCTTTACCAGACAACCCTTTCGCAATATCTCTCACAAAGATGTTAAAGACAGCTGGCCCAAGGACCGATCCCTGCGGCACACCACTGATAACATCCCTTTCCACAGAGCAAGTTCCATTTACCACTTTCCTTTGTCTCCTCCCACTTAACCAGTTTTTGATCCAGTCAGTCACTTTAGGTCCCAAACTGAGGACACTCAATTTATTTATCAGTCACCTGTCCGGAACCGTGTCAAAGGCTTTGCTAAAATCCAAGTACACCACATGTAGCGCTCCTCCCAGATTCAACTGTTTGGTCACCCAGTCAAAGAAATCAATCCAATTTCTATGACATAACCTGCTTCTAGTGAAGCCATGTTGCCTTGACCATTCAATTTGAGAAAACTCACAATCCTCTGTGTTTCCATTAGTTTATTCACCACTGAGGTCAGACTGCCAGGTCTTTAATTCCCAACTTCCTCCTTACTTCCGCTCTTGTGCAGAGGAACCACTCCAGTCTCTAAGAAAGCATTGAAGAGGTCAGACAGTGGAGCCGCCAGAACTTCTCTGAGTTCCTTGAGCACCCTCGGATGTATCCCATCAGGTCCTATTGCTTTGTCTACTTTCAGTTTAACTAGCTCCTCATGAACACAGTCTTCTGTGAATCGGTCCTGGTCTTCCATACATCCATCCTATTTACATTTGTTTTCTGCGATCCTTCCCATGACCTTTCATTCATGAACACAGAACAGAAATAATTCTTAAGCAGTTCAGCTTTATCCTTATCATAAGAACATAAGAGTAGCCATACTGAAGACCAATGATCCATCTAGACTAATATTCTCTTTTCTAAACTTTGGGCAAGCCAGGTCATAAGTACCTGGCAGAAACCAGCTCTCTCTAGCTTCAATCCCCTGCTCCCAGGCTGGGTCTTTCCTCTGTTCACCCATAGCACACACAACTTCCTGGTTGCCACTTTCAGGAGCCGCAACCCTCCTTTACAGCTAGTGATCACACTGCTTACTTAGGATTCCCCTTTTCCCCTCATGGTCTCTTGGTAAGGGATCATCAAGTAACCAAAGACCCCCCCTCTTGGGCATTATTCCATTTACCCCCTCTGCAGCTCCTCCACCCTTGTCATTCTCTACAAGTGCAACTCTTTTCACCTCCTGCATTCTGTTTCAAAATCACTCCCCATGTGCTGGGCCTCCCCAGGGACATCTTACCACTCCGGCGTCTAGCTGGTACCTCCTTCCCCCCAGGGCTCTGGAAAAATCTATCACATTAGTAATACCCATTCCATAGGGCATTATACTGGTTTCAAATTCTAACTGATTTTCTTAGTATAAAGAAGTACTTGTATCATGTTTACATGTGATTTTAATATCCATTAAAAATTCACTTTATAAATCTTTTCTTGATAGAGAGGTAATACTTAAGAATATTACAAATATAGTAACATAGTAGATGACGGCAGAAAAAGACCTGCACGGTCCATCCAGTCTGCCCAACAAGATAACTCATATGTGCTACTTTTTGTGTATACCCTAATTTGATTTGTACCTGTGCTCTTCAGGGCACAGACCGTATAAGTCTGCCCAGCACTATCCCCGCCTCCCAACCACCAGCCCCGCCTCCCAACCACCGGCTCTGGCACAGACCGTATAAGTCTGCCCAGCACTATCCCCACCTCGCAACCACCGGCTCTGGCACAGACTGTATAAGTCTGCCCAGCACTATCCCCACCTCCCAACCACCAGCCCCGCCTCCCGATCTTGACTAAGCTCCTGAGGATCCATTCCTTCGGCACAGGATTCCTTTATGCTTATCCCACGCATGTTTGAATTCCGTTACCGTTTTCATTTCCACCACCTCCCGCGGGAGGGCATTCCAAGCATCCACTACTCTCTCCGTGAAAAAAATACTTCCTGACATTTTTCTTGAGTCTGCCCCCTTCAATCTCATTTCATGTCCTCTCGTTCTACCACCTTCCCAACTCCGGAAAAGGTTCGTTTGCGGATTAATACCTTTCAAATATTTGAACGTCTGTATCATATCACCCCTGTTTCTCCTTTCCTCCAGAGTATACATGTTTAGTTCAGCAAGTCTCTCCTCATATGTCTTGTAACGCAAATCCCATACAAATATTGGAGTGAAATTCAGAATCATTATAACAGCTCCTTGCTATACATTACATATGTCTTCATTTTTTGTTTGGGAAAAGCCTAATCTTTGTAAAGGCAAAGTTATCTTTTTTTGAATAATTCTAATTAAAACATCTGTGGTTCTCTTAGGATCAAGTACCAGTGCAGCACCTACAACGACAGGTAATATTAAAGACTCTCTTTTTAGAGTTTAATAATGTTTTATTGATGAATGTATACATGAAACAATTCCATGTCAATCAGTAGAACTTTGGTAACAAGCATTTCAAACTCGTACTAATACAGCTAAACTGCTATCATCAACATTTTCTGTTGTTCCCCTTCCCCCCCCCCCCACTTCCCCCTCCCCCTATCTCCCCTCCCCTCCTTCCACATTAACATATTGATTAACTTTGGCATATATATGCAAATGTGCTGTACTTAACTATTGTCAGGAAATCCATATATTAACTTTGGAATGTATCAAGTAGCAACCTGGGTATTCTTCAACAAAAATTTTTGAAAAATAAATGTAAACTGCTGACAACATTCTGTGGTCTTAGCTTGGTATTTCTTTGCTCTGTTAATGTCATGTCTTCCCCGCCTTATGCTATAATTTTGCCAATCAATAATGTATCATCCGCTAAGCAGGAGAATCACATCGTATCTGTGTGGTGCTACTATCTCTTTCTCATCCCCAGAAGCCTCCTTTCCCTCTATACTGTACCTACCTCCTCATCCCTTCCCCCCCTTCTAACCCCCCCTAAGGTATCTTCCCGAGAAACCAACCTATATCCTATGCCCTCCTTCTTCCAAATCAAAGGGAATTTAATACCAGACTTCTACCTCTTGAATGTAGTGACTGAATGTATGGGCCCCAATTGTCCAAAAAAGTCTTCCTCCTCCTAGAGGAGCCTCTTACTCCCCGGCGTTCACAAAGCATCAGCTCATGAAATCTATTTCTCCAGTGCCAGAAGTCCGGGAGAGTACTGCCTACCCATTGACAAAGTAGCAACCTCTTACCCACCAGACAGGCCTTACGGACCAGATGCCTCCCAGATGTGCTCTGTAAGACAAAGACCTCATGTTTATCCAGCAGTACACCCATCGGAGAGCATACAATTTTAGAGCCCAGTAAAAATGACAAATACTGCAATATAGCTTTCCAAAAATTCTGTACCTGAAAGCATTCCTACAAACAGTGGAATAGTGAGCCTGGCACTCTCCCACATTTTTCACATAACGGGTCTTCCACCCCTCCCATCCGTAAAAGCTGGGTTTTTGTGAGGTATGCTCTATGAAGAATTCGGTATTGGCATTCACGGAGGCCCGCATTACCGGTCATCTCCGGAATCCGAGAAAGCAGTATATCGAAATCCAAGGATAGTCCTGGCCTAGTTAAGTCTCTAACCCAACGCATTCTAATTGACTCTCTGTCCTTCTTAAGTGGTAGCTTCCCCAATAACTTAAACAACTTCGAAACTGAAAATTGATCCGTTCCCTCTCCTTCTAGGAATTGTCTCATCCGATGACAATGCCTGTCTCTCAAAGCCTCCAAGTCTAAGGACCTCACATAGTGTGTTATTTGATGATAGGCAAAAATGTTGTTCATATCATAACCAATACCCAAAGCTCCCAGATTTAACAACATCCCTTGCTTATTTAACAGATGCTCCAAACGACTAATGCCCAAGTGCCCCCAAACCTGAAATGTCCTATTATCCATCCCAGGCTGAAAGGACAAGTTTCCACATATGGGTAACATATCTGACGTATTGTTCGACAGGCCCCAAATACCCATCAGGTCTTTCCAAAGAGACTGCAAAGATGTCAGCAGCAAGATGTTCCTCAGATGTTCCGGAACACTAGCCCTAGGTGCCTGTAATAGAAAATAAAAATGACAAGGGGCAAAGAACTGTCCTTCTATTTTACGGGGTGTATAATCTTCACGATCATAAAACCAGTCACTAAAATGCCTCAATAAGCATGCCCTATTATACCGTTTCAGGTCTGGTAAGCCCAATCCTCCCTCCTTCCAGTGACCCATCAACAGAGGTAGTGGCAGTTTGGCCTTTTTCCCTCCCCAACAATACCGTCTAAGCAAGCGATATAATACTTTAAAATCTCGGTGGTAGATAAGAACGGGCAATAGCCTTATACAATAAAGCCACCTAGGGAATTCCACCATCCGAAATAACTGAATGTGCCCATAGAGTGTGAGGGGCAAAGTCACCCAACTCTTCAGCCGTGTCTCTGTAGCGCCCAGCAGTCTATTCACGTTCAATCGATATATATCCGCCAAGTTCATGGACAGCCAAACCCCCAAATAACAAAACGATCCTTGCGCCCACCGAAGTGGAAAAGTCTGCCCCCACTCTCCTTTCTGCTCCTCTGAGGAGGCCAGTGCCAAAGATTTCATATAGTTAAGCATAATCACCAAATTCTTGAAAGAGTTCTAACAAAGCCGGGAGTGACTGGGAGGGCTGTGTCAAATGTACTAGTAAGTCATCCGCAAAGGCCGACAACTAAAATCGAGAGACACCTATCAGTACTCCTTTAATCTCCGGGTGGGTTTGTATTGCTCTAACCAGTGGATCTAAGGACAAGACAAACAATAGAGGAGAGAGCGGACACCCCTGCCTGGTGCCTCGATAGATGTTAAATGAGCGGGAGCGGACCCCATTTACCTAGACATATGCCAAAGGCTCCAGATATAACACCTGAATCGCATCTAGAAAGAACCCTTGAATACCATATTGCTTCAAAGTCTCAAACAGATAGGGCCACCTCACCCTGTCAAAGGCTTTCTCTGCATCAAAACTGATTAATAGAGAAGCCAGACGCTTATGTTGCACCGTCTCTAAAGATGCCAATATAGCATGGAGGTTCCGAACCGCTGTCCTCCCTTTCACAAACCCCACTTGAGCTTCCTCTACTAACTCCGGGAGTACTCGGGCCAGCCGATTTGCCAATATCTTAGCATATAATTTGGCATCCATATTAAGAAGGGAAATTGGTCTATACGATCCCGGATCTGCCATATCTTTACCCGCCTTCGGGATAACTACAATCTGAGCTACCTTCATTGTTTCCGGCATCGTCCACTCCTCTACCATGGCATTGAACAGGGCCAAAAGCGGTTTTTTAAGATTTTCGTAGAACTGTTTGTAAAACTCCACACGATAGCCATCCGTACCTGGTGTTTTGTGAGAAGCACTTTGCTGCAATGCCAACATTAGATCTCCCTCCACAATTGGGCTATTTAACCTCTGCAACTGCCGGGGGGACAATTTAGGGAGCTCTACCAAATCTAAAAACATTTCAGCATTCAGCCCCTCATCTTCCGGCCTAGCATAAAGGGTCTCATAATACTGGCCAAAACGGTCTGCTATGCTCTGATCTGTTCTCAGGAACTGCCCATTTGAGGCCTTCAATTGCAGAACTCTGGAGGTTCCCTTTTTATTCCGCCCCATATTCGCCAATAATTTCCCTGCCTTGTTGCCATATTGGAATAGTTTATATTTATAATACAACTGGGACTTGACTGCTCTATGATGCAACAGTTCATTGAGTTCTTTCTGTGCCCCCAAAAGCAATGACTTGTTCTCATCAGTAGCATTCCTGCTATAAAGCTTCCTATAATTACGAACCTGCAACTCAAGACGTAAAATCTCCTTGTCTCGAAGCCTCCGAGTTCTAGCGCAATAAGAAATAATATCCCCTCACAATACAGCCTTCTCTGTTTTCCAAAAAAGGGTCGGTTGCTGTCTGTGAATATCATTATGAAATTCATAGTCTGCCATCCTCTCGGTTAGAAATATCTGGAATTTCTGATCTCCTACTAAATCTAAGGGATATCTCCAAAGGCGCGTTCCATCTCCCCTCATGGGTCTCCTCCATCTTAGCCATATCAGGGCATGATCTGAGACCTCATAAGGCCCGATCTCTGCCTGCACCATCTGCGAGAAGAGAGAGCCCGAGACAAACAAGTAATCTATACGAGATTGGGACGCATGTGTTCTAGAAAGGTGAGTAAAGTCTCTATCCAATGGGTGTAAAATACGCCACACATCCACCAGGTCTAATGCCTCACAAAGCAAGGTTAAGGCGCAAGCACCCCCCGAACTCCCAGCACCAGAGCCTGATCTATCAAGCCGGGGATCAACCACCAGATTAAAATCTCCTCCCATGATAATATTCCCCCCTTTGAACTTGGTTACTTTACATATCAGCCCCTGAAAAAACTTTTTATCAAACACATTTGGGGCATACACATTACACAGCACCAGTTGCTGGCCATCAATTTCCACCTGTGTCACAATGTAACGGCCCTCCGAACTCCTAAGTGTGGAAGTGATCTTTATTTGTAAACCTTTCCTAAAGAGAATTAGTACTCCGGCCTTCCTCCCTACTGCTGGTGCCTCTAGCAGGGATCCTACCCATCCTGTCTTGAATTTTGAATGTTCCCCTGATGACAGATGTGTCTCCTGCAATAGGGCTATATCCACTTGTTATCTTTTCAGTGCCTGGAGCACTTTTGTCCGCTTTATGGGGGACGAAACTCCCCCAATATTCCAAGAGACAATTTTAAGTGACCCCAGTACACCAGAACTCTAATATCAACATAAAAAAGGTTATACATCTGAACAGCATGAGAGAAACCCTCCCAGCCCATAGGGTTCCCCTCTTCAATCCCCCTTGACTTGGCCCCTGGAACCAACACTCTTTCAGATACCTCCCTCTCCCTCTCCCTCTTATCCCCCCTCCCCCCTTCCCTACCCCTGAACTTCTCCACAGTGCCACTATGGCCTAGGTCACGTGAGCTCCCCCCCCCCCCCCCCCCGACACCTCCCTCTATCTTCTATCCAATCTGGTACTTTCTCAAGGAACTCCTCTCCCCAGTGTACTGCAGCATTGACCTCTCTATTAACCCGTTGCCTGTGTTAACCCCTAATTACACTTTAGAATCTTTTAACCTTAGTTGGCATAATAGACCCCTTTTTCCCCTAGCATCCGGGTCTCCTCATCAGGTTTAATAGCATAAATTGTAAAGCACTGCCTCTTTCCCTTAAAGTGTAGGTCTTATGCCCCAACCAAACATTTAACATTTGAAACATTAACGATAAACATATTTGAGCTTTATCTGCCACTCCACGGTCTGTAACATGCCATCACACTCTGGATCACGAACTTAACCAACTTTTCCTCGACTGGGTGATATATACGCTCCATTTTGGCTCTCAGGGAGCACTCTCTCAATGTTCCTTCAAGTCCTCTTCAGATGCCTGTTCCGATATGATCCTCCGCAATCAAGTCTCATTTTGCAAACTACATAGCCTCTATAACTCTCCAGTCTTTTTTTAAGAACCTTCAGCTGCTCGAGGTCTTGAGTATATCGGTCTCTGTCAGAAAAACTTCTTAGTTGTTCAGCTCCAATGCAGTCTCTAGGAATCTCCATCCTCGGCGCTCCTTCAGCCGCCCATCATACGCCAACTCACGCTGATCCTTCAGCCGCCAAATCCCGCTTCACGAATTTCAGAGCCTCAGTCGCCGAGGAGAACATAGTCTGCTTCCCATCATGCCAAATCTTTAAACGGACCGGGTATAACAAAGCAAACTGTATTTTCTTGGCAAATAGCAGTTGACATACTTCTCAAAAGGCTCGCCACTGCATCGACACCCCAGCTAAAAAATCCTGGAAGCAACGCACCGTAGCGTTCTCATATTGTACAGTCCCTGCTTTCCGAAAGGCTCTGAGAATTTCTTGTTTATGAGCAAAGTTGAGGACTTTGAAGATAACCACTCGGGGGCGTGGGTCTTTCAGGCTTCCAGGCCCCAGTCGGTGAGCGCGCTCCACTCTTAAGGGCCCAGACAGCGATTGTAACTTTAAAGTTTTAGGGAGCCAGCTTTCTAAAAAGTCTCTCAGTTCTGGGTCTTTAATCTTTTCAGGCAGGCCTACCATTCTGATGTTACTTCTACGAGCCCGGTTCTCCAGATCCTCTAATTTACTTTCCAGTCTTTCCACTTTGCTTTTCAAGTCCTGTTGTGTGGTCTCATGCTGCTGAACTCGATCTTCCACATCTGAAAGCCTCTGCTTGCAAAGAGAGAACTCCGATTGTATATTCTCCAGCTTTGCATCAATGCCTCCCAGCTGCTCTGTGATCTTCTGCAGCTTGGTGTCCACCGAGGTGCCCAACATAGCCGAGACCTCCGCCGCCACCTCCGCTGCCTATACGGAACTCACCGACTTCGGGCCTTCTCCCTCTCCATCCGCCATCTTTGTTTCAGCAACGCGACTCCGTGTCGCGTCTTTCTTCGCCGATTTAGTAGCCATCCCCTGTACTTTTGGCTTTGCGTTTTCTTCCAGCAATTCTCCATGCTGTCCGCTCTCCCTTGATTGGCGTTCCGCTTATCACAGCGGCAAAGGTAAAGTTTTTTATGCGAGAACAGGCGCGAGGGAGGCGAGAGCTCAGCACACCCGCTCTCTAGCCGTGCATCACGTGACCCTCCTAAAGACTCTCTTTTTAAAAAATCTGTTCTCTTTTTTCTAAATATAGCCTGTGGTGGAACTGAGGCACCAAATAGTACTTCATTTACTTGTGTAACCCAGGTCTCACCCGTAAACTGGGTCCGGTCTCAGGCCACTCGCCTCCACCTACACTTCTCCCCTCCTTCCTGTACACATTAATTGATTTGATTTGCTTACTTTATTTTTGTCTATTAGATTGTAAGCTCTTTGAGCAGGGACTGTCTTTCTTCTATGTTTGTGCAGTGCTGCGTAAGCCTTGTAGCGCTATAGAAATGCTAAATAGTAGTAGTAGTAGCCACATAGCAGATTAGTTCATTTTAGTTCTGTTTCACATTCAGGGCTACTCTTACCTCACTCATCCATTTCAGTTTGCCTGCAGTCAAGCTTGGGAGTGGGTCTATGGTCCGGAATATCGATCTGGGGGCTTTGGAGACACTTGCACATTCATGCTGAAAGATACACTATAGTCACAGCTTATGCAAACTCAAACTTTTTATTTCTTCCAACTCTGCAACAGGCAGTACTTCAAACCTTTATTAAGCAGTCCAATCAGCACATTAACTCCAGCTTAGATCCAATCTTTCTGGTGGTCCTCAGGGAACACCTATACCACTTCTCCTCTCAGGTATATTTACAGGGATGTCATGTGGGCACCAAATGTGTACATATATACAGTTCACCTGTCCATGCTTATCCTGTAGGGCAGTTCTTTTCTCAGTGGCTATTTCTCTTCCTCGCAGCACAAATTCAATCACTGTGGGCTCAGATCCTTCTCTGGTCTGACCTTCTTCCAGCAGTGACCGCCCCCCCCCCCCCACCCCTCTCTGGATCTACCCTGGTCCTGAGCTCTCCCTAGCTCCAATCCCCTGCTCCCGGGCTGGGTCTTTCCTCTGTTCACCCGTAGCACATACAACTTCCTGATTGCCACTTTCAGGAGCCGCAACCCTCCTTTACAGCCAGTGATCACACTTCTCACTTAGGATTCCCCTTTTTCCCTCCTGGACTCTTTGCATGGGATCATCAAGCAACCAAAGACCCCCCCCCCCTACTTGGGCATAATTCCATTTAACCCCTCTGCAACTCCTTCCCCCTTGTCATTCTCTACAAGTGCAACTCTTTTCTCCTCCTGCATTCTGTTTCAAAACCACTCCCCATGTGCTGGGACTCCTCCCACCAAGGGGCCTTATCACTCCAGCCTGTAGCAGGGACCTCCTCCCCCCCCCCCCCCCCCCCCCAGGGCTCTGGAAAAATCTGTCACTTTAGATATACCCATTCCATAGAGCATTATACTGGTTTCAAATTCTAACTGATTTTCTTAGTCTAAAGAAGTGCTTGTATCATTTTTATATGTGATTTTAATATCCATTAAAAATTCACTGTATAAATCTTTTCTTGATAAAGAGGTAATGTTTAAGAATATTACAAATACTTGAGTGAAATTCAGAATCATTATAACAGATCCTTGCTAAACATTACACATTTCTTCATATTTTGTTTGGGAAAAATCTAATCTTTGTAAAGGCAAAGTTATATATTTTTTTTAATAATTCTAATTAAAACATCTGTTATTCTCTTAGGATCAAGTACCAGTGCAGCACCTACAACGACAGGTAATATTAAATACCCTCTTTTTAAAAAATCATTTCTTGATAGAGAGGTAATACTTAAGAATATTACAAATACGTGAGTGAAATTCAAAATCATTAGAACAGATCCTTGCTAAACATTACATATTAACCTAGGCACCTGCACTACATCCATGCTCACAATTTCACGAATAAGAGAGCTAGAGTTAGAAATTTTCAAAGTGGCAAATCATTGGCTGTAGCTTTACTAACAAGTTCAAAATACCTGAATTTTAACTATTGGTAAAAATTCCAATGATCCCCAAATCTTTAAATGTATGTATACTGTAAAACAGAGAACATTAGAATTGCCTCAGCTAGTCCATATCGACCTAGCCAAATCAGCTCAAGACAATCCAGATCTTCCCCTCTTATAGCTCACAGTTTCGCCAAGCCCTAATTATTCACTCATAATAGTGATGCACTCAAGCTTGACCAACTTCATCTGTCCAAAAGAACCCACAAAGATTCCATAATTCACCCCTCTTTTCTGCCTGCTGTAACCGCACCACTCTCCCTATACTTGATACTAGGCTGGTGACATTATAAAAAAAACAGCTATTTCTTTATTTATCAGTTTCTTAGTACCAAGAAGCTTTTGTTTCATGTTTACATATTATTTTTATATCTATTAAATATTCACTATTAAATATTTGCTCCAAAAACTATATATATATTTTTTTAATACAAAGGATTTGTTTGGAATATATTCTGATTAAAAAATGTCTGGTTGTTTTAGGAGGAACTACCACTGCAGCACCTACGACAACAGGTAATATTAAAAACCTTCTTTCTTCAAAATCTGTTCTCTTTTGGATGATACTAACCTGGTGATGTAATGACAAAGCAGATCTCTCTATATAAAAGGCACCTCCAACGTTCTAAATTTGTAGTTGCAAGATCGCATGAGTGTCTGCCCCGCCCCCGCGTCACAACGTGATGACGTTGAGGGCGGAGCAATGACACTCAATAAATCGGATTGTCATTGGGTAATCTCTGTTTGCACTCCCCAATGCAGCCGTCATTCCCACACACTCAAAACCAACCAAAATCGGCGCTGGACCCCGTCCCCCCGCCTACAGTCTCCCTCACCCACCCTCCCGCAGCCGCTCGCTCACCGTTCCAACGCCCTCTCCTCTCCGACTCCGGCCATGGTGCCCGACGATTCCTACACACGAGCAAGGAAACCCATTGGTTAATCTCTGTTTCCACTCCCCAACACAGCCATCATTCCCACACACTCAAAACCAAGCACACAGACGTTTTTTTTTCTTCCGAGGGGCACACACACACACTTTCACTCTCTCTCTCTCTCACACAATCACTCTCACATACACTATCTCAAATATACACACTCCAAGGAAAACCTTGCTAGCGCCCGTTTCATTTGTGTCAGAAACGGGCCTTTTTTACTAGTATTTCTATATTTATCAGTTAATTAGTACCAAGAAGCTTTTGTTTCATGTTTACATATTATTTTAATATCTATTAAATATTCACTCTATAAATCTTTTCTATATATTGAAATAATTTGGAAAATCTTACTAACAGTTCAGTCAAATTCAGAATGAATAGAACAGATCCTTGGTAAATGTTGCACAGTTCTTCAAATTTTGCTTCAAAAACTATATATATATTTTTTAATACAAAGGATTTGTTTGGAATATATTCTGATTAAAAAATGTCTGGTTGTTTTAGGAGGAACTACCACTGTAGCACCTACGACAACAGGTAATATTAAAAACCTTCTTTCTTCAAAATCTGTTCTCTTTTGGATGATACTAGGCTGGTGACATTATAAAAAAAACAGATATGTCTTTATTTATCAGTTTCTTAGTACCAAGAAGCTTTTGTTTCATGTTTACATGTTATTTTAATAACCATTAAATATCCACTCTATAAATATTTTCTATATATTGAAATAACTTTGAAAAATATTACTAATAGTTCAGTTAAATTCAAAATGTATAGAACAGATCCTTGGTAAATGTTGCACAGTTCTTCAAATTTTGCTTCAAAAACTATATATATATATATTTGTTTTAATACAAAGGATTTGTTTGGAATATATTCTGATTAAGAAATTTCTGATTGTTTTAGGAGGAAGTACCACTGTGGCTCCTACAACAACAGGTAATATTAAACACCTTCTTTCTTCAAAATCTGTTCTCCTTTGGATGATGCTAGCCAAATCGGTATAATCGAATGCCGCTTTTTTGACAACTTTGCCACTTTCCTGTCGCGGAGCCGGCGAAAGTTCAAGGGGCCGTGTTGGTGGTGAAGCGAAGGCGGGACATGGGCGGGCATGGGGAGGGTTAACAGATGGCTGGCTTTAGTCCATAATGGAAAAGAAACGTCTTTAACGAGCATTTCGCCTGCATGACTTGGTCCTTTCATTTTCATGACCAAGTCACAAAAAGGTGCCCTTACTGACCAGATGACCACCGGAGGGAATCGGGGATCACTGCCCCGTACTCCCCCAGTGGTCACCAACCCCCCTCCCACCCAAACAAAAACAAAAACAAACTTTTTTGTCATCCTCAAATGTGATACCCAGCTCCCTGACAGTAGTATGCAAGTCCCTGGAGCAGTTTTTAATGGGTGCAGTGCATTTCAGGCAGGCAGACCCAGGTCCATCCCCCCCTACCTGTTACACTTGTGGTGCTAAGTGTTTTGAGCCCTCCAAACCCCCCCAAAACCCACTGTACCCACATGTAGGTGCCCCCTTCACCCATAAGGGCTATGGTAATGGTGTAGCTTTGTGGGGAATGGGTTTAGGGGCGATTTGAGGGGCTCATCACCCAAGGTGAGGGAGCTATGCACCTGGGAGCTATTTGTGTATTTTAAAATTTTTTTTAGAATTGCCGCTTAGGGTGCCCCGTTGGTGTCCTGGCATGTCATGGGGACCAGTGCACTACAAATGCTGGCTCCTCCCATGACCAAATGCCTTGGATGTAGCCAGGGTTGAGATCAGGGGCGTAGCCACGGGTGGGCCTGGGTGGGCCCAGGCCCACCCACTTAACCCCAAGGCCCACCCAGGAATGGTGCACCCCGAGTCGAGCGGTGCGGGTGACAGGGCCTCGCGCTCTAAGAAGCCCCGCGTGGCGCGCCTCCTTCCCTCCCTCAGCCCGACCGGCAGCCCTCCTCCGCTCCTCCTCCATTCTGTTCCCCCCCTCCACGCAAGAGCGTTGAACCTGTCATTTTTCTTTTCAGTAGCAGCGAGCGACGTGAAGACACTACTTCAAGATCTCGGCGGCCTTTTCCTCTTCACACAGTGTCCGTCCCGCCTTTACGATGACGTATTTCCTGTTTCCGCGAAGGCGGGTTGGACGCTGTGTGAAGAAGGGGAAGGGAGAACTTGCAGTGTCTTCACGTCGCTCGCTGCTACTGAAAGAAAAAGGACAGGTTCAACACACTCGTGTGCACGAGGGGGGGGGTGGATGGAGAGGACTCGAGCTGTTGGGGAGGTGAGGGAGGGCAGGGAGAATCGCTGACCATGGATGGGAGGGGAGGGGAGAGGGGAACGGAGAGGACTTGGAGGGCTGTTGGGGAGCTGAGGGAGGGCAGGGAGAATCGCTGACCATGGATGGGATAGGATGGGAGGGGAGGGGGGAACGGAGAGGACTCGGAGGGCTGTTGGGGAACTAAGGGAGGGCAGGGAGAATCGCTGGCCATGGATGGGAGGGGAGGGGGGAACGGAGAGGACTCGGAGGGCTGTTGGGGAGCTGAGAGGGGGGGCAGGGAGAATCACAGGCCATGGAGGGGAGGGGGAATGGAGAGGACTTGGAGGGCTGAGGGAGGGCAGGGAGAATGGCTTGTCATGGATGGGATGGGAGGGAGAATCTCTGGCCATGGATGGGATGGGAGGGCAGGGAGAGGGGAGCTGAGAGAGGGCAGGGAGAATCGCTGACCATGGATGGGAGGAGAGGGGGGAACAGAGAGGACTCGGAGGGCTGTTGGGGAGCTGAGGGAGGGCAGGGAGAATCACTGGCCATGGATGGGAGGGGAGGGGGAACGGAGAGGACTCGGAGGGCTGTTGGGGAGCTGAGGGAGGGCAGGGAGAATCACTGGCCATGGAGGGGAGGGGGAACGGAGAGGACTCGGAGGGCTGTTGGGGAGCTGAGGGAGGGCAGGGAGAATCACTGGCCATGGATGTGAGGGGAGGGGGAATGGAGAGGACTCGGAGGGCTGTTGGGGAGCTGAGGGAGGGCAGGGAGAATCGCTGGCCATCACGGCAGGGGGAGGGAGAGGGAGAGAACAGATCGCTGGACATGAAGAGGAGGGCAGGGGTGGGGAGAGAACAGATCGCTGGAGGGGAGGGGAGACAGGAAATTGCTGGACATCAGGACATGGATGGATGGATGGAGGGGAGAGAGGAAATTGCTGGACATGGATGAGGAGAGGGGAGGGCAGGGGGAGAGAACATAAGGACACAGGAGGATGGTGGACATGGTGAGTGAAAAAATATGGTGGACATGGTGAGTGAAAAAATATCAAATAGAAAGAAGACACTGCATAAAACAGAAGACACTGGGACCAAAGTGAATAGAAAAACTAAATGATCAGACAACAAAGGTAGAAAACAATTTTTAATTCAGAATTTATTAATTGGAATATGTCAGCTTTTGGAAATGTGCATTTGTGATATTTTGCATGTAAGTTTCAATTTTTCTAGTTTTGCTGCATGCTGTGTCTGACTTCTTGAGGTAACTTTCCAGTTCAGAAATTTGCCTTCATATTACTACTACTACTACTACTACTACTATTTAACATTTCTAGAGCTGTTGTGTCATGTGTTTTTCATGTGTGATCAAGGTGCAGTATTCTGCTAGCGTGTAGTATTTGCAGCCTTTTTTGTTTTGT
Organism: Microcaecilia unicolor; assembly: GCF_901765095.1. NCBI lineage: Eukaryota > Metazoa > Chordata > Amphibia > Gymnophiona > Siphonopidae > Microcaecilia > Microcaecilia unicolor. The sequence continues at coordinate 37,785,031 of NC_044040.1, read as the reverse complement.
TTTTTGTTTCACTAGGTTGTGTACTGGTGTTTTAGAGCCCGGTGTAATTGTAGTGCTGCCTTTCCACGCATAAGGTTGTAGCTCGTCCTGTCCTTGGAATTAGTGCTGTTATGGTTTGGTAAGGTTATGAGTGTGTTTTTGCACAAGTTTGTGTATAGTGTTTTGCAGTGGAGAGATTGTGTGTTGGCCTTACTGAGGTGGCACCAAAACATCAGAAATGGTGTAGAGCCTAAATCATGACACACTACCTCTTGAAGGATCTATATATGGTCGTTAATAAAAGGAGCTCATTGTGAACACTATCCACCCTAAAAAGGTGTTTAGTGGCTCTACATGAGAATTGTGATATGATCCCTTGTTTCATATTGTTGACGGTCTGAATTTTCCGTATCGGTATATTGGTTTATTAGGGTCTGCCCAGTGTAATATTTATGATACAGTAAGGTTCTGAGTGTGTTTTTGCACAAATTTGTGCATAGTGTTTTGCAGTTGAGCGATTGTGGTTAGTATATGCTTTGAGCAACCACTTTATTCTTTGACATATGACACATATCTAATATCTAAAATTATTTGACATTTGATACATATCTAATATCTAAATTTAATTAAAGTTATTGTCAATGGGGTGGAGCTAGGGAGAGGTGCCAGACCGGGGACTGGAGGTGGGGAAGAGAGAAAAGTGGTGGACCGATTGGTATTAATTGCCTTCGGAGAAAGTCTTCAGCTAACAGAGCTTAAGGATCCTCATTAGCTAAAGTATTTATATTTTGAGGTGGAGGTATGGCGGGGCAGAGATAATTTTGTGCCCACCCACTATAGGCTCAGGCCCACCCAAAATTGGCTGTCTGGCTACGCCCCCGGTTGAGATTGCAGCTTTTAGTTTCCATTATCGCTGAAAAACAAAAGCGGCCATCTCAAACCTGGCTAAATCCAAGGCATTTGGCTGGTTCCAACTGTATTATCGAAGCAAAAGATGGCCGGCCATCTTTTTCGATAATACAGTTACGGCCAGCTGTTGCACTGCCGCCAAAATAGATCACCGGCGATCTATTTCGCCGGCGCTGTTCGATTATGCCCCTCCATGTCTAAGAAAAAATGGACCAAGTCAAGTCGCCCAAGTGCTCCTCAGGGACGCCCTTCTTTTTTCCATTATTGGTCGAGGACACCCATGTGTTAGGCAAACCCCAGTCCCGCCTTCATTATGCTTCTGACAGGCCCCGTGAACTTTGGTCGTCCCCGTGACAGAAAGCAGTTGAGGATGCTCAAAATCGGCTTTCGATTATGCCAATTTGGGTGACCCTGGGAGAAGGACGCCCATCTCCTGATTTGGGTCGAAAGATGGGTGCCCTTCTCTTTCGAAAATAAGCCTGTATATGTCAATTTATTCTGCTACGTTTTCTTACCAAGGTACTAAGTCGTGGAATTCCTTGCCATTATTCATAAATTTAAAAAAAAATCTCGTAGGGAGGGGGGGGGGGAAACTCCTTCACTGCTCGCTGCCGAAGAAAAGACTGACTTGTCTCCTCGGCAGCCTTTTATGCCACTCATGTGCTGCTGAGCTGAGGCCCCGCCCTCTTCCGGCCTCCCCACCAATGGTGGGCAGAATACCCCTTGACGTCACCCAGACTGGTGGGGAAGCCAGAAGAGAAGGGAAGCTCAGGCCAGGGTCTGCCTCGTGGCAGCCGCCATGTTATGTGCGGCTGCTCGGCATGCACCTCGCCGGCCTTCCTTAATATTGGCAGGCTACACCCTCTCGCCCCCTTTCTCACCTTACACTCATAGATGTACAGACCAGGCATGAAACATTTTCTTTTTGGAAAATTTTGGCCACAGCTTTATTAAAACACATTAACACAATCCCTAGGAAGCACCCGAGCTTCTGCTCCCGGCCATGTCTTTTCTAGCTGGAGAGCCTGCATCACCATCCCACGTGGTGGTCAGCCATGACTCCGCCCCCAGCGTGACCGAACGTCCATCTGCTTGGGACTGCACCCCAAACCAGTATTCCAGCTGCCGTACATAGCCAGCGAGGTGATTAGGCCTGTCCCCAGTGCGTGTTCTTGTCGCTTGCCTGAAGCGACCGAGCGTTCTTTCGCCTATTGTTCCCGCACCTCCAAGAATTCCCAGGCTCGGGTGCCTCCGCCACAACCCAGGGGACCTGAGAAGCAGGTCCTCTGGGTCCCCCTTCCCCTAGTCCGTGTTTAACACAGTCTCTCAAGGGCCTCCTGGAAATCATTAAGGAGGAGGTAGTCCGAGAGATGAATGGCGTCTGAGAGGAAGTATCCGGGAAGGAGAGGGGAAGCCCAATGGTGCCAGATCTTCATTCCGCCGAGTTGCTCAAGTCCACAGACCAATCTGTCGATTGACCTTGCTTACACCTCTGGACCACAACCGGGAAGCGGTTCCGTGCCATCGGAGGATGGTGTCCGACCAGAGGATAGTGGTCCTGGTCAAATGAGCAGACAGTTCAAAGAGATCTTGCTTTGCCATGGGGTGCGTCCAACGTCGTTTCCCCCCAAATGAATGAGCAGGACATCTGGCTGGGGTGAGGTGTCCAGCAACCAAAGGACAGAAGGCAGAAGCTGACACCATCTCATACCTGGAATGCCGATCCATGTATTCATCGCACCTCTACTGTCCAAACCCAGGTGTACGCCGGGGCTTCGAGCTGTCAAACGCTTGTAAGCATTGGCCACATAGGAGTGTCCAGTGATCCACGCTACTCGATGCCGCAGTTGACCTTGTAAAAGGAAGGGAGTGGTTAGATGCGCTGCAAAGGTCGGATATAGGTGCGGTACGCTGCGGATTTCCAATGGCCCAGTTGCTGGATCGTATGGGAGGAAAGGCCATGCTGGAATGCCGCAGTAGCTGCCCCTATGTGGAAAGAATGAGTTCCAAAGTTGGCTGGGCACTGACCAGTTACCTGGAGAGCTTGTCGGAAGACAGCTGTGAACTGGAAACGGGTGAGGGGGCTGGCATCCTGGTGGAGCAAGAGGTGCAGACCCACTGGCGGTCTAACCTTTAGGTAGGCAGAGAGGTTGGCCAATGGGCAGGTCTGTAAATCTTGGACAGCATGTAGGATAATGGTGTGCCCCTTACCCGCTTGGTCCATCTTAGACCTAGTGATTCGCAGGCGGACCAGCTCCTGTGTTATGGATATGTCGTCTAGCTGTAATCCTCTGATTGGGTTGGTCTTGGATTGCACAGTAAGTTTGCCTATGCGTAAAGCAGTGTAGAAGATCAGCGAGAATGCCGCCCTGAACAACAGAACCACATAGTTGTCCAAGCACACATTTTTCAGTACTAGCCATAGCAGGAGGAGGAGCTTGTGCGTCACTGGGCGCCTAGCATCGGGGCTCGCCACGCCCACCCTTTTAGCAGTGTCCTTATCAGGAAGCTTGTGCGAGGATTGCCCCATCTGCATAGTTTGGCGAAGAAGGTGAAGCCTGTGAGGCGTGAGATTGAGGCGTGAGATTACCGCTGTCCTGGGAACGCCGCCCTCGAAAGCGTCAGTGATGTAACAGGCAATGAGACGTTCTGTGACAGTTCCACCTCTCCATCCATGATGTTGAAGATATTTGTAGATGTGGTGAAAGGCATTGCGGTAGGTGCGCAGAGTGGAAACAGTTAAGGAGCGGGTGACGAGCAGGTGTGCGGTGCTGTTCCTAGATGCCATAAGTGTTCTGGAACTGGAGTTGGTTCCTTGTCCACCGAGGGGGCAAGCTGTTGAAAGAGTGAAAATTGAAAACGTGAGAGAGCATCAGCTATACGGTTGTCTACTCCAGGTACATGCGTTGCCCTTGCTGTCAGGTTAATTTGCAAGCAACGGAGCACAAAATGTCTGAGAAGCTCTGCAGCGCGTGGGCAATGTGCTGTTTGTTTATGATCTCTACCACTACACCCTACCGGTCTCAGACAGCTTGAAAATTCTGGGAGTCACAATTGACCGAAATCTCACACTCGAAGATCATGCGAAAAAACACAGCAAAGAAAATGTTCTACGCAATGTGGAAACGTAAAAGGATCAAATCTTTCTTCCCAAGGGAAGTATTCCACAGCCTAGTTCAATCAATGGTGCTAAGCCATCTAGACTACTGCAATGCCATTTATGCCGGATGCAAAGAACAAATCATTAAGAAGCTCCAAACAGCTCAAAACACAGCAGCCAGACTCATATTTGGGAAAGCGAAATACGAAAGCGCCAAACCCCTAAGAGAAAAACTACACTGGCTCCCACTAAAAGAACGTATTGCGTTCAAAGTTTGCACCCTGGTCCACAAAATCGTTCACGGGGAAGCCCCGAACTACATATCAGACCTTATAGACTTGCCTACTAGGAACGTAAAAAGATCAACACGCATATTCCTCAATCTCCACTACCCTAACTGCAAAGGGCTAAAATAAAAATCCACATATGCGACCAGTTTCTCATACATTTGTACCCAGCTATGGAACGCACTACTGAAGGCCATAAAAACAACGCAAGACCTAACTATCTTCTGAAGGGTACTGAAAACAGATCTGTTCAAGAAAGCATACCATTTACATCCATCTTAAATATTAAATAATAAGAATATACACGACCTAGACACAACCGAAATCTTATCACTTGACTGATTAACCTCTTTGCTATTAGTGAACAAGCACTATCACTTCAATCCTTATGCCGAATATGGTCTCTCCATAGTCGATGACCTAATGTATGTTATAATCCAATTATCACTCAGGAATCTTCATGCAATACCATAATGTATTCTTCTTTACCATGTATGTACACACATGGTATATATATATATACCATGAACTGTTCCATGTATGTTATGTTCCATCTATGTTACCATGTATGTATGCACCTTAACGCAATACCATTTGTAATTCTGTTACCTGGAAATGGCAACCGCCATTATGGCAAATGTAAGCCACATTGAGCCTGCAAATTGGTGGGAAAATGTGGGATACAAATGCTACAAATAAATAAAGATATTTGTAGATGTGGTGAAAGGCATTGCGGTAGGTGCGCAGAGTCGAAACAACTAAGGAGCTATTGACGAGGAGGTGTGCGGTGCTGTTCCTAGATGCCATAAGTGTTCTGGAACTAGAGTTGATTCCTTGTCCGCTGAGGAGGCAAGCTGTTGAAAGAGTGAAAATTGAAAACGTGAGAGAGCATCAGCTATACGGTTGTCTACTCCAGGTACATGCTTTGCCCGTGCTGTCAGGTTAATTTGCAAGCAACGGAGCACAAAATGTCTGAGAAGCTCTGCAGCATGTGGGCAATGTGCTGTTTGTTTATGATCTCTACCACCGCTGCGTTGTCCGACCAAAGGACTACACTTGTACTGGCCAGCGCAGAGACCCAGATATGAACTGCTGTGACAATGGGGAATAGTTCAAGGAAAGTGATGTTCTCGGTGAGGCTCGTGCAGGTCCACTGCTGTGGCCAGGGGACGGCGAACCAGGACCCATTGTAATATGCTCCGCGGCCCGTGGACCTGGCGGCATCTGTGAAAAGGTTGAGGTCCGTGCTGGATAGTGGGGCCGATTGGATCAAAGCTTTTCCGTTGAAATCCTATAGGAAGCAGAGGCAGATGCGTAGATCCTGCTTAATGGGCAGGGTAATGTGCAGACGGTGATGTGGGCATGACAGGTAGTTTGGTGGTCTGGGTTAACGAATTTATCTCAATTCCCAAGAAGGTAATAACTGGGCTGGGTCCTGTGGTTTTGCTGCATGCGATGGGAACCCCGAACTCATGGGCTACCGTGTAGAAAACATCCATGAGGTCTCGGTAGGTGCTGAAGAGCCTAGGCCTAGGCCCGACAAATAAGAAGTCATCAAGGTAGTGAACGAGATTGCAAGAGGTGGCACACTGGGACACTACCCAATGCAGGAAGGAACTGAATGCTTCGAAAAGGTTGCAAGAGACTGCACATCCCATAGGCATGCACTTGTCAAAATATAACTGATTTGCATGGCAGAATCCTAACAACGGGAAGCAGTGTTGGTGAATAGGCAGCAAGCGGAAAGTGGATTCAATATCCACTTTGGCCATGAGTGCACCTTGGCCAGCCGCCCGGACCAAGGCCAGTGTGGAATCGAAGGACATGTAGTGGACAGATGTGGCACTATCTGATATGAAGTCATTCACAGAGTGACCGGGAGGGTAGGAAAGGTTGTGGATAAGGCGGTACTTTCCGCGTTCTTTCTTAGGTACGGCCGTTAGGGGTGAAACAAACATTCTGGGAAAAGGAGGTTGAAGAAAAGGCCCAGCAAAGAGACCCGCAGATAGTTCAACAGCCAGTTTGTTGGAGATAATACGGGCAAGACAGGTCTTGCGGTGAGATGACGGAGCAGAAGTGATAAGTGGAATGGGTCCTTGGAATGGTATGATGAACCCAACCTGAAAGCCATACAGGAGTAAGCTCGCGTCAGGTCGCTTAGGATATCATAGCAGCCAGGGCCTCATAGTGTCTAAGCAAATGGGAGTGGGTGCTCTGGTGAATGGGTCAAGGTTTTTGCAGTCCTCCCTGTCGCAAGGTTGCCTTCTTGGGGCACAGGGCAAGGGGGTGTGGAACGCCGCATGTAGCACACAAGTGCTTGTATTTGCAATCTTGGATGGTACATCTACCCTTGTTATGCTTCCAGCACACATCTCGTGACAATGTGGCAAGCCTCCCTTGTCGTTTTCCTTGTGGTGGATCTCTGTAATGAGAAGAATGGCGTGGTGCGATGTTGGGTCGAGTGAGGACATTCTGAAGCCACAGGCCCCTATCGTCCATATCCCATGCCATATGGGGGTTAGATTCCATCTTGTCCCTGAAATGTTCGTCGTATGCTAGCCAGGCATGTCCATCGTGCTCATGATATATGCTGAGAACTGTTTCGAGGTAGCAGAGCATTGGATCGATTTGGTCATGCTGTTTCCTGCATACAATGCTCATCATATGCGCATAGGAAAGCACCCAACACGCAAGGTTCCGTGGAATCGGTCTGGTGTGGTCTGGCAGCAGGTCGTCCTTTTTTGCTTGTTTTTTGGCATGCCGTCTACGTCTGCCTTCTGCAAGTTTGAATATGTCAAAGTACTGTCGCTTTTGAACCTTTTTCCGAAGGGAGCTAGGCACCTTCTGCCATAAGCTCTCTGGGGGAACACCGTAGGTGAATGCAGAGGTGGGTACAGAGGGCTGTGCAGTAGGCCGAGCAGGGGAGGGAGAGGAAGAAGAGGAGGAACACGATGAAGAAGAAGATGAAGAGGACGATGAGGAACTGGACCGTGTGGAATGCTTATGTTTCTTACCTTTCTTCTTTCTTTTTGCTACAGGATGTTTAATCGCTGTAGAGGGTTGACATTCTGCTGTGAAGCTGTCAGGGACCTGAGAAAGTCCTGCAGGAGCATCTGGACACATAATGGCTGATGCAGAAGCCTCATTAGGTGCCACACAGTTCAATGCAAGTGCATCGTCATGGCGGTTGATTCGACTAGCTTGGAATGAGGATCTGCCATGAGGTGGAGGTGTGGATCTGTGATGCTCGCTGCGGACACTCCAGGAACTGGTGCGGTCATGCCTAGGATAAGAGGGGGTTCTGTGGTGGTCGTAGGAGTGACGGTAGGCACGGTGTTGTCGACGCCTGCAGCAGGATGGAGATCTATGGGGACTATGGCAAGATTCTGATCTGCGGCTTCTGTGGTGATGACGACACTGGGCCATCTTTGCTGCCTGCCGAGAAAGACCCTTGTTCTCGGTGCTTGGTGCTGGAGCTGCATTGTGGCTGTCTGTTCAAAGCATGAGCACCACGCAGGTTTGCAGGTGAGAGAGATGTGCGCATCGATCCCGAGGCATGTGATGGCGAGGAGCAGCGCAAATTACCTCCCGCACTGGCTGTGTGGGCCTGTCCATCATTCCCACAAGGGCGGGCATCGTGTTCCAATGAGATCAGGTTACGGGCCTCTGGCATCAAACATGTGGTGAGCGGTGGTAAGTTACGGGCCTCTGGCATCAAACATGTGGTGGGCAGCGATCGGTGAGATGGGCCTTCTAGGGAGTCTCATGGCGCTGCGTGCTCCGTAATGCCCAGAGAGTGGTGATGATGGAGGTTGTCGACGGCGAGTGTCTGTGGAGGAGGGGACAATTGCCCACGGTAGCGGTAGGTCAGCAGAATCAATATACCTTTCAGGACGAAGCCGCCGCCGTGTAGATGCACAGGGAACATCTGCTACCTGGTCCGTAGGGTGCGTTGATCTTCTGGTGCAGCGAGGAATTGTGGTCCCTGGAATCGTAGTCTTTCCTTCTGCCGAGCAGTGATGAGCAAGGAAAGGCTCTGTATAGTCAATGCAGAAGTACCTTTAATGATGCTGCCTCTACCTGCAATGCGCCACTTGCTAGGGAAAGCAGTGGAAATGCAGGATTCCAACCCAAATAGGAGTACCTTCAGCAATGCTGCCCAGCTGTCCAGTGATCCACGTGGTAGGTAAAACACTAGAAATGCGGGACTTAAACCCAGGAAAAGCAGGACTGGAACACACAAACTTGGTATCAGAAGACACAGCTGGTTCCTGTTGAGCCACAAGATCCGGTTTGCAAAACTGGTCTCTCTTCGGCAGCCTTAACTGTGTAACAAAAGCAAGTTTTAGAACATTAGAAATACGTATTTGAACCCACAAACTATGCAGCAGAAGACATAGCTGGAACCTGCTGAGCCACAAGCTCAGGTTGTTGAAACTCCTGTAAAAAAAAGAAAAAGTCTTGTGCAAAGCAGCATGGAAACTCCTTCACTGCTCGCTGCCGAAGAAAAGGCTGACTCATCTCCTCGGCAGCCTTTTATGCTGCTCATGTGCTGCTGACCTGAGCCCCGCCCTCTTCCGGCCTCCCCAACAATGGTGGGCAGAATACCCCTTTACGTCACCCAGACTATGGGGAAGCAGGAAGAGAAGGGAAGATTAGGCCGGGGTCTGCCTTGTGGCAGCCGCCATGTTATGTGCGGCTGCTCGGCATGCACCTCACCGGCCTTCCTAATGTGATGCACTTAATTTCAAACAGGGTGTGTTATAGTTTTGGAATTGGCGTGTCATGGGTGTTTCTAAAATCAATGCGGACTGTTTTTGAATATACCCACTCTGCTCCTAACTTAGGTGCTGGGATTTACACCAAGTTTTACTTGGCGTAACTGCCCACTACTAAATTTAGTCATGTGGAATGGCACTCGAATTATTCTATAAATTGCATGAAAATTCAGGCATACTTTAGATATTTTTCATTTCTGCAACTATTTTTAAGATGTGATATAAAGAATCTATTAATAAATGCCTTTTCATTTACTAGTTTCTAACCATGATTGATTTTCTTCAAATATATTTTGTTTTCTTCAGGTTTACCTATGATTTTGAAATTCCTAAAACTATACTCCATGAATCTTTATGGGATAGAGATGTATCATTTCTCTAATAGTCCATTAATGTTCAGAATGTTGTGTGTAGAGCCTTCTTAAACATATAATACATCTTCATATTTTATTTGTGAAAAACAGAGGGGCCCTGTTTACTAAGGTGCGTAAGCGTATTTAGTGTGCGCTAACGTTAGAGACACCAATTTATTGCTTTGAGTGTCTATAGTGTTAGCAAATGCTAGTGCGCTTATACCACGGATTAGTAATCTTGGCCCTTAATTATAGTAAATACAAAAGATCTTTTTTGGAATAAATTCTAAATAAATCATCTCCGGTTCTTTTAGGACCAAGCACCACTGCGGGATCTACAACAATAGGTATGAGCCATCAGTTGCTTCTTTCTTGTACTCATTTCTTATCCTTACTGACTTTCTTAAATTACAAATTGTTTGCTTCAGGTTTCCATAAGATTGTGATATTCATTAATAACGATAATCCTTAATGCTTTCCCAGATAGAGAACTTACAATATATTATTTTTTTATTTGCGAAAAATGTAATTACAGTAAAAACAAAAGATCTTTTACAAATAAATTCTAAATAAAATATTTCCAGTTCCTTTAGATCAAAAAACCACCACAGGATCTACCACAATAGGTACTTTTAAGAACCTTCTTTCCTTAAAATTTGTTCTCTCTCCTCTTACTTTAGAGGAAGTGGTGAAATTATGAGTCATCAAATGCAGCTTTCATGCACTCATTTCTTTTCGTTACGGATTTCCTTAAATTACAAATTGCTTGCTTTAGGTTTACAAACGATTATTTTATTAATCTAAAATTTTAGTCGGTATTGATTTCCTAGATAGAGAATTTACAATATATTATTTTCTTAGTTGCAAATAAATATTTATAGTATAAACAAAAGAGTAAATTCTAATTATAATATATCTGGTTCTTTTAGGATCAAGCACAACTGCAGGATCTACAACAACAGGTAATATTGATAACTTTCTTTCTTTAAAATTTGTTCTCTTTTCTCTTACTGTAGAGGAAGTGGTGAAATTGTGAGTTATCAAATGCATCTTTAATGCACTCATTTCTCCCTTACGGATTCTCTTAAATTAGAAATTGTTTGTTTTAGGTTTAGATACGATTGTGATATTCTTTAAACATTTTACTCCTTAATGCTTTCCCAGATAGGGAATTTACAATATATTATTTTTTCTATTTGTAAAAAAAATAATTATAGTAAAAACAAAAGACGTTTTTGTTTCTTCCGAGGGGCACACACACACACATTCACTCTCTCTCTCTCTCACAATCACTCTCACATACACTATCTCAAACATACACAATCCAAGGAAAACCTTGCTAGCGCCCGTTTCATTTGTGTCAGAAACGGGCCTTTTTTACTAGTATTTCTACATTTATCAGTTAATTAGTACCAAGAAGCTTTTGTTTCATGTTTACATATTATTTTAATATCTATTAAATATTCACTCTATAAATCTTTTCTATATATTGAAATAATTTGGAAAATATTACTAACAGTTCAGTCAAATTCAGAATGAATAGAACAGATCCTTGCTAAATGTTGCACAGTTCTTTAAATTTTGCTTCAAAAACTATATATATATTTTTTAATACAAAGGATTTGTTTGGAATATATTCTGATTAAAAAATGTCTGGTTGTTTTAGGAGGAACTACCACTGCAGCACCTACGACAACAGGTAATATTAAAAACCTTCTTTCGTCAAAATCTGTTCTCTTTTGGATGATACTAGCCTGGTGATGTAATGACAAAGCAGATATTTCTATATTTATCAGTTAATTAGTACCAAGAAGCTTTTGTTTCATGTTTACATATTATTTTAATATCTATTAAATATTCACTCTATAAATCTTTTCTATATATTGAAATAATTTGGAAAATCTTACTAACAGTTCAGTCAAATTCAGAATGAATAGAACAGATCCTTGCTAAATGTTGCACAGTTCTTTAAATTTTGCTTCAAAAACTATATATATATTTTTTAATACAAAGGATTTGTTTGGAATATATTCTGATTAAAAAATGTCTGGTTGTTTTAGATGGAACTACCACTGCAGCACCTACAACAACAGGTAATATTAAACACATTCTTCAAAATCTTTTCTCTTGCGGATGATACTAGGCTGGTGACATTATAAAAAAATAGATATGTCTTTATTTATCAGTTTCTTAGTACCAAGAAGCTTTTGTTTCATGTTTACATGTTATTTTAATATCCATTAAATATTCATTCTATTAATCTTTTCTATATATTGAAATAACTTTGAAAAATACTTCTAATCTATATATATAAAACTCACCCTCAACATTCTATTGGCTGCTGACGTCACTGAAGCCAAGGTTCGTATGTTCGAAGCTCTGAAGCCTCGAAAATCACAGTCTCTGGGCCCCGCCCTCGCGTCAAACGTTATGACGTTGAGGGCGGAGGCGGAGCAATTTACCCACATCGACGACGGGTGGGGAGGGGGCCACAGGAAAGCCTTGCTAGCGCCCGTTTCATTGGCTCCAGAAACGGGCCTTTTTTTACTAGTAGTTCAATAATATTCAGAATGAATAGAATAGATCCTTGGTAAATGTTGCACAGTTCTTTAAATTTTGCTTCAAAAACTAAATATATATATATTTTTTAATACAAAGGATTTGTTTGGAATATATTCTGATTAAAAAATGTCTGGTTGTTTTAGGAGGAACTACCACTGCAGCACCTACGACAACAGGTAATATTAAAAACCTTCTTTCTTCAAGATCTGTTCTCTTTTGGATAATAGTAGCCAGGTGACATTTTAAAAAAACAGTTATTTATTTATTTATTTATCAGTTTCTTAGTACCAAGAAGCTTTTGTTTCATGTTTACATATTATTTTTATATCTAATAAATATTCACTCTTTAAATCTTTTCTATATATTGAAATAACTTTTAAAAATATTTCTACTAGTTCAATAAAATTCAGAATGAATAGAACAACAGATCTTTAATACATAATGCACAGTTCTTCAAATTTTGCTTCAAAAACTATATATGTTTTTTTTAATACAAAGGATTTGTTTGGAATATATTCTGATTAAAAAATGTCTGGTTGTTTTAGGAGGAACTACCACTGCAGCACCTACGACAACAGGTAATATTAAAAACCTTCTTTCTTAAAACTCTGTTCTCTTTTGGATGATACTAGCCTGGTGATGTAATGACAAAGCAGATCTCTATATATAATAGGCACCTCCAACGTTCTAAATTTGTAGTTGCAAGATCGCATGAGTGTCTGCCCCGCCCCCGCGTCACAACGTGATGACGTTGAGGGCGGAGCAATGACACTCAATAAATCGGATTGTCATTGGGTAATATCTGTTTGCACTCCCCAATGCAGCCGTCATTCCCACACACTCAAAACCAACCAAAATCGGCGCTGGACTCCGTCCCCCCGCCTACAGTCCCCCTCACCCACCCTCCCGCAGCCGCTCGCTCACCATTCCACCGCCCTCCCTCTCCTCTCCGACTCCGGCCATGGTGCACGACGATTCCTACACACGAGCAAGGAAACCCATTGGTTAATCTCTGTTTCCACTCCCCAACACAGCCATCATTCCCACATACTCAAAACCAAGCACACAGACGTTTTTGTTTCTTCCGAGGGGCACACACACACACATTCACTCTCTCTCTCTCTCACAATCACTCTCACATACACTATCTCAAACATACACAATCCAAGGAAAACCTTGCTAGCGCCCGTTTCATTTGTGTCAGAAACGGGCCTTTTTTACTAGTATTTCTACATTTATCAGTTAATTAGTACCAAGAAGCTTTTGTTTCATGTTTACATATTATTTTAATATCTATTAAATATTCACTCTATAAATCTTTTCTATATATTGAAATAATTTGGAAAATATTACTAACAGTTCAGTCAAATTCAGAATGAATAGAACAGATCCTTGCTAAATGTTGCACAGTTCTTTAAATTTTGCTTCAAAAACTATATATATATTTTTTAATACAAAGGATTTGTTTGGAATATATTCTGATTAAAAAATGTCTGGTTGTTTTAGGAGGAACTACCACTGCAGCACCTACGACAACAGGTAATATTAAAAACCTTCTTTCGTCAAAATCTGTTCTCTTTTGGATGATACTAGCCTGGTGATGTAATGACAAAGCAGATATTTCTATATTTATCAGTTAATTAGTACCAAGAAGCTTTTGTTTCATGTTTACATATTATTTTAATATCTATTAAATATTCACTCTATAAATCTTTTCTATATATTGAAATAATTTGGAAAATCTTACTAACAGTTCAGTCAAATTCAGAATGAATAGAACAGATCCTTGCTAAATGTTGCACAGTTCTTTAAATTTTGCTTCAAAAACTATATACATATTTTTTAATACAAAGGATTTGTTTGGAATATATTCTGATTAAAAAATGTCTGGTTGTTTTAGACGGAACTACCACTGCAGCACCTACAACAACAGGTAATATTAAACACATTCTTCAAAATCTTTTCTCTTGCGGATGATACTAGGCTGGTGACATTATAAAAAAAATAGATATGTCTTTATTTATCAGTTTCTTAGTACCAAGAAGCTTTTGTTTCATGTTTACATGTTATTTTAATATCCATTAAATATTCATTCTATTAATCTTTTCTATATATTGAAATAACTTTGAAAAATACTTCTAATCTATATATATAAAACTCACCCTCAACATTCTATTGGCTGCTGACGTCACTGAAGCCAAGGTTCGTATGTTCGAAGCTCTGAAGCCTCGAAAATCACAGTCTCTGGGCCCCGCCCTCGCGTCAAACGTTATGACGTTGAGGGCGGAGGCGGAGCAATTTACCCACATCGACGACGGGTGGGGAGGGGGCCACAGGAAAGCCTTGCTAGCGCCCGTTTCATTGGCTCCAGAAACGGGCCTTTTTTTACTAGTAGTTCAATAATATTCAGATTGAATAGAATAGATCCTTGGTAAATGTTGCACAGTTCTTTAAATTTTGCTTCAAAAACTATATATATATTTTTTAATACAAAGGATTTGTTTGGAATATATTCTGATTAAAAAATGTCTGGTTGTTTTAGGAGGAACTACCACTGCAGCACCTACGACAACAGGTAATATTAAAAACCTTCTTTCTTCAAGATCTGTTCTCTTTTGGATAATAGTAGCCAGGTGACATTATAAAAAAAACAGTTATTTATTTATTTATTTATCAGTTTCTTAGTACCAAGAAGCTTTTGTTTCATGTTTACATATCATTTTTATATCTAATAAATATTCACTCTTTAAATCTTTTCTATATATTGAAATAACTTTTAAAAATATTTCTACTAGTTCAATAAAATTCAGAATGAATAGAACAACAGATCTTTAGTACATAATGCACAGTTCTTCAAATTTTGCTTCAAAAACTATATATGTTTTTTTTAATACAAAGGATTTGTTTGGAATATATTCTGATTAAAAAATGTCTGGTTGTTTTAGGAGGAACTACCACTGCAGCACCTACGACAACAGGTAATATTAAAAACCTTCTTTCTTAAAACTCTGTTCTCTTTTGGATGATACTAGCCTGGTGATGTAATGACAAAGCAGATCTCTATATATAATAGGCACCTCCAACGTTCTAAATTTGTAGTTGCAAGATCGCATGAGTGTCTGCCCCGCCCCCGCGTCACAACGTGATGACGTTGAGGGCGGAGCAATGACACTCAATAAATCGGATTGTCATTGGGTAATATCTGTTTGCACTCCCCAATGCAGCCGTCATTCCCACACACTCAAAACCAACCAAAATCGGCGCTGGACCCCGTCCCCCCGCCTACAGTCCCCCTCACCCACCCTCCCGCAGCCGCTCGCTCACCATTCCACCGCCCTCCC
Source organism: Microcaecilia unicolor (assembly GCF_901765095.1). Lineage (NCBI taxonomy): Eukaryota > Metazoa > Chordata > Amphibia > Gymnophiona > Siphonopidae > Microcaecilia > Microcaecilia unicolor. The sequence goes on along the minus strand of NC_044040.1, from coordinate 37,769,722 downwards.
TCTCCTCTCCGACTCCGGCCATGGTGCACGACGATTCCTACACACGAGCAAGGAAACCCATTGGTTAATCTCTGTTTCCACTCCCCAACACAGCCATCATTCCCACATACTCAAAACCAAGCACACAGACGTTTTTGTTTCTTCCGAGGGGCACACACACACACATTCACTCTCTCTCTCTCTCACAATCACTCTCACATACACTATCTCAAACATACACAATCCAAGGAAAACCTTGCTAGCGCCCGTTTCATTTGTGTCAGAAACGGGCCTTTTTTACTAGTATTTCTACATTTATCAGTTAATTAGTACCAAGAAGCTTTTGTTTCATGTTTACATATTATTTTAATATCTATTAAATATTCACTCTATAAATCTTTTCTATATATTGAAATAATTTGGAAAATATTACTAACAGTTCAGTCAAATTCAGAATGAATAGATCCTTGCTAAATGTTGCACAGTTCTTTAAATTTTGCTTCAAAAACTATATATATATTTTTTAATACAAAGGATTTGTTTGGAATATATTCTGATTAAAAAATGTCTGGTTGTTTTAGGAGGAACTACCACTGCAGCACCTACGACAACAGGTAATATTAAAAACCTTCTTTCGTCAAAATCTGTTCTCTTTTGGATGATACTAGCCTGGTGATGTAATGACAAAGCAGATATTTCTATATTTATCAGTTAATTAGTACCAAGAAGCTTTTTTTCATGTTTACATATTATTTTAATATCTATTAAATATTCACTCTATAAATCTTTTCTATATATTGAAATAATTTGGAAAATCTTACTAACAGTTCAGTCAAATTCAGAATGAATAGAACAGATCCTTGCTAAATGTTGCACAGTTCTTTAAATTTTGCTTCAAAAACTATATATATATTTTTTAATACAAAGGATTTGTTTGGAATATATTCTGATTAAAAAATGTCTGGTTGTTTTAGATGGAACTACCACTGCAGCACCTACAACAACAGGTAATATTAAACACATTCTTCAAAATCTTTTCTCTTGCGGATGATACTAGGCTGGTGACATTATAAAAAAAATAGATATGTCTTTATTTATCAGTTTCTTAGTACCAAGAAGCTTTTGTTTCATGTTTACATGTTATTTTAATATCCATTAAATATTCATTCTATTAATCTTTTCTATATATTGAAATAACTTTGAAAAATACTTCTAATCTATATATATAAAACTCACCCTCAACATTCTATTGGCTGCTGACGTCACTGAAGCCAAGGTTCGTATGTTCGAAGCTCTGAAGCCTCGAAAATCACAGTCTCTGGGCCCCGCCCTCGCGTCAAACGTTATGACGTTGAGGGCGGAGGCGGAGCAATTTACCCACATCGACGACGGGTGGGGAGGGGGCCACAGGAAAGCCTTGCTAGCGCCCGTTTCATTGGCTCCAGAAACGGGCCTTTTTTTACTAGTAGTTCAATAATATTCAGAATGAATAGAATAGATCCTTGGTAAATGTTGCACAGTTCTTTAAATTTTGCTTCAAAAACGATATATATATATATTTTTTAATACAAAGGATTTGTTTGGAATATATTCTGATTAAAAAATGTCTGGTTGTTTTAGGAGGAACTACCACTGCAGCACCTACGACAACAGGTAATATTAAAAACCTTCTTTCTTAAAACTCTGTTCTCTTTTGGATAATAGTAGCCAGGTGACATTATAAAAAAAAACAGTTATTTATTTATTTATTTATTTATTTATTTATTTATTTATCTATCAGTTTCTTAGTACCAAGAAGCTTTTGTTTCATGTTTACATATTATTTTTATATCTATTAAATATTCACTCTATAAATCTTTTCTATATATTGAAATAACTTTTAAAAATATTTCTACTAGTTCAATAAAATTCAGAATGAATAGAACAGATCCTTGGTACATGTTGCACAGTTCTTCAAATTTTGCTTCAAAAACTATATATATATTTTTTTTAATACAAAGGATTTGTTTGGAATATATTCTGATTAAAAAATGTCTGGTTGTTTTAGGAGGAACTACCACTGCAGCACCTACGACAACAGGTAATATTAAAAACCTTCTTTCTTCAAGATCTGTTCTCTTTTGGATAATAGTAGCCAGGTGACATTATAAAAAAACAGTTATTTATTTATTTATCAGTTTCTTAGTACCAAGAAGCTTTTGTTTCATGTTTACATGTTATTTTTATATCTAATATATATTCACTCTTTAAATCTTTTCTGTATATTGAAATAACTTTTAAAAATATTTCTACTAGTTCAATAAAATTCAGAATGAATAGAACAACAGATCCTTAGTACATAATGCACAGTTCTTCAAATTTTGCTTCAAAAACTATATATGTTTTTTTTAATACAAAGGATTTGTTTGGAATATATTCTGATTAAAAAATGTCTGGTTGTTTTAGGAGGAACTACCACTGTAGCACCTACGACAACAGGTAATATTAAAAACCTTCTTTCTTAAAACTCTGTTCTCTTTTGGATGATACTAGCCTGGTGATGTAATGACAAAGCAGATCTCTATATATAATAGGCACCTCCAACGTTCTAAATTTGTAGTTGCAAGATCGCATGAGTGTCTGCCCCGCCCCCGCGTCACAACGTGATGACGTTGAGGGCGGAGCAATGACACTCAATAAATCGGATTGTCATTGGGTAATCTCTGTTTGCACTCCCCAATGCAGCCGTCATTCCCACACACTCAAAACCAACCAAAATCGGCGCTGGACTCCGTCCCCCCGCCTACAGTCCCCCTCACCCACCCTCCCGCAGCCGCTCGCTCACCGTTCCACCGCCCTCCCTCTCCTCTCCGACTCCGGCCATGGTGCACGACGATTCCTACACATGAGCAAGGAAACCCATTGGTTAATCTCTGTTTCCACTCCCCAACACAGCCATCATTCCCACACACTCAAAACCAAGCACACAGACGTTTTTTTTTCTTCCGAGGAGCACACACACACACATTCACTCTCTCTCTCTCACACACAATCACTCTCACATACACTATCTCAAACATACACACTCCAAGGAAAACCTTGCTAGCGCCCGTTTGATTTGTGTCAGAAACGGGCCTTTTTTACTAGTATTTCTACATTTATCAGTTAATTAGTACCAAGAAGCTTTTGTTTCATGTTTACATATTATTTTAATATCTATTAAATATTCACTCTATAAATCTTTTCTATATATTGAAATAATTTGGAAAATATTACTAACAGTTCAGTCAAATTCAGAATGAATAGAACAGATCCTTGCTAAATGTTGCACAGTTCTTTAAATTTTGCTTCAAAAACTATATATATATTTTTTAATACAAAGGATTTGTTTGGAATATATTCTGATTAAAAAATGTCTGGTTGTTTTAGGAGGAACTACCACTGCAGCACCTACGACAACAGGTAATATTAAACACATTCTTCGAAATCTTTTCTCTTGCGGATGATACTAGGCTGGTGACATTATAAAAAAAACAGATATGTCTTTATTTATCAGTTTCTTAGTACCAAGAAGCTTTTGTTTCATGTTTACATGTTATTTTAATATCCATTAAATATTCACTCTATAAATATTTTCTATATATTGAAATAACTTTGAAAAATATTTCTACTAGTTCAATAAAATTCAGAATGACTAGAACAGATCCTTGGTAAATGTTGCACAGTTCTTCAAATTTTGCCCTCCTCCGCTCCTCCTCCATTCTGTTCCCCCCCTCCACGCAAGAGCATTGAACCTGTCATTTTTCTTTTCAGTAGCAGCGAGCGACGTGAAGACACTACTTCAAGATCTCGGCGGCCTTTTCCTCTTCACACAGTGTCCGTCCCGCCTTTACGATGACGTATTTCCTGTTTCCGCGAAGGCGGGTTGGACGCTGTGTGAAGAAGGGGAAGGGAGAACTTGCAGTGTCTTCACGTCGCTCGCTGCTACTGAAAGAAAAAGGACAGGTTCAACACACTCGTGTGCACGAGGGGGGGGGGTGGATGGAGAGGACTCGAGCTGTTGGGGAGGTGAGGGAGGGCAGGGAGAATCGCTGACCATGGATGGGAGGGGAGGGGAGAGGGGAACGGAGAGGACTTGGAGGGCTGTTGGGGAGCTGAGGGAGGGCAGGGAGAATCGCTGACCATGGATGGGATAGGATGGGAGGGGAGGGGGGAACGGAGAGGACTCGGAGGGCTGTTGGGGAACTGAGGGAGGGCAGGGAGAATCGCTGGCCATGGATGGGAGGGGAGGGGGGAACGGAGAGGACTCGGAGGGCTGTTGGGGAGCTGAGAGGGGGGGCAGGGAGAATCACAGGCCATGGAGGGGAGGGGGAATGGAGAGGACTTGGAGGGCTGAGGGAGGGCAGGGAGAATGGCTTGTCATGGATGGGATGGGAGGGAGAATCGCTGGCCATGGATGGGATGGGAGGGCAGGGAGAGGGGAGCTGAGAGAGGGCAGGGAGAATCGCTGACCATGGATGGGAGGAGAGGGGGGAACAGAGAGGACTCGGAGGGCTGTTGGGGAGCTGAGGGAGGGCAGGGAGAATCACTGGCCATGGATGGGAGGGGAGGGGGAACGGAGAGGACTCGGAGGGCTGTTGGGGAGCTGAGGGAGGGCAGGGAGAATCACTGGCCATGGAGGGGAGGGGGAACGGAGAGGACTCGGAGGGCTGTTGGGGAGCTGAGGGAGGGCAGGGAGAATCACTGGCCTGGATGTGAGGGGAGGGGGAATGGAGAGGACTCGGAGGGCTGTTGGGGAGCTGAGGGAGGGCAGGGAGAATCGCTGGCCATCACGGCAGGGGGAGGGAGAGGGAGAGAACAGATCGCTGGACATGAAGAGGAGGGCAGGGGTGGGGAGAGAACAGATCGCTGGAGGGGAGGGGAGACAGGAAATTGCTGGACATCAGGACATGGATGGATGGATGGAGGGGAGAGAGGAAATTGCTGGACATGGATGAGGAGAGGGGAGGGCAGGGGGAGAGAACATAAGGACACAGGAGGATGGTGGACATGGTGAGTGAAAAAATATGGTGGACATGGTGAGTGAAAAAATATCAAATAGAAAGAAGACACTGCATAAAACAGAAGACACTGGGACCAAAGTGAATAGAAAAACTAAATGATCAGACAACAAAGGTAGAAAACAATTTTTAATTCAGAATTTATTAATTGGAATATGTCAGCTTTTGGAAATGTGCATTTGTGATATTTTGCATGTAAGTTTCAATTTTTCTAGTTTTGCTGCATGCTGTGTCTGACTTCTTGAGGTAACTTTCCAGTTCAGAAATTTGCCTTCATATTACTACTACTACTACTACTACTACTATTTAACATTTCTAGAGCTGTTGTGTCATGTGTTTTTCATGTGTGATCAAGGTGCAGTATTCTGCTAGCGTGTAGTATTTGCAGCCTTTTTTGTTTTGTTTTTTGTTTCACTAGGTTGTGTACTGGTGTTTTAGAGCCCGGTGTAATTGTAGTGCTGCCTTTCCACGCATAAGGTTGTAGCTCGTCCTGTCCTTGGAATTAGTGCTGTTATGGTTTGGTAAGGTTATGAGTGTGTTTTTGCACAAGTTTGTGTATAGTGTTTTGCAGTGGAGAGATTGTGTGTTGGCCTTACTGAGGTGGCACCAAAACATCAGAAATGGTGTAGAGCCTAAATCATGACACACTACCTCTTGAAGGATCTATATATGGTCGTTAATAAAAGGAGCTCATTGTGAACACTATCCACCCTAAAAAGGTGTTTAGTGGCTCTACATGAGAATTGTGATATGATCCCTTGTTTCATATTGTTGACGGTCTGAATTTTCCGTATCGGTATATTGGTGTATTAGGGTCTGCCCAGTGTAATATTTATGATACAGTAAGGTTCTGAGTGTGTTTTTGCACAAATTTGTGCATAGTGTTTTGCAGTTGAGCGATTGTGGTTAGTATATGCTTTGAGCAACCACTTTATTCTTTGACATATGACACATATCTAATATCTAAAATTATTTGACATTTGATACATATCTAATATCTAAATTTAATTAAAGTTATTGTCAATGGGGTGGAGCTAGGGAGAGGTGCCAGACCGGGGACTGGAGGTGGGGAAGAGAGAAAAGTGGTGGACTGATTGGTATTAATTGCCTTCGGAGAAAGTCTTCAGCTAACAGAGCTTAAGGATCCTCATTAGCTAAAGTATTTATATTTAGAGGTGGAGGTATGGCGGGGCAGAGATAATTTTGTGCCCACCCACTTTAAGCTCAGGCCCACCCAAAATTGGCTGTCTGGCTATGCCCCCGGTTGAGATTGCAGCTTTTAGTTTCCATTATCGCTGAAAAACAAAAGCGGCCATCTCAAACCTGGCTAAATCCAAGGCATTTGGCTGGTTCCAACTGTATTATCGAAGCAAAAGATGGCCGGCCATCTTTTTCGATAATACAGTTACGGCCAGCTGTTGCACTGCCGCCAAAATAGATCACCGGCGATCTATTTCGCCGGCGCTGTTCGATTATGCCCCTCCATGTCTAAGAAAAAATGGACCAAGTCAAGTCGCCCAAGTGCTCCTCAGGGACGCCCTTCTTTTTTCCATTACTGGTCGAGGACACCCATGTGTTAGGCAAACCCCAGTCCCGCCTTCATTATGCTTCTGACAGGCCCCGTGAACTTTGGTCGTCCCCGTGACAGAAAGCAGTTGAGGATGCTCAAAATCGGCTTTCGATTATGCCAATTTGGGTGACCCTGGGAGAAGGACGCCCATCTCCTGATTTGGGTCGAAAGATGGGTGCCCTTCTCTTTCGAAAATAAGCCTGTATATGTCAATTTATTCTGCTACGTTTTCTTACTAAGGTACTAAGTCGTGGAATTCCTTGCCATTATTCATAAATTTAAAAAAAATCTCGTAGGGAGGGAGGGCGGGAAACTCCTTCACTGCTCGCTGCCGAAGAAAAGACTGACTTGTCTCCTCGGCAGCCTTTTATGCCACTCATGTGCTGCTGAGCTGAGGCCCCGCCCTCTTCCGGCCTCCCCACCAATGGTGGGCAGAATACCCCTTGACGTCACCCAGACTGGTGGGGAAGCCAGAAGAGAAGGGAAGCTCAGGCCAGGGTCTGCCTCGTGGCAGCCGCCATGTTATGTGCGGCTGCTCGGCATGCACCTCGCCGGCCTTCCTTAATATTGGCAGGCTACACCCTCTCGCCCCCTTTCTCACCTTACACTCATAGATGTACAGACCAGGCATGAAACATTTTCTTTTTGGAAAATTTTGGCCACAGCTTTATTAAAACACATTAACACAATCCCTAGGAAGCACCCGAGCTTCTGCTCCCGGCCATGTCTTTTCTAGCTGGAGAGCCTGCATCACCATCCCACGTGGTGGTCAGCCATGACTCCGCCCCCAGCGTGACCGAACGTCCATCTGCTTGGGACTGCACCCCAAACCAGTATTCCAGCTGCTGTACATAGCCAGCGAGGTGATTAGGCCTGTCCCCAGTGCGTGTTCTTGTCGCTTGCCTGAAGCGACCGAGCGTTCTTTCGCCTATTGTTCCCGCACCTCCAAGAATTCCCAGGCTCGGGTGCCTCCGCCACAACCCAGGGGACCTGAGAAGCAGGTCCTCTGGGTCCCCCTTCCCCTAGTCCGTGTTTAACACAGTCTCTCAAGGGCCTCCTGGAAATCATTAAGGAGGAGGTAGTCCGAGAGATGAATGGCGTCTGAGAGGAAGTATCCGGGAAGGAGAGGGGAAGCCCAATGGTGCCAGATCTTCATTCCGCCGAGTTGCTCAAGTCCACAGACCAATCTGTCGATTGACCTTGCTTACACCTCTGGACCACAACCGGGAAGCGGTTCCGTGCCATCGGAGGATGGTGTCCGACCAGAGGATAGTGGTCCTGGTCAAATGAGCAGACAGTTCAAAGAGATCTTGCTTTGCCATGGGGTGCGTCCAACGTCGTTTCCCCCCAAATGAATGAGCAGGACGTCTGGCTGGGGTGAGGTGTCCAGCAACCAAAGGACAGAAGGCAGAAGCTGACACCATCTCATACCGGAATGCCGATCCATGTATTCATCGCACCTCTACTGTCCAAACCCAGGTGTACGCCGGGGCTTCGAGCTGTCAAACGCTTGTAAGCATTGGCCACATAGGAGTGTCCAGTGATCCACGCTACTCGATGCCGCAGTTGACCTTGTAAAAGGAAGGGAGTGGTTAGATGCGCTGCAAAGGTCGGATATAGGTGCGGTACGCTGCGGATTTCCAATGGCCCAGTTGCTGGATCGTATGGGAGGAAAGGCCATGCTGGAATGCCGCAGTAGCTGCCCCTATGTGGAAAGAATGAGTTCCAAAGTTGGCTGGGCACTGACCAGTTACCTGGAGAGCTTGTCGGAAGACAGCTGTGAACTGGAAACGGGTGAGGGGGCTGGCATCCTGGTGGAGCAAGAGGTGCAGACCCACTGGCGGTCTAACCTTTAGGTAGGCAGAGAGGTTGGCCAATGGGCAGGTCTGTAAATCTTGGACAGCATGTAGGATAATGGTGTGCCCCTTACCCGCTTGGTCCATCTTAGACCTAGTGATTCGCAGGCGGACCAGCTCCTGTGTTATGGATATGTCGTCTAGCTGTAATCCTCTGATTGGGTTGGTCTTGGATTGCACAGTAAGTTTGCCTATGCGTAAAGCAGTGTAGAAGATCAGCGAGAATGCCGCCCTGAACAACAGAACCACATAGTTGTCCAAGCACACATTTTTCAGTACTAGCCATAGCAGGAGGAGGAGCTTGTGCGTCACTGGGCGCCTAGCATCGGGGCTCGCCACGCCCACCCTTTTAGCAGTGTCCTTATCAGGAAGCTTGTGCGAGGATTGCCCCATCTGCGTAGTTTGGCGAAGAAGGTGAAGCCTGTGAGGCGTGAGATTGAGGCGTGAGATTACCGCTGTCCTGGGAACGCCGCCCTCGAAAGCGTCAGTGATGTAACAGGCAATGAGACGTTCTGTGACAGTTCCACCTCTCCATCCATGATGTTGAAGATATTTGTAGATGTGGTGAAAGGCATTGCGGTAGGTGCGCAGAGTGGAAACAGTTAAGGAGCGGGTGACGAGCAGGTGTGCGGTGCTGTTCCTAGATGCCATAAGTGTTCTGGAACTGGAGTTGGTTCCTTGTCCACCGAGGGGGCAAGCTGTTGAAAGAGTGAAAATTGAAAACGTGAGAGAGCATCAGCTATACGGTTGTCTACTCCAGGTACATGCGTTGCCCTTGCTGTCAGGTTAATTTGCAAGCAACGGAGCACAAAATGTCTGAGAAGCTCTGCAGCGCGTGGGCAATGTGCTGTTTGTTTATGATCTCTACCACTACACCCTACCGGTCTCAGACAGCTTGAAAATTCTGGGAGTCACAATTGACCGAAATCTCACACTCGAAGATCATGCGAAAAAACACAGCAAAGAAAATGTTCTACGCAATGTGGAAACGTAAAAGGATCAAATCTTTCTTCCCAAGGGAAGTATTCCACAGCCTAGTTCAATCAATGGTGCTAAGCCATCTAGACTACTGCAATGCCATTTATGCCGGATGCAAAGAACAAATCATTAAGAAGCTCCAAACAGCTCAAAACACAGCAGCCAGACTCATATTTGGGAAAGCGAAATACGAAAGCGCCAAACCCCTAAGAGAAAAACTACACTGGCTCCCACTAAAAGAACGTATTGCGTTCAAAGTTTGCACCCTGGTCCACAAAATCGTTCACGGGGAAGCCCCGAACTACATATCAGACCTTATAGACTTGCCTACTAGGAACGCAAAAAGATCAACACGCACATTCCTCAATCTCCACTACCCTAACTGCAAAGGGCTAAAATAAAAATCCACATATGCGACCAGTTTCTCATACATTTGTACCCAGCTATGGAACGCACTACTGAAGGCCATAAAAACAACGCAAGACCTAACTATCTTCTGAAGGGTACTGAAAACAGATCTGTTCAAGAAAGCATACCATTTACATCCATCTTAAATATTAAATAATAAGAATATACACGACCTAGACACAACCGAAATCTTATCACTTGACTGATTAACCTCTTTGCTATTAGTGAACAAGCACTATCACTTCAATCCTTATGCCGAATATGGTCTCTCCATAGTCGATGACCTAATGTATGTTATAATCCAATTATCACTCAGGAATCTTCATGCAATACCATAATGTATTCTTCTTTACCATGTATGTACACACATGGTATATATATATATACCATGAACTGTTCCATGTATGTTATGTTCCATCTATGTTACCATGTATGTATGCACCTTAACGCAATACCATTTGTAATTCTGTTACCCGGAAATGGCAACCGCCATTATGGCAAATGTAAGCCACATTGAGCCTGCAAATTGGTGGGAAAATGTGGGATACAAATGCTACAAATAAATAAAGATATTTGTAGATGTGGTGAAAGGCATTGCGGTAGGTGCGCAGAGTCGAAACAACTAAGGAGCTGTTGACGAGGAGGTGTGCGGTGCTGTTCCTAGATGCCATAAGTGTTCTGGAACTAGAGTTGATTCCTTGTCCGCTGAGGAGGCAAGCTGTTGAAAGAGTGAAAATTGAAAACGTGAGAGAGCATCAGCTATACGGTTGTCTACTCCAGGTACATGCTTTGCCCGTGCTGTCAGGTTAATTTGCAAGCAACGGAGCACAAAATGTCTGAGAAGCTCTGCAGCATGTGGGCAATGTGCTGTTTGTTTATGATCTCTACCACCGCTGCGTTGTCCGACCAAAGGACTACACTTGTACTGGCCAGCGCAGAGACCCAGATATGAACTGCTGTGACAATGGGGAATAGTTCAAGGAAAGTGATGTTCTCGGTGAGGCCCGTGCAGGTCCACTGCTGTGGCCAGGGGACGGCGAACCAGGACCCATTGTAATATGCTCCGCGGCCCGTGGACCTGGCGGCATCTGTGAAAAGGTTGAGGTCCGTGCTGGATAGTGGGGCCGATTGGATCAAAGCTTTTCCGTTGAAATCCTATAGGAAGCAGAGCCAGATGCGTAGATCCTGCTTAATGGGCAGGGTAATGTGCAGACGGTGATGTGGGCATGACACACCGGCTGTAGCATGGCAAGCCTACGGACAAACACCCTGCCCATTGGGATGACCCAGGAAGCAAAATTGAGCGAGCCAATCAGAGATTGCATTTGATGGAGGGTGATCTTGGACGATGCAAGGGCATGGAGTATTTTCTGTGCAAGGTCCCGCAGCTTGTCCTCAGGTAGTTTGGTGGTCTGGGTTAACGAATTTATCTCAATTCCCAAGAAGGTAATAACTGGGCTGGGTCCTGTGGTTTTGCTGCATGCGATGGGAACCCCGAACTCATGGGCTACCGTGTAGAAAACATCCATGAGGTCTCGGTAGGTGCTGAAGAGCCTAGGCCTGACAAATAAGAAGTCATCAAGGTAGTGAACGAGATTGCAAGAGGTGGCACGCTGGGACACTACCCAATGCAGGAAGGAACTGAATGCTTCGAAAAGGTTGCAAGAGACTGCACATCCCATAGGCATGCACTTGTCAAAATATAACTGATTTGCATGGCAGAATCCTAACAACGGGAAGCAGTGTTGGTGAATAGGCAGCAAGCGGAAAGTGGATTCAATATCCACTTTGGCCATGAGTGCACCTTGGCCAGCCGCCCGGACCAAGGCCAGTGTGGAATCGAAGGACATGTAGTGGACAGATGTGGCACTATCTGATATGAAGTCATTCACAGAGTGACCGGGAGGGTAGGAAAGGTTGTGGATAAGGCGGTACTTTCCGCGTTCTTTCTTAGGTACGGCCGTTAGGGGTGAAACAAACATTCTGGGAAAAGGAGGTTGAAGAAAAGGCCCAGCAAAGAGACCCGCAGATAGTTCAACAGCCAGTTTGTTGGAGATAATACGGGCAAGACAGGTCTTGCGGTGAGATGACGGAGCAGAAGTGATAAGTGGAATGGGTCCTTGGAATGGTATGATGAACCCAACCTGAAAGCCATACAGGAGTAAGCTCGCGTCAGGTCGCTTAGGATATCATAGCAGCCAGGGCCTCATAGTGTCTAAGCAAATGGGAGTGGGTGCTCTGGTGAATGGGTCAAGGTTTTTGCAGTCCTCCCTGTTGCAAGGTTGCCTTCTTGGGGCACAGGGCAAGGGGGTGTGGAACGCCGCATGTAGCACACAAGTGCTTGTATTTGCAATCTTGGATGGTACATCTACCCTTGTTATGCTTCCAGCACACATCTCGTGACAATGTGGCAAGCCTCCCTTGTCGTTTTCCTTGTGGTGGATCTCTGTAATGAGAAGAATGGCGTGGTGCGATGTTGGGTCGAGTGAGGACATTCTGAAGCCACAGGCCCCTATCGTCCATATCCCATGCCATATGGGGGTTAGATTCCATCTTGTCCCTGAAATGTTCGTCGTATGCTAGCCAGGCATGTCCATCGTGCTCATGATATATGCTGAGAACTGTTTCGAGGTAGCAGAGCATTGGATCGATTTGGTCATGCTGTTTCCTGCATACAATGCTCATCATATGCGCATAGGAAAGCACCCAACACGCAAGGTTCCGTGGAATCGGTCTGGTGTGGTCTGGCAGCAGGTCGTCCTTTTTTGCTTGTTTTTTGGCATGCCGTCTACGTCTGCCTTCTGCAAGTTTGAATATGTCAAAGTACTGTCGCTTTTGAACCTTTTTCCGAAGGGAGCTAGGCACCTTCTGCCATAAGCTCTCTGGGGGAACACCGTAGGTGAATGCAGAGGTGGGTACAGAGGGCTGTGCAGTAGGCCGAGCAGGGGAGGGAGAGGAAGAAGAGGAGGAACACGATGAAGAAGAAGATGAAGAGGACGATGAGGAACTGGACCGTGTGGAATGCTTATGTTTCTTACCTTTCTTCTTTCTTTTTGCTACAGGATGTTTAATCGCTGTAGAGGGTTGACATTCTGCTGTGAAGCTGTCAGGGACCTGAGAAAGTCCTGCAGGAGCATCTGGACACATAATGGCTGATGCAGAAGCCTCATTAGGTGCCACACAGTTCAATGCAAGTGCATCGTCATGGCGGTTGATTCGACTAGCTCGGAACGAGGATCTGCCATGAGGTGGAGGTGTGGATCTGTGATGCTCGCTGCGGACACTCCAGGAACTGGTGCGGTCATGCCTAGGATAAGAGGGGGTTCTGTGGTGGTCGTAGGAGTGACGGTAGGCACGGTGTTGTCGACGCCTGCAGCAGGATGGAGATCTATGGGGACTATGGCAAGATTCTGATCTGCGGCTTCTGTGGTGATGACGACACTGGGCCATCTTTGCTGCCTGCCGAGAAAGACCCTTGTTCTCGGTGCTTGGTGCTGGAGCTGCATTGTGGCTGTCTGTTCAAAGCATGAGCACCACGCAGGTTTGCAGGTGAGAGAGATGTGCGCATCGATCCCGAGGCATGTGATGGCGAGGAGCAGTGCAAATTACCTCCCGCACTGGCTGTGTGGGTCTGTCCATCATTCCCACAAGGGCGGGCATCGTGTTCCAATGAGATCAGGTTACGGGCCTCTGGCATCAAACATGTGGTGAGCGGTGGTAAGTTACGGGCCTCTGGCATCAAACATGTGGTGGGCAGCGATCGGTGAGATGGGCCTTCTAGGGAGTCTCATGGCGCTGCGTGCTCCGTAATGCCCAGAGAGTGGTGATGATGGAGGTTGTCGACGGCGAGTGTCTGTGGAGGAGGGGACAATTGCCCACGGTAGCGGTAGGTCAGCAGAATCAATATACCTTTCAGGACGAAGCCGCCGCCGTGTAGATGCACAGGGAACATCTGCTACCTGGTCCGTAGGGTGAGTTGATCTTCTGGTGCAGCGAGGAATTGTGGTCCCTGGAATCGTAGTCTTTCCTTCTGCCGAGCAGTGATGAGCAAGGAAAGGCTCTGTATAGTCAATGCAGAAGTACCTTTAATGATGCTGCCTCTACCTGCAATGCGCCACTTGCTAGGGAAAGCAGTGGAAATGCAGGATTCCAACCCAAATAGGAGTACCTTCAGCAATGCTGCCCAGCTGTCCAGTGATCCACGTGGTAGGTAAAACACTAGAAATGCGGGACTTAAACCCAGGAAAAGCAGGACTGGAACACACAAACTTGGTATCAGAAGACACAGCTGGTTCCTGTTGAGCCACAAGATCCGGTTTGCAAAACTGGTCTCTCTTCGGCAGCCTTAACTGTGTAACAAAAGCAAGTTTTAGAACATTAGAAATACGTATTTGAACCCACAAACTATGCAGCAGAAGACATAGCTGGAACCTGCTGAGCCACAAGCTCAGGTTGTTGAAACTCCTGTAAAAAAAGAAAAAGTCTTGTGCAAAGCAGCATGGAAACTCCTTCACTGCTCGCTGCCGAAGAAAAGGCTGACTCATCTCCTCGGCAGCCTTTTATGCTGCTCATGTGCTGCTGACCTGAGCCCCGCCCTCTTCCGGCCTCCCCAACAATGGTGGGCAGAATACCCCTTTACGTCACCCAGACTATGGGGAAGCAGGAAGAGAAGGGAAGATTAGGCCGGGGTCTGCCTTGTGGCAGCCGCCATGTTATGTGCGGCTGCTCGGCATGCACCTCACCGGCCTTCCTAATGTGATGCACTTAATTTCAAACAGGGTGTGTTATAGTTTTGGAATTGGCGTGTCATGGGTGTTTCTAAAATCAATGCGGACTGTTTTTGAATATACCCACTCTGCTCCTAACTTAGGTGCTGGGATTTACACCAAGTTTTACTTGGCGTAACTGCCCACTACTAAATTTAGTCATGTGGAATGGCACTCGAATTATTCTATAAATTGCATGAAAATTCAGGCATACTTTAGATATTTTTCATTTCTGCAACTATTTTTAAGATGTGATATAAAGAATCTATTAATAAATGCCTTTTCATTTACTAGTTTCTAACCATGATTGATTTTCTTCAAATATATTTTGTTTTCTTCAGGTTTACCTATGATTTTGAAATTCCTAAAACTATACTCCATGAATCTTTATGGGATAGAGATGTATCATTTCTCTAATAGTCCATTAATGTTCAGAATGTTGTGTGTAGAGCCTTCTTAAACATTTAATACATCTTCATATTTTATTTGTGAAAAACAGAGGGGCCCTGTTTACTAAGGTGCGTAAGCGTATTTAGTGTGCGCTAACGTTAGAGACACCAATTTTTATAGCTTTGAGTGTCTATAGTGTTAGCAAATGCTAGTGCGCTTATACCACGGATTAGTAATCTTGGCCCTTAATTATAGTAAATACAAAAGATCTTTTTTGGAATAAATTCTAAATAAATCATCTCCGGTTCTTTTAGGACCAAGCACCACTGCGGGATCTACAACAATAGGTATGAGCCATCAGTTGCTTCTTTCTTGTACTCATTTCTTATCCTTACTGACTTTCTTAAATTACAAATTGTTTGCTTCAGGTTTCCATAAGATTGTGATATTCATTAATAACGATAATCCTTAATGCTTTCCCAGATAGAGAACTTACAATATATTATTTTTTTATTTGCGAAAAATGTAATTATAGTAAAAACAAAAGATCTTTTACAAATAAATTCTAAATAAAATATTTCCAGTTCCTTTAGATCAAAAAACCACCACAGGATCTACCACAATAGGTACTTTTAAGAACCTTCTTTCCTTAAAATTTGTTCTCTCTCCTCTTACTTTAGAGGAAGTGGTGAAATTATGAGTCATCAAATGCAGCTTTCATGCACTCATTTCTTTTCGTTACGGATTTCCTTAAATTACAAATTGCTTGCTTTGGGTTTACAAACAATTATTTTATTAATCTAAAATTTTAGTCGGTATTGATTTCCTAGATAGAGAATTTACAATATATTATTTTCTTAGTTGCAAATAAATATTTATAGTATAAACAAAAGAGTAAATTCTAATTATAATATATCTGGTTCTTTTAGGATCAAGCACCACTGCAGGATCTACAACAACAGGTAATATTGATAACTTTCTTTCTTTGAAATTTGTTCTCTTTTCTCTTACTGTAGAGGAAGTGGTGAAATTGTGAGTTATCAAATGCATCTTTAATGCACTCATTTCTCCCTTACGGATTCTCTTAAATTAGAAATTGTTTGTTTTAGGTTTAGATACGATTGTGATATTCTTTAAACATTTTACTCCTTAATGCTTTCCCAGATAGGGAATTTACAATATATTATTTTTTCTATTTGTAAAAAAAATAATTATAGTAAAAACAAAAGACGTTTTTGTTTCTTCCGAGGGGCACACACACACACATTCACTCTCTCTCTCTCACAATCACTCTCACATACACTACCTCAAACATACACAATCCAAGGAAAACCTTGCTAGCGCCCGTTTCATTTGTGTCAGAAACGGGCCTTTTTTACTAGTATTTCTACATTTATCAGTTAATTAGTACCAAGAAGCTTTTGTTTCATGTTTACATATTATTTTAATATCTATTAAATATTCACTCTATAAATCTTTTCTATATATTTAAATAATTTGGAAAATATTACTAACAGTTCAGTCAAATTCAGAATGAATAGAACAGATCCTTGGTAAATGTTGCACAGTTCTTTAAATTTTGCTTCAAAAACTATATATATATTTTTTAATACAAAGGATTTGTTTGGAATATATTCTGATTAAAAAATGTCTGGTTGTTTTAGGAGGAACTACCACTGCAGCACCTACGACAACAGGTAATATTAAAAACCTTCTTTCTTCAAGATCTGTTGTCTTTTGGATAATAGTAGCCAGGTGACATTATAAAAAAACAGTTATTTATTTATTTATCAGTTTCTTAGTACCAAGAAGCTTTTGTTTCATGTTTACATATTATTTTTATATCTATTGAATATTCACTCTTTAAATCTTTTCTATATATTGAAATAACTTTTAAAAATATTTCTAATAGTTCAATAAAATTCAGAATGAATAGAACAACAGATCCTTAGTACATAATGCACAGTTCTTCAAATTTTGCTTCAAAAACTGTATATGTTTTTTTTAATACAAAGGATTTGTTTGGAATATATTCTGATTAAAAAATGTCTGGTTGTTTTAGGAGGAACTACCACTGCAGCACCTACGACAACAGGTAATATTAAATACATTCTTTCTTCAAAATCTTTTCACTTGTGGATGATACTCTAGGCTGGTGACATTATAAAAAAACAGATATGTCTTTATTTATCAGTTTCTTAGTACCAAGAAGCTTTTGTTTCATGTTTACATATTATTTTAATATCCATTAAATATCCACTCTATAAATATTTTCTATAGATTGAAATAACTTTGAAAAATATTTCTACTAGTTCAATAAAATTCAGAATGAATACTACTACTACTTAACATTTCTAGAACGCTACTAGGGTTACGCAGCGCTGTACAATTTAACAAAGAGAGACAGTCCCTGCTCAAAGAGCTTACAATCTAATAGACAAGTGAACGGTCGGTCCGATAGGGACAGTCAAATTGGGGCAGTCTGGATTCACTGAACGGTAAGGGTTAGGTGCCGAACGCAGCATTGAAGAGGTGGGCTTTAAGCAAAGACTTGAAGACGGGCAGGGAGGGGGCTTGGCGTAATGGCTCAGGAAGGTTGTTCCAAGCATAGGATGAGGCGAGGCAGAATGAGCGGAGCCTGGAGTTGGCGGTGGTGGAGAAGGGTACTGAGAGGAGGGATTTATCCTGTGAACGGAGGTTACGGGCGGGAACGTAAGGGGAGATGAAGGTAGAAAGATAGTGAGGGGCAGCAGACTGAGTGCATTTGTAGGTAAGAAGGAGAAGCTTGAATTGAATGCGGTATCTGATCGGAAGCCAGTGAAGTGACCTGAGGAGAGGGGTGAAATGAGTATATCGGTTCTGGTGGAATATGAGACGTGCAGCAGAGTTCTGAACTGATTGAAGGGGGGATAGATGGCTAAGTGGGAGGCCGGTGAGGAGTAAGTTGCAGTAGTCCAGGCGAGAGCTAATGAGAGCGTTGGCGAGAGTTCGGGTGGTGTGTTCAGAGAGGAAAGGGCGAATTTTGCTGATGTTAAAGAGGAAGAAGTGACAGGTCTTGGCTATCTGCTGGATATGCGCAGAGAAGGAGAGAGAGGTGTCAAAGATGATTCCGAGGTTGCGGGCAGATGAGACGGGGATGATGAGGGTGTTATCAACTGAGTTAGAAAGTGAAGGAAGAGGAGAAGTGGGTTTTAGTGGAAAGACAATAAGCTCGGTCTTGGACATGTTCAGTTTCAGGTGGCGGTTGGACATCCAGGCAGCAATGTCGGATAAGCAGGCTGATACCTTTGCCTGGGTCTCCGCAGTGATGTCTGGTGTGGAGAGATACAGTTGGGTGTCATCAGCATAGAGATGATACTGGAAACCATGAGATGAGATCAGGGAGCCCAGGGAAGAGGTGTAGATTGAGAAGAGAAGGACAGATCCCTGGGGAACACCAACAGATAAGGGGATGGGGGTGGAGGAAGATCCATGAAAGTGAACTTTGAAGGTGCGGTGGGAGAGATAGGAGGAGAACCAGGAGAGGACAGAGCCCTGGAACCCAAATGAGGACAGTGTGGCAAGAAGTAAGTCATGATTGACAGTGTCAAAAGCGGCGGATAGATCGAGGAGGATGAGGATGGAGTAGTGGCAAGGAACAGGTCATTACAGACTAGAGAGTGCTGTTTCTGTCGAGTGAAGAGGGCGAAACGGGATTGAAGCGGATCGAGGATGGCATTAGAGGAAAGAAAATCAAGGCAGCGGCTGTGGACTGCGCGCTCAAGTATCTTGGAGAGGATAGAGAATAGAACAGATCCTTGGTACATGTTGCACAGTTCTTCAAATTTTGCTTCAAAAACTATATATATATATTTTTTAATACAAAGGATTTGTTTGGAATATATTCTGATTAAAAAATGTCTGGTTGTTTTAGGAGGAACTACCACTGCAGCACCTACGACAACAGGTAATATTAAAAACCTTCTTTCTTAAAACTCTGTTCTCTTTTGGATGATACTAGCCTGGTGACAAAGCAGATCTCTATATATAAAAGGCACCTCCAATGTTCTAAATTTGTAGTTGCAAGATCGCATGAGTGTCAGCCCCGCCCCTGCATCACAACATGATGACGTTGAGAGCGGAGCAATGACACTCAATAAATCGGATTGTCATTGGGTAATCTCTGTTTGCACTCCCCAATGCAGCCGTCATTCCCACACACTATAAACCAACCAAAATCGGCGCTGGAACCCGTCCCCCCGCCTACAGTCCCCCTCACCCACCCTCCCGCAGCCGCTCGCTCATCGTTCCACCGCCCTCCCTCTCCTCTCCGACTCCGGCCATGGTGCACGATGATTCCTACACACAAGCAAGGAAACCCATTGGTTAATCTCTGTTTCCACTCCCCAACACAGCCATCATTCCCACACACTGAAAACCAAGCACACAGACGTTTTTTTTTCTTCCGAGGGGCACACACACACACTTTCACTCTCTCTCTCTCACACAATCACTCTCACATACACTATCTCAAATATACACACTCCAAGGAAAACCTTGCTAGCGCCCGTTTCATTTGTGTCAGAAACGGGCCTTTTTTACTAGTATTTCTATATTTATCAGTTAATTAGTACCAAGAAGCTTTTGTTTCATGTTTACATATTATTTTAATATCTATTAAATATTCACTCTATAAATCTTTTCTATATATTGAAATAATTTGGAAAATCTTACTAACAGTTCAGTCAAATTCAGAATGAATAGAACAGATCCTTGCTAAATGTTGCACAGTTCTTTAAATTTTGCTTCAAAAACTATATATATATTTTTAATACAAAGGATTTGTTTGGAATATATTCTGATTAAAAATGTCTGGTTGTTTTAGACGGAACTACCACTGCAGCACCTACAACAACAGGTAATATTAAACACATTCTTCAAAATCTTTTCTCTTGCGGATGATACTAGGCTGGTGACATTATAAAAAAAATAGATATGTCTTTATTTATCAGTTTCTTAGTACCAAGAAGCTTTTGTTTCATGTTTACATGTTATTTTAATATCCATTAAATATTCATTCTATTAATCTTTTCTATATATTGAAATAACTTTGAAAAATACTTCTAATCTATATATATAAAACTCACCCTCAACATTCTATTGGCTGCTGACGTCACTGAAGCCAAGGTTCGTATGTTCGAAGCTCTGAAGCCTCGAAAATCACAGTCTCTGGGCCCCGCCCTCGCGTCAAACGTTATGACGTTGAGGGCGGAGGCGGAGCAATTTACCCACATCGACGACGGGTGGGGAGGGGGCCACAGGAAAGCCTTGCTAGGGCCCGTTTCATTGGCTCCAGAAACGGGCCTTTTTTTACTAGTAGTTCAATAATATTCAGATTGAATAGAATAGATCCTTGGTAAATGTTGCACAGTTCTTTAAATTTTGCTTCAAAAACTATATATATATATTTTTTTTAATACAAAGGATTTGTTTGGAATATATTCTGATTAAAAAATGTCTGGTTGATTTAGCAGGAACTACCACTGCAGCACCTACGACAACAGGTAATATTAAAAACCTTCTTTCTTCAAGATCTGTTCTCTTTTGGATAATAGTAGCCAGGTGACATTATAAAAAAACAGTTATTTATTTATTTATTTATCAGTTTCTTAGTACCAAGAAGCTTTTGTTTCATGTTTACATATCATTTTTATATCTAATAAATATTCACTCTTTAAATCTTTTCTATATATTGAAATAACTTTTAAAAATATTTCTACTAGTTCAATAAAATTCAGAATGAATAGAACAACAGATCTTTAGTACATAATGCACAGTTCTTCAAATTTTGCTTCAAAAACTATATATGTTGTTTTTTTTAATACAAAGGATTTGTTTGGAATATATTCTGATTAAAAAATGTCTGGTTGTTTTAGGAGGAACTACCACTGCAGCACCTACGACAACAGGTAATATTAAAAACCTTCTTTCTTAAAACTCTGTTCTCTTTTGGATGATACTAGCCTGGTGATGTAATGACAAAGCAGATCTCTATATATAATAGGCACCTCCAACGTTCTAAATTTGTAGTTGCAAGATCGCATGAGTGTCTGCCCCGCCCCCGCGTCACAACGTGATGACGTTGAGGGCGGAGCAATGACACTCAATAAATCGGATTGTCATTGGGTAATATCTGTTTGCACTCCCCAATGCAGCCGTCATTCCCACACACTCAAAACCAACCAAAATCGGCGTTGGACCCCGTCCCCCCGCCTACAGTCCCCCTCACCCACCCTCCCGCAGCCGCTCGCTCACCATTCCACCGCCCTCCCTCTCCTCTCCGACTCCGGCCATGGTGCACGACGATTCCTACACACGAGCAAGGAAACCCATTGGTTAATCTCTGTTTCCACTCCCCAACACAGCCATCATTCCCACATACTCAAAACCAAGCACACAGACGTTTTTGTTTCTTCCGAGGGGCACACACACACACATTCACTCTCTCTCTCTCTCACAATCACTCTCACATACACTATCTCAAACATACACAATCCAAGGAAAACCTTGCTAGCGCCCGTTTCATTTGTGTCAGAAACGGGCCTTTTTTACTAGTATTTCTACATTTATCAGTTAATTAGTACCAAGAAGCTTTTGTTTCATGTTTACATATTATTTTAATATCTATTAAATATTCACTCTATAAATCTTTTCTATATATTGAAATAATTTGGAAAATCTTACTAACAGTTCAGTCAAATTCAGAATGAATAGAACAGATCCTTGCTAAATGTTGCACAGTTCTTTAAATTTTGCTTCAAAAACTATATATATATTTTTTAATACAAAGGATTTGTTTGGAATATATTCTGATTAAAAAATGTCTGGTTGTTTTAGATGGAACTACCACTGCAGCACCTACAACAACAGGTAATATTAAACACATTCTTCAAAATCTTTTCTCTTGCGGATGATACTAGGCTGGTGACATTATAAAAAAAATAGATATGTCTTTATTTATCAGTTTCTTAGTACCAAGAAGCTTTTGTTTCATGTTTACATGTTATTTTAATATCCATTAAATATTCATTCTATTAATCTTTTCTATATATTGAAATAACTTTGAAAAATACTTCTAATCTATATATATAAAACTCACCCTCAACATTCTATTGGCTGCTGACGTCACTGAAGCCAAGGTTCGTATGTTCGAAGCTCTGAAGCCTCGAAAATCACAGTCTCTGGGCCCCGCCCTCGCGTCAAACGTTATGACGTTGAGGGCGGAGGCGGAGCAATTTACCCACATCGACGACGGGTGGGGAGGGGGCCACAGGAAAGCCTTGCTAGCGCCCGTTTCATTGGCTCCAGAAACGGGCCTTTTTTTACTAGTAGTTCAATAATATTCAGAATGAATAGAATAGATCCTTGGTAAATGTTGCACAGTTCTTTAAATTTTGCTTCAAAAACTATATATATATATATTTTTTAATACAAAGGATTTGTTTGGAATATATTCTGATTAAAAAATGTCTGGTTGTTTTAGGAGGAACTACCACTGTAGCACCTACGACAACAGGTAATATTAAAAACCTTCTTTCTTCAAAATCTGTTCTCTTTTGGATGATACTAGCCTGGTGATGTAATGACAAAGCAGATATTTCTATATTTATCAGTTTCTTAGTACCAAGAAGCTTTTGTTTCATGTTTACATATTATTTTAATATCCATTAAATATCCACTCTATAAATCTTTTCTATATATTGAAATAACTTTGTAAAATATTTCTACTAGTTCAATAAAATTCAGAATGAATAGAACAACAGATCTTTAGTACATAATGCACAGTTCTTCAAATTTTGCTTCAAAAACTATATATGTTTTTTTAATACAAAGGATTTGTTTGGAATATATTCTGATTAAAAAATGTCTGGTTGTTTTAGGAGGAACTACCACTGCAGCACCTACGACAACAGGTAATATTAAAAACCTTCTTTCTTAAAACTCTGTTCTCTTTTGGATGATACTAGCCTGGTGATGTAATGACAAAGCAGATCTCTATATATAATAGGCACCTCCAACGTTCTAAATTTGTAGTTGCAAGATCGCATGAGTGTCTGCCCCGCCCCCGCGTCACAACGTGATGACGTTGAGGGCGGAGCAATGACACTCAATAAATCGGATTGTCATTGGGTAATATCTGTTTGCACTCCCCAATGCAGCCGTCATTCCCACACACTCAAAACCAACCAAAATCGGCGCTGGACCCCGTCCCCCCGCCTACAGTCCCCCTCACCCACCCTCCCGCTGCCGCTCGCTCACCATTCCACCGCCCTCCCTCTCCTCTCCGACTCCGGCCATGGTGCACGACGATTCCTACACACGAGCAAGGAAACCCATTGGTTAATCTCTGTTTCCACTCCCCAACACAGCCATCATTCCCACATACTCAAAACCAAGCACACAGACGTTTTTGTTTCTTCCGAGGGGCACACACACACACATTCACTCTCTCTCTCTCTCACAATCACTCTCACATACACTATCTCAAACATACACAATCCAAGGAAAACCTTGCTAGCGCCCGTTTCATTTGTGTCAGAAACGGGCCTTTTTTACTAGTATTTCTACATTTATCAGTTAATTAGTACCAAGAAGCTTTTGTTTCATGTTTACATATTATTTTAATATCTATTAAATATTCACTCTATAAATCTTTTCTATATATTGAAATAATTTGGAAAATCTTACTAACAGTTCAGTCAAATTCAGAATGAATAGAACAGATCCTTGCTAAATGTTGCACAGTTCTTTAAATTTTGCTTCAAAAACTATATATATATTTTTTAATACAAAGGATTTGTTTGGAATATATTCTGATTAAAAAATGTCTGGTTGTTTTAGATGGAACTACCACTGCAGCACCTACAACAACAGGTAATATTAAACACATTCTTCAAAATCTTTTCTCTTGCGGATGATACTAGGCTGGTGACATTATAAAAAAAATAGATATGTCTTTATTTATCAGTTTCTTAGTACCAAGAAGCTTTTGTTTCATGTTTACATGTTATTTTAATATCCATTAAATATTCATTCTATTAATCTTTTCTATATATTGAAATAACTTTGAAAAATACTTCTAATCTATATATATAAAACTCACCCTCAACATTCTATTGGCTGCTGACGTCACTGAAGCCAAGGTTCGTATGTTCGAAGCTCTGAAGCCTCGAAAATCACAGTCT
The DNA here is from genome assembly GCF_901765095.1 of Microcaecilia unicolor. NCBI lineage: Eukaryota > Metazoa > Chordata > Amphibia > Gymnophiona > Siphonopidae > Microcaecilia > Microcaecilia unicolor. The sequence continues at coordinate 37,745,512 of NC_044040.1, read as the reverse complement.
CTGGGCCCCGCCCTCGCGTCAAACGTTATGACGTTGAGGGCGGAGGTGGAGCAATTTACCCACATCGACGACGGGTGGGGAGGGGGCCACAGGAAAGCCTTGCTAGCGCCCGTTTCATTGGCTCCAGAAACGGGCCTTTTTTACTAGTAGTTCAATAATATTCAGAATGAATAGAATAGATCCTTGGTAAATGTTGCACAGTTCTTTAAATTTTGCTTCAAAAACTATATATATATATATTTTTTAATACAAAGGATTTGTTTGGAATATATTCTGATTAAAAAATGTCTGGTTGTTTTAGGAGGAACTACCACTGCAGCACCTACGACAACAGGTAATATTAAAAACCTTCTTTCTTCAAGATCTGTTCTCTTTTGGATAATAGTAGCCAGGTGACATTATAAAAAAACAGTTATTTATTTATTTATTTATTTATCAGTTTCTTAGTACCAAGAAGCTTTTGTTTCATGTTTACATATTATTTTTATATCTAATAAATATTCACTCTTTAAATCTTTTCTATATATTGAAATAACTTTTAAAAATATTTCTACTAGTTCAATAAAATTCAGAATGAATAGAACAACAGATCCTTAGTACATAATGCACAGTTCTTCAAATTTTGCTTCAAAAACTATATATGTTTTTTTTTAATACAAAGGATTTGTTTGGAATATATTCTGATTAAAAAATGTCTGGTTGTTTTAGGAGGAACTACCACTGTAGCACCTACGACAACAGGTAATATTAAAAACCTTCTTTCTTCAAAATCTGTTCTCTTTTGGATGATACTAGCCTGGTGATGTAATGACAAAGCAGATATTTCTATATTTATCAGTTTCTTAGTACCAAGAAGCTTTTGTTTCATGTTTACATATTATTTTAATATCCATTAAATATCCACTCTATAAATCTTTTCTATATATTGAAATAACTTTGTAAAATATTTCTACTAGTTCAATAAAATTCAGAATGAATAGAACAACAGATCTTTAGTACATAATGCACAGTTCTTCAAATTTTGCTTCAAAAACTATATATGTTTTTTTAATACAAAGGATTTGTTTGGAATATATTCTGATTAAAAAATGTCTGGTTGTTTTAGGAGGAACTACCACTGCAGCACCTACGACAACAGGTAATATTAAAAACCTTCTTTCTTAAAACTCTGTTCTCTTTTGGATGATACTAGCCTGGTGATGTAATGACAAAGCAGATCTCTATATATAATAGGCACCTCCAACGTTCTAAATTTGTAGTTGCAAGATCGCATGAGTGTCTGCCCCGCCCCCGTGTCACAACGTGATGACGTTGAGGGCGGAGCAATGACACTCAATAAATCGGATTGTCATTGGGTAATATCTGTTTGCACTCCCCAATGCAGCCGTCATTCCCACACACTCAAAACCAACCAAAATCGGCGCTGGACCCCGTCCCCCCGCCTACAGTCCCCCTCACCCACCCTCCCGCTGCCGCTCGCTCACCATTCCACCGCCCTCCCTCTCCTCTCCGACTCCGGCCATGGTGCACGACGATTCCTACACACGAGCAAGGAAACCCATTGGTTAATCTCTGTTTCCACTCCCCAACACAGCCATCATTCCCACATACTCAAAACCAAGCACACAGACGTTTTTGTTTCTTCCGAGGGGCACACACACACACATTCACTCTCTCTCTCTCTCACAATCACTCTCACATACACTATCTCAAACATACACAATCCAAGGAAAACCTTGCTAGCGCCCGTTTCATTTGTGTCAGAAACGGGCCTTTTTTACTAGTATTTCTACATTTATCAGTTAATTAGTACCAAGAAGCTTTTGTTTCATGTTTACATATTATTTTAATATCTATTAAATATTCACTCTATAAATCTTTTCTATATATTGAAATAATTTGGAAAATATTACTAACAGTTCAGTCAAATTCAGAATGAATAGAACAGATCCTTGCTAAATGTTGCACAGTTCTTTAAATTTTGCTTCAAAAACTATATATATATTTTTTAATACAAAGGATTTGTTTGGAATATATTCTGATTAAAAAATGTCTGGTTGTTTTAGGAGGAACTACCACTGCAGCACCTACGACAACAGGTAATATTAAAAACCTTCTTTCGTCAAAATCTGTTCTCTTTTGGATGATACTAGCCTGGTGATGTAATGACAAAGCAGATATTTCTATATTTATCAGTTAATTAGTACCAAGAAGCTTTTGTTTCATGTTTACATATTATTTTAATATCTATTAAATATTCACTCTATAAATCTTTCAATATATTGAAATAATTTGGAAAATCTTACTAACAGTTCAGTCAAATTCAGAATGAATAGAACAGATCCTTGCTAAATGTTGCACAGTTCTTTAAATTTTGCTTCAAAAACTATATATATATTTTTAATACAAAGGATTTGTTTGGAATATATTCTGATTAAAAAATGTCTGGTTGTTTTAGATGGAACTACCACTGCAGCACCTACAACAACAGGTAATATTAAACACATTCTTCAAAATCTTTTCTCTTGCGGATGATACTAGGCTGGTGACATTATAAAAAAAATAGATATGTCTTTATTTATCAGTTTCTTAGTACCAAGAAGCTTTTGTTTCATGTTTACATGTTATTTTAATATCCATTAAATATTCATTCTATTAATCTTTTCTATATATTGAAATAACTTTGAAAAATACTTCTAATCTATATATATAAAACTCACCCTCAACATTCTATTGGCTGCTGACGTCACTGAAGCCAAGGTTCGTATGTTCGAAGCTCTGAAGCCTCGAAAATCACAGTCTCTGGGCCCCGCCCTCGCGTCAAACGTTATGACGTTGAGGCCGGAGGCGGAGCAATTTACCCACATCGACGACGGGTGGGGAGGGGGCCACAGGAAAGCCTTGCTAGCGCCCGTTTCATTGGCTCCAGAAACGGGCCTTTTTTTTACTAGTAGTTCAATAATATTCAGATTGAATAGAATAGATCCTTGGTAAATGTTGCACAGTTCTTTAAATTTGGCTTCAAAAACTATATATATATTTTTTAATACAAAGGATTTGTTTGGAATATATTCTGATTAAAAAATGTCTGGTTGTTTTAGGAGGAACTACCACTGCAGCACCTACGACAACAGGTAATATTAAAACCTTCTTTCTTCAAGATCTGTTCTCTTTTGGATAATAGTAGCCAGGTGACATTATAAAAAAACAGTTATTTATTTATTTATTTATTTATTTATCAGTTTCTTAGTACCAAGAAGCTTTTGTTTCATGTTACATATCATTTTTATATCTAATAAATATTCACTCTTTAAATCTTTTCTATATATTGAAATAACTTTTAAAAATATTTCTACTAGTTCAATAAAATTCAGAATGAATAGAACAACAGATCTTTAGTACATAATGCACAGTTCTTCAAATTTTGCTTCAAAAACTATATATGTTTTTTTTAATACAAAGGATTTGTTTGGAATATATTCTGATTAAAAAATGTCTGGTTGTTTTAGGAGGAACTACCACTGCAGCACCTACGACAACAGGTAATATTAAAAACCTTCTTTCTTAAAACTCTGTTCTCTTTTGGATGATACTAGCCTGGTGATGTAATGACAAAGCAGATCTCTATATATAATAGGCACCTCCAACGTTCTAAATTTGTAGTTGCAAGATCGCATGAGTGTCTGCCCCGCCCCCGCGTCACAACGTGATGACGTTGAGGGCGGAGCAATGACACTCAATAAATCGGATTGTCATTGGGTAATATCTGTTTGCACTCCCCAATGCAGCCGTCATTCCCACACACTCAAAACCAACCAAAATCGGCGCTGGACCCCGTCCCCCCGCCTACAGTCCCCCTCACCCACCCTCCCGCAGCCGCTCGCTCACCATTCCACTGCCCTCCCTCTCCTCTCCGACTCCGGCCATGGTGCACGACGATTCCTACACACGAGCAAGGAAACCCATTGGTTAATCTCTGTTTCCACTCCCCAACACAGCCATCATTCCCACATACTCAAAACCAAGCACACAGACGTTTTTGTTTCTTCCGAGGGGCACACACACACACATTCACTCTCTCTCTCTCTCACAATCACTCTCACATACACTATCTCAAACATACACAATCCAAGGAAAACCTTGCTAGCGCCCGTTTCATTTGTGTCAGAAACGGGCCTTTTTTACTAGTATTTCTACATTTATCAGTTAATTAGTACCAAGAAGCTTTTGTTTCATGTTTACATATTATTTTAATATCTATTAAATATTCACTCTATAAATCTTTTCTATATATTGAAATAATTTGGAAAATATTACTAACAGTTCAGTCAAATTCAGAATGAATAGAACAGATCCTTGCTAAATGTTGCACAGTTCTTTAAATTTTGCTTCAAAAACTATATATATATTTTTTAATACAAAGGATTTGTTTGGAATATATTCTGATTAAAAAATGTCTGGTTGTTTTAGGAGGAACTACCACTGCAGCACCTACGACAACAGGTAATATTAAAAACCTTCTTTCGTCAAAATCTGTTCTCTTTTGGATGATACTAGCCTGGTGATGTAATGACAAAGCAGATATTTCTATATTTATCAGTTAATTAGTACCAAGAAGCTTTTGTTTCATGTTTACATATTATTTTAATATCTATTAAATATTCACTCTATAAATCTTTTCTATATATTGAAATAATTTGGAAAATCTTACTAACAGTTCAGTCAAATTCAGAATGAATAGAACAGATCCTTGCTAAATGTTGCACAGTTCTTTAAATTTTGCTTCAAAAACTATATATATATTTTTTAATACAAAGGATTTGTTTGGAATATATTCTGATTAAAAAATGTCTGGTTGTTTTAGATGGAACTACCACTGCAGCACCTACAACAACAGGTAATATTAAACACATTCTTCAAAATCTTTTCTCTTGCGGATGATACTAGGCTGGTGACATTATAAAAAAAATAGATATGTCTTTATTTATCAGTTTCTTAGTACCAAGAAGCTTTTGTTTCATGTTTACATGTTATTTTAATATCCATTAAATATTCATTCTATTAATCTTTTCTATATATTGAAATAACTTTGAAAAATACTTCTAATCTATATATATAAAACTCACCCTCAACATTCTATTGGCTGCTGACGTCACTGAAGCCAAGGTTCGTATGTTCGAAGCTCTGAAGCCTCGAAAATCACAGTCTCTGGGCCCCGCCCTCGCGTCAAACGTTATGACGTTGAGGGCGGAGGCGGAGCAATTTACCCACATCGACGACGGGTGGGGAGGGGGCCACAGGAAAGCCTTGCTAGCGCCCGTTTCATTGGCTCCAGAAACGTGCCTTTTTTTACTAGTAGTTCAATAATATTCAGAATGAATAGAATAGATCCTTGGTAAATGTTGCACAGTTCTTTAAATTTTGCTTCAAAAACTATATATATATATATTTTTTAATACAAAGGATTTGTTTGGAATATATTCTGATTAAAAAATGTCTGGTTGTTTTAGGAGGAACTACCACTGCAGCACCTACGACAACAGGTAATATTAAAAACCTTCTTTCTTCAAGATCTGTTCTCTTTGGATAATAGTAGCCAGGTGACATTATAAAAAAACAGTTATTTATTTATTTATTTATTTATCAGTTTCTTAGTACCAAGAAGCTTTTGTTTCATGTTTACATATTATTTTTATATCTAATAAATATTCACTCTTTAAATCTTTTCTATATATGAAATAACTTTTAAAAATATTTCTACTAGTTCAATAAAATTCAGAATGAATAGAACAACAGATCTTTAGTACATAATGCACAGTTCTTCAAATTTTGCTTCAAAAACTATATATGTTTTTTTTAATACAAAGGATTTGTTTGGAATATATTCTGATTAAAAAATGTCTGGTTGTTTTAGGAGGAACTACCACTGTAGCACCTACGACAACAGGTAATATTAAAAACCTTCTTTCTTCAAAATCTGTTCTCTTTTGGATGATACTAGCCTGGTGATGTAATGACAAAGCAGATATTTCTATATTTATCAGTTTCTTAGTACCAAGAAGCTTTTGTTTCATGTTTACATATTATTTTAATATCCATTAAATATCCACTCTATAAATCTTTTCTATATATTGAAATAACTTTGTAAAATATTTCTACTAGTTCAATAAAATTCAGAATGAATAGAACAACAGATCTTTAGTACATAATGCACAGTTCTTCAAATTTTGCTTCAAAAACTATATATGTTTTTTTAATACAAAGGATTTGTTTGGAATATATTCTGATTAAAAAATGTCTGGTTGTTTTAGGAGGAACTACCACTGCAGCACCTACGACAACAGGTAATATTAAAAACCTTCTTTCTTAAAACTCTGTTGTCTTTTGGATGATACTAGCCTGGTGATGTAATGACAAAGCAGATCTCTATATATAATAGGCACCTCCAACGTTCTAAATTTGTAGTTGCAAGATCGCATGAGTGTCTGCCCCGCCCCCGCGTCACAACGTGATGACGTTGAGGGCGGAGCAATGACACTCAATAAATCGGATTGTCATTGGGTAATATCTGTTTGCACTCCCCAATGCAGCCGTCATTCCCACACACTCAAAACCAACCAAAATCGGCGCTGGACCCCGTCCCCCCCGCCTACAGTCCCCCTCACCCACCCTCCCGCAGCCGCTCGCTCACCATTCCACCGCCCTCCCTCTCCTCTCCGACTCCGGCCATGGTGCACGACGATTCCTACACACGAGCAAGGAAACCCATTGGTTAATCTCTGTTTCCACTCCCCAACACAGCCATCATTCCCACATACTCAAAACCAAGCACACAGACGTTTTTGTTTCTTCCGAGGGGCACACACACACACATTCACTCTCTCTCTCTCTCACAATCACTCTCACATACACTATCTCAAACATACACAATCCAAGGAAAACCTTGCTAGCGCCCGTTTCATTTGTGTCAGAAACGGGCCTTTTTTACTAGTATTTCTACATTTATCAGTTAATTAGTACCAAGAAGCTTTTGTTTCATGTTTACATATTATTTTAATATCTATTAAATATTCACTCTATAAATCTTTTCTATATATTGAAATAATTTGGAAAATATTACTAACAGTTCAGTCAAATTCAGAATGAATAGAACAGATCCTTGCTAAATGTTGCACAGTTCTTTAAATTTTGCTTCAAAAACTATATATATATTTTTTAATACAAAGGATTTGTTTGGAATATATTCTGATTAAAAAATGTCTGGTTGTTTTAGGAGGAACTACCACTGCAGCACCTACGACAACAGGTAATATTAAAAACCTTCTTTCGTCAAAATCTGTTCTCTTTTGGATGATACTAGCCTGGTGATGTAATGACAAAGCAGATATTTCTATATTTATCAGTTAATTAGTACCAAGAAGCTTTTGTTTCATGTTTACATATTATTTAATATCTATTAAATATTCACTCTATAAATCTTTTCTATATATTGAAATAATTTGGAAAATCTTACTAACAGTTCAGTCAAATTCAGAATGAATAGAACAGATCCTTGCTAAATGTTGCACAGTTCTTTAAATTTTGCTTCAAAAACTATATATATATTTTTAATACAAAGGATTTGTTTGGAATATATTCTGATTAAAAAATGTCTGGTTGTTTTAGATGGAACTACCACTGCAGCACCTACAACAACAGGTAATATTAAACACATTCTTCAAAATCTTTTCTCTTGCGGATAATACTAGGCTGGTGACATTATAAAAAAAATAGATATGTCTTTATTTATCAGTTTCTTAGTACCAAGAAGCTTTGTTTCATGTTTACATGTTATTTTAATATCCATTAAATATTCATTCTATTAATCTTTTCTATATATTGAAATAACTTTGAAAAATACTTCTAATCTATATATATAAAACTCACCCTCAACATTCTATTGGCTGCTGACGTCACTGAAGCCAAGGTTCGTATGTTCGAAGCTCTGAAGCCTCGAAAATCACAGTCTCTGGGCCCCGCCCTCGCGTCAAACGTTATGACGTTGAGGGCGGAGGCGGAGCAATTTACCCACATCGACGACGGGTGGGGAGGGGGCCACAGGAAAGCCTTGCTAGCGCCCGTTTCATTGGCTCCAGAAACGGGCCTTTTTTTACTAGTAGTTCAATAATATTCAGAATGAATAGAATAGATCCTTGGTAAATGTTGCACAGTTCTTTAAATTTTGCTTCAAAAACTATATATATATATATTTTTTAATACAAAGGATTTGTTTGGAATATATTCTGATTAAAAAATGTCTGGTTGTTTTAGGAGGAACTACCACTGCAGCACCTACGACAACAGGTAATATTAAAAACCTTCTTTCTTCAAGATCTGTTCTCTTTTGGATAATAGTAGCCAGGTGACATTATAAAAAAACAGTTATTTATTTATTTATTTATCAGTTTCTTAGTACCAAGAAGCTTTTGTTTCATGTTTACATATTATTTTTATATCTAATAAATATTCACTCTTTAAATCTTTTCTATATATTGAAATAACTTTAAAAATATTTCTACTAGTTCAATAAAATTCAGAATGAATAGAACAACAGATCCTTAGTACATAATGCACAGTTCTTCAAATTTTGCTTCAAAAACTATATATATATATTTTTTAATACAAAGGATTTGTTTGGAATATATTCTGATTAAAAAATGTCTGGTTGTTTTAGGAGGAACTACCACTGTAGCACCTACGACAACAGGTAATATTAAAACCTTCTTTCTTCAAAATCTGTTCTCTTTTGGATGATACTAGCCTGGTGATGTAATGACAAAGCAGATATTTCTATATTTATCAGTTTCTTAGTACCAAGAAGCTTTTGTTTCATGTTTACATATTATTTTAATATCCATTAAATATCCACTCTATAAATCTTTTCTATATATTGAAATAACTTTGTAAAATATTTCTACTAGTTCAATAAAATTCAGAATGAATAGAACAACAGATCTTTAGTACATAATGCACAGTTCTTCAAATTTTGCTTCAAAAACTATATATGTTTTTTTTAATACAAAGGATTTGTTTGGAATATATTCTGATTAAAAAATGTCTGGTTGTTTTAGGAGGAACTACCACTGCAGCACCTACGACAACAGGTAATATTAAAACCTTCTTTCTTAAAACTCTGTTGTCTTTTGGATGATACTAGCCTGGTGATGTAATGACAAAGCAGATCTCTATATATAATAGGCACCTCCAACGTTCTAAATTTGTAGTTGCAAGATCGCATGAGTGTCTGCCCCGCCCCCGCGTCACAACGTGATGACGTTGAGGGCGGAGCAATGACACTCAATAAATCGGATTGTCATTGGGTAATATCTGTTTGCACTCCCCAATGCAGCCGTCATTCCCACACACTCAAAACCAACCAAAATCGGCGCTGGACCCCGTCCCCCCCGCCTACAGTCCCCCTCACCCACCCTCCCGCAGCCGCTCGCTCACCATTCCACCGCCCTCCCTCTCCTCTCCGACTCCGGCCATGGTGCACGACGATTCCTACACACGAGCAAGGAAACCCATTGGTTAATCTCTGTTTCCACTCCCCAACACAGCCATCATTCCCACATACTCAAAACCAAGCACACAGACGTTTTTGTTTCTTCCGAGGGGCACACACACACACATTCACTCTCTCTCTCTCTCACAATCACTCTCACATACACTATCTCAAACATACACAATCCAAGGAAAACCTTGCTAGCGCCCGTTTCATTTGTGTCAGAAACGGGCCTTTTTTACTAGTATTTCTACATTTATCAGTTAATTAGTACCAAGAAGCTTTTGTTTCATGTTTACATATTATTTTAATATCTATTAAATATTCACTCTATAAATCTTTTCTATATATTGAAATAATTTGGAAAATATTACTAACAGTTCAGTCAAATTCAGAATGAATAGAACAGATCCTTGCTAAATGTTGCACAGTTCTTTAAATTTTGCTTCAAAAACTATATATATATTTTTTAATACAAAGGATTTGTTTGGAATATATTCTGATTAAAAAATGTCTGGTTGTTTTAGGAGGAACTACCACTGCAGCACCTACGACAACAGGTAATATTAAAAACCTTCTTTCGTCAAAATCTGTTCTCTTTTGGATGATACTAGCCTGGTGATGTAATGACAAAGCAGATATTTCTATATTTATCAGTTAATTAGTACCAAGAAGCTTTTGTTTCATGTTTACATATTATTTTAATATCTATTAAATATTCACTCTATAAATCTTTTCTATATATTGAAATAATTTGGAAAATCTTACTAACAGTTCAGTCAAATTCAGAATGAATAGAACAGATCCTTGCTAAATGTTGCACAGTTCTTTAAATTTTGCTTCAAAAACTATATATATATTTTTTAATACAAAGGATTTGTTTGGAATATATTCTGATTAAAAATGTCTGGTTGTTTTAGATGGAACTACCACTGCAGCACCTACAACAACAGGTAATATTAAACACATTCTTCAAAATCTTTTCTCTTGCGGATGATACTAGGCTGGTGACATTATAAAAAAAATAGATATGTCTTTATTTATCAGTTTCTTAGTACCAAGAAGCTTTTGTTTCATGTTTACATGTTATTTTAATATCCATTAAATATTCATTCTATTAATCTTTTCTATATATTGAAATAACTTTGAAAAATACTTCTAATCTATATATATAAAAACTCACCCTCAACATTCTATTGGCTGCTGACGTCACTGAAGCCAAGGTTCGTATGTTCGAAGCTCTGAAGCCTCGAAAATCACAGTCTCTGGGCCCCGCCCTCGCGTCAAACGTTATGACGTTGAGGGCGGAGGCGGAGCAATTTACCCACATCGACGACGGGTGGGGAGGGGGGCCACAGGAAAGCCTTGCTAGCGCCCGTTTCATTGGCTCCAGAAACGGGCCTTTTTTTACTAGTAGTTCAATAATATTCAGAATGAATAGAATAGATCCTTGGTAAATGTTGCACAGTTCTTTAAATTTTGCTTCAAAAACTATATATATATATATTTTTTAATACAAAGGATTTGTTTGGAATATATTCTGATTAAAAAATGTCTGGTTGTTTTAGGAGGAACTACCACTGCAGCACCTACGACAACAGGTAATATTAAAAACCTTCTTTCTTCAAGATCTGTTCTCTTTTGGATAATAGTAGCCAGGTGACATTATAAAAAACAGTTATTTATTTATTTATTTATCAGTTTCTTAGTACCAAGAAGCTTTTGTTTCATGTTTACATATTATTTTTATATCTAATAAATATTCACTCTTTAAATCTTTTCTATATATTGAAATAACTTTTAAAAATATTTCTACTAGTTCAATAAAATTCAGAATGAATAGAACAACAGATCCTTAGTACATAATGCACAGTTCTTCAAATTTTGCTTCAAAAACTATATATGTTTTTTTTTTAATACAAAGGATTTGTTTGGAATATATTCTGATTAAAAAATGTCTGGTTGTTTTAGGAGGAACTACCACTGTAGCACCTACGACAACAGGTAATATTAAAAACCTTCTTTCTTCAAATCTGTTCTCTTTTGGATGATACTAGCCTGGTGATGTAATGACAAAGCAGATATTTCTATATTTATCAGTTTCTTAGTACCAAGAAGCTTTTGTTTCATGTTTACATATTATTTTAATATCCATTAAATATCCACTCTATAAATCTTTTCTATATATTGAAATAACTTTGTAAAATATTTCTACTAGTTCAATAAAATTCAGAATGAATAGAACAACAGATCTTTAGTACATAATGCACAGTTCTTCAAATTTTGCTTCAAAAACTATATATGTTTTTTTAATACAAAGGATTTGTTTGGAATATATTCTGATTAAAAAATGTCTGGTTGTTTAGGAGGAACTACCACTGCAGCACCTACGACAACAGGTAATATTAAAACCTTCTTTCTTAAAACTCTGTTCTCTTTTGGATGATACTAGCCTGGTGATGTAATGACAAAGCAGATCTCTATATATAATAGGCACCTCCAACGTTCTAAATTTGTAGTTGCAAGATCGCATGAGTGTCTGCCCCGCCCCCCGCGTCACAACGTGATGACGTTGAGGGCGGGAGCAATGACACTCAATAAATCGGATTGTCATTGGGTAATCTCTGTTTGCACTCCCCAATGCAGCCGTCATTCCCACACACTCAAAACCAACCAAATCGGCGCTGGACTCCGTCCCCCCGCCTACAGTCCCCTCACCCACCCTCCCGCAGCCGCTCACTCACCGTTCCACCGCCCTCCCTCTCCTCTCCGACTCCGGCCATGGTGCACGACGATTCCTACACATGAGCAAGGAAACCCATTGGTTAATCTCTGTTCCACTCCCCAACACAGCCATCATTCCCACACACTCAAAACCAAGCACACAGACGTTTTTTTTCTTCCGAGGAGCACACACACACACACATTCACTCTCTCTCTCTCACACACAATCACTCTCACATACATTATCTCAAACATACACACTCCAAGGAAAACCTTGCTAGCGCCCGTTTGATTTGTGTCAGAAACGGGCCTTTTTTACTAGTATTTCTACATTTATCAGTTAATTAGTACCAAGAAGCTTTGTTTCATGTTTACTATTATTTTAATATCTATTAAATATTCACTCTATAAATCTTTTCTATATATTGAAATAATTTGGAAAATATTACTAACAGTTCAGTCAAATTCAGAATGAATAGAACAGATCCTTGCTAAATGTTGCACAGTTCTTTAAATTTTGCTTCAAAAACTATATATATATTTTTTAATACAAAGGATTTGTTTGGAATATATTCTGATTAAGAAATTTCTGATTGTTTTAGGAGGAAGTACCACTGTGGCTCCTACAACAACAGGTAATATTAAACACCTTCTTTCTTCAAAATCTGTTCTCCTTTGGATGATGCTAGCCAAATCGGTATAATCGAATGCCGCTTTTTTGACATCTTTGCCACTTTCCTGTCGCGGAGCCGGCGAAAGTTCAAGGGGCCGTGTTGGTGGTGAAGCGAAGGCGGGACATGGGCGGGCATGGGGAGGGTTAACAGATGGCTGGCTTTAGTCCATAATGGAAAAAAAACGTCTTTAACGAGCATTTCGCCTGCATGACTTGGTCCTTTCATTTTCATGACCAAGTCACAAAAAGGTGCCCTTACTGACCAGATGACCACCGGAGGGAATCGGGATCACTGCCCCGTACTCCCCCAGTGGTCACCAACCCCCCTCCCACCCAAACAAAAACAAAAACAAACTTTTTTGTCATCCTCAAATGTGATACCAGCTCCCTGACAGTAGTATGCAAGTCCCTGGAGCAGTTTTTAATGGGTGCAGTGCATTTCAGGCAGGCAGACCCAGGTCCATCCCCCCCTACCTGTTACACTTGTGGTGCTAAGTGTTTTGAGCCCTCCAAACCCCCCCAAAACCCACTGTACCCACATGTAGGTGCCCCCTTCACCCATAAGGGCTATGGTAATGGTGTAGCTTTGTGGGGAATGGGTTTAGGGGCGATTTGAGGGGCTCATCACCCAAGGTGAGGGAGCTATGCACCTGGGAGCTATTGTGTATTTTAAAATTTTTTTTAGAATTGCCGCTTAGGGTGCCCGTTGGTGTCCTGGCATGTCATGGGGACCAGTGCACTACAAATGCTGGCTCCTCCCACGACCAAATGCCTTGGATGTAGCCAGGGTTGAGATCAGGGGCGTAGCCACGGGTGGGCCTGGTTGGGCCCAGGCCCACCCACTTAACCCCAAGGCCCACCCAGGAATGGTGCACCCCGAGTTGAGCGGTGCGGGTGACAGGGCCTCGCGCTCTAAGAAGCCCCGCGTGGCGCGCCTCCTTCCCTCCCTCAGCCCGACGGCGGCAGCCCTCCTCCGCTCCTCCTCCATTCTGTTCCCCCCCTCCATGCAAGAGCGTTGAACCTGTCATTTTCTTTTCAGTAGCAGCGAGCGACGTGAAGACACTACTTCAAGATCTCGGCGGCCTTTTCCTCTTCACACAGTGTCCGTCCCGCCTTTACGATGAGTATTTACTGTTTCCCGGCAAGGCGGGTCGGACGCTGTGTGAAGAAGGGGAAGGGAGAACTTGCAGTGTCTTCACGTCGCTCGCTGCTACTGAAAGAAAAAGGACAGGTTCAACACACTCGTGTGCACGCGGGGGGGGGGGGTGGATGAGAGGACTCGAGCTGTTGGGGAGGTGAGGGAGGGCAGGAGAATCGCTGACCATGGATGGGAGGGGAGGGGAGAGGGGAACGGAGAGGACTTGGAGGGCTGTTGGGGAGCTGAGGGAGGGCAGGGAGAATCGCTGACCATGGATGGGATGGGAGGGGAGGGGAGGGGGGGAACGGAGAGGACTCGGAGGGCTGTTGGGGAACTGAGGGAGGGCAGGGAGAATCGCTGGCCATGGATGGGAGGGGAGGGGGAACGGAGAGGACTCGGAGGGCTGTTGGGGAGCTGAGGGAGGGCAGGGAGAATTGCTGACCATGGATGGGAGGGGAGGGTGGAACGAGGAGGACTCGGAGGGCTGTTGGGGAGCTGAGAGGGGGGGCAGGGAGAATCACAGGCCATGGAGGGGAGGGAGGGGAGGGGGAACGGAGAGGACTTGGAGGGCTGAGGGAGGGCAGGGAGAATGGCTGGTCATGGATGGGATGGGAGGGAGAATCGCTGGCCATGGATGGGATGGATGGCAGGGTAGAGGGGGAGCTGAGGGAGGGCAGGGAGAATCGCTGACCATGGATGGGAGGAGAGGGGGGAACAGAGAGGACTCGGAGGGCTGTTGGGAGCTGAGGGAGGGCAGGGAGAATCACTGGCCATGGAGGGGAGGGGGAACGGAGAGGACTCGGAGGGCTGTTGGGAGCTGAGGGAGGGCAGGGAGAATCACTGGCCATGGATGTGAGGGGAGGGGGAACGGAGAGGACTCGGAGGGCTGTTGGGGAGCTGAGGGAGGGGAGGGAGAATCGCTGGCCATCATTGCAGGGGGAGGGAGAGGGAGAGAACAGATCGCTGGACAGGAAGAGGAGGGCAGGGGTGGGGAGAGAAACAGATCGCTGGAGGGGAGGGGAGACAGGAAATTGCTGGACATCAGGACATGGATGGATGGATGGAGGGGAGAGAGGAAATTGCTGGACATGGATGAGGAGAGGGGAGGGCAGGGGGGAGAGAACATAGGACACAGGAGGATGGTGGACATGGTGAGTGAAAAAATATGGTGGACATGGTGAGTGAAAAAATATCAAATAGAAAGAAGACACTGCATAAAACAGAAGACACTGAGATCAAAGTGAATAGAAAAACTAAATGATCAGACAACAAAGGTAGAAAACAATTTTTAATTCAGAATTTATTAATTAGAATATGTCAGCTTTTGGAAATGTGCATTTGTGATATTTTGCATGTAAGTTTCAATTTTTCTAGTTTGCTGCATGCTGAGTCTGACTTCTGAGGTAACTTTCCAGTTCAGAAATTTGCCTTCCATATTACTACTACTACTACTTTTTAACATTTCTAGAGCTGTTGTGTCATGTGTTTTTCATGTGTGATCAAGGTGCAGTATTCTGCTAGCGTGTAGTATTTGCAGCCTTTTTGTTTGTTTTTTGTTTCACTAGGTTGTGTACTGGTGTTTTAGAGCCCGGTGTAATTGTAGTGCTGCCTTTCCACGCATAAGGTTGTAGCTCGTCCTGTCCTTGGAATTAGTGCTGTTATGGTTTGGTAAGGTTATGAGTGTGTTTTTGCACAAGTTTGTGTATAGTGTTTTGCAGTGGAGAGATTGTGTGTTGGCCTTACTGAGGTGGCACCAAAACATCAGAAATGGTGTAGAGCCTAAATCATGACACACTACCTCTTGAAGGATCTATATATGGTCGTTAATAAAAGGAGCTCATTGTGAACACTATCCACCCTAAAAAGGTGTTAGTGGCTCTACATGAGAATTGTGATATGATCCCTTGTTTCATATTGTTGACGGTCTGAATTTTCCGTATCGGTATATTGGTGTATTAGGGTCTGCCCAGTGTAATATTTATGGTACAGTAAGGTTCTGAGTGTGTTTTTTGCACAAATTTGTGCATAGTGTTTTGCAGTTGAGCGATTGTGGTTAGTATATGCTTTGAGCAACCACTTTATTCTTTGACATATGACACATATCTAATATCTAAATTATTTGACATTTGATACATATCTAATATCTAAATTTAATTAAAAGTTATTGTCAATGGGGTGGAGCTAGGGAGAGGTGCCAGACCGGGGACTGGAGGTGGGGAAGAGAGAAAGTGGTGGACCCGATTGGTATTAATTGCCTTCGGAGAAAGTCTTCAGCTAACAGAGCTTGAGGATCCTCATTAGCTAAAGTATTTATATTTTGAGGTGGAGGTATGGCGGCGCTGTTCGATTATGCCCCTCCATGTCTAAGAAAAAATGGACCAAGTAAAGTCGCCCAAGTGCTCGTCAGGGACGCCCTTCTTTTTTCCATTATTGGTCGAGGACACCCATGTGTTAGGCAAACCCCAGTCCCGCCTTCATTATGCTTCTGACAGGCCCCCGTGAACTTTGGTCGTCCCCGTGACAGAAAGCAGTTGAGGATGCTCAAAATCGGCTTTCGATTATGCCAATTTGGGTGACCCTGGGAGAAGGACGCCCATCTCCTGATTTGGGTCGAAAGATGGGTGCCCTTCTCTTTCGAAAATAAGCCTGTATATGTCAATTTATTCTGCTACGTTTTCTTACCAAGGTACTAAGTCGTGGAATTCCTTGCCATTATTCATAAATTTAAAAAAAATCTCGTAGGGAGGGAGGGCGGGAAACTCCTTCACTGCTCGCTGCCGAAGAAAAGACTGACTTGTCTCCTCGGCAGCCTTTTATGCCACTCATGTGCTGCTGAGCTGAGGCCCCGCCCTCTTCCGGCCTCCCCACCAATGGTGGGCAGAATACCCCTTGACGTCACCCAGACTGGTGGGGAAGCCAGAAGAGAAGGGAAGCTCAGGCCAGGGTCTGCCTCGTGGCAGCCGCCATGTTATGTGCGGCTGCTCGGCATGCACCTCGCCGGCCTTCCTTAATATTGGCAGGCTACACCCTCTCGCCCCCTTTCTCACCTTACACTCATAGATGTACAGACCAGGCATGAAACATTTTCTTTTTGGAAAATTTTGGCCACAGCTTTATTAAAACATTAACACAATCCCTAGGAAGCACCCGAGCTTCTGCTCCCGGCCAAGTGTTTTCTAGCTGGAGAGCCTGCATCACCATCCCACGTGGTGGTCAGCCATGACTCCGCCCCCAGCATGACCGAACGTCCATCTGCTTGGGACTGCACCCCAAACCAGTATCCAGCTGCCGTACATAGCCAGCGAGGTGATTAGGCCTGTCCCCAGTGCGTGTTCTTGTCGCTTGCCTGAAGCGACCGAGCGTTCTTTCGCATATTGTTCCCGCACCTCCAAGAATTCCCAGGCTCGGTGCCTCCGCCACAACCCAGGGGACCTGAGAAGCAGGTCCTCTGGGTCCCCCTCCCCCTAGTCCGTGTTTACCACAGTCTCTCAAGGGCCTCCTGGAAATCATTAAGGAGGAGGTAGTCCGAGAAATGAATGGCGTCTAAGAGGAAGTATCCGGGAAGGAGAGGGGAAGCCCAATGGTGCCAGATCTTCATTCCGCCGAGTTGCTCAAGTCCACAGACCAATCTGTCGATTGACCTTGCTTACACCTCTGGACCACAACCGGGAAGCGGATCCGTGCCATCGGAGGATGGTGTCCGACCAGAGGATAGTGGTCCTGGTCAAATGAGCAGACAGTTCAAAGAGATCTTGCTTTGCCATGGGGTGCGTCCAACGTCGTTTCCCCCCAAATGAATGAGCAGGACATCTGGCTGGGGTGAGGTGTCCAGCAACCAAAGGACAGAAGGCAGAAGCTGACACCATCTCATACCTGGAATGCCGATCCATGTATTCATCGCACCTCTACTGTCCAAACCCAGGTGTACGCCGGGGCTTCGAGCTGTCAAACGCTTGTAAGCATTGGCCACATAGGAGTGTCCAGTGATCCACGCTACTCGATGCCGCAGTTGACCTTGTAAAAGGAAGGGAGTGGTTAGATGCGCTGCAAAGGTCGGATATAGGTGCGGTACGCTGCGGATTTCCAATGGCCCAGTTGCTGGATCGTATGGGAGGAGAGGCCATGCTGGAATGCCGCAGTAGCTGCCCCTATGCGGAAAGAATGAGTTCCAAAGTTGGCTGGGCACTGACCAGTTACCTGGAGAGCTTGTCGGAAGACAGCTGTGAACTGGAAACGGGTGAGGGGGCTGGCATCCTGGTGAAGCAAGAGGTGCAGACCCACTGGCGGTCTTCACCTTTAGGTAGGCAAGAGAGGTGGCCAATGGGCAGGTCTGTAAATCTGGACAGCATGTAGGATAATGTGTGCCCCTTACCCGATGGTCCATCTTAGACCTAGTGTTCGCAGGCGGACCAGCTCCTGTGTTATGGATATGTCGTTAGCTGTAATTCTCTGATTGGGTTGGTCTTGGATTGCACAGTAAGTTTGCCTATGCGTAAAGCAGTGTAGAAGATCAGCGAGAATTGCCGCCCTGAACAACAGAACCACATAGTTGTCCAAGCACACATTTTTTCAGTACTAGCCATAGCAGGAGGAGGAGCTTGTGCGTCACTGGGCGCCTAGCATCGGGGCTCGCCACGCCCACACTTTTAGCAGTGTCCTTATCAGGAAGCTTGGCGAGGATTGCCCATCTGCATAGTTTGGCGAAGAAGGTGAAGCCTGTGAGGCGTGAGATTGAGGCGTGAGATTACCGCTGTCCTGGGAACTGCCGCCCTCGAAAGCGTCAGTGATGTAACAGGCAATGAGACGTTCTGTGACAGTTCCACCTCTCCATCCATGATGTTGAAGATATTTGTAGATGTGGTGAAAGGCATTGCGGTAGGTGCGCAGAGTGGAAACAGTTAAGGAGCGGGTGACGAGCAGGTGTGCGGTGCTGTTCCTAGATGCCATAAGTGTTCTGGAACTGGAGTTGGTTCCTTGTCCACCGAGGGGGGCAAGCTGTTGAAAGAGTGAAAATTGAAAACGTGAGAGAGCATCAGCTATACGGTTGTCTACTCCAGGTACATGCGTTGCCCTTGCTGTCAGGTTAATTTGCAAGCAACGGAGCACAAAATGTCTGAGAAAGCTCTGCAGCGCGTGGGCAATGTGCTGTTTGTTTATGATCTCTACCACTACACCCTACCGGTCTCAGACAGCTTGAAAATTCTGAGAGTCACAATTGACTGAAATCTCACACTCGAAGATCATGCGAAAAACACAGCAAAGAAAATGTTCTACGCAATGTGGAAACGTAAAAGGATCAAACCTTTCTTCCCAAGGGAAGTATTCCACAGCCTAGTTCAATCAATGGTGCTAAGCCATCTAGACTACTACAATGCCATTTATGCCGGATGCAAAGAACAAATCATTAAGAAGCTCCAAACCGCTCAAAACACAGCAGTCAGACTCATATTTGGGAAAGTGAAATACGAAAGCGCCAAACCCCTAAGAGAAAAACTACACTGGCCCCCACTAAAAGAACGTATTGCGTTCAAAGTTTTCACCCTGGTCCACAAAATCGTTCACGGGGAAGCCCCGAACTACATATCAGACCTTATAGACTTGCCTACTAGGAACGCAAAAAGATCAACACGCACATTCCTCAATCTCCACTACCCTAACTGCAAAGGGCTAAAATAAAAATCCACATATGCGACCAGTTTCTCATACATTTGTACCCAGCTATGGAACGCACTACTGAAGGCCATAAAAACAACGCAAGACCTAACTATCTTCTGAAGGGTACTGAAAACAGATCTGTTCAAGAAAGCATACCATTTACATCCATCTTAAATATTAAATAATAAGAATATACACGACCTAGACACAACCCGAAATCTTATCACTTGACTGATTAACCTCTTTGCTATTAGTGAACAAGCACTATCACTTCAATCCTTATGCCGAATATGGTCTCTCCATAGTCGATGACCTAATGTATGTTATAATCCAATTATCACTCAGGAATCTTCATGCAATACCATAATGTATTCTTCTTTACCATGTATGTACACACATGGTATATATATATATACCATGAACTGTTCCATGTATGTTATGTTCCATCTATGTTACCATGTATGTATGCACCTTAACGCAATACCATTTGTAATTCTGTTACCCGGAAATGGCAACCGCCATTATGGCAAATGTAAGCCACATTGAGCCTGCAAATTGGTGGGAAAATGTGGGATACAAATGCTACAAATAAATAAAGATATTTGTAGATGTGGTGAAAGGCATTGCGGTAGGTGCGCAGAGTCGAAACAACTAAGGAGCTGTTGACGAGGAGGTGTGCGGTGCTATTCCTAGATGCCATAAGTGTTCTGGAACTAGAGTTGATTCCTTGTCCGTGAGGAGGCAAGCTGTTGAAAGAGTGAAAATTAAAAACGTGAGAGAGCATCAGCTATACGGTTGTCTACTCCAGGTACATGCTTTGCCCGTGCTGTCAGGTTAATTTGCAAGCAACGGAGCACAAAATGTCTGAGAAGCTCTGCAGCATGTGGGCAATGTGCTGTTTGTTTATGATCTCTACCACCCGCTTGCGTTGTCCGACCAAAGGACTACACTTGTACTGGCCAGCGCAGAGACCCAGATATGAACTGCTGTGACAATGGGGAATAGTTCAAGGAAAGTGATGTTCTCGGTGAGGCCCGTGCAGGTCCACTGCTGTGGCCAGGGGACGGCGAACCAGGACCCATTGTAATATGCTCCGCGGCCTGTGGACCTGGCGGCATCTGTGAAAAGGTTGAGGTCCGTGCTGGATAGTGGGGCCGATTGGATCAAAGCTTTTCCGTTGAAATCCTATAGGAAGCGGAGCCAGATGCGTAGATCCTGCTTAATGGGCAGGGTAATGTGCAGACGGTGATGTGGGCATGACACCACCGGCTGTAGCATGGCAAGCCTACGGACAAACACCCTGCCCATTGGGATGACCCAGCAAGCAAAATTGAGTGAGCCAATCAGAGATTGCATTTGATGGAGGGTGATCTTGGACGATGCAAGGGCATGGAGTATTTTCTGTGCAAGGTCCCGCAGCTTGTCCTCAGGTAGTTTGGTGGTCTGGGTTAACGAATTTATCTCAATTCCCAAGAAGGTAATAACTGGGCTGGGTCCTGTGGTTTTGCTGCATGCGATGGGAACCCCGAACTCATGGGCTACCGTGTAGAAAACATCCATGAGGTCTCGGTAGGTGCTGAAGAGCCTAGGCCCGACAAATAAGAAGTCATCAAGGTAGTGAACGAGATTGCAAGAGGTGGCACACTGGGACACTACCCAATGCAGGAAGGAACTGAATGCTTCGAAAAGGTTGCAAGAGACTGCACATCCCATAGGCATGCACTTGTCAAAATATAACTGATTTGCATGGCAGAATCCTAACAACGGGAAGCAGTGTTGGTGAATAGGCAGCAAGCGGAAAGTGGATTCAATATCCACTTTGGCCATGAGTGCACCTTGGCCAGCCGCCCGGACCAAGGCCAGTGTGGAATCGAAGGACATGTAGTGGACAGATGTGGCACTATCTGATATGAAGTCATTCACAGAGTGACCGGGAGGGTAGGAAAGGTTGTGGATAAGGCGGTACTTTCCGCGTTCTTTCTTAGGTACGGCGTTTAGGGGTGAAACAAACATTCTGGGAAAAGGAGGTTGAAGAAAAGGCCCAGCAAAGAGACCCGCAGATAGTTCAACAGCCAGTTTGTTGGAGATAATACGGGCAAGACAGGTCTTGCGGTGAGATGACGGAGCAGAAGTGATAAGTGGAATGGGTCCTTGGAATGGTATGATGAACCCAACCTGAAAGCCATACAGGAGTAAGCTCGCGTCAGGTCGCTTAGGATATCATAGCAGCCATGGGCCTCATAGTGTCTAAGCAAATGGGAGTGGGTGCTCTGGTGAATGGGTCAAGGTTTTTGCAGTTCCTCCCTGTCGCAAGGTTGCCTTCTTGGGGCACAGAGCAAGGGGGTGTGGAACGCCGCATGTAGCACACAAGTGCTTGTATTGCATTCTTGGATGGTACATCTACCCTGTTATGCTTCCAGCACACATCTCGTGACAATGTGGCAAGCCTCCCTTGTCGTTTTCCTTGTGGTGGATCTCTGTAATGAGAAGAATGGCGTGGTGCGATGTTGGGTCGAGTTGAGGACATTCTGAAGCCACAGGCCCCTATCGTCCATATCCCATGCCATATGGGGGTTAGATTCCATCTTGTCCCTGAAATGTTCGTCGTATGCTAGCCAGGCATGTCCATCGTGCTCATGATATATGCTGAGAACTGTTTCGAGGTAGCAGAGCATTGGATCGATTTGGTCATGCTGTTTCCTGCATACAATGCTCATCATATGCGCATAGGAAAGCACCCAACACGCAAGGTTCCGTGGAATCGGTCTGGTGTGGTCTGGCAGCAGGTCGTCCTTTTTTTGCTTGTTTTTTGGCATGCGCCTACGGTCTGCCTTCTGCAAGTTTGCATATGTCAAAGTACTGTCGCTTTTGAACCTTTTTCCCGAAGGGAGCTAGGCACCTTCTGGCCATAAGCTCTCTGGGGGAACACCGTAGGTGAATGTCAAGAGGTGGGTACAGAGGGCTGTGCAGTAGGCCGAGCAGGGGAGGGAGAGGAAGAAGAGGAGGAACACGATGAAGAAGAAGATGAAGAGGACGATGAGGAACTGGACCGTGTGGAATGCTTATGTTTCTTACCTTTCTTCTTTCTTTTTGCTACAGGATGTTTAATCGCTGTAGAGGGTTGACATTCTGCTGTGAAGCTGTCAGGGACCTGAGAAAGTCCTGCAGGAGCATCTGGACACATAATGGCTGATGCAGAAGCCTCATTAGGTGCCACACAGTTCAATGCAAGTGCATCGTCATGGCGGTTGATTCGACTAGCTCGGAACGAGGATCTGCCATGAGGTGGAGGTGTGGATCTGTGATGCTCGCTGCGGACACTCCAGGAACTGGTGCGGTCATGCCTAGGATAAGAGGGGGTTCTGTGGTGGTCGTAGGAGTGACGGTAGGCACGGTGTTGTCGACGCCTGCAGCAGGATGGAGATCTATGGGGACTATGGCAAGATTCTGATCTGCGGCTTCTGTGGTGATGATGACCTGGGCCATCTTTGCTGCCTGCCGAGAAAGACCCTTGTTCTCGGTGCTTGGTGCTGGAGCTGCATTGTGGCTGTCTGTTCAAAGCATGAGCACCACTAGGTTGCAGGTGAGAGAGATGTGCATCGATCCCGAGGCATGTGATGGCGAGGAGCAGCGCAAATTACCTCCCGCACTGGCTGTGTGGCCTGTCCATCATTCCCACAAGGGCGGGCATCGTGTTCCAATGAGATCAGGTTACGGGCCTCTGGCATCAAACATGTGGTGAGCGGTGGTAAGTTACGGGCCTCTGGCATCAAACATGTGGTGGGCAGCGATAGGTGAGATGGGCCTTCTAGGGAGTCTCATGGCGCTGCGTGCTCCATAATGCCCAGAGAGTGGTGATGATGGAGGTTGTCGACGGCGAGTGTCTGTGGAGGAGGGGACAATTGCCCACGGTAGCGGTAGGTCAGCAGAATCAATATACCTTTCAGGACGAAGCCGCCGCCGTGTAGATGCGCAGGGAACATCTGCTACCTGGTCCGTAGGGTGCGTTGATCTTGGTGCAGCGAGGAATTGTGGTCCCTGGAATCGTAGTCTTTCCTTCTGCCGAGCAGTGATGAGCAAGAAAGGCTCTGTATAGTCAATGCAGAAGTACCTTTAATGATGCTGCCTCTATCTGCAATGCGCCACGTGCTAGGGAAAGCAGTGGAAATGCAGGATTCCAACCCAAATAGGAGTACCTTCAGCAATGCTGCCCAGCTGTCCAGTGATCCACGTGGTAGGTAAAACACTAGAAATGCGGGACTTAAACCCAGGAAAAGCAGGACTGGAACACACAAACTTGGTATCAGAAGACACAGCTGGTTCCTGTTGAGCCACAAGATCCGGTTTGCAAAACTGGTCTCTCTTCGGCAGCCTTAACTGTGTAACAAAGGCAAGTTTTAGAACATTAGAAATACGTATTTGAACCCACAAACTATGCAGCAGAAGACATAGCTGGAACCTGCTGAGCCACAAGCTCAGGTTGTTGAAACTCCTGTAAAAAAAAGAAAAAGTCTTGTGCAAAGCAGCATGGAAACTCCTTCACTGCTCGCTGCCGAAGAAAAGGCTGACTCATCTCCTCGGCAGCCTTTTATGCTGCTCATGTGCTGCTGACCTGAGCCCCGCCCTCTTCCGGCCTCCCCAACAATGGTGGGCAGAATACCCCTTTACGTCACCCAGACTGGTGGGGAAGCCGGAAGAGAAGGGAAGATTAGGCCGGGGCCTGCCTTGTGGCAGCCGCCATGTTATGTGCGGCTGCTCGGCATGCACCTCACCGGCCTTCCTAATGTGATGCACTTAATTTCAAACAGGGTGTGTTATTGTCACGTTTGTGGCCGTGACCACCCTCATACTTACCCTGTTTCTGGGAGTCAGTGGCTGTGCTGGCTTCTGCTTGTCTCTGTGTCTGTCTCTGTCTTAGTTTCTCTCTGGCTCTGTGTGCTGATTGCCCTACTGAACCTCAC